>NC_133398.1:88893047-93815500 GCF_047511655.1 Castor canadensis
GATTCCTGCCATTTAGTTGTCTTAGTTATTTGAAGGTTTGATTGTGTGTACCTAACTTGATGTTACTCTCTACTGTCTTG
This sequence comes from Castor canadensis, assembly GCF_047511655.1. Classification (NCBI taxonomy): domain Eukaryota; kingdom Metazoa; phylum Chordata; class Mammalia; order Rodentia; family Castoridae; genus Castor; species Castor canadensis. The sequence continues at coordinate 88,893,128 of NC_133398.1, forward strand.
CTTTTTCTTATCCTGTGGTTTGGTGCTGCCTGCCTTTTCATGGTTAAGTTGGGTGTCACTTTCTGTGTGCAGGATCCCTTGCAGAATCTTTTGTAATGGTGGCTTTGTGGTCACATATTGTTTTAGTTTCTGCTTATCATGGAAGACTTTTATTGCTCCATCTATTTTGAATGATAGCTCTGCTGGGTAGAGTATCCTGGGGTTGAAGTTATTTTCATTCAGTGCCCGGAAGATCTCACCCCACGCTCTTCTTGCTTTTAATGTTTCTGTTGAGAAGTCTGCTGTGATTTTGATGGGTTTACCTTTGTATGTTACTTGTTTTTTCTCTCTTACAGCCTTCAATATTCTTTCCTTAGTTTCTGAACTTGTTGTTTTAATGATGATATGTCGTGGAGTAGTTCTACTTTGATCTGGTCCGTTTGGTGTCCTGGAGGCCTCTTGCATGTGTATGGCAATATCTTTCTCTAGATTTGGGAAATTTTCCGTTATTATTTTGTTGAATATATTACGCATTCCTTTCGCTTGCACCTCTTCTCCTTCTTCGATGCCCATGATTCTCAAGTTTGGTCTTTTGATGGAGTCAGTGAGTTCTTGCATTTTCTTTTCACAGGTCTTGAGTTGTTTAATTAATAGTTCTTCTGTTTTTCCTTTAATTACCATTTCATCTTCAAGTTCTGAGATTCTGTCTTCTGTTTGTTCTATTCTGCTGGATTGGCCTTCCGTTTTGTTTTGCAGTTCTGTTTCGTTCTTTTTTCTGAGGTTTTCCATATCCTGGCAGTTTTCTTCTTTATTGTTGTCTATTTTTGTCCTGAGTTCATTTATCCATTTATTCATTGTGTTCTCTCTTTCACTTTGGTGTTTATACAGTGCTTCTATGGTTTCCTTTATTTCTTCTTTTGCTTTACTGAATATTTCTTGAACCTTAATAATTCTGCATATTTATTTCAACAATTCTAGCTTTTTTTAGAGTTATTTATTTATATATACATATTTATTTATTTTTATTATTCATATGTGCATACAATTCTTGGGTCATTATCCCCCTGCCCCCTCCCCCTCCCTTCTCACCCCCCTCCCCCCATCCCCTCAATACCTGGCAGAAACTATTTTGCCCTTATCTCTAATTTTGTTGAAGAGAGAGTATAAGTAATAATAGGAAGGAACAAGGGGTTTTGCTAGTTGAGATAAGAATAGCTGTACAAGGAGTTGATTCCTATTGATTTCCTGTGCAAGTGTGTTTCCTTCTATGTTAGTTCTTCTTGGTCTAACCTTTTCTCTAGTTCCTGGTCCCCTTCTCCTATTGGCCTCAGTTCCTTTTAAGGTATCTGCTTTAGTTTCTCTGCATTGAGGGCAACAAATGCTATCTAGTTTTTGAGGTGCCTTATCTGTCCTCATACCTCCCTTGTGTGCTCTCACTTTATCATGTGATCAAAGTCCAATCCCTTTGTTGTGTTTGCCCTTGATCTAATGTCCACATATGAGGGAGAACATACGATTTTTGGTCTTTTGGGCCAGGCTAACCTCACTCAGAATGATGTTCTCCAATTCCATCCATTTACCAGTGAATGATAACATTTCGTTCTTCTTCATGGCTGCATAAAATTCCATTGTGTATAGATACCACATTTTCTTAATCCATTCGTCAGTGGTGGGGCATCTTGGCTGTTTCCATAACTTGGCTATTGTGAATAGTGCTGCAATTAACATGAGTGTGCAGGAGCCTCTGGAGTAACCTGTGTCACATTCTTTTGGGTATATCCCCAAGAGTGGTATTGCTGGATCAAATGGTAGATCGATGTCCAGCTTTTTAAGTAGCCTCCAGATTTTTTTCCAGAGTGGTTGTACTAGTCTACATTCCCACCAGCAGTGTAAGAGGGTTCCTTTTTCCCCGCATCCTCGCCAACACCTGTTGGTGGTGTTGCTGATGATGGCTATTCTAACAGGGGTGAGGTGGAATCTTAGCGTGGTTTTAATTTGCATTTCCTTTATTGCTAGAGATGGTGAGCATTTTTTCATGTGTTTTCTGGCCATTTGAATTTCTTCTTTTGAGAAAGTTCTATTTAGTTCACATGCCCATTTCTTTATTGGTTCATTAGTTTTGGGAGAATTTAGTTTTTTAAGTTCCCTGTATATTCTGGTTATCAGTCCTTTGTCTGATGTATAGTTGGCAAATATTTTCTCCCACTCTGTGGGTGTTCTCTTCAGTTTAGAGACCATTTCTTTTGATGAACAGAAGCTTTTCAGTTTTATGAGGTCCCATTTATCTATGCTATCTCTTAGTTGCTTGCTGCTGGGGTTTCATTGAGAAAGTTCTTACCTATACCTACTAACTCCAGAGTATTTCCTACTCTTTCTTGTATCAACTTAAGAGTTTGGGGTCTGATATTCAGATCCTTGATCCATTTTGAGTTAATCTTGGTATAGGGTGATATACATGGATCTAGTTTCAGTTTTTTGCAGACTGCTAACCAGTTTTCCCAGCAGTTTTTGTTGAAGAGGCTGCTATTTCTCCATCGTATATTTTTAGCTCCTTTGTCAAAGATAAGTTGCTCATAGTTGTGTGGCTTCATATCTGGATCTTCTATTCTGTTCCACTGGTCTTCATGTCTGTCTTTGTGCCAGTACCATGCTGTTTTTACTGTTACTGCTTTGTAATATAGTTTGAGGTCAGGTATTGTGATACCTCCTGCATTGTTCTTTTGACTGAGTATTGCCTTGGCTATTCGTGGCCTCTTGTGTTTCCATATAAATTTAACAGTAGATTTTTCAATCTCTTTAATGAATGTTATTGGAATTTTGATGGGAATTGCATTAAACGTGTAGATTACTTTGGGGAGTATTGACATTTTTACTATGTTGATTCTACCAATCCATGAGCATGGGAGATCTCTCCACTTTCTATAGTCTTCCTCAATCTCTTTCTTCAGAAGTGTATAGTTTTCCTTGTAGAGGTCTTTCACATCTTTTGTTAGGTTTACACCTAGGTATTTGATTTTTTTTGAGGCTATTGTAAATGGAATTGTTTTCATATATTCTTTTTCAGTTTGTTCATTGCTAGTGTATAGAAATGCTAATGATTTTTCTATGTTGATTTTATATCCTGCTACCTTGCTATAGCTATTGATGATGTCTAGAAGCTTCTGAGTAGAGTTTTTTTGGGTCTTTAAGGTATAGGATCATGTCGTCTGCAAATAGGGCTATTTTGACAGTTTCTTTACCTACTTGTATTCCTTTTATTCCTTCTTCTTGCCTAATTGCTCTGGCTAGGAATTCCAGTACTATGTTGAATAGGAGTGGAGATAGTGGGCATCCTTGTCTGGTTCCTGATTTTAGAGGGAATGGTTTTAATTTTTCTCCGTTAAGTATAATGCTGGCTGTAGGTTTGTCATATATAGCTTTTATAATGTTGAGGAACTTTCCTTCTATTCCTAGTTTTCTTAGAGCTTTTATCATGAAATGATGTTGGATCTTATCAAAGGCTTTTTCTGCATCTATTGAGATGATCAAGTGGTTTTTGTCTTTGCTTCTGTTAATGTGGTTTATTACCTTTATTGATTTTCGTATGTTGAGCCACCCCCGCATCCCTGGGATGAAGCCTACCTGGTCGTGGTGAATAATCTTTTTGATGTGTTGCTGAATTCGGTTTGCCATTATTTTGTTGAGGATTTTTGCATCAATGTTCATTAAGGAGATTGGCCTATAGTTCTCCTTTTTGGAGGTGTCTTTGCCTGGTTTGGGGATAAGTGTAATACTGGCTTCATAAAATGTGTTTGGCAGTTTTCCTTCCCTTTCTATTTCATGGAACAGTTTAAGGAGGGTTGGTATCAGTTCTTCTTTAAAGGTCTGATAGAATTCAGCAGAGAATCCATCAGGTCCTGGACTTTTCTTTTTGGGGAGACTCTTGATTGCTGCTTCCATTTCATTTTGTGTTATAGGTCTATTCAGGTGATTAATTTCCTCTTGGTTCAGTTTTGGATGATCATATGTATCTAGAAATCTGTCCATTTCTTTAAGATTTTCAAATTTATTTGAATATAGGTTCTCAAAGTAGTCTCTGATGATTTCCTGGACTTCCATGGTGTTTGTTGTTATCTCCCCTTTTGCATTCCTAATTCTACTAATTTGGGTTTTTTCTCTCCTCATTTTAGTCAGGTTTGCCGGGGGTCTATCGATCTTGTTTATTTTTTCAAAGAACCAACTTTTTGTTTCATTAATTCTTTGTATGGTTTTTTTGGTTTCTATTTCGTTGATTTCAGCTCTTATTTTTATTATTTCTCTCCTTCTATTTGTTTTGGGATTTGCTTGTTCTTGTTTTTCTAGGAGTTTGAGATGTATCATTAGGTCATTGATTTGGGATCTTTCAATCTTTTTAATATATGCACTCATGGCTATAAACTTTCCTCTCAAGACTGCCTTAGCTGTGTCCCATAGGTTCCGGTAGGTTGTGTTTTCATTTTCATTGACTTCCAGGAACTTTTTAATTTCCTCTTTTATTGCATCGATGATCCATTCTTCATTAAGTAGTGAGTTATTTAGTTTCCAGCTGTTTGCATGTTTTTTGTCTTTACTTTTGTTGTTGAGTTCTACTTTTACTGCATTGTGGTCAGATAGTATGCACGGTATTATTTCTATTCTCTTATACTTGCTGAGGCTTGCTTTGTGCCCTAGGATATGATCTATTTTGGAGAAGGTTCCATGGGCTGCTGAGAAGAATGTATATTGTGTAGAGGTTGGATGAAATGTTCTGTAGACATCTACTAGGTCCACTTGATCTATTGCATATTTTAGATCTTGGATTTCTCTATTGAGTTTTTGTTTGGATGACCTATCTATTGATGATAATGGAGTGTTAAAGTCTCCCACAACCACTGTGTTGGCGTTTATATATGCTTTTAGGTCTTTCAGGGTATGTTTGCTGAAATTGGGTGCGTTGACATTGGGTGCGTACAGATTGATGATTATTATTTCCCTTTGGTCTATTTCCCCTTTTATTAGTATGGAATGTCCTTCTTTATCTCGTTTGATCAATGTAGGTTTGAAGTCTACTTTATCAGAGATAAGTATTGCTACTCCTGCTTGTTTTCGGGGGCCATTGGCTTGGTAAATCTTCTTCCAGCCTTTCATCCTAAGCATATGCTTATTTCTGTCGGTGAGATGAGTCTCCTGTAAGCAACAAATTGTTGGATCTTCTTTTTTAATCCATTTTGTCAAACGGTGTCTTTTGATGGGTGAATTAAGTCCATTAACATTAAGTGTTAGTACTGATAGGTATGTGGTGATTCCTGCCATTTAGTTGTCTTAGTTATTTGAAGGTTTGATTGTGTGTACCTAACTTGATGTTACTCTCTACTGTCTTGCTTTTTCTTATCCTGTGGTTTGGTGCTGCCTGCCTTTTCATGGTTAAGTTGGGTGTCACTTTCTGTGTGCAGGATCCCTTGCAGAATCTTTTGTAATGGTGGCTTTGTGGTCACATATTGTTTTAGTTTCTGCTTATCATGGAAGACTTTTATTGCTCCATCTATTTTGAATGATAGCTCTGCTGGGTAGAGTATCCTGGGGTTGAAGTTATTTTCATTCAGTGCCCGGAAGATCTCACCCCACGCTCTTCTTGCTTTTAATGTTTCTGTTGAGAAGTCTGCTGTGATTTTGATGGGTTTACCTTTGTATGTTACTTGTTTTTTCTCTCTTACAGCCTTCAATATTCTTTCCTTAGTTTCTGAACTTGTTGTTTTAATGATGATATGTCGTGGAGTAGTTCTACTTTGATCTGGTCCGTTTGGTGTCCTGGAGGCCTCTTGCATGTGTATGGCAATATCTTTCTCTAGATTTGGGAAATTTTCCGTTATTATTTTGTTGAATATATTACGCATTCCTTTCGCTTGCACCTCTTCTCCTTCTTCGATGCCCATGATTCTCAAGTTTGGTCTTTTGATGGAGTCAGTGAGTTCTTGCATTTTCTTTTCACAGGTCTTGAGTTGTTTAATTAATAGTTCTTCTGTTTTTCCTTTAATTACCATTTCATCTTCAAGTTCTGAGATTCTGTCTTCTGTTTGTTCTATTCTGCTGGATTGGCCTTCCGTTTTGTTTTGCAGTTCTGTTTCGTTCTTTTTTCTGAGGTTTTCCATATCCTGGCAGTTTTCTTCTTTATTGTTGTCTATTTTTGTCCTGAGTTCATTTATCCATTTATTCATTGTGTTCTCTCTTTCACTTTGGTGTTTATACAGTGCTTCTATGGTTTCCTTTATTTCTTCTTTTGCTTTACTGAATATTTCTTGAACCTTAATAATTCTGCATATTTATTTCAACAATTCTAGCTTTTTTTAGAGTTATTTATTTATATATACATATTTATTTATTTTTATTATTCATATGTGCATACAATTCTTGGGTCATTATCCCCCTGCCCCCTCCCCCTCCCTTCTCACCCCCCTCCCCCCATCCCCTCAATACCTGGCAGAAACTATTTTGCCCTTATCTCTAATTTTGTTGAAGAGAGAGTATAAGTAATAATAGGAAGGAACAAGGGGTTTTGCTAGTTGAGATAAGAATAGCTGTACAAGGAGTTGATTCCTATTGATTTCCTGTGCAAGTGTGTTTCCTTCTATGTTAGTTCTTCTTGGTCTAACCTTTTCTCTAGTTCCTGGTCCCCTTCTCCTATTGGCCTCAGTTCCTTTTAAGGTATCTGCTTTAGTTTCTCTGCATTGAGGGCAACAAATGCTATCTAGTTTTTGAGGTGCCTTATCTATCCTCATACCTCCCTTGTGTGCTCTCACTTTATCATGTGATCAAAGTCCAATCCCTTTGTTGTGTTTGCCCTTGATCTAATGTCCACATATGAGGGAGAACATACGATTTTTGGTCTTTTGGGCCAGGCTAACCTCACTCAGAATGATGTTCTCCAATTCCATCCATTTACCAGTGAATGATAACATTTCGTTCTTCTTCATGGCTGCATAAAATTCCATTGTGTATAGATACCACATTTTCTTAATCCATTCGTCAGTGGTGGGGCATCTTGGCTGTTTCCATAACTTGGCTATTGTGAATAGTGCTGCAATTAACATGAGTGTGCAGGAGCCTCTGGAGTAACCTGTGTCACATTCTTTTGGGTATATCCCCAAGAGTGGTATTGCTGGATCAAATGGTAGATCGATGTCCAGCTTTTTAAGTAGCCTCCAGATTTTTTTCCAGAGTGGTTGTACTAGTCTACATTCCCACCAGCAGTGTAAGAGGGTTCCTTTTTCCCCGCATCCTCGCCAACACCTGTTGGTGGTGTTGCTGATGATGGCTATTCTAACAGGGGTGAGGTGGAATCTTAGCGTGGTTTTAATTTGCATTTCCTTTATTGCTAGAGATGGTGAGCATTTTTTCATGTGTTTTCTGGCCATTTGAATTTCTTCTTTTGAGAAAGTTCTATTTAGTTCACATGCCCATTTCTTTATTGGTTCATTAGTTTTGGGAGAATTTAGTTTTTTAAGTTCCCTGTATATTCTGGTTATCAGTCCTTTGTCTGATGTATAGTTGGCAAATATTTTCTCCCACTCTGTGGGTGTTCTCTTCAGTTTAGAGACCATTTCTTTTGATGAACAGAAGCTTTTCAGTTTTATGAGGTCCCATTTATCTATGCTATCTCTTAGTTGCTTGCTGCTGGGGTTTCATTGAGAAAGTTCTTACCTATACCTACTAACTCCAGAGTATTTCCTACTCTTTCTTGTATCAACTTAAGAGTTTGGGGTCTGATATTCAGATCCTTGATCCATTTTGAGTTAATCTTGGTATAGGGTGATATACATGGATCTAGTTTCAGTTTTTTGCAGACTGCTAACCAGTTTTCCCAGCAGTTTTTGTTGAAGAGGCTGCTATTTCTCCATCGTATATTTTTAGCTCCTTTGTCAAAGATAAGTTGCTCATAGTTGTGTGGCTTCATATCTGGATCTTCTATTCTGTTCCACTGGTCTTCATGTCTGTCTTTGTGCCAGTACCATGCTGTTTTTACTGTTACTGCTTTGTAATATAGTTTGAGGTCAGGTATTGTGATACCTCCTGCATTGTTCTTTTGACTGAGTATTGCCTTGGCTATTCGTGGCCTCTTGTGTTTCCATATAAATTTAACAGTAGATTTTTCAATCTCTTTAATGAATGTTATTGGAATTTTGATGGGAATTGCATTAAACGTGTAGATTACTTTGGGGAGTATTGACATTTTTACTATGTTGATTCTACCAATCCATGAGCATGGGAGATCTCTCCACTTTCTATAGTCTTCCTCAATCTCTTTCTTCAGAAGTGTATAGTTTTCCTTGTAGAGGTCTTTCACATCTTTTGTTAGGTTTACACCTAGGTATTTGATTTTTTTTGAGGCTATTGTAAATGGAATTGTTTTCATATATTCTTTTTCAGTTTGTTCATTGCTAGTGTATAGAAATGCTAATGATTTTTCTATGTTGATTTTATATCCTGCTACCTTGCTATAGCTATTGATGATGTCTAGAAGCTTCTGAGTAGAGTTTTTTTGGGTCTTTAAGGTATAGGATCATGTCGTCTGCAAATAGGGCTATTTTGACAGTTTCTTTACCTACTTGTATTCCTTTTATTCCTTCTTCTTGCCTAATTGCTCTGGCTAGGAATTCCAGTACTATGTTGAATAGGAGTGGAGATAGTGGGCATCCTTGTCTGGTTCCTGATTTTAGAGGGAATGGTTTTAATTTTTCTCCGTTAAGTATAATGCTGGCTGTAGGTTTGTCATATATAGCTTTTATAATGTTGAGGAACTTTCCTTCTATTCCTAGTTTTCTTAGAGCTTTTATCATGAAATGATGTTGGATCTTATCAAAGGCTTTTTCTGCATCTATTGAGATGATCAAGTGGTTTTTGTCTTTGCTTCTGTTAATGTGGTTTATTACCTTTATTGATTTTCGTATGTTGAGCCACCCCCGCATCCCTGGGATGAAGCCTACCTGGTCGTGGTGAATAATCTTTTTGATGTGTTGCTGAATTCGGTTTGCCATTATTTTGTTGAGGATTTTTGCATCAATGTTCATTAAGGAGATTGGCCTATAGTTCTCCTTTTTGGAGGTGTCTTTGCCTGGTTTGGGGATAAGTGTAATACTGGCTTCATAAAATGTGTTTGGCAGTTTTCCTTCCCTTTCTATTTCATGGAACAGTTTAAGGAGGGTTGGTATCAGTTCTTCTTTAAAGGTCTGATAGAATTCAGCAGAGAATCCATCAGGTCCTGGACTTTTCTTTTTGGGGAGACTCTTGATTGCTGCTTCCATTTCATTTTGTGTTATAGGTCTATTCAGGTGATTAATTTCCTCTTGGTTCAGTTTTGGATGATCATATGTATCTAGAAATCTGTCCATTTCTTTAAGATTTTCAAATTTATTTGAATATAGGTTCTCAAAGTAGTCTCTGATGATTTCCTGGACTTCCATGGTGTTTGTTGTTATCTCCCCTTTTGCATTCCTAATTCTACTAATTTGGGTTTTTTCTCTCCTCATTTTAGTCAGGTTTGCCGGGGGTCTATCGATCTTGTTTATTTTTTCAAAGAACCAACTTTTTGTTTCATTAATTCTTTGTATGGTTTTTTTGGTTTCTATTTCGTTGATTTCAGCTCTTATTTTTATTATTTCTCTCCTTCTATTTGTTTTGGGATTTGCTTGTTCTTGTTTTTCTAGGAGTTTGAGATGTATCATTAGGTCATTGATTTGGGATCTTTCAATCTTTTTAATATATGCACTCATGGCTATAAACTTTCCTCTCAAGACTGCCTTAGCTGTGTCCCATAGGTTCCGGTAGGTTGTGTTTTCATTTTCATTGACTTCCAGGAACTTTTTAATTTCCTCTTTTATTGCATCGATGATCCATTCTTCATTAAGTAGTGAGTTATTTAGTTTCCAGCTGTTTGCATGTTTTTTGTCTTTACTTTTGTTGTTGAGTTCTACTTTTACTGCATTGTGGTCAGATAGTATGCACGGTATTATTTCTATTCTCTTATACTTGCTGAGGCTTGCTTTGTGCCCTAGGATATGATCTATTTTGGAGAAGGTTCCATGGGCTGCTGAGAAGAATGTATATTGTGTAGAGGTTGGATGAAATGTTCTGTAGACATCTACTAGGTCCACTTGATCTATTGCATATTTTAGATCTTGGATTTCTCTATTGAGTTTTTGTTTGGATGACCTATCTATTGATGATAATGGAGTGTTAAAGTCTCCCACAACCACTGTGTTGGCGTTTATATATGCTTTTAGGTCTTTCAGGGTATGTTTGCTGAAATTGGGTGCGTTGACATTGGGTGCGTACAGATTGATGATTATTATTTCCCTTTGGTCTATTTCCCCTTTTATTAGTATGGAATGTCCTTCTTTATCTCGTTTGATCAATGTAGGTTTGAAGTCTACTTTATCAGAGATAAGTATTGCTACTCCTGCTTGTTTTCGGGGGCCATTGGCTTGGTAAATCTTCTTCCAGCCTTTCATCCTAAGCATATGCTTATTTCTGTCGGTGAGATGAGTCTCCTGTAAGCAACAAATTGTTGGATCTTCTTTTTTAATCCATTTTGTCAAACGGTGTCTTTTGATGGGTGAATTAAGTCCATTAACATTAAGTGTTAGTACTGATAGGTATGTGGTGATTCCTGCCATTTAGTTGTCTTAGTTATTTGAAGGTTTGATTGTGTGTACCTAACTTGATGTTACTCTCTACTGTCTTGCTTTTTCTTATCCTGTGGTTTGGTGCTGCCTGCCTTTTCATGGTTAAGTTGGGTGTCACTTTCTGTGTGCAGGATCCCTTGCAGAATCTTTTGTAATGGTGGCTTTGTGGTCACATATTGTTTTAGTTTCTGCTTATCATGGAAGACTTTTATTGCTCCATCTATTTTGAATGATAGCTCTGCTGGGTAGAGTATCCTGGGGTTGAAGTTATTTTCATTCAGTGCCCGGAAGATCTCACCCCACGCTCTTCTTGCTTTTAATGTTTCTGTTGAGAAGTCTGCTGTGATTTTGATGGGTTTACCTTTGTATGTTACTTGTTTTTTCTCTCTTACAGCCTTCAATATTCTTTCCTTAGTTTCTGAACTTGTTGTTTTAATGATGATATGTCGTGGAGTAGTTCTACTTTGATCTGGTCCGTTTGGTGTCCTGGAGGCCTCTTGCATGTGTATGGCAATATCTTTCTCTAGATTTGGGAAATTTTCCGTTATTATTTTGTTGAATATATTACGCATTCCTTTCGCTTGCACCTCTTCTCCTTCTTCGATGCCCATGATTCTCAAGTTTGGTCTTTTGATGGAGTCAGTGAGTTCTTGCATTTTCTTTTCACAGGTCTTGAGTTGTTTAATTAATAGTTCTTCTGTTTTTCCTTTAATTACCATTTCATCTTCAAGTTCTGAGATTCTGTCTTCTGTTTGTTCTATTCTGCTGGATTGGCCTTCCGTTTTGTTTTGCAGTTCTGTTTCGTTCTTTTTTCTGAGGTTTTCCATATCCTGGCAGTTTTCTTCTTTATTGTTGTCTATTTTTGTCCTGAGTTCATTTATCCATTTATTCATTGTGTTCTCTCTTTCACTTTGGTGTTTATACAGTGCTTCTATGGTTTCCTTTATTTCTTCTTTTGCTTTACTGAATATTTCTTGAACCTTAATAATTCTGCATATTTATTTCAACAATTCTAGCTTTTTTTAGAGTTATTTATTTATATATACATATTTATTTATTTTTATTATTCATATGTGCATACAATTCTTGGGTCATTATCCCCCTGCCCCCTCCCCCTCCCTTCTCACCCCCCTCCCCCCATCCCCTCAATACCTGGCAGAAACTATTTTGCCCTTATCTCTAATTTTGTTGAAGAGAGAGTATAAGTAATAATAGGAAGGAACAAGGGGTTTTGCTAGTTGAGATAAGAATAGCTGTACAAGGAGTTGATTCCTATTGATTTCCTGTGCAAGTGTGTTTCCTTCTATGTTAGTTCTTCTTGGTCTAACCTTTTCTCTAGTTCCTGGTCCCCTTCTCCTATTGGCCTCAGTTCCTTTTAAGGTATCTGCTTTAGTTTCTCTGCATTGAGGGCAACAAATGCTATCTAGTTTTTGAGGTGCCTTATCTATCCTCATACCTCCCTTGTGTGCTCTCACTTTATCATGTGATCAAAGTCCAATCCCTTTGTTGTGTTTGCCCTTGATCTAATGTCCACATATGAGGGAGAACATACGATTTTTGGTCTTTTGGGCCAGGCTAACCTCACTCAGAATGATGTTCTCCAATTCCATCCATTTACCAGTGAATGATAACATTTCGTTCTTCTTCATGGCTGCATAAAATTCCATTGTGTATAGATACCACATTTTCTTAATCCATTCGTCAGTGGTGGGGCATCTTGGCTGTTTCCATAACTTGGCTATTGTGAATAGTGCTGCAATTAACATGAGTGTGCAGGAGCCTCTGGAGTAACCTGTGTCACATTCTTTTGGGTATATCCCCAAGAGTGGTATTGCTGGATCAAATGGTAGATCGATGTCCAGCTTTTTAAGTAGCCTCCAGATTTTTTTCCAGAGTGGTTGTACTAGTCTACATTCCCACCAGCAGTGTAAGAGGGTTCCTTTTTCCCCGCATCCTCGCCAACACCTGTTGGTGGTGTTGCTGATGATGGCTATTCTAACAGGGGTGAGGTGGAATCTTAGCGTGGTTTTAATTTGCATTTCCTTTATTGCTAGAGATGGTGAGCATTTTTTCATGTGTTTTCTGGCCATTTGAATTTCTTCTTTTGAGAAAGTTCTATTTAGTTCACATGCCCATTTCTTTATTGGTTCATTAGTTTTGGGAGAATTTAGTTTTTTAAGTTCCCTGTATATTCTGGTTATCAGTCCTTTGTCTGATGTATAGTTGGCAAATATTTTCTCCCACTCTGTGGGTGTTCTCTTCAGTTTAGAGACCATTTCTTTTGATGAACAGAAGCTTTTCAGTTTTATGAGGTCCCATTTATCTATGCTATCTCTTAGTTGCTTGCTGCTGGGGTTTCATTGAGAAAGTTCTTACCTATACCTACTAACTCCAGAGTATTTCCTACTCTTTCTTGTATCAACTTAAGAGTTTGGGGTCTGATATTCAGATCCTTGATCCATTTTGAGTTAATCTTGGTATAGGGTGATATACATGGATCTAGTTTCAGTTTTTTGCAGACTGCTAACCAGTTTTCCCAGCAGTTTTTGTTGAAGAGGCTGCTATTTCTCCATCGTATATTTTTAGCTCCTTTGTCAAAGATAAGTTGCTCATAGTTGTGTGGCTTCATATCTGGATCTTCTATTCTGTTCCACTGGTCTTCATGTCTGTCTTTGTGCCAGTACCATGCTGTTTTTACTGTTACTGCTTTGTAATATAGTTTGAGGTCAGGTATTGTGATACCTCCTGCATTGTTCTTTTGACTGAGTATTGCCTTGGCTATTCGTGGCCTCTTGTGTTTCCATATAAATTTAACAGTAGATTTTTCAATCTCTTTAATGAATGTTATTGGAATTTTGATGGGAATTGCATTAAACGTGTAGATTACTTTGGGGAGTATTGACATTTTTACTATGTTGATTCTACCAATCCATGAGCATGGGAGATCTCTCCACTTTCTATAGTCTTCCTCAATCTCTTTCTTCAGAAGTGTATAGTTTTCCTTGTAGAGGTCTTTCACATCTTTTGTTAGGTTTACACCTAGGTATTTGATTTTTTTTGAGGCTATTGTAAATGGAATTGTTTTCATATATTCTTTTTCAGTTTGTTCATTGCTAGTGTATAGAAATGCTAATGATTTTTCTATGTTGATTTTATATCCTGCTACCTTGCTATAGCTATTGATGATGTCTAGAAGCTTCTGAGTAGAGTTTTTTTGGGTCTTTAAGGTATAGGATCATGTCGTCTGCAAATAGGGCTATTTTGACAGTTTCTTTACCTACTTGTATTCCTTTTATTCCTTCTTCTTGCCTAATTGCTCTGGCTAGGAATTCCAGTACTATGTTGAATAGGAGTGGAGATAGTGGGCATCCTTGTCTGGTTCCTGATTTTAGAGGGAATGGTTTTAATTTTTCTCCGTTAAGTATAATGCTGGCTGTAGGTTTGTCATATATAGCTTTTATAATGTTGAGGAACTTTCCTTCTATTCCTAGTTTTCTTAGAGCTTTTATCATGAAATGATGTTGGATCTTATCAAAGGCTTTTTCTGCATCTATTGAGATGATCAAGTGGTTTTTGTCTTTGCTTCTGTTAATGTGGTTTATTACCTTTATTGATTTTCGTATGTTGAGCCACCCCCGCATCCCTGGGATGAAGCCTACCTGGTCGTGGTGAATAATCTTTTTGATGTGTTGCTGAATTCGGTTTGCCATTATTTTGTTGAGGATTTTTGCATCAATGTTCATTAAGGAGATTGGCCTATAGTTCTCCTTTTTGGAGGTGTCTTTGCCTGGTTTGGGGATAAGTGTAATACTGGCTTCATAAAATGTGTTTGGCAGTTTTCCTTCCCTTTCTATTTCATGGAACAGTTTAAGGAGGGTTGGTATCAGTTCTTCTTTAAAGGTCTGATAGAATTCAGCAGAGAATCCATCAGGTCCTGGACTTTTCTTTTTGGGGAGACTCTTGATTGCTGCTTCCATTTCATTTTGTGTTATAGGTCTATTCAGGTGATTAATTTCCTCTTGGTTCAGTTTTGGATGATCATATGTATCTAGAAATCTGTCCATTTCTTTAAGATTTTCAAATTTATTTGAATATAGGTTCTCAAAGTAGTCTCTGATGATTTCCTGGACTTCCATGGTGTTTGTTGTTATCTCCCCTTTTGCATTCCTAATTCTACTAATTTGGGTTTTTTCTCTCCTCATTTTAGTCAGGTTTGCCGGGGGTCTATCGATCTTGTTTATTTTTTCAAAGAACCAACTTTTTGTTTCATTAATTCTTTGTATGGTTTTTTTGGTTTCTATTTCGTTGATTTCAGCTCTTATTTTTATTATTTCTCTCCTTCTATTTGTTTTGGGATTTGCTTGTTCTTGTTTTTCTAGGAGTTTGAGATGTATCATTAGGTCATTGATTTGGGATCTTTCAATCTTTTTAATATATGCACTCATGGCTATAAACTTTCCTCTCAAGACTGCCTTAGCTGTGTCCCATAGGTTCCGGTAGGTTGTGTTTTCATTTTCATTGACTTCCAGGAACTTTTTAATTTCCTCTTTTATTGCATCGATGATCCATTCTTCATTAAGTAGTGAGTTATTTAGTTTCCAGCTGTTTGCATGTTTTTTGTCTTTACTTTTGTTGTTGAGTTCTACTTTTACTGCATTGTGGTCAGATAGTATGCACGGTATTATTTCTATTCTCTTATACTTGCTGAGGCTTGCTTTGTGCCCTAGGATATGATCTATTTTGGAGAAGGTTCCATGGGCTGCTGAGAAGAATGTATATTGTGTAGAGGTTGGATGAAATGTTCTGTAGACATCTACTAGGTCCACTTGATCTATTGCATATTTTAGATCTTGGATTTCTCTATTGAGTTTTTGTTTGGATGACCTATCTATTGATGATAATGGAGTGTTAAAGTCTCCCACAACCACTGTGTTGGCGTTTATATATGCTTTTAGGTCTTTCAGGGTATGTTTGCTGAAATTGGGTGCGTTGACATTGGGTGCGTACAGATTGATGATTATTATTTCCCTTTGGTCTATTTCCCCTTTTATTAGTATGGAATGTCCTTCTTTATCTCGTTTGATCAATGTAGGTTTGAAGTCTACTTTATCAGAGATAAGTATTGCTACTCCTGCTTGTTTTCGGGGGCCATTGGCTTGGTAAATCTTCTTCCAGCCTTTCATCCTAAGCATATGCTTATTTCTGTCGGTGAGATGAGTCTCCTGTAAGCAACAAATTGTTGGATCTTCTTTTTTAATCCATTTTGTCAAACGGTGTCTTTTGATGGGTGAATTAAGTCCATTAACATTAAGTGTTAGTACTGATAGGTATGTGGTGATTCCTGCCATTTAGTTGTCTTAGTTATTTGAAGGTTTGATTGTGTGTACCTAACTTGATGTTACTCTCTACTGTCTTGCTTTTTCTTATCCTGTGGTTTGGTGCTGCCTGCCTTTTCATGGTTAAGTTGGGTGTCACTTTCTGTGTGCAGGATCCCTTGCAGAATCTTTTGTAATGGTGGCTTTGTGGTCACATATTGTTTTAGTTTCTGCTTATCATGGAAGACTTTTATTGCTCCATCTATTTTGAATGATAGCTCTGCTGGGTAGAGTATCCTGGGGTTGAAGTTATTTTCATTCAGTGCCCGGAAGATCTCACCCCACGCTCTTCTTGCTTTTAATGTTTCTGTTGAGAAGTCTGCTGTGATTTTGATGGGTTTACCTTTGTATGTTACTTGTTTTTTCTCTCTTACAGCCTTCAATATTCTTTCCTTAGTTTCTGAACTTGTTGTTTTAATGATGATATGTCGTGGAGTAGTTCTACTTTGATCTGGTCCGTTTGGTGTCCTGGAGGCCTCTTGCATGTGTATGGGAATATCTTTCTCTAGATTTGGGAAATTTTCCGTTATTATTTTGTTGAATATATTACGCATTCCTTTCGCTTGCACCTCTTCTCCTTCTTCGATGCCCATGATTCTCAAGTTTGGTCTTTTGATGGAGTCAGTGAGTTCTTGCATTTTCTTTTCACAGGTCTTGAGTTGTTTAATTAATAGTTCTTCTGTTTTTCCTTTAATTACCATTTCATCTTCAAGTTCTGAGATTCTGTCTTCTGTTTGTTCTATTCTGCTGGATTGGCCTTCCGTTTTGTTTTGCAGTTCTGTTTCGTTCTTTTTTCTGAGGTTTTCCATATCCTGGCAGTTTTCTTCTTTATTGTTGTCTATTTTTGTCCTGAGTTCATTTATCCATTTATTCATTGTGTTCTCTCTTTCACTTTGGTGTTTATACAGTGCTTCTATGGTTTCCTTTATTTCTTCTTTTGCTTTACTGAATATTTCTTGAACCTTAATAATTCTGCATATTTATTTCAACAATTCTAGCTTTTTTTAGAGTTATTTATTTATATATACATATTTATTTATTTTTATTATTCATATGTGCATACAATTCTTGGGTCATTATCCCCCTGCCCCCTCCCCCTCCCTTCTCACCCCCCTCCCCCCATCCCCTCAATACCTGGCAGAAACTATTTTGCCCTTATCTCTAATTTTGTTGAAGAGAGAGTATAAGTAATAATAGGAAGGAACAAGGGGTTTTGCTAGTTGAGATAAGAATAGCTGTACAAGGAGTTGATTCCTATTGATTTCCTGTGCAAGTGTGTTTCCTTCTATGTTAGTTCTTCTTGGTCTAACCTTTTCTCTAGTTCCTGGTCCCCTTCTCCTATTGGCCTCAGTTCCTTTTAAGGTATCTGCTTTAGTTTCTCTGCATTGAGGGCAACAAATGCTATCTAGTTTTTGAGGTGCCTTATCTGTCCTCATACCTCCCTTGTGTGCTCTCACTTTATCATGTGATCAAAGTCCAATCCCTTTGTTGTGTTTGCCCTTGATCTAATGTCCACATATGAGGGAGAACATACGATTTTTGGTCTTTTGGGCCAGGCTAACCTCACTCAGAATGATGTTCTCCAATTCCATCCATTTACCAGTGAATGATAACATTTCGTTCTTCTTCATGGCTGCATAAAATTCCATTGTGTATAGATACCACATTTTCTTAATCCATTCGTCAGTGGTGGGGCATCTTGGCTGTTTCCATAACTTGGCTATTGTGAATAGTGCTGCAATTAACATGAGTGTGCAGGAGCCTCTGGAGTAACCTGTGTCACATTCTTTTGGGTATATCCCCAAGAGTGGTATTGCTGGATCAAATGGTAGATCGATGTCCAGCTTTTTAAGTAGCCTCCAGATTTTTTTCCAGAGTGGTTGTACTAGTCTACATTCCCACCAGCAGTGTAAGAGGGTTCCTTTTTCCCCGCATCCTCGCCAACACCTGTTGGTGGTGTTGCTGATGATGGCTATTCTAACAGGGGTGAGGTGGAATCTTAGCGTGGTTTTAATTTGCATTTCCTTTATTGCTAGAGATGGTGAGCATTTTTTCATGTGTTTTCTGGCCATTTGAATTTCTTCTTTTGAGAAAGTTCTATTTAGTTCACATGCCCATTTCTTTATTGGTTCATTAGTTTTGGGAGAATTTAGTTTTTTAAGTTCCCTGTATATTCTGGTTATCAGTCCTTTGTCTGATGTATAGTTGGCAAATATTTTCTCCCACTCTGTGGGTGTTCTCTTCAGTTTAGAGACCATTTCTTTTGATGAACAGAAGCTTTTCAGTTTTATGAGGTCCCATTTATCTATGCTATCTCTTAGTTGCTTGCTGCTGGGGTTTCATTGAGAAAGTTCTTACCTATACCTACTAACTCCAGAGTATTTCCTACTCTTTCTTGTATCAACTTAAGAGTTTGGGGTCTGATATTCAGATCCTTGATCCATTTTGAGTTAATCTTGGTATAGGGTGATATACATGGATCTAGTTTCAGTTTTTTGCAGACTGCTAACCAGTTTTCCCAGCAGTTTTTGTTGAAGAGGCTGCTATTTCTCCATCGTATATTTTTAGCTCCTTTGTCAAAGATAAGTTGCTCATAGTTGTGTGGCTTCATATCTGGATCTTCTATTCTGTTCCACTGGTCTTCATGTCTGTCTTTGTGCCAGTACCATGCTGTTTTTACTGTTACTGCTTTGTAATATAGTTTGAGGTCAGGTATTGTGATACCTCCTGCATTGTTCTTTTGACTGAGTATTGCCTTGGCTATTCGTGGCCTCTTGTGTTTCCATATAAATTTAACAGTAGATTTTTCAATCTCTTTAATGAATGTTATTGGAATTTTGATGGGAATTGCATTAAACGTGTAGATTACTTTGGGGAGTATTGACATTTTTACTATGTTGATTCTACCAATCCATGAGCATGGGAGATCTCTCCACTTTCTATAGTCTTCCTCAATCTCTTTCTTCAGAAGTGTATAGTTTTCCTTGTAGAGGTCTTTCACATCTTTTGTTAGGTTTACACCTAGGTATTTGATTTTTTTTGAGGCTATTGTAAATGGAATTGTTTTCATATATTCTTTTTCAGTTTGTTCATTGCTAGTGTATAGAAATGCTAATGATTTTTCTATGTTGATTTTATATCCTGCTACCTTGCTATAGCTATTGATGATGTCTAGAAGCTTCTGAGTAGAGTTTTTTTGGGTCTTTAAGGTATAGGATCATGTCGTCTGCAAATAGGGCTATTTTGACAGTTTCTTTACCTACTTGTATTCCTTTTATTCCTTCTTCTTGCCTAATTGCTCTGGCTAGGAATTCCAGTACTATGTTGAATAGGAGTGGAGATAGTGGGCATCCTTGTCTGGTTCCTGATTTTAGAGGGAATGGTTTTAATTTTTCTCCGTTAAGTATAATGCTGGCTGTAGGTTTGTCATATATAGCTTTTATAATGTTGAGGAACTTTCCTTCTATTCCTAGTTTTCTTAGAGCTTTTATCATGAAATGATGTTGGATCTTATCAAAGGCTTTTTCTGCATCTATTGAGATGATCAAGTGGTTTTTGTCTTTGCTTCTGTTAATGTGGTTTATTACCTTTATTGATTTTCGTATGTTGAGCCACCCCCGCATCCCTGGGATGAAGCCTACCTGGTCGTGGTGAATAATCTTTTTGATGTGTTGCTGAATTCGGTTTGCCATTATTTTGTTGAGGATTTTTGCATCAATGTTCATTAAGGAGATTGGCCTATAGTTCTCCTTTTTGGAGGTGTCTTTGCCTGGTTTGGGGATAAGTGTAATACTGGCTTCATAAAATGTGTTTGGCAGTTTTCCTTCCCTTTCTATTTCATGGAACAGTTTAAGGAGGGTTGGTATCAGTTCTTCTTTAAAGGTCTGATAGAATTCAGCAGAGAATCCATCAGGTCCTGGACTTTTCTTTTTGGGGAGACTCTTGATTGCTGCTTCCATTTCATTTTGTGTTATAGGTCTATTCAGGTGATTAATTTCCTCTTGGTTCAGTTTTGGATGATCATATGTATCTAGAAATCTGTCCATTTCTTTAAGATTTTCAAATTTATTTGAATATAGGTTCTCAAAGTAGTCTCTGATGATTTCCTGGACTTCCATGGTGTTTGTTGTTATCTCCCCTTTTGCATTCCTAATTCTACTAATTTGGGTTTTTTCTCTCCTCATTTTAGTCAGGTTTGCCGGGGGTCTATCGATCTTGTTTATTTTTTCAAAGAACCAACTTTTTGTTTCATTAATTCTTTGTATGGTTTTTTTGGTTTCTATTTCGTTGATTTCAGCTCTTATTTTTATTATTTCTCTCCTTCTATTTGTTTTGGGATTTGCTTGTTCTTGTTTTTCTAGGAGTTTGAGATGTATCATTAGGTCATTGATTTGGGATCTTTCAATCTTTTTAATATATGCACTCATGGCTATAAACTTTCCTCTCAAGACTGCCTTAGCTGTGTCCCATAGGTTCCGGTAGGTTGTGTTTTCATTTTCATTGACTTCCAGGAACTTTTTAATTTCCTCTTTTATTGCATCGATGATCCATTCTTCATTAAGTAGTGAGTTATTTAGTTTCCAGCTGTTTGCATGTTTTTTGTCTTTACTTTTGTTGTTGAGTTCTACTTTTACTGCATTGTGGTCAGATAGTATGCACGGTATTATTTCTATTCTCTTATACTTGCTGAGGCTTGCTTTGTGCCCTAGGATATGATCTATTTTGGAGAAGGTTCCATGGGCTGCTGAGAAGAATGTATATTGTGTAGAGGTTGGATGAAATGTTCTGTAGACATCTACTAGGTCCACTTGATCTATTGCATATTTTAGATCTTGGATTTCTCTATTGAGTTTTTGTTTGGATGACCTATCTATTGATGATAATGGAGTGTTAAAGTCTCCCACAACCACTGTGTTGGCGTTTATATATGCTTTTAGGTCTTTCAGGGTATGTTTGCTGAAATTGGGTGCGTTGACATTGGGTGCGTACAGATTGATGATTATTATTTCCCTTTGGTCTATTTCCCCTTTTATTAGTATGGAATGTCCTTCTTTATCTCGTTTGATCAATGTAGGTTTGAAGTCTACTTTATCAGAGATAAGTATTGCTACTCCTGCTTGTTTTCGGGGGCCATTGGCTTGGTAAATCTTCTTCCAGCCTTTCATCCTAAGCATATGCTTATTTCTGTCGGTGAGATGAGTCTCCTGTAAGCAACAAATTGTTGGATCTTCTTTTTTAATCCATTTTGTCAAACGGTGTCTTTTGATGGGTGAATTAAGTCCATTAACATTAAGTGTTAGTACTGATAGGTATGTGGTGATTCCTGCCATTTAGTTGTCTTAGTTATTTGAAGGTTTGATTGTGTGTACCTAACTTGATGTTACTCTCTACTGTCTTGCTTTTTCTTATCCTGTGGTTTGGTGCTGCCTGCCTTTTCATGGTTAAGTTGGGTGTCACTTTCTGTGTGCAGGATCCCTTGCAGAATCTTTTGTAATGGTGGCTTTGTGGTCACATATTGTTTTAGTTTCTGCTTATCATGGAAGACTTTTATTGCTCCATCTATTTTGAATGATAGCTCTGCTGGGTAGAGTATCCTGGGGTTGAAGTTATTTTCATTCAGTGCCCGGAAGATCTCACCCCACGCTCTTCTTGCTTTTAATGTTTCTGTTGAGAAGTCTGCTGTGATTTTGATGGGTTTACCTTTGTATGTTACTTGTTTTTTCTCTCTTACAGCCTTCAATATTCTTTCCTTAGTTTCTGAACTTGTTGTTTTAATGATGATATGTCGTGGAGTAGTTCTACTTTGATCTGGTCCGTTTGGTGTCCTGGAGGCCTCTTGCATGTGTATGGCAATATCTTTCTCTAGATTTGGGAAATTTTCCGTTATTATTTTGTTGAATATATTACGCATTCCTTTCGCTTGCACCTCTTCTCCTTCTTCGATGCCCATGATTCTCAAGTTTGGTCTTTTGATGGAGTCAGTGAGTTCTTGCATTTTCTTTTCACAGGTCTTGAGTTGTTTAATTAATAGTTCTTCTGTTTTTCCTTTAATTACCATTTCATCTTCAAGTTCTGAGATTCTGTCTTCTGTTTGTTCTATTCTGCTGGATTGGCCTTCCGTTTTGTTTTGCAGTTCTGTTTCGTTCTTTTTTCTGAGGTTTTCCATATCCTGGCAGTTTTCTTCTTTATTGTTGTCTATTTTTGTCCTGAGTTCATTTATCCATTTATTCATTGTGTTCTCTCTTTCACTTTGGTGTTTATACAGTGCTTCTATGGTTTCCTTTATTTCTTCTTTTGCTTTACTGAATATTTCTTGAACCTTAATAATTCTGCATATTTATTTCAACAATTCTAGCTTTTTTTAGAGTTATTTATTTATATATACATATTTATTTATTTTTATTATTCATATGTGCATACAATTCTTGGGTCATTATCCCCCTGCCCCCTCCCCCTCCCTTCTCACCCCCCTCCCCCCATCCCCTCAATACCTGGCAGAAACTATTTTGCCCTTATCTCTAATTTTGTTGAAGAGAGAGTATAAGTAATAATAGGAAGGAACAAGGGGTTTTGCTAGTTGAGATAAGAATAGCTGTACAAGGAGTTGATTCCTATTGATTTCCTGTGCAAGTGTGTTTCCTTCTATGTTAGTTCTTCTTGGTCTAACCTTTTCTCTAGTTCCTGGTCCCCTTCTCCTATTGGCCTCAGTTCCTTTTAAGGTATCTGCTTTAGTTTCTCTGCATTGAGGGCAACAAATGCTATCTAGTTTTTGAGGTGCCTTATCTGTCCTCATACCTCCCTTGTGTGCTCTCACTTTATCATGTGATCAAAGTCCAATCCCTTTGTTGTGTTTGCCCTTGATCTAATGTCCACATATGAGGGAGAACATACGATTTTTGGTCTTTTGGGCCAGGCTAACCTCACTCAGAATGATGTTCTCCAATTCCATCCATTTACCAGTGAATGATAACATTTCGTTCTTCTTCATGGCTGCATAAAATTCCATTGTGTATAGATACCACATTTTCTTAATCCATTCGTCAGTGGTGGGGCATCTTGGCTGTTTCCATAACTTGGCTATTGTGAATAGTGCTGCAATTAACATGAGTGTGCAGGAGCCTCTGGAGTAACCTGTGTCACATTCTTTTGGGTATATCCCCAAGAGTGGTATTGCTGGATCAAATGGTAGATCGATGTCCAGCTTTTTAAGTAGCCTCCAGATTTTTTTCCAGAGTGGTTGTACTAGTCTACATTCCCACCAGCAGTGTAAGAGGGTTCCTTTTTCCCCGCATCCTCGCCAACACCTGTTGGTGGTGTTGCTGATGATGGCTATTCTAACAGGGGTGAGGTGGAATCTTAGCGTGGTTTTAATTTGCATTTCCTTTATTGCTAGAGATGGTGAGCATTTTTTCATGTGTTTTCTGGCCATTTGAATTTCTTCTTTTGAGAAAGTTCTATTTAGTTCACATGCCCATTTCTTTATTGGTTCATTAGTTTTGGGAGAATTTAGTTTTTTAAGTTCCCTGTATATTCTGGTTATCAGTCCTTTGTCTGATGTATAGTTGGCAAATATTTTCTCCCACTCTGTGGGTGTTCTCTTCAGTTTAGAGACCATTTCTTTTGATGAACAGAAGCTTTTCAGTTTTATGAGGTCCCATTTATCTATGCTATCTCTTAGTTGCTTGCTGCTGGGGTTTCATTGAGAAAGTTCTTACCTATACCTACTAACTCCAGAGTATTTCCTACTCTTTCTTGTATCAACTTAAGAGTTTGGGGTCTGATATTCAGATCCTTGATCCATTTTGAGTTAATCTTGGTATAGGGTGATATACATGGATCTAGTTTCAGTTTTTTGCAGACTGCTAACCAGTTTTCCCAGCAGTTTTTGTTGAAGAGGCTGCTATTTCTCCATCGTATATTTTTAGCTCCTTTGTCAAAGATAAGTTGCTCATAGTTGTGTGGCTTCATATCTGGATCTTCTATTCTGTTCCACTGGTCTTCATGTCTGTCTTTGTGCCAGTACCATGCTGTTTTTACTGTTACTGCTTTGTAATATAGTTTGAGGTCAGGTATTGTGATACCTCCTGCATTGTTCTTTTGACTGAGTATTGCCTTGGCTATTCGTGGCCTCTTGTGTTTCCATATAAATTTAACAGTAGATTTTTCAATCTCTTTAATGAATGTTATTGGAATTTTGATGGGAATTGCATTAAACGTGTAGATTACTTTGGGGAGTATTGACATTTTTACTATGTTGATTCTACCAATCCATGAGCATGGGAGATCTCTCCACTTTCTATAGTCTTCCTCAATCTCTTTCTTCAGAAGTGTATAGTTTTCCTTGTAGAGGTCTTTCACATCTTTTGTTAGGTTTACACCTAGGTATTTGATTTTTTTTGAGGCTATTGTAAATGGAATTGTTTTCATATATTCTTTTTCAGTTTGTTCATTGCTAGTGTATAGAAATGCTAATGATTTTTCTATGTTGATTTTATATCCTGCTACCTTGCTATAGCTATTGATGATGTCTAGAAGCTTCTGAGTAGAGTTTTTTTGGGTCTTTAAGGTATAGGATCATGTCGTCTGCAAATAGGGCTATTTTGACAGTTTCTTTACCTACTTGTATTCCTTTTATTCCTTCTTCTTGCCTAATTGCTCTGGCTAGGAATTCCAGTACTATGTTGAATAGGAGTGGAGATAGTGGGCATCCTTGTCTGGTTCCTGATTTTAGAGGGAATGGTTTTAATTTTTCTCCGTTAAGTATAATGCTGGCTGTAGGTTTGTCATATATAGCTTTTATAATGTTGAGGAACTTTCCTTCTATTCCTAGTTTTCTTAGAGCTTTTATCATGAAATGATGTTGGATCTTATCAAAGGCTTTTTCTGCATCTATTGAGATGATCAAGTGGTTTTTGTCTTTGCTTCTGTTAATGTGGTTTATTACCTTTATTGATTTTCGTATGTTGAGCCACCCCCGCATCCCTGGGATGAAGCCTACCTGGTCGTGGTGAATAATCTTTTTGATGTGTTGCTGAATTCGGTTTGCCATTATTTTGTTGAGGATTTTTGCATCAATGTTCATTAAGGAGATTGGCCTATAGTTCTCCTTTTTGGAGGTGTCTTTGCCTGGTTTGGGGATAAGTGTAATACTGGCTTCATAAAATGTGTTTGGCAGTTTTCCTTCCCTTTCTATTTCATGGAACAGTTTAAGGAGGGTTGGTATCAGTTCTTCTTTAAAGGTCTGATAGAATTCAGCAGAGAATCCATCAGGTCCTGGACTTTTCTTTTTGGGGAGACTCTTGATTGCTGCTTCCATTTCATTTTGTGTTATAGGTCTATTCAGGTGATTAATTTCCTCTTGGTTCAGTTTTGGATGATCATATGTATCTAGAAATCTGTCCATTTCTTTAAGATTTTCAAATTTATTTGAATATAGGTTCTCAAAGTAGTCTCTGATGATTTCCTGGACTTCCATGGTGTTTGTTGTTATCTCCCCTTTTGCATTCCTAATTCTACTAATTTGGGTTTTTTCTCTCCTCATTTTAGTCAGGTTTGCCGGGGGTCTATCGATCTTGTTTATTTTTTCAAAGAACCAACTTTTTGTTTCATTAATTCTTTGTATGGTTTTTTTGGTTTCTATTTCGTTGATTTCAGCTCTTATTTTTATTATTTCTCTCCTTCTATTTGTTTTGGGATTTGCTTGTTCTTGTTTTTCTAGGAGTTTGAGATGTATCATTAGGTCATTGATTTGGGATCTTTCAATCTTTTTAATATATGCACTCATGGCTATAAACTTTCCTCTCAAGACTGCCTTAGCTGTGTCCCATAGGTTCCGGTAGGTTGTGTTTTCATTTTCATTGACTTCCAGGAACTTTTTAATTTCCTCTTTTATTGCATCGATGATCCATTCTTCATTAAGTAGTGAGTTATTTAGTTTCCAGCTGTTTGCATGTTTTTTGTCTTTACTTTTGTTGTTGAGTTCTACTTTTACTGCATTGTGGTCAGATAGTATGCACGGTATTATTTCTATTCTCTTATACTTGCTGAGGCTTGCTTTGTGCCCTAGGATATGATCTATTTTGGAGAAGGTTCCATGGGCTGCTGAGAAGAATGTATATTGTGTAGAGGTTGGATGAAATGTTCTGTAGACATCTACTAGGTCCACTTGATCTATTGCATATTTTAGATCTTGGATTTCTCTATTGAGTTTTTGTTTGGATGACCTATCTATTGATGATAATGGAGTGTTAAAGTCTCCCACAACCACTGTGTTGGCGTTTATATATGCTTTTAGGTCTTTCAGGGTATGTTTGCTGAAATTGGGTGCGTTGACATTGGGTGCGTACAGATTGATGATTATTATTTCCCTTTGGTCTATTTCCCCTTTTATTAGTATGGAATGTCCTTCTTTATCTCGTTTGATCAATGTAGGTTTGAAGTCTACTTTATCAGAGATAAGTATTGCTACTCCTGCTTGTTTTCGGGGGCCATTGGCTTGGTAAATCTTCTTCCAGCCTTTCATCCTAAGCATATGCTTATTTCTGTCGGTGAGATGAGTCTCCTGTAAGCAACAAATTGTTGGATCTTCTTTTTTAATCCATTTTGTCAAACGGTGTCTTTTGATGGGTGAATTAAGTCCATTAACATTAAGTGTTAGTACTGATAGGTATGTGGTGATTCCTGCCATTTAGTTGTCTTAGTTATTTGAAGGTTTGATTGTGTGTACCTAACTTGATGTTACTCTCTACTGTCTTGCTTTTTCTTATCCTGTGGTTTGGTGCTGCCTGCCTTTTCATGGTTAAGTTGGGTGTCACTTTCTGTGTGCAGGATCCCTTGCAGAATCTTTTGTAATGGTGGCTTTGTGGTCACATATTGTTTTAGTTTCTGCTTATCATGGAAGACTTTTATTGCTCCATCTATTTTGAATGATAGCTCTGCTGGGTAGAGTATCCTGGGGTTGAAGTTATTTTCATTCAGTGCCCGGAAGATCTCACCCCACGCTCTTCTTGCTTTTAATGTTTCTGTTGAGAAGTCTGCTGTGATTTTGATGGGTTTACCTTTGTATGTTACTTGTTTTTTCTCTCTTACAGCCTTCAATATTCTTTCCTTAGTTTCTGAACTTGTTGTTTTAATGATGATATGTCGTGGAGTAGTTCTACTTTGATCTGGTCCGTTTGGTGTCCTGGAGGCCTCTTGCATGTGTATGGCAATATCTTTCTCTAGATTTGGGAAATTTTCCGTTATTATTTTGTTGAATATATTACGCATTCCTTTCGCTTGCACCTCTTCTCCTTCTTCGATGCCCATGATTCTCAAGTTTGGTCTTTTGATGGAGTCAGTGAGTTCTTGCATTTTCTTTTCACAGGTCTTGAGTTGTTTAATTAATAGTTCTTCTGTTTTTCCTTTAATTACCATTTCATCTTCAAGTTCTGAGATTCTGTCTTCTGTTTGTTCTATTCTGCTGGATTGGCCTTCCGTTTTGTTTTGCAGTTCTGTTTCGTTCTTTTTTCTGAGGTTTTCCATATCCTGGCAGTTTTCTTCTTTATTGTTGTCTATTTTTGTCCTGAGTTCATTTATCCATTTATTCATTGTGTTCTCTCTTTCACTTTGGTGTTTATACAGTGCTTCTATGGTTTCCTTTATTTCTTCTTTTGCTTTACTGAATATTTCTTGAACCTTAATAATTCTGCATATTTATTTCAACAATTCTAGCTTTTTTTAGAGTTATTTATTTATATATACATATTTATTTATTTTTATTATTCATATGTGCATACAATTCTTGGGTCATTATCCCCCTGCCCCCTCCCCCTCCCTTCTCACCCCCCTCCCCCCATCCCCTCAATACCTGGCAGAAACTATTTTGCCCTTATCTCTAATTTTGTTGAAGAGAGAGTATAAGTAATAATAGGAAGGAACAAGGGGTTTTGCTAGTTGAGATAAGAATAGCTGTACAAGGAGTTGATTCCTATTGATTTCCTGTGCAAGTGTGTTTCCTTCTATGTTAGTTCTTCTTGGTCTAACCTTTTCTCTAGTTCCTGGTCCCCTTCTCCTATTGGCCTCAGTTCCTTTTAAGGTATCTGCTTTAGTTTCTCTGCATTGAGGGCAACAAATGCTATCTAGTTTTTGAGGTGCCTTATCTATCCTCATACCTCCCTTGTGTGCTCTCACTTTATCATGTGATCAAAGTCCAATCCCTTTGTTGTGTTTGCCCTTGATCTAATGTCCACATATGAGGGAGAACATACGATTTTTGGTCTTTTGGGCCAGGCTAACCTCACTCAGAATGATGTTCTCCAATTCCATCCATTTACCAGTGAATGATAACATTTCGTTCTTCTTCATGGCTGCATAAAATTCCATTGTGTATAGATACCACATTTTCTTAATCCATTCGTCAGTGGTGGGGCATCTTGGCTGTTTCCATAACTTGGCTATTGTGAATAGTGCTGCAATTAACATGAGTGTGCAGGAGCCTCTGGAGTAACCTGTGTCACATTCTTTTGGGTATATCCCCAAGAGTGGTATTGCTGGATCAAATGGTAGATCGATGTCCAGCTTTTTAAGTAGCCTCCAGATTTTTTTCCAGAGTGGTTGTACTAGTCTACATTCCCACCAGCAGTGTAAGAGGGTTCCTTTTTCCCCGCATCCTCGCCAACACCTGTTGGTGGTGTTGCTGATGATGGCTATTCTAACAGGGGTGAGGTGGAATCTTAGCGTGGTTTTAATTTGCATTTCCTTTATTGCTAGAGATGGTGAGCATTTTTTCATGTGTTTTCTGGCCATTTGAATTTCTTCTTTTGAGAAAGTTCTATTTAGTTCACATGCCCATTTCTTTATTGGTTCATTAGTTTTGGGAGAATTTAGTTTTTTAAGTTCCCTGTATATTCTGGTTATCAGTCCTTTGTCTGATGTATAGTTGGCAAATATTTTCTCCCACTCTGTGGGTGTTCTCTTCAGTTTAGAGACCATTTCTTTTGATGAACAGAAGCTTTTCAGTTTTATGAGGTCCCATTTATCTATGCTATCTCTTAGTTGCTTGCTGCTGGGGTTTCATTGAGAAAGTTCTTACCTATACCTACTAACTCCAGAGTATTTCCTACTCTTTCTTGTATCAACTTAAGAGTTTGGGGTCTGATATTCAGATCCTTGATCCATTTTGAGTTAATCTTGGTATAGGGTGATATACATGGATCTAGTTTCAGTTTTTTGCAGACTGCTAACCAGTTTTCCCAGCAGTTTTTGTTGAAGAGGCTGCTATTTCTCCATCGTATATTTTTAGCTCCTTTGTCAAAGATAAGTTGCTCATAGTTGTGTGGCTTCATATCTGGATCTTCTATTCTGTTCCACTGGTCTTCATGTCTGTCTTTGTGCCAGTACCATGCTGTTTTTACTGTTACTGCTTTGTAATATAGTTTGAGGTCAGGTATTGTGATACCTCCTGCATTGTTCTTTTGACTGAGTATTGCCTTGGCTATTCGTGGCCTCTTGTGTTTCCATATAAATTTAACAGTAGATTTTTCAATCTCTTTAATGAATGTTATTGGAATTTTGATGGGAATTGCATTAAACGTGTAGATTACTTTGGGGAGTATTGACATTTTTACTATGTTGATTCTACCAATCCATGAGCATGGGAGATCTCTCCACTTTCTATAGTCTTCCTCAATCTCTTTCTTCAGAAGTGTATAGTTTTCCTTGTAGAGGTCTTTCACATCTTTTGTTAGGTTTACACCTAGGTATTTGATTTTTTTTGAGGCTATTGTAAATGGAATTGTTTTCATATATTCTTTTTCAGTTTGTTCATTGCTAGTGTATAGAAATGCTAATGATTTTTCTATGTTGATTTTATATCCTGCTACCTTGCTATAGCTATTGATGATGTCTAGAAGCTTCTGAGTAGAGTTTTTTTGGGTCTTTAAGGTATAGGATCATGTCGTCTGCAAATAGGGCTATTTTGACAGTTTCTTTACCTACTTGTATTCCTTTTATTCCTTCTTCTTGCCTAATTGCTCTGGCTAGGAATTCCAGTACTATGTTGAATAGGAGTGGAGATAGTGGGCATCCTTGTCTGGTTCCTGATTTTAGAGGGAATGGTTTTAATTTTTCTCCGTTAAGTATAATGCTGGCTGTAGGTTTGTCATATATAGCTTTTATAATGTTGAGGAACTTTCCTTCTATTCCTAGTTTTCTTAGAGCTTTTATCATGAAATGATGTTGGATCTTATCAAAGGCTTTTTCTGCATCTATTGAGATGATCAAGTGGTTTTTGTCTTTGCTTCTGTTAATGTGGTTTATTACCTTTATTGATTTTCGTATGTTGAGCCACCCCCGCATCCCTGGGATGAAGCCTACCTGGTCGTGGTGAATAATCTTTTTGATGTGTTGCTGAATTCGGTTTGCCATTATTTTGTTGAGGATTTTTGCATCAATGTTCATTAAGGAGATTGGCCTATAGTTCTCCTTTTTGGAGGTGTCTTTGCCTGGTTTGGGGATAAGTGTAATACTGGCTTCATAAAATGTGTTTGGCAGTTTTCCTTCCCTTTCTATTTCATGGAACAGTTTAAGGAGGGTTGGTATCAGTTCTTCTTTAAAGGTCTGATAGAATTCAGCAGAGAATCCATCAGGTCCTGGACTTTTCTTTTTGGGGAGACTCTTGATTGCTGCTTCCATTTCATTTTGTGTTATAGGTCTATTCAGGTGATTAATTTCCTCTTGGTTCAGTTTTGGATGATCATATGTATCTAGAAATCTGTCCATTTCTTTAAGATTTTCAAATTTATTTGAATATAGGTTCTCAAAGTAGTCTCTGATGATTTCCTGGACTTCCATGGTGTTTGTTGTTATCTCCCCTTTTGCATTCCTAATTCTACTAATTTGGGTTTTTTCTCTCCTCATTTTAGTCAGGTTTGCCGGGGGTCTATCGATCTTGTTTATTTTTTCAAAGAACCAACTTTTTGTTTCATTAATTCTTTGTATGGTTTTTTTGGTTTCTATTTCGTTGATTTCAGCTCTTATTTTTATTATTTCTCTCCTTCTATTTGTTTTGGGATTTGCTTGTTCTTGTTTTTCTAGGAGTTTGAGATGTATCATTAGGTCATTGATTTGGGATCTTTCAATCTTTTTAATATATGCACTCATGGCTATAAACTTTCCTCTCAAGACTGCCTTAGCTGTGTCCCATAGGTTCCGGTAGGTTGTGTTTTCATTTTCATTGACTTCCAGGAACTTTTTAATTTCCTCTTTTATTGCATCGATGATCCATTCTTCATTAAGTAGTGAGTTATTTAGTTTCCAGCTGTTTGCATGTTTTTTGTCTTTACTTTTGTTGTTGAGTTCTACTTTTACTGCATTGTGGTCAGATAGTATGCACGGTATTATTTCTATTCTCTTATACTTGCTGAGGCTTGCTTTGTGCCCTAGGATATGATCTATTTTGGAGAAGGTTCCATGGGCTGCTGAGAAGAATGTATATTGTGTAGAGGTTGGATGAAATGTTCTGTAGACATCTACTAGGTCCACTTGATCTATTGCATATTTTAGATCTTGGATTTCTCTATTGAGTTTTTGTTTGGATGACCTATCTATTGATGATAATGGAGTGTTAAAGTCTCCCACAACCACTGTGTTGGCGTTTATATATGCTTTTAGGTCTTTCAGGGTATGTTTGCTGAAATTGGGTGCGTTGACATTGGGTGCGTACAGATTGATGATTATTATTTCCCTTTGGTCTATTTCCCCTTTTATTAGTATGGAATGTCCTTCTTTATCTCGTTTGATCAATGTAGGTTTGAAGTCTACTTTATCAGAGATAAGTATTGCTACTCCTGCTTGTTTTCGGGGGCCATTGGCTTGGTAAATCTTCTTCCAGCCTTTCATCCTAAGCATATGCTTATTTCTGTCGGTGAGATGAGTCTCCTGTAAGCAACAAATTGTTGGATCTTCTTTTTTAATCCATTTTGTCAAACGGTGTCTTTTGATGGGTGAATTAAGTCCATTAACATTAAGTGTTAGTACTGATAGGTATGTGGTGATTCCTGCCATTTAGTTGTCTTAGTTATTTGAAGGTTTGATTGTGTGTACCTAACTTGATGTTACTCTCTACTGTCTTGCTTTTTCTTATCCTGTGGTTTGGTGCTGCCTGCCTTTTCATGGTTAAGTTGGGTGTCACTTTCTGTGTGCAGGATCCCTTGCAGAATCTTTTGTAATGGTGGCTTTGTGGTCACATATTGTTTTAGTTTCTGCTTATCATGGAAGACTTTTATTGCTCCATCTATTTTGAATGATAGCTCTGCTGGGTAGAGTATCCTGGGGTTGAAGTTATTTTCATTCAGTGCCCGGAAGATCTCACCCCACGCTCTTCTTGCTTTTAATGTTTCTGTTGAGAAGTCTGCTGTGATTTTGATGGGTTTACCTTTGTATGTTACTTGTTTTTTCTCTCTTACAGCCTTCAATATTCTTTCCTTAGTTTCTGAACTTGTTGTTTTAATGATGATATGTCGTGGAGTAGTTCTACTTTGATCTGGTCCGTTTGGTGTCCTGGAGGCCTCTTGCATGTGTATGGCAATATCTTTCTCTAGATTTGGGAAATTTTCCGTTATTATTTTGTTGAATATATTACGCATTCCTTTCGCTTGCACCTCTTCTCCTTCTTCGATGCCCATGATTCTCAAGTTTGGTCTTTTGATGGAGTCAGTGAGTTCTTGCATTTTCTTTTCACAGGTCTTGAGTTGTTTAATTAATAGTTCTTCTGTTTTTCCTTTAATTACCATTTCATCTTCAAGTTCTGAGATTCTGTCTTCTGTTTGTTCTATTCTGCTGGATTGGCCTTCCGTTTTGTTTTGCAGTTCTGTTTCGTTCTTTTTTCTGAGGTTTTCCATATCCTGGCAGTTTTCTTCTTTATTGTTGTCTATTTTTGTCCTGAGTTCATTTATCCATTTATTCATTGTGTTCTCTCTTTCACTTTGGTGTTTATACAGTGCTTCTATGGTTTCCTTTATTTCTTCTTTTGCTTTACTGAATATTTCTTGAACCTTAATAATTCTGCATATTTATTTCAACAATTCTAGCTTTTTTTAGAGTTATTTATTTATATATACATATTTATTTATTTTTATTATTCATATGTGCATACAATTCTTGGGTCATTATCCCCCTGCCCCCTCCCCCTCCCTTCTCACCCCCCTCCCCCCATCCCCTCAATACCTGGCAGAAACTATTTTGCCCTTATCTCTAATTTTGTTGAAGAGAGAGTATAAGTAATAATAGGAAGGAACAAGGGGTTTTGCTAGTTGAGATAAGAATAGCTGTACAAGGAGTTGATTCCTATTGATTTCCTGTGCAAGTGTGTTTCCTTCTATGTTAGTTCTTCTTGGTCTAACCTTTTCTCTAGTTCCTGGTCCCCTTCTCCTATTGGCCTCAGTTCCTTTTAAGGTATCTGCTTTAGTTTCTCTGCATTGAGGGCAACAAATGCTATCTAGTTTTTGAGGTGCCTTATCTATCCTCATACCTCCCTTGTGTGCTCTCACTTTATCATGTGATCAAAGTCCAATCCCTTTGTTGTGTTTGCCCTTGATCTAATGTCCACATATGAGGGAGAACATACGATTTTTGGTCTTTTGGGCCAGGCTAACCTCACTCAGAATGATGTTCTCCAATTCCATCCATTTACCAGTGAATGATAACATTTCGTTCTTCTTCATGGCTGCATAAAATTCCATTGTGTATAGATACCACATTTTCTTAATCCATTCGTCAGTGGTGGGGCATCTTGGCTGTTTCCATAACTTGGCTATTGTGAATAGTGCTGCAATTAACATGAGTGTGCAGGAGCCTCTGGAGTAACCTGTGTCACATTCTTTTGGGTATATCCCCAAGAGTGGTATTGCTGGATCAAATGGTAGATCGATGTCCAGCTTTTTAAGTAGCCTCCAGATTTTTTTCCAGAGTGGTTGTACTAGTCTACATTCCCACCAGCAGTGTAAGAGGGTTCCTTTTTCCCCGCATCCTCGCCAACACCTGTTGGTGGTGTTGCTGATGATGGCTATTCTAACAGGGGTGAGGTGGAATCTTAGCGTGGTTTTAATTTGCATTTCCTTTATTGCTAGAGATGGTGAGCATTTTTTCATGTGTTTTCTGGCCATTTGAATTTCTTCTTTTGAGAAAGTTCTATTTAGTTCACATGCCCATTTCTTTATTGGTTCATTAGTTTTGGGAGAATTTAGTTTTTTAAGTTCCCTGTATATTCTGGTTATCAGTCCTTTGTCTGATGTATAGTTGGCAAATATTTTCTCCCACTCTGTGGGTGTTCTCTTCAGTTTAGAGACCATTTCTTTTGATGAACAGAAGCTTTTCAGTTTTATGAGGTCCCATTTATCTATGCTATCTCTTAGTTGCTTGCTGCTGGGGTTTCATTGAGAAAGTTCTTACCTATACCTACTAACTCCAGAGTATTTCCTACTCTTTCTTGTATCAACTTAAGAGTTTGGGGTCTGATATTCAGATCCTTGATCCATTTTGAGTTAATCTTGGTATAGGGTGATATACATGGATCTAGTTTCAGTTTTTTGCAGACTGCTAACCAGTTTTCCCAGCAGTTTTTGTTGAAGAGGCTGCTATTTCTCCATCGTATATTTTTAGCTCCTTTGTCAAAGATAAGTTGCTCATAGTTGTGTGGCTTCATATCTGGATCTTCTATTCTGTTCCACTGGTCTTCATGTCTGTCTTTGTGCCAGTACCATGCTGTTTTTACTGTTACTGCTTTGTAATATAGTTTGAGGTCAGGTATTGTGATACCTCCTGCATTGTTCTTTTGACTGAGTATTGCCTTGGCTATTCGTGGCCTCTTGTGTTTCCATATAAATTTAACAGTAGATTTTTCAATCTCTTTAATGAATGTTATTGGAATTTTGATGGGAATTGCATTAAACGTGTAGATTACTTTGGGGAGTATTGACATTTTTACTATGTTGATTCTACCAATCCATGAGCATGGGAGATCTCTCCACTTTCTATAGTCTTCCTCAATCTCTTTCTTCAGAAGTGTATAGTTTTCCTTGTAGAGGTCTTTCACATCTTTTGTTAGGTTTACACCTAGGTATTTGATTTTTTTTGAGGCTATTGTAAATGGAATTGTTTTCATATATTCTTTTTCAGTTTGTTCATTGCTAGTGTATAGAAATGCTAATGATTTTTCTATGTTGATTTTATATCCTGCTACCTTGCTATAGCTATTGATGATGTCTAGAAGCTTCTGAGTAGAGTTTTTTTGGGTCTTTAAGGTATAGGATCATGTCGTCTGCAAATAGGGCTATTTTGACAGTTTCTTTACCTACTTGTATTCCTTTTATTCCTTCTTCTTGCCTAATTGCTCTGGCTAGGAATTCCAGTACTATGTTGAATAGGAGTGGAGATAGTGGGCATCCTTGTCTGGTTCCTGATTTTAGAGGGAATGGTTTTAATTTTTCTCCGTTAAGTATAATGCTGGCTGTAGGTTTGTCATATATAGCTTTTATAATGTTGAGGAACTTTCCTTCTATTCCTAGTTTTCTTAGAGCTTTTATCATGAAATGATGTTGGATCTTATCAAAGGCTTTTTCTGCATCTATTGAGATGATCAAGTGGTTTTTGTCTTTGCTTCTGTTAATGTGGTTTATTACCTTTATTGATTTTCGTATGTTGAGCCACCCCCGCATCCCTGGGATGAAGCCTACCTGGTCGTGGTGAATAATCTTTTTGATGTGTTGCTGAATTCGGTTTGCCATTATTTTGTTGAGGATTTTTGCATCAATGTTCATTAAGGAGATTGGCCTATAGTTCTCCTTTTTGGAGGTGTCTTTGCCTGGTTTGGGGATAAGTGTAATACTGGCTTCATAAAATGTGTTTGGCAGTTTTCCTTCCCTTTCTATTTCATGGAACAGTTTAAGGAGGGTTGGTATCAGTTCTTCTTTAAAGGTCTGATAGAATTCAGCAGAGAATCCATCAGGTCCTGGACTTTTCTTTTTGGGGAGACTCTTGATTGCTGCTTCCATTTCATTTTGTGTTATAGGTCTATTCAGGTGATTAATTTCCTCTTGGTTCAGTTTTGGATGATCATATGTATCTAGAAATCTGTCCATTTCTTTAAGATTTTCAAATTTATTTGAATATAGGTTCTCAAAGTAGTCTCTGATGATTTCCTGGACTTCCATGGTGTTTGTTGTTATCTCCCCTTTTGCATTCCTAATTCTACTAATTTGGGTTTTTTCTCTCCTCATTTTAGTCAGGTTTGCCGGGGGTCTATCGATCTTGTTTATTTTTTCAAAGAACCAACTTTTTGTTTCATTAATTCTTTGTATGGTTTTTTTGGTTTCTATTTCGTTGATTTCAGCTCTTATTTTTATTATTTCTCTCCTTCTATTTGTTTTGGGATTTGCTTGTTCTTGTTTTTCTAGGAGTTTGAGATGTATCATTAGGTCATTGATTTGGGATCTTTCAATCTTTTTAATATATGCACTCATGGCTATAAACTTTCCTCTCAAGACTGCCTTAGCTGTGTCCCATAGGTTCCGGTAGGTTGTGTTTTCATTTTCATTGACTTCCAGGAACTTTTTAATTTCCTCTTTTATTGCATCGATGATCCATTCTTCATTAAGTAGTGAGTTATTTAGTTTCCAGCTGTTTGCATGTTTTTTGTCTTTACTTTTGTTGTTGAGTTCTACTTTTACTGCATTGTGGTCAGATAGTATGCACGGTATTATTTCTATTCTCTTATACTTGCTGAGGCTTGCTTTGTGCCCTAGGATATGATCTATTTTGGAGAAGGTTCCATGGGCTGCTGAGAAGAATGTATATTGTGTAGAGGTTGGATGAAATGTTCTGTAGACATCTACTAGGTCCACTTGATCTATTGCATATTTTAGATCTTGGATTTCTCTATTGAGTTTTTGTTTGGATGACCTATCTATTGATGATAATGGAGTGTTAAAGTCTCCCACAACCACTGTGTTGGCGTTTATATATGCTTTTAGGTCTTTCAGGGTATGTTTGCTGAAATTGGGTGCGTTGACATTGGGTGCGTACAGATTGATGATTATTATTTCCCTTTGGTCTATTTCCCCTTTTATTAGTATGGAATGTCCTTCTTTATCTCGTTTGATCAATGTAGGTTTGAAGTCTACTTTATCAGAGATAAGTATTGCTACTCCTGCTTGTTTTCGGGGGCCATTGGCTTGGTAAATCTTCTTCCAGCCTTTCATCCTAAGCATATGCTTATTTCTGTCGGTGAGATGAGTCTCCTGTAAGCAACAAATTGTTGGATCTTCTTTTTTAATCCATTTTGTCAAACGGTGTCTTTTGATGGGTGAATTAAGTCCATTAACATTAAGTGTTAGTACTGATAGGTATGTGGTGATTCCTGCCATTTAGTTGTCTTAGTTATTTGAAGGTTTGATTGTGTGTACCTAACTTGATGTTACTCTCTACTGTCTTGCTTTTTCTTATCCTGTGGTTTGGTGCTGCCTGCCTTTTCATGGTTAAGTTGGGTGTCACTTTCTGTGTGCAGGATCCCTTGCAGAATCTTTTGTAATGGTGGCTTTGTGGTCACATATTGTTTTAGTTTCTGCTTATCATGGAAGACTTTTATTGCTCCATCTATTTTGAATGATAGCTCTGCTGGGTAGAGTATCCTGGGGTTGAAGTTATTTTCATTCAGTGCCCGGAAGATCTCACCCCACGCTCTTCTTGCTTTTAATGTTTCTGTTGAGAAGTCTGCTGTGATTTTGATGGGTTTACCTTTGTATGTTACTTGTTTTTTCTCTCTTACAGCCTTCAATATTCTTTCCTTAGTTTCTGAACTTGTTGTTTTAATGATGATATGTCGTGGAGTAGTTCTACTTTGATCTGGTCCGTTTGGTGTCCTGGAGGCCTCTTGCATGTGTATGGCAATATCTTTCTCTAGATTTGGGAAATTTTCCGTTAT
Organism: Castor canadensis; assembly: GCF_047511655.1. Lineage (NCBI taxonomy): Eukaryota > Metazoa > Chordata > Mammalia > Rodentia > Castoridae > Castor > Castor canadensis. Next base: position 88,931,116 of record NC_133398.1, read on the forward strand.
TATTTTGTTGAATATATTACGCATTCCTTTCGCTTGCACCTCTTCTCCTTCTTCGATGCCCATGATTCTCAAGTTTGGTCTTTTGATGGAGTCAGTGAGTTCTTGCATTTTCTTTTCACAGGTCTTGAGTTGTTTAATTAATAGTTCTTCTGTTTTTCCTTTAATTACCATTTCATCTTCAAGTTCTGAGATTCTGTCTTCTGTTTGTTCTATTCTGCTGGATTGGCCTTCCGTTTTGTTTTGCAGTTCTGTTTCGTTCTTTTTTCTGAGGTTTTCCATATCCTGGCAGTTTTCTTCTTTATTGTTGTCTATTTTTGTCCTGAGTTCATTTATCCATTTATTCATTGTGTTCTCTCTTTCACTTTGGTGTTTATACAGTGCTTCTATGGTTTCCTTTATTTCTTCTTTTGCTTTACTGAATATTTCTTGAACCTTAATAATTCTGCATATTTATTTCAACAATTCTAGCTTTTTTTAGAGTTATTTATTTATATATACATATTTATTTATTTTTATTATTCATATGTGCATACAATTCTTGGGTCATTATCCCCCTGCCCCCTCCCCCTCCCTTCTCACCCCCCTCCCCCCATCCCCTCAATACCTGGCAGAAACTATTTTGCCCTTATCTCTAATTTTGTTGAAGAGAGAGTATAAGTAATAATAGGAAGGAACAAGGGGTTTTGCTAGTTGAGATAAGAATAGCTGTACAAGGAGTTGATTCCTATTGATTTCCTGTGCAAGTGTGTTTCCTTCTATGTTAGTTCTTCTTGGTCTAACCTTTTCTCTAGTTCCTGGTCCCCTTCTCCTATTGGCCTCAGTTCCTTTTAAGGTATCTGCTTTAGTTTCTCTGCATTGAGGGCAACAAATGCTATCTAGTTTTTGAGGTGCCTTATCTATCCTCATACCTCCCTTGTGTGCTCTCACTTTATCATGTGATCAAAGTCCAATCCCTTTGTTGTGTTTGCCCTTGATCTAATGTCCACATATGAGGGAGAACATACGATTTTTGGTCTTTTGGGCCAGGCTAACCTCACTCAGAATGATGTTCTCCAATTCCATCCATTTACCAGTGAATGATAACATTTCGTTCTTCTTCATGGCTGCATAAAATTCCATTGTGTATAGATACCACATTTTCTTAATCCATTCGTCAGTGGTGGGGCATCTTGGCTGTTTCCATAACTTGGCTATTGTGAATAGTGCTGCAATTAACATGAGTGTGCAGGAGCCTCTGGAGTAACCTGTGTCACATTCTTTTGGGTATATCCCCAAGAGTGGTATTGCTGGATCAAATGGTAGATCGATGTCCAGCTTTTTAAGTAGCCTCCAGATTTTTTTCCAGAGTGGTTGTACTAGTCTACATTCCCACCAGCAGTGTAAGAGGGTTCCTTTTTCCCCGCATCCTCGCCAACACCTGTTGGTGGTGTTGCTGATGATGGCTATTCTAACAGGGGTGAGGTGGAATCTTAGCGTGGTTTTAATTTGCATTTCCTTTATTGCTAGAGATGGTGAGCATTTTTTCATGTGTTTTCTGGCCATTTGAATTTCTTCTTTTGAGAAAGTTCTATTTAGTTCACATGCCCATTTCTTTATTGGTTCATTAGTTTTGGGAGAATTTAGTTTTTTAAGTTCCCTGTATATTCTGGTTATCAGTCCTTTGTCTGATGTATAGTTGGCAAATATTTTCTCCCACTCTGTGGGTGTTCTCTTCAGTTTAGAGACCATTTCTTTTGATGAACAGAAGCTTTTCAGTTTTATGAGGTCCCATTTATCTATGCTATCTCTTAGTTGCTTGCTGCTGGGGTTTCATTGAGAAAGTTCTTACCTATACCTACTAACTCCAGAGTATTTCCTACTCTTTCTTGTATCAACTTAAGAGTTTGGGGTCTGATATTCAGATCCTTGATCCATTTTGAGTTAATCTTGGTATAGGGTGATATACATGGATCTAGTTTCAGTTTTTTGCAGACTGCTAACCAGTTTTCCCAGCAGTTTTTGTTGAAGAGGCTGCTATTTCTCCATCGTATATTTTTAGCTCCTTTGTCAAAGATAAGTTGCTCATAGTTGTGTGGCTTCATATCTGGATCTTCTATTCTGTTCCACTGGTCTTCATGTCTGTCTTTGTGCCAGTACCATGCTGTTTTTACTGTTACTGCTTTGTAATATAGTTTGAGGTCAGGTATTGTGATACCTCCTGCATTGTTCTTTTGACTGAGTATTGCCTTGGCTATTCGTGGCCTCTTGTGTTTCCATATAAATTTAACAGTAGATTTTTCAATCTCTTTAATGAATGTTATTGGAATTTTGATGGGAATTGCATTAAACGTGTAGATTACTTTGGGGAGTATTGACATTTTTACTATGTTGATTCTACCAATCCATGAGCATGGGAGATCTCTCCACTTTCTATAGTCTTCCTCAATCTCTTTCTTCAGAAGTGTATAGTTTTCCTTGTAGAGGTCTTTCACATCTTTTGTTAGGTTTACACCTAGGTATTTGATTTTTTTTGAGGCTATTGTAAATGGAATTGTTTTCATATATTCTTTTTCAGTTTGTTCATTGCTAGTGTATAGAAATGCTAATGATTTTTCTATGTTGATTTTATATCCTGCTACCTTGCTATAGCTATTGATGATGTCTAGAAGCTTCTGAGTAGAGTTTTTTTGGGTCTTTAAGGTATAGGATCATGTCGTCTGCAAATAGGGCTATTTTGACAGTTTCTTTACCTACTTGTATTCCTTTTATTCCTTCTTCTTGCCTAATTGCTCTGGCTAGGAATTCCAGTACTATGTTGAATAGGAGTGGAGATAGTGGGCATCCTTGTCTGGTTCCTGATTTTAGAGGGAATGGTTTTAATTTTTCTCCGTTAAGTATAATGCTGGCTGTAGGTTTGTCATATATAGCTTTTATAATGTTGAGGAACTTTCCTTCTATTCCTAGTTTTCTTAGAGCTTTTATCATGAAATGATGTTGGATCTTATCAAAGGCTTTTTCTGCATCTATTGAGATGATCAAGTGGTTTTTGTCTTTGCTTCTGTTAATGTGGTTTATTACCTTTATTGATTTTCGTATGTTGAGCCACCCCCGCATCCCTGGGATGAAGCCTACCTGGTCGTGGTGAATAATCTTTTTGATGTGTTGCTGAATTCGGTTTGCCATTATTTTGTTGAGGATTTTTGCATCAATGTTCATTAAGGAGATTGGCCTATAGTTCTCCTTTTTGGAGGTGTCTTTGCCTGGTTTGGGGATAAGTGTAATACTGGCTTCATAAAATGTGTTTGGCAGTTTTCCTTCCCTTTCTATTTCATGGAACAGTTTAAGGAGGGTTGGTATCAGTTCTTCTTTAAAGGTCTGATAGAATTCAGCAGAGAATCCATCAGGTCCTGGACTTTTCTTTTTGGGGAGACTCTTGATTGCTGCTTCCATTTCATTTTGTGTTATAGGTCTATTCAGGTGATTAATTTCCTCTTGGTTCAGTTTTGGATGATCATATGTATCTAGAAATCTGTCCATTTCTTTAAGATTTTCAAATTTATTTGAATATAGGTTCTCAAAGTAGTCTCTGATGATTTCCTGGACTTCCATGGTGTTTGTTGTTATCTCCCCTTTTGCATTCCTAATTCTACTAATTTGGGTTTTTTCTCTCCTCATTTTAGTCAGGTTTGCCGGGGGTCTATCGATCTTGTTTATTTTTTCAAAGAACCAACTTTTTGTTTCATTAATTCTTTGTATGGTTTTTTTGGTTTCTATTTCGTTGATTTCAGCTCTTATTTTTATTATTTCTCTCCTTCTATTTGTTTTGGGATTTGCTTGTTCTTGTTTTTCTAGGAGTTTGAGATGTATCATTAGGTCATTGATTTGGGATCTTTCAATCTTTTTAATATATGCACTCATGGCTATAAACTTTCCTCTCAAGACTGCCTTAGCTGTGTCCCATAGGTTCCGGTAGGTTGTGTTTTCATTTTCATTGACTTCCAGGAACTTTTTAATTTCCTCTTTTATTGCATCGATGATCCATTCTTCATTAAGTAGTGAGTTATTTAGTTTCCAGCTGTTTGCATGTTTTTTGTCTTTACTTTTGTTGTTGAGTTCTACTTTTACTGCATTGTGGTCAGATAGTATGCACGGTATTATTTCTATTCTCTTATACTTGCTGAGGCTTGCTTTGTGCCCTAGGATATGATCTATTTTGGAGAAGGTTCCATGGGCTGCTGAGAAGAATGTATATTGTGTAGAGGTTGGATGAAATGTTCTGTAGACATCTACTAGGTCCACTTGATCTATTGCATATTTTAGATCTTGGATTTCTCTATTGAGTTTTTGTTTGGATGACCTATCTATTGATGATAATGGAGTGTTAAAGTCTCCCACAACCACTGTGTTGGCGTTTATATATGCTTTTAGGTCTTTCAGGGTATGTTTGCTGAAATTGGGTGCGTTGACATTGGGTGCGTACAGATTGATGATTATTATTTCCCTTTGGTCTATTTCCCCTTTTATTAGTATGGAATGTCCTTCTTTATCTCGTTTGATCAATGTAGGTTTGAAGTCTACTTTATCAGAGATAAGTATTGCTACTCCTGCTTGTTTTCGGGGGCCATTGGCTTGGTAAATCTTCTTCCAGCCTTTCATCCTAAGCATATGCTTATTTCTGTCGGTGAGATGAGTCTCCTGTAAGCAACAAATTGTTGGATCTTCTTTTTTAATCCATTTTGTCAAACGGTGTCTTTTGATGGGTGAATTAAGTCCATTAACATTAAGTGTTAGTACTGATAGGTATGTGGTGATTCCTGCCATTTAGTTGTCTTAGTTATTTGAAGGTTTGATTGTGTGTACCTAACTTGATGTTACTCTCTACTGTCTTGCTTTTTCTTATCCTGTGGTTTGGTGCTGCCTGCCTTTTCATGGTTAAGTTGGGTGTCACTTTCTGTGTGCAGGATCCCTTGCAGAATCTTTTGTAATGGTGGCTTTGTGGTCACATATTGTTTTAGTTTCTGCTTATCATGGAAGACTTTTATTGCTCCATCTATTTTGAATGATAGCTCTGCTGGGTAGAGTATCCTGGGGTTGAAGTTATTTTCATTCAGTGCCCGGAAGATCTCACCCCACGCTCTTCTTGCTTTTAATGTTTCTGTTGAGAAGTCTGCTGTGATTTTGATGGGTTTACCTTTGTATGTTACTTGTTTTTTCTCTCTTACAGCCTTCAATATTCTTTCCTTAGTTTCTGAACTTGTTGTTTTAATGATGATATGTCGTGGAGTAGTTCTACTTTGATCTGGTCCGTTTGGTGTCCTGGAGGCCTCTTGCATGTGTATGGCAATATCTTTCTCTAGATTTGGGAAATTTTCCGTTATTATTTTGTTGAATATATTACGCATTCCTTTCGCTTGCACCTCTTCTCCTTCTTCGATGCCCATGATTCTCAAGTTTGGTCTTTTGATGGAGTCAGTGAGTTCTTGCATTTTCTTTTCACAGGTCTTGAGTTGTTTAATTAATAGTTCTTCTGTTTTTCCTTTAATTACCATTTCATCTTCAAGTTCTGAGATTCTGTCTTCTGTTTGTTCTATTCTGCTGGATTGGCCTTCCGTTTTGTTTTGCAGTTCTGTTTCGTTCTTTTTTCTGAGGTTTTCCATATCCTGGCAGTTTTCTTCTTTATTGTTGTCTATTTTTGTCCTGAGTTCATTTATCCATTTATTCATTGTGTTCTCTCTTTCACTTTGGTGTTTATACAGTGCTTCTATGGTTTCCTTTATTTCTTCTTTTGCTTTACTGAATATTTCTTGAACCTTAATAATTCTGCATATTTATTTCAACAATTCTAGCTTTTTTTAGACTTATTTATTTATATATACATATTTATTTATTTTTATTATTCATATGTGCATACAATTCTTGGGTCATTATCCCCCTGCCCCCTCCCCCTCCCTTCTCACCCCCCTCCCCCCATCCCCTCAATACCTGGCAGAAACTATTTTGCCCTTATCTCTAATTTTGTTGAAGAGAGAGTATAAGTAATAATAGGAAGGAACAAGGGGTTTTGCTAGTTGAGATAAGAATAGCTGTACAAGGAGTTGATTCCTATTGATTTCCTGTGCAAGTGTGTTTCCTTCTATGTTAGTTCTTCTTGGTCTAACCTTTTCTCTAGTTCCTGGTCCCCTTCTCCTATTGGCCTCAGTTCCTTTTAAGGTATCTGCTTTAGTTTCTCTGCATTGAGGGCAACAAATGCTATCTAGTTTTTGAGGTGCCTTATCTATCCTCATACCTCCCTTGTGTGCTCTCACTTTATCATGTGATCAAAGTCCAATCCCTTTGTTGTGTTTGCCCTTGATCTAATGTCCACATATGAGGGAGAACATACGATTTTTGGTCTTTTGGGCCAGGCTAACCTCACTCAGAATGATGTTCTCCAATTCCATCCATTTACCAGTGAATGATAACATTTCGTTCTTCTTCATGGCTGCATAAAATTCCATTGTGTATAGATACCACATTTTCTTAATCCATTCGTCAGTGGTGGGGCATCTTGGCTGTTTCCATAACTTGGCTATTGTGAATAGTGCTGCAATTAACATGAGTGTGCAGGAGCCTCTGGAGTAACCTGTGTCACATTCTTTTGGGTATATCCCCAAGAGTGGTATTGCTGGATCAAATGGTAGATCGATGTCCAGCTTTTTAAGTAGCCTCCAGATTTTTTTCCAGAGTGGTTGTACTAGTCTACATTCCCACCAGCAGTGTAAGAGGGTTCCTTTTTCCCCGCATCCTCGCCAACACCTGTTGGTGGTGTTGCTGATGATGGCTATTCTAACAGGGGTGAGGTGGAATCTTAGCGTGGTTTTAATTTGCATTTCCTTTATTGCTAGAGATGGTGAGCATTTTTTCATGTGTTTTCTGGCCATTTGAATTTCTTCTTTTGAGAAAGTTCTATTTAGTTCACATGCCCATTTCTTTATTGGTTCATTAGTTTTGGGAGAATTTAGTTTTTTAAGTTCCCTGTATATTCTGGTTATCAGTCCTTTGTCTGATGTATAGTTGGCAAATATTTTCTCCCACTCTGTGGGTGTTCTCTTCAGTTTAGAGACCATTTCTTTTGATGAACAGAAGCTTTTCAGTTTTATGAGGTCCCATTTATCTATGCTATCTCTTAGTTGCTTGCTGCTGGGGTTTCATTGAGAAAGTTCTTACCTATACCTACTAACTCCAGAGTATTTCCTACTCTTTCTTGTATCAACTTAAGAGTTTGGGGTCTGATATTCAGATCCTTGATCCATTTTGAGTTAATCTTGGTATAGGGTGATATACATGGATCTAGTTTCAGTTTTTTGCAGACTGCTAACCAGTTTTCCCAGCAGTTTTTGTTGAAGAGGCTGCTATTTCTCCATCGTATATTTTTAGCTCCTTTGTCAAAGATAAGTTGCTCATAGTTGTGTGGCTTCATATCTGGATCTTCTATTCTGTTCCACTGGTCTTCATGTCTGTCTTTGTGCCAGTACCATGCTGTTTTTACTGTTACTGCTTTGTAATATAGTTTGAGGTCAGGTATTGTGATACCTCCTGCATTGTTCTTTTGACTGAGTATTGCCTTGGCTATTCGTGGCCTCTTGTGTTTCCATATAAATTTAACAGTAGATTTTTCAATCTCTTTAATGAATGTTATTGGAATTTTGATGGGAATTGCATTAAACGTGTAGATTACTTTGGGGAGTATTGACATTTTTACTATGTTGATTCTACCAATCCATGAGCATGGGAGATCTCTCCACTTTCTATAGTCTTCCTCAATCTCTTTCTTCAGAAGTGTATAGTTTTCCTTGTAGAGGTCTTTCACATCTTTTGTTAGGTTTACACCTAGGTATTTGATTTTTTTTGAGGCTATTGTAAATGGAATTGTTTTCATATATTCTTTTTCAGTTTGTTCATTGCTAGTGTATAGAAATGCTAATGATTTTTCTATGTTGATTTTATATCCTGCTACCTTGCTATAGCTATTGATGATGTCTAGAAGCTTCTGAGTAGAGTTTTTTTGGGTCTTTAAGGTATAGGATCATGTCGTCTGCAAATAGGGCTATTTTGACAGTTTCTTTACCTACTTGTATTCCTTTTATTCCTTCTTCTTGCCTAATTGCTCTGGCTAGGAATTCCAGTACTATGTTGAATAGGAGTGGAGATAGTGGGCATCCTTGTCTGGTTCCTGATTTTAGAGGGAATGGTTTTAATTTTTCTCCGTTAAGTATAATGCTGGCTGTAGGTTTGTCATATATAGCTTTTATAATGTTGAGGAACTTTCCTTCTATTCCTAGTTTTCTTAGAGCTTTTATCATGAAATGATGTTGGATCTTATCAAAGGCTTTTTCTGCATCTATTGAGATGATCAAGTGGTTTTTGTCTTTGCTTCTGTTAATGTGGTTTATTACCTTTATTGATTTTCGTATGTTGAGCCACCCCCGCATCCCTGGGATGAAGCCTACCTGGTCGTGGTGAATAATCTTTTTGATGTGTTGCTGAATTCGGTTTGCCATTATTTTGTTGAGGATTTTTGCATCAATGTTCATTAAGGAGATTGGCCTATAGTTCTCCTTTTTGGAGGTGTCTTTGCCTGGTTTGGGGATAAGTGTAATACTGGCTTCATAAAATGTGTTTGGCAGTTTTCCTTCCCTTTCTATTTCATGGAACAGTTTAAGGAGGGTTGGTATCAGTTCTTCTTTAAAGGTCTGATAGAATTCAGCAGAGAATCCATCAGGTCCTGGACTTTTCTTTTTGGGGAGACTCTTGATTGCTGCTTCCATTTCATTTTGTGTTATAGGTCTATTCAGGTGATTAATTTCCTCTTGGTTCAGTTTTGGATGATCATATGTATCTAGAAATCTGTCCATTTCTTTAAGATTTTCAAATTTATTTGAATATAGGTTCTCAAAGTAGTCTCTGATGATTTCCTGGACTTCCATGGTGTTTGTTGTTATCTCCCCTTTTGCATTCCTAATTCTACTAATTTGGGTTTTTTCTCTCCTCATTTTAGTCAGGTTTGCCGGGGGTCTATCGATCTTGTTTATTTTTTCAAAGAACCAACTTTTTGTTTCATTAATTCTTTGTATGGTTTTTTTGGTTTCTATTTCGTTGATTTCAGCTCTTATTTTTATTATTTCTCTCCTTCTATTTGTTTTGGGATTTGCTTGTTCTTGTTTTTCTAGGAGTTTGAGATGTATCATTAGGTCATTGATTTGGGATCTTTCAATCTTTTTAATATATGCACTCATGGCTATAAACTTTCCTCTCAAGACTGCCTTAGCTGTGTCCCATAGGTTCCGGTAGGTTGTGTTTTCATTTTCATTGACTTCCAGGAACTTTTTAATTTCCTCTTTTATTGCATCGATGATCCATTCTTCATTAAGTAGTGAGTTATTTAGTTTCCAGCTGTTTGCATGTTTTTTGTCTTTACTTTTGTTGTTGAGTTCTACTTTTACTGCATTGTGGTCAGATAGTATGCACGGTATTATTTCTATTCTCTTATACTTGCTGAGGCTTGCTTTGTGCCCTAGGATATGATCTATTTTGGAGAAGGTTCCATGGGCTGCTGAGAAGAATGTATATTGTGTAGAGGTTGGATGAAATGTTCTGTAGACATCTACTAGGTCCACTTGATCTATTGCATATTTTAGATCTTGGATTTCTCTATTGAGTTTTTGTTTGGATGACCTATCTATTGATGATAATGGAGTGTTAAAGTCTCCCACAACCACTGTGTTGGCGTTTATATATGCTTTTAGGTCTTTCAGGGTATGTTTGCTGAAATTGGGTGCGTTGACATTGGGTGCGTACAGATTGATGATTATTATTTCCCTTTGGTCTATTTCCCCTTTTATTAGTATGGAATGTCCTTCTTTATCTCGTTTGATCAATGTAGGTTTGAAGTCTACTTTATCAGAGATAAGTATTGCTACTCCTGCTTGTTTTCGGGGGCCATTGGCTTGGTAAATCTTCTTCCAGCCTTTCATCCTAAGCATATGCTTATTTCTGTCGGTGAGATGAGTCTCCTGTAAGCAACAAATTGTTGGATCTTCTTTTTTAATCCATTTTGTCAAACGGTGTCTTTTGATGGGTGAATTAAGTCCATTAACATTAAGTGTTAGTACTGATAGGTATGTGGTGATTCCTGCCATTTAGTTGTCTTAGTTATTTGAAGGTTTGATTGTGTGTACCTAACTTGATGTTACTCTCTACTGTCTTGCTTTTTCTTATCCTGTGGTTTGGTGCTGCCTGCCTTTTCATGGTTAAGTTGGGTGTCACTTTCTGTGTGCAGGATCCCTTGCAGAATCTTTTGTAATGGTGGCTTTGTGGTCACATATTGTTTTAGTTTCTGCTTATCATGGAAGACTTTTATTGCTCCATCTATTTTGAATGATAGCTCTGCTGGGTAGAGTATCCTGGGGTTGAAGTTATTTTCATTCAGTGCCCGGAAGATCTCACCCCACGCTCTTCTTGCTTTTAATGTTTCTGTTGAGAAGTCTGCTGTGATTTTGATGGGTTTACCTTTGTATGTTACTTGTTTTTTCTCTCTTACAGCCTTCAATATTCTTTCCTTAGTTTCTGAACTTGTTGTTTTAATGATGATATGTCGTGGAGTAGTTCTACTTTGATCTGGTCCGTTTGGTGTCCTGGAGGCCTCTTGCATGTGTATGGCAATATCTTTCTCTAGATTTGGGAAATTTTCCGTTATTATTTTGTTGAATATATTACGCATTCCTTTCGCTTGCACCTCTTCTCCTTCTTCGATGCCCATGATTCTCAAGTTTGGTCTTTTGATGGAGTCAGTGAGTTCTTGCATTTTCTTTTCACAGGTCTTGAGTTGTTTAATTAATAGTTCTTCTGTTTTTCCTTTAATTACCATTTCATCTTCAAGTTCTGAGATTCTGTCTTCTGTTTGTTCTATTCTGCTGGATTGGCCTTCCGTTTTGTTTTGCAGTTCTGTTTCGTTCTTTTTTCTGAGGTTTTCCATATCCTGGCAGTTTTCTTCTTTATTGTTGTCTATTTTTGTCCTGAGTTCATTTATCCATTTATTCATTGTGTTCTCTCTTTCACTTTGGTGTTTATACAGTGCTTCTATGGTTTCCTTTATTTCTTCTTTTGCTTTACTGAATATTTCTTGAACCTTAATAATTCTGCATATTTATTTCAACAATTCTAGCTTTTTTTAGAGTTATTTATTTATATATACATATTTATTTATTTTTATTATTCATATGTGCATACAATTCTTGGGTCATTATCCCCCTGCCCCCTCCCCCTCCCTTCTCACCCCCCTCCCCCCATCCCCTCAATACCTGGCAGAAACTATTTTGCCCTTATCTCTAATTTTGTTGAAGAGAGAGTATAAGTAATAATAGGAAGGAACAAGGGGTTTTGCTAGTTGAGATAAGAATAGCTGTACAAGGAGTTGATTCCTATTGATTTCCTGTGCAAGTGTGTTTCCTTCTATGTTAGTTCTTCTTGGTCTAACCTTTTCTCTAGTTCCTGGTCCCCTTCTCCTATTGGCCTCAGTTCCTTTTAAGGTATCTGCTTTAGTTTCTCTGCATTGAGGGCAACAAATGCTATCTAGTTTTTGAGGTGCCTTATCTATCCTCATACCTCCCTTGTGTGCTCTCACTTTATCATGTGATCAAAGTCCAATCCCTTTGTTGTGTTTGCCCTTGATCTAATGTCCACATATGAGGGAGAACATACGATTTTTGGTCTTTTGGGCCAGGCTAACCTCACTCAGAATGATGTTCTCCAATTCCATCCATTTACCAGTGAATGATAACATTTCGTTCTTCTTCATGGCTGCATAAAATTCCATTGTGTATAGATACCACATTTTCTTAATCCATTCGTCAGTGGTGGGGCATCTTGGCTGTTTCCATAACTTGGCTATTGTGAATAGTGCTGCAATTAACATGAGTGTGCAGGAGCCTCTGGAGTAACCTGTGTCACATTCTTTTGGGTATATCCCCAAGAGTGGTATTGCTGGATCAAATGGTAGATCGATGTCCAGCTTTTTAAGTAGCCTCCAGATTTTTTTCCAGAGTGGTTGTACTAGTCTACATTCCCACCAGCAGTGTAAGAGGGTTCCTTTTTCCCCGCATCCTCGCCAACACCTGTTGGTGGTGTTGCTGATGATGGCTATTCTAACAGGGGTGAGGTGGAATCTTAGCGTGGTTTTAATTTGCATTTCCTTTATTGCTAGAGATGGTGAGCATTTTTTCATGTGTTTTCTGGCCATTTGAATTTCTTCTTTTGAGAAAGTTCTATTTAGTTCACATGCCCATTTCTTTATTGGTTCATTAGTTTTGGGAGAATTTAGTTTTTTAAGTTCCCTGTATATTCTGGTTATCAGTCCTTTGTCTGATGTATAGTTGGCAAATATTTTCTCCCACTCTGTGGGTGTTCTCTTCAGTTTAGAGACCATTTCTTTTGATGAACAGAAGCTTTTCAGTTTTATGAGGTCCCATTTATCTATGCTATCTCTTAGTTGCTTGCTGCTGGGGTTTCATTGAGAAAGTTCTTACCTATACCTACTAACTCCAGAGTATTTCCTACTCTTTCTTGTATCAACTTAAGAGTTTGGGGTCTGATATTCAGATCCTTGATCCATTTTGAGTTAATCTTGGTATAGGGTGATATACATGGATCTAGTTTCAGTTTTTTGCAGACTGCTAACCAGTTTTCCCAGCAGTTTTTGTTGAAGAGGCTGCTATTTCTCCATCGTATATTTTTAGCTCCTTTGTCAAAGATAAGTTGCTCATAGTTGTGTGGCTTCATATCTGGATCTTCTATTCTGTTCCACTGGTCTTCATGTCTGTCTTTGTGCCAGTACCATGCTGTTTTTACTGTTACTGCTTTGTAATATAGTTTGAGGTCAGGTATTGTGATACCTCCTGCATTGTTCTTTTGACTGAGTATTGCCTTGGCTATTCGTGGCCTCTTGTGTTTCCATATAAATTTAACAGTAGATTTTTCAATCTCTTTAATGAATGTTATTGGAATTTTGATGGGAATTGCATTAAACGTGTAGATTACTTTGGGGAGTATTGACATTTTTACTATGTTGATTCTACCAATCCATGAGCATGGGAGATCTCTCCACTTTCTATAGTCTTCCTCAATCTCTTTCTTCAGAAGTGTATAGTTTTCCTTGTAGAGGTCTTTCACATCTTTTGTTAGGTTTACACCTAGGTATTTGATTTTTTTTGAGGCTATTGTAAATGGAATTGTTTTCATATATTCTTTTTCAGTTTGTTCATTGCTAGTGTATAGAAATGCTAATGATTTTTCTATGTTGATTTTATATCCTGCTACCTTGCTATAGCTATTGATGATGTCTAGAAGCTTCTGAGTAGAGTTTTTTTGGGTCTTTAAGGTATAGGATCATGTCGTCTGCAAATAGGGCTATTTTGACAGTTTCTTTACCTACTTGTATTCCTTTTATTCCTTCTTCTTGCCTAATTGCTCTGGCTAGGAATTCCAGTACTATGTTGAATAGGAGTGGAGATAGTGGGCATCCTTGTCTGGTTCCTGATTTTAGAGGGAATGGTTTTAATTTTTCTCCGTTAAGTATAATGCTGGCTGTAGGTTTGTCATATATAGCTTTTATAATGTTGAGGAACTTTCCTTCTATTCCTAGTTTTCTTAGAGCTTTTATCATGAAATGATGTTGGATCTTATCAAAGGCTTTTTCTGCATCTATTGAGATGATCAAGTGGTTTTTGTCTTTGCTTCTGTTAATGTGGTTTATTACCTTTATTGATTTTCGTATGTTGAGCCACCCCCGCATCCCTGGGATGAAGCCTACCTGGTCGTGGTGAATAATCTTTTTGATGTGTTGCTGAATTCGGTTTGCCATTATTTTGTTGAGGATTTTTGCATCAATGTTCATTAAGGAGATTGGCCTATAGTTCTCCTTTTTGGAGGTGTCTTTGCCTGGTTTGGGGATAAGTGTAATACTGGCTTCATAAAATGTGTTTGGCAGTTTTCCTTCCCTTTCTATTTCATGGAACAGTTTAAGGAGGGTTGGTATCAGTTCTTCTTTAAAGGTCTGATAGAATTCAGCAGAGAATCCATCAGGTCCTGGACTTTTCTTTTTGGGGAGACTCTTGATTGCTGCTTCCATTTCATTTTGTGTTATAGGTCTATTCAGGTGATTAATTTCCTCTTGGTTCAGTTTTGGATGATCATATGTATCTAGAAATCTGTCCATTTCTTTAAGATTTTCAAATTTATTTGAATATAGGTTCTCAAAGTAGTCTCTGATGATTTCCTGGACTTCCATGGTGTTTGTTGTTATCTCCCCTTTTGCATTCCTAATTCTACTAATTTGGGTTTTTTCTCTCCTCATTTTAGTCAGGTTTGCCGGGGGTCTATCGATCTTGTTTATTTTTTCAAAGAACCAACTTTTTGTTTCATTAATTCTTTGTATGGTTTTTTTGGTTTCTATTTCGTTGATTTCAGCTCTTATTTTTATTATTTCTCTCCTTCTATTTGTTTTGGGATTTGCTTGTTCTTGTTTTTCTAGGAGTTTGAGATGTATCATTAGGTCATTGATTTGGGATCTTTCAATCTTTTTAATATATGCACTCATGGCTATAAACTTTCCTCTCAAGACTGCCTTAGCTGTGTCCCATAGGTTCCGGTAGGTTGTGTTTTCATTTTCATTGACTTCCAGGAACTTTTTAATTTCCTCTTTTATTGCATCGATGATCCATTCTTCATTAAGTAGTGAGTTATTTAGTTTCCAGCTGTTTGCATGTTTTTTGTCTTTACTTTTGTTGTTGAGTTCTACTTTTACTGCATTGTGGTCAGATAGTATGCACGGTATTATTTCTATTCTCTTATACTTGCTGAGGCTTGCTTTGTGCCCTAGGATATGATCTATTTTGGAGAAGGTTCCATGGGCTGCTGAGAAGAATGTATATTGTGTAGAGGTTGGATGAAATGTTCTGTAGACATCTACTAGGTCCACTTGATCTATTGCATATTTTAGATCTTGGATTTCTCTATTGAGTTTTTGTTTGGATGACCTATCTATTGATGATAATGGAGTGTTAAAGTCTCCCACAACCACTGTGTTGGCGTTTATATATGCTTTTAGGTCTTTCAGGGTATGTTTGCTGAAATTGGGTGCGTTGACATTGGGTGCGTACAGATTGATGATTATTATTTCCCTTTGGTCTATTTCCCCTTTTATTAGTATGGAATGTCCTTCTTTATCTCGTTTGATCAATGTAGGTTTGAAGTCTACTTTATCAGAGATAAGTATTGCTACTCCTGCTTGTTTTCGGGGGCCATTGGCTTGGTAAATCTTCTTCCAGCCTTTCATCCTAAGCATATGCTTATTTCTGTCGGTGAGATGAGTCTCCTGTAAGCAACAAATTGTTGGATCTTCTTTTTTAATCCATTTTGTCAAACGGTGTCTTTTGATGGGTGAATTAAGTCCATTAACATTAAGTGTTAGTACTGATAGGTATGTGGTGATTCCTGCCATTTAGTTGTCTTAGTTATTTGAAGGTTTGATTGTGTGTACCTAACTTGATGTTACTCTCTACTGTCTTGCTTTTTCTTATCCTGTGGTTTGGTGCTGCCTGCCTTTTCATGGTTAAGTTGGGTGTCACTTTCTGTGTGCAGGATCCCTTGCAGAATCTTTTGTAATGGTGGCTTTGTGGTCACATATTGTTTTAGTTTCTGCTTATCATGGAAGACTTTTATTGCTCCATCTATTTTGAATGATAGCTCTGCTGGGTAGAGTATCCTGGGGTTGAAGTTATTTTCATTCAGTGCCCGGAAGATCTCACCCCACGCTCTTCTTGCTTTTAATGTTTCTGTTGAGAAGTCTGCTGTGATTTTGATGGGTTTACCTTTGTATGTTACTTGTTTTTTCTCTCTTACAGCCTTCAATATTCTTTCCTTAGTTTCTGAACTTGTTGTTTTAATGATGATATGTCGTGGAGTAGTTCTACTTTGATCTGGTCCGTTTGGTGTCCTGGAGGCCTCTTGCATGTGTATGGCAATATCTTTCTCTAGATTTGGGAAATTTTCCGTTATTATTTTGTTGAATATATTACGCATTCCTTTCGCTTGCACCTCTTCTCCTTCTTCGATGCCCATGATTCTCAAGTTTGGTCTTTTGATGGAGTCAGTGAGTTCTTGCATTTTCTTTTCACAGGTCTTGAGTTGTTTAATTAATAGTTCTTCTGTTTTTCCTTTAATTACCATTTCATCTTCAAGTTCTGAGATTCTGTCTTCTGTTTGTTCTATTCTGCTGGATTGGCCTTCCGTTTTGTTTTGCAGTTCTGTTTCGTTCTTTTTTCTGAGGTTTTCCATATCCTGGCAGTTTTCTTCTTTATTGTTGTCTATTTTTGTCCTGAGTTCATTTATCCATTTATTCATTGTGTTCTCTCTTTCACTTTGGTGTTTATACAGTGCTTCTATGGTTTCCTTTATTTCTTCTTTTGCTTTACTGAATATTTCTTGAACCTTAATAATTCTGCATATTTATTTCAACAATTCTAGCTTTTTTTAGAGTTATTTATTTATATATACATATTTATTTATTTTTATTATTCATATGTGCATACAATTCTTGGGTCATTATCCCCCTGCCCCCTCCCCCTCCCTTCTCACCCCCCTCCCCCCATCCCCTCAATACCTGGCAGAAACTATTTTGCCCTTATCTCTAATTTTGTTGAAGAGAGAGTATAAGTAATAATAGGAAGGAACAAGGGGTTTTGCTAGTTGAGATAAGAATAGCTGTACAAGGAGTTGATTCCTATTGATTTCCTGTGCAAGTGTGTTTCCTTCTATGTTAGTTCTTCTTGGTCTAACCTTTTCTCTAGTTCCTGGTCCCCTTCTCCTATTGGCCTCAGTTCCTTTTAAGGTATCTGCTTTAGTTTCTCTGCATTGAGGGCAACAAATGCTATCTAGTTTTTGAGGTGCCTTATCTATCCTCATACCTCCCTTGTGTGCTCTCACTTTATCATGTGATCAAAGTCCAATCCCTTTGTTGTGTTTGCCCTTGATCTAATGTCCACATATGAGGGAGAACATACGATTTTTGGTCTTTTGGGCCAGGCTAACCTCACTCAGAATGATGTTCTCCAATTCCATCCATTTACCAGTGAATGATAACATTTCGTTCTTCTTCATGGCTGCATAAAATTCCATTGTGTATAGATACCACATTTTCTTAATCCATTCGTCAGTGGTGGGGCATCTTGGCTGTTTCCATAACTTGGCTATTGTGAATAGTGCTGCAATTAACATGAGTGTGCAGGAGCCTCTGGAGTAACCTGTGTCACATTCTTTTGGGTATATCCCCAAGAGTGGTATTGCTGGATCAAATGGTAGATCGATGTCCAGCTTTTTAAGTAGCCTCCAGATTTTTTTCCAGAGTGGTTGTACTAGTCTACATTCCCACCAGCAGTGTAAGAGGGTTCCTTTTTCCCCGCATCCTCGCCAACACCTGTTGGTGGTGTTGCTGATGATGGCTATTCTAACAGGGGTGAGGTGGAATCTTAGCGTGGTTTTAATTTGCATTTCCTTTATTGCTAGAGATGGTGAGCATTTTTTCATGTGTTTTCTGGCCATTTGAATTTCTTCTTTTGAGAAAGTTCTATTTAGTTCACATGCCCATTTCTTTATTGGTTCATTAGTTTTGGGAGAATTTAGTTTTTTAAGTTCCCTGTATATTCTGGTTATCAGTCCTTTGTCTGATGTATAGTTGGCAAATATTTTCTCCCACTCTGTGGGTGTTCTCTTCAGTTTAGAGACCATTTCTTTTGATGAACAGAAGCTTTTCAGTTTTATGAGGTCCCATTTATCTATGCTATCTCTTAGTTGCTTGCTGCTGGGGTTTCATTGAGAAAGTTCTTACCTATACCTACTAACTCCAGAGTATTTCCTACTCTTTCTTGTATCAACTTAAGAGTTTGGGGTCTGATATTCAGATCCTTGATCCATTTTGAGTTAATCTTGGTATAGGGTGATATACATGGATCTAGTTTCAGTTTTTTGCAGACTGCTAACCAGTTTTCCCAGCAGTTTTTGTTGAAGAGGCTGCTATTTCTCCATCGTATATTTTTAGCTCCTTTGTCAAAGATAAGTTGCTCATAGTTGTGTGGCTTCATATCTGGATCTTCTATTCTGTTCCACTGGTCTTCATGTCTGTCTTTGTGCCAGTACCATGCTGTTTTTACTGTTACTGCTTTGTAATATAGTTTGAGGTCAGGTATTGTGATACCTCCTGCATTGTTCTTTTGACTGAGTATTGCCTTGGCTATTCGTGGCCTCTTGTGTTTCCATATAAATTTAACAGTAGATTTTTCAATCTCTTTAATGAATGTTATTGGAATTTGGATGGGAATTGCATTAAACGTGTAGATTACTTTGGGGAGTATTGACATTTTTACTATGTTGATTCTACCAATCCATGAGCATGGGAGATCTCTCCACTTTCTATAGTCTTCCTCAATCTCTTTCTTCAGAAGTGTATAGTTTTCCTTGTAGAGGTCTTTCACATCTTTTGTTAGGTTTACACCTAGGTATTTGATTTTTTTTGAGGCTATTGTAAATGGAATTGTTTTCATATATTCTTTTTCAGTTTGTTCATTGCTAGTGTATAGAAATGCTAATGATTTTTCTATGTTGATTTTATATCCTGCTACCTTGCTATAGCTATTGATGATGTCTAGAAGCTTCTGAGTAGAGTTTTTTTGGGTCTTTAAGGTATAGGATCATGTCGTCTGCAAATAGGGCTATTTTGACAGTTTCTTTACCTACTTGTATTCCTTTTATTCCTTCTTCTTGCCTAATTGCTCTGGCTAGGAATTCCAGTACTATGTTGAATAGGAGTGGAGATAGTGGGCATCCTTGTCTGGTTCCTGATTTTAGAGGGAATGGTTTTAATTTTTCTCCGTTAAGTATAATGCTGGCTGTAGGTTTGTCATATATAGCTTTTATAATGTTGAGGAACTTTCCTTCTATTCCTAGTTTTCTTAGAGCTTTTATCATGAAATGATGTTGGATCTTATCAAAGGCTTTTTCTGCATCTATTGAGATGATCAAGTGGTTTTTGTCTTTGCTTCTGTTAATGTGGTTTATTACCTTTATTGATTTTCGTATGTTGAGCCACCCCCGCATCCCTGGGATGAAGCCTACCTGGTCGTGGTGAATAATCTTTTTGATGTGTTGCTGAATTCGGTTTGCCATTATTTTGTTGAGGATTTTTGCATCAATGTTCATTAAGGAGATTGGCCTATAGTTCTCCTTTTTGGAGGTGTCTTTGCCTGGTTTGGGGATAAGTGTAATACTGGCTTCATAAAATGTGTTTGGCAGTTTTCCTTCCCTTTCTATTTCATGGAACAGTTTAAGGAGGGTTGGTATCAGTTCTTCTTTAAAGGTCTGATAGAATTCAGCAGAGAATCCATCAGGTCCTGGACTTTTCTTTTTGGGGAGACTCTTGATTGCTGCTTCCATTTCATTTTGTGTTATAGGTCTATTCAGGTGATTAATTTCCTCTTGGTTCAGTTTTGGATGATCATATGTATCTAGAAATCTGTCCATTTCTTTAAGATTTTCAAATTTATTTGAATATAGGTTCTCAAAGTAGTCTCTGATGATTTCCTGGACTTCCATGGTGTTTGTTGTTATCTCCCCTTTTGCATTCCTAATTCTACTAATTTGGGTTTTTTCTCTCCTCATTTTAGTCAGGTTTGCCGGGGGTCTATCGATCTTGTTTATTTTTTCAAAGAACCAACTTTTTGTTTCATTAATTCTTTGTATGGTTTTTTTGGTTTCTATTTCGTTGATTTCAGCTCTTATTTTTATTATTTCTCTCCTTCTATTTGTTTTGGGATTTGCTTGTTCTTGTTTTTCTAGGAGTTTGAGATGTATCATTAGGTCATTGATTTGGGATCTTTCAATCTTTTTAATATATGCACTCATGGCTATAAACTTTCCTCTCAAGACTGCCTTAGCTGTGTCCCATAGGTTCCGGTAGGTTGTGTTTTCATTTTCATTGACTTCCAGGAACTTTTTAATTTCCTCTTTTATTGCATCGATGATCCATTCTTCATTAAGTAGTGAGTTATTTAGTTTCCAGCTGTTTGCATGTTTTTTGTCTTTACTTTTGTTGTTGAGTTCTACTTTTACTGCATTGTGGTCAGATA
This sequence comes from Castor canadensis, assembly GCF_047511655.1. NCBI lineage: Eukaryota > Metazoa > Chordata > Mammalia > Rodentia > Castoridae > Castor > Castor canadensis. The sequence continues at coordinate 88,951,308 of NC_133398.1, forward strand.
GTATGCACGGTATTATTTCTATTCTCTTATACTTGCTGAGGCTTGCTTTGTGCCCTAGGATATGATCTATTTTGGAGAAGGTTCCATGGGCTGCTGAGAAGAATGTATATTGTGTAGAGGTTGGATGAAATGTTCTGTAGACATCTACTAGGTCCACTTGATCTATTGCATATTTTAGATCTTGGATTTCTCTATTGAGTTTTTGTTTGGATGACCTATCTATTGATGATAATGGAGTGTTAAAGTCTCCCACAACCACTGTGTTGGCGTTTATATATGCTTTTAGGTCTTTCAGGGTATGTTTGCTGAAATTGGGTGCGTTGACATTGGGTGCGTACAGATTGATGATTATTATTTCCCTTTGGTCTATTTCCCCTTTTATTAGTATGGAATGTCCTTCTTTATCTCGTTTGATCAATGTAGGTTTGAAGTCTACTTTATCAGAGATAAGTATTGCTACTCCTGCTTGTTTTCGGGGGCCATTGGCTTGGTAAATCTTCTTCCAGCCTTTCATCCTAAGCATATGCTTATTTCTGTCGGTGAGATGAGTCTCCTGTAAGCAACAAATTGTTGGATCTTCTTTTTTAATCCATTTTGTCAAACGGTGTCTTTTGATGGGTGAATTAAGTCCATTAACATTAAGTGTTAGTACTGATAGGTATGTGGTGATTCCTGCCATTTAGTTGTCTTAGTTATTTGAAGGTTTGATTGTGTGTACCTAACTTGATGTTACTCTCTACTGTCTTGCTTTTTCTTATCCTGTGGTTTGGTGCTGCCTGCCTTTTCATGGTTAAGTTGGGTGTCACTTTCTGTGTGCAGGATCCCTTGCAGAATCTTTTGTAATGGTGGCTTTGTGGTCACATATTGTTTTAGTTTCTGCTTATCATGGAAGACTTTTATTGCTCCATCTATTTTGAATGATAGCTCTGCTGGGTAGAGTATCCTGGGGTTGAAGTTATTTTCATTCAGTGCCCGGAAGATCTCACCCCACGCTCTTCTTGCTTTTAATGTTTCTGTTGAGAAGTCTGCTGTGATTTTGATGGGTTTACCTTTGTATGTTACTTGTTTTTTCTCTCTTACAGCCTTCAATATTCTTTCCTTAGTTTCTGAACTTGTTGTTTTAATGATGATATGTCGTGGAGTAGTTCTACTTTGATCTGGTCCGTTTGGTGTCCTGGAGGCCTCTTGCATGTGTATGGGAATATCTTTCTCTAGATTTGGGAAATTTTCCGTTATTATTTTGTTGAATATATTACGCATTCCTTTCGCTTGCACCTCTTCTCCTTCTTCGATGCCCATGATTCTCAAGTTTGGTCTTTTGATGGAGTCAGTGAGTTCTTGCATTTTCTTTTCACAGGTCTTGAGTTGTTTAATTAATAGTTCTTCTGTTTTTCCTTTAATTACCATTTCATCTTCAAGTTCTGAGATTCTGTCTTCTGTTTGTTCTATTCTGCTGGATTGGCCTTCCGTTTTGTTTTGCAGTTCTGTTTCGTTCTTTTTTCTGAGGTTTTCCATATCCTGGCAGTTTTCTTCTTTATTGTTGTCTATTTTTGTCCTGAGTTCATTTATCCATTTATTCATTGTGTTCTCTCTTTCACTTTGGTGTTTATACAGTGCTTCTATGGTTTCCTTTATTTCTTCTTTTGCTTTACTGAATATTTCTTGAACCTTAATAATTCTGCATATTTATTTCAACAATTCTAGCTTTTTTTAGAGTTATTTATTTATATATACATATTTATTTATTTTTATTATTCATATGTGCATACAATTCTTGGGTCATTATCCCCCTGCCCCCTCCCCCTCCCTTCTCACCCCCCTCCCCCCATCCCCTCAATACCTGGCAGAAACTATTTTGCCCTTATCTCTAATTTTGTTGAAGAGAGAGTATAAGTAATAATAGGAAGGAACAAGGGGTTTTGCTAGTTGAGATAAGAATAGCTGTACAAGGAGTTGATTCCTATTGATTTCCTGTGCAAGTGTGTTTCCTTCTATGTTAGTTCTTCTTGGTCTAACCTTTTCTCTAGTTCCTGGTCCCCTTCTCCTATTGGCCTCAGTTCCTTTTAAGGTATCTGCTTTAGTTTCTCTGCATTGAGGGCAACAAATGCTATCTAGTTTTTGAGGTGCCTTATCTATCCTCATACCTCCCTTGTGTGCTCTCACTTTATCATGTGATCAAAGTCCAATCCCTTTGTTGTGTTTGCCCTTGATCTAATGTCCACATATGAGGGAGAACATACGATTTTTGGTCTTTTGGGCCAGGCTAACCTCACTCAGAATGATGTTCTCCAATTCCATCCATTTACCAGTGAATGATAACATTTCGTTCTTCTTCATGGCTGCATAAAATTCCATTGTGTATAGATACCACATTTTCTTAATCCATTCGTCAGTGGTGGGGCATCTTGGCTGTTTCCATAACTTGGCTATTGTGAATAGTGCTGCAATTAACATGAGTGTGCAGGAGCCTCTGGAGTAACCTGTGTCACATTCTTTTGGGTATATCCCCAAGAGTGGTATTGCTGGATCAAATGGTAGATCGATGTCCAGCTTTTTAAGTAGCCTCCAGATTTTTTTCCAGAGTGGTTGTACTAGTCTACATTCCCACCAGCAGTGTAAGAGGGTTCCTTTTTCCCCGCATCCTCGCCAACACCTGTTGGTGGTGTTGCTGATGATGGCTATTCTAACAGGGGTGAGGTGGAATCTTAGCGTGGTTTTAATTTGCATTTCCTTTATTGCTAGAGATGGTGAGCATTTTTTCATGTGTTTTCTGGCCATTTGAATTTCTTCTTTTGAGAAAGTTCTATTTAGTTCACATGCCCATTTCTTTATTGGTTCATTAGTTTTGGGAGAATTTAGTTTTTTAAGTTCCCTGTATATTCTGGTTATCAGTCCTTTGTCTGATGTATAGTTGGCAAATATTTTCTCCCACTCTGTGGGTGTTCTCTTCAGTTTAGAGACCATTTCTTTTGATGAACAGAAGCTTTTCAGTTTTATGAGGTCCCATTTATCTATGCTATCTCTTAGTTGCTTGCTGCTGGGGTTTCATTGAGAAAGTTCTTACCTATACCTACTAACTCCAGAGTATTTCCTACTCTTTCTTGTATCAACTTAAGAGTTTGGGGTCTGATATTCAGATCCTTGATCCATTTTGAGTTAATCTTGGTATAGGGTGATATACATGGATCTAGTTTCAGTTTTTTGCAGACTGCTAACCAGTTTTCCCAGCAGTTTTTGTTGAAGAGGCTGCTATTTCTCCATCGTATATTTTTAGCTCCTTTGTCAAAGATAAGTTGCTCATAGTTGTGTGGCTTCATATCTGGATCTTCTATTCTGTTCCACTGGTCTTCATGTCTGTCTTTGTGCCAGTACCATGCTGTTTTTACTGTTACTGCTTTGTAATATAGTTTGAGGTCAGGTATTGTGATACCTCCTGCATTGTTCTTTTGACTGAGTATTGCCTTGGCTATTCGTGGCCTCTTGTGTTTCCATATAAATTTAACAGTAGATTTTTCAATCTCTTTAATGAATGTTATTGGAATTTTGATGGGAATTGCATTAAACGTGTAGATTACTTTGGGGAGTATTGACATTTTTACTATGTTGATTCTACCAATCCATGAGCATGGGAGATCTCTCCACTTTCTATAGTCTTCCTCAATCTCTTTCTTCAGAAGTGTATAGTTTTCCTTGTAGAGGTCTTTCACATCTTTTGTTAGGTTTACACCTAGGTATTTGATTTTTTTTGAGGCTATTGTAAATGGAATTGTTTTCATATATTCTTTTTCAGTTTGTTCATTGCTAGTGTATAGAAATGCTAATGATTTTTCTATGTTGATTTTATATCCTGCTACCTTGCTATAGCTATTGATGATGTCTAGAAGCTTCTGAGTAGAGTTTTTTTGGGTCTTTAAGGTATAGGATCATGTCGTCTGCAAATAGGGCTATTTTGACAGTTTCTTTACCTACTTGTATTCCTTTTATTCCTTCTTCTTGCCTAATTGCTCTGGCTAGGAATTCCAGTACTATGTTGAATAGGAGTGGAGATAGTGGGCATCCTTGTCTGGTTCCTGATTTTAGAGGGAATGGTTTTAATTTTTCTCCGTTAAGTATAATGCTGGCTGTAGGTTTGTCATATATAGCTTTTATAATGTTGAGGAACTTTCCTTCTATTCCTAGTTTTCTTAGAGCTTTTATCATGAAATGATGTTGGATCTTATCAAAGGCTTTTTCTGCATCTATTGAGATGATCAAGTGGTTTTTGTCTTTGCTTCTGTTAATGTGGTTTATTACCTTTATTGATTTTCGTATGTTGAGCCACCCCCGCATCCCTGGGATGAAGCCTACCTGGTCGTGGTGAATAATCTTTTTGATGTGTTGCTGAATTCGGTTTGCCATTATTTTGTTGAGGATTTTTGCATCAATGTTCATTAAGGAGATTGGCCTATAGTTCTCCTTTTTGGAAGTGTCTTTGCCTGGTTTGGGGATAAGTGTAATACTGGCTTCATAAAATGTGTTTGGCAGTTTTCCTTCCCTTTCTATTTCATGGAACAGTTTAAGGAGGGTTGGTATCAGTTCTTCTTTAAAGGTCTGATAGAATTCAGCAGAGAATCCATCAGGTCCTGGACTTTTCTTTTTGGGGAGACTCTTGATTGCTGCTTCCATTTCATTTTGTGTTATAGGTCTATTCAGGTGATTAATTTCCTCTTGGTTCAGTTTTGGATGATCATATGTATCTAGAAATCTGTCCATTTCTTTAAGATTTTCAAATTTATTTGAATATAGGTTCTCAAAGTAGTCTCTGATGATTTCCTGGACTTCCATGGTGTTTGTTGTTATCTCCCCTTTTGCATTCCTAATTCTACTAATTTGGGTTTTTTCTCTCCTCATTTTAGTCAGGTTTGCCGGGGGTCTATCGATCTTGTTTATTTTTTCAAAGAACCAACTTTTTGTTTCATTAATTCTTTGTATGGTTTTTTTGGTTTCTATTTCGTTGATTTCAGCTCTTATTTTTATTATTTCTCTCCTTCTATTTGTTTTGGGATTTGCTTGTTCTTGTTTTTCTAGGAGTTTGAGATGTATCATTAGGTCATTGATTTGGGATCTTTCAATCTTTTTAATATATGCACTCATGGCTATAAACTTTCCTCTCAAGACTGCCTTAGCTGTGTCCCATAGGTTCCGGTAGGTTGTGTTTTCATTTTCATTGACTTCCAGGAACTTTTTAATTTCCTCTTTTATTGCATCGATGATCCATTCTTCATTAAGTAGTGAGTTATTTAGTTTCCAGCTGTTTGCATGTTTTTTGTCTTTACTTTTGTTGTTGAGTTCTACTTTTACTGCATTGTGGTCAGATAGTATGCACGGTATTATTTCTATTCTCTTATACTTGCTGAGGCTTGCTTTGTGCCCTAGGATATGATCTATTTTGGAGAAGGTTCCATGGGCTGCTGAGAAGAATGTATATTGTGTAGAGGTTGGATGAAATGTTCTGTAGACATCTACTAGGTCCACTTGATCTATTGCATATTTTAGATCTTGGATTTCTCTATTGAGTTTTTGTTTGGATGACCTATCTATTGATGATAATGGAGTGTTAAAGTCTCCCACAACCACTGTGTTGGCGTTTATATATGCTTTTAGGTCTTTCAGGGTATGTTTGCTGAAATTGGGTGCGTTGACATTGGGTGCGTACAGATTGATGATTATTATTTCCCTTTGGTCTATTTCCCCTTTTATTAGTATGGAATGTCCTTCTTTATCTCGTTTGATCAATGTAGGTTTGAAGTCTACTTTATCAGAGATAAGTATTGCTACTCCTGCTTGTTTTCGGGGGCCATTGGCTTGGTAAATCTTCTTCCAGCCTTTCATCCTAAGCATATGCTTATTTCTGTCGGTGAGATGAGTCTCCTGTAAGCAACAAATTGTTGGATCTTCTTTTTTAATCCATTTTGTCAAACGGTGTCTTTTGATGGGTGAATTAAGTCCATTAACATTAAGTGTTAGTACTGATAGGTATGTGGTGATTCCTGCCATTTAGTTGTCTTAGTTATTTGAAGGTTTGATTGTGTGTACCTAACTTGATGTTACTCTCTACTGTCTTGCTTTTTCTTATCCTGTGGTTTGGTGCTGCCTGCCTTTTCATGGTTAAGTTGGGTGTCACTTTCTGTGTGCAGGATCCCTTGCAGAATCTTTTGTAATGGTGGCTTTGTGGTCACATATTGTTTTAGTTTCTGCTTATCATGGAAGACTTTTATTGCTCCATCTATTTTGAATGATAGCTCTGCTGGGTAGAGTATCCTGGGGTTGAAGTTATTTTCATTCAGTGCCCGGAAGATCTCACCCCACGCTCTTCTTGCTTTTAATGTTTCTGTTGAGAAGTCTGCTGTGATTTTGATGGGTTTACCTTTGTATGTTACTTGTTTTTTCTCTCTTACAGCCTTCAATATTCTTTCCTTAGTTTCTGAACTTGTTGTTTTAATGATGATATGTCGTGGAGTAGTTCTACTTTGATCTGGTCCGTTTGGTGTCCTGGAGGCCTCTTGCATGTGTATGGGAATATCTTTCTCTAGATTTGGGAAATTTTCCGTTATTATTTTGTTGAATATATTACGCATTCCTTTCGCTTGCACCTCTTCTCCTTCTTCGATGCCCATGATTCTCAAGTTTGGTCTTTTGATGGAGTCAGTGAGTTCTTGCATTTTCTTTTCACAGGTCTTGAGTTGTTTAATTAATAGTTCTTCTGTTTTTCCTTTAATTACCATTTCATCTTCAAGTTCTGAGATTCTGTCTTCTGTTTGTTCTATTCTGCTGGATTGGCCTTCCGTTTTGTTTTGCAGTTCTGTTTCGTTCTTTTTTCTGAGGTTTTCCATATCCTGGCAGTTTTCTTCTTTATTGTTGTCTATTTTTGTCCTGAGTTCATTTATCCATTTATTCATTGTGTTCTCTCTTTCACTTTGGTGTTTATACAGTGCTTCTATGGTTTCCTTTATTTCTTCTTTTGCTTTACTGAATATTTCTTGAACCTTAATAATTCTGCATATTTATTTCAACAATTCTAGCTTTTTTTAGAGTTATTTATTTATATATACATATTTATTTATTTTTATTATTCATATGTGCATACAATTCTTGGGTCATTATCCCCCTGCCCCCTCCCCCTCCCTTCTCACCCCCCTCCCCCCATCCCCTCAATACCTGGCAGAAACTATTTTGCCCTTATCTCTAATTTTGTTGAAGAGAGAGTATAAGTAATAATAGGAAGGAACAAGGGGTTTTGCTAGTTGAGATAAGAATAGCTGTACAAGGAGTTGATTCCTATTGATTTCCTGTGCAAGTGTGTTTCCTTCTATGTTAGTTCTTCTTGGTCTAACCTTTTCTCTAGTTCCTGGTCCCCTTCTCCTATTGGCCTCAGTTCCTTTTAAGGTATCTGCTTTAGTTTCTCTGCATTGAGGGCAACAAATGCTATCTAGTTTTTGAGGTGCCTTATCTATCCTCATACCTCCCTTGTGTGCTCTCACTTTATCATGTGATCAAAGTCCAATCCCTTTGTTGTGTTTGCCCTTGATCTAATGTCCACATATGAGGGAGAACATACGATTTTTGGTCTTTTGGGCCAGGCTAACCTCACTCAGAATGATGTTCTCCAATTCCATCCATTTACCAGTGAATGATAACATTTCGTTCTTCTTCATGGCTGCATAAAATTCCATTGTGTATAGATACCACATTTTCTTAATCCATTCGTCAGTGGTGGGGCATCTTGGCTGTTTCCATAACTTGGCTATTGTGAATAGTGCTGCAATTAACATGAGTGTGCAGGAGCCTCTGGAGTAACCTGTGTCACATTCTTTTGGGTATATCCCCAAGAGTGGTATTGCTGGATCAAATGGTAGATCGATGTCCAGCTTTTTAAGTAGCCTCCAGATTTTTTTCCAGAGTGGTTGTACTAGTCTACATTCCCACCAGCAGTGTAAGAGGGTTCCTTTTTCCCCGCATCCTCGCCAACACCTGTTGGTGGTGTTGCTGATGATGGCTATTCTAACAGGGGTGAGGTGGAATCTTAGCGTGGTTTTAATTTGCATTTCCTTTATTGCTAGAGATGGTGAGCATTTTTTCATGTGTTTTCTGGCCATTTGAATTTCTTCTTTTGAGAAAGTTCTATTTAGTTCACATGCCCATTTCTTTATTGGTTCATTAGTTTTGGGAGAATTTAGTTTTTTAAGTTCCCTGTATATTCTGGTTATCAGTCCTTTGTCTGATGTATAGTTGGCAAATATTTTCTCCCACTCTGTGGGTGTTCTCTTCAGTTTAGAGACCATTTCTTTTGATGAACAGAAGCTTTTCAGTTTTATGAGGTCCCATTTATCTATGCTATCTCTTAGTTGCTTGCTGCTGGGGTTTCATTGAGAAAGTTCTTACCTATACCTACTAACTCCAGAGTATTTCCTACTCTTTCTTGTATCAACTTAAGAGTTTGGGGTCTGATATTCAGATCCTTGATCCATTTTGAGTTAATCTTGGTATAGGGTGATATACATGGATCTAGTTTCAGTTTTTTGCAGACTGCTAACCAGTTTTCCCAGCAGTTTTTGTTGAAGAGGCTGCTATTTCTCCATCGTATATTTTTAGCTCCTTTGTCAAAGATAAGTTGCTCATAGTTGTGTGGCTTCATATCTGGATCTTCTATTCTGTTCCACTGGTCTTCATGTCTGTCTTTGTGCCAGTACCATGCTGTTTTTACTGTTACTGCTTTGTAATATAGTTTGAGGTCAGGTATTGTGATACCTCCTGCATTGTTCTTTTGACTGAGTATTGCCTTGGCTATTCGTGGCCTCTTGTGTTTCCATATAAATTTAACAGTAGATTTTTCAATCTCTTTAATGAATGTTATTGGAATTTTGATGGGAATTGCATTAAACGTGTAGATTACTTTGGGGAGTATTGACATTTTTACTATGTTGATTCTACCAATCCATGAGCATGGGAGATCTCTCCACTTTCTATAGTCTTCCTCAATCTCTTTCTTCAGAAGTGTATAGTTTTCCTTGTAGAGGTCTTTCACATCTTTTGTTAGGTTTACACCTAGGTATTTGATTTTTTTTGAGGCTATTGTAAATGGAATTGTTTTCATATATTCTTTTTCAGTTTGTTCATTGCTAGTGTATAGAAATGCTAATGATTTTTCTATGTTGATTTTATATCCTGCTACCTTGCTATAGCTATTGATGATGTCTAGAAGCTTCTGAGTAGAGTTTTTTTGGGTCTTTAAGGTATAGGATCATGTCGTCTGCAAATAGGGCTATTTTGACAGTTTCTTTACCTACTTGTATTCCTTTTATTCCTTCTTCTTGCCTAATTGCTCTGGCTAGGAATTCCAGTACTATGTTGAATAGGAGTGGAGATAGTGGGCATCCTTGTCTGGTTCCTGATTTTAGAGGGAATGGTTTTAATTTTTCTCCGTTAAGTATAATGCTGGCTGTAGGTTTGTCATATATAGCTTTTATAATGTTGAGGAACTTTCCTTCTATTCCTAGTTTTCTTAGAGCTTTTATCATGAAATGATGTTGGATCTTATCAAAGGCTTTTTCTGCATCTATTGAGATGATCAAGTGGTTTTTGTCTTTGCTTCTGTTAATGTGGTTTATTACCTTTATTGATTTTCGTATGTTGAGCCACCCCCGCATCCCTGGGATGAAGCCTACCTGGTCGTGGTGAATAATCTTTTTGATGTGTTGCTGAATTCGGTTTGCCATTATTTTGTTGAGGATTTTTGCATCAATGTTCATTAAGGAGATTGGCCTATAGTTCTCCTTTTTGGAAGTGTCTTTGCCTGGTTTGGGGATAAGTGTAATACTGGCTTCATAAAATGTGTTTGGCAGTTTTCCTTCCCTTTCTATTTCATGGAACAGTTTAAGGAGGGTTGGTATCAGTTCTTCTTTAAAGGTCTGATAGAATTCAGCAGAGAATCCATCAGGTCCTGGACTTTTCTTTTTGGGGAGACTCTTGATTGCTGCTTCCATTTCATTTTGTGTTATAGGTCTATTCAGGTGATTAATTTCCTCTTGGTTCAGTTTTGGATGATCATATGTATCTAGAAATCTGTCCATTTCTTTAAGATTTTCAAATTTATTTGAATATAGGTTCTCAAAGTAGTCTCTGATGATTTCCTGGACTTCCATGGTGTTTGTTGTTATCTCCCCTTTTGCATTCCTAATTCTACTAATTTGGGTTTTTTCTCTCCTCATTTTAGTCAGGTTTGCCGGGGGTCTATCGATCTTGTTTATTTTTTCAAAGAACCAACTTTTTGTTTCATTAATTCTTTGTATGGTTTTTTTGGTTTCTATTTCATTGATTTCAGCTCTTATTTTTATTATTTCTCTCCTTCTATTTGTTTTGGGATTTGCTTGTTCTTGTTTTTCTAGGAGTTTGAGATGTATCATTAGGTCATTGATTTGGGATCTTTCAATCTTTTTAATATATGCACTCATGGCTATAAACTTTCCTCTCAAGACTGCCTTAGCTGTGTCCCATAGGTTCCGGTAGGTTGTGTTTTCATTTTCATTGACTTCCAGGAACTTTTTAATTTCCTCTTTTATTGCATCGATGATCCATTCTTCATTAAGTAGTGAGTTATTTAGTTTCCAGCTGTTTGCATGTTTTTTGTCTTTACTTTTGTTGTTGAGTTCTACTTTTACTGCATTGTGGTCAGATAGTATGCACGGTATTATTTCTATTCTCTTATACTTGCTGAGGCTTGCTTTGTGCCCTAGGATATGATCTATTTTGGAGAAGGTTCCATGGGCTGCTGAGAAGAATGTATATTGTGTAGAGGTTGGATGAAATGTTCTGTAGACATCTACTAGGTCCACTTGATCTATTGCATATTTTAGATCTTGGATTTCTCTATTGAGTTTTTGTTTGGATGACCTATCTATTGATGATAATGGAGTGTTAAAGTCTCCCACAACCACTGTGTTGGCGTTTATATATGCTTTTAGGTCTTTCAGGGTATGTTTGCTGAAATTGGGTGCGTTGACATTGGGTGCGTACAGATTGATGATTATTATTTCCCTTTGGTCTATTTCCCCTTTTATTAGTATGGAATGTCCTTCTTTATCTCGTTTGATCAATGTAGGTTTGAAGTCTACTTTATCAGAGATAAGTATTGCTACTCCTGCTTGTTTTCGGGGGCCATTGGCTTGGTAAATCTTCTTCCAGCCTTTCATCCTAAGCATATGCTTATTTCTGTCGGTGAGATGAGTCTCCTGTAAGCAACAAATTGTTGGATCTTCTTTTTTAATCCATTTTGTCAAACGGTGTCTTTTGATGGGTGAATTAAGTCCATTAACATTAAGTGTTAGTACTGATAGGTATGTGGTGATTCCTGCCATTTAGTTGTCTTAGTTATTTGAAGGTTTGATTGTGTGTACCTAACTTGATGTTACTCTCTACTGTCTTGCTTTTTCTTATCCTGTGGTTTGGTGCTGCCTGCCTTTTCATGGTTAAGTTGGGTGTCACTTTCTGTGTGCAGGATCCCTTGCAGAATCTTTTGTAATGGTGGCTTTGTGGTCACATATTGTTTTAGTTTCTGCTTATCATGGAAGACTTTTATTGCTCCATCTATTTTGAATGATAGCTCTGCTGGGTAGAGTATCCTGGGGTTGAAGTTATTTTCATTCAGTGCCCGGAAGATCTCACCCCACGCTCTTCTTGCTTTTAATGTTTCTGTTGAGAAGTCTGCTGTGATTTTGATGGGTTTACCTTTGTATGTTACTTGTTTTTTCTCTCTTACAGCCTTCAATATTCTTTCCTTAGTTTCTGAACTTGTTGTTTTAATGATGATATGTCGTGGAGTAGTTCTACTTTGATCTGGTCCGTTTGGTGTCCTGGAGGCCTCTTGCATGTGTATGGGAATATCTTTCTCTAGATTTGGGAAATTTTCCGTTATTATTTTGTTGAATATATTACGCATTCCTTTCGCTTGCACCTCTTCTCCTTCTTCGATGCCCATGATTCTCAAGTTTGGTCTTTTGATGGAGTCAGTGAGTTCTTGCATTTTCTTTTCACAGGTCTTGAGTTGTTTAATTAATAGTTCTTCTGTTTTTCCTTTAATTACCATTTCATCTTCAAGTTCTGAGATTCTGTCTTCTGTTTGTTCTATTCTGCTGGATTGGCCTTCCGTTTTGTTTTGCAGTTCTGTTTCGTTCTTTTTTCTGAGGTTTTCCATATCCTGGCAGTTTTCTTCTTTATTGTTGTCTATTTTTGTCCTGAGTTCATTTATCCATTTATTCATTGTGTTCTCTCTTTCACTTTGGTGTTTATACAGTGCTTCTATGGTTTCCTTTATTTCTTCTTTTGCTTTACTGAATATTTCTTGAACCTTAATAATTCTGCATATTTATTTCAACAATTCTAGCTTTTTTTAGAGTTATTTATTTATATATACATATTTATTTATTTTTATTATTCATATGTGCATACAATTCTTGGGTCATTATCCCCCTGCCCCCTCCCCCTCCCTTCTCACCCCCCTCCCCCCATCCCCTCAATACCTGGCAGAAACTATTTTGCCCTTATCTCTAATTTTGTTGAAGAGAGAGTATAAGTAATAATAGGAAGGAACAAGGGGTTTTGCTAGTTGAGATAAGAATAGCTGTACAAGGAGTTGATTCCTATTGATTTCCTGTGCAAGTGTGTTTCCTTCTATGTTAGTTCTTCTTGGTCTAACCTTTTCTCTAGTTCCTGGTCCCCTTCTCCTATTGGCCTCAGTTCCTTTTAAGGTATCTGCTTTAGTTTCTCTGCATTGAGGGCAACAAATGCTATCTAGTTTTTGAGGTGCCTTATCTATCCTCATACCTCCCTTGTGTGCTCTCACTTTATCATGTGATCAAAGTCCAATCCCTTTGTTGTGTTTGCCCTTGATCTAATGTCCACATATGAGGGAGAACATACGATTTTTGGTCTTTTGGGCCAGGCTAACCTCACTCAGAATGATGTTCTCCAATTCCATCCATTTACCAGTGAATGATAACATTTCGTTCTTCTTCATGGCTGCATAAAATTCCATTGTGTATAGATACCACATTTTCTTAATCCATTCGTCAGTGGTGGGGCATCTTGGCTGTTTCCATAACTTGGCTATTGTGAATAGTGCTGCAATTAACATGAGTGTGCAGGAGCCTCTGGAGTAACCTGTGTCACATTCTTTTGGGTATATCCCCAAGAGTGGTATTGCTGGATCAAATGGTAGATCGATGTCCAGCTTTTTAAGTAGCCTCCAGATTTTTTTCCAGAGTGGTTGTACTAGTCTACATTCCCACCAGCAGTGTAAGAGGGTTCCTTTTTCCCCGCATCCTCGCCAACACCTGTTGGTGGTGTTGCTGATGATGGCTATTCTAACAGGGGTGAGGTGGAATCTTAGCGTGGTTTTAATTTGCATTTCCTTTATTGCTAGAGATGGTGAGCATTTTTTCATGTGTTTTCTGGCCATTTGAATTTCTTCTTTTGAGAAAGTTCTATTTAGTTCACATGCCCATTTCTTTATTGGTTCATTAGTTTTGGGAGAATTTAGTTTTTTAAGTTCCCTGTATATTCTGGTTATCAGTCCTTTGTCTGATGTATAGTTGGCAAATATTTTCTCCCACTCTGTGGGTGTTCTCTTCAGTTTAGAGACCATTTCTTTTGATGAACAGAAGCTTTTCAGTTTTATGAGGTCCCATTTATCTATGCTATCTCTTAGTTGCTTGCTGCTGGGGTTTCATTGAGAAAGTTCTTACCTATACCTACTAACTCCAGAGTATTTCCTACTCTTTCTTGTATCAACTTAAGAGTTTGGGGTCTGATATTCAGATCCTTGATCCATTTTGAGTTAATCTTGGTATAGGGTGATATACATGGATCTAGTTTCAGTTTTTTGCAGACTGCTAACCAGTTTTCCCAGCAGTTTTTGTTGAAGAGGCTGCTATTTCTCCATCGTATATTTTTAGCTCCTTTGTCAAAGATAAGTTGCTCATAGTTGTGTGGCTTCATATCTGGATCTTCTATTCTGTTCCACTGGTCTTCATGTCTGTCTTTGTGCCAGTACCATGCTGTTTTTACTGTTACTGCTTTGTAATATAGTTTGAGGTCAGGTATTGTGATACCTCCTGCATTGTTCTTTTGACTGAGTATTGCCTTGGCTATTCGTGGCCTCTTGTGTTTCCATATAAATTTAACAGTAGATTTTTCAATCTCTTTAATGAATGTTATTGGAATTTTGATGGGAATTGCATTAAACGTGTAGATTACTTTGGGGAGTATTGACATTTTTACTATGTTGATTCTACCAATCCATGAGCATGGGAGATCTCTCCACTTTCTATAGTCTTCCTCAATCTCTTTCTTCAGAAGTGTATAGTTTTCCTTGTAGAGGTCTTTCACATCTTTTGTTAGGTTTACACCTAGGTATTTGATTTTTTTTGAGGCTATTGTAAATGGAATTGTTTTCATATATTCTTTTTCAGTTTGTTCATTGCTAGTGTATAGAAATGCTAATGATTTTTCTATGTTGATTTTATATCCTGCTACCTTGCTATAGCTATTGATGATGTCTAGAAGCTTCTGAGTAGAGTTTTTTTGGGTCTTTAAGGTATAGGATCATGTCGTCTGCAAATAGGGCTATTTTGACAGTTTCTTTACCTACTTGTATTCCTTTTATTCCTTCTTCTTGCCTAATTGCTCTGGCTAGGAATTCCAGTACTATGTTGAATAGGAGTGGAGATAGTGGGCATCCTTGTCTGGTTCCTGATTTTAGAGGGAATGGTTTTAATTTTTCTCCGTTAAGTATAATGCTGGCTGTAGGTTTGTCATATATAGCTTTTATAATGTTGAGGAACTTTCCTTCTATTCCTAGTTTTCTTAGAGCTTTTATCATGAAATGATGTTGGATCTTATCAAAGGCTTTTTCTGCATCTATTGAGATGATCAAGTGGTTTTTGTCTTTGCTTCTGTTAATGTGGTTTATTACCTTTATTGATTTTCGTATGTTGAGCCACCCCCGCATCCCTGGGATGAAGCCTACCTGGTCGTGGTGAATAATCTTTTTGATGTGTTGCTGAATTCGGTTTGCCATTATTTTGTTGAGGATTTTTGCATCAATGTTCATTAAGGAGATTGGCCTATAGTTCTCCTTTTTGGAGGTGTCTTTGCCTGGTTTGGGGATAAGTGTAATACTGGCTTCATAAAATGTGTTTGGCAGTTTTCCTTCCCTTTCTATTTCATGGAACAGTTTAAGGAGGGTTGGTATCAGTTCTTCTTTAAAGGTCTGATAGAATTCAGCAGAGAATCCATCAGGTCCTGGACTTTTCTTTTTGGGGAGACTCTTGATTGCTGCTTCCATTTCATTTTGTGTTATAGGTCTATTCAGGTGATTAATTTCCTCTTGGTTCAGTTTTGGATGATCATATGTATCTAGAAATCTGTCCATTTCTTTAAGATTTTCAAATTTATTTGAATATAGGTTCTCAAAGTAGTCTCTGATGATTTCCTGGACTTCCATGGTGTTTGTTGTTATCTCCCCTTTTGCATTCCTAATTCTACTAATTTGGGTTTTTTCTCTCCTCATTTTAGTCAGGTTTGCCGGGGGTCTATCGATCTTGTTTATTTTTTCAAAGAACCAACTTTTTGTTTCATTAATTCTTTGTATGGTTTTTTTGGTTTCTATTTCGTTGATTTCAGCTCTTATTTTTATTATTTCTCTCCTTCTATTTGTTTTGGGATTTGCTTGTTCTTGTTTTTCTAGGAGTTTGAGATGTATCATTAGGTCATTGATTTGGGATCTTTCAATCTTTTTAATATATGCACTCATGGCTATAAACTTTCCTCTCAAGACTGCCTTAGCTGTGTCCCATAGGTTCCGGTAGGTTGTGTTTTCATTTTCATTGACTTCCAGGAACTTTTTAATTTCCTCTTTTATTGCATCGATGATCCATTCTTCATTAAGTAGTGAGTTATTTAGTTTCCAGCTGTTTGCATGTTTTTTGTCTTTACTTTTGTTGTTGAGTTCTACTTTTACTGCATTGTGGTCAGATAGTATGCACGGTATTATTTCTATTCTCTTATACTTGCTGAGGCTTGCTTTGTGCCCTAGGATATGATCTATTTTGGAGAAGGTTCCATGGGCTGCTGAGAAGAATGTATATTGTGTAGAGGTTGGATGAAATGTTCTGTAGACATCTACTAGGTCCACTTGATCTATTGCATATTTTAGATCTTGGATTTCTCTATTGAGTTTTTGTTTGGATGACCTATCTATTGATGATAATGGAGTGTTAAAGTCTCCCACAACCACTGTGTTGGCGTTTATATATGCTTTTAGGTCTTTCAGGGTATGTTTGCTGAAATTGGGTGCGTTGACATTGGGTGCGTACAGATTGATGATTATTATTTCCCTTTGGTCTATTTCCCCTTTTATTAGTATGGAATGTCCTTCTTTATCTCGTTTGATCAATGTAGGTTTGAAGTCTACTTTATCAGAGATAAGTATTGCTACTCCTGCTTGTTTTCGGGGGCCATTGGCTTGGTAAATCTTCTTCCAGCCTTTCATCCTAAGCATATGCTTATTTCTGTCGGTGAGATGAGTCTCCTGTAAGCAACAAATTGTTGGATCTTCTTTTTTAATCCATTTTGTCAAACGGTGTCTTTTGATGGGTGAATTAAGTCCATTAACATTAAGTGTTAGTACTGATAGGTATGTGGTGATTCCTGCCATTTAGTTGTCTTAGTTATTTGAAGGTTTGATTGTGTGTACCTAACTTGATGTTACTCTCTACTGTCTTGCTTTTTCTTATCCTGTGGTTTGGTGCTGCCTGCCTTTTCATGGTTAAGTTGGGTGTCACTTTCTGTGTGCAGGATCCCTTGCAGAATCTTTTGTAATGGTGGCTTTGTGGTCACATATTGTTTTAGTTTCTGCTTATCATGGAAGACTTTTATTGCTCCATCTATTTTGAATGATAGCTCTGCTGGGTAGAGTATCCTGGGGTTGAAGTTATTTTCATTCAGTGCCCGGAAGATCTCACCCCACGCTCTTCTTGCTTTTAATGTTTCTGTTGAGAAGTCTGCTGTGATTTTGATGGGTTTACCTTTGTATGTTACTTGTTTTTTCTCTCTTACAGCCTTCAATATTCTTTCCTTAGTTTCTGCACTTGTTGTTTTAATGATGATATGTCGTGGAGTAGTTCTACTTTGATCTGGTCCGTTTGGTGTCCTGGAGGCCTCTTGCATGTGTATGGGAATATCTTTCTCTAGATTTGGGAAATTTTCCGTTATTATTTTGTTGAATATATTACGCATTCCTTTCGCTTGCACCTCTTCTCCTTCTTCGATGCCCATGATTCTCAAGTTTGGTCTTTTGATGGAGTCAGTGAGTTCTTGCATTTTCTTTTCACAGGTCTTGAGTTGTTTAATTAATAGTTCTTCTGTTTTTCCTTTAATTACCATTTCATCTTCAAGTTCTGAGATTCTGTCTTCTGTTTGTTCTATTCTGCTGGATTGGCCTTCCGTTTTGTTTTGCAGTTCTGTTTCGTTCTTTTTTCTGAGGTTTTCCATATCCTGGCAGTTTTCTTCTTTATTGTTGTCTATTTTTGTCCTGAGTTCATTTATCCATTTATTCATTGTGTTCTCTCTTTCACTTTGGTGTTTATACAGTGCTTCTATGGTTTCCTTTATTTCTTCTTTTGCTTTACTGAATATTTCTTGAACCTTAATAATTCTGCATATTTATTTCAACAATTCTAGCTTTTTTTAGAGTTATTTATTTATATATACATATTTATTTATTTTTATTATTCATATGTGCATACAATTCTTGGGTCATTATCCCCCTGCCCCCTCCCCCTCCCTTCTCACCCCCCTCCCCCCATCCCCTCAATACCTGGCAGAAACTATTTTGCCCTTATCTCTAATTTTGTTGAAGAGAGAGTATAAGTAATAATAGGAAGGAACAAGGGGTTTTGCTAGTTGAGATAAGAATAGCTGTACAAGGAGTTGATTCCTATTGATTTCCTGTGCAAGTGTGTTTCCTTCTATGTTAGTTCTTCTTGGTCTAACCTTTTCTCTAGTTCCTGGTCCCCTTCTCCTATTGGCCTCAGTTCCTTTTAAGGTATCTGCTTTAGTTTCTCTGCATTGAGGGCAACAAATGCTATCTAGTTTTTGAGGTGCCTTATCTATCCTCATACCTCCCTTGTGTGCTCTCACTTTATCATGTGATCAAAGTCCAATCCCTTTGTTGTGTTTGCCCTTGATCTAATGTCCACATATGAGGGAGAACATACGATTTTTGGTCTTTTGGGCCAGGCTAACCTCACTCAGAATGATGTTCTCCAATTCCATCCATTTACCAGTGAATGATAACATTTCGTTCTTCTTCATGGCTGCATAAAATTCCATTGTGTATAGATACCACATTTTCTTAATCCATTCGTCAGTGGTGGGGCATCTTGGCTGTTTCCATAACTTGGCTATTGTGAATAGTGCTGCAATTAACATGAGTGTGCAGGAGCCTCTGGAGTAACCTGTGTCACATTCTTTTGGGTATATCCCCAAGAGTGGTATTGCTGGATCAAATGGTAGATCGATGTCCAGCTTTTTAAGTAGCCTCCAGATTTTTTTCCAGAGTGGTTGTACTAGTCTACATTCCCACCAGCAGTGTAAGAGGGTTCCTTTTTCCCCGCATCCTCGCCAACACCTGTTGGTGGTGTTGCTGATGATGGCTATTCTAACAGGGGTGAGGTGGAATCTTAGCGTGGTTTTAATTTGCATTTCCTTTATTGCTAGAGATGGTGAGCATTTTTTCATGTGTTTTCTGGCCATTTGAATTTCTTCTTTTGAGAAAGTTCTATTTAGTTCACATGCCCATTTCTTTATTGGTTCATTAGTTTTGGGAGAATTTAGTTTTTTAAGTTCCCTGTATATTCTGGTTATCAGTCCTTTGTCTGATGTATAGTTGGCAAATATTTTCTCCCACTCTGTGGGTGTTCTCTTCAGTTTAGAGACCATTTCTTTTGATGAACAGAAGCTTTTCAGTTTTATGAGGTCCCATTTATCTATGCTATCTCTTAGTTGCTTGCTGCTGGGGTTTCATTGAGAAAGTTCTTACCTATACCTACTAACTCCAGAGTATTTCCTACTCTTTCTTGTATCAACTTAAGAGTTTGGGGTCTGATATTCAGATC
This sequence comes from Castor canadensis, assembly GCF_047511655.1. NCBI lineage: Eukaryota > Metazoa > Chordata > Mammalia > Rodentia > Castoridae > Castor > Castor canadensis. The sequence continues at coordinate 88,970,519 of NC_133398.1, forward strand.
CTTGATCCATTTTGAGTTAATCTTGGTATAGGGTGATATACATGGATCTAGTTTCAGTTTTTTGCAGACTGCTAACCAGTTTTCCCAGCAGTTTTTGTTGAAGAGGCTGCTATTTCTCCATCGTATATTTTTAGCTCCTTTGTCAAAGATAAGTTGCTCATAGTTGTGTGGCTTCATATCTGGATCTTCTATTCTGTTCCACTGGTCTTCATGTCTGTCTTTGTGCCAGTACCATGCTGTTTTTACTGTTACTGCTTTGTAATATAGTTTGAGGTCAGGTATTGTGATACCTCCTGCATTGTTCTTTTGACTGAGTATTGCCTTGGCTATTCGTGGCCTCTTGTGTTTCCATATAAATTTAACAGTAGATTTTTCAATCTCTTTAATGAATGTTATTGGAATTTTGATGGGAATTGCATTAAACGTGTAGATTACTTTGGGGAGTATTGACATTTTTACTATGTTGATTCTACCAATCCATGAGCATGGGAGATCTCTCCACTTTCTATAGTCTTCCTCAATCTCTTTCTTCAGAAGTGTATAGTTTTCCTTGTAGAGGTCTTTCACATCTTTTGTTAGGTTTACACCTAGGTATTTGATTTTTTTTGAGGCTATTGTAAATGGAATTGTTTTCATATATTCTTTTTCAGTTTGTTCATTGCTAGTGTATAGAAATGCTAATGATTTTTCTATGTTGATTTTATATCCTGCTACCTTGCTATAGCTATTGATGATGTCTAGAAGCTTCTGAGTAGAGTTTTTTTGGGTCTTTAAGGTATAGGATCATGTCGTCTGCAAATAGGGCTATTTTGACAGTTTCTTTACCTACTTGTATTCCTTTTATTCCTTCTTCTTGCCTAATTGCTCTGGCTAGGAATTCCAGTACTATGTTGAATAGGAGTGGAGATAGTGGGCATCCTTGTCTGGTTCCTGATTTTAGAGGGAATGGTTTTAATTTTTCTCCGTTAAGTATAATGCTGGCTGTAGGTTTGTCATATATAGCTTTTATAATGTTGAGGAACTTTCCTTCTATTCCTAGTTTTCTTAGAGCTTTTATCATGAAATGATGTTGGATCTTATCAAAGGCTTTTTCTGCATCTATTGAGATGATCAAGTGGTTTTTGTCTTTGCTTCTGTTAATGTGGTTTATTACCTTTATTGATTTTCGTATGTTGAGCCACCCCCGCATCCCTGGGATGAAGCCTACCTGGTCGTGGTGAATAATCTTTTTGATGTGTTGCTGAATTCGGTTTGCCATTATTTTGTTGAGGATTTTTGCATCAATGTTCATTAAGGAGATTGGCCTATAGTTCTCCTTTTTGGAGGTGTCTTTGCCTGGTTTGGGGATAAGTGTAATACTGGCTTCATAAAATGTGTTTGGCAGTTTTCCTTCCCTTTCTATTTCATGGAACAGTTTAAGGAGGGTTGGTATCAGTTCTTCTTTAAAGGTCTGATAGAATTCAGCAGAGAATCCATCAGGTCCTGGACTTTTCTTTTTGGGGAGACTCTTGATTGCTGCTTCCATTTCATTTTGTGTTATAGGTCTATTCAGGTGATTAATTTCCTCTTGGTTCAGTTTTGGATGATCATATGTATCTAGAAATCTGTCCATTTCTTTAAGATTTTCAAATTTATTTGAATATAGGTTCTCAAAGTAGTCTCTGATGATTTCCTGGACTTCCATGGTGTTTGTTGTTATCTCCCCTTTTGCATTCCTAATTCTACTAATTTGGGTTTTTTCTCTCCTCATTTTAGTCAGGTTTGCCGGGGGTCTATCGATCTTGTTTATTTTTTCAAAGAACCAACTTTTTGTTTCATTAATTCTTTGTATGGTTTTTTTGGTTTCTATTTCGTTGATTTCAGCTCTTATTTTTATTATTTCTCTCCTTCTATTTGTTTTGGGATTTGCTTGTTCTTGTTTTTCTAGGAGTTTGAGATGTATCATTAGGTCATTGATTTGGGATCTTTCAATCTTTTTAATATATGCACTCATGGCTATAAACTTTCCTCTCAAGACTGCCTTAGCTGTGTCCCATAGGTTCCGGTAGGTTGTGTTTTCATTTTCATTGACTTCCAGGAACTTTTTAATTTCCTCTTTTATTGCATCGATGATCCATTCTTCATTAAGTAGTGAGTTATTTAGTTTCCAGCTGTTTGCATGTTTTTTGTCTTTACTTTTGTTGTTGAGTTCTACTTTTACTGCATTGTGGTCAGATAGTATGCACGGTATTATTTCTATTCTCTTATACTTGCTGAGGCTTGCTTTGTGCCCTAGGATATGATCTATTTTGGAGAAGGTTCCATGGGCTGCTGAGAAGAATGTATATTGTGTAGAGGTTGGATGAAATGTTCTGTAGACATCTACTAGGTCCACTTGATCTATTGCATATTTTAGATCTTGGATTTCTCTATTGAGTTTTTGTTTGGATGACCTATCTATTGATGATAATGGAGTGTTAAAGTCTCCCACAACCACTGTGTTGGCGTTTATATATGCTTTTAGGTCTTTCAGGGTATGTTTGCTGAAATTGGGTGCGTTGACATTGGGTGCGTACAGATTGATGATTATTATTTCCCTTTGGTCTATTTCCCCTTTTATTAGTATGGAATGTCCTTCTTTATCTCGTTTGATCAATGTAGGTTTGAAGTCTACTTTATCAGAGATAAGTATTGCTACTCCTGCTTGTTTTCGGGGGCCATTGGCTTGGTAAATCTTCTTCCAGCCTTTCATCCTAAGCATATGCTTATTTCTGTCGGTGAGATGAGTCTCCTGTAAGCAACAAATTGTTGGATCTTCTTTTTTAATCCATTTTGTCAAACGGTGTCTTTTGATGGGTGAATTAAGTCCATTAACATTAAGTGTTAGTACTGATAGGTATGTGGTGATTCCTGCCATTTAGTTGTCTTAGTTATTTGAAGGTTTGATTGTGTGTACCTAACTTGATGTTACTCTCTACTGTCTTGCTTTTTCTTATCCTGTGGTTTGGTGCTGCCTGCCTTTTCATGGTTAAGTTGGGTGTCACTTTCTGTGTGCAGGATCCCTTGCAGAATCTTTTGTAATGGTGGCTTTGTGGTCACATATTGTTTTAGTTTCTGCTTATCATGGAAGACTTTTATTGCTCCATCTATTTTGAATGATAGCTCTGCTGGGTAGAGTATCCTGGGGTTGAAGTTATTTTCATTCAGTGCCCGGAAGATCTCACCCCACGCTCTTCTTGCTTTTAATGTTTCTGTTGAGAAGTCTGCTGTGATTTTGATGGGTTTACCTTTGTATGTTACTTGTTTTTTCTCTCTTACAGCCTTCAATATTCTTTCCTTAGTTTCTGCACTTGTTGTTTTAATGATGATATGTCGTGGAGTAGTTCTACTTTGATCTGGTCCGTTTGGTGTCCTGGAGGCCTCTTGCATGTGTATGGGAATATCTTTCTCTAGATTTGGGAAATTTTCCGTTATTATTTTGTTGAATATATTACGCATTCCTTTCGCTTGCACCTCTTCTCCTTCTTCGATGCCCATGATTCTCAAGTTTGGTCTTTTGATGGAGTCAGTGAGTTCTTGCATTTTCTTTTCACAGGTCTTGAGTTGTTTAATTAATAGTTCTTCTGTTTTTCCTTTAATTACCATTTCATCTTCAAGTTCTGAGATTCTGTCTTCTGTTTGTTCTATTCTGCTGGATTGGCCTTCCGTTTTGTTTTGCAGTTCTGTTTCGTTCTTTTTTCTGAGGTTTTCCATATCCTGGCAGTTTTCTTCTTTATTGTTGTCTATTTTTGTCCTGAGTTCATTTATCCATTTATTCATTGTGTTCTCTCTTTCACTTTGGTGTTTATACAGTGCTTCTATGGTTTCCTTTATTTCTTCTTTTGCTTTACTGAATATTTCTTGAACCTTAATAATTCTGCATATTTATTTCAACAATTCTAGCTTTTTTTAGAGTTATTTATTTATATATACATATTTATTTATTTTTATTATTCATATGTGCATACAATTCTTGGGTCATTATCCCCCTGCCCCCTCCCCCTCCCTTCTCACCCCCCTCCCCCCATCCCCTCAATACCTGGCAGAAACTATTTTGCCCTTATCTCTAATTTTGTTGAAGAGAGAGTATAAGTAATAATAGGAAGGAACAAGGGGTTTTGCTAGTTGAGATAAGAATAGCTGTACAAGGAGTTGATTCCTATTGATTTCCTGTGCAAGTGTGTTTCCTTCTATGTTAGTTCTTCTTGGTCTAACCTTTTCTCTAGTTCCTGGTCCCCTTCTCCTATTGGCCTCAGTTCTTTTTAAGGTATCTGCTTTAGTTTCTCTGCATTGAGGGCAACAAATGCTATCTAGTTTTTGAGGTGCCTTATCTATCCTCATACCTCCCTTGTGTGCTCTCACTTTATCATGTGATCAAAGTCCAATCCCTTTGTTGTGTTTGCCCTTGATCTAATGTCCACATATGAGGGAGAACATACGATTTTTGGTCTTTTGGGCCAGGCTAACCTCACTCAGAATGATGTTCTCCAATTCCATCCATTTACCAGTGAATGATAACATTTCGTTCTTCTTCATGGCTGCATAAAATTCCATTGTGTATAGATACCACATTTTCTTAATCCATTCGTCAGTGGTGGGGCATCTTGGCTGTTTCCATAACTTGGCTATTGTGAATAGTGCTGCAATTAACATGAGTGTGCAGGAGCCTCTGGAGTAACCTGTGTCACATTCTTTTGGGTATATCCCCAAGAGTGGTATTGCTGGATCAAATGGTAGATCGATGTCCAGCTTTTTAAGTAGCCTCCAGATTTTTTTCCAGAGTGGTTGTACTAGTCTACATTCCCACCAGCAGTGTAAGAGGGTTCCTTTTTCCCCGCATCCTCGCCAACACCTGTTGGTGGTGTTGCTGATGATGGCTATTCTAACAGGGGTGAGGTGGAATCTTAGCGTGGTTTTAATTTGCATTTCCTTTATTGCTAGAGATGGTGAGCATTTTTTCATGTGTTTTCTGGCCATTTGAATTTCTTCTTTTGAGAAAGTTCTATTTAGTTCACATGCCCATTTCTTTATTGGTTCATTAGTTTTGGGAGAATTTAGTTTTTTAAGTTCCCTGTATATTCTGGTTATCAGTCCTTTGTCTGATGTATAGTTGGCAAATATTTTCTCCCACTCTGTGGGTGTTCTCTTCAGTTTAGAGACCATTTCTTTTGATGAACAGAAGCTTTTCAGTTTTATGAGGTCCCATTTATCTATGCTATCTCTTAGTTGCTTGCTGCTGGGGTTTCATTGAGAAAGTTCTTACCTATACCTACTAACTCCAGAGTATTTCCTACTCTTTCTTGTATCAACTTAAGAGTTTGGGGTCTGATATTCAGATCCTTGATCCATTTTGAGTTAATCTTGGTATAGGGTGATATACATGGATCTAGTTTCAGTTTTTTGCAGACTGCTAACCAGTTTTCCCAGCAGTTTTTGTTGAAGAGGCTGCTATTTCTCCATCGTATATTTTTAGCTCCTTTGTCAAAGATAAGTTGCTCATAGTTGTGTGGCTTCATATCTGGATCTTCTATTCTGTTCCACTGGTCTTCATGTCTGTCTTTGTGCCAGTACCATGCTGTTTTTACTGTTACTGCTTTGTAATATAGTTTGAGGTCAGGTATTGTGATACCTCCTGCATTGTTCTTTTGACTGAGTATTGCCTTGGCTATTCGTGGCCTCTTGTGTTTCCATATAAATTTAACAGTAGATTTTTCAATCTCTTTAATGAATGTTATTGGAATTTTGATGGGAATTGCATTAAACGTGTAGATTACTTTGGGGAGTATTGACATTTTTACTATGTTGATTCTACCAATCCATGAGCATGGGAGATCTCTCCACTTTCTATAGTCTTCCTCAATCTCTTTCTTCAGAAGTGTATAGTTTTCCTTGTAGAGGTCTTTCACATCTTTTGTTAGGTTTACACCTAGGTATTTGATTTTTTTTGAGGCTATTGTAAATGGAATTGTTTTCATATATTCTTTTTCAGTTTGTTCATTGCTAGTGTATAGAAATGCTAATGATTTTTCTATGTTGATTTTATATCCTGCTACCTTGCTATAGCTATTGATGATGTCTAGAAGCTTCTGAGTAGAGTTTTTTTGGGTCTTTAAGGTATAGGATCATGTCGTCTGCAAATAGGGCTATTTTGACAGTTTCTTTACCTACTTGTATTCCTTTTATTCCTTCTTCTTGCCTAATTGCTCTGGCTAGGAATTCCAGTACTATGTTGAATAGGAGTGGAGATAGTGGGCATCCTTGTCTGGTTCCTGATTTTAGAGGGAATGGTTTTAATTTTTCTCCGTTAAGTATAATGCTGGCTGTAGGTTTGTCATATATAGCTTTTATAATGTTGAGGAACTTTCCTTCTATTCCTAGTTTTCTTAGAGCTTTTATCATGAAATGATGTTGGATCTTATCAAAGGCTTTTTCTGCATCTATTGAGATGATCAAGTGGTTTTTGTCTTTGCTTCTGTTAATGTGGTTTATTACCTTTATTGATTTTCGTATGTTGAGCCATCCCCGCATCCCTGGGATGAAGCCTACCTGGTCGTGGTGAATAATCTTTTTGATGTGTTGCTGAATTCGGTTTGCCATTATTTTGTTGAGGATTTTTGCATCAATGTTCATTAAGGAGATTGGCCTATAGTTCTCCTTTTTGGAGGTGTCTTTGCCTGGTTTGGGGATAAGTGTAATACTGGCTTCATAAAATGTGTTTGGCAGTTTTCCTTCCCTTTCTATTTCATGGAACAGTTTAAGGAGGGTTGGTATCAGTTCTTCTTTAAAGGTCTGATAGAATTCAGCAGAGAATCCATCAGGTCCTGGACTTTTCTTTTTGGGGAGACTCTTGATTGCTGCTTCCATTTCATTTTGTGTTATAGGTCTATTCAGGTGATTAATTTCCTCTTGGTTCAGTTTTGGATGATCATATGTATCTAGAAATCTGTCCATTTCTTTAAGATTTTCAAATTTATTTGAATATAGGTTCTCAAAGTAGTCTCTGATGATTTCCTGGACTTCCATGGTGTTTGTTGTTATCTCCCCTTTTGCATTCCTAATTCTACTAATTTGGGTTTTTTCTCTCCTCATTTTAGTCAGGTTTGCCGGGGGTCTATCGATCTTGTTTATTTTTTCAAAGAACCAACTTTTTGTTTCATTAATTCTTTGTATGGTTTTTTTGGTTTCTATTTCGTTGATTTCAGCTCTTATTTTTATTATTTCTCTCCTTCTATTTGTTTTGGGATTTGCTTGTTCTTGTTTTTCTAGGAGTTTGAGATGTATCATTAGGTCATTGATTTGGGATCTTTCAATCTTTTTAATATATGCACTCATGGCTATAAACTTTCCTCTCAAGACTGCCTTAGCTGTGTCCCATAGGTTCCGGTAGGTTGTGTTTTCATTTTCATTGACTTCCAGGAACTTTTTAATTTCCTCTTTTATTGCATCGATGATCCATTCTTCATTAAGTAGTGAGTTATTTAGTTTCCAGCTGTTTGCATGTTTTTTGTCTTTACTTTTGTTGTTGAGTTCTACTTTTACTGCATTGTGGTCAGATAGTATGCACGGTATTATTTCTATTCTCTTATACTTGCTGAGGCTTGCTTTGTGCCCTAGGATATGATCTATTTTGGAGAAGGTTCCATGGGCTGCTGAGAAGAATGTATATTGTGTAGAGGTTGGATGAAATGTTCTGTAGACATCTACTAGGTCCACTTGATCTATTGCATATTTTAGATCTTGGATTTCTCTATTGAGTTTTTGTTTGGATGACCTATCTATTGATGATAATGGAGTGTTAAAGTCTCCCACAACCACTGTGTTGGCGTTTATATATGCTTTTAGGTCTTTCAGGGTATGTTTGCTGAAATTGGGTGCGTTGACATTGGGTGCGTACAGATTGATGATTATTATTTCCCTTTGGTCTATTTCCCCTTTTATTAGTATGGAATGTCCTTCTTTATCTCGTTTGATCAATGTAGGTTTGAAGTCTACTTTATCAGAGATAAGTATTGCTACTCCTGCTTGTTTTCGGGGGCCATTGGCTTGGTAAATCTTCTTCCAGCCTTTCATCCTAAGCATATGCTTATTTCTGTCGGTGAGATGAGTCTCCTGTAAGCAACAAATTGTTGGATCTTCTTTTTTAATCCATTTTGTCAAACGGTGTCTTTTGATGGGTGAATTAAGTCCATTAACATTAAGTGTTAGTACTGATAGGTATGTGGTGATTCCTGCCATTTAGTTGTCTTAGTTATTTGAAGGTTTGATTGTGTGTACCTAACTTGATGTTACTCTCTACTGTCTTGCTTTTTCTTATCCTGTGGTTTGGTGCTGCCTGCCTTTTCATGGTTAAGTTGGGTGTCACTTTCTGTGTGCAGGATCCCTTGCAGAATCTTTTGTAATGGTGGCTTTGTGGTCACATATTGTTTTAGTTTCTGCTTATCATGGAAGACTTTTATTGCTCCATCTATTTTGAATGATAGCTCTGCTGGGTAGAGTATCCTGGGGTTGAAGTTATTTTCATTCAGTGCCCGGAAGATCTCACCCCACGCTCTTCTTGCTTTTAATGTTTCTGTTGAGAAGTCTGCTGTGATTTTGATGGGTTTACCTTTGTATGTTACTTGTTTTTTCTCTCTTACAGCCTTCAATATTCTTTCCTTAGTTTCTGCACTTGTTGTTTTAATGATGATATGTCGTGGAGTAGTTCTACTTTGATCTGGTCCGTTTGGTGTCCTGGAGGCCTCTTGCATGTGTATGGGAATATCTTTCTCTAGATTTGGGAAATTTTCCGTTATTATTTTGTTGAATATATTACGCATTCCTTTCGCTTGCACCTCTTCTCCTTCTTCGATGCCCATGATTCTCAAGTTTGGTCTTTTGATGGAGTCAGTGAGTTCTTGCATTTTCTTTTCACAGGTCTTGAGTTGTTTAATTAATAGTTCTTCTGTTTTTCCTTTAATTACCATTTCATCTTCAAGTTCTGAGATTCTGTCTTCTGTTTGTTCTATTCTGCTGGATTGGCCTTCCGTTTTGTTTTGCAGTTCTGTTTCGTTCTTTTTTCTGAGGTTTTCCATATCCTGGCAGTTTTCTTCTTTATTGTTGTCTATTTTTGTCCTGAGTTCATTTATCCATTTATTCATTGTGTTCTCTCTTTCACTTTGGTGTTTATACAGTTCTTCTATGGTTTCCTTTATTTCTTCTTTTGCTTTACTGAATATTTCTTGAACCTTAATAATTCTGCATATTTATTTCAACAATTCTAGCTTTTTTTAGAGTTATTTATTTATATATACATATTTATTTATTTTTATTATTCATATGTGCATACAATTCTTGGGTCATTATCCCCCTGCCCCCTCCCCCTCCCTTCTCACCCCCCTCCCCCCATCCCCTCAATACCTGGCAGAAACTATTTTGCCCTTATCTCTAATTTTGTTGAAGAGAGAGTATAAGTAATAATAGGAAGGAACAAGGGGTTTTGCTAGTTGAGATAAGAATAGCTGTACAAGGAGTTGATTCCTATTGATTTCCTGTGCAAGTGTGTTTCCTTCTATGTTAGTTCTTCTTGGTCTAACCTTTTCTCTAGTTCCTGGTCCCCTTCTCCTATTGGCCTCAGTTCTTTTTAAGGTATCTGCTTTAGTTTCTCTGCATTGAGGGCAACAAATGCTATCTAGTTTTTGAGGTGCCTTATCTATCCTCATACCTCCCTTGTGTGCTCTCACTTTATCATGTGATCAAAGTCCAATCCCTTTGTTGTGTTTGCCCTTGATCTAATGTCCACATATGAGGGAGAACATACGATTTTTGGTCTTTTGGGCCAGGCTAACCTCACTCAGAATGATGTTCTCCAATTCCATCCATTTACCAGTGAATGATAACATTTCGTTCTTCTTCATGGCTGCATAAAATTCCATTGTGTATAGATACCACATTTTCTTAATCCATTCGTCAGTGGTGGGGCATCTTGGCTGTTTCCATAACTTGGCTATTGTGAATAGTGCTGCAATTAACATGAGTGTGCAGGAGCCTCTGGAGTAACCTGTGTCACATTCTTTTGGGTATATCCCCAAGAGTGGTATTGCTGGATCAAATGGTAGATCGATGTCCAGCTTTTTAAGTAGCCTCCAGATTTTTTTCCAGAGTGGTTGTACTAGTCTACATTCCCACCAGCAGTGTAAGAGGGTTCCTTTTTCCCCGCATCCTCGCCAACACCTGTTGGTGGTGTTGCTGATGATGGCTATTCTAACAGGGGTGAGGTGGAATCTTAGCGTGGTTTTAATTTGCATTTCCTTTATTGCTAGAGATGGTGAGCATTTTTTCATGTGTTTTCTGGCCATTTGAATTTCTTCTTTTGAGAAAGTTCTATTTAGTTCACATGCCCATTTCTTTATTGGTTCATTAGTTTTGGGAGAATTTAGTTTTTTAAGTTCCCTGTATATTCTGGTTATCAGTCCTTTGTCTGATGTATAGTTGGCAAATATTTTCTCCCACTCTGTGGGTGTTCTCTTCAGTTTAGAGACCATTTCTTTTGATGAACAGAAGCTTTTCAGTTTTATGAGGTCCCATTTATCTATGCTATCTCTTAGTTGCTTGCTGCTGGGGTTTCATTGAGAAAGTTCTTACCTATACCTACTAACTCCAGAGTATTTCCTACTCTTTCTTGTATCAACTTAAGAGTTTGGGGTCTGATATTCAGATCCTTGATCCATTTTGAGTTAATCTTGGTATAGGGTGATATACATGGATCTAGTTTCAGTTTTTTGCAGACTGCTAACCAGTTTTCCCAGCAGTTTTTGTTGAAGAGGCTGCTATTTCTCCATCGTATATTTTTAGCTCCTTTGTCAAAGATAAGTTGCTCATAGTTGTGTGGCTTCATATCTGGATCTTCTATTCTGTTCCACTGGTCTTCATGTCTGTCTTTGTGCCAGTACCATGCTGTTTTTACTGTTACTGCTTTGTAATATAGTTTGAGGTCAGGTATTGTGATACCTCCTGCATTGTTCTTTTGACTGAGTATTGCCTTGGCTATTCGTGGCCTCTTGTGTTTCCATATAAATTTAACAGTAGATTTTTCAATCTCTTTAATGAATGTTATTGGAATTTTGATGGGAATTGCATTAAACGTGTAGATTACTTTGGGGAGTATTGACATTTTTACTATGTTGATTCTACCAATCCATGAGCATGGGAGATCTCTCCACTTTCTATAGTCTTCCTCAATCTCTTTCTTCAGAAGTGTATAGTTTTCCTTGTAGAGGTCTTTCACATCTTTTGTTAGGTTTACACCTAGGTATTTGATTTTTTTTGAGGCTATTGTAAATGGAATTGTTTTCATATATTCTTTTTCAGTTTGTTCATTGCTAGTGTATAGAAATGCTAATGATTTTTCTATGTTGATTTTATATCCTGCTACCTTGCTATAGCTATTGATGATGTCTAGAAGCTTCTGAGTAGAGTTTTTTTGGGTCTTTAAGGTATAGGATCATGTCGTCTGCAAATAGGGCTATTTTGACAGTTTCTTTACCTACTTGTATTCCTTTTATTCCTTCTTCTTGCCTAATTGCTCTGGCTAGGAATTCCAGTACTATGTTGAATAGGAGTGGAGATAGTGGGCATCCTTGTCTGGTTCCTGATTTTAGAGGGAATGGTTTTAATTTTTCTCCGTTAAGTATAATGCTGGCTGTAGGTTTGTCATATATAGCTTTTATAATGTTGAGGAACTTTCCTTCTATTCCTAGTTTTCTTAGAGCTTTTATCATGAAATGATGTTGGATCTTATCAAAGGCTTTTTCTGCATCTATTGAGATGATCAAGTGGTTTTTGTCTTTGCTTCTGTTAATGTGGTTTATTACCTTTATTGATTTTCGTATGTTGAGCCACCCCCGCATCCCTGGGATGAAGCCTACCTGGTCGTGGTGAATAATCTTTTTGATGTGTTGCTGAATTCGGTTTGCCATTATTTTGTTGAGGATTTTTGCATCAATGTTCATTAAGGAGATTGGCCTATAGTTCTCCTTTTTGGAGGTGTCTTTGCCTGGTTTGGGGATAAGTGTAATACTGGCTTCATAAAATGTGTTTGGCAGTTTTCCTTCCCTTTCTATTTCATGGAACAGTTTAAGGAGGGTTGGTATCAGTTCTTCTTTAAAGGTCTGATAGAATTCAGCAGAGAATCCATCAGGTCCTGGACTTTTCTTTTTGGGGAGACTCTTGATTGCTGCTTCCATTTCATTTTGTGTTATAGGTCTATTCAGGTGATTAATTTCCTCTTGGTTCAGTTTTGGATGATCATATGTATCTAGAAATCTGTCCATTTCTTTAAGATTTTCAAATTTATTTGAATATAGGTTCTCAAAGTAGTCTCTGATGATTTCCTGGACTTCCATGGTGTTTGTTGTTATCTCCCCTTTTGCATTCCTAATTCTACTAATTTGGGTTTTTTCTCTCCTCATTTTAGTCAGGTTTGCCGGGGGTCTATCGATCTTGTTTATTTTTTCAAAGAACCAACTTTTTGTTTCATTAATTCTTTGTATGGTTTTTTTGGTTTCTATTTCGTTGATTTCAGCTCTTATTTTTATTATTTCTCTCCTTCTATTTGTTTTGGGATTTGCTTGTTCTTGTTTTTCTAGGAGTTTGAGATGTATCATTAGGTCATTGATTTGGGATCTTTCAATCTTTTTAATATATGCACTCATGGCTATAAACTTTCCTCTCAAGACTGCCTTAGCTGTGTCCCATAGGTTCCGGTAGGTTGTGTTTTCATTTTCATTGACTTCCAGGAACTTTTTAATTTCCTCTTTTATTGCATCGATGATCCATTCTTCATTAAGTAGTGAGTTATTTAGTTTCCAGCTGTTTGCATGTTTTTTGTCTTTACTTTTGTTGTTGAGTTCTACTTTTACTGCATTGTGGTCAGATAGTATGCACGGTATTATTTCTATTCTCTTATACTTGCTGAGGCTTGCTTTGTGCCCTAGGATATGATCTATTTTGGAGAAGGTTCCATGAGCTGCTGAGAAGAATGTATATTGTGTAGAGGTTGGATGAAATGTTCTGTAGACATCTACTAGGTCCACTTGATCTATTGCATATTTTAGATCTTGGATTTCTCTATTGAGTTTTTGTTTGGATGACCTATCTATTGATGATAATGGAGTGTTAAAGTCTCCCACAACCACTGTGTTGGCGTTTATATATGCTTTTAGGTCTTTCAGGGTATGTTTGCTGAAATTGGGTGCGTTGACATTGGGTGCGTACAGATTGATGATTATTATTTCCCTTTGGTCTATTTCCCCTTTTATTAGTATGGAATGTCCTTCTTTATCTCGTTTGATCAATGTAGGTTTGAAGTCTACTTTATCAGAGATAAGTATTGCTACTCCTGCTTGTTTTCGGGGGCCATTGGCTTGGTAAATCTTCTTCCAGCCTTTCATCCTAAGCATATGCTTATTTCTGTCGGTGAGATGAGTCTCCTGTAAGCAACAAATTGTTGGATCTTCTTTTTTAATCCATTTTGTCAAACGGTGTCTTTTGATGGGTGAATTAAGTCCATTAACATTAAGTGTTAGTACTGATAGGTATGTGGTGATTCCTGCCATTTAGTTGTCTTAGTTATTTGAAGGTTTGATTGTGTGTACCTAACTTGATGTTACTCTCTACTGTCTTGCTTTTTCTTATCCTGTGGTTTGGTGCTGCCTGCCTTTTCATGGTTAAGTTGGGTGTCACTTTCTGTGTGCAGGATCCCTTGCAGAATCTTTTGTAATGGTGGCTTTGTGGTCACATATTGTTTTAGTTTCTGCTTATCATGGAAGACTTTTATTGCTCCATCTATTTTGAATGATAGCTCTGCTGGGTAGAGTATCCTGGGGTTGAAGTTATTTTCATTCAGTGCCCGGAAGATCTCACCCCACGCTCTTCTTGCTTTTAATGTTTCTGTTGAGAAGTCTGCTGTGATTTTGATGGGTTTACCTTTGTATGTTACTTGTTTTTTCTCTCTTACAGCCTTCAATATTCTTTCCTTAGTTTCTGAACTTGTTGTTTTAATGATGATATGTCGTGGAGTAGTTCTACTTTGATCTGGTCCGTTTGGTGTCCTGGAGGCCTCTTGCATGTGTATGGGAATATCTTTCTCTAGATTTGGGAAATTTTCCGTTATTATTTTGTTGAATATATTACGCATTCCTTTCGCTTGCACCTCTTCTCCTTCTTCGATGCCCATGATTCTCAAGTTTGGTCTTTTGATGGAGTCAGTGAGTTCTTGCATTTTCTTTTCACAGGTCTTGAGTTGTTTAATTAATAGTTCTTCTGTTTTTCCTTTAATTACCATTTCATCTTCAAGTTCTGAGATTCTGTCTTCTGTTTGTTCTATTCTGCTGGATTGGCCTTCCGTTTTGTTTTGCAGTTCTGTTTCGTTCTTTTTTCTGAGGTTTTCCATATCCTGGCAGTTTTCTTCTTTATTGTTGTCTATTTTTGTCCTGAGTTCATTTATCCATTTATTCATTGTGTTCTCTCTTTCACTTTGGTGTTTATACAGTGCTTCTATGGTTTCCTTTATTTCTTCTTTTGCTTTACTGAATATTTCTTGAACCTTAATAATTCTGCATATTTATTTCAACAATTCTAGCTTTTTTTAGAGTTATTTATTTATATATACATATTTATTTATTTTTATTATTCATATGTGCATACAATTCTTGGGTCATTATCCCCCTGCCCCCTCCCCCTCCCTTCTCACCCCCCTCCCCCCATCCCCTCAATACCTGGCAGAAACTATTTTGCCCTTATCTCTAATTTTGTTGAAGAGAGAGTATAAGTAATAATAGGAAGGAACAAGGGGTTTTGCTAGTTGAGATAAGAATAGCTGTACAAGGAGTTGATTCCTATTGATTTCCTGTGCAAGTGTGTTTCCTTCTATGTTAGTTCTTCTTGGTCTAACCTTTTCTCTAGTTCCTGGTCCCCTTCTCCTATTGGCCTCAGTTCCTTTTAAGGTATCTGCTTTAGTTTCTCTGCATTGAGGGCAACAAATGCTATCTAGTTTTTGAGGTGCCTTATCTGTCCTCATACCTCCCTTGTGTGCTCTCACTTTATCATGTGATCAAAGTCCAATCCCTTTGTTGTGTTTGCCCTTGATCTAATGTCCACATATGAGGGAGAACATACGATTTTTGGTCTTTTGGGCCAGGCTAACCTCACTCAGAATGATGTTCTCCAATTCCATCCATTTACCAGTGAATGATAACATTTCGTTCTTCTTCATGGCTGCATAAAATTCCATTGTGTATAGATACCACATTTTCTTAATCCATTCGTCAGTGGTGGGGCATCTTGGCTGTTTCCATAACTTGGCTATTGTGAATAGTGCTGCAATTAACATGAGTGTGCAGGAGCCTCTGGAGTAACCTGTGTCACATTCTTTTGGGTATATCCCCAAGAGTGGTATTGCTGGATCAAATGGTAGATCGATGTCCAGCTTTTTAAGTAGCCTCCAGATTTTTTTCCAGAGTGGTTGTACTAGTCTACATTCCCACCAGCAGTGTAAGAGGGTTCCTTTTTCCCCGCATCCTCGCCAACACCTGTTGGTGGTGTTGCTGATGATGGCTATTCTAACAGGGGTGAGGTGGAATCTTAGCGTGGTTTTAATTTGCATTTCCTTTATTGCTAGAGATGGTGAGCATTTTTTCATGTGTTTTCTGGCCATTTGAATTTCTTCTTTTGAGAAAGTTCTATTTAGTTCACATGCCCATTTCTTTATTGGTTCATTAGTTTTGGGAGAATTTAGTTTTTTAAGTTCCCTGTATATTCTGGTTATCAGTCCTTTGTCTGATGTATAGTTGGCAAATATTTTTTCCCACTCTGTGGGTGTTCTCTTCAGTTTAGAGACCATTTCTTTTGATGAACAGAAGCTTTTCAGTTTTATGAGGTCCCATTTATCTATGCTATCTCTTAGTTGCTTGCTGCTGGGGTTTCATTGAGAAAGTTCTTACCTATACCTACTAACTCCAGAGTATTTCCTACTCTTTCTTGTATCAACTTAAGAGTTTGGGGTCTGATATTCAGATCCTTGATCCATTTTGAGTTAATCTTGGTATAGGGTGATATACATGGATCTAGTTTCAGTTTTTTGCAGACTGCTAACCAGTTTTCCCAGCAGTTTTTGTTGAAGAGGCTGCTATTTCTCCATCGTATATTTTTAGCTCCTTTGTCAAAGATAAGTTGCTCATAGTTGTGTGGCTTCATATCTGGATCTTCTATTCTGTTCCACTGGTCTTCATGTCTGTCTTTGTGCCAGTACCATGCTGTTTTTACTGTTACTGCTTTGTAATATAGTTTGAGGTCAGGTATTGTGATACCTCCTGCATTGTTCTTTTGACTGAGTATTGCCTTGGCTATTCGTGGCCTCTTGTGTTTCCATATAAATTTAACAGTAGATTTTTCAATCTCTTTAATGAATGTTATTGGAATTTTGATGGGAATTGCATTAAACGTGTAGATTACTTTGGGGAGTATTGACATTTTTACTATGTTGATTCTACCAATCCATGAGCATGGGAGATCTCTCCACTTTCTATAGTCTTCCTCAATCTCTTTCTTCAGAAGTGTATAGTTTTCCTTGTAGAGGTCTTTCACATCTTTTGTTAGGTTTACACCTAGGTATTTGATTTTTTTTGAGGCTATTGTAAATGGAATTGTTTTCATATATTCTTTTTCAGTTTGTTCATTGCTAGTGTATAGAAATGCTAATGATTTTTCTATGTTGATTTTATATCCTGCTACCTTGCTATAGCTATTGATGATGTCTAGAAGCTTCTGAGTAGAGTTTTTTTGGGTCTTTAAGGTATAGGATCATGTCGTCTGCAAATAGGGCTATTTTGACAGTTTCTTTACCTACTTGTATTCCTTTTATTCCTTCTTCTTGCCTAATTGCTCTGGCTAGGAATTCCAGTACTATGTTGAATAGGAGTGGAGATAGTGGGCATCCTTGTCTGGTTCCTGATTTTAGAGGGAATGGTTTTAATTTTTCTCCGTTAAGTATAATGCTGGCTGTAGGTTTGTCATATATAGCTTTTATAATGTTGAGGAACTTTCCTTCTATTCCTAGTTTTCTTAGAGCTTTTATCATGAAATGATGTTGGATCTTATCAAAGGCTTTTTCTGCATCTATTGAGATGATCAAGTGGTTTTTGTCTTTGCTTCTGTTAATGTGGTTTATTACCTTTATTGATTTTCGTATGTTGAGCCACCCCCGCATCCCTGGGATGAAGCCTACCTGGTCGTGGTGAATAATCTTTTTGATGTGTTGCTGAATTCGGTTTGCCATTATTTTGTTGAGGATTTTTGCATCAATGTTCATTAAGGAGATTGGCCTATAGTTCTCCTTTTTGGAGGTGTCTTTGCCTGGTTTGGGGATAAGTGTAATACTGGCTTCATAAAATGTGTTTGGCAGTTTTCCTTCCCTTTCTATTTCATGGAACAGTTTAAGGAGGGTTGGTATCAGTTCTTCTTTAAAGGTCTGATAGAATTCAGCAGAGAATCCATCAGGTCCTGGACTTTTCTTTT
Organism: Castor canadensis; assembly: GCF_047511655.1. Classification (NCBI taxonomy): domain Eukaryota; kingdom Metazoa; phylum Chordata; class Mammalia; order Rodentia; family Castoridae; genus Castor; species Castor canadensis. The sequence goes on from NC_133398.1 coordinate 88,988,087, forward strand.
TGGGGAGACTCTTGATTGCTGCTTCCATTTCATTTTGTGTTATAGGTCTATTCAGGTGATTAATTTCCTCTTGGTTCAGTTTTGGATGATCATATGTATCTAGAAATCTGTCCATTTCTTTAAGATTTTCAAATTTATTTGAATATAGGTTCTCAAAGTAGTCTCTGATGATTTCCTGGACTTCCATGGTGTTTGTTGTTATCTCCCCTTTTGCATTCCTAATTCTACTAATTTGGGTTTTTTCTCTCCTCATTTTAGTCAGGTTTGCCGGGGGTCTATCGATCTTGTTTATTTTTTCAAAGAACCAACTTTTTGTTTCATTAATTCTTTGTATGGTTTTTTTGGTTTCTATTTCGTTGATTTCAGCTCTTATTTTTATTATTTCTCTCCTTCTATTTGTTTTGGGATTTGCTTGTTCTTGTTTTTCTAGGAGTTTGAGATGTATCATTAGGTCATTGATTTGGGATCTTTCAATCTTTTTAATATATGCACTCATGGCTATAAACTTTCCTCTCAAGACTGCCTTAGCTGTGTCCCATAGGTTCCGGTAGGTTGTGTTTTCATTTTCATTGACTTCCAGGAACTTTTTAATTTCCTCTTTTATTGCATCGATGATCCATTCTTCATTAAGTAGTGAGTTATTTAGTTTCCAGCTGTTTGCATGTTTTTTGTCTTTACTTTTGTTGTTGAGTTCTACTTTTACTGCATTGTGGTCAGATAGTATGCACGGTATTATTTCTATTCTCTTATACTTGCTGAGGCTTGCTTTGTGCCCTAGGATATGATCTATTTTGGAGAAGGTTCCATGGGCTGCTGAGAAGAATGTATATTGTGTAGAGGTTGGATGAAATGTTCTGTAGACATCTACTAGGTCCACTTGATCTATTGCATATTTTAGATCTTGGATTTCTCTATTGAGTTTTTGTTTGGATGACCTATCTATTGATGATAATGGAGTGTTAAAGTCTCCCACAACCACTGTGTTGGCGTTTATATATGCTTTTAGGTCTTTCAGGGTATGTTTGCTGAAATTGGGTGCGTTGACATTGGGTGCGTACAGATTGATGATTATTATTTCCCTTTGGTCTATTTCCCCTTTTATTAGTATGGAATGTCCTTCTTTATCTCGTTTGATCAATGTAGGTTTGAAGTCTACTTTATCAGAGATAAGTATTGCTACTCCTGCTTGTTTTCGGGGGCCATTGGCTTGGTAAATCTTCTTCCAGCCTTTCATCCTAAGCATATGCTTATTTCTGTCGGTGAGATGAGTCTCCTGTAAGCAACAAATTGTTGGATCTTCTTTTTTAATCCATTTTGTCAAACGGTGTCTTTTGATGGGTGAATTAAGTCCATTAACATTAAGTGTTAGTACTGATAGGTATGTGGTGATTCCTGCCATTTAGTTGTCTTAGTTATTTGAAGGTTTGATTGTGTGTACCTAACTTGATGTTACTCTCTACTGTCTTGCTTTTTCTTATCCTGTGGTTTGGTGCTGCCTGCCTTTTCATGGTTAAGTTGGGTGTCACTTTCTGTGTGCAGGATCCCTTGCAGAATCTTTTGTAATGGTGGCTTTGTGGTCACATATTGTTTTAGTTTCTGCTTATCATGGAAGACTTTTATTGCTCCATCTATTTTGAATGATAGCTCTGCTGGGTAGAGTATCCTGGGGTTGAAGTTATTTTCATTCAGTGCCCGGAAGATCTCACCCCACGCTCTTCTTGCTTTTAATGTTTCTGTTGAGAAGTCTGCTGTGATTTTGATGGGTTTACCTTTGTATGTTACTTGTTTTTTCTCTCTTACAGCCTTCAATATTCTTTCCTTAGTTTCTGAACTTGTTGTTTTAATGATGATATGTCATGGAGTAGTTCTACTTTGATCTGGTCCGTTTGGTGTCCTGGAGGCCTCTTGCATGTGTATGGGAATATCTTTCTCTAGATTTGGGAAATTTTCCGTTATTATTTTGTTGAATATATTACGCATTCCTTTCGCTTGCACCTCTTCTCCTTCTTCGATGCCCATGATTCTCAAGTTTGGTCTTTTGATGGAGTCAGTGAGTTCTTGCATTTTCTTTTCACAGGTCTTGAGTTGTTTAATTAATAGTTCTTCTGTTTTTCCTTTAATTACCATTTCATCTTCAAGTTCTGAGATTCTGTCTTCTGTTTGTTCTATTCTGCTGGATTGGCCTTCCGTTTTGTTTTGCAGTTCTGTTTCGTTCTTTTTTCTGAGGTTTTCCATATCCTGGCAGTTTTCTTCTTTATTGTTGTCTATTTTTGTCCTGAGTTCATTTATCCATTTATTCATTGTGTTCTCTCTTTCACTTTGGTGTTTATACAGTGCTTCTATGGTTTCCTTTATTTCTTCTTTTGCTTTACTGAATATTTCTTGAACCTTAATAATTCTGCATATTTATTTCAACAATTCTAGCTTTTTTTAGAGTTATTTATTTATATATACATATTTATTTATTTTTATTATTCATATGTGCATACAATTCTTGGGTCATTATCCCCCTGCCCCCTCCCCCTCCCTTCTCACCCCCCTCCCCCCATCCCCTCAATACCTGGCAGAAACTATTTTGCCCTTATCTCTAATTTTGTTGAAGAGAGAGTATAAGTAATAATAGGAAGGAACAAGGGGTTTTGCTAGTTGAGATAAGAATAGCTGTACAAGGAGTTGATTCCTATTGATTTCCTGTGCAAGTGTGTTTCCTTCTATGTTAGTTCTTCTTGGTCTAACCTTTTCTCTAGTTCCTGGTCCCCTTCTCCTATTGGCCTCAGTTCCTTTTAAGGTATCTGCTTTAGTTTCTCTGCATTGAGGGCAACAAATGCTATCTAGTTTTTGAGGTGCCTTATCTATCCTCATACCTCCCTTGTGTGCTCTCACTTTATCATGTGATCAAAGTCCAATCCCTTTGTTGTGTTTGCCCTTGATCTAATGTCCACATATGAGGGAGAACATACGATTTTTGGTCTTTTGGGCCAGGCTAACCTCACTCAGAATGATGTTCTCCAATTCCATCCATTTACCAGTGAATGATAACATTTCGTTCTTCTTCATGGCTGCATAAAATTCCATTGTGTATAGATACCACATTTTCTTAATCCATTCGTCAGTGGTGGGGCATCTTGGCTGTTTCCATAACTTGGCTATTGTGAATAGTGCTGCAATTAACATGAGTGTGCAGGAGCCTCTGGAGTAACCTGTGTCACATTCTTTTGGGTATATCCCCAAGAGTGGTATTGCTGGATCAAATGGTAGATCGATGTCCAGCTTTTTAAGTAGCCTCCAGATTTTTTTCCAGAGTGGTTGTACTAGTCTACATTCCCACCAGCAGTGTAAGAGGGTTCCTTTTTCCCCGCATCCTCGCCAACACCTGTTGGTGGTGTTGCTGATGATGGCTATTCTAACAGGGGTGAGGTGGAATCTTAGCGTGGTTTTAATTTGCATTTCCTTTATTGCTAGAGATGGTGAGCATTTTTTCATGTGTTTTCTGGCCATTTGAATTTCTTCTTTTGAGAAAGTTCTATTTAGTTCACATGCCCATTTCTTTATTGGTTCATTAGTTTTGGGAGAATTTAGTTTTTTAAGTTCCCTGTATATTCTGGTTATCAGTCCTTTGTCTGATGTATAGTTGGCAAATATTTTCTCCCACTCTGTGGGTGTTCTCTTCAGTTTAGAGACCATTTCTTTTGATGAACAGAAGCTTTTCAGTTTTATGAGGTCCCATTTATCTATGCTATCTCTTAGTTGCTTGCTGCTGGGGTTTCATTGAGAAAGTTCTTACCTATACCTACTAACTCCAGAGTATTTCCTACTCTTTCTTGTATCAACTTAAGAGTTTGGGGTCTGATATTCAGATCCTTGATCCATTTTGAGTTAATCTTGGTATAGGGTGATATACATGGATCTAGTTTCAGTTTTTTGCAGACTGCTAACCAGTTTTCCCAGCAGTTTTTGTTGAAGAGGCTGCTATTTCTCCATCGTATATTTTTAGCTCCTTTGTCAAAGATAAGTTGCTCATAGTTGTGTGGCTTCATATCTGGATCTTCTATTCTGTTCCACTGGTCTTCATGTCTGTCTTTGTGCCAGTACCATGCTGTTTTTACTGTTACTGCTTTGTAATATAGTTTGAGGTCAGGTATTGTGATACCTCCTGCATTGTTCTTTTGACTGAGTATTGCCTTGGCTATTCGTGGCCTCTTGTGTTTCCATATAAATTTAACAGTAGATTTTTCAATCTCTTTAATGAATGTTATTGGAATTTTGATGGGAATTGCATTAAACGTGTAGATTACTTTGGGGAGTATTGACATTTTTACTATGTTGATTCTACCAATCCATGAGCATGGGAGATCTCTCCACTTTCTATAGTCTTCCTCAATCTCTTTCTTCAGAAGTGTATAGTTTTCCTTGTAGAGGTCTTTCACATCTTTTGTTAGGTTTACACCTAGGTATTTGATTTTTTTTGAGGCTATTGTAAATGGAATTGTTTTCATATATTCTTTTTCAGTTTGTTCATTGCTAGTGTATAGAAATGCTAATGATTTTTCTATGTTGATTTTATATCCTGCTACCTTGCTATAGCTATTGATGATGTCTAGAAGCTTCTGAGTAGAGTTTTTTTGGGTCTTTAAGGTATAGGATCATGTCGTCTGCAAATAGGGCTATTTTGACAGTTTCTTTACCTACTTGTATTCCTTTTATTCCTTCTTCTTGCCTAATTGCTCTGGCTAGGAATTCCAGTACTATGTTGAATAGGAGTGGAGATAGTGGGCATCCTTGTCTGGTTCCTGATTTTAGAGGGAATGGTTTTAATTTTTCTCCGTTAAGTATAATGCTGGCTGTAGGTTTGTCATATATAGCTTTTATAATGTTGAGGAACTTTCCTTCTATTCCTAGTTTTCTTAGAGCTTTTATCATGAAATGATGTTGGATCTTATCAAAGGCTTTTTCTGCATCTATTGAGATGATCAAGTGGTTTTTGTCTTTGCTTCTGTTAATGTGGTTTATTACCTTTATTGATTTTCGTATGTTGAGCCACCCCCGCATCCCTGGGATGAAGCCTACCTGGTCGTGGTGAATAATCTTTTTGATGTGTTGCTGAATTCGGTTTGCCATTATTTTGTTGAGGATTTTTGCATCAATGTTCATTAAGGAGATTGGCCTATAGTTCTCCTTTTTGGAGGTGTCTTTGCCTGGTTTGGGGATAAGTGTAATACTGGCTTCATAAAATGTGTTTGGCAGTTTTCCTTCCCTTTCTATTTCATGGAACAGTTTAAGGAGGGTTGGTATCAGTTCTTCTTTAAAGGTCTGATAGAATTCAGCAGAGAATCCATCAGGTCCTGGACTTTTCTTTTTGGGGAGACTCTTGATTGCTGCTTCCATTTCATTTTGTGTTATAGGTCTATTCAGGTGATTAATTTCCTCTTGGTTCAGTTTTGGATGATCATATGTATCTAGAAATCTGTCCATTTCTTTAAGATTTTCAAATTTATTTGAATATAGGTTCTCAAAGTAGTCTCTGATGATTTCCTGGACTTCCATGGTGTTTGTTGTTATCTCCCCTTTTGCATTCCTAATTCTACTAATTTGGGTTTTTTCTCTCCTCATTTTAGTCAGGTTTGCCGGGGGTCTATCGATCTTGTTTATTTTTTCAAAGAACCAACTTTTTGTTTCATTAATTCTTTGTATGGTTTTTTTGGTTTCTATTTCGTTGATTTCAGCTCTTATTTTTATTATTTCTCTCCTTCTATTTGTTTTGGGATTTGCTTGTTCTTGTTTTTCTAGGAGTTTGAGATGTATCATTAGGTCATTGATTTGGGATCTTTCAATCTTTTTAATATATGCACTCATGGCTATAAACTTTCCTCTCAAGACTGCCTTAGCTGTGTCCCATAGGTTCCGGTAGGTTGTGTTTTCATTTTCATTGACTTCCAGGAACTTTTTAATTTCCTCTTTTATTGCATCGATGATCCATTCTTCATTAAGTAGTGAGTTATTTAGTTTCCAGCTGTTTGCATGTTTTTTGTCTTTACTTTTGTTGTTGAGTTCTACTTTTACTGCATTGTGGTCAGATAGTATGCACGGTATTATTTCTATTCTCTTATACTTGCTGAGGCTTGCTTTGTGCCCTAGGATATGATCTATTTTGGAGAAGGTTCCATGGGCTGCTGAGAAGAATGTATATTGTGTAGAGGTTGGATGAAATGTTCTGTAGACATCTACTAGGTCCACTTGATCTATTGCATATTTTAGATCTTGGATTTCTCTATTGAGTTTTTGTTTGGATGACCTATCTATTGATGATAATGGAGTGTTAAAGTCTCCCACAACCACTGTGTTGGCGTTTATATATGCTTTTAGGTCTTTCAGGGTATGTTTGCTGAAATTGGGTGCGTTGACATTGGGTGCGTACAGATTGATGATTATTATTTCCCTTTGGTCTATTTCCCCTTTTATTAGTATGGAATGTCCTTCTTTATCTCGTTTGATCAATGTAGGTTTGAAGTCTACTTTATCAGAGATAAGTATTGCTACTCCTGCTTGTTTTCGGGGGCCATTGGCTTGGTAAATCTTCTTCCAGCCTTTCATCCTAAGCATATGCTTATTTCTGTCGGTGAGATGAGTCTCCTGTAAGCAACAAATTGTTGGATCTTCTTTTTTAATCCATTTTGTCAAACGGTGTCTTTTGATGGGTGAATTAAGTCCATTAACATTAAGTGTTAGTACTGATAGGTATGTGGTGATTCCTGCCATTTAGTTGTCTTAGTTATTTGAAGGTTTGATTGTGTGTACCTAACTTGATGTTACTCTCTACTGTCTTGCTTTTTCTTATCCTGTGGTTTGGTGCTGCCTGCCTTTTCATGGTTAAGTTGGGTGTCACTTTCTGTGTGCAGGATCCCTTGCAGAATCTTTTGTAATGGTGGCTTTGTGGTCACATATTGTTTTAGTTTCTGCTTATCATGGAAGACTTTTATTGCTCCATCTATTTTGAATGATAGCTCTGCTGGGTAGAGTATCCTGGGGTTGAAGTTATTTTCATTCAGTGCCCGGAAGATCTCACCCCACGCTCTTCTTGCTTTTAATGTTTCTGTTGAGAAGTCTGCTGTGATTTTGATGGGTTTACCTTTGTATGTTACTTGTTTTTTCTCTCTTACAGCCTTCAATATTCTTTCCTTAGTTTCTGCACTTGTTGTTTTAATGATGATATGTCGTGGAGTAGTTCTACTTTGATCTGGTCCGTTTGGTGTCCTGGAGGCCTCTTGCATGTGTATGGGAATATCTTTCTCTAGATTTGGGAAATTTTCCGTTATTATTTTGTTGAATATATTACGCATTCCTTTCGCTTGCACCTCTTCTCCTTCTTCGATGCCCATGATTCTCAAGTTTGGTCTTTTGATGGAGTCAGTGAGTTCTTGCATTTTCTTTTCACAGGTCTTGAGTTGTTTAATTAATAGTTCTTCTGTTTTTCCTTTAATTACCATTTCATCTTCAAGTTCTGAGATTCTGTCTTCTGTTTGTTCTATTCTGCTGGATTGGCCTTCCGTTTTGTTTTGCAGTTCTGTTTCGTTCTTTTTTCTGAGGTTTTCCATATCCTGGCAGTTTTCTTCTTTATTGTTGTCTATTTTTGTCCTGAGTTCATTTATCCATTTATTCATTGTGTTCTCTCTTTCACTTTGGTGTTTATACAGTGCTTCTATGGTTTCCTTTATTTCTTCTTTTGCTTTACTGAATATTTCTTGAACCTTAATAATTCTGCATATTTATTTCAACAATTCTAGCTTTTTTTAGAGTTATTTATTTATATATACATATTTATTTATTTTTATTATTCATATGTGCATACAATTCTTGGGTCATTATCCCCCTGCCCCCTCCCCCTCCCTTCTCACCCCCCTCCCCCCATCCCCTCAATACCTGGCAGAAACTATTTTGCCCTTATCTCTAATTTTGTTGAAGAGAGAGTATAAGTAATAATAGGAAGGAACAAGGGGTTTTGCTAGTTGAGATAAGAATAGCTGTACAAGGAGTTGATTCCTATTGATTTCCTGTGCAAGTGTGTTTCCTTCTATGTTAGTTCTTCTTGGTCTAACCTTTTCTCTAGTTCCTGGTCCCCTTCTCCTATTGGCCTCAGTTCCTTTTAAGGTATCTGCTTTAGTTTCTCTGCATTGAGGGCAACAAATGCTATCTAGTTTTTGAGGTGCCTTATCTATCCTCATACCTCCCTTGTGTGCTCTCACTTTATCATGTGATCAAAGTCCAATCCCTTTGTTGTGTTTGCCCTTGATCTAATGTCCACATATGAGGGAGAACATACGATTTTTGGTCTTTTGGGCCAGGCTAACCTCACTCAGAATGATGTTCTCCAATTCCATCCATTTACCAGTGAATGATAACATTTCGTTCTTCTTCATGGCTGCATAAAATTCCATTGTGTATAGATACCACATTTTCTTAATCCATTCGTCAGTGGTGGGGCATCTTGGCTGTTTCCATAACTTGGCTATTGTGAATAGTGCTGCAATTAACATGAGTGTGCAGGAGCCTCTGGAGTAACCTGTGTCACATTCTTTTGGGTATATCCCCAAGAGTGGTATTGCTGGATCAAATGGTAGATCGATGTCCAGCTTTTTAAGTAGCCTCCAGATTTTTTTCCAGAGTGGTTGTACTAGTCTACATTCCCACCAGCAGTGTAAGAGGGTTCCTTTTTCCCCGCATCCTCGCCAACACCTGTTGGTGGTGTTGCTGATGATGGCTATTCTAACAGGGGTGAGGTGGAATCTTAGCGTGGTTTTAATTTGCATTTCCTTTATTGCTAGAGATGGTGAGCATTTTTTCATGTGTTTTCTGGCCATTTGAATTTCTTCTTTTGAGAAAGTTCTATTTAGTTCACATGCCCATTTCTTTATTGGTTCATTAGTTTTGGGAGAATTTAGTTTTTTAAGTTCCCTGTATATTCTGGTTATCAGTCCTTTGTCTGATGTATAGTTGGCAAATATTTTCTCCCACTCTGTGGGTGTTCTCTTCAGTTTAGAGACCATTTCTTTTGATGAACAGAAGCTTTTCAGTTTTATGAGGTCCCATTTATCTATGCTATCTCTTAGTTGCTTGCTGCTGGGGTTTCATTGAGAAAGTTCTTACCTATACCTACTAACTCCAGAGTATTTCCTACTCTTTCTTGTATCAACTTAAGAGTTTGGGGTCTGATATTCAGATCCTTGATCCATTTTGAGTTAATCTTGGTATAGGGTGATATACATGGATCTAGTTTCAGTTTTTTGCAGACTGCTAACCAGTTTTCCCAGCAGTTTTTGTTGAAGAGGCTGCTATTTCTCCATCGTATATTTTTAGCTCCTTTGTCAAAGATAAGTTGCTCATAGTTGTGTGGCTTCATATCTGGATCTTCTATTCTGTTCCACTGGTCTTCATGTCTGTCTTTGTGCCAGTACCATGCTGTTTTTACTGTTACTGCTTTGTAATATAGTTTGAGGTCAGGTATTGTGATACCTCCTGCATTGTTCTTTTGACTGAGTATTGCCTTGGCTATTCGTGGCCTCTTGTGTTTCCATATAAATTTAACAGTAGATTTTTCAATCTCTTTAATGAATGTTATTGGAATTTTGATGGGAATTGCATTAAACGTGTAGATTACTTTGGGGAGTATTGACATTTTTACTATGTTGATTCTACCAATCCATGAGCATGGGAGATCTCTCCACTTTCTATAGTCTTCCTCAATCTCTTTCTTCAGAAGTGTATAGTTTTCCTTGTAGAGGTCTTTCACATCTTTTGTTAGGTTTACACCTAGGTATTTGATTTTTTTTGAGGCTATTGTAAATGGAATTGTTTTCATATATTCTTTTTCAGTTTGTTCATTGCTAGTGTATAGAAATGCTAATGATTTTTCTATGTTGATTTTATATCCTGCTACCTTGCTATAGCTATTGATGATGTCTAGAAGCTTCTGAGTAGAGTTTTTTTGGGTCTTTAAGGTATAGGATCATGTCGTCTGCAAATAGGGCTATTTTGACAGTTTCTTTACCTACTTGTATTCCTTTTATTCCTTCTTCTTGCCTAATTGCTCTGGCTAGGAATTCCAGTACTATGTTGAATAGGAGTGGAGATAGTGGGCATCCTTGTCTGGTTCCTGATTTTAGAGGGAATGGTTTTAATTTTTCTCCGTTAAGTATAATGCTGGCTGTAGGTTTGTCATATATAGCTTTTATAATGTTGAGGAACTTTCCTTCTATTCCTAGTTTTCTTAGAGCTTTTATCATGAAATGATGTTGGATCTTATCAAAGGCTTTTTCTGCATCTATTGAGATGATCAAGTGGTTTTTGTCTTTGCTTCTGTTAATGTGGTTTATTACCTTTATTGATTTTCGTATGTTGAGCCACCCCCGCATCCCTGGGATGAAGCCTACCTGGTCGTGGTGAATAATCTTTTTGATGTGTTGCTGAATTCGGTTTGCCATTATTTTGTTGAGGATTTTTGCATCAATGTTCATTAAGGAGATTGGCCTATAGTTCTCCTTTTTGGAGGTGTCTTTGCCTGGTTTGGGGATAAGTGTAATACTGGCTTCATAAAATGTGTTTGGCAGTTTTCCTTCCCTTTCTATTTCATGGAACAGTTTAAGGAGGGTTGGTATCAGTTCTTCTTTAAAGGTCTGATAGAATTCAGCAGAGAATCCATCAGGTCCTGGACTTTTCTTTTTGGGGAGACTCTTGATTGCTGCTTCCATTTCATTTTGTGTTATAGGTCTATTCAGGTGATTAATTTCCTCTTGGTTCAGTTTTGGATGATCATATGTATCTAGAAATCTGTCCATTTCTTTAAGATTTTCAAATTTATTTGAATATAGGTTCTCAAAGTAGTCTCTGATGATTTCCTGGACTTCCATGGTGTTTGTTGTTATCTCCCCTTTTGCATTCCTAATTCTACTAATTTGGGTTTTTTCTCTCCTCATTTTAGTCAGGTTTGCCGGGGGTCTATCGATCTTGTTTATTTTTTCAAAGAACCAACTTTTTGTTTCATTAATTCTTTGTATGGTTTTTTTGGTTTCTATTTCGTTGATTTCAGCTCTTATTTTTATTATTTCTCTCCTTCTATTTGTTTTGGGATTTGCTTGTTCTTGTTTTTCTAGGAGTTTGAGATGTATCATTAGGTCATTGATTTGGGATCTTTCAATCTTTTTAATATATGCACTCATGGCTATAAACTTTCCTCTCAAGACTGCCTTAGCTGTGTCCCATAGGTTCCGGTAGGTTGTGTTTTCATTTTCATTGACTTCCAGGAACTTTTTAATTTCCTCTTTTATTGCATCGATGATCCATTCTTCATTAAGTAGTGAGTTATTTAGTTTCCAGCTGTTTGCATGTTTTTTGTCTTTACTTTTGTTGTTGAGTTCTACTTTTACTGCATTGTGGTCAGATAGTATGCACGGTATTATTTCTATTCTCTTATACTTGCTGAGGCTTGCTTTGTGCCCTAGGATATGATCTATTTTGGAGAAGGTTCCATGGGCTGCTGAGAAGAATGTATATTGTGTAGAGGTTGGATGAAATGTTCTGTAGACATCTACTAGGTCCACTTGATCTATTGCATATTTTAGATCTTGGATTTCTCTATTGAGTTTTTGTTTGGATGACCTATCTATTGATGATAATGGAGTGTTAAAGTCTCCCACAACCACTGTGTTGGCGTTTATATATGCTTTTAGGTCTTTCAGGGTATGTTTGCTGAAATTGGGTGCGTTGACATTGGGTGCGTACAGATTGATGATTATTATTTCCCTTTGGTCTATTTCCCCTTTTATTAGTATGGAATGTCCTTCTTTATCTCGTTTGATCAATGTAGGTTTGAAGTCTACTTTATCAGAGATAAGTATTGCTACTCCTGCTTGTTTTCGGGGGCCATTGGCTTGGTAAATCTTCTTCCAGCCTTTCATCCTAAGCATATGCTTATTTCTGTCGGTGAGATGAGTCTCCTGTAAGCAACAAATTGTTGGATCTTCTTTTTTAATCCATTTTGTCAAACGGTGTCTTTTGATGGGTGAATTAAGTCCATTAACATTAAGTGTTAGTACTGATAGGTATGTGGTGATTCCTGCCATTTAGTTGTCTTAGTTATTTGAAGGTTTGATTGTGTGTACCTAACTTGATGTTACTCTCTACTGTCTTGCTTTTTCTTATCCTGTGGTTTGGTGCTGCCTGCCTTTTCATGGTTAAGTTGGGTGTCACTTTCTGTGTGCAGGATCCCTTGCAGAATCTTTTGTAATGGTGGCTTTGTGGTCACATATTGTTTTAGTTTCTGCTTATCATGGAAGACTTTTATTGCTCCATCTATTTTGAATGATAGCTCTGCTGGGTAGAGTATCCTGGGGTTGAAGTTATTTTCATTCAGTGCCCGGAAGATCTCACCCCACGCTCTTCTTGCTTTTAATGTTTCTGTTGAGAAGTCTGCTGTGATTTTGATGGGTTTACCTTTGTATGTTACTTGTTTTTTCTCTCTTACAGCCTTCAATATTCTTTCCTTAGTTTCTGCACTTGTTGTTTTAATGATGATATGTCGTGGAGTAGTTCTACTTTGATCTGGTCCGTTTGGTGTCCTGGAGGCCTCTTGCATGTGTATGGGAATATCTTTCTCTAGATTTGGGAAATTTTCCGTTATTATTTTGTTGAATATATTACGCATTCCTTTCGCTTGCACCTCTTCTCCTTCTTCGATGCCCATGATTCTCAAGTTTGGTCTTTTGATGGAGTCAGTGAGTTCTTGCATTTTCTTTTCACAGGTCTTGAGTTGTTTAATTAATAGTTCTTCTGTTTTTCCTTTAATTACCATTTCATCTTCAAGTTCTGAGATTCTGTCTTCTGTTTGTTCTATTCTGCTGGATTGGCCTTCCGTTTTGTTTTGCAGTTCTGTTTCGTTCTTTTTTCTGAGGTTTTCCATATCCTGGCAGTTTTCTTCTTTATTGTTGTCTATTTTTGTCCTGAGTTCATTTATCCATTTATTCATTGTGTTCTCTCTTTCACTTTGGTGTTTATACAGTGCTTCTATGGTTTCCTTTATTTCTTCTTTTGCTTTACTGAATATTTCTTGAACCTTAATAATTCTGCATATTTATTTCAACAATTCTAGCTTTTTTTAGAGTTATTTATTTATATATACATATTTATTTATTTTTATTATTCATATGTGCATACAATTCTTGGGTCATTATCCCCCTGCCCCCTCCCCCTCCCTTCTCACCCCCCTCCCCCCATCCCCTCAATACCTGGCAGAAACTATTTTGCCCTTATCTCTAATTTTGTTGAAGAGAGAGTATAAGTAATAATAGGAAGGAACAAGGGGTTTTGCTAGTTGAGATAAGAATAGCTGTACAAGGAGTTGATTCCTATTGATTTCCTGTGCAAGTGTGTTTCCTTCTATGTTAGTTCTTCTTGGTCTAACCTTTTCTCTAGTTCCTGGTCCCCTTCTCCTATTGGCCTCAGTTCCTTTTAAGGTATCTGCTTTAGTTTCTCTGCATTGAGGGCAACAAATGCTATCTAGTTTTTGAGGTGCCTTATCTGTCCTCATACCTCCCTTGTGTGCTCTCACTTTATCATGTGATCAAAGTCCAATCCCTTTGTTGTGTTTGCCCTTGATCTAATGTCCACATATGAGGGAGAACATACGATTTTTGGTCTTTTGGGCCAGGCTAACCTCACTCAGAATGATGTTCTCCAATTCCATCCATTTACCAGTGAATGATAACATTTCGTTCTTCTTCATGGCTGCATAAAATTCCATTGTGTATAGATACCACATTTTCTTAATCCATTCGTCAGTGGTGGGGCATCTTGGCTGTTTCCATAACTTGGCTATTGTGAATAGTGCTGCAATTAACATGAGTGTGCAGGAGCCTCTGGAGTAACCTGTGTCACATTCTTTTGGGTATATCCCCAAGAGTGGTATTGCTGGATCAAATGGTAGATCGATGTCCAGCTTTTTAAGTAGCCTCCAGATTTTTTTCCAGAGTGGTTGTACTAGTCTACATTCCCACCAGCAGTGTAAGAGGGTTCCTTTTTCCCCGCATCCTCGCCAACACCTGTTGGTGGTGTTGCTGATGATGGCTATTCTAACAGGGGTGAGGTGGAATCTTAGCGTGGTTTTAATTTGCATTTCCTTTATTGCTAGAGATGGTGAGCATTTTTTCATGTGTTTTCTGGCCATTTGAATTTCTTCTTTTGAGAAAGTTCTATTTAGTTCACATGCCCATTTCTTTATTGGTTCATTAGTTTTGGGAGAATTTAGTTTTTTAAGTTCCCTGTATATTCTGGTTATCAGTCCTTTGTCTGATGTATAGTTGGCAAATATTTTCTCCCACTCTGTGGGTGTTCTCTTCAGTTTAGAGACCATTTCTTTTGATGAACAGAAGCTTTTCAGTTTTATGAGGTCCCATTTATCTATGCTATCTCTTAGTTGCTTGCTGCTGGGGTTTCATTGAGAAAGTTCTTACCTATACCTACTAACTCCAGAGTATTTCCTACTCTTTCTTGTATCAACTTAAGAGTTTGGGGTCTGATATTCAGATCCTTGATCCATTTTGAGTTAATCTTGGTATAGGGTGATATACATGGATCTAGTTTCAGTTTTTTGCAGACTGCTAACCAGTTTTCCCAGCAGTTTTTGTTGAAGAGGCTGCTATTTCTCCATCGTATATTTTTAGCTCCTTTGTCAAAGATAAGTTGCTCATAGTTGTGTGGCTTCATATCTGGATCTTCTATTCTGTTCCACTGGTCTTCATGTCTGTCTTTGTGCCAGTACCATGCTGTTTTTACTGTTACTGCTTTGTAATATAGTTTGAGGTCAGGTATTGTGATACCTCCTGCATTGTTCTTTTGACTGAGTATTGCCTTGGCTATTCGTGGCCTCTTGTGTTTCCATATAAATTTAACAGTAGATTTTTCAATCTCTTTAATGAATGTTATTGGAATTTTGATGGGAATTGCATTAAACGTGTAGATTACTTTGGGGAGTATTGACATTTTTACTATGTTGATTCTACCAATCCATGAGCATGGGAGATCTCTCCACTTTCTATAGTCTTCCTCAATCTCTTTCTTCAGAAGTGTATAGTTTTCCTTGTAGAGGTCTTTCACATCTTTTGTTAGGTTTACACCTAGGTATTTGATTTTTTTTGAGGCTATTGTAAATGGAATTGTTTTCATATATTCTTTTTCAGTTTGTTCATTGCTAGTGTATAGAAATGCTAATGATTTTTCTATGTTGATTTTATATCCTGCTACCTTGCTATAGCTATTGATGATGTCTAGAAGCTTCTGAGTAGAGTTTTTTTGGGTCTTTAAGGTATAGGATCATGTCGTCTGCAAATAGGGCTATTTTGACAGTTTCTTTACCTACTTGTATTCCTTTTATTCCTTCTTCTTGCCTAATTGCTCTGGCTAGGAATTCCAGTACTATGTTGAATAGGAGTGGAGATAGTGGGCATCCTTGTCTGGTTCCTGATTTTAGAGGGAATGGTTTTAATTTTTCTCCGTTAAGTATAATGCTGGCTGTAGGTTTGTCATATATAGCTTTTATAATGTTGAGGAACTTTCCTTCTATTCCTAGTTTTCTTAGAGCTTTTATCATGAAATGATGTTGGATCTTATCAAAGGCTTTTTCTGCATCTATTGAGATGATCAAGTGGTTTTTGTCTTTGCTTCTGTTAATGTGGTTTATTACCTTTATTGATTTTCGTATGTTGAGCCACCCCCGCATCCCTGGGATGAAGCCTACCTGGTCGTGGTGAATAATCTTTTTGATGTGTTGCTGAATTCGGTTTGCCATTATTTTGTTGAGGATTTTTGCATCAATGTTCATTAAGGAGATTGGCCTATAGTTCTCCTTTTTGGAGGTGTCTTTGCCTGGTTTGGGGATAAGTGTAATACTGGCTTCATAAAATGTGTTTGGCAGTTTTCCTTCCCTTTCTATTTCATGGAACAGTTTAAGGAGGGTTGGTATCAGTTCTTCTTTAAAGGTCTGATAGAATTCAGCAGAGAATCCATCAGGTCCTGGACTTTTCTTTTTGGGGAGACTCTTGATTGCTGCTTCCATTTCATTTTGTGTTATAGGTCTATTCAGGTGATTAATTTCCTCTTGGTTCAGTTTTGGATGATCATATGTATCTAGAAATCTGTCCATTTCTTTAAGATTTTCAAATTTATTTGAATATAGGTTCTCAAAGTAGTCTCTGATGATTTCCTGGACTTCCATGGTGTTTGTTGTTATCTCCCCTTTTGCATTCCTAATTCTACTAATTTGGGTTTTTTCTCTCCTCATTTTAGTCAGGTTTGCCGGGGGTCTATCGATCTTGTTTATTTTTTCAAAGAACCAACTTTTTGTTTCATTAATTCTTTGTATGGTTTTTTTGGTTTCTATTTCGTTGATTTCAGCTCTTATTTTTATTATTTCTCTCCTTCTATTTGTTTTGGGATTTGCTTGTTCTTGTTTTTCTAGGAGTTTGAGATGTATCATTAGGTCATTGATTTGGGATCTTTCAATCTTTTTAATATATGCACTCATGGCTATAAACTTTCCTCTCAAGACTGCCTTAGCTGTGTCCCATAGGTTCCGGTAGGTTGTGTTTTCATTTTCATTGACTTCCAGGAACTTTTTAATTTCCTCTTTTATTGCATCGATGATCCATTCTTCATTAAGTAGTGAGTTATTTAGTTTCCAGCTGTTTGCATGTTTTTTGTCTTTACTTTTGTTGTTGAGTTCTACTTTTACTGCATTGTGGTCAGATAGTATGCACGGTATTATTTCTATTCTCTTATACTTGCTGAGGCTTGCTTTGTGCCCTAGGATATGATCTATTTTGGAGAAGGTTCCATGGGCTGCTGAGAAGAATGTATATTGTGTAGAGGTTGGATGAAATGTTCTGTAGACATCTACTAGGTCCACTTGATCTATTGCATATTTTAGATCTTGGATTTCTCTATTGAGTTTTTGTTTGGATGACCTATCTATTGATGATAATGGAGTGTTAAAGTCTCCCACAACCACTGTGTTGGCGTTTATATATGCTTTTAGGTCTTTCAGGGTATGTTTGCTGAAATTGGGTGCGTTGACATTGGGTGCGTACAGATTGATGATTATTATTTCCCTTTGGTCTATTTCCCCTTTTATTAGTATGGAATGTCCTTCTTTATCTCGTTTGATCAATGTAGGTTTGAAGTCTACTTTATCAGAGATAAGTATTGCTACTCCTGCTTGTTTTCGGGGGTCATTGGCTTGGTAAATCTTCTTCCAGCCTTTCATCCTAAGCATATGCTTATTTCTGTCGGTGAGATGAGTCTCCTGTAAGCAACAAATTGTTGGATCTTCTTTTTTAATCCATTTTGTCAAACGGTGTCTTTTGATGGGTGAATTAAGTCCATTAACATTAAGTGTTAGTACTGATAGGTATGTGGTGATTCCTGCCATTTAGTTGTCTTAGTTATTTGAAGGTTTGATTGTGTGTACCTAACTTGATGTTACTCTCTACTGTCTTGCTTTTTCTTATCCTGTGGTTTGGTGCTGCCTGCCTTTTCATGGTTAAGTTGGGTGTCACTTTCTGTGTGCAGGATCCCTTGCAGAATCTTTTGTAATGGTGGCTTTGTGGTCACATATTGTTTTAGTTTCTGCTTATCATGGAAGACTTTTATTGCTCCATCTATTTTGAATGATAGCTCTGCTGGGTAGAGTATCCTGGGGTTGAAGTTATTTTCATTCAGTGCCCGGAAGATCTCACCCCACGCTCTTCTTGCTTTTAATGTTTCTGTTGAGAAGTCTGCTGTGATTTTGATGGGTTTACCTTTGTATGTTACTTGTTTTTTCTCTCTTACAGCCTTCAATATTCTTTCCTTAGTTTCTGCACTTGTTGTTTTAATGATGATATGTCGTGGAGTAGTTCTACTTTGATCTGGTCCGTTTGGTGTCCTGGAGGCCTCTTGCATGTGTATGGGAATATCTTTCTCTAGATTTGGGAAATTTTCCGTTATTATTTTGTTGAATATATTACGCATTCCTTTCGCTTGCACCTCTTCTCCTTCTTCGATGCCCATGATTCTCAAGTTTGGTCTTTTGATGGAGTCAGTGAGTTCTTGCATTTTCTTTTCACAGGTCTTGAGTTGTTTAATTAATAGTTCTTCTGTTTTTCCTTTAATTACCATTTCATCTTCAAGTTCTGAGATTCTGTCTTCTGTTTGTTCTATTCTGCTGGATTGGCCTTCCGTTTTGTTTTGCAGTTCTGTTTCGTTCTTTTTTCTGAGGTTTTCCATATCCTGGCAGTTTTCTTCTTTATTGTTGTCTATTTTTGTCCTGAGTTCATTTATCCATTTATTCATTGTGTTCTCTCTTTCACTTTGGTGTTTATACAGTGCTTCTATGGTTTCCTTTATTTCTTCTTTTGCTTTACTGAATATTTCTTGAACCTTAATAATTCTGCATATTTATTTCAACAATTCTAGCTTTTTTTAGAGTTATTTATTTATATATACATATTTATTTATTTTTATTATTCATATGTGCATACAATTCTTGGGTCATTATCCCCCTGCCCCCTCCCCCTCCCTTCTCACCCCCCTCCCCCCATCCCCTCAATACCTGGCAGAAACTATTTTGCCCTTATCTCTAATTTTGTTGAAGAGAGAGTATAAGTAATAATAGGAAGGAACAAGGGGTTTTGCTAGTTGAGATAAGAATAGCTGTACAAGGAGTTGATTCCTATTGATTTCCTGTGCAAGTGTGTTTCCTTCTATGTTAGTTCTTCTTGGTCTAACCTTTTCTCTAGTTCCTGGTCCCCTTCTCCTATTGGCCTCAGTTCTTTTTAAGGTATCTGGTTTAGTTTCTCTGCATTGAGGGCAACAAATGCTATCTAGTTTTTGAGGTGCCTTATCTATCCTCATACCTCCCTTGTGTGCTCTCACTTTATCATGTGATCAAAGTCCAATCCCTTTGTTGTGTTTGCCCTTGATCTAATGTCCACATATGAGGGAGAACATACGATTTTTGGTCTTTTGGGCCAGGCTAACCTCACTCAGAATGATGTTCTCCAATTCCATCCATTTACCAGTGAATGATAACATTTCGTTCTTCTTCATGGCTGCATAAAATTCCATTGTGTATAGATACCACATTTTCTTAATCCATTCGTCAGTGGTGGGGCATCTTGGCTGTTTCCATAACTTGGCTATTGTGAATAGTGCTGCAATTAACATGAGTGTGCAGGAGCCTCTGGAGTAACCTGTGTCACATTCTTTTGGGTATATCCCCAAGAGTGGTATTGCTGGATCAAATGGTAGATCGATGTCCAGCTTTTTAAGTAGCCTCCAGATTTTTTTCCAGAGTGGTTGTACTAGTCTACATTCCCACCAGCAGTGTAAGAGGGTTCCTTTTTCCCCGCATCCTCGCCAACACCTGTTGGTGGTGTTGCTGATGATGGCTATTCTAACAGGGGTGAGGTGGAATCTTAGCGTGGTTTTAATTTGCATTTCCTTTATTGCTAGAGATGGTGAGCATTTTTTCATGTGTTTTCTGGCCATTTGAATTTCTTCTTTTGAGAAAGTTCTATTTAGTTCACATGCCCATTTCTTTATTGGTTCATTAGTTTTGGGAGAATTTAGTTTTTTAAGTTCCCTGTATATTCTGGTTATCAGTCCTTTGTCTGATGTATAGTTGGCAAATATTTTCTCCCACTCTGTGGGTGTTCTCTTCAGTTTAGAGACCATTTCTTTTGATGAACAGAAGCTTTTCAGTTTTATGAGGTCCCATTTATCTATGCTATCTCTTAGTTGCTTGCTGCTGGGGTTTCATTGAGAAAGTTCTTACCTATACCTACTAACTCCAGAGTATTTCCTACTCTTTCTTGTATCAACTTAAGAGTTTGGGGTCTGATATTCAGATCCTTGATCCATTTTGAGTTAATCTTGGTATAGGGTGATATACATGGATCTAGTTTCAGTTTTTTGCAGACTGCTAACCAGTTTTCCCAGCAGTTTTTGTTGAAGAGGCTGCTATTTCTCCATCGTATATTTTTAGCTCCTTTGTCAAAGATAAGTTGCTCATAGTTGTGTGGCTTCATATCTGGATCTTCTATTCTGTTCCACTGGTCTTCATGTCTGTCTTTGTGCCAGTACCATGCTGTTTTTACTGTTACTGCTTTGTAATATAGTTTGAGGTCAGGTATTGTGATACCTCCTGCATTGTTCTTTTGACTGAGTATTGCCTTGGCTATTCGTGGCCTCTTGTGTTTCCATATAAATTTAACAGTAGATTTTTCAATCTCTTTAATGAATGTTATTGGAATTTTGATGGGAATTGCATTAAACGTGTAGATTACTTTGGGGAGTATTGACATTTTTACTATGTTGATTCTACCAATCCATGAGCATGGGAGATCTCTCCACTTTCTATAGTCTTCCTCAATCTCTTTCTTCAGAAGTGTATAGTTTTCCTTGTAGAGGTCTTTCACATCTTTTGTTAGGTTTACACCTAGGTATTTGATTTTTTTTGAGGCTATTGTAAATGGAATTGTTTTCATATATTCTTTTTCAGTTTGTTCATTGCTAGTGTATAGAAATGCTAATGATTTTTCTATGTTGATTTTATATCCTGCTACCTTGCTATAGCTATTGATGATGTCTAGAAGCTTCTGAGTAGAGTTTTTTTGGGTCTTTAAGGTATAGGATCATGTCGTCTGCAAATAGGGCTATTTTGACAGTTTCTTTACCTACTTGTATTCCTTTTATTCCTTCTTCTTGCCTAATTGCTCTGGCTAGGAATTCCAGTACTATGTTGAATAGGAGTGGAGATAGTGGGCATCCTTGTCTGGTTCCTGATTTTAGAGGGAATGGTTTTAATTTTTCTCCGTTAAGTATAATGCTGGCTGTAGGTTTGTCATATATAGCTTTTATAATGTTGAGGAACTTTCCTTCTATTCCTAGTTTTCTTAGAGCTTTTATCATGAAATGATGTTGGATCTTATCAAAGGCTTTTTCTGCATCTATTGAGATGATCAAGTGGTTTTTGTCTTTGCTTCTGTTAATGTGGTTTATTACCTTTATTGATTTTCGTATGTTGAGCCACCCCCGCATCCCTGGGATGAAGCCTACCTGGTCGTGGTGAATAATCTTTTTGATGTGTTGCTGAATTCGGTTTGCCATTATTTTGTTGAGGATTTTTGCATCAATGTTCATTAAGGAGATTGGCCTATAGTTCTCCTTTTTGGAGGTGTCTTTGCCTGGTTTGGGGATAAGTGTAATACTGGCTTCATAAAATGTGTTTGGCAGTTTTCCTTCCCTTTCTATTTCATGGAACAGTTTAAGGAGGGTTGGTATCAGTTCTTCTTTAAAGGTCTGATAGAATTCAGCAGAGAATCCATCAGGTCCTGGACTTTTCTTTTTGGGGAGACTCTTGATTGCTGCTTCCATTTCATTTTGTGTTATAGGTCTATTCAGGTGATTAATTTCCTCTTGGTTCAGTTTTGGATGATCATATGTATCTAGAAATCTGTCCATTTCTTTAAGATTTTCAAATTTATTTGAATATAGGTTCTCAAAGTAGTCTCTGATGATTTCCTGGACTTCCATGGTGTTTGTTGTTATCTCCCCTTTTGCATTCCTAATTCTACTAATTTGGGTTTTTTCTCTCCTCATTTTAGTCAGGTTTGCCGGGGGTCTATCGATCTTGTTTATTTTTTCAAAGAACCAACTTTTTGTTTCATTAATTCTTTGTATGGTTTTTTTGGTTTCTATTTCGTTGATTTCAGCTCTTATTTTTATTATTTCTCTCCTTCTATTTGTTTTGGGATTTGCTTGTTCTTGTTTTTCTAGGAGTTTGAGATGTATCATTAGGTCATTGATTTGGGATCTTTCAATCTTTTTAATATATGCACTCATGGCTATAAACTTTCCTCTCAAGACTGCCTTAGCTGTGTCCCATAGGTTCCGGTAGGTTGTGTTTTCATTTTCATTGACTTCCAGGAACTTTTTAATTTCCTCTTTTATTGCATCGATGATCCATTCTTCATTAAGTAGTGAGTTATTTAGTTTCCAGCTGTTTGCATGTTTTTTGTCTTTACTTTTGTTGTTGAGTTCTACTTTTACTGCATTGTGGTCAGATAGTATGCACGGTATTATTTCTATTCTCTTATACTTGCTGAGGCTTGCTTTGTGCCCTAGGATATGATCTATTTTGGAGAAGGTTCCATGGGCTGCTGAGAAGAATGTATATTGTGTAGAGGTTGGATGAAATGTTCTGTAGACATCTACTAGGTCCACTTGATCTATTGCATATTTTAGATCTTGGATTTCTCTATTGAGTTTTTGTTTGGATGACCTATCTATTGATGATAATGGAGTGTTAAAGTCTCCCACAACCACTGTGTTGGCGTTTATATATGCTTTTAGGTCTTTCAGGGTATGTTTGCTGAAATTGGGTGCGTTGACATTGGGTGCGTACAGATTGATGATTATTATTTCCCTTTGGTCTATTTCCCCTTTTATTAGTATGGAATGTCCTTCTTTATCTCGTTTGATCAATGTAGGTTTGAAGTCTACTTTATCAGAGATAAGTATTGCTACTCCTGCTTGTTTTCGGGGGCCATTGGCTTGGTAAATCTTCTTCCAGCCTTTCATCCTAAGCATATGCTTATTTCTGTCAGTGAGATGAGTCTCCTGTAAGCAACAAATTGTTGGATCTTCTTTTTTAATCCATTTTGTCAAACGGTGTCTTTTGATGGGTGAATTAAGTCCATTAACATTAAGTGTTAGTACTGATAGGTATGTGGTGATTCCTGCCATTTAGTTGTCTTAGTTATTTGAAGGTTTGATTGTGTGTACCTAACTTGATGTTACTCTCTACTGTCTTGCTTTTTCTTATCCTGTGGTTTGGTGCTGCCTGCCTTTTCATGGTTAAGTTGGGTGTCACTTTCTGTGTGCAGGATCCCTTGCAGAATCTTTTGTAATGGTGGCTTTGTGGTCACATATTGTTTTAGTTTCTGCTTATCATGGAAGACTTTTATTGCTCCATCTATTTTGAATGATAGCTCTGCTGGGTAGAGTATCCTGGGGTTGAAGTTATTTTCATTCAGTGCCCGGAAGATCTCACCCCACGCTCTTCTTGCTTTTAATGTTTCTGTTGAGAAGTCTGCTGTGATTTTGATGGGTTTACCTTTGTATGTTACTTGTTTTTTCTCTCTTACAGCCTTCAATATTCTTTCCTTAGTTTCTGAACTTGTTGTTTTAATGATGATATGTCGTGGAGTAGTTCTACTTTGATCTGGTCCGTTTGGTGTCCTGGAGGCCTCTTGCATGTGTATGGGAATATCTTTCTCTAGATTTGGGAAATTTTCCGTTATTATTTTGTTGAATATATTACGCATTCCTTTCGCTTGCACCTCTTCTCCTTCTTCGATGCCCATGATTCTCAAGTTTGGTCTTTTGATGGAGTCAGTGAGTTCTTGCATTTTCTTTTCACAGGTCTTGAGTTGTTTAATTAATAGTTCTTCTGTTTTTCCTTTAATTACCATTTCATCTTCAAGTTCTGAGATTCTGTCTTCTGTTTGTTCTATTCTGCTGGATTGGCCTTCCGTTTTGTTTTGCAGTTCTGTTTCGTTCTTTTTTCTGAGGTTTTCCATATCCTGGCAGTTTTCTTCTTTATTGTTGTCTATTTTTGTCCTGAGTTCATTTATCCATTTATTCATTGTGTTCTCTCTTTCACTTTGGTGTTTATACAGTGCTTCTATGGTTTCCTTTATTTCTTCTTTTGCTTTACTGAATATTTCTTGAACCTTAATAATTCTGCATATTTATTTCAACAATTCTAGCTTTTTTTAGAGTTATTTATTTATATATACATATTTATTTATTTTTATTATTCATATGTGCATACAATTCTTGGGTCATTATCCCCCTGCCCCCTCCCCCTCCCTTCTCACCCCCCTCCCCCCATCCCCTCAATACCTGGCAGAAACTATTTTGCCCTTATCTCTAATTTTGTTGAAGAGAGAGTATAAGTAATAATAGGAAGGAACAAGGGGTTTTGCTAGTTGAGATAAGAATAGCTGTACAAGGAGTTGATTCCTATTGATTTCCTGTGCAAGTGTGTTTCCTTCTATGTTAGTTCTTCTTGGTCTAACCTTTTCTCTAGTTCCTGGTCCCCTTCTCCTATTGGCCTCAGTTCCTTTTAAGGTATCTGCTTTAGTTTCTCTGCATTGAGGGCAACAAATGCTATCTAGTTTTTGAGGTGCCTTATCTGTCCTCATACCTCCCTTGTGTGCTCTCACTTTATCATGTGATCAAAGTCCAATCCCTTTGTTGTGTTTGCCCTTGATCTAATGTCCACATATGAGGGAGAACATACGATTTTTGGTCTTTTGGGCCAGGCTAACCTCACTCAGAATGATGTTCTCCAATTCCATCCATTTACCAGTGAATGATAACATTTCGTTCTTCTTCATGGCTGCATAAAATTCCATTGTGTATAGATACCACATTTTCTTAATCCATTCGTCAGTGGTGGGGCATCTTGGCTGTTTCCATAACTTGGCTATTGTGAATAGTGCTGCAATTAACATGAGTGTGCAGGAGCCTCTGGAGTAACCTGTGTCACATTCTTTTGGGTATATCCCCAAGAGTGGTATTGCTGGATCAAATGGTAGATCGATGTCCAGCTTTTTAAGTAGCCTCCAGATTTTTTTCCAGAGTGGTTGTACTAGTCTACATTCCCACCAGCAGTGTAAGAGGGTTCCTTTTTCCCCGCATCCTCGCCAACACCTGTTGGTGGTGTTGCTGATGATGGCTATTCTAACAGGGGTGAGGTGGAATCTTAGCGTGGTTTTAATTTGCATTTCCTTTATTGCTAGAGATGGTGAGCATTTTTTCATGTGTTTTCTGGCCATTTGAATTTCTTCTTTTGAGAAAGTTCTATTTAGTTCACATGCCCATTTCTTTATTGGTTCATTAGTTTTGGGAGAATTTAGTTTTTTAAGTTCCCTGTATATTCTGGTTATCAGTCCTTTGTCTGATGTATAGTTGGCAAATATTTACTCCCACTCTGTGAGTGTTCTCTTCAGTTTAGAGACCATTTCTTTTGATGAACAGAAGCTTTTCAGTTTTATGAGGTCCCATTTATCTATGCTATCTCTTAGTTGCTTGCTGCTGGGGTTTCATTGAGAAAGTTCTTACCTATACCTACTAACTCCAGAGTATTTCCTACTCTTTCTTGTATCAACTTAAGAGTTTGGGGTCTGATATTCAGATCCTTGATCCATTTTGAGTTAATCTTGGTATAGGGTGATATACATGGATCTAGTTTCAGTTTTTTGCAGACTGCTAACCAGTTTTCCCAGCAGTTTTTGTTGAAGAGGCTGCTATTTCTCCATCGTATATTTTTAGCTCCTTTGTCAAAGATAAGTTGCTCATAGTTGTGTGGCTTCATATCTGGATCTTCTATTCTGTTCCACTGGTCTTCATGTCTGTCTTTGTGCCAGTACCATGCTGTTTTTACTGTTACTGCTTTGTAATATAGTTTGAGGTCAGGTATTGTGATACCTCCTGCATTGTTCTTTTGACTGAGTATTGCCTTGGCTATTCGTGGCCTCTTGTGTTTCCATATAAATTTAACAGTAGATTTTTCAATCTCTTTAATGAATGTTATTGGAATTTTGATGGGAATTGCATTAAACGTGTAGATTACTTTGGGGAGTATTGACATTTTTACTATGTTGATTCTACCAATCCATGAGCATGGGAGATCTCTCCACTTTCTATAGTCTTCCTCAATCTCTTTCTTCAGAAGTGTATAGTTTTCCTTGTAGAGGTCTTTCACATCTTTTGTTAGGTTTACACCTAGGTATTTGATTTTTTTTGAGGCTATTGTAAATGGAATTGTTTTCATATATTCTTTTTCAGTTTGTTCATTGCTAGTGTATAGAAATGCTAATGATTTTTCTATGTTGATTTTATATCCTGCTACCTTGCTATAGCTATTGATGATGTCTAGAAGCTTCTGAGTAGAGTTTTTTTGGGTCTTTAAGGTATAGGATCATGTCGTCTGCAAATAGGGCTATTTTGACAGTTTCTTTACCTACTTGTATTCCTTTTATTCCTTCTTCTTGCCTAATTGCTCTGGCTAGGAATTCCAGTACTATGTTGAATAGGAGTGGAGATAGTGGGCATCCTTGTCTGGTTCCTGATTTTAGAGGGAATGGTTTTAATTTTTCTCCGTTAAGTATAATGCTGGCTGTAGGTTTGTCATATATAGCTTTTATAATGTTGAGGAACTTTCCTTCTATTCCTAGTTTTCTTAGAGCTTTTATCATGAAATGATGTTGGATCTTATCAAAGGCTTTTTCTGCATCTATTGAGATGATCAAGTGGTTTTTGTCTTTGCTTCTGTTAATGTGGTTTATTACCTTTATTGATTTTCGTATGTTGAGCCACCCCCGCATCCCTGGGATGAAGCCTACCTGGTCGTGGTGAATAATCTTTTTGATGTGTTGCTGAATTCGGTTTGCCATTATTTTGTTGAGGATTTTTGCATCAATGTTCATTAAGGAGATTGGCCTATAGTTCTCCTTTTTGGAGGTGTCTTTGCCTGGTTTGGGGATAAGTGTAATACTGGCTTCATAAAATGTGTTTGGCAGTTTTCCTTCCCTTTCTATTTCATGGAACAGTTTAAGGAGGGTTGGTATCAGTTCTTCTTTAAAGGTCTGATAGAATTCAGCAGAGAATCCATCAGGTCCTGGACTTTTCTTTTTGGGGAGACTCTTGATTGCTGCTTCCATTTCATTTTGTGTTATAGGTCTATTCAGGTGATTAATTTCCTCTTGGTTCAGTTTTGGATGATCATATGTATCTAGAAATCTGTCCATTTCTTTAAGATTTTCAAATTTATTTGAATATAGGTTCTCAAAGTAGTCTCTGATGATTTCCTGGACTTCCATGGTGTTTGTTGTTATCTCCCCTTTTGCATTCCTAATTCTACTAATTTGGGTTTTTTCTCTCCTCATTTTAGTCAGGTTTGCCGGGGGTCTATCGATCTTGTTTATTTTTTCAAAGAACCAACTTTTTGTTTCATTAATTCTTTGTATGGTTTTTTTGGTTTCTATTTCGTTGATTTCAGCTCTTATTTTTATTATTTCTCTCCTTCTATTTGTTTTGGGATTTGCTTGTTCTTGTTTTTCTAGGAGTTTGAGATGTATCATTAGGTCATTGATTTGGGATCTTTCAATCTTTTTAATATATGCACTCATGGCTATAAACTTTCCTCTCAAGACTGCCTTAGCTGTGTCCCATAGGTTCCGGTAGGTTGTGTTTTCATTTTCATTGACTTCCAGGAACTTTTTAATTTCCTCTTTTATTGCATCGATGATCCATTCTTCATTAAGTAGTGAGTTATTTAGTTTCCAGCTGTTTGCATGTTTTTTGTCTTTACTTTTGTTGTTGAGTTCTACTTTTACTGCATTGTGGTCAGATAGTATGCACGGTATTATTTCTATTCTCTTATACTTGCTGAGGCTTGCTTTGTGCCCTAGGATATGATCTATTTTGGAGAAGGTTCCATGGGCTGCTGAGAAGAATGTATATTGTGTAGAGGTTGGATGAAATGTTCTGTAGACATCTACTAGGTCCACTTGATCTATTGCATATTTTAGATCTTGGATTTCTCTATTGAGTTTTTGTTTGGATGACCTATCTATTGATGATAATGGAGTGTTAAAGTCTCCCACAACCACTGTGTTGGCGTTTATATATGCTATATGCTTTTAGGTCTTTCAGGGTATGTTTGCTGAAATTGGGTGCGTTGACATTGGGTGCGTACAGATTGATGATTATTATTTCCCTTTGGTCTATTTCCCCTTTTATTAGTATGGAATGTCCTTCTTTATCTCGTTTGATCAATGTAGGTTTGAAGTCTACTTTATCAGAGATAAGTATTGCTACTCCTGCTTGTTTTCGGGGGCCATTGGCTTGGTAAATCTTCTTCCAGCCTTTCATCCTAAGCATATGCTTATTTCTGTCGGTGAGATGAGTCTCCTGTAAGCAACAAATTGTTGGATCTTCTTTTTTAATCCATTTTGTCAAACGGTGTCTTTTGATGGGTGAATTAAGTCCATTAACATTAAGTGTTAGTACTGATAGGTATGTGGTGATTCCTGCCATTTAGTTGTCTTAGTTATTTGAAGGTTTGATTGTGTGTACCTAACTTGATGTTACTCTCTACTGTCTTGCTTTTTCTTAACCTGTGGTTTGGTGCTGCCTGCCTTTTCATGGTTAAGTTGGGTGTCACTTTCTGTGTGCAGGATCCCTTGCAGAATCTTTTGTAATGGTGGCTTTGTGGTCACATATTGTTTTAGTTTCTGCTTATCATGGAAGACTTTTATTGCTCCATCTATTTTGAATGATAGCTCTGCTGGGTAGAGTATCCTGGGGTTGAAGTTATTTTCATTCAGTGCCCGGAAGATCTCACCCCACGCTCTTCTTGCTTTTAATGTTTCTGTTGAGAAGTCTGCTGTGATTTTGATGGGTTTACCTTTGTATGTTACTTGTTTTTTCTCTCTTACAGCCTTCAATATTCTTTCCTTAGTTTCTGAACTTGTTGTTTTAATGATGATATGTCGTGGAGTAGTTCTACTTTGATCTGGTCCGTTTGGTGTCCTGGAGGCCTCTTGCATGTGTATGGGAATATCTTTCTCTAGATTTGGGAAATTTTCCGTTATTATTTTGTTGAATATATTACGCATTCCTTTCGCTTGCACCTCTTCTCCTTCTTCGATGCCCATGATTCTCAAGTTTGGTCTTTTGATGGAGTCAGTGAGTTCTTGCATTTTCTTTTCACAGGTCTTGAGTTGTTTAATTAATAGTTCTTCTGTTTTTCCTTTAATTACCATTTCATCTTCAAGTTCTGAGATTCTGTCTTCTGTTTGTTCTATTCTGCTGGATTGGCCTTTCGTTTTGTTTTGCAGTTCTGTTTCGTTCTTTTTTCTGAGGTTTTCCATATCCTGGCAGTTTTCTTCTTTATTGTTGTCTATTTTTGTCCTGAGTTCATTTATCCATTTATTCATTGTGTTCTCTCTTTCACTTTGGTGTTTATACAGTGCTTCTATGGTTTCCTTTATTTCTTCTTTTGCTTTACTGAATATTTCTTGAACCTTAATAATTCTGCATATTTATTTCAACAATTCTAGCTTTTTTTAGAGTTATTTATTTATATATACATATTTATTTATTTTTATTATTCATATGTGCATACAATTCTTGGGTCATTATCCCCCTGCCCCCTCCCCCTCCCTTCTCACCCCCCTCCCCCCATCCCCTCAATACCTGGCAGAAACTATTTTGCCCTTATCTCTAATTTTGTTGAAGAGAGAGTATAAGTAATAATAGGAAGGAACAAGGGGTTTTGCTAGTTGAGATAAGAATAGCTGTACAAGGAGTTGATTCCTATTGATTTCCTGTGCAAGTGTGTTTCCTTCTATGTTAGTTCTTCTTGGTCTAACCTTTTCTCTAGTTCCTGGTCCCCTTCTCCTATTGGCCTCAGTTCCTTTTAAGGTATCTGCTTTAGTTTCTCTGCATTGAGGGCAACAAATGCTATCTAGTTTTTGAGGTGCCTTATCTGTCCTCATACCTCCCTTGTGTGCTCTCACTTTATCATGTGATCAAAGTCCAATCCCTTTGTTGTGTTTGCCCTTGATCTAATGTCCACATATGAGGGAGAACATACGATTTTTGGTCTTTTGGGCCAGGCTAACCTCACTCAGAATGATGTTCTCCAATTCCATCCATTTACCAGTGAATGATAACATTTCGTTCTTCTTCATGGCTGCATAAAATTCCATTGTGTATAGATACCACATTTTCTTAATCCATTCGTCAGTGGTGGGGCATCTTGGCTGTTTCCATAACTTGGCTATTGTGAATAGTGCTGCAATTAACATGAGTGTGCAGGAGCCTCTGGAGTAACCTGTGTCACATTCTTTTGGGTATATCCCCAAGAGTGGTATTGCTGGATCAAATGGTAGATCGATGTCCAGCTTTTTAAGTAGCCTCCAGATTTTTTTCCAGAGTGGTTGTACTAGTCTACATTCCCACCAGCAGTGTAAGAGGGTTCCTTTTTCCCCGCATCCTCGCCAACACCTGTTGGTGGTGTTGCTGATGATGGCTATTCTAACAGGGGTGAGGTGGAATCTTAGCGTGGTTTTAATTTGCATTTCCTTTATTGCTAGAGATGGTGAGCATTTTTTCATGTGTTTTCTGGCCATTTGAATTTCTTCTTTTGAGAAAGTTCTATTTAGTTCACATGCCCATTTCTTTATTGGTTCATTAGTTTTGGGAGAATTTAGTTTTTTAAGTTCCCTGTATATTCTGGTTATCAGTCCTTTGTCTGATGTATAGTTGGCAAATATTTACTCCCACTCTGTGGGTGTTCTCTTCAGTTTAGAGACCATTTCTTTTGATGAACAGAAGCTTTTCAGTTTTATGAGGTCCCATTTATCTATGCTATCTCTTAGTTGCTTGCTGCTGGGGTTTCATTGAGAAAGTTCTTACCTATACCTACTAACTCCAGAGTATTTCCTACTCTTTCTTGTATCAACTTAAGAGTTTGGGGTCTGATATTCAGATCCTTGATCCATTTTGAGTTAATCTTGGTATAGGGTGATATACATGGATCTAGTTTCAGTTTTTTGCAGACTGCTAACCAGTTTTCCCAGCAGTTTTTGTTGAAGAGGCTGCTATTTCTCCATCGTATATTTTTAGCTCCTTTGTCAAAGATAAGTTGCTCATAGTTGTGTGGCTTCATATCTGGATCTTCTATTCTGTTCCACTGGTCTTCATGTCTGTCTTTGTGCCAGTACCATGCTGTTTTTACTGTTACTGCTTTGTAATATAGTTTGAGGTCAGGTATTGTGATACCTCCTGCATTGTTCTTTTGACTGAGTATTGCCTTGGCTATTCGTGGCCTCTTGTGTTTCCATATAAATTTAACAGTAGATTTTTCAATCTCTTTAATGAATGTTATTGGAATTTTGATGGGAATTGCATTAAACGTGTAGATTACTTTGGGGAGTATTGACATTTTTACTATGTTGATTCTACCAATCCATGAGCATGGGAGATCTCTCCACTTTCTATAGTCTTCCTCAATCTCTTTCTTCAGAAGTGTATAGTTTTCCTTGTAGAGGTCTTTCACATCTTTTGTTAGGTTTACACCTAGGTATTTGATTTTTTTTGAGGCTATTGTAAATGGAATTGTTTTCATATATTCTTTTTCAGTTTGTTCATTGCTAGTGTATAGAAATGCTAATGATTTTTCTATGTTGATTTTATATCCTGCTACCTTGCTATAGCTATTGATGATGTCTAGAAGCTTCTGAGTAGAGTTTTTTTGGGTCTTTAAGGTATAGGATCATGTCGTCTGCAAATAGGGCTATTTTGACAGTTTCTTTACCTACTTGTATTCCTTTTATTCCTTCTTCTTGCCTAATTGCTCTGGCTAGGAATTCCAGTACTATGTTGAATAGGAGTGGAGATAGTGGGCATCCTTGTCTGGTTCCTGATTTTAGAGGGAATGGTTTTAATTTTTCTCCGTTAAGTATAATGCTGGCTGTAGGTTTGTCATATATAGCTTTTATAATGTTGAGGAACTTTCCTTCTATTCCTAGTTTTCTTAGAGCTTTTATCATGAAATGATGTTGGATCTTATCAAAGGCTTTTTCTGCATCTATTGAGATGATCAAGTGGTTTTTGTCTTTGCTTCTGTTAATGTGGTTTATTACCTTTATTGATTTTCGTATGTTGAGCCACCCCCGCATCCCTGGGATGAAGCCTACCTGGTCGTGGTGAATAATCTTTTTGATGTGTTGCTGAATTCGGTTTGCCATTATTTTGTTGAGGATTTTTGCATCAATGTTCATTAAGGAGATTGGCCTATAGTTCTCCTTTTTGGAGGTGTCTTTGCCTGGTTTGGGGATAAGTGTAATACTGGCTTCATAAAATGTGTTTGGCAGTTTTCCTTCCCTTTCTATTTCATGGAACAGTTTAAGGAGGGTTGGTATCAGTTCTTCTTTAAAGGTCTGATAGAATTCAGCAGAGAATCCATCAGGTCCTGGACTTTTCTTTTTGGGGAGACTCTTGATTGCTGCTTCCATTTCATTTTGTGTTATAGGTCTATTCAGGTGATTAATTTCCTCTTGGTTCAGTTTTGGATGATCATATGTATCTAGAAATCTGTCCATTTCTTTAAGATTTTCAAATTTATTTGAATATAGGTTCTCAAAGTAGTCTCTGATGATTTCCTGGACTTCCATGGTGTTTGTTGTTATCTCCCCTTTTGCATTCCTAATTCTACTAATTTGGGTTTTTTCTCTCCTCATTTTAGTCAGGTTTGCCGGGGGTCTATCGATCTTGTTTATTTTTTCAAAGAACCAACTTTTTGTTTCATTAATTCTTTGTATGGTTTTTTTGGTTTCTATTTCGTTGATTTCAGCTCTTATTTTTATTATTTCTCTCCTTCTATTTGTTTTGGGATTTGCTTGTTCTTGTTTTTCTAGGAGTTTGAGATGTATCATTAGGTCATTGATTTGGGATCTTTCAATCTTTTTAATATATGCACTCATGGCTATAAACTTTCCTCTCAAGACTGCCTTAGCTGTGTCCCATAGGTTCCGGTAGGTTGTGTTTTCATTTTCATTGACTTCCAGGAACTTTTTAATTTCCTCTTTTATTGCATCGATGATCCATTCTTCATTAAGTAGTGAGTTATTTAGTTTCCAGCTGTTTGCATGTTTTTTGTCTTTACTTTTGTTGTTGAGTTCTACTTTTACTGCATTGTGGTCAGATAGTATGCACGGTATTATTTCTATTCTCTTATACTTGCTGAGGCTTGCTTTGTGCCCTAGGATATGATCTATTTTGGAGAAGGTTCCATGGGCTGCTGAGAAGAATGTATATTGTGTAGAGGTTGGATGAAATGTTCTGTAGACATCTACTAGGTCCACTTGATCTATTGCATATTTTAGATCTTGGATTTCTCTATTGAGTTTTTGTTTGGATGACCTATCTATTGATGATAATGGAGTGTTAAAGTCTCCCACAACCACTGTGTTGGCGTTTATATATGCTATATGCTTTTAGGTCTTTCAGGGTATGTTTGCTGAAATTGGGTGCGTTGACATTGGGTGCGTACAGATTGATGATTATTATTTCCCTTTGGTCTATTTCCCCTTTTATTAGTATGGAATGTCCTTCTTTATCTCGTTTGATCAATGTAGGTTTGAAGTCTACTTTATCAGAGATAAGTATTGCTACTCCTGCTTGTTTTCGGGGGCCATTGGCTTGGTAAATCTTCTTCCAGCCTTTCATCCTAAGCATATGCTTATTTCTGTCGGTGAGATGAGTCTCCTGTAAGCAACAAATTGTTGGATCTTCTTTTTTAATCCATTTTGTCAAACGGTGTCTTTTGATGGGTGAATTAAGTCCATTAACATTAAGTGTTAGTACTGATAGGTATGTGGTGATTCCTGCCATTTAGTTGTCTTAGTTATTTGAAGGTTTGATTGTGTGTACCTAACTTGATGTTACTCTCTACTGTCTTGCTTTTTCTTAACCTGTGGTTTGGTGCTGCCTGCCTTTTCATGGTTAAGTTGGGTGTCACTTTCTGTGTGCAGGATCCCTTGCAGAATCTTTTGTAATGGTGGCTTTGTGGTCACATATTGTTTTAGTTTCTGCTTATCATGGAAGACTTTTATTGCTCCATCTATTTTGAATGATAGCTCTGCTGGGTAGAGTATCCTGGGGTTGAAGTTATTTTCATTCAGTGCCCGGAAGATCTCACCCCACGCTCTTCTTGCTTTTAATGTTTCTGTTGAGAAGTCTGCTGTGATTTTGATGGGTTTACCTTTGTATGTTACTTGTTTTTTCTCTCTTACAGCCTTCAATATTCTTTCCTTAGTTTCTGAACTTGTTGTTTTAATGATGATATGTCGTGGAGTAGTTCTACTTTGATCTGGTCCGTTTGGTGTCCTGGAGGCCTCTTGCATGTGTATGGGAATATCTTTCTCTAGATTTGGGAAATTTTCCGTTATTATTTTGTTGAATATATTACGCATTCCTTTCGCTTGCACCTCTTCTCCTTCTTCGATGCCCATGATTCTCAAGTTTGGTCTTTTGATGGAGTCAGTGAGTTCTTGCATTTTCTTTTCACAGGTCTTGAGTTGTTTAATTAATAGTTCTTCTGTTTTTCCTTTAATTACCATTTCATCTTCAAGTTCTGAGATTCTGTCTTCTGTTTGTTCTATTCTGCTGGATTGGCCTTTCGTTTTGTTTTGCAGTTCTGTTTCGTTCTTTTTTCTGAGGTTTTCCATATCCTGGCAGTTTTCTTCTTTATTGTTGTCTATTTTTGTCCTGAGTTCATTTATCCATTTATTCATTGTGTTCTCTCTTTCACTTTGGTGTTTATACAGTGCTTCTATGGTTTCCTTTATTTCTTCTTTTGCTTTACTGAATATTTCTTGAACCTTAATAATTCTGCATATTTATTTCAACAATTCTAGCTTTTTTTAGAGTTATTTATTTATATATACATATTTATTTATTTTTATTATTCATATGTGCATACAATTCTTGGGTCATTATCCCCCTGCCCCCTCCCCCTCCCTTCTCACCCCCCTCCCCCCATCCCCTCAATACCTGGCAGAAACTATTTTGCCCTTATCTCTAATTTTGTTGAAGAGAGAGTATAAGTAATAATAGGAAGGAACAAGGGGTTTTGCTAGTTGAGATAAGAATAGCTGTACAAGGAGTTGATTCCTATTGATTTCCTGTGCAAGTGTGTTTCCTTCTATGTTAGTTCTTCTTGGTCTAACCTTTTCTCTAGTTCCTGGTCCCCTTCTCCTATTGGCCTCAGTTCCTTTTAAGGTATCTGCTTTAGTTTCTCTGCATTGAGGGCAACAAATGCTATCTAGTTTTTGAGGTGCCTTATCTGTCCTCATACCTCCCTTGTGTGCTCTCACTTTATCATGTGATCAAAGTCCAATCCCT
Organism: Castor canadensis; assembly: GCF_047511655.1. Taxonomy (NCBI): domain Eukaryota; kingdom Metazoa; phylum Chordata; class Mammalia; order Rodentia; family Castoridae; genus Castor; species Castor canadensis. The sequence continues at coordinate 89,023,154 of NC_133398.1, forward strand.
TTGTTGTGTTTGCCCTTGATCTAATGTCCACATATGAGGGAGAACATACGATTTTTGGTCTTTTGGGCCAGGCTAACCTCACTCAGAATGATGTTCTCCAATTCCATCCATTTACCAGTGAATGATAACATTTCGTTCTTCTTCATGGCTGCATAAAATTCCATTGTGTATAGATACCACATTTTCTTAATCCATTCGTCAGTGGTGGGGCATCTTGGCTGTTTCCATAACTTGGCTATTGTGAATAGTGCTGCAATTAACATGAGTGTGCAGGAGCCTCTGGAGTAACCTGTGTCACATTCTTTTGGGTATATCCCCAAGAGTGGTATTGCTGGATCAAATGGTAGATCGATGTCCAGCTTTTTAAGTAGCCTCCAGATTTTTTTCCAGAGTGGTTGTACTAGTCTACATTCCCACCAGCAGTGTAAGAGGGTTCCTTTTTCCCCGCATCCTCGCCAACACCTGTTGGTGGTGTTGCTGATGATGGCTATTCTAACAGGGGTGAGGTGGAATCTTAGCGTGGTTTTAATTTGCATTTCCTTTATTGCTAGAGATGGTGAGCATTTTTTCATGTGTTTTCTGGCCATTTGAATTTCTTCTTTTGAGAAAGTTCTATTTAGTTCACATGCCCATTTCTTTATTGGTTCATTAGTTTTGGGAGAATTTAGTTTTTTAAGTTCCCTGTATATTCTGGTTATCAGTCCTTTGTCTGATGTATAGTTGGCAAATATTTACTCCCACTCTGTGGGTGTTCTCTTCAGTTTAGAGACCATTTCTTTTGATGAACAGAAGCTTTTCAGTTTTATGAGGTCCCATTTATCTATGCTATCTCTTAGTTGCTTGCTGCTGGGGTTTCATTGAGAAAGTTCTTACCTATACCTACTAACTCCAGAGTATTTCCTACTCTTTCTTGTATCAACTTAAGAGTTTGGGGTCTGATATTCAGATCCTTGATCCATTTTGAGTTAATCTTGGTATAGGGTGATATACATGGATCTAGTTTCAGTTTTTTGCAGACTGCTAACCAGTTTTCCCAGCAGTTTTTGTTGAAGAGGCTGCTATTTCTCCATCGTATATTTTTAGCTCCTTTGTCAAAGATAAGTTGCTCATAGTTGTGTGGCTTCATATCTGGATCTTCTATTCTGTTCCACTGGTCTTCATGTCTGTCTTTGTGCCAGTACCATGCTGTTTTTACTGTTACTGCTTTGTAATATAGTTTGAGGTCAGGTATTGTGATACCTCCTGCATTGTTCTTTTGACTGAGTATTGCCTTGGCTATTCGTGGCCTCTTGTGTTTCCATATAAATTTAACAGTAGATTTTTCAATCTCTTTAATGAATGTTATTGGAATTTTGATGGGAATTGCATTAAACGTGTAGATTACTTTGGGGAGTATTGACATTTTTACTATGTTGATTCTACCAATCCATGAGCATGGGAGATCTCTCCACTTTCTATAGTCTTCCTCAATCTCTTTCTTCAGAAGTGTATAGTTTTCCTTGTAGAGGTCTTTCACATCTTTTGTTAGGTTTACACCTAGGTATTTGATTTTTTTTGAGGCTATTGTAAATGGAATTGTTTTCATATATTCTTTTTCAGTTTGTTCATTGCTAGTGTATAGAAATGCTAATGATTTTTCTATGTTGATTTTATATCCTGCTACCTTGCTATAGCTATTGATGATGTCTAGAAGCTTCTGAGTAGAGTTTTTTTGGGTCTTTAAGGTATAGGATCATGTCGTCTGCAAATAGGGCTATTTTGACAGTTTCTTTACCTACTTGTATTCCTTTTATTCCTTCTTCTTGCCTAATTGCTCTGGCTAGGAATTCCAGTACTATGTTGAATAGGAGTGGAGATAGTGGGCATCCTTGTCTGGTTCCTGATTTTAGAGGGAATGGTTTTAATTTTTCTCCGTTAAGTATAATGCTGGCTGTAGGTTTGTCATATATAGCTTTTATAATGTTGAGGAACTTTCCTTCTATTCCTAGTTTTCTTAGAGCTTTTATCATGAAATGATGTTGGATCTTATCAAAGGCTTTTTCTGCATCTATTGAGATGATCAAGTGGTTTTTGTCTTTGCTTCTGTTAATGTGGTTTATTACCTTTATTGATTTTCGTATGTTGAGCCACCCCCGCATCCCTGGGATGAAGCCTACCTGGTCGTGGTGAATAATCTTTTTGATGTGTTGCTGAATTCGGTTTGCCATTATTTTGTTGAGGATTTTTGCATCAATGTTCATTAAGGAGATTGGCCTATAGTTCTCCTTTTTGGAGGTGTCTTTGCCTGGTTTGGGGATAAGTGTAATACTGGCTTCATAAAATGTGTTTGGCAGTTTTCCTTCCCTTTCTATTTCATGGAACAGTTTAAGGAGGGTTGGTATCAGTTCTTCTTTAAAGGTCTGATAGAATTCAGCAGAGAATCCATCAGGTCCTGGACTTTTCTTTTTGGGGAGACTCTTGATTGCTGCTTCCATTTCATTTTGTGTTATAGGTCTATTCAGGTGATTAATTTCCTCTTGGTTCAGTTTTGGATGATCATATGTATCTAGAAATCTGTCCATTTCTTTAAGATTTTCAAATTTATTTGAATATAGGTTCTCAAAGTAGTCTCTGATGATTTCCTGGACTTCCATGGTGTTTGTTGTTATCTCCCCTTTTGCATTCCTAATTCTACTAATTTGGGTTTTTTCTCTCCTCATTTTAGTCAGGTTTGCCGGGGGTCTATCGATCTTGTTTATTTTTTCAAAGAACCAACTTTTTGTTTCATTAATTCTTTGTATGGTTTTTTTGGTTTCTATTTCGTTGATTTCAGCTCTTATTTTTATTATTTCTCTCCTTCTATTTGTTTTGGGATTTGCTTGTTCTTGTTTTTCTAGGAGTTTGAGATGTATCATTAGGTCATTGATTTGGGATCTTTCAATCTTTTTAATATATGCACTCATGGCTATAAACTTTCCTCTCAAGACTGCCTTAGCTGTGTCCCATAGGTTCCGGTAGGTTGTGTTTTCATTTTCATTGACTTCCAGGAACTTTTTAATTTCCTCTTTTATTGCATCGATGATCCATTCTTCATTAAGTAGTGAGTTATTTAGTTTCCAGCTGTTTGCATGTTTTTTGTCTTTACTTTTGTTGTTGAGTTCTACTTTTACTGCATTGTGGTCAGATAGTATGCACGGTATTATTTCTATTCTCTTATACTTGCTGAGGCTTGCTTTGTGCCCTAGGATATGATCTATTTTGGAGAAGGTTCCATGGGCTGCTGAGAAGAATGTATATTGTGTAGAGGTTGGATGAAATGTTCTGTAGACATCTACTAGGTCCACTTGATCTATTGCATATTTTAGATCTTGGATTTCTCTATTGAGTTTTTGTTTGGATGACCTATCTATTGATGATAATGGAGTGTTAAAGTCTCCCACAACCACTGTGTTGGCGTTTATATATGCTTTTAGGTCTTTCAGGGTATGTTTGCTGAAATTGGGTGCGTTGACATTGGGTGCGTACAGATTGATGATTATTATTTCCCTTTGGTCTATTTCCCCTTTTATTAGTATGGAATGTCCTTCTTTATCTCGTTTGATCAATGTAGGTTTGAAGTCTACTTTATCAGAGATAAGTATTGCTACTCCTGCTTGTTTTCGGGGGCCATTGGCTTGGTAAATCTTCTTCCAGCCTTTCATCCTAAGCATATGCTTATTTCTGTCGGTGAGATGAGTCTCCTGTAAGCAACAAATTGTTGGATCTTCTTTTTTAATCCATTTTGTCAAACGGTGTCTTTTGATGGGTGAATTAAGTCCATTAACATTAAGTGTTAGTACTGATAGGTATGTGGTGATTCCTGCCATTTAGTTGTCTTAGTTATTTGAAGGTTTGATTGTGTGTACCTAACTTGATGTTACTCTCTACTGTCTTGCTTTTTCTTAACCTGTGGTTTGGTGCTGCCTGCCTTTTCATGGTTAAGTTGGGTGTCACTTTCTGTGTGCAGGATCCCTTGCAGAATCTTTTGTAATGGTGGCTTTGTGGTCACATATTGTTTTAGTTTCTGCTTATCATGGAAGACTTTTATTGCTCCATCTATTTTGAATGATAGCTCTGCTGGGTAGAGTATCCTGGGGTTGAAGTTATTTTCATTCAGTGCCCGGAAGATCTCACCCCACGCTCTTCTTGCTTTTAATGTTTCTGTTGAGAAGTCTGCTGTGATTTTGATGGGTTTACCTTTGTATGTTACTTGTTTTTTCTCTCTTACAGCCTTCAATATTCTTTCCTTAGTTTCTGAACTTGTTGTTTTAATGATGATATGTCGTGGAGTAGTTCTACTTTGATCTGGTCCGTTTGGTGTCCTGGAGGCCTCTTGCATGTGTATGGGAATATCTTTCTCTAGATTTGGGAAATTTTCCGTTATTATTTTGTTGAATATATTACGCATTCCTTTCGCTTGCACCTCTTCTCCTTCTTCGATGCCCATGATTCTCAAGTTTGGTCTTTTGATGGAGTCAGTGAGTTCTTGCATTTTCTTTTCACAGGTCTTGAGTTGTTTAATTAATAGTTCTTCTGTTTTTCCTTTAATTACCATTTCATCTTCAAGTTCTGAGATTCTGTCTTCTGTTTGTTCTATTCTGCTGGATTGGCCTTCCGTTTTGTTTTGCAGTTCTGTTTCGTTCTTTTTTCTGAGGTTTTCCATATCCTGGCAGTTTTCTTCTTTATTGTTGTCTATTTTTGTCCTGAGTTCATTTATCCATTTATTCATTGTGTTCTCTCTTTCACTTTGGTGTTTATACAGTGCTTCTATGGTTTCCTTTATTTCTTCTTTTGCTTTACTGAATATTTCTTGAACCTTAATAATTCTGCATATTTATTTCAACAATTCTAGCTTTTTTTAGAGTTATTTATTTATATATACATATTTATTTATTTTTATTATTCATATGTGCATACAATTCTTGGGTCATTATCCCCCTGCCCCCTCCCCCTCCCTTCTCACCCCCCTCCCCCCATCCCCTCAATACCTGGCAGAAACTATTTTGCCCTTATCTCTAATTTTGTTGAAGAGAGAGTATAAGTAATAATAGGAAGGAACAAGGGGTTTTGCTAGTTGAGATAAGAATAGCTGTACAAGGAGTTGATTCCTATTGATTTCCTGTGCAAGTGTGTTTCCTTCTATGTTAGTTCTTCTTGGTCTAACCTTTTCTCTAGTTCCTGGTCCCCTTCTCCTATTGGCCTCAGTTCCTTTTAAGGTATCTGCTTTAGTTTCTCTGCATTGAGGGCAACAAATGCTATCTAGTTTTTGAGGTGCCTTATCTATCCTCATACCTCCCTTGTGTGCTCTCACTTTATCATGTGATCAAAGTCCAATCCCTTTGTTGTGTTTGCCCTTGATCTAATGTCCACATATGAGGGAGAACATACGATTTTTGGTCTTTTGGGCCAGGCTAACCTCACTCAGAATGATGTTCTCCAATTCCATCCATTTACCAGTGAATGATAACATTTCGTTCTTCTTCATGGCTGCATAAAATTCCATTGTGTATAGATACCACATTTTCTTAATCCACTCGTCAGTGGTGGGGCATCTTGGCTGTTTCCATAACTTGGCTATTGTGAATAGTGCTGCAATTAACATGAGTGTGCAGGAGCCTCTGGAGTAACCTGTGTCACATTCTTTTGGGTATATCCCCAAGAGTGGTATTGCTGGATCAAATGGTAGATCGATGTCCAGCTTTTTAAGTAGCCTCCAGATTTTTTTCCAGAGTGGTTGTACTAGTCTACATTCCCACCAGCAGTGTAAGAGGGTTCCTTTTTCCCCGCATCCTCGCCAACACCTGTTGGTGGTGTTGCTGATGATGGCTATTCTAACAGGGGTGAGGTGGAATCTTAGCGTGGTTTTAATTTGCATTTCCTTTATTGCTAGAGATGGTGAGCATTTTTTCATGTGTTTTCTGGCCATTTGAATTTCTTCTTTTGAGAAAGTTCTATTTAGTTCACATGCCCATTTCTTTATTGGTTCATTAGTTTTGGGAGAATTTAGTTTTTTAAGTTCCCTGTATATTCTGGTTATCAGTCCTTTGTCTGATGTATAGTTGGCAAATATTTTCTCCCACTCTGTGGGTGTTCTCTTCAGTTTAGAGACCATTTCTTTTGATGAACAGAAGCTTTTCAGTTTTATGAGGTCCCATTTATCTATGCTATCTCTTAGTTGCTTGCTGCTGGGGTTTCATTGAGAAAGTTCTTACCTATACCTACTAACTCCAGAGTATTTCCTACTCTTTCTTGTATCAACTTAAGAGTTTGGGGTCTGATATTCGGATCCTTGATCCATTTTGAGTTAATCTTGGTATAGGGTGATATACATGGATCTAGTTTCAGTTTTTTGCAGACTGCTAACCAGTTTTCCCAGCAGTTTTTGTTGAAGAGGCTGCTATTTCTCCATCGTATATTTTTAGCTCCTTTGTCAAAGATAAGTTGCTCATAGTTGTGTGGCTTCATATCTGGATCTTCTATTCTGTTCCACTGGTCTTCATGTCTGTCTTTGTGCCAGTACCATGCTGTTTTTACTGTTACTGCTTTGTAATATAGTTTGAGGTCAGGTATTGTGATACCTCCTGCATTGTTCTTTTGACTGAGTATTGCCTTGGCTATTCGTGGCCTCTTGTGTTTCCATATAAATTTAACAGTAGATTTTTCAATCTCTTTAATGAATGTTATTGGAATTTTGATGGGAATTGCATTAAACGTGTAGATTACTTTGGGGAGTATTGACATTTTTACTATGTTGATTCTACCAATCCATGAGCATGGGAGATCTCTCCACTTTCTATAGTCTTCCTCAATCTCTTTCTTCAGAAGTGTATAGTTTTCCTTGTAGAGGTCTTTCACATCTTTTGTTAGGTTTACACCTAGGTATTTGATTTTTTTTGAGGCTATTGTAAATGGAATTGTTTTCATATATTCTTTTTCAGTTTGTTCATTGCTAGTGTATAGAAATGCTAATGATTTTTCTATGTTGATTTTATATCCTGCTACCTTGCTATAGCTATTGATGATGTCTAGAAGCTTCTGAGTAGAGTTTTTTTGGGTCTTTAAGGTATAGGATCATGTCGTCTGCAAATAGGGCTATTTTGACAGTTTCTTTACCTACTTGTATTCCTTTTATTCCTTCTTCTTGCCTAATTGCTCTGGCTAGGAATTCCAGTACTATGTTGAATAGGAGTGGAGATAGTGGGCATCCTTGTCTGGTTCCTGATTTTAGAGGGAATGGTTTTAATTTTTCTCCGTTAAGTATAATGCTGGCTGTAGGTTTGTCATATATAGCTTTTATAATGTTGAGGAACTTTCCTTCTATTCCTAGTTTTCTTAGAGCTTTTATCATGAAATGATGTTGGATCTTATCAAAGGCTTTTTCTGCATCTATTGAGATGATCAAGTGGTTTTTGTCTTTGCTTCTGTTAATGTGGTTTATTACCTTTATTGATTTTCGTATGTTGAGCCACCCCCGCATCCCTGGGATGAAGCCTACCTGGTCGTGGTGAATAATCTTTTTGATGTGTTGCTGAATTCGGTTTGCCATTATTTTGTTGAGGATTTTTGCATCAATGTTCATTAAGGAGATTGGCCTATAGTTCTCCTTTTTGGAGGTGTCTTTGCCTGGTTTGGGGATAAGTGTAATACTGGCTTCATAAAATGTGTTTGGCAGTTTTCCTTCCCTTTCTATTTCATGGAACAGTTTAAGGAGGGTTGGTATCAGTTCTTCTTTAAAGGTCTGATAGAATTCAGCAGAGAATCCATCAGGTCCTGGACTTTTCTTTTTGGGGAGACTCTTGATTGCTGCTTCCATTTCATTTTGTGTTATAGGTCTATTCAGGTGATTAATTTCCTCTTGGTTCAGTTTTGGATGATCATATGTATCTAGAAATCTGTCCATTTCTTTAAGATTTTCAAATTTATTTGAATATAGGTTCTCAAAGTAGTCTCTGATGATTTCCTGGACTTCCATGGTGTTTGTTGTTATCTCCCCTTTTGCATTCCTAATTCTACTAATTTGGGTTTTTTCTCTCCTCATTTTAGTCAGGTTTGCCGGGGGTCTATCGATCTTGTTTATTTTTTCAAAGAACCAACTTTTTGTTTCATTAATTCTTTGTATGGTTTTTTTGGTTTCTATTTCGTTGATTTCAGCTCTTATTTTTATTATTTCTCTCCTTCTATTTGTTTTGGGATTTGCTTGTTCTTGTTTTTCTAGGAGTTTGAGATGTATCATTAGGTCATTGATTTGGGATCTTTCAATCTTTTTAATATATGCACTCATGGCTATAAACTTTCCTCTCAAGACTGCCTTAGCTGTGTCCCATAGGTTCCGGTAGGTTGTGTTTTCATTTTCATTGACTTCCAGGAACTTTTTAATTTCCTCTTTTATTGCATCGATGATCCATTCTTCATTAAGTAGTGAGTTATTTAGTTTCCAGCTGTTTGCATGTTTTTTGTCTTTACTTTTGTTGTTGAGTTCTACTTTTACTGCATTGTGGTCAGATAGTATGCACGGTATTATTTCTATTCTCTTATACTTGCTGAGGCTTGCTTTGTGCCCTAGGATATGATCTATTTTGGAGAAGGTTCCATGGGCTGCTGAGAAGAATGTATATTGTGTAGAGGTTGGATGAAATGTTCTGTAGACATCTACTAGGTCCACTTGATCTATTGCATATTTTAGATCTTGGATTTCTCTATTGAGTTTTTGTTTGGATGACCTATCTATTGATGATAATGGAGTGTTAAAGTCTCCCACAACCACTGTGTTGGCGTTTATATATGCTTTTAGGTCTTTCAGGGTATGTTTGCTGAAATTGGGTGCGTTGACATTGGGTGCGTACAGATTGATGATTATTATTTCCCTTTGGTCTATTTCCCCTTTTATTAGTATGGAATGTCCTTCTTTATCTCGTTTGATCAATGTAGGTTTGAAGTCTACTTTATCAGAGATAAGTATTGCTACTCCTGCTTGTTTTCGGGGGCCATTGGCTTGGTAAATCTTCTTCCAGCCTTTCATCCTAAGCATATGCTTATTTCTGTCGGTGAGATGAGTCTCCTGTAAGCAACAAATTGTTGGATCTTCTTTTTTAATCCATTTTGTCAAACGGTGTCTTTTGATGGGTGAATTAAGTCCATTAACATTAAGTGTTAGTACTGATAGGTATGTGGTGATTCCTGCCATTTAGTTGTCTTAGTTATTTGAAGGTTTGATTGTGTGTACCTAACTTGATGTTACTCTCTACTGTCTTGCTTTTTCTTAACCTGTGGTTTGGTGCTGCCTGCCTTTTCATGGTTAAGTTGGGTGTCACTTTCTGTGTGCAGGATCCCTTGCAGAATCTTTTGTAATGGTGGCTTTGTGGTCACATATTGTTTTAGTTTCTGCTTATCATGGAAGACTTTTATTGCTCCATCTATTTTGAATGATAGCTCTGCTGGGTAGAGTATCCTGGGGTTGAAGTTATTTTCATTCAGTGCCCGGAAGATCTCACCCCACGCTCTTCTTGCTTTTAATGTTTCTGTTGAGAAGTCTGCTGTGATTTTGATGGGTTTACCTTTGTATGTTACTTGTTTTTTCTCTCTTACAGCCTTCAATATTCTTTCCTTAGTTTCTGAACTTGTTGTTTTAATGATGATATGTCGTGGAGTAGTTCTACTTTGATCTGGTCCGTTTGGTGTCCTGGAGGCCTCTTGCATGTGTATGGGAATATCTTTCTCTAGATTTGGGAAATTTTCCGTTATTATTTTGTTGAATATATTACGCATTCCTTTCGCTTGCACCTCTTCTCCTTCTTCGATGCCCATGATTCTCAAGTTTGGTCTTTTGATGGAGTCAGTGAGTTCTTGCATTTTCTTTTCACAGGTCTTGAGTTGTTTAATTAATAGTTCTTCTGTTTTTCCTTTAATTACCATTTCATCTTCAAGTTCTGAGATTCTGTCTTCTGTTTGTTCTATTCTGCTGGATTGGCCTTCCGTTTTGTTTTGCAGTTCTGTTTCGTTCTTTTTTCTGAGGTTTTCCATATCCTGGCAGTTTTCTTCTTTATTGTTGTCTATTTTTGTCCTGAGTTCATTTATCCATTTATTCATTGTGTTCTCTCTTTCACTTTGGTGTTTATACAGTGCTTCTATGGTTTCCTTTATTTCTTCTTTTGCTTTACTGAATATTTCTTGAACCTTAATAATTCTGCATATTTATTTCAACAATTCTAGCTTTTTTTAGAGTTATTTATTTATATATACATATTTATTTATTTTTATTATTCATATGTGCATACAATTCTTGGGTCATTATCCCCCTGCCCCCTCCCCCTCCCTTCTCACCCCCCTCCCCCCATCCCCTCAATACCTGGCAGAAACTATTTTGCCCTTATCTCTAATTTTGTTGAAGAGAGAGTATAAGTAATAATAGGAAGGAACAAGGGGTTTTGCTAGTTGAGATAAGAATAGCTGTACAAGGAGTTGATTCCTATTGATTTCCTGTGCAAGTGTGTTTCCTTCTATGTTAGTTCTTCTTGGTCTAACCTTTTCTCTAGTTCCTGGTCCCCTTCTCCTATTGGCCTCAGTTCCTTTTAAGGTATCTGCTTTAGTTTCTCTGCATTGAGGGCAACAAATGCTATCTAGTTTTTGAGGTGCCTTATCTATCCTCATACCTCCCTTGTGTGCTCTCACTTTATCATGTGATCAAAGTCCAATCCCTTTGTTGTGTTTGCCCTTGATCTAATGTCCACATATGAGGGAGAACATACGATTTTTGGTCTTTTGGGCCAGGCTAACCTCACTCAGAATGATGTTCTCCAATTCCATCCATTTACCAGTGAATGATAACATTTCGTTCTTCTTCATGGCTGCATAAAATTCCATTGTGTATAGATACCACATTTTCTTAATCCACTCGTCAGTGGTGGGGCATCTTGGCTGTTTCCATAACTTGGCTATTGTGAATAGTGCTGCAATTAACATGAGTGTGCAGGAGCCTCTGGAGTAACCTGTGTCACATTCTTTTGGGTATATCCCCAAGAGTGGTATTGCTGGATCAAATGGTAGATCGATGTCCAGCTTTTTAAGTAGCCTCCAGATTTTTTTCCAGAGTGGTTGTACTAGTCTACATTCCCACCAGCAGTGTAAGAGGGTTCCTTTTTCCCCGCATCCTCGCCAACACCTGTTGGTGGTGTTGCTGATGATGGCTATTCTAACAGGGGTGAGGTGGAATCTTAGCGTGGTTTTAATTTGCATTTCCTTTATTGCTAGAGATGGTGAGCATTTTTTCATGTGTTTTCTGGCCATTTGAATTTCTTCTTTTGAGAAAGTTCTATTTAGTTCACATGCCCATTTCTTTATTGGTTCATTAGTTTTGGGAGAATTTAGTTTTTTAAGTTCCCTGTATATTCTGGTTATCAGTCCTTTGTCTGATGTATAGTTGGCAAATATTTTCTCCCACTCTGTGGGTGTTCTCTTCAGTTTAGAGACCATTTCTTTTGATGAACAGAAGCTTTTCAGTTTTATGAGGTCCCATTTATCTATGCTATCTCTTAGTTGCTTGCTGCTGGGGTTTCATTGAGAAAGTTCTTACCTATACCTACTAACTCCAGAGTATTTCCTACTCTTTCTTGTATCAACTTAAGAGTTTGGGGTCTGATATTCGGATCCTTGATCCATTTTGAGTTAATCTTGGTATAGGGTGATATACATGGATCTAGTTTCAGTTTTTTGCAGACTGCTAACCAGTTTTCCCAGCAGTTTTTGTTGAAGAGGCTGCTATTTCTCCATCGTATATTTTTAGCTCCTTTGTCAAAGATAAGTTGCTCATAGTTGTGTGGCTTCATATCTGGATCTTCTATTCTGTTCCACTGGTCTTCATGTCTGTCTTTGTGCCAGTACCATGCTGTTTTTACTGTTACTGCTTTGTAATATAGTTTGAGGTCAGGTATTGTGATACCTCCTGCATTGTTCTTTTGACTGAGTATTGCCTTGGCTATTCGTGGCCTCTTGTGTTTCCATATAAATTTAACAGTAGATTTTTCAATCTCTTTAATGAATGTTATTGGAATTTTGATGGGAATTGCATTAAACGTGTAGATTACTTTGGGGAGTATTGACATTTTTACTATGTTGATTCTACCAATCCATGAGCATGGGAGATCTCTCCACTTTCTATAGTCTTCCTCAATCTCTTTCTTCAGAAGTGTATAGTTTTCCTTGTAGAGGTCTTTCACATCTTTTGTTAGGTTTACACCTAGGTATTTGATTTTTTTTGAGGCTATTGTAAATGGAATTGTTTTCATATATTCTTTTTCAGTTTGTTCATTGCTAGTGTATAGAAATGCTAATGATTTTTCTATGTTGATTTTATATCCTGCTACCTTGCTATAGCTATTGATGATGTCTAGAAGCTTCTGAGTAGAGTTTTTTTGGGTCTTTAAGGTATAGGATCATGTCGTCTGCAAATAGGGCTATTTTGACAGTTTCTTTACCTACTTGTATTCCTTTTATTCCTTCTTCTTGCCTAATTGCTCTGGCTAGGAATTCCAGTACTATGTTGAATAGGAGTGGAGATAGTGGGCATCCTTGTCTGGTTCCTGATTTTAGAGGGAATGGTTTTAATTTTTCTCCGTTAAGTATAATGCTGGCTGTAGGTTTGTCATATATAGCTTTTATAATGTTGAGGAACTTTCCTTCTATTCCTAGTTTTCTTAGAGCTTTTATCATGAAATGATGTTGGATCTTATCAAAGGCTTTTTCTGCATCTATTGAGATGATCAAGTGGTTTTTGTCTTTGCTTCTGTTAATGTGGTTTATTACCTTTATTGATTTTCGTATGTTGAGCCACCCCCGCATCCCTGGGATGAAGCCTACCTGGTCGTGGTGAATAATCTTTTTGATGTGTTGCTGAATTCGGTTTGCCATTATTTTGTTGAGGATTTTTGCATCAATGTTCATTAAGGAGATTGGCCTATAGTTCTCCTTTTTGGAGGTGTCTTTGCCTGGTTTGGGGATAAGTGTAATACTGGCTTCATAAAATGTGTTTGGCAGTTTTCCTTCCCTTTCTATTTCATGGAACAGTTTAAGGAGGGTTGGTATCAGTTCTTCTTTAAAGGTCTGATAGAATTCAGCAGAGAATCCATCAGGTCCTGGACTTTTCTTTTTGGGGAGACTCTTGATTGCTGCTTCCATTTCATTTTGTGTTATAGGTCTATTCAGGTGATTAATTTCCTCTTGGTTCAGTTTTGGATGATCATATGTATCTAGAAATCTGTCCATTTCTTTAAGATTTTCAAATTTATTTGAATATAGGTTCTCAAAGTAGTCTCTGATGATTTCCTGGACTTCCATGGTGTTTGTTGTTATCTCCCCTTTTGCATTCCTAATTCTACTAATTTGGGTTTTTTCTCTCCTCATTTTAGTCAGGTTTGCCGGGGGTCTATCGATCTTGTTTATTTTTTCAAAGAACCAACTTTTTGTTTCATTAATTCTTTGTATGGTTTTTTTGGTTTCTATTTCGTTGATTTCAGCTCTTATTTTTATTATTTCTCTCCTTCTATTTGTTTTGGGATTTGCTTGTTCTTGTTTTTCTAGGAGTTTGAGATGTATCATTAGGTCATTGATTTGGGATCTTTCAATCTTTTTAATATATGCACTCATGGCTATAAACTTTCCTCTCAAGACTGCCTTAGCTGTGTCCCATAGGTTCCGGTAGGTTGTGTTTTCATTTTCATTGACTTCCAGGAACTTTTTAATTTCCTCTTTTATTGCATCGATGATCCATTCTTCATTAAGTAGTGAGTTATTTAGTTTCCAGCTGTTTGCATGTTTTTTGTCTTTACTTTTGTTGTTGAGTTCTACTTTTACTGCATTGTGGTCAGATAGTATGCACGGTATTATTTCTATTCTCTTATACTTGCTGAGGCTTGCTTTGTGCCCTAGGATATGATCTATTTTGGAGAAGGTTCCATGGGCTGCTGAGAAGAATGTATATTGTGTAGAGGTTGGATGAAATGTTCTGTAGACATCTACTAGGTCCACTTGATCTATTGCATATTTTAGATCTTGGATTTCTCTATTGAGTTTTTGTTTGGATGACCTATCTATTGATGATAATGGAGTGTTAAAGTCTCCCACAACCACTGTGTTGGCGTTTATATATGCTTTTAGGTCTTTCAGGGTATGTTTGCTGAAATTGGGTGCGTTGACATTGGGTGCGTACAGATTGATGATTATTATTTCCCTTTGGTCTATTTCCCCTTTTATTAGTATGGAATGTCCTTCTTTATCTCGTTTGATCAATGTAGGTTTGAAGTCTACTTTATCAGAGATAAGTATTGCTACTCCTGCTTGTTTTCGGGGGCCATTGGCTTGGTAAATCTTCTTCCAGCCTTTCATCCTAAGCATATGCTTATTTCTGTCGGTGAGATGAGTCTCCTGTAAGCAACAAATTGTTGGATCTTCTTTTTTAATCCATTTTGTCAAACGGTGTCTTTTGATGGGTGAATTAAGTCCATTAACATTAAGTGTTAGTACTGATAGGTATGTGGTGATTCCTGCCATTTAGTTGTCTTAGTTATTTGAAGGTTTGATTGTGTGTACCTAACTTGATGTTACTCTCTACTGTCTTGCTTTTTCTTAACCTGTGGTTTGGTGCTGCCTGCCTTTTCATGGTTAAGTTGGGTGTCACTTTCTGTGTGCAGGATCCCTTGCAGAATCTTTTGTAATGGTGGCTTTGTGGTCACATATTGTTTTAGTTTCTGCTTATCATGGAAGACTTTTATTGCTCCATCTATTTTGAATGATAGCTCTGCTGGGTAGAGTATCCTGGGGTTGAAGTTATTTTCATTCAGTGCCCGGAAGATCTCACCCCACGCTCTTCTTGCTTTTAATGTTTCTGTTGAGAAGTCTGCTGTGATTTTGATGGGTTTACCTTTGTATGTTACTTGTTTTTTCTCTCTTACAGCCTTCAATATTCTTTCCTTAGTTTCTGAACTTGTTGTTTTAATGATGATATGTCGTGGAGTAGTTCTACTTTGATCTGGTCCGTTTGGTGTCCTGGAGGCCTCTTGCATGTGTATGGGAATATCTTTCTCTAGATTTGGGAAATTTTCCGTTATTATTTTGTTGAATATATTACGCATTCCTTTCGCTTGCACCTCTTCTCCTTCTTCGATGCCCATGATTCTCAAGTTTGGTCTTTTGATGGAGTCAGTGAGTTCTTGCATTTTCTTTTCACAGGTCTTGAGTTGTTTAATTAATAGTTCTTCTGTTTTTCCTTTAATTACCATTTCATCTTCAAGTTCTGAGATTCTGTCTTCTGTTTGTTCTATTCTGCTGGATTGGCCTTCCGTTTTGTTTTGCAGTTCTGTTTCGTTCTTTTTTCTGAGGTTTTCCATATCCTGGCAGTTTTCTTCTTTATTGTTGTCTATTTTTGTCCTGAGTTCATTTATCCATTTATTCATTGTGTTCTCTCTTTCACTTTGGTGTTTATACAGTGCTTCTATGGTTTCCTTTATTTCTTCTTTTGCTTTACTGAATATTTCTTGAACCTTAATAATTCTGCATATTTATTTCAACAATTCTAGCTTTTTTTAGAGTTATTTATTTATATATACATATTTATTTATTTTTATTATTCATATGTGCATACAATTCTTGGGTCATTATCCCCCTGCCCCCTCCCCCTCCCTTCTCACCCCCCTCCCCCCATCCCCTCAATACCTGGCAGAAACTATTTTGCCCTTATCTCTAATTTTGTTGAAGAGAGAGTATAAGTAATAATAGGAAGGAACAAGGGGTTTTGCTAGTTGAGATAAGAATAGCTGTACAAGGAGTTGATTCCTATTGATTTCCTGTGCAAGTGTGTTTCCTTCTATGTTAGTTCTTCTTGGTCTAACCTTTTCTCTAGTTCCTGGTCCCCTTCTCCTATTGGCCTCAGTTCCTTTTAAGGTATCTGCTTTAGTTTCTCTGCATTGAGGGCAACAAATGCTATCTAGTTTTTGAGGTGCCTTATCTGTCCTCATACCTCCCTTGTGTGCTCTCACTTTATCATGTGATCAAAGTCCAATCCCTTTGTTGTGTTTGCCCTTGATCTAATGTCCACATATGAGGGAGAACATACGATTTTTGGTCTTTTGGGCCAGGCTAACCTCACTCAGAATGATGTTCTCCAATTCCATCCATTTACCAGTGAATGATAACATTTCGTTCTTCTTCATGGCTGCATAAAATTCCATTGTGTATAGATACCACATTTTCTTAATCCACTCGTCAGTGGTGGGGCATCTTGGCTGTTTCCATAACTTGGCTATTGTGAATAGTGCTGCAATTAACATGAGTGTGCAGGAGCCTCTGGAGTAACCTGTGTCACATTCTTTTGGGTATATCCCCAAGAGTGGTATTGCTGGATCAAATGGTAGATCGATGTCCAGCTTTTTAAGTAGCCTCCAGATTTTTTTCCAGAGTGGTTGTACTAGTCTACATTCCCACCAGCAGTGTAAGAGGGTTCCTTTTTCCCCGCATCCTCGCCAACACCTGTTGGTGGTGTTGCTGATGATGGCTATTCTAACAGGGGTGAGGTGGAATCTTAGCGTGGTTTTAATTTGCATTTCCTTTATTGCTAGAGATGGTGAGCATTTTTTCATGTGTTTTCTGGCCATTTGAATTTCTTCTTTTGAGAAAGTTCTATTTAGTTCACATGCCCATTTCTTTATTGGTTCATTAGTTTTGGGAGAATTTAGTTTTTTAAGTTCCCTGTATATTCTGGTTATCAGTCCTTTGTCTGATGTATAGTTGGCAAATATTTTCTCCCACTCTGTGGGTGTTCTCTTCAGTTTAGAGACCATTTCTTTTGATGAACAGAAGCTTTTCAGTTTTATGAGGTCCCATTTATCTATGCTATCTCTTAGTTGCTTGCTGCTGGGGTTTCATTGAGAAAGTTCTTACCTATACCTACTAACTCCAGAGTATTTCCTACTCTTTCTTGTATCAACTTAAGAGTTTGGGGTCTGATATTCGGATCCTTGATCCATTTTGAGTTAATCTTGGTATAGGGTGATATACATGGATCTAGTTTCAGTTTTTTGCAGACTGCTAACCAGTTTTCCCAGCAGTTTTTGTTGAAGAGGCTGCTATTTCTCCATCGTATATTTTTAGCTCCTTTGTCAAAGATAAGTTGCTCATAGTTGTGTGGCTTCATATCTGGATCTTCTATTCTGTTCCACTGGTCTTCATGTCTGTCTTTGTGCCAGTACCATGCTGTTTTTACTGTTACTGCTTTGTAATATAGTTTGAGGTCAGGTATTGTGATACCTCCTGCATTGTTCTTTTGACTGAGTATTGCCTTGGCTATTCGTGGCCTCTTGTGTTTCCATATAAATTTAACAGTAGATTTTTCAATCTCTTTAATGAATGTTATTGGAATTTTGATGGGAATTGCATTAAACGTGTAGATTACTTTGGGGAGTATTGACATTTTTACTATGTTGATTCTACCAATCCATGAGCATGGGAGATCTCTCCACTTTCTATAGTCTTCCTCAATCTCTTTCTTCAGAAGTGTATAGTTTTCCTTGTAGAGGTCTTTCACATCTTTTGTTAGGTTTACACCTAGGTATTTGATTTTTTTTGAGGCTATTGTAAATGGAATTGTTTTCATATATTCTTTTTCAGTTTGTTCATTGCTAGTGTATAGAAATGCTAATGATTTTTCTATGTTGATTTTATATCCTGCTACCTTGCTATAGCTATTGATGATGTCTAGAAGCTTCTGAGTAGAGTTTTTTTGGGTCTTTAAGGTATAGGATCATGTCGTCTGCAAATAGGGCTATTTTGACAGTTTCTTTACCTACTTGTATTCCTTTTATTCCTTCTTCTTGCCTAATTGCTCTGGCTAGGAATTCCAGTACTATGTTGAATAGGAGTGGAGATAGTGGGCATCCTTGTCTGGTTCCTGATTTTAGAGGGAATGGTTTTAATTTTTCTCCGTTAAGTATAATGCTGGCTGTAGGTTTGTCATATATAGCTTTTATAATGTTGAGGAACTTTCCTTCTATTCCTAGTTTTCTTAGAGCTTTTATCATGAAATGATGTTGGATCTTATCAAAGGCTTTTTCTGCATCTATTGAGATGATCAAGTGGTTTTTGTCTTTGCTTCTGTTAATGTGGTTTATTACCTTTATTGATTTTCGTATGTTGAGCCACCCCCGCATCCCTGGGATGAAGCCTACCTGGTCGTGGTGAATAATCTTTTTGATGTGTTGCTGAATTCGGTTTGCCATTATTTTGTTGAGGATTTTTGCATCAATGTTCATTAAGGAGATTGGCCTATAGTTCTCCTTTTTGGAGGTGTCTTTGCCTGGTTTGGGGATAAGTGTAATACTGGCTTCATAAAATGTGTTTGGCAGTTTTCCTTCCCTTTCTATTTCATGGAACAGTTTAAGGAGGGTTGGTATCAGTTCTTCTTTAAAGGTCTGATAGAATTCAGCAGAGAATCCATCAGGTCCTGGACTTTTCTTTTTGGGGAGACTCTTGATTGCTGCTTCCATTTCATTTTGTGTTATAGGTCTATTCAGGTGATTAATTTCCTCTTGGTTCAGTTTTGGATGATCATATGTATCTAGAAATCTGTCCATTTCTTTAAGATTTTCAAATTTATTTGAATATAGGTTCTCAAAGTAGTCTCTGATGATTTCCTGGACTTCCATGGTGTTTGTTGTTATCTCCCCTTTTGCATTCCTAATTCTACTAATTTGGGTTTTTTCTCTCCTCATTTTAGTCAGGTTTGCCGGGGGTCTATCGATCTTGTTTATTTTTTCAAAGAACCAACTTTTTGTTTCATTAATTCTTTGTATGGTTTTTTTGGTTTCTATTTCGTTGATTTCAGCTCTTATTTTTATTATTTCTCTCCTTCTATTTGTTTTGGGATTTGCTTGTTCTTGTTTTTCTAGGAGTTTGAGATGTATCATTAGGTCATTGATTTGGGATCTTTCAATCTTTTTAATATATGCACTCATGGCTATAAACTTTCCTCTCAAGACTGCCTTAGCTGTGTCCCATAGGTTCCGGTAGGTTGTGTTTTCATTTTCATTGACTTCCAGGAACTTTTTAATTTCCTCTTTTATTGCATCGATGATCCATTCTTCATTAAGTAGTGAGTTATTTAGTTTCCAGCTGTTTGCATGTTTTTTGTCTTTACTTTTGTTGTTGAGTTCTACTTTTACTGCATTGTGGTCAGATAGTATGCACGGTATTATTTCTATTCTCTTATACTTGCTGAGGCTTGCTTTGTGCCCTAGGATATGATCTATTTTGGAGAAGGTTCCATGGGCTGCTGAGAAGAATGTATATTGTGTAGAGGTTGGATGAAATGTTCTGTAGACATCTACTAGGTCCACTTGATCTATTGCATATTTTAGATCTTGGATTTCTCTATTGAGTTTTTGTTTGGATGACCTATCTATTGATGATAATGGAGTGTTAAAGTCTCCCACAACCACTGTGTTGGCGTTTATATATGCTTTTAGGTCTTTCAGGGTATGTTTGCTGAAATTGGGTGCGTTGACATTGGGTGCGTACAGATTGATGATTATTATTTCCCTTTGGTCTATTTCCCCTTTTATTAGTATGGAATGTCCTTCTTTATCTCGTTTGATCAATGTAGGTTTGAAGTCTACTTTATCAGAGATAAGTATTGCTACTCCTGCTTGTTTTCGGGGGCCATTGGCTTGGTAAATCTTCTTCCAGCCTTTCATCCTAAGCATATGCTTATTTCTGTCAGTGAGATGAGTCTCCTGTAAGCAACAAATTGTTGGATCTTCTTTTTTAATCCATTTTGTCAAACGGTGTCTTTTGATGGGTGAATTAAGTCCATTAACATTAAGTGTTAGTACTGATAGGTATGTGGTGATTCCTGCCATTTAGTTGTCTTAGTTATTTGAAGGTTTGATTGTGTGTACCTAACTTGATGTTACTCTCTACTGTCTTGCTTTTTCTTATCCTGTGGTTTGGTGCTGCCTGCCTTTTCATGGTTAAGTTGGGTGTCACTTTCTGTGTGCAGGATCCCTTGCAGAATCTTTTGTAATGGTGGCTTTGTGGTCACATATTGTTTTAGTTTCTGCTTATCATGGAAGACTTTTATTGCTCCATCTATTTTGAATGATAGCTCTGCTGGGTAGAGTATCCTGGGGTTGCAGTTATTTTCATTCAGTGCCCGGAAGATCTCACCCCACGCTCTTCTTGCTTTTAATGTTTCTGTTGAGAAGTCTGCTGTGATTTTGATGGGTTTACCTTTGTATGTTACTTGTTTTTTCTCTCTTACAGCCTTCAATATTCTTTCCTTAGTTTCTGAACTTGTTGTTTTAATGATGATATGTCGTGGAGTAGTTCTACTTTGATCTGGTCCGTTTGGTGTCCTGGAGGCCTCTTGCATGTGTATGGGAATATCTTTCTCTAGATTTGGGAAATTTTCCGTTATTATTTTGTTGAATATATTACGCATTCCTTTCGCTTGCACCTCTTCTCCTTCTTCGATGCCCATGATTCTCAAGTTTGGTCTTTTGATGGAGTCAGTGAGTTCTTGCATTTTCTTTTCACAGGTCTTGAGTTGTTTAATTAATAGTTCTTCTGTTTTTCCTTTAATTACCATTTCATCTTCAAGTTCTGAGATTCTGTCTTCTGTTTGTTCTATTCTGCTGGATTGGCCTTCCGTTTTGTTTTGCAGTTCTGTTTCGTTCTTTTTTCTGAGGTTTTCCATATCCTGGCAGTTTTCTTCTTTATTGTTGTCTATTTTTGTCCTGAGTTCATTTATCCATTTATTCATTGTGTTCTCTCTTTCACTTTGGTGTTTATACAGTGCTTCTATGGTTTCCTTTATTTCTTCTTTTGCTTTACTGAATATTTCTTGAACCTTAATAATTCTGCATATTTATTTCAACAATTCTAGCTTTTTTTAGAGTTATTTATTTATATATACATATTTATTTATTTTTATTCATATGTGCATACAATTCTTGGGTCATTATCCCCCTGCCCCCTCCCCCTCCCTTCTCACCCCCCTCCCCCCATCCCCTCAATACCTGGCAGAAACTATTTTGCCCTTATCTCTAATTTTGTTGAAGAGAGAGTATAAGTAATAATAGGAAGGAACAAGGGGTTTTGCTAGTTGAGATAAGAATAGCTGTACAAGGAGTTGATTCCTATTGATTTCCTGTGCAAGTGTGTTTCCTTCTATGTTAGTTCTTCTTGGTCTAACCTTTTCTCTAGTTCCTGGTCCCCTTCTCCTATTGGCCTCAGTTCCTTTTAAGGTATCTGCTTTAGTTTCTCTGCATTGAGGGCAACAAATGCTATCTAGTTTTTGAGGTGCCTTATCTGTCCTCATACCTCCCTTGTGTGCTCTCACTTTATCATGTGATCAAAGTCCAATCCCTTTGTTGTGTTTGCCCTTGATCTAATGTCCACATATGAGGGAGAACATACGATTTTTGGTCTTTTGGGCCAGGCTAACCTCACTCAGAATGATGTTCTCCAATTCCATCCATTTACCAGTGAATGATAACATTTCGTTCTTCTTCATGGCTGCATAAAATTCCATTGTGTATAGATACCACATTTTCTTAATCCACTCGTCAGTGGTGGGGCATCTTGGCTGTTTCCATAACTTGGCTATTGTGAATAGTGCTGCAATTAACATGAGTGTGCAGGAGCCTCTGGAGTAACCTGTGTCACATTCTTTTGGGTATATCCCCAAGAGTGGTATTGCTGGATCAAATGGTAGATCGATGTCCAGCTTTTTAAGTAGCCTCCAGATTTTTTTCCAGAGTGGTTGTACTAGTCTACATTCCCACCAGCAGTGTAAGAGGGTTCCTTTTTCCCCGCATCCTCGCCAACACCTGTTGGTGGTGTTGCTGATGATGGCTATTCTAACAGGGGTGAGGTGGAATCTTAGCGTGGTTTTAATTTGCATTTCCTTTATTGCTAGAGATGGTGAGCATTTTTTCATGTGTTTTCTGGCCATTTGAATTTCTTCTTTTGAGAAAGTTCTATTTAGTTCACATGCCCATTTCTTTATTGGTTCATTAGTTTTGGGAGAATTTAGTTTTTTAAGTTCCCTGTATATTCTGGTTATCAGTCCTTTGTCTGATGTATAGTTGGCAAATATTTACTCCCACTCTGTGGGTGTTCTCTTCAGTTTAGAGACCATTTCTTTTGATGAACAGAAGCTTTTCAGTTTTATGAGGTCCCATTTATCTATGCTATCTCTTAGTTGCTTGCTGCTGGGGTTTCATTGAGAAAGTTCTTACCTATACCTACTAACTCCAGAGTATTTCCTACTCTTTCTTGTATCAACTTAAGAGTTTGGGGTCTGATATTCAGATCCTTGATCCATTTTGAGTTAATCTTGGTATAGGGTGATATACATGGATCTAGTTTCAGTTTTTTGCAGACTGCTAACCAGTTTTCCCAGCAGTTTTTGTTGAAGAGGCTGCTATTTCTCCATCGTATATTTTTAGCTCCTTTGTCAAAGATAAGTTGCTCATAGTTGTGTGGCTTCATATCTGGATCTTCTATTCTGTTCCACTGGTCTTCATGTCTGTCTTTGTGCCAGTACCATGCTGTTTTTACTGTTACTGCTTTGTAATATAGTTTGAGGTCAGGTATTGTGATACCTCCTGCATTGTTCTTTTGACTGAGTATTGCCTTGGCTATTCGTGGCCTCTTGTGTTTCCATATAAATTTAACAGTAGATTTTTCAATCTCTTTAATGAATGTTATTGGAATTTTGATGGGAATTGCATTAAACGTGTAGATTACTTTGGGGAGTATTGACATTTTTACTATGTTGATTCTACCAATCCATGAGCATGGGAGATCTCTCCACTTTCTATAGTCTTCCTCAATCTCTTTCTTCAGAAGTGTATAGTTTTCCTTGTAGAGGTCTTTCACATCTTTTGTTAGGTTTACACCTAGGTATTTGATTTTTTTTGAGGCTATTGTAAATGGAATTGTTTTCATATATTCTTTTTCAGTTTGTTCATTGCTAGTGTATAGAAATGCTAATGATTTTTCTATGTTGATTTTATATCCTGCTACCTTGCTATAGCTATTGATGATGTCTAGAAGCTTCTGAGTAGAGTTTTTTTGGGTCTTTAAGGTATAGGATCATGTCGTCTGCAAATAGGGCTATTTTGACAGTTTCTTTACCTACTTGTATTCCTTTTATTCCTTCTTCTTGCCTAATTGCTCTGGCTAGGAATTCCAGTACTATGTTGAATAGGAGTGGAGATAGTGGGCATCCTTGTCTGGTTCCTGATTTTAGAGGGAATGGTTTTAATTTTTCTCCGTTAAGTATAATGCTGGCTGTAGGTTTGTCATATATAGCTTTTATAATGTTGAGGAACTTTCCTTCTATTCCTAGTTTTCTTAGAGCTTTTATCATGAAATGATGTTGGATCTTATCAAAGGCTTTTTCTGCATCTATTGAGATGATCAAGTGGTTTTTGTCTTTGCTTCTGTTAATGTGGTTTATTACCTTTATTGATTTTCGTATGTTGAGCCACCCCCGCATCCCTGGGATGAAGCCTACCTGGTCGTGGTGAATAATCTTTTTGATGTGTTGCTGAATTCGGTTTGCCATTATTTTGTTGAGGATTTTTGCATCAATGTTCATTAAGGAGATTGGCCTATAGTTCTCCTTTTTGGAGGTGTCTTTGCCTGGTTTGGGGATAAGTGTAATACTGGCTTCATAAAATGTGTTTGGCAGTTTTCCTTCCCTTTCTATTTCATGGAACAGTTTAAGGAGGGTTGGTATCAGTTCTTCTTTAAAGGTCTGATAGAATTCAGCAGAGAATCCATCAGGTCCTGGACTTTTCTTTTTGGGGAGACTCTTGATTGCTGCTTCCATTTCATTTTGTGTTATAGGTCTATTCAGGTGATTAATTTCCTCTTGGTTCAGTTTTGGATGATCATATGTATCTAGAAATCTGTCCATTTCTTTAAGATTTTCAAATTTATTTGAATATAGGTTCTCAAAGTAGTCTCTGATGATTTCCTGGACTTCCATGGTGTTTGTTGTTATCTCCCCTTTTGCATTCCTAATTCTACTAATTTGGGTTTTTTCTCTCCTCATTTTAGTCAGGTTTGCCGGGGGTCTATCGATCTTGTTTATTTTTTCAAAGAACCAACTTTTTGTTTCATTAATTCTTTGTATGGTTTTTTTGGTTTCTATTTCGTTGATTTCAGCTCTTATTTTTATTATTTCTCTCCTTCTATTTGTTTTGGGATTTGCTTGTTCTTGTTTTTCTAGGAGTTTGAGATGTATCATTAGGTCATTGATTTGGGATCTTTCAATCTTTTTAATATATGCACTCATGGCTATAAACTTTCCTCTCAAGACTGCCTTAGCTGTGTCCCATAGGTTCCGGTAGGTTGTGTTTTCATTTTCATTGACTTCCAGGAACTTTTTAATTTCCTCTTTTATTGCATCGATGATCCATTCTTCATTAAGTAGTGAGTTATTTAGTTTCCAGCTGTTTGCATGTTTTTTGTCTTTACTTTTGTTGTTGAGTTCTACTTTTACTGCATTGTGGTCAGATAGTATGCACGGTATTATTTCTATTCTCTTATACTTGCTGAGGCTTGCTTTGTGCCCTAGGATATGATCTATTTTGGAGAAGGTTCCATGGGCTGCTGAGAAGAATGTATATTGTGTAGAGGTTGGATGAAATGTTCTGTAGACATCTACTAGGTCCACTTGATCTATTGCATATTTTAGATCTTGGATTTCTCTATTGAGTTTTTGTTTGGATGACCTATCTATTGATGATAATGGAGTGTTAAAGTCTCCCACAACCACTGTGTTGGCGTTTATATATGCTTTTAGGTCTTTCAGGGTATGTTTGCTGAAATTGGGTGCGTTGACATTGGGTGCGTACAGATTGATGATTATTATTTCCCTTTGGTCTATTTCCCCTTTTATTAGTATGGAATGTCCTTCTTTATCTCGTTTGATCAATGTAGGTTTGAAGTCTACTTTATCAGAGATAAGTATTGCTACTCCTGCTTGTTTTCGGGGGCCATTGGCTTGGTAAATCTTCTTCCAGCCTTTCATCCTAAGCATATGCTTATTTCTGTCGGTGAGATGAGTCTCCTGTAAGCAACAAATTGTTGGATCTTCTTTTTTAATCCATTTTGTCAAACGGTGTCTTTTGATGGGTGAATTAAGTCCATTAACATTAAGTGTTAGTACTGATAGGTATGTGGTGATTCCTGCCATTTAGTTGTCTTAGTTATTTGAAGGTTTGATTGTGTGTACCTAACTTGATGTTACTCTCTACTGTCTTGCTTTTTCTTAACCTGTGGTTTGGTGCTGCCTGCCTTTTCATGGTTAAGTTGGGTGTCACTTTCTGTGTGCAGGATCCCTTGCAGAATCTTTTGTAATGGTGGCTTTGTGGTCACATATTGTTTTAGTTTCTGCTTATCATGGAAGACTTTTATTGCTCCATCTATTTTGAATGATAGCTCTGCTGGGTAGAGTATCCTGGGGTTGAAGTTATTTTCATTCAGTGCCCGGAAGATCTCACCCCACGCTCTTCTTGCTTTTAATGTTTCTGTTGAGAAGTCTGCTGTGATTTTGATGGGTTTACCTTTGTATGTTACTTGTTTTTTCTCTCTTACAGCCTTCAATATTCTTTCCTTAGTTTCTGAACTTGTTGTTTTAATGATGATATGTCGTGGAGTAGTTCTACTTTGATCTGGTCCGTTTGGTGTCCTGGAGGCCTCTTGCATGTGTATGGGAATATCTTTCTCTAGATTTGGGAAATTTTCCGTTATTATTTTGTTGAATATATTACGCATTCCTTTCGCTTGCACCTCTTCTCCTTCTTCGATGCCCATGATTCTCAAGTTTGGTCTTTTGATGGAGTCAGTGAGTTCTTGCATTTTCTTTTCACAGGTCTTGAGTTGTTTAATTAATAGTTCTTCTGTTTTTCCTTTAATTACCATTTCATCTTCAAGTTCTGAGATTCTGTCTTCTGTTTGTTCTATTCTGCTGGATTGGCCTTCCGTTTTGTTTTGCAGTTCT
Source organism: Castor canadensis (assembly GCF_047511655.1). Taxonomy (NCBI): domain Eukaryota; kingdom Metazoa; phylum Chordata; class Mammalia; order Rodentia; family Castoridae; genus Castor; species Castor canadensis. The sequence continues at coordinate 89,049,231 of NC_133398.1, forward strand.
GTTTCGTTCTTTTTTCTGAGGTTTTCCATATCCTGGCAGTTTTCTTCTTTATTGTTGTCTATTTTTGTCCTGAGTTCATTTATCCATTTATTCATTGTGTTCTCTCTTTCACTTTGGTGTTTATACAGTGCTTCTATGGTTTCCTTTATTTCTTCTTTTGCTTTACTGAATATTTCTTGAACCTTAATAATTCTGCATATTTATTTCAACAATTCTAGCTTTTTTTAGAGTTATTTATTTATATATACATATTTATTTATTTTTATTATTCATATGTGCATACAATTCTTGGGTCATTATCCCCCTGCCCCCTCCCCCTCCCTTCTCACCCCCCTCCCCCCATCCCCTCAATACCTGGCAGAAACTATTTTGCCCTTATCTCTAATTTTGTTGAAGAGAGAGTATAAGTAATAATAGGAAGGAACAAGGGGTTTTGCTAGTTGAGATAAGAATAGCTGTACAAGGAGTTGATTCCTATTGATTTCCTGTGCAAGTGTGTTTCCTTCTATGTTAGTTCTTCTTGGTCTAACCTTTTCTCTAGTTCCTGGTCCCCTTCTCCTATTGGCCTCAGTTCCTTTTAAGGTATCTGCTTTAGTTTCTCTGCATTGAGGGCAACAAATGCTATCTAGTTTTTGAGGTGCCTTATCTATCCTCATACCTCCCTTGTGTGCTCTCACTTTATCATGTGATCAAAGTCCAATCCCTTTGTTGTGTTTGCCCTTGATCTAATGTCCACATATGAGGGAGAACATACGATTTTTGGTCTTTTGGGCCAGGCTAACCTCACTCAGAATGATGTTCTCCAATTCCATCCATTTACCAGTGAATGATAACATTTCGTTCTTCTTCATGGCTGCATAAAATTCCATTGTGTATAGATACCACATTTTCTTAATCCACTCGTCAGTGGTGGGGCATCTTGGCTGTTTCCATAACTTGGCTATTGTGAATAGTGCTGCAATTAACATGAGTGTGCAGGAGCCTCTGGAGTAACCTGTGTCACATTCTTTTGGGTATATCCCCAAGAGTGGTATTGCTGGATCAAATGGTAGATCGATGTCCAGCTTTTTAAGTAGCCTCCAGATTTTTTTCCAGAGTGGTTGTACTAGTCTACATTCCCACCAGCAGTGTAAGAGGGTTCCTTTTTCCCCGCATCCTCGCCAACACCTGTTGGTGGTGTTGCTGATGATGGCTATTCTAACAGGGGTGAGGTGGAATCTTAGCGTGGTTTTAATTTGCATTTCCTTTATTGCTAGAGATGGTGAGCATTTTTTCATGTGTTTTCTGGCCATTTGAATTTCTTCTTTTGAGAAAGTTCTATTTAGTTCACATGCCCATTTCTTTATTGGTTCATTAGTTTTGGGAGAATTTAGTTTTTTAAGTTCCCTGTATATTCTGGTTATCAGTCCTTTGTCTGATGTATAGTTGGCAAATATTTTCTCCCACTCTGTGGGTGTTCTCTTCAGTTTAGAGACCATTTCTTTTGATGAACAGAAGCTTTTCAGTTTTATGAGGTCCCATTTATCTATGCTATCTCTTAGTTGCTTGCTGCTGGGGTTTCATTGAGAAAGTTCTTACCTATACCTACTAACTCCAGAGTATTTCCTACTCTTTCTTGTATCAACTTAAGAGTTTGGGGTCTGATATTCGGATCCTTGATCCATTTTGAGTTAATCTTGGTATAGGGTGATATACATGGATCTAGTTTCAGTTTTTTGCAGACTGCTAACCAGTTTTCCCAGCAGTTTTTGTTGAAGAGGCTGCTATTTCTCCATCGTATATTTTTAGCTCCTTTGTCAAAGATAAGTTGCTCATAGTTGTGTGGCTTCATATCTGGATCTTCTATTCTGTTCCACTGGTCTTCATGTCTGTCTTTGTGCCAGTACCATGCTGTTTTTACTGTTACTGCTTTGTAATATAGTTTGAGGTCAGGTATTGTGATACCTCCTGCATTGTTCTTTTGACTGAGTATTGCCTTGGCTATTCGTGGCCTCTTGTGTTTCCATATAAATTTAACAGTAGATTTTTCAATCTCTTTAATGAATGTTATTGGAATTTTGATGGGAATTGCATTAAACGTGTAGATTACTTTGGGGAGTATTGACATTTTTACTATGTTGATTCTACCAATCCATGAGCATGGGAGATCTCTCCACTTTCTATAGTCTTCCTCAATCTCTTTCTTCAGAAGTGTATAGTTTTCCTTGTAGAGGTCTTTCACATCTTTTGTTAGGTTTACACCTAGGTATTTGATTTTTTTTGAGGCTATTGTAAATGGAATTGTTTTCATATATTCTTTTTCAGTTTGTTCATTGCTAGTGTATAGAAATGCTAATGATTTTTCTATGTTGATTTTATATCCTGCTACCTTGCTATAGCTATTGATGATGTCTAGAAGCTTCTGAGTAGAGTTTTTTTGGGTCTTTAAGGTATAGGATCATGTCGTCTGCAAATAGGGCTATTTTGACAGTTTCTTTACCTACTTGTATTCCTTTTATTCCTTCTTCTTGCCTAATTGCTCTGGCTAGGAATTCCAGTACTATGTTGAATAGGAGTGGAGATAGTGGGCATCCTTGTCTGGTTCCTGATTTTAGAGGGAATGGTTTTAATTTTTCTCCGTTAAGTATAATGCTGGCTGTAGGTTTGTCATATATAGCTTTTATAATGTTGAGGAACTTTCCTTCTATTCCTAGTTTTCTTAGAGCTTTTATCATGAAATGATGTTGGATCTTATCAAAGGCTTTTTCTGCATCTATTGAGATGATCAAGTGGTTTTTGTCTTTGCTTCTGTTAATGTGGTTTATTACCTTTATTGATTTTCGTATGTTGAGCCACCCCCGCATCCCTGGGATGAAGCCTACCTGGTCGTGGTGAATAATCTTTTTGATGTGTTGCTGAATTCGGTTTGCCATTATTTTGTTGAGGATTTTTGCATCAATGTTCATTAAGGAGATTGGCCTATAGTTCTCCTTTTTGGAGGTGTCTTTGCCTGGTTTGGGGATAAGTGTAATACTGGCTTCATAAAATGTGTTTGGCAGTTTTCCTTCCCTTTCTATTTCATGGAACAGTTTAAGGAGGGTTGGTATCAGTTCTTCTTTAAAGGTCTGATAGAATTCAGCAGAGAATCCATCAGGTCCTGGACTTTTCTTTTTGGGGAGACTCTTGATTGCTGCTTCCATTTCATTTTGTGTTATAGGTCTATTCAGGTGATTAATTTCCTCTTGGTTCAGTTTTGGATGATCATATGTATCTAGAAATCTGTCCATTTCTTTAAGATTTTCAAATTTATTTGAATATAGGTTCTCAAAGTAGTCTCTGATGATTTCCTGGACTTCCATGGTGTTTGTTGTTATCTCCCCTTTTGCATTCCTAATTCTACTAATTTGGGTTTTTTCTCTCCTCATTTTAGTCAGGTTTGCCGGGGGTCTATCGATCTTGTTTATTTTTTCAAAGAACCAACTTTTTGTTTCATTAATTCTTTGTATGGTTTTTTTGGTTTCTATTTCGTTGATTTCAGCTCTTATTTTTATTATTTCTCTCCTTCTATTTGTTTTGGGATTTGCTTGTTCTTGTTTTTCTAGGAGTTTGAGATGTATCATTAGGTCATTGATTTGGGATCTTTCAATCTTTTTAATATATGCACTCATGGCTATAAACTTTCCTCTCAAGACTGCCTTAGCTGTGTCCCATAGGTTCCGGTAGGTTGTGTTTTCATTTTCATTGACTTCCAGGAACTTTTTAATTTCCTCTTTTATTGCATCGATGATCCATTCTTCATTAAGTAGTGAGTTATTTAGTTTCCAGCTGTTTGCATGTTTTTTGTCTTTACTTTTGTTGTTGAGTTCTACTTTTACTGCATTGTGGTCAGATAGTATGCACGGTATTATTTCTATTCTCTTATACTTGCTGAGGCTTGCTTTGTGCCCTAGGATATGATCTATTTTGGAGAAGGTTCCATGGGCTGCTGAGAAGAATGTATATTGTGTAGAGGTTGGATGAAATGTTCTGTAGACATCTACTAGGTCCACTTGATCTATTGCATATTTTAGATCTTGGATTTCTCTATTGAGTTTTTGTTTGGATGACCTATCTATTGATGATAATGGAGTGTTAAAGTCTCCCACAACCACTGTGTTGGCGTTTATATATGCTTTTAGGTCTTTCAGGGTATGTTTGCTGAAATTGGGTGCGTTGACATTGGGTGCGTACAGATTGATGATTATTATTTCCCTTTGGTCTATTTCCCCTTTTATTAGTATGGAATGTCCTTCTTTATCTCGTTTGATCAATGTAGGTTTGAAGTCTACTTTATCAGAGATAAGTATTGCTACTCCTGCTTGTTTTCGGGGGCCATTGGCTTGGTAAATCTTCTTCCAGCCTTTCATCCTAAGCATATGCTTATTTCTGTCGGTGAGATGAGTCTCCTGTAAGCAACAAATTGTTGGATCTTCTTTTTTAATCCATTTTGTCAAACGGTGTCTTTTGATGGGTGAATTAAGTCCATTAACATTAAGTGTTAGTACTGATAGGTATGTGGTGATTCCTGCCATTTAGTTGTCTTAGTTATTTGAAGGTTTGATTGTGTGTACCTAACTTGATGTTACTCTCTACTGTCTTGCTTTTTCTTAACCTGTGGTTTGGTGCTGCCTGCCTTTTCATGGTTAAGTTGGGTGTCACTTTCTGTGTGCAGGATCCCTTGCAGAATCTTTTGTAATGGTGGCTTTGTGGTCACATATTGTTTTAGTTTCTGCTTATCATGGAAGACTTTTATTGCTCCATCTATTTTGAATGATAGCTCTGCTGGGTAGAGTATCCTGGGGTTGAAGTTATTTTCATTCAGTGCCCGGAAGATCTCACCCCACGCTCTTCTTGCTTTTAATGTTTCTGTTGAGAAGTCTGCTGTGATTTTGATGGGTTTACCTTTGTATGTTACTTGTTTTTTCTCTCTTACAGCCTTCAATATTCTTTCCTTAGTTTCTGAACTTGTTGTTTTAATGATGATATGTCGTGGAGTAGTTCTACTTTGATCTGGTCCGTTTGGTGTCCTGGAGGCCTCTTGCATGTGTATGGGAATATCTTTCTCTAGATTTGGGAAATTTTCCGTTATTATTTTGTTGAATATATTACGCATTCCTTTCGCTTGCACCTCTTCTCCTTCTTCGATGCCCATGATTCTCAAGTTTGGTCTTTTGATGGAGTCAGTGAGTTCTTGCATTTTCTTTTCACAGGTCTTGAGTTGTTTAATTAATAGTTCTTCTGTTTTTCCTTTAATTACCATTTCATCTTCAAGTTCTGAGATTCTGTCTTCTGTTTGTTCTATTCTGCTGGATTGGCCTTCCGTTTTGTTTTGCAGTTCTGTTTCGTTCTTTTTTCTGAGGTTTTCCATATCCTGGCAGTTTTCTTCTTTATTGTTGTCTATTTTTGTCCTGAGTTCATTTATCCATTTATTCATTGTGTTCTCTCTTTCACTTTGGTGTTTATACAGTGCTTCTATGGTTTCCTTTATTTCTTCTTTTGCTTTACTGAATATTTCTTGAACCTTAATAATTCTGCATATTTATTTCAACAATTCTAGCTTTTTTTAGAGTTATTTATTTATATATACATATTTATTTATTTTTATTATTCATATGTGCATACAATTCTTGGGTCATTATCCCCCTGCCCCCTCCCCCTCCCTTCTCACCCCCCTCCCCCCATCCCCTCAATACCTGGCAGAAACTATTTTGCCCTTATCTCTAATTTTGTTGAAGAGAGAGTATAAGTAATAATAGGAAGGAACAAGGGGTTTTGCTAGTTGAGATAAGAATAGCTGTACAAGGAGTTGATTCCTATTGATTTCCTGTGCAAGTGTGTTTCCTTCTATGTTAGTTCTTCTTGGTCTAACCTTTTCTCTAGTTCCTGGTCCCCTTCTCCTATTGGCCTCAGTTCCTTTTAAGGTATCTGCTTTAGTTTCTCTGCATTGAGGGCAACAAATGCTATCTAGTTTTTGAGGTGCCTTATCTGTCCTCATACCTCCCTTGTGTGCTCTCACTTTATCATGTGATCAAAGTCCAATCCCTTTGTTGTGTTTGCCCTTGATCTAATGTCCACATATGAGGGAGAACATACGATTTTTGGTCTTTTGGGCCAGGCTAACCTCACTCAGAATGATGTTCTCCAATTCCATCCATTTACCAGTGAATGATAACATTTCGTTCTTCTTCATGGCTGCATAAAATTCCATTGTGTATAGATACCACATTTTCTTAATCCACTCGTCAGTGGTGGGGCATCTTGGCTGTTTCCATAACTTGGCTATTGTGAATAGTGCTGCAATTAACATGAGTGTGCAGGAGCCTCTGGAGTAACCTGTGTCACATTCTTTTGGGTATATCCCCAAGAGTGGTATTGCTGGATCAAATGGTAGATCGATGTCCAGCTTTTTAAGTAGCCTCCAGATTTTTTTCCAGAGTGGTTGTACTAGTCTACATTCCCACCAGCAGTGTAAGAGGGTTCCTTTTTCCCCGCATCCTCGCCAACACCTGTTGGTGGTGTTGCTGATGATGGCTATTCTAACAGGGGTGAGGTGGAATCTTAGCGTGGTTTTAATTTGCATTTCCTTTATTGCTAGAGATGGTGAGCATTTTTTCATGTGTTTTCTGGCCATTTGAATTTCTTCTTTTGAGAAAGTTCTATTTAGTTCACATGCCCATTTCTTTATTGGTTCATTAGTTTTGGGAGAATTTAGTTTTTTAAGTTCCCTGTATATTCTGGTTATCAGTCCTTTGTCTGATGTATAGTTGGCAAATATTTTCTCCCACTCTGTGGGTGTTCTCTTCAGTTTAGAGACCATTTCTTTTGATGAACAGAAGCTTTTCAGTTTTATGAGGTCCCATTTATCTATGCTATCTCTTAGTTGCTTGCTGCTGGGGTTTCATTGAGAAAGTTCTTACCTATACCTACTAACTCCAGAGTATTTCCTACTCTTTCTTGTATCAACTTAAGAGTTTGGGGTCTGATATTCGGATCCTTGATCCATTTTGAGTTAATCTTGGTATAGGGTGATATACATGGATCTAGTTTCAGTTTTTTGCAGACTGCTAACCAGTTTTCCCAGCAGTTTTTGTTGAAGAGGCTGCTATTTCTCCATCGTATATTTTTAGCTCCTTTGTCAAAGATAAGTTGCTCATAGTTGTGTGGCTTCATATCTGGATCTTCTATTCTGTTCCACTGGTCTTCATGTCTGTCTTTGTGCCAGTACCATGCTGTTTTTACTGTTACTGCTTTGTAATATAGTTTGAGGTCAGGTATTGTGATACCTCCTGCATTGTTCTTTTGACTGAGTATTGCCTTTGCTATTCGTGGCCTCTTGTGTTTCCATATAAATTTAACAGTAGATTTTTCAATCTCTTTAATGAATGTTATTGGAATTTTGATGGGAATTGCATTAAACGTGTAGATTACTTTGGGGAGTATTGACATTTTTACTATGTTGATTCTACCAATCCATGAGCATGGGAGATCTCTCCACTTTCTATAGTCTTCCTCAATCTCTTTCTTCAGAAGTGTATAGTTTTCCTTGTAGAGGTCTTTCACATCTTTTGTTAGGTTTACACCTAGGTATTTGATTTTTTTTGAGGCTATTGTAAATGGAATTGTTTTCATATATTCTTTTTCAGTTTGTTCATTGCTAGTGTATAGAAATGCTAATGATTTTTCTATGTTGATTTTATATCCTGCTACCTTGCTATAGCTATTGATGATGTCTAGAAGCTTCTGAGTAGAGTTTTTTTGGGTCTTTAAGGTATAGGATCATGTCGTCTGCAAATAGGGCTATTTTGACAGTTTCTTTACCTACTTGTATTCCTTTTATTCCTTCTTCTTGCCTAATTGCTCTGGCTAGGAATTCCAGTACTATGTTGAATAGGAGTGGAGATAGTGGGCATCCTTGTCTGGTTCCTGATTTTAGAGGGAATGGTTTTAATTTTTCTCCGTTAAGTATAATGCTGGCTGTAGGTTTGTCATATATAGCTTTTATAATGTTGAGGAACTTTCCTTCTATTCCTAGTTTTCTTAGAGCTTTTATCATGAAATGATGTTGGATCTTATCAAAGGCTTTTTCTGCATCTATTGAGATGATCAAGTGGTTTTTGTCTTTGCTTCTGTTAATGTGGTTTATTACCTTTATTGATTTTCGTATGTTGAGCCACCCCCGCATCCCTGGGATGAAGCCTACCTGGTCGTGGTGAATAATCTTTTTGATGTGTTGCTGAATTCGGTTTGCCATTATTTTGTTGAGGATTTTTGCATCAATGTTCATTAAGGAGATTGGCCTATAGTTCTCCTTTTTGGAGGTGTCTTTGCCTGGTTTGGGGATAAGTGTAATACTGGCTTCATAAAATGTGTTTGGCAGTTTTCCTTCCCTTTCTATTTCATGGAACAGTTTAAGGAGGGTTGGTATCAGTTCTTCTTTAAAGGTCTGATAGAATTCAGCAGAGAATCCATCAGGTCCTGGACTTTTCTTTTTGGGGAGACTCTTGATTGCTGCTTCCATTTCATTTTGTGTTATAGGTCTATTCAGGTGATTAATTTCCTCTTGGTTCAGTTTTGGATGATCATATGTATCTAGAAATCTGTCCATTTCTTTAAGATTTTCAAATTTATTTGAATATAGGTTCTCAAAGTAGTCTCTGATGATTTCCTGGACTTCCATGGTGTTTGTTGTTATCTCCCCTTTTGCATTCCTAATTCTACTAATTTGGGTTTTTTCTCTCCTCATTTTAGTCAGGTTTGCCGGGGGTCTATCGATCTTGTTTATTTTTTCAAAGAACCATCTTTTTGTTTCATTAATTCTTTGTATGGTTTTTTTGGTTTCTATTTCGTTGATTTCAGCTCTTATTTTTATTATTTCTCTCCTTCTATTTGTTTTGGGATTTGCTTGTTCTTGTTTTTCTAGGAGTTTGAGATGTATCATTAGGTCATTGATTTGGGATCTTTCAATCTTTTTAATATATGCACTCATGGCTATAAACTTTCCTCTCAAGACTGCCTTAGCTGTGTCCCATAGGTTCCGGTAGGTTGTGTTTTCATTTTCATTGACTTCCAGGAACTTTTTAATTTCCTCTTTTATTGCATCGATGATCCATTCTTCATTAAGTAGTGAGTTATTTAGTTTCCAGCTGTTTGCATGTTTTTTGTCTTTACTTTTGTTGTTGAGTTCTACTTTTACTGCATTGTGGTCAGATAGTATGCACGGTATTATTTCTATTCTCTTATACTTGCTGAGGCTTGCTTTGTGCCCTAGGATATGATCTATTTTGGAGAAGGTTCCATGGGCTGCTGAGAAGAATGTATATTGTGTAGAGGTTGGATGAAATGTTCTGTAGACATCTACTAGGTCCACTTGATCTATTGCATATTTTAGATCTTGGATTTCTCTATTGAGTTTTTGTTTGGATGACCTATCTATTGATGATAATGGAGTGTTAAAGTCTCCCACAACCACTGTGTTGGCGTTTATATATGCTTTTAGGTCTTTCAGGGTATGTTTGCTGAAATTGGGTGCGTTGACATTGGGTGCGTACAGATTGATGATTATTATTTCCCTTTGGTCTATTTCCCCTTTTATTAGTATGGAATGTCCTTCTTTATCTCGTTTGATCAATGTAGGTTTGAAGTCTACTTTATCAGAGATAAGTATTGCTACTCCTGCTTGTTTTCGGGGGCCATTGGCTTGGTAAATCTTCTTCCAGCCTTTCATCCTAAGCATATGCTTATTTCTGTCAGTGAGATGAGTCTCCTGTAAGCAACAAATTGTTGGATCTTCTTTTTTAATCCATTTTGTCAAACGGTGTCTTTTGATGGGTGAATTAAGTCCATTAACATTAAGTGTTAGTACTGATAGGTATGTGGTGATTCCTGCCATTTAGTTGTCTTAGTTATTTGAAGGTTTGATTGTGTGTACCTAACTTGATGTTACTCTCTACTGTCTTGCTTTTTCTTATCCTGTGGTTTGGTGCTGCCTGCCTTTTCATGGTTAAGTTGGGTGTCACTTTCTGTGTGCAGGATCCCTTGCAGAATCTTTTGTAATGGTGGCTTTGTGGTCACATATTGTTTTAGTTTCTGCTTATCATGGAAGACTTTTATTGCTCCATCTATTTTGAATGATAGCTCTGCTGGGTAGAGTATCCTGGGGTTGCAGTTATTTTCATTCAGTGCCCGGAAGATCTCACCCCACGCTCTTCTTGCTTTTAATGTTTCTGTTGAGAAGTCTGCTGTGATTTTGATGGGTTTACCTTTGTATGTTACTTGTTTTTTCTCTCTTACAGCCTTCAATATTCTTTCCTTAGTTTCTGAACTTGTTGTTTTAATGATGATATGTCGTGGAGTAGTTCTACTTTGATCTGGTCCGTTTGGTGTCCTGGAGGCCTCTTGCATGTGTATGGGAATATCTTTCTCTAGATTTGGGAAATTTTCCGTTATTATTTTGTTGAATATATTACGCATTCCTTTCGCTTGCACCTCTTCTCCTTCTTCGATGCCCATGATTCTCAAGTTTGGTCTTTTGATGGAGTCAGTGAGTTCTTGCATTTTCTTTTCACAGGTCTTGAGTTGTTTAATTAATAGTTCTTCTGTTTTTCCTTTAATTACCATTTCATCTTCAAGTTCTGAGATTCTGTCTTCTGTTTGTTCTATTCTGCTGGATTGGCCTTCCGTTTTGTTTTGCAGTTCTGTTTCGTTCTTTTTTCTGAGGTTTTCCATATCCTGGCAGTTTTCTTCTTTATTGTTGTCTATTTTTGTCCTGAGTTCATTTATCCATTTATTCATTGTGTTCTCTCTTTCACTTTGGTGTTTATACAGTGCTTCTATGGTTTCCTTTATTTCTTCTTTTGCTTTACTGAATATTTCTTGAACCTTAATAATTCTGCATATTTATTTCAACAATTCTAGCTTTTTTTAGAGTTATTTATTTATATATACATATTTATTTATTTTTATTCATATGTGCATACAATTCTTGGGTCATTATCCCCCTGCCCCCTCCCCCTCCCTTCTCACCCCCCTCCCCCCATCCCCTCAATACCTGGCAGAAACTATTTTGCCCTTATCTCTAATTTTGTTGAAGAGAGAGTATAAGTAATAATAGGAAGGAACAAGGGGTTTTGCTAGTTGAGATAAGAATAGCTGTACAAGGAGTTGATTCCTATTGATTTCCTGTGCAAGTGTGTTTCCTTCTATGTTAGTTCTTCTTGGTCTAACCTTTTCTCTAGTTCCTGGTCCCCTTCTCCTATTGGCCTCAGTTCCTTTTAAGGTATCTGCTTTAGTTTCTCTGCATTGAGGGCAACAAATGCTATCTAGTTTTTGAGGTGCCTTATCTGTCCTCATACCTCCCTTGTGTGCTCTCACTTTATCATGTGATCAAAGTCCAATCCCTTTGTTGTGTTTGCCCTTGATCTAATGTCCACATATGAGGGAGAACATACGATTTTTGGTCTTTTGGGCCAGGCTAACCTCACTCAGAATGATGTTCTCCAATTCCATCCATTTACCAGTGAATGATAACATTTCGTTCTTCTTCATGGCTGCATAAAATTCCATTGTGTATAGATACCACATTTTCTTAATCCACTCGTCAGTGGTGGGGCATCTTGGCTGTTTCCATAACTTGGCTATTGTGAATAGTGCTGCAATTAACATGAGTGTGCAGGAGCCTCTGGAGTAACCTGTGTCACATTCTTTTGGGTATATCCCCAAGAGTGGTATTGCTGGATCAAATGGTAGATCGATGTCCAGCTTTTTAAGTAGCCTCCAGATTTTTTTCCAGAGTGGTTGTACTAGTCTACATTCCCACCAGCAGTGTAAGAGGGTTCCTTTTTCCCCGCATCCTCGCCAACACCTGTTGGTGGTGTTGCTGATGATGGCTATTCTAACAGGGGTGAGGTGGAATCTTAGCGTGGTTTTAATTTGCATTTCCTTTATTGCTAGAGATGGTGAGCATTTTTTCATGTGTTTTCTGGCCATTTGAATTTCTTCTTTTGAGAAAGTTCTATTTAGTTCACATGCCCATTTCTTTATTGGTTCATTAGTTTTGGGAGAATTTAGTTTTTTAAGTTCCCTGTATATTCTGGTTATCAGTCCTTTGTCTGATGTATAGTTGGCAAATATTTACTCCCACTCTGTGGGTGTTCTCTTCAGTTTAGAGACCATTTCTTTTGATGAACAGAAGCTTTTCAGTTTTATGAGGTCCCATTTATCTATGCTATCTCTTAGTTGCTTGCTGCTGGGGTTTCATTGAGAAAGTTCTTACCTATACCTACTAACTCCAGAGTATTTCCTACTCTTTCTTGTATCAACTTAAGAGTTTGGGGTCTGATATTCGGATCCTTGATCCATTTTGAGTTAATCTTGGTATAGGGTGATATACATGGATCTAGTTTCAGTTTTTTGCAGACTGCTAACCAGTTTTCCCAGCAGTTTTTGTTGAAGAGGCTGCTATTTCTCCATCGTATATTTTTAGCTCCTTTGTCAAAGATAAGTTGCTCATAGTTGTGTGGCTTCATATCTGGATCTTCTATTCTGTTCCACTGGTCTTCATGTCTGTCTTTGTGCCAGTACCATGCTGTTTTTACTGTTACTGCTTTGTAATATAGTTTGAGGTCAGGTATTGTGATACCTCCTGCATTGTTCTTTTGACTGAGTATTGCCTTGGCTATTCGTGGCCTCTTGTGTTTCCATATAAATTTAACAGTAGATTTTTCAATCTCTTTAATGAATGTTATTGGAATTTTGATGGGAATTGCATTAAACGTGTAGATTACTTTGGGGAGTATTGACATTTTTACTATGTTGATTCTACCAATCCATGAGCATGGGAGATCTCTCCACTTTCTATAGTCTTCCTCAATCTCTTTCTTCAGAAGTGTATAGTTTTCCTTGTAGAGGTCTTTCACATCTTTTGTTAGGTTTACACCTAGGTATTTGATTTTTTTTGAGGCTATTGTAAATGGAATTGTTTTCATATATTCTTTTTCAGTTTGTTCATTGCTAGTGTATAGAAATGCTAATGATTTTTCTATGTTGATTTTATATCCTGCTACCTTGCTATAGCTATTGATGATGTCTAGAAGCTTCTGAGTAGAGTTTTTTTGGGTCTTTAAGGTATAGGATCATGTCGTCTGCAAATAGGGCTATTTTGACAGTTTCTTTACCTACTTGTATTCCTTTTATTCCTTCTTCTTGCCTAATTGCTCTGGCTAGGAATTCCAGTACTATGTTGAATAGGAGTGGAGATAGTGGGCATCCTTGTCTGGTTCCTGATTTTAGAGGGAATGGTTTTAATTTTTCTCCGTTAAGTATAATGCTGGCTGTAGGTTTGTCATATATAGCTTTTATAATGTTGAGGAACTTTCCTTCTATTCCTAGTTTTCTTAGAGCTTTTATCATGAAATGATGTTGGATCTTATCAAAGGCTTTTTCTGCATCTATTGAGATGATCAAGTGGTTTTTGTCTTTGCTTCTGTTAATGTGGTTTATTACCTTTATTGATTTTCGTATGTTGAGCCACCCCCGCATCCCTGGGATGAAGCCTACCTGGTCGTGGTGAATAATCTTTTTGATGTGTTGCTGAATTCGGTTTGCCATTATTTTGTTGAGGATTTTTGCATCAATGTTCATTAAGGAGATTGGCCTATAGTTCTCCTTTTTGGAGGTGTCTTTGCCTGGTTTGGGGATAAGTGTAATACTGGCTTCATAAAATGTGTTTGGCAGTTTTCCTTCCCTTTCTATTTCATGGAACAGTTTAAGGAGGGTTGGTATCAGTTCTTCTTTAAAGGTCTGATAGAATTCAGCAGAGAATCCATCAGGTCCTGGACTTTTCTTTTTGGGGAGACTCTTGATTGCTGCTTCCATTTCATTTTGTGTTATAGGTCTATTCAGGTGATTAATTTCCTCTTGGTTCAGTTTTGGATGATCATATGTATCTAGAAATCTGTCCATTTCTTTAAGATTTTCAAATTTATTTGAATATAGGTTCTCAAAGTAGTCTCTGATGATTTCCTGGACTTCCATGGTGTTTGTTGTTATCTCCCCTTTTGCATTCCTAATTCTACTAATTTGGGTTTTTTCTCTCCTCATTTTAGTCAGGTTTGCCGGGGGTCTATCGATCTTGTTTATTTTTTCAAAGAACCAACTTTTTGTTTCATTAATTCTTTGTATGGTTTTTTTGGTTTCTATTTCGTTGATTTCAGCTCTTATTTTTATTATTTCTCTCCTTCTATTTGTTTTGGGATTTGCTTGTTCTTGTTTTTCTAGGAGTTTGAGATGTATCATTAGGTCATTGATTTGGGATCTTTCAATCTTTTTAATATATGCACTCATGGCTATAAACTTTCCTCTCAAGACTGCCTTAGCTGTGTCCCATAGGTTCCGGTAGGTTGTGTTTTCATTTTCATTGACTTCCAGGAACTTTTTAATTTCCTCTTTTATTGCATCGATGATCCATTCTTCATTAAGTAGTGAGTTATTTAGTTTCCAGCTGTTTGCATGTTTTTTGTCTTTACTTTTGTTGTTGAGTTCTACTTTTACTGCATTGTGGTCAGATAGTATGCACGGTATTATTTCTATTCTCTTATACTTGCTGAGGCTTGCTTTGTGCCCTAGGATATGATCTATTTTGGAGAAGGTTCCATGGGCTGCTGAGAAGAATGTATATTGTGTAGAGGTTGGATGAAATGTTCTGTAGACATCTACTAGGTCCACTTGATCTATTGCATATTTTAGATCTTGGATTTCTCTATTGAGTTTTTGTTTGGATGACCTATCTATTGATGATAATGGAGTGTTAAAGTCTCCCACAACCACTGTGTTGGCGTTTATATATGCTTTTAGGTCTTTCAGGGTATGTTTGCTGAAATTGGGTGCGTTGACATTGGGTGCGTACAGATTGATGATTATTATTTCCCTTTGGTCTATTTCCCCTTTTATTAGTATGGAATGTCCTTCTTTATCTCGTTTGATCAATGTAGGTTTGAAGTCTACTTTATCAGAGATAAGTATTGCTACTCCTGCTTGTTTTCGGGGGCCATTGGCTTGGTAAATCTTCTTCCAGCCTTTCATCCTAAGCATATGCTTATTTCTGTCGGTGAGATGAGTCTCCTGTAAGCAACAAATTGTTGGATCTTCTTTTTTAATCCATTTTGTCAAACGGTGTCTTTTGATGGGTGAATTAAGTCCATTAACATTAAGTGTTAGTACTGATAGGTATGTGGTGATTCCTGCCATTTAGTTGTCTTAGTTATTTGAAGGTTTGATTGTGTGTACCTAACTTGATGTTACTCTCTACTGTCTTGCTTTTTCTTAACCTGTGGTTTGGTGCTGCCTGCCTTTTCATGGTTAAGTTGGGTGTCACTTTCTGTGTGCAGGATCCCTTGCAGAATCTTTTGTAATGGTGGCTTTGTGGTCACATATTGTTTTAGTTTCTGCTTATCATGGAAGACTTTTATTGCTCCATCTATTTTGAATGATAGCTCTGCTGGGTAGAGTATCCTGGGGTTGAAGTTATTTTCATTCAGTGCCCGGAAGATCTCACCCCACGCTCTTCTTGCTTTTAATGTTTCTGTTGAGAAGTCTGCTGTGATTTTGATGGGTTTACCTTTGTATGTTACTTGTTTTTTCTCTCTTACAGCCTTCAATATTCTTTCCTTAGTTTCTGAACTTGTTGTTTTAATGATGATATGTCGTGGAGTAGTTCTACTTTGATCTGGTCCGTTTGGTGTCCTGGAGGCCTCTTGCATGTGTATGGGAATATCTTTCTCTAGATTTGGGAAATTTTCCGTTATTATTTTGTTGAATATATTACGCATTCCTTTCGCTTGCACCTCTTCTCCTTCTTCGATGCCCATGATTCTCAAGTTTGGTCTTTTGATGGAGTCAGTGAGTTCTTGCATTTTCTTTTCACAGGTCTTGAGTTGTTTAATTAATAGTTCTTCTGTTTTTCCTTTAATTACCATTTCATCTTCAAGTTCTGAGATTCTGTCTTCTGTTTGTTCTATTCTGCTGGATTGGCCTTCCGTTTTGTTTTGCAGTTCTGTTTCGTTCTTTTTTCTGAGGTTTTCCATATCCTGGCAGTTTTCTTCTTTATTGTTGTCTATTTTTGTCCTGAGTTCATTTATCCATTTATTCATTGTGTTCTCTCTTTCACTTTGGTGTTTATACAGTGCTTCTATGGTTTCCTTTATTTCTTCTTTTGCTTTACTGAATATTTCTTGAACCTTAATAATTCTGCATATTTATTTCAACAATTCTAGCTTTTTTTAGAGTTATTTATTTATATATACATATTTATTTATTTTTATTATTCATATGTGCATACAATTCTTGGGTCATTATCCCCCTGCCCCCTCCCCCTCCCTTCTCACCCCCCTCCCCCCATCCCCTCAATACCTGGCAGAAACTATTTTGCCCTTATCTCTAATTTTGTTGAAGAGAGAGTATAAGTAATAATAGGAAGGAACAAGGGGTTTTGCTAGTTGAGATAAGAATAGCTGTACAAGGAGTTGATTCCTATTGATTTCCTGTGCAAGTGTGTTTCCTTCTATGTTAGTTCTTCTTGGTCTAACCTTTTCTCTAGTTCCTGGTCCCCTTCTCCTATTGGCCTCAGTTCCTTTTAAGGTATCTGCTTTAGTTTCTCTGCATTGAGGGCAACAAATGCTATCTAGTTTTTGAGGTGCCTTATCTGTCCTCATACCTCCCTTGTGTGCTCTCACTTTATCATGTGATCAAAGTCCAATCCCTTTGTTGTGTTTGCCCTTGATCTAATGTCCACATATGAGGGAGAACATACGATTTTTGGTCTTTTGGGCCAGGCTAACCTCACTCAGAATGATGTTCTCCAATTCCATCCATTTACCAGTGAATGATAACATTTCGTTCTTCTTCATGGCTGCATAAAATTCCATTGTGTATAGATACCACATTTTCTTAATCCATTCGTCAGTGGTGGGGCATCTTGGCTGTTTCCATAACTTGGCTATTGTGAATAGTGCTGCAATTAACATGAGTGTGCAGGAGCCTCTGGAGTAACCTGTGTCACATTCTTTTGGGTATATCCCCAAGAGTGGTATTGCTGGATCAAATGGTAGATCGATGTCCAGCTTTTTAAGTAGCCTCCAGATTTTTTTCCAGAGTGGTTGTACTAGTCTACATTCCCACCAGCAGTGTAAGAGGGTTCCTTTTTCCCCGCATCCTCGCCAACACCTGTTGGTGGTGTTGCTGATGATGGCTATTCTAACAGGGGTGAGGTGGAATCTTAGCGTGGTTTTAATTTGCATTTCCTTTATTGCTAGAGATGGTGAGCATTTTTTCATGTGTTTTCTGGCCATTTGAATTTCTTCTTTTGAGAAAGTTCTATTTAGTTCACATGCCCATTTCTTTATTGGTTCATTAGTTTTGGGAGAATTTAGTTTTTTAAGTTCCCTGTATATTCTGGTTATCAGTCCTTTGTCTGATGTATAGTTGGCAAATATTTACTCCCACTCTGTGGGTGTTCTCTTCAGTTTAGAGACCATTTCTTTTGATGAACAGAAGCTTTTCAGTTTTATGAGGTCCCATTTATCTATGCTATCTCTTAGTTGCTTGCTGCTGGGGTTTCATTGAGAAAGTTCTTACCTATACCTACTAACTCCAGAGTATTTCCTACTCTTTCTTGTATCAACTTAAGAGTTTGGGGTCTGATATTCAGATCCTTGATCCATTTTGAGTTAATCTTGGTATAGGGTGATATACATGGATCTAGTTTCAGTTTTTTGCAGACTGCTAACCAGTTTTCCCAGCAGTTTTTGTTGAAGAGGCTGCTATTTCTCCATCGTATATTTTTAGCTCCTTTGTCAAAGATAAGTTGCTCATAGTTGTGTGGCTTCATATCTGGATCTTCTATTCTGTTCCACTGGTCTTCATGTCTGTCTTTGTGCCAGTACCATGCTGTTTTTACTGTTACTGCTTTGTAATATAGTTTGAGGTCAGGTATTGTGATACCTCCTGCATTGTTCTTTTGACTGAGTATTGCCTTGGCTATTCGTGGCCTCTTGTGTTTCCATATAAATTTAACAGTAGATTTTTCAATCTCTTTAATGAATGTTATTGGAATTTTGATGGGAATTGCATTAAACGTGTAGATTACTTTGGGGAGTATTGACATTTTTACTATGTTGATTCTACCAATCCATGAGCATGGGAGATCTCTCCACTTTCTATAGTCTTCCTCAATCTCTTTCTTCAGAAGTGTATAGTTTTCCTTGTAGAGGTCTTTCACATCTTTTGTTAGGTTTACACCTAGGTATTTGATTTTTTTTGAGGCTATTGTAAATGGAATTGTTTTCATATATTCTTTTTCAGTTTGTTCATTGCTAGTGTATAGAAATGCTAATGATTTTTCTATGTTGATTTTATATCCTGCTACCTTGCTATAGCTATTGATGATGTCTAGAAGCTTCTGAGTAGAGTTTTTTTGGGTCTTTAAGGTATAGGATCATGTCGTCTGCAAATAGGGCTATTTTGACAGTTTCTTTACCTACTTGTATTCCTTTTATTCCTTCTTCTTGCCTAATTGCTCTGGCTAGGAATTCCAGTACTATGTTGAATAGGAGTGGAGATAGTGGGCATCCTTGTCTGGTTCCTGATTTTAGAGGGAATGGTTTTAATTTTTCTCCGTTAAGTATAATGCTGGCTGTAGGTTTGTCATATATAGCTTTTATAATGTTGAGGAACTTTCCTTCTATTCCTAGTTTTCTTAGAGCTTTTATCATGAAATGATGTTGGATCTTATCAAAGGCTTTTTCTGCATCTATTGAGATGATCAAGTGGTTTTTGTCTTTGCTTCTGTTAATGTGGTTTATTACCTTTATTGATTTTCGTATGTTGAGCCACCCCCGCATCCCTGGGATGAAGCCTACCTGGTCGTGGTGAATAATCTTTTTGATGTGTTGCTGAATTCGGTTTGCCATTATTTTGTTGAGGATTTTTGCATCAATGTTCATTAAGGAGATTGGCCTATAGTTCTCCTTTTTGGAGGTGTCTTTGCCTGGTTTGGGGATAAGTGTAATACTGGCTTCATAAAATGTGTTTGGCAGTTTTCCTTCCCTTTCTATTTCATGGAACAGTTTAAGGAGGGTTGGTATCAGTTCTTCTTTAAAGGTCTGATAGAATTCAGCAGAGAATCCATCAGGTCCTGGACTTTTCTTTTTGGGGAGACTCTTGATTGCTGCTTCCATTTCATTTTGTGTTATAGGTCTATTCAGGTGATTAATTTCCTCTTGGTTCAGTTTTGGATGATCATATGTATCTAGAAATCTGTCCATTTCTTTAAGATTTTCAAATTTATTTGAATATAGGTTCTCAAAGTAGTCTCTGATGATTTCCTGGACTTCCATGGTGTTTGTTGTTATCTCCCCTTTTGCATTCCTAATTCTACTAATTTGGGTTTTTTCTCTCCTCATTTTAGTCAGGTTTGCCGGGGGTCTATCGATCTTGTTTATTTTTTCAAAGAACCAACTTTTTGTTTCATTAATTCTTTGTATGGTTTTTTTGGTTTCTATTTCGTTGATTTCAGCTCTTATTTTTATTATTTCTCTCCTTCTATTTGTTTTGGGATTTGCTTGTTCTTGTTTTTCTAGGAGTTTGAGATGTATCATTAGGTCATTGATTTGGGATCTTTCAATCTTTTTAATATATGCACTCATGGCTATAAACTTTCCTCTCAAGACTGCCTTAGCTGTGTCCCATAGGTTCCGGTAGGTTGTGTTTTCATTTTCATTGACTTCCAGGAACTTTTTAATTTCCTCTTTTATTGCATCGATGATCCATTCTTCATTAAGTAGTGAGTTATTTAGTTTCCAGCTGTTTGCATGTTTTTTGTCTTTACTTTTGTTGTTGAGTTCTACTTTTACTGCATTGTGGTCAGATAGTATGCACGGTATTATTTCTATTCTCTTATACTTGCTGAGGCTTGCTTTGTGCCCTAGGATATGATCTATTTTGGAGAAGGTTCCATGGGCTGCTGAGAAGAATGTATATTGTGTAGAGGTTGGATGAAATGTTCTGTAGACATCTACTAGGTCCACTTGATCTATTGCATATTTTAGATCTTGGATTTCTCTATTGAGTTTTTGTTTGGATGACCTATCTATTGATGATAATGGAGTGTTAAAGTCTCCCACAACCACTGTGTTGGCGTTTATATATGCTTTTAGGTCTTTCAGGGTATGTTTGCTGAAATTGGGTGCGTTGACATTGGGTGCGTACAGATTGATGATTATTATTTCCCTTTGGTCTATTTCCCCTTTTATTAGTATGGAATGTCCTTCTTTATCTCGTTTGATCAATGTAGGTTTGAAGTCTACTTTATCAGAGATAAGTATTGCTACTCCTGCTTGTTTTCGGGGGCCATTGGCTTGGTAAATCTTCTTCCAGCCTTTCATCCTAAGCATATGCTTATTTCTGTCGGTGAGATGAGTCTCCTGTAAGCAACAAATTGTTGGATCTTCTTTTTTAATCCATTTTGTCAAACGGTGTCTTTTGATGGGTGAATTAAGTCCATTAACATTAAGTGTTAGTACTGATAGGTATGTGGTGATTCCTGCCATTTAGTTGTCTTAGTTATTTGAAGGTTTGATTGTGTGTACCTAACTTGATGTTACTCTCTACTGTCTTGCTTTTTCTTAACCTGTGGTTTGGTGCTGCCTGCCTTTTCATGGTTAAGTTGGGTGTCACTTTCTGTGTGCAGGATCCCTTGCAGAATCTTTTGTAATGGTGGCTTTGTGGTCACATATTGTTTTAGTTTCTGCTTATCATGGAAGACTTTTATTGCTCCATCTATTTTGAATGATAGCTCTGCTGGGTAGAGTATCCTGGGGTTGAAGTTATTTTCATTCAGTGCCCGGAAGATCTCACCCCACGCTCTTCTTGCTTTTAATGTTTCTGTTGAGAAGTCTGCTGTGATTTTGATGGGTTTACCTTTGTATGTTACTTGTTTTTTCTCTCTTACAGCCTTCAATATTCTTTCCTTAGTTTCTGAACTTGTTGTTTTAATGATGATATGTCGTGGAGTAGTTCTACTTTGATCTGGTCCGTTTGGTGTCCTGGAGGCCTCTTGCATGTGTATGGGAATATCTTTCTCTAGATTTGGGAAATTTTCCGTTATTATTTTGTTGAATATATTACGCATTCCTTTCGCTTGCACCTCTTCTCCTTCTTCGATGCCCATGATTCTCAAGTTTGGTCTTTTGATGGAGTCAGTGAGTTCTTGCATTTTCTTTTCACAGGTCTTGAGTTGTTTAATTAATAGTTCTTCTGTTTTTCCTTTAATTACCATTTCATCTTCAAGTTCTGAGATTCTGTCTTCTGTTTGTTCTATTCTGCTGGATTGGCCTTCCGTTTTGTTTTGCAGTTCTGTTTCGTTCTTTTTTCTGAGGTTTTCCATATCCTGGCAGTTTTCTTCTTTATTGTTGTCTATTTTTGTCCTGAGTTCATTTATCCATTTATTCATTGTGTTCTCTCTTTCACTTTGGTGTTTATACAGTGCTTCTATGGTTTCCTTTATTTCTTCTTTTGCTTTACTGAATATTTCTTGAACCTTAATAATTCTGCATATTTATTTCAACAATTCTAGCTTTTTTTAGAGTTATTTATTTATATATACATATTTATTTATTTTTATTATTCATATGTGCATACAATTCTTGGGTCATTATCCCCCTGCCCCCTCCCCCTCCCTTCTCACCCCCCTCCCCCCATCCCCTCAATACCTGGCAGAAACTATTTTGCCCTTATCTCTAATTTTGTTGAAGAGAGAGTATAAGTAATAATAGGAAGGAACAAGGGGTTTTGCTAGTTGAGATAAGAATAGCTGTACAAGGAGTTGATTCCTATTGATTTCCTGTGCAAGTGTGTTTCCTTCTATGTTAGTTCTTCTTGGTCTAACCTTTTCTCTAGTTCCTGGTCCCCTTCTCCTATTGGCCTCAGTTCCTTTTAAGGTATCTGCTTTAGTTTCTCTGCATTGAGGGCAACAAATGCTATCTAGTTTTTGAGGTGCCTTATCTATCCTCATACCTCCCTTGTGTGCTCTCACTTTATCATGTGATCAAAGTCCAATCCCTTTGTTGTGTTTGCCCTTGATCTAATGTCCACATATGAGGGAGAACATACGATTTTTGGTCTTTTGGGCCAGGCTAACCTCACTCAGAATGATGTTCTCCAATTCCATCCATTTACCAGTGAATGATAACATTTCGTTCTTCTTCATGGCTGCATAAAATTCCATTGTGTATAGATACCACATTTTCTTAATCCACTCGTCAGTGGTGGGGCATCTTGGCTGTTTCCATAACTTGGCTATTGTGAATAGTGCTGCAATTAACATGAGTGTGCAGGAGCCTCTGGAGTAACCTGTGTCACATTCTTTTGGGTATATCCCCAAGAGTGGTATTCCTGGATCAAATGGTAGATCGATGTCCAGCTTTTTAAGTAGCCTCCAGATTTTTTTCCAGAGTGGTTGTACTAGTCTACATTCCCACCAGCAGTGTAAGAGGGTTCCTTTTTCCCCGCATCCTCGCCAACACCTGTTGGTGGTGTTGCTGATGATGGCTATTCTAACAGGGGTGAGGTGGAATCTTAGCGTGGTTTTAATTTGCATTTCCTTTATTGCTAGAGATGGTGAGCATTTTTTCATGTGTTTTCTGGCCATTTGAATTTCTTCTTTTGAGAAAGTTCTATTTAGTTCACATGCCCATTTCTTTATTGGTTCATTAGTTTTGGGAGAATTTAGTTTTTTAAGTTCCCTGTATATTCTGGTTATCAGTCCTTTGTCTGATGTATAGTTGGCAAATATTTTCTCCCACTCTGTGGGTGTTCTCTTCAGTTTAGAGACCATTTCTTTTGATGAACAGAAGCTTTTCAGTTTTATGAGGTCCCATTTATCTATGCTATCTCTTAGTTGCTTGCTGCTGGGGTTTCATTGAGAAAGTTCTTACCTATACCTACTAACTCCAGAGTATTTCCTACTCTTTCTTGTATCAACTTAAGAGTTTGGGGTCTGATATTCGGATCCTTGATCCATTTTGAGTTAATCTTGGTATAGGGTGATATACATGGATCTAGTTTCAGTTTTTTGCAGACTGCTAACCAGTTTTCCCAGCAGTTTTTGTTGAAGAGGCTGCTATTTCTCCATCGTATATTTTTAGCTCCTTTGTCAAAGATAAGTTGCTCATAGTTGTGTGGCTTCATATCTGGATCTTCTATTCTGTTCCACTGGTCTTCATGTCTGTCTTTGTGCCAGTACCATGCTGTTTTTACTGTTACTGCTTTGTAATATAGTTTGAGGTCAGGTATTGTGATACCTCCTGCATTGTTCTTTTGACTGAGTATTGCCTTGGCTATTCGTGGCCTCTTGTGTTTCCATATAAATTTAACAGTAGATTTTTCAATCTCTTTAATGAATGTTATTGGAATTTTGATGGGAATTGCATTAAACGTGTAGATTACTTTGGGGAGTATTGACATTTTTACTATGTTGATTCTACCAATCCATGAGCATGGGAGATCTCTCCACTTTCTATAGTCTTCCTCAATCTCTTTCTTCAGAAGTGTATAGTTTTCCTTGTAGAGGTCTTTCACATCTTTTGTTAGGTTTACACCTAGGTATTTGATTTTTTTTGAGGCTATTGTAAATGGAATTGTTTTCATATATTCTTTTTCAGTTTGTTCATTGCTAGTGTATAGAAATGCTAATGATTTTTCTATGTTGATTTTATATCCTGCTACCTTGCTATAGCTATTGATGATGTCTAGAAGCTTCTGAGTAGAGTTTTTTTGGGTCTTTAAGGTATAGGATCATGTCGTCTGCAAATAGGGCTATTTTGACAGTTTCTTTACCTACTTGTATTCCTTTTATTCCTTCTTCTTGCCTAATTGCTCTGGCTAGGAATTCCAGTACTATGTTGAATAGGAGTGGAGATAGTGGGCATCCTTGTCTGGTTCCTGATTTTAGAGGGAATGGTTTTAATTTTTCTCCGTTAAGTATAATGCTGGCTGTAGGTTTGTCATATATAGCTTTTATAATGTTGAGGAACTTTCCTTCTATTCCTAGTTTTCTTAGAGCTTTTATCATGAAATGATGTTGGATCTTATCAAAGGCTTTTTCTGCATCTATTGAGATGATCAAGTGGTTTTTGTCTTTGCTTCTGTTAATGTGGTTTATTACCTTTATTGATTTTCGTATGTTGAGCCACCCCCGCATCCCTGGGATGAAGCCTACCTGGTCGTGGTGAATAATCTTTTTGATGTGTTGCTGAATTCGGTTTGCCATTATTTTGTTGAGGATTTTTGCATCAATGTTCATTAAGGAGATTGGCCTATAGTTCTCCTTTTTGGAGGTGTCTTTGCCTGGTTTGGGGATAAGTGTAATACTGGCTTCATAAAATGTGTTTGGCAGTTTTCCTTCCCTTTCTATTTCATGGAACAGTTTAAGGAGGGTTGGTATCAGTTCTTCTTTAAAGGTCTGATAGAATTCAGCAGAGAATCCATCAGGTCCTGGACTTTTCTTTTTGGGGAGACTCTTGATTGCTGCTTCCATTTCATTTTGTGTTATAGGTCTATTCAGGTGATTAATTTCCTCTTGGTTCAGTTTTGGATGATCATATGTATCTAGAAATCTGTCCATTTCTTTAAGATTTTCAAATTTATTTGAATATAGGTTCTCAAAGTAGTCTCTGATGATTTCCTGGACTTCCATGGTGTTTGTTGTTATCTCCCCTTTTGCATTCCTAATTCTACTAATTTGGGTTTTTTCTCTCCTCATTTTAGTCAGGTTTGCCGGGGGTCTATCGATCTTGTTTATTTTTTCAAAGAACCAACTTTTTGTTTCATTAATTCTTTGTATGGTTTTTTTGGTTTCTATTTCGTTGATTTCAGCTCTTATTTTTATTATTTCTCTCCTTCTATTTGTTTTGGGATTTGCTTGTTCTTGTTTTTCTAGGAGTTTGAGATGTATCATTAGGTCATTGATTTGGGATCTTTCAATCTTTTTAATATATGCACTCATGGCTATAAACTTTCCTCTCAAGACTGCCTTAGCTGTGTCCCATAGGTTCCGGTAGGTTGTGTTTTCATTTTCATTGACTTCCAGGAACTTTTTAATTTCCTCTTTTATTGCATCGATGATCCATTCTTCATTAAGTAGTGAGTTATTTAGTTTCCAGCTGTTTGCATGTTTTTTGTCTTTACTTTTGTTGTTGAGTTCTACTTTTACTGCATTGTGGTCAGATAGTATGCACGGTATTATTTCTATTCTCTTATACTTGCTGAGGCTTGCTTTGTGCCCTAGGATATGATCTATTTTGGAGAAGGTTCCATGGGCTGCTGAGAAGAATGTATATTGTGTAGAGGTTGGATGAAATGTTCTGTAGACATCTACTAGGTCCACTTGATCTATTGCATATTTTAGATCTTGGATTTCTCTATTGAGTTTTTGTTTGGATGACCTATCTATTGATGATAATGGAGTGTTAAAGTCTCCCACAACCACTGTGTTGGCGTTTATATATGCTTTTAGGTCTTTCAGGGTATGTTTGCTGAAATTGGGTGCGTTGACATTGGGTGCGTACAGATTGATGATTATTATTTCCCTTTGGTCTATTTCCCCTTTTATTAGTATGGAATGTCCTTCTTTATCTCGTTTGATCAATGTAGGTTTGAAGTCTACTTTATCAGAGATAAGTATTGCTACTCCTGCTTGTTTTCGGGGGCCATTGGCTTGGTAAATCTTCTTCCAGCCTTTCATCCTAAGCATATGCTTATTTCTGTCGGTGAGATGAGTCTCCTGTAAGCAACAAATTGTTGGATCTTCTTTTTTAATCCATTTTGTCAAACGGTGTCTTTTGATGGGTGAATTAAGTCCATTAACATTAAGTGTTAGTACTGATAGGTATGTGGTGATTCCTGCCATTTAGTTGTCTTAGTTATTTGAAGGTTTGATTGTGTGTACCTAACTTGATGTTACTCTCTACTGTCTTGCTTTTTCTTATCCTGTGGTTTGGTGCTGCCTGCCTTTTCATGGTTAAGTTGGGTGTCACTTTCTGTGTGCAGGATCCCTTGCAGAATCTTTTGTAATGGTGGCTTTGTGGTCACATATTGTTTTAGTTTCTGCTTATCATGGAAGACTTTTATTGCTCCATCTATTTTGAATGATAGCTCTGCTGGGTAGAGTATCCTGGGGTTGAAGTTATTTTCATTCAGTGCCCGGAAGATCTCACCCCACGCTCTTCTTGCTTTTAATGTTTCTGTTGAGAAGTCTGCTGTGATTTTGATGGGTTTACCTTTGTATGTTACTTGTTTTTTCTCTCTTACAGCCTTCAATATTCTTTCCTTAGTTTCTGAACTTGTTGTTTTAATGATGATATGTCGTGGAGTAGTTCTACTTTGATCTGGTCCGTTTGGTGTCCTGGAGGCCTCTTGCATGTGTATGGGAATATCTTTCTCTAGATTTGGGAAATTTTCCGTTATTATTTTGTTGAATATATTACGCATTCCTTTCGCTTGCACCTCTTCTCCTTCTTCGATGCCCATGATTCTCAAGTTTGGTCTTTTGATGGAGTCAGTGAGTTCTTGCATTTTCTTTTCACAGGTCTTGAGTTGTTTAATTAATAGTTCTTCTGTTTTTCCTTTAATTACCATTTCATCTTCAAGTTCTGAGATTCTGTCTTCTGTTTGTTCTATTCTGCTGGATTGGCCTTCCGTTTTGTTTTGCAGTTCTGTTTCGTTCTTTTTTCTGAGGTTTTCCATATCCTGGCAGTTTTCTTCTTTATTGTTGTCTATTTTTGTCCTGAGTTCATTTATCCATTTATTCATTGTGTTCTCTCTTTCACTTTGGTGTTTATACAGTGCTTCTATGGTTTCCTTTATTTCTTCTTTTGCTTTACTGAATATTTCTTGAACCTTAATAATTCTGCATATTTATTTCAACAATTCTAGCTTTTTTTAGAGTTATTTATTTATATATACATATTTATTTATTTTTATTATTCATATGTGCATACAATTCTTGGGTCATTATCCCCCTGCCCCCTCCCCCTCCCTTCTCACCCCCCTCCCCCCATCCCCTCAATACCTGGCAGAAACTATTTTGCCCTTATCTCTAATTTTGTTGAAGAGAGAGTATAAGTAATAATAGGAAGGAACAAGGGGTTTTGCTAGTTGAGATAAGAATAGCTGTACAAGGAGTTGATTCCTATTGATTTCCTGTGCAAGTGTGTTTCCTTCTATGTTAGTTCTTCTTGGTCTAACCTTTTCTCTAGTTCCTGGTCCCCTTCTCCTATTGGCCTCAGTTCCTTTTAAGGTATCTGCTTTAGTTTCTCTGCATTGAGGGCAACAAATGCTATCTAGTTTTTGAGGTGCCTTATCTGTCCTCATACCTCCCTTGTGTGCTCTCACTTTATCATGTGATCAAAGTCCAATCCCTTTGTTGTGTTTGCCCTTGATCTAATGTCCACATATGAGGGAGAACATACGATTTTTGGTCTTTTGGGCCAGGCTAACCTCACTCAGAATGATGTTCTCCAATTCCATCCATTTACCAGTGAATGATAACATTTCGTTCTTCTTCATGGCTGCATAAAATTCCATTGTGTATAGATACCACATTTTCTTAATCCACTCGTCAGTGGTGGGGCATCTTGGCTGTTTCCATAACTTGGCTATTGTGAATAGTGCTGCAATTAACATGAGTGTGCAGGAGCCTCTGGAGTAACCTGTGTCACATTCTTTTGGGTATATCCCCAAGAGTGGTATTGCTGGATCAAATGGTAGATCGATGTCCAGCTTTTTAAGTAGCCTCCAGATTTTTTTCCAGAGTGGTTGTACTAGTCTACATTCCCACCAGCAGTGTAAGAGGGTTCCTTTTTCCCCGCATCCTCGCCAACACCTGTTGGTGGTGTTGCTGATGATGGCTATTATAACAGGGGTGAGGTGGAATCTTAGCGTGGTTTTAATTTGCATTTCCTTTATTGCTAGAGATGGTGAGCATTTTTTCATGTGTTTTCTGGCCATTTGAATTTCTTCTTTTGAGAAAGTTCTATTTAGTTCACATGCCCATTTCTTTATTGGTTCATTAGTTTTGGGAGAATTTAGTTTTTTAAGTTCCCTGTATATTCTGGTTATCAGTCCTTTGTCTGATGTATAGTTGGCAAATATTTTCTCCCACTCTGTGGGTGTTCTCTTCAGTTTAGAGACCATTTCTTTTGATGAACAGAAGCTTTTCAGTTTTATGAGGTCCCATTTATCTATGCTATCTCTTAGTTGCTTGCTGCTGGGGTTTCATTGAGAAAGTTCTTACCTATACCTACTAACTCCAGAGTATTTCCTACTCTTTCTTGTATCAACTTAAGAGTTTGGGGTCTGATATTCGGATCCTTGATCCATTTTGAGTTAATCTTGGTATAGGGTGATATACATGGATCTAGTTTCAGTTTTTTGCAGACTGCTAACCAGTTTTCCCAGCAGTTTTTGTTGAAGAGGCTGCTATTTCTCCATCGTATATTTTTAGCTCCTTTGTCAAAGATAAGTTGCTCATAGTTGTGTGGCTTCATATCTGGATCTTCTATTCTGTTCCACTGGTCTTCATGTCTGTCTTTGTGCCAGTACCATGCTGTTTTTACTGTTACTGCTTTGTAATATAGTTTGAGGTCAGGTATTGTGATACCTCCTGCATTGTTCTTTTGACTGAGTATTGCCTTGGCTATTCGTGGCCTCTTGTGTTTCCATATAAATTTAACAGTAGATTTTTCAATCTCTTTAATGAATGTTATTGGAATTTTGATGGGAATTGCATTAAACGTGTAGATTACTTTGGGGAGTATTGACATTTTTACTATGTTGATTCTACCAATCCATGAGCATGGGAGATCTCTCCACTTTCTATAGTCTTCCTCAATCTCTTTCTTCAGAAGTGTATAGTTTTCCTTGTAGAGGTCTTTCACATCTTTTGTTAGGTTTACACCTAGGTATTTGATTTTTTTTGAGGCTATTGTAAATGGAATTGTTTTCATATATTCTTTTTCAGTTTGTTCATTGCTAGTGTATAGAAATGCTAATGATTTTTCTATGTTGATTTTATATCCTGCTACCTTGCTATAGCTATTGATGATGTCTAGAAGCTTCTGAGTAGAGTTTTTTTGGGTCTTTAAGGTATAGGATCATGTCGTCTGCAAATAGGGCTATTTTGACAGTTTCTTTACCTACTTGTATTCCTTTTATTCCTTCTTCTTGCCTAATTGCTCTGGCTAGGAATTCCAGTACTATGTTGAATAGGAGTGGAGATAGTGGGCATCCTTGTCTGGTTCCTGATTTTAGAGGGAATGGTTTTAATTTTTCTCCGTTAA
This sequence comes from Castor canadensis, assembly GCF_047511655.1. Lineage (NCBI taxonomy): Eukaryota > Metazoa > Chordata > Mammalia > Rodentia > Castoridae > Castor > Castor canadensis. The sequence goes on from NC_133398.1 coordinate 89,078,636, forward strand.
GTATAATGCTGGCTGTAGGTTTGTCATATATAGCTTTTATAATGTTGAGGAACTTTCCTTCTATTCCTAGTTTTCTTAGAGCTTTTATCATGAAATGATGTTGGATCTTATCAAAGGCTTTTTCTGCATCTATTGAGATGATCAAGTGGTTTTTGTCTTTGCTTCTGTTAATGTGGTTTATTACCTTTATTGATTTTCGTATGTTGAGCCACCCCCGCATCCCTGGGATGAAGCCTACCTGGTCGTGGTGAATAATCTTTTTGATGTGTTGCTGAATTCGGTTTGCCATTATTTTGTTGAGGATTTTTGCATCAATGTTCATTAAGGAGATTGGCCTATAGTTCTCCTTTTTGGAGGTGTCTTTGCCTGGTTTGGGGATAAGTGTAATACTGGCTTCATAAAATGTGTTTGGCAGTTTTCCTTCCCTTTCTATTTCATGGAACAGTTTAAGGAGGGTTGGTATCAGTTCTTCTTTAAAGGTCTGATAGAATTCAGCAGAGAATCCATCAGGTCCTGGACTTTTCTTTTTGGGGAGACTCTTGATTGCTGCTTCCATTTCATTTTGTGTTATAGGTCTATTCAGGTGATTAATTTCCTCTTGGTTCAGTTTTGGATGATCATATGTATCTAGAAATCTGTCCATTTCTTTAAGATTTTCAAATTTATTTGAATATAGGTTCTCAAAGTAGTCTCTGATGATTTCCTGGACTTCCATGGTGTTTGTTGTTATCTCCCCTTTTGCATTCCTAATTCTACTAATTTGGGTTTTTTCTCTCCTCATTTTAGTCAGGTTTGCCGGGGGTCTATCGATCTTGTTTATTTTTTCAAAGAACCAACTTTTTGTTTCATTAATTCTTTGTATGGTTTTTTTGGTTTCTATTTCGTTGATTTCAGCTCTTATTTTTATTATTTCTCTCCTTCTATTTGTTTTGGGATTTGCTTGTTCTTGTTTTTCTAGGAGTTTGAGATGTATCATTAGGTCATTGATTTGGGATCTTTCAATCTTTTTAATATATGCACTCATGGCTATAAACTTTCCTCTCAAGACTGCCTTAGCTGTGTCCCATAGGTTCCGGTAGGTTGTGTTTTCATTTTCATTGACTTCCAGGAACTTTTTAATTTCCTCTTTTATTGCATCGATGATCCATTCTTCATTAAGTAGTGAGTTATTTAGTTTCCAGCTGTTTGCATGTTTTTTGTCTTTACTTTTGTTGTTGAGTTCTACTTTTACTGCATTGTGGTCAGATAGTATGCACGGTATTATTTCTATTCTCTTATACTTGCTGAGGCTTGCTTTGTGCCCTAGGATATGATCTATTTTGGAGAAGGTTCCATGGGCTGCTGAGAAGAATGTATATTGTGTAGAGGTTGGATGAAATGTTCTGTAGACATCTACTAGGTCCACTTGATCTATTGCATATTTTAGATCTTGGATTTCTCTATTGAGTTTTTGTTTGGATGACCTATCTATTGATGATAATGGAGTGTTAAAGTCTCCCACAACCACTGTGTTGGCGTTTATATATGCTTTTAGGTCTTTCAGGGTATGTTTGCTGAAATTGGGTGCGTTGACATTGGGTGCGTACAGATTGATGATTATTATTTCCCTTTGGTCTATTTCCCCTTTTATTAGTATGGAATGTCCTTCTTTATCTCGTTTGATCAATGTAGGTTTGAAGTCTACTTTATCAGAGATAAGTATTGCTACTCCTGCTTGTTTTCGGGGGCCATTGGCTTGGTAAATCTTCTTCCAGCCTTTCATCCTAAGCATATGCTTATTTCTGTCAGTGAGATGAGTCTCCTGTAAGCAACAAATTGTTGGATCTTCTTTTTTAATCCATTTTGTCAAACGGTGTCTTTTGATGGGTGAATTAAGTCCATTAACATTAAGTGTTAGTACTGATAGGTATGTGGTGATTCCTGCCATTTAGTTGTCTTAGTTATTTGAAGGTTTGATTGTGTGTACCTAACTTGATGTTACTCTCTACTGTCTTGCTTTTTCTTATCCTGTGGTTTGGTGCTGCCTGCCTTTTCATGGTTAAGTTGGGTGTCACTTTCTGTGTGCAGGATCCCTTGCAGAATCTTTTGTAATGGTGGCTTTGTGGTCACATATTGTTTTAGTTTCTGCTTATCATGGAAGACTTTTATTGCTCCATCTATTTTGAATGATAGCTCTGCTGGGTAGAGTATCCTGGGGTTGAAGTTATTTTCATTCAGTGCCCGGAAGATCTCACCCCACGCTCTTCTTGCTTTTAATGTTTCTGTTGAGAAGTCTGCTGTGATTTTGATGGGTTTACCTTTGTATGTTACTTGTTTTTTCTCTCTTACAGCCTTCAATATTCTTTCCTTAGTTTCTGAACTTGTTGTTTTAATGATGATATGTCGTGGAGTAGTTCTACTTTGATCTGGTCCGTTTGGTGTCCTGGAGGCCTCTTGCATGTGTATGGGAATATCTTTCTCTAGATTTGGGAAATTTTCCGTTATTATTTTGTTGAATATATTACGCATTCCTTTCGCTTGCACCTCTTCTCCTTCTTCGATGCCCATGATTCTCAAGTTTGGTCTTTTGATGGAGTCAGTGAGTTCTTGCATTTTCTTTTCACAGGTCTTGTGTTGTTTAATTAATAGTTCTTCTGTTTTTCCTTTAATTACCATTTCATCTTCAAGTTCTGAGATTCTGTCTTCTGTTTGTTCTATTCTGCTGGATTGGCCTTCCGTTTTGTTTTGCAGTTCTGTTTCGTTCTTTTTTCTGAGGTTTTCCATATCCTGGCAGTTTTCTTCTTTATTGTTGTCTATTTTTGTCCTGAGTTCATTTATCCATTTATTCATTGTGTTCTCTCTTTCACTTTGGTGTTTATACAGTGCTTCTATGGTTTCCTTTATTTCTTCTTTTGCTTTACTGAATATTTCTTGAACCTTAATAATTCTGCATATTTATTTCAACAATTCTAGCTTTTTTTAGAGTTATTTATTTATATATACATATTTATTTATTTTTATTATTCATATGTGCATACAATTCTTGGGTCATTATCCCCCTGCCCCCTCCCCCTCCCTTCTCACCCCCCTCCCCCCATCCCCTCAATACCTGGCAGAAACTATTTTGCCCTTATCTCTAATTTTGTTGAAGAGAGAGTATAAGTAATAATAGGAAGGAACAAGGGGTTTTGCTAGTTGAGATAAGAATAGCTGTACAAGGAGTTGATTCCTATTGATTTCCTGTGCAAGTGTGTTTCCTTCTATGTTAGTTCTTCTTGGTCTAACCTTTTCTCTAGTTCCTGGTCCCCTTCTCCTATTGGCCTCAGTTCCTTTTAAGGTATCTGCTTTAGTTTCTCTGCATTGAGGGCAACAAATGCTATCTAGTTTTTGAGGTGCCTTATCTGTCCTCATACCTCCCTTGTGTGCTCTCACTTTATCATGTGATCAAAGTCCAATCCCTTTGTTGTGTTTGCCCTTGATCTAATGTCCACATATGAAGGAGAACATACGATTTTTGGTCTTTTGGGCCAGGCTAACCTCACTCAGAATGATGTTCTCCAATTCCATCCATTTACCAGTGAATGATAACATTTCGTTCTTCTTCATGGCTGCATAAAATTCCATTGTGTATAGATACCACATTTTCTTAATCCACTCGTCAGTGGTGGGGCATCTTGGCTGTTTCCATAACTTGGCTATTGTGAATAGTGCTGCAATTAACATGAGTGTGCAGGAGCCTCTGGAGTAACCTGTTTCACATTCTTTTGGGTATATCCCCAAGAGTGGTATTGCTGGATCAAATGGTAGATCGATGTCCAGCTTTTTAAGTAGCCTCCAGATTTTTTTCCAGAGTGGTTGTACTAGTCTACATTCCCACCAGCAGTGTAAGAGGGTTCCTTTTTCCCCGCATCCTCGCCAACACCTGTTGGTGGTGTTGCTGATGATGGCTATTCTAACAGGGGTGAGGTGGAATCTTAGCGTGGTTTTAATTTGCATTTCCTTTATTGCTAGAGATGGTGAGCATTTTTTCATGTGTTTTCTGGCCATTTGAATTTCTTCTTTTGAGAAAGTTCTATTTAGTTCACATGCCCATTTCTTTATTGGTTCATTAGTTTTGGGAGAATTTAGTTTTTTAAGTTCCCTGTATATTCTGGTTATCAGTCCTTTGTCTGATGTATAGTTGGCAAATATTTTCTCCCACTCTGTGGGTGTTCTCTTCAGTTTAGAGACCATTTCTTTTGATGAACAGAAGCTTTTCAGTTTTATGAGGTCCCATTTATCTATGCTATCTCTTAGTTGCTTGCTGCTGGGGTTTCATTGAGAAAGTTCTTACCTATACCTACTAACTCCAGAGTATTTCCTACTCTTTCTTGTATCAACTTAAGAGTTTGGGGTCTGATATTCAGATCCTTGATCCATTTTGAGTTAATCTTGGTATAGGGTGATATACATGGATCTAGTTTCAGTTTTTTGCAGACTGCTAACCAGTTTTCCCAGCAGTTTTTGTTGAAGAGGCTGCTATTTCTCCATCGTATATTTTTAGCTCCTTTGTCAAAGATAAGTTGCTCATAGTTGTGTGGCTTCATATCTGGATCTTCTATTCTGTTCCACTGGTCTTCATGTCTGTCTTTGTGCCAGTACCATGCTGTTTTTACTGTTACTGCTTTGTAATATAGTTTGAGGTCAGGTATTGTGATACCTCCTGCATTGTTCTTTTGACTGAGTATTGCCTTGGCTATTCGTGGCCTCTTGTGTTTCCATATAAATTTAACAGTAGATTTTTCAATCTCTTTAATGAATGTTATTGGAATTTTGATGGGAATTGCATTAAACGTGTAGATTACTTTGGGGAGTATTGACATTTTTACTATGTTGATTCTACCAATCCATGAGCATGGGAGATCTCTCCACTTTCTATAGTCTTCCTCAATCTCTTTCTTCAGAAGTGTATAGTTTTCCTTGTAGAGGTCTTTCACATCTTTTGTTAGGTTTACACCTAGGTATTTGATTTTTTTTGAGGCTATTGTAAATGGAATTGTTTTCATATATTCTTTTTCAGTTTGTTCATTGCTAGTGTATAGAAATGCTAATGATTTTTCTATGTTGATTTTATATCCTGCTACCTTGCTATAGCTATTGATGATGTCTAGAAGCTTCTGAGTAGAGTTTTTTTGGGTCTTTAAGGTATAGGATCATGTCGTCTGCAAATAGGGCTATTTTGACAGTTTCTTTACCTACTTGTATTCCTTTTATTCCTTCTTCTTGCCTAATTGCTCTGGCTAGGAATTCCAGTACTATGTTGAATAGGAGTGGAGATAGTGGGCATCCTTGTCTGGTTCCTGATTTTAGAGGGAATGGTTTTAATTTTTCTCCGTTAAGTATAATGCTGGCTGTAGGTTTGTCATATATAGCTTTTATAATGTTGAGGAACTTTCCTTCTATTCCTAGTTTTCTTAGAGCTTTTATCATGAAATGATGTTGGATCTTATCAAAGGCTTTTTCTGCATCTATTGAGATGATCAAGTGGTTTTTGTCTTTGCTTCTGTTAATGTGGTTTATTACCTTTATTGATTTTCGTATGTTGAGCCACCCCCGCATCCCTGGGATGAAGCCTACCTGGTCGTGGTGAATAATCTTTTTGATGTGTTGCTGAATTCGGTTTGCCATTATTTTGTTGAGGATTTTTGCATCAATGTTCATTAAGGAGATTGGCCTATAGTTCTCCTTTTTGGAGGTGTCTTTGCCTGGTTTGGGGATAAGTGTAATACTGGCTTCATAAAATGTGTTTGGCAGTTTTCCTTCCCTTTCTATTTCATGGAACAGTTTAAGGAGGGTTGGTATCAGTTCTTCTTTAAAGGTCTGATAGAATTCAGCAGAGAATCCATCAGGTCCTGGACTTTTCTTTTTGGGGAGACTCTTGATTGCTGCTTCCATTTCATTTTGTGTTATAGGTCTATTCAGGTGATTAATTTCCTCTTGGTTCAGTTTTGGATGATCATATGTATCTAGAAATCTGTCCATTTCTTTAAGATTTTCAAATTTATTTGAATATAGGTTCTCAAAGTAGTCTCTGATGATTTCCTGGACTTCCATGGTGTTTGTTGTTATCTCCCCTTTTGCATTCCTAATTCTACTAATTTGGGTTTTTTCTCTCCTCATTTTAGTCAGGTTTGCCGGGGGTCTATCGATCTTGTTTATTTTTTCAAAGAACCAACTTTTTGTTTCATTAATTCTTTGTATGGTTTTTTTGGTTTCTATTTCGTTGATTTCAGCTCTTATTTTTATTATTTCTCTCCTTCTATTTGTTTTGGGATTTGCTTGTTCTTGTTTTTCTAGGAGTTTGAGATGTATCATTAGGTCATTGATTTGGGATCTTTCAATCTTTTTAATATATGCACTCATGGCTATAAACTTTCCTCTCAAGACTGCCTTAGCTGTGTCCCATAGGTTCCGGTAGGTTGTGTTTTCATTTTCATTGACTTCCAGGAACTTTTTAATTTCCTCTTTTATTGCATCGATGATCCATTCTTCATTAAGTAGTGAGTTATTTAGTTTCCAGCTGTTTGCATGTTTTTTGTCTTTACTTTTGTTGTTGAGTTCTACTTTTACTGCATTGTGGTCAGATAGTATGCACGGTATTATTTCTATTCTCTTATACTTGCTGAGGCTTGCTTTGTGCCCTAGGATATGATCTATTTTGGAGAAGGTTCCATGGGCTGCTGAGAAGAATGTATATTGTGTAGAGGTTGGATGAAATGTTCTGTAGACATCTACTAGGTCCACTTGATCTATTGCATATTTTAGATCTTGGATTTCTCTATTGAGTTTTTGTTTGGATGACCTATCTATTGATGATAATGGAGTGTTAAAGTCTCCCACAACCACTGTGTTGGCGTTTATATATGCTTTTAGGTCTTTCAGGGTATGTTTGCTGAAATTGGGTGCGTTGACATTGGGTGCGTACAGATTGATGATTATTATTTCCCTTTGGTCTATTTCCCCTTTTATTAGTATGGAATGTCCTTCTTTATCTCGTTTGATCAATGTAGGTTTGAAGTCTACTTTATCAGAGATAAGTATTGCTACTCCTGCTTGTTTTCGGGGGCCATTGGCTTGGTAAATCTTCTTCCAGCCTTTCATCCTAAGCATATGCTTATTTCTGTCGGTGAGATGAGTCTCCTGTAAGCAACAAATTGTTGGATCTTCTTTTTTAATCCATTTTGTCAAACGGTGTCTTTTGATGGGTGAATTAAGTCCATTAACATTAAGTGTTAGTACTGATAGGTATGTGGTGATTCCTGCCATTTAGTTGTCTTAGTTATTTGAAGGTTTGATTGTGTGTACCTAACTTGATGTTACTCTCTACTGTCTTGCTTTTTCTTATCCTGTGGTTTGGTGCTGCCTGCCTTTTCATGGTTAAGTTGGGTGTCACTTTCTGTGTGCAGGATCCCTTGCAGAATCTTTTGTAATGGTGGCTTTGTGGTCACATATTGTTTTAGTTTCTGCTTATCATGGAAGACTTTTATTGCTCCATCTATTTTGAATGATAGCTCTGCTGGGTAGAGTATCCTGGGGTTGAAGTTATTTTCATTCAGTGCCCGGAAGATCTCACCCCACGCTCTTCTTGCTTTTAATGTTTCTGTTGAGAAGTCTGCTGTGATTTTGATGGGTTTACCTTTGTATGTTACTTGTTTTTTCTCTCTTACAGCCTTCAATATTCTTTCCTTAGTTTCTGAACTTGTTGTTTTAATGATGATATGTCGTGGAGTAGTTCTACTTTGATCTGGTCCGTTTGGTGTCCTGGAGGCCTCTTGCATGTGTATGGGAATATCTTTCTCTAGATTTGGGAAATTTTCCGTTATTATTTTGTTGAATATATTACGCATTCCTTTCGCTTGCACCTCTTCTCCTTCTTCGATGCCCATGATTCTCAAGTTTGGTCTTTTGATGGAGTCAGTGAGTTCTTGCATTTTCTTTTCACAGGTCTTGTGTTGTTTAATTAATAGTTCTTCTGTTTTTCCTTTAATTACCATTTCATCTTCAAGTTCTGAGATTCTGTCTTCTGTTTGTTCTATTCTGCTGGATTGGCCTTCCGTTTTGTTTTGCAGTTCTGTTTCGTTCTTTTTTCTGAGGTTTTCCATATCCTGGCAGTTTTCTTCTTTATTGTTGTCTATTTTTGTCCTGAGTTCATTTATCCATTTATTCATTGTGTTCTCTCTTTCACTTTGGTGTTTATACAGTGCTTCTATGGTTTCCTTTATTTCTTCTTTTGCTTTACTGAATATTTCTTGAACCTTAATAATTCTGCATATTTATTTCAACAATTCTAGCTTTTTTTAGAGTTATTTATTTATATATACATATTTATTTATTTTTATTATTCATATGTGCATACAATTCTTGGGTCATTATCCCCCTGCCCCCTCCCCCTCCCTTCTCACCCCCCTCCCCCCATCCCCTCAATACCTGGCAGAAACTATTTTGCCCTTATCTCTAATTTTGTTGAAGAGAGAGTATAAGTAATAATAGGAAGGAACAAGGGGTTTTGCTAGTTGAGATAAGAATAGCTGTACAAGGAGTTGATTCCTATTGATTTCCTGTGCAAGTGGGTTTCCTTCTATGTTAGTTCTTCTTGGTCTAACCTTTTCTCTAGTTCCTGGTCCCCTTCTCCTATTGGCCTCAGTTCCTTTTAAGGTATCTGCTTTAGTTTCTCTGCATTGAGGGCAACAAATGCTATCTAGTTTTTGAGGTGCCTTATCTGTCCTCATACCTCCCTTGTGTGCTCTCACTTTATCATGTGATCAAAGTCCAATCCCTTTGTTGTGTTTGCCCTTGATCTAATGTCCACATATGAGGGAGAACATACGATTTTTGGTCTTTTGGGCCAGGCTAACCTCACTCAGAATGATGTTCTCCAATTCCATCCATTTACCAGTGAATGATAACATTTCGTTCTTCTTCATGGCTGCATAAAATTCCATTGTGTATAGATACCACATTTTCTTAATCCACTCGTCAGTGGTGGGGCATCTTGGCTGTTTCCATAACTTGGCTATTGTGAATAGTGCTGCAATTAACATGAGTGTGCAGGAGCCTCTGGAGTAACCTGTTTCACATTCTTTTGGGTATATCCCCAAGAGTGGTATTGCTGGATCAAATGGTAGATCGATGTCCAGCTTTTTAAGTAGCCTCCAGATTTTTTTCCAGAGTGGTTGTACTAGTCTACATTCCCACCAGCAGTGTAAGAGGGTTCCTTTTTCCCCGCATCCTCGCCAACACCTGTTGGTGGTGTTGCTGATGATGGCTATTCTAACAGGGGTGAGGTGGAATCTTAGCGTGGTTTTAATTTGCATTTCCTTTATTGCTAGAGATGGTGAGCATTTTTTCATGTGTTTTCTGGCCATTTGAATTTCTTCTTTTGAGAAAGTTCTATTTAGTTCACATGCCCATTTCTTTATTGGTTCATTAGTTTTGGGAGAATTTAGTTTTTTAAGTTCCCTGTATATTCTGGTTATCAGTCCTTTGTCTGATGTATAGTTGGCAAATATTTTCTCCCACTCTGTGGGTGTTCTCTTCAGTTTAGAGACCATTTCTTTTGATGAACAGAAGCTTTTCAGTTTTATGAGGTCCCATTTATCTATGCTATCTCTTAGTTGCTTGCTGCTGGGGTTTCATTGAGAAAGTTCTTACCTATACCTACTAACTCCAGAGTATTTCCTACTCTTTCTTGTATCAACTTAAGAGTTTGGGGTCTGATATTCGGATCCTTGATCCATTTTGAGTTAATCTTGGTATAGGGTGATATACATGGATCTAGTTTCAGTTTTTTGCAGACTGCTAACCAGTTTTCCCAGCAGTTTTTGTTGAAGAGGCTGCTATTTCTCCATCGTATATTTTTAGCTCCTTTGTCAAAGATAAGTTGCTCATAGTTGTGTGGCTTCATATCTGGATCTTCTATTCTGTTCCACTGGTCTTCATGTCTGTCTTTGTGCCAGTACCATGCTGTTTTTACTGTTACTGCTTTGTAATATAGTTTGAGGTCAGGTATTGTGATACCTCCTGCATTGTTCTTTTGACTGAGTATTGCCTTGGCTATTCGTGGCCTCTTGTGTTTCCATATAAATTTAACAGTAGATTTTTCAATCTCTTTAATGAATGTTATTGGAATTTTGATGGGAATTGCATTAAACGTGTAGATTACTTTGGGGAGTATTGACATTTTTACTATGTTGATTCTACCAATCCATGAGCATGGGAGATCTCTCCACTTTCTATAGTCTTCCTCAATCTCTTTCTTCAGAAGTGTATAGTTTTCCTTGTAGAGGTCTTTCACATCTTTTGTTAGGTTTACACCTAGGTATTTGATTTTTTTTGAGGCTATTGTAAATGGAATTGTTTTCATATATTCTTTTTCAGTTTGTTCATTGCTAGTGTATAGAAATGCTAATGATTTTTCTATGTTGATTTTATATCCTGCTACCTTGCTATAGCTATTGATGATGTCTAGAAGCTTCTGAGTAGAGTTTTTTTGGGTCTTTAAGGTATAGGATCATGTCGTCTGCAAATAGGGCTATTTTGACAGTTTCTTTACCTACTTGTATTCCTTTTATTCCTTCTTCTTGCCTAATTGCTCTGGCTAGGAATTCCAGTACTATGTTGAATAGGAGTGGAGATAGTGGGCATCCTTGTCTGGTTCCTGATTTTAGAGGGAATGGTTTTAATTTTTCTCCGTTAAGTATAATGCTGGCTGTAGGTTTGTCATATATAGCTTTTATAATGTTGAGGAACTTTCCTTCTATTCCTAGTTTTCTTAGAGCTTTTATCATGAAATGATGTTGGATCTTATCAAAGGCTTTTTCTGCATCTATTGAGATGATCAAGTGGTTTTTGTCTTTGCTTCTGTTAATGTGGTTTATTACCTTTATTGATTTTCGTATGTTGAGCCACCCCCGCATCCCTGGGATGAAGCCTACCTGGTCGTGGTGAATAATCTTTTTGATGTGTTGCTGAATTCGGTTTGCCATTATTTTGTTGAGGATTTTTGCATCAATGTTCATTAAGGAGATTGGCCTATAGTTCTCCTTTTTGGAGGTGTCTTTGCCTGGTTTGGGGATAAGTGTAATACTGGCTTCATAAAATGTGTTTGGCAGTTTTCCTTCCCTTTCTATTTCATGGAACAGTTTAAGGAGGGTTGGTATCAGTTCTTCTTTAAAGGTCTGATAGAATTCAGCAGAGAATCCATCAGGTCCTGGACTTTTCTTTTTGGGGAGACTCTTGATTGCTGCTTCCATTTCATTTTGTGTTATAGGTCTATTCAGGTGATTAATTTCCTCTTGGTTCAGTTTTGGATGATCATATGTATCTAGAAATCTGTCCATTTCTTTAAGATTTTCAAATTTATTTGAATATAGGTTCTCAAAGTAGTCTCTGATGATTTCCTGGACTTCCATGGTGTTTGTTGTTATCTCCCCTTTTGCATTCCTAATTCTACTAATTTGGGTTTTTTCTCTCCTCATTTTAGTCAGGTTTGCCGGGGGTCTATCGATCTTGTTTATTTTTTCAAAGAACCAACTTTTTGTTTCATTAATTCTTTGTATGGTTTTTTTGGTTTCTATTTCGTTGATTTCAGCTCTTATTTTTATTATTTCTCTCCTTCTATTTGTTTTGGGATTTGCTTGTTCTTGTTTTTCTAGGAGTTTGAGATGTATCATTAGGTCATTGATTTGGGATCTTTCAATCTTTTTAATATATGCACTCATGGCTATAAACTTTCCTCTCAAGACTGCCTTAGCTGTGTCCCATAGGTTCCGGTAGGTTGTGTTTTCATTTTCATTGACTTCCAGGAACTTTTTAATTTCCTCTTTTATTGCATCGATGATCCATTCTTCATTAAGTAGTGAGTTATTTAGTTTCCAGCTGTTTGCATGTTTTTTGTCTTTACTTTTGTTGTTGAGTTCTACTTTTACTGCATTGTGGTCAGATAGTATGCACGGTATTATTTCTATTCTCTTATACTTGCTGAGGCTTGCTTTGTGCCCTAGGATATGATCTATTTTGGAGAAGGTTCCATGGGCTGCTGAGAAGAATGTATATTGTGTAGAGGTTGGATGAAATGTTCTGTAGACATCTACTAGGTCCACTTGATCTATTGCATATTTTAGATCTTGGATTTCTCTATTGAGTTTTTGTTTGGATGACCTATCTATTGATGATAATGGAGTGTTAAAGTCTCCCACAACCACTGTGTTGGCGTTTATATATGCTTTTAGGTCTTTCAGGGTATGTTTGCTGAAATTGGGTGCGTTGACATTGGGTGCGTACAGATTGATGATTATTATTTCCCTTTGGTCTATTTCCCCTTTTATTAGTATGGAATGTCCTTCTTTATCTCGTTTGATCAATGTAGGTTTGAAGTCTACTTTATCAGAGATAAGTATTGCTACTCCTGCTTGTTTTCGGGGGCCATTGGCTTGGTAAATCTTCTTCCAGCCTTTCATCCTAAGCATATGCTTATTTCTGTCGGTGAGATGAGTCTCCTGTAAGCAACAAATTGTTGGATCTTCTTTTTTAATCCATTTTGTCAAACGGTGTCTTTTGATGGGTGAATTAAGTCCATTAACATTAAGTGTTAGTACTGATAGGTATGTGGTGATTCCTGCCATTTAGTTGTCTTAGTTATTTGAAGGTTTGATTGTGTGTACCTAACTTGATGTTACTCTCTACTGTCTTGCTTTTTCTTATCCTGTGGTTTGGTGCTGCCTGCCTTTTCATGGTTAAGTTGGGTGTCACTTTCTGTGTGCAGGATCCCTTGCAGAATCTTTTGTAATGGTGGCTTTGTGGTCACATATTGTTTTAGTTTCTGCTTATCATGGAAGACTTTTATTGCTCCATCTATTTTGAATGATAGCTCTGCTGGGTAGAGTATCCTGGGGTTGAAGTTATTTTCATTCAGTGCCCGGAAGATCTCACCCCACGCTCTTCTTGCTTTTAATGTTTCTGTTGAGAAGTCTGCTGTGATTTTGATGGGTTTACCTTTGTATGTTACTTGTTTTTTCTCTCTTACAGCCTTCAATATTCTTTCCTTAGTTTCTGAACTTGTTGTTTTAATGATGATATGTCGTGGAGTAGTTCTACTTTGATCTGGTCCGTTTGGTGTCCTGGAGGCCTCTTGCATGTGTATGGGAATATCTTTCTCTAGATTTGGGAAATTTTCCGTTATTATTTTGTTGAATATATTACGCATTCCTTTCGCTTGCACCTCTTCTCCTTCTTCGATGCCCATGATTCTCAAGTTTGGTCTTTTGATGGAGTCAGTGAGTTCTTGCATTTTCTTTTCACAGGTCTTGAGTTGTTTAATTAATAGTTCTTCTGTTTTTCCTTTAATTACCATTTCATCTTCAAGTTCTGAGATTCTGTCTTCTGTTTGTTCTATTCTGCTGGATTGGCCTTCCGTTTTGTTTTGCAGTTCTGTTTCGTTCTTTTTTCTGAGGTTTTCCATATCCTGGCAGTTTTCTTCTTTATTGTTGTCTATTTTTGTCCTGAGTTCATTTATCCATTTATTCATTGTGTTCTCTCTTTCACTTTGGTGTTTATACAGTGCTTCTATGGTTTCCTTTATTTCTTCTTTTGCTTTACTGAATATTTCTTGAACCTTAATAATTCTGCATATTTATTTCAACAATTCTAGCTTTTTTTAGAGTTATTTATTTATATATACATATTTATTTATTTTTATTATTCATATGTGCATACAATTCTTGGGTCATTATCCCCCTGCCCCCTCCCCCTCCCTTCTCACCCCCCTCCCCCCATCCCCTCAATACCTGGCAGAAACTATTTTGCCCTTATCTCTAATTTTGTTGAAGAGAGAGTATAAGTAATAATAGGAAGGAACAAGGGGTTTTGCTAGTTGAGATAAGAATAGCTGTACAAGGAGTTGATTCCTATTGATTTCCTGTGCAAGTGTGTTTCCTTCTATGTTAGTTCTTCTTGGTCTAACCTTTTCTCTAGTTCCTGGTCCCCTTCTCCTATTGGCCTCAGTTCCTTTTAAGGTATCTGCTTTAGTTTCTCTGCATTGAGGGCAACAAATGCTATCTAGTTTTTGAGGTGCCTTATCTATCCTCATACCTCCCTTGTGTGCTCTCACTTTATCATGTGATCAAAGTCCAATCCCTTTGTTGTGTTTGCCCTTGATCTAATGTCCACATATGAGGGAGAACATACGATTTTTGGTCTTTTGGGCCAGGCTAACCTCACTCAGAATGATGTTCTCCAATTCCATCCATTTACCAGTGAATGATAACATTTCGTTCTTCTTCATGGCTGCATAAAATTCCATTGTGTATAGATACCACATTTTCTTAATCCACTCGTCAGTGGTGGGGCATCTTGGCTGTTTCCATAACTTGGCTATTGTGAATAGTGCTGCAATTAACATGAGTGTGCAGGAGCCTCTGGAGTAACCTGTGTCACATTCTTTTGGGTATATCCCCAAGAGTGGTATTGCTGGATCAAATGGTAGATCGATGTCCAGCTTTTTAAGTAGCCTCCAGATTTTTTTCCAGAGTGGTTGTACTAGTCTACATTCCCACCAGCAGTGTAAGAGGGTTCCTTTTTCCCCGCATCCTCGCCAACACCTGTTGGTGGTGTTGCTGATGATGGCTATTCTAACAGGGGTGAGGTGGAATCTTAGCGTGGTTTTAATTTGCATTTCCTTTATTGCTAGAGATGGTGAGCATTTTTTCATGTGTTTTCTGGCCATTTGAATTTCTTCTTTTGAGAAAGTTCTATTTAGTTCACATGCCCATTTCTTTATTGGTTCATTAGTTTTGGGAGAATTTAGTTTTTTAAGTTCCCTGTATATTCTGGTTATCAGTCCTTTGTCTGATGTATAGTTGGCAAATATTTTCTCCCACTCTGTGGGTGTTCTCTTCAGTTTAGAGACCATTTCTTTTGATGAACAGAAGCTTTTTAGTTTTATGAGGTCCCATTTATCTATGCTATCTCTTAGTTGCTTGCTGCTGGGGTTTCATTGAGAAAGTTCTTACCTATACCTACTAACTCCAGAGTATTTCCTACTCTTTCTTGTATCAACTTAAGAGTTTGGGGTCTGATATTCAGATCCTTGATCCATTTTGAGTTAATCTTGGTATAGGGTGATATACATGGATCTAGTTTCAGTTTTTTGCAGACTGCTAACCAGTTTTCCCAGCAGTTTTTGTTGAAGAGGCTGCTATTTCTCCATCGTATATTTTTAGCTCCTTTGTCAAAGATAAGTTGCTCATAGTTGTGTGGCTTCATATCTGGATCTTCTATTCTGTTCCACTGGTCTTCATGTCTGTCTTTGTGCCAGTACCATGCTGTTTTTACTGTTACTGCTTTGTAATATAGTTTGAGGTCAGGTATTGTGATACCTCCTGCATTGTTCTTTTGACTGAGTATTGCCTTGGCTATTCGTGGCCTCTTGTGTTTCCATATAAATTTAACAGTAGATTTTTCAATCTCTTTAATGAATGTTATTGGAATTTTGATGGGAATTGCATTAAACGTGTAGATTACTTTGGGGAGTATTGACATTTTTACTATGTTGATTCTACCAATCCATGAGCATGGGAGATCTCTCCACTTTCTATAGTCTTCCTCAATCTCTTTCTTCAGAAGTGTATAGTTTTCCTTGTAGAGGTCTTTCACATCTTTTGTTAGGTTTACACCTAGGTATTTGATTTTTTTTGAGGCTATTGTAAATGGAATTGTTTTCATATATTCTTTTTCAGTTTGTTCATTGCTAGTGTATAGAAATGCTAATGATTTTTCTATGTTGATTTTATATCCTGCTACCTTGCTATAGCTATTGATGATGTCTAGAAGCTTCTGAGTAGAGTTTTTTTGGGTCTTTAAGGTATAGGATCGTGTCGTCTGCAAATAGGGCTATTTTGACAGTTTCTTTACCTACTTGTATTCCTTTTATTCCTTCTTCTTGCCTAATTGCTCTGGCTAGGAATTCCAGTACTATGTTGAATAGGAGTGGAGATAGTGGGCATCCTTGTCTGGTTCCTGATTTTAGAGGGAATGGTTTTAATTTTTCTCCGTTAAGTATAATGCTGGCTGTAGGTTTGTCATATATAGCTTTTATAATGTTGAGGAACTTTCCTTCTATTCCTAGTTTTCTTAGAGCTTTTATCATGAAATGATGTTGGATCTTATCAAAGGCTTTTTCTGCATCTATTGAGATGATCAAGTGGTTTTTGTCTTTGCTTCTGTTAATGTGGTTTATTACCTTTATTGATTTTCGTATGTTGAGCCACCCCCGCATCCCTGGGATGAAGCCTACCTGGTCGTGGTGAATAATCTTTTTGATGTGTTGCTGAATTCGGTTTGCCATTATTTTGTTGAGGATTTTTGCATCAATGTTCATTAAGGAGATTGGCCTATAGTTCTCCTTTTTGGAGGTGTCTTTGCCTGGTTTGGGGATAAGTGTAATACTGGCTTCATAAAATGTGTTTGGCAGTTTTCCTTCCCTTTCTATTTCATGGAACAGTTTAAGGAGGGTTGGTATCAGTTCTTCTTTAAAGGTCTGATAGAATTCAGCAGAGAATCCATCAGGTCCTGGACTTTTCTTTTTGGGGAGACTCTTGATTGCTGCTTCCATTTCATTTTGTGTTATAGGTCTATTCAGGTGATTAATTTCCTCTTGGTTCAGTTTTGGATGATCATATGTATCTAGAAATCTGTCCATTTCTTTAAGATTTTCAAATTTATTTGAATATAGGTTCTCAAAGTAGTCTCTGATGATTTCCTGGACTTCCATGGTGTTTGTTGTTATCTCCCCTTTTGCATTCCTAATTCTACTAATTTGGGTTTTTTCTCTCCTCATTTTAGTCAGGTTTGCCGGGGGTCTATCGATCTTGTTTATTTTTTCAAAGAACCAACTTTTTGTTTCATTAATTCTTTGTATGGTTTTTTTGGTTTCTATTTCGTTGATTTCAGCTCTTATTTTTATTATTTCTCTCCTTCTATTTGTTTTGGGATTTGCTTGTTCTTGTTTTTCTAGGAGTTTGAGATGTATCATTAGGTCATTGATTTGGGATCTTTCAATCTTTTTAATATATGCACTCATGGCTATAAACTTTCCTCTCAAGACTGCCTTAGCTGTGTCCCATAGGTTCCGGTAGGTTGTGTTTTCATTTTCATTGACTTCCAGGAACTTTTTAATTTCCTCTTTTATTGCATCGATGATCCATTCTTCATTAAGTAGTGAGTTATTTAGTTTCCAGCTGTTTGCATGTTTTTTGTCTTTACTTTTGTTGTTGAGTTCTACTTTTACTGCATTGTGGTCAGATAGTATGCACGGTATTATTTCTATTCTCTTATACTTGCTGAGGCTTGCTTTGTGCCCTAGGATATGATCTATTTTGGAGAAGGTTCCATGGGCTGCTGAGAAGAATGTATATTGTGTAGAGGTTGGATGAAATGTTCTGTAGACATCTACTAGGTCCACTTGATCTATTGCATATTTTAGATCTTGGATTTCTCTATTGAGTTTTTGTTTGGATGACCTATCTATTGATGATAATGGAGTGTTAAAGTCTCCCACAACCACTGTGTTGGCGTTTATATATGCTTTTAGGTCTTTCAGGGTATGTTTGCTGAAATTGGGTGCGTTGACATTGGGTGCGTACAGATTGATGATTATTATTTCCCTTTGGTCTATTTCCCCTTTTATTAGTATGGAATGTCCTTCTTTATCTCGTTTGATCAATGTAGGTTTGAAGTCTACTTTATCAGAGATAAGTATTGCTACTCCTGCTTGTTTTCGGGGGCCATTGGCTTGGTAAATCTTCTTCCAGCCTTTCATCCTAAGCATATGCTTATTTCTGTCGGTGAGATGAGTCTCCTGTAAGCAACAAATTGTTGGATCTTCTTTTTTAATCCATTTTGTCAAACGGTGTCTTTTGATGGGTGAATTAAGTCCATTAACATTAAGTGTTAGTACTGATAGGTATGTGGTGATTCCTGCCATTTAGTTGTCTTAGTTATTTGAAGGTTTGATTGTGTGTACCTAACTTGATGTTACTCTCTACTGTCTTGCTTTTTCTTATCCTGTGGTTTGGTGCTGCCTGCCTTTTCATGGTTAAGTTGGGTGTCACTTTCTGTGTGCAGGATCCCTTGCAGAATCTTTTGTAATGGTGGCTTTGTGGTCACATATTGTTTTAGTTTCTGCTTATCATGGAAGACTTTTATTGCTCCATCTATTTTGAATGATAGCTCTGCTGGGTAGAGTATCCTGGGGTTGAAGTTATTTTCATTCAGTGCCCGGAAGATCTCACCCCACGCTCTTCTTGCTTTTAATGTTTCTGTTGAGAAGTCTGCTGTGATTTTGATGGGTTTACCTTTGTATGTTACTTGTTTTTTCTCTCTTACAGCCTTCAATATTCTTTCCTTAGTTTCTGAACTTGTTGTTTTAATGATGATATGTCGTGGAGTAGTTCTACTTTGATCTGGTCCGTTTGGTGTCCTGGAGGCCTCTTGCATGTGTATGGGAATATCTTTCTCTAGATTTGGGAAATTTTCCGTTATTATTTTGTTGAATATATTACGCATTCCTTTCGCTTGCACCTCTTCTCCTTCTTCGATGCCCATGATTCTCAAGTTTGGTCTTTTGATGGAGTCAGTGAGTTCTTGCATTTTCTTTTCACAGGTCTTGAGTTGTTTAATTAATAGTTCTTCTGTTTTTCCTTTAATTACCATTTCATCTTCAAGTTCTGAGATTCTGTCTTCTGTTTGTTCTATTCTGCTGGATTGGCCTTCCGTTTTGTTTTGCAGTTCTGTTTCGTTCTTTTTTCTGAGGTTTTCCATATCCTGGCAGTTTTCTTCTTTATTGTTGTCTATTTTTGTCCTGAGTTCATTTATCCATTTATTCATTGTGTTCTCTCTTTCACTTTGGTGTTTATACAGTGCTTCTATGGTTTCCTTTATTTCTTCTTTTGCTTTACTGAATATTTCTTGAACCTTAATAATTCTGCATATTTATTTCAACAATTCTAGCTTTTTTTAGAGTTATTTATTTATATATACATATTTATTTATTTTTATTATTCATATGTGCATACAATTCTTGGGTCATTATCCCCCTGCCCCCTCCCCCTCCCTTCTCACCCCCCTCCCCCCATCCCCTCAATACCTGGCAGAAACTATTTTGCCCTTATCTCTAATTTTGTTGAAGAGAGAGTATAAGTAATAATAGGAAGGAACAAGGGGTTTTGCTAGTTGAGATAAGAATAGCTGTACAAGGAGTTGATTCCTATTGATTTCCTGTGCAAGTGTGTTTCCTTCTATGTTAGTTCTTCTTGGTCTAACCTTTTCTCTAGTTCCTGGTCCCCTTCTCCTATTGGCCTCAGTTCCTTTTAAGGTATCTGCTTTAGTTTCTCTGCATTGAGGGCAACAAATGCTATCTAGTTTTTGAGGTGCCTTATCTATCCTCATACCTCCCTTGTGTGCTCTCACTTTATCATGTGATCAAAGTCCAATCCCTTTGTTGTGTTTGCCCTTGATCTAATGTCCACATATGAGGGAGAACATACGATTTTTGGTCTTTTGGGCCAGGCTAACCTCACTCAGAATGATGTTCTCCAATTCCATCCATTTACCAGTGAATGATAACATTTCGTTCTTCTTCATGGCTGCATAAAATTCCATTGTGTATAGATACCACATTTTCTTAATCCACTCGTCAGTGGTGGGGCATCTTGGCTGTTTCCATAACTTGGCTATTGTGAATAGTGCTGCAATTAACATGAGTGTGCAGGAGCCTCTGGAGTAACCTGTGTCACATTCTTTTGGGTATATCCCCAAGAGTGGTATTGCTGGATCAAATGGTAGATCGATGTCCAGCTTTTTAAGTAGCCTCCAGATTTTTTTCCAGAGTGGTTGTACTAGTCTACATTCCCACCAGCAGTGTAAGAGGGTTCCTTTTTCCCCGCATCCTCGCCAACACCTGTTGGTGGTGTTGCTGATGATGGCTATTCTAACAGGGGTGAGGTGGAATCTTAGCGTGGTTTTAATTTGCATTTCCTTTATTGCTAGAGATGGTGAGCATTTTTTCATGTGTTTTCTGGCCATTTGAATTTCTTCTTTTGAGAAAGTTCTATTTAGTTCACATGCCCATTTCTTTATTGGTTCATTAGTTTTGGGAGAATTTAGTTTTTTAAGTTCCCTGTATATTCTGGTTATCAGTCCTTTGTCTGATGTATAGTTGGCAAATATTTTCTCCCACTCTGTGGGTGTTCTCTTCAGTTTAGAGACCATTTCTTTTGATGAACAGAAGCTTTTTAGTTTTATGAGGTCCCATTTATCTATGCTATCTCTTAGTTGCTTGCTGCTGGGGTTTCATTGAGAAAGTTCTTACCTATACCTACTAACTCCAGAGTATTTCCTACTCTTTCTTGTATCAACTTAAGAGTTTGGGGTCTGATATTCAGATCCTTGATCCATTTTGAGTTAATCTTGGTATAGGGTGATATACATGGATCTAGTTTCAGTTTTTTGCAGACTGCTAACCAGTTTTCCCAGCAGTTTTTGTTGAAGAGGCTGCTATTTCTCCATCGTATATTTTTAGCTCCTTTGTCAAAGATAAGTTGCTCATAGTTGTGTGGCTTCATATCTGGATCTTCTATTCTGTTCCACTGGTCTTCATGTCTGTCTTTGTGCCAGTACCATGCTGTTTTTACTGTTACTGCTTTGTAATATAGTTTGAGGTCAGGTATTGTGATACCTCCTGCATTGTTCTTTTGACTGAGTATTGCCTTGGCTATTCGTGGCCTCTTGTGTTTCCATATAAATTTAACAGTAGATTTTTCAATCTCTTTAATGAATGTTATTGGAATTTTGATGGGAATTGCATTAAACGTGTAGATTACTTTGGGGAGTATTGACATTTTTACTATGTTGATTCTACCAATCCATGAGCATGGGAGATCTCTCCACTTTCTATAGTCTTCCTCAATCTCTTTCTTCAGAAGTGTATAGTTTTCCTTGTAGAGGTCTTTCACATCTTTTGTTAGGTTTACACCTAGGTATTTGATTTTTTTTGAGGCTATTGTAAATGGAATTGTTTTCATATATTCTTTTTCAGTTTGTTCATTGCTAGTGTATAGAAATGCTAATGATTTTTCTATGTTGATTTTATATCCTGCTACCTTGCTATAGCTATTGATGATGTCTAGAAGCTTCTGAGTAGAGTTTTTTTGGGTCTTTAAGGTATAGGATCATGTCGTCTGCAAATAGGGCTATTTTGACAGTTTCTTTACCTACTTGTATTCCTTTTATTCCTTCTTCTTGCCTAATTGCTCTGGCTAGGAATTCCAGTACTATGTTGAATAGGAGTGGAGATAGTGGGCATCCTTGTCTGGTTCCTGATTTTAGAGGGAATGGTTTTAATTTTTCTCCGTTAAGTATAATGCTGGCTGTAGGTTTGTCATATATAGCTTTTATAATGTTGAGGAACTTTCCTTCTATTCCTAGTTTTCTTAGAGCTTTTATCATGAAATGATGTTGGATCTTATCAAAGGCTTTTTCTGCATCTATTGAGATGATCAAGTGGTTTTTGTCTTTGCTTCTGTTAATGTGGTTTATTACCTTTATTGATTTTCGTATGTTGAGCCACCCCCGCATCCCTGGGATGAAGCCTACCTGGTCGTGGTGAATAATCTTTTTGATGTGTTGCTGAATTCGGTTTGCCATTATTTTGTTGAGGATTTTTGCATCAATGTTCATTAAGGAGATTGGCCTATAGTTCTCCTTTTTGGAGGTGTCTTTGCCTGGTTTGGGGATAAGTGTAATACTGGCTTCATAAAATGTGTTTGGCAGTTTTCCTTCCCTTTCTATTTCATGGAACAGTTTAAGGAGGGTTGGTATCAGTTCTTCTTTAAAGGTCTGATAGAATTCAGCAGAGAATCCATCAGGTCCTGGACTTTTCTTTTTGGGGAGACTCTTGATTGCTGCTTCCATTTCATTTTGTGTTATAGGTCTATTCAGGTGATTAATTTCCTCTTGGTTCAGTTTTGGATGATCATATGTATCTAGAAATCTGTCCATTTCTTTAAGATTTTCAAATTTATTTGAATATAGGTTCTCAAAGTAGTCTCTGATGATTTCCTGGACTTCCATGGTGTTTGTTGTTATCTCCCCTTTTGCATTCCTAATTCTACTAATTTGGGTTTTTTCTCTCCTCATTTTAGTCAGGTTTGCCGGGGGTCTATCGATCTTGTTTATTTTTTCAAAGAACCAACTTTTTGTTTCATTAATTCTTTGTATGGTTTTTTTGGTTTCTATTTCGTTGATTTCAGCTCTTATTTTTATTATTTCTCTCCTTCTATTTGTTTTGGGATTTGCTTGTTCTTGTTTTTCTAGGAGTTTGAGATGTATCATTAGGTCATTGATTTGGGATCTTTCAATCTTTTTAATATATGCACTCATGGCTATAAACTTTCCTCTCAAGACTGCCTTAGCTGTGTCCCATAGGTTCCGGTAGGTTGTGTTTTCATTTTCATTGACTTCCAGGAACTTTTTAATTTCCTCTTTTATTGCATCGATGATCCATTCTTCATTAAGTAGTGAGTTATTTAGTTTCCAGCTGTTTGCATGTTTTTTGTCTTTACTTTTGTTGTTGAGTTCTACTTTTACTGCATTGTGGTCAGATAGTATGCACGGTATTATTTCTATTCTCTTATACTTGCTGAGGCTTGCTTTGTGCCCTAGGATATGATCTATTTTGGAGAAGGTTCCATGGGCTGCTGAGAAGAATGTATATTGTGTAGAGGTTGGATGAAATGTTCTGTAGACATCTACTAGGTCCACTTGATCTATTGCATATTTTAGATCTTGGATTTCTCTATTGAGTTTTTGTTTGGATGACCTATCTATTGATGATAATGGAGTGTTAAAGTCTCCCACAACCACTGTGTTGGCGTTTATATATGCTTTTAGGTCTTTCAGGGTATGTTTGCTGAAATTGGGTGCGTTGACATTGGGTGCGTACAGATTGATGATTATTATTTCCCTTTGGTCTATTTCCCCTTTTATTAGTATGGAATGTCCTTCTTTATCTCGTTTGATCAATGTAGGTTTGAAGTCTACTTTATCAGAGATAAGTATTGCTACTCCTGCTTGTTTTCGGGGGCCATTGGCTTGGTAAATCTTCTTCCAGCCTTTCATCCTAAGCATATGCTTATTTCTGTCGGTGAGATGAGTCTCCTGTAAGCAACAAATTGTTGGATCTTCTTTTTTAATCCATTTTGTCAAACGGTGTCTTTTGATGGGTGAATTAAGTCCATTAACATTAAGTGTTAGTACTGATAGGTATGTGGTGATTCCTGCCATTTAGTTGTCTTAGTTATTTGAAGGTTTGATTGTGTGTACCTAACTTGATGTTACTCTCTACTGTCTTGCTTTTTCTTATCCTGTGGTTTGGTGCTGCCTGCCTTTTCATGGTTAAGTTGGGTGTCACTTTCTGTGTGCAGGATCCCTTGCAGAATCTTTTGTAATGGTGGCTTTGTGGTCACATATTGTTTTAGTTTCTGCTTATCATGGAAGACTTTTATTGCTCCATCTATTTTGAATGATAGCTCTGCTGGGTAGAGTATCCTGGGGTTGAAGTTATTTTCATTCAGTGCCCGGAAGATCTCACCCCACGCTCTTCTTGCTTTTAATGTTTCTGTTGAGAAGTCTGCTGTGATTTTGATGGGTTTACCTTTGTATGTTACTTGTTTTTTCTCTCTTACAGCCTTCAATATTCTTTCCTTAGTTTCTGAACTTGTTGTTTTAATGATGATATGTCGTGGAGTAGTTCTACTTTGATCTGGTCCGTTTGGTGTCCTGGAGGCCTCTTGCATGTGTATGGGAATATCTTTCTCTAGATTTGGGAAATTTTCCGTTATTATTTTGTTGAATATATTACGCATTCCTTTCGCTTGCACCTCTTCTCCTTCTTCGATGCCCATGATTCTCAAGTTTGGTCTTTTGATGGAGTCAGTGAGTTCTTGCATTTTCTTTTCACAGGTCTTGAGTTGTTTAATTAATAGTTCTTCTGTTTTTCCTTTAATTACCATTTCATCTTCAAGTTCTGAGATTCTGTCTTCTGTTTGTTCTATTCTGCTGGATTGGCCTTCCGTTTTGTTTTGCAGTTCTGTTTCGTTCTTTTTTCTGAGGTTTTCCATATCCTGGCAGTTTTCTTCTTTATTGTTGTCTATTTTTGTCCTGAGTTCATTTATCCATTTATTCATTGTGTTCTCTCTTTCACTTTGGTGTTTATACAGTGCTTCTATGGTTTCCTTTATTTCTTCTTTTGCTTTACTGAATATTTCTTGAACCTTAATAATTCTGCATATTTATTTCAACAATTCTAGCTTTTTTTAGAGTTATTTATTTATATATACATATTTATTTATTTTTATTATTCATATGTGCATACAATTCTTGGGTCATTATCCCCCTGCCCCCTCCCCCTCCCTTCTCACCCCCCTCCCCCCATCCCCTCAATACCTGGCAGAAACTATTTTGCCCTTATCTCTAATTTTGTTGAAGAGAGAGTATAAGTAATAATAGGAAGGAACAAGGGGTTTTGCTAGTTGAGATAAGAATAGCTGTACAAGGAGTTGATTCCTATTGATTTCCTGTGCAAGTGTGTTTCCTTCTATGTTAGTTCTTCTTGGTCTAACCTTTTCTCTAGTTCCTGGTCCCCTTCTCCTATTGGCCTCAGTTCCTTTTAAGGTATCTGCTTTAGTTTCTCTGCATTGAGGGCAACAAATGCTATCTAGTTTTTGAGGTGCCTTATCTGTCCTCATACCTCCCTTGTGTGCTCTCACTTTATCATGTGATCAAAGTCCAATCCCTTTGTTGTGTTTGCCCTTGATCTAATGTCCACATATGAGGGAGAACATACGATTTTTGGTCTTTTGGGCCAGGCTAACCTCACTCAGAATGATGTTCTCCAATTCCATCCATTTACCAGTGAATGATAACATTTCGTTCTTCTTCATGGCTGCATAAAATTCCATTGTGTATAGATACCACATTTTCTTAATCCACTCGTCAGTGGTGGGGCATCTTGGCTGTTTCCATAACTTGGCTATTGTGAATAGTGCTGCAATTAACATGAGTGTGCAGGAGCCTCTGGAGTAACCTGTGTCACATTCTTTTGGGTATATCCCCAAGAGTGGTATTGCTGGATCAAATGGTAGATCGATGTCCAGCTTTTTAAGTAGCCTCCAGATTTTTTTCCAGAGTGGTTGTACTAGTCTACATTCCCACCAGCAGTGTAAGAGGGTTCCTTTTTCCCCGCATCCTCGCCAACACCTGTTGGTGGTGTTGCTGATGATGGCTATTCTAACAGGGGTGAGGTGGAATCTTAGCGTGGTTTTAATTTGCATTTCCTTTATTGCTAGAGATGGTGAGCATTTTTTCATGTGTTTTCTGGCCATTTGAATTTCTTCTTTTGAGAAAGTTCTATTTAGTTCACATGCCCATTTCTTTATTGGTTCATTAGTTTTGGGAGAATTTAGTTTTTTAAGTTCCCTGTATATTCTGGTTATCAGTCCTTTGTCTGATGTATAGTTGGCAAATATTTTCTCCCACTCTGTGGGTGTTCTCTTCAGTTTAGAGACCATTTCTTTTGATGAACAGAAGCTTTTTAGTTTTATGAGGTCCCATTTATCTATGCTATCTCTTAGTTGCTTGCTGCTGGGGTTTCATTGAGAAAGTTCTTACCTATACCTACTAACTCCAGAGTATTTCCTACTCTTTCTTGTATCAACTTAAGAGTTTGGGGTCTGATATTCAGATCCTTGATCCATTTTGAGTTAATCTTGGTATAGGGTGATATACATGGATCTAGTTTCAGTTTTTTGCAGACTGCTAACCAGTTTTCCCAGCAGTTTTTGTTGAAGAGGCTGCTATTTCTCCATCGTATATTTTTAGCTCCTTTGTCAAAGATAAGTTGCTCATAGTTGTGTGGCTTCATATCTGGATCTTCTATTCTGTTCCACTGGTCTTCATGTCTGTCTTTGTGCCAGTACCATGCTGTTTTTACTGTTACTGCTTTGTAATATAGTTTGAGGTCAGGTATTGTGATACCTCCTGCATTGTTCTTTTGACTGAGTATTGCCTTGGCTATTCGTGGCCTCTTGTGTTTCCATATAAATTTAACAGTAGATTTTTCAATCTCTTTAATGAATGTTATTGGAATTTTGATGGGAATTGCATTAAACGTGTAGATTACTTTGGGGAGTATTGACATTTTTACTATGTTGATTCTACCAATCCATGAGCATGGGAGATCTCTCCACTTTCTATAGTCTTCCTCAATCTCTTTCTTCAGAAGTGTATAGTTTTCCTTGTAGAGGTCTTTCACATCTTTTGTTAGGTTTACACCTAGGTATTTGATTTTTTTTGAGGCTATTGTAAATGGAATTGTTTTCATATATTCTTTTTCAGTTTGTTCATTGCTAGTGTATAGAAATGCTAATGATTTTTCTATGTTGATTTTATATCCTGCTACCTTGCTATAGCTATTGATGATGTCTAGAAGCTTCTGAGTAGAGTTTTTTTGGGTCTTTAAGGTATAGGATCATGTCGTCTGCAAATAGGGCTATTTTGACAGTTTCTTTACCTACTTGTATTCCTTTTATTCCTTCTTCTTGCCTAATTGCTCTGGCTAGGAATTCCAGTACTATGTTGAATAGGAGTGGAGATAGTGGGCATCCTTGTCTGGTTCCTGATTTTAGAGGGAATGGTTTTAATTTTTCTCCGTTAAGTATAATGCTGGCTGTAGGTTTGTCATATATAGCTTTTATAATGTTGAGGAACTTTCCTTCTATTCCTAGTTTTCTTAGAGCTTTTATCATGAAATGATGTTGGATCTTATCAAAGGCTTTTTCTGCATCTATTGAGATGATCAAGTGGTTTTTGTCTTTGCTTCTGTTAATGTGGTTTATTACCTTTATTGATTTTCGTATGTTGAGCCACCCCCGCATCCCTGGGATGAAGCCTACCTGGTCGTGGTGAATAATCTTTTTGATGTGTTGCTGAATTCGGTTTGCCATTATTTTGTTGAGGATTTTTGCATCAATGTTCATTAAGGAGATTGGCCTATAGTTCTCCTTTTTGGAGGTGTCTTTGCCTGGTTTGGGGATAAGTGTAATACTGGCTTCATAAAATGTGTTTGGCAGTTTTCCTTCCCTTTCTATTTCATGGAACAGTTTAAGGAGGGTTGGTATCAGTTCTTCTTTAAAGGTCTGATAGAATTCAGCAGAGAATCCATCAGGTCCTGGACTTTTCTTTTTGGGGAGACTCTTGATTGCTGCTTCCATTTCATTTTGTGTTATAGGTCTATTCAGGTGATTAATTTCCTCTTGGTTCAGTTTTGGATGATCATATGTATCTAGAAATCTGTCCATTTCTTTAAGATTTTCAAATTTATTTGAATATAGGTTCTCAAAGTAGTCTCTGATGATTTCCTGGACTTCCATGGTGTTTGTTGTTATCTCCCCTTTTGCATTCCTAATTCTACTAATTTGGGTTTTTTCTCTCCTCATTTTAGTCAGGTTTGCCGGGGGTCTATCGATCTTGTTTATTTTTTCAAAGAACCAACTTTTTGTTTCATTAATTCTTTGTATGGTTTTTTTGGTTTCTATTTCGTTGATTTCAGCTCTTATTTTTATTATTTCTCTCCTTCTATTTGTTTTGGGATTTGCTTGTTCTTGTTTTTCTAGGAGTTTGAGATGTATCATTAGGTCATTGATTTGGGATCTTTCAATCTTTTTAATATATGCACTCATGGCTATAAACTTTCCTCTCAAGACTGCCTTAGCTGTGTCCCATAGGTTCCGGTAGGTTGTGTTTTCATTTTCATTGACTTCCAGGAACTTTTTAATTTCCTCTTTTATTGCATCGATGATCCATTCTTCATTAAGTAGTGAGTTATTTAGTTTCCAGCTGTTTGCATGTTTTTTGTCTTTACTTTTGTTGTTGAGTTCTACTTTTACTGCATTGTGGTCAGATAGTATGCACGGTATTATTTCTATTCTCTTATACTTGCTGAGGCTTGCTTTGTGCCCTAGGATATGATCTATTTTGGAGAAGGTTCCATGGGCTGCTGAGAAGAATGTATATTGTGTAGAGGTTGGATGAAATGTTCTGTAGACATCTACTAGGTCCACTTGATCTATTGCATATTTTAGATCTTGGATTTCTCTATTGAGTTTTTGTTTGGATGACCTATCTATTGATGATAATGGAGTGTTAAAGTCTCCCACAACCACTGTGTTGGCGTTTATATATGCTTTTAGGTCTTTCAGGGTATGTTTGCTGAAATTGGGTGCGTTGACATTGGGTGCGTACAGATTGATGATTATTATTTCCCTTTGGTCTATTTCCCCTTTTATTAGTATGGAATGTCCTTCTTTATCTCGTTTGATCAATGTAGGTTTGAAGTCTACTTTATCAGAGATAAGTATTGCTACTCCTGCTTGTTTTCGGGGGCCATTGGCTTGGTAAATCTTCTTCCAGCCTTTCATCCTAAGCATATGCTTATTTCTGTCGGTGAGATGAGTCTCCTGTAAGCAACAAATTGTTGGATCTTCTTTTTTAATCCATTTTGTCAAACGGTGTCTTTTGATGGGTGAATTAAGTCCATTAACATTAAGTGTTAGTACTGATAGGTATGTGGTGATTCCTGCCATTTAGTTGTCTTAGTTATTTGAAGGTTTGATTGTGTGTACCTAACTTGATGTTACTCTCTACTGTCTTGCTTTTTCTTATCCTGTGGTTTGGTGCTGCCTGCCTTTTCATGGTTAAGTTGGGTGTCACTTTCTGTGTGCAGGATCCCTTGCAGAATCTTTTGTAATGGTGGCTTTGTGGTCACATATTGTTTTAGTTTCTGCTTATCATGGAAGACTTTTATTGCTCCATCTATTTTGAATGATAGCTCTGCTGGGTAGAGTATCCTGGGGTTGAAGTTATTTTCATTCAGTGCCCGGAAGATCTCACCCCACGCTCTTCTTGCTTTTAATGTTTCTGTTGAGAAGTCTGCTGTGATTTTGATGGGTTTACCTTTGTATGTTACTTGTTTTTTCTCTCTTACAGCCTTCAATATTCTTTCCTTAGTTTCTGCACTTGTTGTTTTAATGATGATATGTCGTGGAGTAGTTCTACTTTGATCTGGTCCGTTTGGTGTCCTGGAGGCCTCTTGCATGTGTATGGGAATATCTTTCTCTAGATTTGGGAAATTTTCCGTTATTATTTTGTTGAATATATTACGCATTCCTTTCGCTTGCACCTCTTCTCCTTCTTCGATGCCCATGATTCTCAAGTTTGGTCTTTTGATGGAGTCAGTGAGTTCTTGCATTTTCTTTTCACAGGTCTTGTGTTGTTTAATTAATAGTTCTTCTGTTTTTCCTTTAATTACCATTTCATCTTCAAGTTCTGAGATTCTGTCTTCTGTTTGTTCTATTCTGCTGGATTGGCCTTCCGTTTTGTTTTGCAGTTCTGTTTCGTTCTTTTTTCTGAGGTTTTCCATATCCTGGCAGTTTTCTTCTTTATTGTTGTCTATTTTTGTCCTGAGTTCATTTATCCATTTATTCATTGTGTTCTCTCTTTCACTTTGGTGTTTATACAGTGCTTCTATGGTTTCCTTTATTTCTTCTTTTGCTTTACTGAATATTTCTTGAACCTTAATAATTCTGCATATTTATTTCAACAATTCTAGCTTTTTTTAGAGTTATTTATTTATATATACATATTTATTTATTTTTATTATTCATATGTGCATACAATTCTTGGGTCATTATCCCCCTGCCCCCTCCCCCTCCCTTCTCACCCCCCTCCCCCCATCCCCTCAATACCTGGCAGAAACTATTTTGCCCTTATCTCTAATTTTGTTGAAGAGAGAGTATAAGTAATAATAGGAAGGAACAAGGGGTTTTGCTAGTTGAGATAAGAATAGCTGTACAAGGAGTTGATTCCTATTGATTTCCTGTGCAAGTGTGTTTCCTTCTATGTTAGTTCTTCTTGGTCTAACCTTTTCTCTAGTTCCTGGTCCCCTTCTACTATTGGCCTCAGTTCCTTTTAAGGTATCTGCTTTAGTTTCTCTGCATTGAGGGCAACAAATGCTATCTAGTTTTTGAGGTGCCTTATCTGTCCTCATACCTCCCTTGTGTGCTCTCACTTTATCATGTGATCAAAGTCCAATCCCTTTGTTGTGTTTGCCCTTGATCTAATGTCCACATATGAGGGAGAACATACGATTTTTGGTCTTTTGGGCCAGGCTAACCTCACTCAGAATGATGTTCTCCAATTCCATCCATTTACCAGTGAATGATAACATTTCGTTCTTCTTCATGGCTGCATAAAATTCCATTGTGTATAGATACCACATTTTCTTAATCCACTCGTCAGTGGTGGGGCATCTTGGCTGTTTCCATAACTTGGCTATTGTGAATAGTGCTGCAATTAACATGAGTGTGCAGGAGCCTCTGGAGTAACCTGTTTCACATTCTTTTGGGTATATCCCCAAGAGTGGTATTGCTGGATCAAATGGTAGATCGATGTCCAGCTTTTTAAGTAGCCTCCAGATTTTTTTCCAGAGTGGTTGTACTAGTCTACATTCCCACCAGCAGTGTAAGAGGGTTCCTTTTTCCCCGCATCCTCGCCAACACCTGTTGGTGGTGTTGCTGATGATGGCTATTCTAACAGGGGTGAGGTGGAATCTTAGCGTGGTTTTAATTTGCATTTCCTTTATTGCTAGAGATGGTGAGCATTTTTTCATGTGTTTTCTGGCCATTTGAATTTCTTCTTTTGAGAAAGTTCTATTTAGTTCACATGCCCATTTCTTTATTGGTTCATTAGTTTTGGGAGAATTTAGTTTTTTAAGTTCCCTGTATATTCTGGTTATCAGTCCTTTGTCTGATGTATAGTTGGCAAATATTTTCTCCCACTCTGTGGGTGTTCTCTTCAGTTTAGAGACCATTTCTTTTGATGAACAGAAGCTTTTTAGTTTTATGAGGTCCCATTTATCTATGCTATCTCTTAGTTGCTTGCTGCTGGGGTTTCATTGAGAAAGTTCTTACCTATACCTACTAACTCCAGAGTATTTCCTACTCTTTCTTGTATCAACTTAAGAGTTTGGGGTCTGATATTCAGATCCTTGATCCATTTTGAGTTAATCTTGGTATAGGGTGATATACATGGATCTAGTTTCAGTTTTTTGCAGACTGCTAACCAGTTTTCCCAGCAGTTTTTGTTGAAGAGGCTGCTATTTCTCCATCGTATATTTTTAGCTCCTTTGTCAAAGATAAGTTGCTCATAGTTGTGTGGCTTCATATCTGGATCTTCTATTCTGTTCCACTGGTCTTCATGTCTGTCTTTGTGCCAGTACCATGCTGTTTTTACTGTTACTGCTTTGTAATATAGTTTGAGGTCAGGTATTGTGATACCTCCTGCATTGTTCTTTTGACTGAGTATTGCCTTGGCTATTCGTGGCCTCTTGTGTTTCCATATAAATTTAACAGTAGATTTTTCAATCTCTTTAATGAATGTTATTGGAATTTTGATGGGAATTGCATTAAACGTGTAGATTACTTTGGGGAGTATTGACATTTTTACTATGTTGATTCTACCAATCCATGAGCATGGGAGATCTCTCCACTTTCTATAGTCTTCCTCAATCTCTTTCTTCAGAAGTGTATAGTTTTCCTTGTAGAGGTCTTTCACATCTTTTGTTAGGTTTACACCTAGGTATTTGATTTTTTTTGAGGCTATTGTAAATGGAATTGTTTTCATATATTCTTTTTCAGTTTGTTCATTGCTAGTGTATAGAAATGCTAATGATTTTTCTATGTTGATTTTATATCCTGCTACCTTGCTATAGCTATTGATGATGTCTAGAAGCTTCTGAGTAGAGTTTTTTTGGGTCTTTAAGGTATAGGATCATGTCGTCTGCAAATAGGGCTATTTTGACAGTTTCTTTACCTACTTGTATTCCTTTTATTCCTTCTTCTTGCCTAATTGCTCTGGCTAGGAATTCCAGTACTATGTTGAATAGGAGTGGAGATAGTGGGCATCCTTGTCTGGTTCCTGATTTTAGAGGGAATGGTTTTAATTTTTCTCCGTTAAGTATAATGCTGGCTGTAGGTTTGTCATATATAGCTTTTATAATGTTGAGGAACTTTCCTTCTATTCCTAGTTTTCTTAGAGCTTTTATCATGAAATGATGTTGGATCTTATCAAAGGCTTTTTCTGCATCTATTGAGATGATCAAGTGGTTTTTGTCTTTGCTTCTGTTAATGTGGTTTATTACCTTTATTGATTTTCGTATGTTGAGCCACCCCCGCATCCCTGGGATGAAGCCTACCTGGTCGTGGTGAATAATCTTTTTGATGTGTTGCTGAATTCGGTTTGCCATTATTTTGTTGAGGATTTTTGCATCAATGTTCATTAAGGAGATTGGCCTATAGTTCTCCTTTTTGGAGGTGTCTTTGCCTGGTTTGGGGATAAGTGTAATACTGGCTTCATAAAATGTGTTTGGCAGTTTTCCTTCCCTTTCTATTTCATGGAACAGTTTAAGGAGGGTTGGTATCAGTTCTTCTTTAAAGGTCTGATAGAATTCAGCAGAGAATCCATCAGGTCCTGGACTTTTCTTTTTGGGGAGACTCTTGATTGCTGCTTCCATTTCATTTTGTGTTATAGGTCTATTCAGGTGATTAATTTCCTCTTGGTTCAGTTTTGGATGATCATATGTATCTAGAAATCTGTCCATTTCTTTAAGATTTTCAAATTTATTTGAATATAGGTTCTCAAAGTAGTCTCTGATGATTTCCTGGACTTCCATGGTGTTTGTTGTTATCTCCCCTTTTGCATTCCTAATTCTACTAATTTGGGTTTTTTCTCTCCTCATTTTAGTCAGGTTTGCCGGGGGTCTATCGATCTTGTTTATTTTTTCAAAGAACCAACTTTTTGTTTCATTAATTCTTTGTATGGTTTTTTTGGTTTCTATTTCGTTGATTTCAGCTCTTATTTTTATTATTTCTCTCCTTCTATTTGTTTTGGGATTTGCTTGTTCTTGTTTTTCTAGGAGTTTGAGATGTATCATTAGGTCATTGATTTGGGATCTTTCAATCTTTTTAATATATGCACTCATGGCTATAAACTTTCCTCTCAAGACTGCCTTAGCTGTGTCCCATAGGTTCCGGTAGGTTGTGTTTTCATTTTCATTGACTTCCAGGAACTTTTTAATTTCCTCTTTTATTGCATCGATGATCCATTCTTCATTAAGTAGTGAGTTATTTAGTTTCCAGCTGTTTGCATGTTTTTTGTCTTTACTTTTGTTGTTGAGTTCTACTTTTACTGCATTGTGGTCAGATAGTATGCACGGTATTATTTCTATTCTCTTATACTTGCTGAGGCTTGCTTTGTGCCCTAGGATATGATCTATTTTGGAGAAGGTTCCATGGGCTGCTGAGAAGAATGTATATTGTGTAGAGGTTGGATGAAATGTTCTGTAGACATCTACTAGGTCCACTTGATCTATTGCATATTTTAGATCTTGGATTTCTCTATTGAGTTTTTGTTTGGATGACCTATCTATTGATGATAATGGAGTGTTAAAGTCTCCCACAACCACTGTGTTGGCGTTTATATATGCTTTTAGGTCTTTCAGGGTATGTTTGCTGAAATTGGGTGCGTTGACATTGGGTGCGTACAGATTGATGATTATTATTTCCCTTTGGTCTATTTCCCCTTTTATTAGTATGGAATGTCCTTCTTTATCTCGTTTGATCAATGTAGGTTTGAAGTCTACTTTATCAGAGATAAGTATTGCTACTCCTGCTTGTTTTCGGGGGCCATTGGCTTGGTAAATCTTCTTCCAGCCTTTCATCCTAAGCATATGCTTATTTCTGTCGGTGAGATGAGTCTCCTGTAAGCAACAAATTGTTGGATCTTCTTTTTTAATCCATTTTGTCAAACGGTGTCTTTTGATGGGTGAATTAAGTCCATTAACATTAAGTGTTAGTACTGATAGGTATGTGGTGATTCCTGCCATTTAGTTGTCTTAGTTATTTGAAGGTTTGATTGTGTGTACCTAACTTGATGTTACTCTCTACTGTCTTGCTTTTTCTTATCCTGTGGTTTGGTGCTGCCTGCCTTTTCATGGTTAAGTTGGGTGTCACTTTCTGTGTGCAGGATCCCTTGCAGAATCTTTTGTAATG
Source organism: Castor canadensis (assembly GCF_047511655.1). Lineage (NCBI taxonomy): Eukaryota > Metazoa > Chordata > Mammalia > Rodentia > Castoridae > Castor > Castor canadensis. The sequence continues at coordinate 89,112,871 of NC_133398.1, forward strand.
GTGGCTTTGTGGTCACATATTGTTTTAGTTTCTGCTTATCATGGAAGACTTTTATTGCTCCATCTATTTTGAATGATAGCTCTGCTGGGTAGAGTATCCTGGGGTTGAAGTTATTTTCATTCAGTGCCCGGAAGATCTCACCCCACGCTCTTCTTGCTTTTAATGTTTCTGTTGAGAAGTCTGCTGTGATTTTGATGGGTTTACCTTTGTATGTTACTTGTTTTTTCTCTCTTACAGCCTTCAATATTCTTTCCTTAGTTTCTGAACTTGTTGTTTTAATGATGATATGTCGTGGAGTAGTTCTACTTTGATCTGGTCCGTTTGGTGTCCTGGAGGCCTCTTGCATGTGTATGGGAATATCTTTCTCTAGATTTGGGAAATTTTCCGTTATTATTTTGTTGAATATATTACGCATTCCTTTCGCTTGCACCTCTTCTCCTTCTTCGATGCCCATGATTCTCAAGTTTGGTCTTTTGATGGAGTCAGTGAGTTCTTGCATTTTCTTTTCACAGGTCTTGAGTTGTTTAATTAATAGTTCTTCTGTTTTTCCTTTAATTACCATTTCATCTTCAAGTTCTGAGATTCTGTCTTCTGTTTGTTCTATTCTGCTGGATTGGCCTTCCGTTTTGTTTTGCAGTTCTGTTTCGTTCTTTTTTCTGAGGTTTTCCATATCCTGGCAGTTTTCTTCTTTATTGTTGTCTATTTTTGTCCTGAGTTCATTTATCCATTTATTCATTGTGTTCTCTCTTTCACTTTGGTGTTTATACAGTGCTTCTATGGTTTCCTTTATTTCTTCTTTTGCTTTACTGAATATTTCTTGAACCTTAATAATTCTGCATATTTATTTCAACAATTCTAGCTTTTTTCAGAGTTATTTATTTATATATACATATTTATTTATTTTTATTATTCATATGTGCATACAATTCTTGGGTCATTATCCCCCTGCCCCCTCCCCCTCCCTTCTCACCCCCCTCCCCCCATCCCCTCAATACCTGGCAGAAACTATTTTGCCCTTATCTCTAATTTTGTTGAAGAGAGAGTATAAGTAATAATAGGAAGGAACAAGGGGTTTTGCTAGTTGAGATAAGAATAGCTGTACAAGGAGTTGATTCCTATTGATTTCCTGTGCAAGTGTGTTTCCTTCTATGTTAGTTCTTCTTGGTCTAACCTTTTCTCTAGTTCCTGGTCCCCTTCTACTATTGGCCTCAGTTCCTTTTAAGGTATCTGCTTTAGTTTCTCTGCATTGAGGGCAACAAATGCTATCTAGTTTTTGAGGTGCCTTATCTGTCCTCATACCTCCCTTGTGTGCTCTCACTTTATCATGTGATCAAAGTCCAATCCCTTTGTTGTGTTTGCCCTTGATCTAATGTCCACATATGAGGGAGAACATACGATTTTTGGTCTTTTGGGCCAGGCTAACCTCACTCAGAATGATGTTCTCCAATTCCATCCATTTACCAGTGAATGATAACATTTCGTTCTTCTTCATGGCTGCATAAAATTCCATTGTGTATAGATACCACATTTTCTTAATCCACTCGTCAGTGGTGGGGCATCTTGGCTGTTTCCATAACTTGGCTATTGTGAATAGTGCTGCAATTAACATGAGTGTGCAGGAGCCTCTGGAGTAACCTGTGTCACATTCTTTTGGGTATATCCCCAAGAGTGGTATTGCTGGATCAAATGGTAGATCGATGTCCAGCTTTTTAAGTAGCCTCCAGATTTTTTTCCAGAGTGGTTGTACTAGTCTACATTCCCACCAGCAGTGTAAGAGGGTTCCTTTTTCCCCGCATCCTCGCCAACACCTGTTGGTGGTGTTGCTGATGATGGCTATTCTAACAGGGGTGAGGTGGAATCTTAGCGTGGTTTTAATTTGCATTTCCTTTATTGCTAGAGATGGTGAGCATTTTTTCATGTGTTTTCTGGCCATTTGAATTTCTTCTTTTGAGAAAGTTCTATTTAGTTCACATGCCCATTTCTTTATTGGTTCATTAGTTTTGGGAGAATTTAGTTTTTTAAGTTCCCTGTATATTCTGGTTATCAGTCCTTTGTCTGATGTATAGTTGGCAAATATTTTCTCCCACTCTGTGGGTGTTCTCTTCAGTTTAGAGACCATTTCTTTTGATGAACAGAAGCTTTTTAGTTTTATGAGGTCCCATTTATCTATGCTATCTCTTAGTTGCTTGCTGCTGGGGTTTCATTGAGAAAGTTCTTACCTATACCTACTAACTCCAGAGTATTTCCTACTCTTTCTTGTATCAACTTAAGAGTTTGGGGTCTGATATTCAGATCCTTGATCCATTTTGAGTTAATCTTGGTATAGGGTGATATACATGGATCTAGTTTCAGTTTTTTGCAGACTGCTAACCAGTTTTCCCAGCAGTTTTTGTTGAAGAGGCTGCTATTTCTCCATCGTATATTTTTAGCTCCTTTGTCAAAGATAAGTTGCTCATAGTTGTGTGGCTTCATATCTGGATCTTCTATTCTGTTCCACTGGTCTTCATGTCTGTCTTTGTGCCAGTACCATGCTGTTTTTACTGTTACTGCTTTGTAATATAGTTTGAGGTCAGGTATTGTGATACCTCCTGCATTGTTCTTTTGACTGAGTATTGCCTTGGCTATTCGTGGCCTCTTGTGTTTCCATATAAATTTAACAGTAGATTTTTCAATCTCTTTAATGAATGTTATTGGAATTTTGATGGGAATTGCATTAAACGTGTAGATTACTTTGGGGAGTATTGACATTTTTACTATGTTGATTCTACCAATCCATGAGCATGGGAGATCTCTCCACTTTCTATAGTCTTCCTCAATCTCTTTCTTCAGAAGTGTATAGTTTTCCTTGTAGAGGTCTTTCACATCTTTTGTTAGGTTTACACCTAGGTATTTGATTTTTTTTGAGGCTATTGTAAATGGAATTGTTTTCATATATTCTTTTTCAGTTTGTTCATTGCTAGTGTATAGAAATGCTAATGATTTTTCTATGTTGATTTTATATCCTGCTACCTTGCTATAGCTATTGATGATGTCTAGAAGCTTCTGAGTAGAGTTTTTTTGGGTCTTTAAGGTATAGGATCATGTCGTCTGCAAATAGGGCTATTTTGACAGTTTCTTTACCTACTTGTATTCCTTTTATTCCTTCTTCTTGCCTAATTGCTCTGGCTAGGAATTCCAGTACTATGTTGAATAGGAGTGGAGATAGTGGGCATCCTTGTCTGGTTCCTGATTTTAGAGGGAATGGTTTTAATTTTTCTCCGTTAAGTATAATGCTGGCTGTAGGTTTGTCATATATAGCTTTTATAATGTTGAGGAACTTTCCTTCTATTCCTAGTTTTCTTAGAGCTTTTATCATGAAATGATGTTGGATCTTATCAAAGGCTTTTTCTGCATCTATTGAGATGATCAAGTGGTTTTTGTCTTTGCTTCTGTTAATGTGGTTTATTACCTTTATTGATTTTCGTATGTTGAGCCACCCCCGCATCCCTGGGATGAAGCCTACCTGGTCGTGGTGAATAATCTTTTTGATGTGTTGCTGAATTCGGTTTGCCATTATTTTGTTGAGGATTTTTGCATCAATGTTCATTAAGGAGATTGGCCTATAGTTCTCCTTTTTGGAGGTGTCTTTGCCTGGTTTGGGGATAAGTGTAATACTGGCTTCATAAAATGTGTTTGGCAGTTTTCCTTCCCTTTCTATTTCATGGAACAGTTTAAGGAGGGTTGGTATCAGTTCTTCTTTAAAGGTCTGATAGAATTCAGCAGAGAATCCATCAGGTCCTGGACTTTTCTTTTTGGGGAGACTCTTGATTGCTGCTTCCATTTCATTTTGTGTTATAGGTCTATTCAGGTGATTAATTTCCTCTTGGTTCAGTTTTGGATGATCATATGTATCTAGAAATCTGTCCATTTCTTTAAGATTTTCAAATTTATTTGAATATAGGTTCTCAAAGTAGTCTCTGATGATTTCCTGGACTTCCATGGTGTTTGTTGTTATCTCCCCTTTTGCATTCCTAATTCTACTAATTTGGGTTTTTTCTCTCCTCATTTTAGTCAGGTTTGCCGGGGGTCTATCGATCTTGTTTATTTTTTCAAAGAACCAACTTTTTGTTTCATTAATTCTTTGTATGGTTTTTTTGGTTTCTATTTCGTTGATTTCAGCTCTTATTTTTATTATTTCTCTCCTTCTATTTGTTTTGGGATTTGCTTGTTCTTGTTTTTCTAGGAGTTTGAGATGTATCATTAGGTCATTGATTTGGGATCTTTCAATCTTTTTAATATATGCACTCATGGCTATAAACTTTCCTCTCAAGACTGCCTTAGCTGTGTCCCATAGGTTCCGGTAGGTTGTGTTTTCATTTTCATTGACTTCCAGGAACTTTTTAATTTCCTCTTTTATTGCATCGATGATCCATTCTTCATTAAGTAGTGAGTTATTTAGTTTCCAGCTGTTTGCATGTTTTTTGTCTTTACTTTTGTTGTTGAGTTCTACTTTTACTGCATTGTGGTCAGATAGTATGCACGGTATTATTTCTATTCTCTTATACTTGCTGAGGCTTGCTTTGTGCCCTAGGATATGATCTATTTTGGAGAAGGTTCCATGGGCTGCTGAGAAGAATGTATATTGTGTAGAGGTTGGATGAAATGTTCTGTAGACATCTACTAGGTCCACTTGATCTATTGCATATTTTAGATCTTGGATTTCTCTATTGAGTTTTTGTTTGGATGACCTATCTATTGATGATAATGGAGTGTTAAAGTCTCCCACAACCACTGTGTTGGCGTTTATATATGCTTTTAGGTCTTTCAGGGTATGTTTGCTGAAATTGGGTGCGTTGACATTGGGTGCGTACAGATTGATGATTATTATTTCCCTTTGGTCTATTTCCCCTTTTATTAGTATGGAATGTCCTTCTTTATCTCGTTTGATCAATGTAGGTTTGAAGTCTACTTTATCAGAGATAAGTATTGCTACTCCTGCTTGTTTTCGGGGGCCATTGGCTTGGTAAATCTTCTTCCAGCCTTTCATCCTAAGCATATGCTTATTTCTGTCGGTGAGATGAGTCTCCTGTAAGCAACAAATTGTTGGATCTTCTTTTTTAATCCATTTTGTCAAACGGTGTCTTTTGATGGGTGAATTAAGTCCATTAACATTAAGTGTTAGTACTGATAGGTATGTGGTGATTCCTGCCATTTAGTTGTCTTAGTTATTTGAAGGTTTGATTGTGTGTACCTAACTTGATGTTACTCTCTACTGTCTTGCTTTTTCTTATCCTGTGGTTTGGTGCTGCCTGCCTTTTCATGGTTAAGTTGGGTGTCACTTTCTGTGTGCAGGATCCCTTGCAGAATCTTTTGTAATGGTGGCTTTGTGGTCACATATTGTTTTAGTTTCTGCTTATCATGGAAGACTTTTATTGCTCCATCTATTTTGAATGATAGCTCTGCTGGGTAGAGTATCCTGGGGTTGAAGTTATTTTCATTCAGTGCCCGGAAGATCTCACCCCACGCTCTTCTTGCTTTTAATGTTTCTGTTGAGAAGTCTGCTGTGATTTTGATGGGTTTACCTTTGTATGTTACTTGTTTTTTCTCTCTTACAGCCTTCAATATTCTTTCCTTAGTTTCTGAACTTGTTGTTTTAATGATGATATGTCGTGGAGTAGTTCTACTTTGATCTGGTCCGTTTGGTGTCCTGGAGGCCTCTTGCATGTGTATGGGAATATCTTTCTCTAGATTTGGGAAATTTTCCGTTATTATTTTGTTGAATATATTACGCATTCCTTTCGCTTGCACCTCTTCTCCTTCTTCGATGCCCATGATTCTCAAGTTTGGTCTTTTGATGGAGTCAGTGAGTTCTTGCATTTTCTTTTCACAGGTCTTGAGTTGTTTAATTAATAGTTCTTCTGTTTTTCCTTTAATTACCATTTCATCTTCAAGTTCTGAGATTCTGTCTTCTGTTTGTTCTATTCTGCTGGATTGGCCTTCCGTTTTGTTTTGCAGTTCTGTTTCGTTCTTTTTTCTGAGGTTTTCCATATCCTGGCAGTTTTCTTCTTTATTGTTGTCTATTTTTGTCCTGAGTTCATTTATCCATTTATTCATTGTGTTCTCTCTTTCACTTTGGTGTTTATACAGTGCTTCTATGGTTTCCTTTATTTCTTCTTTTGCTTTACTGAATATTTCTTGAACCTTAATAATTCTGCATATTTATTTCAACAATTCTAGCTTTTTTCAGAGTTATTTATTTATATATACATATTTATTTATTTTTATTATTCATATGTGCATACAATTCTTGGGTCATTATCCCCCTGCCCCCTCCCCCTCCCTTCTCACCCCCCTCCCCCCATCCCCTCAATACCTGGCAGAAACTATTTTGCCCTTATCTCTAATTTTGTTGAAGAGAGAGTATAAGTAATAATAGGAAGGAACAAGGGGTTTTGCTAGTTGAGATAAGAATAGCTGTACAAGGAGTTGATTCCTATTGATTTCCTGTGCAAGTGTGTTTCCTTCTATGTTAGTTCTTCTTGGTCTAACCTTTTCTCTAGTTCCTGGTCCCCTTCTCCTATTGGCCTCAGTTCCTTTTAAGGTATCTGCTTTAGTTTCTCTGCATTGAGGGCAACAAATGCTATCTAGTTTTTGAGGTGCCTTATCTGTCCTCATACCTCCCTTGTGTGCTCTCACTTTATCATGTGATCAAAGTCCAATCCCTTTGTTGTGTTTGCCCTTGATCTAATGTCCACATATGAGGGAGAACATACGATTTTTGGTCTTTTGGGCCAGGCTAACCTCACTCAGAATGATGTTCTCCAATTCCATCCATTTACCAGTGAATGATAACATTTCGTTCTTCTTCATGGCTGCATAAAATTCCATTGTGTATAGATACCACATTTTCTTAATCCACTCGTCAGTGGTGGGGCATCTTGGCTGTTTCCATAACTTGGCTATTGTGAATAGTGCTGCAATTAACATGAGTGTGCAGGAGCCTCTGGAGTAACCTGTGTCACATTCTTTTGGGTATATCCCCAAGAGTGGTATTGCTGGATCAAATGGTAGATCGATGTCCAGCTTTTTAAGTAGCCTCCAGATTTTTTTCCAGAGTGGTTGTACTAGTCTACATTCCCACCAGCAGTGTAAGAGGGTTCCTTTTTCCCCGCATCCTCGCCAACACCTGTTGGTGGTGTTGCTGATGATGGCTATTCTAACAGGGGTGAGGTGGAATCTTAGCGTGGTTTTAATTTGCATTTCCTTTATTGCTAGAGATGGTGAGCATTTTTTCATGTGTTTTCTGGCCATTTGAATTTCTTCTTTTGAGAAAGTTCTATTTAGTTCACATGCCCATTTCTTTATTGGTTCATTAGTTTTGGGAGAATTTAGTTTTTTAAGTTCCCTGTATATTCTGGTTATCAGTCCTTTGTCTGATGTATAGTTGGCAAATATTTTCTCCCACTCTGTGGGTGTTCTCTTCAGTTTAGAGACCATTTCTTTTGATGAACAGAAGCTTTTTAGTTTTATGAGGTCCCATTTATCTATGCTATCTCTTAGTTGCTTGCTGCTGGGGTTTCATTGAGAAAGTTCTTACCTATACCTACTAACTCCAGAGTATTTCCTACTCTTTCTTGTATCAACTTAAGAGTTTGGGGTCTGATATTCAGATCCTTGATCCATTTTGAGTTAATCTTGGTATAGGGTGATATACATGGATCTAGTTTCAGTTTTTTGCAGACTGCTAACCAGTTTTCCCAGCAGTTTTTGTTGAAGAGGCTGCTATTTCTCCATCGTATATTTTTAGCTCCTTTGTCAAAGATAAGTTGCTCATAGTTGTGTGGCTTCATATCTGGATCTTCTATTCTGTTCCACTGGTCTTCATGTCTGTCTTTGTGCCAGTACCATGCTGTTTTTACTGTTACTGCTTTGTAATATAGTTTGAGGTCAGGTATTGTGATACCTCCTGCATTGTTCTTTTGACTGAGTATTGCCTTGGCTATTCGTGGCCTCTTGTGTTTCCATATAAATTTAACAGTAGATTTTTCAATCTCTTTAATGAATGTTATTGGAATTTTGATGGGAATTGCATTAAACGTGTAGATTAGTTTGGGGAGTATTGACATTTTTACTATGTTGATTCTACCAATCCATGAGCATGGGAGATCTCTCCACTTTCTATAGTCTTCCTCAATCTCTTTCTTCAGAAGTGTATAGTTTTCCTTGTAGAGGTCTTTCACATCTTTTGTTAGGTTTACACCTAGGTATTTGATTTTTTTTGAGGCTATTGTAAATGGAATTGTTTTCATATATTCTTTTTCAGTTTGTTCATTGCTAGTGTATAGAAATGCTAATGATTTTTCTATGTTGATTTTATATCCTGCTACCTTGCTATAGCTATTGATGATGTCTAGAAGCTTCTGAGTAGAGTTTTTTTGGGTCTTTAAGGTATAGGATCGTGTCGTCTGCAAATAGGGCTATTTTGACAGTTTCTTTACCTACTTGTATTCCTTTTATTCCTTCTTCTTGCCTAATTGCTCTGGCTAGGAATTCCAGTACTATGTTGAATAGGAGTGGAGATAGTGGGCATCCTTGTCTGGTTCCTGATTTTAGAGGGAATGGTTTTAATTTTTCTCCGTTAAGTATAATGCTGGCTGTAGGTTTGTCATATATAGCTTTTATAATGTTGAGGAACTTTCCTTCTATTCCTAGTTTTCTTAGAGCTTTTATCATGAAATGATGTTGGATCTTATCAAAGGCTTTTTCTGCATCTATTGAGATGATCAAGTGGTTTTTGTCTTTGCTTCTGTTAATGTGGTTTATTACCTTTATTGATTTTCGTATGTTGAGCCACCCCCGCATCCCTGGGATGAAGCCTACCTGGTCGTGGTGAATAATCTTTTTGATGTGTTGCTGAATTCGGTTTGCCATTATTTTGTTGAGGATTTTTGCATCAATGTTCATTAAGGAGATTGGCCTATAGTTCTCCTTTTTGGAGGTGTCTTTGCCTGGTTTGGGGATAAGTGTAATACTGGCTTCATAAAATGTGTTTGGCAGTTTTCCTTCCCTTTCTATTTCATGGAACAGTTTAAGGAGGGTTGGTATCAGTTCTTCTTTAAAGGTCTGATAGAATTCAGCAGAGAATCCATCAGGTCCTGGACTTTTCTTTTTGGGGAGACTCTTGATTGCTGCTTCCATTTCATTTTGTGTTATAGGTCTATTCAGGTGATTAATTTCCTCTTGGTTCAGTTTTGGATGATCATATGTATCTAGAAATCTGTCCATTTCTTTAAGATTTTCAAATTTATTTGAATATAGGTTCTCAAAGTAGTCTCTGATGATTTCCTGGACTTCCATGGTGTTTGTTGTTATCTCCCCTTTTGCATTCCTAATTCTACTAATTTGGGTTTTTTCTCTCCTCATTTTAGTCAGGTTTGCCGGGGGTCTATCGATCTTGTTTATTTTTTCAAAGAACCAACTTTTTGTTTCATTAATTCTTTGTATGGTTTTTTTGGTTTCTATTTCGTTGATTTCAGCTCTTATTTTTATTATTTCTCTCCTTCTATTTGTTTTGGGATTTGCTTGTTCTTGTTTTTCTAGGAGTTTGAGATGTATCATTAGGTCATTGATTTGGGATCTTTCAATCTTTTTAATATATGCACTCATGGCTATAAACTTTCCTCTCAAGACTGCCTTAGCTGTGTCCCATAGGTTCCGGTAGGTTGTGTTTTCATTTTCATTGACTTCCAGGAACTTTTTAATTTCCTCTTTTATTGCATCGATGATCCATTCTTCATTAAGTAGTGAGTTATTTAGTTTCCAGCTGTTTGCATGTTTTTTGTCTTTACTTTTGTTGTTGAGTTCTACTTTTACTGCATTGTGGTCAGATAGTATGCACGGTATTATTTCTATTCTCTTATACTTGCTGAGGCTTGCTTTGTGCCCTAGGATATGATCTATTTTGGAGAAGGTTCCATGGGCTGCTGAGAAGAATGTATATTGTGTAGAGGTTGGATGAAATGTTCTGTAGACATCTACTAGGTCCACTTGATCTATTGCATATTTTAGATCTTGGATTTCTCTATTGAGTTTTTGTTTGGATGACCTATCTATTGATGATAATGGAGTGTTAAAGTCTCCCACAACCACTGTGTTGGCGTTTATATATGCTTTTAGGTCTTTCAGGGTATGTTTGCTGAAATTGGGTGCGTTGACATTGGGTGCGTACAGATTGATGATTATTATTTCCCTTTGGTCTATTTCCCCTTTTATTAGTATGGAATGTCCTTCTTTATCTCGTTTGATCAATGTAGGTTTGAAGTCTACTTTATCAGAGATAAGTATTGCTACTCCTGCTTGTTTTCGGGGGCCATTGGCTTGGTAAATCTTCTTCCAGCCTTTCATCCTAAGCATATGCTTATTTCTGTCGGTGAGATGAGTCTCCTGTAAGCAACAAATTGTTGGATCTTCTTTTTTAATCCATTTTGTCAAACGGTGTCTTTTGATGGGTGAATTAAGTCCATTAACATTAAGTGTTAGTACTGATAGGTATGTGGTGATTCCTGCCATTTAGTTGTCTTAGTTATTTGAAGGTTTGATTGTGTGTACCTAACTTGATGTTACTCTCTACTGTCTTGCTTTTTCTTATCCTGTGGTTTGGTGCTGCCTGCCTTTTCATGGTTAAGTTGGGTGTCACTTTCTGTGTGCAGGATCCCTTGCAGAATCTTTTGTAATGGTGGCTTTGTGGTCACATATTGTTTTAGTTTCTGCTTATCATGGAAGACTTTTATTGCTCCATCTATTTTGAATGATAGCTCTGCTGGGTAGAGTATCCTGGGGTTGAAGTTATTTTCATTCAGTGCCCGGAAGATCTCACCCCACGCTCTTCTTGCTTTTAATGTTTCTGTTGAGAAGTCTGCTGTGATTTTGATGGGTTTACCTTTGTATGTTACTTGTTTTTTCTCTCTTACAGCCTTCAATATTCTTTCCTTAGTTTCTGCACTTGTTGTTTTAATGATGATATGTCGTGGAGTAGTTCTACTTTGATCTGGTCCGTTTGGTGTCCTGGAGGCCTCTTGCATGTGTATGGGAATATCTTTCTCTAGATTTGGGAAATTTTCCGTTATTATTTTGTTGAATATATTACGCATTCCTTTCGCTTGCACCTCTTCTCCTTCTTCGATGCCCATGATTCTCAAGTTTGGTCTTTTGATGGAGTCAGTGAGTTCTTGCATTTTCTTTTCACAGGTCTTGAGTTGTTTAATTAATAGTTCTTCTGTTTTTCCTTTAATTACCATTTCATCTTCAAGTTCTGAGATTCTGTCTTCTGTTTGTTCTATTCTGCTGGATTGGCCTTCCGTTTTGTTTTGCAGTTCTGTTTCGTTCTTTTTTCTGAGGTTTTCCATATCCTGGCAGTTTTCTTCTTTATTGTTGTCTATTTTTGTCCTGAGTTCATTTATCCATTTATTCATTGTGTTCTCTCTTTCACTTTGGTGTTTATACAGTGCTTCTATGGTTTCCTTTATTTCTTCTTTTGCTTTACTGAATATTTCTTGAACCTTAATAATTCTGCATATTTATTTCAACAATTCTAGCTTTTTTTAGAGTTATTTATTTATATATACATATTTATTTATTTTTATTATTCATATGTGCATACAATTCTTGGGTCATTATCCCCCTGCCCCCTCCCCCTCCCTTCTCACCCCCCTCCCCCCATCCCCTCAATACCTGGCAGAAACTATTTTGCCCTTATCTCTAATTTTGTTGAAGAGAGAGTATAAGTAATAATAGGAAGGAACAAGGGGTTTTGCTAGTTGAGATAAGAATAGCTGTACAAGGAGTTGATTCCTATTGATTTCCTGTGCAAGTGTGTTTCCTTCTATGTTAGTTCTTCTTGGTCTAACCTTTTCTCTAGTTCCTGGTCCCCTTCTCCTATTGGCCTCAGTTCCTTTTAAGGTATCTGCTTTAGTTTCTCTGCATTGAGGGCAACAAATGCTATCTAGTTTTTGAGGTGCCTTATCTATCCTCATACCTCCCTTGTGTGCTCTCACTTTATCATGTGATCAAAGTCCAATCCCTTTGTTGTGTTTGCCCTTGATCTAATGTCCACATATGAGGGAGAACATACGATTTTTGGTCTTTTGGGCCAGGCTAACCTCACTCAGAATGATGTTCTCCAATTCCATCCATTTACCAGTGAATGATAACATTTCGTTCTTCTTCATGGCTGCATAAAATTCCATTGTGTATAGATACCACATTTTCTTAATCCATTCGTCAGTGGTGGGGCATCTTGGCTGTTTCCATAACTTGGCTATTGTGAATAGTGCTGCAATTAACATGAGTGTGCAGGAGCCTCTGGAGTAACCTGTGTCACATTCTTTTGGGTATATCCCCAAGAGTGGTATTGCTGGATCAAATGGTAGATCGATGTCCAGCTTTTTAAGTAGCCTCCAGATTTTTTTCCAGAGTGGTTGTACTAGTCTACATTCCCACCAGCAGTGTAAGAGGGTTCCTTTTTCCCCGCATCCTCGCCAACACCTGTTGGTGGTGTTGCTGATGATGGCTATTCTAACAGGGGTGAGGTGGAATCTTAGCGTGGTTTTAATTTGCATTTCCTTTATTGCTAGAGATGGTGAGCATTTTTTCATGTGTTTTCTGGCCATTTGAATTTCTTCTTTTGAGAAAGTTCTATTTAGTTCACATGCCCATTTCTTTATTGGTTCATTAGTTTTGGGAGAATTTAGTTTTTTAAGTTCCCTGTATATTCTGGTTATCAGTCCTTTGTCTGATGTATAGTTGGCAAATATTTTCTCCCACTCTGTGGGTGTTCTCTTCAGTTTAGAGACCATTTCTTTTGATGAACAGAAGCTTTTTAGTTTTATGAGGTCCCATTTATCTATGCTATCTCTTAGTTGCTTGCTGCTGGGGTTTCATTGAGAAAGTTCTTACCTATACCTACTAACTCCAGAGTATTTCCTACTCTTTCTTGTATCAACTTAAGAGTTTGGGGTCTGATATTCAGATCCTTGATCCATTTTGAGTTAATCTTGGTATAGGGTGATATACATGGATCTAGTTTCAGTTTTTTGCAGACTGCTAACCAGTTTTCCCAGCAGTTTTTGTTGAAGAGGCTGCTATTTCTCCATCGTATATTTTTAGCTCCTTTGTCAAAGATAAGTTGCTCATAGTTGTGTGGCTTCATATCTGGATCTTCTATTCTGTTCCACTGGTCTTCATGTCTGTCTTTGTGCCAGTACCATGCTGTTTTTACTGTTACTGCTTTGTAATATAGTTTGAGGTCAGGTATTGTGATACCTCCTGCATTGTTCTTTTGACTGAGTATTGCCTTGGCTATTCGTGGCCTCTTGTGTTTCCATATAAATTTAACAGTAGATTTTTCAATCTCTTTAATGAATGTTATTGGAATTTTGATGGGAATTGCATTAAACATGTAGATTACTTTGGGGAGTATTGACATTTTTACTATGTTGATTCTACCAATCCATGAGCATGGGAGATCTCTCCACTTTCTATAGTCTTCCTCAATCTCTTTCTTCAGAAGTGTATAGTTTTCCTTGTAGAGGTCTTTCACATCTTTTGTTAGGTTTACACCTAGGTATTTGATTTTTTTTGAGGCTATTGTAAATGGAATTGTTTTCATATATTCTTTTTCAGTTTGTTCATTGCTAGTGTATAGAAATGCTAATGATTTTTCTATGTTGATTTTATATCCTGCTACCTTGCTATAGCTATTGATGATGTCTAGAAGCTTCTGAGTAGAGTTTTTTTGGGTCTTTAAGGTATAGGATCATGTCGTCTGCAAATAGGGCTATTTTGACAGTTTCTTTACCTACTTGTATTCCTTTTATTCCTTCTTCTTGCCTAATTGCTCTGGCTAGGAATTCCAGTACTATGTTGAATAGGAGTGGAGATAGTGGGCATCCTTGTCTGGTTCCTGATTTTAGAGGGAATGGTTTTAATTTTTCTCCGTTAAGTATAATGCTGGCTGTAGGTTTGTCATATATAGCTTTTATAATGTTGAGGAACTTTCCTTCTATTCCTAGTTTTCTTAGAGCTTTTATCATGAAATGATGTTGGATCTTATCAAAGGCTTTTTCTGCATCTATTGAGATGATCAAGTGGTTTTTGTCTTTGCTTCTGTTAATGTGGTTTATTACCTTTATTGATTTTCGTATGTTGAGCCACCCCCGCATCCCTGGGATGAAGCCTACCTGGTCGTGGTGAATAATCTTTTTGATGTGTTGCTGAATTCGGTTTGCCATTATTTTGTTGAGGATTTTTGCATCAATGTTCATTAAGGAGATTGGCCTATAGTTCTCCTTTTTGGAGGTGTCTTTGCCTGGTTTGGGGATAAGTGTAATACTGGCTTCATAAAATGTGTTTGGCAGTTTTCCTTCCCTTTCTATTTCATGGAACAGTTTAAGGAGGGTTGGTATCAGTTCTTCTTTAAAGGTCTGATAGAATTCAGCAGAGAATCCATCAGGTCCTGGACTTTTCTTTTTGGGGAGACTCTTGATTGCTGCTTCCATTTCATTTTGTGTTATAGGTCTATTCAGGTGATTAATTTCCTCTTGGTTCAGTTTTGGATGATCATATGTATCTAGAAATCTGTCCATTTCTTTAAGATTTTCAAATTTATTTGAATATAGGTTCTCAAAGTAGTCTCTGATGATTTCCTGGACTTCCATGGTGTTTGTTGTTATCTCCCCTTTTGCATTCCTAATTCTACTAATTTGGGTTTTTTCTCTCCTCATTTTAGTCAGGTTTGCCGGGGGTCTATCGATCTTGTTTATTTTTTCAAAGAACCAACTTTTTGTTTCATTAATTCTTTGTATGGTTTTTTTGGTTTCTATTTCGTTGATTTCAGCTCTTATTTTTATTATTTCTCTCCTTCTATTTGTTTTGGGATTTGCTTGTTCTTGTTTTTCTAGGAGTTTGAGATGTATCATTAGGTCATTGATTTGGGATCTTTCAATCTTTTTAATATATGCACTCATGGCTATAAACTTTCCTCTCAAGACTGCCTTAGCTGTGTCCCATAGGTTCCGGTAGGTTGTGTTTTCATTTTCATTGACTTCCAGGAACTTTTTAATTTCCTCTTTTATTGCATCGATGATCCATTCTTCATTAAGTAGTGAGTTATTTAGTTTCCAGCTGTTTGCATGTTTTTTGTCTTTACTTTTGTTGTTGAGTTCTACTTTTACTGCATTGTGGTCAGATAGTATGCACGGTATTATTTCTATTCTCTTATACTTGCTGAGGCTTGCTTTGTGCCCTAGGATATGATCTATTTTGGAGAAGGTTCCATGGGCTGCTGAGAAGAATGTATATTGTGTAGAGGTTGGATGAAATGTTCTGTAGACATCTACTAGGTCCACTTGATCTATTGCATATTTTAGATCTTGGATTTCTCTATTGAGTTTTTGTTTGGATGACCTATCTATTGATGATAATGGAGTGTTAAAGTCTCCCACAACCACTGTGTTGGCGTTTATATATGCTTTTAGGTCTTTCAGGGTATGTTTGCTGAAATTGGGTGCGTTGACATTGGGTGCGTACAGATTGATGATTATTATTTCCCTTTGGTCTATTTCCCCTTTTATTAGTATGGAATGTCCTTCTTTATCTCGTTTGATCAATGTAGGTTTGAAGTCTACTTTATCAGAGATAAGTATTGCTACTCCTGCTTGTTTTCGGGGGCCATTGGCTTGGTAAATCTTCTTCCAGCCTTTCATCCTAAGCATATGCTTATTTCTGTCGGTGAGATGAGTCTCCTGTAAGCAACAAATTGTTGGATCTTCTTTTTTAATCCATTTTGTCAAACGGTGTCTTTTGATGGGTGAATTAAGTCCATTAACATTAAGTGTTAGTACTGATAGGTATGTGGTGATTCCTGCCATTTAGTTGTCTTAGTTATTTGAAGGTTTGATTGTGTGTACCTAACTTGATGTTACTCTCTACTGTCTTGCTTTTTCTTATCCTGTGGTTTGGTGCTGCCTGCCTTTTCATGGTTAAGTTGGGTGTCACTTTCTGTGTGCAGGATCCCTTGCAGAATCTTTTGTAATGGTGGCTTTGTGGTCACATATTGTTTTAGTTTCTGCTTATCATGGAAGACTTTTATTGCTCCATCTATTTTGAATGATAGCTCTGCTGGGTAGAGTATCCTGGGGTTGAAGTTATTTTCATTCAGTGCCCGGAAGATCTCACCCCACGCTCTTCTTGCTTTTAATGTTTCTGTTGAGAAGTCTGCTGTGATTTTGATGGGTTTACCTTTGTATGTTACTTGTTTTTTCTCTCTTACAGCCTTCAATATTCTTTCCTTAGTTTCTGCACTTGTTGTTTTAATGATGATATGTCGTGGAGTAGTTCTACTTTGATCTGGTCCGTTTGGTGTCCTGGAGGCCTCTTGCATGTGTATGGGAATATCTTTCTCTAGATTTGGGAAATTTTCCGTTATTATTTTGTTGAATATATTACGCATTCCTTTCGCTTGCACCTCTTCTCCTTCTTCGATGCCCATGATTCTCAAGTTTGGTCTTTTGATGGAGTCAGTGAGTTCTTGCATTTTCTTTTCACAGGTCTTGAGTTGTTTAATTAATAGTTCTTCTGTTTTTCCTTTAATTACCATTTCATCTTCAAGTTCTGAGATTCTGTCTTCTGTTTGTTCTATTCTGCTGGATTGGCCTTCCGTTTTGTTTTGCAGTTCTGTTTCGTTCTTTTTTCTGAGGTTTTCCATATCCTGGCAGTTTTCTTCTTTATTGTTGTCTATTTTTGTCCTGAGTTCATTTATCCATTTATTCATTGTGTTCTCTCTTTCACTTTGGTGTTTATACAGTGCTTCTATGGTTTCCTTTATTTCTTCTTTTGCTTTACTGAATATTTCTTGAACCTTAATAATTCTGCATATTTATTTCAACAATTCTAGCTTTTTTTAGAGTTATTTATTTATATATACATATTTATTTATTTTTATTATTCATATGTGCATACAATTCTTGGGTCATTATCCCCCTGCCCCCTCCCCCTCCCTTCTCACCCCCCTCCCCCCATCCCCTCAATACCTGGCAGAAACTATTTTGCCCTTATCTCTAATTTTGTTGAAGAGAGAGTATAAGTAATAATAGGAAGGAACAAGGGGTTTTGCTAGTTGAGATAAGAATAGCTGTACAAGGAGTTGATTCCTATTGATTTCCTGTGCAAGTGTGTTTCCTTCTATGTTAGTTCTTCTTGGTCTAACCTTTTCTCTAGTTCCTGGTCCCCTTCTCCTATTGGCCTCAGTTCCTTTTAAGGTATCTGCTTTAGTTTCTCTGCATTGAGGGCAACAAATGCTATCTAGTTTTTGAGGTGCCTTATCTATCCTCATACCTCCCTTGTGTGCTCTCACTTTATCATGTGATCAAAGTCCAATCCCTTTGTTGTGTTTGCCCTTGATCTAATGTCCACATATGAGGGAGAACATACGATTTTTGGTCTTTTGGGCCAGGCTAACCTCACTCAGAATGATGTTCTCCAATTCCATCCATTTACCAGTGAATGATAACATTTCGTTCTTCTTCATGGCTGCATAAAATTCCATTGTGTATAGATACCACATTTTCTTAATCCATTCGTCAGTGGTGGGGCATCTTGGCTGTTTCCATAACTTGGCTATTGTGAATAGTGCTGCAATTAACATGAGTGTGCAGGAGCCTCTGGAGTAACCTGTGTCACATTCTTTTGGGTATATCCCCAAGAGTGGTATTGCTGGATCAAATGGTAGATCGATGTCCAGCTTTTTAAGTAGCCTCCAGATTTTTTTCCAGAGTGGTTGTACTAGTCTACATTCCCACCAGCAGTGTAAGAGGGTTCCTTTTTCCCCGCATCCTCGCCAACACCTGTTGGTGGTGTTGCTGATGATGGCTATTCTAACAGGGGTGAGGTGGAATCTTAGCGTGGTTTTAATTTGCATTTCCTTTATTGCTAGAGATGGTGAGCATTTTTTCATGTGTTTTCTGGCCATTTGAATTTCTTCTTTTGAGAAAGTTCTATTTAGTTCACATGCCCATTTCTTTATTGGTTCATTAGTTTTGGGAGAATTTAGTTTTTTAAGTTCCCTGTATATTCTGGTTATCAGTCCTTTGTCTGATGTATAGTTGGCAAATATTTTCTCCCACTCTGTGGGTGTTCTCTTCAGTTTAGAGACCATTTCTTTTGATGAACAGAAGCTTTATAGTTTTATGAGGTCCCATTTATCTATGCTATCTCTTAGTTGCTTGCTGCTGGGGTTTCATTGAGAAAGTTCTTACCTATACCTACTAACTCCAGAGTATTTCCTACTCTTTCTTGTATCAACTTAAGAGTTTGGGGTCTGATATTCAGATCCTTGATCCATTTTGAGTTAATCTTGGTATAGGGTGATATACATGGATCTAGTTTCAGTTTTTTGCAGACTGCTAACCAGTTTTCCCAGCAGTTTTTCTTGAAGAGGCTGCTATTTCTCCATCGTATATTTTTAGCTCCTTTGTCAAAGATAAGTTGCTCATAGTTGTGTGGCTTCATATCTGGATCTTCTATTCTGTTCCACTGGTCTTCATGTCTGTCTTTGTGCCAGTACCATGCTGTTTTTACTGTTACTGCTTTGTAATATAGTTTGAGGTCAGGTATTGTGATACCTCCTGCATTGTTCTTTTGACTGAATTTTGCCTTGGCTATTCGTGGCCTCTTGTGTTTCCATATAAATTTAACAGTAGATTTTTCAATCTCTTTAATGAATGTTATTGGAATTTTGATGGGAATTGCATTAAACGTGTAGATTACTTTGGGGAGTATTGACATTTTTACTATGTTGATTCTACCAATCCATGAGCATGGGAGATCTCTCCACTTTCTATAGTCTTCCTCAATCTCTTTCTTCAGAAGTGTATAGTTTTCCTTGTAGAGGTCTTTCACATCTTTTGTTAGGTTTACACCTAGGTATTTGATTTTTTTTGAGGCTATTGTAAATGGAATTGTTTTCATATATTCTTTTTCAGTTTGTTCATTGCTAGTGTATAGAAATGCTAATGATTTTTCTATGTTGATTTTATATCCTGCTACCTTGCTATAGCTATTGATGATGTCTAGAAGCTTCTGAGTAGAGTTTTTTTGGGTCTTTAAGGTATAGGATCATGTCGTCTGCAAATAGGGCTATTTTGACAGTTTCTTTACCTACTTGTATTCCTTTTATTCCTTCTTCTTGCCTAATTGCTCTGGCTAGGAATTCCAGTACTATGTTGAATAGGAGTGGAGATAGTGGGCATCCTTGTCTGGTTCCTGATTTTAGAGGGAATGGTTTTAATTTTTCTCCGTTAAGTATAATGCTGGCTGTAGGTTTGTCATATATAGCTTTTATAATGTTGAGGAACTTTCCTTCTATTCCTAGTTTTCTTAGAGCTTTTATCATGAAATGATGTTGGATCTTATCAAAGGCTTTTTCTGCATCTATTGAGATGATCAAGTGGTTTTTGTCTTTGCTTCTGTTAATGTGGTTTATTACCTTTATTGATTTTCGTATGTTGAGCCACCCCCGCATCCCTGGGATGAAGCCTACCTGGTCGTGGTGAATAATCTTTTTGATGTGTTGCTGAATTCGGTTTGCCATTATTTTGTTGAGGATTTTTGCATCAATGTTCATTAAGGAGATTGGCCTATAGTTCTCCTTTTTGGAGGTGTCTTTGCCTGGTTTGGGGATAAGTGTAATACTGGCTTCATAAAATGTGTTTGGCAGTTTTCCTTCCCTTTCTATTTCATGGAACAGTTTAAGGAGGGTTGGTATCAGTTCTTCTTTAAAGGTCTGATAGAATTCAGCAGAGAATCCATCAGGTCCTGGACTTTTCTTTTTGGGGAGACTCTTGATTGCTGCTTCCATTTCATTTTGTGTTATAGGTCTATTCAGGTGATTAATTTCCTCTTGGTTCAGTTTTGGATGATCATATGTATCTAGAAATCTGTCCATTTCTTTAAGATTTTCAAATTTATTTGAATATAGGTTCTCAAAGTAGTCTCTGATGATTTCCTGGACTTCCATGGTGTTTGTTGTTATCTCCCCTTTTGCATTCCTAATTCTACTAATTTGGGTTTTTTCTCTCCTCATTTTAGTCAGGTTTGCCGGGGGTCTATCGATCTTGTTTATTTTTTCAAAGAACCAACTTTTTGTTTCATTAATTCTTTGTATGGTTTTTTTGGTTTCTATTTCGTTGATTTCAGCTCTTATTTTTATTATTTCTCTCCTTCTATTTGTTTTGGGATTTGCTTGTTCTTGTTTTTCTAGGAGTTTGAGATGTATCATTAGGTCATTGATTTGGGATCTTTCAATCTTTTTAATATTTGCACTCATGGCTATAAACTTTCCTCTCAAGACTGCCTTAGCTGTGTCCCATAGGTTCCGGTAGGTTGTGTTTTCATTTTCATTGACTTCCAGGAACTTTTTAATTTCCTCTTTTATTGCATCGATGATCCATTCTTCATTAAGTAGTGAGTTATTTAGTTTCCAGCTGTTTGCATGTTTTTTGTCTTTACTTTTGTTGTTGAGTTCTACTTTTACTGCATTGTGGTCAGATAGTATGCACGGTATTATTTCTATTCTCTTATACTTGCTGAGGCTTGCTTTGTGCCCTAGGATATGATCTATTTTGGAGAAGGTTCCATGGGCTGCTGAGAAGAATGTATATTGTGTAGAGGTTGGATGAAATGTTCTGTAGACATCTACTAGGTCCACTTGATCTATTGCATATTTTAGATCTTGGATTTCTCTATTGAGTTTTTGTTTGGATGACCTATCTATTGATGATAATGGAGTGTTAAAGTCTCCCACAACCACTGTGTTGGCGTTTATATATGCTTTTAGGTCTTTCAGGGTATGTTTGCTGAAATTGGGTGCGTTGACATTGGGTGCGTACAGATTGATGATTATTATTTCCCTTTGGTCTATTTCCCCTTTTATTAGTATGGAATGTCCTTCTTTATCTCGTTTGATCAATGTAGGTTTGAAGTCTACTTTATCAGAGATAAGTATTGCTACTCCTGCTTGTTTTCGGGGGCCATTGGCTTGGTAAATCTTCTTCCAGCCTTTCATCCTAAGCATATGCTTATTTCTGTCGGTGAGATGAGTCTCCTGTAAGCAACAAATTGTTGGATCTTCTTTTTTAATCCATTTTGTCAAACGGTGTCTTTTGATGGGTGAATTAAGTCCATTAACATTAAGTGTTAGTACTGATAGGTATGTGGTGATTCCTGCCATTTAGTTGTCTTAGTTATTTGAAGGTTTGATTGTGTGTACCTAACTTGATGTTACTCTCTACTGTCTTGCTTTTTCTTATCCTGTGGTTTGGTGCTGCCTGCCTTTTCATGGTTAAGTTGGGTGTCACTTTCTGTGTGCAGGATCCCTTGCAGAATCTTTTGTAATGGTGGCTTTGTGGTCACATATTGTTTTAGTTTCTGCTTATCATGGAAGACTTTTATTGCTCCATCTATTTTGAATGATAGCTCTGCTGGGTAGAGTATCCTGGGGTTGAAGTTATTTTCATTCAGTGCCCGGAAGATCTCACCCCACGCTCTTCTTGCTTTTAATGTTTCTGTTGAGAAGTCTGCTGTGATTTTGATGGGTTTACCTTTGTATGTTACTTGTTTTTTCTCTCTTACAGCCTTCAATATTCTTTCCTTAGTTTCTGCACTTGTTGTTTTAATGATGATATGTCGTGGAGTAGTTCTACTTTGATCTGGTCCGTTTGGTGTCCTGGAGGCCTCTTGCATGTGTATGGGAATATCTTTCTCTAGATTTGGGAAATTTTCCGTTATTATTTTGTTGAATATATTACGCATTCCTTTCGCTTGCACCTCTTCTCCTTCTTCGATGCCCATGATTCTCAAGTTTGGTCTTTTGATGGAGTCAGTGAGTTCTTGCATTTTCTTTTCACAGGTCTTGAGTTGTTTAATTAATAGTTCTTCTGTTTTTCCTTTAATTACCATTTCATCTTCAAGTTCTGAGATTCTGTCTTCTGTTTGTTCTATTCTGCTGGATTGGCCTTCCGTTTTGTTTTGCAGTTCTGTTTCGTTCTTTTTTCTGAGGTTTTCCATATCCTGGCAGTTTTCTTCTTTATTGTTGTCTATTTTTGTCCTGAGTTCATTTATCCATTTATTCATTGTGTTCTCTCTTTCACTTTGGTGTTTATACAGTGCTTCTATGGTTTCCTTTATTTCTTCTTTTGCTTTACTGAATATTTCTTGAACCTTAATAATTCTGCATATTTATTTCAACAATTCTAGCTTTTTTTAGAGTTATTTATTTATATATACATATTTATTTATTTTTATTATTCATATGTGCATACAATTCTTGGGTCATTATCCCCCTGCCCCCTCCCCCTCCCTTCTCACCCCCCTCCCCCCATCCCCTCAATACCTGGCAGAAACTATTTTGCCCTTATCTCTAATTTTGTTGAAGAGAGAGTATAAGTAATAATAGGAAGGAACAAGGGGTTTTGCTAGTTGAGATAAGAATAGCTGTACAAGGAGTTGATTCCTATTGATTTCCTGTGCAAGTGTGTTTCCTTCTATGTTAGTTCTTCTTGGTCTAACCTTTTCTCTAGTTCCTGGTCCCCTTCTCCTATTGGCCTCAGTTCCTTTTAAGGTATCTGCTTTAGTTTCTCTGCATTGAGGGCAACAAATGCTATCTAGTTTTTGAGGTGCCTTATCTATCCTCATACCTCCCTTGTGTGCTCTCACTTTATCATGTGATCAAAGTCCAATCCCTTTGTTGTGTTTGCCCTTGATCTAATGTCCACATATGAGGGAGAACATACGATTTTTGGTCTTTTGGGCCAGGCTAACCTCACTCAGAATGATGTTCTCCAATTCCATCCATTTACCAGTGAATGATAACATTTCGTTCTTCTTCATGCCTGCATAAAATTCCATTGTGTATAGATACCACATTTTCTTAATCCATTCGTCAGTGGTGGGGCATCTTGGCTGTTTCCATAACTTGGCTATTGTGAATAGTGCTGCAATTAACATGAGTGTGCAGGAGCCTCTGGAGTAACCTGTGTCACATTCTTTTGGGTATATCCCCAAGAGTGGTATTGCTGGATCAAATGGTAGATCGATGTCCAGCTTTTTAAGTAGCCTCCAGATTTTTTTCCAGAGTGGTTGTACTAGTCTACATTCCCACCAGCAGTGTAAGAGGGTTCCTTTTTCCCCGCATCCTCGCCAACACCTGTTGGTGGTGTTGCTGATGATGGCTATTCTAACAGGGGTGAGGTGGAATCTTAGCGTGGTTTTAATTTGCATTTCCTTTATTGCTAGAGATGGTGAGCATTTTTTCATGTGTTTTCTGGCCATTTGAATTTCTTCTTTTGAGAAAGTTCTATTTAGTTCACATGCCCATTTCTTTATTGGTTCATTAGTTTTGGGAGAATTTAGTTTTTTAAGTTCCCTGTATATTCTGGTTATCAGTCCTTTGTCTGATGTATAGTTGGCAAATATTTTCTCCCACTCTGTGGGTGTTCTCTTCAGTTTAGAGACCATTTCTTTTGATGAACAGAAGCTTTATAGTTTTATGAGGTCCCATTTATCTATGCTATCTCTTAGTTGCTTGCTGCTGGGGTTTCATTGAGAAAGTTCTTACCTATACCTACTAACTCCAGAGTATTTCCTACTCTTTCTTGTATCAACTTAAGAGTTTGGGGTCTGATATTCAGATCCTTGATCCATTTTGAGTTAATCTTGGTATAGGGTGATATACATGGATCTAGTTTCAGTTTTTTGCAGACTGCTAACCAGTTTTCCCAGCAGTTTTTCTTGAAGAGGCTGCTATTTCTCCATCGTATATTTTTAGCTCCTTTGTCAAAGATAAGTTGCTCATAGTTGTGTGGCTTCATATCTGGATCTTCTATTCTGTTCCACTGGTCTTCATGTCTGTCTTTGTGCCAGTACCATGCTGTTTTTACTGTTACTGCTTTGTAATATAGTTTGAGGTCAGGTATTGTGATACCTCCTGCATTGTTCTTTTGACTGAATTTTGCCTTGGCTATTCGTGGCCTCTTGTGTTTCCATATAAATTTAACAGTAGATTTTTCAATCTCTTTAATGAATGTTATTGGAATTTTGATGGGAATTGCATTAAACGTGTAGATTAGTTTGGGGAGTATTGACATTTTTACTATGTTGATTCTACCAATCCATGAGCATGGGAGATCTCTCCACTTTCTATAGTCTTCCTCAATCTCTTTCTTCAGAAGTGTATAGTTTTCCTTGTAGAGGTCTTTCACATCTTTTGTTAGGTTTACACCTAGGTATTTGATTTTTTTTGAGGCTATTGTAAATGGAATTGTTTTCATATATTCTTTTTCAGTTTGTTCATTGCTAGTGTATAGAAATGCTAATGATTTTTCTATGTTGATTTTATATCCTGCTACCTTGCTATAGCTATTGATGATGTCTAGAAGCTTCTGAGTAGAGTTTTTTTGGGTCTTTAAGGTATAGGATCATGTCGTCTGCAAATAGGGCTATTTTGACAGCTTCTTTACCTACTTGTATTCCTTTTATTCCTTCTTCTTGCCTAATTGCTCTGGCTAGGAATTCCAGTACTATGTTGAATAGGAGTGGAGATAGTGGGCATCCTTGTCTGGTTCCTGATTTTAGAGGGAATGGTTTTAATTTTTCTCCGTTAAGTATAATGCTGGCTGTAGGTTTGTCATATATAGCTTTTATAATGTTGAGGAACTTTCCTTCTATTCCTAGTTTTCTTAGAGCTTTTATCATGAAATGATGTTGGATCTTATCAAAGGCTTTTTCTGCATCTATTGAGATGATCAAGTGGTTTTTGTCTTTGCTTCTGTTAATGTGGTTTATTACCTTTATTGATTTTCGTATGTTGAGCCACCCCCGCATCCCTGGGATGAAGCCTACCTGGTCGTGGTGAATAATCTTTTTGATGTGTTGCTGAATTCGGTTTGCCATTATTTTGTTGAGGATTTTTGCATCAATGTTCATTAAGGAGATTGGCCTATAGTTCTCCTTTTTGGAGGTGTCTTTGCCTGGTTTGGGGATAAGTGTAATACTGGCTTCATAAAATGTGTTTGGCAGTTTTCCTTCCCTTTCTATTTCATGGAACAGTTTAAGGAGGGTTGGTATCAGTTCTTCTTTAAAGGTCTGATAGAATTCAGCAGAGAATCCATCAGGTCCTGGACTTTTCTTTTTGGGGAGACTCTTGATTGCTGCTTCCATTTCATTTTGTGTTATAGGTCTATTCAGGTGATTAATTTCCTCTTGGTTCAGTTTTGGATGATCATATGTATCTAGAAATCTGTCCATTTCTTTAAGATTTTCAAATTTATTTGAATATAGGTTCTCAAAGTAGTCTCTGATGATTTCCTGGACTTCCATGGTGTTTGTTGTTATCTCCCCTTTTGCATTCCTAATTCTACTAATTTGGGTTTTTTCTCTCCTCATTTTAGTCAGGTTTGCCGGGGGTCTATCGATCTTGTTTATTTTTTCAAAGAACCAACTTTTTGTTTCATTAATTCTTTGTATGGTTTTTTTGGTTTCTATTTCGTTGATTTCAGCTCTTATTTTTATTATTTCTCTCCTTCTATTTGTTTTGGGATTTGCTTGTTCTTGTTTTTCTAGGAGTTTGAGATGTATCATTAGGTCATTGATTTGGGATCTTTCAATCTTTTTAATATTTGCACTCATGGCTATAAACTTTCCTCTCAAGACTGCCTTAGCTGTGTCCCATAGGTTCCGGTAGGTTGTGTTTTCATTTTCATTGACTTCCAGGAACTTTTTAATTTCCTCTTTTATTGCATCGATGATCCATTCTTCATTAAGTAGTGAGTTATTTAGTTTCCAGCTGTTTGCATGTTTTTTGTCTTTACTTTTGTTGTTGAGTTCTACTTTTACTGCATTGTGGTCAGATAGTATGCACGGTATTATTTCTATTCTCTTATACTTGCTGAGGCTTGCTTTGTGCCCTAGGATATGATCTATTTTGGAGAAGGTTCCATGGGCTGCTGAGAAGAATGTATATTGTGTAGAGGTTGGATGAAATGTTCTGTAGACATCTACTAGGTCCACTTGATCTATTGCATATTTTAGATCTTGGATTTCTCTATTGAGTTTTTGTTTGGATGACCTATCTATTGATGATAATGGAGTGTTAAAGTCTCCCACAACCACTGTGTTGGCGTTTATATATGCTTTTAGGTCTTTCAGGGTATGTTTGCTGAAATTGGGTGCGTTGACATTGGGTGCGTACAGATTGATGATTATTATTTCCCTTTGGTCTATTTCCCCTTTTATTAGTATGGAATGTCCTTCTTTATCTCGTTTGATCAATGTAGGTTTGAAGTCTACTTTATCAGAGATAAGTATTGCTACTCCTGCTTGTTTTCGGGGGCCATTGGCTTGGTAAATCTTCTTCCAGCCTTTCATCCTAAGCATATGCTTATTTCTGTCGGTGAGATGAGTCTCCTGTAAGCAACAAATTGTTGGATCTTCTTTTTTAATCCATTTTGTCAAACGGTGTCTTTTGATGGGTGAATTAAGTCCATTAACATTAAGTGTTAGTACTGATAGGTATGTGGTGATTCCTGCCATTTAGTTGTCTTAGTTATTTGAAGGTTTGATTGTGTGTACCTAACTTGATGTTACTCTCTACTGTCTTGCTTTTTCTTATCCTGTGGTTTGGTGCTGCCTGCCTTTTCATGGTTAAGTTGGGTGTCACTTTCTGTGTGCAGGATCCCTTGCAGAATCTTTTGTAATGGTGGCTTTGTGGTCACATATTGTTTTAGTTTCTGCTTATCATGGAAGACTTTTATTGCTCCATCTATTTTGAATGATAGCTCTGCTGGGTAGAGTATCCTGGGGTTGAAGTTATTTTCATTCAGTGCCCGGAAGATCTCACCCCACGCTCTTCTTGCTTTTAATGTTTCTGTTGAGAAGTCTGCTGTGATTTTGATGGGTTTACCTTTGTATGTTACTTGTTTTTTCTCTCTTACAGCCTTCAATATTCTTTCCTTAGTTTCTGCACTTGTTGTTTTAATGATGATATGTCGTGGAGTAGTTCTACTTTGATCTGGTCCGTTTGGTGTCCTGGAGGCCTCTTGCATGTGTATGGGAATATCTTTCTCTAGATTTGGGAAATTTTCCGTTATTATTTTGTTGAATATATTACGCATTCCTTTCGCTTGCACCTCTTCTCCTTCTTCGATGCCCATGATTCTCAAGTTTGGTCTTTTGATGGAGTCAGTGAGTTCTTGCATTTTCTTTTCACAGGTCTTGAGTTGTTTAATTAATAGTTCTTCTGTTTTTCCTTTAATTACCATTTCATCTTCAAGTTCTGAGATTCTGTCTTCTGTTTGTTCTATTCTGCTGGATTGGCCTTCCGTTTTGTTTTGCAGTTCTGTTTCGTTCTTTTTTCTGAGGTTTTCCATATCCTGGCAGTTTTCTTCTTTATTGTTGTCTATTTTTGTCCTGAGTTCATTTATCCATTTATTCATTGTGTTCTCTCTTTCACTTTGGTGTTTATACAGTGCTTCTATGGTTTCCTTTATTTCTTCTTTTGCTTTACTGAATATTTCTTGAACCTTAATAATTCTGCATATTTATTTCAACAATTCTAGCTTTTTTTAGAGTTATTTATTTATATATACATATTTATTTATTTTTATTATTCATATGTGCATACAATTCTTGGGTCATTATCCCCCTGCCCCCTCCCCCTCCCTTCTCACCCCCCTCCCCCCATCCCCTCAATACCTGGCAGAAACTATTTTGCCCTTATCTCTAATTTTGTTGAAGAGAGAGTATAAGTAATAATAGGAAGGAACAAGGGGTTTTGCTAGTTGAGATAAGAATAGCTGTACAAGGAGTTGATTCCTATTGATTTCCTGTGCAAGTGTGTTTCCTTCTATGTTAGTTCTTCTTGGTCTAACCTTTTCTCTAGTTCCTGGTCCCCTTCTCCTATTGGCCTCAGTTCCTTTTAAGGTATCTGCTTTAGTTTCTCTGCATTGAGGGCAACAAATGCTATCTAGTTTTTGAGGTGCCTTATCTATCCTCATACCTCCCTTGTGTGCTCTCACTTTATCATGTGATCAAAGTCCAATCCCTTTGTTGTGTTTGCCCTTGATCTAATGTCCACATATGAGGGAGAACATACGATTTTTGGTCTTTTGGGCCAGGCTAACCTCACTCAGAATGATGTTCTCCAATTCCATCCATTTACCAGTGAATGATAACATTTCGTTCTTCTTCATGCCTGCATAAAATTCCATTGTGTATAGATACCACATTTTCTTAATCCATTCGTCAGTGGTGGGGCATCTTGGCTGTTTCCATAACTTGGCTATTGTGAATAGTGCTGCAATTAACATGAGTGTGCAGGAGCCTCTGGAGTAACCTGTGTCACATTCTTTTGGGTATATCCCCAAGAGTGGTATTGCTGGATCAAATGGTAGATCGATGTCCAGCTTTTTAAGTAGCCTCCAGATTTTTTTCCAGAGTGGTTGTACTAGTCTACATTCCCACCAGCAGTGTAAGAGGGTTCCTTTTTCCCCGCATCCTCGCCAACACCTGTTGGTGGTGTTGCTGATGATGGCTATTCTAACAGGGGTGAGGTGGAATCTTAGCGTGGTTTTAATTTGCATTTCCTTTATTGCTAGAGATGGTGAGCATTTTTTCATGTGTTTTCTGGCCATTTGAATTTCTTCTTTTGAGAAAGTTCTATTTAGTTCACATGCCCATTTCTTTATTGGTTCATTAGTTTTGGGAGAATTTAGTTTTTTAAGTTCCCTGTATATTCTGGTTATCAGTCCTTTGTCTGATGTATAGTTGGCAAATATTTTCTCCCACTCTGTGGGTGTTCTCTTCAGTTTAGAGACCATTTCTTTTGATGAACAGAAGCTTTATAGTTTTATGAGGTCCCATTTATCTATGCTATCTCTTAGTTGCTTGCTGCTGGGGTTTCATTGAGAAAGTTCTTACCTATACCTACTAACTCCAGAGTATTTCCTACTCTTTCTTGTATCAACTTAAGAGTTTGGGGTCTGATATTCAGATCCTTGATCCATTTTGAGTTAATCTTGGTATAGGGTGATATACATGGATCTAGTTTCAGTTTTTTGCAGACTGCTAACCAGTTTTCCCAGCAGTTTTTCTTGAAGAGGCTGCTATTTCTCCATCGTATATTTTTAGCTCCTTTGTCAAAGATAAGTTGCTCATAGTTGTGTGGCTTCATATCTGGATCTTCTATTCTGTTCCACTGGTCTTCATGTCTGTCTTTGTGCCAGTACCATGCTGTTTTTACTGTTACTGCTTTGTAATATAGTTTGAGGTCAGGTATTGTGATACCTCCTGCATTGTTCTTTTGACTGAATTTTGCCTTGGCTATTCGTGGCCTCTTGTGTTTCCATATAAATTTAACAGTAGATTTTTCAATCTCTTTAATGAATGTTATTGGAATTTTGATGGGAATTGCATTAAACGTGTAGATTAGTTTGGGGAGTATTGACATTTTTACTATGTTGATTCTACCAATCCATGAGCATGGGAGATCTCTCCACTTTCTATAGTCTTCCTCAATCTCTTTCTTCAGAAGTGTATAGTTTTCCTTGTAGAGGTCTTTCACATCTTTTGTTAGGTTTACACCTAGGTATTTGATTTTTTTTGAGGCTATTGTAAATGGAATTGTTTTCATATATTCTTTTTCAGTTTGTTCATTGCTAGTGTATAGAAATGCTAATGATTTTTCTATGTTGATTTTATATCCTGCTACCTTGCTATAGCTATTGATGATGTCTAGAAGCTTCTGAGTAGAGTTTTTTTGGGTCTTTAAGGTATAGGATCATGTCGTCTGCAAATAGGGCTATTTTGACAGCTTCTTTACCTACTTGTATTCCTTTTATTCCTTCTTCTTGCCTAATTGCTCTGGCTAGGAATTCCAGTACTATGTTGAATAGGAGTGGAGATAGTGGGCATCCTTGTCTGGTTCCTGATTTTAGAGGGAATGGTTTTAATTTTTCTCCGTTAAGTATAATGCTGGCTGTAGGTTTGTCATATATAGCTTTTATAATGTTGAGGAACTTTCCTTCTATTCCTAGTTTTCTTAGAGCTTTTATCATGAAATGATGTTGGATCTTATCAAAGGCTTTTTCTGCATCTATTGAGATGATCAAGTGGTTTTTGTCTTTGCTTCTGTTAATGTGGTTTATTACCTTTATTGATTTTCGTATGTTGAGCCACCCCCGCATCCCTGGGATGAAGCCTACCTGGTCGTGGTGAATAATCTTTTTGATGTGTTGCTGAATTCGGTTTGCCATTATTTTGTTGAGGATTTTTGCATCAATGTTCATTAAGGAGATTGGCCTATAGTTCTCCTTTTTGGAGGTGTCTTTGCCTGGTTTGGGGATAAGTGTAATACTGGCTTCATAAAATGTGTTTGGCAGTTTTCCTTCCCTTTCTATTTCATGGAACAGTTTAAGGAGGGTTGGTATCAGTTCTTCTTTAAAGGTCTGATAGAATTCAGCAGAGAATCCATCAGGTCCTGGACTTTTCTTTTTGGGGAGACTCTTGATTGCTGCTTCCATTTCATTTTGTGTTATAGGTCTATTCAGGTGATTAATTTCCTCTTGGTTCAGTTTTGGATGATCATATGTATCTAGAAATCTGTCCATTTCTTTAAGATTTTCAAATTTATTTGAATATAGGTTCTCAAAGTAGTCTCTGATGATTTCCTGGACTTCCATGGTGTTTGTTGTTATCTCCCCTTTTGCATTCCTAATTCTACTAATTTGGGTTTTTTCTCTCCTCATTTTAGTCAGGTTTGCCGGGGGTCTATCGATCTTGTTTATTTTTTCAAAGAACCAACTTTTTGTTTCATTAATTCTTTGTATGGTTTTTTTGGTTTCTATTTCGTTGATTTCAGCTCTTATTTTTATTATTTCTCTCCTTCTATTTGTTTTGGGATTTGCTTGTTCTTGTTTTTCTAGGAGTTTGAGATGTATCATTAGGTCATTGATTTGGGATCTTTCAATCTTTTTAATATTTGCACTCATGGCTATAAACTTTCCTCTCAAGACTGCCTTAGCTGTGTCCCATAGGTTCCGGTAGGTTGTGTTTTCATTTTCATTGACTTCCAGGAACTTTTTAATTTCCTCTTTTATTGCATCGATGATCCATTCTTCATTAAGTAGTGAGTTATTTAGTTTCCAGCTGTTTGCATGTTTTTTGTCTTTACTTTTGTTGTTGAGTTCTACTTTTACTGCATTGTGGTCAGATAGTATGCACGGTATTATTTCTATTCTCTTATACTTGCTGAGGCTTGCTTTGTGCCCTAGGATATGATCTATTTTGGAGAAGGTTCCATGGGCTGCTGAGAAGAATGTATATTGTGTAGAGGTTGGATGAAATGTTCTGTAGACATCTACTAGGTCCACTTGATCTATTGCATATTTTAGATCTTGGATTTCTCTATTGAGTTTTTGTTTGGATGACCTATCTATTGATGATAATGGAGTGTTAAAGTCTCCCACAACCACTGTGTTGGCGTTTATATATGCTTTTAGGTCTTTCAGGGTATGTTTGCTGAAATTGGGTGCGTTGACATTGGGTGCGTACAGATTGATGATTATTATTTCCCTTTGGTCTATTTCCCCTTTTATTAGTATGGAATGTCCTTCTTTATCTCGTTTGATCAATGTAGGTTTGAAGTCTACTTTATCAGAGATAAGTATTGCTACTCCTGCTTGTTTTCGGGGGCCATTGGCTTGGTAAATCTTCTTCCAGCCTTTCATCCTAAGCATATGCTTATTTCTGTCGGTGAGATGAGTCTCCTGTAAGCAACAAATTGTTGGATCTTCTTTTTTAATCCATTTTGTCAAACGGTGTCTTTTGATGGGTGAATTAAGTCCATTAACATTAAGTGTTAGTACTGATAGGTATGTGGTGATTCCTGCCATTTAGTTGTCTTAGTTATTTGAAGGTTTGATTGTGTGTACCTAACTTGATGTTACTCTCTACTGTCTTGCTTTTTCTTATCCTGTGGTTTGGTGCTGCCTGCCTTTTCATGGTTAAGTTGGGTGTCACTTTCTGTGTGCAGGATCCCTTGCAGAATCTTTTGTAATGGTGGCTTTGTGGTCACATATTGTTTTAGTTTCTGCTTATCATGGAAGACTTTTATTGCTCCATCTATTTTGAATGATAGCTCTGCTGGGTAGAGTATCCTGGGGTTGAAGTTATTTTCATTCAGTGCCCGGAAGATCTCACCCCACGCTCTTCTTGCTTTTAATGTTTCTGTTGAGAAGTCTGCTGTGATTTTGATGGGTTTACCTTTGTATGTTACTTGTTTTTTCTCTCTTACAGCCTTCAATATTCTTTCCTTAGTTTCTGCACTTGTTGTTTTAATGATGATATGTCGTGGAGTAGTTCTACTTTGATCTGGTCCGTTTGGTGTCCTGGAGGCCTCTTGCATGTGCATGGGAATATCTTTCTCTAGATTTGGGAAATTTTCCGTTATTATTTTGTTGAATATATTACGCATTCCTTTCGCTTGCACCTCTTCTCCTTCTTCGATGCCCATGATTCTCAAGTTTGGTCTTTTGATGGAGTCAGTGAGTTCTTGCATTTTCTTTTCACAGGTCTTGAGTTGTTTAATTAATAGTTCTTCTGTTTTTCCTTTAATTACCATTTCATCTTCAAGTTCTGAGATTCTGTCTTCTGTTTGTTCTATTCTGCTGGATTGGCCTTCCGTTTTGTTTTGCAGTTCTGTTTCGTTCTTTTTTCTGAGGTTTTCCATATCCTGGCAGTTTTCTTCTTTATTGTTGTCTATTTTTGTCCTGAGTTCATTTATCCATTTATTCATTGTGTTCTCTCTTTCACTTTGGTGTTTATACAGTGCTTCTATGGTTTCCTTTATTTCTTCTTTTGCTTTACTGAATATTTCTTGAACCTTAATAATTCTGCATATTTATTTCAACAATTCTAGCTTTTTTTAGAGTTATTTATTTATATATACATATTTATTTATTTTTATTATTCATATGTGCATACAATTCTTGGGTCATTATCCCCCTGCCCCCTCCCCCTCCCTTCTCACCCCCCTCCCCCCATCCCCTCAATACCTGGCAGAAACTATTTTGCCCTTATCTCTAATTTTGTTGAAGAGAGAGTATAAGTAATAATAGGAAGGAACAAGGGGTTTTGCTAGTTGAGATAAGAATAGCTGTACAAGGAGTTGATTCCTATTGATTTCCTGTGCAAGTGTGTTTCCTTCTATGTTAGTTCTTCTTGGTCTAACCTTTTCTCTAGTTCCTGGTCCCCTTCTCCTATTGGCCTCAGTTCCTTTTAAGGTATCTGCTTTAGTTTCTCTGCATTGAGGGCAACAAATGCTATCTAGTTTTTGAGGTGCCTTATCTATCCTCATACCTCCCTTGTGTGCTCTCACTTTATCATGTGATCAAAGTCCAATCCCTTTGTTGTGTTTGCCCTTGATCTAATGTCCACATATGAGGGAGAACATACGATTTTTGGTCTTTTGGGCCAGGCTAACCTCACTCAGAATGATGTTCTCCAATTCCATCCATTTACCAGTGAATGATAACATTTCGTTCTTCTTCATGGCTGCATAAAATTCCATTGTGTATAGATACCACATTTTCTTAATCCATTCGTCAGTGGTGGGGCATCTTGGCTGTTTCCATAACTTGGCTATTGTGAATAGTGCTGCAATTAACATGAGTGTGCAGGAGCCTCTGGAGTAACCTGTGTCACATTCTTTTGGGTATATCCCCAAGAGTGGTATTGCTGGATCAAATGGTAGATCGATGTCCAGCTTTTTAAGTAGCCTCCAGATTTTTTTCCAGAGTGGTTGTACTAGTCTACATTCCCACCAGCAGTGTAAGAGGGTTCCTTTTTCCCCGCATCCTCGCCAACACCTGTTGGTGGTGTTGCTGATGATGGCTATTCTAACAGGGGTGAGGTGGAATCTTAGCGTGGTTTTAATTTGCATTTCCTTTATTGCTAGAGATGGTGAGCATTTTTTCATGTGTTTTCTGGCCATTTGAATTTCTTCTTTTGAGAAAGTTCTATTTAGTTCACATGCCCATTTCTTTATTGGTTCATTAGTTTTGGGAGAATTTAGTTTTTTAAGTTCCCTGTATATTCTGGTTATCAGTCCTTTGTCTGATGTATAGTTGGCAAATATTTTCTCCCACTCTGTGGGTGTTCTCTTCAGTTTAGAGACCATTTCTTTTGATGAACAGAAGCTTTATAGTTTTATGAGGTCCCATTTATCTATGCTATCTCTTAGTTGCTTGCTGCTGGGGTTTCATTGAGAAAGTTCTTACCTATACCTACTAACTCCAGAGTATTTCCTACTCTTTCTTGTATCAACTTAAGAGTTTGGGGTCTGATATTCAGATCCTTGATCCATTTTGAGTTAATCTTGGTATAGGGTGATATACATGGATCTAGTTTCAGTTTTTTGCAGACTGCTAACCAGTTTTCCCAGCAGTTTTTCTTGAAGAGGCTGCTATTTCTCCATCGTATATTTTTAGCTCCTTTGTCAAAGATAAGTTGCTCATAGTTGTGTGGCTTCATATCTGGATCTTCTATTCTGTTCCACTGGTCTTCATGTCTGTCTTTGTGCCAGTACCATGCTGTTTTTACTGTTACTGCTTTGTAATATAGTTTGAGGTCAGGTATTGTGATACCTCCTGCATTGTTCTTTTGACTGAATTTTGCCTTGGCTATTCGTGGCCTCTTGTGTTTCCATATAAATTTAACAGTAGATTTTTCAATCTCTTTAATGAATGTTATTGGAATTTTGATGGGAATTGCATTAAACGTGTAGATTACTTTGGGGAGTATTGACATTTTTACTATGTTGATTCTACCAATCCATGAGCATGGGAGATCTCTCCACTTTCTATAGTCTTCCTCAATCTCTTTCTTCAGAAGTGTATAGTTTTCCTTGTAGAGGTCTTTCACATCTTTTGTTAGGTTTACACCTAGGTATTTGATTTTTTTTGAGGCTATTGTAAATGGAATTGTTTTCATATATTCTTTTTCAGTTTGTTCATTGCTAGTGTATAGAAATGCTAATGATTTTTCTATGTTGATTTTATATCCTGCTACCTTGCTATAGCTATTGATGATGTCTAGAAGCTTCTGAGTAGAGTTTTTTTGGGTCTTTAAGGTATAGGATCATGTCGTCTG
The DNA here is from genome assembly GCF_047511655.1 of Castor canadensis. Lineage (NCBI taxonomy): Eukaryota > Metazoa > Chordata > Mammalia > Rodentia > Castoridae > Castor > Castor canadensis. Next base: position 89,148,103 of record NC_133398.1, read on the forward strand.
CAAATAGGGCTATTTTGACAGTTTCTTTACCTACTTGTATTCCTTTTATTCCTTCTTCTTGCCTAATTGCTCTGGCTAGGAATTCCAGTACTATGTTGAATAGGAGTGGAGATAGTGGGCATCCTTGTCTGGTTCCTGATTTTAGAGGGAATGGTTTTAATTTTTCTCCGTTAAGTATAATGCTGGCTGTAGGTTTGTCATATATAGCTTTTATAATGTTGAGGAACTTTCCTTCTATTCCTAGTTTTCTTAGAGCTTTTATCATGAAATGATGTTGGATCTTATCAAAGGCTTTTTCTGCATCTATTGAGATGATCAAGTGGTTTTTGTCTTTGCTTCTGTTAATGTGGTTTATTACCTTTATTGATTTTCGTATGTTGAGCCACCCCCGCATCCCTGGGATGAAGCCTACCTGGTCGTGGTGAATAATCTTTTTGATGTGTTGCTGAATTCGGTTTGCCATTATTTTGTTGAGGATTTTTGCATCAATGTTCATTAAGGAGATTGGCCTATAGTTCTCCTTTTTGGAGGTGTCTTTGCCTGGTTTGGGGATAAGTGTAATACTGGCTTCATAAAATGTGTTTGGCAGTTTTCCTTCCCTTTCTATTTCATGGAACAGTTTAAGGAGGGTTGGTATCAGTTCTTCTTTAAAGGTCTGATAGAATTCAGCAGAGAATCCATCAGGTCCTGGACTTTTCTTTTTGGGGAGACTCTTGATTGCTGCTTCCATTTCATTTTGTGTTATAGGTCTATTCAGGTGATTAATTTCCTCTTGGTTCAGTTTTGGATGATCATATGTATCTAGAAATCTGTCCATTTCTTTAAGATTTTCAAATTTATTTGAATATAGGTTCTCAAAGTAGTCTCTGATGATTTCCTGGACTTCCATGGTGTTTGTTGTTATCTCCCCTTTTGCATTCCTAATTCTACTAATTTGGGTTTTTTCTCTCCTCATTTTAGTCAGGTTTGCCGGGGGTCTATCGATCTTGTTTATTTTTTCAAAGAACCAACTTTTTGTTTCATTAATTCTTTGTATGGTTTTTTTGGTTTCTATTTCGTTGATTTCAGCTCTTATTTTTATTATTTCTCTCCTTCTATTTGTTTTGGGATTTGCTTGTTCTTGTTTTTCTAGGAGTTTGAGATGTATCATTAGGTCATTGATTTGGGATCTTTCAATCTTTTTAATATTTGCACTCATGGCTATAAACTTTCCTCTCAAGACTGCCTTAGCTGTGTCCCATAGGTTCCGGTAGGTTGTGTTTTCATTTTCATTGACTTCCAGGAACTTTTTAATTTCCTCTTTTATTGCATCGATGATCCATTCTTCATTAAGTAGTGAGTTATTTAGTTTCCAGCTGTTTGCATGTTTTTTGTCTTTACTTTTGTTGTTGAGTTCTACTTTTACTGCATTGTGGTCAGATAGTATGCACGGTATTATTTCTATTCTCTTATACTTGCTGAGGCTTGCTTTGTGCCCTAGGATATGATCTATTTTGGAGAAGGTTCCATGGGCTGCTGAGAAGAATGTATATTGTGTAGAGGTTGGATGAAATGTTCTGTAGACATCTACTAGGTCCACTTGATCTATTGCATATTTTAGATCTTGGATTTCTCTATTGAGTTTTTGTTTGGATGACCTATCTATTGATGATAATGGAGTGTTAAAGTCTCCCACAACCACTGTGTTGGCGTTTATATATGCTTTTAGGTCTTTCAGGGTATGTTTGCTGAAATTGGGTGCGTTGACATTGGGTGCGTACAGATTGATGATTATTATTTCCCTTTGGTCTATTTCCCCTTTTATTAGTATGGAATGTCCTTCTTTATCTCGTTTGATCAATGTAGGTTTGAAGTCTACTTTATCAGAGATAAGTATTGCTACTCCTGCATGTTTTCGGGGGCCATTGGCTTGGTAAATCTTCTTCCAGCCTTTCATCCTAAGCATATGCTTATTTCTGTCGGTGAGATGAGTCTCCTGTAAGCAACAAATTGTTGGATCTTCTTTTTTAATCCATTTTGTCAAACGGTGTCTTTTGATGGGTGAATTAAGTCCATTAACATTAAGTGTTAGTACTGATAGGTATGTGGTGATTCCTGCCATTTAGTTGTCTTAGTTATTTGAAGGTTTGATTGTGTGTACCTAACTTGATGTTACTCTCTACTGTCTTGCTTTTTCTTATCCTGTGGTTTGGTGCTGCCTGCCTTTTCATGGTTAAGTTGGGTGTCACTTTCTGTGTGCAGGATCCCTTGCAGAATCTTTTGTAATGGTGGCTTTGTGGTCACATATTGTTTTAGTTTCTGCTTATCATGGAAGACTTTTATTGCTCCATCTATTTTGAATGATAGCTCTGCTGGGTAGAGTATCCTGGGGTTGAAGTTATTTTCATTCAGTGCCCGGAAGATCTCACCCCACGCTCTTCTTGCTTTTAATGTTTCTGTTGAGAAGTCTGCTGTGATTTTGATGGGTTTACCTTTGTATGTTACTTGTTTTTTCTCTCTTACAGCCTTCAATATTCTTTCCTTAGTTTCTGCACTTGTTGTTTTAATGATGATATGTCGTGGAGTAGTTCTACTTTGATCTGGTCCGTTTGGTGTCCTGGAGGCCTCTTGCATGTGCATGGGAATATCTTTCTCTAGATTTGGGAAATTTTCCGTTATTATTTTGTTGAATATATTACGCATTCCTTTCGCTTGCACCTCTTCTCCTTCTTCGATGCCCATGATTCTCAAGTTTGGTCTTTTGATGGAGTCAGTGAGTTCTTGCATTTTCTTTTCACAGGTCTTGAGTTGTTTAATTAATAGTTCTTCTGTTTTTCCTTTAATTACCATTTCATCTTCAAGTTCTGAGATTCTGTCTTCTGTTTGTTCTATTCTGCTGGATTGGCCTTCCGTTTTGTTTTGCAGTTCTGTTTCGTTCTTTTTTCTGAGGTTTTCCATATCCTGGCAGTTTTCTTCTTTATTGTTGTCTATTTTTGTCCTGAGTTCATTTATCCATTTATTCATTGTGTTCTCTCTTTCACTTTGGTGTTTATACAGTGCTTCTATGGTTTCCTTTATTTCTTCTTTTGCTTTACTGAATATTTCTTGAACCTTAATAATTCTGCATATTTATTTCAACAATTCTAGCTTTTTTTAGAGTTATTTATTTATATATACATATTTATTTATTTTTATTATTCATATGTGCATACAATTCTTGGGTCATTATCCCCCTGCCCCCTCCCCCTCCCTTCTCACCCCCCTCCCCCCATCCCCTCAATACCTGGCAGAAACTATTTTGCCCTTATCTCTAATTTTGTTGAAGAGAGAGTATAAGTAATAATAGGAAGGAACAAGGGGTTTTGCTAGTTGAGATAAGAATAGCTGTACAAGGAGTTGATTCCTATTGATTTCCTGTGCAAGTGTGTTTCCTTCTATGTTAGTTCTTCTTGGTCTAACCTTTTCTCTAGTTCCTGGTCCCCTTCTCCTATTGGCCTCAGTTCCTTTTAAGGTATCTGCTTTAGTTTCTCTGCATTGAGGGCAACAAATGCTATCTAGTTTTTGAGGTGCCTTATCTATCCTCATACCTCCCTTGTGTGCTCTCACTTTATCATGTGATCAAAGTCCAATCCCTTTGTTGTGTTTGCCCTTGATCTAATGTCCACATATGAGGGAGAACATACGATTTTTGGTCTTTTGGGCCAGGCTAACCTCACTCAGAATGATGTTCTCCAATTCCATCCATTTACCAGTGAATGATAACATTTCGTTCTTCTTCATGGCTGCATAAAATTCCATTGTGTATAGATACCACATTTTCTTAATCCATTCGTCAGTGGTGGGGCATCTTGGCTGTTTCCATAACTTGGCTATTGTGAATAGTGCTGCAATTAACATGAGTGTGCAGGAGCCTCTGGAGTAACCTGTGTCACATTCTTTTGGGTATATCCCCAAGAGTGGTATTGCTGGATCAAATGGTAGATCGATGTCCAGCTTTTTAAGTAGCCTCCAGATTTTTTTCCAGAGTGGTTGTACTAGTCTACATTCCCACCAGCAGTGTAAGAGGGTTCCTTTTTCCCCGCATCCTCGCCAACACCTGTTGGTGGTGTTGCTGATGATGGCTATTCTAACAGGGGTGAGGTGGAATCTTAGCGTGGTTTTAATTTGCATTTCCTTTATTGCTAGAGATGGTGAGCATTTTTTCATGTGTTTTCTGGCCATTTGAATTTCTTCTTTTGAGAAAGTTCTATTTAGTTCACATGCCCATTTCTTTATTGGTTCATTAGTTTTGGGAGAATTTAGTTTTTTAAGTTCCCTGTATATTCTGGTTATCAGTCCTTTGTCTGATGTATAGTTGGCAAATATTTTCTCCCACTCTGTGGGTGTTCTCTTCAGTTTAGAGACCATTTCTTTTGATGAACAGAAGCTTTATAGTTTTATGAGGTCCCATTTATCTATGCTATCTCTTAGTTGCTTGCTGCTGGGGTTTCATTGAGAAAGTTCTTACCTATACCTACTAACTCCAGAGTATTTCCTACTCTTTCTTGTATCAACTTAAGAGTTTGGGGTCTGATATTCAGATCCTTGATCCATTTTGAGTTAATCTTGGTATAGGGTGATATACATGGATCTAGTTTCAGTTTTTTGCAGACTGCTAACCAGTTTTCCCAGCAGTTTTTGTTGAAGAGGCTGCTATTTCTCCATCGTATATTTTTAGCTCCTTTGTCAAAGATAAGTTGCTCATAGTTGTGTGGCTTCATATCTGGATCTTCTATTCTGTTCCACTGGTCTTCATGTCTGTCTTTGTGCCAGTACCATGCTGTTTTTACTGTTACTGCTTTGTAATATAGTTTGAGGTCAGGTATTGTGATACCTCCTGCATTGTTCTTTTGACTGAATTTTGCCTTGGCTATTCGTGGCCTCTTGTGTTTCCATATAAATTTAACAGTAGATTTTTCAATCTCTTTAATGAATGTTATTGGAATTTTGATGGGAATTGCATTAAACGTGTAGATTAGTTTGGGGAGTATTGACATTTTTACTATGTTGATTCTACCAATCCATGAGCATGGGAGATCTCTCCACTTTCTATAGTCTTCCTCAATCTCTTTCTTCAGAAGTGTATAGTTTTCCTTGTAGAGGTCTTTCACATCTTTTGTTAGGTTTACACCTAGGTATTTGATTTTTTTTGAGGCTATTGTAAATGGAATTGTTTTCATATATTCTTTTTCAGTTTGTTCATTGCTAGTGTATAGAAATGCTAATGATTTTTCTATGTTGATTTTATATCCTGCTACCTTGCTATAGCTATTGATGATGTCTAGAAGCTTCTGAGTAGAGTTTTTTTGGGTCTTTAAGGTATAGGATCATGTCGTCTGCAAATAGGGCTATTTTGACAGTTTCTTTACCTACTTGTATTCCTTTTATTCCTTCTTCTTGCCTAATTGCTCTGGCTAGGAATTCCAGTACTATGTTGAATAGGAGTGGAGATAGTGGGCATCCTTGTCTGGTTCCTGATTTTAGAGGGAATGGTTTTAATTTTTCTCCGTTAAGTATAATGCTGGCTGTAGGTTTGTCATATATAGCTTTTATAATGTTGAGGAACTTTCCTTCTATTCCTAGTTTTCTTAGAGCTTTTATCATGAAATGATGTTGGATCTTATCAAAGGCTTTTTCTGCATCTATTGAGATGATCAAGTGGTTTTTGTCTTTGCTTCTGTTAATGTGGTTTATTACCTTTATTGATTTTCGTATGTTGAGCCACCCCCGCATCCCTGAGATGAAGCCTACCTGGTCGTGGTGAATAATCTTTTTGATGTGTTGCTGAATTCGGTTTGCCATTATTTTGTTGAGGATTTTTGCATCAATGTTCATTAAGGAGATTGGCCTATAGTTCTCCTTTTTGGAGGTGTCTTTGCCTGGTTTGGGGATAAGTGTAATACTGGCTTCATAAAATGTGTTTGGCAGTTTTCCTTCCCTTTCTATTTCATGGAACAGTTTAAGGAGGGTTGGTATCAGTTCTTCTTTAAAGGTCTGATAGAATTCAGCAGAGAATCCATCAGGTCCTGGACTTTTCTTTTTGGGGAGACTCTTGATTGCTGCTTCCATTTCATTTTGTGTTATAGGTCTATTCAGGTGATTAATTTCCTCTTGGTTCAGTTTTGGATGATCATATGTATCTAGAAATCTGTCCATTTCTTTAAGATTTTCAAATTTATTTGAATATAGGTTCTCAAAGTAGTCTCTGATGATTTCCTGGACTTCCATGGTGTTTGTTGTTATCTCCCCTTTTGCATTCCTAATTCTACTAATTTGGGTTTTTTCTCTCCTCATTTTAGTCAGGTTTGCCGGGGGTCTATCGATCTTGTTTATTTTTTCAAAGAACCAACTTTTTGTTTCATTAATTCTTTGTATGGTTTTTTTGGTTTCTATTTCGTTGATTTCAGCTCTTATTTTTATTATTTCTCTCCTTCTATTTGTTTTGGGATTTGCTTGTTCTTGTTTTTCTAGGAGTTTGAGATGTATCATTAGGTCATTGATTTGGGATCTTTCAATCTTTTTAATATTTGCACTCATGGCTATAAACTTTCCTCTCAAGACTGCCTTAGCTGTGTCCCATAGGTTCCGGTAGGTTGTGTTTTCATTTTCATTGACTTCCAGGAACTTTTTAATTTCCTCTTTTATTGCATCGATGATCCATTCTTCATTAAGTAGTGAGTTATTTAGTTTCCAGCTGTTTGCATGTTTTTTGTCTTTACTTTTGTTGTTGAGTTCTACTTTTACTGCATTGTGGTCAGATAGTATGCACGGTATTATTTCTATTCTCTTATACTTGCTGAGGCTTGCTTTGTGCCCTAGGATATGATCTATTTTGGAGAAGGTTCCATGGGCTGCTGAGAAGAATGTATATTGTGTAGAGGTTGGAGGAAATGTTCTGTAGACATCTACTAGGTCCACTTGATCTATTGCATATTTTAGATCTTGGATTTCTCTATTGAGTTTTTGTTTGGATGACCTATCTATTGATGATAATGGAGTGTTAAAGTCTCCCACAACCACTGTGTTGGCGTTTATATATGCTTTTAGGTCTTTCAGGGTATGTTTGCTGAAATTGGGTGCGTTGACATTGGGTGCGTACAGATTGATGATTATTATTTCCCTTTGGTCTATTTCCCCTTTTATTAGTATGGAATGTCCTTCTTTATCTCGTTTGATCAATGTAGGTTTGAAGTCTACTTTATCAGAGATAAGTATTGCTACTCCTGCTTGTTTTCGGGGGCCATTGGCTTGGTAAATCTTCTTCCAGCCTTTCATCCTAAGCATATGCTTATTTCTGTCGGTGAGATGAGTCTCCTGTAAGCAACAAATTGTTGGATCTTCTTTTTTAATCCATTTTGTCAAACGGTGTCTTTTGATGGGTGAATTAAGTCCATTAACATTAAGTGTTAGTACTGATAGGTATGTGGTGATTCCTGCCATTTAGTTGTCTTAGTTATTTGAAGGTTTGATTGTGTGTACCTAACTTGATGTTACTCTCTACTGTCTTGCTTTTTCTTATCCTGTGGTTTGGTGCTGCCTGCCTTTTCATGGTTAAGTTGGGTGTCACTTTCTGTGTGCAGGATCCCTTGCAGAATCTTTTGTAATGGTGGCTTTGTGGTCACATATTGTTTTAGTTTCTGCTTATCATGGAAGACTTTTATTGCTCCATCTATTTTGAATGATAGCTCTGCTGGGTAGAGTATCCTGGGGTTGAAGTTATTTTCATTCAGTGCCCGGAAGATCTCACCCCACGCTCTTCTTGCTTTTAATGTTTCTGTTGAGAAGTCTGCTGTGATTTTGATGGGTTTACCTTTGTATGTTACTTGTTTTTTCTCTCTTACAGCCTTCAATATTCTTTCCTTAGTTTCTGCACTTGTTGTTTTAATGATGATATGTCGTGGAGTAGTTCTACTTTGATCTGGTCCGTTTGGTGTCCTGGAGGCCTCTTGCATGTGTATGGGAATATCTTTCTCTAGATTTGGGAAATTTTCCGTTATTATTTTGTTGAATATATTACGCATTCCTTTCGCTTGCACCTCTTCTCCTTCTTCGATGCCCATGATTCTCAAGTTTGGTCTTTTGATGGAGTCAGTGAGTTCTTGCATTTTCTTTTCACAGGTCTTGAGTTGTTTAATTAATAGTTCTTCTGTTTTTCCTTTAATTACCATTTCATCTTCAAGTTCTGAGATTCTGTCTTCTGTTTGTTCTATTCTGCTGGATTGGCCTTCCGTTTTGTTTTGCAGTTCTGTTTCGTTCTTTTTTCTGAGGTTTTCCATATCCTGGCAGTTTTCTTCTTTATTGTTGTCTATTTTTGTCCTGAGTTCATTTATCCATTTATTCATTGTGTTCTCTCTTTCACTTTGGTGTTTATACAGTGCTTCTATGGTTTCCTTTATTTCTTCTTTTGCTTTACTGAATATTTCTTGAACCTTAATAATTCTGCATATTTATTTCAACAATTCTAGCTTTTTTTAGAGTTATTTATTTATATATACATATTTATTTATTTTTATTATTCATATGTGCATACAATTCTTGGGTCATTATCCCCCTGCCCCCTCCCCCTCCCTTCTCACCCCCCTCCCCCCATCCCCTCAATACCTGGCAGAAACTATTTTGCCCTTATCTCTAATTTTGTTGAAGAGAGAGTATAAGTAATAATAGGAAGGAACAAGGGGTTTTGCTAGTTGAGATAAGAATAGCTGTACAAGGAGTTGATTCCTATTGATTTCCTGTGCAAGTGTGTTTCCTTCTATGTTAGTTCTTCTTGGTCTAACCTTTTCTCTAGTTCCTGGTCCCCTTCTCCTATTGGCCTCAGTTCCTTTTAAGGTATCTGCTTTAGTTTCTCTGCATTGAGGGCAACAAATGCTATCTAGTTTTTGAGGTGCCTTATCTATCCTCATACCTCCCTTGTGTGCTCTCACTTTATCATGTGATCAAAGTCCAATCCCTTTGTTGTGTTTGCCCTTGATCTAATGTCCACATATGAGGGAGAACATACGATTTTTGGTCTTTTGGGCCAGGCTAACCTCACTCAGAATGATGTTCTCCAATTCCATCCATTTACCAGTGAATGATAACATTTCGTTCTTCTTCATGGCTGCATAAAATTCCATTGTGTATAGATACCACATTTTCTTAATCCATTCGTCAGTGGTGGGGCATCTTGGCTGTTTCCATAACTTGGCTATTGTGAATAGTGCTGCAATTAACATGAGTGTGCAGGAGCCTCTGGAGTAACCTGTGTCACATTCTTTTGGGTATATCCCCAAGAGTGGTATTGCTGGATCAAATGGTAGATCGATGTCCAGCTTTTTAAGTAGCCTCCAGATTTTTTTCCAGAGTGGTTGTACTAGTCTACATTCCCACCAGCAGTGTAAGAGGGTTCCTTTTTCCCCGCATCCTCGCCAACACCTGTTGGTGGTGTTGCTGATGATGGCTATTCTAACAGGGGTGAGGTGGAATCTTAGCGTGGTTTTAATTTGCATTTCCTTTATTGCTAGAGATGGTGAGCATTTTTTCATGTGTTTTCTGGCCATTTGAATTTCTTCTTTTGAGAAAGTTCTATTTAGTTCACATGCCCATTTCTTTATTGGTTCATTAGTTTTGGGAGAATTTAGTTTTTTAAGTTCCCTGTATATTCTGGTTATCAGTCCTTTGTCTGATGTATAGTTGGCAAATATTTTCTCCCACTCTGTGGGTGTTCTCTTCAGTTTAGAGACCATTTCTTTTGATGAACAGAAGCTTTATAGTTTTATGAGGTCCCATTTATCTATGCTATCTCTTAGTTGCTTGCTGCTGGGGTTTCATTGAGAAAGTTCTTACCTATACCTACTAACTCCAGAGTATTTCCTACTCTTTCTTGTATCAACTTAAGAGTTTGGGGTCTGATATTCAGATCCTTGATCCATTTTGAGTTAATCTTGGTATAGGGTGATATACATGGATCTAGTTTCAGTTTTTTGCAGACTGCTAACCAGTTTTCCCAGCAGTTTTTGTTGAAGAGGCTGCTATTTCTCCATCGTATATTTTTAGCTCCTTTGTCAAAGATAAGTTGCTCATAGTTGTGTGGCTTCATATCTGGATCTTCTATTCTGTTCCACTGGTCTTCATGTCTGTCTTTGTGCCAGTACCATGCTGTTTTTACTGTTACTGCTTTGTAATATAGTTTGAGGTCAGGTATTGTGATACCTCCTGCATTGTTCTTTTGACTGAATTTTGCCTTGGCTATTCGTGGCCTCTTGTGTTTCCATATAAATTTAACAGTAGATTTTTCAATCTCTTTAATGAATGTTATTGGAATTTTGATGGGAATTGCATTAAACGTGTAGATTAGTTTGGGGAGTATTGACATTTTTACTATGTTGATTCTACCAATCCATGAGCATGGGAGATCTCTCCACTTTCTATAGTCTTCCTCAATCTCTTTCTTCAGAAGTGTATAGTTTTCCTTGTAGAGGTCTTTCACATCTTTTGTTAGGTTTACACCTAGGTATTTGATTTTTTTTGAGGCTATTGTAAATGGAATTGTTTTCATATATTCTTTTTCAGTTTGTTCATTGCTAGTGTATAGAAATGCTAATGATTTTTCTATGTTGATTTTATATCCTGCTACCTTGCTATAGCTATTGATGATGTCTAGAAGCTTCTGAGTAGAGTTTTTTTGGGTCTTTAAGGTATAGGATCATGTCGTCTGCAAATAGGGCTATTTTGACAGTTTCTTTACCTACTTGTATTCCTTTTATTCCTTCTTCTTGCCTAATTGCTCTGGCTAGGAATTCCAGTACTATGTTGAATAGGAGTGGAGATAGTGGGCATCCTTGTCTGGTTCCTGATTTTAGAGGGAATGGTTTTAATTTTTCTCCGTTAAGTATAATGCTGGCTGTAGGTTTGTCATATATAGCTTTTATAATGTTGAGGAACTTTCCTTCTATTCCTAGTTTTCTTAGAGCTTTTATCATGAAATGATGTTGGATCTTATCAAAGGCTTTTTCTGCATCTATTGAGATGATCAAGTGGTTTTTGTCTTTGCTTCTGTTAATGTGGTTTATTACCTTTATTGATTTTCGTATGTTGAGCCACCCCCGCATCCCTGAGATGAAGCCTACCTGGTCGTGGTGAATAATCTTTTTGATGTGTTGCTGAATTCGGTTTGCCATTATTTTGTTGAGGATTTTTGCATCAATGTTCATTAAGGAGATTGGCCTATAGTTCTCCTTTTTGGAGGTGTCTTTGCCTGGTTTGGGGATAAGTGTAATACTGGCTTCATAAAATGTGTTTGGCAGTTTTCCTTCCCTTTCTATTTCATGGAACAGTTTAAGGAGGGTTGGTATCAGTTCTTCTTTAAAGGTCTGATAGAATTCAGCAGAGAATCCATCAGGTCCTGGACTTTTCTTTTTGGGGAGACTCTTGATTGCTGCTTCCATTTCATTTTGTGTTATAGGTCTATTCAGGTGATTAATTTCCTCTTGGTTCAGTTTTGGATGATCATATGTATCTAGAAATCTGTCCATTTCTTTAAGATTTTCAAATTTATTTGAATATAGGTTCTCAAAGTAGTCTCTGATGATTTCCTGGACTTCCATGGTGTTTGTTGTTATCTCCCCTTTTGCATTCCTAATTCTACTAATTTGGGTTTTTTCTCTCCTCATTTTAGTCAGGTTTGCCGGGGGTCTATCGATCTTGTTTATTTTTTCAAAGAACCAACTTTTTGTTTCATTAATTCTTTGTATGGTTTTTTTGGTTTCTATTTCGTTGATTTCAGCTCTTATTTTTATTATTTCTCTCCTTCTATTTGTTTTGGGATTTGCTTGTTCTTGTTTTTCTAGGAGTTTGAGATGTATCATTAGGTCATTGATTTGGGATCTTTCAATCTTTTTAATATTTGCACTCATGGCTATAAACTTTCCTCTCAAGACTGCCTTAGCTGTGTCCCATAGGTTCCGGTAGGTTGTGTTTTCATTTTCATTGACTTCCAGGAACTTTTTAATTTCCTCTTTTATTGCATCGATGATCCATTCTTCATTAAGTAGTGAGTTATTTAGTTTCCAGCTGTTTGCATGTTTTTTGTCTTTACTTTTGTTGTTGAGTTCTACTTTTACTGCATTGTGGTCAGATAGTATGCACGGTATTATTTCTATTCTCTTATACTTGCTGAGGCTTGCTTTGTGCCCTAGGATATGATCTATTTTGGAGAAGGTTCCATGGGCTGCTGAGAAGAATGTATATTGTGTAGAGGTTGGAGGAAATGTTCTGTAGACATCTACTAGGTCCACTTGATCTATTGCATATTTTAGATCTTGGATTTCTCTATTGAGTTTTTGTTTGGATGACCTATCTATTGATGATAATGGAGTGTTAAAGTCTCCCACAACCACTGTGTTGGCGTTTATATATGCTTTTAGGTCTTTCAGGGTATGTTTGCTGAAATTGGGTGCGTTGACATTGGGTGCGTACAGATTGATGATTATTATTTCCCTTTGGTCTATTTCCCCTTTTATTAGTATGGAATGTCCTTCTTTATCTCGTTTGATCAATGTAGGTTTGAAGTCTACTTTATCAGAGATAAGTATTGCTACTCCTGCTTGTTTTCGGGGGCCATTGGCTTGGTAAATCTTCTTCCAGCCTTTCATCCTAAGCATATGCTTATTTCTGTCGGTGAGATGAGTCTCCTGTAAGCAACAAATTGTTGGATCTTCTTTTTTAATCCATTTTGTCAAACGGTGTCTTTTGATGGGTGAATTAAGTCCATTAACATTAAGTGTTAGTACTGATAGGTATGTGGTGATTCCTGCCATTTAGTTGTCTTAGTTATTTGAAGGTTTGATTGTGTGTACCTAACTTGATGTTACTCTCTACTGTCTTGCTTTTTCTTATCCTGTGGTTTGGTGCTGCCTGCCTTTTCATGGTTAAGTTGGGTGTCACTTTCTGTGTGCAGGATCCCTTGCAGAATCTTTTGTAATGGTGGCTTTGTGGTCACATATTGTTTTAGTTTCTGCTTATCATGGAAGACTTTTATTGCTCCATCTATTTTGAATGATAGCTCTGCTGGGTAGAGTATCCTGGGGTTGAAGTTATTTTCATTCAGTGCCCGGAAGATCTCACCCCACGCTCTTCTTGCTTTTAATGTTTCTGTTGAGAAGTCTGCTGTGATTTTGATGGGTTTACCTTTGTATGTTACTTGTTTTTTCTCTCTTACAGCCTTCAATATTCTTTCCTTAGTTTCTGCACTTGTTGTTTTAATGATGATATGTCGTGGAGTAGTTCTACTTTGATCTGGTCCGTTTGGTGTCCTGGAGGCCTCTTGCATGTGCATGGGAATATCTTTCTCTAGATTTGGGAAATTTTCCGTTATTATTTTGTTGAATATATTACGCATTCCTTTCGCTTGCACCTCTTCTCCTTCTTCGATGCCCATGATTCTCAAGTTTGGTCTTTTGATGGAGTCAGTGAGTTCTTGCATTTTCTTTTCACAGGTCTTGAGTTGTTTAATTAATAGTTCTTCTGTTTTTCCTTTAATTACCATTTCATCTTCAAGTTCTGAGATTCTGTCTTCTGTTTGTTCTATTCTGCTGGATTGGCCTTCCGTTTTGTTTTGCAGTTCTGTTTCGTTCTTTTTTCTGAGGTTTTCCATATCCTGGCAGTTTTCTTCTTTATTGTTGTCTATTTTTGTACTGAGTTCATTTATCCATTTATTCATTGTGTTCTCTCTTTCACTTTGGTGTTTATACAGTGCTTCTATGGTTTCCTTTATTTCTTCTTTTGCTTTACTGAATATTTCTTGAACCTTAATAATTCTGCATATTTATTTCAACAATTCTAGCTTTTTTTAGAGTTATTTATTTATATATACATATTTATTTATTTTTATTATTCATATGTGCATACAATTCTTGGGTCATTATCCCCCTGCCCCCTCCCCCTCCCTTCTCACCCCCCTCCCCCCATCCCCTCAATACCTGGCAGAAACTATTTTGCCCTTATCTCTAATTTTGTTGAAGAGAGAGTATAAGTAATAATAGGAAGGAACAAGGGGTTTTGCTAGTTGAGATAAGAATAGCTGTACAAGGAGTTGATTCCTATTGATTTCCTGTGCAAGTGTGTTTCCTTCTATGTTAGTTCTTCTTGGTCTAACCTTTTCTCTAGTTCCTGGTCCCCTTCTCCTATTGGCCTCAGTTCCTTTTAAGGTATCTGCTTTAGTTTCTCTGCATTGAGGGCAACAAATGCTATCTAGTTTTTGAGGTGCCTTATCTATCCTCATACCTCCCTTGTGTGCTCTCACTTTATCATGTGATCAAAGTCCAATCCCTTTGTTGTGTTTGCCCTTGATCTAATGTCCACATATGAGGGAGAACATACGATTTTTGGTCTTTTGGGCCAGGCTAACCTCACTCAGAATGATGTTCTCCAATTCCATCCATTTACCAGTGAATGATAACATTTCGTTCTTCTTCATGGCTGCATAAAATTCCATTGTGTATAGATACCACATTTTCTTAATCCATTCGTCAGTGGTGGGGCATCTTGGCTGTTTCCATAACTTGGCTATTGTGAATAGTGCTGCAATTAACATGAGTGTGCAGGAGCCTCTGGAGTAACCTGTGTCACATTCTTTTGGGTATATCCCCAAGAGTGGTATTGCTGGATCAAATGGTAGATCGATGTCCAGCTTTTTAAGTAGCCTCCAGATTTTTTTCCAGAGTGGTTGTACTAGTCTACATTCCCACCAGCAGTGTAAGAGGGTTCCTTTTTCCCCGCATCCTCGCCAACACCTGTTGGTGGTGTTGCTGATGATGGCTATTCTAACAGGGGTGAGGTGGAATCTTAGCGTGGTTTTAATTTGCATTTCCTTTATTGCTAGAGATGGTGAGCCTTTTTTCATGTGTTTTCTGGCCATTTGAATTTCTTCTTTTGAGAAAGTTCTATTTAGTTCACATGCCCATTTCTTTATTGGTTCATTAGTTTTGGGAGAATTTAGTTTTTTAAGTTCCCTGTATATTCTGGTTATCAGTCCTTTGTCTGATGTATAGTTGGCAAATATTTTCTCCCACTCTGTGGGTGTTCTCTTCAGTTTAGAGACCATTTCTTTTGATGAACAGAAGCTTTATAGTTTTATGAGGTCCCATTTATCTATGCTATCTCTTAGTTGCTTGCTGCTGGGGTTTCATTGAGAAAGTTCTTACCTATACCTACTAACTCCAGAGTATTTCCTACTCTTTCTTGTATCAACTTAAGAGTTTGGGGTCTGATATTCAGATCCTTGATCCATTTTGAGTTAATCTTGGTATAGGGTGATATACATGGATCTAGTTTCAGTTTTTTGCAGACTGCTAACCAGTTTTCCCAGCAGTTTTTCTTGAAGAGGCTGCTATTTCTCCATCGTATATTTTTAGCTCCTTTGTCAAAGATAAGTTGCTCATAGTTGTGTGGCTTCATATCTGGATCTTCTATTCTGTTCCACTGGTCTTCATGTCTGTCTTTGTGCCAGTACCATGCTGTTTTTACTGTTACTGCTTTGTAATATAGTTTGAGGTCAGGTATTGTGATACCTCCTGCATTGTTCTTTTGACTGAATTTTGCCTTGGCTATTCGTGGCCTCTTGTGTTTCCATATAAATTTAACAGTAGATTTTTCAATCTCTTTAATGAATGTTATTGGAATTTTGATGGGAATTGCATTAAACATGTAGATTACTTTGGGGAGTATTGACATTTTTACTATGTTGATTCTACCAATCCATGAGCATGGGAGATCTCTCCACTTTCTATAGTCTTCCTCAATCTCTTTCTTCAGAAGTGTATAGTTTTCCTTGTAGAGGTCTTTCACATCTTTTGTTAGGTTTACACCTAGGTATTTGATTTTTTTTGAGGCTATTGTAAATGGAATTGTTTTCATATATTCTTTTTCAGTTTGTTCATTGCTAGTGTATAGAAATGCTAATGATTTTTCTATGTTGATTTTATATCCTGCTACCTTGCTATAGCTATTGATGATGTCTAGAAGCTTCTGAGTAGAGTTTTTTTGGGTCTTTAAGGTATAGGATCATGTCGTCTGCAAATAGGGCTATTTTGACAGTTTCTTTACCTACTTGTATTCCTTTTATTCCTTCTTCTTGCCTAATTGCTCTGGCTAGGAATTCCAGTACTATGTTGAATAGGAGTGGAGATAGTGGGCATCCTTGTCTGGTTCCTGATTTTAGAGGGAATGGTTTTAATTTTTCTCCGTTAAGTATAATGCTGGCTGTAGGTTTGTCATATATAGCTTTTATAATGTTGAGGAACTTTCCTTCTATTCCTAGTTTTCTTAGAGCTTTTATCATGAAATGATGTTGGATCTTATCAAAGGCTTTTTCTGCATCTATTGAGATGATCAAGTGGTTTTTGTCTTTGCTTCTGTTAATGTGGTTTATTACCTTTATTGATTTTCGTATGTTGAGCCACCCCCGCATCCCTGGGATGAAGCCTACCTGGTCGTGGTGAATAATCTTTTTGATGTGTTGCTGAATTCGGTTTGCCATTATTTTGTTGAGGATTTTTGCATCAATGTTCATTAAGGAGATTGGCCTATAGTTCTCCTTTTTGGAGGTGTCTTTGCCTGGTTTGGGGATAAGTGTAATACTGGCTTCATAAAATGTGTTTGGCAGTTTTCCTTCCCTTTCTATTTCATGGAACAGTTTAAGGAGGGTTGGTATCAGTTCTTCTTTAAAGGTCTGATAGAATTCAGCAGAGAATCCATCAGGTCCTGGACTTTTCTTTTTGGGGAGACTCTTGATTGCTGCTTCCATTTCATTTTGTGTTATAGGTCTATTCAGGTGATTAATTTCCTCTTGGTTCAGTTTTGGATGATCATATGTATCTAGAAATCTGTCCATTTCTTTAAGATTTTCAAATTTATTTGAATATAGGTTCTCAAAGTAGTCTCTGATGATTTCCTGGACTTCCATGGTGTTTGTTGTTATCTCCCCTTTTGCATTCCTAATTCTACTAATTTGGGTTTTTTCTCTCCTCATTTTAGTCAGGTTTGCCGGGGGTCTATCGATCTTGTTTATTTTTTCAAAGAACCAACTTTTTGTTTCATTAATTCTTTGTATGGTTTTTTTGGTTTCTATTTCGTTGATTTCAGCTCTTATTTTTATTATTTCTCTCCTTCTATTTGTTTTGGGATTTGCTTGTTCTTGTTTTTCTAGGAGTTTGAGATGTATCATTAGGTCATTGATTTGGGATCTTTCAATCTTTTTAATATATGCACTCATGGCTATAAACTTTCCTCTCAAGACTGCCTTAGCTGTGTCCCATAGGTTCCGGTAGGTTGTGTTTTCATTTTCATTGACTTCCAGGAACTTTTTAATTTCCTCTTTTATTGCATCGATGATCCATTCTTCATTAAGTAGTGAGTTATTTAGTTTCCAGCTGTTTGCATGTTTTTTGTCTTTACTTTTGTTGTTGAGTTCTACTTTTACTGCATTGTGGTCAGATAGTATGCACGGTATTATTTCTATTCTCTTATACTTGCTGAGGCTTGCTTTGTGCCCTAGGATATGATCTATTTTGGAGAAGGTTCCATGGGCTGCTGAGAAGAATGTATATTGTGTAGAGGTTGGATGAAATGTTCTGTAGACATCTACTAGGTCCACTTGATCTATTGCATATTTTAGATCTTGGATTTCTCTATTGAGTTTTTGTTTGGATGACCTATCTATTGATGATAATGGAGTGTTAAAGTCTCCCACAACCACTGTGTTGGCGTTTATATATGCTTTTAGGTCTTTCAGGGTATGTTTGCTGAAATTGGGTGCGTTGACATTGGGTGCGTACAGATTGATGATTATTATTTCCCTTTGGTCTATTTCCCCTTTTATTAGTATGGAATGTCCTTCTTTATCTCGTTTGATCAATGTAGGTTTGAAGTCTACTTTATCAGAGATAAGTATTGCTACTCCTGCTTGTTTTCGGGGGCCATTGGCTTGGTAAATCTTCTTCCAGCCTTTCATCCTAAGCATATGCTTATTTCTGTCGGTGAGATGAGTCTCCTGTAAGCAACAAATTGTTGGATCTTCTTTTTTAATCCATTTTGTCAAACGGTGTCTTTTGATGGGTGAATTAAGTCCATTAACATTAAGTGTTAGTACTGATAGGTATGTGGTGATTCCTGCCATTTAGTTGTCTTAGTTATTTGAAGGTTTGATTGTGTGTACCTAACTTGATGTTACTCTCTACTGTCTTGCTTTTTCTTATCCTGTGGTTTGGTGCTGCCTGCCTTTTCATGGTTAAGTTGGGTGTCACTTTCTGTGTGCAGGATCCCTTGCAGAATCTTTTGTAATGGTGGCTTTGTGGTCACATATTGTTTTAGTTTCTGCTTATCATGGAAGACTTTTATTGCTCCATCTATTTTGAATGATAGCTCTGCTGGGTAGAGTATCCTGGGGTTGAAGTTATTTTCATTCAGTGCCCGGAAGATCTCACCCCACGCTCTTCTTGCTTTTAATGTTTCTGTTGAGAAGTCTGCTGTGATTTTGATGGGTTTACCTTTGTATGTTACTTGTTTTTTCTCTCTTACAGCCTTCAATATTCTTTCCTTAGTTTCTGAACTTGTTGTTTTAATGATGATATGTCGTGGAGTAGTTCTACTTTGATCTGGTCCGTTTGGTGTCCTGGAGGCCTCTTGCATGTGTATGGGAATATCTTTCTCTAGATTTGGGAAATTTTCCGTTATTATTTTGTTGAATATATTACGCATTCCTTTCGCTTGCACCTCTTCTCCTTCTTCGATGCCCATGATTCTCAAGTTTGGTCTTTTGATGGAGTCAGTGAGTTCTTGCATTTTCTTTTCACAGGTCTTGAGTTGTTTAATTAATAGTTCTTCTGTTTTTCCTTTAATTACCATTTCATCTTCAAGTTCTGAGATTCTGTCTTCTGTTTGTTCTATTCTGCTGGATTGGCCTTCCGTTTTGTTTTGCAGTTCTGTTTCGTTCTTTTTTCTGAGGTTTTCCATATCCTGGCAGTTTTCTTCTTTATTGTTGTCTATTTTTGTCCTGAGTTCATTTATCCATTTATTCATTGTGTTCTCTCTTTCACTTTGGTGTTTATACAGTGCTTCTATGGTTTCCTTTATTTCTTCTTTTGCTTTACTGAATATTTCTTGAACCTTAATAATTCTGCATATTTATTTCAACAATTCTAGCTTTTTTTAGAGTTATTTATTTATATATACATATTTATTTATTTTTATTATTCATATGTGCATACAATTCTTGGGTCATTATCCCCCTGCCCCCTCCCCCTCCCTTCTCACCCCCCTCCCCCCATCCCCTCAATACCTGGCAGAAACTATTTTGCCCTTATCTCTAATTTTGTTGAAGAGAGAGTATAAGTAATAATAGGAAGGAACAAGGGGTTTTGCTAGTTGAGATAAGAATAGCTGTACAAGGAGTTGATTCCTATTGATTTCCTGTGCAAGTGTGTTTCCTTCTATGTTAGTTCTTCTTGGTCTAACCTTTTCTCTAGTTCCTGGTCCCCTTCTCCTATTGGCCTCAGTTCCTTTTAAGGTATCTGCTTTAGTTTCTCTGCATTGAGGGCAACAAATGCTATCTAGTTTTTGAGGTGCCTTATCTATCCTCATACCTCCCTTGTGTGCTCTCACTTTATCATGTGATCAAAGTCCAATCCCTTTGTTGTGTTTGCCCTTGATCTAATGTCCACATATGAGGGAGAACATACGATTTTTGGTCTTTTGGGCCAGGCTAACCTCACTCAGAATGATGTTCTCCAATTCCATCCATTTACCAGTGAATGATAACATTTCGTTCTTCTTCATGGCTGCATAAAATTCCATTGTGTATAGATACCACATTTTCTTAATCCATTCGTCAGTGGTGGGGCATCTTGGCTGTTTCCATAACTTGGCTATTGTGAATAGTGCTGCAATTAACATGAGTGTGCAGGAGCCTCTGGAGTAACCTGTGTCACATTCTTTTGGGTATATCCCCAAGAGTGGTATTGCTGGATCAAATGGTAGATCGATGTCCAGCTTTTTAAGTAGCCTCCAGATTTTTTTCCAGAGTGGTTGTACTAGTCTACATTCCCACCAGCAGTGTAAGAGGGTTCCTTTTTCCCCGCATCCTCGCCAACACCTGTTGGTGGTGTTGCTGATGATGGCTATTCTAACAGGGGTGAGGTGGAATCTTAGCGTGGTTTTAATTTGCATTTCCTTTATTGCTAGAGATGGTGAGCATTTTTTCATGTGTTTTCTGGCCATTTGAATTTCTTCTTTTGAGAAAGTTCTATTTAGTTCACATGCCCATTTCTTTATTGGTTCATTAGTTTTGGGAGAATTTAGTTTTTTAAGTTCCCTGTATATTCTGGTTATCAGTCCTTTGTCTGATGTATAGTTGGCAAATATTTTCTCCCACTCTGTGGGTGTTCTCTTCAGTTTAGAGACCATTTCTTTTGATGAACAGAAGCTTTTTAGTTTTATGAGGTCCCATTTATCTATGCTATCTCTTAGTTGCTTGCTGCTGGGGTTTCATTGAGAAAGTTCTTACCTATACCTACTAACTCCAGAGTATTTCCTACTCTTTCTTGTATCAACTTAAGAGTTTGGGGTCTGATATTCGGATCCTTGATCCATTTTGAGTTAATCTTGGTATAGGGTGATATACATGGATCTAGTTTCAGTTTTTTGCAGACTGCTAACCAGTTTTCCCAGCAGTTTTTGTTGAAGAGGCTGCTATTTCTCCATCGTATATTTTTAGCTCCTTTGTCAAAGATAAGTTGCTCATAGTTGTGTGGCTTCATATCTGGATCTTCTATTCTGTTCCACTGGTCTTCATGTCTGTCTTTGTGCCAGTACCATGCTGTTTTTACTGTTACTGCTTTGTAATATAGTTTGAGGTCAGGTATTGTGATACCTCCTGCATTGTTCTTTTGACTGAGTATTGCCTTGGCTATTCGTGGCCTCTTGTGTTTCCATATAAATTTAACAGTAGATTTTTCAATCTCTTTAATGAATGTTATTGGAATTTTGATGGGAATTGCATTAAACATGTAGATTACTTTGGGGAGTATTGACATTTTTACTATGTTGATTCTACCAATCCATGAGCATGGGAGATCTCTCCACTTTCTATAGTCTTCCTCAATCTCTTTCTTCAGAAGTGTATAGTTTTCCTTGTAGAGGTCTTTCACATCTTTTGTTAGGTTTACACCTAGGTATTTGATTTTTTTTGAGGCTATTGTAAATGGAATTGTTTTCATATATTCTTTTTCAGTTTGTTCATTGCTCGTGTATAGAAATGCTAATGATTTTTCTATGTTGATTTTATATCCTGCTACCTTGCTATAGCTATTGATGATGTCTAGAAGCTTCTGAGTAGAGTTTTTTTGGGTCTTTAAGGTATAGGATCATGTCGTCTGCAAATAGGGCTATTTTGACAGTTTCTTTACCTACTTGTATTCCTTTTATTCCTTCTTCTTGCCTAATTGCTCTGGCTAGGAATTCCAGTACTATGTTGAATAGGAGTGGAGATAGTGGGCATCCTTGTCTGGTTCCTGATTTTAGAGGGAATGGTTTTAATTTTTCTCCGTTAAGTATAATGCTGGCTGTAGGTTTGTCATATATAGCTTTTATAATGTTGAGGAACTTTCCTTCTATTCCTAGTTTTCTTAGAGCTTTTATCATGAAATGATGTTGGATCTTATCAAAGGCTTTTTCTGCATCTATTGAGATGATCAAGTGGTTTTTGTCTTTGCTTCTGTTAATGTGGTTTATTACCTTTATTGATTTTCGTATGTTGAGCCACCCCCGCATCCCTGGGATGAAGCCTACCTGGTCGTGGTGAATAATCTTTTTGATGTGTTGCTGAATTCGGTTTGCCATTATTTTGTTGAGGATTTTTGCATCAATGTTCATTAAGGAGATTGGCCTATAGTTCTCCTTTTTGGAGGTGTCTTTGCCTGGTTTGGGGATAAGTGTAATACTGGCTTCATAAAATGTGTTTGGCAGTTTTCCTTCCCTTTCTATTTCATGGAACAGTTTAAGGAGGGTTGGTATCAGTTCTTCTTTAAAGGTCTGATAGAATTCAGCAGAGAATCCATCAGGTCCTGGACTTTTCTTTTTGGGGAGACTCTTGATTGCTGCTTCCATTTCATTTTGTGTTATAGGTCTATTCAGGTGATTAATTTCCTCTTGGTTCAGTTTTGGATGATCATATGTATCTAGAAATCTGTCCATTTCTTTAAGATTTTCAAATTTATTTGAATATAGGTTCTCAAAGTAGTCTCTGATGATTTCCTGGACTTCCATGGTGTTTGTTGTTATCTCCCCTTTTGCATTCCTAATTCTACTAATTTGGGTTTTTTCTCTCCTCATTTTAGTCAGGTTTGCCGGGGGTCTATCGATCTTGTTTATTTTTTCAAAGAACCAACTTTTTGTTTCATTAATTCTTTGTATGGTTTTTTTGGTTTCTATTTCGTTGATTTCAGCTCTTATTTTTATTATTTCTCTCCTTCTATTTGTTTTGGGATTTGCTTGTTCTTGTTTTTCTAGGAGTTTGAGATGTATCATTAGGTCATTGATTTGGGATCTTTCAATCTTTTTAATATATGCACTCATGGCTATAAACTTTCCTCTCAAGACTGCCTTAGCTGTGTCCCATAGGTTCCGGTAGGTTGTGTTTTCATTTTCATTGACTTCCAGGAACTTTTTAATTTCCTCTTTTATTGCATCGATGATCCATTCTTCATTAAGTAGTGAGTTATTTAGTTTCCAGCTGTTTGCATGTTTTTTGTCTTTACTTTTGTTGTTGAGTTCTACTTTTACTGCATTGTGGTCAGATAGTATGCACGGTATTATTTCTATTCTCTTATACTTGCTGAGGCTTGCTTTGTGCCCTAGGATATGATCTATTTTGGAGAAGGTTCCATGGGCTGCTGAGAAGAATGTATATTGTGTAGAGGTTGGATGAAATGTTCTGTAGACATCTACTAGGTCCACTTGATCTATTGCATATTTTAGATCTTGGATTTCTCTATTGAGTTTTTGTTTGGATGACCTATCTATTGATGATAATGGAGTGTTAAAGTCTCCCACAACCACTGTGTTGGCGTTTATATATGCTTTTAGGTCTTTCAGGGTATGTTTGCTGAAATTGGGTGCGTTGACATTGGGTGCGTACAGATTGATGATTATTATTTCCCTTTGGTCTATTTCCCCTTTTATTAGTATGGAATGTCCTTCTTTATCTCGTTTGATCAATGTAGGTTTGAAGTCTACTTTATCAGAGATAAGTATTGCTACTCCTGCTTGTTTTCGGGGGCCATTGGCTTGGTAAATCTTCTTCCAGCCTTTCATCCTAAGCATATGCTTATTTCTGTCGGTGAGATGAGTCTCCTGTAAGCAACAAATTGTTGGATCTTCTTTTTTAATCCATTTTGTCAAACGGTGTCTTTTGATGGGTGAATTAAGTCCATTAACATTAAGTGTTAGTACTGATAGGTATGTGGTGATTCCTGCCATTTAGTTGTCTTAGTTATTTGAAGGTTTGATTGTGTGTACCTAACTTGATGTTACTCTCTACTGTCTTGCTTTTTCTTATCCTGTGGTTTGGTGCTGCCTGCCTTTTCATGGTTAAGTTGGGTGTCACTTTCTGTGTGCAGGATCCCTTGCAGAATCTTTTGTAATGGTGGCTTTGTGGTCACATATTGTTTTAGTTTCTGCTTATCATGGAAGACTTTTATTGCTCCATCTATTTTGAATGATAGCTCTGCTGGGTAGAGTATCCTGGGGTTGAAGTTATTTTCATTCAGTGCCCGGAAGATCTCACCCCACGCTCTTCTTGCTTTTAATGTTTCTGTTGAGAAGTCTGCTGTGATTTTGATGGGTTTACCTTTGTATGTTACTTGTTTTTTCTCTCTTACAGCCTTCAATATTCTTTCCTTAGTTTCTGAACTTGTTGTTTTAATGATGATATGTCGTGGAGTAGTTCTACTTTGATCTGGTCCGTTTGGTGTCCTGGAGGCCTCTTGCATGTGTATGGGAATATCTTTCTCTAGATTTGGGAAATTTTCCGTTATTATTTTGTTGAATATATTACGCATTCCTTTCGCTTGCACCTCTTCTCCTTCTTCGATGCCCATGATTCTCAAGTTTGGTCTTTTGATGGAGTCAGTGAGTTCTTGCATTTTCTTTTCACAGGTCTTGAGTTGTTTAATTAATAGTTCTTCTGTTTTTCCTTTAATTACCATTTCATCTTCAAGTTCTGAGATTCTGTCTTCTGTTTGTTCTATTCTGCTGGATTGGCCTTCCGTTTTGTTTTGCAGTTCTGTTTCGTTCTTTTTTCTGAGGTTTTCCATATCCTGGCAGTTTTCTTCTTTATTGTTGTCTATTTTTGTCCTGAGTTCATTTATCCATTTATTCATTGTGTTCTCTCTTTCACTTTGGTGTTTATACAGTGCTTCTATGGTTTCCTTTATTTCTTCTTTTGCTTTACTGAATATTTCTTGAACCTTAATAATTCTGCATATTTATTTCAACAATTCTAGCTTTTTTTAGAGTTATTTATTTATATATACATATTTATTTATTTTTATTATTCATATGTGCATACAATTCTTGGGTCATTATCCCCCTGCCCCCTCCCCCTCCCTTCTCACCCCCCTCCCCCCATCTCCTCAATACCTGGCAGAAACTATTTTGCCCTTATCTCTAATTTTGTTGAAGAGAGAGTATAAGTAATAATAGGAAGGAACAAGGGGTTTTGCTAGTTGAGATAAGAATAGCTGTACAAGGAGTTGATTCCTATTGATTTCCTGTGCAAGTGTGTTTCCTTCTATGTTAGTTCTTCTTGGTCTAACCTTTTCTCTAGTTCCTGGTCCCCTTCTCCTATTGGCCTCAGTTCCTTTTAAGGTATCTGCTTTAGTTTCTCTGCATTGAGGGCAACAAATGCTATCTAGTTTTTGAGGTGCCTTATCTATCCTCATACCTCCCTTGTGTGCTCTCACTTTATCATGTGATCAAAGTCCAATCCCTTTGTTGTGTTTGCCCTTGATCTAATGTCCACATATGAGGGAGAACATACGATTTTTGGTCTTTTGGGCCAGGCTAACCTCACTCAGAATGATGTTCTCCAATTCCATCCATTTACCAGTGAATGATAACATTTCGTTCTTCTTCATGGCTGCATAAAATTCCATTGTGTATAGATACCACATTTTCTTAATCCATTCGTCAGTGGTGGGGCATCTTGGCTGTTTCCATAACTTGGCTATTGTGAATAGTGCTGCAATTAACATGAGTGTGCAGGAGCCTCTGGAGTAACCTGTGTCACATTCTTTTGGGTATATCCCCAAGAGTGGTATTGCTGGATCAAATGGTAGATCGATGTCCAGCTTTTTAAGTAGCCTCCAGATTTTTTTCCAGAGTGGTTGTACTAGTCTACATTCCCACCAGCAGTGTAAGAGGGTTCCTTTTTCCCCGCATCCTCGCCAACACCTGTTGGTGGTGTTGCTGATGATGGCTATTCTAACAGGGGTGAGGTGGAATCTTAGCGTGGTTTTAATTTGCATTTCCTTTATTGCTAGAGATGGTGAGCATTTTTTCATGTGTTTTCTGGCCATTTGAATTTCTTCTTTTGAGAAAGTTCTATTTAGTTCACATGCCCATTTCTTTATTGGTTCATTAGTTTTGGGAGAATTTAGTTTTTTAAGTTCCCTGTATATTCTGGTTATCAGTCCTTTGTCTGATGTATAGTTGGCAAATATTTTCTCCCACTCTGTGGGTGTTCTCTTCAGTTTAGAGACCATTTCTTTTGATGAACAGAAGCTTTTTAGTTTTATGAGGTCCCATTTATCTATGCTATCTCTTAGTTGCTTGCTGCTGGGGTTTCATTGAGAAAGTTCTTACCTATACCTACTAACTCCAGAGTATTTCCTACTCTTTCTTGTATCAACTTAAGAGTTTGGGGTCTGATATTCGGATCCTTGATCCATTTTGAGTTAATCTTGGTATAGGGTGATATACATGGATCTAGTTTCAGTTTTTTGCAGACTGCTAACCAGTTTTCCCAGCAGTTTTTGTTGAAGAGGCTGCTATTTCTCCATCGTATATTTTTAGCTCCTTTGTCAAAGATAAGTTGCTCATAGTTGTGTGGCTTCATATCTGGATCTTCTATTCTGTTCCACTGGTCTTCATGTCTGTCTTTGTGCCAGTACCATGCTGTTTTTACTGTTACTGCTTTGTAATATAGTTTGAGGTCAGGTATTGTGATACCTCCTGCATTGTTCTTTTGACTGAGTATTGCCTTGGCTATTCGTGGCCTCTTGTGTTTCCATATAAATTTAACAGTAGATTTTTCAATCTCTTTAATGAATGTTATTGGAATTTGGATGGGAATTGCATTAAACATGTAGATTACTTTGGGGAGTATTGACATTTTTACAATGTTGATTCTACCAATCCATGAGCATGGGAGATCTCTCCACTTTCTATAGTCTTCCTCAATCTCTTTCTTCAGAAGTGTATAGTTTTCCTTGTAGAGGTCTTTCACATCTTTTGTTAGGTTTACACCTAGGTATTTGATTTTTTTTGAGGCTATTGTAAATGGAATTGTTTTCATATATTCTTTTTCAGTTTGTTCATTGCTAGTGTATAGAAATGCTAATGATTTTTCTATGTTGATTTTATATCCTGCTACCTTGCTATAGCTATTGATGATGTCTAGAAGCTTCTGAGTAGAGTTTTTTTGGGTCTTTAAGGTATAGGATCATGTCGTCTGCAAATAGGGCTATTTTGACAGTTTCTTTACCTACTTGTATTCCTTTTATTCCTTCTTCTTGCCTAATTGCTCTGGCTAGGAATTCCAGTACTATGTTGAATAGGAGTGGAGATAGTGGGCATCCTTGTCTGGTTCCTGATTTTAGAGGGAATGGTTTTAATTTTTCTCCGTTAAGTATAATGCTGGCTGTAGGTTTGTCATATATAGCTTTTATAATGTTGAGGAACTTTCCTTCTATTCCTAGTTTTCTTAGAGCTTTTATCATGAAATGATGTTGGATCTTATCAAAGGCTTTTTCTGCATCTATTGAGATGATCAAGTGGTTTTTGTCTTTGCTTCTGTTAATGTGGTTTATTACCTTTATTGATTTTCGTATGTTGAGCCACCCCCGCATCCCTGGGATGAAGCCTACCTGGTCGTGGTGAATAATCTTTTTGATGTGTTGCTGAATTCGGTTTGCCATTATTTTGTTGAGGATTTTTGCATCAATGTTCATTAAGGAGATTGGCCTATAGTTCTCCTTTTTGGAGGTGTCTTTGCCTGGTTTGGGGATAAGTGTAATACTGGCTTCATAAAATGTGTTTGGCAGTTTTCCTTCCCTTTCTATTTCATGGAACAGTTTAAGGAGGGTTGGTATCAGTTCTTCTTTAAAGGTCTGATAGAATTCAGCAGAGAATCCATCAGGTCCTGGACTTTTCTTTTTGGGGAGACTCTTGATTGCTGCTTCCATTTCATTTTGTGTTATAGGTCTATTCAGGTGATTAATTTCCTCTTGGTTCAGTTTTGGATGATCATATGTATCTAGAAATCTGTCCATTTCTTTAAGATTTTCAAATTTATTTGAATATAGGTTCTCAAAGTAGTCTCTGATGATTTCCTGGACTTCCATGGTGTTTGTTGTTATCTCCCCTTTTGCATTCCTAATTCTACTAATTTGGGTTTTTTCTCTCCTCATTTTAGTCAGGTTTGCCGGGGGTCTATCGATCTTGTTTATTTTTTCAAAGAACCAACTTTTTGTTTCATTAATTCTTTGTATGGTTTTTTTGGTTTCTATTTCGTTGATTTCTGCTCTTATTTTTATTATTTCTCTCCTTCTATTTGTTTTGGGATTTGCTTGTTCTTGTTTTTCTAGGAGTTTGAGATGTATCATTAGGTCATTGATTTGGGATCTTTCAATCTTTTTAATATATGCACTCATGGCTATAAACTTTCCTCTCAAGACTGCCTTAGCTGTGTCCCATAGGTTCCGGTAGGTTGTGTTTTCATTTTCATTGACTTCCAGGAACTTTTTAATTTCCTCTTTTATTGCATCGATGATCCATTCTTCATTAAGTAGTGAGTTATTTAGTTTCCAGCTGTTTGCATGTTTTTTGTCTTTACTTTTGTTGTTGAGTTCTACTTTTACTGCATTGTGGTCAGATAGTATGCACGGTATTATTTCTATTCTCTTATACTTGCTGAGGCTTGCTTTGTGCCCTAGGATATGATCTATTTTGGAGAAGGTTCCATGGGCTGCTGAGAAGAATGTATATTGTGTAGAGGTTGGATGAAATGTTCTGTAGACATCTACTAGGTCCACTTGATCTATTGCATATTTTAGATCTTGGATTTCTCTATTGAGTTTTTGTTTGGATGACCTATCTATTGATGATAATGGAGTGTTAAAGTCTCCCACAACCACTGTGTTGGCGTTTATATATGCTTTTAGGTCTTTCAGGGTATGTTTGCTGAAATTGGGTGCGTTGACATTGGGTGCGTACAGATTGATGATTATTATTTCCCTTTGGTCTATTTCCCCTTTTATTAGTATGGAATGTCCTTCTTTATCTCGTTTGATCAATGTAGGTTTGAAGTCTACTTTATCAGAGATAAGTATTGCTACTCCTGCTTGTTTTCGGGGGCCATTGGCTTG
This sequence comes from Castor canadensis, assembly GCF_047511655.1. Classification (NCBI taxonomy): domain Eukaryota; kingdom Metazoa; phylum Chordata; class Mammalia; order Rodentia; family Castoridae; genus Castor; species Castor canadensis. Next base: position 89,176,800 of record NC_133398.1, read on the forward strand.
GTAAATCTTCTTCCAGCCTTTCATCCTAAGCATATGCTTATTTCTGTCGGTGAGATGAGTCTCCTGTAAGCAACAAATTGTTGGATCTTCTTTTTTAATCCATTTTGTCAAACGGTGTCTTTTGATGGGTGAATTAAGTCCATTAACATTAAGTGTTAGTACTGATAGGTATGTGGTGATTCCTGCCATTTAGTTGTCTTAGTTATTTGAAGGTTTGATTGTGTGTACCTAACTTGATGTTACTCTCTACTGTCTTGCTTTTTCTTATCCTGTGGTTTGGTGCTGCCTGCCTTTTCATGGTTAAGTTGGGTGTCACTTTCTGTGTGCAGGATCCCTTGCAGAATCTTTTGTAATGGTGGCTTTGTGGTCACATATTGTTTTAGTTTCTGCTTATCATGGAAGACTTTTATTGCTCCATCTATTTTGAATGATAGCTCTGCTGGGTAGAGTATCCTGGGGTTGAAGTTATTTTCATTCAGTGCCCGGAAGATCTCACCCCACGCTCTTCTTGCTTTTAATGTTTCTGTTGAGAAGTCTGCTGTGATTTTGATGGGTTTACCTTTGTATGTTACTTGTTTTTTCTCTCTTACAGCCTTCAATATTCTTTCCTTAGTTTCTGAACTTGTTGTTTTAATGATGATATGTCGTGGAGTAGTTCTACTTTGATCTGGTCCGTTTGGTGTCCTGGAGGCCTCTTGCATGTGTATGGGAATATCTTTCTCTAGATTTGGGAAATTTTCCGTTATTATTTTGTTGAATATATTACGCATTCCTTTCGCTTGCACCTCTTCTCCTTCTTCGATGCCCATGATTCTCAAGTTTGGTCTTTTGATGGAGTCAGTGAGTTCTTGCATTTTCTTTTCACAGGTCTTGAGTTGTTTAATTAATAGTTCTTCTGTTTTTCCTTTAATTACCATTTCATCTTCAAGTTCTGAGATTCTGTCTTCTGTTTGTTCTATTCTGCTGGATTGGCCTTCCGTTTTGTTTTGCAGTTCTGTTTCGTTCTTTTTTCTGAGGTTTTCCATATCCTGGCAGTTTTCTTCTTTATTGTTGTCTATTTTTGTCCTGAGTTCATTTATCCATTTATTCATTGTGTTCTCTCTTTCACTTTGGTGTTTATACAGTGCTTCTATGGTTTCCTTTATTTCTTCTTTTGCTTTACTGAATATTTCTTGAACCTTAATAATTCTGCATATTTATTTCAACAATTCTAGCTTTTTTTAGAGTTATTTATTTATATATACATATTTATTTATTTTTATTATTCATATGTGCATACAATTCTTGGGTCATTATCCCCCTGCCCCCTCCCCCTCCCTTCTCACCCCCCTCCCCCCATCCCCTCAATACCTGGCAGAAACTATTTTGCCCTTATCTCTAATTTTGTTGAAGAGAGAGTATAAGTAATAATAGGAAGGAACAAGGGGTTTTGCTAGTTGAGATAAGAATAGCTGTACAAGGAGTTGATTCCTATTGATTTCCTGTGCAAGTGTGTTTCCTTCTATGTTAGTTCTTCTTGGTCTAACCTTTTCTCTAGTTCCTGGTCCCCTTCTCCTATTGGCCTCAGTTCCTTTTAAGGTATCTGCTTTAGTTTCTCTGCATTGAGGGCAACAAATGCTATCTAGTTTTTGAGGTGCCTTATCTATCCTCATACCTCCCTTGTGTGCTCTCACTTTATCATGTGATCAAAGTCCAATCCCTTTGTTGTGTTTGCCCTTGATCTAATGTCCACATATGAGGGAGAACATACGATTTTTGGTCTTTTGGGCCAGGCTAACCTCACTCAGAATGATGTTCTCCAATTCCATCCATTTACCAGTGAATGATAACATTTCGTTCTTCTTCATGGCTGCATAAAATTCCATTGTGTATAGATACCACATTTTCTTAATCCATTCGTCAGTGGTGGGGCATCTTGGCTGTTTCCATAACTTGGCTATTGTGAATAGTGCTGCAATTAACATGAGTGTGCAGGAGCCTCTGGAGTAACCTGTGTCACATTCTTTTGGGTATATCCCCAAGAGTGGTATTGCTGGATCAAATGGTAGATCGATGTCCAGCTTTTTAAGTAGCCTCCAGATTTTTTTCCAGAGTGGTTGTACTAGTCTACATTCCCACCAGCAGTGTAAGAGGGTTCCTTTTTCCCCGCATCCTCGCCAACACCTGTTGGTGGTGTTGCTGATGATGGCTATTCTAACAGGGGTGAGGTGGAATCTTAGCGTGGTTTTAATTTGCATTTCCTTTATTGCTAGAGATGGTGAGCATTTTTTCATGTGTTTTCTGGCCATTTGAATTTCTTCTTTTGAGAAAGTTCTATTTAGTTCACATGCCCATTTCTTTATTGGTTCATTAGTTTTGGGAGAATTTAGTTTTTTAAGTTCCCTGTATATTCTGGTTATCAGTCCTTTGTCTGATGTATAGTTGGCAAATATTTTCTCCCACTCTGTGGGTGTTCTCTTCAGTTTAGAGACCATTTCTTTTGATGAACAGAAGCTTTTTAGTTTTATGAGGTCCCATTTATCTATGCTATCTCTTAGTTGCTTGCTGCTGGGGTTTCATTGAGAAAGTTCTTACCTATACCTACTAACTCCAGAGTATTTCCTACTCTTTCTTGTATCAACTTAAGAGTTTGGGGTCTGATATTCGGATCCTTGATCCATTTTGAGTTAATCTTGGTATAGGGTGATATACATGGATCTAGTTTCAGTTTTTTGCAGACTGCTAACCAGTTTTCCCAGCAGTTTTTGTTGAAGAGGCTGCTATTTCTCCATCGTATATTTTTAGCTCCTTTGTCAAAGATAAGTTGCTCATAGTTGTGTGGCTTCATATCTGGATCTTCTATTCTGTTCCACTGGTCTTCATGTCTGTCTTTGTGCCAGTACCATGCTGTTTTTACTGTTACTGCTTTGTAATATAGTTTGAGGTCAGGTATTGTGATACCTCCTGCATTGTTCTTTTGACTGAGTATTGCCTTGGCTATTCGTGGCCTCTTGTGTTTCCATATAAATTTAACAGTAGATTTTTCAATCTCTTTAATGAATGTTATTGGAATTTGGATGGGAATTGCATTAAACATGTAGATTACTTTGGGGAGTATTGACATTTTTACTATGTTGATTCTACCAATCCATGAGCATGGGAGATCTCTCCACTTTCTATAGTCTTCCTCAATCTCTTTCTTCAGAAGTGTATAGTTTTCCTTGTAGAGGTCTTTCACATCTTTTGTTAGGTTTACACCTAGGTATTTGATTTTTTTTGAGGCTATTGTAAATGGAATTGTTTTCATATATTCTTTTTCAGTTTGTTCATTGCTAGTGTATAGAAATGCTAATGATTTTTCTATGTTGATTTTATATCCTGCTACCTTGCTATAGCTATTGATGATGTCTAGAAGCTTCTGAGTAGAGTTTTTTTGGGTCTTTAAGGTATAGGATCATGTCGTCTGCAAATAGGGCTATTTTGACAGTTTCTTTACCTACTTGTATTCCTTTTATTCCTTCTTCTTGCCTAATTGCTCTGGCTAGGAATTCCAGTACTATGTTGAATAGGAGTGGAGATAGTGGGCATCCTTGTCTGGTTCCTGATTTTAGAGGGAATGGTTTTAATTTTTCTCCGTTAAGTATAATGCTGGCTGTAGGTTTGTCATATATAGCTTTTATAATGTTGAGGAACTTTCCTTCTATTCCTAGTTTTCTTAGAGCTTTTATCATGAAATGATGTTGGATCTTATCAAAGGCTTTTTCTGCATCTATTGAGATGATCAAGTGGTTTTTGTCTTTGCTTCTGTTAATGTGGTTTATTACCTTTATTGATTTTCGTATGTTGAGCCACCCCCGCATCCCTGGGATGAAGCCTACCTGGTCGTGGTGAATAATCTTTTTGATGTGTTGCTGAATTCGGTTTGCCATTATTTTGTTGAGGATTTTTGCATCAATGTTCATTAAGGAGATTGGCCTATAGTTCTCCTTTTTGGAGGTGTCTTTGCCTGGTTTGGGGATAAGTGTAATACTGGCTTCATAAAATGTGTTTGGCAGTTTTCCTTCCCTTTCTATTTCATGGAACAGTTTAAGGAGGGTTGGTATCAGTTCTTCTTTAAAGGTCTGATAGAATTCAGCAGAGAATCCATCAGGTCCTGGACTTTTCTTTTTGGGGAGACTCTTGATTGCTGCTTCCATTTCATTTTGTGTTATAGGTCTATTCAGGTGATTAATTTCCTCTTGGTTCAGTTTTGGATGATCATATGTATCTAGAAATCTGTCCATTTCTTTAAGATTTTCAAATTTATTTGAATATAGGTTCTCAAAGTAGTCTCTGATGATTTCCTGGACTTCCATGGTGTTTGTTGTTATCTCCCCTTTTGCATTCCTAATTCTACTAATTTGGGTTTTTTCTCTCCTCATTTTAGTCAGGTTTGCCGGGGGTCTATCGATCTTGTTTATTTTTTCAAAGAACCAACTTTTTGTTTCATTAATTCTTTGTATGGTTTTTTTGGTTTCTATTTCGTTGATTTCAGCTCTTATTTTTATTATTTCTCTCCTTCTATTTGTTTTGGGATTTGCTTGTTCTTGTTTTTCTAGGAGTTTGAGATGTATCATTAGGTCATTGATTTGGGATCTTTCAATCTTTTTAATATATGCACTCATGGCTATAAACTTTCCTCTCAAGACTGCCTTAGCTGTGTCCCATAGGTTCCGGTAGGTTGTGTTTTCATTTTCATTGACTTCCAGGAACTTTTTAATTTCCTCTTTTATTGCATCGATGATCCATTCTTCATTAAGTAGTGAGTTATTTAGTTTCCAGCTGTTTGCATGTTTTTTGTCTTTACTTTTGTTGTTGAGTTCTACTTTTACTGCATTGTGGTCAGATAGTATGCACGGTATTATTTCTATTCTCTTATACTTGCTGAGGCTTGCTTTGTGCCCTAGGATATGATCTATTTTGGAGAAGGTTCCATGGGCTGCTGAGAAGAATGTATATTGTGTAGAGGTTGGATGAAATGTTCTGTAGACATCTACTAGGTCCACTTGATCTATTGCATATTTTAGATCTTGGATTTCTCTATTGAGTTTTTGTTTGGATGACCTATCTATTGATGATAATGGAGTGTTAAAGTCTCCCACAACCACTGTGTTGGCGTTTATATATGCTTTTAGGTCTTTCAGGGTATGTTTGCTGAAATTGGGTGCGTTGACATTGGGTGCGTACAGATTGATGATTATTATTTCCCTTTGGTCTATTTCCCCTTTTATTAGTATGGAATGTCCTTCTTTATCTCGTTTGATCAATGTAGGTTTGAAGTCTACTTTATCAGAGATAAGTATTGCTACTCCTGCTTGTTTTCGGGGGCCATTGGCTTGGTAAATCTTCTTCCAGCCTTTCATCCTAAGCATATGCTTATTTCTGTCGGTGAGATGAGTCTCCTGTAAGCAACAAATTGTTGGATCTTCTTTTTTAATCCATTTTGTCAAACGGTGTCTTTTGATGGGTGAATTAAGTCCATTAACATTAAGTGTTAGTACTGATAGGTATGTGGTGATTCCTGCCATTTAGTTGTCTTAGTTATTTGAAGGTTTGATTGTGTGTACCTAACTTGATGTTACTCTCTACTGTCTTGCTTTTTCTTATCCTGTGGTTTGGTGCTGCCTGCCTTTTCATGGTTAAGTTGGGTGTCACTTTCTGTGTGCAGGATCCCTTGCAGAATCTTTTGTAATGGTGGCTTTGTGGTCACATATTGTTTTAGTTTCTGCTTATCATGGAAGACTTTTATTGCTCCATCTATTTTGAATGATAGCTCTGCTGGGTAGAGTATCCTGGGGTTGAAGTTATTTTCATTCAGTGCCCGGAAGATCTCACCCCACGCTCTTCTTGCTTTTAATGTTTCTGTTGAGAAGTCTGCTGTGATTTTGATGGGTTTACCTTTGTATGTTACTTGTTTTTTCTCTCTTACAGCCTTCAATATTCTTTCCTTAGTTTCTGAACTTGTTGTTTTAATGATGATATGTCGTGGAGTAGTTCTACTTTGATCTGGTCCGTTTGGTGTCCTGGAGGCCTCTTGCATGTGTATGGGAATATCTTTCTCTAGATTTGGGAAATTTTCCGTTATTATTTTGTTGAATATATTACGCATTCCTTTCGCTTGCACCTCTTCTCCTTCTTCGATGCCCATGATTCTCAAGTTTGGTCTTTTGATGGAGTCAGTGAGTTCCTGCATTTTCTTTTCACAGGTCTTGAGTTGTTTAATTAATAGTTCTTCTGTTTTTCCTTTAATTACCATTTCATCTTCAAGTTCTGAGATTCTGTCTTCTGTTTGTTCTATTCTGCTGGATTGGCCTTCCGTTTTGTTTTGCAGTTCTGTTTCGTTCTTTTTTCTGAGGTTTTCCATATCCTGGCAGTTTTCTTCTTTATTGTTGTCTATTTTTGTCCTGAGTTCATTTATCCATTTATTCATTGTGTTCTCTCTTTCACTTTGGTGTTTCTACAGTGCTTCTATGGTTTCCTTTATTTCTTCTTTTGCTTTACTGAATATTTCTTGAACCTTAATAATTCTGCATATTTATTTCAACAATTCTAGCTTTTTTTAGAGTTATTTATTTATATATACATATTTATTTATTTTTATTATTCATATGTGCATACAATTCTTGGGTCATTATCCCCCTGCCCCCTCCCCCTCCCTTCTCACCCCCCTCCTCCCCATCCCCTCAATACCTGGCAGAAACTATTTTGCCCTTATCTCTAATTTTGTTGAAGAGAGAGTATAAGTAATAATAGGAAGGAACAAGGGGTTTTGCTAGTTGAGATAAGAATAGCTGTACAAGGAGTTGATTCCTATTGATTTCCTGTGCAAGTGTGTTTCCTTCTATGTTAGTTCTTCTTGGTCTAACCTTTTCTCTAGTTCCTGGTCCCCTTCTCCTATTGGCCTCAGTTCCTTTTAAGGTATCTGCTTTAGTTTCTCTGCATTGAGGGCAACAAATGCTATCTAGTTTTTGAGGTGCCTTATCTATCCTCATACCTCCCTTGTGTGCTCTCACTTTATCATGTGATCAAAGTCCAATCCCTTTGTTGTGTTTGCCCTTGATCTAATGTCCACATATGAGGGAGAACATACGATTTTTGGTCTTTTGGGCCAGGCTAACCTCACTCAGAATGATGTTCTCCAATTCCATCCATTTACCAGTGAATGATAACATTTCGTTCTTCTTCATGGCTGCATAAAATTCCATTGTGTATAGATACCACATTTTCTTAATCCATTCGTCAGTGGTGGGGCATCTTGGCTGTTTCCATAACTTGGCTATTGTGAATAGTGCTGCAATTAACATGAGTGTGCAGGAGCCTCTGGAGTAACCTGTGTCACATTCTTTTGGGTATATCCCCAAGAGTGGTATTGCTGGATCAAATGGTAGATCGATGTCCAGCTTTTTAAGTAGCCTCCAGATTTTTTTCCAGAGTGGTTGTACTAGTCTACATTCCCACCAGCAGTGTAAGAGGGTTCCTTTTTCCCCGCATCCTCGCCAACACCTGTTGGTGGTGTTGCTGATGATGGCTATTCTAACAGGGGTGAGGTGGAATCTTAGCGTGGTTTTAATTTGCATTTCCTTTATTGCTAGAGATGGTGAGCATTTTTTCATGTGTTTTCTGGCCATTTGAATTTCTTCTTTTGAGAAAGTTCTATTTAGTTCACATGCCCATTTCTTTATTGGTTCATTAGTTTTGGGAGAATTTAGTTTTTTAAGTTCCCTGTATATTCTGGTTATCAGTCCTTTGTCTGATGTATAGTTGGCAAATATTTTCTCCCACTCTGTGGGTGTTCTCTTCAGTTTAGAGACCATTTCTTTTGATGAACAGAAGCTTTTTAGTTTTATGAGGTCCCATTTATCTATGCTATCTCTTAGTTGCTTGCTGCTGGGGTTTCATTGAGAAAGTTCTTACCTATACCTACTAACTCCAGAGTATTTCCTACTCTTTCTTGTATCAACTTAAGAGTTTGGGGTCTGATATTCAGATCCTTGATCCATTTTGAGTTAATCTTGGTATAGGGTGATATACATGGATCTAGTTTCAGTTTTTTGCAGACTGCTAACCAGTTTTCCCAGCAGTTTTTGTTGAAGAGGCTGCTATTTCTCCATCGTATATTTTTAGCTCCTTTGTCAAAGATAAGTTGCTCATAGTTGTGTGGCTTCATATCTGGATCTTCTATTCTGTTCCACTGGTCTTCATGTCTGTCTTTGTGCCAGTACCATGCTGTTTTTACTGTTACTGCTTTGTAATATAGTTTGAGGTCAGGTATTGTGATACCTCCTGCATTGTTCTTTTGACTGAGTATTGCCTTGGCTATTCGTGGCCTCTTGTGTTTCCATATAAATTTAACAGTAGATTTTTCAATCTCTTTAATGAATGTTATTGGAATTTTGATGGGAATTGCATTAAACATGTAGATTATTTTGGGGAGTATTGACATTTTTACTATGTTGATTCTACCAATCCATGAGCATGGGAGATCTCTCCACTTTCTATAGTCTTCCTCAATCTCTTTCTTCAGAAGTGTATAGTTTTCCTTGTAGAGGTCTTTCACATCTTTTGTTAGGTTTACACCTAGGTATTTGATTTTTTTTGAGGCTATTGTAAATAGAATTGTTTTCATATATTCTTTTTCAGTTTGTTCATTGCTAGTGTATAGAAATGCTAATGATTTTTCTATGTTGATTTTATATCCTGCTACCTTGCTATAGCTATTGATGATGTCTAGAAGCTTCTGAGTAGAGTTTTTTTGGGTCTTTAAGGTATAGGATCATGTCGTCTGCAAATAGGGCTATTTTGACAGTTTCTTTACCTACTTGTATTCCTTTTATTCCTTCTTCTTGCCTAATTGCTCTGGCTAGGAATTCCAGTACTATGTTGAATAGGAGTGGAGATAGTGGGCATCCTTGTCTGGTTCCTGATTTTAGAGGGAATGGTTTTAATTTTTCTCCGTTAAGTATAATGCTGGCTGTAGGTTTGTCATATATAGCTTTTATAATGTTGAGGAACTTTCCTTCTATTCCTAGTTTTCTTAGAGCTTTTATCATGAAATGATGTTGGATCTTATCAAAGGCTTTTTCTGCATCTATTGAGATGATCAAGTGGTTTTTGTCTTTGCTTCTGTTAATGTGGTTTATTACCTTTATTGATTTTCGTATGTTGAGCCACCCCCGCATCCCTGGGATGAAGCCTACCTGGTCGTGGTGAATAATCTTTTTGATGTGTTGCTGAATTCGGTTTGCCATTATTTTCTTGAGGATTTTTGCATCAATGTTCATTAAGGAGATTGGCCTATAGTTCTCCTTTTTGGAGGTGTCTTTGCCTGGTTTGGGGATAAGTGTAATACTGGCTTCATAAAATGTGTTTGGCAGTTTTCCTTCCCTTTCTATTTCATGGAACAGTTTAAGGAGGGTTGGTATCAGTTCTTCTTTAAAGGTCTGATAGAATTCAGCAGAGAATCCATCAGGTCCTGGACTTTTCTTTTTGGGGAGACTCTTGATTGCTGCTTCCATTTCATTTTGTGTTATAGGTCTATTCAGGTGATTAATTTCCTCTTGGTTCAGTTCTGGATGATCATATGTATCTAGAAATCTGTCCATTTCTTTAAGATTTTCAAATTTATTTGAATATAGGTTCTCAAAGTAGTCTCTGATGATTTCCTGGACTTCCATGGTGTTTGTTGTTATCTCCCCTTTTGCATTCCTAATTCTACTAATTTGGGTTTTTTCTCTCCTCATTTTAGTCAGGTTTGCCGGGGGTCTATCGATCTTGTTTATTTTTTCAAAGAACCAACTTTTTGTTTCATTAATTCTTTGTATGGTTTTTTTGGTTTCTATTTCGTTGATTTCAGCTCTTATTTTTATTATTTCTCTCCTTCTATTTGTTTTGGGATTTGCTTGTTCTTGTTTTTCTAGGAGTTTGAGATGTATCATTAGGTCATTAATTTGGGATCTTTCAATCTTTTTAATATATGCACTCATGGCTATAAACTTTCCTCTCAAGACTGCCTTAGCTGTGTCCCATAGGTTCCGGTAGGTTGTGTTTTCATTTTCATTGACTTCCAGGAACTTTTTAATTTCCTCTTTTATTGCATCGATGATCCATTCTTCATTAAGTAGTGAGTTATTTAGTTTCCAGCTGTTTGCATGTTTTTTGTCTTTACTTTTGTTGTTGAGTTCTACTTTTACTGCATTGTGGTCAGATAGTATGCACGGTATTATTTCTATTCTCTTATACTTGCTGAGGCTTGCTTTGTGCCCTAGGATATGATCTATTTTGGAGAAGGTTCCATGGGCTGCTGAGAAGAATGTATATTGTGTAGAGGTTGGATGAAATGTTCTGTAGACATCTACTAGGTCCACTTGATCTATTGCATATTTTAGATCTTGGATTTCTCTGTTGAGTTTTTGTTTGGATGACCTATCTATTGATGATAATGGAGTGTTAAAGTCTCCCACAACCACTGTGTTGGCGTTTATATATGCTTTTAGGTCTTTCAGGGTATGTTTGCTGAAATTGGGTGTGTTGACATTGGGTGCGTACAGATTGATGATTATTATTTCCCTTTGGTCTATTTCCCCTTTTATTAGTATGGAATGTCCTTCTTTATCTCGTTTGATCAATGTAGGTTTGAAGTCTACTTTATCAGAGATAAGTATTGCTACTCCTGCTTGTTTTCGGGGGCCATTGGCTTGGTAAATCTTCTTCCAGCCTTTCATCCTAAGCATATGCTTATTTCTGTCGGTGAGATGAGTCTCCTGTAAGCAACAAATTGTTGGATCTTCTTTTTTAATCCATTTTGTCAAACGGTGTCTTTTGATGGGTGAATTAAGTCCATTAACATTAAGTGTTAGTACTGATAGGTATGTGGTGATTCCTGCCATTTAGTTGTCTTAGTTATTTGAAGGTTTGATTGTGTGTACCTAACTTGATGTTACTCTCTACTGTCTTGCTTTTTCTTATCCTGTGGTTTGGTGCTGCCTGCCTTTTCATGGTTAAGTTGGGTGTCACTTTCTGTGTGCAGGATCCCTTGCAGAATCTTTTGTAATGGTGGCTTTGTGGTCACATATTGTTTTAGTTTCTGCTTATCATGGAAGACTTTTATTGCTCCATCTATTTTGAATGATAGCTCTGCTGGGTAGAGTATCCTGGGGTTGAAGTTATTTTCATTCAGTGCCCGGAAGATCTCACCCCACGCTCTTCTTGCTTTTAATGTTTCTGTTGAGAAGTCTGCTGTGATTTTGATGGGTTTACCTTTGTATGTTACTTGTTTTTTCTCTCTTACAGCCTTCAATATTCTTTCCTTAGTTTCTGAACTTGTTGTTTTAATGATGATATGTCGTGGAGTAGTTCTACTTTGATCTGGTCCGTTTGGTGTCCTGGAGGCCTCTTGCATGTGTATGGGAATATCTTTCTCTAGATTTGGGAAATTTTCCGTTATTATTTTGTTGAATATATTACGCATTCCTTTCGCTTGCACCTCTTCTCCTTCTTCGATGCCCATGATTCTCAAGTTTGGTCTTTTGATGGAGTCAGTGAGTTCCTGCATTTTCTTTTCACAGGTCTTGAGTTGTTTAATTAATAGTTCTTCTGTTTTTCCTTTAATTACCATTTCATCTTCAAGTTCTGAGATTCTGTCTTCTGTTTGTTCTATTCTGCTGGATTGGCCTTCCGTTTTGTTTTGCAGTTCTGTTTCGTTCTTTTTTCTGAGGTTTTCCATATCCTGGCAGTTTTCTTCTTTATTGTTGTCTATTTTTGTCCTGAGTTCATTTATCCATTTATTCATTGTGTTCTCTCTTTCACTTTGGTGTTTCTACAGTGCTTCTATGGTTTCCTTTATTTCTTCTTTTGCTTTACTGAATATTTCTTGAACCTTAATAATTCTGCATATTTATTTCAACAATTCTAGCTTTTTTTAGAGTTATTTATTTATATATACATATTTATTTATTTTTATTATTCATATGTGCATACAATTCTTCGGTCATTATCCCCCTGCCCCCTCCCCCTCCCTTCTCACCCCCCTCCCCCCATCCCCTCAATACCTGGCAGAAACTATTTTGCCCTTATCTCTAATTTTGTTGAAGAGAGAGTATAAGTAATAATAGGAAGGAACAAGGGGTTTTGCTAGTTGAGATAAGAATAGCTGTACAAGGAGTTGATTCCTATTGATTTCCTGTGCAAGTGTGTTTCCTTCTATGTTAGTTCTTCTTGGTCTAACCTTTTCTCTAGTTCCTGGTCCCCTTCTCCTATTGGCCTCAGTTCCTTTTAAGGTATCTGCTTTAGTTTCTCTGCATTGAGGGCAACAAATGCTATCTAGTTTTTGAGGTGCCTTATCTATCCTCATACCTCCCTTGTGTGCTCTCACTTTATCATGTGATCAAAGTCCAATCCCTTTGTTGTGTTTGCCCTTGATCTAATGTCCACATATGAGGGAGAACATACGATTTTTGGTCTTTTGGGCCAGGCTAACCTCACTCAGAATGATGTTCTCCAATTCCATCCATTTACCAGTGAATGATAACATTTCGTTCTTCTTCATGGCTGCATAAAATTCCATTGTGTATAGATACCACATTTTCTTAATCCATTCATCAGTGGTGGGGCATCTTGGCTGTTTCCATAACTTGGCTATTGTGAATAGTGCTGCAATTAACATGAGTGTGCAGGAGCCTCTGGAGTAACCTGTGTCACATTCTTTTGGGTATATCCCCAAGAGTGGTATTGCTGGATCAAATGGTAGATCGATGTCCAGCTTTTTAAGTAGCCTCCAGATTTTTTTCCAGAGTGGTTGTACTAGTCTACATTCCCACCAGCAGTGTAAGAGGGTTCCTTTTTCCCCGCATCCTCGCCAACACCTGTTGGTGGTGTTGCTGATGATGGCTATTCTAACAGGGGTGAGGTGGAATCTTAGCGTGGTTTTAATTTGCATTTCCTTTATTGCTAGAGATGGTGAGCATTTTTTCATGTGTTTTCTGGCCATTTGAATTTCTTCTTTTGAGAAAGTTCTATTTAGTTCACATGCCCATTTCTTTATTGGTTCATTAGTTTTGGGAGAATTTAGTTTTTTAAGTTCCCTGTATATTCTGGTTATCAGTCCTTTGTCTGATGTATAGTTGGCAAATATTTTCTCCCACTCTGTGGGTGTTCTCTTCAGTTTAGAGACCATTTCTTTTGATGAACAGAAGCTTTTTAGTTTTATGAGGTCCCATTTATCTATGCTATCTCTTAGTTGCTTGCTGCTGCGGTTTCATTGAGAAAGTTCTTACCTATACCTACTAACTCCAGAGTATTTCCTACTCTTTCTTGTATCAACTTAAGAGTTTGGGGTCTGATATTCAGATCCTTGATCCATTTTGAGTTAATCTTGGTATAGGGTGATATACATGGATCTAGTTTCAGTTTTTTGCAGACTGCTAACCAGTTTTCCCAGCAGTTTTTGTTGAAGAGGCTGCTATTTCTCCATCGTATATTTTTAGCTCCTTTGTCAAAGATAAGTTGCTCATAGTTGTGTGGCTTCATATCTGGATCTTCTATTCTGTTCCACTGGTCTTCATGTCTGTCTTTGTGCCAGTACCATGCTGTTTTTACTGTTACTGCTTTGTAATATAGTTTGAGGTCAGGTATTGTGATACCTCCTGCATTGTTCTTTTGACTGAGTATTGCCTTGGCTATTCGTGGCCTCTTGTGTTTCCATATAAATTTAACAGTAGATTTTTCAATCTCTTTAATGAATGTTATTGGAATTTGGATGGGAATTGCATTAAACATGTAGATTACTTTGGGGAGTATTGACATTTTTACTATGTTGATTCTACCAATCCATGAGCATGGGAGATCTCTCCACTTTCTATAGTCTTCCTCAATCTCTTTCTTCAGAAGTGTATAGTTTTCCTTGTAGAGGTCTTTCACATCTTTTGTTAGGTTTACACCTAGGTATTTGATTTTTTTTGAGGCTATTGTAAATAGAATTGTTTTCATATATTCTTTTTCAGTTTGTTCATTGCTAGTGTATAGAAATGCTAATGATTTTTCTATGTTGATTTTATATCCTGCTACCTTGCTATAGCTATTGATGATGTCTAGAAGCTTCTGAGTAGAGTTTTTTTGGGTCTTTAAGGTATAGGATCATGTCGTCTGCAAATAGGGCTATTTTGACAGTTTCTTTACCTACTTGTATTCCTTTTATTCTTTCTTCTTGCCTAATTGCTCTGGCTAGGAATTCCAGTACTATGTTGAATAGGAGTGGAGATAGTGGGCATCCTTGTCTGGTTCCTGATTTTAGAGGGAATGGTTTTAATTTTTCTCCGTTAAGTATAATGCTGGCTGTAGGTTTGTCATATATAGCTTTTATAATGTTGAGGAACTTTCCTTCTATTCCTAGTTTTCTTAGAGCTTTTATCATGAAATGATGTTGGATCTTATCAAAGGCTTTTTCTGCATCTATTGAGATGATCAAGTGGTTTTTGTCTTTGCTTCTGTTAATGTGGTTTATTACCTTTATTGATTTTCGTATGTTGAGCCACCCCCGCATCCCTGGGATGAAGCCTACCTGGTCGTGGTGAATAATCTTTTTGATGTGTTGCTGAATTCGGTTTGCCATTATTTTGTTGAGGATTTTTGCATCAATGTTCATTAAGGAGATTGGCCTATAGTTCTCCTTTTTGGAGGTGTCTTTGCCTGGTTTGGGGATAAGTGTAATACTGGCTTCATAAAATGTGTTTGGCAGTTTTCCTTCCCTTTCTATTTCATGGAACAGTTTAAGGAGGGTTGGTATCAGTTCTTCTTTAAAGGTCTGATAGAATTCAGCAGAGAATCCATCAGGTCCTGGACTTTTCTTTTTGGGGAGACTCTTGATTGCTGCCTCCATTTCATTTTGTGTTATAGGTCTATTCAGGTGATTAATTTCCTCTTGGTTCAGTTCTGGATGATCATATGTATCTAGAAATCTGTCCATTTCTTTAAGATTTTCAAATTTATTTGAATATAGGTTCTCAAAGTAGTCTCTGATGATTTCCTGGACTTCCATGGTGTTTGTTGTTATCTCCCCTTTTGCATTCCTAATTCTACTAATTTGGGTTTTTTCTCTCCTCATTTTAGTCAGGTTTGCCGGGGGTCTATCGATCTTGTTTATTTTTTCAAAGAACCAACTTTTTGTTTCATTAATTCTTTGTATGGTTTTTTTGGTTTCTATTTCGTTGATTTCAGCTCTTATTTTTATTATTTCTCTCCTTCTATTTGTTTTGGGATTTGCTTGTTCTTGTTTTTCTAGGAGTTTGAGATGTATCATTAGGTCATTAATTTGGGATCTTTCAATCTTTTTAATATATGCACTCATGGCTATAAACTTTCCTCTCAAGACTGCCTTAGCTGTGTCCCATAGGTTCCGGTAGGTTGTGTTTTCATTTTCATTGACTTCCAGGAACTTTTTAATTTCCTCTTTTATTGCATCGATGATCCATTCTTCATTAAGTAGTGAGTTATTTAGTTTCCAGCTGTTTGCATGTTTTTTGTCTTTACTTTTGTTGTTGAGTTCTACTTTTACTGCATTGTGGTCAGATAGTATGCACGGTATTATTTCTATTCTCTTATACTTGCTGAGGCTTGCTTTGTGCCCTAGGATATGATCTATTTTGGAGAAGGTTCCATGGGCTGCTGAGAAGAATGTATATTGTGTAGAGGTTGGATGAAATGTTCTGTAGACATCTACTAGGTCCACTTGATCTATTGCATATTTTAGATCTTGGATTTCTCTGTTGAGTTTTTGTTTGGATGACCTATCTATTGATGATAATGGAGTGTTAAAGTCTCCCACAACCACTGTGTTGGCGTTTATATATGCTTTTAGGTCTTTCAGGGTATGTTTGCTGAAATTGGGTGTGTTGACATTGGGTGCGTACAGATTGATGATTATTATTTCCCTTTGGTCTATTTCCCCTTTTATTAGTATGGAATGTCCTTCTTTATCTCGTTTGATCAATGTAGGTTTGAAGTCTACTTTATCAGAGATAAGTATTGCTACTCCTGCTTGTTTTCGGGGGCCATTGGCTTGGTAAATCTTCTTCCAGCCTTTCATCCTAAGCATATGCTTATTTCTGTCGGTGAGATGAGTCTCCTGTAAGCAACAAATTGTTGGATCTTCTTTTTTAATCCATTTTGTCAAACGGTGTCTTTTGATGGGTGAATTAAGTCCATTAACATTAAGTGTTAGTACTGATAGGTATGTGGTGATTCCTGCCATTTAGTTGTCTTAGTTATTTGAAGGTTTGATTGTGTGTACCTAACTTGATGTTACTCTCTACTGTCTTGCTTTTTCTTATCCTGTGGTTTGGTGCTGCCTGCCTTTTCATGGTTAAGTTGGGTGTCACTTTCTGTGTGCAGGATCCCTTGCAGAATCTTTTGTAATGGTGGCTTTGTGGTCACATATTGTTTTAGTTTCTGCTTATCATGGAAGACTTTTATTGCTCCATCTATTTTGAATGATAGCTCTGCTGGGTAGAGTATCCTGGGGTTGAAGTTATTTTCATTCAGTGCCCGGAAGATCTCACCCCACGCTCTTCTTGCTTTTAATGTTTCTGTTGAGAAGTCTGCTGTGATTTTGATGGGTTTACCTTTGTATGTTACTTGTTTTTTCTCTCTTACAGCCTTCAATATTCTTTCCTTAGTTTCTGAACTTGTTGTTTTAATGATGATATGTCGTGGAGTAGTTCTACTTTGATCTGGTCCGTTTGGTGTCCTGGAGGCCTCTTGCATGTGTATGGGAATATCTTTCTCTAGATTTGGGAAATTTTCCGTTATTATTTTGTTGAATATATTACGCATTCCTTTCGCTTGCACCTCTTCTCCTTCTTCGATGCCCATGATTCTCAAGTTTGGTCTTTTGATGGAGTCAGTGAGTTCCTGCATTTTCTTTTCACAGGTCTTGAGTTGTTTAATTAATAGTTCTTCTGTTTTTCCTTTAATTACCATTTCATCTTCAAGTTCTGAGATTCTGTCTTCTGTTTGTTCTATTCTGCTGGATTGGCCTTCCGTTTTGTTTTGCAGTTCTGTTTCGTTCTTTTTTCTGAGGTTTTCCATATCCTGGCAGTTTTCTTCTTTATTGTTGTCTATTTTTGTCCTGAGTTCATTTATCCATTTATTCATTGTGTTCTCTCTTTCACTTTGGTGTTTCTACAGTGCTTCTATGGTTTCCTTTATTTCTTCTTTTGCTTTACTGAATATTTCTTGAACCTTAATAATTCTGCATATTTATTTCAACAATTCTAGCTTTTTTTAGAGTTATTTATTTATATATACATATTTATTTATTTTTATTATTCATATGTGCATACAATTCTTGGGTCATTATCCCCCTGCCCCCTCCCCCTCCCTTCTCACCCCCCTCCTCCCCATCCCCTCAATACCTGGCAGAAACTATTTTGCCCTTATCTCTAATTTTGTTGAAGAGAGAGTATAAGTAATAATAGGAAGGAACAAGGGGTTTTGCTAGTTGAGATAAGAATAGCTGTACAAGGAGTTGATTCCTATTGATTTCCTGTGCAAGTGTGTTTCCTTCTATGTTAGTTCTTCTTGGTCTAACCTTTTCTCTAGTTCCTGGTCCCCTTCTCCTATTGGCCTCAGTTCCTTTTAAGGTATCTGCTTTAGTTTCTCTGCATTGAGGGCAACAAATGCTATCTAGTTTTTGAGGTGCCTTATCTATCCTCATACCTCCCTTGTGTGCTCTCACTTTATCATGTGATCAAAGTCCAATCCCTTTGTTGTGTTTGCCCTTGATCTAATGTCCACATATGAGGGAGAACATACGATTTTTGGTCTTTTGGGCCAGGCTAACCTCACTCAGAATGATGTTCTCCAATTCCATCCATTTACCAGTGAATGATAACATTTCGTTCTTCTTCATGGCTGCATAAAATTCCATTGTGTATAGATACCACATTTTCTTAATCCATTCATCAGTGGTGGGGCATCTTGGCTGTTTCCATAACTTGGCTATTGTGAATAGTGCTGCAATTAACATGAGTGTGCAGGAGCCTCTGGAGTAACCTGTGTCACATTCTTTTGGGTATATCCCCAAGAGTGGTATTGCTGGATCAAATGGTAGATCGATGTCCAGCTTTTTAAGTAGCCTCCAGATTTTTTTCCAGAGTGGTTGTACTAGTCTACATTCCCACCAGCAGTGTAAGAGGGTTCCTTTTTCCCCGCATCCTCGCCAACACCTGTTGGTGGTGTTGCTGATGATGGCTATTCTAACAGGGGTGAGGTGGAATCTTAGCGTGGTTTTAATTTGCATTTCCTTTATTGCTAGAGATGGTGAGCATTTTTTCATGTGTTTTCTGGCCATTTGAATTTCTTCTTTTGAGAAAGTTCTATTTAGTTCACATGCCCATTTCTTTATTGGTTCATTAGTTTTGGGAGAATTTAGTTTTTTAAGTTCCCTGTATATTCTGGTTATCAGTCCTTTGTCTGATGTATAGTTGGCAAATATTTTCTCCCACTCTGTGGGTGTTCTCTTCAGTTTAGAGACCATTTCTTTTGATGAACAGAAGCTTTTTAGTTTTATGAGGTCCCATTTATCTATGCTATCTCTTAGTTGCTTGCTGCTGGGGTTTCATTGAGAAAGTTCTTACCTATACCTACTAACTCCAGAGTATTTCCTACTCTTTCTTGTATCAACTTAAGAGTTTGGGGTCTGATATTCAGATCCTTGATCCATTTTGAGTTAATCTTGGTATAGGGTGATATACATGGATCTAGTTTCAGTTTTTTGCAGACTGCTAACCAGTTTTCCCAGCAGTTTTTGTTGAAGAGGCTGCTATTTCTCCATCGTATATTTTTAGCTCCTTTGTCAAAGATAAGTTGCTCATAGTTGTGTGGCTTCATATCTGGATCTTCTATTCTGTTCCACTGGTCTTCATGTCTGTCTTTGTGCCAGTACCATGCTGTTTTTACTGTTACTGCTTTGTAATATAGTTTGAGGTCAGGTATTGTGATACCTCCTGCATTGTTCTTTTGACTGAGTATTGCCTTGGCTATTCGTGGCCTCTTGTGTTTCCATATAAATTTAACAGTAGATTTTTCAATCTCTTTAATGAATGTTATTGGAATTTTGATGGGAATTGCATTAAACATGTAGATTATTTTGGGGAGTATTGACATTTTTACTATGTTGATTCTACCAATCCATGAGCATGGGAGATCTCTCCACTTTCTATAGTCTTCCTCAATCTCTTTCTTCAGAAGTGTATAGTTTTCCTTGTAGAGGTCTTTCACATCTTTTGTTAGGTTTACACCTAGGTATTTGATTTTTTTTGAGGCTATTGTAAATAGAATTGTTTTCATATATTCTTTTTCAGTTTGTTCATTGCTAGTGTATAGAAATGCTAATGATTTTTCTATGTTGATTTTATATCCTGCTACCTTGCTATAGCTATTGATGATGTCTAGAAGCTTCTGAGTAGAGTTTTTTTGGGTCTTTAAGGTATAGGATCATGTCGTCTGCAAATAGGGCTATTTTGACAGTTTCTTTACCTACTTGTATTCCTTTTATTCCTTCTTCTTGCCTAATTGCTCTGGCTAGGAATTCCAGTACTATGTTGAATAGGAGTGGAGATAGTGGGCATCCTTGTCTGGTTCCTGATTTTAGAGGGAATGGTTTTAATTTTTCTCCGTTAAGTATAATGCTGGCTGTAGGTTTGTCATATATAGCTTTTATAATGTTGAGGAACTTTCCTTCTATTCCTAGTTTTCTTAGAGCTTTTATCATGAAATGATGTTGGATCTTATCAAAGGCTTTTTCTGCATCTATTGAGATGATCAAGTGGTTTTTGTCTTTGCTTCTGTTAATGTGGTTTATTACCTTTATTGATTTTCGTATGTTGAGCCACCCCCGCATCCCTGGGATGAAGCCTACCTGGTCGTGGTGAATAATCTTTTTGATGTGTTGCTGAATTCGGTTTGCCATTATTTTCTTGAGGATTTTTGCATCAATGTTCATTAAGGAGATTGGCCTATAGTTCTCCTTTTTGGAGGTGTCTTTGCCTGGTTTGGGGATAAGTGTAATACTGGCTTCATAAAATGTGTTTGGCAGTTTTCCTTCCCTTTCTATTTCATGGAACAGTTTAAGGAGGGTTGGTATCAGTTCTTCTTTAAAGGTCTGATAGAATTCAGCAGAGAATCCATCAGGTCCTGGACTTTTCTTTTTGGGGAGACTCTTGATTGCTGCTTCCATTTCATTTTGTGTTATAGGTCTATTCAGGTGATTAATTTCCTCTTGGTTCAGTTCTGGATGATCATATGTATCTAGAAATCTGTCCATTTCTTTAAGATTTTCAAATTTATTTGAATATAGGTTCTCAAAGTAGTCTCTGATGATTTCCTGGACTTCCATGGTGTTTGTTGTTATCTCCCCTTTTGCATTCCTAATTCTACTAATTTGGGTTTTTTCTCTCCTCATTTTAGTCAGGTTTGCCGGGGGTCTATCGATCTTGTTTATTTTTTCAAAGAACCAACTTTTTGTTTCATTAATTCTTTGTATGGTTTTTTTGGTTTCTATTTCGTTGATTTCAGCTCTTATTTTTATTATTTCTCTCCTTCTATTTGTTTTGGGATTTGCTTGTTCTTGTTTTTCTAGGAGTTTGAGATGTATCATTAGGTCATTAATTTGGGATCTTTCAATCTTTTTAATATATGCACTCATGGCTATAAACTTTCCTCTCAAGACTGCCTTAGCTGTGTCCCATAGGTTCCGGTAGGTTGTGTTTTCATTTTCATTGACTTCCAGGAACTTTTTAATTTCCTCTTTTATTGCATCGATGATCCATTCTTCATTAAGTAGTGAGTTATTTAGTTTCCAGCTGTTTGCATGTTTTTTGTCTTTACTTTTGTTGTTGAGTTCTACTTTTACTGCATTGTGGTCAGATAGTATGCACGGTATTATTTCTATTCTCTTATACTTGCTGAGGCTTGCTTTGTGCCCTAGGATATGATCTATTTTGGAGAAGGTTCCATGGGCTGCTGAGAAGAATGTATATTGTGTAGAGGTTGGATGAAATGTTCTGTAGACATCTACTAGGTCCACTTGATCTATTGCATATTTTAGATCTTGGATTTCTCTGTTGAGTTTTTGTTTGGATGACCTATCTATTGATGATAATGGAGTGTTAAAGTCTCCCACAACCACTGTGTTGGCGTTTATATATGCTTTTAGGTCTTTCAGGGTATGTTTGCTGAAATTGGGTGTGTTGACATTGGGTGCGTACAGATTGATGATTATTATTTCCCTTTGGTCTATTTCCCCTTTTATTAGTATGGAATGTCCTTCTTTATCTCGTTTGATCAATGTAGGTTTGAAGTCTACTTTATCAGAGATAAGTATTGCTACTCCTGCTTGTTTTCGGGGGCCATTGGCTTGGTAAATCTTCTTCCAGCCTTTCATCCTAAGCATATGCTTATTTCTGTCGGTGAGATGAGTCTCCTGTAAGCAACAAATTGTTGGATCTTCTTTTTTAATCCATTTTGTCAAACGGTGTCTTTTGATGGGTGAATTAAGTCCATTAACATTAAGTGTTAGTACTGATAGGTATGTGGTGATTCCTGCCATTTAGTTGTCTTAGTTATTTGAAGGTTTGATTGTGTGTACCTAACTTGATGTTACTCTCTACTGTCTTGCTTTTTCTTATCCTGTGGTTTGGTGCTGCCTGCCTTTTCATGGTTAAGTTGGGTGTCACTTTCTGTGTGCAGGATCCCTTGCAGAATCTTTTGTAATGGTGGCTTTGTGGTCACATATTGTTTTAGTTTCTGCTTATCATGGAAGACTTTTATTGCTCCATCTATTTTGAATGATAGCTCTGCTGGGTAGAGTATCCTGGGGTTGAAGTTATTTTCATTCAGTGCCCGGAAGATCTCACCCCACGCTCTTCTTGCTTTTAATGTTTCTGTTGAGAAGTCTGCTGTGATTTTGATGGGTTTACCTTTGTATGTTACTTGTTTTTTCTCTCTTACAGCCTTCAATATTCTTTCCTTAGTTTCTGAACTTGTTGTTTTAATGATGATATGTCGTGGAGTAGTTCTACTTTGATCTGGTCCGTTTGGTGTCCTGGAGGCCTCTTGCATGTGTATGGGAATATCTTTCTCTAGATTTGGGAAATTTTCCGTTATTATTTTGTTGAATATATTACGCATTCCTTTCGCTTGCACCTCTTCTCCTTCTTCGATGCCCATGATTCTCAAGTTTGGTCTTTTGATGGAGTCAGTGAGTTCCTGCATTTTCTTTTCACAGGTCTTGAGTTGTTTAATTAATAGTTCTTCTGTTTTTCCTTTAATTACCATTTCATCTTCAAGTTCTGAGATTCTGTCTTCTGTTTGTTCTATTCTGCTGGATTGGCCTTCCGTTTTGTTTTGCAGTTCTGTTTCGTTCTTTTTTCTGAGGTTTTCCATATCCTGGCAGTTTTCTTCTTTATTGTTGTCTATTTTTGTCCTGAGTTCATTTATCCATTTATTCATTGTGTTCTCTCTTTCACTTTGGTGTTTCTACAGTGCTTCTATGGTTTCCTTTATTTCTTCTTTTGCTTTACTGAATATTTCTTGAACCTTAATAATTCTGCATATTTATTTCAACAATTCTAGCTTTTTTTAGAGTTATTTATTTATATATACATATTTATTTATTTTTATTATTCATATGTGCATACAATTCTTGGGTCATTATCCCCCTGCCCCCTCCCCCTCCCTTCTCACCCCCCTCCTCCCCATCCCCTCAATACCTGGCAGAAACTATTTTGCCCTTATCTCTAATTTTGTTGAAGAGAGAGTATAAGTAATAATAGGAAGGAACAAGGGGTTTTGCTAGTTGAGATAAGAATAGCTGTACAAGGAGTTGATTCCTATTGATTTCCTGTGCAAGTGTGTTTCCTTCTATGTTAGTTCTTCTTGGTCTAACCTTTTCTCTAGTTCCTGGTCCCCTTCTCCTATTGGCCTCAGTTCCTTTTAAGGTATCTGCTTTAGTTTCTCTGCATTGAGGGCAACAAATGCTATCTAGTTTTTGAGGTGCCTTATCTATCCTCATACCTCCCTTGTGTGCTCTCACTTTATCATGTGATCAAAGTCCAATCCCTTTGTTGTGTTTGCCCTTGATCTAATGTCCACATATGAGGGAGAACATACGATTTTTGGTCTTTTGGGCCAGGCTAACCTCACTCAGAATGATGTTCTCCAATTCCATCCATTTACCAGTGAATGATAACATTTCGTTCTTCTTCATGGCTGCATAAAATTCCATTGTGTATAGATACCACATTTTCTTAATCCATTCATCAGTGGTGGGGCATCTTGGCTGTTTCCATAACTTGGCTATTGTGAATAGTGCTGCAATTAACATGAGTGTGCAGGAGCCTCTGGAGTAACCTGTGTCACATTCTTTTGGGTATATCCCCAAGAGTGGTATTGCTGGATCAAATGGTAGATCGATGTCCAGCTTTTTAAGTAGCCTCCAGATTTTTTTCCAGAGTGGTTGTACTAGTCTACATTCCCACCAGCAGTGTAAGAGGGTTCCTTTTTCCCCGCATCCTCGCCAACACCTGTTGGTGGTGTTGCTGATGATGGCTATTCTAACAGGGGTGAGGTGGAATCTTAGCGTGGTTTTAATTTGCATTTCCTTTATTGCTAGAGATGGTGAGCATTTTTTCATGTGTTTTCTGGCCATTTGAATTTCTTCTTTTGAGAAAGTTCTATTTAGTTCACATGCCCATTTCTTTATTGGTTCATTAGTTTTGGGAGAATTTAGTTTTTTAAGTTCCCTGTATATTCTGGTTATCAGTCCTTTGTCTGATGTATAGTTGGCAAATATTTTCTCCCACTCTGTGGGTGTTCTCTTCAGTTTAGAGACCATTTCTTTTGATGAACAGAAGCTTTTTAGTTTTATGAGGTCCCATTTATCTATGCTATCTCTTAGTTGCTTGCTGCTGGGGTTTCATTGAGAAAGTTCTTACCTATACCTACTAACTCCAGAGTATTTCCTACTCTTTCTTGTATCAACTTAAGAGTTTGGGGTCTGATATTCAGATCCTTGATCCATTTTGAGTTAATCTTGGTATAGGGTGATATACATGGATCTAGTTTCAGTTTTTTGCAGACTGCTAACCAGTTTTCCCAGCAGTTTTTGTTGAAGAGGCTGCTATTTCTCCATCGTATATTTTTAGCTCCTTTGTCAAAGATAAGTTGCTCATAGTTGTGTGGCTTCATATCTGGATCTTCTATTCTGTTCCACTGGTCTTCATGTCTGTCTTTGTGCCAGTACCATGCTGTTTTTACTGTTACTGCTTTGTAATATAGTTTGAGGTCAGGTATTGTGATACCTCCTGCATTGTTCTTTTGACTGAGTATTGCCTTGGCTATTCGTGGCCTCTTGTGTTTCCATATAAATTTAACAGTAGATTTTTCAATCTCTTTAATGAATGTTATTGGAATTTTGATGGGAATTGCATTAAACATGTAGATTATTTTGGGGAGTATTGACATTTTTACTATGTTGATTCTACCAATCCATGAGCATGGGAGATCTCTCCACTTTCTATAGTCTTCCTCAATCTCTTTCTTCAGAAGTGTATAGTTTTCCTTGTAGAGGTCTTTCACATCTTTTGTTAGGTTTACACCTAGGTATTTGATTTTTTTTGAGGCTATTGTAAATAGAATTGTTTTCATATATTCTTTTTCAGTTTGTTCATTGCTAGTGTATAGAAATGCTAATGATTTTTCTATGTTGATTTTATATCCTGCTACCTTGCTATAGCTATTGATGATGTCTAGAAGCTTCTGAGTAGAGTTTTTTTGGGTCTTTAAGGTATAGGATCATGTCGTCTGCAAATAGGGCTATTTTGACAGTTTCTTTACCTACTTGTATTCCTTTTATTCCTTCTTCTTGCCTAATTGCTCTGGCTAGGAATTCCAGTACTATGTTGAATAGGAGTGGAGATAGTGGGCATCCTTGTCTGGTTCCTGATTTTAGAGGGAATGGTTTTAATTTTTCTCCGTTAAGTATAATGCTGGCTGTAGGTTTGTCATATATAGCTTTTATAATGTTGAGGAACTTTCCTTCTATTCCTAGTTTTCTTAGAGCTTTTATCATGAAATGATGTTGGATCTTATCAAAGGCTTTTTCTGCATCTATTGAGATGATCAAGTGGTTTTTGTCTTTGCTTCTGTTAATGTGGTTTATTACCTTTATTGATTTTCGTATGTTGAGCCACCCCCGCATCCCTGGGATGAAGCCTACCTGGTCGTGGTGAATAATCTTTTTGATGTGTTGCTGAATTCGGTTTGCCATTATTTTCTTGAGGATTTTTGCATCAATGTTCATTAAGGAGATTGGCCTATAGTTCTCCTTTTTGGAGGTGTCTTTGCCTGGTTTGGGGATAAGTGTAATACTGGCTTCATAAAATGTGTTTGGCAGTTTTCCTTCCCTTTCTATTTCATGGAACAGTTTAAGGAGGGTTGGTATCAGTTCTTCTTTAAAGGTCTGATAGAATTCAGCAGAGAATCCATCAGGTCCTGGACTTTTCTTTTTGGGGAGACTCTTGATTGCTGCTTCCATTTCATTTTGTGTTATAGGTCTATTCAGGTGATTAATTTCCTCTTGGTTCAGTTTTGGATGATCATATGTATCTAGAAATCTGTCCATTTCTTTAAGATTTTCAAATTTATTTGAATATAGGTTCTCAAAGTAGTCTCTGATGATTTCCTGGACTTCCATGGTGTTTGTTGTTATCTCCCCTTTTGCATTCCTAATTCTACTAATTTGGGTTTTTTCTCTCCTCATTTTAGTCAGGTTTGCCAGGGGTCTATCGATCTTGTTTATTTTTTCAAAGAACCAACTTTTTGTTTCATTAATTCTTTGTATGGTTTTTTTGGTTTCTATTTCGTTGATTTCAGCTCTTATTTTTATTATTTCTCTCCTTCTATTTGTTTTGGGATTTGCTTGTTCTTGTTTTTCTAGGAGTTTGAGATGTATCATTAGGTCATTGATTTGGGATCTTTCAATCTTTTTAATATATGCACTCATGGCTATAAACTTTCCTCTCAAGACTGCCTTAGCTGTGTCCCATAGGTTCCGGTAGGTTGTGTTTTCATTTTCATTGACTTCCAGGAACTTTTTAATTTCCTCTTTTATTGCATCGATGATCCATTCTTCATTAAGTAGTGAGTTATTTAGTTTCCAGCTGTTTGCATGTTTTTTGTCTTTACTTTTGTTGTTGAGTTCTACTTTTACTGCATTGTGGTCAGATAGTATGCACGGTATTATTTCTATTCTCTTATACTTGCTGAGGCTTGCTTTGTGCCCTAGGATATGATCTATTTTGGAGAAGGTTCCATGGGCTGCTGAGAAGAATGTATATTGTGTAGAGGTTGGATGAAATGTTCTGTAGACATCTACTAGGTCCACTTGATCTATTGCATATTTTAGATCTTGGATTTCTTTATTGAGTTTTTGTTTGGATGACCTATCTATTGATGATAATGGAGTGTTAAAGTCTCCCACAACCACTGTGTTGGCGTTTATATATGCTTTTAGGTCTTTCAGGGTATGTTTGCTGAAATTGGGTGCGTTGACATTGGGTGCGTACAGATTGATGATTATTATTTCCTTTTGGTCTATTTCCCCTTTTATTAGTATGGAATGTCCTTCTTTATCTCGTTTGATCAATGTAGGTTTGAAGTCTACTTTATCAGAGATAAGTATTGCTACTCCTGCTTGTTTTCGGGGGCCATTGGCTTGGTAAATCTTCTTCCAGCCTTTCATCCTAAGCATATGCTTATTTCTGTCGGTGAGATGAGTCTCCTGTAAGCAACAAATTGTTGGATCTTCTTTTTTAATCCATTTTGTCAAACGGTGTCTTTTGATGGGTGAATTAAGTCCATTAACATTAAGTGTTAGTACTGATAGGTATGTGGTGATTCCTGCCATTTAGTTGTCTTAGTTATTTGAAGGTTTGATTGTGTGTACCTAACTTGATGTTACTCTCTACTGTCTTGCTTTTTCTTATCCTGTGGTTTGGTGCTGCCTGCCTTTTCATGGTTAAGTTGGGTGTCACTTTCTGTGTGCAGGATCCCTTGCAGAATCTTTTGTAATGGTGGCTTTGTGGTCACATATTGTTTTAGTTTCTGCTTATCATGGAAGACTTTTATTGCTCCATCTATTTTGAATGATAGCTCTGCTGGGTAGAGTATCCTGGGGTTGAAGTTATTTTCATTCAGTGCCCGGAAGATCTCACCCCACGCTCTTCTTGCTTTTAATGTTTCTGTTGAGAAGTCTGCTGTGATTTTGATGGGTTTACCTTTGTATGTTACTTGTTTTTTCTCTCTTACAGCCTTCAATATTCTTTCCTTAGTTTCTGAACTTGTTTTAATGATGATATGTCGTGGAGTAGTTCTACTTTGATCTGGTCTGTTTGGTGTCCTGGAGGCCTCTTGCATGTGTATGGGAATATCTTTTTCTAGATTTGGGAAATTTTCCGTTATTATTTTGTTGAATATATTACGCATTCCTTTCGCTTGCACCTCTTCTCCTTCTTCGATGCCCATGATTCTCAAGTTTGGTCTTTTGATGGAGTCAGTGAGTTCTTGCATTTTCTTTTCACAGGTCTTGAGTTGTTTAATTAATAGTTCTTCTGTTTTTCCTTTAATTACCATTTCATCTTCAAGTTCTGAGATTCTGTCTTCTGTTTGTTCTATTCTGCTGGATTGGCCTTCCGTTTTGTTTTGCAGTTCTGTTTCGTTCTTTTTTCTGAGGTTTTCCATATCCTGGCAGTTTTCTTCTTTATTGTTGTCTGTTTTTGTCCTGAGTTCATTTATCCATTTATTCATTGTGTTCTCTCTTTCACTTTGGTGTTTATACAGTGCTTCTATGGTTTCCTTTATTTCTTCTTTTGCTTTACTGAATATTTCTTGAACCTTAATAATTCTGCATATTTATTTCAACAATTCTAGCTTTTTTTAGAGTTATTTATTTATATATACATATTTATTTATTTTTATTATTCATATGTGCATACAATTCTTGGGTCATTATCCCCCTGCCCCCTCCCCCTCCCTTCTCACCCCCCTCCCCCCATCCCCTCAATACCTGGCAGAAACTATTTTGCCCTTATCTCTAATTTTGTTGAAGAGAGAGTATAAGTAATAATAGGAAGGAACAAGGGGTTTTGCTAGTTGAGATAAGAATAGCTGTACAAGGAGTTGATTCCTATTGATTTCCTGTGCAAGTGTGTTTCCTTCTATGTTAGTTCTTCTTGGTCTAACCTTTTCTCTAGTTCCTGGTCCCCTTCTCCTATTGGCCTCAGTTCCTTTTAAGGTATCTGCTTTAGTTTCTCTGCATTGAGGGCAACAAATGCTATCTAGTTTTTGAGGTGCCTTATCTATCCTCATACCTCCCTTGTGTGCTCTCACTTTATCATGTGATCAAAGTCCAATCCCTTTGTTGTGTTTGCCCTTGATCTAATGTCCACATATGAGGGAGAACATACGATTTTTGGTCTTTTGGGCCAGGCTAACCTCACTCAGAATGATGTTCTCCAATTCCATCCATTTACCCGTGAATGATAATATTTCGTTCTTCTTCATGGCTGCATAAAATTCCATTGTGTATAGATACCACATTTTCTTAATCCATTCGTCAGTGGTGGGGCATCTTGGCTGTTTCCATAACTTGGCTATTGTGAATAGTGCTGCAATTAACATGAGTGTGCAGGAGCCTCTGGAGTAACCTGTGTCACATTCTTTTGGGTATATCCCCAAGAGTGGTATTGCTGGATCAAATGGTAGATCGATGTCCAGCTTTTTAAGTAGCCTCCAGATTTTTTTCCAGAGTGGTTGTACTAGTCTACATTCCCACCAGCAGTGTATGAGGGTTCCTTTTTCCCCGCATCCTCGCCAACACCTGTTGGTGGTGTTGCTGATGATGGCTATTCTAACAGGGGTGAGGTGGAATCTTAGCGTGGTTTTAATTTGCATTTCCTTTATTGCTAGAGATGGTGAGCATTTTTTCATGTGTTTTCTGGCCATTTGAATTTCTTCTTTTGAGAAAGTTCTATTTAGTTCACATGCCCATTTCTTTATTGGTTCATTAGTTTTGGGAGAATTTAGTTTTTTAAGTTCCCTGTATATTCTGGTTATCAGTCCTTTGTCTGATGTATAGTTGGCAAATATTTTCTCCCACTCTGTGGGTGTTCTCTTCAGTTTAGAGACCATTTCTTTTGATGAACAGAAGCTTTTTAGTTTTATGAGGTCCCATTTATCTATGCTATCTCTTAGTTGCTTGCTGCTGGGGTTTCATTGAGAAAGTTCTTACCTATACCTACTAACTCCAGAGTATTTCCTACTCTTTCTTGTATCAACTTAAGAGTTTGGGGTCTGATATTCAGATCCTTGATCCATTTTGAGTTAATCTTGGTATAGGGTGATATACATGGATCTAGTTTCAGTTTTTTGCAGACTGCTAACCAGTTTTCCCAGCAGTTTTTGTTGAAGAGGCTGCTATTTCTCCATCGTATATTTTTAGCTCCTTTGTCAAAGATAAGTTGCTCATAGTTGTGTGGCTTCATATCTGGATCTTCTATTCTGTTCCACTGGTCTTCATGTCTGTCTTTGTGCCAGTACCATGCTGTTTTTATTGTTACTGCTTTGTAATATAGTTTGAGGTCAGGTATTGTGATACCTCCTGCATTGTTCTTTTGACTGAGTATTGCCTTGGCTATTCGTGGCCTCTTGTGTTTCCATATAAATTTAACAGTAGATTTTTCAATCTCTTTAATGAATGTTATTGGAATTTGGATGGGAATTGCATTAAACATGTAGATTACTTTGGGGAGTATTGACATTTTTACTATGTTGATTCTACCAATCCATGAGCATGGGAGATCTCTCCACTTTCTATAGTCTTCCTCAATCTCTTTCTTCAGAAGTGTATAGTTTTCCTTGTAGAGGTCTTTCACATCTTTTGTTAGGTTTACACCTAGGTATTTGATTTTTTTTGAGGCTATTGTAAATGGAATTGTTTTCATATATTCTTTTTCAGTTTGTTCTTTGCTAGTGTATAGAAATGCTAATGATTTTTCTATGTTGATTTTATATCCTGCTACCTTGCTATAGCTATTGATGATGTCTAGAAGCTTCTGAGTAGAGTTTTTTGGGTCTTTAAGGTATAGGATCATGTCGTCTGCAAATAGGGCTATTTTGACAGTTTCTTTACCTATTTGTATTCCTTTTATTCCTTCTTCTTGCCTAATTGCTCTGGCTAGGAATTCCAGTACTATGTTGAATAGGAGTGGAGATAGTGGGCATCCTTGTCTGGTTCCTGATTTTAGAGGGAATGGTTTTAATTTTTCTCCGTTAAGTATAATGCTGGCTGTAGGTTTGTCATATATAGCTTTTATAATGTTGAGGAACTTTCCTTCTATTCCTAGTTTTCTTAGAGCTTTTATCATGAAATGATGTTGGATCTTATCAAAGGCTTTTTCTGCATCTATTGAGATGATCAAGTGGTTTTTGTCTTTGCTTCTGTTAATGTGGTTTATTACCTTTATTGATTTTCGTATGTTGAACCACCCCCGCATCCCTGGGATGAAGCCTACCTGGTCGTGGTGAATAATCTTTTTGATGTGTTGCTGAATTCGGTTTGCCATTATTTTGTTGAGGATTTTTGCATCAATGTTCATTAAGGAGATTGGCCTATAGTTCTCCTTTTTGGAGGTGTCTTTGCCTGGTTTGGGGATAAGTGTAATACTGGCTTCATAAAATGTGTTTGGCAGTTTTCCTTCCCTTTCTATTTCATGGAACAGTTTAAGGAGGGTTGGTATCAGTTCTTCTTTAAAGGTCTGATAGAATTCAGCAGAGAATCCATCAGGTCCTGGACTTTTCTTTTTGGGGAGACTCTTGATTGCTGCTTCCATTTCATTTTGTGTTATAGGTCTATTCAGGTGATTAATTTCCTCTTGGTTCAGTTTTGGATGATCATATGTATCTAGAAATCTGTCCATTTCTTTAAGATTTTCAAATTTATTTGAATATAGGTTCTCAAAGTAGTCTCTGATGATTTCCTGGACTTCCATGGTGTTTGTTGTTATCTCCCCTTTTGCATTCCTAATTCTACTAATTTGGGTTTTTTCTCTCCTCATTTTAGTCAGGTTTGCCGGGGGTCTATCGATCTTGTTTATTTTTTCAAAGAACCAACTTTTTGTTTCATTAATTCTTTGTATGGTTTTTTTGGTTTCTATTTCGTTGATTTCAGCTCTTATTTTTATTATTTCTCTCCTTCTATTTGTTTTGGGATTTGCTTGTTCTTGTTTTTCTAGGAGTTTGAGATGTATCATTAGGTCATTGATTTGGGATCTTTCAATCTTTTTAATATATGCACTCATGGCTATAAACTTTCCTCTCAAGACTGCCTTAGCTGTGTCCCATAGGTTCCGGTAGGTTGTGTTTTCATTTTCATTGACTTCCAGGAACTTTTTAATTTCCTCTTTTATTGCATCGATGATCCATTCTTCATTAAGTAGTGAGTTATTTAGTTTCCAGCTGTTTGCATGTTTTTTGTCTTTACTTTTGTTGTTGAGTTCTACTTTTACTGCATTGTGGTCAGATAGTATGCACGGTATTATTTCTATTCTCTTATACTTGCTGAGGCTTGCTTTGTGCCCTAGGATATGATCTATTTTGGAGAAGGTTCCATGGGCTGCTGAGAAGAATGTATATTGTGTAGAGGTTGGATGAAATGTTCTGTAGACATCTACTAGGTCCACTTGATCTATTGCATATTTTAGATCTTGGATTTCTCTATTGAGTTTTTGTTTGGATGACCTACCTATTGATGATAATGGAGTGTTAAAGTCTCCCACAACCACTGTGTTGGCGTTTATATATGCTTTTAGGTCTTTCAGGGTATGTTTGCTGAAATTGGGTGCGTTGACATTGGGTGCGTACAGATTGATGATTATTATTTCCTTTTGGTCTATTTCCCCTTTTATTAGTATGGAATGTCCTTCTTTATCTCGTTTGATCAATGTAGGTTTGAAGTCTACTTTATCAGAGATAAGTATTGCTACTCCTGCTTGTTTTCGGGGGCCATTGGCTTGGTAAATCTTCTTCCAGCCTTTCATCCTAAGCATATGCTTATTTCTGTCGGTGAGATGAGTCTCTTGTAAGCAACAAATTGTTGGATCTTCTTTTTTAATCCATTTTGTCAAACGGTGTCTTTTGATGGGTGAATTAAGTCCATTAACATTAAGTGTTAGTACTGATAGGTATGTGGTGATTCCTGCCATTTAGTTGTCTTAGTTATTTGAAGGTTTGATTGTGTGTACCTAACTTGATGTTACTCTCTACTGTCTTGCTTTTTCTTATCCTGTGGTTTGGTGCTGCCTGCCTTTTCATGGTTAAGTTGGGTGTCACTTTCTGTGTGCAGGATCCCTTGCAGAATCTTTTGTAATGGTGGCTTTGTGGTCACATATTGTTTTAGTTTCTGCTTATCATGGAAGACTTTTATTGCTCCATCTATTTTGAATGATAGCTCTGCTGGGTAGAGTATCCTGGGGTTGAAGTTATTTTCATTCAGTGCCCGGAAGATCTCACCCCACGCTCTTCTTACTTTTAATGTTTCTGTTGAGAAGTCTGCTGTGATTTTGATGGGTTTACCTTTGTATGTTACTTGTTTTTTCTCTCTTACAGCCTTCAATATTCTTTCCTTAGTTTCTGAACTTGTTGTTTTAATGATGATATGTCGTGGAGT
This sequence comes from Castor canadensis, assembly GCF_047511655.1. NCBI lineage: Eukaryota > Metazoa > Chordata > Mammalia > Rodentia > Castoridae > Castor > Castor canadensis. Next base: position 89,209,594 of record NC_133398.1, read on the forward strand.
AGTTCTACTTTGATCTGGTCTGTTTGGTGTCCTGGAGGCCTCTTGCATGTGTATGGGAATATCTTTCTCTAGATTTGGGAAATTTTCCGTTATTATTTTGTTGAATATATTATGCATTCCTTTCGCTTGCACCTCTTCTCCTTCTTCGATGCCCATGATTCTCAAGTTTGGTCTTTTGATGGAGTCAGTGAGTTCTTGCATTTTCTTTTCACAGGTCTTGAGTTGTTTAATTAATAGTTCTTCTGTTTTTCCTTTAATTACCATTTCATCTTCAAGTTCTGAGATTCTGTCTTCTGTTTGTTCTATTCTGCTGGATTGGCCTTCCGTTTTGTTTTGCAGTTCTGTTTCCTTCTTTTTTCTGAGGTTTTCCATATCCTGGCAGTTTTCTTCTTTATTGTTGTCTATTTTTGTCCTGAGTTCATTTATCCATTTATTCATTGTGTTCTCTCTTTCACTTTGGTGTTTATACAGTGCTTCTATGGTTTCCTTTATTTCTTCTTTTGCTTTACTGAATATTTCTTGAACCTTAATAATTCTGCATATTTATTTCAACAATTCTAGCTTTTTTTAGAGTTATTTATTTATATATACATATTTATTTATTTTTATTATTCATATGTGCATACAATTCTTGGGTCATTATCCCCCTGCCCCATCCCCCTCCCTTATCACCCCCCTCCCCCCATCCCCTCAATACCTGGCAGAAACTATTTTGCCCTTATCTCTTATTTTGTTGAAGAGAGAGTATAAGTAATAATAGGAAGGAACAAGGGGTTTTGCTAGTTGAGATAAGAATAGCTGTACAAGGAGTTGATTCCTATTGATTTCCTGTGCAAGTGTGTTTCCTTCTATGTTAGTTCTTCTTGGTCTAACCTTTTCTCTAGTTCCTGGTCCCCTTCTCCTATTGGCCTCAGTTCCTTTTAAGGTATCTGCTTTAGTTTCTCTGCATTGAGGGCAACAAATGCTATCTAGTTTTTGAGGTGCCTTATCTATCCTCATACCTCCCTTGTGTGCTCTCACTTTATCATGTGATCAAAGTCCAATCCCTTTGTTGTGTTTGCCCTTGATCTAATGTCCACATATGAGGGAGAACATACGATTTTTGGTCTTTTGGGCCAGGCTAACCTCACTCAGAATGATGTTCTCCAATTCCATCCATTTACCAGTGAATGATAACATTTTGTTCTTCTTCATGGCTGCATAAAATTCCATTGTGTATAGATACCACATTTTCTTAATCCATTCGTCAGTGGTGGGGCATCTTGGCTGTTTCCATAACTTGGCTATTGTGAATAGTGCTGCAATTAACATGAGTGTGCAGGAGCCTCTGGAGTAACCTGTGTCACATTCTTTTGGGTATATCCCCAAGAGTGGTATTGCTGGATCAAATGGTAGATCGATGACCAGCTTTTTAAGTAGCCTCCAGATTTTTTTCCAGAGTGGTTGTACTAGTCTACATTCCCACCAGCAGTGTAAGAGGGTTCCTTTTTCCCCGCATCCTCGCCAACACCTGTTGGTGGTGTTGCTGATGATGGCTATTCTAACAGGGGTGAGGTGGAATCTTAGCGTGGTTTTAATTTGCATTTCCTTTATTGCTAGAGATGGTGAGCATTTTTTCATGTGTTTTCTGGCCATTTGAATTTCTTCTTTTGAGAAAGTTCTATTTAGTTCACATGCCCATTTCTTTATTGGTTCATTAGTTTTGGGAGAATTTAGTTTTTTAAGTTCCCTGTATATTCTGGTTATCAGTCCTTTGTCTGATGTATAGTTGGCAAATATTTTCTCCCACTCTGTGGGTGTTCTCTTCAGTTTAGAGACCATTTCTTTTGATGAACAGAAGCTTTTTAGTTTTATGAGGTCCCATTTATCTATGCTATCTCTTAGTTGCTTGCTGCTGGGGTTTCATTGAGAAAGTTCTTACCTATACCTACTAACTCCAGAGTATTTCCTACTCTTTCTTGTATCAACTTAAGAGTTTGGGGTCTGATATTCAGATCCTTGATCCATTTTGAGTTAATCTTGGTATAGGGTGATATACATGGATCTAGTTTCAGTTTTTTGCAGACTGCTAACCAGTTTTCCCAGCAGTTTTTGTTGAAGAGGCTGCTATTTCTCCATCGTATATTTTTAGCTCCTTTGTCAAAGATAAGTTGCTCATAGTTGTGTGGCTTCATATCTGGATCTTCTATTCTGTTCCACTGGTCTTCATGTCTGTCTTTGTGCCAGTACCATGCTGTTTTTATTGTTACTGCTTTGTAATATAGTTTGAGGTCAGGTATTGTGATACCTCCTGCATTGTTCTTTTGACTGAGTATTGCCTTGGCTATTCGTGGCCTCTTGTGTTTCCATATAAATTTAACAGTAGATTTTTCAATCTCTTTAATGAATGTTATTGGAATTTGGATGGGAATTGCATTAAACATGTAGATTACTTTGGGGAGTATTGACATTTTTACTATGTTGATTCTACCAATCCATGAGCATGGGAGATCTCTCCACTTTCTATAGTCTTCCTCAATCTCTTTCTTCAGAAGTGTATAGTTTTCCTTGTAGAGGTCTTTCACATCTTTTGTTAGGTTTACACCTAGGTATTTGATTTTTTTTGAGGCTATTGTAAATGGAATTGTTTTCATATATTCTTTTTCAGTTTGTTCATTGCTAGTGTATAGAAATGCTAATGATTTTTCTATGTTGATTTTATATCCTGCTACCTTGCTATAGCTATTGATGATGTCTAGAAGCTTCTGAGTAGAGTTTTTTGGGTCTTTAAGGTATAGGATCATGTCGTCTGCAAATAGGGCTATTTTGACAGTTTCTTTACCTATTTGTATTCCTTTTATTCCTTCTTCTTGCCTAATTGCTCTGGCTAGGAATTCCAGTACTATGTTGAATAGGAGTGGAGATAGTGGGCATCCTTGTCTGGTTCCTGATTTTAGAGGGAATGGTTTTAATTTTTCTCCGTTAAGTATAATGCTGGCTGTAGGTTTGTCATATATAGCTTTTATAATGTTGAGGAACTTTCCTTCTATTCCTAGTTTTCTTAGAGCTTTTATCATGAAATGATGTTGGATCTTATCAAAGGCTTTTTCTGCATCTATTGAGATGATCAAGTGGATTTTGTCTTTGCTTCTGTTAATGTGGTTTATTACCTTTATTGATTTTCGTATGTTGAACCACCCCCGCATCCCTGGGATGAAGCCTACCTGGTCGTGGTGAATAATCTTTTTGATGTGTTGCTGAATTCGGTTTGCCATTATTTTGTTGAGGATTTTTGCATCAATGTTCATTAAGGAGATTGGCCTATAGTTCTCCTTTTTGGAGGTGTCTTTGCCTGGTTTGGGGATAAGTGTAATACTGGCTTCATAAAATGTGTTTGGCAGTTTTCCTTCCCTTTCTATTTCATGGAACAGTTTAAGGAGGGTTGGTATCAGTTCTTCTTTAAAGGTCTGATAGAATTCAGCAGAGAATCCATCAGGTCCTGGACTTTTCTTTTTGGGGAGACTCTTGATTGCTGCTTCCATTTCATTTTGTGTTATAGGTCTATTCAGGTGATTAATTTCCTCTTGGTTCAGTTTTGGATGATCATATGTATCTAGAAATCTGTCCATTTCTTTAAGATTTTCAAATTTATTTGAATATAGGTTCTCAAAGTAGTCTCTGATGATTTCCTGGACTTCCATGGTGTTTGTTGTTATCTCCCCTTTTGCATTCCTAATTCTACTAATTTGGGTTTTTTCTCTCCTCATTTTAGTCAGGTTTGCCAGAGGTCTATCGATCTTGTTTATTTTTTCAAAGAACCAACTTTTTGTTTCATTAATTCTTTGTATGGTTTTTTTGGTTTCTATTTCGTTGATTTCAGCTCTTATTTTTATTATTTCTCTCCTTCTATTTGTTTTGGGATTTGCTTGTTCTTGTTTTTCTAGGAGTTTGAGATGTATCATTAGGTCATTGATTTGGGATCTTTCAATCTTTTTAATATATGCACTCATGGCTATAAACTTTCCTCTCAAGACTGCCTTAGCTGTGTCCCATAGGTTCCGGTAGGTTGTGTTTTCATTTTCATTGACTTCCAGGAACTTTTTAATTTCCTCTTTTCTTGCATCGATGATCCATTCTTCATTAAGTAGTGAGTTATTTAGTTTCCAGCTGTTTGCATGTTTTTTGTCTTTACTTTTGTTGTTGAGTTCTACTTTTACTGCATTGTGGTCAGATAGTATGCACGGTATTATTTCTATTCTCTTATACTTGCTGAGGCTTGCTTTGTGCCCTAGGATATGATCTATTTTGGAGAAGGTTCCATGGGCTGCTGAGAAGAATGTATATTGTGTAGAGGTTGGATGAAATGTTCTGTAGACATCTACTAGGTCCACTTGATCTATTGCATATTTTAGATCTTGGATTTCTCTATTGAGTTTTTGTTTGGATGACCTATCTATTGATGATAATGGAGTGTTAAAGTCTCCCACAACCACTGTGTTGGCGTTTATATATGCTTTTAGGTCTTTCAGGGTATGTTTGCTGAAATTGGGTGCGTTGACATTGGGTGCGTACAGATTGATGATTATTATTTCCTTTTGGTCTATTTCCCCTTTTATTAGTATGGAATGTCCTTCTTTATCTCGTTTGATCAATGTAGGTTTGAAGTCTACTTTATCAGAGATAAGTATTGCTACTCCTGCTTGTTTTCGGGGGCCATTGGCTTGGTAAATCTTCTTCCAGCCTTTCATCCTAAGCATATGCTTATTTCTGTCGGTGAGATGAGTCTCCTGTAAGCAACAAATTGTTGGATCTTCTTTTTTAATCCATTTTGTCAAACGGTGTCTTTTGATGGGTGAATTAAGTCCATTAACATTAAGTGTTAGTACTGAGGTATGTGGTGATTCCTGCCATTTAGTTGTCTTAGTTATTTGAAGGTTTGATTGTGTGTACCTAACTTGATGTTACTCTCTACTGTCTTGCTTTTTCTTATCCTGTGGTTTGGTGCTGCCTGCCTTTTCATGGTTAAGTTGGGTGTCACTTTCTGTGTGCAGGATCCCTTGCAGAATCTTTTGTAATGGTGGCTTTGTGGTCACATATTGTTTTAGTTTCTGCTTATCATGGAAGACTTTTATTGCTCCATCTATTTTGAATGATAGCTCTGCTGGGTAGAGTATCCTGGGGTTGAAGTTATTTTCATTCAGTGCCCGGAAGATCTCACCCCACGCTCTTCTTGCTTTTAATGTTTCTGTTGAGAAGTCTGCTGTGATTTTGATGGGTTTACCTTTGTATGTTACTTGTTTTTTCTCTCTTACAGCCTTCAATATTCTTTCCTTAGTTTCTGAACTTGTTGTTTTAATGATGATATGTCGTGGAGTAGTTCTACTTTGATCTGGTCCGTTTGGTGTCCTGGAGGCCTCTTGCATGTGTATGGGAATATCTTTCTCTAGATTTGGGAAATTTTCCGTTATTATTTTGTTGAATATATTACGCATTCCTTTCGCTTGCACCTCTTCTCCTTCTTCGATGCCCATGATTCTCAAGTTTGGTCTTTTGATGGAGTCAGTGAGTTCTTGCATTTTCTTTTCACAGGTCTTGAGTTGTTTAATTAATAGTTCTTCTGTTTTTCCTTTAATTACCATTTCATCTTCAAGTTCTGAGATTCTGTCTTCTGTTTGTTCTATTCTGCTGGATTGGCCTTCCGTTTTGTTTTGCAGTTCTGTTTCGTTCTTTTTTCTGAGGTTTTCCATATCCTGGCAGTTTTCTTCTTTATTGTTGTCTATTTTTGTCCTGAGTTCATTTATCCATTTATTCATTGTGTTCTCTCTTTCACTTTGGTGTTTATACAGTGCTTCTATGGTTTCCTTTATTTCTTCTTTTGCTTTACTGAATATTTCTTGAGCCTTAATAATTCTGCATATTTATTTCAACAATACTAGCTTTTTTTAGAGTTATTTATTTATATATACATATTTATTTATTTTTATTATTCATATGTGCATACAATTCTTGGGTCATTATCCCCCTGCCCCCTCCCCCTCCCTTCTCACCCCCCTCCCCCCATCCCCTCAATACCTGGCAGAAACTATTTTGCCCTTATCTCTAATTTTGTTGAAGAGAGAGTATAAGTAATAATAGGAAGGAACAAGGGGTTTTGCTAGTTGAGATAAGAATAGCTGTACAAGGAGTTGATTCCTATTGATTTCCTGTGCAAGTGTGTTTCCTTCTATGTTAGTTCTTCTTGGTCTAACCTTTTCTCTAGTTCCTGGTCCCCTTCTCCTATTGGCCTCAGTTCCTTTTAAGGTATCTGCTTTAGTTTCTCTGCATTGAGGGCAACAAATGCTATCTAGTTTTTGAGGTGCCTTATCTATCCTCATACCTCCCTTGTGTGCTCTCACTTTATCATGTGATCAAAGTCCAATCCCTTTGTTGTGTTTGCCCTTGATCTAATGTCCACATATGAGGGAGAACATACGATTTTTGGTCTTTTGGGCCAGGCTAACCTCACTCAGAATGATGTTCTCCAATTCCATCCATTTACCAGTGAATGATAACATTTCGTTCTTCTTCATGGCTGCATAAAATTCCATTGTGTATAGATACCACATTTTCTTAATCCATTCGTCAGTGGTGGGGCATCTTGGCTGTTTCCATAACTTGGCTATTGTGAATAGTGCTGCAATTAACATGAGTGTGCAGGAGCCTCTGGAGTAACCTGTGTCACATTCTTTTGGGTATATCCCCAAGAGTGGTATTGCTGGATCAAATGGTAGATCGATGTCCAGCTTTTTAAGTAGCCTCCAGATTTTTTTCCAGAGTGGTTGTACTAGTCTACATTCCCACCAGCAGTGTAAGAGGGTTCCTTTTTCCCCGCATCCTCGCCAACACCTGTTGGTGGTGTTGCTGATGATGGCTATTCTAACAGGGGTGAGGTGGAATCTTAGCGTGGTTTTAATTTGCATTTCCTTTATTGCTAGAGATGGTGAGCATTTTTTCATGTGTTTTCTGGCCATTTGAATTTCTTCTTTTGAGAAAGTTCTATTTAGTTCACATGCCCATTTCTTTATTGGTTCATTAGTTTTGGGAGAATTTAGTTTTTTAAGTTCCCTGTATATTCTGGTTATCAGTCCTTTGTCTGATGTATAGTTGGCAAATATTTTCTCCCACTCTGTGGGTGTTCTCTTCAGTTTAGAGACCATTTCTTTTGATGAACAGAAGCTTTTTAGTTTTATGAGGTCCCATTTATCTATGCTATCTCTTAGTTGCTTGCTGCTGGGGTTTCATTGAGAAAGTTCTTACCTATACCTACTAACTCCAGAGTATTTCCTACTCTTTCTTGTATCAACTTAAGAGTTTGGGGTCTGATATTCAGATCCTTGATCCATTTTGAGTTAATCTTGGTACAGGGTGATACACATGGATCTAGTTTCAGTTTTTTGCAGACTGCTAACCAGTTTTCCCAGCAGTTTTTGTTGAAGAGGCTGCTATTTCTCCATCGTATATTTTTAGCTCCTTTGTCAAAGATAAGTTGCTCATAGTTGTGTGGCTTCATATCTGGATCTTCTATTCTGTTCCACTGGTCTTCATGTCTGTCTTTGTGCCAGTACCATGCTGTTTTTACTGTTACTGCTTTGTAATATAGTTTGAGGTCAGGTATTGTGATACCTCCTGCATTGTTCTTTTGACTGAGTATTGCCTTGGCTATTCGTGGCCTCTTGTGTTTCCATATAAATTTAACAGTAGATTTTTCAATCTCTTTAATGAATGTTATTGGAATTTGGATGGGAATTGCATTAAACATGTAGATTACTTTGGGGAGTATTGACATTTTTACTATGTTGATTCTACCAATCCATGAGCATGGGAGATCTCTCCACTTTCTATAGTCTTCCTCAATCTCTTTCTTCAGAAGTGTATAGTTCTCCTTGTAGAGGTCTTTCACATCTTTTGTTAGGTTTACACCTAGGTATTTGATTTTTTTTGAGGCTATTGTAAATGGCATTGTTTTCATATATTCTTTTTCAGTTTGTTCATTGCTAGTGTATAGAAATGCTAATGATTTTTCTATGTTGATTTTATATCCTGCTACCTTGCTATAGCTATTGATGATGTCTAGAAGCTTCTGAGTAGAGTTTTTTGGGTCTTTAAGGTATAGGATCATGTCGTCTGCAAATAGGGCTATTTTGACAGTTTCTTTACCTATTTGTATTCCTTTTATTCCTTCTTCTTGCCTAATTGCTCTGGCTAGGAATTCCAGTACTATGTTGAATAGGAGTGGAGATAGTGGGCATCCTTGTCTGGTTCCTGATTTTAGAGGGAATGGTTTTAATTTTTCTCCGTTATGTATAATGCTGGCTGTAGGTTTGTCATATATAGCTTTTATAATGTTGAGGAACTTTCCTTCTATTCCTAGTTTTCTTAGAGCTTTTATCATGAAATGATGTTGGATCTTATCAAAGGCTTTTTCTGCATCTATTGAGATGATCAAGTGGATTTTGTCTTTGCTTCTGTTAATGTGGTTTATTACCTTTATTGATTTTCGTATGTTGAACCACCCCCGCATCCCTGGGATGAAGCCTACCTGGTCGTGGTGAATAATCTTTTTGATGTGTTGCTGAATTCGGTTTGCCATTATTTTGTTGAGGATTTTTGCATCAATGTTCATTAAGGAGATTGGCCTATAGTTCTCCTTTTTGGAGGTGTCTTTGCCTGGTTTGGGGATAAGTGTAATACTGGCTTCATAAAATGTGTTTGGCAGTTTTCCTTCCCTTTCTATTTCATGGAACAGTTTAAGGAGGGTTGGTATCAGTTCTTCTTTAAAGGTCTGATAGAATTCAGCAGAGAATCCATCAGGTCCTGGACTTTTCTTTTTGGGGAGACTCTTGATTGCTGCTTCCATTTCATTTTGTGTTATAGGTCTATTCAGGTGATTAATTTCCTCTTGGTTCAGTTTTGGATGATCATATGTATCTAGAAATCTGTCCATTTCTTTAAGATTTTCAAATTTATTTGAATATAGGTTCTCAAAGTAGTCTCTGATGATTTCCTGGACTTCCATGGTGTTTGTTGTTATCTCCCCTTTTGCATTCCTAATTCTACTAATTTGGGTTTTTTCTCTCCTCATTTTAGTCAGGTTTGCCAGGGGTCTATCGATCTTGTTTATTTTTTCAAAGAACCAACTTTTTGTTTCATTAATTCTTTGTATGGTTTTTTTGGTTTCTATTTCGTTGATTTCAGCTCTTATTTTTATTATTTCTCTCCTTCTATTTGTTTTGGGATTTGCTTGTTCTTGTTTTTCTAGGAGTTTGAGATGTATCATTAGGTCATTGATTTGGGATCTTTCAATCTTTTTAATATATGCACCCATGGCTATAAACTTTCCTCTCAAGACTGCCTTAGCTGTGTCCCATAGGTTCTGGTAGGTTGTGTTTTCATTTTCATTGACTTCCAGGAACTTTTTAATTTCCTCTTTTATTGCATCGATGATCCATTCTTCATTAAGTAGTGAGTTATTTAGTTTCCAGCTGTTTGCATGTTTTTTGTCTTTACTTTTGTTGTTGAGTTCTACTTTTACTGCATTGTGTTCAGATAGTATGCACGGTATTATTTCTATTCTCTTATACTTGCTGAGGCTTGCTTTGTGCCCTAGGATATGATCTATTTTGGAGAAGGTTCCATGGGCTGCTGAGAAGAATGTATATTGTGTAGAGGTTGGAGGAAATGTTCTGTAGACATCTACTAGGTCCACTTGATCTATTGCATATTTTAGATCTTGGATTTCTCTATTGAGTTTTTGTTTGGATGACCTATCTATTGATGATAATGGAGTGTTAAAGTCTCCCACAACCACTGTGTTGGCGTTTATATATGCTTTTAGGTCTTTCAGGGTATGTTTGCTGAAATTGGGTGCGTTGACATTGGGTGCGTACAGATTGATGATTATTATTTCCTTTTGGTCTATTTCCCCTTTTATTAGTATGGAATGTCCTTCTTTATCTCGTTTGATCAATGTAGGTTTGAAGTCTACTTTATCAGAGATAAGTATTGCTACTCCTGCTTGTTTTCGGGGGCCATTGGCTTGGTAAATCTTCTTCCAGCCTTTCATCCTAAGCATATGCTTATTTCTGTCGGTGAGATGAGTCTCCTGTAAGCAACAAATTGTTGGATCTTCTTTTTTAATCCATTTTGTCAAACGGTGTCTTTTGATGGGTGAATTAAGTCCATTAACATTAAGTGTTAGTACTGATAGGTATGTGGTGATTCCTGCCATTTAGTTGTCTTAGTTATTTGAAGGTTTGATTGTGTGTACCTAACTTGATGTTACTCTCTACTGTCTTGCTTTTTCTTATCCTGTGGTTTGGTGCTGCCTGCCTTTTCATGGTTAAGTTGGGTGTCACTTTCTGTGTGCAGGATCCCTTGCAGAATCTTTTGTAATGGTGGCTTTGTGGTCACATATTGTTTTAGTTTCTGCTTATCATGGAAGACTTTTATTGCTCCATCTATTTTGAATGATAGCTCTGCTGGGTAGAGTATCCTGGGGTTGAAGTTATTTTCATTCAGTGCCCGGAAGATCTCACCCCACGCTCTTCTTGCTTTTAATGTTTCTGTTGAGAAGTCTGCTGTGATTTTGATGGGTTTACCTTTGTATGTTACTTGTTTTTTCTCTCTTACAGCCTTCAATATTCTTTCCTTAGTTTCTGAACTTGTTGTTTTAATGATGATATGTCGTGGAGTAGTTCTACTTTGATCTGGTCCGTTTGGTGTCCTGGAGGCCTCTTGCATGTGTATGGGAATATCTTTCTCTAGATTTGGGAAATTTTCCGTTATTATTTTGTTGAATATATTACGCATTCCTTTCGCTTGCACCTCTTCTCCTTCTTCGATGCCCATGATTCTCAAGTTTGGTCTTTTGATGGAGTCAGTGAGTTCTTGCATTTTCTTTTCACAGGTCTTGAGTTGTTTAATTAATAGTTCTTCTGTTTTTCCTTTAATTACCATTTCATCTTCAAGTTCTGAGATTCTGTCTTCTGTTTGTTCTATTCTGCTGGATTGGCCTTCCGTTTTGTTTTGCAGTTCTGTTTCGTTCTTTTTTCTGAGGTTTTCCATATCCTGGCAGTTTTCTTCTTTATTGTTGTCTATTTTTGTCCTGAGTTCATTTATCCATTTATTCATTGTGTTCTCTCTTTCACTTTGGTGTTTATACAGTGCTTCTATGGTTTCCTTTATTTCTTCTTTTGCTTTACTGAATATTTCTTGAGCCTTAATAATTCTGCATATTTATTTCAACAATACTAGCTTTTTTTGAGTTATTTATTTATATATACATATTTATTTATTTTTATTATTCATATGTGCATACAATTCTTGGGTCATTATCCCCCTGCCCCCTCCCCCTCCCTTCTCACCCCCCTCCCCCCATCCCCTCAATACCTGGCAGAAACTATTTTGCCCTTATCTCTAATTTTGTTGAAGAGAGAGTATAAGTAATAATAGGAAGGAACAAGGGGTTTTGCTAGTTGAGATAAGAATAGCTGTACAAGGAGTTGATTCCTATTGATTTCCTGTGCAAGTGTGTTTCCTTCTATGTTAGTTCTTCTTGGTCTAACCTTTTCTCTAGTTCCTGGTCCCCTTCTCCTATTGGCCTCAGTTCCTTTTAAGGTATCTGCTTTAGTTTCTCTGCATTGAGGGCAACAAATGCTATCTAGTTTTTGAGGTGCCTTATCTATCCTCATACCTCCCTTGTGTGCTCTCACTTTATCATGTGATCAAAGTCCAATCCCTTTGTTGTGTTTGCCCTTGATCTAATGTCCACATATGAGGGAGAACATACGATTTTTGGTCTTTTGGGCCAGGCTAACCTCACTCAGAATGATGTTCTCCAATTCCATCCATTTACCAGTGAATGATAACATTTCGTTCTTCTTCATGGCTGCATAAAATTCCATTGTGTATAGATACCACATTTTCTTAATCCATTCGTCAGTGGTGGGGCATCTTGGCTGTTTCCATAACTTGGCTATTGTGAATAGTGCTGCAATTAACATGAGTGTGCAGGAGCCTCTGGAGTAACCTGTGTCACATTCTTTTGGGTATATCCCCAAGAGTGGTATTGCTGGATCAAATGGTAGATCGATGTCCAGCTTTTTAAGTAGCCTCCAGATTTTTTTCCAGAGTGGTTGTACTAGTCTACATTCCCACCAGCAGTGTAAGAGGGTTCCTTTTTCCCCGCATCCTCGCCAACACCTGTTGGTGGTGTTGCTGATGATGGCTATTCTAACAGGGGTGAGGTGGAATCTTAGCGTGGTTTTAATTTGCATTTCCTTTATTGCTAGAGATGGTGAGCATTTTTTCATGTGTTTTCTGGCCATTTGAATTTCTTCTTTTGAGAAAGTTCTATTTAGTTCACATGCCCATTTCTTTATTGGTTCATTAGTTTTGGGAGAATTTAGTTTTTTAAGTTCCCTGTATATTCTGGTTATCAGTCCTTTGTCTGATGTATAGTTGGCAAATATTTTCTCCCACTCTGTGGGTGTTCTCTTCAGTTTAGAGACCATTTCTTTTGATGAACAGAAGCTTTTTAGTTTTATGAGGTCCCATTTATCTATGCTATCTCTTAGTTGCTTGCTGCTGGGGTTTCATTGAGAAAGTTCTTACCTATACCTACTAACTCCAGAGTATTTCCTACTCTTTCTTGTATCAACTTAAGAGTTTGGGGTCTGATATTCAGATCCTTGATCCATTTTGAGTTAATCTTGGTACAGGGTGATTCACATGGATCTAGTTTCAGTTTTTTGCAGACTGCTAACCAGTTTTCCCAGCAGTTTTTGTTGAAGAGGCTGCTATTTCTCCATCGTATATTTTTAGCTCCTTTGTCAAAGATAAGTTGCTCATAGTTGTGTGGCTTCATATCTGGATCTTCTATTCTGTTCCACTGGTCTTCATGTCTGTCTTTGTGCCAGTACCATGCTGTTTTTACTGTTACTGCTTTGTAATATAGTTTGAGGTCAGGTATTGTGATACCTCCTGCATTGTTCTTTTGACTGAGTATTGCCTTGGCTATTCGTGGCCTCTTGTGTTTCCATATAAATTTAACAGTAGATTTTTCAATCTCTTTAATGAATGTTATTGGAATTTGGATGGGAATTGCATTAAACATGTAGATTACTTTGGGGAGTATTGACATTTTTACTATGTTGATTCTACCAATCCATGAGCATGGGAGATCTCTCCACTTTCTATAGTCTTCCTCAATCTCTTTCTTCAGAAGTGTATAGTTCTCCTTGTAGAGGTCTTTCACATCTTTTGTTAGGTTTACACCTAGGTATTTGATTTTTTTTGAGGCTATTGTAAATGGCATTGTTTTCATATATTCTTTTTCAGTTTGTTCATTGCTAGTGTATAGAAATGCTAATGATTTTTCTATGTTGATTTTATATCCTGCTACCTTGCTATAGCTATTGATGATGTCTAGAAGCTTCTGAGTAGAGTTTTTTGGGTCTTTAAGGTATAGGATCATGTCGTCTGCAAATAGGGCTATTTTGACAGTTTCTTTACCTATTTGTATTCCTTTTATTCCTTCTTCTTGCCTAATTGCTCTGGCTAGGAATTCCAGTACTATGTTGAATAGGAGTGGAGATAGTGGGCATCCTTGTCTGGTTCCTGATTTTAGAGGGAATGGTTTTAATTTTTCTCCGTTATGTATAATGCTGGCTGTAGGTTTGTCATATATAGCTTTTATAATGTTGAGGAACTTTCCTTCTATTCCTAGTTTTCTTAGAGCTTTTATCATGAAATGATGTTGGATCTTATCAAAGGCTTTTTCTGCATCTATTGAGATGATCAAGTGGATTTTGTCTTTGCTTCTGTTAATGTGGTTTATTACCTTTATTGATTTTCGTATGTTGAACCACCCCCGCATCCCTGGGATGAAGCCTACCTGGTCGTGGTGAATAATCTTTTTGATGTGTTGCTGAATTCGGTTTGCCATTATTTTGTTGAGGATTTTTGCATCAATGTTCATTAAGGAGATTGGCCTATAGTTCTCCTTTTTGGAGGTGTCTTTGCCTGGTTTGGGGATAAGTGTAATACTGGCTTCATAAAATGTGTTTGGCAGTTTTCCTTCCCTTTCTATTTCATGGAACAGTTTAAGGAGGGTTGGTATCAGTTCTTCTTTAAAGGTCTGATAGAATTCAGCAGAGAATCCATCAGGTCCTGGACTTTTCTTTTTGGGGAGACTCTTGATTGCTGCTTCCATTTCATTTTGTGTTATAGGTCTATTCAGGTGATTAATTTCCTCTTGGTTCAGTTTTGGATGATCATATGTATCTAGAAATCTGTCCATTTCTTTAAGATTTTCAAATTTATTTGAATATAGGTTCTCAAAGTAGTCTCTGATGATTTCCTGGACTTCCATGGTGTTTGTTGTTATCTCCCCTTTTGCATTCCTAATTCTACTAATTTGGGTTTTTTCTCTCCTCATTTTAGTCAGGTTTGCCAGGGGTCTATCGATCTTGTTTATTTTTTCAAAGAACCAACTTTTTGTTTCATTAATTCTTTGTATGGTTTTTTTGGTTTCTATTTCGTTGATTTCAGCTCTTATTTTTATTATTTCTCTCCTTCTATTTGTTTTGGGATTTGCTTGTTCTTGTTTTTCTAGGAGTTTGAGATGTATCATTAGGTCATTGATTTGGGATCTTTCAATCTTTTTAATATATGCACCCATGGCTATAAACTTTCCTCTCAAGACTGCCTTAGCTGTGTCCCATAGGTTCTGGTAGGTTGTGTTTTCATTTTCATTGACTTCCAGGAACTTTTTAATTTCCTCTTTTATTGCATCGATGATCCATTCTTCATTAAGTAGTGAGTTATTTAGTTTCCAGCTGTTTGCATGTTTTTTGTCTTTACTTTTGTTGTTGAGTTCTACTTTTACTGCATTGTGTTCAGATAGTATGCACGGTATTATTTCTATTCTCTTATACTTGCTGAGGCTTGCTTTGTGCCCTAGGATATGATCTATTTTGGAGAAGGTTCCATGGGCTGCTGAGAAGAATGTATATTGTGTAGAGGTTGGAGGAAATGTTCTGTAGACATCTACTAGGTCCACTTGATCTATTGCATATTTTAGATCTTGGATTTCTCTATTGAGTTTTTGTTTGGATGACCTATCTATTGATGATAATGGAGTGTTAAAGTCTCCCACAACCACTGTGTTGGCGTTTATATATGCTTTTAGGTCTTTCAGGGTATGTTTGCTGAAATTGGGTGCGTTGACATTGGGTGCGTACAGATTGATGATTATTATTTCCTTTTGGTCTATTTCCCCTTTTATTAGTATGGAATGTCCTTCTTTATCTCGTTTGATCAATGTAGGTTTGAAGTCTACTTTATCAGAGATAAGTATTGCTACTCCTGCTTGTTTTCGGGGGCCATTGGCTTGGTAAATCTTCTTCCAGCCTTTCATCCTAAGCATATGCTTATTTCTGTCGGTGAGATGAGTCTCCTGTAAGCAACAAATTGTTGGATCTTCTTTTTTAATCCATTTTGTCAAACGGTGTCTTTTGATGGGTGAATTAAGTCCATTAACATTAAGTGTTAGTACTGATAGGTATGTGGTGATTCCTGCCATTTAGTTGTCTTAGTTATTTGAAGGTTTGATTGTGTGTACCTAACTTGATGTTACTCTCTACTGTCTTGCTTTTTCTTATCCTGTGGTTTGGTGCTGCCTGCCTTTTCATGGTTAAGTTGGGTGTCACTTTCTGTGTGCAGGATCCCTTGCAGAATCTTTTGTAATGGTGGCTTTGTGGTCACATATTGTTTTAGTTTCTGCTTATCATGGAAGACTTTTATTGCTCCATCTATTTTGAATGATAGCTCTGCTGGGTAGAGTATCCTGGGGTTGAAGTTATTTTCATTCAGTGCCCGGAAGATCTCACCCCACGCTCTTCTTGCTTTTAATGTTTCTGTTGAGAAGTCTGCTGTGATTTTGATGGGTTTACCTTTGTATGTTACTTGTTTTTTCTCTCTTACAGCCTTCAATATTCTTTCCTTAGTTTCTGAACTTGTTGTTTTAATGATGATATGTCGTGGAGTAGTTCTACTTTGATCTGGTCCGTTTGGTGTCCTGGAGGCCTCTTGCATGTGTATGGGAATATCTTTCTCTAGATTTGGGAAATTTTCCGTTATTATTTTGTTGAATATATTACGCATTCCTTTCGCTTGCACCTCTTCTCCTTCTTCGATGCCCATGATTCTCAAGTTTGGTCTTTTGATGGAGTCAGTGAGTTCTTGCATTTTCTTTTCACAGGTCTTGAGTTGTTTAATTAATAGTTCTTCTGTTTTTCCTTTAATTACCATTTCATCTTCAAGTTCTGAGATTCTGTCTTCTGTTTGTTCTATTCTGCTGGATTGGCCTTCCGTTTTGTTTTGCAGTTCTGTTTCGTTCTTTTTTCTGAGGTTTTCCATATCCTGGCAGTTTTCTTCTTTATTGTTGTCTATTTTTGTCCTGAGTTCATTTATCCATTTATTCATTGTGTTCTCTCTTTCACTTTGGTGTTTATACAGTGCTTCTATGGTTTCCTTTATTTCTTCTTTTGCTTTACTGAATATTTCTTGAGCCTTAATAATTCTGCATATTTATTTCAACAATACTAGCTTTTTTTGAGTTATTTATTTATATATACATATTTATTTATTTTTATTATTCATATGTGCATACAATTCTTGGGTCATTATCCCCCTGCCCCCTCCCCCTCCCTTCTCACCCCCCTCCCCCCATCCCCTCAATACCTGGCAGAAACTATTTTGCCCTTATCTCTAATTTTGTTGAAGAGAGAGTATAAGTAATAATAGGAAGGAACAAGGGGTTTTGCTAGTTGAGATAAGAATAGCTGTACAAGGAGTTGATTCCTATTGATTTCCTGTGCAAGTGTGTTTCCTTCTATGTTAGTTCTTCTTGGTCTAACCTTTTCTCTAGTTCCTGGTCCCCTTCTCCTATTGGCCTCAGTTCCTTTTAAGGTATCTGCTTTAGTTTCTCTGCATTGAGGGCAACAAATGCTATCTAGTTTTTGAGGTGCCTTATCTATCCTCATACCTCCCTTGTGTGCTCTCACTTTATCATGTGATCAAAGTCCAATCCCTTTGTTGTGTTTGCCCTTGATCTAATGTCCACATATGAGGGAGAACATACGATTTTTGGTCTTTTGGGCCAGGCTAACCTCACTCAGAATGATGTTCTCCAATTCCATCCATTTACCAGTGAATGATAACATTTCGTTCTTCTTCATGGCTGCATAAAATTCCATTGTGTATAGATACCACATTTTCTTAATCCATTCGTCAGTGGTGGGGCATCTTGGCTGTTTCCATAACTTGGCTATTGTGAATAGTGCTGCAATTAACATGAGTGTGCAGGAGCCTCTGGAGTAACCTGTGTCACATTCTTTTGGGTATATCCCCAAGAGTGGTATTGCTGGATCAAATGGTAGATCGATGTCCAGCTTTTTAAGTAGCCTCCAGATTTTTTTCCAGAGTGGTTGTACTAGTCTACATTCCCACCAGCAGTGTAAGAGGGTTCCTTTTTCCCCGCATCCTCGCCAACACCTGTTGGTGGTGTTGCTGATGATGGCTATTCTAACAGGGGTGAGGTGGAATCTTAGCGTGGTTTTAATTTGCATTTCCTTTATTGCTAGAGATGGTGAGCATTTTTTCATGTGTTTTCTGGCCATTTGAATTTCTTCTTTTGAGAAAGTTCTATTTAGTTCACATGCCCATTTCTTTATTGGTTCATTAGTTTTGGGAGAATTTAGTTTTTTAAGTTCCCTGTATATTCTGGTTATCAGTCCTTTGTCTGATGTATAGTTGGCAAATATTTTCTCCCACTCTGTGGGTGTTCTCTTCAGTTTAGAGACCATTTCTTTTGATGAACAGAAGCTTTTTAGTTTTATGAGGTCCCATTTATCTATGCTATCTCTTAGTTGCTTGCTGCTGGGGTTTCATTGAGAAAGTTCTTACCTATACCTACTAACTCCAGAGTATTTCCTACTCTTTCTTGTATCAACTTAAGAGTTTGGGGTCTGATATTCAGATCCTTGATCCATTTTGAGTTAATCTTGGTATAGGGTGATATACATGGATCTAGTTTCAGTTTTTTGCAGACTGCTAACCAGTTTTCCCAGCAGTTTTTGTTGAAGAGGCTGCTATTTCTCCATCGTATATTTTTAGCTCCTTTGTCAAAGATAAGTTGCTCATAGTTGTGTGGCTTCATATCTGGATCTTCTATTCTGTTCCACTGGTCTTCATGTCTGTCTTTGTGCCAGTACCATGCTGTTTTTACTGTTACTGCTTTGTAATATAATTTGAGGTCAGGTATTGTGATACCTCCTGCATTGTTCTTTTGACTGAGTATTGCCTTGGCTATTCGTGGCCTCTTGTGTTTCCATATAAATTTAACAGTAGATTTTTCAATCTCTTTAATGAATGTTATTGGAATTTGGATGGGAATTGCATTAAACATGTAGATTACTTTGGGGAGTATTGACATTTTTACTATGTTGATTCTACCAATCCATGAGCATGGGAGATCTCTCCACTTTCTATAGTCTTCCTCAATCTCTTTCTTCAGAAGTGTATAGTCTTCCTTGTAGAGGTCTTTCACATCTTTTGTTAGGTTTACACCTAGGTATTTGATTTTTTTTGAGGCTATTGTAAATGGAATTGTTTTCATATATTCTTTTTCAGTTTGTTCATTGCTAGTGTATAGAAATGCTAATGATTTTTCTATGTTGATTTTATATCCTGCTACCTTGCTATAGCTATTGATGATGTCTAGAAGCTTCTGAGTAGAGTTTTTTGGGTCTTTAAGGTATAGGATCATGTCGTCTGCAAATAGGGCTATTTTGACAGTTTCTTTACCTATTTGTATTCCTTTTATTCCTTCTTCTTGCCTAATTGCTCTGGCTAGGAATTCCAGTACTATGTTGAATAGGAGTGGAGATAGTGGGCATCCTTGTCTGGTTCCTGATTTTAGAGGGAATGGTTTTAATTTTTCTCCGTTAAGTATAATGCTGGCTGTAGGTTTGTCATATATAGCTTTTATAATGTTGAGGAACTTTCCTTCTATTCCTAGTTTTCTTAGAGCTTTTATCATGAAATGATGTTGGATCTTATCAAAGGCTTTTTCTGCATCTATTGAGATGATCAAGTGGATTTTGTCTTTGCTTCTGTTAATGTGGTTTATTACCTTTATTGATTTTCGTATGTTGAACCACCCCCGCATCCCTGGGATGAAGCCTACCTGGTCGTGGTGAATAATCTTTTTGATGTGTTGCTGAATTCGGTTTGCCATTATTTTGTTGAGGATTTTTGCATCAATGTTCATTAAGGAGATTGGCCTATAGTTCTCCTTTTTGGAGGTGTCTTTGCCTGGTTTGGGGATAAGTGTAATACTGGCTTCATAAAATGTGTTTGGCAGTTTTCCTTCCCTTTCTATTTCATGGAACAGTTTAAGGAGGGTTGGTATCAGTTCTTCTTTAAAGGTCTGATAGAATTCAGCAGAGAATCCATCAGGTCCTGGACTTTTCTTTTTGGGGAGACTCTTGATTGCTGCTTCCATTTCATTTTGTGTTATAGGTCTATTCAGGTGATTAATTTCCTCTTGGTTCAGTTTTGGATGATCATATGTATCTAGAAATCTGTCCATTTCTTTAAGATTTTCAAATTTATTTGAATATAGGTTCTCAAAGTAGTCTCTGATGATTTCCTGGACTTCCATGGTGTTTGTTGTTATCTCCCCTTTTGCATTCCTAATTCTACTAATTTGGGTTTTTTCTCTCCTCATTTTAGTCAGGTTTGCCGGGGGTCTATCGATCTTGTTTATTTTTTCAAAGAACCAACTTTTTGTTTCATTAATTCTTTGTATGGTTTTTTTGGTTTCTATTTCGTTGATTTCAGCTCTTATTTTTATTATTTCTCTCCTTCTATTTGTTTTGGGATTTGCTTGTCCTTGTTTTTCTAGGAGTTTGAGATGTATCATTAGGTCATTGATTTGGGATCTTTCAATCTTTTTAATATATGCACTCATGGCTATAAACTTTCCTCTCAAGACTGCCTTAGCTGTGTCCCATAGGTTCCGGTAGGTTGTGTTTTCATTTTCATTGACTTCCAGGAACTTTTTAATTTCCTCTTTTATTGCATCGATGATCCATTCTTCATTAAGTAGTGAGTAATTTAGTTTCCAGCTGTTTGCATGTTTTTTGTCTTTACTTTTGTTGTTGAGTTCTACTTTTACTGCATTGTGTTCAGATAGTATGCACGGTATTATTTCTATTCTCTTATACTTGCTGAGGCTTGCTTTGTGCCCTAGGATATGATCTATTTTGGAGAAGGTTCCATGGGCTGCTGAGAAGAATGTATATTGTGTAGAGGTTGGATGAAATGTTCTGTAGACATCTACTAGGTCCACTTGATCTATTGCATATTTTAGATCTTGGATTTCTCTATTGAGTTTTTGTTTGGATGACCTATCTATTGATGATAATGGAGTGTTAAAGTCTCCCACAACCACTGTGTTGGCGTTTATATATGCTTTTAGGTCTTTCAGGGTATGTTTGCTGAAATTGGGTGCGTTGACATTGGGTGCGTACAGATTGATGATTATTATTTCCTTTTGGCCTATTTCCCCTTTTATTAGTATGGAATGTCCTTCTTTATCTCGTTTGATCAATGTAGGTTTGAAGTCTACTTTATCAGAGATAAGTATTGCTACTCCTGCTTGTTTTCGGGGGCCATTGGCTTGGTAAATCTTCTTCCAGCCTTTCATCCTAAGCATATGCTTATTTCTGTCGGTGAGATGAGTCTCCTGTAAGCAACAAATTGTTGGATCTTCTTTTTTAATCCATTTTGTCAAACGGTGTCTTTTGATGGGTGAATTAAGTCCATTAACATTAAGTGTTAGTACTGATAGGTATGTGGTGATTCCTGCCATTTAGTTGTCTTAGTTATTTGAAGGTTTGATTGTGTGTACCTAACTTGATGTTACTCTCTACTGTCTTGCTTTTTCTTATCCTGTGGTTTGGTGCTGCCTGCCTTTTCATGGTTAAGTTGGGTGTCACTTTCTGTGTGCAGGATCCCTTGCAGAATCTTTTGTAATGGTGGCTTTGTGGTCACATATTGTTTTAGTTTCTGCTTATCATGGAAGACTTTTATTGCTCCATCTATTTTGAATGATAGCTCTGCTGGGTAGAGTATCCTGGGGTTGAAGTTATTTTCATTCAGTGCCCGGAAGATCTCACCCCACGCTCTTCTTGCTTTTAATGTTTCTGTTGAGAAGTCTGCTGTGATTTTGATGGGTTTACCTTTGTATGTTACTTGTTTTTTCTCTCTTACAGCCTTCAATATTCTTTCCTTAGTTTCTGAACTTGTTGTTTTAATGATGATATGTCGTGGAGTAGTTCTACTTTGATCTGGTCCGTTTGGTGTCCTGGAGGCCTCTTGCATGTGTATGGGAATATCTTTCTCTAGATTTGGGAAATTTTCCGTTATTATTTTGTTGAATATATTACGCATTCCTTTCGCTTGCACCTCTTCTCCTTCTTCGATGCCCATGATTCTCAAGTTTGGTCTTTTGATGGAGTCAGTGAGTTCTTGCATTTTCTTTTCACAGGTCTTGAGTTGTTTAATTAATAGTTCTTCTGTTTTTCCTTTAATTACCATTTCATCTTCAAGTTCTGAGATTCTGTCTTCTGTTTGTTCTATTCTGCTGGATTGGCCTTCCGTTTTGTTTTGCAGTTCTGTTTCGTTCTTTTTTCTGAGGTTTTCCATATCCTGGCAGTTTTCTTCTTTATTGTTGTCTATTTTTGTCCTGAGTTCATTTATCCATTTATTCATTGTGTTCTCTCTTTCACTTTGGTGTTTATACAGTGCTTCTATGGTTTCCTTTATTTCTTCCTTTGCTTTACTGAATATTTCTTGAACCTTAATAATTCTGCATATTTATTTCAACAATTCTAGCTTTTTTTAGAGTTATTTATTTATATATACATATTTATTTATTTTTATTATTCATATGTGCATACAATTCTTTGGTCATTATCCCCCTGCCCCCTCCCCCTCCCTTCTCACCCCCCTCCCCCCATCCCCTCAATACCTGGCAGAAACTATTTTGCCCTTATCTCTAATTTTGTTGAAGAGAGAGTATAAGTAATAATAGGAAGGAACAAGGGGTTTTGCTAGTTGAGATAAGAATAGCTGTACAAGGAGTTGATTCCTATTGATTTCCTGTGCAAGTGTGTTTCCTTCTATGTTAGTTCTTCTTGGTCTAACCTTTTCTCTAGTTCCTGGTCCCCTTCTCCTATTGGCCTCAGTTCCTTTTAAGGTATCTGCTTTAGTTTCTCTGCATTGAGGGCAACAAATGCTATCTAGTTTTTGAGGTGCCTTATCTATCCTCATACCTCCCTTGTGTGCTCTCACTTTATCATGTGATCAAAGTCCAATCCCTTTGTTGTGTTTGCCCTTGATCTAATGTCCACATATGAGGGAGAACATACGATTTTTGGTCTTTTGGGCCAGGCTAACCTCACTCAGAATGATGTTCTCCAATTCCATCCATTTACCAGTGAATGATAACATTTCGTTCTTCTTCATGGCTGCATAAAATTCCATTGTGTATAGATACCACATTTTCTTAATCCATTCGTCAGTGGTGGGGCATCTTGGCTGTTTCCATAACTTGGCTATTGTGAATAGTGCTGCAATTAACATGAGTGTGCAGGAGCCTCTGGAGTAACCTGTGTCACATTCTTTTGGGTATATCCCCAAGAGTGGTATTGCTGGATCAAATGGTAGATCGATGTCCAGCTTTTTAAGTAGCCTCCAGATTTTTTTCCAGAGTGGTTGTACTAGTCTACATTCCCACCAGCAGTGTAAGAGGGTTCCTTTTTCCCCGCATCCTCGCCAACACCTGTTGGTGGTGTTGCTGATGATGGCTATTCTAACAGGGGTGAGGTGGAATCTTAGCGTGGTTTTAATTTGCATTTCCTTTATTGCTAGAGATGGTGAGCATTTTTTCATGTGTTTTCTGGCCATTTGAATTTCTTCTTTTGAGAAAGTTCTATTTAGTTCACATGCCCATTTCTTTATTGGTTCATTAGTTTTGGGAGAATTTAGTTTTTTAAGTTCCCTGTATATTCTGGTTATCAGTCCTTTGTCTGATGTATAGTTGGCAAATATTTTCTCCCACTCTGTGGGTGTTCTCTTCAGTTTAGAGACCATTTCTTTTGATGAACAGAAGCTTTTTAGTTTTATGAGGTCCCATTTATCTATGCTATCTCTTAGTTGCTTGCTGCTGGGGTTTCATTGAGAAAGTTCTTACCTATACCTACTAACTCCAGAGTATTTCCTACTCTTTCTTGTATCAACTTAAGAGTTTGGGGTCTGATATTCAGATCCTTGATCCATTTTGAGTTAATCTTGGTATAGGGTGATATACATGGATCTAGTTTCAGTTTTTTGCAGACTGCTAACCAGTTTTCCCAGCAGTTTTTGTTGAAGAGGCTGCTATTTCTCCATCGTATATTTTTAGCTCCTTTGTCAAAGATAAGTTGCTCATAGTTGTGTGGCTTCATATCTGGATCTTCTATTCTGTTCCACTGGTCTTCATGTCTGTCTTTGTGCCAGTACCATGCTGTTTTTACTGTTACTGCTTTGTAATATAGTTTGAGGTCAGGTATTGTGATACCTCCTGCATTGTTCTTTTGACTGAGTATTGCCTTGGCTATTCGTGGCCTCTTGTGTTTCCATATAAATTTAACAGTAGATTTTTCAATCTCTTTAATGAATGTTATTGGAATTTTGATGGGAATTGCATTAAACATGTAGATTACTTTGGGGAGTATTGACATTTTTACTATGTTGATTCTACCAATCCATGAGCATGGGAGATCTCTCCACTTTCTATAGTCTTCCTCAATCTCTTTCTTCAGAAGTGTATAGTCTTCCTTGTAGAGGTCTTTCACATCTTTTGTTAGGTTTACACCTAGGTATTTGATTTTTTTTGAGGCTATTGTAAATGGAATTGTTTTCATATATTCTTTTTCAGTTTGTTCATTGCTAGTGTATAGAAATGCTAATGATTTTTCTATGTTGATTTTATATCCTGCTACCTTGCTATAGCTATTGATGATGTCTAGAAGCTTCTGAGTAGAGTTTTTTGGGTCTTTAAGGTATAGGATCATGTCGTCTGCAAATAGGGCTATTTTGACAGTTTCTTTACCTATTTGTATTCCTTTTATTCCTTCTTCTTGCCTAATTGCTCTGGCTAGGAATTCCAGTACTATGTTGAATAGGAGTGGAGATAGTGGGCATCCTTGTCTGGTTCCTGATTTTAGAGGGAATGGTTTTAATTTTTCTCCGTTAAGTATAATGCTGGCTGTAGGTTTGTCATATATAGCTTTTATAATGTTGAGGAACTTTCCTTCTATTCCTAGTTTTCTTAGAGCTTTTATCATGAAATGATGTTGGATCTTATCAAAGGCTTTTTCTGCATCTATTGAGATGATCAAGTGGTTTTTGTCTTTGCTTCTGTTAATGTGGTTTATTACCTTTATTGATTTTCGTATGTTGAACCACCCCCGCATCCCTGGGATGAAGCCTACCTGGTCGTGGTGAATAATCTTTTTGATGTGTTGCTGAATTCGGTTTGCCATTATTTTGTTGAGGATTTTTGCATCAATGTTCATTAAGGAGATTGGCCTATAGTTCTCCTTTTTGGAGGTGTCTTTGCCTGGTTTGGGGATAAGTGTAATACTGGCTTCATAAAATGTGTTTGGCAGTTTTCCTTCCCTTTCTATTTCATGGAACAGTTTAAGGAGGGTTGGTATCAGTTCTTCTTTAAAGGTCTGATAGAATTCAGCAGAGAATCCATCAGGTCCTGGACTTTTCTTTTTGGGGAGACTCTTGATTGCTGCTTCCATTTCATTTTGTGTTATAGGTCTATTCAGGTGATTAATTTCCTCTTGGTTCAGTTTTGGATGATCATATGTATCTAGAAATCTGTCCATTTCTTTAAGATTTTCAAATTTATTTGAATATAGGTTCTCAAAGTAGTCTCTGATGATTTCCTGGACTTCCATGGTGTTTGTTGTTATCTCCCCTTTTGCATTCCTAATTCTACTAATTTGGGTTTTTTCTCTCCTCATTTTAGTCAGGTTTGCCAGGGGTCTATCGATCTTGTTTATTTTTTCAAAGAACCAACTTTTTGTTTCATTAATTCTTTGTATGGTTTTTTTGGTTTCTATTTCGTTGATTTCAGCTCTTATTTTTATTATTTCTCTCCTTCTATTTGTTTTGGGATTTGCTTGTTCTTGTTTTTCTAGGAGTTTGAGATGTATCATTAGGTCATTGATTTGGGATCTTTCAATCTTTTTAATATATGCACCCATGGCTATAAACTTTCCTCTCAAGACTGCCTTAGCTGTGTCCCATAGGTTCCGGTAGGTTGTGTTTTCATTTTCATTGACTTCCAGGAACTTTTTAATTTCCTCTTTTATTGCATCGATGATCCATTCTTCATTAAGTAGTGAGTTATTTAGTTTCCAGCTGTTTGCATGTTTTTTGTCTTTACTTTTGTTGTTGAGTTCTACTTTTACTGCATTGTGGTCAGATAGTATGCACGGTATTATTTCTATTCTCTTATACTTGCTGAGGCTTGCTTTGTGCCCTAGGATATGATCTATTTTGGAGAAGGTTCCATGGGCTGCTGAGAAGAATGTATATTGTGTAGAGGTTGGATGAAATGTTCTGTAGACATCTACTAGGTCCACTTGATCTATTGCATATTTTAGATCTTGGATTTCTCTATTGAGTGTTTGTTTGGATGACCTATCTATTGATGATAATGGAGTGTTAAAGTCTCCCACAACCACTGTGTTGGCGTTTATATATGCTTTTAGGTCTTTCAGGGTATGTTTGCTGAAATTGGGTGCGTTGACATTGGGTGCGTACAGATTGATGATTATCATGTCCTTTTGGTCTATTTCCCCTTTTATTAGTATGGAATGTCCTTCTTTATCTCGTTTGATCAATGTAGGTTTGAAGTCTACTTTATCAGAGATAAGTATTGCTACTCCTGCTTGTTTTCGGGGGCCATTGGCTTGGTAAATCTTCTTCCAGCCTTTCATCCTAAGCATATGCTTATTTCTGTCGGTGAGATGAGTCTCCTGTAAGCAACAAATTGTTGGATCTTCTTTTTTAATCCATTTTGTCAAACGGTGTCTTTTGATGGGTGAATTAAGTCCATTAACATTAAGTGTTAGTACTGATAGGTATGTGGTGATTCCTGCCATTTAGTTGTCTTAGTTATTTGAAGGTTTGATTGTGTGTACCTAACTTGATGTTACTCTCTACTGTCTTGCTTTTTCTTATCCTGTGGTTTGGTGCTGCCTGCCTTTTCATGGTTAAGTTGGGTGTCACTTTCTGTGTGCAGGATCCCTTGCAGAATCTTTTGTAATGGTGGCTTTGTGGTCACATATTGTTTTAGTTTCTGCTTATCATGGAAGACTTTTATTGCTCCATCTATTTTGAATGATAGCTCTGCTGGGTAGAGTATCCTGGGGTTGAAGTTATTTTCATTCAGTGCCCGGAAGATCTCACCCCATGCTCTTCTTGCTTTTAATGTTTCTGTTGAGAAGTCTGCTGTGATTTTGATGGGTTTACCTTTGTATGTTACTTGTTTTTTCTCTCTTACAGCCTTCAATATTCTTTCCTTAGTTTCTGAACTTGTTGTTTTAATGATGATATGTCGTGGAGTAGTTCTACTTTGATCTGGTCCGTTTGGTGTCCTGGAGGCCTCTTGCATGTGTATGGGAATATCTTTCTCTAGATTTGGGAAATTTTCCGTTATTATTTTGTTGAATATATTACGCATTCCTTTCGCTTGCACCTCTTCTCCTTCTTCGATGCCCATGATTCTCAAGTTTGGTCTTTTGATGGAGTCAGTGAGTTCTTGCATTTTCTTTTCACAGGTCTTGAGTTGTTTAATTAATAGTTCTTCTGTTTTTCCTTTAATTACCATTTCATCTTCAAGTTCTGAGATTCTGTCTTCTGTTTGTTCTATTCTGCTGGATTGGCCTTCCGTTTTGTTTTGCAGTTCTGTTTCGTTCTTTTTTCTGAGGTTTTCCATATCCTGGCAGTTTTCTTCTTTATTGTTGTCTATTTTTGTCCTGAGTTCATTTATCCATTTATTCATTGTGTTCTCTCTTTCACTTTGGTGTTTATACAGTGCTTCTATGGTTTCCTTTATTTCTTCTTTTGCTTTACTGAATATTTCTTGAACCTTAATAATTCTACATATTTATTTCAACAATTCTAGCTTTTTTTAGAGTTATTTATTTATATATACATATTTATTTATTTTTATTATTCATATGTACATACAATTCTTTGGTCATTATCCCCCTGCCCCCTCCCCCTCCCTTATCACCCCCCTCCCCCCATCCCCTCAATACCTGGCAGAAACTATTTTGCCCTTATCTCTAATTTTGTTGAAGAGAGAGTATAAGTAATAATAGGAAGGAACAAGGGGTTTTGCTAGTTGAGATAAGAATAGCTGTACAAGGAGTTGATTCCTATTGATTTCCTGTGCAAGTGTGTTTCCTTCTATGTTAGTTCTTCTTGGTCTAACCTTTTCTCTAGTTCCTGGTCCCCTTCTCCTATTGGCCTCAGTTCCTTTTAAGGTATCTGCTTTAGTTTCTCTGCATTGAGGGCAACAAATGCTATCTAGTTTTTGAGGTGCCTTATCTATCCTCATACCTCCCTTGTGTGCTCTCACTTTATCATGTGATCAAAGTCCAATCCCTTTGTTGTGTTTGCCCTTGATCTAATGTCCACATATGAGGGAGAACATACGATTTTTGGTCTTTTGGGCCAGGCTAACCTCACTCAGAATGATGTTCTCCAATTCCATCCATTTACCAGTGAATGATAACATTTCGTTCTTCTTCATGGCTGCATAAAATTCCATTGTGTATAGATACCACATTTTCTTAATCCATTCGTCAGTGGTGGGGCATCTTGGCTGTTTCCATAACTTGGCTATTGTGAATAGTGCTGCAATTAACATGAGTGTGCAGGAGCCTCTGGAGTAACCTGTGTCACATTCTTTTGGGTATATCCCCAGGAGTGGTATTGCTGTATCAAATGGTAGATCGATGTCCAGCTTTTTAAGTAGCCTCCAGATTTTTTTCCAGAGTGGTTGTACTAGTGTACATTCCCACCAGCAGTGTAAGAGGGTTCCTTTTTCCCCGCATCCTCGCCAACACCTGCTGGTGGTGTTGCTGATGATGGCTATTCTAACAGGGGTGAGGTGGAATCTTAGCGTGGTTTTAATTTGCATTTCCTTTATTGCTAGAGATGGTGAGCATTTTTTCATGTGTTTTCTGGCCATTTGAATTTGAATTTCTTCTTTTGAGAAAGTTCTATTTAGTTCACATGCCCATTTCTTTATTGGTTCATTAGTTTTGGGAGAATTTAGTTTTTTAAGTTCCCTGTATATTCTGGTTATCAGTCCTTTGTCTGATGTATAGTTGGCAAATATTTTCTCCCACTCTGTGGGTGTTCTCTTCAGTTTAGAGACCATTTCTTTTGATGAACAGAAGCTTTTTAGTTTTATGAGGTCCCATTTATCTATGCTATCTCTTAGTTGCTTGCTGCTGGGGTTTCATTGAGAAAGTTCTTACCTATACCTACTAACTCCAGAGTATTTCCTACTCTTTCTTGTATCAACTTAAGAGTTTGGGGTCTGATATTCAGATCCTTGATCCATTTTGAGTTAATCTTGGTATAGGGTGATATACATGGATCTAGTTTCAGTTTTTTGCAGACTGCTAACCAGTTTTCCCAGCAGTTTTTGTTGAAGAGGCTGCTATTTCTCCATCGTATATTTTTAGCTCCTTTGTCAAAGATAAGTTGCTCATAGTTGTGTGGCTTCATATCTGGATCTTCTATTCTGTTCCACTGGTCTTCATGTCTGTCTTTGTGCCAGTACCATGCTGTTTTTATTGTTACTGCTTTGTAATATAGTTTGAGGTCAGGTATTGTGATACCTCCTGCATTGTTCTTTTGACTGCGTATTGCCTTGGCTATTCGTGGCCTCTTGTGTTTCCATATAAATTTAACAGTAGATTTTTCAATCTCTTTAATGAATGTTATTGGAATTTTGATGGGAATTGCATTAAACATGTAGATTACTTTGGGGAGTATTGACATTTTTACTATGTTGATTCTACCAATCCATGAGCATGGGAGATCTCTCCACTTTCTATAGTCTTCCTCAATCTCTTTCTTCAGAAGTGTATAGTCTTCCTTGTAGAGGTCTTTCACATCTTTTGTTAGGTTTACACCTAGGTATTTGATTTTTTTTGAGGCTATTGTAAATGGAATTGTTTTCATATATTCTTTTTCAGTTTGTTCATTGCTAGTGTATAGAAATGCTAATGATTTTTCTATGTTGATTTTATATCCTGCTACCTTGCTATAGCTATTGATGATGTCTAGAAGCTTCTGAGTAGAGTTTTTTGGGTCTTTAAGGTATAGGATCATGTCGTCTGCAAATAGGGCTATTTTGACAGTTTCTTTACCTATTTGTATTCCTTTTATTCCTTCTTCTTGCCTAATTGCTCTGGCTAGGAATTCCAGTACTATGTTGAATAGGAGTGGAGATAGTGGGCATCCTTGTCTGGTTCCTGATTTTAGAGGGAATGGTTTTAATTTTTCTCCGTTAAGTATAATGCTGGCTGTAGGTTTGTCATATATAGCTTTTATAATGTTGAGGAACTTTCCTTCTATTCCTAGTTTTCTTAGAGCTTTTATCATGAAATGATGTTGGATCTTATCAAAGGCTTTTTCTGCATCTATTGAGATGATCAAGTGGTTTTTGTCTTTGCTTCTGTTAATGTGGTTTATTACCTTTATTGATTTTCGTATGTTGAACCACCCCCGCATCCCTGGGATGAAGCCTACCTGGTCGTGGTGAATAATCTTTTTGATGTGTTGCTGAATTCGGTTTGCCATTATTTTGTTGAGGATTTTTGCATCAATGTTCATTAAGGAGATTGGCCTATAGTTCTCCTTTTTGGAGGTGTCTTTGCCTGGTTTGGGGATAAGTGTAATACTGGCTTCATAAAATGTGTTTGGCAGTTTTCCTTCCCTTTCTATTTCATGGAACAGTTTAAGGAGGGTTGGTATCAGTTCTTCTTTAAAGGTCTGATAGAATTCAGCAGAGAATCCATCAGGTCCTGGACTTTTCTTTTTGGGGAGACTCTTGATTGCTGCTTCCATTTCATTTTGTGTTATAGGTCTATTCAGGTGATCAATTTCCTCTTGGTTCAGTTTTGGATGATCATATGTATCTAGAAATCTGTCCATTTCTTTAAGATTTTCAAATTTATTTGAATATAGGTTCTCAAAGTAGTCTCTGATGATTTCCTGGACTTCCATGGTGTTTGTTGTTATCTCCCCTTTTGCATTCCTAATTCTACTAATTTGGGTTTTTTCTCTCCTCATTTTAGTCAGGTTTGCCAGGGGTCTATCGATCTTGTTTATTTTTTCAAAGAACCAACTTTTTGTTTCATTAATTCTTTGTATGGTTTTTTTGGTTTCTATTTCGTTGATTTCAGCTCTTATTTTTATTATTTCTCTCCTTCTATTTGTTTTGGGATTTGCTTGTTCTTGTTTTTCTAGGAGTTTGAGATGTATCATTAGGTCATTGATTTGGGATCTTTCAATCTTTTTAATATATGCACCCATGGCTATAAACTTTCCTCTCAAGACTGCCTTAGCTGTGTCCCATAGGTTCCGGTAGGTTGTGTTTTCATTTTCATTGACTTCCAGGAACTTTTTAATTTCCTCTTTTATTGCATCGATGATCCATTCTTCATTAAGTAGTGAGTTATTTAGTTTCCAGCTGTTTGCATGTTTTTTGTCTTTACTTTTGTTGTTGAGTTCTACTTTTACTGCATTGTGGTCAGATAGTATGCACGGTATTATTTCTATTCTCTTATACTTGCTGAGGCTTGCTTTGTGCCCTAGGATATGATCTATTTTGGAGAAGGTTCCATGGGCTGCTGAGAAGAATGTATATTGTGTAGAGGTTGGAGGAAATGTTCTGTAGACATCTACTAGGTCCACTTGATCTATTGCATATTTTAGATCTTGGATTTCTCTATTGAGTTTTTGTTTGGATGACCTATCTATTGATGATAATGGAGTGTTAAAGTCTCCCACAACCACTGTGTTGGCGTTTATATATGCTTTTAGGTCTTTCAGGGTATGTTTGCTGAAATTGGGTGCGTTGACATTGGGTGCGTACAGATTGATGATTATTATGTCCTTTTGGTCTATTTCCCCTTTTATTAGTATGGAATGTCCTTCTTTATCTCGTTTGATCAATGTAGGTTTGAAGTCTACTTTATCAGAGATAAGTATTGCTACTCCTGCTTGTTTTCGGGGGCCATTGGCTTGGTAAATCTTCTTCCAGCCTTTCATCCTAAGCATATGCTTATTTCTGTCGGTGAGATGAGTCTCCTGTAAGCAACAAATTGTTGGATCTTCTTTTTTAATCCATTTTGTCAAACGGTGTCTTTTGATGGGTGAATTAAGTCCATTAACATTAAGTGTTAGTACTGATAGGTATGTGGTGATTCCTGCCATTTAGTTGTCTTAGTTATTTGAAGGTTTGATTGTGTGTACCTAACTTGATGTTACTCTCTACTGTCTTGCTTTTTCTTATCCTGTGGTTTGGTGCTGCCTGCCTTTTCATGGTTAAGTTGGGTGTCACTTTCTGTGTGCAGGATCCCTTGCAGAATCTTTTGTAATGGTGGCTTTGTGGTCACATATTGTTTTAGTTTCTGCTTATCATGGAAGACTTTTATTGCTCCATCTATTTTGAATGATAGCTCTGCTGGGTAGAGTATCCTGTGGTTGAAGTTATTTTCATTCAGTGCCCGGAAGATCTCACCCCACGCTCTTCTTGCTTTTAATGTTTCTGTTGAGAAGTCTGCTGTGATTTTGATGGGTTTACCTTTGTATGTTACTTGTTTTTTCTCTCTTACAGCCTTCAATATTCTTTCCTTAGTTTCTGAACTTGTTGTTTTAATGATGATATGTCGTGGAGTAGTTCTACTTTGATCTGGTCCGTTTGGTGTCCTGGAGGCCTCTTGCATGTGTATGGGAATATCTTTCTCTAGATTTGGGAAATTTTCCGTTATTATTTTGTTGAATATATTACGCATTCCTTTCGCTTGCACCTCTTCTCCTTCTTCGATGCCCATGATTCTCAAGTTTGGTCTTTTGATGGAGTCAGTGAGTTCTTGCATTTTCTTTTCACAGGTCTTGAGTTGTTTAATTAATAGTTCTTCTGTTTTTCCTTTAATTACCATTTCATCTTCAAGTTCTGAGATTCTGTCTTCTGTTTGTTCTATTCTGCTGGATTGGCCTTTCGTTTTGTTTTGCAGTTCTGTTTCGTTCTTTTTTCTGAGGTTTTCCATATCCTGGCAGTTTTCTTCTTTATTGTTGTCTATTTTTGTCCTGAGTTCATTTATCCATTTATTCATTGTGTTCTCTCTTTCACTTTGGTGTTTATACAGTGCTTCTATGGTTTCCTTTATTTCTTCTTTTGCTTTACTGAATATTTCTTGAACCTTAATAATTCTGCATATTTATTTCAACAATTCTAGCTTTTTTTAGAGTTATTTATTTATATATACATATTTATTTATTTTTATTATTCATATGTGCATACAATTCTTTGGTCATTATCCCCCTGCCCCCTCCCCCTCCCTTATCACCCCCCTCCCCCCATCCCCTCAATACCTGGCAGAAACTATTTTGCCCTTATCTCTAATTTTGTTGAAGAGAGAGTATAAGTAATAATAGGAAGGAACAAGGGGTTTTGCTAGTTGAGATAAGAATAGCTGTACAAGGAGTTGATTCCTATTGATTTCCTGTGCAAGTGTGTTTCCTTCTATGTTAGTTCTTCTTGGTCTAACCTTTTCTCTAGTTCCTGGTCCCCTTCTCCTATTGGCCTCAGTTCCTTTTAAGGTATCTGCTTTAGTTTCTCTGCATTGAGGGCAACAAATGCTATCTAGTTTTTGAGGTGCCTTATCTATCCTCATACCTCCCTTGTGTGCTCTCACTTTATCATGTGATCAAAGTCCAATCCCTTTGTTGTGTTTGCCCTTGATCTAATGTCCACATATGAGGGAGAACATACGATTTTTGGTCTTTTGGGCCAGGCTAACCTCACTCAGAATGATGTTCTCCAATTCCATCCATTTACCAGTGAATGATAACATTTCGTTCTTCTTCATGGCTGCATAAAATTCCATTGTGTATAGATACCACATTTTCTTAATCCATTCGTCAGTGGTGGGGCATCTTGGCTGTTTCCATAACTTGGCTATTGTGAATAGTGCTGCAATTAACATGAGTGTGCAGGAGCCTCTGGAGTAACCTGTGTCACATTCTTTTGGGTATATCCCCAGGAGTGGTATTGCTGTATCAAATGGTAGATCGATGTCCAGCTTTTTAAGTAGCCTCCAGATTTTTTTCCAGAGTGGTTGTACTAGTCTACATTCCCACCAGCAGTGTAAGAGGGTTCCTTTTTCCCCGCATCCTCGCCAACACCTGCTGGTGGTGTTGCTGATGATGGCTATTCTAACAGGGGTGAGGTGGAATCTTAGCGTGGTTTTAATTTGCATTTCCTTTATTGCTAGAGATGGTGAGCATTTTTTCATGTGTTTTCTGGCCATTTGAATTTGAATTTCTTCTTTTGAGAAAGTTCTATTTAGTTCACATGCCCATTTCTTTATTGGTTCATTAGTTTTGGGAGAATTTAGTTTTTTAAGTTCCCTGTATATTCTGGTTATCAGTCCTTTGTCTGATGTATAGTTGGCAAATATTTTCTCCCACTCTGTGGGTGTTCTCTTCAGTTTAGAGACCATTTCTTTTGATGAACAGAAGCTTTTTAGTTTTATGAGGTCCCATTTATCTATGCTACCTCTTAGTTGCTTGCTGCTGGGGTTTCATTGAGAAAGTTCTTACCTATACCTACTAACTCCAGAGTATTTCCTACTCTTTCTTGTATCAACTTAAGAGTTTGGGGTCTGATATTCAGATCCTTGATCCATTTTGAGTTAATCTTGGTATAGGGTGATATACATGGATCTAGTTTCAGTTTTTTGCAGACTGCTAACCAGTTTTCCCAGCAGTTTTTGTTGAAGAGGCTGCTATTTCTCCATCGTATATTTTTAGCTCCTTTGTCAAAGATAAGTTGCTCATAGTTGTGTGGCTTCATATCTGGATCTTCTATTCTGTTCCACTGGTCTTCATGTCTGTCTTTGTGCCAGTACCATGCTGTTTTTACTGTTACTGCTTTGTAATATAATTTGAGGTCAGGTATTGTGATACCTCCTGCATTGTTCTTTTGACTGAGTATTGCCTTGGCTATTCGTGGCCTCTTGTGTTTCCATATAAATTTAACAGTAGATTTTTCAATCTCTTTAATGAATGTTATTGGAATTTGGATGGGAATTGCATTAAACATGTAGATTACTTTGGGGAGTATTGACATTTTTACTATGTTGATTCTACCAATCCATGAGCATGGGAGATCTCTCCACTTTCTATAGTCTTCCTCAATCTCTTTCTTCAGAAGTGTATAGTTTTCCTTGTAGAGGTCTTTCACATCTTTTGTTAGGTTTACACCTAGGTATTTGATTTTTTTTGAGGCTATTGTAAATGGCATTGTTTTCATATATTCTTTTTCAGTTTGTTCATTGCTAGTGTATAGAAATGCTAATGATTTTTCTATGTTGATTTTATATCCTGCTACCTTGCTATAGCTATTGATGATGTCTAGAAGCTTCTGAGTAGAGTTTTTTGGGTCTTTAAGGTATAGGATCATGTCGTCTGCAAATAGGGCTATTTTGACAGTTTCTTTACCTATTTGTATTCCTTTTATTCCTTCTTCTTGCCTAATTGCTCTGGCTAGGAATTCCAGTACTATGTTGAATAGGAGTGGAGATAGTGGGCATCCTTGTCTGGTTCCTGATTTTAGAGGGAATGGTTTTAATTTTTCTCCGTTAAGTATAATGCTGGCTGTAGGTTTGTCATATATAGCTTTTATAATGTTGAGGAACTTTCCTTCTATTCCTAGGTTTCTTAGAGCTTTTATCATGAAATGATGTTGGATCTTATCAAAGGCTTTTTCTGCATCTATTGAGATGATCAAGTGGTTTTTGTCTTTGCTTCTGTTAATGTGGTTTATTACCTTTATTGATTTTCGTATGTTGAACCACCCCCGCATCCCTGGGATGAAGCCTACCTGGTCGTGGTGAATAATCTTTTTGATGTGTTGCTGAATTCGGTTTGCCATTATTTTGTTGAGGATTTTTGCATCAATGTTCATTAAGGAGATTGGCCTATAGTTCTCCTTTTTGGAGGTGTCTTTGCCTGGTTTGGGGATAAGTGTAATACTGGCTTCATAAAATGTGTTTGGCAGTTTTCCTTCCCTTTCTATTTCATGGAACAGTTTAAGGAGGGTTGGTATCAGTTCTTCTTTAAAGGTCTGATAGAATTCAGCAGAGAATCCATCAGGTCCTGGACTTTTCTTTTTGGGGAGACTCTTGATTGCTGCTTCCATTTCATTTTGTGTTATAGGTCTATTCAGGTGATTAATTTCCTCTTGGTTCAGTTTTGGATGATCATATGTATCTAGAAATCTGTCCATTTCTTTAAGATTTTCAAATTTATTTGAATATAGGTTCTCAAAGTAGTCTCTGATGATTTCCTGGACTTCCATGGTGTTTGTTGTTATCTCCCCTTTTGCATTCCTAATTCTACTAATTTGGGTTTTTTCTCTCCTCATTTTAGTCAGGTTTGCCAGGGGTCTATCGATCTTGTTTATTTTTTCAAAGAACCAACTTTTTGTTTCATTAATTCTTTGTATGGTTTTTTTGGTTTCTATTTCGTTGATTTCAGCTCTTATTTTTATTATTTCTCTCCTTCTATTTGTTTTGGGATTTGCTTGTTCTTGTTTTTCTAGGAGTTTGAGATGTATCATTAGGTCATTGATTTGGGATCTTTCAATCTTTTTAATATATGCACTCATGGCTATAAACTTTCCTCTCAAGACTGCCTTAGCTGTGTCCCATAGGTTCCGGTAGGTTGTGTTTTCATTTTCATTGACTTCCAGGAACTTTTTAATTTCCTCTTTTATTGCATCGATGATCCATTCTTCATTAAGTAGTGAGTTATTTAGTTTCCAGCTGTTTGCATGTTTTTTGTCTTTACTTTTGTTGTTGAGTTCTACTTTTACTGCATTGTGGTCAGATAGTATGCACGGTATTATTTCTATTCTCTTATACTTGCTGAGGCTTGCTTTGTGCCCTAGGATATGATCTATTTTGGAGAAGGTTCCATGGGCTGCTGAGAAGAATGTATATTGTGTAGAGGTTGGATGAAATGTTCTGTAGACATCTACTAGGTCCACTTGATCTATTGCATATTTTAGATCTTGGATTTCTCTATTGAGTTTTTGTTTGGATGACCTATCTATTGATGATAATGGAGTGTTAAAGTCTCCCACAACCACTGTGTTGGCGTTTATATATGCTTTTAGGTCTTTCAGGGTATGTTTGCTGAAATTGGGTGCGTTGACATTGGGTGCGTACAGATTGATGATTATTATTTCCTTTTGGTCTATTTCCCCTTTTATTAGTATGGAATGTCCTTCTTTATCTCGTTTGATCAATGTAGGTTTGAAGTCTACTTTATCAGAGATAAGTATTGCTACTCCTGCTTGTTTTCGGGGGCCATTGGCTTGGTAAATCTTCTTCCAGCCTTTCATCCTAAGCATATGCTTATTTCTGTCGGTGAGATGAGTCTCCTGTAAGCAACAAATTGTTGGATCTTCTTTTTTAATCCATTTTGTCAAACGGTGTCTTTTGATGGGTGAATTAAGTCCATTAACATTAAGTGTTAGTACTGATAGGTATGTGGTGATTCCTGCCATTTAGTTGTCTTAGTTATTTGAAGGTTTGATTGTGTGTACCTAACTTGATGTTACTCTCTACTGTCTTGCTTTTTCTTATCCTGTGGTTTGGTGCTGCCTGCCTTTTCATGGTTAAGTTGGGTGTCACTTTCTGTGTGCAGGATCCCTTGCAGAATCTTTTGTAATGGTGGCTTTGTGGTCACATATTGTTTTAGTTTCTGCTTATCATGGAAGACTTTTATTGCTCCATCTATTTTGAATGATAGCTCTGCTGGGTAGAGTATCCTGGGGTTGAAGTTATTTTCATTCAGTGCCCGGAAGATCTCACCCCACGCTCTTCTTGCTTTTAATGTTTCTGTTGAGAAGTCTGCTGTGATTTTGATGGGTTTACCTTTGTATGTTACTTGTTTTTTCTCTCTTACAGCCTTCAATATTCTTTCCTTAGTTTCTGAACTTGTTGTTTTAATGATGATATGTCGTGGAGTAGTTCTACTTTGATCTGGTCCGTTTGGTGTCCTGGAGGCCTCTTGCATGTGTATGGGAATATCTTTCTCTAGATTTGGGAAATTTTCCGTTATTATTTTGTTGAATATATTACGCATTCCTTTCGCTTGCACCTCTTCTCCTTCTTCGATGCCCATGATTCTCAAGTTTGGTCTTTTGATGGAGTCAGTGAGTTCTTGCATTTTCTTTTCACAGGTCTTGAGTTGTTTAATTAATAGTTCTTCTGTTTTTCCTTTAATTACCATTTCATCTTCAAGTTCTGAGATTCTGTCTTCTGTTTGTTCTATTCTGCTGGATTGGCCTTCCGTTTTGTTTTGCAGTTCTGTTTCGTTCTTTTTTCTGAGGTTTTCCATATCCTGGCAGTTTTCTTCTTTATTGTTGTCTATTTTTGTCCTGAGTTCATTTATCCATTTATTCATTGTGTTCTCTCTTTCACTTTGGTGTTTATACAGTGCTTCTATGGTTTCCTTTATTTCTTCTTTTGCTTTACTGAATATTTCTTGAACCTTAATAATTCTGCATATTTATTTCAACAATTCTAGCTTTTTTTAGAGTTATTTATTTATATATACATATTTATTTATTTTTATTATTCATATGTGCATACAATTCTTGGGTCATTATCCCCCTGCCCCCTCCCCCTCCCTTCTCACCCCCCTCCCCCCATCCCCTCAATACCTGGCAGAAACTATTTTGCCCTTATCTCTAATTTTGTTGAAGAGAGAGTATAAGTAATAATAGGAAGGAACAAGGGGTTTTGCTAGTTGAGATAAGAATAGCTGTACAAGGAGTTGATTCCTATTGATTTCCTGTGCAAGTGTGTTTCCTTCTATGTTAGTTCTTCTTGGTCTAACCTTTTCTCTAGTTCCTGGTCCCCTTCTCCTATTGGCCTCAGTTCCTTTTAAGGTATCTGCTTTAGTTTCTCTGCATTGAGGGCAACAAATGCTATCTAGTTTTTGAGGTGCCTTATCTATCCTCATACCTCCCTTGTGTGCTCTCACTTTATCATGTGATCAAAGTCCAATCCCTTTGTTGTGTTTGCCCTTGATCTAATGTCCACATATGAGGGAGAACATACGAGTTTTGGTCTTTTGGGCCAGGCTAACCTCACTCAGAATGATGTTCTCCAATTCCATCCATTTACCAGTGAATGATAACATTTCGTTCTTCTTCATGGCTGCATAAAATTCCATTGTGTATAGATACCACATTTTCTTAATCCATTCGTCAGTGGTGGGGCATCTTGGCTGTTTCCATAACTTGGCTATTGTGAATAGTGCTGCAATTAACATGAGTGTGCAGGAGCCTCTGGAGTAACCTGTGTCACATTCTTTTGGGTATATCCCCAAGAGTGGTATTGCTGGATCAAATGGTAGATCGATGTCCAGCTTTTTAAGTAGCCTCCAGATTTTTTTCCAGAGTGGTTGTACTAGTCTACATTCCCACCAGCAGTGTAAGAGGGTTCCTTTTTCCCCGCATCCTCGCCAACACCTGTTGGTGGTGTTGCTGATGATGGCTATTCTAACAGGGGTGAGGTGGAATCTTAGCGTGGTTTTAATTTGCATTTCCTTTATTGCTAGAGATGGTGAGCATTTTTTCATGTGTTTTCTGGCCATTTGAATTTCTTCTTTTGAGAAAGTTCTATTTAGTTCACATGCCCATTTCTTTATTGGTTCATTAGTTTTGGGAGAATTTAGTTTTTTAAGTTCCCTGTATATTCTGGTTATCAGTCCTTTGTCTGATGTATAGTTGGCAAATATTTTCTCCCACTCTGTGGGTGTTCTCTTCAGTTTAGAGACCATTTCTTTTGATGAACAGAAGCTTTTTAGTTTTATGAGGTCCCATTTATCTATGCTATCTCTTAGTTGCTTGCTGCTGGGGTTTCATTGAGAAAGTTCTTACCTATACCTACTAACTCCAGAGTATTTCCTACTCTTTCTTGTATCAACTTAAGAGTTTGGGGTCTGATATTCAGATCCTTGATCCATTTTGAGTTAATCTTGGTATAGGGTGATATACATGGATCTAGTTTCAGTTTTTTGCAGACTGCTAACCAGTTTTCCCAGCAGTTTTTGTTGAAGAGGCTGCTATTTCTCCATCGTATATTTTTAGCTCCTTTGTCAAAGATAAGTTGCTCATAGTTGTGTGGCTTCATATCTGGATCTTCTATTCTGTTCCACTGGTCTTCATGTCTGTCTTTGTGCCAGTACCATGCTGTTTTTATTGTTACTGCTTTGTAATATAGTTTGAGGTCAGGTATTGTGATACCTCCTGCATTGTTCTTTTGACTGAGTATTGCCTTGGCTATTCGTGGCCTCTTGTGTTTCCATATAAATTTAACAGTAGATTTTTCAATCTCTTTAATGAATGTTATTGGAATTTTGATGGGAATTGCATTAAACATGTAGATTACTTTGGGGAGTATTGACATTTTTACTATGTTGATTCTACCAATCCATGAGCATGGGAGATCTCTCCACTTTCTATAGTCTTCCTCAATCTCTTTCTTCAGAAGTGTATAGTCTTCCTTGTAGAGGTCTTTCACATCTTTTGTTAGGTTTACACCTAGGTATTTGATTTTTTTTGAGGCTATTGTAAATGGAATTGTTTTCATATATTCTTTTTCAGTTTGTTCATTGCTAGTGTATAGAAATGCTAATGATTTTTCTATGTTGATTTTATATCCTGCTACCTTGCTATAGCTATTGATGATGTCTAGAAGCTTCTGAGTAGAGTTTTTTGGGTCTTTAAGGTATAGGATCATGTCGTCTGCAAATAGGGCTATTTTGACAGTTTCTTTACCTATTTGTATTCCTTTTATTCCTTCTTCTTGCCTAATTGCTCTGGCTAGGAATTCCAGTACTATGTTGAATAGGAGTGGAGATAGTGGGCATCCTTGTCTGGTTCCTGATTTTAGAGGGAATGGTTTTAATTTTTCTCCGTTAAGTATAATGCTGGCTGTAGGTTTGTCATATATAGCTTTTATAATGTTGAGGAACTTTCCTTCTATTCCTAGTTTTCTTAGAGCTTTTATCATGAAATGATGTTGGATCTTATCAAAGGCTTTTTCTGCATCTATTGAGATGATCAAGTGGTTTTTGTCTTTGCTTCTGTTAATGTGGTTTATTACCTTTATTGATTTTCGTATGTTGAACCACCCCCGCATCCCTGGGATGAAGCCTACCTGGTCGTGGTGAATAATCTTTTTGATGTGTTGCTGAATTCGGTTTGCCATTATTTTGTTGAGGATTTTTGCATCAATGTTCATTAAGGAGATTGGCCTATAGTTCTCCTTTTTGGAGGTGTCTTTGCCTGGTTTGGGGATAAGTGTAATACTGGCTTCATAAAATGTGTTTGGCAGTTTTCCTTCCCTTTCTATTTCATGGAACAGTTTAAGGAGGGTTGGTATCAGTTCTTCTTTAAAGGTCTGATAGAATTCAGCAGAGAATCCATCAGGTCCTGGACTTTTCTTTTTGGGGACACTCTTGATTGCTGCTTCCATTTCATTTTGTGTTATAGGTCTATTCAGGTGATCAATTTCCTCTTGGTTCAGTTTTGGATGATCATATGTATCTAGAAATCTGTCCATTTCTTTAAGATTTTCAAATTTATTTGAATATAGGTTCTCAAAGTAGTCTCTGATGATTTCCTGGACTTCCATGGTGTTTGTTGTTATCTCCCCTTTTGCATTCCTAATTCTACTAATTTGGGTTTTTTCTCTCCTCATTTTAGTCAGGTTTGCCAGGGGTCTATCGATCTTGTTTATTTTTTCAAAGAACCAACTTTTTGTTTCATTAATTCTTTGTATGGTTTTTTTGGTTTCTATTTCGTTGATTTCAGCTCTTATTTTTATTATTTCTCTCCTTCTATTTGTTTTGGGATTTGCTTGTTCTTGTTTTTCTAGGAGTTTGAGATGTATCATTAGGTCATTGAT
This sequence comes from Castor canadensis, assembly GCF_047511655.1. Taxonomy (NCBI): domain Eukaryota; kingdom Metazoa; phylum Chordata; class Mammalia; order Rodentia; family Castoridae; genus Castor; species Castor canadensis. Next base: position 89,251,047 of record NC_133398.1, read on the forward strand.
TTGGGATCTTTCAATCTTTTTAATATATGCACCCATGGCTATAAACTTTCCTCTCAAGACTGCCTTAGCTGTGTCCCATAGGTTCCGGTAGGTTGTGTTTTCATTTTCATTGACTTCCAGGAACTTTTTAATTTCCTCTTTTATTGCATCGATGATCCATTCTTCATTAAGTAGTGAGTTATTTAGTTTCCAGCTGTTTGCATGTTTTTTGTCTTTACTTTTGTTGTTGAGTTCTACTTTTACTGCATTGTGGTCAGATAGTATGCACGGTATTATTTCTATTCTCTTATACTTGCTGAGGCTTGCTTTGTGCCCTAGGATATGATCTATTTTGGAGAAGGTTCCATGGGCTGCTGAGAAGAATGTATATTGTGTAGAGGTTGGATGAAATGTTCTGTAGACATCTACTAGGTCCACTTGATCTATTGCATATTTTAGATCTTGGATTTCTCTATTGAGTTTTTGTTTGGATGACCTATCTATTGATGATAATGGAGTGTTAAAGTCTCCCACAACCACTGTGTTGGCGTTTATATATGCTTTTAGGTCTTTCAGGGTATGTTTGCTGAAATTGGGTGCGTTGACATTGGGTGCGTACAGATTGATGATTATTATTTCCCTTTGGTCTATTTCCCCTTTTATTAGTATGGAATGTCCTTCTTTATCTCGTTTGATCAATGTAGGTTTGAAGTCTACTTTATCAGAGATAAGTATTGCTACTCCTGCTTGTTTTCGGGGGCCATTGGCTTGGTAAATCTTCTTCCAGCCTTTCATCCTAAGCATATGCTTATTTCTGTCGGTGAGATGAGTCTCCTGTAAGCAACAAATTGTTGGATCTTCTTTTTTAATCCATTTTGTCAAACGGTGTCTTTTGATGGGTGAATTAAGTCCATTAACATTAAGTGTTAGTACTGATAGGTATGTGGTGATTCCTGCCATTTAGTTGTCTTAGTTATTTGAAGGTTTGATTGTGTGTACCTAACTTGATGTTACTCTCTACTGTCTTGCTTTTTCTTATCCTGTGGTTTGGTGCTGCCTGCCTTTTCATGGTTAAGTTGGGTGTCACTTTCTGTGTGCAGGATCCCTTGCAGAATCTTTTGTAATGGTGGCTTTGTGGTCACATATTGTTTTAGTTTCTGCTTATCATGGAAGACTTTTATTGCTCCATCTATTTTGAATGATAGCTCTGCTGGGTAGAGTATCCTGGGGTTGAAGTTATTTTCATTCAGTGCCCGGAAGATCTCACCCCACGCTCTTCTTGCTTTTAATGTTTCTGTTGAGAAGTCTGCTGTGATTTTGATGGGTTTACCTTTGTATGTTACTTGTTTTTTCTCTCTTACAGCCTTCAATATTCTTTCCTTAGTTTCTGAACTTGTTGTTTTAATGATGATATGTCGTGGAGTAGTTCTACTTTGATCTGGTCCGTTTGGTGTCCTGGAGGCCTCTTGCATGTGTATGGGAATATCTTTCTCTAGATTTGGGAAATTTTCCGTTATTATTTTGTTGAATATATTACGCATTCCTTTCGCTTGCACCTCTTCTCCTTCTTCGATGCCCATGATTCTCAAGTTTGGTCTTTTGATGGAGTCAGTGAGTTCTTGCATTTTCTTTTCACAGGTCTTGAGTTGTTTAATTAATAGTTCTTCTGTTTTTCCTTTAATTACCATTTCATCTTCAAGTTCTGAGATTCTGTCTTCTGTTTGTTCTATTCTGCTGGATTGGCCTTCCGTTTTGTTTTGCAGTTCTGTTTCGTTCTTTTTTCTGAGGTTTTCCATATCCTGGCAGTTTTCTTCTTTATTGTTGTCTATTTTTGTCCTGAGTTCATTTATCCATTTATTCATTGTGTTCTCTCTTTCACTTTGGTGTTTATACAGTGCTTCTATGGTTTCCTTTATTTCTTCTTTTGCTTTACTGAATATTTCTTGAACCTTAATAATTCTGCATATTTATTTCAACAATTCTAGCTTTTTTTAGAGTTATTTATTTATATATACATATTTATTTATTTTTATTATTCATATGTGCATACAATTCTTGGGTCATTATCCCCCTGCCCCCTCCCCCTCCCTTCTCACCCCCCTCCCCCCATCCCCTCAATACCTGGCAGAAACTATTTTGCCCTTATCTCTAATTTTGTTGAAGAGAGAGTATAAGTAATAATAGGAAGGAACAAGGGGTTTTGCTAGTTGAGATAAGAATAGCTGTACAAGGAGTTGATTCCTATTGATTTCCTGTGCAAGTGTGTTTCCTTCTATGTTAGTTCTTCTTGGTCTAACCTTTTCTCTAGTTCCTGGTCCCCTTCTCCTATTGGCCTCAGTTCCTTTTAAGGTATCTGCTTTAGTTTCTCTGCATTGAGGGCAACAAATGCTATCTAGTTTTTGAGGTGCCTTATCTATCCTCATACCTCCCTTGTGTGCTCTCACTTTATCATGTGATCAAAGTCCAATCCCTTTGTTGTGTTTGCCCTTGATCTAATGTCCACATATGAGGGAGAACATACGATTTTTGGTCTTTTGGGCCAGGCTAACCTCACTCAGAATGATGTTCTCCAATTCCATCCATTTACCAGTGAATGATAACATTTCGTTCTTCTTCATGGCTGCATAAAATTCCATTGTGTATAGATACCACATTTTCTTAATCCATTCGTCAGTGGTGGGGCATCTTGGCTGTTTCCATAACTTGGCTATTGTGAATAGTGCTGCAATTAACATGAGTGTGCAGGAGCCTCTGGAGTAACCTGTGTCACATTCTTTTGGGTATATCCCCAAGAGTGGTATTGCTGGATCAAATGGTAGATCGATGTCCAGCTTTTTAAGTAGCCTCCAGATTTTTTTCCAGAGTGGTTGTACTAGTCTACATTCCCACCAGCAGTGTAAGAGGGTTCCTTTTTCCCCGCATCCTCGCCAACACCTGTTGGTGGTGTTGCTGATGATGGCTATTCTAACAGGGGTGAGGTGGAATCTTAGCGTGGTTTTAATTTGCATTTCCTTTATTGCTAGAGATGGTGAGCATTTTTTCATGTGTTTTCTGGCCATTTGAATTTCTTCTTTTGAGAAAGTTCTATTTAGTTCACATGCCCATTTCTTTATTGGTTCATTAGTTTTGGGAGAATTTAGTTTTTTAAGTTCCCTGTATATTCTGGTTATCAGTCCTTTGTCTGATGTATAGTTGGCAAATATTTTCTCCCACTCTGTGGGTGTTCTCTTCAGTTTAGAGACCATTTCTTTTGATGAACAGAAGCTTTTTAGTTTTATGAGGTCCCATTTATCTATGCTATCTCTTAGTTGCTTGCTGCTGGGGTTTCATTGAGAAAGTTCTTACCTATACCTACTAACTCCAGAGTATTTCCTACTCTTTCTTGTATCAACTTAAGAGTTTGGGGTCTGATATTCAGATCCTTGATCCATTTTGAGTTAATCTTGGTATAGGGTGATATACATGGATCTAGTTTCAGTTTTTTGCAGACTGCTAACCAGTTTTCCCAGCAGTTTTTGTTGAAGAGGCTGCTATTTCTCCATCGTATATTTTTAGCTCCTTTGTCAAAGATAAGTTGCTCATAGTTGTGTGGCTTCATATCTGGATCTTCTATTCTGTTCCACTGGTCTTCATGTCTGTCTTTGTGCCAGTACCATGCTGTTTTTATTGTTACTGCTTTGTAATATAGTTTGAGGTCAGGTATTGTGATACCTCCTGCATTGTTCTTTTGACTGAGTATTGCCTTGGCTATTCGTGGCCTCTTGTGTTTCCATATAAATTTAACAGTAGATTTTTCAATCTCTTTAATGAATGTTATTGGAATTTTGATGGGAATTGCATTAAACATGTAGATTACTTTGGGGAGTATTGACATTTTTACTATGTTGATTCTACCAATCCATGAGCATGGGAGATCTCTCCACTTTCTATAGTCTTCCTCAATCTCTTTCTTCAGAAGTGTATAGTCTTCCTTGTAGAGGTCTTTCACATCTTTTGTTAGGTTTACACCTAGGTATTTGATTTTTTTTGAGGCTATTGTAAATGGAATTGTTTTCATATATTCTTTTTCAGTTTGTTCATTGCTAGTGTATAGAAATGCTAATGATTTTTCTATGTTGATTTTATATCCTGCTACCTTGCTATAGCTATTGATGATGTCTAGAAGCTTCTGAGTAGAGTTTTTTGGGTCTTTAAGGTATAGGATCATGTCGTCTGCAAATAGGGCTATTTTGACAGTTTCTTTACCTATTTGTATTCCTTTTATTCCTTCTTCTTGCCTAATTGCTCTGGCTAGGAATTCCAGTACTATGTTGAATAGGAGTGGAGATAGTGGGCATCCTTGTCTGGTTCCTGATTTTAGAGGGAATGGTTTTAATTTTTCTCCGTTAAGTATAATGCTGGCTGTAGGTTTGTCATATATAGCTTTTATAATGTTGAGGAACTTTCCTTCTATTCCTAGTTTTCTTAGAGCTTTTATCATGAAATGATGTTGGATCTTATCAAAGGCTTTTTCTGCATCTATTGAGATGATCAAGTGGTTTTTGTCTTTGCTTCTGTTAATGTGGTTTATTACCTTTATTGATTTTCGTATGTTGAACCACCCCCGCATCCCTGGGATGAAGCCTACCTGGTCGTGGTGAATAATCTTTTTGATGTGTTGCTGAATTCGGTTTGCCATTATTTTGTTGAGGATTTTTGCATCAATGTTCATTAAGGAGATTGGCCTATAGTTCTCCTTTTTGGAGGTGTCTTTGCCTGGTTTGGGGATAAGTGTAATACTGGCTTCATAAAATGTGTTTGGCAGTTTTCCTTCCCTTTCTATTTCATGGAACAGTTTAAGGAGGGTTGGTATCAGTTCTTCTTTAAAGGTCTGATAGAATTCAGCAGAGAATCCATCAGGTCCTGGACTTTTCTTTTTGGGGACACTCTTGATTGCTGCTTCCATTTCATTTTGTGTTATAGGTCTATTCAGGTGATCAATTTCCTCTTGGTTCAGTTTTGGATGATCATATGTATCTAGAAATCTGTCCATTTCTTTAAGATTTTCAAATTTATTTGAATATAGGTTCTCAAAGTAGTCTCTGATGATTTCCTGGACTTCCATGGTGTTTGTTGTTATCTCCCCTTTTGCATTCCTAATTCTACTAATTTGGGTTTTTTCTCTCCTCATTTTAGTCAGGTTTGCCAGGGGTCTATCGATCTTGTTTATTTTTTCAAAGAACCAACTTTTTGTTTCATTAATTCTTTGTATGGTTTTTTTGGTTTCTATTTCGTTGATTTCAGCTCTTATTTTTATTATTTCTCTCCTTCTATTTGTTTTGGGATTTGCTTGTTCTTGTTTTTCTAGGAGTTTGAGATGTATCATTAGGTCATTGATTTGGGATCTTTCAATCTTTTTAATATATGCACCCATGGCTATAAACTTTCCTCTCAAGACTGCCTTAGCTGTGTCCCATAGGTTCCGGTAGGTTGTGTTTTCATTTTCATTGACTTCCAGGAACTTTTTAATTTCCTCTTTTATTGCATCGATGATCCATTCTTCATTAAGTAGTGAGTTATTTAGTTTCCAGCTGTTTGCATGTTTTTTGTCTTTACTTTTGTTGTTGAGTTCTACTTTTACTGCATTGTGGTCAGATAGTATGCACGGTATTATTTCTATTCTCTTATACTTGCTGAGGCTTGCTTTGTGCCCTAGGATATGATCTATTTTGGAGAAGGTTCCATGGGCTGCTGAGAAGAATGTATATTGTGTAGAGGTTGGATGAAATGTTCTGTAGACATCTACTAGGTCCACTTGATCTATTGCATATTTTAGATCTTGGATTTCTCTATTGAGTTTTTGTTTGGATGACCTATCTATTGATGATAATGGAGTGTTAAAGTCTCCCACAACCACTGTGTTGGCGTTTATATATGCTTTTAGGTCTTTCAGGGTATGTTTGCTGAAATTGGGTGCGTTGACATTGGGTGCGTACAGATTGATGATTATTATGTCCTTTTGGTCTATTTCCCCTTTTATTAGTATGGAATGTCCTTCTTTATCTCGTTTGATCAATGTAGGTTTGAAGTCTACTTTATCAGAGATAAGTATTGCTACTCCTGCTTGTTTTCGGGGGCCATTGGCTTGGTAAATCTTCTTCCAGCCTTTCATCCTAAGCATATGCTTATTTCTGTCGGTGAGATGAGTCTCCTGTAAGCAACAAATTGTTGGATCTTCTTTTTTAATCCATTTTGTCAAACGGTGTCTTTTGATGGGTGAATTAAGTCCATTAACATTAAGTGTTAGTACTGATAGGTATGTGGTGATTCCTGCCATTTAGTTGTCTTAGTTATTTGAAGGTTTGATTGTGTGTACCTAACTTGATGTTACTCTCTACTGTCTTGCTTTTTCTTATCCTGTGGTTTGGTGCTGCCTGCCTTTTCATGGTTAAGTTGGGTGTCACTTTCTGTGTGCAGGATCCCTTGCAGAATCTTTTGTAATGGTGGCTTTGTGGTCACATATTGTTTTAGTTTCTGCTTATCATGGAAGACTTTTATTGCTCCATCTATTTTGAATGATAGCTCTGCTGGGTAGAGTATCCTGGGGTTGAAGTTATTTTCATTCAGTGCCCGGAAGATCTCACCCCACGCTCTTCTTGCTTTTAATGTTTCTGTTGAGAAGTCTGCTGTGATTTTGATGGGTTTACCTTTGTATGTTACTTGTTTTTTCTCTCTTACAGCCTTCAATATTCTTTCCTTAGTTTCTGAACTTGTTGTTTTAATGATGATATGTCGTGGAGTAGTTCTACTTTGATCTGGTCCGTTTGGTGTCCTGGAGGCCTCTTGCATGTGTATGGGAATATCTTTCTCTAGATTTGGGAAATTTTCCGTTATTATTTTGTTGAATATATTACGCATTCCTTTCGCTTGCACCTCTTCTCCTTCTTCGATGCCCATGATTCTCAAGTTTGGTCTTTTGATGGAGTCAGTGAGTTCTTGCATTTTCTTTTCACAGGTCTTGAGTTGTTTAATTAATAGTTCTTCTGTTTTTCCTTTAATTACCATTTCATCTTCAAGTTCTGAGATTCTGTCTTCTGTTTGTTCTATTCTGCTGGATTGGCCTTCCGTTTTGTTTTGCAGTTCTGTTTCGTTCTTTTTTCTGAGGTTTTCCATATCCTGGCAGTTTTCTTCTTTATTGTTGTCTATTTTTGTCCTGAGTTCATTTATCCATTTATTCATTGTGTTCTCTCTTTCACTTTGGTGTTTATACAGTGCTTCTATGGTTTCCTTTATTTCTTCTTTTGCTTTACTGAATATTTCTTGAACCTTAATAATTCTGCATATTTATTTCAACAATTCTAGCTTTTTTTAGAGTTATTTATTTATATATACATATTTATTTATTTTTATTATTCATATGTGCATACAATTCTTGGGTCATTATCCCCCTGCCCCCTCCCCCTCCCTTCTCACCCCCCTCCCCCCATCCCCTCAATACCTGGCAGAAACTATTTTGCCCTTATCTCTAATTTTGTTGAAGAGAGAGTATAAGTAATAATAGGAAGGAACAAGGGGTTTTGCTAGTTGAGATAAGAATAGCTGTACAAGGAGTTGATTCCTATTGATTTCCTGTGCAAGTGTGTTTCCTTCTATGTTAGTTCTTCTTGGTCTAACCTTTTCTCTAGTTCCTGGTCCCCTTCTCCTATTGGCCTCAGTTCCTTTTAAGGTATCTGCTTTAGTTTCTCTGCATTGAGGGCAACAAATGCTATCTAGTTTTTGAGGTGCCTTATCTATCCTCATACCTCCCTTGTGTGCTCTCACTTTATCATGTGATCAAAGTCCAATCCCTTTGTTGTGTTTGCCCTTGATCTAATGTCCACATATGAGGGAGAACATACGATTTTTGGTCTTTTGGGCCAGGCTAACCTCACTCAGAATGATGTTCTCCAATTCCATCCATTTACCAGTGAATGATAACATTTCGTTCTTCTTCATGGCTGCATAAAATTCCATTGTGTATAGATACCACATTTTCTTAATCCATTCGTCAGTGGTGGGGCATCTTGGCTGTTTCCATAACTTGGCTATTGTGAATAGTGCTGCAATTAACATGAGTGTGCAGGAGCCTCTGGAGTAACCTGTGTCACATTCTTTTGGGTATATCCCCAAGAGTGGTATTGCTGGATCAAATGGTAGATCGATGTCCAGCTTTTTAAGTAGCCTCCAGATTTTTTTCCAGAGTGGTTGTACTAGTCTACATTCCCACCAGCAGTGTAAGAGGGTTCCTTTTTCCCCGCATCCTCGCCAACACCTGTTGGTGGTGTTGCTGATGATGGCTATTCTAACAGGGGTGAGGTGGAATCTTAGCGTGGTTTTAATTTGCATTTCCTTTATTGCTAGAGATGGTGAGCATTTTTTCATGTGTTTTCTGGCCATTTGAATTTCTTCTTTTGAGAAAGTTCTATTTAGTTCACATGCCCATTTCTTTATTGGTTCATTAGTTTTGGGAGAATTTAGTTTTTTAAGTTCCCTGTATATTCTGGTTATCAGTCCTTTGTCTGATGTATAGTTGGCAAATATTTTCTCCCACTCTGTGGGTGTTCTCTTCAGTTTAGAGACCATTTCTTTTGATGAACAGAAGCTTTTTAGTTTTATGAGGTCCCATTTATCTATGCTATCTCTTAGTTGCTTGCTGCTGGGGTTTCATTGAGAAAGTTCTTACCTATACCTACTAACTCCAGAGTATTTCCTACTCTTTCTTGTATCAACTTAAGAGTTTGGGGTCTGATATTCAGATCCTTGATCCATTTTGAGTTAATCTTGGTATAGGGTGATATACATGGATCTAGTTTCAGTTTTTTGCAGACTGCTAACCAGTTTTCCCAGCAGTTTTTGTTGAAGAGGCTGCTATTTCTCCATCGTATATTTTTAGCTCCTTTGTCAAAGATAAGTTGCTCATAGTTGTGTGGCTTCATATCTGGATCTTCTATTCTGTTCCACTGGTCTTCATGTCTGTCTTTGTGCCAGTACCATGCTGTTTTTACTGTTACTGCTTTGTAATATAATTTGAGGTCAGGTATTGTGATACCTCCTGCATTGTTCTTTTGACTGAGTATTGCCTTGGCTATTCGTGGCCTCTTGTGTTTCCATATAAATTTAACAGTAGATTTTTCAATCTCTTTAATGAATGTTATTGGAATTTGGATGGGAATTGCATTAAACATGTAGATTACTTTGGGGAGTATTGACATTTTTACTATGTTGATTCTACCAATCCATGAGCATGGGAGATCTCTCCACTTTCTATAGTCTTCCTCAATCTCTTTCTTCAGAAGTGTATAGTTTTCCTTGTAGAGGTCTTTCACATCTTTTGTTAGGTTTACACCTAGGTATTTGATTTTTTTTGAGGCTATTGTAAATGGCATTGTTTTCATATATTCTTTTTCAGTTTGTTCATTGCTAGTGTATAGAAATGCTAATGATTTTTCTATGTTGATTTTATATCCTGCTACCTTGCTATAGCTATTGATGATGTCTAGAAGCTTCTGAGTAGAGTTTTTTGGGTCTTTAAGGTATAGGATCATGTCGTCTGCAAATAGGGCTATTTTGACAGTTTCTTTACCTATTTGTATTCCTTTTATTCCTTCTTCTTGCCTAATTGCTCTGGCTAGGAATTCCAGTACTATGTTGAATAGGAGTGGAGATAGTGGGCATCCTTGTCTGGTTCCTGATTTTAGAGGGAATGGTTTTAATTTTTCTCCGTTAAGTATAATGCTGGCTGTAGGTTTGTCATATATAGCTTTTATAATGTTGAGGAACTTTCCTTCTATTCCTAGTTTTCTTAGAGCTTTTATCATGAAATGATGTTGGATCTTATCAAAGGCTTTTTCTGCATCTATTGAGATGATCAAGTGGTTTTTGTCTTTGCTTCTGTTAATGTGGTTTATTACCTTTATTGATTTTCGTATGTTGAACCACCCCCGCATCCCTGGGATGAAGCCTACCTGGTCGTGGTGAATAATCTTTTTGATGTGTTGCTGAATTCGGTTTGCCATTATTTTGTTGAGGATTTTTGCATCAATGTTCATTAAGGAGATTGGCCTATAGTTCTCCTTTTTGGAGGTGTCTTTGCCTGGTTTGGGGATAAGTGTAATACTGGCTTCATAAAATGTGTTTGGCAGTTTTCCTTCCCTTTCTATTTCATGGAACAGTTTAAGGAGGGTTGGTATCAGTTCTTCTTTAAAGGTCTGATAGAATTCAGCAGAGAATCCATCAGGTCCTGGACTTTTCTTTTTGGGGACACTCTTGATTGCTGCTTCCATTTCATTTTGTGTTATAGGTCTATTCAGGTGATCAATTTCCTCTTGGTTCAGTTTTGGATGATCATATGTATCTAGAAATCTGTCCATTTCTTTAAGATTTTCAAATTTATTTGAATATAGGTTCTCAAAGTAGTCTCTGATGATTTCCTGGACTTCCATGGTGTTTGTTGTTATCTCCCCTTTTGCATTCCTAATTCTACTAATTTGGGTTTTTTCTCTCCTCATTTTAGTCAGGTTTGCCAGGGGTCTATCGATCTTGTTTATTTTTTCAAAGAACCAACTTTTTGTTTCATTAATTCTTTGTATGGTTTTTTTGGTTTCTATTTCGTTGATTTCAGCTCTTATTTTTATTATTTCTCTCCTTCTATTTGTTTTGGGATTTGCTTGTTCTTGTTTTTCTAGGAGTTTGAGATGTATCATTAGGTCATTGATTTGGGATCTTTCAATCTTTTTAATATATGCACTCATGGCTATAAACTTTCCTCTCAAGACTGCCTTAGCTGTGTCCCATAGGTTCCGGTAGGTTGTGTTTTCATTTTCATTGACTTCCAGGAACTTTTTAATTTCCTCTTTTATTGCATCGATGATCCATTCTTCATTAAGTAGTGAGTTATTTAGTTTCCAGCTGTTTGCATGTTTTTTGTCTTTACTTTTGTTGTTGAGTTCTACTTTTACTGCATTGTGGTCAGATAGTATGCACGGTATTATTTCTATTCTCTTATACTTGCTGAGGCTTGCTTTGTGCCCTAGGATATGATCTATTTTGGAGAAGGTTCCATGGGCTGCTGAGAAGAATGTATATTGTGTAGAGGTTGGAGGAAATGTTCTGTAGACATCTACTAGGTCCACTTGATCTATTGCATATTTTAGATCTTGGATTTCTCTATTGAGTTTTTGTTTGGATGACCTATCTATTGATGATAATGGAGTGTTAAAGTCTCCCACAACCACTGTGTTGGCGTTTATATATGCTTTTAGGTCTTTCAGGGTATGTTTGCTGAAATTGGGTGCGTTGACATTGGGTGCGTACAGATTGATGATTATTATTTCCTTTTGGTCTATTTCCCCTTTTATTAGTATGGAATGTCCTTCTTTATCTCGTTTGATCAATGTAGGTTTGAAGTCTACTTTATCAGAGATAAGTATTGCTACTCCTGCTTGTTTTTGGGGGCCATTGGCTTGGTAAATCTTCTTCCAGCCTTTCATCCTAAGCATATGCTTATTTCTGTCGGTGAGATGAGTCTCCTGTAAGCAACAAATTGTTGGATCTTCTTTTTTAATCCATTTTGTCAAACGGTGTCTTTTGATGGGTGAATTAAGTCCATTAACATTAAGTGTTAGTACTGATAGGTATGTGGTGATTCCTGCCATTTAGTTGTCTTAGTTATTTGAAGGTTTGATTGTGTGTACCTAACTTGATGTTACTCTCTACTGTCTTGCTTTTTCTTATCCTGTGGTTTGGTGCTGCCTGCCTTTTCATGGTTAAGTTGGGTGTCACTTTCTGTGTGCAGGATCCCTTGCAGAATCTTTTGTAATGGTGGCTTTGTGGTCACATATTGTTTTAGTTTCTGCTTATCATGGAAGACTTTTATTGCTCCATCTATTTTGAATGATAGCTCTGCTGGGTAGAGTATCCTGGGGTTGAAGTTATTTTCATTCAGTGCCCGGAAGATCTCACCCCACGCTCTTCTTGCTTTTAATGTTTCTGTTGAGAAGTCTGCTGTGATTTTGATGGGTTTACCTTTGTATGTTACTTGTTTTTTCTCTCTTACAGCCTTCAATATTCTTTCCTTAGTTTCTGAACTTGTTGTTTTAATGATGATATGTCGTGGAGTAGTTCTACTTTGATCTGGTCCGTTTGGTGTCCTGGAGGCCTCTTGCATGTGTATGGGAATATCTTTCTCTAGATTTGGGAAATTTTCCGTTATTATTTTGTTGAATATATTACGCATTCCTTTCGCTTGCACCTCTTCTCCTTCTTCGATGCCCATGATTCTCAAGTTTGGTCTTTTGATGGAGTCAGTGAGTTCTTGCATTTTCTTTTCACAGGTCTTGAGTTGTTTAATTAATAGTTCTTCTGTTTTTCCTTTAATTACCATTTCATCTTCAAGTTCTGAGATTCTGTCTTCTGTTTGTTCTATTCTGCTGGATTGGCCTTCCGTTTTGTTTTGCAGTTCTGTTTCGTTCTTTTTTCTGAGGTTTTCCATATCCTGGCAGTTTTCTTCTTTATTGTTGTCTATTTTTGTCCTGAGTTCATTTATCCATTTATTCATTGTGTTCTCTCTTTCACTTTGGTGTTTATACAGTGCTTCTATGGTTTCCTTTATTTCTTCTTTTGCTTTACTGAATATTTCTTGAACCTTAATAATTCTGCATATTTATTTCAACAATTCTAGCTTTTTTTAGAGTTATTTATTTATATATACATATTTATTTATTTTTATTATTCATATGTGCATACAATTCTTGGGTCATTATCCCCCTGCCCCCTCCCCCTCCCTTCTCACCCCCCTCCCCCCATCCCCTCAATACCTGGCAGAAACTATTTTGCCCTTATCTCTAATTTTGTTGAAGAGAGAGTATAAGTAATAATAGGAAGGAACAAGGGGTTTTGCTAGTTGAGATAAGAATAGCTGTACAAGGAGTTGATTCCTATTGATTTCCTGTGCAAGTGTGTTTCCTTCTATGTTAGTTCTTCTTGGTCTAACCTTTTCTCTAGTTCCTGGTCCCCTTCTCCTATTGGCCTCAGTTCCTTTTAAGGTATCTGCTTTAGTTTCTCTGCATTGAGGGCAACAAATGCTATCTAGTTTTTGAGGTGCCTTATCTATCCTCATACCTGCCTTGTGTGCTCTCACTTTATCATGTGATCAAAGTCCAATCCCTTTGTTGTGTTTGCCCTTGATCTAATGTCCACATATGAGGGAGAACATACGATTTTTGGTCTTTTGGGCCAGGCTAACCTCACTCAGAATGATGTTCTCCAATTCCATCCATTTACCAGTGAATGATAACATTTCGTTCTTCTTCATGGCTGCATAAAATTCCATTGTGTATAGATACCACATTTTCTTAATCCATTCGTCAGTGGTGGGGCATCTTGGCTGTTTCCATAACTTGGCTATTGTGAATAGTGCTGCAATTAACATGAGTGTGCAGGAGCCTCTGGAGTAACCTGTGTCACATTCTTTTGGGTATATCCCCAGGAGTGGTATTGCTGGATCAAATGGTAGATCGATGTCCAGCTTTTTAAGTAGCCTCCAGATTTTTTTCCAGAGTGGTTGTACTAGTCTACATTCCCACCAGCAGTGTAAGAGGGTTCCTTTTTCCCCGCATCCTCGCCAACACCTGTTGGTGGTGTTGCTGATGATGGCTATTCTAACAGGGGTGAGGTGGAATCTTACCGTGGTTTTAATTTGCATTTCCTTTATTGCTAGAGATGGTGAGCATTTTTTCATGTGTTTTCTGGCCATTTGAATTTGAATTTCTTCTTTTGAGAAAGTTCTATTTAGTTCACATGCCCATTTCTTTATTGGTTCATTAGTTTTGGGAGAATTTAGTTTTTTAAGTTCCCTGTATATTCTGGTTATCAGTCCTTTGTCTGATGTATAGTTGGCAAATATTTTCTCCCACTCTGTGGGTGTTCTCTTCAGTTTAGAGACCATTTCTTTTGATGAACAGAAGCTTTTTAGTTTTATGAGGTCCCATTTATCTATGCTATCTCTTAGTTGCTTGCTGCTGGGGTTTCATTGAGAAAGTTCTTACCTATACCTACTAACTCCAGAGTATTTCCTACTCTTTCTTGTATCAACTTAAGAGTTTGGGGTCTGATATTCAGATCCTTGATCCATTTTGAGTTAATCTTGGTATAGGGTGATATACATGGATCTAGTTTCAGTTTTTTGCAGACTGCTAACCAGTTTTCCCAGCAGTTTTTGTTGAAGAGGCTGCTATTTCTCCATCGTATATTTTTAGCTCCTTTGTCAAAGATAAGTTGCTCATAGTTGTGTGGCTTCATATCTGGATCTTCTATTCTGTTCCACTGGTCTTCATGTCTGTCTTTGTGCCAGTACCATGCTGTTTTTACTGTTACTGCTTTGTAATATAATTTGAGGTCAGGTATTGTGATACCTCCTGCATTGTTCTTTTGACTGAGTATTGCCTTGGCTATTCGTGGCCTCTTGTGTTTCCATATAAATTTAACAGTAGATTTTTCAATCTCTTTAATGAATGTTATTGGAATTTGGATGGGAATTGCATTAAACATGTAGATTACTTTGGGGAGTATTGACATTTTTACTATGTTGATTCTACCAATCCATGAGCATGGGAGATCTCTCCACTTTCTATAGTCTTCCTCAATCTCTTTCTTCAGAAGTGTATAGTCTTCCTTGTAGAGGTCTTTCACATCTTTTGTTAGGTTTACACCTAGGTATTTGATTTTTTTTGAGGCTATTGTAAATGGAATTGTTTTCATATATTCTTTTTCAGTTTGTTCATTGCTAGTGTATAGAAATGCTAATGATTTTTCTATGTTGATTTTATATCCTGCTACCTTGCTATAGCTATTGATGATGTCTAGAAGCTTCTGAGTAGAGTTTTTTGGGTCTTTAAGGTATAGGATCATGTCGTCTGCAAATAGGGCTATTTTGACAGTTTCTTTACCTATTTGTATTCCTTTTATTCCTTCTTCTTGCCTAATTGCTCTGGCTAGGAATTCCAGTACTATGTTGAATAGGAGTGGAGATAGTGGGCATCCTTGTCTGGTTCCTGATTTTAGAGGGAATGGTTTTAATTTTTCTCCGTTAAGTATAATGCTGGCTGTAGGTTTGTCATATATAGCTTTTATAATGTTGAGGAACTTTCCTTCTATTCCTAGTTTTCTTAGAGCTTTTATCATGAAATGATGTTGGATCTTATCAAAGGCTTTTTCTGCATCTATTGAGATGATCAAGTGGTTTTTGTCTTTGCTTCTGTTAATGTGGTTTATTACCTTTATTGATTTTCGTATGTTGAACCACCCCCGCATCCCTGGGATGAAGCCTACCTGGTCGTGGTGAATAATCTTTTTGATGTGTTGCTGAATTCGGTTTGCCATTATTTTGTTGAGGATTTTTGCATCAATGTTCATTAAGGAGATTGGCCTATAGTTCTCCTTTTTGGAGGTGTCTTTGCCTGGTTTGGGGATAAGTGTAATACTGGCTTCATAAAATGTGTTTGGCAGTTTTCCTTCCCTTTCTATTTCATGGAACAGTTTAAGGAGGGTTGGTATCAGTTCTTCTTTAAAGGTCTGATAGAATTCAGCAGAGAATCCATCAGGTCCTGGACTTTTCTTTTTGGGGAGACTCTTGATTGCTGCTTCCATTTCATTTTGTGTTATAGGTCTATTCAGGTGATTAATTTCCTCTTGGTTCAGTTTTGGATGATCATATGTATCTAGAAATCTGTCCATTTCTTTAAGATTTTCAAATTTATTTGAATATAGGTTCTCAAAGTAGTCTCTGATGATTTCCTGGACTTCCATGGTGTTTGTTGTTATCTCCCCTTTTGCATTCCTAATTCTACTAATTTGGGTTTTTTCTCTCCTCATTTTAGTCAGGTTTGCCAGGGGTCTATCGATCTTGTTTATTTTTTCAAAGAACCAACTTTTTGTTTCATTAATTCTTTGTATGGTTTTTTTGGTTTCTATTTCGTTGATTTCAGCTCTTATTTTTATTATTTCTCTCCTTCTATTTGTTTTGGGATTTGCTTGTTCTTGTTTTTCTAGGAGTTTGAGATGTATCATTAGGTCATTGATTTGGGATCTTTCAATCTTTTTAATATATGCACTCATGGCTATAAACTTTCCTCTCAAGACTGCCTTAGCTGTGTCCCATAGGTTCCGGTAGGTTGTGTTTTCATTTTCATTGACTTCCAGGAACTTTTTAATTTCCTCTTTTATTGCATCGATGATCCATTCTTCATTAAGTAGTGAGTTATTTAGTTTCCAGCTGTTTGCATGTTTTTTGTCTTTACTTTTGTTGTTGAGTTCTACTTTTACTGCATTGTGGTCAGATAGTATGCACGGTATTATTTCTATTCTCTTATACTTGCTGAGGCTTGCTTTGTGCCCTAGGATATGATCTATTTTGGAGAAGGTTCCATGGGCTGCTGAGAAGAATGTATATTGTGTAGAGGTTGGAGGAAATGTTCTGTAGACATCTACTAGGTCCACTTGATCTATTGCATATTTTAGATCTTGGATTTCTCTATTGAGTTTTTGTTTGGATGACCTATCTATTGATGATAATGGAGTGTTAAAGTCTCCCACAACCACTGTGTTGGCGTTTATATATGCTTTTAGGTCTTTCAGGGTATGTTTGCTGAAATTGGGTGCGTTGACATTGGGTGCGTACAGATTGATGATTATTATTTCCTTTTGGTCTATTTCCCCTTTTATTAGTATGGAATGTCCTTCTTTATCTCGTTTGATCAATGTAGGTTTGAAGTCTACTTTATCAGAGATAAGTATTGCTACTCCTGCTTGTTTTTGGGGGCCATTGGCTTGGTAAATCTTCTTCCAGCCTTTCATCCTAAGCATATGCTTATTTCTGTCGGTGAGATGAGTCTCCTGTAAGCAACAAATTGTTGGATCTTCTTTTTTAATCCATTTTGTCAAACGGTGTCTTTTGATGGGTGAATTAAGTCCATTAACATTAAGTGTTAGTACTGATAGGTATGTGGTGATTCCTGCCATTTAGTTGTCTTAGTTATTTGAAGGTTTGATTGTGTGTACCTAACTTGATGTTACTCTCTACTGTCTTGCTTTTTCTTATCCTGTGGTTTGGTGCTGCCTGCCTTTTCATGGTTAAGTTGGGTGTCACTTTCTGTGTGCAGGATCCCTTGCAGAATCTTTTGTAATGGTGGCTTTGTGGTCACATATTGTTTTAGTTTCTGCTTATCATGGAAGACTTTTATTGCTCCATCTATTTTGAATGATAGCTCTGCTGGGTAGAGTATCCTGGGGTTGAAGTTATTTTCATTCAGTGCCCGGAAGATCTCACCCCACGCTCTTCTTGCTTTTAATGTTTCTGTTGAGAAGTCTGCTGTGATTTTGATGGGTTTACCTTTGTATGTTACTTGTTTTTTCTCTCTTACAGCCTTCAATATTCTTTCCTTAGTTTCTGAACTTGTTGTTTTAATGATGATATGTCGTGGAGTAGTTCTACTTTGATCTGGTCCGTTTGGTATCCTGGAGGCCTCTTGCATGTGTATGGGAATATCTTTCTCTAGATTTGGGAAATTTTCCGTTATTATTTTGTTGAATATATTACGCATTCCTTTCGCTTGCACCTCTTCTCCTTCTTCGATGCCCATGATTCTCAAGTTTGGTCTTTTGATGGAGTCAGTGAGTTCTTGCATTTTCTTTTCACAGGTCTTGAGTTGTTTAATTAATAGTTCTTCTGTTTTTCCTTTAATTACCATTTCATCTTCAAGTTCTGAGATTCTGTCTTCTGTTTGTTCTATTCTGCTGGATTGGCCTTCCGTTTTGTTTTGCAGTTCTGTTTCGTTCTTTTTTCTGAGGTTTTCCATATCCTGGCAGTTTTCTTCTTTATTGTTGTCTATTTTTGTCCTGAGTTCATTTATCCATTTATTCATTGTGTTCTCTCTTTCACTTTGGTGTTTATACAGTGCTTCTATGGTTTCCTTTATTTCTTCTTTTGCTTTACTGAATATTTCTTGAACCTTAATAATTCTGCATATTTATTTCAACAATTCTAGCTTTTTTTAGAGTTATTTATTTATATATACATATTTATTTATTTTTATTATTCATATGTGCATACAATTCTTGGGTCATTATCCCCCTGCCCCCTCCCCCTCCCTTCTCACCCCCCTCCCCCCATCCCCTCAATACCTGGCAGAAACTATTTTGCCCTTATCTCTAATTTTGTTGAAGAGAGAGTATAAGTAATAATAGGAAGGAACAAGGGGTTTTGCTAGTTGAGATAAGAATAGCTGTACAAGGAGTTGATTCCTATTGATTTCCTGTGCAAGTGTGTTTCCTTCTATGTTAGTTCTTCTTGGTCTAACCTTTTCTCTAGTTCCTGGTCCCCTTCTCCTATTGGCCTCAGTTCCTTTTAAGGTATCTGCTTTAGTTTCTCTGCATTGAGGGCAACAAATGCTATCTAGTTTTTGAGGTGCCTTATCTATCCTCATACCTCCCTTGTGTGCTCTCACTTTATCATGTGATCAAAGTCCAATCCCTTTGTTGTGTTTGCCCTTGATCTAATGTCCACATATGAGGGAGAACATACGATTTTTGGTCTTTTGGGCCAGGCTAACCTCACTCAGAATGATGTTCTCCAATTCCATCCATTTACCAGTGAATGATAACATTTCGTTCTTCTTCATGGCTGCATAAAATTCCATTGTGTATAGATACCACATTTTCTTAATCCATTCGTCAGTGGTGGGGCATCTTGGCTGTTTCCATAACTTGGCTATTGTGAATAGTGCTGCAATTAACATGAGTGTGCAGGAGCCTCTGGAGTAACCTGTGTCACATTCTTTTGGGTATATCCCCAGGAGTGGTATTGCTGGATCAAATGGTAGATCGATGTCCAGCTTTTTAAGTAGCCTCCAGATTTTTTTCCAGAGTGGTTGTACTAGTCTACATTCCCACCAGCAGTGTAAGAGGGTTCCTTTTTCCCCGCATCCTCGCCAACACCTGCTGGTGGTGTTGCTGATGATGGCTATTCTAACAGGGGTGAGGTGGAATCTTAGCGTGGTTTTAATTTGCATTTCCTTTATTGCTAGAGATGGTGAGCATTTTTTCATGTGTTTTCTGGCCATTTGAATTTCTTCTTTTGAGAAAGTTCTATTTAGTTCACATGCCCATTTCTTTATTGGTTCATTAGTTTTGGGAGAATTTAGTTTTTTAAGTTCCCTGTATATTCTGGTTATCAGTCCTTTGTCTGATGTATAGTTGGCAAATATTTTCTCCCACTCTGTGGGTGTTCTCTTCAGTTTAGAGACCATTTCTTTTGATGAACAGAAGCTTTTTAGTTTTATGAGGTCCCATTTATCTATGCTATCTCTTAGTTGCTTGCTGCTGGGGTTTCATTGAGAAAGTTCTTACCTATACCTATTAACTCCAGAGTATTTCCTACTCTTTCTTGTATCAACTTAAGAGTTTGGGGTCTGATATTCAGATCCTTGATCCATTTTGAGTTAATCTTGGTATAGGGTGATATACATGGATCTAGTTTCAGTTTTTTGCAGACTGCTAACCAGTTTTCCCAGCAGTTTTTGTTGAAGAGGCTGCTATTTCTCCATCGTATATTTTTAGCTCCTTTGTCAAAGATAAGTTGCTCATAGTTGTGTGGCTTCATATCTGGATCTTCTATTCTGTTCCACTGGTCTTCATGTCTGTCTTTGTGCCAGTACCATGCTGTTTTTCTTGTTACTGCTTTGTAATATAGTTTGAGGTCAGGTATTGTGATACCTCCTGCATTGTTCTTTTGACTGAGTATTGCCTTGGCTATTCGTGGCCTCTTGTGTTTCCATATAAATTTAACAGTAGATTTTTCAATCTCTTTAATGAATGTTATTGGAATTTTGATGGGAATTGCATTAAACATGTAGATTACTTTGGGGAGTATTGACATTTTTACTATGTTGATTCTACCAATCCATGAGCATGGGAGATCTCTCCACTTTCTATAGTCTTCCTCAATCTCTTTCTTCAGAAGTGTATAGTCTTCCTTGTAGAGGTCTTTCACATCTTTTGTTAGGTTTACACCTAGGTATTTGATTTTTTTTGAGGCTATTGTAAATGGAATTGTTTTCATATATTCTTTTTCAGTTTGTTCATTGCTAGTGTATAGAAATGCTAATGATTTTTCTATGTTGATTTTATATCCTGCTACCTTGCTATAGCTATTGATGATGTCTAGAAGCTTCTGAGTAGAGTTTTTTGGGTCTTTAAGGTATAGGATCATGTCGTCTGCAAATAGGGCTATTTTGACAGTTTCTTTACCTATTTGTATTCCTTTTATTCCTTCTTCTTGCCTAATTGCTCTGGCTAGGAATTCCAGTACTATGTTGAATAGGAGTGGAGATAGTGGGCATCCTTGTCTGGTTCCTGATTTTAGAGGGAATGGTTTTAATTTTTCTCCGTTAAGTATAATGCTGGCTGTAGGTTTGTCATATATAGCTTTTATAATGTTGAGGAACTTTCCTTCTATTCCTAGTTTTCTTAGAGCTTTTATCATGAAATGATGTTGGATCTTATCAAAGGCTTTTTCTGCATCTATTGAGATGATCAAGTGGTTTTTGTCTTTGCTTCTGTTAATGTGGTTTATTACCTTTATTGATTTTCGTATGTTGAACCACCCCCGCATCCCTGTGATGAAGCCTACCTGGTCGTGGTGAATAATCTTTTTGATGTGTTGCTGAATTTGGTTTGCCATTATTTTGTTGAGGATTTTTGCATCAATGTTCATTAAGGAGATTGGCCTATAGTTCTCCTTTTTGGAGGTGTCTTTGCCTGGTTTGGGGATAAGTGTAATACTGGCTTCATAAAATGTGTTTGGCAGTTTTCCTTCCCTTTCTATTTCATGGAACAGTTTAAGGAGGGTTGGTATCAGGTCTTCTTTAAAGGTCTGATAGAATTCAGCAGAGAATCCATCAGGTCCTGGACTTTTCTTTTTGGGGAGACTCTTGATTGCTGCTTCCATTTCATTTTGTGTTATAGGTCTATTCAGGTGATTAATTTCCTCTTGGTTCAGTTTTGGATGATCATATGTATCTAGAAATCTGTCCATTTCTTTAAGATTTTCAAATTTATTTGAATATAGGTTCTCAAAGTAGTCTCTGATGATTTCCTGGACTTCCATGGTGTTTGTTGTTATCTCCCCTTTTGCATTCCTAATTCTACTAATTTGGGTTTTTTCTCTCCTCATTTTAGTCAGGTTTGCCAGGGGTCTATCGATCTTGTTTATTTTTTCAAAGAACCAACTTTTTGTTTCATTAATTCTTTGTATGGTTTTTTTGGTTTCTATTTCGTTGATTTCAGCTCTTATTTTTATTATTTCTCTCCTTCTATTTGTTTTGGGATTTGCTTGTTCTTGTTTTTCTAGGAGTTTGAGATGTATCATTAGGTCATTGATTTGGGATCTTTCAATCTTTTTAATATATGCACTCATGGCTATAAACTTTCCTCTCAAGACTGCCTTAGCTGTGTCCCATAGGTTCCGGTAGGTTGTGTTTTCATTTTCATTGAATTCCAGGAACTTTTTAATTTCCTCTTTTATTGCATCGATGATCCATTCTTCATTAAGTAGTGAGTTATTTAGTTTCCAGCTGTTTGCATGTTTTTTGTCTTTACTTTTGTTGTTGAGTTCTACTTTTACTGCATTGTGGTCAGATAGTATGCACGGTATTATTTCTATTCTCTTATACTTGCTGAGGCTTGCTTTGTGCCCTAGGATATGATCTATTTTGGAGAAGGTTCCATGGGCTGCTGAGAAGAATGTATATTGTGTAGAGGTTGGAGGAAATGTTCTGTAGACATCTACTAGGTCCACTTGATCTATTGCATATTTTAGATCTTGGATTTCTTTATTGAGTTTTTGTTTGGATGACCTATCTATTGATGATAATGGAGTGTTAAAGTCTCCCACAACCACTGTGTTGGCGTTTATATATGCTTTTAGGTCTTTCAGGGTATGTTTGCTGAAATTGGGTGCGTTGACATTGGGTGTGTACAGATTGATGATTATTATTTCCTTTTGGTCTATTTCCCCTTTTATTAGTATGGAATGTCCTTCTTTATCCCGTTTGATCAATGTAGGTTTGAAGTCTACTTTATCAGAGATAAGTATTGCTACTAATGCTTGTTTTCGGGGGCCATTGGCTTGGTAAATCTTCTTCCAGCCTTTCATCCTAAGCATATGCTTATTTCTGTCGGTGAGATGAGTCTCCTGTAAGCAACAAATTGTTGGATCTTCTTTTTTAATCCATTTTGTCAAACGGTGTCTTTTGATGGGTGAATTAAGTCCATTAACATTAAGTGTTAGTACTGATAGGTATGTGGTGATTCCTGCCATTTAGTTGTCTTAGTTATTTGAAGGTTTGATTGTGTGTACCTAACTTGATGTTACTCTCTACTGTCTTGCTTTTTCTTATCCTGTGGTTTGGTGCTGCCTGCCTTTTCATGGTTAAGTTGGGTGTCACTTTCTGTGTGCAGGATCCCTTGCAGAATCTTTTGTAATGGTGGCTTTGTGGTCACATATTGTTTTAGTTTCTGCTTATCATGGAAGACTTTTATTGCTCCATCTATTTTGAATGATAGCTCTGCTGGGTAGAGTATCCTGGGGTTGCAGTTATTTTCATTCAGTGCCCGGAAGATCTCACCCCACGCTCTTCTTGCTTTTAATGTTTCTGTTGAGAAGTCTGCTGTGATTTTGATGGGTTTACCTTTGTATGTTACTTGTTTTTTCTCTCTTACAGCCTTCAATATTCTTTCCTTAGTTTCTGAACTTGTTGTTTTAATGATGATATGTCGTGGAGTAGTTCTACTTTGATCTGGTCCGTTTGGTGTCCTGGAGGCCTCTTGCATGTGTATGGGAATATCTTTCTCTAGATTTGGGAAATTTTCCGTTATTATTTTGTTGAATATATTACGCATTCCTTTCGCTTGCACCTCTTCTCCTTCTTCGATGCCCATGATTCTCAAGTTTGGTCTTTTGATGGAGTCAGTGAGTTCTTGCATTTTCTTTTCACAGGTCTTGAGTTGTTTAATTAATAGTTCTTCTGTTTTTCCTTTAATTACCATTTCATCTTCAAGTTCTGAGATTCTGTCTTCTGTTTGTTCTATTCTGCTGGATTGGCCTTCCGTTTTGTTTTGCAGTTCTGTTTTGTTCTTTTTTCTGAGGTTTTCCATATCCTGGCAGTTTTCTTCTTTATTGTTGTCTATTTTTGTCCTGAGTTCATTTATCCATTTATTCATTGTGTTCTCTCTTTCACTTTGGTGTTTATACAGTGCTTCTATGGTTTCCTTTATTTCTTCTTTTGCTTTACTGAATATTTCTTGAACCTTAATAATTCTGCATATTTATTTCAACAATTCTAGCTTTTTTTAGAGTTATTTATTTATATATACATATTTATTTATTTTTATTATTCATATGTGCATACAATTCTTGGGTCATTATCCCCCTGCCCCCTCCCCCTCCCTTATCACCCCCCTCCCCCCATCCCCTCAATACCTGGCAGAAACTATTTTGCCCTTATCTCTAATTTTGTTGAAGAGAGAGTATAAGTAATAATAGGAAGGAACAAGGGGTTTTGCTAGTTGAGATAAGAATAGCTGTACAAGGAGTTGATTCATATTGATTTCCTGTGCAAGTGTGTTTCCTTCTATGTTAGTTCTTCTTGGTCTAACCTTTTCTCTAGTTCCTGGTCCCCTTCTCCTATTGGCCTCAGTTCCTTTTAAGGTATCTGCTTTAGTTTCTCTGCATTGAGGGCAACAAATGCTATCTAGTTTTTGAGGTGCCTTATCTATCCTCATACCTCCCTTGTGTGCTCTCACTTTATCATGTGATCAAAGTCCAATCCCTTTGTTGTGTTTGCCCTTGATCTAATGTCCACATATGAGGGAGAACATACGATTTTTGGTCTTTTGGGCCAGGCTAACCTCACTCAGAATGATGTTCTCCAATTCCATCCATTTACCAGTGAATGATAACATTTCGTTCTTCTTCATGGCTGCATAAAATTCCATTGTGTATAGATACCACATTTTCTTAATCCATTCGTCAGTGGTGGGGCATCTTGGCTGTTTCCATAACTTGGCTATTGTGAATAGTGCTGCAATTAACATGAGTGTGCAGGAGCCTCTGGAGTAACCTGTGTCACATTCTTTTGGGTATATCCCCAGGAGTGGTATTGCTGTATCAAATGGTAGATCGATGTCCAGCTTTTTAAGTAGCCTCCAGATTTTTTTCCAGAGTGGTTGTACTAGTCTACATTCCCACCAGCAGTGTAAGAGGGTTCCTTTTTCCCCGCATCCTCGCCAACACCTGCTGGTGGTGTTGCTGATGATGGCTATTCTAACAGGGGTGAGGTGGAATCTTAGCGTGGTTTTAATTTGCATTTCCTTTATTGCTAGAGATGGTGAGCATTTTTTCATGTGTTTTCTGGCCATTTGAATTTCTTCTTTTGAGAAAGTTCTATTTAGTTCACATGCCCATTTCTTTATTGGTTCATTAGTTTTGGGAGAATTTAGTTTTTTAAGTTCCCTGTATATTCTGGTTATCAGTCCTTTGTCTGATGTATAGTTGGCAAATATTTTCTCCCACTCTGTGGGTGTTCTCTTCAGTTTAGAGACCATTTCTTTTGATGAACAGAAGCTTTTTAGTTTTATGAGGTCCCATTTATCTATGCTATCTCTTAGTTGCTTGCTGCTGGGGTTTCATTGAGAAAGTTCTTACCTATACCTACTAACTCCAGAGTATTTCCTACTCTTTCTTGTATCAACTTAAGAGTTTGGGGTCTGATATTAAGATCCTTGATCCATTTTGAGTTAATCTTGGAATAGGGTGATATACATGGATCTAGTTTCAGTTTTTTGCAGACTGCTAACCAGTTTTCCCAGCAGTTTTTGTTGAAGAGGCTGCTATTTCTCCATCGTATATTTTTAGCTCCTTTGTCAAAGATAAGTTGCTCATAGTTGTGTGGCTTCATATCTGGATCTTCTATTCTGTTCCACTGGTCTTCATGTCTGTCTTTGTGCCAGTACCATGCTGTTTTTATTGTTACTGCTTTGTAATATAGTTTGAGGTCAGGTATTGTGATACCTCCTGCATTGTTCTTTTGACTGAGTATTGCCTTGGCTATTCGTGGCCTCTTGTGTTTCCATATAAATTTAACAGTAGATTTTTCAATCTCTTTAATGAATGTTATTGGAATTTGGATGGGAATTGCATTAAACATGTAGATTACTTTGGGGAGTATTGACATTTTTACTATGTTGATTCTACCAATCCATGAGCATGGGAGATCTCTCCACTTTCTATAGTCTTCCTCAATCTCTTTCTTCAGAAGTGTATAGTCTTCCTTGTAGAGGTCTTTCACATCTTTTGTTAGGTTTACACCTAGGTATTTGATTTTTTTTGAGGCTATTGTAAATGGAATTGTTTTCATATATTCTTTTTCAGTTTGTTCATTGCTAGTGTATAGAAATGCTAATGATTTTTCTATGTTGATTTTATATCCTGCTACCTTGCTATAGCTATTGATGATGTCTAGAAGCTTCTGAGTAGAGTTTTTTGGGTCTTTAAGGTATAGGATCATGTCGTCTGCAAATAGGGCTATTTTGACAGTTTCTTTACCTATTTGTATTCCTTTTATTCCTTCTTCTTGCCTAATTGCTCTGGCTAGGAATTCCAGTACTATGTTGAATAGGAGTGGAGATAGTGGGCATCCTTGTCTGGTTCCTGATTTTAGAGGGAATGGTTTTAATTTTTCTCCGTTAAGTATAATGCTGGCTGTAGGTTTGTCATATATAGCTTTTATAATGTTGAGGAACTTTCCTTCTATTCCTAGTTTTCTTAGAGCTTTTATCATGAAATGATGTTGGATCTTATCAAAGGCTTTTTCTGCATCTATTGAGATGATCAAGTGGTTTTTGTCTTTGCTTCTGTTAATGTGGTTTATTACCTTTATTGATTTTCGTATGTTGAACCATCCCCGCATCCCTGGGATGAAGCCTGCCTGGTCGTGGTGAATAATCTTTTTGATGTGTTGCTGAATTCGGTTTGCCATTATTTTGTTGAGGATTTTTGCATCAATGTTCATTAAGGAGATTGGCCTATAGTTCTCCTTTTTGGAGGTGTCTTTGCCTGGTTTGGGGATAAGTGTAATACTGGCTTCATAAAATGTGTTTGGCAGTTTTCCTTCCCTTTCTATTTCATGGAACAGTTTAAAGAGGGTTGGTATCAGGTCTTCTTTAAAGGTCTGATAGAATTCAGCAGAGAATCCATCAGGTCCTGGACTTTTCTTTTTGGGGAGACTCTTGATTGCTGCTTCCATTTCATTTTGTGTTATAGGTCTATTCAGGTGATTAATTTCCTCTTGGTTCAGTTTTGGATGATCATATGTATCTAGAAATCTGTCCATTTCTTTAAGATTTTCAAATTTATTTGAATATAGGTTCTCAAAGTAGTCTCTGATGATTTCCTGGACTTCCATGGTGTTTGTTGTTATCTCCCCTTTTGCATTCCTAATTCTACTAATTTGGGTTTTTTCTCTCCTCATTTTAGTCAGGTTTGCCGGGGGTCTATCGATCTTGTTTATTTTTTCAAAGAACCAACTTTTTGTTTCATTAATTCTTTGTATGGTTTTTTTGGTTTCTATTTCGTTGATTTCAGCTCTTATTTTTATTATTTCTCTCCTTCTATTTGTTTTGGGATTTGCTTGTTCTTGTTTTTCTAGGAGTTTGAGATGTATCATTAGGTCATTTATTTGGGATCTTTCAATCTTTTTAATATATGCACTCATGGCTATAAACTTTCCTCTCAAGACTGCCTTAGCTGTGTCCCATAGGTTCTGGTAGGTTGTGTTTTCATTTTCATTGACTTCCAGGAACTTTTTAATTTCCTCTTTTATTGCATCGATGATCCATTCTTCATTAAGTAGTGAGTTATTTAGTTTCCAGCTGTTTGCATGTTTTTTGTCTTTACTTTTGTTGTTGAGTTCTACTTTTACTGCATTGTGGTCAGATAGTATGCACGGTATTATTTCTATTCTCTTATACTTGCTGAGGCTTGCTTTGTGCCCTAGGATATGATCTATTTTGGAGAAGGTTCCATGGGCTGCTGAGAAGAATGTATATTGTGTAGAGGTTGGAGGAAATGTTCTGTAGACATCTACTAGGTCCACTTGATCTATTGCATATTTTAGATCTTGGATTTCTTTATTGAGTTTTTGTTTGGATGACCTATCTATTGATGATAATGGAGTGTTAAAGTCTCCCACAACCACTGTGTTGGCGTTTATATATGCTTTTAGGTCTTTCAGGGTATGTTTGCTGAAATTGGGTGCGTTGACATTGGGTGCGTACAGATTGATGATTATTATTTCCTTTTGGTCTATTTCCCCTTTTATTAGTATGGAATGTCCTTCTTTATCTCGTTTGATCAATGTAGGTTTGAAGTCTACTTTATCAGAGATAAGTATTGCTACTCCTGCTTGTTTTCGGGGGCCATTGGCTTGGTAAATCTTCTTCCAGCCTTTCATCCTAAGCATATGCTTATTTCTGTCGGTGAGATGAGTCTCCTGTAAGCAACAAATTGTTGGATCTTCTTTTTTAATCCATTTTGTCAAACGGTGTCTTTTGATGGGTGAATTAAGTCCATTAACATTAAGTGTTAGTACTGATAGGTATGTGGTGATTCCTGCCATTTAGTTGTCTTAGTTATTTGAAGGTTTGATTGTGTGTACCTAACTTGATGTTACTCTCTACTGTCTTGCTTTTTCTTATCCTGTGGTTTGGTGCTGCCTGCCTTTTCATGGTTAAGTTGGGTGTCACTTTCTGTGTGCAGGATCCCTTGCAGAATCTTTTGTAATGGTGGCTTTGTGGTCACATATTGTTTTAGTTTCTGCTTATCATGGAAGACTTTTATTGCTCCATCTATTTTGAATGATAGCTCTGCTGGGTAGAGTATCCTGGGGTTGCAGTTATTTTCATTCAGTGCCCGGAAGATCTCACCCCACGCTCTTCTTGCTTTTAATGTTTCTGTTGAGAAGTCTGCTGTGATTTTGATGGGTTTACCTTTGTATGTTACTTGTTTTTTCTCTCTTACAGCCTTCAATATTCTTTCCTTAGTTTCTGAACTTGTTGTTTTAATGATGATATGTCGTGGAGTAGTTCTACTTTGATCTGGTCCGTTTGGTGTCCTGGAGGCCTCTTGCATGTGTATGGGAATATCTTTCTCTAGATTTGGGAAATTTTCCGTTATTATTTTGTTGAATATATTACGCATTCCTTTCGCTTGCACCTCTTCTCCTTCTTCGATGCCCATGATTCTCAAGTTTGGTCTTTTGATGGAGTCAGTGAGTTCTTGCATTTTCTTTTCACAGGTCTTGAGTTGTTTAATTAATAGTTCTTCTGTTTTTCCTTTAATTACCATTTCATCTTCAAGTTCTGAGATTCTGTCTTCTGTTTGTTCTATTCTGCTGGATTGGCCTTCCGTTTTGTTTTGCAGTTCTGTTTCGTTCTTTTTTCTGAGGTTTTCCATATCCTGGCAGTTTTCTTCTTTATTGTTGTCTATTTTTGTCCTGAGTTCATTTATCCATTTATTCATTGTGTTCTCTCTTTCACTTTGGTGTTTATACAGTGCTTCTATGGTTTCCTTTATTTCTTCTTTTGCTTTACTGAATATTTCTTGAACCTTAATAATTCTGCATATTTATTTCAACAATTCTAGCTTTTTTTAGAGTTATTTATTTATATATACATATTTATTTATTTTTATTATTCATATGTGCATACAATTCTTGGGTCATTATCCCCCTGCCCCCTCCCCCTCCCTTCTCACCCCCCTCCCCCCATCCCCTCAATACCTGGCAGAAACTATTTTGCCCTTATCTCTAATTTTGTTGAAGAGAGAGTATAAGTAATAATAGGAAGGAACAAGGGGTTTTGCTAGTTGAGATAAGAATAGCTGTACAAGGAGTTGATTCCTATTGATTTCCTGTGCAAGTGTGTTTCCTTCTATGTTAGTTCTTCTTGGTCTAACCTTTTCTCTAGTTCCTGGTCCCCTTCTCCTATTGGCCTCAGTTCCTTTTAAGGTATCTGCTTTAGTTTCTCTGCATTGAGGGCAACAAATGCTATCTAGTTTTTGAGGTGCCTTATCTATCCTCATACCTCCCTTGTGTGCTCTCACTTTATCATGTGATCAAAGTCCAATCCCTTTGTTGTGTTTGCCCTTGATCTAATGTCCACATATGAGGGAGAACATACGATTTTTGGTCTTTTGGGCCAGGCTAACCTCACTCAGAATGATGTTCTCCAATTCCATCCATTTACCAGTGAATGATAACATTTCGTTCTTCTTCATGGCTGCATAAAATTCCATTGTGTATAGATACCACATTTTCTTAATCCATTCGTCAGTGGTGGGGCATCTTGGCTGTTTCCATAACTTGGCTATTGTGAATAGTGCTGCAATTAACATGAGTGTGCAGGAGCCTCTGGAGTAACCTGTGTCACATTCTTTTGGGTATATCCCCAAGAGTGGTATTGCTGGATCAAATGGTAGATCGATGTCCAGCTTTTTAAGTAGCCTCCAGATTTTTTTCCAGAGTGGTTGTACTAGTCTACATTCCCACCAGCAGTGTAAGAGGGTTCCTTTTTCCCCGCATCCTCGCCAACACCTGTTGGTGGTGTTGCTGATGATGGCTATTCTAACAGGGGTGAGGTGGAATCTTAGCGTGGTTTTAATTTGCATTTCCTTTATTGCTAGAGATGGTGAGCATTTTTTCATGTGTTTTCTGGCCATTTGAATTTCTTCTTTTGAGAAAGTTCTATTTAGTTCACATGCCCATTTCTTTATTGGTTCATTAGTTTTGGGAGAATTTAGTTTTTTAAGTTCCCTGTATATTCTGGTTATCAGTCCTTTGTCTGATGTATAGTTGGCAAATATTTTCTCCCACTCTGTGGGTGTTCTCTTCAGTTTAGAGACCATTTCTTTTGATGAACAGAAGCTTTTTAGTTTTATGAGGTCCCATTTATCTATGCTATCTCTTAGTTGCTTGCTGCTGGGGTTTCATTGAGAAAGTTCTTACCTATACCTACTAACTCCAGAGTATTTCCTACTCTTTCTTGTATCAACTTAAGAGTTTGGGGTCTGATATTCAGATCCTTGATCCATTTTGAGTTAATCTTGGTATAGGGTGATATACATGGATCTAGTTTCAGTTTTTTGCAGACTGCTAACCAGTTTTCCCAGCAGTTTTTGTTGAAGAGGCTGCTATTTCTCCATCGTATATTTTTAGCTCCTTTGTCAAAGATAAGTTGCTCATAGTTGTGTGGCTTCATATCTGGATCTTCTATTCTGTTCCACTGGTCTTCATGTCTGTCTTTGTGCCAGTACCATGCTGTTTTTACTGTTACTGCTTTGTAATATAGTTTGAGGTCAGGTATTGTGATACCTCCTGCATTGTTCTTTTGACTGAGTATTGCCTTGGCTATTCGTGGCCTCTTGTGTTTCCATATAAATTTAACAGTAGATTTTTCAATCTCTTTAATGAATGTTATTGGAATTTGGATGGGAATTGCATTAAACATGTAGATTACTTTGGGGAGTATTGACATTTTTACTATGTTGATTCTACCAATCCATGAGCATGGGAGATCTCTCCACTTTCTATAGTCTTCCTCAATCTCTTTCTTCAGAAGTGTATAGTTTTCCTTGTAGAGGACTTTCACATCTTTTGTTAGGTTTACACCTAGGTATTTGATTTTTTTTGAGGCTATTGTAAATGGAATTGTTTTCATATATTCTTTTTCAGTTTGTTCATTGCTAGTGTATAGAAATGCTAATGATTTTTCTATGTTGATTTTATATCCTGCTACCTTGCTATAGCTATTGATGATGTCTAGAAGCTTCTGAGTAGAGTTTTTTGGGTCTTTAAGGTATAGGATCATGTCATCTGCAAATAGGGCTATTTTGACAGTTTCTTTACCTATTTGTATTCCTTTTATTCCTTCTTCTTGCCTAATTGCTCTGGCTAAGAATTCCAGTACTATGTTGAATAGGAGTGGAGATAGTGGGCATCCTTGTCTGGTTCCTGATTTTAGAGGGAATGGTTTTAATTTTTCTCCGTTAAGTATAATGCTGGCTGTAGGTTTGTCATATATAGCTTTTATAATGTTGAGGAACTTTCCTTCTATTCCTAGTTTTCTTAGAGCTTTTATCATGAAATGATGTTGGATCTTATCAAAGGCTTTTTCTGCATCTATTGAGATGATCAAGTGGTTTTTGTCTTTGCTTCTGTTAATGTGGTTTATTACCTTTATTGATTTTCGTATGTTGAACCACCCCCGCATCCCTGGGATGAAGCCTACCTGGTCGTGGTGAATAATCTTTTTGATGTGTTGCTGAATTCGGTTTGCCATTATTTTGTTGAGGATTTTTGCATCAATGTTCATTAAGGAGATTGGCCTATAGTTCTCCTTTTTGGAGGTGTCTTTGCCTGGTTTGGGGATAAGTGTAATACTGGCTTCATAAAATGTGTTTGGCAGTTTTCCTTCCCTTTCTATTTCATGGAACAGTTTAAGGAGGGTTGGTATCAGTTCTTCTTTAAAGGTCTGATAGAATTCAGCAGAGAATCCATCAGGTCCTGGACTTTTCTTTTTGGGGAGACTCTTGATTGCTGCTTCCATTTCATTTTGTGTTATAGGTCTATTCAGGTGATTAATTTCCTCTTGGTTCAGTTTTGGATGATCATATGTATCTAGAAATCTGTCCATTTCTTTAAGATTTTCAAATTTATTTGAATATAGGTTCTCAAAGTAGTCTCTGATGATTTCCTGGACTTCCATGGTGTTTGTTGTTATCTCCCCTTTTGCATTCCTAATTCTACTAATTTGGGTTTTTTTTTCTCTCCTCATTTTAGTCAGGTTTGCCAGGGGTCTATCGATCTTGTTTATTTTTTCAAAGAACCAACTTTTTGTTTCATTAATTCTTTGTATGGTTTTTTTGGTTTCTATTTCGTTGATTTCAGCTCTTATTTTTATTATTTCTCTCCTTCTATTTGTTTTGGGATTTGCTTGTTCTTGTTTTTCTAGGAGTTTGAGATGTATCATTAGGTCATTGATTTGGGATCTTTCAATCTTTTTAATATATGCACTCATGGCTATAAACTTTCCTCTCAAGACTGCCTTAGCTGTGTCCCATAGGTTCCGGTAGGTTGTGTTTTCATTTTCATTGACTTCCAGGAACTTTTTAATTTCCTCTTTTATTGCATCGATGATCCATTCTTCATTAAGTAGTGAGTTATTTAGTTTCCAGCTGTTTGCATGTTTTTTGTCTTTACTTTTGTTGTTGAGTTCTACTTTTACTGCATTGTGGTCAGATAGTATGCACGGTATTATTTCTATTCTCTTATACTTGCTGAGGCTTGCTTTGTGCCCTAGGATATGATCTATTTTGGAGAAGGTTCCATGGGCTGCTGAGAAGAATGTATATTGTGTAGAGGTTGGAGGAAATGTTCTGTAGACATCTACTAGGTCCACTTGATCTATTGCATATTTTAGATCTTGGATTTCTCTATTGAGTTTTTGTTTGGATGACCTATCTATTGATGATAATGGAGTGTTAAAGTCTCCCACAACCACTGTGTTGGCGTTTATATATGCTTTTAGGTCTTTCAGGGTATGTTTGCTGAAATTGGGTGCGTTGACATTGGGTGCGTACAGATTGATGATTATTATTTCCTTTTGGTCTATTTCCCCTTTTATTAGTATGGAATGTCCTTCTTTATCTCGTTTGATCAATGTAGGTTTGAAGTCTACTTTATCAGAGATAAGTATTGCTACTCCTGCTTGTTTTCGGGGGCCATTGGCTTGGTAAATCTTCTTCCAGCCTTTCATCCTAAGCATATGCTTATTTCTGTCGGTGAGATGAGTCTCCTGTAAGCAACAAATTGTTGGATCTTCTTTTTTAATCCATTTTGTCAAACGGTGTCTTTTGATGGGTGAATTAAGTCCATTAACATTAAGTGTTAGTACTGATAGGTATGTGGTGATTCCTGCCATTTAGTTGTCTTAGTTATTTGAAGGTTTGATTGTGTGTACCTAACTTGATGTTACTCTCTACTGTCTTGCTTTTTCTTATCCTGTGGTTTGGTGCTGCCTGCCTTTTCATGGTTAAGTTGGGTGTCACTTTCTGTGTGCAGGATCCCTTGCAGAATCTTTTGTAATGGTGGCTTTGTGGTCACATATTGTTTTAGTTTCTGCTTATCATGGAAGACTTTTATTGCTCCATCTATTTTGAATGATAGCTCTGCTGGGTAGAGTATCCTGGGGTTGCAGTTATTTTCATTCAGTGCCCGGAAGATCTCACCCCACGCTCTTCTTGCTTTTAATGTTTCTGTTGAGAAGTCTGCTGTGATTTTGATGGGTTTACCTTTGTATGTTACTTGTTTTTTCTCTCTTACAGCCTTCAATATTCTTTCCTTAGTTTCTGAACTTGTTGTTTTAATGATGATATGTCGTGGAGTAGTTCTACTTTGATCTGGTCCGTTTGGTGTCCTGGAGGCCTCTTGCATGTGTATGGGAATATCTTTCTCTAGATTTGGGAAATTTTCCGTTATTATTTTGTTGAATATATTACGCATTCCTTTCGCTTGCACCTCTTCTCCTTCTTCGATGCCCATGATTCTCAAGTTTGGTCTTTTGATGGAGTCAGTGAGTTCTTGCATTTTCTTTTCACAGGTCTTGAGTTGTTTAATTAATAGTTCTTCTGTTTTTCCTTTAATTACCATTTCATCTTCAAGTTCTGAGATTCTGTCTTCTGTTTGTTCTATTCTGCTGGATTGGCCTTCCGTTTTGTTTTGCAGTTCTGTTTCGTTCTTTTTTCTGAGGTTTTCCATATCCTGGCAGTTTTCTTCTTTATTGTTGTCTATTTTTGTCCTGAGTTCATTTATCCATTTATTCATTGTGTTCTCTCTTTCACTTTGGTGTTTATACAGTGCTTCTATGGTTTCCTTTATTTCTTCTTTTGCTTTACTGAATATTTCTTGAACCTTAATAATTCTGCATATTTATTTCAACAATTCTAGCTTTTTTTAGAGTTATTTATTTATATATACATATTTATTTATTTTTATTATTCATATGTGCATACAATTCTTGGGTCATTATCCCCCTGCCCCCTCCCCCTCCCTTCTCACCCCCCTCCCCCCATCCCCTCAATACCTGGCAGAAACTATTTTGCCCTTATCTCTAATTTTGTTGAAGAGAGAGTATAAGTAATAATAGGAAGGAACAAGGGGTTTTGCTAGTTGAGATAAGAATAGCTGTACAAGGAGTTGATTCCTATTGATTTCCTGTGCAAGTGTGTTTCCTTCTATGTTAGTTCTTCTTGGTCTAACCTTTTCTCTAGTTCCTGGTCCCCTTCTCCTATTGGCCTCAGTTCCTTTTAAGGTATCTGCTTTAGTTTCTCTGCATTGAGGGCAACAAATGCTATCTAGTTTTTGAGGTGCCTTATCTATCCTCATACCTCCCTTGTGTGCTCTCACTTTATCATGTGATCAAAGTCCAATCCCTTTGTTGTGTTTGCCCTTGATCTAATGTCCACATATGAGGGAGAACATACGATTTTTGGTCTTTTGGGCCAGGCTAACCTCACTCAGAATGATGTTCTCCAATTCCATCCATTTACCAGTGAATGATAACATTTCGTTCTTCTTCATGGCTGCATAAAATTCCATTGTGTATAGATACCACATTTTCTTAATCCATTCGTCAGTGGTGGGGCATCTTGGCTGTTTCCATAACTTGGCTATTGTGAATAGTGCTGCAATTAACATGAGTGTGCAGGAGCCTCTGGAGTAACCTGTGTCACATTCTTTTGGGTATATCCCCAAGAGTGGTATTGCTGGATCAAATGGTAGATCGATGTCCAGCTTTTTAAGTAGCCTCCAGATTTTTTTCCAGAGTGGTTGTACTAGTCTACATTCCCACCAGCAGTGTAAGAGGGTTCCTTTTTCCCCGCATCCTCGCCAACACCTGTTGGTGGTGTTGCTGATGATGGCTATTCTAACAGGGGTGAGGTGGAATCTTAGCGTGGTTTTAATTTGCATTTCCTTTATTGCTAGAGATGGTGAGCATTTTTTCATGTGTTTTCTGGCCATTTGAATTTCTTCTTTTGAGAAAGTTCTATTTAGTTCACATGCCCATTTCTTTATTGGTTCATTAGTTTTGGGAGAATTTAGTTTTTTAAGTTCCCTGTATATTCTGGTTATCAGTCCTTTGTCTGATGTATAGTTGGCAAATATTTTCTCCCACTCTGTGGGTGTTCTCTTCAGTTTAGAGACCATTTCTTTTGATGAACAGAAGCTTTTTAGTTTTATGAGGTCCCATTTATCTATGCTATCTCTTAGTTGCTTGCTGCTGGGGTTTCATTGAGAAAGTTCTTACCTATACCTACTAACTCCAGAGTATTTCCTACTCTTTCTTGTATCAACTTAAGAGTTTGGGGTCTGATATTCAGATCCTTGATCCATTTTGAGTTAATCTTGGTATAGGGTGATATACATGGATCTAGTTTCAGTTTTTTGCAGACTGCTAACCAGTTTTCCCAGCAGTTTTTGTTGAAGAGGCTGCTATTTCTCCATCGTATATTTTTAGCTCCTTTGTCAAAGATAAGTTGCTCATAGTTGTGTGGCTTCATATCTGGATCTTCTATTCTGTTCCACTGGTCTTCATGTCTGTCTTTGTGCCAGTACCATGCTGTTTTTACTGTTACTGCTTTGTAATATAGTTTGAGGTCAGGTATTGTGATACCTCCTGCATTGTTCTTTTGACTGAGTATTGCCTTGGCTATTCGTGGCCTCTTGTGTTTCCATATAAATTTAACAGTAGATTTTTCAATCTCTTTAATGAATGTTATTGGAATTTGGATGGGAATTGCATTAAACATGTAGATTACTTTGGGGAGTATTGACATTTTTACTATGTTGATTCTACCAATCCATGAGCATGGGAGATCTCTCCACTTTCTATAGTCTTCCTCAATCTCTTTCTTCAGAAGTGTATAGTTTTCCTTGTAGAGGACTTTCACATCTTTTGTTAGGTTTACACCTAGGTATTTGATTTTTTTTGAGGCTATTGTAAATGGAATTGTTTTCATATATTCTTTTTCAGTTTGTTCATTGCTAGTGTATAGAAATGCTAATGATTTTTCTATGTTGATTTTATATCCTGCTACCTTGCTATAGCTATTGATGATGTCTAGAAGCTTCTGAGTAGAGTTTTTTGGGTCTTTAAGGTATAGGATCATGTCATCTGCAAATAGGGCTATTTTGACAGTTTCTTTACCTATTTGTATTCCTTTTATTCCTTCTTCTTGCCTAATTGCTCTGGCTAAGAATTCCAGTACTATGTTGAATAGGAGTGGAGATAGTGGGCATCCTTGTCTGGTTCCTGATTTTAGAGGGAATGGTTTTAATTTTTCTCCGTTAAGTATAATGCTGGCTGTAGGTTTGTCATATATAGCTTTTATAATGTTGAGGAACTTTCCTTCTATTCCTAGTTTTCTTAGAGCTTTTATCATGAAATGATGTTGGATCTTATCAAAGGCTTTTTCTGCATCTATTGAGATGATCAAGTGGTTTTTGTCTTTGCTTCTGTTAATGTGGTTTATTACCTTTATTGATTTTCGTATGTTGAACCACCCCCGCATCCCTGGGATGAAGCCTACCTGGTCGTGGTGAATAATCTTTTTGATGTGTTGCTGAATTCGGTTTGCCATTATTTTGTTGAGGATTTTTGCATCAATGTTCATTAAGGAGATTGGCCTATAGTTCTCCTTTTTGGAGGTGTCTTTGCCTGGTTTGGGGATAAGTGTAATACTGGCTTCATAAAATGTGTTTGGCAGTTTTCCTTCCCTTTCTATTTCATGGAACAGTTTAAGGAGGGTTGGTATCAGTTCTTCTTTAAAGGTCTGATAGAATTCAGCAGAGAATCCATCAGGTCCTGGACTTTTCTTTTTGGGGAGACTCTTGATTGCTGCTTCCATTTCATTTTGTGTTATAGGTCTATTCAGGTGATTAATTTCCTCTTGGTTCAGTTTTGGATGATCATATGTATCTAGAAATCTGTCCATTTCTTTAAGATTTTCAAATTTATTTGAATATAGGTTCTCAAAGTAGTCTCTGATGATTTCCTGGACTTCCATGGTGTTTGTTGTTATCTCCCCTTTTGCATTCCTAATTCTACTAATTTGGGTTTTTTTTTCTCTCCTCATTTTAGTCAGGTTTGCCAGGGGTCTATCGATCTTGTTTATTTTTTCAAAGAACCAACTTTTTGTTTCATTAATTCTTTGTATGGTTTTTTTGGTTTCTATTTCGTTGATTTCAGCTCTTATTTTTATTATTTCTCTCCTTCTATTTGTTTTGGGATTTGCTTGTTCTTGTTTTTCTAGGAGTTTGAGATGTATCATTAGGTCATTGATTTGGGATCTTTCAATCTTTTTAATATATGCACTCATGGCTATAAACTTTCCTCTCAAGACTGCCTTAGCTGTGTCCCATAGGTTCCGGTAGGTTGTGTTTTCATTTTCATTGACTTCCAGGAACTTTTTAATTTCCTCTTTTATTGCATCGATGATCCATTCTTCATTAAGTAGTGAGTTATTTAGTTTCCAGCTGTTTGCATGTTTTTTGTCTTTACTTTTGTTGTTGAGTTCTACTTTTACTGCATTGTGGTCAGATAGTATGCACGGTATTATTTCTATTCTCTTATACTTGCTGAGGCTTGCTTTGTGCCCTAGGATATGATCTATTTTGGAGAAGGTTCCATGGGCTGCTGAGAAGAATGTATATTGTGTAGAGGTTGGAGGAAATGTTCTGTAGACATCTACTAGGTCCACTTGATCTATTGCATATTTTAGATCTTGGATTTCTCTATTGAGTTTTTGTTTGGATGACCTATCTATTGATGATAATGGAGTGTTAAAGTCTCCCACAACCACTGTGTTGGCGTTTATATATGCTTTTAGGTCTTTCAGGGTATGTTTGCTGAAATTGGGTGCGTTGACATTGGGTGCGTACAGATTGATGATTATTATTTCCTTTTGGTCTATTTCCCCTTTTATTAGTATGGAATGTCCTTCTTTATCTCGTTTGATCAATGTAGGTTTGAAGTCTACTTTATCAGAGATAAGTATTGCTACTCCTGCTTGTTTTCGGGGGCCATTGGCTTGGTAAATCTTCTTCCAGCCTTTCATCCTAAGCATATGCTTATTTCTGTCGGTGAGATGAGTCTCCTGTAAGCAACAAATTGTTGGATCTTCTTTTTTAATCCATTTTGTCAAACGGTGTCTTTTGATGGGTGAATTAAGTCCATTAACATTAAGTGTTAGTACTGATAGGTATGTGGTGATTCCTGCCATTTAGTTGTCTTAGTTATTTGAAGGTTTGATTGTGTGTACCTAACTTGATGTTACTCTCTACTGTCTTGCTTTTTCTTATCCTGTGGTTTGGTGCTGCCTGCCTTTTCATGGTTAAGTTGGGTGTCACTTTCTGTGTGCAGGATCCCTTGCAGAATCTTTTGTAATGGTGGCTTTGTGGTCACATATTGTTTTAGTTTCTGCTTATCATGGAAGACTTTTATTGCTCCATCTATTTTGAATGATAGCTCTGCTGGGTAGAGTATCCTGGGGTTGCAGTTATTTTCATTCAGTGCCCGGAAGATCTCACCCCACGCTCTTCTTGCTTTTAATGTTTCTGTTGAGAAGTCTGCTGTGATTTTGATGGGTTTACCTTTGTATGTTACTTGTTTTTTCTCTCTTACAGCCTTCAATATTCTTTCCTTAGTTTCTGAACTTGTTGTTTTAATGATGATATGTCGTGGAGTAGTTCTACTTTGATCTGGTCCGTTTGGTGTCCTGGAGGCCTCTTGCATGTGTATGGGAATATCTTTCTCTAGATTTGGGAAATTTTCCGTTATTATTTTGTTGAATATATTACGCATTCCTTTCGCTTGCACCTCTTCTCCTTCTTCGATGCCCATGATTCTCAAGTTTGGTCTTTTGATGGAGTCAGTGAGTTCTTGCATTTTCTTTTCACAGGTCTTGAGTTGTTTAATTAATAGTTCTTCTGTTTTTCCTTTAATTACCATTTCATCTTCAAGTTCTGAGATTCTGTCTTCTGTTTGTTCTATTCTGCTGGATTGGCCTTCCGTTTTGTTTTGCAGTTCTGTTTCGTTCTTTTTTCTGAGGTTTTCCATATCCTGGCAGTTTTCTTCTTTATTGTTGTCTATTTTTGTCCTGAGTTCATTTATCCATTTATTCATTGTGTTCTCTCTTTCACTTTGGTGTTTATACAGTGCTTCTATGGTTTCCTTTATTTCTTCTTTTGCTTTACTGAATATTTCTTGAACCTTAATAATTCTGCATATTTATTTCAACAATTCTAGCTTTTTTTAGAGTTATTTATTTATATATACATATTTATTTATTTTTATTATTCATATGTGCATACAATTCTTGGGTCATTATCCCCCTGCCCCCTCCCCCTCCCTTATCACCCCCCTCCCCCCATCCCCTCAATACCTGGCAGAAACTATTTTGCCCTTATCTCTAATTTTGTTGAAGAGAGAGTATAAGTAATAATAGGAAGGAACAAGGGGTTTTGCTAGTTGAGATAAGAATAGCTGTACAAGGAGTTGATTCCTATTGATTTCCTGTGCAAGTGTGTTTCCTTCTATGTTAGTTCTTCTTGGTCTAACCTTTTCTCTAGTTCCTGGTCCCCTTCTCCTATTGGCCTCAGTTCCTTTTAAGGTATCTGCTTTAGTTTCTCTGCATTGAGGGCAACAAATGCTATCTAGTTTTTGAGGTGCCTTATCTATCCTCATACCTCCCTTGTGTGCTCTCACTTTATCATGTGATCAAAGTCCAATCCCTTTGTTGTGTTTGCCCTTGATCTAATGTCCACATATGAGGGAGAACATACGATTTTTGGTCTTTTGGGCCAGGCTAACCTCACTCAGAATGATGTTCTCCAATTCCATCCATTTACCAGTGAATGATAACATTTCGTTCTTCTTCATGGCTGCATAAAATTCCATTGTGTATAGATACCACATTTTCTTAATCCATTCGTCAGTGGTGGGGCATCTTGGCTGTTTCCATAACTTGGCTATTGTGAATAGTGCTGCAATTAACATGAGTGTGCAGGAGCCTCTGGAGTAACCTGTGTCACATTCTTTTGGGTATATCCCCAGGAGTGGTATTGCTGGATCAAATGGTAGATCGATGTCCAGCTTTTTAAGTAGCCTCCAGATTTTTTTCCAGAGTGGTTGTACTAGTCTACATTCCCACCAGCAGTGTAAGAGGGTTCCTTTTTCCCCGCATCCTCGCCAACACCTGCTGGTGGTGTTGCTGATGATGGCTATTCTAACAGGGGTGAGGTGGAATCTTAGCGTGGTTTTAATTTGCATTTCCTTTATTGCTAGAGATGGTGAGCATTTTTTCATGTGTTTTCTGGCCATTTGAATTTGAATTTCTTCTTTTGAGAAAGTTCTATTTAGTTCACATGCCCATTTCTTTATTGGTTCATTAGTTTTGGGAGAATTTAGTTTTTTAAGTTCCCTGTATATTCTGGTTATCAGTCCTTTGTCTGATGTATAGTTGGCAAATATTTTCTCCCACTCTGTGGGTGTTCTCTTCAGTTTAGAGACCATTTCTTTTGATGAACAGAAGCTTTTTAGTTTTATGAGGTCCCATTTATCTATGCTACCTCTTAGTTGCTTGCTGCTGGGGTTTCATTGAGAAAGTTCTTACCTATACCTACTAACTCCAGAGTATTTCCTACTCTTTCTTGTATCAACTTAAGAGTTTGGGGTCTGATATTCAGATCCTTGATCCATTTTGAGTTAATCTTGGTATAGGGTGATATACATGGATCTAGTTTCAGTTTTTTGCAGACTGCTAACCAGTTTTCCCAGCAGTTTTTGTTGAAGAGGCTGCTATTTCTCCATCGTATATTTTTAGCTCCTTTGTCAAAGATAAGTTGCTCATAGTTGTGTGGCTTCATATCTGGATCTTCTATTCTGTTCCACTGGTCTTCATGTCTGTCTTTGTGCCAGTACCATGCTGTTTTTACTGTTACTGCTTTGTAATATAATTTGAGGTCAGGTATTGTGATACCTCCTGCATTGTTCTTTTGACTGAGTATTGCCTTGGCTATTCGTGGCCTCTTGTGTTTCCATATAAATTTAACAGTAGATTTTTCAATCTCTTTAATGAATGTTATTGGAATTTGGATGGGAATTGCATTAAACATGTAGATTACTTTGGGGAGTATTGACATTTTTACTATGTTGATTCTACCAATCCATGAGCATGGGAGATCTCTCCACTTTCTATAGTCTTCCTCAATCTCTTTCTTCAGAAGTGTATAGTTTTCCTTGTAGAGGTCTTTCACATCTTTTGTTAGGTTTACACCTAGGTATTTGATTTTTTTTGAGGCTATTGTAAATGGCATTGTTTTCATATATTCTTTTTCAGTTTGTTCATTGCTAGTGTATAGAAATGCTAATGATTTTTCTATGTTGATTTTATATCCTGCTACCTTGCTATAGCTATTGATGATGTCTAGAAGCTTCTGAGTAGAGTTTTTTGGGTCTTTAAGGTATAGGATCATGTCGTCTGCAAATAGGGCTATTTTGACAGTTTCTTTACCTATTTGTATTCCTTTTATTCCTTCTTCTTGCCTAATTGCTCTGGCTAGGAATTCCAGTACTATGTTGAATAGGAGTGGAGATAGTGGGCATCCTTGTCTGGTTCCTGATTTTAGAGGGAATGGTTTTAATTTTTCTCCGTTAAGTATAATGCTGGCTGTAGGTTTGTCATATATAGCTTTTATAATGTTGAGGAACTTTCCTTCTATTCCTAGTTTTCTTAGAGCTTTTATCATGAAATGATGTTGGATCTTATCAAAGGCTTTTTCTGCATCTATTGAGATGATCAAGTGGTTTTTGTCTTTGCTTCTGTTAATGTGGTTTATTACCTTTATTGATTTTCGTATGTTGAACCACCCCCGCATCCCTGGGATGAAGCCTACCTGGTCGTGGTGAATAATCTTTTTGATGTGTTGCTGAATTCGGTTTGCCATTATTTTGTTGAGGATTTTTGCATCAATGTTCATTAAGGAGATTGGCCTATAGTTCTCCTTTTTGGAGGTGTCTTTGCCTGGTTTGGGGATAAGTGTAATACTGGCTTCATAAAATGTGTTTGGCAGTTTTCCTTCCCTTTCTATTTCATGGAACAGTTTAAGGAGGGTTGGTATCAGTTCTTCTTTAAAGGTCTGATAGAATTCAGCAGAGAATCCATCAGGTCCTGGACTTTTCTTTTTGGGGAGACTCTTGATTGCTGCTTCCATTTCATTTTGTGTTATAGGTCTATTCAGGTGATTAATTTCCTCTTGGTTCAGTTTTGGATGATCATATGTATCTAGAAATCTGTCCATTTCTTTAAGATTTTCAAATTTATTTGAATATAGGTTCTCAAAGTAGTCTCTGATGATTTCCTGGACTTCCATGGTGTTTGTTGTTATCTCCCCTTTTGCATTCCTAATTCTACTAATTTGGGTTTTTTCTCTCCTCATTTTAGTCAGGTTTGCCAGGGGTCTATCGATCTTGTTTATTTTTTCAAAGAACCAACTTTTTGTTTCATTAATTCTTTGTATGGTTTTTTTGGTTTCTATTTCGTTGATTTCAGCTCTTATTTTTATTATTTCTCTCCTTCTATTTGTTTTGGGATTTGCTTGTTCTTGTTTTTCTAGGAGTTTGAGATGTATCATTAGGTCATTGATTTGGGATCTTTCAATCTTTTTAATATATGCACTCATGGCTATAAACTTTCCTCTCAAGACTGCCTTAGCTGTGTCCCATAGGTTCCGGTAGGTTGTGTTTTCATTTTCATTGACTTCCAGGAACTTTTTAATTTCCTCTTTTATTGCATCGATGATCCATTCTTCATTAAGTAGTGAGTTATTTAGTTTCCAGCTGTTTGCATGTTTTTTGTCTTTACTTTTGTTGTTGAGTTCTACTTTTACTGCATTGTGGTCAGATAGTATGCACGGTATTATTTCTATTCTCTTATACTTGCTGAGGCTTGCTTTGTGCCCTAGGATATGATCTATTTTGGAGAAGGTTCCATGGGCTGCTGAGAAGAATGTATATTGTGTAGAGGTTGGATGAAATGTTCTGTAGACATCTACTAGGTCCACTTGATCTATTGCATATTTTAGATCTTGGATTTCTCTATTGAGTTTTTGTTTGGATGACCTATCTATTGATGATAATGGAGTGTTAAAGTCTCCCACAACCACTGTGTTGGCGTTTATATATGCTTTTAGGTCTTTCAGGGTATGTTTGCTGAAATTGGGTGCGTTGACATTGGGTGCGTACAGATTGATGATTATTATTTCCTTTTGGTCTATTTCCCCTTTTATTAGTATGGAATGTCCTTCTTTATCTCGTTTGATCAATGTAGGTTTGAAGTCTACTTTATCAGAGATAAGTATTGCTACTCCTGCTTGTTTTCGGGGGCCATTGGCTTGGTAAATCTTCTTCCAGCCTTTCATCCTAAGCATATGCTTATTTCTGTCGGTGAGATGAGTCTCCTGTAAGCAACAAATTGTTGGATCTTCTTTTTTAATCCATTTTGTCAAACGGTGTCTTTTGATGGGTGAATTAAGTCCATTAACATTAAGTGTTAGTACTGATAGGTATGTGGTGATTCCTGCCATTTAGTTGTCTTAGTTATTTGAAGGTTTGATTGTGTGTACCTAACTTGATGTTACTCTCTACTGTCTTGCTTTTTCTTATCCTGTGGTTTGGTGCTGCCTGCCTTTTCATGGTTAAGTTGGGTGTCACTTTCTGTGTGCAGGATCCCTTGCAGAATCTTTTGTAATGGTGGCTTTGTGGTCACATATTGTTTTAGTTTCTGCTTATCATGGAAGACTTTTATTGCTCCATCTATTTTGAATGATAGCTCTGCTGGGTAGAGTATCCTGGGGTTGCAGTTATTTTCATTCAGTGCCCGGAAGATCTCACCCCACGC
Organism: Castor canadensis; assembly: GCF_047511655.1. Classification (NCBI taxonomy): domain Eukaryota; kingdom Metazoa; phylum Chordata; class Mammalia; order Rodentia; family Castoridae; genus Castor; species Castor canadensis. Next base: position 89,295,166 of record NC_133398.1, read on the forward strand.
TCTTCTTGCTTTTAATGTTTCTGTTGAGAAGTCTGCTGTGATTTTGATGGGTTTACCTTTGTATGTTACTTGTTTTTTCTCTCTTACAGCCTTCAATATTCTTTCCTTAGTTTCTGAACTTGTTGTTTTAATGATGATATGTCGTGGAGTAGTTCTACTTTGATCTGGTCCGTTTGGTGTCCTGGAGGCCTCTTGCATGTGTATGGGAATATCTTTCTCTAGATTTGGGAAATTTTCCGTTATTATTTTGTTGAATATATTACGCATTCCTTTCGCTTGCACCTCTTCTCCTTCTTCGATGCCCATGATTCTCAAGTTTGGTCTTTTGATGGAGTCAGTGAGTTCTTGCATTTTCTTTTCACAGGTCTTGAGTTGTTTAATTAATAGTTCTTCTGTTTTTCCTTTAATTACCATTTCATCTTCAAGTTCTGAGATTCTGTCTTCTGTTTGTTCTATTCTGCTGGATTGGCCTTCCGTTTTGTTTTGCAGTTCTGTTTCGTTCTTTTTTCTGAGGTTTTCCATATCCTGGCAGTTTTCTTCTTTATTGTTGTCTATTTTTGTCCTGAGTTCATTTATCCATTTATTCATTGTGTTCTCTCTTTCACTTTGGTGTTTATACAGTGCTTCTATGGTTTCCTTTATTTCTTCTTTTGCTTTACTGAATATTTCTTGAACCTTAATAATTCTGCATATTTATTTCAACAATTCTAGCTTTTTTTAGAGTTATTTATTTATATATACATATTTATTTATTTTTATTATTCATATGTGCATACAATTCTTGGGTCATTATCCCCCTGCCCCCTCCCCCTCCCTTATCACCCCCCTCCCCCCATCCCCTCAATACCTGGCAGAAACTATTTTGCCCTTATCTCTAATTTTGTTGAAGAGAGAGTATAAGTAATAATAGGAAGGAACAAGGGGTTTTGCTAGTTGAGATAAGAATAGCTGTACAAGGAGTTGATTCCTATTGATTTCCTGTGCAAGTGTGTTTCCTTCTATGTTAGTTCTTCTTGGTCTAACCTTTTCTCTAGTTCCTGGTCCCCTTCTCCTATTGGCCTCAGTTCCTTTTAAGGTATCTGCTTTAGTTTCTCTGCATTGAGGGCAACAAATGCTATCTAGTTTTTGAGGTGCCTTATCTATCCTCATACCTCCCTTGTGTGCTCTCACTTTATCATGTGATCAAAGTCCAATCCCTTTGTTGTGTTTGCCCTTGATCTAATGTCCACATATGAGGGAGAACATACGATTTTTGGTCTTTTGGGCCAGGCTAACCTCACTCAGAATGATGTTCTCCAATTCCATCCATTTACCAGTGAATGATAACATTTCGTTCTTCTTCATGGCTGCATAAAATTCCATTGTGTATAGATACCACATTTTCTTAATCCATTCGTCAGTGGTGGGGCATCTTGGCTGTTTCCATAACTTGGCTATTGTGAATAGTGCTGCAATTAACATGAGTGTGCAGGAGCCTCTGGAGTAACCTGTGTCACATTCTTTTGGGTATATCCCCAGGAGTGGTATTGCTGGATCAAATGGTAGATCGATGTCCAGCTTTTTAAGTAGCCTCCAGATTTTTTTCCAGAGTGGTTGTACTAGTCTACATTCCCACCAGCAGTGTAAGAGGGTTCCTTTTTCCCCGCATCCTCGCCAACACCTGCTGGTGGTGTTGCTGATGATGGCTATTCTAACAGGGGTGAGGTGGAATCTTAGCGTGGTTTTAATTTGCATTTCCTTTATTGCTAGAGATGGTGAGCATTTTTTCATGTGTTTTCTGGCCATTTGAATTTGAATTTCTTCTTTTGAGAAAGTTCTATTTAGTTCACATGCCCATTTCTTTATTGGTTCATTAGTTTTGGGAGAATTTAGTTTTTTAAGTTCCCTGTATATTCTGGTTATCAGTCCTTTGTCTGATGTATAGTTGGCAAATATTTTCTCCCACTCTGTGGGTGTTCTCTTCAGTTTAGAGACCATTTCTTTTGATGAACAGAAGCTTTTTAGTTTTATGAGGTCCCATTTATCTATGCTACCTCTTAGTTGCTTGCTGCTGGGGTTTCATTGAGAAAGTTCTTACCTATACCTACTAACTCCAGAGTATTTCCTACTCTTTCTTGTATCAACTTAAGAGTTTGGGGTCTGATATTCAGATCCTTGATCCATTTTGAGTTAATCTTGGTATAGGGTGATATACATGGATCTAGTTTCAGTTTTTTGCAGACTGCTAACCAGTTTTCCCAGCAGTTTTTGTTGAAGAGGCTGCTATTTCTCCATCGTATATTTTTAGCTCCTTTGTCAAAGATAAGTTGCTCATAGTTGTGTGGCTTCATATCTGGATCTTCTATTCTGTTCCACTGGTCTTCATGTCTGTCTTTGTGCCAGTACCATGCTGTTTTTACTGTTACTGCTTTGTAATATAATTTGAGGTCAGGTATTGTGATACCTCCTGCATTGTTCTTTTGACTGAGTATTGCCTTGGCTATTCGTGGCCTCTTGTGTTTCCATATAAATTTAACAGTAGATTTTTCAATCTCTTTAATGAATGTTATTGGAATTTGGATGGGAATTGCATTAAACATGTAGATTACTTTGGGGAGTATTGACATTTTTACTATGTTGATTCTACCAATCCATGAGCATGGGAGATCTCTCCACTTTCTATAGTCTTCCTCAATCTCTTTCTTCAGAAGTGTATAGTTTTCCTTGTAGAGGTCTTTCACATCTTTTGTTAGGTTTACACCTAGGTATTTGATTTTTTTTGAGGCTATTGTAAATGGCATTGTTTTCATATATTCTTTTTCAGTTTGTTCATTGCTAGTGTATAGAAATGCTAATGATTTTTCTATGTTGATTTTATATCCTGCTACCTTGCTATAGCTATTGATGATGTCTAGAAGCTTCTGAGTAGAGTTTTTTGGGTCTTTAAGGTATAGGATCATGTCGTCTGCAAATAGGGCTATTTTGACAGTTTCTTTACCTATTTGTATTCCTTTTATTCCTTCTTCTTGCCTAATTGCTCTGGCTAGGAATTCCAGTACTATGTTGAATAGGAGTGGAGATAGTGGGCATCCTTGTCTGGTTCCTGATTTTAGAGGGAATGGTTTTAATTTTTCTCCGTTAAGTATAATGCTGGCTGTAGGTTTGTCATATATAGCTTTTATAATGTTGAGGAACTTTCCTTCTATTCCTAGTTTTCTTAGAGCTTTTATCATGAAATGATGTTGGATCTTATCAAAGGCTTTTTCTGCATCTATTGAGATGATCAAGTGGTTTTTGTCTTTGCTTCTGTTAATGTGGTTTATTACCTTTATTGATTTTCGTATGTTGAACCACCCCCGCATCCCTGGGATGAAGCCTACCTGGTCGTGGTGAATAATCTTTTTGATGTGTTGCTGAATTCGGTTTGCCATTATTTTGTTGAGGATTTTTGCATCAATGTTCATTAAGGAGATTGGCCTATAGTTCTCCTTTTTGGAGGTGTCTTTGCCTGGTTTGGGGATAAGTGTAATACTGGCTTCATAAAATGTGTTTGGCAGTTTTCCTTCCCTTTCTATTTCATGGAACAGTTTAAGGAGGGTTGGTATCAGTTCTTCTTTAAAGGTCTGATAGAATTCAGCAGAGAATCCATCAGGTCCTGGACTTTTCTTTTTGGGGAGACTCTTGATTGCTGCTTCCATTTCATTTTGTGTTATAGGTCTATTCAGGTGATTAATTTCCTCTTGGTTCAGTTTTGGATGATCATATGTATCTAGAAATCTGTCCATTTCTTTAAGATTTTCAAATTTATTTGAATATAGGTTCTCAAAGTAGTCTCTGATGATTTCCTGGACTTCCATGGTGTTTGTTGTTATCTCCCCTTTTGCATTCCTAATTCTACTAATTTGGGTTTTTTCTCTCCTCATTTTAGTCAGGTTTGCCAGGGGTCTATCGATCTTGTTTATTTTTTCAAAGAACCAACTTTTTGTTTCATTAATTCTTTGTATGGTTTTTTTGGTTTCTATTTCGTTGATTTCAGCTCTTATTTTTATTATTTCTCTCCTTCTATTTGTTTTGGGATTTGCTTGTTCTTGTTTTTCTAGGAGTTTGAGATGTATCATTAGGTCATTGATTTGGGATCTTTCAATCTTTTTAATATATGCACTCATGGCTATAAACTTTCCTCTCAAGACTGCCTTAGCTGTGTCCCATAGGTTCCGGTAGGTTGTGTTTTCATTTTCATTGACTTCCAGGAACTTTTTAATTTCCTCTTTTATTGCATCGATGATCCATTCTTCATTAAGTAGTGAGTTATTTAGTTTCCAGCTGTTTGCATGTTTTTTGTCTTTACTTTTGTTGTTGAGTTCTACTTTTACTGCATTGTGGTCAGATAGTATGCACGGTATTATTTCTATTCTCTTATACTTGCTGAGGCTTGCTTTGTGCCCTAGGATATGATCTATTTTGGAGAAGGTTCCATGGGCTGCTGAGAAGAATGTATATTGTGTAGAGGTTGGATGAAATGTTCTGTAGACATCTACTAGGTCCACTTGATCTATTGCATATTTTAGATCTTGGATTTCTCTATTGAGTTTTTGTTTGGATGACCTATCTATTGATGATAATGGAGTGTTAAAGTCTCCCACAACCACTGTGTTGGCGTTTATATATGCTTTTAGGTCTTTCAGGGTATGTTTGCTGAAATTGGGTGCGTTGACATTGGGTGCGTACAGATTGATGATTATTATTTCCTTTTGGTCTATTTCCCCTTTTATTAGTATGGAATGTCCTTCTTTATCTCGTTTGATCAATGTAGGTTTGAAGTCTACTTTATCAGAGATAAGTATTGCTACTCCTGCTTGTTTTCGGGGGCCATTGGCTTGGTAAATCTTCTTCCAGCCTTTCATCCTAAGCATATGCTTATTTCTGTCGGTGAGATGAGTCTCCTGTAAGCAACAAATTGTTGGATCTTCTTTTTTAATCCATTTTGTCAAACGGTGTCTTTTGATGGGTGAATTAAGTCCATTAACATTAAGTGTTAGTACTGATAGGTATGTGGTGATTCCTGCCATTTAGTTGTCTTAGTTATTTGAAGGTTTGATTGTGTGTACCTAACTTGATGTTACTCTCTACTGTCTTGCTTTTTCTTATCCTGTGGTTTGGTGCTGCCTGCCTTTTCATGGTTAAGTTGGGTGTCACTTTCTGTGTGCAGGATCCCTTGCAGAATCTTTTGTAATGGTGGCTTTGTGGTCACATATTGTTTTAGTTTCTGCTTATCATGGAAGACTTTTATTGCTCCATCTATTTTGAATGATAGCTCTGCTGGGTAGAGTATCCTGGGGTTGAAGTTATTTTCATTCAGTGCCCGGAAGATCTCACCCCACGCTCTTCTTGCTTTTAATGTTTCTGTTGAGAAGTCTGCTGTGATTTTGATGGGTTTACCTTTGTATGTTACTTGTTTTTTCTCTCTTACAGCCTTCAATATTCTTTCCTTAGTTTCTGAACTTGTTGTTTTAATGATGATATGTCGTGGAGTAGTTCTACTTTGATCTGGTCCGTTTGGTGTCCTGGAGGCCTCTTGCATGTGTATGGGAATATCTTTCTCTAGATTTGGGAAATTTTCCGTTATTATTTTGTTGAATATATTACGCATTCCTTTCGCTTGCACCTCTTCTCCTTCTTCGATGCCCATGATTCTCAAGTTTGGTCTTTTGATGGAGTCAGTGAGTTCTTGCATTTTCTTTTCACAGGTCTTGAGTTGTTTAATTAATAGTTCTTCTGTTTTTCCTTTAATTACCATTTCATCTTCAAGTTCTGAGATTCTGTCTTCTGTTTGTTCTATTCTGCTGGATTGGCCTTCCGTTTTGTTTTGCAGTTCTGTTTCGTTCTTTTTTCTGAGGTTTTCCATATCCTGGCAGTTTTCTTCTTTATTGTTGTCTATTTTTGTCCTGAGTTCATTTATCCATTTATTCATTGTGTTCTCTCTTTCACTTTGGTGTTTATACAGTGCTTCTATGGTTTCCTTTATTTCTTCTTTTGCTTTACTGAATATTTCTTGAACCTTAATAATTCTGCATATTTATTTCAACAATTCTAGCTTTTTTTAGAGTTATTTATTTATATATACATATTTATTTATTTTTATTATTCATATGTGCATACAATTCTTGGGTCATTATCCCCCTGCCCCCTCCCCCTCCCTTCTCACCCCCCTCCCCCCATCCCCTCAATACCTGGCAGAAACTATTTTGCCCTTATCTCTAATTTTGTTGAAGAGAGAGTATAAGTAATAATAGGAAGGAACAAGGGGTTTTGCTAGTTGAGATAAGAATAGCTGTACAAGGAGTTGATTCCTATTGATTTCCTGTGCAAGTGTGTTTCCTTCTATGTTAGTTCTTCTTGGTCTAACCTTTTCTCTAGTTCCTGGTCCCCTTCTCCTATTGGCCTCAGTTCCTTTTAAGGTATCTGCTTCAGTTTCTCTGCATTGAGGGCAACAAATGCTATCTAGTTTTTGAGGTGCCTTATCTATCCTCATACCTCCCTTGTGTGCTCTCACTTTATCATGTGATCAAAGTCCAATCCCTTTGTTGTGTTTGCCCTTGATCTAATGTCCACATATGAGGGAGAACATACGATTTTTGGTCTTTTGGGCCAGGCTAACCTCACTCAGAATGATGTTCTCCAATTCCATCCATTTACCAGTGAATGATAACATTTCGTTCTTCTTCATGGCTGCATAAAATTCCATTGTGTATAGATACCACATTTTCTTAATCCATTCGTCAGTGGTGGGGCATCTTGGCTGTTTCCATAACTTGGCTATTGTGAATAGTGCTGCAATTAACATGAGTGTGCAGGAGCCTCTGGAGTAACCTGTGTCACATTCTTTTGGGTATATCCCCAAGAGTGGTATTGCTGGATCAAATGGTAGATCGATGTCCAGCTTTTTAAGTAGCCTCCAGATTTTTTTCCAGAGTGGTTGTACTAGTCTACATTCCCACCAGCAGTGTAAGAGGGTTCCTTTTTCCCCGCATCCTCGCCAACACCTGTTGGTGGTGTTGCTGATGATGGCTATTCTAACAGGGGTGAGGTGGAATCTTAGCGTGGTTTTAATTTGCATTTCCTTTATTGCTAGAGATGGTGAGCATTTTTTCATGTGTTTTCTGGCCATTTGAATTTCTTCTTTTGAGAAAGTTCTATTTAGTTCACATGCCCATTTCTTTATTGGTTCATTAGTTTTGGGAGAATTTAGTTTTTTAAGTTCCCTGTATATTCTGGTTATCAGTCCTTTGTCTGATGTATAGTTGGCAAATATTTTCTCCCACTCTGTGGGTGTTCTCTTCAGTTTAGAGACCATTTCTTTTGATGAACAGAAGCTTTTTAGTTTTATGAGGTCCCATTTATCTATGCTATCTCTTAGTTGCTTGCTGCTGGGGTTTCATTGAGAAAGTTCTTACCTATACCTACTAACTCCAGAGTATTTCCTACTCTTTCTTGTATCAACTTAAGAGTTTGGGGTCTGATATTCAGATCCTTGATCCATTTTGAGTTAATCTTGGTATAGGGTGATATACATGGATCTAGTTTCAGTTTTTTGCAGACTGCTAACCAGTTTTCCCAGCAGTTTTTGTTGAAGAGGCTGCTATTTCTCCATCGTATATTTTTAGCTCCTTTGTCAAAGATAAGTTGCTCATAGTTGTGTGGCTTCATATCTGGATCTTCTATTCTGTTCCACTGGTCTTCATGTCTGTCTTTGTGCCAGTACCATGCTGATTTTATTGTTACTGCTTTGTAATATAGTTTGAGGTCAGGTATTGTGATACCTCCTGCATTGTTCTTTTGACTGAGTATTGCCTTGGCTATTCGTGGCCTCTTGTGTTTCCATATAAATTTAACAGTAGATTTTTCAATCTCTTTAATGAATGTTATTGGAATTTTGATGGGAATTGCATTAAACATGTAGATTACTTTGGGGAGTATTGACATTTTTACTATGTTGATTCTACCAATCCATGAGCATGGGAGATCTCTCCACTTTCTATAGTCTTCCTCAATCTCTTTCTTCAGAAGTGTATAGTCTTCCTTGTAGAGGTCTTTCACATCTTTTGTTAGGTTTACACCTAGGTATTTGATTTTTTTTGAGGCTATTGTAAATGGAATTGTTTTCATATATTCTTTTTCAGTTTGTTCATTGCTAGTGTATAGAAATGCTAATGATTTTTCTATGTTGATTTTATATCCTGCTACCTTGCTATAGCTATTGATGATGTCTAGAAGCTTCTGAGTAGAGTTTTTTGGGTCTTTAAGGTATAGGATCATGTCGTCTGCAAATAGGGCTATTTTGACAGTTTCTTTACCTATTTGTATTCCTTTTATTCCTTCTTCTTGCCTAATTGCTCTGGCTAGGAATTCCAGTACTATGTTGAATAGGAGTGGAGATAGTGGGCATCCTTGTCTGGTTCCTGATTTTAGAGGGAATGGTTTTAATTTTTCTCCGTTAAGTATAATGCTGGCTGTAGGTTTGTCATATATAGCTTTTATAATGTTGAGGAACTTTCCTTCTATTCCTAGTTTTCTTAGAGCTTTTATCATGAAATGATGTTGGATCTTATCAAAGGCTTTTTCTGCATCTATTGAGATGATCAAGTGGTTTTTGTCTTTGCTTCTGTTAATGTGGTTTATTACCTTTATTGATTTTCGTATGTTGAACCACCCCCGCATCCCTGGGATGAAGCCTACCTGGTCGTGGTGAATAATCTTTTTGATGTGTTGCTGAATTCGGTTTGCCATTATTTTGTTGAGGATTTTTGCATCAATGTTCATTAAGGAGATTGGCCTATAGTTCTCCTTTTTGGAGGTGTCTTTGCCTGGTTTGGGGATAAGTGTAATACTGGCTTCATAAAATGTGTTTGGCAGTTTTCCTTCCCTTTCTATTTCATGGAACAGTTTAAGGAGGGTTGGTATCAGTTCTTCTTTAAAGGTCTGATAGAATTCAGCAGAGAATCCATCAGGTCCTGGACTTTTCTTTTTGGGGACACTCTTGATTGCTGCTTCCATTTCATTTTGTGTTATAGGTCTATTCAGGTGATCAATTTCCTCTTGGTTCAGTTTTGGATGATCATATGTATCTAGAAATCTGTCCATTTCTTTAAGATTTTCAAATTTATTTGAATATAGGTTCTCAAAGTAGTCTCTGATGATTTCCTGGACTTCCATGGTGTTTGTTGTTATCTCCCCTTTTGCATTCCTAATTCTACTAATTTGGGTTTTTTCTCTCCTCATTTTAGTCAGGTTTGCCAGGGGTCTATCGATCTTGTTTATTTTTTCAAAGAACCAACTTTTTGTTTCATTAATTCTTTGTATGGTTTTTTTGGTTTCTATTTCGTTGATTTCAGCTCTTATTTTTATTATTTCTCTCCTTCTATTTGTTTTGGGATTTGCTTGTTCTTGTTTTTCTAGGAGTTTGAGATGTATCATTAGGTCATTGATTTGGGATCTTTCAATCTTTTTAATATATGCACCCATGGCTATAAACTTTCCTCTCAAGACTGCCTTAGCTGTGTCCCATAGGTTCCGGTAGGTTGTGTTTTCATTTTCATTGACTTCCAGGAACTTTTTAATTTCCTCTTTTATTGCATCGATGATCCATTCTTCATTAAGTAGTGAGTTATTTAGTTTCCAGCTGTTTGCATGTTTTTTGTCTTTACTTTTGTTGTTGAGTTCTACTTTTACTGCATTGTGGTCAGATAGTATGCACGGTATTATTTCTATTCTCTTATACTTGCTGAGGCTTGCTTTGTGCCCTAGGATATGATCTATTTTGGAGAAGGTTCCATGGGCTGCTGAGAAGAATGTATATTGTGTAGAGGTTGGATGAAATGTTCTGTAGACATCTACTAGGTCCACTTGATCTATTGCATATTTTAGATCTTGGATTTCTCTATTGAGTTTTTGTTTGGATGACCTATCTATTGATGATAATGGAGTGTTAAAGTCTCCCACAACCACTGTGTTGGCGTTTATATATGCTTTTAGGTCTTTCAGGGTATGTTTGCTGAAATTGGGTGCGTTGACATTGGGTGCGTACAGATTGATGATTATTATGTCCTTTTGGTCTATTTCCCCTTTTATTAGTATGGAATGTCCTTCTTTATCTCGTTTGATCAATGTAGGTTTGAAGTCTACTTTATCAGAGATAAGTATTGCTACTCCTGCTTGTTTTCGGGGGCCATTGGCTTGGTAAATCTTCTTCCAGCCTTTCATCCTAAGCATATGCTTATTTCTGTCGGTGAGATGAGTCTCCTGTAAGCAACAAATTGTTGGATCTTCTTTTTTAATCCATTTTGTCAAACGGTGTCTTTTGATGGGTGAATTAAGTCCATTAACATTAAGTGTTAGTACTGATAGGTATGTGGTGATTCCTGCCATTTAGTTGTCTTAGTTATTTGAAGGTTTGATTGTGTGTACCTAACTTGATGTTACTCTCTACTGTCTTGCTTTTTCTTATCCTGTGGTTTGGTGCTGCCTGCCTTTTCATGGTTAAGTTGGGTGTCACTTTCTGTGTGCAGGATCCCTTGCAGAATCTTTTGTAATGGTGGCTTTGTGGTCACATATTGTTTTAGTTTCTGCTTATCATGGAAGACTTTTATTGCTCCATCTATTTTGAATGATAGCTCTGCTGGGTAGAGTATCCTGGGGTTGAAGTTATTTTCATTCAGTGCCCGGAAGATCTCACCCCACGCTCTTCTTGCTTTTAATGTTTCTGTTGAGAAGTCTGCTGTGATTTTGATGGGTTTACCTTTGTATGTTACTTGTTTTTTCTCTCTTACAGCCTTCAATATTCTTTCCTTAGTTTCTGAACTTGTTGTTTTAATGATGATATGTCGTGGAGTAGTTCTACTTTGATCTGGTCCGTTTGGTGTCCTGGAGGCCTCTTGCATGTGTATGGGAATATCTTTCTCTAGATTTGGGAAATTTTCCGTTATTATTTTGTTGAATATATTACGCATTCCTTTCGCTTGCACCTCTTCTCCTTCTTCGATGCCCATGATTCTCAAGTTTGGTCTTTTGATGGAGTCAGTGAGTTCTTGCATTTTCTTTTCACAGGTCTTGAGTTGTTTAATTAATAGTTCTTCTGTTTTTCCTTTAATTACCATTTCATCTTCAAGTTCTGAGATTCTGTCTTCTGTTTGTTCTATTCTGCTGGATTGGCCTTCCGTTTTGTTTTGCAGTTCTGTTTCGTTCTTTTTTCTGAGGTTTTCCATATCCTGGCAGTTTTCTTCTTTATTGTTGTCTATTTTTGTCCTGAGTTCATTTATCCATTTATTCATTGTGTTCTCTCTTTCACTTTGGTGTTTATACAGTGCTTCTATGGTTTCCTTTATTTCTTCTTTTGCTTTACTGAATATTTCTTGAACCTTAATAATTCTGCATATTTATTTCAACAATTCTAGCTTTTTTTAGAGTTATTTATTTATATATACATATTTATTTATTTTTATTATTCATATGTGCATACAATTCTTGGGTCATTATCCCCCTGCCCCCTCCCCCTCCCTTCTCACCCCCCTCCCCCCATCCCCTCAATACCTGGCAGAAACTATTTTGCCCTTATCTCTAATTTTGTTGAAGAGAGAGTATAAGTAATAATAGGAAGGAACAAGGGGTTTTGCTAGTTGAGATAAGAATAGCTGTACAAGGAGTTGATTCCTATTGATTTCCTGTGCAAGTGTGTTTCCTTCTATGTTAGTTCTTCTTGGTCTAACCTTTTCTCTAGTTCCTGGTCCCCTTCTCCTATTGGCCTCAGTTCCTTTTAAGGTATCTGCTTTAGTTTCTCTGCATTGAGGGCAACAAATGCTATCTAGTTTTTGAGGTGCCTTATCTATCCTCATACCTCCCTTGTGTGCTCTCACTTTATCATGTGATCAAAGTCCAATCCCTTTGTTGTGTTTGCCCTTGATCTAATGTCCACATATGAGGGAGAACATACGATTTTTGGTCTTTTGGGCCAGGCTAACCTCACTCAGAATGATGTTCTCCAATTCCATCCATTTACCAGTGAATGATAACATTTCGTTCTTCTTCATGGCTGCATAAAATTCCATTGTGTATAGATACCACATTTTCTTAATCCATTCGTCAGTGGTGGGGCATCTTGGCTGTTTCCATAACTTGGCTATTGTGAATAGTGCTGCAATTAACATGAGTGTGCAGGAGCCTCTGGAGTAACCTGTGTCACATTCTTTTGGGTATATCCCCAAGAGTGGTATTGCTGGATCAAATGGTAGATCGATGTCCAGCTTTTTAAGTAGCCTCCAGATTTTTTTCCAGAGTGGTTGTACTAGTCTACATTCCCACCAGCAGTGTAAGAGGGTTCCTTTTTCCCCGCATCCTCGCCAACACCTGTTGGTGGTGTTGCTGATGATGGCTATTCTAACAGGGGTGAGGTGGAATCTTAGCGTGGTTTTAATTTGCATTTCCTTTATTGCTAGAGATGGTGAGCATTTTTTCATGTGTTTTCTGGCCATTTGAATTTCTTCTTTTGAGAAAGTTCTATTTAGTTCACATGCCCATTTCTTTATTGGTTCATTAGTTTTGGGAGAATTTAGTTTTTTAAGTTCCCTGTATATTCTGGTTATCAGTCCTTTGTCTGATGTATAGTTGGCAAATATTTTCTCCCACTCTGTGGGTGTTCTCTTCAGTTTAGAGACCATTTCTTTTGATGAACAGAAGCTTTTTAGTTTTATGAGGTCCCATTTATCTATGCTATCTCTTAGTTGCTTGCTGCTGGGGTTTCATTGAGAAAGTTCTTACCTATACCTACTAACTCCAGAGTATTTCCTACTCTTTCTTGTATCAACTTAAGAGTTTGGGGTCTGATATTCAGATCCTTGATCCATTTTGAGTTAATCTTGGTATAGGGTGATATACATGGATCTAGTTTCAGTTTTTTGCAGACTGCTAACCAGTTTTCCCAGCAGTTTTTGTTGAAGAGGCTGCTATTTCTCCATCGTATATTTTTAGCTCCTTTGTCAAAGATAAGTTGCTCATAGTTGTGTGGCTTCATATCTGGATCTTCTATTCTGTTCCACTGGTCTTCATGTCTGTCTTTGTGCCAGTACCATGCTGTTTTTACTGTTACTGCTTTGTAATATAGTTTGAGGTCAGGTATTGTGATACCTCCTGCATTGTTCTTTTGACTGAGTATTGCCTTGGCTATTCGTGGCCTCTTGTGTTTCCATATAAATTTAACAGTAGATTTTTCAATCTCTTTAATGAATGTTATTGGAATTTGGATGGGAATTGCATTAAACATGTAGATTACTTTGGGGAGTATTGACATTTTTCTATGTTGATTCTACCAATCCATGAGCATGGGAGATCTCTCCACTTTCTATAGTCTTCCTCAATCTCTTTCTTCAGAAGTGTATAGTTTTCCTTGTAGAGGTCTTTCACATCTTTTGTTAGGTTTACACCTAGGTATTTGATTTTTTTTGAGGCTATTGTAAATGGAATTGTTTTCATATATTCTTTTTCAGTTTGTTCATTGCTAGTGTATAGAAATGCTAATGATTTTTCTATGTTGATTTTATATCCTGCTACCTTGCTATAGCTATTGATGATGTCTAGAAGCTTCTGAGTAGAGTTTTTTGGGTCTTTAAGGTATAGGATCATGTCGTCTGCAAATAGGGCTATTTTGACAGTTTCTTTACCTATTTGTATTCCTTTTATTCCTTCTTCTTGCCTAATTGCTCTGGCTAGGAATTCCAGTACTATGTTGAATAGGAGTGGAGATAGTGGGCATCCTTGTCTGGTTCCTGATTTTAGAGGGAATGGTTTTAATTTTTCTCCGTTAAGTATAATGCTGGCTGTAGGTTTGTCATATATAGCTTTTATAATGTTGAGGAACTTTCCTTCTATTCCTAGTTTTCTTAGAGCTTTTATCATGAAATGATGTTGGATCTTATCAAAGGCTTTTTCTGCATCTATTGAGATGATCAAGTGGTTTTTGTCTTTGCTTCTGTTAATGTGGTTTATTACCTTTATTGATTTTCGTATGTTGAACCACCCCCGCATCCCTGGGATGAAGCCTACCTGGTCGTGGTGAATAATCTTTTTGATGTGTTGCTGAATTCGGTTTGCCATTATTTTGTTGAGGATTTTTGCTTCAATGTTCATTAAGGAGATTGGCCTATAGTTCTCCTTTTTGGAGGTGTCTTTGCCTGGTTTGGGGATAAGTGTAATACTGGCTTCATAAAATGTGTTTGGCAGTTTTCCTTCCCTTTCTATTTCATGGAACAGTTTAAGGAGGGTTGGTATCAGTTCTTCTTTAAAGGTCTGATAGAATTCAGCAGAGAATCCATCAGGTCCTGGACTTTTCTTTTTGGGGACACTCTTGATTGCTGCTTCCATTTCATTTTGTGTTATAGGTCTATTCAGGTGATCAATTTCCTCTTGGTTCAGTTTTGGATGATCATATGTATCTAGAAATCTGTCCATTTCTTTAAGATTTTCAAATTTATTTGAATATAGGTTCTCAAAGTAGTCTCTGATGATTTCCTGGACTTCCATGGTGTTTGTTGTTATCTCCCCTTTTGCATTCCTAATTCTACTAATTTGGGTTTTTTCTCTCCTCATTTTAGTCAGGTTTGCCAGGGGTCTATCGATCTTGTTTATTTTTTCAAAGAACCAACTTTTTGTTTCATTAATTCTTTGTATGGTTTTTTTGGTTTCTATTTCGTTGATTTCAGCTCTTATTTTTATTATTTCTCTCCTTCTATTTGTTTTGGGATTTGCTTGTTCTTGTTTTTCTAGGAGTTTGAGATGTATCATTAGGTCATTGATTTGGGATCTTTCAATCTTTTTAATATATGCACTCATGGCTATAAACTTTCCTCTCAAGACTGCCTTAGCTGTGTCCCATAGGTTCCGGTAGGTTGTGTTTTCATTTTCATTGACTTCCAGGAACTTTTTAATTTCCTCTTTTATTGCATCGATGATCCATTCTTCATTAAGTAGTGAGTTATTTAGTTTCCAGCTGTTTGCATGTTTTTTGTCTTTACTTTTGTTGTTGAGTTCTACTTTTACTGCATTGTGGTCAGATAGTATGCACGGTATTATTTCTATTCTCTTATACTTGCTGAGGCTTGCTTTGTGCCCTAGGATATGATCTATTTTGGAGAAGGTTCCATGGGCTGCTGAGAAGAATGTATATTGTGTAGAGGTTGGAGGAAATGTTCTGTAGACATCTACTAGGTCCACTTGATCTATTGCATATTTTAGATCTTGGATTTCTCTATTGAGTTTTTGTTTGGATGACCTATCTATTGATGATAATGGAGTGTTAAAGTCTCCCACAACCACTGTGTTGGCGTTTATATATGCTTTTAGGTCTTTCAGGGTATGTTTGCTGAAATTGGGTGCGTTGACATTGGGTGCGTACAGATTGATGATTATTATTTCCTTTTGGTCTATTTCCCCTTTTATTAGTATGGAATGTCCTTCTTTATCTCGTTTGATCAATGTAGGTTTGAAGTCTACTTTATCAGAGATAAGTATTGCTACTCCTGCTTGTTTTTGGGGGCCATTGGCTTGGTAAATCTTCTTCCAGCCTTTCATCCTAAGCATATGCTTATTTCTGTCGGTGAGATGAGTCTCCTGTAAGCAACAAATTGTTGGATCTTCTTTTTTAATCCATTTTGTCAAACGGTGTCTTTTGATGGGTGAATTAAGTCCATTAACATTAAGTGTTAGTACTGATAGGTATGTGGTGATTCCTGCCATTTAGTTGTCTTAGTTATTTGAAGGTTTGATTGTGTGTACCTAACTTGATGTTACTCTCTACTGTCTTGCTTTTTCTTATCCTGTGGTTTGGTGCTGCCTGCCTTTTCATGGTTAAGTTGGGTGTCACTTTCTGTGTGCAGGATCCCTTGCAGAATCTTTTGTAATGGTGGCTTTGTGGTCACATATTGTTTTAGTTTCTGCTTATCATGGAAGACTTTTATTGCTCCATCTATTTTGAATGATAGCTCTGCTGGGTAGAGTATCCTGGGGTTGCAGTTATTTTCATTCAGTGCCCGGAAGATCTCACCCCACGCTCTTCTTGCTTTTAATGTTTCTGTTGAGAAGTCTGCTGTGATTTTGATGGGTTTACCTTTGTATGTTACTTGTTTTTTCTCTCTTACAGCCTTCAATATTCTTTCCTTAGTTTCTGAACTTGTTGTTTTAATGATGATATGTCGTGGAGTAGTTCTACTTTGATCTGGTCCGTTTGGTGTCCTGGAGGCCTCTTGCATGTGTATGGGAATATCTTTCTCTAGATTTGGGAAATTTTCCGTTATTATTTTGTTGAATATATTACGCATTCCTTTCGCTTGCACCTCTTCTCCTTCTTCGATGCCCATGATTCTCAAGTTTGGTCTTTTGATGGAGTCAGTGAGTTCTTGCATTTTCTTTTCACAGGTCTTGAGTTGTTTAATTAATAGTTCTTCTGTTTTTCCTTTAATTACCATTTCATCTTCAAGTTCTGAGATTCTGTCTTCTGTTTGTTCTATTCTGCTGGATTGGCCTTCCGTTTTGTTTTGCAGTTCTGTTTCGTTCTTTTTTCTGAGGTTTTCCATATCCTGGCAGTTTTCTTCTTTATTGTTGTCTATTTTTGTCCTGAGTTCATTTATCCATTTATTCATTGTGTTCTCTCTTTCACTTTGGTGTTTATACAGTGCTTCTATGGTTTCCTTTATTTCTTCTTTTGCTTTACTGAATATTTCTTGAACCTTAATAATTCTGCATATTTATTTCAACAATTCTAGCTTTTTTTAGAGTTATTTATTTATATATACATATTTATTTATTTTTATTATTCATATGTGCATACAATTCTTGGGTCATTATCCCCCTGCCCCCTCCCCCTCCCTTCTCACCCCCCTCCCCCCATCCCCTCAATACCTGGCAGAAACTATTTTGCCCTTATCTCTAATTTTGTTGAAGAGAGAGTATAAGTAATAATAGGAAGGAACAAGGGGTTTTGCTAGTTGAGATAAGAATAGCTGTACAAGGAGTTGATTCCTATTGATTTCCTGTGCAAGTGTGTTTCCTTCTATGTTAGTTCTTCTTGGTCTAACCTTTTCTCTAGTTCCTGGTCCCCTTCTCCTATTGGCCTCAGTTCCTTTTAAGGTATCTGCTTTAGTTTCTCTGCATTGAGGGCAACAAATGCTATCTAGTTTTTGAGGTGCCTTATCTATCCTCATACCTGCCTTGTGTGCTCTCACTTTATCATGTGATCAAAGTCCAATCCCTTTGTTGTGTTTGCCCTTGATCTAATGTCCACATATGAGGGAGAACATACGATTTTTGGTCTTTTGGGCCAGGCTAACCTCACTCAGAATGATGTTCTCCAATTCCATCCATTTACCAGTGAATGATAACATTTCGTTCTTCTTCATGGCTGCATAAAATTCCATTGTGTATAGATACCACATTTTCTTAATCCATTCGTCAGTGGTGGGGCATCTTGGCTGTTTCCATAACTTGGCTATTGTGAATAGTGCTGCAATTAACATGAGTGTGCAGGAGCCTCTGGAGTAACCTGTGTCACATTCTTTTGGGTATATCCCCAGGAGTGGTATTGCTGGATCAAATGGTAGATCGATGTCCAGCTTTTTAAGTAGCCTCCAGATTTTTTTCCAGAGTGGTTGTACTAGTCTACATTCCCACCAGCAGTGTAAGAGGGTTCCTTTTTCCCCGCATCCTCGCCAACACCTGTTGGTGGTGTTGCTGATGATGGCTATTCTAACAGGGGTGAGGTGGAATCTTAGCGTGGTTTTAATTTGCATTTCCTTTATTGCTAGAGATGGTGAGCATTTTTTCATGTGTTTTCTGGCCATTTGAATTTGAATTTCTTCTTTTGAGAAAGTTCTATTTAGTTCACATGCCCATTTCTTTATTGGTTCATTAGTTTTGGGAGAATTTAGTTTTTTAAGTTCCCTGTATATTCTGGTTATCAGTCCTTTGTCTGATGTATAGTTGGCAAATATTTTCTCCCACTCTGTGGGTGTTCTCTTCAGTTTAGAGACCATTTCTTTTGATGAACAGAAGCTTTTTAGTTTTATGAGGTCCCATTTATCTATGCTATCTCTTAGTTGCTTGCTGCTGGGGTTTCATTGAGAAAGTTCTTACCTATACCTACTAACTCCAGAGTATTTCCTACTCTTTCTTGTATCAACTTAAGAGTTTGGGGTCTGATATTCAGATCCTTGATCCATTTTGAGTTAATCTTGGTATAGGGTGATATACATGGATCTAGTTTCAGTTTTTTGCAGACTGCTAACCAGTTTTCCCAGCAGTTTTTGTTGAAGAGGCTGCTATTTCTCCATCGTATATTTTTAGCTCCTTTGTCAAAGATAAGTTGCTCATAGTTGTGTGGCTTCATATCTGGATCTTCTATTCTGTTCCACTGGTCTTCATGTCTGTCTTTGTGCCAGTACCATGCTGTTTTTACTGTTACTGCTTTGTAATATAATTTGAGGTCAGGTATTGTGATACCTCCTGCATTGTTCTTTTGACTGAGTATTGCCTTGGCTATTCGTGGCCTCTTGTGTTTCCATATAAATTTAACAGTAGATTTTTCAATCTCTTTAATGAATGTTATTGGAATTTGGATGGGAATTGCATTAAACATGTAGATTACTTTGGGGAGTATTGACATTTTTACTATGTTGATTCTACCAATCCATGAGCATGGGAGATCTCTCCACTTTCTATAGTCTTCCTCAATCTCTTTCTTCAGAAGTGTATAGTCTTCCTTGTAGAGGTCTTTCACATCTTTTGTTAGGTTTACACCTAGGTATTTGATTTTTTTTGAGGCTATTGTAAATGGAATTGTTTTCATATATTCTTTTTCAGTTTGTTCATTGCTAGTGTATAGAAATGCTAATGATTTTTCTATGTTGATTTTATATCCTGCTACCTTGCTATAGCTATTGATGATGTCTAGAAGCTTCTGAGTAGAGTTTTTTGGGTCTTTAAGGTATAGGATCATGTCGTCTGCAAATAGGGCTATTTTGACAGTTTCTTTACCTATTTGTATTCCTTTTATTCCTTCTTCTTGCCTAATTGCTCTGGCTAGGAATTCCAGTACTATGTTGAATAGGAGTGGAGATAGTGGGCATCCTTGTCTGGTTCCTGATTTTAGAGGGAATGGTTTTAATTTTTCTCCGTTAAGTATAATGCTGGCTGTAGGTTTGTCATATATAGCTTTTATAATGTTGAGGAACTTTCCTTCTATTCCTAGTTTTCTTAGAGCTTTTATCATGAAATGATGTTGGATCTTATCAAAGGCTTTTTCTGCATCTATTGAGATGATCAAGTGGTTTTTGTCTTTGCTTCTGTTAATGTGGTTTATTACCTTTATTGATTTTCGTATGTTGAACCACCCCCGCATCCCTGGGATGAAGCCTACCTGGTCGTGGTGAATAATCTTTTTGATGTGTTGCTGAATTCGGTTTGCCATTATTTTGTTGAGGATTTTTGCATCAATGTTCATTAAGGAGATTGGCCTATAGTTCTCCTTTTTGGAGGTGTCTTTGCCTGGTTTGGGGATAAGTGTAATACTGGCTTCATAAAATGTGTTTGGCAGTTTTCCTTCCCTTTCTATTTCATGGAACAGTTTAAGGAGGGTTGGTATCAGGTCTTCTTTAAAGGTCTGATAGAATTCAGCAGAGAATCCATCAGGTCCTGGACTTTTCTTTTTGGGGAGACTCTTGATTGCTGCTTCCATTTCATTTTGTGTTATAGGTCTATTCAGGTGATTAATTTCCTCTTGGTTCAGTTTTGGATGATCATATGTATCTAGAAATCTGTCCATTTCTTTAAGATTTTCAAATTTATTTGAATATAGGTTCTCAAAGTAGTCTCTGATGATTTCCTGGACTTCCATGGTGTTTGTTGTTATCTCCCCTTTTGCATTCCTAATTCTACTAATTTGGGTTTTTTCTCTCCTCATTTTAGTCAGGTTTGCCAGGGGTCTATCGATCTTGTTTATTTTTTCAAAGAACCAACTTTTTGTTTCATTAATTCTTTGTATGGTTTTTTTGGTTTCTATTTCGTTGATTTCAGCTCTTATTTTTATTATTTCTCTCCTTCTATTTGTTTTGGGATTTGCTTGTTCTTGTTTTTCTAGGAGTTTGAGATGTATCATTAGGTCATTTATTTGGGATCTTTCAATCTTTTTAATATATGCACTCATGGCTATAAACTTTCCTCTCAAGACTGCCTTAGCTGTGTCCCATAGGTTCCGGTAGGTTGTGTTTTCATTTTCATTGACTTCCAGGAACTTTTTAATTTCCTCTTTTATTGCATCGATGATCCATTCTTCATTAAGTAGTGAGTTATTTAGTTTCCAGCTGTTTGCATGTTTTTTGTCTTTACTTTTGTTGTTGAGTTCTACTTTTACTGCATTGTGGTCAGATAGTATGCACGGTATTATTTCTATTCTCTTATACTTGCTGAGGCTTGCTTTGTGCCCTAGGATATGATCTATTTTGGAGAAGGTTCCATGGGCTGCTGAGAAGAATGTATATTGTGTAGAGGTTGGAGGAAATGTTCTGTAGACATCTACTAGGTCCACTTGATCTATTGCATATTTTAGATCTTGGATTTCTCTATTGAGTTTTTGTTTGGATGACCTATCTATTGATGATAATGGAGTGTTAAAGTCTCCCACAACCACTGTGTTGGCGTTTATATATGCTTTTAGGTCTTTCAGGGTATGTTTGCTGAAATTGGGTGCGTTGACATTGGGTGCGTACAGATTGATGATTATTATTTCCTTTTGGTCTATTTCCCCTTTTATTAGTATGGAATGTCCTTCTTTATCTCGTTTGATCAATGTAGGTTTGAAGTCTACTTTATCAGAGATAAGTATTGCTACTCCTGCTTGTTTTTGGGGGCCATTGGCTTGGTAAATCTTCTTCCAGCCTTTCATCCTAAGCATATGCTTATTTCTGTCGGTGAGATGAGTCTCCTGTAAGCAACAAATTGTTGGATCTTCTTTTTTAATCCATTTTGTCAAACGGTGTCTTTTGATGGGTGAATTAAGTCCATTAACATTAAGTGTTAGTACTGATAGGTATGTGGTGATTCCTGCCATTTAGTTGTCTTAGTTATTTGAAGGTTTGATTGTGTGTACCTAACTTGATGTTACTCTCTACTGTCTTGCTTTTTCTTATCCTGTGGTTTGGTGCTGCCTGCCTTTTCATGGTTAAGTTGGGTGTCACTTTCTGTGTGCAGGATCCCTTGCAGAATCTTTTGTAATGGTGGCTTTGTGGTCACATATTGTTTTAGTTTCTGCTTATCATGGAAGACTTTTATTGCTCCATCTATTTTGAATGATAGCTCTGCTGGGTAGAGTATCCTGGGGTTGAAGTTATTTTCATTCAGTGCCCGGAAGATCTCACCCCACGCTCTTCTTGCTTTTAATGTTTCTGTTGAGAAGTCTGCTGTGATTTTGATGGGTTTACCTTTGTATGTTACTTGTTTTTTCTCTCTTACAGCCTTCAATAT
The DNA here is from genome assembly GCF_047511655.1 of Castor canadensis. Lineage (NCBI taxonomy): Eukaryota > Metazoa > Chordata > Mammalia > Rodentia > Castoridae > Castor > Castor canadensis. The sequence continues at coordinate 89,316,700 of NC_133398.1, forward strand.
TCTTTCCTTAGTTTCTGAACTTGTTGTTTTAATGATGATATGTCGTGGAGTAGTTCTACTTTGATCTGGTCCGTTTGGTGTCCTGGAGGCCTCTTGCATGTGTATGGGAATATCTTTCTCTAGATTTGGGAAATTTTCCGTTATTATTTTGTTGAATATATTACGCATTCCTTTCGCTTGCACCTCTTCTCCTTCTTCGATGCCCATGATTCTCAAGTTTGGTCTTTTGATGGAGTCAGTGAGTTCTTGCATTTTCTTTTCACAGGTCTTGAGTTGTTTAATTAATAGTTCTTCTGTTTTTCCTTTAATTACCATTTCATCTTCAAGTTCTGAGATTCTGTCTTCTGTTTGTTCTATTCTGCTGGATTGGCCTTCCGTTTTGTTTTGCAGTTCTGTTTCGTTCTTTTTTCTGAGGTTTTCCATATCCTGGCAGTTTTCTTCTTTATTGTTGTCTATTTTTGTCCTGAGTTCATTTATCCATTTATTCATTGTGTTCTCTCTTTCACTTTGGTGTTTATACAGTGCTTCTATGGTTTCCTTTATTTCTTCTTTTGCTTTACTGAATATTTCTTGAACCTTAATAATTCTGCATATTTATTTCAACAATTCTAGCTTTTTTTAGAGTTATTTATTTATATATACATATTTATTTATTTTTATTATTCATATGTGCATACAATTCTTGGGTCATTATCCCCCTGCCCCCTCCCCCTCCCTTATCACCCCCCTCCCCCCATCCCCTCAATACCTGGCAGAAACTATTTTGCCCTTATCTCTAATTTTGTTGAAGAGAGAGTATAAGTAATAATAGGAAGGAACAAGGGGTTTTGCTAGTTGAGATAAGAATAGCTGTACAAGGAGTTGATTCCTATTGATTTCCTGTGCAAGTGTGTTTCCTTCTATGTTAGTTCTTCTTGGTCTAACCTTTTCTCTAGTTCCTGGTCCCCTTCTCCTATTGGCCTCAGTTCCTTTTAAGGTATCTGCTTTAGTTTCTCTGCATTGAGGGCAACAAATGCTATCTAGTTTTTGAGGTGCCTTATCTATCCTCATACCTCCCTTGTGTGCTCTCACTTTATCATGTGATCAAAGTCCAATCCCTTTGTTGTGTTTGCCCTTGATCTAATGTCCACATATGAGGGAGAACATACGATTTTTGGTCTTTTGGGCCAGGCTAACCTCACTCAGAATGATGTTCTCCAATTCCATCCATTTACCAGTGAATGATAACATTTCGTTCTTCTTCATGGCTGCATAAAATTCCATTGTGTATAGATACCACATTTTCTTAATCCATTCGTCAGTGGTGGGGCATCTTGGCTGTTTCCATAACTTGGCTATTGTGAATAGTGCTGCAATTAACATGAGTGTGCAGGAGCCTCTGGAGTAACCTGTGTCACATTCTTTTGGGTATATCCCCAGGAGTGGTATTGCTGGATCAAATGGTAGATCGATGTCCAGCTTTTTAAGTAGCCTCCAGATTTTTTTCCAGAGTGGTTGTACTAGTCTACATTCCCACCAGCAGTGTAAGAGGGTTCCTTTTTCCCCGCATCCTCGCCAACACCTGCTGGTGGTGTTGCTGATGATGGCTATTCTAACAGGGGTGAGGTGGAATCTTAGCGTGGTTTTAATTTGCATTTCCTTTATTGCTAGAGATGGTGAGCATTTTTTCATGTGTTTTCTGGCCATTTGAATTTCTTCTTTTGAGAAAGTTCTATTTAGTTCACATGCCCATTTCTTTATTGGTTCATTAGTTTTGGGAGAATTTAGTTTTTTAAGTTCCCTGTATATTCTGGTTATCAGTCCTTTGTCTGATGTATAGTTGGCAAATATTTTCTCCCACTCTGTGGGTGTTCTCTTCAGTTTAGAGACCATTTCTTTTGATGAACAGAAGCTTTTTAGTTTTATGAGGTCCCATTTATCTATGCTATCTCTTAGTTGCTTGCTGCTGGGGTTTCATTGAGAAAGTTCTTACCTATACCTACTAACTCCAGAGTATTTCCTACTCTTTCTTGTATCAACTTAAGAGTTTGGGGTCTGATATTCAGATCCTTGATCCATTTTGAGTTAATCTTGGTATAGGGTGATATACATGGATCTAGTTTCAGTTTTTTGCAGACTGCTAACCAGTTTTCCCAGCAGTTTTTGTTGAAGAGGCTGCTATTTCTCCATCGTATATTTTTAGCTCCTTTGTCAAAGATAAGTTGCTCATAGTTGTGTGGCTTCATATCTGGATCTTCTATTCTGTTCCACTGGTCTTCATGTCTGTCTTTGTGCCAGTACCATGCTGTTTTTCTTGTTACTGCTTTGTAATATAGTTTGAGGTCAGGTATTGTGATACCTCCTGCATTGTTCTTTTGACTGAGTATTGCCTTGGCTATTCGTGGCCTCTTGTGTTTCCATATAAATTTAACAGTAGATTTTTCAATCTCTTTAATGAATGTTATTGGAATTTGGATGGGAATTGCATTAAACATGTAGATTACTTTGGGGAGTATTGACATTTTTACTATGTTGATTCTACCAATCCATGAGCATGGGAGATCTCTCCACTTTCTATAGTCTTCCTCAATCTCTTTCTTCAGAAGTGTATAGTCTTCCTTGTAGAGGTCTTTCACATCTTTTGTTAGGTTTACACCTAGGTATTTGATTTTTTTTGAGGCTATTGTAAATGGAATTGTTTTCATATATTCTTTTTCAGTTTGTTCATTGCTAGTGTATAGAAATGCTAATGATTTTTCTATGTTGATTTTATATCCTGCTACCTTGCTATAGCTATTGATGATGTCTAGAAGCTTCTGAGTAGAGTTTTTTGGGTCTTTAAGGTATAGGATCATGTCGTCTGCAAATAGGGCTATTTTGACAGTTTCTTTACCTATTTGTATTCCTTTTATTCCTTCTTCTTGCCTAATTGCTCTGGCTAGGAATTCCAGTACTATGTTGAATAGGAGTGGAGATAGTGGGCATCCTTGTCTGGTTCCTGATTTTAGAGGGAATGGTTTTAATTTTTCTCCGTTAAGTATAATGCTGGCTGTAGGTTTGTCATATATAGCTTTTATAATGTTGAGGAACTTTCCTTCTATTCCTAGTTTTCTTAGAGCTTTTATCATGAAATGATGTTGGATCTTATCAAAGGCTTTTTCTGCATCTATTGAGATGATCAAGTGGTTTTTGTCTTTGCTTCTGTTAATGTGGTTTATTACCTTTATTGATTTTCGTATGTTGAACCACCCCCGCATCCCTGGGATGAAGCCTACCTGGTCGTGGTGAATAATCTTTTTGATGTGTTGCTGAATTTGGTTTGCCATTATTTTGTTGAGGATTTTTGCATCAATGTTCATTAAGGAGATTGGCCTATAGTTCTCCTTTTTGGAGGTGTCTTTGCCTGGTTTGGGGATAAGTGTAATACTGGCTTCATAAAATGTGTTTGGCAGTTTTCCTTCCCTTTCTATTTCATGGAACAGTTTAAGGAGGGTTGGTATCAGGTCTTCTTTAAAGGTCTGATAGAATTCAGCAGAGAATCCATCAGGTCCTGGACTTTTCTTTTTGGGGAGACTCTTGATTGCTGCTTCCATTTCATTTTGTGTTATAGGTCTATTCAGGTGATTAATTTCCTCTTGGTTCAGTTTTGGATGATCATATGTATCTAGAAATCTGTCCATTTCTTTAAGATTTTCAAATTTATTTGAATATAGGTTCTCAAAGTAGTCTCTGATGATTTCCTGGACTTCCATGGTGTTTGTTGTTATCTCCCCTTTTGCATTCCTAATTCTACTAATTTGGGTTTTTTCTCTCCTCATTTTAGTCAGGTTTGCCAGGGGTCTATCGATCTTGTTTATTTTTTCAAAGAACCAACTTTTTGTTTCATTAATTCTTTGTATGGTTTTTTTGGTTTCTATTTCGTTGATTTCAGCTCTTATTTTTATTATTTCTCTCCTTCTATTTGTTTTGGGATTTGCTTGTTCTTGTTTTTCTAGGAGTTTGAGATGTATCATTAGGTCATTGATTTGGGATCTTTCAATCTTTTTAATATATGCACTCATGGCTATAAACTTTCCTCTCAAGACTGCCTTAGCTGTGTCCCATAGGTTCCGGTAGGTTGTGTTTTCATTTTCATTGAATTCCAGGAACTTTTTAATTTCCTCTTTTATTGCATCGATGATCCATTCTTCATTAAGTAGTGAGTTATTTAGTTTCCAGCTGTTTGCATGTTTTTTGTCTTTACTTTTGTTGTTGAGTTCTACTTTTACTGCATTGTGGTCAGATAGTATGCACGGTATTATTTCTATTCTCTTATACTTGCTGAGGCTTGCTTTGTGCCCTAGGATATGATCTATTTTGGAGAAGGTTCCATGGGCTGCTGAGAAGAATGTATATTGTGTAGAGGTTGGAGGTAATGTTCTGTAGACATCTACTAGGTCCACTTGATCTATTGCATATTTTAGATCTTGGATTTCTTTATTGAGTTTTTGTTTGGATGACCTATCTATTGATGATAATGGAGTGTTAAAGTCTCCCACAACCACTGTGTTGGCGTTTATATATGCTTTTAGGTCTTTCAGGGTATGTTTGCTGAAATTGGGTGCGTTGACATTGGGTGCGTACAGATTGATGATTATTATTTCCTTTTGGTCTATTTCCCCTTTTATTAGTATGGAATGTCCTTCTTTATCTCGTTTGATCAATGTAGGTTTGAAGTCTACTTTATCAGAGATAAGTATTGCTACTCCTGCTTGTTTTTGGGGGCCATTGGCTTGGTAAATCTTCTTCCAGCCTTTCATCCTAAGCATATGCTTATTTCTGTCGGTGAGATGAGTCTCCTGTAAGCAACAAATTGTTGGATCTTCTTTTTTAATCCATTTTGTCAAACGGTGTCTTTTGATGGGTGAATTAAGTCCATTAACATTAAGTGTTAGTACTGATAGGTATGTGGTGATTCCTGCCATTTAGTTGTCTTAGTTATTTGAAGGTTTGATTGTGTGTACCTAACTTGATGTTACTCTCTACTGTCTTGCTTTTTCTTATCCTGTGGTTTGGTGCTGCCTGCCTTTTCATGGTTAAGTTGGGTGTCACTTTCTGTGTGCAGGATCCCTTGCAGAATCTTTTGTAATGGTGGCTTTGTGGTCACATATTGTTTTAGTTTCTGCTTATCATGGAAGACTTTTATTGCTCCATCTATTTTGAATGATAGCTCTGCTGGGTAGAGTATCCTGGGGTTGAAGTTATTTTCATTCAGTGCCCGGAAGATCTCACCCCACGCTCTTCTTGCTTTTAATGTTTCTGTTGAGAAGTCTGCTGTGATTTTGATGGGTTTACCTTTGTATGTTACTTGTTTTTTCTCTCTTACAGCCTTCAATATTCTTTCCTTAGTTTCTGAACTTGTTGTTTTAATGATGATATGTCGTGGAGTAGTTCTACTTTGATCTGGTCCGTTTGGTGTCCTGGAGGCCTCTTGCATGTGTATGGGAATATCTTTCTCTAGATTTGGGAAATTTTCCGTTATTATTTTGTTGAATATATTACGCATTCCTTTCGCTTGCACCTCTTCTCCTTCTTCGATGCCCATGATTCTCAAGTTTGGTCTTTTGATGGAGTCAGTGAGTTCTTGCATTTTCTTTTCACAGGTCTTGAGTTGTTTAATTAATAGTTCTTCTGTTTTTCCTTTAATTACCATTTCATCTTCAAGTTCTGAGATTCTGTCTTCTGTTTGTTCTATTCTGCTGGATTGGCCTTCCGTTTTGTTTTGCAGTTCTGTTTCGTTCTTTTTTCTGAGGTTTTCCATATCCTGGCAGTTTTCTTCTTTATTGTTGTCTATTTTTGTCCTGAGTTCATTTATCCATTTATTCATTGTGTTCTCTCTTTCACTTTGGTGTTTATACAGTGCTTCTATGGTTTCCTTTATTTCTTCTTTTGCTTTACTGAATATTTCTTGAACCTTAATAATTCTGCATATTTATTTCAACAATTCTAGCTTTTTTTAGAGTTATTTATTTATATATACATATTTATTTATTTTTATTATTCATATGTGCATACAATTCTTGGGTCATTATCCCCCTGCCCCCTCCCCCTCCCTTCTCACCCCCCTCCCCCCATCCCCTCAATACCTGGCAGAAACTATTTTGCCCTTATCTCTAATTTTGTTGAAGAGAGAGTATAAGTAATAATAGGAAGGAACAAGGGGTTTTGCTAGTTGAGATAAGAATAGCTGTACAAGGAGTTGATTCCTATTGATTTCCTGTGCAAGTGTGTTTCCTTCTATGTTAGTTCTTCTTGGTCTAACCTTTTCTCTAGTTCCTGGTCCCCTTCTCCTATTGGCCTCAGTTCCTTTTAAGGTATCTGCTTTAGTTTCTCTGCATTGAGGGCAACAAATGCTATCTAGTTTTTGAGGTGCCTTATCTATCCTCATACCTGCCTTGTGTGCTCTCACTTTATCATGTGATCAAAGTCCAATCCCTTTGTTGTGTTTGCCCTTGATCTAATGTCCACATATGAGGGAGAACATACGATTTTTGGTCTTTTGGGCCAGGCTAACCTCACTCAGAATGATGTTCTCCAATTCCATCCATTTACCAGTGAATGATAACATTTCGTTCTTCTTCATGGCTGCATAAAATTCCATTGTGTATAGATACCACATTTTCTTAATCCATTCGTCAGTGGTGGGGCATCTTGGCTGTTTCCATAACTTGGCTATTGTGAATAGTGCTGCAATTAACATGAGTGTGCAGGAGCCTCTGGAGTAACCTGTGTCACATTCTTTTGGGTATATCCCCAGGAGTGGTATTGCTGGATCAAATGGTAGATCGATGTCCAGCTTTTTAAGTAGCCTCCAGATTTTTTTCCAGAGTGGTTGTACTAGTCTACATTCCCACCAGCAGTGTAAGAGGGTTCCTTTTTCCCCGCATCCTCGCCAACACCTGTTGGTGGTGTTGCTGATGATGGCTATTCTAACAGGGGTGAGGTGGAATCTTAGCGTGGTTTTAATTTGCATTTCCTTTATTGCTAGAGATGGTGAGCATTTTTTCATGTGTTTTCTGGCCATTTGAATTTGAATTTCTTCTTTTGAGAAAGTTCTATTTAGTTCACATGCCCATTTCTTTATTGGTTCATTAGTTTTGGGAGAATTTAGTTTTTTAAGTTCCCTGTATATTCTGGTTATCAGTCCTTTGTCTGATGTATAGTTGGCAAATATTTTCTCCCACTCTGTGGGTGTTCTCTTCAGTTTAGAGACCATTTCTTTTGATGAACAGAAGCTTTTTAGTTTTATGAGGTCCCATTTATCTATGCTATCTCTTAGTTGCTTGCTGCTGGGGTTTCATTGAGAAAGTTCTTACCTATACCTACTAACTCCAGAGTATTTCCTACTCTTTCTTGTATCAACTTAAGAGTTTGGGGTCTGATATTCAGATCCTTGATCCATTTTGAGTTAATCTTGGTATAGGGTGATATACATGGATCTAGTTTCAGTTTTTTGCAGACTGCTAACCAGTTTTCCCAGCAGTTTTTGTTGAAGAGGCTGCTATTTCTCCATCGTATATTTTTAGCTCCTTTGTCAAAGATAAGTTGCTCATAGTTGTGTGGCTTCATATCTGGATCTTCTATTCTGTTCCACTGGTCTTCATGTCTGTCTTTGTGCCAGTACCATGCTGTTTTTACTGTTACTGCTTTGTAATATAATTTGAGGTCAGGTATTGTGATACCTCCTGCATTGTTCTTTTGACTGAGTATTGCCTTGGCTATTCGTGGCCTCTTGTGTTTCCATATAAATTTAACAGTAGATTTTTCAATCTCTTTAATGAATGTTATTGGAATTTGGATGGGAATTGCATTAAACATGTAGATTACTTTGGGGAGTATTGACATTTTTACTATGTTGATTCTACCAATCCATGAGCATGGGAGATCTCTCCACTTTCTATAGTCTTCCTCAATCTCTTTCTTCAGAAGTGTATAGTCTTCCTTGTAGAGGTCTTTCACATCTTTTGTTAGGTTTACACCTAGGTATTTGATTTTTTTTGAGGCTATTGTAAATGGAATTGTTTTCATATATTCTTTTTCAGTTTGTTCATTGCTAGTGTATAGAAATGCTAATGATTTTTCTATGTTGATTTTATATCCTGCTACCTTGCTATAGCTATTGATGATGTCTAGAAGCTTCTGAGTAGAGTTTTTTGGGTCTTTAAGGTATAGGATCATGTCGTCTGCAAATAGGGCTATTTTGACAGTTTCTTTACCTATTTGTATTCCTTTTATTCCTTCTTCTTGCCTAATTGCTCTGGCTAGGAATTCCAGTACTATGTTGAATAGGAGTGGAGATAGTGGGCATCCTTGTCTGGTTCCTGATTTTAGAGGGAATGGTTTTAATTTTTCTCCGTTAAGTATAATGCTGGCTGTAGGTTTGTCATATATAGCTTTTATAATGTTGAGGAACTTTCCTTCTATTCCTAGTTTTCTTAGAGCTTTTATCATGAAATGATGTTGGATCTTATCAAAGGCTTTTTCTGCATCTATTGAGATGATCAAGTGGTTTTTGTCTTTGCTTCTGTTAATGTGGTTTATTACCTTTATTGATTTTCGTATGTTGAACCACCCCCGCATCCCTGGGATGAAGCCTACCTGGTCGTGGTGAATAATCTTTTTGATGTGTTGCTGAATTCGGTTTGCCATTATTTTGTTGAGGATTTTTGCATCAATGTTCATTAAGGAGATTGGCCTATAGTTCTCCTTTTTGGAGGTGTCTTTGCCTGGTTTGGGGATAAGTGTAATACTGGCTTCATAAAATGTGTTTGGCAGTTTTCCTTCCCTTTCTATTTCATGGAACAGTTTAAGGAGGGTTGGTATCAGGTCTTCTTTAAAGGTCTGATAGAATTCAGCAGAGAATCCATCAGGTCCTGGACTTTTCTTTTTGGGGAGACTCTTGATTGCTGCTTCCATTTCATTTTGTGTTATAGGTCTATTCAGGTGATTAATTTCCTCTTGGTTCAGTTTTGGATGATCATATGTATCTAGAAATCTGTCCATTTCTTTAAGATTTTCAAATTTATTTGAATATAGGTTCTCAAAGTAGTCTCTGATGATTTCCTGGACTTCCATGGTGTTTGTTGTTATCTCCCCTTTTGCATTCCTAATTCTACTAATTTGGGTTTTTTCTCTCCTCATTTTAGTCAGGTTTGCCAGGGGTCTATCGATCTTGTTTATTTTTTCAAAGAACCAACTTTTTGTTTCATTAATTCTTTGTATGGTTTTTTTGGTTTCTATTTCGTTGATTTCAGCTCTTATTTTTATTATTTCTCTCCTTCTATTTGTTTTGGGATTTGCTTGTTCTTGTTTTTCTAGGAGTTTGAGATGTATCATTAGGTCATTGATTTGGGATCTTTCAATCTTTTTAATATATGCACTCATGGCTATAAACTTTCCTCTCAAGACTGCCTTAGCTGTGTCCCATAGGTTCCGGTAGGTTGTGTTTTCATTTTCATTGACTTCCAGGAACTTTTTAATTTCCTCTTTTATTGCATCGATGATCCATTCTTCATTAAGTAGTGAGTTATTTAGTTTCCAGCTGTTTGCATGTTTTTTGTCTTTACTTTTGTTGTTGAGTTCTACTTTTACTGCATTGTGGTCAGATAGTATGCACGGTATTATTTCTATTCTCTTATACTTGCTGAGGCTTGCTTTGTGCCCTAGGATATGATCTATTTTGGAGAAGGTTCCATGGGCTGCTGAGAAGAATGTATATTGTGTAGAGGTTGGAGGAAATGTTCTGTAGACATCTACTAGGTCCACTTGATCTATTGCATATTTTAGATCTTGGATTTCTCTATTGAGTTTTTGTTTGGATGACCTATCTATTGATGATAATGGAGTGTTAAAGTCTCCCACAACCACTGTGTTGGCGTTTATATATGCTTTTAGGTCTTTCAGGGTATGTTTGCTGAAATTGGGTGCGTTGACATTGGGTGCGTACAGATTGATGATTATTATTTCCTTTTGGTCTATTTCCCCTTTTATTAGTATGGAATGTCCTTCTTTATCTCGTTTGATCAATGTAGGTTTGAAGTCTACTTTATCAGAGATAAGTATTGCTACTCCTGCTTGTTTTTGGGGGCCATTGGCTTGGTAAATCTTCTTCCAGCCTTTCATCCTAAGCATATGCTTATTTCTGTCGGTGAGATGAGTCTCCTGTAAGCAACAAATTGTTGGATCTTCTTTTTTAATCCATTTTGTCAAACGGTGTCTTTTGATGGGTGAATTAAGTCCATTAACATTAAGTGTTAGTACTGATAGGTATGTGGTGATTCCTGCCATTTAGTTGTCTTAGTTATTTGAAGGTTTGATTGTGTGTACCTAACTTGATGTTACTCTCTACTGTCTTGCTTTTTCTTATCCTGTGGTTTGGTGCTGCCTGCCTTTTCATGGTTAAGTTGGGTGTCACTTTCTGTGTGCAGGATCCCTTGCAGAATCTTTTGTAATGGTGGCTTTGTGGTCACATATTGTTTTAGTTTCTGCTTATCATGGAAGACTTTTATTGCTCCATCTATTTTGAATGATAGCTCTGCTGGGTAGAGTATCCTGGGGTTGAAGTTATTTTCATTCAGTGCCCGGAAGATCTCACCCCACGCTCTTCTTGCTTTTAATGTTTCTGTTGAGAAGTCTGCTGTGATTTTGATGGGTTTACCTTTGTATGTTACTTGTTTTTTCTCTCTTACAGCCTTCAATATTCTTTCCTTAGTTTCTGAACTTGTTGTTTTAATGATGATATGTCGTGGAGTAGTTCTACTTTGATCTGGTCCGTTTGGTGTCCTGGAGGCCTCTTGCATGTGTATGGGAATATCTTTCTCTAGATTTGGGAAATTTTCCGTTATTATTTTGTTGAATATATTACGCATTCCTTTCGCTTGCACCTCTTCTCCTTCTTCGATGCCCATGATTCTCAAGTTTGGTCTTTTGATGGAGTCAGTGAGTTCTTGCATTTTCTTTTCACAGGTCTTGAGTTGTTTAATTAATAGTTCTTCTGTTTTTCCTTTAATTACCATTTCATCTTCAAGTTCTGAGATTCTGTCTTCTGTTTGTTCTATTCTGCTGGATTGGCCTTCCGTTTTGTTTTGCAGTTCTGTTTTGTTCTTTTTTCTGAGGTTTTCCATATCCTGGCAGTTTTCTTCTTTATTGTTGTCTATTTTTGTCCTGAGTTCATTTATCCATTTATTCATTGTGTTCTCTCTTTCACTTTGGTGTTTATACAGTGCTTCTATGGTTTCCTTTATTTCTTCTTTTGCTTTACTGAATATTTCTTGAACCTTAATAATTCTGCATATTTATTTCAACAATTCTAGCTTTTTTTAGAGTTATTTATTTATATATACATATTTATTTATTTTTATTATTCATATGTGCATACAATTCTTGGGTCATTATCCCCCTGCCCCCTCCCCCTCCCTTATCACCCCCCTCCCCCCATCCCCTCAATACCTGGCAGAAACTATTTTGCCCTTATCTCTAATTTTGTTGAAGAGAGAGTATAAGTAATAATAGGAAGGAACAAGGGGTTTTGCTAGTTGAGATAAGAATAGCTGTACAAGGAGTTGATTCCTATTGATTTCCTGTGCAAGTGTGTTTCCTTCTATGTTAGTTCTTCTTGGTCTAACCTTTTCTCTAGTTCCTGGTCCCCTTCTCCTATTGGCCTCAGTTCCTTTTAAGGTATCTGCTTTAGTTTCTCTGCATTGAGGGCAACAAATGCTATCTAGTTTTTGAGGTGCCTTATCTATCCTCATACCTCCCTTGTGTGCTCTCACTTTATCATGTGATCAAAGTCCAATCCCTTTGTTGTGTTTGCCCTTGATCTAATGTCCACATATGAGGGAGAACATACGATTTTTGGTCTTTTGGGCCAGGCTAACCTCACTCAGAATGATGTTCTCCAATTCCATCCATTTACCAGTGAATGATAACATTTCGTTCTTCTTCATGGCTGCATAAAATTCCATTGTGTATAGATACCACATTTTCTTAATCCATTCGTCAGTGGTGGGGCATCTTGGCTGTTTCCATAACTTGGCTATTGTGAATAGTGCTGCAATTAACATGAGTGTGCAGGAGCCTCTGGAGTAACCTGTGTCACATTCTTTTGGGTATATCCCCAGGAGTGGTATTGCTGGATCAAATGGTAGATCGATGTCCAGCTTTTTAAGTAGCCTCCAGATTTTTTTCCAGAGTGGTTGTACTAGTCTACATTCCCACCAGCAGTGTAAGAGGGTTCCTTTTTCCCCGCATCCTCGCCAACACCTGCTGGTGGTGTTGCTGATGATGGCTATTCTAACAGGGGTGAGGTGGAATCTTAGCGTGGTTTTAATTTGCATTTCCTTTATTGCTAGAGATGGTGAGCATTTTTTCATGTGTTTTCTGGCCATTTGAATTTCTTCTTTTGAGAAAGTTCTATTTAGTTCACATGCCCATTTCTTTATTGGTTCATTAGTTTTGGGAGAATTTAGTTTTTTAAGTTCCCTGTATATTCTGGTTATCAGTCCTTTGTCTGATGTATAGTTGGCAAATATTTTCTCCCACTCTGTGGGTGTTCTCTTCAGTTTAGAGACCATTTCTTTTGATGAACAGAAGCTTTTTAGTTTTATGAGGTCCCATTTATCTATGCTATCTCTTAGTTGCTTGCTGCTGGGGTTTCATTGAGAAAGTTCTTACCTATACCTACTAACTCCAGAGTATTTCCTACTCTTTCTTGTATCAACTTAAGAGTTTGGGGTCTGATATTCAGATCCTTGATCCATTTTGAGTTAATCTTGGTATAGGGTGATATACATGGATCTAGTTTCAGTTTTTTGCAGACTGCTAACCAGTTTTCCCAGCAGTTTTTGTTGAAGAGGCTGCTATTTCTCCATCGTATATTTTTAGCTCCTTTGTCAAAGATAAGTTGCTCATAGTTGTGTGGCTTCATATCTGGATCTTCTATTCTGTTCCACTGGTCTTCATGTCTGTCTTTGTGCCAGTACCATGCTGTTTTTCTTGTTACTGCTTTGTAATATAGTTTGAGGTCAGGTATTGTGATACCTCCTGCATTGTTCTTTTGACTGAGTATTGCCTTGGCTATTCGTGGCCTCTTGTGTTTCCATATAAATTTAACAGTAGATTTTTCAATCTCTTTAATGAATGTTATTGGAATTTGGATGGGAATTGCATTAAACATGTAGATTACTTTGGGGAGTATTGACATTTTTACTATGTTGATTCTACCAATCCATGAGCATGGGAGATCTCTCCACTTTCTATAGTCTTCCTCAATCTCTTTCTTCAGAAGTGTATAGTCTTCCTTGTAGAGGTCTTTCACATCTTTTGTTAGGTTTACACCTAGGTATTTGATTTTTTTTGAGGCTATTGTAAATGGAATTGTTTTCATATATTCTTTTTCAGTTTGTTCATTGCTAGTGTATAGAAATGCTAATGATTTTTCTATGTTGATTTTATATCCTGCTACCTTGCTATAGCTATTGATGATGTCTAGAAGCTTCTGAGTAGAGTTTTTTGGGTCTTTAAGGTATAGGATCATGTCGTCTGCAAATAGGGCTATTTTGACAGTTTCTTTACCTATTTGTATTCCTTTTATTCCTTCTTCTTGCCTAATTGCTCTGGCTAGGAATTCCAGTACTATGTTGAATAGGAGTGGAGATAGTGGGCATCCTTGTCTGGTTCCTGATTTTAGAGGGAATGGTTTTAATTTTTCTCCGTTAAGTATAATGCTGGCTGTAGGTTTGTCATATATAGCTTTTATAATGTTGAGGAACTTTCCTTCTATTCCTAGTTTTCTTAGAGCTTTTATCATGAAATGATGTTGGATCTTATCAAAGGCTTTTTCTGCATCTATTGAGATGATCAAGTGGTTTTTGTCTTTGCTTCTGTTAATGTGGTTTATTACCTTTATTGATTTTCGTATGTTGAACCATCCCCGCATCCCTGGGATGAAGCCTACCTGGTCGTGGTGAATAATCTTTTTGATGTGTTGCTGAATTCGGTTTGCCATTATTTTGTTGAGGATTTTTGCATCAATGTTCATTAAGGAGATTGGCCTATAGTTCTCCTTTTTGGAGGTGTCTTTGCCTGGTTTGGGGATAAGTGTAATACTGGCTTCATAAAATGTGTTTGGCAGTTTTCCTTCCCTTTCTATTTCATGGAACAGTTTAAAGAGGGTTGGTATCAGGTCTTCTTTAAAGGTCTGATAGAATTCAGCAGAGAATCCATCAGGTCCTGGACTTTTCTTTTTGGGGAGACTCTTGATTGCTGCTTCCATTTCATTTTGTGTTATAGGTCTATTCAGGTGATTAATTTCCTCTTGGTTCAGTTTTGGATGATCATATGTATCTAGAAATCTGTCCATTTCTTTAAGATTTTCAAATTTATTTGAATATAGGTTCTCAAAGTAGTCTCTGATGATTTCCTGGACTTCCATGGTGTTTGTTGTTATCTCCCCTTTTGCATTCCTAATTCTACTAATTTGGGTTTTTTCTCTCCTCATTTTAGTCAGGTTTGCCGGGGGTCTATCGATCTTGTTTATTTTTTTAAAGAACCAACTTTTTGTTTCATTAATTCTTTGTATGGTTTTTTTGGTTTCTATTTCGTTGATTTCAGCTCTTATTTTTATTATTTCTCTCCTTCTATTTGTTTTGGGATTTGCTTGTTCTTGTTTTTCTAGGAGTTTGAGATGTATCATTAGGTCATTTATTTGGGATCTTTCAATCTTTTTAATATATGCACTCATGGCTATAAACTTTCCTCTCAAGACTGCCTTAGCTGTGTCCCATAGGTTCTGGTAGGTTGTGTTTTCATTTTCATTGACTTCCAGGAACTTTTTAATTTCCTCTTTTATTGCATCGATGATCCATTCTTCATTAAGTAGTGAGTTATTTAGTTTCCAGCTGTTTGCATGTTTTTTGTCTTTACTTTTGTTGTTGAGTTCTACTTTTACTGCATTGTGGTCAGATAGTATGCACGGTATTATTTCTATTCTCTTATACTTGCTGAGGCTTGCTTTGTGCCCTAGGATATGATCTATTTTGGAGAAGGTTCCATGGGCTGCTGAGAAGAATGTATATTGTGTAGAGGTTGGAGGAAATGTTCTGTAGACATCTACTAGGTCCACTTGATCTATTGCATATTTTAGATCTTGGATTTCTTTATTGAGTTTTTGTTTGGATGACCTATCTATTGATGATAATGGAGTGTTAAAGTCTCCCACAACCACTGTGTTGGCGTTTATATATGCTTTTAGGTCTTTCAGGGTATGTTTGCTGAAATTGGGTGCGTTGACATTGGGTGCGTACAGATTGATGATTATTATTTCCTTTTGGTCTATTTCCCCTTTTATTAGTATGGAATGTCCTTCTTTATCTCGTTTGATCAATGTAGGTTTGAAGTCTACTTTATCAGAGATAAGTATTGCTACTCCTGCTTGTTTTCGGGGGCCATTGGCTTGGTAAATCTTCTTCCAGCCTTTCATCCTAAGCATATGCTTATTTCTGTCGGTGAGATGAGTCTCCTGTAAGCAACAAATTGTTGGATCTTCTTTTTTAATCCATTTTGTCAAACGGTGTCTTTTGATGGGTGAATTAAGTCCATTAACATTAAGTGTTAGTACTGATAGGTATGTGGTGATTCCTGCCATTTAGTTGTCTTAGTTATTTGAAGGTTTGATTGTGTGTACCTAACTTGATGTTACTCTCTACTGTCTTGCTTTTTCTTATCCTGTGGTTTGGTGCTGCCTGCCTTTTCATGGTTAAGTTGGGTGTCACTTTCTGTGTGCAGGATCCCTTGCAGAATCTTTTGTAATGGTGGCTTTGTGGTCACATATTGTTTTAGTTTCTGCTTATCATGGAAGACTTTTATTGCTCCATCTATTTTGAATGATAGCTCTGCTGGGTAGAGTATCCTGGGGTTGCAGTTATTTTCATTCAGTGCCCGGAAGATCTCACCCCACGCTCTTCTTGCTTTTAATGTTTCTGTTGAGAAGTCTGCTGTGATTTTGATGGGTTTACCTTTGTATGTTACTTGTTTTTTCTCTCTTACAGCCTTCAATATTCTTTCCTTAGTTTCTGAACTTGTTGTTTTAATGATGATATGTCGTGGAGTAGTTCTACTTTGATCTGGTCTGTTTGGTGTCCTGGAGGCCTCTTGCATGTGTATGGGAATATCTTTCTCTAGATTTGGGAAATTTTCCGTTATTATTTTGTTGAATATATTACGCATTCCTTTCGCTTGCACCTCTTCTCCTTCTTCGATGCCCATGATTCTCAAGTTTGGTCTTTTGATGGAGTCAGTGAGTTCTTGCATTTTCTTTTCACAGGTCTTGAGTTGTTTAATTAATAGTTCTTCTGTTTTTCCTTTAATTACCATTTCATCTTCAAGTTCTGAGATTCTGTCTTCTGTTTGTTCTATTCTGCTGGATTGGCCTTCCGTTTTGTTTTGCAGTTCTGTTTCGTTCTTTTTTCTGAGGTTTTCCATATCCTGGCAGTTTTCTTCTTTATTGTTGTCTATTTTTGTCCTGAGTTCATTTATCCATTTATTCATTGTGTTCTCTCTTTCACTTTGGTGTTTATACAGTGCTTCTATGGTTTCCTTTATTTCTTCTTTTGCTTTACTGAATATTTCTTGAACCTTAATAATTCTGCATATTTATTTCAACAATTCTAGCTTTTTTTAGAGTTATTTATTTATATATACATATTTATTTATTTTTATTATTCATATGTGCATACAATTCTTGGGTCATTATCCCCCTGCCCCCTCCCCCTCCCTTCTCACCCCCCTCCCCCCATCCCCTCAATACCTGGCAGAAACTATTTTGCCCTTATCTCTAATTTTGTTGAAGAGAGAGTATAAGTAATAATAGGAAGGAACAAGGGGTTTTGCTAGTTGAGATAAGAATAGCTGTACAAGGAGTTGATTCCTATTGATTTCCTGTGCAAGTGTGTTTCCTTCTATGTTAGTTCTTCTTGGTCTAACCTTTTCTCTAGTTCCTGGTCCCCTTCTCCTATTGGCCTCAGTTCCTTTTAAGGTATCTGCTTTAGTTTCTCTGCATTGAGGGCAACAAATGCTATCTAGTTTTTGAGGTGCCTTATCTATCCTCATACCTCCCTTGTGTGCTCTCACTTTATCATGTGATCAAAGTCCAATCCCTTTGTTGTGTTTGCCCTTGATCTAATGTCCACATATGAGGGAGAACATACGATTTTTGGTCTTTTGGGCCAGGCTAACCTCACTCAGAATGATGTTCTCCAATTCCATCCATTTACCAGTGAATGATAACATTTCGTTCTTCTTCATGGCTGCATAAAATTCCATTGTGTATAGATACCACATTTTCTTAATCCATTCGTCAGTGGTGGGGCATCTTGGCTGTTTCCATAACTTGGCTATTGTGAATAGTGCTGCAATTAACATGAGTGTGCAGGAGCCTCTGGAGTAACCTGTGTCACATTCTTTTGGGTATATCCCCAAGAGTGGTATTGCTGGATCAAATGGTAGATCGATGTCCAGCTTTTTAAGTAGCCTCCAGATTTTTTTCCAGAGTGGTTGTACTAGTCTACATTCCCACCAGCAGTGTAAGAGGGTTCCTTTTTCCCCGCATCCTCGCCAACACCTGTTGGTGGTGTTGCTGATGATGGCTATTCTAACAGGGGTGAGGTGGAATCTTAGCGTGGTTTTAATTTGCATTTCCTTTATTGCTAGAGATGGTGAGCATTTTTTCATGTGTTTTCTGGCCATTTGAATTTCTTCTTTTGAGAAAGTTCTATTTAGTTCACATGCCCATTTCTTTATTGGTTCATTAGTTTTGGGAGAATTTAGTTTTTTAAGTTCCCTGTATATTCTGGTTATCAGTCCTTTGTCTGATGTATAGTTGGCAAATATTTTCTCCCACTCTGTGGGTGTTCTCTTCAGTTTAGAGACCATTTCTTTTGATGAACAGAAGCTTTTTAGTTTTATGAGGTCCCATTTATCTATGCTATCTCTTAGTTGCTGTGCTGCTGGGGTTTCATTGAGAAAGTTCTTACCTATACCTACTAACTCCAGAGTATTTCCTACTCTTTCTTGTATCAACTTAAGAGTTTGGGGTCTGATATTCAGATCCTTGATCCATTTTGAGTTAATCTTGGTATAGGGTGATATACATGGATCTAGTTTCAGTTTTTT
This sequence comes from Castor canadensis, assembly GCF_047511655.1. Lineage (NCBI taxonomy): Eukaryota > Metazoa > Chordata > Mammalia > Rodentia > Castoridae > Castor > Castor canadensis. The sequence continues at coordinate 89,334,886 of NC_133398.1, forward strand.
GCAGACTGCTAACCAGTTTTCCCAGCAGTTTTTGTTGAAGAGGCTGCTATTTCTCCATCGTATATTTTTAGCTCCTTTGTCAAAGATAAGTTGCTCATAGTTGTGTGGCTTCATATCTGGATCTTCTATTCTGTTCCACTGGTCTTCATGTCTGTCTTTGTGCCAGTACCATGCTGTTTTTACTGTTACTGCTTTGTAATATAGTTTGAGGTCAGGTATTGTGATACCTCCTGCATTGTTCTTTTGACTGAGTATTGCCTTGGCTATTCGTGGCCTCTTGTGTTTCCATATAAATTTAACAGTAGATTTTTCAATCTCTTTAATGAATGTTATTGGAATTTGGATGGGAATTGCATTAAACATGTAGATTACTTTGGGGAGTATTGACATTTTTACTATGTTGATTCTACCAATCCATGAGCATGGGAGATCTCTCCACTTTCTATAGTCTTCCTCAATCTCTTTCTTCAGAAGTGTATAGTTTTCCTTGTAGAGGACTTTCACATCTTTTGTTAGGTTTACACCTAGGTATTTGATTTTTTTTGAGGCTATTGTAAATGGAATTGTTTTCATATATTCTTTTTCAGTTTGTTCATTGCTAGTGTATAGAAATGCTAATGATTTTTCTATGTTGATTTTATATCCTGCTACCTTGCTATAGCTATTGATGATGTCTAGAAGCTTCTGAGTAGAGTTTTTTGGGTCTTTAAGGTATAGGATCATGTCATCTGCAAATAGGGCTATTTTGACAGTTTCTTTACCTATTTGTATTCCTTTTATTCCTTCTTCTTGCCTAATTGCTCTGGCTAAGAATTCCAGTACTATGTTGAATAGGAGTGGAGATAGTGGGCATCCTTGTCTGGTTCCTGATTTTAGAGGGAATGGTTTTAATTTTTCTCCGTTAAGTATAATGCTGGCTGTAGGTTTGTCATATATAGCTTTTATAATGTTGAGGAACTTTCCTTCTATTCCTAGTTTTCTTAGAGCTTTTATCATGAAATGATGTTGGATCTTATCAAAGGCTTTTTCTGCATCTATTGAGATGATCAAGTGGTTTTTGTCTTTGCTTCTGTTAATGTGGTTTATTACCTTTATTGATTTTCGTATGTTGAACCACCCCCGCATCCCTGGGATGAAGCCTACCTGGTCGTGGTGAATAATCTTTTTGATGTGTTGCTGAATTCGGTTTGCCATTATTTTGTTGAGGATTTTTGCATCAATGTTCATTAAGGAGATTGGCCTATAGTTCTCCTTTTTGGAGGTGTCTTTGCCTGGTTTGGGGATAAGTGTAATACTGGCTTCATAAAATGTGTTTGGCAGTTTTCCTTCCCTTTCTATTTCATGGAACAGTTTAAGGAGGGTTGGTATCAGTTCTTCTTTAAAGGTCTGATAGAATTCAGCAGAGAATCCATCAGGTCCTGGACTTTTCTTTTTGGGGAGACTCTTGATTGCTGCTTCCATTTCATTTTGTGTTATAGGTCTATTCAGGTGATTAATTTCCTCTTGGTTCAGTTTTGGATGATCATATGTATCTAGAAATCTGTCCATTTCTTTAAGATTTTCAAATTTATTTGAATATAGGTTCTCAAAGTAGTCTCTGATGATTTCCTGGACTTCCATGGTGTTTGTTGTTATCTCCCCTTTTGCATTCCTAATTCTACTAATTTGGGTTTTTTTTTCTCTCCTCATTTTAGTCAGGTTTGCCAGGGGTCTATCGATCTTGTTTATTTTTTCAAAGAACCAACTTTTTGTTTCATTAATTCTTTGTATGGTTTTTTTGGTTTCTATTTCGTTGATTTCAGCTCTTATTTTTATTATTTCTCTCCTTCTATTTGTTTTGGGATTTGCTTGTTCTTGTTTTTCTAGGATTTTGAGATGTATCATTAGGTCATTGATTTGGGATCTTTCAATCTTTTTAATATATGCACTCATGGCTATAAACTTTCCTCTCAAGACTGCCTTAGCTGTGTCCCATAGGTTCCGGTAGGTTGTGTTTTCATTTTCATTGACTTCCAGGAACTTTTTAATTTCCTCTTTTATTGCATCGATGATCCATTCTTCATTAAGTAGTGAGTTATTTAGTTTCCAGCTGTTTGCATGTTTTTTGTCTTTACTTTTGTTGTTGAGTTCTACTTTTACTGCATTGTGGTCAGATAGTATGCACGGTATTATTTCTATTCTCTTATACTTGCTGAGGCTTGCTTTGTGCCCTAGGATATGATCTATTTTGGAGAAGGTTCCATGGGCTGCTGAGAAGAATGTATATTGTGTAGAGGTTGGAGGAAATGTTCTGTAGACATCTACTAGGTCCACTTGATCTATTGCATATTTTAGATCTTGGATTTCTCTATTGAGTTTTTGTTTGGATGACCTATCTATTGATGATAATGGAGTGTTAAAGTCTCCCACAACCACTGTGTTGGCGTTTATATATGCTTTTAGGTCTTTCAGGGTATGTTTGCTGAAATTGGGTGCGTTGACATTGGGTGCGTACAGATTGATGATTATTATTTCCTTTTGGTCTATTTCCCCTTTTATTAGTATGGAATGTCCTTCTTTATCTCGTTTGATCAATGTAGGTTTGAAGTCTACTTTATCAGAGATAAGTATTGCTACTCCTGCTTGTTTTCGGGGGCCATTGGCTTGGTAAATCTTCTTCCAGCCTTTCATCCTAAGCATATGCTTATTTCTGTCGGTGAGATGAGTCTCCTGTAAGCAACAAATTGTTGGATCTTCTTTTTTAATCCATTTTGTCAAACGGTGTCTTTTGATGGGTGAATTAAGTCCATTAACATTAAGTGTTAGTACTGATAGGTATGTGGTGATTCCTGCCATTTAGTTGTCTTAGTTATTTGAAGGTTTGATTGTGTGTACCTAACTTGATGTTACTCTCTACTGTCTTGCTTTTTCTTATCCTGTGGTTTGGTGCTGCCTGCCTTTTCATGGTTAAGTTGGGTGTCACTTTCTGTGTGCAGGATCCCTTGCAGAATCTTTTGTAATGGTGGCTTTGTGGTCACATATTGTTTTAGTTTCTGCTTATCATGGAAGACTTTTATTGCTCCATCTATTTTGAATGATAGCTCTGCTGGGTAGAGTATCCTGGGGTTGCAGTTATTTTCATTCAGTGCCCGGAAGATCTCACCCCACGCTCTTCTTGCTTTTAATGTTTCTGTTGAGAAGTCTGCTGTGATTTTGATGGGTTTACCTTTGTATGTTACTTGTTTTTTCTCTCTTACAGCCTTCAATATTCTTTCCTTAGTTTCTGAACTTGTTGTTTTAATGATGATATGTCGTGGAGTAGTTCTACTTTGATCTGGTCCGTTTGGTGTCCTGGAGGCCTCTTGCATGTGTATGGGAATATCTTTCTCTAGATTTGGGAAATTTTCCGTTATTATTTTGTTGAATATATTACGCATTCCTTTCGCTTGCACCTCTTCTCCTTCTTCGATGCCCATGATTCTCAAGTTTGGTCTTTTGATGGAGTCAGTGAGTTCTTGCATTTTCTTTTCACAGGTCTTGAGTTGTTTAATTAATAGTTCTTCTGTTTTTCCTTTAATTACCATTTCATCTTCAAGTTCTGAGATTCTGTCTTCTGTTTGTTCTATTCTGCTGGATTGGCCTTCCGTTTTGTTTTGCAGTTCTGTTTCGTTCTTTTTTCTGAGGTTTTCCATATCCTGGCAGTTTTCTTCTTTATTGTTGTCTATTTTTGTCCTGAGTTCATTTATCCATTTATTCATTGTGTTCTCTCTTTCACTTTGGTGTTTATACAGTGCTTCTATGGTTTCCTTTATTTCTTCTTTTGCTTTACTGAATATTTCTTGAACCTTAATAATTCTGCATATTTATTTCAACAATTCTAGCTTTTTTTAGAGTTATTTATTTATATATACATATTTATTTATTTTTATTATTCATATGTGCATACAATTCTTGGGTCATTATCCCCCTGCCCCCTCCCCCTCCCTTCTCACCCCCCTCCCCCCATCCCCTCAATACCTGGCAGAAACTATTTTGCCCTTATCTCTAATTTTGTTGAAGAGAGAGTATAAGTAATAATAGGAAGGAACAAGGGGTTTTGCTAGTTGAGATAAGAATAGCTGTACAAGGAGTTGATTCCTATTGATTTCCTGTGCAAGTGTGTTTCCTTCTATGTTAGTTCTTCTTGGTCTAACCTTTTCTCTAGTTCCTGGTCCCCTTCTCCTATTGGCCTCAGTTCCTTTTAAGGTATCTGCTTTAGTTTCTCTGCATTGAGGGCAACAAATGCTATCTAGTTTTTGAGGTGCCTTATCTATCCTCATACCTCCCTTGTGTGCTCTCACTTTATCATGTGATCAAAGTCCAATCCCTTTGTTGTGTTTGCCCTTGATCTAATGTCCACATATGAGGGAGAACATACGATTTTTGGTCTTTTGGGCCAGGCTAACCTCACTCAGAATGATGTTCTCCAATTCCATCCATTTACCAGTGAATGATAACATTTCGTTCTTCTTCATGGCTGCATAAAATTCCATTGTGTATAGATACCACATTTTCTTAATCCATTCGTCAGTGGTGGGGCATCTTGGCTGTTTCCATAACTTGGCTATTGTGAATAGTGCTGCAATTAACATGAGTGTGCAGGAGCCTCTGGAGTAACCTGTGTCACATTCTTTTGGGTATATCCCCAAGAGTGGTATTGCTGGATCAAATGGTAGATCGATGTCCAGCTTTTTAAGTAGCCTCCAGATTTTTTTCCAGAGTGGTTGTACTAGTCTACATTCCCACCAGCAGTGTAAGAGGGTTCCTTTTTCCCCGCATCCTCGCCAACACCTGTTGGTGGTGTTGCTGATGATGGCTATTCTAACAGGGGTGAGGTGGAATCTTAGCGTGGTTTTAATTTGCATTTCCTTTATTGCTAGAGATGGTGAGCATTTTTTCATGTGTTTTCTGGCCATTTGAATTTCTTCTTTTGAGAAAGTTCTATTTAGTTCACATGCCCATTTCTTTATTGGTTCATTAGTTTTGGGAGAATTTAGTTTTTTAAGTTCCCTGTATATTCTGGTTATCAGTCCTTTGTCTGATGTATAGTTGGCAAATATTTTCTCCCACTCTGTGGGTGTTCTCTTCAGTTTAGAGACCATTTCTTTTGATGAACAGAAGCTTTTTAGTTTTATGAGGTCCCATTTATCTATGCTATCTCTTAGTTGCTTGCTGCTGGGGTTTCATTGAGAAAGTTCTTACCTATACCTACTAACTCCAGAGTATTTCCTACTCTTTCTTGTATCAACTTAAGAGTTTGGGGTCTGATATTCAGATCCTTGATCCATTTTGAGTTAATCTTGGTATAGGGTGATATACATGGATCTAGTTTCAGTTTTTTGCAGACTGCTAACCAGTTTTCCCAGCAGTTTTTGTTGAAGAGGCTGCTATTTCTCCATCGTATATTTTTAGCTCCTTTGTCAAAGATAAGTTGCTCATAGTTGTGTGGCTTCATATCTGGATCTTCTATTCTGTTCCACTGGTCTTCATGTCTGTCTTTGTGCCAGTACCATGCTGTTTTTACTGTTACTGCTTTGTAATATAGTTTGAGGTCAGGTATTGTGATACCTCCTGCATTGTTCTTTTGACTGAGTATTGCCTTGGCTATTCGTGGCCTCTTGTGTTTCCATATAAATTTAACAGTAGATTTTTCAATCTCTTTAATGAATGTTATTGGAATTTGGATGGGAATTGCATTAAACATGTAGATTACTTTGGGGAGTATTGACATTTTTACTATGTTGATTCTACCAATCCATGAGCATGGGAGATCTCTCCACTTTCTATAGTCTTCCTCAATCTCTTTCTTCAGAAGTGTATAGTTTTCCTTGTAGAGGTCTTTCACATCTTTTGTTAGGTTTACACCTAGGTATTTGATTTTTTTTGAGGCTATTGTAAATGGAATTGTTTTCATATATTCTTTTTCAGTTTGTTCATTGCTAGTGTATAGAAATGCTAATGATTTTTCTATGTTGATTTTATATCCTGCTACCTTGCTATAGCTATTGATGATGTCTAGAAGCTTCTGAGTAGAGTTTTTTGGGTCTTTAAGGTATAGGATCATGTCATCTGCAAATAGGGCTATTTTGACAGTTTCTTTACCTATTTGTATTCCTTTTATTCCTTCTTCTTGCCTAATTGCTCTGGCTAAGAATTCCAGTACTATGTTGAATAGGAGTGGAGATAGTGGGCATCCTTGTCTGGTTCCTGATTTTAGAGGGAATGGTTTTAATTTTTCTCCGTTAAGTATAATGCTGGCTGTAGGTTTGTCATATATAGCTTTTATAATGTTGAGGAACTTTCCTTCTATTCCTAGTTTTCTTAGAGCTTTTATCATGAAATGATGTTGGATCTTATCAAAGGCTTTTTCTGCATCTATTGAGATGATCAAGTGGTTTTTGTCTTTGCTTCTGTTAATGTGGTTTATTACCTTTATTGATTTTCGTATGTTGAACCACCCCCGCATCCCTGGGATGAAGCCTACCTGGTCGTGGTGAATAATCTTTTTGATGTGTTGCTGAATTCGGTTTGCCATTATTTTGTTGAGGATTTTTGCATCAATGTTCATTAAGGAGATTGGCCTATAGTTCTCCTTTTTGGAGGTGTCTTTGCCTGGTTTGGGGATAAGTGTAATACTGGCTTCATAAAATGTGTTTGGCAGTTTTCCTTCCCTTTCTATTTCATGGAACAGTTTAAGGAGGGTTGGTATCAGTTCTTCTTTAAAGGTCTGATAGAATTCAGCAGAGAATCCATCAGGTCCTGGACTTTTCTTTTTGGGGAGACTCTTGATTGCTGCTTCCATTTCATTTTGTGTTATAGGTCTATTCAGGTGATTAATTTCCTCTTGGTTCAGTTTTGGATGATCATATGTATCTAGAAATCTGTCCATTTCTTTAAGATTTTCAAATTTATTTGAATATAGGTTCTCAAAGTAGTCTCTGATGATTTCCTGGACTTCCATGGTGTTTGTTGTTATCTCCCCTTTTGCATTCCTAATTCTACTAATTTGGGTTTTTTTTTCTCTCCTCATTTTAGTCAGGTTTGCCAGGGGTCTATCGATCTTGTTTATTTTTTCAAAGAACCAACTTTTTGTTTCATTAATTCTTTGTATGGTTTTTTTGGTTTCTATTTCGTTGATTTCAGCTCTTATTTTTATTATTTCTCTCCTTCTATTTGTTTTGGGATTTGCTTGTTCTTGTTTTTCTAGGAGTTTGAGATGTATCATTAGGTCATTGATTTGGGATCTTTCAATCTTTTTAATATATGCACTCATGGCTATAAACTTTCCTCTCAAGACTGCCTTAGCTGTGTCCCATAGGTTCCGGTAGGTTGTGTTTTCATTTTCATTGACTTCCAGGAACTTTTTAATTTCCTCTTTTATTGCATCGATGATCCATTCTTCATTAAGTAGTGAGTTATTTAGTTTCCAGCTGTTTGCATGTTTTTTGTCTTTACTTTTGTTGTTGAGTTCTACTTTTACTGCATTGTGGTCAGATAGTATGCACGGTATTATTTCTATTCTCTTATACTTGCTGAGGCTTGCTTTGTGCCCTAGGATATGATCTATTTTGGAGAAGGTTCCATGGGCTGCTGAGAAGAATGTATATTGTGTAGAGGTTGGAGGAAATGTTCTGTAGACATCTACTAGGTCCACTTGATCTATTGCATATTTTAGATCTTGGATTTCTCTATTGAGTTTTTGTTTGGATGACCTATCTATTGATGATAATGGAGTGTTAAAGTCTCCCACAACCACTGTGTTGGCGTTTATATATGCTTTTAGGTCTTTCAGGGTATGTTTGCTGAAATTGGGTGCGTTGACATTGGGTGCGTACAGATTGATGATTATTATTTCCTTTTGGTCTATTTCCCCTTTTATTAATATGGAATGTCCTTCTTTATCTCGTTTGATCAATGTAGGTTTGAAGTCTACTTTATCAGAGATAAGTATTGCTACTCCTGCTTGTTTTCGGGGGCCATTGGCTTGGTAAATCTTCTTCCAGCCTTTCATCCTAAGCATATGCTTATTTCTGTCGGTGAGATGAGTCTCCTGTAAGCAACAAATTGTTGGATCTTCTTTTTTAATCCATTTTGTCAAACGGTGTCTTTTGATGGGTGAATTAAGTCCATTAACATTAAGTGTTAGTACTGATAGGTATGTGGTGATTCCTGCCATTTAGTTGTCTTAGTTATTTGAAGGTTTGATTGTGTGTACCTAACTTGATGTTACTCTCTACTGTCTTGCTTTTTCTTATCCTGTGGTTTGGTGCTGCCTGCCTTTTCATGGTTAAGTTGGGTGTCACTTTCTGTGTGCAGGATCCCTTGCAGAATCTTTTGTAATGGTGGCTTTGTGGTCACATATTGTTTTAGTTTCTGCTTATCATGGAAGACTTTTATTGCTCCATCTATTTTGAATGATAGCTCTGCTGGGTAGAGTATCCTGGGGTTGAAGTTATTTTCATTCAGTGCCCGGAAGATCTCACCCCACGCTCTTCTTGCTTTTAATGTTTCTGTTGAGAAGTCTGCTGTGATTTTGATGGGTTTACCTTTGTATGTTACTTGTTTTTTCTCTCTTACAGCCTTCAATATTCTTTCCTTAGTTTCTGAACTTGTTGTTTTAATGATGATATGTCGTGGAGTAGTTCTACTTTGATCTGGTCTGTTTGGTGTCCTGGAGGCCTCTTGCATGTGTATGGGAATATCTTTCTCTAGATTTGGGAAATTTTCCGTTATTATTTTGTTGAATATATTACGCATTCCTTTCGCTTGCACCTCTTCTCCTTCTTCGATGCCCATGATTCTCAAGTTTGGTCTTTTGATGGAGTCAGTGAGTTCTTGCATTTTCTTTTCACAGGTCTTGAGTTGTTTAATTAATAGTTCTTCTGTTTTTCCTTTAATTACCATTTCATCTTCAAGTTCTGAGATTCTGTCTTCTGTTTGTTCTATTCTGCTGGATTGGCCTTCCGTTTTGTTTTGCAGTTCTGTTTCGTTCTTTTTTCTGAGGTTTTCCATATCCTGGCAGTTTTCTTCTTTATTGTTGTCTATTTTTGTCCTGAGTTCATTTATCCATTTATTCATTGTGTTCTCTCTTTCACTTTGGTGTTTATACAGTGCTTCTATGGTTTCCTTTATTTCTTCTTTTGCTTTACTGAATATTTCTTGAACCTTAATAATTCTGCATATTTATTTCAACAATTCTAGCTTTTTTTAGAGTTATTTATTTATATATACATATTTATTTATTTTTATTATTCATATGTGCATACAATTCTTGGGTCATTATCCCCCTGCCCCCTCCCCCTCCCTTCTCACCCCCCTCCCCCCATCCCCTCAATACCTGGCAGAAACTATTTTGCCCTTATCTCTAATTTTGTTGAAGAGAGAGTATAAGTAATAATAGGAAGGAACAAGGGGTTTTGCTAGTTGAGATAAGAATAGCTGTACAAGGAGTTGATTCATATTGATTTCCTGTGCAAGTGTGTTTCCTTCTATGTTAGTTCTTCTTGGTCTAACCTTTTCTCTAGTTCCTGGTCCCCTTCTCCTATTGGCCTCAGTTCCTTTTAAGGTATCTGCTTTAGTTTCTCTGCATTGAGGGCAACAAATGCTATCTAGTTTTTGAGGTGTCTTATCTATCCTCATACCTCCCTTGTGTGCTCTCACTTTATCATGTGATCAAAGTCCAATCCCTTTGTTGTGTTTGCCCTTGATCTAATGTCCACATATGAGGGAGAACATACGATTTTTGGTCTTTTGGGCCAGGCTAACCTCACTCAGAATGATGTTCTCCAATTCCATCCATTTACCAGTGAATGATAACATTTCGTTCTTCATGGCTGCATAAAATTCCATTGTGTATAGATACCACATTTTCTTAATCCATTCGTCAGTGGTGGGGCATCTTGGCTGTTTCCATAACTTGGCTATTGTGAATAGTGCTGCAATTAACATGAGTGTGCAGGAGCCTCTGGAGTAACCTGTGTCACATTCTTTTGGGTATATCCCCAAGAGTGGTATTGCTGGATCAAATGGTAGATTGATGTCCAGCTTTTTAAGTAGCCTCCAGATTTTTTTCCAGAGTGGTTGTACTAGTCTACATTCCCACCAGCAGTGTAAGAGGGTTCCTTTTTCCCCGCATCCTCGCCAACACCTGTTGGTGGTGTTGCTGATGATGGCTATTCTAACAGGGGTGAGGTGGAATCTTAGCGTGGTTTTAATTTGCATTTCCTTTATTGCTAGAGATGGTGAGCATTTTTTCATGTGTTTTCTGGCCATTTGAATTTCTTCTTTTGAGAAAGTTCTATTTAGTTCACATGCCCATTTCTTTATTGGTTCATTAGTTTTGGGAGAATTTAGTTTTTTAAGTTCCCTGTATATTCTGGTTATCAGTCCTTTGTCTGATGTATAGTTGGCAAATATTTTCTCCCACTCTGTGGGTGTTCTCTTCAGTTTAGAGACCATTTCTTTTGATGAACAGAAGCTTTTTAGTTTTATGAGGTCCCATTTATCTATGCTATCTCTTAGTTGCTTGCTGCTGGGGTTTCATTGAGAAAGTTCTTACCTATACCTACTAACTCCAGAGTATTTCCTACTCTTTCCTGTATCAACTTTAGAGTTTGTGGTCTAATATTAAGATCCTTGATTCATTTTGAGTTGATATTGTTATAGGGTGATATACATGGGTCTAGTTTCATTTGATCTATTGTATACTTTAGATCTTGAATTTCTTTATTGTTTTTTTGTTTGGATGACCTATCCAATGATGATAATGGGGTGTTAAAATCTCCCACAACCGCTGGGTTGGTTTTAATATATGCTTTTAGGTCTTTCATGTTATGTTTGATGAAATTATGTGCATTGACATTGGGTGCATATAGTTTGATAATTATTATTTCCTTTTGGTCTATTTCCCCTTTTATTCGTGTGGAATGTCCTTCTTTATCTCATTTGATCAATGTAGGTTTGAAGTCTACTTTGTCAGAGATAAGTATTGCTACTCCTGCCTGTTTTCGGTGGCCATTGGCTTGGTAAATCATCTTCCAGCTTTTCATCCTAAGCCTATGCTTATTTCTGTGTATGGGTCTCCTGTAAGTAACAAATTGTTGGATCTGCCTTTTAATCCATTTCATCAAATGATGCTTTTTGATGGGTGAATTAAGTCCGTTAACATTAAGTGTTAGTACTGATAGGTATGTGTTGATTCCTGTCATTTAGTTCTCTTAGTTGTTTGAAGGTTTGATTGTGTGTACCTAAGTTGAGGTTACTCTCTACTTTCTTGCTTTTTCTTTTCCTGTAGTTTGGTGCTGCTTGTCTTTTCATGGTTAAGTTGGGTTTCACTTTCTTTGTGCAGAATCTGTTGAAGAATCTTTTGTAGTGGTGGCTCTGTGGTCACATATTGTTTTAGTTTCTGCTTATCATAGAAGACTTTTATTGTTCCTTCAATTTTGAATGATAGTTTTGCTGAGTAGAGTATCCTGGGGTTGAAGTTATTTACATTCAGTGCCCGGAATATCTCACCCCAAACTCTTCTTGCTTTTAATGTTTCTGTTGAGAAGTCTGCTGTGATTTTGATGGGTTTACCTTTGTATGTTATTTGTTTTTTCTCTCTTACAGCCTTCAATATTCTTTCCCTAGTTTCTAAACTTGTTATTTTAATGATGATATGTCATGGGGTAGCTCTATTTTGATCTGGTGTGTTTGGTGTTCTGGAGGCCTCTTGCATCTGTATGGGAATATGTTTCTCTAGATTTGGGAAATTTTCCGTTATTATTTTGTTGAATATATTATGTATTCCCTTTGCTTGCACCTCTTCTCCTTCTTCAATGCTCATGATTCTCAAGTTTGGTCTTTTGATGGAGTTGGTGAGTTCTTGTATTTTCTTTTCACAGTTCTTGAGTTGTTTAGTTAATAGTTCTTCAGTTTTTCCTTTAATTACCATTTCATCTTTGATTTCTGAGATTCTGTCTTCTGTTTGTTCTGTTCAGCTGGATTGGCCTTCCGTTTTGTTTTGCAATTCTCTTTCATTTTTTTCCTGAGGTTTTCCATACCCTGTGTCATTTCCTCTTTAATGTTGTCTATTTTTGTCCTGAGTTCACTTATCTCTTTATTAATCATGTGTTCTGATTCACTTTGGTGTTTATACAGTGCTTCTATGGTTTCCTTTATGTCTTCTTTTGCTTTTTCAAATTCTCTATTTTTGTTGTCTTGGAATTTCTTGAGTGTCTCCTGTGCATTTTGGTTGAGCATATCCAGTATCATCTCTGTAAAATTCTCATTGAGTACCTGTAGTATTTCTTCTTTTAGATTATTCTTGTGGGGTTCATTGGGTTCTTTGGCATAGTTTATCTTCATTTTGTTGGAGTCTGGATCTGATATCTGTTTTCTTCATTTCCCTCTGGTTCCTGTACTAATTTTTTGCTGTGGGGAAGCTGGTTTCCCTGTTTTTTCTGTCTTCCTGTCATTGCCATTGGTGTTGTTATTGTCCCTGTACTGTGTGCAGTTAAGTATTTTCTGACTTGTAATAATAGCACTATATATTTAGAATGGAAGGGTGGGAGGAGATGGAAAGCAAAGAAGTTAAAGGAAAAGGGAAAAACAAATAAAAAGTAGAAAAAACAAAACAAAGAAACAAACAAAAAAGTTTCTAAGATAAAAACAGGGAGAGACAGGGTAGTATTCAACTGTTAGCTGAAAAGGCATTAGAGTGACAGAGAGAGGATTGAAAATAAAAAATAAAAAGAATAAAGGTAAGAATAAAAATAAAAAATAAGTAAATAAAAAAATATATAAAATAAAATAAAACAAATAATAAATAAATAAATAAAATCTCCAAGTTCAAATGCAATAAAGTTTCAGTCTTAATAATTTTGGTGCTTGTCCCTCAGCCTCCTATCCTGGAGATGGTGCCTCAGTTGTTCTGTAGTTTTTTTCTTCAAAGGGGAAAAATAAAATATAACAGAACCGAACAAAGCCAAAAAAAAAAAAAGAAAAAAAAACCCAACAAAATGTCCCTAGTTCAAATGCAATACAATTTCAGTCAGTTTTTCAGTGCAGGTGTAGTTTGGTTGTTTTCTCTTGTCCACATCTTCCCAAGCCATTTGGGTGCCAGTGTCTGGCGGCAGTCCTGGGGCCCTCTTGATTTCTCCATTCAGCATGAAGTGAAGATGCTCTGTGCAGGCTGGAGGTGTGGAGGGGTCAAAGATTTGCCTCTTCTCAGTGGCCTTGCCTGAAAGGTGTGTCTCCAGTGTCTCTCCAAGATTTCACTTTAGGAGGCACGCTTTCTGCTTCCTCCCTCTAGCCACCATCTTGGAATTCCAAGTTATTTTTTTAATTACAAGCATTCAGCTGGTAGAGGAGAACTAGACCTACTGGGGTCGCAGGGCAAACAGGCAAGTCAAAATAGATGAGAGATTGGTCAAAGATCATCTCGGGGGGGTGCATCTGAAATATCTGTAAATCCTCCACAACTTTACCCACAAGTGACAGTGGAAGGAGCAAGGGAGAGAGGAACACCCTCTCCCACTAGAATTTCTCCTCATCTGGGGATGCCTGCATACATGACTTCCGCTATGCCCCTCTTCCTTTAGATGCTAACTGATTTGCAGTTCCCTTGGGCAAGTAATTTGGTTCAAGAATATAAGGTAATTTTTTTGATTAGGAAGAAATGCTCAAGGTCACAAGAAGCAGACACCAATGTCACAGACCCTTTGTAAAGCTACCTTAGACCCATCATCTCAATGTTAGGGTGATAACATCAAAACAAGAACTTAACAAAATCAACAGATTCTAACTGTAATCTGTAGTCAATGCAGTGAAGATACATGTTTTAATCATTCTTACTCTTTATAAACTAGTTATTCAAATTTTTCACAGTACTTTCAGATTATATTTTATTTCACAGGGGGATAATCAGATGGAAAAAATGACTCATCTTTATTAATAATAGTTGGATAAATTAAAAGTCACTATCAACTCAGTAGGATGCTGGTTTATCCACATTCCTATGTTCATAGTAATATTTCAGTTGTTTATAGATGAAGTTAATATTCTATGTTAATAGTTAATTGGAAATATTTCATCTTTAATGAATTCAATGTCATCAGGGTTATCAATATATTTCCCTGCATGTTAATGCTGTATGAAATTGTTTTTAAGAAAATGTGTCTTGATATATAATTTGACAAAAATATGAGAAAAGTATTGCTGACCTGAATCATTTTACTGATATTAATTTCAAGCAGAAGAAAAATATAAAAAGACACAACTGATCTCATCAAAGATGAACCAAAAAAATAAAAGGTGATTGGATTAAAATCAAGGGTCTCAATAGAATTATGACCAAAAGGAAAATGTTGTATTCTTCAAGGACTGAGGTTAAATTCCTAGAAGAAAGTATTTGCTTCATTTGAAGACAAAAGTGGAGCTTCCATACTTGGGAAATAGAGGTGAACAGAAATTTTATGTGCTGCTTAGGCTCATGAATGTGAATTTAGAACACCTGAAGTTGCACAACTCCCAAGGTGCAAATTGTCCCAGCCATCTGTTGACTGGTTGGATAGATTGTATTATTGTTAAAATAACAACACAGGATCACCACATTGAATTCAGGATTATAGAACAGTGATGGGTAAAGGCAATGCGGATCCTGCTAGATGAAAATTAGTGAAACAATGAATGGAAAGGAAGAGGGAAAACATTCTTACCTAAGTAAAATATGCTAATAAATTAAATATTCAGTAAAAGGAAGGTGGAAGCAGCATAGTTTTCTATTTTGTTATTTAATAACACAGGCTAGATAATTTATAATGAGCACAGTAATTGGCTCACAATTCTGGAGTCTGAAAAGTTCATTATCAAGGTGATGATATTATCAGTGCCTAATAAAATATCTGTCATACACCTTGAAGATGGTGCTTTGGATTCTGCTTCCCTCAAAGAAGAAGAATGGTATTTCTCACATAGTAGGTAAGAAATTCCTGAATTTTTATAATTGGCATCCTTAATTCATTTGTGAGAGCAGAGATCTAAAGGTAAAATCAACTTTTAAAGGCCAAAATCTATCAATACCATCACAAGGGCAATTGTATTTCTCATGATACAGAAGAGAAACATTCAAAAAATAGCAGAGAGAAACACTAAAACAAATATTCATAATGTAATGAGCTCAGCATGGTTATAAAAGAATTAGCAATGGAGAAAACAGAAAGAGGAGATGAAAAAGATAGTTTCAGGTAGATTGTACAATGGCCTACTCATGACAGGGCAAATGGATGAAAGGCCAGTTCTTATTGCATTTGAATAAACCTAAATAGATGGTGACTTGGATGATGGTGGTAAAGGTAGAGGTGATGGGATTTGGCTTAATTATGGATATATTTTAAAGCTTTGGACAACATTTTTTAGTTAATGATTATGCAGAGAGTACAAAGCAAAGAGAGAAATTAGTGGTGATGCTCAATGAGAGAAACCTGACAGTAAATTAAAAATGAAGTTTCCACCACTTGTGACCAGAAAAATTTATGCATTGCATATTGTAGAATTAATATAATGAGGTTTGCTATAGAAGTATTAAATTTGATATTTCTATTAGTCTTTTCAAGGGGTTGATTTGGTATATACTTTCAGAATTCCAAAGAGCATTTATCTTTGGAAACATAAATTTGGGAATTGTTGGAGTGTGGACAATCAGGAAATCTATGATGTTAGATCCTTCTGTAAAGGAATGAAGGCAAATAGAGCAAATCATAGGAATTGGGACTGGGCCTAGAAAGAGTCCAGTGTTTGGAAGTTGGGGAAGTTAGGGAGGCATACCAAACAACAATGAGAAGTGGTAGGAAATGTGGTTGGATAAAAACAAAATAATATGTAATGTTGAAAGTTGAGGGAAGAAAATAATCTAGGAAATAATAAATTGAGTCACTTTTAGGACTTATTAGATAAGTGAATGATGGGTGATTAATCCATGTCAACATGGTACCGAGAATTTTGAAGGATATTCAAGAGAAACTACTGAGCATGCTTGAGCACTTACTTGATTGACCACAGAAGGAAATGAAAAGAGAATAAGAAGAGATGGTCAGTGCAAAGATCTATTTTGAGAAATTTCTCAATAAATGGGAGAAATAAATGGCAGAAAATAAGACCATTTAGAACAAGATGTGATTTGGGGGAATATTTTTGAAAAGTTTGACAAAAATTTAGTTTACTGTAACAGGATAAAGTAGGAAGATGTGGGGAAAAGAAACAGAAACACTTCTTGCTTCCCATGAAGGAAATAGAAGCAGACTCAGAGGGTTTTTAAAATTTTGCTTTTTACAAAACACACACACACACACACACACACAAAACCCACATTAATGGAGGCCAGTCTGGAATTACCAAACAGGCCTATGGTGATCAAATTCCAGATCACTTTATTCACTCACTTCCACTGCCTTCCCTGCCATCTATTCTACATTGAGGTTAATTTCATTTGAATTTCTGTATGTGGATAAAACACAGAACATGTGAAAGAGGACATAAAATATGTTTTTGTTCCTCATTGGTACAATTATAACAGATATCAAATATGTCACAAGACTACAGAAACCCTTTAGATAAATTTAATGTGGGTTTTATTTTTAAGATTATGGAGTAAATATTGTCAAGTTATATGATATTAAAAGGAGGATTACTTGTGTGCATCAACTTAACACTCTTACACACAAACAGAGGTAAAGGTTATTAAAATAAAGAATCAATTTCCAATGTATACAGCTTAGAATGCTGTGGCCATACACTTTGGGATTTCAGAGGTAAGATCATTGGAGATATTTTTGGGATAATAAATGTTTATACTTATATAACTACTATATCACCCAAAAATCTCTTTACTGGGAATATATCCAATGAACATCAAAGCAGTATTCACAAGAGTCATTTGAACTCTTTTGTATAATACAGCAATGTCCACAGTTATCAAAATATGAAATACACAGAACACTTAGAACTAATTTGCAAAGCACAAAAGTTCACTAAAAATATGAAATATTTTTCACAGAGGGAAATTAATGATCTTACACATGTAAAAATTTCTCAAATTAATGATTACATATGTAAATTAACTTAGGTATCTTCTACAGTCACAGTATCATCATGATAAATGAAGTATTATATGTTATGATATCAGGAACTAACATTGGGAAATAAAAGTAGTTTAATCACTGAGGAAAAATCATTGGGAATACCCAAAGAAAGATACACTCTTATAGCTAATAACATATTCCCAAATAAAACACAGACTCTCATTATGACAAGAAGACCAAAAATAGAATTTTAAATCAGCTTTACTCAAAATAGCATCAAGTATGCTATATCAATTTAAATAATTATCAGAAAGACAACTAATTTTTCCATTACTCTACATAATTTAAAAATAGAGATAAATGAAAATAAATGATTTCTAAACACAACCTTGTTAAATCTCTGAAATGCATTAATGAGAATATCAAATTACAAAATATACTTCTGAAATTTAAATTCAAAAATATAATGAATAGTATGCAGTCAGAAAAAAGACATATGCCCTACAAATACAACGTATTTGGTGAGCAAAACTGTACAGCACTATTGATCAAATATTAGCTACACAAATGAAATTTCTGTCCCCATGGATGCATCATATTCATTCTCTCTGTCTTCTCCACCTCTTCTTATCTTACATGAAAACATGTGATTACATGTAGAATCTACCCATAGAATCATATTACCCAGCTACTTCTATGTAATTATCCATTTTCTAAGGAACTAGTATCCACTCTTTGCCATATAAGTTAATATTCACTAGTGTGAGGCTGAGGATGTAAGTGGCATTTCATTTTGAGGAATTTCACAAGAAGACACTTATAAACACTCTTATAAACACTTCCAGAAAAGTAATATGGTACAATACCAACATACAAAAATCATTATTTTCTATTTAACAACAATGAACTTATTGAAAAAGAAATTAAATAGACAATCTCATTCATAATAATCTCACAAAACCAAGGCATGAGTTAAGAAGTCCTCTTTATTGAAACTATAAACTACTGAAAAAAGAAATTATAAAAGACATTGGAAGATGGAAGTACATGGCAATATAACAAAACAAGAATTTACAGATTCAAATCCAAACTAAAATTCTAATGATATTCCTTATGCATAGAAAAAATAGCAATCTAGAATTTCACACGGAAACATATTAGATCATGAATAACCAAAACAATACTGAGCAAAAAGAGCAATGCTGGCTATGTCAAAATAGCATTATGAAGTACATTAAAAGATGTAAAATATACAGGGAGAGATAGGGAATATAGAAGTGACAGAGGGAAATATTGTCAAAGTTCAATATATGCATAAAGCAGAATATCACAATGAAACCCCTTTGTCTAGCTAACACGCTCTAAAAAATGAAGTGGAGTTTGTTCAAGAATAACAGTAAATCAAAACAATGAGGAATGTTGGTGGTATGACAATAACTGGCTTCAAACTATACTACAGAGCCACAGTAAAAAAACAAACACAGTACTCGCACAAAAGCAGGCCAAAGTAAACCAATTGATAGAAGTTCCAGACAGAATTTCACATAAGTACAGCTACCTTGTTTTGCCAAAGGTGCAGAAAAATACATTGGAACAAAGAAAGCCTTTTTAACAACCTTATTTGGACATCCAATATGCAAACTAGTATAGAGGTTCCTTTTTGACAGGTGGTGTTATTGAAACTGGAGCAGGTTAAATACTGAAACTAGCTTTCTATCTCTTACCTGGTAGAAAAGAAACACAGAAAGGATCAAAGACCATACTGAAAGATTGAAACTTTGAAGCTACTACAACAAACACACTGGACATACTTCAAGTTATGGGAATATACAACAGCTTCCTGAATAGGACTCTAATTCTCAAGAACAAAGATGAAAATTGACAAATGGGGTTGCATCAAAATAAAAAGCTCATGTACATCAAAGAAAGAATAACCAGAATGAGCACAGCTGACAAAATGGTAGAAAATTTTTTGCCAGCTTTTCATCTGAGAAGGCAGTATGTACACAGAATTTATAAAAAGCTAAGCAAACTAAACTCCAAAAGAAAGCATGATCCATTTAACGAATTGGCAAATGAATTGAACAGCCAGATCTCATAAGAAGTACAAATAGCAAAGAGATGCAGTAATAAATTATTCAGCATCTTTATGCACAAACGAAATATTATTCAAAACAACTTTGAGATGGATCTAACCACCAGTTATAATGAAGGGAAAACAAATGAACAAACGTTGATAAGTTTTTTTGGGAAAAGGAACCCTATACACTGCTAATAGTAATGTAAATTAGTACACCACTATGCAGAACAGTATGGAATTTCCTCAAAAACTTATTATTAGAAATTCAGAATGATGCAGTTTTTTCACTTCTATGTATATATCCAAAAGAACTAAAGTCTGGTTAACGTATAGATACTTGCATGCCCAGGTTTGTTGCTGCTCTATTCATAATAGCCAAGTTATGGAATCAGCCTAGGTACACATCTATGGATGAAGGAATGAAGACAATTTGGTATATAGAATTTTGTCAATTCTGTGTTGTTTACACAAATGTGGACCAAACCAGAAATCATCATAAGTTGAATAAACCAGTCTCAAAAGAGCAAGTTTTACATGTTTTAATCTCACATGCAGAACTTGGGGAGGAGGAAATAAACATAAAAGGAGGACTATATGGAAAGTAGAAGGGGAATGGAGGACAGGGGGAGGGGATAAGAAAGGGAAATAGAGGTGGTGAATATTATCAAAATACATCATGTGTGTATATACAGTTGTCTTAATGAAACCACACAGATTGCACCATTAAAATAAAAGAGAAAAGATAATTCAAAGTTAAAACACTTAAATATTATTCACACTTTGTAATAAAATAGATTTAACAGGAACAAAAAAAGCAAGAATATGAAACTCAAATACAAAACTTATTAATTACCATTATAAATTGAATCAAGGTCAAAACAAAGGAAATTGATATAATAAATTGTACAAACATGTATAAAGGAGTGATACGAATGTATTTGATTCCTTAAAATTGTTTTTTGGACAAATTCTGCAATACTGACAAACAAATATTTGTTGAATTCATTCAATTTATCTCTTTCTCTCTAAGACTATGTGGACTTAAATTTAGTACCAGGTCAGATAATTTGGGATAATCACATCATCTGCAAAGACTCCATTTATTCATAAATACAATTCATCCTGCTATCTTTGAAGAACCTATTTACAAGCAAGAGGTATTCAATTTTGAAGTATCATTTTGAGGTACACAATTCAAATCATGCTAGAAATGTTTTCTATGTAACTCCAAGGAAAAGCTTTTTACAATAAATTAAGCAAAGTACACACATTTTGTTATCTCTGTGATCATGTCCATGTATGGCAACTGTACCTGGAAACACTGAGTATTACTAAAAGTCCTAGACAGATGTTACCTCACGTTGGACTCATGAAACCTTAGCCCCTAAATCTTTACATTCTGAAATTCTCGTCCTTGTAATTGTGCAATAATTGTATTTATTTTCTCAGTATAGTAGAGTCACTTTTTCTTTGAGAGCTGACAGCATCTTTACTAGAAAAGTATGTTTATCAAAGTCTCAACCTACACAGATAATCATATTATGTGAATTTTGTAAATAATGAAATAAGTAGAGTTGATGCTAACATGCCCTCATAAGAATACAGTTTTCGAGGGGACATCTCAGTAATTACTGGACTATGAAAACTCAGTACATTTGAGGTCTACTTGAGATCAAGCTGAATTGA
This sequence comes from Castor canadensis, assembly GCF_047511655.1. Taxonomy (NCBI): domain Eukaryota; kingdom Metazoa; phylum Chordata; class Mammalia; order Rodentia; family Castoridae; genus Castor; species Castor canadensis. The sequence continues at coordinate 89,355,730 of NC_133398.1, forward strand.
CACCCTAGATATGACTTTGATTAAAACTTTCCCTGCCCCAATCACCTTCTACAAATTTCCTTTTTTAGACAAGTATTCATGAAATTTTATTAAAATGAACTCTCGTCTCTGGTCCTGCCTCACTGGAATTAAAGCATTGGAGATGGAAATCATTTGTGAAATAACACAGAACTGGACAAAAGTCAAAGTCAGATTTAAAGCTCACATTGAAATATATTGAGAAATCATATCATGTTACAACTTTTGGAAGAAAGTGGTGATGGAGGAATCAGGTATTCTATCTCATTTATATTTCTATCAATTTAACTATGCTAGAAACAAAACTCCATAGATATTTCCCAATCACAGAGAAGGAGGCATCCTAAGGATGAGATAGCTCAAGACTTCCTTCATTTCCCTGTTCCTCAAAATGTAGATAAGTGGGTTTAACATTTGAGGGACCACAACATACATCACTGAAGCCACAATAATTTTGGTGGCAGGGTCAGTAACTGCAGAACTCATGTAAACTTCAAAAGTTGTTCCATAGAATAAGAATATCATTGAGAGTTGAAATCCACAGGTAAAAAAAAGATTTATGTCTTCTCCCCACAGTTGGGATCCTCAAAATAGAGGAGACAATTTGAGTATATGAGAAAATAATCCCAGAGTGAGGAACGCTGTAAATACACTAGTAACTGTGTATATAAGGAAGTTATTACAAAAGGGATCAGAACAGGCCATCTTCATGAGGTGAACAAGTTCACAAAACAAGTGGGGAATTTCCATATCTCTACAAAAGGACAGCCTCAGCAACGTCAGACTGTGGAATAGAGCATTTGTAGTAGTAATGAGTGAGCAGTCCCCAGAAAGGGGTTCATGATGACTGTGTATCTCACAGGGTGACAAATGGCCACATAGTGATCATGGGCCCTCACTGCAATGGGACAACTTTCTAAACCACCAAAAATTAGCACAAACAAGACCTGGGAGAGGCATCCTGTGTAAGTGATGCTTGGATATTCACCAGCATCTTTGGGATCATGGTGGTGCTGATAAACATATCAGTGGAGGGCAAACCAGAGAGGAAGAAGTACAGGGGGTGTGGAGATGGGAGTCCGAGCTGATAGCCAGGAGGATGATCAGGTTCCCCATGACGGTGACCATGTGCATGGACAGAAACAGGTTGAAGATGAGTGGCTGCAGTTCTGGATCATCTGTCAGTCACAAAAGAATGAATTCAGAAATACTTGTGTGGTTTGTGGTTTTCATGTTCCTGATGAATATTACAGAAAAGATAGGATGAAAAATGAAGTGAAATATAAACATGGTGGTTCATACCTGTAAATCCTTGTATTTGGGAGATATAGGTAGGAGTATTGTCATCTGGGGTCAGCCCTGGGCAAAAATGGGAAGCCATATCTTAACCATAACTAAAGCAAAAATGGGTAAGGGATATAGATCAAGTGGAAGAGCATCTGTTTGGTAAGCATGATGCCCTGAGTTCAAACTATAGTACTGCAAAAAAATAATTATTTATGTACAAATAATACCACATCATAGGGGGTATAATTATAATAAATATAATATATCTAATATATTATATTGAAGCACCAATAGGTGCTTCAGGACCTGACAGATTCATTGCTGAAATCTACCAGATCTTTAAAGAAGAACTTATAGCAACACTCCTCAAACTTTTCCATGAAATTGGATGAGAAGGAACACTGCCAGAAATCATTCTATGGAGCCAGTATTAAACTCATCTCAAAGCCAGATAAGGACACAACAAAAAAGACAATTATAGGACAATTTTAAAAATGAACTTGGATGCACAAATCATCAATAAAATACCTCCAAATTGAATTCAAGAACATCATTTCTAAAAATCATACCACAAAATCAAATTGGTTCCATCCCAGGGATGCAGGAATGGTTCAACATACACAAATCTAACATTAATACAGTCCATCAGCAGGAGGAAAACAAAAACAATATGATCATCTTAATAGTTAGAGAAAAAGCCTTTGGCAAACTTCAACATCCTTTCATGACAAAAGCCCTGAAGAAACTGGGAAACAAAAGAATTTGCCTCAACATAATAATGTTGAGATTAAATATGTCAAGCCTGTAGCCAACATCATACTAAATTGGGAAAAACTGAAAGCATTTTCCCTCAAGTCAGGAACAAGACAAGGGTCTCTACTCTCTCCACTCATATTCAATATAGTCTTGGAATTCATAGCTAGGGCAATAAGCAGGAAGGGAAAAATGGTATTCAAATAAGAAAGAAAGAAGTCAAGATATCACTGTTTGCAGATGACATGATTTAATACCTAAAAGATTCAGAAAACTTCACCATAAAACTTACAGATATCATAAACAGCTTTAGAGAAATAGCAGGACAAAATCAATGTACAAAAATCAGCAGTCTTTCTATATATGAATAAGGAACAGACTGAGAAAAATGAAAGAAACAATTCCATTTACAGTACCATCAAAAATAGAATACGTAGGAATAAACCAAACAAAGGAAGTGAAATGCCTCTATAATCTGTAAAACACTGATGAAAGAAATCAAAGATGTTATAGAAGATGGAAAGACCTTCCATGCTCATGGATTGGCAAAGTCAGTATTGTGAAAATGGCTGTACTACCAAATCTACATGTTCAAGGCAATCCCCATCAAAATTCCAATGACATTCATCGCAGAGATAGAAAAATCAACTCTAAAATTCATTTGGAATCACAAAAGACCAGGAATACGCAAAGCAGTACTGAGCAAAAATGATCAACAGTGGCAGTATCACAATACCCAATTTCTAACTATACTATAGTGCCATAGCAAAAAAACCAGCATAGTATTGGTACAAAAACATACATGAAGATCAGTGGAACAGAATAGAAGACCCATGCATGAATCCATGCAGCTATGCCCACCTAATTTTTGACAAAGTCTTTCAAAACATACAATGAAAAAAACATAGTCTTCACCAAATATTGCTGGGAAAACAGGATATCAGCATGCAGAAAATTGAATTTGATCCATGTCTTTGACCCTGTACAAGCATCAACTCAAAATGGATCCAGGATCTTAATATAAGACTTGAAACTTTGAAACTAGTGAAGGAAAGAGCTGGAACAAACAGGCACAGGCAATGAGGTCCTGAATAGAACACAAATCACTCAGCAACTAAAAGAAAGATTGACAAATGGGACTACATGAAACTAAAATGTTTTTGCAAAACAAAAGAAATGGTCACCAGATTGAAGAGGCAGCCAACAGAATGGAAAAAATCTTTCCCAGCTGTACATCTGACAGTGGATTAATAATCAGAATATATAGGGACATCAAAAAATTAACTGAAAAAGAATCAATGATTCATGAAGATGGCCAAAATAACAGCTTTTTCAAAGGAAGAAGTCAAAATGGCTACAAAACACATGAAGAAATGTTCACCATCCCTGCATATATATATGAAATGCAAATCAAACCCACGTTAAGATTCCACCTCACTCTGTTTAAATGGCTATCATCAGCAACAAAAACAACAACTAATATTGATGAGGACTAGGGGGAAAAAGGAACTCTCATACACTGCTTGTGGGAATATAAATTTGTGAAACCATTGTGGAAAACTGTAAGGAAGAACCTCAAAAAACTAAAAATAGAACTTCCATCTGAATCATCAATACAACTGCTAGGGATACACCTGAAGGACTTTTAACGTCAAGAAACAATAAATACACTTGCACACCATGTTTATTGCAGCATTGTTCACACTGTTTGAAGATATAGAAGCTGTAGAATCAACCAGATGCCTTACAACTGATGAGTGAATTAAGAAAATGTGTGTATGCATGTATACACATATATGTATACATACATTTATGTTGTGTGTTTTTTAGTGGAGTTTTATTCAAGTACAAAAAGAATGAAGCCATCTGGTTTGATGGTAAATGGATGCAATTGGAGGACATCAAGTTAAGTAAGCTAGACTCAGAGAGATAAAGGTTATATATGTGAGATAGACATAAGGAAAATATAAGCAATATTATAAAAAACAGGCTATGCTAAGGAAAAACCAATAACAGGTGAGGGATGTTAACAGAACGAATTTAAGAAGGTTAATGTGGGTGATGTACTTTCTATTCAAGAATGAAAATACAATTTTATACTGTCAAAATCACCACAAAAAAGGGACTAAGGGAGAAAGGAGAAATATAGAGGGCATGAAATTATTAAAGATATAATAAGCGTATACATGGAATTGTACAAGGAAATTCTATGTCAAGCTATGTTAAACAAACAAAAGGCCTTTTTGCCCCAAATACAGAGAACAGTACAGAAAAACAGACCGTGTATGCGGGTGTGTACCAATGGGAGGGGGAAGATACAATGAAAATGTGAAGGAGGCCAAACATAGTGAAAATGTGTATTTATATGGGAAAATAGAAAAATAAGGCAGGAATGGGGGAATGGAGGGTAAAGGAGAATGACAGAGGGGTTGAATCTAGCTATAATGTATTGCAAGAACTTCTGTGGATATCACAATGTAAACCCAGTACAATAATAATAATAATAATAAACAAATAGATAAATATAACAAACAAAAAGAAAACAAACAGTAAATATCAGTCAGGAAAAAATCATATCTCTCTTACACTGTTGGTGGGATTACACAGTAGTAAAACCAAGCTAAAATTACATTATGGTCATGCTTTTTATTTGAAGGATATATCTGAAGCAAATATGAAAGAGTATAAATCAATATTCAGGGGGAAGACCCTGCTCTCCCAAGTTCACTGTAGCATTATATAAAATAGCCAATCTGTGGAATCTTCATAAATGCCCATTAACTGATCGGTGGATAGAGGAAAATATGATATATATGTGCAATGGAATAATGCTCAGCCATAAGTAAGAATAAAGTCATGTCATTTGCAGAAAACTGGATGAAACTGAAGATCATCACTGTAAAATAAATAAGTGAGGTTCAAAAGAAAAACATTACATATTTTGCTTTATATGTGGAATATAGGTCTAAAATGATGGCAATAGTAATAATAATAATATGACAAGAATATAAAATGATAACTGTGGAGGAGAGTCTATGGGTAAGTGGGGAGTTAAGAGAGGTTACTGGGAAGTGAAGCAATTCCTAAGTATATTAAATGTATGATAACATACAAATAACCCCACAGATACTGTTGAAAAGGGGGGAGGTAAGGAAATACAATGAAGGGGTAAAGTTTTTAAAAGTACACTGTATTCATTTATGAAATTTTCATAATGGAACTTCCTTTTACTATTAATGGTAAAATAAAAAAAATTGCATTGATAGTTTCAAAAACATAATGTAAGTGGGCATTAATAGATTTTTTCTGAGTATGTTAATTTTACAGGGGGTTTCCTTGTGATGTTTAAAACCTACTTTGATCAAATTTGCCTCATTTGTATTACTTCTTCCTAACCCCTTTCTTGTTCCCCTTCTTTTTTTACAGTTTTTAATGGGATTCAATATATTACTTTCATAAATGCATGTAGTGTGTATCTACATCTATAATGTCCACATCCTTTCATCCTTGTCTTTCCCCCTGCACCTACCTCTTTGCTACCCCCAAACAGCCCCCTTTTACAATCATATCATATGTAAACATCTTTTAAGTCAACATAAGCAAAAGCATGCAATGGCTTGCTAGTTAATTCAGGTGGGAAGCTCAGAATTCCAAAATACTAATGAAATTTGGAAAGAACAGAGTACTCCTGAGGTTTTAGATAGGAAACCTTTTCTCTGCTGTGAAGTGGATTACAGATCATTCATGTTACATATTTTCTTCTCTCTTTGTTTTTGAAGTGGATGTGTTTGAACTACTCAGAAGGAGGAAGTTTCATGGAAAGTCCTCATAGCAATGTTCATGACTGTGGTTCCTACAACCAGAGGTAACTAACCACTTAAGTCATGCTCCTAACCTTTTGGCTTTAGTAATTCTTCAGAAGGGTCTTCCATTTTTACATCTTACTTGGCTGGGGTAGCAGGGGTATACCACTATGACTTGAGATAAGGTCTTGCTAACATTTTTGTTCAGGCTAGCCTTAAACCATGATCCTCTTATCTGTACCTCCCAAATAGCTGTGATTACATGGATGAATCACCATGCCCAGCACCAGTAAAATGGCTAGTAAAATGGCAAGTTTTGGATGTACACCTCATTCTGGGATAGCCTGGTCTTTATTGCAAGAAACTGTCTTAGAAAAGAAATTGCAAATATCAAAACAAAGATACCAACAATGACAAAAATATTAGTAACAAAATGCTTAAAGCTGGAAGGTGAATTGTAAATGTCCATACTTTGTTTTATACTTAGAAGAGGCATAAGTTGAAACAATGGCTATTTATGGGTAACTCAAAGAATGTTCATTAGGTCCAACCCACATTTATACTTTTGCAGTAACTCTATCATGTCCTTAGAAATAGACAATTGTTGACTATGTGCAACATATGAGGAAAATTTTTCTACATTAACCTTGAGATGAAGACATTCTAAAAAATTCCCAAAATTCAGAACATCATTCTGTGGATGCAGTTTTCCATTTTGGTTCGTAATCACACTATCCCCAGGAGGACTGTTATATTGGATGTCTTTCTGAAAGGAGTGCAGATAAAAGTGACACTGATTTTTGACAAAGTGGGTCCAGCAATAACACACAAGACCCGCAATAAGGAATGAACCTTATTTGCTATCCCTCCTTACAGAATGTTAAATTCTATGTGACATTTTCAATAGGCAGAAACATGATGGATATTCTATAAAATTTGTTGGATCATTTGGTAACCATAGGTGAATTAAAGGAAAGTATCCTTTCCTTAAGTAAGAATAGCAAAATTAACTATATGTAATAGAAAGTCTCAAAAAATCCAATATGAATGGGAAATTGGAAATGTTCATAGATGTAGGTGATGATGACTCTTACAAGATTAGAGAAGAAAGCAAGATATGCTTATTATTCAAGGTAAATATGATGTTGCAATATTTCACTGTAATATTAGTGGGCTTATATTTGAATCTCGTAATTTATGAATCATATGAATTAAAATGTATGAAGATGTATTGCACCCAGAACATGCTTTACATCTGAATCAATGCAGGGTTTACTTAATGAAATGATGTGGCACTTGGTGGCAAAGACATTGTAACAGTTTTGAATGGCAGAACAAGATATAGAAGACATCCACTGGCACATTGGTCTTTTCTTCACTGACTTGGCATATGGGAGAAATTGTTGACTTAGAACCATAAAAAACACCACCATGCTGAACATCAGAAATGGCTTCACCATAGTCTGGTGATAAATATAGGTGGTTTTGTTGTGATGGCATGTGAAGGGTAAGGAGAGGGGAACCAAGGTTATGTAGATAAACAGTGTAAAGCTGGTAACCTCAAAATTTTTCTTGACAAAGAAAATGTCTCGGTGCTTCACCAAAAGCTTAAGAACAACAGCCATGATAAATATATTTTGGAAGACAGAAATAGAATATGTATCTGTTCAGAGAAATACAGAGCTATATGGCCAAAGATAACCCAAAGTAGATTTCATAAACTTGGATGGCCAGTGCTTTTTTTTGAAATAGTGATCTTTCCTGATGGTACCGTACTAGTTCATGTTTTCCACCCTGAACTTATCTGGAACAGAATTTCAGGAACCATCTGTATAGTTCACTGTTTTACTGTTAGACTCAGCTCTTCAAATTAGAAAATTGGAAAAGCTCAGTCTATTTTCCTTCTTTCTTCCTGGAAATGGCAAAAATGGGAAATCCAAGTAGGTAATTACTCCAAATGAACATTATCCATCTTCTTTAGGATTATGTAAACAAACCTACTGTTTCATATTCTTATTCACCTGGCATATACATAAAAGCATTTTTCTTCTCTCATCAAATTCCAAAATATCCATCTATTTAGCTATTTAAGCATCAAGAATGTATGACCCATGTTTATTCTTATACTGAGCAAGTACTACATTTATTTCTTGACTTTCAATAAGGTCTATCTTTTGTTTCTTTTCATGATGGGATTGCATTAGAAAGGTCCACTGTTATAATGTCATATAAGTGGAAATATTTGGTATTTAAAATTTTAGGAAATGGAAATGAATGAAGAATACTTCTTACAATGTGGATGCACCTTGAAAACATGCCAAGTGAAAGAAGCCACAAAGAAGAAGTATCATATTTTATTTATAAGAAATCCAGAAAAATTAAGTTCATGGAAATAGAAAATCCACTGGTGGGTTGTGGGAAGGAAGGAATAATGAACAGCTGCTTAATGAGGAAGGAGGTTGACACTGGATTGAAAAGTATGTTCTAGCTAGATAAAGGGGACAGCTATACAACTTTGTAACTGTGCAAAATATAACTAATTTCCTTAATTTAATATAATTTTGTGACTCAATTTTCATGTCAGTAAATAAAATCTGTTCACTTTTTTATTGTCAAATGAAAATTTAAAATAAAAAACCTGTGAATTGATGGCTTTAGAACCAATCATGTATATGTATGAGAACTTATAAAGTGACAAAAATAGCATTTCACAACTGAGAACTGGTTACCATGTATGAAGAGGATGTTGATCAATTGCCTGAAACTTTGAAACAAGTAAGGGAAAATATAGGAACAGCACTTTAAATTATTGGGATAAACAAAGATCTACTGAATAGGCATCCAAATGTTCATGAACTAATAGCAAGAATTGACAAATAGGAATATATTAAATTAAAATGTGACTAAATAGCAAAGGAAGCAATAAAGAATGAAGACAAAACCAACAGAATGAAAGAAAACCAATGCAAATATTCATCTCACATAAGATTAGTATCCAGAATATGTGAATCATTCAAAAAGTAAAACAAGTCAATAAAATGAGCACATGATCTGAACAGACACTTCTCAAGCAAAGTATTGTAAAAAGAAAATAATGACATGAAGAAATTTTCAACATATTTATACATTAGGAAATGCAAATCAAACTACATTAAGATTACATCTAAGCACTGTCAGAATAACACCGTGAAACAAGTAAGAAATTCTGGTGAGGTCTGGGAACAAGGAATGCTTGATAGATTGTTGGAATTAGTACATTAGTAATTAGAAAATTAATGCAGCCATTATGGATATACATAAGGGTCTATCTCAAAATATGTTTTAAAAAAGACTTAGTGTATGATTCAGCAATATTATCCCTATGGATATATGCAAAACAAATTAGCATAAGACAGATGCCTGCATATCCATGTTTATCTTATGACTCTTCTCAAAGACTAAGACCTGGAATCAAACTAGACATCAGTGAAGAGATTACTGGATAAAGAAAATATGGCATATGTATATGATGGGATATTATTCAGCAATAAAAATAAGAATAATATATAATATACAGGAAAGTGGATAGAACTGGAGTTTTATCTTGTTGATAAAGACGTTAAATGGTTCCATTTAAATATAACTCAGAATGTAAAGACAAAGAGGATCCATAGTGATTGCCCAGATCTTTAAAAATATTTTAGAATGTAGTGAGATAACCTTCAGATTATCTATTTCCACCCGAAGCCACTTTTATACCCTAAAATTTTCAAAGACATCTCATCAGGTCTCATAAGAATAATATAGCTCTTGGGGGCAAAAATGCATGCTAGATCTTCACTGGAGGAAACAATGGAGATCTCCATGGCAATCATTACCTTCCCCTTGGTGCTGTAGTAGACAGGGTGATAGTGACCTTGGATTCATTGTACATGTCACTCACATTCCTGTCCAGGACAGCCAAAATGAAGCTTTACACATCCAAGGAGGCCAGGAATCCCTGGATAGAGTAGAAGGCAGTGACTAAGACTTGGTTGTACATGATGATGTTGTGGCCATGTTTAGAGTATACATCTATTTCAATGAAGGGAGAAGACATTTCCAGCTATACTTCAAAGAGAATAAATTGGATCAGTGCAGATAGTAATGATTATGTTAAGAGGACCTGATACAACAAGCCACTTCTTCCTTCCCCCTCGATCAGTGATTTTAACAGAAAGAATTTTGAATGAGAGACTGGGAACAGCCATAGTGAACACAACCCCAAATGTGGTATGCTGAAGGATGCAGGTGGCTACACAATGACACACAATGCAGAGAAAGCAGCAGTGAATATGGAAGGGGAAAGAGAACAGAATATAGCAAAGAGCAGTTATTGAACTTGACAAAGGTAGTATCCTGGTGTTTTATGAAGACTCCAAGAACAACAGTTGTGGGGACAGAGAAGCCCAGGGTGGCACAAACCAGAGTCTTCCCCAATGTTTCTTCATAAGCCAGAAACATTGTGGCTTTTTGTGCACATGTTGCTCACTCTTTGTGGGCAAACTAATGACACAGACACTTCATACATTGATCTATATCTGCCAAGAAAAGCAAAATGTCATCAGTCTGGTTCAATAAAACTCCCTCAAATATGCAAAATGAACAAGCTTAGCCAAATTTTCCATCTTTAGTATGGCAGGCAGGAAATAAAATAATGTTGTATAGGAAATGATTGCCAAATAATATTGCCTATAGTATCTGTCTGCATCCTAAAAGCTAGTGTTCTCTTTACTTATTTTGATGAGATAATTATTTTTGCAACCCAGCAAGCCAAAATGACTTACTGTCTTCGAACATTAAGGAGGCTACAGCGAAATGCATGGGCCTTGGTATGGGGTAAAACATACATTTATTACTCAAAGTTCTGTGACCGGGGGGAAGTTCAAGAGCACAGTGGTACCTGATTCAGTTTCTGGTAATGGGTATGTGTTGAAATGATGTTGCCAAACAACTTCTAATTACATGGCACTAAGATCAAGCAAGCTCACACAAATTTGTTTATGTTAGCATGAATTAATGACCATAAACAAATCCCTATGACGTATAATGCACACAATTTGGGGGCTATGTTTCTACACATGTATTTTTGTAAAACACAATCTCCCTGTATTGCTGAATTATTCCCCTCTGACCCATGTCCTGTATTAATTCATTCAAGGGGCCAGTGGTAATTGAGAAACCATATCCTCCAAGACAATATGCGTTATAATTGAAGTATATATCCTACCTAGTAAGTAGTTATTTCCATCATAGAACATGCCAGAAGTTTCATTGCAATTGCACTAAGTCTACAGATCAAATTGAAAAGTGAGGGCATCTTCATAAAAGTGAGACTTTGCACACAAGAACCAATCTTATTTGTCCACTTATTTCTTTCAAATGCTAGTTTTCCAAATGATGTACTATCAATTAATGAGAAATCATTTGAATTTTTATTCAAAATATTTCTATGTGTTTCATAATCTCACATTGCAAATGTCCACTTTTAAGTGACTTTTTTAGTGATACAGGGCTTTGAACTTAATGCCTTGTGTTTTCTAGGCAACCATTCTATCACTTGAGGCACAACTCTACCCCTTTTTACTTCTATCTTATTTTGAAGACAAGGTCCTAATTTTTTTTCCCAGAGGACTCACAGAACCATGATCCTCCTATCACTTTTTTCTGTGTAGCAAGAAATGAAGGCATGCATTCCCAAGCTGGGACTGCTTTTTGTGAGATAGGGTACCACTGACATTTTTGCCCAGGCTGGCTTTGCAGTGCAATCCTTCCATCTCCAAGTCTCACACAGCTGCAACTATATACACACCACAACACCTGGCTTTAAGTGTCTTTTCAAAATATGACACAACTAATTAGAACTGAAAATTTATATTCATCTAAATGTATTCATCCATCACTAGAGTTAATTACTGCTTCATTAATTTGTTTGGATTTTACATGTGTGTGAAAATTTCATATGAGTAAAACTTTTGTTACTTCATTTTCAATATAATATTAATTTTGCCTTTATGTTCTGAAAATATTCATTGGATAAGACACTCAGTGTAATTTAATCAGAAAGAAAATATAAGTCAGCCATTCAGGACCACTGACTTTTAAGTTAAAATCAGATAGTTTGTTGGCTTTTTTATTCAATACTGCAATTTGAACTCATGGACTCATGTTACCTCAGCAGGCATTCTACCACTTGAGCCACACCTACAACAGCTGTCTTCACAATAGCAAAACTGGGAAATCAGCTCAGGTGTCCAACCACTGATGAATGGATAACGAAAATTAAATACCATGGAATATTACTGAATCATACAGGAAAATGAAGTTATGTTACTTGCCAGAAGATAGAATTGGAGATTATGTTGAATGAAATAAGCCATGCTCAAAAGCCAATTATCACATGTCCTTGCTTGTCTATTGAACCTAGACCTAAAATAATGATAATGATGATAATAATGATGTACATAGGGAGTGTCTGGGAGAATCAGTGGGACAGGCATGGGGGAAAGGAAAGGAAACTTAGGGGAGAAAAGCATGGAGTCTGCTGCATATATACAAATACAGTATAATGAATCCCAGAAAACACTGTCAGAGAATGGGGGAAGGACAAGGGAAAATGGAAATATAACAGAAAAGGTGAACTTGTCCAAGGTACACTGCATGCAAGTATGCATTTATCACAATGAAACCCCCTAATGTTATTAGTATATGACAATTAAAATATTAGTAAAAGATGTTTTTTAAAATAGAAAAAATGAAAAAGAAAAAAAGAAAAAATCAATTACATAAAGTTCACATAGCTGAATCATCTATTGTTAGTAACTCATTGTCTTCTTTTTGGTGACATTTCTGCCAGAAGACACCTAATGGGTTAAAATTGTTCTCAGACACAATTTACTTTCTATTCTCCTCTGAGTTCTGTAGCTTAAATTAAAAGGTTAACTGTTCTTGGGAAAAAAATTTTGAAAAGTTCATAATGATTATAAATCTGTAATTTCTCTCTAGAAGAACAGAACTCAGAATATCAATCGACCTTTATATGTAACAACTTGTGGACTAGAAGAATAGACCTTTGTGGAATTTATGATCACCCATGTCCTCTCTGTCTGAGACTAAAACGGTATTTCCCCAAATCTCTATGTAAGTATTGCATCCACAACTCCTGCAAAAGATGGTCTTTCTTGGCAACATCCTCCCAGTTCTTTGGTTTGCAGGTTTTACAAATAAGTCTGTTTTCCTTGACCCAGCAATATTTCTTTGAATCATTGGCCTTTTCTAGTGGTGAGGATCTGTAACTGGGTTCAGTAACAAAATGTCCAGCAGATTTGGTTATATTGAGAATACTTACCTCATTTTTACATCATGCTCTGCAGTCTTGCCAGATAGCCACTCCACAATGCTCCCACATGGCAGGCCAGCAGAATGCTGCTCTGCCAGGGCTCAGCCCCACAAGCCTGCCAGGCCCCCTCCTGCCCACCACCCACCACAGGAGGGTTCCAAAGCTGCCTAAAAGACACAGACAGGACTGGATGGTAAAGTAGCAACACCAGGTCAAATACGACTGTAATTCTACTGCTCCAAAAATGGTGGGTTTTTTTCCCCCTTTCTTTAAGGGTTTGGCTGTCTGGTTTACTGTTTGATCAAACACCATCTCTCCCAGTTGTTTTCTTTGGTTCTCAGTTTTTTTCTACTTCTTTTTCTTTCTCATTTTCTTGGTTTTGTTAGTATTACCACTGTAACTCAACTAATACTAAATTACACATAGAAATGTTACCTCATGGACATATGGGAATATGAAAAAGGGATGGAACCCATTCTCCTTCCAAAAATGAATTAGTACAGGATTCAGAGGGAAATGAAGAAAACAGACACCCAGATCCAGACTCCAGCAAAACAAAGATAAACTATAACAAGGAACCCAATGAAGCCCACAAGAACCCCTGAAAGAAAATCCTGCAAGTAATCAATGAAAAATTCATGGAGATAGTTAAACAAAAAGTACATGAGGCACACAAGAAATTCTAAGACTACCAAAATAAGGATATGAGAAAACACAAAAACAGATAAATGAAATCATAGGGGACCTAAATAAATTCCAAAATGAAACAGAGGACCTCATAAACAGAGAGATAAATGAATTAAGGATGAAAACTGACAATATTAAAGAGGAAGAGACCCATGATTTGGAAAAGCTCAGAAAAAAGGAATGAAAGAGAAATGCAAAACAAAATGGAAGGCCATTCCAGCAGAATAGAACAAACAGAAGATGGAATCCCAGAAGTTGAAGATAAATGGTAATTAAAGGAAAAACTGAAGAACTATTAGTCAAACAACTCAAGACCTGTGAAATAAATATGCAAGAACTCACTGACTCCATCAAAAGGCAAAAGCTGGGAATCATGGGCATTGAAGAAGGAGAAGAGGTAAAAGCAAAAGGAGTGTGCAATATATTCAACAAAATAATAACAGAATTTCCCAAATCTAGAAAAAACTAAGTCCATTCAGGTACAGGAAGCCTCCAGAACACCAAACAGACTTGATCAAATAGAACTACCCCATGACACATTATCATTAAAACAACAAGCGTAGAGAATAGAGTAAGAATATTGAAGGTTGTAAGAGAGAATAAACAAATAACATACAAAGGTAAACCCATCAAAATCATAGATTTTTCAATGGAAACCTTAAAAGCAAGAAGACTTTGGAGTGAGGTCTTCCAAAAACTGAATGAAAATAACTTCAATCCTAGGATACTCTACACAGCAAAACTATCATTCAAAATAAATGGAGCAATAAAAGACTTCCATGACAAGCAGAAGCTAAAACAATATATGACCACCAAGCCACCACAACAAAACATTCTCCAAGGAATTCTGCACACAGAAAGTGAAAGCATACAAAACCATGAAGGGCAGGCAATACCAAACCACAGGAGAAGAAAAGGCATGAGAGTAGAGAGTAACATTGACTCAACTACACACAATAAAACCCTCAAACAACAAAGATAACCAAATGACAGGGATCACCACATACCTATCAATACAAACACTGAACATTAATGGATTTAATTCCCCCATCAAAAGACACCATATGGAAAACTGGATTAAAAAGGAAGATCCAACAATCTGCTGCCTACAGGAGACCCACCTCATCAATAGAAATAACCACTGGCTGGGCTTGAAAGGCTGGAAGAAGATTTACCAAGACATTTGCCCCTGAAAACAGGCCAGGGTAGCAATACTTATCTCAGACAAGGTAGACCTCAAACTTACATTGATCAAATGAGATAAAAAAGGACACTCCATACTAATAAAAGGGGAAATACTCCAAAAGGAAATAACAATTATCAACCTATTTGCACCCAACTTCAATGCAACAATTTCATCAAACATACTCTGAAGGACTTAAAAACATATATAAACTCATACACATTGGTAGTCAGAGAACTTAATACCCCTCATCACCAGTAGATAAGTCATCCAAAGAAAAAATCAATAAAGAAATCATAGAACTAAATCACACCATAGATCAAATGCACATAGCTGTTGTTTACAGAATATTTCATCCAACTTCTGCACAATATACATTTTTCTCAGCATCTCATGGAACCTTCTCCAAAACTTATCACATCTTAGGGCACCAAGAAAGCCTCAGCAAATATAAGAAAACAGAAATAATCCCATGCATTCTATCTAATCACAATGCATTAAAACTAGAAAGCAAAAACAAAAACGGCAGTAAAAAACATGCAAACAATTGAAAGGTGAACAGCACATTGCTCAATTATCAATGAGTCATTGATGAAATAAAAGAGGAAATTAAAGGGTTCCTGGAAGTTAATGAAAATGACAACACTACCTACAAGAAACTATACGACACAGCAAAGGCAGTCCTAAGAGGAAAGTTTATAGCCATGAGTTCATATATTAAGAGGTCAGAAAGATCTCAAATCAATGATCAAATACTACACCTCAACCTACTAGAAAAATAAGAATAAGAAAATCCCAAAACAAGCAGAAGGAGAGAAATAATTAAAATAAGAGATGAAATAAATTAAATAGAAAGAAAAAAAGATACAAAGAATCAATGAAACAAAAGCTGGTTCTTTGAAAAAATAAATAAGACAAACAGACCCCTGACAAACCTGACTAAAATGAAGAGAGAAAAAACCCAAATCAGTAAAATCAGAAATGCAAAAGAGGAGATAACAACAAACACCATGGAAATCTAGGAAATCATCAGAGACTACTTTGAGAGCTTATACTCTAATAAGTATACTCTAATAAGCAAATTTTAAAAGAATGGAGAGATTTCTAGAAATTTACAACCATCCAAAACTGAACCAAGAGGATATTAATCACCTGAATAGATTTATAACACAAAATGAAAATGAAGTAGCAATTAAAAATTCTCCCAAAAAAGAAAAGTCCAGGACCTGATGGATTCACTGATGAATTCTATCAGATGTTTAAAGAAGAACTAATACCAAACCTCCCTAAACTGTTCCAAGACATAGAAAAGTAAGGAACACTGCCTAACTCATTTTAGGAAGCCAATATTACTCTCACCTTAAAACCAGACAAATACACCTCCAAAAAGGAGAACTATAGACCAATTTCCTTAATGAATATTGATGCAAAATCCTCAATAAAATAATGGCAAACTGAATCCAAAAACATATCAGAAAGATCACACAACATGACCAAGTCTGCTACACGCCAGGGATACAAGGGTGGTTCAACATACCCAAATCAATAAACGTAATATTGCACATTAATAGAACCAAAGACAAAAACCACTTGATCAACTCAATAGATACAGAAAAAGTGTTCAACAAGATCCAACACCACTTCATGGTAAAAGCTCTAAGAAAACTAGGAATAGAAATAATGTACCTAAACATTATAACAGTTATATATGACAAACCTAGAGCCAACATCATACTTAATGGTGAAAAACTGAAACCCTTCCCCCTAAAATCAGGAAGGAGACAAGGGTGCCCACTATCCCCACTCCTATTCAACATAGTACTAGAATTTCTAGCCAGAGCAATTAGGAAAGAAGAAGAAATAAAGGGAATACAAATAGGTAAAGAAACTATCAAAATATCCTTATTTGTAGACGATATGATCCTAACCTTAAAAACCCAAAAAACTCTACCCAAAAACTCTTAGACAACACAAACAGCTACAGCAAGTTGGCAGGATACAAAATAAACTTAAAAAATCATTATCTTTTCTATACAACTAACAAAATGACAAGGAATATATGAAAACAATTCCATTTACAATAGCCTCAAAAAATTAAATATATAGGAGTAAACTTAAACAAAGGATGTGAATGACCTCTACAAGGAGAATTACAAACCCCTGAAGAAAGAGATTGAGCAAGACTACAGAAGATGGAAAGATCTCCCATGCTCATGGATTGGTAGAATCAACATAGTAAAAATGGGTATACTACCAAAAGCAATCTACATGTTTAATGCACTTTCCATCAAAACCCCAATGACTTTCATCACAAAGATTAAAAAAATGTACTGTAAAGAGTACAAGAAACCATGAGTAGCCAGGGCAATACTCAGCAAAAAGAGCAATGGTGGAGGTATCACAATACCTGACTTCAAACTATATTACTACAAAGCAATAACAATAAAAACAGCATGGTCCTGGCACAAAAACAGACAAGAAAACCAGTGGAACAGAATAGAGGACCCAGATATGTATCCACACAATCACCTCATTTTTGACAAATGTGCCAAAAATATATGATGGAGAAAAGAGTGCTTCTTCAACAAAAGTTGCTCAAAAAAGTGGTTATCTTTCTGCAGGAAACTGAAACTGGATCCATGTCTATCACCCTGTACTAGTATCAACTCAAAATTGTTCAAGGACCTTAACATCAGACCTGAAACTCTGAAGTTACTACAGGAAGGAGCAGTAAACACTTTGTATAGGCAAAGCCTTCCTCATAGAACCCCAGCAACCCAGCAATTAAGAGAAAGAAAGGACAAATGGCACTTTATAAAATTATAAAGCTTCTGCACAATAAAAGAAATGGTCTCTAAACTGAAGAGACCATCCACAGAGTGGGAGAAAATATTTGCCAGCTATACATCAGACAAAGGGCTGATAACCAGAATATACAGGGAACTTAACAAACTAAACTCTCCTAAAATCACTGAACCAATAAAGAAATGGTCAACTGAACTAAACAGAACTTTCTCAAAAGAAGAAATTCAAATGGCTAAAAAACATATGAAAAAATGCTCACCAACTCTAGCCATAAAGGAAATGCAAATCAAAACCACACTATGATTCCATTTCACCCTTGTTAGAATAGCTGTCATCAAAAATACTACCACCAGGTGTTGGCGAGGATGTGGGGAAAAAGGAACCCTAGTCCACTGCTGGTGGGAATTTAAGCTGGTGCAACCATTCTGGAAAAATGTTTGGAGGCTTCTTAGAAATCTAACCATAGATCTGCCATATGATCCTGTAATCCCACTCCTGGGGATATACCCAAAGGATAGTAACACAGGTTACTACAAAGGCATCTGCCCACCCATGTTTACTGCAGCACTACTCACAGTAGCCAAGTTCTGGAAAAACCAAGATGCCCCACTACTGATGAATGGACCAAGAAAATGTGGTATTTATACACAATGAAATTTTATTCAGTCATGAAGAAGAATGTAATCTTATCATTTTCAGGTAAATGGATGGACCCGGTGAACATCATTCTGAGCGAGGTTAGCCAGGCTCAGAAGACCAAAAATCATATGTTCTTCCTCATATGCGGACTTTAGATCTAGGGCAAACACAACAATGTGGTTGGACTTGGATCACATGACAAGGCGAGATCACATACGGGAGATATGGGAATAGGTAGAAAACCCAAAACATGAAAGTGTTTGATGTGTCCATTCCAGAGGAACTAATACAGAAACCTTAAAGCAACAGAGGTCAACATGAGAAAGGGATCAGGAACCAGTGTAAAGGTCAATTAGAGATGAATCAACTTGGGTTCTAACACATTTGTACATGAAAGCAATGCTAGGAATCTCTCTGTATAGCTATCCTTAACTCAACTAGCAAAAACGTTTTGTCTTCCTTATTATGCCTATGTGTTCTCTTCAACAAGATTAGATATAAGGGTAGAACAGGTTTTGCCTGGAGGCGAGGGGGGTATGGGGGAGAGTGTGGGGCAGGAGGGTGGGGGGAAAATAACCCAAACAATGTGTGCACATGTGAATAACTGAATAATAATAGAAATCAGTAAATACATAAATAAAAAGAAAGAAACAAGACAATAGTTGTCATGCTGTGTCTGGCTCATGTCCTTTAACACATAATCCTTAGGTTCCATCCATTTTGTTGCAAATGACAGGATCTAATATTTTGTGACTGAATAATAGTCCATTATGTATGTATACCACTTTGTCATTTCTTTTTATGCATTTTATTTTGATTTTCAATTTTTTATATATTATTAATTGTGCAAGGGCATATCAGGTAGAAAATGTCATAGACGTGTGTAGTATATGTAAATTTGTATTCACTTCAGTACTTCCATCTTCCCTTCACCTTTGTCAAAGTGTATTCAATGGGTTTCATTATGCTGTCTTTCACATGTATATATTTTTAACTTCTTCACCCTTTAGAACCCTCTCCTCTCTGCTCCCCAACCTGCTGATTTCATTTGCTCCCACACATTCCCTTTCAATTCTCATGTTACATTATTAATGTTAATATTAACATTTTAGGTGTAAATTCCTAGCATGATTGAAATATCTGGATTTTTGAGCTTTGTTTATTTCACTTAATGTGGTGATCTGCAGTTTCATCCATTTTTCTTCAAATGACATAATTATGTTCTTGTTTATGATTGAATAATTGTGTATAATTACATTTTCTTTATCTATCCATCAGTTGTTGGGCATCTGGGATGATGGCATATTTTGAATATTGTGAAAAGTGCCATGATAAATATGAATTCACAGGTGTCTCTATGTGTGCTGGTTTATACTCCTTCAGATTTATGCCCAAGAGTGGTAAAGCAGGTCTATTTTTAGCTTTTGGATGAACTTCCATATTGATTTCCATAGAGGCTGCACTACTTTACAATCCCATCCACATCCTTGCTAACATTTGCTATTTGTCTTCAATATAGCCACTGTGACTGAGATGAAAAGGAATCTCTGTGTCATTTTATTTTACAATCCATTTCTTTATGGTTACAGATATTTAACATTTCTCCTTGTGTTTATATTCTATTTGTTCCTATTCTGAGAACTACTTGTTCAATATATTTGACCATTTATTAATTGGGTTATTCGTTATTTTTGTCTTTGAGTTTTGAGCACTTTGTATATTCTGGATAACAATCCTCTATCCCAAGGGTTCTGGTAATGTTTTTCCTTTTATTTATATCCATGCAAATTGTTTAGTTTCCATATCCCTTATTTCTTTAAAGATGTATTGTTTAGTCTCCATGTATTTGGATATTGTATGTTTTCTTTTGATCCTGATTTCTACTTTCATTCCATTGTGGTCTGGTACAATATGCTTTGATATTTCAAATTTCTTATAATTGTTGAGACTTGATTTTTGTTCTAAAATATGAATTATTTTGGAATAAGTTCCACAGACTACTGAAAAGAATTGTATATTGTGTAGCTGCTGGATGAAATACTCTGTAGATGTTTTCAAAGTCCATTTGAACTATAGTGTCATTTAATTGTACAGTTTCTCCTTAAATTATTTGTCTGGGCAACCTGCCTATTGGTGAAAGTATGATATTGAAGTCTTTCACTATTATTGTGTCAGAGTCTTCTCCACTCATGAAGAAGCTTTGCTGCAGCAACTATCACAGTGGATAAACCACAACCTCAAGGTTACAGAAATCCCCAATGAAGATCAATCATGGTACTGTTCAAGTATCATTAGATAAATATAGGTTCAAAGATAACTCTTTGTGATCTGTATCAACTTAGGTAATAATGGTTGAAATTGGAAGTAGAGAGATAATGCCAAAGAATAACACAGGGTATATTTTGTTATAAGGAAGGAAGGGGTGGCAGCAAAAGTTCATAGAAGGGACTAATGATAGAGAAGGATGTGATGGTAGGGAATATACAGTTTATATTTTATTGAGGAATAAAGGAAGAAAAGAAAATAAGAAAAATATACATACACAAAGTATTTGGCAACCTAGTTACCTGGTAAGTGTATAGGCAACAAAAAAGGGCTATGAATGGGGAAATACAGACAATAGAAGTACAATTAAGAGAGCTGTTCTATTTCTAGGCAGAAGTAAAGAATAAATAAATGGTGAAAATAAGAGAGCAAAAACAAAGATACAGGTCAAAATTGAATACTGAAAGGTGTGTGTCATGGCACAAATGTATAGTCTGCAAAAAAAGGAAAGGAAGAAAAGTAGAACTAGAGAGAAAATGAGAAAGAGGACAATGTTACCCAAACCAAGTGTAGAAAAAGAAATCAGTACAAACCAAAACAAAAAAATTATTTCAGAATTTCAATTGTTTTCCAAATCAGCTTGTATTTTTCCTCAAGTCTAAAACTTCAATCCAGTGAGTGGCAGAATACTGGGAGACTTGGCTCTGGAATTGTGCCTACTCACAGCCATGGACTGGTTTCCCATCATGGGACATGGTGATTTGAATACAAACTCCAGTGAGGGCTTTTGTGGTCTGGGCTCTCGATCCTCAAGTCTCATTCTCTTCCCATTTAACTTGAGCTTCTTCCAACTTTCAGGTCTCTACCAACGTACAGTGTGTTATTTTCTGCACTCAGCACTTGTTGTTTCCTGATCCGAACTGCTGTGCTCTGCTTCACCTCCCACTGCTTAGTTCCAAGCTGCCACAATTTCATAGTTGGAACATTGGCTGGTAACATTGTTCATCCAGACCTCAGGAATCCATCTTTTGCCTCGTGGAGGTTTCTGTGATGCCTTTGGTTCAGGTTTAATTTCTCTCACTAGTTTCTCTACTGTTTTAACAATCATGAATGGGACTACACATAATTTTACATTGCAGCTTCCATGCTAGAGTCCATAGATCTGCATCTGAGAATGACTACTGATAAGCTCATGAAATGTTGTTAGAATCAAAACTGCTGTCTACCAGCACTAACTTCCTTAGCAGTTCTGGAGGGAAATAGGTGTGAGAATAGCAGACCAATAAACTATTCCATGAGGTTAGATGCCAGGTGATGTTACTGTGCTGCCACATTACCAGAGCCCCAGAAACTGTTTTTTATGACTTCTTTTTTGTAATACTGGTGTTTGAACTTAGGGCCTTGACCATGATTAGCAGGTGCTCAAAGCTTAAGCCATGGCCCAACACCATATTATCTTTATCCATTCATCTGTTCAAGTGTAGCTAGGCTCATTCCATATCTTGGCTACTGTGAATAGTACAAACTATGAGAATTAACTTCCCTTTAAAATACTATTTTCTTGTATGTGAAGTCATCCCTGAGATGAGAAGAGCATATAGAGCTATATTTTTACTTATTTTAGGAACCTCCATACTGTTTTCCACAACGGCTATACCAATTTACATTGCCACCAAAAATTTCAGAATATTCATTTCATCTACAACCTTACTAGCATTTTCTATTTTTTTGATAGGAGCTATTCTAACTGGGATTATATGGTATCTTACTTTAGTTAAAATTGGCATTTCCCTGAGAACTCCTCTTTGAATGTTAATTCTCCTTTAATGTTTGGCAGAATTCATGTGTGAAACTTTTGGTCCCACTAAGAATATGGGAATATTTAAATCAAAATACTAATTTTTTCCATGTTCAGATATTTTTTCTCTTTGGGAAGGTTTTCAGAAATACTACTTACCTTGTAATTTGTAAATGATTAATTTTCTAACTTAGTATCTTTTTTCAATGATTCTTCTTAAGCATATTACTAATCGCTTATCAGTTATTCATTTCATATCTGCTTTTCTTAAATTCTTAGGTAGATTATTTTCAAAATGATCATTATTTCCTCATCTGGGTATTTTATAGTTGAACATAACTTACAGAAAACCTTTAAAAATGTCTCTCTCTATATAAATATATATAAATATATGTATGATCTCTTTATATGTAAGTTTACATATATATATGTACATATATATTTATATGTATATATGGAACAAAATCTTGCAAACATTGTAAGTGTAACATATTCTCAGCTTTTAACAACCAATAGTTAAGATGTCATAGTTTCTGTAGGTCAGGCAGTTGGAATTGACTTCAGCTATTATTTTCTTGCTAAGAACATCTTATAAAAGTCCAGTGAGGGACACAAGTGGGGCTGTGTCACCCCAAGTCTTGAGAAGTCATGAAGGTCTTTTCCCAAAGTCATTCTGAGTAGACCTAAGTTTTTCATTAATAGAAGAAAGCAATGCTGGTCAATATGAGCCTTTCCATAGGCAAGGGAAGAAACAAGGAACAAGGGAGTGACAGAAATCAAATGGGGATTAGGAGGACAAGAAGAAGGAAGAGGAGGAAGAGGAGGAGCAGGAAAGAAGATCATCAGAAGATGAGAAGAAAAACAAGAAAAGGAGGAAGAATAAGGAAGAGGAGGTGGAGAAGGAGAAAATGTAGAAGAAGAAGAAGAAAAATAGGAAGAGAAATTTGAAGAAGGACAAGCTAATGGGAAAGGTGGCAAAGAGAAATGAAAGGGAATGAAGGGAAAATAGAAAGGAGAGAGAAAGAGAAACAAGAAGTAGAAGTAGAAGAGGTTAAGAAAGAAGACAAATGATTCTGGGAAGCAAAAAGAAGAAAGGGAAGAAGGGAAGGGAAGGAGAGACAATGTGGAAGTGGTTGAGGACAGAAAAATGGAAAAGTTGGAGAAGAGAAATCCTACAGAGGAGGATTAGAAGAGGAGAAAGTAAAAGAAAAAAATGAATGAAGAGAAGAGAAGAAAAGGAAGGAGAGAATGAAGGGGGAAGAGGAGATAACAGAAAAAGAGGAAAAACAAAATGCAGGTCACAGTTTTATAAACTGACACCAGTTGTGAGACCCCACATCTTTTCCTGCACTATATAGTTTGTTTGAGGCCCACAATTAAGGGAGGGAAGGCACAGGAAATGCCAGTAAATATTTGGCCATATTAGTTAGTTCCCATTAACCAACACTCTTCTGGTTGTCTGCTTTCCAGGACAGTCCACCCTCAGTGTCACAGGAATTGGAGGAAATTCTCAAAACTGGGCTTGGGTGCTGGTTTGCACCATTTCTGAGACTTGTGTCCTGATTGTTGCAGTTCTAAATGGAGACACATGAGGGCAGTAGTAACACATAAATTGGAAGTCTCAGGCCTCTCAAGTTCTTTGGAGGGAAGTTTAAAAAGAGTATTTCTGCAACAGAAAGGTACATTTTACTTAGTACTAGTCCCTTAACACATTTGACTCTCATTTTATCACCACCCAAGACCCACATGTCTAATTCCGTTTTAACAGTGTATGGGCAGAAAAGGGGATGATCCCTTTTCTGTCTATGCTAACATTTCATGTGAAAAACCCCTACACCAAAAGTCAGGTTAACAAGGTAAAAGTGTAGCACATTTATGTGACAGAAGATACTTTAGATTGAAGAACCAAAGACCAGGGTGACATATCTATTTCCATGCATAAATGAAATACATCATGGGCAACTGTTTTAAAGTAGGATTGAAACAAAACAACGTTATCTGTTGTTAACACAACTAGAGGATGAAACTAAATAAAGACAAACTCTTTCTATTCTTAGTTGCCCTTGCCTATCTGTGCAGCACTGCTCCCTCCTGGGCACAAGGCAGGATGCTCTGCAATGATCTACTATCACACAAGGTGGGTGAAAGATTTTTTTATGGCCAACTAAAAGACACAAATCAGAAAGTGGGCAAAATATGATTCTATGACCTGCTTTAGACATCTCTTTAAGGAGGGCACTGGTTACTGACTGGATTAATTCTATTTCATTTATCTCTGAATTTGTTTTTGCCCCTTTAGTTTTTTCCTCCTGAGACCTACCTTGGATTCCAGAGAATTTTGCAAAAGTTACAATAAGGAAAGGTAACAATGACTCTGCAAACAACAATAAGAAATCCTCTGCAAACAGAGATAAGTTCTTTGGAACCCCTTGTAAAACCAGAACTGAGGTAAGGATCAACCAGGCAACACGTTGACTGTTGCCACCAACTCCCGTTTTCTCTCTATTGAAATGTAAAGCTCATGTCAGTACCATGAATATGGGCACTCCAGTACAAGTAAAAAACAAGACCCTATATCAAAAATCACAAACACAAAAAGGGTTGGTGAAGTAATAGTATTTGCCTATCAAGGGTGAGGTATTGAGATCAACTACAAATACTGCTAATAATTAATAATAATAATAATGGTGATGATAAAGTGATTAAAAGAGCTTCACTAACACAGCTAAATTTGATTAAAAATTTAAACAGATGGAAGAGGATTTGACCAAAGGTGAGTGGCAAAATAAAAACCATGAGCTGAATAGATGCCATCATATTCAAACAACTTCTCTGAGCATACATTTGGGACCATTTTAGCAGAGCTAAATCATGGCCAATTTTCTTATTAGTCCAGGGAGATAGTAGCAGCTCTCTGAGGAGACTTTGGCCACCTTGCAGAGTTTCAAAACCTGTAGGAAGGAGGGGTAAAATAGGGGTGAAGATCAATAAATATAAGTGACGGATTTATGAGTTATCCATATGGAGGCAAATGGGAATGCGGAGAGGCAGGGTAGAGGTGAAAACCTGGGGTAACAGCCAAGTTGTGAGTTCTCACAGTAAGAGAGGCCAACCTCAGTATTGAAAAGCAAAATTGATGCTGCCAAAGACTGACACCTGGTGGGTTTGACATGGCATTTCTTCCAATCTCTTCAAGGAGATGCTGCTAAATATTAAAATCAGATTAAGTGAAATTATGTAGATACAGAAAGACAAATGCCACATGTTCTCAGTCATATGTGGTAGTTTATAATTTGATTACCAAGAATAGAGTAGAATAGTAATTATTAAAGCAAGGAAATGTAGGGGTAAGAGAGACAGAGGGAGTCTGGATAATAAGAAACAATACACAGTTAGTCAGGGGTAATGAATTCTAATGTTCTACACTAAGGTGAGGTGAATATTACCCACAATACCCTAGTATATACTTTATAAGGGAAAACTAAGACAGGTATTTGAAGGCCATAAATATAGAAAGAACATTGGTCAGGACATGGAAATTCTCCTAATCCTGGCCTGATCCCTAAATATTGCATGTATATACTGAATTATCACACTGTACTGAAAACATATATACAATAATTATGTGAAAATCAAAATGAAAAATAAATGTCTTAAAGTCTACTATTTCATGCACCGTGCAATGTCCTGCCTCACAAGAAAATACTGGTATAATTTGATCCAGCAATACCACTCTTGGGGATATACCCAAAAGACTGTTACTCCAGAGGCACCTGCACATCCATGTTTATCGCGGCACTATTCACAATAGCCAAGTTATGGAAACAGCCAAGATGCCCCAGCACTGACGAATGGATTAAGAAAATGTGGTATCCATACACAATGGAATTTTATGCAGCCATGAAGAAGAACGAAATGTTATCATTCGCTGGTAAATGGATGGAATTGGAGAACATCATTCTGAGTGAGGTTAGCCTGGCTCAAAAGACCAAAAATCGTATGTTCTCCCTCATATGTGGACATTAGATCAAGGGCAAACACAACAAGGGGATTGGACTATGAGCACATGATAAAAGCGAGAGCACACAAGGGAGGGATGAGGATAGGTAAGACACCTAAAAAACTAGCTAGCATTTGTTGCCCTTAATGCAGAGAAACTAAAGCAGATACCTTAAAGCAACTGAGGCCAATAGGAAAAGGGGACCAGGAACTAGAGAAAAGGTTAGATTAAAAAGAATTAACCTAGAAGGTAACACCCATGCACAGGAAATCAATGTGAGTCAATGCCCTGTATAGCTATCCTTATCTCAACCAGCAAAACCCCTTGTTCCTTTCTATTATTGCTTATACTCTCTCTACAACAAAATTAGAGATAAGGGCAAAATAGTTTCTGCTGGGTATTGAGTGGGGGAGCGGGAGGGGGTGGAGTGGGTGGTAAGGGAGGGGGTGGGGGCAGGGGGGAGAAATAAACCAAGCCTTGTATGCACATATGAATAATAAAAGAAAAATGAAAAAAAAAAAAAAAAAAAAGAAAATACTGGTATAAGGTGACATGAACAAATTATTTAACAGTTTGTGGAATATCACATTCCTGGAGGGTTTGAACATCAATGAGGAAAGAAAACAAGCATCTGTCTTGCTCATTGCTGGATCCTTAGAACCTAGAAAGCCTGAAGGACATGTTTTCCTGAGAATAGGCTTTTTTGCTGTGTGCCTTGTGGTCAGGGAGGAAGCTGGAGCTTCTGTATGGACTCAACAGTCAGTTTGCACTATCAGAACAGAGATAGCTTTCAAAGAATCTGCAAGTTACTCCAGAGATCACTTAAAAGAAAGTGAGGAGAAAGGGAAGAGAAAATTTCATTTAGAAGAGACTGACTATTCGTGAACACACAGAAATGAAAACTGTAGTTTACTCACAGGTCTTTGAATGCAAAGGAAAGTAGAAAGGCTTTTGTAAAAAGTCTGTTATAATTTGCTTCAAGTGTATATGTGAATGCAGGGTTCATGGTTAAAAGTTCTATAAGATTTGGTTTGAAAGTCAGGAGCAAGATAAGAAAATATCACTGTGAACCCCATTTTCTGGCTATTCTATTCAACGGATTTAGATGCAGAAAACAATTCAAGGTAAAGTAATATAAATACTATCATTATTTATCATAATGGACAGAACAACACTTTGAAATTATAACTCTATAAAATATTTAATAACAAAATATAAACTCATATAAATTGTTCTCACCTTTTATTTTTTTCTTATTCACTTATTCATATGTGCATACATTCTTTGTGCCATTTCATCCCCCTGCTCCTACCTCTTCCTTCTCACTCCACCCCCCTCTCTTCTAGGCAGAACCTGTTCTACAATCTTCTCCAATTTTGTTAAAGTGTAGACATAAGGAACAATAAGAAAGATATAACAGTTTTGCTAGTTGAGATAAGGACAGCTATACAGAGAGAATCCTAGCACTGCTTCCATGCACAAGTGTATTATAACCCTAATCGATTCATCTCCCCCAGACATCTTCACAACTTCCAGGTCACCTTCCTATATTGACCTCTGTCTCTTTAAGGTTAATGTATTAGCTCTTCTCCAGTGGCGACATCAAACACTTTCAAATTTTGGGTTTCCTACCTTTCCCTATTCCTCCTGTATGTGTTCTCCCCTTAGTGTGCAACCCAAGTTGAATAATATTACTGCATTTGTTTTAGGTCTAAAGACTGCATATATATATATACTGTGTCGGATCTAATGCTTGGTAAGTTGTGAGCTCTGACATCTTTGCAGAAATAAAATGATACCACTATTATAACTGACATAAACACAGTGGTATTAGTGTACATAATGCATTGACTCTCACTTGATTAATGAAATTTAAACTTTGTAAGGATGATACAGCTTTCTCTTTAATACACATTCCATTCTTCTCTGAAGGCAAAATTGAATGTGTCAATGGTACACTAGGAGGAAGAGAGGGTGACTTCCAGCTCCTCCAGTCATACATATGCAGACCTTATCTCAGGTGCCCTGTGTCAAACCCTAACCTTGAGTGGAACAAAATTTGACAAAAGATCTATGAGGATAAAGGAAACTTGTTTGAATAAAGAAAAAATAATTTTTAGGAAGCAAACAGGAGGATATATGATTTCACTACTATGAAAGGGCCTGGGAGATCGGGTTCATATACCAAGATGGTTGTAGCGCCAACAAGGTATGGAATAAAAGATGTGGATGTAGTTTGTAGAACATTTTCATCAACTGCAGCTAAAGTCCTGGAGGCTAATAACAGTCAAGGAAGGACAGGACACTGGTGGGTGGTCAAGGCAGATATGATTCCTGGGTGAAGGCTGTGCTTCACACATGGTTCCATGGTCTTGGAAGGTGGTAGACAGATGGAAGGATCAGAGATGAGGGTGAATCTGCATTAAACCAAGCCGCAGGTAATCCTAGAAAAGAGCATCTCTGTTTGAACATAAATTAATAAGGAGAAGTGCTGCCCAGAAACACAGCTTCTTCTCCTGTAGTACATTTGTAAAGTGTCAATTCATGCATTTAAGTAGCTGCTGCTATTTTGAGTGTGTGCCTTCAACAAGTGTCTAGTGGGTCCATTCTTGAGGTGGCACTTGCTGAGCCTGGAGACACAAAAGTCAGATAGATAATGCCGGTTCCCTCCCTTTGGAGCTTCCATTACCTTTGGGCAGCCAACTCATCCCAGCATGGTGGGATTCCAGGGCACTGACTTGCATCTGAAAGGGGAGCAGAGGACACTGGATGTGTCAGGGTCACAGTGCCCTTTTGGGGTTGCAGAAGGTCTGACAAATGTTCTCTGGTCAAATCTCAGGAGACCTGTGTCATCTGTAGTACATGAGATTAGGAGGATGTTTCTCTGTGCTGTGTGAACTTCAATTCTGAATTAATGAACTTTCAGTGAAATTTTGTCATTTGCAATAAGTGAATGGAACTGGAGAACATCATCTTAAGTGAAGTTAGCCAGGCTTAGAAGGCCAAAAATAGCATGTTCTCCCTCATGTGTCATTTATAGACCTAAAACATGCAGTATTATTATTGTACATGGGTTACACAGTAAGGAGAGAACTTAGGAGGAATAGGAAAAGGGAAGAAAACCCAAAACTTGAATGTGGTTGATGTGCTCCTCTGTAGAGGAGTGAATAAAGTAATCCTAAAGTGGCAGAGGCCACAATGGGAAGGGGACCAGGAAGTAGAGAAGAGGTCTGGCAGAGATGAACCAGTGTGTTTTGTAATACACAAGTGCATGGAAGCAACAGTAGGAATCTCTTGGTATAGCTATCTTTATCTTAAACTAGCAAAAGCACTATGTCTTTGTTATTATCTCCTATGTTTTCTCTTCAACAAAATCAGAGAACAAGAGGGCAGAACAGGTTCTGCCTGGAAGTGGGGTGGGTAGGGGGGAGGTGGCCTAAATGTATACACGTGAATAAATGTAAAAATGATTTAAAAAAAAAAACCAAAAACGTAAGAAAGTATTTTGCAAAATAAAAAGAACTGTGGAGAGAAAAAAAAGATAATGAACTTTCATCTATTTCATGAGCTAACATATGCAGAAATATGTAGTTCTAGAAAAATAATTGATAAATCAGATGGAAGAGGACAGGGAGAGCAAAAGGTTCTTCAGTTCATAACAGCAAGTCTGCAATTGGAGAGTTTGTTCCTGTGATTCACAGTGACCATCCCCAGCTCCTCTCACACAGCGTGGACAGAGGAACCAGTACTGGCCAGATGACCTCAGTGCAGGCCGTACAGGTGTCAGCACCCAGTACCTCTTGACAATGTTGTGGTCCAACTTACTGTTCCAGTCCAAGAAAAATAGGAAGATAATTTTGTTCTGGGCTAAAGGACGGAAGGACGGCTCGGGAATATAATGTTCTAATAAGACTGTTTTGCTGGTTTCATTAATGATCCCTTTGGTAACAAAAAAAGTAAAGTAATTGTCTCATTTCTCTTGTAAAAGGAGACCAGTTAGTCATTGTTGACAGACTCAATGAAAGCTTAAAATTTAATACCCAACTTGCGGGGCACAATAGCTCACTTCTGTAATCCTAGCTGAGGCTGAGATCAGGAAGATAGGTGTTTGAGGCCTACCTCAGCACAGGAATGAAAGACCTGTCTCAAGCAACAGTGGGAGGCACCCTACCCTATGAGCCACACCTCCAGTCGGTTTTGTTCTGGTTATTTTTCAGATGGGGTCTTTTCTGCCCAGGCTGGCCTAGAACCATGATCTGAATCTCAGCCTCCCAGGTAGCTAGAATTACAGGCCAGTGGCGCCCAGCTAATTCTTCTGTTTCTTACTTTAATTCTGGCATTTCCTCTGCTTCTGTATGGTTGTTCCTCTTGTTTTCAATTTTGGACAGTATCTTTTGACTCCTAAATAGAAAGGCAATTTGGCTCACATGCTCCACCCCTTCCTCTTTGCCCTCTCCTTTTTTCTTTTCTTTTTTTGGTAATACTGGGATTTGAACTCAAGGCCTGGCACTTGTTAAACAAGTGGTCTACTACTTGAGCCATGCCTCCAAGCCCCTTGCAACTGCTTTATCAAGATCTACTTCCCATACCATCTATTTTCTGTGTTAAACTGCACAGCTGAGCAGTTTTAAGGATATTCACAAAGATGACGGCCACCTCTAAATGCAGCGTGCACCATTCCCAAGTGCAGAACAGGTTTGTCCTCCCTCCAGAGGAAAACCCCTCCATTGTCAGCACTCCTCATTCCTCTCTCCTCCAACCCCTGACAGCAACCTATTTTCCTCATCATCACTAGTGGTTTTTATTTGTTTGTCTTTTTCCTTTTCTTCTTCTGTGATGGTACTTGTGTTTGAACTCGGGGCCTTGAGCTTGACCCTTGAGCCACTCCTCCAGCCCTTTTTGTTTTAGGTGTTTCCTTGTAGTTTTTTTTTTTTTTAAATGGGTCTCAATTTTTGCTCTGTCTTGGAGCTTCAATTCTCCTACCTGTGCCTCCCATGTAGCCGGGATGACAGGCATGTGCCACCATGTCTGTTTTATTTGTCTCAATAACTGCCTGGGCTTGCTTTGAAACTCTATCTTCCTACTTATGCCTCCTGAGTAGCTGGGATTATAGGTGTGAACCATAACTCCTGGCTTGTTTTTTCTTGTAGTCATCTACGGATGTAACATAAGATCTTACTGTGGGTTTGAGTTGCGTTTTCCTAATTACTAATATTTTGAGCGTCTTTTCATGAGTTTATGTGTCATTTAGGTATCTTCTTCAGAAAAATATCTATACAAATCTTTTGTCTATTGTGTATTCAACTTGAGTTTAAGAATTTTATATCTTTTAGAGACTCTGCCCTTATCAGATATATCAGATAGCTGATTCACATACATTTCCTCCTGGTCGAGGATTATCTTCTCACTTTCTTGATGACATTTTAGAATCACCAAAGTTTTAAATTTTGGTGAGGTTGTTTACTCATGTTTTCTTCTAAGGTTTCTACATTCTTAGCTCTTACATTTAGGTCTCTGACAAGGATTGTGCTCAGTCTGTGGGCCACTTTGGGAACCTGCCATTTTAGCAATATTGTCTCCCAATCCAGCCTGGCACCAGCGGCTCATGCCTGTAATCCCAGTTACTCAGGAGGCAGAGATCAGGAGGATCGTGGTTCAAAACCAGCCCCAGGCAAATAGTTCTCAAGACCCTATCTTGAAAAACCCATCACAAAAAAGGGCTGCTGGAGTGGCTCAAGTAGTAGAATGCCTGTCTAGCAAGCATGAGGCCCTGAGTTCAAATCCCAGTGTTGCCAAAGGGAAAAAACCTCCCTCAAATATTAGTTCCATTTTCAATATTTTGTTGCTTTTCAATTTTCAATGTGGTTGTGAATGGAATTATTTTCCTAATTTCATTTTATTGTTAATATATAGACATACAATTGATTTTGTATTTTTTTGGTCGATGTGGGGTTTGAACTCAGGGCTTCGCACTTGCAAACAGGTGCTCTATGGCTTGAGCTACACTTTCTTTTGTGACAGGGTCTCACTCTGAAGGCCAGGTTGGCCTCAAACTCACTAGTCTCTTACCTCAGCCTGCAGAGTGCTGGGATTATAGGCCTGTACTACTGTGCCAGCCTCACATCTAATTTTTGTATATTGATTATGTATCCATGCTGGTGGAGTGACTCAAGTAGTAAAGTGTCTGCCTAGCAAGCACAAGGTGCTGAGTTCAAGCCCCAGGGCTGAAAAAAAAATAGAAAAGAAAAACGAGTTCTATGCATGTGTGTGCCTGCACCACCCATGCACTAGAATTTTCTACATACAAGACCATGTCATCTATGAATAGAGATAATTTTACTTCTTTTACACACTAGGATTTTTTTTTTTTGGCAGTACTGGGGTTTGAACTCAGGGCCTCATGCTTACTAGGCAGGTGCTCTATCACTTGAGCTACTCGGCCAGCCCTTTTTTGTGATGGGTTTTTCAAAATAGGGTTTTGAGAACTATTTGCTGGGGCTGGCTTCGAACCACAATCCTCCTGATCTCTACCTCCTGAGTAGCTGGGATTACAGGCATGAGTAACTTAGGTTTCTCTTGTTGTTTTGTTTTGGCAGTACTAAGTATTGAACTCAGGGCCTCACGCTTGCCAGGCAGGTGCTCTGCCACTTGAGCTATGCTGTATGCCTGGGTGCCCTGGACCACCACCCTCCTATTTGTGCCTCCCAGTACAGCTGGGATTATAGGTGTGCACCACTGCCCCCAGCCATATGTTGAGATGGCATTTTGAGAACTTGTTCCCAGGCTGGCCTCCAACTATGATCCAAACTCTGCCTCCCATGTAGGACTGAGACACCTTACCTGAGTTAGTGTTTTCCCTTGCCTTATTGCTATGGCTTGAACCTCCAGTGAGGATGAAGGTTCTTGAGTTTCTCCTGATTATTGGGTGAAGTTATTTGATCTTTCATCATTGAGTATGATGTTAATTGTGAGTTTTCCAGAGATGGCCTTTGAGGAGTTTTCCCCTATCTCTAGTTTGTTGAGTGCTGCTGAATGGCAAAGGGTGTTGGCATTTGTCCAAAGCCTTTCCTGTATTTATTGAGATGCTTATGTACTTTCATCCTTTATTTAATTAATATAGTATGTTACATTGATTGATTTTCATATATTGAATCAACATTGCATTTCTGGAATAAATCTCACTTGGTCCTGTAATCCTTTTTATATGGATTCCATTCACTAGTATTTTGTTGAGGAATTTGGTGTGTGATTTTCTTGTGATACCTTTGATTTGGTATCAAGGAATACTGGTCTCCCACAGTGAGTTAGGAAGTATTTCTTCCTGCTCTAGAAGAGTTTGTGAAGATTTGGTGTTAATTTTTCTTTAAACATTGGGTAGAATCCAGATAATTCAGTAGAGTTTTGTGTGCGTTGGCAGTGGGTAGGGGGCTGAAGACTAATCCAGTCTTTCTTTCAGCAGAGAATTTGGAGTCTTTCACTTGCTAGGCAAATGCTCTGCTGCTTGAGCCATGCACCCACCCCTTTTGCTTTAGCTATTTTTCAGATAGGGTTTTGTTGTTCCTCCTTCTACCCCTCCCCCTCCCCACAATGCCGGCCTGGACACAATCCTTCTACCTACGCCTCCTGTGCAGCTGGGATTACAAGTGTATACCACTCAGCCCAGCTTCTATTCAGGTTTCTATTTCATCTTAGTACCCTCTCTTAGTGTTTGATGTTTACACTATTACTTTTAATTTCTCCATCAGCCATTTTTCTAACTTTAAATAATAGGATTACATTTTTGTTTCTTGCACATCAACTGTCCACTCTTTCCTTTGATCCTCTATTTTGTTAGACAAAGATATTTACATCCTTTCCTTCTGTGTACCTTATCATAACATCTATCAGCAACACTTTTACCATGTTAAGTTGGGAACATTTGCATTCTGTCTGTCCCCACAACTGATTCCTGAGTGCAATGTCTACAGTTTGGATTTAAAAGTTAAGACCACCCTAATCCTAACTACTCAGGAGGCAGTGAGCAGGAGGATCATGGCTTGAGAACAGCCTGGGCCAAAGAGTTAGTGAGACTCCATCTCAACTAACAAGCCAGACATGGTAGTGCACACTTGTCATCGTCTCAGCTGCTTGGGAAATGTAAGTAGGAGGATCTCAGCCCAGGCTGGTCCTGGGCAAAAATAATAATAACCATATCCTAATAATAACCATAGCAGTAAAGAGCTGGGGGCATGGCTCAAGTGGTGCAGTACCTTCCTAGCAAAAGGAGGCCCTGAGTTCAAACCCAGTACCACCAAAAAGATTCTAAAAAGTTAGAAATGGCTTCTCTCATACCCACAGCCTCAGGAGCATTCTATCTGACCCAATAGTGAACTCTTGTTATCTTTCACTGATTGCTTTGCATGGTGACACATTTGGTTTGTTTCATTTTTGGACCATTATTTCCCATATGGGGTTTGTTGTTTTTCTTGGAGTGTTTAACTGCCTTGTTTGGCTCTGGCATGACTTCATTCTGTTCTCAATACTTTTTCAGGCTCTTCATCATTCTGTCTATTTTTATCGAATCTTCCTTTTCACTACACATCTTCCTCTGAGAGCTCTCTTCCTTTCTGCTCCAAACTAGATGATTTCTTGGTACACCGTCCCCAGACTTCTGTCTTTCCTCAGTGAAGTCACATCAGCTCCTCTGAGCTTGGCCATGCCCTAGTCTCTTCTCTCTGAATTATTTCTTCTGTTATTAAGGGACTTAGCCTTACCTCAGTTTTCCTCTATCTCTCTTTTTGGTGGGACTGGAGCTTGAACTC
This sequence comes from Castor canadensis, assembly GCF_047511655.1. Classification (NCBI taxonomy): domain Eukaryota; kingdom Metazoa; phylum Chordata; class Mammalia; order Rodentia; family Castoridae; genus Castor; species Castor canadensis. Next base: position 89,391,126 of record NC_133398.1, read on the forward strand.
AGGACTTCACGTTTGCAAAACAGGCGTTCTACCACTTAATCCACACCTCCAGTCCATTTTGCTCTGGTTATTTTGGAGATGGGGGGTCTCACAAATTTTTGCCTGGGTTGACCTCAAACCTCAAGCCTCCTGATCTCAGCCTCCTGAGTAGCTGAAATTACAGGCATGAGCCATGGCACTGGGTAGTTTTCCCATCTCTTAAAGGAATAGTACAGATCTTTCTAGAATATAACTTCAGCAGAATTTAGGAGGCAATGTGCTTATATTGAAAATGGGCCTCAACTACTTAAAAAGCTGGACATTGATCTACCATTTGATCCAGCAATACCACTCTTGGGGATATACCCAAAAGACTGTTACTCCAGAGGCACCTGCACATCCATGTTTATTGCGGCACTATTCACAATAGCCAAGTTATGGAAACAGCCAAGATGCCCCACCACTGACGAATGGATTAAGAAAATGTGGTATCTATACACAATGGAATTTTATGTAGCCATGAAGAAGAACGAAATGTTATCATTCACTGGTAAATGGATGGAATTGGAGAACATCATTCTGAGTGAGGTTAGCCTGGCCCAAAAGACCAAAAATCATATGTTCTCCCTCATATGTGGACATAGATCAAGGGCAAACACAACAAGGGGATTGGACTTTGAGCACATGACAAAAGCAGGAGCACACAAGGGAGGAGTGAGGATAGGTAAGTCACCTAAAAAACTAGCTAGCATTTGTTGCCCTTAACGCAGAGAAACTAAAGCAGATACCTTAAAGCAACTGAGGCCAATAGGAAAAGGGGACCAGGAGCTAGAGAAAAGGTTAGATCAAAAAGAATTAACCTAGAAGGTAACACCCACGCACAGGAAATCAATGTGAGTCAATGCCCTGTATAGCTATCCTTATCTCAACCAGCAAAAACCCTTGTTCCTTCCTATTATTGCTTATACTCTCTCTACAACAAAATTAGAAATAAGGGCAAAATAGTTTCTGCTGGGTATTGGTGGGGGGAGAGAGGGAGGGGGTGGGGGCAGGGGGGAGAAATGAACCAAGCCTTGTATGCACATATGAATAATAAAAGAAAAATGAAAAAAAAATGAATGAGCAGCATCTGCATGATTTTGTTTTTTAAAAAGCTTTACACAAAAGCCAGGTGTGGTAGCCCACACCTGTAATCAGAGAAAGTGGAAGAAGCATAAGGATTGAGAGTTGGAGGCCACTTTGGGCTACATAGCAAGGTCCTCTATCTCCTCCAAAATACAACTATACACAATAATATCATATTTTATAATTTATTTTTCTCACTTAACATGACATGAGAGTTGATTTATTTCATTTAACATGAGATTTAATGTTCTCTTTCATTTCATTTTGCTTAATTTTCTAGTTTCTAAATGGACAACTATTGATTATTTGGTAGTGAAAGAAAATTAAGTTTTTAAATACTCACTGTTAACAGTGTTGCTGCTAGTTGCTTCATAGTATGTACTATGCTGTGCACAGTCATGTCACCAATTTGACTATATCTTGCCCAACTGCTCTCCAAAGTGACTGAGTCCATTTATGTTACCATTGATGTCTGAATGTGCCACAACCACACACTATGATTTAATATTGCCAGATTTAACACTTTCTAAAGTTTAAGTCATTCAAGGTTTTGTACTCTCTTTCCAAACATAAGATGTAGCCTGCTGTAATAATCCAATAACATTCTCAACTTCCTCATTTATCATTTCAGTCTAGAATTTTGGTTCATGGTTTTCTGTAAAGAGTTACTTAAAAGTTATCTTTATGCAGATAGTTTGAATTTTAAAAACCAGTTCTAAACATTCCTTCCATTATGCATTCTCTCTCTCTCTCTTGTCCAAAGGTATATCCTTAAGCTAGGCATGGTTGCAATCCCACCACTGGATATCCAGGTACAAGCATATAATCCCAGCTACTCAGGAGACAGAGGTAGGAGGGTCATGGTCCAAGGCAAGCCCTGGAGACTCTACCTAAAAACAAACAAAAGGAAAATGGGCTGAGATTATGGCTCAAGTTGTAGACAGTGTTTTGCTAGCAACTTTGCTTAGTGCTACCAAATAAATAAATAAATAAATATCCTTTAGTAGATCTTTCAGCAAATTCAGGTGAGCAGTAAATTCTAAGTTAATGTATACTTGAAAAAATTTTTAACTTTACTGTTAACTATTAACCGAATTGTACTTTAGAAGAGACTGTTACATTGCTTTTCTACCATTTGTTGCTGCTGATAGTCATTCTTAAATTTGTTTGCCAATCATCTTTTGAGATGTTCCTTATGATTCATGCTTGCCAATTTCACTGCTCTTTGTCTACATGTGGATTTAACTTAATTGGTCTACATTCTGAACTTCATGGCCTCCCTCAGTTTCCTCAAATCTAGAAGTCTCTTTTCAATGCTTCATTCTAGTCTGTTATAGATGTATTTTAAGATATATTTTGAAATTTTCAATTCACTCTCTTTCCTTTCTTGCTCATTAACTTTTCTACTCAACGTTATTTTCTGAGTGAGCATCTCAATAGAATCCACTGAATACCTCCAACATGTTCCAGTATCTAAAATAACAACCTGGGATTATCCTAGGCCCATCTTTTTTTTCCACTCTTGAAATACAGTTAACCAGTAAGTCCTACCATATTTATTTTGACACTTCCTCTATATATAGCCTCAGGAATTCTCTCCTAGCTTCTAGAAATGGCATCTTAACTTGTCTCTTTTCCTGTATGTTTCACTATATTCACCCTGCTACCCACAGATTTTCATGTGACCCACCTGCTTCCAACTTCCTGTGTCTCCCTGTAGCATTCAGTGACTACTAACTGCTTAGTTTGGCTGTGAGGCCTTGTGCCTCAATTCCATTTCTTATAAATACTCTTCATTTGAATCACATCAAGCTACTTATATACTTATAAAATCCACCTTGTTTATCAGGATGCATATGTGTGTGTGGGAGGGTGGGTATATCTCTAAGGCTTTGTATTTTTAAAGTATTCTTCCTGTTCATGTCAACCTGAATACTGTACCTAATATTTTCCTGTGAGAAGCAGCCTTCTCCTGAAGTCACAAACCTCCCTCTCAACTACTGAGCTACTGCTTCTCTGTCTCTCCAGCCCACCTTCAGGAGCCTATGCTTATCTTACACATAAAATAGAACTTGTCTCACTATGTTGATTGGGGGCTGTATTTTTGGTCTGCTTTATCCATTAGACTATGGGCTTCTTGTGGGTTCTGCTTATATTGTATATTGGTTAAGTCAGGAATGTACAGTAATGAAACTAAATGAATAGAAGGAATACAGCAAATTTCTATGGAAGGCAAAAGGTTAAAAATGGGGATTAAAGATTTTTAACTCTTGGATTTTGAATCTGGTAGTTCAATTTTTTTTGACAAATGAATCAGAGAACATCAAAGAAAATAAATTGGTACTATAATTGTCACATTTGCTGAAATGTCAAACATGGAGATTCTTTTTTATTTAAATAATACTGTAAGGAAATTCCAAGATGGCGGCTAGAGGTAGGAAGCAGAAAGCGACCCTCCTATAGTGAAATCTTGGAGAGACGCTGGAGACACACTTTGCAGGCATAATCACCGAGAAAAGGCATAACTTTGACTCCTCCACATCTCCAGCCGGCGCAGAGAATCTCCACTCCACGTTAAACGGAGAACCGAGGAGGCCCCCGGGCCGCCAGTGGCCGGCGCCCATACGGCTTGGGAAGACGTGGACCAGGTGAGCTTCGCGGTACCACGGTTCCCCCACAGACAAGCCTGGGCCAGAGCAGCATAGCCCCCTGGACAGACTGACCTCCACCCAGGAAAAAAAAGAGAAACTGAGTACTAAGCAATAAGAACAGTTAAGACACGCTGGAAAGAGGGTGGGGCGCCCTGAGCGCTGAAGATTGGGGGAAGGGAATCCTTCCCGGGACTGTAAATAAACGAGCCGGGCGGGCCGGAGAGGCTCTGGCGGGAGCGGGGCGCGCCAGCAGCAGGAGCGGGGACGCTTGTGAGAGGAGGGAAGACCCACTTCCCACGTGAACTGTAAATAAACACGCAGGCCTGACAACGCGGGGCAGTGGCGCCTTTCCCAGTGCTTGGAAAGGGAAAAGCCTGTAGCAGAGGCCGCCGCACAGGAGAACTGTGAGCAAACAAAGCCTGTGGGACCAGGTGAGTGCTAAGCTCACCCCAGAGATCTGCATAAATAACGCCGCCAGCTACAGGCTGAGAGCAGCAGGCAGGCAAGCCACAGTTGCAGATACCACTCTCAGAACTGCCTCCAGACGCTTTTTTTTTCTTTTTCTCCCTACCTTTGATGAGAGAACAACCGAATTACACCTGCAAGCCGAAAAACTTACTGAAACTGTATTGCATTTGAACTGGGGACACTTGGTGGGGCTTTTTTTCTTCTTCTGTGTGTGTGTGAGTGTAGTTTTGTTCTACTTTATGCATCCCCTTTGATGAGACAACTACAGAACAACATCTGAGACACCAACTCCAGGACTGGAGATTGAGACGGACATCCAAATTATTAAGACTGAAATTGCATTGCATATAAACTTGGAAGTTTTTTGGTTTTTTGTTTTTTTTTTTTTTTTTTAATTTTCTATTTTCCATTTTATTTTAATTCATTTTTATAAATAGATATTACTTTCATATACTTATTTTTTATTTTTTTTATCTTTGATTTTCAATCCTCTCTCTGTCACTCTATTGTCTGTTCAGCTTACTGTCGATTAGTACACTAACACTCCCTGTTTATACCTTTGAAACTCTCTTGTCTGATACCTTGTTCTGCTTTCTCCCTCTTGTCTGTATATTTGTTTTCCCCTTTTCTTTAACTTCTTGCTTTCCATCTCAGCTCACTCTTCCATTCTCAATATTACCATTGTTATTATTACAAGCTAGAAAATACTTAATTACACACAGTACAGGGACAGTAACAACACCAAGGACAATGACAGGAAGACAGAAAAAACAAGGAAACCAGTTTCCCCACAGCAAAAAATTAGTACAGGAACCAGAGGGGAATGAAGAGAACAGAAACTCAGAGCCAGACTCCAACAAAATGAAGATAAACTATGCCAAAGGACCCAATGAAGCCTACAAGAATAATTTAAAAGAAGACATACTACAAGTACTCAATGAGAATTTTATAGAGATGATACTGGATAGGGTCAACCAAAATGTACAGGAGACACTCAAGAAATTCCAAGACAATAAAAATAGAGAATTTGAAAAAGCAAAAGAAGAAATAAAGGAAACCATAGAAGCACTGTATAAACACCAAAGTGAAAGAGAGAACACAATGAATAAATGGATAAATGAACTCAGGACAAAAATAGACAACAATAAAGAAGAAAACAGCCAGGATATGGAAAACCTCAGAAAAAAGAACGAAACAGAACTGCAAAACAAAACGGAAGGCCAATCCAGCAGAATAGAACAAACAGAAGACAGAATCTCAGAACTTGAAGATGAAATGGTAATTAAAGGAAAAACTGAAGAACTATTAATTAAACAACTCAAGACCTGTGAAAAGAAAATGCAAGAACTCACTGACTCCATCAAAAGACCAAACTTGAGAATCATGGGCATCGAAGAAGGAGAAGAGGTGCAAGCGAAGGGAATGCGTAATATATTCAACAAAATAATAACGGAAAATTTCCCAAATCTAGAGAAAGATATTCCCATACACATGCAAGAGGCCTCCAGGACACCAAATAGACCAGATCAAAATAGAACTACTCCACGACATATCATCATTAAAACAACAAGTTCAGAAACTAAGGAAAGAATATTGAAGGCTGCAAGAGAGAAAAAACAAGTAACATACAAAGGTAAACCCATCAAAATCACAGCAGACTTCTCAACAGAAACATTAAAAGCAAGAAGAGCGTGGGGTGAGATCTTCCGGGCACTGAATGAAAATAACTTCAACCCCAGGATACTCTACCCAGCAAAGCTATCATTCAAAATAGATGGAGCAATAAAAGTCTTCCATGATAAGCAGAAACTAAAACAATATGTGACCACAAAGCCACCATTACAAAAGATTCTGCAAGGGATCCTGCACACAGAAAGTGACACCCAACTTAACCATGAAAAGGCAGGCAGCACCAAACCACAGGATAAGAAAAAGCAAGACAGTAGAGAGTAACATCAAGTTAGGTACACACAATCAAACCTTCAAATAACTAAGATAACTAAATGGCAGGAATCACCACATACCTATCAGTACTAACACTTAATGTTAATGGACTTAATTCACCCATCAAAAGACACCGTTTGACAAAATGGATTAAAAAAGAAGATCCAACAATTTGTTGCTTACAGGAGACTCATCTCACCGACAGAAATAAGCATATGCTTAGGATGAAAGGCTGGAAGAAGATTTACCAAGCCAATGGCCTCCGAAAACAAGCAGGAGTAGCAATACTTATCTCTGACAAAGTAGACTTCAAACCTACATTGATCAAACGAGATAAAGAAGGACATTCCATACTAATAAAAGGGGAAATAGACCAAAAGGAAATAATAATCATCAATCTGTACGCACCCAATGTCAACGCACCCAATTTCATCAAACATACCCTGAAAGACCTAAAAGCATATATAAACGCCAACACAGTGATTGTGGGAGACTTTAACACTCCATTATCATCAATAGATAGGTCATCCAAACAAAAACTCAATAAAGAAATCCAAGATCTAAAATATGCAATAGATCAAGTGGACCTAGTAGATGTCTACAGAACATTTCATCCAACCTCTACACAATATACATTCTTCTCAGCAGCCCATGGAACCTTCTCCAAAATAGATCATATCCTAGGGCACAAAGCAAGCCTCAGCAAATATAAGAAAATAGAAATAATACCATGCATACTATCTGACCACAATGCAGTAAAAGTAGAACTCAACAACAAAAGTAAAGACAAAAAACATGCAAACAGCTGGAAACTAAATAACTCATTACTTAATGAAGAATGGATCATCGATGCAATAAAAGAGGAAATTAAAAAGTTCCTGGAAGTCAATGAAAATGAAAACACAACCTACCAGAACCTATGGGACACAGCTAAGGCAGTCTTGAGAGGAAAGTTTATAGCCATGAGTGCATATATTAAAAAGATTGAAAGATCCCAAATCAATGACCTAATGATACATCTCAAACTCCTAGAAAAACAAGAACAAGCAAATCCCAAAACAAATAGAAGGAGAGAAATAATAAAAATAAGAGCTGAAATCAACGAAATAGAAACCAAAAAAACCATACAAAGAATTAATGAAACAAAAAGTTGGTTCTTTGAAAAAATAAACAAGATCGATAGACCCCTGGCAAACCTGACTAAAATGAGGAGAGAAAAAACCCAAATTAGTAGAATTAGGAATGCAAAAGGGGAGATAACAACAAACACCATGGAAGTCCAGGAAATCATCAGAGACTACTTTGAGAACCTATATTCAAATAAATTTGAAAATCTAAAAGAAATGGACAGATTTCTAGATACATATGATCATCCAAAACTGAACCAAGAGGAAATTAATCACCTGAATAGACCTATAACACAAAATGAAATAGAAGCAGCAATCAAGAGTCTCCCCAAAAAGAAAAGTCCAGGACCTGATGGATTCTCTGCTGAATTCTATCAGACCTTTAAAGAAGAACTGATACCAACCCTCCTTAAACTGTTCCATGAAATAGAAAGGGAAGGAAAACTGCCAAACACATTTTATGAAGCCACTATTACACTTATCCCAAAACCAGGCAAAGACACCTCCAAAAAGGAGAACTATAGGCCAATCTCCTTAATGAACATTGATGCAAAAATCCTCAACAAAATAATGGCAAATCGAATTCAGCAACACATCAAAAAGATTATTCACCACGACCAGGTAGGCTTCATCCCAGGGATGCAGGGGTGGTTCAACATACGAAAATCAATAAACGTAATAAACCACATTAACAGAAGCAAAGACAAAAACCACTTGATCATCTCAATAGATGCAGAAAAAGCCTTTGATAAGATCCAACATCATTTCATGATAAAAGCTCTAAGAAAACTAGGAATAGAAGGAAAGTTCCTCAACATTATAAAAGCTATATATGACAAACCTACAGCCAGCATTATACTTAACGGAGAAAAACTAAAACCATTCCCTCTAAAATCAGGAACCAGACAAGGATGCCCACTATCTCCACTCCTATTCAACATAGTACTGGAATTTCTAGCCAGAGCAATTAGGCAAGAAGAAGGAATAAAAGGAATACAAATAGGTAAAGAAACTGTCAAAATAGCCCTATTTGCAGACGACATGATCCTATACCTTAAAGACCCAAAAAAACTCTACTCAGAAGCTTCTAGACATCATCAATAGCAATAGCAAGGTAGCAGGATATAAAATCAACATAGAAAAATCATTAGCATTTCTATACACTAACAATGAGCAAACGGAAAAAGAATGTATGAAAACAATTCCATTTACAATAGCCTCAAAAAAAATCAAATACCTAGGTGTAAACCTAACAAAAGATGTGAAAGACCTCTACAAGGAAAACTATACACTTCTGAAGAAAGAGATTGAGGAAGACTATAGAAAGTGGAGAGATCTCCCATGCTCATGGATTGGTAGAATCAACATAGTAAAAATGTCTATACTCCCAAAAGTAATCTACATGTTTAATGCAATTCCCATCAAAATTCCAATGACATTCATCAAAGAGATTGAAAAATCTACTGTTAAATTTATATGGAAACACAAGAGGCCACGAATAGCCAAGGCAATACTCAGTCAAAAGAACAATGCAGGAGGTATCACAATACCTGACTTCAAACTATATTACAAAGCAATAATAATAAAAACAGCATGGTACTGGCACAAAAACAGACATGAAGACCAGTGGAACAGAATAGAGGATCCAGATATGAAGCCACACAACTATAAGCAACTTATCTTTGACAAAGGAGCTAAAAATATACGATGGAGAAATAGCAGCCTCTTCAACAAAAACTGCTGGGAAAACTGGTTAGCAGTCTGCAAAAAACTGAAACTAGATCCATGTATATCACCCTATACCAAGATTAACTCAAAATGGATCAAGGATCTTAATATCAGACCCCAAACTCTTCAGTTGATACAAGAAAGAGTAGGAAATACTCTGGAGTTAGTAGGTATAGGTAAGAACTTTCTCAATGAAACCCCAGCAGCACAGCAACTAAGAGATAGCATAGATAAATGGGACCTCATAAAACTAAAAAGCTTCTGTTCATCAAAAGAAATGGTCTCTAAACTGAAGAGAACACCCACAGAGTGGGAGAAAATATTTGCCAACTATACATCAGACAAAGGACTGATAACCAGAATATACAGGGAACTTAAAAAACTAAATTCTCCCAAAACTAATGAACCAATAAAGAAATGGGCAGGTGAACTAAACAGAACTTTCTCAAAAGAAGAAATTCAAATGGCCAGAAAACACATGAAAAAATGCTCACCATCTCTAGCAATAAAGGAAATGCAAATTAAAACCACACTAAGATTCCACCTCACCCCTGTTAGAATAGCCATCATCAGCAACACCACCAACAACAGGTGTTGGCGAGGATGCGGGGAAAAAGGAACCCTCTTACACTGTTGGTGGGAATGTAGACTAGTACAACCACTCTGGAAAAAAATTTGGAGGCTACTTAAAAAGCTGGACATCGATCTACCATTTGATCCAGCAATACCACTCTTTGGGATATACCCAAAAGACTGTTACTCCAGAGGCACCTGCCCATCCATGTTTATTGCGGCACTATTCACAATAGCCAAGTTATGGAAACAGCCAAGATGCCCCACCACTGACGAATGGATTAAGAAAATGTGGTATCTATACACAATGGAATTTTATGCAGCCATGAAGAAGAACGAAATGTTATCATTCGCTGGTAAATGGATGGAATTGGAGAACATCATTCTGAGTGAGGTTAGCCTGGCTCAAAAGACCAAAAATCGTATGTTCTCCCTCATATGTGGACATTAGATCAAGGGCAAACACAACAAGGAGATTGGACTATAAGCACATGATAAAAGCGAGAGCACACAAGGGAGGGGTGAGGATATGTAAGACACCTAAAAAACTAGCTAGCATTTGTTGCCCTTAATGCAGAGAAACTAAAGCAGATACCTTAAAGCAATTGAGGCCAATAGGAAAAGGAGACCAGGAACTAGAGAAAAGGTTAGATTAAAAAGAATTAACCTAGAAGGTAACACCCACGCACAGGAAATCAATGTGAGTCAATGCCCTGTATAGCTATCCTTATCTCAACCAGCAAAACCCCTTGTTCCTTCCTATTATTGCTTATACTCTCTCTACAACAAAATTAGAGATGAGGGCAAAATAGTTTCTGCTGGGTATTGAGGGGGGGAGCGGGAGGGGGTGGAGTGGGTGGTAAGGGAGGGGGTGGGGGCGGGGGGGAGAAATAAACCAAGCCTTGTATGCACATATGAATAATAAAAGAAAAATGAAAAAAAAAATATAAAAAAAAAAAATAAAAATAAATAAATAAATAAATAAATAATACTGTAAGGAATAGAATTCCAAAAATTTGCAATAAATGTCAACTATTCCTTTTAGTTCTGAAGTACAATTGTTTCTAAAATGGTATTTGTATATGAGTAAATATATATAATATATATATGTATATATATACTTATCTGCATATATAGGTCTTTGTGTATGTGTGAATTTATATTTATAGATGTAAGCCTAGCAAAGTTCTACTTTGAGTAAGTTCTAGATGGACAATGCATTATGAACCTTACAAACCTGCAGAGCTTCTCTGAATTAACTGACTGGTTGTATAGTTATATTTATATAATGATTAGTTGAATTACTGACTGAACAACAATCATGGCACTGATATTCCTTATATCTTTTCTGGAATAAGGCATGGAGTAAGTAAATACAGTTAACAAATAGAGTCGTAGTCTGTGATGGCACAATACTGCTATAATAAGCAGGAGTTCATTCTCAATGCTTAATGTAATTATAAACTCAGAGCACAACACTGAAAAATAGTTAGTGACCAGTCATTGGTTTTAGATTTGTAAATGGAAAAAAGTAGTCTTCCATTTATATCAAACTGCACTAAATTATAAGCTAAAACTAGTCTAAGTTATTGCTGAAAGTGGGTATACTTTTAAGTATCTGGGTCTTGATATGGAGATTATCAGTAAAAATGATCATGATTACCCAAGAAAGCGACAAAAGGACCTGTTAATATTTGTACTAGTTGCAAGGTGGATACTGAGATAATAAACACACAATTGGAGGTTATACCACCTTGGTGACTGCACAGTATACCTAAGGGCACAGTAGGGCTACTACACAGTGCACTGCCACCTACCACACATTTGCTGCTTGATAAGCAGATTATGATACAGTAAGGTCATCCCTCCAGGAATGTAGTAGAATGTACTGTGACATACGTGATACCACCACATTTTGGACAGCTGGCAAGGTATTTTAATTTTACTCTTTGACAAGCTTAGCAAATATAAAAGAACTATAGAAACAAGACATAAAAAAGATACTGAAATAAAAATGGGAACATGAAAGCTCTTAGTATAGAGCTATTCTCCATAACCAAATATACATTTTTTGGAATTTTATCTTCCAATTTTAAAAAAAGCATTTCTGAACATCTGCCATATAAGCTAGGATAACTATAAAACTGTAACTTTATAATGATTATTTCATACTGGCTAGTGCTCAGAATTTTATTGAACTCATTAATCTGAGAAAAATAAATATAACAACAATAATAAATCTTGGCTTTCTTTTCATTTTGTGTGTTTTCCCTTGTGTTTTTTCAAATAACCATTATCAGAGTGAGGCAGGGTAGAATAAACACATCTGTGTTGCATGTATCTTTCTAACCAATTTCCTGCTCAAAACAGCCCCAGCAGGGGCCAGATATGTCCAAAAATGACACAGCTGCAACCTCTGAAGCTCAGTGAACCACACTTTGACAAAATTCCCTACACCTAGAAATGCTAACGTACAGCTTAAGGCTGTTGTTTCTTCATGCTGCAGTATGTGGGAGAAAAGGAAACACAAAATCCCACCCTGTGATATGAATGTTTACTTTATGCTATTCATACATGAGATTCATGTAATTACTTCATGCAATTCAAACTCATACACACATATTTAAGGTTATGTGCACAGATGTAATACGAATACATGGTAAACCTTGACAAAAAAGCAAATTATCTTGCAATACAATGTTAGGCATTTAACTAAATGTTACCTCATTTGAAGAAATACGGAGTTGGGGTATTTAATATTGACAAATTCTTTAGATAATTAAGGTATATCATTTATGCACCAAGTTTAAGTATGACAATATGGCTTTAAATTATTAAAAAAATTAGATTGAATTGACAGTGCTACCTATCATTTTTAAGCTATGTCTTTAAAGGAAGTTTTTTGAGTCTCAGTTTTCTTATCTGTGAAAGACAGGCAATAATGCCTACATATGTTCAAAGATAATAAATGTAGACATTCAATGGTTAGTTATCACCTAAATGACTTTAATAAATATCTTTGTAAGATTTATTATGCAGTTTCCTGTCTTATTCAACTAGACTAGCAAAAGTTTAACCTTTCTTTCATTACTAATGGTCATTATTTCAAAAGCAATTATGATGCTCTAATAAAGTATTTATCTCCAAGGACTAAAGAGCTGTGTAACACTATTTGCTTCCAGGCAGACATTGCTGTGATTATTTAATTTCTTACTTCAATGATAATTTTGACATCTTTGCTGGCTGCCACTTCTTTACCCGTAGTGTCCCTAAATGAAAAGGGGTTTTTCCAATCTGGGTACGGGTTTGCCATCCATAGTTTGGTAAAACAAAAATCATTTCCAAAAAGGTATATTTTTCTTTTAATAAGGAAAACTATGGAAAGTGAAGTGTTACCAAATTGTCATGGTTATGGGATACACAAAAAATCTATGTTTTTATCTACATAAAAACATTTTAGAAGATCCAAGTCATAAAAAATATTGAGAAATCTTCCTTTCACTTATTTTTCTTTGCTGTTTTATATCTATGTACAAATAGAAAATCATTTTCCTAAGAATGTAAGAACTAAATCTAAGTTAAGAATTAAAAGCCTCTGGGAGAGAGAAGGTCTGAGATCCATTCCTACAGGTAATAATACCACACAATGTGTGTTTTATATCATGTATATCACATAACATTGGCATAAGACTATCCCACAACTCACACTTCAGCAAAATGCACTGTTCTTCATTCTTTATGTATTTTCTATACTGTGACCTCATTATTTATGTCTGTGTATCTGTGCAGATCTTTAAAAAGTATGTATTGTTTGTTATCTGAAACACAGCATATGTGTGCCAACTTATATGCAATTAGCAAGTTCTGCTGAGAGCTGAACCCACCAAACAAGGCAACCAGTGTCTCAGAATGTCACAGAAAGGAAGTAAATTAAAATGGAGAGTTATGAATTGGGAATAATTCAGGAAGAGAGTTTGGCAAATTGAGAGCAGCACTTGGGGTATTTGTCAGACCAGCACTTCAACTTTCACCTCAAATGCCACCTATTCGACCTTCATTATAACATACTACTTCTTCCACAGTCCAGTAGTTGTTGTTCTTTGAGGATTTGAGAGCTAGGTCTCCAGAAGGATTCCTCTGTTTAAAAGCTCTGTGTTTATAGAGGATTCATTTAAAACATTCACTTCTGACAAAAGCCACACCGAACATGATTAGGAAAGCCCTTTGATTTAGCACTGGACAAACAAAAATGCAATCCAGGAATAGACAATTCCTTTTAAGCACAGAAAGATTAGAAGCAATTTTTGCAATAGTATTTGAGATTTGTGCTTGGGTTTACTTAACACACCATTAAGCCTGAAGATCAGAGGAGGGAAACCAACCTTTGCCTTATGGATACAACACATGGGCCAACCGTGGTAGACACAATGCTTATTCTCTCTCACAGAGATATTTAACTGCATGGTGCAAATAAAGATACCATTTTCCTTCTGTTAAGATTTCTTAAATGAAATTTATGTTTTTAACACACACTGCAAACACCAAAAACTTATTGTACTGTTATCGGCTTTTAAATCAAAATGGTTTGCTATCTAGTAAGGACAGGAGAACTGGTCAGTTTATTTCAGAAAACTTTATGTACAAAAAGACAGTGTCTATGAACTTAATGGAGAGAATATAGAGTCCAGAAGGGTAATTTTTAATTACAATTTATATTGGGATTATCCATAGTCCACAGTTATCTGGTTTTATGGAAACACAATGGTGACACAGGTAACTGCAGTAGTGTAGGAGGCATAATTTTTTTCACCCTGACTAGGAAGTGAAATTGGCATTACTATCATACATGAAACCCAGCTGACTCTATTAACTGCTTGGGTTCAATCAAATTGATTATGCATCCTACTTTCACAGGTAAAATATTTTACCCAAAAGCAAAAGACTAAACAAGAAGTGACAGTAGTTTTCATACACCACTATCTTCCCATTAAGACATATGAATATTTCCCACTTTCAGGGGTTCGACTCCAAAACTATTAAAACCTAAATCATATCAGGTATCTATAATGTATTACCAAACATTATTCTTTAATATTAAATACTGTGAAATAAAAGAAATTTGGGAAACAATATGTAGTCAAGAACACCGGGGAAGCAGGGAAGGCACCTTGACCCAAAGTAGTACCAGCTTTGGGGATGCTGTTCATTTGTTCTGCAAACACTCGTGCTTACTGTGTGCCAGGCATTGGGTGAGGAATAAGGCAATGAGAAGAGGGGTGTGTGTGTGTGTGTGTGTGAACTGCTTTACAATTTAAGATGTACCTTCCCAGAAAAAGTAGCATTGACCCAGGTATATTGCAAGAGATACTTTCTCCATAGACAAAGGTAGGTTGTCACCAAGAGTCATAGCACACAGCTGGGACATGACATGTATTTGGTGGAATGGCAACAGATTGGAGCAGGGGGGTAGGGGGAACCTGCTGTTTTTTATGTTGTTTGGCACTTTCCAATTCGTAACACAAAGGAAGGTATTTTTTTTGTTGTTTAGGGTTTAGGAATAAAAATCAATATTGGTCACAGCATTTCTGAGTATCTTCTACAAAACAGCAAACTAGTGCAGACTATACTAATTCACTCATGTGTATATTGATCTCTGTGCTCAATAAATATCTATTGAGCATTTAGTAGGATTATACAAAGGTTGGGGAAATAGTAGCTAACAGTGCTTGAAAGGTATGAAGCTTA
Organism: Castor canadensis; assembly: GCF_047511655.1. Taxonomy (NCBI): domain Eukaryota; kingdom Metazoa; phylum Chordata; class Mammalia; order Rodentia; family Castoridae; genus Castor; species Castor canadensis. The sequence continues at coordinate 89,406,466 of NC_133398.1, forward strand.
AGTTTTAGGGAAGAATTTTCAGAGAATTCTAATTCTCATATCATAGAAATTAGTATTACAATATAAATGGGTTTAATCTAATTAAGCAACATTGTAAGTACACAGGTAAATGACATAATGAGACACCTCTGTAAAACTAATAAATACTTATAAAGTTTATTATATAAACTACAGTTCTAGCCAACGGAGGGGCTTATCCTTGCTGTAGATCACCTCCCTAGGTCTTCTTATCCTCAGGAAAGTGAGAAATCCATGCACCATAGGATTATTTTTTGAGCTCTGATTTGTTTCTATGGAACTCCTAAACTCCTAGCTAGTGAGAAGGGAGCTGCTCTAACCAATACTCCAAGGGCTGCTCTTGGTTTACCAAACTCTCTTCCTGAATTATTCCCAAGACATAACTCTCCATTTTAATTTTACTTTCTTTCTGCAACATTAAAATACACAGCTATCCTTGTTTTGTGGGTTCAGCTCTCAGCAGAACTTGCTAATTGCATATAAGTTGGCACACATATGCTATGGTTTAGCCAACAAACAATACATATTTTTTAAAACCTGCACCGATACAAAGAAGGTATAATTTTAATTTTACTAAAGAAATGTATTCTGTACATTTCAACACAGACATGTACAGGATAGAGCTCTAAAAACAAAGTAAATAAGTTAAGCTTCAAATTCAAGTTTGAGATTTTTCTTAAAAGGGACAAATTCATTGCATTCTTTTATAACTCTAAGCTAGCTGGAAAAATCCAGGGATAATTTTATAAAAATAACTACAGTTCCTGCTGTGCTGTCACAGTCTTCTAAAATTCTGCCACTAGATGGCAGTACAGAAACTGTCATTTTCAATACAGTTCTCTTCTGTAACAATGACTTCTGGAATTGGTGGTTTAGTTTATGCAAGAGAAACAAGAATCAAGATTCAGAAAATGGTAGAAGAGTGAAGGACAGGGAGAGGAGATAAGAGACATCTAAGAAAAGAAGAAGACAGGGAAATGGAAGGAAGCTGGGGAGTGAGGGTGGAGAAAAGATGGAGGCAAGGTGGGTACTTTCCAAAGGAAATTAAGAAAGAAGGGAAAAGGGAAGGAGAAGAGCTCAAGGTATGAAAGTCTCATTCAAATGGACAGGGACTACATTAAGACATGCACATTTTAGCATGATCCAGTAAACACACACGCACACACACACACACACTCGAAACCACATATGTGCTTCTGTAAAGAGGCTAATAAATGAGTTTCATAAAATTATACTTCTTTGGGTGATGTTCTCAGATATTTTTAATTTACTTCACACTATTTCCCTTTTTTTGTTGTTTTTGCCTTGCTGGATTTTGAAATCTGGGCTTCCTGTTTGCTACACAGAGGCTCTATTGCTAGAGCCATGCTCCTAAACTTTTTTGCTCTGGTTATTTTGGAGATATGGTCTCACTTTTTGCCCAGGCAAGCCTGGATTATGACTCTCTCTCTCTCTCTCTCTCTTTCTCTCTCTCTTTTATGTGCTGCTGGGATGACAGGCACATACACCATGTCCAGCTTTTTTCTAGGGGTCATGAACTTTCATGCCTCGGAAAGTCTGGAAATGCATTCATCCCAAATTCAGCCTCCCATGTAGCTTGGGATGACAGGCATGTGCAATTGCAACCAGCTAAGGGTTTTCCTAACTTTCTGCTTGAGCTTGCCTCAAACCATGACACTCCCAATCTCAGCCTCCCAAGTACTTAATATTGTAAGAGTGAGCCACTGGCACCTGGCTCTTCTTCACTTTTTTAAAACAAAGCAAAACATTTTTATCAGTATATATTACTTGTACAAGGGTTTTCTTCTGACCTTTCCATGTATGCTTACAATATATCTTCTTTAGGTTGAGCCCCACCTCCCTCATCCCTCTTCCCCCTACTCAAAATGATTTTAACAGGTTTCAATGTTTTTTTTCATATAAGTATATAAAGTATATTGATCATATTCACCCTCCTTTAACCTCTCCATTATCTAGCCCCCTTTCCCTAACAAGACTGGTTTTTCATTCTTATCCTTCATTATTTAAGTGTATATTCATTGTTCAAAGGAGTTTCGCCATGGTATTTCACCTGTAAATACATAGAGTTTTAACCAGTCTAACCCCTTCTGTTATGTTCCCCGCTATTATTTCTCCCTTAAAACTACTGATTGCAAGCTACTAAACTGATTTCAAGACTCACCAACAGGAAATGACCCAGAATGTGAACAACATTGTTGTAGTGTATTATAAATTAGAGCTGGCCATATAAGTGGTTCATAAAACATTTGTTGAATGAATGAACTAGTCTTTAAATGACAAAAACAGGTAGTGAAGCCACCTGCTTGTGAAAAACACCATTGGCCAATGACCAAAGCAGCATGTCAGCCCACACGAAGGTGGCTGGCACAAGAAGTGAGCATGTGATTATTACTCTGTAAATTGGTAAATCTTCTTTTATTTAGCAGAGTGAGAAATACCAAGTAGGCTTTTTCCAACACAAGACAAAGCAAAATACCAGTTAATCAATTCTCTATTAACAGCAGAAACAAAGTGAAATTGCTGAGAAAATAGTAGCATGGTTTTGGAGAGTAAAAGATTTGTTAAAAGAAAAAAAAAGGAGAAAAGGAAGAAATGGGACAGAAACCAAGTCACAGAGCTCTTAATTACTAAAAAGCCATTTAAGGGCGTGGGGGCAGGGGGGAGAAATAAACCAAGCCTTGTATGCACATATGAATAATAAAAGAAAAATGAAAAAAAAAGGAATAAATTAAAAAACCACTCAAAAAAAATAAAAATAAAAAAATAAAAAGCCATTTAAAACAGTATTGTCAGTGATTCTAAAACCAAGTTTACCTCTTGGATCTTACAGTTTTTCTTCTTTGATTTGGTCCCACTAGGACTTGTAAGTCACTGGGTACAGTGTTTATTTGTTAGCTAAATGTACATATGTGTGTGCGTGGGTATTTATATTTCTAGGAATGAGTACAGATATCCAAATATCATCCAAATAATTCTATAAAAAATTGCAATATAATAGGTAAAGTTAAAATCTCCTTGATACATGTCAGTACCTGGAGTATGTGAAATTAGCACATTATATTTAAGAAGAACATTATTCTAAGAGAGAAAAATAATTGCCTTATTTTCAAAGTAAAACTATTCACAAAGGAAATGAAAGATGTTGCACCTTAAAATCCAGTGTGTAATAGTCTATGTACTAAATATTAAAGAAAACTTTTCAGGCATGCCTAAAAATCAACATGGAAATTTATTTAAATGTAAATTAAGTCTTTTATTACAAAAGAAACTTGTCCTAGCAAATAAAAATGATCTATTTTATTCAGTAGCTCTTAATATTCCTTAATAACAAAATGAATACAAAGTCTGATCTGTCAACCTCTAGGATCAGCTACCTACCCAACAAGTGCATTTGTCTCTATCTTCCCTTCCTTTATAACATATACATCTTAGAATATACTGCTACAGGTACCCATATTTTACTTTCCGTGTTCTTTTTGCTTTTTTATTTGTATTTGTTATTTCACTCAGTGAGTGAGGGAGACAACCAAGCTCACTCCTAGTCTGTAGGAACTCACCTACTGGTTTTTCTTTTCTGCTAATTCTCTTAGAATAATACAGACAGCTTCTGTCTACTCACTAAACCAGTAGTCATTAGTGAATCTTAGAACCAACCCAGTATATGCCAGGTGAAGCAGTGGAATCAACAGACTGTAGACATTTCAGATAACCAAGAGTGAAAGAAGCCAACTCTATTCAATTTCATGTGCATGCCCAGAAGTGAAAAAATACAAATAAGTTTCAATTTTATGTTGAAAATCAGACTCAAACAATAGATCAACAGTGTACTATAGAAAATAAAGCAATCAGAACTTTTAGCTGAAATTATATTTTTCACAAATATGGACTTCCTATCTTTCTCTTACCATTTAACAAGCCTTTTTTTACATTGGTAGCAGTGAAACACCTCAGTCTTATCAAAGTCTCCACTTAAGAATAATAAATCAAAGAATGGCAATACTGTAGTCTCACTTTCCAACAAATAGCATTAAAAAAAGGACATAAGTAACTAGAGGGTTTGTTCATAAAAAGCAAATACAATATCAAAGTCTTAGTCTATATCTGGTAGTTATTACACATAAAAGTAGAGAAGAATAAATTTTCCAAAGGAAGAGAGGTAGTTCAGCCACTCAGAAGCTATGACAACTGTACACATAAGCATTTTTCAGCTGCCCAGGACTATGCTGGTCAGATGAACAGATGACACCATGATTCTACCGAATGGTGAACTACAAGTGGACAGTCATATATAAGGTAGATGGAAGAAGTGAGTTTGTGACAAGAACCATGACCTGAAACAAGACATCAACATTGACAAGCGTGAAAGCTGACAACAGAAGATAATTAGTGAAATGGTGAGACCTGAAATGGGGAGTCTCATGACAGCCAGTCTCTAGGTGCATTTAGAGCATCAGGAGTGAAGGCCAGTTTCCCCAAACTTTGCAATATTCACTTGATAACCGTATTGCCTTTTGCAAATACAAATGGCATAAGACTGAAAATACACTTGTGGCTTCTTCCTATAGGCTGCTGCGAAAAGGCTGTAGAAAGAAAATGAGGTATGAGTATTTCAAATTGGCTCTTGGCCACATCCCTTTGAAACTCCTGAATGGATGCTATGAAAATAAGGGGTACTTTTTGGAGAGTTCTTAACTGTATGTCCACATGTAAATCTAAAAGAAAGTAGCTCTCTTTTAAAGGAGTGACCAAAGAAATTACACACCCAAATTGGGTTGGATTCTTAACAGGAGAACCAACATGTTCTAGCTAGATATTTTAGGAACTAGTACTTTATACTCTAGAACCCAATCACACAATTTTTAAAATAAGGAATAACACATAATAACCTATAGAAAGTTATTTTCTAAATATCACACTATTCTCATAAAAAAGTTTTAATGCAATAAACATGTTTTATATAATTCCAGTAGACTTGGCTGCTGGTACTGCCTTTGCATGAAGAAAACGTGGCTGTATAAGGAACTGGAGTTGGGATCTTTCCTTCTGGATAATCTAATTCACCATAGTCACATGGGCAATTGGTGATTGTCAGGTGGCTAAGGAGAGGATGATAATGGGGAGAAAGAACAAGGCATCTACATAGGCTAAAAATGATGCTAGGGAAAGCAGATAGAGAAGAAAACTGGGCAACATGAAATACCCACCCAGCTGTACTTGAATTTTCAAGCCCTAATAGTTCCAAAGCTACTGATCAATCAGACTTTGTCATTACTAGGTATCAAGGTTTCCTGTTCCTTCGGCCAGATGGAGAAAGGAACAGCTCACGTATGGACAAGATGGAGGAGGTAAGTAAATGTTTTTTAGCTCTTTAGCTGAATTTACTGAAACTGATCATGGTATTGCCCTTTATTTATCCCAAATTTCTAAAACGTAATGCCTATGTATATTAAAATGTAAAAAATGCCCTTAAAAACTACAAAAAATTATTTGGGGTATGCATTGCATATTAAATTGCTGTAATCAATATTCGCACTAATCAATATTTGATCTTTATTATATTATATAATTATATTATATGATATAATTGTACATCATATTATATAATATTCAATACATTAATACAATATATTAATATTTATCATTAATAATGTGTTAATAATATATTACTAATTAATATATTAATTAATTACTATATTATATACTAATATATATTATATATAATTATATAATATATTATATTATTTATATATTATATTAGTTTTTGTATAATTTCAGAATTATCAATAGAATTCAAATTTCACTTAACTTTTATTTGCTTTTTATTTTCAATCCCATATCATTACTTTCTGTCTTTGTATTTACAATTCTCAATGGAACCCAATCTTGCTTAACTTTTTATTTTTATGCTTTGCATTGTTGATACTAAATCATTACCATCTGCTTTTGCATTTCCTTTTATTTTTAAATAAGTATCTTTTCTTAACAATTTTATCAATATAATAAATTAATTTTGGAATTCAAGCTAACTGCAAGATATAGGTTACCCAACAGTATAATAATTGATAAAGACTTTGCTCCTACAATTCTTTCCTCTGAAGACTTATCCATAATTATCTATTTTAAACTCTCTACTAGATTCTTCTTTTTTCCTTCATTTTTGCTTCGTTTTTTTTACAGAATTATGTCTTGACACAGGTGTAGTGGCCTACATCTTGAGCCACTCTGCTAGTCCATTTTTGTGATGGGTTTTTTCAAGATAGGGTCTCACAAACTATTTGATCTACTAGATTACTCTCGATAGTGCACAAATATAATATGCTATCTCCCACTACTAAAGTCCATCCATGATAGCCACCCATCCTAGCATGTCTCTACAGCTATTTACACAGTACTCCAGAACTGTCTAGACTGTGAGCTTCTTTCTCTCTCCTTCCTTCTGAAGAACAGCATACATCAGTCTATTGTCATCCCACTCCATTGACATGGTGCTCCTCATTGTCACTAATGAAGTTCTCTTGTCTAATTCTAATCCACAATTCTTGGTCCTCATTTTATTCAGCTCCAGAGCAGCATTTGGTAACAACTGATAACTCCCTCCTGGAGCCACGATTTCACTTACATTCTCTTTAACATTCTTCTACTTCCTTCACTAGCAGATCAGCATTACTGGGTTACTCTGTTGTTTTTAACCTTTCAGTGCTGAACTGTTCAGTCTTGCATGTCTTCCCTTCTCTATTCTTGCTCTCGCCCAAGATGACTCATGACAGCTCAGAGCATTAGTACCTCCACTACCCTCACGGATCCCAAATTTATTTTCCTCAAATAAGCCACCTCCTTTTTCTGTTCCCAGGCTCACTTATCCAACTCCCATTTCAGGCTTGGCCTTCAGAAGCAGATCAGGTGTGATGAATATGAGAATAGCCTTCTCAACCCCACTCTTTCTCATCTTAGTAACGAGCACCATTGTTTGCTCCATAGAACAGCAGAAAACCTAGAAGCCATCCCAACTTCCACTCCTTTTCCTATACACCACTCCTAACGCAAACTTCAGCAGTCTCCTTTCTATTTTCACTCCTGCCCTATATTCCTTACTGTAAGTAATGGCTCAATGATTTTTACAACAGGCAAAAAGGATCAAGTCACACACTTGCTCAAAGTTCCAGTTCTGGTGGCTTCCATCTGATTTAGTACAAAAAACAAAGAACTTACATGTTGGTCTTTGAGGTTTACCCCTTAGCCCTCATCTCCATCACTTTCCCATTCTTCACTCTACTCCAGTTCCAAGGACCTTCTTGGTGTTCATTCTTTCTCACACAGGTCATATGAATCTCAGTGTCTTTTACTCTGCAGCTCTCTTTTCTTGGAATGGTCTTTCCCAGCAATTATTACCAAAGCTGGTTTGGCAGAGAGGTCTTCCTTGATCATACCTAAAATTTCATCCTCCCATTAACTTTTCAACCTTTTATTAAGCTTTATTTTTCTTCTAAGCACTTACATCATCTAACAAATACTGGCTCTCCTAGTGGAACATAAGGTTCAGGGCAGCAGAAACTGGCTCCTCTTGGAATCCCAGTTCCCATAATTGTGCTTAGCTTGTAATTAATGCACTTTACATGCTAGAAGAAAGAAGAATTCTCTATCAAGGCAATAATGAACCAAGGACAATTGTGCCTTTAACTTGTTTAGGCTTTCTATTCTTTTCTGTCTTTAAGTATCTATTTAAAAAACAATGAAAATCTCCTGGGAAATGTAGCACTAACTTCGAGGCTGGTCTGAAATTCCTGGAGTGATGATTACGAGGCCATGTTCTTCCTTGAGCATCTTGCTTACAGATATCAAGTCTCACCTTCTGTGGTAACAAAACACCCCCTAAATGGGGAGATCTTCACTTCTCAGCAATTAGGGGGCCAAGTGTTATTTGCCCTTTTGGTGTCAAAGAGAAAATGTCTTCCTTAGGAGACTGCTCTAACATCCTCCCTGTCACTGCTGTAGTCTAAATGATGTTCATTTACTCTACCTTTCAAAGCACTGTTCCATCTTTCTTCCTATCTCATACTATATTGAAGGCCCTACAGAGATATCTGTAGACTCAGAGTTAGCTAAAAATTTTCCCTTCCTTTAGGTCAATAAATATTCTATACCTGGTTGGATGACCAACTAGGTTCTAGGCAACATCAGAAAGGATTTTCATTTGGTTTAGCTACTCAAGCATCCCTTGTGGAAGTTTCAACCCACCACTTCCCCAAACTCTAACAACTCTCTTGTGAGCACCATAGTCAGAACATTGCTTCTTTCCATGTGCAATGTCGCATGTGCAAATATTGTTATAAAATAACATTGTATTTTATCTATTGGTTATTATAACTACACTCCTATTGGGCAAATAACTGACTGATCTACATTTTAGTAAACTCTATCTATCCACAGTTAAATGTTATTTAAATAATTCTGTAGCTTATTTGTTTTATTTGATACCCATGAGACAGAAGTAGCATTTGCTATATCTTTAAAGTCAATAATGAATGCCTGATAGTGATACTCAATAAGGACTTAAATGAACAGATGACTGAATGATACATTAGCTTAAATATGGATGTATACATTCACAGTTCTTTGTGTTCTGTAATCTATTGGATTATCTATTTCTCTAGCCATTATTGTCATCTCATTATATGAGTTATACTATGTCTTTATTATTAGCATTTTGAAAATCAAACTCCAGTATGATGTTTTCTTTTGCTCAGTCTTACCAGATATACAAATCTTAAATCTGAAGGGAAATAGGGACTCTCTTTATCACTCAGACATTTCATGGCTGGCCTTGTGCCTGGCTACATATGTGCAAAACAAAGACTTGAGGAGTCACTGAAATGCCCTTTCCTTTACTCCTTCTGTGAGGTATGCAAGCCTCCCTCACTAGACACTTTCACTATCATCTAATTAATCAGCTGAACAATCAAAAACTTATAAAATGCTATAAGGAACATTTGTAGACTATGGTGATTAAAAACACTTAACATAATGTAATAAAAGTAGAAAAACAGAGAAATTTCCAAATAACTTCTTATACTAATCTCTCATCCCTTATAATTTGTTGTGGTAACAACTTTGACAAGCATTTCCATACCAACATTATGGGGTTATTTTTCTTTTTAAAAATCAATAATTTTCACCCTACAATTGCCTGTTTTTTAAGAAATATAGGGATATTTTGAATATTGTTGTTTTTGATATTTTCTGGGAAAAATAGTAATGAACAATAAGTGGAAACATTTGATACCTGATCAAAGGTAAACATTTACATTATGCTCTTACCCTTCTCAGTAACTTTAAGAGAGATCATTATGACCCCATTTTATCACTGAAGAAAATAAGGATTAATGAGATTATACAACTTCCCCACATTACAGCTATAAAAGAGAACCAAGACGATATTTCGTATATCTTTGATCTCAATTCATATGTCCCTACTGGCCATAGCATAGTCTAGTGGGTTTATGACTAAATAAAATTTCATTTGAAACAACTACTGAGTTAAATATACTGCATGGAACTAACAAATATCATCATGTAGAGAACAAATTATAGCATGAGTCTTAAAGTTCTTCTGCAATGACATATTTTCTAGAAAATTAAATTTTAGCCATTTAATTATATATTTTATATTTACTAACTATAAATAGTCTCTCCCATAAAAAACAGTAACAAATAAAAAACACCTCTTTTGCTTCATTAGTGAGTCAAAATTTTGTAAAGGGTTTGGAGCAACATTAAAATACCTGTTAGCTTCATAGTGAGAACAATGTTTTTCTTATGTGATATCACAAAATACTGGATTTATTGTGTATACACAAACACATACATAAAATACGAACATATAAGTGTGTATGTTTCACTTACTAGTAACTCCTTATTCTTAAAACACATAATCACATCTCTGAATTGTGATGGAAAATATCTGATTTGGCCTTCAGTTATGCTATTTTCAATCAAAAAATTTGTTCATTTCAATCTGAGAGATTCATAATTTCAGAGGGTTAGGCTTCAGGAAAATCCATGAAAAGGCTCCCTAATCCCTCTTTTTGTCTCTACATTTTCGCAACACACAGTACTAGTTCCTGGTCCATAACTGCCCAATAGGCAGTGGTTGTCTAATCATAGTGAATGTCTACATGTCAGCTTTTCATACTAAAATTCCTAAATCAGAAGATATTAACTTTGTTAAGCTAGGAAGGTAAAATTGACTTCAGTGGTATGAAGAAACTCAATGTATATAAAATAATAACTTGCCAACAGGGAAGGCACAAATCATAGTGTAAAACTTTTTCTAAGGTTGAAATAAAATATAATCCCTCTCTGTTGAATCCTCCTTTGTATGAGAACCAAAACATCATGTTTATTAGCATTTTATGCGAAGATAGTGGTTTGTGTATTTCTCAATATTTTAATTTTGGGCTTCAGTAGTAACTCAGTGACAAAGCATTGTCTAGCATTATTTCAGGTTCTGAAGACAAAATTACATATATGTGTACTCAGTTTAAAAAGGAATGTGCCAATGACTATGGAATTTCACATTTCTATAGAAGGATGGATTGGTTTTGGGATTCAAAGGCAGGGAAGAAAGAATAGACAGCATGATGATATTATAATTCCTTCTAGTAAAAATTTGATACAAAAAAGAACTTAGAGGTAAGAAACAACTACCTAACTGCCTGCATAACTATCAAACTAAATTAAATACTAGGTATTATTACATATAGTCAAGTGGCAAATATCTTCCTGCCTTATAAACCCTAGAGGGAAATGTTAACATTTCATTTAAAAATATTTCCATTATATTAAGTCATCCTGTTATGTAAAATAATAACTTAGACTTATGAGATGATAAAAACTCAAGTTATGTGGTACTTTTATGGCCATACACCTACCTTTAGAACTAGTTTAATGGTAAACTTTTTAACAAAGCCCCAAAAGTGATTTATCAGACTTAAGGCATTGCGACTTCAGGGCACATATTATTGTCATCCAAATAAGCTCTACTCTGAACAAACAAAAAAACCAGAAATATCCTTTTTTATCTTAAAAAAATTCACTGCAATTAATTTCTGTGAGGGATTTCACTTCATACATAGTTATACAAGCCATACAACCATATACACCCTTCCTATTTGTGCATTTAGCGGTAGGCATTATTTTACAAATTCTGACTTGATTAATAAAAATATAGACCAAATACAACCTAAAAATGCACCCAAATAATCATGATGCTGTCTAAACTGTACTCAGTGTCTATTCAGTTGGTCCACACAGTTCTGCACAAATCTTCCATGAATACATTGGTTACAAACAAATTTAGGTTCCATTCATTGAAAAGATGACTAGTTATCTTTACTACTGAAATAAAGGTTTTATGTGTTCTTACCTTTGTCATGGCTTCTCCCATCCTTCAAAAATGGCACAATAGTAGTGTTGTTCACACTTCCAGGTGACAGTACAGCTGTGCAGCCAACAGGCACTGACTCTACTGCAAACATGACTCAGTTTATTGGACTGTAAATTCACGGGACTTGAAGGCAGTACAGGTTGGATAATGTGCAAAAACTGCTGGCCTCCCATGCCAGGTGCAGAGACAACAAGGGGTCCTGGAGTAAGTACTGTGGATGAAGACAATGCTGAAGATACTGAGGTCATAACAGTTTGGGTTAAGGCTGGATGACTAGAAGATGATGGAGATGTTGAAGGAGAAGATGGAGAGGAGGCAGATGATGTCATGGAGACTGGGGTAGATAAAATGGCGGTGGGGGGGTGTCCTGGCTGTGTTTATTGACAAGTCCACTGGCTCAGTATGTATTTGGAAGTGATCTACAGGTAACGAGTCCTCCAGTGGCTCCCCTTTCACATTATTTAGAAACGGGAACAACTTCTATATTGGGGTAGTTGTGGACATTTGGAGCCTGTGGAGAGAAAAATGGAGCACATATTTATCTTTTTAAATCATAGTTTTCATAGATGCATGATTGATTGCCTGAAAGTTTACTAATTTTTCTCTTTTTGATCTGAGACATAAATTCATTTTCCAGGTATTTGAAGACTTATTCTAAGACAGTCCTAGAGATTAAAATTGAAAGGACAAAAGTACAAAACAGAGTAAGACAAGTTCTCTACCATAAAGCATTTTCATTCCCTTGGGAGACACAAAACAATTGTTTACAATAGACTAAAACCAGTGTTTTATGGGAGAAAAAAGAGGACACAGGAATCTAGAAGTTTATAGTAAATTATACAAAACCTCCTTTAAAACACACATTTTGAATACAAAGCATTATCTACTCAGGGCTGTCGAAACATAATTTATTTAATTAAAAATCATTTTGTCAGTTTGATTCATCACTACATTATGAGTCTCAGTTTCCTGTTGTGAACTAATACCAGTCTTCACTGGATACACTGAGCCTTCTTTTCTAGATCTGATTTTCTATGATGTAAACTATTCTACCCTTACTCAATGCTATCAAAATCTGGAGAGAGAATATTCCCCAGCAATAATACTGGGAAAACTCACTACAAGGTTTCTCCTTTCATGTTTGGTGCAGGACCTACCAGGACCTATATACTCATTGTAAGCATTAAAAAAGGAGAAAAAGCCAAACAAAAATCACCAAATCAAACAAAATGAAATCAAACAAAATTCAGTATTCCTTCTAAAAGCATAAAGGTTTCATGAGAACACTGTATTTTTGTCAAAGAGGTGAATAATTTCATTTTCCAAAAGATTATACTATCCCTTGAAAGGATCTACATTAAAAGTTAAAAATTTTCAAGTAGGTTTTAAGAAATGGCAGTATAAAATACATGCAATAGTCAACCAAGTTAAGTGTAACAATGTACTTCATAAAAGACAGCAGGTGTGAAAATGTAAATACAACATGATTTATGTCATCACATGCAAGTCTGAAAGTTAGTTTTACTCAATATAATTTAGTTAATAAAAAATACACATAACATTCTAGTGCACATGTTCTTTGAAGTGTTCTGAGGACCACATTTGAGCTTTTATAATCATGTAACCTTTCTTTGTCTGGACAGATATTTTGTTTTATTTATTTATTTTTTTACGCTAATTGGCACATTTGCTTTATTTATTTATTTTTAAAACAAACTGGGTTTTTAATTTTTTTTTCCTTTTTGTTCATTTCATCACATTGAAAAGGAGGAAACAAAAATGGTTTTGAATTCACTCAATCTTTTGGACTCCTCAGATGAACGGAACATTGTACACACTTGGAAGAGAGAGAGAGAGAGAGGAAAGTGAACTCCCACAGGGCCACACGCACCAGATCAAAAAACTGGGATACAGTGCAAGAATTTCCCAAAATGATTGGATCATCATTACCAAAAACTCGGGGTGGGGACGTGGAAAGCCATTTCTTAAAGTTGAGGCATGTTCTTGGTCAGCCTCGCGGTCTTCTTCTTTACCCTCATCCTGCCGGGCACTTTCCTTAGGTCTGGTTCCATCTTCTGCATCTGTCTTCTCTTCGGCTTGGCTGCTCTCCGCGGTCTCAGAGGCTGGGCTGTGGCCTTGGCGGCAGCCTCCCCTGCAGCGGGGTGGTGACAGCAGTAGCGATAGCAGCAGGCACGTGGGATTGTTTAGGCTCCTCCTTGGCTGGGACATCTTCGGCCTTGGAGGACGGCGAGTTGTCAGTGGAAACTGTAGTGGCACTTTCCGTGTCAGCAGAGCCGGCCTTCTCTGAGGGCGCAGGAGCCTGGGGGGCCGCGGGTCCGGAGCAGCATCGGGGCGCCCTCCCCTTCTTCTCCTCGAAGGAGCATCTCCAGCCGGGCCGCTGTCCTCGGCCTTGGGGCGGTGGCCGGGCCGCCTCAGTGGTGGCCGGGCCTTCTCCCTCCTTCTCCACGCCATCAGCCATGGGGGCTTCATCCTTCTTCTCGTTCCCTCGGCCTCAGCAGCATCGCCCTTCTTCTCGCCTTGGAGCTTTTTCCTTGTTGTGTGGCCACGGAAGCTAGCCTGACTTCTGGTTGCGGCCTTGTGAGCTTTATCTTCCGGATTGATACCATCTTCTTCAATCTTCTGGTCCTCATCATTTTTTTCAACCTGTTTGCTTCTTCTCATACAGCACAGCATGGTTGTATCCTCCCTTGCCTTCTTCCTGCCTTCTCTCCTTTCTTCCTCTCTCTTTCTATTCCCCCCTCTCCACCTCTTTTCTGCTGGCTTGCTCACTTGCTCTCTCTTGCTAGGGGGCTCACTCTCTCTCCCTCCCTCACTCTCTCTCTCTCCCTCCCTCCCTCTCTCTCTCTCCCTCACACACACACCAGGGCAGTTAGCAGCAACTGTAAGGTCCACAGCTATTGCTCATCGCACATGCTCTCTCTCTCTCTCTCTCTCTCTCTCTCTCTCTCTCTCTCTCTTCTACTCTCCTCTCCTCTCCTCTTCTCTCTCCTCGTCCCTCTTCTCGTTCTCCAACCCCCACCCAATCTTTGTATCTTTATCTTTTTCTTCTCTCTCTCTCTCTCTCGGTCTCTTTCTCAGAATTCTGGACAGATATTTTAAAATGTAGCTTCGTCTTTTGGCATATTGTTGAATGAATGTTAGACATAATCCAAAACCTGCAGTTGTTAGTTCCCAAAGTACTAGATGTGTTTCCCACAGACAGCCCTGATCATCAGCTGAATTTTGTTACAAACAGTGGATAAAAACCATCTTTAATGCTAGAGTGTATTTTAATCTCCTGTAAGTCTTAAAAGAAAAATATTTCTTGACACCTCTCCCTCTGAAGAAAGCCCTCCAGAGATTCTTAAGCATAATCAGGGTTGAGGGTCACTTGAATAATATAATGTTTAATGTTATCCAAGAATTATATGTTGACTGTTTCATCTTTAAAGTCTCCAGGGATTTTTAGAGATGTCGTCCTTACATATACATATTATGGTGACAACTATCTATCCATTATTTAAATAAATTATGTTCTATTTCACTCTTGCAACTTTTTTGAGAAAAAATTTCGTGGCAGTGTTTACAAAAGATTACAAAGTGACTTGCCTAACATTATATAGTTTGTCTGAAACATGAGAAGAATCTTCGTTGTGTAACTTGTTATGTGATACTATAGAGAGAAAATGAGACTTGAACTCCCAAATCTCTAATTTATGACCCAAACCATGCTACTTATTGGCAGTGCCACATTGGTATCACCACGGCAGTTCTGTATCTCAGATTATCAGTCTGGAAAAGAGTAACATAAACTCCAATCTTGTAAAATTGTTGTGGAGATTCACACATTAAGCATTTCTAATTAGGAGAGACAAGCAATTCAGCAGAATTCTCCATTTTTAGAACTGAAAATTCCAAACAGAACTCCCTGTATTAGTAAAACTAACTCAGGGGTGTGCTGACTCACTGCACACAGCATAAGATATGCACTGATTGGGGATCTCACAAGCATAGTCACTGCAGAAGAACAAGGTTTGTCAAACAACCGAACAGTTGTATGTTATAGAAACAGCTGAACAAGTCATCTTTAGAAGTCACTTCTGATTTTTAAAATTTCCTTTAAAATACAGAAGACAGTCATTTGACAATGTTTTTCCCTATGTTTTCAGTTTAATTAGACTGATTCACAGGAAGATCATTTAACAATTGAAAAAATGAGTGTACTATAACTGATTAGTCTCATTTCTTTTTTATTTTTAATATTTTTCTTTATTCATTTACTCAAATGTGCATAGATTGTTTGGGCCATTTCTCTCCACTAACCCCCTCTCTCTCCCTCTCCCATTCACCCCCATCACTTCCAGGCAGAAACTGTTCTGCCATCTTCTCTTTTGTTGAAGACAAGACATAAGCAATATTAAGAAAGACATAGCATTTTGCTAGTTGAGGTAAGGATAGCTATACAGAGACAGCCTAGCATTGCTTTCATGTACTTGTGTATTATGACCCAAATTGATAAATTTCTACCTGACCTTTTCACTACTTTCTGGTCACCTACCCATGTTGACCTCTCTCATTTTAAGGTTACTCTATTAGCTCCTCTGCAGTGGGGACATCAAGCGCTTTCAAGTTTTGAGTTTCCTACCCTTCCTTATTCCTCCGGTATGTGTTCTCCTTTTAATGTGACCCAAGTCTAATAATTTTATTGCATTTGTTTTAGATCAAAACTCTGCATATGAGGGAGAACATATGAGTTTTGACTTTCTGAGCCTGGCTAACTTCGCTTAAGATGATGTTCTCCAGTTCCTTCCATTTACTTGCAAGTGATAGTATTTCCTTCTTCTTCAAGAGTGAGTAAAATTCCACTGTGTATAAATATCACATTTTCTTAATCCATTCTTCAGTAATGGGGCTTTACAATGTTGAGGTACATTCCTTTTTTTCCCAGTTTTCTTAGCACTTTTATCATGAAGTGGTGTTGGAACTTATCAAAGGCTTTTTCTGAATCTATTGAGATGATCAAGTAGTTATTGTCTTCGCTTCTGTTAATGTGCTGTGTATTACATTTATAGATTTGCATATGTTGAACCACTCCTGCATCCCTGGGATAAAGCCAACTTGGTACTGATGAATGATCTTTCTGATGTGTTGTTGGATTCAGTTTACCATTATTTTATTGAGGATTTTTGCATTGATGTAAATGAAGGAGATTGGCCTATAGTTCTTCTTTTTGGATGTGTCTTTGTCTGGTTTTGTGATGAGTGTGATTCTGGCTTCATAGAATGAGTTAGGCAGTTTTCCTTCCCTTTCTGTCTCATGGAAGAGTTTAAGGAGAGTTGGTATTAGTTCTTCTTTAAAGGTCTGAGAATTCAGGAGAGAACACACCAGGTCCTGGACTTCTCTTTTTTGGAAGACTATGTATTGTTGCTTCAATTTCATTTCATGTTATAGATCTATTTAGGTTGTTAATATCCTCTTGGTTTAATTTTGGATGCTCATACATATCTAGAAGTTTGTCCATTTCTTTAATATTTTCAAATTTATTGGAATATAGGTTCTCAAACTAGTGTCTGATGATTCCTTGGATTTCCATGGTGTTTCTTGTTATCTCCCCATTGCATATCTGTTTTTACTGATTTGGTTTTTTTCTCTCCTTATTTTAGTCAGATTTGCCAGGGGTCTGTCAATCTTGTTTATTTTTTCAAAGAATCAGCTTTTTGTTTTGTTGATTCTTTGTATAGATTTTTTGTTTGTTTGTTTCTATTTTTTTTTTTTATTTCTCTCCTTCTGCTTGTTTTGGGATTTGCTTGTTCTTGTTTTTCTAGGAGTTTGAGATGTAGCATTAGGTCATTGTTTTGAGGTCTTTCTGTCTTTTTAATATATGAACTCTTGTCTATAAACTTTCTTCTCAGGACTGCCTTTGCTGTGTCCCATAGGTTCTGGTAGGTCATGTTTTCATTTTCATTAACTTCGAGGAAGCTTTTAGTTTCCTCTTTTATTTCATCAAAGACCAACAGATCATTGAGCAATGTGTCATTCAGCTTCCAATTGCTTGCATATTTTCTGCTGTTGTTTTTCTTGTTGCATTCTACTTTTAATGAATTGTGATCAGATAGAATGCTAGAGATTATTTCTATTTTCTTATATTTGCTGAGGCTTGCTTTATGTCCTAAATATGATTAGTTTCGGAGAAAGTTCCATGGGCTGCTGAGAAAAATGTATGTTGTACAGATGTTGGATGAAATATTCTGTAGACATCAATGAGGTCCATTTGACCTATGGTGTGATTTAGTTCTAGAATTTCTTTATTGATTTTTTGTTTGGATGACTGATCTGTTGGTGATGGGAGATATTAAAGTCTCCTGCTAACACTGTGTGGGAGTGTATATGTGCTTTTAGGCTCTTCAGAGTATGTTTAATGAAATTGGTTCACTGACATTGATATTTGCTATTTCCCTTTGCTGTATTTCTCCATTTATTAGTGTGGAATGTCCTTCTTTATCTCATCTGATCAATTTAATTTTGAAGTCTACTTTGTCTGAGATAGATATTGCTATTCCTGCCTATTTTCTGAGGCCATTGTCTTTGTAAATCCTCCAGCCTTTCACACCATACCAGTGTTTGTTTCTGTCAATGTGATGGGTCTCCTATAAGCAGCAGATTGTTGGATATTCCTTTTTAATCTACTTTGACAAATTGTGTCTTTTGATGCAAGGGTTAAGTCTGTTGACATTCAGTGTTAATATTGGTAGGTATGTGGTGATTCCTCTCATTTAGTTTTTATTTTTTAAAGGTTTGATTGCATGCTGCTGAATTAATGTTACCCTCTGATCCTTTGTCTTTTCTTCCTGTGTTTTGGTACTGCTGTCCTCTCATGGCTTTGTTTGCTTTCATTATCTGTGTGCAGGATTCCTTGAAGAATCTTTTGTAGTGGTGGCTTGGTGGTCGTATATTGTTTTAGATTCTGCTTATCATGGAATACTTTTATTGCTCCATCTATTTTGAATGATAGTTTTGCTGGGTAGAGTATCCTAGGGTTGAAGTTATTTTCATTCAATCTCTGGAATACCTCACTCTATGCCCTCTTTGCTTTGAAGGTTTCCTTTGAGAAATCTGCTGTGATTTTGATGGGTTTACCTTTGTATGTTATTTGTTTTTTTACTCTCATAGCCTTCAATATTCTTTCTCTATTCTCTGTGCATGTTGTTTTAATGATAATATGTCATGGGGAAGTTCTGTTTTGGTCATCTGTTGGTGTCCTGGAAGCTTCCTGTATCTGAATGGGCATAACTTTCTCCAGATTTAGGAAATTTTCTGTCGTTATTTTATTGACTATATTACAAATCTTTTTACTTGGACCTCTTCTCTTTCTTCAATGCCCATGATTCTCAGGTTTGGTCTTTTGATGGAGTCAATGAGTTCTTCCATATTCCTTTCACAGGACTTGAGTTGTTTGACTAATAGTTTTTCAGTTTTTCCTTTAATTTCCATTTTATCTTCAAGTTCTGAGATTCCATCTTTTGCTTGTTCTCGTCTGCTGGAGTGGCCTTCCACTGTGTTTTGTGTTTCTGTTTCATTCTTTTTTCTGAAGTTTTCTATATCATAGGTCTCTTCCTCTTTAATATTGCCTATTTTCATCTTTAATTCATTTATATCTCTATCTATAATTTTCTCTGTTTCACTTTGGTGTTTATTTAGGACTCCTATGAGTTCATTATTTGTTTGTGTCTGCCCTTATTCTTTATTTTTGTTGTCATGAAATTTCTTGAGTGCCTCTTGTACATTTTGATTAACTATTTCTAGTATCATCTCCATGAAATTCTCAGTCATTATTTGCAGGATTTCTTCTTTGAGGTTGTTCTTCTGGGCATTATTAGGTTCCTTGGTGTCATTTATCTTTGCTTTGTTGGAGTCCACAACTGGTGATCCATTTTCTTTATTTCCCTCTTAATCTGTATTAAATTATTTTGTGAAGAGGAATGGTTTGCAGCACTTTTTCTTCCTCCCAACACTCCACTTGGTACTATGCAACTATGTTCTTGATAGGCTACTCGTTGGATTCAGTCACCTGTTTTCTTTCCCTTGATTTACTTTTTGTTTTGAGGCTGTCTTGGGTTTGTAGGTAAGGTGCTATGGCATTTCTGTCCCTGGTCTGGGTGCAATTTAGTATTAACTAATTCACAGGTTTAATGCCTGGCCAAAGTTTCTGTGTTATATAGAAGATCCCTTGGTGGTAATATCTATTAGCAGTGGAAGCTGGGGGGTTAACGTTTGTAATGCTAGCTATAGACATTTGGGATGTTAGATAGGGTGGCACTAAAGGTGAAGAAGGGAAATGGGGTGGGTGAGTGGGAAAAGCAGTGTGGGGGCTGTTGTTTTTATGGTCTTCGTGTGTGTTTGGGTATATTTCCTTTTTAGTAGAAGAGGATGTTTGTGTTATGGATTGCTGGATTTGGAGTTGTGTAAAAGTGGTATAGTAGCTTGTTCAGTGGGTGATGAGTGTGAAGGAAGGAGGGGTACAAATTTCCTTCTTTAGACAAGGATTTGTGAAATTTTATTAAAAGGAACCCTCATCTCTGGTTCTGCCTCACTGGGATTAAAGCAGTAGAGATTGAAATCATTTGTGAAATATCACAGAGCTGGACAAAAGTCAAAGTCAGATTTGAAGCTCACATTGAAATATGTTGAGAAATCATATCATGTTATAACTTCTGGAAGAAAGTAGTGATGGAGGAATCAGGTATTCTATCTCATTTATATTTATATAAATTTAACTATGCTACAAACCAAAGGCCATAGATATTTCCCCATCAAAGAGAAGGAGACATCCTAAGGATGAGATGCCTCAAGACTTCTTTAATTTCCCTGTTCCTCAAAATGTAGATAAGTGGGTTTAGCATTTGAGGGACAACAATATACATCACTGAAGCCACAATAGTTTTGGTGGCAGGGTCAGTAACTGCAGAACTCATGTACACTTCAAAAGTTGTTTCATAGAATAAAGACACCATTGAGAGGTAAAACCCACAGGTGAAAAAAGATTTAAATCTTCCCCCCACAGTTGGGATCCTCAAAATAGAGGAGTCAATTTGAGTATATGAGAAAATAATCCCAGAGAGAGGAACACTGTAAATACACTGTAACTGTGTATATAAGGAAGTTATTGACAAAGGTATCAGAACAGGCCATCTTCATGAGGTGAACAAGTTCACAAAAGAAGTGTGGAATTTCCAGGTCTCTACAAAAGGAAAGCCTTAGCAACATCAGACTGTGGAGTAGAGCATTTGTAGTAGTAATGAATGAGCAGTCCACAGAAATGGGTTCATGATGACTGTTTACCTCACAGGGTGACAAATGGCCACATAGCGATCATAAGCCCTCACTACAATGAGAAAACTTTCTAAACCACCAAAAATCAGGACAAAGCAGACCTGGGAGAGGCATCCTGTGCAAGTGATGCTGTGAGTCTGGGCTTGGATATTCACCAGCATCTTTGGGATCATGGTGGTGCTTATAAAGATTTCAGTGGAGGGCAGACCGGAGAGGAAGAAGTACATGGGGTGTGGAGATGGGAGTCAGAGCTGATAGCCAGGATAATGAGCAGGTTCCCCATGATGGTGACCAGGTGCATGGACAGAAACAGGTTGAAGATGAATGTCTGCAGTTCTGGATCATCTGTCAGTCACAAAAGAATGAATTCAGAAATACTTGTGTGGTTTGTGGTTTTCATGTTCCTGATGAATATTGCAGAAAAGATGGAATGAAAAATGAAGTGAAATACTAACATGGTGGTCCATACCTGTAAATCCTTGTATTTGAGAGGTATAGGGAGGAGGATTGTCATCTGGGGCTAGTCCTGGGCAAAAATGGGAAGCCATATCCCAACCATAACTAAACAAAAGTGGGTAAGGGATATAGATCAAGTGGAAGAGCATCTGTTTTGTAAGCATGATGACCTGAATTCAAACTATAGTACTGCAAAAAAAGAATTATTTATGTATAAATAATACCACATCATAGGGGTAGGATAATTATAACAAATATAATATATCTAATGTATTATATTGAAGCATCAATAGATGCTTCAGGACCTGACAGATTCATTGCTAAAATCTACCAGATCTTTAAAGAACTTATAGTAACACTCCTCAAAGTTTTCCATGAAATAGAAAGAGATGGAACACTGCCAAAATCATTCTATGGAGCCAGTATTACACTCATTTCAAAGCCAGATAAGGACACAACAAAAAAGACAATTATATGTCAATTTTGAAAATGAACTTAGATGCAGCAGTCATCAATAAAACACCTCCAAATTGAATTCAAGAACATCATTTCTAAAAATCATGCAACATGATCAAATTGCTTTCATCCCTGGGATGCAGGAATGGTTCAACATACACAAATCTTTTAACATTAATACAGTCCATCAGCAGAAGGAAAACAAAAACAATATGATCATCTCAATATTTACAGAAAAAGCCTTTGACAAACTTCAACATCATTTCATGACAAAAGCCCTGAAGAAATTGGGAAAAAAAGAATTTGCCTCAATATAATAATGTTGAGGTGAAATATGTCAAGCCTGTAGCCAACATCATACTAAATTGGGAAAAACTGACAGCATTTTCCCTCAAGTCAGGAACAAGGCAAGGATCTCTACTCTCTTCACTCATATTCAATATAGTCTTAGAATTCATAGCTAGGGCATTAAGCAGGAGGAGAAAAATGGTATTCAAATAGGAAAGGAAGAAGTCAAGATATCCCTGTTTGAAGATGACATGATCTTATACCTAAAAGATCCAGAAAACTTCACCATAAAATTACAGGTACCACAAACAGCTTTAGAGAAGTAGCAGGACAAAATCAATTTACAAAAATCAGCAGTCTTTCTATACACCAATAAGGAACCAACTGAGAAAAATGAAGGAAACAATTCCATTTACAATAGCATCAAAAATAGAATATATAGGAATAAACCAAACAAGGGAGGTAAAATGCCTCTATAATGAAATCTGTAAACCATTGATGAAAGAAATCAAAGACATTATAGAAGATAGAAAGACCTCCCATGCTCATGGATTGGCAAAGTCAGTATTGTGAAAATTGCTGTACTACTAAATCTACATATTCAAGGCAATTCCCATCAAAATTCCAACAACATTCATCATAGAGATAGAAAAATCAACTCTAAATTTCATTTGGAATCACAAAAGACCAGGAATACACAAAGCAATTCTGAGCAAAAATGATTAGCAGTGGCGGCATCACAATATCCAATTTCCAACTATACTATAGTGCCACAGCAAAAAACCCAGCATAGTACTGCTACAAAAACATACATGAAGACCAGTGGAACAAAATAAAAAACCCATGCATGAGTCCATGCAGCTATGCCCACCTAATTTTTGACAAAGTCATTCAAAACATGCAATGAAAAAAACAAAAGTCTTCACCAAATGTTGTGGGGAAAACAGGATATCAGCATGCAGAAAATTGAATTTGGTCCATGTCTTTGATGCTGTACAAGCATCAACACAAAATGGATCCAGGACCTTAATATAAGACTTGAAACTTTGAAGCTAGTGAAGGAAAGAGCAGGGGATACCCAGGAACAAATAAGCACAGGCAATGAGCTCCTAAATAAAACACAAATCGCTCAGCAACTACAAGAATGATTGACAAATGGGACTACACGAAGCTAAAATGTTTTTGCAAAACAAAAGAAACGGTCACCAGCTTGAAGAGGCAGCCAACAGAATGGAAAAAAATCTTTCCCAGCTGTACATCTGACAGTGGATTAATAACCAGAATATATAGGGACATCAAAAAATTAACTCCCAATCAATGATTCATGAAGAAATGTCCAAAATAACAGCTTTTTCAAAGGAAGAAATCAAAATGGCCACAAAACACTTGAAGAAATTCTCACCATCCCTGCATATAATGGAAATGCAAATCAAACCCACATTAAGATTCCACCTCACTCTTTTTAAATGGCTATCATCAGCAACAAAAACAACAACTAATGTTGATGAGGACTAGGGAGAAAAAGGAACTCTCATACACTGCTTGTGGGAATATAAATTAGTGAAACCATTGTGGAAAACTGTAAGGAGGAACCTCAAAAAACTAAAAATAGAACTTCCACCTGAACCATCAATACAACTGCTAGGGATACACCTGAAGGACTTTAAAGTCAAGAAACAATAAATACACTTGCACACCATGTTTATTGCAGCACTGTTCACACTGTTTGAAGCTATAGAAGCTATAGAACCAACCAGATGCCTTACAAATGAAGAATGAATTAAGAAAATGTGTGTATGTATGTATACACACATATGTTTACATACATTTGTGTGTGTGTGTGTGTGTTTTAGTGGAGTTTTATTCAACTATAACAAGAATGAAGCCACCTGGTTTGACAGTAAATGGATGCAATTGGATGACATCATGTTAAGTGAAGTAAGCTAGGCTCAGAAAGACAAAGGTCATATATGTGAGATAGACACAAGGAAAATATAAACAATATTATGAAAAACAGGCTATGCTAAGGATAAACCAACAATAGGAGAGGGATGGTGACAGAAGGAATTTGAGAAGGTGAATGTTGGTGATGTACTTTCTATTCAAGAATGAAAATACAATTTTATGCTGCCAAAATCACCACAAGAAAGGGACTAAGGGAGAAAGGAGAAATATAGAGGGCATGAATGAATTAAAGATATAAGTGTATACTTGGAAATGTACAAGGAAATTCTATGTCAAGCTATGGTAAACAAACAAAAGGCCTTTTTGCCCAACATATGGAGAACAGTACAGAAAAACAGACCGTGTCTGGGGGTGTGTAACAATGGGAGGGGGGAAGATATAATGAAAATGTGAAGGAGGCCAAATATAGTGAAAATTTGCATTTTATGGGAAAATAGAAAAATAAGGCAGGAATGGGGGAATGGAGGGTAAAGGAGAATGACAGAGGGGTTGAATCTAGCTATAATGTATTGCAAGAACTTCTGTGGATATCACAATGTAAACCTAGTACAATAATAATAATAATAAACAAATAGATAAATATAACAAACAAAAAGAAAACAAACAGTAAATATCAGTCAGGAAAAAATCATATCTCTCTTACACTGTTGGTGGGATTACACAGTAGTAAAACCAAGCTAAAATTACATTATGGTCATGCTTTTTACTTGAAGGATATATCTGAAGCAAATATGAAAGAGTATAAATCAATATTCAGGGGGAGGACCCTGCTCTCCCAAGTTCACTGTAGCATTATATAAAATAGCCAATCTGTGGAATCTTCATAAATGCCCATTAACTGATCGATGGATAGAGGAAAATATGATATACATGTGCAATGGAATAATACTCACCCATAAGTAAGAATAAAATCATGTGATTTGCAGAAAACTGGATGAAACCAAAGATCATCATTTTGAAAGAAACAAGTGAGGTTCAAAAGAAAAACATTACATATTTTCCTTTATATGTGGAATCTAGGTCTAAAATGATGCCAATAGTAATAATAATAATAATATGACAAGAATATAAAGTGATAACTATGGAGAAGAGTCTATGGGCAAGTGGGGTGTTAAGAGAGGTTACTGGGAAGTGAAGCAATTCCTAAGTATATTAAATATATGATGATAACATACAAATAACCCAACAAATATTGTTGTAAAGGGGGGAGGTAAGGAAATACAATGAAGGGGTAAAGTTGTTCAAAGTACACTGTATTCATTTAAGAAATTTTCATAATGGAACTCCCTTTTACTATTAATGGTAAAATAAAAAAAACTGCATTGATAGTTTCAAAAACATAATGTAATTGGACATTAATAGATTTTTTTTCTGAGTATGTTAACTACACCGGGGGTTTCCTTGTGATATGTAAAACCTACTTTGATCAAATTTACCTCATTTGTGTTACTGCTTCCTAAACTTCCTCCTTCCCCTTCTTTTCTTTACACTTTTTAATGGGATTCAATATATTACTTTCATAAATGTATATAGTGTACATCTATAATGTCTACATTATTTCACCCTGTCTTTCTCCATACACCTACCTCTTTGTTACCCCCAAACATCCCCCTGTTAGAATCATACCATATTGTAAACATCTTTTAAGTTGACATAAGCAAAAGCATGCAGTATTTTTCCTCCTTAACTTGGCTTGCTGGTCAATTCAGGTGGGAAGCTCAGAATTCCAAAATGCTAATGAAATTTGGAAAGAACAGGGTACTCCTGAGGTTTCACGTAGGAAACCTTTGCTCTGTTGTGAACTGGATTACAGATCACTCATGTTCCATATTTTCTTCTCTCTTTGTTTTGGAAGTGGATGTGTTTGAACTACTCAGAAGGAGGAAAAGTTTCACAGAACGTTCTCATAGCAATGTTCATGACTGTGGTTCCTACAACCAGAGGTTAACTAACCACTTAAGTCATGCTCCTAACCTTTGGGCTTTAGTAATTCTTCAGAAGGGTCTTCCATTTTTACCTCTTACTTGGCTGGGGTAGCAGGTGTATGCCACTATGACTTGAGATAAGGTCTTGCTAACATTTCTGTTCAGGCTAGCCTTAAATCATGATCCTCCTATCTGTACCTCCCAAATAGCTGTGATTACATGGGTGAATCACCATGCCCAGTACCAGTAAAATGGGGCCAGTAACTTGGCAAATTTTGGATGTACACCTCATTCTGGGATAGCCTGGTCTTTATTGCAAGAAACTGTCTTAGAAAAGAAATTGCAAATATCAAAACAATAATACCAACAATGAGAAAAATATTAGTTACAAAATGTTTAAACCTGGAAGGTGAATTGTAAATGTCCATATTTTGTTTTATACTTAGAAGAGGCAGAAATTGAATCAATGGCTATTTATGGGTAACTCAAAGAATGTTCATTAGGTCCAACCCACATTTATACTTTTGCAGTAATTCTATCATGTCCTTAGAAATAGACAATTGTTGACTATGTGCAACATATGAGGAAAACTTTTCTACATTAACCTTGAGATGAAGACATTCTAGAAAATTCCCAAAATTCAGAACGTCATTCTGTGGATGCAGTTTTCCATTTTGGTTCATAATCACACTATCCCCAGGAGGACTGTTACATTGGACGTCTTTCTGAAAGGAGTGCAGATAAAAGTGAGGTGCTGATTTTTGACAAAGTGGGTCCAGTAATAACACACAAGACCCGCAATAAGGAATGAACCTTATTTGCTATCCCTCCTTATAGAATGTCAAATTCTATTTGACATTTTCAATAGGCAGAAGCATGATGCATATTCTATAAAATTTATTGGGTCATTTGATAACCAGAGGTTAATTAAAGGAAAGTATCCTTTCCTTAATTAAGAATAGCAAAATTAACTATATGTAATAGAAAGTCTCAAAAAATCCAATATGAATGGGAAATTGGAAATGTTCATAGATGTAGGTGATGATGACTCTTACAAGATTAGAGAAGAAAGCAAGATATGCTTATTATTCAAGGTAAATATGATGTTGCAATATTTAACTGTAACATTAGTGGGTTTATATTTGAATCTCCTATTTTATGAATCATATGAATTAAAATGTATGAAGATGTATTGCACCCAGAACATGCTTTACATCTGAACCACTGCAGGGATTACTTAATGAAGTAATGTGGCACTTGGTGGCAAACACATTATAACAGCTTTGAATGGCAGAACAAGATATAGAAGACATCCACTGGCACACTGGTCTTTCCTTCACTGACTTGGCATATGGGAGAAATTGTTGACTCAGAACCATAAAAGACACCACCATGCTGAACATGAGAAACTTGGCTTCACTGTAGTCTGGTGATAAATATAGGTGGTTTTGTTGGGATGGCATGTGAAGGGTAAGGAGCAGAGGAACCAAGGTTATTTAGAGGAGCAGTGTAAAGCTGGGAACCTTCATATTTTTCTTGACAAAGAAAATGTCTTGGTGCTTCACCAAAAGCTTAAGAACAACAGCCATGATAAATATATTTAGGAAGACAGGAATAGAATATGTATCTGTTCAGAGCTACATGGACAAAGATAACCCAAAGTGGATTTCATAAACTTGGATGGCCAGTGTATTTTTTTGAAATAGTGATCTTTCCTGATGATACCATACTAGTGCATGTTTTCCGCACTGAACTTATCTGGAACAGAATTTCAGGAACCATCTGTACAGTTCACTGTTTTACTGTTAGATTCAGCTCTTCAAGTTAGAAAATTGGAAAAGCTCAGTCTATTTTCCTTCTTTCTTCCTGGAAATGGCAAAAATGGGAAATCCATGTAGGTAATTATTCCAAATTAACATTATCCATCTTCTTTAGGATTATGTAAACAAACCTATTGTTTCATATTCTTATTCACCTGGCATATACATAAAAGCATTTTTCTTTTCTCATCAAATTGCAAAAGACCATCTATTTAGCTAGTTAAGCATCAAGAATGTATGATCTATGTTTATTCTTATACTGAACAAGTACTACATCTATTTCTTGACTTTCAATAAGGTCTATCTTTTGTTTCTTTTCATGATGGGATTACATTAGAAAGGTCCAATGTTGTAATGTCATGTAAGTGAAAATATTTGGTATTTAAAATTTTAGGAAATGGAAGTGAATGAAGAATACTTCTTACAATATGGATGTACCTTGAAAACATGTCAAATGAAAGAAGACACAAAGAAGAAGTATCATATTTTATTCATAAGAAATCCAGAAAAATTAAATTCATGGAAATAGAAAATCCACTGGTGGGTTCCTTCCTTCCCAATAATGAATAGCTGCTTAATGAGGAAGGAGGTCACCTCCTTCCTCATTATTGTAAAAAGAAAATAATGACATGAAGAAATGTTCAACATATTTATACATCAGGAAATGCAAATCAAATTGTAGGAAGATTATATCTAAGCACTATCAGAATGATAACACCATGAAAACAAATAAGAAATTCTGGTGAAGACTGGGAACAAGGAATGCTTGGTAGATTGTTGGAAATTAGTACATTAGTAATTAGAAAATTAATGCAGCCATTATGGAAATACATAAGGGTCTATCTCAAAATATTTTTTAAAAAAGACTTAGTATATGATCCAGCAATGCTATCCCTATGGATATATGCAAAACAATTAAATTAGCATAAGACAGATGCCTGCATATCCATGTTTACCATAACACTATTCTCAAAAACTAAGATCTGGAATCAACCTAGGCATCAGTTAAGAGATTACTGGATAAAGAATATATGGCATATGTATATGATGGAATATTATTCAGCCATAAAAATAAGAAGAATATATAATACACAGGAAAATGGATAGAACTGCAGTTTTATCTTGTTGATAAAGATGTTAAATGGTTCCATTTAAATATAACTCAGAATGTAAAGAGAAAGAGGATCCATAGTGATTGCCCAGAACTTTAAAAATATTTTAGAATGTAGTGAGATAACCTTCAGATTATCTATTTCCATCCAAATCCACTTTTATACCCTAAAAATTTCAAAGACATCTCATCAGGTCTCATAAGAATAATATAGCTCTTGGGGGCAAAAATGCATGCTAGATCTGCACTGGAGGAAACAATGGAGATCTCCACAGCAATCACAACCTTCCCCTTGGTGCTGTGGTAAACAGGATGACAGTGACCCAGACACTACAAAATACCAGCATGCTGAAAATCAGGAACTTGGATTCATTGAATGTGTCACTCACATGCCTGTCCAGGACAGCCAAACTGAAGCTTTACAGAGCCAAGGAGGCTAGGAATCCCTGGACAGAGTAGAAGGCAGTGACTAAGACTTGGTTGTACATGATGATGTAGTGGCCATGTTTAGAGTATAAATCTATCTCAATGAAGGGAGAAGACATTCCCAGCTATACTTCACAGAGAATAAGCTGGATCAGTGTACAGATAGTAATGATGAAGTTAAGAGGACCTCATACAACAAATCACTTCTTTCTCCCTCGATCAGTGGTTTTAACAGGAAGAATTTTGGCTGAGAGACTGGGAGCAGCCACAGTGAACACAACCCCAAATGTGGTATGCTGAAGGATGCAAGTGGCTACACAAGGACACACAATGCAGAGAAAGCAGCAGTGAATATGGAAGGGGAAGTAGAAGAACAGAATATAGCAAAGTGCACAGTCATTGGACTTGACAAACATAGTATCCTGGTATTTTATGGAGACTCCAAGAACAACAGTTGTGAGGACAGAGTAGCCCAGGGTGGCACAAACTAGAGTCTTCCCCAATGTTTCTTCATGAGCCAGAAACATTGTGGCTTTTTGTGCACATGTTGCTTGCTCTTTGTGGGTGAACTGATGACCCAGACACTTCATACATTGATCTATATCTGCCAAGAAAAGCAAAATGTCACCCGTCTGGTTCAATAAAACTCCCTTGAATATGCAAAGTGAACAAGCTTAGCCAAATTTTCCATCTTTAGTGTGGCAGGCAGGAAATAAAATAATGTTGTATAGGAAATGATTGCCAAATAATATTGCCTATAGTATCTGTCTGCATCCTAAAAGCTAGTGTTCTCTTTACTTATTTTGATGAGATAATTATTTTTGCAACCCAGCAAACCAAAATGACTTACTGTCTTTGAACATTAAGGAGACTACAGTAAAATGCATGGGCCATGGTATGGGCAAAACAAACATTTATTACTGAAAGTTTTGTGACCGGGCGGAAGTTCAAGAACAAAGTGTTACCTGATTCAGTTTCTGGTAATTGGTATGTGTTGAAATGATGTTGCCAAAACACCTTCTAATTACATGGCACTAAGATCAAGCAAGCTCGCACCAATTTGTTTATGTCAGCATGAATTAATGACCATAAATAAATCCCTATGCCATATAATACACTCAATTTGGGGGCTATGTTTCTACACACGTATTTTTGTAAAACACAAACAATCTCCCTGTATTGCTCAATTATTCCCCTCTGACCCATGTCCTGTATTAATTCATTCAAGGGACCAGTGGTAATTGAGAAACCACATAATCCAAGACAATTTGCCAAATTGCAAAGAAATAGAAATGGTAACTAATATGTGTTATAATTGGAAGTATATATCCTACCTAGTAAGTACTTATTTCTGTCATAAAACATGCTGGAAGTTTCATTGCAATGCACTAAGTCTGCAGATCAAATTGAAGAGTGAGGGCATCTTCATAAAATTGAGATTTTGCACACAAGAACCAATCTTATTTGTCCACTTATTTCTTTCAAATGTTAGTTTTCCAAATGATGTGCTATCAATTAATAAGAACTCATTTAGAATTTTTATTAAAACTATTTCTATGTGTTTCATAATCTTATATTGCAAAAGTCACTTTTAAGTGACTTTTTAGTGATACGGTGCTTTGAACTTAATGCCTGTGTTTTCTAGGAAAGCACTTTATCACTTGAGGCACAACTCTCCCTTTTTGCTTCTATTTTATTTTGAAGATAAGGTCTTAATTTTTTTCCTCAGAAGACTCATGGAACCATGATCCTCCTATCACTTTCTTCTGTGTAGCAAGAAATGAAGGCATGAATTCCCAAGCTGGGACTGCTTTTTGTGAGATAGGGTACCACTGACACTTTTGCCCAGTCTGGCTTTGCAGTGCAATCCTTCCATCTCCAAGTCCCACATAGCTGCAACTATACACACACCACAATACCTGACTTTAAGTGTCTTTTCAAAACACAATACAACTAATTAGAACTGAAAATTTGTGTTTATCTAAATGTATTCAGCCATTACTAGAGTCAATTACTGCTTCATTAATTTGTTTGGATTTTACATGTATGTGATAATTTCGTATGAGTAAAACTTTTGTTACTCCATTTTCAATATAATATTGATTTTGCCTTTATTTTCTGACAATGTTCATTGGGTAAGACACTCAGTGCAATTTAATCAGAAAGAAAATATAAGTAAAACCATTCAGGTCCGCTAACTTTTAAGTTAAAATCAGACAGTTTGTTGGCATTTTTATTCAATACTGCAGTTTGAACTCTTGGACTCATGCTACCTCAGCAGGCATTCTATCACTTGAGCCACACCTACAGCAAGTGTCTTCACAATAGCAAAACTGGGGAATCAGCTGAGGTGCCCAACCACCAATGAATGGATAAAGAAAATTAAATACCATGGAATATTACTCAGTCATACAGGAAAATGAAGTTATGTTAATTGCCAGAAGATAGAATTGGAGATTATGTTGAATGAAATCAGCCATGCCCAAAAGCCAATTATCACATGTCCTTGCTTGTCTGTTGAACCTAGACCTAAAATAATGATAATGATGATAATAATGATGTATATGGGGAGTGTCTGGGGTAATCAGTGGGACAGGCATGGGGGAAAGGAAAGGAAACTTAGGGGAGAAGAGAATGGAGTCTGCTGCATATATACAAATAAAGACAGTATAATGAATCCCAGAATACACTGTCAGAGAATGGGGAAGGGACAAGGGAAACAACAGACAAGGTGAACTTGTCCAAGGTACACTGCATGCAGATATGCAATTGTTACAATGAAACCCCCTAATATTATTAGTATATGACAATTAAAATATTACTAAAATTTTTTTAAATAGAAAAAACAAAAAAGAAATAAAAGAAAAAACCAATTACATAAAGTTCTCATAGCTGAATCATCTATTATTAATAACTCACTCTCCTTTTTGATGACACTTCTACCAGAAGACACCTAATGGGTTAAAATTGTTCTCAGGCAAAATTTACTTTCTATTCTCCTCTGAGTTCTATAAGTTAAATTAAAAGGTTAACTATTCTTGGGAAAACAAATTTTGAAAACTTCATAATGATTAGAAATCAGTAATTTCTCTCTAGAAGAACATAATTCAGAATATCAATTAACCTTTATATGTAACAACTTGTGGGCTAGAAGAACAGAACATTGTGGAATTTATGATCACCCAAGTCCTCTCTGTCTGAGACTAAAAATATATTTCCCCAAATCTCTATATAAGTATTGTATCCACAACTCTTGCAAAAGATGGTCTTTCTTGGCAACATCCACCCAGTTCTTTGGTTTGCAGGTTTTCCAAACAAATCTGTTTTCCTGGACCCAGCAATATTTCTTTGAATCATTGGCCTTTCTAGTGGTGAGGATCTGTAACTAGGTTCAGTAACACAATATCCAGCAGATTTGGTTATTGAGAATGCTTACTTCATTTTTACATTCTGCTCTGCAGTCTTGCCAGATAGCCACTCCACCAGTCTCCCACATGGCAGTACCATCAGACAACTGCTCTGCCAGGGCTCAGCCCCACAAGCCTACCAGGCCCCCTCCTGTCTGTCACCCACCACAGGAGAGATCCAAACCTGCCTAAAAGGCAGAGACAGACAGGACTGGATGCTAAAGTTGTAACACCATGTCAAATAAGATGGTACTTCTATTGCTCCAGAACTGGTGTGGTTTTTTTTCTCTTTCTTTAAGGATTTGGCTGTCTGGTTTGTTGTTTGATCATCCACCATCTCTCCCAGTTGTTTTCTTTGGTTCTCAATTTTTTTTTCTATTTCTTTTTCTTTCTATTTTTTCTTGGTTTTGTTAGTATTAATACTGTAACTCAACTAATACTAAATTACACATAGTCCAGGGACAGAAATGCTACCTATTGGAAATACAGGAAGGTGAAAAAGGGATGGATCTCATTCTCCTTCCAAAAATAAATTAGTACAGGATTCAGAGGGAAATGAAGAAAACAGACACCCAGATCCAGATTCCTACAAAACAAAGATAAATTATACCAAGGAACCCAACGAAGCCCACAAGAATACCCTGAAAGAAAATCCTGCAAGTAATCAATGAGAAACTCATAGAGATGGTTAAACAAAAAGCACAGGAGGCACACAAGAAATTCTAAGGCTACAAAACCAAGGATATGAGAAAACACAAAAACAGATAAATGAAATCAGAGGAGCCCTAAATAAACACCAAAATGAAACAGAGAACACCATAAACAAAGAGATAAATGAATTAAGGATGAAAATTGACAATATTAAAGAGGAAGAGACCTATGATATGGAAAAGCTTAGAAAAAAGAATGAAACAGAAATGCAAAACAAAATGGAAGGCCATTTCAGCAGAATAGAACAACAGAAGATGGGAACTCAGAAGTTGAAGACAAATGGTAATCAAAGGAAAAACTGAAGAACTATTAGTCAAACAACTCAAGACCTGTGAAAGAAATATGCAAGAACTCACTGACTCCATCAAAAGACAAAAGCTGAGAATCATGGGCATTGAAGAAGGAGAAGAGGTGCAAGCAAAAGGAATGTGCAACATATTCAACAAAATAATAACAGAAAATTTCCCAAATCTAGAAAAAACTAAGCCCATTCATGTACAGAAAGCCTCCAGAACACCAAACAGACTTGACCAAATAGAACTACCCCATGACATATTATCATTAAAACAACAAGCACAGAGAATAGAGTAGGAATATTGAAGGCTGTAAGAGAGAAAAAAACAAATAACATACAAAGGTAAACTCATCAAAATCAAAGCAGATTTTTCAATGGAAACCTTAAAACCAAGAACAGTATGGAGTGAGGTCTCCAAAAACTGAATGAAAATAACTTCAATCCTAGGATACTCTACACAGCAAAACTCTCATTCAAAATAGATGGAGCAATAAAAGGCTTCCATGACAAGCAGAAGCTAAAACAATATATGACAACTGAGCCACCACAACAAAACATTCTCCAGGGAATTCTGCACACAGAACATGAAAGCAAACAAAATTGTGAAAGGGCAGGCAAAACCAAACCACAAGAGAAGAAAAGGTATGACAGTAGAGAGTACCATTGACTCAACTACACACAATAAAACCTTTAAACAACAAAGACAACCAAATGACAGGGATCACCACATACCTATCAATACTAATACTGAACATTAACAGACTTAATTCCCCCCATCAAAAGACACCGTTTGGAAAACTGGATTAAAAAGGAAGATTCAACGATCTGCTGCCTACAGGAAACTCACCTCACTGATCGAAATAACCACTGCCTGAGAGTGAAAGGCTGGAAAAAGATTTACCAAGCCAATCGTCCCTGAAAATAGGCCAGAGTAGGAATACTCATCTTGGACAAGGTAGATTTCAAACTTACATTGATCAAATGAGACCAAAAATGACACTCCACACTAATAAAAGGGGAAATACTCCAAAAGGAAATAGCAACAATTATCAACCTATATGCACCCAATGTCAATGCACCAGTTTCATCAAACATACTCTGAAGGACTTAAAAAATATATAAACTCAAATACATTGGTATTGGGAGAATTTAATACCCCCCATCACCAATAGATAAGTCATCCAAAGAAAAAATCAATAAAGAAATCATAGAACTAAATCACACCATAGATCAAATGGACCTAGCTGTTGTTTACAGAATATTTCATCCAACTTCTGCACAATATACATTTTTCTCATCAGCTCATAGAACCTTCTCCAAAATTGATCAAATCTTAGGACACCAAGAAAACCTCAGCAAACAAAAGAAGATAGAAATAATACCATATATTCTATCTGATCACAATGCATTAAAACTAGAGCAAAAACAAAACAGCAGTAAAAAACATGCAAACAATTGGAAGATGAACAATACATTGCTCAATGATCAATGTATCATTGATGAAATAAGAGAGGAAATTAAAGTGTTCCTGGAAGTTAATGAAAATGAAAACACTACCTACCAGAACCTATACTACACAGCAAAGGCAGTTGTAAGAGGAAAGTTTGAAGCTATGAGTTCATATACTAAAAGGTCAGAAAGATCTCAAGTCAATGATCTAATACTACACCTCAAACTTCTGGAAAAATAAGAATAAGCAAATCCCAAAACAAGCAGAAGGAGAAAAATAACTAAAATAAGGGCTGAAATCCATGAAATAGAAAGAAAAAAAAACATACAAAGAATCAATGAAATAAAAAGCTGTTTCTTTGAAAAAATAAATAAGATTGACAGATCCCTGGCAAATGTGACTAAAATGAAAAGAAACTTACAACCATCCAAAACTGAACCAAGAGGATATTAATCACCTGAGTAGATTTATAACACAAAATGAAAATGAAGCAGCAATTAAAAACTCTCCCAAAAAAGAAAACTCCAGGACCTGATGGATTCACTGCTGAATTCTATCACATGTTTAAAGAAGAACTAATACTAACTCTCCTTAAACTGTTCCAAGAAATAGAAAAGTAAGGAATACTGCCTAACTCATTTTATGAAGCCAATGTTATTCTCATCCCAAAACCAGACAAATAGGCCAATTTTCTTAATGAATACTGATGCAAAAATCCTCAATAAAACAATGGCAAATCAAAACCAAAAACAAATCAGAAAGATCACACACCATGACCAAGTCAGCTACATCCCAGGGATACAAGGGTGGTTCAACATACCCAAATCAATAAATGTAATGCAGAACATTAACAGAAGCAAAGACAAAAACAACTTGATCAACTCAGTAGATACAGAAAAAGTGTTTGACAAGATCCAATACCACTTTATGGTAAAAGCTCTAAGAAAACTAGGAATAGAAAGAATGTACCTAAACATTATAACAGTTATATATGACAAACTTAGAGCCAACATCATGCTTAATGGTGAAAAACTGAAACAATTGCCTCTAAAATCAGGAATGAGACAAGGGTGCCCACTATCCCAACTCCTATTCAAGATAGTATTGGAATGTCTAGCCAGAGCAATTACGAAAGAAGAAGAAATAAAGGGAATACAAATAGGTAAAGAAACTATCAAAATATCCTTATTTGCCGAAGATATGATCCTATACCTTAAAAACTCTACCCAAAAACTCTTAGACACCATAAACAGCTACAGCAAAGTGTCAGGATACAAAATCAACTTACAAAAATCATTAGCTTTTCTATACAACAAACA
Organism: Castor canadensis; assembly: GCF_047511655.1. NCBI lineage: Eukaryota > Metazoa > Chordata > Mammalia > Rodentia > Castoridae > Castor > Castor canadensis. Next base: position 89,442,907 of record NC_133398.1, read on the forward strand.
AAATGAAAAGGAGCATATGAAAACAATTCCATTTACAATAGCCTCAAAAAAAATTAAATACATAGGAGTAAACTTAAACAAAGAATGTGAATGACCTCTATAAGGAGAATTACAAACCCCTGAAGCAAGAGATCGAGGAAGACTACAGAAGATGGAAAGATCTCCCATGCTCATGGATTGGTAGAATGAACATAGTAAAAATGGGTATACTACACAGAGTAGGAGAAAATATTTGCCAAGTATACATCAGACAAAGGACTGATAACCAGAATATATAGGGAACTTAAAAAACTAAATTCTCCCAAATCTAATGAACCAATAAAGAAATGGGCACGTGAACTAAACAGAACTTTCTCAAAAGAAGAAATTCAAATGGCCAGAAAACACATGAAAAAATGCTCACCATCTCTAGCAATAAAGGAAATGCAAATTAAAACCACGCTAAGATTCCATCTCACCCCTGTTAGAATAGCCATCAGCAGCAACACCACCAACAACAGGTGTTGGCGAGGATGCGGGGAAAAAGGAACCCTCTTACACTGTTGGTGGGAATGTAGACTAGTACAACCACTCTGGAAAAAAATTTGGAGGCTACTTAAAAAGCTGGACATCGATCTACCATTTGATCCAGCAATACCACTCTTGGGGATATACCCAAAAGACTGTGACACAGGTTACTCCAGAGGCACCTGCACATCCATGTTTATTGTGGCACTATTCACAATAGCCAAGTTATGGAAACAGCCAAGATGCCCCACCACTGACGAATGGATTAAGAAAATGTGGTATCTATACACAGTGGAATTCTATGCAGCCATGAAGAAGAACGAAATGTTATCATTCGCTGGTAAATGGATGGAATTGGAGAACATCATTCTGAGTGAGGTTAGCCTGGCCCAAAAGACCAAAAATCGTATGTTCTCCCTCATATGTGGACATTAGATCAAGGGCAAACACAACAAGGGGATTGGACTATGAGCACATGATAAAAGTGAGAGCACACAAGGGAGGGGTGAGGATAGGTAAGACACCTAAAAAACTAGCTAGCATTTGTTGCCCTTAATGCAGAGAAACTAAAGCAGATACCTTAAAGCAACTGAGGCCAATAGGAAAAGGGGAACAGGTACTAGAGAAAAGGTTAGATCAAAAAGAATTAACCTAGAAGGTAACACACATACACAGGAAATCAATGTGAGTATAGGAAATCAATGCCCTGTATAGCTATCCTTATCTCAACCAGAAAAACCCTTGCTCCTTCCTATTATTGCTTATACTCTCTCTACAACAAAATTAGAAATAAGGGCAAAATAGTTTCTGCTGAGTATTGGGGGGGAGAGGGAGGGGGCGAAGTGGGTGGTAATGGAGGGGGTGGGGGCAGGGGGGAGAAATGAACCAAGCCTTGTATGCACATATGAATAATAAAAGAAAAATGAAAAAAAGGGTATACTATCAAAAGCAATCTACATGTTTAATGCACTTCCCATCAAACCCCTAATGACTTTCATCACAAAGATTAAAAATGTACTCTAAAGTTCATTTGGAAACACAAGAGACCATGAGTAGCCAAGGTAATACTCAGCAAAAAGAGCAATGATGGAGTTATCACAATATCTGACTTCAAACTATATTACAAAGCAATAGCAACAAAAACAGCATGGTACTGGCACAAAAACAGACATGAAGACCAGTGGAACAGAATAGAGGACCCAGATATGTATCCACACAACCATGTCATTGTTGACTAAGGTGCCAAAAATATACGATGGAGAAATGAAAGCTTCTTCAACAAACGTTGCTTGGAAAAGTGGTTATCCTTCTGCAGGAAACTGAAACTAGAGCCATGTCTATCATCCTGTACCAGTATTAACTCAAAATGGTTCAAGGACCTTTACATTGGACCTGAAACTCTGAAGTTACTACAGGAAGGAGCAGTAAACACTTTGTATCAGCAAAGACTTCCTCATGGAACCCCAGCAATCCAGCAATTAAGAGAAAGAATGGACAAATGGAACTTTATAAAATTAAAAAGCTTCTTCACAACAAAAGAAATGGTCTCTAAACTGAAGAGACCACCCACAGAGTGGGAAAAAATATTTGCCAGCTATACATCAGACAAAGTACTGATAACCAGAATATACAGGGAACTTAACAACCTAAACTCTCCTAAAATTAATGAACCAATAAAGAAATGGTTAACTGAACTAAACAGAACTTTCTCAAAAGAAGAAATTCAAATGGCTACAAAACATGAAAAAATGCTCACCATCTCTAGCCATAAAGGAAATGCAAATCAAAACCACACTATGATTCCACTTCACCCTTGTTAGAATAGCTATCATCAAAAATACCACTAACACATGTGCTGGCAAGGATGTTGGGACAAAGGGCCCTAGTCCACTGCTGGTGGGAATGCAAAATGGTGCAACCACTCTGGAAAAATATTTGGAGGCTTCTTAAAAATCTAATCATAGATCTGCCATATGATCCAGTAATCCCACTCCTGGGTATATGTCCAAAGGATTGTAACACAGGTTACTCCAAAGGCATCTGCCCACCCATGTTTATTGCAGCACTACTCACAATAGCCAAGTTATGGAAACAACCAAGATGCCCCACTACTGATGAATGGATCAAGAAAATGTGGTATTTATACACAATGGAATTTTATTCAGTCATGAAGAAGAATGCAATCTTATCATTTTCAGGTAAATGGATCAAACTGGTGAACATCATTCTGAGCGAGGTTAGCCAGGCTCAGAAGTCCAAAAATCATATGTTGTCCCTCATATGTGGACTTTAGATCTAGGGCAAATACAACAACGTGGTTGGACTTGAATTACATGACAAGGCAACAGCACATATGGGAGATATGGAAATAGGTAGAAAACCCAAAACATTAAAGTGTTTGATGTCCCCACTCCAGAGTGGTGAAACCTTAAAGTGATAGAGGTCAACATTGGATCAGGAACCAATGTAAAGATCAGTTAGAGATGAATAAAATTGGGTTCTAACACATTTGTACATGAAAGCAATGCTAGGAATCTCTCCGTATAGCTATCCTTATCTCAACTAGCAAAAATGTTTTGTCTTCCTTATTATGCCTACGTGTTCTGTTCAACAAGATTAGATATAAGGGCAGAGCAGGTTCTGCCTGGAAGCAAAGGGAGAATGGGGGAGAGCATGGGGCAGGGAAGTCGGTGAAGAAATGACCCAAACAATGTACACACATGTGAATAACTGAATAATAATAGTAATAAATAATAAATATAAAGAAACAAGACAGTAGTTGTCATTCTGTGTCTGGTTCATGTCATTTAAGATGAAATCCTTAACGTTCCATCCATTTTGTTGCAAATGACAGGATCTGATATTTTGTGACTGAATAATAGTCCATTATGTATGTATACCACTTTGTCATTTCTTTTTATGCATTTTATTTTGATTTTCACTTTTTTATATATTATTAATTGTACAAGGGAATTTCAGGTAGAAAACGTCATAGATGTGTGTAGTACATGTAAAGTTATGTTCACTTTAGTACTTCCATCCTCCCTTCACCTTTGTCAAAGTGTATTCAGTGGGTTTCATTATGCTGTCTTTCATATGTATATATTTTTAACTTCACCCTTTAGTACCCTCGCCTCTCCACTCCCCAACCTGCTGATTTCATTTGCTCCCACACATTCCCTTTCAATTCTCATGTTACATTATTAATGTTAATATTAACATTTTAGGTGTTGATTCCTAGCATGATTGAAATATCTGGATTTTTGAGCTTTGTTTATTTCACTTAATGTGGTGATCTGCAGTTTCATCCATTTTTCTTCAAATGACATAATTATGTTCTTGTTTATGATTGAATAATTGTGTATAATTACATTTTCTTTATCTATCCATCAGTTGTTGGGCATCTGGGATGATGGCATATTTTGAATATTGTGAAAAGTGCCATGATAAATATGAATTCACAGGTGTCTCTATGTGTGCTGGTTTATACTCCTTCAGATTTATGCCCAAGAGTGGTAAAGCAGGTCTATTTTTAGCTTTTGGATGAACTTCCATATTGATTTCCATAGAGGCTGCACTACTTTACAATCCCATCCACACCCTTGCTAACATTTGCTGTTTGTCTTCAATATAGCCACTGTGACTGAGATGAAAAGGAATCTCTGTGTCATTTTATTTTACATTCCATTTCTTTATGGTTACAGATATTTAACATTTCTCCTTGTGTTTATATTCTATTTGTTCCTATTCTGAGAACTACTTGTTCAATATATTTGACCATTTGTTAATTGGGTTATTCGTTATTTTTGTTTTTGAGTTTTGAGCACTTTGTATATTCTGGATAACAATCCTCTATCCCAAAGTTTCTGGTAAATTTTTTCCTTTCATTTACATTCATGCAAATTGTTTAGTTTCCATATCCCTTATTTCTTTAATACCATTAGCTATTCAAAGATGTATTGTTTAGTCTCCACGTATTTGAATATTGTATGTTTTCTTTTGATCCTGATTTCTACTTTCATTGCAGTGTGGTCTGATATAATATGCTGTGATATTTCAAATTTCTTATAATTTTTGAGACTTGATTTTTGTTCTAAAATATGAATTATTTTGGAATAAGTGGCACAGACTGCTGAAAAGAATTGTGTGTTGTGTAGCTGCTGGATGAAATACTCTGTAGATGTTTTCAAAGTCCATTTGAACTGTAGTGTCATTTAATTGTACAGTTTCTGTTTAAATTACTGGTCTGGGTAACCTGTCTATTGGTGAAAGTATGATATTGAAGTCTTTCACTATTATTGTGTCGGAGTCTTCTCCACTCATGAAGAAGCTTAGCTGCAGCAGCTATGACAGCTGATAAACCACAACCTCAAGATTAAAGAAATCCCCAATGAAGATCAATCATGGTACTGTTCAAGTATCATTAGATAAATATAGGTTCAAAGATAACTCTTTGTGATCTGTATGAACTTAGGTAATAATGGTTGCAATTGGAAGTAGTTAGAGAGATAATGCCAAAGAATAACACCGGGTATATTTTGTTGTTAGGAAAGAAGGGGTGGCAGCAAAGGTTCATAGAAGGAATTAATGATAGAGAAGAATGTGATAGGTAGGGAATATATAGTTTATATTTTATTGAGAATAAAGGAAGAAGAGAAAATAAGAAAAATACACATATACAAAGTATTTGGCAACCTAGTTACCTGGTAAATGTATAGGAAACAAAAAAGGACTATGAAAGAGGAAGTACAGACAATAGAAATACAATTAAGAGAGATGTTCTATTTCTAGACAGAAGTAAAAAATAAATAAGTGAAGAAAATAGAGAGCAAAAACAAAGATACAGGTCAAAATTGAATACTGAAAGGTGTGTGTCATGGCACAAATGTATAGTCTGCAAAAAAAAGAAAGGAAGAAAAGTAGAACTAAAGAGAAAATGAGAAAGAGGACAACATTACCCAAATCAAGTGTAGAAAAATAAATCAGTACAAACCAAAACAAAAAAAATTAAATCAGAATTTCAATTGTTTTCCACTTATATTTTTTCTCAAGTCTAAAACTTCAATCCAGTAAGTGGCAGAATACTGGGAGACTTGGCTCTGGAATTGTGCCTACTCACAGCCATGGACTGGTTTTCCATCATGGGACATGGTGATTTGAATACAAACTCCAGTGAGGGCTTTTGTGGTCTGGGCTCTCGATCCTCAAGTCTCATTCACTTCCCATTTAACTTGAGCTTCTTCCAACTTTCAGGTCTCTACCAACGTACAGTGTGTTATTTTCTGTACTCAGCACTGTTGTTTCCTGGTCCGAACTGCTGTGCTCTGCTTCACCTCCCACTGCTTAGTTCCAAGCTGCCACAATTTCATAGTTGGAACATTGGCTGGCAACATTGTTCATCCAGACCTCTGGAATCCATCTTTTGCCTCATGGAGGTTTCTGTGATGCCTTTGGTTTGGGGGTAACTTCTCTCACTAGTTTCTCTACCGTTTTAACAATCATGAATGGGACTACACATGACTTTACATTGCAGCTTCCATGTAGAGTCCATAGATCTGCATCTGAGAATGGCTACTGTTAAGCTCATAAAATGTTGTTAGAATCAAAACTGCTGTCTACCAGCACTAACTTCCTTAGCAGTTCTGGAGGGAAATAGGTGTGAGAATAGCAGACCAATAAACTATTCCATGAGGTTAGATGCCAGGTGATGTTACTGTTCTGCCACCTTACCAGAGCCCCAGAAACTGTTTTTTATGACTTTTCTTTTTTGTAATACTGGTGTTTGAACTTAGGGCCTTGACCATGATTAGCAGGTGCTCAAAGCTTAAGCCATGGCCCAACACCATATTATCTTTATCCATTCATCTGTTCAAGTGTAGCTAGGCTCATTCCATATCTTGGCTACTGTGAATAGTACAAACTATGAGAATTAACTTCCCTTTAAAATGCTATTTTCTTGTATGTGAAGCCATCCCTGAGATGAGAAGAGCATATAGAGCTATATTTTTACTTATTTTGAGAACCTGCATACTGTTTTCCACAATGGCTACACCAATTTACATTGCCACCAAAAATTTCAGAATATTCATTTCATCTACAACCTTACTAGCATTTTCTATTTTTTGATAGACGTTGTTCTAACTGGGATTATATGGTATCTTTCTTTAGTTAAAATTGGCATTTCCCTGAAAACTCCTCTTTGAATGTCAGTTCTCCTTTAATGTTTGACAGAATTCATGTGTGAAACTTTTGGTCACAATAAGAATACGGGAATATTTAAATCAAAATACTAATTTTTTCCATGTTCAGGTATTTTTTCTCTTAGGGAACGTTTTCAGAAATACTACTTACCTTGGAATTTGTAAATGATTAATTTTCTAACTTAGTATCTTTTTTCAATGATTGTTGTTAAGCATATTACTAATTGCTTATTAGTTATTTGTTTCATATCTACTTTTCTTAATCTCTTAGGTAGATTATTTTCAAAATGATTATTATTTCCTCATCTGGGTATTTTATAGTCAAACATAACTTACACAAAACCTTTAAAAGTTTCTCTCTATATAAATATATATGAATATATGTATGATCTCTCTATATGTAAGTTTACATATATATATATATGTATGTATGTATACATGAAACAAAATCTTGCAAACATTGTAAGTGTAACATATTCTCGGCTTTAAACAACCAATAGTTAAGATGTCATAGTTTCTGTAGATCAGGCAGCTGGAATTGACTATAGCTGTTATTTTCTTGCTAAAAGCATCTTATAAAAGTCCAGTGAGGGACAAAAGTGGGACTATGTCACCCCAAGTCTTCAGAAGTATTGATGGTCTTTTCCCAAAGTCACTCTGAGCAGACCTCATGTTTTCATTAATAGAGGAAAGCAATTCTGGTCAATATGAGCCTTTCCATAGGTAAGGGAAGAAACAAGGGACAAGGGGGTGACAGAAATAAAAGGAGGAGAAGGAGGACAAGAAGAAGGAAGAAGAGGAAGAGGTGGACAGAAGGAGATCATCAGAAGATGAGAAGGAAGACAAGAAAAGAAGGAAGAATAAGGAAGAGGAGGTGGAGAAGGAGAAAAAGTACAAGAAGAAGAAGAAAAATAGGAAGAGAAATTTGAAGAAGGAGGACAAACTAATGGGAAAGGTGGCAAAGAGAAAGGAAGGGGAATGAAGGGAAAATAGAAAGGAGAGAGAAAGAGAAACAAGAAGTAGAAGTAGAGGAGGTTAAGAAAGAAGACAAATGATTCCACTTTGTCTGGAGGGACAAAGTGGAAGTGGTTGAGGACAGAAAAATGGAAAAGTTGGAGGAGAAGAAAAATCCTAAAGAGGAGGAGTAGAGAGGAGAAAGTAAAAGAAAAAATGGATGAAGAGAAGAGAAGAAAAGGAAGGAGAGAATGAAGAAGGAGGAAGAGGAGATAACAGAGGAAGAGGAAAAACAACCAAAATGCAGGTCACAGTTTTATAAACTGACATCAGTTGTGAGACCCCATATCTTTTCCTGCACTACATAGTTTGTTTGAAGCCCACAATTAAGGGAGGGAAGGCACAGGAAATGCCAGTAAATATTTGGCCATATTAGTTTCCATCAATCAACACTCTTCTGGTTGCCTGCTTCCCAGTACAGTCCACCCTCAGTGTCACAGGAAATGGAGGACAGTCTCAAAACTGGGCTTGGGTGTTGGTTTTCACCATTTCTGAGACTTGTCTCCTGATTGCTGTAATTCCAAATGGAGACACATGAGAGCAGTAGTAACACATAAATGGAAGGTCCCAAGCCTCTCAAGTTCTTTGGAGGGAAGTTTAACAAGAGTATTTCTGCAACAGGAAGGTACATTTTACTTAGTACTAGTCCCTTAACACATTTGACTCTCACTTTATCACCACCCAAGTCCCACATGTCTAATTCTCTCTTAACAGTGTATGGGCAGAAAAGGGGATGATCCCTTTTCTGTCTATGCTAACATTTCATGTGAAAACCCACTACACCAAAAGTCAGGTTAACAAGGTAAAAGTGTAGCACATTTATGTGACAGAAGATACTTTAGATTGAAGAACCAAAGACCAGGGTGACATATCTATTTCCATGCGTAAATGAAATACATCATGGGCAACTGTTTTAAAGTAGGATTGAAACAAAACAACCTTATCTACTGCTAACACAAGTAGAGGATGAAACTAGATAAAGCCAATCTCTTTCTATTCTTATTTGCCCTTGCCTATCTGTGCACCACTGCTCCCTCCTGAGCACAAGGCAGGATGCTCTGCAAAGATCTACTATCAAACAAGGTGGGTGAAAGATTTTTTATGGCAACAACAAGACAAAAATCAGAAAGTTGGCCAAATATGTTTGTATGACCTGCTTTACAGAAGACACATTCTTCTTACCTTGGTGTGGTAGAGGAAACAGGCAAATGGAGTCTGGTGTAGAGGCAAAGAAAGAAAGAGAGAGAGAAAGTTTATTCTCATTTAATTTAATTTGTGATTAAATTAAATGAGAATAAACAACAACCTCACTTAACAGATCAAAGTCAAGTCTAGGGCAACCAAGGAATAATGTGGAACAAGGAAAACTGTCTACTATTCCAAGGGATGGGGACCACAGCAGGATTTGGAGAAGGATTTGGAGAAGAGGTCCAGGAAGATTGGAGAGAGACATTATTGACAACATGAAGGGATATTTACATTATTTGAGATTCCCTACATATGGTTTCATGGAGAACAGTGTTGCTGAACTGTCCTAGGGTAGGATACATTAGTCCTCCATTATCTTGAGGAGATATGGCTGAAGAACACTAGAGGATGCCTCATATACTGTGGTAACAATGAACACTATACATATATAATGGTTTTTTTCCTCCTATTTAGACATCTCTTTAAGGAGGGCACTGGTCACTGACCTGATTAATTCTATTTTGTTCATCTCTGAATTTGTTTTTGCCCCTTGAAATTTTTCCTCCCAAGACTTACCTTGGATTCCAGAGAATGAGGCAAAAGTTACAATAAGGAAAGGTAACAATGACTCTGCAAACAGCAATAAAAAAATCCTCTGCAAACAGAGATAACAACTTTGGAACCCCTTGTAAAACCAGAACTGAGGTAAGGATCAACCAGGCAACACGTTGACTGGTATTTAATTGACTAATTAACACTCACCTTTTGCCAACAACTCCAGTTCTCTCTCTATTGAAATCTAAAGCTCATGTCAGTACCATGAAGATGGACAGTCCAGTACAGGTAGAAAGCAAGACTCTATCTCAAAAATCACAAACACAAAAAGGGTTGGTGAAGTAATAGTATCTGCCTATCAAGGGTGAGTTCTTGAGTTCAACTACCAATACTTCCAATAATTCATAATAATAATAATGGTCATGATAAAGTGGTTTAAAAACTTCACTAACACAGCTACACTTGATTAAAAATTTAAACAGATGGAAGAGGATTTGGCCACAGGTGAGTGGCAAAATAAAAACTATGAGCTGAGTATATGCCATCATATTCAAACAAATTCTCTGAGCATACATTTGGGACCATTTTAGCAGAGCTAAATCATGGCCAATTTTCTTATTAGTCCAAGGAAATAGTAGCAGCTCTCTGAGGAGACTTTGGACACCTTGCAGAGTTTCAAAGTCTATAGGAAGGAAGGGTAAAATAGGGGTGAAGATCAATGAATATAAGTGAAGGATTTATGAGTTATCCATATGGAGGCAAATGGGAATGCGGAGAGGCAGGGTGGAGGTGAAAACCTGGGGTAACAGCCAAGTTGTGAGTTCTCACAGTAAGAGAGGCCAACCTCAGTATTGAAAAGCAAAGTTGATGCTGCCAAAGACTGACACCTGGTGGGTTTGACATGGCATTTCTTCCAATCTCTTCAAGGAGATGCTGCTAAATATTAAAATCAGATTAAGTGAAATTATATAGATACAGAAAGACAAATGCCACATATTCTCAATCATATGTGGTAGTTTATAATTTGATTACCAAGAATAGAGTAGAATAGTAATTATTAAAGCAAGGAAATGTAGGGGTAAGAGAGATAGAGGGAGTCTGGATAAAAAGAAACAATACACAGTTAGTCAGGGGTAATGAATTCTAATGTTCTACACTAAGGTGAGGTGAATATTACCCACAATATCCTAGTATATACTTTATAAAGGAAAACTAAGACAGGTATTTGAAGGCCATAAATGTAGAAAGAACATTGGTCAGGACATGGAAATTCTCCTAATCCTGGCCTGATCCCTAAATATTGCATGTATATACTGAATTATCACACTGTACTGAAAACATATATACAATAATTATGTGAAAATCAAAATGAAAAATAAATATTTTAAAGTCTACTATTTCATGCACCATGCAATGTCCTGCCTCACAAGAAAATACTGGTATAAGGTGGCATGAACAAATTATTTAACAGTTTGTGGAATATCACATTCCTGGAGGGTTTGAACATCAATGAGGAAAGAAAACAAGCATCTGTCTTGCTCATTGCTGGATTCTTAGAACCTAGAAAGCCTGAAGGACATGTTTTCCTGAGAATAGGCTTTCTTGCTGTGTGCCTTGTGGTCAGGGAGGAAGCTGGAACCTCTGTATGGAGTCAACAGTCAGTTTGCACTATCAGAACAGAGATAGCTTTCAATGAATCTGCAAGTTACTCCAGAGATCACTTAAAAGAAAGTTAGGAGAAAGGGAAGAGAAAATTTCATTTAGAAGAGACTATTTGTGAAGACACAGAAATGAAAACTATAGTTTACTCACAGGTCTTTAAGTGCAAAGGAAAATAGAAAGGCTTTTGTAAAAAGTCTGTTATAATTTGCTTCAAGTGTATATGTGAATGCAAGGTTCATGGTTAAAAGTTCTGTAAGATTTGGTTTGAAAGTCAGGAGCAAGATAAGAGAATATCACTGTGAACCCCATTTTCTGGCTATTCTATTCAACAGATTTAGATGCAGAAAGCAAATTCAAAGTAAAGTGATATAAATACTATCATTATTTACCATAATGGACAGAACAACAGTTTGAAATTATCTCTATAAAATATTTAATAACAAAATATAAACTCATATAAATTGTTCTCACCTTTTATTTTTTCTTACTCATTTATTCATACATGCATACATTCTTTGTGCCATTTCATCCCCCTGCCCCCGTCTCTTCCTTCTCACCTCACCCTGCCTCTTCTAGGCCGAACCTGTTCTATCCACTTCTCCAATTTTGTTAAAGTGTAGACATAAGGAACAATAAGAAAGATATAGCAGTTTTGCTAGTTGAGATAAGGACAGCTATACAGAGAGAATCCTAGCACTGCTTCTATGCACAAGTGTATTACAACCCTAATCGATTCATCTCCCCCAGACATCTTCACAACTTCCAGGTCACCTTCCTATATTGACCTCTGTCTCTTTAAGGTTAATGTATTAGCTCCTCTGCAGTGGGGACATTAAACACTTTCAAATTTTTGGTTTCCTACATTTCCCTATTCCTCCTGTATGTGTTCTCCCCTTAGCACGTGACCCAAGTCGAGTAATATCACTGCATTTGTTTTAGGTCTAAAGACTGAATATGAGGGAGAACATACAGCTTTTGATTTTCTGAGCCTAGCTAATTTCACTTAAGATCATGTTCTCCAGTACCACCCATTTACCTGCAAATGACATAATGTCATTCTTCTTCATGGCTGAGTAAAATTCCATTGTGTATAAATATCACATTTTCTTAATCCATTCGTCAGTGGTGGGGCATCTTGGCTGTTTCCATAACTTGGCTATTGTGAATGGAGCTGCAATAAACCTGGGTGTGCAAGTTCCCCTGGAGTAAGCTGAGTAGCATTCCCTTGGGTATATTCTCAGGAGTGGGATTACTGGATCATACAGTAGATCTATGCTTAATTTTTAAAGAAGCCTCTATATTATTTTCCAAAGTTGTTGTACTAGCTTCCATGCCTACCAGCAGTGTATGAGGGTTCTTTTTTCCCAACATCCTTGCCAACATTTGTTGTTGGTGGTGTTTTTGATGATATCTATAATAACAGGGGTAAGGTGGAATCCCCATAATTATTTCTTCCAGAGGCTTCTCTGTTCTTTCCTGTACTAACTTCAGTTTTGGATCTGATATTGAGGTCCTTGATACACTTAGAATTGATACTAGTACAGGGTGATTAACATGGATCTAGTTTCAGTTTTCTGCAGGCAGATAACCACTTTTCCCAGGAACACTGGTGGAAGATGATGTTTTTTCTCCACCATATGTTTTTGGAGCTTTTGTCAAAAATCAGGTGGGTATAGCTGTGTGGATTCATATCCAGGTCCTTTATTCTGTTCCTCTGGTCTTCATATCTGTTTTTGTGCCAGTACCATGCTGTTTTTATTGCTATTGCTTTGTAATATAGCTTGAATTCGGGTATTGTGATACCTCCAGCATTGCTCTTTTGCTGAGTATGGCTTTGGCTATTTGTGGTCTCTTGTATTTCCAAATGAATGTTAGGGTAGATTTTTCAATCTCTGTGATGAATGTCATTGGGATTTTGATGGGAATTGCATTAAACATGTAGATTGCTTTTGATAGTATAGCCATTTTTACTATGTTGATTCTACCAGTCCATTAGCACAGGAGATCTTTCCAATTTCTGTAGCCTTCCTTAGACTCTTTCTTCAGGGATTTGTAGTTCTCCTTGTAGAGGTCATTCACATACTCTGTTAAATTTACTCCTAGGTATTTAATGTTTTTGAGGCTACTGTGAATGGAATTATTTCCATATATTCCTTCTCAGTTTGTTCATTGTTGGTGTATAAAAAACCTAATGATTTTTGTAAGTTGATTTTGTATCCTGCCACCTAGCTGTTTATGGTGTCTAAGAGTTTTTGGGTAGAGTTTTGGGGGTCTTTAAGATACAGAATCATGTTGTCTGCAAATAGGGATATTTTGACTGTTTCTTCAACTATTTGTGTTCCTTTTATTTCTTCTTCTTGCTTAATTGCTTTGGGTAGGAATTTCAATACTCTGCTGAATAGGAGTGGGGATAGTGGGCACCCTTGTCTCATTCTTGATTTTAGGGGAAATGGTTTCAGTTTTTCTCCATTAAGTATGATGTTGGCTACCAGTTTGTCATATATAGCCTTTACAATGTTGAGGTACATTTCTTCTACTTCTAGCCTTCTTAGAGCTTTTATCATGAAGGGATGTTGGATCATATCAAAGGCTTTTCTGCATATATTGAGATGACCAAGTGGTTTATCTCTTTGCTTCTATTAATGTACTGTATTACATTTATAAATTTGAGTACATTGAACCACCCTACATCACTGGGATGAAGCTGACTTGGTCATAGGGAATGATCTTTCTGACATGTGATTGGATTCAGTTTGTCATTATTTTGTTGAGGATTTTTGCATAGATGTTCATTAAGGAGATTAGCCTATATTTCTCCTTTTTTGGAGGTGTCCTTTTCTGCTTTTGGGATAAGTGTAATACTGGCTTCATAGAATGAGTTAGGTACTGTTCCTTCCCTTTCTATTTTGTGGAACAGTTTAAAGAGAGTTGGTATTATTTCTTCTTTAAAGGTGCTATATAATTCAGCAAAGAATCCATTAGGTCCTGGACTTTTCTTTTTTGGGAGATTCTTTATCAGTGCATCAATTTCTTTTTGTGTTATAGATCTGTTCAGGTGGTTAATATCCTCTTGGTTCAATTTTGGATTGTCATAATTATCTAGAAATTTGTCCATTTCTTCAAGATTTTCAAATTTATTGGGACATAGTTTCTCAAAGTAGCCTTTGATGATTCCCTGGATTTACATGGTATTTCTTGCTATCTCCCCTTTTGCATTTCTGATTTTACTGATTTGGGTTTTTCCTCTTCTCATTTTAGTCTTGTTTGGCAGGTGTCTGTCAATCTTGTTTATTTTTCAAAGAGCCAGCTTTTTTGTTTTGTTGATTTTTATAGGTATTTTTTTATTTCATTAATTTCAGCCCTTATTTTTATTATTTCTCTCCTTCTGCTTGTTTTGGGTTTTGCTTATTTTTGTTTTTCTATGAGTTTGAGATGTAACATTAGGTCATTGATTTGAGATCTTTCTGTGCTTTTATAATATGCCCTCATGGCTATAAGCTTTCCTCTTAGTACTGCCTTTCTTTTGTCCCATAGGTCATGTTTTCATTTTCACTAAATTCCAGGAAGCTTTTAATTTCCTCTTTTATTTCATCAGTGACCCACTGATCATTGAACAATGTGTTGTTCATCTTCCAATCATTCGCATGTTTTTTATTGCTGTTTTTGTTGTTGATTTCTAATTTTAATGCACAGTGGTCAGATAGAATGCATAGGATTATTTCTATTTTCTTATATTTGCTGAGGCTTTCTTTGTGCCCTAAAATGTGATCAATTTTGGAGAAAGTTCCATGGGCTGCTGAGAATAATGTACATTGTTTGGATGTTGAATGAAATGTTCTGTTGATATCTAGGTCCATTTGATCTATGGTGTGATTTAGTTCTAGAATTTCTTTATTGATATTTTGTTTAGATGACATATCAGTTGGTGATAGGGGCGTGTTACCATCTCCCACTGCCACTGTGTTAAAGTCTTCATGCACTTTTGGGTCCTTCAGGGTATGTTTCATGAAATTTGATGCACTGACATTGAGTGCATATAGGTTCATAATTGTTATTTCCTTTTGGTGTATTTCTCCTTTTATTAGTATGGCGTGTCCTTCTTTATCTCATTTGGTAAATGTAAGTTTGAAGTCTACTTTGTCAGAGATAAGCATTGCTACTCCTGCCTGTTTTGGGGGGCCAGAGGCTTGGTAAATCTTCTTCTAGCCCTTCACCATAAGCCAGTGCTTATTTCTCTCACTGAGATGAGTCTCCTGTAAACAACAAATTGTTGGATCTTCCTTTTTAATCCAGTTTGCAAATAGTGTCTTTTGTTGGGGGAGTTGAGCCTGTTAACAGTGTTCATATTGATAAGTATGTAGATATTGTTGTCATTTAGTTGATTTTGTTGTTTAATGGTTTGATTTTGTGCAGTTAAATAATGTTACTTAGTGACATGATATGCCTCCTTGAGAAGCAACTCACATCAGTAAGTATAGGAGAGATCAACTACTGCGACTGGCCAGTAAGCCCCTAGATTCTTAGCTTCCATCATCTCCTTATTCTCCAAAGCTTCTGTGATGGTAGTGGAAGCAGAGGAGTTGCAATCATGGAGGCAGTGGTAGATGGTGAAGTGAAAGTGCAGGAGGTGGAGGTTTTGTAGATGGTAGCCACTGAAATGGTAAATATTGTGGCTGAAATAATGCTGTTCTAGCTTTAGCGGCTCCTCAGACTGCAAAACTGCTATTCCTCTTGGACACACTGGGCATCTGTGAGAATGGCCAATCCTCAAGAAGGTGCCTAAAGCTTTTTAGTGGGGATTGGCAACAGGAGACAGCTATATCACTGATATCAGTTTGATCTAGCAATCCCAATACTGGGGATATATGCAGAGTAACATGGCACAGATTACTCCAGAGGAACCTGATCACCCAATAGTGATTGCAGCACTACTATGAATAGTGTATTGCAGCACTATTCATAGTAGCTATGTTATGGAAAAGCCAAGATGCCCCACTACTGACCAATGGATTAAGAAAATGTGGTATTTATACACAATGGAATTTTACTCAGCCATGAAGAAGAATGAAATCTTATCATTTGCAAGTAAATGGATGGAACTGGAGAACATCATCTTAAGCAAAATTAGCCAGGCTCAGAAAGCCAAAAATGGAATTCAGAGAATTTTTATGGCTAGTTACTAGAAAAATTTTAATTTCTTTTATGTGTGTATAAAACTAAATATTAGCTAGTATGAAGAAGGGGTATGGAAGTAAGAGAGAGAATGAAAGAAAGGAGGTAGGGAAGGCAGAAAGAATAAGATAAATTGCAATCATAACTTAAAACTAAATGGCAGAAATGAGTGAGAAATGAAGTTCAAGCCAGAATCCAGGAAGGGATGAGCTGGCATATTGTCTATTCATCCAAAAGACGGAGATCATGGCAGGATTTGAATAGTTCCAGGTTAAGTACCAGAAATCATTATTATTAAGAGTATAAAAGCACATATCTCTTGATGGTCCCTTAATACAAATTCATTGGAGACCTATGTCCTTGATTTGTCCTTGGCCTAGGAATGCATTGTTCAAACTTATACTAAAAAGATATGGCTCAAGACCTACAGAGAATACCTGTTACTAGGTAGTAATGAATCACATATATACTGTGATCTTTCCACTGTATGCATAATTGGCGAAGGAGGGGGGCACAACTCACTGACCTAATTAACTCAATTTTGTCCCTCTCTCACGCTGTTTTTACCTCTTAACCTTGTCATCCTGAGCCTTTCCCTGTGAAATCATCTTGTAGTCCAACAGTCAACTAAAAATCATTATGATAAGGAAGCTAACAATTCTGCAAAGAGTGATAAGAACACACAGACAAACGGTGATAACAACTTCTTTGGAACCTCTTTAAAACTACAACTGAGGTAATAAATAACCATGCCACACAATGATAGGGACTACTTAGTAATGCACACCTCTGGAGCACAGCTCCAATTCATCTTCTACTGAAACCTAAGGCATATATTAGTACTCTGAAAAAGAGCAATGTTAAGAAATATTCTCTGACCTTATCATATCAGAAGTAACTTTCTTTTAAACAGCAATACTGAAATACAATTTGTATATTATGTAAATGGATAACTGTAAGCTATGACTTTGCATCTATTTAAGTGAACAAATCAAGGGTATTTAGTATATTCACGGATTAGCCATGAAACCATCACCATGTTCAATTTTTAAGTCATTCCCATTGCCCCAAAAAGAAATCCCACATCTAGGATATTGCTATTTATTGCACTCCAATCCATCACACTCAACCCTAAACAACAGCTAATCTGCTTTCTGTTGTTATTGATTAATTTATTCTGCATATTTTGTATAAACAGACTCAGGTACTATGCAGTTCTTTGTCTGATTTCAGAGAATAAGATTTCTACTGTTAATCCATGCTATAGCATTTGTTAGTGATTCATTTATTCTTCTCTAAATAACATTCCTTTGTATGAATGGGCCATTTCATTTATTCATTAATTCCAAACATTTGAGTTTTTCTACTTGCTTGCTATTAGGGATAAGGTCACTAGGAATAGTTTAGACAGGTATTTTTTTTACAGATGGGATTGAGTTCTTACTTTTATGTTTTAACTTTTCAACATGTTTTTATTTTCATTGACAAGTAGAAATATTCCTTACATCTTCAGCACATGGTGGCATTTCAATATATGTGTATCATGAGAAATGATCAGATCAGCAGATTTCAAATATATGTCACCAAAGACATCTACACTTTTACATATTAGAAATATTTAAAATACTATCTACTAGGTAATTTGATACCCTCAATAAATTGTTGTCAGCCACAGGAAACTTCACAAACTACAAACATAAAAATTGATTACTTGTACCAAGTACATATTTTGTTCCAATTAACCACAATCTCCGCATCTCCTGCTCCTCAGATACAGCCCAGCCTCTTATAAACATTGCTTACTCTAGTCTCCCCTTCAAGACAAGCATTGTAGCTTCACCACAAAACTGATAGCAGGCAATGTTAATCTTTCTGTGCCTGACTTATTTCACTTAACGTAATGTGCACCAATACCATTGGTGTTGCTAGAAATCAGGAAATTTCATTCCTTTCCATGGCTCAATCATAATCCATTCTGTATAGAGAATATGTCATTTTTGTTCTTCATAGAATTGTAATTTTAAATAATGAGCTCATAAAAGGGCTCAATGAGAAGGTGATGTTTATACCACATACCCCCACCCAGCAAAATTAAAAAAGGAAAAAAAATCTTAATCTTGTGGAGGAGGGAGCCAGGACAAAAACCCTGAGATTAGTTCCTTTAATAGAGATAACCAACTCATTTACTTATCAGTGTGAAGAAATAGGAGTAGTTCCCAGATATCATTTAAACCTCCTTTCAGAATCTCGAAGTGTGCATAAGGGAGGGAGTAGGGGTGTGAACAAGAGTGATTGTAAGGTAAACTTGCGTAAGTCACAAACTGAGTGATCTTTCAGTGTGCTCAAACAAAAAGTGAGTTTCACTCTCAATTATCTATGTTTATGTACAATGGAAATCTCTTCAGCTATGAAGAAACATGAAAATACATAGTTTGAGAGAATACAGAGCGAACCGATATGCTGAGCAACATGTTCATTGAAATCAGACAGTATTCCAAAGACAATGACCCATGTTTTTTATAATATGTGGAACTTACTTCCTACTGTGTACAGACAGCACATAAAATGCTATGACTCTTCCCAGGGTTATACAGCTGACAAATACTAAAGTCGAGTCTCAATCTCAAGTCCACTAAGTTCCATGGCTGTCCTGTTCACTGTCAGCAAGTTTATTGTCACCACACACTACCACAGATCTCAAGAGCCAAAGTTTATGGGTGGGTATGTAGTCAGTCTCTTTAGTTTGAGCATCTGCAACAAAATTCAGCAAGGATAAGCAGCCATCTCAAACACCTGCTATCTCTATAGATAATTCAAAGTAGCCCCAGTATTACATAAGTTCTAGCAATATCCAAGCTGTACAGTCCATACATGAAGATCCAGTGTACTACACAGAAAACCCTAATGAAGTTATCATGAAACACCAGAAAGGCAAAAAGGAAGCAGATTCTAAAGATGAGAAGCTAAACAGTGAGATTTAAAAGGCCCTACTCTTTGAACCAAGGGCTAAAAACTCCAGTTTTACTGTCTTAGGCTGCCTCAAAAGTTTTGATCTATTCAGAATACACAGCCCACTGGAAATCATATGTGTTTCTTGACAAATTTTGGAAAGAGTGACTGCCTAACACACTTCCTGGTCATTCATCCTGACAAGACCGCTCAAAGTCTTAGGTAAGTGTGCGTGTTACTGGCTGTCTCTTCTTCCCACTAGGCCTTGATTAAGCATGAATAGATGGACTTGGTCTCTTTCCAGTTTGGGAGCTACAAAACCTCTTCATTTGTACTGTACTCATATTGAGAGGTGCATCAGGAAAAAATGATGGCTGAACAAATGCTATGTTGAGAATATTTCTGGTCTTGAGGTTAGAACATAAACTCCCCAAAGATAAGATTATCTTCTGCTTCTCTGGTTTTCCCTATAGCAACAGAAACTCTAATGGACATACATGGGAATTATGAAATTCTTGTCCAAGTTAGTTGTGCATAGACCCAATGAGTGCATGAACTTGTCATGAACAGGCTGAGCTCACTGACAGAGACTAGGGAGAATTTCTTTGGAATGGTTCAGATGGGAAAGACATTAAGAGCCACAGAATCTCAAAACATGTTTTATGTGGTAAAATGTTCTTGTAAATGTCACAATGTATCCCCAGTGCAACAGTATTTTCTAAAAAGAGGCAGATGTTCTGACAGGGAAATCATTTTGATTGCTGGCATAGAACTTCCTAGTAGTTATAGGTCATTCTACTAATTTTACACTCAGCATACCATAAAACTGATGTATAAAATCTTCTGGTCAGAGATGAGAGCCCAGAGAACCATCATGGTCTGTCCCTCTTTCTAGGCAGGGCTACAGCTAAGCGAGCTTTTTCTGGTAAGTACACCATGGGTCATGTCATCTCTCACTGGGACAGATGATTTTGATCTAAAAAATTTGGAGAGGTGAAGTGAAACACTTCCATGAAATCCTGGCAAACTTTCCTTTGTTATGCTGGGAATGGTGAAAATTCTCCATTCTAGGTAGATGATTTTGGCAATTTTCTGTTTGAATCTGATAAGAATGTGCTTTTGGGTTGAAAGTGACCTGAGGGATGAAGTATTCAAAGTGGTTGATTTTACAGGTGTTTATAAGGTTGCTGCAATATGGGTGATCTACCCTCAAATCACACATCAGATGTCAGGCAGCACTGGGTGAGAGATTTGGCACCAGTAACTGGGCTTGTTAAGGTTTGGAAGAGGCTTTTTTGCAGAAGGCATCCACTGTTATCCAAAACTTCTAATCCTGGGAGTACCAGATGATAGCTCTTCCAGCACTGGAATAGATCATACCCTCTGAGTTGGCCATGCTCTTCACAATATAGAGAGCTCTGCCATTGATGCAGCTGCTTCTTGCATTGCATCCTCTTGCTCCTGTTCTAGATTGCTCAATGCTCTTCTTTTCTTTCCAGGATCACTATCATCCTTAGACAAGATGTGTCACCTGGAAAAGAGAGGTCAGCTGCTGGGCCTTATTTGATGGCCACAGCCTTTATCACCATGCTTGTCCCACTATCTCAGGTCTTCTAGGTCTGCCCAGACACAGCAGTGGTGGTGGAGGTGGAGGTGGCGGAGGTGCAGGTGGAGGTGGCAGCAGAGGTGGAGGTGGGGCAGAGGTGGAAGTGGAGGTGGCAGAGGCAGCAGAGGCGGTGGTGGTGGCCATTGATATGGGGAATATCATGAGTGAAATGTTGCAGCTCCTGCGTTGGTGCCTCCCCAACTGTGAAAGTGGTACTACTTCCTGCCATCTCCATACAGCTACAGGGATGGCCTCACCTTCAAAGGGACAGGAAGCACTCTGTGTTGTGGGGACAGCTGCATTATGTTAGTTTTCAAAAAATAAAATCAAAGATGCATTTTGTATTGCAATGGATTTAATTATGGAAAAACTTACCCTTAAAATTGTTTTAAGTTGAAAACAATTTCAAAATTACTCTAATCCATAAATTGGCTAATGATCTTCATAAAGAAGAAAAAAGGAATATTTAAAAAACAGTTAAAAAAATTTAGGCATCATTGAAATACAAATAAAATCTATTGGTAAAAATATTGAAATTTCATCTCCCCCTTGAGTATGGCTATGATCAAGAAAACAAAAATTTTAGAAATGCTGGTGAGGATGTGGGGGAAATGTAGCATGCATCCACTGTTAATAGGACTATAAATTAAAACAATCACTGTTCTATTTTCCACAATCAATATGGAAAGTATAACAATTCTTCAAAAGTTACAAATTAACATATTATTCATCTATATCATTTCTCCATTTTAATCAAGTCAAAAGGAATTTTGTGTTCCCAGGTAAATCAATGGAACTGAAGAACATCATCATAAGTGAAGTTAGCCAGGTTCAGAATGCAAAAGGTTGCATATTTTCTCTCATATGTGAAAGATAGATCCAATACAAATATAAGAAATATAATATATAAATACAAATATATACAGAATATATTTCAAAACATGAAAATGTTAGACAAGACTAAGGGAGGAGGAAAGGAAAAAGGAATGGTAGATAATGAATCCAATTAAGTGCATCACATCTGTGTAGGAAAAATACACAACAAAAACACTGAAAACTGTTGGACAATATGGGGTATGGAGAAAAGTGTAAGGAAGAATATTGGAGGTGATTAGACTGATTTAAATACAATATACTTACAGGTACAATACCAAACCAAATCCTCACTGAACAACAAACAGACCATTAAACAATGAAAGATAAGAATGAAAAACAGGTCATAGTAAGGGGAGGGCACTAACAAGAGGTGGAGGATGAATATGGTTGGTGTACTTTCTGAACATGTATGAATATGAAATATTGAAACCTGATGAAGTCCATTCAACTGGGGTAATATGGTAGGAGGGATAATAATGAAAGAGATTAAACAAACCAATGTGTAATAAATGTATATATGGAAATGACAAAACTCCCTGTCTAAGTTTCATACACTAATAAAATATATGGAAAAAAGAAATTAAAGGCAGAACCAAAAGTTCATATCGTCACACCAAAACTTGCAGTAGTAATCATTGTTCACAATAGCCATGATATGGAATCAGATTTCTATCAAACCATGACTGCATTTAAAAAATGTGGTATATGTTCACAATGAAATAATAATACTCAGCCATAGTGCAAAATTAAGTAATGTCATTTACAAGAAATAGATGGAACTAGAGGTCATCATATTATTATCATTTTATCATTATTCATCTATTCACATGTGCATACATTGTTTGGGTCATTTCTCCCCCTACCTCCTGCCCCACCCTCTCCCCTCTTTACCCCTCTCTTTCAGTAGAACCTGTTCTGCCCTTACCTCTAATCTTGTTGAAGAAAAGACATTAGCATAGTAAGGAAGACAAAGTGTTTTTGCTAGTCGAGATAAGAATAGCTATACAGAGAGATTTCTAGCATTGCTTCTATGTACAAATGCGATACAACCCAAGTTGATTCATCTCTAACTGACCTTTACACTGGTTCCTGATTCCCTTCTCATGATGACCTCTGTCTCTTTAAGGTTTCTGTAGTAGTTCCTCTGAAGGGGGACATCAAACGCTTTCATGTTTTGGGTTTTCCACCTATCCCCATACCTCCCATATATGCTCTCCCTTTGTCATGTGACCCAATTCCAACAACATTGCTGTATTGGCCCTAGATCTAAAATCTGCATATGAGGGAGAACATATGGGTTTTGGTCTTCTGAGTCTGGTTAACATCGCTCAGTATGATATTCTCCTGTTCAATCCATTTACTTGGGAATGATAAGATTTCATTCTTCTTCATGGATGAGTAAAATTCCATTGTGTACAAATACCACATTTTCTTAATGCATTCACCAGTAGTGGGACATCTTGGTTGTTTCCATAATTTGGCTATTGTGAATAGCTCTGCAACAAACATGGTTGTCCAGGTGCCTTTTGGAATGAGATTGCTGGATCATATGACAGATCTATGAGAGGTCATCATATTAAGTGAGATTTCTAGAGACAGAAAGATAAGTATCAAATATTTTCTATCATGTAGGGAAAAAGAATAAAAATCAATGATCTGAAAAGATAAGAAAGATGTTTATGAAATAACAATATTAGTCGGAAAAGGATAGAAGAGATGGCGAGAGTACAAGTTAGAAGGGCTGATACAATCAAAGCATTATATAAGTTTTTGTGGAAATGTTAGAATAAAACACATTAATTTGTTCAATTAATATGACTCTGTTATTGTATAAAAATAAGAAAAAGCATTAAATATATTGAGCCTAATGCTTATGACCTCATAGCTTAATCTACTTTAAGCCTAGTCAGTAAATTTACCTGCGCTTATATTTGGACAAGTTCATTCAACACGAAGCCAATTTTAATAGTGTTTTAACTATAATATAATTTTTTGGATATAACACAGTATGCTGTACAGTAAAGAATCAGCATTTTCCTCTTTATCATCATGTATCTGACTGGGAACAGTGGCTCACAAATGCCACTGCCCAGTACTGTGAAACTCATACCACATGACACCTGCCAAGGAAAGTATCAATTCTAAGTATAAATTCTCCTGAATGCACATTGCTTTCATGTCACTATACACTCAAAATCTATAAGTGAATTCCTGCAATGAAGCTTAGTGGTACAGCAGTTGCAGAGCATGCATGAGGTACTGTCTCCCATCTCTAGCACTGCAACAATAACAACAAAAACAAAATAATAATTTGAGGGTCATCTATATTAAATGAAACAAAGAAAAACAACCCTTCCCAAATAAGGCACATGGCAATAAACAAAGAAATCCCTGTATATTTAACAATGAGGAGGAGGATATCACAGTCATTATTCAGGTCATATGACAGAGTCAAAGAGAGAGATACTTTAATCTGAGCTTGGATGAGGGACTTTTTGATATGGTGAGATGAGGCCTGAATCTAACCAAGGAGGAACTATTTCTGTGAAGAAGGTAGGAAGTGTACAGCAGATACAGGGATCTTCCTACAATGTAAAGGGAAGAACAAGTTGATTTTATACACGTTTCAGAGGTCTGCTTCTTAATTTTGGAAATAAATCTTGGAAGCATTATATACTCACTCTCAGTCACTAGTAGTTAACATGTCACATTTTTGTAGGTCTGGAAGTTAGTAATGAATTCAACTGGGCTTCTCTGGCTCAGGGTATCTTCTAAAGCTTCAGCAGAGGTTTCACATATAGCTGTAGTAAACCCATGTCTTAATCAGTCTAGAAGATCTGTTCCATATCTTGTTATAAGCAGACATCCATGTGTTTTTGAGGACTGTAGCTATATTTGGATATATGGGCCTCTGCCTTGGGCAGAGGAAGAAAGGATGGGTCATATTGGGAGAGATGAAGGATAAAAACAAGAAGGAAGAGGATGAAGAGGAAGAAATGTAGGAGGGAGAGGAAAAGGTGAAGGAGAACAAGAAGAAGAATGAGTAGTAGGAGGAGGAAGAAGTGGAGGAGGAGAGAAAGAAGAAGAAGAAGAAGAAGAAGAAGAAGAAGAAGAAGAAGAAGAAGAAGAAGAAGAAGAAGAAGAAGAAGAAGAAGAGAAAGAAAGAAGAAGGAAGAAGAAGAATAAAGAAGAAGGAAGAAGAAGAAGAAGAAGAAGAAGAAGAAGAAGAAGAAGAAGAAGAAGAAGAAGAAGAAGAAGAAGAAGAAGAAGAAGAAGAAGAAGAAGAAGAAGAAGAAATGGGAAATAGAAAAAGGGAAGAGAAAGAAGAAAGATGAATGAAAGGATAATAGGGATAAGAAGATACAGCAGGAAGAGTTAAAAATGAAAGTTTTAGCCTTTATAACATGATGTGAAAATCCATCATTTATAGGTTTCAACAAGTTTTGGAGACCCCGACTAAAGGTGAAGGAAGGCACGAGAAATAGCAGGTAGTATTTAGTCACGCTAGGGACTATCCAACAGCCCAAGAATCTTCTGAATGCCTCTTCCATGTGTCTCTTTCTACTCAATTGACATGGGAAATCATTGATAATTTCAATTCTGGACTTTAGTACTGGTTAAACATATCAATGGAAAATGGATTCTGCTTTTGGAAATGACATAAAGTACACTTACCCAGTGCAAAAATAAAAAAGACAATGAATTTTGAATTTTTTAGTTCCAAATGGAGACAAAGGAGGGCAGTATGGACACATAGCTTAGCACTCTCAGGCCTCTCAAGTTTTTTGTATAGAATGTTACACAGTGTATCTTTGTAACAATCAGGGATGTTTTGCATAATCTTTATTCCATAATGCATGGAAGTCAGTCCTTATACCAGGTAGGAATCACAAGCTTAATATCATCTTCCAATTGCAGAGTCAGAAAAGGATTGAGCCCTTTCTCACACATTCTAAAAAGACCTGCCCATTTGCCATATATGAAAAAACAGCTTAACAAGGAATAATCACAACAAATTTATTGCATCACAGTGTTTTCTGAAACAAGAGCTTCAGATTGAAGACATAAACTCATAGTGACCTACAAACATCCATGCTTGGCTCCAATGAAGCATTGCCAATCCTGTAGTCATGGGATAGAATCAAAATGGTTTGATTTAATGATAAGGGGACTTGGACAAGAAATTGAACCAAGATTTTCTGCTCTGATTCTTCATGCTTTCTGTGAAACATTGCTTCTGGCTACAAGTCGGGCTTTCCAAGGCAATAGGTATCTTATGAGCTACTATCAGATGAAATAGTTCAGTTATTGTCTTTATGGCCATCTCCATGAACAAAAGGTGGGACAGATTGCTATCACATGCTTTAAGGAAGAAAATTTCTGATAGCATTCATGGAAATGTGGAAGTTGGGATGGAAGGGGAAGCCAAAAGAGAAAAAGAGAGGAGAGGAGAGGAGAGAGAAGAGAGGGAGAGAGAGAGAGAGAGAGAGAGAGAGTGAGAGAGTATTCATCCATGAAATGGTAACTGAGCCAGATATGAATTTGGGGGAGAAACTTTATTCATAGAATAAACAGATATTTACATCACTCAAGGCCCTTTCAACATATAACCTTTGGAAACCTGTTTTCTTAATATTTCCTAGGAAAATTTCATCCTTCTTATCCTAAGGAGATTTGTCCTAAGGCCCCCCACTGGATGCCTATTTGGGGGATAATACTCAACCCTACATATACTTAATTTTTTTCTGTTATTTAGGTACTGGATTAAACAGTGCACCTGTTCCTGTCCTAATTAATTTCATTTTGTTTCTCACTCACTCTATTTTTGATTATTTAAATATTTCCTCCTGAGTCTCTAATTCTTGAAATCACCTTTGATAACAGAGAATCAGGTAAATGACTTTACGATAAGGAAAATAACATATCTTTGCAGTTATCAATCATAACACTTCTGTGAACAGAGATAACAAGTGCTTTTGAACCCCTTCGAAAGTCGTAACAGGGACAAGAATGTGATCACACATTGACGAGGACTGTTTAATTAAGCTCAACTCATGACCACTGCTTTAATTCTTCCTCTCTTTAAAACTAAATATCATGGATGTACCTCAAAGATATGATGAAATTCTTACTTTTTTTTCAGTTTGCATACCACATTAATAAATCTCCCATTCTTACCTTTCCCGTTACTAATTTCTTTAATTGCGGTGTTTGGATGATTATCCAGAACTGACATATGGGGAATCATCTTGGGACTCTGGACTAGGACTTCAAATACACTATGTTACTGTTTATAAATCAGCTAATGTTAAACATTAACAGAAAACAATAGTAATATTATGCTATAAAAATTTACAAAGTGTATTTTTCAGAAATTTCCCATTAAAATTCATCTAATCATAGGAACTGAAATGTCAGAAAGCAAAACCATAGATCAATGTAGACTAGTGTAAAATGGACTAAGTTGTGAATCTTCTTTACAAATTTCCCTTCCCTCCTGGAGGTATATTAAGAAATATGTTAAATATGTTAGATAAAATTTTTGGTGTACTGGTGATTGAACACAGGGCCTCATGCTTGCAAGACAAGTGCTCTTTTTGATGTCACTTTTATATCAGTTAGTTTTAAAATAGGGTTTGCTTTATCTCTGGAGTTGAACTGGACTTTGAGCCTCATATTTGTGTTTCACTGCCATATCTGAGAAGAGAGTTATGCACCACTGTGCACAGTCATTGGATGTGATGACCCCTGCATATGATTTTCATGGGCTTGTCTTGAACTGCATATCTTCAGATCTTTTCTCCCAAATAGCTCGAATTACAGGCCTGGACCACTGTACCTTACATACATCCCACTTCTTTAAAGAAGCAACATAGAGAAAAGGTAAAGAATACATAAGTGTTTTATGTTTCTTATTAGACAAAGAAACAGGAGTTGTTCCCAGAGATGACTTAGGTTTACTAGCCAAAACTTAAAGCCTACAGGATGGGGAACAACACGTTATATGAAGTCTAATGAACGTAAGAGAAGGAAGAATGAGCCATTCATCCACAATAGCAAATGAGAATGGTGAATTGGAGGTAAAAAGCAGACATGTGCTGGGATGTCACAGTGAGGGAGATCAGTATCTGCTTTAGAAAGCAAAATTGCTCTTGCCAAGAAATTGAATTCCACTTGGGGGATTGGCATCTGCTCTAACAGAGCCCATTTCCTCAAATCTCTTTCAGCTGCTCAGGCCTAAGCTTAAAACTCTTGCTATGTGAAAAAAGCCAGTAACAGAAAAACAAAAACCACCATGTGTGATCATGCCTATGTGGAAGCTTAAAAAAACTGGATTTATATGTGGATAAAAGTAAAATAGTAATTACAAAAAGACAGAAAATTTAGGGAGAACAAAGATAGTAGGAAGCAGGATAATGGGCACCAAACACACATATATAAGTGGAATAAATTCTAGTTTTCTAAGGCATGTTGTGGTACCTATAGCACATGATATATTTTACATACTTTATGAAGAGCCAGAAGACAAGAGTTTGTCGGCTCGAAATACACCAAATATAAAGAAAATGAATAAAAGGTAGAAATGTTAGTTACAATGATCTGATCACTATACATTGGATGCATGCACTGAATTACCACACTGTGCCCAATACATACCTGCAATTATTATGTTTCAGTTTAAATAAAATGTATTTTAAAAATAATGCTGTTTTCCTGATTGTACCATGTTCTGCACATTGCAGAATCATGGTATGACATGTCACTAACAAAATGCTTAAGGATTTCTGGAATATCAGATCCTCATTTGGTTTGAAAGTCCTGGGGGAGGGACCCGACCATCTGTGCTGCTCATTGCTGGGCCATCAATGCACATCAAATGGGAGCTCAAGGATTAGTCTGGACTGTCTTTCTCTGTTGGTGACTTGGGGTCAGGGAGGGCATGACCTACCCAACAGAGTTCAAAAACAGTTTGTACTACCAGGATATAGTTAGATTTAACAATCCTATGTAAGATACGCCAGGGAGTCCTTAACATATGGTGAGTAGAAATGGAAGAATAATCTTCCTACAGAGTTCAGATTTTGAGCAAAGAGCAAAATCTCTTTGAGCAAAATGTATTTGTCTCTCATAAAGTTTTGAGTGCAAGGAAAATGGAATGTCTTATTTTTCTTTTGTAAAAATCAGCTCTAATTTCAAATGCATATATTAATGTAATTTTCATAGTTAAAATTTTGTACTCTTTGGTTTGAAAGTCAGAGGCAGCACACAAATATGTCACTTTTAATATTTTTCTGGATATTTAATTCAACACATTTTCATGTAAAAAGTAATTAAGATAAAAATATAAATCCTGCCATTATTTTGTGACATTTACTGCTTACCTAAAAAAACCTTAAAATAATAATTTACGAAGTTTTTTAAGAATAACATGAACATTGAAATCAGTGGTTTCCAATTTGCAAAGAAATGGAAGTATTTTTTGGCAATCATTTGTGAGGAAAAGTAAAAAAAGAGTTAGGAATCTTTAGAGTTATTGCAATGAGTATGCACTAGACTTAAGTTTACTTCCAAGAATGGAAGTAAATCTAATCAATGAAAGCATTGTGGTATTTGTTCATAAGTTGAAGTCAGGTCAGATAGAGTAACACTAGTGTGCTTCCAATTGTTTATATGGTTCAGTGTACATGCCTGTATATCTGGAATAATAAAGATTAGATTCACTCATCTGGATTTGGAGCTACATCTGTGAATAGATTCAGACAAACTTTGAGTATCAGTACCGGAAGTCAAAGGTCATTGAAATTAGTGTGAAAAGGTCTGTTAGGTAAGTTATTTCTGCATATAGAAATATTGCTGTCTTCATGAGTCTGCTCACTCCCAGGAGTCGGAATGTTCAACTCCTTCCTTACCTTAGGATATAGGGAGCCACCGGGAGTCTCAAATTTTTCTTAAGGCATCCACCCTTCCCCTTGGCAGAGAGAAAGAATGCAGAGAGTCATTTTGTGAGATTATTAAATAAGCTGAGTTAGCTTGGCAGACAGGGAAATGGTGTATTAAGAGAAAGAACAGTCCAGGCAGAGAAAAACAGCTAGTGCAAATTTGACGAAGCTGAAAGTTTTAGTCAATGTGTCTAGACTGGTTATACTTTGGACTAAATGAATTTGAGAATTTTTTTGATGACATAATTATTTTAAAAATCTATAAAAATGGAAATATATTTTACTGATAACAGGTATGATTAGCATGTGCAATGCACTGGGTTCAGTCTCCAGAAAATCTCCCCAAAAGTAAAATGCATATAATTAATACATTATTTTAATTCTCCAAGAGTATAAGCTTCACAGAGCAGGGTCCACATGCATCTCAATCTCTATTGTTCAACTGTATCAACACTTTTGGAAAGTGAGTGTAATCCTTAGGTTGTAGTCAGGCCAGTGCATCTGTCCCCAAACTCACTTTCAGCAAACGTCAATCTTTATTTTTGGAAAACAAAAACTCCTCTTTATGGGCTTTCCTAGTGCAGAAGAAGGAAACAGAGGTGAGCAGATGGAAAGAAAAAAAGGACAGAATATTAAAGTAGAAGGAGATACAGAAGGGAAGAAAGAATAATAGGAAGGCAATAATTGGAAGAAAGATGATGAGGAGAAAGCAGAAGATTGAAAAAGTAAGGAGGAGACATGAAAGGAATGGAATGAAGTAGAAGAAGGGAATGACAGAGTAGAAGGATGAAAGATGAGAAGCCAAGGAAAATAGTTAAGAAGGATCAGTGGTAGGAGTGGAAGAAAGATAAGAATAAGAAGAGAAAAGGAGTCAGGAGAGACATTGAGGGAGAGAGAAGAAGTGGGGAAGAACATGAGTTTTATGCCAGCTAATGATCAAAAGGAATTAAATGAAGAGAATAAGGATAGAGAAGGAGGAAAAAGAGAGAGATAAAAGAGAAAGAAGAGAAGGAGAAAGAGTAGATGAAAATAAACTAAGAAGGGGCCTTATTATTAGTTTTCTGTATTCTATAATTTAATGGGA
This sequence comes from Castor canadensis, assembly GCF_047511655.1. Taxonomy (NCBI): domain Eukaryota; kingdom Metazoa; phylum Chordata; class Mammalia; order Rodentia; family Castoridae; genus Castor; species Castor canadensis. The sequence goes on from NC_133398.1 coordinate 89,473,660, forward strand.
GCATACTCTCTAAGGGAAGAATGGCTCAAGAAATATTAGGAAGTACTTAGCCATCATTGAAGACAACCACCACTGAAACATTCTCTTTCCTGGACCCTATCTAAGGTTGTCCATCTTTGGTGTTGCTGGAGGTTGAGGACATTTTCAAAGCTGGACCTTGGTGCTAGAATGCATATATTCATAAAGATTGTATTCTAAAAGATTATCCTTCCAAATGTGGACATATGAGGGCAGCAGTAACACAATGCTTGGAGTTCTCAGGACTTTGAATTTCTTTGGAAGCAATTTTGCAGAGTTTCTTCACAGGAAGAGACATTTTGCTTTGTCTTGAATCCCTATAGCATTTGCTTCAGCTATTTTAGATACCTAGAAATTACAAAACTATTTCCATCTTCACAGTGTAGACACAGATGTGGCAGTGATTCTTTTCCTACCCTTCCCAAAATGTCAGACAATACCTTTAAAATAAATGACAGGACAAAATTTAATGTGACAAAAAATTCTTCTACATGAAGAACCAAAGTCACAGGGTAAACTATACATTTCTATACATAGTTCCAATATATTAAGGACTATCATTTTGAAATAGGTGTGAAGCATAAATGTGTGCTCTAGCCTTAATAGACTTACCAGAGGACACTAAATCAGGGCTGTCCCTTCATATTCTTCTTCATTTGTCTGGCTTGCTGTGACTTGATTTGGGGAAGAAATGCTTTCCCTGACTTACTGGGACAGAGGAGACAGGGAGGAAGAGAGCAGAAGGAATATCCAATCAAAACAGTGATTAAATGACATAAAAATTTTTAGAGAACAAGGATAAGTCTAGAGTGAGCAAGGGTCAATGGATTGTACTTTGTCTGTACATTCATGGTATGGTGGGAACAGCAGGATTTTGTCAAGAAGGCCTGCATGAGCATTGGAGAGTCATTGTTGAGATAGTAAGTGAATATTTACATCATTAAAAACTCCCTTAAATTTTATCCACTGATACCTGATGTTTCTGACATGTCCTAGTCTGAGGAATAATTAGTACCCCTTTTTCTAAAATCATATATTTGCCTATCATAGTTATGCTCTTTAACTACAGAAGGAATTAAGTGCTATTTCTACTATTGGAATGTACCCTCTTTCCCATTAACCATGATCTCACTTACCCTTTCCCATACACTCCCTGGGCTCTGAGAAACATGTACTTGGGAACATGCAGAATTTGTCTTTCTGTGCATGACCTATTTCACTTAACACAATGTCTACCACGTCATCCATTTTGCAGCAAATAACAAAATTTCATTCCTTTTTATGGCAACATCATATTCCATTTTGAGTACAAGACACATTTTCTTTACCCATTCACAGGATTATAGTTTCAAATTAAAGAGGTGATATAAGACCTCAATGATAAGGTGACGATCAAATAAACACCTTAAATGGGTGGAAGAAGGAACCATAAAAATCGTCAGAGGGGACATCCAGAAACTGTGTTGAAGGCATTATTCCATTTAGCAGAACTAAATTACTAGTTTTCTTATTAGTATAAGGAGGAGAAATACACAAATTTGGGTTACATGTGCTTTCACATGTTCCATGTGCAGGAAGGAGGACAGAACAGGGGGTGAAGAACAAGGAATGCAAGGGAAGTATGAGTGATTCATGCAAGTTGGTGCTCCTACTGTATGCCCAAACAAAAAGCTTTAACATCAACTATCAATTTTCATGAGATGGAATTTTTTTTAACATTGTACACATTTTATCACTTTATTTTTTTGTTAATTGTTCTTTTATTCACATGTGCATACACTGTTTGGGTCATTTCTCCCCCTGCCCCCCTCCCCCATCTTCTACCCCCTTCCTCCCCCAGTTCCAGGCAGGTCCTGTTCTGCCTTTATCATTAGTCTTGTTGAAGAAAAGATACAAGCCTAATAAGGAAGACAAAGTGTTTTTGCTAGCTGAGTTGAGGATAGCTATACAGAAATATTCTTAGCATTGCTTTCATGTACACATATTATGACCATGTTGATTCATCTCTAACTGATCTTTACCCTGGTTACTGACCCCTTCTCATGATAACCTCTGTTGTTTTCAGGTTTCTGTATTAGCTCCTCTGGAGTGGGGACATCAAATGCTTTCATGTTTTGAGTTTTCTACCTATTTCTATATCACCCAAATATGCTCTCCCCTTGTCATGTGGTCCCAGGCCAACCACATTGCTGTACTTGCCCTAGATCTAAAGTCCACATATGAGGGAGAATATATGATTTTTGGTCTTTTGAACTTGGCTGACCTCACTCAGAATGATGTTCTCTAGTTCCATCCATTTACCAGGAAATGATAAGATTTCATTCTTCTTCATGGCTGAGTAAAATTCCATTGTGTATAAATACCACATATTCTTGATCCATTCATCAATAGTGGGGCATCTTGGTTGTTTCCATAACTTGGCTATTGTGAATAGTGCTGCAATAAACATGGGTGTGCAGGTGCGTCTGGAGTAACCTGTGTTGCATTCCTTTGGGTATATCCCCAGGAGTGGTATTGCTGGATCATATATGGCAGGTCTATGTTTAGACTTTTAAGAAGTCTCCAAATTTTTTTCCAGAGTGGTTGTACCAGATTGCATTCCCACAATCAGTGGATTAGGGTTCGTTTTTCCCCCCATCCTTGCCAACAGATGTTGGTGGTGGTGTATTTTGATAATGGTTATTGTAACAGGGATGAGGTGGAATCTTAGTGTGGTTTTGATTTGTATTTCCTTTATGGCTAGAGAGGGCGAGCAATTTTTCATGTGCTTTTTTGCCATTTGAATTTCTTCTTTTGAGAAAGTTCTATTAAGCTCAGTTGCCCATTTTTTAATTGGTTCCTTAATTTTAGGAGAGTTTAATTTCTTAAGTTCCCTGTATATTCTGGTTATCAGTCCCTTGTCTGATGTATAGCTGCCAAATATTTTCTCCCACTCTGTGGGTGGTCTCTTCAGTTTAGAGACCATTTCTTTTTAGTGCAGTAGCTTTTTAGTTTTATGAAGTCCCATTTGTCCATACTTTCTCTTAGTTGCTGTACTATTGTGGTTCTATTGAGGAAGTCCTTGCCTATACCTATTACTTCCAGAGTGTTTCCTGCTCTTTCCTGTACTTGGTTCACATGATAAGGAGAGAGCACACTCGGGAGGTATGTGGATAGGTAAGAAACCCAAAACATAATAGTATTTGATGGCCCACTGCAGAGGAACTAATACAGAAACCTTAAAGTGGCAGAGGTAAATAGGAGAAGGGGATCAGGATCTAGTGAAAAGGTAGTTAGAGATGAATCAACTTGGGTTGTAACACATTTGTACATGGAAGCAATGCTAGGAATCTCTCTGTATAGCTATCCTTATCTCAACTAGCATAAACACTTTGTCTTTCTTATTATTGCTTATACTTTCTCTTCAACAAAATTGGAGATAAGGACAGAACAGATTCTGCCTGGAAGCAAGGGGGAGGTGGCTGAGAGAAGGAGGGGTAGGGGGGTAGGAGGGAGAAATATCCCAAACAATATATGCACATATGAATAATGAATAAAAATATAAAGAATAAAATGATCAGTTTTTATAACTAACCAAAAATTTTCATGACATTCTTTTTTTTAATTAGTTTTTTATCATTCATATGTGCATACAATGCTTGGGTCATTTCTTCTCCCTGCTCCCTCTCTTCCCCCCCCCACCCCCTCTATACCAGGCAGAAACTATTTTGCCCTTATCTCTAATTTTGTTGAAGAGAGAGTATAGGCAATAATAGGAAGGAACAAGGGTTTTTGCTGGTTGAGATAAGGATAGCTATACAGGGAGTTGACTCACATTGATTTCCTGTGTATGTGTGTTACCTTCCAGGTTAATTCTTCTTGATCTAACCTTTTCTCTAGTTCCTGGTCCCCTTCTCCTATTGGCCTCAGTTGCTTTTAAGGTATCTGCCTTAGTTTCTCTGCATTGAGGGCAACAAATGCTAACTAATCTTTTAGGTGTCTTACCTATCCTCATATCTCCCTTGTGTGCTCTCACTTTTATCTTGTGATCAAAGTCCAATCCCCTTGTTGTGTTTGACCTTGATCTAATGTCCACATATGAGGAAGAACATACGATTTTTGGTCTTTGGGCCAGGCTAACCTCACTCAGAATGATGTTCTCCAATTCCATCCATTTACCAGTGAATGATATGGAAACACAAGAGGCCACGAATAGCCAAGGCAATATTCAGTCAAAAGAACAATGCTGGAGGTATCACGATACCTGACTTCAAACTATATTACAAAGCAATAACAATAAAAACAGCATGGTACTGGCACAAAAACAGACATGAAGACCAGTGGAACAGAATAGAGGACCCAGATATGAAGCCACACAACTATAACCAACTTATCTTTGACAAAGGCGCTAAAAATATATGCTGGAGAAAAAGCAGCCTCTTCAACAAAAACTGCTGGGAAAACTGGTTAGCAGTCTGCAAAAAACTGAAACTAGTTCCATGTATATCACCCTATACCAAGATTAACTCAAAATGGATCAAGGATCTTAATATCAGACCCCAAACTCTAAAGTTGGTACAGGAAAGAGTAGGAAATACTCTGGAGTTAGTAGGTATAGGTAAGAACCTTCTCAACAAAACCCCAGCAGCACAGCAACTAAGAGATAGCATAGATACATGGGACCTCATAAAGCTAAAAAGCTTCTGCTCATCAAAAGAAATGGTCTCTAAACTGAAGAGAACACCCACAGAGTGGGAGAAAATATTTGCCAGCTACACATCAGACAAAGGACTGATAACCAGAATATATAGGGAACTTAAAAAACTAAATTCTCCCAAAACTAATGAACCAATAAAAAAATGGGCAAGTGAACTAAACAGAACTTTCTCAAAAGAAGAAATTCAAATGGACAAAAAACACATGAAAAAATGCTCACTATCTCTAGCAATAAAGGAAATGCAAATTAAAACCACACTAAGATTCCACCTCACCCCTGTTAGAACAGCCATCAGCAGCAACACCACCAACAACAGGTGTTGGCGAGGACGTGGGGAAAAAGGGACCCTCTTACACTGTTGGTGGGAATGTAAACTAGTACAACCACTCTGGAAAAAAATTTGGAGGCTATTTAAAAAGCTAAACATTGGTCTACAATTTGATCCAGCAATACCACTCTTGGAAATATACTCAAAAGACTGTGACACAGGTTACTCCAGAGACACCTGCACACCCATGTTTATTGCAGCACTATTCACAATAGCCAAGTTATGGAAACAGCCAAGATGCCCCACTACTGATAAATGGATCAAAAAAATGTGGTATCTATACACAATGGAATTTTATGCAGCCATGAAGAAGAACAAAATGTTATAATTCACTGGTAAATGGGTGGAATTGGAGAACATCATTCTGAGTGAGGTTAGCCTGGCCCAAAGACCAAAAATCATATGTTCTCCCTCATATGTGGACATTAGATCCAGGGTAAACACAACAAGGGGATTGAACTTTGATCACATGATAAAGCGAGAACACAAAAGGAAGGTATGAGCATAGGTAAGACACCCAAAAAACTAGACAGCATTTGTCACCCTCAACACAGAGAAACTAAAGCAGATACTTTAAAGCAACTGAAGCCAATAGGAGAAGGGGACCAGAAACTAGAGAAAAGTTAGTTCAAGAAGAATAAACTTAGAAGGTAACACACATGTACAGGAAATTAATGTGAGTCAACTCCCTGTATAGCTATCCTTATCTCAACTAGCAAAAACCCTTGTTCCTTCCTATTATTGCTTATACTCTCTCTTCAACAAAATTAGAGATAAGGGCAAAATAGTTTCTGCCGGGTATCGAGGGGGTGGGGGGGAGAGGGAGGGGTGGAGGGGGTGGTAAGGGAGGGGTGGCGGCAGGGGGGAGAAATGACCCAAGCATCGTATGCACATATGAATAATAAAAAGAAAAAGGAAATATAACGAAGCCTCCTGTATAACTATCACACACTACAAAAATGTTTACAAAAAAACCTCATGGCAGCCCAGGTGTGTATGCGGCTGGCTGCAATTGCTCATTCCTTAGAAGCCACAAATGCGGAGGAGCAGGAAATATCTACTAAGGATGTGCTATGGAGACCCTGGGTTGGAAAGCACTGTGATTACAGTGGATGGATGCACATGTGCGTGCTCTGATGCTCTCACATTAATCTGAGATTCCCTCACCAAGCACTGCAGTTCATTGACCTTGCTGAACCCCAAAGGATTCAGGTTAATGCTGAGACTTTCCTGTGGTAAAAAAGAGCATCAGCTATGACCGTACACCAAGGGCTTGGAGTGTTTCTGTTAAAACCGTTAAACTCAAGAATTCATAATGAGCTGGGAAAATCACACTGCAGCTGAAGCTGCAGCTGAAGGCTGTCCTCCCTCTGTCCCCCACCAGGACTTACATTCTCAGAGAGTCTGGATCTTTGGCTTGAATTCCACAAGAGTACATTAAGCACAATTTGTAGTCCTTAATGTATGGAAAATAAAGACACCTACCAGCCACCATGACCAGAAACAGCAGATCAGGAATGGAGTGAAAAGGAGGGGCTGACTTATGAGCAAAGTTCCCACTTCTCCATTCCCTGGCCACTTATTCCAACACCTGCCTCTTGGACACTGGTTTTTCCTTGGGATGAGCTTTGAGACCTGGGTTTGGTAATAGTCTCCCTAGCTGAGGTTTAAGTATCTCAGGGTCAAAGCCTCACCCCTGCAGTACTGAGCATGCTGTCGAGAACACTTTTTTAGGGCATTGTATTGGTCAGCTGGAGCTGCTGTAAAAAAAAAATACCATAGACTGGGTGGTGTTAAGAAGCAGAAATTAATTTTTCACAGTTCTGGAGGCTGCAACTCTGAGATCAAGGTATCAGCAAGGTTGGTTTCTTCACAGGTCTCTCTACTTGACTTGGAGATGCTGACTTCAACTTCTGTCCTCCCCTGGTCACCTTCCCCTCCACCACCCATGTCCTGGTCTTTTCTTCTTATAAGGACACCAATCACATTGAATTAGGCCCCATCCATATGACCTCATTTTAATTTAGTCTTTACCTCTTTTTTTTTTTTTGTGGTACTAAGATTTGAACTTACGGCCTGTACCTTCAGCTATTCTACCATCCCTTTTCTGTGATGGGTTTTTTGAGATAGGTGAACTATTTGTCTGGTCTGGCTTCTAACTGTGATCCTCCTGATCTCTGCCTCCTGAGTAGTGAGTAGCCAGGATTATGGGCATGAGGCACCAGTGCCCAGCTAGTCATTACCTCTTTAAAGATCTCTCTCTCCAAATACAAGCACATTCTCAGATCCCAGAGGTTAGGACTTCAACATGTGAGGAACACAGTTCAGTCTGAAAGTATCCATCAACACTAGCCCTTCCTATAGGGATCCTCAAGGATAAAGGGACTTTGAGTCACCCAGGAGATATTTAAAGCTCCATGTTCCCAGAGTCTACTCCAGACCTGCTAAAGATGGTACCTGGAGACTTGTGTCTTTATCAAGTTTTTGGCTCTGTCATCATGGACCAATGTTTAGAAAACTCTGTCTTAAATACTGCTTGGCTGGCAACATCTGGTTACCAAAATAATCAGGGCAACAGGATGTATGGGAAAATAACTCAGTAGAAGACATTTGCTAAGAGTGAAGAGAACAGGAGGGACAGCTAACAGTAGATGGGGACATGTCACGTTAGTTTTAGAGAGTGGAAAATAGGTCTGAGGTGTTGTTGGAGACAAGCAGCTCAGAGCTCCAGCTCTGGTTCCCATGGAGGAGAAGGAGACATGCTGGCTGAACCCCTAGGCTTCAGGTGTGGGAAGGAGGCAGTGAAAGTGGGGATGGTGGGTGAAATCTGGGGAGAGAACCAGCAGTTGTAGCTTCTGCCTGCTCCCTCCACATCTACTTATGGGCTACGAGAGCAGATTTGGGTGCCAGGCTTAGGGGACAAGGAAGTCTAGAGGAACTTCAGCTAAGGAAAGTGGAGATGGTAGGCCCGATAACTTGGATGTGTCACCTGGAATTTATGTATTGGAAACTGAATCTCCAAATTTATATGTAAATGGTATTTGGAAGTTCAGCATTTGGAGGGAATTAGGGTTAGTTGAGGTCATGAAGGAGGGGACTCCATGATGCATTAGTGGCTGTATAAGAAGAGGAAGACTCAAGGTTAACATACTTGTTGTGTCTTATCATGTGCTCCCTTGTGCCACCTGGGGATTCTGCTGAGGATCCCCACTAGCAAGGGACTCACCAGATGCAGCTATCCAATGGGTCTAGTCTCCAGAACTGTGAGCTGAACAAACCTTTATTCCTGCTAAATTCCTCAGCCTGTGAGTGCTATAGTTTGCATCTTAAGCATCCCTTAAAGGTCCATGCATTAAAGGCCTAGTCCCTAGCCTGTGGTGCCACTCAGAGGTGGTGGAACCTTTAAGAAGTGAGTTAAGTGGTTTTGTTCTGTCACACACTCCACCACACTCAGGGATCCTTGCAAGATCCTGTCTCATGGCTGTGCCAACCTGTGCCCAGGAGAAAGCAGGTGCCAACTCAGGGTTGCTGGCACAAGGTAGATTTTATGTAAAAGAGAAACAAAAGTTTATAATCAGGACAGGATGATCACAAAACTAGGTAGACAGAGCAGTGGGGCAGAGAAAGCCTCCTGTTCTCTGGTGATTAATATGTCATATCAGGTCTCTCAGCTCAGAGGCAAAAGTGGTTTATCTGGTAAATGTTTTTGACACAACAAACTATCTGAAAAAAATTAAGTTGGGCTCTATTCTTACATCATATGTACAAATTACAGACAGAATAATATAAACAGTAAAACAATGAAATTTTTAGAAAGATTATAAGAATATGTGTCAACTTGGGTCAGAAAGACTTTTTTTTTTTTTTGCAGTGCTTGGGATCAAACTGTGGCCTTACACTAGCTTGTGTTCTACCACTGGGCTACATCCCCAGGCAAGAAAGACTTTTTAAAACTCAAACTAAAAGCCAGAAACCATGGATAGGCATAGTTGATCCCATAAAAATTTTATAAATGTATATATGTATATCTATATATAAATAGCTATATATTTATGTTTTGTGTATATTTGTACAGTGCAATTACAGATACACATATATGTATACAAATGAAATATTTATATAAATAACAAAAGATATCAAAGAAATCAAAGGACTAATGTTAGATTAGAAAAATATTTGCAATGTGTATGAAAGATAAAAGATTAATGAAATGATGTGTAAAGAACATTTCAGTAGCAATCAGAAAAAAGAAAAATTAAAAGGTGGCAAAATATATGAATAGCTACTAAATAGAAATAAACAGTCATCAAGGATATGCTAAAATTAGAATACACAAATTTATAAAAATTACATCTTCTGTTGCTGGTAGAAATGTATGGAGAAGGCTGGTGTAATTTTGATTTGCTGTAAACCTTTGGAGAATAATCTGGTTATAAGTATTAAAATTTAAAATATGCACACTATACAATTGGTAGGCCACACTTGAAAATTTAAGCAACATAAAAGCACCAAGCTGTACACTTAAATGGAAATGTTTATTGCATCATTACTCTACAAATACCAGAAAGTAAAATTGAAAAATAATGCAGTTGTCCATTCACTGGGCTTGAGGGATACGCCTTCCATGAAAGGTCATGATCATTTAGAAGGTATAGGTTGGGTATTGAGGAATTTCCCAATTGTAAGTGAGAAAAAAAGAGGCAGAAAAATTTGCAAAACAATAATCCTTCATGACAAAACATAGACGCTCCTAAGAATGTTTTAATATGTTAGCATGTAATTATATGCACATGGAAGAAATGGGCTTACTTGTTGGGGAGTGGGGTGTAAATGAGTTTAAAAGAGGGACCCTGAAGGTTTAAACTCAGGGCTTTGTGCTTACAAAGCAGGTATTCTAACACTTGAGCCACACTTCCAGTCCATTTTTCTGTGGTTATTATGGAGATGGGGTTTCTTGAACTGTTTGCTCAGGCTGGCCTTGAATTGTGATCCTCCTGATCCCAGCCTCTGAAGTAGCTAGGATTGCAGGCATGAGCCACTGGCATCCAGCCAAGAATGTTTCTTGAAGAAGTCTCCTTGTCTGTCTTTTCTAGGCCTACTTCTTCAAGTGCTCAACAGTCAAATGGGTCCTGGGATTGATCCACTCTTTCTTTTCTTACCAGAAATCTATCAATTTTTATTTTACTTCCCAGAAGACTGATTTGACATTATTTTCCAATGAAAAAAATTTAATTTCCTTTCCTTTTCTTTCTTTTTTTTTTTTTTGGTCGTATTGGGGTTTGAACTCAGGGCTTAGGGCTTGTTAGGCAGGTGTTCTTATTGCCTGAGCCATAACTCAAACCCTTTCTGTTCTGGAGATAGGGTCTTACATTTTGCCCAAGCTTGCCTGGACTGTGATCCTCCTATTTAAAATTTTTTTTTTATTATTGTTGTACTGGGGGTACAATGTGACATTTATAAAAATTAATACAATATTTCAAGTTGGATTCAGCCCCTCCAGCATTCTCCTTTATTTCCCCTCCCTTCATTCCTGGAATAGTTTCAACAGGTCTTACATTTCCATTTTCATACATGAGGACATAATATTTACACCATATTCACCCTCCTTCACCCTTTTTCCCTACATCCTCCCTACTTTCACTGGTGCCTAACCCCAGCCAGGACCTGTTTTACCTTCCTGTTCTCCATTTTTGAAAAAAGATTTTTTTGAGGGCTGGTGCAGTGGCTCAAGTGGTAAGAGCACCTGCCTAGCAAGCATGAGGCCCTGAGTTCAAACCCCAGCACCACCAAAAGAAAAAGGATGTAAAAAAGATATTTTTGATTGTTTAAGGTAGCTATACAGGGAGTTTCATTGTGATAGTTCCATGTATATATGTATTATAACCTGAATTAGTTCATTACTTCTATTTTTCTCCTTTCTACCTTAGTCCCCTTCTGATGGTGATTTCAACCAGTTTAAAAATTCTATATTCATTCTTGTATAGGAAGTACATCACCCATATTCACCTTCTTAGCTTCCTTCTTTTACCCTCCCTCTCCTGTTAGTGACCTCCCCTTTGTGGTGAACTGTTTCTCACCATATTGCTTATATTTGTATTGGGCCTATATTCCACATATGAGAGAAAACATGTGGCCTTTGGCTTTCTGAACCTGGCTAACTTCAGTTCTCCAGTTCCATTCATTTACTTGCAAATGGCAAAATTTCATTCTTCTTTATCTGAATATTGTATACAAATATCCCATTTTCTTAATCCATTCATCAGTAGTGGGGCATCTTGGCTATTTCCATAGCTTAGCTATTGAGAATAATACTGCAATAAACATGGGTGTGCAGGTGGCTTTATTGTAACCTCACTTACATTCCTTCAGGTATATCCATAGGATGGAATTGCTGGATCATATGGAAGTTCCATTTTTATTTATTTATTTTTTCTTTATTCATTTATTCATATGTGCATACATTGTTTGGGCCATTTCTCCCCCCGGTCCCCTACCCCCTACCTCTCCCCCCAATCCAGAAGTTCCATTTTTAGGTTTTTGAGGAATCTCCATAGTGGTAGTACTAGTTTATATACCCACCAACAGTGTATGAGGGTTCCTTTTTCCCCACATCCTCACCAACATTCGTTGTTGTCTGTGTTCTCAATGGTAGCCATTCTAATAGGAATGAGGTAGAACCTTAACATGGTTTTGATTTGCATTTCTTTTATGGCCAGGGATGTGTTTTTTTGGGACATTTGTACTACTTCCTTTGAAAAAGCTCTGTTCAGTTCATTTGCCCATTTCTTCATTGAGCCATTGATTTTTTTTGGACTTTAGTTTTTTGAGCTCCCTGTGTGTTCTGGTTATTAATCCCTTGTTAGGTGTACAGCTGGCAAGGATTTTCTCCCATTCTGTATGTTGCCTCTTCAATCTGGTGACCATTTCTTTTGTTGTGCAGAAGCTTTTTATTTTCATGTGGTCTCATTTGTTAATCCTTTCTCTTAGTTGCTGGGCCATTTGAGCTCTATTTAGGAAGTTACTGCCTATGCCTGTACGTTCAAGTGTATTCCCTGCTCTTTCCTGCACTGCCTTCAAAGTTTCAGGTGTGATCCTTCTATCTTAAGCTTACCACCATTACTGGTATGACAGATGCATACCCCCACACCCAGCTTGTTTCCATTGAAATAGGGTCTCACAAACTTTTTTGCTGGACTGAGCTGGAACTGGGATCCTTCTGAGCTCAGCCTCCCAAGTAGCCAGGATTACAGGCATGAGCCACTGGCACCTGGCAAAAATTTCTAAAGAAATCTTACGCATAGATGAGTAAGAAAGACAGTCACCAACATGAAAGTGCAGGAAAGGATAAATTTCACATGAGGAACCAAGGAACAAATGAGAACTAGGAAAGATTTAAGCACATTCAACTCAGTACTCCTAGGATGAATAAGAGAGAAAGAAAAAAAAGCAAACAGTACTGGAATCAACCAGGAAAAAAGCCAACAAAATTATAGTAATCAGCAAATATCTCTCAATAATAACCTTAAATGTAAATGGCTTTAACTCTCCAATTAAGAAATGCAGACTGAATGATTGGATTTTTAAAAGCTCTAACTGTTTGCTGTCTACAAGAGGCATGTCATTTTCATTGTATACATTCTGCTAAGGCAGGCCTCAGTCATTGGTCTCCTCTCAATGGTGAACACCTTTTGGCTTCATTAAACAGTGTCTGTGGGGTTTCTCTCCCTCTCTCTCATTTCATCTCATTCTCTTGGTTTCTGTACGAAAAGCAAAATTCTGAAATAAAACATTTGAAATTAATTATGATGACTCTTTTTTAGTGGCAATGAAAGAAGGATGGAGCTAGACTTGGTCTTCTGAGTGGCTGTCAGGCAGTTTCCCAGTTATTAAATTAGAAGGTAAAAAGCCACAGGGATACACTGTGATTATGGCAGTAGCATTTAATTTGATAGCTCTTTCAGGCAATACTGGATGCCCCTACTGCACTTGGACTCACACACTCAGAGATTTTTTTTTTTACAAAAGACCATAAGGTCTTAGTGTTTAGGGGGCTCTGCCCAAACCCAGTTGGCTGGCATATTAAAGGCTGAGAAGCTATGCTTTGGATATGTGAGATAGTGTTGACTGAGCTTCTGGTAATTACACACTTTGGCTGCCTTTTGTTGTGGTATTATTCATGCTTTATAGTGGTTTTTAGTATAGTTTTTAAAACATCCCAATAATGTCATCCATTTACTTTCTTTGTGACAGATTGTTTTGAGATTTGTAAAACAGTCAACTTCTTTGCATTAGAACTGTAATAAAGAGGCTAATTCCATTGTTGGTGTCTGAGGACTCACAGATTTCAAGCCCTACAGCTCTTACTTCCTCTCTGCTCATCATCCAGACAAGCTGAGAAGAAATCCTGATGCTCCTTCCTGTGGCAGAGGGCAGGTGATCCCAACCATAAAAGCCTCAGCCCAGGTGGGTGCTGTAGGCACACATAGGCCTCACTCTAGTCTTTGGGGAACTGGTTCCAGGATGCACCCCCCCAGCCCCCCAATACCAAAATTCAAGTCCCTCACACAAAATGGTGAAGTAGTTCCTTATAAAATATGTACATCCAAATAATTTAAGTCATCTCTAGATCATTTATAATACCAATACAATCTAAATATCATGTAAAAGATTGTTATACTGAATTGTTTAAAGACTAATAATGAGAAAAAGTCTAATGCTTAGTATAAATGTAATTATATATATACAAACACATATCATACAAAATTTATCTGTAATTTTGCATATACATGTATATAGTATGTTATATATACATGTATGTACATACATATGTATGTGTGTGTGTGTATATATAATTTTCTTGGTTGGTTGAATCTTCAAATGTGGTGCCTATGGAGGGTCAACTGTATTAGTTTTCATGAACACCCCAGCCCAACTTCTTTTCCTTGCTCACTCAAATTACTACTTGTGTGTGTGTATGTGTGTCTGTGTGTGCTTCTTCTCTTTTCCCCTCTTTTTTGTTTTTTGGTTGGTTGGTTGATTTTTTGAGACAAGTATCACTCTACACCCCAGGCTGGCCTCACACTTATGATCTTCCTGCCCAAGTGCTGGGATTATAGATAAGAGCCACCATCCCCAGCTTTCCCCCTCTTTTCTAACAACTTCTCATAAATTATGTCTATGTTTTTGACAGTGAGTTTTCACATGTTATAAATGATGCAAATATTTTGTTCAAGACTGTCACTTACATTTTAGGGTTGTTCACTTTTTTTTTGCAGCACCAATATTTTGGCTTTTCAAATGTCACATTTGACAATCCTTTATTTTGGATTTTTTCTCATTCTTAGAAAGTACTCCCTTACTTCAAAATTATGAATATTTCATTTTCATCCTTTAATTCCTATTAGATGACTGTTGGGTTTTCTGGGTGTGTCTCCTCAGTCTTTTATATTTCTGCTTGCACTGCATTCTGGGAGAAATTCATAACCCTTCAGTTTAGCAATTGTATCTTTGACTGTGGTCATTTTGTGTTTCATCATCTATTAGCCTATTTTTATTTTGGCAGTCATTTTTATTTCCAGTAAGTCTGAGGTTTTTAAAAGACACTGTTTAAAAATAATGGAGCATCTACTTAAACTACTATGGAGATATTTATTACTCTTATGATAAAAATCCTTTCCTCTTTCCCTTAGTACTTTTGTTTTCTTGGAGACTACATCTGTTTGTTAAGCTTGCCCTTCCTTCCTCATGCTCTCCTCCCTCCCTCCCTCCCTCCCTCCCTTCCTTCCTTCCTTCCTTCTTTTCTTGCTTTCTTTCCTTGTACGGTTTTCCTAAAATGATTCTTCATGTCTGCAGTTGAAGGTCAACGTTAGAGCTCTCTGATTTTCATGGAAGAAACCTCATACCAATGGGTCAAACTCAGAAGGCAGTCTTCCTGCTCCCCACAGTGGAGTTTGGTGCTTACTTCCTCTCCTTGTCCAGAGGACTCAGACCCCAAAATAAGGGTTTACTCTAAAAGTGTGGAGCTCTTGGGCTTGTGTTTTGCCCTCCCTCTCTGCCCACAAAAATTTGGTTCTCTCTTCAGAGACCTGTTTGTGAGTTAATTGCTTGGGTCCAAAGCCATAAAGCTGTACATGCAGAGTGAAGGAGGGGGTAATTGCTCAGGGGTCCCACACACAGGTGTGCAGCTACCTGAGTAATCCCCCTGTGCTCCATCCTGGGCTTTGTACTTGTTGACTCTAAGCTTCGAATCTCCCAAGGACTTTGCTGAGAACACCGATCCCACTTCTGGAGATTCAATTTTTCTTTCATCAGTCAAAACCCGTCTTTTCCTTCCAATTTTTTTTTTCAGTGTTAGGAAATCAAATCAGTTGTGTGGGTCTCTTGAAAAACAAAAGTTGGGGCAGGAAAGGAAAACCCAAGGTGTTCTTCTCCAGGGTTCAGCTATAACTGGCATTTCTATCATCATAAAAATATAAATTGTGAGGGTCTCACAACTAATTCTAGGATTGCTGTCTGGCCCCCAATTTTTATTTTTATAAAAGAGATAGTCTAAGAGATATATCAAGAGATATTCTAAGAATGCTTATAGCAAAATACAGCATTCTTCTATGTCCCATTGCCCCCACACCACCCCAGCCTTCCCTACCCATAGTGCTTTTCTTTGGGGGAGTTGATCTGTGTATCTGCAAATAACACACTACTGTTATGTCTTGGTATTTTGAACTTTTGGACTCTCTTTTGTTTTCCCAGACCCAACACTGACTTTCTTCTTCCCAATCCCTCACTTCATGTTGTCTTCATAGTTACTTATATCTTGACTTTGATTAGATTAGCACTTGCCACTTATTACGGTGATAGAAATGCCAGCTCCGGAGAAGAACACATTGCTCTTCCTTTCCTGCCCCATCTTTTGTTTTTCCTAGCTATGATGTTCATTTTTGTTATTTTTAAACTTGATATATACATACATATATACATGTACATATGTATGTATACATACATGTATGTGTATATCCATCTGTGTATGTATACATATATGTATGTGTATCTATCCACACAATTGTCATTAACCCTACCACAATTCCCAACCAGATCTTCGAATGTCTTCTCACTATACCAAGTGCCTTGTGTGTTTTATTAGACTCCTCAGATTCCATATTTCAAAATTCTTCTGCTTTTACTAAATTTATTTGTAATGCCCAAGTCAATAATCATAGGCCATTCTCAATTATTCACAAACATACCCAGATCATTGCAAAATTTGAGTCCCTCAAGGAGCAGTTGACAGCTGAGGTCAAACAAGGTGATGCTCTGTCTTCTTATTTCAGCTCACACTATAAGTAAGTGTCCTACCAGAAAATTTTCAGAAGTTTGACTTGTCTTTGACTTTTTCCTTTCACCTGTTACAAATAATACAAATATATTTTTCAGGACTGTCACTTCTATTTTTGTTTGCTTATTTCTTTTATGTAGTACTGGCATCTTGGATTTTCTGTCATATTTGGCAATCTATTTAGTGACACGTGTTTTTGCTTTTTGTTGGTGATTTCACTGTTTAAAATGGTCCACGACCCTTCTGTTGAAGTGCTGTCTGGTGTTCATAAGCTCAAGAAGGCTGTGGTGTGCTTTAGAGAGAAAAAAGTATGTGTATCAGAAAACTTGGCTCACGCATGAGTTATAGTGGTGTTGGCTGTGAGTTGAATGGTCACAGATCAACCATATGTTACAGCCAGAAAAGGAAGTGTGGCTACTACGCAAAACACCCAAGTAATATCACAATGCTGAGAAAGCTATAGCAAAAACAGAAACATGGTAAATTTCTGGGTTCCTGAGATGATGACATAAAAAGCATAGTGGACAGCAGTCTTGTGAGACCAAAGCCAAAGAAGTTTTGCTAAACTTTTCTTGACTTGTGTTTTATTACAAAGAAATAGTGCAGGGCTGGAGGCATGGCTCAAGTGGTAGAGTGCTTGCTTAGCAAGTACAAGGCCCTAAGTTCAAACCACAGCAATGCCAGAAAAACAAAAACAAAAAAATAGCCAAGGCTACATAGTGAGACTATCTCAAAAATTTAAAAAGTGAAAATAAAAATAATTTTAAAAATGGATGAAATTAGTTATTTACAAGAAATATATGTATCAAATAAGATATCTATAGATACAAACACACATAAAACAAGGATATTTATTGATCTGTTGGTAAAAATGTAGTGCCTAAGACTTGGAGTCTAACCCTGTATTTTCCCAGGAGCGATAGCATTGAAGAATACACTGTCCTCGGAGACTTCAGAGATTCCTGCACCTGCTGTGGTCACAGCTTCTTTACCCACTGCACCATGACCGTATCTCACACCCTGGCCTCTCCAAGAGCCCCTCCTCTGCTCCCTCCTCTCCCTTCCCACCTTGAGGCCTTAAGGTGATACACCTTCCTTTGGGGCTAGTCTTTACGTCCCTTCTCCATCTCTTTTGTCTCCCTTACCTCTGTCCATGTCTTTGCTTAAATTCTTTTCCATTAAACCTTGTTGAGTGTCCTCTCTCCTCTTTTGGACCCTGACTAGATTTCCTTCTTTCCAGCTGCTCATGGAATGGTGTGTCAGTCCACAGGACTCATCCATCCCAGCCTTTCCAGGGCCTCTTCCTCCCACACTCTTCAGCAGGAACCCTGTAGCCACCTGGAGCAGAGCAATTTCTCTTCTGTACCTTCAGCCTCTCATCCTCCAGTCACTGCTTCCTCTCAATATATATACACAATCATGTGGTTTTCACTTTACAGGGTAGAAAGTTATTCCCCTCAACTTTTCTTCACAGCCAAATTTCTAAAAATATTTAACACTTCATTTCCCTATAAATCTTCCCTTCTGGCTCAACCCCTGTTTAGCCTCTACTTTTTTCTATCTATTGAAATTACTGGTGCATGGGACTCCAGTTTTACCCAAAATAATAAGCTTAGTGGACACTTTCCATCTTTCTTTCTCTTGTCTTCCGGTTGATACTTGGCACCAGACACCACCCCCTCCTCTATCTCTTATCGTCCCGTGTTTCTACGTCTCCTGTCCCCCACTTCTCTGCCATTTGGTTTTCAATTACTTGAATTTTAGGAGGAAAGTCCTACATTTTAAAAATTCTCTCAACTTCATTCTCCTCAAAGGGTCCAGCCTTTGTCTTCTCCACATGATCTTCACTTTCCTTGGTCATTCTTTCTTGCTAGGGCATCTCAGAACACGCATAGCATCACCTAGCCCAAAGGCCAATGGCCGTCAAGTCTCCCTCTGTGGAAAACCTTTCTTCATTACTCAAGACCTCTATTTCAGGCTGCTTCCTGAAGGCCTATGCTAGATATCACAGTCAGCACCTCAACTCTATGCGCCCAAGGCAAAATTTTATCTCCTCCCCATCAGACTTATTCTGCATACACTTGGATCCCTGCTTTGAGTATTTTCCAAGTCATACAACTTGAGAAACTGGGATGCAAAAGATCTATCTCAAATTAGTCATCCACCCATGCTAACCTTGGCTCCTGTGATAACTTTATGTGTCAACTTGACCGGGACACCGAATGCCCAGATAGCTGGTTAGACATTACTTCTGGGTATATCTGTTTGGATGTTTCCAGAAAAAACTGGTATTCAAATTGGTTGACTGAGTGAAGTTGATTTACCCTCACCAATGTGGGTGAGCCTCACCCACTGCACTGAAGGCTCAACACAGCAAGAAGGTGAAGAGAGGAGGAACTCATTCTCTGACTAACTCTCTGAGCTGGGACATAAGTCCTCTCTGTTATAAACCTGACTGATTCTCAGGCCTGTAGTCCCAGACTGGAATCTACTCCACTAGCTGTCTGACTCTCTGCTTTCAGACCTTTGAACTACACCACCAGCTCTCTGGGATTTTCAGCCTCCGTAATCATGTGAGACAATTGCTTCCAATATATCATCTTAGATAGACAGATAGACAGCAAGCTTATGGTTTTGTTTCCCTGCAGAATGCTGATTATTACTGTCCTAAAGATTTCTCACATTTGTCCTGCCTTCTTTCCTGGACTCATGCTGTCCACTTCTAACACAGAGACTCTCAAAATGTGCTTCCTAGACCAGCAGAATCAACAACCCCCGAACTAGATCATCCCACTAACCTCTAATTTAAAAGAATGTCCAAATGATGAGATTCCAGGAGTGTGACAATTTTTTTAATTGTTAGGTTTATTAGTTAAAAACCTAACATTGGATAAATTGCAGCTTGTCAAGATCCCAGTTCTTTTTTGGGTCTCCTTCCTCAGTAAATACTATTCAATTCTGCTCCCAAATTAAAGTGACCCAGGCACCTGTGCTCATTAGTTGCATGTCTTCTCATTTTCACTGGCGTTTCCGAGGTCTTACCTGCTGATTGTTTTTAAGGAGACAGAAGGCAATAGATCTTTCATTTTTTTCTATTGACAAGCTCACCTGTCAGATGGCCTCCTCTAGAAAGTCAATTGTTTACTGCATTGCTAATAAGTAAAAATAATCAAGAAAGCATTTTTTTATCCCTTTAAAAAGAATTAAGATTTGAAAAAGAATCTTAATTGGAAAAACTGAAGTTAGATCAGTCAGATCCCTTGTTTTTCCAAATGCAGGTGTCTCAGCAGACTGTGTAGTTGTGCGAATGTGTGCATAAAACCTCGCTTTACTTTTGTCACCTGAACAAACAAGTTTTGTCTTAACACTTCCTCGGCAGAGGACAGACTCTTGAACAGTCAGTTTGCCAGCTGCTATGCAGCCAAAGGAGGAGGTTACTTGATCATCAATTATCAATTTAGGAAAGACAATATTGATACAAATTCCAACTTGTCTTCTTGATGTTCTTAAGGCTAGCATGTACCCCAGTATATTTTATTGATAATTGTTATTGGTCTACATACATTTACCTTTAAAGAATTTAACTACACCATGGAATTAGAATGCTCTACTCATTTTAACATACATGATAAACAGAAATTAAGAGGAACAACTAAAATATTTCCATTCTATTTCATGATACAAAACTACTTTGCTTTCACTAGAAAATGCAGTAATAGAGTAAGAAGACTAAATGTGTTATTTGTTTGGAAAATTCAGTTTGAATCTGGACAGAGCCATGCACAGTTCTGGTTTTAGATTCTGCTTCATTTTATATTTTATTTTTGGTGCTGTGGAAGGAACTCACGACTTCCTGCATGCTAAGAACATGCTCTTCCCCTTAGCTACACCTTCAGCTCCAATTCTGTTTATTTTGATGTTTGATTTTCATCTCCACCACTGCCGACAAGGACTCTGTGACACACACAAGCATCGAAGGAAGGCATTCAGTGGCTCTGGCCACCCTTGCTGAGTTGGGCCCCTGGGCTCCAAGTTCACCCCCTGGTTCTACAAAGGTTTCTAGGGAGTCAGGTTCATCTTTCCTGGTGTGGACCAGGAGAGCTTGAACATGTAGTAGTGATGTTTTTCTTTTATATTTTTATCAAATGGGTTCTTCTTTTGAAAGAATTCAAAATATATTTTTACAAAAACCCCATTCCTCAATTTTTAGCTTTGTACTTGTAAGAATTGCTCAGAGTGACACAAAATGACATAGCGCCAGCAAGAATGCTCTCATCCCAGCACTTTTCTTTCAAAAAGGGGTTTTCTTTTCTTGTTATTCAACTCTGAAAGGTGCCTTGAAGTAGATTTTGTCTGCTTATTTTCTGAAAGTATCTCACAGGCCACAAACTACTGGGATAAGTTTGGTTATGGAGAAGTTTAGCAGTACTGGTCTTTTCTTCTTGCAATGTTAAAGCTAAAAACAAACCCCTCATTTAAATATTGTGTTATGAGACACTCTTAATCTGAAAATTACATGAATTTCCTGGCTGTTCCCTATATCATTAAGATAACTAAAAGTTTTTCAAGTTAATAATTGGATGTTTGCAAATGTTATGGGCAAGAGTGAGCTGAAAGCAAGTCAGAGACTGGGGACTGCTCTCACCATGAACCTTCAGCTTACTCCTCAGATGTCCCTGCTGCTGCCTGGTGACAAGACTACATTAACATGAACTCCAAATGGAAGAGCTGATAGTTCCCACATGAGTTTGAAATCCACTGGGCTAGGCAGCTGGAAGACAGAGCTCACCAGGAATTCAGAACCTCTGCTCTTTATCGTGTTTGCTTGTTTTGTTTTTGCCTTTCAAAGTCTTAATCACATAGCTTTTCATTTCTTTCCTTTTTTTTGTGGTGATGGGGATTGAACCCAGGACCTTGCATTTATTAGGCAAGCACTCTGCACCTCCAGCACCTTTATTTTTTGGCAAGTGTATATTGGAATTTTTTTGGGGGGTGGTATTAGAGTTTGAACTAAGGGCCTCATGCTTGCTAGGCAGATGCTATACTACTTGAGCCACTCCACCAGCCCTTTTTTTTGTTTGTTTTGGGTAGTTTCAAGATACCCAAGATCTCAAGAACTATTTGTCTGGGCTACCCTAGAACTGCAATCCTCCTGATCTCTGCCTCATGAGAAGCTAGGATTATAGGAGTGAGCCACCAACACCCAGCAGGATTTTTTTTTTCTGAGACAGACTCTCACTATGTTGGTGTAGAACTTCAGGGCTCAAATGATTCTCCTGCCTCAGCCTCCTGAGTAGCTGTGGTTACTGGTGTGTGCCACTGTGCCTACATATATATGTGTATATATGTATATATATATATATATATATATACACATATATATGTACGTACATATATATATATATGTACGTACATATATATTTGAAGGTACTAGTGTTTAAACTCAGGACCTCCTGGTTGCTAAAAAGGTGCTCTACCACTTGAGTCCTTTTGTGTGTGTGTGTGTGTGTGTGTGTGTGTGTTTATTCCTTTTTTTTCTTTACTTATTCTTTAGATAGGGTCTTGTGCTTTTATGCCTGGGGCTGGCCTTATACCATGGTCCTACATGGCCTCCCATGTAGCTGGGATTACAGCTGCATGCCACTGCTCCCAGCCTGGATATTTTTAATTTGGTTGTTTTATCAATGAGAATTTTTAAAGTCGTTATTGCTTGCAAATATGAACATCATTGTGTCTGTATATTGGCTCCACCACTTACTATCTGTGTGACTTGGGTAATTGATTAATTTCTCTACGCCTCAGTTTGCTCCTCTCGAAAACAGGGATGACAGTGGCAATGTCAGCCCTCTGGGTTATTATGAGAATGAAATGAGTTCAATGTGAGAATCACTCCAGTGCCTGGCACATAGAGACGGTTACTATTAAGGTGATGGTTAGCCAGCTATCTGGCTCAGTTATTTTTTCCTTATAATAAAGTTTTTCTTCTTGATTTTCTAGGTATATAATCATACCTTCTAAAAATAATGGCATTTTTTGTCTCCATCTTCTTATAATCTTTCTTTCTTTCTTTCTTTTTTGCAGTACTGGGTTTTGAAATCACTCACTCCTTTCTTTGTTTTTTTTTGTTTTTTGTTTGTTTGTTTGTTTCCTTCCTTCCTTCCTTCTTCTTGCCAGTAATTGCTAGGCAATACCAGTCCTCCAACCTTTCTTTAGCTTCCTGATCTCTGCCTCCCATATAACTGGGATTACAGATGTGTGCCACCATGCCAAGCTTACTTTACTTCTTTCTTTTGTCTAATAATTAGTAGTAATTTAATAATGAGAATACTATTAAATAATGGAATGATATACAACTATTTGTGCCAATTTTAGTAGCATATTTCACCACTGAGATATGTATATATACACTCACATATTAAAATATACACATCTATACCATATATAGTTGCACACATATATACACATATGTCTTATTGAATAATTGAAATATTTTTCTGTTTCTGTTATACTTAGGACTTATTATTGGTTTTGGCTGTACTGGGGTTTGAACTCAGGCCTTGCACTTGCTAGGCAACCACTTTACCACTTGAACCACACTCCACTTGAGTCTCTTAAGGTTCAATCTTCCCCATCACCACCTCCCAAGTAACTAGGATTACAGGTTTGAGCCAGTGCATCTAGCCTGGGACTTCAATCCACTGTGAATTTTGAAGTCAGTGTACAGTTTTTCCTCTTTGAAATTTTTGGGGGAATGGGGCAGTCTTAGGGTTTGAAATTGGGCTTCATGCTTGCTAGCCTTCGTGAGAATCAACTAAAGGCTAACCCCCTGGAACTGCTGCCTATGTGCTTTGTGAATTGTTGTTTGACCTTGCAAAGTTCTTGCAGTCAGAGAAAGAACTGTTTACTGCCAAATGCCCTAATCCCAAACTGTTTGACCTGTCTTTTCTGTAGCCTAATCCAACCACTATCATCTTTCCTTTTTGAGCTTCATATTCTTGAAACCATGAGTAATTGTAAAATGTCAGCCCTTGTTCCCTGTCCCCAAGGGACCTTACCCCAAACAATAGCTAGCTGTGGAGTGTTGTGAGCCCAAGCATGGACCAGTCCTGGTGAGGGACAGGGAATCATTCATCAGGAATATAATCTGGGTGGATTTCCCATCCACATGTGCTCTGCCTATCAGACTGTGGTCTGTGGCTGCACCCTTCTGCAGAAGTAAAACCTTTTTTGCCTTGCTGAGTGATTTTCGAGTGTTTCTTTGATCACTGTTTGGGAATGGCATTTCAAACAGCATTTTCTTTGATTTTTAATCTAGCCAGTTATCCTGGTGAATTTCCTGGTATTGAGTTGTGCTCACTTGACTGAGATAGGCCAAGAATTGACTGTGGTTTATGATTCTATAATGCACACATGAGCTCTGTGTGTTAACATCTTATTTAGATTTGTATTAACATTCATAAGTGGGATGGTTCTCTCATTTCATGATCACCTTCTTCTGTTCTTTGTGGTTGCATCTTGGAACTTAACTGATCTCAGTCATGATTATTTGGTAAGTATGTTTTTCAGATGCTGTGTTCTTCCAACAGAGGCCCCAACATCTGCTGTCTCCTTCTGTTGTCAGCCACAATGATTCCACTGCCTGGATCCACTTATGTATTAGGCGTTCCAGTGTAGTGAAGTTCTGATTGCATTAACCTTTATCTTCACCTATTAGCTGGAAAACTAGCTTCTCATCTACTTCAGTTTGTGAAGAAAGAGAAAAGACAAGCTTGAATATCTGATTTTTTCCTCTTTGGCATCTTCCTGAGGTAACCAAGGAGATGATAGCTTTTCAAATATGTTTAGGTGGGGGAAGAAAGGGAGAAGTTATGTATTTAATATTATTATGCATTTAGTGTTGTTATGAACCAATATGTTTATATATATTTTGTGTGCCTCAATCAGTTATAGTTATTGGTTATCAAAGTGTCTGGGAAGTCTTCAAGTTAGCTACTGAGTCCTTTTGCTAGAATAGTCCTTTTTTCTTTTTTTTGATGGAACTCAGGGCTTTGCATTTGTAAAGCAGGCACTCTACCACTTGAGTGACACCTCCAGCCCATTTTGCTCTGGTTATTTTGGAGATGGAGGGGGGTCTCATGAACTATTTGCTTGGGCTGGCCCTGAACCATGATCCTCCTGATCTCAGCCTTCCAAGTAGCTAAGATTACAGGGATGAGCCACTGGTATCAGGATAGAACCTTATTTCTTTGCTATCCATTGTGACCACAGGCTTTAGGTCACTTCTGCCCCTGACTAGGAACCAACTATCTGTTCAAGAAACCCTGGTCCAATCAGATCTGCAGCTGAAAAACACCCCAGCTGCCACCTGCTGAAAACAGCTCTGACCACCTTGCATGAGCTGGCAATCTTACCTCATCTCACAACTCCAACTAACCTTGTGGACAGAAGGTTCAAATACCACTCACAATCCAGTCACCTGGTGAGACCACATTAAAGCTGCTGCTTGAACACCAATACTAGGATTGGCCACCTACAGAATAACTCCAGAACTTTTATTAATAGACTGAACTGAACCAGGTTCCTAAACCTGTCTTATTTTTATTATTGTTTAACTTTTTTTCTTTCTTTCTTTTTCTTTTTTTATTCCTGTATTAACTCCATCACCACTATTCTCTTATCTCCATTCTTATCCTCTTCACACTCCCTCCTTCTCCATCTACAATCCATTCCCAATTACTCTTTCTGCCCCTTCTCTTCCACTCTTTCCCCATCTTCCACCTCCTCCTCCCATCCTCCCCCAACCTGTCACTACACTACCCCTCCCTCCTACACACTCACCACCTGCTGACTAGCTTACTTTACAAACTGCACACAACCCCAGCCCCCTGCAATCCCTGACACAAACACCCTCTACTACAACAACAGAAATACCCCTAAACACACACAAGGGTCACAAAACCCAGCAATCCCCATAAGTCTTAACCCACCCACCCACTCCTTTTCCCACTCATCCCCTTTTTTTAGTGCCACCCTTACCAATTCCCCATAATCTATAACTAGCTTAATAACCATTACTCCCCCTCAACTCAAACTGTTTATAGATATTATCATCAAGGAGTTTTCTACAGAACACATTAACAACTGGTCTGACATTGAACCCATGAACTTGTTAATGCTAAATTACACCCCTAGACCAGGGTCAGATACAGCACATCAACCTAGCTAACAACCAAGTCAGCCACAACACAAAAATTAAATCAGGGAAAGAAATCAGGCAATCGAATCCACCAAGTAGCATAACAAAAATATAGTGGCACAGCACCAAGTGCAGTGGGGAGGAAGAAGAAGGGATGGAAACCACTTTCCTCAAAAAAAATTCAATACAGAATTTAGTGGGAAATGAAGAAAA
Source organism: Castor canadensis (assembly GCF_047511655.1). Lineage (NCBI taxonomy): Eukaryota > Metazoa > Chordata > Mammalia > Rodentia > Castoridae > Castor > Castor canadensis. Next base: position 89,499,443 of record NC_133398.1, read on the forward strand.
TGGATACCCAGCCCCTGACCTCAATAAAACAATGATAAATGTAACTAAGGAACTCAGCAATGCCCACAAAAAAAACCATAAAGAAGAAATCTCTGAGAAATACATGGAGAAGTTATTAGACATGGTCAACCAAAATGTACAAGATACACTCAAGAAATTTCAAGACCAAGGACAAAGAACACAAGATGACACAGAAACAAATAAGAAAACTTAGACAGGACCTCAGCAAACACCAAAGTGAAACAAGGACACTATAAAAAGAGAGATATGTGAAGAGGAACACACACTTATAGCAATACTCTTTAAACTTTTCCGTGAAGTAGAAAGGGAAGGAACACTGCCTAACTCATTTCATGAAGCCAGTATTACTCTCATCCCCAGACCAGACAAAGACACCTCCAAAAAGAGAACTACAGGCCAGTTTCCTTAATGAACGTGCATGCAAAAATCCTCAATAAAATAATGACAAACTGAATCCAACAACATATCAGAAAGATCATTCACCATGACCAAGTCAGCTTCATCCCAGGAATTCAGGGTTGGTTCAACATATACAAATCTATAAATGTAATAACCACATGAACAGAAGCAAAGACAAGAACAACTTGATCTTCTCAATAGATACAGAAAAAGCCTTTAATAAGATTCAACACCACTTCAGGATAAAAGCTCTAAGAAAACTAGGAATAGAAGAAATGTACCTCCACATTGTAAGGGCTCTCTAACCTTAAAGCAACTGAGGCCAATAGGAAAAGGGGAACAGGTACTAGAGAAAAGGTTAGATTAAAAAGAATTAACCTAGAAGGTAACACCCACGCACAGGAAATCAATGTGAGTCAATGCCCTGTATAGCTATCCTTATCTCAACCAGCAAAAACCCTTGTTCCTTCCTATTATTGCTTATACTCTCTCTACAACAAAATTAGAAATAAGGGTGAAATAGTTTCTGCTGGGTATTGAGGGTGGGGGAGAGGGAGGGGGTGGAGTGGGTAGTAAGGGAGGGGTGGGGGCAGGGGGGAGAAATGAACCAAGCCTTGTATGCACACATGAATAATAAAAGAAAAATGAAAAAAAAAGTAAGGGCTATCTATAACAAACCTATAGCCAACATCATACTTAATGAAGAAAAACTGAAAACATGTCTCCTAAAATCAGGAATGAGACAAGGGTACCCAGTCTCCCCACTCCTATTCAACATAGTCCTTGAATTTCTAGCCAGAGCAATAAGGTGAGAAGAAATAAAAGGAATACAAATAGGTAAAGAAATAGTCAAAATATCTCTATTTGCAGATGACATGATCCTATATCTTAAAGACCAAAAAAACTGTATGCAAAAATTCCTAGACACCATAAACAGCTACACCAAGGTAGCAGGATACAAAATCAACTTACAAAAATCATTAGCATTTCTATATACCAATAACGAACAAATTGAGAAAGAATATATGGAAACAATTCCATTTACAATAGCCTCAAAAAAAATTAAATACCTAGGAGTAAATTTAACAAAGGATACAAATAACCTCTTCAAGGAGAACTACAAACCACTGGAGAAAGAGATTGAGAAAGACTATAGAAGATGGAAAGATCTGTGCTCATGGATTGGTAGAATCAGCATAGTAAAAATGGCTATACTACCAAAAGCAATCTACATGGTCATCAAATTTCCATCAAAATCCCAATGACATTCATCACAGAGATTGGAAAATCTACCCTAAAGTTCATTTGGAAACACAAAAGACCGCAAACAGCCAATGCAATACTCAGCAAAAAGAGCAAAGGCTGGAGGTATCACAATACCCAACTTCAAACTATATTACAAAGCAATAGCAATAAAAACAGCATGGTACTGGCACAAAGACAGACAGGAAGACCAGTGGAACAGAATAGAGGGCCCAGAGATTAATCCACACAGCTATGCCCACCTTAGTTTTGACAAAGGTGCCAAAAACATATGATGGAAAATAGACACCCTCTTCAACAAATGATGCTGGGAAAAGTGACTATCTGCCTGCGGAAAACTGAAACTAGATTCATGCCTGTCACTTTGTGCTAATATCAACTCAAAGTGGATTAAGGGCCTTAATATCAGACCCAAAACCCTGCAGTTAGTACATGAAAGAACAGGGAATACCCTGGAAACAGTAGAACTCCATCAGCCCAGCAACTAAGAGAAAGGATGGACAAATGGGACTACATGAAATTTTAAAACTTCTGCACAACAAAAGAAATGGTCTCTAAACTGAAGAGACCACCCACAGAGTGTGAGAAAATATTTGCTAGTTATTCATCAGACAAAGGACTGATAACCAGAACATACAGGGAGCTCAAAAAACTAAACTCCCCAAAAATCAATGAATCAATAAAGAAGTGGGCAACTGAACTAAACAGAACTTTTTCAAAAGAAGAAATCCAAATGGCCAAAAAACACATGAAAAAATGCTCACCATCTCTAGCAATAAAGGAAATGCAAATTAAAACCACACTAAGATTCCACCTCACCCCTGTTAGAATAGCCATCATTAGCAACACCACTAACAACAGGTGTTGGCAAGGATATGGGGAAAAAGGAACTCTCTTACACTGCTGGTGGGAATGCAAACTGGTACAACCACTCTGGAAAACAATATGGAGGCTTCTAAAAAAACTAAACATAGACCTGCCATATGATCCAGCAATACCACTCCTGGGGATGTACCCAAAGGAATGCGACTCAGGTTACTCCAGAGGCACCTGCACACCCGTGTTTATTGCAGCACTATTCACAATAGCCAAGTTATGGAAACAGCCATGATGCCCCACTACTGATGAATGGATCAAGAAAATGTGGTACTTGTACACAATGGAATTTTATTCAGCCAAAAAGAAGAATGACATTTTGTCATTCACAAGTAAATGGATGGAACTGGAGAACATCATCTTAAGCAAAGTTAGCCAGGCTCAGAAGGCCAAAAATCACATGTTCTCCCTCATATGCAGATAACAGACCCAAAACAAATGCAGTAATATTATTGGACATGGATCACCCACTAAGGGGAGAATAGGGACATGGGGGAATAGAGAAAGGGAAGGAAACCTAAAACTTGAATGTGGTCGATGTTATCCTGTTGAGGAATGCATAAAGTAATCTTAAATTAGCAGAGGTCACTATGGGAAGGGGACCAGGAAGTAGTGAAGAGGTCTGGTAGGGATGAACCAGTGTGGGTTGCAGTACACGAGTGCATGGAAGCAATGCTAGGAATCTCTCTGTATAGCTGTGTTTATCTCACACTAGCAAAAAATGATGTCTTTCTTGTTATCTCTTATGTTTTCTCTTCAACAAAATCGGAGAAGAAGAGGGTGGAACAGGTTCTGTCTCGAAGCAGGGGGTTGGGGGGTTCAGGGAGTAGGGGGGGAGGTGGCAATTAAAAAAATAAAGAATAAAAAAAGAAAAAAATATTTAGGGAGAAAAGAGCCAAAGAAAGAAAAAAGAACCCCTGGTGCACGGAAGCAAGAGGAATGGTTACACAGAGAGTATAGAGAGCACAGTCTAGGGATAGGGTGCTCCTGGCTTTATTGTTTCTAGACTACTAATGGACAGAGCCTGTAACTACATTTAGTTGTTTTTGTTTCTTAAAAAATAAAATCATGATTTATACTTCGATTTCTAATTCAAATTCTGAGAAGTAAGATTTTCATGTGTCTTCTCTTTTAAAAAAATAAATTTATTTTAACTGGTACATGAAAACATAAAAACACATGTATGTATTATGTCATGCTTAAGCCAGGTTAAAAATCGCTGTCTCCTCTAATAGTTATCATTTTGTTGCTGCAAAACCCTTCAAAATTCTTCCATAATATAACTCTGCCACATTGTCTTCATCCATTCACCAGTTAATGGACACAGGTTGTTTCCATTTCTTGGATAGTATGAATAGTCTTACAAAAAACATTTTTCTGGTGCTGTGCTACTTGGTACATTAGAATGTAACTTTTGTGACTTACAAATGGCCTTCGTTTATCACGTTTAATGTCTGCCCCAAATGCACCTCCTTTGCTGTTAACACAGTAACTTCTAACTTTCTTCTTATTTGCATTTACTTGTTTGCCTTTGCCCATCATTTATGTTTTTGGGGATTTTTGGTGTGATTTTGGGAGTTGAATTCAGGGCCTATACCTTGAGGCACTCTACAAGCCCCTCCTTTTTTTTGGTGATAGGTCTTTTTTGAGCTAGGTCTTACGAACTGTTTCCTGGGGCTGGCTTCGAACCATGATCCTCCTGATCTCTGCCTCATGAATAGCTAGGATTACAGATGTGAGCCACCGATGTTTGCCTATGTTTGGTTTTTGAGTTGCTTTACTTTAGAACTGTCTCTTTCAGACATCATATATGTTAGGTTTTGCTTTGCAATTCCTCCTGAGATTTTTAATTTTTTAAAATTTGTTGTTAAATTCACATAGCATCTGGAGGGTGGCTCAGGTGGTTGAGTGCTTGCCTAGCAAGCACAAGGCCCTGAGTTCAAATTCCAGTACCACCAAAACAATTTCATGTAATATAAAGGTTACCATCTTTTTTCCCCCTATTGCTGAGGCTCAAACACTTGGACTCACACATGCCAGGCAAGTGCTCTACCACTGAGCTATGTCCCCAGCCCCATCCTCATCACTTATAAGTGACAGTTCAGCACATTGTCATCATTGTAAAACTACTCACTCTTCATCTCGCAGGTCTGAAACTCTATACCCTTAAACACTGTCTCCTATCCCCTCTCCCAGCCTCTGACAAGCACCATTCTACTTTTGGCCTCCGTGAATTTGACTAGTCTACATATCTCATATAAGTAGGGTTTTTTGGGGTTTTTTTGTGGCACTGGAGTTTGAACTCAAGGCCTCATGCTTGCTAGGCAGGTGCTCTACTGCTTGAGCCACTCCACCAGTCCCATGTAGAACCACACAGTATTTTTCCTTTCTCAAGCAGCTTATTTCACTTAGCATGACATCCCAAGGCTCATCCATGTTGTAACATGTACCAAAATTTCCTCCCTTTATAAAACTCAATAATATCTCAAAACTCAATAATATACTCTCTGATCAGTAGACATTTAAGTTAGCTCCACTTTTTGGCTACTGTGAATAGTGCTGCTAGGAACATGAGCATACAAATATGGATTTGAGAATCTGCTCTTACTGCCTGGGTGAGCTCCCAGAAACGGGATTGCTGGACATACGGCAATTCTGTGTTTAGTTTTCTGAGGAAACGATCAGATTTCCCATCATGGCTGCACTATTTGCATTTCCACCAACAGAGAATAGGGTTTCACTTTCTCCATGTCCTTGTCAACACTTGCTATTTTCTCTGTGTGTGTGTGTGTGTGTGTGCGTGTGTTGGTTTTGGGGTTTTTTTGTCCTTTCAGGCACAGAAGTTTTAAATTTTGATAAAGTTCAATATATCTATTTTTACTTTCATTGCCTGTGTTTTTGGTGTATTATTTAAGAAATCATTGGCAAATACAATGTCATGAGCTCTTTCTCCTGTATTTTCTTCTGAGAGTTTTAGTTTTATATATGACATGGAGGTCTGTGACTCATTTTGAGTTTTCTTTGAATATGGTTTGAGTTAAGGTCCAACCTCATTTTTTCGCATGCAAATACTAAGCTTTCTTAACATCATCTGAGAGTTTTTAATTTGTTCCATTATTATCCCATGACATATCCAAACCTTTGTTCTTGGCTCTCATCTCATTTTATGCTAAGCTTTCTTGTGTGTTGCTTGTTTTTAAAAAAATCTTTCCTCTATGGCTGTGTTTTCTTTTATATGTATTTATTTTATTTACAATATAGGGGGCAGTACTATTTTTTTGGTTGGTTGGTTTGGGTTTTTGGGAGGACTGGGATTTGAACTGAGGGCTTTACACTTGCAAAGCAAGTACTCTACAACTCAAGCCACCCCACATTTTGAGGCATTTTGCTTTGGTTATTTTGGAGATGGGGTCTTGGGATCTTTTGTGTAGGTTGGCCTTAAACTGAGATCCTCCCGTTCACAGCCTCTGAAGTGCAGACTTGAGCACTGGCTCCCAGTGGTACTGTGGCATGAACTCAGGGCTTCAGACTTGTGAGGCACATGCTCTACCACTTGAACCACGCCTCCAGCCCTGTCCCCTCTGGTTACTCTGGAGATGGGGTCTTGCTTTTTGCTTGGGCCAGCCTGGACCTGGATCCTCCTGATCTCGGCCACCTGCATAGCTTGGGATGGCAGGCCAAGCTATTCATTGAGATGGAGTCTCTCGAAGTTTTTACCATGGTGGGCCTTGAACCTACCCAATCTCAGCACCCCAGGTAGGATTACAGATGTGACCTACTAGCACCTTGCTACAATGTTTTTGATAATTTAGAAAAATTTGTGATATTTTTCTAAATGTAGATTTATCTTTATACCAGTAACTTTGTACAATTAATTATTATTTAGATTGCATCTGTAAAACACAGTCCTGCTTTGGGAGGCAATGAATATTCTCTTATTACCTCTTTTCTCACTGTTCTTCCTCCTTTCTTCCATGTGTTTCTTGACTATGATTCCTTGTCTTCCTCTTATTTCTTCTGATTCCTGTAGATAAAATTATATCTATTATTGCTTGAGTTCTCAGCTTTGAAAATATCTTTATGCTGCTTTCTGTAAAAGATGATGCAATGATTCTGAACACCTTTCCCTTCTCTACAACTCCACAAAAGGTTTTGTTGTTATTTTTATGTGGTCATTGTTGACAACATCGATACTTTATTGCAAAACTTTAAATTAATTACATTTAAATATGAGCAGTGCTTATGGTTAACCCTTTTCCTACAGTTTCTCTATTAGAGCTTAATTGTTTAAAATCCATCTCCCTGTAGGTTTTGTTTTTATTTTTTGTTTTTTGCAGTACTGGGGACATAAAACAGGGGCCTCATACATGCTAGGCAAGTGCTCTACTACTTGAGCCACACCCCCAGTGCTTTTTTAAAGTTTTGTTTTTGAGATTAGGGTCTTGCTAAATTTTCCCAGCATAACCACAAACTCATGATCCTCCTGCCTCCACCTTCTGAGTGGCTGGGATTACAGATACACACCACCATGTCCGGTTGCTGTATCTTATTCTTAAAGGGCTCGTAGAAAATCCTATCTCTTGAGTTACTGCATGCTTGGAAATATTTGTTTCCACACACTTGGAAAACTGTGCTGACTACAAAATTCTTGGGTCTTGCTTTCTTCCCTGAGTTTCTCACCAGCTCAGCTTCTCTCTCTTCCCTCTGGTGCTGAATGCACAGGCATTAATTGCAGTACTGCTCAGACCTATGAACACAGGCCCCAGAGGATATTAGGGTACACACATAATAAAATGCATTCACTGCCCCAAACACTATGGAAGGATTTTCTGAGTGAGAAGCAAGCACTCTTCTGTGTGGTCATCAAGAATCTGGGCTTTTTCCTAATGGGACTCCAGTCCCTCAGGTCTGGTTTTCTTGAGTGTCTAGCTGACAGGGAATCTACAAAGGGTACAGCTGTTTCTCTACACTGAGGCACCACAAGACACATTATCACTTCCACAAAGTCAAGATTGGCCAGATCTAGTCACTGGCTCACCCACATGCATGGCGTTAGGGAACATAGACACTGCAGCTGGCAGCATCTGTCATGCAAAGTCTGAATTGAGCCTCGTTACTTTTCTCCTTCTGAGCCACTCGATCATTTTTAAAGGCTGCCCAAGTTATTTTTTCTTTTGAAATGTAATTACTTTATAGGAGATGGTTCTGTGATGATTTTTCTATATCATTTTCTCCAATACATGGTAGATTTTTTTAATCTGCTGTCTTGATTCTTTCTTCATTTCAGGAAAAAATTCAACATTAATTTTAACTATTTATATGCTACATTTGTTAAGTTTTTTCTTGGCACAGAAACTCAATTTCCTACAAAAACATACTGGAAGATTTATTGTTATCACAAGGTCACATTCCTGCAGAATGTAAAAACATGTATGCCTTTCTACTGACAAAAATTGTACTTTTTAAATTGTAGCCTGTAACTCATGAGTAGGTCATGAAATCTATTTAGTTGTGATCTGCTGAATTAGTCTTCTATTGTCACATAACAAATTACACAAAGTCAACAGCTTAGAACTACAGATGTTGCCATCTCACAGTTTCTGTGGGTCAGGAGTCTGAGCCTAGCTCAGCTGGGTCCTTTGCTCAGGTCCTTGTAGGGCTCCTAGGGCCTTGAGGCTCAGCCACATTTACATCATCTTAGGTATTGTAAGTAATCGAGAGATTGTTTAAAGTATAAAGGAGGCTTGGGATTGGCAGAGTGGCTCAAGTGGTAGAACACTTACCTGGCAAACGTGAGGCTCTGAGTTCAAACCCCAGTACCACCAAAAAAGAGAAAGTTGAAAATGTGACTCAGTGATAAAACATGTACTTGGCATATGCAAGGCCCTAGGTTCAATCCCCAACACCAAAAAACTACACAGGAGGATGTTTGTAGGTTCTGTGCAAATACTACACTATTTTATACAAAGGACTTGAGTATCCAAGGATTTTGGTTCCTACCTGGGGTCCTAGAGCCAGTCATCTGCAGATACTGTGATAGCTGGGATCTAAAATGTCCCCAAAGGCCTGTATATTGAAGGTTTGGTCCCCCACTTTGGCACTATTGGGAAGTGAGGGAATCTTTAAGAGATGGAGCCTAGTGGAAGCAAGTTAGGTCATTGTGGAGTATGCCCTTGAACGGCGTCCCAGTTCCTTCTGTTCCTTTGCTTCCCAGCTGCCATGAGGTGAACAGGCCTCCTTTGCTATACCCTCCTGTGTTGCTATAGGCTCAAAACAACAGAACTAAGCAACCACAGGCTGAAACCTCTAAAACCATGAACTAAATTAAACCTTCCCTCTTTATAAGTTGTTTATCTCAGGTATTTTGTCACAGTGATAAAAGCTGAACAATAGATACAAGGAATAACTTTATATACCTTTTTTTTGTGGTACTGGAGTTCAAACTCCAGTTGAACACTTGCTAAGTAGGTGCTCTACCACTTGACTACTTCCCCAATCCAACTTTTATTTATTTTTTAAAAACATTTTTATTAGTGTATTGTAGTTATACAGGGGGTTTCATTGTGACATTTCCATATACATGTATTATACCCCAATTTAATTCATCCCCCACATTTTTCTCCCTTCTACCCCACTCCCCTTCTTAAAGTGACTGCAGCTGGTTTCAATGTTCCATATTCATGCATGTGTAGAAAGTGCATCAACCATACTCACCCTCGTTTACCCTCTTCATTGACCTTCCACTCCCACTCGTGCCCTCCCCTTAACATGACCTGTTTTGCATTCCTGTCTTTTGTTGTTTTGGAGTCTGTTTGGTGCTCAGTGGAGGGTTTGCCTTGGTATTTTACCTGTAAATATATTGTGCTTGAACCAGTCTAACTTCCTCCACTACTCTTCCTCACTCTTTCCCTTACCCGTATTGTTCAACAGTTTTCAGTGTGTTTCTTTGTGTCTTGTTCCTACACAGCTGTGATGTATTTCAGTATTATTCACTCTATTATTCTCTTCTTCTTTCCCTCCTCCCTTAGTCTCCTCCAACAGTCCCACTTTTGGAAACATGTTCTGTATATATTTCTATGTATATATGATAATGCTTGTATTCGTATTGTACCTATATTTCATATGTGAGAGAAAACATGCAACCTTTGTTTTTCTGAACCTGTCCAACCCAACTTTTAAATGAAAATCGTGTTGGTGATACAAATGTGTGTGTTGTATGTGAGGGAAAATGTATTTCTTACCAGGGCCTAGGATGAAATAGGCTGATATTCATTGACCTTGGAGGTCCTCTTGCAAATACTGAAGATGAGACTTCATAAACTAAACTGTTCACAAGCCTCAGTCCCACTTTGCTTGTTTCATCTTTTCCTTGCACTCCCATGGCAACTAGAAGGAAACTGTTCTCCAACCTGCTCCACTTCAGTTCTGCAGACGGTGGTAGGTGCTGTCTACAGTTTTTGAATTCTCAGAAGATTTACATCACTATAATTTTTCCTTCTACAGTTTCTCATCAAATAACTCCTGTGGAACTCACCAAACCTGGCTGGTTCTAGACACTACAGGGAGCGCTAGTGACTCATTTTCTTAATTGCATGTGGGGTCTGCTTGTGTCTTGTTCTCATGGTGTCCGTATTCCCCTGCCCTTGGTTGCCCTGCTTCAGGTATACTGATGTTTGATGATACAGGTGTTCTGATATTTTGTTAATGCTGACATTTCCATTCCATTTTTTTTCAGTACTGAAAAAAAAAACAGAAAAACCCCCCTCAGGGCCTCACACTTGTGAGGCAGGCACTCTACCACTTTAGCCCCTCTACCAGTCTGTTCTACTTCTGTTCCTAAATCTTCTTATAATTTTCTTGGGCAAGAAGTCCTTACTTGACGTCCTGCTTATCTGAGGCAGCTCTGAGGCTTTGAAAGAAGTCTTAATGTCCCTCAGCCTCCAAGCCTACCTGTGTCTCCTCCCTTAGGGCAGCAAGGCCTAGCCCGGCATGTCCCCTCTGTCCTCCCTGCCTTCCTGGGGTCCCAGCTATTCAGGGTGGAGGAACACAAGTGAGGTTGGATGCAAATGTGACTGGTCTCCTATCTCCTCTGCGATTTGGCTAAATCATGTTCAAGGCATCACTGCTGTGAGATTGATCTCATGGGTTTTGGACTCAGGTTGCTTTGGCCTGCACCTGTGTGGGGACCCTTCAGTTCCTTCTGAGTTGGCACCTGGGGTTCACTCCTCCCAGGGCCAGGCTGAAGTTTCATCTGCCTCTAGGCTCTGCTGCTGCCTCCCCCACCTCTCCTTCTTCTAGGGATTGCATGGTTTCTGTTTCTCTTTTCTCTCCCCCTCTGTTAGAGTTCTGGTTTTGATGAGAATTATTAGGTCTACATGGTTTTAATAATTGTGACTTCACTTTTCTCCCAGCTTGAGGAGCAAAAGTGATGAGCTCAGAAGACCCTGGTTGCCTCCCCCATACCTGCTCCAACCATCAGAGCAAGGAACATCTCCTCTCCTAGCTTTCCTTTCTGTTCTCCCACTCCCTCCTTTCCTCCACCACTTGTGGTGGGAAAAGGAGTCTGCATGAGAACTCTCAGGCTTATCTCCCACTCTTTGCCCTTATTTGAGGACTGTTTCCAAGGCTAGAAACATCTCTGAACAAGGCAGGTCCTTCCATTCTTTCTGTGACCATCACTTCTCAAGAGTTGTAGTTCTCTGCCCCCAGCCCCCACTCACTAGCTGCCTAGTGTCCCTCGTGTGGTTTCTCTTATGACTTTTCTCTGCCATCTTTCCTTGGGTGCTCTAAATATTACTTTCTAGATAATGTCTTTCCTAGATAAAGTTTGTAAGTGCTTATTATCTTTTCTTCAATGTCACAACCTAAACCTGGATATATCTTGTTGTACTACCCATGTACATGACTTAAAATTAGCTGTGTCCCTAGAAGACTTTCTTCCCTGCCTGATTTGAGAGAGGTACAATGCTTGGTCTAATGCCAGGTTTCTCCATTTCTTCTCCTCTCACATCTCTTGCTCCAGCCCTTTCCCTTTCCCTTAAAGGAAAATGAAGAAACTCAATTATATGAACAAATGTAACACAGAACCCAGTTCCATTACCATTACCTGGAGAGATGAAACCAGTCCTGAGTGAAAGCTTCCAGGAAGAAACTTCAGTTAACACATGAGCAAAGAAATGGCTTGTGTCACAACAGTTTTGCAAACACCTGTGACTGCTGCTTGCTGTCAAAATGAGGCCAGATGCACTTGCTTCTTCAGGTGACCCACCAGTTGCTGCACTTTAAGAATCCTAATGTAGTGACTAGTGGGGACAGTGGCAGATTTGCTGGAAGGTCTTGCCTTTTGAGTATCCTGATTTTCACAAGCCACCCATTCTTAGGGCAAAAGATAAAGACAAACCACGGGTATGAGAGAGCTATTGTGCAGAGGAACGATTTCTTCTGGAACTTAGCCACACACTCCTCAGTGAGGTGGGTGGGTGAATGAACTGAACAGCAATCAATCATTTTCCAGTGGCAAATATTTTTAAAGTATAATAAATAAGTCACTGATCAAGTGACAACTATGCAGATGGCAGGGGACCATATGTGGCTACAAGACAGAACTGAACATCTTAAAGGACAAAACACTCATATTCATTTGTTGAAATTAACTACAATACCCAGACCATCTGCTGTAACTCATTAGTCCCTGGTAGACACTTACACAATTGTAAGTTCCATGTTGGTTTATCTCAGTTCCATATTCCCAGCAGAAAAAATATATCTTCCACCACTTTCTGATTCCTTATTAAAGTTACAGTCATGTTTTTCACCAGTTGCTGCTGCATTTTGTACTCACCTCCAAGATGGTGAAGTGGGAATGAGTTATTTTTTGGGTTCTTTTTCTCTGCATTATTTTCTCTGATCTGGCTGAGAGCTAAGGTTTTCTGTCTTGTATTTTTCTATCCTCTCTTAGTGTCCCTCAGGGGCAGACAAGGGTGAAGAGGAGGCTGTGTTCTGACTGCAGGCAGACTCAGGGCAGGCACTGAGACATTCTGAAATCTATCTCATTAGGCAACACTGCAGGGCAATTTGGATAGAGCTCATTTATCTTCTGAGAGCAGGTCTCAAATCCCAAGTATTTATTCCTTCAAAGTTTTCATCTCCCTGATGCTGCCTTGCTCTCCCCAGAGGGAGACTTTTAAGTTAAAAACACAAAATCAAGGCAAAAAAGATTGGGGGAAGGGGAGTTAAGCAATTACCTAATGCATTGGGTACCACATTGGAAATCATCAATATGGGTCATGAGGTGAGGGAAAGTGTCCATTTCAATGTCACCCAAATAACTATGCACTCTGCTTCAGTTTAGCCACATGTATTAAAAAATATTTTTGAAGTATTCATCATAGCTGATGAATATTTTTGTTGTTTTGTAGCACTGGGGTTTGAACTCAGGGCCTCATACTTGCTAGGCAGGCACTCTAACCACTTGAGCCACTCCACCAGGCTTTTTTTGTGTGATAGTTTTTTTTTTTGAGGTGGGGTCTTGCAAACTATTTGCTCAGGTTGTCTTTGAACTGTGATCCTCTTGATCTCTGTCTCCTGAGTAGCTAGGATTACAGGCATGAGCCACCGGCTCCCCACATAGCTTGTAAATTTTTATAGATCTAAAGAAACATCTCTTAAGAAAGTCTGGGAATCTGCCTGGTAAAGAGCAGCTCTGCACATGTATCCATTTCACCCTGGTCACTGAATGTCAAGTCTGTTCTCTCTCCTGACAGATGGTGGAGCCTAGACCACTGGGATGTGGGGAGGTCCTGCCCAGAGACCTGGTCTACTGTGCATGTGCTTGGGAGAGCAGGGTCATAAGGCATGGCTTCTTACAGGAAGTAGGCAGCTGTTCCATGGCTTGGGAGGTTGGGTTACTGGATGAAGAAATTAGGAGACTAATACCCTCACAAGAGTGAGCAGAACCATTCTTGAGCTCAATGGCATCTCTCCTGGGGAGTAGGCTGAGAATCAGGCAAGCCCAAGGGGCTTTCTTGTGCTTCTAAAAGGCTTAATACTAGTCCTGCTCACCTCGTGAGACAACAGTCAAAACAAAATGATGAGCAGTTCCTTATTTTCTAAATGTTCTGAGGAAGAGGAGAGAGATGGGTTCTGGGTATGTGATCTAATACATCATGACTAAGACACAGAAAGAACTGGATTAGAAGCACTGATGAGCGGTCTACAGATGGTAGAAGTCTCTCTGGATTGAGAGAGAGAGAGAGGAAGAAAAGGGAAAGAATAAAAAGAGGACAGAGAAAGGCAGAGAGGTAAGGGGAAGAGGAGACAGAGAAAACAAATTTTTGTACACTTGAAAGTTTAATTGCAGTAAGTCTGTTGCAATTTCATGGATATTGGTGGAAGACTTGAAATTCTTAGGTCAGAGACAAAGACCATTATTACCTAGCACAGCCAGCCACCTGAGCATCAGAATCTTTGTGCTGGTTCTTATTGTCCCCAAGTCCAGTGGAGCTGATATGACACCTGGACAACATGTGGGCACACAGTGAGTTGTCACCAGGAGAAGTACATGAGTTTGAGGAATCCATTGCTTTAACAACAACTTCCTCTTTGCCCCAGAGGGAGCCATTATGCCATCCCTTGATGTTGCTGTCTTGCAAACTGTCCTGAGAATGGGCTCAGGTCAATCATGATTGGGTCTTATGAGGACTGCCTTTCTTTATCAGGGAGGATGAGGAAGTAGCAGAAACAGCCAGGTTAAAAGTAAAAGTGCAGAAGCTTTGGGAACTGGGTGGTCATTCTGTGCAGGGGGACCTCAATGGGGCAGCTGAGGGAAGCAATGCGGTAAGGACCCCAACTGTTCTCTGGCTTTGCCTTCTCCAGATGATGTCTATCAGTTGAAGCAGGTAGAGGTTGGAGGGAAGAGATACAAGAACAGTTAATAGAGAAGAAAGGAAATAATGTGAGTCAGGAGTGTTAGAGAAGAAGTCAGAATGATGGTAGGGAGACCCATAGGATTATGGGAAGAGAGGCTGGAAGTTGTGGATGGGAACCATTAAGCAAGAAGTGCCTGCAGGGCACAGCAGAGCCAGGAGAGAGTTTTGGGCCCAGCATTAAGGAGGTGAATGGTGAGCAAAGCACTAAGTCCACCCTACAGAAGGGCAGAGATTTTTGTAAACCTAGGGCTGAAGAAGGGCATCTGGGGAGAGATCCAGGTGCCAGCTCCATATCAGGTCACTCAAAGGCAGTGAGAGGCAGTGATGGGGTCCATGGCAAGGTACAGGATGAAGCCCTGTAGGGGAAAGGGGAACTCCATAAGCACCCAGTGCAACACACTAGGAGTCAGCACAGGACACAGCAGAGACAGGGAGCACAAGTTGAGGCAGTGGACCCCAGATGCCTGCCTGGTCACAGGCGCTACTACCGAGTATGGGTTACAACCTTGCAAACCTGGTGTCTCAGAGCTTCAACCCAAGGGAGGAGGAGGAGAAGTGGAACATGGGAGGAGATTTCCCAGGGGAGTGCAGAGACTAGGGGGACAAGGATTAGATGTGGCAAAAAAAAAAATGTTCCTACAGATGTCATTTCAGAACTAGAAGTGACAAGATAACCTGATATGGAGCTAAACTATAAAACTGATTTCTCTTGGTAGAGAAAGAGAAAAAAGAAAGAGGTGAAAAGGGAGAAGGAAAAGGAGGGAGGGGAGAAAGAAGGAGAGAGAATTTCATTTTCTGAACACAACTTGATTTTTTATTCTCCTGGTCATGCCCCTGCAGCCAGGTGGCAAAAGGTGAGCCTAGTGGCTTCCCGAAGACAGACGCACCCTACAGAGGGCTCTCCCCACCCCAGTAGGACAGACAGAGGTCTACCAGGAAACTGGGAACTATGGGCCAGGAGATGTTTCACCTTGCTAAGTCTGGTGTCTCCAAAGGTGGTAAGAGGGTGGTAACAGTAGGAATCAAGGTAGTTCTGCCAGCACCAAGCGTCAAGGTGAGAACAAGGAAAGGAGGTGCTCTCATACTGTGAGCTGATGCTTCCAGCTTAGATCAAGAGAAGGGTTTGATAACACCAAGTGGAGGACACAGACAAGAACAGCTCTGCAAAGGCTTTGACTACTATGTTGTCATTGGACCCACGCCCATGAAAGTGAGCCAGGGCAATTTACTACTCCAAACAGGGTCACTGCCTGCTAGAAGAAGATGAAAAAGGAATCTAACATTTTCTGACATCACCTCCAGATGTCCAGTGTAAAATCACTACCTGCTAGAAGAAGATGTAAAAGGAATCTAACATTTTCTGACATTGCCTCCAAATGTCCAGTGTACAATCAAAACCTCAGTTCTCATATCAGAAACCAGGAAAGTTACACCTGGAATGAGAATAGACAAATAATAGATTCCAATCCCAAGATGAATCAGGTGCTGAAATTATCAGACAAGGACTTAAATCTGCCATCAAGGAAAATAATTGCAAAAGAGAACTTATAAACATACTTTACAAATGAAAATAAGGGCGTTTCAACAAAAAAATAAAAAAGATAGAAAAAAGAGCTTAATGGAAATTATAGAATTGAAAAAGTACAATAACAGGGGGGAAAAAAGGAAAAAGGAAATCCACTGCTGGGCTCAATAGCAAAGTGCCCATATGACAGAGGAAAAAACAGTGAACTAGAAGACAAAGCAGTATAATTTGGCCAAAAATCATAGACAAAAACTAAAAGGAGAAAATATATGAACAGAATCTCAAGGATATGGAAGTATAACAACAGATCTAGCATTAGTGTCATTGGAGTAACATAAGGAAAAAAGAACGGGGCTGAAGAAGTATGCAAAGAGGTAATGATGAAAAACCTTCTAAATTTGAGAAAAGACCTAAACCTACAGATTACACATGCTAAGTGAACCCAAAATAGGATGAACTAAAAGATACCCATGCCAAGATACATCATAATTAAACTTAAGACAAGGGGATGGACTGAGGATGTGGCTCGGTGGTGGAGAATTTGTGTAGAGTGTACAAGGCCCTGAGTTGAATCACTAGTCTAGTGGGGAGTTAAAAAAAAATAGGAAAATACTCTTTCGGATACTCCAGGTGGTATCTGGAACCAAGGATCCTAGAAGGAAATGGGAAACACTTTCCAGGTGCTGGAAGACGTGCAGATGAAGGGCAAGGAGGACAGTTGTTACCGGCACACTGACCCTTCAAGAATGACTGAAGGGCTGGCGGAGTGGTTCCCGCATTAGAACGCCTGCCTAACAAGCATGAGTTCAAACCCCAGTACCACCAAAAACTGTATAAATACATAAATAAATAACAAATAAGAATAGCTGAAGGAAGCTCTCAAAGTAAAGCAGAAATAAAATGACCGCAGTAAGGAAAGAACAGCAGAACGGACAAAACCAGGAGGACTAGACTGTCCCTCATGTCAGTTTCTAAGTCACATTCGGTAAATGAAGCACAGAGTGTAACACCATCTAATGTGCACGTAGAGGAAATCAGACAATTATATGTAAAAATAGGGTAGAGGGACAAAAACTAAGGGAGAAGGTGTCTATGGTTAACTTCAGGCAGTGATGTGCCAGGAGGCTGTCATAATCTCTGTATGTATATTGTAAAACTTTGAGTGATAACTAAGAAGACCATCTCCAGTGAATTACCAAAAAAGTGTGTGCATGTGCATGTATGTATAAAGTTAAAAATTTTTTAAATCTTCCGAGAAACCTGCAGAAAGGCAAGAAAAGAAAATGAGAATAAGCAGAAAGCAAATAATAGAAGTCACATTTCTTTTAAAAATAATGGAAGATTTAACTCTTAGGATTTCAGTAACTATTTCAAGTGAAATGGTCTAAAGACACTAATTGAATAGCAAAGGTTGGAAGAATTGGTAAAAATAAAAATAAGCCAGGTGTTGTGGTGTAACACCAGCACTCAGGAAGCTGGGGCAGGAGGATGGCAAGTTTGAGACCATCCTGGGCTACACAGAGGGATCCTGTCTCAAATTTTTTAAATCCAATTAAATTTAAATAAATAAAAACACAACTTTACTATATGCTGCAAACAAGAAACTCCCTTGAAACATAATGGCCTAAATAGATTGAAAGGAAAAAGTATGAAAATAAATTTTACAAGAAGATGCGGCAATATTAATATCTGATAAAGTAGATTTTTTAAAAAAAATTACTAGGGACAAGCAGAAGCATTACTTAATAATAAAGATGTAGCAATACTAAATACATACGTACCAGTGAAACAAAATTGCTAGAACTGAAAAGAAAAGAATAGATAAATCCGGGGAGGAAGCTCGGCAGCCGTGGTGGCCACGGCCAGACAGACATCTCCTGGCTGGCGGGGCTTCTTCCAGGGCCGGCGGCGGAGCAGGTGCGGGGAGCGAGGGACGTGGGTAAGCGGGAGCAGCGGGGCCACTCGGCCGAGTGACTGAGCAGCCACTCCCCGCCCTGGCCCGGAGGCCTCTAGATTTGCCCTCCCCCGTGCTGCGAGCCCGAGGCAGCAGTTTCTCCCCGAGCTCGCTGTGTCTTCTGGTGCCCGGGAAGAAGCTTGTCCCGAGGGACCGCTGCCCTCTCTCGTTCCTCTGCAGCCCACGCCGTTCAACGCAGGCGGCGAGAAGACTGGCGCCCCTGGCCGCTGCCCCTGAGGCCAGGGAAGACTTGAGAGCAAGAGCGCTGTTAGCAGTCCCTGCCCTGCCGTCTCGGAAGTCAAGAGTTTTGATTTGTCCTTCCGGCTTTGGTTCCTTCCCCCACGCTCAGGGGACCCTTTTACAGAATGGTATGGTATAATTAGAGCGCTGGGGGGGAAACCGTTTTTGTATTCCATCGTAGGCAGCATCAGCCCCGGTTCCACTCTGTGGCTACTCTGTTGGGGGAGGATGGGATGTGGGAGCTTTGGACTTAGCCAAAACTGGAGCCGGGAAAGCTCAGTTGGAATCCTAGTCTGCCATTTGGTAGTGTTTTGAATTCATCCCGTGTACGATGGGGCATTCTTATTGGAAAGTTAATTGGCAAAATTAAATGAAATGTTTTGAAAAGCTAGTTAAACTTCGTTTAAGAATATCCGGGACATTTAATGGTGAGTTCTTAGCGGTGTTTTTTGCCTTTGGTCCAGAATAATTAAGCTTGGCATGGAGAAAGGCTGCAGAAGAATAGCTTCCATCTGTGCCCTGGATGGGCAGCATCAGGAATAAACCTCTCCTATTCACTCAGATGTTGCATGCTTATTGATAAAACATAATTAGTATATGAAGGATGACTTAAATCAGTTCTGCTCTTTGCTCTAGATAGCTTTTGCCCAGTCACTTGGTCTTAGGAGAAAAGCTGGGAGGGGCTTCTTTACACCTGTGGCCTGCTTTTAGAAGGAATCCTCAGCACCTATGTCTGTGAACCCTCTCTGCGTCTAAAGCATTTCATAGTCACTGAAAATGTGCAAGAGCAGATGCAGGAACTGGACTCATTTGAGTGACTGGATATTACAATTCTAAGTTAACTTGAATTGCTTTTGTCCATGTTAGACAATATTCACTCAGTAGTGTAATGGACCCCTCTTAGAGAAGTGTTGGGGAGAAGGGAGGGAGATTCAGTGTCCTGAGTGAGTAGATCTGATCTTACAGGTACAATTAAGCATACTTTTCTTGGGGCATGGTGATGGCTGAGGTGCAGAATGTAGTTAAGTGCAATCTTCAGTGCTGTACACATGGAAATATCTACTTGAAATTTAAAGTCGTAGATTAAGAAGGAGCCTTGAGAGTTCGATAATCCAGTATTTTCAAAGCCTGGCTGGGCAGTAGTATCACTTAGGAAATTAAAACAGGTGAGGTGATACGTGATACATATCTGTAGTCCCAGCTACTGGGGAGGCTGAGATGGAAATCGCTGAGTCCAACGTGGCAACTTAGCAAGACTTGGTCCTCAGAGGCCTGGAACCCACCTCAGTAGGTTTAAACTGGAACCTGGATATTTGTGTTTTTTGAAAAGGTCAATAGCCTTGGGACAGGGGTCAGGGAAAGGTGGGGGTGAAGCTCCGTGGTAAAGCACTGCCTAGTATTTTTGAGGCCCTGGCTCTATCCACAACATTAAAAACAAAATTGAGTTCAAATGCCAGTAGTGCCAAACAAAAAAGCTTCACAGGTGCTTTTCCTAATTTGAATATACAGATGTAAATGAGGTTTCTAGTTTATAAACAGGCTTAGCAAGTTGTCCAACTAGTTTGGTGCCTTAATTATTTTCTTTCCTTTTGGTAAGAAGTAACCTACTTAAATCAGTAGTTCTTTTTCAGATTTTATAGTGCCTTGGGCCCAGAAGAGGGAAAAAGAGCTTTCTTAGGTAGTATCTGTGTGTGATTCTGTTTACGTAGTTTCATAAGCATTTAGACTCAACACTTTTTGATGAAAGGAGCACATGTTACATTAAAGTTTCTTACTTCAATGTAGGTTTGTTGGTTGTCAGAATTACAGAAATCCATAAATAAGTTTTTTGATAGGCTTTTATGATAAAACTTCAAAAACCATGGCAAGTTCTGACTTAAGAATATTTTGGGTGGGCACAGTGGCTCATACCTGTAATTCTTGCTACTTGGGAGGCGGAAATTGGGAATATTGAGGCTTAAGGCTAGCCAGGGCAAAAATGTTAGTGAGGCCCTATCTCATCCAATAGAAGTGGGCATGGTGGTGTGTGCCTGTCATTCCATCTATGTGGGAAGTGTGAATAGGAGGATCTTGATCCAGGCTGGCCCAGGCATAAATGTATGACCCTATTTGAAAAATCCTAAAGCAAAAAGGGTTGAGGGCATGGCTCTAGTGGTAGAGAACATGCCCAGCAAGCACAAAGCCCTGACTCAGTTCAAACCCCAGTACCGACCCCTACCACACCAAAAAAAAAGAGTATTATTAACGCTGCGTGTGATGGCGCAGGAGCTTTTAATCCCAGAATTGCACTTGAGAAGCAGAAGCAGGAGCATCAAGAGTTCAAGTCCAAGAATTCCAAGATGGCGGCTAGAGGTAGGAAGCAGAAAGCGACCCTCCTATAGTGAAATCTTGGAGAGACGCTGGAGACACACTTTGCAGGCATAATCACTGAGAAAAGGCATAACTTTGACTCCTCCATATCTCCAGCCGGCGGAGAGAATCTCCACTTCACGTTAAATGGAGAACCGAGGAGGCCCCCCGGGCCGCCAGTGGCCGGCGCCCATACGGCTTGGGAAGACGCGGACCAGGTGAGCTTCGCGGTACCGCGGTTCCCCACAGACAAGCCTGGGCCAGAGCAGCATAGCCCCCTGGACAGCCTGACCTCCACCCGGGAAAAAAAGAGAAACTGAGTACTAAGCAATAAGAACAGTTAAGACACGCTGGAAAGAGGGTGGGGCGCCCTGAATGCTGAAGATTGGGGGAAGGGACTCCTTCCCAGGACTGTAAATAAACGAGCCGGGCAGGCCGGAGAGGCTCTGGCGGGAGCGGGGCGAGCGCCCAGCAACCAGGAGCGGGGACGCTTGTGAGAGGAGGGAAGACCCACTTCCCACGTGAACTGTAAATAAACACGCAGGCCTGACAACGCAGGGCAGTGTCACCTTTCCCAGTGCTTGGAAAGGGAAAAGCCTGTAGCAGAGGCCCCCCGCACAGGAGAACTCTGAGCAAACAAAGCCTGTGGGACCAGGTGAGTGCTAGCTCACCCCAGAGATCTGCATAAATAACACCGCCAGCTACAAGCTGAGAGCAGCAGGCAGGCAAGCCACAGTTGCAGATACCACTCTCAGAACTGCCTCCAGACGCTTTTTTTTCTTTTTCTCCCTACCTTTGATGAGAGAACAACCGAATTACACCTGCAAGCCGAAAAACTTACTGAAACTATATTGCATTTGAACTGGGGACACTTGGTGGGGCTTTTTTTTTTTTTCTTCTGTGTGTGTGTGAGTGTAGTTTTGTTCTACTTTATGCATCCCCTTTGATGAGACAACTACAGAACAACATCTGAGGCACCAACTCCAGGACTGGAGATTGAGACGGACATCCAAATTATTAAGACTGAAATTGCATTGCATATAAACTTGGAAGTTTTTTGGTTTTTTTTTTTTTTTAATTTTCTATTTTCCATTTTATTTTAATTCATTTTTATAAATAGATATTACTTTCATATACATATTTTTTATTTTCTTATCTTTGATTTTCAATCCTCTCTCTGTCTCTCTATTGTCTGTTCAGCTTACTGTCGATTAGTACACTAACACTCCCTGTTTATACCTTTGAAACTCTCTTGTCTGATACCTTGTTCTGCTTTCTCCCTCTTGTCTCTATATTTGTTTTCTCCTTTTCTTTAACTTCTTGCTTTCCATCTCAGCTCACTCTTCCATTCTCAATATTACCATTGTTATTATTACAAGCTAGAAAATACTTAATTACACACAGTACAGGGACAGTAACAACACCAAGGACAATGACAGGAAGACAGAAAAAACAAGGAAACCAGTTTCCCCACAGCAAAAAATTAGTACAGGAACCAGAGGGGAATGAAGAGAACAGAAACTCAGATCCAGACTCCAACAAAATGAAGATAAACTATGCCAAAGGACCCAATGAAGCCCACAAGAATAATTTAAAAGAAGACATACTACAAGTACTCAATGAGAATTTCATAGAGATGATACTGGATAGGGTCAACCAAAATGTACAGGAGACACTCAAGAAATTCCAAGACAATAAAAATAGAGAATTTGAAAAAGCAAAAGAAGAAATAAAGGAAACCATAGAAGCACTGTATAAACACCAAAGTGAAAGAGAGAACACAATGAATAAATGGATAAATGAACTCAGGACAAAAATAGACAACAATAAAGAAGAAAACAGCCAGGATATGGAAAACCTCAGAAAAAAGAATGAAACAGAACTGCTAAACAAAACGGAAGGCCAATCCAGCAGAATAGAACAAACAGAAGACAGAATCTCAGAACTTGAAGATGAAATGGTAATTAAAGGAAAAACTGAAGAACTATTAATTAAACAACTCAAGACCTGTGAAAAGAAAATGCAAGAACTCACTGACTCCATCAAAAGACCAAACTTGAGAATCATGGGCATCAAAGAAGGAGAAGAGGTGCAAGCGAAGGGAATGCATAATGTATTCAACAAAATAATAACGGAAAATTTCCCAAATCTAGAGAAAGATATTCCCATACAAATGCAAGAGGCCTCCAGGACACAAAACAGACCAGATCAAAATAGAACTACTCCACGACATATCATCATTAAAACAACAAGTTCAGAAACTAAGGAAAGAATATTGAAGGCTGTAAGAGAGAAAAAACAAGTAACATAAAAAGGTAAACCCATCAAAATCACAGCAGACTTCTCAACTGAAACATTAAAAGCAAGAAGAGCGTGGGGTGAGATCTTTTGGGCACTGAATGAAAATAACTTCAACCCCAGGATACTCTACCCAGCAAAGCTATCATTCAAAATAGATGGAGCAATAAAAGTCTTCCATGATAAGCAGAAACTAAAACAATATGTGACCACAAAGCCACCATTACAAAAGATTCTGCAAGGGATCCTGCACACAGAAAGTGACACTCAACTTAACCATGAAAAGGCAGGCAGCACCAAACCACAGGATAAGAAAAAGCAAGACAGTAGAGAGTAACATCAAGTTAGGTACACACAATCAAACCTTCAAACAACTAAGATAACTAAATGGCAGGAATCACCACATACCTATCAGTACTAACACTTAATGTTAATGGACTTAATTCACCCATCAAAAGACACCGTTTGACAAAATGGATTAAAAAAGAAGATCCAACAATTTGTTGCTTACAGGAGACTCATCTCACTGACAGAAATAAGCATATGCTTAGGATGAAAGGCTGGAAGATTTACCAAGCCAATGGCCTCCGAAAACAAGCAGGAGTAGCAATACTTATCTCTGACAAAGTAGACTTCAAACCTACATTGATCAAACGAGATAAAGAAGGACATTCCATACTAATAAAAGGGGAAATAGACCAAAAGGAAATAATAATCATCAATCTGTACGCACCCAATGTCAACACACCCAATTTCATCAAACATACCCTGAAAGACCTAAAAGCATATATAAACGCCAACACAGTGGTTGTGGGAGACTTTAACACTCCATTATCATCAATAGATAGGTCATCCAAACAAAAACTCAATAAAGAAATCCAAGATCTAAAATATGCAATAGATCAAGTGGACCTAGTAGATGTCTACAGAACATTTCATCCAACCTCTACACAATATACATTCTTCTCAGCAGCCCATGGAACCTTCTCCAAAATAGATCATATCCTAGGGCACAAAGCAAGCCTCAGCAAATATAAGAAAATAGAAATAATACCATGCATACTATCTGACCACAATGCAGTAAAAGTAGAACTCAACAACAAAAGTAAAGACAAAAAACATGCAAACAGCTGGAAACTAAATAACTCATTACTTAATGAAGAATGGATCATTGATGCAATAAAAGAGGAAATTAAAAAGTTCCTAGAAGTCAATGAAAATGAAAACACAACCTACCAGAACGTATGGGACACAGCTAAGGCAGTCTTGAGAGGAAAGTTTATAGCCATGAGTGCATATATTAAAAAGATTGAAAGATCCCAAATCAATGACCTAATGATACATCTCAAACTCCTAGAAAAACAAGAACAAGCAAATCCCAAAACAAATAGAAGGAGAGAAATAATAAAAATAAGAGCTGAAATCAACGAAATAGAAACCAAAAAAACCATACAAAGAATTAATGAAACAAAAAGTTGGTTCTTTGAAAAAATAAACAAGATCGATAGACCCCTGGCAAACCTGACTAAAATGAGGAGAGAAAAAACCCAAATTAGTAGAATTAGGAATGCAAAAGGGGAGATAACAACAAACACCATGGAAGTCCAGGAAATCATCAGAGACTACTTTGAGAACCTATATTCAAATAAATTTGAAAAATCTTAAAGAAATGGACAGATTTCTAGATACATATGATCATCCAAAACTGAACCAAGAGGAAATTAATCACCTGAATAGACCTATAACACAAAATGAAATGGAAGCAGCAATCAAGAGTCTCCCCAAAAAGAAAAGTCCAGGACCTGATGGATTCTCTGCTGAATTCTATCAGACCTTTAAAGAAGAACTGATACCAACCCTCCTTAAACTGTTCCATGAAATAGAAAGGGAAGGAAAACTGCCAAACACATTTTATGAAGCCAGTATTACACTTATCCCAAAACCAGTCAAAGACACCTCCCAAAAGAAGAACTATAGGCCAATCTCCTTAATGAACATTGATGCAAAAATCCTCAACAAAATAATGGCAAATCGAATTCAGCAACACATCAAAAAGATTATTCACCCCGACCAGGTAGGCTTCATCCCAGGGATGCAGGGGTGGTTCAACATACGAAAATCAATAAACGTAATAAACCACATTAACAGAACCAAAGATAAAAACCACTTGATCATCTCAATAGATGCAGAAAAAACCTTTGATAAGATCCAACATCATTTCATGATAAAAGCTCTAAGAAAACTAGGAATAGAAGGAAAGTTCCTCAACATTATAAAAGCTATATATGACAAACCTACAGCCAGCATTATACTTAATGGAGAAAAATTAAAACCATTCCCTCTAAAATCAGGAACCAGACAAGGATGCCCACTATCTCCACTCCTATTCAACATAGTACTGGAATTCCTAGCCAGAGCAATTAGGCAAGAAGAAGGAATAAAAGGAATACAAATAGGTAAAGAAACTGTCAAAATATCCCTGTTTGCAGACGACATGATCCTATACCTTAACGACCCAAAAAACTCTACTCAGAAGCTTCTAGACATCATCAATAGCTATAGCAAGGTAGCAGGATATAAAATCAACATAGAAAAATCATTAGCATTTCTATACACTAACAATGAGCACATGGAAAAAGAATGTATGAAAACAATTCCATTTACAATAGCCTCAAAAAAAATCAAATACCTAGGTGTAAACCTAACAAAAGATGTGAAAGACCTCTACAAGGAAAACTATACACTTCTGAAGAAAGAGATTGAGGAAGACTATAGAAAGTGGAGAGATCTCCCATGCTCATGGATTGGTAGAATCAACATAGTAAAAATGTCGATACTCCCCAAAGTAATCTACATGTTTAATGCAATTCCCATCAAAATTCCAATGACATTCATTAAAGAGATTGAAAAATCTACTGTGAAATTTATATGGAAACACAAGAGGCCACGAATAGCCAAGGCAATACTCAGTCAAAAGAACAATGCAGGAGGTATCACAATACCTGACTTCAAACTATATTACAAAGCAATAACAATAAAAACAGCATGGTACTGGCACAAAAACAGACATGAAGACCAGTGGAACAGAATAGAGGATCCAGATATGAAGCCACACAACTATGAGCAACTTATCTTTGACAAAGGAGCTAAAAATATATGATGGAGAAATAGCAGCCTCTTCAACAAAAACTGCTGGGAAAACTGGTTAGCAGTCTGCAAAAAACTGAAACTAGATCCATGTATATCACCCTATACCAAGATTAACTCAAAATGGATCAAGGATCTTAATATCAGACCCCAAACTCTTCAGTTGATACAAGAAAGAGTAGGAAATACTCTGGAGTTAGTAGGTATAGGTAAGAACTTTCTCAATGAAACCCCAGCAGCACAGCAACTAAGAGATAGCATAGATAAATGGGACCTCATAAAACTAAAAAGCTTCTGTTCATCAAACGAAATGGTCTCTAAACTGAAGAGAACACCCACAGAGTGGGAGAAAATATTTGCCAATTATACATCAGACAAAGGACTGATAACCAGAATATACAGGGAACTTAAAAAACTAAATTCTCCCAAAACTAATGAACCAATAAAGAAATGGGCATGTGAACTATACAGAACTTTCTCAAAAGAAGAAATTCAAATGGCCAGAAAACACATGAAAAAATGCTCACCATCTCTAGCAATAAAGGAAATGCAAATTAAAACCACACTAAGATTCCACCTCACCCCTGTTAGAATAGCCATCATCAGCAACACCACCAACAACAGGTGTTGGCGAGGATGTGGGGAAAAAGGAACCCTCTTACACTGTTGGTGGGAATGTAGACTAGTACAACCACTCTGGAAAAAAATTTGGAGGCTACTTAAAAAGCTGGACATCGATCTACCATTTGATTCAGCAATACCACTCTTGGGGATATACCCAAAAGACTGTTACTCCAGAGGCACCTGCACATCCACGTTTATTGCGGCACTACTCACAATAGCCAAGTTATGGAAACAGCCAAGATGCCCCAGCACCGACGAATGGATTAAGAAAATGTGGTATCTCTACACAATGGAATTTTATGCAGCCATGAAGAACGAAATGTTATCATTCGCTGGTAAATGGATGGAATTGGAGAACATCATTCTGAGTGAGGTTAGCCTGGCCCAAAAGACCAAAAATCGTATGTTCTCCCTCATATGTGGACATTAGATCAAGGGCAAACACAACAAGGGGATTGGACTATGAGCACATGATAAAAGCGAGAGCACACAAGGGAGGGGTGAGGATAGGTAAGACACGTAAAAAACTAGCTAGCATTTGTTGCCCTTAATGCAGAGAAACTAAAGCAGATACCTTAAAGCAACTGAGGCCAATAGGAAAAGGGGACCAGGAGCTAGAGAAAAGGTTAGATCAAAAAGAATTAACCTAGAAGGTAACACCCACGCACAGGAAATCAATGTGAGTCAATGCCCTGTATAGCTATCCTTATCTCAACCAGCAAAACCCCTTGTTCCTTCCTATTATTGCTTATACTCTCTCTACAACAAAATTAGAGATAAGGGCAAAATAGTTTCTGCTGGGTATTGAGGGGGGGAGCGGGAAGGGGTGGAGTGGGTGGTAAGGGAGGGGGTGGGGGCAGGGGGAGAAATGAACCAAGCCTTGTATGCACATATGAATAATAAAAGAAAAATGAAAAAAAAATTTAAAAAATTAAAAAATTAAAAAAAAAAAAAAAAAAAAGAGTTCAAGTCCAAGACAGGTGGAGTGACTCAAGTGGTAGAGTGTCTGCCTGGCAAGCATGAGGCCGAGTTCAAACCAGTATCAAAATAAAAAACTAGTATTTTGCTAATCTGGCCTGTATTAAACCCAGTGCTCTACTCCCAGGCTTTATTTCCCTCCCTTCCTCTTCCTGGTATGCATGATGCCTTTGTAGTATTAGCCAGCATCTTATAGAGCCCAGTTTGAAATTGGGGACCTATGCTTTTCTAATGGCCTCATGAGCATCTGATTTGATTAGATTTGATTTATCTAATGAAGTTTTTGTTTTTGATTTGTTTTAAACTTCAAAATTGCAGTGAGAACAGTGAGGATAACAAAAAAAAATTGGAAGCTAAAAAGTAAAAAAGATTAGTGGTAACTAGTCAGCTAAAAAATAAAAAAATAAAAAATTAGATAAATCCCCAACTATATAAAGTGTTCTCTCTGACCATAGGATGTTAAATAAGAAAGCAGTAATGGAAAGTTAATGAAAAATAAACCAAAACTTAGATATTAAGCAGCACAATTTAAATCATGTCTGGGCCAAAGGAAATTTTAAAATGCAGAGTGAAAATGACAATGTCTCACATCAAATCTCATATGATGTGGCTAAAGCAGTTCTGAGAAGAAAGTGTTACATGCTGGTGTCAAAGTGTTGCAGGCTGGCATTGAGGGTCCTTGCCTTCACAGGCCAGGGAACTGGCTCATGAGGCAGCTGAAGGATGAGCCAAAGCCGATCCATGAAGCAGGATTTATTAGAGAGAAAGGAAAGGCTGCAGCTAGAGCAGTGAAGTGGAGCCTGGAAACTGGTAACTCCCTGCTCAGGTGAAGGCTGGGGTTTTTAAGGATGTTTTAACTCTGGGTTAGGGTATCAGTTTGGTGGGTTTCTCCTATTAGGCATATATTTGCATGGGGCCCCTTAGATGAGCTGGTCTGTTTGGCCCTTATTGGAGGGAAAACAACCTTGAGAGCATTTTGTTTATTAGTCCTGTGGCAGATTTGTGGGACACTGTATCTCTTCTTCAGAATACAGGAATGCAGGTTTATAACTCCCTCTCAGGGTGCAGGAATGTAGATTTATAACTCCCTCTCAGGGTGCAGGGCTCATGGGCCTCTCCATGGGGGATGGGATACTTACTCATCTGCCTTAGGTATCCAGACCCAACAGAAGTGTACAGCTAACTGCTTATATGTGAAAACAGAAAATATCTCAAAGCAACAATCTAAGTTCTTTCCTCAACAATGTAGAAAATGAAAACCCAAATTAAACCAAAGTTAGCACAAGGGAAGAAATAAGAATAGAAATCAAAGAAATTGATTTTGGAAAACAATAGCAAATGTCATTGAAACAAAAGTCTGGCACATTTAAAAAATCAGTAGTTGATGAACACCTAGGGAGCTTAACAATGACAGAGTCAGAAAATACGCAAATCTCCAAAATCTGAAGCAAATAAAATGATATCGCTACAGATTCTGCAGCCATTAAAGAGAAAGTAAGAGACTATAATTGTGGGGAGCAGATTAAAGCCTATGAGAACCGGACACAAGCAAGGCGAGTCGCATTTAATTGCTTTTACCTGTAGGCCAAGATAGGCACAGCCCCTGGCCAGGAAACAGGGAAAGACAGAACAGCTGTGTCTCCTAAATTGTGTTCAGAGAAGCAGGGACACAGGTTTCTCCTGTTACAGTGTCACACCCCTCCCCAGGAAGGGAGTGTGGGGGGGTCACCCTGTTTGCTGCTATAAAAGACCCCTGAAGGATGAACAGGGGCTTTTGTTTTGGGGGCTTTACTTTGGCCTTTCTGCTTGGCTTTTGGCATTTTGCTTTTTGGGGCTTTACTTTGGGCCTTTTGATATGGGAAGCTTTTGGAAGGGAAAAGAATTATTGAAGGGAAAAATTGCTGAAGGGAAAATACTAAAGGGAAAAGGGAAAATTGCTGAAGGGAAGAAGATTGAAGGGAAAATGCTAAAGAGGGGTTGATAGAAAGTCTGCACTGAGAACTTTAACATAGGCTTCAGAAAGCAAAGCTGAGAAAGAACTTCATACATAAGCCTAAGGAAAGCTAAAGCTTAAAAAAAAGCCAAAGAGAACATAGGACAGTGCACAGTGCAAGTCTAAGGACCAAGACTATAAGAGATGCACATGCAGGTTGTAGGCACAGCTGTTTGCAAGTTTTAGCACCAAGGCTTTGAGAGAGTTAAAGAGACAGACAGTGCAAGCCTGGGGGCAAGAGACTTTAAGAGCTAAAGATAAGTTGAGAGCAAACATGGGACAGTGCGAGCCTAAGAAAAAAGGTTTTAAGCAAGGTTTTAAAGAAGGCTTTAGAAACAAGGTTTTAAAGAACTGCAAGGAGCAAGGCCTTAAAGAATCAAGATAGAGAAAACAAGCAATGAGGATTGGGTATCTCCACCAGAATACTCAACACACCTGACCCCAACTTTCTGTCTGTCTGTGTATCCTGTGTCTTTTCTAAAATCTCCAGTCACCCGCAGTTAAGCCCAGTTATGTCCAGTAATAACCAGGAGTGAAAGAGAAAGCTCGCTCCAGCAAGGGAGGGAGTTGAGAACCAGTGCCCCCATCAGATAATGAACAAGTATAGACTCAGAAATTCAAGAACGTGGAGGAAAGTACAAGACACCAAAATGCAGCCGAAGTCATATGAATAGTCATAAAACCACTTCGGAAATTTAATTTTTAACTAGAAAGCCTCTGAGAAAAGTACTCTCCAGACCCAGAGAGGTAAACTGGGAAGTCTACTGAACATCTGAAGAAGAATTAGTATCGATTTTACGCAATCAGAAGAGGAGAGAGCAACTTCCTAACTCATTTCACAAGGCCAGTATTATCCTGATACCAAAATTAGACAAAGACAAGGAAGGGAGGGAAAAAACAGACATGCTACTTGTTGCCAGGTGTTGTCAACTATGAATAAAGCTGCTGTAAACATTTGTATGCAAGTTTATGTGTGGTCACAAGTATTTGATTCATTTGGTTAATTACCAATGAGTGTAGTTGCTGGATTATAGGTTAAGACTGTTTAACTTTGTAAAAAAACAAAAACTGCCAAGTTGTCTCCCAAAATAGCTGCATCATTTTCCATTGCTTCAACAATTTACTATATGGAGATTTACTCCACTATATCAGTAGTGTTTTGGATTAGGGCCATTTTAATAGGGGGCTATTGGTATCTCGTTGTACCTTTAATTTGCATTTCTCTGATGGTATTTGATGTTGTGTATATTCTTTGGTGAGGTGTGTATTCAGATGGATTGCCAGTTGAGTTGTTAATGATTGTGTAGTTTTAAGAGCTCTTTGCATGTTTTAGGTTCAAGTCATTTATCAGACAATGTTTTGCAAAAGCTTTCTCCCAGTGTTTGGCTTGTCTTTTCATTCTCTTAACAGTGTCTTTCATGACAAGACTTCTTTGGTTTTAATGAAGTACTGCTTCAATTGTTTTCTTTCATGAATCCTGCTTTTGGACTGTATCTTAAAACACTTAGATTTTCTCCTTTGTCATCGTCTTTGAGTTTTAAAGTTGTGTGTTTCACATTTATGTTTAAGTCTATGATCTATTTTTTATTTAATGTCAGTGTCTAGATTTTTGTTGCTATCATTAAAAGACTATCATTTCCCTTTCTCCTCTGCATTGTTTTCACTCCAGTTGACTATACTTATGTGGATGTAATTCTGGTGTTCTATTCTAAGTGTTTAATGTTTTTTTGCATTCTTTCTTCAATGCCATCCTAATGTAATTGTTGTGGCATTACAGGAAGGCTTGAAGTAGAGCCAGTACTTTGACATGGTTCATACTCCATATTGTGCTGGTCACTCTGGGTCTTCTTTGTCTTTCATACAAATTGCAGAATCAATTTATAAATATCAACAAAGTAGCCTTCTGAGACTGCACTGAATCTGCAGACCAAGTTGGGAAGAACTGACAGCCTAACAATATTGACTCTTCTTATCCATGAACATCAAGTACCTTTCCTCCATTTACTGAGTTTTTCCATAATTTCCTTCATCAGACATTTGTATTGTGTGTGTGTGTGTGTGTGTGTGTGTGATACTGGAGTTTGAACTCAGGGCCTCATACTTACTAGGCAGGTGCTCCTACTGCTTGAGCCACTCCACCAGCCTGAGATCTGTAGTTTTTCTTACATTGATCTTGTACATGTTTTGTTAGATTTATACCTAAGTAATTCTTTCTCTTTGTCTCTCTCTGTCTCTCTCTCTGTCTCTGTCTCTCCTAATGTTACTCATGTTGTACTTTTCTACTTTTTATTTCAAAAGTGTTCTTTCCTGGTATACAGTAAAGTAATTGACCTTATGTATTACCCTTGTATTTTGCACTTGCTATAATTACTTACTAGTTCTAGGGAGTTTGCTTTGTTTTAATTTTGTTAGTTCTTTGGGATTTTCTGCACTGACAATCATGTTATTGTGAGGACACAGTGAGATAGCAGTCATCTACAAACCAGGAGAAAGGATCCACTAGCACAGAATCTACCTACACCTTGATCTTGGACTTCCAGACTCCAAAACTATGAGAAATAAATTTCTATTATTTAAGCCACACATTCTGTGGTATCCTTTTATGGCAGTCCAAGTTGACTAAGTTGACCAACAGTGCAAAGGGTTAGCAGGAAAGCAGTGTGGCATGGGCACCAAGTGGGAGGTAGGAGGAAACAATTCAGAAAGGTGGCAGAGCAGGCAGGATCTGGTCAGCAGGGTCACACTGTTGCCCTTTATTCTGAGATGGGACACTGAGGTGAAATTTGGAGGAGTGCAGCACACACTTGCTCACATTCACAAGGCCCTGGCCCTGGAGGGGAACAGAGAGACCTGCAGGGCAGCCAGGACAGAGGGAATAGAGAGAGTAGGACTTAGGCATATCTTGGGAAGAGATGCTCTGAGTGGGATGTGAGGCCAGGAGGAAAAGTCTCATCTTGAACAATCAAGGATGGAGGTGCCAGGAGGCAACACTGCAGACTGGAAGGAGTAGTGTGCAGAGGAAGAATCTGGAGTTGGGATGAGGTAGCATAGCAAAGGCTGCTGAGCAGGAGCCATTTGTAGAGAGGAGAGAGACTAGATGAGGTCACCAGGAGGACCAGGTTGTGGGGTGATGCTGAGTTTAACCAGGGGAGGACCCTCAGTCATTCGGCAAGAGCAGTTCCAATGACTTGGTGGGGTCTGGAACCTACCTGATATGGGAGAGGACTGCAGGTGAGTTTGGTAGATGGATGGTCCTCCTTCCCTACCTAGGGAAGGAGGAACTGGGCTGGAGGAGAGAGAAGGGGGGGGGTGGTGTCAGCTGCAGGATCCCACAGCCTCCTGCAGCTCCCAGCCAGGAGGAAGGCAGGGGTGCATAGGAGGGCAAGAGTCAGTAGCAGGGCTTGGGTCAGAAGGGCAGAGGTGAGCAAGAGTGCAGATGAGCATGAGGGCAGGGAGGGGGTCAGTAAAAGGTAGGGGTGAGCAGGAGGGTGGGGATCAGGAGGAGCGCAGGGGTGAGTACAGAAAGACAGGGACACAGGAGAGCCATGCTGGGAGTTGATGAAAGTTTACTGTCAGCTGCCTCTTTCCTCTGCGAAATCAGCAGAAGGTCATGGAATGAGGGTGGTAGAGGGAGTCAGGCCCAAGAAGAGGGTAGGAATAATGAAGAGGAGGTAGGGAAAAACAGAGATGGAGGTTCTGGCCATTGGGTTCCAGAAGGGAAGTGGGAGATCCAGTCCCAGTACATGGGGTTGAAAAGCGAGGCCACTGGTGTGTGTGTGTGTGTGTGTGTGTGTGTGTGTGTGTGTGTGTGTGTGTAGGGGGGAGTGACTGAGAAGAGCAATGCAGAGTACAGAGAACACCATGGTGGGGGCTGAGCCTTGGGAGGGAACACCAGCTTTCTTAAGACTGACCTGGGGTCCAAGGACACCAGGGGAAGCTGCAGGGGTGGGAGAGTGGGAGGAAATTCTAAAGTAGAAACCAGGAAGCCCTCTCTGGACACTGCACCTGGGTAACCCCACCACACCATGTATACACCTGTTCCCAGACAGGGTGGCAGGAGTGGGAGGGGCAGCAAAGCACTGGGTTCCCCAGCTGTGCTGCCCTCTTGAGGTGAGGATGCTTCTGAAGGATTCCAGGCATAAGACTGGAGATGCTGTAAGGAGTCACACTGAGTGTACCCAGCAGGGTCAGCAAAGCAACTCCACTTCACAAAGATAAATCCTTGGCACTCAGGAGGATCACAAGTTTGAGGCCAGCCTGGGCCTCAACTTACTTACTGGGACACTGTCTCAAAAAATAGATTAAAAAACTATTGCTTCCAAATATCTATATAATCCTCCTTTATTTTGTCTTGAACTTTTTTCTCTCACCTCAAATACTTTGAATATACCTATAGCTCTCTATAGCCTGCATATTCCCATTGTAACACTCTGCTTCTCCCATTGCAATGTTATTCTGAAGTGAACCTTGATTTGCTTTAATTTTAATCTCTTTGTGTTTCTCCTGGTTGACAAGATTCATTTTCTATCTGAGAGGCACCTTAGAATTCCTGGAGACTGGGTGTTGCTGCCCTAGCCTCCTGATCTCAGGGGAATCTAGCCAAACACTTCTTCTAGCCCCATCAACAGATCCTTGGGTATCCTCATACAACTCATTATTAGGAGGTAATGAGCTGGAGCTGATGAGGTAGAATTTCACTTTTTCTTTTTTTTTTTTTCCCCCTCGGTGCTTGGTTGGGATGGATGGAACCCAGGGGCTTGTGCAGGTTAGGCAAACACTCTCAATGAGCTGCATCCCCAGCCCATGATTTAAACTTTAAATATGATGCTTTCTGATTAGTCCTATGCCTTTATTTTATTCTGGTCACATTTCAGGGGAGTGTATTTATAGTTCTCTGGTATTGTGCTATGATTGAACTAACTCAGGTAACACCCAGGAGGTTTAAATATGATTGGGGGCTGGATTAAATGAGATTCACATTGGCAATATAAAAACAAATATCCAGGGGGGATGGAAATATTCTAAAACTGAATTGTACTGATTGATGGTTGCACAGCTCTATAGATTTATTAAAATCATTGACTTGTACACTGACAATGGTGGATTTTAGGGCATGTAAATAATAGCAACTGTCAAAAATGAAAAAACAGAATTGAGTCAGGCTAGTAACAGGAAAAAAAAAAACACCATGGGACTCAACTGTCCTCAGCTAAAGTTCACCTCATGCTGGACTCCTCCTTGCCTCCTTGTTCCCCCTCAATGCCACACTTGGACAGTCCCAGTTGTGGTCATTTTGTGGTCAGAATTGCAGTTTTAAATTCCTCTGCAGTTATAAATAAATTCTCCCAAAAGATGAGAGAGGCTCTTGGTGGGTTC
Organism: Castor canadensis; assembly: GCF_047511655.1. Classification (NCBI taxonomy): domain Eukaryota; kingdom Metazoa; phylum Chordata; class Mammalia; order Rodentia; family Castoridae; genus Castor; species Castor canadensis. The sequence goes on from NC_133398.1 coordinate 89,534,413, forward strand.
AGACTGAAAAATGGTGTATGCTCTGTGAAGGGAAGTCTGTCCTCAACCTGACCTCTCCACCCCCTACTTAAGACTTTAGGAATATTGGTTGAATCTCGTGCATATTATTATAAACTTGGGAATCGGAATAGGCACAATGTGCAGAATGACCCACGCTATATAACAAGACCGTGTCAATCTGACCTGTCAATTAACCCAGCCCTTCCTGGCAAATACCACCCAGATATTTCCCACTTTTGCCCTTCAACTTATAAATTGCCCAGTGGGTTCCCCAGCAGCTTGTCATGATTCTGTATTGAAAGAAAGGAGACCAGAACAGGGTCAAAGAATGGCATCTTCCTACAACATTGGTTGGGTTTGGGTTTGTTTTAATTTTTGGTTTTTTGAGGTATAATTCATATGCAATGAAATTCACTTTTTTTTAACAGAGCTTCTTCATTGAAATTTTGCTATTTTGTTTATCATGGGTTATTTTGTTTAGGGGTTTTTTGCATCAATTTATATATTTTAAAATGTTGTATTAAAAGTTACCTGTCTTACATACAAGTCCTTATTTTGCTCCATATCTCCTTGCAAACACTTGTGATCTTTGGATTTTTTGATAATAGACATTCAGAATTAATTTTAAAAATGTAACTGTTTATTAAAATAAAGCTTATTTATTTACAATTCCCATCAGGAACTTCTTCAAATAGACTCATTTATTTCATTTTACTTATTTTTATTTTACGTTTTTTCCTGCTTCCTTGAGTTAGAGTTAACAAAAAAAATTTTTAATGAAATTGCATAAATTTCAGATACGTACACACACACACACACACAAATCGGCACTCTTGAGCCATCTCACCAGAGCTGACTGTTCCCTTGTGGTGTGTCCTTTTGCCTTTTTTTTTCCTCTTTTTTTTCTTTTCCCTCTCAATAAAACTTTGCTGCTGCTTTGCAATCTGTGTATCTTTGTCTAATTCTTTGGGATACAAGAAATTGAGATCTTCTGAGACTATACATTGGTAACAGTCTCACTAAAAAAATAAGTACATGTCTAGCTGGAAGAATGCAAGATGCAGAAACAGAGGTAGGGGTACATCAAGGGCAGGGTAGGGTTGCTAAAAGCCTCATTAGCATCTCCAGGGCAATTAATTCAGCCTTAAGCTCACAGAACAGAAATCCAAGTTAAGTATATTGTTTAAAGCTAAATGGTTAACTCATAGGAAAACCTACTACAATCAATACAACAAACTAGAAGGAAGAGGAGCTGGCCACCAATGGCTTACACCTGTAATCCTAGCAACTCAGGAGGCAGAGATCAGGAGGATCATGCCTCAAAGCCAACCTGGGGACAGAATTCAAGAGACCCTTCACAAAGAAGGGCTGGTGGAGGGGCTCAAGGTGCAGGTCCTGAGTTGAAACCCCAGTACAGGGGTTGGGGAGGGGGGAGAAGAAGGAAGAGGAGGACTGGAGCTGTGGCTCAAGCAGGAGAGTGCCTACCTAGCAAGTGCAAAGCCCTGAGTTCAAACTCTGTAACACCAAAAAAAAAAAAAAGAATAAATAGAAGGAAGAAGAAAATGGTGAAAGTCAGCTGAACCATCATCTATTGTAATGCAAAGTCAGCACAAAGAAAATCAAAGTTGATAAAGGAGTAAGTAAGTATATGATTTGCTGTTTAGAGTTTTGAACTTTGGGAGTAACCACTTGAAATACAAAAAGCAGGCTGGCAGATAGCTCAGTGGTACAAAGCATTCTCAGCATGCACAGAGGGTTTGATAGGAAGGAAGACAGGGAGGGAGAAAAGAAAAAGAAAACTGTGGAAAACTAAAAATTGTAATGGTGTAACCTTTGCCTTTACAAAATGTCTCCTGTATCCATGGTTTGATGCAATAGTTAGTTTTGTCTGGACAGAAGAAATATTGAATGATGTATCAGATTTGTACTGCCCTGCCTGTGCATGTGCACATGTATGTACATGCATGTGTGTGCACATTTGCGTGAGTGTATGTGCTTGTCTGTGTGCTTGTGTGTCTATGGGCCTGTGTAACAGTATTTTGATGCTTTAAGAGACATGGAAAATGAAAAGGAAAGCTAGCCTGCAAGTAAAATACAAAGAATCCCCACACACATTTTACAGAGGTCAAAGGCATGAAACAGTCTATCCTTCATTTTCACATAAATGTTACATCTTGCTTTTGTGGATTATCTTCCATTTAGGAAAACTATAATTGATTCAGATTATATTAAGTTTCTATATTCAGTATCTCTCTAAGTTTCTATGATTTTCCTTGCCAAATCTACTGCTAATGGCATTGGTAAAATTAAAATTTAAAACTTTTACATGTGGTTTAAAAGATCATCACTATAAAGTTCTTCCCAGTTACCAAATAAAATTGAACATCTATAAATGCCACAAGAATTCCTGCCTAAACACTGAGTCGTAGGACCTCCTTATTATATTTTACAGGTGCCTTAGTCATCCACTGGCACCTTGTGTCTGTGGCTATTCCTGAAATTAAGCGATTTCATCAAAGTTGGTGAAAGATCAATGGGTCGGTCTATTATTGTTTTGGGTCTAATTTGATATTGATGAGTATGTTTTTCATTTCCACTTATTCCTTTGTTCTGGCTGACTCATCTTCCCTGCCCTGGAGCAGGAGCCAGGATAAAGGACAAATCTTCAGAGATAGCAGCTCTCTCCCTCTTCCTATTTGTCCAAAAATAGGACAATCATATCCTGGGAAAGAACCCTTGGGGAAATGCCTCATCTGGGCACAAAAAGTGTCTACAGAGGAAAATACTTATCACAAGGATGAAGGTCCTGAAGGGAGCACCTGATAGGACCCAACCCTTGCTTAAAGGGATGTTCAAACACCTATGTCATCATGAGCCAAATGTAATGAGCAGATCTACCTCAAAGGTCTGGGTCCAACTGATAAGACAGTGTAAGAGCAAAAGCAAATAATTATACCAGGTGTCAGAACAAAGCCAACCCACAACCCACCTTTTCACTATAAATACGTCTGATGGTAAAACTCATTGCACCTGTTATCAGGTGTGCCCGCACCCATGTCTGGGCTGAGTACCATGTTTCTGTCTTTCCTTTGTTTGCTTTACTGATAAACTCTCGGTCTTTACCTTGATGTGTCCTAAAAAAATTTTTTGTGACATCATGAACTCGGTACCCAAGGGCCAGATGGAGGCCTCGTCTTTTGGAGATCTCCTCCCTGAAGCATCGCTGGTTCAGATAATGACAATAGAAGTAATAATTTAGAAGAAAAGACTTTGAATCAGAAAACCATGAATTCTGAGTACCAAAATTTGAACTTGTGCTATTAACAATTTGTTATAAGCAAGTTTTGCTCTGAGAAAGATGCCGGACTCTCTCCACAAAGTTGTCGTAAAAATCAAGTGAGCAGCTAATAATCCCTCAGAGGTATGAGGTGGGATGATATTCTACCAGCTACATGTAAAAACATGCTTAAAATTGTATTAGTGTCGGCAGAGGTAAGAGGAAGCCCAGCAATCAGGCTGCGTTTAAGAAAAAAAACCATTCATTTGCAAAATGAATGAAGATAAGTTTTAAGTCTAGAAATCTAAAAACTTATCTGGCTGAATAAAAAGTACCTAGTCTCAGGATAAATCAGATCCTGTCTTGCCGATTTGGCAGTCAGCATAAATGTCTGTTTTACTTGCAATTTTACTTAGACCAGGTCCAACAGTCAAACATCTGGTGAAATAGAATACATTATTATAATTTAATTCTAAATATGGGACATCCCCAAGAGTCCCATATGAAAGAAAGCAATGGTGTTGCAAGATTGAATAGATTTTTACTTATGAAATGTGCAAAAATGTGAAATTTGCCAAAGAGAGAACACACAGTGGCTGTTCCCATACAAGGTACTGTGGAGTTGTTTTTTGGAACAAGGGGCCCCTTCTGTAAGATGGCAGCCCCAGGATGTGTAACTCATTCCATCACTCATCACACCTTCATCTCAAGTTTCTGGACCTCCCAGATCCATTTTGTGTTAACTATTTTGGGAATTAGTATTTCAGTATAAGGGGCTTCTGTGGCAGCCTGCCTTCCATACATGGTACACAGTTCTCCCAGAGAAGACTGAGCAAAGAGGGGAGGGAGACTGAGAGGGGCTGCTGGCCAGTGACAGATTCTCTGCTTGACCAAACTGTCATCAGGTTCCTGCACCTCCTCCTAGTCCCATCTGTGTCCTTGCTTATAAAATCCAGTTTTAGGCTGGGCACTAGTGGTCACACCTGTAATCCTAGCTGCTTGGGAGGCTGCAATCAGGATAGTGATTCAAGGCCAGACTAGGCAAATAGTTCGAGAGACTCCCATGTTCAAAGTAACCAGTGCAAAATGGACCTGAGATGTGGCTCAAGAAGTAGAGCAACTGCTTTGCAAGTGTGAAGCCCTGAGTTCAAACCCCAGTCCCTCACCCCCCACCCCTCCAAAAAAATCCAGTTTTAGCAAGAATCCTGTTAATTCAGTTTAACAAGAAGCCCCACCTTCAATAAGGTTCCTTATTTGCCACCCCCTCACCTCACACTCACCTCCACCCCTGATGCTATCTGGTCACCCTGGCCAACAATTAGCATGAACACTTGTAGGTTGATTTGGCCACCTACCAAAACCAGTACTGAGATAATGACCGACCACGCCACACCTTGCCTGGGACTATTTAATAATTATGAGTACCTTTTGGCCCCTGCTCCCACTTCTTTCTTCATTTAACTTAAAGTTCAGGCCTGCACCCCAAAGATAAGCTGAAGTGCTGGCTTTACCTCTTCCTATGGTGGGCCCATGCTGCATTAATAAACCTCCTTTCTCTATCCCTCACCATTACTCCTCTCTCTATTTGGCACATTGGGGTGAGTGGCCAGACCTGACATATAGAATTCCTGGAGTCTGGGCCTGGGACATAAAACTTCAGTTTCAAACTCATTGTAAATTCTTTCTCTATCTAGAGATGTATTAAATCTTGTTTAGGGCTGACAGTGTGACTTAAGTGGTAGAGTATAAGGCCCTAGTTCAAACTCCAGTATCATCCCAAAAAATAATAATAAATAATAATAATCTTACTTAAAAGACTCTTGTAGGAGAATCACTTAAACCCAAGAGTTCAAGGACAACTTGGGCAACACTTGAGACCTCATCTCATCTAGATCGGCAGAGTATTTGCCTTGCATCCTCAAGGCCCTGGGTTCCATCCTCAGCAATGAATGAATGGAAGGAAGGAAGGAAGGAAAGAAGGAAGGAAGGAAGGAAAGAAGGAAGGAAGGAAGGAAAGAAGGAAGGAAGGAAGGAAGGAGGGAAGGAGGGGGAGGGAGGGAGGGATGGAGGGAGTTTGGTTCTCTTATTAGCTTTTAATACCCAGGACCTTGGGATCCTGTCTTTGGTCTTTGAAATGCAATCATCTCCTGAGTCAGCACCATCATCTCCCAGTGGGGCCAGGACAGACGAGGTCTAGCCCTGCAGACTCAGGCCACTCTGTCCTGCCCCGCCTGCCATCACTAGCTCCACAAAACCAAATTTCTCTAGAAAGGAAATCTGCAGGAAATGAAAGCATTTCTTTATCTCTACTATACCCACAATGATACTGCCTTTCGTTAAGGAAGGTAGGTTCATTTCCGTGCCATTTTTAAGCTCAGTTATATTCTTTGCTATGTGGAGGGAAGGAGGGAGGGAGGGAAGAAAGGAAGGCAGGCAGGCAGGCAGGCACCAGTGGTTCACACCTGTAATCCTAACTACTTAGGAGGCAGAGATCAGGAAGATTGGGGTTGGAGGCCTGTCCCAGGCAAAATGACCCAACACAAAAAAGAACTGGTGGAGTGCCTTAAGTGTCGAGCACCTGTCTAGCAAGCATGAGGCCCTGAGTTCAAACCCCAGTACTGAAAAAAGAAAGAAAACTCTGACATGCACTTCGATTTCCCACCTGCACAGTTAGCTTCTGCTAGAGAATGTCTACTGGCAGAGGGAGAAGACTGGAATTTCAAGGACAGTTCTGAGAAATGATGTTGGCCTTTTGTGGAAGACAGCTTTGAGATGCCAGATATGGTACGATCTGATTCTCTACACTGAGTTGTCTTTTGCTATGTGCTCTTTTTGGAGAACTGAAAGTCTGAACTCACCTCCAGTGATGTTCACCCTCAGAGAATGTGAGACATTAGGCCCAGTGACATCTTCCTGGTCAATGCCCATGGTAGAATCTGGCTTCTGCAGGTAAGGAGTAGAAGGAAGGTAAGAAAGATGGAAATGCTCCCCAAACTGCCTGGAAACAATAGCCCTGGTGGCTCATGCCTGTCATCCTAGCTACTCAGAAGCCAGCCCAGGCAAGTAGTTTGTGAGATCCTATCTCAAAAAACCTTAACACAAAACAGGGCTGGGCAAGTGGTACTGGGACTGAACTCATAGCCACAGGCTTGCTAGGCAGGCGCTGTACCACGTGGACCATACCCAAGTCCTTTTGCTTTTAGCTGGCTTTTCAGATAGGGTCTCCCACCCCATTTTTCCCCAGCCTTGGACCACAAGCCTCCTACCTCTGTCTCAAAAGTAGCTGGGATTACAGATATGGGCCACCTGGTTTGGTTGTGATGTGGGGTGGGTGTAACTGCTAGAGTTAAATGACCATGATCATATCCAGAGAAGAAAAAGCAGGATAAAGTCACATATTACAGGCAGGACAGTCTTGTCACAGACCAGTCCACTGAAGCAGCCACCTCATTCTGCTAGCCCCCGCCAGGCAGTGAAGTTTAAAGAAAGTGCTGCTGGCCTGGGAGCTGGCCCCAGTGACCTCATCTACTCACTGAAGATTTGCTTTTGTGTTCTCAAGGACTGCCTTGCTAATCCAGCCTGCTGGAGATGCACTTTGTAATAGGAGCTAGAAATAGCAACCGCTCAGAAACCCCCCTGGATACCAGATAAAGGAAGGAGGCTCCATCTGAAAGCTCTTCCCAGGAAGGGCCTGTGAACCCTGCACACACAACACAGATGGGCGACCTTCTCACTCTCAGCCTCCCTCTGTGGGCTCCTTTTCTCAAGAGTTCCTGCATGGTCACTTTGCAGCCCTTTGAGGGGATGTGTGACAAGTATTTAAGCACAGGCCTCTCAATCCTAAACTTTTTATGCTAGCCAAGAGCCTATTATCCCACACTCTGCTCTGAATCGCTGTGTGTTGACTGCTTATGAATTGGTAATGGCTACACAAAACATTCCAGAAGAAAACGTGGTAAAAAGTTTCTAGAGCTGGGCCCCAGTGTCTCACACCTGTAATCCCAGCTATGCAGAAGACAGAGATCAGGAGGATCTCAGTTTGAAGCCAGCCCAGGCAAATAGTTTGTGAGACCCTATCTCCAAAAAACCCATAACAAAGTAGGGCTAGCAGAGTGGCTCAAGTGGTAGAGAGCCTGCCTAGCAAGCATGAGGCCCTGGGTTGAAACCCTAGTACTGCCCCACCCCCCAAAAAAGTTCCTAGAAAGTTTTACAATAATTGCCATTATGAAAGAGAAAGTGACTTCCCTGTCATGGAAAGCAAACAAAAACAGCACTTTGGTTGTGTTCTAGATAAAACTTTATCTTTTTTTACAGTCCCAGAACTATTTATGGCCTATACTACTGCAATATCATTTATAAAATAGAATATAAGAATATGTACACAGAGTTCAAACCCCAGTCCACAAAAGAGAGAATATGTACACAGTAGCCCCTCTCACTCCCATCTGCGATTTTGATTTCTGAGTTCCTGTTGGCCGTGGTCAGTCTCAATCTGAAAATATTAATGCAAAATGCCAGAAATAATTCATGCTTTGTGTGTTTGTGTAGTGCAGTGCTGGGGATGGAACTCAGGGCCTCGTGTGTGCTAAGGGAGTGCTCTACCCCTGAGATACCCCCCCAATTCACCGTTCTGGGTAGTGTGATGAAATTTCAAGGCACCCACAATATCTCGCCCCTTTCTCCAGGATTTCCTGTATCCCCACTGGGTATGCTGCTCATGCTGTGCCAGCTGAGAGAGAAAGAATTAATCCACATTTATGCAACTTTTATTACCATATATTGCTGTGGTTGTTTATTTCATATGATTAGTGCACTTTTTTTTTTTGGTGGCACTGGGATTTGAAGTTGGGTCCTCATGCTTGCTAGGCAGGAGCTCTACCACTTGAGCCACACTCCCAGTTCTTCATATGATTAGTTATTGATGTTAATCTCTTACTGGGCCTAACTTAAAGGGTATGCATGTATATATAGGAAGAAACATGGCATATATACAAAGTTTAGTACTAGCCACAGTTTCAGGTGTCCACTGGGGTCTTGGATCATAGCCCTTGTGGAAAAGAGAGAAGTATCATAATATGAAAATGTTTAAAAGTACTGTTGGCAGGTGATCAGAAGATTTCCAAGTTCTTTCTGTCCCATTTGGAAGCATCCAGGTAAGGGAGATAATGGAGCTCATTAAAGGTTAGGGAAAGGAGTTACAAAAAGCTGTGGTGGACCAAGGGGGAGCAGAAGAAGAGAGGTGGTCTTTCTTTTTTCAGGTGCTTTTAAAAACCTGTGCTAACCTATGGGAAGGGAAGAACCTGATGAATAACCGATGAGTAGGGAGGGGCACAGGTGGCCCCTGGGCCAGGTGGAGGTGGTTTGAGTTGTCCAGGGTGTGAGTAACCTACACACATTTACAACTGAAAAGACGTCTCAGAGAAAGGGAAGAGTTTAACCTGAGATACAATATGAAGTCATATATGTTCTAAGAGTCCTGAACTTTTCCTAACTCCACTGTGCCTCAGCAGGGATCAGCAGGGAGTAAAGTATCCTTTAAGGGTAAAGGTGTAGCTGGCACCAGTGGCTCATGCCTGTAATCCTAGCTACTCAGGAGGCAGCATTCAGGAGGATCGTGGTTCAGAACAAACCCTGGGGAAATAGTTCACAAGACCCTATCTTGAAAAATTCCAACACAGAACAGAGCTGGTGGAGTGGCTTAAGTGGTAAGAATGCCTGCCCAGCAGGTGTAAGGACCTGAGTTCAAACCCCAGTGCCACCAAAGGAAAACAAAAAAAGGAAAAGTATAAAGACTTCTGCATTTAATGTCAGTTTTGCCCCGCAGTTAGAATAGGGACACCCTATTTTACACGTGACACACAGACCCAGAAGGTCTTGATAGAAGTTCCTGACACTTAACACAAATATTCTGTTCTTCCCCCAGCAGTTCCCTTCACAGTCCTCTTAGAATAAATTCAAAACTCCCCACTTGCTCCGCAAGGCCTTCATGATGCGGCTGAGCCTAACTCTGCAGGCTTTCTTCAGCCCCTCCCTGAAGGCCGAGGTGCACACAGCCCCTCCCCAGCCCCTCTCAGGCCATGACCAACCATCTTCCTTCCCGGAGTGTAATCGTTCTCATTTGGTCAGGGTAGTAGTTATTTTATGTGGCAGCTTGGTTAAGCCACAATACTGAGATATTTGGGCAAACATTACTCCAGATGTGTATTTTTAGATGAGATTAACATCTAAATCAGTACACGATGAGGAAAAAGATGGCTCTCCACAGTGCAAGTGGGCCTGAAGGGGTTCAGAATATGATACCAGGGCAAAAGAATTTTTTTTGAGCTGAAGGCAACTTACAAAAAAATGAACACAGGAGCCAGGCTCAGTGGTGTACACCTATAATCCCAGCACTCAAGAGGTTGAGGCAGGAGGATCACAGTTTGAGACCAGCTTGGGCTACATAGTGAGCCTCTGTCTCAAAAGAAAAAAAAGTACACGTAGGATGAGCTTTCTGCTGTTTGCCTCTCTACCTAAAAATAGAACATAAATTATTTCCCTTTTTGAAGGTGTCCTCCACCTTCCTGTATCAGGAAAATCAAACCTTATCACCAGAAACACAATGGCTCAAGAAAGAGTCTACTTAAACAAAACCTATCTCCCTCTTTTTTCCCCAGATATTTATCTCCCCAGTTTGTACCCCTGAAAGACTACACCCCCTTTCCTTTGTGTGACCATGCTCTTGGTTTAGATGCTGTATAAGCCCATGGTCTAGCCACCCCTTGAGTTGGTCACTCATATCAGAATCCTCCATGTGTAAGCATAGTATACGTTATAAACTTCTGTTTGTTTTGTTCTTGTTAATCTGCCTTTTATTAGTCTAATTTGCAGGGCCCCATGCAATGGATCTAAGATGGGCAAAGGAAAAAAATTTGTTGCCTCTCCTACTGGCCTCTTCCAATCAGTTAAAACCCTTCATAAAAGATTGACCTTGCCCAAGGAAGAAAGAATTCTGCCAGCAGGTGGCACTGGGGCTCCAGCTGCAGCATCACCCTTCCTGGTCTGTAGCCTGCCCTGCAGGTCCCAGACTTGTAGCCACCCACACTTACACGAGCCAATTCCTTTAACAAGCCAGAGAGATAGATGATAGCTAAGTACGGGGGTAGAGATAGAGAAAGAGATATGATAGATAAATGATTGATAGATAACTGACAGGCCGCATACAGACAGACACAGGACATCTTGTTGGTCTCTGAGACAGTGGTCCCTTAATGTCTTTCTTGGGCATTTCCACACCCTGGGGTCACTTGCCAACTTGTTCCCTAGCCATTCCAGTTCTCATGGAGCCCTCACAGTACAGCCCCTGACCAAACACAGAATATCAGCTGGATGATAGGCGATGGTATGTATTCTATCTATTTTAACAAGGTATTCTCTTTCAGGTAATTAGGGTTTGACTAACATGATTTTACAGCATAATGGTATTTGGAAGTTAATTCCAAGTTTATTATTTTTAGACACTTGAACTGGGGCCACAGGAACTACAGATAGAGTGTCTTATTAAAAACTTAAATCTCCTCATTAATTCATTAGTATTTACAACATTAAAATCTCATAAATAACATAAATAACCAGTGCGTGGGCACTGGTGCTCACGCCTATAATCCCAGCTACTTGGGAAGCTGAGTTCTGGAGGATCAAGGTTTGAGGCCAGCCCAGGAAAATAGTTTGTGAGATTCATCTCCAAAATAACCAGAGCAAAATGGGCTGGAGGAGTATCTCAAGTAGGAGAGTGCCTGCTTTGCAAGTGTGAAGCCCTGAGTTCAAACCCCAGTCTCCCCCTCCCATAAAAAGTACCCATTGGTAACTCATTAACTTGGTACTCACCTAAAGCTTCTTCAAGGTGTCCGTGCAGCTGCACTGCACCTGCCCCAGCTGACCCATTGTCCCCTGACTTCCCGTCCTCCCCTACAAAACCTACCATGTCGTACCCCAGGCCCCCTGTTAGTCACAGCTACTGGATCCAGCCAGGAATGGGATCTTCCTCCCTTCCCTCTTTATTTTTTCCCCATGTCTCACCATTCACAACACTGACCAGGCACAGGACCTGGGCTGAGGCATATGTGGGGTAGGTTTACCTTGCTCTTCTTTCTATAAAGTCAGTGTAAGCACACAGCCTACAGTAAGCACCAGGAGGCTCATCTGTTTCCTATTTGTCCATATAAATCATGGGTATGAAGAAAAGCCAAGTTGCACTGACAGAACACATGACAGAGAAAACCACCTTCACCCTCCTTGTCCAGACCTGGAATGCAGCTTCTGAGTACCACCCACCAGAAAGCCTTTAAGACCATTTTATTATTATTATTATTATTATTATTATTATTGGGTGGTGCTGGGGTTTGAACTCAGGCCTCATGCTTGCTAGGCAGGTGCTCTATCACTGGAGCCACTCCACAGCCCTTTTTTGTGATGAGTTTTTCAAGAGAGAGTCTGGTGAACTGTTTGCCTGGGCTGATTTAAAACTGCAATCCTCCTGATCTCTGCCTCCTGAATAGCCGGGATTACAGCGTGAGCCATGGGAGCTCGGCCTTAAGAGCACTTTAGACTGAAGAACTTTTGAGGTTTATACCCCAGGTGGCACATTAGCACCAAGATGAGCAAGTGTACAAAACAGTCCCTACCACCCTTCGACCTGGTTCCTAACTTGCTCCCTTTTATTACACTGAAGTGTCTTCCTTCTCCCCTGGCCGTCTGAGAGCCATTCCTTTTAGGGCGCTCCTGCATACATAGGAAGTAGTAAACTTCTCTCCTGTTAATCTATCTGTCATCAGTGAATTTGCAACCACCACTGAATTTGCATGGTGTGGGATGGGCCCCAGAGGACCTCCGTCCTTGTGCTTTTGAAGGAAAGATGGCAAAACAAGAACAGAAACCAGGCATTGTATGCAAGGAGATTTTATTAAGCAAGAAGAGAAAGTAGGCTTCCCTACAACTCTGTTCCTCCCTCCTTACACCATATGACTAACAGGTGTGATTGACAGGTAATCTTTTTTTTCCTTTTTTTATTATCATATTATTGTTGTACTGGGGGTACATTATGACATTTATAGAAGTTCTTATAATATATCATAGTTGAATTCACCCCTCCAGCATTCTCCTTTATCTTCCCTTTCCCCATTCCTGAAATAGTCTCAACAGGTCACACTTTCTCATTTTCATACATGGGTGCGTAATATTCCACCATATTCCACACCGCTTCCTTATATCCTCCCCATTCACACTGGTGCCAACCCCCAGACAGCAACTGTTTTACCTACTTGTTCTCTGTTTTTGAAAAAAAGACATTTTTGTTGGGGATGGGGGGGATAAAGGAGAATGATGGAGGGGTGAATTTAAGTATGATATATTTGATGTATTGTAAGAACTTTTGTAAATGCCACAAGGTAACCCCAGCATAACAACTTAAAAAAAAAGACATTTTCATTTGTTCAAGGAAACAAAAGGAAGCTATACAGGAAGCTTCCTTGTGGCATTTCCATGTATTATAAACCAAATTGGTTCATCTCCTCTGTTTTTCTCCTTTCTACCTTAGTCCCATTCTTATGGTGATTTCAACAGGTTTGGAGATTCTATATTCACTCTTATATAAAAAGTACATCAATCATAGTCACCTTCATAACGTCGTTCTTTTAGCCTCCCTCTCCTGTTAGTGCCCTCCCCTTAGTGTGACCTGCTTTTCATAATACTGCTTGTGTTTGTATTAGGTCTACATTGCACATATGAGAGAAAACACCAGTCTTAGCTTTCTTGACAGGTTATCTGATGTAACTTTGGGCTGAAAGCACATTCTCTGTCCTGTAATCCCTAGCAAAGGCCCACAAGTAGGGGGAGGGGACATGTCAAAATCATAATGCTAATGATATTTTAATAGCATGGTAATCTGCCAAAGGTTACTATTGGACACTGTGTGTCTTAGTACCCATGCCCAGTGCACCAATTGGGGCCTGGTTTGGCCTTTCTCTTTGACTACATTGGAGTGGTGACTTGGGTGGCTGTGTGTTACCCTCAGTCATCCCTGCATGGCTGGGAGTTGCCCTGATCACCTCTGCTGCCTCCCCTCCCCGTTTGTCTACCTAATACCATACCACCATTCAGCCCTAAGCTGGCAAAGGAAAAGTTTCCTTCCCAGCACCAAGGATACTCAGATTAACACTTTTCCAGTGGCTAACTCTACTACTCTTCTTTAAAATGATGCAGGAGAGCACTCGCCTAGCAAGCACAAGGCTCTGAGTTCGAACCCTAGTACCACCAAAAATAAAATCTTACATTACAATTTTCTCTTTTTATCATTCTGAAAGTCTCAATTCATTTTGACTGTTTTGTTGCTTATCTTCAGACCTTTAAATAATATCCTCAAAATTCCATTCCTGGAGCTGAGGATGTGGGGATATGGTTCAGTGTAAAGCAGTTTAGGGAAGGGTAAGGGTCTGGGTTTGATCCACAGCACAGAAGAAAAAAAAGTTGCATTTCTTATTTTGTCAACTTAACATGCCTCTCTATTATATGAGAAGACAATTCTCCTGAAGTCATTGTCAATTGAAACACTCCCAAGCTGAAGATGCATTTAACACATCCAACCTACTGAATGTCACCACTCAGTCACACAGTGCACAGCAGAGTGTCGATGTCCCACTGGTGATGGATGGCAGGCTGACTGGGAACAGAGGCTCCTGCCAGTACTCAGCACCTGAGGAGAGGATCAGACTGTTTATTGATAGTCTGGGGAAAGATCCAAATCCAGAGACAAGTTTCTCCTAATGCATTTTGCTTTTGCACCATTATAAAGTTAAGCAATCTTAATTCAAACCACTGTGAGTCAAGGACTTTCACCTGCTGTGGCCAGCACTGAGCCTCCGGCTTTGGCCAGCAGCACTTCAGTGTTGGCATAACTGAGGTTAGGCCACTTATACTGTCCCGTAGCCACTTGTCTCAAGTGCTGACTATGTAAAAAAAAAAAAAAAAAGGTCATTATAAACTCACATGGGTCCTCTTCCTATAAATGCCCTGAGGTGACCTGTGGAAATAGTTCACTAGTTTCTAGACAAAGAAACCCCATAATATGCAAATGCCCTGAGGTGACCTGTGGAAATAGTTCAGTAGTTTCTAGACAAAGAAACCCCATAATATGCAAATCAAGAGGCTCAATTCTTTGCATTCACTTTGAGAACACCTGAGAAACTTCCCAGGCCATCAAGGGCATGCATACCCTAACAGCACCAAGTGTCTGAAAGATGTCACTTTAAAGAAGCAATGTGTGCCATTTGGCATTACAATGGTGGAGGTGGAAGGTGGACCCACGTCATACTCTGAGGCTGGACACAGGGTCAGTGGCCCAAAAAGAGTGCTGATTTTTTGCTACCCATGCTTAAAAATGCAGAGTATTGCTGAACTTAGAGGTTTAGATACAGGTTCTCTGGTCATTGAACACACCCAGATGAATAACATCCACAATTTTCACCACAGTGAAAGCCTTCCTTACCACATTGAGATCATCCTCACTGAAAAGGGACAGATTGTTCCTAAACCAGGAGAAGAGGATGTACAGAAGAAAAAGATACCCTAGAAGACACAAAAGAAGCAAAAAAAACTTATGGCCCAGGAATAAATTCAGCTGAAGATAAATGCAAATAAAGATATAAGCAAATAAAAGGAAATCCCTGAAGAGCAGGATGAGGTGGTTTATGTCTGTAATCCCAACAATGAAGAGGCCGAGGCAGGAGCATCTAGAGTTCAAGGCCAGCTGGG
This sequence comes from Castor canadensis, assembly GCF_047511655.1. NCBI lineage: Eukaryota > Metazoa > Chordata > Mammalia > Rodentia > Castoridae > Castor > Castor canadensis. The sequence goes on from NC_133398.1 coordinate 89,549,477, forward strand.
CTACATAGCAAGATGCTGGAGAGAGAGAGAGAGAGAGAGAGAGAGAGAGAGAGAAGGGGGAGGGAGGAACAGAAGGAGGGAGGAAAGAAGGAAGGAGAAAGAGACAGAGGGAAAGAGGAAGGGAGGGAAGGAGATAAAATATAGAACCCTAATTAAATGCGAATTTTAGTTAAATAAGGATTTTTTGTTTTGGTGGTGGTGGTGCTGCTGGTGATCAAATCCAGGACCTTGTACATACTAGGCAAATGCTGTACCACTGAGCTATACCTGCATCCTCACAAATCATTGTTTTGTGTTAAACATGTCCCATGCAGGCTGCATATCGGTGGCTCATGCCCGTAATCCTAGTGATCTGGAAGACTGGGATCAGCAGAATCAGAGTTCCAGGCCAGCATGGACAAAAAGTTCACAGTAACCCACTCTTAACCAATAGTTCGGTGTGGTGGCTCATACCTGTCATCCCAGCTACGGTGGGAATTGTAAAATAGGCAGATCACAGTTCAGGCTGGCCTAGGCAAAAAGCGAGATACTATATCCTAAGTAACCAGAGCAAAAAGGGCTAGAGATGTGGCTTAAGTATAAAGTGTCTGTATAGTAAGACAGACACCAAAAACAAACTAACCCCCTAAACATATCCTAGGCAATAATTGGAACTTACTTAACTAAATCATGACTTTTTTGTGAATGTAAAATTCAAAGGTAACTTTGTGTTCTATATTTTATTTGCTCCACTAGCTCCCCTCCATGGAGGGCCTGCCAGTTCCGAACCCCAGCTCAGAGTTCCTGATTCAGTGGATCTGGGGTGAGGCCCAGGAATTTGCATTTCTGACTGGTTCCATGGAATAGTGATGGTGATGGTGCCAATCCAAGGACACACTTTGAGAGTCACTGCTACCAAGTCCTTTGCAGGGTAGTAATGCTGCTGTGTCTCTTGAGTCACCCTGCACAGGGATGGCCCATCTATGGGGTGCTATTGCTACTCTTTAATGAAAGGCATTACTGCCTCATTAGCATATGTGATTTAGATATTGCTAAACATTTTAAGTTTGTCAATGTCTTGTTCCTAGGAAGTAGAACACCTGCCATTGGGTGGACTCCTGTTATTCTCTCATAAGTGTCTCCTTTAGAGGACACACATGGTAGAGTTGTCAGGTTGTGTACTCACTTTCCCAAGTTACTCCTGGCTGGATGTCATGTGTGTTTTTTGATGAGGCTGCAATAACATTCTGCCTCTGTACCCTCAAAATTCACCTTCTGAAGTGCAAACTTAGAAGATACCTTCTGAGAGAGGGTTTCAAGAGATCATTAAGGTAAAATGAGTTTGCTAGCAGGATCCTTTCCAATCTGACAAGTATCCTTATAAGAAATGGAGATGAGGACACAGACACACAGAAAGACAAGCACGTATGGACACAGAGAGATGGTGCCATCTGCAAGCCAAGGAGACCGACCTTGGGAGAAACCAACTCTGCCAATGTCTTGATCCTGGACTTCCAGCCTCCAGAATTGTAAGGAGACAAATTTCTGTTGTTTAAACTACCCAGCCCAAGATACTTATTACAGTAGCTGGTGGAAACCAAGGTACCATGTGAATGCAGGTGTTCCACTGCAATGAAGAAGACTGAATAGCACACATTCCCCAGGATGTGACTGGCCATTTCACCCCTAAATTAAGCTGTGACACCTTCACCCCCCCCCAGAGGTGTTAACTTCTATTGGGCAACTAAGGTGACACTAAGGCGACCTCCTGTTTAGGTTTCTGATTGGATAATAAGCAGAGAAAGGATTCGGGATTGTAAACATGACTGTCAAATATCAAGAGTGAAAATAGTAGCAGCTTCTTGGCAGAGCAGCTGGATATCAAAAGACCTTGGCCACTTGCAGGTGCTTAGCCAGCCGTGCATCTCCTCCCTGGGCTGCCAGAGACCCTGAGACGAGTTCCTGCAGGCAACCTGGATCTACTGACTGTTGGATGTGGGATACAACCAGGCAATTCAGAAGGGCCAATCTCACCCTGATAGCTAACTTGGAGAGGGGATGATAGCTGTTTACTGGGGGAAGGGGGGGGCACCAGGTTGGGGAGCTCTGAATGTCCTTCAACAATGGAAAGTGCCAGGTAGCATTACACAGGGCTCTGGGGCTGTGGACAGTTGTCAGTGCTCTTGCCTGTTCCTCCCCACACTGTTCTGTCTTCTTTTGATTTGGTTTGGTTTGGGTTTTTTGGAGGAAAATCACTTTTTTCTTTTCTTTTCTTTTCTTTTTTTTTTTCTGGTACTGGGGCTTGAACTCAGGGCCTACACTTTCCAGCCCCCTTTTTTTTTTTTTTTGAGATAGGGTCTCTCAAACTAGAGAGACTTTGATCCATGGCTTTGAACCATGATTCTCTTGATCTCTGCCTCCTGAGTAGCTAGGATTACAGGTGAGAGCCACCGGCACCCGGCTTGAAAATCTTTTTTCCAATTAGCTCAAAATAACAACAAAATAGCTGGTTTAAGGAGACCACACACTTGCCAGCTCCAAATCTATGCCATCTCAGTGAAAACTGCACAGGCACAACACCCCCTTCCATGGCCACTCTGAAGCAATGAGGTCATTAAGGAGAGATCTGACTTATAGTTTTACTCTCTACACTTTCAATATTACCTTTTTCTGTTAAATTAACTTGGTCATCAGAGGCGATTTTCAGTTTAACTTGACCTTCTTGGTGAGACTAATCCATCTGTAATTCTGCACTATTTCAACATCTCTTTGAAGCCCTCGCAGAGCTTAAAGTCACCCTGGTTCTAGGCACACTCCAAAAACTATTTTATCTCATAAAAGCAAGGGTTCCCAGGCTGCTGCTGTGCTGGCTGGGGCTGGATCCCTTTGGGCTCCAGGTGAGTGATGTCAGGCCTGGAAGGCTCAGCATTTCCATCTCCACTGAAGCCCCCAGTAATGGCGTGACCCAATGTGTGCCCAACAGCAGAGCCACAGCCACACCAGCTGCAGTGGATGCCATCTGGGCCATCAGCCCCAGCTGCTGTGGCACAGGTGCAATGAGCCAACTGTAGAAGCTGAGGTGCTAGCCTGGGCACTGCTGCCTCTGAGGGGCCTGGCTGGATGCAGGGGACATGCTTCCACACAGCATCCTAGTTCGAGGCAACTCGGCTTCCAGAAATGCAAGACCCCAGTGACTTCTCTCCCCACTGCTCCACTTTCACACAGGACATTTGCATTCCTCGCTGGCGATGGAGACAGAGGCACATACACTTTCTTTAGCAGGTGTGTGTTTCTGCTGTGACCTAATGGGCAGGCTGCGCTGGCAGGGAGGCTTGCTACTAATTCACTTGCCCATTAAAATGTGAATTAATTCAGACTAGTCCTTCAAGGGAAACTCTCTTAATTAGATGATTTCCTATTTACCATCGATGCCTCTTTTTCCCACACAGACAGGTGAATGTCAGCTCTATTGCCGTGACAAAATACCTAAGATAAACAAGTTACAAGGAGGAAAAGTTTATTTGGGCTCATGGTTTTAGTCCATGTCACTTGATTCTTATTTCTTTAGGCCTGTGGCAGGGCAGCATGTCATGGTGGGAGGGTGTGGTGGAGAAAGCTTGGTGGCCAAAGAGAGAGGACAGGGTCAGGGTCCCATTATCCCCCTCAAGGGCATAGCCCCAGTGACCTAACCTCCTTCCACTAGGCCCCACTTATTAAAGATTCAAACATCTCCAATAGTGCCATAGGCTGGGGACCAAGCCTTCAACACACATAGGCCTTTGGGGGTCATTCTAGATCTGAACTTCAGCAAAAAGCATCTAGAAATGACTGCGTATTTGGCCCTGAGCTAGTGGCTTTGTAAAACAGGCCACAGAGAGAGTGAAATATAATCAGTTAGCAGGCCTTGAATCAGCTATTGACAGAAAGAAAGACACAGCCTATCGTGTGGACAACATGAGAGAAAGAAAAAAAAAAAAAAGCAAAGCAGATAGCCTTCAATGATCACACGGGCTTATCCACAAGCAGGCCCTTGCGTGCCCCTACAACCACTCTAATCTTTTCTGTCATTTATGGGTTGTACCCTCAGCTCTAACTTAAACTGTCCCATACCCAGGAGAGACAAATGCTATACCTTAGCCTCCTCCACCCCACTGAATCTGGGCAGGTCTTGATGGGTTTCCTCATTCAGTCTGCTTCCATTAGCACAAACCCTTTCTGACCAATCACAGCCCTATATGATCGTTCCTAATTTGTGGAATCTAAGCATGAAATCAGCTCCCCAAATAGCTTTGGGTCTTCAAGCTGAAGGGTCCCATGTCACATTAAACTATGGTCAAATAAATTTGTGATGCTTTTCTCTTGTTGACTGTCTTCTGAATACAGGGAGTTTTTTACACTAGCAGACTCAGGGAGATAATTTCTCAAAGGTCAAAGCCTCGATCTGTGTCAGGAGCTGTGTGAAATACTTACAGAGTTTGTCCCCCATCCCCTACCAAATATGGTCACAGTTATAGGAAACACTGCAGAACTAGCTGGAGGCTTGCAACTTTGCAGAGCTAGCAGAAAACTGCCTGTAGATGATAGATAGAAAAATGATAGATAGATAGATAGATAAATGGATGATAGATAGATAGATATGACATATATCTATATAGGTATACCCAGTAAGTATACAAAAGGGGGAATTTTCAGACAGAATCCTAAAAAATTAACTCCCATCTCAGGAAGCCAACATGCTCCCCAAATGATAGAGGAAAGCAAGAGAAAGACCCTAACACATGGCTTCCAACAAGGGGAAGAAGAGAAAAAAAATCCCAAAATGATGGAAAAGGAAAATTCTAGGTAGCAGTGGGAAAACAAGTCAAGAAAGCACCTCAGAGCCTGGAGGAGAGAGCCAAGGCCTCCAGGAGAGACTTCCGAGAAAGAGAGGAAGAGGCTGGGGAGCACTGATGGAGCTGCTGTATGTGTTTAGATATTTATCCGAGGCTTGAGGATTTATGCATAAAAATGTGCAGCCAAAATTGCGTCGCTTTTTACTTTAGTCCTACAGAAAAAAAATCATGCCAGAAAGAGAAGATAATCAGGACTTGCTATGAATAAGCTCGTGTTCTGTGAATAAAAGGATGGTGATAATATGAACACTGTAACTTATACAGAAACCATTGAATGTTATGATGAGAGATAGGAAAAAGCAGATATTGAGGAAGCACTGTAAGAATTAAACTCTCATCTACCACAGTAAGAACTCAAATTAAAAAGTGTAGATAGAAGGCCATAATAAACCCTGAGGTATTTAAATCTTGCTTTCAGGGAACAGGAATTACGAGTTGAGGGGGTTAAGTAGAATACTGCCAGGTCTTTTTTTTTTTTTTTTTTTGAGACAATGTCTTGCTATGTATGGTCCAACTCTCAGCCCCCTGATTCAGTCTCCTAAGTGATGAAATTACAGGTTTGTCCCACCACAGCAGCTGGGGTTTGAACTCAGGGCTTTGTGCTTGCAAAGCAGGTGCTCTAATGCTTGAGCCACACCTCCAGTTCATTCTATGCTGGTTATCTTGGAGATGGGTCCCAAAATATTTGCCTGAGATAGCCTTGAACTGTGATCCTTCAAATCTCAGCCTTCTAAGTAGCTAAGATGACAAGTATGAGCCACCAGTGCCTGGCTCTCTTTTTAAGTCTTGGAAAATATTCCACTTTCAAAAACAACTCCCTGTAATATTATGATAAGAATCAAAAACCCCAAAGTCTTCAAATCTGCCTGAAATTTGCTGAATGGTATTTCAGTTCTAAATTATGCTTAGAATGGCTTTTCTTAGAATGTTTTTCTAAATTTTATCCATCTGCAATTCATTTTAGTAATGATATGTACATGAGATACAAGTTTTGATTATTTATTTTCCATGGACATGGATTTGACCTCTCACCATTCATTGCCAAATTCTCTCCTTGTTTTTTGTGGTGGTAGGAATGGAACTCAGGACCTCATGAATGTTAGGCACGTGCTCTTCCACTGAGCTACATCCCCAGCCAACCAAATTATTTTAAGTGACATTGATGTCATGCCAAGTTCCCACCTGGCACTCGTTTGTATATGGGACTGATGCCTTCCTGCTCACAGAGGAGGATGGTAATAGCTCAGAGACTGGGAAGGCTTTGAGAGACTCTAAGGAGGTAGAAGATAGAACTCTGTGGCTGAGGGATGAGAGCAGTCATCCAGTGAAAGGGAAGGACCAAGACCACTTCAGGTGACCCCAAAATTCTAGGTGGCCAGGTGGCAGTGGCTCTGGCCCATATTCCTTACTACTGAGGAGGCAGAGAACAGGAAGACTGAGGTTTGAATCCAACCCAGACAAATACTTTGAGAGACCCTAACATGAAAACAACTGCACAATAAAAGCTCTGGCGGAGTGACTAAAATGGTAGAGCACTTGCCTAACAAGTGTGAGGCCCTGAGTTCAAATCCCAAACGCCCGTACTGGAAAAAAAAAAAAACTAGATGGTGACTTCATCTTTAGTTTTTGCAACCTGAGGTACCACACATACCCTTGATGTGTTTTCAGTTCTCCAGTTTTCCGAGCCTCTGCAGATCTTTTCACAGATAGTAGTGCTATCTATGGGTCACTGTCTGCTGGGTGATGGAAGCGTCCCAAGTTACTTAGCTTCTCTAAGACCCTAATTTTGCTTAATCATTTTAAATATCCTTTTTCTTTTTAAAGTAATCAACTTTTTTGGATTACTTTTCCTTTCATTGGGAAAACTTGTACTTGCTGTGCCTGCTGATTCTTTGTTTTCAGACAGAGCCTTGATATGTTTCCCATTTTGGTCTCGAACTCCTAGGCTCAAATAATCCTCCTATCTCAGCCTCCCGAGTACCTGGGACTACAGGCACACACCCAGCTCTTCTGAATTTTGCTTAAATCAACTAATGTTCCCTGGTGTCTTGTGTACTTTCTTTCTTCCTTTCTTCTATCTCTTTCTTTCTCTTTTGTGCTGGGGATGGGACCCAGGGCCTTGCAAACGCTAGGCAAGTGCCCTACAACTGAGGGACATCTTCCGGTTTGAGGGCCTTTCTCAGAGGAGGCTCTGGGGCAGACATTGGCCCTTGCTGTAATCCAAAGGTGATTTAATTTGATTTCTCAGTTACATGATTGATAAATCAACATTACATTTTTCAAGAGTTTTTTCAACTATTTTAAGAATCCGAAAAAAAAAAAACTTAAAAAAAACACATGAAAGCATACAGATAGGGAGGCACATTTAAAAAATTTTTTTGGCCTCAGGCTCCAATTTGGCTCAGGATGGCACTGTTAGAGCTTAACATTTCTCTCTCTCTCTCTCTCTCTCTCTCTCCCCCTCTCTCCCCTCTCTCACAGTGGGGATCACACCCAGGACCTCACACATGCCTTGCAAGCTCACTAACACAGAACTGCATCCCAGGCTGACAAATCTTTCTTTCACATGCTCTGCTCAGTGAGCCATGCTGTTACACCGTCCGAGCATCTTCCCATCTTCCCTGGTGGATTCTAGGTACAAAACATGCCTGCAGATGGAAAACAGGGCACAAATGCCCTTCCCAGCCGTGTGCCCTAGATAATCCTCAGAACTCAGAGCCCCACACTGTGTTTCTTAAGGGCCAGTTTTCACCTGCTTTCCTCTTCCCAGTCTCACATCTCCTGTGAAACCTAATGGAGGGTTTGGGGCAAAGCCTCCACTGACTCCTATTTGTGCTGTATTCCTTCTTCCCCTTAGCAATGAAGCAAAGATCCATAGGATGTGTGGACGAGAGGAGATTTCCCATAAGTGAGAAGCATTCCAGGAATTGTGAGGTGTTTTCTGGGGCTGCCTTAATGCTTACCTAGTGTTTTGGTTTGGTGCTGTCAAACCTGAAGATGTTATTTCTTAGCTGATTCTCACCTTTCCTTCCAATCATCCCCACATAAAAGTAGAGCTGGGGGTATGCCCAGTGCTTGAGATGGAATCCAGTGGCTCATGTGTGCTAGGCAGTGCAGTTCCACTGCTTTTCAAGTCTTAGCTGTACTCCTGGGTCTGTCTGATGACCCCATCTGTGCTAGACCAGCCCAGCACCAGAAGCATTTCATTAGCTTCAGGTTATTCACTGAAAGGCACTTACGTGCTTCTGTGGGCATTATAACTTAGCTGGAGAGATTTGTGGGAGGGGGGGTTCTGGGGTTTGAGCTCAGGGCCTGCTTGTTAGGCAGCTTCTCTACCTCTGCAGCCTCTATGGGCTGCCACATCTGCAGCCCACACCTGGAGAGATCTGATAAAAGAAAAAAACAGAGAGCAAAGCAAGTTGAGTTTGGCTGATGATCTGTTCAGATGCTTCCTCTGTAAAATAAGACATATAACTACCTATATGGTTCTCATCCAGATGTTGAAAAATAAGACTGTCATTAAATACTCACTTAGGAAATGGGTGCAGAAGAGCTGCATAAATAACTGTTTTACTTTGATTAAACTTGACAGGTTGTTTCCATTTTTTGCTATTATAATCAATGTTCTTATGAATGTCCTTAATTGTATGACTAATTTTGGAAATCTGGTCCCCTGGACTCAATGCCAATTCACAAACAAGAGCAAGGTTTTGGAGAAAAGGAAGTAAAGGTCTATATTAATTTTGCCAGGCAAAATGAGGGCTGCTACCTCAAGAATTACAGTCCTGCTCCCAAGGCAGGAGGATGAGGTTTTAAGGAAAGTCTAGGAGCATGGGCTTCTATCCAGATGTGCATGCTGGGGCATGGTCTTGGACCGGATGTTGGCCTTGGGTCTGCTTAGTTCCCAATGTACAGTGTACTTGTGTAAGTTTCTGCAGTTGTATCTCTTGCTCTCCTGAATGTTCCCTCACTGCAGTGATCAGTGAGATAAGGAGGGGAAAGTGATGACGTCGTAGCCTGGAGCTGAAAAAAACTTTTCCCGCTCTTGTGGGGGAAAGGCTGGGAGGTAGAGGGACACAAAATTGACCAAGAGAAAATTGTCTGTTTATTTTTGGCAGCACTGGGATTTGAACTCATTCTTGCAAGGCAGGCAGTCTTACTGCTTGAGCCACTCCATCAGCTAATTTTTGGGGTAGGTTTTTTAGGGATAGGGTCTCAGGAACTATTTGCCCAGGGCTGACTTCAAATGGTGATCCTCCTGATTTCTGCCTCCTGAGTAGCTAGGATTACAGGTGTGAGCCACCAGAGTGTCTTGTTGGAAAAAACTTGCATAAGTGAAAGCAGGCTGGTTTGCAAAGTGAGATAGTTTTGGGGCTAAAACTCGTTACATGACCTTATGTGACTATTATATTTAAATCCAATAAAATATGAGGATTTAAATGACAGTTCATTGTTTTAAACTATAGTGCTTTTTGATGTTAGAATGACTTTTCCAATACCCTTATTCCACATTTATACGTACACTTTTATCCGGGGTTGCTATTCATCATCTGAATTTATTAATTTATCTGCCATCATAAATGCTTTGCTTTTTCTTTACAAATGACAAGTTTGTCATTTGCTTTTCAACTTTGGTCTATTGGGAATATCTTTCCCATGGTGACAACAGACTTGTCTTTTATGTATTTCTTATTTTTATGCTTTTATCCCAATTGAGCTGGGCACTGACATGGCCCCTTGAAGTTAGAAAACTAGGCTCCAGGAAAGAAGAAATGTTGCTTAGCTGGATGGGAAACCCAGCCCACTAAAGGCCCTTCCCTCCACCATTCAGGGCTTTTGTAGGTCAGCTGCCTGGGCCAGAGAGCCTGGCAAGGGAAAGGGAGTCTTCATGGAGCTGCTAAAAGGGCCAAGAATAAGCAGCAGGCAACTGCCCAGCCCCCACCATACAGCTCTGCTCCTATCCTGCCCTCTGGCATCAGACACTCCTCTCCCTTGCCAGCTCCAGGCGGGGCCAGCTCCCTGATGACCAACTGAGCTGTAGGATTCTGCCTGTAAGGGGCTCAGCTTGATGGAGAATTATAAATCCCCTCAACTGATGGCAGACTGTAGGCTACAGATGTGTTTTGACCAGCATGTGAGTGGTTTGGGATCACACCCCATGCCCTGCAGGGGGCCCATGACATTCTTCCAGGCTGCCATCTCCACATGCAACCAGTGAGAAGAAAAAGTAGTCTCTGGTGTGCCAAGGGCAGCACAGCCTCTGATCCATGCTGACTTTCTGCATGGATCACCGCCTCAGATTGATGAGGTTCAGCAGAAGGGGAAGTATATGAAAGACCAGGTGTTTCTCTGGACACAGCACTGGGTTTTCTTAACCTCAGACTGTACAGGGCTGTTGGTTCCTAACTCACACTACATCTTCACATACACAAGTAGGGTCAGCTAAGTGTTGCTTTGCAGTAACCCCAAAGATATGATCTTCCTGGAAATGAAGGGAGTCTCTGATTTTCTCAACCATGAAGTCTCCCCATCATGGTTGAGCATATCACTCCTGTGCTCCTCCCTTTCTTCCTCTCCTCTTCCCCTGGTCCCACTGTGGCTGGGCCAATGTTGGAGAAGGGAGGGACACTAAGTGCTCTATGCTAGATTGTGTGAGTAGAGGAGAGAAGAAATGGCATGTTTCTGTCTTTCTGCTCAGATCCATTCCTTGTACTCAGGAGTTTGCATCAGGCCCTGCAAGGGGAATAGGGAGGGGACAGCTAGTTTTCAAGGAAGTGTCCAGGGATAAAGATATGCTCAATGACCAGAAAGATGCACTGGGCTGGACATAGGGAAAGAATGCTGGAGAAGTGAGACCTGATGGACAGAGAGATGTCATGAACACCAGGTCAAATTTGAATGAGGGAGAATCCATTCAAGAAACAGCAGCAGGAGCGCCAGGTACCAGTGGCTCACACCTGTAATCCCAGCTACTCAGGAAGCAGAGATCAGGAGGATCACATTTGAAGCCAACCCAGGCAAACCCTTCATGAAAAAAAAAAGAAAAGAAAAAGAAACAGCAGGCAAGGCTGTGCATGTAGCTCAATGGTAGAATGTTTGCCTGGCCTGAATGAGGCCCTGAGTTCAATTCCCAGCAATAAAGAAAAAGGAACAGTCAGTGTATGCATCATCATTTTATTGACTGTAAAATAGCACATACACTGTAGTTTTTTTCAGGAAAGATGGATTTTTTTAAAAGTCCTTTTTTCTCCCATTAAGGAAAACCTCTAGGTCCTCTACCCACCTTATTTTCCCTGTATTTCTATACTGATGTCATCTACATTTCCCTGAAAAGTATGTCTGGAAGGTGTTTCCATAGCAAAGTATACAGATCTTAATATTCCATTTTAGTTTTGCATAATGTTAAATGAGACAGATGAACCATAGTTTAGTTCATCTGTCTCCCACTGATGGATACCTGCTTGGGTCATTTTCTGTTTTGCTATGACAGAAGCTACAAGTACAGACCCCACAGCAGCCATGGCTGGGGGCTGAGTGCTCTGGGGCCTCCCATACAGGCCTTGTCTGGGAGGGGGAGGTGGACACTGGTCCTGGCACTCAACAGGCTCTGCCACCAGTTGTGGCTGAGGCCAGACCAGAGGGGGAAAAGTTGGATTCAGCTCAGGCTGCTGGGGAGGTGACAGTGCTGACTGCTCCCGGACTCTTGGATCCCCAGGTGCCATTCCTGGCTCCAAGTGCCAGTCCCGTGCTAATTCCAACTTCCCAGAGGAAGAACATTGTTCTTGTTCTTGCAGGGCCCAGTCCGTGGGTAACAGCAGCCCAGATGTCTCCAGCCAAACTTGAGCCTCAGCCTCACTGGCTTCCAGCTGTGGGAAGAGCTGTTGGGAAGCAGGAGGTGGAAACACAGATAGACTTGAGGGGTGAGAGCACCAGAAGTTTCCAGAAACCTTGCCTGGCATGCTGGCGGGAGTCTCCAGGTCAGGGAAGGCCACGTTCAGGCCCAAGATGTCAACATGCCCCCAGAAAATAGCTTGACTAGAAGCATGCTCCCACTCCCAGAAGTGGCGTCTTTCTCTCTGGGTTCCTGGAAGACCCTGCTGGCCTGAGAAGTTGGGGGTGACCACCCCAGGCAGTCTAGGACTGGACATGCAGACCTGTGTCCATGCCACCTCCCCAGGGGGTTTCCTCTGGCTTCTCTTTGGTATTCGAGCTCTCCGGTTCTGAAACCAGACCTGGAAGGATATGAGGAAGAAGAGAGAGAGAAGAAGAGAAAGGAGAGGTAGAAAAGACATTTATTTCCTTCCTTTCTTCCTTCCTTCCTTTCTTGGTACTGGGGTTTGAACCCAGGGCCTTCACCTTGAATCACTCCACCAGCCCTTTTTTGTGATGGGGTTTTTTTAGAGATAGGGTCTTACGAACTGTTTGCCTGGGCTGGCTTTGAAGTGTGATCCTCCTGATCTCTGCCTCCTGAGTAGCTAGGATTACAGGCATGAGCCACCAGCGCTGGCTTGATTGTTGCCTTTTTAAAAGAGCAGGTACTTAAACTGCTTTTGCTGAAAAGCACTGCCTCTTCACTTAGGCCCATGAGTTAATTAAAAGCAGGAGAAACTTGGCATCTCTGCCTCCATTTTATATCTGTGTTCTTTGTTCTGAGCCATTCTATTTGCAGTCACCTTGTAGCCACCATGGAATCAAAGAAGGATAGAACTGACAAATCAATAACATGTTTACAAGGAGGGATGAAGGAAACTGCCCCAAGAAAAAGAACAGGGAAACCTCCACAGGACAGACCACTCACCATGCAACAACTTGTCTTATCCTGACCAGACTGCTCCCTTAAGTGATGACAGTGATAATAACTTCTTCCCCTCCCAAATCAAGAATTGAAATCATGATCAACCAGGTCATCCTTTGACCAGGTCTGTTTAATTATGCCTATCTTTCACCCCCTGCTCAAATTCTTTGCCTTTTAAAACCTCAAGCTCATGTCTGTATCCCAAAGATGGCTGAAAATGGGATGAGTGCTTACCTTGCCTCTTCCCGCAGTGTGCCAGGACTGTCTAACAAATCTCCTTTTTCTGCCCTTCACCATTACTCTTCTCTGTATTTGGCATGTTAGGGTGAGTGACTGGAAACCCTAGAGTTTGTGCCCTAGGCCTAAAGCTCCAGTTTCATACATTCCTTATTGCAAATATATATATTAAAAATAAACTTGTGCTTGACCAGTCTTGGGAAAAGAGACCCGGTGATAGAAATGGACAGAGGCCCAGCAACAGGACAGGGGGACTCTGGCCACAGCTGCACAGCATACACACAGGCAGTCACCTCTGTTCTTCCATGTTTGTTTACACATACATCCTCCCCATTGCTTCCTTCCAACTCAAGACCAATGAGAGAAAGCCAAATATGCAGCCTGACCAATCCCACAGGATGCCCCCCACTGGCTAACCTGCCCCAGCTTCCCAGGACCCCATTGGGGCACAAATGAGCCTCCCCATTTCCCACAGGTAAGCTCTCTAGCTCCTGCTCCTCCACCTGCCCAGGAGGCTCTGCTCCCTACATTGAGCAAGCAACCTTACTGGTTCTCACTAGGGTAGTGTCATTTCCACAACAAATATATCTCGATATATTTGTCACATGAGACATATTCCTCTCAGACTAAAGAGTGGCTTCCATCCAATACAAACACCAGTTTCCTGCCTGTCCCTCTGAGGGGCTTTTACTTGACTCCATCTCAGATGGCTGAGCTCTGTGTGTAAACTGCTTCCTCTTCTTCCAAACAGCCAGCCTCTCCTCCTCCTTCCACACATGGAAGCATGGTGCTAAAATCACCCCTGGGAAGTCAAGTCTCAGGAGCTGAGTCCCCAGATCCCCTCCAGGCTGCCCTGAGGAACTCACTGAGCCACATAGCAACACCAAAGACTCCTTTACTTTTTCTATACTTAGAAAAAGAAGTCTTTTGGGCTGAGGGTGTGGCTCAGTGATAGAGTTCTTGCCTGGTTAGCCCTAAGGCTCTGAGTTCAATCCCCTGTACCATAAAAGTTAGGAAAAAAGAAATCTCCTACTACAAATTCCAAGCCAAAGGCCCAACCTTTCTCCTGTCACTCCCAGAACTCTAAACCATCCCCTCCTGGATCCACTCCAGCCCCAGGCTAGCCCTGCTGTTGGTCTTTCCCTAAACAAATCCTTAAGACCTTAACTGGTAATAATCAAATCTTTCCCTGCAGCAAACTGTCCCAGACCCTTAAGCCAAATCACCCAAGGGACACAGAGACTTTGTGACATTATGCATCTAAGCTACAGAATTTCAGGGGTTCATATCCTGGTCTATCCTGGTTCCAGGAACTCAAAGCTAGACCATACCAAACCATTTGTTCAATTCTGAAGACAATTCTTTTCTCTACAAAATAGTCATGAAACCCTACCTAGTAGGGTGTTTGGGCTTGACAAAAACAAGGACTGGGAAGCCCTTGGGGTGTTGTGACAAAGTTCCAACAGGTTGTCTGCTCCCTCCCCTGAGTTACAGCCCCCTAAAGGTCAGCTGATAAAGGGCTTTCAATTCTCCTTGCTTCCAGCCCTAGGGCTGTCTTAGCTTTTCTATACCTTGGTTCACTCTGTAAACTCTGCAACATCAGGGCTTTTACAGGAAAGAAGATATGGAAATCAGTTGGGAAAAAATCAGCTGGAGTTACTGCTTTCAAAAATAAATGGCCCCATCTTGCATGCCAGGCCATCTTTCTACCAATGCCTGCTTCTTTTATTAACCTTCTAACCCTCCTGGCTGTGATTGGTTTAAGTAACTCTGGGGTTTACATACATTTTTTTTTTTGGTGGTGGTACTGGGGTTTGAACTCAGGGCTTCGTGTTTTACCACCTGTGGCACACCTCTAGTCTATACATAGGTTTTTCAAAATAAAATCCAGTAACAGAATGTCTGGCATCTAGCAAACCATCAGTAAATGTTTACTCTAACTCAGGTAGGTTCTGCATGATGACACCATCTTCATAAAGAAAATGGAGAACAGCTGGTGGCTTATGTCTGTAATCCTGGTTACCTAAGAGGCTGAGATCAGGAGGACTGAAGTTTGAGGCCAGCCCAGGCAGATAGTCTTGAGACCCCATTGTTAGGGTCCGAGACTCCTATTCCTCCAAGAGGCAGAGAGTCACGCGTGAATGCAATCAACAAAGCAGAATTTATTGAGCTGGCAAGCCAGGGTCAAGCTCCCACACAGACACACAGGTCTGATTGGGCAGACAAGACCCCGAGCCTCTTTAGGGAAGATCTTACATAGGCCCCTACCGGCCATTACAGCAAAAGCCCGCACAGTACATAGCCAATGAGTTTGTAACACCACATACATTTCCAGCCTATCCATTTAAGAGTACATTACTTCTTAGCCTATAGATTCAAGGGTCAGTATTCGCGCACACGGTTACATTTAGCAAGCAGGCAGGGCACATCTTGCACGTACTTCTAGTTGTCTTTCACAATCTGCTCACATTCCACCTGCCCCCATCCTGTTTATCTTATCCTGCACGGGGCATCCTGTGCTGGCTTTACTGGTTTCTGCTGTGGGGATCTGCTGGGGCAAAGGGCACATCCTTTCATTCCCCCCTTTTCTTTGGGCTATATTGAGGAATCATTCTCAAGGGGATGAAGAGCCTGGTATTGTTGGTGGAGGACCAGAAGTTGGACAGTGTTAATTCGGTTTTTGATGAAAGTCACAAGTCGGTTTAGAATACAAGGTCCTATTGTTAGAGTAGAGACTGATTGTCGCACATGCCGCAAGGTAAAAAGGGCTCCTGGATGATTTGTTTTGTAGAGTCTGCCTCCCCAGGATTTACCCAATTCCCAATTTGTCGCCTTTTTTTTCTAAATTAGTGAAATTTATCATAATGGGATTACAATTGGGGGGAGTTGGGCATTTCTTATTTATAGGTCTAGGTTGGTGGTATGTAATACCAGATTGAGAGACTCTACTTAATTGAATAAGGTCCCCCTGTTTGGGGGGTGGCCACCATATGTCCCCTGAGCTCTCACAACCCCATGACTTACAATAATAGTCTGTGATTTCTCCACATTTTTTTTTGTGGTTGGGTTGGGGAGCGGGGCAGACATAGAAGTAACTTTGGCGCAAATCCCATTGTCCCCTGCCAGTGAATAAGGCCCTTAAGTCAAAGTATAATTCTGGGAACCAGGTGCTGGGAGGGGTCACCTTGGAGGTCTGGTTAAGAATGTCTCCTGTGGATACATCTACAATCATCCAGGTCAGGTTAAAAGGTTGATGTGGATTTGTATGCCCCCAGCAAGTGGTGGACAGGGTTAGAAAAAGGAATAAGGTTACCGAGGTCCAGTTTGCTGAAGTTTGAGTTTGAAGGAATTGTCCTTGTGGTGGGACACCCTTCTTATTGGCAGGAAGTCTTCCTTCACAGCTACCGGGCCCGCCAGTCTGATGTGGGTGTAGTGGACCCAGGTGATGAACCCATTTTAGGAGGGCTGCGGAGCATCTGGGGTGTTTTCGTTTTCCGGAGCATCTCGTATCAGCCGGAGCTTGAGTGGATTTGTGGGATGCTGTCGTGTAGTCCAATTTTTCTGCTCCTCCTGAGGACGTGCCCGTCTCACATGGGAGTGGTGTACCCATGGTGTAATTTCATCAACCTTGAGGGCGGTGGGGGTAGTAAGCAGTACAACATAAGGTCCTTTCCATTTAGGCTCTAGGGTTTTGGACTGATGCCTTTTAACCCATACCATGTCACCCGGGACTATGCCATGTTCCGGAGTTGGGACCCTCTCAGTAGTATGGTACGCTTGAATTAAGGGCCATATTTGTTGTTGCACCTTAGCTAGAGCCTGTAGCATAGTCAGGTAATTTGGGGCCAGATCACCTAGTCCCGGGCTTAAGGTCCTTTGAATGATGGGGGGTGGAGCCCCATACAGGATCTCAAAGGGGGTTAGCCCATGGACATACGGGGAGTTCCGGACTCGGAAGATGGCCAAGGGAAGGAGTGTCACCCAATCACCGCCAGTCTCCAGGGCCAATTTGGCTAAAGTCTCCTTTAGTGTCCTATTTATCCTTTTTACTTGCCCTGAGCTCTGGGGGTTATATTCACAATGTAGTTTCCAATTGGCCCCCATAGCCTGGGCTAGTCCCTGCAGGACTTTACTAACAAAAGCCGGACCGTTATCTGATCCAATTGCCTCAGGCACCCCGTACCTGGGTATGATTTCCTCTAGTAAGGCTTTTGCCACTACCTGACTCATCTCCCTCTTTGTAGGAAATACCTCCACCCAGCCCAAAAAGGTATCTATGAACACTAGCAAATATTTGTACCCAAACTTCCCTGGTTTTACTTTGGTAAAATCCACTTTCCAGCTTCTTCCCGGGGCCCTCCCCCATTCCCGAATACCTGTGTGGTGCCCCTCCCTTCGTCCTGGTTTTACAGCTGTACAGCTAGCACAATCCTCCACAATTTGACGGACGGCCGCGGTCTGGTTCGAAAATCAGAGTTGTGCAGATGTCAGCAAGTCTAGCAACTTTCTCCGCCCCAAGTGGGTGGACTTATGTAAGTTAGCTAACAGGAATCAGCCGAGTTTTTCAGGCAGGATTAGCTTGCCTTTTAAGTCGCTTTTCCATTTATTTTTCCTTTTTCTAGTGAGGGAGTGGGCTCTCATCCAAGTGAAATCCTCCGAGGAGTACTCTGGTCGGGGAGGTAGCGAAGGGAGCTTGGGGACAGGCACATCTATAGCCGCGACCATGGAGGGACTCACCATTGCTGCTCTCCTAGCTTCTTGATCCGCCCTGTTGTTACCGACAGCTTCCGGAGTCTTGGCAGACTGATGGCCTGGGACATACATCACTGCCACTGCCTTCGGTTTTTCCACTGCTATTAATAGACGCTGGACTTCGGCCAGGTTTTTTAAGCCTTTCCCTTCTGCTGTGCGAAATCCCCTTTCGCGGTAGATGGCTCTGTGGACGTGGATGGTACCGAGAGCATAGCGGCTATCGGTGTAGATATTGACTCGTTTTCCTTTTGCCCTTTCCAGGGCCTCAGCCAAGGCAATTAATTCTGCCTTTTGGGCTGAGGTTCTGGGTGGGAGGGTGCTGCTCCATACCGTGTTTCCTTCTTGGTCGACCACTGCTGCCCCTGCCCTTCGGACTCCATCTTGGACAAAACTGTTTTCATCAGTGTACCAGTTTAATTTACAGCCGGACAGTGGGGTGTCCTTTAGGTCAACCTGTACCTGGGTAACTTCGGAGAGGAACTCCTTGCAGTCATGGACAGGTGTCTGTAGTTCCGGGTTGGGCAACAGGGTGGCAGGGTTCAGAGTTACGGGATCTGTGAAGGTGATCCGAAGGGAATCCAACAAGAGCCCCTGGTAGTGGGTGAGCCTGGCATTTGTCATCCATTTCCCAGGGGGTTGTTTAAGGACTCCCTCCACACATACAGTTACCCGAGACTCGGGGAGGGGGTCCGAGCCCCGTCTCCCTCAGTCCTCTTCTCCGGCTAGAAGGACTCTGGCCTGCTCCACTGCTTGTTTTCTTTCCCTGTTACCTCCCGGTCTCCTGCCAAACCTTCTTCTTCCCTTTAACTTAGGGCACTCTCTCTTCCAATGCCCAGTCTCCTTACAGTAAAAACAGTGTTCCTTATCTGGGGTCCTGGCATGGCCCCCTTCCCTGGGTTGGTCCCGGACACATGCTAGGAAAATACGGGCCATTTCTCTTTGTTGCTTTCGGTTCTCCTTAGCCTGGAACTCCCTGTCCTTCTTTTTCTGCCTTTTCTCCCTTTTCTTTGAGTTTCCCTTGCGGTAAAGACCTTTTTTGCTATCTGTAACATTTTCCTAATGGTTATCTCCCCTAAGTTTTCCTGTTTATTGAGTTTTCTCCTAATGTCTGGAGCTGCCTGATTAATGAATGAGAATACCACAGCAGACCAGTGGATCTCCGCCTCGGGGTCAATAGGGGTGTACTGACGGTATGCCTCATAGAGGCACTCTAAGAAACCGGCCGGGCTTTCATTTTCCCCTTGGACAACTGCCTTTACCTTTGCAAAGTTGGTGGGCCTCCTAGCAGCCGCTCGGAGACCTGCCATAAGAGTCTGGCGGTAGATTTGGAGATGCTCCCTACCTTCTGCGGTCCCGAAATCCCAATCAGGGCTGCGTAGGGGGAAGGCCTCATCTATGGCCGGTTGGAGGGTTGTGGGTCTCCCGTTGTCCCCCAAGACATTTTTTCTAGCTTCGTGGAGGATGCGCTCCTGCTCCTCCGTCGTTAAAAGAGTATTGAGCAGCTGGTGACAGTCGTCCCATGTGGGGCGGTGTGTATGCATGACGGACTCCAGGAGATCTATGAGACACTTAGGGTCTTCTGAAAAGGGTGGGTTCTGCGTCCTCCAGTTATATAGATCACTGGAGGAGAAGGGCCAGTACTGAAACTGTTGCCCACCTCCTGGTCCTCCTTGGCCTACCGTCCAGACTGGAAATGTGGGGACAGTTTCCTCCCCATGTGTTGATGAGGGGGGCCCATCTTCTCCCTCCCTTTCCCGTACCCCTCGGGGGCGGAGTCTTTGACCCATTCCTCCTCTGGCCGTCGGTCCTGTTGAGGAGGATGAGGAAATTTCCTCCTCCAGAGCACTGGCCTGACCAGGGGGAGTCAGGTATGGGGGCGGCCGATCTTCCTCTACCCCCGCGAGGGATGGGTAAAGGGGGGAACTCTCCGGTAAGACCGGGGGTGGTAAAGAGGGTGTCCTATTTTGAGGACTGGTCAGGGAGGGAAGGGGAGGTTTTTCTTCCTCTTTTATGACCAAGGCAGGCATGACGGGTTTTAGCCCCGGGAGCCTAACTGGAGGGGTGAGTCAGAAAAGCTGTTAACCAAGTGGGGGGTTCCCCGCTAAATCTTCCCAAACCAAAATGTAGGGGACCTGATCTGGGTGGCCTTGATTGCCTGGTCGGAAAACGACAGCCTTGACCTTAGTGATCAGGTCTAGGGAGAGGGAACCTTGAATGGGCCATCCGACTCCGAAGATGGGCCATTCTGCAGAACAAAGGGTGTCGAACTTACCTTTCTTAATGACCAGACCCGCATTTAATGCCCTTTTTTTGACTTCTGGAAAGTGAGAGAGAATCAAAGACTTTGGGGTTGCTTGTCCCTGTCCCATTGTGGGATGAGAAGCAACCACCAGGAGAGATAGAACAAAAAGGGTGAAAGCAACAATAACTCCACACACACAGAACACTCTCCACCACTCGCTTGGACCGGTCCTTCTCTCACGCTGGTGCGCACCCCATTCAATCTCCTCACCGTCCAATTTGGATATCAGGCCGAAAGGCGTCCACTTGACGGGTGGTCGGTTGACTAGTTCAATTAGTTCTTCACCTGGCACCAGGATTCCTGAAATGCTCGAGCCCAAATGAGAGGAAAGCCTCTCCCAGCAGGACCTCGTGGTCCCCTTAACGAGATTCCAGAATGAACCTCCCTGGGGATTGGCCAAATCCCCGCCGCGGCCCAAACGGGAACAATCACCTACCAATTAGTTCCCTCCAAATGAGAATCTCAGACTCTCCCAATGCCTAGGACTTGGAATCACCTCTGCTTTCTCGTGGACGGTCTGCCTTCTCGAAAAAGGGTATCTCAGTGGGACCTCCAAATGTTAGGGTCCGAGACTCCTATTCCTCCAAGAGGCAGAGAGTCACGCGTGAATGCAATCAACAAAGCAGAGTTTATTGAGCTGGCAAGCCAGGGTCAAGCTCCCACACAGACACACAGGTCCGATTGGGCAGACAAGACCACGAGCCTCTTTAGGGAAGATCTTATATAGGCCCCTACCAGCCGTTACAGCAAAAGCCCACACAGTACATAGCCAATGAGTTTGTAACACCACATACATTTCCAGCCTATCCATTTAAGAGTACATTACTTCTTAGCCTATAGATTCAAGGGTCAGTATTCGCGCACACGGTTACATTTAGCAAGCAGGCAGGGCACATCTTGCACGTACTTCTAGTAGTCTTTCGCAATCTGCTCACATTCCTCACATTCCACCTGCCCCCATCCTGTTTATCTTATCCTGCACGGGGCATCCTGTGCTGGCTTTACTGGTTTCTGCTATGGGGATCTGCTGGGGCAAAGGGCACATCCTTTCACCCATATCCAAAATAATCAGAGAAAAATGGACTAGAGCTGTGACTCAAGCTGTAGAAGGCCTGCCATCTGAGTACCTGTTTTGCAAGTGCAAAGCCTTGAATTCAAATTCCACCAAAGAAAGAAAGAAAATGGAGAACAAAATATAATTTCTGCCTGGGCGAAGCTCTCAGAGGATGAGGGATCATTTGAGAAAGGGGGTCACCACAGCAATCAGATATAGGTGTTGGAATAGGGATTTCCCCCCTCCACAAGGCACATTATAAGTGACTAATTTTGCTGCCCATGAGAACCAGCTGGGGGTACTTCAGTATTACCTGGGCCCAGGGTCAAACCCCAGAGCAATAAATCAGATCCATGCCATTTCAGCTGACAGTGGCTGAAAACCTGAGCTGAAGATCGGATGGCAGATGGTCTATATACCAGAGTCAATGGGAGTGAAAAACTTAACACGTACCAGGACCACACATTTGAATTTGTATTCAAATTCTTGGGGGCACTGGAAACTGCTGGCCCAGGACAGGACTGTTTGATCCTGGCTCTGCTTAAGAACCAAGTGGGGAGCTTTCAAACCACCTGCTCCATCTCCCACTCTTCTCAGACATGGAGAAGAGAACTTCCTGGAGGAAGAGATGATTCCAAGTAACCCCTATGTGCCCCAAGGCTGAGATCAAGAGGACCAGATCCCATGTGGGAGTGCTGGGAAGCCCCAGGGATCCCAGAGATCAAGACTGTTCTCCTGCCTGGGGATATAGCTCAGTGGCTAGAGTGCTTGCCTAGCATGTGTGAAGGTCCTGGGTTCAATCCCTGGCACCACAAAAAGCAAGCTGAAAAAAGCTATTCTCCTTATAAATAAATATTCACACACTATTTGCTTTTTTCCTTTCCCATTCTTTCGGTGGACTTCTTCAGATGTTGCATGAGGTGGGGCAAAGGAAGAATTTAGAAGGAGATCTGAGAATTCAGCTTTCTTTGTATTCTTCTGGTCAGTTGCTGTTCCTCTCACTCAATTTTCTGGCTTTGAGATCATGGTTGCTTTTCTTGAAAAAAAGTTCATTAGTGAATATTTTTCAGTGTCTCACCTTTTTCTTTTCTTTTCTTCTTTTTTTTTTGTGGTACTAGGGTTTGAACTCAGGGCCTAACCTGGAGCCACTCCACCAGTCCTTTTTTTAGTGTGTGGATTTTTTTGACATAGGGTCTGGTGAACTATTTGCACAGGCTGGCTTCAAACCAGATCCTCCTGATCTCCACCTCCTGAGTTACAGGTGCGAGCAGGCACACAGCTTTTGTTTGTTTGTTTATTTATTTATTTTTGCAGTGCTGGGAATAGAATCCACATTCGAGAGAAGCACTCTTCTGGTGCTTAGCTGAGCTATACCGCCAGCCTGTTTCTCAGCTTTAATTTCTAAACTGGTCACTATTTAACAGGTATAACCCACATTTATCAATTTACACACTATCTTCTGCCAGAGCTGTAATCTAAATTACTAAATCTTGGTGCACATGCTGGTGCATGCCTGTAACTACAGCACTCAGGAGGATCATAAATTTGAGGCCAGCCTAGGTTACATAACCAGACCCTGTCTCAGAAAACAAACCAAAATTTTAATAAGATAAGATAAAATAAATCTCAAAATATACCTATCTTTATTTTCCCAATCCAGAGAACAGAGCTCATACCCACCTTACAGGAATATTGAGAAGATTGAGTAAAAGTGGCTTTCATACCACGTGGCTAGCAGAGTGGCTCAATGCAAGCCCTGAAGCTGCGTTCAAACCCCAGTACCACCAATTAAGTTATTTATTAGTAGAAAGAAAGAATGAGCTGGCCGCTGATGGCTCACACCTGTAATCCTAGGTACTCAAGAGGCAGAGATCAGGAGAATTGAGTTCAAAGCCAGACTGGGCAAATAGTTTGGAGCCCCTATCTCAGTTGGGGAACAAGTAAGGTTAAAAGTGGCTTTCACACTAAGGGTGTAACCTGAAGACAATTTCATCCCTAGCATCACCACCACAACAAAAGAGAGTGGGATTTGTTTGTTTGGTTTTGGTTTGGGAGGGATTGCTTTTGTTTTTTCTGTTTTTGGAAAAATAGGTGCTCAGTATGCACTCAACCCCACCTCTCTTGGTCAAGAAGACAGAGAAGAAAAAAAACCATTTCTACGTTACCTGAATTCGTGACTCAGGAATCTGGGTCAGCCTGGCTAGCTCTTCTCTGATGCCAAAGCCAGGATACTGGTTCCTTTCAAAGGCCTCAATAAGGACCTTGTACTGGTCTTTGCTGAACTTGGTCCTCTTGTGTCTACCGCCTCGCTGGGGCTCTGGGAGAGTCTCGTGGTCTAAGAAGAGAAGGGACAGGGGACACTGAGCCTAGGCGTGGTCCACCAGAGCATCAATCCCCTGCCGATTCCATATAGGACATGCAACTGCCCCACAGAAAAGGATTTTGTTGTGCACAAAGCCCAGGCCACCATTCCAGAGACTCAGTGCTCCCTCTGGTCGCAGCACCCTTTGCCGAATTCCATGAAATAGACCCAGAACTAGGGTGCAAGGACTTGCCACCACTCCCAAATCGGAGTTCCACTTTTTTGTTGTTTTTTTTGCAGTACTGGGCTTTGAATCCAGGGCCTACACCTTGAGCCACTCCACCAACCCTTTTTTGTGAAGGATTTTTTTCGAGATAGGGTCTGGGAACTATTTGCCCAGGCTGGCTTCGAACCACGATCCCCTGATCTCTGCCTCCTGAGTAGCTAGAATTACAGACATGAGCCACCGGTGCCAGGCTCACCTGAATGTCTTAAGGCTCCACAAAAGTCACTGCACCCTGAACAGCTTGGCGAGCATTTGGAATGAAAAATGTAACTACAACCTTGGGGTGATGACATTGCTGTCTCGCTATGGTTGTCCCGCTGATCTCTAATTTGCTGGCTCAAGCGATCCTTCTGTCTCAGGTTCCCCATGATCTGGGATTACTTTATTGTCCACAAACATTGACCTGGGTGAGAAGGGTTTTCAAGTCTTCTTTTACATTACATGTAGCCTACAAAACTGTGGCACAGCCTATTAATCCTATCAACTTTTGTTCTTTGCTAGGCCCAAAAGACACATACTTTAAGAATTGCTAGCTAGGTGGAGTGGCTCAAGTGGTAGAGCGCCTCCCTAGCTAGCTGGAAGTCCTAAATTCAAACCTCAGTACTGCCCCTCCCCCAAAAACCTTACACTTTGTATCATTCAATGTATCCATGGTTTCTTGTTGTTTGTTGCTGTTTTTAAAAAAAGAGATGCTAAAGCCAGGTCCCTAGCTACTCAGGAGGCAGAGATCAAGAGGATCATGGTTCCAAGCCAGCTGGGAAAAATAGTTTGCCAGACCCTATCTCCAAAATACCCAACACAAAAACAGGGATGGTGGAGTGGCTCAAGTGCGAGAGTGCGAGAGTGACAGCCTAGCAAGCATGAAGCCCTGAGTTCATAACCCCAATATCACCAAAAAAAAAAAAAAGTTGCCAAAAATCCCAATGTAAATAATATCATGGGAGATAAATGTAAATAAAGTCAAGGATTTTTATACGTTGGCATTTGTATTTTCGGATGTAACCTGGGGAAGCCCCAAGCCTCCCTATGAGCCTTGTTCCTCCCCTTTGTTGACTTGTGACTCAGTGCATGGCAGAATTTACTCAGAGAAATTAAATATTCATCCTGACCTTAACTTGATCTCAAACTTAACTTTGGCCGTAAAACTTCCTTCACACTGATTTTGACCTTGAATGTGATTTTTATAACTATGACCTTTCTCACCTTGATCCTTCACCTGCTACAGACTTTTCCCTGACCTGGACACTCAACCTCACTTTGATTCTGATCCTCTTTACTCTGCTCTGATCATACTTCCTACTGACAATGACTGTGACCTTGAAAGATTTAGATCTTGACTTTCACCCTGAACTCTATCCTTAACTAAATCTCATCTGAACTTCGCCAGGGACAGGACCAAGATAGAGTAATGTCTGGGATCAGTATCAAGGCTATGATAAAGGCCAACGTAAGGGCAAGAGACTCTGCAAGGGTGAAGTCCAGTTCCAAGGTGAGAGGGGGGCTGAACTGAGAGTGAAGCTAGATTGAGGGAGGAACAGAGTCAGGCTCAAGGTCAGGATGAGGGTGAAAGGAAGAGTGAGGGCAAAGATAGGGGTCAGGGCAAAGACCAGGACCAGGTTTAGGGCAGGATGAAAGGATCAGTATTATGGCCAAGGCCATGCCCAAGACAAAGGACAGTGCCAAAGAGAAAGTCAGTTGTAGGGGAGAGGAACAGTGAGGGTCAGTGCCAGGAAAAACACTAATGGTAAGGAGGACAGTTAGGGTCAGAGCTAGGGCCAGGATCAAGTTGAAGATCAATGGTAGGAAGAGGGTCTGTTGAGGGTTTGGAACAGGGAAAAGCCAATGATAGAAATAGGGAGTGTCAGGGTCAGAGCCAGGAAGAAGTCCAATGGTAGGGAGTGGGATAGTGAGGTGGGGAGAGGGACAATGAGGCCTTGGGTTAGGAAGAAGGCCAATGACAGGGAAAGGGACAATGGAGGCCAGGGTCAGTACTAGAGTGAATGGCAGTATAAAGGGTGGGCAAGAGTTGGAGCAGGGATAAGTTGATGGTCACTGAGAAGCGGGGAGAACTATTTGGGGAGGAATCCTTCCAAAGGGAATAAGTAGGGCTAGCCACCTGGAACTGAAGTACGCGGCAGCAGTTCCGCTGGGTACACAGCACTTAATTAACGGCCCGGAAGTGCAGACGGGCGGGCGACGCAGCGCGTGCAGGCCGGAAGTGCGGCTGGGGTGGGTGGGGTTTAGGTGAGCGGGGGACGGAAGCGGGGCGGTCGGGTCGCCGCCGGCGGCGCGGAGGAGGGCGGCGGCCGGTGCCCGGCGGGCGTGGCCGGGAAGTCCGGCGGCGGGATGGTGACGCAGCTGGGGCTGCACGAGCTGCTGCACGTCTTCTCCTTCCTGGAGGCGCGAGACCTGCTGCGCGCCGCGCAGGTGAACAAGGTACGGCGCGCTGAGCTGAGGCGAGAGCGGGACGCGCGCTCCCGAGGTTGGCTCGGGGAGCGTTTTCCTTCCCGTTCCCGGCTTGCCCGAAATACCCTTCCAGAAACTTTCTTCCTCCGGGGTTGTGCTTTACTCGCTCCCGGTGCACGGCACGCCCCTCTTCTCCCCAGGGCAGCTCCTTCGCCTGTGGTCTCCCGTGGCCCTCGCTGGTCCCCTGTCGTTTCCTTCATGACTGCGCCCGTGGCACCCGTGTTGAGAAAATTGATGTCACCTGCCCTCCACGCACTACCACCCCGCGTCCCCTCTCGGGGGCCCGGCACAGCTGTAGTTAAGTGGGTCTCAGTATGATGCATTTGTGTAATGTCTGGTTTTCTCTGCTAGACGCATTCCTGCGAGGGAGTCTTTTTCATCACTGTCTCTAGCACCTAGTGTATGCCCTGACATTTAGTGTCCCCTCAATAAACGCTTGCTGAGTAAATGAATTTCTTAAAGGAACTTAAAATATATCATTTAACTAAAGGGTTCACAAGCATCCTGATTTGAATGCCAACATTTTTTTTGCTTTATTAGACTTTTTATTTTTAGTTTCAATCTTCAAATTAAAAACACGTTTGTTTATTTGCACAAAAAAGGCATTAATACTGTTCATCCCACTCTTGTTAACTTTAGCCAAAGACTTCTGGGCTGCATTTTGCTATTTTTCTTTTCAGTCTTCAAATCTTTAAACTTAGTGTAAGCTGTTGCTCATACAAACTCATCTGGTAACTTTAGTTTCTTGGATAGAGGGTTTGACAATGAAGCTGAATATTCTAGAGACTTCAAATATTTCAGTAGGTCATTACTTAATACTTTTGGCATGTAATCAGATATCAGACCATAGCAAACATAATCCTCTTCCTTGTCACTAGAAACCTGGTGATCAGAGAAAAACGCACCTGACTGTAATGCTGCCATAGCTGGATCAACGTTTTTTCCCTCCAGCCACTTTAATGTCTTCTCTTTGCTATACTTGTGATATTTTTTGTTGTCTATTTCTTTTTTCTCTGTTACATGGTAAAGTAACTTGTCAAGGTTTGGAAGTTTCAGGAACAAGATAAAATTTGGAAATACCTCATACACTATAACTTGATCTAGGGGCCGAAACTTTCCCTCTTTATCAGCCTGTATAAGGTAGTGGAAGAGCGGAAATAGAGGGTCCATAGAGGTGGAAAAGTGGAGAAGGCCTCCTGATTGAACTGATTGAGTTGTAAACCAAGAATGGTGTTTTTCCTTGAAAACTGATGTTAAACAGCTGTGCTGTGGGAGACACAAATTTAACAAGTAAATGGCTCCTTCCCCTGAACATGGGTTACAAACAATTTTACAGACATAAGGCCACATTTAGTCTTTGAGGCATCTGGTATTCTGGAACCAGGAACATGTGCTGCTGGATGTGACTCCCCTCTCCCACTAGTCCCAGCCTACCCTACCATAAATGGCAGGAGGAGGGTCTGATCTGGGTGGTGCAGCCCATGAAGGGACTGGCAGAGCTGGGGAGGCACCTGTGGGACTATCCCACACTTGTGTTCTTTTGTTGTTGTTGTTGTTACTGGGTTTGAACTTAAGGGCTTTCATTTCCTAGGCAGGCACTCTACCACTTGAGCCACTCCACCAGCCCCAACACTTGTGTTCTGTTTTTAAATTTGCCAAGTCAAGGTTCTTCCAATTACCAGTGCAAGGCCCCAGCTGGGGAAGGAGTGGCAGAGGCTCTTACCTCTCCTCTGTGTTTCTCTGCCAATGGTAGGTGCTAGATGTTCATTGTATGCCTTAGGACTCCAAGGCCATAATTGTAATTTTAAGTATATCTAGTAAAACATTGGGTTATCACCTCCACTTTTACTGATAAGGAAACAGTATTACACAGTGGTTTGTCTAAGGTGACCCACATTGTCACACACTGGGCAGTTTTCACAGAAGTAGTCTATGGGAAACTTAGGGGCAGAGTTTGAAAAGAGGTGCCTTCCACCCTTTGGTAGCACCAACATTTCATTGTCTTAGTTTACCATAGGTAAAATTAAGTCAGTAATCTCTACCTCGTGATGTCATTGTGAAGGCTGGAATCTAATAGATGGATCCTCAAAGGTGGATGGCATTTATTTTGTAGGGCATATTACATATTATAATTCTCCATTGGGAAAATAAGATTTCAGTTGGGGTTTGAACTAGAAACTATAGAAAAGGAAATGCGCAGATCTTTGTTTTGTTTAATTTTGCAAAATAAAAACTTTACATTACTACTAGCCAAAAGATGGAAGTCATTTGGGCTCCAGAATCCAGGGTGGCAAGCTAGAGAGGTCAGGAAGCAGGCCTGGACCTGAGATAGGTGTGGTACCCTGACCCCCGTTCCACGTGGGGACCTGACTTGCAGAGGGAAGGTACTTCTGCAGAAAGAAGTTTGTAAGAGCAGGGCCCGCATAGTATCCTTGCCTGTAGTCTGTTCCCATTTTTACCACTTTGGCATCTCTGGGACATTTCCTTGGTCAGTGCCTTAATTTACTCCATTGATGCAACCCTCATCTAAAGTCTCCTCTGATCTCCTTTCCATCCTTCCTGCCCATAGCAGCCAGAGCCATCTTCCTAACATGGTTTGACCCTTTACTCCCCTGTTCAAAGTTCTCAAGTAGTTTCTCATTTTTTTTTTCCATGAAGACTTCAGGAAGCTGGTCTCAGCCAAATGCCAGCTCCTTTTTCCATTTCATCCCCACCAGAACCTCATGTTCTAATTAAGGTAAATTACTCACCCATCTTTTCCACACTTGAATCATGTTTGGACAGCTGTTCTGTTTCTCCCTGCAATGCTTTGGTGGTTCTCTTAGAGAACAGCTACTCACCCTTTGAAACTTGATACATAGTTACTACTCTAGCCTGTGGCTCCCTACCCACCACCACCTCGAGTCCCTCCTTACTCTCATTGTTTTTATGTCCAAATAAATCTCCGATTCGACAGAGTGCATTTTCTGGAATGCAGAGACAGGGTCTGCTTTAGCTCTTTGTCCCTTCCACAGGTTGGCAAGTGAGGTGCTATCGACTGACTCACTTCTTTCCTTCCTTTTATAGGTGTGGAATGAGGTTTCAAGGACCAAGGAACTGTGGAGGTGAGTGAAGAGCCAAAGCTGATCCTGCACAGGAGAGATGGAGGTGCTGAGTAAGCATTCTGGGCATTGTCTGCATTTCTGGCTCTGTTGAGTGTGTAGAAAGAATTATTCTAGGACCTCACCACCAGAATACTTTTCTTTGCTTAGGGATATAGAATAGAATGGAGGATTGATATAAAGTATGCTTACCAACTCAGGGCCAGAAATATATAGTAAAAGAATACAGGTGGCTGGCAGAAGACAAATCAGAAATATGACTATAGCTTTTTTTTTGAGACAGGATCTCACTGTGTTCAGGATGGCCTTAAACTTGCTGTATAGTCCAGGTTGGCTTCAAACTCACAATTCTGCTTTAGCCTCCTAGAGTGCTGAGATTACAGGCATGTAATCACATCTCAGTAATTGCACAAATTACTGTTTTGGTTTTTTTTTTTTTTCTGGTACTGGGGTTTGAACTCAGGCCCTACATCTTGCATCACTCTACCAGCTCTTTTTTTGTGATGGGTTTTTCTGAGATAGGGTCTCTCAAACTATTTGCCTGGGCTGCCTTCGAACCAGGATCCTCCTGATCTCTTCTCCTGAGTAGCTAGGATTACCGGCATGAGCCACCAGTACCTGGCTTCAGATTACTTTTAATTCAGCTTTGGTTTAATGACACAGCAATATAAGTATGCATGAAGTATGCATGAAGGTAAAAATTGAAAACATTTTAATTATTAAATGTCTAAACTTTTCTTTCTATTCCATTTCTTCTTTGGAACCTAACTTCTTTTGTGCGAAAATATAACTATCAGAAGCTGGAAAAAGAAAAAAGAACTATCAGATTTCTTACCTCTTGCAGAATACAGTACAGCCTTGACTTTCAACTAGGAGTTTACTTAATTTTAGTCACTCATAATGAAAAACACTGTTCATGCATGATGGTTCTTCAGAACATGGAGGGAATTTTTGTTTCATTTTTAGGATCATTAAACCTTGAGATATTTGGGAATTTATTAAGGCCAATCTTACTTAGTTTTTAGTATTATAAAACACTTTTCTATTTGTTGGGTTTTTTTTATTGCTAATATTAATTAGAAAAATAGTCTTGGGATTTTTATTTTGTTTTTGGGATTTTTGAGGGAGGTTTTACTATGTAGCTCAGACTGCCTTAAACTCATGCTCCTACTCCTTCCTGAGTTCTGGGATTACAAGGTATGTACACCATACCCAGTTTATAAATCTCTTTTCATGGCATACAATGTATAAAGATGTAATTTTTGACAAGAACAACACAAAGGAGGGAGGAAATAGACTCATGTAGGAGATGTTTTATATACTACTGAAATTAAAGGTTGTAGTAAAACTGGATTGTTGTAAATTAAGATTTAAATTGTAATCTCTAAGGCAACCATTATAAGCATGGTGGAACAACAGTACGGTAGAAGAGCCAGGGTAGTTCATGCCTGTAAAACTAGCTACTCAGGAGGCAGAGATCAGGAGGATTGTGGTTTGAAGCTAGTCCCAGGCAAATAGTTCGAGAGACCTTATCTCGAAAAAAATTGACTGGTGGAGTGGCTCATGCAGCAAGAACACCTGCCTAGCAAGTGTGAGCCCTGAGTTCAAACCCTAGTGCTGCTCTTTCCAGCCAGCACCAAGCGATGAGCATCTCTTGGGACAAGTGGCACAAGCACCACGAGACTGGGGGCAAGAGAAAGCCCTGTCACAAGAAGCAGAAATATGAGCTAGGACACTCTGCTGCCAACGCTAAGATTGGCCCTTGACGTATACATAGTCTGAGTTCGAGGAGGCAACAAGAAGTACTGTGCACTGAGGCTGAATATGGGGAACTTATCCTGGAGCTCTCAGTGTTGCACTCACAAAACAAGGATCATTGATGTTGTCTGTAGTGCATCCAATAACGAGCTGGTCTGCACAAAGACCCTGGTGAAGAACTGCACTGTGCTCATGGACAGCACACCATACCGACCATGGTTCGAGTCCCTCTGTGCACTGCCTCTGGCCACAAGAAAGGGGCCAAGCTGACCCCTGAGGAGGAAGAGGTTTTAAAAGAATGATCAAGGAAAATTCAAAAGAAATAACGAAGGAAGGAAAAAGAGTGCCAATATCAGCAGTCTTCTGGAGGAGTAGTTCCAGCAGGGCAAACTTCTTGCCTATATTTCATCCAGACCAGACCATTGTGGCAGAGTAGATGGCTATGTACAGAGAGCAAGGAGCTGGGAATTCTATCTGAGGAAGAGCAACGTTGGGAAAGGCAAATAAGTTGTCCACTATGCTTAGCTCATGCAATAAAGCTTATGTGTTTATTGTTCTAAAACAAACAACAAAAAACCCTAGTGCTGCCAGAAAAAAAAAGGTAGAAGAAATGACAAAGGAATTAAAATAGTACACTAGAAAATATTTAACACAAGAAGGCAGTAATGAGGGAATAGAGGGGAAAGATGCTTAAGTCCTAGTAAATAAATAGCAAAATGATATGTATATCTGCTCTTGCCAGTAACTACATTGAACACACATGAATTATATAGTCTAATAAAAAGGCAAAGACTGGGATGGGGACATGGCTCAAGTGATGGAGTGACTGTCTTGCCGTGAATTCTATCCCCAGAACTGCCAAAAAGAAGAGGCAAAGATTGACAGTGGGCAACGAAAAGTGCTTTCTGCATGAGACATACTTTATTTTGTTTGTTTGTGGTACTGGGGATCAAACTGAGGGTCTCATGCATGCTAGGTAAGAACTTACCACTGAGTTACATCCCCAGCCCTGAGACACATTTAGATTCAAAGACAGATTGACAGTAAAAGAATAGAAAAAGATATACCATGCAAATAATAACCAAAAGACAGCTGAATTGCTATACCAATATCAGACAAAATGTACTTTGAGACAAAACAATGTCATACAGACAAAGGTGTTGTATAATGATAAATGGGTTAGTCTAATAAGATATGTCAGTGACATGTGCCTTTTGCAGCACAGCAACAAATACATGAAGAGGTGACCAAGTTGAGAGAGAAATAGATCAGCAACAAGAATTGGAGACTTCACAGAAAGTAGGCTTGTGAATCCCAGTTGTTTAACCTGTGTACCCTCAAGTGTACAGTAGTGATGATACTCTACTTCTCAGGGTTACTGTGAAGGTTCTTTGGATGTACGAAAGAGCACTTCATGCCTGACACATAGCACTCATTCAATGTTACTGTCCTCATTTACAGGAGAGGAAGTTGAAGCCTAGGTAGACAAATGAGTTACACAAGGTTTCTAAGCCAGCAAATGGAAAAGCCAGGATGCAAAACTAGATCTTTTGGCTCCAAAATCTGTGACTGCTGTGTCCTGTCTGGGTTTGTGGGTTTGTTCTTCAGGCAGTTGTGTCTGAGACGCTGGTCCTCCTGCAAAGCCTCCCAGATGGTTTTGAGCACACAGACGTGGAAGCAGTACTATCTCTGCCGGTCTGAGCTGGAGTTCCGAGTGGAATCTGGGCGCCCAGAAGACTTCACCTGCAAAGCTATTGATGGGCATACAGGTATGAGGTGGGGAGTGTGGTAGCTGTGCCTCACCCCAACCCATTCCCTGGTCAGGTCTCACGGAATTTAACATTTCAGCCAATGACTTGGAAAGTGCTACTTGATGAGTAAGTATCTTGCTGGTTTCTATATCACTTGTGTTATACATTTGATCCTCACAACAACCCTGTTAGTTCACAGTAGACAGAAACAGAAACCAAGAAAGTGGGGAGTAGTTTAAGGTCTCATGGTGTGTGGGTGACGGTCCTGAGAGTAGAACCCAGTTGTAACTAACTCTGAAGGCCTAGCTCTTGTCTTTGTTGTGTCCTGAGTAAGCACATACTGTGTTCTTGAGACAGAAAAAGAGTAATTAATGGTTTTCCTGCCAACCCTTTTCACCAAGCAGAGTGTCCACATCCCAGGCCCTTTCTGTCTGTGTTCTGTTACAGGACAGATAGATCAGCTGGCTTACATCTCAACCAATGAGTACCGGTTTGATGGAAGGGAGAAGTCTGTGGTTTGCACCGTGTCCACTGACTGTACTGTGCGTGCCTGGGATTTGCGTGAGGTGAGCTGGCCCCTGGGAGAGGAAAGCAAGGATGAAATTGCTTGGATCCTTACTGTGTTCTTAGTCTTAGCCATGCCCATTGTCTTGTATAATCTTATTTATTAATTTTGGAAAACTTCTGAGGTAGGAAGTGGCAGCCCCATTTTGCAGATGAGAACGCTGAGGCCACAGGAGGCTCAAGTCACTGTGCCAGGTTACATTGGTAACAAGTGAGGGGTTGTACTCACGTTTGAAGCTTGAGCATGACCAGTCTCATGTGACACATTCTCAGCCTCCTGCTGTGTGCTGGGCATCTTAGCTGCTGTGCCTGTTCTCACACTGTTGTTGCCAGCATTATTGGATTTTGATCTTGAACCACTCAGTCATGTGCTCTTCCACATGGTGCTGGCCCACTGGCAATTTTGCCAAGACTATTAGACCTTTTAGTCATTGCCATGTGCAGACCTGGACAATTGATAAACATTTAAAAATTTTATCAATGTATTTGTTGTATGGGGGGATTCTTGTGACAATTATAAATAAGCTTATATTGTACATTGGTTAGATTACCTTCACCTTTTCTCCCCCTCTACCCTCTCCCTGCCCCACTTAAAGCTATTGTAAGAGGTTTCTTTGTTCTGGTTCATATAAGAATATGAAGTCCATCAACTGTATGATAAGCATTTTAAATTTCATTAGTGCTTATAATTAAAAAGTTTTGTTTTCATATCAGTTTTCTCATTGCAGCAGCCAAGCAAGACATTCATTATTATCATCCTAACTTTACAGAAGTATAAACTGATGAGCTGTGGGCCTGGGACCACACACAGTTGGAACCAAATCTCCTTTAATGGGCATTTTCCTGGAATCTGTACATCACTTTGCATTTTTAGGCACCTTTAGTGGCTAAAAATTTTTATTTTTATTTTTTGTGGTGTGGGGGACTAAACCCAGGGCTTTGCACATGTTAGGCAAGTCCCCCTCTTCTGAGCTACATCCCCAGGCCTAGTGCCTTACTTTATATGTAATCTCTTGATAAGTGGGTGCTCATCCCTCAGGTTTGCTGGAAGTGACAATTTCCTTCCAAGTGAACTTAGTACACAAGAGAGCCATGGCCGGTGAGAAGAGGGACCACAGACCAGGACTAATCAGTGCATCAGGAGACCTTGCTGAGCCCAGGTCCTGGCTTAACCTTGATTCCTTGTGGGAAAGAGACCTGCCTGCGGGTTGTGGACATGTGGCTACAGGTAGGCTTGGGCTCAGGGACCCTTGGGTAGCAAGACCTGAGGGCTGGGGCCATTCATAGTTGGCAGAACGAAAAGATTTTAGCAGACCTTCAAATAGATTGAACACAGTTCTTTGGGCCAGAGGCCAGCACAGTTTTTCTTTCAAGAGCTAGTCAGTAACTATTTTAGGTTTCATAGGCCACAGTCTGTCATAACTACTAACTCTGTGGTTGTAGCACTAAAGCATCATAGACAATACATAAACAAATGAGAGTAGCTGTAGTCTAATAAAATCTGTATTTATGAACACTGAAATATGAATTCCACATTATTTTCAGATGTCATGAAATATTCTTTTGAATTTTTTTAAGCCAAATAATCCAACAATAGGCAATGGACTAGATTTGGCTGCAGGCCATATGTGCTGGACTCTGTCCAGTCTGGGATATCTGGGAACCAGAGGTTGTTCATGCTGTTCTTCTGGCTTCTCAACCACAATACCTTTCATGGGCAAATCCTCAACCTTTTGTTTTGTGGTTTTTTTTTTTTTTTTTTTTTTTGGTGGCCCTGGGGTTTGAACTCAGGGTCTTCCTTGCACTTGCTAGGCAGGTATTCTTGCCACTTGAGCCACACTCCCAGCAAAAGCTTTAGTTATTTTTCAGGTAAGATTGGCCTTATGCTACAATTCTCCTTCCTATGCCTCAGCAGCTGGTACCACAGGAATGCACCACCATACCTAGCTTTTTACTGATTGAGATGGGTCTCAATAATTTTTTACTTGGACTGGCCTCAAACCATGATCCTCCTGTCTCTGCCTCCCCTGTAGCTGGGATTATAGGCATGAGTCACTATGCCTGGCTTCAACCTTATTTTCTTTTTAAAAACATTTAGTCATATGCTATGGCCTGAATGTTTTCATGCCCTCCAAGATTTGTGTTGAAACTTAATCCCCAGTGCCACAAATTGGGAGTGTACCCTTGGGGTGGTGATCATGTGGGCTCTGCCCTCATGTGTGGGATTTAGGTGTCCTTATAAAAGGTCTTGATAGAGAGAGTTGGCTTCTCTCCCCCTTTCCACCTTCTGCCGTGTAAGGACAAACCACTCCACCTCCTTTTGATGATGCATAAAGGAGATTTCGCCAGACAATTGAACCTACCAGTACCTTGATTTTGGATTTCTTAGCTCCAGAAATGTGAGGAAATACTTTCTGCTCTTTACAAATTACCCAATCTCAGGCATTTTGTTATAAGCAGCACAGATGACTAAGACAGCTGGAATCATAGTGTGTAACCTTTTTGAATTGGCTTGTTCCATTTAGCAGTATGCAGTTAAGGTTCTTCTGTGTCTTTTTGTGGCTGCTGTCTTTTTAATGCTGAGTAATACTCCATGGTGCGGATGTGTCAGTTCATTTACTGTTAAAGGACGTGTGGGTGCTTCCACATTTGGCAGTTATAAATAAAGTTGCTTTCAACATTTGCGTGCAGGGCTTTTTTGGATCTAAGTTTTCAACTCATTTAGGTAAATACTAAGAAGTGTGATTGCTGGATTGTGTGGTAAGCATATAGATCCAGTGAAAACATCAGGGGTTGCCTGGAGTTAGGTGGGGGTGAACAGATGGAGGGTAGCGGATCATGAGGGCAGTGAGACTGTTCTCTATGATACTGTAACATGACACTATGTATGCAAAACCTAGAAAATACACAACACCAAGAGTAATGTAAACTATGAAATTTTGTTAATGGTGGTTCACTGTTAGTTCATTAGTTATAATAAACATAAGTAGGAGAAATGCAGGGAGAGGAGGCAGGGATGCACAGGTACTGTACTTACCACTCAGTTTTTCTGTAAGCCTAAAACTGCTCTAAAAAAGTCAGTTAACTTAAAGATTTAAGAGTCAATTCAAATTAAAGACAAAAAATGTATATTTTAATACATATATGTAAATATATAATTATGTATTTTGGTAGGACTGGGGTTTCACTCAGGGCTTTGCACTTGCAGAATAGGTGCTGTATGGCTTGAGTCACACCTCTAGTTCATTTTGCTCTGGTTATTTTGGAGTTGGGGGTCTCCAGAACTATTTACCTGGACTGGCTTCAAACTGTGATCCTTCGGATCTCAGCTTCCCAAGTAGCTAGGATTACACATGTGAGCCACCTGTCCCCAGGAAGGCAAACATTCTTATAAACATTTGAACAATAAATGTGTCTAAAGTAAAACTGATAGCCTCTGCCTCTCCTTCCCAGTCCTTCAAATTAATGGTACAGTATTAACCATTTGCTTTGTACCCTGTTTTATTATACAAATTAATTTAATAAGTGCTTGGTCACTTGAGAATATTTAATTTTAAAACTAAGATCATCTTGTATGCACTTGTGTAGGTTGCTTACCACTTTCCTGTATTGATGGACATTCCTTCTTGTGAACTCTTAGTCTCTAGGCAGGCACTGTTACCACTTGAGCCACTCCACCAGCCCTCAGTCCTTATCTATATAGCATTGGTGTACCGTAATCTGTTTGGGCCTCTCTCTGTTGAACATTTAGGAGTCTTGCCGCTTTTGTTATTATACAGGTGCACACACATGCACCTGCTTTAAGCTCTGTAATGCTTATACATGCACACTTAGAGCTTTGGATATGTTTTGTTATATTTATTGACCATTTATTGACCCACATTTTTTTAGTGTGGGTGGGGGCTGGTTTCTGTATCTATTCTTTATCAGTGTGTACTTTCTA
Organism: Castor canadensis; assembly: GCF_047511655.1. Taxonomy (NCBI): domain Eukaryota; kingdom Metazoa; phylum Chordata; class Mammalia; order Rodentia; family Castoridae; genus Castor; species Castor canadensis. The sequence goes on from NC_133398.1 coordinate 89,586,659, forward strand.
GAGGGAGTGATAACAGCAGACCCCTGTGCCTGGGGAGAGAATTACCTCCATTTCTCAGCAGAAGAAATGGAAGTTCAGGAAGACGAAGCAACTTACTGAGAGTCAGACCACCTAGTGTAGGCTCTGACCCCTACTGTTAGCAGCTGTACTCTGTAGTCAGTGAGAATTACTTGGGGTTTGCTGCTTAACTGGCAAAGACTTCGCAATAAAATTGAATTGAATTTATATGGTCATAATGTTTTCTTTTTTTGAGACAGGATCTTGCATGTAGCCCAGGCTGACTTTGAACTTACAATCCTCCTTCCTCAGCCTCCTGAGTGCTGGGATAGCAGGTGTGCTTCCCTATGCCTGGCTAAATTTTTTTTTTGTTTTATGACTTCTCTGTATTGGTTTAGAAGGCCTTAGCCTCCTTTATCCCAATATGAAGCTCTTTTTTCCTGTATTTTCTTATATTAAAATTTTATTTTTTGTTGTCAAATTGTGCAACCTTCTTCAGTGCTCACAGCACACAGGTAAGATAGCTGGACAATGGTTAGAGGCTGGAGTTCACTCTGGCACAGGTGCACCATTAGAGGTCCCCAGAGAAGTGTCTGCCATAAGTCCATTACCATGCTGTATTTATTATTATTATTATTATTATTTTTTATGTCAGAAGGATAATGTGCCCACGTCGTAACAAGATTTGAGGGTGGCACATGTCACACACAGGCACGAACACTCAGTCATGTTTATGAGTCAAATCTATTTTTTATTTTTGGTATTTATAAGAATTCCTTTTCCTGTGTGAATGGAAGCATAGGGATTTGATTAGTATCTTCAAAGCCGGTAGTCATCTGTTCCAGCATAACTATTGAACAAACCTTTACTGACTTAATGTCTTGTTTTATGTTTCTGTTTTCCATCTCCATTTGGGCCTGTGTTTGAACTTTCTGTTTCGTTCACCTGAATGGCTGTTGTGCTTGCACTGGGTCAGTTTGAATACAATAGCGTTGTAAAAGTTTGAGTGTCTAGTAGGGTAGGTTGTCTTCACAGTTGTTTTTTCAAATTTTCTTCACGTGACCAGATTTAATGGCGCACACCTTTAATTGCAGCTACTTTGGAGGCTGAGACTAGAGAATCACTTGAAGTTCAAATCTGGCCTGAGCCACATAGTGAGGTCTGTATCCCAAAAAATAAAAATTTCTGCCATGTGCCGGTGGCTCATGCCTGTAATCTAGCTACCCAGGAGCCAGAGATAAGGAGGATCACAGTTCAAAGCCAGCCAGGGCAAATAGTTCATGAGACCCTATCTTGAAAAAAAAAAAAAACATCACACACAAAAAAAAAGAGCTGGTGGAGTGGCTAAAGGTGTAGGCCCTGAGTTCAAACTACAGTAGCATAAAAAATAAAAATTTCTTTACATTCTTCTCATGAACTTTGGAACTTTTTTTTTTTGAGCTCCTTTTCCATAATCTGAAATTTAAAAAAAAAAGTACAGAAATAACTGGTCTGGTGAAATGCCTGTAATTCCAGCTACTTGGGAGGCAGAGATAGGACTGGGGTTCAAGGTCAGGCTGGGCAAAAATTAGCAAGACCCCCATCTCAACAGTCAAGGCTGATGTAGCAAATCTGTAATCCCAGCTATGTGGGTGAAAGGTTGGAGGATTGAAGCCCAAGAGTGACTCAGTCATAAAGCCTGAGACCCTGTGTGAAAGATAACAAAGGAAAAAGGGCTGGGCTATGGCTCAAGTGGTAGAGTGCCTGCCTAGCAAGAGTGAGGCCCAGAGTTCAAAACCCAGTACTGTCCCCCCCCCCCAAATAAATAACATAGGTTTAAAGCATTGCTGAAAGACAATAAATTTGCTGTGGGCTGCCCAGGCCTTTGTCTCCGATGATTGATCTTTATCAGCTTTTACAAAAAAGCTCTCCCATAGAGAGGGCTCTCCTCAGTTTTCTAGTGTTGGGATTATAGATGTGCACCACCACACCTGACTTTTACCTGCTCTTAAATCTCACTTTGCTAGAAAAGGTATCATTCCTTATACATTTTCAAATATGTTGCCTTAAAACTGCCCACTGTTGCTATGATTTTCTCATCTTTCAGGCTAGTGTGTGGTCTTTTTCACTAGTGTGTCAGTCTTTTTATATACCTAGTAGGGTTCAGTTTGCCAATTTATTTAAAACTTTTGATCTATGCCTATGAATATTTTTCCTCATTTTTAACTTATTTACTGAGAAGGAATAATTGTAAGTATTTTATGGGATGCAATATAATTTTTAAAATTTTTAATTTTTAAGAAATAACTTTTGATAAATGAACCTATGGCTTTGCGTGTTTTAGGCATGTGCTCTACCACCTGAGCCGCGCCTCCAGCCCTTTGCTTTAGATTATTTCTCAGATAGGGCCTTATGGTTTTGCCCAGGGCTGCCCTCAGACTATCATCTTCCCACTTATGCCTCCCATGAAGCTGGGATTACAGGTGTGCAACACTAAGCCCCACTTATTTGTTGAAATAGGTCACTCTTGCTATCTTCTTACCTGGGCAGGCCTCAAACTGCAGTCTTTCCAATCTGCCTCCCAAAGTAGTTGAGATTATGAACCACTGTGCCTGGCCTTAATATTTGACAATGTTTGTACATTATTATTTGACAAATATTATTTGTACATTATTATACAATAATTTGATAGGAGTATACAGTGTAATGATGAAATCAGGGTTACTAGATTTTTCATCTCCTGAAATATTTATCCTTTATGTTGGAAACCTTCTGGCTCCTTCTGGTTATTGTGAAATTTAAATTGTATACTGTAGTGACGTTAGTGTGCTATGAAGCACCAGAACTAATTCCTACTAACGACCATATTATTGGTAATCTGTTACATAAAATTTCTCTGTCCTTTCTCCCTACTCTTTCTGTGATTCCTGTTAAGACTCTCTTTCACGAGATGGATTTTTTTTTTTTTTTGGGACAGGGTGATGCTATGTAGTCCAGGTTGGCCTCAAACTCAAGATCCTCTTGCCTCTGCCTTCAAAATGCTGGGGTTACAGGTGTGTATTACCTGCCTAGCTTGAGAAGGACTTCGATAGCTTCCACTGATAATTGAGAGCATACTATCTTGACCTTTTTTTTTAACCTAGCTTGTTTTCACTTACCATTTGTTGCTGCAAATGATAGCACAGCATTCTCTTTTTTGGTGAGTAACATTTCTGTAGTGTGTATATATCACATTTTTATCCATGCATCTATCTACGGACACCTTGGTTGATTCTATATCTTCGGTGATGCGAACAGTGCTGCAGTAATCATGGGAATACTGGACCTCTTTGAAATAATGATTTCATTGTTTTTTGCATATGTATCCAGTAATGGAGTTGCTGGTAGTTCTATTTCTAGTTTTTCTTTTTCTTTAGGAACTTCCACACTATTTTCATAATGGTCATATTAGTTCACACTCCTCCCAATAGTGTATGGGAGCTTCTCTTTTTCCATATCATCATTAGCATTTATTATTTTTCTCAATTTATTCTTTTTTTTTTTAAGTGAGTATGATCTTTAGAGGACAGGACCACCAACCAATACATGCAGATTTTGTGGACAGAAAGTACTTTTGACATTCAGTTTTACTATATAGAAACAATGAATCTTTTTTTTTTTTTTTTTTTTGCAAGAGGTAAGTAAAAGCTTCTATTTGATTCTTCTAGAGGGGAAAAGTAGTTGAAAGTAGGTGTTCATTTTGCAGTCATCATCTGGATGATTTCTTCATAGGTGACTTGTCTCATCTCTGTCTCCTGTAATCATTTTCTGCCTCTTCACCTGTTGGTTTTTCTGTTAAGTTGTCATGACATGATGTAGTTTTGCATCCTTGTCAAGACTGGAATGTTTTGCGAAGGGTCTCCTCATCAGTGTCTTTCACTTTTCTAGCCTTCACAGTGAGGAATTCCGGAAGGCCAGTGGTGGCGTTTCCATGAGCATCCGCTTCATTGATCTTACCTGCAATTCGATTGCCTTGGGGTTTTGACCCAGTGATCTCAAGACCGTCCCAGCTTCCTCTGCTGTGACGGTGCCATCACCATCTTTATGGAATAGGGGAGAAGGCTTCCTTGAACTCAGCAATCTGTTCCTCGGTAGCTGGTCAGCCATGGTGCGATGACGGAGGAAGGTCAGGGAGCGAGCGCGGCTGCACCAGCGCAGGGGCTGTGACCAGGGGGTGCGTCTGCCGCTGCAGCCGGCACCGTTGTGCGCCTGCCCGCTGCTTCCCTGCTGCCCCGCTGAAAGCGCACCGCGTCCACCGTACTCCCGGCGCCCTTGTCTCGCTAAGTCCTCACAGGTACTTCATTGTGCTTTGATTGCATTTCCCTTATAATTAGTGATATCGAGCAGTTTTCATTTACCTTTGACCATTTGTACATCTTCTTTTGAGAAATCTGTTGAGGTCATTTGCCCATTTTTGTAATCATTATTTGAGTCTTGCCCCCAGCTAAAGTGAGATGGTTTGTTATTTTGCTGTAGGGTTGTTTGAGCTGCTTATATGTTCGGGATATTAAATTCTTGTTGGCTGAATTATTGACAGATATTTTGTCCATTCTGCAGATTGGGTCCTCATCTGTTGTTTCCTTTATTATGCAGAAGCTTCTCAGTTTGATGTACTCACATTTGTGTAGTTTTCTTTTCTTGTTTGTGCTTTTGGGGTGTTACAAAAAATTCTTCACTTATGCCATTGTCTTTAATTCTCCTCCCCTCTTTTCTCCTAATCTTTTCATAATTCTAGGTCTGTGATCCATTTTCAGTTGATCATTGTGTATAGTAAGAGGTAGGGATTTAGTTTCATTTTTGCTGCGTTATATTTAATTTTCCCAAAGCCATTTGTTGATGAGACTTGTTTCTCCAATTTATGTTCTTGCTGCCTTTATTGGAAATGAGGTATTAATTTCTGGATTTTCCATTGTGTTCTATTGGTGTGTGACAGTTTTTATGCCAGTACCATGCTGGTTTGGTTACTGAAGTTTTGTTATTGTGGCTCTGGCTTTGTTCTTTTATTCAGAACTGCCTTAGCTGTTCATAATCTTTGGTGGTTATACATCAATTATATAGTGTGGTTTTTTTTTCTTCCGTTTTTGTGAAGAATCTCATCGATACTTCGATGGGGATCACATTGAATTCTAAATCACTTTGGGTAGTATAGACATTTTAATAATATGAATTCTTCCAATCCATGAAAATATCTTTCCATTTTTAGTGATTCCTCTTCAATTCCTTTCACCAGAGTTACAGACAGACAGACAGACAGACACCCACACACCCCATCAATTTGTTTTCGAGACAGTGTCTCCCTGTGTAGATCAGGCTAGCATTAAACTCACAATTCTCTTGCCTCTGCCTCTTGAGTGCTGAGATTACAGGTATGCACCACCACACTTGGTTTATTGTTTTGTAATTTTTATTGTAGAGAATCTTTCACTTCCTTGGTTAAATTTATTTATATATTTTATTTATTTATTTATTTATTTTGGTGGTACTGGGGTTTAAACTCAGGGCTTCATGCTTACTAGGCAGGCACTCTACTACTTGAGCCACTTCACCAGCCCTCCTTATTTAAATTCCTGAATTATTTCGGTATTGATTCTGAATGGAACTCCTTTCTTAATTTCTCTATCAACAAGTTCATTTATCAGTGTATAAAAATGCTTCCCTTTTTTGTACATTGATTTTTGTATCTTACAACTTAATTGAATTTGCTTATCAATTTTAAGAGATTTTTGGTGGAGTCTGTAGGTTTTTCTCTATATAAAATTATGTCATCAGCAAATCGTCTGATCTCTTCCTTTCCAGCTTGGATTTCTTTCTTTCTCTTGTTTCATTGCTTTGGCTGAGACTTCCAATACTACAGTTAAAAAAAAAAAAGTGGTGAAAGAAGGCATACAACCTTATATTATTCCAGATCTTAGAGGAAACCCTTTCTGCTTTTCTCTGTTCAGAACGATGTTGGCTACAGGGTTGTCATATATAACCTTTATTGTGTAGAAGTATGTTCCTTCTATGTCTAATTTGTTGAGAATTTTTATAATGGATGTTAAATACTATTTCAGGCTTTTTCTTCATTGATTGAGATGATCGTAACACTTTTGTTCTTCCTTCTGTTGATATGGTACATTATGTTTATTGATTTGTGCATGTTGAACCATTCTTGCGATAAATCCCACTTGGGATTTATGGTGAATACTCTTTTTGATGTGCTCTTGGATTCAATTTGCTAAGTATTCTGTTGAGAATTTTTGCATCGATCTTCATTAAGGATAGTGGTTCATGGCTTTTTTTTTTCCCTTCCCTTCCCTCACCTCCCCTTTTCTCTTTTCCCTTCCATTTTCTGCCCTTCCCTTCCTTTCCTATCACCTTTTCTGTATCCCATAGATTTTTTTTTTTTTTCAGTTAGAGGGTTCATTCAGGTTTTTCCTCACTCTTTGACCTGCCTGCTTAGCTTTTGTTTAGACATTGGCAGGCCATGGATCTGTGACATTGGGAAAATCAGTAACTTCTCTGGGTCTGTTTCATTATCTTGATATCTTGATTATCCTGCTCTCTGCCTCCTGTGTAGCTGGGATTACAGGTGTGAGCCACCAGTGCCTGGCCTAGTGGGGTATTTTTGTACTGATAAAGTGATTGTTTTTTCTTTCCATTCGTGTGTATGTTTTACCATTGAGTTTATTTCTATTGCATATCTTCATAGTAGTAATTCTCATCCTTTCACGCCTGGTGTAGGACTTAAGCATTTTTGGTAAGGTCAGTCTAGTGGTGATAAGTTCTCTCAGTTTTTGCTTGTCTGGTATAGTTTGGATCTGGAATGTTCCCCAAAAGCTCATGTGTTAAATGCTTGGTCCCCACCCTGTGGTGCTGTCAGAAGGTGGTAGAACCAATAGGACGTAGGACCTACTGGAAGAAACATTGATCACCAGTCGTCATGTGCCCTTAAAGGTAATGTTGGGACCTTGGTGCTTTCCTGTCTCTTTGCTTCCTGGCCACCATGAGGTAAGCAGCTTTGCTCTGCCTTATACTCCCCACCATGATATTCTGTCTTGCCCCAGGCCCCAAATCAACAGAATCCACTGACCATAGACTGAGATCTCTGATACCGAGACAAAATAAACCATTCCTCTCTTGAAGTTGGTTTTCTTAGGTATTTTTCTCACAGTGGGAGAAATCTGACTAACACATCTGGGAAAGGCTTTATTTCTGTTTCATTTCTGAGGGATAGCTTTATCCAATATAGTACTGTTAGACTTTGAGTATATTGTCTGATTCTGTCCTGACTGTTAAGATTTCTGCTGATAAATCTACTGTTAGTCTAATGGAGATTCCAGTATATGTGAACTGACTTTTTTTTTTGTGGTTTTTAGAATTCTTTGTCTTTTACTTTTGACAGACTGAGCATGACATGCCTTAGAGAGGCTCTTTTTGATTGAGTCTGCGTGGAGTCCTTGAGCTTCCTGGAACTGGATGGATGTCCATATCTCTCTTAAGATTTGGAAATTTTTTTTTTTTTTTTTTAGTGGTACTGGGGTTTGAACTCATGGCCTCGGCAGGCACTCTATCACTTGAGCTTGAGCCACTCTGTCAGCCTAGCTTTTTAAATTTAATTAATTAAAACATTATTTATTTATTTATTTATGGACTATTGAGAATAACTCAGCTGGGGCCCAGGCAGATGTGAGGGACCAGGAAAGGAAACTTGGAGGGGTACAGAGCTTTGCATGTCCATGATCAGGAGAGGGACCTTGAGGACACAGGCGTCTCTAAAGGATAGGAACTCTTTACCTCAGTTATGCTGAGATTTGACTTGAAGTGGTACGTGGTAGCCTCCCTCCCCAGCTGCCTGTTTGGAACAACCAGGCACTTTGGAGCCCCACCACAACTCTAGGAGGAGCCTCTAGCTGGCTTCTGCCTATCACTCTTCTAGAAGGTAGAGGTAAGAGAAGGGAGCCTGTCTTCCATCTTTATGTTCTACAGTGTATGTCTGCTGGGTTGAATTCACAAGATGCATGAGCTTTGGCAAGCTGACTTCTTTGGCATCCACACTGGCAGGGCCCTGGGTAAAAAATCTTTTTTATTAATTGAATTCTTTAGCTTGATGATTTCTACCTGTTGGATTTCTTGTTCACACAGTGAAATATTTTCCTCATCTCACTGAATTGTCTATTCTCTTGCCTCTCTGAGTTTGTTTAGGATCATTATTCCTTTTCAGGCATTTCATAGGTTTCTTTTACATTGGGGTCTGTTTCTGGAGATTTACTATGGTCTTTTGTAGGTGTCATGCTTCCTTAATTTTTCTTGCTTCTTGTGTCCCTATGTTGATATCTGCACATCTGGTGTAATAGTTGCCTCTTCTAATTTTATGGAGTAGCTGTCATAGAGAAGGACTTTTTCATTTAAATGGGATATAGGGTGTGAGGTAGGTACTTTTGCTTTTGCTCTGATTTTGCCCAGAAGTATAGTCTCCATGTAATTTCTCTCTTTCTCTCTCTTTTTTTTTTTTTTTTTGCAGTACTAGGGTTTGAACTCAGGGCCTACACCTTGAGCCACTCCACCAGCCCTTTTTTATGATGGGTGTTTTTTGAGATAAGATCTCATGAACTATTTGCCCAGGGCTGACTTCCAACTGTGATCCTCCTGATTTCTGCCTCTTGAGTAGCTAGGAGTACAGATGTGAGCCGCTGGTGCCGGGCTCATAACTCAGTGTCAGTTATGAGGAACTTGTCCTGAGGCCTCACAGAGGTAAGCAGTGGTGATGCTGTGGTTACTTAGGGCAGCAACAATTCTGGGGTCACCTTACTGGTCCCTACAGGAAGATGAACTCTTTTAACGGTGGCTCCATTCCAAAGAAAGCACCATGCTGGCACCATGGCTGTAACAAGCTGGGCTCTGGGGATAGAGAGAGGTCTGATTGTGAGTTCCCTTCTAGAGCAAAGAAGTCATGTACACCCAAGACAGCTTCCCAAACTGGGTTCAAAGCCTGTGATGTTTTCTCTTAACTAGGACTGCCAAGATGTGCCTTTCCTGCTTACTTCCTCATGGCAATGTGGAGACCCCAGCCAGGGAACTGGGTCCCAGTTGCAGTGCACTTTGTTTCTCTCTCCTGCCATTCTCCATCTCTATCAAAATTTAAAAAAAATTAGTGTATTTGTAAAACTTATTATGGTTATTTTGAAGACAATAAATGCACAGCGATACTTTGTAGTCACTTTACATAAAGGTGATAGAAATGAAGATGCTACTTACAGTAGCATTTCTACGTACTTTGCAGTTGTACATAGTTTAAAGGGAGGGTTGGGGGCTTGGTAATAGAGTGTTTGATTAGCAAGTGTGAGGCCCTGTGTTTGAAACTCAGTACTGGCTAAATAAATAAATATCCCCAAACCACCACCATCAACAAAAACACCTAAAAGCATTGGTTTTGAAACCCAATCATGCCTTGCCTGTTTCCTCAGAGGAAAGGATGTTACCAAAGGGATCATTAGGCATCTGATTATTAGGCATCTGTTGGGTGATGAGGCTGGTGATGTAGTGCTTTCCTCCACGTTTTTACCCTTTGTGTATGGAAATAAGTACATTTTGTTTAGGTCAACATTTGTTTACATTTCTATAATTATTAATGTAAATGGTCTTCATAGCTGAGGCATGAGATGAACTATCTTTACCATTCCTTTCTCTTCCTACCATAACTTTTTGCTGCCCTTTGAAGTTAATGTTTTTTTTTAAAGCGCTGAATTTTTTGTGCTTATAATACTCAACATCACATTTTGACAAGTTGTCTACATTGGTGTTTGGTGTTTTCCCACACTGTATGTTAGTCTCTGACCCCTGGAAAATGCTAAGGGTTGAGTTTGTCTCTGTGTGGAGTCACAGTTTCCAGCGTTAGCAAAAGTTTCTATCTGCCCTCGGCTCCACAGTCCTTGGGAGTCATGGCATGGGTTCCCTCCTCACGCGAGGCACCAGGAGTTGGAGATCACAGGTAGGGAATTGACTAGTGTGCTCCAGCAGTGTGTCTGGCTGCTGTTTTGCTATTTGGAAATTGAAAAGGGACTTGCACTTCAATACCACTAACCACTAATAAAAGCTCTATATTTTTCTGAGCATCACTTGCCATTAGTCCAGTCCCTGGTGCTGAGGTCTGTACCAGATGGCTGATATGGGGTGAGGGCTGTGTCTTAGTGGGAGAGAACTTACCTGGTTTGCAAAAGACCTTGGGTTCCATCCCCAGCGCTGCAAAGAACAATTCTTGTCAGATGACTGGTATGATACATACCAGATATGATATCAGGCTAAATACATAATCTTGTTAGGATCAGATGATCAAATGGGATAGGATTATTAGCTGTTTAAGTAACAGAAATCAAATGACAGAGGAAAAAACTAATAGTGGAATATCAAGATGATAAGATTGGAAAACCGATCTGATAAAGAAAAGAGATCACCATGACTCAAAGTTGGGAAGAAACCTCATCATGAGGTCTAGAATTCTGGGACAGCAGTCAGAAATGTACCCTGATGCCCTGTCTCAGTGATGACAGGCCCAGTGGTTTCAGTTTTCAAAATCCCAGGACAGACCTTGGAATGGACTCAGCTTGGGCAGTTGTCTCCCTCTGGATCAGTGGACTCTATGTACTGAGGCCTTGGCTAGGGCTGGCTGAAGGTGGCACTACTGGGGCATATTGCAGAAAATGGGGAAGCATTCCAAGCAGGGCAACCGTGTCAGTAACATAAACTGTATCAGTTTGTCAGTAAAACTGGGCTACCATAACTCTTAAGTGAGATAACACAGAGTTCTTTGCCAAGTGAGAGCAATGTGGAACAGCGCACAGCTCAGGCTCCTGTGCATAGTGCTGGTGTTGCATCTGACCTCCCTGTCCAGTTTACAGCTTCCTTCAGTTGAGCCCTGGGTAACCACCAGAAATGCTTCAGATTCATTGTGCTATTGTGAATGAGTCTCCCTCTATCTGTTGGTGCTCCTGTTAGATGTTGCCCAGTCTTCAAAACTTTCCAGATGACCCAACTAGGTTCTTATCCTTTGTCTATCTGGGATACACCTGTCTTTCTATTCTTCCTACAATACTGTAGGATGGGATCACAGCCTTTTCACCCATGTGCCTGCCCCTGTGTATACTGTGGAGCCTGGCCCAGAGTAGGCACAGATAAATAATGTATGCTGAAATGTGCATAAAATTAATGTGTTTATTATACATGTATCCCATGTCAGTTATGTTCATTTTGTTTTGCCAGGGTACAGAGATCTGGTCCAGCCCTGTGCAGCCTGCTTCTCTGGTGAATTTGGTAACCTATCCTCAGCAGCAGCTGGTTGTCACTGTGGACACCCAGGGATTGATCAAAGTGTGGAATGCAGAGACTGGGTGTGAGTGTGCCTCCTTCTCCTTACTGACCTACTCTTCTGTGATGGAGACCTGTGACCATCCACAGGGTCTCTTCCTGCTGGTGAGTGATCTGGCTTTCTGCAGAGTTTGGCCACCTCCCTGGGTCTGGACACTTGCACTGTGACTGCCACGATGGGTGGAGTCTTGAACCAGGCCCTCTGCATGGCTTACCACACACTCTGGCTCTTCCTTGCCCACTCCGGGAGTGCAGACTCCTGCTCCTGTCCTGCTCTACATGTAGTAGCATCCTGTCTCTGTAGCCTCTCCCTTTCTTTCACGGTGAGGGTGAGATCGAGCTGCGTGGACTCCTAGAGTTTTGTGGCCACGTGCCCTTGCTTTCTTGTCTGCAAATCTGTGCCACAGTGTGTCTTCTCCCTACAGTTTCTCTTAATGTTCATTCCTATTTTCAAGACCTTGCTAAGGTTCAACTCAGAAAAAACTGAGGGTGATGTTGTTCCCAGTCCTGTAAGAAGGGGAATGGTGAAGGCACGTAGGCAAAGCATTGTCACTGCTTCTCTTTTTATTTTCTTGTTTTTTTGGGACGGGGTACTGGGGTTTGAACTCAGTGCCTCACCTTTGCTACGTACAAACTTTACCACTTGAACCACTCCTCCAGCCTTTGTTTCTGTGTTTCAAAGGGTTGATGCCTCTGGGTGGCATGGGTGTTTATCCAGTAACCCAGAAAATCAGGATCTTTGTTACTATGGAAACATTAGGCAACAGCAATAGCTCAGGCATTTTCTAGGGTCCTGGTGAAATACCTTTTAGGGAGTAAGCACATAGCATAGTGACTGGTCTCACACCAGCCACCACCTGTTGGGGCCATATGTCACACAGATTACCAGTCTTTCCACTAAGTGTTCGGTAGAATGGAGACACACAACCACTGGTCTCAGGGTGAGAGCCATTCCTGACCCTGGTGACAGTTCACAGAAGACACAGGTAAATCTGGGGCAAGAACATGACCTAAGGTAACTTTAAAGAGGTCACTTCTGTCCCTAAATACCAGTTACTGAAACTTGGCTTGGTGGAACCCAGCAAATGCAGGACATAGTAGCACAGTACAGGCATCTGCTCCCAGCCAGCTTCAGAGCACATGACAAGCAAAGCAAGAGAAGTGTGAGGCACCACCTTGACACAGCGCTTGCTGCTCCAGTTTGCTGTGGTTACCCTGGGGTGGGTGGAGATTGGGCTCCACCTTACTGCCGACTCCTCACATGCACCAGGGGTGTACAGAAGGATGATGCTCCCATAATGAGCCTTTTGTTGCAGGAGCAGGAAAGGTCCCCAGACAAGTTCAAAATTGGCTCAAGAAAGTGTGACTGGGGAGTAAGAAAGGCCAAGTGCAAGCTTCTGATTTAGGGTGTCCTATTGCAGGTGCTGGTGATGTAGGTGCAGCTACAGATCTCTTCTTGGTTGTTCTTGAGGGAAGTGTTTCCATTATCTAAAATGTTTTGCATCTTATTACTGTTTAACTTTGAATGTTGTCTGCCATTCATATGCATTTGGAAAAAATTTGTGTATTTTTATAAAGTAATAATAGGTATTTCTACCTAAGTTGAACAGAATAGGAAGTCCAGAGTGGACACCTTGTGTAAAGTCTGTGGCAAAGATGGTCTTTAAAAAGTAGGTAAAAGGCAACCTGTTTGCAGAGTGGAACACTTGGCCATTAGGAAAGCAAAACCCCTATCTCATTCCATTTACAAAAATAAATTAAGAATAATTAAACTGAGTGTAAAAGACAAAGGTATAAAATTGTTGGAAGAATAGATAAATGATTTAAAAAAATAAACAATCTGGGATATGCAAGGCCTTGCCAAGCAAGAGAAAATCTGGAATGAGAAAAAGCTATGCACATTTGACTTACTTAAAGAATTAAAAACATCTGAACAATATGGTAGCATTATAAAATTAAAATATGAAAAATTATGGTCTTTATCTTACTTTAAAAAGGCCTTAAATCTTGGCATTGGTGGCTCATGCCTGTAATCTTAGTTACTTAGGAGACTGAGATTTCACTTCAAGAAAAAGCTGGGCATGGCGGCATGTGCCTTGTTATCCAGCAGTGGTGGAAACTTAAAGTAGGAGGATCACAGTCCAGGCTGGCCTGGGCAAAAAGTGAGACCCTGTCTCCAAAATAACCAGAGCAGAAGGTCTGGAGGTGTGGCTCACGTGGTAGAGCACCTTCAAGCAAACTCGAAGCTCTGAGTTCAAACCTCCAGTACCATTAGAAAAAAAAAAAGGAAATATATCAGACCAGATGTAGGGCTAGGGAGGTACGGCTCACTGGCAGAACTCTTGCCTAGCAGGTTCATCTTAGCACTTGGGGTGGGGCTAGAAGCCTAGGTGAAATAGGTAAAGTTATAAGCAGTTAATTCAGAGGAAAAAGTGCAAATGCCCATAATATAACGATGTAGAACCTAAATAGTTTTCAAGAAAGTGACATTAAGCTGGGAGAGGATGAGACAGGAGGATCACCAGTTGGAGACTAGCCTGGGCTATATAGGAAGACCTTGTCTCAAAAGGCAAAAGAAAAAGATTTTTCACCTACCACTCGAGCAAACATTTTTCAGTATCAGTATTCTAAGTTGGATGACAAGACATAGGTATTTTTATACATGGTAAGGAGGAGTATGGTTTGAAGCTTTTTTTAGAAGCTTTTTTTTTTGTTGTTCAAAGTTTTAAATATGCGTACTCTTTGACCTAGTGATGTCCTGACAAAATCCTAGCCTCTGTGCACAGAGGTGTGAGCAGAAGCATTCATTGTACAGTGATTGTTTGAAGTAACAAAATTGTAAACAGTTTAAATTTCCATTAGTGTGAGAGGAAGTAAAAGAAAACGTCCACAAAGGTGGCTAGATTTTCAAGGAGTATTTTATTTTATTTATTTATTTATTTATTTAATTTTTTTAATTCATAGGTGCATACAATGTTTGGGTCATTTCTCCCCCCTTTCCCCACCCCATCCCTTACCCGCCCGCCCCCTCCCTCTCCCCCCCACCCCCTCAGTTATACCCGGCAGACACTATTTTGCCCTTATCTCTAATTTTGTTGAAGAGAGAGTATAAGCAATAATAGGAAAGAACAAGGGTTTTTGCTAGTTTAGATAAGGATAGCTATACAGGGAGTTGACTCGCCTTGATTTCCTGTGCATGTGTGTTACCTTCTAAGTTAATTCTTCTCAAACTAATCTTTTCTCTAGTTCCTGGTCCCCTTCTCCTATTGGCCTCAGTTGCTTTAAAGTATCTGTTTTAGTTTCTCTGCATTGAGGGCAACAAATGCTATCTAGTTTTTTGGGTGTCTTACCTATCCTCATACCTCCCTTGTGTGCTCTCGCCTTATCATGTGATCAAAGTCCAATCCCCTTGTTGTGTTTGCCCTTGATCTAATGTCCGCATATGAGGAAGAACATATGATTTTTGGTCTTTTGGGCCAGGCTAACCTCACTCAGAGTGATGTTCTCTAGTTCCATCCATTTACCAGCGAATGATAACATTTCGTTCTTCTTCATGGCTTCAAGGAGTATTTTAAAATAAGCCATAGAACACAGGTTGCAGAATAGCACCCCAGTGTGATCCTATGTCCCTTTGCTAATGGAGGGTCACATGCTGAACTTTCACCAAGAAGGGAGTAGAGGATTTGCTCTGAAGACATGCTGTTTGAACATATCCATTTTTGTCTGTGTGTTTGCTTATTTACTTTTGCAGGGCCTTGTGCACGCTAGGTAAGTGCTCTACCACTGAGCTACATCCCTAGCCCTTGTCTCTGTATTTGAAAAAACATTCTAAGGTACAATTTAAAAGTAACAGACCCAGTGGGGGCAGCAGTTAAGCAGTTATCTCCACCCTCCAGGAGAGGACACAGCTATTTCAGAAGGCCATGGTGCGTTACTTGGGCCAGGAGTCTTAGCACCTCTCATGCCATGGTGTTCTGATGCTTCCTTTCTGTTCCAGGCGGCCTGTGCAGAAGGAAACCTCTATGCACTGATGATGCCTCAGCTGCAGGTGGTCTCCAAAGTGACTGTCTTTCCCCACTCCTCTGTGAACCTTGTGGTCTCACCTGATCAACTGTGGGTGTTTGCATCTGCACAGGACTCAGACCTGGGCCCGAAGGTCAGTGCCTACAGAGCTCTTTTCCCTACGAAGCCTGGCTCTGAGGGAAGAAGATGGTCTGGAGCCTTGAGTCTGTGTTTGCAAGTTCCTTCTTGCCCAGGACCAAGCCCTATCTCCTGGTAGTAGAGGGCCCTGGTGGCTCCCTGATATCCACTTTCTGCTCCTCATAGGAGTCAGCTCCTGGAACTGTCTCCTGTGGCAGCTCAGGGGCTCGCCCGCCCCCAGCCTCACTCCTGGTGGCTGCTGTGCTGCCTGTGAGCCTGAAGGGGCCAGGCTTCTGCTGGGGAGGGCAGAGGACACTTGTGAACAGGTTCAGGTCTTAGAATCATCCTGATCAGCAGTTTGGTGTTATGAGGACAGAGCGAGGGTGAGCAGTGAGGCACAAAGGAGGTGCTGAAGAGGAAAGCAGCTGTGCTTGGAGAATGGTGTGGCAGAGCTTTGCTGTGCCTCCTGCAGCATGGTTGGGAGTGGCACCAGATCCTCATTCTCTGACATCCTGTTAGCCACTTGCAGGCATAGAGATGTGCAGTTTTTGCCAGCATTGAAGCACCTTTTGAGTGCCAGAGATTAAAATGGGAAGTTAGACCACAGTAAAAAGCAGACAGTTGTCAGTAGTGCTGTGGAACGGGAGGGCCAGAGAGAGAACCAGAACTGTCACAGAGCAGGAAGAGACTGAGACCCTAGGGACCTGGTAATCAGGGATGCACGCGGTCAGAGAAGAACAGTGAGTGAGATGCAGAAGCCCCATGGACCCTTTCCTAAGGAGGCCTAGGAGAGAGGAAAGGAATGTTAGGAAGACATGCAGCACCAGCAAAATGACTACTGCTTTTCAAAAATAGAGAACTGCTGTTCAGGTGCTTCAGTCCTGGGGTTGGCATGCCAGGATATCCCCAGCAGGGCCAGATGTGAGCTGGGATTAACCTTCAAAAGCCCCAGGACCATCCATAGCCTGGAAAGGAGACATACAAGTGTCTTGGGTTTCCTGTAAGGCACAGTAGGGTGGGCGTGTGTGCATGGGCAGAGCCAGCTGCCTGGCCAGCCCCTGCCAGAGGCACTAAAATCAGGTTGGGCTGGGGGTTTTTCTGAGCTTGCAGGCCCTGAGAGGCCTCTTCCTCACCCGCACTGTGACCAGTATTTCTCCAGGTGTTCTACACTCAGTCCTTGCTGGAGCCGTTGGAAGATGAGCCTCCTATCTGCACCACCCTCCCGGTCAGGCTGAGTTCCAGAGCCTGCTGGGCCTCCGATGAGGCAGCCAGGCTGATTGTGATGCACAGAAATGACAATGGCACGCAGCTGGTTGTCACTACCTTTGAGTTAAAGGCTGAGAAGTTCAGAGCTAGAACGAACATTCTGGGTAAGGGCCCCTGTGCTGACCAGTCTGCAGGTTACCACCATTGCAGTACTGGCCTCCAGGGTAGGTTTCTTACATTTCCTTTGGGACAATTTTTCTTCCCTCTCGGGGGAAACTAGTGGCGTAGTGACCAAGCAAAAGCTTTGTTGTGATTTTTATGCACTGGTTGAGTGATGGAGCATTTGCTACATGTTGGACACCTTGTGTGGCCCTGGGATTCCGACAGTAAATACGCCTGTCCCCACGGTGTCCCCTCCTAACTCATCTTCCTGCTTCCATTCATTCCTTTTTCTGACTGTGTCAAAAGGCCCTGTTCTCAGCAGTGATGCAGACAAACATGAGTAAATGCTGGAACTCTCTTTTCCTCAAGGAATTCTTAGTCTGATAGCAAAACAGATCCACAGCCCTCCCCACTGTCTCCCCTATTTCTTAAACCCCACAGTACTCTGACAGGCCTTTCCTATGCTCCTTAGCATTTTTTCCTTTGCCTTATGCTCATTTGTTTTCATGTCATTTGACTATAAGTTCTACTTTGAGCTTCCTGGCAGCTAAGGAAAAAAGGGAAATGGGAGTGTGTAATATACCCCTCGTCTGATACAAGAAAACACACAAATTCTTCACAAGAAGTAATTTTTTCTCCTGGTATAAAGAAGTGCTATTCAGTATAAAGGACAGTATCTTCAACAATAATTTTTAGCAGATATGTCATAATGCTTATATGGCCATTTCTTACACCAGCCGCCTTAGATGGGAAAGGGAAGAAGGCAGGGAAACCCCCATCCCATGAATGGCTCTATGCACCAGACACTATTCTAGTCCCTTCACAAGCATAATGCATTGAGTCTTTACAACTCCTTGTGTATCTCACTATATTGTTGCTGATGAATTAGGACTTGGAGTGAGTACGGAGGTTAGGGATGAGTTGTATGTTTATACCAGACAAGCAATCTGTGTGCTTTCATTCCTCAAAGTACAACAGATGACCAGTTTCCCCTTACCAGACGCCATGATGCCTCCTCATCTCATGAAGGGCCCCAGCTCTCAGCTGATCCTATTGGCCTCTGGGTCAGAGCTGCTGCTGTTCACCATACATGGCCTGCAGCTAGCAGCCTTCCAAGACCACCAGCAGCCCATCACATCCCTATGGGTGGTGAGTGCAGCACCCTCTTCCCGTGGCATGCTCTCTGCCCTCAGGAGTCCACATCCATGTCTCACTTGACTTCATTTCAAGGACCCAACCCGAGTCATCACCTCTTCCTTGGACCTTTCCTTGCGCATCTATGTGTGGAATAAGGAGAATAAATTCCCGGTCCTCAAGAGCTGCTATCACTTGCTTGGGGGATCCCACAGATGGGCCAGGTAATTGGCTGTTTTCCTACACTTTGCCTGTAAAATGGCAAAGCAGTGTTTTTGTTTGCTTGTTATATTTTGAAACAAGGTCTTACTGTATTGCTCAGGCTGGTCTTGAACTCCTGTGCTCAAGAGATCTTCCTGCCTTGTTCTTTTGAGTAGGAGTAGCTGGGACTACAGGTGCATGCACTGCATCTGCCTCAAAGCAGTTTCTTGTAGGACATCTTGGAAAGGGACATGTAGGACTTAGAATCATAATCCCAGCCTTTCCCTTACTAACTGGGTCTTGAGGCAGCCACTACTCACAATCTTTCTCCTGTCCTGTTCAAAACCAGATTTCTAGCTGTAGCTGTGCAGTGTATGCGTTACTCCCTCTAACATACAAAGCCATCACACACACTTGGCATCACCCATGCTGACAGGTGAAACAGAAGCTGAGAGATGTGGGGATTTTGTCTAAAGTCCCACAGATTATTGCAGCACTATTCACCATAGCCCAGTTATGGGAACAGCCAAGATGCCCCACTACTGACGAATGGATCAAGAAAATGTGGTATTTATACACAATGGAATTTTATGCAGCCATGAAGAAGAACGAAATGTTATCATTCACTGGTAAATGGATGGAATTGGAGAACATCATTCTGAGTGAGGTTAGCCTGGCCCAAAAGACCAAAAATCATATGATCTCCCTCATATGTGGACATTAGATCAAGGGCAAACACAACAAGGGGATTGGACTTTGAGCACATGATAAAAGCGAGAGCACACAAGGGAGGTATGAGGATAGGTGAGACACCCAAAAAACTAGATAGCATTTGTTGCCCTCAATGCAGAGAAACTAAAACAGATACTTTAAAGCAACTGAGGCCAATAGGAGAAGGGGACCAGGAACTAGAGAAAAGGTTAGTTTGAGAAGAATTAACTTAGAAGGTAACACATATGCACAGGAAATCAATGTGAGTCAACTCCCTGTATAGCTATCCTCATCTAAACTAGCAAAAAGCCTTGTTCCTTCCTATTAC
The DNA here is from genome assembly GCF_047511655.1 of Castor canadensis. Taxonomy (NCBI): domain Eukaryota; kingdom Metazoa; phylum Chordata; class Mammalia; order Rodentia; family Castoridae; genus Castor; species Castor canadensis. The sequence continues at coordinate 89,605,899 of NC_133398.1, forward strand.
TGCTTATACTCTCTCTTCAACAAAATTAGAAATAAGGGCAAAATAGTTTTTGCTGGATATGGAGGGAGTGGGGTGGAGAGGGTGGGGGGATTAAGGGGGGGTAGGGGACTGGGGGGAGAAATGACCCAAACAGTGTATGTACATATGAATTAAAAAAAAAAAAGTCCCACACAGAACGCATGACTGAGCCTAGGTTGGACCTTGACTCTGATCTCGTGGAAAATGACTGTACCCATGAGCTCCTAAAATTACATCTCCTTCAGTCAGGAGAGCAACAAGAGGGGAGAGGGGAATAAAGAAAAATGGAGGGGGTGAATTCAAGTATGATGTATTTGACATATTGTAAGAACTTTTGTAAATGCCACAGTGCACCCCTACCCAGCACAACAATAAATAAATAAGTAAATAACCAGAATAAAGCAAGTTAATTCATGTGAAACAGAGAGCAACAAGACCAAGACCAGCCAGAAGTTTCTTAGAACGGTTAGAATCACTGTGGTTAAGGTAGCTACTATTAGGAGAGCCCTGAAATGATATTTCCACTTACGAATGTGATAATGTTTTCCAATTATGACAAACACATTTAGATCCTAAAATTAAAGCCCGGAGTAAATGAGAGAGATTGGTTGACCGGGTGGGAAGAAGATACAGAGGCTGAGCTCCATCTTCCTGTAAAAGCCTCTACTATTTAAATGTTTGTCTGTTTTCTTTGCAGTGGATTTATCCATGTGAAAAGTGACAGTATGAGCATTGTGGGCGTGGAAGCCAGAAGCATGGGAACAAGCATCCTGAGGTCGTACTGCTTCAAAGTTCAGCGCAGCTAAGAGGATCGCACCAGCTGAAGATGGTCTCACTTTGGTAAAGCGCTTGCATGCATACAAAGCCTAAATTATGTTACCAGCATTGGAAAAGGAATTGGTAACTCTCAGATGCCTGCTGTGCACCAACTGCACTGTGCTCTGTGACTTGACTTTTAAATCCTCATCAGAAGTCAGTGAAGTAAGAACTAGTGTTTGTTTTTCTGATAAGAAAATGAAAGAGGAGAGTAATTAGCCATTACTGCCCCCATTTTCCAGCCATTAAGCAGTCGGCCTAAGATTTTCCAGATTGTAAGTGGAAGACAAGAGTTGAACATACCTGACGGCACTAGAAAGCTTATGTTTAAATGATTAGGATTATAATGTAATTGTTTTTGTTATTCAAATATGTAACGAAGTAAATACTATTTATCTTCCTAGTCTGTGTTCTGTCTTGTAGACACACATTGATTCATAGTTCTTGCTGTCACTAAGGTAGATTTTGTGGGACCATGTTGCATAACTCTAGAACTGCCATTTTTATGTTGTCTTCGGTGCCCCCTGAGTTGGTCAGCATGGAAGCCCTGGCTGAGTTAGTAGGTGAGTCACACAGAGTTCTGAATTACAAGCAATAGGTGCTGATACTGACTAGCTGAAACTGAAAAGCAGCCCAGGAGGCAGTGAAGTAGTCCACTGTCAATGGGAAGGATGGAACCAAGGGTAGCCAGGAAGCAGAACACAGGGAAGACTTGTTCCAGTGGGTTTGGCTTGAACTGTACCTGGCTCTGTGGTGTCATCACCATCATTTCCTCAGGCTTCACCTTTGCTGCTGCATCACTCATTTCTTGTCACTGATCAGGTAGCACAGCCACCACAGAAAAACTTCCTAGCTGCTCCTAATTCAGAATGCTGTGTATGTGTGTGCACGCACACACTTCTGTGTGTGATTTGTTGTCCTGAAATCCTGCACCCACACTATCAAGGCCAGTTGGGAGAGAAGGAAAGTCTGACTCCTTCAGCTTCAATAGTAGATGTTCCTGATAATCATTCACATAGTGGAAAATTCTTCAAAAATAGAAAGGAAAAATTCCTCAAGAGTAGAAAATAAGGATTAAGAAGCTGTTTACTTGCCCAATGTGCCATTCCCTATGTTAGCTCTTTAAAGGCAGATTTTACTTACGATAGCTAGCAGCGACACTCTGCATGACCACGGCTAAGGCCAGATGGAGTCACTGCCTGAGGTCTTCATTAGCTCTTGAAGCTGTCAGGGTGGCATCCTCTCCTAATTCCATCACAGTGCTGTGTGATGTTCTCAGACTCCTGGCCTGAGTGGTGAGGATGATCAGGACTGAGGCATCTGTAGACTGCAGTGAGGAAGGGGACAGGGACAAAAGAGTAAACACAAATACCAAAAGAGCTGACACAAATACCATGGCACACCAGGAAAGATAAGTACAGTTACATGAAGATGAAAAGAAGATCAGGTAAGTTGAGAACACAGAGGTTTTTGTTGAAGTCACAGGGAAAGGGATTGAGGCATCAGCAAGAGGTTGGACTCAAATAAGGGAATGTTAAATTTCCAGGTCCTCCTGAGAAGGACGCCTGGGACTGAGGGCCACAGATGCAGTTCTTTTAAGTCGTAAGGGGCAGGTGATGATCAGATCCAGATTTACCCTCCTTGAGAGGCTGTGTGTGAACTCTGACATTAGAGGAATGTGTTGACCTGACACAAGAACATGGAGCTCTATAGCACTCTAGGGATCCTTGCTTGGGGCTGTGTGGCAGCTGAGTAAGGGCAGTCTTAAAGGGAACACAGAAAGCTCTGAACTTTTTTTTTTTTGGGCAGTACTGGGGTTTGAATTCAGGGATGCACACTTGCCAGGCAGGCACTCTACCACTTGAGCCACTCTGCCAGTGGAACACAGGAAGCTCTGATACTAAGATTGACAAGAGTAAATCTTGCTGAAGGTGTATGCTGAGTCTGGTAGACATACTCTTATCAGGCCAGCATGGTCTCTGGGTTGTGGTGCCCTGGTCCTAGGGAGAAGCGCCTGGAGAATATGCCACACTCTAAAGTTCTCCATCTGCACATTCTGGAGGTTGCTTCCATGGCATAAGCAGCTCTGCTCCTGGAGGAGTGTGAGGCCCATAGAAGTTCCAAAGAGCCTTCCTCAAGTTCCCTCATTAACCAAGTTAGAAATAAGGTTAGGGTGATGATTATCACCTTAATTAAGTATTGCCCTGGCAGTGCTAACACATGTAGGACTTACAAAAATATATTTAAGTTCTAAAAATCTTAGAAGAGTTATATTTACCATAATTTCTAAACAGCATTGTCTGTTTTAGAATCCAAAGAAAACCTTTAGAATTACTAAGCAAAAATTCAGCATGACTATAGGTTATCTACATATTAAAGTGAGTGTACCAAAGATAGAAGATTAGAGGCACCTAGCCCTTTCCTGGGTCTCCAAGAATTTGAAACAAAATATGTGTGTGGCTGTTGGGAGAGGTGGGTGGTGAGAAAAGGCAAGGGAGAACAACAGTAGACTGAGATCAGGTGAAATTCAGAAATATTGAACTTTAGATTTATAAAAGAAACAATAGACCCTAACATAGAGCAGTAAGAAAAGTAATAGGGAACAGGGAGAACCCCAAAGCTGGGCTCCAAGCAAAAGAGAAAGGGAAAGCCTTGGGAAGCGTCACAGGTGCACAAACTGGCACTCAGCAGAAGTGAAAGTTTAAGATGGAGAAATGCATGCCATGCACCAAGGAGATGCCTGCACTTCCTAGCTTGTTCACTAGCGCCCTAAAGAGAGATTGTCTTAGGAGAGGTCTTAGAATCAAACATCTTCACTAGGGAGAGCAGAAGACCTCTTATTTTCATACCACCAAACCCCAAAGGCCTTTCCCCTCTACTGGCTTAAATGAGTGATTGCCCTGAGAATCAGTGTGGACCCAGGAAACTGGTTGCAACTTTGACTCAAGATCCACAGACACAGATCTATTTGGGTGGGAAGAGCAAGCTGTAAGCCATGCTGCAGAGGGAAGCTATGAGGGGGCATTAGTGGAACTACAGCCTGAACTCCAGTAAGAGGAGAAAGACCAGGCATGTGTGAATACAAGCAGGACACTGTGATAGAGAATTGTAGGGAAAGCAAGGAAAACGCAAGGGAGGGCAACAAGTGGTAGGGAAGGGGGTCAAACCCCACCAGGCTTGATTGCTGTGTACACTCCCAAGGGGCCAAAGAATTTGGTAGAAAGCAGCACTTCTCAGGAATTTCCCATATCAAACCAACACAGGCAGAGCACCTCTGGTATGAGAAGGTATCCAACAGTTGGGGGAGGAGGGCCTGGACTCAGCTTGAGAGCACTCTGAGGAAGGCTCCTGCATAGAAATTGAACCCAGCAGAGAAGACAGGACAGATCTCAGCCTGGTCTTTTCTAGCCTAAGTTGTTAGGACTTCAGAGAGAAAAGGAGCTGTCCCTATCCCAAAGTCAACTGCAAAAGACAAGCTGGGGGTGTGGTAATCCATCCTCTTCTTGTCAGAAAGGAAGAACTATTGACTGCTTTTTAAAAGTTGTTGTCTCTTTGTACTTATTTTATTGTATTCTCCCTCACTATTGCTTCTTTTTCTTTCTTTCTTTTTTTTTTTGTAGCATCAGAGTTTGAACTCAGGGCCTCATGCTTGCTAGGCAGGCACTCTACTACTTGAGCTACTTCACTAGCCCTCTGTCATCATTGTTTTTTATATCTTTATCTTATATACTTTTCTCTTTCCTATCTTGCTTTTTCTTTTTTCCTTTCCCTGTTTCTCTTCTTTTTATTACTTAATTATTAGTACCTTCAGTTTTAACAAATTTTAAACACCTAATTTATACTATAGGTACCCTAGTTCCTTTCTTTTCTAACTTTATTGAGTAGTTGATGTTTCTCATTGTTTTCTGCTACATTTAAATTTTGGGTTTGTTTTTAAATTGATATTTTTGTTATTGCTGTCTACTTTCACTCCTCAAGTGGTAGTGGGATTGTAATTACAAGAGAAGCTACGCACTCCGTAACACTGAAAACACATAAACAACTGAGAGATATCCATCCCAACAGATGTGCAAATTGCAACATAAAACACAAGAAATATGAAAAAGAGAACTATGACTCTTGTTGAAATGCTGGACAAAGAATTCAACAGACTAGTTTTAGAAATGATGAGTGACCCCAAAGAGTATTAAAATGAACAGACAGATGAAGTAAGGAAGTCAGTTCAAGACCTGGATGAGGGGCTGGGATGTAGCTCGGTGGTACAGTGCTTGCCTAGCATGCGTGAGGCCCTGGGTTCGATCCCAGCACCAAAAAAGAAAAGACAAAAAAAAAAAAAAAAACCAAACAAAAAAAGACCTGGATGAGAAAATAGCAATGCTGATGAGAAATTCAGGAAATAAATTGAGATTCTGAAAAAGATACAAACATTGGAAATGAAAAACTCGGTAAATCAAGTTTAAAATATAGTGGAAAGGATCATCAATAGAGTAGATCAAGCAGAAGAAAGAATATCAGGTATTGACTAAAAAGTTAAGGAAATACTACATTCAGACAGCAATAAAGAAAAAAAGCATGACCACAATTTTCAAAAATTTTAGGACATGAACAAGAAACCAAACCTAAGAATACATGAGGTAGAAAAAGGAACTGAGATACAAATTAAAGGCATAGAATTCAGTGAGATTATAGCAGAAAACTCCCCAAATCTAGGAAAAGATATGGACATCCAAGTATGGGAGGCATTTAGAGCCCTAAATAGACATAAACATGAAAGAACGTCTCCATGTCACATTATAGTAAAATGCTAAGACTACAGAATAAATAAAGAATATTGAAGGCTGCAGGAGAAAAATGGTAACTTACTTAACAAAAGCAAACCCATCATAATCACACCAGACCACTCAACAGAAAGCATGGAGTGATATATTTAAGCTCTGAAAGTAACTGCCAACCAAGATTACTATATCCAGCAGTTATCCTTTAAAATCGGTTAAGAAGTAAAGACCTTACAAGATAAGCACAAGCTAAAGCAACTCATGACCACTAAGCTAGCATTTCAGAAAATACTTAAAGGATTCCTATATACAGATGGGGGAGAAAGACGGTCACAAACACAAAAGGTTAGGAAAGAATACATTTCATGAGAGAATATAAAGATCTTAAAAGATCTATAAAGAACAATGATATTAAAGCAGTAACAAAATCTCAGGATCAGACAGATGAACTGCTGAACTCTAAGACCTTTAAGAAGAACTAAAACCAATGCTCCTTAAATTATTTTGCAAAATAGAATGGGACAGAACACTTCCATAATCATTCTATGCAGCCAGTATTGCCAAAACCAGGTATGAACACACACACACACACACACAAAATGAAAAAAATTAGGCCAATTTCCTTGATAAACACAGATGAGAAAATCTTTAATAAAATACTTGCAAATTGAAGTAAATACATTTAAACCCTCATACACTATGGTCAGGCTGGTTTAATTCCTAGAATGGAAGGATGGTTCAATGTGTGCAAATTAATAAACCTAACACAGTACCTAAATAGAATTAGGAACAAAATCAGTGATCATCTCAATAGATGCTGAAAAGGCCTTTGACAAATTCATCGTCCTTTCATGGTAAAAGCCGTGAAGAATCAAGGAATAGAAGGAATGAACATGTCAACATTATAAAGGCTGTATATGACAAACCTAGGGTCAGCATTGTACTGAATAGGGAAAACTGGAAGTATTTTCTCTAAAGTCAGGAATGATACAAGGGTGTCCACTCTCATCCACAGTATTGGATATGCAATATAGTGCTTGAGTTCTTAGCCAGACCAATAAGGCAAGAGAAAGAAAGAAAAGGGGTACAAATAGGAAAGGAAACTTTGAAGCTACTAGAGGAAAACATTTGAAGATATAGGCAAAGGCTTTTCTGAATAGAACTCCAATAACACAGAAAATAAGGGGAAGAACTGAAAAGTAGAATTGCATCTGATTAAAAAGTCCTGCACATCAAAGGAAATAATCATCAGAATGAAGAGCCCACAGAATGGGAGAAAATTTGCCAGCTATTCATCCAACAGAGAATATCCAAAATGTCTAAAGAACTCAAAACATTAAACATGAATAATCCTGTCAATATGTGGGGAAATCAATTGGCTAGTTCTCAAAAGAAGTACAAATGGCCAGTAAATACATTTAAAAATGTTCAAGGTCCTTAGCCATAAAGGAAATGCAAATCAAAACTACACCGAGATTCCATCTTACCCCAAAGTCATTATCAAGAAAACAAACAACAAATGTCGATGAGTCAGTATGCAGGGAAAAGGGAACCCTTATACGCTGTTGGTAGGAATGCAAATTCATGCAGCCACTGTGGAAGTTCCTCAGAATATTAAAAATAGGCCTACCATGTGATCCTCCTGTGCCACTCCTGGACATGTATCTGAAGGAGTGTAAGTTAACAAGCAGCCGAGAGACCTGTACACTCGTATTTTTAGCAGCGCCATTCATAATAGGCAAGCAATGGAATTAGCCTAGTGACCATCAACAAATGAATGGCTAAAGAAAATTTGGGATGGGTGCCAGTAGCTTCACACCTGTAATCCTAGGTATTTGGGAGGGTGAGATCAGGAGGATCATGGTTTGAGGCCAGCCTGGGCAAATAGTTTGTGAGACCTCATCTCAAAAACCAAACAAAAAACCCCAGCGAAAATGGATCAGAGGTGTGGCTCAAGCGGTAAGAGTGTCCGCTTTGCAGCACAAAGCCCTGAGTTCAAATGTCAGTCCCACCAAAATGCCACTCCCTGATTAATGGTGCTAAATGAAAGGTTAAGCATCAGTCTGTGCTACCAGCTGGACTGGCCTTTAGTTGTGGCAGCTATCAGAACTGATGAAGGAAGGGGTGGGGGGAGCTGGCCCAAACAATGCACACACGTGAGCAAATGTAAAAATGATCAAATAAAAAAAGAATTGATAAAGGCCTTTTTTATTTGGCGATAATTGCTTTTATCTCTTCAATTGTGTACATGGGCACCTTGCACAAAGACAAGATTGGTGACAAGACAGGCTCCCTGATAGGTGAACATATGTCACCTGCTTATTGAGAGCCTTCTCTGCAGTGCGTGGCCTCTGGTGGACTTAAGGTAAGACAAAACACCTGCATGCTCTCTGTTGATGGGTGAGAGATTATTATTCTGTCAGGAAGGGCTCTGAGAAATCGAGTGGGGGCAGCAGCCATGGTGTTGGTAGGATTTTTAGACTGCTCACTCAAATGTCACAATTCCAAGTCTTGGAGTCTTACTCCTTCTCTCTCTGGGCCAGACTTATGCACAGAGACCTGCTGAGGCCATATATGTGGCCTCCTTTGTATTTCTTTGTATTTCTCCTTTGTATTTCTGACACCTTAATAATCAGATTTTGGGCCAGATTTCAGCAGTTTCCCCACTGATTTCAGAAGATAATGTTCTCTGGCTTTCAGAGAATACCTGATGTTGGAAGTGAGCTGTTATTTTTGTTTTTGTAAAGTGATGTGATTGTATTTCATCTAATACTGGAGAGGAAAGTAATCTCAGGAAGACCATTAATAAAGAGAGAGAAGCAGGAATTACAGAGAATGTAAGAAAGTACACAAAATCTTCTCTCAATAGACATCACATCTACAATTTAAAAATGCATTTCTACTAAGCAGATTACAATGTAGGAAAATATTGGAATAAACAAATACATTTTTGCATTGATTTTTGGTATTTTTAGTGTGAAGAATGTTTTTTAAAATCCTGTATAGACATCTAATTATCTCATGAATCTCTTATCTTTGCTACTACTTTAGCCTTAAAATCTCACTTGAAAAATTATGTAATACTATACATTATTGACATTTGAGTTGTATTAAAGGGAAGAAGTAATTAACATGAATTACTTTTAATTTTCCCTCAGATGTCTTATCCACCTTCAGCATGAAAAATATTAACTTTCCATAGATTAGGCACATTGTAACTTTTTTTTGGCAGGACTGGGGTTTGAACTCAGAGCCTCATGCTTGCTAGGCAAGCACTCTATCACTGAGCCACTCCTCTAGCCATTTTGTTGGTGTGCATGTTGGGTATTTTTGAAGTAGTGTCTCGTGAACTACTTGCCTGGGCTGGCTTCAAACTACAACCCTCCTAATTTCTGCCTCCTGTGTAGCAACATTACAGGATTGAGCCACTAGTGCCTGGCAGATTGCAACATTTTTTAAGAGGAGACAGAAAATGGTAAAACTGATGATTATGCCATAAAGTTGAAAGAAAAACTCCAAAATAAGCTGGTGAATGTGAATGATGATTTCTCATTTGCCTTGCAAATATTTCTACTGGATACTTTTGATTATATAACCTGCTCTCCTAAAATAGAAATATGTGCTATGTGGCCTCCTGAGCTATTTAATAGTTCAGGTATCAATGACAAGTTCTCAAATCAAATTTTGAACAATAATTATCTAAAATAACTTATTGAGACCTTCCTCTCACGTTGAAAGAATTAAAAAAATCTAAATTAAAAGAGCTAGAGTGATAGCAAAATAAGTCCATGGTTGTGACTTAATACATATTATTTGTAGACTAATTTTAACTAAAATTAAATTTCAATTTTAAACTATTTCTTCTTGATTTTGAAGTTGTTTAGCACACCGCCTATTTACTTATAGTATGAATATGGACTGAAAAGTCATCAGATATGAAAAAGGCATAAGCTAATACAAAGGTCGTCCAAACAATGAAAGGTTGCAAAAGTAGTCCAAATAAGGCAAATACTAGAATCATGTTAACTTATGCTTTCAATTTAAACAATTCTAGTCTAATAATTAAGTTATTAACTAGAATTCTTAATAAATGTAAGAGTACCCACTGAAAACCTAGACATCAGGTTTAGATTTTATACAGATAGGTTTCATTCAAATGAACATAAAAAGTGGACCTCAAAAACTTCCGTTTATATGCATATAGATGTTCTCAATGGCTCCATGAATTCTCTACCATGTTCATTTCAATGTGGATACATAGAGTATTTACTTCAGTTCAATAAAAATGGGTCTAAAACTATAGAAGTTTTTATAGCATTTAAAAGACTTCTAATCATCCATGCCAACTGCACTCCTTCCTCACACAAAACTGCTTTTTGCTTTTTGAAACCAAGCATTCACTGGCTAAAATAAGACATCTGCTCTTAAGGGGATTGATCATCCTGGGGCCCGACCTAATTGAGAGATTAGATATGGTTCTCTATTCTGGTTAACATTATTTTTACATAAAACACTGATGGTAAAAAGAGCAACGTTCTTTTAAATACAAATGACCTTTCATTTAATTCTAATTTCTTTTACATAGAAACAGTCTTGTAAATGTCAGGTTGCTGTGTTATGAGTTCTATATTTATTGAGTTGACTAGGTCATTTCTTTACTAACAGGTATATATCATCACATAAACAAAGCATTCTCAAAGAAATGATCCCACAGTTCCATGGAGTCAAGATGATGGTATAAAACACACACACACACACACACACACACACTGTAATGTGTATTGCTGATGGTGTCATTTTAGTGTTTCTATTGTCAGTTAGGTATCAAATTTTTTCCCCAAATGCAGGCATAACCTTTTTCTGTGGCTATTTGCATTTTTCTTCCTAACCTTTGATAACCAGACCTTTATTAATGCTATTCACCAATACATGAGACTCAGATCATCCATCCAAAACACCACAAAAGACCCAGATGCTCATAAAAATTGCACTCCCACAAAGTACTAACCTCCTCCTCCACGCAGATACACATCATGACCTCTCCCATTTTTGTTGAGCCCCTTTGTTTTCACATAATGTGTCATGCTTGGAAAAAGTGGTTATTCACAGGCTGTACAATACATTATGCTTGTTTACATAATAAATCAAACAGCATTTCAATTATGAAGTTAGATATAATTTTTAAAAAACATGATAGCTTACTCCATTTGGTTTCTTTCTATCCATTTTTCTTACCCCTTCCTGAACTCTTGAGATAAAACTAGTTTAAATTGGCCTCTTCCACCTAGGAAAAATGGGGATAAAATCTTTAGAATAGAAGTATTAAGCAGGAGTATAGGATGGAGTAATTCATAAAATATTGCCTTTGTCAGTTTTACTATTTATGCTTTAATGCACTTTGCATTAGGCACTAATTACTCAGAATTTGTACCTTCTAAAGCCCAAAGTAACTTAAAAATAATTTTAAGATATTTAGAAACTGCTAGAGTGATGCTTTTAAAGGAAGGTCATTACAGATTCAAATGTGGATATAAATAAATCTATACTCCAGAACTAGACTGAATTCTATTAATTCTATTAATTTTTCATCCCTTATATATTTAACCTCATATATTTCAATATTAACTACATTTAGACATAAGTCACTGTAAGAGAAGGTAGAAAGAGACAATTTTCAGACAGAAACCAACAACAACACTTTGGTATTTTAAGTTGCCTTAAAAACATTAAAGTAACATAGATGAGTTTTGGGGACTTTACTTTAAAGACCTTCAGCTTTAATTAAAATTTAGTAAACAGGTAAGAAATATATAAGGTAACAAGCATTAGTTTCTTTCTGTTCAGCCACAAATATAACTACACTAAGTTTAATATACTTGTTAGGCAAAATATAGTGAAGCACAACAAATACTTTATTGAGTTTATGTGATATGGTGGCATAAAACATTAGTAATCATTAAAGCTTATAAAGTACTGTGGAGTGCACCAATAACATTTGGAAATTAATGTCACAAGTCATGAGTTTATTGGAATTCTTTATGGTGAGGATGAAGTACACTTTTCTACTGTCAAATGAAGTGTAAACAGAGCAGGAAAGCTCATAGAAAAGAGCAATGGACACAGGTATGAAACGGGGAGACCATTGGAAGTGGGAATAAGCAGGAGGGTAAAAGAAGCGAGTGAAGGGGGATTTTGTAAGAGCAAACTACTTCATATGCAGGTATAAAAACTGAATAAGGAAACTCATCAAAATTGCTTGAAAAATAGTTGACAGAAGGTGGGCACAATGGCTCACACCTGCAATTCCATGTGCATGGAAGTTAAAGATTGGGAAGATTGTGGTTTCAGGACAGCCTGGGCAAAAATCTACTGAGACCCCATCTCAACTAATCTAAGCTGGGAGTGGTGGCACATGACTGTCTCCCTAGCTAAATAGGAAGCATAAATAAGTGGATTAGAGGTGAGGCCAGCCCTCTCAGTTTGAGACCCCATTCAAGTAAAACTAAAACAAAAAGGGCTGGAGGTATGGCTCAAGTGTACAGTTTCTGTCCAGCAAGAACAAAAGGCACTGAGTTCAAACCCTAGTACCACCAAAAAAAAAATTAAAAATAAAAAAATGGGACAGAAAAAGGGCATAAGAAAACCCTTATTGAAGGGTGAATTTGATCAATTTACTTGATATGCACATATGGAAGTATCACAATGAAATTCTTTTGTACAATAAATATATGCTAATAAATAAACTGAGCAAAAAAAAAAAAAAAACCCAAAACAAAGAACAACAGAAGACAGTCTAGGTCAAGAGGAAAGGACAGGAGCTAAAAGGGACAAAAAAAACTCAAGGACACTGGCAGATAAGAGTGGGAAATCGGTGAATCTATGATAATGAAAGAAAACCAAGAATTTTTCTTGGTAATTAAAGCACTCACTGGAAATGATGAAGAATAATTAAAATAGTGAAAGTCTTCAGTGTTTCATACCTAGAATGTAACCATACCTTTTTAATCTGTACTTCACATCAGCTGTGATAAAGTTACTAAAACATTACTTGAAAATTCCAAACTTTTAGCCTGCCACAGACTCTACAGAGAAGACTCAGATGTGATCTGATCATATGAAGATTGTCCCAGGGAAAAAGTGAGTTAGTTTGATGCTTCCATGCTTTTGTTCCATTATCTTTAAACTATGGGTCTGTGATGCCCTCTCCTACATTTTTACACCTACAAATACTTTTTCCTACCTTTAATGGCACAGACCGGATTTCATGTTCTACATTAAACCTTCCACAGTAACCACTTTTGTTAAACCACCCATCTTTGCCTGACAAAGTACTGTTTAAGTTTTAGGTCCTTGCAGACCTACATAATTTCTTTATTTAATTTTTTTGACTCAGAGCTTAGTGCTTGTGAGGCAGGTACTCTACAACTGGTGCCACTCTGTTAGTCCTTCCTTTAGGCTGTTTACATTTTACCACAAATGCATGTACTCACTCAGTTCTCATCTCATTGCTCCTTATGTGCAACGATTTTTGTGTACTGAATCTCCAACTACATTCACCTAGCATAGTATGAATTCATTTTCTTTTTCTCCTTCTCATTTCCCCCCGTCACCTTCTTCTTCCTCCTCCTCCTTTCATAAACACAAAGCAACACACTGTGAGTTAAGCAGTGCTTAACTTGTACTTAATAAATGTCCACTGAGGAAGAAGGCTTGTATTTTCATTGTTGACTTCTCATGCCATTTTCCATCAGGACTGCTATAAATGTCTTTCCAACTTTTTTCATGTATCTGACTCCATCTCTCCTCTTCCCCACTTTCCTATCTTGTCACTTCCTCCACTAAAAAGCTAAAGATAATTTTTCACTTATGTTTCACAAAAAGTAAGAATTTTTCTATTCTAATTTTTCCTTTCTTCCATATGTCCATTTTCATTTGGGTCCTTGAGGTGTCTGGCTCTATTAGATACACCTTTCCAAACTTTCCTCTAAATATACTAAAAATAAATTCATGGCCAGGAAAGATGCACATGCCTGCCATCCCAATACTTAGAGGCTGAGAAAGGTGGAACGTGAGTTCAAGGCCAGCCTGGGCTACATAGCAAGGCTTTGTCTCAAATCAGTCAATCAAATTCTCAAGACCTAGTGAGCTTATCCCTACTTTTTATTTCTCTTACAAGTCTTTCACTTCCGTTCTTTGTCCGTCATTTCCAAACAATTTCCAAGAAGTCCATTGCCTACCATGTGACATAAATTGCTTCCTCTTTGTTCATAAAAGATCTTTTAAATACAAAATTCAATGACATTTCCCAGTCATTCATTTGTGGTGATTGTGTACTAAACTACTAAAATAGTGTTCTTTTCTTTTTTTTGGTGGCACTGGGATTTGAACTCAGGGTCTCATACTTGCTATGCAGGTGCTCTTGCCAGTTGAACCACTCCAACAGCTTGTGTTATCTATCTAACACAAGCTCATTTTGTGGTCTTTACAACACTTGTCTTCATGATTTGTTCCCTTCTATTTGATCTCTTGTAAATTTCCATCACTGCCTCTTATCTCTCAATGTGTTATTTTATGAGTGATTACACTTTCCATGAAAATCCCTCCCTTCCTGACCTAAAATCACCAGAAAGTAAACTAACACCATACCATAAACTTGGTCATCATCTCAATGTATACAGCTCATTATAATCTCTAAGAATTCAGGCTTTGCCCTCAAGGTTCAACCAAAACATCAAACACATTTTGAAATACCTCTTAAATTTGTCATCTTTTTATATTCATGCTGTACTGTTCATTCTCATTTTCTTTTGTTGTAACCACCAGCAGAATTGACAGATCAAACAATAAGTTGGATTTCAACTGCCATTCTACACTTTGCTTAGAATATTTGTGTAATGTAATGGACAATTGTTTTTAAGTTTTTTTCTATTATTTTTATGTATTTATTTTTATGGACTCGTATTAATGACACATATTAATGGGGTTTAGTCTGATAGTTCTGTCCATGCATATGGCACACACTGACCAAATCCAGACACTCTTTCTCCCCACTTTCCACGACCCTTTCCAATACCTATTAGTCACTATTCTACTTTCAGGTCAACTATTTTTAGCTTCCACATATGAGGGACTATGCAGTACTTGTATTTCTGTGTCTGTCTTATTTCACTTACTATCCTTTAGTTCCATCCACTTTGCTGCAAGGGGCTTCATTCTTCCTTATAGTTGCCAAATGCTTCATTATGTGTATACATTTTCATTATCCATTCAGGTGTTGGTGTGAACCTAGGTTGATCCCATATCTCATCTATTGTGAATGTTGCCATAATCAATATGGGCATGTAAATATCTCTTTGGTATATTGATTACATTTCCTTTGGATTTATACTCAGAAGGGGAATAACCTAGGTTACCTGGTAATTCCCTTTTTAAGGTTTTTTTTTTTTTTTTGGAAGTACTGAGGCTTGAAGTCAGGGCCTCAGTCTTCCTAGGTGGGTGCTCTATCACTTGTTTCATTCTGCCAGTCCCCCTTTTTAGTGTTTTAGTGAACTTCCATACTCTTCTCCTAATGGCTGTACTGTACCCCAGCGCTGTATAAGGGTTCCTTTTCCCGATATCCTATCTGACTGGCATTTGATATTTTTATAATAGCCAATTTAATGGGAGTAAGCTAGTAACTCATTAGTTTTGATTTGTATTTCTGTGGTGGCTGATAAAGTGACCATTTTTTCATATGGTTTTTGCCATTAATATTTCTTCTTTTCAGAAGTATCTATTCAGCTCTCTTGCTCAATTTTTAATTAGGTTACTTGGAAAAAACTATTGCTGTTATTGAAGACACACCATTAAGATTATTGGGCCCCTTATCAATACGTGTAATAATCAGTACTGTGCTAATAGGAATTTCAGAAAAATTATTATTCATTCTGGCTTTCAAAGAAAAGTGACTTTTAAAACAATAGAATTATTAGCTTTCTGTATTTTGTTCTAAATCGTCACTAAAGATAAAAACTTAATATCCTATTTATGCAACTGGATCCTTAAATATTACGAACTCTGTGGAAATATATTTGTTGATTTTTAAATTCTTGTTAATTAGCGTGTTGTGATTCATATTCATCTTGTCCTCTTTTGGAGCACCTGCACCAACAAAGAGTCCTTAAGAGGAAAGTAAATTGCATTGTGCAGTTTGGTTCTTACGTCATGAAAAAATAGAAATTCATTAGATCTACAAAATGAACTTTAAGTCATCAGAATAGAAAATTACTGATTTATTTTAATTCCTGTCCTTTACAGAAAAACGAAATATAATCAGTTGGACAGAAAAGCAGACGATTATCTCCCAGGAGAAGCCCTTTTCCACGCAGAAATCAGGCTCTTCTCACGCAGCTCCTCTGGAAATCCCAAGGCATCTGGCAGAAGTTTCTAACATCCACTAGACATCACTGCGGCCATGCCAGACGCAGCTGGTAGACAGTTTACGTAAATTTGAAAATAAAAAATTTGAAGCTGAGAGATTGTGCTCCCTGATTGTTCAACCACAGGAATAGGAAGCAGCGCTCCACTTCAACCTTCCAACAGACACCTGCAGAGTTCGACAACCTGAGTGCGAATGTCCACCCACTGCGCCTGCGCAGACAGCCTGTTCCGCGGTGGGCGGGGAGACCCAGGGAGGCTCGGGGGCCGCTTGCGCTTGCGCAGAGGGCACGGCGGCGAGTTCCGTCGTTATTTTTGAAACGTCTGGCGGGAAAACCGATGTGGAAACCTCTGCTGGAGGGGTCTGCTCACTACAACCCGCATCGTAGTGAGTGGACCTCTCCATGGCAAGGAAGCAAGGAATCCTTCTGCGGGAAGCCGAGATCGTGTCCGATTTCTTTTGCGAGTCCTCGCGCAGGACACGTCGAGGAGACCTGGGCTCCGGCGGCCTCGTGGGCCTGAGGCTCGGCCTGAGCCACCCGGAGGCCCTGCCCGCCCAGGTACCGGCCCTCTGGAGGAACCTGGGAATGGGATGCGGGCTCCTCCTGAGGGACTGATGTGCTGCTCAGATGGAAGGAATGGCCCGCACGCTGCTGAGGCCTGGCTCACAGGGCTCCCCCTTCTCCTGGGCTGTTTAAATTTCCCCCCACCGCCCACACCCCCAGCTATGTCCTTAAGTTTGGTGGGAACTGCTGGGGAAGCTCAGTGAGTCCTCTTGGGACTCATATCGCTCTGAAGCTCATCTGAATCATGCGTAGCCTGCAGGAGTGCAGAGAGATCACTAACTAGCTCTTCTGTGAGGCCTCACGCATGTGCTGCCGGGAGATCTGGGCTCTGGTGGCCTCCTGGACCCAAGGCTCTGACACCTGCAGAGCTTGACAACCTGAGAGTGCAAACTTCCACCCACTGCGCCTGCACAAACAGGCCACTCCAAGGTGGGCAGGAAGACACAAGGAAGCTCCGGACTCCCCTGCACTGTGCACAGGGCCACGGGAGACCTGGAGGCCCTGGCCGCCCATGTACTGGCTCCCAAGAGGAACCTGGGAGAGGGTTGCCCGCTAGTCCTCACTCCTGACATGCTGCTCAGGTGGGAGGAGAGGCCTGCATGCTGATGATGTCTGGCTGGCAGGGCCTCCTCTTCTCCTGAGCTGTTCATTAAAGTGCACATCCCCTCCCCCAGTCTTAGGCCTAGTGTGCCTGGTGGGGGTCTGGCGTGGATTTTTACCCAGACTCAACCCTACTCAAGCTATGGGAGTTGCTGTGCCCCTCCAGGACTCCTGCACATTCCAATGGAGCCTGAAGAGATGAGGAAGAATTAGAGGGTCAGGCTTGCCTGGGAAGTGGGAACAGTCAGTTACTAATTCAAACAAGCAGCCTGATTTGATCTCCTCTGACCATGTGCTCTCAGTTTAGGTGGATTGCAAAGAGGTGAAATTTGGCAGTGGTAGCTTAATGTCCTTTGACATTTTTCTCTTACTGCCATATAAATGCCATTTAGTTTTCCTTGGATGGAGAATTTTAAGGATTTTGCATGCCACTTTACTCTGCTTTCAGCAGACATACAAGCATGTATTTAGACATTTATAGCTTTACCATTTCTTTTACTTTAAGCATTTGGTGTTAGCAGCATTTTATATCAGCGTGGACCATATACAACTGCAACCTTACTGAAGTGCAGAAATACAGATTCACCTTGCTCATCACTACTGATCCTGAGCTGAAAGGTATTTAATCACTACAAACGATGAGTTTTGCATGTCTTCTAGGGTCCACATTTTTAAGCATCTCAAGTGGTCATTTTTCAGCTCTTTTTGTAGAAGTGAAAAACCACCATCTAAAATACACTGATTTTCAAGGGGCCCAAGGAAGCAAAGATACAGAAATTGAAAAGCTCACCTTCCCCCACCCCCGACCCAGTACATTATTTTAAGTGGACTGAATCATTTGATTTTGCAGAATCCTATGTCTTCACAAAACAGTCTCCTATCATTTCTCTTTGAAATAGCTTTTGCAGTTAATATGTCCAAATGAAAGAGGCTGGAATTTTTACACAATTGTGACAATATCCATTATCTGTTTGAGAAAATACACATTGTATGTTCTTTGTCTCATTCTGTCTATTCTTACTATGATAAATTAATTTTCTGTGACTTGTGTCTATTGTCATAATAGTAAGATCAAAGAAAATAAAATTGGATCCAACTAGGGAAGCAAATTAAGAACCATTTACTAAATAACAGAACACCCAGTAGAGTTTTATTTTTCAACTATTTCCATTTGATTTTTTAAAAAATATTCCCTTTGATTCAAATCTAGGCAACTTTTGTTGTTCGGGACATTTTTGTTTCACCTTTTGGATCAGTGCTTGTTCATCTAATTTTTTTTCCTTCTAGAATTCCTCCCACTTCCTCATGGTTGTCTCTGCTCAGGAGTCTCATATCTAATTTGTTGTAGCTTGCTTCTCTCCACTTAGTCTTCCATAATTCCATATAGTGTTGCAAGTGTCCATCTTTTTCCCTTTTGAGTGTTGGAATTCAGAAACCATTGTCTTTTGGGATTTTGAAGTTTTTTTCAATCAGAACTTTATGATTTAAATTATACTTTTCATTGCATTTATGTAACCATCAGTCTCAGAAGGACTTTCTGTTGATGGCCATCTGAACTTTGTTAGCTTGACATCATTTTTGTAGTGGGGTTGAACAGTGAAGGGAAGTTTTATACCACTTGAGCCTTGGCCTGGCCTTTTTGTGTGTACTTTTTTTTGAGACAATGTCTGGCTAACTTTGCCCAGGCTGGACTTGAACTCAGTACTCTGCTCTCAGGAACATGGGATTGCCATGTACACCATCATGCCCTGCTGACTTTTCTCTTTTAAGCGGTATTCTTTAGTGGTTCCCTACCCTTCATATCTACAAAAGTTGAGTCCCTCGATACTTGAGCAGCTCAAGTCCCAAGACTGAAAGGCAAAGGAAATTTATTCTCCAGTACAGGCCTTCTCATCCTGAGTGCTATTGATATTTTGGCCTGGATATTATTGCAGGGTGCTTTCCTCTGCATTATAAGATGTTTAGCAACATCCTTGCCTCTACCCTCTAGATGTGTGTAAGCACACCTAGCTTTCACCATCAACAATGTCTCTGAACATTGCCAAATGGATGCTGGGGGCAAAATTCCACTTGATTGAAAACTTGTGCTCTCGTAGGTGAGTACTGGCAGAAGAGCAAGATGACGGCTTTGTGGGGATGATGATAGACTTCTGCTTGTAAGTGTAAACAGGAAACACATAGATAAGAGCAGCCCACCTCTCTCAAAGTACTTTAAAAAATGGAGGTCAGTGCTAAATCATCTATCGTCATAAAAAATGGAGGTCAGTGCTAAATCATCTATCGTCATTCATATTCAGATCATCTGCCCAAGGTCCTCTAGGACACTATGGGTCTTTGTCTTCATTTTGACAAACTTCTCATTGCTATCTTAGTTAAAATAGTCAAATTGCCCTTCCTTTTAGGCAAATTATTCCAGTTTTTTTTTGAATCCCATTTCCTGTAGTCTTTTTAGAGGATTTATCTTATTCTTTTCTCTTATATTTTCCGTGTATGTGGTGATTTGAATTGTTCCTGTTGGTTTCATCTCTTTCCAGTTTTAATCTCTCTAAAAAACTTGTTCTGAATATGCTGTCCCAATTTCAAGATTAATTCATTACTCATTCTGAAACTCTTCTCTTTATAACCTCTGTCTAGGTTATCTCTGAAATGTGCTGAGCTTCGCTAACAACTTTTGTGTGGTCAACCCACACTTCTAACCTAAGTCTCATTTCAGAGCTGTATATCCAACAGCTGTATCTGGATATGGCTGTCCTTAAGATATTTTGTACTCAGCATACTAAAAGCTAAATTTCAGATGATCTCCCAAATTGGTTCTCAATAGCCCAATCAGAAAGATAAGTCAGAATATTAAGAGCTACTGCTTACTGTTATAGCTAATGTGGTAAATCTTAGTAATGATAGCCATGAACTATCTTGGCACATCTCTATTTATCCTATAAGCTTTCATTCCTTTTTTGCTCAAATTACTAATGAACTAACCAATGTACCTAGATCCCCTTTCTATGTTCTCTAGTCCCTGTCTACATGATAGTGACCATGATAGTTTTGGAATTCAAGTCCAATTCATCACATTCTGCTTCAAACACAGTAGTGATTTAATTCATTCTCCCTTTCTTTATACTTGAATTGGCCTGCTTCAACTGTCTGGTCACACATTGTTCCCTTCAGAGTATACAAAGCCTGTACTTTCTTCTCTGTCCTTTTCCATACTAAATGATGTTAACCCTCAGGACTAAAACCAATACCTTCATCTCCCCTGTGAATGGGTCACATTTTCCTTTTTCTTCTTTTTTTGTCCCAGATTTTCACTCTTTAGTTTGCATTTATAAATGAGCTATTAAAAAAGAAAGAATTAGGAAGAAGAGCAGAAGACACCATAGCACTATAAACAGGACTTGTCTAAGAGATGGGTAACCTGGGACTTGATGTAAGCTTAGCAACAGTCATCTGTGGACCTCCTGGCTTCCTTAATGTCACTTCACATGGACTTCCCTGTACCTTACTGGCTGTTGCTACTCACCCTTTATTCTTTTTGTTTTCTTTTATTCATATGTGCATACAATGTTTGGGTCATTTTTCCCTTTTCACCCCGCCCCCTCCCTCACCTACCCCACTCCCTCTCTCTCCCCCCCACCCCCTCACTAGCAGGCAGAAATTATTTTGCCCATATCTCTCATTTTGTTGAAGAGAGAGTATAAGCTATAATAGGAAGGACCAAGGGTTTTTGCTAGTTGAGATAAGGATAGCTATACAGGGAGTTGACTTGCATTGCTTTCCTATGCATGTGTGTTACCTTGTAAATTAATTCTTCTCAAACTAACCTTTTCTGTAGTTCTTGGTCCCCTTCTCCTATTGGCCTCTGTCATTTTAAAGTATCTGCATTAGTTTCTCTGCATTGAGGGCAACAAATGCTATCTAGTTTTTTGGGTGTCTTACCTATCCTCATCCCTCCCTTGTGTGCTCTCGATTTATCATGTGCTCAAAGTCCAACCCCCTTGTTGTATTTGCCCTTGATCTAAAGTCAGCATATGAGGGAGAACATATGATTTTTGGTCTTTTGGGCCAGGCTACCTTGCTCAGAATGATGTTCTCCAGTTCCCTCCATTTACTTGAGAATGATAAGAATTCATTCTTCTTCATGGCTGCATAATATTGCACTGTATATAAATACCACATTTTCTTAATCCATTCGTCAGTAGTGGGGAATCTTGGCTGTTTCCATAACTTGACTATTGTGAATAGTGCCGCAATAAACATGGGTGTGCACATGTCTCTGGAGTAACCTGTGTCACAGTCTTTTGGTTATATCCCCAAGAGTGGTATTGCTGGACATGTGGTAGATCTATGTTTAGATTTTTAAGTAGCCTCCAAATTTTTTTCCAAAGCAGTTGTACTAGTTTAAATTCCCACCAGCAGTGTAAAATGGGTTCCTTTTTCCCGCATCCTCACCAACACCTGTTGTTAGTGGTGTTTTTAATGATGGCTATTCTAACAGGGGTGAGGTGGAATGGTAGTGTGGTTTTAATTTGCATTTCCTTTATTGCTAGAGATGGTGAGCATTATTTCATGTGTTTTTTTGCAATTTGAATTTCTTCTTTTGAGAAAGTTCTGTTTAGTTCACTTGCCAATTTCTTTATTGATTCATTAATTTTGGGAGAATTTAGTTTTTTGAGTTCCCTGTATATTCTGGTTATCAGTCCTTTGTCTGCTGTGTAGCTGGCAAATATATTCTCCCACTCTGTGGGTGGTCTCTTCAGTTTAGAGACCATTTCTTTTGTTGAGCAGAAGCTTTTTAGTTTTATGAGGTCCCATTTATCTATGCTATGTCTTAGTTGCTGAGCTGCTGGGGTTCCATTGAAAAGTCCTTGCCTATACCTATTAGTTCCAGAGTATTTCCTACTCTTTCCTGCACCAACTTTAGAGTTTGTGGTCTGATATTAAGATCCTTGATCCATTTTGAGTTACTATTGGTATATGGTGATAAACATGGATCTAGTTTCAGTTTTTTGCACACGGCTAACCAGTTTTCCAGCAGTTTTTGTTGAAGAGGCTGTCTTTTCTCCATCGTATATTTTTAGCGCCTTTGTCCAAGTAAGTTGGGTATAGTTGTGTGGCTTCATATCCACGTCCTCTATTATGTTTCACTGGCCTTCATGTCTGTGTTTGTACCAGTACCATGCTCCTTTTATTGCTATTGCTTTATAATATAGATTGAAGTCAGGTATTGTGATACCTCCAGCATTGTTCTTTTTGCTGAGTATTGCCTTGGCTATTCATGGTCTCTTGTGTTTCCAAATAAATTTAATGGTAGATTTTTCAATCCCTTTGATGAATGGCATTGGGGTTTTGATGGGAATTGCATTAAACATGTACCTTGCTTTTGAGAGTATAGCCATTTTTACTATGTTGATTCTACCAATCCATGAGCATTTGTGATCTCTTCACTTTCTATAGTCTTCCTCAATCTCTTTCTTCAGGAGTTTATAGTTTTCCTTGTACAGGTCATTCACATCCTTTGTTAAATTCACACCTAGGTATTTGATTTTTTTCGAGGCTATCGTAAATGGGATTGTTATCATATATTCTTTCTGAATTTGTTCATTATTAGTGTTTAAAAATGACAACGATTTTCCTATGTTGATTTTATATCCTGCTACCTTGGTATAGCTGTTGTTGGTGTCTAGGAGATTTTGAGTAGAGTTTTTTGGGTCTTTAAGGTATAGGATCTTATCGTCTGCAAATAGGGATATTTTGACTGTTTCTTTACCTATTTGTATTCCTTTGATTCCTTCTTCTTGCCTAACTGCTCTGGCTAGGAATTCCAGTACTATGTTGAATAGGAATGAAGATAGTGGGCATCCTTGTCTGGTTCCTGATTTTAGAGGGAATGGTTTCAGTTTTTCTCTGTTAAGTATAACACTGGTTGTAGGTTTGTCATATATAGCTTTTATAATGTTGAGGCACTTTCCTTCTATTCCTAGTTTTCTTAGAGCTTTTATCATGACATGGTGGTAGATCTTAACAAAGGCTTTTTCTGCATCTATTGAGATGATCAAGTGGTTTTTGTCTTTGCTTCTTTTAATGTGATGTGTTACGTTTGTTGATTTTCACATGTTGAACCACCCCTGCATTCCCCGGATGAAGCCTACTTGGTTGTGGTGAATAATCTTTTTTGATGTGTTGTTGAATTTAGTTTCCATTATTTTGTTGAGGATTTTTGCATTGATGTTCATTAAGGAGATTGGCCTATAGTTCTCCTTTTTGGAGATGTCTTTGCCTGGTTTTGGGATAAGTGTAATACTGGCTTCATAAAATGTGTTAGGCAGTTTTCCTTTCCTTTCTATTTCATGGAACGGTTTAAGGAGGGTTGGTATCAGTTCTTCAAAGCTCTGATAGAATTCAGCAGAGAATCCATCAGGTCCTGGACTTTTCTTTTTGAGGAGACTCTTGATTGCTGCTTTAATTTCATTTTGTGTTATAGATCTATCCAGGTGACTAATGTCCTCTTGGTTCAGTTTTGCATGATCATAAGTATCTAGAAATCTGTCCATTTCTTCCAGATTTTCAAATTTATTTGAATATAGGTTCTCAAAGTTGTCTCTGATGATTTCCTGGACTTCCATGGTGTTTGTTGTTATCTCCCCTTTTGCATTCCTGATTTTACTAATTTGGGTTTTTTTCTCTCCTCATTTTAGTCAGGTTTGCCAGGGGTCTATCTATCTTGTTTATTTTTTCAAAGAACCAACTTTTTGTTTCATAGTTTTTTTTTGGTTTCTAGTTCATTGATTTCAGCCCTTATTTTTATTATTTCTCTTCTTCTATTTGTTTTGGGATTTGGTTGTTTTTGTTTTTCTAGGAGTTTGAAATGTATCATTAGGTCATTGATATGAGATCTTTCAATGTTTTTGATATATGCACTCATGACTATAAACTTTCCTATCAGGACTGCCTTTGCTGTGTCCCATAGGTTCCAGTAGGTTGTGTTTTTCATTTTCATTGACTTCCAGAAACCTTTTAATTTCCTCTTTTATTTCATCTATGACCCATTGTTTATTTAGCAATGAGTTATTCAGTTTCCAGCTGTTTGCATGTTTTTTGTCTTTACTTTTGTTGTTGAGTTCTAGTTTTATTGCACTGTGATCAGATAGTACGCATGGTATAATTTCTATTTTCTTATGTTTGCTGAGGCTTGCTTTGTGCCCTAGGATGTGATCTATTTTGGAGAAATAGATCACAAGCTTTCCCGCTCCTGGTTGCTGGGCACACGCCGCCACTCCCGCTCTCTCCAGCCTGGCCCTGCCTTGTTTATTTACAGTTCTGTGAGGGATTTACCTTCCCCCGCTTTGGCACCCTCTTTGCTACGTGTCTTTATTGTTCTTATTGTTTATTACTCAGTTTCTCTTTTCTTCCCTGAGTGGGGGTCCGTCTGTCCAGGGGGCTATGCTGATCTGGCCCAGGGTTGTCTGTGGGAGTACTGTGTACCACTTAGCTCACCTTGTGGTCCGTGTCTTCCCAATCCATCTGGGCGTCTGGCGGCGGCCCAGGGGCCCTCCTGGTTTCTCTGTTTAACATGATGTGGAGAAGCTCTGCGCAGGCTGGAGGTGTCCAGGGGTCATAGTTTTGCCTCTTCTCGGTGGCCTTGCCTGCAAGGTGTGTCTCCAGCGTCTCTCCAAGATTTCACTTTAGGAGGCACGCTTTCTGCTTCCTCCCTCTAGCCGCCATCTTGGAATCCCTCTAATTTCTATTTCCTTATATTTGCTGAGGCTTGCTTTGTGCCATAGGATATGATGTATTTTGGAGAAGGTTCCATGGGCTGCTGAGAAGAATGTATATTGTATAGAAGTTGGATGAAATGTTCTGTAGTCATCAACTAGGTCCATTTGCTCTATGGTATGTCTTAGGTCTAGGATTTCCTTATTGATTTGTTTCTTTGGATGACCTATCTATTGATGATAGTGGGGTGTTAAAGTCTCCCACAACCACTGTGTTAGAGTTAATATATGTTTTTAGGTCCTTCAGAGTATACTTAATGAAATTGGGTGCATTGACATTGGGTGCATATAGGTTGATAATTGTTATTTCCTTTTGGTCTATTTCCCCTTTTATTAGTATGGATTGTCCTTCTTTATCTTGTGTAATCAGTGAGGGTTTGAAGTCTTCTTTGTCTGAGATAAGTGTTGCTACTCCTGTTTTCGGGGACCATTGACTTGTAAGTGTTCTTCCAGCCTTTCATCCTAAGCATATGCTTATTTCTGTCAGTGAGATGAGTCTCCTGTAAGCAACAAATTGTTGGGTCTTCCTTTTTAATCCATTTTGTCAAGGGGTGCCTTTTGATGAGTGAATTAAGTCCGTTAACATTAAATGTTAGTACTGATAGGTATGTGGTGATTCCTGTCATTTAGTTATCTTAGTTGTTTGAAGGTTTGATTGTGTGTCACTAAGTTGAGGTTACTCTCTACTTTCTTGCTTTTTCTTTTCCTGTAGTTTGGTGCTGCCTGTCCTTTCATGGTTATGTTGGGTTTCACTTTCTGCGTGCAGAATCCCTCGAAGAATCTTTTGTAGTGGTGGCTTTGTGGTCACATATTGTTTTAGTTTCTGCTTATCATGGAAGACTTTTATTGCTCCATCTATTTTGAATGATAGTTTTTCTGGGTAGAGTATCCTGGGGTTGAAGTTATTTTCATTCAGTGCCCGGAAGATCTCACCCCATGCTCTTCTTGCTTTTGATGTTTCTGTAAAGAAATCTGCTGTGATTTTGATGGGTTTACCTTTGTATATTATTTGTTTTTTCTCCCTTACAGCCTTCAATATTCTTTCTCTAGTCTCTGTAGTTGTTGTTTTAATGATAATATACCATGGAGTGGTTTTATTTTGGTAGGTCTGTTTGGTGTTCTTGAGGCTTCCTGCACCTCTATGGGCATAAATTTCTCTAGGTTTGTGAAATTTTTGTTATTATTCTGTTGAATATATTACACATTCCTTTTGCTTTCACCTCTTCTCCTTCTTCAATGCCCATGAGTCACAGGTTTGGTGTTTTAATGGAATCAGTAAGTTCTTGCATTTTCTTTTCACAGTTCTTGAGTTGTTTAACTAATAGTTCTTCAGTTTTTCCTTTAATTACCATTTCATCTTCGAGTTCTGAGATTCTGTCTTCTGCTTGTTCTGTTCTGCTGGACTGACCTCCCATTTTGTTTTGCATTTCTGTTTCATTCTTTTTTCTGAGGTTGTCTATATCCTGAGTCACATCTTCTTTAATATTGTCGTCTATTTTCGTTCTGAGTTCACTTATCTCTTTATTAATCATGTTCTTTGTTTCACTTTGGTGTTTATACAGTGCTTCTATAGTTTCTTTTATTTCTTCTTGTGCTTTCTCAAATTCTCTATTTTTGTTGTCCTGGAATTTGTTGGTGTTTCCTGTAAATTTTGGCGGACTATATCCAGTATCAGCTCTATAAATTCTTATTGGTTACTTGCAGGATTTCTTCTTTCAGGTTGTTCTTGTGGGCTTCATTGGATTTTTTGGCATAGTTTATCTCTGTTTTATTGGAGTGTGGATCTGGGTATCTGTTTTCTTCATTTCCCTCTGGTTCCTGTACTAATTTATTATTGGGGGGAAAGTGGTTTCCCTATTTTCTCCATCTTCCCATCATTGCCCTTGCTATTGTTACTGTCCCTTTACTGTGTATAATTCAGTATTGTCTACCTTATAATAATAACAATGGTGATTTCTAACATGGAAGGGTGAGAGGAGAGGGAAAGCAAAGAAGGTAAAGAGAATGGAAAAAAACAACCAAAACACACACACACACACACACACACACAGGCACACACACACACACAGGCACACACACACACATACACACTCACAAAAAAAACAGAGGCAAAGAAATAAACAGGCAGAGATAGTGTACTAATAAATGGTGTGCTAAACTGGCACTAGAAAGACAGGGAGAGGATAGTAAAACAGAAAAAAAAATCCCCAAGTTCAAATGGAATAAAAGTTTCAGTCTTCATAATTTAGGTGGTAGTCCTTCAGCCTCCAGTCCTGGCGTTGCTGTCTGAGAAGATGTTCTGTCATTGTCTCATTAAAGGGGAAAAAACAACAACAAAAAACCCCAACAACCAAAGCACAACAAAACAAATAAATCCCAAGTTTAAATGCAATACACTTTCAGTTAGTCCTTCAGCATCCAGTCCTAATTCTGTCGTTGTCTCATCAAAGGACAAGGAAAACAGAAAAAAGCAAAAAAGAAGAGTCTGGAGACAGCTTTGTGAACGTCTATCTGAGGCTGCAACTCAATTGCCACCTACTGTCAGCCTTCTGCTACTGCAGGCTTTATTTATGCAACTCTCAGGAATGAGCTTTACACTCACCTATACCTGCAAGCTTTGTTTGTTTAGAGTCTCCTGGCCACATGACCCTTTTGTTTTCTCCAGTGTATAGCTGTACCTTTCTATTGCAGTTGCAATCTTTTTTTTTTATTGTTTAGAGTTTGCATGGGGATGTGCCCCTCCCTCACTCTGCAGTGGAGCATGCTATGCTTTAGCTGCTTTTACAAGCCTTCCCCTCTCCAAGCAAACTGGGGGAGGTGCTGCAACTCCTACCTTCTCCTTCTGGCTTGTTTATTTACAGTTTGAGTGAGGAGTGCTCCTCCCCCACTCTCAGGAGCTCAGGGTGCCCCGCCCTCTTTGCTACATGTTTTTTTTTTTTTTTCTTTTTAGCTACTTGTTTATTATTCAGTTTGGGTTTTTTTCTCTTTTTTCCCTGGTTGGGGGGGTCAGTCTTTCCAGGGGCTATACTGATTTACTGTGTGCCATTTAGCTCACCTGGTGGTCTGCATCTTCCCAAGCAGTCTAGATGCTGGGTTCTCCATTTAATGTGGAGTGGGGATGCTATGCGTGGGCTGGGGTTGTGGAGGAGTCGGTGTTTTGCCTCTTCTTGGTGGTTTTTCCTGCCAGGTGTATCTCCAGTGTCTCTTCAAGATTTTACTTTAAAGCATGCTTTCTGCTTCCTCCCTCTAGTCGCCATCTTGGAATCCCTTCCACATTTCCCTATTATGTATTTATGATCCCATTTCTTTTAATACTCATAAGATTAATGCCCATCACCTATGCTCTTACAGTTGCATTTGGGTGAAAGCACACAGGTTGACTGTTCTGTCCTCAGCAGCAAGTATTACACCTGCTAGTAATGAAAATTCAAAACTAGAAGCTACATTATTGGCTGGGCAAATTTCCTTAGATGTGTGAGGCAGTCCACAATATCAGTGACTGAAATTTCCTAAAGATAACAAGTAGGATCTTACAAAGTTGCTTTGCAATAGAGTGAACTGCAAAGATGCCTTGCTATGTGTTGCAGATTGGCTGTACCAGTGTTTCTTTAGATAACTGGTAATAGTTATCTAAAATATTGAAAGTAGTGAGATCATTGAAAGATGGCAGTTTGATATTGAGTGTGACAAGACTGTAAAAGGTGTAAAACGTAAATTATTGTTACTTTGATATATTTTTTCAAAACTTACTTTCATTGCTATGAGTTGTAATTATACCAAGCTAGTTTCATATAAGTATAGTGTGTTCCTCAGGTATATTTTCTAAGATACCTCAAGGAAAATTTCTTGCATTTATGTTAGTATATCATTGATTCATATAGTTAGGACACTATTAACATAAGTGACTTTAGTGTAAATCAGTGACTTCTTTTTAATTTTTATTTTTTCATTATTCATATGTGCATACAATGCTTGGGTCATTTCTCCCCCCTGCCCCCACCCCCTCCCTTACCTCCATCCCCTCCCTCTCCCCCCCACCCCCTCAATACCCAGCAGAAACTAGCTTGCCCTTATCTCTAATTTTGTTGAAGAGAGAGTATCAGCAATAATAGGAAGGAGCAAGGGTTTGTGCTAGTTCAGATAAGGATAGCTATACAGAGAGTTGACTCGCATTGATTTCCTGTGCATGTGTGTTACCTTCTAGGTTAATTCTTTTTGATCTAACCTTTTCTCTAGTTCCTGGTCCCCTTCTCCTATTGGCCTCAGTTGCTTTTAAGGTATGTGCTTTAGTTTCTTTGTATTGAGGGCAACAAATGCTAGCTAATTTTTTAGGTGTCTTACCTATCCTCACGGCTCCCTTGTGTGCTCACGCTTTTATCATGTGCTCAAAGTCCAATCCCCTTGTTGTGTTTGCCCTTGATCTAATGATATATGAGGGAAAACATATGATTTTTAGTCTTTTGGGCCAGGCTAACCTCACTCATTCCATCCATTTACCAGTGAGTGATAACATTTCGTTCTTCTTCATGGCTGCAAAAAATTCCATTGTGTGTAGTTACCACATTCTTGATCCATTAATCAGTAGTGGGGCATCTTGGCTGTTTCCATAACTTGGCTATTGTGAATAGTGCTGCAATAAACATGGGTGTGCAGGTGCCTCTGGAGTAACCTGTGTCACAGTCTTTTGGGTATATCCCCAAGAGTGGTATTGCTGGATCAAATGGTAGATCAATGTTTAGCTTTTTAAGTAGCCTCCAAATTTTTTTCCAGAGTGGTTGTACTAGTTTACATTCCCACCAACAGTGTAAGAGGGTTCCATTTTGCCCACATCCTTGACAACATCTGTTATTGGTGGTGTTGCTAATGATGGCTATTCTAACTGGGGTGAGGTGGAATCTTAGTGTGGTTTAAATTTGCATTTCCTTTATTGCTAGAGATGGTGAGTATTTTAATCAGCAACTTTTGAATTTGAATTTATTTGATGGTATGTGCAAAACTGCAAATGATATATACATTTAAAATGGACTATTTTCAAGTATTCAAAGATACTTTTAACTATAGAGGATGGTTCTAGATCCTACACTGACAAGACAAAGCACTACTATACTTCATTTATTTTTTGGTTTTTTTATTCATTTGTTCATATGTGCATACATTGTTTGGGCCATTTCTCTCCCCGCCCCCCTCCCCCACCTCTCTCCCCCACCCCTATCGCTTCCAGGCAGAATCCATTCTGCTCTTTTCTCTAATTTTATTGAAGAGTAGACATGAGCAATATTAAGAAATACATAGCATTTTTGCCAGTTGAGATAAACATATCTATACAGAGAGATTCCTAGCATTGCTTCCATGCACAAGTGTATTACAACCCAAATTGAGTCCTCTCTACCTGACCTCTTCACTATTTCCCAGTCACCTTCCCAAATTGATCTCTGTCATTTGAAGGTTATTGTATTAGCTCCTCTGCAGTGGGGACATCAAACACTTTTTCATGTTAGATTTCTTTTGATTTACATTTATATTTTCTTATGCCATTATATGCTTACTCTATTTTAAATGGTTTTCTCCATAAAGAAAAAACCCTGAATTTAAAGAAAAATTAAAATCTAATACTGTGTTTTCTCTACTGTAATAAATATGCATTATGGAAAATAAATTAGTGTTTAGAGACCAGGCTAAACTATCTTTTAAATAGTAGACTACATTGTGTCCCTTGATAGAGACAGGGAGGTTAATTTTCATTTTGACAAATGATGTATTTTCTTACCCCAATTAGGTTCTTTTGATATATTGATTTATATAGTCCAAGATTTGGTTGTACTTGAAAAATAGGAAGAGTTGCAACCACAGTTGATTGCCAATTCTGAGGAGCTTTGCATTCATTCATCTATTACCACAATCCACAAAGTGAATAGCATGGTGACCTACAAAATTCCTGTCAATGAATGAAGGTGAGATGAGAAAAATAATGTAGCTGTAATTCTCAAATTTTGTTTTCCTAGAACCAAGTCCAGTATAGCTGATACATTTTATTTCATTGGGTCGTTTGCAGATGGGTTTAGCTAACATTATACTCTGGATGTGTATAGTGGTTCCATTTTTGGGAAACATGTTTGACTTACCACAGAGTTAACCTAATGAGTTTACTGCACACTTTTCAAGAGAAACCAGCAGATTTTGTCAGCATTATAATTTAAATTCCCTTGAAGGTAGTAGTTGTCGATGGAAAATATTTGCTACAAACTAGATACATAATCATTTTTTCAAGTATCTAGGCTCAGAATATAGAGATATTTAAATATTAAATATAGCAAAAGAAGTCTTAGTATTTTGAATCTTTACTGAGATTCAGTAAGTAGAGAAATGTTGCTTTATTGGGCCCTTTTGTCATGTTTCATTATGTAGATCCCATTTTGAAAAACTACTTATTATTAGATTTTAATTAATAGAACTTGAACCCATGAAGCAATGGATATTTATACTGCTCAATTCCTCAAATGAAGACTTGTTAAATTTTTTTAATGTTTTATAAAATCAACCTTTATGTGACAATGATGAAATAAAGTGTGTCTTTTAAATGTCTTAAAAGATTTTGATATTAGTGTTGTATTAATACAGTTAAGTCATAGAATAGATTCAATATAGCAAATCATACCTTTTCATTATACTGTTTTCATCTAATGACAATATACTTATGTTATGCTTCATTATAAGGGAATAATTGTCACTTTTAATGATTTCAATTTAACAAATGTTATACTGTAAGTTTATACTCACCCTTATTGCCCACTGAGTTTTTCTTACATTCTTAAACATCATGGTTATTCATTCGCCTTCATTACTACCCTTATCAGCTATATTCTCTCCATTAGTTCTTACCAGAATTTCCAAGATCAATTTAAAACTTTAAAAACAGTTCTAATCTCCATTCTACATCATAACTTATTTTGTAACTATATTCATTAACACTTATATTGAAGACTATTCTAAGATCTTCATGCATTTTGACTCATTTAAACTTTACTATAACTTAGTGTTCATAGCCTGTATCCAGTCATACAAAAATTATGTATTTAGCATTTATTAATGTACAGAATACTGTGGGTAAACAAGTTCTTCACTTTTCTGAAGCTTGAGACCTTATAAGAGAAAGGAAAGAGTATGGCAACGAATCAGAAATAACTAGATGGAGTCATTTAGGTATGCATTTCTCCCCCTTCATTATCTCTGGATGAATCATTATTTTGATCCAACTGTGTGATTATTAAGAATGAAGGGTAGTGTCTTATGGGTGTTTTTTTTTCAACATCTTAGTGCTGGAAAAATAGATTTCATTATTTAATGATGAGTAGATTGTATGCCATAATACAAGCCTCTTCCCTAAAGAGTAGTTAGGGAAGAGTGAAGCTTCCTGTGACCCAGTGGTTTAGAAAGAGTCACCAACAAGTGTGTTTTTCTAATAAGAAAAGTAGTCATGCATTAATAGAATTTTTGTTGTATTAGGTATAGTCAAATACCTAGGATTCATACAACATCAAGTATAGTACTAAAATGGATACCATTGAGATTAAAACATTCATTTGACTAGATGGCCAAGTGTCTCAAGTTGGTTGAGAGCTTGGAACTCTGAGTTCACTTCATACACTAGTACTGCCAAAATCAAAAAAATAAAGCACTTATTTGAATTCTTTGATTGTTCATAGCCTCTCTCATTTGAATTATCAGGTGGAAAGGAAAGCAGAAATAGAGCTCCATTAAATATACAGATATGAAAATTCTTGTCCTCTTTTTAGGAACTACATCTGAAATTTTTTATAGAGAGAAATGAATTCCAAGAAGTACAGATTGCCTCTTTGTTAATCAGTAGGAATAATTATAAGACTCTTCCCTTTCTAAAACGAACACCAGGAACAGCATTTCTACATATTACTGATCATACCTAAATGTCAGTCATGTGTGCCTTTCATGTGGCACAATAAAACTACATGGCTAAAATGGTATCACTTTTGTGATCCATAAGTTAATGTCGATAAATTAATGCTCTGGGATTTCAATGTTAGACTCAATAGTAGGAGCGGTCACAAATTTTGATGCCTACAACTCATTTTGTAGTACCAGTTCTGCATTAGCTGCACCAGCTTGTTATAAAACAGCAAAAACCAGCTGTGGAAAGACTTAATGTGAGATTAAGTAATGCCATCAAGAATCAAATAAAAACTTGAAGTTCTGAGGCCAAGAGCAACTACCAGTTTCTGTGACAAATTTGTGACATTCATTATCCTTTTGGAATAAATGGACTACAGATGTTTTTCAACTTGATGATTTCAAGAAGAGTAACATTGAAAAGATTTGTTTACAGTCTAATAATTTAAGATGTAGGACTAAGCATTATGTAAAACCACAATTTTTAAGGTTTAACATATACTTGAATTATTTCATCTCAATATTGTTAACAGATTTAAATTCTTGAAATTTTATCATTTTAATGTAACTGTTGCTTCTTGTGAAGTTTCTGAGGAACCAGTCATGATATTTTTTACCCATTAAAAAATAAGCATTTGGGAGTAATGAGCAAATTATAATCTAAATTGCAAAAGCTTTGGCCTAATGCTCCAAGTTCACTTGTGCCTCCTCTTTCTATTACTTGAGGCTCAATTTAGTATCTAGACATGTAATCCAACAACAGAAAAAAATGTGACTGACTTCCATACCATTTTAAACTTTGTGCAACTATGATTCTACAAGTCTGGTGGCCTAAACTCTGACTTAGTTTTCCTTACCATATGTAGAAGAATGAAAATTTGTTCTTTTGTGCCCATCAAGGTGTGAAATAAGACTCCAGGAAGGAATAAGCCACATCTGGTCTTCAGGATCCTTCCAGTGTCATCAGTCACTGAAATCAAACCTCCATGAGAATACTTAAGCAGAGGTATGACACTCATCTGTATTAGTTGGCTTTTCTCCATAGCAAACAACTACAGTGTACCAAAAATGAGCAATTATTTTTCTTCACTCATGCAAGTCTGCAGGTCAGCTAAGTTGGTTCTGTTCCATATAGCTCATTCTACATTGCAAGGACAATGCCTAACCAGGACTTGAGACTTAGCTTCAAACTTGTACACTGACATTTCTCCAGCATTTAAGCTAAACAAACCAAGTCTTATGACTAAAACAAACTTCAATGGAACCCATTGTCCCTTAGTATTCTCAGGGGATCAGTTCAAGGACCCAAACAATCATGCATGATACCAACATCCATGGGCTCTTGATTCCTTACAAGAAATAATGTAGAATTTCTATATAACCTATACTCATCCTCTCACATACATACTGTAAGTCATCTAGGTTACTTGCACCTAATACAAAATGAAGTTTTGTGAATAGTAGTTACAATGTCCTATTATGGGAAAAATGGCAAGAAAAATCTGTACATATTTAGTGCAGCTGCAATTTTTAAAAGCTATTTTGATAAGACCTTTTTGAATCTGTAGGTGGAGAACTTGAGATATCAAGAGCCAACTCTATATTCTCTCATGGTAATGGGGCTTAGAGCAAACTGTAGGTTTGAAGCAAGTGATTTAAGGGATCATGGGTAGCAAACTTGGTGTAAATGGCCAGACAGTAAGTAGTAAAGGCTTGGTTTGTTGCACCTACTTAAATCAGTCATTGTAGCTTGAAAGCAATCAGACAGTATGTCAATGAATAAACATGGTTGTGTTCCAACAACAAAAACCAGATGGCCTGGATTTGGCCTGAGGGCTTAAGTTGGCAACCATTAGATCACAGTTTGCTTTGGGTCATGAATATTCAAGCCCCTCCCTTTTTTAAGGCTCACTTGTTAAAATATCATTTGTTATTGCTACAGTTTCTTAAATTGAGTGTCTCTCTTAATTCCATATTCTGTGCAGCTGAACTGGATATTTCTTTGAAGTAATATCTAGACACCCCACTGAGAATTTTGATGTAAAAGCTTAGAAAAGGGGAAGATCTTTGGTATGCAATGCATAAAAATTCCTAAGAGTTCCACAATTCTATTTTTAATTATGTTCTAATTTCATACATACATGCTGAAAAAATGTTTCTTATTAGAATGCACTAGAGTACCTTATGCTCTTTATTAAACTCTTTATTTTACATAATAAACTGAAAACTTCCTAGCATATTAAGAGAGATATCCTCCAGGATATTATTGGTTCACCTTTGTTTCCATTTAGTTACTTAATATGTAAATTGTACCTTGAAATTACTATTCATAAAAGATCAGAATAGCTATCAAAAGCTATGTTGTAACTTTTGTTATTATTCTCCAGATGTCATTCATGCTATAATGTTCAAATTAAGGTGAATTTCTTTTGACTCTGAAGAATATGATACTCAGTTTTTCTTATTGAAAAAGTTAGCATGAGAATTTATGCATACAAAAGTATAAATGCATCAGGAGAATAACACTACCTATTTTTTGCTAGGTACTTTACAAAAATATTCCATGTAATTCTCTTCTAATAGTGCTGAAGTAGAATTGGAGAGTCAGTGGTCCTGTGAACTGCTGTACTTCCTGAGATTTAGGTGTTCTCTTACTTCTGTTCTTAAATAAGAAAGCTCACCCTTTGATATCCCAACAGGTTCATCCAAAGCAGTGTTCCCCACTGTTTCTCCTTACCTTTCATACACATCTAGCAATAGAATGTCTAGAACAAATCCAGAATTTAAGTGAACAGTGTGATCTTGGTTGACACAACAGTTGCCAGTCAAAGAACATGGCAGGTAGCTTGGTGATACCTGTGTTGTTGACAGCAAGGACCTGGGCACAGTTGGCTTTCAGTCCCATGGAAGACCCATCAACCTCACTAGT
Organism: Castor canadensis; assembly: GCF_047511655.1. NCBI lineage: Eukaryota > Metazoa > Chordata > Mammalia > Rodentia > Castoridae > Castor > Castor canadensis. The sequence goes on from NC_133398.1 coordinate 89,641,714, forward strand.
GTCAAGTGCCTTTGGATCTACATTGATGAAGCACAAACTTCCATAGACAATTGTGTTTCCACATGTTTACTCTGTGTGTGTGCGTGTGTGTGTGTGTGTGTGTGTGTGTGTATTTCTTTTTGTGTTTTGGTGTTTATGTATTGATGATTCTTCTGGGAAATGCTGTATTTATCTCCAGCTTTCTCCACGGGGTGACATTTGAGACACTGTTTTAAGAAAATTTAGATGTTCAGATTTCTTTATTTTCATGCATCTAATGTACCATGCTTTTAGCAATTCAATGTGAGGATGATGATTAATCTAGGAAACTGTCTACTCCCAAAAGCCTCCAGGTGTGTTCTCACTAGGATTCACAGGGAAATCCACTCTTCTTCAGGCAAACGTGAAGGGAATGGAGTGATGATGCTAACCCTACCCACTTAACACTGTCCTAATAATGTATCAGGTTTTGCTTATTCTGATAGCAGTAATAGTCATCATTCTTTCACAGACTTTTCATTCTTACCAAGGCAAGGCAGATTGGAACCAGATGGTTAGTACTACAGAAAAGTGAATACTTCTCTAAATTTTTTTAAAATCATTTAAGGATCACAGAAAAGTGTGGTAAGTCAAGATTACTGTTACCAAGATATAACAGATTCAAAATTTAGCAAAACCTTAAAGAGATTCTAGATATCATGGATTAAAACAGTGAAAGGAATTATTTCATAATGTTGGGCCATTGAGAATATAGAACACTCACACAAAGAACAAAAGACCCCAGAAAATGTGAACTTGAGAGAGGGAACTTACTGTGTCACCCTCTTTTCTTGTTTCCTGTTCCTGTAGCATCTGATCATGACCATAGGAAAGTTGCTTGCAGCTGTGGAAGGTAATAGTGCCAAGACCTGCAGCTGCACAAACTTTGGGATTTTTCTCTTCTTTTTTTCTTCTTTCTGGAATGAAATTAAAAGATACACAGGTTTGAAAAGTCAAGTGATGCAGTGATACCAAATGAAAGTAAATTCTCTGCCTGAGTTCTCCAGTCCCCACTTACTATCTAGCTCTCTGTTATAAGACACTGTGTTTTGTTGGTGTTCATCAGATAACAATACTCCCATTACCTATTATTTAACGTTAGATAGTGTGTTGATTTTTTGTCTGCTGCTATAACAATATAGAGACTGTGTATTTTGTAATTTGTATTCTATAGTAGTGTATTTGGCCCATGATTCTGGAAGGTGGAATGTATAAGTTTGAGGGGCCACATCTGGTGAGAGCCTTTTCACTGTGCCATCCTGTGGTGAAAAGTAGAAGGGCAATCTAGTAATTAGAAGAGTGAAAAAGGGGGTCAAACTTGATTTTATAATGATCTAATTGCTGGGCACAGTGCCTCATGTGCATGGTTGTAGCTACACTGAAGTCTGAGATCAGACGGCCTAGGTTTGGGGCTAGCTCTGGCAAAGGTTCATGAGATTCCCTCTCAACTAATGACTGGGCTCCATGACATGGGATTGCCATGCCCACTATGTACCAATTGGAGGATTTTGGCCCAGGTTGGCCATGGCATACATGCAAGACCCTATTTGCAAAACACTTAGAGTAAAAAGGGCTTTGGGTGGCTTAAGTAGCAGGTCACTTGTAAACACAAGGTCCTGAAGTTTAACCCTCAGTATGATCAAAAATCAATAAACAGAACTAAGAAGCAAAAAAAAAAAAGTCAACAAAGCTAGTTCACTCCTGAGATAATATACCCACTTTTAGTGTAAAGAAATTATCCTTTCATAAGAGTGACTAAGATCACTAGCTTTTAGGCTCTACCTTTTATACTGTCACTTTGGAAGGGATTAAAATATGACATACAATTTTGGGAAATACATTTAAACCATAGAAAATAATATCTACTGAATGAGAGGACTCATTCATATTTCTTGATCCATCAACATTTAAGTTATATTACTTTTGCTCCTCTGGTGGTTAGTTTTACAATTCTAAAGATTATGATGAAACTAGATTTTCTTACAGAGGTTTAAGTACATTTTGAGTCCTTGCTACACAAGGTAGGAAAGCTTGTTTCTAAAAAGACCGGCCATATGTCTGTGCTTGTATAACATTCAGACTTTCTTTTTCTTGCTTTATGAATGTTAATATTAGTAACATTCTTATTGGCATTATTGCTGTCATGCATGTTTTGTTTATGTGTTGACTATACAAACTGAAACTCATTTACATTATTCCAATTATTGACTTATCCTTTACTAAAGGGTCAAATAACATGGGTCTACCTATTGAGGGATAAACATGTGAACTTATGTTATTAAAGTTTAAGAAGAATGTTCTGCGTGATCTCTTTAAACTTAATCTTAAGCCCTTCTATCAAAGTATTCATTTGGACAATGGTATTATTTCTAAGAAATTAAACATAAAACATTGAATATCTTTGATTGTTCTTCATTCATAGTCCACCTATCATTAGATTTTTGACTCTGAAGATGTTTATTTTAATCAATTTTTCTTTATTCTCTTAATAATGTAGATTTTCATGATTTAACTATTATATCATTTCCATTTGGATCTTCTCAGTTTTGTTGTTGGTGTCTCCTAAATTTTATGAGTATTTTTGATCAACTTGAATGCTGGAAAACATTGACCAATAGCAGTAGGATGATTTTATCCTCTGTGGAATCAGAACTCTCCCTTTATGTATTATCTTTACTGTTGTTTTGGGGGGCGGTACATCATAGCATTTACAAAGGTTCTTACAATGTATCAAGTGTATCATACTTGAATTCACCCCTTCTACTGATCTCTTTCATCCCCCCTCCTCTGATTCCTGGAACAGTTTCAGCAGGTATCATTTTTACATTCATATATATGTACATTATTTGCATCATATTCATCCTCCTATCCCTTTCGCCACCATCTCCCCCAACCCACCGGTGCCAATCCCCCACCCTCTTGCAGACCCTGTTCCATCCACTTAGAACTCTGCCTTTAAGTAAAAAATGGATTTCAGTGCTAGGATGTAGTAAGTTACAAGTCCTGTTTTTGATATATTTAGATGTTTTGTTCATCATGTACTTATACAAATAGTTTTACATTTTAAAATATTTCTTTGAAATATTTTATTCACTTAGTTTTTGTGCACATCCTTAAATTTTGTGACTCATGCTGCACTCCTCTCACTGTCGTACCTCCTTTGGGCCAAAGGCCTGGAGGTTAATTTCCAGTTACAGTCAGGAGAGAGCACCAAAGGGCAGTGGAACAAGGGTTTTCTGTCAGTGTCTGGATATCCTTAACTTTGTGGGGGCAAAAATTTGTTTAAATGGAGCTAGTAGGTATTAAGTGATTCAGAGTTCCAGGATCAGGAGTGAAATTACTCATAGTGACAGTGACCCAGATTGGAGATCAGGGTGAACAAGGACTGGAAATTGTTAGTCCGAAGGAACAAATTTACAGTCTGTTAGCTGTCACAGAGATGTGAACAAGTAGGGGCCAGTCACCAATTAGAGAGCCTTTAAGCAGTTCTGATGGCTGTTTCCAACCTGTTGAGGGAGGAGGGCCTGGCTTCTTAAAATGACAGGCATCTACTATCCACCAAAGGAGCTGAGGCAAACCTCCTTTCTGACAGTTGATAATACCATGTCAACAGCTGCTAACTGTTCCAGAGTCAGCCATATGGCAGAGGAGAGATTGAGTGTGGTAAGAGCACCAAATACACACTTTCTTTCTTATACAGACATTTCACTATCAATTCAGATAGTTAAAAGGAAAAACCAGAATTAAGAAAATAATTTTGTCTTTGTAACTTGCTTAAATATTGGTATCACTGGCATACCCATCACCTTTTCCTAACTCTTCTTCTTGGTGATGAAGGCAAAAGTTCAAGGTGCAATGAAAATAGACTGCTATGTGCTAAGTTGTATCCTTCAAATTCTTAACATTGGAACTCTAACATCTCTTTTTCCTCTCTTTCTCACCACCAAGGAAAAACAATAAGAACATGGTTGTCTACAAGTCAGAAATAAAGCTCTTACCAGAAACCAACTGCGCTGACATCTTCTTTTCCCCAGAACTGTGAGAAATAAATTTCTGGTCTTAAACCCATCCAGTGTGTAGTATTTTGTTATAGTAAATAGAACTGAGAAATGTACCTTCTCACTCTTATTCCCTGTAGAGCTCTATCATTAAATTTAAAGAAATAACAATGACATTTTATTGAATTAATGTGTTTTCTTTTTCCCCAGGTTTTTATTGTAGCAACAAGCACATAATGTAAAATGTAATCATATATTATTTTAAATTATATATTCGGTGGTAAGAAATACTCTCATAATGTTGTACAACCATCACTACCGTTAATCTCCATAACTTTTTTCACCTAGTAAAGCACAAACTCTCTACTCATTAAACAACTCACCATTCTCCTTCCTCCAGCTCTGGCAGCTACCATTCTCTTTCTATCTAAGACTTTGACTCTTGAAGTATCTCCTCTTCATGGTATTCTGCAGTGTTTTGTTATGAAAATAGTTTTTATCACTTAGCATAATGTCCTCAAGGTTATCTATCTTGTAACCTATGTCAGAATTTCTTTCCCTTAAGAGTAAGTAACATTCAGTAATATTGTCTCACATTTTGTTTATCCATTTACTCATAGATGGACACCTGATATGTTTCCAAGTTATAGCTATTGTGAATATTGCCACTACGTCATGAGTACACAAATACATCTTTGAGACCTTCCTTGCAGTCATTTTGGGAATATACTCAGAAGTCAAATTGCTATATCATGTGATAATTCTGCTATAAATTTGTTCAGGGACCACTATGCTTTTATCTGCAGTGGCTAACCTGATATTGTTGGGTAAAATGTTCTGTATAGATCTGGTTGATCTACTCAATTTATTTGTTGTTTAAGTCCTCTCTTTTTAGCTTCTTTTCTCTCTGTTATAGTCAGTATTGATGGTGGAGAGGGGGTTAGAGGTCCTGGTTTTGTAGCAATGTCTATTTCACTCCTCAGTTGTCAACTTTTGCTTCAAGTATTTTAATGGTCCATTTTTCGGTGGACAGAAATTTATACTTGTTAAATCTTTAAAAGTATTGAGCCTTTAAACATACAATGTCATTTTTTCATCTCCTTTGCCTCTCACCCTTCTTGTCTTCCTTTGGTCTAGTATAGCCACAGTTTTTGTCTGAATATAGCCACTATTACTCTCTTCTGTCTTCTGATTACTATGTATATAGAATGTCTTTTTTCCATGCTTTCAGTTTTCAATATTTGTGTCTTTAGATCAAAAGTTTCTGCCAGTGTATTGCTGACTAGACAGGAGATAAATTGCTAGTACTTCCTACTCATCCCTGAGTGCCCACAACAATGGTTTTGAGAAGAAATCATTATCTATTATATAGAGAGTAATGGTTACATGACATTGAAGGCGCCTTGACTTTCTAAGAAAAGCCATTCACTACAAGAGCTCTACCTGGCTCTTAATGGCTGTCTTAAAATATCATGAATAATTCTGGACATAAAAGAATTGCTTTGGAGAACTTTTTTAAACTGCAAATTTTCTGGGTCTGGTTAACTGGAACCTGCAGGGAGTAGTGGTGGTCCTACAAATTCACCAGTTTGAATCTAATGCATATTGGGATACTTTACCAGTGATTAGGTTCTAAAAGCACAGGTCTGTAACCTCTCTGATGCAGAGACAGAGAGTAGCAGACTGGTCCTGCAATAATCTGGGAACTGGGAAACATACAGAGATAAGTGCAGCTACATTCCTCACCTTAAATAGGTTCTGACAGATGCTTCATTGGGAGGCCAGTGTTCCCCATGAGCCTCATTGTTCTAAATACTGTCAAGATTTACCAGACTAGTATTGTCCTTCTAACCCTGTTATCCCTGTCTCTTACCCTGTTAAAAATCTACTCAAGGATGGACCAAAGACCTAAATATAAAACATGAAACTCTGAAAAAACTAGAAGAAATCATGGGGGAATCATCTCTAGACATTGACACAGACAATCATTTTCTGGATAGGACATGGGGAAATTAAAAAATTGGCAAATCAATTACATTAAACTAAAGTCCTGTATAGCAAAGGAAACCCACATAATGAAGAGACAGCCTACATAACAGGAGAAAATATTTGGCAGCTATTTGACAGAGGGTTAATATTCATAACATAGAAGAAACTAAAAAAAAACATAACAATTAAAAGCTAATAATTTGGTTTTTAAAATAGGCAAATGACCTGAATGGGCTCTTCAAAGATGAAGTAGGAATGCTCAACAAATATGAGAAAAATGCTTAGTATCATTAACTGTTACAGAAATACAAATCAAACCTATAATGAGATACCACATCTCCCCAGTCAGAATGGCTATTATCAGAATAATAATAATGATGATGATAATAATATTATTAATAATAAAGGCTGAAGTGTGTGTAGACAAAAAAAAAGTTCCTACACTGCTGTTGAGAATATAAGTTAGCACAGACATTATGGAGAATAGTATGCAGGTTCCTCAAAAACAAAAACCTGATGAAAGGACTAAGATTGTCCACACTATATAAATGCTACATTTCTGCTAATTTGGACTGAGAGGCTTTAGCAAGATCAGGAAGGATAAATGGGACTTACATTTCTGGCCCCTACTGACCTCTTCAGCATTTCAATTCCTATAACTCCTATTAGTATCTCCAATCCAGTAAACTCTTTTTTTTCCCTCAGTGTTTCAACCCATAGACTTTGCTTTCTAGGAAAAATTCTACCACTTGATCTATGCCCCCACTCACCAAACCCCCCTCTTTTTTTTCTTCTTTTGATATAGGATCTTTAGAATATTGTCCACAGCTGGCATCAAATTCTGGATCTTCTGGTTTCTGCTTCTTGAGCCCTGGAATTTTAGATGAGAGCCACCACACCTGAAGTGGAAAATCCACTCTAAAAAGCCACATACTCAAATTCTATGTGCTGTCTGTGAAAGAGTGTAGTATTCCTCTTAACACACATTATTTTCTCACACTCTCCCTCTCCCTCTTTCTCTGTCTCTGTCTCTCTCCATCTTGTGTCTCTCCCCTCCCCCATCTTTAGCTCTACATCTATCTTATTAATTCCAAACTATAGTTTAAATTTCATTTCCAGTGAATTACTCAAGAAGCATTCCTTGCCACCATCCCTGAAAATCTGTCATATCAGGTCCTTCTAATCTCTCACCCCATCTTTAACTTTGTGCAGTGTCTGTGGCAGTCTGGTGTTACACAGTTGTCAGGGTTATTATGGTGAATTTCAGTTCCTCCCATTCAAAACTCACTTTGTGACAGATGGTCCTGAGTACCTTCTTTCTATTCTGCCGAGACCCATCCAAGTGCCTTTACCCTAGTGCAGGTTCAGACATCATGTGTTAAGTGAATGATGTAAATGACAGAGGTGCAATTTTAACACATCTTGTTATCCTCCCCATTCATGGTAGAAAATTGTTTCATTTATTCATTCAACAAAGTTTTAAAAAATTCTCAAAGGGCAGAGGTCTGTAGACATTAAGTCAGAGATAGACTTTTGCCTTAAAGTTCTTAGATGCTGGTAGGAATTAACAGATATGTATTCAAATAACTATTAAAGTGTAAGGGAAACCACAAACTATTAGTAAAATTAAGTGGCAGTCTTGTATGGTGGTTATAGGAAGAAAACACTTCATGTAAGAGGACTTAGGTTCCCTCCCTGTCCTGTCTTCATGATCCTAGGACAGCTGGATTTGAAATCCTATTGTTTTATTTGTAATCACCCAGTGTAGAAACAGCACAGAAATTCTCCAAAAGGCAAAGGGCTAAACAAAATTGTGAATTATACAAATATGCTATATGTATGTATGAAAATAACATAATAAACCACACTAAAATCTATAAAAAGAGGGGAAGGGAAATGTGACACAATGAAGAGGAGGTGAATGTGATCAAAGTACATTATATGCATATACAGAAATACCACAAGGAATCCCCATGTAAAATTTTATTCATGTAAAATGAGTATATGTTAATAAAAAAGAAAACAAATCAAACTGCTGTAGAGAATATTGAAACAAACTGTTGTAGAGAATATTACTGATAGAAAGAAATGAACTTGTAATTGCCTGCAATAGTATGAAAGGATCACTAATTATGCTAAGTGGTAGGAAAATTCAAAAATGCAATATAGTATATGGTCCTGATTATACAACGTTCTTAAAAAGACAAAATTACAGAAATGAAGAAGGTAGGAATGGGTTGCTAAGTGACAGAAAGTTGATGGAGGTGAGAAGGCACTTGGTGTGGCTGCAAGAAGGTAATATAAACCATCTTTTATTTATATGAATATCCTGGTGGTATGGTTTGATTTGATTTGTCACCTGAGGATTCATGTGTTGTAAGCTTGAATCTACAGTCTGACCATGTTGATGGTAAGACGTTTAAGAGGTGAGTCCTATAGGAAGATCATCAGGTGATTGGAGTGCTGCCCTCTGAAGAGATTAAGTCTGTAGAGACCCTGGTGAGTTCACACAAGAGAATTGCTACAATAGAGAAACTCTCACCCCACTCCACTCTATGTGACTTTCTGTCTCACCTTATGATGTCTCACACATATTCCTGCCATTTTATCATTCACTATGATATGATACAACCAAGGTGACCCTGAACAGAGACCAAATTGAGGGATCAATCTGATTTTGGACATTCAACAACCCCCCCCCCCCAACTATGAAGAAAATAACCTTTTTACTTCATAATTTACTGACCCTCAGGTATTTTTGTAGCAGTGGAAATTGGACTTATACACTTGGTTATGATCTATTGTACTATAGTTTGGGGATATATTAGGGAGAGCTGAATAAAAGATTGATGCACTTTATATTATTTCTTACTGCATATTATGGTACCATTATTTCAAAAAGATTAATTTTAAGTAAAAAGAAGTTAACAAATTAGGAGTGAAATAGATGTGTTAATCTGTCAGTTATGTCTCAGCCTTAGAACTCTGACATCACAATGGTCAGTGAGCTTAACTGCCACAGCCTTCACAGACTTCAGAAGCTTGTCTACAGTGCTCTTCCAAGTGCTGTAGCCATGGGCTGTGTTCAGAGTCAAGAATTGGAGGAAAGTGGAAATCCTTTTCCAATACTAAACTCTATACTCGATGCTTCACTGGGCAAGGTAGTCTTTTCCTATACTATTTTTTAGTTTGATTGTTAAAACTGTCTGGTGGTCCCAAGATTGGTTCTGTCCTATCTCCTCTCAAATATGTGAAGTAATTCTTGCCTTCAGCAGTGGTTTCATGAAAAGTTACTCATGTTCATACTATTTACTGCTGTTGAACTCAACATAATAGGCTTTGTATTATAAGGGAAAACACATCCTTGGCATCATGGGAGGTAATTTTGTATGTTTCTATGAGGGTTACTTCCCAGTTAATGCATGATATTTCATGGTCTGTTCAGTCTAGTTGGTTTTAAGTATTTTGTTCACAGAGACCTGTTGGAAAGGCACCAGAGCTCAGGCAAAATTCGAAGAAATTTTGGATATTTCCAACATTATTTGTGGTTCTTTAGCAACTTCCCCCCATGATTTGAAATTGATATAGATAAAATGGGAATCAATTACCTAAGTCTTCATGCTAACATTCCACCAATTTGAAACTACTTCTTCATAGGTCTTCATATTATTCCACAAACACTGTTGCCATATTTAGCAGTGACTGTCATGTTGATGAAACCAATGTTCACTTCTCAGTAGTCAACTGCCTTGGTCTTTCTATAGCATTTGTCATGGCTTATTGCTCCCATATTTTAATACTCTCAGGACAAGCAAGTCCCAGGGGTCTGTTGTGAATCTTTTCTTCATCCCCATTACTAAGGGACCTCACTTCTTTGCTAGCTATTTAAACTGGTACTCAATGACTCCCAAATTTCAGTGATTGAGTCCTGCTTTGGGAAATAAGACAATCATTTTTAGCATACTGTCCCCTTTCAAATTTGGCATAATTAATTGTCCTTTATTTTGCCATTGATTAGCTGTTGTGTGTTGTTTAATGTATATCAGGAAGACATCTATACTGAAAGGGAAACTAAGAATGAAAAAACATCTTTGGAGGTCACAGAGAGAAAACACCTCATCCATGGCCCTGTGAAGCTGACAAATGGCTGGCATAGGAAGAAGAGGCATCTGTTCCTATTCAGCGATGCATTACTTATATTGAATAGCAGGTACATATGCACTAAATCCTCCCCTGATTGTCACAAAATGCATTTTCAATAATATGGATTTTTACTAACTATATAAGAAATCAAAGTTTTTTGTTATTGTATGCAAATGTTTTGATTCCTCCATTATTCCACAAGCATTTGTAGAGATCCTGTTCTGTGCCCCAACAGAGAATCAATCAAGAATCAACAGAAACAGACAGACATTGTATGTGTATCTGTAATCCCAGCCCTCTGTAGGTAAAGGCAGGACTATTTTTAGTTTCAGGCAAGTCTGGGCCACATAGTGAGGAACCATCTCAAAAGAAAAAAAGAAATCAAGCGAAAGGACACGCAGTGACCTTATTCCCAGGTCTTATATACAGATAAGAAACAAAAGGGAAAATTTTAGGCTTTGCTTCTAATAAGAAGACATGTCAGAAGATAAGACAGTGTTCAGACAAGGTCAACCACATGTGTCTCTATGGACTGGTGACATTTAAACTCTACCTAAGAGATGAACAGCAGCAATCATCCTAACACCAGGCAGAGGAAGCAGCAGGCCTGAAGTGGGTTCAATTTGGCCCTCTAGAGAAAGGGGGTCATTGAAGTCCATATGTCATGTGAGCATAATAAATGGGGCACAACATCAAATGGGAGATTTCAGAAGTCAGAGATCTGTTAATACAGGGTCTCCATAGGTCACAGCAAGAGGCTGGGATATTATTCTGAATTGCTAACTAGAGAAGTACCCAAAGAAGTTAATTTTTATCTAACCTTTTCTCTAGTACCTGCTTCCCTTTAAAAAGAATTAACCTAGAAGGTAACACTCACATACAGGAAATCAATGTGAGTCAATGCCCTGTATAGCTATCCTTATCTCAACCAGCAAAAACCCTTGTTCCTTCCTATTATTGCTTATACTCTCTCTACAACAAAATTAGAAATAAGGGCGAAATAGTTTCTGCTGGGTATTGAGGGGGGGGAGAGGGAGGAGGCGGAGTGGGTGATAAGGGAGGGGGTGGGGGCAGGGGGGAGAAATGAACCAAGCCTTGTATGCACATATGAATAATAAAAGAAAAATGAAAAAAAAGAAGTTAATTTTTAGTGTATTGTTCTTGCTATTATTGCATAGATAATGGATGGGAGAGCAGGCAGCATTGGAAGTAAGCAAACAGTCAGGTGAGGCAATATTCTTGATCACCAGGGGATAATATTCCTGATTTTCTGTCTTGGGCATGACACTGGCTATGAAAGATGCAGGCGATAAGTTAACCACCTGGGCACACTGTTATTTCTATACTGAACACAAATACCCAGCCTAAAACATGGTGATTACTTAGTTGTCTGAAGACAGGGAAATGGAAAGAATTGACTGGCCTGGGCTTCTATTTACCTGTCTACTCTCTTTTCATTATTTATCACATATCATGAAAGACAAAAGAAATCTCATCCAGAAGCCTTTTAGTCCCTCTGGAAAAACAATTTCCCCTACTGCCCTGCTACTGCCTTTCAGCTCTGTTATATTATAGGAAAGACATGAAAGATAGTGTATGGAATTTGTAAAATGCTTTATTTCGTCTAAGTGACACTAATGGGTATGATTCACCAGGGGCATATTTCCTGTGATGTAGTATACTAAGCCAAACTGTTTAGACAAATATAACAATATTAAGGGATGTGTAGGATGAAAGAAATAGCTTACAGACATTGTAGAGGTGGCAATGTGATAAAGGAGACAGAAAGACCATGTAGGCCCTGGCAGGAGGTCCTGGGTAAATTTCCTGACAGAGCCTGACATAGGACAAGTCTTAAATCATTAGGCTACTTGCATTCACCTTATTATCAAGGTAAAATCACTGTGGGGACCATATTAGGACTGTTCCAGCAGCGGCTTCTGCGGCAGTTTTCCCGCCAGACATTTCAAAAATAACGGCACAGCTCCGCCCTCGGCCGCTGCGCATGCGCGAAGCGCCTCTCAGCCCCGCCCCACGCAGCCTTCCTGCGCTCCCCTGTGTCCCCCACCCACCTGTAGCAGCCCTCTGGGCAGGCGCAGGGTGGACATTGGCACTTGCTTCAGGGTTGTGAAGCGCTGCAGGTGTCTGTTGGAAGTCAGTTTTTTAGATAGGAAAACAGGCTGAGAAAGGCACAGTCAATGGTCCCAATTCAGGCCCTGGGAAATTGCAGGAAGTCACTCAAGTCCAGGTCACCTCATCCAAACTTGAAGCCTCCTCTGTCTGTGCCCAGTCTGACAGATAAACTACCACAGTGCTCATTCTTGGCTTCTTAGGAACTTGCAGACCACTCACATTCTATTCTTAAACAGAGCATATTTTTCTCCTTTTTATTAACCTTTGTAATTATGAGAGTATTTAGGGAGAGTAGACCTTGCATTTCGTACCAGAGGCCATTTATTGTCCTGAATACTGCTGATCCCTTAATGAGTTTACAAAACTTAATGCTCTTCGGAAACCTTTCATATAAAGACTATGTCCTTTCAGTTAGAAAATTCGTTTACTCAAGAACTGAATTTTTATTTTGATTGGCCAATTATCCTTTAAGATGTGCAACACTTTTTCATTTTTCGCATACTGTTTTTGAAATCATCCACTGCATTCACTGAAAGGCTTTTCATAATGTTATTAAATTTATATCCATTTACTGTAAATTCCTTGTTTCAAAGACTCAGTTCTTAAAAGAAGATTTTCTGCCAGGCTCCAGTGGCTCACATCTTAATCTTACCTTCTTGGAAGTTTGTGAGGACCTCAGTTTCTGGTCAACTTGAGCAAAACCTTTGTGAAATTACACGTCCAATACCAGTTAGGTGCAGTGTCTGACCCCTTTCATGCTTCTAGCCATGGCAGGAAGCATAAAAAGATAATGGTCCTACTTGGCTTGGGCACCAAACAAGAGCCTTCTCAAAGTAATCAGAGCAAAATGGGTGAGAGATGGTGATCAAGGGGTAGAGCACTTGCCTACCTAGCCAGAAGTCCTAAGGACAAAACTTGTACCACCAAAAAATGACTAATATTTTATGTATTCTCTGCATGCATTTGGAATATTAGAAACTATAAGTGATTTCATGCATTTGAAATAAGCTTATAATTGCAAGGCCCTTATGATACAGAAAATACAGAATTATTTTTGAGAAGATAGCTATCAGTACCGAATGCAGCTAATACTAGCGTTCATCACAATGTTTATGAAAGTAACCATAATTATTGTCATTTCAGTATGTTCATGATCACCATTAATATGACAAAATATGTTTTTGAGAAAAACATCTACTCACTCCCTGCAATAACAAACACTTCTTTCTCTTACATGTTCCCCTTTGAGAAAGCATGTGTTGTGACCTCAATCAATTCCTTCAAGTTAATGATCAGAATTTAGTGGCTTGTTTCCCTACTTATCCACACACAGACTCAGTTCTTAAAAGGACTGATTTGTGTTCCATTTTACCTCAGCTCACCGCAGGCTTCATTTGGAAGCACTTTTGAGATTGATGAGGCAGTAACCAACTCCAGTGGAATAAAGACTTGATCAATTGCCCCATGTATTTTGTGGAAATGAGTGAATTTCACTTTGTGTGCAGGGATTCAAGGGAATTTAAATGTTTGTTTGCTCACGAAGCATTATATTGGCTCCACTTGTGCAGAATGTTCATAGTATATATTAGTATGAGGTTATTGTAATTTTTAATGAAGAAAAGAGTCTGAGTTAGCTCACAAGATTGTCATTGTTTTAATACTGTAGGTTGAGGAAACAACCTTATCCAAAATACTTGTGACCAGAAATGTTTCGGTTTGGGGATTTTTTGTTTTCAGTTTTGGAAACTTCAATATCCACTCAAGATATCTTAGGGATGTGATTCAAATCTAAATGTGAAATTCCTTTACATTTCACATAGAACTAATAGATGTAGCCTGGAGACAATTTTATATTACATGCCTTTATTTTGATTTTGACATGTCATATGACATCATGTGTGGAATTTTCTACTCATGGTATCATATTGGTGGTTATAAAGGTTTGCATTTCAAATTTTTAATTTTCTGATATGGGACTCTCAACCTGTACATTAGAAAATTTTTTCCCTTGAAGATGGAACCTTCATGATCACTTTAGATATTCATTAGAACACTAGATAGGACAAGATTCTTTTCATTGCAACTCACTTGTTATTTTTAAAACATAATCTGCTTTATAACTATTAAGATACTAATAGTATTAGAGTCTCACGAAGTATTTACAAAGGGAGAAAACCATATACATATTGAATATGCATCACTCACATGGAAGTCCTTGTAGTTGCTGCTGTGATTTGCCTTGTTCCATTTTTGTTGTTCTCTGTTTTTTAAGTTGGGTTCAGGTTGTAGGCTATGGCTTTTCAGCATAAACAGAAACAATTGGAAAAAATATGAAGAAAATCTTAATTAGATACGAAATGTAAAATATTCTGTTTGCTAATGGTAATACATGTTATATGAACTAAGACCGAAATGTATTTTAAAACCCCTGAACAAAGATAAATATATTTCTAGCCCTGTCTGTCATATGTAAAAAATTGTTTTCAGAAATCATACTCTTTGGAATCTTTATTTAGCCCCTGAAATTCTTTTGAGACAAGACATAGAAATTAAATAAACTAATGGTTCTCTAAAAATATCTTTAAGTTACAGAGTATGAAGCTTGATCAATACTTAACATCAAGAGAAACAGTGTGGACAGGTCTTCACCTGTTTGTTCAGTGCTTCCTGGGTTAGGCTTCACCCACCTGACCCTTGTTTGAGCCCCATCTAGCTTATCACTGAGCAGTCCCTAAGACTGCTAGAGATGGAATGGTCATGCCAAGTTCTAGAGTAGGGAGAATTAGCGTCTTCCCATGATCACAGCTGTTCCCACATTTAAGACATAAATAAAGCCTGTGCTTGATTATCTTTCTAGATATAAGAAAATCTTCAAGGTCGAACACTAATTCTGCTGCAGAACCTATGGATGGACAAAGTGGAGGAAGGCCACAACAGTGCCAAGAAGTCCTTTTACTTGGGCTGGCCCATGGAGAACTTCAGGGCCACCTTCCCGTAAGACCCACAACTTGGCCGTGTGTTTACTGGTTACCTGTGACAAGATACAGTCACTTTTATATTGTCTAGCACAGATAAAAAATGCAATTAAAGTTTTCCCACAAATTATTTAACAGGAAAATATTTTAATCTGGTTACATATTAAGCTGTGAACTCATAAGATCCTTCGTTTGCCTTGCATTTTCCCCAAAAAGGATTGTGCTTGTCAATATATGCAAGGGAATCAATAGTCAAACAGGTTTTCACCGGCAGTTTTTCTTTTTTATTTATTTATTTATTTATTTATTTTTTCCCTTTTTCTTTTATTATTCATATGTGCATACAAGGCTTGGTTCATTTCTCCCCCCTGCCCCCACCCCCTCCCTTACCACCCACTCCACCCCCTCCCGCTCCCCCCCTCAATACCCAGGAGAAACTATTTTGCCCTTATTTCTTTTTTTTTTTTTTTTTCAGTTTGATGGTTATACTTTATTTTTTTTTTCTTTTATTATTCATATGTGCATACAAGGCTTGGTTTATTTCTCCCCCCTGCCCCCACCCCCTCCCTTACCACCCACTCCACCCCCTCCCGCTCCCCCCCTCAATACCCAGGAGAAACTATTTTGCCCTTATTTCTTTTTTTTTTTTTTTTCAGTTTGATGGTTATACTTTATTTTTTTTTTCTTTTATTATTCATATGTGCATACAAGGCTTGGTTTATTTCTCCCCCCTGCCCCCACCCCCTCCCTTACCACACACTCCACCCCCTCCCGCTCCCCCCCTCAATACCCAGCAGAAACTATTTTGCCCTTATCTCTAATTTTGTTGTAGAGAGAGTATAAGCAATAATAGGAAGGAACAAGGGGTTTTGCTGGTTGAGATAAGGATAGCTATACAGGGCATTGACTCACATTGATTTCCTGTGCATGGGTGTTACCTTCTAGGTTAATTCTTTTTAATCTAACCTTTTCTCTAGTTCCTGGTCCCCTTTTCCTATTGGCCTCAGTTGCTTTAAGGTATCTGCTTTAGTTTCTCTGCATTAAGGGCAACAAATGCTAGCTAGTTTTTTAGGTGTCTTACCTATCCTCACCCCTCCCTTGTGTGCTCTCGCTTTTATCATGTGCTCATAGTCCAATCCCCTTGTTGTGTTTGCCCTTGATCTAATGTCCACATATGAGGGAGAACATACGATTTTTGGTCTTTTGAGCCAGGCTAACCTCACTCAGAATGATGTTCTCCAATTCCATCCATTTACCAGCGAATGATAACATTTCGTTCTTCTTCATGGCTGCATAAAATTCCATTGTGTATAGATACCACATTTTCTTAATCCATTCGTCAGTGCTGGGGCATCTTGGCTCCACCCCCTCCCGCTCCCCCCCTCAATACCCAGCAGAAACTATTTTGCCCTTATCTCTAATTTTGTTGTAGAGAGAGTATAAGCAATAACAGGAAGGGACAAGGGTTTTTGCTGGTTGAGATAAGGATAGCTATACAGGGCATTGACTCACATTGATTTCCTGTGCATGGGTGTTACCTTCTAGGTTAATTCTTTTTGATCTAACCTTTTTCAATAGGTCTCCAGAACCTGTATGGGTGGGTGGGTGATTGGAGACTGTGAAAGGAAACTAGGGATCAAGGGACTAGGCCTCTTTTCTAATATCCTCTCTCTATAATGATCAGGTATTATCTGTGAAGAAAGTAGATCTTTCCTCAACAGGGATTACTGAATAGTCCAACTAAGTGTGAAAAATTCATTTTGTCTTCTCAAATTAGTTCCTCAAAGAAATAATATTTAATGACACAAATAAAAATAATCATGCCATCAAATACTGGGATTCCTTTCTGACTGTGTGACAGATTATCATATTTGTTGTCAATAGACAATATACATCATATGTGACATGAAAATGATAATTTGGCTGTCTACCTAGCCATCTTCAGCTCATACTCTGTAATTCACAGAGATTGCACAACATAGGTCTGATGCTCTGAACAACTACACACCAAGTTTCATACATATTTTACACATGGATGGTTCATCTCAGGCACTCAACATCTTTACTGACCTCACCCCTGTCTGCCAAAGCATCATGAACCATCCGAAGATTGAGACAACTAGCTAAAATGCTAAAATGTTTATAAATTTAGGAGCTGGTGGAGTGGCTCAAGTGGTAGAGCGCCTGCCTAGCAAGCATGAAGCCCTGAGTTCAAACCTCACTACCACCAAAAATAGTTTTTGTAATTTTACTAAATTAAATGATGCAGGTTTTGACTCAAACAAAACTTCCCAAAGCTTATTGGGATGAAGACCATTTTTGTATCAATCTCTTCATGTCTTGTGTTCCATGGCTAATTTCTCTAGAGGTTATTGGTTCTTATTGCTTAATATTTCTTCCATGTTGCAGGTTTGAGGAAGGAATTTAAATTGGGCATATATGAATAGATTGAGAGAGTTTCCAAAAAAACATTTTTTGAGGGGATGAAATGTGAAAATTAGATTTACACTTAATTATAATGCTACAAAAATGCCCAGCAGCTGATGCCTTTTCTGTTTGCTATTGTTAGGTTGCTTCAAATTGGCATAATTAGAAGTGGTCCCCATGCACATAGGCAAGTTAGGGGCTGTGTGGGTGCTCCACACTCCTAATGAAACAGGTCCCAGTAGCAGACAGCTGCAAAGTGAAAGAGCTGCTGCTGATAGAAATACAAAATGTGACAGTCCTGGCATAAAAAGTCTGATGCTTCCATATTAATTTTGAGATAGGGCTGCCAAATTATACAGCAATTCACTTTTCAATGTAGACCCATGAAAAATTCAAACAAACCTCCACACACAAATTTGTACACAAATGTTCACAGTAGCATTGGTCAAAATAGCCCAAAATAAACCAAATAAATGTTTAATTAATGAGGAGATAAAGAAATGTGGTGTCGGAAAAGGGCAAGGGAAAATGGGGAGAGTAATTAGTAGGTACAGGACTTGCTTTGGGGAATAAGATAATATGACAGATACAAAATAATGTGAGTTTACTAAAAGTCATTCATGTTCAATTTCATGTTAGTTTTTAAAAATAGCTAAAATGTGATCAATCCATATATGAATTCTTATTAAAATATTTTAAACATTTAATACAGCTGCAAAATAGAAAAGGAGATACTAATCTTCAGCAACTTAGCTACAGGTGAATTGATATTGGTCAGTGGATCACACTAATGAAACATGTTTTCTAAGAAGAAATTTGTATAAAGAAATAAAACATTGTGGACTTTTGTCCTGTAAAAAGTTATTATTGTTTCTGATGCAAGGGTAGTCCATCAAAAGGACAAATTTCTTAAGTATGATTGAATCTGAACAAAAGTATTTTTTATGTTTGAATAGTACTTCAAGCTCCTGAGGTTTAATTACCCTCTTTATCAGTGGCGGAAACTGAAGCTTAGAGCAGTTATGTGATGTGGCTGTGGCCATATAACTTCCAGGGCACAGTGCAATCCAGTGTTTAAATCCCAAACCAACATCTCTTCCACCATAACATCCACTTCCCATAACTGGAAGATCACCTGTAAAGAGCAGAGTCCCTTAATCCATTTATCAGCAGGATCCTACTCTCACCTGTACACACAGCAGTAACAATGGGTTGCTAATATTTTTATGTGAAATGATGATCTTAAAATCTTAGCATAAATATGTTATATTGTTTACTTTTTCTCACTTTTTAAATTGTAGCTCTTCAGAACAAAAAGAAAAATGGCACTCATTCCTTGAAAGGTATTTTGCTAGTGTACATATCTGAATTTTTAAATTTGTAATAAAAGAAGGAATGTCCCTCAAAGCCAGTACCCCCAAACTGTTCCACTTTTTCTTCACAGAAATTACTAGACTAGCCTCAAATAAATTCTTACTTGCCTCTACCCTGGCTGCTACTATAGAAAGTGTTCTCAAGTTGGATGTATGCTTTTTTTGATATTTGAGGAAGTTTTGTTTACAACTGTTACCCTTTTATTCTCTTTAACCTATATATTGGAGCCAATGTTATTCTTGAAACATACACTAAATTCCCACAAACATATGTTAGTTATCCTACTGAGAAAATTCAAAGATAGTGCAGCTTCCTACCTTTGGATCCAGGAAGGTGTTAGGTCATTGCATCCAGGAAAGAATGCTTAAGGACTGGATTTTCTTTTCAAATGTCACATCACAGGGAAAACTGTTATCTACTGGGGTACATCTCATTTTCCTGAAATATTTTTGCTTATTTTCAAACACATAATTGATCTGGCTGAATTTCTTCATATGCTTTTAAAAATAATATAATAAAGATGAATAATTTTAACAACATATGTTGATTAGAAAATAAGCAACTAGCTAATTCATATTACTATTTGTATCGAATCATTAGAAACATCAGTCTAATAAAAGAGAAGGACCACCAGAAGAGTGTTGAGCTCCAGATTTTCATCAAAGACATCCAGCACTCTGTAAGTTTTTTTCAGACCAAAAAGAAAATTTCAAGTTCCTGACTTAGACATAATGACAGAGAGGGAGGGAGGGAGGGAGGGAGAGAGAGAGAGACAGACAGAGAGAGAGAGAGAGAGAGAGAGAGAGAGAGAGAGAGAATTTATCAAGTATCACATGGAATCTTTCCTTAGGAAAGCATTTAGTTACACTTATTTTTGAAGGTCAGTTACATACACCATGGCTCTCTATCCTTAAATACTTATGTATTTCATTAGAACGAGGATTTTCTTGTTTGTAACTCCCATTCTGCAACTTCAGCAAATTCAATATTGTTTTTATATATGATATGTGATATAGATTTGATATAATATGTGTATGTGTGTTTGTACAGTGCTGGTGTTTGAGTTCAGGGCCTCATGCATGCTAGACAAATGCTTTATGACTAACATAGTTCCCCAGCCAATATAAAATTTTATCAACTATTCCTCTTCCAATTTTTTTTGTTCATCCTAATAGTATTCCCTTTTCCAGGACAGGATCCTCTAGAGTAAGTCATTGCATATAACAATTATTTCATATGCAGTTTTGATAGGTCTTTCATTCTTAAAAACATCAAGATTCAATAGAGCCAGCTAAGAAGGATGAAACTTTGAAGGGATCAGGATATATCTACCTCATCTTTTTTAATATTATTGAGAAAAATCCTGTACCTTCAATAGTACATAGCATTTAATTTCTAAAATTATTCTACAGTAGCCAGGATGTTCACAATGATGAGTAAACTATTCTAGGTATTTTTATGTTCCTTAGTTCTGTACAGTGGTTCTAAATTGCACAAGATAGTATTGAAAGAGGAAAAGGATAGTACCAGTAGAAAGCCAAAAGATTGTTCTGACCTTTTTAATGCACCAAATGAATTGTGGATAGTTCTCATGTAAGGAAGCACAGGTTTGTCTCTGCCTGCTTGATTCCAGTGGTGACAAGTGGTTACATTTAGAATTTGTCATGGAAAACTTCTTGACATTTTAAAAAGTCAACTATACTTAGGTCCAATTTACGAAACAATAAACATTTTGAGTGCACTGGTTTTTATCTCATAATATGAAGATCTAAATCATCTTGTGCATGGCAGCCCATCCAAATGGGAAAAAGCCACATTTCCATATTCGCAAATGTTTTAATAAATATTTTTAAAACTTTATTTGTTGTTGGGTGCTGGTGGCACATGTCTGTAATCTTAGCTACTTGGTAGACTGAGATCAGGAGGACTGCAATTTGAGGCCATTGCAGGCAAAATGTTAATAAGACCATATTTCAAGTAATAACTGAACATGGTGACATGTGCTGGTTTTCCCAGCTAGGTGGGCAGCTGTGATCAGGAGGATTGTGGTTCCAGGCTAGTCTAGGGGAAAGAAAAAGTTTTTGAAGGCCTATTTCAACAGAAGAAAAGATCAGCATGGTAACACATGCCTGTCATCTCAACAATAGCAGAGGCATAAAATGGGAGGATTACAGTTCACTTGGTCCTGGACAGACATTGAGAACCTATCTCTGAGATAACCAGAGCAAAAAGGTCTGGAGACCTGATTCATGTGGCGGAGTGCCGGTCTAGCAAATGTGAAACCCTGAGTTCAAACCTCAGCATCAAAAAAAAAAAAAAAAATCACTTAAATTCTTTTTTTTTTTTTAAAAAGAGCTTTGACTAGACAAATTTACCCATTTTGTCTACAAGAACACAATCTAGAATAAATACAAATATTATTGGATTATTATTTTTACTTACCCTGTTCCAGCTTTCATGAACACACACTGTTTTGCAAACCATATAAATTAGAAAATGATTAGCATTATAAAGAGATTTTTTTCTCCGTAAAACATTTAATGATGGAATTTTAAAATTATAAGGGAGACTTTCCTGACATATTAAAAAGTGCAGAATCTTTACTTCTAACTAAATTTGAAGCTAAAGCTCAATTGTACTCTCTAGCTATTATAGCATAAAAAACTGACTTCTCACAGTTTTGTTGCTCTAAGCCATACTTTTGGGTTCTCAGAAAAAAATTTCACAATTCTTAGGCTGTAAGAATGAATTTAATTTAACACTATTTGTTTATAAATGTCCAATGAATCCTGGCCAGACTTGGTGGATAGCCTGTATTCATAGATATTTATAAGCCAGAAATTGGAAGCATTGTGGTTCAAGGCTTGGCTGGGCAAAAAAAAAAAAAATGTGAGAGCACTTTCAGAGCCAACTTTCTTGTCAGCCAATTAGTCCATAATAAAATAAAACACAATGAATTACAAAAGAGTTTCCATAAATTCATTTTAGTACCATTTAAAAGCCTATGGGTGCCAACCTATGCTGTTTGTCTTTTTAACCAGCCTTTTGGTATGTAGCTCAGACTGTCCTCAAACTCACAATCCTTTCGCCTTAGGCTTTGGAATGCTGGCTTTCGAGAGTGTGACACCATGTCCAGCCATGGACATGGCTTATCATGCCATGTCCATGTATCATGCTTATCAGATGATACAAAACTCACTGTGGATTTATATGTTACAAACTCTACATGCAGAGTATTTTTCTTATTTTATGATAATGTGTTTTGAAATTCAGATGGTTCAATGGTATCAACTCAGAATTCCTTTAATTATTTTCAGATTTTCTAGAAATTGTCTTTCTATTTTTATAGAGTATATCTGAATGTAATATGTAGGAGAAATGATTTAATTCAGTGGCAGATGGGAATGGAGGAAAATATGAAAGATTTCATTTTTGATTTTTAGATTATTTTAATAAATACCAAAAATGAAAATCTAACAAACTCTGCAAAGAAACTGCTCTCTCCATTGTGGTTTTTTGAAAATGTCCTTAATAGACAGGTTTTTTTTTTGGATTTTAGTGGAACTGAATACATAACTTGCAAAGGAATAATGCCATAACATCAAAACACAAATTGGGAACACAAGGAAAAGGATTCAGCTCCCCCTTTTGAAACTATTGGCCCGTGATTATGGAAGTAACCTCACAGTGCTCAAGACCAGTCCCCATGCCCTCTTTGAATACTGAAATTTTCTCTTCCTTAACAAAGATGTTATATTTCAAATCCTTTATTTGAAAAGAAATGTGTTATACTGAAATGCTTTCTAGTGACTTTCTGTTATATAAGGGACTGAAAAATATTTATTAAGTGTTTGTGTTCTGCATGTGCTTTATGAAGTCATCACTTGAAAGCAAGCTTTGTGTTGAATATGGATAATAATTTGACCATAACTATGTAATCACGTGCTTTGGAATTTTTAATTTATAGCATTTTTCTCATTTATTTTTCATAGCCTGTTGCTGTCACTGCATCAAGTACTGATACAGTGAATGGTATTATCAAGAAAACACTTTCAATGCTAGGAATAAGTGTAAGTTACTTACAAATAATTTTTAAATTGAAAGAAACTTAGATTTTTGAGATTCATAAATTTGTTTTTATGTATACATATAAATAAATATCATCATATGATATTTGATTATTATAGATATCAATGTCAAATGTTGCCCCAACCTCACTTTTGGGAACTGAAGGCAGCTATGAAATAAGATTAGTCTATATATGAGGACTGTTCTTGCAGTCTCATTTTAACTTTCATGCCAATTGAAAGTCATAGCTTAATGAATTGGGCTATAACTGTAGAAAACTAATAACAAGCATTTTGATTTTATAGATTATAAGCATATACAATAAAACTTGTATGAGATTTGTAATAGAAAGTTCTCCTTCATTAGAGTGTTCTTTTTGTATCATCTTTTCCGTTTTCTCCTTTCCCATACCTGTTTACTCAGATTCTCACCAGAAGACACAATCTGAATGTGATGAAACCTACAGTCCACGCTTTATTATACATTTTTACATAAAGAACATGTGGCTAGGAGCCAGGTTCACTGGATATTGGTCCCAAGAATTAGATAGCTGATACCTTTAAATAACTGATAAAGAGAGAAACAAGTTTGGATGAAACCATGGACTTGGGGGCATTTGTGTGTGCACCACTCTCATCCTGTTCCGCTTTTAGGTGTCTATTGCTTTATGTTTTGATGGTGCTGGAATGTGCAACTAAGCATTTTTGATAGAAAAGGTGCACATATTTGAGGATAAGGCTGGAAAAAAGGAGGAGGAAGATACAACTCAGTTTTATTAAATTAAATGACTTGTGGACCAATAGGAAGTGAAAAAAGCATGGGCTAACATGGTTGCTTATATAAAATTCTCATTGTGAAAATTCCTTGATATTGTGACACAATCTCTAAGATTTGTATATAAATTTGACTGGGTGGTATAATCAAGTCCCTTAGAAACTCAGGGTAGCCAGAATTTGGAATAATAAATAAACCATTTTTATAGGAGTAGAATTTATTAATACATTGAAAAAGAGCCAAATTTATAACTTCTTAGTAAAGCAGACACCTCTGCACTAATTTCTATCTGTAGGATGTAATCTGCATAAAATTAAATCTTGGAAGAGAATGAGTAGTTTTAGGGACAGAATGGAGAGAGTCAATTAAAATACAATTCATTTAGTTAATATTTGTGAATTTCCTTTGCTTAACAGCTCACTACAAATGAAAGAATTTCTATTTTAATATAAGAATAGAGGCTATTTGGTTATGTATGTGTACCTGATGTAAGTGACTTCAACAACAAATATCCAACGCCTGTCTTATAAGAAAATATGTTTTATGAGGTCTTACTTCCTATTTGCCACGCACTACTGAGCTGATTTAGCATGCACATATGTGTACTTTTCACCAATATCTCCACTTGCAACATGTTTATGCTTTAACTCCTCCTTTAGTACTCCAAAATAATTCAACGGAATGTATGTAACCTAGGTTTTTTTAAGTAGAATTTCAATATTGTTGGCCAATAGTTCTGCTGGCCCATTTCCCAGGTAGAGTTCCTATAAAGCTTTTCCCCCCAGGATAGGGCTGCTCTGACTAAAAGTTAATGGCAACTTCCCTCTGACATCTTCTGAAGGTCTCTTGAGCATCTGTCTCTTTTGCCCAGAGTTGGTTAGCTTGCAATGACTTCTAAGTTTTACTTTGCTCAGGTGTAGTCATGGCATGTGTTTGGCTCTCTGAGCAACAAGTTTGTCTGTAGAGGGACATGTGGAGGCAAAACCCAACATTCTCCTCAAACAGTGGCGATATCAGAAAGAAGGACACTGGGGATTAGACTTTCCATCCTTATTGAAGGAGCATGAGCTTGATTTCTTATTCCCTGGGTAACTCAGAAAATGATGGCTTGGTTGCATTGTGGAGAGTAGATCCATGGTCCTTCAGAAGCCATGAGGCAAGAATCTGGAGCAATCAACTGGAGGCTTGAAAGTACACAGAAATTACTAAAATCAGTACTGTTGAAATTGTGGCCACCACATGCATACAATTGCAATTATACTGAAACAAATTCCTTTCCTTTTTAGAAACACATAATTGTTGAGGAACTGTGTTCTTTAAGAATCTATTGTCAATGATTTTTTGTGATCCTTAGTTGTTTTGTCTCCCAGGGCTGTGAGAAGGAGTACCTGCTGTCCTTCATTTCTGGAAAGGAAGAAGCCCCATTCACACTCATTGGTAAATGTCAAGAAAAATCTAAAATATGATTGATTGGGTTCAAAGTTGTACCTCTTAGTCTCAAAGTATTGATTGTTCTCTGACACTTAAATACCTCTTGTACATTTAAGAAATAATTACCTAGCACTTACTCTATAATGGTACCTGGAAACATCTCCTTACTCAAAAATTTCTGGTATAGTTGAACAGAAAAATATGAAGCTTTCTTCTGATTTTTCACACAAAGAATGTTTTCTTAAAAAACAAGAACAGAACTATTTTGGCTAAGAAATTTAAATTAAATTGCAAATTCCTTATCCCTATTGTTCCTTTTCAGTAAAAATCCACTGTCCTTTTTTCTACAGACTATGGAGCCTCTATTTTGTAAGGACCTTCTAAAATTCAGCCAGGATTGTAAATCCACATGCAAATATTTAACTGACACAAGCTCTATGGTCAGGACTTTTCTCAGCATAAATGGAAAAGGAGATAATCAGGTTCCCAAAGGCTTCCCTGACTGAGCATCCTGAATTTGTCATTTATTAGGTTGCATTTTCTAGCAGGTCTTTTCATATTTACTGATAGTCTACTCATCTGTAAAATAGTCATTAGAACAAATTAGCTGGAAACAAAATTCATAGGCCATCAAGTGTGGTTGAAGAAACAAAGCCATTCCAGCATAGAAAGGGCCAGACAAATTGTGTATGCTGTAGTGAAAAGGAGATGATTTCTGGTGAAAATCATAAAGCATTTTTTTCTTTTTAACAATGTAGACATTACTATAAAATTAGGACCATGAAATAAGTTGGAGATCGATGTATTGAAAACATATTTACCTTAATATAATATATTAATTTGATAAGTAACATTGTCTCACTGATAATTTTAAGGATGGAAAAACCTTCACATATGGTTGGCTCTGAAGAACTCCCACTATCAGCTTTTCTGAGTCTGTAGTTTTGATGTAACCTCAGTTCTCAAGTGTGAGTCAACTGTTGGTCATCCTGATGCCTTGGCTTTATTACACTGATGCCAGAGGATTTCTTTTATTCTAAAAATCAGAAGTTGCCATATTTCTTGTTCTGAATGCAGCTTCGACTTGTATCTGCCAGATGGAAAGGAAAAGCGAGAGTTCACCAAGTAACATCAGTAAAAAATGAGAAATTAATGAATGGGAGCTTATATGCTGTTCCTAGATACTGAAATTCAATTCTCATTACAATACCTTTGAGAATTCTTTGTAAAAGAAGTAATTCAAAGGATGAAAGAGCAAAACAAGTCACTAGCCATGCAGCTCCTGATGACTCTGGGTATGGCTTCCCTCCTTGCAGTGTTTTGCACATTGTTTCTGATTTCTAATACCCTGCAGTCTTCTTTCTACTCCCTTTCTGTGAGGAAACACCAGAAATACAGCAGTGGGAGAGAAAGATGAGGAAAACCAGTCCACTACTCAGGAGTAGCCTTGACTTGAGAACTGATGAGGGAAATAAAATATCCTTAGATAAAACTGACATCATGTATAGCAAAATGTTAATCTTAGCAATTATTGGCATGTATAGTTTGATTATTAAAGAATATTAGTAGCTAATATCCATCAATGTATTTTCTTACATCTTTATAAGTCTCTGCAATCGGAATGACAGATGTGTAAAATGATGACTACAAGGTTAGAGGAGTCAAGCAAAATGCCTAAGATATCAAAACCTGTGTGATGTCAATGCAGAAACTAGAAGGCCTTAAATAGTCTTAGATGGGAACATAGCAAAAGTCACCATTAAACAATGCAGTGGTGAATCTATGCATTCCAAGCAAGGCAAAATATTTGAGTTTTTAAAAATATCTTTATTAAACTCCTGTGCTTTGGCTCCTGGTTTTGAATGGTCTCCTCAGTGAGTGTGCATAATTCATGCAGGAAACATAGCCTTCTTCACTCCATAGGCCCCAAGAGAACGATGCTCATATCACTGTTCATGAGCTCAGCAAAAGGTAAATTTGATCACAACCATCACCATCAGTTTGAATCAATATTTTAATTTTCTCCACATAGGACATGAGTATCCGTACACTATTAAAATGAACCATCTCAGATATAAGGTGTCTATGCCGCAAGGACCAAGAATGTTAACCTCTCAGACCCTCCAGGATTCCTTCCAGGAGCAGATGTCCCCAGATCTGGAAGGATATTTTTTTCTTCAGCCAAAGCACCCACCCAAAGGCAAGTAGGGGAACAGTGAGTACCTCCTTCCCATCTTTCAAGTGCCATCTCTTAGCTCACACCTCCATTTCTGACCAAGAAAATCCATGACACATAAGTATTCTCCCTATGGCAGAAGATGATATATGCAGGAACTGAGTACTCACTCAGAATCAGGCTTAGAACGCCTATAAAGACTGAAGTTAAGACCCAAGTCTTGTCTAGGAGGATTTTTTCATTCCTCCTCAGAGATAATTGCTCTCTTATCTGTTTTCCCAGAGCACTTTAGACTTTAATGAGACATTTGTGTGTCTCAATACAGGATGGTCTTTGAGTTCTGGAGTCTCATATCTTACCCACCCCATGTGCCATTATCTGGGATGAGAGTAGTCATGACTGCATGACTTAGACACACTTGGAACTGATGGTCTTGAGCAAAGTATTATGGTTTTACATGGACTCTCTCCTTTATCTGGAGTGCCTTTTACTCTAGAACTCTACTCCATGGCAAGTTTGCACTCTACAGATAGAATTGTAGAGAACTTTATCAATTCAGGGACTTTTTATTCATCCTTCTTACCAGTTTTTTCCTCTAATGTTACAATGTTCTCCCACTGATATTTCTTTCTCTGATACAAATATGTTATTAATTTGGGATATATTTTGGCTGGAAAAGAGTTTCTTCTTATTTTACTGTTGCCATTGTTATTCTGTAAGCTCACAGCTTACATTTTCTCATACCCTAATTCATTCTGGGACACTTTAAAACAGGTTGCTTTATCACCCTAAATTTTCATGGCACCCACATAAACATTCATTCATAATATGATATTTCCCATCAAATAACATACATCATAAAAGGTCTGACTAAATTTGAAAATATTTTTGAGAATATATTGGACTCGGTGTTCACTTTGCTTTCAGTCTTTTCTCATAGAATAGCTTGCACATACAGCTTTATATCAAGGGACGGGGCATTATTACTATCATTTTTCAAATTAAGACTAGGTAATAGAATATATTTGGGTAATTTTTGAAATGATAAAATCAGAGAAATCAAGTTGAATACCATAATTTAACTTGTGTATTTACATTCATAGTCATCAAATTTGTACATATTGTCATCCAGGAATATCCTCCAGGATTGAAGAATGTGTGTGCTTTCTTCTTATCTACAGTTTGAATTGGTGGGAGTGTGTACAACAGATAGAGAGTTAATTTTGATTCAGTTAGAGGCTGATAACTGAAATGAAGAGAAGTAGAGCTTGTTTTGTGGGGAGATGACTGTTTCCTAGGCTGCCTTAAACTATCTGAGTGAGGGATAAAGTAAACCTCATCAAGAGCGCTATGAATCATGCCTTGTTCTGAGGAGTGCACTAGTCCAATGAGGTATAGATGGTATCATACCTGCAGGTTAAATCAAGGAATTAAATCTAAAGGAGATTTTATTAAATATTCCAAGTAAGTGGCAGAGTCAGAAACCCACAGTGGCATCACTGGAATCTCTGTTCCAGCCCCACAAGCATTGCCCCTGTGTTTATAGAAAAGCCAAGTGAGCAGTTATTTAAAGATTTGTGGTCAAATGTCAATATTCTTGCAAATCTTGGCTCATCTGTCATCTTTCTAAATGTTTGGTACATGCTATTTATTTAATAAACTATGAATGTGCCATGATTGGGAAAACATTCATAGCTCAGGAGTAGAAACTTTGGACTCAGTTTTGAACACAGACTACCTGGTGAAGTGACCAGAGGCTGACTGAGGATTGACTCAGGCAGGCTGTTTCATTAAGGCTATTCCCTTGATGGGATAGACTTGACCATGGTTGCATGTTTGGGAAGTAAACAGAAGGAGTTTTGCTTTGAAAGTAGCACATTATAAGACAACTGCAGTTGGATACCAAATAGTTTTATCTTTCAAAATGGGATATGGCATGTCAATTCAGGGATCATATTTACCCTCCAGAATCTTGTCCAACTAGGTGTTAATGGTCTGATTATACCATACCATAGACCAGAGACAAATCTGTCTAGGATACATTCACATGGAAAGAACTAAACTGAGTCTGATCAGGCCACTAGGTCTAACCATCAGTTAACTGGTTTTGATAAAGAAGAATATATTAACACTACAAGGCAATGAACCAATTTCAGAAAGTCATACAGTTACAGTACAAATGGCTCAGTTCCTCTACTATGCACTGCACCTAGCACACTAAAAAAGGAAAATGGTGGGAACAAGGTGAAAGGAATGACATTAAATGCAATAATCTCCCTTCTTCCTCTACTTCAGAGCCAACCACAGATAAAAGAAGATGCCTTTTCATGAATTGTATATCTCATCGGCATTCTAGATCCTGCCACAATATTTTTTGGGAAGCCCCACCACCTGCAAGGACAGGACTACATGTCAGAACTTCTCCCACAGGTATTTATGAGAATAACAGTCCATCAATTACAATTCTGGGGAAAAGAGCTTGTTGTTACATATTATGTTTAAAAGTTTACTGTCCTACAGAAGCAAATTCTGTTCATGATCTAAAGATTTAAGTGAAAAAACTCAAGATAAAAGCCTGAAAGTATTAGGTTTATGGGACATGTGTATCATTTCCCAGAAAGATCCCAAACGGAAGCAAGAATCCCTCACACATGAAAAGGCAAATGAAGTCTCTAAGAAAAATGGACCCTTGCACTTTCAAGACAGGACAGTTCAACAAAGACTGACTTTCTATAAATTGAGTTTGTTTCATCACCTCATATTTTTTAATACAAGAACATACACCTATCTATTTCAAGGCAAGAACCTACACTTTCATTGGTCACATAGAGAACATGAATTCTCATATCAAAAAAGATTCATCACAAAAGACCCAGCTGAGTCTCAAAATATAATTTGGAAAGTACCAGACTCAATGGTACTGAATAATTTTCCTCACTGAATTGCAACACATAATAGCTTTGTATCAAGGGACAGAGCATTCTCAATTTTCCCACTGAAGCAAAATACAGAATAATTTGGGCAATTTTACACATAATAAAATCAGAACAATAAGACAGAATACAATTCAACATGCATATTTACATGCACAGTAATCCAACATTTGCTCATGTTAAGAACATCCATCCTCCAGAATTTAAGAAGGTGTTTCTTTTTTCTCACCTTATGAATTGTTTGTGGTGTAAAGTCATGTAGAGAGGAGGCATTGTCTAAAGGCTATTTATTCAATGAATGGTATAAATTACAAATTATGTTTGTAATAAATGAAGATTTTTTTTCAAATACTCCTTTCCTTCACCATTCACCCCTTAAGA
The DNA here is from genome assembly GCF_047511655.1 of Castor canadensis. NCBI lineage: Eukaryota > Metazoa > Chordata > Mammalia > Rodentia > Castoridae > Castor > Castor canadensis. The sequence continues at coordinate 89,672,534 of NC_133398.1, forward strand.
AAGGCAGGGACTTGCTTCAGAGAATTTATCATACCAAGGAAATGTAAATTTGATTGCCAGTTATTACAAATTAACTTTCAAGAAAATTACTAACATAGGGCAATGTTTAGGCATCTTCATGGCCTAAAGATTTATGTGAAAACTTCATGATGAAATACTGAAAGCATTAGGGTTATGAGACTTTGGTATGATTTCCTAGACAGATTCCAAACAGAACCAAGAATCAGTCACAAAATAAATAGGTAAATTATGTGTCTAAGAGAAATGCAGCCTTGCACATTCATACAGAGTTTTTTTAAACCTCAGAATAGAGGTCAGTGTGTTGATACAGGTGAGCACTGGAGGGTCATCCCCTCTTCTGGCTGCCCACTCTGACCTGTCTTTCTTCTCTCCCAGGTGTAGATGCTGACAAACTTGGTGTGGATGACTACAACTCAGAGTCTGGTGTGCTTATTACACACTCTGCCCTGGACTTTGTCTCAGAAGATGAAACGTTGACACCACTGGGGAGACTGGAAAAGTACGCTGCAAGTGAGGACGTACTTAACAGACAAATTGTGGCCCAGAATTTGCTGAACACATTGAGGGAAGTCAGTGATAATAAAAGACATTGTATTACAGTTTGGGAAATAATTACCCAATTAGCTGATGATCCAGAATCAATTGTGAGAGCAGAGCTGATGGAACAGGTGCCTCAGATTGCATTGTTTTGTCAAGACAACCAGACTTTCATAACAAATGCTTTTTCTAAATACTTACTACCTATTTTGATTAGATATCTCTCAGATCAGAATAATGTAGTGTGGGGAAAAAGTCAGGAAACTTTGATGGCTTTGCTGGAGGAGGAGTTGATTGAAAGATTTGACTTGGAAACCAAGGTGTGCCCTGTGCTTATGGAGCTGACTGCCCCAGACAGTGATGAATTTGTGAAAGCGGAAGTTCTGCCTATTATGTGCAAGATGATTCCCATGGTTGGGGAGTATATTACAAAATGTTTTATCCTCCCCAGATTTTGTGAGATGTGCTGTGATTATGGAATGTTTCATATTCGAAAGGTCTGTGCTGGCAATTTTGGAGACATTTGCAGTGTAGTTGGCCAGCAAGCTACTGAGGAAATGCTGCTGCCCAGGTTTTTCCAGCTGTGTTTGGATAATGAATGGGGAGTCCGCAAGGCTTGTGCTGAATGCTTCACGGCAGTTTCATATGCAACAAGTCAAGAAATCCGATGGGACAAGCTATCAGCAATATTTGTGGACTTGATCAGTGATCCCTCACATCGAGTTTGCCAAGCAGCTTTTCAGTCTCTGGGACCTTTCATATCTACTTTTTTAAATCGATCTAGGTCAGGACAATATTTTGAAGAAGAAAGCAATCCTTCAGAGGATGTGTCAGAAGATAAGTATAGCATAGGAGATCAAGACATCCCTAAGTTTGGGCAGATCAGACCAGAGGCTGTTCCTTTGAATCTCAGCATCACTAATTCCAGTTTCAAACTGGGAAACGCACTGGAAGATGGTGCTGCTGAAATTTGCCAGAACTGTACAAGTGAAATAAACATTCCAGTGGATAGCTCTTTACTCTGTACTTTGTCCTCTGAATCTAATCAGGAGGCAAGTAGCAATGAGAAGGATGGAAATCTTAATAACTACCAATCTGCACTCCAACCAAAGGTTAGCACCAGTTCACAAGATTACACTCTCTTAGGTAAGAAGTTACCCAATTCACTCAATTTCTGGAAGACTCTTAGTTTTGAAATTGATCTAGCTGAAGAATTTGAACAGGACTCTGGGAAGAGTCTTAGCCCAGAGAGATCAGAAGAAGCACCTGAAGTCACCACGCCAGGTTCTCTAAACATCAACATGACTACAAGGAATGAACTGGAAAAACTGACAGAAAATCTAGAGCCCCACATTGATGGTACAGATGTCAAAGCACAGGTGGAAGAACTGTCAGCTGTGCTGCATGCTTCCAGTTTGGATGCTTATGAGGAGACCTTTCGTATGGAAGAGAGGCATGAGCTGCAAGAAGATGTGGGTATACATGAGCTACCAAATTCTAATGTAAATCTAGATGATTCTGTCCCTTTAATCAGTGATGCTGATGAGAATAAAGACACCACTGCTCACTATGTCCACAGTGATGCAGATGTGAACACCATCAGTGACTTGAACCCTGAGGAAGAGAGGAGGCCTAAAGTGCAAGATGATGTACCCCAGGCTTTATTAGATCAGTACTTGTCAATGACAGATCCCTCTCTTGCAGAGATGATTGATACTGAAATTGTTAAGCATTGTGCCTACAGCCTGCCAGGTGTGGCCCTAACACTTGGAAGGAGGAATTGGCACTGTCTGAGAGAGACTTACAAGATTCTGGCATCAAACACACAGTACAAAGTTCGAAGAACTTTGGCATTCTCGATCCACATGCTTGCAATTATCCTTGGAGATGAGTTGACAGATGCAGATCTGGTTCCAATTTTTAATGGATTTCTCAAAGATGTTGATGAAGTTAGGATTGGTGTTCTTAAACACTTGTATGACTTTCTGTGTCTTCTTCATATTGACAAAAGAAGAGAATATCTTTATGAACTTCAGGAATTTTTAGTGACAGATAACAGAATAAATTGGCATTTTCGAGCTGAACTGGCTAAGCAACTGATTTTCCTTCTACAATTGTATAGTCCCAGAGATGTTTATGAGTATTTGTGTCCCATCGCTCTGCATCTCTGTGCAGACAAAGTTTCTTCTGTTCGTTTGGTTTCCTACAAGCTAGTCAGCAAGATGGTGATGAAGCTGCACAGAGAGACACCTGTGACCTTTGGAGTAGATTTCCTCAACGAGCTGGTGGAGAATTTTGGGAGATGCCCCAAGTGGTCTGGTTGGCAAGCCTTTGTCTTCATCTGCCAAACTATCATTGAAGATGACTGCCTCCCCATGGACCAGTTTGCTGTGTATCTGATGCCACATTTGCTGACCTTGGTGAATGACAAGATTCCAAATGTTAGAGTGCTACTTGCAAAAACTTTAAGACAAATTCTCCATGAAAAAGAATGCTTCTTAGCCTCTGGCAGCTGTCATCAAGAAGCTGTGGAGCAAGCCATCATGACACTTCAGATGGACCGAGATAGTGATGTCAAGTATTTTGCAAGCAAACATCCTACCAGTAGCAAAATCTCTAAAGATGTCATGAACACAGCTTCCTCAACCTACTAGACAACCTGAACCTTGGGGTTCTTCTGCTTCCATGACAGCTGAGGTTCAATCTCCCCATAAAAGTCTGGAAGAGCTATGGGGGTAGAGGCCTTCTTCCCATTGACTTCTTCCAGGTTCCAGTTACCTACACCCACTACCAGGGCTTTTAAGAGTCAGGAGAAACTTCAGGACTCTTTAGTCATGCTATTAAGGTTGTCAGGGTACATGTTTTCCGATCTAAGTGCAATTTATTAATAAGATGTATAAAGAGAAAGATATATAAATTTTTGATTACTTTCTAGATGTTTATGAATAAAAGCAATTTGTGAACAAATGTGAGTTATGACCTGCATGAATGATTTCATATATAACAGGAAAACTAGATAAGCATACTTGTCTTTAAAAATATAGATTTCAATATTATCCCCATGCCTGCATGAGTGATAATGGATTTAAAAGAGACATATCTTAGAGAGAGTTTTACTTGTCAATTACCCAGTATTAGATAAAAATAGAACATCTCAACAGATGCCAGTGTGCATAGAGGAGAACCAGGCATAAGCTAGATGACCATCTAAGTCTTCAGATGGGAGCCTAGCAAAAGTCCTCATTGTATAATGCACTAACACATCTATGCATTCCAAGCAAGGCAGTGCATTTAAATTTATTTCTCTATTTTATAAACTCCTATGCTTATGCTTGTACACTTGTTTCCTACAGGGCTCCCCAGTCAGTGGTCATGATGCTCAGGGACATGGCTTTTTTTTGTTCACAAAGCTCCACAGAGCCATGCTTACACCAGTGTGTGCACACGGTCATACTGAATTAGAATTGATCACGTAGTCAACATTTTCCAGAATCTGAAAATCTCAAAGGAAATGGAATGAACCACATTGGAGACACTGTGTTCCTTTCACTGGAAATAAGGAAGTCCCCCTTCTTTACCTACCCTCCAAGAGCCCATCTGGGAAGCACAGTTGCTCCCTATATGCAAGACCAACTCATCATGAAGCCAGGGCTTTGAGCCAAAGGAAACAGGAGCAATGACTCCTATCCCCAACTTTGAGTGCCTCCAATAATTTCACACCTCCATACAAGAAGGTCATGACACAGCTATTCTCCATACAGAAGGAGGGTGTAGCATAGGCAGTATTCCAGTACCCATCCAGCATCAGGCTTACAGCAAACTCCTTCTAGGAGGATTTATTTTTTCATTTCTCTGGGGAGATAGTTGTTCTCTGTGTGTCCAGAGCACTTTTGATTCTTAGTTCTGCATGTGCACATCTGTGTGTCTCAGAGTAGCATCTTTTAAAGTCTGGGATCTCATATGTTCTTTCTCCCAGAGTTTCATCCAGGATCCTGGGCCAGAACAGGACATGCCAAAATGACTACATGTCATAGGCATATTGGAATGGAGGGGCTTGAGTAAAGAGTTATGGTATTGAATGGAACCCATTCTTTAAAATGATATTGAGATTCTATTTGAATTCAGATGTAACTCTAACTCATAGGAAGCTTACTTTCAACATCTGCTTCAGGTTGAACTCTATACTAGAGTCTGAAATTTTCACAGTTGTGGACTTTGTAATCTTCCTTCTTTCCATTTTCCCCTGCCATTCCAATATTCTCTCACTGCTGTTCTCTCTGACAGAAATTTATTGTTTATTCGGGAAGTATTTTCACTAGATTCTTTTATTATTAAGTTTTTAATTTCTAATTTAAAATTTTAATGACCCAAACCATTAACCCAAATCATCCCAGGAATGCTTAAAGAGGGTTGGGCTTATATACATTTAAATAGCCTCAGCACATGTTTTCATTGGTCACATAGACAATGTCAACTCTCACATCAAATATGATGCATCACAAAAGGGCCAGCTAAATCCAAAAATATGTTTTTGAAAATACGAGATTCAATGTTTACATTGATCTGGTTCTTATTTACAGAATTTCAGCATGTATAGCTTTGTATCAAGAGACAGAACATTCTCAAATTGCCCGTTGAAGCAACATATAGTATAATTAGGGCAATGTTGTATATAATAAAACCAGAACAACAGAATGGTATACAGCAATTCAACATGCATCTTTACATGTGTAGCAATTCAGCATTTGCACATATTGACATAGAGGAACATTCCCGAGGGTTTAGCAAGGTGTCTCTGCTCTCTTCTTTCTCACCTCTTGAATTGGTTGTGGTTTAAAGCCATGCAGAAAGGGGGCATTGCCAAAAGGATATTTATCCAAGGAGTGTTACAATCTGTCTTTGAATTAAATGAAGACTTTTTCCCCCAAATATTCCTTTCCTCCATCCTTTACTCTTTAATAAATGTAGGGCCTTGTCTAAGTAAACTGATGATATCAAAGAAATATGAAGAGAACATTGCTTGTTGTTGCATATTATGTTTAAAAATTTACTCTCCTAGGGAAACAATCTATTCATAACCTAAAGATTTTACATGGAAAACTCATACTAAAACCTGAAAGTATTAGGTTTATGGGACATGTGTACAATTCCCTAGAGAGATTCCAAATGGAGGCAAGAATCCCTCAAAGAATGAATGATGAGTTCAATAAAAATGGAGCCTTGCATATTCATACATACTTTCTACTGCCTCCAAATACAGGTCAGCAGAATTTATCCCATGCATACAAGAGTGATAACGGAAATAAAAAACAACCCACTGGATTTGAAATTGACCTATGTTCAAAGGAGAGCCACACACCAGTTAGGATTTGACAGAAAATAGAATATCTTAACTGATGTCGATGTGCATAGAGTAGATCCAGGCAGATCCTAGAAGGCCCTAAATAGTTTCAGATGGGAAAAAAACAAAAGTCATCATTGTCCAGCACACTACCAGATCGATGTACTCCAAGCAAGGCAATAAATGTAAGGATTTTTTCCCTCATTTTTTGAATTCCTATCCTTTGAACCTGTTTTATGCATGGCCTAGGATATGAATACTCATCGTGCTCAATCAGGAGATGGCCTGGTGATGCAATTCTGTATACCACACTCAGCACTGTCTGAGAAGCATTCCTATGGGAAGAACCTAACTGATTTTGATCAAACCACTTAGTTTAGCCATCAGCTTACTGTTTTATAGAAAGAATATATTAACAATGCAAGGCAATTAAACAGTTTCAGAATGTGGGTTATTTATACTACAAATGATTCAGTTTCTCTACTATGCATTGCAACAAAAATGCTATAAAATAGAAATATTGTCAACAGAGGTAAGCTATTTAAACCACTCTATACTATAATCTTCTTCCTTAGATAGATTTAGAGCAGAAGAAAGTTAAAAGGATATAATTTTTATGAATTAGATATCTCAGTGGAGGCTCTAATACCTGCATGGCCACCATATCCCCAAAGATAGGAAAGCTCTTTGGAAATTCTCTCATGGCTGTTTGTGAGAATGACAATCAGCAGACCCCAATTCTGGTTGGTTTATTTTTGTTCTCTGTACCTCTCCTGAGGAGCAAAAAAGTGGGCTAGTGTGTCCATTGTTCTCACTGAACTCCACCCACAAATAGAGAAATCTAAACTTTGGCTTAGAAGTTTGTTAATAATACTCATGGAATAAAAATCTGAGGCATTTCAGAAGTATGTAAGGCAAGCACCACAGGAAAATACTCATCTATTTTGCTGGTTTCAGTCAAGTCCCACATATACGTGATGGACAAATCCAATGGGATCCGTGAATATGAACATCTGAGTCCCCCTCCACTCACATTCACATTCTCCCTGTGTATTAGTTGAAAATATCTTTCAAGGATATTTTTAACTTTGTTTTTTGGATTTCAGTCGTTTAAACATAAAGATTCATCAGCTTGGCATCTACCAATCCTTTAATCTTAACACAATGCATCAAATGAAAGCCATAGGGATTGGATTATATTATTTGAAATTAGTGCCCTAAATTGTCAGTGGACATTTATTGAATGTCCAGTATCCCACAAAGCAGTATACTGGATGCAGAGAATTTTATAGCAGATTCGAATGAGTATATTATGTCAAGCACTTGATAGTGAATACCCCATGTCTTGCATCTTTCACAAAATCCTGTGTGTCAGATATGGTCTCCGTCATTCCAAATTCACAACTGGAATGAAGAAAATCTCTGTAAAGTTATTTACTGTGCTCAAGGCCAGTCAGAAAATCCTCTTTGGTTACCTCCCTCTGACACTTTCACCACCAGAAGCAGAAGACAAGAATAAAAGGAAAGAAAAGGCTGTTGAGAAGGAAATGTAATCAAGAAATTTTCATATAAGGGATGGATTTTGAGCCTGATTTGAAAAGAGTCTTGGAAATACAGGAAGTGGGAATGGGGATGTAGTCACTTACAGGAGAATAAAGAAATGGGAAATGAGTATAGCAATCTCCATTTTGGGGAAAGACATCCACATCAGGATACAATGAAAAATGAATAGTGGAGTAGGAGAGGGAGACTCAACAGAAGCCTGCAAACAAAAGTTTGAGGTAAAAGCATCCATTCACTGAAAAGAAAAACCTGATCCAGAGTTTAAAGTTTTTCAGGGTATGAACATAGAATGAATTGATGACAGAGCATATATTTAAAGGCACCAAACAAATTTAAAATTAACTTCATTGCTCTTAGCTTTAGCACTATAATCTCTCACTCCCTCACCTGGGCTTTCAAGAAGGGGTCAAGTTCATTCTCTGTGCTTATGTACAGGAAATGCCATGAACTTTCCTTTTCTTTCCTTCTGCAAAGGATATACTTTTCCTTATCAATCAAAAAGGGTCTGTCACAGAAGACATCTTTAGAAATACAAGCAGTATAAAGTCCTGCAGAGGACTAAAGTAGGAACTAAATTCTGGAGTCAGCATGGACATCAATGGGGGAATATGTCTTTTTGGTTGCACAAATATTAGAGTTAGGGAAAGTTCTAGAATCATCCAAGTAGAGCTGCATAACTTAGAAACTGTATGGATGGTTTCCATCATCATCATTACTCAGTAAGAATAGGCAAAATACACTATTGAAAATCTGGAAAATTGAAGAATGCATAACAAAGTCAAAACTCAGGGAAGCTACTCTGATTGTTACAAAACCTGATATGTTAGACATGTGGGGTATAATGACTCCAATATTGCTGACCCACTTGGTGGCTGTCATCAATAACTTTTATGTTTAACCCACCACTAACAGTTGCAGTTACAAAGCACACAACTCCTGTAACAATTCATTTCTTCTAAATATGACTCTTGACCTGAGTGTAGCAGCCAAATGTAGCTCAGAATTCTGAAAATTCAGTTGAATTATACAAAAAGTAGATAAGCTTTAAATGATACAACTAAGTCTCTGTAGTATTTTAAAACAAAATATTACAAGTGAGAAAGAGTTTAATTAATCCATATTTGTGCTTTTTAATAGTTCTGAAAGCATATGATAATGTGGTAATGAGTGCAAAAAGATTCTTAAAAACATTTTAGAATCTCTGCTGAACTTGGTCCTTCCCTATGTTTTCTGAGTGCTTGGCTACTGTTCATTAATGGTTTATTGCTGACAGTTCAGTATGGTTTATGGTCAGTGAGTACTATGCTGAAACTATAGCAATATAGAGTAGGGATCCAAATAAATTGATTGTTGACCTCTAGAAAGTACACACTTGAAATGGATTTCATTTTCTAGCAAGATATAGAGTTACCATTTTCAGATTTTCCAACTTGGCCTGGATAATACTATATCAGATAATTGTAGAGTTAAGCTATCCTAACCTAGAAATGAATATGTAACCATGGCAACATTAAATATACTTAAGCTTTCTATAACCAGTAATAGTGAATGCCCTTGGATTATTTTTCTTGGGTCATGTGCTGCATTTACCACCAAGCACCACCAATGAATTCTGTCTCATGGATCCCAGGAAACCATAGGGGAGACACATATGATTGGTTTTGAAAGTTCAGTGTACAGCAGGCAAATGTGTCCAGAAACCTTCCAGAACCCAGAGCTCGAGTTCTTTCTCTCTACATACTGGGCACATTCCATGGGAATCACAGTGAGAGACCAGAGCCACAACAGGAAGGGATTCCCACACATAACATGTTTCAGCAGCAGAAGGACTGTGACTTTGCCCATTGTCTTCACTTTTCAATCTCCAGTACTACACCCCTGCTTGTTACAAACAGCAGCTCATAAGGTATTAGGATCAGTGAATAATTTCTATAATAGATGTATTTGACTATTTGGTAAAAACTATGTTAACAAGGTGTGCCTTTGAAGCTAGCATGGTGATATGTCAACTTCTCATTCTTACAAAAAAATTTACACTTCACATTTTTGCTTTTTTTCTTGATGGTTCTGGGGTTTATGCTCATGGCTTTGCACTTGCTTAGCAGGCAATCTACCATTTGATCCATTTCCCCTGACCCTTTTTCCTTCTGTTTATCTCTTAGACAACATTTCATGCTTTTGCTCAGGCTGGCCTTAGATGGGGATCATCATATCACTCCCTCTCACCACACCCAGTTTGTTGAGTTGGTGTCTCACTAATATTTTGCCTGGACTTTCCTTGAACTATAATACTCTCATCTCTGCCTCCTAAGTAGCTGGTACTACTGGGATACACCAAACTCTTCATAAATTTTAATAGGCCTAGTATTATAGTATTGAGATATATTAATCAACAATTTAAAGTAACTATGTAGGCAACTAAGGAAGAAACCTACACTTGTATTTCTGTAGCCCTGGCATTCAGAAGTCCAAAGGTGGGATATATTATCATGCAGATTAAGTTTTCATTTTGTGGAGGGTTTTCATATGTTCTAATCCTAGCGATTGAAAATAGTAATGTGTAGTTAATACAGATTTGAGGGCCTTTCCATGTCTTTTGCTTCCTAGTTTAAGAGTTGATAGTTTATATAGTTAAGAGAATTGAAGAATGAAGTTGTTAAAAGAATTTTCGCCCAAGGAATACACATTGCTCACGTTGTAAAATCCACCCCTCACTTAACATGTGTTCATAAGTATTCAGCTCCATTGTTAAGAAAGTTTATTGCTAAGAATTAAAAGCACTGCATTCAAGAAATAATCAAGATGAGTATGTGTATAGAATATAGACATTTGGGATGATTTCTCACTTGTGAATTTTAACTCATCTGGCTCATGTCAACGAGAGGAAGTTTCAGATGGTAGCTGTATCTTCATTCCCATCACTTCCCAGACTATGCTTTCATACTTATAGTTTGAGGTGGAAAGTTTGAGCCAAGGTCTATATAGGTCACTGCTGGGGTAGCTCTGAAGGACTTGGCATCTAAACTGAATTTTTTTCTTAAATACTTTCCCCATAAGTTTTCTAACTTAGATTTTTCTATAAGAATAATAGTATTTTGCCTATGTAAAGGTTTTCTACAAAATATCAACAGAAATATCAAGGCAATGAAGAGAACATAACTGCAGTCTAGAGGTAATGATGCAGCAACTTGTCTGTCTATTCTATGCATGACTCAAAATTGCAATTAGTATAGTCTTAGAAAAATATTAGCTTATGTCTTATAGTTTGAGCAGCTAAAATAATGTCCAGTGCCAAAAACTTCATGTGGGCATATGCATGGAAGCCAGTTCAAGAAGATATGTATGTCTCACTACTCTAAGTTATTGTTTCTCTACTAATGTTGTAGAATATTTGACCATTGGTACACATTTTGAGTACATGCCACTGATGATGAAATTCACTGATATCCTAAAGAAATTAGAATAATAATGTGCCTCAACTTTGTTTAATAGTTATCTAACCAAAGAAGTTCATGTCTAATTGAAGAATTGAACTCAACTAAACATTTTTTGTGTGCATTATTTCCTAGCATGAATGGCGTTGATAACAGAGCTTTGGGCTTTTGCCAGTAAGCAGCATTCCAAAGTTTTACCTTAAAAATGAACAGAGAATTTCCTATTTAATTTTTTAATTTTATCCATAAACTTTTAGTTGAGCATATTCTAGAATGTTACTATAGTCGCAAATATCCTTATATTAAATTAGATGTTAGTGATATTTTGTAAGGTTAAAAACACTGTAGTGACATACAGGATGTATTCTAAGTCATATTTTTAAGACATGATCTCATTGCTGTTGCATTTTCAATAGCATATGTCACTGAAATAGAAAATTTCCTTTTCCTTTCTCCATATTTACAACTTCCTAAGTAAAATTACTTGGATTAAGTGTGTGTTTTTCTGTATTTTAGAATAGTTGCCAAAGTACAACATTCCTCTATTGAACCAAATTTTGGTAATGTTGTACAATGTTCAGAAAAATACCTCAGCAAATAAAGTGTCATCATAAAATTTATTCATGTGTTTATTACCAAGTCTTCTGTGGAAGCATACGTCCTGAATCACAGTAGTAGAAAAGATCCTATCCACAAAGATAATGGGGTTTCCTAATTTTTTCCATAGGGAAGCAGTGACCCCAATTTAATACTGAAATTCAGGATAACTACGACTGATGTTTTCCTTTTTCTAAGTACATAATAATTTACGAACCTCTGGGTTGGCACAGTCATTTCTCCCACTTTGCTGAGATGTTGGAAGATAGCTTGTTAAGGAAAAATTGACAGAACCCAATTCTTCATTTCTGTTCAAGAGGCAGAACAGTAGATTGACTAGTGGAGTAATGGTAGAGAAAACACAGGCTTTGGTAGATTTCCCCCTTCCATATTCACTGACAACAACTCTTGTAATTTTATCATTAGCATACTTTTAAAGTATGCTATGCTCCATGGTACTGTAACTGCTGTCAGGGAAGAGACTATCCTGCTCTTCACTGTATCCCTAATAGTTGGCAAAGATTTTGGGCTTCTCATGAAGTCCAAGTTTGTTGAAGATGCCATGTAAAATGAGAAAGAAGGGAGGGGAAGATTGACTACCTGAATTATCACTCTGCCCCATTGAGCATGTTCAACACTGACCCACTGCCCTCAATTGAAGGACCAGAAAAGGATATTAACCTAGATCCAAAGTACCTCACAAAGACATTTTCTTCTGGTGGTAATGGGTTTTGAACTTAAGACCTCATGCTTTCTAGGCAGGTGCTGTACCATTCAGGCCACAAAGAAATTTTTGTTAAAATCCAAAAAGAGCAAACTGAAGGAGTAGAATGATTCCTTCTTCCTGACAGAAATAAAATTTGAGATGGCTATGCTTAAAATTGAAACCCAAACTTATTAATGAAAGTTTTGTTATAAGCATAAATTTGTGGAAGTTAAATCTCTCTTGCCTTTAAGATGATGACTCTACAAGGAGGTTGCTAAGTTCTTTATTCAAACAGACTTCATAAAATCTGTAGACATGTCCAGAACATATATGAACTTAACAGTAGTCATAACTTAGCCTCAAGTACAGACTTTCATTATACTTTGTCCACTCCTTCACTCTCTTATCTGTTCCTCCTCTTCTTTCACTAGATCTTTTCAAGTAACTTCCTGACTTTCTAGAAAAAAATTATCATGCTCCCAAGCTTTATATTGTAAAATTACCCTCAGGCAGGGCCTGTTTTTCCTTCCTATCCTCCTCTTTTAAAAAACAGACTTTTTTGTTTCACATAGCTATATAAGGAGTATCATTATGACATTTCCATGTATATATGATTTATAAGTCCTATTAGTACATCCCTTCCACTTTATCCAGTTTTTCTCTTTTTTGCACCTTAGTCTCCTTCTTATAGTGATTTCAACAGGTTTAAAAATTCTATGTTCCTTCTTGTATAGAAAGCTCATCAGTCATGTTTCCCTTCTTTACTTCCTTCTTTTACTCTCCCTCTCTTGTTTTTTCAGTCTGTCCTTCCTTGTTTAGGTGTCTGTTTGTTGTTCTCTGGGATTTTTGCCTTGGTATTGTACCTATACCTATACCTATTGGTATGTAAGTCAGTGTGTCCTCCACTCACTGAACTTCCTTGTCCTTTCCAACTATCCTGTGTTAATCAGCAGTTCCAGTTTGCTTCTGGAGATCAAGAAAATTCTTTCTTCTTTGCTATAGATGAAAAACCAGTGATAGATGATGTGAAAAATGCAGAGACATTGAATAGTTTGACTACAAATTTTTACTGAAAAATAATACACCTAGAGGAAAGAATTCACATACATATGTATAAAACTCAGTGAACTTTTTTGAATGAACACGGTTGAGTTAATCTCTATCCAGATCAACAAATAGAACATTTCCAGGACCTCAGGAGTTCTTGCTCTGTCACTAACCCTACTCACTAAAAGCAACTCTTCCAACTTTCTTTCTTTTTTAAATTCTTCATTTATTCACATTTGCATACATTGTTTGGGTCATTTTTCCCCTCTCCCCTGCTGCCTCATAATCTCCCCCACTCAGTTCCAGTAAGGTCCTGTTCTGCCTTTATCACTAATTTTGTTGAAGAAAAGACACAAGCCTAATAAGGAAGACAAAGCATTTTTGCTAGTTGAGTTGAGGATAGCTATACAGAAATATTCCTAGCATTGCTTTCATGTACACATGTGTTATGACCCATGTTAATTCATCTCTAACTGATCTTTACACTGGTTATTGATCCCCTTCTCATTATAACTTCTGTCACTTTAAGGTTTCTGTAATAGTTCCTCTGGAGTGGGGACATCGAACACTTTCATGTTTTGGGTTTCCTACCTATTCTTATATCTCCCATATGTGCTCTCTGCTTGTCATGTGATCCAAGTTCAACCTCATTGCTGCATTTGCCCTAGATCTAAGTCTGCATATGAGGGAGAACATATGATATTTGGTCTTCTGAGCCTGGCTGACCTCGCTCATAATGATCTCCAGTTTCATTCTTCTTCATGGCTGAGTAAAATTCCATTGTGTGCAAGTACCACATTTTCTTCATCCATTCATCAGTAGTGGGGCATCTTGGTGGTTTCCATAACTTGGCTATGGTGAATAGCGCTGCAATAAACACAGGTGTGGAGGTGCCTCTGGAGTAACCTGTGTTGCGTTACTTTGGGTATATCCCCAGGAGTATGCCTGTGTGTATGTGTGTACATGTGTGTATATGTGTATGTGTGTGTGTATGTGTGTGTGTGCATGTTTGTGTGTGCATATGTGTGCGTATGTGTGTGTTTGTGCATATGTGTGTGTGTGCTTGTGTATCTATGTGTGTGTGTATGTGTGTGTATGTGCATGTGTATGTGTACTTGTGTTTGTGTGTGCGTTTGTGCGTGTGTGCACACGCGTGTGTGTATGCACGTGTGCATGTGTGCGTATGTGTGTGTTTGTGGCTATCTGTATGTATGTGCATGTGTATGTGTGCTTGTGTTTGCGTTTGTGTGTTTGCGCGCGTGTGTATACGTGTGTATATGCATGTGCGTGTGAGTGTGTGTGTGCATTGTGTGTGTGTGTGTGTGTGAGGAGAGCCTTGGGGTGATGGGAGACTGCAAGTGACATGGAAATGCAATATGTGTCTTAGCTCCTGACTTTTAGTTCACTTTGCATCTGTTTTTTCATGCTTTGGTTCTCATGGCTCAGTGTCTTATTTAGACTGCCTCATTCTAATGTGGACAAAAAGAGTAATGGAGGGGGTTAAACTGATTTTAGCACAATATATTTACAGATAAAATACCAAGACAAAATCCTGCTGAATGATGTTAAGGGGAGGGTGAATATGGTTGATGTGTTTTTTACACATGTATGAATATGGAACACTGAAACCAGTCAACATCATTTAAGAAGGGGACGGGGGAAAGAAGGAGACTAATGAAGGGGAAGAATCAAACCCATTGTACACATAAATGGAAACATCACAACAAAACCCCCAAGCAACTATTGTATACTTTTAAAAACGTTAGAAAATAAACAAAAACGACTTAAAACTATTGAAAAAGTGCAATAGGCTCTCTGATTGTTATCTTCCCTTCATTCTAGATCATTCTACTGCTGTTTTCATCACTCCAGGTTTCTTTAGTTATGCTTCCCTGTTGCAAAATTCCCTGTTGCTTCAAACTTGCTTACTTTTTCATTGATTTTTAATTTAATTTTTTTGTAGAAAAGAACAAGTTAGTATGCTGTATCAAACCATCAACCTTGTGGAGCCAAGACTAATCCAGCCATATGAACATGTGATTAAGAACTTTATCCGTGAGATCAAACTTCAAAGCACAGAGATGGAAAACTTGGCCATTGCAGTGAAGAGGTATTGAAGTTCTCCCTTTCTAAACGGGACATGGGCCCTTTAACTTGCTTTCTGACCTGGGTGGCAAATGGACTGAACTGCATGATCAGATTATGATACAGCTGGACTTCCTGAGCCTCAGGAGTGTAGGAATGTAATCTCAGGAATCTAACCTGAGCCAGCAGGGGTAAGTTGTGTCAGGCAATACTTTATAGACTCATCCAGCAATCTCGTAGCAGATCATCACAACCCTATTGCAGCAGCTGTTCAGGACCAGTAACTCCATGTGAACAATCCAGATTTATCTTGCATTCAGCCACGTGCAGCATATAGGACATTTCTAGAAAGGCAGGCAGGACTCCATTTGAAACCTAGCCGTGTCACTTAGAGGTATGAGACCTTGCAGGCAGATTACCCTCTCTCCCTGAGTCTCAGTCCCCAGGTACGTGAAGTAAGGATGAATATTCACCCTCAGGGTATTGAGACTCCCTAGACGGCATCATGGGTGGAGCCCCTCCTCCATGCCTGCTGCATGGTAGGTGCTCAGCATTGCTACTTCCCTCTCTCTAGCCCTCCTCACCTGAGCCTCACCCTGAACCA
This sequence comes from Castor canadensis, assembly GCF_047511655.1. Classification (NCBI taxonomy): domain Eukaryota; kingdom Metazoa; phylum Chordata; class Mammalia; order Rodentia; family Castoridae; genus Castor; species Castor canadensis. Next base: position 89,688,469 of record NC_133398.1, read on the forward strand.
AAAGCCCAAGTACTGCTGAAACTCTTACTATAACACAGACAGCTCATGGAAACTAGAGCTGGCCTACATGGCATATCGTCTTGATTTAATAGCCTTCCACTGCAAAAGAATAATTTTTTTTGTGGCAGTGGGGTTGAACTCAGAGCTTTATGCTTGGTAGGCAGGCGCTCTTACTGCTTGAGCAACTCTGTCAGCTCAAGAAGAGTTTATATGTGTACAGTCCACACATTAGCCTCTTCCCTCCACAGAAGGACACACTCCTTTATCACACACTGGGAAAGAGGGCATTTTATTTGTCACAGTTGTTGAATGTTCTGCCCCAGAAGTGCTTCCTGCTACCATGTGTCCTGTTAGTAACACCCTCTGGTGTCTGCCTTGAACTTGTAAACACAGTCCCTTTGACAGGATGCTGCCCTGCCTGTGTGGGAGCAGGTGACATGTCTTCAGCTCCTCTATGTCCTTACTCTTCCTCTCTAAATGACACTGGAACTACGTGGCTGGGCCTATGGAATAACAGACGGGAATTACAATGCAGAAGAGAAAATGTTTTACAATTATGATACTGAATAAAACTGTTCTTCTAGTCCCGGGGATTTTGTTATGAACACTTTAAAATGTCTCAGACTCTGTTCTTTGCCCTCAGATTTGCTTTCTAGGAGTCTTCCAAGAGGGTGTCCTCAGAACTCCAAATTCAGTAGAGCATTCTGGAGAGTGAAAAAGCCTGGAGTTGGACTCCTTTGAGACATGACAGGCAGACACACATTGATTCTTCAGAATGTCCCCTGAGTGTCTATTAAACAGACAAGCACATAGGTACATGCACATGTACACATATACAGATTCACACAGAGATGTGTGCCATACATGCATGCCCTCCAGGAATAGAATCATGTAAACACACACACACACACACACACACACACGCACACTAACTATTCAGAATTGAGAAAGGCAGAGGACATTCAGGAGAAATCCAAAGTATTTGGGGTTGGATATGTAGAAGGAATAGCTGGAAAAAATGATCATAACAAACACAGAAAAGATATGATTTCACTATTTATAGTCCCAGATTTGACCAAAAATAAAAGAAAAGTTGTGATGGAGATATGTAACTTCTAGATTTCAAATAGCAGGTATTTCATAACAGAAACTAACTTTCCATACTTGGTTAACATAAACTTGGGCCAGCTATGTGGTGAGAAGGAAGTAAACAGGAAGAGAAAATGGTAATGTTCAGAGTTGTATGTAGAAGTTGAACTAATACACAACAAATTATGTTGTGAGAGAGTAAATTAGTCAAAAGCTAGATAGGGTAATATAGCAGAGGCCCATCAAACTACAAGCTGGGAGGTCTTCTACTTAAGCCCTTCCTCTGTCTTTATTTTTCATGGTATGTTGTCATTGGCCCAAGTCAACTGACTCTAATTTCATGGTGGCTGCTTTCAGGTTGCTCACAATCTAGTTGGTAGGCAAGGCATAAAAATGTGAGAAGCTAAATTATAGGACATGTAGCTCAATGAGAACAAAAAAATTATTTTTTAAGGTTTAATTTGCAACTTTAACTATTATAAGGTGACAGACATTCATATACAAGACAGTTGCTAGTAAAATAATCCCTATTTTACCCCAATGCTAGAATAATCCCAATGCTAGAATCACTCTCACTGAAATTCTTCTAACTTTTTGTAAAATCAGTGTACCTTGTCTGCATAGAGATCTGATTTATTAATTGCATTAATGAAAGAAACAGAAGTTTTTCTAAAAGACAACCTTATCCACATTATAGAACTTTGGGGGACAGAGTTAAAACAATTGCTGGAATCTCATTTTCCCTTCTAACTAGCATACAGTGTTGTGAGGTTTACATAATAGAATTTTGAGATTGTGTCTAACCATCTTTTTGACATAGTATGCTTTTGTTTCTCCAGGTTTGTAACTCAGTCTTGGTAGCAAAAAGGATTTTCAGAATTTATTGAGAATCTTCCAGTGATTTTATATTTTAGTTGTTCTTTGCCACAATGTAGTTTTAATATCATTTAATCTATTTCATCTGTTTAATATCTAGTTTTAATGTCATTTTACACTCATATGGTCAAATTGCCAATCTTTTTTTATTATGTGAAAGGAATGGGGAAAGTTATTTAGAATGCTGTGTTTTTCCTCATCTACAAAACATAGGGCTAGAAATGGGTGAGCTTGAGTTTCTCTTCATGTTTACAGTCCAAGCATACAGTGAAACTGTTTGCCTCTTGTTGAATTCCAGAGCCCAGGACAAGGCAGCCTTGCAATTGAGTGAAATGGGGGAAGAAATGGATCAGAGAATTCAGGCAGCAGAACACAAAACCTGGAAAGATGTGAGTTTCTGGGATTGGCATTCATGCAGCTAACCATTGTGGAGCACCTCTTAGGAAAGAGTGCTGAACTGTCCTCTCAGTGTCAGGCTGAGGGACAGCAAGCTTAAGCTCCCATGAGACTCTGAGAGAAGGGAGTGTTGGCTTTTTGGAAGTGGGGTCAGGAGAGACAGAAATTGTGGTCAAGTAAATAAATAAAGCAGGTAACTTCAGACAGTGACAAGTACAGTGAAGGAGCAGTGTGTATGATAAACAGTGACTGGGAAAGATTCAGATGAAATTGGGAGGTTAGGTCCCTCTTTGATGGGGTGACAGGAGAGCTCAGGAAATGGAGGATCCAGCCTGCAGTAGAGAAGCTGGCTGGGGAAAAAGACAAAAGAATAAAAAGAAAGAAATCAAGATATAGAGTGTGTGGTGCACCCTTGGAATCTCAGCACTCAGTAGGCTGAGGCAGTAGGATCACTAGTTTAAGGCTTCTGGGCTACATAGCAAGACTGTGTGTCAAAAAAAAGAAACAAACAAACAAAAAGTCCCAACCAAACCATCAACCAAAAAAAAAAAATGAGAGTTAGGTAAAGGGAGGGAAGAGAGAGAGAGAGAGAGAGAGAGAGAGAGAGAGATGGTTTGGCTTCTACATACTCATCTCCTTGCCCATGTCCACTGCCACCTTTAGATCTGGATTGCAGTAGTGACATTAACATTCTGTCTTCCAACTTTGGTGTATCATAGTGAAATGTAAATTACTGTATTTTATTTTATTACAATTATTACAGGAGCTCTTCTTTTGGCAGTATGTGGGTTTGAATTTAGGGCTTCAGGCATGCTAGGCAGGTGCTCTACCACTCAAACCACTCCACCAGCCCTTCGTTAATGTTGGTTATTTTCAAGTCATTGTCTCATGAACCATTTGTCCAAGCTGTCCTCAAACCGTGATCCTCCTGATCTCTGCCTCCTGAGTAGCTAGTGTTACAGGAGTGAGCCATTGATGTCCAGCATTACAGGAATTCTTTAAAGTTGAAAGTTGAATGCTAGCTACCTTTAGTGATTTGGGTTGAAAACATAGTTACCTTTCTTCATTATAAAATAATATTTGGGCAATTAATGTTTACTGAAAGCAGAAAATATATGTATCTCTTTGAGTAGTTATTATTAAGTTAAAAATCCCATTTCCATGTGTTCATTTGCCGCTTGATGAAGAAAGACAGCAAAAGGGCAAGTGGTCTGGGCATTGCCATCCCACAGACATTAGTTTGGTCCTAACTCTGCCCTTCCTAGATCAGGTGACAGTGGAAAAGTGACCTCACCTCTGAGACTGTGGTGTTGCATCTTTAAATAGACTAATTCTATCTGCTGGCTTCAATGAGGGTTAAGCATAATAGTATATATGAAGTGCTGGGCACCGTGCCCAAGATGTGGTGGGCACACCATGGCTGCTGCTCCTTTTGTTCAGCTCTTTTCTGTGGTTCAGTGTCCTCTTAGGTCCTTTCAGATTCATTGCCCTAAATGGCTATACTACATTTGTACCTGTAGATCTTTTTGTTGTCCTACTGTTAATAACAAGCTTAATAACTCTTTGGATGTCATATTTCAGAGTAAATGACTCAGGGTTCATGGCCCATGACATTTTCCTTATTGTAGTGTAGAAACAGTAAAATGACTTCTTCTTTTTTCTCTCCATTGTATTTAATACGCAAACCCATTCATTCATCAAACACTTAGCATTTCTTCATTAAACAGTTGTCATTCATTCACTACTTATTCATTCATCACTTATCCATTCGTCAAGCACCTAACAGTTACATGTGTTCCTTTGTCAAATGTCACTGCTTCTTCCACTGCCTATCCAATTAGCTGTGGGTAATGGAGGTGTTACCATGGCTCCCACCTCTTTTAACGTTGTGTTTGGTTAATTATAACATCTTCCTTGGCTTCCTGGCTTCAATCTAGGGGTGAAAAACCCTCGGCATCCACAGCTTCATTTCTGTATCCACAATGATGGCACATGCCATCAGTCGGTTTTCCCATGCATGTGACCCCTGAAACCTCAGCATGCCAGTCTAGACAGGCCCTCCCTGCCTGCTGAGCAGCTCTGGCACTGGGGGGAAACCTATTTGCCAGTGCTTCCTTGCTCCCACCTTGCTCCTTGTGATCACAGTGTCTCTGGAATGACATGTCCTGCTCACTGAAGACTTTCCTTAACTTTCCTGCAGTCATGGCCCCTCTTCATTCCCCAGGGTCTTCACCCCACATGCTGGCTGGCCCAGTGATACCACTGCTCATGGCTCTGCTTCTACCACAGCTCTTTTCTTTGTCTTGGTGATTGCCGCCATTACGAGCTCCCTTCTACTTTCCTAAATCCTTGCAAAGTTCAGAGACAGTCTCCACCTTGCCCTTGGTTCCCTCCTCTAAGTCTCTAGCAACAGTCACTCTTCCTGACCTTGAGTCAGAATATAGAGTACATATGGCATTGTTTCAGTTAGTTTTGATTTATCGTCACAGGTTTATTGAGGTTATAAGGGCATGCAATAAACTGCACATATTTGAAGTGTAGAAAATGTTAACTTTGAAATCTGTATACACCATGTTCTCAAGCAAAGTCATGGATGCTGCCATCCACCACAGTTTTCTCATGTCCCTTTGTTATGCATTCCTGTCCCCTTCCTTGCCCCTTTTTGCCAAACAACCACTGTTCTATCTTTGTCACTACAGATTAAAGGTTCTAGAATTACACATAAATGGAATCTTACAGTTTGTGCTTTCTCTTTTCTGGCTTCTTTTACTCAACACAATTATTTTGAGACTTATACATGCATGAATTCATTTTTATAGCTGAGTAACATTCCATTGTGTGGATATACCACATTTGCTTATCCATTCGTCTCTTGAGGGACAATTGAGCTATTTCCAGTTTGGAGTTATTGCAAATTAAGGTGCTATGGTTATTCATGTGCAAGAATCTGAGTAGGCATATACGTTTATTTCTCTTGAGTGAATTCCTAGAGAGGAATAGCTTGATCATCTGTGTAAGTCTGTGCTTATTTTTACAAACACTGTCAGTTGTACATTGTGTGGCAGAGGAGAGAGTTCTGTCCTTCAGTTCTAGTAGTGTGTAGAGGAACCTGAGTGTGGTTTCATTGCATTTCTCTAGCAGATAATCAGGTTGAAGATTTCTTCATGTGCTTATTTGCCATGTGTGTTTCTTCTGGGGTGTAGTTTATGTTAAAGTTCACTCTGCTAACTTTAAAATTAGGTTGTTTTCTTATTACTGAGTTTTGGGAATTCTTTATATATTCTGAATATAAGTCCCTTATTAGATACCTGCTCTAAATATGTTTTCACCCAAATTGTGACTTGTCTTTTTACCCTACTAACAGTCTTTGGAAGAGTAGAAAATTTTAATTCTGATGAAGTCTAAATTTAAAATTTTTCTTTCATGGATCATGCTTTTGGTGTTTTATTTGAAAATATTTGACTAAGTCAAGGTTCCAAGAATTTTCCCTATTTTTACTCTGATAAGTTTTACGGTTTTCCATTTTCCACTCAGGATCCATTTTGTATATGGTGCAAGGTATGGCTCCAAGTTGTTTTATTATTATTATTATTATTATTATCATCTATGGGTATCCAATTGTTCTAACACCATTTGTTGAAAAGATTATCTATTATTGCCAGGTGCAGTGTCCCACTCCTGTAATCTTAGCTACTCAGGAAGCAGAGATCAGGAGGATCATGGTTTGATGCCAGCCCACGGGGGTAGTTTGCAAGACTGTCTCCAAAATACCCAATGCAAAATGGCTGGTGGAGTGGCTCAAGCAGTAAAGCGCTTGCCTAGCAAGTGTGAGGCCCTGAATTCAAACCCCAGTACCACCAAAAAAAAAGACTATCCATTTTTCACTGAATTACCTTTTTTGTTCAAAAATCAGTCTAATTTATTTTTGTGGGTTTATATCTAGGTTCTGTGTTCTGTTCTGTGTATTGGTTTGCCAGTATTGCATTGTCCTGATGACTTGAAGTCAAGTGGCACTCATTTTTCATCTTACTGTTTTTCAAAGTTGTTTTAACTATTTTAGGTTGTTTAATTTTCATGGAATTAGCTTGTGATTTTCTTTAAGAAAAAGCCTGCTGAGGGTTTGATTCTACTTTGTTGCAGCTGATGGGCAATGCAGGAGTTCTGCTGATCAACAAGCCTGAGTAATCTCTCCATTTGTTCTCACAACACTGTTTTATTGTATTCAGTGCACAGGTCTTACATATCATTTACAAATCTATTTCTAAGTTTATCATATTTTGATGCTCCTGAAAATATGTTTAAAATTTTTATCTGACGGTTTCTTCTTGAAATATATAGAAGTATATCTGATTTGTGTATATTGGTCCTGTGTTCTGTAGCATTGTTTGTAGTGCTTTATAGTCAGTAGCTTTTGGTAGATTCCATCAGATTTTTTTAGATTGATAATAATGTAGTCTGTGAATAAATACAGTTTTATTTCTCTTCTAAGCTAGATGGTGCTTTTAATTTTTCTTGCCTTATTGGCCTTACTAGAAGAATAAAAGTGGAGAGTAGTCACCCTGTATATTCAGGCTTTCAACATTAGGTATGATGTTAACACGTGTCATTCATAATGCCCTTTGATCATGTGTTTCTTTAGGATATTAATGCAGCAAATTCACTGATTGATTTTTGTATGTCAGCACAACCTTGAACTCTTGAGATCCATCGCAATTGTTTATATTATTCTTATAAGTTTTTAATTCAGTTTATTAGATTTTATTTATCATATTTGCATCTGTATTCATAGGAGATACTTGTTTGTAGCTTTAATGTCTTTGTTTGATTTTGGTATCAGGCTAATGCTGGTCTTCACAGAATAAGTTGGAAATTGTTCACTCCATTTCAATTTGCTAAAAGCTTGTGAAGACTTTATCTGAACCACCACATTTTCTCCCCCATATTATTGTAACAACCTCCTGTTCCATGTCCTAGCATCTACTTGTTGTAGACTAGAAATGAAGTAAACTTCCCTTACCTCAGTAAGGAAAGTAAAAGTCTTCTATACTTGTGAATTTCAATCCCAGAACTGTTGCACACCTAAAACCACCTGGTCTTCTACCATCCCTCCTCACTCTCCCTGGGTAGGAGAATTGATGCTTAGGTTGACACAAAATGCTTTTCACCTATGGGGTTTTGAAGGATGTTTATTTTAAGAGGGTGAACCTATTTAAATTAACAGTTGTCTTTTCTTCCTTTCTATCAGGAAAAACGCAAAGCTGAGGAAGCCCTGAGTGACCTCAGGCGTCAGTATGAAACAGAAGTAGGAGACCTGCATGTGACAATTAAAAAACTAAAAAAGGTATTTATGTAATAGTTAGACTTCTAGCAACAGCCTCAGTTTTTCAATAGTCCAAGCTATTGATAACTAAAAACATTTGGAATCATTAAAGTGAAGACAGAATCAGATTTCAGAGTCAAATGAACACCTTGGGAAGATTTTTGTTTTTTTTTTAAAGGACCATTGAGTTATTTCCAGGATCACCTGTCTTTTGCATAGTCTAATAAATATTTCTTACCTCTTCAGCAGTTGTTCATCAAACCCCAGTTTGTTTTCATAGTCTTTGCGGATCAAGTGCCCGCAAGTCACCTTGTCCAGTGAAACATCTGCTTCATGACAGTGCAGCATTATCTTTCTTCATCAAGAATTGCTATATCTATCCCCCTAGCTTACTGCAAGGCATGTGGCAGTTATTCAATGAATATCTATTAAATGAAATGAATAATTCTCTTATAAGTAGAATGTTCCAGATCTAAGGGACACCTGATCAGCAAGAGGTAAGAAAAATCTTGTTGAAATATGAACAAAGGCATGATCAAGTTTAGGCTTTTTCTCTACTTTATTCTAATGAGCAGGGTCCATTCCATTCAGTGGTGTGCTGGTAGGTGTTAACACATGGCTCTGGAGTGGAGCAGAAGGAGAAGGGAGAGATTTGTAGAATTTGCTGATTTTCATGTTGGAAATACTTGCACCATTACTGATTTCAAGCTGTTAAGTTGATGTCATGAGATAATGTTGAATTGAAGCAGATTCTCACCTGCTGGTACAGGCTAACTCCAGCAAACGGTTTTCCATAAGTAATGAAAATAAGTAAAACAGATAACCAAAAAACCTCTGGGATGGTTAAAAATTCTCCCCTGTAGTCTTCTGGAAAATTATCATCTGTGTCTATCTTATATCTGATTTTCAAAAGTCCTCAGAGCTTTGCACTCTGCTTGTATTACAGAATTAATGTGCCAATCTCCTATTCATGCCAGAGCCATACAGTCTTCATTTACTTTGAATCTTTAGGCTAAGAGAATGTGTGCAAGAAAGTATACCCTAACACAGTGCATAAAAATACTCAAACAGTGAGAGATATGAGACTCGAGTCCTCATTGAGACTGTACTAGTTTCTTTCTGTAACACACGAGACAATATGCTTCTTCTTGCTGATCCTTAGTTTCTTACCTATAAAATGTTAATAATGAACCATCTTGCCTTACTGTAATAACTGATATTTTACTGACTACAATTTATTAAACTGCTTTTCACATAACTTAAAAAATCTAATAGTAAACCTTTTTCTGAGGAAGGCAAATTATCCTTTTACAAATGAGGACTGAGTTCTATAAAGAGCTTGATAAGTGATAAATGATAGAATTGTCTTACTACACATTTTATGCATTCTCACTTATACCAGATTTCCTGCCCACCTGGTGTGTGGTTGTTATATGAAACAGTGAGATGATTTATGTGAGAGTGTGTCAAAGGCTGTAATAAAAACATAGGAAAGTTTGCAAATTTATTATGATTTTTATTAACTTGCTGTGACTCTAAGAAACTCATTTTCTCCATAATTGTTCTTCTCTGAAGTCAGAATGCATTTTAAAGTCAATGGATTTCCTCAGTCACAGGCATCCACATGGCAGTTATGACATAGCTGTGTAAAAACCTGCCACTGATACCATTTGGCAACAAGAAAACAAATCCCTAGTCACTATACTTAGACTTGAAATGTGGGGTACATTTTAAACCATATGTAAACACTGCACAAATCCCAGGTTCCAAGATGTATGCTCTTTGTGGGAAAGTCATTTATTTTCTCCATGTTATAGATGTTTCTCAACCAGTGTAGACTGTTAACACTAATGAATCAGCCAGCCAGCAAGCATAGCTCATGTATGCACTCACTAATTGTGCATGTCTGTAGCTTTGCCTGATGCTGAGATAATGATTTCAGTCATTCACTAAGCATCTCTTGAACTCACCGTGAAGAAAACATGGGTGAGCCTGACACTAACTCTGCTATTAATATCTTACACCCTAGCTTTGGAGGTAGGACCTTCATAAACAATTTTAATGCAAGATAGAAAGTGTTCCGTGCAGAGAACGTAAGAGAATGTGCATGTCTGTACTCATATGTAGCATAACTGAGCAAAGCAAGTATTGGATTGCTTTATTGATGGTTCCAGAAAATCCTTTTCTATTGTTAACACAAAAACTCATGTAGCAATAAAAGATCTTTTTCCAATTTATAAATTACTTAAAATAAATGTTCAAAGCCTTATATATTTCATGTTATTTAATGATATTTAGTGATTAATAGTCATATATATTAAAAATTGAAGACTTGTAGAATTCCTATATTCCTGTTCAAGAATATTCCTAAACTTCACCAATATAATTAAAATGAGTTTGTAAGATCAACTTGTATTTGTTTTTTCAGCTCGAAGAGCAATCAAAACACCTAAGTCAAAAGGAAGATGTGGCAGCATTAAAAAAACAAATTTATGACTTATCAATGGTAAGAATCCCCTTTAAACTTTCAGAAATGTGTTTCTGGTTAGTGAACATATACATAATCATTCTGTTATTTCAGTATTCCAGGTATAGAACTTTAAAGCAAAATCGATACTATAGAGAAAGTCTTTAAAATATCCTTAAGTAAAGGTGTTATATAGGAGACTTTTCCTGTCACTGATAAGCCACCTATTATGAATGGTTTGATTTACTTTTTATTTCAAAGTAGTAAAGACATGGTACTTAAACTTTGCCTAGCATAGTTAACCCTACTCTTTCAGCACCAATCCTGGTCTGTATCCTGATTTGTAACATGCAAATACCATTGCTGCCTTCCTCCAACTTTCCTCTTCCTGACACTTTTCTATCTCTTGTTGACCATATCTTTATATTTTTTCTGTTGCAAAAACTGATTAACATTCAAATCATTTAAGTTCACTTCATTACTAAGTTTTCTTTATTTTGATTTTAGGTTGACTCCAAACATTGAAAGTAAATAAAGAACATTGTCTTTATTGTGACTTTTTAACATGTTCCCTGTAGAATGAAGCAGTGAGCTAGGATTGTATTTCTTTGACTCTAGTCATTATTCCTATGTTATGTCACTCAAAAGAGTAGTGTCCCACCAGGTTCATGATTAAATTAATTCCATACCAGTTCCAAATTTTGCCACATCTTAGTTGGCTTTACATTTGGATCATGACTTTGTTGTAGAGTTACTAGCTTTTCTGGGAGAATTCTTGGTTTCTTCTGGTAAAAAGAAATCTTTGTGATAATCACTGATATCTTAAATTTTTTTATTTATTCTTCTAGTGCATGGAATTTAATTTTTCCCGTTAGAAGACACCAATTTTGGACTTCATGAAATGTCTGTTTTTGTTGGACTTAATTGTGTTTTAACTTCCTACCCATATATAATTCTGAGATTTTGTTTCAATGAAGGATTCTAGTCCTTCACTCAATTTCAATATTTTGCATATTAAAATTTTCTTCCCTCTGTATTGGCATCCTCATTTTGCTGTAGTACATTCTCAGGGAACTTGTGCAGGAAGGGTATGTAGGGGATAAATTTCCTAAGTTTTTGAACATTTGAATATGTATACTTCTCCCTCACAATTTCTTCAAAGTTGACTTTCTGGGATTTATTAATTTAGATCTCTTGCTGACTTTTTTTTTCAAGATATCTGGTAGTCCTTGGGATTTTTTCATATTTTTAAGTTAAGGATTAGCCTGATCATTTTAGGTAGGTGGCATAAGACTCCTTTTTACTAAACAGACCTGCTTATACCCAGAAAGTGTTATCTTCCCAGAAGGTCTGTGAGGCTGGACCCCAATTCCCAGAATGAGTAGGGCAGGGATTGCCAAAGGGCTGCTTTAGTTTTCCCTAGGAGTTATTCAGTTCAATTAAAAATATGACCTCTGTCTTGTTGCCTGTGGAATCTACTCTGCCTATCTGCTATTCTTTGCTAGGGTAAGAGAGGGGATGGTCTTGGATGGAATGCCTTAATACAATAATCTCTATTTATAGCTCCACTTCTCATTCCTGCTTTCTGAGTTTCAACCTCACTACTTGTTCCCTTTTGTGTTCTACAGCAGAACCTTTAACACACTTCTAGAATGCTGTTTCACTGCATTTTTTGTTACTATAATGAAATACCTGAGGCAGAAAAAACTTACTTAGCTCATAGTTCTGGAGATTCAAGGGCATTGCACCAGCATTGGCTCATCTCTGGTGAGGACCTCATGGTAGATGGCAAGAGTCTGTGTGAGAGAGAGAGATCACATGACCACCCAGGAAGCCAAAGAGTAACTGAAGTCCCCAAATCACTTCTGATGCAGCTGACCTAAAGAACTTCCGTTAGGCTCCACCTCTTAAAAGTTCCATTATCACCAAACTTGGAACAAAGCTTCCAATGCATGGACATTTGGGGTCACACTTAAATTATACCCAACCCATAGCAACTGCTTTTTCCCTGACTCTCTTCCCTTTGGCAGAAACCCAAAGGTAAAATGGAAAACCCAGCTGGTTTCTATTTTCCAAAAGTGTGTTTAACTACCTTGACTGCTCATGGGCCTCTTTTCTGTTCCTTTAACTGTTATTGGTTAATTTCTTATATTTCTTATTAATGGAGTTTTAGAAGGGGAAAAAAGACAACCTCTTGTACTCAGTCTACCATCTTGAATTTCCAGTGATTTTTTTAAAAAGAAAGATGTAGAAATTTTCTAACCACACTAGTTTATTTTCAAGCAAAAATTTTAAAACTTAGGAGATAGGGTTGGTTATAAAAAGTAGCCAGTTATAAGTACAATTAATTTCTCAAAATGCTTATCAGTAGTTTTATGTCTCTCATTAAGGAAAGCAGGTGTTCAAATGTTTGATCTGAGTTAATTTGTCAATAACATGTTAAAGTACATCAAGATGGACCCCTGATTATTTTTTATTAGCATATTGTATTTGTAAAGGGGGTATCCATAGTGACATTTACATACGTGCTTACAATACATCTGAATTAGATTCCTGAGTATTAAAATATGGTAAAAAATGGCAAGATTTTTTTTAAAGAACAACTTTGAGGACTCAGATTTACAATAATTGTACAGACAGTTCTTTTAACTTCCAGACTTGTAGAATTGGGGCAGGATAGGAGTGGCCAGTGGTAGGGCTACACCACACTGTGCTTCATTTTTACAGAAGCAAGAAATTCCGGATCTAATGCCCCTGTTCCTTTTCTCTAGGAAAATCAGAAAGCTAAGAAAGATCTTTTAGAAGCACAAACAAATATAGCCTTTCTTTGGAGTGAACTAGATGCTTTGAAAAGTGATTATGCTGACCAGAGTCTGAATTCTGAAAGGTATGAATCTTTTTGTATTTCATTTTTTAGTTTGAGTACAGTATTTATTTAGGTAATCACCCATGGGAATGAAGCTTCACTATTTAATAATGAACTTAACTCTGTTTCTTAACTCTGCCAATATGATCTTTACTGTCTGTAAATTATAACTTTAGTGACAGATTTCCTAGGTGTGTGTATGTGTGTGTGTGTGTGTAATTTTTCTTCAGACGACAGCTGAATTGCATTAATTATGGTTGCTTAGGACAATACAGTGCTTAATAAGTGGTTGGATTAATTGGGAGAAAATTGTAAGAATATACCTTAAGTGTCAAGAGAGAATGCTTGCTAAAGTGCTTTGCAGGTAAGAATCCTGTCCTAAAGCATTAGAATGGGAACTTCTTAAGTGGGTCATTTTGATTTTCTGTGCTTTAATTTTGCAGTTTGGTTTTAATAATATAGAACCTGTTACATACAGAGACATGTATTTATACATAAGAGATATACACATGGGTATTTACATAGGGAACATAAATATGACCCTTGTACTTGTGCACTTGGGGAAAGGTTTTTTTTTAATTTGTTTGCAAACTTTAATCAGAATTAAGGTCTTATAATAGAAAACAATGAAACATGAACTAGATTAGGAGTTCCAATTTTGGAGTCTATAAAACAAAAGGAAAAGATGTGGACTTTGCAATTGAGAACTTCACATTTAGTGAGGAAAACAAAAACTAAGGGGATTCTGGGCTAAACATGTAAGAGCTAAACAATGTCAGAAACAATGCTCCAGCAGTGTCATGGTTGGTGTTCATTGCCATGAGATGACACAGGTTTTCTCTTTGTTTAGTCCTTGTTACTGAGGAGACAGAGGTGAGCATAGGAAGAGGGATAGGCCTGTGTTGATGCAGGGGAAGAGGCGCCAGTGACAGCAGCCTCAGCAACTGACATTGGTAGCAATGCCATCTGACAGGCACTATCCTTGATACTTTAATTGTATTAACTCATTCCATCCACAGAATCCAGTATTAGATAGGAATCTTCATTGTCTTCATTTAGAGATGTAAAAGAGGGACTCAGAGATGTCCCAAGTGAGAGAATAGCCAAGGAAAAGGCAGGAAATAGGGAAGGATAAGACTGCTTTGGGGAAGGACTATCAGACAAAAAGAGATGCTTATGATGGGAAAGCAAAATTTAAAAAAAAACTTAGAAGTTTAACAGCTAGTTTAAGGATGTACTGAAAGGCCCCAGAATTTTTGGTTAAAAATCACTTAAATTCCTATAGACAATTAGGAAACTTTCAGCTTTATCATTCTTGGAGTGAGTGGCTAGGTTATTGTGCATAAAACTTGATAGCCTAAGGTCATTGGAAGCTAGTGATGGGCCTAGAAGTGAGAGACATTGGCTCTGAATGCATGGTTTGAAGAGGAAGCCAGTGTCTCTGTAATAAAACAACAGAGGGATCACATGTGTGACTTTCTCATGAGCCCAGAAAGCTTGTTTCTGTAGATATTCCTTTGGTGTCAGGTTAGCAAAGGAAAGAGGTCAGGAGTCATAAAAAAGGAGGAAATAAGGGGATCTGAGATTTGGAAAGGTTTGGAAGGAGCAGAGAAGGTTCAGAGGACTGAGGGACCTTTTACTGTGACCATGTGGGGGAGGGGACTTAGGAGCAGTATGGATTTAGAGGAACAGGCCAGGCCCATGGGAGAGGGCAAGAGGAGCTGGTGGGTGCAGAGTAGTGATGCGAGGGAGAAAGCTCAGACATGGGACAGTTTTGCACAAGGAGGCACAGGGCGTGGGGGCATGGGTGGAGTCTCAGAAAGATTGGAGACTGTGACAACACAGGAGACAGAGTGGGAGCAGTGAGCCGAAGTAAAACCATGATTAAGGATTCATGCGTTTTGAAAATGCAAAAATGCACCTAAGAAAGTAGGTATTGGTAAGGACTTGACACACAATTCTCATTTAAATATAAAATATAATTTTACAGGGATCTGGAAATAATCCGAGAATACACAGAAGATCGAAATAATCTTGAGAGGCAAATTGAAATACTCCTGTAAGTTCTCATATAAAATGCTCTTTGCACTCACATTTTACCTATTTTTTTGTTAGTAAAACATGTGCCACATATAACAGGAGTCACCATTTTCTCAAGACCTGTTTTGCAGGTCGGTGTATTACTTCTTTTCACTACATTACATTTGGCAGACCCTCTTAGCTTTCTGATGTGACTAATCCTAAATAAATTATTCCAATGCAGGGAATACAGTTCTTAAAAGTCCTTGCAAGCCAGCTGGTATGTGCAGCTCACCGTTATTACACCTTTGTGAAGAATAACAGCCCTGACCTCTCAGCTTTCTCTGCAGACTGCACACTTGAGAGCTTGTCAGGCGTCTCACATTGTGAGTGCCCCAGGATGGCACCTATACCACCATTCTTTGTCAATTTATTATGCTTATTTAGGTGTATATTTTTCCCAGTTTTTTCTCTTTCCAAGAAATGCACCTATCTGTCAACTTCATAACTAAGTTGCAGTAATTCCATCCTATGAGGGTCTTCCCCTCAAAACCTTGACACCCTTCCCCCTCCCTTTATTTTTCCTTTTCACCAATGCAGCATTTTCTTCTGAGTTCACCACATGAAGTAAAAGTCAGGCTTGATAAGTTTTTCTTTACCCTTTTTGAATATGAAGTCTCACCTGTGGTAACTGTAGAGTTCATTTATTACAACAGTTCTATTCATTCAATAGATTTGTCAGTTAGTAGCTTTTATGGGTCAAATACACCAGGATAGAGTGGTAAGTCTGAGAGGAAAAAAAACCTCTTTCTTTATGGGGTTAGTCTAGAGAAGGAAGACAGAAACTGATCAGTAGTTATAGAAATAAATACAAAATACCAAATGTAAGCAGTCTGGGAAAGGAAAGATGCATGTCCCCTAAGGGAATCGGGGGCTTATCTAAGAAGACCCATGATGTGTTCCTAGAGGGAGTGACACTTCAGCTGAGTTCTGAAGGATGAGGTGGCCATGAGGAAGGAAAGATTAGCTACTCCATGAGGCAGGGGCTCTGTTATTATCCTCATTTTGCAGCCAAGCGAGATTCTGACATTAAACAATTTCACAGTGTCATGTGAAGTAAGTACCTGAGTTGGGATTTGGACTCTGCTCTGTCTGAGATCAATATCCTGGTGTTTACTTGGTGCAGAAGTACCACCAGGTCATGAGTAGGATGCATGAGTAGGATACAGCCAGTATGCTGTAACACACTGTATCCAGGCCTGGCCACTTGCTGTGTGAGGCTGGCTGGGTTCAGGCATCTGACAAACAGACGGGCATGAAACCTATTCAAATAGGTGTGCTACCTGAAGCAAGAGTGAGTTCCACAGCATAATTAATGTATTCTCAAACTACCAAGACCTTTAAAGAGAGATAACTAATTAATTCATCTGTTATATTTTGAGTAATAAATTATGATCTTAGTTTTTGAGGTTTGAAGCAAAGTGGTAGAATGTTACAAAAGATAATAAGTAATTCTGTGTTCTGAATGTCACCAACTGAAAAGAAAAGATGACATTGATTCCCACTAATACTTTCCATATCTGTCAATCTATTTCTTTGCTGTGCAGAACAGCTAACCGGAAGCTACATGACAGTAACGATGGCCTAAGAAGTGCCCTAGAAAACAGTTACAGCAAGTTCAACAGATCCTTGGTATGGGATGATATTCTATATTTTGTTCTTTCTAGTGATTACCTGTCTTGATAAAAATCATATAATATCTTGGAGGAAAACTTCCTGGGTCTTTATAATGATTAGAAGCTTTTTTCCTAAAATAGAGACCACAGTTTTCCAACTTAAAAAAGTTTGCTATCCATTTGCAGAAATAAATGCCTGATGTTTGCCAACTCTTAAGTTAGACATTCTAGGAAACTAGAGAAAGATGAATAAGATAGGATTTTTGCCCTGAAAGAGTTCTAATGTAATAGATATCAAAAATGTGTATAGATCAATAAGAAGAAGAAGAAGCAGCAGAAAACCCCGTGGTGGTAAAATGAAGTATTGCCAGTCAAGAGGAGGGAGATGTGATTCTGGCTTGGGGGGAGTTGCTTTTAGAGATAGTGTTCTTTATGATAGTGAGAATGTCAGAACAAGTGCCTTGGATTTCAAACCCTCCTAAGTCCCATTTGGAATTTTAGGACCTTCTCAAGATTTTGTCTATCACGAAGGCTCTTACTCACTTTTGGGGCTCAGTTTCAAGCATAAGATTCTGGTGCCATGTTTGGATATGGGAGAGTCAGTCACTACATGAAATTATGGTTCCAGAAGAGAGAAGCCCAAGGAAGTTCATGTTACAGGGCCCTGGACATCATGCGAGCCAGGATACTCCTTGTGGAATATAGAGTAGAGTTTGGACTGAAGATCTAATGATGCAGAAAGAAAACTGTGGTCAGTTATCTTTGCAGCCATTTTCCAATTGATTTTTATGCTCACAATGGGACATATAGGAACCCAAACTTTTAGCTATGTTAGAAGTTGAATTGTGTTTGTGTGTATATGGAAAGTGTTGCATGGGACATTAATTAACTATTTGTGTATTACAGCGCTTAAGTAATATATCACCTGGGAATACAATTTCTAGAAGCATTCCCAAATTTAATGGCCACTCTCCTCAACCTTTGGGCTATGACAGGTATGTTAACACCTACTTATTTTCTTTATTTGAGAGCTCTAGATCAAACTTAAAAGGAAGGTAAATTTTCTTAAAGGTGAATTAAGATAATGGAATCTATTTTGGACACCAATTTATATTTTTCTAAGATCTTATTTGAAAGTTATAAAACCTGAACCAGGTGAAAACTAAGTAAAATGTTTAATAGGTCAGAATAATTTTATGTGAGCTATGTCACAGGAAAAGGAAACTATCAAAAAAGAGAAATGTGGTTAGTAGAGGTTTATGAGTTACTATATTGAAGGAATAACAGAGATGTACCAAAAGTTGGAATTTAGCCCTAACTTTAATCAAATGAAATGAAATATTTGGCTTGTTATTTCTTGAGATCTAGTAATAAGTGATTAAAGATCACTGTATGTGTTAGAGTGAGTGAGTGTGTGTGTGTGTGTATTTGTTGTTGACAGTCAACATGTCAAAGTGGGAAAGTGGAAGTGAAGTCATAAACCAAGGTTTTCTGGCTCTCCGTGTGTTATTTTTTTCCCCTCTCATGTTTATCCCCTCTGAAAGGGGTATTTTCAGTATAAAGAAAAATGCTGGTGATAGAAAAGGTCAGGTTGCCTCTCAGGAAGTTCTTTTACCAAAACTTAGTGGTGAGCACTTTTAAAAAAATACTATCCAGATTATTGTTCACTGATTTGCTAAATAAAAATCTTAATAGCGTGTTTCTTTATAAGTAGTTGACAACTCTGCTACTGAGAAGACTTTAAAAAATGTGTAGGTGTGATATTACTTTTGTGGACTAATGTTTAAAGTAATTTTTAAGCAAATAGTAGAGAAAGCCACATAACACAAAATTATTTCAGAAATTTCATCACGATTTACTTTTGAAATAGTAGACACCATGAATAAGGCCCACAGGTAGTAGACTAGAACAGCTGCACGGTATGTTCTAAGGCTCAGTGTCCTCACATCACCAGTGCTCTGAGAGACAAGAACACAGCTCGCATGCATTCATCATTTTGGACCAGGGCTGGAGGCACCATGGCCTGCACTGATGCTCCTCTGCAGGGAGTGATTAATTTTATCTCTGAAGTTCAGTGTGTTTTCTTTTTCATGCTAATACAAACACTTAATAAAAGCATGTACATTTAATTTGTATAGCTTTATTTAGTTTTAACTTGCAAATTTGTTTTAGTTTTGTGTTTTGTGTGAGAACCCTAACAAAAATTTAACTTGGATCACAATTTTCATAGTTAATTGTAATGAACCTATCTGGAAAGGTAGGAGTGATTTACCTTTGAGAGGATATGTATTAAGTTTAGTGCTACACAAATGGAAGGATACCTGGAAGTAGGGAGTTCTACCCTTTGTTTGAGGTACCTCCCTATGAAACACCTCCTGTAGGTGTGTTTCCAAACTACATGTCTACAAGACATGGCAAGAAATTCATCTTATGTCAAACCATTCCCAAGACACACATTTGTCATTGCCTATTGTTTTCACCACATTGATCAGAAATCTGTCTCCTAGAAAAGTTTACCACTTGGCCATTTTTTGTTTCAGGCTCTCTGAGAAATTATACTCTTCTTCATCTGTTAGCTTTTCAAAGTGTTTGAAGAGAAAAGCCATTAAGACTAAAATTGAGTACACTGAACCATTCCTCATATCAGAGGCATTTTGAGTCTCACATCATTGTGGTTGCTTTCCCATCTGGCTT
Organism: Castor canadensis; assembly: GCF_047511655.1. Classification (NCBI taxonomy): domain Eukaryota; kingdom Metazoa; phylum Chordata; class Mammalia; order Rodentia; family Castoridae; genus Castor; species Castor canadensis. The sequence goes on from NC_133398.1 coordinate 89,707,872, forward strand.
CTGGGCCTCCCTTTTATGTAGAGGTGTTCTGTAGAAATACACATGCTATTCAAAATATGATCTGACCACATTAAATAAAAAGGCTCTGTGTACATTCTTATTAATACAGCTTGGGATTGCATTTACATCTAATTCTTTTGTATCAAAAATGAGATGATTTTTTAAAACACAGCCAAGTTTAAGTGTTTTATTTGAGGGTCTTTTTCATAAATGATTTTTGCATAGAATAAACAATGCTGCTTTGAATATTTGTTGGTTTCCCCTGATGCTAGATCATGGAAGAAATACATCAGTAGTCTTGGCAAGTGAAGATGTTATTTTCCTCAGTTGCATTCATGTCTGTCACCTGTGTATTCTTGAGCATTGTGAACCCTCAAGTAAAGCAGTCTCTTCTTTCATTATTAGGTCATCCCGCTCTTCTTATGTGGATGAGGATTGTGAGTCATTAGCTCTCTGTGATCCTATGCAGAGGATGAATTATGAAGTTGACAGCTTGCCTGAGAGCTGCTTTGACAGTGGCTTGTCTACCCTGAGAGATTCCAATGAGTATGACTCCGAACTGGAAAACAAGCACCAGAGGGGATTTCAGAATTCACATGAGACACAGGAGAGCTTTGGGGGTGACGCTTCAGACACAGATGTAAGTCCTGAAACCACTACTCCTGAGACCTGGCTTCGACTGAACTCTTCCACCATATTTGACATGTATCTGTCATGAGCATGTGTTGTTAAGATCACAAATATGACAGTCAGTAGAATTTTTTGCCATAATGTTAGGGGAAATTCTCACAAATTTACTCTTCAGAGCCACTGTATTCCATAATCAAATTGATTGTAGAGTCAGCTGCATAGTTTTCCTTGGTCCATATGTATGTGTGTAATCAAAGACTTTCCTTTTAACTGCTGGTGTTTTTAACAGGTTCCTGATATAAGGGATGAAGAAACGTATGATTCAGAAGGTGTGGCCTCTGTTTTAGACTTGAAGCCTCAAGGGTCTGTCAGTGAAGGCAGCACTATTAGTTCTTCCAGAAAGTCCATCTTGGCTCTTTTGCCTCAAGTAGGTAGCTTCTGAGACCCTTCTATTCATGAATGCTGTTCATTTTCTGTGCCATGTCACTTATTTGGAAAATAACCTGGTATTTCCATTATCACCTTCTGTGGCTTTTTTCGCCTAGACAGACATGGTGAGTGACGACTCCAAACCTCCCAAGTCTCAGAAAGCTTACAAGATTGTGCTTGCTGGGGACGCTGCAGTGGGGAAGTCCAGCTTCCTCATGAGACTTTGCAAGAACGAATTTCGAGGAAACACAAGTGCCACCCTGGGTACGGCTCAATGGATAATGGAAAAGCTGTCTTCCTTAGCTTGAGTTTCTTTTCTTTAGGGATTAAATACACAGATAAACAGACATCTTTGTGTAGATTCAAGTATGTAGGGGAATTGTGTGTGTGTGTGTGTGTGTGTGTGTTTGTGTGTGTGTAGCTTTGTCTATAGAATGATCCTTCTTTGTTTTGGCTAAAGTCTAACTTTAGCAAAGGAAAATTGACAAAACACAGGAATCTGATTGGCTAGTCAAATCATCCTGAGATGTTAGCCTCTTTTATTACACATGTATTTCCAGAGTCAAGTAGGATGTTTTTGTGAAAACAAATTTTAAAATATGAGGTTTGGAAAGATTTATACAGGGTGACCAAGGACTGCTTTTCTGATAAGGTGACATTGGGTGTTGACAAAGTGACAGTGTTAATGGTGGATTTGTCATGGTCAGAATCATAGTATGTTCCCTTCTCCAGCTTCATAGCAAGAGATTCAGTAGTAACTTGATTTCTAAAATGTACATAATAATCAATAAAAGGGTCTGAAAATATCCAAATTACCATTTTTTCTTCATCTAGAGAGTTATTCTGATAACCAAAAATATTAAAACAAATTGATTGCCCTCTTCAAATTTGGTATCTTAGTTTATGATTCTCTAATATACCCTTCAAGATAACAAAGCTGAAAATTCCCTTCAATTTAATTCATATGAAGACTATAGTATTTGGTTTAGTTGCTAGAGACCATAAAATTTTTACTCATATATACCCATGCATGTATATATATTTACATGTATCACACACAGATAAATGCATGCTTGTATATGTATACACATACTTGTAACATATACATTCACACACATATACATGTATGTATACATACAACACATACATATACTTTCATATCAATGTGGGTGTAACATGTATACATGCATACATATACACATGCATTTCTTGTGTGCACACTCACATAGGCATGAATTCATCTAATTATCTGGGATAGATTTTCCCTTTTCTGTTGATTAAGCCTTTCCCAAGTCAGCCACCCTGCAGGCAGTGCATCTGCATGCATATGTGTGGTCTTCCTTAGTTATTATTTGAAGATCACTGTCTTTGAAGGCCATGTTCATTCCTTTCTACCTCACTGAGCTTTGGCCTATTGGCTTTTCTGTCATCTAAAGGGGGCTTGAAAGTCACAAACTAATGGAATTATTTATGTTATGTTCTCTGCTCTCATATTCCTTTATAGGAGTTGATTTCCAAATGAAAACTGTCATTGTAGATGGAGAGCAAACAGTTCTGCAACTCTGGGATACAGCTGGGCAAGAGAGGCAAGTGCTTTTCATGATGCTTTTGATTGCTTAGGTTTGCAAAAGAAGCCCTGGAGGATGCTTGATATTGTTAATTATATAATATTAATATGCATTATAATCATACACATACTTTACATATATTTATAATAAGGCATGTTACAATCTCAGTAATGCTCATCTTTCTCCACATCCTTTCCTCCTTTATGTATATATTAGCTGTGTGAGAAGAGAATCTTTAAATTTCTTTTGAGCTAGTGTTTGGGACAATGAGAGTAGACTTTCCTAACTAGAGAATTTAGGTACAATGTTCCCAAATACTTTGACAGTGTGAGGACCTGCTTATCTGTGCATCAGTAAATGAGGGAGCAGAGAATCTGTCAGATCCCCTTGATTCAAAAGCAGATATGCAAGTTAAGTAGCAGATTTACATTCATTGCCAATAACAGAAACATCAAGCATAAGTTTTAATTTTGGGTAACTCTTTGGAGACAGAGTCTACTCAGTTGTTCAACAAATAAGTATGGGGTGCCTGCCTCTATAGCCAGGTACTCTTCAGTGTGTTAAGACACAGTGGTCAATAAGGAGACACAGTTCCTGCCCTTGTAGAGCTCATATTCTCTAGCAGACTGGGAGTTTCAACATTTTAAAGATATCTGTGGTTGATATTTCCTAGTTAAAATACTTGTAAAATACCATAGTTGGTTTAGAGTTGGGACATGCATACATTAAGGTATGCCCTTCCCCCACTGGATTCTGTGCCCATGAAGATGCGTAAGATATGGCACATTGTTCCATACTGTTAATTTTTCTTCATTAACCACCAACCCCAAAATAGCATTGCTGTAATGTGCATTTCCTTCCAGCTTCCTCTGTGCCACACATTGCTGAAGTTGAAATTTTAAAAATTATTCTTTCCCCATTGCTATGGTTATGCTTTGGCTTTAGTAGACATTCTTGGGATTGTTTCATAGAGAAAGTGATTGGTTTTCAAAGGCAGTCACTCCGATCCTTATCCTCTTAACTTTCACTGAGTTGTTGAAGGCCTTGGGGATGGCTGTTCACAGCAATATGTCACTGTTGTGTTCTCCTCACTTGGGACTGAGATGAGGAAACAATGAGCATAAAGGAGGTGATGGATAAGGCAACACCCAGCTGTCTGAGTGATGATGTGCTTTTTTCTTTCTCAGATTCAGAAGTATTGCCAAGTCTTACTTCAGAAAAGCAGATGGTGTTTTGCTGTTGTATGACGTTACATGTGAGAAAAGCTTTCTTAACGTACGAGAATGGGTAGATATGGTTGAGGTAAGGAACCAAAATGAAGAAACAGAAAATTACATGGGAGTATTGTAGACCATCTTGGAAAGTGCTCTTGTTTTTCCTTTCTGCAGGGAACTTGACTAGAATTCATTGATTCAAGCCATCAAGAAAATGGCATGCTAGAGGCAGTGTTTCCAGTATACTTGGCAGCACTTCCTTAGGCGTTACACAAAGCCAAGGACACTATAGGAGGTAGCTTCTGGAAATAAAACTTACAAGATTTTTTATAGATAAAGTCATTTTTTGGATGTAATCAATGTAAAAGGCAAATAAGCTAAAAAGCAAATAAGAAGGTGGTGGTTTGGGTGTCCAGTGTGGCAGGGTATGTGAGCATGTGCAGAGAGCCAAAGTCCACTGCAACTATGTTCTCAACCTTAATCAGGTTGTGTTGTGGGGTACTTAGACATCTGAAATACCAATTGGCATTTTTAATATCTGAGGTGATATCTGTGGTTAAACAAGATGGTGATTTTCATGTGAGGAACTTTCCTATCACTTAGTTTCATGGTAAATAATTTTTAAAAGCAGGAAATGATTTTGACCATATTTAGTGTGCTGTCAACACGTATGAGTCGATAATAAACTGTAGTTCAATCTTTGGTTCAGCATAGTTTCTTAAAATAAAATAGTGTCTAATAAAACTATTCAATTAAGTAGGTGTCATCTATAATTTTAAGCAGACATTAAATTACAGTAGTGGTTAAACAGGACTGATTAGTTTATGATCTCAAGTTATCCTCTGGAATGTAATGTTTTCTTTCTAACTAAAGAAGTAATAAGAGAAATACCTAATTGTAGTTGGCAATAAGAATTCAATAATAATAAATAAATATGAATGTGGTTCTACCAAAATATCATAACTTAAAATCACTATAATTCAATAAAAGTACATTCATATTTATGTACTTTTTACTTCACAAAAATCTCCATGCTATATTCACTTCTCTAATATCTAAGAAAGAAGGAAACATTACTCTCAATTATTAAGAGAAACTTAAGGTGTAGAGTATATGGTACTGTTTAGATTTATTGAATGGTTAGGGATATAATGAGGCTTTTTTTTGGAATTTCCAATTCTATACTGGTTGCTACTTTGATAAAGCACCAGAGCAAGAGGCAGATTAGTAGAAGCTTTTGATTGATGAATGCCAAGATACAGTTAGTGTGTACATGAAAGGTAGCTACTCACAGGAACATTGCTAGAGCAATGCATCCTGAGCAAAACTTTTCATTGTTGAAATGTTGGGCTTAGTATTCATTGTAAATCTTTGGATTATGTTCAAGAAAAGGAGGCACAAAAGGCAAGGTCAGCCACAGAGAAAAAGCCCTTATGTAAAGAGGCCCACAACCAGAATTGTTAAGCACGTGTGTAGCAAATAACCCTTTCAGCCATTGGTTTCACCTTTTCACAGAATCTGAAAGGAAGAAAACTGTATTCAATGAGTTCTTAAATTTGTTATTGGAAAAAAGTAGAAAATGTGAGGCATTTGAGTTTCACTGTAGAAAAAGTATGGGCTCATTGAAACATCTCCATGACTTTTTCTAACTTGGGCTATACTATAAGGACCATTTATGTGACCGCTCTAAGTTGGGTAGAAATGAATGGTGCCATGTCTGAGATAGGCCATAGGATTGAAAAGCAGTAGACTGTCAGTGGTGAGTGCACTCTTTGAGTTGGTAGTTGGCATACCTTGATTGAAAGCCATTGAGTTATAAGATATTATAATAGAATTGTGGATAAAATAAAATTATGGCTATGTATTTGCCTATCTTGAATAATTTGTTGAATGAATAATTAGGTAAGAGCTAAATGGAGATACTTGAACTGTAAGATTTCTCCTGACTTTTCCATATTCAAAATTATGGCTGGGCATGGTGGTTCAAGCCTGTAATCCTAGCTACTTAGGAGGCAGAGATCAGGAAGGTTGCAGTTCTAGGACAGCCTGTCTAAAAAATTCTGTGAGACTGTATCTCAGCCAATAAAATCTGGGCACTGTAGAACACACCTGCCTTCCCAGTTACATGGAAAGTACAAATATAAGGGTTTCGATCCAGGCCTGCCTGGGCATAAAGCAAGACTCTACCTCCAAAATAACCACTGCAGAAGGGGCTGGGGCATGGGGTAGAACACCTGTGTAGCAAGCATGAGGCTCTAAGTTCAACCTTCAGGATCACAAAACCAACAAACACACACACAAAATGTTTTTCTAGTTCCCAGTGTGTACATGTACAGTTTTAGGTGCCTGCGATGTATCAGTTAATAAAGCAAAGTGTCTTATCCTTAATGGCCCTTGTTTTCTAGTGGCAGAGACAGATAACAACCAACAAATAAGGACAGAAAGTAACTAATATTACAGGAACAAAATTGCTACATGCAGTGTCCTGTAATGGAGTGGGCAGCAGTTTTTGTTAGGTGGTCAGGGTAGCCTCAGAGGCTTAAGAGGGTGATGCTTAAGTCAGACTTGAAGAGGTGCCAGTTTTTACCTCTGTGACTTTGGGAAGTCATTTAGATGCTCAGCTTCCAGGTCAACTTAAGTGAACTTTTGATTAATGATTACACAATGAGTCCTGAGGAGTTCATCAAAGAAGACAATTCATTAATAGTTGGAGCAGTTAGTTTATGGGAGGACCTTTCGCTCCTTTCTCTGCTTTGCTTTAGCTAAACTCATGTGCCCAGTCAAAGATTAATTGTCTGAAGAGTACAGAAGTCTAACAAAGCTTCATGTTAAGGCTCCTGTCTTGGTTTGGTACCAGGTGTACCATCAATCTGAATGAGTACCCGATATATCTTCAGTCACTTCAAAGAGAAATTTCCACATTTGGGTCAGGATTGCCACTCCTATTGATTACTAACCAGAAACTTATTTTCTGTGCTAGTTAACTCATATTCTTTTATTCTCATTGTAACCTGATTAGGTAGAAAATGTGTTTATGAACCCTTTCATCTTACAGATAGAGAAATGGTGGCAGAAGCTTCGAGAAAATTGCCTGGTCTTATATAGCCAGTGAGTGGCCAACTGATGAGATTGCCTGGATTTCAGACTTAGCCTTGCTCTCAAACCTTAGGCACCACTGAGAGTGCATGCTGGGAGAGCAGGTCAATTTGCATATGCTGATTGGGAGCATTAGCTTTAGACTTTTTTATTTGGAATGACTGACAGTTGGCTCAATAAGAAAACTGTTGACCTTTAGGACTTAAATATTTTGCTTTTTTTCTAAACCAAACAGTGGTAAATGTGGAATTTTCAAGCCCCAGTTTTGTCCCATGGTAGTTGAATAATTACTTGTGTTTTGCACCTGGGATAATGAAGTTTACTTGTAGTTGTAGAGCATTGTATGGGCATCCAGCCAAATGTCTGTGCTCACTCCTCTTAAGTTTATTTTGGTTTGTAGAGCTTTGAGGGTTACAGATAGGAAATTAGATACATATTTTCTTTGCTGTAAATCTGATTGATCTGGGTAACTTTTACCCTTTTTATTACCCAACCATGGAGCATTGAGTAGTTGCGGCATTATACAATCAGTTTGGGCCCAGGCCTTGGCCCTTACATGTTATCATTTAACCTCTCTGAATTTTAGTTTGCTCACCTGAAATTGGGAACAATGTATGGCAGTGTTTAGAAATATTTTGAGGCTTAATGATAGTTAACTTAAATATAATGTTAATAATTGTATTGTTGAAATTGGCAATGAGACTTGGGCATTCATAATAAATGTATACTTTGCTCTTCCAAAATATGTCATAAAATGATTATGAATGCAGCAGTACTGTGTTCATGTTTATGCAGCATCTGACACATTGGGCAGTAGGACAATGGCAGCTGCTGCTGTTATGACTGTTGTTACTGTTGTCATTTAATTTGTTCAATATTTGATGTATACCGAATTGGGTTTTTTTCTTCATTGTAGGATGCAACTCATGAAACTATTCCTATCATGTTGGTTGGAAACAAAGCTGATCTTCGTGACACTGCTGCTGCAGAAGGACAAAAATGTGTCCCAGGATATTTTGGAGAAAAACTGGCCATGGTAAGCATGAGGATAGGTTGGAACTGGAAGAAAACCTAGGCTTTTCACTTTTGTCTACCTTTGCATAAGAGGTTGTTGATAAACCTCCACCCTGTTTGACAAGGCATCTGTGGTGTTTATCTAGTGGAGTTTCCAGTGCCTTGCTCCTTCATGAAGGTAACTCATTATTGCTAGAAGTAAAATTCTCCAGAAGGCAAGATGATCCCATCATCATTTTCTACCATTGACTGTCATTGACAAGAATCAATAAAATGAATGCCTCATCTTCTTTTGACTTTCACCCACTTCCTAGAATCTTTCTTGATTCTAGAACTCCAGAGGAAGGAAAATAGAATGAGCTTTCTGTTTTGTAAAAATGGGCTTTGTTCCAGAGGGTTGCCATGCTGAGGGCAGAATATGGTGCAGTGTATTGTGTAGGTATTCCTCTTAACATTTCTGCTTATTTGGAATACTCTGAAATTATTTTGGTTTATGGATTTGCATAGTGGATTAAGTTGACACCTGTGTAAATTACTACTGTAGGCAATGTTTCACTCATTACTTTAAGCTGGAAAATCTTGTTTTAATATTAGAATTGCAGACCAAATATGACAAATATTAAAACTAGACAATTAAATGCATAAGAGATACATTCGACACATGCTTAATTGTGTCCACAATGTGATCAGCACTTCAGTATATGCTGGACAAAGATCAGAGAGCAAAGAAGACAGTCCTTGCTCTTGCATTGTTTACTGCCTGGGGGAGACAGACATTAAAGTCATGAAGTCTATGTGGCAGAATCTGTTCCACATGGTCCCTCTCAGATCTAGAAATTCTTGGTTCCTGCCAGTTGTATTCCTCTTCAGTTCCCAAAGTTTGCTTCCTACTGCATATCATGACTTTCGTCCTCCTGTAACCTCTGTTTCACCCTGCACATCTTGGATACCTGGCTACAGAAGTCAGGTGCAACATCACCTATTTCCACTAGACATACCTTCATTTGTGACGTGCATAATTTTCTATGCATTTGGGGGCTGCTCAGTACAGATCTTATTGTGAAGTCTTTCACCACTGTTACCCTCTTCTCACCCTCTCTGTTCCACAGCAGTTATCAAATTCTCCCCTTGTCCTACACAGAATATTTAACCCACATTCAAGCCCACAAGACACCCAATTTTCCTTTCTTAAGAGAAAATGTCTCCCACTTATTAGACAAAGACTTAAACAGAATTCCAGCAATTACAGTTATGGCAAACACTATCCAGAGAAAACCTCTGTGAGGTTCTATGACAGGGAGACCTGAAGACATGTTGAAGATTAGAAACTTCTTAATCTTAACTTCAAGGAAAGGTTACCTAGAAGTAAAAAGAAGCAGGAAGGAATCAGACTGTTGGAGAGGGTAGTTGAGGTAGAGGGTTGTATAGGTAATTGGAAGAACAGATACAAAGATCCCAAAGTAAGTAGGATTTTGGGGCACTAGTGAAATACAGGAAAGCTAGAGAAACTGGAGGCTTGTGATTGAGGGGGTACAATGGAAGGTAAGGCTGGGAGATTAGCCAACATCACAACAAGCAAGGCCTGGTTGGTCATGTAAAAGCATTTGAACATATCCTGAAGAAGAATGGGACTGAAAGATTTAGAACAGAAGAATGATATGAGCAGTTATTATAAACATAACTGCTGGGAGGATAAACAAAAGAGGACTAGACCATGGTCTAGCAACACAGAGACTGCTGGCTTCTGATGGGAGATGATAGTGTGAAAGAGGGTAGCCTAAGCTTCCAGCCCAAAGCAGGCAGACTTTTGATGGACATTTAATTCCTGAGTGGTTACCATAAGCTCTCATTTTTATCTCTCTGAAATTAATTGATAGAAAACATTTAGTATTAAGTGTATGACTGTTGGAAGAAAAACATGAAATTTTATATTTTTCAGGCAAAATAAAAATCATCTAAGAGGTATTCTTGGAATAACTATACTCAGGCTTGTTATTTGTTTTAAGTACTGAAACTCTGAATTCAATTTCTTACCTATTAGTCATTTTTAGCATGCTCAACATGAAAATATAATTTTTTTTTTTATAACTAAAACTTCAGGAGAACCACTTGAAGCCTTAACTTAATTGTGTTTACTTCTTTTCTGCAGACCTATGGGGCATTATTCTGTGAAACAAGTGCCAAAGATGGATCCAATGTAGTGGAAGTTGTTCTCCATCTTGCTCGGTAAGGATGTGCCTTGCATTTCAAAAACTAGATTGGGTTTAGTTTGAATTTTCATTTAGCTAATGTATGTGTCAGATTCCTTGGCCATAACATGCATTTAGAATATACATTCCAAAACACTGTCCTGTCTTTCACTTATGGTAGGAGAAACAAATACACATGGATACTATAAAATCCAGAAATATTGCTCATTTATTTATGAACATTGGCAAAATATCATCAGTGCCAAATGAAACAGGTGCATCTGAGGTGTTGTTGACATTTTTGCAAGATGTCACCACAAAGATAATAGTTGACTTGTAGGAGTCATCTCCAGGAATTATTATGAATACAGCTAATTATGACATTTTCATAAGTAAAGGGGGAAAAAACTTAACAAAGCAAATTGTACATCATGCCAGTTGAAATCACTTTGTCAAAATTATTACCATGGTAATTATTCAGCTAAGGCAATGGTGTTAATCATAAATTATATTTTGGGATGTAGATTACAATGAAAATTGCATCATTAAATAACTTATATGTAAATGTGCATGTTTTAATTCTTGAAGAGTTCTTAGGAAATAACAAACAGCAGCTAGATTTCTCTTTGTGCTTTGTTTATCTAATACAGATGGAAAGATTTTTTCTGGCCTAAAGTGATTATATACCCCCCTCCATGCACACACAAGAGAATAAAAAGTAAAAATATGCATAAGCAACATGTAGGACAGTGATTTCTAATAGCAGCAAACCTAGATATGCAATCCTTGTCTTGACTATTTGTGAGGTTTTGTGAGAATCCTTAGTAGGATAATTGATCTCTTTTAATAAACATTGGCATTTAAACTACTTTGCAGCTTTGTCAATGCTACTTTTCAATGACTTGGTATTTAGATGTCTGATAGACTAGATTTCTATTAGCAGAGAGTGCTTGAGCTAGGGCCTAGGACTAGATGGCTACCTTCACTTGAAAAAACATGGTAACAGACCCCAGGACTCAGGTGGCCTGTGTCACTTCAGTTTATGGCAGATGTCCTGGGCTCATATTCAGTATCTTGAACATCTTCCCCTTTGACATCAGTCCATGAGAAATGGCTATGTCCTACAACAGTAGAAATCACTTTTGTTAAAGCAAAAATATAGTAGACTCTGAGTGTATCATAGAACAGGTAGTAATAAGGCAAACATCTAAACATGTATAGATCCATGTGTTCCATAGATTTTTTTTGTCTGTGTTTAGTAAGAGAATCTTGTAATAACACTTGTCAGAAAAGAGTCAGAGTAACACCTTTATATATTTAGTCAAATAATGGATTCCATGTGCCTCTTGTACATAGAGAAAATCAACTGTTTGGTTAAACAAACTACAAAATGCAGTATTTCCTTTAGAAAAGATGGAATAACTTACTCAATTGGCAGATTTTTCACTCTTCAAACAATTGTGCTGGTGTTCTGTGAATATGTACCTGAGGATTCCTGGGTGGAGGTGATGTAGCTGCTGGTGCAGGTAGATAGGGCTGGAGAAAAACCCACAGGTCTTTAGAGCATCATTGGGCCAAGGTTCAGTGAGAGCTGGGTGCTGCCTTAGTCTTGGCCTGTGAGTACTGCATTGCTACCACCTCATCCTTGGAAAGGATGCTTCTACAGGGTGAGTGTCTCCAGTCCAAAACTCTGAAATGCTAAGTGTTCCAAAATCTGAAATTTTGGGAGCATGAATGTTCTTTGTCACAATTTTTGAATTTTGGAACATTTCAGATTTTTGGATTGTTTTGAATTTATATACTCCAAAGTTTGCAAAATTCTGAAATCTGAGGAACTTCCAGGACCAAGCATTTTAGATAAGAGATTCTCAAGCTGAACTTGGTTATGGGCTGCTATCCAGCATATTGGAAGATTTTGGTAGGAGGAGACTCAAAGTCCATTCTTAAATCTTCTCCTAAATAGCCATAGAGTCTTTAACAAGTCTGTCTTACTTTAGGTGTCTCTCATCTGTAGAATAAGGAAAGAGGCTGAATAAAACAATCTCAAAAGTCCTTTCCAACACTCACAGTCTATGACTGTCCATACTGTACTGAATAATGTAATCTCTATTTAGTGCCAATTGGGTTTGGGGGTCATATTAAAGTTAAATTGGTACTTAGTGCCCTGGTCACACCCCAAGTGTGGACTCTTCTCTTTATTGTATCATAAAGATGGGAGCGGCCTTTGCTGCCTGCTTCTTCCCCATCTGCTTGCACTGAGACTGCTGAGTCAGCCAGGCATTGGCTGTGTTTGCATTGTAGCTTAGAAACCAGCTTTTGTTTATTTGCTTAAAACAACTGCTGTGCAAAGGCACTTTGATAACAAGGTCACCTCAACTGTATAGTGGTCAGAATGTAGTTACTTTTTATGCTTTAGACAAAGAAATTACACAAGCTTCTTGTAAATCACTTAAAATGGAGTTTTTGTTGTTGTGTGTTATTGTATTATGGCTTCATTTGGGCAATGTGTTAAATATAAAAATTATGAATAAAGCAAATATGCAAAGTCTTTAATTGATTTATGCTCTGCCTTCAGATTTGCTTGTAAAAGTGCTCAAGTCTAAAATGGAAATGTTAGTCTCCCCTTAATAATATTTGCTTTGAGGTTCAATAATATCTGCATTATTATGAGAATTTAGGATCTGCATGGTCCTGTACTGGGATCAATGGGATATCAAGGGACTAAAATGCAGGCCTTGCATTTAACAATAGAGGGAACAAAAAGAAAATATAGGACCCTCAAGCCATACAGTATGTTGTAGCTGGTAGACGCCATTGGACTTCCCTCAAGGGAGAGATGCAAATTGTCTTGTGAGGATCCTATGATTATTATACTTGTTTTATAGGGAAAGAAATCTGGGAATTAGAATGTTTAATCAACGTGGTCAAATTTTCAAAGCTAGAAAGTAGCAAAATTGGGACTTTTCACTACTGGCCTGAATCACCAGTTGGCCCTTCAATTTCGGTCAACTTAGGGCTCCATTCTGCACTCCTGCCCCTCTCCCTCTCCTTCTTCTTCTTCCTCTCCCTTTCTCTCTCATCTCTCTGCCTCTCTCTCTCTCTTTCTCTGACTGTCTCTGCCTTATGGCTTCTGAAACCATCTTCAGCTGATCACTTCCTGTTTCCATTTTTTTAACCCTCTTTTTTTTTTTAATGCCATAAACATATTCTGAGCCACCAACTGGAAGTTCCATAGATGTAATGACTATGTGTCCAAATCCAAAAGTGTTACCATTTCTTTAAATTTGTTCTTCATTCTTCCTTTTTTCAGGAATCTACCAAATTGTAATTAACCCAGTTACTCAAGCTCAATCTTGATTCCTTTCCTGTCCTCTCTTGCTTTACCTCCTACCTCCAATGGGTTCTGAGCTCTGTTGATGTTCAGTCTATGCATTGCTATCTCTCTCTCTCTGCTTTGGGTCAGGCCTCAAAATTTCCTAGCTTGGTGCAGGAGGTTCTATCTTAGATTATCTCCAGTATCAGTTCATCCCATGCTCTAAATCACAGTATTTCTCTTTTCATTGTTGGGCATGGAACCCAGAGCCTCGTGCAAGCACTGTACCACTGAGCCACATCCCAGCTCCAGAATAGTCGTTGCAAATAAAACTTCAATCAATATTTATTTTCTTGCTCACCACCCTATGCCAGTGCCATGTTTACAACGTAAAGTCCAAGCTCCTTAGCATGGGCCCATAGTCCTCCAGGTCTCACCTTACCTACGTCTCTAGTTGAATCCCTCATTTCAAAATAATGGTAATCTACAGCCAAAGCAAACTGTGTCTAATTGTGACTGAGCTTTTTACGACACAATGACCAAGACTTTGCGTTTGGAAATTTATGAGTTTTCCATGTATTTTCTACCATCTCCGTAACAAATTCACATGGATCTTTCATAAGATATTGGCCTTTTTTGTCAGTGTTGCCTTTTAAAAGAAATTTAGGAAGAAGCAAGGGAATATTTTTGTTTTCCTGGGATTTTAACCATCCATTGTTATCTCCATTATCATGTGTAATTAAAAAATAGAAAACCGTGGGTATTCCTTGGGTATGGAAGCAGGGCCTAGCATGTTGGAGCGAACTGCACATGTGGCAGACCATCGGGCATCCTGACACCTCAGAAGAGAGGGGTGGAAGGAGATTGGCCTGGTCCTTAGAATACAGGCACTGGAGCCATTGTCATGGTTTCAATCCCATTTCTCAATTCATGTGACCTAAGGAAAATTTCTTAACTTCTTTTGTCTTTATTTCCTCACATATACAATGGGGCACAACAAATTTACAGAGTCTTGTGAAGAGTAAGTATGTTGACACCTACAAAGAATTTAGAACAATGTCTAGGTTGCTCACGCAAACACTCGGCATTGCTGGTTTTATTTCTACAGAGCCATCTGTAATTTAGTTTTGTACCTGAGTAATCTTTTCCTTCCATTCCTCAGGGAAGTGAAGAAAAGAACCGAGGAAGATGACAGCAAATCCATCACCAGTCTGGCTGGGACCGGTTCCAAAAAGTCAGCACAGATGAAGAACTGTTGTAATGGTTAAGTCCCAACCATCCTCTGCCTGTGGTGGCTTCATTTTCAGAAAACTGAAACTTGTGACTTGTTTGGTTACACAATCAAGTGGCATATTCTAATGACACTGCCCTATAGAGAGTTGCAGTGTGGGAAATCTGAACTGTGCTTTCTAGTCCCTCTGGAACCTCAGCTCTTCTTTGCTGTGTCTCAGTGAGCAATCTCAGCCCTCCTGTCCTTTTGGTAAGAGTATTAAAACATAATGTGCTAATGTTTTTAATGTGGTTTAAAAATCGCATATTCAGGTCAAAGCTACAGAAGAAACCACTGACATAATTGGCATAGATTCATGAGGTGGCAGAGTGTAGTTAAACTACAATGGTGTTTACTTACAATATTTGACACTAGAGCACTCATAGAAGACTGTTCTCACCCTAGCTTCACTGTTCACTGCCCTGGTGATCCTGGCCATGTCACCTGTCCATGCTAGATTTCTTTCCTCTCTATGAATCAAGCAGCTTGGCCTCAAGACCTCGCAGGCCTCCACACCTCTCAGATAAGGACTCTGATTATCCCTGCTTTTTTTTATTTTTAAATACTGGGGTATTTATTTTTCTCTTTTCTGAAATGAGACCAGGATTTAATTGAAAAATGGTAATATTTTAGGCTCTGATGGAAAAAGAAAAATTTTTATGTGAAAAGAAAACATGTATGAAAAGTTGTATGTAGAAACAAGGATATTTATAATCACAGAAGCCACACACGGAAAGTACAATGTCAGGAAAGTGTCTCCCCTGCAAATACACACCAGTCTGTGGTTTCCAGCAGCTTAGGGAAAGAGGGCAGCTGGGCCTAGTTGTTAGTGGGTGTGTGAGCTCTGGAGGATGAAGAGAACGTTGTGGAATTATAACAATGGTAATGAGTGCATAACTTTTGAATTTACCAAAACTCTGCTAAGTTACATGTTTTGAAAGGATATATTTCATGACATGTGATTTATATCTCATTAAAAATACACTGGCACTTAGAATGATTTAATATTTTTCCAAATGAAAATATTCATCTCCCGATGGTGCAATATCTGTAATACAACGCCAATCCCCTAACTGCACAGTTTTGAGCATTAACGTCCTTAAATAATGAACAACAAAGGAAGTATTATGAACGGTTTTGGAAAACGATTCCTTGAAAGAAGAATTGCCACCTAAAAAGCAAGCCAGGTTCCTTTGTTTAATGTGACTCCTCATCACCAGTGGCCTAATCGGTCTTGTTTTCCTTCTAGAACCTGCAGTTTTTCACAGATTTCCCCCGTTGAAATGTCTAAAAGCCAAGCGACTCAGCACTGGACCCAGGGCGGGCCAGCGATGCCTGGCTCTCAGTGATCTGAACCAATTAAGCTGTTCCCAGCAAGAGATTTGAACTTGTCTTGATTCATACAGACCCAGGCTCCAAGTAACCCACCCAAAAGCATAAATTGTAGCCGTTATTTATTTTACTGTATGAGTTCAAAGCATTTCTTCTAGCTGAATTACAATAATGCCATGTAGCAGTCCTTTTCCTATTCATGATTTGTCTGATCAAACTTTAAATTCATCAAGCTTTATTTTTTTACAATGGAAGTTGACTAGATATTTCACACACAAAAATGGTAAATAGCCACAGCATCATTTAACCTTCATTTTATTTTCTTTTTCATTGTTATACAGGGGGTACACTGTGGCGTTTATAAAATTTCTTACAATATATCAAATATATCATGTTGAATTCACCCTCTCCATCATTCTCCTTTATCTGCCCCCATTCCTGGAATAGATTCAGCAGATCTCATTTTCCCATTTACATACATGTGTACACAGTATTTGCACTATATTCACCCTACCACACAATTTAACCTTTAAAATCATGTCTTCTCCCTGTTGAAGACATTTGACATTTTTTACTGGGAAATTAGATCCTTGGTAACTCTACAGTGGATTGCTGTTTCTTTGGTCACATAAAAAAGGTAACATTTCTGACCAAGAAGAATGCCTTGCTTATGAGAAATTGTCAAAGTAAATGGGAAGTGGGAGTGGATATTATTTTTGTGGTATGTGAGACATAGTAAAACAAAAGTTTTCCACTGCTGTTTGCCCCAGTGGAATGTCCTAAGTTCAGGAGTGGTCAGACCTAATACATGTGTGTTGATCAATGAGACATGTGTCTGGGTTTTAATGTACAAACTGATTAGTATGCATTTTACTGTTTACCCTTATTTATTTCCTCCAAAGTGTCTCTTTGTATTTGTCTTACAATCTGTAAATAAGCATGTACCTTTAATACAGAAGTATTGTATTGGTCTTTGGCTCTGGATTGTGCTGCCAGCACACTCAAGTCTATTAGGACATAACCTAGGAGACTTTAATAGACAAAACCAATCATCTTCAACAACTATTTGAGCACAGATATATATTTCGGCAATGTAATTCAGGTTAGAGACATACCTCTGGTTAGCAAACATGTTTAAAGAAAAGCTACTTAAAACTCTTAATTGCCTTAATGGAGGATCCTGAGTATTTGCCCACATTTTGATTTCATAAAGGTGTTCTCAAATTTAAGTGTATTTTCATTAAGAACAAACATATTTAATGTTCTCAATTTAGGCTTAATTTTATATGTTTCATCCTCCTATGGGAGAAATTCCTTTTGTCTCTACTTTTCCTGTGAGAGCTTTTAAAATCACAATTAAGCTATACTCCTGTTTTATGTATCCTGACATATTGGATAATACTTTAATTTCATTGTGGAAAATAATGTTGGATAAGGTGGCATTTTTCACCATTAACTTTAAGCCCTGTTTATTTTTGTAATTTATTTTTCTCCTTGCTACTTTATATGATTTATGTAACAGTTGATTATTTGACACTAGTTGTGATTTGCATAAATCCAAACCACACATCCCTCCTGCTGAAGATAAAATTGAAGTTAAAGATAAAGATTTATTTTCATATTTATACAGTGGCCAGCTTCAGAGTGATGGTTTTATGGGTTTTTTATTGTATATGTGTATAAGAAAGTTCATATGTATATATTAAGTAGGCTTCTGAGAATCAAATAATTTTTTATGATTTTGATTTATATCGTTTACATTTTCATATTTTGGGGCCATATTTTGCCCATATGGTTTATTTCTCCTCAAACCATTAATAGTTTTATCATAAAATGTAATTTTATGGCAATGCAAATGTCTAAGGAACTACAAATATTTTGTGCCTTATAAATTTAATAAAGTCTGCTTCTTTTGGCCTTTTGACTATTTTCTTCAGCTTTACTGCAGATATTACTGAAGCAGTTTTAATTCTGGGACGTGTCTGCAAGACACCCTACCTCTGCAACACTTGTCTTCTCTGGCCATGTCAAGCTGGCCAGTGGAAGAAAGGGTTGACTGCATGGCTGTGGCTCAGCCAAGTCATCTTGGCCCAGAAGATGACAGGGAGGCCAGTGAGGGGTATGACGGCTAAGAGAAGTGAGTGAGCTTTTGCTCGGGGTTTCAGGCTTGCAAAGCAGGCACTCTACCACTTGAGCCACACCTCCAGTCCATGAATGAACTTCTGTAGCAGCATTTCAGGATGTGCTCTGGTCATCTTCATGACCTCTAGAGGGTCAGCCTCTTTCTCTGACCTCCCTCCTCCAGTCTCACTTCCCAAGAAAGTTTTCTGTGAGCTCCCACTAGAATGAGGCTCTCACATCCTTATTGACCTTCTACTTGTTTTAATTAGAAACACATCCCCTGCCCTTGATCTGCTGCCTCCACTCTTGTATGTGTGCACAGAGCTTAGAACTTTAAGAGTCCTGATGCTTAAATAGATGATGTGTTAGCTAGTTTTCCATTACTGTAATAAAACACATGAGACAATCACCTTAAAAAGAGGAAGGGTTTATTTTGGTTCACCTGGGTTTCAGTTGATGCTTTGGAGCCTATGGTGAGGCAGAATGCCATGGCAGGAAGCATATGGCAGAACAAGCTGCTCATCTCATGGTAGCCCAGAATCTAAAAGACAAAGAAGAGGGGTTAGGGTCCCAATATCTCCTCCAAGACTTCCAGCTAGGCCCCACCTCTTAAAAGTATCTATCACCTCCCAGTAGTGCCACAGGCTGGGGACCAAACACATGGGCCTTTGGGGGTCCCTGAAGATCAAAACCATAGCAAATGATCAAAGAAATGACAGGGCATATAAGGCAGGTTTTGCATAGTGTTCCTGCGGACATACACACAGACACAGTAGTCATGAGCAGAGCAAAAAATAGGCAGCACATTGTATGGTCACAGGTAGGTGCTCAACAGCTAGCTTAGTTGACCTCATACCTACTAATAAGGAACTATGAGCAAGGGACTGAACTTCTGTGAACCTCAGCCTCATCATTTGTAAAATATGTCTAACAGCACCCTTTTCATGGGGTCGCTGTGAGGACTAAATGAGTTAATGTATATAAAGGGCTTGAAATACTGCCCGGCACTTTGACCACCCTCAACTGAAAAACAGAAACTTTTCTGAAGCCATCACTTTGTAACAGAACTACAGAAGTTTGCTGATTTACTAGGGGGATGGAGTATTATAGAGGTGTCTCTCTACAATTAATAAACTGCCTCCCACCTAAAATTTTCACGCTTCAAAGGACACAAAGTTGGGGTATCACATAGGGTAGGGTTTTGCATAGGATGAATTAAAAGAGGAGACAGGAGGAAATGGTTGAAGGGAGATAAATGAGAGCCTGAAAATTGGGATGGAAAGATCTGAATGGAGTCACTGGGGTAGAATCCATTTATTAATGGCTGATGGATCAAATGGCTGAAGGGCTGAAGAAAATATTAGACCTCTGACTGGGACCTTGAAACTAAATGACGATGGAAGTGTTGGGTGTGATAGTGGAATTCTCTGAGTGGAAAGTAATCTTTATATTTATATTATAACAAGTAGCCTTCTGAAGGGTATATCAAAAAACCCACAAAATGGAAGTGAATGTCTGGGCAAGTATATTATTGCAAACTTCTAAGTAAAATAACCAAAGTTTTCTTTCTAGATCTGGACTTTAAACTATGTTTTCATAGCTGAAAGTGGAAAAAGATGAATATACTTTAACTTAACATTGCAGGGTTAGAAATTTTCAAATGCAAAATTCTAGGAATACTCAATTTTCTGCAATTGATTTTTTTTGTATCTGTGTTACAAATTTTTTTTTTTTGTATCTGGGGTTGAACTCAGGGCTCCAGTGTATTTCACTTATTTGTGAGTTTATATTTCTTAACTTTCTGTAGAGTAAGGATTTAGGTATAAGGCCCTTTAACTTTTGACCTCTCTGACAGTTCATGAGTCACATTTCATACCATAAGACTTAAGTTTTTATAGAGTTATTCATTGTCCTGCAGATGTTAGCTCTCTAAATATCTTTTAGTGCAAGTTTTCCCGAACATCTTCCCAGGTAAGTGCCAAACTCAAGATGAGAATCAAAACCCCTTAAGGGAGAGTCTCATAAATAGTTCTAGTGTGATTGTAGGGCAAAAATTAATATTCTTTGATGGGCCACAAACCTCTTTTTGCTCATTCTTTCCAAAAACAGACATTTTACCCTTCAGCATGATTTCTAAGGCTGTCTGTGAGCTGGCTTCAGCCTGTCTGTTCATTGGTTCAGTTAACATTTTTTGAGCCCAATATTTACTGAGCTTGACTGTTTCCCAAGTGCTGTTACAGGTAGTGATGGTACACAGTGGGTAAGGCAGTCTGTGGATGAGATTGTATTTTGGTGGGGAAGCAACAAACTTATAAACTCTTAGAGAAGATCCACTTCTGATACCTCCCAACTTTCTCCACCCCAAAGTCTATATTGAGCACACTGGGTCCTCAGCCATGTGCTAGCTCACCTCCAGCCATTTACACAGGATTTGCTTTCTGCCAGGAATGCCATTCTCCTGAGCTGAACTCCCTCCTCCTGCACATCCCACACGACTCTATTCAGAGCCATTTCTCCTAGCCACTGTGCTGCCTCCCCAACTCTATGCATTATGATCTCTTCTCCATACAGACCTTTCATCCAACCCATCACAGTACTTTATCTAGCTGGGTTGAAGAAATCAGTTCACTGGAATACCTGTTGATAAATGGGGTACATGTTTGGTTTTATTGCCCAAGCTGTGTTAGTATACATAGTATTGTGTTACCTTTATTTTCTCCAAAATGTCTCTTTGCATTTGTCTTACAATCTGTAAATAAGAATGTACCTTGGTCTTTGCCTCTGGACTGTGCTGCCAGCACCCAAGTCGACACCCAAGTTGATTAGGTGTCTTTAATAGACAAACCCATCATCCCCAACAATTTGAGTGTGAATATGTATTTTGGCAATGTAATCTAGGTTAGAGGCTTAGATCTCTGATTAGCAAACTCATTTAAAGAAAAGCTACATAAAACTCTATTAGCTGTCGTGATGGGGGATCATGGTGGCAGGAGCATGTGGCGAAGGCTACCCCCTCATGGAGGACACAAGCAGAGAGATGGGAAGGGGCTAGGGATAAGATAAGCCCCAAGAATCTGTCTCCAGTGCCTTTTTCTTTCAGCCAGGCTCCACCTTCACAATTTTCTACCACTTCCCAAAATAGCCCTATAGCAGCTAAGTACACATGAGCCTGTGGGGGATATTTCATGTTCACGCCATTAACAATTAATTTTCAATAACACATATTAATAAAACGTGAATAATAATGGCATTTCAAGGTTTCAATAAATCATATCTCTATATACTCCTCCTCCTTTTGAGAGGACTAGGGTTTGAACTCAGGGCTTCACACTTCATAGCCAGGCAGTTCCACTATGTGCCATTTAAAAAGAAACTACTGTAGGACATTCTCTCT
This sequence comes from Castor canadensis, assembly GCF_047511655.1. NCBI lineage: Eukaryota > Metazoa > Chordata > Mammalia > Rodentia > Castoridae > Castor > Castor canadensis. The sequence goes on from NC_133398.1 coordinate 89,729,442, forward strand.
CTGTTGAGAGGAAAAAGTAAATGACATTGAACATAGAGATCCAACATAATAATAAGTCCAGTCCCAAGGGAGATAGTGAAGGGAGAAAAGAAAAAGAAGGAGAAGGAGAAGGATGAGAATGAGAGAGGAGAGAGGAGAGAAAAAAGGAAAAAGAGGAGGAGGGAAAGAAGGAAAAGAGAAAAATACAAGGCAACACACTTTCCTATATTATTGCCAGAAGTCCAGCTCAGTTCACAGAAGCATCTTCCCAGGTGGCCCACCTCTGGTAAGTCCTGTTTCCAAAGATGAACCCAGCACATTTTTAACTGATACACTCAGTCTCTTATAAGCTCTCAAGAAGATAAAAGTTAGACTTTTTGTCAGGAAAGAAAAGGGAAAAGTGAGGAAAGGGAAGAGGGAGAGAGGGAAGAGGAAAGTTAGTGTTCTATGAAGCACAATGTGAAAGCATTCTCTAATTTAGATATTTGAATATCATTCAAAAACTTTTAAAGTTGCTTGCCTATGTTTTTAATAATTATAGGCAAATAGGTGTACATGACCTATTACACTTCTTGATTAAGAATCTAGAAATTGGGCAATTCAGATTATCATACCCTGTGGTAGATAGTTGTTGCTTTCTGTTCCACCAGCATCTGAACATCCCTTTTGTTTAGCAAGAATCCCATACTACATGAATATTAGTGGAAAACAGAACTCCACATATCACTGGAAAATCTAAAAGGAAGAACTGTTACCTTTCTCCATCCCCTAAGTCCTAGGTTGTAGATATATCTCCTAGACTTAGCTCATCCCTTGCATCCACCCAGCACCTATCTCTAAAGGAGAGAAGCAAATTTGTAGGGTATTAATAAATCATTTCTAGCAACATGACGTAGCTGAGTCCAGCAGGGGCAACATCTTGCATGCACACAAGACTCTCTCTGCATGGTATGAGCTGTATCCCCAGGGTCCTGCTTCCTTTGGATTCTGATTATAAAATGTAATCTGCAGAAAGGTACTTGATCCTCCTCATTGGTTCTTTGAGTTGTTCATTAGCCCCCAGATAGGGTTACTTCCTGGTAAATTTTAAAAATAAAGCAAAAAAATGTAAGATACAATTAATCATTATTCTTTCTAGTTTGCTCTACATATGACATCTCTTAATTCTGATATCAAAAAGCCAAAAAAATTCAAAATAATATGTCTTGTTTTCTACTTAGTCTGTGTTGATTTCCTATAACTGAGCTAACAAATTGCCATAAATGTCACAATTTCACACAGATTTATTATCTTAAAGTTTTGAAGGCTGGAAGGACAAGAATGGGTCTTATGGGCTAAAATCAAGGCATCCCAGAATGGCATTCCTTCTAGAGACCCTAAAGGAGAACATATTCCTGTCTTCTCCAGCTTCAAAAGGTCATCCTCAGTCTTTGGCTCATGGCTCCTTCCAGCAACAATTTTACCTTTTATCCTCTTATCTCCTGTCTCTGACTCACCTGCCTCTCTCTGTCCCTTATAAGAACTCTTACAAGAACCTTGTGGCTACATTAGGGTCACCAGAATCATCTAGGATAAAATATTTCAAGATCCCTAACTTGATTATATGTGTGATGTTTCTTTTACCAACAACGTTGTAACACAGTCAAATTACAGTGGATCAAACTTTGGTGACCCATGATTTTGACTACTGCAATGTCCACAAGAATTTTATACCATTAACTTTTTCTTTTTTCCAATCTCCAAGTCATCAGGTGATTTAAATTCTAATGAGGAAGAATGCCTTGTTCATTATTATCTTTCTTTTTAATCTTCTAAATTTGAACACTTAATTGTCCAGTCCAAATATATGAGGTACATTGGCAATTTTTAAAAATTGCTAAGTACCTTCAAGAACAGACAGTGAGTAAGTTATCATTTCAAACATTAAGTTTATCTAAATGACCACATTTGGCATAGATTTGGCCCACAAAGTATTTATGAAGTGCCAATTAGTAATTGAAACTCTTTGAAAAGAGGGGCAAAAATTTTTTGCAGGTATATTCTTTATCATTAAAGAGCATGTCATCAAGTTGACAAGATCCCAAAAGAAGAAACTGAAGAAAATAGAGCCACTGATAAATCCCAACTGTATAATAGCTGGGAAAATGTGCTTCCACAAACTCCTCTACCAGCCACTGGACTAATGTGCACTCTGCCCCTTATTGTTTCAGAAGCTGTTCAAATGGCATTAAACATATGACTCTTGAGATTGTAACTCCTGAGATTTTTTGACTCAACAGAGCTTCAGTGGGAGCAATGAGCAAGTACAGAGAATTACTAAAATATATTGAGGCATATAGAAATGACATGTGCAAGTTACTCTCTCATAAAGGATGCTAGAAGTCTACCAGAGTGCCATCAGATCATCAGTCAGACCTGCAATTAGCTCATTTTCTTGTCAGGCACAGATAGGATATGCATTTCTTATTACCAGCAGGTTAGCTAGTATTTTCTCAGTGTTTAATAGGTCCTGTAAGCTTTTTACATGTTTTCACATGTTATCCTTCCAATAGCTCCTGTTGTAATAGTTGAGAAAACATCTGACCAAGTTAAGTAACTTAGCTCAATTGATTCAAGGCCAAGGGACAGAGCTGGGGTTCAAATATGTATCAGCTTTAGTCTTTCCACTGTAGTGCACTGCCTCAGTCAATGTATGTCTTAACAATTACTCACATTTTTAAAATCTTAATGCTTATGTGGAAGAAAATATCTCATGACTTAATGATTATAATGTATACCTGAAAAATGACATCATTTATTTCTATTGTCTTAACTCCCTGAACTAGAGTGCCTAGAGAGACAAATGCCATTGTAATGTGGCTAATACTCAGTTTCAAATTCAAGGTGACCATCTCAATTGCCTTTTCCTTGTGGTAGACCCAAACTCTTGCAGTTCTTGCTTTAGAATGACTGTGGTTCCTGCAGGGCTTTTTTTTTTTTTTCTTTTTTTTCATTTTTCTTTTATTATTCATATGTGCATACAAGGCTTGGTTCATTTCTCCCCCCTGCCCCCACCCCCTCCCTTACCACCCACTCCACCCCCTCCCGCTCCCCCCCTCAATACCCAGCAGAAACTATTTTGCCCTTATTTCTAATTTTGTTGTAGAGAGAGTATAAGCAATAATAGGAAGGAACAAGGGGTGTTGCTGGTTGAGATAAGGATAGCTATACAGGGCATTGACTCACATTGATTTCCTGTGAGTGTGTGTTACCTTCTAGGTTAATTCTTTTTGATCTAACCTTTTCTCTAGTACCTGGTCCCCTTTTCCTATTGGCCTCAGTTGCTTTTAAGGTATCTGCTTTAGTTTCTCTGCGTTAAGGGCAACAAATGCTAGCTAGTTTTTTAGGTGTCTTACCTATCCTCACCCCTCCCTTGTGTGCTCTCGCTTTTATCAGGTGCTCATAGTCCAATCCCCTTGTTGTGTTTGCCCTTGATCTAATGTCCACATATGAGGGAGAACATACGATTTTTGGTCTTTTGGGCCAGGCCAACCTCACTCAGAATGATGTTCTCCAATTCCATCCATTTACCAGCGAATGATAACATTTCGTTCTTCTTCATGGCTGCATAAAATTCCATTGTGTATAGATACCACATTTTCTTAATCCATTCGTCAGTGCTGGGGCATCTTGGCTGTTTCCATAACTTGGCTATTGTGAATAGTGCCGCAATAAACATGGATGTGCAGGTGCCTCTGGAGTAACAGTCTTTTGGGTATATCCCCAAGAGTGGTATTGCTGGATCAAATGGTAGATCGATGTCCAGCTTTTTAAGTAGCCTCCAAATTTTTTTCCAGAGTGGTTGTACTAGTCTACATTCCCACCAACAGTGTAAGAGGGTTCCTTTTTCCCCACATCCTCACCAACACCTGTTGTTGGTGGTGTTGCTGATGATGGCTATTCTAACAGGGGTGAGGTGGAATCTTAGTGTGGTTTTAATTTGCATTTCCTTTATTGCTAGAGATGGTGAGCATTTTTTCATGTGTTTTCTGGCCATTTGAATTTCTTCTTTTGAGAAAGTTCTGTTTAGTTCACATGCCCATTTCTTTATTGGTTCATTAGTTTTGGGAGAATTTAGTTCTTTAAGTTCCCTGTATATTCTGGTTATCAGTCCTTTGTCTGATGTATAATTGGCAAATATTTTCTCCCACTCTGTGGGTGTTCTCTTCAGTTTAGAGACCATTTCTTTTGATGAACAGAAGCTTTTTAGTTTTATGAGGTCCCATTTATCTATGCTATCTCTTAGTTGCTGTGCTGCTGGGGTTTCATTGAGAACGTTCTTACCTATACCTACTAACTCCAGAGTATTTCCTACTCTTTCTTGTATCAACTTAAGAGTTTGGGGTCTGATATTAAGATCCTTGATCCATTTTGAGTTAATCTTGGTATAGGGTGATATACATGGATCTAGTTTCAGTTTTTTGCAGAATGCTAACCAGTTTTCCCAGCAGTTTTTGTTGAAGAGGCTGCTATTTCTCCATCGTATATTTTTAGCTCCTTTGTCAAAGATAAGTTGCTTATAGTTATGTGGCTTCATATCTGGATCCTCTATTCTGTTCCACTGGTCTTCATGTCTGTTTTTGTGCCAGTACCATGCTGTTTTTATTGTTATTGCTTTGTAATATAGTTTGAAGTCAGGTATTGTGATACCTCCTGCATTGTTCTTTTGACTGAGTATTGCCTTGGCTATTCGTGGCCTCTTGTGTTTCCATATAAATTTCACAGTAGATTTTTCAATCTCTTTAATGAATGTCATTGGAATTTTGATGGGAATTGCATTAAACATGTAGATTACTTTGGGGAGTATCGACATTTTTACTATGTTGATTCTACCAATCCATGAGCATGGGAGATGTCTCCACTTTCTATAGTCTTCCTTAATCTCTTTCTTCAGAAGTGTATAGTTTTCCTTGTAGAGGTCTTTCACATCTTTTGTTAGGTTTACACCTAGGTATTTGATTTTTTTTGAGGCTATTGTAAATGGAATTGTTTTCATATATTCTTTTTCAGTTTGCTCATTGTTAGTGTATAGAAATGCTAATGATTTTTCTATGTTGATTTTATATCCTGCTACCTTGCTATAGCTATTGATGATGTCTAGAAGCTTCTGAGTAGAGTTTTTTGGGTCTTTAAGGTATAGGATCATGTCGTCTGCAAATAGGGATATTTTGACAGTTTCTTTACCTATTTGTATTCCTTTGATTCCTTCTTCTTGCCTAATTGCTCTAGCTAGGAATTCCAGTACTATGTTGAATAGGAGTGGAGATAGTGGGCATCCTTGTCTGGTTCCTGATTTTAGAGGGAATGGTTTTAATTTTTTTCTGTTAAGTATAATGCTGGCTGTAGGTTTGTCATATATAGCTTTTATTCCTGTAGGGCTTTTGAAAAAATTTTAACTTCTATCAGTCTTAAGTAGTCAGAGCTCTCAAATGGTCCTAAGAACTAGTTCTTGGTTTCTTCAACTGAGATGAACAGAAGAAACTCTCTCTTTCCATGGACCTAGTCCAGTGAGCTGATACCCAGGATGGAATTACCAAATGTCAGAGTTGAGAAGGATTGTAGAGATTATCCCAGCACTTCATTTTTTCATTTATGGGATGATTAGTGTTCAGAGACAACCTGTGATTGTTTATGTGGTTTCAGAACTGACTCAGAGCCCAGGTCTTTAGGCCAATAGCTCAAGACACCACACTGGTCCCTGCTTGCAGAACTGGGAACTGAGTACAGACTTGCTTTCCTCCTTTCTCTTTTCCTTGTGCTTCCTCTTCCTTTCTCTTTCCCTTCCTTTGTCTTCCCTTCCTTACTTCCATTCTTTCTTTTACTTACCATGATGAAGACGTGACCACAGGGAGTCTGTTCAACTCTGAGAAGGGAAGTAGGGCCTATATGACCTAGTTATTACTGACTCCATTGTTAAGCAAGAAGTAAAATTCTTTCACTCATAGACAAACAAGCTAACATGGTCCTGGCCTAAGCTATTAGGGATATTTAATACAAAGCATTGACTATCAAGTAAAAATTTTAAATTAGCAACCTAATAGGCATAAAGGTAGGGAATTAACCACTGCCCTTATAGGAAAAGAACTGTTCATGTGAGTCAACTATATAAAGGAATACAAATAAGATAATAACTGATAGAACATAAATTCAGGAAACCTGGTTGAGATTACTTTTTCCAAGTTTGTGAAAATTCCAGTTTCTTCCTCCCTCACTCCCTTCCTTCCTCCTTCCTTCCCTCTCTCTCTTCCTGCCTTCAGTGAGTACACACCTACTCAGTTTTTTCAAGTCACTGACTGTTCTGGGATGGATTGTGTCCCCTAGAAAGATATGTTTAAATCCTAAACTCTGGTGCCAGTGGATGTAAACTAATTCAGAAATAGTTTTTGAAGATGTACTCAAATTAAGACAGGGTCATATTTGACTAGCATGAACCCTATTCTGATTCTGCTGGTATCAAAGAGTTATTGAAAGGGAAGAACCATAGTGTCTGTGATGACATGATGATGGAGACAGAGACTGGAGTCATATATCTCCAAGGAACACCAAAGAATGCAAGCAACACCAGAAGCTAAGAGAAGAGGAGAGAACAGATTCTCCCCTAGAACCACCAGTGCACGGCCCTACTGATACTGATTTTGGACTTCTGGCCTCCAGAATTCTGAGAGACTAAAGCTCTGTTGTTTTTAAGCTTCCCCATTTCTGGTAATAGCCAGGAGCATCTGTGTGTGTGTGTGTGTGTGTGTGTGTGTGTGTGTGTGTGTGTGTGTGTGTGTGTGTAGGGAGTGGATAAGTCAAACTTCATTCATGTGTTCTTTCTCACAGTCAGCAGTGCAGTTAGCTCTAGTAATCTCCCACCCACCCAAAGGTATCATTGCTTTCAGAACGGTACATAGGGACAAGTGGCATCTATGATGTTACCTATGTGCTGTTTTCAAAGCAGGAAGTGATAGCAGGAAAAGCAGAGGAAAGAAAATGTTAATAATCTTTCAAGTCTCTAGAGTCTTTAAGATTTACCTCATAGAACTGAAGGTCAACATTTTACATCATTAAAAGAATTACAATAATGTTTACGGTTCTGTTTCGACTTTTATTGGGATCTTTAGACAGAATGGAGAGACTTGAAGAAACTGAACAGTAGAAGATAAGAAAGTTCTATCTGAACAAATCTTGGGGAAGAGTAGAAGTGTCCATTTCTTTTTTGAGAATATAGAGAGAAGATGGAGAAAAATAGTGGAAATGTGATGTAGGGTAGAGCATTAAGGAGCATGGAGAACAGGATAAGGAGACGGTTTGTACCCATTCAAACCAGAGGTAAGCCTGCATCAGCACAGCAGATACTTGAAGTTATGCGTGTGCCTTGATAAACACTGACCTGAATGCTTTCCCAACTGAACTTCATAAAATACCTAATGGACTGATTCAGTTGTAAAGTAAACCACCCAATGACTGATAATTTAAAATTCAGCAACTCTTAATTTTGAAGAGCTTCTTTGTTTGATGGACAAATACAGAGAATAGGAGAAGGAATCAATGACCTATGTCAGGGGTATGTCTGCATCAGCATTTCTTCTTTTTTTCCTATCATTCCACCAAGGAGTCTTTTAGATGTAGTTTCCTAATGCTCCTCCTACCACAAAATGTCATATATGTTTATGTACTGTGTACAAATCTGTGCTTTACACATTAGAAATGTAAGATCCCTTTCACTCTCCACCCCAAGGAGCAACTTTTCCCCCTGGGGGAGCAATATCATCCTGCTGAGAATTCATAGTCTAGATGAGAACTGACCCAGTGATCTAGGAATCCTTGAGTTAGGACAGAGGCCATCGTACACAGCATTATACACAACATGGCCCCAGAAATCTCAAAGACCTGGTCTTGAATTTCATCGTTGCCACTTGCTAATTCTGTGACCTTGGACAGCTTATATAATTTGACTTTTTCTTTCCTCATGTATCTTATTATATTAAAGATTATATGGATTAAAATGTAAAGAAAGTCAAGTCCTTTGCACATTATTTGACACCTAGTCTGTGAGAAGTGTGGACTAGATCTTTCTAGCTCTTTGCCAGGCTGTGTTCCCCACTGTTCATAAAGCAGTGAGATGAAATGGGGTATGTGACTAAGTTAAAGGGTGAGACAAATGTAAGAAACTTTCACAGATTGTTTTTCTCTGTGCTGCATCTTTTCCATAAGTTACATGGTAACCTAGTTCTCTAAGAGCAAGGCCCTGAGCTATAGGGAAGCCTTTGCTTCCCCTTGCCAAATGTTCTCATGGTACAGCAGAGGGCTGAGGGCTGATGCTGGCTTTCAGGTGATCTAGGCAGACAGAAAGCAAGGACCTCTCCAAATTGGGGAGAAAATATATATACAATGAGAGAGAAAAGAAGGAGGTGGAGAAAAGGGAATGGGGAGGAGGGGAAGAAGGAAGAAGTAGGGTGGGAGGAGCAGTAGGAAGCAGGGAAGGAGGAGAAGAAGGGGAAAAGAAAAGAGGAGGCAAGGTGAGGAGACAAGAAAAGGAAAGAAAAGGCAGAAGCATTTGAAGTATCTATAATAAAGGATCAATGCACAGAGAACTGGTGTCTAAAAGCAAGCTTCTCTGCTTCCTTAGCATAAGGTGAATGTACATGAGTAGAGGGAGAAAGAAAAGAGTGATAGAGAAACACTTCTAAAGAGAAGAAGAAAAAAAGGTCAAATGCTTCATTGCCAGTGTTGGTGGCACTCAGAAGAAGCTGAGAATAGAGGTCATTTTCCAAATGAGAGGTTTGAGTATAACTAGCTCTCAGTTTTTAGGAGATAATGATAGTGCATTTGATAAGTCAGCACAGTTGCTTTGCTTTTACCCATAAGACATATTACAATAATTCCACATTACAAAGTATTAAGAAAACTAAGACCCTCAAGAAGTTAAATCATTTACCCAACTCACATCACTAGTGAGTAGCATACTTCTAGACCCACCCAGGCTTTCTGATCTCAAATCCACTAGTCTTCATTAGAAGTTAGCAGTTAGCAAAGTTAAGATTCAGAAAAAGCACAGGATGTGACAAACAATTGACTTGGACTTGAGAGCTAGCTCTTCCCCTTCTCATGTTCAGTTTTACAAAATGTTATCCAACCAGTTTCGTTCAAATAAACAATAACATCTGGAATAGCAAAAATCTCCTTGCTTTGAGGAGCCAATATGTCTGCAGTCAGGAAGTAAACACTTCATCAGTGGGATGGAATGTTAGCTGAAACTCCCAATATTCTTCATTCCCAGAATATTGACCTCTTGGATTTCATGCTTGTGATTTGGGGCCAACCTTGCACTATGTAACTTATGCTATGCAAAGAAGTAGCCAACTGTTTATCTAGTCAATATTTATCATATAAAGTTTATTTTATATTATGCATTACAGGAAAAAAATGTATATTGAAACTATGGAGATATATTGTTTGTCTTACTGATTAGCCTGTCAAGTTCAAAAAGTTGTATAATAAGTTGCATTGGAAAGTATTTGAACAAGTATCACCTTATTGGAGGGTAGTTTGGCAATATGTATCATAATTTAAAGGGCACATACCCTACACCCAGCAGTTTCACGTTTATATGTGAGTTATGTCCTCACATATCCAAATGTGTTATCTGTCAGAACAACATTTGGTTGTGATGCAAATACATTTAAAAAATAGGTTAAATACATAAAGGAATATCTGTACAATAGAATCTTATACAACCACAAGTGACAAGGAAAGAAAAAGATTGATATGTATACTATGACATGCCTTGTAATATGAAGGAGGTAGAAATGTCTGTGCTTATATATGTATAGCCTACCTGTGGAAAGATGCAGAACAAATTCAGCAGGGAGGAATTTGAGAACTGGATTGCAGAGTGAAAATGAGATTACTGCTTAATATATATATATATATATATGTATATATATATATATACATATATATATAGCCTGTTTTTAAAATAAACATAGAGGAGGATCTGAGATGGTAGATAGCTGAAGGAAGTGGAAAGTCTGAGCTTCATGATTTCAGAACAACACTTAACAACCAGGGAAGTCCCGGCATGGACTGGGATCAGCACAGCTGCCTGTCTGCCTCAGGGAAAGCCACTGGCCATTTTTACCTTTTTTTTTTTTTCTTGGAAGAAGCAGAGACCTGTAGAACAAACTGAACTAGATTCTGCAACCTGTATTACAACAAAAGAAATGGTTTATAAATTGAAGAGGCTGCCCACACAATGAGAGAAAATCTTTGTGAGCTATCCATCAGACAAGGGACTGTTAGCCAGAATACACAGGGACATCAAAAAAACTCCCCCCAAATCAATGACCCAGTGAAGAAATGGGCAAATGAGCTGAAGAGAGCTTTTTCAAAGGAAGAAGTCCAAATGACTAAAAAAAAATATGAAAAAATGATCACCATTCCTGGCCATAAAGGAAATGCATATCAAAATCACATTAAGATTCCACCTCATTCCTGTCTAAATAACTACCATCAAGAACTCAACAACAAATGTCGGTGGAACCCTCATACACTGCTGGTGGGAATGTAAATTAGCACAACCACTATGGAAAATAGTATAGAGGCTCCTCAAAAAACTAAAAAGAGAACTGCCATATGATCCAGCAATTCCACTCCTAGGGATAGATCCAAAGGAATATGAGTCAGATTACAACAATGGCACCTGCACTCCCACGTTTATTGCAGCACTATTCACAATAGCTAAGCTATGGAAATAGCAAGATGCCCCACTAGTGATGAAAGATGAAGAAAATGTGGTATATATACACAGTGGAATTTTACTCAGCCACATAGAGGAATGAAATTCTGTCAGTTTCAGGTAAATGGATGGAACTGGAGAACATCATTTTAAGTGAAGTTAGTCAGGGTCAGAAAGACAAAAGCCACATGTTCTCTCTCATGTGTGGAATGTAGACCCCATACAAATATAGCAATATTATGAACAACTGATCACACTAAGGAAAAGTCACATAAGAGAGAGGTAGGTTAAAAGATGGAAACCAAGAAGATGAATATGGTTGATATACTCTCTATTCAAGGAGATGTTTAAGATGTAGAATTCTTAAACAAGAATTAAAAATTTAAAAATTTAAAATTAAACAAGAAAGAGACTAAGAATGAAGAAAAATAGAGGAGATGAACTAATTGGGATTGTAATACATATATACATGGAACTATCACAGGGAAACTTCCTGTGAAGCTACTTTTTTCTCAAATGAGCAAAACTGACATTTTGAAAATTTTTTCCTTTCTCTTCTTCAAAATCAGAGGAGGGTAGAACAGGTCCTGTCCAGGGCTAATGGGTGTCCATACCAGTGGGAGGGGGGAGGTGGTAGGAAAAGGGGGTAGGAGGGTGAATATGGTGTAAAAATGTGCACAAATATATGTAAATGAAAAAAGATACTGTTCAAACGTTTCCAGGAATTGGGTGAAGGAAGGGATAAAGGAGAGCAGTGGAAGGGGTGAATTCAAGTATGATATATTTGATACATTGTAAGACATTTTGTAAATGCCACAGCATACCCACACCCAGCACAACAGTAAAAAATAAGTAAATAAATAAACATAGATGAAAGAAAGCCCAGCAAAGAAAAATACTGTGCTTACTATAGCTGGCTTCACTCCTGCCCATCTTCTCTATTCTGATTGACTCATCTGTGGTTCTCTGACCGCTTGAATTCTTACCTTGGTTCTCTCTTTTCAGACTTAACACCCACTGCCAGCCTTCTTTGTCCTACCAGCTGTGTCAAGCATGGTCCTCTGGCCGCATTGCTGGACAGGATACTGTGACTGCTCTCTGGCTCAGCAGAGCTCAGCTAGCTGGTCTGCCAACTCTTGGCCAGGGCATCAAGGCCCAGAAGCTTGATCCCCTCTGGGCTCCAGCCATTGCCTCGGTAAAAACAGAAAATGATCTACATGGCTGCCCACTGAACAGATACACAAGTGGGGGTGTTGATGGCAATGTTTTGCTCTCATTGGTCCAGGCGATCTTGGCTTCTTCATTCACTTGTTTCTTCACCAGTTGAATTGTTGATTATTTTGCTCACTCATTATTTCAATGCATCTGAACAAGAGAAACAGAAGCTATGGCTCAATGGGTTTAGTATTAGGAATGGACCTCAAGATTTCGTGTCCCTCCATTTTTCACCAATTCCACAGATAATGCAGAGTTTATTATATCCTAACAGCATGAGATAATTAAACCTACTACTAACCGAATATGGTGCACAAACACTGGTAGCTTCTGGGAGTTACAATAACCTTCTGTTCACCTTTACCTTCCAGAATGATGTACAAGGTACAAAAAAGAGACTTTAGTTTAATGACCTTTGCAGAAAAGCCTTTTTTCCCTGGGCTGAGCTTTTTTTGAATCAGTAAAATTCATATTATTGAGGCTTTGCAGCCTTCTAATTCTCCCAGAGGTCATCTTGGGGAGAACAATGAATGCCTGCAGGCAATTGACTACTTTCTATTTTCAACCACTAGGGACCTTGAGTGAGGTTAGAAGTGCTGCCAGGAAACCCATCAATATTGAAAATGCCTCTGGCTTGATTAAGCCTTGGAAATATTTCCATTGATCCTATTCAAATATTTATTGAACACCTACCTCAGATATGGGATTCTAATTGACCTCAGGAAAGTCATTCTTGCCCAAAGCCTTGGAGGGGGAAGTGCACATGAACTATGGATAGGAAAGGAAATTCCTCACAGACTGACCTATGAGTTCACTGGCTCAGATCCAACCAGAGATGGATCCAGCAGAAAAAGCCATCCGGTCCCAGAACACTGGTAAGGGTTTATGGCCCTTGTTATCAGCTAGGGGCGCTAACCTGAATGGGCATCCAGAAAATAAAGAGGCAACACACTGGCAGTGGATGTCCTATGTAAAGTGTTTTGATTTTTCTTTTGTGATACAATTAAACTTGGTATCTAAGAGAACAGACTTTGGAGACAGACAAACTACCTGCATCTGGATGTAAGCTCTACCTCTATTTGCTTTATCTCTCTGCCTCAGAGTCCTCACCTGTAAAATGGGGATGTGATGTTTCCCAACCCACTTGGTTGATGACTAGATGAGCAAAGCCCTACAAAAATGTGAACTACTTAACAGTGTGACTTTTGCCCTTTCAAATATGATGACATTTCCCAAGAATGGGATTTTTAATTTGCCTCTTGGATTTTGTACTTGTATGGGTAGTAAGGCTTTCATGCTGCAAAATACTTCCCTCCACCTATTTTGTGACTTTGCTGTATAGACTTTTTCCACATCATGTTTTAATTTCAGACCACTGATATAAAGATAGCCACATGGTCTGTACCTGGGCTGTGGTATGAAGTGTACTGGTGCTCTGAAATGAAAGAGGAGCCCATTCTTATGGCTAAAGTGTCACAAAGAAGCTTCACTTGAAACTGAACAATTTGTCTCAGAATTTTGTCCATCTTCTATTACGAGTATCATTAATAACACTGATTAAATCATTATCTTTCAAAAGAGTGCTAATTATCTTCTTCCTGGCCTTGTGTTAATTATATTAATAATTTTTAAATAACTTCATGAACTACGGGTTTCTCATATTTATTGATATGCTTTGCATTTATGTACAAGTTGATATTGCCCACAGATAAAGTCAGACAAAGACCTTGTCAACAGCACTAAGACTTTTTTGAATTTTCCCTAAAAATAATAATAGTCATCAGGAATACATTTGACACATCTTTTATTTGTAGAACATAAGTGTGCAATAAGAAATCAGTGACATTGTGCTTTATCCTATCTCTACAGTACCTTTCAGAGTTGAGACCTAATAACTTTTGAATAAATTTTATTTTGAAATCAAATTATAACTCCAACCATATGGACGTATCCTGACTTTTGTAGCATTCAATTCCATCTCTGTCAATTCATTTCAAACAGCAAATCAGATCTAACCTTTGCAGTGAAAAGAACTACAGAGAAAAGCATTTTCCATTTTTCACTTGGAACGATTGCTTAAAAGACCTTTTATTTAGGACAACAGTAATTTTCATTAAACACACCAGTGGGCAAATTTTTTTCACCAGGTATTTTGTTTAAGTGAAGCTGGGGTAATAATTTCAGTTCTACTGAATCCCACACAGTGGAAGAATGGTCCTGTTTTATTTAATTCTGTATTAACTCAAGGCTGTAATTCTTCAGAAATATCACTACTTGGCCGTGCAGCCCAAGACAACAGTGGGTCTCAGGCTTCTGCTTCTTCCCCTTCCCCTCCCCCTATTTGTAGGTTGGCAGTCCAGGTTGGGTTGGCATGCAGGGAAAATAATCATTAAAAATAAATGCAATCAAAAGAAGTAGGTCATTATAGTGGCACATTGGAACTGCTTTTGTTACAAGTGTCAGCCTCCCATTAGAAATGGTGATTGGGCGGAGTTTGTCATTAGGCTGTGAAAATTTGCTAGACGTTAAAAGTGACACTCTCTGGGACCCAACCTTGTAGCCTATTTATTCCTAAGAAGTCTGATTGCAGATAGTTGGGTGGCTTTAAGTAGCATGCAAAGGCACAGATGGATTTGTTTTGCATTAGGTGACTCATAACAATTTTTGTAATACTGAAATGCACTGTGACCCAATGACATATTGTGGTTTCCCTGGCCACACCAGAGAGCATGTCCTTATTAGGATTTCAAAATTAAAATCTGAACAATACTGTTGGGGAAGCAGGGAAAATAGGATTAGAAATCACTGCTTAGTAAAACATTTAGATGGGTTTAGCAGTAACCCCCTCTTCCCACTTTATCAGAGGCCAATTCCCCTCCTCTTCTGAGGCCACACTTTTTTTCCTCTACTGGCAACCAGCCAGGAGTCAGTATCCCCATTGAACATTAGCACATGGACGTTAAGTCAAGACTATATAAGGTATGCTGTGATAACAAATGATCCCCAAATCTCAGTGGTTAAATACCACCAAAATGTATTCTCACACCTAGGACAGGTCAAACCAGGGCTATGGGAAACTGCTTCACCTTATCTCTCTGCCATGTTTAACTGCATCTGGAATATGTGTACTTGTGGCTCTCTTCCCGTGCTCTTTGCTGGAGCTGAGACTCCTGAATTCTGCCTTCTATGTACCGCTCATAGCTAGTTTCAATTCCACATTACTCTGTACAGAAGTGGAGAAATACTGGCAAGTGTCACAGCCTCCATCTTAAGTCACATTTAGGTCTGCATTCTGTGATTCTGTTGAGCAGTGATCTTATTTATTGTCAACACCAAATGCATGTTAATTCCTCAAAAATTAAATTTAATGGAATACCTTGATGAACTCCCAGGCTCCCATCCACATGTAGCTGTGGTACTTTTTCTGTGAAGCCTTATTCTCTTTTTCTGAGTGAAATTAATTACTTCTTGTCTTTACCTTGGAGTAAGTTCCTTCATGCTGATAGCTGTGCATTTGTCACAGCCCAATTTATTGCTATTATCCCTCCTCTGATAGAGTATATGCTCCTTGATAGTAGGCTTATTTTTTGTACATCTTGTATTTATTGCTGGTGTCTAAAAAGATATGAATGGGAAAATGAAAAGATAGAAAATTATTCTATAGAAAATATAAATAAAATGTTATTTTGAGTTCTATGTGCATAATACTATTTAAGTTTTAATATACAGAAATGCGTTGTCTTTTTAAATTCCTATAATGATTCTATGAAGTAAGTAGATGAGGAGACTTCATTTCACAGAGATGGAAGATGCTAGGGCTGAGATTTGAATCCAGACTTCCTTGAATACAGAGTTGTACATCAGAAACATTATGTTGTAGAGCCCAATATTCCGATTTGCACATTTTGATAAAAAACACAATTGAAAATAAAAGTGATTAAAAGAAAAATTTACCATTCAAAGTAGTGTCAACTTGGAGTGAGCCCTCCTCTGAATGATGAGAGTCCTGGATTCTGTTTCTGGTGCAAATCACATGCTTTGGGATAAGAACCGTCATTTAACTCATCCCAGTTTCCACATGCACAAAGTCAGAGTGAAGACTTGATTATTAATTTCCAAGTTTACATATTGAAAATCTTATAAAACTGCAGATGCTGATCCAACAGGTCCTGAGGGCCTGAGCTGTGTGGTTCTAACAAGCTTCCTGGAGATGCTCTTGCTGGTCCATGGAGCCCATTTTGAATAGCCAGGAACTGGGTATTGCTAAGGCTTCCAACCTTCTAATTTTGTGAATATTTAGAAACTCTTGAATTAAACTGCTTCTTAATTTAAATAGTCATCACAAAAATAGGAAGCAATTGATTTGATTATCTGAATGCACAGTTACTTGATCACTCACTCCAACACTCATTTTCTCTCTTCCAACATCCAATCGAGAGTTTTCCTGGACATTCTCTCCAAACCTGGGAAAGATCAGTCTTTAAAATTTTCTGGCCACATTAACTGGTTCTGGGAATGTTATAAGAGAAATTTAAAGCCAGTAAAATACAATCTATTGTGCTCCTGGAATTCAGGAACAGAAACAGAGGCTTTTTTCAGGTGGACTTGACCTCAAAAGAAGTAGAGATAACACAATCATCTCTCCTTGTCATCATGAAATGGTAAGTTACCCATCAAGAGAGTGAGTCCAAGACATGGAGGGACAGAAGACAAGTCCTGAGGAAATCTTTTGGCTTCATTTATAAAAGAAACTGGCCAGAAACAAGCATCCATGATTTGATACATTAACTCATATGCACATGTGCATGTGTGTGTGTACACTTCCCATGTGTGATGAACCAGTTTAAAACTTACCAACTCTGCAGGGCTAATCTCTTTGGGTCTTCGGATCTAGGGTGAGCTTGTAGAATAGATGTGAGGGATAATTCTCAAGTCAGGATTCAAGGTGAAGCCACTACTGAATCCTGTCACAAATACAACAGAGGCATAAATGTAGCTGAGAGGTAGGAAATGGAGAGAAGCCAGCGAATCACACTAGAGAGTTAGGGACACAGCCTGAGGGGTTCCCGGATAGGAACGGGATTTGCAGAGAGTCCCTGAGCTGCTGCAGTCTGGCCAGTTTCTTTCACAGGCAACTCTGGTTCTGCAGTAGGTGAGAAAGGAGTCAAGATATGTGGCAAGGATATATCACTGACAAGGAATTAATAATCAGAATTTACAGGGAGTTCAAAAAACTAAATTCCCAAAGAAGGAACAATCCATTGAAGAAATGGGCAAATGAACTCAATAGATACTTTTCAAAGAAAGAAGTACAAATGGCCAATGAGTACATGAAGAAATGCTCAGCATCCCTGGCCATAAAGGATATGCAAATCAAGAATTGTGGAAGGGTGAATTCAAGTATGATATATTTGATATACTGTAAGAACAATTATAAATACCACAATGTACCCCCCCACCCAGCACAACAATAATTAAAAAAAAAACCCTCACACTAGTTAGAATGGCTGTCATCAAGAAGAACAGAAAGAACAACAAATATTGGTAAGGACACAGGTAAAAAGGAAGCTTCATAAACTGCTGGCAGGAATGTACATTAGTACAACCACTATGGGAAACAATATGGAGGGTCTTCAACAAAGTAAAAACAGAACTATCATATGATCTAGTGATTCCCCTCCTGGGCATATATCTGAAGGAATGTAAGTCAGAACACAAGAAAGACACTTGCACACTCATGTTTATTGCAGCACTATCCATGATGGCCAAACTATGGAAACAAGATGCCCTACAACTGATGATACATTTTATACATATATATATATATATATATATATATATATATATATATATATATGAATAACAGTGGAGTTATTCAGCCACAAAAAGAATAGAATAAAATTTTGACATTTGCAGATAAATGGATGGAACTGGGGAACATCATGTTTAATAAAGTAAGACATACTCAGAAAGAAAAAGGCTGTACATTTTTTCTCATGTGGAAAACAGATACAAATACAAACATGATAATCCTTATGTACATATATACATGTATATATATATATATATATATATATATATATATATATATATATATACACATATATTAGGAGGGAGGAAAAGGGTAAGGAAGAGTTTAGACTGATTAAAGTACAATATATTCACAGGTGAAATACCATGGCTAAAACCTTTTGAGCATTGAATGTACACATAAATAATGAAGGGCAGGAGTGTAAAACAAGTCTTGTTGGGGGAGAGCACTAGTGGGAGGAGAAGGGGAATGCAGAGGTTAAAGGAAAGTGAATATGGTCTATGTACTTTATATGCTTGTACAAAAAAAGAATATTGAAACCTGTCAAAATGGTTTTAAATGGGAGGGGATCTAACCAAGGTACATTGTAAGCATATATGGAAATGTCACAAGGAAACCCCTGTACAAGTAACATATGCTAATAAAAATGTATTAAGAATAAATAAAAGAAGCTTAATTACAAGGTTAATTGAGCAGTGCCAAGACAGAAGGACATGGAAGAAGGTTTGGCTGCCATTTCAGGAATTCATAAGACCAAAACATAGTAAACAAGCAGACATTTGTTTTGGTTAGTGAATTACTGCTTGCCGATGCCCCCCTCCCGGTGTATGTGTGATAATTTATTTATTTTCCTGACAGAAGCAGTAATCTCAAATCACCTCTTGAGACTAGGCAGCTAGTATTCATGTCACAGATGAACTCCTCTTAGGACAGACGATTTCACTTTGACCTGAGGCAAAAGCTATTTAAATTTTATTAGAGAAGCAAGTCAACCACCCTATCAGACCTTTGGGTGATTAAAAGAAAATCATTTTATAAAACATTCCATTACATACATCTGTTAAATGACCATGGCTTCCTGATTAATTTAAAATATCTGAAAGGCAGATAACATAACAATAACAATTTTTGAATCAAACTAAACATTTAGGCCTGATTTTATGGAATATCATGGGATCTCTGCTTTTCCCATTTGTGAGCAAGCCCCTTCATTTTTCCCAGCCCCGAAACTTGGTTGCTTCAGCACATTCTGAAATGTATGTTCCTGTGATTGTTTTTGTCTTCGCTCAGTGACTCTGGAGGGTTTATCCATGTAATAGCATGGCCTTCTGCTCCACTGCGCACAAAACCCTCATGCCTCAGTGAACTTGTTTGATGGGATGCAGACAAAATGCTGCTTAGTATATTTTATGTATCTAAATGAATATTTATAGCAAGCAAAGGAGCAGATATTTTAAAAAAGGTATAATCATTTTGAGGCAAATGGCTAATTAATTTTTTATCGTACATAATAACTTATATCCTGCACACCCCTCCTTTGCCTTACAGGACAGTGTGCTGTGCCATATTTGAATAAGCCATGCATACTAATAGATTGGTGTATTTGTAAATCAAAACACACCCTAAAATATGATTGCAAGCTTTCTTGGGTTAATTATTTTACAATAGTCATTCACATGTACAAAGATGTAGCTACATGAATATTTTGAATAATTTTTAATTGGATTAAATTAGACAAAAATTGCAAAAAGAGATGTCCATGTTATATATGGACTCATAGTGAAATATAGTACAATTGCTAAAAAAAAGGATGAAAAAGCCCTATACTGACTTGCCAGCATAGATCTACAAACAAAGGTAGTTTCATAATAGTTATATTTGATGTAAACCCAATTTTATTAAAATATAAATAGTATAAATAATGTTTTAACTTGTATTTTTATAAAATTGTGGAAGAAATTGTACCAAATTATTGTTACAAGTGAAGTAAGATAACAGGTGACTATCTCTTTCTAAAAACATTTCCAAATAACTTTATTTTGAAATTTAACTTTATGCTAAGAATACCAAACTAAATGTTTTCTTTCATAAAGCTTCCCAACTTTGTGTATACAGAAATAATTCTAGTCTACCACCAAAAAAGTGAGCTATAAGGCAAAAGGAAGCAAATTTTGTTGTTGTTTATGGAAGAAAGGAATAGACCTTCATCATGATAGAAATCCTTGAACTTCTGGCTTTGCAGGGATACTCACTATGGCAAACCCAACCATTCTGAAGATGGGGAAAGTGAAGGACTGACAGGGTTAAGGTCTCTGGCAGCTCTGGCAGCAGTTCATGACATAATGCTGATAGAAGCAAGGCCAAGGCAACTCAGTTGTCCCCAGCACTGTCCTCCAGGATCTGCCTTTCAGGGAAAAGTTATAGTACCAAGCTTTAAAATATGTCTGTCATTGCATTTGAAAACTAAATAATGCTTTAGCTCATTAACTTAAGAATTCTAAAACATCTGTGTCTTCTTTGCTTATATTTTGTTAATGTGCAATACAGTTCTGGTTTTGAGTGTGGGAAATGAATTGCTCCTGACCCTTCCTTGCAGCCCCGTGAGGCAGCAAACCCTTATTACATACATTCATTTTCCACATAAAGGAACTTGGCACCAAGAGGGCAAATAACGTGGCCAGGGTCACACATCAAGTCACTCTCAGTGTTGTTAACAATGAAGTTTGTGTTGGAGAGTTTTATTACAGATGCCAAATATCCATCTACACTGAAATCCAGTCCTGAATGTTTGGACCAGTTACCTCATAGATTTTGGTACTTGGGGACTCCAAAGATTTGACTTGTGTGATAGAAAAGAGAGATAAAATCATGTTAGGGAAACATAATAGACATATGAACAGGAAAATTAATCTCTGACCACTGGACCTAGATTTCCCATCTGTGAAGAATGTAGTGCTCATATGCCATGCATAAACCAGCTACTTCCATTCTATGAGAAAGGTACAGAAATGCTCTCTGCTCTGTTCCTAGGAACATGCACAAGATTCATAGATAGGTTTCAGGGTTGCCTATTTCAGACTTGGTTGATGTATCAATGAATTTGTTTTTATTCAATCACTTCATGCACAAGAATACTTCAATTATGTGTTCAAAATCTAAGCTAAATCCTCCATTAATTCAATGTGAAGATTCAGATAAGGTGAATCACATCCTTCCACTCTCCTGGGGGAGAGGGGGACACTCATACTCTCCATGAACCTTCAGGGATTCTCAGTGCTTCAAGAGCACTTGTGGGAATTCACAAGGCAGGCCTTTGGGTTTTTGTTTTTTCTCCTCTTGATGGGTTTTGGGAGACTTTATTAATGCAATAAACATTGGCCGTGTGCTTCCCTATGAAACACAAACATTCATACTTAAAACTGTATTCCCTGATGGGAGGACCTAAAATTCCCACTCTCTCTATCAGGGCACAAAGTTGGTGATCAGATTATGATGTGTATTGTGCATGTCACCATCACAGTTGTTTCCAGGATGAAAATTAACTCAGGAAATCAGAATGTGCCCCTTTGGGACAGGGGGAGCTATTTATTCAGGTGTTGGCTCGAGGTTGGCTTGTAAGATATTCCTATGAGCCACTTCCTAGGTTGGGTGTAAGTAGAGAAGGCAGGTCTTGGACACAACTGACTAGATGCCTTTAGAAGGTGACTTATACACAAGACTAGTTGTGTTTGCCTCTGGGTTCTTTAGGAAAAACTCATGCCTAGTTATAATAGTGGAGTGAGGTGTACAGAGTTAAGTTATCCTTTATTCCTCCAAGGCTACCCACTCTTCCTTCCACTGTCTGCAAAAACTTCTGTTGGTACAAATTGAAGCCAAAGGCAGTTGCATGCAAAGGACATGGAAGGAGAGATTCCAAGGTGGTGACTAGAGGGAGGAAGCAGAAAGTGTGTTTCCTAAAGTAAAATCTTAGAGAGACGCTGGAGATACACCTTGCAGGAAAAACCACCAAGAAGAGGCAAAACTCTGACACCTCCACACCCCCAGCCCACACATAGCATCCCCACTCTACATTAAACAGAGAAACCAGAAGGGCTCCTGTGCCTCCAGACGCCAGCTCCTAGACTGGGAGAAGCAGACCACAAGGTGAGCTAAGCAGTATACAGTACTCCCACAAACAACCCTGGGCCAGATCAGCATAGCCCCCTGGACAGACTGACCCCCACCCAGGGAAAAAAGAGAAAAAACCAACCTGAATAAACAGGCAGCTGAAAAAAAAAAGACGCGTAGCAAAGAGGGCCTCATGGAATGGTAAATAAACAAGCCGGCCGGAGGAGGAGGTGGTAGCGCCACCTCCCCTTGTGTGCTTGGAGAGGGGAAGGTTTCCAATGGTGGCTGAAGTGTGGCACACTCCACCACAGAGTGGGGGGAGGGGCACATCCCCTCATGAACTCTAAATAAAAAGAATGCAATTGCAAAAGGCGGGTAGGGCTGTATACTGGAGAACTCTAAATAAATAAAGCCTGTGGGGCTAGGTGAGTGTAAATCTCATTCCTGAGTTCTGCAATAAATAAAGCCTGCAGCAGCAGATGGCTGAAAGTAGGTGGCAGGTGAGCCACAGCCTCAGATAGACATTCACAAAGCTGTCTCCAGACTCTTTTTTTTTCCCCCACTTCCTTTGATGAGACAATGACAGAACTAGGACAAGATTATGAAGGACTAAGTGAAACTGTATTGCATTTGAACTTGGGATATTTTTTGTTTGTTTGTTCTTGTTTTTTCCCCTTTGATGAGACAATGACAGAACTACTTCACAGGCACCAATACCAGAACTAGAGGCTGAAGGACAAACACCAAAATTATTAACTGAAACTTTATTCCATTTGAACTTGGGATTTTTTAAAAATTTTCTTTGTCTCTCTAATGCCTGTTTAGCTTACTGTTGATTAGTACACTATCTCTCCCTGTTTATTTCTTTGGCTTGGTTGTGTGTGTGTGTGTGTGTGTGTGTGTGTGTATGTTTGTTTATTTGGTTTGGTTTTTTTCCCTTTTTCTTTACCTTCTTTGCTTTCCCTCTTCTCTCAACCTTCCACTCTAGGTATCACCATTGTTATTATTGCAAGCTGCACAATACTGAATTACACACAGTACAGGGACAGTAACAATAGCAAGGGAAATGATGGGAAGATGGAAAAAAAAGGGAAACCATTTCCCCCCCAATAATAAATTAGTACAGGAACCAGAGGGAAATGAAGAAAACAGATACTTAGATCCAGACTGTAACAAAATGAAGATAAACTATGCCAAAGACCCAATGAAGCCCACAAGAACAACCAGAAAGAAGAAATCCTGAAAGTAATCAATGAGAATTTTATAGAGATCATACTGGATATAGTCAACCAAAATGTACAGGAGACACTCAAGAAATTCCAAGACAACAAAAATAGAGAAATTGAGAAAGAACAAGAACAAATAAAAGAAACTATAGTAGCACTGTATAAACACCAAAGTGAAACAAAGAACATGATAAATAAAAAGATAAATGAACTCAGGGTGAAAACAGACAATATTAAAGAGGAAGTGACTCAGGATATGGAAAGCCTCAGAAAAAAGAATGAAACAGAAATGCAAAACAAAATGGAAGGACAATCAAGCAGACTAGAACAAGCAGAAGACAGAATCTCAGAACTCAAAGAGGAAATGGTAATTACAGGTAAAACCAAACAACTATTAGCTAAACAACTCAACACATGTGAAAAGAAAATGCAAGAACTTACTGACTCCATCAAAAGACCAAACAGGAGAATCATGGGCATTGAAGAAGGAGAAGAGGTACAAGAAGAAGGAATGCATAATATACTCAAAAAAATAATAACAAAAAATTCCAAATTCTCAAAAAATATGCCCACATAGGTACAGGAAGCCTCCAGAACTCCAAACAGAACTGACCAAAATAGAACTATCCCATGACATGTTATCATTAAAAAAACAGGTACAGAGACTAGAGAAAGAATATTGAAGGCTGTAAGAGAGAAAAAACAAATAACATACAATGGTAAACCCACCAAAATTACAGCAGATTTCTCAACAGAAATATTAAGAGCAAGAACAGCTTGGGGTGAGGTCTTCCAACCATTGAATGAAAATAACTTCAACCCTAGGATACTCTACCCAGCAAAACTGTATTCAAAATAGATGGAGCAACAAAACTCTTCCATGATAAGCAGAAACTAAAACAATATATGACCACCAAGCCCCCACTACAAAAGATACTTCAAGGGATTCTGTACACAGAAAGTGAAACACAACATAACCATGAAAGGGCAGGCAATACCAAACTACAGGAAAAGAAAAAGCAAGAAAGTGGAGAGTAACATTGATTTAGCTACACACAATCAAACTCTCAAACAACTATGACAACTAAATGACAGGAATCAACACATACATATCAATAGTAACACAATGTTAATGGACTTAATTCCCCCATCAAAAGGCAACGTTTGGCAAACTGAATTAAAAAGGAAGATCCAACAATGTGTTGCTTACAGTAGACCCATCTCATTGATAGAAATAAGCATAGGCTTAGGATGAGAGGCTGGAAGATTTACCAAGCCAATGGCCCTGAAAACAGGCAGGAGTAGCAATACTTATCTCTGACATAGTAGACTTCAAGCCTACATTGATTAAACAAGATAAAGAAGGACATTCTATACTAATAAAAGGGGAAATAGACCAAAAGGAAATAACAATTATCAACCTATATGCACCCAATATCAATGCACCCAATTTCATCAAACATACCCTGAAGAACCTAAAAGCATATATTAATTCCAACACAGTGGTCGTGGGAGACTTTAACACCCCACTATCATCAATAGATAGATCATCCAAACAAAAAATCAATAAAGAAATAATAGATCTAAAACATAACATAAATCAAATGGACCTATTTGATGTCTACAGAACATTTCATTCAACTTCTGCACAATATACATTCTTCTCAGCAGCCCACAGAACCTTCTCCAAAATACATCATATCCTAGGGCACAAAGCAAGCCTCAGCAAACATAAGAAAACAGAAGTTATACCATGCATTCTATCTGATCACAATGCACTAAGGCTAGAACTCAACAACAAAAATAAAGACAAAAAACATGCAAACAGCTGGATACTGAATAACTCAGTGCTTAATGATCAATGGGTCATTGATGAAATAAAAGAGGAAATTAAAAGGCTGCTGGAAGTCAATGAAAATTAAAACACAACTTACCACAACCTATGGACCCAGAAAAGGCAGTCCTGACAGGAAAGTTTATAGCCATGAGTGCATATATTAAAAAGACTAAAAGATCTCAAATCAATGACCTAATGATACATCTCAAACTACTAGAAAAACAAGAACAAGCAAATAAGAGAGAAATAATAAAAATAAGAGCTGAAATCAATGAAATAGAACCAAAAAACCATACAAAGAATTAATTAAACAAAAAGGTGGTTCTTTGAAAACAATAAACAAGATCAATAGACCCCTGGAAACCTGACTAAAATAAGGAGCAAAAATACGCAAATTAGTAAAATCAGGAATGCAAAAGGGGAGATAACACCAAACACCATGGAAGTCCAGGAAATCATCAGAGACTACTTTGACATCCTATATTCAAATAAATTTGAAAATCTTTAAGAAATGGATAGATTTCTAGATACTTATGAACATCCAAAACTGAATCAAGAGGACATTAATCACATGAATATATCTATAACACAAAATGAAATTGAAGCAGCAAAAAGCATCTCCCAAAAAAGAAAAGTCTAAGTCCTGATGGATTCTCTGCTGAATTCTATCAGACCTTTAAAGAAGAACTAATATCAGCTCTCCTTAAACTGTTCCATGAGATAGAAAGGTAAGGAACCCTGCCTACTCATTTTATGAAGCCAGTATAACACTTATCCCAAAACCAGGCAACGACACCTCCAAAAAGGAGAACTATAGGCCAATCTCCTTAATGAACATTGATGCAAAAATCCTCAATAAAATAATGGCAAACTGAATCCCACATCACATCAAAAAGATCATTGACCATGACCAAGTAGGCTTCATCCCAGGGATGCAAAGATGGTTCAAAATACAAAAATCAATAAATGTAATAAACTAATTAACAGAAGCAAAGACAAAAACCACTTGATCATCTCAATAGCTGCAGAAAAAGCCTTTGATAAGATCCAACACCATTTCATGATAAAAGCTCTAAGAAAACTAGGAATAGAAGGAAAGTTCCTCAACATTATAAAAGCTATATATGACAAACCTACAGCCAGCATTATACATAATGGTGAAAAACTGAATCCATTCCCTCTAAAATCAGGAATGAGACAAGGATGCTCACTATCTCCACTCCTATTCAACATAGTACTGGAATTCCTAGCCAGAGCAATTAGGCAAGAAGAAGGAATCAAAGGAATACAAATAGGTAAAGAAACTGTCAAAATATCCTTATTTGCAGATGACATGATCCTATACCTTAAAGACCCAAAAAACTCTACTCAGAAGCTTCTAGACATCATCAACAGCTATAGCAAGGTAGCAGGATATAAAATCAACATAGAAAAATCATTTGCATTTCTATACACTAATAATGAACAAACGGAGAAAGAATATATGAAAACAACCCCATTTACAAAAGCCTCAAAAAAAATCAAACACCAGGTGTAAACTTAACAAAGGATGTGAATGACCTCTACAAGAAAAGCTATAAACTTCTGAGGAAAGAGATTGAGGAAGACTATAGAAAGTGGAGAGATCTCCCATGCTCATGGATTGGTAGAATCAACATAGTAAAAATGTCTGTACTCCCAAAAGCAATCTATATGTTTAATGCAATTCCCATCAAAATCTCATGACATTCATTAAAGAGATTGAGAAATCTACTGTGAAATTTATATGGAAACACAAGAGGCCACAAATAGTCAAGGCAATACTCAGTAAAAAGAACAATGCTAGAGGTATCACAATACCTGACTTCAAACTATATTACAAAGCAATAGCAATCAAAACAGCATGGTACTGGCACAAAAGCAGACATGAAGACCAGTGGAACAGAATAGAGGATCCGGATATGAAGCCACACAACTATAACCAACTTATTTTTGACAAAGGTGCTAAAAATATATGATGGAGAAGAGACAGCCTCTTCAACAAAAATTGCTGGGAAAACTGCTTAGCAGTCTGCAAAAAACTGAAACTTGATCCATGTTTATCACCCTATACCAATATTAACTCAAAATGGATCAAGGGTCTTAATATCAAACTCTAAAGTTGGTACAGGAAAGAGTAGGAAATACTTTGGAACTAATAGGTATAGGAAAGGACTTTCTCAATGGAACCCCAGCAGCTCAGCAACTAAGAGATAGCATAGATAAATGGGACTTCATAAAACTAAAAAGCTTCTCCTCAACAAAAGAAATGGTCTCTAAACTGAAGAGACCACCCACAGAGTGGGAGAAAATATTTGCCAGCTACACATCAGACAAAGGACTGATAACCAGAATATATAGGGAACTCAAAAAACTAAATTCTCCCAAAATTAATGAACCAATAAAGAAATGGGCAAGTGAACTAAACAGAACTTTCTCAAAAGAAGAAATTCAAATGGCCAAAAAACACATGAAAAAATGCTCACCATCTCTAGCCATAAAGGAAATGCAAATTAAAACCACAAAAGATTCCACCTCACCCCTGTTAGACTAGCCATCATTAGCAACACCACTAACAACAGGTGTTGGGGAGGATGTGGGGAAAAAGGAACCCTTTTACACTGCTGGTGGGAATGCAAACTAGTACAACCGCTCTGGAAAAAAAAATTGGAGGCTTCTTAAAAATCTAAACATAGATCTACCATATGATCCAGCAATACAACTCCTGCGGATATACCCAAAAGAATGTGACACAGGTTACTCCAGAGGCACTTGCACACCCATGTTTATTGCAGCCAGCACTATTCACAATAGCCAAGATATGGAAACAGCCAAGATGCCCCACTACTGACAAATGGATTAAGAAAATGTGGTATTTATACACAGTGGAATTTTATGCAGCCATGAAGTGGAATGAAATCTTATCATTTGCAAGTAAATGGATAGAACTGGAGGACATCATTCCGAGTGAGGTTAGCCTGGCCCAAAAGACCAAAAATCACATGTTCTCCCTCATATGCAGACATTAGATCAAGGCAAACACACAAAGGGATTGGAGTTTGATCACAGGATAAAGCAAGAGCACACAAGGGAGGTGTGAGGATAGGTAAGACACCCAAAAAACTAGATGCATTTGTTGCCCGCAATGCAGAGAAACTAATGCAGATACTTTAAAGTGACAGAGGACAATAAGAGAAGGGGACCAGGAACTAGAGAAAAGGTTAATTCAAGAAGAATTAATTGAGAAGGTAATACACATGTACAGGAAAGCAATGTGAGTCAACTCCCTGTATAGCTATCCTTATCTCAACTAGCAAAAACCATTGTTCCTTCCTATTATTGCTATATTCTCTCTTCAACAAAATTAGAGATAAGGGCAAAATAGTTTCTGCCTGGTAGTGAGGGGATGGGGGGGTGGGGGGAGGGTAATGGAGGGGGTGAAAAATGACCCAAACATTGTATGCAGGTATGAATAAAGAAAAAGAAAAAGAAAAGGACATGGAAGGAGCTAGTCAGAACTTCTGACATTCTGTGAATGGGTGGTAGGGTAGGGGTTCTTTTGTCATGTCCTGAAGGAGTATTGATGATATCCATAAGGAAGGCTGAAGGAGGATGCTGCAGGGTAAGCTAGGAAAGGATATGGGGAATGAGGGGCAACTTAGACATAGGATGAAGAGTGGAGCAGAGGGAATCTCCAAAAACCTTTGTCAGTGCTTTCTTTCAGGGACTTTTGTCAGTGCTTTCCAAGGGTCCAGAAAGAGACACTAACATGAAGTAACATCGTGCAGTTGTGCCATGACATTGGGTGGAAGGGAGTAGAAAGATGGTCCCTTCCTAGCAGCTTGGAAGAATGACTCTAAAAGGTAGACAGACTTTGTAAAACTCCTTTGGTGCCTGCTCTTGACAAATAGATTCTAACAGGTGTTAGGTAGTACCAGTAGAGTGACTTGTTTGCCATTTTGTTGGTATTTAGAGTGGCTAACCTATTAGACTGTCTTATTTGCCATTTGCTCCTCCCACATTATTAAGGAAAACATGTGATGAAATCATAGCTAATAATGGAGGGTGGACATGTTTTCTTTGGGTGAGCATCAATTAGATAGGATATGATTGTTTGCTTAACACTGTCCCCAGTTCTTTTAAACACTGTTGCCTATGCTCACTGGAAGTAGACAGTTGAGGAGTTATCAGTTTTGCAACTGACACCATGGAGACCCAAAATGACTCTAGTATTTCCAAAGCTATGGGGAAAATGAATGCTGAAGCCAGATGAGAACCAAGGACCCTAAACCCCATGTTGATAAGATTTCTCATTGACATGAACTGCCTAGTATTGCTTTAGCCAGAATCTTTTCCCCAACAAATAATTTCTGTGCTTTCTCACTCTTTTCACAAACACAGAAGGAAAATATAGATCACTTGAAAGACAGGGTCACTTGGTACTAACAGGAACAGGTTTTGAATAATTTCTCCATCCCCATCATTATCAGTAGGATGTATTTTCTTTCTTTCCTGTTCATTCCCATTCTTACCCTTGAGCATCAACCTTTTCAGTTTACAGAGTTCTACTGAGCCCAGCTTAATACTGTACATTGTAAAAGATCTAGAATAATTTTATCCTTCAAAGAAAAATATAATCACAGACAATATTTCTTTGCATTTAAGGCACAGCTTCTCACATCTAGATCAAGAAGCACTAGCAGAAATTATTTATATATCTTATCTGGGTTCTGCAAAAAAATTAGACATTGTTTTAAAACATCATTGAGTTTGCTTTTTTTGTGGTGGAGGGTTGTCATTTATGCAATTGTCAGGTCTAGCAATCAAGTTGTTCATGTCTGAGTGTACACACTGTAGAATGAACACTTTTTGGGTATTGTAAGAATGCAAGATTTAGAAATATGGTATAACAGAGATGATTTGTACTTCTATTTAATTTCTCTATTTCAAGAGAATTTGTTATTTAAAAAGGAAGACTGTAGTGCAATCTATTTTATCCTATTTTTGTGGTAGCCTTCCCTTGTACAACGTTTTTTTAAAATTCATTTATTCACAAGTGCATACATTGTTTGGGCCATTTCTTCCCCCTGCCCCCTGCCTCCTCCTTGTGTCCCCACACCCCTCCCCCCCTCACTTCTAGGCAGAACCTGTTCTGGCCTTATCTCTAATTTTGTTAAAGAGAAAATACAAGCAATAATAAGAAAGACAAAGCATTTTTGATAGTTGAGATAAGGATAGCTATACAGAGAGACTCCTAGCATTGCTTCCATTTACAAATGTGTTATGACCCAAGTTGATTCATCTCTAACTGATCTTTAGACTGGTTCCTGATCCCCTTCTCATGATGCCCTCTGTCACTTTAAGGTTGATGTATTAGCTCCTCTACAGTGGGGATATCAAACATTTTCATATTTTGGGTTTCCTACCTATCCCCATACCTCCCGTAAGTGCTCTCCCCTTATCATGTGACCCAAGTACAACCACATTGCTGTTTTTGCCTTAAATCTAAAGTCCACATATGAGGGAGAACATACGATTTTTGGTCTTTTGAGCCTGGCTAACCTCCCTCAGAATGGATGTTCTTCAGCTCCATCCATTTACTTGTGAATGATAAGATTTTATTCTTGTTCTTGGCTGACTAAAATTCCATTGTTTATAAATACATTTTCTTAATCCATTCGTCAGTAGTGGGGCATCTTGGCTGTTTCCATAACTTGGCTATTGTGATTAGTGCTGCAATGAACATGGTGTTGCATGGTGTTGCAGGTGCCTGCTGCAATGAACATGGGTGTGCAGTTGCCTCTGGAGTAACCTGTGTCACATTCCTTTGGGTATATCCCCAGGAGTGGGATTGATGGATTATATGGCAGATCTATGTTTAGAATTTTAAGAAGCCTCCAATTTTTTTTTCCAGAGTGGTTGCACTAGCTTGCATTCCCTCCAGCAGTGTATGAGGGTTCCTTTTCCCCCACATCCTCCCCAACACCTATTGTTAGTGGTGTTTTTGATGATGGCTACTCTAACAGGAGTGAAGTGGAATCTTCATCTGGTTTTGATTTGCATTCCCTTTCTGGCTGTGATAAAGGAAGGAGATGGTGAGCATTTTTATCATGTGTTTTTTGGCCAATTGAATTTCTTCTTTTGTGAAAGTTCCGTTTAGAACTTTTTAAACAGAAAGTTCTTTATTGCTTCATTGATTTTGAGAGAGTTGTTTTTTTAAGTTCCCTGTATATTCTGGTTATCAGTCATTTGACTGATGTATAGCTGGCAAATATTTTCTCCCATTCTGTGGGTGGCCTCTTCAGTTTAGAGATCACTTCCTTTGTTGTACAGAAGCTTTTTAGTTTTATGAGGTCCCATTTGCCCATCATTTCTCTTAGTTGCTGAGCTGCTGGGGTTCTGTTGAGGAAGTCCTTGCCTATACCTATTACTTCCAGAGTGTTTCCTGCTCTTTCCTGTACTAACTTCAGAGTTTTGGGTCTCATATTAGGTCCTTGATCCATTTTGAGTTGATACTAGTACAGGGTGATGAACATAGGTCTAGTTTCAGGTTTTTGCAGATGGATAACCATTTTTCCCAACAACATTTGTTGAACAGGCTGTCTTTTCCCCACCATACATTTTTGGTGCCTTTGTCAAAAACAAGGTGGGCATAGCTATGTGGATTCGTATCTGGATCCTCTATTCTGTTCCACTAGTCTTCATGTCTGTTCTTGTGCCAGTACCATGCTGTTTTTATTGCTATTGCTTTGTCATATATTTGAAGTTGGGTATCGTGATACCTCCAGCATTGTTCTTTTTGCTGAGTATAGCCTTGGCTATTCGTGGTCTCTTGTGTTTCCAAATGAACTTTAGGGTAGATTTTTCAATCTCTGTGATTAATGTCATTGGGATTTTGATGGGAATTGCATTAAACATGTAGATTGCTTTTGAGAGTATAGCCATTTTTACTATGTTGATTCTATCAATCCATGAGCATGGGAGATCTCCCCACCTTCTGTAGTCTTCCTCAATCTCTTTCTTCAGAGGTTTATAGTTCTCTTTGTAGAGGTCATTCACATCCTTTGTTAAGTTTACTCCTAGGTATTTCATTTTTTTTGAGGCTATTGTAAATGGAATTGTTTCCAGATATTCTTTCTCAGTTTGTTCATTATTGGTGTATAGAAAAGCTAAGGATTTTTGTAAGTTGATTTTGTATCCTGCCACTTTGCTGAAGCTGTTCATGGTGTCTAGGAGTTTTTGGGTAGAAATTTTTGGGTCTTTAAGGTATATGATCATATCATCTGCAAATCGGGATATTTTGACAGTTTCTTTACCTATTTGTATTCCTTTTAATTCTTCTTCTTGCCTAATTGCTCTGGCTAGGAATTCCAGTACTATGTTGAATAGGAGTGGGGATAGTGGGCACCCTTGTCTTGTTCCTGATTTTAGGGGAAACTGTTTCAGTTTTTCACCATTAAGTATGATATTGGCTGTACGTTTGTCATATATAGCCTTATAAAGTTGAGGAACTTTCCTTCTATTCCTAGTTTTCTTAGAGCTTTTATCATGAAGTGGTGTTAGATCATGTCAAAGGCTTTTTCTCATCCACTGAGATGATCAAGAGGTTTTTTGTCTTTGCTTCTATTAATGTGCTGTATTACATTTATAGATTCCTGTATGTTGAACCATGCCTGCATCCCTGGGATGAAGCCTACTTGGTCCTGGTGAATGATCTTTCTGATGTGATATTGGATTCAGTTTGCCATTATTTTATTGAGGATTTTTACATGAATGTTCATTAAGGAGATTGGCCTATAGTTCTCCTTTTTGGAGTTATCTTTGTCTGGTTTGTTGATGAGAATTATACTGGCTTCATAAAATGAGTTAGGCAGTGTTGATTCCCTTTCTATTTCATGGAATAGTTTAAGGAGGGCTGGTATTTGTTCTTCTTTAAAGGTCTGATAGAATTCAGCAGAGAATCCATCAGGACTTAGACTCTTCTTTTTTGGGCAATGCTTTGTTGCTGCTTCAATTTCATTTTGTGTTATAGATCTATTCAGGTGATTAATGTCCTCTTGGTTCAATTTTGAATGGTCATAAGTATCTAAAAATCTGTCCATTTCTTAAAGATTTTCAAATTTATTAGAATATAGGTTGTCAAAGTAGTCTCTGATGATTTCCTGGATTTCCATGGTGTTTATTATTATCTCCCCTTTTGCATTTCTGATTTTACTGATTTGGGTTTTTTCTCTCCTCATTTTAGTCAGGTTTGAAAGGGGTCTGTCGATCTTATTTATTTTTTCAAAGAACCAACATTTTTTTCATTGATTCTTTGCTTTTTTGTTTGTTGTTTCTATTTTATTGACTTCACCACTTATTTTTATTATTTCTCCCCTTCTGGTTGTTTTGGGATTTGCTTGTTCTTGTTTTTCTAGGAGTCTGAGATGAAGCATTAGGTCATTGATTTGAGATCTTTCTGACCTTTTAATACATGCACTCATGGCTATAAACTTTCCTCTCAAGACTGCCTTTGCTGTGTCCCCTAGGTTCTGGTAGGTCATGTTTTCATTTTCATTGACTTCCAGAAAACTTTTAATTTCCTCTTTTATTTCATTAATGACACATTGATCATTGAGCAATGTGTTGTTCAGCTTCCAACTGTTTGCATGATTTTTACTGTTTTTTTGGTTGCTGAGTTCTAGTTTTAATGCATTGTGATCAGATAAATGCTTGGGACTATTTCTATTTTCTTATATTTACTGAGGCTTGCTTTGTGCCCTAAGATATGATCACTCTTGGAGAAGGTTCCATGGGCTGCTGAGAAGAATGTACATTGTACAGAAGTTGGATGAAATATTCTGTAGACATCAGCTAGGTCCATTTGATCTATGGTGTGATTTAGATCTAGGATTTCTTTATTGATTTTTTGTTTGGATGACCTAGCTATTGGTGATAGGGGGGTATTAAAGTCCCCCACTACCATGTATGGGAGTCTATATAAGCTTTTAGATCCTTCAGACTATGTTTGATGAAATTGGGTTCACTGACATTGGGTGCATATAGGTTGATAATTGTTATTTCCTTTTGGTGTATGTCCCCTTTTATTAGTATGGAGTGTCCTTCTCATTTGATCAATGTAGGTTTGAAGTCTCCCTTGTCCAAGATAAGCATTGCTACTCCTGCCTGCTTTCAGGGGCCATTGACTTGGTAAATCTTCTTCCAGCCTTTCACCTTAAGCCAGTGTTTGTTTCTGTCAATGAATGAGACTCCTGTAAGCAACAGATTGTTGGATCTTCCTTTTTAATCCACTTTGCCAAATGGTGTCTTTTGATGGGGGAATTAAGTCCATTAACATTCAGTGTTAGTATTGATAGGTATGTGGTGATTCCTGTCATTTAGTTGTCTTAGTTATTGGAGGGTTTGATTATGTGTAGCTGAATCAATGTTACTCTCTATTCTCTTGCCTTTTCTTCTCCTGTGGTTTGGTACTGCCTTTCCTTTCATGGTTTTATTTGCTTTCACTTTCTGTGTGCAGAATTCCTTGAAGAATCTTTTGTAGTGGTGGCTTGGTGGTCATATATTGTTTTAGTTTCTGCTTATTGTGGAAGACCTTATTGCTCCATCTAGTTTGAATGATAGTTTTCCTGGGTAGAGTATCCTAGGTTTGAAGTTATGTTCACTCAGTGGCCAGAAGACCTCACCCTAAGCTCTTCTTGCTTTTAATATTTCTGTTGAGAAGTCTGCTGTGATTTTGATGGGTTTACCTTTGTATGTCATTTGTTTTTTCTCTCTTATAGCCCTCAATATTTGTTCTCTGTACCTGTTGTTTTAATGATAATATGTTGTGGGGTAGTTTCATTTTGGTCAAGTCTGTTTGGTGTCCTGTAGGCTTCCTGTACCTGAATGGGTGTAGTTTTCTCTAGATTTGGGAAAATTTATGTTATTATTTTGTTGAATATATTATGCTTGCACCTCTTCTCCTTCTTTAATGCCCATGATTCTCAGGTTTGGTCTTTTGATGGAGTAGGTGAGTTCTTACATATTCCTTTCAAAGGTCTTGTGTTGTTTGAGTAATAGCTCTTCAGTTTTTCCTTTAATTTCCATTTCATCTTCAAGTTCTGAGATTCTGTCTTCTTGTTCCAGTCTGCTGGAGTGGCCTTCCATTGTGTTTTGTGTTTCTGTTTCATTCTTTTTTCTGAGGTCTTCCAGGTCACTTCCTCATTAATATTGTTAATTTTTGTCCTTAATTCATTTCTCTCTCTACTTATGGTGTTCTCTGTTTCAATTTGGTATGTATTTAAGGCTCCTATGAGTTCATTTATTTGTTTTTGTTGTCTTGGAATTTCTTGAATGCCTCCTGTACATTTTGGTTGACCTTGTCTAGTAACATCACCATGAAATTCTCAGTGATTTCTTCTTTCAGGGTGTTCCTGTGGGCTTCATTGTGTTCCTTGGGATAGTTTATCATTGTTTTATGGGAGTCTGGAACTGGGTATCCATTTTCTTCATTTCCCTCTGAATCTTGTATTGTTCCATTTGGTGCTGTTTCTGTCCCTGGTTTGTGTGTAATTTAGTATTAGCTAGCTAATGAAACCAAGAAAGAAAATGAAAAAAAGAAAAAGAAAAAAAATAGAGAACCAAAGCTATCAAGAGGGATAGATGGTGGACAAACAGTGAAGAAGACAAAAAAAAACCCTTAGAGACATTTTTTTTAAACTCCAGGTTCAAGAACAAAAGAATTTCAGTCTTAGTAGCTCTGGTGTCACTCCTTCAGTGTCCAGTCTTGATGGTGGTGTTTAAGCAGAATCTCTGTTTGAGTCTCGCCAGGTTGTTGTGGAGACTAGCCAGTTTTTTCTTTTTCTTGTCTTTCAGCAGCAGCTGCTTAGTCAGCTCCTTCCTCAGTGAGGTGTGGATTCTCCTCAGGTTCTGGGGAACAGCTCTGTGGCCACTAGCCATCCTGCTATGGCATTGGGTTCTTGCTGTGTTGGTTTATTGGGGGCCTGTTACTTTGCCTCATGCCCTTTCTCTGGGGCAAGGTCAGAGATCTGTTAGCCAGCTATCTGCTGTCAGCATGTTATGCTGGTTTGTTGACTGTTTTTCAGTTTTGCGACTTCATTTGACTTTGGATGTAGCTCACTGGTTCAGGGGATGAGCTTTGTGAACCACTATCTGTCCTATATCAGGCAGCGGCTCATCACCTGCCCAATGTCAGCCTGTCTGCCTTTCCAGGCTTTGTTTACTGAAAGTTCACGTGGAGATCAGCTTCTTGCTCTTCCCCCCCTTCTCTGGTGCACTCAGTGCACCCTGCCCCCTCTGCTGTGTGTTCCTTTTCAGTTCTTTGTTATTTATTTATTTATTTATTTTTGTGGGGCAGGCGTCAGTCTGTCCAGGAGGCTATGCTGGCTTATTCTAGGGGTAGCTGTGGGAATACCACGTACGGCTTATTTGCTCACCTGCTGTTCTGCGTCTCCCAAGCGGGTTTGGAGCTGGCGTCTGGCAGCATGGGAGTCCTCCTGTTTTCTCAGTGTAATGTGGTGGGGAGAAGCTTTGTGTGGGTTGGGGGTTCAGGGTGTCAAAGTTTTGCTTATTCTTGGTGGTTTTTTTTCTGCCCAGTGTGTTTCCAGTGTTTCAGCAAAATTTTTGATTTACAGAGTGAATGCTATCTGCTTCCTCCCTCTAGTCACCATCTTGGATCACAACTTTTGAATGATACAGAGTCCCTTCTCTCATCAACACATAAACCTTTCAATCTCAGATTCTAGCAGCCAGCTGACAAAGCCTTAACTTTTCTGAACATGATGCTGTACTTAGGGAAATGTGGACTTTGGAGGTAATCACTAGTTCTTCCTTATGTGCATCTAAGCTGGGACTCTGCTGCCTACCATATTTCTTCCTTAATGACAATGTTGGGAGGCTTTCATGTAATTGAAATTATCCCCTTTGAAGAACTGATGTGTTAAGTGATCTCATAATTTCATGAAGAGCTAGCAATGGAGAAATGAAAGAGAATTTATATACTGGCAAAAAGTGGAAATAAGTAGACAATCATGTAGTAAATTTCTGTAGCAACTTTGTGCTACAGAATTAAAGTGGCCAGGTGTTGCCACTGCAACATAAATTTAGAAAGATGCTTCTAGACTATTTTAGGTAGATCATCAGTACATTTGAGTTGAACTCCATGAATTCTGCCACTTGGGATGAAGGAGAGTAGCAGGAGTGCAAGAAAAATAATGGAAGCAAGTAACACGACCAGGGCCTTCAGCCCCAAGCACTCCCACAACAAGCAAGTAGTACAACCAAGTTCAAGCAACTGCAGCAGAGAAGGAATGTTTTTCTAAGTCACACGGCAAAAGACATGAATGAATAGAATTATATTATGTGTAATAATGGCAAATACGATTTGAGTTATCACAGGCTAAGTGTATAAGCCTGCAAGATCTTCATGTAAATCTCATGGTCCTTATAACTGAGAAGCATAAACTATAAACTTTAACTTGTTTATAGGTATAGTAGTCTTTTTACTCTCAAATTCTCAGCACAGCAATAAATTTGAAACCATGCTAGGCATGGAGGCCCATACCTGTACTTCCAACTACTTGGGAGGTGGACACAAGAAGATTGAGGTTCCAGGTCAACCCTAGGCAAAGTTAACACAAGATCCTGTCTGTAAAAGAAATTTAAAACAAAAGAACTGGGGCCATGGCTCAAATGATAGGGTCTTCCCTGGCAAGTAAGAGGCCCTGAGTTCACTATTGCAAAAAAATTAAAAAGGAGCCATTAATACAGAATTCATTTCAAATGAAGATCACAAAATATGCTCAGGGGTTCAGAGGATCTTACTTATTTGGGGGAATTTGATTAGGGATAAAAATAATTAGGTCAGAAGAAATGCTTAGAAGATTTTTTTTGTTAGAAAATATGCAACTCTCTTTATTGTAGACTCACCCACATCTCAGGGAGCCTTCACCCTTGTGGGAAGAACGTAGAGCTACCACCTCCTCCTCCAGGATCTTCCACTCCCTTTTCTTAGATTTCTGGCCAGTCAGCATATCACTGCTACTCCAAGTGAAGCCTGGTCTTGTCACTATCTGGAGCACATATATATTTAAGGAGAGCTACCCTCAACTTTTATTCTGCATAGATACGTGTTCAGCTCTAGAAGAGAACTTAAGTATGAGATGCATCCAGCACTTCATTCAAATATGTGAATATGTAGTTCTTTTTCTTCATGGAATACTTATAAATTCACATTTTAGCAAGTTTTTCTATATATTATGAAGGGAAGGAAAAGAAAAAGGGTTTTAAAAAGTTTCTAGGTCCCTCCTGTTGAGTCATACATATAGGCCTGCTAAGCTTTACTGTACACCTTGTCCACAATACTCAATAATTTGATTTTTTTTCATTGTATGAAGATGAATATTTTTATGGGCAGTCTACACAGTGTTCAGCAAACCTTGGAAACATGGTCTGGCCATGGAGTAGAGATTTGTTTCCATTCTGATGATCTATTTCAAAATCTAATCTCTGAGAAAGGCTTTAATCTGCTTGAATAATTTCAAATCCCACATTGCATGTCAGCATTTCACAAATGCTTTTGGATTCTGGAATGACTTTTATTCAAATAGCAAGATACAGAGATGGAGAGATAAAGATGACAAAGAAGACTCAGTTCTTCAGCCCAGCCCCTTGCACTGGGTTTGTGGCCTAAGACAAGAAAGAACATCTTTGCATTTCTGTATGGAACTTGGCACAAAAAGCACACAGGGATGTCGTGCCATCTTTGGGGTATAAACCACAGTTAGTTTCCTGGGAGACTAGACCCTAGAGAAGACAGTTCACTTGTGGAGGAGCCTCAAGCACATCAATGTGGCAGAACCCTTGCAGGTAGTGTGACTGATACCCGACATTCCAGTGACTGCCAGAGTGGAAGAACAACTGGAGCATAATTTTGGGACCTGCCTGAAACATCTCTGTGGATGCACAGAAAATATTAGGAGATTCTGAGTAGGTGTGTGCATAGGTTGACTAGAGTGCTACAGAAGGACAATTATAAATCAGCAAATTTTTACTTACTGATAGCTTTAGAACTTTGTGCCTAAAAACAGGTGAAACCCAAGGCAA
This sequence comes from Castor canadensis, assembly GCF_047511655.1. NCBI lineage: Eukaryota > Metazoa > Chordata > Mammalia > Rodentia > Castoridae > Castor > Castor canadensis. The sequence goes on from NC_133398.1 coordinate 89,768,498, forward strand.
TTCAGGTTGCCCAGAGGTAGATATGCTAAATACCAACTGTTGAATTTCTTGGCCTCATCCAATTAGTTCTCTGATGACTATATTGAAGAATGGTCATGAGTTCGGTGAAAGCAACTCTTTACCACTCCTGCTCTGTCTTACCATCCTTATAATTCTTTGCTTTGGTAAATTCCCCAGTTTACTGCCATCCTATGTTCCTGATCTCCTTGCTGGCACAGGAACTTTTGAGGATGATGTTTGATTCCAACTCCATTTTTTGGTATTCCACAGAACATGTGTGACTGGACCTCAGAAATAGGGATATTTATTTTAGCCCAGTTGGGGCTCAGCATTTAGTGGCATCATTCTTTTCCTTAGTGTGCAATGTTTTGAACTCAATACTTTGATCATAAATATCTGAGGCAGATCAAAGAATCTGGCCAGCTTTTCTACTTCGAAAGCTTAAGTTGACCATAACCCAGTTCTAACATGCCCAAGCGTTTGGAGTACTTTCATTGCATAGACATCATAGAAGTCACATTTCAAGTGCATTTCAATTACTGACTCAGATTTCTGCAATATAAGTCTTGGAATGTCTTGCCCATAATTACACTCAATTTTCAGACTCTCATCAAATTTTTAGACTCTCTTGCTGCCCACAGATTTTTAGAGAAAGTCATAGGAAATGAACTTTTTAAGTAGCATCAGTGCTAAAGTGTGATTCTGAAAGCACACCCCATTTCCAAGGTTTTCCTAAGTGCTCCTTGAGACAATGGTCCCTAGGTGAGATTTGAACTCCTGTGAGCTGCTTAATACTGTCAGCTCTCAAACATGAGAGCCTTCCATTCCCAATGCTGGTGAAATATAGCCTGATCCAGCAGCTAGAAGGATCTCAACTTTGAGTGTGGCCCGCCATGAATGTGAAATGCTGAGTCTTTGTAGTATGAGTATTTGAAATGGCCTTTTGTTCTTAATTAGTGAATGCTTTTTCTACAACTGACTACCTGGAACTGATATGGTGAAGAAATCACATGGTTTGCAAGGGGACCTAGGAAAGCCATTATCAATCACAGTGTGTTAGAAATGAAAGACTGAAGAAAAGATGATTAAAGCCCCAGCAGCTGCCTTCACAAATGAACTTCAAGAGAAAAAGCACTTTTAGTGTAAATGTGGCAACTCTTCAGATGGAGCTTGATGAAATTAAAGGCAATGCCAGGTAATATAAACCACTGTTGAATCTTTCTTTTATTACAACTAGGCTAAAACAAGGAGTAGGAATTTGTCAGGTGCAGTAATTACTTTGGTACTTACTGATGAAAGCTCTCTTGGGTGAAGACCTCTTCTCATCTATTTTCCATTTCTTTTGAGTTGTACTTTCAGCTGCTAGGGAAGAATAAATACAAGTGAAGGAGAGGGAAAAAACACTCAAAATACATGGTTAAACCTACTGCAAAGTGATTGGAAAAAACCACTTTTTAATGAAAGTTGTTTGTAACAATAAACTCTCTTAATGAGCTCCAATGGATCTTAAATATTCTTCAATTTTCCCATATCTTAATTGTATTTTAGTATTTCTGCCATAGAATGAAATACATAATAACACTGCAAATTAATTTCATTTCTTCAATCAATTTTTAAAGAATGAAATCCATCCACACTAGTGTGACTATGACTATTTATCCAGGAGCTAACTACTAATGTGCACTTGAACTCAAGGTGAATGAGAATAAAAAATATCCAAGAAAATGGATGAGATTTCTGGAAGCAAAAGTAGGTAATGGGTTTTCTATTTCCAAAGACTTCATTTCTTGGCTATTTGAAGATATAGTTAAGTTCATTTATGAATACTTAAAATCCTACCCAATGTTCATGTTATTAGCCATATTTAAGGCATACAGCAACTAAAATAAGACATCTATCCTCTCTGCAAGTGCTGGTTAAAGCCTCCTGGTTGAGAAAAATGAAAAGAAAAATCACAAAGTGCATGAACATTCCTAAGGGTTTCAATATGAAAGTGAGGAGCACAGCAGGTATGTTAGATGTGCAAGAAATATTTAATGCATGAATAGAAAATTCAAAGCTTGTTCTTATTTATATTCTTACCTACCAGCAGCTTAGGAAATAACCTATTTGCCTTACAATTGCCAATGGTATTCAGTTCTTTTCCATTTTCTAAATTTAAAAGGTAACACATTCTTACCGCACACCTATGAAAATGGCTAAATTGAAAAAAGCAACAATCATATCAAATACTAATGAAGATGTAGATCAGCTGGAACTCTTGCACATTGTTGGTGAAAATGCAAAATTGTTCAGCAGTCATGGGAGACAGTGCACCAGTTTCATGTAAGGTTAACTATACACCCAGCAAGAACACTTCTAGGTATTTCCCTAGGGGAAATGAAAATTTGTGTTCCTACAAAAACCTGTACACAAATGTGTGGGTTCTGCTCGTGGAAAATCCAAAATGAGAAACAGCCAAAATATCCTTCAGTGGGTAACTGGGTAAGCAAAATGGTGTATGTCCACAGGATGGAATACTACACAGCACTAAAAGGAGCAGACTAGTGATGTATGCAGCTACTTGGATAAATCTCAAGGGCTTTATGCTGAGTGAAATAAGCAAGTCTCAAAATCTTTATGCTGTATGATGATCTCAAACCCCCAAAACTATTGTTTGCCAAGGACCTCGAAGGGAGATTGCATGGGACTCTCAAGCGACAGTAAAAGGGAGGAAGTTCTCCTGTATCCTGATTATGCTGCTGGTGGCATGAATCCACTTGGGTTAAAATTCCTAAACTGTGTATCCCCAAACAAAAAGGCCAATTTTATGCTGTGATTATTAAAAATGGAAAAAACTTATGGAAGAGTAGTAAACAACAGGAAAATGTAAAAGTAAATGGGAAGTTTTCATGCCTGATCTCTCTGGGGTCTGTCCTAGTGTATGTCCTTTCATCATGCTCCATGCTGTTGGGCAGGACCACCCAGTAGCTGGATATCTTGATTTGTGTCTCACTCCCTTCACTCTGTGATCTTGGACAAATTGTTTTACCTCTCCTTGCCTCAGTTTCCTTGGGAATAAAATGGTGCTAATGGTAGTGGAAGCATTTTCATAGCTTACATTTTTTGCTTAAATTTTAATATACAAACATGCATACATAAATACATTTGCAGTGTTCACAGAATGTTGATGCTGGTCTTTTTTATATCTCACCATGTGATCGACATCAGGCCAGTATATAAAGACCTTTCTTACTGTTATATATTCCAAAGGCTGCAGATAATATATATGAGCTTAAATATATCATATATTAAATTATTTGCTTAGTAAATGTAATATTAAAATGAAATACTCTTTATCCTATTTAAACACATAATAAATACCAATAATATACTCAAAATGTTTTTATTGATGATGACCCTGTTTAACTGAAGTTCATTTTAAAATTTTTGGTTTTGAAATGTTCTCTCTGCTAATCCAATCAATGTGTTTTCTTCCTTCTAGGATTTGCTTCAAACTTTATGCTTCAATTCTGGTGCCTTTCCCTCTTTTCATCTTCTTCCTGCTCTTTCTCCTACTTTTATAACTCTTCCAAAAATTTGAAGGGACTTTGGGAGGCAGAGGAGATGGTGTGTGTGGTCAGTCCACTGTTGTGATCCATAGTTCTAGAAGAAATACTGAAGCAGAGCCATCAGTTAACTGGGTGAACTTGGGAATTCACTTTATATGTATGGTTCTCAATCTCTTCTTCTTTTCTTCCTCTTCCTCTTCATCCTCCTCCTCCCTTCTTCTTCCAGTACTGAGGTTTGAATTCAGGTCCTCTCACTTGCCAGACAAGTGCTGTACCATGTAAGCCACACACATCCCAACCTTGTTTTTTTTTTTTTTTGCTTTAGTTATTTTTCAAGTAGGATCTCATACATTTTATTGGGGGGCAATATTCATGTCCCTTGTTTTAAATTTCCATATAAATGTGGGTCAGCTTGTCAATATTGTGAATTAATTTCATTGATTCTTATTTTGATTGCAATTGCATTAAATCTATTTATCAACTTGGGAATAAATTAAGTCACACCTTGATTTAGTCTTCCAACACACAACTTCACTGTGTTTCTCTATGCAGTGATTTTGATTGATATTTTTCTTCTGACTTAGTAGTTTTCTGCACACAGATTCTGTACATACTTCGTTATGTTTGTACCATAATTTCTCATCTTTAGTACCACGGTATTGTCTTTTAGGTTGATTAACTGTTTATTATAGAAGGATTCCTGATATATTGCATGCAGTTTGGGGTGTATTTTAGAAATCAGTAAAATTCACAACCCCATTTATTATGGTGAACTGTGATTGCATTTCTTGGCCTCTGTTCATTACCTTTAATTTTATAGAATAGGATATCAGACCATAGCTCCTCCAACTCCCTTTGCCTTCCACCCTTATTACCCTCTGTGATGAGTTTATTATCCCCATATAAGCAAGCACGGTTTAGGCCTGAAATTTGAAATCAGATTTAAAATTGCATATGTGTTGAAGAAGTGGCCTATGCTATTGTTAGTTCAGAGTTACCTAACAAATTGCCACAGACTACCTGACTTAAGAAGCAGAAATTTGTTTTCTCCCAGCTTTGCAGGTGCTTGGATGGTTAGATTCTGGTGACAGCTCTCCTGCTGAGTCACACTGTGGCTACTTCCTCACTGTGTTCTGATATGGTAGAAAGAGAAAGAGAAAGCTCATTGCTGACTCTTCTTATAACAATACTAATCCCATCATGGGGGCTCCAACTATCAAGACTGACACCTGGTAATTCCCAAATGCCCCACTTCCAAAAATCACATTGGGCATTTGGGCTTCAACAAGTGAATGATCAGAAAATATAAATTGTAAAAGCTTTGTGTACTTGTCAGAATAAGTTAGGTTTTTCTGTTGTGATGAACTAGCTTCTCTATCATCCTGTAATAAAGATGGGCTTTTGAGAGACAGAGGTCTGATCATCCTAGGTCCTCAGAGAGTCAGCCCAGCAGATGTTCAACCTTAGCACCTGCTTGTAGGACCCCAGAGGCTGAAGAACAACAAGGATGGAGAACCACATGTTGTTGAAGCTTCTGCTTGGAAGCAACACTTACCATTCTTTTATGTCATTGAGCAAACTTAGGGGCCAGAGGTATACTGAACAGAAAAGAAATGGGAAACATCATGAAGGAAAGAATACAACAGCAGTAAATAATCCAGCTCAGTGTGCTTGAGGCAGTTTTGAAGGTTTATCATTTAACTCAATGTGTTTTATAATCCTGTCCTCCATGATACGTCAGTTGTGCTATACTTCATCCCTTTGACATATTTATCCCTTTGAGATTTCCATACGCAACACAGAATACAAATCCTTTAGTCCCTATTCTATATTTCAGGGACTCCATGTCATCACACCTCCAGCCAAACATGGAAGGATTTTAATGCAAAGTTTAAATGGGGCTGGCATGCTTTTGTGAAATACCAGGAGAGAAGACAGAGGTGTGGAAATATGTGATTCCTTCAGTTAACTGTCAATAAGGAAAGTGTAATATAGGATTGTGATAGCAGCAAGAACATTTGAAATATTTGCATTTTTTTACCCCTGCCAAGACTTAAAGTGGGTTGGAGGCATATGGTCTCATAATCTTCAACCTCAGGAAAAGGTCACAGTCATCACTTGATTTGACTTGTTCTTAAAAACCATACCCTGAAACGAATCACATTTTTGCCTATTCTATTTGTCAATATTAGTTCTCTTATAATTTCAGAATCAAGACGGTGGCCAATATAGTGACTAAAATGTAGTATTTCTAGTATTTCTACACTGCTGTGTATTTAGCCTTACTATATCAAGGCAAACATTGCTTTTTTAAGTGAAGTTAATGAATCACTTTCTTCATTACTTGTCAGTGTATATATCTTGTTCATCTATAATAATAATGTTTGATTCATTTTATAAAGTTTTTATTCCTTTATGGTCAGCCCTGAATCAGAGTAAATGCTTTCATAAAACCATCACAGATCATTTAAGTGTTAACAATAACTAACTGTGAGTGGATGGTGCACCGTCTGGACTTGGACCATGAGGTAGGATCATATATTTACTACCAAAGTGATAATTCCATCATATGAATTTCCATGCTGCTTTTCTTCTGTCATCAGTCCCTCCTGATATCCCAAGTACTGGTAAAAACTGAGTTGTTTCCCACCCCTTTAGATTTTGCACTTTCTGAATGTGTACATGTGGAATCATACAATGGATCCCATCTTGGATCTCGATTTTGGTCACATAGTGCAAGGCATTTAAGAATCATCCATGTTATTGCATGAATTGATGGTTTATTCTTTTCATTAATAAATATTTCATTGTGTGGATATACACAGTTTGTTAACTCATTTAGTGATGACAGACATCTGGACTGTTTCCACCTTGGGGCAATTATGAAAACAACTGGATATACAAACCAAGGGGTTGACAGATTTTGCTAAATCACAAAATAAAACTGATAGGGAGTTTATTTAATGCTGCGTCCTTGAGAGAATCTTGTGGCCACCAGAAATTTCTATGGGAAAGTGAGGAAGGGAAAAAGAGACTTCACCAAATGTGTTTTCCCTACCAAGGAGAAAGAGCCAACAGTTCTAGAAGCCAGGGAGAGAGAACAACAAGAGGGTGTCATGAAATTCACTCACACTCACATAATGACTGTCCTGGAAAAAATGTAGAGGTGGAATTCTCCTTCATAAAGGGTAGAAAAGGCACCTAGGGATAGACACACAATCATTAACTGAGTGTGAGTGTGGGCTGGAGGCATGTCCTGGTCACACTTGGCTTAATTTATAGTTTTGGGAGAGGGGAGGGAATAAAGAAAGGTGAAAGAGCGTGAATATAGAAGAAGTACTATGCATTCATGTATGAAAATGGAACAATGAAACCTGTTGAAACTGTTCTAAGAAGGACAGGGGGGATAACGGGGAAAGATTGAGGTGGCAAACCTATTTAATATATATTTTGAGCACTTTTGTAAATTTCACAATGTACCCCATACAAATATAATATGATAATGAAAAACTAAAAATAGGAAATGAAAACATTCCAACACTAGCAAGTCAAAACAATCTGCCTATTGAATTCAGTTTCCAAATGCAGCCTTCCAATTACATTTCTTATGTTCTTATATCATAACTCTTCACCTTTTCTGTTCTTGCTGTTGGACCTTTTAACGTAATGATGAATTTAACCAACAAAATAAAAGATGAATGATTTCAAAAAATAATAGTAATAGTAGCAGTAATCATCACATTTTACCTAATTGAAAAGTAAATTTATAAAGATTGCATTTGTATTTGACTCAGTCAAATGATGGTGAATAGGTTCAAGACATTTCTAGTCCCTGGTAAGTAATAAGAACTTATCAAACTTTTCCACTTCTCTTGAGTCTTACCGTAATTCCTTTCTAAGGTCATGAATTACTCATAAAACAAACTCTACTTGTTCAACATTAAAAAAAGCAAAAATGAATTGACTTATAATACTATCTATAGATTTCCCTTCATGAGGCCCTTGAATAATATAGTATGTACATTTAGCAGCCATCTTGTATGCAAAATAGCAAACACAGTTATACCTCATTAATAGCATTTCTGTGCTGAGTGTATGTACGTAGAACAGCACCTGGCACATAAAAATTGCTCAGTAAGTGTAAACTCTTATTGTTAATGTCATTACAACAGGTTACTTAGTGTATTCTACATTGATTCAAAGAATTTCATACAAATATTGAACATATGTTCAATTATAACAGGATGATTTTTGGCAAGTAAACTTGAGCTCCATCAGGTGCTGAAAATGTTTTGCCTCCACATCAAATGTTTTTTTCTTTTTGAAATAGCAGACATGCCTTTTATATGGTTTCATAAGTGTGCACTTTATATGGTCAGATATGTAGATGGATTTACATTTTATTTTTTATTTTAAAGAGAACCCATGATGTAGACTTTCATCTTAAATGTGAACTTGAGAATTGATTTTTCAAAATTGATTCTACTAAGTGAGAAAATATCAAGATTGATGTTGGACAGTGATACAGTGTTTCCCACAGAAAACAGAAGTCACACTAGTGACCCACGGGTATGTATGTTTATCCATTTACCCATTAGGCCTTTAGTGCATGTTACAAAGTGAAACAGACAATAACTTCTGTTCAAAAAATGGGTCACTGGCAAGGATGAAAGCTCTCAGCTCATTCCTGAGACCAGCTGGTGAAGAACTGCCTTCATGAATATACACCCCCACCTGGCTCCATTGAATACATTCTGTCTTGGACTCCTCAGTGAAGAAGCAAAAGAGGCACTTGGGCAAAAGTAAAGCAACTCAGTATGAAACCAACAGTGAATTATAGCCCTAGGAAAGACTCCAGGACCCATTTTTTTTTATCCTTTTGGCTCCAGGTTTAAACACACATCTCATTCCCATCTTAGTCATTTAAATTCCACATATCATTCTAAGTGTAGAGAGAAAAATTAGAAATCTTTGTCTCCAACACAAATAAGAATTTTTGACTCTTAAGTATCAACTCACTTGGGTGCTAGAGTCAACAAGGGTTTATTTGTTTGTTTGTTTATTTTAGCATGGAATTCAGCAAAACTAAAAAATATAAAAGGAAATGAATGTGAGGATTATCTGGCTGAACAGATCAAAACAGGCCATTTCTTGAATGCCCACACTTCATCCCCAGAGTAAACTTCAATGATCCCAGTGCTGAGGGCATCAGTTGAGCATCTCTAATGTGGGAAATATGTGGAGAAAAAAGAAAAGGTTGGTGGAGAAAGGTAGACCCCTTTCTCCACACACCATCAGTGTTTGCTTTCTGATGCTAAAATGAATAACTGAGAAAATCATCTTTTGATGATTAAGGGTTTGTTTTGGCTTACAGTTTTATAGGTTAAGATCTGTATCAATTGGTTTCATTGCTTATTGAGCCTATGGAGAGGCAGCACAGCATGCAAATAAAGGTGGTAAAGGAAGCTGCTCTTCTCATGGCTAAGAAGCAAAAGAGAGAGCAAGTAAGGGACTGGGTTCCACAATCCTCTCTGGGATAGGTCCTCAATGACCTAAGGAACTTCCACTAGTTCCCACCTCTTACAGGCTCCACCATTTTCCAATCCCAGCAACCCGAGTACCAATTCTGTAACATATGGGCATTTTGAGGGACATTTAAGATCCAAACCAAAGCAGTCCTTAAAGTTTTCTTTTGTATACTTAAATAGATGTGTCACCCTCTACATAAGTCTGGTACAGAATTCCTTGTATCTCACTGTGCTTTTTGTCCTACCTTTGTTCTAGAAGTTCTCTGGTAACATTCCCCTTACATAATACATTTCAGCTCACATAGAAGAAAATCCATGATATTATTTTTCTCATAAAAGCTTTCTAAAACTTAGATGTTATCTAGATGTTTGCCACCCTCAAACCCCCAACATTCTACTCCTCAAATTCCCCCATGGGCTTTCTAGACACATGTCCATTGCACAGCTCATACTGTTGGCACTTGAACTTCCCTGGTGGCCTCCACATTCCAACACTTTATTTTATTGAAGGTGATCTGTAACTGACAAGATTCAATGGGAGTAATGTGTGGGTCCAGGCAAAGGAATCTCAAACTGCTCTGGACAACGACCCTTAGAGAATCCTTCCTCAGCTCTCTTCAGAAGTGATCAAAAAGGATAACTGAATAGTGCATAGAGATTTGAAATAATTGTGGCCTCCTGTGCCCAACTGTCAGTCCTTGGGTGATTGTGCCCCAAGCCTACACAGAGGCTATGCACTTGGGAAGAGGGTTAGAGCTGTGGGCAGGACAGCAAGATTCACACACTGAGGCATTTGAAGGACTGAGAGATGATGAGCAGTGTTAGAGAGCAGGAACCAGGAAGAAGCCCAGCAGTCATATAAAAAAAAAAGTCACATCTGCTTTAGCCATGCTTTAGGACAGACTACAGAGGTTCACAGTCCCAAGATCATGGGAAGTTCATGGGAAGGACATGGCAGGATGCACAGTGGACTGTGAAGTGAGAAATGTAATTGATAAAGAAGAATTTACAGGAAATGGGTTCAGCACTGAAATTACCTGAAGTAAACCAAAAATTTTAGAGACTGAGAACATAGGAGAAACTACCTTGCAGTGGCCACTGATTCCAGGGACTGAAGAAGAGCTCAATGGAAAACATATATGCAACATTCTGAGTTTCACCACCAAAAGGCAGAATCAACTAGGGCCTCATGGAAACTGCTTGTCTGCTCGTCATTACCTCTGTGCAATCTCAAATGCTTTGTCCATATTAGCCCCCTGAAGTAGGCTTGATAAGTCCTATGCAGGGCAGGGCTGGTGGGGACAATGGAGTGTACCACATAACTCATGGGAGCAGCACCTACCTGGTCCCCCACCCCACTTCCTTTCAGAAAACTGCCATGTTTTTGGAACTAGGTGGGATTTGGGTGGGTTATCTCAGAACTTTCTCCTCAAATAATTATTTAATTTGCTCTTATTTTTCCAAGTCTTAGCCCAGGCTAACATAAAATAATATATAGCTTGAGGGACTTAAGCAACAGAAATATGTTGGCCACATTGGAGGCTGGAAGTCCAAGATCAGGATGCAAAAGCATGGCTGGGCTATGATAAGGACTCTTATCCTGGTTTGCAGAGGATGCCTTTTTATGTATACTCATATGGTGGAGAGATAGAACAAAGCTCCCTGTTTCATGAGGACTAATCTCATTCTTGAATGTCCTACTCTCATGACCAAGTTAACTCCTAAAGGCCCCAATTTCCTAACAGAACTCATTGAGAAATTGGGGCTCCATAGGTAAATGTTGGGGGGGCAGAGTAATATTTAAACCATAGCACCACAGCTACTAAAAATGGAAGTGACCAATCCAAAAGACAAGGGACTGAGAGAACAGAGAACTCCAAAGTTTCATATGTTAACTTGTAGGTGGTGTATTTTTCATAATTGCTCTTTTGGAATCTAGACTCAAGGCAAGACTTGGATAATAACTGGAGGGACTCTGACATGCACCTCACCCATTGGCACCTAAGAGCAGCACACAGACACAGAGAGGCTCACAACAGACTTTGAAGGAAAATTGTGTGAAGCACCTGTCTGTAAGTGTATCCAGGAACCCCGAGTGTTTTCTTTTTTTTAACTTTTGGCACAAGAATGCCGATTTATTCTCTTTTTTTTGGACACATGAACACAAAATATCCCTGCAGGCCAAAAAAAATTGCAAAATTTAAACAACCATTATCTTATCTCAACATGGGGATACACCCCTTCATTGATAGCTTAGAAAGTACCTCGTATTGCTAGAGACATACATCCAGTCTAAATTTAATAAAAATACATTTTTAAAACATTACAAGTCTAACAGCATAGAAACAAAAATCACACCATTAGTCAAATGAACAAATGCAAACATTTTCAGCCACTTAGACATAGAAAGAGCATGAATATGTCAATAGCAAGGGATAAGAAAATGGTTAATCAATAACAAGATCTTCCCTTTAGTCTTACAAGGAAAAATTCTTGGCGTTGAAGCAGTACTGATACAATGTCCTCAGCCTCCACTTTCTTAAAAGGAAAGCAGAGCTACCACCTTGCTATTGAGCAAGAAAATCTACAGCATATCCACAAAGGTTGCCAGGGTAGGGTGGAGAGAATGAGCTTTGTTAATCAGCAGGTTACCCTTTCCCTTGGGAAGAGGTAGGTAGCTGAGCCAGGCAGGTAAGCTCTGATATAGGCTGGGCACCAGATCCTAAAATGCAGACCATATAGAACATGCCTGCTTATAAATCATCACCTTTGGAAGCAGCAAATAGAATTTACAGTAAGAAGGAATATGTTCTACCTGCCCAGAATGCTGGCTGCAGTAAGCCAGCTGTTTCACTTTAGAAACTGCTCAGGAGTCAACAGCTAACAACAAGAACAGAACATAATTGATTCAACATTTGGGTTTTCACCACTCTTACTGCCCCGCTCCTTATCCCCAAATTGTAACTCTTTAGAATTGTTACATTTAAATCTTTCACACCACATAACAGTGCCTAGATAGGCTGATTTTAAAAAACCAAACAGCTCAACACTACTTCTAGAGAATGCACACCTCCCACTGATTGACACATGCATAATGATTCAGACAGTCTCGAGGGGGTTACCTATTCGAATGAATGTCAAACAGAATTAAGTTAAAACTATGCATTCAGACTTGCTTGCAATAGTATTGCTGCAACTCTGATTCTGCAGTGATTTCCTCTTAAAGATTCACCCCTTAGCGAGTTTTTGCTAATAATCCTACTTCTTCCACATTGTTTTCCTTTTGTCCACAATGTCAGCATTGCACCCTTAATGGTACTGTTTTCCTATAACTATAGGCCTCCCGGCTTTTCCTCCACCACCATACTGGCCCTAGCATACTATGACTGACAGAGGTCATACAAACTATATAGTTCAAGGTCAAGTGTAGAGCCCAGCTTCAGGCAAGCGGATCAGTGCTTCCCGGCACTTGGCCTTGCTCCCTGCTCCATCAGTGCCAGGAGATGGTGAGAGCTTCTTCTGTGCGTTATTAACAAGCAAGCCCGAGGCACTCAAGTGCAGGTGTGGTGCCTGCTGGCCAGCCAGTCAGCCACCAAGAGTTCTTCACATTTTGGACTCCAGAGAGAGTCCCCCTTCTCCTAAAAATCTTCTGTTTTTTCTCCTCTTGGGTCCAGAGTAGCCATGCTGAAGGATATTTTCTGTGCTCTCCCTGAACAAATATGAATAAAAGTGTAGCCAGCCCCTCACCAACATGTCCTGATTTATATAATCCAAGTGAGGTATTTGCAAAAAAGGAAAAAAATCTTAAGAAATTAACATCTGCCATCTCTTTACTCCTGCTATGTGCTCCAGTCACAGGACTTGCTTATTTCCCACTACCTGCAGAGATTAAAGACATCTGCCCTTGTCGCAGTGCGCTATAGGACTTGATAGACAGTATAAAACTCTCTTCGAGACCAGTCTCAGCAAACACTGGTGGTGCCGCCGAGCAACAGCACATGGAAATGTAAACTTCAATGTATTTACAAACTTGTTTAAAGACTGAAGAAAAACTATGCTTTATGTTGCTGGGATTTTTGAGACGGCTAGTTTAAGAGATTTGGACCAACTAATGAGTTCAAGCAAACACCCTTCACCATCTGATCCAGTGTTTCCCACCAGCAGTTTCCAGACAGAGGCCACATCATGTCTGTCTCTTTCCCCAGCACCTTTCTCAGCCATATAGAGCATGGCCTCAGGGTCCTTTCTCTCACTCTTGCCATTCCAGGATAGAGAATAGCAAGCCAGTAAGTAATATGTGGGCTGGGAAACACTGGCTGGAACTACCTAGACTATGTAACTGTTGTCCATTACAAAGCATTATCTACACTAAATACAGTATACATTTTCCTATACATTTTAACTGATGCTTGCTTGCTTGCTTGCTTTTGATTAACTCTCTTTGTTTGGATAAGAAAGGAATCCTCTCTCCTTGTGAGTGGAATCCAGAATCTAGTCCAAAAAAAATCAACATTTTCTACAGTTTTAGTTAAATAAAATGAAGAAAAACCCACCAAGTACATTTCAGGTTGAAAGAGAAACAAACAAACAAACAAGAAATTGCACTATAAGTAATTGTGTGAGTAACCTTGATTCCCAGGGGGGACAAATTTAAATGCTGGTATATTTTTGCAAATGCAGCATCACTCAATGTGCCTTATGGACTGGCAAACCTATCCAATAAGGAAACATCCTGGTTCTAGCTTATTAAAACAAAGTGATAGGACACCAACTGTGACTATAAAATAGGTTAAAAACAATTCTTTAAAAAGGCATGGAAATATGTGCTTTTTTTGACTGGTTTCAGAAATTGCCAGATTATGATATATAAGAAATAGTTGATAAAATCATACCAAAATCTCATCTAGAAAAACTACATCACCAAGGGAAGGAAGAGGAGGAACCTTAAAAAAATGCTTATTACCAAGGTTAACTTTCTATGAGAAAAGTTTAAAAATCATTTAGATCTAACAAACTACACAGCAGCATAAAATGGGCACTTTTGAAAACTTGGAAAAATACTAAAAGCTATTTTTTTTCAAATAGGGAAAAACAAGAGTACTTTTACCATGGCAGTGCTATCTGTCACTGTGACATGCATTACATCTGTTTATGTCACACATTCACAAAAGTCAACCAAATAGGAGAACTGCCTGTTTGAATCTGCAGCCAAACATAGTGCAATTGCCTGGCAGCCTGTACTTGCACCAGCACAAGTCTGCAGAGATCAATAAGATAAAAGTAGTAAAACTAATAAAACTCTGTAAAACTTTCAAAAAATTAATGCTCATTAAAGGCATTTACAGTGACAAAGTCAGAAATCTCCATTAAAAAGTCTATGGGCCCACCCAATTAAATAGTTACATTGAACTGAAGAAGGTTGTTTGGTTTCTTTTCTTTCCCACTTTATGCATACACCCCACTCAATGAACACAGAAAAAAGGAATATTCTTCTCTTATAAGACTAGAGGGATGCGGTGAACACCACAGCTAGCAAAATATTCCATAGAAACCTTTCTTGTAAAGTCCTTTAGAAAGTTCAGGCTGATCAGCCTTTGCACATTGAGGTAAAAATTCTGTCCAGTGGATCATCAGAAAAGATAATCTATGAGTATCTATTATTTTAGAAAAATGGCTCAATTTTGTTGGTGCATCAGACAGTGCTGCAGAGTATATTTTCAGTGCAACTATTACGAGCTGCTGGTAGAAGACCACCCAAAGTCAACTTGCCTCTAGCTAGAGGTGGTAGGCATTCGAAACATTTTGAGGCTGTGTGGGGTGCCAGACCAGTTGAGTTCTTTTTCTGAGACTCTCAGGCAAAATACATTGTGTGCTGGGCATGATGGTGGATTTGCACAGCCTTAGCCAAGGCTTGAGGATCCCAGCCGTTGCTCTGTCCTGACACATGACTGCCTTCCACACTGTCATGATCTTTATCCAGCAGATGATACCTTGTCCTAAATGCGACAAGCCAGGCATAGTATGCTGGAGCTGGAATAGAGACAGAGCGTGTGCACCTCACATAGGTGTGGCACAGCTGCTAAGTCAGTAGCTGGAGTTCATCTGCAGTGAATCAGTTGTCATCCCATAAGACCTGGTAATGTGAAGGACGGCTGGTTCCCTGAATTCCTGCATGACTACAGAGGTAAAAGTCAAACTCAGATGGATGTGTGATGGTACTGTCCACTGTAGTCCCTGCTGGGACATTGCCACTTTTTCCCTCCCTTTCTGTTTTATCTGCACAGAAGAGTCGAGTGTGATGTCTCTTCTGCACAACAATATATGTTATTCCTGGCCGGTAATCTTCTTCCAAGCTTATACATGCCTTTCAAATTGCTATTAGTTCTGGCCAAGCTACCTGTTTCATGTGTCCCTCAGACACCCCTCCGTGGTAATAGATGATCCGAGTGGGTTTGAAGCGAGTAGACTTGTAGAACTGGAACGATCCCCGGAGGCCGCTGCTGCCGCGCGGGCCCAAAAGTTCCAGCCCACCACCGTGGTGGAGACCTTGGATGCTGACTCCCAGAGATGCTGAGCTGACCAGAACTGGAAACCCGTGTGAGTCTGGGGGGGACCAACGAGCTTTGGGATCCAAGGGAGCCTTTGGGTTTCAGCATCCTGTAAGACTTTACTTACCCATTTCAAAGCGGCATGAATACCTGCAGAGTTCCGGGGAAAAAGTGCTGGCCAGCTTCCCAGTGCAAGCCACGATCCACTTCTACAATAATGAGTCTGAGTCAGTTTCTGAGGAGGATGAACAAAGCAAAGACGGCCAGCCCTTCCACCCCACCCAGCCCTTCCACCTCACCCAGCCCTTCCACCCTCAGTGCCAGGAGGCGGAAGGCCCCGAGGAAACCAGCCCTGGAGGACAGGACAGAGCCCATCTGATAAACGCATCCAGAGGATGGGGTGGCCTATGTGGTAAGGGACAGCTCCCTCACGGTGACTCTCCAGGGGGCAGTGGGTACTCCTCATCCAAGTGAGGGTCTGCTTCATCCTGGGCCCACTCTGTGACCCCCACCCATGTCCTGGGGACAGCCCAGCTGGACTCAGAGGGGCAGGCTGCTTGCCCTGCCTGTGCCCAGAACCTGTTCAGAGTAACAACTAAGCTTTTACTTTTTCTTCCCTTGGTGATTCCTTTCAGTGTGCTCATGCATATCTTTGAGAAAGAGTACCGAGACAGAGGCTTGTGTCAACACAGGCTGCCATCAGCTTTGCCACTCTGCTGATCAGATCACAAATTATGCCTACATACATTAGTCACCCACCCCTGATTCTCCTTTAACCTCAGGCTCACTACCTTGCTATTTTCGCTTTTGTAAAAATAAGTTAGATGTTAAATTCTAGTTTTAACCCATTGTTGATGTGGTTGCTTAGAGCCATCCCAGAATTTTTTTTTACTTATGAAAAAAAAATCAAAATGCCGAGAAATTTCCATTAGAGTAACAAATAAGAAGATAGGGATTTCTAAGGGGTAACTCTGGAGAAAAATGTATGTGATAATTGTCCAGGGCTGTGTGTGAGTGTGCAGTTACCGAGGGTTAGGTCTTCTTAGTTGGTGGACTGCTCATTACTAGAATGGAATAACATCGTTTTTAATTGAAATATCTGATGTAAGTTATTTTGAGTTTTTTTACATTTTGATGATCAAATCAGTGTATCCCTTAAGGTTTCTGATGTAACTATCTTACCCATGGTTGTTTTCCTGTATATAGCCAATTTCTACTCAGAATAAATACTTTGAAATTAAAAAAAAAATTTAAAAAAGGGGAGAAAACAATGAACACAAAGGAAATCTAGGAAACCATCAGGGACTACCTTGAGAACCTATATTCAAATTAATTTGAAAATCTTGAAGAAATTAAGAAATTTCTAGATACATATGACAATCCAAAACTAACAAAGAAGGTAGTAATCACCTAAACAAATCTCCACCACACAATGAAATTGAAGCAGCAATAAAGAGTCACCAGAAAAAGAAAAGTTCTACCCTCTGATGGATTCACCTCTGAATGCTATCAGACCTTTAAAGAAGAACTAATACCAACATTCCTTAAACTTTTCCATGGAATAGAAAGGGAAAGAACACTGCCTAACTCATTCTATGACAACAGTATTATACACATTCCAAAACTAGACAAGGACACTTCCAAAAAGAAGTACAGCCCAATCTCCTTAAAGAACATTAATGAAAAACTCCTTAATAAAATAATCGCAAACTGAATTCAACAACATACAGTAAAGCTCACACACCATGACCCAGGGACTCAGGGATGGTTCAGCATATGCAAATCATTAAATGAAATACAACACATTAACAAAAACAAAGACAAAACCACTTGACCATCTCAACAGATGCAGAAAAGGCTTTCAAAAGGATTCAACACCATTTCATGTAAAAGCTCTGATGAAACAAGGAATATAAAGAATTTATTTCAACATTATAATGACAAACCTATAGACAACATCATACTTAATGGGAAAAAACTGAAGCCATTTCCCCTAAAGTCAGGAATGAGACAAGGGTGCCTACTCTCCCCACTCCTAGTCAACATAGTCTTAAAATTCCTAACCAGAGCAATAAGGCAAGAAGAAGAACTACTAGGAATACAAATAGGTAAAGAAGTAGTCAAACTATCCCTATTTGCAGATGACATGCTCTTACACATTAAAGACCCGAAAAACTCCACCCAAAACTCCTAGACACTGTAAACAGCTTCCGCAATGTAACAAGATACAAAATCAATTCATAGAAATCGGTAGCCTTTCTATACAACAGCAATGAACAGATTGTGAAAGAATATAGGAAAATAATTCCATTTATAATAGCCTCAAAAAAATCACACATTTAGGAATAAACTTAACAAAGGATGTAAATGACCTCTACAAGGAGAACTACAAACCAATGAAGAAAGAAACTGAAGCAGACTACAGAAAGTGGAAAGATCTCCCATGCTCATGGACTGGCAGAATCAACATAATAAAAATGATTACACTACCAAAAGCAATCTACATGTTCAACAAAATTCCCATAAAAATCCCAATGACATTCATCACAGAGACTGAAAATTCAACCATAACGTTCATTTGGAAGCACAAAAGACTGCTAATAGCCAAGTCAATACTTAGCAAAAACAGCAATGCTGGAGGTATCTCAATATCCAACTTCAAGCTATAACACAGAGCCATAGCAATAAAAACAGCATGGTACTGGCACAAAAACAGATATGAAGACCAGTGGAACAGAATAGAGGACCCAGATATGAATCCACACAGCTATGCCCATCTTATTTTTTAACAAAGGTGTCAAAAATATATGATGGAGAAAAGACAGCCTCTTCAACAAATATTGCTGTAAAAACTGGTAACCTACCTGTAGAAAACTGAAACTAGATACATACGTGACACCCTGTCCTAGTATCAACTAGTACTAGTATCAACCTGTAGTAGTATCAACTCAAAACGTATTAATAAACCTTAATATCAGACCTGAAACCTTGAAGCTAGTACAGGAAAGTGCATGGAATACATTGGAAGCAATAGGCATAAGACTTCCTCAGAAGAACTCAAGTAACTCAGCAACTAAGAGAAAGGATTGACAAATGGGGCAAATTGAAAAGCTTCTGCACAAATAAATGGTCTCTACATTGAAGATGCCAGCCACAGAATGGGAGAAATCTTTGCTAGGTATACATCGGACAAGGGACTGATAACCAGAATATACAGGAAGATCAAAATCTAAACACCTCCCCCCAAAATCAATGACCCAATAAAGAAATGGGAAACTGTACTAAACAGAACTTTTTCAAATGAAGAAGTCCAAATAGCTAAGAAACACATGAAAAAATACTCACAATCCCTGGCCATAAAGGAAATGCAAATCAAAACCACACTAAGATTCCACTTCACTCCTTTTAAAATAGCTAGCATCAAGAACACAAGCAACAACAAATGTTGGTGAGGATGTGGGGAAAAAGGAACCCATATGCTGCTGGGGGGGAATGTAAGCTAGTACAAACACTTTGGAAAACAATATGGAGGCTTCTTAAAAAAAATAAACATAGATCTGCCATATGATCCAGCAATCCCACTCCTAGGGATATATATATACACAAAGGAATGCTAGTCACATTACTACAAAAGCACCTGCATACCCCTGCATACCCATGTTTATTGCAGCATTATTCACAATAGACAAGCTATGGAAACAGCCAAATGTCCCACTACTGACAAATGGATAAAGACAATTGTGTATAAATACACAATGGAATTTTATTCAGCCACAAAGAAGAATAAACTTTTGTCATTCCCAGGTATATGGATGGAACTGAAGAACATCACCTTAAGCAAAGTTAGTCAGGCTCAGAAAGCCAAAAAATTGTATTTTCTCCCTCATATGCAGGTTATAGACCTAAAACAACTGCAGCAATATTATGGCACATGGGTCGCACTAAGGAGATACTGTGCATGGGAGGGGATAGGGCAAGGGAAGGAAACCAAAAACTTGAATGCTGTTGATGTGCTCCCTGTATGGGAGCGAATATAGTATTCTTAAACTGGCAGAGGCCACTATGGGAAGGGGACTAGGGAGTAGTGACGAGGACTGGTAGATATGCACACATGCATGGAAACAACACAAGGAATCTCCCTGCATAGCTACCTTTACCTTAAACTAGCAAAAACGTCATGTTTTTCTTATCATCTTTTATGCTTTTTCTTCTACAAAATTAGAGAACAGGAGGGAGAAAGCGGTTCTGCCCGGAGGCAGCGGGGATGGGGGTGGGTGGTGGAGAGAGGAGATGGCACAAATAATGTATACACATGTAACACAAAAATGGCACCTGTTGAAACTGTTCCAATAATCGGGGGAGGGGGTGAAAGAGAGCAGTAGAGGGGGAAATTCAAGTATGATATATTTGATACATTGTAAGAACCTTTGTAAATACTCCAATGCACCTTCACCCAGCACAACAATAATAAAAAATAAAATAAAAGTTAAAAAATACCTCCCACACTAAAATGTTATGCAAAAGTCTCATTAATATTCTTATACTACTTGGAAGGTTTTCATTTTTAACAACATTTTAAAAATGAACTTAGATTTGCAGAACCACAAAGTTGGCACAGAGAAGTCCCGCATATCATTTAACTAGAGTCAAGTAATATCACCTTACATAATCATGCTACTGTTGTCAATACAAAGCAATGTACACATATGCATTTATGGTAACAAAACTACAGCCTATTCAAATTACTCAGTTTATTCCACAGATGGCTTTGTGTGCTGTTGTTCCAGGACACAATGTAGGATAGTGAACCACTTTTAGTAATCTGGTCTCACTAATTTTCAACTGGCTAAAATTTTATCAATCTCTATTTTTGTAACTGATGTAACATTTGAAGAGTATTGGTCAGGTGACTTCTAAAATAAAGGTCAGTTTGGGTTTGCCCAATGTTTTTTCATGATCAGACTGGGGCTTTGGGAAATAATGAGGCAAGAAGCATCTGCACTGGTTTGCAGTGGTGGAAGGTGTCCTTTTGATGCTCCTGCCTCTTGTAGGGATAAAATCTGGAAGGAGACTGGATGGCTATATATCTATTAAAATATCAGTACCTGTGGTCTGTGGGTATCTCAGAAGAATTTACAGTTGTTCTTCACCAACTGTCCTCCCCGCACTTACTGGCCATGCTTTACATCACTGTGTGATGCCATGTTTTCTGTTGTAGACACTCCAGTGTTTCAAATGGAAACAACAGGACACTAGCATGACTATAGTCAAATGTAATAGTTTTACTCTAGACTCAAGAAAACTGATGCCTGGGGAGAGATTACCCCTCCCAAGGATAGTCAATTCTTAGAGAGGCTCAATATGCCTTCCCACGCAAATTAACCTGTACAAATCATCTCCTCCAATTGCCTCTTTCATGTCTTTTGCATATCCCAGACCAATATTCCCCTGTACTGGTCTCCCCAGGACCAGGCATAGGAAAACTTGAGAAGGCTTCTCCACTGCATAGCATGCTGAAATGATTCAAACTAACTTACGTACTCTGCCTCACCTGTTCTTTCCCACAGAAATCACAATCAAGGCTTTTGCCATGTTTTCCTCTCATGTCCTACGTGTTCCAATGGACCCAATGCTTCCAAAGTGGCCTTACTTGAATGATGTGTCCCCTTCCTTTTGGGAACCAGGAATGTCGAGTAGTCTTGTTAATGGCAGCTGTCTTTTTCGCTCTTGGACATACCATACTGGAGTGACCCTAAAGTACAATCAAAAAAGTGTGGTGCCTCTTATCTTGTTCCGGCCTCTTTCCCTTGCCTTGCCATGTCACCTGTCACTGTACCCTACCCTTCCTTATGTGACCTCTGCTTCTCTGTGCCCTTCTTGGTGAAGTACCCTCAGGAAGTCATATTGCCATCTTGCTGTCCTTAGCAGGCTCTCCTCCTCACTCTATGTACTCTGACTGATGCCACCCTTCTCTCACTTTGAAAATGACTCAATTGCTATTTTTCTCAGCCTCATCTCTCCAGCCTGGACTTCTCCCCAACTCTTAGGCTAAATATGTTCAGTTCTGTTTTGATAAAGTTTTACTGGAACACAGTCATGTGCATACGTATTGACCATGGCAGCTTTAACACTACAGCTATAGGACTGAATGGTTATGGCAGGCAGTATGTACCACAGAACATGAAATATCTTTACTCTGTTGCTCCACAGAAAATTTTCTTTGGGCCATCATGTGTACTCAGTGTTTCTATGATGATATCTAACAAGTCCTAGAGCTCAACTGACCCAAATGAAACTTCATACTTTCAGTCCCTTCCAAACCCATCCCCCCTGCCCCTGTGACTGATGTCACTCTAATTCAACTCTACACCCAAGGGACCCTCCCTCCCCCTCAGCCCCTTCCACATCTAGTTAGGTATCAAGTCATCATAGTTTTATTCACATTCATAAACTTATTTCAAATTTTGTTTTCTCTTCTCTCTTTGGCCCTGTTCATGTGCATTGTTATCTCTTTCCATGACTCCTTCTAAAATTCCTACCATGCTTTATTTAACAACTGTTTATTGATACACAGTAGTCCTGTCTGCACAGCTGTATACAACCATAAAAAGTAACATGTCACTAAAACTACAAGGGGATCTTAATAATCCACGGGAAAAATAAAAAGTTGTTTTGTCCCCTTTAAAGTTTTTTGTGCAAACCTTAAGATCTCCATCACTGTTGTATATTCATATATAAAGAAAAAATAATGTTTAATTAAAATATCTAACATTTTATTAAAATGTATAATTGAAAAGCATTAGAAACATGGAGAATCAAATTGATTTATTATTTATAAAATGATCAAGAGTGGCTTCAGCAGCGCTTGCCTTCCTATGCTCTTAAAGCATCTTTCCCATGCCTTGGTGAATTGTCACATTGATTTTTAGGTAGGACCAGCTCCTGCTGTTTCATCATTGGTGGTTTCAGTGTCATGAAGTATCCCTGGGAGATTCTGTGACCTCAGAGGTTTGCAGCATGCCCTTCTTCTTGGTCCTAGACATTCTCCTCATTCATTGCTACATTCTCCTCACCAGGTTTCCCTGGCTGCACATCTGGAGTCCTGGACAGTGGAGTGTCTGTCTTCCATGATCAGCTTTAACACCTCTATGTACATTTCACCCAAATTTCACTTGCAGAACAATACTCTTTTTTTTTCCTGTATGTTTACCTCTGCTGACCAGTTCCCTCTTTTCATTGCTAATTTTGGTAACTGTCATGTAGATTTATTACTGAGAAAATAGGAAGCAATGCAATTTCCTGATTTTCTATCTCCATGAATGGAGTGTCTGACACACACTGACCAGTCATCATCACATTTTGAAAGAAGTGACTTGGCTGGTCTCTGATTCTGAGGTGCACGTGTTACTTCTGAACAGATCTGCTGGCTGAAGCACAGTGTGAAGTTCACACTGTTGGTAAGAATGGAGTCTGATGCTTGAGCTTGGTAGTTGGGGGACTGATGTTGTTTGACTAGTCTTATGAGTTTGATGCTGGGAAATTTGTCTGTGTTTCCTTTCATATGAAAGCAATTGTCCTAGCATTGCTGAGAGTAATGTGTATCAGAGCTGGGTAGTGAGGACCACCACCTGTAACAGGTGTGCTGAACAGTGTTACAGTCCTGACATGGCAGCCTGAACAAGGCAGACATTTGTCCTGAGTGGGGGTCAAAGTGCACTGGGAAAGTGATGAAAAATTCAGCCGGTTCCTATATTCTAAAGTGAGCTAGAGCTAATGTGTTTCCTGAACACATCCTGCAGTTGCTGCCTCCATTCTGTATCATGTTCCATTGCCTTCTCCATTCCTCTTGATCTGTAACAGGTCAGAGAGAATCATCTCATTGGCAAAGCTCTCTCCTCTTTCTGCCCATCCTTCCTCTTCTGAGTCTTATACCCACTATGCTGCCCCTGCCCACTGCATGTCACAGATCATTGAAACCTGTCTGTATTTGTGGTTTTTACCATGAGCCCATGAGCCTACTAGGTCTGGAGCTGCCCTCAGTTCATCTTCTGTAGTCTCTGCCCTGGCCAGTTTCCTCCTGTTTGCAAATACTGACATAGGACAGTGACCCAGATACTCATTCCATGAAGCAGCTCAAGAAATTGATGACAAAATGTTACTGCATCTGTTGGAGGTATGGTTCCCAATCTTTCCCCAGTGTTATTACCTTAGTGAAGGTGACTATTCCTTTCTCAGGTCTGGTTTTAATTTTCCATTTTAGCTGCTGCTATGTCTCTTCTGTCACATTGTTTCTACAACATGTCTGGTGTTAACACACCCAGACCTGAAGTGGATAGTATTTTGGGCTTCACATTACCCACAGCAGCTCTTTTCCAAGAGGGCGTGCATATTTTAGCATGTCCAGGACAAGAGATTAAGATTGGTGAATAAAATGTTGGGGCCTATATTTACATTTATATAAATGATAGAAATTAAGGAAACTCTCTTACTACAGCTTATATGCTGTTTATATTTGCATACACATACAGAAATGAATCATTATGTTAAAATAGTTTTGCTGCTTGAGTTACCCCTAAAGTAAGTCAAAATTAGATCCAAAGTAGGCATGCTTTTGTTAGGACCTAGCTTGAGCTAGCTTGAGCTTAGGCAGTCAGGGCTGGATGCTAGAAAGAGGCAACTGGCTAAAGTCACCAGAAAATAGAAGTAGGGCAAGAGAGCAAACACAGCAGGATGCTGGTCAAGGTGTGAAAAGTGGATAAGAGCAATTGAAATTTGACAAACAACCTCAAGGAGGGGGAATGAGGGAGGAAAAATGTGAGTACAGACTTTGTAGCAAAACTATCAGACCAGTCTATCAGAAAACAGTTTTTTAGGAGCTTGCAAATGCTACCCTCAGAGCCAGATTAAAACCTCTAGTTCTCAGTTGTATGGCTCAGTATTTCTGAGTTCCACCCAGGCACTAAAGGTCCTCTGTCTTCCTGTACCTAATAAACTTTGTCTTGCTTTCTGCTCACCTGTTTTCCAGGCTTGTCATTCTTTGACTGATCTTGGACAAGTATCTGACAAACTTAACCCACAGTGGTATACAGTTATTCTTGTATCACTTTGTAATTAGTTGTTCTGATTTGCTGTAGTAAATACTATGAGAATTGTCTCCCAAATGCATTTTCCATGTCACAGTTTCCCAGCCCTCAGATTGATCAGAAATATGGTATCATAAGCTTCAATGTCATTAAGAACATGGATGTGGAGCTCAGGCAGGAGTGTGGCACCTGGGCCTACTCACAGGACCTGTACAGAGACACAATGCTACAGGCACTCGCCTCTGTGGGTGACCGGGTCTTACCCTAGGACCCCCAGTGCCTTTCCTTTTTACTTGCAATACAATATGGACCCTTTTTAGTGTGTAATACAATTTAGCTGTTAGATTCCAGCATCTACAAACATCAGAAATAATGTTGGTCTCTCACTTCTTCAATGCAAGATCCCAGTGAGTACCTGCCTGGGGCTATCTGGAAGCACCACATCATCAAACCAGAGGCCATTTACAAGTTAGAACAAGGAGAAGAGCCCTGGTTATCACAGCCACATGGATGATGGCCAAAGGATCCATGAAAATGAAAGGCTCTTCAGGGGTCCAGTTGCAATAGTGTGTAAAAAAGGATAGAGCCCATAAAACTAAAAGGAGATGACCAAACAGACTAGAGAATGGCAGTTTTCTTTCTTAAAAGCCAGCAAATAAAGAAATTGGATTATAAGTAAATATAGTAGCACTATAATAAAACTGACAAAGGTTATAAAATCTACTAAAATTGGGCATAGAGTAGGGTAAAAGCAGAATAGAAGCACACAACCTTTACTATTGTTTATAATAAGGGATCACTAGATTTTGTCTAAACAAATAAGTGGTTAAGGGAATGTAACAAAAAACCAGAAATGAAATCTATTTCATTTATTAAAAGGAAAATACAAAGCAGGGCATGGGGTGGGGCACACCTGTAACCACAGCTACTGAGGAAGACAAAGCAGGCCTCACCAGTTCTAGGTCAGCCTGGGCAATATGGGAAACTGGGTCAAGAAACAAAGGGCCAGGGATGTAACTCAGTGATAGAGTACTTGCCTAGCAAGCAAGAGACCTTGGGTTCATTCCCCCCAGTATGGCAAAGATATATTTAAAAGGAAAATACACTTACTGAAAGTATTTTTTTAAATAAACCCAACTGAAATAGAAATACCATAAGATGAAATTCAGACAAAACAGTCTGACAGGTAAGATATAATGACGTGTATTGAAAGCTGTTGAATAATGGGGGATAGGAAGGAAGGGAAAAGGGAGAGTAACAGAGGAAGTTGAACTGATGAAAGTAAAGTATACTCACAGTGTGGATACATCAAGAAACTCTTTGAACATTGACTTAGAAATCAATAATGAAAGACCGTACTGTAAAATAGGTACATTGTTGTGGGGGGTACTTGTGGGAGAGAGTGGGTGAATGGAGGAGATGAAGGAGAGGGACTATGGTTGATGGGTTTCATATACATACACAACATACAACAATGAAACCTCTTGCAATTACTTTAAATGGGGCAGGGAGGGTTTTTGGGGAGGGGGAATGGAGGGGGTGATTCAACCAATGTACAAGGTAAGGCTATTCGTAATTGTTGCAATGAATCAGTCCTGTACAATGAATATATCCAAATTGAAAAAGAAAAAAACAGCCTGCCAATCAGTAAGTGCAAACTACTATCTTAGATACATTAGATTTTAAAAATTCCAACATATATTCCCATGTGTATTATGCCAAATAAACAAATAGTTGAGGTTGAAAGTTTGAAGCAAATGGTGGCAAAGTTGATGACAAAAAATATGGTTTAGGGTTTGTGATCTAAGCATGAGTAAGAGTTAAAATTAAAGAATACAATCAGTAAATAAAAAAGGAACTTTAATAAACTGTAGAGCACAATGTTAAACGATGGTAAGAACATGTGAAAAATCTAGTAAGGCATCGAAAACTGAGAAGCAAAAAAACTCTCTTCATGAGGATAATGAAAAATTACCTCTCTTAATCAACTTCTATGAAAAGGAAATCAGAATCCAAGCTGCAGAAATGCTATAAAATAGGAAAATTAATGCTGTATGTATAATAACTGTAGGATATGGCTAAAATGATCACGAGAAAATAATAGCTAACCTTCATAAAAAAGAATATAAAAGAACAATGACAAAATGAGAACATAAAAACTAGAAGAAATAAATTAAATTAAGTATACTTTTGAAAATGGGACGAATCCCCCTTCCAAAATAAAAAATCCCAAGAAATGTTTCTGACAATGGAAAAAAATGGATAAATTTTAGGTAATCTAACCAAGGTAAAAGGATGACAGCACACACATAAGAATTTTTTTTTCTTTATTTTATTTTATTTTTATTCACATATGCATGCATTGTTTGGGTCATTTCTCCCCCTGCCCCTCCCCCACCCTCTCCCCTCTTGCCCCCTCAGTTCCAGGTGGGTCCTGTTCTGCCTTTATCACTAGTTTTGTTGAAGAAAAGTGACAAGCCTAATAAGGAAGACAATGCGTTTTTGCTAGTTGAGTTGAGGATAGCTATACAGAAATATTCCTAGCATTGCTTTCATGTACACATGTTATGACCCATGTTGATTCATGTCTAATTGATCTTTACCCTGGTTACTGATCCCCTTCTCATGATAATCTCTGTTGCTTTAAGGTTTCTGTATTAGCTCCTCTGGAGTGGGGACATCAAACGCTTTCATGTTTTGGATTTTCTGCCTATTTCTGTATCATCCAATTATAAGTATGCACCTACCCATCGATACACCAGAATACTATTCAAGTATAAATATCAGGGGAAATGGGTAACATGTGCAGAGAAATATAAATACATGTGGTACATTATGAAACTTTATTGAGACAGCTGAAACAAGACAAATGGATGAAAACTAAACCAGGAAATGGAATGTTTACTGGGTATGCATGTGAATCACAGGTCTCAATATTTTTATTTTAAAGTTTTCAGTTTACACAAGCATACATATAGATTTAATGGTTTCCTGAAAATAATCCCACTCTTGTATGGAAGGGCTTGCTGCACAAAGAGATTTTCATGTGTGGAGAAAGATTTGGTTGTCACACCTTGGGGAGTGGGGTTTGCTACCTCATCTAATGAACAGAGGTCATTGATGATTCTTAACAGCCTACAGTTCACAGGATTGCTCCCTAACCCCTACCAAAAGACTTATCCTGTCTAAAGTGTCATTATTGCCTAGGGCTGAGAAACACTGCTCTAGCAGGGAGAGAACTTTTTATGAATCTCTGTTAGTAAGACAATATGTTATGTGTTAGTTTGGGATATTTAAACAGTTAAGCAACTGAGCAATTCAATTAAGCAATTAGGAATTAAGCAATTCAAAAACCCAAGAATAAACATGCACTTTACACATGTTGACCTGCAGGTGGCACTGCAGAACAGGAAGGGATCCTCTGCTTGTCTGTAAGGGTCAAATAGTCTCCCTTGTCTCACACCATGCCCTGAATCACTTTGCAATGGGCTGAAAACCTGATCATCAAGGCGAAAGAATACTTTAGAAACTTGTATGGAGGACATCTCTAAGACACAGGGGAGAAAGTGTTCCTGACGATAAAGAGAAAGATTATATATTTGAAAATGAAAAGACCAGTCAGAGAGTGACAGATAGATTTTCAACCAAAAAAGAGCCAAAATGTAGGTGGGCATGGTGGCTCATAGCTGTAATCCCAGTTACTCAGGATGCTAAGACTGGTAGCATCACATTTCTAGGTCAGCCCAGGCAAAACGTTAGTAAGACGCCATCTCCAACAATAAGCCAAGCATGGAGGTGCACAATTATAGAATCCCAGCCACTGGAGACATCTGTAGGAGGATCATTGCCTAAGGACAGCAATGGGCAAAAACACAAGATCCTATTCAAAAAGTAACAAAAGCAAAGAAAGGTCTGGGAATATGGCTCAGGTGGTAAAACCCTAGTATGCAAAAAAAAAATGTGGAATGTAACACTTGCAACAGATACAACTCACAAAGAATTAGTAAGATAGAATGCAGAATTCAGATATTACTTTAGTGTGGGTTTGTTTCCATGATATCTTTCTTTAAGATGCATCCCTCCTCTAGGTGTCCACAAATCTCTGCCTGTTTCCTTTCTTCAAAGCACCTCTTCAGCATCCAATGGGCTGGGTATTGTGCACACACACTGATTTTCCTTGTTTTTTGTGACCCTGGGAATACAAGCTCCAAGTGAGCAAGGGACCTTTGTCTCTTGTTTGGTGCATCATATCCAGTGTCTGCCACATGGTTTTTTTTGTTTGTTTGTTTTTTTAATATTGAACTAGTATTGATGAATGAAGAACAATTTTTTGTTTTCCAAAGTAAAAAGTTTTCCCAGAAAAGGAAATACATGTGGCTAATAAAAATTAAAAGACAGTGGATTCATGGTATTTGGAGGAAACATAGCATTAGCTCCCAGTGAGATGCCAATTTATACCAATCAGTGTTACAGGGCGAAGCTGTCATACCTACTGTGTGTAAGAAAAGGTACTGTCAGAGACAAAAAAATATAAATATAGAAAAGAAAATGTACTGTTAGAGACACCTGTGAAAGTCAGGCGGCAGAGCCAGGGTGCTGTGACTGGCATCACTCTTGCTTTGGAAATGCATATTCCCAGTTATAAGCAGTTGCACACCAGTCTCCTCATCTCTAGAGACACTTTTTTACATGTTCATAAGGCCAGGAGTGTACATGGTAGTATCATTTGCAAGGGCAAAAAAATAACAAAGTATAATGCTGTCATACAGTGGACTATGTTATTAAGTACAACAGGGACAACTGCAAGAAACGTAAGTTATGGCTTCCCAGTTTTATCATGGACATTTGGGATGGATAAGCCATAGCTATAATGGGCTGCTCTGTGCACTGGACAGTGTTTGCCAGCATCCCTGATTCCTCAACTAGATGTCAGCAGTATCTCCAAGTTCAGACAACCAAAAATGTCTCCTGATGCCTGGGGAGATACTCACTCATCTCTGGGTGAGTACCACTGACATATAATGAAAAAGATGTCACAGAACTCTATAAAATAGAATGAAATATCATTCTATACTATACTATATCTCTGTCTGAGCCCTCCTGCAACAAGATATTATTTGAAATGCAAGCGAAATGGAACAATAAAATCTATCCATATAACTGAAATAAAGGAAGAACAGAGAAATGAGAATCAAAGGCACAGTTAACAAATAATTAATAACATATAGAGCTAAACACAAATCATCAATAAATACATCCAATAAAATTGTCTTGGCCATTAATCAAGCACAGATGGCCAAATGCTCTTTAAAACTCTATACCCCTGCTTTATAATAGTGATGATAATACATTATCTGTATACATGGAGAATCTCTATATGCAGAGTGCCAGAACTAAGTTTAAAAAATAATGGAGAGCCAAGTGTTATGGTGCATACCTGAAATCCCAGCTGCTAATGAGGTGAACACATAATGATCATGAATTTGAAATAACCTAGGTAAAGTTAGTGAGAGTCTATCTCAAAAACAAAACAAGTGTAGTTCAAAAACAAAAAGTAAAGTTCAAGTTGTAGTGGCCCTTCTTTCAATACTGCAAAAAACCAAAACCAAAACAATTTTCGAACCTTTCCAAGAAACTTATTTCCAATATGATGATACAGGGAATAGTAAATGGATGCAAGAATTTATCCCAAGCAAACACGAATGAAAAGCTAACTGAAATGTGTGCATTCATAGTGGATGAAGCTGACTTTAGAAGAGTGGACATTTCCAGGGTTAGGAGGGACATTCCATAGTGTCATAAGAACACAAAATTATCTTAAATATGTTTTCACTTAATGTTAGGACTTGAAAATCACACAAGGGAAAACTAACCAAACTTGAAGGAGAATTTGACAAATCCACATTGAGAACTGGATATTTCAACACTCTTCTCTTGGTAATCAATAAGACTCAGAGAGAGAAAATCACCAACAACACAGGACAAGACAACACTATCCCCCAACTGCATCAAATAGATACATACTCTTTTCAAATGCACATAAACATTCACCCAAATAGATGATATCTAAGGTCTTTGCAGACTTAAAAGAATAGAAATCACATAAAGTATATTAGAATGCATAATGATATTAACAAGAAACCACTAAGAAAAAGATGATATAAACTTTCTAACTGCTTAAATATTAACCAATTCACTTCTAAATTCTTTATGTGTCAAAGAGGAAGTCTCCTACGAAATTAGAAAATTATATGAATTAAACACTTTAAGATTTATGGGAGGCACATAAGCCAGTACTTAGAGGGAAATCTATAACCTTAAATGATGTAATTTTTAAAAAAGAAAAGTCTCACATCAATTAAGTTTCCCCTTCAGAAAAACAGATAAAGACCAAAAAATAAATGCAGATACATGGAAGAAAACAATAAAGATAAGAATAGATGCCAGTAAAATTGAAAAACAAAAAGCAGAATTCAGTGGGACCAAAAGGTATTTCATTAAATATAAAAGTATTTCTAGGAATACAGGCAAAGAATAACACAAAGAATTCACAATTCACCAATATCCTGAAATAACGGGTGTCATCATAAGCCAGGGAGCCCTCAAACAGATAAGGCAGGAGCACTACAAACGTTTCCATATACATAAAATGAACAACTTAGTGAAATGGACCTGTTCCTCCCCAAAACCAAACTTAAGAACTCTCCATGATGAAAGTGAGACCTTGAATAATTTTGTAGTTATGAATGAAGTTGAATTTTCAGTTAAGGAAAAGAAATTCTAATCCTGGAACATGAAAAGAAATAATGTCAATTGCACTTTGTCTCTTCCAGAAAAACGGGGCAGGAGGGAACATGTCCCATTTTTACCTTTGAGGTTATGGTCACTCTGATCCCTAACCTAAGAAAATATAAGAAGAGAAAGATACAGAGCAGTCAATGTCCCTCATGAGCCTTGTCACATGCAGGCAGCACTTTGCTGTGTCTCTCCTTGTCATCTACAGAATGAAGAAGAGAACACAGGAATGGGGCCCTAGGTTTTGGAGTGCAACTTAATGGCAGAATTGTACTATAGAAACCCATCTTAAAACCTTTTTAAAACAATCCCTGGTTGGAAAAGAAATGGAAAAGTGAACCATCATCCAGAGAAAGGTACAATCCCTATAAACAGCCAGGCCTCCTTTCCAGGGGCTCAGTTCAAAGTGGGAGGACTGAGAGAAGCCTGGGAGGAAGTAGAGGCTCCTCAGAGCCACCCTGTCCTCAGTCTAGCACCTCCTGCTCCATCTACAGGGTGAGGGAGCCACCTCTGTCCTGTGGCCCTTACACAGGTGTTTGAGGTAGGAGTGGGGTGAGGGGACCCCTCCACTTCAGCCTGTAATGGGGAAGGAACTTTTCTCAAGCCTTGCCTTCATGGCAGAAGTGTAGACTACAACTGTGTTTCTGTCCCACTTTGTAAGTAAGTGCTCAGAGCAGGCAGCAGGGACACCATGAACAAGTGGTGCTGCCTGTGGCCTACATGCTAGTGAATTGGCCTGGCTCAGAGCTGCCATGCTTGGCCTCCCAGACACCTGCCTGGTGCAGTTGTGTCAAATGGGATCCCCCACCAGAGCCTCAATCCTTCACAGACCCAGGATCTCCAGCAGGAAAGCGGGCTTGCAACAGATGGAGGCAAAGATGACCACCAGGCTTCTTTCTGCTGACTCTGCCACCAGCACTCTCAGGGTGTGAAGAGTAGATTGGGGATCTTCAGGTGGCTTAGGCAGAGAGGACAAGGACAGTTCTTAAGCTCTGCTTCTCTCCCTTCTCTTTTGCATCTGTGGGGACCAGTTAGAGGAGTCACTTTGCTGAAAGGAAGTACAGAAGAAAGGCCCTGGCAATGGCTCCCATGAAGGAGCCCTCTTTAAACCCCTGCCTAGTTCAGACAGCACATTTGCATACTCAGGAAAGTGAGTTGCCCATCATGTGATCCTTTCATGCTCATTTACTCCCACCTTCCCCTGCTGGAATTGGAGAAGTCAGGAGTCAAGGCCAATGGCTGTTGGAAGAGGAAGAAGCACCAAGGCACAGCAGAGGGAGAAGGCAACCCTGCTGTTTATCAGCCTTGTTCAGGCTTCCCTTGAAGAGCAGCTGTACCTGGTGAAATGCTTTCCTTTCAGTGCAAGGAGACTGGAGGAGACCTCTTATTCTTGGGTACAACCAACTGATTTTTCCTTATCTGAATATGAACAGCTAAGCCATGGGGATCCCAGATTTCAACTAAAACTCTAGGGACCCAGCACTAGGGCACAGGTGTTAGCAGGGAATGTGGAGAAAACAAGAGTTGGTTTTGTACAACCCCATGAGTATAAATTGTTCAAAGTCAAGGCTGGGATTGCAGAAGGGTCCTTTAACATCAAAGTCAATTAGTAGAAACCAGCTAAATATCATGTGCAAAAAAGTGATTTGAAAAATTACTTGAAAGAAGATTCAGTTTGTTTTTTCTTAGAAGACACTAAGTTTCAAATACATACAAAGCTCTAGTTTTGTGCTATAAAATTACATTGCTTCATTCTAGGTCAAGAAGTTGAATTTGGAGACATTGAGTGACTTGCCCAAATCATGGACATGGTAGTGACAAGGATATATAATTCCAGGGACCATAGGGGGAAAAATAAATTTAGATATCATACAAAGATTTAGTGGCCACTGGAAATAAGTGTGTAACATATTCCTAGCACTAAATTATGTCAGGAATAAAAAGAAAGGGTGGAGGGACGGTCTTTCTTCTGAAGTTTCAGGATGATCCCTAAGCTGAGTGAAGTCCCTGGGTTAAGTAGTCATGGGTAAGGAATGATAGACACAGTGAAAGCATCAGAGGCAGTTGTTGGTGATTCCAGGTTCTGGACAAAAGAGAAGCAAGAGTGGTAGGCACTGTCACAGTGAATGAAGGTGAGACTGGTTAACACACACACACTCTCAGAACTGAAGACCTGTGCCACCCTCCCTTCCTAGACAGGATGATAGCCTTTTTCAGTGCTCATCTACTTTGGTTGGAAAAGTACTCTTTTAGTTTCTGGGTCATTTGTGAAACTGTGGCATTGTGGATATGAGGAGCACAAAGCACATGCCTGTGATGCAATTGGCTAGTCTTATGGCAGTGTGACCTAAGGAGTAGTGGTTCTTCAGCAAACCTCTGAGTAACCATGGAAACTGAGCCTGTTTGGAACAGCAGGCTCATTTCTTGTTTGGAAATGCAACATCCACATTGGCCATGGGTACAAGTACAACAAAGGATTGTGCTCCAAGAGTGGTTATGAGTTTGACCAACATTAGAGAACCTATTGGGGAAGCCATTAGGGAGCCCTTGACTATCTGGATCTGGATGCATTGTGCTTTGATAATGTGAGCAAGACAGAAAGGGGAGCTGTGGGTTTCTGGGAAAGCCTGTAGAAATTTCTTCTTGTAGGAATCCCTTTTGAAAATAAAATAGGTGAAACTGTCAGTATGGCAGTCATAAAGGAAGTGGCTCCTGGGAATAACAATGTGAATGCATCTTTTGTTATTATTTGGAAAAGGCCTTTGTTCCTTGGTGCACTAATAAAGCATCTTCAGTTGCAGCATTCCACCCTGTGTTCTCGAGTGTCTGATCTACTGAAGTCAGTGTGAGACTTGAGACCTATGTTAAATAAAAACTATCTCAAGACCAAATGAGTAATACATCTTGAATGTATTTAGAAATACATATCTGGACATATTAAGAATCACTTCAGGGACCAGGAATAGTAGAATACTTGCTTAGCATGTCTAAGGCCCTGGGTTTGATCACCACAACTACAGGAAAAAAAAAAACTTTATTAGCAGTGAAATATTTTGAGGTAAAAAATCTGAAAACAAGAAGTGTATTTTTGTTATTTTCTCCATTATCTCATTTTAACATCCATTTCTTCTTGGTATGTATAAAAGGCCAAATGTTTATATAATTTAAAGTACATGAATCTTACTAAGATAAACTAGTGGTGGTAAGCAAATCTGGAAATATGGACATTATCTTTGTAACAGATTGAACCCCTTGACCATTTCTTCTAGGGTGAAGACACAAGTTTTTGACATAAAAATTGGACACAAATCATTTAAGCAGCATTTGACAGATGTGTGTGCACTGACTGATGGGAATGTGACTTTAATGAACATTGTTTATTGGAGGTTGGCACAGGTGTTTGACCTCAGGCCTCCAGCTTGCTAGGCAGGTACTCTACCACTGGAGCCATACCTTCAGCCTACTTGCACAGCTTTTTGAATAATGCCACGGAAGAAAAACCTATTTAGCAAATTTTAGTAACAAACAATTTATTATTGATGTTTGTTTCAGACTTTATAACCTCCCCAAACAACTTTACTTCAAAAGACTGAAGAATAATCACTTAATTGAATCATAATAAAAAATCAAATTGAAGCTGGCTGGAATCCTGGCACTCAGAAGGCTGAGCCAGGAGGATTATGAGTTTGATGTCAGCGTGGGCTTTTGAATGACTCTATGGTCTCTGTAAGAGGAGGTCTCTGTGAAGACTGTGAGATTGTGTAAGTCTAGGTGGTGCTGTGGGAGGTCTCTGTAGGAGATCTCCTGTCAGGAAATGGCAAGGCAAGGGCAAGGGCAAGTCTCTGTATATTGTCTTGGGGTGAATTGTGTATGAACTCTATGGAAAACTTCTACATCTTTGGGAAGCTACTGTGGGGAAATGTGAACTCACATGGCAGTTTTGTGTGTAAAGTCTCAGTATAAGATCACTGTGAACTATGTGTAGTCTCTATGGAAGGTCATTATGACATTCCCAAGTGACTGTGCATATGGTCTCTGTGGGAATTCACTCTGTCATCCCCTAGTGACTGTGTGGTCTCTGTGGGAAGCCACTATGACATACTCTAGTGACTGTGTATATGGTGTCTGTGGGAGGTCACTGTATCACACATAGTGAGTGCGTGTGTGGGCTATGTTGGGGATCCCTGTGCCAACCCTAGTGACTGTATGGTGGTCTCTGTGGGAGGGCAGGGTGATATCCCCTAGTGACAGTGTGGTTCCTGTGGGAGGTAACTGTGCCATCTCCTAGTGCCTGTGTGGTCTCTGTAGGTCATTGTGACAGCTCTAATAACTGTGTGTGTGTAGTCACTGTGAGAGGTCACAGTGACATCTCCTTGTAACTGTGTGTGCTCTCTGTGCGAAGTCAACTTGACATCCCCTAGTGAATGGTCTCTGTGGGGGATCATTGTGACACATCGGTAATGTCAGTACGTGTAGTCTCTTTGGGAGGGCACTTAGACATCCTCTAGTGACTGTGAGGTCTCTGTGGGAGGACACTGTGTCATCACATAGGGCCTGTGTAGATTCTGTGGAAGGTAATTGTGACATCCGAAGTGTGTGTGTGTGTTCTCTTGGGAGACCACTGTGCCATCCTCTAGTGACTGTCCATTCTCTATGCGAGGTCATTGTGACACCCCTAGTAACTGTGTGCATTCTCAGTGAGAGGGCACTGTGACATCTCTGAGTGACTGTGCATTGTCTCTGAGGGAGTACACTCTGCCATCCCCTTGTGACTGTGTGTGTTCTTTGTGGGAAGCCCCTGTGCCATCTCCTAATGACTGTGTGTGGTCTATGCGTGAGGTCACTCTGACATCCTCCAGTAACTATGTGTGGTCCCTGTGTTAGGTCAATGTGCCATCCCTTAGTGACTGTGTGTAGTCTATGTGAGAGGTCATTATGACATACCCTAGTGACTGTGTTTATTGGTCCATAAGGTCACTGTGCTATCATCAACTGACTGTGTGTGTAGTCTCTCTGGGAGGTCACTGTCACATCATCTAGTGACTCTGTGTGTTCTCTTTGGGAGGTCACCTTGAAAAACCCCAGTGACTTTGTGATCTCAGTGGGAGGTCACTGTGTCATCTCCTAGTCTTGTGTGTGGTTCCCATGGAAGGTCATTCTGGCATCACTTAATGACTGTGTGTGGTCTCTGTGGTAGGTTACTGTGACATCCCTTAATGAATGCCGGTGATCTCTATGAGAGGGCACTATGACAAACCCTAGTGACTGTCTGTGGTCTCTGTGGGAAGTCATTTACATCCCCTAGTGACTGTGTGCAGTTTCTGTGGCCAGCCACTGTGCTACCCCCTAGTAACTATGAGTGTGGCTTCTGTGTGAGATCACAGTGACATCCCCTAGTGATTGTGGTCTCTGTGCAATAAGTATGTGTGTTGCCTCTGTGACATGTCAATGTTTTATCACTTAGTGACTATGTGTGGTCCCTTGGGAGGTCACTCTGACATCCCCTAGTGACAGTATGTGTGGTCTCTGAGGGAATTAACTGTGACATCCTATAGTGATTCTGTGTGTGGTCTCTGTAAAAGTTCACTGTTACATACCCTAGAGACTGTGTGTGATCTCTTTGGGAAGTTACTTTGATATCCCCTAGTGACTGTGCATGACCTCTTTGGGAGGTCACTGTGACATATGCTAGCATCTGTGTGTAATACCTGTGGAAGGACATCTCCTGTGTTGTCTCTGTAGGAGGTCATTATGGCATCCATAGTGACAGTCTGTGTAGTCTCTGTGGGAGAGCACTGTGACATTCTCTAGGGACTGTGTGTGGTCATTGTGGGAGGTAATTGCCATCACATAGTAACTGTGGTCAGTGTGAAGGTCATTCTGCCATTCCCTACTGCCTAAGTGTGTGGTCTCTGTAGAAGGGCTCAGTGGCAAACCCTAGTGACTCCTTATGGTGTCTGTGGGAGGTCACTGTATCATCCCTTAGTTACTGTGTGTGGCATCTATGGGAGGCCACTGTGACATCTTCTAGTGACTATGTGTGTTGGCTCTGTGGGAGGTCATTGTGATATCCCACAGGGACTGTGTGAGGTCACTGTGACATCCCCTAATGACAGAGTTAGGTATCTGTCAGAGGTCGATGTTAATCCCTAAGTGATTGTCTGTGGTCTCTATCAGAGGTCACTGAGACATCCTCAGGTGACTGTGTGGGATCTCTTTGTGAGGTCACCTTAATATCCCTTAATTACTATGCAAATGGTCTCTGTCAAGGTCACTGTGACATCCTCTAGTGACTGTGTTTGCTCTCTGTGGGAATTAAATGTGACTTCCCCTACTGTCTGTGTGTGGTCTTACGGAAAACCAGTGTGGTACCCTCTAGTGACTTTGTTTATCGTCTCCGTGGGAGGTCACTGTGACATCCACTACTGACTGTGTTTGGTCCTTGTGGAAGTTCATTATGATATCCCCTAGTGACTGTGTTTGTGGTCTCTATCAGAGGACACAATGACATCTTCTTTTTACTCTGTGTTCTCCATTGGAGGACATTGTGCCATCACTCAGTACCTGAGTGTGGTCTCTGTGGAAGGTCACATTGCCATTTCTTAGTGACTGGCTGTAGTCCCTGTGAGAGGTCACTGTACCAACCCCAGCTGACTGTGTGCAGTCCCTGTGGCTGGTCACTGTAACATCCCTAGTGTCATATGTGGACTCTGGAGATCATTGTACATCCTCTAGTAACTGTGTGTTCTCTGTGGGAAGTGATTGTGATATCCACTAGTAACTATTTGTATGGTCTCTATGGGAAGTCACAGTGACATCCTCTAGTGACTGTCTTTGGTCTCTGTGGGAGGTCACTGTGACATCCTCAAGTGACTGTGTGTGTACTCTCTGTGGTGGGTCACTGTGCCATCCCATGACTTTGTGTGGTCTCTGTGGGTGTGGGAAGTTACTGTGACATCCCTTAGTGGTCTTTGTGAGAGGTTAGTGTGACATCCACTAGTGAATGTCTGTGATACGCACAGAAACGCATACACATAGTCACTGTAATATCCCCTAGTGACTGAGTTTGTTCTCTCTGAGACATCACAGTGACATCTCCTAGTAACTGTGTGTGTCTTCCGTGGGACAAAATTGTGACATACCTAGGGACTGTGTGGTTTCTATGGGGATAACTGTGATATCTTCCAGAGACTGCATGTGTCTTCTCTGTGGTAGATGACTGTGCATCCCTTAGTGACTATGTGTAGTCATGTAAGAGGTCACTCTTACATCTCCTACTATAATCTGTGTGGGTCTGTGGGAGGTTACTGTGACATCCCTTAGTTGCTATCTGTAGTTTGTGTAAAAGGACATTATGAAACCACCCATTGACTATGTGTGGTATCTGTGGGAGGTCACTCCTGCATACTTTAGTGACTGTGTGTGTGGTCTTCTGACATCCCTTAGTGAATGTCTGTGATTCACACAAACACACATACACACAGACACTGTGATATCCCCTAGTAACTTGGTGAGGTCCCTGTGCGAAGTCACTGTATCTTCTTCTAGTAACTGTGTGTGGTCTCTGTGAGAGGTCAATGTGACATCCCTTAGTGACTGTGGTGTCTACTCTTAGTGACTACTCTTAGTGGCTGTGGTATCTGTGTGAGGTAAGTAGTATCTGTGTTCCTTGTGGGAAATCACTTTGCCTTCCCAGAGTGATTATGTGTGTGTTCTCTGTGGGAGGTGATTGTGGCATCTCCTAGTGACTTTGTACGATCTCTTTGGATATCACTGTGACATTCACTAGTGGTGGTGTGGTCCCTGTGGGAGTTTGTTATAACATTCCCTAATGACTGTGTGTGGTCTCTGTTCAAGGTCACTGTAACATCCCTTAGATACTTTTGTGTGGAGTATGTGAGAGGTCCCTGTGATATCACCTAGTGATTGTGTGGGAGGTCATTGTGAAATCCCCTATGCACTGTGTGTGGTCCCTCTGTTGGATGTCCTTGTGATATCCCCTAGTGACTGTGTGTGTATGGTCTCTGTTGGACGAAACTGTGGTATAGCCAGGTGACTAGGTGATTTCTCTGTAGGAAATCCCTCTCCCATCCTCTTGTGACTAGGTGTGTGGTGTCTTTGAGCAGTCACATGACATCCCCTAATGACTGGGTGGTCTTTGTGGCAGGTCACTGTGACTTCCCCTAGGAACTACTGTGGTCTTTGTGAGAGGTCACTGTGACATCCTCTTGTCACTGGGTTTGTGGTCTCTGTGGGAGGTCAATGTGTCTTTCAGTAGTGACTGGGTGTGTGGTCTCTGTGTGAGGTCACTGTGTAATCAAGCAGTGGCTGTGTGTCTGGTCTTTGTGGATGGTCACTGTGCCATCCCTTTGTGACTGTTTGCTCTCTGTGTGACTATCCCTAGTGACAGTATGTATAGTCTTTGTAGATGATCATTTTACACCCTTTAATGACTGGTGGTAGTCTGTGAGGAGATTAACCTTGACATCCTCTAATGAGTGTGTGTGTGGTGTCTCTGGGAGGTCACTGTGATATCCTCTAGTGACTCTGTGTGGTCCCTGTGGAAGACAAATGTGCTATCTCCAAGTGCCTGTTTGGTCTCTGCGGGAGATCACTGTGACATCCATTGTGACAGTGTGTGTGGTCTCTGTGAGATATCACTCTGATATCCACTAGTGAATATTTGGATTCTCTGTGAGGTCATATGACATCACCCAGTGACTGTGTGTCTTCTTTGTGAGAGATCATTATGACATCATTTAGTGACTGTATTTGTGACTGTGTAAGTTACTGTGACATCCCCTACTGATTATCTGTGACACATATGGAAACACATACATAGTTATTGTGATAACCCCTAAGGACTATGTGTATATGTTCTCTCTTAGAGGTCAGGGTGACATCACCTAGTGACTGTGTAGTCTCTGAAGGCAAGAAATCTCGACACTGACCTGCAACATATGGATAATACTGAATTCTATTTATATTGTTTTTCCTATCCATACATAAATATGGTAAAGATTAACTTGTAAATTAAACACAGTAAGACTAGCTTATTTCTCTTGAAATAGCTAAAACTATGTGGAGGCACTAGTCCAGGATCTGAAGATACAGGTCAGTGATAGAGCACTTACCTATCACCCATGAGACTTTGGGATCAATCTCCAACATTTCAAGAGTAATTCTGTGTTTGCCAGGTGTGGTGGTTCAGGCCTATAATCCTAGTTACTTGGGAGAATTGAAGTTCGAAGTCAGCTGGGAGAAAAAGTTGGTGAGACTCCAATCTCAACCAATTAAAAAAAAAAAAAAAAAAAGCTGGTGTGGTGGCAAATGCCTGTTAGCCCAGCTACAAGGAAAGTGTAAACAGGAGGATTGTGGTCCAGATTGACCCTAGCATAAAAACATGAGACCCTAGTTCCAAAATAAGTAAAGCAAAACTGGGATGGGGAGATGGCTGGTAGAGTGCCTGCCTAGTAAGCACAAGCCCTGAGTTCAAGCCAAAGTATTGAAAGGAAAAATAAAAAGAAAGGAATAATCGTGTTTGACTTTCAACTGCTTTAAAAAATATGCTAAATGGTACCATAGTAACAAGGCCAAATTACCTGTCTCAATTTGGGTCCTATCTATTTTCCAAGCTTTGTCTCCAGCTCCTCTTTCATGGAGCCTCTGTGCTTGAGCCAAAACAACTCAATGTCACACGAACATGTTATCCATTTCTAAACTGCTAGTCCACCTTCAGGGGCCTAATGCTTTTCCTCGTCTTCAATTGTGCCTCACTGAAACAAATGTTCCTTCTTTGTGTACTTCAAACTCCCTCAGAAAGATATTATAATTCAGTTTGCCACATAATTGTTACAGTAAAAGAAGGTGAAATTCAAACTTATACAGTGACGTTGGGAGTAGAAGGCACTTTAGAAGTCAACAAGAAACCGGAAGAAAAACAACCCAGAAAAGACTAGGCCTTGAAAATACGAGCAACAGACGTGATCACCTGATTTCCTCACCTCACCAACCCTAGTAAAAATAAATCTTATCTTTCATCTCTTTTCCATTTCTTAAGTGGTAAACTCATCCTATAAGCTGCTCAGGTTAACAACCTCACAGTCATTTTAGTCCACATTGAAGGGGTTTTTAAAGTCTCGGAACGAGGCAATAAGCATGCAAAAGTATTTAGTAAATGAAAATATTTGCAGTGTTTTATTATACATTTAGATCCAAAGTCATAGAAATGTAAACATTGAATACCAATTTAGCCAAAATATGACACAACTATTGCAAAGATGAGAGGACATAAAGTACTAAATGTTCATATTCCATAGAAGGAAGTTAAAAAAAGTAAAGTATTAGCCAGGATGCCAGTGGGTCACGCCTGCAATCCTGGCTACTAAGGACGTAGAGATCAGGAGGATCACGGTTTGAAGCCAGCCCAGGCAAAAAAGTTCAAAAGACCCTATCTCGAAAATACCTAAAACAAAAAGGGCTGGTGGAGTGGCTCAAGATGTAGGCCCTGAATTCAAGCCATGGTACTGCAAAAAAAAAAAAAAAAAAAAAAGTGAAATACAAAGGAAAGGAGGCCATATAAACATGTTATTTAGAATTAAGAAAGTAAATCTAGATGAAATAAAATTTTATCTCTGCAAAACAGAAAAAGGGGATGAAAAGTAGGGTGGGTTTTAAAAATACAAATCAAATACTACTTAATTTTTGAAGTTATATACATGTGCTACATTATTTTAATATTCTATCAAAAGTGTATGTACCAGGGCCATCAGTATAAAAATTAAAGCCTCTCTTAAAGTCCATAATCCTAGATATCTCTAATTAGAAAATGCTCTACTCAAGAGATTATTTTCCTTTTGTATTAAGTTTTCCATGATAAAATTAACTTTCTAAAGAAGAAATTAGGAATATATACAACAAAGCAGTCTTCAAGGGGAAAAAGTAAAATATTTTATTCCTCAATTAGCTGGCACTTCCTTCTGCCCAGTACATCAGCATTCAGAATTAGCCTCAAAGAAAGCACATGATGAAGTCTAGAACCCAATGACATTAAATGAGAATTTACCACATGAATTAAAGAAAAAAATTTAATATTTAAATATTAATTTTTCTAAAGAAAAATTGTTTACAAAGCTCAACAATAATGTTAACACTGTAACTGTAACAGAACAGTTAAACAGAGTGATAATAAGGACAGCTGATGCCTAATTTTGTGATGTATGTTTCCTGTGTGTTTACCTCTGGGGAAAAATATACTTACCCCAAAGAAACACTTTCATTCTAATAACTGAAAGCCACGTGCTATTAGGAAAGTTGATTTATAACCAATAGATGTTAACATTGCTTCAATTTTAATTATACCAAATTTTACCCTTTCAACTAAGCCAATTTAAAAACATGCCTGAGAGCTAGGTGTGGAAGTACACACCTATAATCTAAGCACTCAACAGGCTGAGGCAGGAGGATTGAGTTCAAGGCCATTTTGGGCTCTGTAATGAGACCGTGTCTGAAAAATCCAACAAACAAAAGTTCTTAAATAAGTAAATAAAAACTTACTTGAACTCTAAATCTCCAAGTCGATCCAACAGGAATACCAGGAATAGGTCCATAATGCTTAGAAGGAACAATAGTACATTCTTTCGTTCAACCAACACAAGCCATTCCCTGTAAATCATAAAATAAGGTGTTTGAGAAATCATTTATGTTAAATCTTAATGAAAAACTTTAATTCCTATAAGATGTAAATGAAGTAGAAACCCAGCTAATGATATAATTTAAGC
The DNA here is from genome assembly GCF_047511655.1 of Castor canadensis. Taxonomy (NCBI): domain Eukaryota; kingdom Metazoa; phylum Chordata; class Mammalia; order Rodentia; family Castoridae; genus Castor; species Castor canadensis. The sequence goes on from NC_133398.1 coordinate 89,811,783, forward strand.
ATCACTGTTATTAACAAACATTGTTTAATCTTTTACACCATTACTACAGTATGGAAATATTCTATACTATAAATTCTACTAAGGAAAAAACAGAAGCTGCTTCTTTACCCTGCCCCAGTCTCTTCAGCTTTCAGTACTAGATGATGGCATCTTTGCTTTCTTTTTGCTCATCTTGAGTTTTTCACCAGCCTTTACAACCTCACTGGAATCAGTTTTACAGCAAGGAAAATACCTTTAAAAGCAAATTTGACAATACATTAAAGCCTGTAACAGTAATAGAATAATGGCCTGTCTAGATTAGGTTATTTACAAAGCTTAAGTTGACACTGAAGGATTAAACTTTTCAAAACATTTGCATGATTAGGCCAGCTGTAAAAAAAATTGTCATTCCTTTAGAGAATTTAAAGATTTTAGTATAAATCCTCATGTTCAGTTCAAAAGCCAGACAAAACTATGAGATTCAAATGGAACCACAAACTCTTATCTTATCTAAGATAAGAGAATAGAAATTATTCACTTGAAATTCTTATCATTAAAACTAAAGCAGAAAGAATTGATGCTTCCAGATCAAATATTTAACTGTACAATAGATACATCTTCACATCTGATGTTGGTTTTTAGAATTCTCAAGAAATACACATGTCACAGTGGAACTACGTATAGATATCTTACACAAACAAAATTGTCTTTTTTTTTCCCCAAAAAAAATAGAGAACAGGAAGGCAAAACAGGTCCTGTGGTGGGGGAATACCAGTGGGAGGGAGGAGATTATAAGGAAAGAGTGCAGAAGAGTGGATATGGTAAAAATATTATGTACTCATGTATGAAAATGGAAAAATAAGACCTATTAAAACTATTCCAGGAATGAGGGGAGGGGATATAAAAGAGAGTGATGGAGGGGATGAATTTAACTATGATGTAAGAAATTCTATAAATGTCACAGTGTACCCCCAGTACAGTAATTAATAATAAACAAACAAAAATAAAGACTATTATAACAAGTATATAGAATACCAAGGATGTTTGTTTATAGGAACCTTACCTGTAGCTCATTTCCTGTACTTGTCTGTTCTTTCTCGTAAGTTGTCTTAATTTTTTTCTGGAGGATGAGGGTGCACTACTGGATTTTGAGCTCAGGATTTCAAGCTTGCTAGGCTGGTGCTCTGCCACTTGAGCCATAAAACCAGCTCTTTTATGCTTTACTTTTCAGATAGGCCTCATGGAGTTTTTTTGCCTGGTACGGGTCATCCTCCTACCTACAGCCTCCTACGTAGTTTGGATCACAGGAGTGCATCACCACATCCAGCTTATTTGTTGAGATGTGGTGTGGCTAACTTTGTGCCCAGGCTGGCCTCAAACAGCTATTCTCCTGGACTCTGCCTCCCGAACAGCTGGAATTACAGGCACAAGCCACTCTGACTAGTTCCTTAAATCTTTTTCAGAAACCAAGGTATATGTCTATAGAATGAGATGCGGCTACTTGTGTCACAGAGAACTGGGAACTTAAGAGAGTATTCTAACAAAGATCTAAAGGCCACTGCTCAATTAGTCTTATATTTGTCTATATTTTCCATTTCATAATTATCTATTCCAGATGGGCTTTAGAGCAAAGAAGACACGTATCTGTCAGTCAATCTTGACTAATTATGAGATATCTTATTTGGCAATATAGAAGAGAAAACACACACATAAATCACTTCGTGAGGCTGAGAAAATTATGTTTGAGAAAGCACTAAATACAATAAATTAAAATCCCTTCCATTAAGTGGACAACATTGCCTTTTAGAGAAACAGGAATATAACCTCCCCTAAAACAAGCGAGAAGAAAACTATGAGACTTCAGAGGAAAGGTAGTTACCCAGTGGTGGCAAAATTCATGCAAGTTAGTGGTAGGAAGTGACAGGAAGAAACTATATCCCTTCCTCCTTCCTCTTCTATCTTTGTAAGACAGAGGTGTTTCACATTGGTACCAGCTACCCATTTGTGCCATCAGTATTTTTGACTATCATACCTTGTAATTAAAAACCTTTAATGGTAGTATAATGTGCCCATAGTTTTAAAAACCCTTAATATGGTATTAAAAGTTCACTATAACTTCGGGCACGTTTTCCCAGTTTCTTTTGTAACCACTTTTTTTTTGTCCTCTGTAGCAATCACTACATGTGGAAGTTTAGATCTTGGCAAGTACACTCGACCTTGGAGCTTTGTTCTACTTATCAACTTCATAGAACTAGATACAATATTCCATATAAAGCATTTTGTCAGAGTCTAGTATGTATTAAATACTTAGTAATTATTAAGCACTATTTTAGAACATAAGAGGAGCATCTAACACATAGTTGGTTGGGAGAGAAGGGCCATCATAAAGGCTTATCGGAAGAAATGATATTTAAGTGAAAAGCTGAAGGGTGAATGTCATTTTCAAGCTATGCATAAGAGGAAAATGCTTCTAAGAAGAAAATGAGTCAGGTGTGAAAATCCAGAAAAGAAAGAGTAAGAGTTTTTTAAGGCAAAAAGTTAGGAATACTGCCATCTCAACCAACAAGCTGAGCACGTGGTACGTGTCTGTGACCCCAGCTCCCCCAGCTCCCCCAGCTCCGTGAGATGTATAAATAGGAGGATGGCGGTCCAGGCTGACCCTGCACAAAAGGCATGAGACCTTATTCAAAAAAGCAAAAAGGGCTAGAGGTGTGGTTCAAGTGGTAGAGTACCTGACTGGCAAGTGAGGCCATGAGTTCAAATCCCAGTACCATTCCCCACCACCACCAAAAAAAGAGAGCAATAGCTAGAGAAGCAATTAAATAGTATTATGCAGGGTTCTTTAAGGCAACATAAAGCCTATGAAGCAAAGGAGTAACATTCAGAATTCAGGCTCTATATTGGAGAAGGGACTATAGGCCTTAAAAGATGAAGCTAGAATCCAGAAGTCGCTAAGAATTTTTTATGTAATTGAATAAAGATATTAATGCCAAGAAACCATTGGCTATAACATTTAAGCATGCAACCGTACACTATGTATCTTTAGAAATCTACTTTTGGTAGTTCAAATACATATGTCACATTTGATTCTTTATAAAATAACAACAACTACAACAAAATTTGGGTGACCCTACCAGTATTCTTCTTCTGGAACTTCATCCAAAGGTGGATTCAGGCAGTAAATATGATAAGCCATATTACACTCATCACACAGAAGCTGCATGTTGGGTTCCTGTTTCTCACCGTATTTATGACAAGAGCATGTATGGCATTTCTTATCTGGATCTCCACCACACAGGTCACATTCAGGGTCATTTTTTCCTATTAAGAACAAAATTACAGCAAGTCTTATGTTAAAATAAATCTTGCATCTTAAATCTTTTCTTACAAAAAAAAATTTTTGGAAACACCATATAGCTTTTTTTTTTAAACAACAACAACAAAAAGGAACTAAAAGGAATAATTAAGTATGAGACTTAAAGAATAATTGCTGAGTCCCACCCTAGACTTACTAAATCAGAGTTTTAGGAATAGGGACAAGGCATATGCCAGTGAAAAATGGAATAACCAGCAAACATTATCTCACATAATTTCCTAAATGGTGCATACTCAAGGGCAGTGTAGAGAACTCACTGGAGCATCATAGAATACCTTAGAATTTCAAGGGAAACATAATTTCTTGAACAGTTAATAAGTGGGATAGTTCAGTATTTCTTGTAGCTTATATGTGCCTTTGAAAAAAATTACTGAAATATCAATGGCTTGACGAACCATAAAAAGTATGAGAAACTCAGAACAAGAACTTAGATAGATCCTTAATTCTATCTAAAGAGATTCAAGCTAATACTCTGGGCATTAATTCTTAGATTAGATATATGTTCCGTATTGATAAAGATATAGAGAAACTAGCCATTGTTGGTGAAGATGCCAATTAATAAACATTTGAAAGGCCACTTGACAATACTCAGAAAAACCTATTAGAAGGTATTCCCTCTTCCTACTCTGGTACCTTTAAAACAAATTTGTATGGTGTACAATTTTATACTCCTCCCAAGTTATTCAGATATCAGTAAAAACAATTTCCCTCACGTACAACACATGCAGTCTATGCTCAAAAGAAAAATCCATACTTAAAAACTTTCCATCTGCAAATGAAATAGGATGGGCTCCAGGCTTCTCGACCTTGAAGATTTCATCTACAAATATTACCCTGCAGTCATTTAATGTTCCTTCAGAACCCCTGTTTAAAATAGGAAGAAAGGTTAACTTCTACCAAGAAAATCTAAACCTTGTGCAAATAATAATGATTAGAAGTCAGTTTGGAAACTCATTGTATTTTGCCCATTTACAAATTGAGATTATAGCGATGCCAATTATTCTGAACTATTGTTTCTAATAGTAGGAAAAGTACAATTATGATTAGTTAGCACTTAAAGTTAGGTGTAACTTTAGGGTAGTATCAAGGAAAAAGAAATTCAGGACTTCGTTACTTAGAGAAACTGGAATCTCTAATTCTCTTAGAGAATCTGTCTTGTAAATTTAAAAACTATGCTATCCTGTCCATTAAAATGAAAGACTTATTTACAATAAACACAGTGAATTTCTGAGCAAAAAGATGGCCTCTTTTTTTAAAAAGTCTTCCAAATAGGAAGCCATATTTGCCAGGATTTTAATTTATGCTTATTTGCATGTTTCTTCAAAGTTAAGTTTCCTATATGATGGTGGGGTTGTACATTTTTCTTTTTAATTTGTTAACTTTTGTTTTGTATTTCTGAAGATATATTATTAGGTATAAACAAATTTAAGAATCCTAAATCATTTTATGAAATACTGCTTTTTATCTTAATAATGCATTCTACATCAACATCAAGGCTACTTCTGTTTGGTTAGCATTCTTTGCTTGGAAGACATTTTCTACCCTTTACCCTTTCTTTTAAAATTTTTAATGTCAAATGTAACAAACGTAGAATGGACATTTGTACATAGACAAATGTATATCTTAACCAGTTTGAAGGTGTATATCTCCCTGTAAATCACTAGCCGTGACAGAAGATAGAACTGTCAATTACCTAGAAGTCCTTGACCATGCCTCCTTCCCAACTGACAATTTCTTTATAACCTCTCAAGAGTTATTAGTTATCTTAATTTTCTTGAGCCTCATCACCTGTCTACCTCCCTAAGCATATGGTATAATTATGTCTGTATTTTTAAAAGCCTACAATCTATAAATTCTCACACCATCTTTACTTCCTTGCAGTTTCTTAAAGTGCCGTAACCATTTGTCCAATAGATTTTCTCACAGTCTGGATTTTGCTACTTGCATTCCCAAAGTATAATTTAAACTGTTTTTGTACTTCCTATAAATTGACAATTGGAGCTGAAGTAAAAGCAGAGAAATCTTGGTTCACTGCCTGTTTTTGTAAATAAACTTTTACTGGAATCTAGCTGTGGGCAACTTGATTGTATATTATCTGTGGCTGGTTTAATGCTATTATGGCCCCCAAAAGCCAAACTATTTACTCTCTGGCTCTTCACAGGGAAGGTGAGAGGACTGTAACCCTTGCATTGAAGGCACTTAATTACATTTAGGTTCATTTTCTTCCAAGACTATTTCATAGGTCTATTTCCATCAGGGAGCATCTATTTAATTATTTATTTTCCTGTCATGACAGTAGCCACTAATGCTCAATGCTTGGATTTATTAATGCACTGGATCCTAGAAAACACTGGTAATTCTAGTTCTAGCATTTGCTGGGGAAAAAACTATGAGATGCTTTAAAGTAAAACATCTTTCAATTACTTGGTGACCCAGTGGTATAGCTTTTATCACAGGTAGGTAAAATGCTTCTTTGGCATTTTTTAAAAGAATAGTTTTCCAACATCTTCTATAAGTGACTAGTACATTTTTGTATTGCTATGAACTTGTAGATTTAAAGAACTTCTTTTGTTTCAATCTACTATAGCTATTTTCCTTCTCAATATTCAAACTGTCTCATTTGTGGCTAATGGGAGCTTCTAGTTTACTCCCAAATCCTTCTGAAAAAATTTAGCAGTATTTGCAGATTTCCTTGTTATTTATATGACAAGATGTCTCAGGTTCATCTTGTAAATTTTCTGTTCCTGATCTGGAGTACCTAACCCTATTTCTTCTTCTTCTTTTTTTTTTTTGGTGAAGAATTCAAAACTCTGGCTTATAAGAGATAGAAAGTAGGGTCAGTGGAGCCAATGAGGATTGTGGTAATGACTATAATGGAGCCCATGGGAACTCTGGGATGATGAAAATGTTCTTGAACACAATGGTGGCACTGATACATCTATTTCTTCATGTTCACAGAAATATACACTTAAAATAAATATAGTCATAGTTTAGTATCTACAGGGGATTGGTCCTAGGATATCCCCTCTAATAGCAGAATCCACAGATGCGCAGATATCCTATATAAAATAAAAAACTTTGAAGTTTTTATTTGCATACAACCTATGAAACATTCTCCTATATATCTTCTTTAGATGACTTACAATGTTTAATATCATTTACATGTTAAGTGAATAGTTGTTATCTGCACTGATTAGGGAACAATGACAAGAAAAATGGTCTACTTATCAGTACAGATGAACTATTTTTTAATATTTTTGATCTGAGGTTGGCTAAATCTGTGGGTGTGGTAATCCCTGCACACAAAGGGTGGAGTATGTTACTGTATGCAAGCTATATCTCAAAAGTGATTTTTAAGCTGGGCATGGCAGTACATGCCTGAAATCCCAGCACTCTCGAGATTGAGGCAGAAGGATCATGAGTTCCAGGATGGCCTGGGATACAAAGTAAGACCCTGTCTCTTAAAAAAAAAGAAGCTATGGAAATTTATTTTCTGAAGTCTACTCTCTTACCCTGCTGTAAGTGAACCCTGTTTTCCTTGTCTCTATTTTCTTTGTCCTACTCAATTTGGATTCTACTTATTAGTTTCTTCTCAATTTTTAACTCCATGGCAGATGGTAATAAATAATCTAAAGCCAAAGGGCTGGGGGTGTGGATGGAGTGGCAGAGTGCTTGCCTACCAAGTACAAGGCTCCAAGTTCAAACCCCAATACTACCATCCCGCTCAAAAAGAAAAAAAGAATTAGAAACAAGCAGGAAGAAATTTCAAGTTCCCTTATTAACGCTCCAGGACAGATTAAATCTCATGTCCTCTATTTGTTTCTTCCTCTGCACCTTCAATACAGGAAAAGATTAAATTTAGCTGAAGATTAATTCTTTCCAAAAGTCTAACAAAACTAATAAACCTCTGGTGAGAATGACCAAAAAGTCACAAACTAAATTCAGAAAGAAAAAGAAATAGCACAATAGACATTGTATGCATTAAAAAAGATGTGGCTAACAAATACCTTAAAATATAGATATAGCAGACAAATTACCAGAAAATTTAATTCTAGGTCAAGAAATGGGGGGAAAAAATGAAGTCATATGATCATTATAGAAACTGAATCAATCATCACAAAACTATCCCATAAAGAAAACAGCCCTATAGGACTTTGCCAAGGAGTTTACCAAACATAAAACACTACCATAAAATAGGAAAAGAATATGTCATTCAGGACAAGTAGATAGGAAAAGTTATACTCAAGTTTTACTAACACAATGCTATAGAAAATACTGACAAACCAAATCTAGGAAAGCAAATATACAAAACGTCTGTATCAAACACTGCAGTTACTAATGAAATTTTGAAAATTCTCTTACAGCAGGAAAAGAAATAATATACCTATCACTACCTCTTTTCAACAATGCACTAAAGAACTCAGCTGGTAAATAGGGAGAAGAGGAAGAAATCAAAACAGACAAAACAAAATTAATTGAAGGATGATATAATAGTACATATTTCAAAATAATCTACATGTAAATTAAAATAAACCTTCTAAAGCTACCCCATCTAAGATTAAAGATTACTTATATTCCTATATGTCAGTACACACAAGACACTAAGAACATTTAAGACCCACCTACAGAATAAAATAGAATGGCCTAGATAGTAAGAGTATGTTTATGATCTCTGGAAATTTCTTAAGCAAGACAGAGAAAGTACACATGAAAGGACAAAAAGTTACTTCAACTTTCCAAACCTTATCTACATTAATATAAAGAAAACTACTATACAAACATCCTACAGAGAAAAGATAGGCCAGAGATAGAAAAGATACTTTTGCCACAGATGACTGAAATGCTAGTCTCCATAATTAGAATTCCTAAAAACCAAGATAGACTACCCAAATAACAACAAAAAATAACAGCAACAAAAAGGCACCAAAGTTTGGAACTTGGTTCTCACAACTTGTCAATTAAACACAAAAATTTTCTCAACTCCTCTAGTTAAGGAAATGCAAATCAAGGACAAAAACAGATACGATTTTATTACAGACTCACTTGATTAGCAGAAACCCACATCTGACAAATTAAGTGTGAATGTGAGTGCAGCACAATGGGAACTCTTGCACTGTTGCAGAAGTTTAACCTGGTACAATCACTTAAATGTTTGGTCCTATTGACTAAAGCTATAGATGCACAGGTTTTGTAACTAGAAATTTCACTCTAGACATGATGAATCCTGGAATAACTAATGCACAAATGTGACAGGGCACAGCTACAAGAATGTCATGGCAGCACTTTTCATAACAACCCTAAACTACCAACAACAGAATGCGCTTACACCTTAGCCCTAATTATATATCCATTCTTTATTGTGACAGGACTTTTTTTTAATTTTAACTTTAGCCATTGAAAAGGGATTATTTTTAAACACTTTTTATTTAGCATGTATTATTTGTACAGGGGGTTTCATTGTGACATTTTCATATACGCTTACATTGTACCTAGGTTAAGTTCAACCCCACCATTATTCTCCTTCACCCCACTCCACCCTACTTAAAATGATTTCAACAGGTTTCAATGTTTGCTCTTCATAGAAGTATATAAAATATATCGACTATATTCACCTTCCTTTATCCTTTCCATTTCTCACTACCACCATTACCTACCCTCTAACAGGACCTGTTTTACATTCCTGTCCTTCATTATTTGGGTGTATATTCATTGTTCAAAGGATGAGTTTCACTATGGTATTTCACCAGTAAATATATTGTACTTTAATCAGTCTAACCCCTCTATTACTCTTCCTTACCCTTTCTCCTGCTACTCCTTACTATTCTACAGCTTTCAGTGCTTTTGTTTTAGGGAAAAATTGTTAATCATGAAAAAACTTTTCATCTTCAAGCCACACTAGCTTCTTTTTTGGCTCTTGTGTTCCTAATACTTCTAGTAAAAACTCAAATGATGGGGAACACAAAAATTTGCAGGATAGTGTTTTACTATTAGGATAGCTACCACATAATGAGCCAGTATTTGCCTATCCATTATATCCACCCAATCTTAGTTCTAATCTCCAAAGTCACAGTACTCCACTCTACCTCATGATCACTTGGGAAAACTTTCTAGCACAGTGAGTATTGTTAGGTCCTATTGCATGCACGTGCTGTTTTATGTTTCCTGCACTCAAGCACATTACAAGGCTCTCTACAGTCAATTTATTTAGTTGCTTTCTCTTTTACTTCATGGTTTGTATCCATATCAGAATTTTAAGTTGTTTGAAGTCTGTAATTGAGCTACAGAAATGCATGAAATGCATATAGAAGATCATTTAAACATTATTTATAATAAAGAGAAAGTTTAAGAGATTATCTTTTAAAACTTGTAAATTAGTGATTATTCAGCCAATAAACTATTCAGAAGAAGCAGACAGGTGGTATAATAATTTGCCAGGTATAAGAGCTAACTGTGAAACAATGTCTAGTGCTTTTATCACCTAAGAGAATTTCTTAAAGAACTAGCAAGATAAACATGTGAGTGATTTGGTATTTCAGATGACTTTTTGCATTTTGAATTCTCTTCATTAAGTTACAGATAGCTATTGCTATTGCTGCTGCTCTTATATCAACATAGCTACTAAAATGATTTTCTGTGTGTGTATATATATGTTATCATATATATTATATGCAATATATATACCATTATTTATATTATTATGTATACATATTAGTGAAAATGCTAGTGAAGTTTATTAGGAAAGGAACATACTTTCAAAAGAGTGAGAGCAGATCATCTCTAGAGTGAGAAGGAGAATGAAGATTTGTGTATTACTTTGTTTCATCTTTAACATTCCTGTGATAAATGTAAGGATTTCTCTAAGATACTCAGATATTACCAAGATTCTCCCAAACATTTCTAACCCTACAGAAAACAAAGATTTAAGCCATTCTTAATAAAATTTGTAAAAATATTCTTCCAGAATATGAAACTTTCCTTCTTTCATAAACTCCATCTTTTTAAATCAGAAACATGTGTTTTATATCTAAAAATTTTATTCCTGAATTCAATAACTAAAGTCAGTGAAGAGAATCCTACCCCAGGAAAATTTTCACACGAAGTTCTTTTTTGGTCCTTGAGATTGTCTTCAATGTGGTAATTTCTGCATCATACGAAAATCCTCTTTTTCCTGGATTTTCTTCATTGAAATTAACCATTAGTGTATCACCGACATTTAGTTCATTCCATTTCAAAATAGTTCTAGCTCGTGGTCGAAGATCCTTCACATTCATTTCTAGTGTACCACTTTCTGGGTATCTGAGGAAAGAGAAAGGATGACACAACACAGCTTATAATCAATGCCAAAGATGACTAAAATTATATGCAACATATAGAAAAATCTAATTTTCAGAGCTGGTAATTTGGGAGAAAAAGTAAAAGAGATTTCAAGGTCCTTAAATAGAGATGTGGATCATGTTGGATTCTTACCTGTACCATGATAGTAACGGGTTGGTTACTGTAAGTGTGAACATGAACCCTCTCCCCACCCCCACTAGACCTTGGAGATGTGACTCTCTTTGTGGTTTACAGAATGGCAGGAAAAGTGTACATTCTGTGTTCAAAGACCAACCACCGGCTGGCTATGATGACACATACCTGTAATCCTAGCTACTCAGGAGGTGGAGGCAGGAGGAGGACTGTGAGTTTGAAGCCAGGGCACATACCAGCACCATCTGGAGATGTACTAGAAATGTACATTCGAAGGCTCCACTTTGGGCCTGAGTCAGAAACTCTAGAAATGAAGTCCAGTAATCTACTTTTACAAATGCTGTCAGTGATTCAAACGTATGTTCAAGTTTGAAAACCTCCCGTTCAACAGGAACATGAGAATAGTTAAATATTATACCCTAGTATGATAGCATTTAACAAGACAAGAACCAAGGGGAGAAAACTCTTGATCAACGAGAGTGCACTGCTCAAAATGAAAATGGGCTTGAAGCTGGAAAGCCGCACCAGTAGCTAGTTTTGGTTCTTCCAAATCAAATAAGGACTATGCAACCCTAGAACTCTCACAATACACTTAACTCATTTAGAATAAATAGATATGAATCCTGTATGGGATTTTAAATTACCCAATTTAATCAAGTAGCTAAGTTTTTGTTAATTTGGGAAGGGGGAAATTTCAAGACAGGCAGAGGGCCTCAGAGACTATTTGATCCAGTTAACCCATCAGTGTCTCAATTTCCTTTAACGAAGCTTCCAAACAATCAGCCTCTGCTCAAACAGTAAGCACTGGGGACATTTTTAACCTTAAGGAAAGCCATTCTGTCTTCATACAGTTCTGATATAGGGAAGAGAAGATACCCAATAGTGGATCAAAGATAAACTTTAAGAATTTATTGAGTTCCATCCATGAAGGTATCTATATATGTGCTCTACGACAGACCTAATATTTGGCAATCTAAATGTCCCTGACACCTTCAAACATCTTCTCTAATCAAAACATTGTTTTTAGTGAAGTTCCTTCATCTCACACGACCAGATTTTGAACCTCTTTATTATCCTTGTGTCTTCACACAAAATACATCCTGTTTTCAGCCTGCCTAGGTTTAGATTCCTGATTTACTGTGTATCCTTGGAAAAGTTATTAAACCTCTGCGACTATTTCTCATCTGTAATTCTTACCTCATGGTAACTAGCCCTCATATAGTGGTATTAAGAGCTAAAACTGGAAGAGTTTTGAAGTGCTTAAAACAGTACCGGGTAAAGTAAGTATCAGTTATTAGTATTTTGTCACTATTAAATAGAAATAATTCTAGTTGACAAATATAAAGTCGTGTTCATGGTTCTACTCTTCTTCCTCTATTTCAATCCTACTTTAATGGTCAAACCTAGAAGTCTCCAGGCCAACATTTGGTGTTTAAAAACCAATTTATAGACAATTATTGTTTCATGACTTGGTCAAAAAAGTAGCCAACATTTTTCTCAACCTACAAAATGAAGAGGTTAAAACAGATTTTAAACCTTTTCTAATGATAAAGTTGTGAATTCAACTTCATCCTTAATATTCTTAAGGCCATGTGAGACAGAAAACTATTTTAGATGTAATTCTTTTTCAGCTGTAATGTGAAAGTTATGTTTTGACATCGTGACATTGTAATTATTCTGTACAGTTTTAAAATGACATAGTTAAAAAGCATGCTTCAATAGCAAAAATGTCTCCATTTTCCAAAGTTTGTCAAAAATTAGATACTCAGAATGGAAATAGAGAACATGAACAAAGTTTTATGGTTTCTTTATTTATATTGGGTGTATGTGTTTTTGTTTAAGACAGGGATTCCCTGTGGGTGAACTCGCTATGTAGCCCAGACTGACCTTCTGCCTCTGCCTCTCAAGTGCTGGAATTACAGGCATGCACCAGCTCCTCTAGGTGTATTTTTAAAGAGACAATCAAGGAACTCTGAACATTGACTACTTACTTGATAATAAGAATCATGGGACTTTATAGGATTTGTTATTATGCTTTATGTATCCGGGTTCCTAAAACCATCCCCAGGTAAAATGATTCATTAGAACTCACAGGACTTCTTACACCATGGCAGATAGCTATAACTATTGCTACCGTTTACTATAGCCAAAGGGAAAATCAAAAATCAAAGGCAAAGGACCAAAATCAAAAGTGACTAGAGGAAACTAAACACAAGCTCTAAAGTCCTGTCCCACTAAGACATTTCCTCCAATCACAAATTGTGATAACATACAAAATATGGTTTACCAGGATAGCTCAGCAAAATTCTCAGTTATTAGGGGCTAGTCACATAGGTACTCACATATGCCTAGCATATACCAAAAGTCCAGCTCCCAAAAGCAGATGTTCACATAAACCATCATGAAAACAGTCCTAAAATCTAAGTTCCCAAACATCAATCAAAGGCCAACTAACTAAGCAGACCTTTTGAAGAATAATATCCTCAGATCTAATGTTAACTCTTTTCTGCAAATTCTTTAAAAAGAATCCTTTTACCTATTTTGTCAGTTGGATGGGGAAGCAGATGTTAAGATGAAGGTAACACCTATGAAAGATAGGAGAAGAACCAGAACTACGCAATAGGGCCCTTAGACCATGATTCTGGTCAGTTGTGTTGAACAGAAAGGAAGGAGTGTCTGGCAAAAAGTGTCCCAGAATGTGGTACACCTCTGTGGTACAAGTTTTGGCCAACCCAATATTGAGCTCAGTTGTGGAGATTAAGCACAGAGTCCCACAAGGGGCAGAAATTGCCAGGCCCTATAAGTCTTGTCACACTTAGTCTGTATGAGAGACACCAGGAAAGAATATAAACCTTGGCTCAAACACTTCAGATCTCAAAAGTGCTATTTTTGAATGTTATTAGCTAAGTCAACTCCTTACAGCTGGTCAAATAATTTTTTGAAGGGAGAGTCAAGCAGCATACCCACCAAGGTCACTATAGTCACATTTCATATATATATATATATATATATAAGGCCATTTATGACAAATGATGTAAGGTCTGAGATTCTCTTCAAAATAATCCAGTGATGGTCAGAGATGCTGGTACAAATAATACAAAATTGGCCATGAGTTGATAATGGTTGAAGTTAAGTGATGGATTCATTATATTGTTTTCTCAACTTCTGCATGTGTCTAAAAATTTCTATAATAAAAACAAAATAAAAATGCTGCAAGTTAAAATCCAAAAACTAGCTAAACACCAAAGGATTGCTCCAAATTCTTTTTGTCCCATTATCAATACAAAATTCAAAAGGTTAGTACCCAAGGCTCATAATAAAGATGAGCAGCCTCCTGCTCCAAGTCCACTGTGCCCCTTACTTCTGCTCCCCAGAGACAACCACTTTCAATTCCTTGCTATTTCTTAATTAAATCTGTATTTTTAAATAACATGCTTATACTGTATTTTTTAACTGCTACTCTACCCATATCCCATATCCAGTTCACTTGCCTCCAAATCTTCTTCCTTATGATTACTAACACATAAAAGAAAATTACAACAACCCTTATAACAGAAGTAGGAGCCATTTTATCCTAATATTGCAGATAAAGCACTGAAGTTAAAAAACTTAGACATATTTCAAACTGACCATCTGACTCTAGGCTCCATAATTTTAAAAAGGGTTTACAAACTTTCTTGCTCTTTAGCATATTATATAAACTATATCATGTAATGTTTTTAAAACATAATGACTAGACAATATTCATAGCTAAGTAGTGAGAACACTTTAATTAATTTCCTTCAGAGTTTTGTATTCCTTGTACATTGAAGACAAGGGTTCCAACACATGAAACCTTTCCATGATACACACAAACCATATTTAAGCCACAGAAGGTGGGAACACAGAATTCCATGCAAAGCTAGTAAGAAAAATGTTTTATTAAGTTTCTGGTGCTCTTAAAATCAAGAACGAAAACCTGTAAGCAGCTGTACTCAAGAGAAAGATTATTCAAGTATAGACAGCTACTAACAAAACATTCTCTTTCCCATGCAATTTAATGTAAAGGTGAAGCTACCTCAAATTAGTCCAAGTAGCTGATGTTTTCCAGCATTTGCACTGAGGAGAACTGACTGTACTGACTGTATGAAACATTTTGGGAGAGTGGAAACTTGAACAACCTCTAAAACAGGGCTTAAGGTAAATAAGGACACCATTCATCTGCAGGCAAGTTCCAGTTCACAAAATATTTAATGTCATACCATATGCAAAAAAGAAAGCATTTCTTACTCAAAAAGATAACATTATGAAGTTTCACACCTTGAATTTAGATCTTACATACAATTGTGAATAACTTACTTAAAACTGCTTGCTCTGAGGTGTTACATATTACATGGAAATAAATCTCATTTTTGAACATAGAAAAATGGCGAATAACTGTTTTGATAATAATGGATATAATATAATTGGGTTAAAACCACCAATGTCAAAAAATAGGATACTCGCAAGTATTACCTAAGAATACTTATCAAAATAACATTAATTATTAAGTAAAATCAGCAGTTTGATTTTATTGCTAGGTATTTTTCAAAGTTATAAAAAACAAATACCAAGTAGATATTTACAGGAGGAAATTAAGGTTGAAAGATTCTTTAATAACGAAAACCTTAGCAATGAAGACCTAAAATTCAAACCAAATTCTCAATCTAGTACCTAAACTATATAGCCTGTAAGCGAATCACTGCTCTATATACTTATTAGGCCCCTGGTATACCTATTTGAAAAACAGATTCCTGGGCCCTACCCAAGGCCCACCTAAGGTAGTGACAGGGAGGGATCCCCTCAGGAATCTGCATCCTAAACACCTTACCTGGGAAAATCTGCAGTGTTTCTGACCATCACTGAGAAACACTAATGTAAAAGGATGATGCATCAATTTGAAAAGTCAAAATCAATTGATATCTGCAAAGTCATTCTTCTAAGTACTAAGTGATCTTATAACACACGTAAGAGCAATGGTAAGGTCACGTGTATGTCTAACTTCTTCCATTCTCCTTTTGATTATCATCTATTCGGAACCCTGCAAGTCATAGAAGGTTAAAGGAAATATTTGAAGTCTTTAGTAAACACATTGGTAACAAACAAAAAGCAACATGGTACACTGGTCACTGCACCAGGTTTCTGAGATTAAACTCTTCGTTCTAGCTCCCAACACTCAAAATCAACATGACATCAACTTCAAGAAAATTCTACTCTCCCATCAAAATCCAGAAATCATTTCATTTAATATCACTCAGAACACTTTTGGGATTTCTTTGGAAATAGATCACGACATCAATACACTCAAGACAATCAGTTTTATTACTTTATAGAAAAGTTACTTCCATCTAAAAATACCACTTGATTTTATTCACAATTGGCTCACTGACTTCTATTTGTAATAGCCATAATTAAGACTACTCAGCCTATACTACAGGAGAATAGACTCAAAAATCTTAAAAAGTGGTGGTACACGCCTGTAATCCCAGCTACTTAGGAGGCAGAAGCAAAAGGATTGGGACTTGGAGGCCAACCCCAGCAATGTTAGTGAGACCTTATCAAAAAAGCAAAACAAAACAAAAGAGCTGAGTCATGGCTTAAGTGGCAAAGCACTTGCCTAGCCAGCTGAAGGCCTTAAGTTCAAACCCTAATACCACAAAACAAATAAACACAAAACAGAAAAGAGAAAAAAAAAAGAGACAAAAGGGCTGGAGGCATAGCTCAAGTGGAGCCTGAGCGCCACTTGAGAGCACCTGATTAGCAAGGGAGAGACCCTGGGTTCAATCCCCACACTCCAAAAACAAAACAAACCGCCACCAAACCAAACCAAACAAACAACAAAAACAAAATCTACAGAACACTGGGAGCAATAGGTAAATCCTCATTCAATTCCTCCTTAACAATATTTTTATACTTTGCCTGTTATAACCCAATCCTAATGCAATAAAATTATTCATCAAAGAATTGCTATGACCACCACCATCATCCACTGCTTTTTTTAAACTTTTTTTTTTGGTGGCACTGGGGCTTGAATTCAGGGCCTGCTGCTTTCTAGGCAGGCATTCTACCCCTTAAGCAACATCCCAGGACCCCTTCATTCTTTTAGTTACTGTTGCACCTGCATTATCCCCCACACTTGCTATATGATTCCACTACCAGTACCTCAACCCCTAATCAATATAAACATGAGAATTCTATTCATCCTGGTTATATCTAAACTTGCTGTTTATTCCCTGCTAAAGATAAGCATCAGGACTAGAGGTGTGGCTCAAGTGGTAGAGCACCTGCTTTGCAAGTGTGGAGTCCTGAGTTTGAACCTCAGTCCCACCAAAAAAAAGAAAAGAGAGAGAGAGAAAAAAGATAAGCATCAAATTCAAAATAGGCATTGATAAGAATACTTTGGGCCACAATACAAACAATAACATATAAAGTAATCCTAGCTATTATTCTACCTTTATTAACAAATGGATCTTTTACTCCATCAGCACTTATTTCCACTTCAGCACACATATGATTATGTAAGACCATCATAACCACTAGCAATGAATGATATGACTTATTTCAATACTAGCAGAAACTGACTAATACTTTATAGAAGAAGAATCAGATGTGTCTCAGACTTTAATGTCAAATATACCTCAGGCCCATTCATTCTGTTCTTCATAATTCATATGATAAATGCTTTAACAATAATCCTTTTAAGAGCATTTCATAATCCCCACATGCCATACAACTAATTTTACTATCAAAACCCTCTGTTTGACTGCTTCATTCCTATGAACTCCAAGTTTCCTACCCCTGATTTCAGTATGGCCAATTTATACATTTATTATAAAAACTATATCCTAAACACAAGTCCTATGCATATGACACATCTCTATACCCATTATTATATCAAGTATCCCTCCTCAAACATAATAATTATGTCTGATAAAAAGTTACTTTCATAGTTTTAATGTAATCAAGGTATGACATACACAACTCCTCTTATTTCTAGAATTATAGGAATCTTCATGCTATAGAGTGACAGTGGCTCACCCCTACAATCCTAGCTCTTGGGAGGCAAAGATCAGGAGGATCAAGGTCAAAAGTCAGCCCAGGCAAATAGTTCATGAGTTCCTATCTCAAAAAAACCATCATAATAAAGGACTAGCGGAGTGGCTCAAGTGGTAGAGCACCTGCCTAGCAAGTGTGAGGCCCTGAGTTCAAACCCCAGTACCACAAAAAGAAAAAAAAAATTCATGCTACTTAAGATGCCATATTCTACAAGGTCAGCTAAATAGGGTGGAGGGCCCATACCCTGAAAATACTGTTTGATATCCTTTCCTTACTAACTAACCACCATTAACCTAGCGAATCTCCTCTCAGGTACTATATTCATAATACTTAGTTCACAATGATTATTAATTTGAGGAGATTTAGAAATAAGCATACTACTCCCATCCTAATTACAAAGAAAACCCCCACTCTACAGAAGTTGTCATTAAATATTTTTCAATACAAACAACAGCATCAATAATTCTAATAATTGCTATTATCACAAATATGCTTCATTCAGGATAATGGACTATTAATAACCATTACTCTTAAGTATCACTTATAATAACCCTAGCAGTGCTTATAAAGTTACAACTAGCCCCATTCCACTTTTGAATACCAGAATACAAGGAATCCCACTTACATCAGGAATAATCCCATTACATGATAGAATTTAATGCACATCAATTCTATTTTAAATCTCAACACCAACCAACCTAAGTGTAATCCTTACTTCAGCCATACTATCTATCCTAGAAAGTGGTATAAGAGGACTTAACTAGACTCACTTATGATGGAGTTTAGCCTATTCATCAATTGCCCATACAGGATGAATAGCTATCATCATGTACAATCCATCAGTAATAACTCTGAATTTATTAATCCATATTATAGTTATAATATTTAACTTAAATTCTAACACAACATTATGACTGCTTCATACATGATATAAAAAACTAATAATAATCTCCATAATTCTTATCACTCTTATCCCTAGGAGGCCTACCACCAATCAATCACAGGCTATCTACCTAAATGATTATTATTTAAGAAACAACAGAAAATAACATTTACTCTACATCCACTAACAGTATTCTCATCTACTAACAACATAAAAAGTGACCACTTGAAAGCATAAAACAAATATTCTGCATATCATCACTAATAGTATTATTGACCTTTTTGCTCCCCTAGACTCCATAATATGAACAATGGACTTGGAATTTAGGTTAGGAAGACCAAGGGTCTTCAACTAAGCAAGTGCTTATATTTAATTTCTGAACTAAGGACTGCAAAACTATGTTACATCTACTGAGTACAAATCTAATGATAGCTATTATTTTAAAACACCTCAATTAAGCTAAATCCTTACAAACTGATGGGGTTTTATTCTATGAAAATTTAGTTAACAGGTAAATATCCTAATCAACTGGCTTCACTCAAGCCATCCCACCATCAAGGAAAACAAAACAGGAGAAGCCCAAGCTTCTCTATAACATTTGCTGTATGAGCTCTTAATTACATCCCAGTGTAAGTTATCCCCAAAGTAACCATTACTTTGACATTTCCATTTTATCTCAATCCTACAGTAAAACTTTGACACTGTAATAAAAACAACAGTTTAACACATTTAGTTTAAAAAAAACTTTTCAAATACTAATAAATTGTTGGTCTTCCTTACAGAAAAATGCATAAGTAAAGAACCTCTGGTTTATGGTATTTGTTCTGCAAAAACATCCTAACTAGAGATTAACACAGAAAAAAATTTAAAGTTATGTGAACAACCCTATATACAACAGACACTGTTAATATAAGGTATTATAAACAGGTATAGATAATACCTCTTTATAAGCATGCTTCTCCCAAAACGAGAGGCAGTTCTGGTTGCAAACGTGCTTTTTCTGAATCCAAATCTACCACCTACTAATACTGGGCAGGATGCTTAACCTCTCTAAACCTCAGTTATTCCCACTTCACACATAAAACAGTACTTCACTGAGTTTTAAAGTAAGAATTACATGAGAAAATCCAGTAAAGCATTTGTGCACTATTAGACACATGGGTTATTTTAACAGAATTACTAGATTAAGCTACTATAATTTGGGCATCACTATGAAAAGACTTAGCAGTCATTTTCCCACATTTAAAAATGGCAACTTTGCCTACTTACAATTATGCATTCTTCAGATATAATACAGAAATATATTAACTCTCATGAGAATTTTCCTTTTTTACATACATACTACCTTGTTCAAATTATCAGATGTTTTCTAGTTTTCCTCTTAGAAATCAGATAAAATTTATAAATTAAGACCTCTATATTAGACACTAAATTTAAAGCAATAAAAAAAAGCAGGCCAATAATAAAATAGTTTTCTTAAATTTACCTCTTTAATTGGCCTACAGGACTGACTAAAGGTACACACGTTAAATCCTTGGTAGAAGAAGTTAAACACAATGTGTAGTGAGTAATATGGTAACTGTGCCCTAAGAATTAAACATGGACCATATGACTGAGAACCTTCTGTCAATATTTCTCTAGAGGGCAGGGCACAGTGGTACACATCTTTAACTTTAGCACTTGGGAGGCTGAGGTAGGAAGATTGGAGAGTTCCAGGCTTGAACAGAGACTGAGCTGCTTCAGCTAATGACACCATTTCAAAGAGAAGCATTTTACAATCAGGAGAATTTGAGACATAGCTCAACCCTAGTTTAACTTCAGAAAGTTAAAAGGACTGACTGCTATATTTAAGAGCCCAACTTAAAAGGAAAACCATAACTAGACCTCAGAATATTCAACTGCCATTTTCCCTACTCAAGAATTTAATAAATTTCCCATAAGCACATTATGAACATTACTTTCTATGCAAACTTAATATGGGTAAATACTGCATAACAGAGAAATCGTCCCTCATATAAAGTCATCTCTACCATTCATCTCCACCATTTAGCTTGAACAAAATATCTCCTTTAGAAAAGCCTTTGAGTTCTAATAATTTTGTCTATATGGAAACAAAATAGAAATAAAAATTAATTAAGGACAGGAGGTATGGCTCAAGTGGTAGAGTGTCTGCCTAGTAAGTGTAAAGTCCAGAGTTCAAACCCCAGTACCATTACCAAAAAAAGAAAAACAGGAACATTCAAGGAAGCTATAAAAGTAAACAAGAATAAGCTTACCAAAATGAAATAAGGGAAAATTTTGTGTTTTCTCCCTTATACTTAATGATTTATAATAGCTTATAGTACTTTAACATTTGCTTACATTTTTTTGGTGGTACTAGAGCTTGAACTCAGAGCCTCATGCTTGCTAGGCAGGTATTCTACCACTTGAGCCATGCCCCTGTCCTGTCATTTGCTTATTTAATCATACTCCTTTTTTAAATCACAAAATACCATTAAAAGTTTTCATTCAGGTTTAGTCTGTTCCTAGTAATCAGGGCTTTGTAGAGTTGGGAAGAGAAGTAGCACTCCTCACAGCCAAAAATTATGTATGCCCACTTGAGTGTGCTTTTAAAACTTATTTAAATATTTCTTTGAACCCAGGTACCAGTGGCTCATGCCTGTAATTCTAGCTACTCAGAAGGCAGAGATCAGGAAGACAGCAGCTCAAAGCCAGCCCCAGGCACAAAACAGGGCTGGTAGAGTGGCTCCAGTGTTAAAGCACCTGCCTTGCAAGCATGAGGCCCTTAGTTCAAACTCCAGTACCACCAAAAAAAAAAATCTCTTGGAATCTAGATCTCTGGAGCAGTAATTTCTCTTCAAATACTAACCATGTTGGCTGAGTTCTAATAAAACAAGGGCAATAATAGATGAGTGATATAATAGCAATAAAAAAAATCCCCCCAAAATCTACACTGCACCAGATATTTGATGTTAACTTCATATTTGCTTGATATTTTCAGCAGTAAGATGCAAATCATAGAGTTGACAACCTAGATAGAGAAAATATATATTCATAAGATAAACAAACTATATTTTTTCACAAGAAGCCTTCAACAATTCAGCTAATGTTCATGAAGGAACTGATAGTAAAGAGAATTTACTAACAGCAAAAATTGAAAACATCTCAAACCTTTTATAATAACCTCCTTTTCCTAAAGTCAGTGCAGTATCTATAATTTTGAGAGGAAAACGAAGATAGACTAAGGAAATTATTTCATTTATATTTTAGAACAATGTCCACTACTGTATCTTAAAATTTCTTAGTTTGTTTTTTGAAACTCCTCTACCTAATAAACATCACTAAGCCTGAAATGCCTATCATTCCCCACAGACTAAAAATTGTTTTTAACTCTGATCTGAATAGAGTGGGAATTGAAGATGAAAAAGAATACTTATTTATCTTGATCTGATTCTGAAAGCAATTTTGTTTTAATGGAGGCTCGTTTCAAAGCCTAAGAAGTCATATGGCTTGGTAATAATTATCTATTGCATACTGTAAAAATTGCTCTTAAAATCCCTATAATTGCCCCTATAATCCCAGCATTTGGGAAGCTGAGGCAGGAGGGTCACTTGAGCATAGAAGTTTAAGACCAGCCTAGGCCACACAGCAAGAGAGCATCTCAAATAATTAAAAACGAACAGCTCCATTTTAAATTGACAAACACCGGATGTCCTCCAAGTGTTCCAGAGGCAGGTTCTTGATCCTGCCCATGATACTTGCCTCATCTTTGCTAAATTACAGCAACATATAGGATTCTAGGATGGTGACTGTTTATCTCTCAATTCTAAATATTTTACTCTAAAGTCTCTTTCTTGCATGGTTTCTGAGAAGTCAAAAGCAATTCATGTCTTTGCTCCTCTATTAGTAAGGTATTTTTCCCTTTAATTTCTTTATCAAATTTTCTTTAGCTTTGAATTTTCTGTAGCTTAAAAATGACATGTCTCAGTGTAGTTTTTGTTTTGTTTTGTTTTTGACATGTATCCACATGATATGCTCTGAACTTCCTGGATCTGTGGTTTGGTATGACATGAACTTAGATAAAATATGTCATTATTGATTCTTTTATTTCTTCTGTTCCTTCCTCTTTTTCTTCTTCTGGTATTTCCATTATGCATATTTTACCTTTTATGGTTGTCCTAAATTTCTTGGGTACTCTGTTCTCTTTTTTTTTCAGTATTCTTTCTCTTTGCTTTTTCACTTTTGGTGGTTTCTAGTGTGATATCCTTCTAGCCCAAAAATGCTTTCTTCAGCAGTTTCTAGTGTATTAATAAACCCATCAAATAACTCTTCATTTCTTTTATAGTATTTCTTATTTGTATCATTTCTTTTTCATTCTTTTCTTAGAATTTTTATCTCTCAACTTATATTGTCCATATGTTTTTGAATATTGTCTAATTTACCTGTTAGGTCACTTACTATACTAATTATAGTTGTTTTAAATTCCTGCCATATCTGAGTCTGGTACTCATGTTTGCTCTGTCTCTTCGAACTGTTTGTTAAGCCTTTTAGTCTGTCTTGTAACTTTTTCTTGATAGCCAGACACAATGTACAGAATGAAAAGATCTGCTGTAAACTCATCTTCAGTTAATGTGATGCTTATGTATATGTGTGTGACAGGGAACTTTGGAATTATAATCCTAAAATTAGATTTCAGTTTTTATGAGGCCATGCCTCTGGACTACGAGCTACACAAGTTATCATTATCCCCATTTCTTAAGTAGAGTTAGCTGGACTTGGGTATTTCCCTTTCCTCAGGTCAGTTGGGCTCTGAGAAAATCCTCTTAGTTTACGATCTGGTTAATAGTTTCTCTTGAGGACACAATTCAGAACAGAATGTTCTGAAATATTTCAAAATGGTTACTTTTACCCTCTTAATGCCTGAAGACCAAAGAGCATTTTCTATGAAATATACTATGAGAACCTGGTTGAGAACCTAGAGGTGAAGCTTGCCAAAGTGTGGGGTTCCCCTCTGACTGAGACCCCTATAGTTATTTTTAATTTTCAGGCTTATCTATCTGTATTGAGCCTCTAGTAGTTTTCCAATTACAGTCTGTCCTTCTTACTCAGCAGTATTTCCCAATGCTTGTGGGTGTCTGCTCAGGCAAAGTGTGCCTCCTTTTATTCATCTGATTGTCTCTCTAAGTTGGGGCAAGTGCTTGCTCTGTGTCCTCCTGTCTCTTATACATCCAAGGGGTTTGGCTTTTTTATTCTTTCTGCTTTTTACTTGTTATATGGAGTGATAACTTCCAAGTTTCTTATAGGAAACTCCTATAGTTTCTTATATAGGAATAAGAACTCTTATTCCTACAAATTAATTTTTTTTTTGTAGTTGTGAAATATTTTTATTTGAACACTATTTTCAAACATAATTTATTTATAAATAATAATTTCTATTTGTGTACAATAAGAAAGCATTATTTTAATATTAAAATATAAAGATAATATTTATTTTGGGTATATGGACTTGATTGTATCTGTATCCTATACCATCTCTGGATGTTTTCTGAGAATATTGTTTATATGGCCTTCTTATTTCCTTTTCACAAAATTTTCTGCTGTCTTCTTCGAAGTCACCTTCTATGGTCACTAAGTTAAATTTATTGACACCTTCAGTTGAATTTTCCTCTGTAGATTTATCATATTCTAATTGCTATATTCTGTTCTTTTTAGGTGCATAGATACCTAGTAAACTCAACATAAATCCTGCTAAAGAAAAGATAATATCACTTAGCAAGCTGTTAATCTAATTTCAAATTAACCCATTTTCTGCATTAAAATTTGTAGATTGAGCAGCCATATTTTCAACAATTTTATCCCCATTCAACCACTTTTATAAGACAAAACTCAGAAACTACGTTTTTATGATTGTTTTGGATGTTTTCTAAATATAAGTGGTGCAAATTTGTAGTTTTTCTTAACAAAATTCCATTCCAATGCAGAACATAACATTATTCAAGTTGAGTTTCCTCAAAAGAGGCCTTCAATAAGTGAAGATATTCCAAAGTACAATTAGAAAATTTCAAAGCTAAAAATATAACATGCAATTTCTGATTTTTTTTTCATTTCCCCCCACTGTTTTTGTAGGAATGTATTTTAGTAAGTTTCCTAAAATTTGATTGATGACATTTATCGAACACAGAGTACATTCTCCCTTACATAAAATTTCAATACCAACTTTGCATATTACTTCAAAATTTGTTTACTCCAGCTGTATGTATGTATGTATGAAATATTTTTAAACTTGGTAAGTGGAGTGTCAATTTTAATTAGATGTCACAACTTATTTGATTATAGTGTATATTATATGTATATTACAGCCAAGTCCTAGCACATTTATGCCTCATAAGATTCTTAGTTTAGTAAGAATTTATGTCCATAACTCAATGCATTACAAACTTATATATATATATTATTACTATAAAAATATTTTATCTTCAATGTTTACCTTTAAAATTAATTAACCACACCATTCTCAATGATGCTAGGTGTTTCATATTAGGGACACTAATCTTACAAGAGCTTTACTTTGATTCTATTAATTGGATGAAAAATCTGACCCTACAGAAATTACCTTAAGTGATTGTCTTTATTTAGTATTTGATCATGTTGTTGGAATAAAACTGGCAATCATTATTATCACTTCAGCTTTCTCACATGTATAAGAAAACTTGGAATCAAAAATGAGCTAAAGTAATTTTATGAGTAGTAATTTAATTTTGAAAATTCATTCATCATTCAGTGATATTTAATGTGAATTTTGTAGTTGCATGTGCAGAATCAGCTCTGGGCATAGTCTTCTTGCAGTAATTATTAAATTAACCTTGAGTTAAGTACAGATGCTTCTTCAGCAGATTTGTATCTTTTGGTTTGCATGTGATCACTGATGTCACTACGGCCCCATGGTGAATGGTAAATAGCAACATTATGTAGAAGTTACACTTTGAGCCTCCAATATTTCTTAGACAGGTAAATTTCATGTCTAATTTTTTGTATTAAATATGTACCTCATTTTTTAGCTTACTGCTGATGAAAATATTTATTACATAAATGAAAGATGTTGTCAAACAGCAAAATGAATAAGTAATTGCAGATTTACACAATGCAGTAAGCAAATGGCAAACCTCTATCATAAAAACATTGAGATTAATCTGCTCATAATCTGATCTCTACTTCTTACCTACTTTTCATGTAGGCCTAACCTATAATTTCCTACTTCCTGTGGAACTCACCCACTGACTGGCTGCCTGTGTCCTTGTGCATCTTACAGGCCCTCCTGGTATTTGTGGCTGCACACCAAGTGGCTGACTTCCAGAACATTCCCACCACTACCTGTCACCAGAAGGAGCTAGCCATATCTTGTATCCAGTACATGTGTTTATTTTTCTAACCAGTAAGTATGCTACATGTTATATCGAGAGAAAGACTTTAGTCATATTTCATCTGAAAAGGGCTCAAAAAAGAGAGATGGGTTGTTTTGAATGTAACCACATTCAAATTTCTATTTATTGCCCATGCATCTTATACATTGCTAGACAAAGTGAAAGTATAAAATGGAGATCTTACAAACTCATCCTATTTCTTTGAAATTAAAATGACAATGATAATGATAATATTTCATTAAAAATGAAAACCCCAGGGCAAATAATAAATCAGATGATACGCTTTTGGGATGGTAGGCACAATTAAGAACATTCCTATGCAAACCAGGAAGATTCGGGATAAACTGGGATGCACAATTACCCCAGTATTAGATAGTCAGGTGGTTAGATAAATGAGTCTGGGGTCCCTGGGAGACATCTGCTCCAGATATACACCCTTGGAAGTCATCAGTAATTGATCATATTTAAGGCCATGACATTGAATGGGACCGAGAAAGGGAGTAGGTAAAATGCAAGAGAAGAGACTCACGGAACTTCACCAGGGGGACTATGAAGAAGATGAGGAACAACAGAGAATGAAAGTTGAAATTAAAATTGCAGGATGTCACTTTATCAGGTTACAGGTGCTCAAATCTCAGAGAACCAGACTATTCACTGAGAACTTGCATCTGTGATAAAGAGGTTAAACTCCAATGCCCTTGGGCCAGAGCAGGGAATAAAGCCCCTGATGGGGTCAGAAAAGGACCAATAGGAGGAGTGAATAGACTGCCAAACTGGAGAAGGCAGGATTCTTCCAAAGAAATTTAAAAAATACTTCCACAATTTTGTGAGCAAAAGAAACTCTGTCTGTGGACCAGATATGGCTTCTGGGCTTTAAGTTTGTGACATCTGCTGTCTAAGAACTCTTCAAAAGATAAACTATTCCTATGCTTTCAGGAAGGTAAAGGAATCCTACGGCCATGTGACTATTAAGTGGCAGATTCTGGGACAGGAGTTCAAGTCTGCTGATTGCAGAGCCAGTGTTCTTTTTTACTACAATGAATTGCTGTTCGGGATTTCTGAAACTAACTAGAATGCTGAATCTAAGCATCAAGTTGTCTCTGTTATATGAGTTTTGAGGTGAACAGACATAGAGAAAATTGTTTTGTGTGTTCCAGAATGTTCTCATTAGTACTTTTATATTACCTTCCCATCCCATCCAATTCTAAATGGAATGAGAAGCTTTGTGTATTTCTTTATTAGATGTCCCGTATACTGTAATCTGAGGGAAACATCTGCATCCAAAACACAGATGAAGAAGGGTCACAGAGCATCTGAGAGTCTTCAGGGCCTTAAGTTGTAACATGGTCTAGGTTAATTCTAGTCCCAGAATGCTGAGCATTATTCTTCTTTTTCCTTTCTGGTTTACCTCTGGATTCAGGCTGCCTGTGTAATAGGTGGTGTTGAGTATTGTCTCCTCGCTGTGCCTCTTGTTTTCCTTTCAGAACCCACAAGGGACAGTGGGGAGCGTGTTGACTCTGAGTCAGCAGGCTGGTGTGTAAAGCCAGGCTCTGCCACTATTGTCTAGGTGATCCTGGGGTAAGCTACACAGCCTTTCTGGACCTTGCTTCTTATTTTAAAATCAATTTTATTATTTTGAGATAGTGTCTTGCTATATAGCCCAGGCTGGCTTGAAATTCTCTAGGTAGCCTCCAACTCATGATCCTCTTGCCTCAGCCTCCCCAGTGCTGGGATTGCAAATGTGTGCCACCATGGCTGACTTAGTTTTTAAATTCTTAAGTAAGAATGAAAATATCATCCTCTATTACTTCTTTAGATGGTTGTGAACCTACAAGAAAGCATTTGCAATTTCTCTTATAAGAGAACGCTTTATTAACTCTGTGAGTGTTAGGGCTTTTATTTTAAGAGTAACCAGAGGGAAAAATGAATGCAGGTGTAGCGAGAAGAAAGGGAAGGCATTAAAACACTTGGACTGTGAACAAGGGAAACACAATGGGATAGTGCTCTTTTTAAAAACTTGAGTCTGATCCTTGCTTAATACTACTGGGTGCAAACTCTCATTGTGGCCTGCCAGCCCATGCAGTTTGACCTCTGCCTATCTTTGTTCTGCCTACCTTTCTTTCTATACCCCAGCCTGTGCACATTTCCCCTGCGCAGAACACCTTCTCACCTCATTACTTTTCACACACCATTTCCTTTGCCTGGAAGAGTCTCTTTGGAACCCACTCTTACTTTTGCCATGTGAATTCCCAGTCTCCTTCGTGTCACAATATAAATGTCTTTTCCTGGGGTAACCTCTAATTCTGATAGAGCCCCCACATAATCTCCCAGAATACTGTATTTCTTTAACATTCATGCTGGGTCACTAATCACATTATATATGTCACACTTGATTAGCATGGCCTTCTACAGATAGATTGTAAGTTGCCTGAGAGCACAATGGTTACCTTTCCATGGTGACTTCAATTGGTGCTTAGTAATATTTTTGCCCCTTGAGAGAATATCCGTAACAGGCACTTTCCTGAAGGTGTCAGGTGTCCTTAAAGTGAGTTCCTTAAGGTCTTCCCTTTTAAAAAATTCAACCTGCAAGGAAACAGATCCAGGTTGCAGACTGCCATGTTCTGGAAGATGACTGGCTGATTGTTCTGGCTTACAGGCAGCCCTCCTTTCTCATTCTGTACTGCTGCTGCCATGCTATCCAGGCTGTGACTGAAGGTACTTTTTGCAGAAATGCAGGGATGTTCTTTAGGTACTCATGCTTCTTCTCCTCCCCCACCCAGACAAATGGTATCTATTGGATTCTCATGACTCTCTTCCCACATTCTTCTTCTTTCCATAAGGCAATACCTCCCTTGTATGGGATTATATGAAAAATGTAATATATTGAATGGGCACTACATTCACTTGGCTTAAAAGATCATGACACAAGAAGATATCCATTGAGAAGTCTCACTCTAACTCATGTTGTATTAGTTTTTGAGGACTGTTACAACAAAACCATAGACTGGGTAGCTTAACCATCAGAAATGTATTGTTTCACTATTCAGGGGGCAAGAATCTGAGATCCAGGTGTTGGCAGGGTTGGTTTCTTCTAAGGGCTGTCTGAATCTTTTCCATGCCTTTCTCCCAGCTTTGATGGTTTTCTGGGACTCTTTTGTATGCTTTGGCTTGTGAAGCATCATCCAGATGTCTTCCTTCACCCTCACATCATTATCTCCCTCTGTGTCTATATCTGTATCTATACATTCCTTTTTTTAAAGGACACTGGTCATCTTGAATTTGGGACCTACGGTACTCCAGCATGACCTCATCTTAACTAATTACATCTGCAATGACCCTATTTCCAAATAAAGTCATAGGCTGAGGTTAGGACTTAAAAATATGAATTTTGAGGGATCACACTTTCACATGTAGCATATATCTCACATGATATTTACTGTTTAGGCTTTCATAAAGGTGAAAAAACAGCTCATAAGTGAGCAATGAATTTAAGACTATGTTACACATTTAAAGTATTTTCTGCAGAGTTTTAATATATTCTGATTTTTTCACAAATGCAACTACAGAATAATTGAAGAAACAGTGTACTTTGACTTTTTTGGAAATTTGCCAAGAATTGTTCTTGTCTTTAGAAAGACATGCCATTTTCAGCAAAACTGCATTGTATTCAAATCTCCAAGACAACACACCCAAAGCACTTTTCATTGTAGAAAAAATGTCAGGTCCCTGCTAACTTTAAAAGAATCTGAAAATGAGTTTTTACTTGGTTGCATAATTGTTCTTTCTGAGTTTGAAAGAAAGGTATTTCAAAATGTTCTAAGCCAGGTTTATAGATATCATTTCCAGAATTATGGGCTACTTGTGTTACATACATATGTATGATATATGCATAAAGATACAGCATAGGTACAATGATATTGTAAAAGTGAAGATTATACTATTGCTTTTTCAGATTTCTACTAAGATTGATAATTTTGTTAACCTCCCTTCTGTCATTCTCATCCAGTTGCTGGGGACTGTGTCTTCTTTTCCTAATTTTGTTCCCAAGTTTTCAGAAGCCCCACATTTTAGTCATGTCTTCTCTTCAGGGTTTTTTATGGTGGGGAAAATTCCTTATGGGTTAAATGCAATCAGAATTTAAGTCAGTATGAAGTGAAATTCCTTCTTTGGCCTATGAGCCTATATGCATATTAATTTAGAAATTTCTGTCTGACAGAATCTGTTGAAAGGAGTTTTGAATATTTGATGAGAGTTTCCTACTTTCATCTGAGTTGACAGATGAACAATTTAAAAGACAGAGGCTGTCTGTTCTTTCTTGACTTTCATGGATCAGTTGGTGTATAAATATTGAATTTTTCTACTATACTAACAGGAAAGTAGCAGTAAACTTATTGTTCGGAATAGCAAAAATATGAAATAATCACTCAAAGATACGTGTGTGTCTGTCTGTGTGTGTGTATGTGTGTATGTGTGTGTGTGTAGAAATCTTTTTTTATCCAGAGAAATATAGCACATAGCAGGGGTCTGTAAGATATTGAATCAAGAATCACAAATCATTTTTCAGAGCTAGAAGGACCCTTAGCTCTCACCTGCCATATTCTACCTTCCTGTCATCTGCCACTTTTCAAACAATATTTTACCCCCAGAAGTTAACTGAATTGCTGGTGATTATTCATATGCTTGACTTATTTTGAGGAATCTAATTTTTAAAAACCCTCTTTTTGCATTTTATTCAGATATCTTTGAGGACCTAATTTGTGAGCCACCATATAGTTCCCCAAGAAGTGTCACTTTCATGAGCTCTATACTTTTTACTTTATCGGATCCATTTATTGGAACCAAATATCATAGATAATAAGTTTTAAGGCAGATTATTCTTTATAACTATATTATAAGTTGTCTACATTATGAACACTTATGAAATAAATTTCTCAAAAATTCAAATCTGAGGAATGTGCTAGTGGCTCACACCTGTGATCCTAGCTACTTGGGAGGCTGAGATCAGAAGGATTACATTAAAGGCTAGTCCATGCAAGGAGTTCTCAAGACCCTCTGTCAATCATAGCTGGGAATAGTGGCATGTGCCTGTTATCATAGCAATGTGGGGGGTGGGGGTGGGAGGGTGGAATATAAAATAGCAGGATCATGGTCAATGTCACCTGGGCAAAACATGAGACCCTATCTACAAAATAACCAGAAAACAAAAGTTCTGGAGGCATGGTTCAAGTGGTAGAGCCCTTGGCTCACAAGTCTGTAGCCCTGAATTCAAATCCCAGTACCACCCAAAGGGAAAAAAAGATCCCAAACTCAGATGTAGGGATACTTGCCATTTTTTTTAGTTACTCATTTAATTTTATTTTATGGAAAGTATGATTATGCATTCTTCTTCCCCTTGGCTGCTAGGAAATGCCAGAATTAAATTGTTGAAATGAATGGTCATAGCAAGATATAGACTGTTATGACATATTTTGTAAAGCAACCTAACTTTGTCCTGATTTTATTTTTCTACCTTGTTTCTGCCTTTTCTCATGTTGAACAAAAGGTACTTGTTAGTTATATGAGATCCATTTTAATATTATGCCTAATAATCTTCTTTGGATTCCTTATTTATTGAACATCATAGTATACTAGGTTCTAGATAGAACCAACCTCAGAAGTGGTGGTGAGACCCATTGAAATAATAAATAATCCAATTAACAGTATTTTTTTTCTTTTTAACTGTATTATTGTTGTACTGGGGGCACATTGTAACATTTACCAAAGTTCTTACAATGTATAATAGTTGATTTCACTCCCTCCATCATTCTCCTTTATCCTACCTCCCCCAATTCCTGGAATAGTTTCAACAAGTCTTGTTTTTCCATTTCATACATAAGTACGTAATATTTCCACTACATTCACCCTCCTACACCCTTTCCTTATATCCTCTCCCTCCCACTGGTACAACCTCCAAAACAATTAACTGTATTTTTATTTAGTACTGAAATGAATTTGAGGGCCCTGACCAGGTAAGAAGAATATGAAAAGGATGAGCTCTTTCCTGAATTCTAAGGTCCCTCAAGACAAATGGGAAAATACCTTATCATATTTATGCATTTAAAAAAATAGAGTATAAACTTAAAATATAATATTAAGAACAAAATTAATCTGGAAATTTCTCAGGTGATGTAGTAACCCTGAATGAGAGTGACAGGCTCAAATATGACTTAGACATTATGATCATGGCCTGACTCAAGCCCAGAGATGTGTCATGTTTGGTTACCTCCTTCTCTAAGTTTTAAAGTCCTTGTTAAAAATATAAATAGGTTTCTGCTCCACCTGTATTTTGAACAGGAGTTCAGTCTGTGTTCCAGCCAATCAATTGTTAAGGATTTCTTTTTGTTTTGAAAACTGAGAGGTGGCCCCAAAGATTGTGTGGAAAGGTAGCTTCAAAATTGGGATAATTTAAATTTCTTTTTATTAGCTAACAGATTTTAACCTTTGGAAGACTCAGAATCGAGACTAGAAATGTTCATGAGCATCAAATCCATGATATTAATAGTCTGCTTAAAAATCTGTACATGTTTGTGTTTTCTGTATATCTAATTTTTAAGAGCATTGGCTTATTAGAATAATAGATAATTCTTTTGTTTCTAATTTAAAATGTATAATTAAATTATTTATACCATAAGCTTACATTTGTGTTTGGGCTACTCTGAGCCCTGGTTATCTCCTCTTTCATGCCAGATACTCTAAACAAGTATGTAATCAGTTTACCTCAGGTACTTGCCATCAAATGGGGGACTGCTTCATTCCTGGCAGCTTTTTCTTTTTGTGCACCAGCTGTCTCATTCTCCCTTTCTGTGCTATGTCCTTTCATGCCTGTGTGTGTTTCTTCAGCTACTCATCTCTTTCAGGTATTCACAACCAGTCCTATCTCTGCTTGGAAAAACTCAACCCACCCTTTCAGGCACTGTGGACATGTCACCTTAGCTGACATCTCCCCATTCCTCCACAGACAGGCTTTCTTCAGTCCCTACAGTTCTCTGCACTCTCTGCCCTGAAATAAGTATGTCTGACTACCACCTGTGGGGTCCCAGGTCTATCAGGGCAGAGATTGTGAATTGCACACAATTGTCTGTTCTGTAACAGTTATTTACTGCATGTTAAATGCAGCTAACCTAAGAGGTAAATTGACATACATTAAATGCACCTACGGACTGGATAACAGACACTCATTACTTCACCAACTCATATGCAATCTCATAAAATCACAGCAAATCTTGAGGAATTTAAGAGAATCTAGTTTTGTTTGTTTCATATTTTGATCTATGAAAAAATTAATATGAATAAAGACTTCTAGAGCATAAAACAGCATGAAAGGCATTATTCTTGATAAAACCTTTTTTCAGTTGAACACACTGAAAAATTTTAAAATATAAAAATCTATGTATCTGGTTTCACTTGAAAAATTAAAGGATTCCACCACACAGATTCCTATTTTTAAAATGTATCAATCTGCTGGAGACATCCATTTTTTTTGCCACAATTCTCACAACTCCCTATAGTTTCTCTGATGCAGAAGATAAATATCAGAGCATCATTAAAACTCAGAAATGATGACTCTGGCATACATGAAAATACACCTGACTTTCCCACTTCATTGATGCTATTTACCTGTCACTGAGACAAGTGAACTTGAGGAGCCCACTTTTGTAATCGGTGCATTTCTAAATGTATCATAGGAAAGTATTGTCTACAAATCCATCTGAAAGGAAGCATTAAGTGCAAATGTAAATTACTATTTTTTATGTAAAATTAGCACAGTTGCTCATATTTCTATTGCCTCGACAAGAGCGCTATCTTAACCTGGCATATAATTCTGAGAGCTCAACTTGTTCTATTACAATTCTGCAAAAATTTCTTCCTTTTAATATTATGATGTTTACTTTTTCAGAGGAAGGTTGAACTCAGTGTATTGTTCTTCCTTCGCAAGTAATCTGTTTATTTGGCTTGCTTTTTCTGCATGAGTAAGATCATATTGGTTGTAATATTTTTATCATGAAAATAACATTATTGCCAGGACAAGCTTAAGACAAGGTAGCATTAAATTAATTTTGCCCAAGGGCATGGCAAGCTCATTAGAGCTATAGACTCCAACTTTCTTTCATCCTAGAAAGTTTTCCCTTTTGTATACAGTTAAAACAGGTTTATTTGTCATATAAATTTCATATAAAATTTACCCTTGATAAATGTATATCTCAATGATTTGGGGTTTCAGAACATTTCCATCATCCCAAAAAGATCATCTGTGCTCATTGCATTTTTTCTGAGCTCTCACCTTCAGACCTATGCAAGCTTGAGCCAAGAATCAGTATCCTTGCCCCAGTCATGACCTTAATCTTGAGTTGTAAATCTCTTGGCCTTCTCTACTCCACTCATCACCAAGATCGCTGCCTCCACAGACAAACCACTGGGTGTGGGTGTCCTGTAGCAGCCCATCTTCACAGATGTCCCCTACCCTGGCAGAACCTCTGTGACTACAGAGGTCACAGAGGAGCGGGGGAGGAAAGGGCAAAATTAGAGAATTGGAACAGCTGCAGGCAAGAATGTCCCAGGCTGTTTTAAAAGCATACGTGATTCTCAGATTATTGTTTACAGTTGTTTTAGGAAAGAAGATTTGCTGACTTCCTTACTCAACCATATGTCATACTCTCCCCTCCTTAATTTTTCTGGTTTCTTTTTGAAGGATGGTGATGGCCAATGATCAGGTGTTTGTGCTGTGTAATCTGTTGCCTTTTCCGTTTACCTTATTGTCTTCACCTCTGTTTTCTCACAAAGCTTTTCTGGTTGGTGTCTGACTTCCCTGATTCTGCAATGAGTCTACTGTTGTACATTGCTTTTGAGATGGACTTTATTTGTTATTGCATTTTTAGTTTCTTTTAACTTCTTTTGTGACCTTGCTACTTAATTTTTTATATTTTCCTTGCACATAATCTATTTACATTGTATTTTTTCTTAATTTCGTAAAGTTCTTCTGCTTTTTTGAAAATAAAAGTGCTCTCCAAAATTTTCTGCATTTTGAGGATTAACTTAATTCTTTGATTTTCTAATGCTGCATTTTGATAAATTTAGTTTCCCCAGTTGATTACTCCATGCTGAATAAGGAAGATTGATGTTCGCCAGCTGATAGGTCCCACATACTCTAGTTGGATTCCCTCACTGTCCAGCAAGGTGTTAGCAGAATTCCTTTCAGGATATAAGCTGGAAGACAACTAGGTAAGACCAGTCCTTACCTTTAAGAATTTTACATTTTGATTTTGTTTTGAAAAATAGGCTTTCAAAAAACGTTTTTATTAGCATATATTAGTTGTACAAAGAGGTTTTATTTATTGTGATATTTCCATACATGCATATAATCTACTTCAATCACATTCACCCTTCTATTACTCTTTCTCATCCTCCTCTTCCAGTTTCAAAATAATTTTAACAGGTTTCATTACTCTGTTTTGATACATGTGTATAAAGTACTTCAAGCATATTCACCTCTCTCTCTTTTGCCCTCTCCTTTTG
The DNA here is from genome assembly GCF_047511655.1 of Castor canadensis. Classification (NCBI taxonomy): domain Eukaryota; kingdom Metazoa; phylum Chordata; class Mammalia; order Rodentia; family Castoridae; genus Castor; species Castor canadensis. Next base: position 89,847,535 of record NC_133398.1, read on the forward strand.
CTCTTCCCCTGGTACCTACCCTCAAACAGTCTCTGTTTTATACTTCTGTCATTTATTTTTAAGGACTAGATTCCACATGTGAGAGAGACTTGTGGTATTTTGTCTTTCTCAGTCTGCCTTATTTCATTTAACATGATCTCTAGTTTCATCCATTTTCCTATAAGCAAAATAATTTCATTCTTTATGGCTAAATAATCTTCCAAAGTGTATATATACCACGTTTTCTTTATCCATTCATTGGATCTTGAGCACCAAGATTGATTCAATTTTTTGCCTACTATGAATAGTGCTGCCGTAGAATGTATGCTCAGAAGTGGTATAGCAAGATCATATGGTAGTTCTATTTTTAGGTTTTTGAGGAAACTCCATGCTGATTTCCACAGTGGCTGCATTAATTTACATTTCTACCAACAGTGTATAAGGGTTCCTATACACACACACATACACACACACCCCTCCTGCATTATTGCCAGCATTTGTTGGTTTTCTTTTTATTTTCTTTGAGGTACTGGAGTTTGAACTCAGGACTTCATGCTTGCTAGGCAGGTTTTTTACCACTTGAGCACTTGAGCCATGCTCCCATCTGTTTTTGTTTGTTTTCTTGACTATAGCCATTCTGATGGAGTAAGATGGAATCTCACTTTCATTTTGATTTGCATTCCCTCTGTGGCTAAGGATGCCGAACATTTTGTGTTTATTAGCCATTTGTACTTCTTCTTTTGAAAATTGTTCAATTTGTTTCCGCATTTATTAATTAGATTAATAGGAAATCCAAAAAGAAGCCCACACAGTTACACCCATCTGATTTTTAACAAAGGCACCAAAAATCTACATTGGAGAAGACAATCTTTTCGACAAATGGGGTAGGGAAAACTGAATATTCTCATGTAGTAGACAGAAACTAAACACCATCTCTTACCCAATACGAAAATTAACTCAAAATGGATCAAAGAGCTTAATGTCAGACTGGAAACTTTGAAACTGCTAGAGGAAAACATAGAGGAAACCCTTGAAGATATAAGCATAAGCAACAATTTTTTGAATAGAACTCCAAAAATTTCTCAGGGAAAAAGAACAAGAACTGACAAATTGGATTGCATCAAATTTAAAAGCTCTACACATAAAAGGAAACAATTACCAGAATCAAAAGAAAACCTACAGAATAAGGGAAAGTCTTTGCCAGTTATTCTTCATATAATGATTAATATCCAAAATATATAAATGACTCCTACTTCTAAGTTCTTAGTGCTTGAAAGAAATTTATTGGGTTCAACATTACATTAGTGAGGTAGGGTGACTTTTCTAACTATGAGTTGCTATATTTATAACTGCAGACTTTGAATTAGCAAGTCATTCTCATAGTGCCAGAAGTAGAGCCTGGGCCAGGGCTGGGTCTGTAGTTGAGTGGAAGAGTACTTGCCTAGTATACTTGATGTCCTGAGTTCAATTCCAAAACAAAACTAAACACTAATTCCTCCTAAAGTTTAAAAATCATTGTTGATATCATTGATTCTTAGTTTCTAGTACTCTTGCTTTTTCTACCATGTTGGTATTTTAAAGTGGGAGGGGGGAATTAGCAACCAATATAATTTTTTAACATTTTAGTCAGTACTAAAAGTATCAAATAATGACTAAACTAATGAAATGTTTTCTTGTTTAGAGGAGCATTTTTTTCTACAACTTGAGACTTTTTTAGAAAAAAGTAAATTTCAGATAAATCCATTTCCTGTAGTTTATGTATAAAGAAATATCTTATATCTTAGAAGAGTGTTGCTAGAGCTGTGAATCTCAATTTTTAATGTCCTGAGCATCTCAATCTTGAACGAATCCCTGGTGATCCTCTTGAGATGCACATCTTGCATTTCTAACACACTCCAGGTGATGCAATACTCTGCTATGAGCAGCAAGGTGCAAGAAGTGCTGGTGCACTGTGCCTATAATTTGAAGCTCAAATCACTCATGATTTGATTACCATTCAAGAAGACTTAACCTGAGACAATTCTGCAATGTTACCAGTTCCAGACCCATTGTGAGCCTTGTGTTTTGTGACCCCTGCCCTCAAAGCAGAAACTGTCACCCAGTGATTGCTCTGACAATAATTGTGTGTCCTTTCATGTTCAAATACCCATGGGTTTTTTATCTGGGAGGAGACTGTTAAGAGTAAGGAGATGACAGCCATAGATAAGTCTTTATTTTCATGACACCTGTTGTAAGTCTTTTTTAAAAAAGCTGAGTGGGGTTTGTTGTACAGCAGGTGATGTCTTTAAAATTCATAGGCCGTCTCTGAGAACTTGGATGGAGCAAGAGGTCAGAATGCTCCACAAGGGGATTTCTGAATGGAATGTTGTCTTTTAAATGGAAAAAGAGTCAGCATGTGTTTGGACCTGTGGGAAAAGAGAGGGAGTGATCTGCTTGTAAGAAGGTTGGCTCTGCTCTGCAAGAGCTGAGTTGTTGATGTTTTAGTGCTCAATAAAACATTTTGGTGAGGAAGATGTGTAAAAGACCTCTCAAAATAGATTCCATTGTAGTAATTTGTTTGCTGATTTGGACACATTTGTATAGTGTCAAGTTTAAATAGAAGTTAATTTTCAGGATAAGACTGCTTTTATCTCCCTGCCTGTTTCTTATCAACTGTTCTCTAGATCCATCTTGTGATATGAAAATTTGGTCCCTGGTCTCAGTAAGAAGTAGGGTTTTGGAAAAAAGAAAGTGAAGGTATATTAATTCGCCAGGCTAAATGAGGACTGCAATGAGCTGTGATCACAAAAGCTGCAGACTTACTCCCAAGGGGGAGGATAGTTTGGGCTTCCAGATATACATGTTGAGGCATGACTTTGGGTTCATGGAGGCCTTGGCAGACTGCTTATTTTCTGAAGAATCGGTTTTGTGTGTGTGTGTGTGTGTGTGTGTGTGTGTGTCTGTGTCTGTGTCTGTGTGTGTCTGTGTGTGTGTGTGTGTGAAAGAGACACAAAAGAAAGAAAAAGTCAGATTAAAAGTTTTGTTGAAAAAGCTTGAATAACTGAACACAGGCTGTCTGCTGGCACCATTGGCTCATGCCTGTAATCATAACTACTTGACAGGCTGAGATCAGGAGGACTTGGTTTGAGGCCTGCCCAGGGAAATAGTTCTGAGACCCTATCTCCAAAAGAACCAGAGCAAAATGGACTGGAGGTGTGTCTCAAGCAGTAGAGCGCCTGCTTTGCAAGAAAGCACGAAGCTCTGAGTTCAAACTGGGCTCTAGCCATAAAACAAAATAAAGAAAACAAACAAAAAAGAAAACAGGCTGTTTCATAAAGAGAGTTAGTTGTGGGCTAAATTTGTTGTGGGCACATTTGGGGTCTGCTCCCAGTACACCCCAGCATAATTACTTCTTTTATTTTTCTTTATTCATTTATTCACATGTGCATACATTGTTTGGGCCATTTCTCCCCGCTGTCACCCCCTCCTCTCCCCTTAATCCCCCTCGCTTCCAGGCAGAATCTCTAAAATTTTTTGAAGAGTAGACATAAGCAATAATGAGAAAGGCATAGAATTTTTGCTAGTTGAGATAAGGATAGCTATATGGAGAGATTCCTAGCATTGCTTCCATGCACAAGTGTATTACAACCTGAATTGATTCATCTTTACCTGACCTCTTCACTACTTCCTAGTCACCTTCCCATATTGACCTCTGTCATTTTAAGGTTACTATATTAGCTCCTCTGCAGTGGGGACATCAAACACTTTCAAATTTGGGGTTTCCTACCTTTCCCTATTGCTCCTGTATGTGTTCTTTCCTTAGCGTGTGACGCAAGTCACACATTAGTTTTAGATCTAAAGTCCGCATATGAGGGTGACATATAATTTTTGATTTTCTGAGCCTGTCTAACTTCACTTAAGATGATGTTCTCCAGTTCCATCCATTTACCTGTGAATGACAAGATTTCATTCTTCTGCATGGCCGAGTGAAATTCCATTGTGTATAGATACCACATTTTCTTAATCCATTCGTCAGTAGTGGAGCATCTTGGCTGTTTCCATAACTTGGTTATTGTGAATAGTGCTGCAATAAACATGGGTGTGCAGGTGCCTCTGCAGTAACCTGAATTGCATTACTTTGGGTATATCCCTAGGAGTAGGATTGCTGGGATATAAGGCAGATCTATGTTTAATTTTATAAGAAACCTCCATATTGTTTTCCAGAGTAGTTGTGCTAGATTGCATTCCCACCAGCAGCATATGAGGGTACTTTTTTCCACATATCCTCGCCAGCATTTGTTGGTGGTGGTGTTTTTGATGATGGCGATTCCAATAGGGGTGAGGTGGGATCTTTGTGTGGTTTTGATTTGCATTTCCTTTATGGCTAGACATGGTGAGCATTTTTTCATGTGTTTTTGACCATCTGAATTTCTTGTTTTGAGAAAGTTCTGTTTAGTTTAGTTGCCCATTTCTTTATTGGTTCATTGATTTTGGGAGAGTTTAGTTTTTTAAGTTCCCTGTATATTCTGATTATAAGACCTTTGTCTGATGTATAGCTGGCAGATATTTTCTCCCCCTCTGTGGGTGGTCTCTGAGTTTAGAGACCGTTTCTTTTGTTGTGCAGAGGCTTTTTAATTTTATGAAGTTGGATTTGTCCATTCTGTTTCTTAGTTGCTGAGCTGCTGGGGTTCTATTGAGGAAGTCTTTGCTTATACCTATTATTCCCCGAGTATTCCCTGCTCTTTACTGTACTAACTTCAGAGTTTCAGATCTAATATTAAGGCCCTTGATCCATTTTGAGTTGATACTAGTACAGGGTGATAAACATGGATCTAGTTTCAGTTTCTTGCAGATGGATTACCACTTTTCCCAGCAACATTTGTTGAAGAGGCTGTCTTTTCTCCATCATATGTTTTTGGCACCTTTGTCAAAAACAAGGTAGACATACCTGTGTGAATTAATATCCGGGTCCTCTATTCTGTTCTGCTGGTCTTCATATCTGTTTTTGTGCCAATACCATGCTATTTTTATTGCTATAGCTTTGTAATATAGTTTGAAGTCCGGTATTGTGATACCTCCAGCATTGTTCTTTTTGCTGAATATTTCCTTGGCTATATGTGGTCTCTTGTGTTTCCAAATAAACTTTAGGGTTGATTTTTTAATCTCTGTGATGAATGTCATTGGGATTTTGATGGGAATTGCATTAAACATGTAGATTGCTTTTGTACTATAGCCATTTTTACTATGTTGATTCCACCAAACCATGAGCATGGGGGATCTTTCCACCTTCTATAGTCTTCCTTGATCTCTTTCTTCAGGGGATTCTGGTTTTCCTTATAGAGGTCATTCACATCCTTTGTTAAGTTTACTCCTAGGTATTTGATTTCTTTTGAGGCTATTGTAAATGGAATTGTTTCCATATATTCTTTCTCAATTTCTTCGTTGTTGGTGTTCAGAAAAGCTAATGATTTTTGTAAGCTGATTTTGTATCCTGCCACCTTGCTGAAGCTGTTTATGGTGTCTAGGAGTTTTTGGGTAGATTTTTTTGGGTCTTTAAGGTTGGATCATATCATCTGCAAATAGGGATATTTTGACAGTTTCTTTACCTATTTGTATTCCTTTTATTTCTTCTTCTTGCCTAATTGCTCTCGCTAGGAATTCCACTACCATGTTGAATAGGAGTGGCAATAGTGGGCATCCTTGTCTTGTTCCTGATTTTAGAGGAAATGGTTTCAGTTTTTCACCATTAAGTATGATGTTGGCTGTAGGTTTGTCATATATAGCTTTTATAATGTTGAGGAACTTTCCTTCTACTCCTAGTTTTCTTAGAGCTTTTATCATGAAGTGGTGTTGGATCTTGTTGAAGGCTTTTTCTGCATTTAATAAGATGATCAAGTGGTTTTTGTTTTTGCTTCTATTAATGTGCTATATTACATTTATAGATTTGCATATGTTGAACCACCCCTGCATCCCTGGGATGAAGTCGATTTGGTCATGGTGAATGATCTTTCTGATACATTGTTGGATTCAGTTTGCCATTATTTTATTGAGGATTTTTGCATTGATGTTCATTAAGGAGATTGGCCTATCATTCTCCTTTTTGGAGGTGTCTTTGTCTGGTTTGGAGATGAGTGTAATACTGGCTTCATAGAATGAGTTAAGCAGTGTTCCTTTCCTTTCTATTTCATGGAAAAATCTAAGGAGAGTTAGTACTAGCTCTTCTTTAAAGGTCTGATAAAGTTCAGCAGAGATTCCATCAGGTCCTGGACTTTTATTTTTTGGGAGACTATTGTTGCTACAATTTCATTTTGTGTTATAGATCTATTCAGGTGGTTAATATCCTTTTGGTTCAATATTGGATGGTCATAAGTATCTAGAAATTTGTCCATTTTTTCAAGATTTTCAAATTTATTAGTATATAGGTTCTCAAAGTAGTCTCTGATGATTCCCTGGTTTTCCATGGTGTTTGTTGTTAATCTCCCTTTTTTCATTTCTGATTTTATTGATTTGGGTTTTTTCTCTCCTCATTTTAGTCAGATTTGCCAGGGGTCTGTCAATCTTGATTATTTTTTCAAAGAACCAGCTTTTTGTTTCATTGATTCTTTGTATGTTTTTTGTTGTGTTTGTATTTCATTAATTTCGGGGCTTATTATTTCTCTCCTTCTGCTTGTTTTGGGTTTTGCTTGTTGTTTTATTTCCAGGAGTTTGATTTTTATTTCCAGGTCATTGATTTGAGCTCTTTCTGACCTTTTGATGTATTCACTCATGGCTATAAACTTTCCTCTTAGGATTGCCTTTGCTGTGTCTCATATGTTGTGGTAGGTCATGTTTTCAGTTTTATTAACTTCCAGGAACCTTTTAATTTCTTCTTTTATTTCATCAGTGAACCACTGTTCATTGAGCAATGTGTTGTTCAGCTTCTAATTGTTTTCATATTTTCTGCTATTGTTTTTGTTGTTGATTTCTAGTTTTAATGCATTGTGGTCAGACAGAATGCATGGGATTATTTCTGTTTTCTTACATTTGCTGAGGCTTGCTTTGTGTCCTAAGATATGGTCAATTTTGGAGAGTTCCATGAACTGCTGGGAAGAATGTATATTGTGTCGATGTTGGATGTAATATTCTGTAGACATCTGCTAGGTCCATTTTATCTATGATGTGATTTAGTTCCAGAATTTCTTTATTGATTTTTTTTGTTTGAATGACCTATCTATTGGTGATAGGGGGGTATTAAAGTCTCCTGCTACCACAGTCAATATGTGCTTTTAGGTCCTTCAGAGTATGTTTAATGAAATTGGGTGCAATGATGTTGGGTGCATATTGGTTGATAATTGTTATTTCCTTTTGGTGTATTTCTCTTTTTTATTAGTATGGCATGACCTTCTTTATCTCATTTGATCAAGGTAAGTTTGAAGTCTACTTTGTCTGAGATAAGTATTGCTACTCCTGCATGTTTTCAGGGACCATTGGCTTGGTAAATCTTCTTTCAACCTTCCACCCTAAAACAGTGCTTGTTTCTGTTGGTCAGATGGGCCTCCTTTAAACAACAGATTGTAGGATCTTCCTTTTTAATCCAGTTTGCCAAACACGTCTTTTTATGGGGGAGTTAAGTCCCTTAATATTCAGTGTTAATATTGACAGGTATGTAGTGATTCCTGTCATTTAGGTGTTTTTGTTGTTTAAGGGTTTGATTGTGTACAGCTGAATCAGTGTTACTCTGATTCCTTGTCTTTTCTCCTGTGGTTTGGTACTGCCTGTCTCCCATGGTTTTGTTTTCTTTCATTTTGTGTGCAGAATTCTTGGAGAATCTTTTGTAGCAGTGGCTTGGTGGTCATATATTGTTTTAGTTTCTGCTTATTGTGGAAGACTTTTATTGCTCCATCTATTTTGAATGGTAGTTTTTCTTGGTAGAGTATCCTAGGGTTGAATTTATTTATATTCATTGCCCCCAATAACTCACTCCATGCCCTTTGTGCTTTTAAGATTTCCATTGAGAAATCTGCTATGATTTTTGTGGGTTTACCTTTGTATGTTACTTGTTTTTTCTCTCTTACACCTTTCAGTATTCTTTCTCTATTCTCCGTGCTTGTTGTTTTAATGATAATATGTTGTGAGGAAGTTCTATTTTGGTATAGTCTGTTTGGTGTCCTAGAGGCTTCCTGTACCTGAATGGGCATAACTTTCTCTAAATTTGGGAATTTTCTGTTATTATTTTATTGAATATATTTTGAATCCTTTTGCTTGGACCTCTTCTCCTTGTTCAATGCCCATGATTCTCAGGTTTGGTCTTTTGATGGAGATGGTGAGTTCTTGCATATTCCTTTCACAGGTCTTGAGTTGTTTGACTAATAGCACTTCAGTTTTTCCTTTAATTTCCATTTGATCTTCAAGTTCTGAGATTCTGTCTTTTGCTTGTTCTAGTCTGCTGGAGTGGTCTTCCATTGTGTTTTGTATTTCTGTTTCATTCTTTTTTCTGAGGTTTTCCATATCATGGATCACTTCCTCTTTAATATTGTCAATTTTTGTTCTTAATTCATTTATCTCTCTATTTATGGTGTTCTCTGTTTCACTTTGGTGTTTATTTAGGACTCCTATAAGTTCATTTATTTGTTTTTGTGTCTTCTCATATTCTTTATTTTTGTTGTTTTGGGATTTCTTTAGTGCCTCCTGTACATGTTGGTTGACTATGTCTAGTAACATCTCCATGAAATTCTCAGTGATTATGCAGGATTTCTTCTTTTAGGGTGTTCTTGTGAGCTTCTTTGGGTTACTTGGCATAGTTTATCTTTGTTTTGTTGGAGTTTGGAACTGGGTATCCGTTTTATTTCCTTCTGCATCCTGTATTAATTTATTTTTGGAGGGAGAATGGTTTCCATACCTTTTTTGTCTTCCCATCGCTCCACTTGTTGCTGTTTCTGTCCCTGGTCTGTGTGTCATTTAGTATTAGCTAACTTACAAAAGTAAAACTAACAAAACAAAGAAAGGAAAAAAAAAAGAGAACCAAAGAAATCAGCAGGGAGAGGTAGTTTACAAAGAAACAGGGAACAAAACAAACAAACACATAAAACATTCCATATTTAGGATCAGTAGAATTTCAGTCTTTGTAGTTCTGGTGTTACTCTTTCAGCATACAGTCCTGGTGTTGATATTTAAGCAGAATCTCTGTCTTAGTCTTATGGGTATTGTTTTTTTTCTTCTGTCTTTCAGCAGCAGCTGCTTGGTCAGCTCCTCCCTCAGTGACATGTGGCAGTTTAAATTTGCATGCTGCCCTCAGGGTCAGGATATCATCTCTATAGTCCACCAACTGTCCTGCGTTGGAGGTGGCTTTTTGTTGTGCTTATTTTCTGAGGGCTTGTTTTTTTCCCATGCCACCTTTCTCTGGGGCAAGGTCAGTGATCCATCAGCTGGCGTCCTGCTGTCAGTGTGTTGTGATGGTTTGTTGTCTGTTTTTCCATTTTGCAGAGCCATTTGACTTTGGGTGCTGCTTACTGACTCAGTTGATGAGTTTTGTTGTCCACTACCTGCCCTACTTCAGGCAGTGGCTATCACCTGCCTGCTGTCGGCCTTCCTGCCTTTCCAGCTGTTTGTTTACTGATAGTTTGCATGGAGATTAGCTCCTTGCTCCTCCCCACTTCTCCCATGCACTTTCAGCATTCCAGCCCCTTCTGCTGTGTGCTAATTTACAGTTCATTGGTTATTGTTCAGGTTTCTTTTTTTTTCTTTTGCATTGGGCTTGGGGGGGTGTTAGTCTGCCCAAGGGGGCTATGCTGGTTTATCCCAGGGGTGGCTGGGGGGATACTGCATGGCACTTGGCAATCACCTGTTTGGTTTGCCGAATGTCTCCCAAGCATAATTGGAGCTGGCAGAGGTGGCAGCACACCTGTTTTCTCAGTGTAATGTGGCATGGGGAAGATTTCTATGGGCTAGGGGTTCAGGGTGTTGAGGTTTTGATTATCTTTGGTGCTTTATTTCCACCAAGTGTGGCTCCAGCATCTCAGCAAAGTTCTGGAGTCATGGAGCTCACACTTTCTGATTCTGCACCCTAGTCACCATCTTGGATCCTCTCCATAATTACTTCCTTATCTTAAAATTTTCTTCAAAAACTGTCTTCATTACTAATATGTTCAGTTTATGAGTTATGTTATGGCTAAGGGTTGCAAGAAATTTAGCTAGAAATGTCTACAAAGTAAACTTGGGACCTCACATAAAAGATGGATGAAGGTTGCATTTTCAGTGATGGAGCCATCTGAAACTAGCTGCTAGAGTTACTTGAATGAATACAGGAAGGAAAAGAACATGCCTAGGAAACTTTAAAATCTTTAAGTGTTCAGCAAAAAAAAAAAAAGAACATATGTATGATTGACCACTGCTGCCAATCCTATAGCCTTGGATGAATCATTACTGCTGTTATTTAATTTCTTTTACCATATGACATTTGTAAATGAGCTAAAAATTTAATTGTGTCTATAATTTAAAATAGGTGTGCTCCATCTTTTAGGTATTATTTACTTTTGTATCTATCATAAATGTAAGTTCGTTGCCAGCTTAATCTGTAGTCTTGCCTCCTTTCCTTCCTTTTGCCTTCTTTCCCTCTTGTCTCTTAGCAGTTACTATTTTCTATCCATTCCTTTTCAATCATTTTATGTATTAAAATGCCTTGGGGCTGCTCCCCTGTGCCATACTGAATTTCCAGCCTTGTAACTCTGCCTGGCTTGGGTAACCTTTTTATACCTTTCCATGTCATCCTGATAAAACAACCTCTAGTTGCCATGCACCAGCCAATCCAGCTTCTGACTTCAGTCAGCAAGCTTTCTAACAATTGCCTGTATTGCTGTGATTTTCTTATTCCCAACATTACCCCATCTGTTACTGTTTAGCTGCCTCTGACTTTTTAACTATCTTTCTCAACATTCACCATTTTCCTGTTTTCTGTCTACCAAATGATGTTCCATTACTTCAAGAAATTTCATTTTAAGAATGATTTGGTAACAGTGTTTTCAAGATTAAACTTCAGTTCAAATACGTCACAACACTTGATTGCCTTCTCCAACTCAATCTTAGGATTTTATTACATACTCATTATTTTATATTGCTTGTTAATTTTGCCTCCAGTGATTATATTCTTTTTTAATATGTACTAGGAAGTTAATTCCTAAACCAACAATTCCCCAATCACTACAGTAAAAATAAGAATACCAATTAATAACATAAATGAGAGGGTACTAATATAGGGCAATTATATGACTGCAAACTGTGTATATTTAAATAAGTGAAGAAGGATTGGTTAATACAGAGAATTATAGGGACAGATTAACATTTCTGTAAAACAAGGTGAATCCCTATTTAATCCTGTTTCACAACCAATCCATAGAGACTAATAAACAATGTGAAAAAATGAATCAAATTACAATAAATCAAATTAATTAAGAACAAACTATTTCTTTGATATGGAGAAGTAAAACAACTTTAGCTTTAAAGAAACAAAAGAAAATGCACTGGAGACACGGCTTGAGTGGTAGAATACATGCTTAGTAAGCATAAGGCCCTCAGTTCAAACCCCAGTAAGGCCCAAAACAAAGCAAAATAACAACAAAAATCAACACCCCAAAGAATTAAAAGAAATTTTAACTGGATGATTGATATCTTCAAGAATAGCCATGTTTAAAATTCCTGTATTATTAAAAAACCCAATATATTTTTTCACTTCCTCTAACAATACACGCTGAGTGTGAATTTCAATTCCAAAGCCCCTGCAAGGAGAATCTCACTGGGGTTAGGTTCAGCTAAGAGTGGCGATGGATCAGCCACCTGCCTTATCAGCTAGAGCCTGTGCTATGACTTGGATGTGGTTTGTTCTTCAAGGGTTCACATGTTGGAGGTTTCATTTTCAACGTGGTGGTAATGATGCTGTGGACTTTTGGAAGTAAGTCTTTAGGTAAATTTGCAGCAGTCCTCAGAAGGGATCAAGGTATTTCTAATGGGCCCTGGTTAGTTCTCCATGTAAACACTCACTGCCATGAATGCTTCTACCATTACCATCCACCAAGATGTGAAGCAACCACGTGGGACAGAGTTGAGTCAGTACTAGTGCTGTGGTCTTGTGCCTCCAAAACTGCGAGCTAAAGATACTTCCTTTCTTCCTCAGTACCCTGCCTCAGGTGTTTTGACTAATGCAGTGACTGGGGAGCATCCAGAGAAGACCACCAGATGCCCAGGCAATACTGCGGGTACCATCGTTTGGCCCATAAAATTTAGAGATAGCACTAGTATTTTCTAGCACTGAAAGTAATAAATTTACATGTCTGCTGTATCAGAAAAAACTCATTATTTAAAAAATTATTATTTATAAGGAAGACATCCAAAAAAAGGATAAGTATAAAAGAGGCTATGAATGCATCTCCCTAGTTATAAGCTCTCTAAGGACAAGGACATTTCCTTGTGTTTAACACATAGTTGGTATGAAATAATTTTTTTTTTAGTGCTGGTTATTGAACCCAGGGTCTTGTAAATACTAGGCAAGAGCTCTTCCATTTGAGCTATGTCCCCAGCCATTTTTGTTTGTATTTTGTTTTTGAGGCAGGGTCTCGCTGCTATCTTTGCCTGGGCTGCCTGGAGCTCACAATCTTCTTATCTCCATATCCGAAGTAGCTGGCATTACAGGCATGCACCACCATGATCAGCTGTAGGTAATAAATATTGAATGAGTAAATGAATAAGAAATAACAATAGAAAATAAACTTTTAAAAACATATAATTGTAAGAATAATTATGTGAATAACCCTGTGCCACTAAAATGTTTTCAGATTATACCATACAGTAGCAGCAAGGTTGTAGTAGAATTGGTATACATTCCTTGCAGAGGCTCTTTAAACTGGCTTGCATCTTTTGGAATATAATTTGACAATTTATAAATTGAACTAATCATCCCTATGCAGAAATGTAACTGAATGAAATAGTCAAAGTTAAATATGTTGTGTGTACATTAGAGGTATTCAATTTAAATTTAGGATATTTAATATTAGGGGAATGGTTATGTGAGTTTTCACATCGTACAAGGGTATGTTAAGAAGCTATGTAATTGATATGAAGTCTAAATCTGTGTGGAGACTGTTTCTTACATAAAAACATAAAACATCATGTATTGTGATTGCAACTATAGAAAGTCTATTAGTGCATAGAAGACAATGTGCATGCATGCAGAAAGAAAGCAGTTTATGAGGGTAGATTTGTGCTCTTACTATTATGGTTTCCATGTATTTTTAGTATTATAGCTTTAATTAAAATATACAAAGTATTCTCTACTATGTATTACCTATGTATATATATGCACATATACATATGCATACCTACATGCACATATACACATGCATACCTACATGCATATGTAGTTTACATCTTCATGAGCCTAGGAAAGCTATTGGTCTCCCAGAGAAGCTTTAATAATCACTTATGGACTAAGAGTCTCCTCTACCAGCATTGATCTTTTTAGTGAATGTTTTTAAGAGCATAGGAAGTGCGGTTTCAGCTAAGAGTCAAGGCGAAGACTGAGAGGTTCCTGAGAAGCATTGCCTCACCTGCCTGTGAAGTGGAAAGCAGGTGTTGGTACCTGCATGCAGAGACTTTGAGGCTGTTGGCATCAATGACTGATGGGACCATTTTGAAGTGGGCTGACTGGTGGATGGATCTCCATTAGGAGATCATTAGCAACATGAAGGTACTGACTGTACTTATCTTCATGTGTAGGATTTACAGGTGGTTTTAACATGTAACTGGCTTATTGAAATAATTTATCAGCTATAAAATTCACCCATCTAAAGTATACAGCTGAGTGAGTTTTAGTATATTCATAGAGCTGTGCAGTTGTCACCACTATCTAGTGTTAAAACACTTCCATTACCCCAAAGAAGCCCTGCTTCTGTTTCCTCATTCCCCTCCTCAGTTCTTAGTCATTGCTAATCTTTTCTCTGTCACGTCATATATGTCTGACAGGACATGTCGTGTAGATGGACCATGCTATGTATAGATTTTGCTTCTTTCACTTAGCATAAACCTTTCAATATTTCAATGTTAATCAATGTTGTAGCATGTACTAATACTTCACTCTTTTTTTTTTTAATGGCAGTGCTTGGGATTGAACCTAGGGCCTTGCATGATATGTGAATATTTTACCACTTGAGCTGTGTCCCCAGCCATGTTGTTGTTGAGACAGGGTCTCTCTACCTTTGTTCAGACTGGTCTCAAACTCATGATCCTCCTGCCTTCATCTCCCAAGTAGCTGGGACTACAGACATGCAGAACCATGCCCAGCTATTTCTTTATTCCTTCTTATGGCTAAATAATTTCATTGTATTGATATTCCACATTTTGTTTAACAGCTGATGGACATTTGAGTGGTTTCCCCTTTTTGGCTGTTTAAACAATGCTGCTATGAACAAATTTTACATGGACACATATTTGTTTTCAGTTTTCCTAGGTGTGTACCTGCGAATGGAATTACTGGGTCATATGGTAATTCTGTGTTTAACATTTTGAAGAACTGCTAGTATCTTTTATACAACAGTGGTGCTATTTTACAACCCAATTACAAGTGACTCTTACTTCATTCTCTTATTTACTTCTTTTCATAGAAACATATTACTTTAATAATCAAGAGAAAAGTTATTTTAAAAAAATTAGTGCACCACTATCTGTGAGTCGTAGTCCTGGCACAATGGTTTTAATTCATTTGGGTGCCATGTTTGGCTCTAAAAATTCAACAGAGACCCGGACTCATGTTATATGCAAATGCTGTTATGAACAATGAGGATACATTCCTTGTTGGTGGCAGCAGCAGAAGCTGGCAGGGAGAATTTCCTCCCAAAACTCTGGTCAAGTGAGAAGCCTCACAAGAAAGGTGTGGACTAAATGTTCCTCACAGTGTCTCTGGGTAAGCTGATGAGTTCCTATCTTATGTGTTTTCTGTTATACTCATCTGTGAAAGTACAGGAAAACCATGTGTGCACATGGGGAGGGGAGAAGAGCCTGTGTGTAGGTGGGAAAATTCCATTTCAGAGCATTTGGTTTATATCGCTACAGCTAAGCACTATCTGTTTCTGTGTCTATCTCTATACCGTCTCCATAATTATAGATGTTAAAGTTGGCTATCATGATTTTGGCTTGTGCAGAATCCTAAAGTGATTTGCTGTAATAAATAGATCAATGTGATCTAAATGTAAAAGAATACTTGTGAGTTGCTGGGGGAGTCTAAAACAACCCTCGACTTGGTTCATTTTCTGTCACAATATGATGTGATCAGTTGGTTGAGCTCAATTTAAGTGACTTTTAGGGCTTAGTCATAGCACTGTATTGAGCCATAATGGAACCTGAAACAAAAGGAAAACATCAGTATTATTGATCTTGTTTTTACTGAAAATTTTGACATTTTGTTCATCATAGATTTTGTTTGAATTGAATTTAAATTTTTAAAAAGTATTGCGCTAAATATTGTTCATCTTGATGAGATTTTTTTGACCCCTTAAATTTTGTATTCAAGGAAATTTTCTATCCTTGGCTTTATCCTAATCCCAGCTCTGACCTTGATTATACTTAGGGTTCTTTAGGTTAACGGGCTAGAAAGCAGAATGGCATTTTTTTTGTGGAGAAACTGAGTCATGGGTAAGTACATATGACATGCAGTGACTAATTGGGAATCAGAATAGGAATGCCTTCTATTTTTTAAAATCAAGTCAGTAAACAATACTCCCTTGGTATATATTTACTAAGGTTTGACTCCTTTAGCTTAATTGATGTCATGCATTTGATTAGAAAAATAAACTAATTTTTTCAATATTGTCTCTTTAATTTTTAAACAACGAAAAAATGGGCAAACATTTCCTAGTCACTGGTTTACTGGGAGTTTAATCCTTATTCTCTGACTTTTCTGAACAGGAGAAATACTCTATTTTAAAGTTAGGTAATACACCAGAGTGGAGTTTTCTGCATAATCCTTTCTCTTTCTCTCTCTCTCTGTCTCTCCTCTCTTAGAGATTTTTTGGTTTGAAGTTGAGATAGAACAGGGAAAAGGTTATGAAGATTTCAGTTCATTGAAATGTTTGTCAAAACCTTTAGAAGAATAGCACATCCTGGAACTGTTATTGGCAAAGCAAATAGTGAGTGCCAATCAGAGTTTATACTGTTTGCTCTCTGATTCTATAGGAATGAGTTTACGTCACACACAGGAGTGACCAAGGCATGGCTCTCTCTGTGTTTGCTCTTCAGTTCATTATGGTAGTGAAGTAAAATCATTGTCTATAGGTCAGATCACTTTGGAAAAGAGAAATCTACAAATGGAGGGAATTATTTTAGCTCAGTATTTCCCAAAGTTGTCCCTTGAGAAAAGTTGTAAAACTGGTTGCTTGTAGATGTAAGTTGGGAAATACTGCATACTAATGCTGATCTTGAAGATATATGTTCACTGGCATATGAAAGGCTCTGAGAAATCCTACAGGGAAAACAGAAGCCTACACAGTTTGGTTTAATTCAGCTTTACCTAAATTTGTAGTGGAACATTTCAGTACTGCTGTGAAACATATTGTCCCCAAATTGAGAGGTTTAAACAGTAATCATTGTTATCATCTCTTATGGTTGCTATGCATCAGGAATTTGGGAAGAATTCATTTAGGTCCTTCTGGCTTAGAGTCCTTCATGTTGTTGTAGTCAGAGGTGGCTGGTGCTAGAACATCAGGTGGCAGGAGCAGCTGTGGACTGCATGAGCATTGCTCTGCATGTCACCCTAGAGCTTCTCCTTGTGATGTCTCCATGTGACTAATTGGATTTTTTCCCTGCATGGCTGTTTCCTGAAAGTGAAGTCTATCGTGCTGTAGCTTAAGTTCAGAGGCAAGCATTGCAAAACAAGGTGGAAATGACTATGGCTTTATGATGCAATCTTGGGAGTTGTGCACCCCAAGAATGTGTTCACCACATTCTAACAAGTGAATCACAGCCCACTCAGATTCAAGAGCAGGAGAATTCAATTCCATATCCTGATGAGGGTGTGGCAAATTCTCGAAGAGGATACAGGATAGGAAATTGTATTGCTACTGTCCTTGTAGAAATACCTAATACCACGGGGATGTGGAGTCTATTCAATATTGATTCTATGAAACACAGTAGGGGAATGTTCCTTTAGGCAGTTATTGGCAGAGCCATATGTAAGTGGAATTCACAAATTATGGAGATGGCTAAATACGCAAATCACAAAGGGATGATTTTGCATGATTATATTAAGAGCTGCCATTTTAAAAAGTCCTAGAGCCCAGAGTGTACCCGTTTAAGTTCAGTTTAGAATTAAATTAGCCCATTTTGTTTTTACGATTTAGAGAGAGGGAATATGCTAATCTCCTAAGTCAGTGTTGTTGACTGAGCTTTTGTATTCCCTTGGCTTTGATCTATCTAGACTAGAGCAGATTCAGTAGCCATCCATGTAATCCAGAATGGCACTGGACAATCTTCTCCAAGTAAGGTGAGCCTTATCAAATTGAATGGCTTCCTGTTTGTGTACTCAAGTTTTGAGATTCATGTGTTGTGGAGGATTTCTCCTGCTAAGTGATCCAGTCTTCATGATAGGCCTTTTGAGTAAATTATTGCCTATCAATCCAGAAAAGACTTCTCTTTTGCTCTAACAACCTATTGCATAATCTTTTGTACTCTCTGTATACAAAACCTACTTATTTAATCCATGTCATTGGCAGTTGTGTAATACCATATGTAGTATTATACATATGTAAGTGCTCATAAACAATAAATATTTTTATTAAATACTTTTGTGTTTTATATAACCTTTAGGTTCATAGCCAAATTGAGAAGACAGCACAGATATTTCTTATAATACCTTTCCCATTATCAACTTCTCTCACCAGAATGGTACATGTGTTACAGTTGATGAACTTACATTAACATCATTATTATTCAAAGTCCATAGTTTATATTAGCGTGTTCCCTTGATGCTGCACATTCTATGGGTTTAGACAAAGGTATCATGATATGTATTGACCATTAAAGTATCATATAGAGTATTTTCGCTGGCCTAAAAATTCTCTATGCTCTATATTCATACCTCCCCATCTTCAACCCTTGGAAGCCCCTAACTTCTTTATAGCCTCCATAGTTTTGTCTTTCCTAGACTGTCATGTAGTTGGAATCATTAAGTATGTAGCCTTTTTTAGATGGCCTTCTTTCATTTAATAATACCATTTAAGTTTCTTCATGTATTTCATGAAGATAGTTCATTTCACTTTAGTGCCAAATAATATTCCATTGTCTGAATGTACCAGTTTGCTTATTCATTAATTACGGAAGGACATCTTGTTTGCTTTGAAGTTTTGGCAATTATGAATAAGGCTGTTATAAGCATCCATATTCAGGGTTTTGTGCATACTTTAGTTTTCAATTCCTTGGGTAAACAGCAAGAAACACAATTGCTGGATCATATGTTCTATTTAGTTGTGTTAGAAACTACCAAACTATCTTCAAAGAGGCTGAACCACTTAGAATTTCCACCAGCAATGAAGAGATTTCCTGTTGTTTGACTTTCTTTGTCACACTGGGTGTTGTCAGTGTTCTGGGGTTGCACCATTCTAACAGGTATAGAATGTTATCTCATTGTTTTAATAACATTTTCCTCATGACACAAGTTGTGGAGCATCTTTTCCAAGGCATATTTTACCTCTGTTTATCTCTTTAGTAAAGTGTCTATTAAAGTCTTTGTTCATTTTTAAATTAGGTTATTTCTTTTCTTTTTATTAAGTTTTCTGAGTTCTTTTCATATTCTAGGTAATAGTCCTTTATCAAATGCACCTCATGAAAATATTTTCTCCTAATGTGTGACTTGTCTTTTCATTGTCTTGACACTGTCTTCTAAAGAGCAAAAGTTTTAATTTTAATGGAGTCCAACTTAACAATTATTTCTTTCATGGCCTTTGGAGTTTACCACCCTATTGAAGGTCACCTAGGTTTTCTCCTATGGTGTCTTCTAGAAGTTTCGAAGCTTTGAATTTTACATTTAGATCTATAACCCATTTTGAGTTCATTTTTGTGAAAGGTGCAAGGCCTATGTCTAGATTCCTTTTTGTTTTGTTTTTTACCTACAGATGTCCAGATAGCACCATTTGTTGATATGACTCTTTGCTCCATTGTATTCTCTTTGTTCCTTTATCAAAAATCAGTTTTGCATGTTTTTATGAGTATATGTTCTGGCTTTGTATTCTGATCCATTGATCTATTACTCTCTTCTTTCATTAGTATCAGTCTGTTTTGATTACTAAAGTTTTATAGTGTGTTTGAAAGTCAGGTAGTGTCTGTTCTCCAACTTTGCACTTGTCCTCCAATATTGTGCTGACTATGCTGTATATTTTGACTCTGCATATAAACTTCACAATCAGTTTGTACATATCCACAAAACAACATGCTAGGATTTTGATTGAGAATGCATTGAATATAAAAATTTAAATTGGGAAGATTATACAATATTGAGTTTTTCTCCCCATGAATATGGAAATATCTCTCTGATTTATTTAATCAATTTTGTTGTTTTCCCTTTTAGAGATTTTGTACATATTTCATTAAATGTATAACTAAGTGCTTCATTCTTTTGGGGGGTAATGTGAATGGTATCATGATTTTACTTTCAAATTTCACTTACTCGTCATTGAGTTATAAGAAAGAAATTGACTTTTATATATTAACCTTGTGTCCTGCAAATCTCCTGACAATTATCTGTTAGTTCCAGGCGGGGTTTTTGATTTTCTACAAAGATTCTCACATAATTGGTAAACAAAGACAGCTACTTCTTTCTTCCTAATTGGTGTGCTCTTTGTTTCCTTTTCTGGCCTTATGCACCAGGACTTCTAGAAAGGTGTTCGAAAGGTATGATAAGATGAGATACTCTTGACTTGTTCCTGATTTTGGTGAGAGACCTTCAAATTTCTTACCATTAAGTATGATATTAACTGTGGGTTTTTTATAGATAGTCTTTCTTAAATTGAAGAAGTTCCTCACTATTTCTATTTTACTGAGAGTTTTTATCATGAGTGGTTGTTGGATTTTGTCAAATACCTTTTCTACATCTCGATGATATGTTTGTGTGATTATCTTGTTTAGGGTGTTGGTGTGATGGATTGACTTTTGAAGGTCGAACTAGTATTGTATACCTGGTATAAATCCCAGCTGGTTGTGGTATACAATTCTTTTTACATGTGTTGAATTTGATTTGCTAATATTTTGTTGAAGATTTTTGCATCTATGTTCATAAAGGATATTGGCCTGTAGTTTTCATTTCTTATAATGTCTTTCTCTGGCCTTGGTATTAGAATAATGCTATCCATATAGACTAATGAGCTAGGAAGCATTTCCTATCTTTTGAAAGAACTTACAAAGGATGGTTATAATTTCTCCCTTAAATGCTTTTCAACATTCACTAATAAGCCCATTTCGTCAGGACCTATTTTTGAAGGTTACTAATTATTGATTTAATTTCTTTAATAGATCTAGGTCAATTCAAGTTTTCTATTTCTTTTTGTGAGAGTTTTGCAGATTGTGTGTTTTAAAGAAATGGTCTACTTCACTTAGGTTATCAGATTTGCAAGCATAGTGCATACTGTCTCTTCATTATTCTTTAAATGTCTATAGAGTCTATAGTGATGCCTACTCTTTAATTTCTGACATTAGTCATTTTTTTGGTCTAAATTAGCCTAAGTAGAGATATATTGATTTTATTGATAATTTCAAAGAAATTGTTGATTTTCTCCACTGATTTCCTAGTTTTCAATTTCATTATTTTTCCCTCTAACTTTTATTATTTCTTATCCTGTCCTTATATTAGGTTTAATTTGCTCCTATTTTTCTATTTTCTTAAGATATAAGCTTGCATGATTGATTTTAGATATTTCTCCCTTTTTAATACATGAATTAAATGTTACAAAGTTCTCTTGAAGCACTGACTTCACTACATTTCCCTAATTTTATATTTTTATTTTCATTTAATTTGAAATATTTTAAAAGTTCTCATCAGATTTTTTTCCATTTAGCCATATGTTATTTAGAGTGTGCTGCTTAATCTCCACATATTCTGGAATTTTCCAGTCATCTTTCTGGAATGATTTCTGAAAGCAGACATTGTATGATTTCTATTCTTCTGACTTTACTAAGGCATATTTTATGACTCAATGCATCCCATGATCATGAATATTCCATATGAGCTTGAGAAGAATGTATTCTGCTATTGTTTGGATGAAGTAGTCTATGGATAGCCATTCTATCCAGTTGCTTGATGGTGTTATTGGATTCAGCTACATCGCTGATTTTCTGCCTGCTTGATTTGTCCATTTCTGATACTGGAGATAGGTGAATAGAATTCAGCTGTAATACTGAGTACATTCATTTGTCTTTATACCAGTTTTTGCTTACTATAAATTTGTTGTTGTTGATTGGGGTGTGTGTGTGTGTGTGTGTGTGCATGTGTTTGAGCATTTGAGATAATCTCAACATGTAGACAGCGTGGCCTGAAATTCATGATCCTTTAGTCTCAGCTTCTGAGTGCTGGGATTACAGGTATGTTCTACCATGCCCAGTTACCTCCTGAGGTTTGGTGCTTTGTTTTTAGGTTACTATACCTTTTTGAAGAATTGACATTATTATTTTAATTTTGTTGTTATTATCTGCTATGCCTTTCCTCTTTCCTGATAACTTTCCATAATTTAGAGTCTAATCTATCTGCAATTCATATCATCATTAGCGTAGTATTTTTATTAATGTATTTTTAAATCAATACCTCTCTTTATGCTTAGAATATGTTTCTTATGGACAAAATGTAATTTAGCCTTGTTTTTTTGATTCACTCTTTCCTTAGCATATTGATTGTACATTTTTAAAAACTTTTATTATTGAGTGCACAAGTCCAATTTCAATTAACATTGTAATGTTTCTTTGGGTAGTTGAGCATATCTTATAATAACAAAATACTCCTAATAGTAATCTCACTCATGTCATCACAGTCATTCATTTCACAGGTATAGAAAACAGATTTCTTTTACCATTTATGTATTATTATATATTATATTTAATTGGTTTACAAACATTATTCTGAAATAGATCCATAGACTTCACCAGGGTGCCTAAACAGTGTTTGGCACAAACAGGGATAAAACTCTCCTGGAGGCAGAGCTGTGACTCTGTGGCCTGTTTCTGTGTTCTCTTATCCCAGGATAGCCCCTCTAATTAAAAATAGGATGATATTTGAAAGGGACATTAATTTCATAATCTCTAACTCAAACAATAGTGAACATGACACGTTGGTGTTGATAATCAACAGGGAACATCTGGCAGTGTTGCTTATCTGAAATACAGATGTTTGAGACCTGCCATGCAGAGACTAGGTTGCTCAAACAACAGATTTGTTTCTCATAGTTCTGTCAGCCAGGAAGTCCAAGATTAAGGCTGACTTGGTTTATGGCAAAGGCCCTGTCCTTGGTTTGTTCCTTGGCTCTCTTGGTGTGTCCTCCCATTGTGGAGAGAGGCAGTGAGCTCTGTTGACTTTTCTTATACAGACGCTAATCCCATCATGAGGACTTTATCCTCATGACCCAATTACCTCCCAAAGGCCCATTTCCTTATATATCACACTGGAGTTAAGACTTCAAATACGAATTTTGTGAGACACGAGCATTTGATCCATAACAGAGTACATTGCATATCACTTTCCATCTATGTATGAAGAAATGAGGAGTCTAATTGCTCAGGCTGCTGGACCCTTCACAGAGGCCTACAATCACCCAGTTCTACAGATATCCAGACCCCAGCTTCTTCACTGCTAAACCAGCATCACTGAGTGGTGCTCTCACAATAGTTCAAAGATCTTGATAGAGGTTATGTGAGAAATTAAATAGGGGATCACAAAACCTTGGGAGAACTTGGGTTGAGTAACACCAGACAGCTTCCTTTACCACAGGACTTTAATATGCTAGTAGACACAGTGAGTCCCTGTGTAAGATGGACTGTGTGCATCATTCCCAAACCTTACCTGAGTGGGCAACTCTGTTAGAATAAAGAATGATTTCGTTAGTACTGTTTGCTTACTTATTTCCTATGCTCCACACTCTTACAAAAATGGGCAAGAGTAGACTTGGTAGACTGCAGGATCATGTATGTCAAAATAAATATAAGGAGGAAAAACAGTTAGAATGGTAAAATTAACTTAACACCCCCTAAAAGAGAGCAGTAAGCTGTGAGATCCTGTGCCATTACTACATATGAGCAGCTGGCTGTATTGCTTTCTTATTGGTGGTATAACAAGCTGCTCAAAACAACACAAATTTATTATGTTACTGTTCTGGAGCCCAGAAGTCTAAACTCAGGGTGAGTGGGCTAAAATCAATGCGCCACAGGGATGCAATCCTTCTGGAGGCCCTGGAGGAAAACCCTTTTCCATGTTTTGTCTTTTTTCCAGAGGTTACTATCTCCATGGGTGACATGCTTCTTCTGAAGCCTAGCTAAAAACACATGGAAAGAGCTCAGTAGATGTAGTGTACAGTCAGTAATGCCCCCAAAACTAGCTCTCCCCACGTGCACCCTCTGACTCCTACCATGGAGAAAAAGTCATGAGTTGTAGAGTTGCCAATTTGCTGAAGTACATACACTTCCACCAAGGCTGATTTCATGTTACAGTGTTATGTTACTGGAATTTATATAATTATAAATATATCTACATAAGATAGATGATAGCTAGCTAGCTAGATAGATAGATAGGAAGATAGTTGTAGTGAGGATGAAACACAGGGCTTTGTGCATGTTAGGCAATAGCTTTACCACTTGAGTCACATTCCTAGCTGTCTTTTAAAAATTTTGTTTTTGAGATAGAGTCTCACTAATTTTGTACCAGGTGGCCTCAAACTGGTGATCTTCTTCTGTTTTCAAAGTAACTGGGATTACAGGCATGAAGCCACCATGCACAACTGGTTTACCATATTTTTATAAAAAGCTGTGTTTGACATTTGCCACTAGGTCTGCTTAGCGACCCATTCTCAGGTTCATGCTAGCTACCTTTGGGTCTGGTATGAATCCTGGAGTTTGGTATGTTTCCCTGCAACCTCTGCTTTTGTTCAGGACAGGTAGGTCTGCAGTTCTCTTCCTGTTCCACTTTTCCTCTCTTGTGTTTTCCCATGCTCTCTATCCATTCAGGAAAAGGAAGAAAGCTATGCATTCCATTTGCTTCTCTCCAGTCCCGGGTAACTGTTGTCAAGTCTCTTAATTTTGAATCACAATATGGCTTGGAAGAGAAGGGTAGTTTGGAGTCCAAAGTGCTGTGGTGCTCCACTCTGCCCCAGAATCTCCTATTCACTGTGCCTCCCATATTGTTTTTTGCCTCTGTTTGAACATCTTATTACATCTTCAAGGAGGAAGAATCTGTGGTGGCTTTATTTACCATCCTAACTCTGAAATCTTCCAAACAAACATTACTGACAAAGCAATAGAATGGTTATAGCGTTTGTAGATATTTTCTCTTTGAGGTAACATTCAGAGGAATTTTGAGGCCATTTACTATGACAAACTCAGAATAGTTTAACATTGGGTGGAGGATACTGAGGAGTGAAGAGGATCGAAGTACACTACACAGGTCCATGTGAAAAAGGAGCACAAAACACTGCTTGAAAATGGCGGGGGGCAGGGAATGGAAATATAATGGTGGGGGGCTGGATGTGCTCAAAGTACATTGTATGCATGTATGGAATTATCACAATGAAATCCCCTTGCATTATTCATGCTTGCTAATTTAAAAATAAGATAAAATTTAATGCAAAAATATTAAACATAGAGTTGTCATGTAATCTAGTATTTCTGCTTCTGTGTATTAACCTAAAATAACTGAAAGCAGGAACCTGAACAGATATTTGTACACCCACATTCATAGCACCACTATTCACAATAGCCAAAAGGTGGATATAGCTGTAACATCTGTCAACAGATTAGTGAATAAACAAAATGAGGTATATACATACAATGTAATAATTCAGCCTTCAAAAGGATGAACTTTTGCCCCTGCTCTGTGTTAATCAGACTTTGCATCACTGTGACAAAATACCTGAGTACCACTTTTTGTGGTCTTAGAACATTATTTGTCTGTTGTTAGATTATAAGGAAAAGTTGAGTGTGCCTTAAGTGGCTGTAAAAAAATTAGTAAATTAGTAACAGTAAAATTTAACCTGATTGTCATTATGATAGAACCAATATTAAAATGAACATAACTGCCTAATTGTTGTTTGTGTTTATAATAATTCATAATTTGTAAATCCTATCTTCAAAACGGCTTTGAGACTCTTTACCATTAAAAGTATCCACTTACACACACACACACACACACACACACACACACAGAGCCACAGCTACAGCTGAGCAATTCAAAATTGTGCTATAAAATGTTTGACCACAAACTAAGTAGTGAAGGAGTGGACATGGCACTGAGGTCAAGCTGTGAACTGCAAGTCGTCCAGACTGTATTCAGGCTGTAAGTAGGAATTTGCAAAACAGGAAACAAAATAAACATCCTGGTCCTTTTTGTGGCCCAAAAAAGTGATCTGGCAATTCTTCACAAAGAGCAGAATTAATCCTTTCTAAGGAATTATCACTATATCCTTCTACAGGACTGAAAAACCAAAAAGCTTACTGAGGTAAAACAGTACAAGATTCTGCAGATGCTGGTCAGCTGGTATCTATTCATTTAAAAAGAAGTTAAATAAGTTACTATTAGAATTTCCACAATTTTCCTTCATTTTGTCACCATTCTCTTGTGATTTCACTTCATTCTCTGCAAGTTGAGTCACGTTTTTATTAGTTTTGAAGGATTTTTGAGAGCTGCCTGAAGGTAAAGAACTGGTTTAAAAGTAAGAAGATTCTTTGACATTGCATAAAGTTAACCTGTGCTATGAGAATAAGTGAAAGCCACCCTTCCCCCACTCTTCTACAAAGCTCAGTTAGCAAACTTTTTCTCTGTAAAGGGCCAGAGAGTACATATTTTAGGTTTTGTAGGTTTCTGTCAGAGCTACTCAGCTTTATTTCCACAGTGGGAATTAAAGGGCATGCCTGTGTTTCAAAAACCTTATTTATGGACATTGAACTTTGAATTTCACAAAATTTTCATATGTCCCCATGTTTTTATCCTTTGATATTTGCAATCACTTATAAACAGAGAATTTGAAATTTTATAGATCTCTTTCTGACTAATCTAGTTTGTCTCATTTTGTTCTTCTGGGGACAAAAGCTTTAATCTTTTTTAGTCTAAAAAATACATGCATATTTTAATGTCTCCTCACACTATAGAATTTGGAACTACTTTCATGCTCCATAGAAATGTATATCTCACCATTATTCTGGGTGTACATAAGTGTGTCTCAGATCTAACAATGCATACACGGCATTGCCTGGAACTAAACGGGCCCTAGAAAAGCAGCAAGGGGCGGGGGCTAGAGAGGACTGGCTTTGCCCATGCCTGCTGTAGGGTAGTCTCAGGCAGGGTCCCACACCATTTGTTTCACCTTAAGACTGATCTTTAATTTGAGGTATCTTCACCATTCCCTCAGTAAATACATACTAATGTGACAAATTTCAAAAATATGCTTTTTATTCTCAAGTTTGAGCTGTAGTTCTCCTGTAAGAAACATAAAGTACTAATCAAGGTTATTTGAATGACTTTTCATGCATTTATCATGCTTAGACTCAATTGCATCCACTCCACATAATCTGTGAGCTTTCTTTTCCTTCTCCTTTTTTTTTTTTAAGATTGAATATTCTCCATATCTGTGGGTGTGCCATCACTTCTGACCGGAACAAGCAAAAGGGTTAAAATATTTCATAACATTTCTGCACTTGTCTGCTAATCATTTCAGGCAAACAGAATTTCTACCAAGAACTTGAGAATATACTTGTTTAAATATGCAGAATATTTCCAATTAAGGTGAGATTTAAATTATTTTTCAGTGTATGGAGATAATCACAAAACAATTGCATGCAAAATTTTGGCATCGTACCAAAAGAATGCATTTCTGTATGACAAATGTTTCCTTTCCCTTCCTCCAAATAGTGTTGAAGTAAAAAAAATTAATATTGGTATTTTTTTGGTTTACACCTTTTATTGTCAGAGTAAATATAGCTAGAATACTATTCAAACCTATTTATATTTTAAACCAGTTTTAAATTCTAAAAAATACAAGCAATCCAAAAGTTCTAGAATATAGCATAAAATCCATTCTCTATGCTTATGTTGCCTAAGTAAATAGAATTGATCATGCAGACTCTTGCATGTCATATGCACTGCTTTAGTTTTCCATGTTTCCCCCAACTAATTCCAATAAAGTTAAATGAAATACACAGTTTACATTTTAACAATTGGTTCTTCTTATGGTCAGAATGTATCTCCCCAAATTTATATGTTGAAACTTAATTGCCAATGTAATATTGGTATTTTCTTGGTTGTTTGCATTATTTGTTTTTAATGTTTTTAAATTCTTATCTGATATTTCTGATTGGCCATTTCAATCTACTTTTCTTGAGTCACTCAACATACCATGAGAAAAGAATAAGTAGGCTAACATGAGAAGGAATTCTTACTGCTTTATACCCCACACATACTTATTTATATACCAGTGGCTTTGTAGTGAGACAGCAATGTCAAATGTGGTGGGTTTTTTCTGCAGAACTTGTGCCAGTGGCTTCCAGATGGCCTATATATCACATAGAGTCTTTGCTCAAACGTCAGACAACTCCATGTTCTTAGACTTGAATCTCTTTAGAGACTGCTTCATGCCAAGGAAGAGGTTGTGCCCTGCCTTACTTTGGTTACCCTGAGCCATCCTGAGATGAGAAGTCATGTGAATACAGAAGGTTAGGGGAAGGAATAGCTACAGAAAAGGAAGAATAAGCCATGGTGCAACTTTGACAAGAAGTACTGTCACCTGGGAGGCAGGTGAATTTGTCTCAATCCCTCTGCTAAAGGGTGTATAGGTCAACCTCAAGTCAGTTGACATAGAAAGCAAGGAATCTGGGGTATGGAGACTTTAAGGCAGATGAGTGAGTATTCCATCCCCCAAGGAGAGCACTGTGATTCCTGCATCCTAAGAAGGAGTTGTAAACCTGCATTCCTGCACCCTGAGGAGGAGATACAGGGTTTGATAGGTCTGCCACAGGGCTGATGAGCAAAATGCTCTCAAGATTGTTTCCCCTCCCCCATAAGGGGCAAACAGACCAGTTCATCTAAGAAAGCTCACGAATCCATGGCCAATGAAAAAAACCCACCTAACCCTTACACAAACCCAGAATTAAACCCCAGCCTTCACCTGAGCAGTGAGCTACCAGTTTCCGGGCTCCACTGCATTCTCTAGCTGTAGCCTTTCCTTTCTCCCTAATAAACCCTACTTTATATACTGGCTTTGGCTCATCATTCAGCTGCCTCACGAGCAGGTGGGGTTGTAAAATTCTGCTTACCACAGTTTTTAGTAAGACAACAAGGAAGTTACACTACTTGACTTCACAGCAATCCATACAAGGTGTTACAGCTTCCTCGTTGATTTCTGGGCTATTCATGGCAGCCCTAAGCTGCCATAAAGGAAATTTCACTGTCCTGAGGCTTCCATGCTATGAGGAAACTCAAACCATAAGGAAAGGCCTGTGGAGGTTCCCCGGTTAATAGTATCAGCTGAGTGCAGGGTTCAAGGCAACCCTATCCAGATAGGATCTGTGTTTTACTTTATGAATAACAACTAGAGTCTCATTGTGGGGAGGACTGTTTGCCAAATCTATAATGTTGCATGTCTGTTTTAATGCCAGAATGTATAGAATCCTCACTTGAATATATAAACCAGAAGTCCTTGAAATTTTTATTCATATTGGGCTTAGATTAACCAAGGAACCTCAAATATTATAGTGACACAGCATTCATCAAACTGGATTCAAATAATTTAACAAACAATTGGGCAGTACCTAGCATGTTATTTAAAATAAAAATAATCCAACATGATATCTATAACACTAATTGAAGAGCTCTTCATGGATTAAAAGGAAATGTCTAGAAAGTGAGTAAGATTAAGCTACTGTGAATTTAGTGCTTTGAGGAAAAAGAGACTAAAAGTGAGACTTTCTTTCCAGAACTTTCAGTCTGTGAATGACTTCTTCAAACATCTCTAAATATATCATCAAGTAAGCTGAGAGAAAACTGTCAGCTTTTAATGGAGAATCTCTTTCAAGGACATGACACTTACATTAAAAAGAAAGATACGCTGCATTGTTCTCTCACAGCTTCATTCAAAATAGTGTTCAAGGTGAGCAACACTTCAGAGTCAAAGATGAAGCTAGCAAAACTGAGCTCCTAAAATTTTTCATTCAGGATGTTAAGTCAGAACATCGTTTCACTGACTTCCTTTCAACCAGCATCAAAAACCTTACAAATCATGTGATGGTAATGTGTCCTTAGCCAAAAGTACTTTCCATTCCAAATTCACAGAATATTCTGTGAATCAGTTTTCCATTTGAAAACCAGCCTGACTTATTGTCATATCACCTTTCCGTTAATCATATTTGGGAGGAGAAGTAGACTCCCTTCTTCCATATAGAAGGAAGCCAATGGGATATACAGGTGACAAACCAGCAAAGATGGGTCCATGCTTTCTAGCTCTGTGACCTATACCACACCTCTTTCTACTCCTGGAACCTCCATTGCT
Organism: Castor canadensis; assembly: GCF_047511655.1. Lineage (NCBI taxonomy): Eukaryota > Metazoa > Chordata > Mammalia > Rodentia > Castoridae > Castor > Castor canadensis. The sequence continues at coordinate 89,877,231 of NC_133398.1, forward strand.
TTACCTGTAAATTGGGGGAAATGCCACTTCTCACACAGGGATAATGGGACATTAATAAAATAATGTAATAAATGCCTAGTATACAGTTCCTGGAACATGGGAAGGACTCAATCAATGATAGCTATTATCATTAGCATTATCCCTTAATAGTTTAATGATTACCATAAATATTAGCTTAGTAACAAAGGTGGCAAAAGATCCAGTAAATGAGTCAACTCTTAGATCTTCTGCCCCTACTAAGTAGAAATTAAAGAGAAATAATATTTTCTCCTTTAGTTTCAAAAATTTCTTCTTTGGAATAGTCATAATGTGAAAAATATTTCCATCAAACACATTCTATGAGCTTGTTCCCCCTTTTAAGTGCACATTTTAGAGCATCAGGCTTCATGACGAGGTAGGAAAATCAGGAAGTTTTATGTTCTGGCAACAAAGGAACGTGAAGACTAAACAATGTCAGTCTCAGTCTAGACAATTTCACCATTTTAAGGACAGCAATATCAGGCACAGTTATTTCTTGGTAATTCTTCAGGCTCAGAAACTTTGGGGACTCTCCTTATGTTCAGGGTCCACAATTGTGGACATTGCAGAGCCAGGTGGCCCACATTCCTGGTGTTAAGAGCAAGGCAGCCAAATACTTCTATTTTGTGGAGGCTGATGAGGAAAAAACACATCTATGAAATATCACACCATGTTCCCTGATTCACTACACATGAGAAAATCATTAACTTTTCATGGTGAAAAGTTGCATTTTAGTGTCACATTTAAGAAGGGAATTACAAGTTCTGGTAACATAAAGTGAGTTGGTAAATTGATCAACAGATGAGTAAAATTCTGTAAGTGTGGTATACTCAGAAAATACAAGTCATGTAGATTCTCATGATTCTTGGCCATTGTGTTCTATAAAGCTGTGGCAGACACCGGATTAGCAAATACTGGATCATCACCCCTAATGAAAGTACTGAGTTAAGTTCCTGTGGCCTCTGGTCACAATAGTTTCATCAAGCAATTAATATATAAACCTGTTTTGTATATGTTTCTGTTTAAAGGCACCCAATATATACATAATATTTGATATTTATATATAATATTTGACCCATTAGCTTTTAACTCAGGTCCAGCAGCACTATAGCTCATGCCTGAGTGATGCTAACCTGACACTTGTATTTTCTCTCGAAGGCCATCACAGCCTTCTTGACATGAAGAACACTAGACAGCACTTCAATATTATGTTTGGGGACCATTTTAAACAGTGATATCACCAACAAAAAACACAAAAATGTGAAAAATGTGTACCTAAATAGACCCCAAAGGACACATTTTTGCAGTATAGGAGTAGAAACACAAAGGCAAAGACCTGCCTCATTAAACCTTACGTAGGAATACACACCTCAGGGGACTCGAATTTGTCACAGCTCTGTCCACAAGTGATCAGGAAGCAGCATAATTATTGTTTGGAGGTGGTTACAGCTATACTTTAGCAAGTAGGAAAATTCACCAGTAGGGAATCCATAAACAGTGAGGGACTCCATCATTACAGTAATAGCATATGTGATTAAAAGCAGTTACATTAAAAGCAGCACTCCTTTAGTTTGTACTAGTTAACACTAAATTACATGACAACCATGCTTAATGGCAGGGGAGGTTTATGAAAAAATGTTTTTACATTTCTTCCAAGTTGATAGTGATAGTATGTACCACAAGAATATGTAACTCCTTCCTCTCCCCCAAATTCTTACAAGACATAGAACCTGCCTGATTGCTTTAAAACATTAAGGCTTACAGCTATTACACTGGTAATTGGTACTATTGGTGTATTTTTCATACCTGTTTGTCCTATTACTTACAGGTGTTGAGAAGCTTCTTCCTAGACAGTTCAGGTCATAGTAAGGACATAGAGAAGATCGAGTAATATGTTGCCTACTTGGCTTAAGCTAGAAGCTCATGAGTTGCCTCTGAAAAAAGTCAGAAAACCCCCAGCAGCCTCTTTTTGTCTGCCTTTCAGGTAAATGATTATGTAAGGCAGCAGATCTCCAAACCTGGTTCCTAACCTAGCAGCAAATTGCTAGAAATACAGATGTTTCTGGCCCACTTATTGCATCAGAACCACTAAGTGTGGGACCTGGCAAGCTGAGGTTTAATGATCCTGTCAGGTGACTCTCATGCCACTCAAGTTTGAGAATCACTGACCTAAGGAGGCCTCTGAAGAATGTTCAGGGCATGTTAGTAACTAGGAAGAGCATGTAGGTCCTAGGGTCAAAATTACATTTTTGGAAAAGTTAATGATTGATTGCATATTTCCCAGAATCAGGAAAAAATCGGAAACTAGTATATGACAATATTTCAGAATTACAATCAAATATGACACAAACTAATACAAGATTTTATAAAAGGAAGTTATTTCCTGGTTAGTTAAATAAATGTTTATTATATCATTGTGCTACTGTCAATTAACTCATGTAGTACACTAGAACTTGTTAGTGTGAGACATGATTGACATTGGACAGAAACTGGATTTTACTGGAGATTCTCAGCATAGTAATGGAAAAAATATTTAGTATCAAAAAGCTTGTTTTAGCCTTTGTCTTTGCAGTCTGTATCTTAGAACCAGTCCCTTTATCTTTCTGACATTCAGTTTCCCATCTATAAAGTAAATGTATTGCACTTAGCATTAAATTCTATGATAGATTAACTTCTACCCAAGATAGAAAGAGGGCTAGAAATGCAAAAATTACTTGAGAACTGGAGTCTCAGAGAAAAGAAAACTAGTTCCTAAAAGTCTCATACATAGTTCTGACTATTGCAGGATTGAATGCAATTGCAGAATCAACATGAACGGTGGTCTATGAGAAGAACATCAATACTAAGGTATGAAGGATTCTGCCTTCCCATAGTCCTACAGCAATGCAAATACTGGAGATGACATTCATTCCCAGGAAAAAATGTAATTCTCCTTGGAACTGGGCTCACCTCAGGAAGCCAGCAAGATGACCGAATGGTCACCTTTTAGTTGGTAAGTCTGTCCCTTGCTATTCAATTATTATATCTTTCATGTGTTAGTGATCTCATTGCCTGTCCCCTACTTTAGTCTTTTCTTAGTGTTTGATTTCCACTTTGATTACCTACACTGCTACCAACTAAGTTTATCAAATCATCCAGTAGTAAACCCTAGATTTTCAGCCCCAGAGAGTATATTCATTTATTCCATTCTATTCTAAAATTATTATTATCCAGTTATAGTAAAACAAACAGATCAGGAGATAATTGCCTATGAAAGGATAGTGTCTTACACTTAGAGTTTCCAAGAGAAGACAGCATGTTGCACCACACTGGAGAACACAAGGAGCCCCAGGGTTGGTCAGGAGGCAGGGAGAGCAAGGGGAAACTATGGGCAATTTGTCTTCATTGTGAGTTCCATGGGAAGGAATGGTTGAGGGAAGGAAGGCAGATTTAGGATTGGCTAGTTTGAATAATTTTGACAGGCTCTAGACCATAGCTCTTCCTAGTTGTCTGGTTCCTGGCCCTGGGCTGATGACAGCAAATAGGTAGTAACCCAAAGTGTGAGATACAGGAAGTAGTTGTGGGAGTCGAGTTGTGAGCCTTTGAGTTGATTGGTTTGCATATGAAGCACACACATATATGTGAGGCTTTTATTATCGCCAGGAATTGGTGAGCCCTGGAAGTGGCACTCTCTTCAGACTCAGCAAGGCCCCAGATGTCACAATACACCCTTCCAGTGGTCACTTCCTTCTTGCCACCTTCAACTTCTTTTAATTGGCCCCTAGAAATGACAAAATCGAAAGAAGAGTCTTTGCTCAGAGCAGTTAATCCACTACCCAAAAACATAACCTTTCACTTGATATGGTCAGATAGATGATACAATGCAAAACTGAGTTGAGTATTTATAAAAGACTCAGGTTTGGAAATGCTTGCGACTTCAGTAGTCACTGAAAATGTCATTTTATCCACACAAAACCTCTTTTTAAAAACAAAAATCTGTGCTGATAATGATTACCAAAATTTTGTGATAACCTATGACACTTAAGTATTATAATGTGTTCGTATTTACATTACTTTCACAGCACAAGGACAGATTGAAGTGCCTGTGGGTAAAACAGTATATGTGGGATTTGCTTTAAATTTTTCCAGCAAACAAACAAAAAAGTGAAAATGATTGATTACACAAAATTGAAATAATAGTGATAATAATTGAAGCTGGATGGTGGGTACATGAGAATTCATTATACAATTCTTTTTGTGTATTCATGAATATTTTCATAGGAAACATTTCAAATGCAGGTTGACAGGCATAGAAAAGATAAGAATTAGACATTAGCAATTAGTGGAGGATTGCTATTATATAGAAACCCAAACTCTATTGTATAATATTTATCATTACTATCATGAATCAAAAGTCCTTCCACTCCTGGATTAAGGTGACTTCATCTTTTCACTGGTTCCAAATATCTGCAGGCTGATATTTAGATTCTTGCTAAAGCACATTTGTGTTAAACAATGGAGTCCTTTTTCTAAAGGTGGAGCTATGTTATGACTGCTTTCTGATGAGAGGTTCTGTATCCAATTAGGGAAGTTCCCTAATCAAAGGCCCTTCCCTCTCAAGAGAACTTCACTGAATAGCAGTGGAGGTTGCTCAATTAGTGAGGTTAAAACATCCTTCAGAAACAAGGTCAAGATGACAATTATATCTGTGCCAAGCTGATGAAAGAATCCTCCAAACACAGCACTTGGACATCTTGGTGTGAACATTCCTATCACACTCACCAGAGGGAAATAAATGAAGAACATAGTGTCCTTGATATCGAAGAATTTTTCTTTAGACATGTGCTAACTATTGGCTCTACACATTTCCTCAAACTTGCCATAAAATAACAAACTTATTTGCTTGAGAAAACTCTTTCCCCAAATTCATTATTCTTGCTTGAAAATATAAGAACCTTCTAAAAAAATCAATGAATGATAACTATAAGGCAATCAATAGAGGAAATTAGAAAAATGTTATTCACTGAATGTAGTCTGTTCATAGTGTCTGTAAAACTGATGAAAGAGATTGCAAGCAATATTGAGTCAGTCTGGGCAATAAAAAGAGATGAACAATAGAAAATTCTCTTTAATCAAAATTCTTTATGCAACCTCCAAGCACTTGATACTCAATGAGTCTGCTATAGAAAAGAAGGGCATAAATCACAAATCTATTTGGTGGTATCAGTCCATTAAAACTACCAAGAATTATTTCCTTTTTCTTCCCATAAAAAGAAAATCTGAGTGACAAATCCTGACAGTGTGCTACATCTGACCAAACAACTCTGCATTTCTTAACTGATTAAATTCTTAGAAGGCTACAGCAACCTTAGGCATCTTCTACAACTGCCCACTTTAGTGTAGCCTACAATAATATTAAAAGGTTTAGAGACTTATTAAAAGTTAAAAAAAAACATTTAACTATTCAAACTGATAACAGGGGATGCAGATAAGATTAAATAAAATAGGTAACGTTATTTAACACTTGTCCATCACCAGACCAGTTTTGCCTGAGACAAAAGACCTCTTTTACACCTTTCCTACATTTTCAAATGGTGCCAAGTATGAACAAACAGCTCAGCTTAGAGAAAGAAAGGAAAGTCTCAAATTTCCTGAATGTCTATATGGTTTCAGGTAAATATCCATAATTCTCATTATTAGCACAGAGAAAAAAATGGATTTCAGGGATTGTGATGAAACTCACTCAAGTTGAGGCATGATTAGAGGCGGTTTCAACATCTTACACCCTTGTTCCTTTTTTTGCTGCTTCTCAGGCCGAACTGAGTCTCACATTATCAGCAAATGTCTGAAATATCTGCTGCCTTCCCTCTTCTCAAATAAAAAGAACTATGTCTTTCACTATGTGAAAAGTGAAAAGGTAAAGAATGGAGGGAAGCCATCCTCAAGGTTAGAGACCCACCTACTAGTGGGACCATTAGTTTCAACATCACCCATTCAGAGTCACTGGGAATTGATACAGTATACCTTGCCTCTCACTCCCCATGTTTATTTTTCAAATTTATATTCCTCTATGTACTATTTTTATTTCCATTTGACCAACCAATTAATCTAACAGAAAAAAATTAGCTCCAAATGAAATTCTCTCTTCTCAGCCTAATTTTTTCCAGAATTGCAAATAAATCATAAAAGTATTTATGTTTGTAACAGAAAAAGTTATGGTATAATATGTGACCATGTGCTGTCCTTAAGCCTGTAAACACTATGAAAATGTGTAAACACTATGAAAATGTGTCATTGCACTGATCCCAGTTAACTATGCCATGTGAGTATTATGCTAGGATATCAAAGCTGAAAATAATCATACCCAGGGATTTTGGTTATACAGCTCAGTTATAACAACTATTCAACACCTTTGGTACTGGATAATAGCCTGGAAGGAAACCAGTCAAGGCCAATTGGCTGCAAAATTGCAGCTGCTGGGTCAAAAACTCATCTAAGCCCAGAGAATTTATCAGGACATGCATCCCAGTGCCCGCTCCCCTCAAAGAGATTAAGTGCAAACCACCATTTTCATCAGAAACACCAAAAATATAAGTGTCTGGTCATCTATCCTTCCTCCACCCTCCATTCTCATCCCTTATGCTTGGTAATTCTGGGTCCCTAACCCAAGACATCACTCACTCACCCATCCAAACACTTGAGTTGAGCATTCTGGAAATACTGCATTATTCACTAAGTTCTCTATGAATTTATGTTTCTTTCATTCCGCCACCTTGTTTTAAAAGAAACTCCAAATGCAAATACTTTACTACATTCCTCACAATTGGAGATTTCTCATTGTCTTGTTATCAGGTAACTCAGAATCAGGACAAGGAGTTTTGTCTTCATCCTCCCCATCATTACTTGCCAACAATTATAATCTACCCCTGTATCTTGTACAATTACCTCCCTACTTCATGTTACCTGCTATTTACCACCCTTCTAGTTACTTATTAATATCCCTTACCCTTCAACCACCATGAAAGACTCTGACATGTGCTCATACCACTCCAAGTACAGCCAATATCCTGAGTGACTTCAATAGCCAAGTAGATGACTAGCACTTTGATCTTAGGTTCTTTGGTTCCTTGTCTCTTATGAACTTATCCTTTCTACCCCATCAACTACTCAATTCCATTAGGATGGCTTTGTACTTTGCCATATCCTGAAATTTTAACTAGGACATCTCTTGTCTAGATATCAACTTCTTTTTAATTCTAGCCTATTAACTACTTCATTAATACTTTTTCTGTGAACATTCTTCTGGCTCCTCTGGGCCTCCAATCATCATTCTACCATACTTCTACCATCAGCCTTCTAGTTTCTTCACGTTTTTTCTTAAATTCTATGATTCATCATTTTAGTGATAGTCTTGCCAGCACTTCAGGCTCCTGTCGTATTTGCCTGGCATAATCAGAATAAACATTATCCATGTTCTCTAACCTCACCCCAGAGCAAGTCACACAAAACACATTTTAAATAAATGATTAGCAACTCATTCATTTGGTCAACATACTTCATTCTTCTCAATGGCTATTTCAAATTCATGTCATTCTTCACTAGATGTGTCCTTATAGCCCATCTTCTCCTTTCTTATAGCCAATATGCCAACTTTCTACTTAATGGAAAATGTTGAAGTTATCAGCACTCCAACCACCACTAATTTTTTCATCTTTCTCAACTTTTCTTATGTCAATTGAACAACTCTCTTCCATTTAAAAGTAAATTCCTAGGTCAAGAATGAACAGAGACACTTCCCTAACGCTGCTGAGCTACTGAGCTGCACTAGAAACAGCCCAGTTTAATTTCTTGCTAAGCGGGAAATATAAGCTCCTATATAGTACTTAAAAGAAAGTAAATTCCTAATCTTTTGATACAATCAACTCTAGCATTTTCCAGAACAATATACTATCATTTATATCATTCCATCTTAAATATATAATCATTCCATCTCAAATAAATCCTTCCAGCTGGAATTTTGGCATGTTTATGTTTCGCCAACTAGAAACCAAATAGTTATTTTAACTTTACATTCATAACTAGTCATTATCTTGTCTTTCTTTCCCACCATTATGTAAAAAAAAACCTTCCCTTTTCTTATTTCCCATTCATTCATCAATCCATGCCAATCTCCTTCTTGACTACCATTCTACAAGAAAAACTCTCAAGGTCACTAACGATTGATGTCAGCTAAATCCAATTCATGTATTTAAACACTTATTTTATATATTCTAAGCAGCAATAGACACCATTAACCAACTTTTCTTTTTTTTTTTTTTTATTTTTTATTTTATTTTTTTTTTCATTTTTCTTTTATTATTCATATGTGCATACAAGGCTTGGTTTATTTCTCCCCCCTGCCCCCACCCCCTCCCTTACCACCCACTCCACCCCCTCCCGCTCCCCCCCTCAATACCCAGCAGAAACTATTTTGCCCTTATCTCTAATTTTGTTGTAGAGAGAGTATAAGCAATAATAGGAAGGAACAAGGGGTTTTGCTGGTTGAGATAAGGATAGCTATACAGGGCATTGACTCACATTGATTTCCTGTGCGTGGGTGTTACCTTCTAGGTTAATTCTTTTTAATCTAACCTTTTCTCTAGTTCCTGGTCCCCTTTTCCTATTGGCCTCAGTTGCTTTAAGGTATCTGCTTTAGTTTCTCTGCATTAAGGGCAACAAATGCTAGCTAGTTTTTTAGGTGTCTTACCTATCCTCACCCCTCCCTTGTGTGCTCTCGCTTTTATCATGTGCTCATAGTCCAATCCCCTTGTTGTGTTTGCCCTTGATCTAATGTCCACATATGAGGGAGAACATACGATTTTTGGTCTTTTGAGCCAGGCTAACCTCACTCAGAATGATGTTCTCCAATTCCATCCATTTACCAGCGAATGATAACATTTCGTTCTTCTTCATGGCTGCATAAAATTCCATTGTGTATAGATACCACATTTTCTTAATCCATTCGTCAGTGCTGGGGCATGTTGGCTGTTTCCATAACTTGGCTATTGTGAATAGTGCCGCAATAAACATGGATGTGCAGGTGCCTCTGGAGTAACAGTCTTTTGGGTATATCCCCAAGAGTGGTATTGCTGGATCAAATGGTAGATCGATGTCCAGCTTTTTAAGTAGCCTCCAAATTTGTTTCCAGAGTGGTTGTACTAGTCTACATTCCCACCAACAGTGTAAGAGGGTTCCTTTTTCCCCGCATCCTCGCCAACACCTGTTGTTGGTGGTGTTGCTGATGATGGCTATTCTAACAGGGGTGAGGTGGAATCTTAGTGTGGTTTTAATTTGCATTTCCTTTATTGCTAGAGATGGTGAGCATTTTTTCATGTGTTTTCTGGCCATTTGAATTTCTTCTTTTGAGAAAGTTCTATTTAGTTCACATGCCCATTTCTTTATTGGTTCATTAGTTTTGGGAGATTTTAGTTTTTTAAGTTCCCTGTATATTCTGGTTATCAGTCCTTTGTCTGATGTATAATTGGCAAATATTTTCTCCCACTCTGTGGGTGTTCTCTTCAGTTTAGAGACCATTTCTTTTGATGAACAGAAGCTTTTTAGCTTTATGAGGTCCCATTTATCTATGCTATCTCTTAGTTGCTGTGCTGCTGGGGTTTCATTGAGAAAGTTCTTACCTATACCTACTAACTCCAGAGTATTTCCTACTCTTTCTTTTATCAACTTAAGAGTTTGGGGTCTGATATTAAGATCCTTGATCCATTTTGAGTTAATCTTGGTATAGGGTGATATACATGGATCTAGTTTCAGTTTTTTGCAGACTGCTAACCAGTTTTCCCAGCAGTTTTTGTTGAAGAGGCTGCTATTTCTCCATCGTATATTTTTAGCTCCTTTGTCAAAGATAAGTTGCTTATAGTTATGTGGCTTCATATCTGGATCCTCTATTCTGTTCCACTGGTCTTCATGTCTGTTTTTGTGCCAGTACCATGCTGTTTTTATTATTATTGCTTTGTAATATAGTTTGAAGTCAGGTATTGTGATACCTCCTGCATTGTTCTTTTGACTGAGTATTGCCTTGGCTATTCGTGGCCTCTTGTGTTTCCATATAAATTTAACAGTAGATTTTTCAATCTCTTTGATGAATGTCATTGGAATTTTGATGGGAATTGCATTAAACATGTAGATTACTTTTGGGAGTATCGACATTTTTACTATGTTGATTCTACCAATCCATGAGCATGGGAGATCTCTCCACTTTCTATAGTCTTCCTCAATCTCTTTCTTCAGAAGTGTATAGTTTTCCTTGTAGAGGTCTTTCACATCTTTTGTTAGGTTTACACCTAGGTATTTGATTTTTTTTGAGGCTATTGTAAATGGAATTGTTTTTATACATTCTTTTTCCGTTTGCTCATTGTTAGTGTATAGAAATGCTAATGATTTTTCTATGTTGATTTTATATCCTGCTACCTTGCTATAGCTATTGATGATGTCTAGAAGCTTCTGAGTAGAGTTTTTTGGGTCTTTAAGGTATAGGATCATGTCGTCTGCAAATAGGGATATTTTGACAGTTTCTTTACCTATTTGTATTCCTTTTATTCCTTCTTCTTGCCTAATTGCTCTGGCTAGGAATTCCAGTACTATGTTGAATAGGAGTGGAGATAGTGGGCATCCTTGTCTGGTTCCTGATTTTAGAGGGAATGGTTTTAATTTTTCTCCGTTAAGTATAATGCTGGCTGTAGGTTTGTCATATATAGCTTTTATAATGTTGAGGAACTTTCCTTCTATTCCTAGTTTTCTTAGAGCTTTTATCATGAAATGATGTTGGATCTTATCAAAGGCTTTTTCTGCATCTATTGAGATGATCAAGTGGTTTTTGTCTTTGCTTCTGTTAATGTGGTTTATTACGTTTATTGATTTTCGTATGTTGAACCACCCCTGCATCCCTGGGATGAAGCCTACCTGGTCGTGGTGAATAATCTTTTTGATGTGTTGCTGAATTCGATTTGCCATTATTTTGTTGAGGATTTTTGCATCAATGTTCATTAAGGAGATTGGCCTATAGTTCTCCTTTTTGGAGGTGTCTTTGCCTTAACCAACTTTTCTTAAACCATGTTTTCCTTTTAATTCCAAAAGCATGCAAGAGCATACACACACACTTACACACACACACACACACACACACACACACACACACACACACACACACACACCTGGTTTTCCTTCTATCTTTTCAGCTGCTTTTTCTAAGTATTTTTTGCCAAGTCATCTTCCTCTATCTGACCACTGACTACTAGAGTTCTTCAAGGCCAAGGGCAAGAGCCTCCTCACACCACAATCTTTCTCTAGATATTACCCATGGCCATGGCTTCTCTGATTTACGTCTCCAGGAAGATGCTGCTCTGAGGTCCACGACCCTATATCCTAACATCTACTCAACCAAAACACTTCAAAATCAGTATAATTAACAGCACACCCAACTCTTTCCTCCCCAAACAGTATTCACATACACATTTGTCAGTGTATGCTACCACTTTTTCTAGTTAGGTAAGGTAGAACCCTAGGAATGATCATTGGTATTTTCTGTTTCTCATGCATGTTGTGATTTCTCCATGACTTCTATACATTTTAACTCATAAATATATCTTACTTCTCTCTGCACTTAGCTACCATCATCACTAGTATAAGCAACATCATTAATGAGAGCTCTACTTCTCACAGCATGCTCCACATAAAGTGGCATCAGCAACCTGTGGGAACTTGCCAGATGTGCACATTCTCAGGCTATTCCCAAGGCCAACTGAATTATAATCTGCATTTTAACAAGACCTCTAGGTGATCCATATGTGCATAAAAGTCTGAAAAATACTGGACTAAAGGACTTTAGAAACTTCCCTATAATTCTGTGGGCCAAAGTTAATATATAAGCAAATTAGTTTCTACCAATCTGAAGATCAATAGAAACAAGAGCCCTCACTCAATAATAATATGTTAAACCTTTAAATTCCCCAATTGGAAAGAATACTTCAATTCGTTGATACTCTCACTTAAAGGTTCTTGAATTGGAACTTAGATGACTGTGGATTAACTCCAAGTGCAGAAAAGTTGGAGACAGGAATTCTCAAGCATCTTCTTTTATTGCTCCTAGTCTAGCACTACATGCACCCATAGGTCAGGAAATTCTTCCTATTTAAGCATTCATGTCTTCATAAACACAATATGAGTCAGGAAATTTGTATTAAAAATCTGTCTATTGAAAATCACAGATAAATCTCAAAAAGATTATGCTAAGTAACATGTGCAAGGCCCTGAGTTCAAATTCCAATATTACCAAAATAAATTTTTTAAAAGTTTATGCTGAGTGAAAGAAACCAGACACAAAGAAATATACACTGCTACTCTATATGAAAATCAAGAAAAGGCAAGGCTTCTGTCATCAGAGAAGGGAGAAGAATAGCTACTTTCAGGGCGGAAGGCAGATAATGACTAGACAGGAACATGTGGGCTCTCCCTGGGATTACATAAAGCATTCTATGTCCTGATCTGGGTAGTGGTGATGTGGAAGTATGCACACATAAAAATTTATCAAGTTGTACACTTAAGATGTGTTCATTTTACCTCATGTAAATTATATTTCAATAAGAAATTAAAAATAGATTCAAACAAATTCTGTAAGGTATATGACTTTTATAAAAGGGAAAACGTGGTTGAAGTTACTTTAGCACAGTATTTGGAAATTTACTGTTACCAAATCATAGCCTAAGTCAGAGGTAAGAGAACTATGACTGCTGTAGCCACTCTGGTTTGGGGTACTGCTCCAGTATAGTTTTGTTGGAAAAATATTGTTCCAATATAGATTTTTTTTGGTGGCACAGGGTTTGAATTCAGATTCTCATAGTTGCTAGGCAGGCACTGTTTACCACTTGAGCCACTCCCCTAGCACTACTCTTTATTTATGGGTTTTTTTTTGTTTTTTTTTTTTTTTAGATAGAGTCTCATAAACTATTTGCTCTAGGCTAGTTTCAAACCACAGATCCTACTGACCTCTATTGGAAAAATGAAGCTTTCTATTCCAGTAGGTTGTCATTGGAACACAGCTGCATGCATTAGTTTTCAGAGACTGTATATTCTACAACACCTAAAAAATTTACTCTCTGGCCCTTTGCAGAAAATGATCACCAACTCTGATCTCAGCCAGTGGTTCAAAAATTTCTGGAGCAATTCATGGATCATGAAGAATCCAGGAAAGGCTAGAGATAATTTCCTCAGGAAAGCACACAGTTTCTTAAATACAAACTGCTATTTGTAATTTCATGCAGTTCATATACCCTCTGAAGCACAGTCATTAATCCTCAATTTTTAAGACATTCTATTCAAGGTTTTCATGACAGATTACTTACTAAACCATTCTGAAAAAAACATCCCACATGTTGGTTCTCTTTGCTTGAACTACTGATAGTTATAGCCACTAACACAGTTGCCCAGATAACAATAATCAGTCCTGTATCAATCATGTACTTTTGTTGTCCCTCAAGGGAACAGAATGCACACAACCCAGCCCTGAGAAGCCTTCCTGAAAATGGAGCACTTTGGGACCAACACAGACCAAATGATGAACCAGCGGCCTTTACATCTATACTTGAACAAGCCTAAGACAGTAGCTTACAGAGGAGTGAGAGGCATCACATTCACAGATGGAGAATGTTGGCATATCTGTTCAACTTCACAAAGACCATGAATATAGAGGAAGGAAAAACGTGTTTGAACGAACAATGGAGTGTATGTGGACATTGTAAACTCTTTTACAGCAAGGACATATCTGTATATCTATTTAGCTCCTATTGTGCATTGGACATTGTAGGAACCTAGTAAGTAATAAAGAAATGGATGGATTAAATTAAGTTATGAAAAACAGTTATTATTTTATAAATGGTTTAGGCCTCCTGGGAACAACGTGATAGTGTATGTTTTCTTACATAAAAAGACAATTGTGAGTTGTCGGAGCCAGCAATGGGAACTTGCCTGTGTGAGTTAGTATCTGGCCTTGTGAGAAAGCCAGATGGCTTTCCCAGATGGCTTCGTGTCCTTCAGATGTAAAAAAGTTATGCTGAAACACCACCAACAACAGGTGTTGGCGAGGATGCGGGGAAAAAGGAACCCTCTTACACTGTTGGTGGGACTGTAGACTAGTACAACCACTCTGGAAAAAAATTTGGAGGCTACTTAAAAAGCTAGACATCGATCTACCATTTGATCCAGCAATACCACTCTTGGGGATATACCCAAAAGACTGTGACACAGGTTACTCCAGAGGCACCTGCACACCCATGTTTATTGCAGCACTATTCACAATAGCCAAGTCATGGAAACAGCCAAGATGCCCCACCACTAACAAATGGATTAAGAAAATGTGGTATCTATACACAATGGAATTTTATGCAGCCATGAAGAAGAACGAAATGTTATCATTCGCTGGTAAATGGATGGAATTGGAGAACATCATTCTGAGTGAGGTTAGCCTGGCCCAAAAGACCAAAAATCGTATGTTCTCCCTCATATGTGGACATTAGGTCAAGGGCAAACGCAAACACAACAATGGGATTGGACTATGAACACATGATAAAAGTGAGAGCACACAAGGAAGGGGTGAGGATAGGTAAGACACCTAAAAAATTAGCTAGCATTTGTTGCCCTTAATGCAGAGAAACTAAAGCAGATACCTTAAAAGCAACTGAGGCCAATAGGAAAAGGGCACCAGGAACTAGAGAAAAGGTTAGATCAAAAAGAATTAACCTAGAAGTTAACACCCACGCACAGGAAATCAATGTGAGTCAACTCCCTGTATAGCTATCCTTATCTCAACCAGCAAAAACCCTTGTTCCTTCCTATTATTGCTTATACTCTCTCTACAACAAAATTAGAAATAAGGGCAAAATAGTTTCTGCTGGGTATTGAGGGGGTGGGGGGGAGAGGGAGGGGGTGGAGTGGGTGGTAAGGGAGGGGGTGGGGGCAGGGGGGAGAAATGACCCAAGCCTTGTATGCACATATGAATAATAAAAAAATAAAAATAAAAAATAAAAAAGATAATGCTGAAAGTAATAATTATTATAATATTGGAAAAAAATAATAAAGTCACCTCTCACCTAAAAAAAAGTTATGCTGACCATGTGCTTCTCCTGCTTCTCTGTTCCCGTTTGAAAGGAGACATAACAAAGAGTTAATTTGAAGTGCGCTTCCCTGTGCTAATGTAACCTTGGCTCGTAATACTTAGCATGCTTTTTCTGACCAAATGCGCTCTGTAAAAGGAGTTTATAAAAAGCAATGTATACTTCATTAAAGTGGCTATTGAGCAGGACTCAGTAGTCCCCTCATCTTTTTACCGCTTCGGTCAACCAGGTTCCACCGGTAAACCGCATTATAGTGAGTACCAAAGACTCGCTGTGTTTCTATAATTCTAATTTCCTATTAATGGGCTCACACAATATATATCAAAGGTCTACTTGGGAGGAGGCCTGCCAAGTTATGAGCACCATTTATTGTCCAGATAGAAAGCACCTACAGAAGTCATTTGATGAGGACAGGGCAAGTTTTGACAAATTCTTGAATTAAAAAAAAACTTTACATAAAATAAAGACACTTACAGCATGATCTCTGATCTAATGCTAATTCTACAATTCTTCATTACTGCCTTCCTCACTGTGGTATGAACAGTGGGTGGCATTCTACAAAAGCTGATTAGTGCTGGGATTTTAAATTGTTGCAAGTTGAAGAAACACACCCCATGCTGACAATTTGTTAATCAAAAATAGTCATTTCTACCATTGCGCAAGCTTTAGCCCATTTTAGAAAATCTGTATACATTTTTCAGATGCAATGTTGTAAATTTTCCCCCGCAGTGAGATTCAGTGTTTTTCCTCCTCATGGTTAAAAGGTTTTATGGGTTCATCAAGACGGTTTTAAATCTCTCTAATTCTAATCAACCAACTTCCAAAATAGAAAGAACATATTTCTGTCCATGTTTGCTGCTTTTTGGATCAGTTTGAAAAGAACCCACAGACCCATGCTGACACTGAACTCACTGAACTCATAAGAAGCATTTAATTAATTATATTTTTAAAGAAAATTAAGTGGAGGGGGTGGGGGCAGGGGGGAGAAATGAACCAAGCCTTGTGTGCACATATGAATAATAAAAGAAAAATGAAAAAAAAAAAAAAAGAAAATTAAGTGGTCTAAACTCCTGTTTATATTCATTTTAGTAACTAACATTATTGAAGCCTCAGAGTAATTAGCATGCAATCAGCCTTTACAAAGTGGACATCTAGTGTGGACTGTTCACGGCTATCAGAGCAATCATATTTCAGACCAAGAATAGGTTCAAAAGAACACCAGGCAGACAGTAGTCTCTATAACTCCTAAACCATAGGGACCATGGGACAAACTTCCCTAATGGTTCTTATCACCCCTTCCCATTCTTCCTGAGGTCAAGCAGGGACTTCTGTCCTCCATCAGAGTCTACCAATAACCTGTTCCAAAGAAAGCCCTTCTCCCAGCTCTTCAACCTCCACCATTTCATGTAAGCTGAAGATAGATGCATTACAATCTCTTGTGGGTCTTCCATGGGCTCTACCACCCTATTTTGCAATGAAAATGATGGAACACGTCTCAAATTCTGTATTTTTTTAAAAGACACCACAGAAGACAAGCTACAAATCCTGGAACATGTACAAAGAGCAGAAACAGAAGAGAAGCATGTTCACAGAGTCAGAACTTTCTACGGTTCCATTTTCAGTGAAAGAATAAACCATGTTCAACCTCCTAAAGGAAGGTGGTTTATTACACCTAGTAAAAATGTAATAGAAAAGGAAGACATCATGAGATTGCCTGTCTGCTCTTTATGTGATTACTCACAATCATAAGCTGTTTGTCATACTGCTTTGTGGCCTAAATTTATACCACCTGTTTGATCTGAAAAATCCTAAGTCAGGAATTTCAAAGTTACTCTGTGTTTACAAGAAGTAGGAAAATGAAGCAAATCATTATGGGAAATACATGTTCACCCTGTCCTCCGGGTAGTCCAAGTAAAATCAAAGATGAGTTAACGCTAAAAAAAATCACAGTTCACACGAGGAAACAAGGAACCATGAGGAAGAACTGACAGAAATAGCAGCAGAATCAGATGCACCAAGCCCACATTAGATGTCCACTTTGGAATTTTTAGATTCATAGTATAAGAATGTATAATGTCACTAAAGAAATAATAGTGAATCTTGAAAGTATGGGCAAATAACAAAAACCATCAGGTTTGGTTAGACAGGTTAAAAAAAAAACTTCTAGGAATACAAATGTAAAAATTAAAATTTATAACTCAATTGATAGATTAAATAGCAAATTGCAAGACATTAAAGAAATAGCAAACCAGAAATAAATTTGAAGACAAAACACAGAATCCAGATGCTGACATATTAATATTGGTTCTTTCAAAAATAACTTCAAGTCTTACAAGCATTTTAATAAGAAAACATTTGAAGGAAATTGAGGCAACAATTTTAAATATTATCTGGAAAAAGAAACAAGACTGGGAAATAAAATACTTAAAATGGGAATCTTTCATTTTCATGTATCAAAATCTTTAATAAAAATAATTTAAAATATTAGCATAAGAATTGACCAAGAAATCAATGTAATAGGCTACATAGCCATTAAATATATTCTAAGGAGCAATGACTGCATTAAAGAAAGCATTCCAAACTAATGCAATACTATTTAGACACATATCTTATACTTATCAATCATAGTTAGTTGACTTTTCCCTTAAAAAGACAAAGGACAACTAAAACATATGTAACTATTAACTGCAGATAATTTGGAGTATAAGAAAACATATAAATATAATTTCTTTGCAGAAATATCTAAAGACCTTTGCCCATTTTTGTTTTTGAGACAGGGTTTCACTGTGTAGCCCAGACTGGCATGTAACACATTACGTAGCCCAAGCTGACCTAGAACTCACAGTCCTCCTGCCTAAGCCTCCCAAGTTCTGCTCTCACAGCTATGTGCCACCATACCCTGCTATACATTTGCCCATTTTAAAAATCTGGGGTTTTTTTTGCTATTGAGTTGAATAAAATTACTTGTATGTTTTTTATATTAATCCTTTATTGGGTGTATTGTTTACAGATATTTTCTCCCATTTCTTAGGTTGCCTTTTTATTTTGTTAATTGATACTTTTGCTGTGTAGAAACTTTTCAGTTATACAGTTGATTGTTTTTCTTTCATTGCCTGCACTTTTTTAAGTTGTTGTGTGGGGTGGGGTACATTGGAGCATTGCCAAAGGTTTTTACAATGTATAAAATGTATCATATTTGAATTCGCTCCTTCCACTGCTGTCTTCCATCTCTCCTCTTCTGATTCTTCCTTTTTTGCACTTTTGGTGTCATATCCAAAAAGTCATTTCCACAACCAATGTCATGGAGATTTACCCCTGCATTTTCCTTCTTGTTTTACAACTTCAGCCTTTTAAGTCTTTAGTTCATTTGGAAAGGTACTCAGATGTCTGTCATCAGAGAAATGCAAATAAGGTGTCACTTCACAGCTCTTAAGATGACTATTAACAAAGAATCAAAAAAATAACATGTGTTGGAGAAAAGGAAATCTTTATATATTGTTTGAGGGAATATAAATTGGTAGAGGCATTATGGAAAACACTATGGAGGTTTCTTTAAAAACTAATACTAGAACTACTAGATGACCCAGTAAATAAAATTACTAGTTCAAATATATACTCCCAAGTTGCACCGTTATTCACAGCAGTCAAGAAACAGTAACTATCTAAGTGTCTGTCAATAGATGAATGGATAAAGAAAATGTGAGAAGAAAGGGGGGGGGGGTAAAAAAAAAGAAAACATGATGTGTACACACATACAATGGAATATTATTCTGCCTTTAAAAAGAATAAAATCCTGCCATTATACCATGACATAGATGAACTTGAAGGAAACTGCATTAGGCAAAATAAGCCAGGCACAGAAAGATAAACACCACAGGATCTCATTTATGCATGGAAACTAAACAGTTGAGCTCATAGAAAAAGAAACAGAAGGGTGGTTACTAAAGTGGTGGAGAGATGTTTGTCAGCATTTGGTTAAGAAGGTGAGTAAGTTTTGGAGGCCTGATGTACAGCATGATTACTACAGATAACAATCATGTTTTTTATACTGAAGTTTTATAAGAGAATAGATCTTAAGTATTCTCACTACTGTCAAACCAACACAAAAATGGTAACTGTGTGAGGCAACCATATGTTCATAAGCTTGATTGTGGCAGTCAAGTCACAAGGTGCACATACATCAAAGCAGCATCTTAACATACCTTACATAGTTATGAGTTTTATTGTTCAATAATATCTCAGTAAATTTTGGGAAAAGAATATGCATAACTGTTACATTTTCCTTGTACATGTTTTCTTTCCAAAGAAGAGTACCTTAAGAATTATTTGAGAAAAAAACACTTAAAAACAGAAAATGGGTGAGTATTTAGTTAATTTCCAGTGAGTTAAAGCATTTTAAAATTAAAAACAATGGAAGGAAGCATAAAGGAGATTTATGTCTGACTAAATAACTTTGATAATGTTGGGCATAAATAAAACCTTAAATGCAAATAAACTCAAAAAGACTTGCAATAGCTTTAATAGTTGATTAATGTCCTCTATATTGAGAGATTGTAAATAAAACTCCTGAAGTGTTTGTGTGAGAAGAATATGAACATATATTGCACAAAAGAGTAGAGGCAAATAATCAAGAAACTATAGTCAAATGGTCTAAGACCAGGTGTGGTGGTACAAGCCTATAATCCCAGCTACTCAGGGTAAGAGGATTGTGATCCAAGGCTGGTTGAGAGCCCATCTGAAAAACAAAAGCAAAATGACTGTGGACACAGCTCAGGTGCTAGAACCCTTGCCTAGTAAGCTCAAGGTGCTGAGTTCAATTCCCAGTACTTCAAATAAATGAATGAATAAACTAATAAATGTTCAACTTTGCTGTTAAAGAACAGCAAAGCAGAATGATAATGTAACAAATGTCCTATTCAAACTTACAGTAATACTCAGTGCTAACAAAATGAGAAACAAATATCCTATTCAAACTTACAGTAATACTCAGTGCTAGCAAAGTGAGGTAAGACTGGCACTTGCATATTCTGCTGGAACATAAATTGTTACCACATTTCAGAAAGTCACTTTACACTACCTTTGCTCATGCCCATTGATTCAGTGATTATCACTCTAACACCAAGGATTTTTCAGGATATTACACGTAAGAGCCAACATTTCAAAGCCATCCAAGTGTCCAGAAGCAAAATGGCACATTCCTTTCATGTGACCATTAAAAATTATTCTTTCAGAGGACATTTAATTGGGAATGAACTGGGAGTAATCAGTTGGGGAAATGCTATCAGTATAGTTAGTGAAAAGATACAATACTGTATCTTAAGGATCACTTTTTAAAATTTCCATACAGAAAAAAGAAAGGAAGAAATACACAAGATGTAAACAGAAATTATCAGTGAGTCATAGAATTTAGGGCAATTTAAATTTTTCCCTGTATAATTCTGTATAATCTAATTTTTTCAAATATACATTATTTTTATATTTAAAAAGAAGCATTAAAATGAAACATTGCTTTGATTTTAAAGTCAGTAAATTTTTAGAAAGTAAAAAAATTAATTGAAGTATCTGATATTGAGATAGAAAATAACTGTTACCAAAAAATAACAAATCATGCTACAAACACCATTATGTCTTCAAGAGAATTTGAACAGAAAAATTATGACTGAAGAAATACAAACAGTTAACCTATTGATAAAGTCAAATAATCAAAGATGAGTGTATTGAAGGAGCTGGGATAGTGTGTTTGTACAGCCTCATAGGCATCTCGGTTTTTCCTGGTAAACACTTCTTTGACACTCTGATATCCACTGACGCTCCCTCTTGAGCCTGCATATTGTGGGAAAAGGGACATTTTATAAGTTTGTGCCTGCTAGCTGTATTTATTACTCTATGAGTCATCTGTTTTTAGAACCACCTATGGCCCATCATTTATTTTAATCCATGTTTCTTACTAATTATGGCAATTGGGAGGGAGACACCTAGATTAGAAATTTAATTTATACTAGTTCAGTTAATCTGTGAGTATAAAAACAACATTGTTAATGGCCCCTGTAATCCCAGCCCTTGGGAGACTGAGGCAAGAGGATCTAGAGATCAAGATGATCCTGAGCTGCAAAAGGAGACCCTCTCTCAAAAAATCAAGGGCTGGGCTGGGGGTGTGACTCAAGTGGTAGAGCACCTGCCTAATAAGCACAAGGCCCTGAGTTTAAACCCTGGTACCACCAAAAAAAGAAAAAAGAAAAGAAATATTTCTCAGTGATAGAGCACTTGCCTAGCATGTGCAAAGCCCTGGGTTCAATCCCAATACCCCAGCCTCCCCCACCCAAAAAAATTACAATAACTACACTGTTGCCTTCCTATAACGTACCCTAAAAAAAACAATTAAAAAAAATGAGAGCATTGAAACAACCATGCAACAACTTTTTTCCTCAATCACATCAGTGCCATTTGCTTTGTCCCCTGCTGTCCACCTCCACAGAGTAGTCACTGGCAGGACCATGATAAATAGGGCCTTCTCTTTGGCTGCTGATGGAGTATAGAGCAGTTTATCATTGAGAACATTTAGAGAAATTAATCAACATTTTAAGACTCTGGTTTGACCCCAAAATCTTTCTTTGGAGAATGTATTCTGAATACACAATCAAAAAAGGAGAAATTAGAATCTCCATACAACAAAAGACTGTGAATAGCCAAGGCAAAACTGAGCAAAAAAGGTAATACCTGACTTTAAAAATACTATAGAACCATAGCAACAAAAGCAGCATGGTACTGGCACAAAAACAGACATGTGTTTAACACATAGTTGGTACGTAATTTTTTTTTTTTCAGTGCTGAAGCAGAGGTTAATTTTACTTGCTGAATAATGGTGTGATGACTCAAGGTCTCTCAGCCCAGAGGTCTGAGGTTCTGAGGGGCTCCCTTTGGGTCCTGGGGAGCTATGGTCACTTGAGGATCCCAATGCTTTCATAGTAGGCCACACACCTGGCTCCTAAGTGTCTTAGGTCACAGGTTTGAGGAGAGTCTGCCTCATTCCATGAAGTATGTCCAGTGTTGGGGATAAGGAATTCATCTGCAAATAAAAAAGAGGAGGCTTTTAAAAAATATCACGTTAATGATTCTTCTCTCTGTAATGTGACCCTCCTCTATCCACTAACACCCTGTAATCCACATCATATTTTGCTCAGTACTTGAGGGTAGTTTTGTAACTAAGTTATTAACGGAAACTTCACTATTAGTATTTTTCACATTCAGTCATGTACTTCTTAGTCACTGAAGAAAAAGCTTAATCATGTCTTTTGTTAAAAATATTTCCTAATAAATTAATAAAATAATAACTAGGCATACTATACTTTCAATGTGATTTGCCTTTTTTGAAATTCATGTTGAGTTTTTTTTCTTTTTTTTTTGCTTGGTGACATGGGGCCACTGGGGTTTGAACTCAGGGCCTCACACTTGCTAGGCAGGTGCTCTTAACCACGTGAGCCACTCCACCAGCTCATGTTGAGTTTAATCTGTTTTATGTGGTATGAAAAGGGTGGAAACTGAATCTCATTATTCTCTTTAAAGATATGGACTTTGGAGGTGATCATCAGGGTCATGTCTCTATAATTGAATCCAGGTGGGTTTATAAGATGAAAGAAAGACCAAAACCAATAACATACATGTGTATTCTCTGCCTCTTGCCAGGAGGTGCCCTATACCACCTTGGAACTGTGCCACCAAGAAGGCCATTACCAGATCTGACCCCTTGACCTTCCAAAAACCATGAGCTAAAGGAAACCTTCTTTTCTTTATAAAGTGATCAAGACCCAAGATATTTCATGTAGTAATGAAAATGGACTAATACCAAAAATTGGTTCCAAGAAGTAGGCTATTGCTGGTAACAAATACCTGAAAATGAATAAATATTTTTAGAACTGGCAAAGGTTGGAAGAGTTTGGAGAAACAGACAACAAAAACCCTAGAAAGCTATAGATGAAAAATAATAGCAATACTGATGGGGGGTCAGAGGTAGAGGAGACTAGGGATCTAGTCTAAAATGGAAATGATTTTATTGGAAATTAGAGGAAAGGTCACTCTTGTTAAACCACTGCAAAGAAATTTGATGCATTGCAAACATAGACTGTGGAATGCCAATCTTAAGAGTGATGGACTAATATATCTGACAAAGGAGCTTTTAAAATAATAAAAGCTGCTGGACAGAGTGCATGCCTATACCCCCAGCACAGCCTGAAGCAGGAGGGTAATGACTTCAACGCCAGTCTAGGTAACATAGCAAGAAGCTGTCTCAAACAAACAAACAAAAGCATAAGGCTTAGATATAATTGGCTGCTTTTAGTCAGGTTTATAGTGAGCCTTGGGAGCAAAAGTATGCAGACAGTCAATAGTTGAAAATTTTGTGGTCTGGTCAGGGATGGAACAAGAAAAGGTATGTAAAGCTGTGGGCCAAGTGGGGTGCAGTGCAGACACAGGAATGCGAGTCAGATCTTCAGGACAACTTGGAAAAGGCCTGCGGGGCATCTCAGAAATCTTCTAGGCCACACCCTCCCATCACAGGCCCACAGATCTTCCCATTCCAAATCCAAGGCTTCTTGGCCTGCTTCATTGTGAGCCACAGGTACTGAAATAGAACTTCTAGTCCCATCCATCCAGAATGCTAAGTGGTTAGGTAAGACTAGCTCTTCTGACCAGAGCTCAGTGAGAAAAGGATATTTTAAAGGGTTTCATATCATGTTAACAATTAGATCAAGGGCAAACACAACAATGGGATTGGACTTTGAGCACATGATAAAAGTGAGAGCACACAAGGGAGGGGTGAGGATAGGTAAGACACCTAAAAAATTAGCTAGCATTTGTTGCCCTTAACGCAGAGAAACTAAAGCAGATACCTTAAAAGCAACTGAGGCCAATAGGAAAAGGGGACCAGGAACTAGAGAAAAGGTGAGATCAAAAAGAATTAACCTAGAAGGTAACACACACGCACAGGAAATTAATGTGAGTCAACTCCCTGTATAGCTATCCTTATCTCAACCAGCAAAAACCCTTGTTCCTTCCTATTATGGCTTATACTCTCTCTACAACAAAATTAGAAATAAGGGCAAAATAGTTTCTGCTGGGTATTGAGGGGGTAGGGGGGAGAGGGAGGGGGCAGAGTGGGTGGTAAGGGAGGGGGTGGGGGCAGGGGGGAGAAATGACCCAAGCCTTGTATGCACATATGAATAATAACATAAAAAAAATCAATCACTTTTGTTCGATTACCAAGAGCTGTATGCAACAGATTTCTCTGAACTTTTCACCACCCCTGTGCCCAGCCTGACATGAGTCCCAGCTGGAATGAAAGTAGCTGCCCCAGACATCACTTGATGTTGTGAAGTGCCCATTTGGCCTCATCAGAATGGAAGAAATTAGGTTCAGTGAAAGCACACAGAAGAGATGGAATATTGAAATATGGGGCTTACCTCCATCTCCTCCCTGGTTTTGCCAAAAGGTCACTGGTTAGTCTCTGAAGTTTGGTCAGAAGACTCTTACTCATTTACATCCCATACAAGAAGAATGAAGGCAGGACATGAAAATGTAGTGATAATAAGGTTTATTGATGGTGAGGGGAAGGCACTGCAAGAGAAAACAATGGGCTCTGGGCAGGTGGAATAGAAGTCCCAAACTCTATTCTAAAGTGCCTTTATAAATTGAGAGGGCAAATGGTGGGAAAAATCTGGGCAGTCTTTTCAGGATGGGATGGGTGATTATTGACAATTTGACAAGGACTTGTCATACAGCAGAGGGCGCTCTGCTAATATACTCATGCTAATTCATGTATTTTAATTACATGTATAAGGTATGATCAATATTCATGTTTACTTTTACCTGAGGGGTAATCAAGAGTGGAATTTCACAAGGCATCCTGTCCTTGGGGAAAGTTACAATTGAAAGAATTTACAATTGGAGAGGACTCTATAACTGCTAAGATTTTAACAATTGTAAAGAAATTTACAAGTACAAAGGAAGGCACTGGGCTGAGAAGAAGGGTTTAGCATAAAATGCCCTGATAAGAGTCTCATGGTGCATACTTACTTAGAAACTTACATACATACATATATATACATACATATAAATATGTATAGTTTCCTTTGTTTATTATGTGTACTATAAAGCCTACACAATAGAAATTTTACAAGGAAGAGATAATAATAATAAGCTATCAGCAGACAATCGAATAGTTTCCTCCTCCACCCCAGTGGATCAGTGCAGAAGCCCATTGCACATGCACCAGACCTACAGCCAGATTTCTAGGGCCTCCAGTTCTCTATCAGTCAAACCAGGCAGGAGGCTGCAGCCTGATGGACTCTCCCAGCAACCAGCCTTGTGCCAACTGACCAGAGTCTCTTGTGAGCTCTGCCTGAACTGCTGCAGACCTATCTATCAGTACTGGTTGACCTAAAAGATGGCCACCAGCATACACAAGGCATTCTTCCGCATGGCAGAAGAGAGGTGTGAGGGAGAGGCTATGAGATCTTGCTTCAGTTTAGCCTGGGTATCTTGAAGATCATCCACTCAACACTCACTACCAACCTGCTAACAAAAATGCTAGAAAGAAGAGGCTCATGCTATTGTGGAATGCATCCAAAACTAGAAAATTCTAGCTTCTGCTTTTTAATGACAATGGGGTTAGTAATGATTTCACTTTTCCACTCTCTGATCTCAGTTTTCAGCAAGGTATTATTACTTTCCCGTCACTCACACTCCTTCATTCAAACTTGAGACAATAATGACCTTCAAAAAAACTAATTTTCACTCAAAGAATTATTCTAGGCATGTGAGAACCAAAGGAAATTCTCAGTGACCAAAAATGAGGGATGCTCTTATTTTTTCACTTGAAAAACAGATAATCTACTGTAAAAATATAGACAAGTAACTGAGAAAGTTAACTTATTATGGAACTTATACAGTTAATTGTTAGGACAGATAACAAAGGCCATTATGACAAGACAGTTCTCATAATCACCATGTCTTGTGGCCAGTTGGGGACAAAGGTATAGTCTAACACCCCATCCTCCCTATTTTACACACTTTTGCTATACCCAGGGAATTTTTGACATTTACTTATCAGTTACCCTTGTAACAAAATTCTTTACACTTCAGTGTCAGCTGGTTACTGGTGCCTCTTTGAAGGGTATTTCTACTCCAAGACAAATTCTTACTATGAACTATTCTCTCTGAGGAAGGAATATAAAATGAAGGTCATTTTGGGGGACAGGAAATTTTATCCTAATAAAATTTTATCCTAATAAAATTAGGATTTAAAATTTTTATCCTAATAAAATTTTACATCATTAAAATAAAAAGATGGAGTATCAGAGAGAGGAGGATGTTTGTATTTAAGTCTCCTTCGTAATTGCCGGGAGACTCTGTCTGGCTTGGAGCCCATCTTGCCCCACCACAGGAGATTAAGTAAGTGTTGGGATCTGGTGACAAATGAAGGACTTCGGGGCATTGGAAAGTTACAGGAAATGAGAAGACAGGACAGCTCACATGGCAATAAGGAATTTAGAAAAAAAAGATGTAGAAAGAGGGCAAAGAAGCAAGATTTGAGTTTGTTTGTTTTTTTAAACCTGAGAGCAAATGTTTGAATAACAGATGGTAGATAATTTTTGGACATTAGCAGGGTGATTACATAGAACAAATATTCTCTCGTGGTTTTTATGCAAGATAGTCTTAGAAAAGGATCACAGTTACATACCCCATCGGAGTAATTGGTAAGCCTAGATTCTTTCCTGAGGCTGTGACCCTGCCACCAGAGTCCAAGACAATCCATTCCTTAATGCAACATATCTGAGGCAGGCTAAAGATAAAAAAGATGGAGACTCTTAAACATATATGACTTAACATGTTGTATTTCAGCAGACTGAACATTTTCTCTCTAAACCTCCTTTTCAATTTCAAATATGCATAGAGTGAAGCACCCTGTTCTAGGTACAGCTCAAACCCCTACCCACTCCCCCATGATTACTGATCAAGGACTGCCCAGGTTTTTTTCCCCTCCTGTTGGCTAGCACAGGGTTTAAAAACACCTTGAAACAGAGAGAGCACTGTCTTTGCTTCAGGCTCCCACCTGGCTCACCATGGCCTTTTGTAACTCCTTTCCCTAAACTTTAATACACTTTTATTATCACCCACAGTATGTCTACATATCCTGCCGGCCTGGATGCATCTGTATAAGATAAACAAATACGGAATTTTCTGTTTACCAGCGACTGTGACAATCCTTCCCCCTACTTTAAAAAAAAAATCACACAAGTGTTATGAAATTGAAGAAGTGGCCTGGGAAGTCTGTATTTTAGATAGAGTCAGAAGTGGGTCAAAATAATGAAAGATTGAAATAGGAGAAAATGATTCTTAGATATGAAAATAGTACATGTTTTGCCAAAGAATATGTATATATGCACATGGAACATTGGCTAAGAGTCTGTACAATTCAAGCTTCATTAACTTCAGAAAAAAAAATGATAAAGACTTACACCCAACAATGTTTAAAATTTTAATTATATGCATCTTAGTTTTGTGATTTGAGTCATTCCCTCTGTTTAAAGACATCAATCAATAATCATTAATTTGCTATTTGACATTAACAAGACTAAAAAAGTGAAAAATATTAAGTTTGACATCTGAGTTAGTGAATGGGAAACAAGTTCTGAAGATAACACATACTTTTGTGCCTCTGAGAGCTTAAGTGTTTGGGTGAAAGACAAACTTCCAGACAGTTGTCAGATGTTCAAGACACTGGAATTGGTCGGGTCCAAGTCAAGGGCTCCAAACTATAAAGGGAGCACAGGTTAAAATCTTGGTCACACATGGAATATACAGAAAAGTTCTCTAGAATAAATACAAGAGATGAGGAAAGGGTGGCATTAGAAAATGGAGCAGCAAGGCTGGGCAGAAGGCTCTGCTCTGCTGTGGGGGGGAAGGGCTCTTCAGGCTATTCCCTTCTCTGACCTTTGTGACCCTCCTATGCTTTGTGATGCAGGCTGCAGGCCTGGGTATATAGCCAAGCCCACAACCCCCTCAGAACTCAGTTGCCTCAGGCAGCGGTGCAACTCAGATTATGAAGAGTATATCTTTTCTGAAGAGCCACATAGAGCTATGGCTGAACTATGGCTCAACTTTCTTGGATATTGACCCCAAGTGCACCTTTCTGAGTGCCTTGGGGTTGCTACTTCTGTACCTGTGTTACAGATTATCAAAACGAACTTTACCAGCCCACGCCAAAAATAACATCCCAAAGGTAAGAAAGTATGGGTAAACCCCAACAAAGAGAGATTCTTTGTTAGTGTTTCCTATTTCTATTCTCACATTACTGAATGAGTTTGGTTGTCTCTGAGAGACATCTGACATGGGAAGTCTGAGAAGATAAAACATCACTATTCTAGGCTATGAGGCCTGGTAAGTGAAAGGGTTCAGGGAGGACTAAGGTTTCCATCTGAATTCCATAGACTCCCTCTCTGCCTGTGCTATAGAATCCCAAATAGTGATTCTGGTGTCCTGATTAGTTTAGCTAGAGAGACTGGCTTTTATGAAGGGAAACAGTTGTTCCTGACACTTGATCCTGAGTCCTATCCCCATGTCAGGTGTCTATTCACCAAGCCTTTCTTTGTGCTGGGCTGGTCAGGAGAACTGTGCTGACCTCTGAGGGCCTCTGAGAAGAGCCTGGAACTTGACCTCTGTGCCCAGGACTCAAGGTCCTCTGAGGAAGCACATATGTGATTGTTGGCTGCAGATTCTATGCTCTGCTTGAGCAGAGGACTTCTGACCAAGAGCCCCAAGTGTGGTTCTCACTGACAAAACCCACATTCATGTTTTCCAAGAAGAAAAACTGAAAATATTCATCACCTTTAAAAACTTTAAAAGAGGAAGGAACAAATCTCTGTTCATTAAATGGACAGTCATATTCTACCTGGTTAATGGATGTCTGAACAGGCTTCAAAGAGAAGCAATATAAGTGAGTCACAGCCCCTCATTCTTGCCTTTTTTGTTCCCAGCATCGGGGCAGATATAAGAGAAGGAGAGGCGCATTTACAGGTATGTTTCTTCCTATTTGACCTGATCTCTCCAAGGATGTAACCCTGACCCTTTCCATGAAGTCCCAGGCCCATGGTCTCTGAGGCAGTCAGTTCCTAGACACACTCTCTCAGCAAACAGAACCCTCAGAGGAGAGGCTCAGAGGGAAGCAGTCATACCTGAGACACTTCTCAGAGTCTGGACTCTGCTCAACCATGGGCATGAGACCTGGGCAGTGGGTGCTGAACACCAGTGGTAACAAAGATGTCCAGGTTGGACTACAGGATGCTTTAGAATCACAACTTATGTCTCCTTACATTGTGTAAAGTGCTTAAGTCCTTAATATGCTAAGCAGAGTACCTATCCAAATGGGACTTCTGTAAGATGCTTATTTCTAACTTCATTTTATATAACCCCTGGTTTTCAAGGACACAGAACTTTCTGGAGAGAAGTGGAGGAGAAGAAGAGAGAAGCAGAAGAGTGGAAGAAACTGCTTGCTATTGTGACAAGGTGATTAGTCATTTCTTAATTTCCTGATCCTTTTTTAGTATGTTCTGTACATCCCAGGAATTCAGTGAGCCTGCCCTTGACATAGGAGGGGTAGCCATAGCAATAGGCATAACAATGGAGCTCTTGGGGACAGGCTATATAGAATTGATTCTGAGGCCATATATGTGGGAGAAAGTAAAGGTCATACCAGGATTCAAGTGTTCCACCCCCACCGTGCCATCAGGCCCTCTGTTCTTTTGTGTTGGTCCTGGCTGTCACTTTATACTTTGTCTCCCATAGCCTCAAGGACAAGCATCATGATTCCACCCGCTTTCGGAAACTGCTATGTCCAGACCCCCTCTGTAGGATTTGCAGTCAAACAGCTACTGAGGTCAGTAACCTGCTATCTCTGGCATCCTTTGAAGTTTCTACAGCTTCTGAGTCCCCAGGGGGAAGCCACAGCACCTAAGAAAGAGTCATCATCATCCTTTACCACTCCTCCCTCAGAAATCCCTCCAGAGCATCCAAATCCAGGCCCTACACTTGAGGTTTCAATACCTCCTCCTTCCATTCTCTTACCTAACCAGGAGACTCCTTTGGAGGACTTACCTTCACTCTCACCACTGGATGAATCTCTACCACCAGAGCCTAAATTCTCCCTTTGATGCCAAATTCCCAGTGGACTCACTCTCATCCCAGAACCTTGCCTTTCCCCCTCTCCTACAGCATCATACCCAAGATACAGACCTGGTTCTCCCACAAGATGCCACTTTGCCTCTGGTGGACAGCCCTGGTGGGTTGTCCTCTTATGACCCAACAACCAGAGGCATTGGCAATTCCACCTTGGCAACATCAGAATTTTCATGGAGAGAGCCTGGTGTAAAGAGCTGGTCCTCTTCCAACTTGACACAGTATAAAGCCATGCAGGATTTTCTTTCCCTCCATTCTTCTGAGGCCTCTTCTGGAGGTGACCCTGCAATATACCTTATAGATCCTGGCAACCTCTCATTTGTCAGCCTTGATGTGCTCTCATTCCTGGAGAGACAAATCAAAGAGAGAGATGATTTATTGATATGGAAAGAAAAGGAAAGGAAAATAGAACCTTTTCCAAAACAATTTAAACTAGAGTACCCACTGAATTCTTCAGGGAAAATGTTAGTGTCAGTTGCTGATCAGCAGGACTCTGCAGTCTCCCTTCCTTTTGGGAGCAGCACAAGGACACCAGTGGAACTGCACATGCCCCAGCAGCATTCATACGTAAAGAACTCTGAACATGAATTAACAAAAAAATACACCCAACTTTTCTGGGGTCTTCCATCAATGCACAGCGAGTCCCTGAGCACTACTGTTCCTGCCTTCGGTGACTGTTTTTTTTATCTGCTTCAACAGACTGTACAATGCTTCTACAGTCTGTGAATCCCCAATCCTTCCTTCTTCCACACTTCCATCTTCGCCTGAGATTGAACCTCAAGTCTTGTACCAAACAAACCAATCTCAACATCTCTCTCCTGCCCAGGACAAGGCCCAGCTTCAGTCCTCTCTCCCAGTTCTGCCACCTTCTTCTCTACCCTAGCTTAGGAAGTGTGGAGTGTGTGTTCATACACCTCAGAGTGAGGCACTATCTCTATCACCATCTGAAATTTGCCACCTGGAATATAACGTGTTGCAAAAAAAACTGGAGAGTTTGTGGGATTTACCATCTGTGATCCAAAAATCCCAGGAAGAATTTTGTCCTCCAGCTCCCAACCTTCCATTGGTCAGCAGGTCCTCCAAGTCCCATGTTCAGAACTCCATCCTCCCTGGAGATTTTTTCCCTCAACAATGAGCTCCAGAAAAAACTAGAGCATCATCTTCGAAAGAGGCTCATTCAACACCGCTGGGGTCTGCCCCACAGGATCCATGAGTCTTTGTCAAAGATGAGTCCACTAACAGAAATTCCCTCTGAATCAAAGAGCATTGATGGACTCTCTTCTTTTAAGAATCAGAACAACAAAGATCTAAATTTCCAATTGAGCCAGCCCAGAAGCTTCTATAAGAGGAGTTCAGAGATGTTTCCTCTAGAGGGAGTGGGGAAGGAACAGAGACATAGTTTAGAGATTGGCCCAGAAGATCATCTGGCCAGTGACCAAGATGGGGCTTCAGATAATGGTCTAGAGTGTGACTCTGAGACAGACACAGTAAATAACTCACAGAGTCTGTGCAGGAATAATTCAAGAACCTCAGTGCTGAGCCTAGATCAGAAACAACTTAAGGATGCCCTGGAAGTACATTTGAAGAAGAAATTTGGGGAACTCAGTGAAGGTCAGATTCCTAGCACTGTGCATAGTTCACAGCAGTCTATGAAGATGACCTTGCCTCCACCTGAGAAATCCCCCAGTCAAATAAAGCAGAGTGATTTGGCACCAATGATGGGCAGTGACCCAAACATTCCCAAGGATATCTCCCTCCCTGATTCCGACAAACAAATGACTTTGGAAGACCATAGTACAATTTTTCATATGAGGATGATTAGTGGCCTTCCTCAGAGGGTCCAAGAATCCATAAATAACTTTAATAAAAGAGGACGGCCATCTCAGGCTTATTCTGCCCTCAACTTTCCATCCTCTACCACCCTTATTTCTGAGGTGGATTCTAAACTTGGGGTCTCCAGGTCCCTCAGAGGAAACTCCAATGCTTATGTTAAAGAAAAGATGGGGACAAGAGATCCAATCCCCATTCTAGATTCCATCCCTGCTGCCTCACCTGGGAGCAAGGAAGGACAGGGGTCCCAAAGACAGTCATTCTCTGATATCAAGAATGAGCCTATAGACAACCTTCATAAAATGAAACAGCTGTTTCCACAGCAGACCCAGACTGTCATAGAAAAAGCCAGTGAGAAACAGCCTGTAGCAGGGAATAGATGCATCCCTAACCTGCCCATAAGGGCATCTGAGGCTGCACCTGAGACAGGAGATAAAAGACTCAGCTCCAGCAACACTATACAAAAGTCTTGGGGAGAAAGAATGTTTTCCATATCTGATAACTCTGGGGAGACATTCAAGGCAGAGGAGCTCTCTGGTCTCCAATCACAACCTAATGCCATCTTGACAACCAGAGAGAGGGGAAAGTCCCCAGTCATATATGCGAATCCAGATAAAGCAGAAAGTACCCTGACCACTGAAAAGTCCCCAAGGGGAACATTAGTTCCTCACTACGCTGATGTGAACTCAAGAAAAGTAGAAATGACCCCCCGACTAATGAAATATTCCCGAGGGGAACATCAAGTCCCCATTATGCTGATGAAAATTTTAGAAAAGTAAAATCTACCCAGATTACTGAAAGGTCCCCAGTGGGAACATCAGTTCTCCATTATCCTGAGGCAAATTTTAATAAAGTAGAAACTACTCCAACCACTCCAAGGCCCCCAGTGGGATTGTCAGTTACACGTGATCCTCAGTCATCAGACTTTAAAAGTCAGATGATTAAAGAGTTGAAGCTGAAACTGGAGAGCAGGAAGCAAAGCCAGGCTCAGGGCCTTCCTGCTGATGTGCCCCTGGCCTCAAATGCCTCAACTTTCAAGACCTTACTTACTCATGACCACAGGGTCCCCAGTGGTGATGTGGCAAATTTCCAGGTGCTGCATGTCCAGTTGGACAACACAAAGACCAACCTAGAGCAGGGTCAGGAGCCCTGCATCAATGAGGATGACTTGCAAAAGGGTCAAGGAAAGAATTTCCCATCAACTGCCAAGATCATGAGCCATCCTGGGCTTAAAAGAGAGCTTGGTGGAGGGGACACAGGGTTGGAGACATCTCAACCCAGGAGGAAGAGCTGCTGCCCTCAAGACAGGGCATTGGAGAAGACACTTAGGAGCAAATCATCCTCAACCCTGTCACTGAAGGGACAGCCTCCTCCTGAAAACTGCTTCAGAAAGCAGATGAAGCACTTTTTTCAGTGGCTTTGCCCTGGAGCAAGAGGCAAAGGGCAGAGAAGTTCCCTGGGAAAGGGCATCTCCCCATCTGTGCAGGGCAGAGGCCTAGCTAAAGGGAGAGCTGCCTTTGCTGGGATTACGGAAGATGAGAATGTCACAAAAGGTATTACAGATGTCCCAGAGGAAAAATGTAGAGAAGCAGTAGATGTCACCTGCCCCCAAGGCCCCCTTTTTTCTCCCATGAAGCCTGGGAAAACTCAGAACAAGGCAAAACTGCAGGTCCAGCACAAGGCTGATCCTGTCCAGGAGCATCACTTCAACTACAAAGCTTCCTGCTCTAAAGCACCATGCGTCAAGTCCTGCAAACAAGAATCTGCTTTTTCTCACCCAAGTTATCTTGAGAGGAACAAGCAGATAAGAGCAGGGGATGGAAAAACCCCAAATAGCATGCCACTTAAGGAGCAGATCAACTACAAAGCCTCCTACTCTAAAGTGCCATGTGCCAAGTCCTGCAAACAAGAATCTGCTTTTTCTCACCCAAGTTATCTTGAGAGGAACAAGCAGATAAGAGCAGGAGATGGAAAAACCCCAAATAGCATGCCACTTAAGGAGCAGATCAACTACAAAGCTTCCTGCTTGATACCTTAAAGCAACTGAGGCCAATAGGAAAAGGGGACCAGGAACTAGAGAAAAGGTTAGATTAAAAAGAATTAACCTAGAAGGTAACACCCATGCACAGGAAATCAATGTGAGTCAATGCCCTGTATAGCTATCCTTATCTCAACCAGCAAAACCCCTTGTTCCTTCCTATTATTGCTTATACTCTCTCTACAACAAAATTAGAGATAAGGGCAAAATAGTTTCTGCTGGGTATTGAGGGGGGGAGCGGGAGGGGGTGGAGTGGGTGGTAAGGGAGGGGGTGGGGGCAGGGGGGAGAAATAAACCAAGCCTTGTATGCACATATGAATAATAAAAGAAAAATGAAAAAGAAAAAAAAAATAAAAAAAATTAAAATTAAAATTAAACCTATAAAATGCCCAAAAAAAAAAAAACAAAGCTTCCTGCTCTAAAGTGCCATATGTCAAGTCCTCCAAACAAGAATCTGCTTTTTCTGACCTGAGTTATCTTGAGAGGAACAAGCAGATAAGAGAAGGGGGTGGAAAAACCCCAAATAGCATGCCATTTAAGGATCAGAGGTGTGCCCCACCCTTGTCCAACAGGGAGCCCATGCCCCAACCCAGCTCCACCTGCAGGTGTCAAGAGCATCAGGTGTCTCTGGCTGTCACCAGGATTCCAGAAGGCACTAGGTTGGGAAATTTTTCCCTGCTGTTGAAGGAGAAAGTTCTTCTTCAGCATTTCAAGGGAGGAAAATTTCCTTCCCCAAAATAAATCATTTACTTCTCCAATAAATATTCTACAATAAATCGTCCATATCTCTAAGAAAAGTTCTTACAGAAGTCTTATCTTTTCTGTGTGCTGTTTTGTGGGAACTGGTTTTGGGCAACTCAAGGGTTACGCTTAGAGAAAGGAAGAGGTGCCTTTTCTGAGGGCACCTATTGGCTTCTACAAGGTTACCCCCAAATCTCCTTCCCTCCCTGTTAAAGTTTGAGGTTCTTATTCCTACCTCCCAGCTTAGCCATAGTGACATTGTATGGTAGCCCACATTTCCCCCCACACTGTTGCTTCCCATCCTCCAGAGTCATAGGGAAGACAGGTCATTCTAGCTGTGGGATGAAGGGTTGGAATATTTTTCAGAATAGAGTGGATGACCCTATCGTGGGAGCATGTGAAGGTACTGCTGCAGTGCATGCTGGGCTTGGTGGGGTCAAGTCTATGAAGAGGATGCTGCTGAACAATTGTCATGTGAGCCATGGTGATGGGTTTCTGAAACATATTTTGACCTTGCCCTGCAGGTTTCCTCACTGGCAAATCACTCAAGGGGACCAGGTCCCTCCATGGTTATTTCTTCAGTTTGCCCTGGACTGATGACATTTTTGCAGAGGAGAAGCAAACTTGAGCTGCCAGTGTAGGAATGTCACATAAAGAGTATGAAAGTCAAAACATAAAGAGTAAAGAATGACCTTGCCAGTAAAATTAACTTATGCCCCATTACCCCACATCATTACCTGTTCCTCTCTTTCTTAGCGTGATCCTGTCAGCACTTCCTCAGGACTGATGAGGACACCTGAAGGTTTACTCATGTCATATTGCAAGTGTACTTTGAGTGGGGCTCTCGGAGCACAAAATATCTGCCAGGCTCTCATCAAGCTATTTCCCTCTTTAGGAAAGGTGACCACCTTTCATCCATGCTTGATGACAACATGCAGGATCTCACCCTTATGAGTACAGTTCACATGTTAGGATGAAGGTGCTGTCTTTGATCTACTTGAACTTGGTGGAGCCATGGTAGATCTCTCCCGGGTCACCTGCACCTCATGATCCAGAACTGAGTCCTCAACTATGCACAGGGTCACAGGTATTTGGGGGCTTGTTGTGCACCTGTATGTAATGCTTTTATTGTTCAAGTCTGTGCTTGAACATATCCACTCTTAAAATAGTTGTCTGGAAGAAAGATAACTTCTTGGACAGACAGACTCAAATACACGATATTTGAAGTAGTTCTTATAGAAAAATTTGTGCCTTCTGGATGTCAAAAAAACAGAACAGCTGTCTACTACAGCCTCCTCACTCTACCATGATTCTATCTATCTATCTCTGCCCAGAGATATGCCATTGACCCTGCAGTGTGTGTGCAGATTATGTGGTAGGCCTGGAAAGGACAGAAGGTACACACACAGTGGGAAATCTGAATACCCATGAGGGTGGGCAGCCAATAACTAGTCTCTGAATTCCTTTATTGTCCTAACTTAGGATCCTTTACCTCAATCCCAGTTCAGTTACCCCATACTCTAAAATCATCACCAGGAACATATCTGCCATCTGGGGGTAGCACAAAGTTTCATTCCACCTTTTGACCTCATCCCCCTGTCCTTCCAGCATATGTCCAATTTGTCAATTTCACATATTTAACATTAGTCATGATCTCAGTTTTTCAACTGTCAAATTTTCCACTTCCCACTCTTTCCACATTGTCTTCATTTCCTCCCTTTTAAAGGTAGAATTCATTGTCTATCATTTAAACATTTAAAAAGCTCCACTGCAGCAGGACATAGTGGATCCCACCTATAATGCAAACTACTCTAGTGGCAGAGATCAGGAGGCAGTTTGAGTCCAGCCCAGGCAAAAAGCAAGACCCTATCTCAACAAATAAATCAGACATGGTGGCTCACATATGTAACCCCAGCTCTGCAGGAGGGGTAGGTGGACAAAAATGTGAGACCATATATGAAAAATAGAAAAAGGTCTGGAGACACCACCAAGGTGGTAGAGTGCCTCTAGATAACTAGAAGAACAGCAATCCCAGATCTGTATTTTGGAAAAATGACTGGCAAGAGAAGCTGGTGAGAGTCATGGGGAAATGCACAAATGAATCACAGTGTCACACAGCATACTGTCATATAGATGTTAGAAAACAGGTGATTTATAGCTTTAGGTGCTTATATTTCTCCACAGTACAGGAACAGATCCAGCTTCTTTCTCATCATCCCTTGGTTCTGCCCAGTGTCCCCCGCCTCAGGCCACGTCTCTTGTGGTACAAGATGTCAGGCAGGAAAAAACAGCCATTGTCTCTGTGTTCCCAACTGAAGTCCTAATATTCAGGTGTATGGGGCTAGCATAAGTCACAGGATCACCAGTGAATCAATTGTGATCCATGAACCAGTGCCTATTCACACATTTTTGAGACCATCTACTAGGTAAAGTTGTCCCTCAGTATCTTCAGGACACTGGTTCCAGATTTCCCAAGAATACCAAAATCTGAGGATATCCACGTTATATAAAATGACCTATTATTTTCATAGAACCTACATACATTCTTCAGTATACTTTAAATCATCTCTAGATTACTTATAATACCTAATAAAATGTAGATGCTATGTTAAATGCCTGTTATGCTGCATTGTTTTGGGGAAAATGACAAGGAAAAAGTCAGTGCATGTTCAGTATAGATGCACCATTTCTTGGAGGGGGGTGCAGTGCTGGAGTTTGAACCCAAGGCCTTGTACTTGGTAGGCTCAGCCCTTTTTTTTTTTTTTTGCTTTAGTTATTTTTCACATAGAATCTCCCAATTTTTCCCTGAACTGAACTGAGCCTGCAATCCTTCTACCTACACTGTCCCATGTGTCTGGGATCACAGGTACACAGCACCACACCTGGCTTATGGGCTGAGATGGTGTTTCAATAAATTTCTGCTGAAGCTGGCCTCAAACAGCCATACTCTCAACTCCATCTCCCAAGTGGTTGGGATTATAAGCATAAGACATGACACTGTACAGATGCAACTATTTTTTTCCTGAAAAATTTCGAATTTTGGTTGTATCCACAGATGTAGAAGCCACCAATACACAGGACTAAATATATAAAAATTGAGAATGGCTAGAAACTATTATTGTAATTTGAAATAGTAATTGAATCTAATAATAAAAACTTGAGGCTAGGGCTGGGAATGTAGCTCAATGATAGGAAACTTCTCTAGCATGTGCAATGCCCTGGGTTCAACCCCCAACAACATAGAAAAAATATTTTTAAAAGAATGAAATTCAGGCTTGTATTGTTTGTCTTTGGTAGGTTTGCCATTTTTTCAGTGGTTCATTTTTATTATATTATACACAAGTATTGGAGAAAGGACAAACTGGTCCTTTGCCACAATAGTCTGAGAATCTCTGGTCTCATGCAATGCTCCACTGTGAAGCCTTGCTCTGACAAGGTATGTGTGGCCAAATCATGGGGTGCCCAGCTATCTGGCTAAGCATTATTTCCAGATGTGACTGTGTAGATGTTTCCAAATGAGATTAACATTTAAATCAGTGGTCTCAAGAAAGAAGATGGTCCCTCCCCAAATGGGTTAGTATCACCAAATCCCTAAAGAACTGAATAAAACAAAAGGTGGAGAAAGAGAGAAATCATCCATTTTTCTGCCTGTATATAAGAGAGGGAAAATCTGTCTCAGCTAACCTCACAATGAGACACACACCATGGCTTCCCTGGTTCTCAGACCTTTGGACTTGGACTGAACTACACCAGCAGCTTTCCTAGGTCTACACATGCAATTTTGATCCTTATTTTAAGATAAGTACAATGATAATTTAATGTATAAGCTACATACACAAATCCTGCTTGTACCCACATTTAGTTTTAATCAAGCACACACTTCCACAATCAACTGTTCTTACAAGTATGTTAATAAACACCACGCCAGCTATTCACCCTGCCATCAGCTTTTTAAGCCCCACCATTTCTGCTACTAAAAGCATTCATTTTTAGAAGCTCTAATCTGATCTGGAAATATGAAGTCTTCTAAAACTTAACTGATAGTAAATCAAGTCTTTCAACACAGAAGCACTGGTATGAAACTTTTAGTTTTTCAGACAAACAAAAAAACCCTCTTGTTATCTTTAGAAAATAATATTAAAACAAATTAAGACAGATAAATGTTCTTGAGAAAACTTGTAGTTTCCTATGCCATCTCCTTAAAATAAACACAAACCAGTTAACTATTTTTACTAACCTCCCAGACCACTATTGTCTAAAAACTTTAGCAAGTCTCAGCTGTCAGTCAAAAGGACATTCAGATCTCACATATTAAAAGCTGCAGCACACCTTATAATGGCACAAATCTCTGCACACATAAATACTCCTTCATCCTTTGACTAGGTGAAAATTAGAAGTAACTACATGGTTTGTAACTAACTTTAATGTAGTCATTAAAAGCCAACAAGAGATTCAAGTATGGTTGTATGAAGGCAGGCAATTAAAGGCTCAAATATTACTTTAAAATTGAAGACATGAAAATAAAGGCTAAAACCTCATGCCTCTCCATATTTCATTTACATGCTTAGATAGTGGGACATGACTATAGAAAATATGCAGTTCTTACATATGGTTTCCACAGAAGATAGCAAAATGTTCAGAAAGTACAAAAGGTGTCAAAATCCATAATTTGCTTCATCAAATGCCTTTCTAGCTCATTTCAATTTTTCACTCATGGTGAGTACGTCTTTATCCCTAGCAAACTCCTTGGATCTTTTCGAATCAGGAAGACAATATCTTCCACTTGCACTTGACCTTGTCTTCTGATTGACAATGCTTTGTGAGTCATTTCAGTGATGAATTCTATGACAAGGTCTTCAAGACTATCCACTGACTCAGTGTAAGGATTCTGGTCACTCCAAACCTGTGCATCATACACTGTAATTCTTTAGAAAAAGTCTCTTTCTTTTACCCTGCTCACCTTCTGCACTCCTCCAATATCTTCATTTTCTCCTCAAAGATGGGGTCTTCTTCCTCATCTGCCATCCCAAAAGCTGCCACCCACACAGCCAAGTCGGTTCTCTTCTCAACAAATTAATTATCCAAATTAATTCTTTATCTTCTCTGTCTCAAACAGTACTCCAACTCCTCTCCTAAAGAAGGCAGCCCAAGTCTATTTTACAACAGTCAAAACCAGAAGTGTCCAATAGCCTGTATCACTCTACCTTACAAGAGCTTCTTGGGGAGGTCCCTGTTACTCCAGGTTAGGGTTTTCCAAAGCATGGTCTGCATTATTATTGGTTTTGCTGTTAGAAAAAAGATTCCATGGGAAATAATTGTGAGAAATACTGCATATTATTATCTTAACCTCACCCACATGCATACTAACTTGCTAGAGTTTCTGAAAAAGTCAACAGACAAGAACATTTAATCAAGTATTACATCACTTATTTGATCATGGCTCCTGTTCTTATGTGAAACAACTTTTATTATGTCAGGGACATATTGTGGTCTGCTCACTTGGCACTATCTCAGCCCCCTTTCCTTTTTTATCTAGAGTTCATGATTTGAAAGTTTGAACTGCAGGAAGTGCATCCTAGACTAATATAGAATGTACTGCTCTTTCTTGTGATATGCCATATATGAAATTACACATTAGTCAGACCTTTGAACATGTTAAGCAAATAGGGCATGATAGATGCCTAAGAAACTGGAGACCATCAATTATCCTACCAGAATGAGCATAGCTTCCCCTACATCTCTAAGAGGGCTGTGCAAATATTACAGGTGTCCATTTCACAGCCAGGCAGGACTTCAGTGTGAGGAGCCCCATGAGAGCAGAAGGATCCCACCTCAGCCCTACATTGTCTCCTGCAGGTAGACAGATAAGACTCATGGCTCCTCAGGGATCAACCTAGGTGGCGAAAGGGAGGGTTATCTGCCAAATCCCAAGGTCCCATCCATTTAATCAGGAAAGGGTGAGATTCAGAGGCCTTGAACAATCAGGCTAAGAGGAAACTTTATCAAGATTAATATTGTATAATTCCTTTGCGTTTTAGTTTGAGTACCTCTCACATTCATTACTAAAAAGGAGCTTTAAAGGTTTTTTGTTTATTTTTACTGTGCAGTGGAATATATAACTTTCTATTCTTTTTCTTAACACTTACTTCAATTTCAAATGCTTTCTAGCGATTAACAGATCACTGGCTTTTTACAAGAGTGGTTTCTTTCTTCTGAACCCTAACTGTGAACGAGAAACTGGTGCTAAGAATGGGCTCTACTGATGCCCATTCCTCCTAAGGAGCCACCTCGACACTTCAAATTGTTTCCAGAGGAGCTTAACTAATTCACTAACTGCAGGTGAAATTGAGTGGATTCAAAGTCCACACTGCCTTATGGAATGGACAGGAGGGAAGAACTGGGCTGCCCCCGAGTGGGTACTCCCAAGTAGCAATCACACTTCCACTTAGCTTACACTGAATTTCAGGGAACTTAATGGGCACTAAATTTCCAGCTCCAAGAACAACATTCCACCTTACCTGCGCACACACCTACGAGAGCCATTGGGGAGGAAGTTAGAGGGCAGGGTGAAGATCTTTTTATCAATGTCAAGTGCAGTTGAAGGAAGAACATTGAGTAAATAGAATAGGCAAACAGAGGGCCCAGCAATCTTCAGACCATACAATAGCCCTTGGTGAAATCCAGATTTTTCATCCTCGCCAGGGAAATTACTATAAAACTTACTAACGTAAATTTACTATGGCAAAAAACTTGTCACAATGTATATGCTACTTTATGACAAAGAAGGGAAACTTTTATATTTGACTAAAATGTGTCATTTCCAATTAATTAAACTCTTTAAGCAAGCATGTGATTGCTATGGTGGCTGTCAAGGTTAATCAAATTATCTTTGTTGTTGGAAATATGAAATAGGTCTCAATTGTCAGTAGAATTCATCTCCCCAGGTATCTTCCTCATGATACTGGCCTCCGGTCCTTTGCACTTAGGTTGCATAGAGTTCTTAACTTGCACACAAGATTGTAGTGGATAGACGGTTCCAGGAATTTCCTTGCTGTTCTTATCTCTCCCACCACCACACATACACAAGCACCTTATAGACACCTAACACCATACCTTAGATATTCAGTAGGAACAAAGAAAGCTAAGTGGGAGAATGGTCAAGAACAGGAGTTTTAAGAGTCAGACACTTGAATTTGATATCTAGCCCAACCATTTACTAGTTATGTGGCCTCTGTCAAGTTCTCCAACATCTCTGTGCTTCAGTTTCCTTACCAGTAAATTGGGGCTGAGACCTTCCAGGACAATAGTAAGTACTAATTAACTTCATACAGATAACACTGAACAGAGCACCTGAACCATCAGCATTAATAGAAAGTCTCCAACCTCGCTGTAATTCAATCTTTCTAATTATAGGGCAACATAAGAACACATGGAGACTGCAATACTCAAGTGTTGTCTTGTTTTTATGCTCAAGCCAATTACTCTGGTTCACACATAATATTTTGCCTAGTATGAGAATCTCAGAAAACTACTTCTGTTCCTTAATCCTAACCCCTGACCTTTTCAAAGAAAATAATGTTTAAAAAAGACCTACCTGTACTCTTATTCCATTTTAGTCCCATGGCTTGAAATCTTAAAATCCAGAGATGCCAGAAGAGATTGGTAGATGTGTTTCTCCTTCATGATCATGTACATTTAAACAGCCTTAATCATTGAGCAGAATTTCAAGGCCTTGTTAAAGAAAATAAAGAACCAATGGTCTCTATTAATAAACTCAAAATGATGGAAATCATTTTATAAATAATATGAGGAAAACTCATTGTCAGTGAGTAAAGGTCATTCTTTTTGATACTCTTCTTGATATTTCATAGTATGAGTCTCTCGTTTATTTAATGGTTCCTGTTGCCTAGCCTGTAATACTTATCGGCAACAAAAAATAAATAAAATGAATTCTAACGCTTTTTAAGTTAAATCTCCAGGTATAAAAATTTCTCCTACATTGAGCTTTCAAAATTATTAAATTGTGTAATTTATCAAAACAAATGTTACACATTTTGATTATTAATTACTTTTCTGTTTGTTCACTGAAAATAGCTTTGCTGTAATGAGGTAGATGGGATATTCCTCCAAGCATTCCTGTATAGTTGGGCAAACATCAGTTACTGCATGAGTGAAAGTGTTCCTTATCATTTCTAGTCCAATCTTTTTATAGTTGGTAAACATTGAGAAACCCAAATAGTCTTTATAAGCAAATTCAGAGTCACAGAAATACTTTCAGAATTTGGAAATGGAAGATGTATCATTACCAAATGAATCTAAGTTATTTTAATTCATCCTTCATTGTGTGATCAAAAAATCACACAGTATCAACGAAAATTATTTGTAATGATTATTCAGACACCAGTGTAATTTTGCAAAGCTGAAAACTGGGATTTTTATCAGAGACATGCACATTACCTCAGATCTCAGCATTTTGTTTGCCTCTGCCCCGCATCACAAGACATTTTCAACACACAGGGGCGGGTGGTGAGGCACGCGCGCCTCTGGAGTCAGAAAGGTCGCAGGTCGCTGCCTGACGCGCTGCCGCTTCCCTGAGACCTTGCTACTGGAGATGACCACCTCATCCTCGCGCCCCAGTGCCTCAGAACCTCACCGTGAAGCACCGCCCCGGACCGGCCCGTCACTCACTCGGTCCGCCCAATAGCGGCAGAGGGGTGGGCGGCGCGGGGCGGGGCCTGGGACGGCACACAAGCTAGCGGTGTCAGTTTGTCCAACGGTCTCCGCGGAGATGCTGAGGTACCGGTGCTCTGGCCCCAGACCCCAGGACGCCAGGATGGTGAAGGTGTCCGCTTCGTTTGTCCGGGCCGCTGTCCCGCCTGTGACCAGAAGAAGCTGCGGCCACCCGGCCGCCCTCACTCTGGTGAGTGCATGCGCTGGCGTCCGTCGGGGACAATGGCCAGGTCCGCCTCTTGTAGGGGCCGAGCGGCTGGGAACCGAGCCACCGGTCGCCGCACCGGGGCTGGACGGCGAGCCGCTCAGTGCTCCCCGTCCAGCCCGGGTCAGGGCATTACCCCACCCAGGGCGGGGCTGCTCCGGGTGTCCACATCCCCGAACTACGCTTCCCTGCAGGCAGTGCGCGGGCAATTGGGCTCCAGGGCAGGTGTGGGTCAGCGCAAGGGCAGCGACCCCGGCGGTGCTGCCTGACCTCTCCCGCTGATCAGAGGTTAGAAGTGCCCAGCACCGCGCGACTGGACCAGGGGCGCAGGGAGAGCAGGTGCCGCTGTCACTAG
Organism: Castor canadensis; assembly: GCF_047511655.1. Lineage (NCBI taxonomy): Eukaryota > Metazoa > Chordata > Mammalia > Rodentia > Castoridae > Castor > Castor canadensis. The sequence continues at coordinate 89,921,516 of NC_133398.1, forward strand.
GCCTCTCCCTGCGGATAGCACTGCTGGGGCCACCAACAGTGGTGTCCTGTGAAGCCTGGCCTTTTAAACACCCAAGAGCCCCTGCAGTCCCAGGGTCTTCAGAGGACCAGGAGGAAGATTTTCACGCAGAGTTGACAGTGTTTTCCAGGAGGAACATTTAACACACAGAGAGGACACCAGAACACAGACTGCAGTCACTGACAGATGCCGCTGGGCATATCGCCTGACCCTGCCGTCTCTTCAGTTGAGGGAAGATTCATAGAGCCAACTTAACTATTTTAAAGGTACATTTAAAGGGCATTTAAGGCATTCACAATGTTGTGCATCTAGCACCTCTGCTCCCATGGGAACAATTTAGGGGCAAGCTTAGGATCAGCCAGTTCATCACATAGCCCACTCTTAGTGCAAGCATTCCTAGAGACAGAAATTTAAGTTGAATCATGGAGTTTGTTCCATCTGAACATAATGAGGCCTATTGCAAGAAAATTAGTTGAAGCCAAATGGAGGAAAGTCATATTAAGTGGGAGAATTCATTTTTGAATTGTTTTAGACCTTGAGGTTATCCCTGTTGTATATCACACTGTATGCTATATTTTTCCTGTATCAGCAAGTCCATTTTCATGTCTAGAAGATATGCCATAGAATCTAAAATTACTCTAGGGCTAGAGAACTAGAGAGTACAATTCAGATTTTTTTGTCTCATTTCAATCTCAGTAAAAACTGCTCAGAATTTGGGCTGGTGGATGGCTTAAGTGGTAGAGTGCCTGCCAAGCAAGTGAAAGGCCCTGAGTTCAAACCCCAGTACTACAAAAAAAAAAATTACTCAGAATTCTTCTGCTGGTAATGATAGACCTAGGGAAAGTCACAGTGCGCAGGGACAGTTTTTTTGGCCTTTTCTTTTTCCATCACCATTTGGAATTATTTACTTCAGACTTTGCGTATTTTGTTCCTCTCCATTCCTTCTCCTTCAGCAGATATTATCAAGACTTACTGTGTTTTGGAATAAGAAATAATGAGTTACCCAGTTCCCACCCTCCCTGGAAACAGTCATAAACAAAGCCTTTGCCATCCCTTATAAGGAATGACACATCTCTTGTTCTCAGGCCTAGTCCCTCCCACATTTACTCCCTTCTGCTTCATGTTACCCTAGAATTGTCAGTTCACAAGGGCTCCATGGTGCCTGGCTCCAATGTAGGAGTCTTATTTTCTGAACTCTTCCTACACAATGTTCATGACTGCCTCTAGAATCTCCTTTTATTGTGATTTTCTTGGGCGCTAGTACAAGAGAAAAGCCTGTGTTGTCATTTCATTGCTAAATTAGGCACCCTCATCTGAGACATTATGGCATGCATTGTTGTTTGTGCTTTGTTCTCAAGTGTTTTGCAAACATTTTAATCTCCAACATGTTATATCAAATGCAAAGCTGTAAATTTTAAAAAAATGCAAAGCTGTAACGTGATCAAAGGCCTAATGAGTAGAGGCAGATAAGAACAAAGAAAAGTAGGGGTAACTCAAGAAAACTGGTAAGAGATAAATATTACGTGGACACATAAATTTTGATATTAGGAATTTGACATTTTGCAACATTTGAAAAGTGGTATACTTGTGGAGTCTACTAGAGGTCAACAAAAAGGCTAGGGCCAGTAATTGATGACACAAAAATATGCTTTGATGTTTTCACCATCACATGATCTGCATTGACTGATGTTATTCCTGGAAACAAGTGGTAGATTGCTGAAGGGAAGGGTTTAGGCTGGTGATGGGCTGCACTTGAAACTCATGCAGACCAGGGATGACCTCTTGATTGAATACTGTAAGGATCCAACCCACTACATCAATGTGAGTACCCTTGGATACCTGCAGAGAATATTCAAGGATGATGGATGCCCCATCACAGTTTCCTCACATATCCAGGCATTGACAAATGGAATTTGTAGGGGCCAGAGTAAAATATGATTAAAGAACACAAAGATTAAACCCTACTGAACTGACTGAAACCTTTATTTCTGTCATTGTACAAGACAGAATTTGGGCAATCTTAATTTAGGATTATAGATGTCCCATACTGGATAGAACACAGCCAATGTTCTATGAGAGCATGGAGTGTGCAACTAATACAGGTTTTGACACATGGTTAGGAAGTAATTCATTATGTACAAAGGGTGCCTTGCAGCTTAACTTGCTAGTGGAACCTGGTTGAGCAGAGCTGAAAAAATTTTTAAATGTTTAATAAGGAGCTATTAATTCATTGGACTAGAACCAGAAGCCCTTTGGGATAGTAATGAACTAAGTAAGATTCAAACTTCAAGGCAATTTAGGAGCTGTTACACAGAAAACACTGGGAGCAGGGCTAGGATGTAGTTCAGTGGTAGAGTGTGTGCTAAGCATGAACAAGGATATTCCATCATAACACCAAAAAAAAAAGTTATATACTTACCCCTGCACATGATTTTTTAAAATTCAAATAGTATGGAAAGGGTTATTGAATAGAAAAGAAGTTACTCTCACCCCCATCCTTTGTCATTCTTCCTTCTGAGATGCAAACTCTTAAAGCCGTTCTAGAGATAATTTGTACATTTGATGTGGCTGTACTAGAATTTGTCAGCCTTCACACTGTTGATGCCATTTGATGATTGTAGGATGTTCCTTATCATCTCTGGTCTCTACCTTCTAGATGACAATAGCACTCCCTCCCTTTCTATGTTGTAACAACCAAAAAATGTCTCTTGATGGGACCACTGGTGTAGATGGTACTTATTACTGTCTCTCTCTCTCTTTTCCACCTTAGAAAAGAGCCTAGAATACATGCTATTGTTATACTTTTATTTTTAAAACCTTTTTATTAGTATGAATTAGTTGTACAGGGGGTTTCATTATGGTATTTCCACATATCACAATGTACTTTGGTTAGATTCAACCCTTCCATGATTCTCCTTCATCCCCCTTCCCTGCTTCTTAAAACAATTTCAGCTGGTCTCATTGTTCTATTTTCGTACAAGTATGTAAAATACATGGACCACATACACCCTCCTTAATCCTCTCAGCTCACCCCACCTCCAACTAGTACCTCCTCCCCGCCCCCCCCGCCCCCCCCCCCCCCGCAACAGGACATGTTTTATATTCCTGCCGTTCAGTTTTCAAAACATCTATTTGTTCAAAAGCTTTCACTATGGTATTTCACACTTGCCTGTATTATACATTAATCAGATTATCCCACTCTGTTACTCTCTCTTTCTCTGTCTCCCCAACCTCTTACTATTCAACAGCTTTCACTGTGCTTCATTGTGCTACCTTCATATGCAGATGCAATGTATTTTGATATTATTCACTCTCTGTTATTCTCTTTTCCTCTGCCACCTCCCCCTAGTCCACTTGAACAGTCCAACTATTACAAACATATAATATATCACTATACACATACATACACATATATGGTCATATATGTATTTATGCTGCATTTATCTTTTAGGTCTAGCTTCTACATATGAGGGAAGACATGCAACCTTGGTCCTCAGCCTGGCTGGCTTCACTTAACATGATGTTCTCCAGTTCATTCATTTGCCTGAAAATGACATAATTTCATTATTTATGAATTAATAAATCTCCATTGTGTATATTTACCACATTTTCTAAATCCATTCATCAGTTGTGGAGCTGTTTCCATAGCTTAGCTGTTGTGAATAGTGCTGCAGTAAGCATGAGCATCCAAGTGTCTCTATGATATCCTGGCTTAAATTCCTTCAGATAGATTCCCAGGAGTGTTATCACTAGATTGTATTGTATTTAATTTCTTGAGGAAGATAGTGTTCATACCAATAGTATATAAGAGTTCCTTTCCCCCTACATCCTTGCCAGCATTTGTTGTTTGTGTTCGAGGATAGCCGTTCTGACTAGAGTGAAGTGAAATCACAGTCTCATTTTGATTTGCATTTCCATTATTGACCACTTGTACTTCATCTTTTTAGAATTGTCTGTTTGGTTCATTTTTCCATTTCTTCATTAGGTTGTTGATTCTTTGAGAAATTAGTATTTTGAGCTCCCTGTGTATTCTGGTTATTAATCTCCTGTCAGAGGTATAGCTGGTAAAGATTTTCTCCCATTATGTAGGCTGTCTCTTCAGTCTAGTGACTGTTTCCTTTGTTGTGCAGAAACTTTTCAGTTTGATGCAGTCCTATTTGTCAGTCCTTTCTCTTAATTGCTGAACCATTGGAGTTTTATTCAGGAAGTTATTGCCTATGCCTATATGTCCCAGTGTCTTCCCTATTCTTTCCTGTAGTAGTGGTTTCAGATTTTCGGGTTTTACATTAAGATGTTTGATCCACTTGGAATTTGATATTAGTAACAGGGTGAGAGACTGGGATCTAATTTCAGTCTTCTGCAGGTGGATATCTGGTTTTCTCAGCATCATTTGTAGAAGAGGTGTCCTTTCTTCAATGTATGTTTTAGGCTCCGTTGTCAAAAATCAAAAGGCTTTAGTTGCCTTGATTGATGTCTGGTACTTCTATTCTGTTCCACTGGTCTTTGTGTCTGTTTTTGTGCCAGTCCCATGCTGTTTTCATTACTATGGCTCTGTAATATAGCATGAAGGCAGCTATTGTGATATGTCCAGTGTGTCTTTTTTTGCTCAGATTGCTTTGGTTATTTGAGGTATTTTGTTCTTCCATATGAACCTTAGGATGGACATTTCTGTTTGTCAAGAAAGTCACTGGAATTTTAATGGGAATTGCATTGAACATATCAATTGCTTTCTGTAGTGTGGCCATTTTCACAGTATTGATTCTGCCAATCCCTGAGCATGGCAGGCCTTTCCATCTTTTGATGTCTTCCTTGATTTCTTTTGCAGTGATTTATAGTTTTTGTTATATAAGTCTTTCACTTCTTTCACTTTTTTGTTCTGTTATAAATGGGATGGTTTTCTTGATTTTCTCAGTCTGCATTATTGATGTATAAAAAAGCTTAATGATTTTCGTATATTGATTTTACATCCTGCTATCTTAGTGAAAGTGTTTATGAGATCTTAGCGTTTTTTAGGGTATTTTAGGTTTAAGATCATATCAAATAGGGATAATTTGACTTTTGAAACCATTTTTTTCCTTTCTCTTGCCTTACTGCTCTGGCTAGGAATTCCAGTTCTATAGTAAATAAAAGTAGGGAGAGGGGAGAGTGAACACCCTTGTCTTTCTCTTGATTTTAGAGAAAATTATTTCAGATTTTCCCCATTGAGTATAATGCCATCATCATAACTGTACTGTTGTGGTATGATCTTTTCTGTTCCTAGTTTCTTTAGAGATTTTATCTTGAAAACATGTTGAATTTTGTTGAAGGTTTATTCTGTGTCTGTTGAGATGCATCATGTGTTTTTTTGTCCCCGATGCTGTGTATGCCTTGTATTACATTTATTGATTTGCATATGTTGAACCATCCTTGCATCCCCAGGATGAAACCTACTTAATCATGATGTGTGATCATTTTAATGCATGCCCAAGTTCAAAACAACTACTTCTGAGAATAAAGGAACAGATAGGTCCAGATACAATAATAGTGGAGGTTCTTAACATCCCACTCTCAACAACAGACAGACCATCCATATGAAAAAAAAACAAATATATTCTAGAACTAAACAATACCATGGACAAAATGGACTTTACAAACATTATAGAATTTTCCAGCTACACCAACAGGTTGAAATTTTTCTAAGCTGCCCATGGAAATTTCCCCAAAATAGATCACATCTTAGGCCATGAAGCAAGTCTCAACAAATACATAAAGAGCATAATCCCTCAAATCCTGTCAAACCACAGTGGAATAAAATTAGAACCACAAAAATCATTCTAACTCATGGAGATTGAACAGCACTCTTCTTTATATTCCTTTTTTAAAATTGTGCTGGGGGATGATGGAAGCGAGAGCACACAAGGGAGGGGTGAGGATAGGTAAGACACCTAAAAAATTGGCTGGCATTTGTTGCCCTTAACGCAGAGAAACTAAAGCAGATACCTTGGAAACAACTGAGGCCAATAGGAAAAGGGGACCAGGAACTAGAGAAAAGGTGAGATCAAAAAGAATTAACCTAGAAGGTAACACACACGCACAAGAAATTAATGTGAGTCAACTCCCTGTGTAGCTATCCTTGTCTCAACCAGCAAAAACCCTTGTTCCTTCCTATTATGGCTTATACTCTCTCTACAACAAAATTAGAAATAAGGGCAAAATAGTTTCTGCTGGGTATTAAGGGGGTGGGGGGAGAGGGAGGGCGGAGTGGGTGGTAAGGGAGGGGGTGGGGGCAGAGGGAGAAATGACCCAAGCCTTGTATGCACATATGAATAATAACATAATAAATAAATAAACTCTGACCAGCCAGAAAAAATAAATAAATAAAAGAAAATTGTACTGGGGGTACATCATCACATTTACAAAAGTTCTTGCACTATATCATAGTTAAATTCACCCACTCCATCATTCTTCTTTACTCCCCTCCCCCATTCCTGGAATAGTTTCAACATGTCTCATTTCTCTATTTTCACACATGAGTAAATAATATTTCCACACATTCACACTCCTACACCATTTCCTTATATCTTTCCCCCTGTCATTGGTGCCAACCTTTAGATAGGAATTGTTTTACCTTCCTGTTCTCCATCTTGGAGAAAAAGGAATTTTTGTTTGTTTAAGATATCTATACAAGGAGTTTCCTTGTGACATTTCCATGTATATATGTCTTATAACTAGAATTGGTTCATGCCTTCTATTTTTCTCCTTTTTACTTTGGTCCCCTTCTTAGGGTGATTTCAACAGGCTTAAAGATTCTATAGTCATTTTTGTATAGAAAGTACATCATTCATATTGACTCCTTTTATTCTTCCTCTTCTATTAGTGAACTCCCCTTAGCATAACCTGGTTTTTATAATATTTCTTGTGTTTGTATTGTGTCTGTCTCCCACATATGAGAGAAGACATGTGACCTTTGCCTTTCTGAGCCTGGTTACTTCACTTAACATGATGTCCTTCAATTGTATCCATTTACCTTCAAACAGCTTGGCTTCATTCTTTGTTATGACTGAATAAAACTCCATTGTGTATGTATGTATATATATATATATATATATATATATATATATATATATATATAATCACATTTTCTTAATGCATCAGTTGTAGCACATCTGGGTTGTTTCCATAGCTTGGCTATTGTGAACAGTGCTACAGTAACATTGGTGTACAGGTGTCTTTATTGTATCTTACCTTCCTTTGGGTATATCCATGGGAGTGGTATTGCTGGATCATATGGCAGTTCTATTTTTAGTTTTGTAAGGAGTCTCCATACTGTTTTCCATGGTGGCTATACTAATTTACATTCCTACCAGCAGTGTCTGAGGGTTCCTTTTTCCCAATATCCTTGCCAATATTTGTTGTTTGTGTTCTTGATGCTAGCCATTCTAACAGGAGTGAGGTGGAATCTTAATGTAGCTTTGATTTGTATTTCCTTAATGCCAGGATGCTGAGCATTTCTTCATGTGTTTTTCAGCCATTTGGACTCCTTCCTTTGAAAAAGCTCTGTTCATTTGCCTTTTCTTCATTGGGTCATTGAGTTTTTATTAGTTTTTTTGTTAGATGTATAGCTGACAAAGATTTTCTTCCATTCTGTAGGCTGCCTCTTCAACCTAGTGATCATTTTTGTTGTTGTTGTTGTTGTGCAAAAGATTTTTAGTTTCATGTAGTTCCATCTGTCAGTCTTTCTTTAAGTTGCTGAGCCATTTGAGTTCTATTCAGGAACTCATTGCGTATGCCTATTATTCCAGTGTATTTCCTGGTCTTTGCTGCACATGCTTCAAAGTTTCAGGTCTTATTTAAAGTCTTTAATCCACTTTCTGCAGATAATTGTACAGGATGAAAGACATGGATCTACTTTCAGTTTTCTGCATGCAGATATCCAGTTTTCCCAGTGGCTTTTTGTTAAAGAGGCTGTCTTTTCTACATCATGTGTTTCTGGTGCCTTTGTCAAAAACCAGGTGGGCCTAACTACATGGATTCATATCTGGGTCCTCTCTTCTGTTCTACTGGTCTTTGTGTATGTTTTTGTGCCAGTTCCATGCTGGCACATTGCTATAGCTCTGTAGTATAGTTTGATACCTCCACCGTTGCTTTTTTTGCTCAGTATTGCCTTGGCTATTTGTGGTCTTTTGTGATTTCAGGTGAACTTTGGTGTTGATTTTTCAATCTCTAATGAATATCATTGGAATTTTGATGGGGATTGTATTGAACATGTAGATTACTTTTGGTAGTATAACCATTTTCACAATATTGATTCTGCCAATCCTTGAGCATGAGAGATCTTTCCATCTTCTGTATTCTTCTTTGATTTTTTCAGTAGTTTATAGTTTTCATTGTGGAAGTCTCAGTTCCTTTGTTAAATATATTCCTAGGTATTTGTTTTTAGGCTATTGTAAATGGAATTGTTTTCCTGTATTCTTTCTCAGTCTGTTCATTGTTAGTATACAGAAAAGCTACTGATTTTTCTAATTGATTTTGTATCCTGCTACTGTGCTGAAACTGTTTATGATGTCTAGGGGTTATTGGTGGAGTTTTCTGGGTCTTTCAAGTATAAGATCATATCATCTAGGATAGCTTGAGTTTTTCCTATCCTAATTAAATTCCTTCTATCTTATTGCTGTAACTAGGAGTTCCAAGACTAGGTTGAATAAGAGTAGAGAGAGCAGACACCCTTATCTCCAAACAGCTTTTGAATGAGCAATGGATCATTGAAAAAATTAGGAAAGAAATTAAGAAACTCCTAGTTTTAAATGACAATGAAAACAACTTAAGTAGACCCTGTGGGACAGGACAAAGGCAATGTTAAAAGGAAAGTTGATGGCCATGAGTGCCCACATCAGAAAATTAGAGAGAACACAAATAAACAACCTGATAATGCACTCAAAGTTTTTAGAAAATCAAGAATAAGCCAATCACCAAACTAGTAGATGGAAAGAAATTATAAAAAATGGATGAGGGCAGAAATTAATGAAATGGAAACCAAAAGAATAGAACAAATTAATGAAACAAAAAGTTGGTTCTTTGAAAAGAGAAAAGATCAAGAAACCTTTAGCCAAACTAACCAAAAGGAGAAAGGAAAAGACCCAAATTAATAAAATCAGAGAGGACAATGTGGATATTACAATAGACCACAATGAAATTCAGAAGATCACAAGGTGTTATTTTGAAAACTTATACTCGAGCAAACTGGAAAAAGAAGAAGAAATTGATAAATTTCTCAATACCTAGAGTACATAAACAACTTAAGCAGATCTATAACAAGTAATGATACTGCAACAGTTATAAAGAGCCTCCCTCCCCTCAACAAAGATTAACTCAGTGCTGAATTTTACCAGATTTTAAAAGAAGAACTAGCACTAAGGCTTGTCAAACTATTCTACAAATTACAAAGGAAAGGAATACTGTCCAGCTCATTCTACAAAGCCAGTATTACCCTGATACCCAGGCTCTGTAAAGATGAAAAAAAAAGAAAGTTACACGCCAATGTCCTTGATGAATGTAGATGCAAAAATACTCAATAAAATACTTGCAAACTGAATCCTATACTTTTTACCCCTAATAATGCAGCTTGGATATCTTTCCATATCATTATACAAAGATCTGACTCCTCCTTCATGGCTGCATCTATTCCATTGGACAGGTCATTTTCTTTTACCAGTCCCATGTATTATATTATATTATTTGGGTTGTTTTACTTCACTGCTGGCACAAGCATCATTCAGTAGCTGTTGCTCTAAGGGATGTCATGTGCCAGGCCCATCCTTCACCAGACCTATAAGCATAGCCCGGTATACCAATATAACATCCATTCCTGGATGTGGAACTGTTGAGGGTGTGTTCATCGTCTCAGTCATTGTGCATAACTAATAGATGTTAGAAAGCTGTAGATCACTTTAAGTAATATACTCTGAATAGTTAGTAATTAGGCTGTGGAGAGTTTCTGGGTTCTGTTGTATGACTTAGATTACATTGTAATGGGACTTCTAACACCTCTCCTAAATATTAAATGCTGAGACATGTCACTGTTCCAGCTCAATTTGGATATACAAATGTCTAGAGTATAAATGTACCAAATGAAACATGAAGTTAGCTTTGTAGATTTGAGGGATGTTTGTTCATACTGATGTAAAAACTTACAATTTATAGCAGGTCAAATCTGTTTTCCAAACTTCAGTTACCTAAAGCTATATTTTCATATAGTCCTAAATTCCTAATATTTGAACTTCTGCTTGAGTCTTCACATTTACAAGAATAAAAACTAAGCTAAACAGATTCTAATGATGTGTGCCCTGGAAATTTCTCTAGGTGGTTTCTTATTTATCATTCTGAATCTGTGAAATTTTTACTGTACAAAGATGAAGAAAGCTTTTCTGTTGATGATTGCTTTCCTGAACCAGCACACACTGCTGCTTTTGAGAGAATCAAGGTCTCTTGGTGAAATAATACTTAAGATAATAATACTGTAAGTGCATACTTGAATAATAAAGCAAGCTCTGAGATAGAGAAGGTAGGTAGATATGCTACAAAGTTGCATTAATGGAGGCACTTGGGATTTTTTTGTTTTGTTTGTTTTTGTTTTCTTTGTGGTACCGGGCCTTGAACTCAGGGTCTACACCTTGAGCCCTGCCTTTTTTGTGATGGTTTTTTCAGAATAAGGTTTCGTGAACTATTTGCCCAGGCTGGCTTTGAACTGTGATCTGCCTGATCTCTGCCTCCAGAGTAGCTAGGATTACAGGCATGAGCCACTGGCGCCCAGCTGGCACTTGGTTTTCAAAAGTGCTCTTTGGTCACTTTTTCAACTTTTTTTTTGTATTGGTGGTGGTGATGTTGGGAATTGTACCCAGGGCCTTGAACATTCTAAGCACATCCTCTACCACTGAGCTACAACCCTGACCTCACTTTTTAAAGCTTCTAAAGTCTGTATTCTCTGTAGTGTTTTCCTTTTTAATATTTGAGAATGTTTATACAGGTGTGCCCTAGAATTAAAGCTTATTAATAGAGGTGGCATGATTCCCAGGTGAGGTTTAATGAGCCTTAATGTAATGGGAAACATTCAGAGAACATCTCACAGAATGAGGTTGAACAAATAAATTTTTAAGAAAGTCCAAATTTTAAAGATGGCATCTCTGTCATCAGATAGTCTTATTTTGCCTTTTAAAACATAAGTAGCTGGAAGGGGCGGAGGGGCAGAGGGGAGAAATGGCCCCAGCAATATATGTATATATGAATAAATGAATAAAGAAAAAAAATACATAAGTAGCTGAGCATGGTGATACATGCTTGTAATCTCAGCACTTGGGAGGCTGAAACAGGAGGATCATGAGTTCGAGGCTAGCGTAGGCTACGTAGTGAAACCTTGTCTCAAACAAGAACAGCAAAAAAAGGATTTTTCATCTTTGATATTAAAACTCACAAAATGTTCACTCCAACTGAGATGTTTACTCATTATTGTCTAGCCATTAATAAGGTAAGGGCTGGAATAAAACTCAGTGGGATAGTGCTTGCCTACTGTGTACAATGATTGTACCTTGCATTGCACCAACGTAAAAAAGAAAAAGATGATTAACATACATTGATATAAGGGAATGTAATATGGATATTATTAGCATATGCTAATTATGAAAGTTAATTCCATGGGAAACAATATCTGGTATGTATTAGAAAAAGAATGAAGTCTTTATTTCTACAGTAATAAAAAGAGACTGCATAAAATGGGGAAAAAATAACTGATTTTATTAACCATAGTGTTTCAATGATTTTTCCTCTCTTTAGTGTTTTGTTTGTAATTGAATGACTATATAATAGTTAATTGTTTTAAATATTTGTTCTAGATTCTATTTATACTTCCCAGAGAGATATTTTGTAACTAAAACTCTATTATGTCTCTTTTAGTTTATGAGAGAATGAATAATAGTGATAAATAGCTAAGGTTCTCATTAGTATACTCTGTACTACTTTAAAGCTAAGTTTATAGTTTCAATTCTGTTTCAGGTAAATGTGAAAGTCATTGTCCAAACCAGGAGCTACAATAACCTTTCCTGTACTCTGGAATAATGAAGACACAAGAAGATTGTGAGGAAGGAGTTTTTCAAGATGGTGAGTTTTTTACAAACTTGTTCTGGGAACCTCTTTTGCTTAAAATTTTTAGCCTTCTCAGAATGAAGGCGTGAATAATGATTAAAGTGGGAATTATGTAAATAGTGCTTATCATGTGCCAGGCAGGCATTTTTTGATAAACTTTCATGTATTACCTGGTTTATAAACAGCAACAGAGTGAGGGCTTTACCATACCATCCCTGTTTTCTGATGAAGAACCTGAGACATGGAGAGGTTGAATAGGTTGTCCAAGGTAATACAGTGAGAAGGGAACTAGTGAAAACTTGAACCCAATCCATTTTCTTCAGAGGCTATTCTCTTACTAAGTGACAGGTGACTGGAAAAGTTGTTTAGTTCATCTCTGAAAGGTCAGCATGATGTCCAGAAAGGTTATTTGTTTGTTTTGTTTGTTTGTCTGCTTGGCACAGGGTCTCTCTGTGTAACTCAGGCTGACCTAGAACTTGTCATCCTCCTGCCTCAGCTTCCTGAGTACTGGTATTACAGGCATGTACCACCATGCTCAGCTTCTATCTTTTAATTGCCATCTTGTGGAGATATAGTATAAATAGAATCCTCCAATATATGCTTATTTGTGAGTAGCTTCTTTCACTTTGCATAATGTTTGGGAATGGAGGTCACCACTGGAGGAGCCCATGCTGGTTAGGGGCAGCCTCTCTCATTTGAGGCTTGATACTCCTGAACTTGTAGCAGTTTCTATGAGACCCAACATGCTTTATGAAGGCCCTACCTTCTCATACAGCTCTAGCGAGTCCTTTTCTTATAGCTGAGAATTGCACCTGGCTGCAATACCCTCAAGGTGGTCTCAGTAACTTGCTCTTGGAAGAGCTTCCCTCAGTGAGAAGAATGGGCTCTGTGCCTGGGTGGAGCACATGTAGGCAAAGTGGATAAACTTGCCCTGTCTTCTGCCCAGGATGCAAGGCTAGGATCTTTTCTGAGAAACTGATTTTATGGAACAGGAGGGCCTGGAGCAAGAACTTAGGTGTCCCCTGCTTCCTTCCCAGTGACCTCCAGTGCTGGCTGGAGGTCTCAGCACCAGAGTCCCTGCAGCTTCTCCTTCCCTATCAAGGTTCCACTTCATAGAGAGACCTCAGATGTGGAGGCTGTGGCCATACCTTGAACATGCATACATTATTACCTGGAAGTTCTGCTTCTAGGGATCCATCTTAAACCATGACATTTCCAGATGCTAATGTTCCCTTCAAAACTGGTGTGAGAATAGTAAGTTAGAAACAGCAGAAGCTGCTGAATCAGTTGAGAAATTGTGGCCAGGGATGATGTATTAGGGCCAGGGGGTTGACTGGGCCATGTCTCCAGTAGGGGCAGAAGATAACAGAAGAGCTCATGTTCTTGTTATGCTCCTCACACAGCCTCTAAGAGCCACCCAGTCCTGCACAACAGGAGAACAGGGCAGAGGAGAAGCTTGTGGGGTCAGCATTGTTTCTGGGTCAAAGGACTATATCTTTTATTCAGTTTTCCATTTGTGTGGAATTCCTTATTTTACTAAAAGAAATAGTTTTTGCCTTTCATTAAATACCCTTAAGAATAAAAACTATAGAATTAACTGAAAATACATGAGTGAAATGGGTAGGATGTAATATGATATTAATCTTCATATAATTAAAAATATTCACAACATGCAAACATTCAAATATCAAATAACTTAATGGGGAAGTAAAAGATTTCAACATTTTGTCCACCAGTCTTGATCATCATTCATAGTCACGTTTCTCTCTCTGTCTCCTCTTCTCTTCTCTCTTCTCCTCTCCTCTCTTCTCTTCTCTTCCCCCTCTCTCCCCCCTCCCCTATCTTTACCTCCCTCCCTCTCTCTCTCTCAAACACACACACACACACACACACACACACACACACACACACACACACACACACACACATTCTCTTTTAGTCTATCTGTATCTCCTCCCACAACTATGTGTGTGTGCAGGTGACTATCACAGATATGTTGTTTTTAAAAACCAGGATCCCTGATACAGATGTGCTGAATATATCCATGTCCTCTTTTAACAGAATGGTTTCTTTGGCTTCTTTCCCTTTTGGCATACATAGGCCCACCTTAGCAACCACACAGTATTCTGTAGTACTTGCATACCAGGCTTATCCATCCATCCCCTCTACATGGATGTTACTGAAGTACAATTCCTTGTACTTCAACAGTGCTGTGAAGAGTAGTCTTGCAAGAACATCTTGAAAGGCTGTGCAACTGTCTAGGTGGGATGAATCCCTAGCATAAGAAGTGCTAGCTAAAGAGAAACATTTAGAGCTTTGATGGGTTATAAATTATGCCACACAATTCTCAAAAGAGAGGAGACCCCATGATCGAATCTCTCTGAGAATCCTCCAGGTGGTTTGCCCCCCTCTCCCACTCTCACCAGTGCTTGTCATCAGCAGCCTTCAAACCTACCAGACTGTTGGGGCCAGACAATGTGATATCTCAGGAATGTGTACATTACTGTGTCATCATGAGGAGGATGATCTGATGTCAGCAGGCTGTATGCAGTGATTCCTTTTTGTCCCCTTAGGCATGGAGATTTGAGGGTTCTGAATGCCCCATGTATGAAGCATAATCTGCTGTGGGTTCTGCAGAACACTCTTCCTATGGGTTTTGTCTTTCTACTTTTTCACATTGTTCCCATTTGATTTGACAGTAGCTTGAGTGGCCATTTCCTTTGTGACTTCTGAAACTCATGTCATAGAAAAGCACATCCAACCCCCAAAGGATGCAACTACCAACTTGAGGGTTTCTTTTTTACATAAGAACTTTGTTCCATCTGGGATTTCTTTTAATAACAAAAAGCAAAACGAATAAGGCCCTTTCAATACTATGTAGGCAAATAGAAATATCTGCTAGAAGTGATGTGAAAAATCCAGATTAGGAAACTTATAGAGACAGAAAGGTTCCTGGCTACCAGGGACTAGTAGGGGAAAAATAAGGAAAAACTGTTTAGGGGTTGAGGAAAATGTTCATAAATACATAGCAACGATGGCTGCACAACTTTAAGAATGCTGCATTGCCACTAAACTAAACATTTTAGAAGGGGGAAATCTTATATTTTCTTGAAAGAAATTTTTAAGAAAAAAAATACATATAACCAAAAAAAAAAAAAGGACTAGGGAAGTAAGCATAACGGCATAATGGTAGGGGAGTGAAAGGACAGGAGCTGGCCCAAGGCAAGGCTTGCTTAGTTGCTGGAGCTGGCTAAGGAGCCACTCGGAGCTCCATCTATGGAGCTGGTAGCCAAGATGTTTGTGATGGTGGCTTTCACTCCAGACCAAAGTATCTCTTCTATTGGAGACGGAAATTAGAATGAGCATACCCTTTTAGCACACGTTAGCATAAGGCCAAGCCCTGGGTAAACCCTGACCATGGAGATCCTGTCTAATGTTGCAATAATCCTAGGGGATTGGGCCCCCGTGGCACCCACTGTTGAGAGGAGCACAACATGTGAAACATGCAGGGACTTGGGGTCTTGTGTGGCCCCATCATAGTAAGCCTCTTAGGATGGGGCTCACCTTCCTAGCATCAGGACTTGCGTGGAGACATGAGATGGAAGAGCCACACACATTGACTAGCTCTAGTCAATCTCCTGTATGGAGCTCTGTAAAGGCAGTACCCAAGAGCTATCAAGAATTATCACACCCTGCCTGGCTGCTGTTCAGGCTGTTTTTGGCCTATGTGACCATCTGCTCCCAAGACCACACAGATCCTGAGTCACAGGCTTCTAACCCTCAAGGATAGAGATGAGACTGATGGTCCAAGATTACTGGGCAGGCCTCCTCCAAATTTCTAGACTAGTCCTGGGTAGGAAACTCACAATCTCACACCATTTGCTCCTGTCCAGAAAGAACCTCCATCATGGCTCTCACTCCACACTGAAGAGGAAAGGCATGGGGCTAAACATGGGACTCATATTGGTGGGCTGGCCAGGATAAACCTCCACTGGGCTGTCTTGGGGAAGCAGTGGGAAGCCCATGTCTTCCCTGTCAAAGGCCTCCCATGGACTTTTTGTGATTTGTGGTCACCTCTTGACAAAGGGCCTGTGTGCTGTGGAGTGAGACCTGAACCACTGTGTGATGAATTGGAATGTGTTCTCAGTGCGAGGTGACCTGAGAATTTGTTCCCAGGAAGTCTTGATGCAGCATAACATGTTGCTCTGGCAAAGTGAACTGTGGAAGAGGCTGTCTCTCCACTTTGGGTGCCTGGTAACTGGGGTTCTGAGTTCTGTTTCAGTGGATCACCCCAAGGACATGAGGGGTCAAGTCTTGGGCCCACTCTGCCTACTAAGTTTCCCTGTCAAGATGCTAAAATGTGGCTAAGAATACCCTTTAAGGAATTTCAGAAGATGAGTGTGCTGTGCCTCAGTGTTCTAGAACATCTCCCTGCTGCCATCATGGGACCTACAAGAATGATTTTCTTTTTCTCAAATGGAAAGGGTATGAATAGGGGGAGGGAGTGAAAAAACCCCTACAAGATCAGAAGTTTCTAAGAGTCTCAGTACTTCCTAGGAAATGCCAAAACAAAACTTCCAGCCTCCCAGGCAATTGTTTTCTAAATAGACTACAGTTGCCCAGGAAATGAGAGCAAGAGATGCCAAATGGGATTGCACCAAATTAACAAATTTGTGCACATCAAAAGAAAGAGTTACCATAATCAAGAGACAACCACAGAATAGTTGAAAATTTTCACCAGCTATTCAACAGATAAGGGATTAAAATTCAGAATATAAAAGAGCTCAAAAAACTAGAGAGAAAAAGGACAAATAACGCAATTAATAAATGGAGGAACAAGTTGAACAGTTGTCAGAAAAAGAGATACAAATGAGTTATGAATACATGAGGAAATATTCAACATTCTTAGTCATAAAGGAAATGCAAATCAAAACTACACTAAGATTCCATCACTAAGATTGCCCAGTTAAATTGGCAATCATCAAGAAAACAAGTGCTGGGGGGGGATGTGGAAGGGGAAAGGAACCCTCATACGCTGTTGATGGTAAAAACTAGTTCAATCACTATGGAAAACAGTATGGAAACTTCTCAAAAAACTAAAAATAAATTTACCCTATGACTCCACCATACCACTCGGGCATATATCTGAATGAGTAAAAATCAATAAATAAGAAAATACCTGGATACTCATGTTTATTGCAGCTCTCTTCAGAAGTAGCTGAAGTACCTAACAACCAATGATTGGATGAAGAAAATATATACATATGTACATACATACACACACACACACATACATATATGTATATACACACACACCATGGAATATTACTTAGGCATAAAGAAAAATGAAATTATGTTATTTAAGAAAAATGGGTGGAACTGAGATCATCATGCTGAGCAACATAAGACAAGTTCAAAAGACCAAATGCCATGTTCTCACTCATTTGTGAACTCAAGACCTAAAATGATGATGAGGATGAAATGGGACATGAATGTATATGTCAGACTGTCACAGGTGGATGAGGAGATGGGGGAAGGGGAAAGGAAAGGATACTGAAGGGTGAAGAAAATAGAAATATGGTACATGTATACATATGATGACAGCATAGCGAAACCCACCAAACACTGAACAAAGAGGGAGTGGGGGAATGGAAATGTAATGGAGGGGCTGAGCATGTTCAAGGTGTACTGTATAAATGTGGGAATGATCACAATGAAATCCCCTCATATTACTAATATATGCTAATTCAAAAATAAATATTTTTTAAATCAGCCTTTCTTGTTATATTTTGATGCCTGAGAGATCAGAAAACACAAAAAGCCTGTGATTTTAAACTGAGCTGTACATACTCAGGGCAGAGGTGTATGAACCAAGGACAGGTTCCACCCAGAGTCAATACAGCCAGCCTGAGGCAGTGCGGACTAAGTGGTGGGCAGAGAAAGGTATAAGTTTGGAAGTGAGGTATACCTGGATTTGAATCATAGGATTTTTTCATTTTGTAGCTATGTAAACTGGCATAGTTTAGGTAATTTCTATGAGCCCACTGTCTCTTCTGAGGAACCTTCTGGATATTAAGGGAATTTGATGAACCAAATACATAAACAATAAACACTCAGTACATTGTAGTTCTCATCCCTTTTACCCTCTCTCCTGTGCCAGATGGGGTAATGTGCTAATGGGAAATCAATCAAAGCTTGACTTTGGAATTAAAAATGAAAGACAGGACTTCCTTTGACATGCTTAGCCCATGCCATTACAGCAGTGTAAATATTGCTTGTACTAGTATAAAGGAAGAGTCACAGGCCTTTAGAGGTTGGGCTGATAATGGAGTCCAACTCCTTTTGCCTACTAGGTCACTGTGGGATGCAGTGACCCTTGCTTCCCTACAAAGACTTCAGTGAAGTCCACACTTCCTATCAATTCAACCATCAGCTGGGCGAGGCCTCTGTACCAGCACTTCTCCCTCAGGTTAAAATTCTTTCTTTCATTGATAGCCTGAGTGGAATACCTTTCCTACCATTCACTACTTGTTATGGTTTAGGTATAAAATGTCCCCTAAAACGTTCATGTATTAAACCATTTTGGTCTCCAGCTTGTGGAGCTATGTAGGAGGCTCTGGGTACTTTAGGAGATGGGACCTAGCTAAGGAAGTTAATCACTGATGGGGGGGTGGCTTTGGGGATGATATCTTATGTTGAGACTCTCTATGTTCTCTTTCTCTGCTTCCTGTTTGCAATGAGGTGAACCTCCTACTCAGGCACTTGGTCACCATGATGATCAGCCTTGCATTAGGGCCAAAGGAATAGAGCAAGATAACCTCTTGCTCTTTGAATAAAACCTGTAAAACTGTGAACTACAATAAATAATTCCTACCTTCAAGTTGTTTTCTCAGGTATTTTGGTCACAGAAACACAAAAGCTGAGTAACACTTGTAATTCTCAAACTTTTCATTATAAAATACCCATTTATTTTTCTTCATGGAGTTCCTGGTAGTTCATTTGTTTGTGTTTTTTGTTTGTTTGTTTTGGGACCTGGGGCTCACACCCAAGTACATCAACCATATTCAGCTTCTTAATTTCCTTTTTTTATCCTCCCTCTCCCATTAGTGACCTCTCAATAAGGGAATTTTGTGACCAACTTTTCACCAAGAACTATGAAAACTTAGTGAAAAAGACAAATTTCTTTTAAAATACAAGCTATCACAACATAACCAATGTGGAATAGAAATTTTTAATAGCTTCAGAACCAAATGAATCCATAGTTAAAAAATCTCCTAAATATATATCCAGGTTGAGATAATTGCCCTTGAGAATGCAAACAATTTTTCAAAAAACATTTAATAATGTATCAAGTCAATTTTCTTTCAGAAAATACACAGAGAAATGACTTCCCAATTAATTTTATGAATTATAACTCAGGTACAGAAAGAAGAACTAAAAGCAGAAATATAAGAAAAATACAAACCAATATTCTCCATGAATATGCATGCAAATATTCATAACAAAATATTACCAAACAAAATTCAGCAGTGCACAAACAGAATTATACATCTAGAAACATTTATTTCAGGGATGGTTAAATATCAGAAAAATCAATCTAGGTAATCCACTTTGATAAATCAAGAAGAAAAACTCCTGAATCACTTCAATGCAGAAAAAAAAATCACAAAATTCATAACCCATTCATAGTTTTAAAGCAATCTAAGAAAAAAATAACAAAGGACAGTAATGTCTTCAACTTGATAAAGAGAATATAACACAAAAATGCATAACTAACATGATAATCACTGCACAAGATTGAATGTTTTCCCCCTAAGATCTAGAACAAGACAAAGATGTTTGTTTTTAACTAGCTCTTTTTTAACATGGTACTAGAAGTTCTAACCAGAACAATAAGTCTTTTTAAAACTGGCAGCGGTATAATACCGTAGAGATCAGAAAAGAGGAACTAAAACTTCCCCTGTTTGTAGAGAATACAATTGTCTACATAAAAATATCTCAAAGAATTTACATAAATACTCCTAGAATTATGTATGAGTTCAGCAAGGTCAACAGATACAAAATAGTAACAAAAATAAATTGTGTTTTCATATAGTATCAGAGAGTACATAGACACAGAAATTGAAATGCAGTTTACATAAAAAAATTTACAATTATAAAAAAACTAAAAATAAAGCACTTCTGTTTACATCTACCAAAACACACACAGGATTTATATGCTGAAAACTGCACAGTGCCAATGAAAGACATGCAAAAACACTTAAGGAAATGAACTGCCACACCATTTTCTTGATATTAAGATTGTCAGAAGATTCAATGTACTAAAGATGTCAGTTCTTCCCAAATAGACGCAAATGGTTAATACAATGGCTATCAAATTTTGAGCTTATTTTTGTACATAATATTATTCTATAATTTATATGGAAAGACAATGGAACTGGAAACACTAAAAACAATTTTGATAAAGGAGAATAAAAAAGAAGAAATGAGTCTGTCTTTTTTGAGGGGTGGGAGAAGCATGTCTCACTATGTAGACCAGGCTAATCTTTAAATTCATGGTCCTTCTTCCTCTGCCACCCCCACCCCAGAGTCTACCCAATTTTAAGTTATGTTACCATATGGAGATACAGTAACCAAGACAGGTATTGATATAGTTATAGGTATATAGATCAAGAAACAGATTAATATAATTTTGCTTGATGAATTTTTGACAAATTCAATGAGATAAAAATAATCTTTCAATGATATTGAGCAAATAGATACCCATAGGGGAAAAAAACTGCTTAAGTTTCACACCTTATAGAAAAATATAGCGATCCAAATAAAAAATGTGGAAAGAACTTGAAGATACATTTCCTCACAGAAGACAAACAGATGGAAAACAAGCACATGGAAAATGTTCCCTAGCATTACTCATCCAGGAAGTGCCAATTAAACTCACAATGAGATATCACTACACACTTAACAGAATAGCTAATTTTTTAAAAAATAGTGACAACACAAACATGGAAAAGGAGAAAGTTAGAATCAACTTTGGAGTAGTGGATTGCAGTGGCAGGTATTGATGTGAAGTCATGATTCTCAATACTTACTTGTGTGTAAAGAAATAAATTGAAATCCACTGAGAGGATCTAGAAGCAGCCATACTTTGCTGAGCACAAGTAGCATATTGGCCTTGCCTTCTACATCCCTTTCTCCTTTTAATAAACTAGTGCCACCCTGAACAATGCTGAACTCAGGATGGGTGCAGAGAAAGTGTACAATGAGTCTAAAACATCTTTTGTGTCAGAAAATAAGAAATAATAGAGAAATATCAAAAGAACACAGTAGTCAGATTGAAATAACTAGCTACATCTGTGACACTGTGGACATCAAAATAAATATTGACAGAGCTGGGTGTGGTGTGCACACCTGTAATCCCAGCACTCAGGAGGGTGCGGCAGGAGGATTACCAGTTGGAGGCTTACCTAGGCTACATAACAAGTTCCAGGATAGTGTGGACTACACTGCAAAACCCTGTCATTCCTTCATTCATAAACAAACAAATAACTAATGAATTAATATTGGTAGTTTCAAACTGAGTTGAGTCAAGCAGGAAGCTAAGAGTTTATATTGATAAAAGTAGCAAGTAAGGAATAGAAGATTTAATGTAGCATGGGGCCTTTGTTCTTATTTTTAAATGGAATATTTAACATTAATAGGGATGTTTTAAATTTGATTCAGAATGCAAACATATATTACTAATATTTAATTAAAGGCTAATTTCAAAAAACACAACTCATGCCAGGAAGGATTTTAAAAATGTATTTGCTGTGGATTGTGAGAACTCTGGAATTTCTCTCCCCAGCATATTTTTCTACCTCATTAAGTAAATGGCTGACCAACAATGGCAAAAATGAAGAGAGGAGTATCCTGTTCCTTGCTTTGTATCTCCGTACTGCTGATTGATAATGAGAATGTAAGAGGAACATGAGGTTAGTGACAATAGAAGACAATGGGTTATGTTTGAAAGATTTTACACGGAAGACGTTTAACATGTAGTTAGTTTCATTGGCCTGAAACTCAGAGGAAATTCAATGCTGAAATAGCTAACTGCACAACTGCATAGCTCATCTAAGAAAAAGAAAATTAGTAAGACAAGGGAGGAATCCTGAGCTATAAAATGATCAAACATTCAGAAAAAAATTTATGCTGCTTGGACTACTACAGTTTGTTAGTAAGTACAGCTCTGAAAAAGCATGGTAAGCAAAATATAGAAATCTTTTAAAATTAGAAACTACAGAGACCTTGAGTTCAACTCCAGTACTTCCATATATATGTATGTATACACACATGCATATGCATACATATTTATGTATATACACACACACACACACACACACACACACACACACATATATATATATATATAGAGAGAGAGAGAGAGAGAGAGAGAGAAAGTAAAAGAGAAGGAGGGTAATTCAAGAAAAGTAGATGCTGCTTGAAGGCCACAACCTCCTGGAAGGTCTGATCCTGTCTCTGTTCTGTCCAACAATTGGAGACAACTCAGACCAGGCAAGACAGATTTTTGGTTGCAGGAGCAAGGACCTGACACTTCCCTTTGCTGCAAATCAGAGGCTGCCCCATGGTTGGAAGGTTGTCCCTTGTTGGGCTCTGTATAGGCCTGCAGTTCTTCCTCCTCTGACACAAGAAGGCTCCAGTTCCTGCCTACATGACAGGTTCTCCTTCCAAATCTTCCCAAAAGCTGCCATGAGCTTTTGGGCTTTGGGAAGCCCATAGCACGATTTTTTTCTGACAGGAATTTGGAAGCCTCTTCTAATTTCCTACCCTTTCCTTTCCTTCCATATATATGGATGGCTCTCCTTATGCACTGGGTGTCTCTAATCCTGAGCCTTTACTTCTGCACTTTCCTCTTTTGGATCTTAAAGGGGTCAGTCTCCTCTCAGTTGGTGTAAAATTCTTATTCTTCCAATTCTTTAAGGCATGCTTAAGGGCCCATGGCTCCTGACCCTGCTCCATGATGATCCCTGTGTCTTCCAGGTAGACAGGCGGCACCAGCAATGCTGCCAGGTCCCCACTGGAGGTGACCTGGCTGTGAGTTACCCAGGCTTTGGAAATCAAGTTATGTAAGACAGTAGGCATGTCAGAGGGAAGGTCTTGAGCCTGGCTGTGCTCCCTGGTCTGTAATTTAAACTTTAACTCACTAAGCAGCATTTGTGAAGTTCTC
The DNA here is from genome assembly GCF_047511655.1 of Castor canadensis. NCBI lineage: Eukaryota > Metazoa > Chordata > Mammalia > Rodentia > Castoridae > Castor > Castor canadensis. The sequence goes on from NC_133398.1 coordinate 89,944,875, forward strand.
ATCAGAACTTAAGGATCTTGGCAACTGATATTCAGACTGGGGGCCTTTCAATGGTCAGGGTAGGTTGGGGACCATTTCCAGTGATCAGAACATAAATTATACTTTACTTGTATTCACCTCTATCACTGGGATCTCTGACTTTCTGGTGGTCAAAATGTTACTAAGCTATGATTGAAGAGAGCTTTGATATCTCCCTGGCTGAACATGGGGAACCCTTCTAAATTCTTCATTATTTTGTCCTGTCCCCTTTCTACTCTATTGCTGGAACTCAGCCCCTTGGGTTAGTACTACCACATCTTCTCTGATCAGCAGCTTTGGGCTACATCTATTAGCTAGTACAGTTTATTTCTGACTTTATTTGTGATGTTAAGCCTGGGTGCAGAAAAGGCTGTCTACCATCCTTCATTCTCCTCTTCATGTTTGATTTTGGTGTTTGAAGACGATTGCCTCGGGGCCCTCTGTCCTTCCTGTCCTCACAATCTCAGTAGGGAATGAACTTGTTGTCATCACTTTATCTCTAGGAAAATCTTAAGAGCTTCCTCTAAGGGAGTTGAAGACCCAGTTTCTGGGAATGAGCCCTAGAAATATAGTTGAATAGTAGGGAAAAATGAAATGAGAAATGGCCTAGAATGAGTTATCTTTCATGTTAAAGATTTTAATAAATTAAAGGTCTTTGATAAGAAGACTATACATCATTCTCATGAGAAAACTTCTAATATCTTGCAACATGTTTGTTTCCTAGATCCAGGGAACAACGTTATGTGAGACTCAGACAGCAGTCCTCACCCACCAGAACTGCCAAATCTCTGTTTTATTTGGATGGGAGATTTCTCAGGTGAAGACAGTACCACATTGAAAGAATGCCATGATCTGTACATGGTGCCAGACATTTTTTTTTGCCATTATTGATTTCCTCAAATGTCTTATCCAAAGGTACTTCAAGTGCATTTTCAAATTCTTTCGGATTTAGGTTCATCCTAAAACCCTTAAACCTTTGCCGGAAAGACTGCACAAGTGACTTTCTAGATCTGCCTGAGAGTCAGACCCTAGACAATTATCTGCAGCCTCCTCTGTTCACTATGTCCCTCTTTCTTCCCTACTCAGTTCTTTAGATGAAGCCTCTGATCTCTCTCATGAAAGATTCTGGGTTGGCTCACTCTAAAACCATTTAGATCTTTGCTGCTCTGATGCTTAAAGAGATTTGTGAGAGTCTATGACTGCTCTTTGACTCAGACATCTCAGAATTTCTGTCTGAAGATTCATGGAGCCTGTGGGACAGGTGCTACTGGTATTGGATGAGCCTCTTTCAAAGGTGATGCTCTAGTTTGTTTCAGAACTTACCATTGAAGGGAAAATCTCTAGGAAGGATAGATATTAGAACATGGACTTTGGAAGACTGGCTAACCAGTGAAAGATTGGGAGCTGGAGGACTAAAATCATCCTGAGATCTTTATACCACAGAGGGTAAATCCCACATACTCTCCCATTTTTTTCAATAACACATTACATGCCAAGTAGTGAATTTCATATGACATGAGAGATGCTGTACTCTAGAGTCTATGAGAAAACAGTCCAGAGATCCTAATCTGGGTTAGAAGACGAAGTAGCAGGACTAGGAGTAGGGTTTGAAGGGTGACCTGAGACTGGAACTGAGTGAGATGTTGAAACTGAAATTGGGGCATTGTTGGGGACAGGCTTGAAGGTTGGCTTTCAGGCAAGTACAGAGGTGGGGGGTAGGGAATTACTTGGGATTTATGGATGATTCACAGGTTGTGAGCATTGGAAATTCTGTTGAAGCAGGTGAAGGTTGAGGAATAGTCATATGAGCCAGTTACCGTAGGGATATGGACTCACTGTGTGGGGATGGTAATACAGGATAGCAAGATCTTACAGTATGGAAACAATAGAAATGATACTAAGCCACATATCACAAACAAGACAGGCAATGCTTCTTTATTGGAACTTCATTCTGAGCTGGTCCATGTCCACTCAATGACAGGGTAGAAGAAGCACATATCTGCTCCAGTGGGTAACGGGCCAAATTCACCCTGTATTATAGTCTTAGACAAAAATCTTCTCAAGTGATCAAAGTGTGTACATGCAGAATTTGGTAGAATGTGACTCACAGATTGAGGCAGCAAATGGAAAAGATACAATATGAAGACAGAACTGCCAAACCCTTTATCCATTTTGGTCATCTATCAGTTGTCCATAGGCTCTGGTAAAAGCCAGTATTTTTAGCAAAGGCAGTTTCTGCAAATTAACCTGGGCAACTGTTGTTATAATCTACACATCAGAGGTGTTAACTTACAGCAATGCTAGTGAGCAAATAATAATGTATTGCTCATCTGTGTGAACTCCAAAGTTATTATTAATGTAAATAGCAAGTGAAGCTAGAGGCTTATTTAATTTCTTTCTCTTAGTTATAATTTCCTCTGGTCTTTCTCATTTGTGTAGCTATCTCAAACCCTACTAGTTTTAGCTTGTTCCAGTAATAAGGGCTCCAAGTCCATAAACATTCTGACTTTTTGATAATCTGATGTGTTATGACAAAACTATTGAAAGCATTATATTCATGGGTTATAGTTAGGGGCCAAGAGTTTAGTTGCCTTTTGTTCTTTTGTAGTGATTCTTATTTGTTTCAGCGGGAGATCCCAGAAGATATAAGTACATTTTTGCTGTAAATTGTCCTCAAAGGTCTTAGGATATGAGGGTGCTGATGAATATGTAGCTCTTCTGGTTTGCCTTTGCTGCTCTGGAAAGGAAGGGAGACTACCAAGTCCTGCTGATCAGCAGCTGATTCTAACATTTTCTCTGCAGAATTTAGTTGCTAGTATGGCATAATACGTTTTGGAAAGAATTCATTTTCTATTCCTTTCCATTGCACATCAAGAAATCACCACTCTTTTTTTTTATTATTCATATGTGCATACAATGTTTGGGTCATTTCTTCCCCCTTCCCCCTGCCACCACCCTTACCCCCCCGCCCCCTCCCTTATCCCCCCTAACCCCTTGCTTCCAGGCAGAAACTATTTTGCCCTTATCTCTAATTTTGTTGAAGAGAGAGTATAAGCAGTAATAGGAAGGACCAAGGGTTTTTACTAGTTGAGATAAGGATAGCTATACAGGGAGTTGACTCGCATTGCTTTCCTGTACATGTATGTTACCTTCTAAGTTAATTCTTCTCGAACTAACCTTTTCTCTAGTTCCTGGTCCTCTTCTCCTATTGGCCTCTGTCGCTTTAAAATATCTGCATTAGTTTCTCTGTGTTGAGGGCAACAAATGCTATCTAGATTTTTAGGTGTCTTACCTATCCTCATACCTCCCTTGAATGCTCTCGCTTTATCATGTGATCAAAGTCCAATCCCCTTGTTGTGTTTGCCCTTGGTCTAATGTCCACATATGAGGGAGAACATATGATTTTTGAATCTTTTGGGCCAGGCTAACCTCACTCAGAATATTGTTCTCCAGTTCCATTGATTTACCTGTGAATGACAACATTTCATTCTTCTTCATGGCTGCATAAAATTCCATTGTGTATAAATACCACATTTTCTTAATCCATTCATCGTTAGTGGGGCATCTTGGCTGTTTCCCTAACTTGGCTATTGTGAATAGTGCTGCACTAAACATGGGTGTGCAGGGGCCTCTGGAGTAACCTGAGTCACATTATTTTGGGTATATCCCCAAGAGTGGTATTGCTGGATCATATGGTAGATCTATGTTTAGATTTTTAAGAAGCCTCCAAATTTTTTTCCAGAGTGGTTGTACTAGTTTACATTCCCACCAGCAATGTAAGAGAGTTCCTTTTTCCCCACATCCTCGCCAACACCTGTTGTTAGTGGTGTTGCTAATGATTCACCACTCTTTTTGACTTGTCCACAGGAGAACATCAGGACTTCAAGGTTATAAAACTCTACAACATTGACTATAGTGTTTCCCCTTTAAAAAGGCCTGAAAAGAATGGGAGAAAGAAGCTCTTGCTTGACCTCACATTGTCCCAAGTAGGAGGAAACAAGTCCTTGGCATGAGCCTACCACCGGCTCCCTGCTTTCACAATACACTCTATAGCCAGTCTCCAGTGCCTTCCTTCACATACCCCTTACTATGGCTACTCCTCCCATGGCTAGGACAGGTTGTACTGAATCCATGAGATACAGAGAACATGTGAAATAAGGGACCAGGAAAGAAAGGGAAAGAGTAATCACCTTTCTAGAATAGAAAGTTGCTTCCTAGAGGGGAAAGGAAGGGAGAAGTGGTAATTGAGAAAATACCATTCACCTAAATCATTATTTGCCTGAATTTTAACTTTGTTATATTGTTTAAGCTCAGCTGTCCTGGGAAAAAGCATTTAAAAAATAAAAAAGACTTGAGGCATGGCTCAAGTATAAAAGTGCAAGGGCCCAAGTTGAAACCCCAGGACAGAAGAAGAGGAAGAGGAAGAGGAGGGGGAGGGGTTGGGGGAGGGGAGGAAAGAAAGAAGAGAAAGGGAAAAAGAAAAAAAGAAAAGATTTCTTCCCTCCACTATTTCTTTCTGGCATGTTCTCTGACCTGGTAAACTAAAATAGTAAACTCCATGTAACGAAGGTAGAAAGATAGGAATCATACAGCAGTCCCTTTATAGAATCTCTTAGGATATTAAACTTCTCAAAGATCAGTAGAGAAGATCAAATGTTCAAAAATAGTATTAACATGGCTTCATGTATGACGTTCCAATACAGTCACCATTTCCATGAATACTCTAAAGCACAGGATGGACCAAAAATGTGAGTAGTAACTAAAAAAGGAGACTGAGTACCCTTAAATTAAAGGACTTTATGGAATATCAGGAGATGGAGGTTGTGACTCTAGAGCACTCTGTATCCTTCCTAGACACTTTACATGATCACAGAGTGAACAGCACACACTGCTCAAAACTATCACTACTTCCTACACAAGGGTGGGCAGAGCCAAGACATATAAATGTCTCTGATCTGACTACCTTCCAGTGAGTATCTACTCTGAGGGCACAGACTGTGTCTAGCCAACTGACTTTCTCGGAGATGATGGATCTGGAACCTCATGGAAGAGACAGGAGAGGTTCTCCTTTGAGAGATCATGGCATACAAGCAAATCTTTACCTTTAAGTGTTTTACTTTGCTTTCTCCTCTTGCCTCTGCCCTGTCACTGAGAGCAAAAGGAAAGAATGAGGGACTGGACCTCATTTCACTTGCTCCTTTAGGAAATTCAGGCATTCATTAACCAAAAGTATATGACTCTCCGTTTTAGTTCATAGGGTTTTTTTTCTTTTATGAATTTTTTAAAGGTGATCAAATATTTTCAATTTTTCCTTCTTTGAAAACTTTAAAGGAGGGTTTTAACACTTGGGATTCTCAGTCAGAAGTCCTCTGCTCAAGGAGGGTATAGATCTGTAGCCAACAGTCACATCTGTGATTCCTCAGGGGACCCTGTGACCTGGGGACTGAGCTCAGGCTTCAGACTCTTCGCAGAAGCCCTTAGAAGTCAACAGTGCTCTCCTGACCAGACCAACACAAAGGAAGGCTTGGTGGAGGCACATCTTACATGGGGATGGGACTCAAGATCAAGTGTCAGGAACAACTGTTCTCCTTCAGAAAAACCAAATTCTCTAGCTAAGCCAATCAGTACCACAGAATCACTGTTTGAAATTTTATCCTGGAAATCTCCAGTACAGGCAGAGCAGTAGTCTGTGGGCTTCAGATGGAAATCTTAGTCCTCCCTGAACACCTCCTCTTACCTGACATATCCCCATAATGAGTGGTATTTTATCCTGTCATTAGATTTCCAGACTCTGGTGTCTCTTGGGGCAACTAAAGTCATTCGTAATGTGAGAATGGAACTGGGAAACAGCAGTGAGAGCAGCCACAATAGAGCATTTCTCTTGGGTGTTCATACACAGTTCCTTACCTTTTGGATGTCTATATTTTGCCAGAGCATTGGTTTAAAAAAAACTGTTTCAATACCAGGTAACATTAATACAGAAGAAGCAAACCCCCTCCACTCAGAAAGGTAGAGATGGGACAATATCCAAGTAAAAATCACCTCAAAGTTCAGTGATGGCTCAGTATGGCTATTCTGAAAAGAGAATATTCTCTTTTGGCTGTGTGGCAAGGGCTGCCAGAGGCAACTGAGAGCTGAGGGTCTTGTGTACACCGCATCAGCTTTCCCTGACCTAATTACAGTTATATGAAATATCAATGGGAAATTGATGGAAAGCAAAGGAGTCACAGTTCTGCAGAAGGTGGTTCTGATGACTTGAGACAAAGGCATAGATCCTTCTAAGGAAAACACATTTCTCATGCTGTCAGCATACTACCAAGGAAGAGAGAAGAATAAGCTGAAGCATAAATATTAATATTCCTAGAGGATGTCTTTCAAGAAAGGAAGACTTTGTCTTGGTTGTGTTTATAGAAATTTTTGGAATCTTTTATCCCTTCCAAATTTCATATTAATCTAAGTCACAGCCAATGATATGGAAACTGTAGATTGCTATGTTCAACCACAAAGTCCATGCAGTAGTAGAAAATAGAAAATAGTATCTTGTCATGGAGTTTCCATAATATATAGATAATAATGACAGTGCAAAGATTGTAAAAGAGCCATCAGGCTGCAAATGTGACTTACTTAATAGGCAGACTAAATCTAAACCCACGACTGTGTTGGAAAGAGCTGCTATGAGATGAATTTACATAAACAAATCAGGTACTTCCAATCAGTGGAATTAAATGTATTTTTATATTTAAAAATAATTCATTTACCCCCTTGTACTATTAATGCATGCTAATAAAATAAAAAAGAGAAGAAAACACATTTTCTTTGATTAATACATAATATGTGTACATATTACCAGGTACCAATGATTCATATGTACATTAGGTAATGATCAACTTAGGATAATGAGTATATCCATCACATTAAATTTGAATCATTCCTTTATGGTGAGCGTATTCAAAATCCTCCCTTCTATTCTGAGAGATGCAATGTGCTGCTGTTAACATATGCATAAATTATACCATAAGATACCAGAACTCACTCCTCCTGTTTTACTGCAACATTGTACCCACTGACCAACCCCTCCCAATCTTCCCTTTCTGCTTCTCACCCAGGCTCCAGTAACCATTACTCTACCCTCAACTTCTATACGGTAAGCTTTTTTAGATCCCACATGTGAGTGAGATCAGGTAGTGTTTGTCTTTCAGGGTCTGATTTACTTTATTTAACATAATGTCCTTCAGGTTCATCCATATTGTAAAATACAGGATTATGTTTTCTTTAAAGATCAGAAAAGTACTCCATTGTGTGTATGCTACATTTATTTATTCATGTTTTGATAGACACTTAGCCTAGTTGTATATTCTGGCCATTGTGAATAGTGCTGCAATAAACATAGGAGTTCAAGTGCTCCTCGACATTCTAATTCATTTCTTTCAGTACATATCCCAAAGTGAGATTGTTAGGTTCTATGATAGTTCTATTGTTAATTTTTTGAGAAATTGCCATACCATTTTCCATAATGGCTGTTCTTTACATTTCTACCAACAGTGTTGGTCAACTATAAGACTTCCCTTTTTTCCACATCCTCATTATCATTTGTTATTTTTTGTCTTTTCATTGTGATTTTGATTTGCATTTCCTTGATGGTTAATGATGTTAACGTTTTTTCATAGAGCTACTGACCATTTTTATGTCTTCTTTTAAAACTATCTACTCAGATATTTAGCCCATCTTTAATTGGACCATCCTGTTTTATCCTGTGGAGTTATTTGAGTTACTTACAAGTTCTGGATATTAACCACCTGTCCTGTCAGATGAGTAATTTGCTAATATATTTTTTCCCCTTCTGTAGATTGTCTCTTAGCTCTGTCGATGGCTTCTTTTGCTGTGTGGAAACTTTTTAGTTTAATATAATCCAATTTGTCAATTTCAGTTTTTGCTGCTTGAACTTGGAGGATTATATCTAAAAATTCTTTGTCCTAATCAATGTCCAAAAGCATTCCCTCTATTTTTTCTGCTAGTAGTTTCATAGTTTTTGGATCTTACATTTAAGGACTTAATCCTTTTTGTTGTTGGTATTGGGTTTTTTTGTTTGGTTTTGCAGTGGTATGGATTGAACCCAGGGTCTGAAATTTGCTAGACAGGCAAGTTCTGTACCACTGAGTCACACCTGAGCAGCTAAGTCCTAACTCATTTTTTAAAGAGGTAGGTTTCCCCATTGTGTGTTCTTGGGTCCTTATCAAATACCAGTTGGCTGTAATGTGTAGGGTTATTTATGAGCTTTCATTGTGTTTCATTGTTCTCTTGTTTATGCCAGTACCATGCCTTATTGATTACTGTAGCTTCACAGTGTATTTTAAAGTGAGGGGCATAATGCTTCCTTTTTGTTCTTTTTACTCAAGAGAGCTTTGGCTATTTGGGAATTTTTATGGTTCCATATAAATTTTAGAATTGTTTTTTTTGTAGTTCTATGAAGAGAGACATTGATATTTTTTTTTTTTTCATTTTTCTTTTATTATTCATATGTGCATACAAGGCTTGGTTCATTTCTCCCCCCTGCCCCCACCCCCTCCCTTACCACCGACTCCACCCCCTCCCGCTCCCCCCCTCGACATTGATATTTTTTATGGGAATTGCATTGAATCTGCAGATGGAGTAGTATGAACACTTTTAAATTATCAACTCTTACCATCCATAAACAAAAGCTGTCTTTCAATTCACTTGTATTCTCTCCAATTCCTTTCACCAGTGTTTTTGTAGTTTTTAATTGTATAGTTCCTCTACATCTTTGGTTAAATGTATTCCTAGGCATTTTATTTTTGTAGCTATTGTAAATAAAATTGTTTTCTTTGTTTCTTTTTTAGATAGCTTACTAATAGTATATAGAAAAGGTAAATGAAGAGAACTGCAGGTTCACACAGAATCTGGTAATGGACCACCCTCTGCTATCATGCTGCCACTGACTTACAGCAAGGGAAGATGTCAAATCCATGCTCCCGTAGCCAGGAAGCTGTTTCTTCTGGCCAGAGTTTTTTTTTCCCTAAGTGTAGAACAGATCAGAGATATGATCAGAGCTTCCCAGAAGGTTGAGACCTTCAGGGAGCAGTTATGATGATAGAATCATCTCCTTTCCCCACCTTACAGACAGCCTGCATACAGGTATCCAGGAATATTGAGCCCTGCTAAAATTTGGTTTTCCATAAAGCAGATAATCTATGTGTGTTTAAAGAAATTGTAATTCCTGGATATGTTTCATGAGGCCAAACTGTACATCAAGGATCATCGTATGTGTGAGGTTTAGGAAAGCGGGGGTTATTTTCTCTTGTTTTTCACTGGGCTGAGTTAAGGCCACTGTCTCTAATATATATGTATATTCGTTCCCTTTTTCAGGAAGAACCACTAATTAAAAAACCATCTGCTGACGTCAGTATACTCTATATCTTCATTTACTTTTTGTTGTCCATTGTTTTTGCTATGATGCTGGGGATTGAACCCAAAACCTCATGCATGCTAGACAGATGTGCTACCACTTGAGCCACACCCTAAGCCCCTAGATACCTGTTTTGTTTCTCTTCCACTTTGTCCCTCAGCATTCACTCAACTTCTAAAACTACTCCTAATGCTCTCTGTAGAACTAACCCATTCTCAGTTTCAGACCTGAACAAGTAGAAATGTCTTTCCCCAACAACATACATAAGGATGATATGTAACTCAGTCTTGGTCAAAACAATCATTTCATGTTTTGGGCAACACAAATTGGTTAGGAATGGCCATGTGATCCAATGGGAGACAATAAAATACAATTGGAATTTTTAAAGGACTAGTGGGAGAAGCAAAGCATGTTCACCTACACATCAGGCTTGGACAAAACTGCTATGAACTTGCCAGTCATAAAGTCTTACAATGAAGCCAGCTCAGAAAACAGAGTCAAGAAATGAATAGAAAATGAATCCTGATGGCATTTATTGAGCCCCAGCAGGAACCCTACTGCCTGTGGCTAATCTTGCTCCCAGACCTTTTTAGCTGCCTATAGTCAACAGATTTACTTTATTTAAGTCAGTTGAATTGTGTTTTCTGTCATTTCTATTCAAATATTTCCTCTTAATGTAAGGAAACATTTCATTCCTAGCTTCCTGTTCCATGTTAGCCCACTATATATATATGCCTTTCTCTATCCCTCAGGTTGCCCTTCTGTAAATAAGGAGCAGGATACCTACTTCAAAGTACCATAAAGACTACGTGGGAAAATAAACATAAAAGTACAAATTGGTTTTACAACCCTGAAATACAAGGAGCAATATCTATTTTTTCTAAATCAAATCTGATTCAAATGCCCCATTCTAAAATGTAGGAGGATATTCAGTATTTGTCTTTTCTAATGGCCCCTTGATTAATTTGTTATTCACTGTTAAGCAATATGTCATGACAAAACATTGCAATGTTTTGTGACAGCTCCCTGTATAATGGAGCTTCCTGGCTAGTCATCTCAGCAAACAACATTTATCCCTTAATAAATCCTACTGCTTCTTACAAGTGTTCCATATAGGACCCACCTAATTATAAAGCTAGTCTTTCTTTATTTATTTATTTATTCTCAAATCATTGGAACTACTGCTACCATTAAGGAACTTTTCCACTTTCAACCCTGGATCTGCTTCAATACCTTCCTTCCTAGGAATACTCATCTAAATTCTTTTTCCACATGAGGATCTGGCTAGCCCTGTAAAACAAGCAACTGAATGCTTCTGTTTTGGATCAAGAAACATGAAAGCCATGAATAACCTCTGTGATTAAGAAGGCAGAACTTCCTACATGATAAAAGTGAAAAGGTCACTTTGATTCCTCACTGCAAGGAAAAGAAGCATCATCTATAGTTTGGTAAATTATCCTGCCACAAATGAAGATTGTCTAATATTACTTAAGTAGGTAGAACAAGAACTATTTCTCTGTAAGGACAGAGAAATTATCCTCTTTTTTCATTGACAGCACAATCTCCCTTCCATGGTGAAGCTTGGAGAATTTGCCCAATCATCAAGTAGAATCAATCTGCCTGCCACCTCATTTGGGATAAACCTCTTTCTAAATGGTCAGTGAGTACAAATACTGTCTTAAAGTCTCCTCCAATTTTTCTCTGAAAGCAAGCAAGTATCTGGGCAACAGACATGACTTGTTATGTGACCCCAGACTGGTCTCAGCTTCTTTTAGCCACAATATCTCCTTGGTTAGTGTCCTTGGGCCATGAGTACATGGAAAACACCCCAGAGTGGGTAATAGAGGCTCTCCATTGGATTTTCTACCAAGTAAGCAATTTATTCTCTCTGATGTTCATGCTGTGAGAGTCAAATGTGAGATGATGGGTGTGCCACATTAAATATATTAAGAGCAGAAATTAAACCTTGCAGCCTGTAGCATTTACTTCTTACATAAGCCTGATTATCTCTACAGAAGGTTGTTTCCTGTTTAGTCCTGTAGTCTTGGACCCAGGTCAGAGAGAAGAGACTTTGATGGAGCGAGGATGAGTCCTATTACTGCACTTAATTTCCCTTCCCACTAAGTGTGCATACTGGAAGTGAAACATCAGGTGGCTGTAAGGGCTCCTTTCACTATACCATTTGTCACGTTATCACATCATCTTTATGTTTACACCACCTTTCTGTCCTTTGGGTAATCAAAATTGTTCATGTTTTTCTTACCAACCACCACTCCATTTGGGGTTTAGATGCTTTTGACCTTGATGACATACATATGGATGAGGATGAGGATCCACTTGGCACAATAGACCCCTGTGGTTTCAGTGAACCCAGTTGAGTTTCCAAGAAGAGAACTAATGCTAGAAAGGCTTCTAAGAAACTCCCAATGACTCTGCCTCCTGAAATTCACACGCTGTTTAATTTTATTATCTCATGAGTATAGGATGTACTGATAGATTTGCTGTATATATAGATTTGCTTCTGACCAATAAGGGAAAGGTGATAGATGATAGGATATTACTTCCATTTTTAGTTTGCAACAAATTGTAACTTTTGTCTTGCTAGAAGATTCTCTCCTTTCCTCACTTTTCAAATTTCCATATTAGAGAGCTGATGAGGAACTGAGAGAGGCCTCCAATCAACACTAGCCAATAGCTAGCAAGAAATGCTAAACTTGAGGTGCTAAATACTGCCAGCAGCTACATAAATGAACATGGAAGTGAATCATTTCCCTAGTCTAGCCTTCAGACCCAGATGACAGCTTGATTACAGCCTTGAGAGGAAACTTTAAGCAGTGAACCCAGATAGACCTTGTCTGGTATTCCTGATCCACAGAAACTGTGAGATAAATTTGTTAAGTCACTAAAATTTTAAGTATCTATAACATAGTAATAAGAATAGATAACCAATATGCCCCTAAATCACTGTAACCCTAGATGAAAAGTAGCATGTCTGGAAGACAGAAACCAAGACCATTTTCCTCAGAGGGTGATTCAGAATCTGACTACATCCACGGCAGATAGTATTTTTGTATTTTCTTTTTAAAGTTTTTATTAGCATGTAATAGTTGTACTGGGGTTTCTCTGTGACATTTCCATGTATATATGTACAATGTATGCCAGTTTGGGTCATCCCCTCTGTTATTCTTCTTCTTCCCCCTCCCCCTACCTAAAATGACTTCAACAGGTTTCAATGTTCCATATAAATATATGTGTAGAAAATACATCAACCATATTTATCATCCTTTACCTCTTCATTTACTCTCCCCCCACACTAGCACCTCCCCTTAACATGACCTGTTTTACATTCATGTCCTTCATTGTTTAAGTGTCTATTCATTGTTCAGTGGGATTTTGCCCTGGTAATTTGATCTGTTCTTGTGTTCAGAGACCATCCCTTAATGGTCTGCTATAATGACATGGTAGCATTTGCTCTAAAAAAAAGTCCTTGCTAGTCCTCAGGAGGCCAGGGTAGAGGATGGTCAAGATGAGGTCATAAGTAGGGACCATGGGGGTCATTCTCCTCCTCAATGCTTTCTTCTAGGTAGCTGCCTGAAGACCATTCCTACAAGTGATTACCATGTGGTCTCTTAGTCTTATGATGATACTATCAAGCCAGATATCCTAGAGATTCCCTGGGGAGGAACTCATCCTTTTCCTTAAGCTCCTGGGGAGGAGCTCATCCTTTACCTTCATGTAAAAAGAGGCCTCATTGTTGACTTCAAAATATAGAGTGTAATTTCCAGAGAAACATGCCACATGTAAGTGATTTTTGAACAGCAGCCACTCAGGGCTGGATTCTGCCCCAGCCACTCAGGGCTCACAGTAACTGTACTTACTCATATATACTTCCATACAGTGACCACTCAGCTGTGAGATATTAAAATTAGTTAATTTTTTTAGGGATGAAAGTGAGCTACTTTTCAGGAAACTGTTATCCCTGGAGTCTTTCAGAAATGTGAGCTGTAGATAGAAGGGAATGGGTGACATGCTACCCTTATCCCTTTTTGTTAGGGTGAGGTGTGGAATAATGCCCATCACCCCAACCTTCAAGAGAGAGAACAGGGCTGGCTCTTAGAAAAGGGTAAGTTTTAATCCTCACTAAGAGATCCAAGATCTTCCTACCACTGACCTCAAGTTGGGCTGAGAGTCTAGCCAGTCCCATGTTTATAGTACAAAACTTCTTGAAAGCAGCAAGGGAGATTCCTGGTTCTGTTATGGAAGAATAGCTCATACCACCCTACAGCTGTATATAGTTTAGGATAGTGAGGAAGTAGTTAAAAAGATGATTTGAGCTACAGTCTGAATTTTACAAGTTTTTCTCACTTTGAAATGTCTGAGTGCTTTCAGAGTAATTTTTTTTCTTTTTATGAAAAAAAATGTTTTAAATGAAAAATACCAGAGAATGGGAAACAAAAAACCCTAGAATAAGGCTTAAAAAGCCATTGTCAAGCTCCCTAAAAGGGACTATCTATTTTAGAAGTCAAATATAGCAAATACCATTAACAGATAATTTAACTCCTTCCCTTCCTAAGCATACATTTGAGATTCCCAAAACCTGTGTGCCCCAGGAAGACACAGAGAACTTCTCTATTAAAAGAAATGTTTATTCTTGATTTTGTCCTAGAGAGAGTATTCTCATCACAGGATGTATTTTACTGAAAACTAAGAGGGTTTTTTCAACACAGATGGGATTGTTCCTTTGTGGCAATTTTCCCTTCCTATGAGGGCTGAGAAGCATTTCCTGTTTGCAGAGAAGAGTCACCCTTCAGCAAATAGGAGAGCACGTGGAGGAACCTCCCATTCTTGCATGCAAGTGAGGCTTGGATGGGTCTCAGGTTTTCTGGAGTTGGGGGAGGGGGAAGATTCTGGAGTCATAGCTGTTCTCTGAAGGCCACAAGCTCCTGGGGAGGTCTGATCCTGTCACTGTTCTGTTCAACACTTGTAAGACAACTCCAGCCAGGAGAAAGAGCTTGGTTGCAAGAACAAAGATGGGACCCTTCCCCTTGCTGGGGGTCAGAGGCTGCCTCATAGTTGGAAGGTTGTCCCTTGTTTAGCTCTGTCTGGTGACTCAACTTCAAAGACTCAGGTTTCTGTCTACATGCCAGTTTCTCCTCCAGGAGCTTCCCAAGGGCTGCCATCAGCTCATGGGCTTCAGGAGGCCCACAACTCATAAAGAGAGCTCTATCTTTTTCAAGAGTTTTATGTTCTGTTTTTTTCCTCCTGGAATCAATCCACTGAAAAAATTGCCTCATCTTTTTTCTGAAGTAACTTTCAGTAGGAAATGGTTTTTTCTCTAATTTCCTTTCCTTCAAAGAATGACACTGTCGTATTGCTCTAGATGTCTCTAATCCTGAGTCCTCACTTATTAATTTTTCTCCTTTGGATCCTGGTGGAATCACTCTCCTTTCAGCAGGTGTGAAATTCTTATCTTGACACTTCCATGAAACACCTTTATGGACCCAGGCATTCTGCCTCTGCCCCATGCAAATTCTTGTGTCATCCAGGTGAACATGCAGCTCCTGGAAATCTTCCATGTCCCCACTGGGGACACGATGGGAATAAGACATTGAGGAATCAGAAGCCAAGCTGTCTGAGGTAAAGGATGTGTCGCTGGAAGAGCCTTCAGCCTGGCTATGCAACCCGTTCTCCAATTTAAACTTTAGTTCTCTAGGTGGCTGGCTTTTAAATTTGGATAATGTAGGATATTTAGAAATTGATATACTTGGTGGGTCATATTCAGTAGTCAGCATAGTTTCTACTTTTCTCATGTTCTCATTTGTCATTTGGGAACTTCCCGACTTGCTGGATGTTGAAGGAGCACTTGACTGTGATTGAACAGCACAGACCTCATGGGCCTCGAATATTTCCCTGGACATGATGGATGTTGAAAAATGTTCTGGGTTCTCATTCACTATACTTTCACCCTGAACCATTCTCACTCTGTGGCTGGAATTCTCATCCCTTGATTCATGTCCTTCTCCATTTTTCCTTACGGGCTTTGGGCTATAGCTATTGGTTAGTACAGTCTGTTTCTTATTCACTTTATCTATGTTGGATATTGCAATATGTTCTGAATCCTTCACCACCACCCTTTTGTCCTGAAGCATTTCTTCTCTTTGGCTAAAGCTCACCCTCTCATCCCTTGATTCATGTCCAGCCACATCTTGTTTTGTTGGATGCTCTGGGTTGTATCTATTTTTTAGTACAGTTTCATTTTCATTCCATTTGTCTGTGATGATGTGTGTGCAGGACCAAAAATTGTCTCTGACATCCTCAATTGTCTGGACATTCTCTGTTACCTTATGATTAATAAAAGGTAATTGTCTTAGGACCCACTGTCCTTCCTTGTCCATAGATGAGGTGGCAGGAAGACAATGACCCATGATGTGGACTGAATTTTTTGTTCCCACCTTACGTCCTTGAAAAGCTATAGAACTTCTAAGGGACCTGGAAACCTCAGCTTTAGAATCCACCCAAGAAGTACAGGTTGACGAGGAGAGAAAATCACTTTGGGGAAGTGGCCATGTTTTAGCTTTTTTTGACGTATAGAATTTTACAGATTCAAGAACCTTGAGAGGGAGGCCCCACCTCTGACTTACCCGAAATCTTATAATATGGGCTTCCAGCACCTCTTGAGTTTTTTGATCAAGAAAGGAAAGCTCCACAGTGGTAATAGGACAGTTGACCCTACCCAACAGTGGTGACAAATTTCGTTTTTCCATATTGGGTTGGGAAATCCCAGTAGAAGGCATTACATCATTGTCAGCCAGCCATGAACAGCACACCCTTATAGGGATCCTACCCATAGTGATCTGCCAAAACTTCCTACTCACATGTAATCTAAGAATGCTTTTCATTTGACTCTCATCTAAGTTCTTTATTGAGACATTTGGTAATGTGTCATCTGAGTCATTCCTTGAATGACATACCCATTCATTTTTTGTCTCAGATAAAGACTTCGGACTCAATATATAACATTCTGAGACCATTGGTGGATGATCTAATGGGCATTTCCCTAGTATATGTCCAAGATTCTTTGCATCATTTCTCAGCTGAGACTTTGTTGGGACACTCTCATAGAAACTTCCTGCATGACTCAATTCTCTCTTCCCTAGATCTTGGCACCTTCGACCCTGATACTCAGTGGATTGTAAGTAAGCATGTTTGTAATTGTGGTTAGATGTCTCTGGTGTACACTGAGGTTCCATTGGTGCTACAGATCCTGTGTTAATGCAGGACTGGAAGAACCCCGGTGAGATTGGCTTCCTTGGAACATGGTTTTTTTGGGGTTCACTGCTGATGTGAAAATGCCCAGGAAAAGTTGAGACTGGGGAATAAATTGGTGAGAATTGCCTCACCAACTTGAAGTTGGGAGCTGTAGGAAAAATGGATTCTTGACATTTTTGGAACTCAGATGCTGATCCCCATAAATTTTCTTGATGTTTCTGCAACACAAGCCATTCCAGGTGTTGGTTTCCATTTAAGATGTTAGAGTCAACCAAATTCTGTGGTCTATGGAAAGTATTTCCACAGGGTTGAGAAGATGATGGGAGAATAGGGAATGATGTCATGTGGGTCTGGGAATGGACCTGAATGAAAGGTAGAGTCTGGGATTGAAGCTCCATATAAGGAAATGTTTGAAGCTGTACGTTGGTGAGGGGAAGAGGGTGGGACTGAGAAATTGTTGGAGATTGTTTCTTCTGCATTTGGACTGCAGGAACATTACAGATTCCATTGAATAAAACAAGATGTGGCTCTGGTGAATAACTTCCCCTAGACACCAGGAGAGTAGCTACTATTGATTCACTGTGCAGAGAGGGAAGACCCCAAAATAGCTGGCTGTATTTTTGTCCCAAGTTTTTCCCCAGAGTCTTCACATGTGAGGGCTTCTTATTAATTCCTAGCTGCTCTGGTTTGACTTTGACGTCACAACCAGTTTGTGGGGGTATGGTGTCCTGCTTATCAACAATAGAATGCAGCAAGTTCCATGAAGGTGTCAATTGGAATTCTGACCACTTTTGTTCTAAAACTGGTCCATTCTCATTTTCTTTCTTTTCCAAAATCTGTAAAGTCATTCTCTTTTCTATTTGTCTCTTTAAGAGTTCCTGTATGTTAAGGCCAAAGAAAGAAATGTGTCTGGCCTCCATGTGCAAGGCTTCAGAGTCTCCCCAGAAGTAGGAATCTGATAGATGGAGAGAAACATTTTCTTGCTGAAAATCATAGTGTGGTAATCTTGGGAGGAACATGTGCTTGTTATGAGCCTGAAACCAAAAGAATTGTGACATTGCCATTCTTGAACAGTTCTTGTCATTTATCATTGGGACAAAAGTGTACAACCCAACAAGGCTATCTACCAGAAACAAAATGACCCCTAGTTGGAGAACAGGATCTGCTTCAGGAGTGTAATGTGTTGGGAGGGAGGGAGAGGCATACAGCTGAGGTGGGAAATGGCCTACTGGAAATTTTAGGTGGAGGGAAGGGATAAGTTCTTGTGGTAGTCACCCAGTAGTTCACTGGTTCAGTGAGAGAATGGAAGGGTAAGGTGGAGAAGACTAAGATAGAGAAGCTTGTATTAGGTCTCCAGAAAGTATTTCTGAGAAAGAGGAGGTCAGAGAAGATCATGATTCAGTCATAGGAACTGTGGAAGCTAAGGGAGACAGAGAGGACAGGGAGACAAAAGATGCCTGAGAAAGCAGAACACTAACCTCAGCCATTAGTGTACTACACACCTCACAGAGAGGCTTTGGACAGAGCAGTTGCAGGAAATGAGTGGTATCATGATGCTAGCCCAGGGGGCTGCAGGAGGCAAAAAGTACAAAGATGTTGCCAGGACCAGAATGTGGAAAGGAGAGTTTGCAGGCTTAGTGGGAGCTGGGGCCACCTAAAGCCTACTACTCTCTATGTTCTTCTACATTCATGACCTCACAACATAGTCTATAGCCTCTCCTCAGGACCTCACTCCACATACCTGTTCCTATGGCTACCCGACTATGGCAGTTTGCACTGAATCTCTGGGATGCAGAGAACATGTGAAATAGGGACTAGAAGAGAAAGGGGAAGACTAATCACCTTTTCAGAACAGAAAACAGTTTCTTCCCTTTCTCAGCTTCTCTCTGGCAAGTTCTCTGACCTAGAAAACCAAGAGAGTGAGTTATATATAATGAAGGTAGAAACATAAGAATCACACAGAAGTCCCTTTATATGTGTCTCTTAAGATGTTTAAATCTGAAAGCCCCAAGAATCAGAAGCTATGAATATTCAATTAATAATAATATTAAGAAGGTTTACATGCATATGTGGCTTCATTTCTAAAGTACCTTTGCATGCATTTTCCCATGATGCTCCAAACCACCTATAACCCCTGGAAGTGAGTGGTTAGCTCAGAGATGAGTGTAAGCACCCAGGAATAAAGCACTGTACATAATGCATAGATTCTTTTCAGTTCCATAATAGATCATTAAACAATATCTGTAAGTTTTAAAAGGGAACATTTTTGCCCAAATCAATCTATAGACTCCTAAATTATGATATCATATTTGACAACAACAAAAGAGAACCTGTAGTGTTTGCTATAGAAAATTCATCAACTTACATTTCTGTACAAATGAGATGTTTGCTTTAGCCTGAGTTAGCACAGGCTAAATTATTAAATAATTAAATATTTATAAAAAGTATTTAATATTAAATATTAAATACTTTTTAATATGCAAGGACTTATTAACTATGACATACATGCATTTGTCCCAGAAGAGAACTTTTAAAAATTTGTTAAAGGTATAAAACCAAGAAAATCAATGGTAAAAACTGTCAAATACATTTAATAATCTTAAGAAAGATTGCCATTTTACTCATTTTTTGACACTGTTTTTCCTAAGAGTTGATTCACTGTGTCCTTTTCACACCAATAAAGAAACATTTTATATTTTAAAATGCTCATACTCATCTATGATTCCGATGGATTTTGTTCGAGATAAGGCAATCTTGACTATAAAAGTCTCCAGTTGCCTTCTGCAAAGTTGTTCAGGTGGTCTTGTCCTATGAGCACCATTCTCTGATTGTGCCAAAAAAGCCATTTTTATTCAGTTTCCCAAGCTCCTCAATGACAGAATTGGAACAAGAAATCTCCCGTCATAGGTGATTCCTTATTTTCTTGTCCCTCTTCCCACAATGCTAAGTGAGTTTGGTTGTCTCCAAGAGATGTCAAAGATGCTTAATCTAAGGAGAAACCAGGATAGCATTCTTCTAGAGCAAGAGACCAGGATGGGGTAGGGGTTCAAGGACTAAGGATTCTATCTGAAACTCTCAGCCATCCTGTCTGGATGTGGTGGAGGTGTTAGGGAAAATTTCCAAATACCAATCCCATGGATTGAATATTCTGAATTATAGACTGTGTGTGCTCTGAAGAACAGCCTCTCCTGAGTTGATCTGAAGTCCCATTCCTTTGTCAAGTGTCCTTTCACAAAGCCTTCATTCATGTTGGGCTGATTAGGGGAGCAGTGCTGACCTCTGAGAGTCTATGAGCAGAAGCTGAAGTCTGAGCCTGTCTTCAGAACACAGGGACCTCTAGGAGAGCACAGATGTGACTATTGACCCCAGATTTTAAATGTTCTACTTGAGCAGATGACTCCTGACTGAGAACTTCAAGTATGGTTCTCAAAGACAAAAAATCCTCACTTTAGATTCCCAAAGAATGAAAAATTTTAAATATTTGGTTACCTTACTTTAGCTAATTCAGGCTAAAGCAAATGTCTTATTTGTACAGAAATGTAAGTTGATGAAGTTTCTATAGCAAACACTACAGCTTCTCTTTTGTTGTTGTCAAATATGATGTCATAATTTAGGAGTCTATAGATTGATTTGGGCAAAAATGTTCCCTTTTAAAACTTACAGATATTGTTCAATGATCTATTATGGAACTGAAAAGAATCTATGCATGCGGATAAATAGTTCCATTATGTGGCATGTGCCATAAATAATGAGCTTAAATTGCTCTTGTGAAGTGATCAAAATTATAGTTCAAAGAAATAATCTTAGAGTGATCTAAACAGGTCAAACCAAATGTATTTAAAGAAGCAAACATCAGTTTGCTGTCAGCTTCCAATTCCATATTAAATACTTTTAGGTCATGGAATAACATCTATAAACTTTTAAAGGGAAACATTGTTTTCTTATTTTTTCCAGGCTTAAAATTTTTATTTTGTTAATTGTGTATATCTTTAAAAATACTTATATCACCAAATGGTTACTATAACCATGCTAATGGGTAAGAACATTTAAATTGACACTTAGATGAATTGCTAGAGAATGTGTATGGGCTATCATCAAAGTAGGAATATTCCAGAAGTCACAATCTTACACAGTCCCCCACATTTCATGGGTTTTCTCTGAAGGATCCCCATCAGGCTGTCACAGTGAGGACCCATGGAAAACCCTCATCTTTCCATCAGGAAGAGAGGGAAAGGAGCCATTTCAAAATATACCCTGATTATTCTCAGACAGAGCCTTACCCCACATGGGAAAAGGGAAGTTACCTATCTCCAGCCTCTTCCTGTTTAACCTAAGATTCAGAAAAAAAGAAGTACAAAATCAGTGAGCAGGACCAATAAAAAAGGGAGATTTAATCACATCCTCTCATCCACACCTTTCCACCACATTAACAAGGCTCGAGTGTGGTAACAGGGAATAAGAACTGGTGAAGCCACAGCATGTTTGCTCTACTAAAGGAGGTGATGGGAAATTTAAACAGCAGAGGAGACAAAACCAAAGACAATCAAGAAAGTTTGACCAACTCTCGTGTACAGATGTAGCAAACATTAAACTCCATCCAGTTCCTAGGGAAATTAACATAAATCCTACTACTAAAGGCCTGTTTACCTCAACTCCTGTTACCCAATAAATCATTTATAGCTTTCAGCAAAAAACAATTACAAGGCATACTGAAAACAAGGAAAAACATTCTAAGTAGACAAAGCAAACATCAAATGTCACGTCAGTTTTGGAATACATGGAATGTAAAATTATATGACTGATATGTTAAAAGAATTAATTGAAAAAGTAGGCAACATGCAAAAGCAGATGAAAAATGCAAAAAGAAAAATGGGCACTCTCAGAAAGAATCAAAAGGAAATATTAGAAATAAAAAACACTGTTACAGAATTAAAGAGTGAGTGCCTTTGCTGGGCTCACCAGTAGACTACATGTGGCCAAAGAAAAAATAAGCAACTTTGAAAGTATGTCAGCAGAAGCTTCCCAAACTAAAATGTAAAAAGAAAAAGAATTTAAGATTTTTAAAGTTCATACTCTTCAAGAACTTTGAGAGCTGTGTAATTGTTTCTAAATATGTAAATATATGTAATTGGAACAACCAAAGAAGAAGAAAAAGAGAATAAAGCAAAATAAATATTTGAAGTAATCATGGGGTTTTTTTGTTTTGTTTTGTGGTACTGGAGTTTGAACACTTTGAGCCATTCCACAAGCCCTTTTTTATGTTGGGTATTTTCAAGATGGCATGAACCACTGACACCCAGCAATAATTTTTTAACTGATGAAACTAACTATATTTCATGGTAGTTTATATAATATCAAGTAGGCAAAATACTAAAATAATCTATACTCCAGCATAACATAGTAAAACTGCAGGAAACCAAAGAAAAAATTTTAAATAAGCCAGTGGGGTGGGAGAAATGGCTGACTAAAAGAGGAACAGGTTAAGAATTATGGACTGAAAGAAAGAAGAGTGGAGTGAAGTATTTAGAACTACAAGAAAAAAGAAACATGGACCTGGAATTTTATAGCCAGAAGAAAATATAAAAACTGTCTCAAACATAAATGGAGGAAATTCATCACCAGCAGACTTGCCCTGCAATGTCTTTTAACATTTAAAAGAAGCCATATCAGGAGAAAGGAAATGACAGCTCAGATCTATACAAAGAAAGGAAAGGCACCAATGAAGGTAAAATAAAACTTTTTAAATTTTAAATTGGCATATAATAATAGCAACACTATATGGGACAATGGGTAAGAGCAATGAATGACAGCAGTGTTGTAAAGCACAGGGGAGAGGAGTTGGGAAGCCTTTATAATTAGGAACCTGTTCTGCCTGGGAAGTAGTGTTATTTTATAATAGATTTGGGTTAGTTATAAATGTATATTACAAACTTTAGGGAAATTGCTAAAATTATTTGATAGAATAGTCAAATATGTAAAATAGAGGAAAGAAAACTGAATTAGATAAAATGTTTGTTTAACAAAAATCATCAAATTGTAAAGGAAGATAGTGACAGAAACAAAAATACTACAGAACAGAAAATGACTAACAAAATGGTATAAGTAAGTCTTCATATATCAGTAATTGTTGTAAATTTGAGTGGATTAAATTCTCACATCAAGAGACATAGAAGGACTGAATGGATTTAAAGAAACAAGATTCAATTCTATACTGCCTATAAGAGACTCACTGTAGTCTCTCTATCTACCTATTATTCCATCTGTCTATCTAGTTACATCAGCTTAAAGGGGGAGAGTGTGCCATCTGCAACAACATGGATGACCCTGAAAGATTTTACTAAAAAATGCTGCATGGTCTCACTTTTTATAAGGAATCATAAAACACTGAATATGTGGAAACAGAGAGTATAGGAGTGGTCATCAAGGAAAAGGGGATAGAGAAAGGAAATGGGACAAAGTAGGGGAAAGGGTACTAAACATCATGTTATATACCTTTAGTATATAAAATTAGAAGTAATACAAAATATTATACAAATATAAAGTAAATTCCTATTTTAAATAGCATGGCATGAAAAGAGAATAATGAAAATATTGAGCATACTTGGAAAGTAGAGGTGGAAAGAATCATAGTTCTAGGCCAGCTGGGGCAAAGTTTTGAGGCCCTACTTTAACCAATAAAGTCTGGACCTGATGGTGTATGCCTGTCATCCCAGCTATGTGAGAAGTATAAATAGGAGGACTGCAGTCCAGATCAGCCTGATCATAAATACAAGATCCTATTTGAAAAAAATAACTAAAGCAAAAAAGGAAGAACAGATATGATGAATTGTAAACAGTTACAGATATTATAGATATTATTCCTAGTATATAAATAATTGTTTTAAATATGACTGGAATAAATGAAAAGAAAGTATGCCAGAGCAGATGCACATAACAAGACCTATGGGATGGGTGCAGTGACACATGCCTGTAATCTCAGATACTTGGAAGGTAGAGATAGAATTATCACAGTCTGAGGTCAGACCAGGCAAAAAATTTAGCAAGATTCTATTTTGAAGAATAAACCAAGAATGGTGGTGCTGACTGTAATGGAGGTGCAAGGATCACTGTCCAAGGCCAGCCTGGGCAAAAGCACAACACCCTATCTGAAAAATAACTAAAGCAAAAAAGGCTGGGACATGGCTCAGCCTTGAAAGAAACCCTGATTTCAATACTCTAACACCACCAAAAAGAAAGAAAGAAAGAAAAAGACCTATGAAGACCTATGTTCACGTTATTTAGCAGATACCCATTTTAAATATGAAGACAGATAAATCAAAAGGAAAGTTATGGAGAAAATGTACCATCTTAACATTAATCAAAAGATAACAGGAATAGTAATATTAATTTCAGACAAAGCAAGCCAGAATAAAGAAAGTTACCAGGAATAAAGGGGCATTACAGAATAGCAAAGGGTTAGTTCTCCAAGAAGACATGAGAATCTTTGTGTATACATCTAAGAGAAGATTGTAAAAATAGATAAGGCAAAAAACTGGTAGAAATACAAGGAGAAATAGATGAATCCCGTAATACTATTAGAGACTTCAATGAGTCTGTATCAGAAACTGACAGATCAATCCCGCAGAAAATCAGTAAGGATATAGTTTACCTGAGCAGCAATTACATCCACTTGATATCATTAATTTTTATGAAATCTTTCACCCAGCAAGAGCAGAAACACATTATTCTCAGTTCCACATGGAACATTCACCAGGAGAGAACACATTCTTTGTCACACAAATAAAAAAGAATAGAAACAATACAAAGTATATTTTTAGGACAAAATAGTGTTAAACCAGAAATCAATACAGATAGGTAGCTGAAAGTCCCCAAATATCCTGAGATTAAGCAAAGCATCATTAACAACACATTGGTCAAAGTAGTATCAGAGAGGTTTAAAAATATTTAAAACTAAATAAAATGTAGGTGCAAACTTCTAAAACTATGTCAGATGCAGCAAAAGGACAGCTTAGAGGAAAATTTATGCCATTAAATGTTTATGTTACATAAGAAAGATCTAAACTCTCTGAGCAGGTCTGATTTATTACCTGATTGATGTCTCTCTGCTTCTAGAATATTGGGAAACAGATTTCTCTTCAGGTAGCACAGAGAGAGAAGGAGGAGCCCCAACCACACAGGCATTCAAAGGTAGAAATACCCAGGAAGTCAAATTGGAGCTCAGGCATGTTACAATAAGTCTCCTCAGTCAAAGAAGGTGGTCCACATCATCAGAAGGTGGGTACTGAGAGAGCACATTCTAGTCCACAGTTCCAGGCCCACATCACAGAGCTTTAGCATAGACACCAAAGGTTCTTGAGGTTGGGGGGAGGGGGCAACTTAGGGGAGATGAACCCACAGCCTTTCCCCTACCCCACCACATAGCCAATCTGATTTGTCAAACCCCTGGGGCCCTTTAGATTCCTTCACCCCACCCTCCTTCTCCACCCTTTCACTATACCATGTATTTAGTTCAGTGAAATGTTCTCCTTATTCCAGCTGCTACCTAGGTATTATAAAGATAGTCTTTAACTGCATAGTGATCTCCCTTTGGATCTCACATAGTGTGTGAAAGTCTGATGTTCCCAGAATATACGTCCTCAATATTCACTCTGTCCTCAACTATAGCTTCTTATACACTCAAAGCTTTTTACATGTACAAAAACAGAAATTCTGATCCCAACACCCCTTCACATTCCCTCAAAATGATTCATGCTTACAAAACACCATTAGAGAGCAGAGTAGCCTATACCAAAGTACAGAATCAAGACTAAAAAATGGAGGCTAGGGCATGGAACACCTGCAGCAAACATTTTAAAATAATTCTTTCTCTTCAAATCTCTTTTTGGCTGTTCTGCCACTAAGGGCTCTCAAAACAAGTCCTTTCCACTCATACAGTGCCTAATCTGCTGCTTCCTCATTTTACCTACCTCGTCTCTTCTCTCCTTTTCAACTGTTTTTTAGTTCTGTCCAGTTTCACAGAGCAGTTGTGCTGGACCACAGCCCATACAATGAAACTCACCCTGACTTGGGAAGCAGGCTTATCTTTAGGGCCCTATATCCTCTAATGAGCACAATTGAAATTGTATTTAGCAGTCTTTTTCTTTGAATCACATTTATGATTACCTCCTCCATGAAAAGTTTTATGAAGTTTTTTTCCCCGTTTACTTTCTAACTTTTCACCAAAATTCCTATTTGCTCCTTTATACTTTTAAAAATAGCATGTCATTTTGGTAGGTGTGGTATACAATATATTTATTTTATCTCCCCATATTTTCTAGTCATTTAACCATTATAACTCTTAAAATGTCATTGTTTAGATTATGAACTGGTGAAATTAAGCCCTCTATAATTTCCCGACACTGCTAGCCTGTATTCCCCATTGGATGTGATGAGTCTGCCTTGGCCCCATATATCCAATCCTTTCCTTTCCATATGATGAGAGTTTGACAGGAAAACCTTTATCTTTTCCTGCATGCACAACTTCTTTGTATCTACCCTACAAAAGGTGTGCTTCAAGGAAGCTTCCTGTCTCTCATCTGTCCTCCCTGACTACAGTAGGTCTATCTGTTCAGAAATATCCCTCCATATAGGCTTGCATCCCTGGTATTATTGTTGTTTATAACAAACTTAGACCTGACAGTCCCTAAAGTCTCTAGAACACACAAATACAAAATTATCCTTTCATTTCTGAACAAGATAAGCCCAATCAAAAAATTTCCAGGTGAAAAGGGGATCATAAAACTGAAGCATTAGATATATTCTTCAAATGTGACCATGTCAAAAAAGGAAGGCTGAGAAACTTCCCAATTAAAGGAATCTGAACATACTGCATCTTGTAATGGAGATTTTAAAAACTAAGTCACAATATATGCTAGTGGATAGTCACAAAAATCCAATATGGATGAATGATTAAAATTTTTGTCTATATTGTTTACTGAAAGTGATAATTACACATGTAAGTATTCTTTTCTTAATAGATGCAATGAAATACTCAAGGAGAAACTGAATGATGTATGAAAGGTATTCTCAAATAGTCAGGAATATGTATATATTATGTTATCTGTGTGCTTGTTAATGTATATGTATATATATGTAAGTATGTACATACATACATATACATATGCAGGGGAGAGGGAGACATGGCAAATGGGTCAAAATGTTAACAATATGTAAATCTGGATAAAGGAAATACTGTTGTTTACCATCTGTGCAACTTTTCTGCAAGTTTGTTTTAAACAAAAAGAATATTTTTTGGCAGTCCTGGGTTTGAACTCATGGCTTTACAGTTAGTAGGCAGGTGCTTTACACTTGAGCCATGCTCCCAGCCCTAAAAACATACCTTTTTAAGTGGACTGTTGTATTGAGATTTATAAGATTGTAATACTGTACTGAGATTTATTTATCATTTGAGATTTTTGGCTTTGATTCCCACAGCTTCTCCAACCACAGTCAGAATCCAGGAGTGCTCAAGACCAACTTTAAAATAACTGACTCTGGTTCTGTACCAAGGGAAAACCTTTTTGCACTTGAAGAGCTAACACATCATCATAGTTTTACAAAATACATGAAAGGAGCAACAACAAAAGTTCTTTAATGATACACAGTATAAAACAAAAAGAAGCAAAATTTCAAGGAACCACATTCACAGCATGTGACTCCTGTTTTCTTTCCTATTTGGGGCCAGCATGTCATCTGTCTTCCAGGTTTTATGGTGAAAACTGGTTGTAGGTGCTTTTTTCTTCTTTACTAAGTTGCTTACCTCTCTACCACGTTTCCATCTTCCAAAAATGCACTGACCTCTTTTGTAATACTCTCCACCATCGTTGTCATTCTCAAGCACTTATTCTTTTTATTTTTTTTTTCATTTTTCTTTTATTATTCATATGTGCATACAAGGCTTGGTTCATTTCTCCCCCCTGCCCCCACCCCCTCCCTTACCACCCACTCCACCCCCTCCCGCTACCCCCCTCAATACCCAGCAGAAACTATTTTGCCCTTATCTCTAATTTTGTTGTAGAGAGAGTATAAGCAATAATAGGAAGGAACAAGGGGTTTTGCTGGTTGAGATAAGGATAGCTATACAGGGCATTGACTCACATTGATTTCCTGTGCGTGGGTATTACCTTCTAGGTTAATTCTTTTTGATCTAACCTTTTCTCTAGTTCCTGGTCCCCTTTTCCTATTGGCCTCAGTTGCTTTAAGGTATCTGCTTTAGTTTCTCTGCATTAAGGGCAACAAATGCTAGCTAGTTTTTTAGGTGTCTTACCTATCCTCACCCCTCCCTTGTGTGCTCTCGCTTTTATCGTGTGCTCATAGTCCAATCCCCTTGTTGTGTTTGCCCTTGATCTAATGTCCACATATGAGGGAGAACATACGATTTTTGGTCTTTTGGGCCAGGCTAACCTCACTCAGAATGATGTTCTCCAATTCCATCCATTTACCAGCGAATGATAACATTTCGTTCTTCTTCATGGCTGCATAAAATTCCATTGTGTATAGATACCACATTTTCTTAATCCATTCGTCAGTGCTGGGGCATCTTGGCTGTTTCCATAACTTGGCTATTGTGAATAGTGCCGCAATAAACATGGATGTGCAGGTGCCTCTGGAGTAACAGTCTTTTGGGTATATCCCCAAGAGTGGTATTGCTGGATCAAATGGTAGATCGATGTCCAGCTTTTTAAGTAGCCTCCAAATTTGTTTCCAGAGTGGTTGTACTAGTCTACATTCCCACCAACAGTGTAAGAGGGTTCCTTTTTCCCCGCATCCTCGCCAACACCTGTTGTTGGTGGTGTTGCTGATGATGGCTATTCTAACAGGGGTGAGGTGGAATCTTAGCGTGGTTTTAATTCGCATTTCCTTTATTGCTAGAGATGGTGAGCATTTTTTCATGTGTTTTCTGGCCATTTGAATTTCTTCTTTTGAGAAAGTTCTGTTTAGTTCACATGCCCATTTCTTTATTGGTTCATTAGTTTTGGGAGAATTTAGTTTTTTAAGTTCCCTGTATATTCTGGTTATCAGTCCTTTGTCTGATGTATAATTGGCAAATATTTTCTCCCACTCTGTGGGTGTTCTCTTCAGTTTAGAGACCATTTCTTTTGATGAACAGAAGCTTTTTAGTTTTATGAGGTCCCATTTATCTATGCTATCTCTTAGTTGCTTGCTGCTGGGGTTTCATTGAGAAAGTTCTTACCTATACCTACTAACTCCAGAGTATTTCCTACTCTTTCTTGTATCAACTTAAGAGTTTGGGGTCTGATATTAAGATCCTTGATCCATTTTGAGTTAATCTTGGTATAGGGTGATATACATGGATCTAGTTTCAGTTTTTTGCAGACTGCTAACCAGTTTTCCCAGCAGTTTTTGTTGAAGAGGCTGCTATTTCTCCATCGTATATTTTTAGCTCCTTTATCAAAGATAAGTTGCTCATAGTTGTGTGGCTTCATATCTGGATCCTCTATTCTGTTCCACTGGTCTTCATGTCTGTTTTTGTGCCAGTACCATGCTGTTTTTATTGTTATTGCTTTGTAATATAGTTTGAAGTCAGGTATTGTGATACCTCCTGCATTGTTCTTTTGACTGAGTATTGCCTTGGCTATTCGTGGCCTCTTGTGTTTCCATATAAATTTCACAGTAGATTTTTCAATCTCTTTAATGAATGTCATTGGAATTTTGATGGGAATTGCATTAAACATGTAGATTACTTTTGGGAGTATCGACATTTTTACTATGTTGATTCTACCAATCCATGAGCATGGGAGATCTCTCCACTTTCTATAGTCTTCCTCAATCTCTTTCTTCAGAAGTGTATAGTTTTCCTTGTAGAGGTCTTTCACATCTTTTGTTAGGTTTACACCTAGGTATTTGATTTTTTTTGAGGCTATTGTAAATGGAATTGTTTTCATACATTCTTTTTCCGTTTGCTCATTGTTAGTGTATAGAAATGCTAATGATTTTTCTATGTTGATTTTATATCCTGCTACTTTGCTATAGCTATTGATGATGTCTAGAAGCTTCTGAGTAGAGTTTTTTGGGTCTTTAAGGTATAGGATCATGTCGTCTGCAAATAGGGATATTTTGACAGTTTCGTTACCTATTTGTATTCCTTTTATTCCTTCTTCTTGCCTAATTGCTCTGGCTAGGAATTCCAGTACTATGTTGAATAGGAGTGGAGATAGTGGGCATCCTTGTCTGGTTCCTGATTTTAGAGGGAACGGTTTTAATTTTTCTCCGTTAAGTATAATGCTGGCTGTAGGTTTGTCATATATAGCTTTTATAATGTTGAGGAACTTTCCTTCTATTCCTAGTTTTCTTAGAGCTTTTATCATGAAATGATGTTGGATCTTATCAAAGGCTTTTTCTGCATCTATTGAGATGATCAAGTGGTTTTTGTCTTTGCTTCTGTTAATGTGGTTTATTACGTTTATTGATTTTCGTATGTTGAACCACCCCTGCATCCCTGGGATGAAGCCTACCTGGTCGTGGTGAATAATCTTTTTGATGTGTTGCTGAATTCGGTTTGCCATTATTTTGTTGAGGATTTTTGCATCAATGTTCATTAAGGAGATTGGCCTATAGTTCTCCTTTTTGGAGGTGTCTTTGCCTGGTTTTGGGATAAGTGTAATACTGGCTTCATAAAATGTGTTTGGCAGTTTTCCTTCCCTTTCTATTTCATGGAACAGTTTAAGGAGGGTTGGTATCAGTTCTTCTTTAAAGGTCTGATAGAATTCAGCAGAGAATCCATCAGGTCCTGGACTTTTCTTTTTGGGGAGACTCTTGATTGCTGCTTCAATTTCATTTTGTGTTATAGGTCTATTCAGGTGATTAATTTCCTCTTGGTTCAGTTTTGGATGATCATATGTATCTAGAAATCTGTCCATTTCTTTTAGATTTTCGAATTTATTTGAATATAGGTTCTCAAAGTAGTCTCTGATGATTTCCTGGACTTCCATGGTGTTTGTTGTTATCTCCCCTTTTGCATTCCTGATTCTACTAATTTGGGTTTTTTCTCTCCTCATTTTAGTCAGGTTTGCCAGGGGTCTATCGATCTTGTTTATTTTTTCAAAGAACCAACTTTTTGTTTCATTAATTCTTTGTATGGTTTTTTTGGTTTCTATTTCGTTGATTTCAGCTCTTATTTTTATTATTTCTCTCCTTCTATTTGTTTTGGGATTTGCTTGTTCTTGTTTTTCTAGGAGTTTGAGATGTATCATTAGGTCATTGATTTGGGATCTTTCAATCTTTTTAATATATGCACTCATGGCTATAAACTTTCCTCTCAAGACTGCCTTAGCTGTGTCCCATAGGTTCCGGTAGGTTGTGTTTTCATTTTCATTGACTTCTAGGAACTTTTTAATTTCCTCTTTTATTGCATCGATGATCCATTCTTCATTAAGTAATGAGTTATTTAGTTTCCAGCTGTTTGCATGTTTTTTGTCTTTACTTTTGTTGTTGAGTTCTACTTTTACTGCATTGTGGTCAGATAGTATGCATGGTATTATTTCTATTTTCTTATATTTGCTGAGGCTTGCTTTGTGCCCTAGGATATGATCTATTTTGGAGAAGGTTCCATGGGCTGCTGGAAGAATGTATATTGTGTAGAGGTTGGATGAAATGTTCTGTAGACATCTACTAGGTCCATTTGATCTATTGCATATTTTAGATCTTCGATTTCTTTATTGAGTTTTTGTTTGGATGACCTATCTATTGATGATAATGGAGTGTTAAAGTCTCCCACAACCACTGTGTTGGCATTTATATATGCTTTTAGGTCTTTCAGGGTATGTTTGATGAAATTGGGTGCGTTGACATTGGGTGCGTACAGATTGATGATTATTATTTCCTTTTGGTCTATTTCCCCTTTTATTAGTATGGAATGTCCTTCTTTATCTCGTTTGATCAATGTAGGTTTGAAGTCTACTTTGTCAGAGATAAGTATTGCTACTCCTGCTTGTTTTCGGGGGCCATTGGCTTGGTAAATCTTCTTCCAGCCTTTCATCCTAAGCATATGCTTATTTCTGTCGGTGAGATGAGTCTCCTGTAAGCAACAAATTGTTGGATCTTCTTTTTTAATCCATTTTGTCAAACGGTGTCTTTTGATGGGTGAATTAAGTCCATTAACATTAAGCGTTAGTACTGATAGGTATGTGGTGATTCCTGCCATTTAGTTATCTTAGTTGTTTGAAGGTTTGATTGTGTGTACCTAACTTGATGTTACTCTCTACTGTCTTGCTTTTTCTTATCCTGTGGTTTGGTGCTGCCTGCCTTTTCATGGTTAAGTTGGGTGTCACTTTCTGTGTGCAGGATCCCTTGCAGAATCTTTTGTAATGGTGGCTTTGTGGTCACATATTGTTTTAGTTTCTGCTTATCATGGAAGACTTTTATTGCTCCATCTATTTTGAATGATAGCTTTGCTGGGTAGAGTATCCTGGGGTTGAAGTTATTTTCATTCAGTGCCCGGAAGATCTCACCCCACGCTCTTCTTGCTTTTAATGTTTCTGTTGAGAAGTCTGCTGTGATTTTGATGGGTTTACCTTTGTATGTTACTTGTTTTTTCTCTCTTGCAGCCTTCAATATTCTTTCCTTAGTTTCTGAACTTGTTGTTTTAATGATGATATGTCGTGGAGTAGTTCTATTTTGATCTGGTCTGTTTGGTGTCCTGGAGGCCTCTTGCATTTGTATGGGAATATCTTTCTCTAGATTTGGGAAATTTTCCGTTATTATTTTGTTGAATATATTACGCATTCCCTTCGCTTGCACCTCTTCTCCTTCTTCGATGCCCATGATTCTCAAGTTTGGTCTTTTGATGGAGTCAGTGAGTTCTTGCATTTTCTTTTCACAGGTCTTGAGTTGTTTAATTAATAGTTCTTCAGTTTTTCCTTTAATTACCATTTCATCTTCAAGTTCTGAGATTCTGTCTTCTGTTTGTTCTATTCTGCTGGATTGGCCTTCTGTTTTGTTTTGCAGTTCTGTTTCGTTCTTTTTTCTGAGGTTTTCCATATCCTGGCTGTTTTCTTCTTTATTGTTGTCTATTTTTGTCCTGAGTTCATTTATCCATTTATTCATTGTGTTCTCTCTTTCACTTTGGTGTTTATACAGTGCTTCTATGGTTTCCTTTATTTCTTCTTTTGCTTTTTCAAATTCTCTATTTTTATTGTCTTGGAATTTCTTGAGTGTCTCCTGTGCATTTTGGTTTACCCTATCCAGTATCATCTCTATAAAATTCTCATTGAGTACTTGTAGTATGTCTTCTTTTAAATTATTCTTGTAGGCTTCATTGGGTCCTTTGGCATAGTTTATCTTCATTTTGTTGGAGTCTGGCTCTGAATTTCTGTTCTCTTCATTCCCCTCTGGTTCCTGTACTAATTTTTTGCTGTGGGGAAACTGGTTTCCTTGTTTTTTCTGTCTTCCTGTCATTGTCCTTGGTGTTGTTACTGTCCCTGTACTGTGTGTAATTAAGTATTTTCTAGCTTGTAATAATAACAATGGTAATATTGAGAATGGAAGAGTGAGCTGAGATGGAAAGCAAGAAGTTAAAGAAAAGGGGAAAACAAATATACAGACGAGGGAGAAAGCAGAACAAGGTATCAGACAAGAGAGTTTCAAAGGTATAAACAGGGAGTGTTAGTGTACTAATCAACAGTAAGCTGGTCCGCGTCTTCCCAAGCCGTCTGGGCGCCGGCCACTGGCGGCCCCGGGGGCCCTCCTCGGTTCTCCGTTTAACGTGAAGTGGAGATTTTCTGCGCCGGCTGGAGATGTGGAGGAGTCAAAGTTATGCCTTTTCTCGGTGATTATGCCTGCAAAGTGTGTCTCCAGCGTCTCTCCAAGATTTCACTATAGGAGGCTCGCTTTCTGCTTCCTACCTCTAGCCGCCATCTTGGAATTCCTCCACTTATTCTTTTTAAATCCTGTACTTATTTAACAGTTTAATTGAAATGTAGTTCACATCCCATAAAATTCAGCCAGGTTTAGTGTATTGCTCAGTCATTTTTATGTGGTGCTCCCTTCACCAGAGTAAATTTTGAAATATTTTCATCACTTCAAAAAGAAACTTTATGCCCTTTAGATTTAACTCACATGTACCACTCCCTATCCCTCATTCCTAAGCACCCACTAGTCTACTTTCTGTCTGTATAGATTGTCCTTTTCTGGATATAAGAATGGGACCATATGGATTCATTTGCAACTGACATGTTTTACTTAATCTAATCTTTATTTTATCATAGAACATAAGTGACTGCCTAGTCAACATCCCTACCCTTAAAACTGGGTGATCTTCTTGTTCTGTAAAAAAATAACCAGGAAGCCTGAAAAAATAACCATGGAGGGGAACCACTTTCCTTGGGTGATTTGCCAGTAGGGAAACCTCCAAAACCATGTCAAAGTGTGCTTCTAAACTGGTGTGCTGGTGATTCATGGCCCACATGAAAGATTACTCAGCAGCACCCTCTCCATGCCTAGACTCAACCCACCCAACCCAGGGTGCTCTGTAGCAATAGCCTCAAATGCTCTTACAACAAGTTCATTCATTCATTCTATTCTGAAATGTATACCCTCCCCTGATTCTCTGTACAGATATGTAAAACTTATCTTCCCTATGACTCTAAAGGATAGGAAGCAATCAATACAGGGGAATAGATAGATAGATAGATAGATAGATAGATAGATAGATATAGATATAGATATAGATATCACTATGGCTGAGCTAGGAGGTAGGAAAAAGAACCAACTCCTCAAATTTCAATACAGAGGGAGGGGATTTGGGGATGAGGTTAGCCATTCCTCAACAAGACCTCTAGCAGACTGGTCATCTTGTAGAAGCTAATAGAGTCAATCAGTAAGAGCTAAGCTAAGTTTTCCCTTGCCCTACACACAAGCCCTGGGTTGCCCAAAACAGTACACAGAAAAGACAACACTTCTGTAAGAACATTTATTAGAGACAAGGAATAGACAATTTATCAGAGAACACTTATTAGAGATAAGGGTAAAATTATTTGTGGGGAAGAAATTTGCTACCCTGGAAATGCTGGGGAATAACTTTCTCTTTCAACAGAAGGGAAAAATTTCCAAACGCAGAATGGTCGTGGCAGCCAGAGGCATCTGACCCCCTTGACGCCTGCAGGTTGAACTGAGTTGAAATATGGGTTCCCCATAGGGAAAGGAAGGAGCATACTTCTCCTAAAATGGCACCTTATATGGGGATTATCCTTCCAGTTCTCTTATCTTCTTATTCCTTTCAAGATAACTCAGGTCAGAAAAAGCAGATTCTTGCTTGCAGGACTTGGCACACTCTTTACCTAAGCCTCTGCCTTGCACAACTGATGATGGGAGCTGCCCTTTCCCAGGGAATTTCCTTGTCCTTTGTTTTTTGTACTAGGACAAAGCCATTGCAAAAAGTTTCATTTGTTTCTGAAATGGTTTTCAAGTGTAGACTGTCTATTCAGGGACAGGGTTAGGGAGGATTTGCTCCCAATTGCCTTCTCTAATGTCCTGTCTTGAGGCTAGCAGCTCTTCCTTGTGGGTTGAGATGTCTCTCAAGCTAAGCCTCTGCCTTGCACAAATGATGATGGGAGCTGCCCTTTCCCAGGGAATTTCCTTGTCCTTTGCCATTAGAGCAAAGAACACTTTAGAGCAGGAAGCTTTGTAGTTGAAGTGATTGCCCCTAGATAGGATCAGCCTTGTGCTGGACCTGCAATCTGCCTTGATCTGAGTTTTCCCAGATTTTGGAAATTGAGACATCTGAGGCCAGGGGCACATTAGCAGGAAGGCCCTAAGCCTGGCTCTGCTTCCTGCTCTCCAATTTCAGCTTCAACTCCTTAATAAACTGTTTTTTAAAGTCTGATGATTCAGGATAATTGGGAATTAATGTTCCCACTGAGGACCTTTCAGTTATCAGGGTAGTTTCTACTTTTCTCAAATTCAAATCAGGAAAATGGGAAGCTAATGTTCCCCTTGGGGGCTTATCAGTGGTCAAGGTACTTTCTACTTTACTCGTATTCACATCTATGACTGGGGAGCTTTCACACTCTCTGGTTGTCAAGACGGTACTCAGTTGTGATTGGATAGCACAGAGCTCCGCTACCTTGAATGTCTCCCTAGAGTTATTGGGTAGGGAAAATTTTTTCCAGCTCATCCTTTTCCCCCAAGGTTTTCGTACACTGTTGCTGGAACTCATTCTTTTATCCACTGGCTCAGATGTAGCCCTAGCTGACCTTGTGGGCAGGTTTGGGATGCATCTGCTGTATGCTAGAGTTTTTATGAATCTTTTTCTATGATATTCTAGGACTGGTATGAAAAAAGATGTTTGTTGTCCTTTGTTCTAAGAAGGTCATTATATACTAATGCTTGATATCATAGAATGATTGTCTTTGGGACCCCATCCTTCCAGGGAGGTGGCAAGGAGAGGACAATCTAGAATGGGGACTAAATTGCTTGTTTCCATCTTCTCTTCAACATAAGTATTAAGAGTTTCCTCTAAAGGGCTTGGAGACCCCAAGTTTATTATCCATACCAGAAATAAGGCAGCAGCAAAGGGAAAGTTGAAGTCAGAATAGGCTTAAGATGGATCTTCTCTTATAATAAAGATATCTATGGATTTCTGGACCTTCTGAAGAAGGAAACATAGATGATGTTCTAGTTTCCTCCAGAGCTCACTGGCATCTGCAGGATACAGAAAGTACAAAGCTATAGCCAGGACCAGTATGTAGAAAGGAGACCCTGCTGGCCTACTGAGGTTGGGCTGCCTGCTACCCTCTTTACATTCATTCTTCAATAACCATGACCTCCCAGCACAGTCTACAGCCTCTTCCCAGGAGCATCCTTCACATACCTATTCCTCTGACTACCCTGCCCCCACAACTAGGGGAGGCTACACTTAATCCATGGAATGCAGAAAACATGTGAAATTTGGGACCAGGAGAGAAGGGAAAGCACTAGTTACCTTTTCAGAACAGAAAGAAGCTCTCTCTGTTCTTATGCTTCTATCTGGCAAGTTCTCTGCCCTGGAAAACAAGGACAGTGGGCTACGCATTGCCAAGGTAGGAACATATAGTTAGTATAGATTTCTTTTATGGGAAACACTTAAGATATTAAGGTCTAAAAGCCTCAAGAATCAGTAGACATAGTCAATGATAGGATTAAGAAGGTCCGTGTGTATGTGACTTCGTTTATAAAGTACCTTCACATTTGTCATCCCAGCTGATGCTCAAAACCACCCCTATGAAGCACAGAAGTCAGTGGATACAGTGGTGATGAGTCCGAGCACCCAGGAGCAAAGCACTTTATGCAATGTCAGGAACACAAGTTGTGAGTCCACAGCGTCCAGGGACTCACTGTGTATAGATAAGAGACTCTAGCAGAACTGGATGCATTTTTGCTGCAATTAATCTTCTGAGGTCTTTGAATGCAGGAGCTGCTGATGCATATGCAGCTTTGCTAGTTTGCCTCTCATGTACCCACCTATTGATCCATACCCACTGCTCAGGTCCATCACTGCTTCATAGGATTCTGAGAAGTGTCTGCCTTCTTGTGAGCCTCTCCTCTGAGGGCTCTGTGTGCTGGGAGACTATGTCTCTCTCTAGCATCTGACTTCCTCAGGGACCATGGGACTGAGATGTAACGGAAGGGACAAATAGAGTCACTCTTGATGAATTCTGGTCAGAGAGGAAAAAACATACCTCTAAATGCTCCTTTTTTTTTCCTCTTAAATTTGCCCTGTCCTTGGGAACAGAAAGAAAAGAATAAGAGAGCTGAGACTCATTTCTATTGTTCCTCTTTGTAGGAAGCTCAGATATCCATTAGATAAGAACAATAGGTCTCTAAATAGAAATTTGATCCTTTTATTAGCTTTTAAAGGTGATCAAATATTTTCAATTTTTCTTCTTGGAAAATCTTTAACGAGGTTTTGAGTATGAGATCCATACTTGGGGTTCTCAGTCAGAAGTTCTCTGGGAGGACCCTCTGTCCTGGGGACAGAGCTCAGGCTCCAGACTGCTCATAGAACCTTGGAGGTCAGCTCTGCTCTCTCCCAACCAGCCAAACACAAAGGATGATTTGGGGAAGGCACATCTGATGTGGGGATGGGACTTAGGATCAAGTGTCAGGAACCAATTTCCCTTCAGAAAAGCCAAATTCTAGCTGAACCAATTAGGACCCCAGAACTACCATTTGAAATTTTTTCCTGAAACCCTCAAGCACAGGCAGAGAGGTAGTTTGTGGACTTCAGATATAAACCTTAGTGCTCTGTAAGCCCTTCCATCTCCCCTAGAACAGTGATGTTTTTTCTTCTCCTCAGATTTCCCATGTCACATGTCTGAAACAACCAAACTCATTTAGTAATGTGATAATAGAGATGAGAAGCACCAAGAATCTCCTTGGGAGTTCACCCATACTTCCTTACTTTTGGGATGTCTTTATTTTTCAGGTGGGTTGTTAAGAATGGTTTCAATAACTGGTAGCACATATATATAAAGTAGCAACCTCAAGGCACTCAGAAAGGTGCACTTGGGGTCAGTGTCCAGAGTTCAGCCATGGCTCCATATGGTTGTTCAGAAAAGAGAGAATATTCTACATGGTCTGAATCACCTGGCTGCCTAATACAACTGAGTCCTGAGGGGGCATGGGCTTGAATATAGTCCAAGGCCTGTTTCACAGAGACTGGGAGAGTTACAGAGGGTTTCTGAGAGTAAGTGAGGGTGAGGGGACAGCCTAAGGAGGCTGTGTCCATAGCCCAAGCTCTTCTATATGTATTTTTGAGAATATTGAATAGTTTGCTTATATCAGCCTGTACAGTGTACCAGGGAATTGACTTAAGTTATTAAACCTATTAATTCATTTTTGAGCATTCACAAAACCAAAAGAAATACAAAAGAAATTTACATACTTAAAACTTCAACTGACTTTCAGGATCAGATTATAGCACTTATTTTCCTGAAGTTAAACTGTACAAGGCTTTTGTATACTCACAAACACACATACCCCATATCCTTTGACAAAGCAATCTAGTATTTTCAAATAATAGGATCATTTCTTCCTCTATTTCAATCTTTTATTCACTATTTTTGATACTATATCTTCTGACCTACTTACAATACAAACTGGTCTAGCCAACTGCATCAATTTTGTAGCAGATATGTGACTCTCACAAATATGGAGGTGAGAGCAAACTATAACCTGGGGGTTAAAGTATGTTATGGTTTGCATCTGGAACATCCCCCAAAGGCTTCTTCCCCAGAATGGTGCTGTTGGGAAATGTTGGAATCTTCAAGAGTTGGGTCTTGGAGAGGCCTTTCAGTCATTGCAGACTTACCCTTATAGGAGATATTGGGACCCTGTCCCTTCCTCTTTGATTCTTTTACTTCCCGAAGCCATGAGGTAAGCAGTTTGCTCTGGCACTGCTCTTACCCTGATCTACTGGTTCACCACAGGTCCAAAAAAAACAGGGCCACCCAAGCATGGATTGAATCCTTCAAAATTGTGGGCCAAAATAAACCTTTCTTCTTTATAAGCTGAACATCTCATTTCATAGTTATTTTAATATGGTCATAGTCCAAAAATCTCACAAAGCAATGAGCTTAGAGAAAAATGTGATAATAAGTTATAAAATTGAATAAGCAAGAAATAAAAATGTATACCCACACAAAATATAGACATAAATGTTTATAATATTATAATTTATAATTAATAATAGTCAAAATAATAATAATAGTCAATATAATAATAGTCAAAAAGCACAAACAACCCACTTGTTCATCAACTGATCCATTGATAAACAAAATGAGATATATCCATACAATGTAATACTATTTGCTCATAAAAAGAAATGAAGTATTGGTAAATGCTGTAATATGAATTAATCCTGAACATATTAAGTGTAAAAGCTAGATGTAGAAGTGCATGTATTATGTGGTTCCATTTGTATGAAATGTGTGGAGTTGACAAATGTCTAGATACAGAAACCATATGAATGGTGACCTGTGGCTGGGGGGAATACAAAGATTACAGGGTTGATTGGAGTAGGCTTTTTTTATATTTGAGACAGGGTCTTGTTATTGTAGCCCTTTCTGACTTCAAACTCTTCATCCTTCTGCCTCAGCCTCCAGGTGCTGGGATTAGAGGCATGTGCCACCACAGTTGGTCCTCAGGGTTTCTTTTCAAAGGGCAGAAATGTTCTAAGATTGACTGTGATATAATATGCCAAAAGATATGTGTAATTGTACACCTTTAATGGGTGAATTGTACAAAAAGTCTCAATAAAGTTTTTTTTAAGAAAGCTTATTCATAATTGTCAAATGTCCTTCAGTAGGGAAATGGGTAAGTAGACTGTGGTATAGCCACACAATAGGATCTTAGTAACCATTAAAAAGAAATAAAGCTCTCAAATCATGAAAAAACATGGTGGAACCATAAATGCACTTACTAAATGAAAGAAGTAACAGGGCTACAGATGGTCTGATTCTAACCACATGACATTCTGGAAAGGCAAGACAATGAAGATAATAAAAGGATCGGGATGACTAAGTGTGTGGAGCACAGGGCATTTTCAGGACAGTGAAGCTGTTCTGCATGGTAACACAGTAGTGGATAAAAGTTAGTATATTTCAATCAAAATTCATAAAGGTACACCAAGAATAAATACTAATATAAACCATGGACTTAGAGTGGTAATGATGTGTGATGTAGGTCCATCAGTTGTACCAAGTGTACCACTCTGGTTAAGACTATATGAGAAGCTTCTGTTCTTTCCACTTTATTTTGCTGTGATCCTAAAACTGCTGTAAAATCAAGGATCCATAAAGGGAAGAAGGAAAAGGAGAAGGAGGAGGAGGAAGAGACTAATAATAAGCCTAACTTCAGAGAGTATTCCATGACCCCTTTTTCCCCCTCCCTTCTAGCAGATTACAGGCCTGGTGGCTCCTGGCTATAATCCCAGCTACAAAAGATGGAGATCAGGAGGATGGCAGTTCAAGGACAGCCTGGGCAATATGGTAGTAAGACCCATATCAACAAATAAGCCAGGCACAGGGGTTCACACCTATAATCTCTAGTATGTGGGAGACAGAGGTAGGAGAATCAAGGTTTGAGGCTGGCCCTAGTACCTATCTGAAAAATAAGTAAAGCAAGAAAAGGCTGGGGCCATGACTAAAGTGGTAGAGTGCCTATCAAGATAACCAGAAGAACAGCATACCCAGATCTGTATTTTGGAAAAATGACTGGCAAAAAGAAGCTGGTGAGAGTCACAGGGAAATGCACAAATGAATCATAGTATCACACAGCATACTGTCATATAGATGTTAGAAAACAGGTGATTTATAGCTTTATGTGCTTGCATATCTCCACAGCACCGGAGCAGATCCAGCTTCTTGCTCATTATCCCTTGGTTCTGTCTCTTCAGTGTTCACTTCTCCTCAGACCATGTCTCTTGTGATGCAAGATATCAGGCAGGAAAAAAAAAAACAATCATTGTTCCAGCATTTCTGACTGAAGTTCAAACATTCAGGTGTGTGGGGCCAGAGTAAGTCACAGGATCACCCATGAATCAATTGTGATCCATAGACCAGTGCCTGTCCACAGATTATTGAGACCATCTTCAAGGTAAATAAAGTCCCTCAGTATCTTCAGGGCACTGGTTCCAGAGTTCCCAAGAATTCCAAAATCTGAGGATATTCACATGTCATATTATTCACATGGCCTATTATTTTCATAGAACCTACATACATTCTATATACTTTAAGCCATCTCTAGAGTACTTATAATACCTAAAAAATGTAGATTATATGTTAAATGCCTGTTATACTGCATTGTTTCACTGATAATGACAAGAAAAAAGTCTGTACGTGTTCAGTACATCTGCAACCATCTTTTTCTGAAAATTTTCAAATCATGGTTGAGTCCACAGATGTTGAAGCCACCAACACAGAGGACTAAATGTACAAAATTGAGAGTGGTTAGAAACTTTCTTGAAATTTGAATGAGCAATAGAACCTAATCATAAAAAAACTGAAGCTTAGGCTGGGGATGTAACTCAGTTGTAGGACACTTGTCTAGCATGTGTGGAGC
The DNA here is from genome assembly GCF_047511655.1 of Castor canadensis. Lineage (NCBI taxonomy): Eukaryota > Metazoa > Chordata > Mammalia > Rodentia > Castoridae > Castor > Castor canadensis. Next base: position 89,986,681 of record NC_133398.1, read on the forward strand.
CCTGGGTTTAATCCCCAAAACTACAGAAAAAAGGAAGAAAGGGAAAATTAAGACTTAAATTGTTTATGTCTTTGGTTTGTATGCCATATCTTCAGTGGTTCATTTTTGTTTTATTGTATTTCACACAAGTATTAGAGAGAGGACAAACTTGTTCCTTGCCACAATAGTTTGAGAATCTGTGGTCTCATGCAATACTCCACTGTGAAGCCTTGTTGTGACAAGTATAAATGTGACTGAATTATGGGGTGCCCAGTTATCTGGCTAAGCATTATTTCTGGATGTGTCTGTGCAGATGTTTCCAAATAAGATCAGCATTTAAATGGGTGGACTCTTAAAGAAGATGGTCCTTCTCAATATGGGTATCATTAAATCCCTCGAGAACTGAATAAAACAAATGGTGGAGAAAGAAAGAAATCATCTATTTTTTTTGCCTGTATATAAGAGAGGGAAAATCTGTCTCAGCTAGCCTCACACTGAGACACATACCATGACTTCCCTGGTTCTCAGACCTTTGGATTTGGACTGAACTACACTACCAGCTTTCCTAGGTCTACACATGTAGTACTGACTTCATTTGATTTCAATGTCTTGAAAGTTTTCCCTTAATTGCAACTGTGTCTCTTGCAAGACAAATTGCTCCATTTACTTCTGAAAAAGGATTATGTCCTGCACACTATTTTTTTTTTGGGTGCTGGTATCGAACCCAGGGCCTCAAGCATGCGAGGCAAGCGCTGTACCACCAAGCTACATCCCAGCCCTGTCCTGCACACTATTAAAAGCCAACATTGGGGATTTTCAACTGTTCACCATTTGAGAGGTTACTGGCTTTTCTGTTCATTCTTCAACATTAATTACTCAGATGAATATGAAAATTAACCACCTTCTTAAACCCTGCTGTCTAAATGGTGCAGTGCATACAAACTCACTGTACAACAAAGTTCTGACTCCAAATATCAGCCCTCTCACTTTCTTCTAAAGAGCTTAGATGTGGTGTTTTGAGTAATTTGTGGGTATCAGTCCCTTTCTCTATAAAACAGGATAAATGGTATCTATATCAGAGCGTGGTTGTGAAGTTAAAATAAATGCCAAACCAGGAACTAGAGAAAAGGTTAGTTCGAGAAGAATTAATTTAGAAGATAACACACATGCACAGGAAAGCAATGCAAGTCAACTCCCTGTATAGCTATCCTTATCTCAACTAGCAAAAACCCTTGGTCTTCCTATTATTGCTTATTCTCTCTCTCCAACAAAATTAGAGATAAGGGCAAAATAGTTTCTGCCTGGTAGTGAGGGGGCAGGGGGTAAGGGTGGGGGTGGGAGGAAGGGGGGAGAAATGACCCAAACATTGTATGCACATATAAATAAAAGAAAAAAAATTAATTAATAAAAATAAATGCCAAGAACCAGAAACAAAAAGATTAGTGTGTCCTACTTGCCAAATTAATTCTTTGTCCACATCAATTCTGATCAAAACAAATTCTGTCTCTTCTTGGTCTCAAAATAGTACTCCAATCCTTCTCCTAAATAAAGCAGCCCAAATCTGTTTTGTGACATTAGTAAAACTGAAGTCTCCAACAGCCTGTACCTTACAGGAACTTCTTGGGGAGGTTAGGGTTTTTGAAAGCATGACAGAAGTCCTGGATATTATACTCTTAACCTCACCCGCATGCATATTAACTTGCTAATGTTTCTGAAAAAGCCTCTCCATAGACAAGCACATTTAATCAAATACTATACACACTAATTTGATCGTGGCTCCCTTTCTTATGTAAAACAACTTTTATTATCTCCAGGGACATATTGTGGTCTGCTCATTTGGCCCAAACCATCTCAGTCTCCTCACCCCATTTTAGTAAAAGTTTATGATTTGAAAATTTGAATTGGAGGAAGTACACCCTAGGCTAATACAGAACAAACTGCTCTTTCTTGAGACATGCCATGCACGCAATAACACATATGTCAGACTTATAAATAGGTTACCATAAAAGGAATGGTAAATGCATAAAGAATTGGAGACACTGGAAACCACACATTACACCTATGCCTCTGAGTGCACTATGCAAATATTACAGATGTCAAGGGGACTATAGTGTGAGGAGCCCCATGAGTGCAGAAAGGTCCCACATCAGCCCCACATTGTGTCCTGAAAGTGGGCAGATAAGATTCATGGTTCTTCTGGGCCCAGCTAGGGTAGAGGAGGGGAACTTGTCAGCTGTCAAATCCCCTAATTCCATCAGATTACTTAGTAAAGGATAAGACTCAGAGGCCCAGAAGAGTAAGGCTAAAAGAAAACTTTATTAAGATGAATTGTGTTACAATTTCTTTGCTTATTAGCTTAAGTATTACATGTGTTCATTATTAAAGACAGCTTTACAGATTTTTTTGTTATTACTGGGGGGTGAAATGCTTTCTTTACTGTGCAGAGGAATTATGATATTTCTTTCTATTACTTTTTCTTAACATTTTACGTTCAGATTCAAATGTTTTAGACAGATTGACTGACCATTGACTGAGAAATGTTTTGGCTAGGGTCCATGTCTTATCCTCCGAGAGAACAGTATTGCTTTACAAGAGTGGATTCTTTCTTCTGAACCCTAACTGTGAACCAGGAGCTGGCACTAAGAGCTTCTTCCATGTAGGCCCCAGGACCAGCTGCTGCCCCATTCCTCCTAAGGAGCCATCTCTAGACACAAGCTCTGGTTTCAGAACCACCTTATACTAACCAGGCTACAGATTAAATTAAGTACATTTTTAACCATGAGCAACTGCTCCATGGAATAAACAGGAAAGAAGGACTACGCTCCCCCAGGGGGGACTCTGCAATAGCAATCACACTTCCTCTCAGCTTATACTTTATTTCAAGGAACTGGATCTCCAGCTTCAGGGAAGACATCCACTCCCCTTCAACACAAACACCTAAAGAGCCTCTGGGGAGGAAATTGGGGTGCAGGTGAGGAACCTTTTGCTAATGTTGGGAGTTATTGAAGGAAGAGCATTGAGTAAATAAAATAGGCAAACAGAGGGCCCAACAATTTCCAGGCCTTACAATGGCCCCTGGTTAATACCAGATTCTGAACTCTCATCAGATAGATTTTGATTAGGGAGACCTGGAGTGGGAAATGGTGGCTCTGGGTTTCAAACCAGCATGATTCTGATCATCAACAAAATTTGGATATTCTGGGCTGGAAAGCAATTCCTATTTCCCTTCCCCAGGTCCAGAGCAACAGTCCAGCTCTATGGGTTACACAGAACCAGAATAAAGTCACTCTATTTACTCTGCTTCCATTAACCCCAGCACTGTCCCTGAATCCCCCCTTGGTCACAGCTGGATCCCATACACCAGTTTTGGATTCCCATCTCCATGACCAGTTCCCATGAAATTCCAGCTGTGGGACCTTTGGCATCTTTGGAGTGATGTAAAGGCCCACCTAACTGCCCTGAAGCCTAACTCCCAACCTGGTGGGTGGATCCTCCATCAGGATAGTCAGGCTAGAGGACACTTTACTACTATTAATTATTATATTATTATAATGCTTTTGTTTATTAGTTTGAGTACTTCTTGTGCTCATTATTAAAAAGTAACTACAAAGGGTTTTTTGGTTTTGTTTTAGAGCAGAGGAGAATAAGAGATATATTTTTATATATGTTTCTGGTAGATTTTTAAAACATTTTTTCCTTCCCATTCAAATGATTTGAACCAACTGACCCCTGGCTGGCAGAAACCATGGGGTCTACCTGCTGAACAGTTGGCCTTTGTATGGTACTCCTATGGGGAATGTGGAAACCCAGGTAGGTGGGTTATGTAACTCACCATGGTGAGGTGGGCCCAGACCTCACACTTTCTGTCCCTCTCATGACTGTCAAGTCCTATCTGAAAAGGTAATCCCCCCAGGGCTGCTACTTCAAGTGAGCATGAATAGTTGTTTTCAAATGATTGCCCAGTTCATAAGAGCAGTTAGATTTTTGGAAATCTTCAAACTTCATTGATATAACCTGACAGGTATGTTCTGTAAAATAACCTGCATAAAGTAGTCCCCTTTATCCATGGTTTCACTTTCTGTGCTTCCAGTTACCTTCAGTAAACCAGCATCTGAAAATACAGTACAATACAATAAAATATTTAGAGAGGCACAAACACATAATTCTATTACAATACACTGCTATAACTGTTCCATATTATTAATTATTGTTAATCTCCTTTTATAAATTAAATTTTATCACAGGTGTGGAAGTATGGGGAAAACATAGTATATAGAAGATGTTGTACTACCTACAGTTTCAGGCATGCACTGGGGATCTTGGAACACATCCCCCAGGATAAGGGAGGGGTGACTCTACACTATGCTCAGCTGTTATGCACTAGCAATCTTATTGCTAGGAGCAAACAGTGTTTGCTTTTGGTTGGTAAGTGTTGAATTTGTTTTGAAGTGATGAATCTTAGCCATCTGAATAGTCACTGCAGATCCATGACAGATTCCCAGTCCTCGCAGTAGGGACAGTTCTTCCCTGGTGTCCCTAGCCCAGTCTGTCACAAGCAATGGCACTGTGATCACACCTTGGGAATGCTCAGAAAGTTCTGCCTTTCTGAGCCAGACTGTTCCATTAACTTTACTTTGAATGTTTTTAACAGGAGAAAATTTAGTGGGATCATTCTGCAAGTACATACAGTGTTTTAAATAGACCTAGGCATTTATTTCTGTGATTTGTTTATTTTATGGGTTTATTTTAAATATTTGAGGAAAACATTAAAATGACATCAGATCTCTCTACAATCAAAATTTGAACGACATGGGGATTGAGGTTGGTATGTACAATAAGGCCAGATTATTGAAAGGAAAAGAAACAGAAATCTTCCAAGATTTCCCATCCTTAGACTCAAAAGGGGAATGGTGTACATGAAAGATAAGCAGGCCAAGAGGCTCTAGGAGAAAACATGAGAGCAAGTGTTTGCTGGAAAGGTTTGTGATGGTTCTCAGTGGAATGCGTGGACTTAAACATAAGGAGAGCTCTGTTGGGTACACCCCCAAATCCACTAAACAGAAGAGAGATTGGAATGAGGCCCACTATGAAGCAGGCTGGTTGATTAGGGCAGCCCTTGGAAGATGGGTGAGGAGAGGAGGGCTGGATCACAACCCGTGAAAACCTGGGAGTGACTAACAGATGAAGGGATATGTTTAACAGATGCCACTAGTCAATGGAATTTTTTTCCCCACAGATCTTTGAAAGTTTAAGGATCACAGACATACCAGGTATAAACAAGACAAAAGAATGTTACTTTTAACCTTCTGAACCTAGGCAGATATTTCCAAAATGTTTTACATCGTTGCATTGGTCCAGATGCTCCCATTACCATGCATGTAAAGAGCGTAGTGTTGAAGAACATCATTTATGCAGTTAGGTGGCAGGAGGAGATGTCTGGCTATGTAATGTTGAGACACCTCTGCATCCTCTGTTGCCTCATCTGTGAAAGTGGATAAACATAATACCTGAATGTTAGGGATGTTGAGAAATCCATATAAAAGAACTTGGAACAGCGCCTGCATGTGTGAGTAGAGAAAAGGTTCATGGTGGTGGTTCTTGAACTGATAACATTATTCCTGCAGGTCTCACCAAGTCTGCATGATCAGCATTGTTCCTGCTGAAGATTTTACACATCTTAAATGTAGAATTTTACTATAAAACTTACTAACTTAAATTTACTACATAAAGCCTTATTCTAATATATATTCTACTTTATACCAAAAAAGGAAAATATTTATAGTTGGCTAATATTTGTCCTTTCTAATCAATTAAACTCTTCAAATAAGGTATGACCACTGTGAGGCTGTCAAAGTCAATCAAACTATCTTTGTTGTTAGAAATGTGGGAGGGGGTGGAGTGAGTTGTAAGGGGGGGGGTGGGGATGGGGGGGAGAAATGACCCAAGCCTTGTATGCACATATGAATAATAAAACAATAAAAAAAAGAAAAGAAATGTGAAATGCATCTCAATTGTCAGTAGAATTCATTTCCCCAGGCATCTTCCTCTCCCTAGTTCTAAGTATGTCTGCGAGCCATTTGTAGTTTCCTTAAAGAGCACGTGCTGATGTGGATGTTACACATTACACATCAGCTATGTTGACCTTGGGCTTCTCTGAGCATCAAATGTCTCATCAAACTGCTGATCACATTATCTGTTCACAGGGTACTGAGAAGATTAAAGTGCGTACCTATGGTAAGTACCAGTCGTGTTCTCCTTCTTCTCCTGATACTGGGCTCCCATCCTTTGCACTACGCTGCATAGAGTTCTTAACTCCCAAACAAGATTGTAGTGGACAGACTGTTCCAGGAATTGCTTTGCTGTTCATTGTTATACCCATCCCCATCTTACACACACCTAACACAATACCTTAGATATTCTGTAGGAATAAAGAACGATAAGTGGAAGAATGGTCAAGAACAGAAGTTTTAAGGGTCAGACACTTAAATTTGATATCCAGCCTAACCTTTCACTAATTATGTGGCCTCTGTCAAGTTCTCCAACATCTCTGTGCTTCATTTTCCTTACCAGTAAATTGGGGCTGAGACCTTATAGGACAATAGTTAAGTACAACTTCATGTTGCTAACACTCTGAACAGAGAATCTGACCCATCGGCATTAACAGAAAGTCTCCAGCCTAGCTGTAATTTATCTCTTCTAACTTACAGGGCAACAATCACATACTAATTTGATGCTGAAGGTAATAACTATGACTTACCCTTAACAGTTGGTCTAGTATGAGAATCTCAGAAAACTATTTCTGTTCCTTAATATTTGCACCCCTCCTTTTTTGATGAATTTACCTTAAAAAAAAAACTATCTTTGTCTTTTCATTTATCTGATAGTAGTCTCATGGTTTGAAATCTTAAAACCCAGAGATGCCAGAAGAGATTGGTAGATGTGTTTCACCTTCATGATCATGAACATTTATACAGCCTTAATCACTGAGCAGAATTTCAAGGCTTTGTTAAGGAAAATAAAGAACCAATGGTCTCTATGTAATAAACTTAAAATGGTGGAAATCATTTTATAAATAATATGAGGAAAACTCATTGTCAGTGAGTATAGGTCATTCTTTTTGATATTCTTCTTGATATTCCATTGTATGAGTCTCTCATTTAGTTTTATGGTTCCTATTGACTAATCTGTAATACTGGCAACAAAAATTAAAATGGATTTTAATGCTTTTTAAATTAAATCTCAAGGTATAAAAATTTCTCCTACACTGAGTTTTCATAATTAATAGAATATCTAATTGATCAAAACAAATGTTACACATTTTGATTAGAAATAACTTTTCTGTTTGTTCACAGAAAATGGCTTTCATATAATGAGACAGACTGGATATTTCTCCAAGCCTTACTGTATAGTTGGTCAACATCAGTTATTGCATGAATGAAAGTGTTCCTATCATTTCTATTCCAATCTTCCTTATTTTGTACTTGGTAAACATTGAGAAACCCAATAGCCTTTATAAGCAAATTAAAAATAATAGAAATACTTTCAGAGTTAGGAAATGAAGATGTATTATTAGTACAATGACCCTCTGTTATTTTAATTCATCATTATGTGATCAAAAATTACACAGTGACATATGATCAAAAATTATTTGAAAAGATTATTCAGGCACCAGTGTAATTTCACAAAAATTGAAAACTGGGATTTTTATCAGAGATATACACATTACCACAGATCTCAGTATTTTGTTTGCCCCCTCCCCCCCCCCCATCATAAGACGTTTTCAACACACAGAGGGTGGGTGGTGAGGCAAGCGCACCTCTGGAGTCAGAAAAGTCATAGATCACTGCCGGACCCCCTGCTGCGTTCCCCAGGTGGTGGCGCTAACAGTAGTGATGACGACCTCTCTCCTGCGCCCTGTGCCCATCAGCATCACATCCCACCTGCTAGACCAACCGCATGCCCCGCCCAGCAGCGAAGTCCCGCCCCGGACCGGCCCGTCACTCACTCGGTCCGCCCAATAGCGGCAGAGGGGTGGGCGGCGCGGGGCGGGGCCTGGGACGGCACACAAGCTAGCGGTGTCAGTTTGTCCAACGGTCTCCGCGGAGATGCTGAGGTACCGGTGCTCTGGCCCCAGACCCCAGGACGCCAGGATGGTGAAGGTGTCCGCTTCGTTTGTCCGGGCCGCTGTCCCGCCTGTGACCAGAAGAAGCTGCGGCCACCCGGCCGCCCTCACTCTGGTGAGTGCATGCGCTGGCGTCCGTCGGGGACAATGGCCAGGTCCGCCTCTTGTAGGGGCCGAGCGGCTGGGAACCGAGCCACAGGCAGCCGCACGTCCCAGATTTTTGTCTCATTTCAATCTCAGTAAAAATTACCCTGAATTTAGCAGAATCCTTCTGCTGATAGTGATTGATCCAGCAAAAGTCCGAGGGTGCAAGGGACAATTTTTTGCCTCTTCTTTTTCCGTCACCATTTGGCAGGTTACCTGTTCCTTCAGAATTTCTGGATCGTTCTATTCCTCCATTACTAGTCCTTCAGCAGATATTACTAAGACCTACTGTGTTTCTGGACAAGAAATCAGTTCCCAGTTCCCACCCGCTGTGCAAACAGCTGTAGACAAGGCCTACATCTTTGTGCGATGCTATGCTGTCTGCACCTAAACCAAGATTATGCATCCGATTACAGTTCCAACAACCTGTTAAATAATGTATACATTGCCTTGTGAGACATAATCATATTATATCACCTTATGCAATTGCAAATTATGTTATGATAAAGTTCGAATGACAACAACTTTCCTGAATGATAATGTTCCTACAACAACAGTTTCCAGGCACGTGGATTGTTGTTGTTTTGTTAACCTATTGAAATCTTTATTTGACAGTAAGTAGATTAATTTCTGCAGCACTCACATGGGAAATATGCCTGTGAAATTTTATAAATGAAGATAAGCTATCTTCTATTTGATTACTACCTTTCCCCGTGGTTGAATACTTCATTGGCTTACCCATTAGTAACACTCCACCAGTACAATATGTTGGATTTTTCAAAATACAGGGATGTTTCAATATACAGGGATTTCATCCCTGTATAGCTACCTTAAACAAACAAAAATGTCCTTTTTTTTTTCAAAAACAGAGGCTAGGAAGGCAAAACAGGATCTGTCTGGGGTGTTGGTGGGGTGGGGGAGGATATAAGGAAAGGGTGTAGGAGGTAAATGTGGTGGAAATGTTATGTACTCATGTATGAAATGGAAAAATGAGACCTGCTGAAAGTATTCCAGGAATGGGGGGGGGGAGGATAAAGGAGAATGATGGAGGGGGTGAATTCAACTATGATAAAAGAACTTCTGTAAATGTCACTGTGTAGCCCCAAGTACAACAACAATAATAATAAATAACTCAAAACTGGAAATGGAAAAAATTAAAAATTTAAAAATCATGTGCATGTGAAAAAAATGATAGGCTAACAAAAACTGTAATACAAGAAAACCCCCAACATATTGACAGTATAACACAAGCTACACTTGATCCTACACTAAAGTTTGAAATTTAAATTGTGTAGTTCTTTCTGAAACTTCACATCCATGAGGTAGGAAATAATTTGCCAGTGATACAAACTGTGCTATTAATTCTTTTATCACACAAAAAGTTTATAAGATGCATTTTGTATAAGTTATTTACACTGAGAATACTGGTTCTTTTAATAATATGTATATTACCTTGTGAGAGATAATCATATCACCTTATTGCAGTTGCAAATTATGTTATGATAAAGTTTGAACGACAACTTTATCGAATGATAAAGTTCCTACAACAACAGCTTCCAGGCACAGGGATTGTTGGTTTCAGTAAACATTTAGAAGAGTAAACCAGTAATTTAAAAAATTAGTTTTAATAATTTTTGAAAAAACCTATTTCCTTTCACTAAAAAAAGTTTTCATAGGTATTTCTGTGACCATTGAGGTTGATATTCTGTGATCCCCTTACCCCCTCAAAAAAAGCCTTAATTCTGCTCTTCAGCATTTCTTTCTTTTGCGCCATGTTGTTGTCTGTTGTGTTGTGTTGCTCAGTTCTTCTTCTGATACAACTGTGAAAAAGGCTTTTAGAGACTTTCTACAAGTAGTGATCTTTTTCATCTTTGAATTTACAGTGACACACACATGCAATTTATATGAACACATGCATACCATATATTAATAACCTAAAAAGTTTCACTAAACAACATAATTTTATTAAGTGCAGTCATTGTTTTCTATTTTATGTTTATTTTAAATTATGGTCTCGACCTTCTAAATTGATTTCATGACCCTTCTAAATTGGGTCCACGCTGTGTTTAAACATCATCTGGCCAAGCCCCACCCAGATAAGAGGGGAGAACAAACTCTGGGGCCATCTCTTGCATCTGATCCCCCAGCACCAGCTTGAGTTCTGGCTAGTTTACTAGTAAGTAAACTAGGACCATTAGTACTGCCAGCTAAAGGAGCTAATAAAAGAGAAAATAGGAAGTACATCATCTCTTCATTCTGATAAACTCTCTGATAATTACCTTTGTAATTATAGTTGCCACAATGAGCTCTTTGTGCCTTCCCTGGACTTAAATGTTTAATCCTCACATGAATCCTGAGAAAAAAAAGACAGTTACCCCATTCACCAGTAAGACTAGAAGTTAGAAAAGCTGTTTAACATGACTCCCTGTAGGACATACCCAGGATTTGGAGCTGTGATTCCCAAAATAGATCGTTGCCAGCAACCTCCTCAAGAAGGTGGAATTGACAATGCTGGCCTGAATGCACAGGCCATGTTGTGATATTTTTCTCATGTTGTGTACCACTAGACTAGGTTAAACCTTATTCTTCCTGAAAAATAATTCCTTTTCTTGCTTCTGTCTCTGACTAGCATAGTTCTGTTTTCCTCTGTTGTGAGTAGTTTAATCTACACTGAAAATCAGTGAGCATTTAGTGGAGTAGCAAATCCTGCATTTTTTTAATGATACTAACACTCTTTTCTCTAGCTATACATTTTGATTTGAAATAAATCACATGCAAGTAAGTAGATGATACAGTAAGAGTATAATAGACAAGTAACCTGGACTGGGGAGCAAGATTAAAAGGATGTCACTAACAAATATTTTGACAAATGAAAATGAAGAGTCCCTTTAATTGAATGGAGTTCACGTGTTTGATTATAAAATCCACAATGTACCCCAGCAAGAATGGAACATAAATTTGTCACATGAGTTAGTGAAAGACAGACTTAGTCTTAAAAGACTATTAGTAATTTTGCAACTTTGAAGAATGCAAGTATTGTAGCTAATAATGTACTAATACTTTATTTTTCAAACACCTTTAGTTTAAAAAAAATTCTTGAACATAAGCTCAAACACATAAGGAGAACTTGTTAAATATTTAGCAAAAAAAATAAGTTGTTTTCAAAGATGTTTGTCTTGGATAAATAGTTTCATTAATCTGGGTTGGTTTTGTTTTGTTTGTGGTTCTGGAATTGAACCCAAGTCTTCATGCATGCTAAGTAATTACTATACCATTAAGTTACACCCCTACCCCTGCTCATGATTTTAAAAAATAATAATAAATAAATAAGACTTCAAATAATACGGGAGGGGGGATTGAGTGGAAAAGAAATTACTCTCAACCCCATCCTGTTGTTATCCTTCCTTCTCAGAAGCAAGTTCTTAATATCCTTCCAGATAGTTTGTGCATTTGAGGTGGCATAAATGGCAGAGGATTTCTCAGCCTCCACAGTGCTGATGCCTTTGGGTGGTTGTAGGATGTCCTATAACCTCTGTGTCCTCAACCTACTAGATGGTAGTAATACCCTCTCCCTTCCTAAATTGTGACAACCAGAAATGTCTCCTGGAGGGAACCACTGGCCTAGATGGTGCTTGTTATTCTGATGTTTCTCTCTGTCTTTTCTGACTTAGAAAAGAGCATACCATATCATACATACTAAGGTTACACTTTGCTTTTTACCCCTAATAATGCAGCTTGAAGATCTTTCCACATCATTGTACAAAGATCTGACTCCTCCTTCATGGCTGCATCTATTCCATTAGACAGGTTAGTTTATTTTACCAGTCCCATGTATTATAGGTCATTTGGGTTGTTTTACTTCCCTGCTGGCACAGGCATCATTCAGTAGCTGTTGCTGTAGCGGATGTCATGTGCCAGGCCCATCCTTCACCAGACCTATAAGCATAGTTTAGCATACCCGTATAACATGCATTCCTGGATGTGGAACTGTTGAGGGTGTGTTCATCATCCCAATCATTGTGCATTGCTAATAGATGTTAGAATGCTATAAATCACTTCAAGTAGTATACTCTCAATAGTTAATAATGAGACTATGGAGAGTTTTCAGTGTTCCGTTGTACTGCTTACATTACAGTATAACAGAATTTCTTACACCTTTCTCCTAAAAATTATTAAATGCTGAGAGATATCACTGTTCCAACTCAATTTGGATAGACTCATGTCTAATGTATAAGTTGACCAAACAAAACAGGAAGTTAACTTTGTAAATTTGAGGGATGTTTATTTGTATTGACTCTACAAAGGTATAATTTGTAGCAGGAGCAATCCCTTTTCCATACTCCAGTTACCTAAAGCTATGCTTTCACATAGTCTTAAATATCTGTATCCATTCCTAATATTTGGACTTCTGCTTACTAGAGTCTAATTGTTTTCAAAAATAAAAACTGAGGCCAGGCACCAGTGACTCATGTCTATAATCCTAGCTACTCAGGAGGCAGAGATCAGGAGGATCGTGGTTCAAAGCCAGTCCAGGCAAATAGTTCACAAGGCCCTATCTCAAAAAAACCCATCACAATAAAGGGCTGGTGGAGAGGCTCAAGGTATAGGCCCTGAGATCAAACCCCAGTATGGAAAAATAAATAAATAAATAAATAAAAACTAATTTAAACAAATCCTTATTATATGTGCTCTGGAAATTCAATTCAGTATTTTATTATTATTATTTCTGAATATGTGAAATTCCCTCTTGTTTTTTAAACTGTCACTCTATAAAGATAAAGAAAGCATCTCCCTTGATGACTGCTTTCCTGGAGCAGCACACTGTGCTTTTCAGATAATCAGGTCCCCTGGTGAAATAATACTAAGATGATAATACTGTAGACTGCATACCTAAATGAAAAATCAAAGCTCGAAGATAGAGAATGTAGGTAGATGTGCTAGAAAATTGCACTAGATTCAAAAAGTGCTCTTTGATTACTTTTTTTTTGGTGGCAGGGAGGAGCAATGGTGGCAGTGGGATTGGGCATTGAATCCAGGGCCTGGAATATGCTAAGCACATTCGCTAACACTGAGCGACACCCCGACCCCAGTTTTAAACTTTGTATGTCTGTATTCTCTGCCATCTCTTGCTTTTTGATATTTGAGAATATTTATACAGGTGTGCCCTAGAATTAAAGCTTATTAATAGAGGTGGCATGATTCCCAGGTGACGTTTTATGAACCTTGGTGACCATATAATGGGGAACATTCCAAGACCATCTCTCAGAATGAGGTAGAATAAATACGTTCTTAAGAAAGTACAAATTTTAAAGAAGGCATCTCTGCCATCAGATAGTTTTCCTTTGCTTTTTAAAACGTAAGTAGCAAGGTATGACAGCACATGCCTCTAATTTGAGAGGATGAAACAGAAGCATCACAAGTTCATGGGCAGCATAGGCTACATAGTGAAACCTTGTCTCAAACAAAAAAGAAACAACAAAACAGGGATTTTTTCATTTGCAATTAAAATTCTTCTATTAAAAATGTTATTTCCAACCTAGATGTTTAATAGTAACTATCAAGCAATTAACAAGGCTGGGAGAGTGCTTGCCGACCATGGTCAGTGCCCTGGCTTCACTCCCCAGCAACAAAAAAAGAAGAGGTAGTTAATATACATGGGTATGTGGGATGTGATGTGGACATTAGTTGCCAATGATAATTATGAAAGTTAATTCCATAAGAAAATGATGTCATCTGTGTATCAGAAAAACAGAATTAAAATATTTGTTTCTACTATAAAAACTATGTTGAGATTGTATATGTAACCTTTTTTTTGTTTTGATATTTTTTGGATCCCTAGTAGTGAATTATTGTTAAATTTCTAAAATGCTTGCTCCCCTGTGGAAACAGTAAAGATGCCCCACAACTGATGAGTGGATTAAGAAAATGTGGCATTTATGTACAATGAAATTTTATTCAGCCATAAAAAAGAATGAAATTTTATCATTTGCAGGTAAATGGATGGAACTGAAGAATATCATCTTATGTGAAATTAGCCAGGTGCAGAAAGCCAAAGCTGCATGTTTTCTCTCATATGTCGAATATAGGCCCAGTACAAATATAAGCAATATTATATATGCATAGAAATATATACAGAACTTGTATCCAAAAGTGGCACTGGCAGAGGAGACCAAGGGAGGAAGAAAAGAAGAAAAGAAAGATAGGGAATAATTATGAAGTAATTCATATCTGTGTAGGTATAATACACCAGGAAACACACTGAAAACTATTAAACAACACAGAAAGTTCAGTGGTGGGGTTACTTTGACTTAAGTACAATGCATGTACAGATATACTACCATGGCAAAAATTCCACCAAATCTAAACACCAAAGAACAAGAATAAAAAAAGGCCATGCTAATGGGAGGGTACTAGCAGGAGAGGGAGGTTAAAAGAAGGAAGTAAGGAAGGTGAATATGGTTGATGTACTTTATATATAAGAATGAACATAGAATTTTTAAACCTGTTTAAATCACCATAAGAAGGGTACTAAGGTAGAAAGGAAAAAAATGAAAAGGATGAATCAATTTGGGTATAGTACACATATACAGTGAAACTCCCTGTATAGCTATCTTAAACAAACAAAAATGTCTCTTTTTCAAAAACAGAGGACAGAAAGGCAAATATAAGTCTTTTCTGGGGTTTGGCACTAGTGAGATGGGAGGATATAAAGAAAAGGTGTAGAGGGTGAGTGTGGTGGAAATATTATGTACTAATGTATGAAAATGGAAAAATGAGACCTGCTGAAACTAGTCTAAGAATGGGAGGAGGGGGTAAAGGAGAATGATGGAGGAGGTGAATTTAGCTAAGATATATTGTAAGCACTTTTGTAAATGTCACAATGTACCCCCAGTACAACAATATGATAGTTTAAATAAATAAATAAATAAATAAATAAAATGCTGTTCCCCATTGCATTTATACTTCCTAGAGGGAAATTCTATAACCAGAATGCTAGTATTTCTTTTTTAGCTTATGAGGCTTATGAGAGAATAAATGTTAATGATAAATGGCTAAGGTTTTCATTAGTATAATTACTTAATCTGTACTACTTTAAAACTAAGTTTATGTTTTCAATTCTTTTTCAAATAAGTGTGAAAGTTGGTATAACCAGGGGCTCTAATGGCCTTTCTTACACTCTGGAATAATGAAAACAAAAGGAGATTCTGAGAAAGGAGCTGTTCAAGATGGTGAGTTTTTGACAGACTTGTTCTGGGCACTTTGTTTTGCTTAACACTTTTTGCCTTGTGTAAAATGAAGAAAACTATAATGATAATAGTAGGAATTGTATAAATAGTACCTACTATGTGCCAGGTGATTTTTGATGAACTTTCATATATTATGTGAAGCAACAAAGTAAGGGTGATACCTTGTCATTCCTGTTTTCTGGTGAGGAAACTGAGGCATGGAGAGGTTGAACAGGTTCCCCAAGATCACACAGTGAGAAGGAGACTAGTGAAAACTTGAACTAAATCCATTTTCTCCAGAGGCTGTTCTTTTATTACGTGATAGGTGACTGGATAAGTTGTTTATGGTTTCATCTCTGAAAAGTCATCATCATGTCCAGAAAGGTTTGTTTGTTTATTTGTTGAGACAAGGTTTCTTTCTCTTGTGTAGCTCAGGCTGGCCTGGATCTTGTCATCCTCATTCCTAAGTTTCTGGAGTGCTTGGATAACAGCTGTGTCCCACCATGCCTGGCTTGTATCTTTCCATTGTCATCTTGTGGAGATTTCATGTAAATAAAATAAATTTAAGACTTAGAGCTGGGGGTAAGAGTCACCATTGGAGGAGCTCAGGGGTAGGAGGGTGGTTGACACTTTGCTTTTCATTTCAGACTTGATGTTCTGACCTTCACAGATTCCATGAGACCTAACATGCTTTGTGAAGGCCTTCTCAAACAGCTCAAGCAAGTCCTATTCTTGCAACTGAAAACTGTACCCAGCTCCAACATATTCACGGTGAACTCTGTAACTCACTGATATGCCCTTGGAGAAACTTTCCAAAGTAAAAAGAATGGACTCAGTTCCTAGAGGGAGAGCATGTAGGCAAGGTGGTGAGACCTGCCCTCTGCTGACCAGGGTATGGAGCTGGGCTGCTTTGCTGAGAAACAGTGATGGAGCAGGAGGAGCCCAGGCAGGGCCTTCCCTGCCCCTGGTTCCCTTCTAGGCCCCATGGTGGCCTCCAGAGCTGGCTGGAGGTCTCTGCCCAGAGTCCCTGCAGCTCCTCCTTCCCCATTAAGGCTCTAGCTCTTTAGAGAGATCTCGTGGAGATACTGTAGCCAATGACTTGAAAATACATACATTATAACCTGGAAGTTCCACTTGTCAGGATCCATCTTAAACCACGACATTTACAGACACAAATGTTCCCTTCAGCGCTGGTGTGGGTATGAAAAGTCAGAAACAACAGGCTGATGAGTCAATTAGAAATGGCAGCCAGGGAAAATGCACAGGGACCAGACTAGGCCATGTCTCCAGTAGGGACAGAAGATGACAGAAGAGCTCATGTTCCTGACATGTTCCCCACATAGCCACCAAGAGTCACCAAGTTCAGTACACACAGGGTTGCCAGTGTTTCTGGGTGGAAGGACTGTGTTCTTTATTCTCCTCATTTTACTATAAGAATTAATTCTTGTCATTCACCAAATACCCTGAATACATGAGTGCAAGTGTGTAGGATTTAATATGATAACAATATTCACATAATTAAAAATATTCACAGCATTAAAAAACATTCAAATAGCAATCCACTTAGTGGGGAAGTAAAAGATTTTCAAAATTCTGCCCACCAGAGGTGATCATCATTCATAGTTAAGTGGGTCTTCTCTTAGGCTGTGCCTTTCTCATGTGTCTGATTCATTTATATTCATGTCTATGTGCAGGTTAATATCATAGATACATTGTTTTAAAAAACACCTAGTTCCTAGACATGCTGAATATATCTATATCCTCTTTTACCAGAACAGTTTCTTTGACTTCTTTCCTTGAGAGTGAGGATAGACCTACCTCATCAGCCACACAGTATGCTGTAGTACTTGAGTACCAGGTTTATCCATCCATCCCCTCTACATGGATGTTACAGTGGGCTCCAATTCCTTGCACTTCAATAATGCTGTGAAGAGTAGTCTTACAAGGACATCTTGAAAAGTTGTGCAACTCTCTATGTGGGATGAATCCTTAGCATTAGAAGTCCTAGGTAAAGAAACACATTTAGACCTTTGATGGATTCTAAATGATGCACACAATTCTCATAAGAGAGGAGTTCCCATGATCGCATCTCCCAGGGAATCCCTGGGTCTCTTCCTCCCACATGCTCACAAGTGCTCCTCAGCAGTAGCCTTCAAACCTGCCAACTGTACACATTCTCAGGAATGTGTACATTTGTGTATCATCCTGATGATCTGACTTTTTCTGGCCATATGCAGTGAATCCCTTTTGGATTGCAGGACATTGTCCTTTGTCCCTGTACACATGGACTCCTGAGGGTTCTGTATGCCCCATATATGAAGCTTTGTTTGCCATGGGTTCTGTAGACCACTTTTCCCTCTGGGGTTTGTCTTTCTACCTTCCCACATTGTCTGTTGTTTGCTTTGACAGTGAGTGGAGTGAGCTGTTTCCTTTGTGACTTCTGATACTCACATCATAGAAAAGCACTTCCAACCCTAGGAGGATGAAAATACCAACTTGAAGCTTTCCTTTTTTACAGAGGGACTTTGTTCCATCTGGAATTTCCCTTTATAACAAAATGCAAAATGAATCAGACTCTTCCAATACTATCTAGGCAAACCGAAATCTGCTGGAAGTGATGTGAAAAATCCAGATTAGGGAAATCACAGAGACAGAAAGTTCTGGGCTGCCAGGGACTAGCAGGCAGAATATGGGGAGGGACCACTCAGTGGTACAGGATTAAGGAAAATGTTCTTAAATATATACCAATGATGGCTACACAACTTCAAGAATGCTGTAATGCCACTGAACTAAACATTTTAGAAAGGGGAAATCTTATATTTTCTTGAAAGGAAACTTTTAAGAATAAATACATATAACCAGAAAGGTTATAAATACATATAATAAAGAAAAGAAAGAATAAATACATATAACCAGAAAGAAAAACAAACACAATTGTAGGGGAGTGAAAGGGCAGGACTGGGACAGGAGTTGGCCCAAGGTAGAGCTCAGCTGCTAGCGCTGGCTGAGGAGCCACTGGGAGCTCCAATTATGGAGCTGGTAGCCAGGATGTTTGTGATGCTGGCTTTCACTCTAGACCAAGGTGTTTCTCTTGATGGACATGGAAATGAGAATGAGCACAACCCTCTAGCACATGTTAGCATAAGGTCAAGCCCTAGGTCAGCCCTATCCTGAAGTTCCTATCCAGTGTTGCAATAATCCTAGGAGGCTGGTTCCTCTTGGCTCCTGTGATTGAGAGGAGCAGACTGAGGCTCTGAGACATGCCAGGGATGTTCCCAGAAATCAGGCTCCATCACAGTGAGCCTCATAGGATAGGGCTCACTTTCCCAGCATTGGGACTTGCCTGGAGACAAAGGGGAAATTGTGCTATACAGGTTGGGTCGTGAAGCAGTGGCTGTCCAGAAAAACAGGCACCAGAGGCTATAGCATCTCCTTCAGTGTGTTCCTTACACCATCCACACAATGAAGGTCTCCTCCAGGATCATGGGTCACCCATTTTCTGTCTGGGGTGAGGCAGTGGAGAGGCAGCCAGTGGCCAAACTATGACCCACCAGGAGGGTTGGGGGCTGGATCTCAGACCAAACTGAAAAACCCTTAGTTTCTTTTTACCATGGTGGGACAGGAGAAAGCCCCTGCTTCAAAATGTTTGTTAGTGCTGTTGTGGAATTACAGAAGGGAATTGTGAAAAATAGCTGTACCTCAAGGTGCATCCCAACAAAACATCCCACTCTAAAGATAAGAAAACAGAGGCTGATCCTGGGTTGGTAGGGTCCATATGTGAAGATATATGAGGACATTTGTTTCCTCCGGTGTTGTGGGAATGGTTCTGGGAAGGAATGAGGTCCAGTTGCCACAGCTGTAAAAGGCTGATTAGTTGTGGTCACCACCTCGCTTGTGGAGTAGCAAGAGGCCCCTGATGTTTTGGGTAAACCCAGACCTACTACTCTGATGATATGAAAGGCCTGGATAAGGTGTAGAAGGATTCAGGCCACTAACACATGAATAGTTGAGTCCAGAAGTTCAAATGATGTGAGAAGACAAAATGCAAAATGATCCCAATGAGGTGAAACAATGTCAATGTCACTCTTCCCCCCAAATGTGGACAGTGACCTTGCACATGGTCAAGGTGGAGGCTGGGCAGAGGATGGGACTGGGGGAGGAGATGGGACCCATATTCCTTTGTGACTAGCACTGTGGCCCCTCCATCTAGAGCATCTCCCTGCCTGCTATCACAGGACCAACAAGAATGATTTTTTTTTCCTCTAATAGGAAAGGGTATAAATAAGGGCAGAGGAAAAAAACCCTATAAGATCAGAGATTTCTAAGACTTTCAGTGCTTTGTAGGATTCATTCACCAGGAATGCCAAAGAAAAAAAAAAGGGCCTCATAAGCAATTATTTTTTGGAATAGGACTTCAATTTCCCAGGAAATAAGAGCAAGAGATGCCAAATGGGACTGCACCAAATTAACAAGTTCCTGCACATCAAAAAAAGAGCTACCAGAATCAAAAGTCAAACCAAAGAATGGGAGAAAATCTTCACCAGGTATTCAACAGATAAGGGATTAAAATCCAGTATATAAAATGTTTCAAAAAAACTAAACAGCAAAGAACAAATAATCCAATTAATAAATGGGGAAACAAATTGAACAGAGAGTTGTCAGAAGAAGAAATGCAAATGGCCTATAAATGCATGAAGATATGGTCAATATCCTTAGTCATAAAGGAAATGCAAATCAAAACCCCCAGTCAGACTGCAATCATCAAGAAAACAAACTATAAATGCTTTCAAGGATGTGGAGGGGGAAAGGAACCCTCATACAGTTGATAGGAATGTAAACTAGTTCAATTGCTGTGGAAATCAGTATGGAACCTTCTCTAAAAATTAAATTAGGGCTGGAGGAGATGCTCAAGTGGTAGAATGCCTGCCCACCAAGCCTGAGACCCTGAGTTCAAACCCCAGTCCACCAAAAAAGAAAAATTAAAACTGTTCTTACCCTATGACCCACCATAACACTTTTAGATATACACTGAAGGAATGTAAATCAATATACATAAGAAATGCCTGCTACCCATTTTTATTGCAGTTCTCTTCACAATCACTAAACTATGGAAATAGCCAAAGTGCTCAACAACCAATTATTGGATAAACAAAATATTATCTATATTTATGTATATACACACACCATATAATATTACTCAGCCTCAAGAAAAATGAAAGTATGTTATTTGCGGAAAAATGAATAGAACTGAGATCATTATTCTGAGCAAGATAAACCAAGTTCAAAAGGCTAAATATCAAATGTTCTCACTCATTTGTGAAGTGAGGTGGAAAATGATGATGATGATGGTGATGATGATGATGATAAAATGGGACATGAATGTATATGGCAGACTGCTTTCGGGAGATCAGGAGATGAGGGGAGGGGAAAGGAAAAGATACTGATGGGTGAAGAAGATGGAAATATGGTACATATCTACATATGAAGACAGCATAGCGAAACCCACCAAACACTGAAGAAAGAGGGAGTTGGGGAATGGAAATGTAAGGGAGGGAGTGAGCATGTTCAAGGTGTACTGTGGCAATTATCACAATGAAATCCCCATATTACTAATGGATGCTAATTCAAAACTAAAATATTTTAAAAAAAACAGTCGTTCTTGTTATATTTTGATGCCTGAGAGATCAGGAAACACAAAAGCCTGTGATTTTAAGATGAATGGTAAGTACTTGGTGTGTCACTTGAGTCTCAAGGTAGAGGCATATGGGCCAGAGACAGGCTCTACCCACAGTCAATACAGCCAGCCTGAGCAGTGCAGCCTGGGAAGCAAGCAGAGAAAGATGGAGGTTTGGGGGTAAGATGAATCTGGATTTGAATAATGGTTTCTGTTATTTTGTAGCCATGTGACCTGACACAGTTTAGGTAATTTCTCAGAGCCCCTTCTCTAGAACATTCTGGGTATTAGAGGAATTTGATGAACTAACTACAAAAATATCATCCTACTAAAAGTAGATGCTCAATACATTGGAGTTTTTGTCACTTTTATGCATTCCCCTCTTCCAGATGGGATAATATGCTAATGGGAAATCAATCAAAGCTTAGGGAAATGGGGAGTTCCATACAATTAGGGAGTCAGTGTCCCATATTAAAATCTAGGGGAAAATTGCTATATTTCCTTCAAATAAATGATATAGTAACATAAATAAACACAATAACCATAAGTTATTTGTAAATACAACCATATAGAGAAATGTAATTTCCTTAGCAGCTGATTACCTATGAAGAAATATGCCTCAACCAGGTTGCTGTTTTGCAAAGCCAGTAGAAGCTGAATCTCCTGGGCCCTAATGGACCTCACCAGACTGGAGAGAGCAGTGGAGGGACATCCACCTACCCTCAACCTCCTTGAAGATGCCAAGTGGACATTCTCCAACCCTCAATCTCCTTTGAGATGCCAAATCCATGCCGGTACAACAGTGTAGGTGTTGTCTGTACTAGTATAAACCAAGAGTCACAAAATAATGGCCTTTAGAGGTTGGGCTGATAATGGAGTCCTGCTCCTTTTCACCTCCTAAGTCAATGTGGGATGGTCCTCTGTTGCTCCCCTACAAAGGATTCAGTGAAGGCCACATTTCTTATCAATGATGGCTTTGAATTCAACCTTCAGCTGGGTAAGGGCTCCATACCAACAATTCTTCAGGTTAAAATTCTCCCCTTAATTGATTACCTGATTAGAATATTATTTCTTACCATTTACTTTGTTATGGTTTTGATATATTTATATAAAATGGAATTTCACTCAGCCACAAAGAAGAATGAAATTTTGTCATTTGCAGGTAAATGGGTAGAACTAAAGAACATCATCTTACGAGAAATTAGCCAGACTCAGAAGGCCAAAAGCTGCATGTTCTCTTTTATATGTGGAATACAAATGCAGCAATGTTATGAAACACTGGTCACACTAAGGGGAGGTCACACACAGGAGAGGTAGGGAAACTCAGAACTTGAATATGGTTGATATATTCTCTATACAAGAGTGAATATAAAAATCAGCTGAAAGTACCATAAAAAAGGGACTATGGTAGAATGAAGAAAATCAGAGGAGATAAACAAATTGGGGTTATAATACATATATAGTTGGAAATACCACAAGGAAACTGTGTAGTTTTCTTTGTCTCAAATAAGCTAAAATGTCATTTTAAAAATCTTTTCTCTTTCTTCTTCTACAAAATCAGAGATGAAGAGGGTGGAACAGGTCCTGCCCAGGGGGGAGAGCTGGCACCAGTGGAAGGCAGGAGATGATGGGAAAGGGGATAGGAGGTGAATACTGGTGCAAAAAAATGAGTACACATGTATGTAAATGCAAAAAAAAAAGGAATGGGGGAGGGGGAAGATAAAGGAGACTGGTGGAATGGGAGAATTTATATTTGTTACATTGTAAGAACCTGTGTGAAGGCCATAATGTACCCCACCCAGCACAACAACAGAGGGAAAAAATTTTTTAAAAATTAAACACACACACACACACACACACAAAATAAATAAGCAAATACAGTATCTCCTAAAAGGCTCATATATAAAACCCTTTTGGTCTCCAGATGGTGGCACTATCTGGGAGACTCTGGGGACTTTAGGAGATGGGACCTAGCTAGAAGTAGTTGATCACTGGGGTAGGGAGCTGTCTTTGGGGACTGCATCTTGTGTTGGACCTCTCTCTGTTCTCCTACTGTTTCCTGTTCGTCATGGATGTGAACCTCCTCCTCACGCCCCTGGCACCATGATGATCAGCCTTGCATTGGGACCAAAGGAAAGACAACCTCTTACTCTTGAACTAAAACTCTGGAACTATGAGTTAAAATAAATAATTTCTTCCTTTAAATTGTTTTCTCAGGTATTTTGATCACAGAGACATAAAAAGTTCAATAACACTTGCAATTCTCAAACTTTTCATTATAAAATACCCATTTGTTGTTCTTCATGGAGTTCTTTGTTGTTTTGTTTGCTTGTGTTTTTGTTTATTTTGGGAGCTAGGGATCACACCCAAGGCTTTGTGCATGATAAGTACATGTTCTACCATTGAGCTATGTCTCCAGCCCCGATTCCATGTCTTGAAGTAGCTCTTATTTCTGTATTTCTAACACAGGCCCTCGTGAAGCTAATTCTGCAGCTCTGCAGACCACATTTGAATAGCAAGGATTTAAATTATTTTCTCTCCAGAAGAACTGGGTTGTATTAAGTGATAATTCATGTCTGTTTTTTTGCTAAGCACCCACTATGTTGTTCAGGTTTTCTGGTCAGCATAAGATAGATACCTGTTTTGCTGATGAGAGATGATATAATTCCAAGGTCAAGACAGTTTGCCTGGTAGTTTTAACTTTGTAAGTGCTTGGTTTGATGGAGTGACTCCAGTGGTAAGAGCACCTGCCTAGAAAGTATGAGGTCCTGAATTCAAAGCCCGGTACCTCCAAAAACAATAAAGAAAATCCAAAACTTTGTAAGTGTTCTACAGGTAGCGGTCCCTCATCTGAAGTGCTTGGGAGTAGAAGTGTTTTGGCATTTCAAGTGTTTCTTTTATTTTAAATATTTGCATATGCTGTGTATCCCTGCTATCTCAGAGATGGGACTCAAGTCTAAACACGAAATTTAAGTTTTATATGCATCCTATACATGTAATCTGAAAGTAATTTGGGGTGTGGTACTGGGGATTGCATACAAGGCAAGTATTATAGCACTGAGCCACACCCTTACCCTTTTATTTCTTTTGGGTTTTGGCATTTTGAGACAGTGTCTCACTGTGTAACCCAGGCTAGTCTCAAGTTCAAGATCCTCTTACCTAAACCAACCAGGATTATAGGCTTACATAACTACACCTGCCTCCTGCAGGTAATTTTATACAATACTTTTTAGTGCACCAAAACCTATCACTTGAGGTCAGGTGTAGAGTTTTCCATTTGTGACATAATTCGGCATGTAAGAAATTTCAGATTTTGGAACATTTTGGATTTCAGACTTTGGGATTAGGGATACTCAACCTTTATATGATTTCCTTTGGCTGTTTTAAATATTGAAAATATTTCAAGGTCCCTTAAGTGCACTTCCATTGTGTAGTTTGATAGCTGGGTTCCCTCATTGGACCAGGAATCCTGGAGGAACCAGAAGTGATTCTCATTCTACCCTTTTGAACCAGAGTCTTCCCAATTACAAAGACTATGTTTGATATCTCCAAAAGACATGAAGACATAAAAGAAAGTGAAAGTCTCCTGTGGGCCTTTCTTCTTGAATGGCCACTAAGGTAGCACAGGGCCTGGCCCTGTTCTCTTGGGATTTTTCCTCTATTTAATTGTGGCTGTGATTTTTAAAAAAACCATAAAATTTAACATTTTATCATATATTCAGTGGCTTTAAGTACATCTCATTGTTTTGCAACCATCACCACCACCTATTTCCAGAACTTCCATCCTCCCAAATTGAAACTCTGATCCCATTAAACATTAATTTCTCATCATTCTCCTACCTTCTGGCAACCACAAATCTATTTCCTATCTATTACCTTGATTACTCTCAGTATATAATCTAAATGGAATAGTATAATATTTGTCCTTTTTGTTTGGTTAAGAGAAAGTCTTTTAAATCTCTTCTTGTTCATCTGCAGGAGCCTATGGATTTAATACTGCCAGTGTTGCTATCCTTCAAACAAGCAAACTTGATGGAACTCTTACATACTGTACTTTGAGATATGTCGGCTAATAGCTTCTTATGGACAATGAATGTGGGACATTTCTGAGAAAAGCATCCAAAGTTGCACACTGCACTGACTTCACTGAAGTTCTTCATGAGGACTCTGAGGAGATACATTATGAGGTATAGTGAAATCAGTTAAATGTGTGGGGCTGCCCTCCCTGTGATCACGGAATTATGTCAGGGTAATCCATTCGGTGCTACAACAAGCCTTTCTTATTCCTTATCTTCTTATTTTCCAGTATTCCATCCATTATTCATTCATTCCACAAAAACTTATTTCCAAGAATAGCTACAACTACAGAACTTTCCCAAACCTGGGAGATTCCAAATCCTCTATGGCTCTGGATCTTGCATATATAATTTGCTTTAAAAAAAAAAAGAGTAAAATTTGGAAGACTGCAGAAGGAGAAGGCTGTTATAAATGTAGTGACTACCCCTCTTGGGACCCTCAGGTGGAGACTGGATAGACTCATCAGGTATTTCAGAAGAGATGTATACACAATAAAACGCAGGATGAGCTATATCTCCCCATGCCTACCAATTTGGGAATCTGTCATTGTTTGACATTTCTGTTTAAAAGGTAAACTTTTTATAGTAGAGAAAGACAGCATTTATTTAAAACAAAGCAACTAAGCATTAAGTCATTTTACAGAGGAGAAAACCCAGACCGTATTAGGAAATCATGCTATTTTTTTTTCTTAACCTGGCAAACCTCTATATTTTCATTTTTGTTTGTTTTATAAAACATTTGATTATTGATCTTTTGGGGGGAATTTGATACATTTCTACTATATTATAACAGACTTTGAGATTGATCTGGGGATATAGGTCTGTGGTAGAGTGCTTGTCTAGCACGCTTAAGGTCCTGAGTTTGATCCTCACCATTGACAGAAGCAAACAAACAAACAAAACCAGAGCCATTACTCTCCTAGATTTGTCACCATTCACTGGGTCATTTCTATGATACTGTAAGGATTCAGCTCTTCCTGCAGAGGTTCAAGAAAAGGACTTTTAAAAAGTGTGTCAATTCTTTCTGTATGTTTATGAAAAACTCATCATTCATACTCATTATCTTCTTAGGATGAGTGATAACCTAAAGTTGATTAATTGGCTGGCTATGTGAAATGCCTTCCTTTCTTGGCCACTGTCTCTCACTAGACCTTTGATAG
Source organism: Castor canadensis (assembly GCF_047511655.1). Taxonomy (NCBI): domain Eukaryota; kingdom Metazoa; phylum Chordata; class Mammalia; order Rodentia; family Castoridae; genus Castor; species Castor canadensis. The sequence continues at coordinate 90,013,062 of NC_133398.1, forward strand.
CCTTTGAGGCTACTGAAACCCTAGGTGATGCCATCTATACACATACTTTCCTTCTCTGTATCTCAATTGTTAAAATACCACAAAAATCTAAACAATAATTATTTTTTCCTCCTATTAGAGAAAAACTACAGAACAATATGAAGTGAGTGTTTTAAAGGTGAATAAAAAAACTTAGGCATGTAAGGGATCAAAATTAATTACTTGACAATCCACTGCTATCTCTTACTACTCTTGTGTCTGCAATCATTAGTTTGCATTATTTTTTAATTTATAATGTAGTTTAACTTATTATATTTCAAACAGTACCATTTCAACATGTTATTTACATGTTATTTGTATGTTTTTTGAGTGATGTCTTCCAAACTTCACGTCTTGAGAACATTCAACTGCTCCAAACCACATGCAAGTAGTGGTTACCCTACTAGATGGTGAGCTCTGACTTGATTTTTCATTTCCTTTCATATATTTTGCTGGCGATGAATTTTTTGGTGCTGGGATCAAACCCAGGACCTCATGTTAGAGCAGTGCTGTACCATTGAGCTACACCCCTGACCCTGACTTGATCATTAATAACAACAGAAACCTCTCTGTCTAGTCTGCACCTTGAGTATGGTATTCTCTTATCACCACCTTAGTAGGGTTCATCCTCTGCTTCCACACAGTGATGGACCCTGCCAAATCTGATAGGGAAGCCAGTTTATTTGCCAGGAGAATAAATCAGGCAAAAGAAGAAGTGGGAGTTGTCAATAAGCCAATCCCAGGAAGTTCCAAACTCATCCTGCAACTTCCTATGCCTTATTCTGCATCCTGTTCATAAGTGTGGGGGGATCCCCAATGACATAAAGTCAACCACACTGAGGAAAACAAACTGAGGAAACCTCATTCTCTCTTGCTGTGCATCTTGGTAGCACCACCTCTCCAACAGCAGATCTGGACCATCTGTACCTGCATCCAGCAGTGTGTCAGAAAGGTCCAAATCACTCAGCTGAGAACAGAATAAGAATAACTGCAGCTTGGAGTGCAGGTTTCCAGAACCCAGTTAATGGCCATTAGAAGCCTCAGATGTTCAGCCACAGGATGCTGAGAACATCACTGTTTGACCTGATTAGTATTTGATCCAAACAGTGGTTAATGGAATCAGCATTTGACTCTCAATCAGGGGCTGATGTGATCTGAGGCTGATATAATTAATGGTTTTGATCCACTCAGTGGTTGCTATAATCAGTGGGTAATCTGATGAGCAATTTCTATCCAATCAGGGGTTGATCCAATTGGGCTTCAGCAAATCAGGGCTGATGTGTCAGTGACTGATATGATCTACCTTAGGTTGAGTGGGTTAACCCAAACCTGGGGATAATTTCTTTTACAAAGTTCTTTTACAACTTCTCCTGCTTCTTCTGTTCTGTGTGGAAGTTTCCACTAGAGCTAAGAGATGTTGAAACCCTGCAGGGGCAGTTGATCTGACTGTAAAGTCCATTTCTCTATCCTCTGCAGGCAGCATTTCTCCAGCTTGTTTTACCATTCCTCATGAAAGTACAGGTGGCCTCCTTGAATGTTTTCTTATTTTACACACATGGTTCTGTTAGTTTAGCTATGAGCTCTTTAAATTTTTACTCTCTTTTTTACTCCAAAAGCACAGTTTCTTTTCCATAATGAGTTGAGCAAATTTCCATAATTCCATAATGGGCAAATTTAGCAGTCACTCAGGATAAATTTTCTGGCAGCCAGACCTTTCCTTGCTTGTCTGTCATCTACTGCCCCACGCCCCTCCCCAAGACAGAAGACTTGAAATCCAGCCCTTTTTGCTTCCTCTGTAATTTCCTGCACCAAATAGGAGGGAGCAGAGCTGTAGAGAGACAGAAAGGGGTCAGAAGAGAGCTGGAGAATCACTGCATTTAGCTGCAATGTTGGCTGTGTGGTTGCCATTCATTATTCTGAGTCTCCCCTCCAACCCCACTGCCAGTGTACACCTGCCGCTTTCTTAGAGTTGTTTACCTCCTGAAGCAGTCTGAGGATCTGGAGGGTGATGGCCAATAAGGCAGCTTGCTTTCTCTTTGTTTTTTCCCCTTTCATCACATCTCTGTGGTTGAAAACCTTAAAGACAACATCTTGATGCTTTCCTGCAGGATTGAAAATGTTTTCCCATCTCCCAAACTTCAAATTGCCAGCAAAAAGGCACAGGTTTCTTCCCATCTCTCAGACCTCCGCTCAGGCATCCCTGACTATCCTCCTTGGCCTGGCACTTAGGAAATTAGCCTAGGACAAGCTGCCTTTCTTTGCCTCTCCTGTCCGTCAGGAGTGGCAAAAGCCCAAATGCCTTCAAGGACATTGTCGCATCTGGGTGATCACCAATTTGTAATTGCATGCAATGGGTTTGTACCTTCAGGAGTACAAGGCCAAAACAAGCAAGTCAAGTCATTCTATCCAAATACCTCCTTCTAGCATTAATCCAAAACTCATAGTCTTATCTGAGACTCAAAGCAAACTTCTTGTAGTTGTGAGTCATTTTAGAGGCTGGAGGTGCAAACAGCATGACAGGTTCTAGCTGCATCTCACTATGGTGGAGCCCATGTTTACCTCTATGTCCAGTAAAAAGCCACCACTGCATCTCCCAAAATGAATGCAAGCCTGTAACCTGCTTTGCTCCAGACAGTTCTAGTATATGCCTATTGTTCTAACAAAATTATTGGCATTGTTCACATTTATTCCTAGAAGTGACCATGCTTGGCTGATAAATGATATGGCTTATTTATTATTATATCAATATCAAAATATATGTGAGGTTTGCTGTAGTTAACAAATTCTGTTTAAATCATTAACTTTTTTATACTCATGTTTGTACAAGCATTTTCACAGTGTACACAAACTAAGTGTCCATTGACAAATTAATAGATAAGGAAAATGTGATACATACATATAGTAGGATATTACTGAGGATTAAGAACTATAGAAATTCCAACATGATATAACATGGATGAAACTTGAAAACATTATGCTATGTAAAATAGGAAGTCAGAGAAAAACAAATACTATGTGAGTCTACTTATATGAAGTACCTAGATGCAGGAAATAGAATGGAGGTTAAGGGGCTGGGGGAAAAGGGGCCTGGGGGTCATTGTTTAATGAGTACTGAGTTTCAGTTTTTTAAGATGAAAAGAGATCTGAAGTGAGTCGGTTGTGATGGCTGCACAATAGTGTGGATATACCTAGCACTGCTGAACTGTACACCTAAATGGTTAAAATGGTAGGCTCTGTGTAGATTATACGTTACTACATTGTTTTTGATAGTTTCGGAGTTTGTGCTCAGGACCTCTCTCTTGCTCAGCAGGTGCTCTACCACTTCAACCATATCACCATCCCTTTTCTCTTTAGTTATTTTTTGAATAGGGTTTCATGATTTTTGCCTGGGTCAGCTTGAACCTCCATCCTCCTATTTCTGCCTCCCATATAACTGGGATGACAAGCATGTGCCACAACACCCAGATTATTGGTTGAGGTGAAGTCTCAAGACCTTTTTGCCTGGGCTAGCCTGGAACCTCCATCCTCCCAATCTCCAACTCCTGAGTAGCTGAGATTACAGTGGTTAGCTACTATGCCAAGTTTATAATTTTAAAAGTTGGTAACTGTCAATGAATGAGACAACTTAATTACCCAACAGATTCCATTCTGCAAAAGTTGTGGTGACTTGTCCATTTTGTGTTGCTACAGCAGAATACCTGATACTGGCTAATTTATAAAGCAAAGAAATTAATTTCTTACAGTGGGAAGTCCGAATTGAGGAACCACATCTGGTGAGGACCTTCTTGCTGCATCATAGTATGGCAGAAGGCATCACAAGAAGTGACTATTCTTTGAAGTCACTAATACCATCTTGGGACCACACCTTCATCTAACCCTAATTTCCTCCCACATACCTTCAAATATCATCAGCATGAATTTAGGGGTTAAATTTCTAACCCATGAATTTGGAGACACACTCAAACCATAGCAAGTTGTTTCAGCAAAATTTTCAGTGATTGCTGCAAGAAACCTCCATGGATGGAGACAGAGTCCAGAGTATAGCTGCATGATTCACATAGAGAATTCTCATGGCCATGAAGCCCCCAACCCACTTCTCCCCACATCTGGCTGAGGTAGGGAACATAGGCCTGACTTTTATCTATTTAATTGCTTTAATTTCTCTTCTGCAATTTTCCCATGTCTATAATAGGAAAACTCCACTAATAAGAAATTATATTCACAGTTCTATCTTCCACTCTCCACCTACCCATTGCCCTCAGGCAGGAGATAATCCCCTACCCTTACTGTCACATAGCTCTTTATGTGATCTTGAGGATGTCCAAGTGTCACAATGGATAGTTACTTACCACTTGCTAAGCATTAATATATGCCAGGTTCAGGGCTAGGCCTGGGGGCTACAGAGTGAATGAGACTCGGCCATGTAGAGATTCTTGACAGAGATGGCCACATAAACAGATAATTGTAAAACAGTGGTAAGTGCAGTAACAGGTATAGTCAAAAAGAATTATGAAAACACAGAAAACATGGAAATTAAGCCAGTCTGTGGCACACAGAGGTCGGGTAAGGTGGGCATTTGGGAGGGAGACTCAAACAGAGCTGGAGATGACAGTGTTTGGACTTATTTCTACCAGCAGAGGTGGAGAGGTTTTTTTCATTCTCTTTAAGCTGGGCTCAGGAACTTGAAAACTAGATGGCTGAGCCTGCACAATCTTCCTCATTCTCTCTGGCCATCACTACTAATGGCCCTGCTTTCTCTCTCTAGCCTCCTTCCTTCCCTTGCCATATTCCCATGGACACTTGGCCCTGACCTTGTTACACACACACACACACACACATACACACACACACACACACACACACACACACACACACACACACGTACCTGTTGTTCTTTTTCCTCCTCCACTTGTCCAGCCTTGTGGGTATATAGCCTGAAAAGACATGAGAATCTGAAGGGATATTAAAGATGGTGGAGAGCTTCCTCTTCCCTTTTTCACCACCAGGTTACAAGGGCAAGATATCTATCATGGACCAAAACTGAATGGTAGAAATAAATGAACAAATCAACCTGGATTTTATCCAGTGCTGCCAGGGATTACTTCCTCCTCCTGCCCAAATAATTGGCTTTTCTATTTTTGAGGCTATACTAAATCCACAGTACACTCAACCAAGATGTGCCTAAACAGGTATGATCCCCTGGAAATTGCCCAGGAAGCTTGGCACCCCAATATTAAGCACAGGCAGTTTTTCATGCCTTTCTGCCTTTCTCTCTCTCTCTCTCTCTCTCTCTCTCTCTCTCTCTCTCTCTCTCTCTCTCTCTCTCTCTCTTTCTCTCTGTCTCTCTTTTCTTTCTTTCTTTCCAATGCTGGGGATTGATCACAGGGCTTCATGAATGCTAGACATGTGCTGTGCCACTGAGCCTCCAGGCCCATGTAATTTTGTTGGATGGAATTTTATTATTTCTTCTCTACCCTAACCTCTCCTGCCCCTACTGACATCTTCCCAGAATCTTCTCTTCCATCTTTGATTCCTTATGTGCTGCCTTACCTTTCAGAAGCACCCCAGGCACATATGCTGTTGTAGGTGGCACACAAAGCTAAGGGTGGTGAGTCCCAGCAGTGTTGCCAGATGTGGCTAGAATCCCATTCAGCACACCTAACCAGTGCTCTTGGGAAGGGGTAGACATTTAACCCCCACTGCAGCTACATAACTTTTCTGCAATATCAAAAGAAGTTTGGTAGAAACAATTGTAGGTACAGAGATGAGTGGGCACAGCTGGAGTTACAGAAAATGAGGGAAAATGTCCCTCCTTTAAGTTGCTGAGCAAAAGACCATTCCAGTTCTCTGGGTTTCCATCTTTGGGAGCCTGGCTCCTTTATTTCAGGACTCCATCCTAGAGGCCAAGTGTTGCTGCCTCCATGAAGCAAACCAGAAGAATCACAGATCTTGTTTAAGACCTACACCAGATTCCAGTTCTTTTCCAGTTCTTAAAGACAGGCATCCTCCAATGCCATTCCTTTATTCTGTTTTGTATTGCTATACCAAAATACCTGACACTGGATACTTTATTAGGAAGAGAGGATTATTTGGTTCTCAGTTCTGCAGATTTGGAACTGTCCAGTTGGCTATATCTGATGAGGAATTCATGATGCAACATAACATGGTGAGAAACAGATGGATAAGCAAGTACTTGTGGAAGAGAACAAAAGAGGCTGGGCTTGCTTTATAATTTCTCGCCCACAATAACTGACTTGTGGTTGCAAGAAAAGCATTAATCTCTCTGAACAATCTAATTGCCTCTTAAAGGCTCCACCTTCCATCACCACTACAATGGCAATCAAACTCGAACGTGACATTTAGAAGGGACAAACCATAAACAGCTAACACTTGTGAAAACACTGCCTATGAACCAGATAGTCTTGGAAACCCTCTACATGAGTTGGCAACTTCAATCCTCACACAGGTCCAGGTAGTAGACACCATCCTTATTCCTGTTTTGCAATGGGCATGCCGGCTACTGAGGCCAAAGGCCAGCAAGAAGGACTCTGATTCGAGAGCTCATTCTCTACCCAGTGTGCTCAACTGGAGAGCTAGAAAAGTCCAACCAAATGAGATGGAAAACAAAAGCTACTGAGTAGACACAGCAACACTGAGAGAAGCTGGATATGACCAGGGAGGGAGAGATGACTGCCACAAGCGAACAGATACCACTATAAGAGCAGCTCTGGATGTGGGCTTTGACAAGTGGGTTAAGGCAAGAGAAGACACAGAGGGACTCAATGTGCAGAGAACAGCACAGACAGGCATGGAAGTGTGAGATCAACTGGCCAGTGCAGAATGTCAGAAAATACCATTGGCCAGGGCAGAGACGTAGCCACTTGAAGGTAGAGTAACATGGTGGAATTATCCTAACAGGGAGAACCCTCTGCTAGAGGTGCTTTATGGTCCAGGAAGTCACTTGAGATTTTGAGAAAGAGCAAGTCTTAACTGGGATTCTTGTGTAGGAAAGGTAACCCCTACTGGCTTATAGAACCTAAAAAGTAGGAACACAGGGGATTTGGTGGGCACTAAAATTACCCTATATGAACGTAATGGTGGATACATGTCATTAGGTATTTTCAAAACTCATATAGTATACACCAACAATGAGCCCTTATGTAAAATATGGTCTTTAATTAATAGTTATGTACCAATAGTGGTTCATCAGTAATAAAAATGTACCACACAAATACAAAAAGTAAACAATAGTGGAATTGTGCATATGGTGCAGGGGAGGGGCGTGTGGGGACACCATACTGTCTGGCCAACTTTTCTGCAAACTTAAACCTCTCTAAAAATAAAGTAAGTCTGTTAATTATTTTTAAAAAGAAGACTTTCATTAAATTACAATATAAACCAGTTGTGTTGGCCCATACCCATAATCCCAGCACTAGTGAGGCTAAGGCAGAAGGATCACCTGTTCAAGACCAACCTGGGCTACATGTCGAGGCCTGTCTCAAAAAAACAGCAAAAGAGTTTAGCTATATAGTAGGATAACTGCTTTCACCCAAGAAAACTTTTTTTTATTGTTTGTACATTCATTCATATGTACATACATTGTTTGGGCCACCTCTCTCCCCTGCCCCCTACTCCCCTCCCTGAAAACTCAGGTTTTTAAGTACTGCATTTTATTTGTATTATTTATTTTTAAATTTTACTTATGTATATTATTTTATTTTTGGTAGTGCTGGGAATCAGATAAGCCTTGTGCATTCTAGCAAGTGCTTTACCACTCCGCTGTACCCCATACTCCTAAAAACCAGATTTTAAAAGCAGTTCTTTCAAATAGGGGATAAGAGTTTCATACTCTACCACCAAATTCATTATCTCTGTAAAATGTTCAATATAAAGGTCATGTTTAACAGCTGAAGGTATCCTATTGTAATGGGATACTGAGTGTATCCCATGTGGCTGATTGGGAGCTGCGCTAACTGCCACCAGCCAGTGTGGCAAGAGAGGATCACACTGCATACAATAGTCAAGGAAAACATCCAAATTAGAAATTCAAAGCATGGACTGGGGATGTAGATCTTTATAGTGTGCTTGCCTGTCATCCATGAGGCCCTGGGTTCAATCCCCAGCACTACAAAAGAAAAAAGAAGAAAAACAGGAGCATGGTTTCTACTGAATGAGTATTCCTTTCACATCATTTTAAAGTGGAAAAGAAATGTAAGGTGAATCATAAATTGGTGACCAGCTGTACCTAGTGAATTTGCCTACTCTATGCCGGCCACTACACTGGACAAGGGGATCCCCTAGAAGACTGACAGGTGGTGGGCTGAGGAATCAAGAAAAATGAACCAGGAAGGCCTATTAGGCATTCTGGGAACAGACCAGGCAAGGGCTAATGAAGGATGATGAAGAGTGACTGAGGAGAGAATCTAAAGATGGGGCAGATGTTGTCTTACCATGCTTCATTTCTCCTGATTAGAAATGAAGGCTGAGAGAAGTGCAGCAGGCCTTCTGTGCCACAGGAGAATCCTCAGGTGTCTGCGGCTCTCACCTGCACTCCAAAGGCCCTCTCCTGACTTAGACCCATGCGTGACTTCCCAATGCATGGGACCCAGTAATCTCTGCAGGGGGCCACAGGCCACCAGGGGGGTTCAGAGGAAAAAGCCGTTGCAGCCACACTTTGCAAAATGGAAATGTGAGATTATAACTACTCCACAGAAATCCCATTGTGTTCTGAATAGCTCCTGCATATTTAAGTGTTGAATGTTTTCCACAGGACTGTGTCAGTTTGTCGTAAATAATATCCAGGTGACAGGACACAGTTCATACTGTGAAGCTGCAAGGCAGATAGATGAGGGGTTACTGGCTAATGTACTTTGCACAGCATTTGCTAATTTTCATTTATTAAATTTGCAGTCTTTAACATTACTCTTGGCTTATATAAAACTCAATTGCTTGCTAGGCAAGCACTCTACCACTTGAGCCATACCTTAGTCTTTTTGCTGTTTTTAAGATAAGGCCTCACAGTAACTTTTGCCCGTGAACCATGATCCTCCTACCTTCACCTCCTGAGTAGCTGGGATTTCAGGCATGTTCCACCACACCTAGCTCAATTTTTCTTTTAAAAAGAGGATTAGTGGTTCATAAGTATTCATTGGAGACTAAAATAATTATGTAAACAGTAATGTGCATCCTATCCATCAGAATAGTCTACAAATACACTTGGTGATCATGACTCCAGAATGAGGTATAATGTCAAGCAAGATTGTAAAGTCAGGTGGGTCTGGAGGTGTGATGACTTTACATATGTAAGCCAAAATTGAAGCTGACTAGGAAGTGTTGTGATGATACCTGAAAGCTGGGCTTTATTAAATTGAAGCTTTTGCAGCTGCTGCCAATTTCCTGAGCAAAGTTATAAAACATGGTCAGACAATACCCTGCAGCTTTGAAGCAATAAAACAAACAAACCCGGTGACATTCTAATAAACCAGTGGAATTTTTCAAGAAGAACAAAATACTGCTTTTCAGTACAACATTAATGAATTGCATTGCTAAATAAATTAAAGACAAAAATATCCATTATTCAAAAGTTGTACCTACTGAAACAAAAATTGATCCACTTTATATTGTAAAGAATTTTATAAACCTAGCTACAGAGTTGATCACATATTATGGTAGAAACAAAATGAACTACTGGCAAAGTAGTTTTGTCAAAGATCTATTGCATAAATATTAGCAGTACTTCTGAATACCTGAAGTGGCATGAGCCACCATTCCTATCCTACTATCAGCTGATGCTGTCAAAGGATCAATCAGAATGATTTGGAGTAAAAGAAAATCCCATTCCAACTGACACAAAGAGGAAGTATACGCCCATGTTCATAGCAACACAGGTCATAATAGCCAAGAGGTGCAAGCAGCCCGAGTGTCCTCTGAGGGATGGATGGATAAACGATGTGTGGCACATATCCACAATGAAATAGTATTCAGCCTTCAAAAGAAGGACAATCTGACCTATGCTGCAATGTGGAGGAACCTAAGGACATTATGCTGACTATAATGAGCCAACCAGAAAGACAAATACTGTATGATTCCACTGATATGAGGGGCTTGGAGCTGTCAAACTCGTAAATACAGAGCAGTGGTTGCCATGCATTGGGGCAAGGGAGAAATTGAAAGCTTTGTTCAATGAGGGCAGTTTCAGAGTTACATTGTGAAAGAGTCCTAGAAACCTGTTGCACAACAGTGTATGTAGAAATCATTCACTACATAGTGATGTTTCAGCCACTAATGACCCATGTATATGACGATGGTCCCATGACTTTAGATCACCCAGTGACATAAGAGCAATCTTAGTTGTTGTGTTAGAGATAGTCTTGCTATGTAACCCAAGCTGATGTTGGCCTCTCAATCCTCCTACTTCAGCCTCTTGAGTAACTGGGACTACAGTTGTGTGCCACCATGCCCAATCTCCATCTTAGTTTGTATGAGCACACTTTGATGTTCACACAACAATGAAATCACCTAAAACACACTTCTCAGAATGCATCCCTGTTCTTAAGCCACACACAATTGTAGATAACACTACCGAACAGTACACTTATGATAACAAATGTTATATATTCCCTTGTTTAAAAAATAAAATTAAAGCCACACGTGATGGTACATGCATATAATCCCAGTACTCAGGAGGCTGACACAGGAAGATCCCAAGTTCCAGGCTAGCCTGGGATACTACATGGCAAGACCCTGTCTAAAAACACAAAATAAAATTGAATATTTTATTTATTTTTTTTCCTTTTTCTTTTATTATTCATATGTGCATGCAAGGCTTAGTTCATTTCTCCCCCCTGCCCCCATCCCCTCCCTTACCACCCCGTCCGGCCCCTCCCTCCCCCGTCCCCCAATACCCAGCAGAAACTATTTTGCCCTTATTTCTTATTTTGTTGTAGAGAGAGTATTAGCAATAATAGGAAGGAACAAGGGTTTTTGCTGGTTGAGATAAGGATAGCTATACAGGGCATTGACTCACATTGATTTCCTGTGCGTGGGTGTTACCTTCTAGGTTAATTCTTCTTGAACTAACCTTTTCTCTAGTACCTGTTCCCCTTTTCCTATTGGCCTCAGTTGCTTTTAAGGTATCTGCTTTAGTTTCTCTGTGTTGAGGGCAACAAATGCTAGCTAATTTTTTAGGTATCTTACCTATCCTCACCCCTCCCTTGTGTGCTCTTGCTTTTATCATGTACTCATAGTCCAATCCCCTTGTTATGTTTACCCTTGATCTAATGTCCACATATGAGGGAGAACATACGATTTTTGGTCTTTTGGGCCAGGCTAACCTCACTCAGAATGATGTTCTCCAATTCCATCCATTTACCAGCGAATGATAACATTTCGTTCTTCTTCATGGCTGCATAGAATTCCATTGTGTATAGATACCACATTTTCTTAATCCATTCGTCAGTGGTGGGGCATCTTGGCTGTTTCCATAACTTGGCTATTGTGAATAGTGCCGCAATAAACATGGGTGTGCAGGTGCCTCTGGAGTAACAGTCTTTTGGGTATATCCCCAAGAGTGGTATTGCTGGATCAAATGGTAGATCGATGTCTAGCTTTTTAAGTAGCCTCCAAATTTTTTTCCAGAGTGGTTGTACTAGTCTACAGTCCCACCAACAGTGTAAGAGGGTTCCTTTTTCCCTGCATCCTCGCCAACACCTGTTGTTGGTGGTGTTGCTGATGATGGCTATTCTAACAGGGGTGAGGTGGAATCTTAGTGTGGTTTTAATTTGCATTTCCTTTATTGCTAGAGATGGTGAGCATTTTTTCATGTGTTTTCTGGCCATTTGAATTTCTTCTTTTGAGAAAGTTCTGTTTAGTTCACTTGTCCATTTCTTTATTGGTTCATTAGTTTTGGGAGAATTTAGTTTTTTAAGTTCCCTATATATTCTGGTTATCAGTCCTTTGATGTATAGTTGGCAAATATTTTCTCCCACTCTGTGGGTGTTCTCTTCAGTTTAGAGACCATTTCTTTTGATGAACAGAAGCTTTTTAGCTTTATGAGGTCCCATTTATCTATGCTATCTCTTAGTTGCTGTGCTGCTGGGGTTTCATTGAGAAAGTTCTTACCTATACCTACTAACTCCGGAGTATTTCCTACTCTTTCCTGTATCAACTTAAGAGTTTGGGGTCTGATATTAAGATCCTTGATCCATTTTGAGTTAATCTTGGTATAGGGTGATATACAGGGATCTAGTTTCAGTTTTTTGCAGACTGCTAACCAGTTTTCCCAGCACTTTTTGTTGAAAAGGCTGCTATTTCTCCATCGTATATTTTTAGCTCCTTTGTCAAAGATAAGTTGGTTATAGTTGTGTGGCTTCATATCTGGGTCCTCTATTCTGTTCCACTGGTCTTCATGTCTGTTTTTGTGCCAGTACCATGCTGTTTTTAAATTGAATATTTTAAAAGATGGATACAGCTACAGGATAAATGTATAAAGTACTTTTATTTACATAAAATTCATATACATGCAAAAATGATAATGTGTTGTTGAGGGATGCATACACATGTAAAAGAACTAAAAATTTAAAAAGAAGAGAGTACTAAGCACAGGCTTCGGCAGGGTGGTATCTCTGGGAGTGGAGATGGAGAAGGATGGAACTGAAGATGGATATAGAGGGCTTCCATGGTGGTCTTGACATTCTTACATAGATCTTCATAATTATTCATTCACTAAGAAAGAAAATGCTCCCACTTCAACCCTGAAATGCTTTGCTATTTCTTATGATTTTTATTCTATACCTACTCTCAGAAAACAAGCTGTTTTGGACCTATTTGGGCACTGATTTTTATTGTTTCTGCTATTCTGTTCAGTGTCTGCCTCGGTCAGTGCTAACCAAGTGTCATCTTTTCGATCAATGCTGTCCAACAGAAATCGAATGCAAACCTCTTACATGATTTTAAATCTTCTAGTATCCACATAGAAAAGGTGAAAGAAACAAAGTTCATTTTAAAAGCATATTTTATTTAACTCAATGTGTAAAACATTATACTTTTAGTATGCAATGTACATGCAAATCCTTAGTGAGAGATTTTGCATTCTTTTTTTCTTGCTACAGTTCATTTCAATTTGTCACATTTCAAGCCTTCAATAGCCCCATGTGGCTAGCAGCTACCATACTGGATAGCAAGGATCTAGAAAACACTTAAACAGGAATTAATCTCAACTCATACTCCCCAAAATGTTTACATCTACACTGAATGGATGGTCACATGAATAGCCTTGTTTAACTTCATGCATCCCAAGTCATGAGAACTAGTCTTGAAGGTCCTTGGGCTGACATCAACTGTGGGACCACCATGCCTCTTTCTAGCAGTGTTAAAATGTGAAGCTGACACCTTAAGGAAGTTGTAATGTAACTGCTCATGGATGTGAGGACTAGTTACTATTATGAAACATAAGGATGGTGTAGCAAGACGATATTGGTAGCTGGCACTAACACAAACTTGGATTCTGAATGCTAGTTCAAGTGTGTGGCTTGCTAAAATTAGTTGTTACACCCCTGTCAGGCTGCCAGAGCCTGGGGAGTGTGGTTAAATGTCTAAGAGGCTCTGTGAAGCTAGATATGCAAGACAGCGTGCTGCCCTGTGGAGTGCTTTCTCCAGGATAATAGGGACAGCCACTCTCAATGCAGCAGGAATACCTACTGATTTCCAGAACTGAGTTCATCTCAGCACAGTTTACCTTGGCGAGAGCTCTTGTTTGCAAAACCAAACTTTCTCCATATAAGACCACTTCATAAGATTTTTCTTTGTTGTTGTAAGAGGGCTAATAAGCCATTTTCTTTCACTCTACTTTTACACTCAACACAGCACACTTTAGCCACCAGATGAGGGAGTGGGGTTCCAATACACGAGCAGCTCTCCAGAGGACACCAACTGGGTGTCCTATAATTCTGTTCATCTCGACACAGTGGTGACAGATGTCAGGCTAAGGGCTCCATCCCATGAGATCGCCCCTTACTCTGCTTCACTCACCAAATGCAGGTAGGTCTTAGGTTGTGACTAATACTTCAAACTTATTGACTACAAATTGTAGTTCCCACTGCCCTGCTCTCCTTGAGTTGGATAAGTTCCTGGTATAGCTTATAAAACTTAGGGAAACACCTTTGGCCCATTTATTGTAAAACATATAGTATTATGAAGGTAAGAGATGAATAGAGCAAGAAGGTATAGGGTGGGGGCTCAGTCAACCCAGAAGCTCATCAACTATTGTTGGAGTTTTAACAGAGTTTGATCCCCCTTCATGCCTTCCCACTCTCCTTTTGAAATTTGGTACATGTCCTTCAGATGATTTGCTGTGAGTTCACAGTGAGGTATATATACTCACTAGATGAACGTATTTTGCCTCCTATGTAAAATACATACATGCCTTTATTTTTATGTCTGGACTCACACTATACAGTTCCATTGACATGAACTCAGCACACTTTATCATGTTTCTCCACATGGTAGCCAGGGCACTCCTTCAAGATGGAAGTCAGAGCCTATCTCAGAGCCTGCAAGCTTCCTAGGTCCCCCTGACACAGCCAGGGTTCCAGGCCTGCCTGCAGGGCTCTAAGGAGACAGGGCCTCCTCCCTCCTCTGGCCGTCACACCCTCCCATTTTTCTCTAGTCTCATGCAACCTGCTCTTCCTCCTGCCACATACATGGCTTTGCTCTGGCTGACTCCTCTACCCAGGTCATTTTCCTCAGGGCTCACTCTCACCTCCTCCAGGCCTCAACTCACATGTCACCTTGCAAGTGAGGGTGACCCCAACCACCTTCTATAAATTGCAAACTCCACTGCACTCAAATCCCACCGTCTTTACCCCACGCCTGCCCACACCTTGACTCTGAGCTATTTTATCTCCTTTATAGCACTTAGAGCTTCTAAACTGGTGAATTCTTTTATTACATGTGTGATTTTCTGTATTCTTCCACCCCTTGATAGCATGTAAACTACCACAAGAACACAAGTCTTTGTTTTGCTTATCACTGTATTCCAAGGAGCCAGCAGTGCCTGGATCATAACAGCTCTTCCATAATTGTTTATAAATGTTTCAAAATCATAATCATTGCTTATTACTTGCATGCATAATTCTTTGTACTCCTAAGGCTGAGTCCAGTAACTGTCCCATTATAAACACTAAGTATTTTCTGAACTAATGCTGCTTTCTATAAAGCACAGCTGAAAATTCAGAGAATGGTTATGAAAATAGGAAGTGGTCATCAGTAGTCCAGGGAAGCTTCCAATGAGCGCCACCTTTTGGCAAAACAGTAGAGTCAGGATCCCTGGGCACAAAAAGAACAGATTTAAAGATGAAGGATGCAGTAACACTACTGAAGCCACACCTTGTAATGGGTATATTATTACTGCGCATGTTGGTACACACCGATAATCCCAGCACTTGGGAGGCTGAGGCAGGAGGATCATGAGTTCCAGCCCAGCCTGGCTCTTACAAATGTTACTTTTTTGTTATGTGTAAGCTCCAACAGGTCAGGGACAGAAAAGCAAATCAAAAAGTGACAAGCATTCAAATGATGTAAGCAAAAACAACTATTTTCTCAGGAAATTTAACTTTCCCAACCCTCACCACTGAGGAGATGATAACAAATAAAAATAATAACAATAGTAGCAATCTCACACTACAGTGATGAGCTGGTAATTTTTGTTTTTCCTCATTTTCTCTCATTTGATACTGAGTAAGGAAGCAAGTCATAACTTCATAAAGAGGGAGCTGCCCACTGAGGCTGTGCAGGACAAAAGGCCCTAGTGGAGCCTGCACAGATGCACTGTGTGTTTTTGTTTGGTTTTGGCTGTGCCGGGGATGGAAGCCAGGGTCTTGTATGTGCTAGGTGAGTGCTTTACCACTGAGCTCCATCCCTAGCCCTCACCATGTTTTTATTTTCTGTATTCTCATGCTTTGACATCTGAGGCTTGCTGACCCAGGAGAATCTGTTTCCAGGGCTAACTAGTTCCTTGGGATTGTGTGCCTTACAAAAGCAGACCAACCACTCCAGAGCCCATGCCCCCAACTGCACCTTTATTGAGGTCTCAGGCTCTGGACTCTTATTTACTTGCCCTAGTTGTTACTGTACAAAATCTAGCTGCTCAACCTACTATAGGCCAATTAAGTCAAAGGAAACAGGGGTTAAGGCACAGAAGGAAACTTTATTCCAGTCAGAGGAGAGGATAGGGGCATCTTGTCACAAATCCCATCTCTTCAGGAAGCTGGTTTAGGGTAGGTTATGTAGGCAGTTCAAGGGTGTTTCCATACTGGTGGGCATCTTCTCACAGAGGGAGGAACAGATGGTCAATAGCCCTCCTTATGGCCTAGTCATGAGGCATTTTCTTCAGTTTCTGCAAATTAGAAATAATGATCATTATTTTCTTAGGCTATTCCCATTACCAATTAGCTACATTTTACACAGTGAACAGGGTAGAGTTATAGGTAGTGGTCCCAAGGTCCTCTTGCTGATTGCCAGACTCCCAGTAATATGTGGCAACTTCCTTAATGCTCCATTTCATCATCCCAGAGAACCAGTCACAACACAAGCAGGGACAGGCCTTGTACTCAGAGCCTGTCATATTATTCAGACTGGCCTAACCCTGCCTTGCTTATTCCTTCTTGCCCATTTTCCCACCCTGCCCTGCTCCTGGTGCTTCCCACCCTGTCCACCCTGGTGCTTAGCCGCCTGACCCAGTGCCATGGCCTACATCCCTTCCACTTGTGGGAACTATAACAACTCCATTTTCAGTGGCATCATTTCTTGGTCTGGTAGCCTTACTGAACCTCAGATTTTCCATTAGTACACTATTTTTCAATTTTTTTGGCAGTACTGGGGTTTGAATACAGAGCCACCTATGCAAGCACTACCACATTCACATTCCAGCTCTTTTTGCTTTAGTTTATTTTTCAGATAGGGTCTTGCACTTTTGCCCAGGCAGCATCAGACCATAATCCCTTGTACCTCTGCCCCCTGCTTAGCTGTGCCACCACACTCAGCCAATACACTATATTTTTAAACAAGTTTCTCATGTGTGAGTATCCAGGGCAAGAAGGGGTCCTGTTGCTTTGGAAGTATGTTCCCTCTATGTCTGTCTCTGTCCCTGCATGAGCATCTCAGCAGCTCTTCACCTCCTTCCTACAACCAAAGCCATCCCTACCATCCTGAAATAGGTGAGAATCCCCCTCCTGGAAAAGGATGGAACCCCTCAGGCAGGCCAGATAAATGCAGTACATAGAACTAGCAGTCTGTCCTCAGGAATGAGGGCTGAGCAGTGCTAAACTAAAGGGTCAAAGTGCAAATCAGAACTTGTAGAAATAATGTAAGAAGCACCCATGGGTTATGCTAGGTGAGTTAGTGGACTTTCCAAAAGCAATCATCAGTGAGAAAAGTAAGATGCAAAATGAGTGTAATGTGATCACAGTCCTGTAAACAATGACTATGAACCTTTTATATGTGTGCATACGTGTGACAGTATATGATTCTATAAGCACAGGAAAAAATAAGCATAATTATATGGGCTGGCTGATGGGGACTAATAACAGACAGCAGCGGAGAGAGGAAGGGGGGCATTTACTTGCTTTGATGTAATGTATAAAATTTTGCTTTGTGAGTCAAACTATGGGCTTCATCCCATATTCATTAGCTCTGTTACACTGGGTAAAGTACCTACTCCCCTCTCTCTACCTCAGTTTCCTGATTTGTAAAATGGAGATTATATTCCAGGTCAAAGAGTTGTCGAGTGGTTCAAATGGAATAATGCATTTAAGTTCTTAGAACTTCGAGTACAGTGGCTCACAGCCATCATCACTGCTCCTCTGAAGGCGTGAAACCCTGAGTTCAAACCCCAGTCCTGCCAAAAATAATAATATTAGCATTAATAACTTTTTGGAAATCATTGGAGATACATTTCAACACACATCTCTGTCATCCATTACACTATTGCACAACCCTCTCTCATCCACCTGGGAATGCCATCTTCTTGTTATAGTAATTCATGAAAGAGATTTTTATCATATAAGGAAAGTGAAAGTTTCACTCTAGCCCAAACCCACAAGGACTACCACTGTTTGGGTAAATTCATATTTTAAAATGAGTATGCAAGCTTTCACTATAAACCCAAAGAAGATCATGCTCTGAGTATTTGGAAATTTCCAAATTAGTTTTTATTTTGTCTTATTTTTTGGTGGAGCTGGGTTTGAATCAGGGCTTTGTCCTCACTGCAGGCACTCTGTCACTTGAGCCACACCTCCAGCCCACAATTATTTTCTGTCATTGATTTCTAGTTTGATTTTGTTGCAGTCTGAGAGCAGACATTCTATTATTTCATTATTTCATTCCTTCTAAGGTGTTCATTGTATTTTATGGCCAGAATGTGAATGGATGTCATTTACACACAGCTGATTGACAATGTCACTGAGTTCAACCATGACGTCACTGATTTTCTGTCTGCTGGATCTGTTCATTTCTGATAGAGAATGTTAAAGTCTCCAGCTATAACAGTGGATTCCTCTATTTCTTTTTGCAGTGTTGTCAGTGTTTTGCTTCACATATTCTGATGTTTTGTTGTTAGAGACATACACAAAATTGTTAAAGATTGTTTAGTGTTCTTGGAGAAGTGGCCAGTTTATCATTTTGTATGGCCACTCTTTGTGCCTGATAATTTTCCTTACTCTTCTCTGTATGAAATTAATATAGTTATTCCTATCTTTTTAAATTAGTGTTAGCCTGGTACATCTTTCTCCATCCCTTTACTCTTGATCTATAAGTACATATTTAAAGTGTGTTTTTTGTGAACAGTGTATAGTTGGGTCTTTATTTTGAGCTATTCTGACAATCTCTATTTAACTCTGGTGTCTTATAGTGTGTAAACAATTGACATTAAAAAGTACAAAAAATCTACTATATTTTTTACTGTTCTCTATTTGTTGATCTTGTTATTTGTGCTTATTTTTGTCTTATATATTTTCTGGCCCTTTGTGATTTTAACTGAGCATTTTAACAGATTCCATTTTTCTCCTTGCTTAGCATATGAATTGTGCTGCTTTTTTTTTTTTAACTGTCTTTAGTGGCTGCCCTGGAGTTTTCAATATGGAGTTTCAAGTAATCATAACCCACGTCCACTTTCAAATAACACTATACTGCTTCACAGGTATTATAGGTACCTTGTAACAAAGCATCCCAGTTCTCCTTCTGTTGCTGTGTCATTGCTGTCATTAATTTCACTTATACATAAGCTATAATCATTGAATCTGCTTTTTTTTCCTGGGTTTTGATATTACTATTTTGAACTGTAATGTTAGATTAATTAATAAGAAACAAGAAGTTTTATTTCACCTTCATTTGTATTTTCTCAAATGTTCTTGCTTTCCTATGTAGATCTGAATTTCTGACTTAGGTAATCTTTCTTCTCTCTAAAGAACCTCTTTAACATTTTTTTGAAACAGGGTCTTGCTATGTAGTCCAGGCTGGCCTCAAACTCACAATCCTCCTGCTTCTTCCTCTGATGCTGGGACTACAGCCTTGAAATACCATACCAGGTTTTTCTTTAACATTTCTTTTAAGGCAAGTCCACTGGCAACAAAATTCTCTCAATGATTGTTTATCTGAGAAGTCATTTCTTCTTGATTTCTGAAGTATAATTTCACAGGAAATTATACAGAGTTCTAGACTGGATTTATTTCTCAACACTAAGTATTTCATTCTTTCTTTTTGTTTGCATGGTTTCTGAAGGTAGACATAATTCTCATCTTTGTTCCTTACAGGTAAGATTTTTTTTTCCTCTAACCTCTTTCAAGACTTGTTCTTTATTTTTGCTTTTCTGCAATTTGAATATAATGCATCTGTGTGTGATTTTTTTTAGCTTTTGTTTAATTCCATTTATCCTACTTGGTGTTCTCTGAGCTTCTTGTTTCTATGGCTTGGTGTACAGCATAAATTTGGTGAAATTCCCAGGCATCGTTTCTTCAAATGTTGCTTCTGTTCCTCTCTCTTCTTCTGATATTCTCATTGTGCATATGCTGCATCTTTTGTAATTGACCCACAATTGTTGGACATTTTGTTTTAGTTTTTCTCAGTGTTTTTCAGTTGACTTTTCAGATTTGAAAATTCCTATTAAGATATCCTCAAGCTCAGAAAGTCTTTCCTTAGCTATGTGCAATCTACTAATGAGTCCATCAAATACTTTCTTCATTCACGCCAGTGTCTTGGAGCTTTAGCATTTCTTTTTCATTGTTTCTTGGAATTTCTATCTCTGATTACTTTCCTTAAGTGGTCTGATGTATTGTCTACTTTATCCATTGGAGTACTTCATGTATTAATCATAGTTACTTTAAATTCAATCTTACTTCCAACATCTCTGCCACATCGGAGTCTGGTTATGATGCTGACTCTGTGTCTTCAAACTCTGTTCTTTGTCTTTCCACAAACCTTGTTGTTTTTGTTGTTTTTGTCTTTTGGTGGTACTGAGGACTGAACCTAGAACCTCGTTCATGCTAGACATTCACTCTCCCACTAAGCTACAGCCCCAGCTCTGTCTTGAAATTTTTTACTGAAAGATTGACATACTCCTCCACTAGCTCCTGTGGAGGTATCTGCTCTGATTCTTAGATTTCTGCTCTGATAAGCTGAAATCATCTGTGTTTACCTATCTTTCCTTCCAATTTTAGGGGTAGCAGTTGCCCTATGACCTCACTTCTCTGCCAGATTTAAGAAGAGCTATTGCTTTCAGTTTGTCCAGCTCATTACATATTGTTAGGACAGAGTAGTGGCTTCAGAGCTTATGTCCTCTTTGCCCATATTTTAATTGGGTTATCTTTATTGTTGATTTGTGAGTGTCCTTTATGAATTTCTGGGGTACAACTACCTTGTCAGAGGTATGATTTACAAATATTTTCAATATTTTTCCATTAAATCACAAAAGTTTTTAATTTTGATGAAGTCAAATTACCTGTTTTTTTTTTTCTTCTTCTTCTTTTGTTTGTGCTTTGGTATTGTACTCAAGAACCATTATGTAACCCAGTTCACAAACATTTGCTCCTATTTTTAAGAAAAAAATTTTGAAACTTACATGTGGATAAAAATAAACTGGACAGGCTGGGCATGTTGGCAGCTGCCTGTAAATTCCAGCCTCTCAGAAGGAAGAGCTCCAGAGAATTGCACTTCAAGGTCAACCAAGGCAAAAAGTTAGTGAGACCCTATCTCAACAAACTGGCTAGGCATGGCGGTCACAGCTCTAATCCTAGCTATTCGGAAGGCATGGGTAGGAGGATCAAGGTCCAAGACCAACTCCAGGCAAAAAAACAAGAAACCATGTGTCAAAAGTCACTAGAGCAGTAAAGGGCTGGGGTTGTGGCTAAAGTGATAGATTGTCTGCCTAGCAAGCATGAGGCCCTGAGTTCAAACCTTAGTACTGTCAAATAAATAAATGAATAATAAATAAATAAACTGGATATAATCCATGTTTTAAAAATTGAACTGCAAAGGACATGATCAAAATAATGAAAAATTAACACACATAATGGGAGAAAATATTTTTAAATCCTACACAGTAAATATCCAAAATATGTAAAGAGATCTTACAACTTAATAATAAGACTACCCAATAAAAAATAGAAGATTAGAACAGCCTTGTTCTAATCTAGAAGACATATGAGATGCTAACAAGAACATTAAAAGATATTTGACATCATTAGTGATCAGAGAAGTATACACTAAACCACAATGTGCCCAGGTATGGGGCCTCAAGCCTATAATCCTAGCTACTACAGAGGTAGAGATCTGGATGGTCACACTTCAAGGCCAGCCCAGGCAGAAAGTGAAGTTCATAAGACCCTGTCTCAACCAACAAAACCCTGGGCACCATGGTGCATGCTGGTCTTCCCAGCTACGTGGAAACCATAACTAGGGGGATCCCAGTGGGCTGGCTTGGGCATAACCATGAGACCCTATTTGTAAAATAACACAAGTGAAAAGGACTGGGGGCAAGCCCTGTGTTCAAACCCCACTACCCGTCCTCCCCCCCAAATAATATAATGAGGTATCATGAAACTAAGGGATAAGTTTAAATACAGATCATAAGAGGTGTTGGTGAAGATGGGGAGCGACAGAACTCTCAGATATTACTGCTGGGACATAAGCTATGCAACCTCTATGGAGAAAGAACTCAGCATTCTTATGAGACTAAATGTATGCTTACCGCATGACTCAATAATTCTACTTCTAGACATTTCTTTTAAAAGGGCATATATGAATGTTACAGCAATTTTGCTCAAAATACCTGGGAAGAACTCACATATCCATCAGTTCATTGGATAAATCAGTTGTAGTGTAGTCATACAATGATATGACTCAGCAATTTAAAAAAATGAGCTACTGATACACACAGTAACATGGATGCTGAGGGTAAGAAGCCAGACACAAAAGAGCACATTCTGAACATTTCTGTAGATTAAATTTTACAGCACAAAATTGATGTATCATTAGTTAATCCACTGATGCATCTGGGTGTCTCAAGGTCTGTCGACTGTTGTGAAATGTCAGTCAGGACTGCATCTCCCCTGAGGCTTGATTGAGGGCTGGTCTGCTTGCAGGCTCACTTGTTTGTTGTTGACAGGACTCAATTCCTCACAGGTTGTCAGTCTAAAAGCCTAAGCTTCTCACTGTGTATAGGCCAGAAGCCTCCCTCAGTTCCAAGCCAGAGTGCAGCTCAAACATGCAGCCCGGAGTGATTTTAGGTGTTTGAAGGCCAGGCTATGGGATCAAGCTCCAAAACTTGTCAGGAGCTCATTTTGTTGGGTTTTTTTCTCTTTCACTATTAGGCGATCTCTAAAGCATGGCCTGCATCCTCATGACATAAAATTGCTGCCTGAAAACCAGCAAACATAACTCTCCAGGAAAAAAAAAATGAAACTGAAGATATCTGGGAGTTCTCCTGTCTTATAAGACAGTGTTCCTAAAGAACTGCCCATTTAGTTTATACTGGTCAAACTTGGCCACTTAGCATTCCTAGCTTCAGGAAAACTGAAAAGAGCTATTTAACTGGGAAGAAGTATATCTACCAAAAAATGTGTGCTTTAAGAAAAATATTTGTTTTCTGTTATAAAGAAATGAAGGACAATAGTTCCTCACCTCCCACAGTAATTGCCATTTATCTACTTTCTCAATCCTTTTGGATCCTCTCAAAAATATTCTAGTTCTCCATCCTTCATCTTAAAAGAAAACAAAAAATTATTCTGGTCATTTTCTTCCTTTACCATTTCCTTCACATTTCTTCTTTTCCATTTATCCCCAGCCCTGTAACACCATCTCACAGTTAGACTGTATACTTTCCTAACCAGTCTCTACAATCCTGGGGGCACTTGACCAAGTCTTTAAATCTTATTTACATTTACCTTCTCAAACAGTGCACAAGTACACTACTGGTTCTTTAAGTACACATAAAGCCAAGGCTCCCTTTGGCTACACTCACAGTTATGTGAAGACTTTTAGAATTATTGAAACAAATGATGACTGACGGAAAGTGGAGTGAATGGTGCGGT
Organism: Castor canadensis; assembly: GCF_047511655.1. NCBI lineage: Eukaryota > Metazoa > Chordata > Mammalia > Rodentia > Castoridae > Castor > Castor canadensis. The sequence goes on from NC_133398.1 coordinate 90,036,659, forward strand.
TTTCTAATTCATGTGAAATAGGGGCAAGGCCCTCAATCACTGTCCCCACAAAGGAGTCTCTCACAGAAAGGCTCGTCTTTCTTCTGCAGCACTGAAGTGAATGCTAAGCCCTGGGACTGGAGAGCTCCATCGTCAACTGCACAGGCCAGAGCTGGCGGGTGAAGACAGGCGTGAGATTGTCACAAGCCCCAGGATCATCGAGGAAAACTCTTTAACCTAATTTGTGCAGATAGGAGTCCAACTGCATTCTTCTACATGTGAATATCAGTTGTTCCAGCACCGTTTCTTTTGCTGTTGTCTTTTTGTGGCCCTTATGTATGTATGTATATAAAGCTTCAAGAACACCCATTGAAGTTGGAAATCATCTGATTAGCACCACTGACTAAAAATTTACTGTACATGTGCATGTGTGTGTGCATGTGCATATGTTGTGGTGGGAGGTTAAAACACACCCTTTTCTGAGAGGAGAAGACACTTTTTGTTGGTAATGAGTGAAGGCAGCCTCACCTGCTCACATGGTGGACAAGACCACTGAGAGGCAACAGTGATACTGACACATGACACTGAAGTTTTAGGTGATGCAGTACAAAGAAAACTTTTCCTATGCAGGCAACATACAAGGAAAGCACAATAAAGTCTTATTTTAACTGGCAGATGGCAGGTCTATGTAGCCACTGCCCAGAGACAGAAAATGGGATACATATCATATTCCTTTTTTGTCCTATATATTGCTATAAGGATCTCAGTAGTGAAAATAAGGCATTTGGATATGTAGCTACATACACAGATGATCCCCAAATTATGACAGTTCAATTTAGGATTTCTTAACTTTATAATGATGCAAAGCAATGCACATAGGGTAGAAATCATGCTTTAGATACTGGATTTTGATCATCTGAGGTAGTAATACACAGTATGATCCTGTCTCTTGACACTGGACAGTGGCAGCAAGCTGTAGCTCCCAGTCAACTCCATGATCATGAGGACAAACAAGGGACACTGCAGTGTGCTGTGTGGCTAAGCAGTGGTGGTCAGCAGGCTAGGCATAATAAATGCATTTTTGATTTAAGATATTTTCAATTTAGAATGGGTTTATCAGGGTGTAGCTCCATCATGAAACAGAGAGCCTCTTGATGAGTAAGGTTTTCAGTTTGGGGACTGTCGAACTGGCTCATCTGCCTAGCAAGGATGAGGCCCTGAGTTCAAACCCTAGTACTGCCAAAAAAAAAAAAGTTTTCAGTTTTTCTAGGGAAGGGGGAAGAACATAACTGTTTTTGCCTCATCCCAAACACCAATGTCATCTCAGACATTCATCCAGTGACCACAGCTCCTAGTCAGCATACCCAGGAATATTTTCCCTCTGTGCAACAAAGCCCTGATCTACCAACAGAGGGCTCCCTGGAATAAATTACACCAAGAATGTGAACTATTGTAGAGCTATCTGTATTTATTGCTGTACTGCAATTCATCTAAAACCTACTAGCTTAAAACAACAATTATCTGCTGTCAGAATTTAGAGTTGGCTGGCTCAGCCAGATTTATCTCCATGCAGCTCAGGCTTCAAGAATGTGAAGGAAACCCCAAAGTTTCTTAAGACCTAGTCTCTCACACTCACACAGTGTCATTCATCCAATGCCACTTGCTAATGGCCAAAGCCAAGAATAAGGCCAGCCAGAGTCAACTGTGGGAATGGATTTAACTGTCACTTATTGCAGAGACCAATTGTGAAGATTCTGTGGCCATTCTCAATCTTTCACACAGGGATTACATTAAATGCCATCTATAAAGTGCCTCTTTGTATACCTGGCACAAAGCCCATTGTTGTATCGTTGTTACCATTATTAGCTTTTTTCTCCTAAATACAGAACACTTTCCTGGGTAAGGATGTAGGTGATCTTTTTACTTAGATGAACTAAAATTTGATCAAAATATTAGACCAAGAAGTAAAATAGTCCATATAAGATTCTTTGAGCTAGTATTAAGCATGAATGTATATTTTGTATAAGGATTTGGGGTGTTTTAGGGAAAAATTTTGATTTAATGATTAAAAATGAATTTGGGAAACTTATACCTAGAGAAGAGTTCTATAAGTGTTACTTACCTCTCTTTGTATTTTATCTAATTTTTAAAATTTTTGCTCTTTGCCTTTCCTTAACATTTCTTTTTCAGGAGTCAGAGACTAAAATCCCAGCACAATGTTCCTCCCAAGATACAGCAATCCAACTAAAGGCAGTAAAGTACCAACATGTGGAAGGTGTTCGGTATGTACTTAAAATCCTATAATATCCTACATGGGAAATTTTACATTCAAAAATTATAAAAATTCAGACTATTGAACATGCAGTGACATACCTGGGAGCCATAGGGAACATTACAATTTCATTTTGGTGACTTAACATTTTTTCCCAGCAAAACACATAGCTCATCCAAAGGTGGGTGCTAAAAGGTTTTCCTGATGATGGTAACCAGTTTTAAAGAGCCACTTGCTAACTTTACTTCCCTTTCTATTTGATATTCTTGCAACAGAATGCACTAGAAATGAAAGGAAACTGCACTGGGCCAAATGGTCAGGTTTGTTTTTGTTTTGCTTTGCTTTGTTTTTTTTCTCCTAAGGTTCTGGGGAATCAAACCCAGGGCCATCAACATGCTGAGCAAGTGCTCTGTCACTGATCCAAATGACCCAAATGTCGGCTTGCACCTGAGAGTATGACCTCTTGGGTTTTGCAGTTGAATGGCCAAGATCCCTTTAGGAATAATGAGATTTGCAGCAGGATGCTCTAGAAAATAAGGTTTTATTCCTTCTACATAGGATTTCAAATAGGGAAATGTACTCTGATAAATCATTTATTTTTTTCTATCAACAACTCTCCCCAAACACTCCACAAATTAGTCACTTGCTTTGGTAAAATACAAAATAGTCCAGTGAATTACAACTACCAGATCCTCCTTTGCACTTCATTCCTGAACATTCTGAAGAGGATGACACTGAAATCTGGATGATCTGGCTCCTTTTCTTCTATAAAAAAAATGTACAATTATTCAAAACAAGCAAAGGTCACAGCCCCCCCAGCTGTCTTTCACCATGATCACTCAGATTTGTAGAGGTGTAAAGTTCTAAAAGATCCCCAAGTCCAACTCTGTCTGGTTAATTTTACAGCAGAGGGCACAAGTGGCCTACATAACTAACACATCTTTTGGATAGTGAATCTGAGATTCAATTTCCTGTTCTCTTTTCCACATTCCACCATTGACTTGGTCTAGTTAGGCAAAGCTATCTTCCAAAGATAAAATGCTTCTGTTCCTATGATTATTTGTTGCTCTATTTTTTCCAAGTTTGGGATCGGCCAGATTATTACATTTTTGTGAATCTCATGACTTCTCTTTTTCTTCCCCACACATAGCTGCCAGAATTATATGTATTGGTTGAGAATTTTAATGAGGAGAAGAAATCAAATCTCCTAAAAATTCATGGCATTTCACATAAGGAAGCACAGAAACTACTTACTAAAAACCTGAATGTCATGTCATTCATCAGTGGAACTGGGACCAAAAGAGAAGATCCTCAACCTGTTTTCACATGTAATGTGGTTAAAAAGGAGGAGATGCCGGAATCCATGGCTGATATCCTCCACCACAGCCTGCTGCTGAATGCTGCCTCCCCAGTGGAACGGTTCTCCAGGTCCCAGCAGAGACTGAGCCAGAGCGGGATCCCTCCTCCCAAGCACACTTTTCCTTATGACATTATCACCGATGACCACAGTGCTGTGTCTTGGAGTACCTTTTGGAAAAAGATTCAGGCCACCAGAATACTAAGCAGGTCCCACAGCTCCACTCCCAGACCACAGCCAGTGATCCTTGAAGATAAAGTTCCCAGATACTTCTTAGCGGATCCAGGTAATCTAAACAGATAGGGCCACCTGGGAGAAAGTGAGTGGAAATCATGCTGCAAATTGAGCTGCATTTCCAGAGTAGAAAGCATGGAATATTGACCCAAGGAAATCTTGCTTGTTCTGAGGTTTGTGGCTGCAGCTTTTACTGCCTACAGTGGCAATGAAATGTATATCAGAGATTGTTTTAATTCCAGGGTCAATCCCAGATTCATTCCTGAAAAGTGTATTATTTAGACTGGTCACTTAAACTCTTCTTTGAATAACGAGCAAGTTAGACTCAGACTCTACAGCTCCCATGGGTACCTGTTTCTTATTACGTGAAGTTAGTAGAATATAATCTTTTCTACATATCTTGGCTTTGCTGCCATTTAGGGAATTTTTTTTTTAGAGATTTTTTTTCCATTAACTTTTCCTTCTTGTTACATCTCTATCAGGGCTTTCAACAGAGGCCACAAACAACAGAAGGAAACTATTCACTTTTGATTCCTTAATAGAGAGGTGCTCAAAAAAGGCCAAAGACCACCCAGAGAATGTTAGAAATATGTAAAATATAGGATTCTGAGTTTTAATGAGAAGGGAGTGTCGTATACTTTGGGTCTCCACTTCCTTGTGTTATTCACAGGAAGGGACATGGGGTTACAACTCAGTGTTAAAGCCTTGCCCAGCATGTCAAACCTGAGTTTGATCCCCAGCACTGCAAAAGAAAAAGAAAGCCTAGGAGGAATATCCATCCCTTCTGTGTGGCTATTGAAAACAGATTAAATCAATATTTAAGCCCCTCTGAAGTCCTTTTTTTAGGTGTTTTTGAGACAGGCTCTCCCTATGTAGCTCAGGCTGGCATGGAACTCACTGTATAGCACAGGCTAGTCTCAAACTTGCCATCCTCCTGGCTCAGAAGTAGGTTCTTGACAAGATAAGTAAATTCGAGATAAGATAGTTTGCACACCAAGCATTTGTGACACCACTATTGTTATATGAAAAAGAGTGGGAGAGACAGAAGGAATACATTTAATAGAATAGGTTAATGTCTGTAAGCATATTTGGCAGGAAGCTGAAAGAGTCTTTGATGTAACTCCCTACATCAATATTTTGACAGAGCCTAAGGCAGCTCTCAAATCTGATAGTAATACTACTGCATAGGCAATTATATAAATGGCCTGGGTAATCCACAAAAGTATACAGTTTGTAAAATTGATAATGAGAAAGTAACATATATGGAAGGTATTGGGAGTCAGTAAGAAGAACTGGCCAGAGGTTTACTGAAGAAGGGTTCTGGATGTCTGACAGGGTCTTGAACATTTATGACTTTCTTCCTAATGCAGTTATTGCCTGCTGTCTTCCTAACTTCTGGAGGTCTCTAATGTGGCCTCCTAGACTGTTTTAGTGTCTCTTTTCTGCCTCCATGTCCTCATTTCCTGAGACCCTGAAGGTACTCCTCTGGGACATGTCCCATCTATCTATTCAAGGAGTAGGCATGAAGCCAGGGAGACTTTCTTCTGAGGGATCTCCTGTAATTCCTTAGGATTAATTGCTTTTGCAGAAATTCATCATCCAGTCCAAAAGACCTTTGTGAGTCCTCATATGCCAAAGAATTCTAGAGGATATGGAGTCCTACTAGCACCTACTAGCACCAAGCATGGGGGGAGGAAAAGGGAGTGGGTGTTGCTTCTTTTCTCTTCTCCCATCATGTGAGCTCCTCTTCCTCAGGCTAAATCCTGTAGAATCCTGTAGATTAGGAATGTGTTTAGCTAAAAATAATAAGAAACCAAATAGGCAGTATTTTTTAATGTAATTGGAAATCTGAAGTAGGCAGACAAGGGCTAGGGGCATTGCCTTTGGATGTCTCATGGGCACAGTTTCACGTGTAGCTTTTGTCTCTATGTTCAAAAGATGCCTCCTTTACCTCCAGGCCCTATGACCAAATTTTGGGCAGGGAGAGACATCTTCTGGGTTTTGTTTATTTGTTTCATAGTATTGGGGACCAACTGCAATGTCTCACACATACTAGGCAAAGTGCATAGGGAAAAAAAAGTTTTCCCAGAATATTCCTCCTCAGAGGGCTTCTCTGTACATCTTGTTGCCCAGAATTGTGTCCAATAGACACTCTTCCCTGCAGGTGTCTATACCAAAATTTCATGTCATAAACCTCTTCAATCAGAATCAATTCCAGGGACTTCTCTTGCCAAATATCCCTACCCTTCCTTCTCCCAAAACTTCTTACTATGCCACATCTATAAAGATCTTATCAACCCTGAAATTTGGTGACTTGGCCCTGAGGGCAGACTGTTGAACAGCAGAGCCGCTCCAGTGTCTGTTCCACCGTGGAAGTCATGAGCCCAAGGAAGAGTCCCTGGCACCTGTCTTTTGCATATACAGAATACACATATAGATGTCCTCCCAGACAGACTCAGAAAAGCCAGGCCCTTTCCAGTACAAGACTGGAGGATCAGTTGGGCAGAGGTAGCATCTACTCAATCCTGGGGCCACAGGTGACCTCAAATGTTATCACACATGGAGGATGGGAAAATCCCGAACAAGAAATATGTCAACCCTCCTGTGTGTCTGTTGTACCCATTATTTCCCTATATTCCTTATACTATTGCCTTAGCTCTCTACTCATGGTTTTACAGTCAAGTCTTTACCTTCAGTCCTGGTCTTGTGGTTGATGTTGTTTGTTTTGGTTTTTAGCTTTACAAGATACCTAGGAAAGGAGGTACAGGGAAGGAAAGAGGAAATGACTGCTGAGAAGAGGGATGTGCAAAATGTCTTGACTTGGTTTTCCTTAGCTCATTGGCTCCTTGAAAAGATTGCAACAACTAATGTTCCAAGCTAGTAGGTCCTAAAGCAGTATAGAAAACAGCCAAATTCTAGTTAACCCACTGCCCTTTTATGCTACATATTTACATAAACATTTTGGAAGAAATGATGCAAATAACCTATGTACCTCTGATCAAGCTTCCTCCTCATTTCAACCATTCATTTCTCATCCCTGTTGTTCTCAGTGCCCTGCAGATCTCTCCATTTGCACCTGCTGCTGGTGTCTGGGCATCAAAGGAGACACTCCCTTTACCTACCCTGGCCCTGTAGGGTCCACTTAGCCTAGTCAGCCATACTCGCCCACTTTCCTATTTAGGGGTGGGTGTTAGATGAGATAAACACCATAGGTTCCCCCATTAGTTTATAAAGCTTCAGAAAATGCTTTCTCCAAAAGAGAAGAAACTTAAATTCATGGAAGGTTTATACTGTCCATGAAGAATCTCTGAGTAACCAAAGGTTGAATCACAATGTGATTCTTTGTAAATATTATTCTTTTCAGAAAAACAGTTCCTGGATCTAAAGGATCTGGAATGGAGATATTTTAAGGGGCTTGTGAAATGGAAGCATACTATTGCAATTTCATTCATGGACATAAAGTATGATACTGAGAAGAGATTTGTAGAAAGCCAGGGCATGCCTGGTGCTATTTTTCCTCCTCTAGTTCATAAGTCTTTGGTTGTTTATCCTCAGGTTGATTATCAAAAAGAAAGAACTTCCTGTTTTAAATGGGCTGTGTAGTTTATTAAAGTATCATGAGTGTGGACTTTTGCTTCTGAGAGCATTGAATTCATACAGAAGAACAAGATGCACTCAATACAACATTTGGATTGTGTATACAATGCTCATGCAATGTCTCAAATTAAAATATTGATATGGAGTACAAGATTCAAGTTGTTCGGCAAGTTTAAGCCTGGTTTAGGCCTGTGAAATGCATTTGGATCAGAAATGAAGCACTTATTTATCAGAAGAAAAGAAAAAGAGCATATGAGGAAGAAACATTTTACTTGGTCTACACAAGGGCCTGGGCTCGATTTCCAGCTCCTACCCTCCACAATTTAAGCATATAAGGAAGCCCATCATCAGTAAAAAACAGCTGATAAATTCAACAAATGAAAGAATTAGCACCTATGGATATAGAGATCAATCTGAGAACTTTAAATTAATATGTTAACTGCTCAAAGGCATAAAGAAGGAAGTAACATCTGTGAAATAAGAACAGGAAGATTTGAAAACGAACAAATTGGAAATCTTGGCCATAAAAAATAAGGTCACAAAAACAACAGTACTAATAATAACCCTCAATAAATTCTCCACTGGTACACTGGATACATTTGAAGAAGAGGATTGATGATTTGGAAGATAGCCCTGAAAAGATTCAAGAGATTATAGCATAGTAAGACAGAGGAGTAAGCTATGAAAAAGTTGACAGTAACTGAGGGTCTAATGAGGAGTTCAGAAATCTACCCAATGGAAGTTACAGAAGGAAAGAGGGGGAATGGAAAAGAGCTGAAGTTAGGAAGTATAAATAAAATATGTTAAGCTAGTATTAAACCTAAAGACATACATCCTGTAAGAAAGAATAAAACTGGGATGCAGCTCAGTAATAGAGTGCTTGCCTGGCATGCAAGAGGTTCAAGGTTCAGTGCTCAGCACCATAAAAATAAATTTAAGAAGCTAAAGAATAAAAAGATAATTTTTCAGAAATGAAGAAACATATGAGAAGTTGAGTTTAAAAATCTCACTGAGTGATTAGCACTATAAATAAATCTATCACTAGAAACACTGTAGCAAAACTTCAGAGCACTAAGAATTAAAGGAATCAACAACATAGAGGTATATAATAGTACATATAGCACATAAATACATCGTGTAGTGCAGAGATAAGTATATATAGCACAGCTATAGGTATTAAATTGTAAGATTTTAACTTGAATATAGTTTTGGAAAATCTGTAAATCACTTAAAGTTGATTATGTCCCATAATATATAAAAACTAGTGAGGTGGGTTTTTAGTAAAATAATACGGCTAGCAGATTATCTTTAAAATTTGGAAGTTAGGAAGTATAAGTAAAATGTGTTAAAAAGATTAACTAATCTCTTTTCTACCCACCGCTCTTCCCAATTTTGTAATTGTTAAGAAATTACTTACCAGAAATATATTTCTGATTAGCAGGGCTGGGTAGGCCAAGAAAAAAACTTTAGAACTCTATTAATAGATAGAATTATTTTGCTATCAGAAAGATTGCTAAGCAGACAAATGAACACAGAAAGAAATAATGGAATGTACTAGTTTTAAAATAAAATAAGCCCTAGTAAATAATGCACGTCAATATTTGTGAAGTAAAAATTTAAAAGCATGTTTAGTACAGAAAGGAAAGGCTACTGCCTGCAAGGAACACCAATGCAGAAGAAAGAGATAAAACAATAGGCCATTCACTTTACCCACATACCAAAGATGGGAGGTCAAGAGCCAGGAGAATGTTATTAATGTGGAGATACTCTAACATTACCTTGTCAAAAACTTCAAAATCAAATGTAGAAACTTTAAGTAACATGCGTGATAAGGTTTCATTGAACCACATACCAAAAAAAAAAAAAAATCTGATGAAATCTGATTGAGATTTGTCCCTGAGTTAACAGTACCACACCAAGGTCATTTTCCTGTATGTGACAGTGTACTGTGATAATGAAGGATATTATCATTGGGGGAAAGTATACAAAAAGAATTCACTGTACTATTTTAATAATTTCTTATTAGTCAAACCATTTCAAAATTAAAAGTTGTATGAAAAATTAAAAAAAGAATTAAAGGAAAATGTAATTTACAAAAGATATAGTTTACATTCAAACAAATGATAAGTTGGCAATGGAACTTTCATTAGCAATAGATTCCACAGAGCTAAGGTGTCATGTATTCATCATGCTGAAAGAAAACTGTTGATTTGGAATTTTATAGCCAGGTAAACTCTTTAAATAGTGGCAATATAAATACATTTTAAAATAGGTAAGAGCAGGGGAAAACGTACACCTATAGTTTCAACATTTGGCAGGCTGAGACAGAAAGATCACAAGTTCAAGGCCAACCTGGCCTCTTTATAGAGAGAGCTTGTCTCAAAAAAAAGAAAAGAAAAAATCATAGTGTATAAATCCCAAAATTGTTTACCATCCACAATCCACAAAAAAAAAAATAGTTTGTAATCAAGTATGTACTTTAGTAAGAATACAGAAGAAATGCAAGAAATAATGTTGACTAGGCAAATTTTTAATATATGCTTGTGAGGTTGTGTAATAATTAAAATATATTTCTGGGTTTGATTTCCTAATATTTTATTCAAAGATTTGCCTCTATGTAAGTAAAATTATTCCTGTTTCCATTTTGCACTATTTTTGTTAATTTTTTTATAGGCATTAGTTTTAAAAGCAGATTTTTATATTAAAAGTTACATTGTCTTGAGTACAATGAATGTCTTCAGCAGAAGATAGTCCAGAAATGAGCATAGGGAAATTTCTGGGGTACTCACAATGTTCTGTCTTTTTTAATTGTGTGCACACATGTGTACAGTGTGCCACATTTTTTCAACTGCAAAATTTTCTTCATGCATGTTATGCTTCAAAATAAGTGTTTTTTTTTCTGTGAGATGGTCACAGAGATAACTCTCCTTATTGTCTCAAGCCTGTCTTTTTTAAGTTGGTTGGTTTGAATCAGGATCCCAGCAGAGTGTATTTGGTTGTTATGTCTTTTGAGGAACTTTTAATCTAGAACAATTCTTCATTTTTTTTTCAGGCAATGGATTTACTGAAGAAACAGGTCCATTGTCCTTTTGAAGGTCTTGCTTTTAGATTTTTATCCCCATAGTGTCATTCAGGTTATCCTTCTATCCCACAAATTTATTTAAGAATAAATCTAGCAGACACCTGTAGCTCTCCTCTGTAATCCCAGCTACTCAGGAGGCAGAGATTAGGAGGATTGCAGTACGAAGCTAGCCCAGGCAAGTCGTTCGAGAGACCCTATCCTGAAAACTCTTCGAAAAAAGGCTGATGGACTGGCTCAAGGAGTAGACCATGAGTTCAAACTCCAGAATGACAAAACAAACAAAAAAGAATAAATCAATCAGCTTGTTTCTTATAAATAGATTTATTAGATACTGGCTCACTTCTTCTTGGAAAGAATGCTTCACTAGGTAATGTTTCATGTTGCTTTACAACAGAAGACAAATAATGTCAACTTATCTCTCTGCTAGTGATTTTGAGACTGCATAGTGGATTCAGGTGGAAACACCTTGATACCTCTGTTTTCTAGTTTCCCATCAACTTTTCATCTAGTGGCTTCCATTCATTGGTGATTGAGGTAGGATCCAGTGATCCCTACTTCCTGCTATTTACACAATCGGGGAACTCTCTTTCCTTGAATCTAGGCTGGACTTTTTTTTTAATTGCTTCTGGGGATTGAACCTGTCCTCTGAAGTGAGGGCCTCATTCATGCTAAGTAAGTACTCTACACTAAAACAGTCCAGGCATAGGCTGAACTTATGGATTACTTCTATGATTAGAATAGAGCAGAGGTGATGGGGATACCACTTCAAGATAGAGTTACAGCTGGCAGAGTGACTCAGGCAGTAAGAATCCATGTCTAGCAAGCTTGGAGCCCTGAGTTCAAATCCCAGTGCTTCCAAAAGAAAAAAAAAGATTTAGTTACAAAAACCTGGATTCTATCTCAGACACCTTTTCTTGCTCTCTTGCTTACTAACTAGCTCATAAAAAAAGAAAAGCCAGCTGCCATCTTCAGAGATTCCATCAGGGAGGCCCATAAGGCAAATAAGTGCTGTCTCTGGTCAACAGCCAACAAGGACCTGAGATCTTCCAACAGCCTCTTGAGTGAACCTGGAAGCAAATCTGTCCCCAGCCAAGCCTTGCCATGACCACAGCCTTAGTTGACTCCTGATTAGATCCTTGAAACTCTGAGCCCAGGCACCAGGTATATGAAACCCACAGAAACTGCAAGATAGTAAGGATTTCTGTGGGCTTTTTTCCCTCCAGCACTGGAATTTGAACTCAGGGTCTTACTCTTGCTATGCATACAATCTACCTGGATCCACACCTCCAGCCCTTTCTGCTCTGGTTGTTTTTGAGATAGTGTCTCACTTAATGCCCATTCTGTCTTGGACAATGCATAATCTTCCCATTTGTGCTTCATGCAGTAGCTGGGGTAACACAGCCACATCCATCTATTCATTGAGATGGAGTCTTGCCAAGTTCTTGCCCAGACTGGCCTGAACTGTGATCCTCCCAATATTCTTTCCATGTAACTAGTATTACAGGCATGAGCCACCAGCACCCACTTTACCTGTTAAATTTTGGGGTAATCTGTTACACAGCAATAGATAACTAGTACCGTGATCTTTGCCTGGATTTTTTTTGTTAGGTGATTTTCTAATTCTGTCATTAATTTTGTTAGAAGTGAAAAAGGCATGGAAAAGCAGAAAGGTGGCTCAAACACCAGCACAGGGTTTAGTGTTCAGGAAAGAGCCCTGTGGAGGGAGTCTTCAGCAAGAGAGCTAGAGTTCACTGAACAAAAGTTTTCCAAAGGAAGAAGTATAAGTGACCAAAAAGCACATGAAGAAATGCTCAATGTCCCTGGCCATAAAGGAAATGCAAATCAAAATCACAACTCCTCTAAGATGTCTATCTTCAAGTACACAACAACAAATGTCAGTGAAGATCCAGGGAAAAAAGAACCCTTATACATTGTTGGTGGGAATGTAAATTAGTACAACTACTATGAAAAGCAGTATGAAGGCACCTAAAAAAAGCTAAAATTAAAACTATCCTATGATCCAGCAATACCATTCCTAGGCACATATCCAAAGAGTTATAAGACAATATAATAAAGACACTTGCACACCCATGTTTATCACAGCATTCTTCACAATAGCCAAGCAATGGAAACAGTCCAGATGCCTACAATTGATGAGTGGATTAAGAAAATGTAGATGGGAGGAGGGGGGATAAAGACAATGATGAAAGGGGTGAATTCAGCTATGATATATTGTAAGAACTTTTGTAAATGCTACAATGTACTCCCAGTACAACAAATATTAAAAAATGATAAAAAAAGAAAATGTTGCATGCATATATATATATATATATGAATATTATTCAACCATAAAGAAGAATTAAAGTCTTGTCATTTGCAGATAAATGGATAGAACTGAAGAACATCATGTTAAGTGAAGTTAGCCAGGTTCAGAAAGACAAAGATCACATGCTTTCTCTCATTTGTGGAAGATAAACACAAATACAAATACAAGTGCATATAGATAGATAGATAGATAGATAGATATCTGTGTGTGTGTGTGTGTGTGTATATATATATATATATATATATATATATATATATATATACTATTGGACAATACAGAATGGGGGGAAAGGGTAAGGAAGAGTAATAGAGGAGGCTAGGCTGATTCAAATACAATACATACCAAGGCAAAACCTCACTGAACAATAAACAGACACTTAAATATTGAAGGGCAGAAATGTAAAACAGCCATGTTAATGGAAGGGTAATAGCTGGAGGGGAAGGGTAAATGAGGGTGAATATGGTTGATGTACTCTTTCTATACATGTATGAATATGGAACATTGAAATCTGTCAGAGTCATTTTAACAAGTGAAGTGGGGGAAGAGGGAGAATAATGGGATGAACCAAACTAGCATACAATGCATGTATGTATGGCAAGGTCCCAATGAAGCTCCTGTATAGATATCATGTACTAATAAAAGTGTTCTTTTAAAAAAAGATAACCAGCTGAGAATATTTGTTGTGTGGTCACTGATACCAAGACTGTTTCTTCTGTTAGACGTGGCAATCATTTTTTTAAAACGGTCTGGTACATTCCAGTTGGCTGCAGCCTGCCTTGGTCTAGCTAAGCATATAAACCAATTCCTCCTGCCTTGGGGTGCTGGATCCTCCTGCCTTGGGGTGCTGGATCCTCCAGGCTTGGGGTGCTGGATCCTCCTGCCTTGGGGTGCTGGGTGCTGGATCCTCCTGTCTTGGGATGCTGAATCCTCCTGTCTTGGGGTACTGGATCCTCCTGTCTTGCTGCTGCCCAATGCATGACTCTATCCACAACTTTCTATTAAGTAACATTTTGTGCCACCCTGGGTCTGTCTACTTCTTTCTTAGGTCTCACAGCCCCTTACACTCACTGTGGCCAGGTCTCACACACTGGACCAGCTTTTTCTGAAACATTTTGTTTTCTATTGAAATTGTTAAAAATATAATATACTATCACAGAAAATCACAAGCTTGATGACACCCAGGGGATTACTACTCATGTCAGGAGATAGAACATTGTCAGAGGCCCCTCTCTTCCCCTCTCCTAATCATATCCCAACCCTCTTCCCCAAAGTTAACCATCCATTAGTTTTGCCTGTTTTCACACATGCAGTTCTGCAATATGAATTCTTTTGCATTTGGCTTCTTTCAGCATTGTGTTTGTAAGACTCAACCATGTTTTTATGTAGCAGTAGATATTTACTTTCATCACTGTGTGGCATTCAGTTGTATGACTACAGGCTGATTTACTTATCCATTCTACTGTGGACAACATTTGGGAGATCTGCAATTTGGAGCCATTACAAATAACATTATTGCAATAGTGGCAGTTAAACAGAGCTGTTTGTTAGAGCTGAATCAAAGCACCCACGATGTGGATGCTTATGAGTCTCCAGATCCCTGCAAGAGAAGCACTCAGAGGACTACAGAGCCTGTGGATCTGCCCTCACTGCACTCTTGCTAGAAGCAGTCACGGGCATGTCTTTCAATACACAAGTGCACATTTCCCATGTAAGTACGGAGGTGTGAAAGTGCTGGATTACAGACCGGATATAGTCAACCATTTTTTCCAGAACAGATGCATCAATTTAGTTCTATGAGCAGAGAATAAACATTCCCATTGCTCTACAAAAATATGCTGTTCTTTTCAGTCAATCCGGTTGGCATGATTGTTTATTGTACTTTTTATTATTGTACTTTTATTAGATTTTCCCACTTGCAAGTGAGAAAAGTGAGAAGAGCACCTCTTTATATGCTTATTGGCCCTTGAAATATATTCTTAAATTATCTGTACAATTCAGGTTTCATGCCTATTTTGCATTAATGTTGTCCTTTTTTTCTTTATTGCTTAGAAGTAAATCTGTATATTTTATGAGTTATATATATGTATTTCAAACACTTTCTCCCAAGCCCTGGTTTGCCTTGTTTTCTTATAGTCTTAAAATTCTTAGTTCTAATGTAGTCTAGTTTATCAACCTTTCCTTTATGGTTACTGCTTTGAGTGTTATGTTTATGTCTTTATGTATTCCAAGATCATGGTAAGTCCTTGCTTATTCCAAGATCATAAACTTATTTTCTAATGTTATCTTGTCAAATCTTTACCATTTTATCTTACATAATCAGGTCTTCCAAATGCTGGTCTTGATTTTTGTATATGGTAAAGGAAAAAGTTAAGATTCATTTTTTCCACTTTTTGCTGTCCAAAAAGTATTTATGGGATATAGCTCAAGGGTGTGTTAGGGGCAAAATTGCAAACCCAAATGCATATATATGACAAAAAGAAGAAAGGCTGAAAATCAATTAACTTCAAGCTCAAGAAGTTAGAAAATCATTACAAATTTCCATGGCGATTTATTATTTGACTGTTTAGAAATGTATTTTTTAGTTTCCAAACATTATCCTTTTGTTACTGATTTTCTAACCTCCTTCCTCTATGGTTAAAGAACATATTTTATATTATTTCCTTATTTTTGCAATGTGTTTTATGGTCTAGTATTTATCTCATTTTGATAAATGTTTCATTTGTATAAGAATAGAATATATGGATATCATAATCATTAAGTATAGCTTTTTATTTATATCAGTTATGCCAGACCTAAGTCATATCAATCAAATCTTTAGTAAGCCTATAGATTTTTGTTTATCAGTTACTCAGAAGAAGCCTATGCTAAAATTTCCCATTCTTATCAAGAAGCCTCTACTTTTATATTTAATCTTATTCATTTCTGCCCTTGCCTGGAATCAAGGAGGTGGGGGGAAGAGGATGGAGGCAGGGGACGGGGGGAGAGATGGCCCAAACAATGTATGCACATATGAATAAATGAAAAATTAAAAAATTAAAAATTTTCTGCCCCCATATGTAAGACATATTCAGAGCATGCAGTTCAGAAATGATGTATCTTTTGGATGACAAAGACATTATTATTATTGTTGTTGTTGTTGTTGTACTAGGGATACATTGTGACATTTACCAAATTCTTATATCACAGTTGAATTCAATCCCTCCAACATTCTCCTTTATCCCCTTTCCCCCATTCCTAGAATATTGTCAACAGTTCTAATTTTTCCATGTTCATACATGAGAACACAATATTTCCAACACATTCACCTTCCTACACCCTTTCCTTACAGCTTCCCACCCCTCGCACTGGTGCCAACCCCACAAAAAACTTTTATGATTAATAGGTGGTCCTCATTATCACTAATGTTGCTTCTTAACATTGACCTTATCTGATATTATATATCTATACCAACTTTCTTTTCATGTTTATATGTTTTCTTTTCCATTTTTGCTTTGATTATTTTTGAGATAGGTTCTCACATTTGTCCAGGTAGGGTTGAACTGTGGCCCTTTTACCTAAGCCTCCCATGTAGCTGGGATGATAGGCACACACATCACTTCCAGTTGTTTGGGTTTTTTATTTGTTTGTTTGTTTTGTTGACGTGGAATTTCACTAACTTTTTGCCCAGGCTTGTCTCCTTGCAATCCTATGGAGTAGCTGGGATTGCAGTATGAGCCACCATGTCCAGCAAAGTACTGAGTTATTTAATATGTATCAAGTGCTTGGAAGAGTGACTGGCACATGATAAACACTTAAGAAATGTGAAGTAGCCTTGTTGTAACTGTGTACAATTATCCATATTATTAGTAGTAGAATTAACAGTAGCACTAGTACGCTGTTATTGTATTGAGTGATTTCCTCCTCTTTGTTACTTGATACTAAATTTCAGATGACATAGAGCAACTGTACAAGTCTGGCTTTGCCTCTTTCTTGGCTACCATTATACCTGATTTTGTTTGAACAAATATTTTCCCTCATTCCCTAATCATTTTTTACCTTACTGTGTTGTATGATTTAGGATTGCAAAAGCATATAGAGAATTGTTAACTACTCAGACACATATATGCAGAGATTGTCAGAACTGGGTAGTTCAGGAGATCTGAGATGCCATCAGTCTCCCAGACTCCTATCTATCTGTCTCTTGTCTCATTCGTCACTTGTAATTTTCATTCTCATGGTTTCAATATGGCAGTCCTGCCCTCAGATATTTCATCAGTGTTCCAGGAACTAAAAATGAGAAAGCATGAAAAGCCATGTTGTAGAAGTTTTCCTTTTTATTCTGGAAGGGAAGCTTTTCTCATCAGCCTTCTGGATGGACAAGACTACCACAACCATGTAAATTGACAACCTTTAGCTACAAGGGACTCTTGCATGGGCACAATGCAACCCCAGCCAAAATTAGAGTTCTGTGAGATGGGTAGTTATAGGTAGGTACCTGCGAGTGTTTGCCACATAGAGATATGTTTAAAGCAAACTCAAATTCTGGCTTCAGTGGTGGGTGTATAAGAAAAAGCTCACAGAACCCTGGTTTTCTGATCCCTCCACACCCTCTGACCTTATTGCATATGCCCAGTGCTCCTCACCTACCACATCCAGTCATTCCCTTCCCTCCAATTCACTAAGATGGGGACCTGGGTACCCAGCTCCCATCTGCCAGGAATACATCCTCCTGACTCTCATGTGGCTGTTGTTTCTTACCCCTCACATCTGTTTCTCTTGCCCCATCTCAGGACTCCCTGTCTCAAGAGGCCTACCCATTACTCTCTAACATGCCATCTTATTTTAATTCTACTTGGTACCTACCTGATTATGTAATGGTACATGTATCATATATGCTTACACAAGTTGTATATGATACTTTCCTTGTTCACTATTTAGTATCTGTTGGTCTGCTTGTCCCAATAGGAACCTTGTCATTCTGTTTGTCATAGTTTCTACAATGCTTAGAACACTCCTTGACATAATTTGTGTAATGAATAATCCTAGCTATTTACTGAACAGTATAGTTCCCTAGGGAGCTTCACATTTTCCAGCTACTATACAACATACTCATTTTCTCAAAAGTTTTCCACAGAAGAAAAAGGTTTTGCAGTATTGAAGTGCCCCCCACAGCATTTGACCCTAGTGGCAGATGCTGTGACTCGTATGCTGAGCCCTATTAATGGTGCAACCAGATGGGTTTTCTTTGTACTAGGTCTTAAACATAAAATAACATCTCCTCACAAGCTCTTGTTTACTGATGTGACCACTGAAGCCACTTGAATTTTTGTCACTTGTGATAAATTGCTCCCAAATTTAATGCATCCTGAAATTGAGAAATTGTTGTGCCAGTATTGTTACTAAATTCCCTCTACTTGTTTCTAGATGGGTAATAAATATAAATCTAATTGTTTTTCATAGTTTAAAATGAGATTAGGGGCTACAGTTACAGATAGAGATTCATTAAGAGTCTAAGGTCATCGGGATTCTGAGATAATAAAAATGCAATAATCCACAAATTTATGATGGGAAAATTAATGCAGAATCTTAAAATTGTACAATGAAAACAAGCATAACAGTTCTAAATTCATCTGGTATCTTATGAATAAATAATGATTCAATAATTATTAAGTCACTGTTGGGGCCTCATACCATGTCCCAAAACAAGACTAATAAACTAATTACTGTCTTGTCTGAAAATAGAAATAGAAATTGTGATCCTGAGAAAAGGAACTCTTTATCATGTCATTTGAAGCAAAGAATGATAATAAACCAGACCTTGGGTGATTCCAATTAAAGCATTTGGAATACACATGGTAGTGAGTAAAACTGTACTACAGTGGCAAGGAAAAAACAGCAAAAGCAAAAACAGTTCAAGAAGATGACTTAGTAGCACTGATGGAGTAGCTCAAGTGGTAGCACGCTAGCCTAGCAAGTGTGAGGCCCTGAGTTCAAGCCCCAGTGTCACCAGAAAGAAAGGAAAGAAAGAAAGGAAGAAAGAAGATGGCTTAGCATCCTGCAGGTAGAAATGAGGTTTGGCTCAAATGTGAGCTTCACATCTTCTAAGCAAAGTACAGTGAAAAACCTAGCTTAGGGGGCAGGAAAAGGAGAAAAGCTGAGTAGCTTAGGTGAATTCAGTGCTGGTCAATCATGTACTCAAACATCAAGTATCTACAAACGAATAAAAATTTAATTCTTTTTATTTAAGTTTTCTTCTAAGATGCAGCTTTATGTAAGGGAGTCACAGAACAGAACAGGTCTCCAGTTCTCCTTGACTCTGTGTTGCCTCTTACAGAAGTACATGACTGGCAAAAATAAAATACAAGTGAGAGCTATCACACTGTTATGAAGAGTAGTGGTAGTATTACTGGCAGAAAAACAGGGAGGAAATCAATTTAACTTTCTACAATTCTATAGCACTCACCATGGTCTAACAAAAGCCTTTAACTCAAAGGAGTAGGTCTGCTTATGGGAGAGGGGGATTCTCATCCTTCACACCTAGAGAGAGCCAGAGACTCCAGCTTCATTTCCCAGGAAGGGGCAATCCTGCAGAAAATGACTCAGGTCCCTCAGCTGCTTTCACTTTGTCCTCACAGTGGTAGAAGACATTTTCTGCAAATCCAGCTTCTTAATCCTCATTTGATCAGTGCCAACCTTCAACCTTCAGGGAGCCCAGGAGAATCATGATTGAGGCTTCTGTATTTGGACTTTTCTCCTGCTACAATCTTCTACACACACACACACACACACACACACACACACACACACACACACACGAGGCTTCTGTATTTGGACTTTTCTCCTGCTACAATCTTCTACACACACACACACACACACACACACACACACACACACACACAGGATGAAGTCTTAGAAGAAGTGTTTAGTAAGTCTACAGATGACCCAGAGCTGGAAGGTTAATGCAGTGGATGAAAAAATTAACATTGCTCAAAATTCCCAACATAGATACCATGATCTGTGACGTAATTTAACAATTATGATTTATAAATTCTGAATGTAAGCTGAAAGATCAACTACCTTCAATTTGGGGAAAGTCTGGCAGACAACAGTTCTTACATAGTTCTTACATCATTCCTGGTACAGCCTTCTAAGTACAGCCCTCCTGCCTCCATTTGTGTCCACTTCAAATCTGTACAACACTTCCTCACTCAGTGTTAAAGGAGGAGAATGTACTGGGTCTTCAGAGAAGAACTCAAGGACTCCTCTGCCTCCCACTCCTAATCCTCCCTGCCTCCAGCATTACAGCCCTGCAATGCACTAGACTGCTGCACACTAGCTGACTCTCCATCTTTGCCTGGGCCGTGTCCTCTGCCTGGAAGCTTCCTCATGCAAACACTTAGGCTGGATAATTCTATCTATTAGATTCACTCCAGAAAGCCCTTTCTCATCTCTTCTCCACCTGAAGCTCTGGTCCCAGACTAGATTGGGGAGCCCTAGCCTATACTTCCAGAGCACTCTGAGCAATCCCCATATGACAATCCACTCATTAATTTACTCACTTAACAAATACTTCATATGCAAGGCACAGGAGCTAGAGGAGAAGCCAGACTTGAGAGTGGGAGTCAGGATGCCAAATGAAGAGACAGATACACCAGGCACTGTGTGGACACAGTGTGTCCCTTACATAATCCAAAAAGAGGCCTTCCCTCCATACTATCTTCTCCACTAGGCTGTGATTCTTAAAGAAAAAAATTTCCTCATATTCATCACTTTCTCACTCAGGCTTAGCACAAGATCTGGCCTGGACTAGGTTCTCCCAGTTTGATGGATGAAGAAAATGCAAATATCCAAGTAAGAACTCATTCTACTTCAACTTGCTATGGTGACTCTGTAGAAGTGACAATGACCAATCCTTCATCAGCTAACAGCTAAGAGACCCAAAACCCAGCAAGGTAAGTAGGAAGGAAAGTCAAGCATGAGAACCAGGACTTCTAAGCCTAAGAAGCCCTGATTCTAATTCAGAACCAGAACCAGAATAAAAGTCCTGCCTTTTATTCTAAACTGTGCTGCCTCTAACTTGAACAAAATGTGCTTGTGTACATCTACAAAATTTTACTTTTTAATATTTTAATCACTTAATGCCTTAGTCCATTTTCTGCTGCTATAACTGAATACCACAGACTGGTTAATTTCAAAAGAACAAAAGTTTATTCAACATTTGGTTCCAGATATCCAAGGTCAAAGGGCCACATGTGATGAGGTTCTTCTTGCTCATTAGACTCTGCAGAGTCAATGACTCTGCTACACAAAAGCATCACATAGGAAGAAGAGCACATCCAAGAGACAGCGCAAACCTGGCTTTTGTTACAGACAAGATAAATCATTAATTCATGAATGTATGAATGGATTAATTCATTAAGGAGGACAGAGCTCATATTATCTAATCACCTCTGAAAGGTCCCACCTGTTCCTACCTCTTGATGGATTTTAAATCTCAACATGAGTTTTTTGGAGACAAACTACAGCAATTTTTTAACAGTAACTTGTTCAACGTTCTTGAACCTTCTTTCCTTGCTTGCTTTCTTCCTTCTTTTCTACCTTCCTTTCTTTTTCTCTTTTATCCTTGTAATTAGTTTGACACCCCCCAAAAAAATTATTTTAGACTAAAATACCAATTCTGAGAGTGACAATGTAACTGTAGTCATTGAAGGTCTCTGAGATTGGGATAAAGTTAGTGCCAGACTGTATCCGAAAAAAACAAACTAAAAGCAAAAGGACTGGAGGCATGGCTCAAGTGGTAGAGTATTTGCCTAGCAAGCATGAGACCCTGAGTTCAAGCTTCCCCACCACCCACCAAAAAAAAAAAAAAAAAAGAGCTCGGTAGGAGTTTTCCAAGTACATGGAGCCCTGGGGAGGAACGTGTCCTGAACAGAAGCGCAGCAGGTGCGAGACAGAGGATGACACTTTTAGTTCTTACGTGGATGTTGGCTATTTAGACACTTAAAAAAAACTTTCTAAGATTTTAATCAGTTCATCTGTTCTTAGCCCACATCTCACCATCTGCTAACTGCTTATGCTTTCAATGGTCTGCTTTCAAAATGAAGCAATGGATTTGGCTCCTCCAATACTGAATCGACTATATCTTCCAAATTAGCTAACTTGTCCCATTTGCTCTTTTGAATACTCCATGCACAGACCCCATTCCACGGAGACCTGGGAAATGCACTATCCTCACTCACCCACCAACCAACGCCCCTAAGAAGATGAATGTTAGCAACTACGGTGTCGGGTTAATGCCTGCAAGTTCTCTGCAGGCAGGAACCATGTCTGACAGCACCTAGAAGTCACTCCTGACTCTCCTCATCACTCCCTAGATCTGTCCATTTCTCCCCAAAAATGTTTTTCACTTCTATCCATTTCACTCCAGCTTTACCACCACCTCCATACTGCATGCTCCGTTTCTCCGCTGAAATACTGAAAGTGGCCTCCTTATATCTTACATCACTTCTTTTTCTTTTTCTGATTTTTTGTTTTTGGTGGTACTGAGGGTTTGAACTCAGGACCTTGTGCTTGCTAGGCAGGTACTGTACCACTGGAGCCATGCCCCAGCCTTTTTTGCTTTCAGTATATTTCATATAGGGTCTAACATTTATGCTCAGGCAGGCCTGGACAATGATGCTCCTATTTAGGATTCCCACATAACTAGGATTGTAAGGGGCACACCACTGCACTCACCTTGTTATTGGTTGAGATAGGGTCTCATTAATTTTTTGCCCAGGCTGGCCTCAAATCACCATCCTCCTTATCTCTGCCTACTGAGCAGCTAGGATTTCAGGTGTGACCTACTGAGCTTGGCTTTTCCTTTTTTTAAACAAGGGGTGGAGTTGATTTTATTTATTTATTTTTGGTGGGACTGGAGTTTGAACACAGGGCTTTGAACTTGCAAAGCAGGCACTCTACCACTTGAGCCATGTCTCTAGTCCATTTTGCTCTGGTTATTTTTGGAGATGGGGTCGCGCAAATTATTTACCCAGGCTGACCTTGAATCAAGATCCTTCCAATCTCAGCTTCCCAAGTAGCATAAGCCACCAGCACCCAGTCATGCAGGGACTTTGTCTTCAGCTCACTTTTGCAATGTTTAGGCTGAACAAAAGTGACAGACTCCCAAAGGAATGCAGACAAGGCATTTTTTTGAGTACTGTGAGGAAAGGGACTAAGAAATAAGGTCTCTCCTTGGAAGAGAGAAAGGAATCCAGTTTCCTTTTTTTTTTTCCTCAGAGCTAGGTCCCAAAAATTTAGTAATTGACATTCTAGGGAACTTTCTAATAGCTTTAATTTGAGCCAGGTCTATTTAAAATGAAATTTCCACATCCAACTGCCTAGCCAGCTCCCCTTTGTCCTAAAAACTGCCTAGGTATCACTGCTTGGGGGAATTAGGGTGGTCGCTCCCCTCCATCCCTCACTCACACCCACTCCCTAAGCTAGGTCTCTTTGTGTACACTAGCATGGAGAGAGCATAACTCTCCACTCCATGGATGCTGGGCTTGGCCGTGGTGAGCTGTCTGTCCAATGATGTGGGCAAAAGTTACACTGTGGCCATTCTGACCCAAGGCCTTAGAGGCAGAGTATATCCCCACTTGTCCTCTCACATTCTGGTCAGGTGCTGTGGGAACATGTCCTGAGGTAGCCACTGCTAGAAAGTGGGTAAAAACCCCTTGGAGTAACATGAGCCTTGACTTAACAGTTTTCAATGTCATGCTAGTGTGAAGGTGGACCCTTACAACAATTCCATTTTTTGCTTTTAGTACAGTGTTCAATAAGTTCCATGAGATATTCAACAAAATATTATAAAATAGGCTTTATATTGGAGGAACTCATGACAAATGTGGTTTTTTTAAAGCCTAGTTTTTATTTCAATATCTTTAAAGGTTTTTGTAATTGTTTCATATCTACTCAAGTTGAGATTTTTAAGAACTTCATTTTTAGTTTTTAATTAGTTTATAATTCAATTTTATCAAAAAAAAATCAAGCTGCAAGTACCTATTAATAAAGGTCTTAAATAATTTAAAAAACACCAGCAGAGAAATATCAGAGCTAACTACATTATAGATCAAATGAACACACATCTGCTGAATATTTCATCCAACAGCTTCAGAATACACATTCTGCTCAGCAGCTCATGGAACTTTCTCCAAAATAAGTTATGGTTTAGGCCATAAAGCAAGTCTTCCTTCACAAATATAAAATAATTAAAACAATTACTTAGGTATTACCAGGTCATAAGAGAATGAAACTACAAATGAGCAGCAAGAGAAACTACAGAAAGTACACGAACACATGGAGATGGAACAATACACTTTTGAATTATTAGTGACTGGCCACTGAAGAAATCAGGAGGAAATTTAAAAGTTCTTATGGTGAGATGAAAATAGAAACATAATGTACCATAATCTGTGAGATTCAGCAAAGGCAATTCTAAGAGGAAAGTTTATAGCTATGAGAGTGTACTTCAAAAAAATAAGAGAGTTTTTAAACAACCTATGATACATCTCAAGGCCTTAGAAAACAAGAACAAACTAAACCCAAAATCAGTAGAAGGAAGGAAATAATAAATATCTGAGCTGAATTTAACACAATAGAAAATAAAAGGGCTGGTGGCATGGTTCAAGTGGTAGAGCACCTGCCTAGCAAGCATGAGGCTCTGAGTTCAAACTCCAGTACTGCCAAAAAAAGAAAAGAACAATACAAAAGATCAATGAAAAAAAAGAGTTGGTTCTTTGAAAAGATAAATAAGATTGGCAAACCCTTAACCAAATTAACCAAAAGAAAGAGAAGAAACAGATATCACTAAAATCTAAAGGACCATTAGGGACTATTTTTTAAAACTTATATTCCAATAAATTGGAAAATCCAAAAGAATTGGACAAATTTCTTCACTCATATTACCTACCAAAATTAAATACAGAGGATATTTTAAAACTTAAACAGAGGACTCACAGAGTGGCTCAAGTGGTAGAGTGCTTGCCTAGCAACCAGTACCAAAAAAGAAAAAATATCTTAAAACTTAAAAAGATAAATAACAAGTGATGAGATTGAAACAGTAATAGAGAATCCCCCAACAAAAAAAAGCCCAGGACTGCACAGATTCTACCAGACCTTTATTTTTTTCTTTTATTTATCATTTTTATGTTTACTTACATGTGTATACATTGTTTGGGCATCTTGGCTGTTTCCATAGCTTGGCTATGAGATTGAAGCAGTAATAGAGAATAATGCCCCAACAGAGAAAAGCCCAGGACTGCACAGATTTACTGCTGAATAGTACCAGATTTTTAAAGAAGAATTAATATCAATGGTACTCAAACTATTCCATGACATAGAATATGAAATAGAATTGGAAGGAGAGTCTCCTATTTCACTCTATGAAGGTAGTATTAACCTAATTGCAAAACCAGATAAGGGCAGCCAAAAAAAAAGAAAGAAAGAAAAGAAAACTATAGACCAATATCCTTGAGAAATATACTTGGAAAAGTCCTAAATAAGATACTTGGATTGTTCCTGATTTTAGAGAAAATGTTTTCCATTTTTCCCCACTCAGAATGAGGTTAACTATGGGTTTATCACATACAGTCTTTATTATGCTGAGGTATGATCCTTCTATTCTTAGTTTCTTCAAAGCTTTTATCATGAAAGAATGTTGAATTTTGTCAAAGGCTTTTTCTGCATCTATTGAGATAATCATGTGATTTTCATCCTTGATTCTGTTTATGTACTGTATTACAGTTGATAATTTGCATATGTTGAAACATCCTTGCATCCCTCTAATGAAACTGACTTGATCATGCTGTGTGATCTTTTAAGTGTGTTGTGTTCACATTGCAAGGCCCTGTCTGAGTAATCCTGAGATGAGGATAAACCACACCACACTTTACTGAGACTGCTTAACTGTACATGCCTCCTTCCCCCACCCTGCTCCCAATCATGCTACTCACCTCATTTGGGATTCTAATTTTAACACCCTTGTTAAATTTCTTATCACCAACTTACAGAATATTTTTGTTCCCAGAAAATCCCAACAACTCCCCACCAACACCTTTTTACCCTTGGATGTGATGACCACCTTCATATTGAAACAATTTAGTTCTGCTGGTCCAACAGTGGAAGACCATATTCTCATCACTCCTCATTGCTTGAGTTCAGTCAACTTTCCTGAGTCCTTACAGAAAGTAAGACTCTGGATCCTGAGTACCTCTGTCACCTTCCATCAGCAGGAAGTAGTCAGATCTATCTCATCAACCATACCCCTGAGCTTTTGAGGGGGGAACATTAGCATAGGCATCTTTTCATCTGTAATGAAATTCCCTGGGCCAACAGTTAAGATAATGGCCCTATATCCTCCTAGTGGAACTACTTCCCATATCAAAGGAGGCTATCAGCCTCTTGAGGGTTAATGACTGATGTATGATTAAAAACAGCATGGTACTGGCATAAAAACAGACATGTTGGGCAATGGAATAGAATAAAGTACCAAGTAATAAAACCATCCAGCAACAGCCATCTGATTCTTGACAAAGGTGACAAAAGCATTCTTTGGGGAAAAAAAGAGCCTCTTCAACAAATGCTGTAGGAAAAACTGGATATCCACAAGTAGAAGACTGAACCTAAATTGTTATTTCTCACCCTGTACAAAAATCAACTCAATGTGAATCAAAGGTCTTAATGTATAACCTGAATTTTTAAAACTACTAGAGGAAACATAGGGGAAATACCTCAAGATATAGGCATAGGTATTGTCTACTGTAGTAGCTCAGGAAATAATAGCAAGAATTGAAAACTAGGACTATGTCGAGTTAAAATCTCTGTACAAAGGAAAAAATAGAGTGACTAGACAGCCTACAGAATAGGAGAACATCTTTGCCAGCTATTCATCTCAGACAGATTCATAACCAGAATATATAAAGAACCCCAAAAGATTAAAGACCAAAAAAATCTAAAACAATCCAGTCAATAAATGGGGAAATTAACTGAACAGATGCTTCTCAAAAGAAGATATATAAATCACCCACAGTTCTATGAAAAAAACATTTAACAAATTAAATTGAAAATATCTCTCTCCCTAGTCAGAGTGACTTTTGATAAGAATATAAAAATAATAAATGCTGGCAAAAATGTGGGGAAAAGAAGCCCTTACAAACTGTTGGTGGCAATGTAAATTCATCCAGGCACTATGGAAATCATCATGGAGGTTTCTCAACAAACTAAAAATTGAACTGTCTTCTAATCCAGGGATACCATTTCTAGGGATACACACAAAGGAGTCAGCATAGAATATAGATGCCTGCATGCTAATGCTTATTGCACCACTATTCCCAGAAGTGAAGTTATGGCGTCACCTAGGTGCCCACCACTGGATGAACTGACAAAGAAAATGTATTATTCAGTCATAAAGAAGAAGCAAATCATGTGATCTGCTGGAAAACAAATGAAACTGGAGGTCATCATTGTAAGTAAAATAAGTGGAAAATAAATAAATAAATAAATAAAATAAGTGGAAGAGTATGGGGGTGGGTAAAGGACAAATAGGGGTGGACATGATTAAAATATGTTATATGCATGTATGAAAAAGGCACAATGAAACATATTAGTCTATATAATTAATATGAGCTGATATAAAAGTAATAATATTAACACATTAAACTTATACCCTATTGAGGTTGCAGGAATAATTCAATAACATCAGTATGTACTTACATTATCTTTTTATTTTCTTCATTTGCTTTGCTAGAAATCAAACCCAGGACCTTGTACATGCTAGACAAGCATTTTACCAACCCCGCTTACATTATCTTAAAATATTCAGGTTAGAGAAATTTTTAGTACAAATGGTTTGAATACATAGCAAAAAGCAAAGTCATGATTGTATATAAGTGACTAATGCTTAAGAAATAAACATATACTCTAGTCTTTAAAATATAAATTTCTATACAG
The DNA here is from genome assembly GCF_047511655.1 of Castor canadensis. NCBI lineage: Eukaryota > Metazoa > Chordata > Mammalia > Rodentia > Castoridae > Castor > Castor canadensis. Next base: position 90,064,473 of record NC_133398.1, read on the forward strand.
GTTTTTAAATAAGCTTTTTGGGCTGGGGATATAGCTCAGTGATAGAGTGCTTGCCTCACATATGCAAGGCCCTGGGCTCAATCCCCAACAGTGCAAAAAATAAAAATAAACTTTACATTTTGGAATAACTTTGATTTATAGAAGAATCACAGAATATCACAGTGTTCTTGTATGCATCTTGCCAGTTTCGTTTTCCCTAACATTAGCATTTTACATTGCCATGGTACATTTGTGAATACTGATTGATTAATTTTGGTATATTACTCTTAAGTAAACTCTATACATCATTAGTTTTTCCATTAATTTCTTTTTTTCTTTTCCAGAATTCTACTACAATGCATTTACTCATCATGTCTCTTTATTATCAAGTATGGGTCAGTTTTTCAGACTTTCCTTGTTTTTATGACCTTGACCATCTTAAATATCCTGCCCAGGTATTCTATAAAACATACCTCTATCAGGATTTATCTGACATTGTTTCATTTTTACAATGGTGTTAGGGTTTCATGAGTGAAATCACTTATAACACATTGTTATGTAGTAGAAAGAGAACAATGATTGTTCCCAATACTCAAACCACAAATGGATGTTTATATAGCCTTTGCATTGGTAGAGATCAGGATATGCCACTCCAAAATATGCCACTTTGCCATATAACTTATTCTAAGCTACTCAAAAAGTATTTTAAATTGAAATAATATCCTGCATCTTTTCTGACCACAATGGATGAAACTAGAAATCAACAGCAAGAGAAACTAGAAATTATCCAAACACATGGAGACTGAACAGCACACTTTTGAATAAACGGTAGACCTTTGAAGACATCAAAGAAATAATTTCTAAATTCCTTGAATCAAAGAGAAATAGAAATACAACATACAAATGCATGGGATACAGAAAAAACTTTACTAAGAGGGCAGTTTATAGCAATAAATGCCTACATCCAAAAACTACAAATATCTTAAATAAGTAACCTAATGTTTCATTTCAAGTTCTTAGCAGGCAAGAACAAACTAAACCAAAAACCAGTAGAAGGAATGAAGTAATGAAAATCAGAGCAAAAATAAATGAAATAGAGACAGAGAGAACAATATAAAGGACCAATGAAACAAAGAGTTTGTTCTTTGAAAGGATACACAAAATTGACAAACCTTTAGCTATATTAACTGAGAGAGAGATAGAAGACCCTAATAAATAAAATCATGGGTAAAAAAGAAGAAATTGCAACCAATACCAGAGAAATTCTAAGGACCATTAGGGAACCTTCTGAAAAACTATAGACTAATAAATTAGAAACTAGAAATGGACAAGTTTCTGGACACATACAGTTTACCAAAATTGAGCCAAGAATATATAAAACATCTAAATAGACTAGTAACAGGTAATGAGATTGAATCAGTAATAAAAACTCTCCCAACAAAGAGAAACAAAGGACAGTATGGCTTCACTGCTGAATTTTACCAAATTTTAAAGAACTACACCAATGCTTCTCAAACTATGTCACAAAATGTGAAGGAAGCAAACCCTCTCAAATCCATTCTATAAAGCCAGAATTACCTTGTGACCAAAACCTGACAAGGACACAATAATAACAAAACAACAAAAGAAAACTATAGACCAATATAACATAGATGCAAAAGTTCACAACAAAACACGTGCAAATTGAATTCAACAGTACATTAAGAAGATCATACAACATGATTAAGCTGGTATCATTCCATGGATGCAAGGATGGTTTGACAAACACAAATCAATAAACATAATACAGTACATAAATAGAATCAAGGATAAAAATCACATAATAACCTCAAAAAATGCAGAAAGAACATTTGATAAAATTCAATATCCTTTCATGATAAAAAGCCCTAAACAAACTAAGTTTAGAACAATCAGACTTCAATACAATAAAGTTTTTTAAAATAAACCCTTAGCCGACATCATACTAAGTGCGAGAAAACTAAGAACATTTTCTCTACAATCAAAAGCAAGGGTGTATACTCTCACCATCCTTATTCAATATAGTACAGAAACTTTAGCCATAGCAATAAGAAAAAGAAAGAAATATTAGAGACATAAATAGGAAAAGAGGAAGTAAATTATCCTTGTTTTCAGATAATATGATTCTATACATGGAAAAACCTAAAGACTTCATGAAAATACTACTAGAACCAATAAATGAATTACACAAAGTAGCAGGATACAAAATCAGGAGCTTTTCTATACACCAATAATAAACTCTCTCATAAAGAAATCAAGAATACAATCCTGTGAGGTATACCTCAGAGGGAGGAAAAAGAATCTTATACTGTGAGGAGCAATTGCCCACTATCTCAATAAGGGAGTGAATAGAGTTGGAAAAAGAGATTTCCACATGCTGAGTCTTCAGGAATTGTACATGGCTATTTGTGAGACCAAAAAGAGAACAGAGTGATTTCTTGCTTTGTCCTTATGGAGGGGCATTACACAGGATCCTAGCATATAGATGGAACATCAGTGACCTCTCAGGTCCTCTCTTGGAAGATGTCCCTGACCTCCTAAATTACACATATCAGTCCCAGGACTGTGGCATCCCCAAACCCCTTGACAAGCTGCTGTGAGCCTGTCCACCTGTCATCTTTGTAACGGGTCCTCAGGTATGAAGACAGGAGCCCTGGAACATGAACCATTCACGGGCAATTTCACACCTACTTCCTGACATTCTCCCAGGATGCCCTAGCATCCTATAGCAATGGTCAATCTCTTATGACTCTGATCCAGATCCTCAATAAAAACAGTTAGAGACTGGATCCCAATTCCATGTGAAAGACAATAGGATAGTGCAATTCTGCCTGATGCTTTCTTTCTTTTTCTGTCTACTATGATGAGAATAAAATGTGAAATTAAATGAAAATAAGTACCCAGCAATAAATCTGAGGATATGAAGTACATCCACAATGAAAATTGCAAAACACTGAAGAAACTGAAGAAGACACTGAAAGGGGGTAATACCTCCATGTTCATGGATTCACAGAATTAATACTGGTAAAATGACCATACTACCCCAAAATATCTATAGAGTCAATGCAATCAGCATCAAAATACCAATGACAGTCTTCCCAGAACTAGAAAAAGCAATCCTAAAATTCATAAAAGACCCCAAATAGCCAAAGCAATCCTGAGCAAAAAGAGAAAATTCGGAGACATCACAATGCCTGAATTAAAGACATTTTACAGAACCATATAATAACAGCATGGCAGTGGTATAAAAACAGATGCATAAGCCAATGGAACAGAATAGAGGACCCAGAAATAAATTCACCTGAGACATATAAAAATGATCCAACCCTCTCAAGTGTATTTGGTTAAGAGTAGAGCATTGCTAAATACTCTTAAAACACTATTAATGTTAAAGAGAGGACTTTGTTGTAAGCAACCCTTTTGATGTTTATTTTTACTTTAAATAAGTTATGATGTTGGGGACAGGGGCAATTTGACTCCCTGATTAGTAGCTGTTAGACACATCTTTGATGCCCAATTGCCTTGAATGGAGAACTCTCAGCCAAGCAGCCTTTCTCTGGCAGCTGGTAGGGCTGCCCTCATGGCAGCCTGGATGCTTTGAACACTCCATGGATGCCTTGAGGAACTTACACTTGCAGTCACAGTTGCTTCCTGCTGAAGCACAATTCTGGCTCTAGAAGGCACTATTTCCATCCACAACTGTTTCAAATAGCCTGCACCAGAGTTTTGTTATTGTAAGCCTCAGTGAACTCTATCAGCCATTTTCACCCAGGTCAACTGGGGAGCACTTTCCTGGTGGCCCAGCAGAAGATGTGCAATTAGTGAAACACGATCCTTCATTTGCAAGAAGGGTTGTGCCATGATTGGTGCAAACACCCTTGAAACACTCCACTTCTGTAACAAGCAGGTTATTTGTCTCCCTTTTCATCATCTGGGAGATACCTTCCTCTGCTGCCCTCTGGTGTGGCAATTAGGCATCACTAAAAGGCCTCTCTCAAAGGGGCCTCTCTCTAGGTAGCTTATTCACTGATTGGTAACACATGCATCTATAGCCATCTATTCTCAAGACAGATGCCAAAAACATATTGAAGAAAAGACAGGCTCTTTAACAAATAGTGGGGGGAAAACTGGATATCCATGTGTAGATCAAAACTAGATCCCTATCTCTAACCCATACAAAAAAAAAAATCCATTCAAAATGAATGGAAGACCTTAAGGTAAAATTTGAGACTATGAAACTACTAGAAAATAACATGGGGGCACAATTCAAGGTAGTGGCATAGGGAATAATTTCCTGGATAGGATTCCAAAAGCACAGGAAATAAAAGCAAGAATTCACCAATGGGACTACATCAAATTAAAAACTTCTGCAAAGCAAAGGAAACAAGCAACATATTGAACAGTTTAAAGAATAAGAAAAAAATATTTGCTGGCTATTTATCTGAAAGGGGATTAATATCTGTGGAAACTATATTCTCAGTCACGCAGATGCAGCCTTGGAAGGAGGAGCACAGCCCTGGGAACAAATGCTGTCATGGAAGCAGCACAACCTTTGAAGAGCAACCATGGAAACACAGAACCTAACCTTGAACTACTAGTCACCAGTTGGATGCCAAAGTGCACTTATGTCATAGTGTATGTGTTTATGAGCCCAGGCTGCTGTGTAACTAGCTTGTGGGGTTTTAGGAGACAGGGCTGGCAGTTTGCCCCCATCTTTCCTTCCCTCCTGCAGTCTGCTGTGATATTGCCTGAAATAAAGCCACCTATCTATACATGCAGTTGCCTCCTGTCCCACGTGAATTCTTTCAATTTTCTGCCAGACCCACTCCATCACTGTTGGCCAAAGTGGTGTGGCATGACAATATCTGAAATATATAAAGAGCTCAAAAAATGGGCAAATAAGCCAGGCATGGTGGTATATGCATATAATCCCAGCACTAGGGAGAATGAGACAGAAAGTTGATAAGTTCAAGACAAGTTGCCCAACCTGAGTAGCCAGCCTAAGCTACAAAGTGAGACTCTGTTTCAAACACAAAACATCAAATTAAAAAACAAAGGGAGGCAAATGATCTTAAATAGACCCTTCTCAAAAGAAGAAATATGAAAGGTCAACAAATATGAAAAAATGCTCAATATCTTTAGCCATCAGAGAAATGCAAATCAAAAATACAATGACATTTTCTCTCACCCCAGTTAGAATGGCTATTATTTTTTAACTGCTGATGAAGATGGAAGAAAAAGGGTGGGAATATAAATTAGTACAGCTACTATGGAAAACAGTATGGAGATTTCTCAAAAATCTAAAACTAGGGCTGGCAGAGTAGCTTTAGTGGTAGAGCACCTCCCTAGCAAACATGTGGACCTGAGTTCAAACCCCAGTGAGGCCAAAAAAAAAAAAAAATCTAAAAATAGAACTACCATATGATCCAGCTCTCTCACTCCTGGGCACAGCCATGAGGGAAATGAAGTCAGCTTATAATAGAGATATCTGACATCAATGTTTATTGCAGCACTTTTTATGATAGTGAAGCTATAGAATCAGCCTAGGTGCCAGTCAACAGATGAATGGATAAAGAAAATTTGGTATATGTACACAATGAAATTTTTTTCAGCCATAAGGAGTGAAATCCTGTTATTTACCAGAAAATGGATGGAACTGGAAGGCATCATGTTCAGCAAAATAAGCCAGACACAGAAGACAAGTACGGCATGTTTCCTCTCATGCACAGAAACTTAAAAAATTAAAAATCAATTTTTATTACAAATTTTTATTAGGATATATTCACTATGTGGGGGGGATTCATAGTGACAATTCCAATTAGGCTAACATTATACTTGGCTAGACACCACCATTCTCTCTCCCCCTCAACCCTCTCCTTGCCCCACTTAAAACAATTGCAAGAGATTTCCTTGTTCTTCATATAAGTATATGAAGTCCATTGACCATATATCCTCATCTTAATCTCCTTCATTCACCCTCCTCCTCCTGCTAGTACCCCCATGCACACACTGTACCTATTTTACAGTCCTGTCTTTCATTATTAATATTTAAGTTGATGTTTAAAGGGGTTTCTCAACATAGCCCTGCTGTGGATATACTTTACATTGGTCCATTCAAACCCTTCCATTGCTCTCGCTTACCCCTTTACTTCCCACCCCCCATTTTTACCAGCTTTCAATACACATCCTTATATCCTTCATCTTCACAGATGCTATATTTTATGATATTACTCATGCTCTATCATTCTATTTTCCTTTCCCTCTTTCCCCTTCCATAGAGTAGTTCCACTATTACAAACATGTTCTACATATGAGTTTGTATATGATCATGCTTGTTTTGGTGTATATGTTTATCTTTTGGATCTATCTTCAACATATGAGTGAAAACATGAGGCCTTTGTATTTCTGAGCCTGGCTTACTTCACTTAACATGTCCTCCAATTGCATCCATTTACCTTCAAACCACATGTCGTTATTCTTTATGGCTGAGTGGAACTCCATTGTTATAAATACAATTTATTATTTTTTTTATTATTCATATGTGCATCCAATGCTTGGGTCATTTCTCCCCCCTGCCCCCACCACCTCTCTCTCCCCCCCACCCCCTCGATACCCGGCAGAAACTATTTTGCCCTTATCTCTAATTTTGTTGAAGAGAGAGTATAAGCAATAATAGGAAGGAACAAGGGTTTTTGCTGGTTGAGATAAGGATAGCTATACAGGGAGTTGACTCACATTAATTTCCTGTGCGTGTGTTTTACCTTCTAGGTTAATTCTTTTTGATCTAACCTTTTCTCTAGTTCCTGGTCCCCTTCTCCTATTGGCCTCAGTTGCTTTTAAGGTATCTGCTTTAGTTTCTCTGAGTTGAGGGCAACAAATGCTAGCTAATTTTTTAGGTGTCTTACCTATCCTCGTATCTCCCTTGTGTGCTCTCGCTTTTATCTTGTGATCAAATTTCAATCACCTTGTTGTGTTTGCTGTTGATCTAATGTCCGCATATGAGGGAGAACATACAATTTTTGGTCTTTTGGGCCAGGCTAACCTCACTCAGAATGATGTTCTCCAATTTCATCCATTTACCAGTGAATGATAACATTTCATTCTTCTTCATGTCTGCATAAAATTCCATTGTGTATAGATACCACATTTTTTTGATCCATTTGTCAGTAGTGGGGCATCTTGGCTGTTTCCATAACTTGGCTATTGTGAATAGTGCTGCAAAAAACATGGGTGTGCAGGTGCCTCTGGAGTAACCTGTGTCACAGTCTTTTGGGTATATCCCCAAGAGTAAGTACCACAATTTCTTGATATATTCATCAGTTGTGGGCCAGCTGGGTTGTTTCCATAGCTTGGCTATTGTGAACGGTGCTGTGATGAACATTGATGTACAGGTGTCTCCATTATATCCTGGCTTACATTCTTTGGGTAGATGCCCAGGAGTGGTCTCACTGGATCATATGGCATTTCTATCTTTAGCTTTTTGAGGAATAGTGGTTGTACCAATTTGCAGTCCCACCATGAGTGTATAAGTTTTTCTGTTTCACCACATCCTTACCAGCATTTGTTGTATTTGTTGACCTTGAATATAATCATTTTAACTGGGGTGAGATGAAATCTAAGTGTAGTTTTGATTTGCACCTAAAAATAAATTTTAAAAAAAGATGAGTGAAAAGCAACAGACAGATTATTGGGGACTTGGAAAGGGCCTGAGGAGGGAGTGGAAGAGAAAGGAAGGAGAAGGCTGAAGGAGGAGAAGGTAGAAGAAGGGGGCTGGTTATGATCAACACATCAAATATGCATATGTGGAAATATTTCAGTGAATCACATTATTTTTTACAATTAATACCTGTTCATAAGTATAATTCTTAAAATCCACATGGCTGGGTTGGTAGCTAAGTGGTCGAGTGCTTCTAGCATGCATGAGGGCCCTGGGTTCAATACACAGAACCTCAAAAAGAAAAAATCAGTAGGAGAATGCATCAGACTGAGTGTGAAAAAGAAGTGAGAGAGCACATGGCCCGTGTGAATGGAGTACATACCAGCTGTCCCTCTCCTCCAATGTCTGAGAACCAGCATGGAGAGTTCTGGCCACAAATCCCTTCTGGGCCTGGCCTAATTATAAGTTTCTGTTGCTTGCCTCCAAACAATTCCTGACTAACACATTCATTATTTCTGGTCTTGATTTTAGCTGTTGACCTGCTGTTCATGCTGCATCTTACCCCAGGGAAGGTCAAGGATATTGGGCTCAGACTTTGACTTGGTAAAGAAGCAGCCAGGTGCACTCATCATTCCAGATATGAAACATATTTGTTCCTTAATGTTCATGTTTATGATCAACATATTCACATAGGATAGACATGCGTGATTCTGAAAGGACATTATCAAATTACTCCTGAAGATTGACAACCTGAAAAAATCTGTTTGCTCACCTGAAGTCTTTCCTGCATCTATTTTTATTAAATAAAAAATGTCTTAAACAAGTGATACTACAGTTTGCTAAGTGAAGGAAGCCAATCTGAAAACCTGTAGCATGCACAATTCCAACCATATGACATTCTGGATAAGGCAAAACTATGCAGACAGTAAAGAAGACAGTGATCATAGGGAAGGAATGATGAATAGGCAGGACATAAGGTCTTAGGACTATAAAAATATTCTATATGATACTGCAATGGTAGACACACATATCATTATACAATTGTGAAAACCAATAGAATGTAAAACACCAGAGGTGACCTCCAGTATACATTCTGGACTTTAATTAATAACAATATACCAATCAATATTGGCTCACCAATCCTGACAAATGTAACACACTAATGCAAGATGTTAATAATAGTGGGAGAGCAGGAGGCAGGAGGGACATAGGAACACTCTATAGTCTAATTATTTTTTTATTCATTTATTCATATGTGCATACATCGTTTGTGCCATTTCTCCCCCCTTCCCCTATCCCCTCTCTGTGCCCCCCACTCCCCCTTGCTTTCAGGCAGAAACCGTTCTGCCCTTTTCTCCAATTTTGTTGAAGAGAAGACATAAGCAATAATAAGAAAGACAAAGCATTTTTGCTAGTTGAGGTAAGGATAGTGACTCCAAGAAATAAGCCTGTTTTTAAAAGAATTATTGCTACATTTCCTTTTGGTAAATGTTAGAAAATGTGTTGACTTACATAGGACAAAGAGATCGCCATGATCTTTTATGCCATCAAAAGCATTCATTGATCAGGTGTGGTAACAGAGGCCTGAACTTACATCACTTGGGAGGCAGAGGTAGGAAGTTCATTAGTTCTAGGTCAGCCGAGGCAAGTTTGAGGCCAGCCTACTCTACAAAGCAAGGTCTGTCTGAGAAGAACAAAACAGAAACGAACAAAAAAGCATTCGCTACCAAGTTTCCCAGGTAAGCTCAGCACAAACTCCAGGATTTTTTTCTGTATATGACCAATCCTTTTTCAGATTGAATATCAGTAGCAATAATTTTACTTGTTTTATTTTATATCAAAGATTAAAATATTATTTTGTATTTTCCCTTGAACACATTTCTCTCTCTCTCTCTCTGTCTCTCTCTCTCTCTGTCTCTTGCAGTACTGGGGATTGAACCAGTCATGCTTCCTAGCCAAGTGCTCTACCACTTGAACTACATCCCCAGCTAGCTTTACCACCCCTTTTTTTGTGAACGGTTTTTTCTAGATAGGGTCTGCGAACTATTTGCACAGGCTGCCTTTGAACTGTGAACCTTCTGATCTCTGCCTCCTGAGTAGATAGGAGATAGGAGTACAGGCATGAGCCACCAGTGCCTGGCTAGCTTCTCATCTTTTAAGAAAGATTTTTACTTCAGAACAAATTTCCAGGAAAAAAATCATTGATTTTTTGTTTTATCTGATACTGTAGGCCAGAAATTCATTTATACTGTGTACTAGTGAGGCCAGCAAGACTTACAAAAAGTTTGGGACTCTTAAAACATCTATGACTTAATGTAATATATCCGGTTAAACATTGTTCTCTTTCTCTGAGCCTTCTATTCAATTGCAAATGCAGATAGGTTATTCACACCCTGGCAGGCGTTGGGGGAACACAACTCAAACCACCTCCACCTGTTCCAGGGACCGCCCATGCCCCTCTCCACTCATTGATTAGTGGTGGTTAGGAATCACCAGTTTCTTCCATTCTCATAGGTTTTTAAGACCACCTGGAAAGAGAAAGCCTCTCTCTCTGCTTCCAGCTCCTACCTGGCCCTTCAGGGCCTATTGTAACTTCTTTTCTTAATCTTTAATAAATACCCTTACCTCCTTTACTACACTCAAGTATCTTGCCTGGATGCTTCCATGTGGGACACAAAGAATTTTGAAATCTTCTGATCTGAGACCGCACCTGCCAACAGCACTAGAAGTAGGAGTTACCTTAGCTTGAGGCAGAATTTTCATTGATATATTTTGCATTTGGTGTCTCTCATTAGATAAAGTTATAGAATGCCTAGCTAAAAAAAATATAAAAAAATAATACCTAACTGTATCAATGATTTCACTGTAAAAACAAAAACTCTAAAAGAATTAAAGAAAACATAAAAGAATATATTTATATTTTTAGAGTAGAAGTCCATCTTCAGACTAAAGTAAATAACTAAATTAAACAATTGATAAGTTTGAATCAGTGGAAATTAAAATCCTCTGAGGAAAAAATGCCTGCTGAGGAAATATTTGCAACACACAAGACTGCCCATAAATCAATATAAAGGACAAATAGTCCCATAGAAAATGGACAAAAGAACAAAGAAGGCAAGATTTTAAAATGACTGATAAATGTATGGAAAAATACTCAATTTCTTTCATCACTGAAGAACTACAAATTTAAAGACTGATATTTATCTTATTGTGACCAAGGTGATATTTGGTCAGACACAGGTCTGTAAGAAAAGCATCACCGTTCGCTCATATGAATGGCAGCATAGAATGGAATGATCTTTTCAGGATGCACATATTCTTTGACAACTATCTCAGATTGGCTTTCCTCAGAAAGCAGAACCAGAGGAAAAGCCTTAATGTGCTTTTGATTTATCCTAGGACGCAGGAGGGGAGGGGAGGCCAGGAAGGAGGGAGATCCATAAGTGTCAACCCTGACTGTGGATCTGTTTCACAGCACTGTGTCCTGAGAGCCACTCATACCACAGGGAAAATAAGAATATAGATTGGCTATTAGATGAGATCAAGGAATTACCACTTATTTTATTAAGAGTAACAAAGACATTGTGCCTTCTAATAGAAAAATGCTATGTTTTCGAGATGCATGTTGAAGTATATAAAAGAAAAATGGATGAGTATCATGAACTTACTTGGAAGTAGGATTTTTTGTTTATTTATTTATTTATTTTTGTGTGTTTGGGTTGTGTTGCTATTGTTATTGTTTTCAGATAGAGTCTTGCTATGTAGCCCAGACTGGTAAGGAACTCACCCAGGGTGGCCTCAAACTCACAATCCTCCTGCTTTTGTTTCCTGACTTTCAAGTTGTTTTTTTGAAAAAAAATCTGGTCTAAATGTTCCAACCTGAGAAAATATCCATGATATATTAAGTACAAAATGCAAGTTGCAAAAGAAAATAGACTAATTATATCTAATTAATATAAAATATTTTGATTAGATGACACAAATACAGGTACCAAAATTTAGGAATAAAATGCACAGAGTTGAAATAATGGCTATCTTGGAGAATGTGCTGCTTGGAAAGACAGAAGACTTTGAAGTATAACTTTTTTACAATTGTATAAAGCGGTGCTGTAGCCTGGTGCTGGTGGCTCATGTCTGTAATTCTAGCGTCTTGGGAGGCTGAGATCAGGAGGATCATGGTTTGAGGCCAGCCTAGGCAAATAGTTCATGAAACTCCATCTCCAAAATAACAAGAGCAAAATGGCATGGATGTGTGGCTCAAGTGCTGGAGCACCTGCTTTACAAGCACAAAGCCTTCAGTTCAAACCGCAGTCCCACCAAAAATTTAAAAAAAGTAAAGTGGTGCTATAATGGGTAATAATTAGTTTTTGTCTTAGTTACTTGTCAAATATTACAACGCTTAAAATCAGGAGCTTAAATTTTAAATCTGTTTATTGACTGCAGGCATAGAAAAATGCAGAGACTATCTGCAAGAAAATGATCAAAAGTTGTTGGTAGATACCTCTGAGGAGAGACATCAAGGCATCTGTGGGTTAGGACTTTAACCCAGACACAGGTACTAATTGAACCTTTTTAAACAAACTTGGGTGTGATGATTAATCTTGACTGTCAACTTGATTGGATTGAGCAGTGCATAGGAGATTAGTGAAGCACACTCTGGGTGTTTCTGTGAGGGTGTTTCCAGACAGAATTAACTAACACTGCTGGGAAGACCCTCCCCAAAGGTGGGCTGCACCATCCCACTGATGATGGCCCCAATGTAATAAAAGAAGAAATCCAGAAAGCCTATTAGCAAGGCATTCTCTCACTTCCTCTCCCTCTCTTTTCTTCCTGGCTCCCATGATGTGAGCTGTTCTCTTTGACCACGTCCTCACCACCATGATGGACTGAAATCTCTGAAGCTGAGACCTAAAATAAATCCTTCCTCTCCTAAGTTGTTTCTGTCAGGTAATTTGTCACAACAACAAAAAGTCTAAAAGAAATGAAGATCCACTGGGCACTGAGACTCAACCTTGTAATCCCAGCAACTACAGAGGCAGAGACAAGGAGAATCACAGTTCAAAACAAGTTTGGGAAAAATGTTTGCAAGACCCCATCTCAATCAATAACTGGGCATGGTGGTACATATCTGTAATTCTAGCTGCATAGGAAAATATAAATAGGAGGATTATGGTCCAGGATGGTCAGGGCATAAAGTGAGACCCTATTTCAAAACAAAAAAGAGAGCAAAAAGGGCTGGAGGCATGGCTCAAGCAGTAGAGTGTCTGCCTACCACATGCAAAGCCCTGAATTCAGACCCCAGTACAACAACAACAACAACAAAATCTTAGCTACTTGGGAGGCTGAGATTGGGAGGATTACAGTTAGAGGTCAGCCTGGGTAAATAATTCTTGAGACCCCCTCAACTCCAAAAATAACCAGAGGTAAGTGGACTGGAGGTGTGGTTCAAGCATTAGAAGTGCCTGCTTTGCAAGTGCATAGTCTTGAGTTCAAACCCCAGTCTGACCAAAAAACAAAACAAAACAAACACAAATGTTACCAACTGAATGAAAACAAACAGGTATGGTTATAAACATCAATTTTGGATTCAAATCCCAAATTTAAATTCCAGCTTTGTTACTACAACTGTATGATGTTGTTGGTCAAGTAATAAAATTTCTCTGAGCCATTTGTCAACTATAAAAAGAGTCAAATAGGGCACAGGATGTAGTGGTAAAGCACTTGCCTTGAATTTAATCTCCAGCATCACAATAAATGAGTGAAGGAATGAGTGAATGAAAAAATAAATAAACAAAATAAATAAATAAACAATAAAAGGGTCAAATAACAAGAAAAGTCCAAAGCAAAACTCCTTGCTTTGCCCCATTGTATGACCTTGTGCTGAAGTTTTCTGCAAAAAGGAGTTGAGATCCTCTGAGGTTTGTAGAGTGGATTAAAGAATTTAGACATACAAAGCATTTAAAACTCTGATAATTCCACAGAAAGCCCTCAGTAAGTGCTAGTATTACCTTCTCACTTGATAACTGCAAAATCTTAAATGAGATTACATGCATCAAGCACTCTGAACAGTACCCAGAACACCAACTCTTGGTGCCTGTTAGTGTTACTCATCACTCCAGGATTAAGTTTTGACACAGACTGTAGGCTGCTGAACTACAGCTTCAAAAGGTGGCAGGAGCAACTTGTCGAACAAGCATTGCCAAGTGTCTTTCTGACTATAAGGTAGACCCCCATAGTCTACCTTGTACGTTATATTGGTGCTACATTTCCACAGTCACATCAGTGTCTGAGAAGGCAGAGGTCAAGGTTCAGGTTGGAGGTCTGCCCTTTGGCAGGTCCTTCTGTGCAGATGTGAGTCTGACTGAGCTTGGGCAAAATTTGTAATTTAATGAACACAGAAAGGAGATTGCTGTTGTGAACTGAGCCTTAAGAAAGAAATATTTGTTTGATAAGCCCAGTTGATCAGTCTGTTTTTCCGTAAAGGAATCTCTTAATCCAAGAACAGCTAGTTGAGTGTGTAGTTCAGACAAATGGATGTCAGGAAGTTCGTGAATAAATCAAAGTTATTTGCAGCTTCATCTTTCTGCACATGAATGTCTGGGAGAATGAGGCAAGTTAATATAGACAATCTCTGTCCTTACTTACGCTGCGAGGCTTCCTTTGAAGAGCTTCACATCAGTGTCCTCAGTCCTTTGCATAGTTTGCTTATAATGAAGGCAACCCTTGCTGGAGTTGATGACAACATGAAAACCAACTGAACTGAGCTTACATACGTGGACAGGCATTTAGAGTTCATTTTGCCTTCAAAGAGAGCAGAGCAACAAGCTAGATGAAAATGTTCACATATCTCAAAGGCAGCTATGTACCCAGAAATGTTCTGTAACAGCTCATAAAGTTAGATGTTCAAGTTACAAAATATTCATTATAGTTAACAATAGGGCAGATGGCATGCACATTTGCGACAAGTGTCCCCAGGATCCACTTGCCATTTCTGCCTCAGTTGGAATGCTAGAAAGGAGCTCATGTCCTGGGTCTCAGGGCAGGTGGGTGACCACATGGCCACAGTGGACCATCTTATGCACTGAAATGACAATGCTTCAAAAGACTCCCAGAGTCCTCAATGTGCTAGAATGAGGCACCTGTCTCACAGCTGTTCGTTATTACATCTTCCTCTTCCCACTCTGCCCATTCTAGAATACACTTTCTGCTTGAGCCATCCTTGCAGGGAAGACTCTGGTCAAACTGCCATCTACTTTTGTCTATGAAATTCTGGTCTATGAATGTATTTTGGTCAGCTGCTCCTTCCACAATGAGTATCTATCTTATTTTGAAGAGTCTCAGTGTTTAGCAGTCTTGCTGTTTTCTTCTCCATCCAAATACAAAGCTTCGCTTCTCTTGGTCCCATTTTCCATGCCCAGTTTGCTCTTTATTGCCCCTTGCTGGAGTTTCCCCTCTAGCCCCAATAACTGTCCCGGTGTGTTCTTACGATGGATCTCTGTGCATCTAATAACTGGAAATTGTAACATACAGATTGAATATCCCTTATCTGAAATGCCTCACATGTCTGATGATTTTAGACTTTGGAATCTTTCCATACACATAATGAGATATCTTGGAGATGGGATCCAAGGCCAAACCAAAATTCATTTATGTTCCATGTATAACCCATACACATAGTTTAAAGTCTTATATAGTATTTTCACTGTTGAAGAGAACGCAAATTACTACAACCACTATGGAAAGCAGTATGGAGATTCCTCAAAAAACTAGAGATAGAACTGCCATATGATCCCATGATACCACTCCTAGTCATCTGCCCAAAGGAACATAAGACAGGACACAGTAGAGACACCTGTACACCAATGTTCATCGCAGCACTATGCACAATAGCCAAGCTCTGGAAACAACCCAGAGGCACTACAACTAATTAATGGTTCATAAAATTGTGGTATACATACACAATGTAATATTACTCAGCCATAGGAATAATGACATGGGGTTTGAAGATAAATGGATGCAATTGGAGGACATAATGTTAAGTGAAGTTAGCCAAGACGAGAAACACAAAAGATGCATGTTTTCTCTCATACGTGGAAGATAGATCCAAAGACAAACATATACACAAAAATAAGCATGATCATATACAAACTCAGATGTAGAACATGTTTGTGACAGTGGAACTACTCTATGGAACTTGGGGCAAGAGAGAAAGGAAAAGAGAATGATAGAGCAACAGTAATATCACATACCACAGATGTGAAGGTAGAGGAAATAAGGGTATGTCTTGAAAACTGTTGAAAAATAGGGGGTAGGAGGTAAAGGGGTAAGGAAGAGTATTTGCAAGGATTGAACAATCAAAGTAAAGCACACCCACAGTAGGCATACATTGAGACACCCCTTTGAATATCAACTTAAATATTAATAATGAAAACCAGAAGTATAAAATATGTACAGTGGGGGGAGGTATTAGGGGGATGGGGAGGGTGAAGGAAGGAGATTGAGATGATGGTATGTGGTTGATGGACTTCAAATACCTACATGAAACAGAACTAAAAAACCTCTTGCAATTTCTTTAAGCGGGGTGGGGAGGAGGCTGACAGGGAGAGACGATGGAGGCAATGTAAATAACGTACAATATAAGTCTAATCGGAATTGTCACTATGAATCCCCCTGTACAATAAATATATTCTAATAAAAATTTTCAATAATAATAAAAAACAGCTTAAAAATTTTTATATAGCATTTTTAGTGCACCTGTGTTTTGACTGTCACACATCACATGAGGACACATGTAAAATTTCCCACTTTGGTGTCTTTGGGGCACTTAAAAAGTTTTAGATTTTGGAGCATTTGGGTCTTAGATTTTTGGATTAGGGTTGCTCAACCTGTACTAATATTTGTAAACATCCATTGAGGAAAGCTGGAATTTATTTTGAAGGAAATTTTCCATCAGTTCATGGAAAAATCATGTTGTTGAACCCTTTTCATGAATAAGTGAAGTTCTTATTCAAAAGTAGATGCACCAACATTAAATATGAGTTGTAATTAAAACTATTTTTGAAGGCCATTCTTGTGATGGGCAGTGTTATGGTTTGGATCTTAAATGTTCCCCAGAGGACAATATACTGAAATTCTTGGTCACCAGTCTGTGGCACTATGGTGGAACCTTTAGGAAGTGAGACCTAGTAGAAGGAAGTTAAGTCATTGGAAGTGAGCCTTTGAAGGGGAACTTAGGACCCAACACCTTTACCTTTCTCTTCTCTCCTCTCCTCTCCTCTTGTCTTTTCTCTCTCTCTCTCTTTCTCTCTCTCTCTCTCTCCCTGCTTCCTGGCTACCATGTGGTGAGCAGCTTTGCTCTACCATGTACTTCCTGCCATGATGTGCTGCCTCTCCACAGATCCAAGAACAATGGAACCACTGACTATGAACGAAAACCACTGAAACCATGAGCCAACATAAATCTTTTGTCCTCTAAGTTGTTTGTCTCAGATATTTTTCACAGAGCTGGAAAGCTCATTAACACAGGCAGGCATGACTGAAGAAATTATTGAGATGTTGAGTAATTTGGAGGGGGCCAGGCAATATCAGCATGAGGGGAGGGAGCTCCTCAGGAAGTGAGAGAGGAACTGGTCCCAGCATTGTCACAGAAGGGAAGGGTAAGAAGGGATAAGCCCTCTGAAGAGACAAGGCCAACAGATCTCCAGCTCTGGAATTGCTGATGTTAGGTATTAGGTTTTTCTTCTTCCTATTTTTAGTTTGTGAGTGGAGTTAGTTACAGTTAACATTATAGTGTTCTTGGTGCCTTGGTTAAAAAAAAAGAAATAAAGGCCTGTGCCCTACTTTGGAATGAAGCAAAGAATGACAGCCACGATGTAAGTAAGGATAGCATTACTTGCCAAGTGACAGGACACTAAAACAATGAGAAAGTTTAAAGAAGATAACTGTTTTCTCTTTCACACAAATGAAGTCCAAAGACCAACAATCTGGGATTGGTATTGGACTCCACAATCATCAGGAACCCAATATATTTTTATTCTGCTGCTGCATTTTGACTTCAACATGTGGCACCCATCTGTGATCCAAAATGATGGCTTGAGTTCTAGCCAACATGTTCCAATTCCACTACAGGAAGGGGAAAGGAGGTGAAGAGGGTTACTCCCTCTAGCGGCTGGCACAAGCTCATCCTAGGAACATAACCGGGAGCAATGGGACATTGAGAAAGGATAAAAGAAGACAAACGTGCAAAAATCTGGGATCAGGTGGGCTGGGTGCTCTGGTGGAGACACACAACAGCTTCAACCGCCTCCAGTGAGTTTATTATATACAGCAGCAAACCAGGAAGTAGAGCACCAGTTCTCTGGGGGCATTACATTGTAGTTATCAGGAACAGGAGGAACCTGCCATTGCTGCTGTCTGCATGTAAAGATCTTATAAAAAGCAGCTGTGCTGTATTTTGCCCTCTCCCCCTTCTGCAGCTGGGGACTGTGCCAATCCCAGCCTGCAGATTATTTGACATAGCTGTGCTCATGTTAAGTTCTCATAGGCTTCTCACACTCTGCTCTCCACATCTCCCCCCTTTTTTTATTTCTTAAATGCCCCCAGTGAAGCCTGACCCTTAATCCAAGGACCTGTCTTTGCACTGTGGGGCTCCAACTGAAAGAACAAGAAAATAGATGAATAATAACACACTTATTCCTGAGAAATACCAGGAGTGCTTTAGCAAGTTAAACAGATTGAAACCCTTGAATTCATCCAGGATAGATTGTGCAATATTATCTGGAGAAACAACATATCATAAGCCTTTTGCATGGCCAGTGTTTGTTGCCTTAATTGCCGAAGTCTACAGTATCATTGCTTCATTCCTAGGCACCCAAAAGATGAGCTTTTACCTGTAAAGCTATAGTCACTATATTGAGGCACCAAATGTCCTGAGGAATGACCTCCCTGTGCACCATGTCATTAGTAAAGATAGGTACAGACTGGCTCTGCCAAGTGATAGGATGCACCATCGGCAGGCTGGGCATGAATGTCCAGAATGCATCGCCCTGGACAGCACCCACCTGTATTATGATTATGACTAATGCCACCAGCAGTGTGGTGTGGTCACAGGTTACCAGTTTCTATCGTCGCCATGGTCACTAGTTTCTTGCTTTTACCCCAGGTGGGTGGTTCACTGTCTCACATCTGTCTCGTGGGCAGCTGTCTCCTTGGCCGCCCTCTAGTTGGTGAAGGAATCAGCCTCAGGGGTTCTCTATTCTGAGGCAAGTCTTCCAGTCTCAGCCTCCTCATCTTTGGGACCAGGGGGTCCATGAGGCTTGACAAACTGTGATGGTACCCACACTGGGTATTTGACATCTTCAGGAAAAACACAAATATGTCCTTGACCCCACATAACCAAACAATGAGTGATGACAAGCTTTGTGACCTCACCAGCATGTGTGAAGGCATAGATATAAGGTGAAATTGCCTACACAGGGCTGAAGCATTTTGATGGTACAAAGCGTGACTTAGTCAGGAAGCTTCTACAGGTGTGGTAGTTTGCATGAGCAAGCCCAAGGCAAGCCCAGAGTCTAGGTTATCTGCCTGGGCATTACCACCAGTGGGTGGGCCAGGGAGATTAGAATGTGAGCACAAATGTCTCACAAAATAGGGATAAAGGTGGGTTCACACAAGATTACAAAACTGAGAGAAAAGATTGACAACAGCATAAAGCTCCACCCTTTGAGCGGAGGCAAAAACAGTATGTTCAACCTCATGGCAGTCTTTGGTGTAATATGCAGCAGTACCACACCCAGAAGCATCAATGAAAATTGTGACAGCTTCCGACAGAGGGGAGGATAGAATAATTTTTGGAAAGGCAAATACACAAAGGGAGGCAAACAGTAAAAGTTTTGAATGCAGGAGATGTTCCCGACCTGTCCTGGAAAATTAGCTGGTGCAGACTGCCATAAGTCTAAAAATTGCCATAGCCAATGCAGTTGATCTTTTGAAAATAGCACAACAAAGTTACTGGGCTCATGCCCCAACAATTCACAACAACAAGTGCATCCCTTAGCAATCAGCCTAGCTACCAGCTCATGATATGGTGTAAGAAACTTAGGAGGAGATTGACTTAAGTATGACCATTCCAACACCCCCTGCAATTGCCAGAGTGCTCCTGTGGTGGTGGGGTGGGCATGGGGCCAGGCCTGGCTGGGGCTGAGCTCTTTTAGGAGGTGGGTCTGATGCCATGGCTCCACTGGTGCCCACAGTGACTCAGTCACTCTCAGGCCCACCAGTTCCCAGCAGTGGCGCTATGCTCCGCAAATTCCGTTCCTCTCCTCCTACACCAAGGGCATATTTTGGGGAGTCAAGTTGGATACCGAAGAGGAGAATCTTTGTTTATGTGAGGGAGTGGGAACCAAACAATCTCTAATCATGGACAACAACCTGAAAGTAAAAATGGACTTGAATTCCAGTCCTTCAGCCACATATTGTCCTCAGCTTGTCTCCTACCTTGTTCTATGTTTCTAAATTTACAGTGCCCTCCTTAGGGAACCAGGGACATGTATGCTATACAAAATCTAAAAACTGCATGAGCTAAAATGACCTGAACCTGCTGCCTCTAATCTTTAGCATAGCTTTTAAAGCTTGTATACAGAGTTCTTGGTTCTTTAGACTCATATTATCCCATGTTTTTATACCTGACTGTATTCAATTCACTCTCCCCCTCACCTTACTTATTTTTTACCATGCATGTGCTTCCTGGAGCGTGTCTCCTTGTCTCAGACTTCAAGATCCCCTTAGTTAGGTCCTTGTTCAGGCACCACCTCTTGTGGCCTACACAAGCTCATCCTAGGAACCTACCTGGGAGTGATGGGAGATTGAGAAAGAACAAGAGAAAGAAGACAAACATGCAGAAAGCTGGGGTCAGGTGGGCTGGGCACTCTGATGGAGACACACAACAGCTTTGTCCACCTCCAGTGAGTTTATTATATATAGTGGCAAACAAGGAAGTAGAGCAGCAGTTCTGGGGGACATGACATTGTAGTTATCAGGTACAGGAGGAACCTGCAATCCCTACTCTCTGGACATAAACATCTTAGGAAAGGCAGCTGTGCTGCATTTTGCCTTCACCCCCTCTGTCTAGCAGGGAGAGCCCCAGGTTTTGGATCTACCATTATGGGCACATGGTTGCAAGCCAGGCCGGGGGGCCCTTTTTCAGCCTAGACATCAAGAAACTCCTCCAGCAGGCAGGAGGAGTTTGTCAGATTCCCCTTTTCCTGGCAGTAGAGCTGCTATTCACCTTCTGTAGGTATAGTCACTGCCATGATGAGGGTGTTTCGCTCTCTCACCATAAGGCTTGTGGGCCCTCCCTGGGTGAAGGTGATTTGGGCTCTGAGCTTTGTTAGTAAATCCCTTCCCAGAAGGGGAATTGGGGATTCTGGTTAAGTACAGGAATTCATGAGTCACCATGTGCCCTCCTAGCTGGCATGTCTGGGTCAGCAGAACTGCCAGGCAGTTTGAGTGCCAATGGCTCTGACTGTTGTGGCTCAGGGAGTGGGGCCACAGGTTTACTGACCTCAGAATGCTCAGCGCCGGTGTCCACCATGAAGAGCATTGTTTGGCCCCCCATTTTTATGTTGACCATGGGCTCTTGGGGGCCTAGTAGTAAGGAGCCCAGTCTTCCCCAGTCTAACTCAGCTTCTGCTAGGCCAATGAGGTCCTGGACCTCCGGTTTGGGTTGCCATCCTGTCTTCTTTCCTGGAGTAATCTTGTTGGGCTCCAATGTTGGTCCCTTGTGGTGAGGACATTCATTCTTCCAGTGGCCAATCTCCTTGCAATAGGCACATTGGTCTCATCAAAGCAGGGCTCTTCCATTGGGTCTCCCCTTCTGAGGTGGAGCTGACTGCTTGGTCAGGTCCAGCTTCCCCAGTGCTGCAGCCAATAAGGACACCTTGGTTTTCATTCTTTTATTGGCCTCTCATTTTGCCTAATGGCCTCAATTTACAAAGATCTTGTTTGCTACTTCTAATAGCTGGATGGCATTCATTCCAGCAAAGCCTTCTAGTTTCTGAAGTTTCTAGTCAATGTCAGCATACAACTGGGTCACAAACACTGTATTGACAATCCGCTGGTTTTCTGGCGCTTCTGGATCAAAGGGGGTGTACACTTGGAAAGCCTCAGAGTTTCTTATAAAAATCAGTTAGTGATTCCTCTGGTTTCTGGATAACTGCCACAGTGTTGGACATGTTGTTTGGCTTCTTAGCTCCATAAGCCTATGTAGGAGCGTGATGCAATATTGGGTGAGGACTCCTTGTACTTCTGCTGTATTGAAGTCCCAAGTTGGCCAAGCATTGGGGGCTGCCTCTCTTGCCCAACCTTCTGTGTCTAGGATTCCTGCTGGGGCCTGCCCTTGGAGCCAGAGGCAAGCCTCAGTCAGGATTCACCATTGCTCTTCTGTGTTGAAAAATGTCAAGAGAATCTGTCGGCAGTCATCCTAAGTAGACTGATCAGTCTGAAATATGGATTCTAGGAGGTCGATCATGACCTGGAGCTTTTCTGAATAAGACAGTGTGTGGTTCCTCCAATTTAAGAGGTCAGTTGTACTGAAAGGCTGGTAATAGAGGATAGAGAATCTGGGCTGGACTGTGCCATCAGCACCAATCTGCTGGGGCCCTGCATCTTGTGGAGCAGCATTTGGAGGGCCCTGGCCTAAGGGCCCAGCACCTGAGACAATCAAAGGCAGCGGCTCAGGGGCTGTGGACTAGGATTCCAGACCAGGGATGGGTATGAGACAATTTTAGGGCTGGGAGGCTGCTGACAGGGCTGAGGGGGACTCACTGAAGGTGGCAGACTGTCTAGGTGAGGTGGCACTGGCTGCTCTGATGGTGGTGGTGTGCTGGGAATGTATGGCTGGGGCACAGGTGGTTCATATTCTGGATCCCCTTGCAGAACAGGCTTGGTCAGCTTCTGGTCTTTGGGCTTCATTACCTGGGCCACAAAAACTGCTCTGTCCCTTTTTATTGACACAGAATCAGACCCAAGTGGGCATGGGCTGGGCCACCTGAAGCCAGAAGTCAACATAGGTGAACTGGTCTGGGAATCTGGGGGTTCCTGTTATGACCTGATAAATGGCCCTGACAGGAGGAAATTCTAGGGAACCTTTAGGGGGCCAATTGATCCCAAAAGTGGGCTACTCCAACTCACACAGTGTGCATAGCACTTTCTGGGAGACATTTTGATCCCATAATCTCCCAAGAATCCCTTCTTAAAATGTTTAAGCATAAAATCTAGGACCGTGGGCTTTGAGGAACTTCCATCCATGGCAGTTAGAGGTGTTCTGTATACCCACCCTATGTATTCCCCCCTGTGTCAGTGGTGCAAAGAGAAACAAGGGTGGGTGCCCCTTCAAGAGAAGAGCCCAATTAGATACCTGCCTGGCCGCATCCTGAAGGAGCTTCAGTGCCTCTTAGCATCAATGGTGGGGTCAGCCTTGTGACTCTGGATCAGGTTTTCCCGACACCCTAGGCCATATGAGGATCACCACAGAAATGCAGGACAGACTCACTCAGACTCCATAGCTTTTCAGCTTTGGAGCCACAAACTCGAGCCTGAAGTGAGGACGAATCAGGCCGCTCATTCACACACACATTCACACCAGAAGATATTACAGTTTTTCCTTCCTCCCCTTTTGGGGAAGTCCCTGATCTACAGAATTCTTCTCAGAGATTCCCAGGAGTTGATCAGATTCCCCTCAACCCAGTGGGATGGGACCTGACTGAGGGCTGACTTATACCCGGGGGCTTACCTAGTCCAGACTAGGAACCAAATTGCCAGGCAAGTTGGTTCACTTCTCTTTGGAGTCCAGTCAGGCAAGACTACTCAGAGGGTTGGAACTCCAAGGTGAAAGAGAATCCAAAATACCGTCAGGTGACACACTACCTTGTTTGGTTCTGACTCCCTCCCTACTCCAGTGCAGCTCAGCCACCAGCCAGTAGCTCAAGGGGCCAGAATGGTTGGAATCTTGCTGGGGCCAACAGAAATGTTGTGGAAATATTGTCTGCCAAGAAACCAAGTGACACCCAGAAAGTAGGAGAACTTGGACTTTATTTGACACCAGTGGTCCCAGATGAGCTCATACTCAAAATTCTGGGCCCTGAGCAGTGAAATTATAGGATTCTTAAAGGGTAGTTCAAGGAATAAGGTTACAGTGAGCATGCTAGTTGCTAGTAGGTGGGCTCACATTGGGAGTTAGGGATCAGGGTAGTTTAGGTGGGAGCAGTGGGGGACCTGTGTCTGGAAGTCTGTTTTCAGAAGGAGACAAAGGCAGGAATGGGCAGCAGGGGATCTGTAGCAGGAAGTGTGTTTACAGAAGGAGACAAAGACAGGCAGGAATGGGCAGTTATCTCCCCAGAGGCCTTTTATCTTGGCCCTGGATCCATTTTATGGCATAACTAGCAACTTCTCATGTCCTTATAACCTGCTTTTAGGGTGATCTTCCTGTTCAACAGAGCCACATTAATTCCTTTTAGGAGTGATGGCCCCAATGACCTAATCACCTCCCACTCAGCCCCACCTCTTAAAGGTGCTACTAACTCCCAACATTGCCAGCTTCCAATCTATGCACCTTTGGGGACACACTCAAGCCAGATCTACATCATAGCAGTCACTTGTCTTCAGATCAAAACGTCCTGTAATTTATAACTCTCAGGGAATTTCTCTCTCAATTTGGACATGTCCCAAGCAGTGCCAAACAAATACCACAATACTACAAATACTAACTAAATGGTCCTTTTTCCTGTGGCAGCTATTTAGTTTAGAAACAAACAAACATAAAAATTAAACAACATATAAGGCTTACCACCAAGCAAATAAGTCACAAAATATGCAAAGCTCTCAACGTCATTCAGATATACACAGCATCAATTCCCAAGTCATTTCAGAAGAGCCTCAGAAAACCACCAGGCCTCTACTTTAAGACTATGAGCTGTGGGGTCAAAATGACTGTAGGGAGCTGACCCAGAAGTTACAACTGTTTCACAGCCACACTGGCACTCAAGGGACCTAATTAAAAATCACAGACATGTGGTAGCCAGGCCAGGAGACTAAAGGACTGGTCTCCTATTTCCACAGTCATGTTCACAGAGGTTGCTATGGAGACAGCCGGTGTTCTTCATGAATCAACAGCTGCTGTGGCTCTGCCTGCACAGAGGGCGCTGGCTCCTTACACAACACTTGTGCATGAAGATGGCTCAGGGCAGGAGGGACCCAGCCCTTCTTTGTGGGCTTGAGTGAGCTCTGGCAAGGCCTGTTTTCTCCCCCTCCCCCAGCCCAAACATGGCTTGATTGTTAAAAACAATGAGCAATCATGCCTGACTTTTTGCCCTGTTGCTGACTGTCCACATGATTTTCCTGTGACCTTCAAATCTCTTCTGAAGGGTATTATGAAGGAAATTCCAGAACAACCTTGTATCACTGATGTGTTGCCACAGACTCCAGAGCAACCTTTCAGGTATGCAGAGTTTGTCCCTGAGGCACCACCTTCTCACTAATCCAAAGGCCACTTTTGCTTTGTTGTGTGGAGTCCCTCTTGCTAACACCATAATGTGAAGCCTGCTAAATGCAAGCTTTGTGCTCTGCATTTGCTGCTTACAGAGCAGAACATTTCCTTGCAGTGGATTTCCAAATCCCTTTTCCCAGTGAACTCATGGTCAACTCTAAGAGGTGGAATAGGAAAGTGGCTCCTAGCTGATTCAGGAGCTGCAGGGGTTAAGCTGCATAATGACAAACTTTAGAGCTGAACAAATGAAGGACAAACCATTTAAATGCATGGCTTCAAGGCACTGAGGTCAAGACCATGCAGCCATTAAGAAAGAATGAGGCAAAGCTAACACACTGGAGCCCAACCACACCACAGGCTGAAAAGAATAAGGAGCAGAGCAGTGTTTGATGTGTTCCCATTTGTAGAGAAGAGAGGACAGGGAGCAAAGGGAGAAAGCAGATATAAGTATGCAGAGCACAAACCCAGAAGCACTCCCAAGAAACTGGTAACAGATTTTTTTTTTTAAGAACAGAAATCTGGCTGGGAATGGGATGGATGGGACTTCCTTTTCACTAGATTTTGAAGTTGTTATAAATGTTATGGACATACTATCTTGTGAATTTTACTTAATATAGTTTCTGTGGTGCTGGGGGTTGAACTCAGAGCTTTATGCATGTTAAGCATGTGCTCTGTCACTGAGCTACACACTAGCCTCCAAAGAAATAATTTTGAAAACACTTTATACTCATTTGCAAGTATAAAGCAACAGGAAAACCACACTCTGTATGTGTGTGTGTTCAATACAAACCCAATCAAAATCTCAGCTTGCTTTATTGTAGAATTTTACAAGCTGCTTCTAAAACTCAAATGCAAATGGCCTCAAAGAGCCAAAATAAATCTGGAAAATTTTCAAGTTGGAGGCAAATTCTACTTGATTTCAAGAACTATTATAAAGCTATGCTATTCAAACTTCATGGTGTTGGAACTGTGATAGACATAAAAACAATGGTACAGAATAGAGAGCCTATGTAGCCAAATCTCCAGAGGGTACCAGAAACTCAGGCAGTAGTTACCATCCTCTTTCAGGGAGAAAGCTGGCAGTGAAAACCTGGAAGGGATGCTTTTCACTATATATTTATTTAATGTTGGAATCATGTGGATGGATTACCTATTTTTAAAAACCTACATCATTCTTTTCCTGAAAGCAGTTTATATTAACTTTTCAGGACAAATTATCAGGGAGCATCTTCCATTCTGGTAAACACAGTAGGGAAAAACCAAATGGTCCATCAGATTAATCTAAACCAAGGTCAGCATCCTAAGGCTCTGAGTTTTCAAAAGACAGTCATCAGTTCTTCTAGAGAAGGGGGCATCTAGAAAAAGGCTGTCGAACCCTGAATAACATTCCTTGGTCACATCTTGTCCCAAAGCCAAAATCCTTGTCAAGAAAGAGGCTAAATCTATGCTTCTCCCTACCCCCATCTGATACCTCACTCAACAGAAAGACTTTTTTTTTTAACCAGTGAAGCCTTTTTTTACCTCCCCTACCAGTGAAGCTGTAATACCAGTCAAAAAGGGAACAACACTTCCATCACCCTCAGAAGTCTCCCAGGCCTAAAGATGATTCTTCTCTCATGAAATCCCTACCCATCCCCAAGCCATTTGAAGCATGTATCTACCTTTTTTTTTTTTTGGTTCTTTCAGATAGGAGAGTAAATCTAGGTCATCTTTCTCCATCTTGACTGGAAGCAAAATCCCAACACAAATTTTCATTTTGTTTTTTAATATAGGGTCTCACTATGTAGCCCAGGCCAGCCTCAAACTCCTGACTCAGCCTCCAGAGAGCTGGGATTACAAGTGTGTACAACCATGCTCAGCTAACAAAAGCTTTTAAGGAAGATGAATAATCTCCAATTTGCATCAGACCTTATGATTCTTAACCTTATTTGCATGTTGCAATCACCTGGGGAGTTAAAAAAATGCTAGGGTCTTGATTGGCTTAATTGGTCTTGAACAGGGTTTTCCACTTAAAGTTTTCTTAAGAGCTATAAAAAGCTTAACTTGATGCTTAGGTGCCATTTTATGCAAAGACGTGAGGATTTAGCATTTGACCATTACAGGTGAAGCACCCCTTAAGAACAGGTGCCAGTGCTCCAGCCAGTGACACAAGTGGTTATGGGAAAAAGCAGTCCTTAGTCAAGTCACCTCAATTAAATGCATGAACTAGGTGAAAAACAGGACAAGTCTTCAGTTGGAAAAAAATGAATAAGGAATGAATTAGATATTGGGGAAATTATTATTAATTTTCTTATGTGTTTAATGGCTATGAAGAACAACGTTAATTTTAAATGCATGCGAAAATACTTGGAGATGAATTGGGAGCTAATTTACTTTAAGTATTTAAGGGGAAAAAGCTCCCAGTCTCCTACTTTTATAACTAGTTTATAGTCTGCAACAGAGTCCTAGAAGACTCAGTAGCACATGAACAGGATGAAGGATGAAGGAAGGAGAGAAAGCACACACACCCTCCTTTTAGGGAGGTGTCCCAGAATTTGCACACAGCACTTCTTAACACCCACTGGCCAGAGCTTAGTTATAGGTTCAGATTCTCTGCAAAGGAACTTAAAAATATAGGTTTGCTTGAGACTGGTTTCATGCTCCTCCAAACCCAAGCTGCCTATTACTTCAGAGAAGAGACCATTGGGAGCAGTGACTAATCTCTGCCAACCATAAAACTAGCTACCTGGGAAAATTCTCAAAAGATGTATTGCTACAAGGTTAAAGAGATGATTCCAACAGGAAAATTGGAGTCTAGCTTGGAATTCCAGAGAAAAGAAACACTTCTTTCCTGAGCGAGGTGTATTAAGAGCACTCCCCCACTTTTGGTGGTAGGGAGGACTGGGTCTTGTGCATGCCAGGCAAGCACTCTTCTACTGAGGTATATATCCAGCCCCCATCTGACCTTTTTCGTTCATAACCATTTGGACCGATAATCAGCATTTCCCAAACTTGAATGTGCCTTGAGATCTTGTAAAATGCAGATTCTAATTCAGCAGTTTGGGATAGAACCAAGATTCTGCACTTCTAACAAGTTCCCACTGCTGATCTGAGGATCTGACTTTGAATGGCAAAGGCGAGCACCCTCGATAGTTCAACTGTGTCCTTCCAAAAAATGCATTCAAGTCTTAACCTTCAGTACTTATGAGTGCAAGCTGATTTGGAAATAAGATCTACATTACAATGTGGTTATACTGGATTGGAGTAAGGGCTAAATACAACCAATAGCATCCTTTGAAGAAGAGGAGAGGACACATAGGACCCACTTAGGGAAGAAGGCCTCACTTAGTGAAGATGGAGGCAGAGATCAAAATGATGTAGCTAAGGAAGGCCACATATTGCCCGCCAGCAGCTGACCATAAGCAGGAAGTGTAACCTGTACTTAGAAACTGCTTTTGCTGAAAAGCACTGCTTCCTTACTTGGCCCATGAATTAACTAAAAGCAAGAGAAAAGCTTGGCATCTCTGTCTCCATTTTGTATCTGTCTTTGTTCTGAGTCATTAACCTTGTAGCCACCTTGAAGCCCAGGAAACACAGGATTGGTCCACAAGGAGGAATAGAGGAAACTGTTCCCCCAAAAGGAACAGTAAAACCTCCTATAGACAGACCACGCTCCAGTCAGTAATGACTTCTTTATCTTGATCAGATTGCCCCCCTCAAATGATGATAGCAATAACAACTTCTCCATAGACTCTCTTGTTGGGTCTGGGGATCAGAAGACAAAATGAGCCAGTGCCCCCATACCCTGTGAGAGCACTGTGAGCCCCACATCCTGTAAAGGGATAGATGGTTTCATAAGTTATGGTCCCCTGGGGATGCCTCAAAATGCCACAAGGCTGGTAAGCAGGAGGCTTTCACAGAACTGTGTATATGTTCCTGCAGAGATGTGTTAAGAGACCACTACCCCTGACTCCTGCACCTCCCCTCCCCAACAGAGTGTGTTTCTACAAAGATATTATCAAAAGGCCATTCCACCCCTGACTCCTAACTCCCCTCCCCAACAAAAAGGACCAAATTTAAAAAAAAATCATCTGTGAATGAAGAGAGCTACTGACTTTCAGGTCTCCCTGTCCATTTCTAAGGGCAGCTTTTCCTTCCTCTAATAAATCTTACTTGTGTGCTGACCTTGTTGTCTCGTGAGTCATATGCTGCCTCGCTGGCCAATTCTTTGGCTAGTGAAGGCAAGGACCTTCACCACCAGCCTGCAACACTCTCAAACCCAGAACTGAGAAAAAGATCCACCAGGCCATATGGTGACCACGACTGTCCAATAATTAGGCATATCTTTTGGCCCCTGCCCCAGGTTCATTCTCTATTTAAACCTAAAGCTTATATCTGTACCCTTCTGAAGATAAGTGCTTATCCTGTCTCTTCCTGTGGCATGCCTGTGCTGTACAATAAATCTCCTTTCTCTGCTCTTCACCACTACTCATGTCTTTATGACAAGTGGAAGTCCAGGGGTTTCGGCCTGGGGCCTAAACTTGGTTTCAGAAGAAACAAGGATGGATCCTTTCCTGGAGCCTCCAAAGGGAGCATGGTCCTGCCCACATCTTGACTTCCGACTTCTAGCAAATCTTTTGAACCCAGGATAGAACCCAGGGCCTCACATACATACGTAAGGGCTCTACCACTCAACACTCCCAGCCCTCTATTTTTAGAGCTGCTCCATTTGCTGTAATTTGTTCAGGCAGCCGTAGTAGCAAACTAGCACACTCCTTGGTTTGGAGTGGCATGTGCATAGGCTGGAAGATTCTCTCACGGTTTTCTGCATTGTTGACATTGTGTCAGGATTCATTTCCTTCATTCCCCAGGCAGCATTTCTCAATGCATACAGCAATGACAGAAGGCTCATCCAAAATCCATATTTATAGGCAACACGCTACCCACGGAATCAGTAGTCCTAAAGGTTAATCTCAACACCACCTTTTCATTTTTTACTTTTTAGGCAACACTAGGATTTGAACTCAGTGCTTCATGCTTGCTAGGCAGGCACTCTTACTGCTTGAGTCACTCCAACAGCTCTTTTTTTGTGATGTGTTTTTTTTGAGATAGAGTCTAGCAAACTATTTGCCTGGGCTATCTTCAAACCGCAATCCTCCTGGTCTCTGTCTCCTGAGTAGCTAGAATTACAGGTGTGAGCCACCAGTGTGGTCAAACACCACCTTTTTAAACAGGTGTGCAGAGTGACTACTCTCTGGACTGTTTCTTCAGCTTCTGCAATGTGAATTCAAAGCTGAAATGTGTAAAAAGCTGACTCTCCACTTTAAGGACTGCCCTGAAACCCTACTGTCAAAACCTCAATCCTTCTGCTAAAGAAATGAAGGGTCTTTGCAGATATAATTAAGACATAAATTAAGAGCTACCACATTAGACTAGACCTAATTAAAAGGCAGAATGCAGCCAGGTGTGGTGGTGCACACTTGTAATCCTAGCCCTTGGGAGGCAGAGCAGGAGGATCATGAGTTCCAGGCCAGCCTAGACCCCATCTCAAAAAACTCAAAACAACAGCAACAAAAACAGAATGTCTGTTAAAGAACAAATGCCTCTGCAACTGAGCCAGATGCTTTCCATTCCAGAGAAGAGCATTCACTCATGTTTTTCCATCTCTACCTCAAGTCACTGAACGCAAATGTACTGATGGAACTTTACTCCAAGAGGCAAAGAGCAGGGCCACTGGTCAATGCTGGGTCCCATTTGGTGAGAATGACTGGTGCAAGCTAGTGTCAATCATTTAAACTTAGTGTGAAAAGAGGGGCTGTAGGGAGATGAAAGGTTTGTTGTGCTACTCACTAGATGTGAGCAGGAGTCTACCACTAAGCAGTCTCAGTTTCCCCTTCTGAAAGCTGGGGTTTCTAACACCTGCTCCTCTTACATGGTAGGGGCTGTGGATCACCAGGGGGCTTTTAGGAGTAAAAGGCTAATCCTGATGAATGAGGCAAGCAATAAAGCAGGAACAGGAGCTCCCTGGCAGTCCTGGGGAATGGAGACCACCTGTTTGCCTACAGCATGAACTATCTGGTGGTCTTTTGCAAACTGCTGTTTATTAACTAGGTCTAACTTAGGTCTTGGTCGCTCTTTTTAATCATTTGCTTGGGATGATTCTTGTTCTATGTAAAATTGGTGGAAGTGCTCAGAATAATCAGTTTCTATAGATTTTAAAAAAACAGTTAAAAAATGCATATTTCCCCTGTCCTTGTTCCTCAATTTTTTTCCCCAGTGCTGAGAATGGAATCCAGGGCCTGGTACATGCTATACCTGACCCCCACCAATGAACTACAACCCCAGATCCTTCTTCCTCAAGTTCAAGGTAGTTCTACCACAACAAATGACTTCAAGAGCCTGGAAAATATATCATAGGTGCAAAAAATATATATACACACATATATATATATTTAAAAACATGAGAACTCTGGTTGCCCGTCTGGATGGGCAGGATTGATTGAAAAGGCTGCATGGGTTGGTGGGAGTGGTTTTTTTTGTGGTACTGGGACTTGAACTCAAGGCTTACACCTTGAGCCACTCCACCAGCCCTTTTTTGTGATGGGTTTTTTTGAGATAGGGTCTCACGAACTATTTGCCCAGGACGGCTTCAAATCATGATCCTCCCGATCTCTGCCTCCTGAATAGCTAGGATTACAGGAGTGAGCCACCGGCACCCAGCTTGGTGGGTGTGTTCTATATCTTGATAGGGTTCTGTGAGTGCAAAGGCAATGCATTTGTCAAAACCCAGCCAATGATTGTGCATTTCCTTGTTTGTAAATTGTACATGCAAGTTTTGTAAGAGATAGATTTTCCACAAAGTTTCTTTATGAAAACACCACCTTTTTGTGTAACTGAAAAGAATAATATGCTAGTGAGTGCTGACCCAGCCTGACCTGAATCCATGTTTCCTAGCACTGAGTCAGAAGGCTCGCACTGGAATCCCTATGTTTCTCATACCATCAGAGTATGAATGACATCCGGTGGAGCACAGCAGATCACTAGTCTGAGTTCTGAAGCTTGACACCTGGTTTTCAACTCCATTTCCTATGATTTGAAGTGAGTCACTTAACTTCTAAGCCTGTAGTCATTTGTAGAACAACAATAATAATTGTTTCTATTTCATATAGTTGTTATTACAGCGATCAAATCAGAATTTAACACACAGTAGACACATGGTAATCACTAAAAATTGTTGACTTTTGATACAGATGGTTGTGTTATTTAATTGCCTGACTACAAGTTCTACTCATTTGGAAACTTTGTCCTTTACTTATTTTTTTAAATAGGAGCAAAGGTAGCAACTCTTTGTTTTAGCATGTAGTAAAGGAATTATGTCTGTTTACTTCTATACCACGATAACCATTGAAAGAAGCGTAATTGTCAGTAACAAGATAGTTTTTATTTTACAAACATAACAAGTGCTGAGTTTTGTCCCCCTGAAACTCATATGCTGAAGTCCTATCACCTCAGAATGTGACAATTTGGAGACAGAGCCTTTAAAAAGGTAAGGTAGAATGTGGTTATATGGATGGCCCTAATCCAATCCAATTGGTGTCCGTATAAGAGGAGGAAATTTAGACAAACACATACCAAGGAAAAATTATGTGAAAACACAGGGAGAACACAGGCGTCTATACACCAAGGAGGAACCCTGCTGATAACCTTAATTTCAGGCTATTATTTCAATTTTCATTGTTTAAGCCACCCAGGCTGTGGTACATTGTTATGGCACCTCGAGGAAACTAACACAACTGTACCCCAGATTTGGGTAACAATCTACTTTAATTTTTGCTTTTACTTCCTGGTTCTATTTAACTTTTGAGTTTGGCCCTTTTAATAGTCATTCTTTTTAATTTTCCTGTCACCTCATCTAGCCATCCTGCCTTACATGTATTAGGGAGAGGTCCATGTGTAAAAGGAGATAACATAGTAATGGTGCAACTTCAGGCATCTGAACTTTTTGGAGGAGGGGGACAATTTAGGGTAAGATAAGCTACAGCTGAGCCTCCCACAGTGCACCCCTTATGCTCCCCCTACCCCTGTCATGAGAAGCTGACTGCACTATTGCAGGCTTTCCATCATTAATGAGGACTCTCATAGATTTCTTCTCTGACTCCTTTCCACATTTCACACTGCTGCCCTGATTATCCTTTCTTTTCTGAAGGTTGTTCTTCCTGGCCAGCTACAAAAGTTTCCAAGGCTCATTACCACAGTGCTGAAATCAGCATCATCTTAAAGCTGAGGGGGAGTGCCTGCTTTCATATAATGCCCATATCAGATACAGATGCTTCAGGCCCACTAAGAAGCAACTCTGATTTTCCTGGGCTCAAAGGCATTAAAAATAGGGCATTTCATTGCTCAGGCAATTTACTGAACATCTCAACAGCTTTCCCCTCCTGTGGGTGCCAAGAGTGAGATTTTTTTTTTTCCTCTTAGGGTAGAGGAAAATCTGAAGATGTTTCTGTGCAATCAGAGCCAATACAGGCGTGACCAATATATAGGTCAGGATGCCTTCTATTCTGTAAGGTACCACCTGTCCAAGGACTTAGCCCCACCCCCCACCTCTCAGGGGACTCCCATTCTGGCTGTGGAAAAGGGGCAGGGTGTGTTTGGTCAGTGACTCACTACGGTTTGGTGGCTGACACAGGCAGTCATCCCCTGGGGTGATGTGTGGAGGCTTCTGGCTGTGAAGGAAGGTGACCCTCACCACACTGCAGGAGGGAAGTGTGGCAGGTCTGTGGTCCCTGGGAGGATAGCACCTCACTCACATGGAGAGCAAGTGGGTGGTGGGCCCTGGAGAGGTCCCCAAAACACTTGATCAAGAGGAGGCTGATGGCCTCTGGAGGTGAGGTCCTCCTTGCAAATTTTGCACCCACCACCCCCCAGGTCCTCCTCACCCAGCCCTGGGAAACCTTTGTAGATTTTTGGAGGTTTCAGATTTCTTTGAAGGCGTCCCTTCCAAATCTCTAACTGTATGTATTCCTCCTTTCTTTCCCTCCTGACACAAGGCTTTTGAAGTTCAAAGACCAATAATGGAACCTTTTTTTTCTGTTTCCTCCTGTGTTATTCATACTCTTATACAATTAGCACTGGGGCTTTTCACTTATTTTTGCAGTGCTGGGTTTGAACTCTGGGCCTCCTGCATGACAGGCAAGTGTTCTACCACTGAGCTATAGCCCAGACTAAGATCAGAGACTTTTTACATCTCCTCAGAATAAATTTTTAAATGCATAAAATTACTCATATTGAAACACAAGTTGCCAATATATGTTTAAATGAAATGTGTGATGTAGCCACGTATGTGCTTATTAATGCATTAATAAGGTAAAGTACCTTAGTTTCAAATTTTTGATGAGCGCAAATGTCTTTTTTTTCTTTTTTTGGTGGGATTGGGATTTGAACTCAGGGCTTTGTGCTTGCAAAGCAGGCCCTCTCCTGCTTGAGCCACACCTCCAGTTTAGTTTTTTCTTGTTATTTTGGAGATAGGTCTTGTGAACTCTGCCTGGGTTGGCTTCAAACTGCAATTCTCCTGATCTTAACCTCCCAAATATCTAGGATTACAGATGTAGACCATGGACACCCAGCCACAAATGTCATTTTAAGATTTTTGCTATAAATGTAACATACTATGACAATACCTGCATTTTCTATTGGTAATAGTCATAAATACAATACTCCCAATTGTCAAAGTTTTCAGCTAAGGGCTACCATGATCCAAAAATATTAAATGGAAAATTCTAGAAATAAACACATAGTAAGTTTTAAATGCACACTATCCTGACTATTGTCATGAAATGTCAAGCCATCCTACTCCTTTCTTCTCCTCTGTGGCACTTGAGCCATCCTTTTTCCAGGGTATCTATGCCATTACGTGACACTTACCTGCTACACTTAGTAGCCGTCTTGGTTAGCAGATTAACTGAGGCAATATCCCAGTGCTTGTGCTCACGAAACACTTAAGCCACCTTAATAATGTCTCTAAAGTTACAAGAGTACCGATACTTACTGAAATTTGGATATGCCAAAGAGAAGTTGTAAAATACGTCAAGTCAAGTGCAAAGGTGAAAGTTATCGACTTAAAGAATGAAAAAAATTGTATGCTGATGTTGCTAAGCTCTACAGTAAGTTATTGCTAATCTTTTATTTTGTTGCTTTATAAATTAAGTTTTATTATGGTCCTATCTGCATTAAAAAAATCCAGTTTATATAGGGTTGTACTCTTCACAGTTTCAGGCATCCACGGGGGGGCTTGGAACATATTCCCCAATGACAAGGAGGGTCAACCAACTGTACTTGAGGTCCATCATCTCCATAAAAATTCCAGAAATGCTTGATTTCAGTTAGAGTTTACATCAACAACTGTGAGAGGTCTGAGATTTTACCTTTACAAATTAGTCTGAGACATTTTCATGGACCTGATAGAAGACATGAGACCTAAAGAAGTTTATCACTCATCAACAGCAGTAGCCAGGGGATCAGTCTGTGATAGTTCTGTGGGCCCAGTCTCCCACTGGGTCAGGGAAAGAGGACCAGATGACACCTGCACAAAGGTGAGCTGTGGTATACCATGTGAAATTTCAATGGGCATATTGCTTTCAAGTGAATTAATCAATATTTAACAAATTCCTGTTTCAGTTTCTAAAGTAATGAAAATGAGACCCACATGATACTCTTTGAGGTTCTCAATAGTTTTTTAAGCATGCTTACTTAAAAATACTCAAGAACCTTGGCTTGGACAATTAATGGAGGGCAGGCAGGGGCAGAGAGAAATAATTGAACCAAAAAGACATTAGATAATAATCAAAAACATTTAAAAAGAACATGTTAGACTACATAATACTTAGATTCCCAACATTAGAATTCTGTGACATGGCAGATAAAACTCTCTTCTAACACTGTTTTGGAAGGAGACAACAGCATATGAGGAAGGAGGGAATAGATCCCTTCAGAGACCTGGTGAATCTAAGGCTTAATTCTTCCTTCTAACACAATATCACACGTGTCCCCACCAGACACTCAGAAAGAGCAGAAGACATGAAGGAAATCAGAAAAACAAAACAAAAAAACCAAATAAACAAGAAGAAAACCTGAGTGTTTAATCTTTTTTCTGTTTCTGCAACAGAATACCATAAATGGTATAATTTATAATGAAAAAAAATTTATTTCTCACAGTCCTAGAGGCTGAGAAGTCCAGCTTCAAGGTACCTATACCTGGTGAGGGCCTTCATAGCTACACCATAAGATGGCAGAGGGCATCATGTGGTGAGAGTGACAAATACACTCACCTGTCCAAACTCAAGGAATGGACTCAGACACATGGAATAAAAGTGAAAACGATTGCTTTAATGGCGATCTTGCAAGATCAATCAGGTGCAGGGTGAGCAGAGACACCCTGAGCAGTTATAACAAGCATATTGTCTAGTGTGCAAGTCCCTCCCCCGGTTCCTCACTGGGTGAATACTATGGAGTGTACATTCTTTTTCCAGACATCACCTAGATTTCCTACTGGATTTTTAAAAATATGCCTCTCTTGGGCTTGCTCAAATTTTAGAGGCAGGCTTTAGTTGGTATCTGTCTCCTTTGTGGCAGGAAGGCCTTCCTGTGGTATGTGCTTTCTGCAACATACAGTTTTTATCAAGTTCCTCATTGTATCATGATTTGCCCCTCTCAGTTTAAGTTTTCTTATCAATTGGCTCTGCCCTAACCTTCCCAAGCTGATTGTGCAAGCAGCCAGAGTTAAATACTTTGCCTTGGAAATGGACCACCACTGACTTTATTTTCAATATGAAAAGGTCACTTGTATAACAAATCCATTCCCTGGGTAACAGGTCCCTCCTGAGATAACAGCATTAATCCACCATGAGTGTGGAAACCTCCTGGCCTTATCACTTGAAGGTCTCACCTCTTAAACTGTAACAATACAGTTGAAATTAAGTTTCAGCATGACAGCTGGCATGAAGCTCAGTGGTAAGGTACTTGGCCCAGCTGGTGCAAAGCTGTGGGTTTGATCCTCAGGAATGAAAAAACATTTCAACATGAGGTTTGGAGGGGGCATTCAAACCACAGCACTGAGTATCTGTCCAAAAGACGCTGGAATAAGCACTATCTGAATGATTAAAGTGTTACTGGAGGAGAGGTGAGGGGTTTTCCACAGTTTCCCAGTTTCCACGCAAAATCACAGGAGCTTGAGATCCACTCATGGATAGTATTTCAAGGTGTCTCATAAGGTAGAAGTTTTAGCAAGAATTTATTTTAGTATAACAGGATAAAGTAGGGAGAAGTGAAGGGGAAAACATTTTCTGCTCCCCACACAGGAAATTGGAGTAAAGACTCAAAATGGTGGCTCAGATACTGTCTGAACTGGGGGCATACACATCACCAAGTTAAAGTCTAGCAACCCTAATCATTAGACAATGGTGCACAAGATGAGTGCTGTGTATTATTTTAAAACATAGAAATGTGATCTAGTGCTACTCAAAACACAGGAACAACAGCTGAGTTGTAGACTTCCCTTTGCCAGACAAGCCTTTCATTCTCTCTGTCCCTCTACCCACGCAAGGAGCCTTGCAGCTTGTTAACATCGCAGAGAGGAAGGCAGGTGCAGAGGGTCCCTCTGTATCTCCCTGTTCTTGTCATTTAACATCTAAAAGGAGACAGGAAGGGGCTAGCTGTTCTGGCTTTTCAGTTTTTATTTCCTTGGTCTAATGTCTTTTCATATTTATTAAAAACATGCAATTTTCCCCATAGGAGCCCCAAGAGAAGGTGAGATCCCAGCTCACACAGAAAGCAGTAGCATTCTCTTTACCCTATCAGCCTACAATGGTGTGAACCAAGCTGGGGACCAAAGCAGGTGGGAGAAATCCTGAGCTAGGCTGTGAATCTGCAGGATTCCAGGACCCATGTTCCATGGTCATCAGTTAACACACACTGGTAGTGGTAACATCTGGTCTCCAAAAGTAGAAACTGTTTCTGGAGGCTGAGGGCAGGAGACCTGGGGAAAACCAGAGGCAGAGGAGTCCAAAAACACAGCCAAAATGTGCTGACATTGCAGTTTTGCCTAGGATGAAAGTGGAAGTCAAGTCAGTTTGGATTTTTAGATACTTGCCTTTTTCTATTTCCACTCACAACCTTGGCATGCATAGTGTGATGTTTATTCATTTTTCTTTCTCTTGTCTCCCCGCTTCCCCATGATTTTTGTTCACGTCCTGTGGGTTTACAGTGCAGAGTTGTAAACAAGGTTGATGGTGGCAGGCAATGCCCTTGGCAAAGAGGAGCAGCTGCATCTCTTTCCATGCAACATCCTCCTGTCCCCAATCTCCATCCCTCCCCTGAAGCCCTGATTTACTGTGTTCTTGATGTCTCTCCTCTGACTGATTTCCACTCATTGGCCTCAGGAAGGTGTTGGAAAACCAGTCAATATTAAAGCATCAGGGTTCTGCTGGCTGCTCTGGTTATCTAGTGCTTACATAAAAACCACTGCAAAATCTAGTGACTTGTGGTGACAATCATTGTGTTATTGTTTCTATGGTTCTCTGTGTCAACTAGGTTCAGTTGGGTACTTCCTCTTCCAGATCTCTCAGGGTTTCTCAATGAGGATGTTGCTATTGGTCTTGGGAGGCAGAAACAGTGTGTGTGTGTGTGTGTGTGTGTGTGTGTGTAGAAGACAAAAGTAAGGGTCAATAGCAGAACTCTCCTCCACTTGAAAAGTCACTGTTGAAAAATAAAAGTCTCTCCACACTTACAATTTATCCCTAGTTATACCAGCTTCAGATAAGAAACACTACTCTAGACCAAGGTCAGAAGATTGGCCCTCTCCCTTAGAAATTCTTTCCTGTGACTAATGCCCATTTTATGTCTAAGTGGCTGTTACCTCAGCTGGGTGTGAAGAATTGGGAGTTCCAGGCCAGAGTGGTTCCACATGTCAGGTCTAGCCACTCACCCCAATACACCAAATAAGAGATAGTGTGTTGTGAATGGCAGAGAAAGGAGATTTATTAACACTGCACAGGCACACCATGGGATGAGGCACAGCACTTCAGGGTAAGACATGAGCTTTACGTTTAAATAAAAGAAGAATTGGGGCAGAAGATGAAAGATTTGCATAATTATTGAGCAGTCCCCGGCAAAGTGTGGCCTGGTTCATCATTAATATCTCAAATCTGGCTCTGCAAATGATTCCAGAGAAATTGTTATCGTTGTTATCATTGGAGGCAAATGATTTGGTTCCCATGAGGTGACTACCACTGCTCCAGGATTCAGCATCCTGATTATAGGCAATTGTCCTCATTTTGGGAGATGCCCTGCCCTGAGGCTCTGCTGATTCTCCAGAAATGGCCCCCATTTTCAAACATAATTGAGAAATAAACCAGGAAACTTTGTTTTTTTAACCTAAAATTTTATATTATTACTTACAAGTGATTCTTCATTTTTTAAAAAGTTAAATTTTAAATTGACAAATAAATATATATGTATGACCTGCAACTTTTTTTTTTTCTTTTTGCAGTACTGGAGTTTGAACTCAGGGCTTACACCTTGAGCCACTCCACCAGCCCATTTTTGTGAAGGGTTTTTTCAAGATACAGTCTTGTGACCTATTTGCCCAGGCTGGCTCTGAACCTCGATCCTCCTGATCTGTGCTTCCTGAGTAGCTAGGATGACAGGTGTGAACCATTGGTGCCCAGCTCAACACATTGTCTTGATGTAGCCATTGTGAAATGATGCCAAATTAACATTTGGCAATTTAAATTGTAAGTTTGAGAGAGAGAGAGAGAGAGAGAGAGAGAGAGAGAGAGAGAGAGAGAGAGTGTGTGTGTGTGTGTGTGTGTGTGTGTGTTGCAGTGCTGGGGATCAAACTCAGGGTCTTACATATGCCAGGCAAGTGCTCTCCTACTGAGCTACAACCTCAGCCTCAGCCCTCAGGTATCCTTAATATCTCTGCAAAGTTAAACCGTGACTATTTCGTTCTATAGTTATATGTTTTAAGATAAAAAAGCTAACCTATTTAGGAAGTCCTTTGAAGGGCCTCGGGAACATATTGTGAAAAGTAGAAGTAGCAATAAAATAGAAGAATCACGTTTCCTAAAACAACTTCACCTCAGGGCAGAAACATACCTACCAGCCCCATATATACTAGATTGGGGCACTGTCATAAAGATCTCACCTAGCATCTTTAGGCCATAGTTCAGGACACCTTCAGATTGGCCATTTTTCTTCTCACCTGCTAAGGAAGCTGACAGGCATAGTGTGAGGTCTGTCCTGCCTCTTCAGCTGGTTCGTGCAGTATCCCTTCCCTAGCGTGTGCTACAGACACAGCAGAGAAAGTGGCGCAAGTAAGTAATTCCACTCTGAAAACTTCAGTTTTTGTTTATTTGGTGGTCCTGGGGTTTGATCAGGACCTCTTGCTTGCTGGGTAGATGCTCAACCCCTCAAGCCACTGTTCTAGAAAAGTTTTATTTATCACCCACAGGATTTCCATATTACTTCTTGAGTGGGCAGATAAAATGCTCTTCCTTGGGTATTCTATCTCAGCCACAGAGGTAGTGGTTGCTCTGTGTATCTGTTCTTCCTATATTTTTTAGAATTCTCTTAACTTTTCATTAACCAAACCCTCTTTACTGATTGTTTATACTAAATATTCGCTGTTCATATCACTGTGTTTTCTCTCGTTTCTGATTGGACTCAGACAGATTCACCATTGCTAGACCTGACCTGGCCAATATGGCGCTGTTCAGTGTAAGAGTACTTCAAGCACCTGAGGAACTGTTTTACTTAAAATTTTATTTGTAAGCCCGGCACCAATGAGCTTGGTGTCCTTGGGAGGCTGAGATCAGGAGGATCTCAGTTCAAGGCCAGCATGGGAAGAGAGTTCTCAAAATCCCATGTCCAAAATAACCAGAGGAAAATGGGCTGGAGGTTTGGCTCAAGTGGTGAGCACCTGCTTTGCATCTGCAAAGCCCTGAGTTCAAAACCCCAGTCCCACCAAAAAAATTTTTTTAATTGTAACAAACACATAAAATTTACAATTTTAACCTTAAGTCTACAGTTCAGTACTATTAAGTATATCCATATTGTTGTACCACAGATCTATAGAGCTTTTCATCTTTCAAAATGGAAAATCCACACCCATTAAAAACCTCTCCATTTTCCTCTACTATTTTATTTTTGTTAGAAAAACTAGAGCAGTATTTTTTTTGCATGCAAATGTCTCATCAATATTTTACTTTTAATTACATGTTGAAATATTTTGGATAGAAAAAGTTAGATAAGATACATTATAAAAAATTATTTCCTACACACACCTAAGCAGACAGGAAGCCAGGATTCAATGTCATTTTTTATTATAAATTACCAAGCAAATAGTAGGCACCCTCTAGGTGCTGAATTCCTTCTTACAGTTGGATCTCTTGTTAGGTACTGGGGACCTTAGTAGGTAGAGTATGTTCCTTGACCTCTGGCAGAAATGCAGGGAATCAGAGCCCTCAGATATGAATTGATAAGTGCTAGAGGCTTAAACATAGAATAAGTTTTGAAGGTTTACTTCTTCCCTAAAAGTATACTTCACTAATAATTTTATATTAATCACATATTAAAATGATAATATTTTAGATACACTAGGTTAAAATATTATAGCCAAAAAATTATTTTTATTTTTATTTTTATTTTTTTAATATGGCTACTAGAGAATTTTCAGTTATGTATGTGGCTTGAATTCAACTTTTATAGGACAGCCCTTCTCTACACCAACTTTCTATATATTCTTTACTCATTTTTTTTTTAGTGTTATTAGAGTTTGAACTAAGGGTCTCTCATATTTGCTAAACAGGCACTCTACCACTTGAACTACTCCACCAGTCCTGTTTTGTGTTGAGTATTTTCGAGGTAGGGTCCCCTGAACTATTTGCCTGGGCTGGCCTTCAAATCATGATCCTCCTGATCTCTGCTTCCTGAGTAGCCAGGATTACAGGTGTGAGCCACCAGTGCCCGACTTTACTGATTTTCTTGAATGGTTATGACAGTTATGAACAGTCCTTTGAACTTCCACAGCTCTCCAAATCTCTCTGGATATTTGTGGAGGACTTCTGCGAGCTTCTTGCCTGCCTGATCCTATTTCCTCCTATGCATCTCTGCCTCCTTATTGGGGACTGTCCCATGGGGTGGAACCTTGATGACAATTAATGGCCGCTTTCTACTACAGAAACTACAGGTTTCTGTGTTACCCTGGGTTATGGCTATACACCTCAGATTCCTCTCCCGGAACCTCCATTTTGTATTATGAGCAAGTGTTGCAAAAGACATTGGGTAAGTTGGAGGTCCTGTTCCTTAAAGCTGAAGCAAAGTGAGGCACAGGCGCTGTACTCATTTTGCCCACCTACTCACTTTTGCAGATGAGTTTAGCTTTGCAATGGCCAGGTTCCCCTCATTGACTGGAAATTAGTATTGATTCTGCTGGATTCTGACAACTGTCCAATCAATTTCCCTTTTCCTTAGGAGTCTGTTTGCAACCAAGAACCCTGAGAAGAATTGCACCTATGTTGCTCTTCTATGTACTGTACTTTAGCAAATCTAAGCTTTAGAATTCAAGCAAAACCTGAAGAACCAGGCTTTGTTTTGGATACACAGGAAGCAGACCCACAGATCTGTGGACCAAGACAGATAGGCGCTGTCACTCAGATGGGAGCACAGCTATCCTCTTCTGTGGTGTCCCTGTATTCATCTTAGGAACAGAGTGTAATTGACCAGCTGAAGTTTTATGGCCTGTGGTAGGCAGAAAAATGCCAGGACCCCCCACCCAAGATATCCATGTCTTAAATCTCCTAATGTATGGATGTTATCTTACATGGTAAAAGGGACTTTGCAACTATGATTACATTGAGAATCTCAAGTTTATTCTAGGTTATTTGGGTAGGTCCAATGTAATCACAAGGGTCCTTGAAAGTGGCCACCCTTTCCATCTTGATT
Source organism: Castor canadensis (assembly GCF_047511655.1). Taxonomy (NCBI): domain Eukaryota; kingdom Metazoa; phylum Chordata; class Mammalia; order Rodentia; family Castoridae; genus Castor; species Castor canadensis. The sequence goes on from NC_133398.1 coordinate 90,107,648, forward strand.
AAAGAGAGGAGACTATGGAAGCAGGATTAGAAAGATGATACACTGCTGGAAAGAGGGAATGTGAGCAGCCTCCTGAAGCTGGGAAGGGCAAGGAAGAAGAGCCTAGAAAGAGAAACAGCCCCGAAGATACCTTGATTTTAACCTAGTGAGACTTCTAATCTTCAGAACTGTAAATAAATAAATAAATTTGTGTTAAGATATTATGTTTATAATAATATAAACAAACAGAAACCAACACAAGGTCTACCCTTTGACCTAGGGAGGACATTGCTTTGATTGACAGTTCTACCAAGGCTGTAGCCTTGGGGAATAGGGAGGAGGATCCTGTATGAAAATCAGATGCCATTAGCAAATGAGGAAAAGGATGCTGAACAGGCAAAATATGAGTGCCTCCTGCAACCAACTACAAGTGAATTTTTGGGGTCAGCAATTGATTAGCGTAAATATTTTGGGTGAGAAGATTTGAGGAAGTAGAAGAGAGTTTTAAAGGGAATATAAATCCAATGCTTACAAACCTATGTGTGTGTATACATAAACATACAAACATGTATATACACACACATATATACATACACACATATAAATGCATTTTAAAAATTCCAAATTTTGTCAAAAAGAGTCTAATGAAACTTGAGGAATGACTCTCCCTCAGAAAAGATGAAATTAGTTTAGCCTTAGTACCTAGAAAACATATGGACCTGTTCCATAATGTGTTTAAGAATCCCTGATTCATTCAGACTTCTCAGTTGCTGATAAATGAGAACTACTAATAGAGACTTACTTAGAAGCAAATGAGATGGAAGTTAAGCAAATGAGATAGAAGTTATGCAAATGAGATGGAGGTAATGGTCCACTAATCTAAAAATACAACACATGATAAGAGACTTATAAGGGCAATAAAGGGAATTTGCCATATTTGTCCAAAAATCCTGATGGTGATCACATAAGGTCACTATAAAAAAAGGGCAAAGTGATGCAAAGCCATGGCTATGTCCAACAGTCTCAGTTTCTGAATGTGTATTCTGAGGAGGAAATAGTTTAACAGTTAAAGGTAGTGAAAATATCACTTTGGAATGCAGGAGAACATTACTCCATAGGAGTCATGTTTGTCAAGCTCATTTTATTTCCTTTCACTTTTCTTTCATTCTTTTTTTGGACACAGGATCTTGCCATGTAGCCTTGGCTGGCCTGGAACTTGCCATTCTCCTGCTTCATCCTTAGGAGTGAGACAAGAAGCCCAGCCCTTTTTCTTACTGTGTTGTCAGTTCTTAATTCAGGTAACAGGTTTTGGCTCAAAAATACTTTCCCTGCAGGTAGGGCAACTCTTGTGTTGCGGCACATGAGTGGCAGTAAGGTATCTTGGTCACCTTTGTCAAGGTCAATCTCCCTTCTGGTTAAAAATGATTTCAGCTGTGTGCATTCCTTTTAAAAGAAATTTGTGTGTTCACTCATTTTGGGTGTTGGGATTGGGAAAGGTACAGAGGAAGGCACATCCTTTCCCAGATAGGAGGGTTAGGAAGGCTTGAAAAGAGATGATTCTACAATTGTTCTTAATCCTTGCCAAGTATTAAAATTTTCTGGGACGCTTTGAAACAAACAACAACAACAACAACAACAACAACAAAAACACCCAATATTCGATTTCAGGACTCTGAAAGTGGGAGCCTGGCTCTAATAACTCCTCCCCAAAAAACTGGCCAGTGTTGCCAGAGTTAAGAATGATTGATTGCTTCAGCATTTTCCAGCAGGGTTACCCAGAGGTCACTGGTGTTGTGGCATCCTCTCAGGGAGGTCTGGTCACAGTACTTCTCAAGCATCAGTGCACTTCAGTCACCCGGGGCGCTGTTTAAAACCCAGTCGCCCAAGTTTCACCCTTGGAATCCTAGCTCACCTGGCGGGCGCCTGGGACCCACTCGATCTGTTGCAAGTTCTCTGACTTGCAGGCTGGGACCGTGAGGCGGGGGGAGCAGTGGCCAATTGGGAATGTTTTGGGGAAGAAAAAGGAAATTGAGGCATAAAGACCTCCTAAGGTTGGCTTTTCTTTGGACCCCGACTCTGGGTAGCTTTGACAGGGACCACAGAGGAGACCTGAGTGTGGCAGGTGTGTGGCGCTGGGAGCGGTTGGTTTTACGTTCCGGAACATTTCCTGGGGCTGAGCTGGGCGCGTATCCCCATGTACCTTTTGTTTTCTGCTCCCTGGTGACCCGGCTGCCGGGAGGGGGCGTGACGCTGGTTTTTCGGCTCCCGCGGGGGCCGGCAGCGGGCGGGGCGCGCGCACCGCGGGGCCTGGCACCCGCGCGCGGCCCCGGCGCCCTAGCCTCGCCTCCTCGCGTTCGCGGCGACGCCGGGGGCGGGGACTCGCGCTGCGGAGGCCGAGGACGCGGCAGCGCTGGAGGCGGAGGCGCGGCGAGGAGCGGGTCCAAGCGGGAGGTGGGTGGCGGCGGTGGCGGCGGCGGCGGCGGCGGCGGCGGCGGCGGCGCCGCGATCTGGGCGGCTTCGGAGTCCGGCTGCGAGGCGCGGAGCGGCCGCCCTATCCGAGGAAGGGGGTGAGTGGGCGGCGCGCGTGCCTGGCCACCCGAGCCGCGGTCCCTTCCTTCCTCCTCAGCCCCGCGCGGTCCCCTAGCCTCCCCGCGCCGGGCGCCGCTCTACCGCGTTCCGTCTGCTGCGCTCCCGAGTGGCCTCGCGCCTTCCCGCGCCCCAGCAGTAGGCGGCCGCCCGGACCTGGAGCGTACTCTCGACTCCGTGGAGAGGGGCAGTGGAAGGCTCCTTGTAGAGGCTAGTTTGGGGCCATCCAGGGGTCCTTCTTTTTGTTCTGAGTGTTGTCACGCGCGTCGCCCCAAAGTCATAGCAGTTCCAGGTGTGCGGCGAGACTTGTCCGAGGGGCGGAGGCCCCGCGCTGGGACCTCCCAGTCTCTCCTCTTCCACCCCGCCGCGGCGCCCACGTTGCAGCTCTCGAGCCCCGTAGGGGACCCTGGTCACCCCCTAGCTCGTCCGGAGCGCAGCTGGAGCCGCCCTCAGGGACTCTGCGGGGGCCCCCGTGTCCCTGTGTGTCCCACTCGCCAGTGTGGAGCAGCCACTTTTGTTCTGCTGTGAAAACAGTCGCTAGGGTCTTTATACTCTTATTTCACTCCCTATTAAATAGTATAAATGAAGTCTTAAAGCAAAATTGAAAAAAAATTACCAATTTTGATGAATGCCCTTTTTACTGGAATTAAAAAGTCATTGCACTCGTAATTCCACGACGTTCTATCCATTTTCAGATGTCTCATCTCCAAGTCTGCAAAACCAAACTTGTGCTACTTTTCACGGTTTGAGGTTGCCTTTGTCTGATTCGGAGTCTCCAGGCCCTACAATTGTGCAGATATCGAGACGTTTAGGGGCGATTTATTAAAATGTACAGCAGGTCGATCGACATTCACTAGCGCCGGAATGACTTTTAGCATCGGATTGGCTTAAATTTAGACAGTTTTACTATTTCTGACTTTCGGAGGACACGAGACCTGGGAAGATGTACAACCCTTTTGGGGCCTTCCTTGTATATCTCTGAAGTCATTCTAGCTCTTTCTACTTGTTACAAAAAACTTAGTTAAGCTCTTGCTGTTACTTTCTTTGTAAATAGAATCAGAACTTGCTAAGACTTACACTGTTATTACGCCACCTTTTAGGATGTTTTTAAAAACGAGGTTAGCTTTTAAAACATATTTTGTACTGTGGAGCGGTTATCTCATTTTTCTTATTTGAAAAATTGGTTTTTCACAAAAATGAAAGAAATGAGAGGAAAGGAGAGCTGGGGTTGGGGCGTCAATTTGCCATGACCTTGCTATTAGGAGGTAAGATGCCATCTGCTTTCTAGTTGTTGGCTGCAGGTCTAGTTATTGATGGGGACTGACAGCTTTGCTTTTTTCTCCCCCCAGGAGTAGGGCAAAACCCACTCAAGCTCAGGGCACTCTGCAATAGTCCTGTGTTTAAGGCCACCTTCCCCATCAGGGAGGAGCTGCTGATCCTGTCCTGTGAAAGCGCTGGCTGCTTTCAGCTTCAGAAGTCCCAAAGGAAGTACTGGGGAGGTGTCTGTGTGGACCTGTGGGAAGGGTAGAGAATCACTGAGGAGTTTCCTTAGGAAAAGGAGTTTGAAGACAGCCTGGCCTCTGAAGAGGAGCCCTGATTCTCAAAGTTCTGGGGTGACAAGGCAAGGGGAGGAAGTCTAAAAGTTCTGGATCTTTGGCTTTAGTTCAGTTGTATTATTGTTACACTGTTTTTTTCTTGAGAAAATAAGTTGTCTTAGAAAAGATTCATTTCTTTTGTTTAAGATCTAACATCCCCACAGAAGGCTCATGTCTGTAATCCTAGCTACCCAGGAGGCAGAGATAAGGAGGATCACAGATTGAAGGTATCCTGGGCAAAGAGTTCACCAGACCCTATCTTGAAAAAGCACTTGCAAAAAAAGGGCTGGTAGAGTGGCTTAAGGTGTAGGTTCCGAGTTCAAACCCCAGTACTGCCAAAATAAGAAAGAAAGAACATCTGTAATTTTTAAAAAGCACTTCTATTGTTTGGGAAGAAAACTTTAAAAAATTTTTATAAACATTGCAAAAAGTAAAAGGAATGGATCTTAATATACTTTTGCTTTACAAAAGTGAGAGTAGTATTTCACTGTCCCCCTAACCCAAGTGTTCTTAAAAGATCTTGGTCATTTTGTTTTCCAGACTTCATAAATTATTGATGAAATTAGGCTAAAAGAAAGACTTGGTTGAAAGTTAAGAAGTGTTTCCCAAAAAGAGAGCCTTTCTTTGGCTTCACACGGACATTTTCCACACTTTCTCAGATTTTTACATCTCCTATCTTATTCTTCTTTAAAACCCTGACAGAAGTTGGGCACTGGTGGCTAATGCCTGTAATCCTAACTACTTGGGAAGTTGAGATCTGAGGGATTGCGGTTTGAGGCCAACTGCCATCTCCAAAATAACCGGAGCAAAATGGACAGGACGTGTGGTTCAAGCAGTAGAGTACCTCCTTTGTAAGTTCGAATCCCTGAGTTCAAACCCCAGTCCCACCAAACCAGACCAAACCAAACAAAAAAACCTTTGCCAGCTATACATCTGACAAGGGATTAATAACCAGAATTTACAAGATGCTCTAAAAACTAAACTCCTGAAGAATCAGTGACCCAGTTTACAAATGGGCAAATGAACTGAACAGAGCTTTTACAAAGCAAGAAGTTCAAATGGCCAGAAAACACATGAAGAAATACTCAGCGTCCCTGTCCATAAAGGAAATGCAAATCAAAATGACATTAAGATTTCACCTCAATCCTGTTAGGATGGCTATCATCAAGAACACAAATAACAAATGCTGGTTAGGGTTTGATGAAAAAGGAACCCTCATAGACTGCTGATGATAATGTAAATTAGTACAACCACTATGAAACACAGTATGGAGGTTCCTCAAAAACCTAAAAATAGAACTGTCATATTATCCAGCAATACCACTCCTAGGAATATATCCATAGCAGTGTAAGTCAGGATGCAATAAAAACACTTGAACACTCATTTTATTGCAGCATTATTCACAATGGTGAAGCTATGGAAACAGCCAAGATGTCCCCAGGTGATGAATGGATTAAGAAAATGTGCTGTGTGTGTGTGTGTGTGTGTGTGTGTGTGTGTGTGTGTGTGTGTATGTGTTAAAGGATTTCCTTCAGCCATAAAGAAGAATGTAATATTCCTATTGCAAGCAACAGAAACCCAAGAATGACTCTTTCATACTGAGTTTCTATACATATTTATTTATAGATTTGAATGTGTCTGACAACCCAAATTTATTCAGGTTCACACTGAAAATGTTTCAGTTTTAATTATAAAGGTGATTAGCTCTTATTGGATGGATTAATGACTTCTATAAAACATGTTAATCTTGCCAGTGTTTTAACATTTTATTGTAAAAAATGAAGCTGTACAACATATTACATCAAATCAAGGGAACCAACATAGAACAGTCATCTTTGGATTATAAAATTTTAAATGCAAGTGATCATGAGTGATTAATGATACTGACTCGTGGTGGTTTTAAAATTCTATTCTATTCTATTGGAGCTCTGTTCAGTTGTGTCTGGAAATGAAATCTTCCCCTTTCAACAGTATCTCAGGTTTATCAGGATTATAGATTGGTTTTCCAATTGACTACTTTTATTAAGCAAATGTCTTTTCATAATTTTAAAATATTGACTATTAATCTGATTTTTAATAATATGGATATTAGTTCATCAGAATCATTAACAGGTATTTGTGGAATGAATGAATGGATGGATGAAACATAGGGAACTTCTGGTGGGGGCTTCATCTCATAAAGTAAAAACAAAACAAACAAAAAAACCTGATATTCATAGGATTCCCCTCACTAAGATTTTGAAGATTAATTAGTGCCTAGCCAAAAATACATATATAAATACTTTATGATTTAGTGATTTTTGCTGTAATTTGCTGTGTTTTCCAAACCTTTTGGTCATTCTCTTTAGTTTAAAAAAAATGTTAGTATTTCTCTGTATGTGTGTTTGTTACTTATTTATAAATTATATACTTGTACTAATTATGGTTATATTGTATCTGCAGGCCCAATTTACACATAGGACTAGATTCACTGTTAATGGTAGTAGAGGTAAAACTGCACTTTAAATATGCTTTCTCTTAATTATGAGTATTTTTGTAGGTCGGATTATGTCATCATAGTTGTACTTTGTGCTGTGCTGTGACTCTTGCAGAGCTGATGCAGTAGGAAGCATGTGCTTTGCCAGTGGTTGTCTTGTGTTGCCTTTATAAGTATAACTTTAATTTGGTGCTTTTTATAGGAATCCTTTTTTTTCTGGGGTACTGGGGTGTGAACTCAGGCCTACACCTTGAGCTACTCCACCAGTCCTTTTTTTGTGTGGCTTTTTTTTTGAGATAAGGTCTCCCAAATTATTTTTCTGGGCTGGATTTGAACTGTGATCCTCCTGAGCTATGCCTCCTCAGTAGCTAGGATTACAGGTGTGAGCCACTGGCACCCAGCTTTACTGGAATCTTAAAAGTTCCCTATTCTTTGTAAGGTAAGCATTGTTATAATCCATCTGTGTACCGCTCTGAGCATGTGCCAGCCAGATAGTTGCCTTGTGCTGAAGGTGTCCTACCTCCTGCCCCCATCTCCAAGGTTAATGATCTGTCACTGGGAACTTTTGAGAGGGACATAGGACGATACAGCATCAGCTTCCACTTGTATTAGTACCATCAGCATGTTATGATAGTATGATATAACTAGTAGAAATAATAGAATATGAAGTGCTTCATTTATGTTATATATAAGTATTTTATGTTATATTAGTGAAATGCAGTTACTTTCCTCTTTTTTTGGGATAAGCATAAATGCAACTTCCAGGTTTTCTTTTCCCAGCCCAGTGGAACATCTTCTACACCCTCTGTGATGCATGTGCCCTGTGGTAGACAGCTGGTCTCTTACTTCAGACCCAAATAATTCTTTCATCTGATCTCCAGATCCTACAAGGGCAAGACTAGAAAAGATCAAGCAGTGCCACACAAGGTGCTTGTCCTCACAGTTTTGCTTGATGCTTTTCTGGACATTCTCTTTGATTTGTCAGCCTTGGGAGACAGACCCAAGGCTATCCCTATAGATGCCCAAGAGGTCTGGAGATGAATAGTTGCCCCAGGTCATCCTGGTAGAAGTAGGCCCTCTCAGGTCACCTGCATAGGGGGGCTTCTCTGTGTCCCTTGAGGGTAGAGATCCTTTGAATCCCTAGTAGTAGCCTTTGGCACAGAAAGCCTTGGTTTGAATGAGACCAGATTTCAGTTTACTTCATGATGCATGCACAAGATACAGTGTTTTTATTTTCGATAAATGAGGAAACTGTAAAATGCAGTTTTACAATGCAATGCAAATGTAGCTTCTAACTTACTAAAGACCTACTAAAGTTGCAATTATTTTTTATTTTTTGGAGGTAGTGGAGATTAAACTCATGGCCTCATGCTTGCTAGGCAAACACTGGGCATGTCCTTCTGAGGAAAGAAGTTAGCTTTGTCCATGGCTGTAGAGTTACTGAGATACCCAAAGAGAGAAGAGCCTTACTGAGGAAGTTGTATTAAATGGAGTCCATTCCAGGTGACTCTTCACTTCTCACAGAAGTAAAAAGAAACCTTGTTCCTGTAGGGCAGACAGTAGTAGATAAGGTTAAGGGAGAATTGGTGCTGTTGTATGGTGGGAGTTAGTAGTGAAATAAACCTAAAAGCCCAGGAAAGAGCTAGGAAAACAAACAAAAATGCAACCCCTAAATGGTAGAGAAATGTAAATATTAATCCAAGGATTAATAACGCTTTCTCTGAGGTACTTTTCTGCTTCTTAAATGAGTGCATCCAGAACCAGATTCAGTTGTCTGCTTTGTCCAGGGTGAACTAGAGAGAGGGGCGTGGGCCTCAAGCTTCATCAGCGTGGGCTGTTTTGACTTTCACACACAAGTAGCTGGGTGTCATCAAAGTCTCATTTCTAACAAATTTCAAGGTCATGCTGATGCTATTGGCCCAGGGACCACACTTTGAAAACCTTTGAAAACCACTGAACTGCAGCATGGGTGAAGCTACTTTTTTCTATAAAGAGCCATTAGATAACATTTTATGTTTTCAAGCTAAATGCTGCCACAGCTGCTCAACTGTGTGATTGTAGCCCAGTAGCCATAGACAATATACAGCTGGTTCTGTAGCCTTGGGTTCTGCATTTGCAGATTCAACCAACGTGTGAATTGCAGTTGGAAAAAAAATTGCTTCTGTACTAAACATGTGAGACCTTTTCTTGTCACTTCCTAAACAATCAGTATAACAACTATTTACATATCATTTGGACTGTATTAAGTATTATAAGTAATCAAGAGATTGTGTGAAGTATAAGATGTGCATAGGTTATGTGTGAATACTATCGCATTTTATGGAAGGGACATGAACATCCTCAGACTTTGATATTCACAGGGTGTCCTGGAATAACAGACAACTATCTAAGTAAATGGTGTGGTTGTACCACTGAAACTTTATGGAAACAGGTGGTTGGGTGGTTGGTTGGATGTTTGAGACAATTGCATTCCAGGCTAGCATTGTTAGCATTGTTGTGATCCTTCTGCTTTAGCCTCCTGAGTGCAGGGATTGATTATCCATGTGTACCACCACAAGTTTTAAGTTCACGTATTTTTCATATCATCAAATACTACTCTTTGAACTTTTTTCAACTATTAAAAAATGTTAACAAGTAATTCTGAGCTTGTGGTTGGCTGACATGATTTGGGCTTGCAGTTTGGGGCTCTTACACTGAAGGGAAAATTTGGAAGCTCCTGCCAGGATGTGGATTTGGAGGGGTCGTTTCAGAGAATTCCAAGTGCTGGATAAAACAAGATAGAATTTTGTTCTTATTAATTTTCACTTACTTACATGCACATTCATTTTATTTTTATTTATGTTTTGAGACAGGGTCTCCCTATGTAGCCCAGGTAGTACTTGAACTTATGATCCTCCTGCCTCAGCCTCCCAAGTGCTAGTATGACAGGCATGCACCATCATACCTAGCTGTATGTTTACTTTTTAAGTTTTAATTTCTAGAAACTGTCAGCTTCCTTAATTGGGGAAAATGTAGTGTTTATAACTGGAGTTTGAGGAAGTGAGAGGAAGGGACTCTACACTTTCTGGTAAATTTGTAAAGGAGTTTAAGCGGACCAGTGGACTTGATCATTTAATCTTCCTGTCTCCAAGGAGGCGTTGTAAATGGCCAGATAGTAAATATTTAAACCTGTAATGACCCTATGTGTAGATTTCTCTGTTTTTAACTGTTCAGTTCTGTCTTGTAGCTGTGCCAGTAAAACTTTTATGTACAAAGAAATGCCAGATATGGCCCATGCTTACTCTCAACTTAGAGATAGTCTTAGGATGGGGTAGAACTGGCAAGAAATCTAGTTACCAAGTCCCTCACAAACTTGGTGCTTTGTGGGTGTGCTCTGATCTGTTGCAGTGACTTTTGAACTTCCTGCTAAGCAGTGGCTCTCTTAGGTGGGGCGGTTCCTGTTGAGAAGGGTCAGAGGTGTGGTCCCACCATTGTTTGGAATAACTATTCTTTTCTTTTTTTTTTTTTTTTTTTTTTTGCCATGCTGGGGTTTGAACTCAGGGCCTTGCTCTTGCCAGGCAGGTACTGTACCACTTGAACCACTCCACCCACCCTTTTGTATGCTTTTTCTTCCTTCTTTTAAAAGTGCTGGGAATCTAACCCAGGTCCTTGCACATGTTGAACACACACTCTTCCACTGAGTACACCCCCCCAGCCTGTTTCTGATCTCTAAAAAATTTTTTCTTGTAAGCAAGCAATAATTTCACCTAGTAGATTGAGACTTTTAAAGTGAATTGAAGCCAGTCAGTGAGAATCTGCAGTTTCGTGACTTTTTTGATTTATCAAAACCTTCACTTCGGGGAAGTGAGTTTCACAGTCTCGCTGTTTAGGTTGGTCATTTTTCAGTAGCTTGGATGCTCATAATCAAACATGAGACAAAACATTTTGAAGCCTAAAGTGAATATTACCTTAATATATGTTTTTGATGCAATATGTTCACTTTGTCTTACTTTCAGTTCGCAGAAATTCTAAAGTAAGTGAAAGGTGAGTGTTTGAAGAATGGCTCTGCATACTGCCCTCAGTCCTCATCAGTCTTGGTCACTTCTCTTCAGATCTGTCCCTCATCATTCAGCAGTCAGGAGCCAGTGATGAAGGAAGAGCCTTCCAGTCCTTTGCCATCCTTCCTCATGGCTACTTTCTTTCCTGGGCAGCTCTGCATCCATCAGGAGCCTGGGGTACCCCTACCTTTGCCGTCTAGACACCTGCACACCTGCTTGGGCAGCCAGGTGCTGGGTCACCATAAGGAGCTTCCTCACACTGCTCTTTTTGACAGGGATGTGGTCTGGGGCATCTGCTGCTGCAGTAGTTTCTGGCAGTCAGCCCCTCGTGGTTGTCAGCGCTTCTGTGAACAACAGCATCAATGGAGGAGAGCAGAGGGCCAGTGCTATACTGTAGAATAGTTGTGGGAAGAAAACATTCACCACCTTATCCCTATAAAAGTGGGAAAAAGATCGAGTCTGGAAATGGTCTGTTCTTGGTCTTCCCATCCCTAATAATAATAGTAGCAGTCACCATGTATTAAGCAGTTTCTACATGCTAGTTGTAGTTCTCTAAGCCCTTCTGTGAGGGGGTCAGTGAGGCACAGGTGGGTCCTATGGCTCCTGAAAGGCATGGGGGAACAGGGTCACACATGGCAGTCAGGTTTTAGTTTGTTCTCCTAAGGCTGCTCTCAGTTGTTTGGTGCTAGCACAGCACCTGACTCTTGGGAGTTCTCAATGAACTTTTTTATTGTCTTCTTAAGGGAGGAGGATATTGAGTGGTCATCCATTCACTTCACTTGAGGTGAGAATCAAGTCTGTTTTCTGCTTTCATCCACCCATGTGTCTGCTGGAATAACAAAAGATCTCACAAACATCCCACCTGAAAGTATAATGTTAGGGAATTTAGTATATGATAGAGGTAGCTAGGCACTACCTAAGCACTAGGTAAAAATGGATTATTCAATAAAGGGTGGCTAGCCATTAGAGGGGGAACATGCTGTATTTTTTCGTATTTCCTTAACTCATTATCAAAAAGGAATTCCAAATGGATGAACAGTTTCCTTTTTTGTGATGCTGGAAATTGAACACAGGAGCTCATTTATGCTAGGCAAGTTTCTTCATCCTGAGCTGCTTCCCCAGCCCTGGAAGGACAATTTAAATGTAAATGTGAACTCTTAGGGCTGGCCCTCCATATCCTCAGATTTTGTATCAGAGGAGTCTATAGGCTGCAAGATGAAAAAATGTTTGAAAAAAAAATCTGCGGTGAAATGTATGAATGCTCACAGGAAGTGGGGGAAACGATAAAGATTATAAGTAGCTTCAGGTGTGTTCTGATCAGACCTTGATCAGGGTTTGGGTCAGGTGTCATTGTTGGAAGCGTTTTAAAAAATCTCAGCGTTGTGGATAAGGGACTGTTCATGTAAATTAGAGTTAGATTTGTCAGGGTGTCTATGGCATGTTGTTGGAAATAAACCTGGAAAGACCCTGACTGTTCCTGTATGACTACGTGGGGGTGCTTTGTTGTCGATTCAACTGGATGGTTTATTAGGTCCCTCACTAGCAGCTGACTAAGAAGGAAGCTGCCTTTTTTTTTTTTTGTGGTACTGGGATTTGAACTCAGGCCTCCACCTTGATCCACTCTACCCAGCCCATTCTTGTGAAGGGTTTTTTCAAGATAGGGTCTCATCAACTACTTGCCCAGGCTGGCTTTGAACCTCAATCCTCCTGGTCTCTGTCTCCTGAGGATTACAGGTATGAGCTACTAGTGCCCAGCTTAGAAGCTGCCTTTTGATGTTACCTTAAGACTATATGATGACAGTCAGCTCTGTGTATCTCTTACAGGTTAGTTTGTGGTGGCCTCTCCTCCTCTTCTTCCTCTCCTACCCCTTCCTCCCCCCTTCTATCCCTTCCTTCTCTCTTCTTTCCTTCCTACTACTTCCTTTTCCTCCTCTTCTCCATTTTTTTGGGTAGTACTGGGGTTTGAACTTTGTCTTGCTCTTGCTATGAGCCACTCCACTAGCCTTTTTTTGTGTTGGGTATTTTTGAGATAGGATCTCATGAACTATTTGCCCTGGCTAACCTTGAACTGAGAGCCTCCTAACCTGCTGCTAGGAGTAGCTAGGATTATAGGTCTTAGCTACTGGTACCTGGCTCCTCTCCTTTTTTCTTTTCCTCTCCTTCCTCTTCCCTCCTCTTCCTTCTTCTTTCTCCTCCTCTTACTTATTTATTTATTTGTTTATTTATTTTGGTGGTACTGGGGTTTGTGCTCTATCAGTTGAGCCACTCCCTAGTCCTTTCTGCTTTAGTTATTTTTTCAGATAGGGTCTTGTAGGTTTTCTTTTTAGTTTTTTTTTGTCCTGGCCAGCCTCAGACTACGATCCTCCTACCTATACCTCCTGAGTAGCTGGGATTACAAATATAAGCCACTGTGCCCAGCTTCTCCCCCTCTTTGTCTTCTCCTTTTTTTTCTTCCTCCCTCTTTTTTCTCTTCTATCTCCTTCCTTTCCTCCTTTTTCTTTTCTCCTCTTTCTTGTCTTCCACCCTTTCTTCTTCTCCATTGCTGGCCACACCTGACACAGAAGATGCTCTGTTTTCAGATCCCTAATAGCATTGTGGCTCCCCTTATTCTGATAAGGTTCTCTAGAATCTGGCTCAGCAAAAATCATTTGGAAAAGTCAACTTTCCTTGTTCTTGGTGACCAGTGGTGGCATCTAGCTGGATCTGGTTTTGCGTTGAAGTCAGTGGATAAAACTGACAGCCCCTTTCCTCTAAGCCTTACTTCTGTGCTCTCCAGCTTGCACTGATGCTGTTTTTGCTAACACTGCTGTGAGGCACACCATGCTGCAGTTGCACAGACATAGCCTCTGAAGTTAGAAATGATGTATGAAGGACAAGGTGTCTTGTTTGACACAGAATCCTGAAATAGAACTTGGTCCCAACCTCCCACCCTGTCTTTAGCCCAACCACCCATCTCTTGTCCCATATCATGAAGGAGACATTTCTGCCACCCAGACCTTGACTGAGCAGTGACATTGGTCATGACATCCAGCCTGGGTTTTCTGCTTTGCTCCAGAATCCTTTTAAGAAGGCACCATTAGAAATCCTGTCAAAGGGTAAAAAACCTCAAAAGCTCCCTCATTAGGAAGATACAAAAGCGACTCTGGGGAGAAATGTATTTTTTCTAACATGGTACGGAAGCACTTAGTATTTCCCATTGTTGTTTACAGAAGTGATTAATTTAATCCTCAAACTATTATGGATAAGTGAGTAGTACAATTAAACTCATTTGATAGACCAGGAAATCTGAAGAGAGAAATGGTGCTTTGCCTAAGGTCTGCAGCTAGTCTGGGTTCCCAGGCTGATACCCACCTGTGAACCTGTGCTGGGGAGCCAGCCACAGCTCCCAGCACACAGATTTGAGGCCATGGCTGCTGCCCAAACAACACACTCTTCATAAGCAGCTTATGTGTCAAGGAGCATGCATGAGCCCCTGCTTCCTGGAAGGATACCTTCCTGTGGTGAGGATGGATGAGGGCCCGCTTTGGAAATAGCAATGCTAGTAAGCAGGCTTATTTACTTTTCTTTGTTTGGCAGATTCTCAGCCCCGATTTTGAGATGATGGGATTGGGAAACGGGCGTCGCAGCATGAAGTCTCCGCCCCTTGTACTGGCTGCCCTGGTGGCCTGCATCATTGTCTTGGGCTTCAACTACTGGATTGCCAGCTCTCGGAGTGTGGAACTCCAGGTATCGTGTGTGTGTGTGTGTGTGTGTGTGTGTGTGTGTGTGTGTGTGTGTGTGTGTGTGTGTGTGTAGATGCCATCAAGTGTTTAAAGTTGCTGGGTGACTGACCCAGGGGCTTCTTTGTTGTCACCTAAGGCATTGGGCTTAGTGCACATGTTGTAGTGGGAGTTTAGTGCCCTGTGTACCCCTCATCCCAACCTCCACCCCGGCTCTGGGCCCAACTCCCCAGAGCTGCTTCCTCTGCAGCTGTTCAGTATTGCTGCCAAAACTTCCTCTCTGCTTCTCATTTGAGCATCTGGGGACTGGGAAGATACCTTACAGAGGTACACTGGACACAGGTCATTCCCCCGTCCTTAGTCCACAGGAGAACCCAAAGAGCAGAGTTGGCAGTGTGTTGGAGTGGTGTAGGAAGTGTTTTTTTTTCTTTTTGCAGTACTGGGGTTTGAACTCAGGGCCTCAAGTGGTAGGAGCTACCACTTGAGCCACACCTCCAGTCCAGGAAGTGTGTTTTAGAGGAATCAGTCTTTATCATCATTATTTCACGACAATTATTTCAGGTTTTCCACATGTTGTGACCAGTCCTGGGTCAGAACAGTGCCGAGCAATGACAAAGACTCTCCCTAAGCAGACTTAGGCCCCTTTAAGCCTTCTGCTCCACTAGGCCTTGGTCTACACCCCACCCCCACGCCCACCCCTGTCTTTGGTCTGCCCTGTCCAGTCTTAGCAGAGAACCTGTCTTTTTCTCAGTTTGCCTGTAGCAAGCATCTTATTAAAACCAATTTAGCAAGAATCCCCTGCCTGAGCTTGATGTGTTCTTGGCAGTTTCTCACCCCTTTGCTCTGCTTGTTGTGGGGTGCAGGCCTCCAGTGAGCTTCATTTGAGGGAGCTTGGTTGGTCTTGTCTCTGGGATATTTGCCCTTGGCCCTCACACTGTGGTCTCCTCGTAGACACGAATTGTGGAGCTGGAAAGCAAGGTCCACAGGGCGGCTGCGGAGAGAGGTGCTGTGGAGCTGAAAAAGAATGAATTCCAGGGTGAGCTGGAGAAGCAACGAGAGCAGCTGGACAAAATCCAGTCTAGCCACAGCTTCCAGCTGGAGAGTGTCAACAGGTTGCACCAGGACGAGAAGGCAAGGCCTGCTTTGTTTCCTTCACCATTCTCTTCTGAGCCTCACTTTCTACCTGGTCAAATTCTGGGTGTAGAACATGTAATTAGATGGTCTCTTAGTCAAGTTGTCCCTGCTCCCCCATCCTCTGGTCTACCTCTAAGTCCCCCCTGGACCTGTGAAACCTTTGCAGGGGTGATAGTGTGGAAAATTCAGAAGAACCAAGGTAGCAGGCCTGGACTTTTTCTCCTGTGTTCTTTTTTTCCTTATCTTCTTATCACTTGCTATGCCAGGTGCTTCTTTCTCACAAGGATTAATGCTTATGGCTTCAAATATCACATGCATGGGAGGAGATGCAAATCTCTAGATAAATATTAACAGGAAAGTAGGGGACTCAGAGCATTGGCTTTTTTTTTTCCCCCTGGTGACAATGTCTCACTATGTAGCTAAGTCAGGCCTTCAACTCACAGTCTCCATATCTGAACCTGCCAGTTAGCAGAGATTACAGATGTGTGCCACTGTGCACAACTTAAGTATTTTTTTTAAGTTTAAAAATTCTAAATATTAGATCTTTCTATTTAAGCTTTACATGTCTTACTTTTTCTGAGATTGAACGTTCTTGTTTATCAAATTACACAACAGTGCAAATAACTACTGTCTTGTACTATAAAGTACATCAAAGTCATTGCTGTTTTACTACCCAGAATGGCTTGGCTTTTACTAATATATATGCTCTCCCTGGGATTGGTTGATTCATTGGAAAGAGGTTGTATTCACTATTTCAAAGGTGGACTTAGTTTTAGTATGAACTAGTGCCCAGCATTTCACCTGGAAATGAATTGTTTCTAGGTAGCACCTCATATTTTTCTTTCCTAACTGATTTAATGCAAGAAGTACTTTCTTTCCTTTTTTTTTTTCATAAGGCAGAGGTTTGAACTCAGGGCAAATCCCCTACAGTTGAAAATGATAGGACCTAGATATTTCTCCCAGTGTGTGTAAACAGACAGAATCCCTTAACACATATTACTTGGAGGAAATAGTTTATTTGTCAATTCAGACTCAGAAACTGTGAAAGTCAAAGGACCTTTTGGGAGGCAGAGGTTTAGGTAGCTCCAAATCATTGTTCCAAGGAAGGCAGGGAAAAGGGGAACCTATATATAGGGTATTGGATGTTGAGAAGGAATAGGGGCTATGTGACTGATAGGAGATAAAGAGAAGAATGTGTAAACAGGGTTACGAGTGTAGCACAGTGGTAGGCCATTTGCATGGCATGCGTGAGAAAATGTCCATGAAGTGGGAGTGTGGTAACCTATATACATCCTGAGCCTCTGGGCACAATGTATTTGTCCGGGCAGTCATGGGTTATTCTTGTCATAAACATTGACATTTTAAACTCTTAGGTCATAAAAAATTAGCTACCATTTGTTGCCCTCAACACGGAGAAACTAAAGCAGATACCTGAAAAGCAACTGAGGCCAATAGGAGAAGGGGACCAGGAACTAGAGAAAAGGTTAGATCAAAAAGAATTAACCTTAGAAGGTAACACACATGCATAGGAATCAATGCTAGTCAACTCCCTGTATAGCTATCCTTATCTCAACCAGCAAAACCCCTTGTTCCTTCCTATTATTGCTTATACTCTCTCTTCAACAAAATTAGAGATAAGTACAAAATAGTTTCTGCCGGGTATCGAGGGGGTGGGGGTGGAGAGGGAGGGGCGGAGTGGGTGGTAAGGGAGGGAGTGGGGGCAGGGGGGAGAAATGACCCAAGTATTGTATGCACATATGAATAAAAAAAAAAACTCTTACAGATCAGATTTTTTTCTGGTACTGGGATTTGAACTCAGGCCTTCAAGCTTGCTAGGCAGACACTTTGTCCCTTGAGCCATACCTCCAGCCCATTTGGGTTATTCTTGAAGCCTGTACTCAGAGGGTGAAGGTGACCAGAGTTCTCCCAGCTCTGTTTTGAAAGCATCTTTTAATGTTGCTTTCATTGTAATTTTCCTTATTTTCACAATTCTCAGGGAATAGAGTTTGCAGGAATTCCACCTGGGATTTTCTTAGGCAGTGGATATGAAGCAGATGCCAGTAAAGAAAATCCAATAGGATTTTTTTTAAACGATCAGTGACCTTTTTATAATAATGTGTGAAATTAATCCATGAGAGCTGAAAATTGCTATTTCTTTGATGTTATCTGGTCACAACCATCATTATAGCCTACATATTAAATGGATAGTACCAAAAAAAGAAACAAGAAGCAGATGCCAGGTGTGACCAGCAGGATTTCTCCCTGAGGTCTGGGCTGAGATAGGCCTCAGGCTAGGCAAGGCAAGGGAGAGAGGATCATCTGAGCTAGTTCAGAGGTGCAGAAGTGGCTGTGTTGTGGTCAGGAACCATCTGTTGGAAGTGAGAGAAATAAAGGCAAATGTGCGCACATCTGTCTCCCCACCTCCTCACCCCTGTGCATATGTGTGCCATTACTTCAAAGTTCATCTTTTTTTTCTTAGAATTGCCTTTTGGGGCTGAGGATGTGGCTTAGTGGTAGAATGCTTACCTGTCATGTGCAAGGCCTTCTGTTCATTCCCAGCACTGCAAAAATGAAATGAAATAATAAAATAAACCTGTTTAACTGAAATGAGAGGTAATATCTGCCAGGCAGAAACCAGCAATTTCTCTGATTCTTTTTTTTTTTTTTTTTTTTTTTTGCAGTATTGGCACTTAAACTTGGTGATTCGTGCTTGCCAGGCATACACTCTGCCACTTAAACCACACCCTAGTTCCTCTCTTCCACTCTTCGGTTTAGGTTTTATTGGCTTCCTTTTAAAAAGGAGGCATATGTGTAAAAATGATTTGAGGATCCACTGGGAGGGGGCAGCTCTAGTAGTCACAATAAATAAACTTAAGGTCAGTAGTTTTGAAAAGCTAGGTGCCACAGATGACAAGGTAAAGATACCCATTTCAAATAGCTATTTGAAAGGGAGTCTGTTTTCATCAAGAATTTTATACTTTTAGAGTATGTGATATAAAGTTCTTTTCATTTGGGTATCAAGAGTGGGTCCTTCCTTACATCTTAGCTACAGGAAGATTGTGGTGTTAAAGAAGGCACAGGACTTCCAAGACAGGCAGTTCAGGGTACGGAGTTTCTTAAGCTGCCTGATTTTAGGCAAGTCACTTCAATTCTGTGGACCTATTTTCTCAGCTGTCTAGTGAAAATAACAGAACCCCTCTTACAGAGTGCATGTGAGGATTCAATAAGATACTTGCAAAGGGTTTAGCACAGTGCTTGATGTGGAGTAAAAGCTCAAACTAGTAGCTAGTCAAATTATCACAGTCAATTGTGCTGATTACTAGCAGCAGCAGTAGTAACAAGCACTAGCAGTGGAGGTAGGAGTCAGTCAGTTTATAAGTCAGAGTGGCTTATAAATAACAGAAATTTACTTCTCACAGTTTCGTAGACTGGGATGTCCAAGATAAGACAACTGTACATTTGGTATCTGGTGAGGGCCCACTTCCTGGTTCATAGATGTCACCTTTTTGTTGTGTCTTCACATGGTGGAAGGAGACAGTGCAGCTTTCTGGGGTCTGTTTTGTATGAGCACTAACCCTGTTCATGAGGGCTGTACCTTCATGACCTAATTTTCTCCTAAAGATCCCACCTCCTAATCACCTTGGTGATACTGGCTTTGTATTGGTCAACTCCCCATAACAAATATCCAGGTAATCAATTTATAAAGAGAAAAGGGTTATTTTGGCTCTCATCTGTGATTGGTTGACCCTCTTGCTTTTGGATATGTGATGAGGCAGCACATCATGGTAGGAGCTGCGATGAGCAAAACTGTTCATGACTGGGAAGGAAAAAAGAGAAAGAGAGGGAGCAAGGGAGGGAGGGAGGGAGAGAGAGAGAGAGCACATTGGATATGGTGGTATACTTCTGTGATTCCAGCACTCAGGAGGCAGAAGCAGGAGGATTGTGAGTTCAAGGACAGCCTGGGCTATATAGTGAAACCTCAAAAAACAAAACATGGGGGGGTGGGGAAGAAGAGAGGGGAGCCCTCTTAGGGTTACCTCAGTGACCAGTGACCTGAAGACCTCCCATTAGGCCCCACCTCTTAAAGGTTCCACCACCTCCAATTACTGCCATTCTGGGGATGAAGCCTTTAATATGTGGACCTTTGGGAGATACTTAAGGTCAAAACTGTAGTAGGCTTCAACATGAATTTTGGGAAAGTGTGTTCCTTTTTTTTTTTCCCTTCCTCATTGAAACCATGAAACTAAATTGTGCTAGCTTTAAAGAAAAGGTTGAGGCAATGGAGGGACAGGGAGAGGTTGATCAAGGGGCCCTAACTTACTGTTAGATAGGAGCAAGAAGCCTGGCATGCTGTTGCACAGTAGAGTGGCTGTACATAACAATACATTGCTGTACAAAATCTGAAAATAGTCTTATGTTTTTACCATAAAGAAATGATGGTGCATGGTAACTCTAGTCTGTAATCTTAGCTCCTTAGGAGGCTGAGATCTGGAGGATTGCCTGGTCAAAAAAGTTCACTAGACCCCATGTCAACCAATGACTAGACATGGTGATCCATGCCTGCCATCCTAACTATGCATGGAAGCACACATAGGATCATGGTCCATGCCTGTTCGGGCATAAAGCAAGATCCTATCTCAAAAATAACCAACATAAAACTAACTGGTGGAGTAGCTTCAGTGGTAGAGTGCTTGCCTATGAATCACACTGCCCTGAGTTCAGCCCCCCAGTACTGCAGAGAAAAAAAAGAGAGAGAGAAAGGATAGATATTTGAGGAAACATGTTTAATCTGATTTAGTATTACAGAATGTATGCATGTGTCAGAACTTCACATGGTAACCATTAATATATACAGTTTTTATGTATCAGTTAAAAATGAAACATAAAAATGAACTTTTTAAAAATAATAGAAAATAACAGAAAAACAAGACACGTTAGGAAGACATCTAGGAAGATAGAACCAAGAGCAAACTGGGCCATGGAAAGAAAAGGACAGCAGTGATCTCAGCAGTGACAAGAGCTCATCTCTTAATCTCTGCTTTGTTAGACATCATGTGTGTTAGTCAGTTTTGCACATACCTAAGAGAAACAGCTGAAGGGAGGAATAGATTTATTTTTGCTCAGGGTTTCAGTCCATCATGGCTGGGAGGGGGTGTGGTGAAGCAGAGCAGCTCACATGGGAGCCAGGGAGAGAGAGACACATACACATATATACATACACACACACTCACACACAGATAGACCCACAGACAGACAGACAGAAGGATGGATGCATATACGGATGGATGGATGGTTGGAAGGAAGGGATGAGAGAGTGAGAATGAGTATAAATGTTTGCCTGCACTGGTATGAGGTGATGCTGGTGCTTCCCACATTCAGGGTAGGTCTTCTCCCTTGTAATCCTCTCTGAAATGTCCTCACAGTCTTCACCCACAGGTATGCTTTACTAATCTCCTAGGCAGTTCTCACTCCAATCAAGGTGACTGTCAGGATTATCAAGCTAAGCCTTTTGTGGGATTGTTCCTTGTGTTCCTCTTGGCAGCCTCATAAAGTTGGTGCTTGCCTTGCAGATGTGGGAATGTGTCTTAGCGTTAGTAACTGTCATCCAGAACAAAATCTGGATTCTGGACAGCCTCTAGAGTAGGCTTTTCCTTTGCTTGCTGACCTCCCTCTTCCTACTGTGTAGACACTACTTCCCTCTTGGGCCCACCTGAAGGGTGGCAGGTGAGGCCACCAGTGACCCAGCCTTAGCTGCATGGGTCATTGTTGAAGCCAAGTGATATGTATAGGCTGTTCGTTGTTCTGTTCTGCCTTTGTAGATATTACAGTCTTCTCACCATAGAAAACTTAGAAAATGCCATTTTTATATCTTCTTGCTTCCAAAGGCTACCATATTCCAACTAGCTCATTTTGGCCACAGTTCTGAATTGTTAGGTGAGAAATCCCTGTTTTTTCCAAAATGGCCAGGTTGGATCCTAACTCAGATACTTAACTGCTTCTATAGTCTTTTTTTTTTTTTTTTTAATTTTAGAAGGTTAGCACTGTGGTTTGAATGGGAATAAGGCTCCTTAGAATTTTAAATATTCATCAGGTGGTATAACACAATTGAGTATTCCCTCATACTAATGTTTGAGATCAGGAATGTTTTGATTTTCAGACTTTTTGGATTTTGGAATATTTTCATATACAGAATTAGCTATGTTGGGGATTTATGTTTTATATACATCTTATGCATACAGCCTGAAGATGATTTTATATAGTATTTTTAGCACATCTGTGTTTTGTCTGTAACCCCTCATATAAGGTTAGATGTGGCATTTTCCATTTGTGGTGTCATGTGGATACTCAGATTTTTGGTTTTTGGAACATTTTGGGTTTTTAGGTTAGGGATGCTCCATCTGTAATGATTGACAGCCATGGGAGGAGGTGGGGTGTTGGGACCTGTGGATGAGGGCAGTTTGCAAACAGAGGACTTCAGGGTTTCCCACCTCCATTAGTGATCCTCACTTTACGAGTTACTGTTACTTTGGGTGGGTATTGTATCCTTCAAGTGAGGACCCAGAAAAAAGCTTGAAAACCAGACCTTACGGGGAAAATGTGTTGAACACTTTTTCATAATTAAAGTACTACTTTGGGTCAGCACTGTGTCATAGAATGATATGATTTTTTTTTTCCATTTGGTTTTTGAGACAGGGTCTCCCATGTCCAGCTTAGAGTTTTCTTTGATAACGGACACATTCTGTATTTTCGCCCAGTAGTACAGTAGCCACTAGCCTTCTGAAATGTGGCCTTGGACATTTTTAGAAGCTGTGCCAGACTGGAAATTTACTGATCATCACAACCCACTTCCACCCCTCTAAGAGTTCTACTTTGTCCAGAATTTGGATACAGCTGGACGTCCAGTCCTTGGCACTGAAATCAACTTGCTTAGGTGCTCTTCAAATGTCCTCAGGATGGTGTGCAAGTGAGGAGATGTCACATAAACTTCTCAGTGGCAGTGAGATCCTTCTTTCCTTTCTTCCTTTCTCCCTCCCATCCTCCCTTTCTCTCTCTCCCTTCTTTCTCAGTACTGGGAATTGAATCCTGGACCTTGCACATGCTGGGCAAGTACTATTCCACTTGAGCTCTGCCCCTAGTCCTCTGGCTGTGAATTCACGATCCTTCTGCCTTTGCCTCACAAGTAGGTGGGATTATAGGTATTCACCATCATACCCAGTTTCTAGCTTATATTTCTGAAGTTTTACTATTTATGTACAAGACAATACATTTTAAAATCTATGTTTTAATGTATTCGTTTGGCTCCTCTATCATTCTGTAACTTGCTTTTATAGTCAGCATTGTTTTTGAGGTCTTTATTTCTTGAATTTATTGATCTAGTTCATTCATTCCAACTGCTGTACCCTCTTTTTTTTGTGTGTAAGTAAACCAAGGTTTATTCACCAGCTCCACTGGTAGAGAGGAGGGTTCCATGCGTGCTCCCCAGTGCTCCCTAGGCGACAGGAGCTCTTTGAAACTTATAGTGCTGTCCCAACTATAGTTTGGGATGCATTAATGCACTGTGCATAGTAATTTAGTGGGTTATGGCCATACTTAAAAAATGAAAACTACTGGAGTGTTATTGTCGATGTTAAGTATTGTCACACCAGTGTTTCAGTGTATGTGAAGAATAGGTACATGATTCACTGTGGTCTGGTTAAAGGTATTGAAAGATGCAAGGATGAATGCAGAAGGTGACTTGCTGGATCATAAATTGTACCTATTTTTATTAGCTGTTGCCCCATTGCTCCCCAAAATAATCTTATTGTTACCTTTGGCTTTGCACATTTTTTTAGCCTACAGATCAGTGGTTCTTAGTTTCTGTGGGTAATATTGAATTCTTCTTTTCTGATTTGTTCTCCTCTAATTGACATTAGGCCTGACCATTTACCATATGGGTGAGGGACTGGCATTTAGTGGAACCCAAGTTTCTGGTAACTGAATGGAAATCTCATTTGGTCAGTGTATGCAGACTTACTAGATGTCTAGTATGTGCCTCAGGCCCTGTGTCCTGAGCAGCATCTATTCAGTTTTGGATGAAGATGAGATTCCTTCACATAGTTGGAGAGTGATTTCTAACAGCAATGGGAATTACATAAATGAAGAGACTGGTATTAATGTAGTTGTAATCTTTTCTTGAAAGAGCTTTGGAGGTTAACATGGGATTTAGAGAAGTTTATGGAAGAAGGCTCACATTTCCAGCATGTAGTGCAGCAATAAGATAGTTAGAGGTAAGAATGTGGATGGTGATACAAATCCTGCCTGACTGGTGGGGAAGTTTGTTGGGGGATAAAAGTGTGCAGTGTCAGGTGTCATTGACAACCTGTCTAATCCCCTTGTTCCTTCAATGGCCCTTTCCCCCATTGCTGTTATCCACAAGGAAGGCTAGGTAGCCATGTTTATTCCATCTTAATGACCTCAGGCTCACAGCCCATTGGATGAGGGGAGCCCTTCCATTGGCCAGAGCATTAACCAATCAATCAGGTTCTTTGTCTTGCTCATTTGAACTAAATCCCACATACCATGATCTTTATAGTACAGGTTAGCATCTCTTATCCAAAATGCTTGGGACCAGAATTTTTTCTGGTTTTGGAGAGTTTTGTTTTCTTTGTTTTGATTTTGGAATATATTTGCAAAGATTTTACTGGTTGAACATTATTAATTTGAAATGCTTCAAAAATTGAAACTTTTTGAGCATTACTCAGTTTTGAACTGGGCATGGTGTTACATAGCTATAATCCCAGCTATTTGGGAGGCTGAGGGAGGAGAATCACTTGAGTCCAGGAGTTTGAGGACAGATTGGGCAATATAGATTCCTATCTCAATGAATAAATAAAAAGTTTCAAATTCTGAATTTTTGATTTAGGTCTGATCAACCTGGAGATAATTTCAAAGACACTTCAACTGAGTCTTGGGAATTGAACTGCAGTTTCCATTTCACTTCTTGTCTGCCTATCTGTTGCAGCAGTAGGTATGCTTAACAGAGTTTGATTGTACAAATGCAGTTGTACTGGCTCATGTATACTTATGTAACTTAGTGGAATCTGTTGTAGAGTCACTTGCTGTGGATAGGATATATTTGTTTTGAAAAAGAAATGACTTGTATGTTCAGTAATTTCCAGCAAACTGTTTTTTTCTTCATTAACAAGATATTATTATTGTAGACACTTTGAAAATATAAGAGAATTAAAATCATGTGTAACAGCATCATGAATAGGTTCTCCTTTTTAAAAAAAAATACAGATTATATCCAAAAATTATAGAATATAAGTGAGTTTCTTTAAATGATAAACATATTTGAATACTTCTAGATTTTGCAAATCATTGGAAAGAAAACCCAGATACTCCTGGTTCATTATGTATTATTATCATAGTTGAGGCAACTACCTCATGGACAGAAAGTCAGGACTATAATTGCACACAAGATGTCTTTTCATGAGTGCTTATAGAAGGGAGTTGGTAGACAGACTTGCTACCTCCTTGGCATAGGTGACTAGTTTTTTCATTTTTTTCTTTAAAAATTTTTTGAATTATGATAAGTTATACATAATATAAATTTTATCATTTGATCATTTATTCTTTCTCTTTTATTCCTCTTTTTTATTTGCATAGTAATTGTACAAAGGGTTTCGTTGTGATATTCCCATACACTTATAATGTACTTTGATCAAATTGTACTTATTTGAGTTTCCTAGAGCTGCTGTAACAAATTACATCAAATTGAGTGTCTTAAAACAATAACCAGTTTATTCTTTCACAGTTCTGGAGGCTGGAAGTCTAGAGCCAGGTATCAACAGGGAAACACTCCCTGAAGACTCTAGGGAGATCCCTTGCCTCCTTGAGCTCCTGGCAGTCGTTGGTAGTGTGAGCTTATAGACCTCCCACTCCAGCTTCTTCCTCCACCTTCAATGGCCTTCCTTCTGGGTCTCTGTGTCATTGTCTTTGCCTCTTCTAATCTTTTAAGAACACCGGGAAGCCAGGTGTGGTGGCTCACACCTGTAATCCAAGCTACCTAGGAGGTGGAGATCAGGAAGATTGCAGTCCAGGAAAGCTTGGGCATAAAATGGAGACCCTGTTCAAAAATAGTGAAAGCAAAAAGGGCTGAGGGCAAGGCTCAAGAAGTAGAGCGCCTGCCTAGTAAGCATGAGGCCCTGAGTTCAGTCAGCCATGCCAGGCACGTAGGGTTATTAGGGCCATCCCAGTGACCTTCACTTTAGCTTAATTACATCTGCATGGACCCTGCTTCTCACTAAGCGTCATGCACAGGTTTATCCACAGGTTGCTGGTGGACGTGAATTTTCGAGATGCACTATTTAGCCCACAATATCTTTTATTGACTTGGAGGCCAGCAGAGTCAATTCTGCTGTATTCTTTTGAAACAGGTCACTAAGGCTTCCTGACTTTCATGGGAAGGAATTAGACACCACCTTGGGAACAGTGTCAAAGAACATGTGGTTATGTTTTTAGATTATCAGTGAACTACTGTTTTCTTTTTATAGATGTATATTTATGTACATATAAAATAGGTGGACTTTTTGACAGTCTTTCCATGTAGCCCAGACTGGCTTTGAACTCTTCATCTTGCCTCTGCCTCCTGAGTGCTTCGATTACAGGTGTGTACCACCGTGCCTGGCTTAAAACAGGCTTCTTTTTTAAGGGACCTAAGAGGAAGCAGAACCTCAAGTTTTAGTTAGTTTTTGGAAAAAGCCAGTGAATGCTTATTTGTAAAGTTCTGCATTATCTCCTAAGTATGACAGAGTGGTTTAATTCATTCCTTTTGATGGTACTGGGGGGTTGAACTCAAGAGCCTCAAGCTTGCTAAGCAGGTGCTTGGGCCACCAGACTCCCAGCCCCTTTTTAGTTATCCCCTTTAGGGATAAGGTTTTGCATTTCTGCTTGGGCTGGCCTGGACTACGGTACTCCTATTTATGCTTTCTTTGTAGCTAGGATGACAGATGTGCACACCCTGTCCAGCTATTGGTTGAGATGGGGTCTTGCTAACTTTTTATCCAGGCCATTCTCAAACCTCAGTCACATAGATCATAGATCATCGCTTCCTGAGTAGCTAGGATTACAGGCATGAGCCACTGCACCCAGCCTAATTCATTCTTTCATGTTGCTATCAGAAGTCTGATTAATAATTTTGGGTCTGGAGACTTAGCATGTTCTTGGGTATCCCTTTAGCTAGTGGCTACTCTATAACCACACAGCAGTCACAAAGGCATAGAGCTGACAGATTGCTTAACTGTCTCAACTGCTTGAGGCAGGAGACTGGGAGACCCTGCCTCACTGAGCAGACTTCATTAGGGAAAATGCATCTTTCTGACATTGTGTTCTTTTTCACTGGCCACACCTTAGTCAGAAATAGCTTCATTTTCGGTATTTGTGCCTGTGACATTCTCACTAGGCTGTTTTCTTGCAGCTGGATACTCATGTTAATATTTATACCTTTCATTTACTTGTTAAATATGTAAATTAGCGCTGCAGTAGTGCAAAGAAAATCATTTGAGTAACATTTCCTTTGTGATGGAAATAAGAATTCCTGTATCATTCCTGAAAGGAAGCAAGTGACTGAAAAGATTTTTAAAAAGACAGATTGCTGGGTGGAAATGGAGTAGATGTTGGTGGCATGTTTACTGCTTTGTGTATAGAAAGAGAAGAGCTTAAAGACAGAAGTAGCAGGGATGGTGGTGTCGTTCAGTGGTAGAGCATGTGCCTAGCATGTGCAAGGCCCTTGGGTGGATCCCCAGCACCATTTATTTATTTATTTATTTTTGCAAAAGCTCTGGGAAGGTGGAGGGAGGACTGACCTTTGGTAGAAGGATCTGCCCCTTCCCTGCCGTTGACACTTACCTGCTATGACCTAGACCACATGGAGAGGTGTCAGTAAGCTTCCAGGTTTCTCCACTTGCATAGTAACATGGGGAAGGAGGAGACTCTGTAAGGTGTCACTTGAGGTGTGTGGCATGAAAATATCATATGTTTAGAGTACTTTCTTGTTGTAAATGACTGGCTCATGGAGCTAGGAGAGCCTGAGATGGTTTGGCTGGGATGTTCTTGGATGTTGTTGGGCCCTGGGATTGGACTGCTTTCCTCAGTGGCAGCAGCATTGCTTTGCATGCCTGGCTTGATCTGAGAGGCTCTACCTCTTGAAGAGGAAGCAACTAGCATTGAAAAACCTGATCATTGGTCCTACATTTAGAGTTTCACAGTTTCAGAGTGCTTTCATATACACAGCATGTTGAATTTCTCATTTAGATTTTTCAAGAGGCAGTCACTGTGGTGTCTTGAGACAGAGGGAAAGTAGCTGAGTCTAGGAGAGGGCTCACAGTGCTCTGGAACCAGAGAGTGGCTGGGTGGCTGGAGTGGGGCTGCTGGGGTCTTTCCATCACTCGCTCCACCACACTGAATTCCCATATGGCCAAACACAGTTTCCAGACAATTCCAGTTTCTTCTCTCTGGGCTTTCTTTTCTGCGCACCCAAATATGCAAAGATTCTTCTGGAAGGGAACCTGAGTAGACTTGCAGAGTTTCTTTGATTTTTGTTGGCTTTTTTGCCTGTGATTGATAGAGGCATCCAGGGTTCTAGACAGCTTTTCTGCTTTTATCACTGGTTTTCCCTGTCTGGATCTGTCCATTCATTCAGTAGTTTACTGTGCCAGGCACTGGCTTGTGCTGGGTGATGAATAGGCTCTGTCTGTTGTCTGTGCATTTCCTATTGGCTGCTGGAGAGGGGTGAGTAAATGGGTCTTTCAGTGTTGGCATAGTCAGAGAAGTCGCCCAGCTACTTTAAACAGGAAGGACTTAAATCAGGGAGGAGGTGCCTATCGGCTTCAGGGAAGGGCCTGGGGAGCAGTTCTAGGTAGGGATGTCTCCTGGAGTACCCAGCAGGACCAGCCCTGCGGATAAGGCTCCCTGTGCCCAGTTCAGGGTAGAGGGCCGGCGGGCCTTGGCTGCAGTGTTAGCTCCAGAGTGCTAGCCCCACACCTGCCTTATTCAACACCTCCCTCACCAACTGTTCAGCATTTATATCTTCAGTTAATGTTTGGATTGGAATTTAAACCCCACTGGGAATGACTCTGGAAAGTAGAGTTTAGCTTTTGGTCTTTTGCCACGCAGAAAGGCACAGTAAAAGGTGTGTGGTTGGACACTGCATGCTCCACCTGGAAGGTGGTGCGTGGTGCCTAAGGGCTGTGTGACTCATGAGAATTGTCCTTTCTGAGTCTTGACTTGGAAGCCAACTGATCGTGTCTGCCAAGGACACACAGGGGGCTGGAAGGTGGGTACTGGATGGTGGGGGGACTGTTGGGGACTGGGTCTGAACAGAAGATGTATATTTGGGTGTAGAGAGGAGGCCTGGGTCACTTTCCCAAAGGGTCCTTTAAACCACTAAGATCTGACTTGAGTTCAAGGACAGGGGAAGACCATCACAAGGTCTAAGTGTGATGGACTAACATGATCAGATGTGGGGGTAAAAAGGTAGGCCTTGCTTCTGTGGGTGGAGAGCAGGGCAGAGAGGTGGCCACCCAGTCAGGAGGCTCTTGAAATATTTGAAGGAAAATGGACATCACACTGAATGTAGGTGGGAGGAGCATCAGTTCTTCGCAGTGAGATTTTTCAAGAGAGCTGTGAGGGGGATCAACTGGCCTCCATGACAGATGAGATGGGGAGAGCTGAGGGAGGGTCTGAATTGAGGCAGAATGAGAGCAAGGCTGTTTATCTGGAAAAAAAGTGCTTTCTCAGAAGACTATCAGCCTTTAACTAGATTGTAAATTCTCCAGTCTGCCAATTGGATTTAGCCTTCAAAGACAGCCTTGTAATTAAATTCAAATAATTTACCCCACACATTAAACTAGCAAGAAATATGTCAGAGAAACATCAAACGCATGATGTTTAGTAGGTGTCCTTTTTGTATGAACTGTCCCTCTGTGAGTGTTCCTCACTCTCCCTGCCTCCTTAGTCCTCATCTTCCATCCTCAAGGGATGTGGTGTGGTGGGCTGCACACATCTGCTCAGAAGAACACTCGGGAAGCCTACTTGATTCAAGGTATGATTTTTAAATGCACCGAGGTGAAGTCTGCAGGGGAGGTGTTGTCTTGCAGTATGAAGCTGCCAGTGATAGACGCTGAACAAACAAGGCATTTATTTCATGTGTACTGTTCTGTTGTTCTATGTGGAATGATGTCTTACTCCATTTTCCACTACTATAACAACAACAACAACAACAACAACAACAAACCTGAGATGGATTTATTTATAAAGAATAGAGTAATTTAGTTCACAGTTCTGGAGGCTGGGAAGCTCAGGTACAATGATGCCAGCATTTGGTGAGGGTCTTCTTGCTTGCTGGTGTCATGTAATGAGACAGAGCAAGCCTGCCAGCTTGGGTCTCTCTTCCTCTCCTTATGAAGCCATCAGTGCCATCACTGGAGTCCCACCCTCAGAACCTAATCTGATCCTAGTTACATTAAGCCTGCCTTATTTGATCATTTAGTAGATGTGATTTTGATTAAGGTTGGTGAAAAAAAAGTAATCAAAAAATCAAAACAAATTTCAAAAACAAAAATTTAAAATTTCCACATGTGCATTATATTTTGCAGCTCAGTTGACGTGGAGAAGCTCAGTCAGTCCCTCATTATTGTCAGTTGTGTTTAAATTGATGCATGATCTGCTTTAATTTTGTGAAAATACACCTTCCTTAAATCAAATGGTGCCCCAAAAGCAAGGTAAAAGTGTATGTGCTTAATTTACGTGGTAAAGTGAAAATTTGAGATTTGCTGAAAACTGGCATGTCTTTAGTGGCAGTAGGGCAGTGTTTATGGGAAAAATGAATCAAACATCCATAGTACAGTGCTGAGCTCCATGTATCCTAAGCATGTGTGGTATTTCCTCAACAGCGATGTCCTTGGAACCATATACTTCTGGACACAAGGGTCTCCTGTGTCTCCCAAAGGCCCCACCTCCAAATACCATTAACACGCACTTTGGGCACATTCTGAATCCACGGTAGATAGAAATAAACCCTGCCCTTGTCCTTGTTCTTGGATTTGGCTTGATTGAAAAGAGCGTTTCTGTATTTCAGTGGTATAGACAGTATGAAGGTTGAGTGAGTTGGAATTGTCTTTGATTGATCACCTTCTCTGCTTCACCTTTCTTCTCCTCCTTTTTTCCCCAGCTCTTGGGATGGACACCCAGACCTTGTACACACTGTGCATCTCCACCACTGAGATACACCCTTGCACTCTAATATACTTTTTAACTCAACCTATTAGATAACCATTTGATAGGAAATACATAAAGAAAATATGTGTATGACCTAGCTATGTTTTAATTTATATTCTTTTTTGGCATTGACAAGTGGAGATTTGTGATTATTCATGGTTAAGAAGAATGAGTGGGATCTGTTAGCATTTGCCATGGCCCTGTTACCTGCACTCTTAGCTCAGGGTTGGTTTTTACTGTCACCTCTAAATGTCTGTGCCTCCCTGTTGGTAGAAAGTCAGGATATGGAAAAGCATTATCTCCCACAAGTATGAGTAGAGAAGTTGATAGGATTCCCATTCAGGAGGCACTGAGGACCACAGAAGGGGTGTAGTCCAGGGCTAATCCACCTGCATTTATTATGGATCCCTTTGAGCTTGGAAATCTGGAGCCTTGGGCCTCTAGACCTGTAGATGAGCATTTCCTGGCTGATTAAAGAACAGCCTAGTGACCGTTCTTGATTGCTGGTGCTGTCTTTGGTGTCATTGAGTCAGTGATGGTGTGCTCTTCTGATTTGGCATCTCTTCCTGGCTGTCATGGTTGTGGTTTTTTGTTTTGTTTTGTTTTGTATGTGGTTCTAGGAATGGAATCCAGGGCCTTATATATACTAGTGCTTTCTCAAGTTCCAGCTCCAGTCTCTATAGTTATTGCCTTCTTCAGCAGTATTGGGGTGAACACTTGGGGCAGATCTGAGGGGTGGATAGTGTGTGCTGCTTCAGGGCTGGACTCAAGTTGTCTGACAGCAGGGCAGCAAGTTGACAGATCCCAAGTCAAGGACTAAGAAAAGACTCTTGTTCTGCCTTCAAGTCACCTGCCAGAGAAGCATCAAGGTTTGTTCTGGGTTCTCCATGCCTGACATGTTTGGGGCCCCCTGGGAGTTCCTTTGACCCAAGTCATATATTCGTTGGAGAGCCCAGGAGGCACTTGTGACAGGTTCTCAAAATCAAGGGCAGACTCTTTAGCTTTTCTCTCCTCTTCCCAATAGCCCTTCCTCCCTTCCTTCTTCTGTCTCTGAAGCACCTGCTCAGTTCCTGTCCTGGGGATTCCAGAGGTTGGTATAAACCAGTTTTAGTCCACGGCGCCTCCCCATCATGGGAACCACATGCCTTGGGCCTTGCTCTGCAGAGCTGGGCACTGGTGATCCTAGGATGAGTCTGGTACCTGGGGTCTCTTGACAAAGCTGGAGATCTTGCTTTCCTGCTCAGCCCAGCTGGGAGGATGACAGGGTGGGAGGCTGTTGCTATCTGTGTAACCACAGGGATATTTTGGCAGGAGCTGTTTAGGGTGTGTGGGGCAGCCGTGCCTGTGTGTACTAGGTGTTTTCCTTGGTAGTTGGTTTTTTTTAAGCTTTGGTAGAGTTAAGCTTCATCCCCCACAGGCCTTCCACTGAAACCCCATGGCTGTGTGTGCAGCTGTAGCCCCTGCCCTCGGTTTCCACTCCTTCCCCACAGGATTGCACCAGATACTCTGATGTCTGTCATTGCCTCTTGTTGTCCTCATACTCTGATGCACTGTTTCACTAATTCACTTCACCCATATTCCCCTTTCTGAGGGGAATGTTGTCTTACTGTGGTAAAATATATATAACATAAAAATTGTTGTTTTGCCTTTTCTTCTTTGTGATGCTGAGGGCTTTGCACATGCTGGACAGGTGCTGTGCTGCCAAGGCATACCTTGGCCTTCACTTCAGCTACCTTGAAGTTCAGTGGCAGTCACTGTTCACTTTCCTGGGCAACCATCACTACCCTCCTTTCCACACCTCTTCCCAGAATAGGACTCCACATTTGTTAAATAAGTCCCCAGCTCGCTCTCTCCCAACCCCTGGAAGTCACCATTCTGCTTCCTGGCTATGACTTTGCCTTCTCTGGGTACCTCCTATAAATGGGATCCTGCAGTATTTGTCCTTCTGTGTTGGGTTTATTTCACTTGGCATAATCTTTTCTTCTCTTTTTGTTAATTGGTTTTTTTTTGTTTTGTTGAGACAGGGTCACAGTTGTAGCCTAGGCTGGTATCCTTCTGCCTCAACCTCCTGAGTGCTGAAATTACAGGCGTGCCACCAGCATGCCCAGCTGGCATGTTTTCACTGTGCTCACACTCTTAACGTTGACTCCCTCTCCCATTCCCCTTAACACACACGCTCTCTCTCCTGTGTCCCTGTAATTTGCATGGCCTTAAATAACCCAAGTTGCAAATTATAAAGCTTTCCTCGTGGTTTCTTCAGCCTCCAAAACTAGGTTTAAAAAAACGTAGGTTTATAGGCCCAACTACTCTTTTCCTGAACTCCTCCTCTGTGGGTTAGCACTGTGAGTTTCCCTCTGTAGTCACCAAGACTATGTGGGATTGTCAGCTATCATCTCCTCTACCCATGTCTCTCCATCCCTTACTGTGGGACATCTGTTCACAGCCCTCCTCACCTGCTTCTCACTCAGTGCTGAGGGGTGTGGCTGTTTATCACTGCACGTCCAAGCACTTGCACACTTGCGCATCTCATGCCCACCTGTGCAGACCTGCTGAGTTCTGGAACTCCTCCTGTGGAGCATCTGCCAGAGGACAGGAATGCTTTTCCATGGCCTTCCTCCCGTGTCACTTACACCTCCTTTTGTCTCATTTCAGAACATTTTCATTGCCCCATTAAACAGTCACTACCTATTTTCCTCTGCCCTCAGCCCCTGGCAACCTGTCTCTGGGATTTGCCAGTTTTGGACATTTACCAGTGAAATCATGCAATAAGTGGCCTTTTGTGTCTGGGATCTTTCACTTAGTGAAATGTTGTCAGGGTTCATCTGTGTTATAGATTGTGTCATATGTTGTTCGTTTTTGTGGCTGAATAATGTTCCATTATACTGATGATCATATTTTGTTTATCCATTCATCTGTGAATGGACATTTGGGTTGTTCCTACTTTTGGGAAGTTATGAATAATTTTTCTGGGAACATGTGTGAAGCTTGTGTGGAGAAATGTTTTCTTTCTGCTAGGTGTATGCTAGGAGTGGAATTGTTGGGTCATATGGAAGCTCCTCATTTAACTGTGAGGAGCCAGCAGACTTTACAGGGGCAGGAGTGTTTACACTCTGGTTAGCTGTGTGTGGGACTTTCACTTTCTCTAGTTTTTTCACATATGTTTTAGTTATTGCTATGCTGGTAGGTGAAGCGGTGTCTTCTCATTTTGAGTTGCATTTCTGTAGTGACTTATTATCTGGCCATCTTTCATGCACTGATGGGTCACTTACATGTCGTCTTTGGAGAAATGTCTGTTACTTTATTTTTGTGGTACTGAGAATTAAACCCAGGATTTCCTGCATGCCAGGCAAGTGCTCTACCACTTAAGCAGTACCCTCAAACTTCAAATCCTCCTGCCTCTGCCTCCCAAGCAGCTTGGATTATAGGCAGTGTCACTATACCCAGCTAGAGAAATGTCAGTTTGAATCCTTTGCTCATCATTTTTCACTTAATTGAATGTGGCTAGTAGACTATCCCTCCCTCCCTCCCCTACTACTCCCCTCCCCAGGGCTGGTGATGTTTCCCAGGCACTTGAATATGCTAGGCAAGTGCCCTACTACTGAGCTATACCACCAACCTGGTTACTTGAACTTGTAAAAATTCCATATGTGACTGACATTTAATTTCTCTTGGACAGCATTGCCCTGGGAGATTTTAAAATTGACAAGGAGAAAAAGAAGATTCTAATGACTACTACCCTTCATTCTTTTGTTATTCCCAGGTCACTGAGATTAACTTTTGCATTTTAAGATTAGCCTTTCTGAAGCCACAACAGGAATTTTCTTACAAAGAAATTACCAAAAGCTCCAGATTGCCTTGTATTGATGACAAGGGTTAGATAGGTCTGGAGAAGTGGCCCAAGTGGTAGAGTGCCTACCTAGCAAGTGTGAGGCCCTGAGTTCAAACTCCTGTACCATCAAAAAAAAAAAAAAAAGGGTTAGGTAGGATGAGAGACCTCTTTAAGTCAGTACTGGGGTTTGAACTTAGGGCCTTGGGCCTCTTCCAGTTGGGCCCTGCCTCCAACTCCTTTTGCTTTAGGTTATTTTTCAGATATGGCCTGGCTTTTTGCCTTGGACCTTCTTCAGCCTCCTACTTACAGCTCCCATATAGCTGGGATGACAGGAGCAGGGTCTTGCTACCTTCTTTGCTTGGCTAGCCTCAGATAGAGATCTTCCTGGTCTGTGCCACCCAAGGTGTGAGCAACCATGCCGGGCTTTAAGATTTAAATTAAGGTATACTCCTTCTCTCAAAGCAGGTTGATTTTTTTAATGAGCTAAACAAATACAGTAGTAAAAGTCACTTTCAACTCCTAATGTTGTCATCGGCCATGCTTCCAAGTGAGCGTTTAGAAAGTTAATCTTTAGTTAGTCACTTACATCATACTAAACTTTCAAAATGTGATACAGTATTGTAGATTTGCCATTTTGGTGGGACCAGGGTTTGAAGTCAGGACTTCACGTTTGCAAAGCAGGTGTTTTACCACTTGAGCCACTCCTCCAGTCCTATTTGCTGCTTTGAAAATTTATTATGAAAAATTGAGCTTATTTTTCTAGAATCTAACGCAGAAATAGTTTGAGTATTTGTTTCCCAAATTTGTAAGAGGGTGATTCATCCTGATGTTCTCCTGTTCACTTTCCAGTTAGTTCTGGTGACCCTGCCCAGGGCATGATTCACAACACCCCCAAGGGCAGGCAGTTCAGTCACCCTGCACTAGAATGTGAAGAACAGTCTGATTGTTCTGAGAATACATTGACATTTAAAAATACTTTTGTTGGCTGGACCTTGGAGGTAGACAGCTTGCCTAGCATACCCAAACCCCTGGATTCAATCCTTAACGCCACAAAAAAGAAAAAGTAAAAATTACTGAATGCATGTTTTTTCTTCTTTATCATACATAGAACTTCAAAAGGAACTTGGAAGCATTTTCACAGTCTTCCTGAAAATGATTCAATAGGAGTTTTCTAAGTATAAAACTATGTTCAGAAGATCTTGATGGCATCTTATGATTCTACTTTCTTCATTTTCTTAAGTGGAGGCTGTATTTTTTTCATACATAAATAAATAAATGGGGGGAGATAAAAATATTTTTTCTTTGGGTAGAATCCCAAACCTTCAAGTAGTTGAATCTCTAATATTGTTATTTTGGGGGAGAGGATAGGAGAATGGGTAGAAAAGGAGTAAGTAAAACTTCCCTAGTCTGTAGAAATGATTTACCCAGATGCTAGCTTTAGAGATACCATTTATGTGGCTTTTTTCTGTTTTGTTTTAGTGCTTGTGAGTGGAGGCAGGGTGGTAGTTTAAGTGTACAGCTTGGTGATGTGCTTATGCACACATTGCTGTGCCTTGGATCTCAAACTAATTCTCCTTCTTGCTCCTCCAGTCCTGGGAATCCACTTTTCCATTTCTTGTTTCTGCTATATAAGTGGAGTCTGTATAGTATTTTCTTTTTTGTGACTGGCTAATTATTTCACTTAACCTGAATGTTTTTGAGGTTCGTCTTTGTTGTAGTATGTGTCAGAATTCCCTGCCTTTAAAAAGTTGTATAATACTCTCTTGTATGTATCACATTTGGTTTATTCTTTCTTCCACTGGTGGCCACTTAGATGGCATCCACCTCTTGGCTGCTGTGGGGAACTGCAATGAATATGGGAGTGCAGACCTCCCCTGGGGATCCTGCAGTGAATTCTTTTGTTCATATACCCAGAAGTGGGATTGTGGGATCTGAGGGTAACCTTTTGTTCTGTCACCTGGACATCCTCAAGCTTTTTCAAGAGCAGCAGGAGTTTGGCACTGAGAGGATACTCCTATCCCTTCCCATTCTGTACCCTTGTCCTTATAGAATAAACACTCCTCTGAAAAATCTCTCCCTGATACATGAATTTTATAGGTATTATTATCAAGGTTTCTCTCCTGTTGCCCAGGAAATGTCCCAATCCTTCAATCTCCCACAGCAAACGCCAGAGTCATCTGGGTAGATTTAGGGTCTGGGAGCACATATCTGTGTTCATAGACATCTTCCTGTAGGAAGGCATTGTTCTTGGTCACCACACTCTGTCCAGGCTCAGGTCAGTGTGAGGCCACACAGAGAGATTTCAGAGATGTGGGAGGAGCTGGCAAATTTGTCTTCCTCCTCCACTAACCAGGAATGGGACATGCATGTGGCTTGTGGTTGGGGCAGCATGTTGACTAGTGGAGTATTCACAATCTTTGTTGTTGACACAGTAAGAGACTTAGACATTGTGGCTTATGTTCACAAAACAGCACTTGCCTGTGTGATGCTCTGATATATAATACTCAGTTCCCCTCTGTTGCAGGGTTATGCTTGTTTTTAGCATGGAATGCTGTTACTCATGATTCTCCAGAGAGACTTAACCAATATACGTGAAGTGATTTCTTGGGGGAATTGTCTCTTGCAGTTAAGAAGCTGAGAGGTCTCATGACTGGCTTCTACAGGAGGTTGATAGTATGACTCAGTCCCAAGTCTGAAAGCCCCAGAACCAGGGAAGCCATGATGTAATTCTCAGTCTAAGGCTGAAGGCCTGAGAACCCAGATTGCTGCTAGTATAAGTCCTGAAGCCCCAAGACCAGAAAACACAGAATTTTTTTTTTGGCAGTACTGGAGATTGAATTGCTTGGCAGGTGCTCTACCTCTTGAACCATGCCTCCAGCCCTAGAGCCTAGAATTCTAAAGTCCCAGATACGTGTGTTGGGGGAGGGAGAC
This sequence comes from Castor canadensis, assembly GCF_047511655.1. Lineage (NCBI taxonomy): Eukaryota > Metazoa > Chordata > Mammalia > Rodentia > Castoridae > Castor > Castor canadensis. The sequence goes on from NC_133398.1 coordinate 90,145,192, forward strand.
AACTCACTCACAGATGCACCCAGAAGTAATGTGCCAGCGGTTCTCTAGGTCTTCCTTACTCAGCCAAGTTAGCACATTGACCATGCATTGCAGGTGCAGATCCAATTAGAAGGGTGTCCTGCTTGGAGTGCTAACATACTCCAGCTTCCTTCTGGGGTGTGCTTGTTGAGGCTGCTGTTTGTCTTTGCCTCTTAATAAGCACTTGACCTGGAGCCACTTAAGCAAACTGTGCCTCAGTTTTCTGTCCCCTAAAATGAGTGAATATACTGCCCACCTCATACACACATGAGGCCAAAAGTGATTCCTGAGGAGGGGTGTGTTGGCCACTTGTGACATTGGTCACTCAGTACTCCTTTGTTTTTTCCTTCATATTTGCTATCATCATTAGGCATTCCATGTTGCTTCTTCCTCCTTTGTTAGCTTTCCCCACTTGATGTAACTCACTGTGTATGAAACTGTCACCCAACTTCACAGACTCTGGACAGGAGATAGAAGGTCAGATGTTAAAATGCATTGAGAGGCTGCGTTAGCGGAGTGACCAGTGACTCCCCTTCTTTCACTTAGCCAGCCTGGGACTGAACTTGACTTGTGGTGGAGGACTTACGGTGTGGGCTGGGCTGGCTGCTGTTTGAGTCTGGGTGGAGGAGAAGCCAGGCCTGGCTAGGGGAAGGTGTCCTGGAGCTGGAATGAAGGCTGCTAGTTGGGAAACAGATCTCTGAACAGGCATGACATGGGATAGCGTAGCCAGAGCTGTGCTTGCCCCTGACAGCTGGCTCGGAATAGGGACAGGCTATCCTTTCCTTCTTTCACAGCATGCCCCGTATGAAGGTTATGTTAGTAGGTGTGGTGTTTTATTTTGTGCTTGTCTTCCTTGCAGGCAGTTTTGGTGAATAATATCACCACAGGTGAGAAGCTCATCAGAGATCTGCAAGGTAAGCTCATTCCCTTCCTGGGCCAGCACCGTCCTCATAGGGAAACCCTGCTTTCCCACATTTTTCTGAGGGTCTCAGGTGGCTCTCTAATCTCATGATGGATAGTGTTAGGAGGTATTCAACATCTTGAATGTATTCTTTTTGCCCAATCGTATTTCCTTAAAAGTTTTTTCCTTTTAAAAATATTACTGAATACGTTACAAGTTGGAATGGGCAGAAGAACTGAGAGTCTTCATTTATAAATGCATGAAGAAATGCTGGGCTGGGGGAATAGCTCAGTGGTCAGGCATTTACTTGCCTAGCATTTGAAAAACCCTGAGTTTACTCCCAGCATCAAAAAAGAAAAACAAAAATTACACAAGTTGAATATACCTAAACCAAAAATTTGAAATCTCTAAAATACTCCAACATCTAAAGCTTTCTGAGTGCCACCATGATGCCCCAAGTGGAAAAATCCCACACCTGACCTCAGGTGATGATTGCAGTCAAAATTTACAAAAATTATTAAGAGTTTTATATAATTACCATTAGGCTGTTTATATAGATATATATGAGACTTACATGAATTTCTTATTTAGACCTTGGTCCCATCCTCAAGATACCTTGTTATGTATATGCAGTTCCAAAAATCTGAAAAATGTGAAATCTGAAACATTTTCCTGTTCTAAGTATTTTGGTTCAGGGATGCTCAACTTGTGTATCTGACAGATAATGTGACCCACTTTTATATGTGGTGTATCACCTGTGTGTGTGTGTGTGTGTGTGTGAGAGAGAGAGAGAGAGAGAGAGAGAGAGAGAGAGAGAGAGAGAGGGAGGGAGGGAGGGAGGGAGAGAGAGAGAGAGAGCGAGAGATTAGTCTTAATTGGGTTGTCCTGAATTTAGGTTTTCTTCATGACACTGTAAAAACTGTCCAGCCCAGTATAATTCTCTTTCCTTGCTGCTGAGGTTCAGTTTGGCAACCCAAGGTTATTTTCCCTTGGGGTGTGTTGGAGTAGTTATGGGTGGTAATGGGGTGAAGGCCTCAGTGTGGTGTGCTCCCCCTCCTGCTGGACTGGAGTTGCAAGTTCTCTGTAGCCTGGGGACACACAGTAAAAAGAGCTCTAGCCTTGGTCAGGAAGCTCCATGACTGCTGGTGCCTCAGTTTCCACCTTTTTAAGATGAGAAGGTTGATCACATTAGAGGTGCTGTGCAGCTGAGTACAGGCTATAAGCCCCACATGGCTGATGAGCACTTGGCATGGAGCTGGCAGGACAGAAATTTTTGTTAGTTTTCAGTAATTTAAATTTAAAACTGGTATTTGACTACAGTTACTGGGAAACTTAAGTATGTTTTGGACAAAATGGGTATAGCAGTTCATTTCTTAACTGTAATTTATATGAAATCTAAATTCTAACCAAGAATTTCTAATGAAAATTATAACAACTGATTTGAAATGTGCTATCATTGTTAAATACACATGGAGTTTCAAAGACTTAGCATGAAGAAAAGAATTAGAAATACTTCATTTAAAATTTTTACATTTAATCCAGGTACAGTAGATCATGCCTGTGATCCCAGGTACTTGGGAGACAGAGATCAGGAGGATCAGAGTTCCCTAGGCCTACCTTGGTAAAAGTTAGTGAGACCCCCCCCCAATCTCAACAAATAAACTGGGCATGGTGGTATACATGTAATCCCAGCTACTTGGGAGGCAGAGATAGGAAGATCAAAAATGTGAGACCCTATTTGAAAAACAAACTAAATGAGAAAGGACTAAGGCATGCCTCAAGTTGCAGAGTCCCTAGCAAAACAAGGCTCTGAGTGAGTTCAGTCACTAGCATGGAAAAAAATAAAATAAATAAACAGTAAAATAAATGAGTAGATAAATTAATTTTTACAATGGGTGGATGAGGAGCCACATGTCTGTAATCTTGGTACTTGGGAATTAGGAGCGGGAGGATTATGAGTTCAAGGCCAGACCTTGTCTCCAAAAAACATTTTTTTTTTCAGGTATTACTTACTGCCATGACAATTTTTTGTATCTGTAGGAGTAAATGGAATTAATTCCACCAGGTTTTATTTGCTTTTTAAAACTATGGTTGCTAGGAAATGTGAAAGTCCCTGTGTGGCTTGCACTGTAGTTCTGTTGGACAGCACTAACTACTCCCTATCAGTCTGCACAAATACCAGTGGGAATATGCGAGATGTGCTTTGGGGAAGCGCAGGGTTGCACAGAGATGCCTGTTGGGTCCCAGCCAAGGCTATCACCTGCAGACTCCCCGATGCTTAGACTTTTTAAGTTTTAATTGTGTGTCTATGACATTAAGTGTCCAGTTTAACAAAATTTAACATAGCAGATGTGTCCGGGAACCACAGCCAAAGTCAATATCATGACATCTCTGTCACCTCAAAAGTTCTCTTGTGCTCCTGGTAATCCTCAGCCTGTCCTCTGCCTCCCAGCCTATGGATTGATTTGATTCTTGCTACATTCAGACTGTGCACCCCCTTCTTTTTCCCACCTCCGTCAACACAGTTATTGTGAGACTCTTCCGTGTTGTGTGACTCCCTGTAGGACAATGAACATTGTCCTATACTTAGTCTGATTATGAAATCTCTTCCTGTAAATTAGGTTTATTGAAATATTACTTATATATAATAAAGCTTACCATCAGTATAATTTAACACTTACTTTAAAAATTTTTTTTGAGACAGGGTCTCACTTTATAGCCAAGACTGTCTTTTCACTATGTAGCCCAGACTGTCCTCAAATTTGTAATCTTCTGCCTCCACCTACCAGGGGCTGTGATTAATAGGCTTGAACCACCATGCACAGTAACATTTTGACAGTGCTTACTCTCGCAGAGCAGTGCTGCAGACAACACAAAACATTATGCTGTCTCCTTCAGACCCCAATTCCAAACCCCTTCCCGAGCCTTTTGTGGTGAATCCTCTCCTCCCACTTTGACCTTAAGCACCTACTTAGCTATTCTCTATAAATGCTTTTGAGATTGGTCCATATTGTGTGGTGTGTATCATTATATCAATGAATTCTTTGTTTTATTTTATTTTATTTTATTTCTCCCACTCTGATGGCCTTAGAGGCTGCTTTTCCTCCTGTCCCAGCCTGGTCCCTGGTCAGCTGCTGCTGTTGTCAGGACAGCAGGGGTGGGGTGACACATTTTCTCAGAGAAATCTGCTGTTTCTCTGATAGGAGGTTGGGTGATTAAATGACCACAGGGTCACAGGTTGGCTGTGAACAGGCGACAAGAGAAGGATATTGGCAAGTAGCCAAGGGCAGGGTATCTGGCAGGGGTGGCGTATATGCACTTTGTGATCTGATGTGTCATGATTGGCTGAGCACCATGACAGCCACACAGTGACCATTGCAGTGACTTGTCCTCCTTTTGGCTCAGACCAGTTGAAAGCCCTGCAGAGGAGTTATGGCAGGCTGCAGCAGGAAGTCCTTCAGTTCCAGAGGAACCAGACCAGCCTGGAGAAGAAGTTCTCCTATGACCTGTGAGTGGCTCAGGATCAAGTGTCTGTCACTTGGGAGGCCCACTTTGGTGGGTTTACACCAAAGGCAAAGGGCAGCATTCAGCTGGGATTCATGTCGTTTAGAAATTATGCATTTTATTTTGTACTTTAGAAGCCAAAGGGTAAGTGTCAGCCAGCAAGATTCATAATATAAAATAAATAAGCATGTATACACACACCCACACCAGTTCCCGGCAGGAAATGAATTGTTCAACGTACCATAAAACTTAATGTACCTTATAAATCTATAAAGTGCGGGTGTACTCGTTAAGTTCTCAATTTAAACTCTTTAAAATGTTTTAAACTCTCCCAAAGTGTTCAGATGTGAGCTAATGCAGACTTTCAGCATAAAAGACATTTTGGCAATTATTAATACAGCTTATTGCTAAATGATGGCATTGTGGATGTTTTGTTTTCTTGAGGCTTTTCAATGTTTTTCCAAATTTCTGCAATGAGAATGGAATACTTTTATAATCAAAACAATAAATTTTTCAAAAGTAAGGTAAGACCATTGGGAAGATAGTAAAAGCCACTTTACAAGGTAGAGAATAAGATTGTATTCTGTCTTTCTACCCCCTTTTCTCATAAAAACCACCTAGTGAAGTATGGGAGTTCTGAGCCACCCCATGACCAGTTTCAGGTGGCTGTTTTTCTCCCTTTGTGTGTCTTCTACTCAGTCCATGCCCAAGTCATTTATGCAGTCACTATAATTTCTTAACATGTTTTTCATTAATTGCATTATATATATAAAAATTCATATGGCTTCAAACTGCTTCATCATTAAAGAGTTACTTGGGATTATTTACTTTTACAAGACACTCAACTGTAGGTTTAGCTAGTGACCAGGTCATCTTCTATTGTCATTTTGTTTTTGCTTGTTGGTTTTCTTTTGGCTATACAGGAGTTAGAACTCAGGGCTTCATGCTTGCTAGGCAGGAGCTCTACCATTTGAACCACTCCTCCAGCACCCCACCCCTTTTTTTTTTGATGAGTTTTTTTCGAGATAGGGTCTCACAAACTATTTGCCCAGGAATGACTTTGAACCTCAGTCTTCCTGATCCCTGCTCCAGGGTAGCTAGGATTATAGGTGTGGACCATCACTGCCTGACCTGTGTCTTCTTTTGACACAGGGTCTTCCTCTACAGCTCAGGCTGCCCTGGAACTTTATATGTAGCCTGGGCTGTCCTTGAACTCAGAATCCTCCTGCCTCAGCCTCCCTGGTGGTGGGATCATAGGCATGTCCCACCATGCCTGGCTTCTAGATTGCTTCCTAAAAGGACTTTAGCTGACTGTGTGGTCATCAGCACCGTAGAATAGTTGTCTCACCAACACTGACCTCATGGGGATGCCCATGTTCTTCTGAAATATTGTCTACTTACCTTAATTTCTCCATGATCACTTTAAAACCAAATATAGTCATACGCCACAGACAATAAGTTCTAAGAAACACATTGTTAGGTGATTTTATCCTGTGGACATTGTAGAGTACACTTAAACACACTAAGACAACTGTGACCTCAGTAGGCCATATAGTCTTATCGATCACTGTCCTATCTGTTGATGGCCAAAACACCGTAATGTGTTGAATGACTATACATAACTATGTAGAGGACATGAACAAATAGTCAACACAAGGACATACAACTACAAAATATGTGTGGAACCTTATTTTGCTATGCCAATAGTAAGCATTCTTGTTCTTCCTAAGAGGTGGGCAGTCTTTCCTGGGCAGCCCAGGAGACGTTTGGCAGTGTCTGAGAACATTTCTGTCACAACTTGGAGGGAGGGTGCTACTGGTATCTAGTGAGTAGAGACCAGAGATACTACCAGACATCCTACGATGCACATCCTTCAGTGTCCCGACCACAGTGGAGTTTTATCTGGTCTAAAATATCTGTAGCACTGAGGTTAACAAACCTTGCATTAGGCTAGTAATTGAAGAATTGAATTTAGACAAGAATGAAATACCTTGATCTTATTATTATTCATTCTTAAGAAATACCTTAATGCTTGTATTTCCCTTACATTGATTGAAGTAGAAATGCTGTTCATGGCCTCACTTGATAAATGTTCACCCAGAAGATGTTTAGCTAGCTGGAAGTCAGCCAGGAAATCCCTGGTTCCATGTAGACAGCAGGCAGTAAGCAGTGCCCTGGGTTGGGTGTGTGTGGAGACTCACATATTACTCCTAGGAGGTGGATAGCCTGGATTGACAGCTCTTCCTGGCTGACTGCATCTGCCTAAAAAGTTGTGCACATGGCCCTGTGCCAGATGCAGGCAGCTGTCTGGGGTTGTTATGTTCATGGAAAGTTGGACATTAGAGCTAGCTGTCCTTTGCTTTCTTTGGATTACAGACCCTTTTTTAGCATCGTGAAAAGGTATGGGTGTCAGGGGCTGAAGGCAGATTTTTAAGTGGTAATTGCATAAAGTTGTGCATTTGGTTTGTATAAATTTGTAGGGCCATCATCTTGTCTGGTCTGATCCCTTTGTAGAAGGCAGTGAAGGGCTGTTTCCTGGGAATCATCAGCACACATACCAGCTTCTTACTCATTCACCTGTGGCAACCATCACTGGTGACCACTGCACTCTCCAGACATTCTTTCTGTTACGTGCCGGTGGCGAGGGTTCTTGCCTTCACAGGCCAGAGAACTGGCTCGTGAGGCAGCTGAAGGATGAGCCAAAGCCAGTATATAAAGTGGGATTTATTAGAGAGAAAGGAAAGGCTACAGCTAGGGAACTGCAGCGGAGCCCAGAAACTGGTAGCTCACTGCTCAGGTGAAGGCTGGGGTTTTTATGGGCATTTTAATTCTGGGTTTGTGTAAGGGTTAGGTGGGTTTTTTTCCACTGGCCATGGATTCACAAGCTTTCTTAGATGAACTGGTCTATTTGCCCCTTATGGGGGTGGAGAAACAATCTTGAGAGCATTTTACTCATCATCCCTGTGACAGATCTGTATCTCTCCTTTAGGATGCAAGATTGCAGGCCTCCATCTCCTCAGGATGCAGGAATCATAGTGCTCTCCATGGGGGATGAACTCACTCATTTGCCTTAGGTCTCTAGACACAACAAATCCCCCGCTCTGAGACAAGCACCCAACTGCTGTTGGGGAGGGGGGCGATGATGACTCATCTAAGCTGCTTCGTGCTGACAATGGGGTGCCAGGGGGATAGGGGAGAGGGTACTTGTCTCGGGTTGACCTGTGTAGTTTCTAGGGGCCCCTGATAGAATGGGATGGAGGGTTTAAGCCTAGGCAGAGGTGAGTATTCCTTGACTAAAAGCTGGAGTTTGATCTGTTGGACCTGTTGAGATATAAATCTGGAGAGAGCATTCATTATACAAGACCCAAATAGGCATATTAGTAGGAGCATAAAAAGGTATCTGGTAAGAGCTGCATATCTAGGGAGCTAGATTTTACAAAATCCTGTAACTCCCAAGAAAGCTGTAAGCTGTTTTATGGTATGGGGGAGTAGGAAATGGAAGATTGGGTTGATTCCCTCATGACTCAGGGAGTGAGTCTGTCCCTTTAAGAACACACCTAGGTAGGTGAACTGTGGGAGGCAGGGGCTGTCAGGATTTAGGTTAAATGTAACACTTTTGGATAAAAGAGAGCTTTAGCTCATTATTTTATATAAATTGACACTTTTGACTTTGTAAATGTTTGTACCATATTTAGATAAAATATAGACACAACACAGTTATAAGGTGGTCATTTAAGACACATGAGCAAATACATAAATGAACTCTGATTTAGTAGTACTTAAAGCTTGACAGGATCTACAGAAAACACAAGTAATTTCTTTGATAAAATCTTTTCCTGTAACAGTTTTTTTGTAGATGTTACTTAGAGCAGAACAATATTAAGATAACCTTGTTATTTTATAGACAGAATTTGATTTTAGTTTGACATGACCCTAAAAATCTTTTAGGCAACTCTTAAGATTACAGTCAACTTTAACTTTATCACACACTGTAGCTTTTTAGTATACACTTTTCAAACTTACTCTGATCTCCATATAATATTTTGAACCCTTTAATGGTTTTTCCTTATCCCTCCTCTCCATATTTGGAACAATCTTTAAGATAAACCCTCTTTATAAAATCGTTACTCATCCAAAAAAAAAATTCCTTTTTTTTCTTTAACTGCTTAAAAAATATACTCAATACCTGTCTATGTCCTTTTTACTTGTTTACTTTGTAACTTGTATTTTAAAATTAACTTTTATAAGATAGGGATAAGGTCTCCCGTCCCTCAGGCTTGAGGGGATATTGTTTGGGTGTGGAAACTGTGAGGGATCTTTGAGTTTTATTTGAATAGGGAGGGCCGTCCTGGCTCACCCTACACTCATCTCATCAGTCCACACTGGGATCTATTTGTTCCTGAAGGAGGGGGCAGCAGAGATGGCTGCCTGGGGGGAGGAGAATTTGAGCTTTTAATTGAGATAGTAAATCCTGTCCCAGCAGGAGCACTGGAGTTTTTGGTACTATGGGGAAAGAGTGACAGAAGAGGAGGTCTCCCCAAGAGCAGGCCAGAGGCCGGGTAAACTAGCGCTCTAGGGGCTGGCCAGATTTGCCCTGAATGATAACCTTGTCATTGGACTGGGGACCAGGAGAGAAAGATAAGATGGAGAAATGGGCTCCACTGTCTAGGAGGAAAATGACCTTTTGCTTTTCTGCCATTATGGCTCCTCAACACGGATGCCAATAAGTGGAGCGTGGACAGGAGGCTGGGACCCATCAATCCATAGGAGGTGGCACCTCACCTTTCATTGGAAGATGTGGGCACTTAGACTTCCAGAGGGCAGGGTCCTGGTTGGAGGTGGGGCTGTCTCCCGGGCTGTCCCCTCTTTTTGCATTCCCTGTGGAAGTGCCCCTCCTGTCCACAGCGGTAGGCCCCAGTCAGGTGGGGCCTTCTCTGAGAGCTGTAATGAGGTCATGGTGTTTTTTGTCTTTTTCTCTCCTTAGTAATGTCCCGGTTATAGTATACAGACATGGCTAGCTGTATTAATTGGTCCAATGACTTTTCTTCTTCAGCCACAGGCTGAGTTTTCCACGAATATCTGGGGCTGACTAAGTTAGAAATTTATCTTTGAGGAGAACCTCTCCCACCTGTGACTCTTGGTCCCCTGTGGTATGCTTTCTGATAGCTGCAGAAAGGGAAGGGGGTTTTCTTCAGGACCTTGCTGTACTATAGTCACCTGGGAATAGTTTAGAGGTTTGACTTTGGTCCTTTTTAGCCCTTTCACTATGAGATGGATTAAGTGACATTAACGCCACTTATCTTTACCATTTTTTTTTGATTTAGCAATGTTAGGGAATTGAACCCAGGACCTCGCACATGTTGGGCAGACACCCTCCCACTGAGCTACTTCCTCAGCTCCAAATATTTTTTTTCTTTTGGCTGTACTGAGATTTGAACTCAGGACTTTGTGCCTGCAAAGTGGCACTCTACTGCTTGAGCCATATCACCAGCCCCTTTTAGTGTGGATCTGTCAAGAGGACTGCCTGTGCCCCTGTACGTAGGCACATTTATTCCCTTATTTCCAGGTGCCACTAGTATTGGGGCTCACTGTAAATGGTAATCATTTCCAACCTGAGTGGCCTGGGCCAGAACCCATTGCTTTTCTAATGAGGAAAGAGTTTGGTATAATAGAAGGATAATATTCTTTTATACCAATTTGAAGATTTGAATCATAGAGATAAAGGCTTGGAATGTATTGGTCAGGTGCATCAGTATAGCTGTCCAGATCTTTTTTTAATTTCCCTTAGATCTGATAACTGGAAGGGGACATAGAGTCGCTCTCTTCCTACCATGGCCTGTTGAAGGGGGAAGCACCTATTAGGAGGTTCTGAAAATTGGGGTGGCTTAGAAGGTAGGGCAGAGGGTGGAGTAGTAGGGGTGCCTTATCATTGATAAGGGGCATTTCTGGTCATCCTTCCCCATGTTTATCCTGTGGCTTACAAAGAATGGCCAGCATTTGAGTATCTAGATAGCAATTGTGGAGCCAATCTGGGTAGTCTGGTAGATAAAATTTGTATAAGGGAGCTCAGTTTACTTTTTTTTCCCTTTTCAGAAAAGGTCTAATTGGAGTATGGTATTGCAATTTAAGGAACCATGTGAAGGCCACTTCTCTTGGTCATCTAAGGTATACTGAGGCCAGGCCTCATTACAAAGCTTCCAATATTTCCTTTCAACGTTTTAATAGACAAACCAGAGGACTGGAAGGGGGCAGATCCATCTAGAAAGATGACAACAATAAACTGGGTCAGTTCCCTTCTTGTCAGCATCCTGACTGGGAATGACCTTACCAATGAGTCCAGGCATCCCTGTCTCGTGACTTCCCCCCATCCGTGGTCAGGACTGGGGAAAGTGAACTGGTTGGGTTAGACCACCTGACCAATGCAGTGAGAAGAGAAAAAAAAAAACCCGCTAGGATCCTGTTTTTTATCTAACAGCAGGCAGCATCTTTAATAAAGGCTACCTTTTTAACAAAGGAATACATCATCTGTAAAGTTAGAGAAGGACGTTCAGAGGGCATCCCGGGGCAATAACAGTACCATAAGGGACGACTAGTGCTAATGTTTGGAGGGAAAATTTATGCTGAGGCCGCAAAAGTATAGGAAATTTTAAATGAGGAATTTAGACCACAGTGACGTCCATTTTGCTATTTCTGGGATTGTAACTTTGAAATAACAATTAGCTTATGACAGTTGGGTCGGTCAGGCCCAAGGTGTAAGGTGGGGCTGGGAACCAGGCTTGAGCAAAGCACCGTTGCCCCCTCCCACGCCTGGGATGAGCGATCCCATCCTGTGGCCTCTCACCCTTCCCCCCTTCCTGTGTATGCACGCCTGTGAGCGTTTATTTTTCCTCTCATCCATTTTGAGGAAGTGGCTGGGGGCGGCAGTCATTGCCACGTGTGGCTGGCGGCCTAGGATGTGCTGGGTCCTCTCTATGGATTATCTTAGCTATGGTAGGCTTCCTGCTGTGTCCAGGAGCTGGGGTGGCAGCCACAGTTTTTCGTAAGCGATTTGTCTCCCAAAGAGGGCTGGTAAACTAGTTGGAATAACTTAAGTCATAAGATACCATGCTACAAGTTTTTCATGGGAAGTCAGGATCCCAGTAAGCCCAGGGAGGGAAGACAGAGATAAAGGACAAGGCGAGACCAGGGAGGGAGCAGGACGGGTGTATTTTCCAAACTCACTGAAGGAAGCCCACAGCTATTTAGAACTGCTTGGGAAAGGGGAAGAAGAGGCTGAGTGTTGGGGAAAAGAGAGTTTCCAGGCTCAATGCATGAGGGATTATTGATCATCCCTGCTGTCCAGGTCGATCCTGCCCAAAGGCAGTACTGGAGCACTGGAAGCAAGGAGTGACCTCCACTCTCGGGCCACGGAAACTATGAAGGAAGCAGGAGAGATCTGATTGTCTGTTTGCCACAGACATGACTGGAGGTGTCTGAGACATAGCCACCTTTGGAACCTCAGGGCAGGTCAGGAAGTTGCGTCTCCAGCCTTTGGGTGACACCAAGGCAATGCCCTGGCCAGAATACCTTTTTTGGCTTGAAGACAAACTTTCTTTTCCACTGGCTGTTTTCGGACCTCCTTTTAAGCAGGTCAGATCTTGAGTGAGAGAGAGTTAGAGTTTAAGGAGAGGAAAAAAGAAAAGAGCCTTGGTGCCCTGAAGTCGGGTTCTGCCCATGTGGCATTGGCAGTGTGGTATAATCCCCACCCCCACCTGGCATCTGAGTTTCCTCAGATTGCCTGCTGTTCAGCTGTAGTGAGCTCAGAGCTTTTCCTTAGTTTCCCAAGGGAGAAACCCTCCTTAACAAGACAGAAAGAAGAGAGAGAGGGGGTCGGTCTGAGAGTTCCACCGTAGCTAGGCCGTGGTGAGGGGTCTCTCCTGGAAAACAGACTCCATTGGAGTGCCAGATGCTCATGGTCACATTCCTAGGCAGCCTTTCCCAGTTTGGCACAATTTATACCGACCTTGGTTCAGAAGAGATTGGGTCCTTTCGTGGTCGCCAAAATGTTACGTGCCAGTGTCGAGGGTGCTTTCCTTCACAGGCCAGAGAACTGGCTCGTGAGGCAGCTGAATGATGAGCCAAAGCTGGTATTGGAAGTAGGACTTATTAGGCAGAAAGGAAAGGCTAGAGCTAGAGCACTGCAGCGGAGCCTGGAAAGCCAGTGGCTCGCTGCTCAGGTGAAGGCTGGAGTTTTTATGAACATTTTAACTCTTGAGTTAGGTGGATTTTCCTCATTGGCCATGGATTCACGGGCTTTCTCAGGTGAACTGGTTTGGTTAGCACCTTTATTGGGGGAGGGGAAACAATCTTGAGAGCATTTTGCTCATCAGCCCTGTGGCAGATCTGCATCTCTCCTTTAGGATGCAGGAATGTAGGCCTCCATCTCCTCAGGATGTAGAAATGATATTGTCCTCCATGGGGGATGGGATATTCATCTGCCTTAGGTCTCTAGACCCAACATTTCACCAGAGCACCTGAGTCAGCACAAGATAAACCATGTCATGAAGAAACAGTTTGCAAATGTAATATGGTACTCTGAGTGACAATTAGTGACCTTGATAGGTTTCTGTATTGAGCACAGGAATCTTTAATGATACTCTGGTTCACAGTCACACCAAGTCCTGTGTGTGCCCGCAATTGTAGGCCAGTTAATGCTGAACCCTGTACGTGTTAGAAAGAGCCATCCTGAATCTTTCAGGAAGTAACACTGGTTAGATCAAAAAGAATTAACCTAGAAGGTAACACCCACGCACAGGAAATCAATGTGAGTCAATGCCCTGTATAGCTATCCTTATCTCAACCAGCAAAACCCCTTGTTCCTTCCTATTATTGCTTATACTCTCTCTACAACAAAATTAGAGATAAGGGCAAAATAGTTTCTGCTGGGTATTGAGGGGGGGGAGCGGGAGGGGGTGGAGTGGGTGGTAAGGGAGGGGGTGGGGGCAGGGGGGAGAAAATGAACCAAGCCTTGTATGCACATATGAATAATAAAAGAAAAATGAAAAAAAAAAAAAACAGTCTACATGACCTATGTATTTCTCAGGAGTTGAGCTTTGTACTGAGCTGTCGAACTGGAATGTGGGAAAGTGAGCATTTACACTGCTGAGAGAGAAGCCCTTTGTACTTACTCTTGCAGGCCAGGAGCAAAGGAAGCCAGCAATTCCCCTTTGTAGACCTGCTCAGTCAGCTCCTTAGGATGCCACTGCCTCTTTGTTTAAGTTCCTGTGTGCTAGTCTACCACCTACAGCTTGTGTGTTTGTGAGAAGTTTATTTCATTGAAGTTTTCACTTGATCTCTTAGCTGTCTGAGGTCAGGAACTTCATGTTTCATTGTTTTTACAGCACCTGAGTTCCTTCTGTGTGTGGAATGTAGTGACCCTGTGGTGCTTTGAACTGCTGAAGGGTATGTCCCAAGTTAGAAGCTAAGTGCAGCATTCATGCTGGGCTCTGAAAGCCCTGCAACTCAGAAAAGGCAGCTGTGTGGTAGAGAGAGTATGGCACAGTCAGAAATGTGAGTCTGGCTTCTAGGTCCAGACTCTAGTGCCAAACTACTGTGCAGTTTGGTCCACAGCAGGCAGGCAGTCAAGTCACCTCTTAGCTTACCCATTTGCAAAGCAAATATAATATGATACTCTTTATAGCTCTGACACTTGCTGAAATGCTCTTAAATTCTAGGCAGAAGACTAGGTACATCCCAACAGCAATTATTTGACAACTGGTGTCCTCCAGAGTCAATGTTGACACCACCCAGAGTTAGTTCAAACTCTACAAGATGAGGAGCTCAAGCCCAGAAAATTCCTTTCACCCACAATGTCCTCCCCCATTCACCCACAATTCTGCCTGAATGGCTCTAAATACAGGGTTATCTGCCACCTCCCTTGGGTTTGCTAATTTGCCAGAATGACTCAGGGGTATCAGGAAAGCTGGGCTTACTATTATGGTTTTATTATAAAAGATACAACTCAGGAACGGCCAAATGATAAGAGATCTGTATGCTGGTGGTAGGGCCGGACAGGAGGATTTGTCCTCATGGAGTCTGGATGCTACCTATGCTCACCAGCTGGAAAACTCACTGAGCCTTGTGGTCCAGAGTTTTTATCTGGATTTCAATATGGAGGTGTGGAGGGGGTAGAGTTCAGCTCTCCAGTCCCTGGTAGTCAGCACCCCTTTGTAACCTTCCCAACATCTATCACCTCAGCATAAACACAGGTTTGGTCCAAAGAGCTTGTTAATAAGAAAAGACATTCCTAACACTCAGGAAATTCCAGGGGTTTTAGGAGCTCTGTGCCAGTAGCCAGTGCCAAAGACCAAATTATATATATAAATATATATAATTATTCTATGGATTACAGTCTTTAAAATCTTGTAAATCAGTAAAGTTCACCTATTTTAGAACAAGTAACAAATCTTTAGTCTCTATCAATTGATTTTTTTCCACAGTCATTTAATAATTGAAAACCTACATATTGCTGTGTCATAAATTCCTGATTTGGAGAAAAGTGCCTGAAACAGGAAAGAGAGGGTCCATGTGTCTCACTGAAATAGATTTGGGAGCTCAGCAGGGAAGCACTTTGTGCCCAGACACATCCATAAGTACTTATCCTTTTGCTTTCTTTCAACAAAGGAGCCAGTGTATCAACCAGATGAAAGAGGTGAAGGAGCAGTGTGAAGAGAGGATAGAAGAGGTCACCAAAAGGAGAAATGATGCTGTAGCTTCCAGAAGCCTAGGTGAAAAAAACAACCATCAGCAGGTAATCTGGGAGCTGTTCAGGTGCTTTGTTCCTTGTATCTACTGATGTGCTCTGTCTTGGCTGTCCCCTGCGGGTGTGGTTCCCTGATATGCCACAGAGCAAAGCCTGGTCCTGGGATCCCTGGACTCCAACCAGGTGTGTGGGCCTCCAGGCCCAGTGCCCAAGCTCAGGGCTTCATGGGAATTCCTTTGAAGTCAACAGCTGCCCTGATGTTTACCTTTTTGAGGTCATTGAGGCCTGTGGAGATGCTGGATACTGTGGGCAGGGCCTGCCTGGTCAGTGAGAGAGCAGATCAGCCTCCCATGTACCACCATGGCCCAGGAAGCTACTGCTTGGAACCTTTTGGAAGATCTCTGTTTGATGTTTAAAAAAACAGAGCAGATAATTCACATATCCCATGATTTATTTATATAAATTTTATAGTTCAGTGGTTTTGGTATATGCACAAAGGCATTCAACTATCAGTACAATTGATTTTAGAATATTTTCCTGCAGAAGAAACCCTCATTTACCCGACAGCCATAAACAATCACTAATCTACTTTTTGTATATGTAGATTTGCCTTATTTGGATGTTTCCTGTCAGTGGAATCACATAGTGTAATATATGGACTTTTGTGTGTGACTTCTTTCACTTAGTTTAGTAGTTTTAGGGTTCATCCATGTTGTAGCCTCTGTTGGGACCTCATTCCTTTTTTATGGCTAAAGAATACTATGTTGAATACTCTGTTGCATGGATACCACACATTTTCTTTACTCATTTTCAGTTGGTAGTCATTTGGGTTTCCACACTTTGGGGCTATTATGAATAATGCTGCTATGAACATTTGTGTATGCGTTTTTGTGTGGATATGTTTTCATTTCTGTTGGTTAATAATGAGGAGATAGATTGCTGGATCCTATGGTAATCTATATTTAACTATTGAAAAAAAAAATGCCACACTATTTTCTACAGTGGTCACACCATGAGGCATTGACACCAGCAGGTTATGAAGACCTTCTGTAACTCTTTGTTGTTACTGTTTATCTTTTCCTTGTGGCTGTGAAATGATACCTACAAACGATGGTTTCGATTTGCATTTCCATAATAACTAATGATGTTGGGCATCTTTTCACAAATTTTATTTATCATTTGTAGATCTTCTTTGGAGAAATATCTGATCATATCATTTGCCAATTTTAATTGACTTAAATTGTAAGAGTCCTTTATATGTATTCCATATATCCAGTATCATAAAGATTTGCAAATTTTTTCAAATCTGTGGGTTGTGTTTACACTTTATGGATGATATTGAGATATATATATATATTTACTGGGGTTTGAACTCAGGGCCTCACACTTGCTAGGCAGGTGCTTTACCACTTGAGCTATATTTTCTTCTGAGGGTTTTATAGTTCTTAGATCTTACATTTATGCCTGTGAACCATTTTGGCTTAATACAATTTCTGTTTATGGTGTGAGGTAGGATTTCAACCTCAATGTTTTTTGTGTGGACATTAAATTGTTTGGTACCCATTGTTGAAAAAAAAGACTAGTCTTTCCTCCACTGAATTATATTGGCACCCTGGTTAAATAATAGTTTACTGTGTGGGAGATTGCTTTTAGACTCTCAGATCTGCTACACTGATCTGTTGTCCCACCACCGCCCCCTGCAGTACTAGGGTTTGAACTCAGGGCCTACACCTTGAGCCACTCCACCAGCCCTTTTTTGTGAAGGGTTTTTCAAGATAGGGGTCTCACAAACTATTTGCCTGGGCTGACTTCAAACCACAATCCACTTGATCTCTGCCTTCTTAGTAGCTCAGATTACAGGCATGAGTCACTGGCTCCAGGCTCCACTGATCTGTTGTTTATACTATTTCACTACCAGTCTTGACTGCTGGAGCTTTGTAGTGAGTCTTCCAACTTGGCTGTTCATTTTCAAGATTTTTTGGCTCTTCTGCAACCCCTGATTTTTCCATATGAATTTTAGGATTGGCTTGTCAGTTTCTTCAACAAAGAAAGCCAGGTAGGATTTTCTTTTCTTTTTTCCAACTTTGCTCCCTTTCCTCTATCCTAGGCCTCTTCTTCCCCATTTTCTTTTACCTCCTAGGTTTCTTCTCCCTCCTCTTCTAGTTCTGTGGCCTCTTGCTCCTCCAATCTGGGGGTTTCTTTTTCCTTCCATTCTGAAGACTCTTTCTCCTGAGTCTCTAAGTTCTTCATCTCTGGCCTAGCAACTTTTACCTCTGATAAATAGGCAAGTAAAGTTATCACTTGCTGTTTTTCCAGCCTCATGCTTTGAGTCTTATCAGAGTCTTACCTTAGTTAGTGGGTTTGGACACAGCTCAGTGGTAGAGCACTTGCCTATCACGTGTGAGGCCCTGTATTCCACCCCAAGAGTCACTACTGTGCCCTCACCAGTAAGGAAACCAGCTCTCCACAGAGCAAGACTCCGTCTACTGTGCAGCTTCATTCAGCACCTGGGGAAGACAGGATCCAGCCTGGAGACAAGCAGCAAGCAAAGGGAGGAATGAGTGTTCTGAGAAAGTCTTGATTTTTCACTTCTGAAGGATAATTTTGCATGGCACAGAATTCTAGATTGCTGAGTTCCTCTCACACTTGCATAATTTTTGAGATGTCAGCTTGTGTTTCTTGAAAGAGAAAGTAGTTTTTTTCCCCTTTGGCTTCTTCAGGAGTTTTCTTTATGGTTTTCTGTAGTTTGAAAATGATAGGCCTAGATATGGGTTTCTTAGCATTTAGCCTGCTTGGTGTTCTCTGAGCTTCCTGGACCTATGGTTTTTTCATTTGACATAAGTTTGAGGGAAATTCTCATTCTTCTCATTCCAGATTTTTTTGCCCTTTTCTGACTCTTAGTTTGATTTCGTATTACTACCTTTTGTAGTTGTCCCACAGTACTTGAAGGTTCTGTTTTGTTCTTCGCAGGTCTTTCTTCTGTTTTTCAGCTCAGGTTTCTATCTAAAGATGCTCTAGCTCAGAAAATCTTTGCTCCATTGTGTCCAGTCCAGTAATAAGCTCATCAAAGACTTTCTTAATTTGCTTCAGTAGTTTTGATCTCTAGCATTTCTTTTTGCTTTTTTCTTCTTAAAATTCCCATCTCTCTGTCTGTCTGTTCTTGCCTGCTGTCTACTTTATTCATTAGAGCCCTTCACATATTAATCATGGTTGTTTTAAATTCTTGGTCTGTTAAGTCTGACATTCCTGCCATGTCTGGTTCTGATGCTTCCTCTTTTTCCCTCTGGATTATGTTTTTTGCCTTGTAGAATACCTTCTAATTTTTTCTTTGTAACTGGACATAACATACTGGGTAAAAGGCACTGTTGTAAATAGGTCTTTTGTAAAGCATTGGAAATGTGTGATGAAGGGGAGCATTCTGTGGTTCTAGGAATAGTTCTTCTAGTGAGTCTGTGCCCCCAAGCTGTGGCCTTCAGAGATGCTTCTACCTACTCCTCCCCCAAGTCAGTTAGCCACTGATGATACCCCAGCAGCTTAGTTCACTTTGTTAAAGAGGAACCAATGCTCTCTGGCATATTTCAAAATATTTCCTTTTCCCCTCCCACTGCCAACCCCTCAAGGTTTCTCTAACATTCACTGTGAGAAACTGTGAGCTTCTAGAAGTAAAACAAAAGTTTTACTGTGGTTGGGACCCTTGAACCTTTTAACTTCAGCTTGTCCGCACTGAGGCTCCAGCAGGTTATAAATTACAATTCAGATTTCTATGCCTCAATACTAATTGTGGTGTCTGCTTATCAGTCTCTGCTTTCATAAGTAAGCCATGCCTCCGTGTTCTGTCTCCAATCTTAGGACCAGGGCTTTGCTCTGCGTGTGCACTTCTCTTACGAATCCATGAAGAATTGATGTTTTTTTCAGTCTGTTTGGCTATTTACTCGTTGTTAGGACTTCTAAGCCCTGCGTGAGGAACTAGAAACCAGAAGTCTTTTTTCTTAATAATGGTGTTGAAAGGTGTAAATGCCCTTCTGCACAGTTTTAGCTGCTTTCCCATATATTTTGGTAGGTTGTGTTACTGTTTCCATTTGTCTCAAAGTATCTTTCTGATTTGCTTTGTGATTTCTTATCTGACCCATTGGTTATTTAGGAGTATGTTGTTTCCATAAATTTGCAAATTTCTCTTTCAATCTTGTACTGATTATAGTTTTCATCACATATGATGGGAGAACATGCTGTGTATGATTTCATTTAAGTTCATTGAGGCTTGCTGTGTGGCCTACTCTATGCCTGTGTTGGAGAACATTCCATGTGCACTTGAGAAGATTGTGTATTTTCTGCTTGTTGGGTTGAGTGTTGTATAGATGTTTGTTCAGTCTAGGTGGTTTATTGTGGAGTTTGTCTTCTCTGTTGATTTTTCTGTCTAGTTTGTAATCTGTGTTCATTCTTTTCTAGGAGGCCTGAATTTAACATCATGCCTGATGTTAAACCATGAACAGGATGTATTGTGGTGTTTCTTATGGTTTCAGTATGCTTAAGGGTATCGTGCTGCATTGTACTGTGTGAGATCCTCGTGACGGTTTTGGTCACAGCCCTTATCTGGCCATCTTGTGTTTCTGTTTCAGCCCTTAGCCCTCAGTGAGCCGCAGCCCAGACTGAAGGAAGCAGGCCTGCTACAGGCCCAAGTGTCACAAGGAAAAGTACATGAGCCCAGTAATGGCAAGTCCCCAACACCAGCCCCTAGTTCTGAGGTGGTTTTGGATTTGAAAAGACAAGGGAAGAAAAGTAAGTGGAGCGTGGCAGTTTCTTTTATGTTGTATCTTCTCACATTGTACAGGTAGTGGCAGTCATGCTTTCTGGTCCACACAGCTACTGTACAGGCAGTGTGTAGCTAGAGGTGGCTGAGGAGCTTGGCAGGGGGGCTGGCAGGTGCAGGTGTCTCTCTCAGCTACTGGAATGGGGCCACAGGTCTCCTTCTCTGTCTTACTGTCAATAATCCTGTATAAGCTAAGCTAAGTGCTTCATTCTTCAGGAGCTATGTGGTATATGTTCAGACTATGCTTTTATTCAGGATATCAAGGAGATGGTGGGACGATGGGGTGGGGATGGACCCCAGGTAGCCTTCATGGGTGGCCAGTATGGCCCCAGTTTGTCTCAAACAGATGACCATCAGACAGCTCAGCACTACAGCCTCTTCTATTTGCAGACTGTAAGGATACTTTGATGCAGATCCCTTTTGAGGTCACCAATTCAGCTCCCAGCTGCTGCCCATGTAGCCCACCCCATCCCCTTTCCTTGGGTACACTCTGGGAATTTGTTTCAATTAAAATGCTGTTGAAGTCACAGCTAACCATTCTGTGCACAGAGGAAACCAGTGAGATCCTGGTTGTCAGTGAAGAGGAGCCCCAAAGAAACAGTCTGCAGCTGCTCCAGGAGCCAGGCCAAGAACAGGCTGCAGCAGACAGACCTGTGGGCAGAAGAGGCTTTGGGGGTGCTAGAGAACTTGGCCAAACCACTCTGGTGCCAGCTGCTTTGTTGGAGAATCCTAAAAACCAGGAGCCTGAAGACCCTGAGCGGGACCAACTTATTATCCGTGACAGCCAAGAGGAGCAGGATGCTACTGAGGGAGGTATGTGGGGCTCCACGGGTTGCCCATGGCTCCTTTCTACCAGGCACTCCGTCCTCTCCAGCTTGTAACACTGGATGTGTCTCTTAAATTTTACCAGTTTGTGATTTGGTAGTTGTTTTTTTTTTTAAATCAGTTATCATGTGGGAGTTAGGACAGTATACACTGTAGCACTTTAGGTTTCAGAAATAAATATTAACAGGAAGTCCAGGGGATTGCAAATGTCCAATCTTGACATGGCTGCTTAACAGCAGGCAGGCCATCCCCAGGTGTCTTTGTTTCTCCACCTCATGTGGTGTCTGGTTGAATGGAGATAGTGCCTGGTAGAAAGGAGCCCATGGGCAACCCATGGAGCCTCACCATACCTCCATATAAAGGACTGAAGAAACGAAGAAATGGGGAGATGTTAGGGCATATTTCAGCACCAAAGAAAAGTGTAACATGAATCCCATTTGTTTTTGTTTTACAAAATAGCAGGAATCTGAGATCAACAGAATATCTGGGATCTATTTCAGTGCTTAAAGATATGGAAAGTTTCCATCCCACCTGAACTGGGAGCATGGATGCAGACCTGACACCTATGCTCTGGGATGGACTAATAGCAGTAGTCGGGGGGAATGTATTTATTTGCAGAATCTAACTTGTGCTTCAGTCTCTTTCAGAATAATGTGTCCTCTGAAGCCCCAGTTAGAGTTGCATTGTTAGCCTCCTGCTAAGCATCACTGCTCAGGGCTCTGCTCTTCATACCTGTCCAGCAACAAGATGCTCATGGGCAGGAAACCACACTCCGTGGTTCATCCCATAGCTCTGAGTTGTCTGACCACTGAGCACAAGGGTAGCAGCTAAAGATGCACCTGAGGTAGTACAAGGGTTGCATTATGCACCTTCCAGATGGATTGTAATAAACCTACTGGGCCCACAGGTGAAACAGGACTGTGCTGTTCCACCTCAGGTTATAAGTGCAGAAAAACAGAGTAGATTTTCCAGGCATGCATGCTTCAAAGAAAAGTTTTCATCCGCCCCCCCCCCCCCCCGCCATTTACATGCATAAAATGTTTAAGTTAGACCTTTTCAGTATCTTGACTGCATTCTCCTGATCTTCTTTTCTGGCTGCTGTTCTCTGTAGGATGGGCCTGGTATTGGATGACCCAGTTATGTATATAGAATGGACAGTTTTATTCTTTGGTGCACAACAGCAACTCCCTTCTCTCTTGGAGTAGTGAGCCATCTTAAGGAGATGCTGTGCTTACCAAGAGACTTGTTTCCTAAAAAACTGTACTTTTGACTTTCAGTTGTTTCTTTAAAAAAACTGGAATTTTTGTTAGTTAGTTTCTGTATTTCCAACCTGGATTATGACCTTTTGTTTTGATGGGAGTGGGGTTTGAACTCTGCTTTGTGCTTGCAAAGCAGGTGCTCTACCAGAGATGGGGCCTCACTATGTTGCCCAGGCTGGCCTCAAACAAATCCTCCTACTGCAGCCTCTTGAGTGCTAGAATTACACGTATGTACCACTGCAACTTTTTTGTGTAGTACTGGGGTGATTGAACTCAGGGTTTCTCAATATGCTAAGCAAGTGTTCTACCACTGAGCTACATCCTGAGTTGCTTGGGTCGTGTGTGTGTGTGTGTGTGTGTGTGTGTGTGTGTGTGTGTGTGTGTGTGTTCACAGCTTAAGCAGAACACCCCTGCATGGCATTTGTACTGGAAGCAGGCACAAGTCCTTACTTTCAGAGAGGTAACAATGACTGATCATTGAAGGATGACTGAGGTAACCCCCAGTGGCTTATGTTTATTTTACCTGCTGGTTTTACAGGGAAAAACCAACCAAAACTGAGAAATGAATACAACATGGATGAAAATGAGGCAGAATCTGAAACAGACAAGCAGGCAGCCCTTGCGGGGAATGACAAGAATTTAAATGGTAAGTATCTCTGTAAATGCTGCTTCTGTTTCTGGTTCCTCCTTGAACTCATGTTAACAGATCTCATCCTATTCCTGTATCTTGCCATTTAAAAAACATTTTTTCATTTCTACCTTTCTGGACTGCATTGAGAATATTTCAGTATTCTTCCAGTTTTCAAAGTTTTCTTTCCAGATTGTAGGAGTCTGGAAAGATTTTATTTTCATTTTTATCTTATTTTACCTTTTTATTTTTTTTCAGTATGTGTACTGATTGAACCCAGTGCCTCACCCTTGCAAGGCAAGTGCTGTATGATTTGAGATAGGCCCTCAGTCCTTTTTTACTGCTTTATTTTGCCCTTGAGATAAGATCTTGATGACTGCCCAGGCCAGGCTGCCCTCATCCCTCCTGAGGATGCCACCACACAGGTTTTTTTTGAGGACCAAATTACAGTTGCATCCACAAGATAGTAGTTTGTTATTTGAATTGAGGGCACTACAGATTCATGACCTCTTTAAAGAAAACCTTTTTTTTTCCTTTTGATAAGATAATGTGAATCCAAGTTACAAACTGTAATCATCTGGTGGCTAGAAACAGTCTAGGCCACACACAGCTTGCTGTCCCATTTTCATTGCAGGTTTATATACCATTACCTTTAAAACAGGGATGTGAGCCTTTGGGATTTCAGCTGTATGTGTGGGTTCTGTGCTTGACCTCCCAACCTGTGGTAAAGCTTGAATTTTTGAACCCTGCTCACCTGTGAGGGGTGAAGGGAAATGCTGATACCTTCAGGTGTCAGCTAAAATCCTCAGGGTCAAAGCCAGCTTTGATGCTTAGTTATATACCTTTAGGAGTTGTCACTTTCTCTCACTTTTGGCCTCCCAGATGCATTCTTTTGTAACCAGATGAACAATTTTTCATGTTTTTTTTTTTTTTTTAATTTTTGGCTTTTCACTTTTAAACAATTCAGACTTAAAAAAAATAGTAAAAGGGATTTCCATATATTCTTCATTTAGTTTCCTCAAATGTTAACAGATGCAATTGTATAGTTGTCCAAATAAATATTGATACAGTGCTATTACCCAGTTCATAGACTGTTCAGGTTTAATATATGTCCAACTAATGTCCATTCTTGATCCAGGATTGTAGACTGCATTTACTGTTGTACTCCTTTCATGTCCTTTAACGTGGTGCCTTTTCTGTGTTCATCACTCATGCTTTTATAAACTCTTGTTAATGGCTTTTTGAAGTATATGGTGCAGTTGTTTAGTAGAAAGTTCCTCATTTTGATTTGTGTGATTCAGTAATGCATTCTTAGAAAATATCTTTCATATTTAACCAGGACAGCATGTCAGTTGTTTCAACTGACAGTTTAATGTTTCTAGAAATCTAAATCCTAACTTGATTTTTAAATTATTTTCCTGGACTTCTTAGGATAAAAGGCAAAAGGTTAACACATCAGCAGGGAGAATTTTAAGCAAACAAGGCCTCTTCATCTTTTCGTTCTTTGTATATAATTACTCCACTTGTCTTTTGATCATTGAAGAATATTCTGCCTAGTCTTGTCACTATCTTACATCTTGCTTAATAATCTTGTAATTGAGCTTGGTGTCCTTCTAAATGTCTGACTTTGCAGTGAAACAAAGTGTGGTCTTTCATCTCTACACCGATTTGACCTTGTGCAGAGTTTTAAACAAAGTGAGGAGGTAGGCAAGGTATGTCTTTTAAGTTGAAGAAACGTCACCAACACCTTCAACATTACTTTAAGATTATATAATTTAAATAGTTAAGACCTTGCTTACTCCAGGGAAATTAGATGAAAAAGATATTAGCTCCAACTTTAAAAAGATACTACAGCAGTCATTTAAGTTACTAACCTTTTAACATGCAGTAGTTACAAAGTACAGGTTTTAAGTTTTATTTGTGACACGCTTTTTATGTCATTTATGTCAAAGCATAGAGTTAAGTCCTGTTGGTAAATGCAATAGACCTAAATTCTGTACAGAAAGCTTTGGAGTAGCTGGGGACTGGTGGTTCACACCTGTAATCCTAGCTACGGAGGAGGCAGAGATCAGAAGGATCACAGTTTAAAGCCAGTCCTATCTTGAAAAAAAAACCTATCACAAAACAAGGGCTGATGAATTAGCTCAAGGTATAGGCCCTAAGTTCAAACCCCAGTACTGCAAAAAAAAAAAAAAAAAAAAAGACAAAACTTTGGAGTAGCACATGCGCCCCTAAGCTGCAGATAGAAGGCCCTGAGGAGGTGTGCCTTGGAGGCGGACTTGCCATGAGGTCACATGGCATGAGTCAGGGACTGTATTAATTCACTGTTTTTAACAATTATGGATGTTTTAGGGATTTTAGCTTTGTTTCATGACATATTGTTGGCCATACATCTAGTCTGTTTTGATATCTTACCCTTGATTAGGAATGCAATTACAAATCAGTGCTGCTACAAGGAGACATAGTCCTTAGTTTGTAAAAGCTTATGCAAAATGGAACCTAACTGGGCTGGTTTCTCAAAATGTTTAATACTAAAATATTATGTTTTTTTTTTTCCTTTTTAAGTTTTTAATGCTGAAGATCAGAAGAGACACACCATAAATTTACTTGATCAACATGGAAAGCAGAATCATACACTCTAAATCAAGCTGGAATCACATATTTCATGCCAGGACTGAACAGATAACTACAAAATATTCATGAGTGACTTGACTACTCAAAACTGTGAAACGTGCTAATGAGTAAAATGTACATTTAAAGATGATTATTGTGGGATTTCAGTATGTAGTTCATGTAGAAAAATGGGAGTTTTAGTTTTTTGGGGGTACTTTTTAAAGTATCTGTAATAGGATGGCAAACTTGGTCAAATTTTTGCTAACAGGTATTTCATGAGCAGGTCAACACCAAAAACAGAAAATAAGTTCTAGTATTGTGACAGTAGCACTTCTTTATTCTGGAATAGAGCTTTGTGTTTAAAAAAAAAAAAAGAAAAGGCAGTTGTAGGAGAGTTCATCTGATATGAAGGAGAGATCAACTATGTAACAAAGAACTCTGGGTTCCTTCTGGAGTCTTCTCCACATGTTATGCCAAGTGCTAGTGCCAGCCGTTGTCTTTCACTGGTACACAGAGTGATGAATGTTCTCCTGCACTCACTCCTGATTCTGACAATCAATGACCTCGAGCACTGACTGTTAGCAGAAACATCACTAGCAACAATTTTAAACAAGCCTCAATACAAAGCTGATTTTTAACAAATGCTTGCATAATGTCTCTAGTTGTTCTTATTATACAGTTAAGTGACTTACAATTTGAATACTTGTGGTTTATACCTACTTTCAGATGTGTGGGCAACGTGAAATATTATGTACGCATTATCAAGAAAAGCAACAAAATAGAGCTGACACCTGTGCGCATAGGAGAACATGGACAGCATTATGAGGAAAGACCTGTTCTTTATTACTGGAGGAAAAAAAAAAATGTGTGTTGAATGGCATATACAGTGTTAGAAATTGGGGATGTTTAGAAATGCAAGAAGTGTAATACTACCTGTTTTGGTTATAGTTGATACACTTAACTCATGGTAAGTAACTCAAAACTGATTTAAAAGTCAAAGTTCAGTAATGATAATGACATTTGGTTTGACTTGAATTAGTTCTCAATTCTGATGGTAAATAGGCTCTTAGTTCTTGCAAGCTCACATTTTGCCACTTTTCATTGAAGCTTTCTAAAGGGTCACTGGGCCAATTCTTAGGATTTGAGACACAGATGGCTCAGGAATCATTTGGGTGAACTCCTTGTTCTCAGGGAGGGGCCCAGACGTCCTGGAGCTTCTGGCAGGTGAGCTGTGGCACCTGGACTCAGGAGGGCATGCCAACACTGGTGTCCTGAAGTTACCAAAGGCAGGACCTGTTTGTGTTGTGACAGTCTTCAACTTGAATGTTCTTTGTGTATATCCTTTTATCCAATCACTAAGATTTAACTTTTCCACCCAAAAGAAGCAACCAAGTGTTCAGGGTACGGTATGAAATTATCTTTGTAAGACTTTAGTCAAGTCCTTTACCTTTTTGTGCCTAGACTTAGAGTTGACATGAATTCTCTTTCTCAGTTTAAAGAAATCTCTATCTCATGTTTAATTAGTGTACATAGAGTTGCTGAGATCAAGTACCCTTAATTCAACCTTTAAAACTATTTTCAGTTTTTAGCTGTTTTTCCTTCATCTCCCTGTTAGACCCCCACAGTCAGCTTTCTCACTGTGAATAAGGATGATAGTTTGCCTTAAACCTTTTGTGGAATGAAATGTGATATCAGTCTAATAAATTTTAAAAAATAACTACACTGCTTTCTCACTTAGCTCTAATAGTCCTTATGGAAGAGTTCTGTTGTAAGCTTGGTTTATCCATCTCAAAACTGTAGTGAAATGACAATGGTGGGACTTCTAGGGTGATGGATCATGTCTGCCTTTTTCCAGAATGGAAATATTCACCTGACTCCCCCCAGATCTGTATTACCAAATTTAATATCAGAGAATCAGTTAAAGGTGTTTGGTGATCTTAACCAACAGTCTGCAACTATATTTTTTCCTGTAAAAAAAGAGCAATCTTGATGTAACAAACTCCTTGGTCTGGATATTTGAGAGGGGCTCATTCTTGTCTATGATCAAAGCATCACACTTTCCTTGAAAGTTGTCTGGTGCTCAGGTTTTAAAGAGAAGTTGCAGATATTGCATCTAATTCAGAGAGCTGTGGGACAGTGACTTCACCCAAAAGCTGATGCTGGAATGTGAGGGTGATCTGCCTGCGACATGTCACCCCATTGATTGCTAGGGTTGATTCGGCTGATCTAGCTGGCTAGCCGGGTGTCCCCTTCCTCCCTCACTGCTCCATGTGCGTCCCTCCCGAAGCTGCTCGCTTGGTCAAAGAGGACAACCATCCCCGATAGAGGAGGACCGTTCTTCGGTCAAGGGCACATGAGTAGCTGTGCTCCCCTGCTAGAACCTCCAAACAAGCTCTCAAAAGCTGATGCTGTTTAAAGTGGAAGACAGTATTAGCAGAGTACTGTAAATATTCTACAGTGTAAATGAATGAACAAGTGTTGGGTTCTGTATCAGAAAGAACATTTCATCTCTTCAAAAGCAACTTTGGCGGGTGCAAGGATAACAAGGATAATGAAATATTCAGTCGTCCCAAGTTTTACATTATAGTCCCTCACATGTGTAAGTAACCAGTTCTAGCTCTTCTACTCTCCTTACATTTGGAGGCATCTGATATAACAACCTGTGTTTAGACTAATACTCAAATACCAAATTCCTCTGCACCCTCAGGCATTCCGTGTTCTCACCATGAGGTCTTTACACCTCTCAGTCCCAGAGTCCTAGGGACTTTACCTACTCTATTCAGTTTCTACCTAGAATGGCTCATTGCCACTTGTCCTTAACTTTGTTAAGTCTTAGAAGATGAAGTCCCTTTCCTCACATTCCTACTCCAGTTAGATCTTTGTTTTAATGAACTATTTAAATTATAGCTGTGAATATTTTTAAGCGACATGGCCTTAAACCAGGAGAGGGGTGTGGCTTTTCAGCTGAATCTTGAGGGATGTGGAGAAAAATGGCCAGGAATTGGGAAGGCAATGGGGCTACAGCTTGAGAAACCAAAGCCAGAGGGAAGAAATGAAGCAGGAGAGGCAGATGGGGCCAAACTGTGTGTTTCTGGGTAAAAACAAGGTTCTTAAGCAGAGAACTGTGGGATTTACAAGTCTTATCACTTAACTGATCAGGCTTGCCTTTTATTGTAGAATAATAGAGTGGGAAATCATGAATGTTTTTCAACTATGTATGAGTCATGTGTCCATTTATTCATCCCACTCTCTAAACCTCAACTGATTTTTCAGCCTCTGTCCCACCCCTTCAAGAAAAAGCTCTCATCACCGGCAACCTTTACTTGCCATACAATAGAACATTTTGGTTCATCAGTTCCTGGCCTTTTAGCTGCATGTATTCTGCTTTTCTTCTTGCGAGTCTCTTTACTGGTGAGGTATCTCTAGTGCCTGGTACCACAGCCATGGAAGAACAGGGCAGCAAACGCTTCTTTTAAACTTTTTAAACAGGGTGCTTGTTAGCCAGTATTCAAGGGAATATATTATCTGACCTAGAAAGTTTAGTCGTGTAAAAAGCAAAACAGCTCTTCCTTGCACCACCTCCTGTCCTCCTCTTTCCCCAGTCTACTTTTACAACTCAGCCATTCCAAGCCAGTTTCTTGGGACCCATCTCAGGCTCTTTAAGTGATCCCTGAGCAAAGCTTTCATTTGAATGTTGAGGGCCACTTAGTCTCTGTTCATTTCCACCTCAGATTGTACTTTTCGGTGCCAGACCAAACTGTTTGCCACATCTACCAGAATGTCCTACAGACATTGCCAATAATCCTTGTGCCCAAACTTGGTCTTTTGTGCTGTATATATAAGCAAAAGTGACTTCATCAATCTAGCTGATAAAACCCAAACAACTGAATCATCATGCTTCATTCCCATACAAACTCACCCACTCCTTTTTATTTACCACTTCCTGTAAGGTGTGCTTCTGAAATCTTTTGATTCCACTCACTTTTCTCCAACCATGCCTTCTGCTGTTACCTTAGTTAAGGTCATATTCTCTCACATAACTGGCTTCCTTCTCTCTGGTTTTGCCTCTTTGAACCACTCTCAGGCAAGCAGATTTGATGACTCACTTCCCTGCATAAGTCTTCAGTGGTATCCACCAATGTCAGAATTCCTAAGCTTCCTCCCAGATTGGCCATTCATCATCTATCAATCTCCTCTCTCCGGTCTCCTTTCCTGCACTAACTTTAGTGTAGCTGCCTCTCTCACCTTCTAGTCTATGAATATCCTGTTTCCCTGGATCTGCTTGAACCTTTGGGGCTCAGAGAAGATGGTGAATTTCCGTATAAAGTTTAGAGGTAGTTACTATGAAAAAACACCTGAGATAACCAACATAAAAGGAGGAATGGTTGGTTGGATATGGTGGTTCATGCCTATAAATCCCAGCTACT
The DNA here is from genome assembly GCF_047511655.1 of Castor canadensis. Classification (NCBI taxonomy): domain Eukaryota; kingdom Metazoa; phylum Chordata; class Mammalia; order Rodentia; family Castoridae; genus Castor; species Castor canadensis. Next base: position 90,174,915 of record NC_133398.1, read on the forward strand.
TAGGAAGCAGAGAGAGGATGACAGGGGTTTGAAGTCAGCCAGCACACATTAGTGAGACCCTACCTATCTCAAAGATAGGATCCCATCCCTAGATGGATCCCATCTAGGTAGGAGGATCTTGGTCTGAAGGTTGCCTGGGCAAAAAAATCCTACAAGATCGTATGTGAAACATGAGGCAAAAACAGAGGTGTGGTTGAAGTGGTAAGAGCACCTGCTTATTAGCAAGGTTAAGTTTCTGAGTTTGAAACCACAGAACCTCCAAAAAAAAAAAAAAACTATAAAGTAGGAAAAGTTAATTTTGGCTCACAATTTCAGAGGTTTCCCGTTGCTTAGCCCTATTATGGGGCTGGGGTGGTACAGTACGTCATGGTGAGCATGTGGCACAGGAATCTGTTCACCACACGACAGCCAGGAAGCAAGAGACAAGGGGCCCAGATGCCAATATCCCCTCCCAGCATACATCCTGAAAGACCTAACAGCCTCCCACTAGGCCCCACCTCTTTAAGGTTCCAACCCCTTCCCAAGCATGGGACCTTTGGGGGATATTCAAGAACAAAACAATGCAAACCTGGTGTAGTGCATTTTCCTCACTGCATTTTAAATACCCGTTTTTGCTTTTTTGCATTCTTGCTAAGATTATAAGCTTTATAAGAGAAAGTATGTTTCTATCATAGTGTTTTTAGTACATTGAATTGTAAGCGTTCTAAAAAGCAAGTTTTCATTTTTCTGATTACAAATGTGCTGTCAAAAAACAAAACAAAAACCTAAAGTTACTTAAAAGGATTTTATCAATAACACAATAACAAATCTTTTAGGTTTTTTTGTTGATATGGAGTTCACAGTAATACTACTCTTAGGAACATGTGGGCATGGTAGAGTGCACCTGTCATCTCAGCTATGCAGGCAGCATACATAGGAGGATCGTTGTTTCAGGCCAGTTCAGACATAAATGTAATACCCTATTCGAAAAACAAACAAAAAAAACCCTGAAGCAGAAGGGGGTAGGGACATGGCTCAAGTGGTAGAGCACCTACCTAGCAAGCAGAAGACCCTGAGTTCAAACCCCAGAACCAGTACCACTACCACTACCACCACCACCACCCAAAAAAAAATAAAAAAATAAAAAAACTAAGATGTTGTTTAGTTAGTAGCTCCATAACTTTCACCTGCACTGGCTGACCACTGGGACACAGCAGTTAAAAAATGCCAGAGCATCATTTGAACTGAAAGCAGCTGTGTTGAATTTTTAGCATTTATTTTTTTAATATTTCCTATCTTGGTCATGGGAAAGGAATAATTCAATTTTCTAACTTGCCTCAGCCTCTCTTCCTGGTTGTTTGCTAAATGTCAATGCATTTTTCTCTTTGCCTATTTTTTTGATTTTGTTTCTTCTATTGCCTATTTCCTATCATTTTGTTGCTTTTTGTTTAAAGTATTTAGAAGTTAGCAATCAAAAAGTCTGATTTCCTACTCAACACATTAAATATAACAAGTGTACTCTTTATCTCCTCATATTTCAAGTTTCTGCTATATAGGTCATGTTTTACAAAACTTTTGGGTTCTGAAATTTCAAGTTGCCTAATGGCTATTCCAAATTCAGGCAAGTGTAAACACTACTGAAAAGAGAGCCAGACTACTTCAGTAGCTCAGGAATATCCTTACCCCATAATCTTCTCTAGTATGGCAGGCAAGTTCAGTCAGGTTAGCTGCTTCAGTGTACTAAGAAAAAATTTCAGTATCTTCTTTTTAAGGAAGGTGTCAAGAGGCTAGAGCCCTAGCTCAGTGATAGAGCATCTGCCTAGCATGCCTGAAGCCCTGGGTTCTGTCCTCACCACACCAAAAAATAAAAAAGATGTCAAGTCAAGGTTAAGATATTTAAAGTTTAGAACCATTCTTACCATAAACCAAGTAAGCTGTTACTAGTCTTAGGCCAAGCCACAGAAGCCAATTTAAGCCATAGTAATGGTATTGCATCCTACAGGGTAATACAAAAGGGAAGACCCCCCAAAGCTTGGACAGTTTCCATGGCAAACACCAGTGCAGAACTGGAAGAGGAATGTACAGCAAAGGAAGGTGGGGCCTCTGGCATCCAGCACTCACAGGGACAGGGAGACTGAAGTCAGGTTTTCAAAAACAGAGGACACTGAACAAACCTCCCTCCCTGAGTATGTTTCATAGGTTAATTGAATCAGGTAAACAAGGAGCCTGCATACCATATTTAGACCCCAGACCTAAAATTTAACCTATACATTTCTACCTTCCTACCCTGTGAATGTCACCAGCAAATGTAATGTTTTAAATACCAAAAGTACCAGTTAAAGGATTCTTAAAAACATTTGTATTATAGATATATTTATAGTGGCACATAAATCACAGTCCCCACGTACTTTTAGTCTGCCTTTATACCTTAGAAAGAAAAAAAAGCCTTTTAAGTGTATTTCACCAAAATCTAAGTGTTTAATAAATCCCAGGACTTGAAAGTTCTTTTGGATAATTTGTTTTTAAACTGCTGATATGGGAATGTGCAAACACCTTCAGTTCTTAGCATGTATCAACAGAACCATACTGTTTTTCATCTCCAGTAATGCATTTTTGTCAAGAAATTTATTAACCTTTACAAACACTATTTTCACTCATTCATAAAAAATGATTTATGATTAAATCTGTAATAAAACCATATAACGTTCATCAATGCATTCAGTAAGAACAGTTTCATCCATGGAACATAATAAACCACTTTAAAACAGCAGTTTTCACTCATGTCATGTAAGGCTGTCAAATTAAAAGTATTCCTTATAATGGGCTGTTATCCAAGAATCCATTTCATTTCGCGTCATGTAGTAAGACTGATGGATGGAATCTGAATGCAGATTCTACCCTTTTATGGTTACCTTTTCAGTCCCTCAAACAAGTTTCACAACAGGAAAATATTTGTGAACAGAGAAATCAAATTCAGGAGGAACCTATAAAAAAAAAACCCAGAAAGTCAATTAATGTATCTATAAGTGTTCAGACAAATAAACAGATAAATACCATCTTCAGAGTTTCCTATGATTTTAGAAAGAAGGCAGCACAAAACAGAATTTTTAAAAAAATGGTTTAATGACAAGAAAGTCAAGAACCTAGAGGAAAAAATAACTCGTTTCTAGTTTATGAAGGTCCTCAGAAAACATACTGTTTTCTATCTTCAGAGAGGAGTTATTAACAAAGGAAAACAGATGTAAATTACTTACATCAGGGCAGCAAACATTTTAGTTTTAGTGTCACTGACAGCACCAAGTAATAAAATGAGTCATCACTGAAGGAAGGCAGGAATGCCTTGGCGACTGGCTCTTGTACAAGATGGCTCTTCTATGCTAGCATGCTGATGTAGTGCTGCACTGCCAGCATTACTAAGGGAGGCCTAATGACTCCACCATTCACTGTGCCTTTAAAAAGAAATCTCTAAATGTTGAAGCTTTTACTTTTCCCAAAGGCAGTGACTTTTAAATACCTCCTACTTCTCCCATAAATTTGCTTTCACACATTTTCTTTTTTATCCCAAGTTATTCAATAATTTACATGGGTGGGTCAGAAGACAGACTAGAAACTTTTAAGTCGCAAGATATATCTTAAGGCAACATGGTAAGCTTTCATTAATTCATTTCTTGCTGTTCAGCTTCTTTGAGAATGGCTTTTGTTCAGTGTTTTAACTTATTCCATAACAATATTTATGCATTGAAAACGTGAAGTTATACAATGATTTTCTTCACAATATAATTTACCTTTGATTCTTTTTTGTGTCCTCCTGCCAGCAACTTCATAACCACAAAGTTGGGCTTGGCAACCTTTAAAATTCTATTGACCTAAAACATGAACATCATAATATAAAATTCCTAGCTAAATCTCTTTATATTACAGATATGAATACTACTTCCTATAATAGAAGGGAGTGTTGACAGTTTTTTAAATTAAGATAAATGATATTACACTTCTTTTACTCCCCCAAATGGGTCGCTCTTTATTTATAGAATGAATGTATCCAATAAAACTACAGAAATAGCAAATTATTAAACTATCAAAAGCTTAAACATTTATTTTCAAAGTTTACTTTGATATCTCAAAGGCTTCTAAGGCAACAGCCTTTACTTTAAATAGTCAAGTTGAATAATGTTCCTGTGACAATTGGCCAAGATCATCTTTTATATTTAAAACTTAAAATGGTTATGTTGGCAAAATTATTTGAAATCCTTGGCAAAAACATGCCAGGCTCTGTTTACTAATACTGTAAGGTTCATTATAATTAAGATTCATCTAGTACTAAGACATATACTTCCTGCCAAGCTTGCCCCTAGAATTACAGAGAATCCAGTCTTACCTCGTGGTCTGGGCTGGGGATATTTTCCAATATTATTTTTGCCTGTTGAAAGTGCTTACTAGCTGCTACATACAGTTCTGGAGATTGAGGAGGAGGGCTATATTTATTGAGGTCAGACATTTCCTAAAAAGATGGGAGACTATTAGCAAAATATGTTTAATGTGAGAAACTCTAAAATGCCTTTTTAAAATTACTACAGGATTCTACATTAACTATCCATTTATATACCTACTGAAGTAAATGCTCAGCACATCTCCCTGTTTTTTTTACTTATATAATATCTAACTCTCAACCTCATTACTATTCCCATAACATAAATAACCTGTGCCAAAAGTCCAGCAAGTTTGACTACCTATTCTAACAAGATGGCTGGGTAAGTACAAACAGCACATCTCTAAGAAGGCGTAAGACCAAAGACCTTAGAATGATCTCACCGGGTAGGCTCACCTTGAACTGTAGGTAGTGCACCGGTGGTGGTGTCATCACACTATTGAATGGAGCAAACCTGTGTTCATACCGAACTTGCTCACTATCAAGCTCAAACTTGGGTTTGCGTACTTTGCCGTCCATGTCAAATGCCACCATTGTCTACAGGAAAAGAGAACAAGAAAAAAGAGTAAGCCATATAAAAAAGTGGCTTCCTCCTAACTACTTATTTTGTTAAAACAATGTCTCAGAAATGGAAGAGAAAAACTAACCTCTTAGTATTCATTTTTATTTTATGTGCCAAAATTTCAAGTGCCAGTGTTCAATATGTTATTTTCCCAGTGAAATTATACCACATGCACATTATTCTTTCCTATGTCATGCTTTTGCAATTGCTTCAAGTAAAAGCTTCTCAAGAATCAGTAACAGAATTTTCATAGGCATAGGTCTTGTTTTTCAAACATCCTTTTAATATAAGTTGCCTCAAATGATTTCTTGAATTGCCAAGTACCACTTAAAAGTTAGTACTCACTACCTTGTGGAAATGCATGCTTTTGCTTACACCATTCATTGTGGAATCCACCCCATTCCTAATATACCCCTTAAAAAAACCCAAACCCATCCCTTCTATGAGGCCTTTCCTGATCATCAGAAGTGAGTTCTCTTACTACCTGTGTCACACATATGTCAAATGGTCTTGTGTGCCACCTGGCATGTGTGAAACAAGGACAAGTGTAACCAATACAAAGAGTCTGACACAAAGTGTGGGTTCAAATGCTTATGGCAAACAGCTAGTCTTAAAAGGTAACCTCTAAGCAGACGGGAAAATAACACAAGGTGAAATTAGAACTTGCTAAGAATCATGGAAAAGAGTTCATTTTAAATAAACTATATAATAGCAACATAGACAGCAAACAGAACTTCATTTTCAACAACTTACTTTAAACATTCCAGCACACATGTTCTGATAGGCCTGGCTCATTGTGATCTCTCGGCTCAAAGGGCGAACTGTAATTAAAAAGAAAATCTTCCATATTCTTTTGCCCTTCTCTCTTGCATTATTGTAGGAGAAAAAATACTTAAAAAAAAAATCTTCCAGTATGTTTACGAAATGTAAACTTCAGTTTGCTCGTACAGCCTTCATTTTGTGACTAAAATCTATAAATAATAAAATACAACTGAAAAGCTAAACAATACTTGTGTTCCCCAAATAGCTAATACTATAGAAATATAGTAGGAAGCAATTTTAAACTTTTCTAAATTCACCATAGACACTTAACCTGTGAATAAGCAGTCATTCAGTGACCCATTCAAATTGCTTAAAATCCTAAGGAACACAAATAGTATTTAATGACTATAGTAACATCCATACTTTCCTAAATGATCAATAGCATAGCCCCTCTGAAAAGCTTCTCTTTCCTTGTGATTCTCTGATCATGCCTCAGAAGCTCTATGATTACCTTCCCACACCCACTATGATGGCGCAGCACAAGTAACCTCTCCTGAGCCATAGGGCTCTGTCAAAAGATCAATAGAACCCTGCCAACAAATCTTGCTTGCACATTCCAAATGTCTACTTTTTGATCTCAGATCCTCTGATACATGGAACAGCAAAGAAATAAAAGAAAAGCAAGAAAAGGAACAAAAAGGTTTGTATCACTAATATGGGAACTTGGTCTCTAATTTTTGAATGGATAGTGGAAAAGTACTAAAATATGACTAATTCACCCACTAGAACTCATGAAGAGCTTCCAATCTGTCTGTCAAAAGTAAAGTTTCTTAAGTTTAAAAATAGTCCACAGAGTCAGAAATGATGGCACATGCACTCGGGAGACTAAGGCAGGCGAATTCTGAGTTTGAGGCCAATCTGGTCAACACAGTGAGACCCTGTCTCAAAAATAAATAAAATAAAATAAGTTCACAGCACCTTTCTTTTTTTTCTTTGTTTTTTTACTGCTACGGCCTTTCTGCTGTTCTTCCATTATCCTTTCCTCTGCCATTTGAGAGCCATCAGCCCGACTCAGTGTTGACATCAACCATGCATAAAGGAATTCAGAGAGATACCTTAAAGTGTAAAAAGTGTTAGTTTGTGGTAGATGTCTAAAAGAGATAGCTTTATCAACACATGCATTAGTAATAATGTATAATATGTATATATATATATATATATTTTTTTTTTGGCAGAACGGCGGGTTGAACTCAGGATCTTACACTTGGTAGGCAGACGCTTCACAACCCTCCCAGCCCAATGTATAGTTTTTGTTATTTTATTTTTGGTGCTGGGGAGTTGAACTCAGGGATTCATACATTCTAATAATGCATTCTCCTATATCCTCAGCCCCAAGTGGATAGTTTCTATAATGCTTTAAAGTTTTTTAAAGACATTATCCAACAACAAAAAATTATTTTGTAGGAGTCTCATGTTAATTTTGAAGTTTGGTACTAAATGAAGGCCACAATACTATTTATAGAAAGAATCACAAAAATTTTAATAAAAAATGAATCTGCTTATGTAGATAAATCTGAAATGCAATTATTTACCAATCATTTGCTGAATTAAGATACCAATTCTTTGAGCAGGGCTGGCAGAGTGGCTCAAGCAGTAGAGCGTCTGCCTAACAAGTGTGAGACCCTGAGACGAAATTTAGCCCAAAAGAAAAACACTGCCAATTCTTTGTGCAAAAAAGGCATATAAAATTATGTTTTCATCTGAGAAACAAAGAAGAAAAGCTTCCAATTAGCTGCTTCAAACCACAAAGAAAAAGAACTTGAGCATGTTACCTCATAAAAATCAATCAAAGGCCAGGTGTGGTGGCATGTGCCTATAATTCCACCACTAAGGAGGCTGAGGCAGGAGGACTGTGAGCTCAAGGCCACCTGGGCTACATAGCAAGATCCTGTCTCAAAAAAACCCAAAAAAACCAATAGGAATATCTTCTATAAGCTAATGAAGTTAACAAAATATGAACCAAGTAGCTTTATTAATACCTCCCAGTAAGGATCATTTGGTATTACATCTATAAAAGTTGCAAAATATACCAAATAAATTCTTCTCATATTAGTGGTCAATGCTTAAATTCAATTTTCATAGCCAAGAGTTATCTGTGAAGACCCTTGCTGCTTTAAACAACCCCATGTCAACAGTGTGGAAGCAGTAACTCCAGAGAATATCATCTTAAGTTAAATAAATTTAAGTATGAGTTGAAAAGGTAAACTATATTCAAGTCTAATATGCCAAATTTAGGTGCTTGTGATAAGCAGCACAGGACATTGTTTAAAATTACCTGTATACTTTGCCAGATAGCTAATCTTTTTGGGTACCTTCTTACATACCTAAATTCATTAACAATCAATTTTCATAAATTACTTTCTTTCTATGACATTATTTTCTGTGCCTATGATAGTCTCAAACACTTTCTTTCCAGGTTTCCTTATCTCATCCTCCAGGAAGAACTACTCTGCTAAAGATCACCTCTCACTGCCTCCAAAGCTATCAAGGCAAAGTGTTAGGAGAGAAGGTTGGTTCCAGTCTGAACTTCCACTCTGTCAGGTATACCCACAACTGTCAAAGTCAGGGCAAAATGTTCATTTTTCTCCATAGATACAAACAAGAGATCTTTAATTAATCCATTTACTTTGGAGCCACTTTCATTAGAAATTTTTACATAAGTAGTCAAATGGCTAGAAAAAATTTATATAATGTGAGGCCATATAAGATGTTCCCAATGATCTAGCTTGAATTTTCAACAGATATTCTTCCAACTGTCCCACAACTAATGTTAAAATACACTAAATGAAAAAGTACTAGAAAACTACACTCTATTTTACAGATGCTCTCAGATCTTACCCATTCTACCCATCACCAATTTTAACTCAAATTGTTCTCTTACCAGTATATGTAGTAGTACTCGTGCATGCTATACAGTTCCAATTCAAAGCCACTTAGGAGATACTGTATCATAATTCGAAGGTTATGGTAAAGGACCCAGGTTCCTAAACAGGCCAAATGCTGCCTTTGAGGTTCCTGTTTCAACAGCATAGTGTGAAGCGCTGCATCAACCTTCTCTGCCTATCAAAATAAAATGTCACAACATTGAGACTTTTTTAGGCAATGAAAGAAATTTAAAATATACAGAGAATGTTTAAATTTCACTGCTCAAAGGACTCCTACTTTCAAATGCATTTTTTTGGGTAAGTTTACATGCAAAAGTCTTCTTTCACAATAGTTAACCTAATCACTCCTTAAAGAGACATCCATTTTAAGTAATAAGAATACAAATAACTCTTAACCATGCACAGTGGTACAGGCATTAATTCCAACTACTTAGGAGACTGAAGCAGGAGTTTAAGGAGTATGAAACCAACCTAGGCAACACAGTGAGACCCTGTGTCAAAACAGAAATGCAAACAAAAACCCTGAAATAACTGACTTTAGGTCTTTATCTTATACTATCAATATTACGGGAACTTCTCACAAAATGACAAAATAATATATTTTTATTAGAATATGTATTTACCATGAAACTACAGTTCTATATGTACTTCATAATTTGCCCTGATTATCAAAGAAATAATTTAAGATGTTTATCGGTTTGGATTATTGTTCTGATTCTTCTTATAAACTCTTCCTTTAGTATATGAAACTTAAATTGTAAGTGAAAAGTAAGCTCATCTCATAGTGAAAAATCAAATAAAATATTGTTTTGGAAAAAATCTAGATAATTAAGATGAATTGTGGATGAGTGGTTTTTTGGTTTGTTTTTGAGACAGGGACTTATTGTATCCCAGGCTGGCCTTGAAATCCACTTGCCTCAGATGCTGAATACTGGGATTATAGGTGTGTGCCACCACATCCAGCTGTGAATTGTTTAATTATAGAAAAGAAGGCAGTTTAGCTCTTACCTCATCCTGTAAGGTAGCAAATTCCTCAAGAATATGACCAAGCTTATCTCTCTGTCGAGCTCTGTTATGTCCGTGGATCTGAATAAGACTGCAGAACGGCTGTAATACACGGTACAATTTGTTAATATTCAGTGTTAAATTTTCCTCATCCTAAAGAAACAACATTCCAAATTCTCAAAAATCTGGCTGAAGAGAAAAAATAATGCTATATGTAAGAATCATGCCTATGCATATTTTAAATAGGTGCTTGTTTATAAGGAACTCAAACCAGAATTTGTCAATAACTAGAAAAAAGTGGCTGTTTTAAAACTTTTTATATGGCAAAAGTATTTTCCTTCAATCTTTAGATGTCTTTCTATAATTGTAAAATCGTCATCTTAGAATGACAATTTCTTTTCTAAGACAAAAGCCAAATATGTGTGTGTGAGAATTAAGAATGACTTATAACTTAACCTACTCCAAGGTTTGCACTGTTTTTCCCTAGTTAACTGAGACCTAACAAATGTTTGTGACCTCATTTAAACTAATAATACTAATTTAAATATAACCCTGTTAAGTTAGTACTAAGACAAGCCTAAAAGTAGTTTTTCTGTCCACTTAAAAAAAAAAAAAAAAAAAAAAGACTGGGGAACCAAGTGCTTTCTAGTTGGAGGTTATACCATACTATCTTTGTGGACCCCTAAGGCTCTAGTAGACCCCTAAGGTCATCCACAGCTGAGTCTGTATCTGACAGCCTGCCATGAAGGCTACAGGTCATAAATTCAAGTGTTAAGAGGAGACAGATATTTTTTATTCACTGAATGTGAAGTAGATGAAAACAAACATAAATTAGCACTATTAACAGAATTACACCCCATAATTTTTAGTGTCCATCACAACAATCCCAGTTGTAGTTCTTACCCGAACACAGTGAGTAACAAAGGAGTCAATACAGTCCTTAGCCTGGTGATTATTATATAGGCAGCACCTGTAAGATGATACTCACATCATTAAATGCCAACTATCTGGTTCAGACAAAAGAGGCAGTGATTATTATAGATAATATTAACAGAGAAGGAGGAAAAAAGCAACCAAATACACTCATTACTAAGTTGAAGAACACCAACATTAGATTAAGAAATATTTCACTATCACTGTGTTGTTCACACAGAAAATGTGTGACATTTCCAAATTCTTTTTAGGTCTGTATTTGGACAATTAGAGATGGATGTAATGAGATCAAACTAGGAAGATAAAAGAAAAAGCTAAAAGCCTCACTTCATGAACAAATGACATCCTCATGGAATGTGCTTCTAATAGTAATTACAAACAAAATACTATACAGAATCCCAATTTCTTTCAAGATACATCCCCATTTCCAAGGATTGACTGTGAATACATTCCCTCCAACATCCCATCTCCCAGTCTAATGAAGTGGTTCCCTTCAGTGTTCAGTGTTCTTTAGCTCAGTTAATAGCATCACTTTTCAAGTAATGCCTTCCTCAGTAGTCATAAAAGACCTGCTTCCTGGCTCCGGGGGAGCTACAGAGGCTGAAAAGATAAGATTTTTTTTTTTTTTTTAACCTTTGTGGAAATTAGTAGCATCTATCTGCACCTAAAGAGATAGTAGAAAGCAGAAGTACTTTGATAGGCGCTAACACCTTTTACTCCTAAGTGTTTGCATTAGGGAGTAATCTGATGAGAGTTCAAAGAGAAACATAGTCATGATCTTGCAACAGAAAATGACAGGACACCCAGCAGCCAGGTGGAAGAAAAAGCAGACTTGAATGAGGGGGTGGTGAAATGTAAATGATGGAATGTTCTTTAAACTCAAAGTAAGAAAATTATTTAAGGAGACTAAATTAAAGCACACTTTCAAAAAGAAGACATTCTGAGCAATGATTTTTTTTTTCTTTCTTCCTCTTTTGGTGGTACTGGAGTTTGAATTCAGACATAAAGCTTGTGAGACAGGCACACTCTCTGGATCTAAAAATCTAAAAGATCTAAAAAGAGACTCTCTGGATCTAAAAATAATGGGTCTTCATATTTAAATCAATAGAAAGAAAAATATTCACTAGTAACCTTCAAGAACGAGAAAGAGCTTCCTTACAACACAGCAAAAATAACAAGGAGAAAAATGTCAGAGAATATACAGCAGGTGACCTAGAAGACAAGATAGAGTACCAGAAGTTCTAAAAGAGAAAAAAGTACTTGAAGGTGAGGCAATAGTTTGATAAGCAGTAACATGGATAATGACCTGAAGACCTGATACATTAATGACTGAGTTCCAGGTAAAAGTAGGTGAAAATTAGACATGAATACGCTGTAAAACTCCTGAACTTGTAAAGAAAAATTCTATGTCACAGAAGAAAGTTTCAAATCACTTACAAATAACAACAAAAATTAGATCACCATCAGATTGTTTTTGCAATGCTAGGGATGAGAACCATGGTCTTATACCTTACACATGCTAGGCAAACACTCTAACCACTGAGACACACCTCCAGTCCAGCATCAGAATCTTATTGTAATACTGTAATTTGATAAACAGTGGAGAGGCTAAACTCCCAAAGGAAATATAGGGCTAATTTGAATGAGTCTTTGGTCACAACACTTTCATGTATGATTCAGAATGTATTATTTTATGTGTGCATTTTGTTTTAAAGCACCTTATTTAATGTGTATTTTTGACTCATTAATACCGTTTTCATGTCCCAGCAGCACTATAACACATCATGGCTGAGTGAAACTTATTTAATACATGTATTTTCTACATACATAAGACACATCACAGCTTTCTTATGTTAAGGAAGGCTAGATAGCATGTCACTATGCTTGGGAGCCATTTTTAAATAGTGAAACCCCATAAAAAAAGTGAAAAATGTGCCACTAAATAGAGTTGTTTACAGTACAGGATCTGAAACAAATGAGAAAGCTGAGATGCTTAGTTGGACCTTAGCAATCCTTGTTCTGCATATATCTGCAAAAATGGTAAAAGCAGTGTTGATTAGGGTTACAAATAAATCCTAGTGAGCAGGACAATTTCCAAATATAGAGTCCATGAACAATGAAGATCAGCTACAGTTATATCTAAATGGAAAATAGTAAGAGGAACAATGTCTAAAGGAGGATTGTTTAAAAGAATGGGTAAAATGCAAATGAAGAGATGGTTCTAGGGACTGAAACCAGGACTTTTCCCAAGATAAACATGTGTTCTACCACTGAGCCACACCCCCAGCTAGATACTACTTCACAGGCATCAGACTTGAAATTAAAAAGTTTCATAATGCCAAAAGTTAGAGTGGGGGAAACAGGCACTCTTTATAGAATACTTGCCAACATACAAATTGGTTCAATTACTCTGGAAAGCAATCTGGCATAATAAAGTGAAGGTGTGCATGTTCTATGATTCAGAATTCTGAATCGTGTGAGACATAGATTCCAAGATGTTCACTACAGAGCTAATTTCAATAATAGTAAATTAGAGACAAATTTCCAGTTGCGGAGAAATGGCAAAATAAACTGCAGTATGTCCAAAGATTCTATTTTAATAAATCAAGTATTTCTGCATGAATCAACTTGGGTAGATATTAAAATTCCAACATGGAAAGAAAAAAATCATATTGTGATAAAATTTATGTCAAGTTTAAAAACATGTAAAATAGGGCTGGTATGGTGGTGCACACCTGTAATCCCAGATGGGCAGGAGGGAGAGGTAGGAAGATTGCAGTCTGATGCTGGCTCTAGGCAGAAACCCACTTGAAAAACAAAGTAAATAGACAAACAAACAATTAAAGGGCTGGGGGCATGGTTCAAGTGGTAGATAGAATGCTTGCCTAGCAAGCACAAAGCCCAGAGTCCAAACCTCAGTGTGGCCAAAAAACACTCCCAACAAACAAGTAAAAATTTTAAAACAAAATAAATTAGAGCACTGTTATGGACACATATATTTGGTGCAAGGGATACAAGTAAGCTTCACTGTCATGATTACATCTAAGACTAGAGTAAGAGGAAAGGATGTAGTAGGAGGAAAATTTGAAATTATAACCAGCAGGTCTCAAAATACAGTCTCAGTTTCCCTGGGTGGCCTTGAGACAATTTCAGAGGGAAACACAAAGTACAATTTAGACCTTACATGTCTTTTGTATTCATTCTCTCACAAGTATACAGCGATACTTCCAGAAGTTCCATGGCATGTGACAACACAGCAGATGGAAAGTAAAAGCAAGAAAGATAATGCAGCTATTTTCTAGTTAAGAAAACACAAAAATGTAAAGCAATGCCACTTTTCTCACCAATTTATATTAGAGACAAACATTTTCCATAAAAAAACTGTTTATGTTACTATATAATGAATTTAGTATTATTATTATTCAATGAATTAAAAATATTTTAAAGTACTGCTCTCATTTCTCAAATAGTAGCTATCAATAGATCTGACCAATGTAAACAAAAGCTATTTGGCTCCTTAATTACTTTCCAGACAAAAAGTTTGAGTCCGTGGAGTTTCTATTCTACCTGGGGGAGATAGAGAGAGGGACACTGAAATAAACAATCCAGAAGTCAGTTACATGGCATGTAAAGGAAAACTGTTGTGGAAAAGAGAAATGGAGTAGAAATGGGGGTTGTAATTTTTAAGTAGGGTGGCTAGAGTAGCTGTAACTGAGGTAACAGTGAGCAGACTTGAATTTCAGGTGGTGTCAACCTTGGGGATTTTTGAGGAAAATGTCCCCTGAATAGCAAGCAGGTCAATATATCAAAAACAAAGGAGATGAGGCTAAGTGCAGTAAGGGATGAGGTTATACTGAGAGGGACAGGATAAAGATACAGACCAGCATATACCAAGTCTTGCAGTCTTAATTATAAGGACCACAATCTTTACCATGAACAAAATGGGAAATGCAACCAACAATGCCATACCTAGTTATCTATATCCTCCTAAGGGCAGTCCTTATATGACAGTGGCTAAATTCTCAAGCTCCCTTATCCCTGGCCAGGACAACTCTTAGGTTTGTAACCTATACTGTCCCCAGTTCCCCTACAGTACTGAACCAAAGTTACTTCATTCTTTTTGTTCTATTTTCCTATAACCCTGCTGGCTTTTCCTGGGAAAACACTCTAAAATACATTTACGTCTATCTTGGTCTCAGGGTCTTCTTCCAGGGAATCCAACCAAAAACAGAAAGCTACCAGAGTTTTACATGACATGTGGCATGATTTATTCAACAGACTGTTGGTAAGAACACTAAGAATTAACTTTTAAAAATATGTTTCATACTCTGTCTTCATACATGTTGGTTCATTTGCTAAGAAATAACAACTCACTTCTTACCTCTCCATTGGAAAACTCCTATTTATTTCTTAAAATGCCACTCCAAATGATGATTCTGTCTATGTACCACCCTTTCCAGCCTTTACCCCTGTTTACAGGGTAGTGACTCTCAGACCATAATTTCATTTTAATATGATTGAGTTATTTATATGGAGATTTGATCCTAAACAACTTCTAAACTGTGGTTATTTAGAAAGAACACAAAGAAATTGGATTTTTACAAAAACACACATACTATAAAATGTCTGATAATACTTACTTGGGGGAAAGCACCGGAGGACTGACAAAAGATCGAAGAGCATCTTTCACCATGTCTTGCATGAGATGAGTTCCAAAGACCTTTTTATTATCCACCAGAAATGTGGTCTTAAAACAAATGTTACATATATATATATATATATATATTAGTAATGCTGCCACAATTATAGTTGTCATTACTGAGACACAAGCATACTACCTATAAATCTTAAAGAATACAAAAGTGATTCAGAGGGAATGATGAGTGAATATCATTGCTGTCTTCCTAATCTTAGGAGGAAAATACTTAACCTTTCATCATATTAAGTATGATGTTAGCTGAGGTTTTTTGTAATACACCCTTTATGAGGATAAAGAAATTCTCTTCTATTCATGGATTTGCATAGCTTCTAATCAAAAATGGATGCTGAATTCTTACATACTCTTCCTGAATCTACTGAAACTTTTGATTGTATGGTTCAACTAATTTTCAAATGTCCCAAAGTTCATCAATCTTACTGACAGTTTCAAAGAACCAGCTTCTGGTTGTGCTAGTTTTTCCTATTTTTTTGTTTGTTTTGTTTTTTACTGACTTCTGCTCTTTATTATTTCCTTTTTTCTGCTTAATTTTGCTCCTTTTTCTTAAAGTGGGAGCTTAAACTACCAATATCAGCTTTCTTTTTTATTAAATGTAAACATTTAATGCTATAAATTTCCAGCTAATAATTGTTTTAGTTGTATCCCACAGATTTTGATGTTATATTTTCATTTAGTTCAAAATGTTTTTAAATTTCCTTAGGACTGTCTTTGATCCATGAGTTATTTAGAAGTATATTGTTTAATTTTCAAGTATTTGGAGTTTTTCCACATATCCCTGTTATTGATTACTACTTTAATTCTAAAATTCTAATTCTGCATGATTTCAATTGTTTCAAAATTATTAAATTTGTCTTATGGCTCAGAATATGATCTTGATGCATATCTGACACTCAAGTCAATACTGGAATTAAAAATGTAACACCAACTGTGGAATATCCTTTAAAAGCATCTGCTTTTTTGCTCATCAATCAACAAAGCAATGTCAATATATATATAATTCAATGTTCAAAGAACTACTTAGATACTAAGTAGCACTTACTTGTAACAGAGATCTTGAAAGAACACATGGTGATTGCTCACTAAATTCACAGAAAAAGTCCTAATCGATATATAGAGAAAAAAAGCAATGTCACGAATAGAATGTAAATAAAACCCGGAAATGTTAGCATATAAAGTGGAAATTTTGGAAATGAAATAATACCAGAGATACAATAGGACATATAAAGGAATTATCTGTATCAAAGGGACAATCTTAAAGGCTAATCTTAAAGCCTTAAAAAAATGTTTTTAAAAGAATTAAAAGTAGAATTGTGGACAGCCATATTAAATTTGTACATCATGAAGACAGTATCAAAATGAAAGACCTTTAGTTCTACTTCAAAGAAATAAGCATCAAGCAACCAGGTCAACTGGATTCATACTACTGATCATTGCTGACTTTGGTGAAAGACCAAAAAGTATGGGTTTACATATGGAGAAAAAAAGCTGAAATGTTAAAATCTATACATTGTAGGACAGCAGTTATTTCTCATCTTCATATTTCTTTGTATCTCACAAATTTTAGTTTAAAAAATATTTGGATTAAGGATAGTGATCTGGGTTTGAGAACAGACCTACAGAATTGCTGTAGGCCAGCAGTGAGAACATAAAGAATATAGCCTGAGAGATTTTTCTCCTTGTGAGAAATGGGCATTGCCCAGATGACTGTCACTATGGAAAACATCCTTAGACAGGTAGCACCATTCTCTTCTGAGTCCTTCAGTACAGCTTAAGGATCCTCTTAAGCACAGCATTCATCAATAACTCAGAGTTGGAGTTCAAGATGAATAGCTCCAGTCAAGAAAGGCAATACTAACTGGACTTGGACACCCTTGATCTCTTTATTATGCAATATCCCTAAAATAAGAGGGGGGAAAGTTAAAAGAAGGTAAGAAGAGCAAGAATGAGTAGAAGTAGAAGAAAATGAGGGAAGATGTTCACTTAATTCTCATTTTTTTTAAAGGTTTCTTTGGCCAGGTATGTGGTTCAAGCCTATAATCATAGCTACTCAGGAGGCAGAGATAGGGAAGATCATGGTTCCAAGATAGCCCAGGTAGTAAGTTCATGAAACCCCATCTCAACCAATGGCTGGTGTGGCGGCACACACCAGTCATCCCCAGCTATGTGGGGAAGCACAAATAGGAGGGTTTCAGTCCAGGCCAGCACAGGCATAAAGCAAGGCCCTAATTCAAAGAAGGTTGGTGGAGTATCTCAAGTAGTAGAATATCTGCCTAGCAAGTCCAAAGGCCTGAATTCAACCCCTACTATCCTCCTTGAACTACTATCTCTTCTGGCTATCTTGTGACTCTTCACTTTTCTTCATTGTTCTGAACTGTTAAGCACAATGTTGTCAATTCTGTCCTTTTTTAGAGGAAACAAACCTGTACTTTTCATTTATACTTGCTATCTTTATGACCAATCATTCTAGCTCCTTTATTGGCTTCTCTTCTTCATTCCAAATTTTAAGTATGGATGTCCCTTGTCTGTTTTTCTTTCTAACCTTATTCCCCAGCATCATAATCTCCAAATTTTAATGGGTATTCTGACAAAATCTACCAAGTTTCTCTTGTCAATTCACACTTTTTCACAATTGGCTTTTAAATTTTACACTCCTCAAAGTGAATATTCCCCACCAGAAAGATTACCTCCCTTTCTGTATCCCAAAGAAAACACAAGTCTTGTCTATCCAACAGGCCATCCATTAGCTTCAGCCTCAAAACCACTAACTATACCCACATTATCCTTTCCTTGCCTGAACAATGGAAATCCTCCCCTAGTACTAAGGACTGCAAAATTTTCAGGAATATGAACACATTATCCTTTGTCTGCAAAATTTGCAGGAATATGAACACATTATCCATCCTCTGCTACCCTAGATATGAAAATTCTCCTTTCTCTATTGGATCATCCCTATAAACAACTAGTTAGTCAAGAGTTTCCCATCTATCATATGCTCTCACATTTCCCTCTCAACTGCTGTTTTCTCAGCCAAGCTTTCCAAAGGCGGTTGCTATACCCTCCACCTGTACTTAGCCATTATTAACACATGCTAACCTGGCTCTTTCCTAGTGTCAGCACTCTCTCCATCACGAAATTCAGGGGACATTTGGTTAGGACGTTATTTATTTCTTTCATTTGACCTCTTTTATACATAACTTCCTTCTTGAAAATCATTGAATTGACTTTCCTGAGTTTCCTCCTATTTGGCCACTTCTCAGTCAGAGCTATAGGTATAAAGATTAGCTATAAACAATCTTTTCTTCTCAATGTATATTCTTTCTTCCTGGCAATTTTCATACTTCGACTAATACCTATATTGCAAAAACCCCAAGATTGTATCTCTAGCACTAAACTTTAATCTGTATCCTGTTGCCAATATCAGTATCTCTACTTAAATATTTCAAAGACACCTATCTCAATTCACTAAGCCTCTTGATTCTGATCCCTTTGAGAATTATCCTTTCAATGACTAGCATCAGAGTGTTTGACTTGCAAGTCAGAAACCTAGAGATTGTCCTGAGCTCCTTCTCATGTTCCATGTTTAATTCATCATCAATATTTTATCAGTTTTAGCTGATACATAGCTCTACTCAAACAACCTCACATTACCTACCTGCCATTCTTTTACTGCAAGTTATCATTTCTTCCTTGGACTGTAGTAACAACAGTTTCTTAATCTGACTTCCTGTGTTTATTCTGGTTCCCTTCCAAACTTTTCTTTACAATGCAGCCACTACATCTTTTCAAACTGTTAATCCAATTATATTACTAAACAATACCTACTGAAACTTGCAGAGAAAATGTCCAAAAAACTTCACATAATACCTCAGCTATCTACCCTAGTTAGAACCAATGAGAATTCCCTAAGATGCCTGAAATGGGCCATGAACTCCTCAGAGAACTTGTTGAAAATGACTGGCATAATGAAAGACTACTTGGTCCTCAAAATCAGGAGCCCATCAAGAGTCAAGTCAGTGCTGCTGCCTGTTTCATTAAAAACAACAACAAAAAGCTATTTGCTCACCAAGAATAGAACTGGCAAAGAAACAACAAACATTGACAACATATCATCCTATGAGGTATAAAGTAAGAAAATTGGTTGCTTATGCCTTAAAACCTTATAATTAATCTGGTGAACACAGATATATATCCACATAACAACCGGGATCAGAAAAGCAAATGCAGAACAAGAAAAATATTCTAATTCTGGACTTGTCACTGTAGTCACCAACTTTGGTTTACAGGTTCTCTGAACCTTAGTTTCCAAAAGGGACTGCAAAATGAACTATTTTATGGTAAATGATGTTTTCTACTTCAAAATTCTATAATTCTTAAGGTAGAATCAGGGCAAGCACAACAGAAAGTTTACTAAGGAACAAAGGCTTAAGCTGGGCTTTAATGACAAAGAATTAATGGAAGAAGACAAAGTATTTTAAGAAAGCATAAGTAAAAGTGTAATTCTTACATCTTAAGAGATATAAACTAGATACTTGTCATCTCAAGAGTGACTTGTCATCCTAGGTACATGGCAACTTCAACCAAAAGAAATTTTTTATATAATACACATACCTATGCATATAAACACACACACACATTTAAGAGGCCTTAAAGTTTTGTCATTTTTTTGGTGGTACTAGGATTTGAACCCAGGGCTGAGTACCACTTGAGCCACACCTCCAGTCTATACAAGAGGTTTTGAAGACAAAATCCAGGTTCAAATCACATCCTTAAAACTTGTATGAATTATCTAACTTCTGAACTTCAGCTTCTCAATCTCAAAATGGATGGCATCAAATCTTTATAACGATTAAATATAATGTATTTATGCATGTATGTGTACATACACACAAACATCACTTAATTCTGTATTATCAGAGAAAAAAGGTAAGCAGTATTACTTATTCTTGGGACAGCCAGTCTCTAGCTGTATAAAGTATTCTGTAATTAAATCAGAGCTATATTTCAGAAGATATGTTTATACTTACCAGGATACAATGTAAATTTGTTAAGTTCACAACCTCACAGACAGTTTTTATTCTATCTATTAATCTTGCAAAATAGTTAACCATTTCTTCCCTTTTAATTATTTTTGCATATCGAGGGAAGGTGGGTGGAAGTAACCTCTGGTTAACAAGGGGCTCAAAACCCATCATAATTGGATGATCTGAAAAAAGAGAGAGAGAGAGACAGTGAGATTTCCAGTATTTCTCTGAATCTTTAACTGCAAATGCTACTAAAAAGAAAAATCCTGGTTTCAAAGGCACTTCTAAATTCTAATCACAAAACCCTATAAATGAATTTTATAACTGATAATTAATATATCCAATATACACTTTTAAAAAAATGAGATTAGTGTATTTACTAACTTCCAAATTGTACTTCCTACCTACATAGTGATGGAGGGTGATTTCTACCTCAAAATAAACTCCAAGATAAGAATGGAATAACATAGGGTCAATACAGCCTCTCAAAACAAGGAAATGCTACAATAAATCATGAGATTGTGAAGAAAAGATGGGAATACAAATAATGTAGGCTTCTTTTCCCTCAGTTACTGAACAACACAATCAACTCAAAGTAGCTACATAGTAATCAAGAATAGCAGAGCAGAGCAGCCCCTAGCAAGCCCTGAATGCATTTGGTACTGAAATATAATTACATGAATCTACAATGTTCCAAAGAAAATATTACAAGAGAACTAAGAGTGAATTCCTTTTCCCAACTAGTAATATCACTTCTTACAAATGCAAAGTTCCAAAAGTAAGAAGTGATTATGAACTTTGAATTCAAAGTTCCCCTGCTGGTCTACAAACAGACTACAACCTAAAACTAAAATACAGTTTCAGATCTCAATGAAAGATAAAATTAAAGCTGAACAAGTACATTATTAAGAATTAAAAACAAAACTGACAGCCAAATTCTAGCAATAAAACTCCAGAGGCATATACTATAACTATTCTTTAGGATTATGCAAAGATACTCCCCAGAGTTCTTAGCCTACTTTCTCTTCTTTATATTAACTTCTCCCCAGCTGACGTTACTTATTTTTATATAAATTCTAAGGTAACTGATAATTCCCAGATCAAAATCTTTAGCCCACAGTCTTCCTTTTTAGCTCCAAATCTAACTGCATAAAGGACATTTTTACCTTGGAAAATCACATCATCTCAAAAAGCACATGTCCAAAAACTATCTTGATATTTCTCCTAATATTCTTATTCCCTTTCTCAGTAAAATGCCTCACTATCCTTACATACCCTAATATAGCAGCTTTATCTCTTCTCACTGCCTCATCTGCTTTATTTAATCAGACAGTGACTCTTAAGGATTCTAACTCCAACTGTCTACTTAATCTATTCCTTCTCTTCAGTCTTAGTCTAAACAAATTGCTCCTTCATTAAATTAATCCTATATACTTCCACCTCAATTATTTTAAAATACAGCATGACTTCCTTCTATTCTAAAACTTCTGGTTGACTCCCTACTCTAAACAAACACATTGTCTAGTAAGGCACTGGAAAGCACTCTACAATTTCCTGCTACTCCTATAGAAAAATGGCGTACTCCAGTGGAAAATTATGCAGTCAGACTGATCCTATGGGAGCTACTTTACAAATGTATCAATTATAGACATGTAAATTTCATTTTGACTGGTAAATTACTGACTTCCTTACCATTCTATTGTTCAGCAAATACCCCTGACCTCTACTCACTAGATGCCAGTAGCATCCCCACCCCCAACTGTAAAAAGAAATGTGTTCTAGACATTGCCAAATATCCCTAGGAGGCTCCAACAGAGAAACAGGGTCTAGACAAATATAACAATTATAATTCAATATAATATAAAATTTACATTAATATTTAAATTAAACTAATATTTAAATTAATTATGTAAATTAATATATAATTTAAATATAATTATAATTATAATATTAATTATTGATATATAATTTAAATATAATTATAATTATAATATTAATTATTAATTAGCCCAGGATATAACAGGAGCACATAACTCGTGGAAAAATTAGGGACAGACATCCTAGTAGTGAAGATTAAGGAAAGCCCTGAAGGATGAGAAATCAGTAAGACAAAGGAGACAATACTAGTCAGGACAAAGTATTCCCAGCATATCCAAAACTTAAGGGACACAAAATATGGCTCCTTTCCTTTTTTCCTTTAGGAGGTGTGATTTTTTCAAGTCCTAATTTCCCCAAACGCAGGAAGTAAAAACAGATGCATATAAGTAGATTAGGGACAAAGTTTCTACACATAAACAGAAGTTCTCTGTACTATCCTCTCCACTCTTCTCACAGACTTAAAATTTTCCCTGCATTTTCCTGAACATTGTTTATGTCAGTGGCTAGAGTGGTTACTAATAGCTATTTTTAAGTCTCAGCTATTTAATCTCACACAAAGGAACTTAACAATCATCCTATACAAGACATCGTAAGTTGTCTGAGTAGAAAAGAATTCAAGATGCACTTTCTTAAGAACATCTAATAAAAGATCAAAGCAGTTATTCAGGTTATATACACTATATCTAAACAGGAGGGACACCATACGTACTTGTATGATGTATTTCATAATGTATTATGTACTATGTACGTAAGTAAAAGTATGATGTCAGTCATTAGAATTTGTGCTAGAACACTGGTCTTTATTATAAAAGTTATTACATTATACTAAGTGAAATAAGCCATATACATAAAGACAAGTGTTTTATGATTCCACTTAAATGAGTCACCTAAAATAGTTACCTTTATATAGACATAAAGTAGAATAGCTGAGGTCAGGGGCTATGGGGAAGAAGGACAAAGTTTGGGAAGATAATAAGGTCCTGGAGATAAATGGTGGTGATAGCTGCAAAAATGTAGATACACTGAGTACCAATGGACCTGTATACTTAAAATAGTTAAAATGGTAAATTTTACCACAATAAAAAAGAAGTTATAAAAAAGATATTTTCTGGGTGCAGTGGCTCATGCCTATAATGTCAGCTACTTAGGAGGCAGAAAGAGGATCATGGTTGTGCAGGCCAGTGCAGGCAAATAGTTAGTGAGACCCTATCTCAAAGAATAGGCTGGTTTAGACATTCCTATCTGTAATCCCAGCTACAAAGGTGTTAGCTGTCTGAGGCTGGCCTGGAAGAAGAATACAAGACCCCATCTGAAAAATAACTAAAGCAGAAAGGGCTGGAGGCATGGCTCAACTGGCAGAGCACTTGCTTAGCAAGCCTAAGGGCCTGAGTTCAAACTCCAGTATTGTCAAAAAAATACCACGGCTCTCTTGTACTGTGTCTGGTTTGCAAACATACTTCAAAAGCACCTAACCAAAATGTTAAACTCAAGGTATGGCCTCAATATTTCAATATTCTACCCTAATCACTGGCCAGAATAACTCATAGTGTACTGTTATGCAATTCTACATATTTTGACATTTTAGTGTGTATTTTCAAATAGATAATAATGTAAATCATAAGGTTTCGAAAGGGTTTATAATGAAAATCAGATCTCCTGTCTACTGTGATCCCCAGTTTATCCCTTGAGAACTAACCACTACTCCAAGTTTCTTTCTATTAACCTTGCTGATGTATAGCTGACATATACAAGGTGAACATAAAATGTGTAATTCAATGTTTTGAAAAATATGTAAAACCATGTGAGTACTACCATCAACAAAAGGAACATTTCCACCACCCCAAAAGGTTCTTTGTCTTTTTCCTAATCACTCCCATTTACACAATCATGTATCTTCTGTCTCCACTGATTAATCTTTTCTAGTTTCAAAAGAAATCACACAATTTGTATTATTTCATATCTCACTTCATTCATTCAGCACAGTGTTCCAATACTTTTCCATTATGTTGCATGTATACATTTCATTCCTTTTTACTGATGGAATGTATTTCATTTGCGTGGATCTACCACAATCTGTCCATCCATATCATCCCCTTATTAAACAAAATCAATGTATTTCTAATCTGTTTTGCTTTAAGGTGAACTTTTTCTTTTGCAACTCCCCATACAGGGTCACCTTTTCACTCAGATACTTCTCTCTTCCTGCTCAAGCTGACATCCCATGTCAGTCTGTCCTCTTGGACATTTTTCACCCCACTGTGGCCTGTCTGTGCTTAGGCCCTCTTTAACATGCTTAGATGCTCAAACATTGTACCACAGCACTCCCATACATACGTGCCCTGTTTACCCATCTTGGTCTCTGACAGCCCTGCACACAGCTGCCTCTATGAATCTACCTCAGATCCCAGCACCTTAGGTCAGGCCATGCTAACAATGGCTTTTAATTTCTTTCAAGAACAGAAAGAAAGGAGAAAATCAGATCTTAGTTTTGTAACAATAGGATAGCTATCTTTTGTGTATGTTTCCTCTTTCTTTTGACTTATCTTTCACTAAGAAAATTTTCTTTCATGTATTTTGTAATAATTGAGACATTTTCTTTTATTAATTTTATAAATATCTCTACATTTCTATTTCTTCAAACAGGTATCTATCTTCTTATCCACAACACCCAATGATTTTCATTATCTCACTCCACCACCATTGGCTACCTTTATGTGTTGAAATATACTGGTATCTCTGTAATAGGTTTACTGACTCTAACCAGTATCTTTGTAACACCACAATATAAAAGAAAATCAGTCTTTCCTTCCCCTTCATTTCTTGACTTTGTTATATAATTATTTTTATATTTTCAAGGTTTCTGACATTTATGTTACATTATAAGTAGCAAAATCAAATTCCACATGATTGCTTCCTGAATAAGTTTTTTGGGTGAGGTATTGTAGTACTCTAGACTATCAGTAAGCCTCAGTGACTTGCAGTTAAGACCCATGTGATAGGCTGATGTGGGCACATAAGAGAGGTTATCTTTTATATCTTTCATTGACAAAGACTATCAGTTAACTAGATTACTATCATCCACACCATGTCCTCTATCTTGCAAGAGAAACAAAGATAGCATATTTGCATGTTTTCTGGTAGAGCCCCACCTCATCCAGTCTTTATAAGTAACTTGCAACTTCCAATATTCTTTCTTTGTTCTGTACTCTTGGAAGTTTAACTATATGACAAGAGAGGGAATTTCTGCTTAAATCTATTTTGGATTCCAAATGCCTCTATACCTGGATATCCATGTAGTTCTCAAGAGTTAGGAATTTTCCACTATTATTTTACTGTACCTCTTCCCTTCATCTACACCTATTAGCATTACATTTGGTCTCTTAATTATGTCCCAAAAGTCTTGTATGTTCTGGCCATACATTTATTATTATCTGAATGTGTTAGTTCATCAGCTTTGTCTTCAAGCACTGATAATATTCATTCTTTCTCCCGATTAAGTGAGGATTCCCAGTGAGGATGTTTGTTTTTGATTTACTAAGCTTTTCATTTCCATGACTTTTGCTTGGGTTTTTGTTGGTCCTCCCAACCCCAGATATCTCTTTATTGAATTTCTGATTCCTTATTTCATGCAATTGTTTTTGTGTTCTCTTGGAACACACTATCTTTCTTTTTTTTTAATCATTCTTTTGAATTTTTTATCCAGCATTTCAACCACATCATTATCTTTGGAGTTGGCTAATAAGAGAGTTACAAATTTTTGGAGGAGTCATGCTGCCTTGATTTTTCATTTCTTGTATTTCTATGTTGAGTATTGCACATCTTATGGGATGGATACCTATTTCACTTTTAAGTGTGAGTCTCCATATGAGATAGGCCTTCTCTTGATGATGTGCCCTAGGGTGTTTGTTGTATAGTGCTGGGTTTAATTCTAATTGAGTTATGTATTGTGGTTTCTTCTATACAGGCTTGTTAGGCTGTATTTGGTGGGCTCTGAATGTGTGTGAATTTGAGGAGCCTAACTTCTTTGTAGGACTCACATGGGTGGGGTCCCTCTGGTAACTCAGACAGTTGTGCTGTAGACAGCAGAGTATATTATATTATTCTTTGTGATTCTTCCTCTAGACATTTCAGCACTGTGTGATTTGAAAGTATGGGAATGAACTATGCTAGTGTCTTTCATGTGTGGAGTAACTGCATCAGTTGTGTTATTTATTTTTCAATGTTGCTGCCACATGGGTAAATATCTAGTAGCGGGTATTCAGCCACCCTCCCCCCCATCTGTGCCTACTTGGGGCCAGGACATCAGCTAGGGGCTTTTTTCTCCTTTAACATGTTGAGGTATCTGCCTAAATTTGAGCAGGACTAGATTGCAGATGGAGTAAGTTACAATTTCTTTCAACTGGGATAGGGGTGTATCTCAATGTTACAGCACCCACCCCATGTATTCAAAGAGCTCGGCTGTTTTGGGAGGAGAGCACAAGTAGTAACATCAACAACTGAAAAGCAAAGCATATCTAGACATACAAAACAGTTTAGTGGCAGACATAATAGAATACACTAAAAGTATAAACATTGACTAAAGCAGAATATAAAAACAGAAATAAGAAAGAGAAAGAAGACAGAAAAGATTTTAGTTAAATAATTAACAGTTAGATATAATTAGATACAGGAATGAGAAAATACAGTGACAAAAATCTAAAACAAAACAATTTAAGAGAAAATGTCAAAAAATCCTCCTGGCTAAGGGAAATAGGGATGTTTTTTGTTTCTTTCCCAGTGTGCTGTGTTCCTTCTAACTTCCAGTCAAATACTTCAAACCAGAGAGAGCAACATAGAGCTGGAGCCCTACCTTGCCTGGCCCACTATGGTGAGCTAAGACAATAACAGCTGCAGGTACTGAGCTCTGTGTGTGGACCTGTGACTGTAGGAGTCACCCATTAGCTGTTCTGGCTGGCTGAACTTGTGGATGGCTCAAGCTTCCTTGAACCAGAGGAGCTGTCAATGTACCTGTGGGCATGGGAGATGCCCAAACAGAGGCAGCTATTTCTAAATGTTTCTGAGGAAGGATACCAAACCAAAGTAATTTGTGCTAGGGAGTAAGGGTAGCCACATGCCCTGAGCAATCCTCTATCCCTTGCCACACAGTTTTCTGCCCAGCCACTGCATGAATCCACACACAGTTGGTCATTCTGTTCTCAAAGGTTGGAACACAGCTTTTAAATGGAAGTACTTTCTGCTTCTCTCTGTAATTCAGACCATTTCCAGCCATGCAGACTTGTGTCAGTACTATTTCTAGTACAACTTTCATTGGCTTATCCTCATTTCATTTATTTGTCATTATTAGATAGTACACCTTCTGAACTGAGTCTATGACATTCTTATCTCTTTTCCCTCATTTTTCATCTTTTCATTTTTAGTTCTACTTTAAAATTTACAAACTTTTTTTTTTTGTGGTACAGGAGTTTGAATTCAGGGCCTACACCCTGAGCCACTCCATCAGCCCTTTTTGGTGAGGAGTTTTTTTGAGATAGGGTCTCACAAACTATTTGCCTGGGCTGGCTACAAACCATAATCCTCCTAATGTATGCCTCCTGAGTAGCTAGGATTATAGGTGTAAGCCACTGGCAACTGGCTACATAACTTTTTTTTAATATTTATTTTGTGGTACTGGGGTTTGACTTGCACTTACTAGGCAGGCACTCTAACTACTCCAGTCACATGCCCAGCCCAAATTTATGCAACTTTTTTTCTAAATTTTTAATTTGTCATTTCTGCTCTTGTATTTTTAATATCAAAGAATTATTCTTTTCCCCCCTCTGTACAGCATCCTATTCTTGCCTTGTATATGTACCTTTTGTATGTAAGGTATTTTTATTTATCTGCTTTTTTTGTTCTTTCTTTCATGCTAGAGGTTTCTGGCCTTGACTAGATATCGAGATTTAAAACCATAGCACAAAAATACTAAAAGTTCTGTGAATACAGGTAATACTCTCAGCTAAGCCCTTTCATCAGAGGAAGTACTGATATCAAAATCAGTACGTTTAGATTTTGCTCTTGTTTTTTCCACATCCTGGGTTTGTCAGATTTCTCTAGGAAGAATCTTCAACTCTTAGGTAGTGTATCTAAGTCTGGCTGTCCTACTTTGGAAGTTGCACATAGGGGCACATTAATAGGTCATAGTAAGTATTTAAATTTTTGCTTCCCTTTACCATGCACTCTTCAACTATGTCCCATATCCCTCACTCCAGAGTCTCTGTTTCTTACTTCAAAGAATAAGCTTTTAGTATTCTGAGGTTCAAGAATGTGACCAGCAAAGCAAGGGGAGGAACTTTTAACCAGTTCTCAAGTTTTCAACTTCACATCCCCATTTCCAACTGTACCTGGATGCCCTGAAAGGAAACTCAATGAATACTGTCTTTCTCTATTATTAGGTCTAAGGATTCAGTTATTTGGAAGATAGCTAAGTCAATGTCTTTCTCTTTTCCAACTTCTAAAATTCTGTTGCTATTGTCTCCTTACCCTGGCCTTTTTGTCTTACATCAATTTTGTCTTTTTATTAAAACCACTGTTTCTCTGAAGTTTCAGGATGTAAGCACATGTTTAATTTACTGATTTTATTCTTTTTTAACTCTTTCTTAAGGCCTGCGCCACTGCTAATAGCCACTGGAGAGCAAATTATTCAGTTAAACACTTTTTTATTTTTTTAAAAAAAGAACAAACTCTCAGATAGGTACTGTGGTCACACCTGTAATCCTAGCTACTTGGGAGGCTGAGATTGGGAGGATCATGGTTTGAGACCAGTTCAGGTAAAAAAAAGTTCATAAGACCTCAGCTCAAACCAACAGCAGGACATGGGATACATCTATCAACAAAACTATGTGAGAGGCTAAGATTGGGAGGATCATGGTTCTAGGCCAGCCCAGGAAAAAAGTTTGTGAGACCCCACCTCAATGGAAAAAAGCTGAGCATGGTGGTTCACACCTGGTATCCCAGTAATGGTGGGAAGCCTGAAATAAGAGGGTGGCAGTTTGGAGTGACCTGGGCAAAAAAGCAAGATACTTTCTCCAAAATAATCAGAGCAAAAATGGCTGGATGCACGGCTCAAGCAGTACTGAGCCTGCCTAGTAAGCACAAAGCCCTGAGTTCAAATTTCAGTTCTGCCAAAAAACAGACATATTTTCAAAAGAAAATGTGTCCAGTTTGAAAATATACTCCAAAAGCATCTCACAATCTAAGGGCAACATAAATTTGAATATAATTTTTATTTCCATTAGCCAAGAGGTTTATAATTGAGTAAATTAGCCCTAACCCACAAATAACTATGACAGAACATGCGAGAGAAATATATTTTGACAAATGGAACCTCAGGAGTCTTTGGGGGTTATTTTGTTGGATTCTGAGATAGGGTCTCACTACTTAGCTCAGGCTGGCCTTCAGGAAGTCAAGATCCTTCTGCCTCAATGGAGGGTTACAGGCATATGCTCCCATGCGGAGCTTGGATCTGGACAGTTTAACTGGAGATGATTTAAATGCTATTTGTAAAGGATACACTAGAGCTTCAGACACATAAAAACAAAGTATATAAAAAACAAAGTATATATAAATATAAATATTTAAATATATTTATATATTTATATATATATTATATATATATAAATATATAAATATATTTATATATTTTGTTTTATATATATATATTTATATATTTATATATAAATATATATATAAAAAACAAAGTATAAAAAACAATGTAAACAGAAACAAAGAACAGTATCTGCCTCCCCAAATCCTTTCTTCTTTGTTCTTTCAGCGAAGATATGACCCAAATTTCTGTATCCACCAATCCCTAACTAATTACATTCATCTTTTCAGTTCTGATATGCACCAAATATGAAAATGACTCCAAAAACTGTTTTTCCATCCATTTTCAAGAGCAAATTATTTTCTAGAGGACTTCTCCATGTTATATCAAAAAAAAAAAAATCCTGCATTATCTCTGAGCTGCCCCCCAATTCACCTCCCAAACAACTTATGTATCTACATTAAGACATTAACATTCATTAAAAAGGCCCACCAGCCAAGTAATTCTTCAATAAACTTTAATTCTTCCTCAATACCACTGCTTTTAAGTCCTACTTAATACATACCTTTTTCAGTGAGACGCTATTAACAAATGCTCACGGATTTTATGTTTTATTTACATAGCCATTCTGTCACTAGCTAGAGTTGCAATACTAGTGAGAAGATACAAGGAGCACCTGAGATCAAAATTAATCTATACCATTGTTAACTCATCACTCTCCCCAGAATATACATTAGGCAGTATTAACTTTTGTGTTATGGATCGTTTATGCTTTTAAGGAGAAGGGATAATTACACAATTAAATCAGCTAAAAATATATAGAAAAACAAGGACAGGGTTAGGAATCCCTAAGTTTTAAATATCCCTTGTTTAGCCATAAGATTACATTTCACAGAAAGTTTATTCAAGGTAATTTTACATAAACAATTTTCCTGAAGTTTACTAGTCGGCAAACTATAAGAGAAATAGTGAAGAATGTACATACAGGCTGAAATAGAGAGAAGTCATAAGCTATAGCCACTAATGATCCCATGGCAATTATTATTCTCAGTCTGACTGACTGTAGATACAAAGCAGAACAGCTCACAGTACTGGGACGTGGCAAAATTTATCAAATTCAAATTTCATTCTCAGTACCTTCATTCTGGAAAATTCCTGCTTTGCATCGTTTAATATCTTTTTACATAAACAAATTATTTTCCTGTATTATATATACAGCAATACTAGTTTTTATAAAAGTATTCTTACATTAGATTACAAAGTATTTAATAGGTGTGATTTTATATCTTTCTGTAAATATATACTGTAAGTTGCTACTTATGACACTTTTTCCTTTCTTTCCTTCATTATTATTATTATTTTTTAATGCCCCATGGTTATAAAATGCCAGCTTGTCACTCATATCACAAACTTTACTCTCTTCTGGGAAAAAAATGTTGATGAATTAATACAAATTCTATATAATTACTAGAAACATGATCAAATCATGAGAATACTGATTTCTTAACCCTTATTTCCTCTGAACTGCTCTATTGCCTAGCATTTAAGTAAGGAAAAATTCATGGAAGGACGATAGGACGATATCACAACTTCTGCCTCTAAAAGGAGAAGAGTGGTAGCAATCAGCAAAAACTTGCCTTCCTGGCCACAAGACCAATAACTGAGAAACATTGAAGAATATAAATACTATCTCATTTTAATGAGTTTTAAGGATAATCAAAGTTGCCACACACTATCTAAAACATTAAGCCAACTGCAAATTTTATGACAAAGGTACATTATTCCTTTTATTTTAAGGTATATTTCATAAATAAACTCTGGTGCCAATAACATGCCAAGCACTGTAGATATACAGAAATAAGAAAATCCCTTCCTAAAAATACTCAAAATCTTATGGAAAGACAAACAAGTAAATAACTATAGTGCAATGTTATGATAAAGGAATATATGAGTGCAATGAGGCAAAGAGAGAACACCTAAGCCTGCCTACTGGAGTCAAGGTGGACTATAATGGAGGTAATGATTTCTCAAATGAGAGGAATTGATTAAAAAGAAGTTATTGCTGACATCACAGCATGAATACAAAACAGGGTATATATGCAGAGTCCAAATAGTAAGGTACAGGAAATGACCAAATTCTTTAACACTGTTTTCAGTCTAGAATAAACTTACTAAGAGGTTCCAAATAAACTTTCAAAGAGGTTACAAAAACACTCCTAAGTTTAGGCTAACCGACTTATGTGAAATTTCAGAACAAACCAAACCATTTATTTTAGACGGGAAAGAAGAAGAAGAAAAAAGACTAATAACAAAAAGGGTAATTACCTCCTTTTGTAGTGTCATTCTGGGCCTGGATGCCATGATGCAATGAATTATGAATGGCAGACAGAAGATCTGCTGCTTGAACCATCAATTTTTGAGCTTCTGCAACAGCACTGGTCTAGCAAACAAATCACCAAAAACATTCTTACATATTCTTTCACTGAAAGATATACATTAAATAGGAAAATCCTATAAACAATAATGAAATTGAATGCATGCTGCAATGATACTGGTTTTCACAAAGTATTACTTAATGGAGGATGCCCCAAATTATATTTTTCCCTCAAATCTATGTCTTGCAGAATTCATTAAAAAAAGAAAAAAGGAACCTAGCTACTCAGGAAGAGGAGACATGAGGACCCAGTTTGAGGCCAGCCCAGGCAAAGTTAGCAGGAGGCCCATCTGAAAAAGAAACTAGAAACAAAAGGCTTAGGCATGGCTCAACTAGCAAAGGCCTTGCCTATCAAGCTGTAGGCCCTGAGTTCAATCTCCAGTATGACCAAAACAAAACAAAACAAACAAACAAACAAAAATCCCAGAAAGAAAGAACATTTATGGTTTATTGTACTAACTTACTGTTTAAAATAAAAACCAAAGATGCACTCAACTGAGAAATGGGAAAAAACCCCAACAATTCTACTAAGTCATTCACTAAGATGGGGGCAAGAAATAAAAGTTAGTTTGGTAACAGCTGGCTCTACGTACTACTTATGAACTACTCACAAATTACTGACTTGTGTTAATGTAGAAATAAACAAAAACACTCACCAGTTAACAATTTAACTGAAAGGAAGAAAAGACCTACATAAAATTCTCATTTTTACTTTTTCCTGTTCAATCCACAAAAATGTAATAACATACAAGAGATTTGTTTTAACAACAGACATTGACATGTTATGGAATAGAATGTAAAATTCACATGCCTTCTCAAGAAAATCATTGGGGTTACTCTGGTGCTAATATACCAAATGCTGAGTACTGTACATTGAGATCAGGACATTTAAATAGAAAAGTCTCAGAAATGTCTCAATAAGGCATTCCAACCAAAAAATCACTACAACAGACAGACAAATCATGCTCTTACCTCTTTCTTAGTAAAGGCTATAAGCACTGTCAGTAACACACGAGTAAATTTCACTCTGCTGAATACTGCTAAACATTGCTGATGCTAAAAACAAGAAAGGACTAGAAGTTAAAACATGCAAAGTTTTCAAAGGAATCTCATTTTAAAATATATATTTTTAAATTCCTAAATTACAATGTTAATGACTTACTACAATACACACACCTTCATGGATAGATTTTTAAATGCCTGAAAAATGAGCTGTAGACAACATAGAAAAAGAAAGCCTATTCTTCTGAAACAGAAAAGTAATGTTTCTATGGCAACAAGACTGATTTTTTCCTCCAAGTCAAAAGTTGCATGATTACCTCAAAAATGAATTAGCATTTTAAAGTGTTGGTTAAAAAGTGCTATAAGCAGAATCAGAAAATTGGGGATCTCCATAAAGGTTTAGCAACTTTTGATAAGGAAGTTCATGAGATTTGCTATGCCTCAAGCTGTCATCTGTAAAGAAACATTTTTTTCTTCCTACCTCACAGGAATACTGAAGAGTTTTGAAATCATATATTTGAAAGAGTTGTATTATCATTCTATGAAAATAAATACAAGGGAAATAAAATCCCTTGCAATTTCCAATTTTTAAAGAAATACCTTAAAAAGGGCTTCCATACATTACAACGCAGTTCATAAAACTACAACATTAACAGGTAGACTTCTCTGATATTATCTACCAGAAAATAAGTTCAATTACTTCTAGTTCAACTTCTGGATCTCTTTCTTCTCCTTGTCGACTTCGAGTACTCTAAAATTTTAAAAAAAGTAAATTAAAACAAGTACAATCCTGGAGAAGTACTAGGTTATAAGTATACAGGGTAAAGAAAGCACTAATTTATTGAGTATACAAAGAATCTATTTTTAGGAAAAAAATGTGGAGGAAAACAAGCTATGTTTGTTATTTTTCTCTTAAAATGGTTATATTCACAAAGTTGATTGTGATATAAATTATAAACATTAGGAAAAACATCAGGTACTCAAACAGCAAGAGCAAAACAATAAAATAACACAAGCAAAAGCACACTGGCACACAGTTACTTTCATTTAAAGGGATCTATTAATTGAAATTCCTGATATTCTCAAAATTAACATTATCACAAAAATTAGTAACACTTTATAAAAGCACATCATAAAAAAAAAGTGGTATAGTCAATATTGACATTTTACACTAAGATACAAAACATTTTGTTAGTTATAGCTGAATACTTTATTTGACAAAATTCCACAGGAATATCTGATAGCTGACATGGGTCTTAGCAGTGGAGCTGCCACACATTAAGTAAATGCCCTTACCCTAAGCAAAACAGGGATAGCTTCACTTAACGTTTTTCCTCTCCTAAAGCTGTATATATATATATATATATATATATATATATATATATATATATATATATTTAATCTAAAAACTGGGCACTGTGTGTGTTTAATTGCCCAAATGGCTGAATAATTGTAAAAAAAAATTAAAAAGAGTAATATAGATTTTCTTGAACTATACTGTTATACAGGGTAAAATTTCAAAATATAATGTTTTCCCCCTTAATCCCTATGAGAAATACATCATGAGGGTCACATGGCTACAGTATGTCCTTAGAATGGAATTCAGCAGATCTGCAGTGTCACCATGCACTGAGCTCACCTGCTATCTTCCAGATACTGTACTAGCTGCTAAAGACAAAGGTGAAGAAGACGGTTCGTACCTTTAAGAGACTTAGAACTCTAGAGAGGGAAAAACACTGTTCTTAAAATATGCTAAAAGTCTAAAATGCTGATAAAAAAGTTCAAAAATTCAGAGGGCACAATTTTCAATATTTAAAAATGACATTAATTATCAGAAACTCCTCTAACAGTCCTCAAATTTATTACAAAAAAAGGTAGTTCATATAAAGGAGACAGATGGCTCTACTTATTACTGGCAAATTGTAATAAATGTTAGCTTGAAATGTAGAAGAATGTCAAACCCTTAAACCAAAGAAAAGAGAAACATATATACCTTTACTCTTCTTTGCATGTCATCCTCTACATCTTTTAGCATGCCTAGAAAGAGAAACAATAAGTCTACAAAAGAAACAAATCAAAACATAAATCTGTGAATCATCTTTACAAATGGTCTCACCTGTAACTCGAAGATCTGTCACACTGTTAGCCATTTTAAATCCGTAAGTCATTGACTGAAAATCTTCCTATACAGAAAAGGAATTATTAGAGGTCCTTGATTAGTAGCAAAACCTTTGTATTTCTTACACAAAATCGCTTTTAAGAAAGTGGGAATGAATGCCATTTAGCCTGTCTAAATATTACTAAACACATACACCCAAGCTTTTCTTATAGGACTGCACTTAAAACACCATATCCTAATGCTGACTCTGTCTCCTAAGTTTCAACTGCTTGTCTGTAGGCAATTTAAGTGTATTTACATTTAATATGTTCATTTTAGAAATAGGCTAATGCCTATGAGAAATACAACAAAGTTGTTAATTCTCACAAAGTTATCCCACATTCACTGGTGAACAGTACATAAATAATTACTATTTGATGACAGAGCTGTAATATTTAGATATTACTGAGATTTAGATTTTCAAGAATTATTAAGTACCTGTTAAAACCCTGTTAATAAGTCTTCTCAAATGCAATTACTCAAAGTGATAGCAAAATCATGTTTTATAGCCCAGGGTAAAGAAAAAAAATTATTTATACCTGGATCCCCAGCTCCCAAGTGATTTCTTAAAAAATTTTAACATTGAGTCACAAATTAAATTATTTGCTGGACTCACTTTGAAAAAAATAAATTTAGTATCTTTTGGCTGATTTAACAAGACCTACTAAAGAAGTATTTCTGCAATATTATAATTCCTACAAAAATGTAGATAGAAAACTAATATAATGGAGTAACAGGTAATTATAGAAACAGTCAGAACTATAGCAGTTTCTGGACTCTAACAAAAACAATGAGCATCTAATTCATGTCAGGTACTACATCTCATAAATACTGAGAAAGATAAGGGAAACAAAAAGCTCATCATGTTCTTGGTATCAATGAACTCAAGAGGTGTCATATGACTCACATGGGGTATTCTAAAATTCTCAAGTTATGTTACAGAGCTATAAACTTGTCATCTAGGTGAATTTAATACCCTATCTACACTTGGATCTCAGAAAATATACTCAAATTTTATATATGAGAAAGGAACCAAGGCCCTGACCTATACTATATTCCAGCCTGTGTCTAACATCAATTCCTCATCCAGAGAATTCTCGTGTATCCTCCCTATAGCACTTTATGCCCTTAGCCTGCTTTCTTTTTCTTCATGGAACCTATTGCCAGTCTAAGAGAAACTCTTTCTGCAAGAGTATCACAGGTCTTGTGATGCAAATAAGCCTCAACAACAAGAATTTGGTCTGTTACTGGAGAACAGAGGAAAGGAGTCAAGTGAACAAACTGCAGCCAGTAAAACATCACTCTGGGAGATCGGTGAAAGTAAGGATAAAAATCACAGGAGTCCAGGCAGTCCAGATGTTGACTCTACTTGACAATCCAGGTAGAAGTCGAAGGTGATGTGCACTAGGAATGTAATGGATGTGCGGGATGTAATATATTTAAAAGGTAGAGTAGAATACAGGTATGAGATCAAACATCACTTTTAGGTTTTCAGTCTGAGCAACTGACTAAAGATGGTACTATTTGCTGAGATGGAGCAGACTGTGGGAGAAGCACAGGGACAAAAGAACAATTCTGCTTATGCTTTGATCATCCAACTGAAGATTTCAGGAAGTACTTGCAGAGTCCAGAGGTCAAGAAAGGAATCAGGACTAGAAGATGTCTATCTGGACTTCACTAACATACACTGATATTAAAAGCCACAGAACTAAAGGAAACCAACTTAGAAAGGGTATACAAGGAGAGGGAAACCCTCAGGAATTAGACTAACCAATAGGGTGATGCTGAAGAGAAAAAAAGTATTTCAAAGAGGACAAACTGGACCTATGCTGCTCACAGGTTAGAGGAGGAGTGGGAACACTGGATCTAATGAGATGGATAAAAACCAGTTTCACTGTAGAGGAGGTAAAGAATGACCACTTGGAGTGAATAAGGAGAGACTGAAAAGGAGATTCAGGATGGCGGCTAGAGGAAAGAAGCAGACAGCATGCTTCCTAAAGTGAAATCTTGGAGAGATGCTGGAGACACACCTTGCAGGCAAGGCCACCGAGAAGAGGCAAAACTTTGACCCCTCCACATGTCCACCCTGCACAGAGCATCTCCACTTCACATTGAACAGAGAAACCAGGAGGGCCCCCGGGCCACCGCCAGACACCAGCACCCAGATGGCTAGGGAAGAGCGGACCACAAGGTGAGCTAAGTGGTACGCAGTACTCCCACAGACAACCCTGGGCAAGATCAGCATAGCCCCCTGGACAGACTGACCCCAACCCAGGGAAATAAAAGAGAAACTAAGTAATAAGCAATAAGAACAATAAAGACATGTGACAAAGAGGGTGGGGCTCTCTGAGAGGGAAGGGGGGGAGAGGGGAATCCCCCAAAGAACTATAAATAAACAAGCCGGGTCTGGCCGGAGAGGGTGGGAGCGGAGGCACGTGCCCAGCAACCAGGAGCGGGAAAACTTGTGAGAGTGGCGGAGTGAGGAAAACTCCACAGGAGAGGGGGGAAGACCCACTTCCCACGTGAGCTGTAAACAAACACGCAGGCCTGAAAAAGTGGGTGCAGTGTCACCTCGCCCAGTGTGCTTGGAAAGGGGAAAGCTTGTAGCAGCTGCTCTCGCCCAGGAGAACCCTGA
This sequence comes from Castor canadensis, assembly GCF_047511655.1. Classification (NCBI taxonomy): domain Eukaryota; kingdom Metazoa; phylum Chordata; class Mammalia; order Rodentia; family Castoridae; genus Castor; species Castor canadensis. The sequence continues at coordinate 90,212,957 of NC_133398.1, forward strand.
GTAAAAAAATCCTGCAGGGCCAGGTGAGTGCTGAGCTCACCCCTGAGATCTGCATAAATAACGCTGGCAGCAATAACAGGCTGACAGCAGCAGGAAGGCAAGCCACAGCTTTAGATAGCCATTCACAGACCTGTCTCCAGATTCTTTTTTTTTCTCTCTCCCTATCTTTGATGAGAAAACAACCAAACTACACGTACATGCTGAAAAATTTACTGAAACTATTGCATTTGAACTTGGGATACTTTGTGGGTTTTTGTTTTGTTTTGTGCAGATTTGTTCTATTTTATTTTTCTCCTTTGATGAGACAACTACAGAACAACATCTGAGGCACCATCTCCAGTATTGGAGGTGAGGGACGAACACCAAAATTATTAAGACTGAAACTTCACTGCATTTGAACTTGGAGGGTTTTTTAATTTTTATTTTATTCCTTTTTTATTTCTTATGTTTTATTTTATTTCATTATTTTTTGTTTATATATTTTTTATTTACTTATTTTTTATTTTTATTATCTTTATTCTTTGTAATTTTTATTTTGAATCCTCTCTGTCTCTCTAATGCCTTTTCAGCTTACAATTGATTAGTACACTGTCTCTGTGTTTGTATCTTTGAAACTTTGTTTTTTTTTCTAGTTGTTTATTTGTTTTTCCCTTTTCCTTTATCTTCTTTCCTTTCCATCCCCTCTCACCGTTCCATTCTAAATATCACTAGTGCTACTATTACAAGCCAGAAAATACTTAATTGCACACAGTACAGGGACAATAACAACACCAAGGGGAATGACGGGAAGACAGAAAAAACAGGGAAACCAGTTTTCCACAACAAAAAATTAGTACAGGAACCAGAGGGAAATGAAGAAAACAAATACTCAGATCCAGACTCAACAAAATGAAGATAAACTATGCCAAAGAACCCAATGAAGCCCACAAGAATAATCTAAAAGAAGAAATACTACAGGTACTCAATGAGAATTTTATAGAGATGACACTGGATAGGGTCAACCAAAATGTACAGGAGACACTCAAGAAATTCCAAGACAACAAAATCAGAGAATTTGAAAAAGCAAAAAAAGAAATAAAGGAAACCATAGAAGCACTGTATAAACACCAAAGTGAAACAGAGAACACCATTAATAAAGAGATAAAGGACAAAAATAGACAACATTAAAGAGGAAACAACCCAGGATATGGAAAACTTCAGAAAAAAGAACGAAACAGAATTGCAAAACAAAACGGAGTGCCAATCCAGCAGAACAGAACAAACAGAATAGAACAAAATAGAAGACAGAATCTCAGAATTCCAAGATGAAATGGTAATTAAAGGAAAAACCGAAGAACTATTAATTAAACAACTCAAGACCTGTGCAAAGAAAATGCAAAAACTCACTGACTCCATGAAAAGATCAAACTTGAGAATCATGGGCATCAAAGAAGAAGAGCTGTAAGCAAAGGGAATGCATAATATATTCAACAAAATAATAACAGAAAATTTCCCAAATCTAGAGAAAGATATTCCCACACAGATGCAAGAGGCCTCCAGAACACCAAACAGACCAGATTAAAATAGAACTACCCCACGACATATCATCATTAAAACAACAAGTTCTAAAACTAAGGAAAGAATATTGAAGGCTGTTAAGAGAGAAAAAACAAATAACATACCTGGGTACACCCATCAAAATCACAGCAGACTTCTCAACAGAAACGTTAAAGGAAAGAAGAGCCTGGGGTGAGATCTTCAGGGCACTGAATGAAAATAACTTCAACCCCAGGATACTCTACCCAGCAAACCTATCATTCAAAACAGATGGAGCAATAAAAGTCTTCCATGATAAGCAGAAACTAAAACAGTATGTGACCACAAAGCCACCAAGACAAAAGATTCTTCAAGGGATTCTGCACACAGAAAGTGAAACACAACATAACCATGAAAGGACAGGCAGCACCAAACTACAGGAAAAGAAAAAGCAAGAAAGTAGAGAGTAACCTCAACTTAGGTACACACAATCAAACCTTCAAACAACTAAGACAACTAAATGACAGGAATCACCACATACTGATCAGTACTAACATTTAATGTTAACGGACTTAATTCACCCATCAAAAGGCACCATTTGACGAAATGATTAAAAAGGAAGAGTCAATAATTTGTTGCTTACAGGAGACCCATCTCACGGACAGAAATAAGCATACGTTTAGGATGAAAGGCTGGAAGAAGATTTACCAAGCCAATGGCTCCCAAAAACAGGCAGGAGTAGCAATACTTATCTCTGACAAAGTAGACTTCAAACCTACGTTGATCAAACGAAATAAAGAAGGACATTCCATACTAATAAAAGGGGAAATAGACCAAAAGGAAATAACAATTATCAACCTATATGCAGCCAATGTCAACGCACCCAATTTCATCAAACATACCCTTAAAGACCGAAAAGCATATATTAACTCCAACACAGTGGTTGTGGGAAACTTTAACACCCCATTATCATCAACAGATAGGTCATCCAAACAAAAAAATCAATAAAGAAATTCAAGATCTAAAATATACAATAGATAAAATGGACCTACTTGTCTACAGAACATTTCATCCAACTTCTACACAATATACATTCTTCTCAGCAGCCCATGAAACCTTCTCCAAAATAGATCATATCCTAGGGCACAAAGCAAGCCTCAGCAAATATAAGAAAATAGAAATTATACCGTGCATACTATCTAATTACAATGCAGTAAAACTAGAACTCAACAACAAAAGTAAAGACAAAAAACATGCAAACAGCTGGAAACTGAATAACTCATTACTTAATGAACAATGGGTCATCAATGAAATAAAAGTGGAAATTAAAAAGTTCCTGGAAGTCAATGAAAATGAAAACACAACATACAAGAACCTATGGGACACAGCAAAGGCAGTCCTGAGAGGAAAGTTTGTAGCCATGAGTGCATATATTAAACAGACTGAAAGATCCTTATTCAATGACCTAATGATACATCTCAAACTCCTAGAAAAACAAGAACAAGCAAATCCCAAAACAAATAGAAGGAGAGAAATAATAAAAATAAGAGCTGAAATCAACAAAATAGAAACCAAAAAAAAAACCATACAAAGAATGAATGAAACAAAAAGTTGGTCCTTTGAAAAAATAAACAAGATCGACAGAACCCTGGCAAACCTGACTAAAATGAGGAGAGAAAAAACCCAAATTAGCAGAATCAGGAATGCAAAAGTGGAGATAACAACAAACACCATGGAAGTCCAGGAAATCATCAGAGACTACTTCGAGAACCTATATTCAAATAAATTTGAAAATGTTAAAGAAATGGACAGATTTCTAGATACATATGATCATCCAAAACTGAACCAAGAGGATAATCACCTGAATAGACCTATAACACAAAATGAAATTGAAGCAGCAATCAAGAGTCTCCCCAAAAAGAAAAGTCCAGGACCTGAATTCTAAATTCTATCAGACCTTTAAAGAAGAACTGATACCAACCCTCCTTAAACTGTTCCATGAAATAGAAAGGGAAGGAAAACTGCCTAACACATTTTATGAAGCCAGTATTACACTTATCCCAAAACCAGGCAAAGACACCTCCAAAAAGGAGAACTATAGGCCAATCTCCTTAATGAACATTGATGCAAAATCCTCAACAAAATAATGGCAAACCGAATTCAACAACACATCAAAAAGATTATTCACCATGACCAAGTAGGCTTCATCCCAGGAATGCAGGGGTGGTTCAACACACGAAAATCAATAAACGTAATAAACCACATTAACAGAAGCAAAAACAAAAACCACTTGATCATCTCAATAGATGCAGAAAAAGACTGATTAAGATCCAACACCATTTCATGATAAAAGCTCTAAGAAAATTAGGAATAGAAGGAAAGTACCTCAACATTATAAAAGCTACATATGACAAACCTATAGTCAGCATTATACTTAATGGAGAAAAATGGAAACCATTCCCTATAAAATCAGGAACTAGACAAGGATGCCCACTATCTCCACTCCTATTCAACACAGTACTGGAATTCCTAGCCAGAGAAATTAGGCAAGAAGAAGGAATAAAAGGAATACAAATAGGTAAAGAAACTGTCAAAATATCCTTATTTGCAGATAACATGATCCTATACCTTAAAGACTCCAAAAACTCTACTCAGAAGCTCCTAGACATCATCAATAGCTACAGCAAGGTAGCAGGACATAAAATCAACATAGAAAAATCATTAGCATTTCTATACACTAATAATGAACAAACTGAAAAAGAATATATGAAAACAATTCCATTTACAATAGCTTAAAAAAAAATCAAATACCTAGGTGTAAACCTAACAAAAGATTTGAATGACCTCTACAAGGAAAACTATAAACTTCTGAAGAAAGAGATTGAGGTAGACTATAGAAACTGGAGAGATCGCCCATGCTCATGGATTGGTAGAATCAACACAGTAAAAATGTCTATCCTCCCAAAAGTAATCTGCATGTTTAATGCAATTCCCATCAAAACCCAATAACATTCATTAAAGAGACTGAAAAATCTACCATGAAATTTATATGGAAACACAAGAAGCCACGAATAGCCAAGGCAATACTCGAGTAGTCAAAAGAACAATGCTGGAGGTATCACAATATCTGACTTCAAACTATATTACAAAGCAATAACAATAAAAACAGTATGGTACTGGCACAAAAATAGACATGAAGACCAGTGGAACAGAATAGAGGACCCAGATATGAAGCCACACAGCTATAACCAACTTGTCTTTGACAAAGGCGCTAAAAATACACGATGGAGATAAAGCAGCCTCTTGAACAAAAACTATTGGGAAAACTGGTTAGCAGTCTGCAAAAAACTGAAACCTGATCCATGTATATCACCCTATACCAGTATTAACTCAAAATGGATCAAGGATCTTAATATCAGACCACTAACTCTAAAGTTGATACAGGAAAGAGTAGGAAATACTCTGGAGTTATTAAGTATAGGTAAGAACTTTCTCAATGGAACCCCAGCAGCACAGCAACTAAGAGATAGCATAGATAAATGGGACTTCATAAAACTAAAAAGCTTCTGCTCATCAAAAGAAATGGTCTCTAAACTGAAGAGAACACCTACAGAGTGGGAGAAAATATTTGCCAGCTACACATCAAAGGACTGATAACCAGAATATATAGGGAACTTAAAAAACTAAATTCTCCCAAAATTAATGAACCAATAAAGAAATGGGCAAGTGAACTAAACAGAACTTTCTCAAAAGAAGAAATTCAAATGGCCAAAAAGCACATGAAAAAGTGCTCACCATCTCTAGCAATAAAGGAAATGCAAATTAAAACCACGCTAAGATTCTACCTCACCCCTGTTAGAATAGCCATCATTAGCACCACCACCACCAACAGGTGTTGGCGACGATGCGGGAAAAAGGAACCCTCTTACACTGCTGGTGGGAACGTAAACTAGTACAACCACTCTGGAAAAAAATTTGGAGGCTACTTAAAAAGCTAGACATTGATCTACCATTTCATCCAGCAATACCACTCTTGGGGATATACCCAAAAGACTGTGACACAGGTTACTCTAGAGGCACCTGCACACCCATGTCTATTGCAGCACTATTCACAATAGCCAAGTTAGGGAAACAGCCAAGATGCCCCACTACTGACGAATGGATCAAGAAAATGTGGTATCTATACACAATGGAATTTTATGCAGCCATGAGGAAGAAGGAAATGTTATCATTCGCTGGTAAATGGATGGAATTGGAGAACATCCTTTTGAGTGAGGTTAGCCTGGCCCAAAAGACCAAAAATCGTATGTTCTCCCTCATATGCAGATATTAGATCAAGGGCAAACACAACAAGGTGATTGAACTTTGATCAGAAGATAAAAGCGAGAGCACACAAGGGAGATATGAGGATAGGTAAGACACCTAAAAAATTAGCTAGCATTTGTTGCCCTTAATGCAGAGAAACTAAAGCAGATGCTTAAAAGCAACTGAGGCCAACAGGAGAAGGGGACCAGGAACTAGAAAAAAGGCTAGATCAAAAAGAATTAACCTAGAAGGTAACACACACGCACAGGAAATTAATGTGAGTCAACTCCCTGTATAGCTATCCTTATCTCAACTAGTAAAACCCCTTGTTCCTTCCTATTACTGCTTATACTCTCTCTTCAACAAAATTAGAGATAAGGGCAAAATAGTTTCTGCTGGGTATCAAGGGGGTGGGTGGGAGAGGGAGGGGTTGCGGGGGAGAGGGAAGGAGCAGGGTGAGTGGTAAGGGAGGGGTGGGGGCAGGGGGGAGAAATGACCAAGCATTGTATGCACATAACAAAAAAAAAAAAAGGAGAGACTGAAAAAGTAAAATACAGATTTATTGTAAGTGGTTTTGACAAAGTACAATCAAAAAATTAATTTTTAAAAATATGACTTTCAAAAACAAAAATTTAAAATTCGTGCACGCACATTACCTAGTCAGCTCAGTTGATCCCGTATTATCATTAGTTGTGTTAAAATTGTTGTGTGATGTGCTATTTCCCTATTCTTAATTTTGTGAAAACATACCTCACAAAAATTAAATGGTGTCAGAAAAGTTATGATAATCCTCCCAAGCCATAAAGAGCATATAATGTGTTTAATATAAATGATAAAGTGAAAGTTTTGGACTAAGGGTAGCAGAAAAATGGTATTGTGGATACAAGGAGTCACTGGAACAAAAGAACTGTGGTATTTTGTTTTAAAATGAATGATATTTTCATTCACATTGTACTCCATAAATATGTACAGTTAAAATAATAAAATCAATAAATCATTACACACACACCAAATTTTATACCCAACAAAGAATGATCGAGTAGTAAAGGACACACTAGTTTACAAACTGAAGTAGGCAAGAAGGGATGGAATCTAGCACACTAGAGGAGGAGTTGAGCTTGGACTATCTTATAAATACTTTCACTTTAATAAAACAGAAGCCAAAGTATGTGGATGCAAGCAACAAACAGGTTACCACTTGTGATAGTGTGAACATGAGGTACTTCTAGTAACATCTAATTGTAGCTAGTTCAAAATAAGGAAGGAAGCTGAGGGTAAACAGAATTTCCACTGGAAGTCTAAGAAAAGACAGAAAAGTTAAGTTTAGAGACTAAAGAAGCAAACTCACTACAAAAGTGTAGAATAGTCTCCATCTGAGATTCACAGTCTTAAAATTTAAGTGTGAACAGATACACAGAAGTGGGTTTTCTCTACAGGCTTCTGCTGCTTGGGTATAAGCAGGAAGTAGGCAGATAGCTGGGTTTTTCCAGACAAGTGACACAAATAGGGGCAAGGAAGCTAAGGAGATTTGAGTGATTTTAGCAATGGATCATGGAAATAAGGATGTAAAGAAAATAACAAAGTAATAAAGTGGCAGCGTCTATGAACTAGAGGGCTCAGAAATAAACAACAGTGGATATAAAGGAATCAGAGTACATAAGTAATGGAAGGGTAGTGGGATGGAAATAAATATTGGGGAGAGCACTGGTGTGTAGATCAGAGAGAGAAACATTTTGTTCACTTGTTCCCTCATTCCTAAACCATGTGAGACTAGCATGTGCCAGACACCACGGATACAATGATAAAATACAATCGCTACCATTTTGAGAACCTATTATCCAGAAAAAGTAAGACATCTTAACATGTGAAATCTTTTTTTTTTTTTTCTTTTTTGTACTGCTGGAGATGGAACCCAGGGCCTTGTGCTCTAACACTAAGCTAAATCACCAGCCACTGGTTGCTAGCTCAGGCTGGCCTTGAACTCTTGATCCTTCTGCCTCTGACTCCCAAATTCTGAGATTACAGGTATGTACCAGGACACTTAGCGTGCATTCTTTATAGTACTTTGTAACATCCTTACAATATTGCCAAGATATAATAACAGAGTTATTAGGGATACTTAGGGCTCTTTGTAATACTGATAAACATGAAACAGTGCAGCCCAGAAAGGATTTTTAGTGCTGGTAGTGCATACCTGTAATCCTGGCTACTTGGGAGGCTGAGATCAGAACTGCAGTTTGATGCTAGTGTAGGCAAATAGTTCATGAGATCCCACCTTAAAATAACCACAGCAAAATGGACTGGAGGTGTGGCTCAAGCCTGCTTTGTAAGAGAGAAGCTCTGAGTTCAAACCCCAGCTCCCCTCCCCCAAAGTGTAACAGAACACCAGCACTACCAGTAATGGAAATACAATGTGGTGCTACCCAAAATAACCTTGATTGTACTAATAACATAACATTTGAATGAAGGGAATTTTCTCAGTCTAAAATTTAACCAACTGAAATTGGTTGAGAGCCGGGTATGGTACACACCTGCCACCTGCAATTCCAGCACTCAGGAGGCATAGGCTACATAATGAGACCCTATCTCAAAAAAAAAAAAAAAAAAGGTCCTATTGGTTGAGATTCAGTATTCCTTTAAAAATCATTCCATAGATAAAATACTTTGAATAAAGATTCTAAGGGCTTCTGAAGTGATTTGATCTGAGTATGTATTACAGACTAAATATTAGAAAATGGTCCAAGTAACATGCACACCTATACTTCAGTTTAAGACTTCAGGCAATTTAAATGTTCATTAGGAAGTGGTTTGTAATTTATTGCATATATATATCACTACTATGAATAACAACATTATGTGCTTACTATATGCCAGGCATTACATCTTATTTGTACTAATTTTATTATCTTCACAATAATGCTCTGAAGTGGGTACTATCATAAACTATAAGATGTATCTTGTAAGTGAGGAAACTAAGGTATAGAAAGGTTAAATTCCCCAAACCCATAAAATTAGGAGGGGACAGGACCAGAATACCAACCTAGTTGGTCTCACTCCCCAGAGGTTATACTCTCACTTTTACTTGATTACAATGGTAGAAAAACAATAAAGACAAGTCTTACACTCCCTTTACTTAAATTCTCCAAATGCTAGCCTTTTACCACATTTGCTTTGCATTTTTTCCTGAAACCTCTGATACTAAGTTACAGGCTATTATTACTCTTTAGTGTGATTTTCTAAAAACAAAAGCACTCTAAAATCAGGAAATTTATGTTTCTTTAATGTGGAACAATTTCTTTGTTCTTATCTTTCATGCCTGGTATTTTGAAAAACACAGACCAAAGTCCTTTTGTAATATATTCCTCAGTATAGGGTTGCCTGATGCTTCGTCAAGATAAAATTCAAACTCGGTCATATTTGGTGAGAATAGCACAGAAGTGGTATCTCTTTAGAGCACTGTATTGTGGGAGGATACCTGGAAGCTAGGTACATCTCCTATATCTCATTAAGCTTTTGTTCGGTTTTAGTACCCTGTGACAATTGTTGACAGAAATAATTATTCAAAAACTGTGTTCTTACTGTTATACAGTCAATAATGATGCTGTGTTGGAGTGCATAGTTATTCTCTACTGTCAGGGGAAACAAGCAAGTTGCAAACATTTTCTATATCTTATCATGTTAAATAAAATGTAACCTATCATTACAGAAAATATTTAACAAGACAGAGACCAAATTGGTAACAGTATTTACTTTTTTTTTTTTGGAACTGGGGTTTGAACTCAGGGCCTTGCACTTGCTAGTGGTGCTTCCGCCACTCCACCAGCCCTTTTCTGCTTTAATTACTTTTCAGACAGGGAACTTGATCTTCCTGCCTATGTGTCCCCTGTAGGTTGGATTATACATATGCAGCACCATGCCTGACTTATTTGTTGAGATGGGGTTCTCATTAACTTTTTTTTTACTTGGGCTGGCCTCAAATCATGACCTTCCAATTTCCACCTCCAGAGCAGCTATTTTTTTTTTAACATAAAAAAACATAAAAGTATATCTTTTCCCATGTAATTAAACAGTCCCTGTAATTATGCTAAAGGCTATATATATTCAATATGTATAATAAATTATTCATAGTTTATTCCATCATAACCCTAATGAGGCATTTGGGTTCACCACTAAAAACTATGACTGACATACTTAGGCATAAAGTATCCACATTCCTATTTCTTTCAAGCTGAGTTCCAGAGGTAAAATATCTAGCTTAAATATTATCAACATGTTTAAGACTCCATATATACGCATATATATATGTACATATATGTATATATAAAATTTACATTATACATAAAAATTCTTCTCCAAAACAGCTGTTAATACATTTTTCTTTTATAAAAACTAAAGTGCCAATTAATTGCATCCTGACCACCATCAAATATTTTCATTTTAAAAAATTTATAAACAATGAACTATTTATTTTATCATAAGAGTACACTGATGTTAAATTTTCTTCCTTTTTTGTAAGTCCGTTGTACCTAATACGCATTTATTTTAAAACAAAGTAATACAGGGATGGCAGAGTGGCTCAAGCCACTCTGTTAGGCAGGTAATAGCAAGAGTGAGGCCCTAAGTTCAAACCCCAGTGCTGCTTAAAAAAAAAAAAAAAGTAATACCGACACATAATAAAAACATTAATAGTAAAAACAGGAATATATCCCAACCCTCCATACTCCAATTATCTTATGTATGAACTTAACAATCTCCTTTATTGAAAAATGAAAAACATGAAGACAGGCATGATAGCATATGCCTGGAATGCAGCATGCAGGAGATTGAGGCAGGAGGACCATGAGTTCAAAGCCAGCCTGGGCTACACAGTGAGTTCGAGGCCATTCTGGGGTTACATGGTGACACCCTGTCTCAAAAAACAGAAAAGAAAAAAATGGTAACAAGGAATATATACTTTTCTGTAGCTGACCTTTCTTACTTGAGATCTACACATAAATCTATTTCCTTTTTAAAGGTAGCGCGTACTCAATTGTACAAATATACAATGTTTTTGTTTTGTGGTGCTGGGAATCAAACCCCAGGCCTTGAACATGCTAGGTAAGCACTCTACTAGTAAGCTACAACCCCAGTAGTGAGTGTAGCATCTTTTAATAACGGATTGATATAGGTTCCAGATTTTAGTTTTTACAAATACTACAAATAACATCTTTGTACACAGTACATCTTTGTATTACAAGGGCAAATATTTGTGGGATAAAGTGCTAGAAGTGAAGGTACTGAGTCAAGACATGTGCATTTTAAATTATGATAGATGTTACCATATTGCTCTTTTTTAAAGGTGTGGAGTTTAAACATCCATCAAAAAGTATGAGTCTTGCTGAAAACAGAATGCCAAGTGTCAACTAATATATATGAAGGCAGTACCAGATATAGAAAGTCCTTATTTTTCAGCCACTACAGTGGTGGTCAGGTAATGGTTATTAAATCTAGGGAGAGAAATTTTAATGAGCAAGATATTTTTATGATCTAAAATTATTTCCCAATATACATCAAGACAAGGGGGAAAAAACAGTAACCATACAGTATTCAGACACCTTGATGACTAGAGTGATCAAAACATTACCATAGAAGGCAACTGGACACTGTATACCTCTAGATGTGATATCAGTAGACATCATTTATATCATGTTGTAGCCAGAATCACAATAATCTAAATCTAATCATGAGGAAAGAACAAAACCCAAGTGAGGGGCATTCTATTAAAGAGGGCTGTATCCTCAAAAATATCCACATTATTAAATATAAAGAAAAACTGAGGATCTGCTGTAAATTAAAGTATACTAAACAGATTTGCAATTAAATGCACACTTAATTCTAGCCTAAATTCTGTACTACAGAGGGAAAAAAGTTAAGAAAGGACTAGGTCGAACAGCAGACATGGAAATATGAACAATGCACTGATATTTTCTGAGTTGAATAATCATGTTTTGGCTGTGCAGGAGAGTCCCATACGCGTTTGGAGGAAAGAGGTAAAATAATGTATGCAACTTAACTCTCCAACAGTTCCAGTAAAAAAGTACACACAATAAATACATGATACACTGAGGGACAAGGAGAGACAAAGACACACCATGAGACAATATACTAAAGCTGTGTGAGAATATATGATGTTCTTCATGTCATTATTGTAACTACTGGTAATTTAAATTATTCTCAAAGTTTTTATGAGAATTTAAAAAGAGGTTAACATCCCTATCACTCATACACAGCATGTAATGTGTTTCCTCATCCTCATTAACGTAATGTATAATAAAAAATTTCTCTTCTTTGCCAGTAATGGGTAAAAAATGGTATCTCAGTTTTAGTTTTCATTTTTCTTAAGTGAGATTAAACATTTTACTTTTAAAGGCTATTTCATTTTCTGTGAACTATCTTTTTCTGATTTTTAAGTATTTTTATACTTAAAATATATCATGCATTTGAAATGTACTTAGGTCTATGGCCATAATACCCTGAACATGCCAAATCTCTGAAATGTACTTAGATGTGAAATGATGATGAAGTAATTTCCAAGCACACTAATCAACTGTTCCAGGATTATTTGTTAATCCTTTCTCTTCCCCAATGATTTTGATGACTTTTTAGGTATCCTTTGAGAATGTAAGTATTTTTTAAAAATCTGTATTTCTTTTCATTCATTAACTCAAACTCATCTTTTTAAAATTCCACACAAATTAATAAGGTCTTCCATAATGACACTACATCAAGACAAGTATTTAGCTGAACAACCAATGAGTGGTTAAAAAGACAGTATTTCATAAACAACTCACAACTGATACATTCAAATGGACAACTCATTGCGTATATATTCAATTATTTCCACATACATAAATATGTAAACTTTACAAAAGTTTTACATACTGTATACTGAACCAGTCTTGGATCAGTAACAGCATTAAAAAGGAACTTAACTTCAGTAAGTGGGAGAATTCAACAAAAATAATCAGTGATCAATAATTTCAAAAGTGCTCACGTTTTCCCTTACATTTATCAGCATTTGAAACCTTATTTTTCATGATAAGGAGAAAAAAAAAATCTTTCTGTCTAAAATTCACAATACTTCCTTGTTCTGGGTTAGCTACTCAGAATGAATTGGAGGAAAATGTATATACTCTAAAATATTTTTCATATTGTTGCTTTTCTTAGCTTCTTCTTATCCAAACCCTGAAAGAATAGCCTTTTTTGTGTTGTAATTTACAAAACACTTAAGGGAAGGAACCATCTTCTGTTTTCTGTGTGAATGTCCACGACATTCGAACCACTATACACTCATAGATGGTACTTTGTTGAACAGAACTGAATTACTGTAGTCGATATATTGTAGTTAACAACAGCATCACTTTTTTCTCCTCTTTATAAGGCTGAGTCTTGTTTTGTAGCCCATGGTGACCATGAACTTCCCATCCTCCTACCTTTGCCTCCTGATTTTTGGGATCACATATGAGTGCCACCACACCTGGTAATAACACTGCCTTTAAAATTGTTCTTAGAGACTGGGGGCATGGCTCAGGCAGTAGAACACTTGCCTAGCAAGTACAAGGCCTGAATTCAAACCCTAGTACTACCAAAAAACCCCAAACTGTTCTCTGCCTATACAAGTAGGCAAAAATATGTACGATAAAATCATTTAAATACATCATAGTTAATAAGGTAGTCAACTAGCTTCAGGAATTCCTTTATTACATAATCTTACCTCTTCAAAAACAGCAGCTTTATTTACTTTTTCCCTTGCGATGTCACAGATTTTCAAGGTTCCGAGAGCAAAAGCTTTCATGGCAGGATCTTCTATAAAGTCAGGATTATGAATGTAAAGGCACGTAAATACTGTCTGTGCCAAGGAATGGCCTTCTAACCATGTTATCTATAGAGATAAAAGAATGTACATAGTTAAGGTGACACAGAATCTACAAAGTCTATACTGATCCAATAGTCAAATGCCAGAATGCACACACCCAAATAAATAAAAGATTTAAAAGATAATTAAAGGGAAAGCCAGAGAAAACAAGAGTTAGAATTCACTTTCACTGAGTAAAGTTTTTCAAGGTTAAGTACCCCTTATCCGAAATGCCTAGGTCTGTTAAGTGTTTCAGATTTCAGAGTTTTTGGATCTGGAATATTTTCATAGACTTTATAGTCTGCTTTATAGTTTACTAATCTGAAATCAGAAATGCTTTAAAATCTGAAAATTATTGAGCATCATGTCAGATTTTCATATTAGGGATACTTAACCTGTACTATAAATTATTAGCTATCTATGGGAAGCATTCTCATATTTAGTAATTCAGCATGCAATATACTTGGAGACTAATGAAATTAGATTATCTCCTTATGTTGCATTCAAAGACAATTGTACAACATAGAAGATAAAATTTCATAAATTGGGGGATTCAAAATTTTAGAACTATACATGTTCTTTGCCTGTCATTCTACTCTTACCCTCATCATCACTTACTCAAGCAATAACATCAGGTTTCACTAGATTACTACAAGAAACTATGCAATGGCCTTCCCACTTTCCATCTCTGATTTGATATCCCCAACCACAGGGGTCTTTCTGCAACACAAAGATAAGCCTTCAACACTATTCACTACATGCTATAGGCTAGGAATACCAACTCAAGATTGAGTAAGTGCTATGTCCAAAGTAGTATGCTATATATTTTCATTTATCCTTCCCATTTTTTCCTAACCCTCTGAGAAAGGTGGTTATTTTCCTCCATAAGGAAACAGAATCAAACGTTTAAATAATTTTCCCAAGTTTATACTGTTATATTTTACACTAAAGCCCAAGATGCTACTGTATTACAAAATGAGAAATGAATGTGAAAAATGTAATTAAGATGTGTACTTGGAATAACTACTGTGCAGGAGACTTTTCAGATTAAAAACCTGTCTATTAAAAAACCAATGTCTATTAAAGCCCAAACTCAAGAGCCTCATAGAATTAGTCGGCTTTGGCAAAAATACTGTTTAATTTTCCCTCTTTCTCTAGTGGCACACTCCTCCCACTTGGCCCCTTGCCAGACTTCAGCCACAAGTAGCTATTCATGATTCCCTAAACTGAACATTTTCACTCTGCCATGGCAATGCAATATACCCTTTATGCCTAAAATAGTGTTACCCTCTGGTCAACCCCGTGTCGCTTCCTCTCTACAGTCTTTCTTACTCCCTGAACAGGGACATAATTATCCTCTTCTCCTTTCCTCTCTACCCCCCACGACTTCATTACAAAAACATTTACACAATTGTCAGAATTGTTCCTTGGGCATATCTGTCCTCAGTCTCTGCGTTTCTACCCCAGTAGGACTATACACTACTAAAAAGTAATATAGATATCTTTGAGGCAGAGACAGCTTCAGAGGATGAAGGATCAGGATTAGGATTATGGTTAAGTCCCTTCTTAGCAATACAACCATAGTCAATATAAGACAATACAGAAACCTAAAGGATGTAGGACATAAGTAGAAACTGTACATGTAAAACAACTAAAATGTGTACACTTGGCAATCAATATTTCCTAAATAAAGGAATAAACTTTACACGTTTCTAAGGATAATGATTTAATGTCAATTAAAAAAGAAAGAAGAGTCAGAAAGTAGGGGAAAAAAATAGTACAAATGAGAATTTTTCCACAATTACATTACACTGTCTAGAAGACATATCCAGCAAAGATAAATCACTAAAAATTTTTCTTCATAGTAGAGAAGATTACCAGTTTACAACAATTTATCCTAGATTAGAAAGCTAACCAACAGTCGTATTTTAATTCTTACCAAACAACAAAAACATGTATCCATTATCCCTATCAATTCAGGCAAAGTGAGGTCTTTAATTTTAATAGTGCCATCCTAAAAAGGGAGAGAGATATAACATATAAGCAGAATTTTTTTTTTTAGATTTATGGTTACTAGTACAGTAGCATTTGAGATTTCAAAACAGATATTTAAAAAAAAAGCAATTTTAAGAAAACACTAACTTATCATCTGATAAAACTACAGTAAGACAGCAAGTTAACTGCATCCTTAAGATACTTGTTAAAATTCTATTTTTAAATGACAAATAATAATAGAACAGTATATCTTAAACAAGTCTAATAAGAAAAATTAAAACTTCTCTAATACAGTAAAAGTCTTTATAATGAGAAGTAACATCAATAAGTATTTTTAAAGCACACTTCAAATTGGGTTTTTTCTTTATTTCTTTGTTTTGAGACAAGATCTTACTATGTGGCCCTGGGTGGCTTGGAACTAACTATGTTGCCCATACTGGTCTCAACCTTAACAACTTTCTGCCTCCACCTCCAGAGTGATGGGATTATAAGCATGTGCCACCCACTTGGCTCAAATTAATCTTAAGCAGTAATAAATATGAATCATTTTAATGACTTAAAGCTACTTACAAAGAAAAAAAATAAACATTTAAGAAAATACTTTCCTGAAGTTAATTATATGACTTGTAATTTTAGTTACAATATCCATTTGCTTAGCCATTCTTTTTTCATAAAACATGCAAAATTAAACTGTGTGGAAACTACAAATGAATTTCTAAGTCAGCGCTGAGTAAATTTTAAATAAAAAACCATAGCATTTTGCTTAACATACTAATACATAAAATATAACATCTAAGCCAATTGTCCCAGCATCTGAATATATACACAAATGCTTTCAAACATTAGTTTAAAAAATAAAAATGAACAAATTTAGAGCAAGTTTGTAATGAGGTCCTCAAATAATTTCGAGATTTTAATTGCAATAGGTAATTAAAGGTTGTAACTAATTCTTGTTCATATACATGAAATGCTTTAAAAACTACATCTGTGCATACCGGTCAATTTCATTACTAAGCGCATTTTAAAACATGAAATACCAGAAGTTTTTCTTTTAAGTACAATGGTGAGTACCTTGATAGCTTGTTCAAAATTGAGAACTTTTCGATTAACTTGATTTCCAATCATGCCAGCATCCATCTTGGGATCCATCATTTCAATAGCAGACATAGCTTCAAAAAGACCAAATCTGCAAATAAATTAAACCCACAATTTGTGAACCCAGATTCCCATGATGGCCTAAAAATTATTATATTACTTTTAACAACAATGGTATCCTATGTAGTCTTTCTAATAATACTTTAGTTATTGTCCCTTAACACAAAAATTCTTTCATGTTCTTGTCACTCAAGTTATTTTACATGAACAGTGGGAGAAAAAAATTAGAAAAAAAAATCTTTATGCTTCCTTCAAAAAGGCTGTGCACTAGAAACTTTTGAAAATAAGAGATCAACTGATACATGATGTATTTTACTTCGCCTTCCTTAAATAATTTTATCAAATATTCAGAAAGTCACATTTGGAATAATCATTATCACATATAACTTTTACTTTATTTTTCATTTTCTTCATGTCTTAAAGTACAACACTCTGGCACATCATAAAAGCAGATAGTTGTGGTATACTGAAAGCTGATTAGTAAGTATATCATTACTTGAGATATGCCTTAAGAAATGGGAGGTGGGAGGGAACCCAACTAATGTATACACATATTAGTAAATATAAAAACAATAAAATAACATTTAAAAAAAAAGAAAAGAAATGAGACAGGAAAAGAAAAGTCTACAAGAAAGCAAGACTAGGGCTTGTGTTGTGGCACAAGTGGTAGTGTGGCTGCCAAGCACAAAGCCCTGAGTTCAAACCCCAGTCCCACCAAAAAATGTTAAAAGAAAACTTGACTAGTCATCAAACTACTGACTATATTTTTTAAGCCATTAGACTTCCAGGAAAATAAACAACCTGCCTCATCATATTAAATCATTTCTCTCAGACAAACAGTAATAGAATGATATTCTTTTTATCCTAATTTCTCTAATCTCTTAACATTCAATTTAAGATGTCCTGACAATATTACATTATGACAGTATTAATAGAGACAACTCTCATCTACAAATTTGATAAATGTTAACCAAAACCAAATAATATTTTTCAAAGCTCATCCAAGCCAAAGGAGAAAACATTTGAATGGAAAAGAATTTTGTCAATAAAAACCATACAGATTCACCAAATATCAAATACTATAAAGCTACAAAAATTAAACCCATTCAATGGAAAATAACACAGTCCACACCTGAGTTTCTGTGAGAACTATGTATGACAAAGATGGAAAACAGATTAGTCAATAAATACTGTGGAGAAAAATGGCTAACCATTTGGAAAAAATTAAATCTTTGATTTACACAATTTGGAAAAATAAAATCCCAGGCAGATTTAAGTTCTAAACCTAAAACTAGGAAACAAAACACCAGTTTTTTACAAAACCATAAAGGAAAACATTAATTAACCACAACTGCAAAAGTAGTTTAAATTTTCAATGTGGATCAGCAACATCAAACCCTCACCATGGAATATGTCAGAAATCAAAACCTGGCCCCAAGCCAGACCTAGTAAATGTTTTGACTCTGGCCATGGATGTTTCCTTGTTTTTTTGTTTTGGATTTTTGGTAGTACTCGAGTTTGAACTTAAGAGCTTTACTCTTGGTAGGTAGGCACTTTCTACTTGTGCCATGCACCAGCCCTTTCTGCTGTAGTTATTTTTCAGGTAAGATCTCAGGTTTTTTTGCCCAGACTGGCCTGGACCACAGTCCTCCTACTTATGCCTCCCTTGTAGCTGCGATGGCAGGCATGCATGCCACTAAACCTGGCTTATTGATTGAGATGGGGCCTGTATAACTTTTCCCTGAGCTGACCTCAAACTGCAATCCTCCAGATCTCTGCCTCCTAACTAGCTGGGATTACAGTAGTTTTTTAAAAGCAATTCCATATGATTCTGATGCACACAAAAGTTTAAGAACTGAATTCAGGTTCTCCTCACCCCAACAAACAATGTCCAATCATCCTGTAATTCAAAATTTAATATTCCTACTGAAAATTGAGCCTGGCCATAGTTCTATGGAAACTGAACCTACCCATGGGAATATAAATATAATTAAGCATTTCCTTTTATTTTGCTTTGTTAGGGGGACTCAGTTTACTTCCTCATAGGCATTTGGTCATCACCTGAAATCTGACCATCAACCAATCTATCATAATGGGTAATTGATATCTTTCAAGAAATCCTACAGTCAATAAATCTACTCTAAGAAAAGGATCATAAGTCAAAGTTTCACTAGGTATAACCATTTCACATCATAGCTAAGGTTAGCTGCCCCAAAATAGTTTACCAAAGTTAACAGTATATTTATAATTCATTTTTATAGCTTTGAAATGTAAATTTACCCAGACTTCAGGAAGTACTACTCCATATGAGAAAAAAAGATTGAATTATTATATTACACTAATTTAAAGGACACATAAATACTTACAGCTTATCATGAAGCAGTTCTCCCAACTTCAGCTCTAAAAGAAACAGAGAAAAATCCTTTGAATATATTTAACTTTCAATTCTATGAAAAAAATTAGAAAAACATAGTAAGAACCTAAAGAAATGTGCCTGTATATGTTAAAATTCATTTTAAGAAATAGTTATCTCTACTCAATTAAATGGTATAGAAAACATCTGAGGAAACAGTTAATCAAAACAGTGCTCACGGCACTGTCTGAGGAAGGTGTCCTGGAAATCTATTTGGCTTCAGCCTGTGTGACATCAGTTCTCACCAGGATTTCCTTCATTTCCACCCTGCTGGCTAGCCCTAAATTACCAGGCTGCCAACCACTGAGCCAGTTCTTAAAGAAAACCTGCTTTAAGAGTGTTAAGTAAGGGGAAGTGAACAAAATGGTGGACCTCATGGGCCCTGGTCTCTGCCACCAACCCCTAAACAAGGCAGTTTAGGCTTGGGGTGAAAAGGGAATCCTGATTTCCTAATGTCCATGTCCCCAGATGGCATCTGATAGATATCACCACCACTTTGTTGAATTACCATTCCTCCCCACTTAGCTACAGACCTTAAGCCTTTAGGTTCCAATGAGTATTCCAAAGCTAGCTACTACTGGGCTCCTAAGGAGCAGGTACTATGGAAATGTATTCAGGCTGGAAGAAACTTAGCCACCGCCCAGATTTACATATGGAAATGGCTACACTGAGAAAGAAGCCTTCCAGCAGGAGGAACTACACTGCTATTCACGCAGTGGCAGAGCACCAAGAAAAGATTGAAATAGGTGAGCTGGCAGCCTGCGATATCCAAGCAACAGGTATCACGTGAAATTCAACTTAACCTGCATGTAGCAACAGATGACAGGTTTTCTTGCTGGTACTGGATGAAGCCCATAGCCTTCTACAGGGCAAGGCAAGAGCTCTGCTACTGAGCTGTGTCTCAGCCCTAGTTTACATTTTAGGTATGCCAGTCTGAAGGTTGTGCCAATACACGTGTAGGAGTATTTTTGTGGTGACCTTTTCCCTCTCCTCCTGTTACCTACATTACTCTTGATAAACATTTATTTGGTACAGGGTCTTTAGTTCCAGTCTCTTGAACGCTGGCATTACAGGTGTGTGTGGCCACATCTAGCCTAAAAAAACCTCTCTTAAATAAATTATCTTAAACTCGTAAAAAAAAAAACTGCTCATGGGCTGGGAATGTAGCTCAGTGGTAGAGGGCATCACAAAAGAAAAAAACAAAACAAAACTATTTATTCCCTATAAAGCAGCAGTCTTCAACCATGGCTGCATTTTGGACCAACTGGGGAACTTTCTAAATCCCAGTGTCCCAGCAGCACTCCAAGCCAATTAAATCTAAGGATGGGACCATAGATGGAGGTTTTAGATCATTACAGGTGATTTCATTGTGCAGGTATAAGGTGGAACCACTACCATAACATGTTAAGAAGCTTAAACATTATTGGTCAAATCCTGTGGAAGGTGTAAAGAAGCAGTTTCCAGAACTTTATCCAATCCTCCTACCTAGTCATAAGTTAAACATCACTAATGTTTAACAATTCTAGGTACCAAAACAGATTACAGCATATATCAAAACACAACAATAAAGCAAATGCCTATCAGTGGATTATCAATGAATAAGTAAGACATTGTGTACACATCCAATGAAATATTATTCATTCTTAAAGAAGAAGGAGATTCTGATAGATGCCATAACATGAATAAATCTTTAGGTCATTAAGTACAAAAACAAAAGTCAATAACAAAAAGAAAAATACTGTGTGATTCCATCTATATGAAATACTTGGTCAAAATCAGAAACAGACTGTAGAATATTAATTGCCAGGCAACAGAGAAATGAGGAGATACTGTTTAATGGGAAGACTGTCAGTTTTACAAGATGAAAAGAGTTATTTATGAAGATATATGGTGGTAATAGTAATACAATATTATAAGTCATCACTGAACTGAACACTTAAAAATAATTAAGATGGAAACTTTATGTTATGCTTATTTTAACACAATAAAAAAGACCAGGAAAAGAAAAAAACCAAAAAGAAGAATATCTTTGATGAAGCAATAAAAATTATTAATCTCAGGGCCAGAGTGCAGCAAATGAGGTACTGACAGTGCAAAATGTGAGGAGGAATTCACTTTTGGTTCCTGCCTTCTTGTATTTTGAAGGTTCCTAACTCGCTTTACCAGATTAATCTAAAATGGGAAGCACGGCTGTCTCAAGGAGAAGCATTTGCACAATTATCATAGAACGCCATTTTTACCTGGAACAAAACAAATCAGTCAAACAAATTATGGTTATTCAGACTTGAGAATATAACTTATTCTTTTTTTAATAAATGAGTTTGATGATTCAAGAAAAAGACATGACATGTTTGTTCCCAATAATAAAATTTGAGCTTTCAAGCAAAAATTTAAGTATTGGAAAACATGTTTCTGCCACTCCAAGTGTGACAGTTTCCCAATCCTTAGAAACCTTTCTGGATCAGCAATATTAACAAATGTGCCTTTTAACATTGTATAATGAGATGTGTCAACATTTAGAAGATCTGCACAACTCACAGAACTACTATTTTCCAAATGGCAGTGTATGTTACAAAAGCAGGGCTGGGTTAAAGATCCATTCAAAATTCAAGACACACCAATGGATCTTTATGTAACAGAGGATGAAATGTCCATTGATAGGGTTTTAGACTTTAAACTGAAACTTAACTTTAACTCTGTACCTTCTGACCACTAGGCCAGCGCTCTAGGACCTGAGCCACCCCTCCAGTTGAAACTTAGCTTTAAGAAACTACCACTTGCCAGGCACCAGTGGCTCATATTTGTAATCCTACCTACTCAGGAGGCAGAGATCAGGAGGATCAGAGTTTAAAACCAGCCCAAGCAAATAGATGAAGAGAACGTATCTCGAAAATTCTCAACACAAAATGGGGCTGGAGATGTGGCTCAAGCTGTAAGAGTGCCTTGTGAGGGCCTAAGTTCAAACCCCTAGTACCACAAAAAAAAAAAAAAAAAAAAAGAAAGAAAGAAAGAAAAGAAACTACCATTTGAGGCATATTGGTACATTGCTATAGCTATAATCCCAGCACTAGGGAAGTTGAGGTAGGAGGATTATGAATTTGAGACCAGATTGGGCTATAAAGCAAGTTCAAGGCCAGCCTGGGCTATATAGCAAGACCCTACCTCAACAAAACTAAAAAATAAAAGAGAAACTACTAATTTTCAAGTTTTGAGTGAAGTACCAAAAAATAGCCAAAATTTTCTGGAAAAAAATTCCTTGATTTTTCAACAACGTATTTGGTGAAGTCAGTTACTTCATATATTTCAACCAAAACACATGACAACTGATTGAATTACAGAGACAGAGAATTCAGAGATATTTGCAGCAACTCTACTAAATTATTTTTGTTCTGGAAAGATATTTACTTTTCATTTTAAAATACGTGCTCCTGTTACTACTCAATGGGTTTTCTATTATTGTTTTAAAATGTACTCATATTTCAAAATTTTTCTTTTTAAATTCTAATACAGTAAACACCAATGTATATATACAACGCACAATGATTTTAAAGAGAATACTGGCATTCTGAGTCCTGATAATCTATCCTATCATGCATTTAGGGTAAATCTGGGTACCAAAATAGCTTCACTAAAACACTTTATAAGATAGAAACAAGTCAATCTGAGCCTTGATTTCCTCACCAATAAAATGAAGGGGTGGATGGATGGCTAATAAGATCCCTTAGAACTTCAGTAATCACATCTCTCACCTGTCAACTGTAGACAGTAAACTTTAAATTTTACTCACAAAGCAGAATACAGGGACCCTCACTCATGATCAATAAATGCACAATGAATCATGATGTTTGTCTAAGCGAGGAAACTGGGCCTTATCTAACCAGGCAGCAGTTATCATTCAGTCAACAGAACATCATCACACATCATGAACCCCTAAAAGCTCTACAATACTAAGAAGAGCATGAGAGTCAAAAATGTCAGCACTATCTTATTACCACGAAAACAGTTTCAACTTACATGCCCTATAAAATGGTCTTGGGAATCCCACGGGTACCAGACTACAGCAAACAACTGATAATATGATGATTAAAAAAAAAAAAAAGTAACAGACAGTACTGGGGTTTGAACTCAGGGCTTTACTCTTCTTAGGTAGGTGTTCTATCATTTGAAGCACACATCCAGCCCTTTTTGCTGTGGCCAATCTGGATAGCAATCTTTCTATTTTATGCTTACCACTGTCACTGAGATGACAGGCACGTACCACCAAGACCAGCTTTTTTTTGTTAAGGTGGAGTATCACAAACATTTTTGCCCAGGCTGACCTGGAACCTTGATCCTCTTCATCTCAACCTCCCACATAGCTTGGGATGACAAGCACACACCACTGCACCCAGCTATTGGTTGAGGTGGGGGTCTCACTACTTTTTTTTGCCAGGACTGGCCTCAAACTGCAATCTTCCAGATCTCAACCTCTCAAGAAGCTAGGATTACAGGCATAAGCCACCCACATCTGACTAAAAAAAAAAAAGTTCCTTTTAAGTTAAAGCTTTAAGTAAGCTGGCTGAGGGCTGGTGAAGTAGCTCAAGTGCTAGAGGGCCTGCCTAGCAAGTGCCAGGCCCTGAATTCAAGCCCCAGTATCACAAAAAAAAAAAAAAAAAAAAAAAAAAAACCTAACCCACACCAGTATATAGCTGAAAGCACTCACAGGAGAGAAAAGGGAGATATGGGGAAAACTTGGTCAAGCTACAGTTGTAATAATTCAAAACTTTTTGGAAACATTGATAACAAATTGCCTTTTTATTTCAGTCTTATTTATATTAGACATGAACAGAGCTACTGTGAGAGAAAATTTAATTTTGTGGGTTAGAATATCATGGCATCTTTCTAAAGATCTTTTCCTTTGCCTTAGAAATAAACAATGAATCATAATTTTTTAAAGGAGTTTGGGTATGTAGTAGTGCAAAGCACTTAAAGCACAGATCATTTCCCTAAAGAAATGTACTTTAATAAGACAGAGAAAAACATGCAAATAGGCAACAATGCAAATGCATTTTACCATCTTATAAATGAGAAGATCATTTGTAAATTATAGTGTTATAGATCATTGAATAGATTTCAATATATAGCATTACAAGTGATGTTTAGGTTCCCAGCTAGCAACCCCATGACGGTCCTATTTAATCCCTAATTTACCTGAAATCTAGTATCACTGTAGCAATGATACTTATGTAAAACAATTAACATTTATTTACTCCTGAGTAAAGGTGGCCAATTGAACATATGCGACTACCTTTAATTCACTCCTGAAATCCCACTTTTGAAATAAGGAATTTTTTTAAAAGGATATAAACCCCAAAGAAAAGGAGAAACAGGAACAGAAATAACAACAGTAACAAAACTAGAGAAACTTAGACATCAAGTTAGCAAATTAGCAGACCCAAGAAAGCTGACTCCTAAAACCAAAAGTGGAGAAAAATTTAAAAATCAACTTGATTTGCTGTTTGCCCCTGAAAATGAAGGGGAAAGAGGACTAAATGGTCAGATTCTCCAGAGCGTTGCCCAAATTCAGAGTAGGATAAGCACCCTTGCAGCACCTAGACATTACAAGTGATGTTTCTTTGGAGAGGGTAAAATAAAGTCTCCAGGAATGTGAGATAATCTGAAGGCCAGGATATGGTATTGGAAAGAAGGGTATTAAGTGACATATTAAAATCCCAGACCACTTCCCTCATTTAGCTATTAAGTCATGGGGAGTTAAGTCATATCTTCAACTTCAAGTAAGGAGATTAGGCAAGTTTTCTCAAAAGAGCAATCTTTTCAAGATGAAAGAGCTATAAAAATTGACATTAGAGGTTCTCCAACACACAAGTCAAGTCAGACCACTTTACATTGGTGTTCAAAGGGTCCCACTCAGAAAATTCAGAGCTTCCAACTGGCTTTTCTGTCCCCAACTCAAGTTGGAGAAAACACACTGAATGGGGAAACAAATTCAAAAGAACTATTATTATCCTTAAAGAGATAAACTTGTGTAAAACTGAAAAAACAGGACACCTTAAAAAAAAAAAAAAGAGGGGGCAGGCAACCAGTGGTTCACACCTGCAATCCTAGCTATGTGGAAGGCTGAGATCAAAAGCATTGTAGTTCCAGGTCACCCTGAGCAAAAAAAAAAAAAAAAGAAGTTTGGGAGACCCCATTCACAATGGGAAAAAGGTGGGTGTGGTGGTGCATGCCTGTCTTTCCAGTGACAGTGGGAAGCATCAAACAGAATGATCATGGTCCAGGCAGGCCTGGGCAAAAAGGAAGACCCTATCTCCAAAATACAGAGCAAAAACTGCAAGAGGCATAACTTAATGCAGTAGAATGCCTGCCTAGCAAGCATGAGGCCATGGGTTCAACACCCAGTAATGGGAAAAAAAAAAAAAACAAAAAAGGAAAGGAAACATTCAGAGAAAAAAACTAAGAAACTAAAAATATCACAGCAGGCCTGAGACTGGTAGTTGAGAGTGAACCTCGGTGGTAGAGCATGTGCTTAGTTAGCATGCACAAGGTCCTGAATCAACTGTCAGCACTAAAAGAAGAAAATGGGAAACACATCACAGCACAAAAGAAAAACTCAATAAAAGGCTTGGAAGATGCAGTTGAGGAAAAAGACAAAGATGAAAAACAGAGAAGGCAAGAATAAGGGGGAAAAACCCATGAGATTCGATATTTCAATAAGAGACACTGAATAAGAAGAAGGAAAAAACAGAATAAACTAAGGTCATTTCCCTGAAGGATCATGAAAGCATGAAAGCAAACCACTGAATGTTCTGGAGCAGGATACAAACAAGATCTTAATAGCAACACTGAAGCAACACCAATGCAGAATGCCTTAAAATTCTCACAGATTACAATTGTACTATCAATCAAATACAAGGACAGAATAAAGTTATTTTCAGACATTCAAGGTCTCAAAAAAATTGTCTCTCTCATGCATTTTACTCAGGAAAATAATATAGATGTCCCACAATGGAGAAAAGATACCCCAGGCTGATGATGAACCCAAGATCTCAGAATGAAATTGCACACAAGGTACAAAAAGAAAGGAAACCAACTGGAGTTAATTAAGAGCATCAAGAAACTTCCTTGAGATGAAACGGATAAAATGTCTGACAAAAATTTAGACAACTAGTAAAGTCTGAGGTATAATGTTATATTTTGTATAAAAAACTTTTGTGTAAAAAAAATAATTAGACTGGGGATGTAGCAATGTGAAGAGAGTGGGACCTTTGATGCACTTTGAGGACTCCTCTGCTGTTGAATGTTATGTTATCAAATTTTCTTCTTAATCATGTATTGTGTATCCTGCTTTACTTTAGTAGCTTTTGGTCAGTATAAAAGGACTACTTAGATGTCCCCATTTTCCCCTTTAAATTGATTATTTTGATTTTTATGATTCTAGATAGCATGCTTTCATTGTTATTTCTTGATTCCTCCACCCCCAATTTAGGCATTGTCTATAGACAAATATTTTTTTAAAAATTACAGGTACATTATGGATATGCAATATTATTCATAGCTGAAACCAAAGAACAAAAGTACATTTTCTTTCCTGCATAGTTCTTGTGTG
This sequence comes from Castor canadensis, assembly GCF_047511655.1. Classification (NCBI taxonomy): domain Eukaryota; kingdom Metazoa; phylum Chordata; class Mammalia; order Rodentia; family Castoridae; genus Castor; species Castor canadensis. The sequence goes on from NC_133398.1 coordinate 90,239,840, forward strand.
TGTGAGACTGTGTGTGTGTGTGTGTGTGTGTGTGTGTGTGTGTGTGTGTGTGTGTGTGTGTGTGTGGTTAAGGGATAGAACCTAGGGCCTCATACATGCTAAGCATGCCCTTTATCACTGAGCTACACCCCCTGTTAACAGATGCTAAGTTATCCAATAACCGGTTTCTTCACTGAAGATTCCAGGGTTAAAGTAGTTGAATTATAGCTGAACACTTGAAAGTAACCTAGAGTATTACTGACATTTTAGGTAGAAAAATTCTTTTTGTGTGGGGGCTGACCTGTGTGTTGAATAGTTAGGACCACTGTTGGAATGTACCCACAAGATGTATATATATACACATCCCCACAAATGAATACATCTTGAGATAATGGCAAATGTCCCTTTAGGTGCAAAATCACCCCCAGCTGAGAATCTAAAGTGATCCATAAATGCCAGTGCTGCCCATCCAACCCATACCCCATCTCTGAAAACATTCTCGATGGCATGAAACAAGAAAAACACAATTTTCATTTCCACAAATGAAATCATCAAAAACACTGTTTAAATGGTGCCTAGATCTTTTGCTGGGACAATTTCTGTCTACACTTTATCCTCTTAGAATAAAGTGCTAACGAACAGTAATTTCTACAATGATTCTCAAAATGAATTTCATGGATTGGAGAGGGAAAGAGAAAGCTGTCTAGAAAAAGTCTTACCAGGAATTTACACAATTACTCTAATTTTTAAATGCTATGTAATTGGTTCAATAATCATCTTTTAAAAAAGATTATAGAAGCATATTCCAGACCACCTGGATCATAACATTATAATCAAATATCACCATAACTGCAGTGTCCATGCTTGTGCTCATAATTATACTGGTTCTAGGTAATCACAGAAAATGACAGCATTTAGTGTAATGTAGTGGTTCTCAGCCTTCTTTAGTCTCAGATACAAATATTCTTTGGCTTGAAAAGGCATAACTTGAGACTATTCATTCATGCTTAAAACAAAGACAAGCCAGGTGCCGGTGGCTCATGCCTATAATCCTAGCTACTCAGTAGATAGAAATCAGGATGATCGCAGTTCAAGGCCAGCCTGGGCCTATCTTGAAAATATCGAACACAAAAAAAGGACTGGCAAAGTGGCTTATGTGGTACAGCACTTACCTAGTAATCCTGAGGTCCTGAGTTTAAACACCAGTACCACAAAAAAACAAAATAAACACATATTGGGCACCCATAAATGGCCTGGGTGAGAAAAGATAGAAGAGGAGCACAGGCATAGTGGCTCACACCTGTTACCCTAGCTACTTGGGAGGCAGAGAACAGCAAGATCATAGTTCAAGGACAACCTGGGCAAAAAGTTTAAGAGAGAGCATCTCAACCAATAAAAAGCTGTGAATAGAGATGTGCCTGTCATCCCAGCTAGGTGAGAAGCATAAATACGAAGATCATGGGCCAGCCTGATCCAGGCATAAAACAAGACCCTATCTCAAAAATAACCAAAGCAAAAAGGCTGGTAGTATGACTCAACTGGTAGAACACCTGCGTAGCAAACACAAGACCCTGAATTCAAACCCCAGTATCACCAAAGAGATACAAGAAGGTTAAGCCTCCATACTCTAGAAGAGGAAAAAGAAAGTAATAAAAAGAGTTTTCCTAAAGTACTAGGCAACAGCTAAAGAAACTGGATGGACAAGGAAGCCTTAAACAATAGTACATGTAATAAAGACTGCAGAAGAATGAACATTAAACAGAAGAAAATGGGATGAGAGGATAGGCCCATATCCTAAACTACAGGACAAGAAAGAATGGAAGGTCAGCAGATTTTGAATATTTCTGGGTTCTATATACTTACTAGTATCATCCTACTAGAGGAGGCTAACTGCCCATGGTAAAGGAGAAGAAATTTAATAGGCAGAAGAAGCAGAGAGAGAGAGAGAGAGAGAGAGAGAGAGTAGAGAGTGTATGTAAGTGTGTGCATGCTGTATGAACAGTTATGTTTAAACGAAATCTGTAGGCTGTGGGTTTCTAATTCAAAAAACATCTAAATATAGAAAATCGAATGGAATATGAAGATAAAAGACTTTTCACAGGTAGCAAAATGAGATGGTTTAAACTAGGCAAGGTTTTCTAGAAAAGGAAAACCTGTTAAGTATTATTTAAAATAGTAATATATTATCAAGCAAAATAAGTGATAGCTCCATATATTCAAAGTAATTTGGGGAAAAAAAAAAGAGCCTCAAGATCAGTTACAGGGAGTATGAAGGAATGTGCACCACCTGCCTAACAATAAACAAAAGAAATGATGAATATTACAGGTTTGTTTTTGATTTAGAGAACTTTGAAGAACCACTAAAAGAATGAGCAATGTACATGGAAAACAACTTTGTCATCAATATGTAGATTATTTTACAGTACTAAGAAAAAAACCAAAATCACAGTGTCTTGCCAAATGCCATTACACTGTCACCAAAGAAAGACCACTGTGACTGTTAAAAAATTGGATATAATCATTTCTGCTTAAAATTTAGTTTTGGTGTGTGTATGTGTGTATGACAGGGTCTCACTATAGGCTGGCCTCAACCTGAAGGTCCTCCTGCATCCACCTCCCTGATGCTAGCAGTATAGGCTTAAATTTAGTTTCTAGAAAACCACTGGAACATAAGTCTAAACTATATGAATCTGGTTATTTTAAGAAGAGAAAAGGAAAACAAATTATTAATACCACAGCTTGACAGCTAGCAACAGTCTTTAATCCTAAATCTGTATGTAAAGATTAATTCTATATCAACTTTTTAGTTCCAAGAAGTGTATTTCACATTCATGCCACATGAGACAGTGCAAGAGCTAATTAAGGAAAGTTAATAGGATGGTATGATGATGGCAACAAAATGACATATCACCTCCCTCTCAATTCAGCCTGAAGATTAAACCTTATCTCTTCTCAAGGTTCCTTCCACAAATAAACAGGGCTAATTTATGAAACCACATCAAAGTATCTCTCTACCAGCAATCTGAAGTGTTTTCTTGGGTTCAATTCTCCTGATAACTCACAATAAATAAGAGGAGACACACACAGACATATGAAAGCAAGTAGTGGTATTAAAATTACAGTTAGTTGAGACTAAATTCTATAGACCTGTAGATTTCAAACTGTGGTATGAACAACTGTAGGTGATGTCTGAGTATTCAAATACACAAGATTAAAAAAATGGTACAGCAGCCATTGTGTTGCTATACATTTTCATAACTATTTGGGAGGGAGAAAACTTACAAATGGAAATATGGTATAAAATGCTGACTTTTTCATGTATTTCCAAAATAAAATAGGAAACTGTGAAAACATCTTATGAGCTACTCTGAATGCTACCCGTAAGATTTAGGAAAAAGATGTTAAGAGTATATGTGCTCACTCTCCTCTGTTGTCACAGAAGGAAATATTTAAGGAACACATCTCTCGTGTTCCTTTCACCACTCCAGCTTGTCTTCAAGCCACATAAACTTTCCTTGTTCTAGTGTTCAACCCTTTTATCCCATTCTACCACTATCCTAGTCTAAGACTTTGAAGACTGAACTTGGGCTGAATACAAAAGATTGTCTTTCTAAGGCTATGGGCTCTCTCCACATCAATCCACCAGAATAAGTTATGCTATGTTAACCTTCTTCATATATTTTGAACAGTAATTTAAAAAAAAAAAAATCACAAGTAATTAGAGATTCCATTATTAAGTGCCTACAAAAGAAAAACTTTACATCCACTACTTAATTTAATCTCCAAAATTCCATAAAATAAAAGCTCTACTTTAAAGAGGTGTAAAATAAGACTAGAATAATTAAACTGCTCAAGGTAACTGAGCTAACAAGTGGCAGAGTTTGGACTTTTGCCCATATCTGACTCAAAATATTTCTGTTATTTACTGAGAAGCTATTTTATTCCAACCTACTGCCCATAAAACAGCTCAAACTAAGAGGGAAAAAACCCCCAACACTGTAACTTCTCTTTCTTGTAGACATATACGGGCAACTTCCATTAAAATGTTCTTTCCAATCTCTCACTGAAGCATACTTGCACTGGACATGTATTTCAAACAGTAAAAGGGTAAGGCACATGATTTATCATTTTGCTTATACTTAACTGGCTCTCCTTCCACCTGAAGGTACTCCAACTTTTCAGTCCTCTCTTTCATAGCACACTTCCAACATACCCCATCACACTATTACCAAAAGACCTAAACTTGGGAAAATAGAAGCCATCAGGTATGAATTCCTCCAGCATTCCTTCCCAGTCACTTAGAATTATACCCATATCTCTGCCATCCTAATCTTGGTTCTTCCTATACCAGTGTGCCCCTATGCTTTTCTTCAAGTTAACTTCACTACTATGGTCTAGATCCCATCTTCTTTTGGAAGTTCAAGCTCTCACTCTATTATTTGTTCCTTTCTACACCCCACCCCTCCCCCGGCCACACTCCAAGCTGGTCTCTCCCTAAGCTCCTTCCCCTCAAACTATAAGCATGCTTATTTCTCCAATCATTTATTTCCAAAAATGCATTGCTGTTTTTGTTTGTTTGTTGAAAGGGGTTCTCACTATGTTGCTCAGCCTGGTCTTAAACTCCTGGGCTCAAGTGATGTCCCTGCCTCAGACTCCTGAGTAGATGAGACTACTGACATGTATCTCTGTGCTCAGCTATTTCCAAACATTTATCAGTATGTCCCAGGGTTACAGACATGATTTCTGCCCTCTAAGAGCTTATATTACAGTGAGTAAGGCTGATCAAAATTATAACTATGATTTCTGACAAACATAAAGATAATAAAATATGACGATTCAGTTGAGAAGTTGAAGATATGAGAACAAGGGGAGGTTAACATTTAAGAGTGAAGAGTGAACCTGTTATGTGAAGGCTTGGTGCAAAGCAATTTAAGATAGAGAAAAGAAAATATGCAAAGACCCTGGCAAACCATCTACATATGAGATAAGGACCCTGTAACTGGAACAGGCAGAACAATGGTACAAAAATGAAGTCTGAGTGGTAGGCAGGGACCAGATCTTATAAAACCATGGGGAAGGAGTCTGGATTCTATTTGATATTCAACTGGAAGACAATGGAGGATATTAGGCAGGGAATATCAGGGGTCTTACCATTTTCAAACTTCAAATATACTAAAGTAGTTTGGTCAACATAATTAATGTTGCCACATTTAGAAATTATTCCCATGTACTCTCTAATCTGTTACTTAAAGTTAGAATTTAAAAGAAAAAAAATGCTTCAACATCTGTATTAAGTGCTATATCAAATATATACTGGCTTTAAATGAAAGTTAAAATTAGAGGGCAGAGAAAGTGTGGTTAACAAACTTGATAAACCAAACTTACCTGTTGATTTTTTTTTTCATTTATCAAGGCGAAGTTTAGAAATTGTATTCATGATTTTACTTTACTCTTTCCTAAACTTTGAATTTCTAAACTAAAAATTCAAACTCACCTCGACATGCTTCTTCAAAATCTTGAGTTATGTCCACCCAGCTTGTATTGCTTTTTTCCATTTTTTCAGGGATACTGAGCTCCCATCCTGAATCATCATCATCTACAGAAGCTTTCATAACCATTATGCCTGTAAAATTAACACTGGTGTAAAAGAGAGGGTGTAGCTTTTAGGTCAAGAGTATGTACGAAACTGTGTAAGCATTGGATGAAAGACTTACTAGACTGTTTAAGCAGAAGTTTTCTGAGTCAAAGGACGGTACTGCAAAAAGCTATCTAATGCAATTAAATCTCACGTTGACGATACTGCTGCTCATGTAACAGACCACCACCTGCCAGGACTCAGTTTGCCTTCCCACTGGTTAGAGGAAAAAAAAAAAATCACAAGCCATCCCACCACTTGTCCAAAAAGAACCAACTCCAGAGACCCCAACTTGCAATAATAGCCACAAATGACCAAGGTACTATTTAGCATCCCCTCTAGAACCTCAGGACCCCAAGCGACAGCTACCAAAGTACCCCTTCACTTGGATGGGGTTCGTGGGGCCAACCTCTCTGGGGCCCAGCTTCGCCCGGGTTTGGGGAGCAAAGCATGCGGACGCGCCCCTATAGTCCCACCCGCCGGGCCCAGGGCTGGGGCTCACTTGAGCCAGGACAGGTTCCACGTCCGGCCACACGGGTCAGCCTGGCCCAGCCCCGACCCCACAGGGCGCGGAAGCAAAGACAGAGCTGTCGCCGCGCGGGTGGGCGGGCGCGCCTAGCGCCGGGTCGTCGCCCTGATAATATCCGGCAAGGCCGAGGCGCGCAGCGGGCAACCGAGAGGCCCGGGCTCCTGCCTAAAGCGCGGCCGGAGGGCCGGGGCCGCAGGGTGACCTGGCGTCCCTTGGGTCCGCCACACGGCAGACGGGGAGAGCTGTGGCTCTCGGACACGCGAGCGACGGGAAGGGGTCTCAGTGGCTCCACAAGAACTGTCCCTACCTACTTCTCCTGTGCCCACCCGCGCCGCCACGCACCGCCCAGGCCACGGAAATAACGATGTCGCCTCTGCTGCCGCCGCCCCCTCCCCTCTCAGCCCAGCCCCACCGGTCGCGTGCGCGCATGCGTACGCCCAGTGCGCGCGACCCCGCCCCCTCTCCCTTACTCCCGGGTACTTCTTGCTCCCGGGCCACACCCCCTTCCTCCCCACCGCCAGCTTCTCTCTTCTCGCGGGATTAGAGCAAATCGCGAGACCGGAAGCCACTTTCGTTTCCCAGCCTGAGACCGAGTACTGGCAGTGGACGGGTCCCGGAAGGGGGCGGAACCCGGGGGCATCCTGTTCCTACGCCACAGAGATTCATGAAAGGAGACGTAGGGGCGGAAGGAAGCAGCGGTTTCCTTAGGCCTTTCAGGTGGCGGGGCTGAAGGAACAGCCGGGCTCCGGCAGCTAGGGCAGGCTAGCGCCACTTGACACCGGATACACGTTTTCTAGAGAGCGCCAGAATGGTTCATGAAGGAAAAAAGAAAGTGTCAACAGCGTCAAGCCAGGGGGATGGGGAGTGGAGGTGGCACAAACAGTGTGTACAAATGTAAGTAAATGTAAAAACGATAAAAAAAAAAGATCAGCGTCAAGCCAGCCGTTTTCTTCAGACTCATGTCTTAGGTTTTCCTTAAAATTTATAATAAAATGATCAGTTTTTTAAATGGGGTTATACAAATGGACTGGCACGGTTAGGAAGTCCATTTCGATGACTATACGCGCAAGAGAATAGCTAAAGTTTTAGAAGACAGTATCTAACGTTGACAAGGGCACAAGATACTGGACCTCTCTTAGGCAACTGATGGGCGTGCAAAATGGCACCATCTTATGGAAAACCATCGTTTTCTTATAATTATACTTATGTGACCCAGTAATTTCCTAGGTATTTACCTGGAAATGAAAACATGTAGCCACACAAATGCCACATTGAATATTCATAATCAAAACTCCCAACAGCGTAAATGTCTGTCACCTGGGGATTGGATAAACAACTTGTGGCATATCCATGTGATGTGATGAACTCTAATCATCGATAAGTAGGAATCAAGAACTCAACATGCAACAACATGAATGAACCTAGCAAAAGAAACAGACAAAAAGCATGATTCTGTTCATACGAAACTCTAAAACAGGCAAATCTGACTTACAATGATAAAATGTTTGTGGCTACTCAGGGGTCAAGAAAGGATTAACTTGGGTAGAGCTTGGTGATTTGAAGAAATATTCTGTATTGTGATTATGGTGATGGTTAAGTGAGGGAACACATTTGTAAGAATTCATTGAAAATATACTTAAAATGTGTGCATTTTAAATATATAAATAAGTCACACTTCAGTCGAGTGAGTGTGTGTGTGTGTGCTGCTGGGGATCGAACACAGGTCCTGGCTTGTGTTAGGCAAGGACTCTACCACTGAACTCTAACCTCAGCCCTCAAGTTGACTATTTTTTAAAATTAAAAAATATCATCTTACTTCTCTTACAGAATGTATTTCCTTAGGGTAGTAACTTTGTTTTCATCAACACTGTATCTCTAGCACTTAGGCACATAGTTGGTAGTCACTGAATACATTGAGGAAAAGAAAATGCAAAAGAATTACAGTAAAACAGCAACATACATGCTGTTTCTCCAAAACTGTTTGGCTAGAAAAGATGAACTAGGTGCATAGGAGTCATTTCATATTATGTGTACATTGTGAAAAAAAACTAATAAGAAAGATTCATTTATTGAAAGAAAAAGACTGCTTCAAGACTTGTATTTGAAATACATATTATTTCATATATGTTGAGAGATGGAAACTAATTTCTACAAGGCTGAATCTTATTAGTAGATAAAAACTTAACTCTTTAAATTGAAACATGAGAGGAAAAAAAGCTAAACTAAATGGCTGCATTAGGAAATGATCTATAATTATCTTCTTATGATGTTTTCATAATGTATTAATTTTATACTACTCTTTTCACAGTTTTTTTTTTAAATGCCTGTACTGTGACTTGAGCTCAAGGCTTGCTAGACAGGTGGTCTTCCATTTGAGCCATGCCCCCAGGCTTCTTTTGCTGTAGTTTCAAATAGGGTTTCCCCTGCTGCCCAGGCTGGCCTCAGACACATGCATAACTGGGATTACAAGTGTGCCCCACCACACCCAGCCCCACACATTGTTTTTAATTAGATATTCCTACTTATAAATTACTACTAATTGCCACTGTTAACTAGTCTCATGTTTTGTTTAAATATTTATGTAAACAAAATAATGCAGAATATATAATTTCAAATGAACATTTTTTTTCATGTTATATTAAAATGATGATAAATACATAGCCTCTAATCCTTGCTACTCAGGAGGCAGAGATCAGGAGGACTGCAATTTGAAGTCAGCCCAAACTAATAGTTCTTGAGACCTTATAAAGTAGGAATTTGGAATCTAAGTGTACATGGATATGTAATTCTGTTTTTGACGATTTCCCCTCTAGAGTTTATTTTCTTTTTAAAAAATTTCCACCAGCAATGTATGTGTGATGGTTAATCCTGACTATCAACTTAATTGGATTGAGATGTACCTACGAAATTAGTAAAACACACCTCTGGGTGCATCTGTGAAGACATTTCCAAAGAGGATTAACTAAGAAGGGAAGACCCACCTTAAATGTGAGAGGCACCATCCCATAGGCTGGGGCCCAGATGCAGTAAAAGGGGAGAAAGGAGAGAGCCTACAGCAGAGTTGTTTCTCTCCCCACCATGATGTGAGCTCTACTACTCTTCCCCACACCTCCCTGCCAAGAATGGTCTGAAACTGTAAGCAAAGTGAATTCTTCTTCAGCTTTTCCCGGGTAATTCGTCACAGCAACATAATGCTAACTGATTCAATATGAGTGCTCTTTCTCACAACATTACCAATACAGTATGTGGTCAAACTCTTAGACTTTTGCCAACCTGCTAAGAGATAAAAATGGTATTTCAATGAGACCTGTTGAAACTATTCCAGGAATGGGGGGAGGGGGAATAAAGGAGAATGATGGAGGGGGTGAATTCAAGTATGATATATTTGATACATTGTAAGAATCTTGATAAATGCCATAATGTACCCCCAGCACAACAATTTAAAAAAAGAAAAAGAAAGCCAATCCATACAGCACCTTTTTAACTTTAATTTTCAATTTAAAGTAATTCTTTATGTCATGATTAATGCATTTCTTTGAGGAGCATTTAGACAATACAGCTATCTATAAAATTTCAAATGCATTTGTAGTATTATGACAATTGAACAACATTGTGTGGAGTCAAGGCATTTTTCCATGTATTTGTCATCTATTTAAATTTGACTGCCATATCATTGAGAAAATATTCAATATAGTAAGGATGGTTTATATTTTATTGAAAATGTTAAGTACCAAAATTGTAGTGTTTTCTGATCTCCTTCCATGGTTTATTTGTTAGTGCATATTCCTTCAAGGACTTCTGTTAGGGATCACCAACTGCATTTGGGGTGGCTATCACTGGACAGTAGGAGTGTGTGGAGATTATAGAAGAGCCCACCTATGGTCCAATCCCTGTGCACTTTGCATGCTCTCTCACTGGTTTAAGTCACATGGAGACCACAGTAAGAAGATGATTTAAAAGGAAATTTTAGTTCTGCTCTGGCATTACTTCATTTTCCTATTGGCACAGAACTTTCTTAATTGTGACTTTTCTTGCTCTATTTTATCTCATAAAGCTTCTTCAGTTGCATTTGAAACATTTCTGTTTATGTTTTTACTAGTAAAACATTTAATGTTACAGGTTTTCCTTGGCGATGTGGTTGTTTCTATAGATTCTTATCAGATGTCTTTTTATTAAAATGTGTTTGTAGAAAAAAATGGTATTTCAATATTAATTCTGTTTAAATGAATTAACTTTTGTCTAAACATGTCTTTATACTTTGATGATATAATTTGACCCAAAGCAGCTGCAATAGTGAACTGTGTAAACAAATTGTAACCTTTGTAACCAAGTAACTGAGTCTCAACCAGTCATAGCAATTGAGCTTTAGCCAATCACAGACTGCCAACTGATTAAACCATATGCATATGCAGCAAATGCCTCATCAAATCACACCGTGACTAGGTAAGACAATGATGACTATAGCCAATCAGGTTGTCTCTTCTTTTTCTCTGGCCATAAATACAATCTACACATGTAGCATTAGGGGACATTTTGAACTAACCTCATGGGAAATGCTGCTGAGTTTTAGAAATTTTTTTTAATTGCTCAAATAAACTTAGATTTAACTCAGCTCAGATTTTTCTTTAACAGTTCTAATTTGAACTCTCTTGAGTGGAGTAGAGAATCTTTAATCTTTTCTGTTGTCATTTGTGTCTTTTTCTGTGTTCAGTCTGCTGAAAAGTCAATTTTTCCTTAGCGTTGTTGATTTTTCTGATTTTTACTTTTAAGAAGCTCATATATTAGCACTGTGACTGAAGTTGCAAACTTTTAAGCCAGTGTGTCATTTATTTGTAGTTGCTCTGTAAAAAGTGTTTTTTAGAGAGTTTTATCAATTATGGTATCATTTAGAACTAGGGATATTATTGTCTTCACATAAGAAAATGATGCAAAGAGATAAGCTCTGAATTGACTACTGAGAAACTCTAACATCTAGAAATCAGGTAAAAGTAGTGAACCTATTAAAGTAAACAGGGAAGAGGAATAACAAGCAGGAAAGTGTGACTAACCAAATCTGAGACGTGAGCATCCAACTATCTCCTGAATAACAATACTCATAGATAAAATTAACATAATACAGAGTTCACTAATGAATAAACTAATGCATAAATATTGAAACTCATAGCTTCTTTCAAACGGGAAGTGAACATAAGAAACATTAACCAATTGCAGATAAAATATGAAATTACTAAATTAGATATAGAAAGGATAGAGAAATACTGAAGAAAACATATGAATTAGATACTCTGCAGAGGAGTTTTTGTTTTTGCTATCACATTTTTTAACTTCCAAGACCTCCTTTTTGTTCTCTGAATGTTTCTTATTATACAAGAATATTGTTTATCTTCCACATAAATATTATCTCATCTCCCTAATAATATTAATGAAAATTTTCTCTTTTCCTGCATACTTTATTTCATCTAAGTTCTTTTTTTCTAATTACAGTTGTCCTTTGATATCCATGGGAGATTAGTTCCATGACTCCACAGATAACAAAATATGCTCATCTCATCTGAAGTGATGTAGTATTTACATATAATCTATGCAATCCTCTCATATACTTTAAATCATCTCTAGATTGTCTGTGCATAGTGGTGCACACCTATAATTCCAGCTACTCAGGAGGTGGAGATGGGCAAAACTTAGGAAGACCCTATCTCAAAAAACAAGTTGAGCATGATGACATATGTCTATGGTCCTCACCATATGGGAGGCAGACATAGGAGAAATATGGTCACAGGCCAGCCCAAGCAAAAGAGAGAGACCTATCTGAAAAACAAACTAAAAGCAAAAGGACTGGGGTATGACTCAAGTGGTAGAACACTTGTCTAGCAAGCACAAGTCCCTTAGATAAAACCCTAGTATCTCTAAAAAAAAAAATCATCTCTATTAGATATTATAATACCTAATAAAATGTAAATGTTTTATAAGTAGTTCCATACTGTATTGCTCAGAACATAATCACCCAAAAAAGTCTGTACATGTTCAGATTTTTTCTGGAGATTTTTAGTCCTCATTTGGCTGCATCCATGGATATGGAACACATGGACATGAAAAGCTGACTATAGTTAAGTCTCTTTCACATGAAAGACTTCTTCAGTCTGGTGATTCTTAGCTAAACGTCCAAATTAAACCATGGGGTTCCTAAGAGTGGACCAGGGCTTCGTGCTCATGGTAAGGACTTTTCAAATGTAGGCTTTACTAGATCTGGCTTAGCCATTTAGGTGGTTTTGTGTCTTGGGCTGGATTTCTGAGAGGAGGCACCTCTGATTGAGAGCCTTTATTTACGGCTGTACAAACTGGGCACTGGACAACTTCAGGGGATCTCATTCACATTACTTTGTGTATGAAAGTTTCCTCCAGAGCTCTGCAACATAGCCCTTGTCTCAAAATCTTCCAGCTTCTAGCCATTTGGAATGGAAGAAGTAAGCTTGGGAGGTAAGAGAGGAAAAACCTCAACATTATTACATTTTTACTGCACCCCTGTTTTTCATAAGGTATCTCCTCTCATATTTTATAGTATCCCTTTGTCTCCCCACGCTAGTCCCTTCTTGCCAGAGATTGTCCCCTTTACCCATTCCAGTCTTCTACAGGGATTAAGGAAGGGGAGTAACGAACTATATGGAATTGGGGAGGAGATGACAGGTTGCTTCTTAAACACACTCCCATTTTTAGCCTTACGTGTCCTGAACATGCTAAATCCCGATGTCCTCATTTGTAAAACCCAACTGTATATACCATTTGAAGGATTGCAAGAATCAGAGTTTTGTTAACTGTAAAATTACATAATGTAACAATATTCTCAATGTTTTGCTATCTCAGTTATTCAGTACCACTTGACTACGTTGTCCAGAAGACTAATTCTCAGTACTAACAGTGAAGTTCTAGTACTTTTGTCACACTCAGATTGGTGGATGCTTATCCTGTTTTTGAACATCTCTAAAGAGCTTTATTCTATGCTCCTGTATCCTCAAAAACCCATTCCAGTGACCCGAGTTTAGGAAACTATTAAGTCATCCATGCTCTTGCATCTGTACTTTACAAGTACTCAGCAAAGATGTGGAAAGAATTGTTTTAGGTTGTCTAAAAGGCAACCTTTCAGAAGCCTAAAGATTTTTATTAAGCCTCTTATGATAGCATTGAGATAAAATGTGAAACCCCTTTTATTCTAATATAAATTGAGATCACAGCAAGTGGGCAGAGAGTGGGGCCAGGCCTGGGAGTGCAGGCTGGGCTGCCGATGTCACATTTCCTATGGCTTTCATGGTTGGAGATACAGGCTACTACCTGGACTTGTTCATCAGAGTAAAGGATTCCTAGCCTGTGGCAGGAGAAAAGAGCATCTCAGAGTGCCCAGAGGATTGCAAGCTGGATGAGCTGCTACATAAGGAACACACCCAGGTGATAAGCCTTAAGGACAAGCTGGAATTTGCCCCTAAAGCTTTTCTGAACTGCCCAGAGAAGAATTAATGGAGGACACAGGGCCCTGTGGTCCACAGGGCCGTGCCTGGTCAGGCAGCATGACAACCCAGTCCCAGAGCATACATCTGATATGCTTTGCTCTTATTCTGGCCCCTCCTGCACCCCACAACCACACATGTTCTGGCTGCTCCTTTATGGCCAGGCAGACAGCAGCAGCTGAGGGCCAGCCGAGGAAGGCAGCTTCTGTTGTATGAGGGCCACAACTGCTTAGGCTTTGATTTTACATGAGTGCACTGCAGGGAGGAGTGTAATGAAATGAACATTGGCTTTCATTCTCCCTGGGAAGGCAATGCAGCCTTGAGTGGAAATTGCTGGATGAGGGTTTCTTAGGAGGGGCACCTACCTATGTGTCTAGATATAGTTTGTACTGGGAAGAATTCAAACATCATGCTGGCTCCCTTGACTAGTTTGCCCTTTCCTTCATTCTTATTCTCCTGAAATCCTGTTGTTATCCCAGGAATGGGAGTCCCTGGAAAACAAAGCATTTTTCTGTTGTCAGAAGCTCAGGCTGTTCGCTTTGGGGTGGGGAGAAAGGGTGCCTAGTAAATTGACTTGATACTAGTTACCATCTTCCACCCCTCATCACTATGTAGTGAAAACTATGATTAAAGTGGTTTTGAGAATAAAAAAAAAATAAATTGAACCAAACATATAGGTTTTGGCATGAGACATCATATTTTGAATTTTTTCCTTAGCTTTTACATGTAACTTTTAAAAAGTAATGCATGATCATTTTTATTTTTAGAAGAAAAAAAAGGTCACGTTAAACCACACAGTCTCTCAATATACAAAGTCTTTGTAGAACTCTATCAAAATTTTAAAAATGAATGTAGCAAATCATGAAGAGAATTTGGTTATTTATAGAATGGTATGTTTCCATTCTAACTGGCATGTTCCTATGCCAGTTATTCTTAAAGTATACTTGATCACAAACAAGATTTACTCTTGTTGGGGTTATTAAGCAGTAGTATATAATGTAAATTAGAGACAAAGAATATGACTCATTCAAAATTGGAAAGAATAGCTAATGAAGAGTCCAAAATGAAACCCATTCTAATGCTTTTTCTCACAAAATGACTAACAAAACAGTTCGAAAATTATCTAAATAAGATACTGGCAAGTGGGTAGAGGGGAGATCATTTCTCAAAAGTATGATTAATAACATTTAGTAAGGCTCTAGCCTTTTTCTCCTTAGGACATGCATGAAGTAGGATTGTTGCAGATATACTAATGTATAAAATTTATAGCTAATAGAGATTATAAGAACATATAAAGAATAGTAGGCTAATTTAATACAGAGGATGCTGAGTCTCAAAGTTTCATTGAAGTACTTTGTATAAAAATATGAACTTACAAAAGATTAGCTTACAATGGTCTTTTCTAATCCCAAGATTCTATTATTCAAATATGCTTTGTTAGCTGCTGATAGATATTTCCTATATTGGATAGCTAAGTTTAGAACAAAGGCCAACATTTGTATGCAAATCCAGCATTCATCTATTTCTTAGAAATTTATATGCTATCCAAAGGTAGGGAGACTAGACAGCAAATCTGTGTCTTGAATGAGAGTTGATTCAACTGGAGACAATTTTCATTCTTAAGGTCAACAGAAGTTATTAACTCATCATTCTCTAGAAATAAAATGCTTTTCAATTCTCATATCTTTGAAAGTGCAATGAACATGACCAAGATAATCATACATGTTTAAGAATATTGAAATCATTCTGCACTAAAGTAAGTATTTCATTTAGAGTAATTAATAGTTTATTCTTTTAGTATACATTGTAAATTTTTAATATATGGTAAAATTGTTAAAAAAATATCTCCCTGGGCTACTGGTATAGTTCAGTGGTAGAACACTTTCCTAGAATGTGCATGGTCTTGGGTTTGAACCTTAGCATCACTGGAAGAAGTTTTTTCCCTATTTTTCAAAAATTCTCAGTAGCTAAGGAAAAAGAAAAGAAAAGTATTGTTGCCCATTTTACTAGACAGCAATAGCATATTCCTGACTGAAGGTAGAGGTAGCATAGATTAAATAGTGCCTTGCTCCTCAGTTTATTCGTTCATTCCAGCTTCTCTTCACTAAATCTGTTAACTTCATAGCCAACATTAGAATCATTAAGTTTATTCTTTACCACTTACTGGAATTAGGTAATGTCTATTTTCAACTAGAAAGGTACCTGGGCATACTTCTTTCTGGTAGACTTTCTTCCTCAAGCCTCGTATCTGTGGAACAAGGGCTCTCCGACCTAACCTGCACCTAGTACTCTGATTAGAATTCAATGGTAATGTACCACTGTGTTGGACAATATCTAGAGGGTATTAAGGTATATATCTGGGGAATGGTCACATACCTTTGCCTGTATTAGGATTAAAGTGTTAATCTTATTACCCTTAGATTGGCTGTATCTTAAAAGTCAGAAAAGAAGCTCAGGCTTAGAACCAGAAGTTCTGTTCTACATTCAAGGTCCTAAACTCTGTAATGGATATTTGTTGACTCATCAACATCCATTCAACTCCAAATAAATAATCTAAGCCAATTTTGGTAATTCTATTACTGTTGCAAAGTGGAGTGATGGGGAAAATTCCTGGGTTGCTCATGACAGAGCTGTGCAATCCACCAATCCTGAAGTATGCTCTGCCTCTCAGAGTTTCATTTGGTGAAAAAATGGATTCATTCTTGTTCAAGCCACTTTGAGCCAGGGTTTTAATTTCATAATGCAGAAAATATTCTGATTCCTACAGGTCTCCAAGAAAGGAGTCTAAGGCCATGACTCCAGTTCATGTGAAAGAACCTCAGAGTTCAGGTATTAATATAAACAAATGCCCCAAGGAATACATCCTCAATCTCTGAGACCAGTGCCCTGTGAGCCTCAAATAGACCTCTTTGTAACTTTTTGGAGTATAAGAGACCTCACTCTACTTGACTAGTTCCTGGAGTCTCTAAAGGCTGTTTGTTAGTGCTTCTACCTGTTAATCATGCATTTGGACCACAGCTGTGTTGCTCCAGATTCAATGCATTCCAATGTGTTCTCTTTAAAAAGTGATGTCCATCAGTGTCAGTACCTGGAAATGGATGAAGGGCTAGATTGTCATACTTTTTCTGACCTAAGTCTACAGACTTGCATATTCTTTATAGTTGTCTCTCTGCCCCCCCCCCAAAAAAATGGAAATGGAATTTGACATCATTACTGGAATTACTAGGTCTCATCTGGTAAATTGAGTTAGGTTATGTGAATTTCAGTAAGATGTCTAGCAAAGTCTCCCATGTTGACTTTGTGGACCAGTTGGAGAAATGTGAGCTGGTTACCCAGGAAGACTTATTAGTGTTTAAATCTGCCTACATTCAGAATGTTGATTAATGGTTTCAAAGTCAAGTTAGAGAAAGCTCTCCAATGCCTGTTTTGAAGCACAGTCATCAAATATGTTCTACTTAACTTTTATTAGGAAATAAGATGAAAAGAGAAAGAATGATGTTTGTATCATTTCCCAATGATGTGAAGCTGTAGAAAGTATCAGATTTATGAGTAACTGAGGCAGAACCTGAAAATAATTCAACAAGCCAGATCAATGAGCCAACTGGAAAGTAGACTGTTCTCATTAAAGATGGCGCTGATCATGTAAAATTACTAAGATGTTGGGATATATAAAAGGAAAAATAGGTGGCCATATTCTTATGCTTGCTGAGCTGTTGTATGGAATTAGAAATAGACTCATATGTCTATGTCTTCAAAAAGTAGAACTAGGCTGATATTTTCTGGCTCAATAATTAAGGGATATTCTTTTAATTTTTGAAGACAAAGGGTATGAACTAGAAAAGAATTATCTGATCTAGGCACTAGTGGCTCTCTCCTGTAATCCTAGCTACTTGGGAGGCTGAGATTGGCAGAATCATGGTTCGAGGCCAGCCCTAGCAAAACAAGTTGGTGAGACCCCTCCGCCCATCTCAACCAATAGCTGGGTGCAGTGGCATGCACCTGTCATCTCAAGCTCTATGGGAGGCTGAGATGGGGAAGATCATAGTTCCATGCCAGTCCAGTCAAAAAAAAAAAAGTTTGTGAGACCCCCATCTCAATGGAAAAAACTGGATTTGGTGGCACGTGCCTGTCCATCCCAGCTATAGTGGGAAGCTTAAAATAGGAGGATCATGGTCCAGGCTGGTCTAGGCAAAAAAACCAAAATAACCAGAGCAAAAACGGCTAGAGGTATGGCTCAAGGGAAGAGCACCTGTAAGTGTGAAGTCCTGAATTCAAACCTTAGCATCACCAAAAGAAAAGAAAAAAAAAGAAAGAAAAGGAAACGAAAAGAATTATTTGGAGTAGGACATGGTGATAAGTGAGATTCCTATGGATTTATAATTTCAAAGCAAAGCTGAATGGCCTTAGGTTCATGATGCAAAAAGTTAGAGGAGATGAAACTCAACTTACTTTCTTGGGATTTATTTATTAAACTGTAATTCTTAGTGTTTTGAGTCTCTGTTTTATACTTACTGTAATTATTGATATATTTGGTTTTAAATCTACAAAATTACGGTGTGACATTATGTTTGTTCTGCCTATTCCAAGTACCTTTAATCTTTATTTTTGCCTCTTTTCTATGATTTGTTTTCTATTAATTCTTATAATACCTATTTGTTAGGAAGTTGAATACCTTTTATTCTTACTTGGTGGTTGCCTTGGCGATTACAACATGTAGGTTGTCTGTTTTGTTTTTGTTTCTTGTCAGTATGAGGGTGTGAACTCAAGGCCTCCAGCAGGCATACTACCATTTGAGCCATACTTCAGCCCTTTTGGGTCTTTTACTTATTTTTCTGATATGGTCTTGGATTTTTGCCCCTGGGCTGACTTCTGACCATGATCATCCTACCTATAGCCTCTTGCTTAGTTGGGATGACAGGCACACACCACCACACCCAGCTTGTTAATCAAGATGGGGCTCTCACTAACTTTGTCTGAGCTGTCCTGGAATCGTGATCCTCCTGATCTCTGCCTCCCAAGTAGCTAGGATTACAAAAGTGAGCCACCACAACAGGTAGTTTTTAAGTTTGTAAAATCTCATATTAACTGGTGTTTTTACCCTGTCCCGATATACTGGGAGGTTTTTTGAGTATTGTAACTCCATGTACCTCCCTCCCAAATTACATACAATATGGTCTTATACTTAATTCTTAAGTATTTTAAACTGAACAAAATATTTGAAACTAAACAAAAATTACTGTTTTTGTTTTATGTATTAACATCCTTTTGAGTTACTAGCTGCTTTGGTTGGACTGTGTTTCCCCAAATTCATGTGTTAGAAAATTTATCTTCAATTTAACAGTGTTTGGAGGTGGGACCTTGGGGGAGTCATTTAGGCCATGAAATAACAGATTAATGCTGCCTTTTATAAAAAAGGCTTGTGGTAGTCGGTTTGATGTCTCTAGACCTTCCATCTTCTCTCATGTAAGGATGTAGCAAGGTCAGGCCAGAGGCTGGTACCTTTATCTTGGATTTCTCAGCCTCCAGAATGAAGTAAATTTCTGTTCTGTATAAATTACCCAATTTCAGATACTCTGTTATAGCAGAACAAATAAGTTACATTCTAGCATGATTATTAGTTTTTTTGTTTCTCATTCCTTTCTGTGTCTCTGACATTCTACTAGTTTTCCTTTTGCTTGAACAACACCTTTAAATACTTACAGCATGGGATTGCTGGTGATGAATTCTCACTCTATTTTTTTCTTGAAAATATACTTATTCCTACTTCTTTCCTAAAAATGTTTTCACTATTAATAGATTTTTTGCTAGGTAACTGTGGATGTTATTTTCTTTCAGAAAACTGAGGATACCATTTAACTGTCTTCTTTCCTTTACTTCTATTGAAATTGTAATGTTTCTTTATGTTATGGAAGTGATGGATATTTTCAACATGGGGAGATGGGAGATAACCTGTGTCAGAGACACTATAATATGTAAGGAGGTCATATCATTTCTTATTCAAACTGGGATACTTCTGAGAGTATAAGAAGATGACGTTAATAATTACACCCAGATTGGTGTAAACTTGGATTAGACTTGCTTTATTTATAAGGCAAGAAAGGTACGAAATGCA
This sequence comes from Castor canadensis, assembly GCF_047511655.1. Taxonomy (NCBI): domain Eukaryota; kingdom Metazoa; phylum Chordata; class Mammalia; order Rodentia; family Castoridae; genus Castor; species Castor canadensis. The sequence goes on from NC_133398.1 coordinate 90,259,594, forward strand.
TAGTAAACATAAGCAGGCATAGGATTACACGAATAGAATAGGTGTCCATATGAGTTGTAATAAAATTGGAATATACTTCTAGTTTCATTTTCTTTTTTTTTTCATTTTTCTTTTATTATACATATGTGCATACAAGGCTTGGTTCATTTCTCCCCCCTGCCCCCACCCCCTCGCTTACCACCCACTCCACCCCCTCCCGCTCCCCCCCCAATACCCAGCAGAAACTATTTTGCCCTTATCTCTAATTTTGTTGTAGAGAGAGTATAAGCAATAATAGGAAGGAACAAGGGGTTTTGCTGGTTGAGATAAGGATAGCTATACAGGGCATTGACTCACATTGATTTCCTGTGCGTGGGTGTTACCTTCTAGGTTAATTCTTTTTGATGTAACCTTTTCTCTAGTTCCTGGTCCCCTTTTCCTATTGGCCTCAGTTGCTTTAAGGTATCTGCTTTAGTTTCTCTGCATTAAGGGCAACAAATGCTAGCTAGTTTTTTAGGTGTCTTACCTATCCTCACCCCTCCCTTGTGTGCTCTCGCTTTTATCATGTGCTCATAGTCCAATCCCCTTGTTGTGTTTGCCCTTGATCTAATGTCCACATATGAGGGAGAACATACGATTTTTGGTCTTTTGGGCCAGGCTAACCTCACTCAGAATGATGTTCTCCAGTTCCATCCATTTACCAGTGAATGATAACATTTCGTTCTTCTTCATGGCTGCATAGAATTCCATTGTGTATAGATACCACATTTTCTTAATCCATTCATCTGTGCTGGGGCATCTTGGCTGTTTCCATAACTTGGCTATTGTGAATAGTGCTGCAATAAACATGGATGTGCAGGTGCCTCTGGAGTAACAGTCTTTTGGGTATATCCCCAAGAGTGGTATTGCTGGATCAAATGGTAGATCGATGTCCAGCTTTTTAAGTAGCCTCCAAATTTTTTTCCAGAGTGGTTGTACTAGTCTACATTCCCACCAACAGTGTAAGAGGGTTCCTTTTTCCCCGCATCCTCGCCAACACCTGTTGTTGGTGGTGTTGCTGATGATTGCTATTCTAACAGGGGTGAGGTGGAATCTTAGCGTGGTTTTAATTTGCATTTCCTTTATTGCTAGAGATGGTGAGCATTTTTTCATGTGTTTTCTGGCCATTTGAATTTCTTCTTTTGAGAAAGTTCTGTTTAGTTCACATGCCCATTTCTTTATTGGTTCATTAGTTTTGGGAGAATTTAGTTTTTTAAGTTCCCTGTATATTCTGGTTATCAGTCCTTTGTCTGATGTATAGTTGGCAAATATTTTCTCCCACTCTGTAGGTGTTCTCTTCAGTTTAGAGACCATTTCTTTTGATGACCAGAAGCTCTTTAGTTTTATGAGGTCCCATTTATCTATGCTATCTCTTAGTTGCTGTGCTGCTGGGGTTTCATTGAGAAAGTTCTTACCTATACCTACTAACTCCAGAGTATTTCCTACTCTTTCTTGTATCAACTGAAGAGTTTGGGGTCTGATATTAAGATCCTTGATCCATTTTGAGTTAATCTTGGTATAGGGTGATATACATGGATCTAGTTTCTGTTTTTTGCAGACTGCTAACCAGTTTTCCCAGCAGTTTTTGTTGAAGAGGCTGCTATTTCTCCATCGTATATTTTTAGCTCCTTTGTCAAAGATAAGCTGCTCATAGTTGTGTGGCTTCATATCTGGATCCTCTATTCTGTTCCACTGGTCTTCATGTCTGTTTTTGTGCCAGTACCATGCTGTTTTTATTGTTATTGCTTTGTAATATAGTTTGAAGTCAGGTATCATGATACCTCCTGCATTGTTCTTTTGACTCAGTATTGCCTTGGCTATTCATGGCCTCTTGTGTTTCCATATAAATTTAACAGTAGATTTTTCAATCTCTTTAATGAATGTCCTTGGAATTTTGATGGTTATTGCATTAAACAAGTAGATAACTTTTGGGAGTATAGACATTTTTACTATGTTGATTCTACCAATCCATGAGCATGGGAGATCTCTCCACTTTCTATAGTCTTCCTCAATCTTTCTTCAGAAGTGTATAGTTTTCCTTGTAGAGGTCTTTCACATCTTTTGTTAGGTTTACACCTAGGTATTTCATTTTTTTTTGAGGCTATTCTAAATAGAATTGTTTTCAGTTTTTCAGTTTGCTCATTGTTATTGTATAGAAATGCGAATGATTTTTCTATGTTGATTTTATATCCTGCTACCTTGCTATAGCTATTGATGATGTCTAGAAGCTTCTGAGTAGAGTTTTTTGGGTCTTTAAGGTATAGGATCATGTCGTCTGCAAATAGGGATATTTTGACAGTTTCTTTACCTATTTGTATTCCTTTTATTCCTTCTTCTTGCCTAATTGCTCTGGCTGGGAATTCCAGTACTATGTTGAATAGGAGTGGAGATAGTGGGCATCCTTGTCTGGTTCCTGATTTTAGAGGGAATGGTTTTAATTTTTCTCCGTTAAGTATAATGCTGGCTGTAGGTTTGTCATATATAGCTTTTATAATGTTGAGGAACTTTCCTTCTATTCCTAGTTTTCTTAGAGCTTTTATCATGAAATGATGTTGGATCTTATCAAAGGCTTTTTCTGCATCTATTGAGATGATCAAGTGGTTTTTGTCTTTGCTTCTGTTAATGTGGTTTATTACGTTTATTGATTTTCGTATGTTGAACCACCCCTGCATCACTGGGATGAAGCCTACCTGGTCGTGGTGAATAATCTTTTTGATGTGTTGCTGAATTCAATTTGCCATTATTTTGTTGAGGATTTTTGCATCAATGTTCATTAAGGAGATTGGCCTATAGTTCTCCTTTTTGGAGGTGTCTTTGCCTGGTTTTGGGATAAGTGTAATACTGGCTTCATAAAATGTGTTTGGCAGTTTTCCTTCCCTTTCTATTTCATGGAACAGTTTAAGGAGGGTTGGTATCAGTTCTTCTTTAAAGGTCTGATAGAATTCAGCAGAGAATCCATCAGGTCCTGGACTTTTCTTTTTGGGGAGACTCTTGATTGCTGCTTCAATTTCATTTTGTGTTATAGGTCTATTCAGGTGATTAATTTCCTCTTGGTTCAGTTTTGGATGATCATATGTATCTAGAAATCTGTCCATTTCTTTTAGATTTTCAAATTTATTTGAATATAGGTTCTCAAAGTAGTCTCTGATGATTTCCTGGACTTCCATGGTGTTTGTTGTTATCTCCCCTTTCATTCCTAATTCTACTAATTTGGGTTTTTTCTCTCCTCATTTTAGTCAGGTTTGCCAGGGGTCTTTCGATCTTGTTTGTTTTTTCAAAGAACCAACTTTTTGTTTCATTAATTCTTTGTATGGTTTTTTTGGTTTCTATTTCGTTGATTTCAGCTCTTATTTTTATTATTTCTCTCCTTCTATTTGTTTTGGGATTTGCTTGTTCTTGTTTTTCTAGCAGTTTGAGATGTATCATTAGGTCATTGATTTGGGATCTTTCAATCTTTTTAATATATGCACTCATGGCTATAAACTTTCCTCTCAAGACTGCCTTAGCTGTGTCCCATAGGTTCCGGTAGGTTGTGTTTTCATTTTCATTGACTTCCAGGAACTTTTTAATTTCCTCTTTTATTGCATCGATGATCCATTCTTCATTAAGTAATGAGTTAGTTAGTTTCCAGCTGTTTGCATGTTTTTTGTCTTTACTTTTGTTGTTGAGTTCTACTTTTACTGCATTGTGGTCAGATAGTATGCATGGTATTATTTCTATTTTCTTATATTTGCTGAGGCTTGCTTTGTGCCCTAGGATATGATCTATTTTGGAGAAGGTTCCATGGGCTGCTGAGAAGAATGTATATTGTGTAGAGGTTGGATGAAATGTTCTGTAGACATCTACTAGGTCCACTTGATCTATTGCATATTTTAGATCTTGGATTTCTTTATTGAGTTTTTGTTTGGATGACCTATCTGTTGATGATAATGGAGTGTTAAAGTCTCCCACAACCACTGTGTTGGCGTTTATATATGCTTTTAGGTCTTTCAGGGTATGTTTGATGAAATTGGGTGCGTTGACATTGGGTGCATACAGATTGATGATTATTATTTCCTTTTGGTCTATTTCCCCTTTTATTAGTATGGAATGTCCTTCTTTATCTCGTTTGATCAATGTAGGTTTGAAGTCTACTTTGTCAGAGATAAGTATTGCTACTCCTGCTTGTTTTCGGGGGCCATTGGCTTGGTAAATCTTCTTCCAGCCTTTCATCCTAAGCATATGCTTATTTCTGTCGGTGAGATGAGTCTCCTGTAAGCAACAAAGTGTTGGATCTTCTTTTTTAATCCATTTTGTCAAACGGTATCTTTTGATGGGTGAATTAAGTCCATTAACATTAAGCGTTAGTACTGATAGGTATGTGGTGATTCCTGCCATTTAGTTATCTTAGTTGTTTGAAGGTTTGATTGTGTATACCTAACTTGATGTTACTCTCTACTGTCTTGCTTTTTCTTATCCTGTGGTTTGGTGCTGCCTGCCTTTTCATGGTTAAGTTGGGTGTCACTTTCTGTGTGCAGGATCCCTTGCAGAATCTTTTGTAATGGTGGCTTTGTGGTCACATATTGTTTTAGTTTCTGCTTATCATGGAAGACTTTTATTGCTCCATCTATTTTGAATGATAGCTTTGCTGGGTAGAGTATCCTGGGGTTGAAGTTATTTTCATTCAGTGCCCGGAAGATCTCACCCCACGCTCTTCTTGCTTTTAATGTTTCTGTTGAGAAGTCTGCTGTGATTTTGATGGGTTTACCTTTGTATGTTACTTGTTTTTTCTCTCTTGCAGCCTTCAATATTCTTTCCTTAGTTTCTGAACTTGTTGTTTTAATGATGATATGTCGTGGAGTAGTTCTATTTTGATCTGGTCTGTTTGGTGTCCTGGAGGCCTCTTGCATTTGTATGGGAATATCTTTCTCTAGATTTGGGAAATTTTCCGTTATTATTTTGTTGAATATATTACGCATTCCCTTCGCTTGCACCTCTTCTCCTTCTTCGATGCCCATGATTCTCAAGTTTGGTCTTTTGATGGAGTCAGTGAGTTCTTGCATTTTCTTTTCACAGGTCTTGAGTTGTTTAATTAATAGTTTTTCAGTTTTTCCTTTAATTACCATTTCATCTTCAAGTTCTGAGATTCTGTCTTCTGTTTGTTCTATTCTGCTGGATTGGCCTTCCATTTTGTTTTGCAGTTCTGTTTCGTTCTTTTTTCTGAGGTTTTCCATATCCTGGCTGTTTTCTTCTTTATTGTTGTCTATTTTTGTCCTGAGTTCATTTATCCATTTATTCATTGTGTTCTCTCTTTCACTTTGGTGTTTATACAGTGCTTCTATGGTTTCCTTTATTTCTTCTTTTGCTTTTTCAAATTCTCTATTTTTATTGTCTTGGAATTTCTTGAGTGTCTCCTGTACATTTTGGTTGACCCTATCCAGTATCATCTGTATAAAATTCTCATTGAGTACTTGTAGTATGTCTTCTTTTAAATTATTCTTGTGGGCTTCATTGGGTCCTTTGGCATAGTTTATCTTCATTTTGTTGGAGTCTGGATCTGAGTTTCTGTTCTCTTCATTCCCCTCTGGTTCCTGTACTAATTTTTTGCTGTGGGGAAACTGGTTTCCCTGTTTTTTCTGTCTTCCTGTCATTGTCCTTGGTGTTGTTACTGTCCCTGTACTGTGTGTAATTAAGTATTTTCTAGCTTGTAATAATAACAATGGTAATATTGAGAATGGAAGAGTGAGCTGAGATGGAAAGAAAGAAGTTAAAGAAAAGGGGAAAACAAATATACAGACAAGAGGGAGAAAGCAGAACAAGGTATCAGACAAGAGAGTTTCAAAGGTATAAACAGGGAGTGTTAGTGTACTAATCGACAGTAAGCTGAACAGACATTAGAGAGACAGAGAGAGGGTTGAAAATCAAAGATAAAAAAATAAAAAATAAGTAAATGAAAGTAATATCTATATATAAAAATGAATTAAAATAAAATGGAAAATAGAAAATTAAAAAAAAAAAAACCAAAAAACTTCCAAGTTTATATGCAATGCAGTTTCAGTCTTAATAATTTGGGTGTCTGTCTCAATCTCCTGTCCTGGAGTTGGTGCCTCAGATGTTGTTCTGTAGTTGTCTCATCAAAGGGGATGCATAAAGTAGAACAAAACTACACACACACACACACACACACACACACACACACACACACAAAAGCCCCACCAAGTGTCCCCAGTTCAAATGCAATACAGTTTCAGTAAGTTTTTCGGCTTGCAGGTGTAATTCGGATGTTCTCTCATCAAAGGTAGGGAGAAAAAGAAAAAAAAGCGTCTGGAGACAGTTCTGAGAGTGGTATCTGCAACTGTGGCTTGCCTGCCTGCTGCTCTCAGCCTGTAGCTGGCGGTGTTATTTATGCAGATCTCTGGGGTGAGCTAGCACTCACCTGGTCCCACAGGCTTTGTTTGCTCAGAGTTCTCCTGTGCGGGAGCCTCTGCTACAGGCTTTCCCCTTTCCAAGCACTGGGAAAGGTGACACTGCCCCCGCATTGTCAGGCCTGCATGTTTATTTACAGTTCATGTGGGAGGTGGGTCTTCCCCCCTCTCCTCTGAAGTTTTCTTTCCACTGCCACTTTCAGAAGCTTTCCTGCTCCTGCTTACTGGGCGGTGCTGCTGCTCCTGCCGGCCGCCATGTTTGTTTACAGTTCATTTGGGAAGTGGGTCTTCCCTCCTCTCACAAGCGTCCCTGCTCCTGGTTGCTGGGCGTGCGCCCCGCTCCCGCCAGAGGCTCTCTGGTCCGCCTGGCTTGTTTATTTACTGTCCCCGGAAGGGTTCCCTTCCCCCAATCTTCAGCGCTCAGGGCGCCCCACCCTCTGTCCAGCGTGTCTTGACTGTTCTTATTGCTTAGTACTCAGTTTCTCTTTTTTTTTTCCCGGGTGGAGGTCAGTCTGTCCAGGGGGCTATGCTGCTCTGGCCTAGGCTTGTCTGTGGGGCTACCACGGTACCACGAAGCTCACCTGGTCCGCGTCTTCCCAAGCCGTATGGGCGTCGGCCACTGGCGGCCCCGGGGGCCCTCCTCGTTTCTCCATTTAACGTGAAGTGGAGATTCTCTGCACCGGCTGGAGATGTGGAGAGGTCAAAGTTATGCCTTTTCTCGGTGATTATGCCTGCAAGGTGTGTCTCCAGTGTCTCTCCAAGCTTTCACTATAGGAGGGTCGCTTTCTGCTTCCTACCTCTAGCCGCCATCTTGGAATTCTCCTCAATTTAAACTCTTGATTAGATTCACGTTCAGTTTTTTACTTTTCTGGTAAAATTACTTCATAGTTATGTTCTGTTCTTCCCTCAATAGATATATGGTATCTAGTTTGTGTTTATATGTATGTGCATGAATGTATGTGTATGTTAGTACTTGATAATGGTTACCTGAGTTGATTAATTTACTAGGAATCAAAAGTGATGAGACTCTAATTTTATAAATTCTTCACTTATTAGCTGGATATATATTTAAAGAGAAAGTTCTCATCATTACCTATTGGACTACTTTGTAGTACATTAGTTGTACAGGAAAAAAATAAATAGTTGGCTCTTTCCCTTTTAATCACCAGTTATCAACATAACTGGTTAGTTCCCTACCATTCTCCAAAGATGACCAATGGTATTTTTTCCCTTTAGAATCTTTATAAACTCATGGATTTTAAACATATTTGAAATAATTCAACCCCCTTATAAATGCTCACAGTTCTCCATTTTTGGCCACAGAAGTCTATGTAGATTGGTCTCGAGTCCTTATAATACAATCTTATTGTCTTTGATAGCTGTATGGTTGGCTGCTACTATAAGATTCCAGCATAATCTTTTACTTTGCCTGCTGCAAGACAAGAATTAGCCTCTTCTCTAAGGAGTTTTGTTCCTCTTTCCTAATTAGTTGAAAAAAAAACTAGAAACAATGACCAACAAAATAGAAATGAACAACCACAGTGGTTGGAAGGTGGCCCTAAAACAGCATTTTTAAAAACGAGGTCATTGTTCTTTGGTCTTTATATAGTGGTAGGAAATTATGGTTAGTTGCAAAAGTGAGCACAAATATTTACCCTTCCTGTATACCACACATGTCTTTGCAATGTGATTTTGACACTCCTTCCATCAAAAGATGGACTCTAACCCTTGAGTCTGCACTTGGCCGTGTACCTTGATTTGACTGATAGACAATAGCAAAGGCAACAAAAGCAGAGACTTGAAATGCACATGTGTAGTGTAGGCTTGCTTACTGTACTGCTAAGAACAAACCTGATTACAGCCTCCTGGAGGATTAAAGAACATATAGAAAGAGGCACCTGCCATTCTGGTTGTCTCAACTGAGGCCTGACTTTTGTAATAATGCCATTCTACACAATCTACCTCAAAACTAGCCAACCCAACTCAGCTGGACTACAGAATCATGTGAAATAAAAGTGTTGTTTTATCCCACTAAGTTTTGGGTTGTTTCATTAAGCAATAAAAACTAATACAAAAAAATATGTATTTTAAAGTTAAAGTATATCCTATGTCTACATTAATACTTTAAGTCATGCTCTTTCACTGAAACTTCTTTCTCCCACTCAAATATTCTGATTTTAAACAGAATTAACCTGAAAATTCATTTGTTTTATCTTAGCCTACATATATAAAGAACTCAGAATAACAATATTAATAATACTGTCACACGTTTGGTTGTTTGGAATCAGACATTGAGATGGAGTTTAGTTACAAAATAAGAAAGAAAAGACAAACAGGAAGAATTTGGTAAAAGGCAGATCAATGTGATCTAATGTGATCAGGTTCCTCAAAACTTTGGCCAACCCAGTAAGGAAATCTGGAATGGATAATATCCATATAGGTATCTGGCCAGACATTATATTCCTGTTCTACTTGGTCCCATATATAGGTTGTAATCGGAAGGGCATGAGTATAGGCAAGGTGACTTGGAGGACCTGATAGTGTAAGGCTGCTCACACCCAGCAGCAAGAAGTCTTTCTCTGTAGGGGGAATATGACTCTTCTCTAAGTCTACCACAATCTCCAACAATATGACTACCAAAACCAACTTTGTATTATTTTTGCAGTTGTTTTTGTCCTTAGGATATATACCTGTAGATATATGCACTTAAATTACTATATTTTGGGGCTGGGAGTATAACTCAGTGCCATCAACTGGATCTCTTTTGAAATTTCATTTGTTTGTATTTAAATGTTACATGTAATTTTATCTTATCATAAAGACATTTACACAGTTTCAAAATCAAATATACAAACAAAATGTATTTGAAGACATGTAGTTTCTCTCTGTGTCCTACCATTCTCTCCCTTCCATTTCATTGTGAATTTTAAATTATGTCACTAAGTAATTTTAAATACAGTAAGGTATTTTGTTTTTGGTAACAAAATTTTGTTAAGCCTCACATTTGCCTAGTATTTCACAGTTTACAGAAATCTTGGATCCACCATTGTGTTGTATAAGGGACTCCCAGAGGAAAATATAGTCTCTTTAGGGACCTTTCTTGAGGGAGATGTGATTCTAGAAGATGTACATTCTCCTCTTCTGAAAATTCTAAAGACTTAGTAATTTCTTTAACAGAAAAAAAAAAATCCAACCTCTGTAGTAGGTAGAACAGGGATGAAATATAGAGTAAGCCTGCCATATTCATGACTTCTCAAATGTGGTTTTGACCAAGTGCAGTTAAAAAATAATCAATCAAAAGAAATCTCAAAAACAAAAATTTAAATTCCTGCATGTGCATTACATAGCTCAAATGATACAGAGACTCTCAGTCAGACATGTATTATCAGTTTGTTTGAATCATTGTGTGACCTGCCGAGTGTTTCCCTACTCTTAATTTTATGAAAATATGTCTACCAAAAAGCAAATATTTTTCAAAAGTAAGGTAAAAGTTACAGTAATCCTTTCAAGACAAAAAGAGCATGTGATGTGCTTAATTGAAGTGGTACAGTGAAAATTTTAGATTTATTGAAAGGTAGCGTATCTTTAAAAGTTGGGTGGCAGTACTGGAAAAATGACTCAAGTGTTCACAGTACAATACTGAACTCCATGCATCCTGAGCTTTTACAGTTTTTACTCAGTGTGAGTTCCTTGGAACCATATCCCCCATAGGCCAAGGGTCTACTGTAAACTGGTAAGTCACAACAGACCGGATCCCTTGCTTCAAAGAACCTGCCAACAAGATACTATCTCATTTAAATCACAATAAGTCTAGGGGAGGAGGCACAGCATTATTATCATCTCCATGAGGCAACTTAGACACAGGGAGGTTAGAATCTTGCCAGCAAGATCTGTAGTTCACTCCAGATACCATGCACATCAATTCCCAACCATCACACGCCAACCCATCAGTTAGCTACCTAGGAAGTTAAACTCTTTATATAGAAAAAAAAAAAAGACTATGAGGAACATAAAATAATGAGTGGATTACTTTGCTACTTTTAGATAGTTCATATTTTCAGAAAAATAGGGTACATAGTAGCAAGAGTACCAATATATTACCCCCAAATACTGCACACAATTGCTGATATTAGCAACACTTTACATCAGTATGGTGCACTTCTTACAATTAATGAGCCAATATTGATACATTATTATTAAATAAAGACTATACTTTACTCAGATCTCCATAGTTTTCCCTTGGTATCCATTTTCTCTCCAGAAAGTACATCCAGGATATCCCATTATATTTAGTTATGTCTCCTTAGGCTCCTCAGACTGTGACAGATTCTCAGACTTTGTCTTCAGTGACCTTGACAGTTTTTTTGTTTTGTTTTGTTTTTTTGCAGAAGTGGGATTTGAACTCAGGGCCTACACCTTGAGCCACTCCACCAGCCCTTTTTTGTGATGGGCTTTTGTGAGAGAGGGTCTCAGAAACTATTTGCCCTGACTGGTTTCAAACTGCAGCCCTCCTGATCTCTACCACCCGAGTACCTAGAATTACAGCGCCTGGCTGACCTTGATAGTTTTGAGGAGTACTGGTCAGGTATTTTTAAGAATGTCCTTCAATTTGAATTTGCCTTATGGTGTTATCATGGTAGGGTTATGGGATTTGATCACATCATACCAAATCAAAGGTTCAGATGACCAGCAGGATTTTTTGTAATTGTTACTATTGACTTTCATCATCTGGCTGAAGTAGTGTTTATTAGGTTCCTTCTCTTTCTCTTTCCCATACTGTATAATTTGGAAAGAAGTAAAAAGGTACCGCTCATACATAAAAGGGTGAGAAGTTATGCTCCTTTCCTTTAAAGTGGAATGTCTACATAAATTATTTTGTATTTACTCAAACTTTGTCTCTTCCTCAATTATTAACTCATCTAGTCATTTACTTATATCACTGGCAAACACATACTACAGAGAAAAAGAAGAATGTTTCAGAAAAGTGAGCCATGGGCACAGAGGATGGAATCTCAAGCCACATAGGACTACTTCCCAAAAACCTAATGTAATTTTTCTCCTAGACTTCAATATTGCTTGGGAACAGTGACTCATTTCTATTTTCTCTCTTTTAGAGTAGGAATGTCTACAGCTATTTTTTTTATGCCTGTCATCCCTCCATTATATTTTGAAAGCAGATGACCTGTTTTCTAGTTTCACAGGTGTTGATATAGAAAGGGGTTTTTGCTCCAGGATGGTTCATACCCAGAATTTAACTCATAACTGATTTATTGATGACATTTGGGGCATATTTAGATGAAATACTGGATTTGAGTTGGTCCTGTAATGTTAGAAACTTTTGGGAATACTTGAATGGAGGAAATATACCTTGAGAGAGTTGAACAGTTGTAAACTCCAAAATGACTTTCCCCAAAGAATGGGGTGGGTTTATGGGTGTCCCTATCTTAGTAAATCCTCTCTTCAGTTCACCCACCTGTGTATTTGGCTGCATCAGTGTGGGTCAGTTCCCATGCTCATGGACAGCATCCCCCCACTTAAATCTGCTCTGGACTTTCTTGGTAGCTTCAGGAACTTTCCGTCTTGGAAGGCAAACTGGAAGTGTGCATCAGGGGCAACTCTTAGCCAAAGGAGAAGAGAAGTTTGTGGATAAAGGCCCAGCCTCCAATTCTTTTAGAACAATTCTGTAGCACATTCTACATGGTTCATCAGAATGTTCTTAGGAAAGGAAGTTCTAGTGACCTATAACCATAGCCAGCCAATAGGTGGGTCCTCTATTGAATTTCCTCTTTCCTTTCCTCACTCTTCCCCACTCCCTCACCATTGCTTCCAGAAATCCCTTCCTGACTCTATCTCAGTCTCTGCTCAGGAGATACAAAACTGAAACTGAACTGAGACCTGAAGACTCAAAGGAGCTACCCATGCAGAGAGCAGGGTACAGGGTTGAAAAGGAGGGTAGAACTCTCTAATCAAATAAGAAAAATAAGTTATGTCCATTTCAGACCACAGGGGAGAGTAGTAAGTGGTAAAAATGACAAAGTATGTTTAAAGAAGGGAAAATTTTGAATTGCTTCTATAGTTTTATATTAGTAAACATTTCACATTAACATACTTTATCATATACATAAGTGTAACGTATACAATTATTATAGTCAACTAGCCTTGTCTTCCCACAAATTGGCAATTTTTTAAATTCATTCATTCATATGTGCATACATTGGGCCATTTCTCCCCCCCCCCCACTCTCCCCCTCCCCCCACCCTCTTGCTTCCAGGCAGAACCTGTTCTGCCTTTTTCTCCAATTTTGTTGACAAGTAGACATAAGCAATAATAAGAAAGACAAAGCATTTTTGCTAGTTGAGATAAGGATAGCTATACAGAGAGATTCCGAGCATTATTTCCATGCAGAAGTGTATTACAATCTGACTTGATTCATCTCTACCTGACCGCTTCAGTACTTCCCAGTCACCTTCCCATATTGGGAATATTTCCCATATTGGGAAAATGACCTCTGTCATTTTAAGGTTACTGTATTAGCTCCTCTGCAGTGGGGACATCAAACACTTTCAAGTTCTGGGTTTCCTACCTATCCCCATTCCTTCCGTATTTGCTCTCCCCTTAGTGTGTGACCCAAGTCCAACAACATTGCTGTATTTACTCTAGGTCTAAAGTCCGCATATGAGGGAGAACATAAGATTTTTGGTCTTCTGAGCCTGGCTAACCTTGTTCAGGATGATGTTCTCGAGTTCCATCCATTTACTTGCAAATGATAAGATTTCATTATTCTTCAAGACTGAGTAAAACTCAGTCTTGTGTATAAATACCACATTTTCTTAATTCATTCATCAGTGGTGGGGCATCTTGGCTGATTCCATAACTTGGCTATTGTGAATAGCACTGCAATAAACATGGGTGTGCAGGTGCCTCTGAAGTAACCTGAGTCTCTGGCAAATTTTTTGATAGCAGAAAATGTTCCAATCTGATCTATCTAAGATAAGTTAAATTCAGCCAGGGTGCACTGAATGTAGGCTATATTCAATGCACTTTGCTAGATGTTAGCTATAAAAACAAACTGTCCTTGCTCATGAGGCCTTCAGAGTTTAGTGGAAGGAATGGATATACATATAACTAGATTAAAACTTAGGAATGAAGAGGAAAGTTTACAGCCATGAGTCCATGTATTAAAAACACAGAAAGATCTCAACTAAACGACCTAATGCTATATCTCAAACTCATAGAAAAACCAGAACAGACTAAATCCAAAACAAGCAGGAGAGAAATAATAAAAATAAGGGCCATACAAAGAATCAATGATACAAAAAGCTGTTTCTTTGAAAAAATAAGATTAACAATGCCTGGCAAATCTGACTAAAATGAGGAAGGAAAAGATCCAAATTAGTAAAATCACAAACTAAAATACCAAGGAAATCCAGAGAATCATTAGGAACTACTTTGAGAAACTATATTCAAACAAATTGGAAAATCTAAAAGAAATGGGCAAATTTCTAATACATATGACCATCCAAAACTGAACCAAGAGGATATTAACTACCTAAACAGATATATAACACGTAATGAAATTGAAGCAGCAGTAGAGTCCCCAAAAAAGAAAAGTTCAGGACTTGACGGATTCTCTGCTGAATTCTACCAGACATTTAAGGAAGAATTAATACTAACACTCCTTAAGCTTTTCCATGAAATAGAAAGGGAAGGAACACTGCCTAACTCAAATCTATGAAACCAATCTTATAATCATCCCCAAATTGGACAAGGATACATCCATAAAGGAGAACTACAGGCCAATTTCTTTAACGAATACTGATGCAAAAATCCTCAATAAAATAATGGCAAACTAAATCCAGTAACATATAGGAAAGATTATACACCCTGACCAAGTCAGCTTCATCCCAGGAATGCAGGGATGGTTCAACATATGCAAATCATTAAATGTAACATAGCCCATTAACAGAAGAAAAGTCAAAAAACACTTGATCATCTCAATAGAAGCAGAAAGAATCTTTGATAAGATTCAACACCATTTCATGATGAAAGCTCTGATAAAACTAGGAATAGAAGGAATGTACCTCAACATAATAAAGGCTATATATGACAAACCTATAGTCAACATCATACTTAATGGTGAAATACTGAAACCATTTCCCCTAAAGTCAGGAATGAGACATAGTCTTAGAATTCCTAGCCAGAGCAATAAGGTAGGAAGAAGAAATAAAAGGAATAAAAATAAGTAAAGAAGTCATCAAACTATCCCTATTTGCAGATGACATGATCTTATACATAAAAGACCCAAAAAACTCCACCCCAAAACTCCTAGACACCATAAACAGCTTAAGCAAAAGTAGCAGGATACAAAATCAACTTACAAAAATTAGTAGCCTTTCTATATACTGATGATGAACAGACTAAGAAAAAATACAGGAAAACAACTCCATTTACAATAGCCTCAAAAAAAAAATTACTTAGGAATAACTTCAACAAAGGATTTGAATGACCTCTACAAGGAGAACTACAAACCACTGAAGAAAGAAATAGAAGATGACAGAAGGTGGGAAGCTCTCCCATGCTCATGAATTGGCAGAATCAATACAGTAAAAATGGCTACACTGCCAAAGCAAGCTACATGTTCAACGCAAGTCCCATCAAAATGCCAATGACATTCATCAAAGAGATTGAAAAATGCATCCTAAAGTTCATTTGGAAACACAAAAGACTGCAAAAAGCCAAGGAAATATTTAACAAAAAGAGCAACACTGGAGGTATCACAATACCCAACTTTACACTATAGTACAGAGCCATAGCAATAAAAACAGCATGGTACTGGGACAAAAACAGATATGAAGACCAGTAGAACATAATAGAGGACCCCGATATGAATCCATGCAGCTACACCCACCTAATTTTTGACAAACATGCCAAAAACATATCATGGAGAAAAGACAGCCTCTTCAACAAATGTTGCTGGGAAAACTGGATATCTGCAGAAAATTGAAACTAGATCCATGCCTTTCACCCTGTATAAGTATCAACTCGAAATGGAGTAAGGGCCTTAATATCAGACTTAAACCTTGAAGCTAGTACAGAAAAGAGCAGGGAACACTGGAAATAACAGGCATGGGGAGGACTTCCTCAGTAAAACCCAAGTAGCTCAGCAACTAAGAGAAAGGACTGACAAATGGGACCACATGAAATAAAAAGCTTCTGCACAACAAAAGAAATGGTCTCTAAACTGAAGAGACCACCCACAGAATGGGAGAAAATCTTTGCTAGCTATACATCAGACAAAGGACTGATAGCCAGAATTATACAGGGAGCTCAAAAAACTAAACTCCCCCCAAATCAATGACTCAATAAAGAAATGGGAAACTGAACTGAAGAGAACTTTTTCAAAGGAAGAAGTCCAAATGGCTTAAAAAACCCCAAAAACCATCCCTGGCATAAAGGAAATTCAAATCAAAACCACACTAAGATTCCACCTCACTCCTGTTAGAATAGCTACTACCATCAAGAACACCACCACCAACAAATGTTGGTGAGAATGCAGGGAAAAAACAGCCCTCAAACACTGTTAGTGGGAATGTAAGCTAGTACAACCACTGTGGAAAACACTATGGAGGCCCCTTAAAAAACTGCCATACAATCCAGCAATACCACTTCTAGGGATGTACTTAAAGGAACGTGAGTCAGGTTACTATAACGGCACCTGCACACCCATGTTTATTGTAGCGTTATTCACAATAGCCAAGCTGTAGAAACAGCCAAGATGCCCTACTACTGACGAACTGATTAAGAAAATGTGGTACTTATACACAATGGAGTTTTACTCAGCCACAAAGAAGAATGAAATTTTGTCATTTGCAGGTAAATGGGTGAAAGTGGAGAACATCATCTTAAGTGAAGTTAGGCTCAGAAGGCCAAAAGTTGCATGTTTTCCCTCATATATAGATTATTGACCTAAAAAAAATACAGCAGTATTATTGGTCATGGGTCACACTAAAGAGGAGGCTGTGCGCAGGAGTAATAGGGCAAGGGAAGGAAACCAGAAACTTGGATGTGGTTGATGTGTTCACCATATAGGAACGAGTATAGTAATCTTAAGCTGGCGGAGGCCACTATGGGAAGGGGACTAGGAAGTAGTGAAGAGGTATGGTAGAGATGAACCAATTGGGGTTGTAATACATATATGAATAGAAAAACACAAAGAATCTCCCTGTATAGCTATCTTTATCTCAAACTAGCAAAAATGCCGTTTCTCTTAATATCTTTTATGTTTTTTCTATGAAATTGGAGAACAGGAGGGGGGAACAGGTTCTACCGGGGAGGGGGTTTGGCACTTGTGGGAGGGGCGTGAATATAGTGCAAATAATGCATACACATGCAAAAATGACACCTGTTGAAACTGTTCCAGGAATTGGGGGAGGGGAGATGAAAGTGTACAGTGGAGGTGAATTTTAAAGTATGATATATTTGATACACTGTAAGAACCTTTGTAAATGTTACAGTGTACCCCAATCCAGCACAACAATAATTTAAAAAAAAAGAAAACTTTTCTATAAAGAAAAAAAAACTTAGGAACGGAAGTATGTGGCAATATGTATAGCTCTAGGTACTCCATAGCCTCTTAGTAAAGGTCATTCATTCATTCACTTTTTACTGAACACATATTCAATGCCAGATCAATAGGAGAGAATGTCTTAGAATTCTTATTCACGTGTAAAAATATATGAATGTGTTTCCCCAAACCAGTTTTTAAACAAGGGCCTGCAAATTATCTGCAAATTTACTGTAAGCATTTTTCCTGCATTTCTGAGACTCCCCAGAGAAAACTCCCCATTTGTTCTTTTTCACAGCCTCACTCACATATTTCTTAGAGTTGTAGGATCTCTCCCGCTGGAAAATACCAAGTGGTACCTTACAGATTAGTATCATATGAGCTCTCTAAAGGACTTTCATACCTTCGATCTTTTGTTTGTTTGTTTGTTGTTTTACTGAAATTGCTGTTGGAATTGTAGGCCAGGAGAAGTAAATTAAGGTGGTTTGTGACTGGAAGTGGTAGGCCCCAAACCTTTAGCCACCCTGAAGTCTGAGGGATCGATACCTCTTCATGGCTGTTCCAGAGGTTATACAACCTTTAACTACCTTTATTGTACTGGCTTCTACCAATCAGTATGGACATTGGACACCAAGGGGGCCACATAGGGGTATCCACATGACTGGCAGCTTACCCATAAACTATTCTTGCCACATTAGAGTTCTTTGGTCCACCTGCTTAAGAACACTATTTTAGAGATACTTTAGTCCAGCTCTTCTGATTATTTTTCAGCTCTTCATGAAGTTTGATAAAAGAAAGACCCAGAAAGATAATGTAGCTTACCTATGATCTGAAATTGAATCTGGATTTCTCACCACAAACTCCACTTAGATAGAGGTGGCTCTTCTTTACCACTTAAGGTTCATTTCATGATGTTGATAGTTACAATTTCCTGTTTCTTTATGTCAGTGCCTTTTGTCTGCACAGCTTTCCATTACATTTTCCCACTCCTATTTTCTTCTCTCTTTTGATAACTTCAGATTCCTTCATTAGGAAGGAATCCTAATGGTTTATTACCTCCTTTGTCTAACCTTAGGCTAATCATTCTGGTCAATTAGTCACTTATCCATTCCTTCTTTTTTTTTTTAAAACAGTGATTAAAAAAACTTTACTAAGCTATAATTTATATGCAATGAAATGTGCCTGTTTTAAGTATATATATATTAACTGTATACATTTGACATATGTATACACCTTATTATCTCTACCCATTATTCCAGCCCTAGGAAATCACTGATCTGCTTCTTATTACTATAGATTATAGATTAGATTTCTGTTTTCTAGAACTTCATGTAAGTGGAATCAAACAATATGTGTTCTCTTATCTTCAGTATCTTTTGCTCAGCATAATACTTTTGAGATTTGTCTGTGTTGTATGTTTCAGTAGTTTGTTCCTTCTGTGGATAATATTCCATTGTACCATTTCCTCTTTGTTTGGTTAAACAATTGTTGGTTTCTAATTTTTAAAGCTGCTGTGCACTCAACAGTGTTTAACACTGGTTTATACTAGGACACCATTCATATCAATTGTAATTTTGGTTTTGTAGAGAATGGGAGGCTTTCCTCTACCCTCTGCAGGTTTGATAACTGAGTCTATGAAATAAACTGAAGGCAGGCAAAGTGATGGCAGAAATGGTATACAAATTGATTACCTCTGCAGGTGCATCACATGAAAGAAAATTGAATATCCCAAAATCTGTGGGATCTAGCCACTCTATCCTCTACATAGAGGACATGGCAGAGGGCATGTAGGCAGCTTAGGGAAGAGCAAATGATGTGGGGGGAAGATGAATGGGATCTTAGAAGATCAGGTAAGTTTATGACCACCTTTGGGTATCATGGTGACTTGTAGACCTCCTCTGTCTGATGAATTAATATTCCCTGGGTGACAAAACCCTTGAGAAGGTGTTGGTGACAGCGGAGTTCCTTTTGGAGGGTCTGTCTTTTGGCAGCGAGGGGAGCTCAGAGAGAGTCTCTCCTTGCACCCACTGTTCCCCAAGTGCCCCTTTGAACTGAGGGTCAAAGTATTCAGAATACCAAAGTGATATATTCTGGGATGGCATTGCCTGAACTCCTTCAATTTATATATAGCACAAAGAGCCTGAAAGCCACAGTTGAGCCTAAGGTTATGAGTCTAAAATGACGCATGTAAATTACTCAGTATGGTTTCAGTAAATGAAAATGTTTAATAAATAATAGCTATTATTGTCATTCTTTTTTGCTGTGTGACAGTAAGTTAAATAACTTCTGTGAGTCTCAGTTTCATCATGAATACAATCAGAAACTTCCAGGGTGTTGCCCACAGAGCTGGCATGCACTGTGAAGTTTTCCAGTAATCACCTAGGGAGTTGATAGGGATGCTCTCTCTCATGTCAACTCAACCATGGAGGGTATATGCAGACTTGCTCCCAGTGAATGCTTAACCAATGCAAAAATGTTAAGCAAAAGGCAGACTAGACTGTGCTTGTAAAATAAGGATGTAAAGGTAGAGGACCTTGGAAACTGGGGGGGAAGGGGGGTGCGCAGACAGGTAAAGGGAGTAGCAGTGAGGTTAGTGGAAAGTTACATGCAAAACCAGAATGGGCTTAGGTCCTGAAGAAAGTGAATTATGATAAATCTTTCAAAATAGCTGGGTGGTGTTAAGGATACCCAGCCAGGCTCAAGGTTGCACTTGTGTTTTCCCTACAGTTCTTTCCTAATTGAATTGGATTTTTTTGGCAATAAGGGAGACTTCCAAAGAGCTGACCAGAAGGATAAATTTTGTACATATTATTATTTGGCTTTCCACTTGTTTTAGATTGCATGCCTGGGCTCAAATTCTTCTTTCTATTGGCTACTATCTCCTTTCATCTTCTTGCAGTCTTTAATGATACCTGAAACAATTACATGCTGAGGGTAACCTTCCAGAAGTACTTGGTTGACTGATTTTCATGATTGCTGCTAATTCAGAGAGCCAAAGGGCTCTGCACTGGACTGGCTCATCTTCATAGTATTCTCATACACCCTTCAGTTTAACAGCCACAATGCCAACACAATTTACAGCAATTTGTTAGAAAAGAGAACAAATACCCTTTTATTTTTCCAGAATCACAGATGTGCTAGAACCAAAGCCAGCAATAGAAAAAAAAAGTCACAAAATTAAGGTCTGTTTTCTGGTCTGTCATCCCATATCTAGTGGTGTCTACTCATTTTCAAGCTCACTGTGCCTCTCTGCCCAGAGCATGCATATGGCCTACTTCCTTACTCTGAACTGTTTCTGTCTTCATGGTCACCTTTCTTCTGTGGACTATTTCCTTTTCATTGAATTCATAAATATTTAAAAATTGTTTTTCTAGCCACTGAGGCATACCCCTCCATAGGTTAAATATTTCACAGCCATAAATTCCTTTAGAGAATTGTAATTTACCTCAAACAAGGGACTTCTAGGCTGAGAATTTCAGACAAATGGATTTATCTACAGTGCAGGTGGTTTAGAATACTTTGACAGTTATTCAAAATTTGTTTTAGCATATTGTTAGCCATTAGGCAGTACTTTAGGTGCAAGCTCCTGTAATTACAGGGAAATAACAGCTGCCCCTTTCTTCTTTTTTTTTAACCCTGTCTTTTATTTTTTAATTATCATATTATTGTTATTCTTGGGGTACATTATTTTTTTAATTTTAATTTTTTTATTATTCATATGTGCATAAAATGCTTGGGTCATTTCTCCCCCCTGCCCCCACCCCCTTCCTTACCACCCACTCTGCCCCCTCCCTCTCCCCCCATCCCCTCGATACCCAGCAGAAACTATTTTGCCCTTATTTCTAATTTTGTTGAAGAGAGAGTATAAGCAATAATAGGAAGGACCAAGGGTTTTTGCTAGTTGAGATAAGGATAGCTATACAAGGAGTTGACTCACATTGATTTCCTGTGCATGAGTGTTACCTTCTAGGTTAATTCTTTTTGATCTAACCTTTTCTCTAGTTCCTGGTTTCTTGGGGTACATTATGACATTTACAAAAGTGCTTACCATATACCTTAGTTAAATTCGCACTCACCATCATTCTCCTTTATCCCTTCCCCATTCCTTTCAACAGGTCTCTTTTTTCACTTTCATACATGAGTACATAATATTTCCACCACATTCACCTCCTACATTCTTTCCTTGTATCCTCCCCCTCTTTCCACTGGTCATACCCCCCCAGATAGGACCTGTTTTACCTTCCTGACCTCCATTTTTGAAATCCCTAAATCCTACAATGGTGATCTACATCATGTGATCTATCAAGCTATATCATAAACCAAGTATATGAACAAATAAAGAAGAAACAGTATGTTCTGTTCTGCGTGGGGCACACATATAATAGATTTTTTTGGCATTGTTGTGCTGAAGTCAGTTAGTAGAGGTTTATAAGAACTGACAAATATTCAGGAATTTTGTGAGCCATTGTTGGTAGCTAGACATCAGCCACCTTGAGAGTGTTATACAGCAGAAAATGGCAATTGCAGTTATCAGAACTTTTTTGTTTTGTTTCTGAAAGCTGGTTTACCAGCCCACCACTGTCAAGTGCTGTTGAAGACAGAACTATTCTATCTGTCAGGAATGTAGATTCCCATCCCTTGAAGAGGTATGTGCCTTTGTGTAACTGGAAAAGCTCATCTGACATTTTCCAGAACCTGGATTTAGTATCCTTCTAATTCTGTTTGCTAATTCTCTTTTCAGGTCTATGCTCACCAGACAGGCTTCTGCTTATTCATTTAGTGCTGGTAGATGAGTTGGTGTTAAATTGTGTTCTTTGAAGTCTTGTGAATTCTAAGACAACCTTTCAGGAAGTTTCTTGGTGAAGGGACACAAGAAGCTTAGCACATCCTTCATCTAGCTTCCACCAGACTGTTTTCTTTGCCTTCTATTTAGATCATCCACAAAACAAAATAAAATGAACCACACATTTGCTTGAAGAAAGCAAACCACTGCTAAATAAGAAAAAAGAACTTTTGAAAATAAAAGCTAGAGTTGTTTGCTCACCAGAAAAGCATATCTCTTAACAACTCTTACTGTTGACAAATTATTATTATTCTGGGTTTAATTCAGCTACTTGTGAGTTCAATTAATATAAGTTCATTTTCCATAAATTGATAAAGCTAGACTGTACCTACCTTAAAATTTGAATTTCCTCACTAACCATGGTATATAAAGATCAGACCTGGCTGTGAGG
The DNA here is from genome assembly GCF_047511655.1 of Castor canadensis. NCBI lineage: Eukaryota > Metazoa > Chordata > Mammalia > Rodentia > Castoridae > Castor > Castor canadensis. The sequence continues at coordinate 90,281,814 of NC_133398.1, forward strand.
AATTGCCTTTCTGGGATTTTTACCATGGTGGTTGGCAGGCCATCCTCTCAGTTCTCTCTTAAATGTAGCAGCCAGGAAACATTCTCTTTGCTTACAAGGAAACCAGAAGATGAGTTAATCAGTTCAGCTGGGCTTAAATCATGGGAAATATTTGCCCTTTGAAAAGGCATTCCATCTAATTATAAAAGCAATCTTATGTTTCTTATAACAATTTGGAAAATTAGAAAAGCAAAAAGCAGAAAATAAAAACTACTTATTTTTTGTTGTTGTTGGTACTGGGGTTTGAACTAACGGCCTCATGCTTATTACTTTTGAATATATATGTTACTATCACAAAATAGTGAGGCAAGCTAATTTTATTTAAAAAAGAGGTTTATTTAGCTCACTTAACAGTTTTGTAGGGTGAGTCCTAGATCAGGTGGTCCCATTGGTTTGACCTCTGATGATGGCCTGAGGATGGATGCTGTCACAATGACAGGAGTACAGTGGGAAAAAGAGCTAACCTCTCTAAAGGGGAGGCTAGCGAGAGATTCCAGGGTAAGGCTCACTTTTATAACAACTTGCTCTTTTGGGACTCAGGAGCTACCTTAACCCTTTCCAAAGGCAGAGCCTCAGAAGACCTATGAACCTTCACTAGGTTAACTTTTAAAAGTCCTATCAGCTCCCATACCACACTGAGACTAAGCCTCCAACACAAGAACCTTTGGGGATACCCACAGTCCACTCATAGTAGCACATAATGTACTTACTTATGTAAACACGTATTCATAGGCAAATTATTTTTTTAAGACTGACATGCTGCCCACTGTGCCAAGAGGGTGGCTCACAAACGACTTTTTAAAAGTGCATTTTAAAAATTTTCCAAACTTTTACTGCACAATGTAGTGTCACTTTACTGGTTTTCAACAGTTTTCTCATCTGTAACACATAGATGTGGATTGATCTATACCTGAACTGCCTCTTCCCTAAATAAAAGCTAATGTAAAAGCTTCAAATTAAAAAAAAAATCAAGCATTTTTTTCAGTGAGTACTGTGTACACATGGCATAATCTAAAGGCAGGATATGGTATTCAACAAACATAAGTCTCCCCCCCACCCTCCCCCTAAAGCCTACCAGTTCTCCCCCAGAGGCACCCATTGTTATCAGTACCATGTTTGTCTTTCAGAAATATCCTGTGTATACAAACATATTTGTAAGATGTAATAATTAATTTAAAGAAAAGATTCATGGTTTAAATATGGAGGTGAAAAATCAAACATTTTTAATCTTTATTAGAACCTCTTGGACCTGAGGATATAGCTCAGTGACAGAATGTTTGCCTAATATGCATAAAGTCCCTGGGTTCAAATGCCAGCACTACCAAAAAACATCTTTTAGAAAACCATTTTTGGTTGTGTTTTTCTTTTTCCTTTTAATTAAGACTACATAACACACTGCATACTATCTAATACATGACATAACATTTTAGTGGGGTTGATGACCATAAAGTTATTTTTCATCAATCATCAATCAGGAAAATGCTTCCTTAATCAATATTCTCCAACTCACCCCTCTCCCCATACTGGGGATTGAACAGAGGGCCTTAAGCAAGTTAGGCAAGTGCTCTACCACTAAGTTACAACCCCAGTCCTTTTTACACTTTTTGAGATAGGGTATTGAGAAATTGCCCAGGCTACCTCGAAGTTACTATGTAGCCTAGGCTGGTTTAGAATTTACAATCCTCCTGTCTCAGCCTCCCAAATAGTTGGGATTACAGATACATACCACCCCATTCAGTTTTCTCTAACTCTGACATAGAATAACGTTTAACTTCAGAAAATTGCCTATTTCTTCAAATCAAACTACGCTAGGATGGATAAAGGGAAACCCTTTTTTGACTTGTGTCTATTAAACTTTTGAATGTATGCAGTAGCCACTCCAGGGATGAACAAGCATGTGCTCATGATGGTTTGACCCAGAAATATTTAAAAGCATGTATCAGCATTGTTAACTAGACCAAAACCTTCTTTTAACCTGTGACAAGTGACTAGAATTCTGTTGTTTTATTTTTCTTTATAGCTAGAGATAGGTTCTGATATGGTTATTGTCCCATGAACACAAATATGTATTAAGCCCCAACTGTATGCAGGTTACTGTAATAGCATCTTCACTTACAGAATTAATTATCTTGTTGATGGAGGGGGATTGGTAAAATGGTAAAACTCAATTTGTTTGTATGTATTCTGGATTTTAGTTGTTGAGGTCAGTAACTCGTGTGGGGTCTGATAAAGTGTGCCACATTCTCTAGGGGAGGGAGAGTTTGTTCCAAGCTTATCATAATAAGACATATATTACTCACAAACAAATTCTGTGTTGGCGATCATTTCAAAGCTATGTGACACTTCTTTTTTTACCTAGTCATGTTGGTTAATTTTCTAGGTCTGTGTCTTGACCATCAAATCACTTTAATAGTTCTTTGCTAAAGCAGAGTTCATACTCTACAAACACACACATTCACATTTTTATACTGCAGGTTGATTCAGCTAGGCATATACTCTTTGACTAACATTTCATATATATTAAACATATTTAATTTCTGTAAAATGTTAAATATGCTTAAATATTTCAGATTGGGTGCCTTGGGGTGGTAGTTGTTTTAAAATTATTTAAAATATTGTAAGCTATTGTTTGGTGCTCACAATGGGGGAAACATGACATTTCTACACTGACTGTCCATCTGAGTAAAGACATCTGCCACAAGCAAAGTGCAAGTAGCAGAACTGCATTGCACCTTGGATTACTTTTTCAATTGCCTCCACACCTGCTTAATTTTGTTTAAACAGATGATTAAAAACACAACCCAAAAACTTCACAGCTCTCAATGTATTCCCTAATCTAACTGTAATAATTTTACATTCCTTACCAGCTCCCATAAAACAGCAGCAAACGATTTATGCGCCTTAAAAAAGGTAAATGATGTCAGTATTTATTAACAATATATTACAGTGCTTTAGTATAGTCAAAACATCAGAATATTAGTAATTTCTCTGACACATTATTTTGGCTTAGACATTTCTTCTTTGCCTTCAAAGGCCAAATTAGCAGTACCATTTTCGTGACTAAATGTAGGCTAAATTCAAAACCTCCAAAAATAAATCAGCAATGATATTTTGTCTGCTGCAGCACCAGGCATCTAATTTATAGGTTTGGCCACAATGTGCAATTCCATTGTTTTCTGGGAACCAGTTCAATGTCCCTCCTAATCTCTTACTATGGGTCTCTCTGGGGTCAAGAAAGGTATAAGCTTTACCGTCGTCCCCAAGGTTTGATGCGACCTGAGTGTCACGAGAGGAGAGCTAAGAGGCGCCTGACCAATGTGGCTAAAAGTCTAGAAGAGTGTGTGATTGGTAGTGGTGGTAAGTTCCAGAAAAAAGGTCGGTGCCCTGTTTGGGAAGAAAAGAAAGGTGATAAGAAGAACTTGGAGGGTCGCTAGCGGAGGGTTGGGTTCGGTTGGGCGGTGTCCACGTGCGGCAAGAGCAGCAGGTGGACAGCGGGCCGCGGCACCAGCAGCTGCACTGCGCGGGTAGCTCATCTTCTCTCCAGCGACCCTGAGCGCGCGCCCCTCCCCAGTGCCCCCCAGCCCCGCCCCGCCCAATGCTTCCTGGAGCCCCGCTCCTCCTGCGCACGCGCCTTACGCGGCGCGCGCGCGTGCGCGAGCCTGCAGAACTGGGCGTGCGGTGGGCGGGGCGCCGTGCTGACGTTGCCTGGGATGCGGGCAGGGTCCGCCGCTGCCTCCGCCGCCTCCGCCTCTTCTGCCACCAGGGTTTGTATGAAAACACCCGGCGGCGGGCGGCGAGGGATTCGCCGTGCGCCCATAGAGCAGCTGCCGGGGCTGTCGGCGAGGAGCTGGGTGTCGAGCCCTGTTCTTTGGCTCTGCTCAGTCCCCGCCAGCGCCCCATCCCGATCCGGTGAGCGTCTCTGCCGCCGTCCGCGCGTCCTGGCCCGCCGCCCCTCCGCTCTCCCCCGGCCGCGGGAACGGCGGGCTGCGGCCGCTTAGTACCTCACCTGACAGGTTGTGTGGCGCGTGTCTTTCTTATGGGGTGGGAGGTGGACTGGGCCTTGCCGGAAGCCCCTGACAGGTCGGGACTTTGCAAGGTGTCAGGGAATTGCCACCCCGACCCTCGGCCCCGGACACCCGGCCGCCTCCGCCCCGGTCCGGCGTGGAGGGTGCCGGTCGCCGCGACGCCCGCGGAGTCGTGCGGAGGGGCGGCGGCCAGCGCCGGGACCCCGCCCTGCACCCACCCGCGGGAGTCCGCAGCCGCTAGCGGGCACCGGTGCTCCGGGGACCCTCGGGTGCACAGCCGTCGCCTGTGTGGTGGGATGGGTGCGTTGGCGGTGGTCCTGCCGCTGGTGGATTGCACAGAGGCGTGTTCTCCGGCGACAACCTGTCCCCGGGTGGGCTCGACTGGAACCCGAATCAGATCGCTGTGCATGACAGTGCAGAGTTGCGGGTTCGCAGCTGCTGGTGTTCAAGGACGCCACTATCCAAATGCACAGTCTTCTTGCTTGGCTCGCTCTGTGGTGGCTTTCCTCCCTGAGCGGTCAGCTTAAATTCAACCCACTTTGAATTGGTGCGTTGGGTTCCTTTCTAGGGAGTTTACCTTTTATAAAATGGAGTTGTAATACATCGTAGTGTAATCATGTGAATGCTGATATAATTTAAGGCACATTTCCCCTTTTGACATGTCTTGCTCAAGTGTCTGAAGGTATCGGAAGTTTTCTTTGACAATACAATATTAATTTTGCGTGGGTGCTTCCCCCTTTTTTGTCCGGTGTTGTAGCAATGTTTAATTCTAATAAAGGACAGTTTGTAGTTAGGATATTGTCATCTTAACCACTCATTTTCACGTACCTTTTCTTTATGTAAACCAAGTAAGCACTTTGTTAATCAGTCTCTGTTTTGAGAAAATTAGAATTATTTTTTGAAATTGTGTTGTGGAATGTTTTCAGTTCGGAAGATCAAAAAAGAAGTGATTTATTTAAGGCTCTTTAAATGGCGCATGTTTTAAAACATGTGCCAGCTATTAAAACCAAACAAAGCGGCCCTGGAAGATCTGTAAGCATTTCCAATGTAGAATCGCACTGAGCTAGTTAGCAATGATGTATCCACCCCTTTTTCTCATCTTGAAGGCAGAGTTCTACTATGACTTATTTGGTTCCCCACCCCACTTCTTTTGAGTTAGATTCTACAGTGGTTTTTAATGAAATAACTTATATAGTGAAGGTTTATTTTTAATGACCTCAAAGCTCTTCCTTGAATTGATTGATCCCGTAGATCACAATAGAACTGCAGTCTCAGTTGAACTCTGAAATGGAAAGAGATAGGCTTAAACCTACCCTTGGGTTTGGCCAGCATTGCAAAACAAATGTATTGCTGTAGCATAAAGTTTTCTAGTAATAATTTTTATTAAGCTTTCCAATTGACTTGAATTGAAAGGCATTTTCTTTAGAAAAGTCTGGCTAGATTGCTATGTAATAATGGTTTATTTCTATTGGTAGAGGTAAAAGGCCTAATACTTGTGAAATTTTATAAACTGTATTATATTCTACATTTTGGATTTTGTTTTTAAAACTCCTCTACAGTGTTTATTTTCAAAATCCATTATTTTTGCCTGAAGTCTCCTAGCATCTGAAAGTTGAGTACAGGTGGTAGCTAAATAATAATGGATGAACCTGTAAGAGGGCCGTCTGCAAATTAAGAATTTCCATCAGCAGCAGTGTCAATGTAAACAACAAAAATTGTCTAGGGTGGGCACTGAATTTAAAACTTAATATTATTTTTGGTCACTGTGTCTGTGTACTGTAGTGTAGTAGCTAAGGAGTTGGACCTCAGCCAGATTGACTGGGTTAGAGTCCTTGCTTTGCTGTAGGCAAGTTATTTACCCTCTTTGTGCTTCAATTTTCTCAACTCCCAAACTGGGGATAATGGTGTTTACCCTTAAGATGATTTCAAATATTAAATGAACTAATATATATAAAGTGCTTATCCCATAGTACCCAGGACATATAGGTGCTCAGTAAATCTTATCACTGTTACTTTTCATCAATCTTCCAAAGGATCTAGTAGTCTGAAAAAAAGACTTCGGGCAGACAGGGCAGTATTAGTGCAGATTAGTTCCACCATGGTACATTTGCTCCTTTGAGGCTGAGAAATTAGTCTCACTGCCAGTGGGTGGAAACATGTAAGTCAGTTTTAAATAGAACAGCTAACCCCTGAACTGCGTGCCCTGGGATGTTGCTGGAGAGCTGCTGAAGTATCCTTGTCTGTCCCTTCTGACAGAACCTTGGATTGTCTCCCTCATGTTGGTGGGAGCTGCTATTTTTGAGTTTGTTATTGGGTGTTTCTTGACTGTCATATGTCAAAAATATCTGTCATAATATTAAGGGATATTTATGTGTTTATCTGATCAGGTATGATGTTTCCAGGATATGCAAAATTATTATTCACCTACCACTTGTACTAAACCTTCTGTATTTTGTTTTCTTCTTTATTGATATTGTATAGAGTGGGGTTTTGTTTTGACATTGTGTTTACTTTCATACATTTTCCTAGGAAAGATTTTTCTTTCCATTAATGATTTTATGTGATTATTCTTGGTTTGTAGAGATCTGATTCAGGTTGAATATTTCATATCTCACATGCCTGGGACCAGAGGTGTTTCAGATTTTGGAATATTTGCATATCCACAGTGAAATGTCTTGGGGATGGTATATAAATCTAAACATGACTTTTATTTATACCTTATACATATAGGCAGCAGGTACTTTTATAAAATATTTTTATTTACTTATTTACTTTTTGTGGTGCTGGGGTTTGAACTCAAGGCCTTGTGCTTGCTGGGCAGGGGTTCTATCACTTGAGCCATGCATCTGCCCCATTACATAATATTTTTAGTGTGCTGGCATTTTGACTATAGTATGTCAGCTGAGATCAGGTATGAATTTTCCACTTGTGGTATCATGGTGATGTTTAAAAAGTTTTGGATTTTGTAATTTTGGATTTAGTATATTTGGATAAGAGATGCTCAACCTGTGTGAATGCTCTATTCTTAAATTAGTTGTTTTCATGCTTTTGGTCTCAGCATCTTTTTACACTCTTAAAAATTATTGGGGAAACTCAAAAGCTTTTGTGAATTATATCTATATTTACTGTACTGTAAATTAAACCAAATTGTTTTGTTAATTCACTTAAAATGGCAATTAGACCCATTAACCCATTATATGTTAGTATAAACAACATACTTTTTAATGAAAAGCAACTGTTTTTACAAAAGAAAAAAAATAAGATAGTGAGAAGAGTGGCATTATTTTACATTTCCTTCCTTCCTTCCTTCCTTCCTTCCTTCCTTCCTTCCTTCCTTCCTTCCTTCCTTTCTTCCTTCCTTCCTTTTCTCTGATAATGGAATCTAGCATCTTAGGCAAGTGCTCTACTACTGACCTATACCACATCTCTCATTTTTGTAAATCGTTAAGGTCTTCTTTAATGCAAATACTTAGATTATCACATTAAATCTATTGCAATATGTTGTTTATGGTGAAGTATATATGTATGGAGGAAATCCAGCAGTTAATAGTTGGAAAAAATAGTTTTTTTGATAGGCTATTCTTTGACATTTCATTAAAACTTCACAAAGATTTCTGAAAGAATAGTTACAATGTGGAACCCAAAATCATAACAGTGGATTTTTAAAACTCTTGTTACATTAAAATCTGCTGGTCTAAAATCTGAATGGATCTTATGCCTGTGCCTGAATTTGTAATATAATTCCTTGGCCATTTGTAAATATTGGTTCAGTGAGTTGTGCACATCTTCCAAATGTTGACATTATTTCATTACACAATACCAAAGAGAGTCACGTTTGTTTCTATCATTGCCAATTTCATCAGAAAGATTTATTGGGAAGCTGTTCAGATCAAGACATGATGGTGGATACGAGTTTTCCAAAGTTTGGATTTTTGCTTGAAAGCTCCTGTTTTACTGTTGGCAACAAATATAACTGCCAGTTGTTTCCTTGAAGCCACAGGTAAACTTACTCTATTCATTTTTGAGAAAACCTCTGCTAGAATATCCAAATTTGAATAAACATGGTATGTTACACATGCTTTCATAATGGTGTTTCATGAAAAAAGAGGCTAATTCAAACTACTAAAATTCTTTGCCTTGAGGCAGTCATCAACCATCATAATTCAGTATGGGACAGAAATATTTCATGCATACTTCCCATTTTGTTAAATAGAATATTAAAAGGATGTATCATCAAAGGCTGAGATTTCATAAAATTAACAAGTTATTGATTATTCAAAGATCTTTTTTTTTTTTTGCAGTTTTTTTACATGTTTGCTAGGCAGACATGAGCCACTCCACCAGCCCTTTTTTGTGTTGGGTATTTTCAAGATTGGATCTTGCAAACTATTTGCCCAGGGCTGGGTTTGAACCTTGATTGTCCTGATCTCTGGCTCCTGAGTAGCTAGAATTACAGGTATGAGCCACTGGCTCCCAGCTTCAAAGACATTCTTAATGAAACTGGCTTTTCTTTTCTTTTTTTCTTTATAACTGCTTGTGCTTGAGGGTGAAAAATATAATTATTAATATTACAGTTTGGTTACTTAATCAGCAAAAAGTTACCTAGACCCCCATCTCAACAAACGAGCCAGGTTAGTGGTGAGTGTCTATAATCCCAGCTAGGCAGGAAGTGTAGGTTGGAGGAATGCAGGGGCAAAAAGCATGAGACTATCTGAAAAATGACCTCCAGCAAAAAGGACAGGAGGTGTGGCTCAAGTAGAAGAGTGCTTGCCAAGTGCAGGGCCTTGAGTTCAAACCCTAGTATCGCCAACAAAACAAAAAAACCCAAAACATAGTAATTTTAATTTGAAAATTTTAATTTTATATTATGAAAATAGTTTTGATTTGAGGGCCCCTAAAAGAATGTCAGGGGTCCATGGGCCATACTTTGAGAACTCCTGGATTTAAATCATAAAGAGGATTCCCACAAAACACAAAACTTTGAATAGAAGGGCAATCCATCTTTGTTTTTGCTTAAGACTTTAGGATCCTGGTAAAGGCATTAGTACAGAAATTATAGTAAAGGTTATTCATAGAAAGTTGAGCCGTTTCTGAGTGATTTAGTCGGGTGCCAATGGGAGAGGATTCCTATGTTAGTAATCTGCAGTGACATCTAAATGTAAAAATGAGATTTGGTAGTACATTTCTATTTAAATTCAGGTCTAACTTTTTGGGAGTTTAAGTATTAAATAAATACTGAAGGCACAATGTGAAAAGCTCAACTAATATCCAGCTTACAAACTAGAAAAAAAAACTGCTTGGCTTCTCTTTTTAATCTGTTAATTTTCATATCATTTATGCCAAGGGTGAAGTATCCTAAGAGTGGTACCCAGCACTTGCCATCTTTGCCTCACATCTTTCCTTATGGAAAAAACATTAAGATTATGAAACTTAAAGGGTGTAGGTAACATTGGGAATAAAAGCTACAATAAGGTCAATAAAGGTCAATAATGACTCCGCTTTAAAGGAAATAAGAGCCACATTGAGTGAGCATTGCCTGGGAACATGGATTCAGGTTACCCTTAATGACATGTTCTACTGTGGAAGAGGTTACATGAACTTCTGTAGTTCACAGAACATAAGAAAGCCATAAATCAATACATTCACCAGTTACATTGGTGGGAGCATCAGTCAGGTAGGTAGGCTCCAGCAAAGTGAGGAAATCTCTCATGGGCTTCAGTTGTTGCCTTGTAGTGTTCTTAGCTTTAGGGTTGTTGGTGGCTACAGGGCTGCTAAGCTTGGTGATAAGTTCCAAGCCATTTATTTATTCGTCACAAGAATGTTAGGTAAGATACAGAAGTTAAGGTAATTGGTTATTATAGGTCTTACGATAGCCCAACATAATTTTGGCTTGTGATCTACAATATTCCATCTCTCCACAATCACAATACTCTAGTCAGCCAAGTCTAGGTTCAAGTCTACTAGGATCTTTAATACAGATGCAGCTTCTTCAGAGAACATCAGTTCACAAGACTGATGGTAGAATAATGTTAAAAAATGGGACACTATATATAATAGAGTTTAATGAAGTAAATAGAATATTGTCATATTTTGAGATGGGGGTCTTGCTATATATCTTAGGTTGGCCTCCAACTAGAGATTCTTCTGCCTCCCATGTAGCTGGAATTTCAGGTATACACCACTGTACCTGTCCAAAAATTACATTTTCAGCAGCTCTTCAGATTTATTAATGTATGATAGGCACACTTTCTGTTTTTTTTTCTTTGCCTGGTGAAAACTAGTTTCTCTCATTTTTTAATTTTGTATCATTCTCATCTTTATTTACATTTCAGATGTGTACTCCCCAATTTTAAATGCAAGGTTCATATTTTGACTTTAAAATTATTTATTTTAGAAATTGTGGTAACATATGCATAACATAAAATTTACTACGTTAGCCATTTTAAAAATATTTAGTTCAAGTGTGTTCACGTTGCTGCCACCATCACCCTCTGTCTCCAGATCTTTTCTCAACTGAAACTCCCTACCATTAAACAGTGACTCCCTCTTTTCCTCTGGGAAGTAGCAGGTTTTTTTCTGTCTCAATGAATGTGACCACTTTAAGTATATTATGTGAGTGTAACCATATAACATTTGTCTTGTTTGTGACTGAGTTGTTTCATTTGTATAGCAATTTCAAAGTTCATGTTGTAGGATGTATTAGGATTTCATTCCTTTTTGAGGCTAACTTTCATTGTCTATTCATTCATGTGTCAGTGGACACTTTGGTTCTCTTTTATGGTTTGCTGTGTAAAAATATAACTTAGGACTTTACTTTTGGTTCTTTTGGGTATATACTCAGAAGTGGAATTTCTGGGTCACATGGTAATTCTGTTTTTAATATTTTTGAGGAACTTTTGTACTGTTCTTGAAAGCAGCTTCACTATGTTACATACATTCCTGCCTACAGTGTGCAAGGGTTCCAGTTTCTCTGTTTTCTGTTTGTTTTTTTTCCCTCCTCTTTTGGGTAGTAGCCATTGTAATGGATGTGAAAAGGGGTATCTCATTGTGGTTCTAGTTGGCAATTACACTGCTAAATTTGGTTTGCTAGTGTTGTGTTGAGGATTTTTGCATCAGTGGTCATGAGGAATATTATTATATCTCTGGCTTTGGTATCAGGGCAAAATAACTCACAGAATGAGTTAGGAAGTTTTCCTTCATCTTCACTTTTTATTTTAGTTTTTGGTGGGCCCGGGGTTTGAACTCAGGGCCTTGTGCTTGCAAAGCAGGGGCTTTACCTCTTGAGCCACACCGCCAGTACATTTTGCTCTGGTTATTTTAGAGATGGGGGTCTTGCAAACTATTTGCTGAAGCTGGCCTCGAACCTTGATCCTTCCAATGTTAGCCTCCCAAGTTGCTAGAATTACAGATGTGAGCCACTGGTGCCTGGCCCATCTTCACTTTTTTAGAAGTTTGTGAAGAATTGATATTAGTTCTTTAGATACTTGTTATAGTTTACCAGTGAAGCTGTCAGGTCCAGAACTTTGCTTTGTCAGGAAATTTTTGATTGTTGATTTAATCTCCTTACTAATTAGGGATCTATTCAGGTTTTCTATTTGTGGCTCAGTCTTGCTAGAAAAAATTTTGGGAATTTTTCCATTTTACCTAGGTTATCCAGTTTGTTGGCACATAGTTATTCATGGTAGTCTCTTACTGTAGAATCCACATTTAATATTTCTTTTTTCATTTCTGATTTTACTAATTTGTTTTTTTTTTTTTATACTATTAAAGACAATTCCGAGAGAATGAAAGTGAAAAGTGTAATGGAGCTCAATAATATCTTTTTTTTTTATTTTTTTTATTTTTTTTTTCATTTTTCTTTTATTATTCATATGTGCATACAAGGCTTGGTTCATTTCTCCCCCCTGCCCCCACCCCTCCCTTACCACCCACTCCACCCCCTCCCGCTCCCCCCCTCAATACCTCGCAGAAACTATTTTGCCCTTATCTCTAATTTTGTTGTAGAGAGAGTATAAGCAATAATAGGAAGGAACAAGGGGTTTTGCTGGTTGAGATAAGGATAGCTATACAGGGCATTGACTCACATTGATTTCCTGTGCGTGGGTGTTACCTTCTAGGTTAATTCTTTTTGATGTAACCTTTTCTCTAGTTCCTGGTCCCCTTTTCCTATTGGCCTCAGTTGCTTTAAGGTATCTGCTTTAGTTTCTCTGCATTAAGGGCAACAAATGCTAGCTAGTTTTTTAGGTGTCTTACCTATCCTCACCCCTCCCTTGTGTGCTCTCGCTTTTATCCTGTGCTCATAGTCCAATCCCCTTGTTGTGTTTGCCCTTGATCTAATGTCCACATATGAGGGAGAACATACGATTTTTGGTGTTTTGAGCCAGGCTAACCTCACTCAGAATGATGTTCTCCAATTCCATCCATTTACCAGTGAATGATAACATTTTGTTCTTCTTCATGGCTGCATAAAATTCCATTGTGTATAGATACCACATTTTCTTAATCCATTCATCTGTGCTGGGGCATCTTGGCTGTTTCCATAACTTGGCTATTGTGAATAGTGCCGCAATAAACATGGATGTGCAGGTGCCTCTGGAGTAACAGTCTTTTGAGTATATCCCCAAGAGTGGTATTGCTGGATCAAATGGTAGATCGATGTCCAGCTTTTTAAGTAGCCTCCAAATTTTTTTCCAGAGTGGTTGTACTAGTCTACATTGCCACCAACAGTGTAAGAGGGTTCCTTTTTCCCCACATCCTCGCCAACACCTGTTGTTGGTGGTGTTGCTGATGATGGCTATTCTAACAGGGGTGAGGTGGAATCTTAGTGTGGTTTTAATTTGCATTTCCTTTATTGCTAGAGATGGTGAGCATTTTTTCATGTGTTTTCTGGCCATTTGAATTTCTTCTTTTGAGAAAGTTCTGTTTAGTTCACATGCCCATTTCTTTATTGGTTCATTAGTTTTGGGAGAATTTAGTTTTTTAAGTTCCCTGTATATTCTGGTTATCAGTCCTTTGTCTGATGTATAATTGGCAAATATTTTCTCCCACTCTGTGGGTGTTCTCTTCAGTTTAGAGACCATTTCTTTTGATGACCAGAAGCTCTTTAGTTTTATGAGGTCCCATTTATCTATGCTATCTCTTAGTTGCTGTGCTGCTGGGGTTTCATTGAGAAAGTTCTTACCTATACCTACTAACTCCAGAGTATTTCCTACTCTTTCTTGTATCAACTGAAAAGTTTGGGGTCTGATATTAAGATCCTTGATCCATTTTGAGTTAATCTTGGTATAGGGTGATATACATGGATCTAGTTTCAGTTTTTTGCAGACTGCTAACCAGTTTTCCCAGCAGTTTTTGTTGAAGAGGCTACTATTTCTCCATCGTATATTTTTAGCTCCTTTGTCAAAGATAAGTTGCTCATAGTTGTGTGGCTTCATATCTGGATCCTTTATTCTGTTCCACTGGTCTTCATGTCTGTTTTTGTGCCAGTACCATGCTGTTTTTATTGTTATTGCTTTGTAATATAGTTTGAAGTCAGGTATCATGATACCTCCTGCATTGTACTTTTGACTCAGTATTGCCTTGGCTATTCATGGCCTCTTGTGTTTCCATATAAATTTAACAGTAGATTTTTCAATCTCTTTAATGAATGTCCTTGGAATTTTGATGGTTATTGCATTAAACAAGTAGATAACTTTTGGGAGTATAGACATTTTTACTATGTTGATTCTACCAATCCATGAGCATGGGAGATCTCTCCACTTTCTATAGTCTTCCTCAGTCTCTTTCTTCAGAAGTGTATAGTTTTCCTTGTAGAGGTCTTTCACATCTTTTGTTAGGTTTACACCTAGGTATTTCATTTTTTTTGAGGCTATTGTAAATGGAATTGTTTTCATACATTCTTTTTCCGTTTCCTCATTGTTAGTGTATAGAAATGCTAATGATTTTTCTATGTTGATTTTATATCCTGCTACCTTGCTATAGCTATTGATGATGTCTAGAAGCTTCTGAGTAGAGTTTTTTGGGTCTTTAAGGTATAGGATCATGTCGTCTGCAAATAGGGATATTTTGACAGTTTCTTTACCTATTTGTATTCCTTTTATTCCTTCTTCTTGCCTAATTGCTCTGGCTAGGAATTCCAGTACTATGTTGAATAGGAGTGGAGATAGTGGGCATCCTTGTCTGGTTCCTGATTTTAGAGGGAATGGTTTTAATTTTTCTCCGTTAAGTATAATGCTGGCTGTAGGTTTGTCATATATAGCTTTTATAATGTTGAGGAACTTTCCTTCTATTCCTAGTTTTCTTAGAGCTTTTATCATGAAATGATGTTGGATCTTATCAAAGGCTTTTTCTGCATCTATTGAGATGATCAAGTGGTTTTTGTCTTTGCTTCTGTTAATGTGGTTTATTACGTTTATTGATTTTCGTATGTTGAACCACCCCTGCATCCCTGGGATGAAGCCTACCTGGTCGTGGTGAATAATCTTTTTGATGTGTTGCTGAATTCGATTTGCCATTATTTTGTTGAGGATTTTTGCATCAATGTTCACTAAGGAGATTGGCCTATAGTTCTCCTTTTTGGAGGTGTCTTTGCCTGGTTTTGGGATAAGTGTAATACTGGCTTCATAAAATGTGTTTGGCAGTTTTCCTTCCCTTTCTATTTCATGGAACAGTTTAAGGAGGGTTGGTATCAGTTCTTCTTTAAAGGTCTGATAGAATTCAGCAGAGAATCCATCAAGTCCTGGACTTTTCTTTTTGGGGAGACTCTTGATTGCTGCTTCAATTTCATTTTGTGTTATAGGTCTATTCAGGTGATTAATTTCCTCTTGGTTCAGTTTTGGATGATCATATGTATCTAGAAATCTGTCCATTTCTTTTAGATTTTCAAATTTATTTGAATATAGGTTCTCAAAGTAGTCTCTGATGATTTCCTGGACTTCCATGGTGTTTGTTGTTATCTCCCCTTTTGCATTCCTGATTCTACTAATTTGGGTTTTTTCTCTCCTCATTTTAGTCAGGTTTGCCAGGGGTCTATCGATCTTGTTTATTTTTTAAAAGAACCAACTTTTTGTTTCATTAATTCTTTGTATGGTTTTTTTGGTTTCTATTTCGTTGATTTCAGCTCTTATTTTTATTATTTCTCTCCTTCTATTTGTTTTGGGATTTGCTTGTTCTTGTTTTTCTAGGAGTTTGAGATGTATCATTAGGTCATTGATTTGGGATCTTTCAGTCTTTTTAATATATGCACTCATGGCTATAAACTTTCCTCTCAAGACTGCCTTAGCTGTGTCCCATAGGTTCCGGTAGGTTGTGTTTTCATTTTCATTGACTTCTAGGAACTTTTTAATTTCCTCTTTTATTGCATCGATGATTCATTCTTCATTAAGTAATGAGTTATTTAGTTTCCAGCTGTTTGCATGTTTTTTGTCTTTACTTTTGTTGTTGAGTTCTACTTTTACTACATTGTGGTCAGATAGTATGCATGGTATTATTTCTATTTTCTTATATTTGCTGAGGCTTGCTTTGTGCCCTAGGATATGATCTATTTTGGAGAAGGTTCCATGGGCTGCTGAGAAGAATGGATATTGTGTAGAGGTTGGATGAAATGTTCTGTAGACATCTACTAGGTCCACTTGATCTATTGCATATTTTAGATCTTGGATTTCTTTATTGAGTTTTTGTTTGGATGACGTATCTATTGATGATAATGGAGTGTTAAAGTCTCCCACAACCACTGTGTTGGCGTTTATATATGCTTTTAGGTCTTTCAGGGTATGTTTGATGAAATTGGGTGCGTTGACATTGGGTGCGTACAGATTGATGATTATTATTTCCTTTTGGTCTATTTCCCCTTTTATTAGTATGGAATGTCCTTCTTTATCTCGTTTGATCAATGTAGGTTTGAAGTCTACTTTGTCAGAGATAAGTATTGCTACTCCTGCTTGTTTTCGGGGGCCATTGGCTTGGTAAATCTTCTTCCAGCCTTTCATCCTAAGCATATGCTTATTTCTGTCGGTGAGATGAGTCTCCTGTAAGCAACAAATTGTTGGATCTTCTTTTTTAATCCATTTTGTCAAACGGTGTCTTTTGATGGGTGAATTAAGTCCATTAACATTAAGTGTTAGTACTGATAGGTATGTGGTGATTCCTGCCATTTAGTTATCTTAGTTGTTAGAAGGTTTGATTGTGTGTACCTAACTTGATGTTACTCTCTACTGTCTTGCTTTTTCTTATCCTGTGGTTTGGTGCTGCCTGCCTTTTCATGGTTAAGTTGGGTGTCACTTTCTGTGTGCAGGATCCCTTGCAGAATCTTTTGTAATGGTGGCTTTGTGGTCACATATTGTTTTAGTTTCTGCTTATCATGGAAGACTTTTATTGCTCCATCTATTTTGAATGATAGCTTTGCTGGGTAGAGTATCCTGGGGTTGAAGTTATTTTCATTCAGTGTCCGGAAGATCTCACCCCACGCTCTTCTTGCTTTTAACGTTTCAGTTGAGAAGTCTGCTGTGATTTTGATGGGTTTACCTTTGTATGTTACTTGTTTTTTCTCTCTTGCAGCCTTCAATATTCTTTCCTTAGTTTCTGAACTTGTTGTTTTAATGATGATATGTCGTGGAGTAGTTCTATTTTGATCTGGTCTGTTTGGTGTCCTGGAGGCCTCTTGCATTGATTTTACTAATTTGATTCTGTTTTTTCCTCTTACTCTTGCTAAAGGTTTTTCAAATTTGTTAATCTTTTTGAAGAATCAGTTTTGAATTTTTCAATTTTCTGTGTTATTCTAGTCTCTATTTTGTTTATTTGTGCCCTATTCTATTTTTTCCTTCTTTCTTTAAGCTTTGGGTTTAGTTTTTTATTTTTCTAGTTCTTAAAGTTAGGTGATTGATTTCAGATCTTTTTTTAAGTGCTTATAGCTACGAATTTCCCTCTTAGTACTGTTTTTTTGGCATCCTATAAATTTTGATATGTCATGTTTTTCCTTTCATTTGTGTTTATTTTTTAAATTTCCCTGTGATTTCTTCTTTGATCCTTTGGTTAAGAATGTGTTGTTTAATTTCCATAAATTTGTGAATTTTCCATTTACTGATTTCTATCTTTTTCTTTTTTTGGTATTAGAGAAGATGCTTTATATAAATATTGTTTAAAATCTATTGACAATTTGTAGTCAAATATATTGTCTTTCCCAGAGAGTACCCTATGTATGTTTGAGAAGAATGTGTATTCTGTTGTTGGGTACAGTGTTGTGTATGTATCTGTTACTTGGCTTTATTGTATTTAAATGTTCTTTCTTCTGCCTGATTTTTCTGTCCTTATTGATAGTAGGGTATTGAGGTCTCCAACTACTATTATAAAACTGTTTTTTCTCTTAATTCTACCAAATTTTACTTTTTATGTTCTGTTATTAGGTGTGTAAATATTTCTAATCACAATATTTCTTGCTCTTTTGAATCTTTTATTAATATATCTTATACTTTGACTTTGATAGCCTTTTTTGAATTTTTTTTCTTTTTGCTTTAAGATCTATTTTGTCTGATATTACTATAGACATTCCTGCTTTCTTGGTTACTAATTTGCAAGAATATATTTTTCCATCCTTTCACTTTGAACTTATTTATGCCTTTGGATTTAAAGTCAGTATCTTGCAGACTGTATAAAGTTGGATCATGTTTCATTATCCATTCTAGCAATCTCTGTCTTTTAATTGGTGAATTTCATTCTTTTAAGTTAAAGTAGTTACTGATAAGGAGGGACTTAATGCTGTTTTAGAACTGTTTGCTGTGTGTGTTATTGCTTTTTTATTTCCCATATACGTCAATTTTTATTGGGATAATAGTGAGAGCTGATGGGTTATGGGACTCCCTCCAATCCCCCTTTTTTCTTTTTCTTTTTTTTAGGCCATAGGTTAGAGGCAGAATGTTTCAAGTAAGAATTTTAATTTTATCTATCACCAGTATAGACTTAGAAAATTTGGCATTTAAGTGTAAAAATAGATGGCTAACTTCTGGGTTGGGGGAAAAGTTATTTTAGATATTTAGTTGAAGAGTAATTAGATCTGATCATCAAACAATAAGACCCTATTTATTTGTAGAGAAATTAAAATGTTACATACCAAAACAAATTAAACCTTTTACATGTGTCTGAACATCTTTTACGGAGTAATGTGTGAGCCATCCAATCTTGTTTATTTTTATTGAGCATACATGGTCAGGAAAGATTTTAGGATGTAAGCTTTTTATGCTTTACTTTTTAAAATAGAATAATGGCAACAATAAATTTGTGTGCAGATTGGGCTAAAACATTCATAACATCACTGAATGTTCCACGAGTAAAGAAACGATGAAAATCTATACCTTAATATAATCATTTAGACAAGGTTAATATAACATAAACCATAATCCAATATATATGTTTATCTTTTAATTTGGATGCTAGGCTGAGGTAATAGTCTCTGTAGGGAATGTTAATCCTTTTGCCTTTAAACTGCAGGTACTATTTACCTTCTTCCATTGAAATGTCTCGCTTTTTCCTTTAATCATGTTACCAAGGTTATGGACATCTTCTTTGGCATGTTCATATTAAATACTCAGGATTTGCAGCTTTCCATTACATTGACATAGCCAGTATGGAGGAATAGTAGTTTCCTTTGAATGTGTTTTCCAAAAGTGGTTTCCTTTTAGATCATGAAACCTTTGTCAAAAGATGATGCCTTTTCAGTGTTCTTGTTTCCCTGACCTCCCTTGTGGAGCCATCTACCTAGATTTTCTTCAACTACATTCTTTCCCTAGTTGCCCACACTCACTCCAATAAGAGCAATTCTAGTATTTAAGAGTAAAGTTGTCATTGTTCATTAGAGTAATGTCTCACAGAAGTTTCGAACAGTGGAAACTTTTTGCCTAATGATATTTTGCAGGGAGATCCATTTGTAAAAAGATGAGAGTAAAACAGTGAAGTTGTTCTGCAAGGAAAGTTAAAGGAACTCTTTCCTCAGATGGTATTTAAATGATTTAGATTGGACTTTTGAGTGTGAGCTGTGTATGTTTCCTTGCATTTTTTTTCTAGCAGATTGTCTAACTTAAAAAAAAATGTAGAACTGGGCATGGTGGTGTGTATGGTGTGTACCTGTAGATTCTCTGAGGCTACTCTGAGGCAGGAGGATCATGTAAGCCCAGGAGTTCAAGACCAGTCTGGGCAACATAGGAAGACTCTATCTTGGTGGGAAGTTTAAAAGCATGCATATTTGAAATGTTTATATTTGTAGAGTATACAGTGTTAATTTTAGGCATCAGTATTTCTTCTGAAGTTTTTTTGTTTTTTGCAGAATGAAAATTAGGACAGCTAAAGTATATGAAATTCTGATGTGTGGTGCATGTGTGCATGTTTATGTGTGTTTAATGCCTGACTGATTAGCTTAATTTCAGTTTTAAGTCAGTGAGAACAGAGTTTCAGTTTTTAGATTCTGTGTGCTCTGGAACTAGATGTTACTGAAAATGATCAGAATAACCTCAAAAATTCAGAGGATTAAAAATTTGTCTTATTTTTGCACTATAGTAGACAAAACTGCTTGCTTTTTCTTAAGTATAGGCTACCTAGAGCAGGTTGATACTGCTTTATGATTTTCTGCCAATAAGATCAAATTTCCGCATTTAATTCCAATAATAGCCACCATTAAATATATAAAAGTCAACTCCTTTCTCATTAGGAAATGCTTAAGCAAAGTGTAAAAGTTCCAATTTCTCCACTTGTTATTATTTTATTCTTTTTATTACAATCATTCTCATAGTTGTAAAGCATTTCATTGCAGGCTAAGCTTTAAAATAGAGGCTAGGCATAAAAGATGGAGTTAATATTCCAGTTAGTGTTTAATTGGCTGACCTAAGAATGTAACCATTAGTAGCAGATCTTAACCTTGGCTATGCATGTCACTTCCTAATTAAAAAATAGTGCAGCTTTTTTATTTCTGATAGATAAATAACTCAGATCTCCAAAGAGCTAGGTGGGTCTGTAATTTTGCTTTTGTGACAAAGGTCATTGTAGTCCCTCAGGGGAAACAGGCACTGTGGCAGAATAAATTCAAGCCTTAATTTAGGAATGGTTGAATTATGAAAGTTTCCACAGAGACTTTTTAAATGCAGTTTTATTGAAATATAACTTACATACCATACAATATAGTTCTATAAAGTATGCCTTTAGTATATTCAGAGTTATAGAACCATCACCAGGGACAATTTTAGACTTATTTATTACCCCCAATATAAATCCCACCCCTCTTAGCCATTATCTTGCAACCTCCTTGACTCCTATTTTTGAATGCAACCACTAACTTACTTCCTGTTTCTATAGCTTTACTTATTTTGTATGTTTCATATGAACTGGGCCTAACTAGTGTATTCAAGGTTCATTCTGGATAGCCTGTGTGTACTCAGTACTTCATCCTTTATTGTCAGTGAATAATGTGCATTTGGATCATCTCCACTTTTTGATTATTATGAATAATAATATGAACATTCATGCAAGCTT
Organism: Castor canadensis; assembly: GCF_047511655.1. Taxonomy (NCBI): domain Eukaryota; kingdom Metazoa; phylum Chordata; class Mammalia; order Rodentia; family Castoridae; genus Castor; species Castor canadensis. The sequence continues at coordinate 90,302,390 of NC_133398.1, forward strand.
TTGTGTGGACAAAAGTTTTAAATTTTGGGGGTTATATACCTAGTAGTGAAATAGCTTAGTTATATAGCAACTGTATGGTCAGCCTTTTGAGTTGCTGCTAGACTATTTCCAAAGCAGCTGTACTATTTTACATTCCTATCAGCAAAGTGTAAAAGTTTCAGTTTCTCTACCTGTTGTTATCTTTTTTATTACAACCATTCTCATAGTTGTAAAGTATTAAACTATAAAAAATAGTTGACATCACAGCTTTATGTCATCTCTGAGGATATTCTTCCTTGCTTAAATAACTTATTTAAAAAGAAACCAGAGAAGATTTAGTTGTAGAGAAAGAATCCATTCTATCCTAACCAGAGGAGGCTTACTGTGGACAAATAATTAAAGACTTGTTGGAATGTATCAGTTTGGGTTATCTCATCAGAGGCACTCTTGCTGCAGAACTGCCTGGGCTCTTGGTGAAGCTGTATATGCTGCAGGAGCCTGAGAGCAGAGAAACTATCCTTGTTTCAGGAGTGGGGCCCTGGAGATGCTTTGCCTGTTATCACCAAGTGAATGACCTGGAACCAGGAAGTTAAATCCTTTTCCTTGCAGTGTTTTTCCAATGCCCTCTACTGAAAAAGCTTAATATGCCAATGGGAAAAGAAAAAAAATTTAAGAGCCAAGAAAAATGATGAATTTGGAGATAAGAGGCAATAAATCAATATCTGGCACAGGTATTAAGTGGCTTGCAGCATTGTTAGGAGAGCTGAAGAAAGATTGTAGGTTGAACTTTAAGGAACAACACCCAAAAATCTTAGCACAGAACGAGGAAACAGAGAATTATCTGTCATGATTAAGAAGCTTCCTGCTTAATTGTGAAATTGCTTCTAGAGCATTGTTTCTGAAACCACACTGTTATTTCACAATTAGAAAACTGTTGAGGTCAGGAGGCTATTGTGATCAGGAACCTCCTGCTAAATGTACTTATTAGCTGTGGACCAATGCTCTGGTCTGCATCAGCTCTGCTTATTTGTGACTAGACCAGACCCTCTCAATCTTTGTACTCTGGAGGAAACATGAAATAACATGCAAGCCTCTTGTCTTTTTCAAAATAGCCGCTCTAGCCGGTGTGAGGCAATGTCGTGGTTTGCTCTTCCCTGGTAAGTGATGTTGTGTACCTTTTCATAAACCTGTTGGCTATTTTTATGTCTTTTTTGGAGAGGTGGGGGAAGCATTCCATCCTTCTCCTATGCAGTGCAGCCTCCAGTTATCAGGGTTACCTCCAACCAAAGGAGCACAGTCCTACTGGTACTATGGCTGATTTCTAACAAAACTGTTCCGGTGGGTGCTCATGTACTGCGAATACTGCCATTGCTTGTTGTATAAAAGTTAAAAAAAAAAAAGCTTAAAAACATTTAAAACTGTGATCTCTTAAAGAACCTTAGTAGCATATTGTGGATCCACCTTGGACTTGACTCTGGGTGTCTGCATATACTGCTGTAGACAACTAAACATGTTTACTTACATCTGTGCTTGTGTGTGGAGCTAGGTATCCTTTGCCTGACTTTCCATCTTCTAAGTCTCTCACAAATTAATGAACTCAAATAACACCAGAAACTTCAGCTGTAGGGAAGTCTGGCATATACATATATTTAACTTTTAAGCTTCTGAAATAACAGGCACTCCATGGGAACTTAGGATAGATATTATGTGCAATATACTATATTTACCATATTATTGGATTTTCAAAACTGAAGATTTTCTTAATCATTTGTGTAAGTAAAATTTTCTTAAAAGAAAACTTTAAAACATTGGTTTGTTATTCAAATATTTATTTAGTACCTGCCATGTGTTGGCACTGTTCTAGGTGTTTGAGAGGCATTTAGTGACCAAAGCAAAGATCTTAAATTCTAGAACTTAAATTTAAACTTAAATTTAAGAACTTAAATTCTAGTGGAGAGAGATAATGAACAATATACATTGTTAAATACTTAATCTAGTTTACAGAGTGATTAAAAGTCAATTAGGGACCACTGAAATATTAGATATCATATCATGTGACTTCTTACCTGGTTACATTAAGATCCTTGGATTTCTACCACTTTTTTCTTATAACCTTGAGGAAATAAAGGAATTGATTATGGTTGCATTTGTAGTCATTGGTAGTGATAAGCTGCTAAAGATCTGGGGTGAATTAGATTGCAAGATTTATGTAGTATGATGACACATGTACTGAACACTTGCAGATTTACAAGAAGAAACTGATTTTGTTCCTTAAAAGTTGATTTTGACATGTCTTCATAAAGACATCACTTAGGAATAACAATTTTCAAAATCATCCTATTCCATTTGACTGCTACAACAAAATTCACTAAACTGGGTAATGTAATAAACAGTGGAAGTTTTTACTGACAATACTGGAGGCTGGGAAGTCTAAGATCAAAAAACTGGCAGATTATGTATTTGGTTGAGGGCTCATTATATGGTTCATGGATCTCCCATGGTAGAAGAGGCAAGCTAGCTTTCAGAGGTTTCTTCTATAAGGATACTAATTACTACTTTAAGGGCTCCACTTTTATAACCTAATTATCTTCCAAAGGCCCTTCCCCCAATACTATCACCTTGGTGGTTAAGATATCATCACATCAGTTTTGGAGGAACACTAGCATCCACAGCATGGGAAAAATATTCAGGTATTTTTTAATTATCCTAAATGAGACAGCAATAAGTATTCTGGAAGAAGGCAAAGGAGGCAAGGGCGATGGGTTTTCTAGGGTCTAGATGTGGCTTATAGTATTAAATGGGATCCTTGCAATAGGCTCTATTGAAAAGGTCATTTTTGAGCAAAAAAGAGAAAGACAGAATTAGTGATTAGGATATCTGGCAGAACACATTCCAGGCCAAAGGAATAGCTTGAGCAAAGGCACTAAGGCGAGACTGACCCTGGCATGTTGGAGGAAAGCCAAGAAGCTCAACCAAACATGCTGACAAAATGAGTGAGCCAGTGGAGTTGTAGATAGGGGCTGAAATCAGGTTGGTAATGACTAGGGGTATTCTCTTAGGGCTCTTGGTGCCAGTGAAATAGACAGCATTGCAGCTTTTGAGCTGTGTGATGAAGAACTTTCCACCTATGGTTGTTTTTTTTCCAAGGTTTTTTTTTTTTTTTTTGGTGGTACTGGGGATTGAACTCAGAGCCTCAAGCTTACCAGACAGGCGCTCTACCACTTGAGCCACTCTGCCATCCCTCTTCAAGATTTTAAAAGGATTGTTCAGAATGTTGTGTTGAGAATAAACAATGGGGGATGGAGTATGGTGGGGCAAAGTGAGAGGAAAGACTAGTGATAATGGTGACATGATTGTGGCTGTAGGTGGTGAAGTCATCAGATTCTCAATACATTTTGAAAGTAGAAACAGCAGGACTTCCTGATGGATTGCATAATGGGAATAAAACAGGAGACAAGGATGAAGCCAAGGTTTTGGGCTGAGCAATTGGACAGATACAAAATTATTTTTAAATCAGAGGAAGAAAGTAAGGGCAAAACATGCTTAGAAGGGAAGGTCAAAAGATCAGTGAATTTGTTAAGTTGTAATATTATAAGACATTAAGTGAGATGTTTGAGTGGTCATGAAACTAGGTGAGATATTAATGAAGAGACTATGGTTATAAGAGGTCAAGAAAGAGCTGAACCCTGGGCCTTTTAGTAAAGGCAGCTTAGAAGTTTTCAGTGAGATAGGCAGAAACGAGATGTGACCAAATGAAGAAAAGTATTTCCAACAAGAAGGCTTGGTCAGCTGTATTGAATGCTGCTGAGTCTGTAAGTAAGATGACTGGTAATTGATAGTTGGATTTCATAACATGGAAGTCACTGGTTTCTGACAGAAGCAGTATTGATGGAGTAGGGGGAGAAAACCTGATTGCAGTGTGTATGAGAGAGAATGGAAAGAGAGGTCTTGTTGATCATATGTATGAACAACGTTCAGTAGCTGAGTTGGGGAAAGGGAGCATGAAAGTTTTATTATCCCCTCCCCTGATATACAGAAGTAGCAACATTGATTTTATGGTGATGAAGATGATCCAATAAAAGGAAAGGAATGGAACCTCAGTTCTGTGGTTAGTTATTGTAGTCACTCTTACACATGCTGTTAGCTTCATTGCCCCCTCTTGCTTTGTCATGGCTGTCTGGCAAAACCATGGACTTGGTGACATGTAACCCTTCTGCTTCTAGGTGCTTGCCTGGTCTTTCTATTACACCATATGTACTGAACACTTTTAAACTTTCACAACACAAAGGTTTTTCCTTTACTCTGAAGTACTCTGGCCTCAGGCTTCAGCAGTAAAAAGCAGTGTGTGAGGAACACATTGGTTAGCCCTAGGATTATAGGGTTGAGAGCTGGCCTTTTTTGTAGGGGACACTTAAGTCCCACAAAACAGAATTCTTTGTGCTAGTCAGTTTCTTCAGTGAAGATTATTTGCCAGAGGTTCAGTACCTCATTGTTGAGTATTTTCTACAATAGTAGGGCATGGAGATGTTGAGGAGGTAGGAAGTTATTAGCAATTAAGATGTTTTAGTTAGCTTTGTCATTTCTGAGTGTTTGGGATCCCAGTTTCCTAGGTTCTTCTGGGCTGAGTCCATTTCCTTTTTTACCCTTGTTTTCTATTTTGTCACTATAGGTTTAAATATAACTTTATTTCTTTACTGTCTGCTTTGATCCAGTCCTGGGAGGGAGAGGAGAAAAATGCCTCTGGTTAAGTATTTTATTGTGAAATTTGAGTCATTTCTTAAGTGTTGAAATGGATTTGACTATGATATAAGCACCCAACATTAATTTTTTCTACTGTAGTGATATTTACAGTGAGAACTAGGCATGATTATACATGCCTATAATGCCTTTTCTTGGGAGGCTCAGATAGGAGGATTGTGAGTTTGAGGTCAGCTTGAGCTACATATAGAGTTGAAATCCATTCTGGGCTACATAGACTCTTGTCTAAAAACAAAAAAAAACATGTACAAGATTCACAGCTAACCTTTTCATGAGATGCACTGTTATTGTAGTTTTAGAGAAATTTATATACTCAAAAAGTAGAAAAGACTTAACTTTCTGTTTATGCAGCAGTAGTGTTTTTGAAAACACAAGAGTTTTTTTCTCTTCTCTTTGGATATATTATGATTCTTAATTAATTTGAAAATTGGAAAAGGTACTTTGACTTTATAATCATTTAAAAAATAAGTCAATTAATGAAAAGACTAGTTAGCAGTTTTAAATTTATCATTTTATATAGTCATATTTCTTTTTTTGAGATGAGAAAAATGAAAAATAATTTTTGTGTTATATTCAGTAGTTTGTTGTTGAAGAAAAGCACTCAGAATACTTGAATCTTCTAAATCTACAAGTGAAACAATTTGAAACCTGTTTTTTGCATGTTTGTTTACCTTTAAATATAACATTACTAAATATTACATAAATGTGATTAACTTGTTAGATTAGCATTGATTGTTTCCTTTTCTAGTGATATTAGAATTATGCTTCAGTACACATTGGTATGTAAAATTAAATGATATTCAGGGTATTTTTGGGTGAATAATTTTAAAGTAAATCTGAAAAATTAGAAAAACTTAGTGAATCAAGATGTAAGGTTGATAAAGTATATAATACTGTGTACACATGTATGTAAATGGAAAAATGATCTCTGTTAAAACTGTTCCAGGAATGGAGGGAGGATGGGATGAAGGAGAGTGATGGAGGGAGATGAGAGAATTTTTGTAAATGACACAATGTACCCCCACCCAGCACAATAAAAAATATTTTCCAAAGATGAAAGCATTAAATATGATAGTGTTACAGAAGCTTTTTATTCTTTTAAAACAATTTACTGTTTATTAAGAATGTTTTTATATAGAAATAATCAAACATATTTACCAGCATTGGCTACTGTGTGAATGGTAGGCAATAAATTTATTAATCACAGGTTGCTATGGTTAGTTTGATTATTTTAAAGAGGACTATTAGAACTGTCTCAAAGGAAATCTTAACACTGTGATCATATACTGTTACGTTTTTTTTGTTGTTTTTTTAAATTCATTTATTCACATGTGCATACATTGTCTGGGCCATTTCTTCCCCCTGCCTCCTGCCCCCTCCCTTCCCCCTTACCCCTCCTTGCTTCCAGGCAAAATCTGTTTTGCCCTTATCTCCAGTTTTGTTACAGAAAAAGTATAAGCAATAATAAGAAAGATAAAGCGTTTTTGCTAGTTGAGATAAGGATAGCTAACAGAGAGATTCCTAGCATTTCTTCCATGTACAAATGTGTTACATCCCAAGTTGATTCATCTCTAACTGACCTTTTCACTAGTTCTTGATCCCCTTCTCATATTGACCTCTGTCACTTTAAGGTTTCTGTATTAGTTCCTCTGCAGTGGGGACATCAAATACTATCATGTTTTGGGTTTCTTACCTATCCCCATACCTCCCATGTGTGCTTTCCCCTTATCATGTGACCCAGGTTCAACCACATTGCTGTATTTGCCCTTGCTCTGAAGTCCACATATGAGGGAGAACATACGATTTTTGGTTTTCTGAGCCTGGCTAACCTTGCTCAGAATGATGTTCTCGAGTTCCATCCATTTACTTGAGAATGACAAGATTTCATTCTTCATGGCTGAGTAAAATTCCATTGTGTATGAGTACCACATTTTCTTAATCCATTCGTCAGTAGTGGGTCATCTTGGCTGTTTCCATAACTTGGCTGTTGTGAATAGCGCTGCAATAAACATGGGTATGAAAGTGCTTCTGGAGTAACCTGTGTCGTATTTCTTTGGATATATCTCCAGGAGTGGGATTGCTGGATCATATGGCAGATACATGTTTAGATTTTTAAGAAGCCTCTAAATTTTTTTCCAGAGAGGTTGCACTCGTTTGCATTCCCACCAGCAGTGTACGAAGGTTCCTTTTCCCCCACATCCTGGCTAACACCTGTTGTTAGTGGTGTTTTTATGATGGCTATTCTAACAGGGGTGAGGTGGAATCTTAGTGTGGTTTTGATTTGAATTTCCTTTATGGCTAGAGAATGTGAGCATTTTTTCTTGCATTTTTGGCCATTTGAATTTGTTCTTTTGAGAAAGTTCTGTTTAGTTCAGTTGCCCATTTCCTTATTGGTTCATTGAATTTGGGAGAATTCAGTTTTTTGAGTTCCCTATATATTCTGGTTATTAGTCCTTAGACTGATGTATACCTGGCAAATATTTTCTCCAACTCTGTGGGTGGTGTCTTAAGTTTAGAAACCATTTCTTTGGTTGTGCAGAAGCTTTTTAGTTTTATGAAGTCCCATTTGTCCATACTTTCTCCTAGTTGCTGAACTGCTGGGGTTCTATTGAGGAAGTCCTTACCTATACCTATTGCTTCCTGAGTATTCCCTGCTCTTTTCTGTACAAACTTCAGAGTTTTGGGTCTGATATGAAGGTCCTTGATCCATTTTCAGTTGATACTAGTACAGGGTGATAAACATGGATCTAGTTTCAGTAATTTGCAGACTGCTAACCAGTTTTCCCACAGTTTTTGTTGAAGAGGCTGTCTTTTCTCCATTGTATATTTTTAGCACTCTTGTCAAAAATAAGGTGGCCATAGCTGTGTGGATTCATATCCAGGTCCTCTGTTCTGTTCCACTGGTCTTCATGTCTGTTTTTGTGCCAATGCTATGCTGTTTTTTTATTGCTATTGCTTTGTAATATAGTTTGAAGTCAGGTATTGTGATACCTCTAGCACTGCTCTTTTTGCTGAGTATTGCCTTGGCTATTTGTGGTTTTTTTTTTTGTGTGTGTTTCCAAATGAATTTTAGGGTAGGTTTTTCAATCTCTGTGATGAATGTCATTGGGATTTTGATGGGAATTGCCTTAAACATGTAGATTGCTTTTGGTAGTATAGCCATTTTTACTATGTTGATTGTACCAATCCAAGAGCACAGGAGATCTCTTCACCTTCTGTAGTCTTCCTCAGTCTCTTTCTTTGGGGGTTTGTAATTATCCTTGTAGAGGTCACTCACATCCTTTTTTAAGTTTACTCCTAGGTATTTGATTTTTTTGAGGCTGTTGTAATTGGAATTGTTTCCATATATTCTTTCTCAATTTGTTCATTGTTGGTGTATAGAAAAGCTAATGATTTTTGCAAGTTGATTTTGTATCCTGCCACCTTGCTGAAGCTGTTTTTGATGTCTAGGAGTTTCTGGGTAGAGTTTTTTGGGTCTTTAAGGTATAGGATCATATCAGCTGCAAATAGGGGTGTTTTTACAGTTTCTTTACCTATTTGTATTCTTTTATTTCTTCTTCTTGCTGATTACTCTGGCTAGGAACTCCAGTACTATGTTGAATAGGAGTGGGGATATTGTGCACCTTTGTCTCGTTCCTGATTTTAGGGGAAATGATTTCAGTTTTTCACCGTTTAAGTATGATGTTGCCTGTAGGTTTGTCTTATATAGCCTTTATATTATTGAGGTACTGTCCTTCTAGTCCTAGTTTTCTTAGAGCTTTTATCATGAAGTGATGTCAGATCTTGTTGAAGGCTTTTTTTGCATCTATTGAGATGATCAAGTGGTTTTTGTCTTTGCTTCTGTTGATATGCTGTATTACATTTATAGATTTATGTATGTTGAACCACCTCTGCATCCCTGGGATGAAGCCGACTTGGTCATGGTGAATGATCTTTCTGATGTGTTGTTGGATTCAGTTTGCCATTATTTTATTGAGGATTTTTGCATCGATACTCATTGAGGAGATTGGCCTATAGTTCTCCTTTGTGGAGGTGTCCTTGTCTGGTTTTGGGATGAGTGTAAAACGGGCTTCATAAAATGAGTTAATTGTCTGGTACACTCAAAGCACCCTGCCCTCTTTGCTGCATGTCCTTTTCAGTTCCTTGTTTATTATTCAGTTTTGTTTTTGTTTTTTTTTGCAGGGCCTGGGGGTCCATCTGTCCAGGGGGCTATGCTGGTTTATCCCAGAGGTGGCTGTGGGAGTAGCATGCTGCTTATTTGCTCACCTGTTGGTCTGCATCACCCAGGCAGGTTTGGAGCCAGCGTCTGGTGGTGCAGGAGCCCTCCTGTTTTCGTAGTGTAACATTGTGTGGAGAAGCTTTGTATGGGCTGGGGGCTTGGGCTGTCAGATTTTGCTTCTTCTTGGCGGTTTTTCTCTGTCAAGTGTGGCTCCAGCATCTCAGCAAGATTTTTGATTTATGGAGCTTATGCTGTCTGCTTCCTCCCTCTAGTCAGCATCTTGGATTCTCTCAAATGTTCGGTTTTTGTACTTCTGTAGCTCCAGGATTTTGATTGTCTAGTTCATTTTAGATATTTTAAGTTACACATTGCACACTGAAGTGACCTGCCAGAAGCATGTGAGGCTCATTCTGTTTTTATCAGTGTTATTTTGTGTTGCCTGTAATGAAAACTATCAGTTATATGACTTTTGTAACATATATAGAAAACAGAATTGTGTGTTTTAATATTATGTCTTTCTTCTAGATTATCTGCAATGGTGAAATGAAGTAACTCAAGATGAGCAAGTTAAAAGTGGTATCAGAGAAAAGGTATTGTAATTCTACACATTGATATATATAAATTATAGAAGTAGTACATGACACAATTACTTGAAGCTGATTACCTTAAAATATGATTAATAGTATGCTATACATTTATTTTATTAATATTTAATTTTTCAGTTAAAGTAGGAGTTAGCAACCATGACCCATGGGTTAAATCTGGTCTCCTTCCCATTTTTGTGTGGCTGTTGAGCTAAGAATGGTTTTTACACTTTTAAATTGTTAAAAAAATTAAAATAATGTTTTGTGATGCATGAAAACTATATGAAACTCAAATTTTAGTGCATGCATTAAAATTGTTTTTTATAATTTTTATTTTTTTTATTATTCATATGTGCATACAATGCTTGGGTCATTTCTCCCCCCTGCCCCCACCCCCTCCCTTACCACCCACTCCGCCCCCGCCCTCTCCCCCCAACCCCCTCGATACCTGGCAGAAGCTATTTTGCCCTTATCTCTAATTTTGTTGAAGAGAGAGTATAAGCAATAATAGGAAGGAACAAGGGGTTTTACTAGTTGAGATAAGGATAGCTATATAGGGAGTTGACTCACATTAATTTCCTGTGCATGTGTGTTACCTTCTAGGTTAATATCTTTTTGATCTAATCTTTTCTCTAGTTCCTGGTCCCCTTTTCCTATTGGCCTCAGTTGCTTTTAAGGTATCTGCTTTAGTTTCTCTGCGTTGAGGGCAACAAATGCTAGCTAATTTTTTAGGTGTCTTACCTATCCTCATATCTCCCTTGTGTGCACTTGCTTTTATCTTGTGATCAAAGTTCAATCCCCTTGTTGTGTTTGCCCTTGATATAAAGTCCACATATGAGAGAGAACATACGATTTTTGGTCTTTTGGGCCAGGCTAACCTCACTCAGAAGGATGTTCTCCAATTCCATCCATTTACCAGCAAATAATAACATTTCGTTCTTCTTCATGGCTGCATAAAATTCCATTGTGTATAGATACTACATTTTCTTGATCCATTCGTCAGTGGTGGGGCATCTTGGCTGTTTCCATAACTTGGCTATTGTGAATAGTGCTGCAATAAACATGGGTGTGCAAGTGCCTCTGGAGTAAACTGTGTCACAATCTTTTGGGTATATCCCCCACAGTGGTATTGCTGGATGAAATGGCAGATCAATGTTTAGCTTTTTAAGTAACCTCCAAATTTTTTTCCAGAGTGGTTGTACTAGTTTACATTCCCACCAACAGTGTAAGAGAGTTCCTTTTTCCCTGCATCCTTACCAGCACCTGTTGTTAGTGGTGTTGCTAATGATAGTTATTCTAACAGGGGTCAGGTGGAATCTTTGTGTGGTTTTAATTTGCATTTCCTTTATTGCTAGGGATGGTGAGCATTTTTTCATGTGTTTTTGGCCATTTGAATTTCTTCTTTTGAGAAAGTTCTGTTTAGTTCACTTGTCCATTTCTTTATTGGTTCATTAGTTTTGGGAGAATTTAGTTTTTTAAGTTCCCTTTATTTCTGGTTATCAGTCCTTTGTCTGATGTGTAGCTGGCAAATATTTTCTCCCACTCTGTGGTGTTCTCTTCAGTTTAGAGACCATTTCTTTTGATGAGCAGAAGCTTTTTAGTTTTATGAAGTCCCATTTATCTATGCTATCTCTTAGTTGCTGTGCTGCTGGGGTTCCATTGAGAAGATCTTACCTATACTTACTAACTCCTACTATTTCCTACTCTTTCCTGTATCAACTTTAGAGTTTGTGGTCTGATATTAAGATCCTTGATCCATTTTGAGTTAATCTTGGTATAGGGTGATATACATGGATCTAGTTTCAGTTTTTTGCAGACTGCTAACCAGTTTTCCCAGCAGTTTTTGTTGAAGAGGCTGCTATTTCTCCATCGTATATTTTTAGCGCCTTTGTCAAGGACCAGTTGGTTATAGTTGTGTTACTTCAAATCTGGGTCCTCTATTCTGTTCCACTGGTCTTCATGTCTGTTTTTGTGCCAGTACCATGCTGTTTTTATTGTTATTGCTTTGTAATATAGTTTGAAGTCAGGTATTGTGATACCTCCAGCATTGTTCTTTTGACTGAGTATTGCCTTGGCTATTCGTGGCCTCTTGTGTTTCCATATAAATTTCACAGTAGATTTTTCAATCTCTTTAATGAATGTCATTGGAATTTTGATGGGAATTGCATTAAACGTGTAGATTACTTTTGGGAGTATGGATACTTTTACTATGTTGATTCTACCAATCCATGAGCATGGGAGATCCCTCCACTTCCTATAGTCTTTCTCAATCTCTTTCTTCAGAAGTTTATAGTTTTCCTTATAGAGGTCATTCACATCTTTTGTTAAGTTTACACCTAGGTATTTGATTTTTTTTTGAAGCTATTGTAAATGGAATTGTTTTCATATATTCTTTTTCAGTTTGTTCATTATTAGTGTATAGAAATGCTAATGATTTTTCTATGTTGATTTTATATCCTGCTACCTTGCTGTAGCCATTGATGGTGTCTAGGAGCTTCTGAGTAGAGTTTTTTGGGTCTTTAAGGTATAGGATCATGTTGTCTACAAATAGGGATATTTTGACAGTTTCTTTACCTATTTGTATTCCTTTTATTCCTTCTTCTTGCCTAATTGCTCTGGCTAGGAATTCCAGCACTGTGTTGAATAGGAGTGGAGATAGTGGGCATCCTTGTCTGGTTCCTGATTTTAGAGGGAATGGTTTCCGTTTTTCTCCATTAAGTATAATGCTGGCTGTAGGTTTGTCATATATAGCTTTTATAATGTTGAGATACTTGCCTTTTCGTCCTAGTTTTCTTAGAGCTTTTATCATGAAATGGTGTTGGAGCTTATCAAAGTCTTTTTCTGCATCTATTGAGATGATCAAGTGGTTTTTGTCTTTCGTTCTGTTAATGTGGTTTATTACGTTTATTGATTTTCATATGTTGAACCACCCCTGCATTCTTGGGATGAAGCCTACTTGGTCGTGGTGAATAATCTTTTTGATGTGTTCTTGAATTCATTTGCCATTATTTTATTGAGGATTTTTGCATCAATGTTCGTTAAGGAGATTGGCCTATAGTTCTACTTTTCAGAGGTGTCTTTGCCTGGTTTTGGGATAAGTGTCATACTGGCTTCATAAAATGTGTTAGGCAGTTTTCCTTCCCTTTCTATTTTGTGGAACAGTTTAAGGAGGGTTGGTATCAGTTCTTCTTCAAAGTTCTGATAGAATTCAGCAGGGAATTCTCTTGTTTGCTGCTTCAATTTCATTTTGTGATATAGATGTATTCAGGTGATTAATATCCTCTGGGTTCAGTTTTGGATGATCATATGTATCTAGAAATCTGTCCATTTCTTTAAGATTTTCAAATTTATTTGAATATAGGTTCTCAAAGTAGTCTCTGATGATTTCCTGGACTTCCATAGTGTTTGTTGTTATCTCCCCTTTTGCATTCCTGATTCTACTAATTTGGATTTTTTTCTTTCCTCATTTAGTCCAGTTTGCCAAAGGTCTGTCGATCTTGTTTATTTTTTCACAGAACCAACTTTTTGTTTCATTAATTCTTTGTATGGTTTTTTTGGTTTCTATTTTGTTGATTTCAGCTCTTATTTTTATTATTTCTCTCCTTCTATTTGTTTTGGGATTTGCTTTTTGTTGTTTTTCTAGGAGTTTGAGATGTATCATTAGGTCATTGATTTGGATCTTTCAGTCTTTTTAATATATGCACTCATGGCTATACACTTTCCTCTCAGGACTGCCTTTGCTGTGTCCCATAGGTTCCAGTAGGTTGTGTTTTCATTTTCATTAACTTCCAGGAACTTTTTAATTTCCTCTTTTATTTCATCAATGACTCAATGTTCATTAAGTAATGAGTTATTCAGTTTCTAGCTGTTTGCATGTTTTTTGTCTTCACTTTTGTTGTTGAGTTCTAGTTTTATTGCATTGTGATCAGATAGTATGCACGGTATAATTTCTATTTTCTTATATTTCCTGAGGCTTGCTTTGTGCCCTAGGATATGATCTATTTTGGAGAAGGTTCCATGGGCTGCTGAGAAGAATGTATATTGTGTAGAAGTTGGATGAAATGTTCTGTAGACAAGTAGGTACATTTGATCTATTGTATATTTTAGATCTTGAATTTCTTTATTGATTTTTTGTTTGGATGACCTATCTGTTGATGATAATGGGGTGTTAAAGTTTCCCACAACCACTGTGTTGGAGTTAATATATGCTTTTCAGCCTTTCAGGGTATGTTTGATGAAATTGGGTGGGTTGACATTGGCTGCATATAGGTTGATAATTGTTATTTCCTTTTGGTCTATTTCCCCTTTTATTAGTATAGAATGTCCTTCTTTATCTCATTTGATCAATGTAGGTTTGAAGTCTACTTTGTCAGAGATAAGTATTGCTACTCCTGCCTGTTTTCAGGGACCGTTGGCTTGGTAAATCTTCTTCCAGCCTTTCATCCTAAGCCTATGTTTATTTCTGTCAGTGAGATGGGTCTCCTGTAATCAACAAATTGTTGGCTCTTCCTTTTTAATCCATTTCATCAAACGGTGCCTTTTTGTGTGAATTAAGTCCATTAACATTAAGTGTTAGTACTGATAGGTATGTGTGATTCCTGTCATTTAGTTGTCTTAGTTGTTTGAAGGTTTGATTGTGTGTACCTAAGTTGAGGTTACTCTCTACTTTCTTGCTTTTTCTTTTCCTGTAGTTTGGTGCTGCCCGTCCTTTTATGGTTATGTTGGGTTTCACTTTCTGTGTGCAGAATCCCTTGAAGAATCTTTTGTAGTGGTGGCTTTGTGGTCACATATTGTTTTAGTTTCTGCTTATCATGGAAGACTTTTATTGCTCCATCTGTTTTGAATGATAGTTTTGCTGGGTAGAGTATCCTGGGGTTGAAGTTATTTTCATTCAGTGCCTGGAAGATCTCACCCCATGCTCTTCTTGCCTTTAATGTTTCTGTTGAGAAGTCTGATGTGATTTTGATGGGTTTACCCATCATTCTTTTACCCCATCATTCTTTTTCTGAGGTTTTCCATATCCTGGGTTGTTTCCTCTTTAATGTTGTCTATTTTTGTCCTGAGTTCATTTATCTCTTTAGTAATCGTGTTCATTATTTCACTTTGGTGTTTATACAGTGCTTCTATGGTTTCCTTTATTTCTTCTTTTGCTTTTTCAAATTCTCTGATTTTGTTGTCTTGGAATTTCTTGAGTGTCTCCTGTACATTTTGGATGACCATATCCAGTATCATCTCTATAAAATTCTCATTGAGTACCTGTAGCATGTCTTTTTTTCAGTTATTCTTGTGAGCTGTATTGGGTTCTTTGGCATAGTTTATCTTCATTTTGTTGGAGTCTGGATCTGAGAATCTATTTTCTTCATTTCCCTCTGGTTCCTGTACTCATTTTTTGCTGTGGGGAAACTGGTTTCCCTGTTTTTTCTGTCTTCCCATCATTGCCCTTGGTGTTGTTATTGTCCCTGTAGTGTGTGAAATTCAGTATTTTCTGGCTGTAATAATAACACTAGTGATATTTAGAATGGAAGGGTGAGAGGGGACCGAAAGCAAAGAAGTTAAAGGAAAAGGGAAAAACAAATAATCAAGTAGAAACAAAAACCAAAGAAACAAGCAAATAAAGTTTCAAAGATATAAACAGGGAGAGACAGTGTAGTAATCAAGTGTAAGTTGAAAGGCATTAGAGTGATAGAGAGAGGGTTGAAAATAAAAAATAAAAAGAATAAAGATATGAATATAAATAAAAAATAAGTAAATGAAAGAAAAAATGTATATACATAATTAAAAAATAAAATAAAATATAAAATAAAAAATAAAAAATAAATAAGATTAAAGGAAAAACCAAACAAAACCTCCAAGTTCAAATGCAGTGAAGTTTCAGTCTTAATAATTTTGGTGTTTGTCCCTCAGCCTCCATTCCTGGAGATGGTGCCTCAGATGTTGTTCTCTAGTTGTCTCATCAAAGGGGAAACATAAAATAGAATCAAACCGCACAAAACAAGAAAAAAAAGACCCACAAAGTGTCCCAATTTCAAATGCAATACAGTTTCAGTAAGTTTTTCAGCATGCCAGTATAGTTTGGTTGTTTTTTCATCAAAGCTACGGAGAGAGGAAAAAAAAGAGTCTGGAGACAGGTCTGTGAATGGCTATCTGCGACTGTGGCTTACCTGCTGGCTGCTGTCAGCTTGCTGTTGCTGGTGGTGTTATTTATGCAGATCTCTTGGGTGAGCTTAGCACTCACCTGGTCCCCACCTCCAGGCTTTGTTTACTCAGAGTTCTGTGCAGTGAGCCACTGCTACAAGCTTTCCCCTTTCCAAGCACACTGGGGGAGGTGACACTGCACCCGCTTTCTCAGGCCTGTGTGTTTATTTACAGTTTACGAGGAAGTGGATCTTTCTCCCTCTCCTGTGGAGTGTTCCTCCCACCACTGCTCTCACAAGCTTTCCTGCTCCTGGTTGCTTGCGCACGCCCCTGCACCCACCCTCTCTGGCCAGGCCCCGCTTATTTATTTACAGTTCTGGGAGGGATTCCCCTCCCTACTTTCTGTGCTCAGGGCCCCCCACCCTGTTTGCAACATGTCTTTATTGTTCTTATTGCTTATTACTCAGTTCTCTTTTTTCCCGGGTGGGGGTTGGTCTGTCCAGGGGGCTATGCTGATCTGGCCCAGGGTTGTGTGTGGAAGTACCACATACCAATTAGCTCACCTTGTGGTCCACGTCTTCCCAAGCTGTCTGGGCGCAGATGACTGGCTGCGGCATGGGGGCCCTCCTGGTTTCTCCATTCAATGTGAAGTGGAGATGCTCTGTGCTGGCTGGAGGTGTGGAGGGGTCAAAGTTTTGCCTCTTCTCGGTGGCCTTGCCTACAAGATGTGTCTCCAGTGTCTCTCCAAGATTTCACTTTAGGAGGCACGCTTTCTGCTTCCTCCCTCTAGCCGTCATCTTGGAAAATCTGCATTAAAGTTTTATTGGAATACAGCCCTATCCACTCATTCACATATTGTGGTATGGCCATTTTTGCACTAAATTTTTAAAGTTGAAAATTTGCAGCCCACAAGGCCTAAAATATATGCTCTCTGGCCCTTCACAGAAAAACTGATGCCAGAGTTACTACACATTCTGTCATCTTTGCTGGTTGTATTTCTTCCAATTAGCAGTCAGGTACTTGTTGCAATTAAAATTCTGATAACTCTTGATTCTGGATTGGAATTTTCTCAGGTATACATTCTTAAACAGATTGTTTAACTCCATTGTGCCTGTTTTCTCATCTGTAAATTATTTTGATGACAATGCTATTATAAGCTTGCAAAGACGATGTAGTACCTGGCTGGATAAGTAAATACAGCTTATTAATATTAATAATAATCCAGGTTTCTGCTTTGTTAGCACTGTTGTATTTTGTTTATGTGTATGCAATTTTGCATTATAGGTATGGTCTAAGTATGTTACATTGTGAGTAGTGTACATGTACTTTATTCAGATAAGATTTGTTCTTTAAATTGTTAAGATTTTTCTTTATTAATTATTTGATATACCAGAACAAATTACATTCTTTCACATTCTTTTATAGTTTCTGTAGAAGGAGAGTTAGGCATGTTTTTTGTTTATGTGTTTCAAAAGGGAATATCAACCTTCCTTTTTCGATCAGATCAAATGAGCAATGTATTTATACTAAGTAAACTATCTAATTATTAGAACATAGCTCATCAGGACGTGAAGTTACTTATAGTTTTTAAAACTCTATTTCCTAATGTAAGGTTTTTTTTTTTTGTCTTAAAGTATATTTCAGTAGATATTTATTGATCTTTTTGTGAGTGTTTTAGACTAACAAAAACAAATGCTCACTGCAAATTGGGATCACTGCAAATGCTCTTTATCTAAAGGAAATTATAATTTCTAGTAATTCTTGTCTTCTTGTTTTATGAGAAAGGCTGAATGCAGTAAAATGTCTTGAGATAGATAGAAATGATTCAACATCTTTATCACTTCTGAAAGTACAGTCTTCTGGATCTGCAGGTGTTGCATCTGTGTATTCATCTAGCCATGGATCAAAAAGTGTTGAAAAGAGAGTTGTGCCTGTATTGAATATGTGCAGACTTTTTTCTTGTCATTATTCCCTATTGTAGTATAAGAGCTGTTTGCATAGCATTTAAATTGTATTATGTATTACAAAGAGTCTAGAGATGAGTTAAAGTGCACATGATGTGTGTGTAGGCTTATATAAGGGACTTGAGTATGTATGGATTTCAAATGCTCCCTTTGATTTATTTTTTTTTCACATTTTTTGATATCTTCTTTTCCCTTCCCTGTTCTTCCTTTCCTGTTCCCTCCCTATTCCTCTTTCCTTCCTTCCTCCTTTTCCATTCCCTCTTTGTCCCCTTTCCCTTTTTTTCCTTGGTTGGGTTTTGTTATGTAACCAGGGCTGGCCTCTAACTTGTGATCTTCCTGCTTCAGCCTCCTTAATGCTGGAATTACAGATGTGTACCACCCCTCCCTCTGGCTTCTTAAATTTATTTCTTATCACAACATAGCTATTAAATACTTTTATCTCTTGCAAGCTTTCTCACGAGCCCTTGTTCCTCCTGACCTAACTGGGGGTGACTGGAGATGCAGAAAGGACAAGCGATAGACAAACGTGCATAAAGCTGGGGTCAGGTATGTTGGGTTCTTGGATGGAGATGCTTTTTTACTTCTCTTCTCTTTACTCTGCTTCTTTTCTCTATCTTTAAAACCTGCCTTCTAAAGTCTTCTTTTCTGTTCTTTAAATTCTCTTTCCTTAGACTTGCTCTGTCCTGTGTTTTCTCTTAGCTTTTCTTTAGCATAATCTCTCTTAAAGTCTTTGCCCTCAGACTTGCAGTCAAACAACAGCAGTTGTGTCTAAAAACTGCATTAGCATAACCCTTAAAGTCTAGGTCCTTAGACTTGCATTGTCACATGGTCTCTTTAGCTTTTGTTTAGCTTAGCTTTTTTAAAGCCTGTGTATAAAGTTCTTGGTGCAGAAAGCTGCTCTGGTAGAGACACACAGCCAGCAGCAGTATCAGTGGCAGCCAATCAAAAATGTCCATCAAAAAACCTCCCCCATCAAAAGACCTTTGTGTTCTCCTTCAGTCTTTTATATCCAGTGGTACACAAGGAGGTGGAGCAACAGTTCTCTGAGAGGGGCATGACATTGTAACAAGAGAAACCTGTGTTCCTACTTCTCTGAATGTAAACAGTTTCAGAAAAACAATTGTGCTGCATTTTGCCTTTTTGCTGTCTTAGTGGCTGGGCCTCCCAAACTCAGCCTGTAGATTATTGGGCACAGCTGTGTTTATGACAAGTTCTCATAGGCTTCTTATAATCCACTCCCCACATTTATCTAACTTGTAAGTAAATCTATGAGAGTAGGAAAGAAACATAAATGTTACATTTATAATACAGTGCTTTCAAGAAAATGGATGTTGAGTATGGTTTTACAAAATAACCAGTCATAGTGGTACAGGCCTATAATCCCAGCTACCTGGAAGACAGAAATCAGGAGCTTCAGGTTCCAGGCTACTTGGGGCAAAAAAGCTAGCAAGACTCCCATTTCAACCAACAAGTCAAGCTTGGAGAGTGGCTTAAGTGGTTAAGTGCCAGCCTGGAAAACATGAGGCCCTGAGTTTTAACCAACAAGCTGGGTGTGTTGGCATATGCATATGATTCCAGCTACTCAGGAGGTATAGGTAGGAGGATCATAATCTGAGGCTAGCCCCAGGCAAGACAGGCAAGACCCTGTCAGAAAAATAGCTAAAAGCAAAAAAGGATTGGGAATGAGGCTCAAGTAGAGTGCCTGCCTAGCAAGTGTGAGGCCCTGAGTTCAAACCATAATACTGTCTCTCTCCCAAGCTCCCCCAAAAAGCCCTGTTCTCTGTTTACATGAAGCTTATAAGCAATCTGGGAAGGGAATGCTTGAATAAATATCAGTATTTGATTCAAATACTGTTACAGTATTTGGTAATATAATATTTGATTAAAATGAGCAAGTGTAGTAAGATACAAGAAGTAGATTTTTTTCTGTTTATCCAACACTCCACCATCATGCCTATGCCCTGTCTTATTCAGCTTTTTGTACCTGTGACCAAAATACCTGAGAACCATTTAAGGGGAGGAGATTTATTTTGTTCATAGTTTCAGATATCAGAGATTAAAGGTTGTTGTAAGAAAGAGAGAGAGAAGAAAGAAGAGAGAAGAGAGAGAGAGACAGATATAGACAGAAAATATGCCTGTTCTCATGCTCTCTTTTCACCTTTTATTCCATCTGGAACTCCAGCCTTTGGGTTAGTGCCACCCATATTCATGGCTCTCTCTTCCTCTGTTGATTATCCTCTCTGGAAACAACCTCACAGAAACTTCCAGAGGTGTGCATTACTAATCTCCTAGGTACTTCTCAACCCAATCAAGTTGACAATCAAAATTAACCACATGTCCTAAATTTTTTTTTTTTAATTGAGACCAGGTCTTGGTCTGTTGCCTATGATATGTTGGCTGAGAACTCTCCATCCTCCTACCTCAGTCTCCTGAGTACCTGGAATTATAGGCACAATGCAAGATAACCTAAATCTCCCGCCTTCTCTCCTTCTCTTTCTTCCTTCTTTTTTTTCTTATATTGGGGCTTGTATTCAGGGCCTGACATGTGCTAGGTACTCCATCACTGAGCCACTCCTCCACCCATTTCATTTTTTTGTATTTTGTTTTTATATAGGATCTTTCTATAACTTTGCCTAGGCTAGCCTTGAACTCTAATCCTCTGCCTCTGTCTCCCAAGTAGCTGGGATTGCTCTCATGCTACACCATGCCTGGCTTCTAAATCTTACTACCAGTGACTCTCATTCAAAATACTAACTCTTCACAATGAAGCCCCTTACTTTGTACAATTAATGTATGCTGGTAAAAATAATTAAAAACCCTACATGTAACATTTAATTCTTGAACTTTAATCATTTATTTTTCTAGCTCACTTGCTCAAATGTCTGTACTGTGACAGTTCCATCTCTCTTAGACTAATCTATAGACTTTTATCTTCTCTCATTCATCTCCTTTTAAAAAAATTGTTTTAGTTCTGACTTATATATTAATAATATGAGGGGATTTCATTGTGACAATTCCATATATGCATACAGTGTACTTTCAACAAGTTCACTCCATCCATTATGTTCCCATTCATCTACTTAACTAATATAGAATACATTGACCATCATTATGCACCCTTGCAGATACCTGAAATTTCTATACCTCACTTTATATTTTTCCTTCTTACCGCCTGAAAAGATCATTACCTTGGATAACCCTTACTGAGCAGCTGAATGATGTTGGAGTATGAATAAACTTTATAGGTATTGCTAACTTGGCAGTGAACTATCAATAACTTGGCAGATGTTGACCAACTTGAGCTGACCCAGCAGTCTTACTACCATGATTTGGAAAGTACATTTTCCCAGTTTTTGTAATGTCTATTTTATCCTTTCTAAAGAAAGGACATTAACTATCCTGCAAACCTTTAAATCCTCAAATGTATCACATATATACCATGAACAGTGAGCCTTTCCTCACATATCCTAGAAATAATGCAATCCTTTATTCTCTTGTTTCTTGTGCTGTATTTACATGCTTCCCATCACTTGATCACATCCTCTGCTTGCCCTCCTGTTACTTGCTACTACAGAGGATGCAAACCCTTTTCTTGTCAAAGACCAGTACTATTGTGTGTGTTTTAAATTTTACCCTCCTCCTTTTTTCTGAGGGCCTTTTAATCATTATTCTTCCATCTTGAATTGATAACTCCTCCATTCCTTAATATTTAAATATAATCTGGGCTTTCCAATATTTAGGCTCTGCTGTCATCCACTATGCCTGTACTACTTGAGCCATACCTCCAACCTTTTTTTGCTGTAGTTATTTTGGAGATAGGATCTTGCTTTTTTGCCCAGGCCAGGCTGTACTGCAATCCTCCTGTTTGAAGCTTCCTGCTGTCACTGGGATGACAGGCATGTACCACCATGTACAACTTTTTTCCATTGAGATAGGGTCTTGCAAACTTTTTTTTTGCCAAGGCTGGCATGGACCCTCAGTCCTCCCAGTCTCAGCCTCTCAAATAAATTGGGGTGACAGGCATGTGACACTGTGCCCAGCTATTGGTTGAGATGGTGTCTTGCAAACTTTTTTGCCTAGACTGGTCTTGAACTGTGATCTCCTTGATATCAGTCTCACAAATAGTATGAGCTGTCAGCACCTGGCTTTGATTTTTTTTTTTAAATTACAAAATTTTTTTATTAAGATATATTCATTATACCAGGGTGGATTCATAGTAACAATTCTGATTAGGCTTATATTATACATTGGTTAGCTCAACCCCATCCTTTCTACCCCTTCTTCCCCTCCCTGCCCCACTTAAAGCAATTGCAAGAGGTTTCTTGTTCTATTTCATATCTGTATGTGAAGTCCATCAACCATATACGCTCACCTTAGTCACCTTCATTCACCCTCCCTGCTCCCACTAGTATGAAATACTTTTTCTTTGTTGAAATGGTTACATGGGTTTTTCTCTTTTAGTTTGTTGATATGTAAACTATATTGAATGAATTTTTCAAATGTTCAGCCAACCATTCATTGCTGTGGTTGACTCCACTATGGTATAATATGTGATATATTATTATTATCCTTTTCATATATTGTATTTTATTTGCTAAAAAGTGCTTAGAACTTTTGCATCTGTATTCATGAAGCTTATTATTTTGTTATTTTGTAATGTTTTTGTCTGGTTTAGGTATTTGAGTAATACTAGCCTCAGAATTTTGGAATGGGGAAAGAGTCCTTTTTAATATCTGATAATATTCAGTGAAGCCATCTTTTCCTTTCTTTTAAAAAATTTTTTTGGCAATACTTTGGGGTTTAACTCAGGGCCTTATCCTTGTTAGGCTGGTGCTCTACCACTTGAGTCACTCTACCAGCCCTTTTTGCATTGCTTAGTTTTAAGATAGGGTCCTACTTTATATCCTAGCTAGTCTGGATTTCGAGTCTCCTAATTGTGCTTCCCCACCTAGCTGGGAATGACAGATGTGTGCCACTGCACCTAGGCATTGATTGAGCTGGCTCTTGAACTTCTTGCCTGGGCTTCAATCTTCCTGATCTCCAGTTTCTTGAGTAGCCAGGATTACAGGCTTGAGCCCTGGCTCCTGGCCAGCATTTTCTTTGTGGTAAGCTTTTAAAATATAAGTTCACTTTCTTTAGTAGATGTAGCACTGTTCAGATTTTTGTGTTCTTTCTTGATTGAGTTTTGGTAATTCATATCTGCAGTAGGCTGGTAATGGCCCCAGATGTCTATTTCTTAATGCCTGGCACCTTGTAAATATGTTACTTAACTTGTTAAAAGGTATTTTGCCGATACAAATAAATTAAGGCCATTGAGATGGGAGAGAGTATTCTGAGTTACCTCAGTAGGCAGTAGGCAGAATATCATCATAGGGATCCTTGTAAGGAGAAGGCAGTTTGATCAGAGTCAATAGTAGGAGATTTAATGAAGGAAGCAAGAGCTTAGAGTGCTATGAGAAAGAAACCATGAGCCAAGGAATGCAAGTGATTTAGAAATTGAAGAAACTGATGCTTCTTCACAGCCTCTAGAGGAACCATCCCTTTGCATACTTTGATTGTTAATTCAGTGAAACTGATTTATTTTCCAAAGTGTAAGATAATAAGTTCTGTTGTGTTGAGTAACTCAGTTTGTGATAATTGGTTATAGCAGCGTTTGTAAACTAATACTGTGTCTTTAAGTAATTTGTACATTTCTTGTGTTGTCCGATGTATAAAGTTGTTCAAAATGGTCCTCTATTATCTTTTAAATACCTATAAACACTCTGGTGATGTTACCCCTCATTTCTGATTTTGATAATTTGTATCTTTTCTCTCTCTTCTTGATCAATTTGACTGGAAGTTTATCAATTTTATTGACCAAACTTGGTTTCATTGATTTTCTTACAGCTTTTCTTTTGCTGTTTCTTGATTTCTGCTTTCATTTTTATTTCCTGACCTCTGCTTAGGTTTGATTTGCTCTATAAATTTTTAAAAAATTTCTTACATTGGAAAATAATGTCATTGATTTGAGACCTTTCTTTCTAATAATGGACAATTATTGCTATAAATTTTTATCTTACTAAATTACTAAGTTTAGTAAAAAGTTAAGAATTTTAACTGAATTATTTTGTTAGTGATGTCTTACTAATTCTGATATGTTGTATTTTCATCACTTCAAAATATCTCCTAATTTTCCTTTTTAATTTCTTTGATGCATGGGTTATTTTGAAGTGTGCTACTTAGTTTCTAAATATATGGGAATTTATCCAGTGGCTTGTACTCTTATTTTAGTTCTGTTGTGATTGGAGAATGTACTTTGTATGACTTGAATCCTTCTGACTTTATTTTGCCTTGTTTTGTGTGGCAGAGTATGGTCTACCTTTGTGACGATTCTGTGAGCACTTGAGAAGAATGAGTATTCTGTTGTTGGAGTGTTCTGTAAATGTTAATTAGATCAAGTTGATTAATAGTATTATTCAAATATTTTATATATTTATCAATTTTATATTCTTATAGAATTGTTTATATTAATTAATTTATTTTTTATTATAGGTCATACTTACTGTTTCTGTGTGTACCTGATAATCTTTTTCCCCTTTTTTTGGCTGTGCTGAGGTTCCACACCTTTTTGGTAGTACTAAGGGGTTGAAATCAGGGTCTTGTTCTTGCTAGGTAGGCTGGCTCTCTACCACTTGAGACATGACCTAAGCCCTTTTTGCTTCAGTTATTTTTGAGATGAGTCTCACTTTATGTCCATGCTGGCTTGGACTGTGATCTTCCTATTTATGCTTCCTATATAGCTAGGTTGACAGGTATGTGCCACCATGCCCAGCTTTTTATTGGATGAAATGTGGTCTTATGAACTTTTTGCCAGGACTGGCTTCCAACTGTCATTCTCTCAAACTTTGACTCCCGAATAGCTAGGATTACAGGCTTGAGCCACCACGCCTGCCCCCCCAGCCCTTTTTGCTTATTTAATTTTGAGAGGGTCTTGCATTTTTGTACAAGTCAGTCTGGACTGCAGTCCTTCCCCTTTGCTTCCTGAATAACTGAGATGACAAGAGCCTGCCTCTATGCCCAGCTTTATTGACTGAGATGGAGTCTTGCTAACTTTTTGCTTGGATGATCTCAAACTGTGATCTTCCTGATCTCCACCTCCTCAGTGTAGCTAGGATTACAGGCATGAGGCACTGTGTCTGGTCCCTTTTTTCTTTTCTTTTCCTTTTGGAGATGAGATATCACTCTATAGCCGAGGCTTACCTCGAGCTCCCTGTTTTGCTCAGGCTGGCTGGCCTCAACTTGCGATCCTCCTGAGTGCTGAGACTAAGTAGGTGTGTACATACCTGGCTATGCCTAGTAACTATTGGTCAGTGAATTTTACCTTGTGTTGTCCTAAACATTTTTGTATTCTTGTACCGTATTCTAGGATGCAGTTGAATTACTTTGGAACATTTTGACTTTTTGGTTTTGCTTTTAATATTTGTTAGATTGTACTGGAGCTATTCTCAGTCTATGATTAAATATTTCCTCAGTACTGAGGTAAAACCCCTGTATGTACTCAACCTAGTGCCTTACTGACCATTTTGAGAAGGAACAGGCATTTCCTTGTTCTGTATGAGTATTTGGCAGCATTGTATTGAATCCTTTCAGGTGGTTCTTCTAATCTTGATTAGTTTCCTCACACTCATGTGCTGATCTATATTCAATTGTATATTTGAGGGGCACCCTCTGGAGACCTCTCTGTTTGCAGTTCTCTCTTTTCATATGCTAATCACCCTGATTTTTCTTGACTTTTAGCTTTGTTTCTTCAGTTAAAGGTGGCCATTGTGCTCTGCTTGGGTTTTTCCTTCCTATTTTGCCTGGAATGTTCAAGGCTTTAAACTGGGGTAATGTTGAGTTCACCTCATTTATTTCCCATTTTTCCATCTTGATCTATGAAACTCCAACGTTGTCTTTAGTTTTCAGTTGGTAATCCCATGAATTTTCTTTATGGGGTTGGCTTTTCTCTTATTTAATCTCTAAGCAGCAATTGATTTTTTTTTTTTTTTTTACATTTTTTCCTCTTATATAAAACACTCTTCAGTTGGTTTCTGTAATCTCTGGTTTTCCTTCTTACTTTGTTGGCCACTGCTTCTTTTACTTTTGGAATCTCTTCTGAGGAAGAATATTCTTGGGGTTCATTTCTGAACCTTTTCTTTCTTTCTTTTTTTTTTTTTTGGCAGTACTGGGGTTTTAACTCAGGGCCTCCTGCTTACTAGTCACATGCTCTAACACTTGAGCCACTCCACCAGCCCTTTTTTTGTGATTTTTTTTTTTTGAGACAGGGTCTTGCAGAACTATTTGCCTGGGTTGGCTTCCAACCATGATCCTTCTGATCTCTGCCTCCTGAGTAGCTAGGATCATAGGCCTAAGCCACTAGGGCCCAGCCACCTGACCTTTTCTTCAAAACACTCACCTTTAAGAGAGTCCTTTTGATTTATATCTTTTCTGTAGTAGAGACCAACTCATCTGTGACTATTAGGTATTACCACCTGAAGTCTCCAACATGTCTTTCCCAAATTGAACCTTTATAAATCTTTTCATCCTCTTGTATTGTTTTATTTCAGTTGATGACATACAAGTACAAGCTATAAATCTGAGAGTTATACTTAGTACTCTGTTAGCATCCACATTCAAATTGTCAGTAAATTCTGTCAGTTTTATGCCTATCACTAAAAGTATGTCACTAATTTTTTTTTTTTTGGTGGTACTGGGGCTTGAGTATACCACTAATCTGTGTATTTCTCCTTGTCATTCATCCTTGCCTTGACCAGGCTTTCATCATCTCTCCCTTAGACTATTATAGTTTCCTAATGTAGTCTCTGGCTCAGATCTTGATTCCTTTGTCTTAATATATTCCCTTCACAAGAGCCAAGAGACTGGTGAAAGAATCCAATATAACCTGCTGTTGGAGTTTCTATCAAAGAAAATTGAAACAATAGAAGAAACATAAATATCAAGAATTCTTTTTGTTGGTGGGGGTGGAGAATGATGACTTGAAATAACATGCTGTGCCAGAGAAAACTGACCAGAGTAGTCAATACCGATATATATGCTAGAAAAATTTTAAACCTTAAAGATAGTCTTTTTGGGGCAGGGAATGCAGCTCAGTGGTAGAGCTTGTCCATCACATTCAAACATTCAAGGCCGAGGGTTAGGTCTCAGCACCCCCCAAAAAAAAAAGTCTCTTCACCTTGAAATTAAAACTCTCTTGAACAACTCTAGTTAAAGAGGAAATAGAAGTTGATTGTAGAATATCTTAAATATGCCAATGAAAGGATTAGACTCTAGCTTTTGGAAACAGGTAAAACAGGTCTCCAACTGGCATTCACATCTTTTCGTTTCTTGACCTTTCTTACTTGATAAAGAGATAAAAGGTACTACATTTGAGCAGATCCCTATCTTTCCAGGTTTACATGTACCTGGGAGTGTCAAATAGAGAATGGATTATTTGTTCTCTGTAATCTGTCTGAATTTGGCTTTTGTGTTCCGTTAATACCTTAACACCTCTTAAAGGTGTTAACTTTTTTTTATTTTTCATTTTTGGTGGGACTGGGTTTGAACTCAGAGCTTCAAGCTTGCAAAGCAGGAACTCTACCTCTTGAGCATGCCTCCAGTACATTTTGCTCTGGTTATTTTGGAGATTCAGTCTCTTGAACTATTTGCCGGTGCTGGCCTTCCCAATCTCAGCCTCCTAAGTAGTTAGGTTCATAGGCATGAACTACCAGTGCCTGTTGAGGGTGTTATCTTACTTTGTACCATTTCACTGCTCTCACAATACAATTGATTTAATTACATATTAACTTTTACTTTGGTTCAGAGAGAAAGTATAGTATACTTAATATAACATGTTACAGGTATAGGCTAAGCTGGTATAATAGAGATGCCAAAATACAGGATTAAAATGTTTAAATTTATTTCTGTCTTGTTTAACATAAAAGGTGTGGTGCAAAGGTGGTGGAGTAGCTCTGCTTTCCCCAATAGATTGCTTCTGTTTCTGGGTCCAGGTCATTATCTCTGGTTCTCACCATCTCATAGCCAGCAGGAATGGAGAAGAATGTCCACCTTATTTCTAACAGCAAAATCTGCAAAGTTGCTTATCTCCTGTCTTACATCTCACTAGCTACAACTTTGGTACATGGCTGCATGTAGTGTAGTCATAGAGCTGGTCAC
This sequence comes from Castor canadensis, assembly GCF_047511655.1. NCBI lineage: Eukaryota > Metazoa > Chordata > Mammalia > Rodentia > Castoridae > Castor > Castor canadensis. Next base: position 90,330,220 of record NC_133398.1, read on the forward strand.
AAATAATGTAGTTTTATTCCATGTGGACACATGCAGAATTATGTTTTCCTTGAGGCTCATTTGTGACTTGGTTTTGCCTAGTGAAACACAAATTGAAGTGTTACTTGTTCGCAGATGAGAGCTTTAAGAGCTAGTGTACCATTTGATACCTCTGTGTTTCTTTGCTCCCTCTGGTTCTCCCTCTTTGCACTGAACAATGTGTAATTGTAATGTGAGCAAGAATTATACTTTTGTTGTGTTGAATAAACACAAGAGGGTTGTGGCATTATTTGTTTTGACTATGCAACCCAGCCCAGAGGTTCTTGGGGTGCACCCTGTGGACTTTAAGAATATGGGGTCAGAACAGTTTTCATACTAATAGTGAGAGACATTTGCCTTTTCTACTCTGATTCTGTCATGAGTGCTAAGTGGAGTTTTCCAGGGAGTGAATAATGTACAGTTATATCAAATTGAGTGCAGAAATAGATGGAGAATCTGTTTTCTATTTGAATAGAAGCAATAGACTGGCTTCTATTGAGCCAGTCAATAAGCAGAGACTTGTAATATTATAAAACAATGCCACTTTTCTCTTTAAAGTTTTGTTTGGAAAATACAGCTCTCTTTCAGAAAAATGTGTTTGTTGTGCACTGAATTTACTATTTAATTAAATTAATGAATAATTAAAAATTTCTTAGTTTTAATGTGTAATATAGTGCATAACCCATGTAAGATGGAGGAAAACAAAATTTTGTGTTCAGTATTTAAAGAAATAGTAAAAATGTGATTAAAGCAAGAATAATAGTTTTAAATGAGAAGCAGACATTTCTCTCTGTCTCTCTCTCTCCCTTTTTTGGTGGCACTGGGGTTTGAACTCATGGCCTCACACTTACTAGAAGGCGCTCTACACTTGAGCTATTCTGCCAGCCAAGAGGCATATATTTCCAACAGATAATGTATAAGTTGAAAATAAAGCCATATTGTTTGAAATTATATCTTAATTTCTATGAAACCTATTTAAGTCTAAAATTTTAGCATAGTTTATATTTCTTCTTTGGATTATCATATGGTTTTACCTTATTTGTGAGGAAATGTTTATTGTATTCAATTTACATTCTAAGGTTAAAAAAAAGTAATACAATTTATTTGTAATAGGAAGATAAATTTTACATCTCATGACTTTGCTTGGAATATTATTTGTTGCAAAGAGAGTATCTGTATACCATTGGGACTTTTGCAATATTCAAGAAAATTTATATTTTCAGGAAAGTAGCTCTAAGATTGAATGTATACTCAAAGAATCAAAAAACAACATGAGACCACTACAATGAAACAAACCTTTGAGTGATATGCCTTCAAAATTTGCATTTGAAATTAACTTGTCCAAATTGCTCATGATATAGCTATTTTTCCCTTTCATTGTAGTCCCACCATTCTCTGATTTTCCAGTCCAGATTCTGTGAAGAGGTAGAGCTGCCCTCTGGTGTACACACTGTGACTCTCTTAACATTAGTGTCGACAGTCTTGAAATTTTAGAGCTGAGTTGGGGAGTGGCTTAGAATATAATTTTATTCAGTTTTCACTCTGTGGATGAAAAATAGAGACAGAGAAATGGATTTAAGTATTTTCTCTATTTCTATTTTTGCCTTCCTTTAAGAAATTCACCTACCTGTCCTTTTAGCCATCCTTTGGAAATGCATGATTGTCACATACGATTCAAGTTTTTTTTTTAGTGGTGTAATTTAATGGTAACTTTTCAGTGTTACTGACAGAGCAAACTCATGAAATGTGTCATGTTCAATATGTTTTGAATTGTTTTATGTTGAGTTTTTTTTAATAGATTTTTTTTTTAGATAGAAAAGTAATAACAGATGAATGACATTTTCAGAGGAAAAATAATTGGAGAAAGCAAAATTCTCAATTCTTAAACTTCTGAATTTCCATGAGTGTGGTGATGATGTGGGTAATGGTGATTAGTGCTTATATTAAGATAACCAGACACTATTTTCCTCTGTATGGGAGGCTGCAATTCCATTTATATATAATTCTTGTTAATAATTAAGGCCTTAATTAGATTAAGCTTTAGATCCAGCTGTCAGTTTATAGAAAATATAGAAGATAGGGAAACATATTAATCATACCAAGGATGTGCAATGACAAATTCACAATGAGTGAAGCTATGAAGTAATTAAGCGTTTTTAACAAATAAGTTGCAATAAGAAGTGATAGACTACTTCTAGATTAAAAGACAAAAGCAGTTGTGGAGTTAGTTTGGTTTCTGATATGTATAAACTATTCAATAAAATGAGAGGGAGAATTTGGGAACTTTGAATGCAAATTAGATTTTCATACTGTTTTTGCTCTAGTAGTGATATTATATATTTTTATGATAAATGACTTTAAGACATCATTTCTTCCTTCTGCAACACTGGAGGAAAAAGAAAATTTGTAAAAACTTAAACTTGTAAACTTATTTTTGTTTCTATAGACTTTTTTATTTAAAAAATTATAAATACTTATGAAAGCCATAAAGAATAGAGCATGATCTCATGAGCACCTGTGTTCTAGTCATCCAAGAAATTAAAAATTACAAGTACAGTGCATATTGTTGCCTAACAACATTTTTTCTTTCTTCATCATTCCCATGTGTGTATGTATATAAGATATACATATGTGTATATTTAGACACATACACACACGTGCATAATGTATAAGAACATTTGTATATATATAAAATGTCATATATAATGTAATATGCAATGTGCATTTATATATCATATATTTATGTATCATGTACACAAGAATATATTGTATTGAATTTGCTTATTTTAAAACTTTGATGATACACTATGCTTATTCTTTAGGCTTTTTGGTTTTTAATTTAGTGATTTATACATAATGATATTTCATTTTTAGACTATGCTAACTATGAAAAATTACAAAATACTGTATAAATTAAAATTGTATATTATTTATATTTTCAAATGATATGCTCAGTGTTTATTTCTAACCTCCATATACCTTTTCATGTGAAAAGCTTCCAAATTTAAAGTACTGGGTCCAGTTGCTAATTTGAAAAAAGAATAAATATGTTGTTTTCCATATGTTCCCAGACTCTTTTGTTCATTCTGAAACAGAGCCACGTCTTGCCTATTCTGTGCCAATGACTGTCATTTTTAAATTAAATTTATTTTTATTTTTTGTGGTACTAGGGATTGAACCCTGGGCCTCAAGGTTGCTAGACAAGCTATCACCTGAGCCATTTCCCCAGCTCATCAGTGACTGTTCTAAGTGCAAGGTCTAAATGCATTCTTTGTAGAATTTTGAATGGTGATAAATTATGTTAATACATTTTTGCTGTTGGAAGTAGAGGGGTTCCTGGAAGTGAGCACTGTAATTTGGGTAAGAGCCTGAAATGAGGAGGGGAAGCCATATGAAAAGCTGAAAGAAATACCCTCCATGATGAGAGGACAGCAAGTATAAAGAGGAGGTTATGGGAAGTTGCATTCAAGGAACTGAGAAAAGGCCAGGATGGGCTTCATCCTAGTTAGAAAGGGGAATATTGTCAGGAATAATCTGAGAAGTAGATAGGCCAGATTACAACAGGGCTATGATAAGATCTTATTGATCTTATTTGAAACAGAAGTTTTATACTGGTCTTGCTAGGTTGGGTAAGCTGTCAGAAGTTGAGGCTATTGAATGTAGGATCCAAGTAGCATATGGATGATAATTACAATTAAGGAATTTTGATGAGACCATTGATAGGAAAGATATAAAGAGAGTAAAGAGAGGTGGATGGGGTTGGGCAGAGCTGTAGAAGCGGGGAATTCAATTTGTTAATCATGTAGCAGAGAAGATCCAAAGGAAGTGGTGTTAGAACAAAAATCAGGAGATATGGAGTCATTGAAGCTTAGGTTGGATGGTGCTGAGGTGCTGAATATGGTGAGGCTAGAAGTAACCACAGGAAGCTTTTGGGAGAGCTAAGGAGGGAGAAAGCAAACTAGTGGTTGAAAAAATGAACAATATGTAAGGAAATTGGGAGAGAAAGTTCAGATACTTTTTTCCAGAAGTAGCAGAAAAATGAGAGATAGCTGACAGAATATCCTAGACTAAATTTGTGTGCTGATGGGGGTATGAGCCAATGGAAAGAGAGAGCTAGATGATAAATCAGAGATAATGGAAGGAACATATACTTTGAGAATACAGTAGAGGCTGGTGTCAAGCATACAAGTGGAGAGATTGTTCTTTGAATCTCAATATGCTAGCTAAAGAGAGCTTTTTTATAATAAGAACATCTCATTCTGCTACTCAAAAACTTTCTATCCCACTCATTGTAAAAGCCAGTCCTTACAGTGACCTACAAGCATCTAAATGATTTGCCATCTTCTTTTGCTCTTTCCTGTGTCTATTCTCAACTCTGACTGAATCTTTTGCTGCTGTTCTCCTTTAAGTCTGCTCTAGCCACACTTGAATAGGGCAGGCATGTTACTGCCATGGAGTTTTGGTGGTTGTGACTCTCTGTTTCTACTGGTATCTTCATGCCTATGTTACTCCTTCAGGCCTATCCTTAAATGTTACCCTCTCAATGAGGTCTTGCTGGACCACTTTGTCTAAAATTGTGCCCCTCCTAGTATACCTTTTAGTCTTCTAGCTTGATTTTTCTTCAGAATACTTCTTACCACTTAGCATATTGTATAATTTACATATTTACCTTCCTAACTTAACAGTTATCATTAGAATGTTTGCTATATGAGGGGCAGAAAATTTTGTTCTATAGTATGTTGGCAGCACCTAAACCTGGACCATTTGTATAAATGTTTGCATAATAAATGGGAACAGGAAAGAGATTATAGCTAGAGAACCAGGTAGATATAAGGATCTGGTGGTAGAAAGACAAGTATATTCTTACTTGATTTTATAATAATTATGAAAGGATGAGAATGGAGTAGGGTAGGAGGAAGAGATTGTCAAAAATATTTTTTGTGGTACCTGGATTTGAACTCAGGGCTTCACACTTGCTAGGAAGGTAAGTGCTCTACCACCTGACACATTCCACCAGCTCAAGATTTTTGAGAAGAGTGGAGACAGTGCACTATTTCTTAAAGAGTAGAAAGGTGACCTTTCAGAATGAGTAAGAATTTTGGACAGGGTTGAATGCACATTTGTGACTTTTGGTTCTCTGAAATACAGTGTGCTTCTCACTCAAATTAGAATTAGAATTTTAATACTATTAAGAAATAAACCACAGCAAGGAAATGTGGCAAGTGTAAATGTTTAATGTTTTTAGAAGAGTAGTTTCTTTTTAAAACAACTATCTTTATAGTGTTCAATTTTCAATTGAGCAGAATACGTCTTAATGTAAAGTGATGTTCTTTTTAGCCTTACCAATAATTCTCGGATTGTGGGACTACTGGCTCAGCTAGAGAAGATCAATACTGAATCTGCAGAATCAGATAATGCCAGATATGTTACTTCAAAAATTCTTCATTTGGCTCAAAGTCAAGGTAAGCTTTAATCTCTGTTTTTGGAATACTTTTTTTTTTTGTTTTTTATTTATTTTTGAGTATACTTGCACTTGATATTCAGGCACTCTACCACTTGAGCCACTCTGCCAGCCCTTTTTTACACTGATTATTTCTGAGGTAGGGTCTTGCTTTATGCCTGGGCCTGCCTGGATCTTCCTATTGTGTTTCCTTATGTACCTGGGATGACAGTCATGCACCACCATGTGCAGCCATTGGTTGAGATGGGGTATTCTAAACTTTTTGTCTGGTCTGATGGTCTGACCTTGAACTTTAATTCTTCTGACCTCCACCTCTCAAGTAGCTAAGATTACAGGCTTGAGTCACTATGTCCAGCCGGGAATGCTTTTATAAAAATTCTGTAAGTGTACAGATGCTACAGATGTCTGAAGTTTTGATAAATGAATGATTTTCTCTAAAAATTGAGCTTTCTCAAATTTCCTCAAGGAATATAAAACTGAAGAACTTTGGAGGAAATTGATTTTCAGCATTTTTGTGTTAGACTTTTTGTTACTGTGAGCAAATACCTGAAGAAATAGTTTAAAGGGGGAAAGATTTAGTTTTTGCTCACGGTTTCAGAGGTTTCAGTTCATGGTTGGCCAGTTCCATTATTTCAGGGCCATGGTGAGACAGAACATCGTGTGGGAGAACGTGGAGGAGCAGAGTTGCTTACCTCAAGGCAGCCAGAAGCAGAGGGATTAAGAGAAAGTATGCCTGCACTAGTGGGTTTCCTTCTACTTTTATTTCATCTGGACCTCAGATGAATCATGTAGGGTGCTTCCCACACTCAGGGTGGATCTTCATCCTTTTAGCTAATTGTTCCTAGACATGTCCTTGTAGACATACACAGAGGTGTGCTTTACTAATCTCCTAGGCATCTCTCAATCTATTCAAGTTGGCAATCAGGATTCACTATCAGAAGCCCACTCTTCATCAATTTGACACACAAACATGTCTCATTATGTTGTACTTAATCTTCAAATAAAGACAATAACAAGGTCATAATTCTTCCTAACATGCTATAACTAATCATCTCTAGAAATGTCCTTACAGATACACCCAGAGATATGCTTTACTAATTCCTAGGCATGTCTCAATCCAATCATTTGACAAGTTCACTATCACAGCATTATTTCTAGTAATGATTACAATATTACTTATATGTATGATTGCCACCCCTGCTCCATTTTCAAAAAGCACCCAATTCCAGCACTACTTGCAAAATGTTGACAAAAGATGCCAAGTAGCATAGAATGTTGCGTATTAGTGTTGTCCCCACCTTGAAATTCTAGCTCTACCATGCATGTTCATGGTACTGCCTGTGATTTACTCTTTTTTTTAATTTGAAATATTTGACTTAATATTTCACATAGTAAACAAGTCATTGATTCATTAGCTTAACACAGAATGGCGCACAGTCATATAAAAGCTAAAGATGAAATGCTGGTACCAAGCACAGCACTTAAAGAGAGGCCTGAGCCAGTCTTTGAAAACTCTTTCCCAGAATAGGCAGCAGTAGCTTTAAACAGACACAAAACAGGAAGGAGAAGGCAGAAACCATTATACAAAGTCTTAAGAGCAGAAAAGGAAGGTAGACCAGACAGACCATCTCAGGAACAAGGGCTGAAGGATAAAGGAGCATAGGGTTGTATTTCTTGACATTCTGAGAACATCAGACTATACCACATGAACCTGAGAGGGTCGAGGAACAGGGATTTTAAGTGGGCGAAAATACTAAAAGCATCTAGTGTGTGGTCTTGGCATTCGACTCTGAAGGAGGCAGGAGAGCACAGGACTTTTGTATGGTGACTGCTTACCAACCCATTACCCTGGCTGAAAACAGCACTGAAATTGTAGCCATGTCTGTTGTCCCAGTGGATCTCCTCCTTACTGATGACTCTGTAAGAGACTTTTGACAAAAACACAAGGCTCTGCCAGTAGGGGGAAGTGTTTCTGCCTTTCTCCATTTGGGTCCTTGAGGGAGAGAGCTGTTTGTTGACTAGGTCTCTGGAGGCTGTGGGTTTATCAGCAAAAGCCATCTTTTTAACCCCACCCAGATTCTCAGGCAGTCTTCCAGTTCACAGAAAGGCCAGCTGTAAGATCAGGGAAAATAAACAAACAAACAAAAAACCATGGGAAAGAGAGTAAGGGACAATTTTCTTTCCTGGGTACTTGGTGCTGACCAGAGGGACTGCTCTCTTGTACATAATTTAGATATGTAAAAAGTGTGTTCCTAAGTCTGGAACAATGATTCTCTAAAATAAGGGACAGAAAGTCTGCTCAAAAAGAGCTCTCACGACTCTTCAAGGAGGTTGTGCAAAAACTCTTAATTCTTACCCACCTGAGATAAGTGCCCATAAGAACAGAAATTCTTGTTTGGGAGTGTATTGTACATGTGAACAGTGGCTGAGGCAGAAGAGAAGCTAAAAGGTCCCAACTTGGGTGTGGTAGACATCAAAATGATGGAGTATTTTTCAGAGATTTTTTTCTGATTATATTACAAACAAGTCATTCTCCCATAGCTAAACTTCCTGATTAGGCTCCTATTCCCATAGCCAAGAACAGTAAGGTCACTCACTTATCTGCAGTAACCATACTGGATTAAAGAAAAACAATTCCAGTCTAATGACAATTTCCAGAAAGACCCACCTGTCCCTTCGTGGTAGTTGATACTGGGTCCCAGTACAAGCTAATCACCATACAGTTTCCTAGAAGACTGGCTTTTATCAATTTCTTTCTCCTTGATACTGTACTGGGGGCCACCAAATTATGAACAAGCATTAAACCTTTGAAATACTTGATAGTCTTTTCTTTTAGCTACAAGGTGGCATCCTCACCACATACAACATGGAGTGGGAATGTTGCTGGAAGGCAGACATGGACCACATATCGTTCACTCTCTCCTCCATGGCCTTATACAGAGAAAATGCCTTGTGAGCATCTGTGATGAGGATCATCACCTTTCTGTCATCCATGACAGTGCCCACTCCCACTGTTGGGGCCATGGTGGGCACCTTGGTAAGAACACCATCGAAGAACCTAGCATTGGCTGGGATGATGTCCATGGCCAATGTGTTCATCCAGGTTGTAAATACCAGACTGGAGCCTGGCTCATTGAAGGCAGTGTACCAAGGTCTCCAACAAACGGCTTGATCCAACCTGCAGCCTCAGTCTTCTCAAAGGCATCACACCCAGCCTGGGTGTTTTCTGGGTTAATGTGCTTGAAGAAGTTGTTCCACATGAAGAAATGGTAGCTCTCTGGATACTCTTGAGTACCCATATACTGGTCCATGTTGAAGGTTTTCATGTATTTAAAGGATCTCCATTCTTACAGTACTCAATCAGCTTCTTATAGCAGCCAAGCGGGTACTCCTAGTGAGGAGTCCCAGAGTGAAGTACTTGTCTGGCTCTGGGTTAAACTGGGTGGTGAGGTGCCTCATGTATTTGACTGCCCACTCACTGGCCTGTGAGTAGCGTTCCGGGATGATGAGTTCATCTTGATGCGGATGCTTCCCCTTACTGCAGCAACTTAGGTGCTGGTGGCTGGGCTCCTGCATGGTTCACATAGCCACTGATTTACTCATATTTTTTTTCCCTAGAAATATTTGTGTTAATTATCCATTTCATGCAAATGTTCTAATTTATTGGCATACAGTTGCTACAGAATAAGAAGTAATGGTCTCTCTTTTTTTTCTTTTTTTTTGGTGGTACTGGGTTTTGAACTCAAAGTCTCTAAGCTAGGCAGGTTCTCTATCACTTGAGCCACTCCACCAGCTCTTTTTTGTGTTGGGTGTTTTTTTTTTTTGTCTTTTCTTTTTTGGTGCTGGGATCGAACCCAGGGCCTCACGCATGCTAGGCAAGCGCTGTACCACCGAGCTATATCCCAGCCCTGTGTTGGGTGTTTTTGAGATAAGGTCTTTTGAACTATTTGCCAGACTGACTTTGAACCAGAGATCCTCCTGATCTCTCCCTCCTGAGTAGTTAGGATTACAGGTGTGAGCTACTTGACCCAGCTGTATTCTCTCTTTTCATTCCTGATTTTGTTCATTTGTGTCCTTTCTCCTTTACTTTAGTCTGTCTAGTTCAATACTTCCAACCAGGGATGATTCTGCTAAGCTTCTTCCTCCAGGAACAATGTTTGGAGACATTTTTATTTGTAAAAAAGAAGTTTTTTGTCAGGGGTTTATTACTGTGATCTATTGGTGGGAGACCAGGAGTACTGCTAAGCATTCTATAATGTATTGGACAGTCCTCTACAAGAAAGAATTACTTGGCCCAAAATGTCAGCAGTGCTAAGGTTGAGAAGCCCTGATATAGATAAATGTTTGTCAATTTTGTTGATCTTTTGAAAGAACCAACTTCTGGTTCCATTGAAATTTCTGTCTGTTTCATTGATTTCCTTCCATCTTCTTACTTTGAGCTTAATTTGTGCTTGTTTTTCCATTTTCTTAATGGTGGAAGCTTATATTATTGATTTTCTAGGTATTTAAAGTTACAGTTTTCTCCATGAAGACTGCTTTAACTGAGTTCTATAAATTTTGATATGTTATTTTGTTTTTATTCAGTTCACAATATGTTCTGATTTCCTTTGCGATTTCTTCTTTGACCCTTGGGTTACTTAGAAGTTTAATTTTCCAGTATTTCAGGATTTCTCAAATTTTTTTCTGTTGATCTGTAAGTTAATTCCATTGTGGCTGGAGAATATATTTTGTGTGATTGCAAACCTTTCAGATTTTTTGACTTATTTTATGACTCCGTATATAGTTTCTCCAGAAGAATGTTCATGTGCCCTTGAAAAGACTGCATATTCTGCTGTTGTTGGGTGGAGTGTTCTGTAAATGTCGACTAGTCCAGATGCCAGTGGCTCAGGCTTGTAATCCTAGCTACTCAGGAGGTGGAGATCAGGAGGATCACGGTTTGAAGCCATTCCCGGGCAAATAGTTCTCGAGACCTAATCTTGAAAAAATCCATCACAAAAAATGGTCTGGCAGAATGTCTCAAGCGGTAAGAGTGCCTGCCTAGCAAGTATGAAGCCCTGAGTTCAAATCCCAGTGCCACACAAAAAAAAGGTCAGTTAGGTGAGGTTGGTTGGTAAGTGTTCAAATCTTTTGTACCTGTTGATTTTCAGTCTAGGTGCTCTGTCAGTTACTGGGGATTGGGTATTGAAATCTCCCATCTATTATTGTTGAACTGTATTTGTATTTTTCTAGTTTTGGCAGGTTTGGATCATTCATTTTTAGGATCTGTTAGGTATGTGTACACTTGTAGTTGTTTTATCTTCCTGATAGTTTGACTCATTATGTAATGTTCCTTTTTGTTAAAGTCTGTTTTTTTCTAGAAATAATATAGACACTCTAGCTGTTTATAATTACTATTTCCGTGTTATACTTTTATCCATGCATTTTACGTTAAATTTGTATTTTAGAATCTAAAGTGTGTGTATCTTGAAGATAGCTCATAGTTAGTCTTACATTTTAAAAGTGTAGCTTGAGTGTTCAGTACTTTCAATTTAATGTATATATTGATAGAATAGAGTTTGCATCTGCCATTTTGCTATTTGTTTTCTTTTTTTGATTGTACTGGAGTTTAAACTCAGGCCCTTGTACTTGCTAGGCAAAGTGGTCTACCAATTGTGTCACATCGCCAGCCCAACTGTTTGGTTTCTAAATATTTACTGTCTTTTACAGTCCTCTTCCCATCCTTTTCTGCCTTGTTTTATATTGATTTTTTTTTTAAACTTTTGGTAGTTTTAGTTCTTTTCTGTGATTCCTGTAGGGATTCAGATATGCATCCTATTATAGTGTACTATCGTCTACTTAACTCAGGTAGACCTTTCTTCTAGTGTAGCTCTATTTCCTTCTCATTTTGTTATACTGTTATTGATGTGTATTTTATGTCTATACATGTTAGAAATCCAGTAATGTGGTATTAGAATTATTTCTTACACATCTTATACATTGTACAGAAGTTAGAAAAAAATTCTTACGGCATTATTTTTACTCTGTGTGGTAGAAAATGTACATTTTATAGTTCGTTTCTGCATAGGATTTATGATAGGAAAGTTGGAGAAAGGGGCACTTGGGAGTCCAAGCTGGGTACGGAGAGTGCTGTTATTGTAGGAAGAAGGTGCCATGTCAATGAATTAGAAATTTGAAGGAAGGTGACCAAATTTAAAGGAAATTTAAATAGGAATTTAAATTCCTATTTAAATAGGAAAGAAGATTAGGAATGTTAAAAGGTTATGGTCTAAAAGTGAGAACTTAGGAGATAATATATCAGAGTGGAAGTCCTGAGAATGGCCATTGAGAGGGTTGATAAATTGGAGCACCATAGGGATGGACTTTTTGTTATGAGGTCAATAAACTGGAGAACTAGGTGTTGAATGAGTTATCCATATTAACCCTGAAATCTCCCAAGATCATGGCAGAATCTGGAGGAGGGTAGAAAACTTAGTGTTCATTTGTGTGAAATATAAGCAAGATGATGGTGGATATTAATGCCAATGGTGTTAGAGGCTGCATTGAACTGTCTTCAAAGGAAGAGAGAATCTCCCACCCCATGAAGGTGAAAACATAATAGCTTATTAGTAATTTACTTCTCTGTCTTCTAAATATCATATGCAATATTAATATTTTTAAATGATTGACTTTACTAAATCACAGGACTTACTTTAAAAATAACACACCAAGGAGATACTGGATCGTTGAAAAAATACTTTATTTGTATTCTTTTTTGGTGGAGGCGGGGTTGGGTTGTCAGAGGAATCACATGCTTTTAAAAAAAAGAAATTTAATTTACTAACATGAGTGAACTTTCTTTTACAGGTAAATAAATTTGTCATTCTTTTATGTGTTAGTAGTATTACAGCAGGGAGTAGAGATGGGCAGTTTTATAGATTTTTTTTTTTTTTTGAGACAGAGTCTCACTGTGTAGTCCAGGGTGGCTTCAAACTTACTTTGTAGCCCAAGCTGCCTCAGCCTCTTCAGTGCTGGGATTACAGGCATGAGCCACTGTACCAAGCTATAGATCCTCATATCACTTATGGAAGTTTCTGTTTTGAAAGATGTAAGGTTTCTGTAAGTTTAATAAATTTCATTAATTGGACCTGAGGTGATGCATAATAGCATGATAATATTGTTTTAAAGATAAATAAGATATCTGATTTCTAGCATATTTGTTTTATTAATAGTTGTCAGAAATAACATTATATACTATATTATATTTGTCCCTGTTTTTAGTAACTTCTAAGTTAGAGAAACTCAATTTTCAAGTGGATGTCACCCTTACAAACTTGGACAGGATTGCTCTGGGAAAAGGCTTGATGTTTTAAAGCCTTAGCCTGAGTTTTTTCCCCATCTTTGTTGATCTTTTACTCGCATATGGGCTTTAGTGCTTGTTCTCCTTTTAAGCTCCATTGACTGTCTCTATATGGAGCATTGATTTGGTACTACAGCCCTTTAAACTTTGTTGTAGAGTATGTAGTATTTGGAAAGTGGATTGTTTACTTTCTGTTTTTTGAATCTCAAAATATGAAATGAATGACATAGTTGTAGTGTATTAAAAGAATTTCTGGCATTACTATTAAGGTGTGAAAAATTGGAGAGGGGCACCAAGTCTCTTACATAATAATTCTGTTTAAAGAATAATTCCTATTACTCTTTGAGAAGTGTTTTAAATTAGTGAATGACCATAAGCTTTAGATTCTGAAATGCCTGGCTCTCCTGGTCTATTCCATATATTCACTTAATGACTTGGCATAGATTCTTCATCCTTTCTTAACTTAAATTCTTGATTCATGAAATGAGTTAAAACAAGGCAAAGTTCGTGGAATAATAAATGCTCATTTTCTGAATGCTATCCTATTATCTACTTTTTCTCTTCTGAGTCAGAGAATAATTATGAGCAGATCTAAGACCTTTTAAGTAAGAGAAATATTTACACATTTTTTTTTCCATTCCTGTGATGGGAGGATAATTTGGGTGATCTTGTCTCCAGATTCTTACAGAGGTAGTTCTTCCTTAGCTTTGTTCATTTTTGTGTGGTTCAGAATTTTGATAGTGTTAAATACATTCAAAACATTTAAAAATGGTACTAGGTTTTTGCTTTCACTTATCTTGATGAACTATTTTCTAGTTGTATTCATAAAGATAAAGAAGCTTACCATTACAACTCCTCCCACCTCCTAGTTCTTGGTACACGTACTAATATTGATTTTAAGATTTTAAAATTTATTTTATTTTTCTATTATTGTTGTGTTGGGTGGGAGTACACTGGAGTATTTGCAGAAGTTCTTACAGTGTATCAAATATATCATACTTGAATTCACCCCCTCTGCTGCTCTCTTTCATTGATTTTAAGATTTTTTAATGGACTAACAGGGTCTGTCTCCTAGTCCATGTTAGGAAATGAGAAGAAATGCAAGGAAGGTCTTGTTAACTGAAATCTGAATTAGATCCACAGAGTAGAATTAGCCACATCAGAGAGAGGAACATCTAGGAACCAATTAAAAATGTTTACTGGATGAATGGAGACTCATTGATTTAACATTAGCTATATTTAACAGCATTTTATGTAATTTTTTGGTTCAGTGTTTAAAAATATTGTTTTCTATGTTTCAGAAAAAACAAGGAGAGAAATGACAGCAAAAGGTTCTACTGGCATGGAAGTTCTGCTGTCAACATTAGAGGTAAATCACTAGCAGCACTTAATTATGCAACTACTAATAGGAAGCAATACTGAAGGAAACACAGACACAGAAAGTATGCAGTTTTTTCTTAGAGATAAAACCAATGAATGAAAGCTTGTTCTATGTTTTAAATTATTGGAACTGGCATAAATATTCTAATATGTATTATATAAACATCTAAATATATTTCCCAATGATGATAATAATTGTAAAGTTTAATCATAATATGCCATTCTGATTGGTTGTAGAAAATAAAATATCTTGAAATAAGTCTTTAACTTAAAATAAATGATCAGCAATAAAAATTTGATCAGTTGTATTATGTTGGCACTCTTTAGATTAGTTATCCAGACATCTGGGAATTGTTACTCCTTTACATTGCCAATGGGGAGTGTCAGTTTTTCCAAGGAGAGCAAATTGACAATATAATATATATGATAATGTATATATAAAACATAATGTACACTCATGATTTATTTTACTGTATTTATTGATTAGCTGTAGTATACTGATGATAGTTGAATTTCTATGCCAACGTAAAAGTTTTGAGTTAGCTAACAGGATGTTTTCACAATCAGGATTCTATATTTTGTATTCAGTGCAGTGTTAAGAACAGAGAATGAATTCATGTTCCTCGTAGCCTTAACATGATCAAGTTGCCATTTCTCCCTCAATTGATCTGCCAGTGTAGACCAATCTCAATAAATAATCTCAATAAAAATACTAACAGTTTTGTTTTGAAGTCCAAAGTGTGTGGGGGAGATAGCAGAAATAAAACTGTAGGACAGTCCTAAAAAATAAGATAAATGGGATAGAATTATCCCTACCAATTATAAAAGAACCTTATAAAGCTTCAGTAATTTAAATAGTTTAGAAGTTGTGCACAAGTACTAGGTAGATACCAGTATAATAAATAGAAAATCCAAAAAAATTGAAATGCTTATGGAAATATAGTACTGTTTGATAAAGGTGGCATTTTAGATTAGTGAGAAATAGAGGAGTTACTTAATAAGTGGAGCTCAGACAAATTGATAGCCAACTGAAGGCATAATGTGGAATTCTTACTTCCTATATCATATACCAAAATAAGTGAAGCAAGGTATAATTGTGGAAAATGAAATCATAATACTAGGGGAAACAAGGCAAGAAAAATTTAAATATTCTCGTAACAAGGTTTTTCTAAGTATAAAAAGTTATGGAGCAATAAAAGAAAAAGTTGCTAAATTATATTAACAATATTATACAAAACATGGAAAACTGAGGAAAAACTATTTCACCACAACTCATAAAACTCATATAATTCCTTTGATATACAAAGAATTTCTACAAATTTGTCAGCCAAAAAATGTGCACTCTTTAGATTGGTTATCCAGACATCTGAGAATTGTTACTTCTCTATAATGCCAATGGGAGTGTCAGTTATTCCAAGAAGAGCAAGTTGGCAACATCTGTCAGAAAAATGCCTTTATTCTTGGGCTTAAAAATTCCAGGAATTTATTTTATACACACAAATGTTTTTATCACATATAAGTTTATGTACTTGGTTTTTTGTTACAATTTCATAATAGCAAAATACTAAAAGCAACCTAAGTACACCAGTATCACAAAAAATTAAACAAATACCAAACCCGTGAATGAAGAAGCTCTTTATTTATTGATATGTAAAATGGCAAAAGGTGCCAAATTATACTATTTGGAAATACCTTTTGGGGAAATAAATCTGTATGTACACACATATGTATATATATACATACATATTTCCATAGATTTCTTTTATGTGTGAATGTAATTTTTGTCAGGATACATAAGAAACTGATACTGTGATTGCCTTCTGAGATGGGAGCTAGATGACTGAGTAGTCATCATGTACATATATACATCATAGTGCTTTTTTTCTTTTTGGAGACAGGGTACATTATATTATGTGATATAATCAAATGATCCTCCCACCTCAGCCTCCTGAGTAGCTAGTGTGAAGAACAGGAATTCATCACCATGACTGGCTTATAGTACTTTTTTACAGTTTGATTCATTTACTTTTATTATCTATTTGGTAGAAAGAGGAAGAACTCAAATACAGATTAATTCCTCTTGTAATAATGTTGATACTAAGAATGTTTATAAACATTGTTATAAGCAAAGAAGAAGATACCGAAATAATAAGAGAATAGTGGAAATCTGAATGTATTTGTCCTAGAAAAACTAGAAAGGCCATTTGTAAAATATAGGTTGTTCCCAACATGTACAAAAAGTTTAGGAATCACAAATTTACAGTGTTTTAATAAAGTAAATCAACTGTTTATTTCAGAACACGAAAGATCTTCAAACTACACTTAATATCTTATGCATTCTTGTTGAGCTGGTGTCAGCTGGTAAGTTTTTGTTTTCCTTTGGTCAGATTTTTTTTGTAAAGAGCAACCAGCAAGGTACCATGTTTACTTGGAATTTTCTGATACATATACAGATGCTCTTCTGAGTATTAGAATTTGGAAACTGAAATTACATACTCTTGTTCTGGCTTTGTTTTTGGTATATGCAAGTATCCCTCAAATTACCCCATCAACCATACATTTCAGAGCCTGAAATCTAGAATTTTGGCATCGTTGTGTTTATTCTTTGCTATTTTCTAAATAGAAAAATCAGATAAAAGTAAATATGACTTTGTTTGACTTTAGAAATGATCACTTTAAATAATTCTTGAATGCTAACAAGTTGTGATATCTACTGTGTGAGGATTTACTGTTCAAAATTTAAAGACTATTTTTTTTTTAGGTGGAGGTCGAAGAGCAAGTTTCTTAGTTTCCAAAGGTGGTTCACAAATATTGTTACAACTACTTGTGAATACCAGCAAAGAATCTCCCCCACATGAGGAATTAATGGTACAGATCCATTCTATTCTTGCGAAGATTGGACCAAAAGGTAGGAGTTTCACTTGTATGATTATCAAATCTAGAACCATTTTTGTAACATTGATTCTGCCTTGAAACTGCTTAATTTTTAAAATCTAAATGCTGATTTTTTTTCTTCATTTTAGTAGCTTGGGTTTTAGTAGCTTTTTACTAGTAACTACTAACCTGCAAGAGATAAGGGTCCAAAATTCATGAGGAATTCTATTGCATGTGGTCGAAAAAGAAAGACAAATATGTCAGAATCACAGTAGGTTTGTGTGGCTGCTTAGGTATGTATGTAAAGGATATGCAGAATATGTACATTGTTGAGGCTAGGAGGGAGTATGGTTGGGAGTGTTTTGAGGCATATAGTAGATGTAAAATATGCTGCTGCTTTTCGTTAGTAGTCATATTTGTACTGAACAGTCTCAGTGCTTCGAAAACTTACAATCTAGTCATGAAGACCAAAGTAGATGTGAAAATTATGAGACTGATTATTACAATAGAAGGACATGTAAATTATTGAACAATATAAATTAAGAAGACTGGAATACAGAACAAAAGAGGAAGCTGATTTAGATTAGGTTAACAGAGAACAGCATTCTTTGGATAGAACCTAAATTTATTTTATAGTTTCCTACCTGTACAAAGATTAAAATGACTACCTAAACTCTTGGGATTGTGTTTTTAGGAGTTTTGCCATTGTTTTTTAGCATATACATGGGTCTTAAATTTTGAAATGTCTGACTAAAATACTTGTTCAAAAATGTGAATATGTATGTGTATGTAGTATGTATTTATATGTATTTCATGCATACCTTTATGTATTATGCAAATGTTTAACTAGTGCTTTTAACAGGTGGTGTTTTAAAGAATGCAACCCTGAGATGACTTTACTTTTCCAGGTATATTAGGGACCTTAAGACTTAAATATTTATTCAGTTTATTTAAGAAATATGTTACCTGTGTATTATTTTTCTTTTAAATCTTGTACTTGAGATTAAGGACTCCCTTTTGAGAGTATTGTAGAAAATAAAAATGTAAAAGAAAATAAAACCTTATTTATTGATGAATATTGTTATCACTTGCTTCCTCCTCTGGCTAGAACCCTGTAATCTTTCTTCTGCTTTTCATGAAATTAAATTAAGGTTACTTATGTGTTTAATGTATATCTGTATTTCTTTAATATCCCTTCATATTTTAAATTTCTATTTTCTTTACTATTTGGACGAATTTTCCATTTTTAGGCATGCACCACCATGCCTGACTTCTTGAACCATTTTCTTTCTGTTTACCATTCTTCCCACCCTTCCTCCTTCTCTCCCTTCCTACTCCCTTCCTCCCCCCTCCCTTCCTTCCAGTTTTCCTAAGGAAAAAATACTTAATTTTTAAATTTTGTTTTTACTTAAAATTCCTCTTAGTTATGGCATACCTCTGTTTGCTGATCTTATTTATTTTCTTTGTTTAAATCTTAGTATTTCTAAGTTCTTAGTATTTAAATATTTTTGTTTTTTACTGTTTTAATCTCTGCTTCTTTTATTTGTGGGACTGGGGCTTGAACTCAGGGCTTTGTGCTTGCAAAGCAGGTACTCTACTGCTTGAGCCACACCACCAGTCCATTTTGCTATGGTTATTTTGGAGATG
The DNA here is from genome assembly GCF_047511655.1 of Castor canadensis. Classification (NCBI taxonomy): domain Eukaryota; kingdom Metazoa; phylum Chordata; class Mammalia; order Rodentia; family Castoridae; genus Castor; species Castor canadensis. The sequence goes on from NC_133398.1 coordinate 90,348,936, forward strand.
GAGTCTTGCAAACTGTTTGCCTAGGCTGGCCTCAAACTACTCTACTCTGGATCTTACTCTCCCAAGTAGCTAGGATTACAGATGTGAGCAGCCGGCACCGAAGTACTGCTTTAATTTCTTTGTGAGAATAAAAATCAAGAACTTTTCTCTTCAAACACAAAGTAATGACAAGGAGATGGAAATGAGAATTACCCTGGATTATACATGTTGCATGCATGTATTGTCACAGACCTTCTACTTCACAAATATGTATAATAAATATGTGTTAATCAAACATTTTAAATATTTAAGGAAGTGGAAATTTTGACTACCCTGATTTGATGCATGTATTGAATTATCACACCTACAACCTAAATTTGTACAAATAAAATAATTAAAAAAGAACTTTCTTTCTCTTCTTTTCTTCCTTTTCTGTTAAGAATTTTATCCTATTAGAAATTTGGCAGTATTTGCTACATTTTCTATATAAGCTGTTCATTTCTTCATTAATTTACATTCTTTATAAGTCTGAAAAGAATGTTTTTGATTGTCAGTAGGTAATATTGGCAATAGCCATTTAGACTCTTTATTGTTCCCTTTAACTGTGTGATGGTATTCCTGGGAAGTGTTGAGGTAGGCAGACTTACTCACGTAGTGGTTCAGTTAAATTCCACCATTCATGACACCCTCTTTGGGCTTTTCCAACCTCTATCCTTCTGCCATATTCCCCTGCTTGCCCCATAAATACATTCTTGCAATTAATGCTTCAAAAGTATAAGGAGTATTAAAAACCATACAAAAAATGATTATAATTTTAATTTAGGTTAATTTTATATTTGATGATATGAATTGATATGTTTTAAAATGTTATTGCTTTATGATTTCATTTCATTCAAAAGTTTCATATGAATACTTTTTTTTCACAGATAAAAAATTTGGAGTGAAAGCTAGAATTAATGGGGCTCTGAATTTAACCCTGAATTTGGTCAAACAGCATTTGCAGAACCAACGCTTGGTTCTACCCTGTCTTCAGCTTTTACGAGTATATTCTGCCAATTGTGAGTATTTCAGAGTGGCTTTTCTTTAACTCAGTGTTGTGAAGTTATACAAAATGAAAATGTTAAACTACCTTAACACTAAGCCTCTGAAGTTTGTGGAAAAGGGAAGAGAAAATTTAATATGTTTTAAAATTATTTTTATAGCCAAGGCAGCAAAAATGATGTGGGGTAAGACGTTGAGTTGACAAAATCTTGAGAATTTTCACTAATTCCTTGAGTTTATAAAGGACTGGAACGAAGGGGTGAAAAGTAGGCAGCCTGTGGAAAGTTGTAGATTAATAAAAGGGTATTGGCAGCTGGAAAACTCAAATGCCTCTTTGGATTTTCACAGATGAGAGGAAAGTGGATAAAGAAAACATGCAGTAGTATAGTCACCTGGGTCTGATTTTCTCAGCAATTGATAGGGATGAAGCAGAACAGAAAAGGAATAGTACAGGAGTTTCTGAGGAAGCTATAGAGAAGAGGCATTACAGAGAGATGGACTCCAATTAAATACCTTCCCAAACACACTGTCACTTAGTATTGTTAATTCCCAAACCCATGAGGTATACATTTCCTTTAATTCTCTATGAAATTGAAATGGTTAATGAAAGAACCTGAAATTGAAATTATAAGATATATGTTATTGCAGTATATCATTACAAAATAATAATACAGAGATAGATAGATGTGTGGGGATGTATAAATCTGGACTTTGATAATTTGGCTAAAGGTGTGCTCAGAGAAAAATAGGTAATTATACAGGTGTTCATTAGTTAAATAATTAAAAATTTAATAATTTAAAAGAATGTAAGGAAGGGAATGAATTAGAAGTTGAGAAAAGAGAAATAAACACAAGGGAAAATAAAAGGAAGGCATGTTAAAAGCAGGGAAAATCGATCAAAAAATTAAAACTTAATTGGATGAAAAGTAAAACAGATGAACCATCAAATGCCCCAATTAATGAAGGAGGAAAAAGTAAAAGGGATAATAGAATAATGAGTAGAGGAAATTAAGATTATCCCACAATACATTAGGAGCTACATTAGAAGACTAGCAAATCATTTATAATTTTTTAAAATAGTATTTGTTTAAAATTGACAATATTGGGCATAGTTTTCTCATTAGGCAATTGTTTTTATAATGTGTGTGAAATACCAAAATCTGCCCCTCTTCTTCCCTCCTATAGTTGCTTCAATTAAGGTCCTCATTATATCTCAACTAGACTACAGTCTGCCCATGTGTCTCTCAAATCCATTTTCTCGAGAGTGACTTGTTTCTGACTTGTTCATTTAAAATGCAGATCTGATTTGTTGTTTCTTTTGGGCAATTCTCTATAGCTGAAAGAATGAACAACTGCTAGAGTTCTTCATAAATTTTCTTACCTTCTTTTCCCACCTTATTTACCCATCTGTATGTCTTTGTCTGGTTCTATATGTTTTAATAACATTAACTGATCCAGACTCATGATGTTCACTGTCTATACTACCCATTTCCAGAGACATTCCAAAATCCTCTAGTCCTTAACTCAAATTCCTGTCTAGCTAACTGCTTTAAAGCTGTGCCCAGGCATTATTTTTTTTTCCAGAAATGTCTCTGTCTCACACTGAGTTAGGAACCTCTCAGTGGTATAACCCAAATAAATAACTTAGAACTCTTAATCTAGTTAGGAAGTAGTTTAGCAGCTATTTGTTTATTGTTTTGTAATTGTTTATTGTTTTTGTCATTCTACACTATGGTTTCTGAGGGCAGAGACTGTTTATTCTTATTTCTTAATCTTCACTTTGACTAAATTCATTAGAGAAACAAATGGAGCAACTGAAGCATTTCTTTTATAGTAACATTTTTTTGGGTGTATAACTAGTTTCAGGATTCCTTTACAACTTCCCATAAAAACAAATCCTTCAAGTGATTAGCTAAGGTGCACTTAGGGGGACTTAGTGATTTGAGTTCATATTTACTAAACACTTATACTGAGTGTACACAATAGTTGTTGAAGTTTTCAAATCATTTTGCATCTTTTTCTCCACTTCTCAGCTGTGAATTCAGTATCTTTAGGGAAAAATGGAGTTGTGGAATTGATGTTTAAAATCATTGGACCATTTAGTAAGAAGAATTCGGGTCTTATGAAGTGAGTAAATATTTTGAATATAAGCAGAGATATACTCTTTGTTATTCTGGCCCTCATTATTTTGATATATATGTACAATGAGCAGGTTGGATTAAGTTGTATCTGTCATCTTTTCTTTGTTATTAAATAATGATTTTATTATGATGAAGATAGCATTAGGCCAAAGTTTAATCTTCAAACCTGTTATCAAAATTAGAGGATTTTAAATTCACTGAATATAGCATTTGTAGAAATTTAGACTTTGAACATTGCTAAATAATTTAAGAGCAAATAAGATCATTTATAGAGTTTCATTCACTCAGAAACATTTATTGAATGCCTACTATGTTCCCACCCAATTTTGCAATCTTTTAATGACTACTTACTTCATTCTCAGGATTCTTGAACCTGTCTTAAGTTTGTTCATTTCTATTTTGTCAAAATCATGTCATTCTTTTTCTTCTTGAGAAAAAGTATATATATCTTAAGATAAACTTATAAATATTATATTTTTGTACATGTGAGTTTTTATTCATTCACAGGACTTTTAACTTCAGAAAATAAAGGGAATTTGCAATTTGGTATATTTAATATTTTCTTAAGCCTAGAGATCATTTTTGAGACAGTGTCTCACTGTGTAGCCCAGGCTGTTCTCAAACTCTAGATTCTCCTTCTTCGGCCTTCCAAGTGCTGAGATTACATGTATGTACCACCACACTTAGCTTAGGGATGATTCTTAAAAAATTTTTTATAGTGGAACTTTTCAAACATTTATAGCAGAATTTATACTATATTTTTAAACTAATTAATTACTTATTGTATTCAATAATTATCAACTTCTCAATTTTTTTTATTACATTCCTTCACACTTTTGCTTGCATATTTTTCCTGGAATACTTTTCCTCTTTGGTGCTTCTGGGGATTGAACCCAGGGTTTCTTGCTTGCTAGGCAAGGTGCACTACAACCTGAGCTAAGCCCTTTTGTTTGTATTTTGTTTTTGAGATAGGGTCTCAGTAACTTTGCCTGGACTATCCTTGAACTCTCAGTCTTCCTGCCTCCTCCTATGAAGTAGCTGGGATTACAGGTGTGCACCACCATGCCCAGCTTCCTGGAGTACTTTTAAGGAGATCCTAGGGATTTTCTCTGAATATTTTTATTTCTCTCGTAAATACTTCAGTCTACAACTTTACTACATAAGGCCTCAAAAATAATTAAAATACTACAATGATATCCAACATAATTACTAATTCCTTAATACAATCTAAAATCTAATGTATGTTCTCCAGTTGTCTCAAAATTGTGTTTTTATACTTGGTTTATTTGGATCAGAATCTAAACAAAATACACACATTATTACTCATTATATTTAGGGAGTTTCCAAGTTTATACAAAAGTAGAGAGAACAGTATAATGGACTCTATATATATCTTTCACACATTTTAACAATAATTTGCCCTTTTTTTTTGTGGTACTGGGGTTTGAATTCAGGGCCTCATGCTTGCTAAGCAGTTGCTCTGCCACTTGAGCCACTCTGCCAGCCCTTTTTTTTGTGATAGCTTTTTTCAAGATAAGATCTTGTGAACTATTTGCTTGGGCTGGCTTTGAACCAGGAGCCTCCAGATCTCTGCCTCCTGAGTAACTAGGATTACAGGCATGAGCCACGGTGCCCAACTCAATTTGCCAGTTTTATTTCATCTTTCCCTTTATCCTTTTTTTAAATTTATAGGTGTGGTATTGACTTTTGAACTCAGAATCTCTGCATGTTAGGCAGGCACTCTACTACTTGAGCCACATCCTCAGCTCTGTCTGTCCTTATTTTGTTTCCTGGAGCAGTTTAAAACAATATTCACCATTACATTTGATCTGTAAATTCTTTAGTATGATCACTGTCAGATACAGATTTTTTTCATTTTGTGTTACCATAATATCATTTCTGTGCTCAACAATTTTACTTCCTTAGTATCATCTCATATTTCTGATTAAGAAATACATTTTTAATAGTGAGATTGTTCATATCAGGGTCCAAATAACTTCTATACATTTTACTTGATTGGTATTTCTCATAATATTTTAAAATCAATAAAAGTCCCCTGTTTTTCAGTTGTGCTTTATTTGTTAAAGGACTAGTGTAATATTTCTTTAGAATGCCTCACATTGTAGATTAGGGTGACTGTATGCTTTGTCCCTCACATTTCCTGTATACTGATAGAGCTAGTGACTTGATTACATTTGGTTTTGTTTTTAGTCAAAATAATTCAGAGCTGGTGCTGGGTACCTTGTTTTATATCACTATTGTCATCGAGTTGAGGGAATCCATCTATTAGAATGTTACTATATACTAGTCATGTGATGAATTAGGACTCCTTCTTTGCATTGCTTGGCTCTGTTATTATATTAAGGGCTGCAAAATAGTGACTTTCTAATTTTCTTATTTTTTTCTGTATGTAATAGTTGTTATTTTTTTTTTTAAAGAAGATCTTGTCCATGTGAACTACTTGACTAAATTTTACTCTTAAACACAGAGGGTTCAGAAAATTTCCAGTGTTTCATTCTTTCTTAATCAAGGTCAATCTAGGTGGGTGTGGTGGTCCACACCTGTAATCTCAGCACTTGGGAGACTCAGACAGGAGGATCTTGAGTTTGGACAATGAGACTCCTGTCTCAAAAGACAAAAAAAATGGTCAAAATATTTTAAATATTTGGGAGCTTACTTGCACATATAATTCATTAAATATTATTTGTGGTGACTCACCATGTTTACTTATGCAAAGATTTTACACAGTCCTTGAATATCTTATAGAAATTCAACATGACAAACAAAATATCTGTGTTACAACTAGAATGTCTGTATAAAACCAATTTGTAGCACTAGTGTAGTATAGTGGTTTGGAGTGAGCTCTGGAGGCAGGTATACCTGAATTTGCATGTTTGGTTTATCACTTTCTGGCCCTGTGATAATTTAATAGGCCACTTAACTTATTGTGCCCTATTTTCCGACTGTAAAATGTAATACTATTACATTTGACCTATGTTATAAGGTCATTTTGAGGATTCAATGAGATGATTCCTATAGTTAGCACAATGCCTATGTTAATATAGTTTAGGTAAGCATTGTATTAATGTCAGCTTGAATGAATCCTCAGTAATACTAAAAGTATATATTTTTTTAAACTTTATTTTTATTTATGTTTTTGTGGTACTGGAGTTTGAACCCAGGACTTTGTGCATGCTAGGCAAGCACTTTACTACTGAGCTATATCTTTCTCCCTATTTTTAATTTATACATCATTTCTCCCCCCTGATATATAAGAGTTTTGTAATTTGTGTTTTATGATTAAGGCCATCATCCATCATCTTCCTAATTAAGATCTACGTTATTCTATTGTATCCAAGTAACCAAATGTAATATAAAATGTTTCTAGGAGAAACATCCCATAAACTATGATTAACAATAATTGTATCTACCTAATAGTAGGTAGAATTTCTGATCTAATATATTTTGTTAGCTGTCTTTGCTTTGCATAGCAGAAATATCTTTCCCAAACGTTGACTTGTATGTTGATGTAAAGGTTAATGTTTTAGATGAGTCATGATAGTCTCTATAGTAAAAGCAGTTGGCAAAGAGGTTGTTACATTGAATCACCAATACACAGTGAGAATCTGCTACTTAATATAGAGAACACATGTGTAATTCAGTGAGAATGCTTTTAAACATGCTAATCAGCAATTTGTTTAGTGCTTTGGGAATTTTAGTGCTTTATCTCAGTTTTCTTACCACTTTTTAAATAAAAGGGATGTATAAGAAACATATAGCAGTTAACTGAAGTGCCATAGACTGTGGGATTTACTTAGTTCTCTTATATTTGACCTGACTGCCTAAAATACCTTCCTGACATCTAATAAATTGTACATATTCAGAGTATTTGATAAAAAAATATAAGTTTTAAATATGTATTTATGGAGAAAGAGGCCCATGAAGTAAAGAAGTATCTGGAGCCCATGAGAATCAATGTGGTCCTGGATATATAACTAAACCTGTGAAGCCATCACCACAATTAAGATAGGGTTTATCACCTCCAAAGCTTTATTGTTCTCCTTGGTTAATTCCCCTGCTGTTTTCTGTTGCCAAAGATTGATGTATATGTTCAGGAATTTTATATAAATGGAATCATATAGCATATACTTTTTGGGGGATCTTCCTTCTTTCATGTGTCATGACTATATTGAGATTCACTTATGTTGTTACATGTATCATTTATTCCTTTTAATTGTAGAGTACTAGTCACAGTTATATGGATATATCATAATTTGTTGTATGTATTCACCTCTTGATAGATTTTTCTGCTTTTCCAGTTTTGAGTTGTTACTAATAAAGTTGCTGTCACTGTTTATGTACAAAACTTTGTGGTTGTATGTTTTTATTTCTGTCATGTAGTTACTTAGGAGTAGAATAGCTGGATCAAGTGGTAGCTGTTTGTTTTGCTTTTGGAAAAAAAAAACCTGTGCTTCCTTAGTTAACTTGTTAAATCTTTGCTTTAGCTATTGGAACACATGGAGTTCAATTGTAGTAATTGTGTTGATGTTTTATAACATTTTCAGTGAAGTGTTTAGTTCACTTGCTCATTTATTGATAGTATTACTTGTTCTTTTGGTGTTAAGCTTTGAATTCTTCGTATATTCTGGATATTAAGACTATGTTCAAATAGCTATCAAAGATTTCTGTCCCATTCTGTAGGTTGTCTTTCTACTGTGTTATTATTTCCTTTGCTCTGCAGAAGCTTTTTAATTTGTTGTAATTCCATTTGTCAATTCTTGCTTTGTTTCCTGTGGTTTTGGAGTCCTGTCCAGGAAATCACTGCCTGTACTAATATTTTGAAGTGTTTCCCACGTGTTTTCCTTTGTGAGTTTCAGAATTGCATACCTTATATTAAGATCTTTGATCATTCAAGTTGATTTTTGTGCAGGGTGAGAGGCAGGTATCAAGTTTTTATCTTCTACATGTAGATACCCAGTTTTACTACTAACATTTTTTGAAGAAGCCATCCTTTCTCTAATGTCTGTTTTTGTCGCCTTTGTCAAGAATTAGTTGGTTGAAGTTGGATTTATTTCAAGGTCTTCTGTTTCATTGGTCTATGAGTATGTTTTAAATGCCAAAACCAGGCTTGTTTTGTTGCTATAGCTCTGTAGTAGTATGTCTTTTTTTAAAAAATATATTCGTTAACGAATACAAGACTAAAACAAAATTTTCTTAAAACCTGTAGGACAAACTACAGTACTGTTTCTTGCATGGTTTGTCTTCTCAGTCATTGTCCATGGACTCTGAGAAGTTGTAGGAATATGCAGGTACACACTCAAGGCTCAGCTTCTCCAATATTGTGGAAAGGTCTATACATTTGGAGAAAGAGCCCTATGCTCTCTTGCACCACTTAGACAGAGCCCAGAGAGAGTGAGCTCTTGAGGTATTCATATTAGCTTCTGTAGTAGTTTTGGAATTAGGTTATTGTGATGCTTCCAGCTTTGTTCTCTTTGGTTTTGCTTTGGCTATTTGGGGTCTTTTGCTTTCATATGAATTTTAGGATTTTTTTTTTTCTGTAAAGCATGCCATTGGTATTTTGATGCAATCATTGAATCTGCACATTGGTTTGGGAAGATTGGACATTTTGACAGTATTAATTCTTCCAATCCATGCACATGGGAGATCTTTCTGCCTTTTAGTGTCTTCATTTTCTTTCTTCAGATTTTAAAATTTTCATTGTAGACATCTTTCACATCTTTAGGTTTATTCGTGGGCATTTTATTTTATTGCTAATGTGACTGGAATTGTTTTACTGATTTCTTTTCTTAGCAAATTTATTATTTATTGTATATCCTGCTACTCTACTGAATTCGCTCATCAGTCTTGATATTCTTTTGGTTTTTCTGTATTTGTAGAATCATATTACCTGGAAATAGGGATAATTTGACTTCCTTCTTTTCTATTTGTATGTCTTTTACTACCTTCTCTTGCGAAAGAACTCTAGATAAAGTTTCTAGTAGTATTTTGAGTAAGAGTGGTGGGAGTGGACACTCTTGTCTTGTTCTTGATCTTAGAGGAAGTTCTTTTCAGTTTTTCCTTATTCAGTATGATGATAGAGGGTGGGGTATTGAAATCTCCCACTATTATTATATTAGGCTTACCTCTCCCTTTAAATCTTGTAGTTTTGTTTTGTAAAATTCAGCTTATCAACATTTGATGCACGTACATTTATAATTTATGTATCTTATGGTCATATATATAGGCCTTTTTCCTGTGTGGTCTCTCCATTGAATATGAAGTTCTGATATATTAAAGACATCCTTATTAAAAAGGAGTCTTCTTTTTAAGTTTAGTTTTTGTAAATAGCAGTTAGATTTGGAAGATCATTTAGTTCTGTATTTAGTTTTGACCAGTTTTAAACCCATCCTTATTCTGAGTATGTTTATTCTCAGTTTTACAATCTCTGTGCACATTATTAAAAGTATAAATTACTCACTGATGATTCATTCAAGGCAACGAAATTCAGTACATAACTTCAGAATATTCATTTACTTTTAATTCAATATTCATATTGTTTTGAGAATGTTACAGGTGTGAATTTACAATATTTTTAAAAACATGTATTTGTTTTTATTTTACAATTATTATTACAAGGAAAGACTCGTGTTTGATTGGTATCAAACCACAATATAACTGTAAGGAAATATAGGCCCCAAACGTGACCACGTGGAGAGGAGTGATCTGGCCAAAAGATTCTTTATTGCTGGGTGGGAGAGGGAGAGAGCATAGAGCCAAGAGAGAGAGGGAGAGAGGGGCAGGGGCTTAAATACCCCTCAGTGAGACTCAGCATGATCTGATTGGTTAGGATCTTATGGCTCATGCTGATTGGAGGTTGGGGCAGAAGGAAGATTCAAGCTAGACTTGAGGCTGGACTGTGACCCAGGAAAACAGAAGCTTAAAGGTGCAGTAAGAACTGAAACCTATCCATGCCATCATTGCCAACATTCCTCCCTTTTTTGTTTGTTAAGGAAGGGGGGCGTTGTGTTCACCCCGGCTTCTTCGAGCTGGCAAGGGGCGGCGTAGGGGAAGGGAGGGTCAGTTGGCAAACAATATTGGGGTGCTGAGCCTCATGATGGCATCCACCCAGGCTCCAAAAATGAAGATTTCCTCTTCCCTGAAGTTGATGAAGGTCCCTTGTAGCCATAGGTCATAAAGAGTCTCGAGCCAATCCTCCGACCTCCACATGGTGGGTATCAGCCAGCTATCCTTGTGTTTGAGAGGTTGGTATCCCTGGAGGTACAATTGGTTAAATTTTTGATTAGCAATAGCAGACATGTAGTGTGATACAAGGGAGAAAGCTTAAGAATAGGGGAGCAAGAACATAGGCATTAGGATGGGCATTGGCCAGGAGAACCACTGTGAAATGTTGTTCCCTAGACAATTTCAAGAGTCCTCCAATTCCCTTCTCCATTTTCTAATTGTTTCTTGAGAGGTGTAGCCATTGGGGGAACCCTGAGCTTGACAGTAGTGGGTGTCATGAGAATGACCAGATGAGGGCTGGTCCATCAAAGTCCCAATGGAGAGGGTAGAATATCCTTTTGGAGAACAAGATGCCCTGGTTTAACAGAAATTGTTATAGGGTGGGGCAGGATCTGGTTTGCATGCTCTCTGAGAAGTTCCTTGAGAAGGCAGGTAGTCAGCCAGAGGAGCAGAGTCTGTTGGAGGCAAGTTTTTCTAAGAGAAATGGGTGGCCATACATTATCTAAGACCCAAATAGGAATATTAGGAGGAGCATAAAAAGGTGTCTGTTCAGGGACTACATACCTAGGAATCTAAATTCTGCAAAATCCTATAACTGCCAGGAAAGCTGTAAGCTGTCTTACGGTATGGGGGTTGGGAAACAGAAGATTGGGTTGATGCATTTATGACTCAGGGAGTGAGTCTGTCCCTTTAAGGCCACACCTAGGTAGGTGACCTGTGGGAGACAGGGACTGTCAGGATTTAAATGTAACACTCTTGGATAAAAGAAAGCTTTAGCTCATTATTTTATATAAATTGACACTTTTAACCTTTTAAATGTTTGTACCATATTCAGATAACACTTACAAGGTGGTCATTTAAGACACATAAGCAAATATGTAAATGAACTCTGATTTAGTAGTACTTAAAGCTTGACAAGATCAGCAGAAAACACAAATAATTTCTTTGATAAAATCTTTCTCTGTAATGGTTTTTTGTAGATGTTACTCAGAGCAGAACAATATTAAGATAACCTTGTTATTTCATAGACATAGAGGATTTGATTTTAGTTTGACATGACCCTAAAAATCTTTTAGGCAACTCTTAGATTATATTCAACTTTAACTTTATCACACACCGAAGTTTTTATTATACACTTTTCAAACTTACTCAGACTTCATACAACATACTAAACCCTTTGATGGTTTGTCCTCATCTTTCCTATTTGAAACAATCTTTCGGAATAAACCCTTTTTTGCAAAATCCCTTCTCATCCAAAAAACCATTCCTTTTTCCTTTAACTTCTCAAAAAATACATTTATTACCTATCTATATCCTTTCCGGTTGTTTACTTTGTAACTTTTAAAATTAACTTTTATAAGAATTTTAAATTTATTGTAGGGGCTGGAGCAACTAATTAGTAGCCCTTGTTGTTTTAAGGAATTTATGATAGGCATAAGGCCTTATCATCCCTCAGGCTTGAGGGGATATTGTTTGGGTGTGGAAACTGTGAGGGATTTTTGAGTTTTATTTTAATAGGGAGGGCTGTCCTGGCTCACCCTACACTCATCTCATCAGTCCACACTGTGGGATCTATTTGTTCCTGAAGGAGGGGGCAGCAGAGATAGCTGCCTGAGGGGAGGAGAATTTGAACTTTAATTGAGATACTAAATCCCGTCCCAGCAGGGACACTGGAGTTTCAGGTACTATGGGGAAAGAGTGACAGAAGAGGAGGTCTCCCCAAGAGCAGGCCAGAGGCCAGGTAAACTAGCGCTCTAGGGGCTAGCCAGATTTTCCCCGAACGATAACTTTTGTCATTGGACAGGGGACCAGGAGAAAAAGGTAAAACAGAGAAACGGGCTCCACTGTCTAGGAGGGAAATGGCCTTTTTTTCCCTGCCATTATGGCTCCTCAACACTGATGCCAAGAAGTGGAATGTGGACAGGAGGCTTGGACCCATCAATCCATAGAAGGTGGCACCTCGCCTTCCATCTGGTGACGGGGGCACTTAGACCTCCAGTGGTTACCCTTGCAGAGGGCACCAAATGTGAGGAAATGCAGGCCCCAAAAGTGACAACGTGGAGAGGAGTGATCTGGCCAAAAGATTCTTTATTGCCGGGTAGGAGAGGAAGAGAGCAGAGAGCCAAGAGAGAGAGGGAGAGAGGGGCAGGGGCTTAAATACCCCTCAGTGAGACTCAGCATGATCTGATTGGTTAGGATCTTATGGCTCATGCTGATTGGAGGTTGGGGCAGAAGGAAGATTCAAGCTAGACTTGAGGCTGGACTGTGACCCTGGGAGGCAGGACCGTGACCCAGGAAAACAGAAGCTTAAAGGTGCAGTAAGAACTGAAACCTATTGGTGCCATTATTACCAACAATAACTATTAAGAACTTCCTCCAATTGTCATTACTGAATACTTACTTTGTCTGGTCATGGATTATTGTTTCAGGTTTCACTGTGAACCACTATTCATCTGTATAGACATTTATATTCTACCTTTTTCTACATCTGGTCATGCTTCCTTTCCTTTAAATGTATATGACTTTTACTTTGCTACTTTGTTTCAGGTTTAGTTTTTTCATAGCTGTGCACATTTTATTACATTATGTAGATTGTAAAACTATCTGTGGAGAAGATAAGTTTGTTTTCTAATTTTACACTCATGAAGAACTTGCTACTGTGGGTATCTAGTAGGCATTCAACAAATGCTTAATGGTGAGTGAAATGCTTAATGAAGTTTGATAACATACATATTTTTGATCCAAATTAGAGTTAGTATCTTACTAAGAGATACTATAGTTTGTAGCTTTACATTTTTAAAGTTATTAAAATTAAGTGCCATTTTTTCAGTAACTCATTTTTAAAAACTATTTGAATTACAGGTTTTCCACAGTGATATGTATTTTTATAGCTGTTAATGGTAGTTGTTTTCTTCACTGTGTTTAACTGAGTATATTTCAGGAAAATATATGTATCTTCAATTTTTAGGGCTATTCCTTTGTCCTCTAAGGGGCAGTAAAAGTTTTTGAGATAATCAAGCTTGTTATTTTCTTTGTGCCTCATGGCTGAAAGATGTTAAGGGATCATTCTTCTCCCCAAACTTCCAAGTTCCAAAATGTTTTACACCTGAAATATAACAATTATAATTTGATAGAACTGAAATACTTTAATGTGAGAAGGTAAAGAAGATGTCTATACAATTATATAGTTTTAAAATTAATCTGTGTTAAAACTTGTTTCTGTTTTAATTCCTTTATAAGTCAGGGCCTGTGATTCTTAATAGTATGGCTCCTTGTGAACACCCTTAGGATCAAATACATATAAAATAATTGGTTTCACTCATTTAGCATCTGACAACTGCTTTGACAACATTAATTTTCTTTTTCTTAAAAATTTTGAAATACTTTTTATTTTTCAGTCTTCATATCTAATTTTTAACCTGAAGGGACAGAGAAACATGATATGTTATTGATGCTGTTACATGAATAAATTTTGGAGTAGAAAATAGAATAATTACTTACATAACAAGATTGTATGAATTTACTATTGTAGATTAATTTTACTAGTTTTGTTGTTGTTTGTGTTTTCTTGTTGTGTTGACAGGGTTGCTTTAGACACTCTTGCTGCATTGCTAAAATCAAGTAAGTTTTTGAATACTAGAAATAATAGATACTGTTTTTATTAACATTCTATTTATTTTGTTCAAGAAACTGAAAATTTGGATTTAGTGTATAGTTTTAAAGCTGGTTTGTAATATTTTAATACCAAATTTGACTACCTTCTGGCAAAATTCATATAGCTCTAGCTATGCTTATTGAGCTATAATTTATTTGGTACATTTCTATAGTTTGTTTAAACATATTCATATCCTAAGTTTGAGTTACTTATATAAGCATAAAGCCCTGTTTGTAGAAGAAAAGTTACTACAAGTATCACTTTTTTAAAAAAGTGAAGCTAGCATGATATTGAGAACTTTTAGTATTTTCAACAATCTGTATCATATTATGTTCACTTGGAAACTTATTAGAAATTTTGTTTCTATCATAATTTCAAGTTTTTAACATTTTAAAGAGTGACAATGTAAATATATAGTTCTGATAAATTCATTTACAAAACTAAGCACTTTAAGCATTGCAATAGATGTATCTTATGATGCTTTTGGACAATAATCATCTACATTTATAGGTTTTCTTTGGTGTTGGAGATACTCATCTCTATTTTAAATATTTTACTAGTACTTTCATGAATGATGTTGATTAACATTTCCTTTCTAAATGTCTTGACATTTAGTCTTAAAGATGTGTTGATGGATTTTATATGACCAGTTCTCCTAAGACATAATTAATAGGCAATTGGTCAAAAACTGTCAGGGGTGAGACCAACTTGCCCTTAATTTTTAATTTTTAGAATTATTTGAGTATTAGCAAGTTGAAAAATCAGATGTTTGGTTATGACTTATTAAATTTTAAAAATCATTTTAAGTATTAGTATTATATACTAGAGTTCTCATTTAACAATTTTATTCTTGTAATGAAATACATGGTGTTCAATAAGGTTAGTCATGTAGTTTTATTTTCATATGTGATGTGATAAAATTTAGATGAAAAATACATGTGGATTAACTTTAAAAGGTGTTTTTAGCCTTGCTTTGATATGCTTTGACTTTGTAATTCAAATTGTATAAAGATTAATTCTTGAACTGGAGGTGTGGCTCAAGTGGTAGATATGCCTGCTTTGCAAGCCAGAAACCCTGAGTTCAAACCCCAGTCCCACCAAAAAAAAAAAAAAAGGATTTATTCCTAAATTAATAAAGGCATGTATTTTTGATTTGAAAAAGATTAGAATAGTTGTTTAAAGTTTAATTATAAAATCACATTTTCAGAATCACTTGACAAAGTCATTAATTGTAAGTCAGTAAAAACTAAAACTCAGATGTTTCAGGAATTTTACAGGAATCAATTAGTCTAATATCACTGAAATCCAGTATTTTCAGTTTTTTATATTAGTCATCCTTTTGTTTCCTTTTTTTTTTTCAAAGGAGGATGGTGGGCAAACATACCTATTTATTCCATCAGGAAAAAAAAGTAACTGATAAGTAGTTAATATTTATTACATTTTCAAGTTACATGTGACACTAAATAGGATTAAATTTAATAATGCAAAATAGCACTTACTGGCACACTGCATATTTTTTAAATGGACCATGGCATTTGGAGCATAAATTTATGTATACTTTAAAATTTTCCTTGTTTTTTTGGGAGACAATCATTTACTTTAAGAGGATGAACTTGATTACTAAGATAAATGTGGGAGGGTGTAAAGAATATAAAGGTAGGCAGCTTAGTTGACATTATTGGAGTGTAAATTAGACGCTGCAGTCTAAAGGTAAATTTACATTTTATTTTAATTAGAGAAGGAAGAAGGGACAGGATGGTAGGTAATTTTATACTCTGAACACATGAATAAAAATTCCTTTGCTCAGTGTAGATTGCAGACAGCTGTGTACATTTTCTTTAATGGTTACCTCAGCACTGTGTTTGAAGTATAGTCAAGTTTCTTATGTAGTCTTTCCAAAACCCTTTAATGTTTGTCATAAATACCATATAAGCTATTGGGAATTCTGGCAGAAGCACAAAAATTAATAATAGTTAAAATGATCATAATGGCTTTTAACAAAATCACACTCATGGCTGTTAAACTAAAAGTTTATGTATTTCAAGTGGTGTGAATTAAGTGCATATTTATTTAAAAGAAAGGAAACTTTTGTTGGTCAAAACAATCGAACTGATTGTGTAAATAGCCACAGCCTTAGAAACCTAGCTGTTTTAGATAAAATGGAGATTTTAAAACTTTCACATGAGAAAGCTTTCTCCCCCTGTGAATTCTTCCACCTCTCTGAGGTCAGAAGAGCGTTCTGAAAGAAAATCTCACTATTAGCACATTTGGAACTAAATAATTCTCTTAGGCAACTAAACTCAGCATCATCTTATTGTCCACGCCATTAACAGGGGTCATTTTATAGGTAAATTTGAGATTAAGAAGAGATTAGAATTTCCTTGTAACTAAACAACCTGAAATGGGTTGGTTTTCTAACCAGTTAATCTTGCAGTCCTGTAATAACACACACCAAAGTAGTGAAGTGCTAGGTTGCTTAGTGTGTTGCTATGATGTGATTTCTTTGCTATCTTAGTAAAATGTATCTTTAAGATTGATAATCTTAAATACCAATACTTTAAAAATAAATCAGGCCAATTTGTAGATTCATTTCTGTTAATTGTATTCCAATAAAATTGACCATTCACAAAATCTTTAATGTAGTTTTCATTTCATTAAAATTTTAATGCCTAGAAAGAACTGTTTTCTAATCATGTGATGCTTCTCACCTTTAATGTACTAAAAAGTTACATTTTTAAGTTAGTATTGTTATGGAGTGGCTATTTATGTTATTGTGGGATAATTAGAGCAATTAAGTTCACTGGAAACATAGTTTCCAATCCCATCTAAACAGGTTAATTTTAGTGGGAACACTGTAATTTTAATCATATTCACAGCTAGTAAAGTTAAAGGTATATAAATTCTACATGATATAAAGTCAGGATATTATTCATAAGTTTTAAAATATATGAAGCTTTTGTTAGTACTAGCATTAAAAAAGATGTAGATTTTGTGGTACTAAAGCAATTTATTTTTTTGAGACAGGGTCTTGCTATGTAGCCCACGCTTGCTTCAAACTCAGGCTCCCCAAGTACTGGGATTATAGGTGTACACCATCACACTCAACTAATAAGGATATTTTGATATTTATAAACCTGAAACAATATATAGTCAAGAAATTTTCTGGAAAATATAATACCTTCTGAAACCTTTCATATTTATTTTGTTAGGAAAACATTTAAATATGTAGTTATCTTTTGTTTTGGAAAAAATTTTAATTCATCACAATATTCAGGTTATATTTTTAGTTTGATTTATTTGAATATGTTCTCTTATTTAAAAACTATTCTTTCTCAATTTTCTTTTATTAAAGAAACAAATGCCAGGAGAGCTGTAGACAGAGGATATGTCCAAGTGCTTTTAACAATTTATGTAGATTGGCATCGCCATGATAACCGGCATAGACACATGCTCATTCGGAAAGGAATTTTACAGAGCTTAAAAAATGTTACAAACATCAAGTTGGGAAGAAAAGCATTTACTGATGCCAATGGGATGAAAATTCTGTATAACACTTCACAAGTGAGTTACTTTCTTCCTATTTTTCTACTTATGTACAAATGATATGACTTTGGTCTTGAAAAACTGAATTAATGTGAGAAAGTATATCTATGATGTGTGTGTGTGTGTGTGTGTGTGTGTGTGTGTGTGTGTGTGTGTGTGGTCGTAATGGGATTTAAACTCAGGGTTTCTCACTTGCTAGGCAGGTGCTGTACCACTTGAGCCATGCTTCCAACCCTTTTTCATTTTTATTAGCATATATTCATTGTACAGGGGGGATTATTATGCCAATTCCCAATACACTTACATGGTACATTGGTCAGATTGCCCCCACCATCTCTCTACCTCATAATCTCCTCCCCTCCCCACTTAAAGTGTTGCAAGAGGTTTCATTGCTCTATTTTGTATATGTATATGAAGTCCATAGTCCCTCACCTTCATCTTCTTCATTCCTCCTTTTCCACGAGTATTCCCCACACTGAACTTATTTTACAGCCCTGTCCTTCATTATTAATTCCAAAGTCAATGTTCAAAGGGGTTTTTCATCCAATCCTTTTTGCTTTTAGTTAGTTTTCAAGTAGGGGCTTGTGTTTTTGCTGGGGTGGCCTGGACTTTGATCCTCCCTTTTATACCTCCCACATAGCTAAAATGACAGGAACATCCCACCATGCCTAGCTTTTTTGTTGAGATGGAGTCTCACTAACATCTTTTTTTTTCCCCCGGTTGGCCTTGAACTGCAATCCTCCCAATCTTTACCTCCTGAGTAGTTGGGATTCCTTGCATAAGCCACCATGCCCAGCCTATGATAAATATATTTTTAAAAACCCTTGAAACCAAAAGACACAATCATTTCTCACATGTGACCCCAGACTGAATTGGAGGAAGTGGTCAGTGCACATCTCTTGGAATGTGAAATTCCCTGCCCTGTAGCCATGCTTTTTAGGATGTTTAGTTGACTCTACAGTAGACGCTTGATATCCATAAGTATATGTTTCCAAGGAGACTGCCACTGAGGAAAAGCTGCAAATGCTCAGGATGCATAGAGTTCAGTACTGTACTGTGGATGGCATATTTCATGTTCCCCAGAATATTTCCCAATCTGCTAATGATTTGCTGCCTTTCAACAAATCTAAAATTTTTATTTTATCACTTAAATTATGTACATTAACTTTTGCCTTGCTTTTTGGGATGCATATTTTCACAAAATTAAGGGCAGGGAAAACTCAGCAGATCACACAAATATTTGTGTGGGACTGACCGAGCAATTTTCTGCATAAGTGGAGCTGCATAATTAAAAAATTTTGTTTTAAAAAAATGTTAGCTTATTTATTTATTGATGATGCGTGGTCAAAACCACAAGGGATAAATCAGAGAGTAAGGTGGCTTATTGTCCTGACTTACTTTTGAATGCTTTCCTCATGAGGTGGTTGTGGATCTTTGTTTGTGAGTGTTCTGCATGTCTTCCTGCTGGATAAAGCCTTTCGTGAGTAGAGAAGACAGGAAGTGAAACCTAGATCTAGGAACACTAGCTCTTCCAGCCACTTTAAGTGTGAACATTCTTGACATGTGTTCAGTGGAAACTTTACTAGTATCTGTAGAAGACTGTCGGTAGGGGAGTGGAGATGGTGCACTGAAACCCTCTGAGTTTTAGAAGGCTGTAGTTATTAGAAAGAAACTTGTTTTGAAAATCCCAGCCCTTCATCTCAGTTGTGTCATAATTGGTTTTATACATGATAAGTGATCTTTCAATATGACAGTAGATATGTTTACTCTTAGTATTTTATTTTTAGAGCAATATTACACACCTTTTGAAACTATTTGTACTATAGACAGCAATGGATATTTGATATTTGAGGGAGAATTAGGTGTTAATTAGAATTAACATTACTAAGGCCTTTTTCATTTATTTTACAAGTCAGATGTAAAAACGTGTATTGAACATTTTAGTGTATCCAAGTGCCATCTAAATGGCAATTGTCACTAACAGTATTGTTATATGACATGGTTTCAAATCCCCTATCCTTTAACTTTTCTCAAAACTAGATGCCAGGACAGGAAATCAAACTCTTACGACTTTAAATTAGGATGTTAAGGTTGTTCTTTTATAAATTGAGTGAACAACTTATGAACTGATAGACATCTGTTCATTTGTATGTTTCTTTTTATTTCTTTTACCTTTCTTACATTCTTAATATTTTCTCCTAGCTCCTCTTAAATATTCTTCTTCATTTTTGTCCTAGACTTGCTAAATGTTCTGTAAGTGACTCACATGTAGTAGTTTGGTGATTTTATTTATTTTTATTTTTAATTTTATTTTATTTCTGCATATTAAGAAAAAGTCTTATTGAATTTGCCATGTGAGGTTCTTATTTATAAATAGGCACTTCTGAATAATAAGTTATTTTATGATTTTCCCTTGTTAAAGTACTGTTTTTTGTGATAGTTGTCTCTACAAAATTTTCACTATAGTACTTTCTGAAGTAATGTAACCTTTGTTCAGTTATTCACCAAACCTGTGTTATTTTTCTTCTTTTCAAAACAGGAATGTTTGGCAGTCAGGACTCTTGATCCTCTTGTCAACACCTCCAGTCTGATAATGAGGAAGTGTTTCCCCAAAAATCGCCTGCCACTGCCAACGATTAAGAGTTCTTTCCATTTCCAGTTGCCAGTTATTCCTGTGACTGGACCTGTGGCCCAGCTTTACAGCTTACCCCCTGAAGGTAGGGTCACAGGGTTCCATTGGCCCTTGGAATTACGTGGCTTGTGCACAACATGATAAACTTTCACATTTTATTTTAGTTAATAAACATTTCTGTTAATATAAGATATTGAAGTCTGGTAATCAAAGGAAATAGTGTGGCATATATGCATGTATGTAAATGTGAATTGTAAAAAACTAAGCATCACATAGAAACATTTATATAAATTTTCAAAGTATAAATAAGATGGTATAATTTAATGTTTACGTAGTTATGTTTGGGTTTATATTTGCAGTTTTTTAGTGAACTTTTTTCTTATGTTAAAAAACCTAGTCACCAAAATTATTTATGGTTTATATGCTTAACACAAATTTGCACATACCTGGAAGAAATGTGAAATTATTACAGGTGGGTTGTTTGTTACTTTTTTTTTTAACTGTATGTATGTAGTAGATAAATAAGAATTTAAACTTTGTAATGTGGGGAAAATAATTTTTTTTTGGATAATGGCTAGTGAAATGGAAATGAGAATTTAGTCTTTGTTATTCATAGAATTTCTGTAGTATTTTCTTGTTGGCTACATTTTTGAAAAAAAATTGAAGATCTTTTTTACATGTAAAATACTTATTTGAAATAATTGCTTTAAAGAAAATTTCAAGTAATTATAATTAGCTTTATAATCCTGGATATAGATTTAGTAATGGTATATGTCAAAATGTGTGGTATTATTTTATTAATTTATTGGTGGTACTGGGGTTTGAGCTCAAGACTTTGTGCTTTCTAGGCAAGCATTTTACCACTTAAGCCATGCTCTGATCCCTTTTTTCTTGAGTTTGTTTTTCAGATAGGGTTTCATGCTGTTTGCTTTGGCTGGCTTCAGACAATGCTCCTCCAACCTATGCCTCCTGCTTAGTTTGGATTATAGGTGTATGCCATAGTGCCTGGCTTGTTCTTTGAGATAGGATTTTTGAGATAGGGTCTTTTTTGCCTGGGCTGATCTCAAACCATGATCCTCCTATCTCTGCCTCCCAAGTAGCTGGGATTACAGGTGTGAGCCACTGTTATTTTTAAAATATTTAATGATTAAAGCTATGCTTTTTGGACACAAAATTTCAAAATGGATTACTCAGAAACTTCTTTTTTAAAGGTTTTGATTATGTGGCAGTACAGTTTTCTGTTCATGGCATTTTTAGAGCTTTTCACATGAAAGTATGTTGAATTTTGTCAAAGGCTTTTTCTGCATCCATTGAAATGATCACATGATTTTTGTCCTTTATTCTGTTTATGTGCCATATTCCATTTATTGATTTGTGTATGTTGAACCATCATTGTATTGTTTAATAAAGCCAACTTGATCATGGTATATCATCTTTTTAAATGTGTTTGAAAGTATTTTACTGAGAATTTTTACGTCTACGTTCATCAGGGAAATTGGTCTGTCACTTTCTTTTTTTGTTGTGTCTTCACCTGGTTTTGGTATTAGGGTAATACTGGTTTTGTAGAGTGAGTTTAGTAATATGCCTTCCCTTTCTGTTTTGGGGAATAGATTGAGGAGTAACGGTGTTAGTTTTCTTCAAAGGTCTGCTAGAATTTGGCATTGAATTTATCTAGTTGTAGGCTTTTCTTTGTTGGGAGACTACTACTGCTTCAATTCTATTGTATTATAGATCTGTTTAGGTGGCTTAGCTCCTGTAGGCTCAGTTTGGTAGGTCATAATGCATCAAGAAGTTTATCCATTTCTCCTAGATTTTCCAGTCTATTAGAATATAGGCTTTCTAAGTAATCCCGAGATGATCCTCAGAATTTCATTGGTGTTTTTTTTGTGATACCCCCTTTGTCATCTCTAAATTTATTAATTTACATCTTCCCCCTTTTTCTTTTAGTTCATTTGGCTAAAGGTTTTTCGGTGTTATTTACCTTTTCAAAGAACCAGGTCTTTGTTTCATTGATTTTTGTATTATTCACTACTATTGAAGTGTAGTTTTCAGTTCACTACTTTTTGCGCTGATATTATTTTTTCCTTCTATCTACTGAGTTTGGGCTTGGCTTGTTCTTGTTTTTCTCAGAGCTTGAGGTACATCATTAAGTTGTTTATTTGAGATCTGTCTGACTTTCTAATGTAGGCATGCATGGGTATGTTCCAAATGTTCTGGTAGGTTGTATTTTCATTCAAATCTAGGAAATGTAAAATTTCTTTGCTAAATTTTAATCATTCAAAAGTGTGTTGTTTAATCTCCATGTATTTGAATAAGCATGGACTATATTAACATATCTTTAAAAAGTTTCCAGTAGACCACACAGTTGTGAAGGGATGAAGTAAGTCATTGAGATTTACCACAAATAGGCTGGGCACCAATGGCTCACTCCTGTAATCCTAGCTACTTAGGAGGTAGAGATCAAGAGGATCGCAGTTCAAAGCCAGCCCGGGCAAACAGTTCTGTGAGACCCTGTCTTGAAAAAAACCATCACAAAACAAGTGCTGGTGGAGTGGCTCAAGGTATAAGCTCTGAGTTTAAACCCCAGAACTGCAAAAGAAAAAAACATTATCATAAATAGGAAACAGGATATTTCATTCATGTCGTTACAATGTAAGGCATTATATATATATGTATATGTATATATTTACAACTGGGAACATTAGTTAAAAAAACACTTATTTTTATAGTGCTTTCCAAATTATTGGGACAGCCTTAGAGACATTTTTAGTAAACAAACTTGTTTACTTTTTTTGGTGATTGAAATACTTAATGTGTATGTGTGATATATGTAACATTCTACTTTTGGATGTGCATGTTATAGAATGCTTACCTCTGACCTACTTATAGCACATTTTGTATCATAGTGGATGACGTAGTAGATGAAAGTGATGACAACGATGATATTGATTTAGAAGCTGAAAACGAAAATGAAAATGAAGATGATGTAGATCAAAATTTTAAGGTTAGTACACTTTTTAATCATTAGTCAACTTTATGAAGTATATACTTCAATTACAAAACAAAGACTTAGTAAATACATACAATGGTCAATTAATTTGGTTTATCCAAATTGTTTTATTGTGGATGATTGTGCATACTAAATGATTGAAGAACAAATGTTGCTTTAAATCACTGATCTGGAAAGGGCCCTGAAGTAACTTTTTTCCTGTCCAAAAAGATTTTATTTAACTCTTATGATTAGATTTTGAAGTCTAAGGAATCTAAGGGAAGAGGGTTAAGACTATTGAGGAACTTACTGCAAAACACATTGCCTTCTGTCAGCAGTCTTTGGGGATATAAAAATAATAGGAAAACAGTCTAGAACTAATTGATGAACTTTTTTGGTAAGAATTAGTGTTTATATAATGATTCGTAGATTTTAGTTAACTGGTCAAGGAAAAGGAGAAAAGTGGTTATAGAGTTGAGGAAATATAAAATTAGTGTCACATTTCATGAGATACTAGGTAAAAGAGGCAGGTGATTTTCAGAATTTTATGGCACCTCTGGAAGCTTAGAAACTCTTTTACTTTATTTAGTGGCAGAGGGCACTATAGCATGTATTTAAAAATGGTCTCTGATTTGCTAACTATATTTAGCTTACAGCTTGGTGTTTTAGGGGATGGGGGATTAATTTGACTCTTGCCTGCTTGGATTTTTGTTTGTTTGTTTTCAGTCTTGGAACACTGCATTAAAATACACACTGAGTATTTGACTCTCCAGAATCTAAGCTACTGGATGATATCTATCCTAATAACAGATAAAGAACCAATTTCATTACCACCAAATATGATCACTGAGGCATCTTTTAAAGAATTTGTCAAACTAGCTAATTGGATGTTTGCATCCTGGCCTCAAGAAGGAAAATAGTGCAGGTTAGGATGGTCAAGGGTAGAAATCTAGGATAACTGAATTTTTGGTTATGAGCTTGATATAAGTGAGAGATCTGGGATCCACTCCATATGTAAAAGTTCCATAGATAATAGGACCTACATTAAAAATTGATTGGATTCTTTAGAAATTGAGTATTTGGTGGTAGTAAAATTTTCCTGATTAACACCAGATTTTCCAGATGACTTTTTATCTTTAAAACATTTTGATGGAAACCTTTCTTATATATTTCCATGTCTATTAATAATTCATTCTTTGTGTCTCCATTTTCTCATTAAAAGTATCTGTCTTGATGACTACAGATACAAAGATAGGTATTGATGAGAGTAGAACTCAATGAGAAATTTTAACAGTGTGACTGATTTTGCTGTTTGAAAGTTGTGTGTATGCATGAGTACACATTTTAAAAAACTTTATTCATTTGAGAGTAAGTTACATGTCATATATCATGGTCCTTTACTCATAAGTACATCAACATAACCACAATACAGTTATCAGCTTCATAAGTATACAGTGATTTGAAACTTTAATTTGCCATTTTGTCAGTTGATCTTATAATGTCCTTTGTAAAGTTGTTTTTCCTCTTTAGTATAGAGTCTAGCATCTGACATTGTGTTTACTGTCTTGTCTCTTTAGTCTTCTTTAATCTGAAACATTTCTGTAGCTTACTTTGCTTGTGACACTGTTATCTTTGCAAATAGAGTTGATGGCTTGCATTATTCACTGAATTGTCAGTGGTTGCTTACATTTTCCCTTAAAACACCAGTTATACTAATAAGAAAAAATAATAATATTCATTTAACTCTTAACCCTATGTAAGTCCAAACTAGTGTCTACTCTACCACGGGAGAGTATTATTTTTCCTCAAGGCTTTCAGAATTGTCTTTTTGAGACTGCTAAGCCATAATAACTTCTTTTTTCCTCTATTACTATGTGTCGCTTACTCTCATTGACTGTTCCACTTGGACTTTCCTTAACTTTTCCTTTTTTAAAAATCTGAATCTCATCATTTCTTTTATGCTTCAGGTAGACTGCTGTATTATAGCTGGTATAATAACTTGTGTTCTAATGTGGTTGTAGTCTTAAGAGACTGTTTTTTTTTCTCTCACTATAGTGATTTCATTTCCTTTGTTCCAGATTTTTCAGTTTGGAGTATTATATAAAGACTCTTCTTCAGATAGCCATAAAATTCAGTATATTCTTTGATCCTGCCGTAACTTTAGAAGAAGTTTAAGGAGTGGTAGCAAGCTGTATTCTTTCTGATGAATCTGTCAGGAGTTCTTCTCTTCTGTTTTTTTTCAAAGCCCCCAAACTTTCCCTACTATTGTTGCAGTTTTCTTTCCTCATTTTGCTTGTTTTACACTTTGTTTTCTTTTGTAAACTAGAGCCAGTAAATAAGATATATTTTCACAAAATAATGTTAAACATTGAACTACTGTGTTTAAAGGAAAGAAATCTTTGTAAATAGTTTTCTTATTTTGGATGCATTATCTATTAGATTTTAATAAACTATATCATGAATAATTTCTAGTTGAAATACATATTTATGCAGTAATGACTTGCATAACAATACAGTGATTAACATTATTTAAATAAAATAGATTTCTATTCATTGCAATGAGAAAAATCTTGTTTATTGTTTATACAAATAAGAGCTAAATTTCTCAACATAAAATAAGAAATATACTATAGTTTCTATTTAAATATGTATAAATGAAGTCAGATACATTATTGAAGCAGAGTAAAATAAATTTGCTGTAAAATTGAAAGATAAGTTATTTACTCTGATAGTAACATAAATAGAAACTTAAGAATGAGTACCAGTTGAAAATTAATAGTTGGCCTATTACTGTCTGTAAAGGTAATGATGAGTTTGTATTTGTGTGTGGCCAGATAGTGAAGATCCTAGAAAATAGCTTGGGTATTATGTGAACTGACGTTTCTGACACTTAGCCTCCTATGATGGGATGTGTCAGCTCTCCTCTGAAGAGCTTCTGGGCCAAAATTGATATTGGATATATATATGCAACATGATAACAGGGAAGTTGAGGAGAGCATACTTAGTCTTGATACTGACATGGACTTTTTGTCTTGAGGAACCCAGATTATATTAAAATAACCATAACCAAAAGCAAAGGACAATTAATACAACCTGTATTCAGTGATTATTCTCTTGATCACATGTAATATTTTAGAACACTTTAAATGTAAAATTTGTGTGTTCAATAATTTTTGTGTTTTTCTAAACTAGTGGCATCCTGTTTTTCTTATTTCAGAATGATGATATTGAGACAGATATTAACAAATTAAAGCCCCAGCAAGTACCAGGACGAACGATAGAAGAACTGAAAATGTATGAACACCTTTTTCCTGAGCTTGCTGATGATTTTCAGGTATAAAACATAGAAAATTTGCATCTTAATTGATTTTAATAAAAAGTTCTTTTTTTTCTTCCTTAGGTCTATGACCACTGTTTTTTATGTATAAAAAATGAAACTAGTATTGCTTTTCTGAGTGACTTTGTATAGTTTTGTCAACATTCTAAGCTGTAAGTTGCTTATTTATAAAATGAGGGAGGGTGGAGTAACTTTAATTTTTTTGCCTCTTTGGTTCATCACTTTGACTCGATATGATTTTTTTACCCTTTGTCGTATAGTCTTTAAAATTACATTATAAAATGCTTGTTAAAGCCTCTTTGTATTAGTTGTGTTCAGTTAAGGGGAGATGGAACTAATTCACCAATACTGAATTAAAAATAGAATCAGTGTGTGTTAATTTTTTTTCCCTGATAGTTCATTTTATAATCATAGAGGGGGCAGAGGGGAAAGACGGAGAAGGATAACTAGAAGGCTTTCAGCATAAGTTGATTCGTAGGAAGGGTGACTTCCTTTTTTTGTGGGTGATGGTACTTGGGTTTGAACTCAGGGCCTTACACTTATCAGGCAGGCAGGCACTTTACCACTTGAGCCATGCCCCAAGGCTTTTTTGCTTTTAGGTATTTTTTGAATAGGTTCTTGTATTTATGCTTGGGCTGACCTGGATAACCTGCATACCTAGGATGCTTCCTGCATACCTGCAATGACAGGTACACACCACTACATCCAGCTTTTACTGGTTGAGATGGGATCTCTTGAACTCTTTTGCTTAGACTGGTCTTGAACTATGATCCTCTGTATTTTCAGCTGCCTGGTAACTAGAATTACAGGTATAGCCACCATGCTTAGCTCAGAGTGACTTATTAACATTTCTTATCTTCACTTATTTACCAAAATATCATTATTGAGCTGAAATTATATAGCAAAAAGTTGATTAAATTGTTGGCAGTTAGAACTTATTTCTTATTCTCACTTTGTTGCTTACTTATGGTGGGTCTTTTGGTAAATCTCAGAGAGTGCCCAGGATTTTAAAGTGTATGTTTAGACTAGATAATCTCTAAGATTTAATTTGTTCTGTGGCACACTTTCTTTCTCTCCAAATTCCATATACTTAATTCTCAGTTGCTCTAAGAAAAAGACTTTAATGTAAGGTTATATGTGAAAAACAAAAAAGAAGTATTTGCCAGAGAGTATTTGAATTTTATTGTTCTAAAGTTCTAATTTTTTGGGTTTCTCTTTGAGAATAAACTGATGCACCTTGGATGCAGTAGAAGGTGAAACAACCCCTCTTTCCCATTGTTCTCTGTGTCTTGATACTCCCCATAGATATGAAGTGCATTGGAAGGTACTTTAAAATTACAGTAGTAATAGAAAGGAGGGCCCGAATCAAGGTGAAGACAATTGTCCAAAAAGGAAGAGGCATTTGGGAAAGTATAGCAATGATTTTCTTCCATCCAACTTATAGGAATTGTCTGGATGCTTTCTTTTTTCTTTTTTTTTGGTACTGGAGGTTGAACTCAGTGCCCTCACACTTGATAAGCTGGTCCTCCACTACTCGAGTCTCATCCGCAGTCTTTTTTGCTGTGGTTATTTTTGTCACGTTTATGACTCAACATGCATGGACTGCAATCCTTCTATGTTTTCCTCATAGTTGGGGATGAAAGGCACATGCCACCACACTCAGATTTCTGTTCAAGATGAGGATCTCTTGAACTTTGTGTCTGCACTGGCTTTGACCTGCAGTCCTCTGGATCTCCATCTCCTGAGTGGCTGGGATTACAGGCATGAGCCACTATCTTCCTGGGTACTTTACTTTCCTGATTTCATTTTTCTGTGCTGTCTTTACCCCCTTTGTCTCCTATTCTGCTTCATCTTTATCTTTACAACCTCTTTATATTAGAGTACTCAGGACTCAGTTTTATTCCTCTTTTGTGTTTTCTTTTTCATTGATGATTTCCATTCAAATGGCTTGGAATAATATCTGCATGCTTCTGCCTCCCAAATTTTTATCTTCTGCATATACTTTTCTTCTAAATTCTAAAGTTATGTCCAGCTGCCTACTTTACATGTCTGTCTGTGTGTCAGCAACCCACACTTCACGTGTCTAGAAGTAAATTCTCAATTTTCATGCTGTTCTAGTTCCTGCAAACACTTTTTGACATCATCTGCAACCTTTCTTTGTGCCTTCTACCCTGAATGTGGTCTATTAGTATGTAAAGTTTGGTTGTGTTCACAGTCCAGGTTCCCTGGACTACTGTAACAGACTCTTATTTAACTTTCAGACTGTCTGCTTTTATTCTCCCCTCCTCACTCAGCTCTCTGAGGAGCACCAGAGCAGTGGTTCTCAACTAATGATAACAATTTAGTTGTTGTGTTTCCTCTATTAGAACTTTGGATGACTTTAATGTCTTTATACTTTTATAAAATTTCCCATATATCTGTGATATGCAGCATTATTTTTATAATATAAAAATGCAATAATTGTTATGAATTTTGCTGTGGTTAAATATTTTAAAAATACAGATTATAAATTTTATAAAATTTATTAGTGAAATTAAAACCTTTCTTTTTTTATCCCTCTTAAGAATTTTCAAGTGCTGTTTTTTTGAAGCAAGATATAAAATGAATATGATCTTTTGTTAATATATTTTAATATTGACAGATAATAAATTAAACATTCAAATCATTTTTTATAGGACTATGATTTAATCTCCAAAGAACCAAAGCCTTTTGTATTTGAGGGAAAAGTGCGTGGGCCTATTGTTGTTCCCACAGCTGAAGAGGAAGCATCTGTGAATTTGAGCAAATTAAGAAAAGGAGCTGGAATGAAGGTGAAAGTGTCACCTAAAGGAGAAGGTGAAAAGAAACCTACCATTAAGGATCTCACAAAAGAAGATGTTAAAGATAATGACAGAACATTATCACAGCAACTAGGTGATCAAGACAGAACTATTTCTTCAGCTCATGGCCTAAACAATGATATTGTGAAGGCATTGGACCGAATCACATTGCAGAATATTCCTTCTCAGACAGCCCTGGGCTCGACTGCAGGAACAAAGAAGGATTACAGTCTCCCTCTCACTGTCCTCACGTGCACTAAAGCTTGTCCACACATGGCTACTTGTGGAAATGCACTGTTTGAGGGACGGACAGTGCAGCTAGGGAAGCTCTGCTGTACTGGGGTTGAAATTGAGGATGATGAAGATACTGAGTCCAACTCATCAGTAGAACAAGCATCTGTTGAAGTACTTGATGGACCAACACTCCATGACTCAGACCTCTATATTGAGATTGTGAAAAATACTAAGTCTGTTCCAGAATATTCAGAGGTGGCTTATCCTGATTATTTTGGTCACATTCCACCTCCATTCAAAGAGCCTATTTTAGAAAGGCCTTATGGTGTACAAAGGTGAGTTGTAGATTTCTTACCTCTTCTAAATAAGACCATTGCTAAAATATGAAGTATACTTAAAAAAATTACTTTGGGTATTTAGGAAGAACTTGCTCTGAATTGAAGTTGCTTTGGGAATTTTGCATTGTTTTGAAATTGTTGCTGTAGACGTACTTTATTTTCTAAGCACATTATTTATTCAAATGAAGCCAGATAATAAACATGACCATGGGATAATTTAGAATTTTTCTATTTAGACTAAATCAAAATAAGAAAATTTACTTAATAATCTTTCAATAAATATATTCTTAGCAATATTTATTTAATAATTTAATATTTGAACATGGTTAAGGACTGTGATTTAGAAATAGGCTATACATGAAACAACATAGACTCTTCTATCTTGTTTGAAAATTTAGTTGGAAATTCAAAAATTTGAGATTCATAAAAACGCTAACTGAGGTTATGTTTAATATGCCAAATAATATTAGATATGTCAAATAGTACTAAATAGTGCCAACTGGTGAATATTTGGTGTATAAAATTATGTATTTAGTGTGTCTGAACTATTTTTTGGTGATGTTGAACTCTTATGATGATGGCTTATAAGTTTCTAAAAGAAAATCTGTGTACTCTTGTAATGAATACTATAGTATTTAGTGACATTAGTATATTTAATAGTATATATAATATATGAGTACTATAGTATTTAATGAAAAAAGAAGATCTTGCTGTTGGTATTTGATTCTCCCTAGAATATAAGCTTCTTTAAAGCAAGAATTCTGTCTTACTTATTTTTTATCTATAGCCTCTAGTATAATTTATCATTTTTGACAATTTAGTGTGTAGTAGTGCTACCAGTTGGCTCTGTGATCCACAGGTACGGAATCCCACACCACATAGCGTAAGAACAGGGAGTTTTCTTCATTGGGGAAAATGTGTGGTAGTAGACCTGGGCCGTAGCACCTACTGAACCATAGATTGCACCATCCAGAGACAGCTCGACTTGTGGTAGGATGAAATGGCCTACAAAAGGCACAGGTGAAGCTCTTACGCAGGAAATAGTCTGTATGGGTGGCGTCTTTTAGGGTGCAGTAAGTGCACTAAATTAGAGATTTGTTCATAGTTCTGTATCCCTTGTAAAAGATGGGAACCAGGAGGTGGAAATGGAAGTGGCCCTATTGACTGTGGTTCTCAGTGCCCCAGTGTGTGCTGTCTTTCCATGGGAGACACAGCAAGAGTGCAATATAACTACAAGCTGTGGCTGCCAACTGTATGCTTTAGACTCCTTGTATCCAGAACCAGCAGATGGGAAGAGGCTTTACCATCTAGATGTAAGTAATTGACCCAGCTAAGTGCAAGGGGTTAGGGCTGCTTTTACACAGTGGCACCAGGGTGAATATGGGTGGAATTCAGGTTATCCACTTATTTGCTTCTTGCTACTCCCTTGATTACTTTCAACTGTACATGGACATGTGATTGCCACTCTGGCATAAGAATAATATGATTCCCAGGATCTTACCCAATTCCAGAATGAAAGTTTGGGTCACTTAACCAAATAAGCTGCAGAGGTGATTGCTAAGGGTGAGGGGGATTTGCTAGATACTGGAGGATGGAGATGAGGAGTTGCAGCCCTGAGAAAAATGGGGGATGAAGTTTGTCCTGCTGTTTTACTTCCACATTTCCTCTACCACAGAAATTGTGTAGAAGCCACACTCCAAATATGGGTGGGGAGTAGAGAAGAGGATCTACGTGGCACAGGTGGACTGCAGTGCCTATGGCAGTGAGTTGTTTCTCTCTCCTCATGAGAGAACCCGCTTTGAGGATTGAAGTACTACATCTTTTAGTTGCATATCTTTGGGGTCTAGAACAGCATTTTCGCTGAGGCTATGCCCTCTCCTTTCTGTGTTACTTTTTGCTAATGCTCACTGTGGTGGGGGTACTAGAACTGAGTCAATCCTGATCAGTGCTGTAATCTGCTCATAGACAGTCTCTACTCTGGGCTCCCCATTGTTCTGGCCAAATCTTCTGAGGAGCTACAGTCTGAGGCTCTTCCTGCCTAAGTGTTCTCCTTTCTCAGGTGTTAGACCTGGTTTTTGTCTGAAGGCCTCCTTGCCTATGAGTACTCCCTCTCTCCTTTGCTCTTTGCATGTGTTCCCCCCAGGAGCTCTTCTGCATATCTCATTGTGTCTTAGAGGACTAGAATGGACACATCTGAAGTGAGTCAGAATCTGGTAGCAACTTGCATTTTTTAGCATCACCTCTTAGGCTATCTCTCCAGAGTTCAGGATGTCATCCTGACCGCAGATGGTACTGTCTGAATTTTAAGTGCTTTTTAAACCCCAAAAGCAAATTTCTTTATTAAATTGCTTCAGACTAAAAGTATTTTCACTTCTTACTAACCTACAACATATGAGGTAAAATTGGAAGGCAGAGTAAAGAATAGAAACATAACTATTGTACAAATCTCTGATTTTTAGCCTTAATTTTAACCAGTAAGGATACCTCTAATCCCTGTGGACCTCATGAGAGAGTTCATCAGAAAAGTCTCTTAAAAGTGTTTTATCCAAGAGAGATTTTCTCATTGATTTTCATGACCGTAATAAAGATGTTATTTTGCCTCCTACTTTGTTGCTCCAGATATGAGTCATCACTTCTGAAGTGATCTGAATCCATTGTCTCCGAGTCTCAGCAGGCTGAGATGGGGAAACATCTTGGTCGGGTAGGACACCCTGAAAAACATGTTTTAGACTTGGCTTTCCCACTGACTGTGTGTGTGTGTGTATGGACAATTAGTTTTATTTCTCTAGATGCCAGTTTTTCAACCAAAGGTTGAGAATGAGATCAGTGTTTTTCAAGTTTGAGTCAGTACCCATTAGTAACTAATATTTAAAGAGAAAATAACTATCATATGTATTACAGCTTAGTATTATTTCATAATCCTTTTACCATCTTCCACCAGAGTTGTAATAGTTAATGCCTTTCTTGTTGTTGTAGCCAAAATGACTGAGAGAACAACTTAAGGGAAGAAGGATTTATTTTTGTTCACAGTTTCAAAGGTTCCAGTCTATCATGGTGGGGAGGATCTAGCAGAGCAGTGGACTATATCCTAGTGGACCGGAAGTGGAGAGAGGGGAAGGGTCCTACAAAGTCCTCATCTCCTACTTTTTACCACTTCCTAATAATGCCATCATATCATGAATCCATCAGGGATTAATTAGGTCAGGCTCTCATCAGCTAGTTGTTTTTGGAAACACCCTCAGATACACCCAGAGATGTGCTTTCCTAATCTCCTAGCTGTTTTCTTAATCCAATTAAGTTCACAATCAAGATAAACCATCACAAGTATTGTGGTTTAAAATATACTTTTTATTTGTTGGTCATACTGAACAAAGTTTGGTGTTCATTCACTTAGATAAGAGTTGTCAAACTATGGCCCATATACCAAATCTGTTCCACTGCCTATGGGTGTATGTTCAGCTAACATGTTTAACAATTTAAAGAAAAGTACTGTTTTGTGGCATGTGAAAATTACATGAAGTTCACATTTGTGCCCACAAATAAAGTTTATTGGAACATAGTCTATCCTTGTTTTGTTTTTTTTTAATATTATCTGTAGCAGTTTTTGTGCTTAAGTGGCAGAGTTGAGTGGTTGTGATAGAGACCATATGGCTTGCAAAGCCTAAAATATTAACTGTAAGACCTTTATAGGAAACATTTACTGATCCTTGTAGCCATTTATTCTGAAGGCTTTAGGGTTCTGTATTTGTGATAAAATATTGAATGTGGGTAGGTAATAGGTATTTCTAAAGCACTCAGAAATGCTTATTTTTTGAAGGACATTGAGCATATTGATTTAAATTTATCTTACTTGCCTAGCCTTCTTCAACTTACATTTTTAAGCAAATGATGAACATTTTGTGAATCATTTGTCAACCTTGATTTCTATCTGAATGTACTAGAGTGGTGTCAGAATTAATGAGGATTTACTATAAAACAGTGTAAAACACTTTCAGAAAAAGGAAGCACTAGATTCCTTTAAAATTGTTCAGTAAGTTGGGAATGGTGGTATGCACTTGCAGTCCCAGCTACCTGGGAAGTTGGAGTGGGAGAATTGCTTTGAGCCCAGGAATTAAGAGGCCAGCCTGGGCAACATAGTAAAACCCTACCTCTTAAAAAATGTTTTCCAGTGTTACTTTGAATTTGTTATGTGATTGTCCTTCTTATATGCAATCACTGAACTTTTTAAAAGACAGTTCAATGTAGAATAAGTAAACTTCATTAAAAATCTCAGTCTTATTTGGAAAACAAAAGTCCATTATAAGATTCATGTCTGAATGTAGACAGCGCAGTAACAATTAAAAATATATTGTAAACACATATTGATGATTACTTAAATTCGTATTTTTGGCTTAAGTTGGATTTAAAAACTAAAAAAATGAAACTCTTATTTTACAGTATTACATTTTTGATACACTTTTCCTGTTTTCAAATTCCATAAAATTAGAACATGGGAAAATAAAAGAAGCAAGGTCACTTTTTTGTCTTATCCCCCAGAGAAAACTATTAGCATTTCGATTTCTTTTCTTCCCATTGCTTTTCCAAATGTCTACAAAAATAAACTAAATATTATAATACACACTTTGTTCTAAATTATTTTTTTTGGCATTACTGAATTTGAACTCAGGGCCAGTATTAGGCACCAGGTAATCTATCCCTGGCGCCACACCCCAACCCTTTAAATTATTTTATATGGTATATATTGTATGTTTTAAGAAGCATTTAGGATATTTTTTAAAAGTGCATTCATCAAAATAAAACCAGCTGAAAAAATAAGAAAAAGGAAATACAATGTCTCTGAACCACAAAAATATGTTGAGATGACTCTAAATAAGAGAAATGCAAATTAAAATGTACCGAGATAGCATTTCCTGAATATCAAATTGGCTAATGTCTGGAAGTGTAGCAGTCCATTTCATTGATGAGGCTTTGGAAAAATAGGCTTTTTCATACACTGAGGGTGTCGTCTTGTGGAAGACAATCTGAGTCTGCCACTAATAACATTATGTATTTCCTTTGACACATTAATCTTACATCTTGGAATCTATGAGATCTATTCACACATGTACACACATAACTTGTATATATATGAAGTGTGCATAGTGTTTCATTGCAGTGCTGTTTTGAGAGTGGAAATAATTTAAGCACCCATAAATCAAAGACAAGTTAAATAAATTATGGCATAATCCATTTTATTAATAATGCAACAATTGGAAAGCAAAAAGTGCTTTGTGTACTGATACAAAGAGCTGTAAGTTCTACTATTAAATTAAATAAGCAAAGTGTTTTATGATATTAAGGAGGAGTGAAAGCAATTGAAATTAGAATTTTTATAAAATAAAATTTCAAGGAAAGTAATAAAAGTAGTTACCTTGATTGGGTGAATGGAAGATATGTATTGTGTTGGAAAGGGAGACTTTTCATTTTATGCTTTTATGTCATATTTGAATTTCAATAGTGTCAGTATATTAGCTATGCAGAAATTTTAAATTCAAGTGTAGATGAAGAACTGTGGAAAAATAACATAAGAAAACAAAACCCTGGATTTATTAATACTGAGTTTAGGATAACTTGGGGGAAGCACAAGTACTTTGGGTATTGAGGCATTATAGAAACATTGCTATTTGTACAAGCAGCAGACATTTATTGAATATTTTTTATGGACCAGATGTGGACTTAAGTAACAAGCATTTTATATTCAGTGTATATATGCATAAAAGTGTGTCATTTAATGCTATATAAGATTTAATATTTATATAAAATTTAATATATAATGCTATATAACAGTTCTATGAGGAAGGTGCTACTATTTCTCTTATTTTATAAATGAGTATGTTGAAATTTAGAATTGTCTAGAAATTCATCTGAGGTTAATCTTCTTGGCAGAGGCAGGGATCAAATCCTGGTCTACATTATGAGTCTGTCATGTTAATCATATATCACTTATGTGTGTATGTGTTTTTGTGTGTGTGTAGTGATCACACACATGTGGTTAAACCATACTATTTGTACAGAATATCTTGGATTTCTTTCTAGAAGATATGAATAATATCCTCAGCGAACACTGTTATATAATGAGCATCGGTTCCTATAATATCCTTATAATAAATTTTCCTGCACAGTTGCTTTGTGGTTAAATACCTAACAAAGTACAGTTTTGCTAGTGGCTGCATGTTGTGCAATCATTTGAGTATGAATTGAAAATGTGATTTTATAGACTGTCCTCCATAAAATATTTTATTCTGAGGCAAGTCTTTAATAAATGTTGAATGTCATTAAGTTTGTGGTTGTATGGATTGTCATACACATATGCATGGTAGCAACACTAGGTATCTCTCTATATAGCTATCTTTATCTCAAACTAGCAAAAAATGTTATGTTTTTCTTATTATCTCTTATGTTTTCTCTTCAACAAAATTGGAGAGCAAGAGGGCAGAATAGGTTCTGTCTGGAAGTGGGGAGGAGGGCGACGGCAAATAGTGTGTACACATGTAAGTAAACATAAAAATGATAAAATTTTTAAAAAAGAGAAAAAAAAGTAAAAAACACAAACTTCCATTAAAAAATAAACTAGATTGTCATGCTTTAAAAAAAAGGTTTGTGGTTGTAGTCTCTGAGAGTACTTGGAAAATATTTGCTTTATTTTGACTAGAAAGCCATATATTTTAATAGGCAAATGAGTTGAAGGAAGGATTAATATTCTTTTATGAAAGTTGTACACAAGTACATGTGTGAATAAAATACCATTTTTTTCCTCTTTATTAAAGAGGGTTTAAGCAGGGCAAAGATTTTCCTTAAGATTAATTTTAGGTCCAGTCTAATATAAATGGGCAATTATGAACTCCCCCTCCTCCTGCAAATACAATGCCAGGCCTTGAAAAACAGTGGCCTGTACTTGATTTGCAGAGCTTTTCTTTCCTTCCCTCCACTCCCCTTCTTTCCCCTCCCCTCATGTTTATGAAAAAATTGATATGAGGGTTTGGTTTTTAAATTTTTATTACAAAATTGTTTTAAAAGGCTGATTGTAACAGCTCAGTTCTACAAACATGTTTCACAATATAAAACAAGGTCAAAGAGCACAGGCCCTCCAAGCGCCAAGAGTGAAGCTGATTGGCAGGACTGGAGAAAATAGAACATAGGTTCTACCTAAAAATAAGCTGACTGATGCCAAGTAGGACCCTGTTTTATTTTATGAAACATGATTGTAGAACTGAGCTGTTATAAACAGCTTTTTAATACCATTTTGCTAAATAAAAATTAAAAATCCAAACCCATGAGAGTATTAGTTTTTGCACATAATGGTATATTATCAACCTCATTAATTAAGTAAATGGGTATATTTAGTGTTTATCCATACTTGAATACTTAAAATGTTTTGTGTGTGTGTGTGTGTGTTAACACTTGCTGTGGAAGGTCTGACTAATATAAATTCTAAGTTTAATAATTTGTAGCAGTTAAAATATGTTTGTTTCTTTAGAAAAAATTTGGCATTTTGAAGTTACAACATTGAACCTAAGTCAAGAATTTATAGCTTAATCTTTGATACTAGGTCTTTTTTTTCATGATAGATAGCTTTGTCCATGAGTTTTTTCTCTTTGGAACAAGTATAGAAGTAAATTATGCTAATTGTTCAGTAGATTAAGAATTTTTAACATTTCACTTTTTAATTTTTTTGTGCTTTTTTTAATGTCTCTGTCACATCTTTTAATATTTTCATGATAATATTAAATTCCTCCAACTACAATAGGTTCTTGGCTTATTTAGAATTTTAAGGTTATACTTTTGTGTTAGTCAGATTCCAATCTATGTGACAAATATCTGAGGTAAACAACTTATAAGATATAAAGGTTTATTTTGACTCATGGTTTCAGAGGTTTCAGTCTATAGTTGGTTGACCTTGTTGCTTTTGACCCTGTGGTGCAGCAGAACATTTGATGGGAAGTACATGATGGAGCAAAGCTGTTTACCTCATGGCAGCTGAGAAGCAAACAGAGAGAGGAAGGTGCTGGTGTCCCAATATCCTCTTCAGAAGCATGCCTGGAGTCACTTAACTTCCTCCCCGTAGTCCCCACCCTTCTAAAGGTTTCACTGCTTCCAAATAGCAACACAGGCTGATGGCCATGCCTTCAGCACATGGGCTTCGAGAGATACTTCAGATCCAAAACTTTCAACTGTGATATTGTTAGTACCCTTTAATCATAGAGAAGTCTTTGTTCCATAGGCTCATTTCAGAGTTGCCTGAAGTTAAGGAGTCGTTCAGTGTTTAATGTATTCTTTTTTTTTTTCATTGAAAAAGGTGGTGGGTTTTTTTTTTTGGTTTATTTATTCATTTATTCATATGTGCATACATTGTTTGGGCCATCTCTCCCTCCTGCCTTCTTCCCCATTGCTTCCAGGTAGAACCTGTTCTCCAATTTTGTTGAAGAGAAGACATAAGCAATAATAAGAAAGACATAGCGTTTTTGCTAGTTGAGATAAGGATAGCTATACAGAGAGATTCCTAGCATTGCTCCCAGGCACACATGTGTATTACAACCCGAATAGGTTCAACTCTACCAGACCTCTTCACTACTATAGTGGCCTCTGTCAGTTTAAGATTACTATATTAGCTCCTCTACAGTGGGCACATCAAACATTTTCATGTTTTGGGTTCCCTACCTTTCCCTATTCCTCCTGTATGTGTTCTCCCCTTAGCATGTGACCCGTGTCCAATAATATTTCTGCATTTGTTTTAGGTCTAAAATCCATATATGAGGGAGAACATATGATTTTTAGCCTTCTGATCCTGGCTAACTTCACATAAGATGATGTTCTCCAGTTCCATCCATTTACTTGCGAATGATAAGATTTCATTCTTCTTCTGTTCTATTGTGTATAAATACCACATTTTCTTAATCCATTCATCAGTAGTGGGGAATCTTGGCTGTTTCCATAACTTGGCTATAGTGAATAGTGCTGCAATAAACATGGGTGTGCGTGTGCCTATGGAGTAACCTGTGTCACATTCCTTTGGGTATGTCCCTAGGAGTGGTATTGCTGGATCATATGGCAGATGTATGTTTAGTTTTTTAAGAAGCCTCCATATTGTACTAGTGGTTGTACTAGCTTGCATTCCCACCAACAGTGTATGAGGGTTCCATTTTCCCTGCATCCTCACCAACACCTGTTGTTGGTGGTGTTTTTTGATGATAGCTATTCTAACAGGGGTGAGGTGAAATCTTAGTGTGGTTTTGATTTCCATTTCCTTTATGACCAGGGATGGTGAACATTTTGTCATGTGTTTTTTGACCATTTGGATTTCTTCCTCTGAAAAAGTTCTGTTTAGTTCAGTTGCCCATTTTTATATTGGTTCATTGATTTTAGGGGAGTTTAATTTTTTGAGCTCCCTGTATATTCTGGTTATCAGTCCTTTGATGTATAACTAGCAGATATTTTCTCCTACTCTGTGGCTGATCTCTTCAGTTTAGAAACCATTTCTTTTGCTGTGCAGAAACTTTTAAATTTCATGTAGTCTCATTTTAGTTGCTGGGCTGCTGAAGTTTTAGTGAGGAAGTCCTTGCCTATACTCTATTGCTTCCAGAATATTCCCTGCTCTTTCCTGTACTAACTTCAGAGTTTTGGGTCTGATATTAAGGTCCTCGATCTACTTTGAGTTGATACTAGCACAGGGTGATAAACATGGAACTAGTTTCAGTTTTCTGCAGGCAGATAAACACTTTTCCAGCAACATTTGTTGAAGAGGCTGTCTATTCTCCATTGTATGTTTTTGGCATGTTTGTCAAAAATTAGGTGGATGTAGCTGCATAGATTCATATCAGGGTCCTCTATTATGTTCTACTGGTCTTCATATCTCTTTTTGTCCCAGTACCATGCTGTTTTTATTGCTATGGCTTTGTAGTATAGTTTGAAGTTGGGTATTGTGATACCTCCAGCATTACTCTTTCTGCTGAGTATTGCCTTGGTAATGTATTCTTGATATTTTATTATAACTGTTTTGGCATACTTTTTCACCCTGCTCTTACTAAAGCTATAAACCACAGTTAGTTTTTTTATTGTTGTGCTGGGTCAGGCATATTGTGGCATTTACAGAAGTTCTTACAATATATCAAATATATCATACTTGAATTCATCCCTTCCACCATTCTCCTTCATTCCCTCTCCTCACCATTCTGGAGTAGTTTCAGTAGATACCATTTTTCCATTTACATACATGTGCACACAGTATTTGCACCATATTCACCCTCCCATACTGTTTGCCCACCTCTTCCCCTTTCTCACTGGTACTAAGCCCTCAGGGCAAGACCTGTTCTGCCTCCCTGTTCTCTGATTTTGTTTAAGAAAAAAAATTTTTTAATGACATTTTTGCTTGTTTAAGATAGCTATACAGGGAGTTTCCTTGTGACACTAACATGTATGTATGTGTGTGTGTGTGTGTGTGTGTGTGTGTATATATATATATATATATATATATATATATATATATATATATATATATATATATATATACAATAGCCCAATTTGGTTTATCTCTTCTA
The DNA here is from genome assembly GCF_047511655.1 of Castor canadensis. NCBI lineage: Eukaryota > Metazoa > Chordata > Mammalia > Rodentia > Castoridae > Castor > Castor canadensis. Next base: position 90,389,460 of record NC_133398.1, read on the forward strand.
TTTTTCTTCTTTCTACCTTAGTCCCTCTCTTGTGGTGGTTTCAGCTGGTTTAAAAATTCTATATGCATTCTCATACAGAGAGTACATCAACCATATTCACCTTCTTATCTTCCTTCTTTTATCCTCCCGCCCCTCACATGTGACCTCCCATTAGCATGACCTGTTTTCCATAATATTGCTGTATTTGTATGAGGTCTATATTCCACGTGAAAAAAAACATGCAGCTTTTGGCCTTTTAAACTTGGCTAACTTCAATTAAGATGATATTCTCCAGTTCCGTGCATATACCTACAAATGACAAAATTTCATTCTTCTTTGTGGTTGAATAAAATTCCATTGTATATAAAAACCACAGTTTCTTAATCTATTCGTCAGTGGTCGGGCATCTCGGTTGTTTCCATAGCTTAGTTATTGTGAGTAATGCTGCAATAAACATGGGTGTGCAGGTGCCTGACTTACATTCCTTTTGGTATATCCCTAGTAATGGAATTTCTAGATCATATAGCAGTTCTTTTTTTATTTTTTTGAGGAGCCTCCATACTGTTTTCCATAGTGGTTGTTCTAATCTACATTCCCACCAAGCGTATGAGGGTTCCTTTTCCCCACATCCTCATCAACATTTGTTGTTGCTTGTGTTCTTATAGCCATTCTAACAGTAGTGAGGTGGAATCTTAACATGGTTTCAATTTGCATTTCCTTTATGGCCAGGAATGTTGAGCATTTCTTCATTTTTTTTTTTTTTGGCCATTTGGACTTCTTTCTTTGAGAAAGGTCTATTCAGTTCATTTGCCCATTTCTTCATTGGGTTGTTGAACTTTTGGGAGTTTAGTTTTTTGAACTCTCTGTATATGCTGGTTATTAACCTCTTGTCAGATATATAGCTGGCACAGATTTTCTCCCATTCTTTGGGCAGCCTCTACAATTTAGAGACTATTTCTTTTATTGTGCAGAAGCTTTTTAATTTTATGTAGTCCCATTTGTCAAGCCTTTCTCTTAGTTGCTGAGCCATTTGAGTTCTATTGAGGAAGTCATTGCCTATGCCTGTTAATTCCAGTGTATTCGCTGCTCCTTCCTGAATTAGCTTCAAAGTTTCAGGTCTTATGTTAAGGTCCTTGATCCACTTTGACTTGATACTTGTACACAGTGACAGACATGGATCTAGTTTCAGTTTTCTGCAGGCAGATACCCAGTTTTCCCAGCAACATTTGTTGAAAAGACTTGTCTTTTCTCCATCATATGTTTTTGGTGCCTTTGTCAAAAATCAGGTGGGCATAGCTGTGTGGATTCATATAGGGGTCTTCTGTTCTCTTCCTCTGCCCTTCATATCTGTTTTTGTGCCAGTACCATACTGTTTTTATTGCTTTGGCTCTGAGGTATAATTTGAAGTCTGGTATTGTGTTACTGCCAGCATTGCTCTTTTTGCTCAGTATTTCTTGGCTATTTGCATAAACTACAGTTCTAATCTATCATTCTATCTTTAGATGATGTGAACAAACTTAAAATTTAAATCAATTCAGAGTTAACTTCCTCCTTAAGAGAAAGTTTTACTATGAGAAGTAGTTGTTTGTTAACAGTCAAGATTTTGTGCCCAGTCTACCTAGAGTTCCAGCATCTGGCTTCAGGATCTGAATCTATTCTGTTCCAGCTATAGTTTGGTGCCTCCTGGTAATTGTTCTATTACTTGGCTTAAATCTTGAGGGGTATTGTGACTGCTGTGAGTGGCTCAGTCTTTTAGGACAGTGGTAGGCAATTTAGAAACTTTCCAGTTAGTATCCATTTTGTTGGACTGATTGAGGAGATCAGGTCCAGAGAATTCTGGGAAGGAAGGGATGATTCTCCACTCCTGACACAAGTGTTTCTCTCCTCTCCACTTTTCCTTTCCCACCATAGAAGAGGGATGGTATTCTGCAGAACATGCAAGCCGACTACCAGTTGCATTTTTGCCAGATTCCCAGCTAGGGGGGTTTAAAAAAAAATCTCCTTATATAATCTCTTACTTTTCTTTTTTTTTTCTTTTATTATCAATAAATAGCAATATTTAATATGCAGACTTCTAAATCTTTCAGTCCTGAGTTTTTATCCAAGAGTATGTGTCTTTCATAATTTTTAATTTATTACAAATATTTTCTACAAGAAGAAACCAACAGAAAGGATCCAAGTGTACTGTGAAATTCCGTGTCTTCATCCCTTTTTCTTGGTTCTTTGTATAAAAAGTTGCTGTTTAGCAGGTTTTGCTCTTCATTTTTTCTCTTGTTCGTTTTCCAGGTCTCTTATTCGATCCTTTCTTCCCAGGCCTCCTGATGCCCTTGCCATGAGCTACCTTGGCCCGGAAGCTGGATACATCATCATAGCTTTCACGAGTATTCCATTTGGTGCCTTTCTTCTTTCCCCCAAAACCAAACTTCTGGTTTTTATATCGTCGTTTAGCACTGGGCCCCTTCTTCATCTGCTGGCCTTTGGTTCCTGCCTTTGTGCCCTGTGTGACAGGTTTCTCATCTCCCTCAAGGAAATCCAGTTTATCAGAGAAGCCTTTCTGATATTTTTTGATGGCATTCATCATATGTGCTTTCTCCTGCTGCCTCTTCTGAAGAACCTGTGTTTGCACCTTCTTTCCGTATTTCCTAAGCGCTCGCAATTGCTTAGCCTTTTCAGACCTCTCCATGGCAGCCTGCTCAGTCTGCAGTTTCTGACGAATCTTTTGCATCTGCTGATCAGACTTCACCATTTCTGCAAAATAATCAGTGGGCTGCTTGGTAGGGACTTGGAGCTGATGGAGCTGGGGTAATACTGCAAGCACTGCAGCTTGGGCCTGGTGGTAGAAACTCATCTCCCTCAGGAAATCGTCTTCTGGGTTAACAGGTTTCTTCTGGTCCTTGTTCTGAGGTGTTGGTTGAGGTTCACTGATTTCCGGCACTGGACCCAGGGTTACATCAAGCCTTTCAACCCATTCCAGATCCCGCTTGAATTCAGCCAAACACTGCTTCAGGCCATTCACGTCGTTCACGGCCTTCTTCCGCCCCTCTAATGCGACATTGAGGCCTGGCTTCAGGAGTCCACAGGAAAATGCATCCTCCAGTTCTCTGTCTGTGACTAGGGAATCCTCAGAATCCGAGTCCGATCCTTACAGCAGGGGGGTGTCCATCACGCAGCACGCAGGCCTGCCCCACGTCCACAGGAAGAAGTGGGGTCACCGAAGTCCACGTGGGTGACAGAGGGAGGCCCTCAACGCAGCTGTTGCTCTCAGCACCCACTCGCAAACTGCTGCTCCACGTGCTCTTACTTTTCTTTACTACCTCTAAAGATGCTATTATATATACAAAATTATCTTTATTACCTCTAATGATGCTATTATATATACAAAATTATTTCCGTAAGGGTTAAGTAGCAAATCCATGCCATTTTTATGTAGAAAGGTCTAATGGACATCTAGGTCTACCTCCCTTCCTGACTCCCTCCCTCCCTCCCTTCATCTGTACCTTCCTTACTTGCTTTTTTTTTACTACTGAATTGTGACTGTATTCTACATGATTATTTTTCTGGTAAATACTGATTTTTGTGTTACCCATGATATACTAATTATTGTATACAATATATAGTTAAATGATATTTTTATTTTGAGAAAATTTTATCTTTTTTACTGTTTTTCATTCAGAACTTATTTTGGAGCAGGTTGTACAGTGACATATAATAGTGAATGTTGGTCAAACTTTTCTTTTATGATTTCAGGACAAAAATTGCCCAAGATATAGAGAGGCTAATACATCAGAGTGATATCATAGATCGAGTGGTATATGACTTAGATAACCCAAAGTAAGTCTGCTTTTTAAAATCCTTTCATTAGTTTTTTTTTTTGCAGCAAAATTTCAGAGTTATTTCTAAAAGATAAATTAAATTTACTTAACTTCCACCTGCTTTATCCTTGCTGTATTTTTATCCTTTGACAGTGATATGAAGGTTATGGTAAATCAGGTTTATTTACTTAAATTGAATATGTCACAAGCTTTTGTTTGTTCTTAAAGCTCATAAAATAGTGCCGTGTTTTTGAAAAAAAAGAAATTGCCACTTAATAGTGGGGATTTCACATGAAAATACTGGTTTTTCCTATAATATTGATTCTTCATTTCCTCAGGACAAGAAATTATCACCCCTTTAGAAGCAACATATGCTTGCTAATTCTCCATAGTCCCCAGTATTCCCTTTTGCCACTCACTGTGTACAATCTGCCTTAGTCATTAAGTTACCTGTCTCATTGAAGCAATTCATTGATGCTTAACATGTTAGTTGTTTACTGCCTTAGGATTATCGTTGCTAACACATTTTAGGATTTAAGTGTATGTAAGTAAGTGAAAATTACACATATTGGCTGTGACTGTTATTTAGCCAGTTGCTTCCTCAACTGACTTCTTCAAATGAGAAAGTCAGTTAGCTCTTAGTGGGTTTCCCTTCTTCCCCATCATTCTAATATTTTTAGGAAATTTCACATTTTACTTATCAGATTTGGAGAAAATAAAAATACCTTAAAAAAGATTTTTGGTAGAAATATGAGTTCATGTTATTATTAAGAGTTATTTGTTTTAAAAGTAATGAGGGAAGTGATGTGACAGTAGTGATGTGTTTTTAATCTGAAGTGTAGTTTTGTTTATCTTTTGCTTATCTGTTTAAATGCAGTGTATTTTAATATACTGACTTTAAAATATTTATTTAGTTACATCATTCCAGAAGAAGGAGATATTTTGAAGTTTAACTCCAAATTTGAATCTGGGAATCTGCGCAAAGTAATTCAAATTAGAAAGTAAGTCACTTATAATGTGCTCATTTTGTATGTGCACAGATATTTTCCTAATTTTCATCAAATATTTTTATCTTCTATTTTCAGAAATGAATATGATCTTATTCTGAACTCAGATATAAACAGCAATCATTATCATCAGTGGTTTTACTTTGAAGTCAGTGGAATGCGTCAAGGTGTTGCTTATAGGTTCAACATCATTAACTGTGAAAAGTCCAACAGTCAGTTTAATTATGGTAAGACATTTTTCTTTGCCACTTGAGAGTACATGTAGACATCTTAACTGTAGGACAGAAGTTTAACAAAAACCCCACCAACTTGAAAAAAAATGTTTCAATGTTTTGTTTTCTGTAGTTCTCAAAATTCAGATATGGATTAAACTTTGATTTGTTAGTGAAAAGAATTACCTTGTATAGGAAAGCCCTTTAAAATTTAATGGGTGTTGTTGATTTCATTCAAAGTGAATCCAACTACAGATTTATCATTTATGCTTCAGCGGCTCCATCAGATTGTGACTTTTCAACTTTAGCTTCTTACTATGCTATGTTATGCTGATTGATTTTAGAATATCAAACCAGCCTTTTGTATGTGTGGAATAAACCCCAGGGTTATTGTGTATAATTGCAAATGTTTTGTTAAGAATTTCTGCGTTTGGGTTGGGGGTGTACCTCAGTGGTAGAGTGCTTACCTAGCATGCACAAAGCCATGGGTTCAATCCCTAACGCAGCAAAACAAAAACAAACAAAATGGACAAATGGTTTTATTTATTTATTTATTTTTGCATTTATGCATAGGAGAGCTATTGGTCTATAGTTTTTTCTCCTCTCTTCTTCTCCTTCCTCCCCCACTCCTCTTCTCCCCTACTCTCTCCTCTTTTTCCTTCCCTTCCTCTCCCCTACTTCCCTTTCTTTTTCTTCAACACTGTATTTGGTTTTGGTACCATGGTAATATTTACCGATAAATCACAAGGTTGGGTGGGGAGGATGTTTCTTCGCTCCAGTTTTTTGAGAGTGCTTGTGTAGAATTGGCACTGATGCGTAAATGTTTGGTACAGCACTCCAGTACATCTGCACCTAGAGATTTCCTTTTTTGGTAGTCTTTTAACAGTTTCTTTAATAGTTTTATGGCTATTTATATGATCTTGAATGAGTTGTGGTAGTTTGTGCTTTTTAAGAATTGGCCTATTTTGTCTAAGTTGTCAAAAGAGTTGTTTGTGGTATTCTCTTATTTTTATTTAGCATTGTTTTAATTTTTAAAAAATATTTTATTAGCATATAATATTTGTACAAGAGGGTTTCATTGTGACATATCTGTATGTGTTTACGACATACTAGTTAGATTCACTTGATTCATCATTCTCCTTCAATTCCCCTGCTGCTTCCTTAAAACAATTTTTAACAAGTTTCATTGTTTTATTTATAAAGTCATCTGGTATTCAACTTCCTTCACCCTCTCTGTTGCCCCTCCCCCTCCCACTATTACTCATCCACAAGAAACAAGACCTGTTTTACATTCCTGTCCCTCATTATTTTACATATATATTAATTGTTCACAGGGGTTTCATCGTGGTATTTTTACACATGTACATATTGACTCTAATCAGATTAACCCCCTCTGTTACTTTCTCTGTCTCTATCTTCCCCACCCTCCTGTCATTCAACAGTTTTGCTGTGTGTCCTTACGTTATCCTCATAGACAGTTGCAGTTTTTAGGTATTATTCACTATCATTCTCTTTTCCTTTTATACTTCCCTATAATTCCTTCAAACAGTTTCATTATTATAAACATGATATATATGTATATATGATCATGTATATATTGTTTTATATACATTTATATTTTAGATCTAGCTTCCACATATGAGGAAAAAAACGTGATTTTTGCCTTTTTGAACTTGGGTTACTTCACTTAACTTGATGATCTCCAGTCCCATACATTTACCTGCAAACAGCATAATTTCATTCTCTTTTTATGGTTGAATATACTCCATTATCTCTCTCTCTCTCTCTCTCTCTGTGTGTGTGTGTGTGTGTGTGTGTGTGTGTGTGTGTATCACGTTTTTTAAGTCCATTCAACAGTTATGGGACGTCTGTATTGTTTCCAAAGCTTAGCTAGTTTGAATAGTGCTGCAATAAACACAGGTGTGTAAGTGTCTCAGTTGTATACTGGCTTACATTCCTTTTGAAATATGCCAGGAATGGTATCATGGAATTGTATGGTAGTTCTATTTTCAGTCTTTTGAGGAACCTCTGTACTGGTTTCCATATTGGTGGTACTGATTTACATTCCCACCAACAATGAAGGGATCTGTTTTTCCCCTGTGTCCTTGCTAATATTTATTGTGTTCATGATAATGCCATTCTGACTGGAGTAAGTTGAAATCTCAGTGTCATTTTGATTTATATTTCATTAATGGCCAGGGATATTGAGCATTTCCTCATTTTTTTATTATATATGTATTGTTGTACTGGGGGTACATTGTGACATTTACAAAAGTGCTTATAGTATATTTTAGTTAAATTCATCCCTCCATCATTCTCCTTTATCCCCTTTCCTCCCATTCTTAGAATAGTTTCAGCAGGTCTCATTTTTCCATTTTCATACATGGGCACCTAATATTTCCATTGTTTTTACCCTCCCACAACCTTTCCTTACATATTTATTGGCCATTTGTTCTTCTGAAGATTGTCAATTCATCTACCCATTTATTCATTGGGTCATTGATTCTTTGGAAGATTAGTTTTTTGAGCATCCTGTGTATTCTGGTTTTTAATCTCTTGTATAACTGGCAAAGATTTTTCTCCCACTCTGTATGCTATCTCTTCAGACTAGTGACTGTTTGCTTTGCTGTTTAGAAACCTTTCAGTTTGATGCAGTTCCATTTGTCAGTCCTTTCTCTTAATTGCTGAGCTATTGGTGTTCAGGAAGTTACTGCCTATGCCTTTATGTTCCAGTGCTTTTCCTATTTTTTCCTGAATGAAACCTTTCTGTTTCTATTTCATGGAATAGTTAGAGGAATGTTAGTCTTGTAGAATTCAGCAGTGAACCCATCAAGTTCTGGGCTTTTCTTTTTTTGGGAGGCTCTATTGCTGCTTCAATCTCATTGCTTGGTATCTATTTAGGTGGTTAATATCTTCTTTGGTCAATTTTGGTAAGTCAAATGAACCTAGACATTTATCTGTTCTGTATTTTCCAGTTTATTTGAATATAGGCTTTCAAAGTATTTCCTTCTGATGTTCTGGATTTTGTTGGAATTTGTTGTGATATTCCCTTTTTTACCTCTAATTTTATTAATTTAGGTTTTTCCCTTCCTCCTCCTAGTCACATTGGCTAAGGGTTTCTCAGTCTTATCTTTTCAAAGAACCAACATTTTGTTTCATTGATTACATAGCATTTTTGTCTCTATTTCATTATTTAATTAATTAGTAATTAATTAGACCCTAATTTTCTTTTTATCTGCTAGTTTTGCATTTGGCTAGTTCTTGTTTTTAAGAGGTTAGATTATTTATGATCTCAATTTCTCTCTCATATGTGGCTGTTTAAAGTTATAAACTTTCTTCTCAACACTGACTTTGCTGTATCTCAAAGGTTCTGGTAGGTTATGTTTTCATTTTCATTTGATTCTAGTAACTTTTGGATTTCCCCCTTATTTCTTCAATGTGTTGTTTAATCTCCAGGTATTTGAATGTTTTACATAGTTTCTTTTGCTGTTGAATTCTGGTTTATTCCATTAGGATATAGGATGTAGGGAGTTGTTTCATCTTTCTTACATTTGCTAAGACTTGCTTTGTGTACTGAAATATAATGTATTTTGGAGAAAGTTCTGTGGGCTGCTGAGAAAAATGTGTATTGTGTGGTAGCTGGGTGAAATACTCTGTAGATGTCTGATAAGTTCATTTGGTCTATTGTGTCAATTAATTCTGAGGTTTCTTTGTTTAGTTTTTTGTCTAAATGACCTATCTGTTGGTGGGAGTGGAGTATTCAGTCTCCCACTATTATAGTATTAGAGCGCTTTTAAGTCCAGTAGTTTTTTTTGTTGTTTTTTTAATGTAGTTGGTGCATTGACATTTGGCACTTACATGTTCAGAATTGTTATTCCCTCTTAATGGATTGTTTCCTTTATTAATAGGAAGTCACCTTCATTGTCTCTTCTGACTAATTTTGATCTAAAGTCAGCTTTATCAGATAGCTACTCCTGTCTACTTTCAGTGGCTATTTGCTTAAAAGCTCTTTTCCACACTTTCACTCTAAGCCAGTGTTTGTTTTTGTCAGGGAGAAGTGTTTCTTAAAAGCAAGAAATGATCAGGTCTTGCTTTTTAATACAACTCACCATTCTGTGTCTTCTGATTTGTAACTGTGGCCATTAACATATTGAAGCATATGTAGTGTTTGCAGTCATTTTTGTTGTTTTTCTGATGTTTATTCCTTGTTTGCTATGCTTCTTGACTAGTAGGGTTTATTCTTTGTTGCATTTTCCTGGCTGTGTCTACGTTCTACATGTATGTGTAGGTTGAGTATTTTCTGCAATTTGGTGGTCATGAATTCCCTTAGTTTTTCTTTATTGTGAAAGATTTTTGTTTCTCCTTCAATTATGAAGTATAGTTTTGCTGAACAGACTAGTCTAGGTTGACAGTTGTTTTCTTTCAGTGCTTAAAATACATGTCTTCCTTGCATTTAGATTTTGTGTTGGGAAATCTGTTCTTCCAGTGGGTTTGCCTTTACATGTGCCTTGTTACTTCCCTTTTGCAGCTTTCAGTGTTTTTTCTGGTTTTTTTGCTCTGCATTGTATTTAGTGTTTTAGTGTTCTGAAAGCCTCCTGAACTGGATATCTGTCCTCTTACTGAGGTTGGGGAAATTTTCTATTACATTATTGAATAAGTTATCTATACCTTTAGTTTGTATTTAATCTATTTTTTTCTGTACCTATGAATTGTAGCTTTGGTCTTTTCATAGTGTCCCAGAGGTCTTGCATGTTCCGTTCATGTTTTCGTAGTAATTTTTCATAGTCTTTGACTGATTGATCCAGTTCCTTTATTTTATCTTCAGCCATGATACTCTAATTTCAACCTGCTTCACTCTTTTAGCAATATGTTTCATTGAAGTTTTTATTTGGGATATTGGGCTTTTAATTTCCAAAATCCAAATTGATTTCTTTTAGGATTTCTGTATTTTTATTGAATTCTTCTTTCATATCCCACATGGTCTTCTTTATTTCATTCAGGTGTTTGAATTCTCTTTGAATTCAGTAAGTTGTTTATTTGTATAATCTTTGAATTCAGTTGCTAATATATCTCCTTTTTAATTTTATTCATTATTTTGTCACTTTTAAAATTCATTGTTTGAGATTTCTTGCTCATGGAATTGCTTTTTATCCTGGAATTTATGCATCTGGGACTGAGTTTTTAGTTTGGGGTTTCAATCCTTTGTGTCCTTTTAATAAGAATTTCTCATACATTATTTAAGGCCGTGTAGTGGGTAGTGGCTGGGCTGTTGTTCACTTTCTTGTCTCTAGATTGGTGGTATGTGGTTCAGTAGTCAAACATTCCACTTTGGTGCTCTAGAAGTTGGGTATGCTCTCTATTCCACGCAGGAAGAGGAAGCTTAGCTGTAAGGCATACCAGCTAATTAATCACAATCTTGAGATTACAGTAAACTCAAATAAAGTCTGATCATTGCTTCTGCTCCTGTTTATTTTGAGGGAGAAAAGAAAGATCTCCGTGATCTAGGAAGATCTTAGCTAATAAGGGTGATAATGGAAAGGAGATAGTTGGGGTAAGAGTAATAGATTATATAGGGTATATAGTTGTATAAAGCAGGAGGGGGTGGAGGCTTAGCTTAACTACTAAGGGTTAATGAGAAAGTAGGGTGAGGTAGATAAGAAAGATCTAATTAGTGTTGTATTGGGGAAGAGAAGGAAGAGAGATGAAAATTAAACAAACCAGCAAAAAAAAAAAATTGAAAGAAGAAAAAAAAGATGATCTGGCAATCTGGTTAACTTGCTGAAAGTATAGGTAATAAAGATGGATTATGAATGGAAAGATAGAGATAGAGGCAAAATATGCATGAGAGAGCTGTTCTAATTGGGGACTGAGGTAAAGTCTAAATAGGGAAAGGCAATCAGGGAAGGATAGAGAGAATATGGTTTAAGATTCAATACTGAAAGACATGTGTCATGGTTCATTTACAGTGACTGCAGAGAAAAGGAAGGGAGAAAAGCAGAATTAAAAAGAATACGAAAGAGTATAAAGTTATCCTAATGAGATATATAAAAAAAAATCAGTACAAATTTAATGATAAATTAATTTTATCATTTTTTAAATGATAAAAAACCCAACAGTGACAAAAATAAACTTAATTAAAAATTTTCAGTTGTCTTCCTGAGCAGCCAGCCAGCTAGCCATCCATCCATCCATCCTTCCTTTCTTCCATCCATCCATCCATCCGTCATTTTTCCCTTCAGAGTCTGAGTCTTTCAAGCCAGGAGATGGCTGTCTAATTCTTGTCTTGACTCTAGAATGGAGTCTGGGCTTGTTTCCAGTATAGGGCAGCTAGTCTTCACCGCCCAGCCTTGTATTTCCTGTAAGTTTGTAGTTTCTCCCAAGCACTTCCCCTGAACTCACAGTTAGCCATATGTTCCAGCAGTGGTCCTTTCCTATATTGGAAACTGCAGCACATTTCCTGGATGTTGCGAGTAGCTATGTCCTATTCAATGGCAGGGCTCAATCTTTCGTTTCCACAGGGGAGTTTTATGTAGGTTTGTCTTTTTCCTGCTGGATCTTCTGCAAATTAAGAGTCAGAGCACTGGATGCTGGCAAGATTTTTGAGCCCTCCAGAGGGTCATGCCCTGGGACAAGCCTATGGTTTCATTGTTCTCCTTTGCCCACAGTTACCAGTGTACCTGTGGCTGTTCATGGAATCAAAGCTACTTTGCTGCCAGCATTTACTGTCTTAGCAGTTCTGCATCCCATTATGTTTGAGAATTGCTGTTAATTGGGGTGTATCCAGGAGAAATAATGGCAGGCAATGTTACTCTGTCACCATCTTGCTGTCTGTCCTTATCCTATTGTTTCGATGTTTGCAGGGTCTGTGTTGGTTTGTTGGCTTCATTCTGTGAAAGATAATTTGCTTCACTTTTGTTTTTTGTTAGTCTTATTACAGGGTTATCAACTCTATTGAAATTTTCAAGAACAAACTGTTTTATTGGTTTTTCTCTACTGCTTTTCTCATGAGATAATTTTTGTAAGACTGGTGTTTTATTAGGAGAAATCTTTAAGTATCTTAACCTCATTAAGGCTTTTGTAAGCACAAAACTAAGGGCTATTTGTCTGCCATCTGGGCTTTAGAGTCAAACATGTCTGTGGAAGATAATATAATTGTATAAACTTAATAGCAGCATTTTAAAATTAAAACATCACATTTCAATGATTTATTCTTATAATAGCATATTTTTGTGTAAAAGAAGAAAATTTTTTTCTAGCATAGAAAAAAGCTTACATTTTTTTTGTGTTCTATAAAAATTGAAGAAAAACATGTGTGACAAGTTACAAAATCTTAGGTAGAGGTCTTAATCATTTGTCATAAAGATCAAAAGCTTTAAAAACAGACATCATGTTTCAAATAATTTCTCTAATTTGTTAAAAGCATGTGTATGAATGGTGCTCGTTAAGGGAGATTTCTGAAAATTAATGCTTTTAAGAGTTGAGGTTGTTCCTAGTTGCCCTTATTTATATGGAAAATAGGAAATAGTATATTCTAGAATTGCTTCACATATATGGGATAAAAGCTTTAGTCATTTATTAATTCAGTAATTCTAGGAGGATTAGGTTGCATAATATCATAATATGGTTTATTAAAAACACATTTCAAGGATTTTAAAGTGTTTTAAGTTGTCTAATTTTTAAATGGTTTATTCTTTTAAACATGGATACTTTGACTAAAGCTTCAATAGTTATATTGGTTTACATGAATAATGATAGGAAAATCTTGGTAGTCTATTTTACATTCCTTAAACTTTTTTTTTTTGCAATTTTAGCATGTGACAGCTAATTACTAAATGTGATTAGTTCTTAGAAGCATTTGTTGACATTTAAGCCTTCTTATAATTTTAGAAGTTATTTGTACTCATTCATAGTATAAAAATAAGTAAATATATCCAGTGTTTACTTAACTCAAAAGTATATGCTAGCAGAATGTTTTTGAGGATAAAAAGAACAATTAATTAAATGTAATTTTATTTGTATTTATTTGTGTACTCCTTAAGAGTAAAATGTTAAGCCGTGTTTATTCCTGATATGATAATCCATATAGGTTTTTGAATAGTGCTATTAGTAGATGTCATTTTTACTAACTACATTAATTTGTTCACTTAAAAATAGTACTCTTAACATTTTAAACTTTGTTAAGCAGTTTAAAAATTTAAATTAAAAGTATACATTTGGAACAAGTCTCTTTTAAAGAAAAACTATACTTCCATGAGGCAGATAAAATAATCGCTTCCTATAGTGTCTTTTGAAAATTTAAAATGAATAAAACTCTGTAGCTAAAACTAACTCAAGCAATAGACAGATGGCTGTCTTATTTTTAAATTTCTTATCTTCCTTCCCTTTTCTCCTTTGCATATTTTTGTATGTAGATCAGACTTTCTAAACTCATTTTGTTGAAAATTTGAAAAACAGGACAGTATTTAGAAGAAAATTAAAGCCACTGATAATGCATTGCCCAGAGACAATCACTTAAACATGTTTTGTTTTATACCAGTCTTTTAAAATAATGCTGCATAACATAGTTGTATATTTATTTAAAAATAAGGCTGATAACTATGCTATTTCATATTTTGTATTGTTAACATTTTTTCTTGTCATTACGTATCCCTCTGAAACAGAGTTTATGGATATCCTTTGGAGATACTATAACTTATTTTTCCAAACTTTTCTTTGTTATAAGTTAAGTTGTTTCTAAAACTTTCTATTTTTAATGTTGTTGAGATAAACATTGTTGTACATAAATATTTGTTTAATTCATTATAAACTCACAGAAGTGGAATTTCTTCATCTACGTGCTGGCTGTAAATGCATTGTTTTCTGATTATAAAACAGGGTACCTTTAATAAGGGAACTCTGTTAAATTAAAACCAGTTCAGAGAAGAAACTCTAGGAAGGGAACAGGGGAGAACATCCAGAAAAAGCACTGTTTAACATTTGTTATCTATTAATTTTACTCACATTAACATAACTTTATTTTTTATTTTATTTTTAAAATTATATTATTTTTTTACTAGGGGTACATTGTGACATTTACAAAAGTACTTACAATATATCTTAGTTAGATTCATCCTTCCGTCATTCTCCTTTATCCTCCCTTCCCCCATTCTTAGACAGGCATCGTTTTTCCATTTTCATACATGAGCCCATGATATTTTCACCCTATTCACCCTCCTACACCCTTACATCATCCCTGTTCCCATTGGTACCAACCCCCAGATGGAACATGTTTTGCCTTCCTGTCCTCTGGTTTTGAAAAAAGACATTTTTGTTTGTTTAAGATACTATACCGAGAATTTCATTATGACATTTCCATGTGTATATGTATTGTATCCTGAATTGGTTCATCCCTTCCATTTTCTACCTTAGTCCTATTTTTTTGTTTATTTCAACAGGTTTAAAAACTCTATATCCATTTTTGTATAGAAAGTATATCAACCAACCTTCTTTACTTCCTTCATTTACCTTCCCCCTCCTGTTATACCCATCCCTTAGCGTGGCCTGTTTTTCATTCTTGTCCTTCAGTGTTCACTTGTCCTGTTCGTTGTTCACTGGGATTTTTTGTCTTCATATTATACTTGTTCATGCCTTGTGCTTTAAGTCAGTGTAACCTACCTCTACCACACTTTCTTGCCATTTTCCCCCATCCTGTGTTGTTTAACAGTTCACAGTGATATTTGCATAATTTTAAAATTAAATTTTACCTTTCTGTGAATTTGTGATTAAACTTATTTGTAGCACTATATATTCTTTTTACCACACAATAATTTATAAAAATATTTCTCCATAACAATTAAATATTATTCAGCATCATTATTAGTAATACCTGTGTAATTTTCTGTTGAGTAAAGTACAACAAATTATTTAAATGATAAAAGACTGGTAAAGATTTAAGTCTTTTTAACATCAAAATTGTAAGCTATTTTGCAGTATACATTCTTAATTTTTTGTTTTTGTATATGCCATTACTTTTCCATGCTTCAAAAAATGAGAATGCTTCAAAAAGAATGTATGAAGCTGGGCATGATGGCACACATCTGTACTCCTAGCACTTGGGAGGCTGAAGCAGGAGGATTTTGAGTTTGAGGCCAGCCTGAGCTATATAGTGAGGTCCTGTCCCCAAAACAAAACAAAATAATGTTCCTGAAGACTAGGGAAAATGGATACTACAGTGCTGGAAGAAATATTAAGTTAGTTCAGCCCGTTTGAAGTGCATTTGATAGTATGTGTTCAGTGGTTACATTTAACTTCATTCATTTGAATTTATTTTGGTATTGACTATGAACTGAGATTTAATTTATTCTACTACTGGTAGTTAAGTAGCTACAACTGAACTTTTTTTTTTCCACCGAAGAGTTTTCAAAGCATTGTTGAGAATTTATTGAGTTATTTATCAAACATTTCCCATTTATAATTCATTTACAACTGTGTACCTGATACCCACTTGTAAAGGAAAACATACATCGTTTCTCTTTTCTGACTGGTCAGGTAAGTAAAAAGAGATTAGAAATTGGTAAGGTATCACCATAATTTGTTCGTAATTCCTCATTGTTTGAATCATTCTGACCATTTTATCTTTGTTGGTTTGAAATACAATACTTCTCACAAGCTGTGGCTCTAACTATACACTAGTATTTACTTAGAGACTTGTTCTGGTAAAACTAAAGAAATTAATTTGACTTTATAATACAGTTTAACATTTTGTGGGGTTTTTTGCTAAACAATTTAAAATCTTTTTCTGAATAGTTTACTATGAATGTTTCATAATAATCCTATCAGGTACCAAAAATTTCTGCTGGATTAAATTCATAGAATAATTTGTTGGAGAGAATTATTTTACTTTGTCTTGCCACTTAAAAATGTGGTGCACTGTTTGTTCAAATTTTTTTTTGCCCTCACCTAAGGTTTTCAGTTTTCTATTTATAAGTTTTACACATTTCTATTTACTTTATTTTTAAGTATTTTATGTAGTTTTTGTTATGAAAGAGTTATTCCACCCTATTTTAAGACCTCATTGAATTAAGGGCTCAGTCCCCTAAGACTGCCTTCTACTTCAGATACCAGTTGAAAGTAATGGTTTCCCAGGTTTAATAACTTGCTCTGACAGTGCACAGTCCACTGGTTATTATAAAGAATATAATAAATGGTATAGATGAACAGCCAGATGAAAGGGTATTAGGGTGATGTCTAGAAGCATCCCAAGTGGAAGAGCTTTTCCCTCTGTGGAGCTGGAACATGTTATCACTGTGGCATGTAGATGTGTTCACCAACTTAGAAGCTGTCTGAACACTGTACTTCAGGGATTTTTATCACATTGGTATGATTGATTAACTCAGTCTCCAACTCTTTCTCCTCTCTGAAGGATGGTGATGGGGCTGAAAGTTCTAAGCTTCTGATCATGGCTTGGACTTTCTGGTGATCAGCCCCTATTTAGGAGCCCAGCAAGAAGTACCTCAATGGAAAAAAGATGTTTGTATTACCAAGGAAATTCCTGGAAATTTAGGAGCTGTTTGTCAAGAACCAGGGTCAAAAGCCAAATATTGTAACAAATGGTATTCCTAGCCTCTCTCTTGCTTAGGAAATGATGAGGGTTTTAGGATTTCTGTGCCCATAACTAGGGTCAGAGGCCAGATAGTAGGACAAAAGATGCTCCTTGACCCCATTTCACTCAGGAGATTATAAGTGTTTTAGGAGCTCTGTTGTCAGGGATGGGGGTTGCAGAGACCAGTGCATATTTATTCACATTTCAAGTGTATTCTCCCCCTCCTCCCTGCACTGTTCCAGTTCTGGGGTTTGAATCCGGGTCTCTGAACTTGCTGTACAGGTGCCCTACCACTTGAGCTAAGGCCACCAGCCAAAGTATGACATTTTTGCCTGGGGCCAGGCTTGGACTATGACCCTCCTATGTACAGCCTCCTGTGTAATTGGGTGGCTGTGTACTTGGGCATAGGAAAATACCACCATGCCCATCTTTTTTATTGAGATGAGGTCTTGCGAACTTTTTGCCTACTCTGGCCTTGAACTGTGATTTTCCTGAATTCTACTTCTCAAGAAACTAGAATTACGGCTTGAACCATAGCTCCTGGCTCAAGCTCTCAGTTTTAAAAAGTACTTTTTCATATTTT
This sequence comes from Castor canadensis, assembly GCF_047511655.1. Lineage (NCBI taxonomy): Eukaryota > Metazoa > Chordata > Mammalia > Rodentia > Castoridae > Castor > Castor canadensis. Next base: position 90,406,634 of record NC_133398.1, read on the forward strand.
AATGCAGTGTTATTTGACACCTAGATGTTTGTAACTTTCCCACATTCCTTTTGTATTTGCCCTTTAATAGTGTAAAATAATTTATCCTCTCAGTCTCTTTTGCCTTAAATTCTATTTTTATATTGTCTTGGTTTAAAATAGCTTGATATATCTTTGCCTGTTGCTGTTTGTAAATAGAGATGGGATTACGTTGTTTGATCCTTTGTCTTTTAATAGATGATTTTAACCTATTAAAATTTTTACATTGTTGTGTTTGTTTTTTCAGTGTATGTATGTGTACACTACTTTATTGTTTCCTGTATTTGTTACTCTTTTGTTTGTTTGGGTTTTGTTTTGGTTTTTTGCCAGTATTGTGGTAGAAGCTCAGGGTCTTGCATGCTTTGTCACTTGAATTATACTACCAGCCCCCTGCACTTTTTTTCAGCCCCCTTTCTTTAGTTATTTTTCAGGTAGGGCTGTGATCCTCCCACCTATGCCTCTTGAACAGCTGGAATTACAGGTGAGCACCACTATGCTGGTTTGTTCTTTGAGACTGAACCTTGCTATTTTATTTCCCTGGGCTGCCCTTAAGCCTTGATCCTCCTGTCTCTGCCTCCCAAGTGTGAGCCATTGTGCCTTGCTTTATTTGTTATTCTTTATGGGACTTCAAATACAGCTATAAATTCCCAAATACAAAACAGTTAAAAACCCACAAAAATAGATTATACATTGAAATGTTTTCAGTCTTGCTCCATCTGTCTTGTTTACTAGAGATTCTTCCTAGACTCTGACAAAACATCTACTATGAGTTTTCTTTTTATTTCCATATATTTATAAATATTTAACAAGGAAGTTAGTACAAATGATAGACTAAGAAGATGTATTTTTTTTCTTTTTTGGTGGTAGTGGGGTTTGAATTCAGGACTTTGTGCTTGCGAGGTAGGCACTCTACCAGCTGAGCCACACCTCCAGCTGTATGTATAATTTGTAATGAAACTCTCATTGAATTTGTTAGGTTAATAAGACATAAAACAAATGTTGGTTCAGCTTAACATAAATAGAATTAGAAGAAGTATTTTGGTAAATTAGAATTAAACATTGTAAGCAGTTGTAACTAGCTGTGTAGTTAATATATTGTAGCCATCAGAATCATTTTGACTTCATTTCCAGTATGGTGCTGATGACTAAAGGAATTATTTGTGGTGAACAGCTTATTGTCTGTAACTCTCTCCCTCTCTCTCTCTCTCTCTCTCTCTCATTGAGGCTTGCTGGTTGGGAAAGTATATGTTGATTTCAGGAAATGGTCCCAGTAGAAGTTTTCTTTGTCAGTGTTCCCAAAATGGACAGTCTGACCATTGCTTTTGTTTCTCTTGCCCTTTTCTTTGAGACATTTTAGTTTATTCCCTTAAATAGTTAGTTTTCTCATAAATGAATGAACTTAAACGTTTTACAATATTTATATTTCTAACTTTATTCTTAATCATAAACAGAATACTGCTAAATTTGAAAATTTACATCGCTTTATAAAATGCTATAACGTACTGTCCCCTCACACACAGATTACTTGAAAGAGATTTGCTTAAATCGCCACTAGATGGCAGACTTGCATTTTAGTAACAACCTTTTTTCTTTTTTTTTTTGTTTTTTTGTTTTTACATTCCCTAACCAAGGCTCTTGTCAGCTATCTGCCATTTGCCTATCATGTTCATCAACAGTAGTTACTTAACACTTCCAGTTTCCAATAAAGAGAACAAATTCTTACACAGGTGTCCTTACATTTGAACTTAATATTAACATTTTGTGTCAAATACTAACCCTAAATTTAGTCTGTGCTCAATTCCCATGAACTTAACCAGAATGAAAGAATTGATTTTCTATAAAGTTTTCAATTTAGGTATTTCTTGACTAAGGTAAGCGAGTACCAATCTTTGCAATTTAGAACAACCTTTTTTCATACTCTCCCTGTTTCTTTCTCTCCCAGGGACATGAGGATTTTTAAGTACCTCTGGCATAAATTGAACATGTTTAGAAACAGGCAACGGGATAGACTTTTGGAGTGTAGTCTGTGTGGTGTTTCTACCCCCATCCCCATAGTAGTATATTCCAGACCTAAGGATTGAGCTATATCCTTTGCCTAGGGAAGTCTTCCCTGACTCCCCATATTGAATCAGCATCTTGGACAGATGTTCTGTATAATTTTTTTTTCCTTTTTGGGGTGCTCTTTACAATTTTATTTATGTGTGTAGCTGACTAATACTTTTCCTACTCAATCCTCCTCCCCTCAACTTGTGTGTAAATTTCCGAGATAGGAACTGTGTTTTTGTGTTGACTGGTGTCAACATTGGTAGTCTGGCATTTAGTAGATGTCCAGTAAGTATTTGTTCAATAATTGGGGCAAAGGATGAATGAACTATGAGGATAATCCTATTAGGAACATAAAATGAGCATGCATAAATGTATTGTCAGGGCAATGTTAGTTCAGTTTATGATCATCAACTCTTTCTGAATATTTCATGTTGAAATAATTTTAAGCTTACAGAAAAGTTGCACCCTGTGTCCAGATGTTGAACATCTGAATGTCCCATCACTTTGTAGTGCTTTGGTTATATTTTCTACAAATAATGGCATTTTTTTGTGTGTAACTGCAGTATAGCTATTAGGATTAGGAAGTTATCATTAACACATGAAAATACCTTCTAATCCTTAAATACCTATTAAGTTTCACTTTTTTTCTCAGTAAGAACACTTAGCTAAAAATCACATTCTTTAGCACTTCTGAATATTTTGGGCTTTTTTGTTCAGTTGATCTGTTGTACTGAGAGTGGTATATTGGCATCTGCCATCAGTAGTGTCTTTCTATTTCTCCTTATGTTTCTTGCAGTTTTCTTCTTTATATGTGATGTTGATCTTACCTGGCTCATGGACATTAAGTATTGCTATATTTTCATTGTAATTTTGAAAAGCTCCTCCCCATTTCATTTAATTTATTTTGGCCTGAAATCTACTTTGATCAAAGAATTTTAACCCCTACTGTGTTGTTTCCATGTGGCTGCTATATCGGTGATTTAGTGTGATTGGTGTATTGGTGATTTAAAGTTTGTGGTATATTCTGTCATCTCGTAATGCTGAATGCCTGGGAAATTAGTGGTTTTATTTGTGTTACTTGTTGAATTTATTTATTTATTTGTTGGTGAAATTTGTGGAAAGATCGATTTAGGCAATTGGAATTTTCCGCTAGAAAAATCTCTATTATAATACTAGCTGTATTAGAAGCTTATATTTTCCTTTACAGAGTCCTTAATGAGTCCAAATGACATATTCAACTTGTGATGGCTACTTTTGGCTCTATTCAAACTACTTAAAATTTTCTTTGTTCTCCTCATCTGTTTAATTAGGTGCTAATTCAGTGCTAAAATTTTAAGATTCTATGATTCTATCATCGATGAGTAGTACCTAAAACACCTCATCCTTTCTTCATATTTGCAGTTAATATTGACCATGTCCTCATTAAAACCTTGGACTTACTTGGATATTAGAGACAAATGCCATTGGATGTTACTCTGGCAATTTAATATTTTGATGGCCTATATTCAAGTGACAGGATTGATAATATTTACCTTATTTGTTTTAGGCACATGAAATTTTAACCTTTGGCTAATGGATAATTCAGTTTCTCAAATATAACCTTTCTGTTTCAAGTTGAGTAGATGTGGTTTATTGAATCTGAGTACCTTACTTGATTGACTTTTGCAGCCTATTGTGTCAAATATATATAGTCAAAACTTCCAAATATAGCTCCCTTCACTAGAATTTAGTAATGTCATTTAAAAATGATATAAGAAAACACTGTCTTTTAAAAAATTAGAACACAAGATAAATCTAAAATGCTCTTTGACCTTAACCTAAACTGTTTTTCTACTATAGTTAATTACTGCAATGAGTGTTTGGTGTATGGAGATGTTTGAAACTTCAGATTGAAATGGTTCACTGAGTCCCAGTTAGGAGCAAGGAAGTCAGACATTTTTTGTGTGTATCAGTGAAATTGTTGCATTTCAGAACAAAGAGAAAATCTTAACATGCTTTCCTAAAAGAATGGGTTGTTTGAAAAGAAATAATGATTAAAACAACAGCAATTAATAGTCATTGAATATTTACCAGGTGCCAGACCTTGTTCTAAGTGCGAACACATGTGATACTGTTTTTTTTTCCTTTTTTTTTTTTTTTTTGGTGATACTGGGGCTTGAACTCAGGGCCTACACCTTGAGCCACTCCACTTGTCCTTTTTTTGTTAGGTATTTTCAAGATAGGGTCTCTCGAACTATTTGCCCAGGCTGGCTTCAAACCATGATCCTCCTGATCTCTACCTCCCGAGTACCTAGGATTATAGATGTGAACCCCCATTGCCTGGCACATGTGATACTCTTAATTGACACAACACACAACCCAGTGAGGTTGTTACCCTCATTTTACAGAAAAAATAATAGGGGTATAGAGTACTTGGTAGTTTTCCAAGATCATGAATCTGGTATGCCACGAAGTTGAAATTCAAATCCTCCTAGTCTGTTTGCAGAGTGCCTGCTCTTAATCACTTTCTTGTTCTGCATATGAAAAATTAGATTAGTATTGGACTTCTCATCTGTGTCACTAGAAGCTGGAGACAGTCAAGTGTCTTTTCCAAAGTCTGCATTTGTCTGCCAGTAAACTATATTTTGGTGTATATAAGAATTCAGGAAATATGCTACCTGAAAGATAAATGACTTGGAATGTATAACGTGTTAAGTAAAAACATTCTTTTAAAGGGGAAAATATGAGAGAAATGAAACTTGACTTGGTGGGATGGCTTAGTAATTTACTTTGATATGGTCTCAGAAAAAAATCAGCTAATTGGTACTGAGTAAGGATGGGAAGTACAACTGAAGTGTGGCAGAAAGTCTCCATACTAAGAAATAAGAAAGGAAACATGAAAAAATGCAAATGAACCAGTAAAAAGAAGAAGGTAAAGAAGGAGAAAAAGCATTTGATGAGGAGTAGAAAGAAAATAAGATGAAAGGATTTGAAGGAACTATGTGTAGGTCATCGCTAAGTATGAATGAGCCAGAATACTCTCAAAAACCAGATTTTGAAAGTTACACAATTGTGAGTGTGTGTGTATGTGTATGCTAGGTCAGTGACAAAGGTTGACAATGCATGATTGGCCAAAGATAAACTAGGCAAGTGGCAAATAAAATAAAGTGAATATGGCAATATTAATGTTAGACAAAGAAAAACTCAAGGTAAAAAATAACAAATAGGTCAAAGATAGATATTATTTATTTGCAACTTATAATACTTAAAGGTGCTGTTAGCCTTTTTATACAATGCAGTTATAATTGGCACCCACATAGGTAGAGCAAAAGCTCCAAGAAATGCAGCTTTATTGCAAGACAGCTAAAAGTGGGAAAATGAGACCTGCTGAAACTATTCTAAGAAGGTCAGGAGGAAAGGGTATCAAGGAGAATGATGGAGGGATGAATTTAACTATGATATTTTGTAAGCACTTTTGTAAATATCGCAATGTATCCCCAGTACAACATTAACATAGTAATAAAAAAAAACAAGACAGCTGTGAGAATTTAAAATATCCTCTTCCAAATTTGATATATCAAGAAGTCAAGGGCTGGCAGTGTGGTTCAAGTAGTAGAGAGCCAGCTTTGCAAGCCAGAAGCCCCGAGTTCAAACCCCAGTCCCACCTCCACCCTCCAAAAAAGACTACCAAAAAGAAAACTCTAGATGCAGATGCACTGAAAAATTCTACCAACTATTTAAGAATTAACATCAATTCTACAAAAGCACTTTCAGAAAATTAGAGAAGAGCTAATAGGAGAACTATTGATCTGTAGTTCCTTCCCCTTCCCCTCCTTTCCTTTTTCTTCAACACTGTATCTGCATTGGTACTATGGTCATACTTACCTGGTAAATCATGGGAAATGTTCATTCCTCCTCTGAGAGAGATGTGAGCTGTAAGAAATGGTGGAACTAATCCAGGAGTCCAGTGGAACAGAATGAGAGGCTGAATGCTGGGGAACATTCCTAGAAAGCAACTCGTCCAAATTAGAATTGTAAATTAGTGGAATCCAGGAATTAGGCTTAAAACTGAAGTGGAATGGGTTCTTAGAAATGATAGGATATAATGATCACTGAAAACTATTAGTGATATGGAAGAAAAAGCCCCACAAATTTTCTCTCATAAAGTAATAAAAGAACAACAGAAAAATTGTACAAAAATATCTCGCTTGAAATGTGAGCCAAAATGTCATGTTTAGTATTTGATGAAGTACATAAAATGTGAAGTAACTTTGAATCTGATCTTGGAAACATTTTGTTTTGGGGAGCACACATCTTGACTTTGCAATGAAATGTATTTACAGAATCTTAATATATTTAAGTACTACTTCTCTTCAGCTTTTACACTCTGTTTACAGAAGTAGCACAGAGTTATTTTCATGTTCACAAGATGCTTAAAAGCAGAGAAAACTCATTGATTATTTAAAACATGTTCTGTGGATTTCATTGTGATCTAAAATATTAGTAGAAATTAACAAAAGGTACATATTACATGGAGTTTTGGGATTTGTAATATTCTTAGAAAAAACCCAAAGAGGAAATTTACAACTAATAGTAGACATTACCTATAAATCTGCTGTCCAATAAGATAGCCACTAGCCACATGTTTGTTTAAATTAATTAACATTAAATATTTTAAGGGCTGGGTGTGGTGTCTCACACTTACAATTATAGGTATTTGGGAGGCGGAGATCAGGAGGATCGCAGTTTGAGGCCAATGCAGGCAGAAAGTTAGGGAAGCCCCATCGCAACAAACAAGCTTGGCATGGTGGCTCACAGGTATGGTTCCAGCTACATGGAGGCTGTAGGTAGAAGACTGTCAGTCCAAAACCAGCCTCAGGCAAAAACGTGAGTCCTTATCTGAAAAATAACTAAAACAAAAAGGATTAGAGGTGTGGCTCAAGTAATAGAGTACTTGCCTAGCAAGCTAAGGTCCTGAGTTCAAACTTTGTACTGTCCCCAAAATTAAACATTAAAAAAATTAAGTTCTGCAGTAAAGCTAGTCTCATTTGTAGTGCTTAATAGCTACCTGTGGCTAATGGTTACCACATTATACAGTGTAGCTATACATTTTTTTTCTAGCAGGAAGCTGTCTAGCAGATAGCTCTATCTAGAAAATAGTGAAAGGAGAACACTTTAGTCCTAACGGATATATCTAAACTTAGTAAGTTGAAAATTGACATATTTATATTTAAAATAAAAAAGACTGAAAATAAGTATCCAACCTAAGCAATTAGAAAAAAGACATGGGCACTGTGGCTTACACCTGTAACTTTGCTACTCACAGGCAGAAATTGTGAGGATCATGGTTTGAGGGCAGACCAGGCAAAAATTCCACTGAGACCCCATCTGAACCAATAAAAAGTTAGGCATGGTGGTATACACCTGTCATCACAGCTACATATAAAATTAAGAGGATTGATATATCATGATCTAGGCTGCCCTGGGCATTATTCAGAAGTAATGAAAGCAAAAGACCTGGAGGCATGGCTCAAGTGGTAATGTGCCTGCTTGGTAAGTGTGAGGCCTTTCTATCAAAAAGAAAGAAAATAAAAGAAATTAGAAAAAGAAGAAACTAAAGGGAGGTAAAAGAAGAGAATTAATAAAAATAAATGCTGAAAATAATTAGAACAAAATGAAACAAACATAGAAATATCAAAAGATGATTGAAAAAACCATACAAATTCTATATAGACTGTAACTTTTGAAAAGGAACTGAAAAGCTGGGTTTGGTGGTACATGCCTGTAGTCCCAGCAAATTGGGGGATTGTGAATTTTTGAAGTCGGGCTGGACTACACAGTTTATTAGTCACCATATTGACACAGTATTATGATATTATATTTACCCTTTAAAATAGGTTGTACTCTTGTTATTCTAATAAATAATAGAAATAGATAAATGATTTAAAATTAATTTTTCTAAAGCTAGTGTAATATCAATACCAATACCAACTTAACAACCAAGATACAAAATTCTACATAGTAGCTATTTTAATCAATTACTACCAAAAGAATAGCATTTCCTTGGAATGCAAAGATAGTTCACAGTAGGAAACCAGCCAACATAATTTATCTGACCAGTGGTTTAAAGGAGAAAAGTCATGTAATTCTGTTAGTAGATACTGAAAAGGCATTTGGTAAAATAAAACTTTTAGTACTAGAGATGTGGCTCAAGAGGGAGAGCACCTGCTTTGCAAACGCAAAGTCCCAAGTTCAAACTCCAATTCCCTCCCCCAAAATTAATAAAAATAAACCTTTAAATGTGATAAAAATTCTGGCGAAACAACTTAAATTTGGCAATAATAAGAGCATTTACTACCTACGGGTGTTGAGGATTTAATAACTTTTAATACATGTAATAACACAGTAGTGTTTGGCACATATAAATGATTCAGTGTTTGCAATTTTTATTATACATGATTAAAATTGACTTGGAAAAAGGCAAATGTTGTATTGAATGGCAAAACATTTTCATTTAAAGTATGAGCACAGCAGTTGTTTGTTCTTACAACTATATCATTTTTTTGAGATGGTGATTTTTTGAAATGCAGTGAAAGTAGAAAATGAAATAGTTAACTACTCCAAGAGTAGATAAATTATTTAAAATTGTACATAATATGATTATATAACTAGAAAACCTATAAGACTAGTAAAAATCTAGAAAAATTAGTGTGTAAATTGTATAATGTGAACTTAAGACATATAAAAAATAGTTCTTCATTGTTGAAGTAACCAATTAGAAATGAAAGTGAAAAATATCTTATAAAATGCAGATAAGCTTAACAATATTTATGTACCAAGAAAATAATTATATCATTAAATTAGAATTTAAGGGAAGTCAAACCCACTCTCAGTAAAAGTTGTTAGTCTTTCTAAAACTAACATGAATTTAAGTCAATTCCAGTTAGAAATCTAATGTATCATTTTAGGAATTAAATATGATTTTATGTTCACATAGAAAACATTTCTAAGAATTCCCAAGAAAATATACTGTATAGTTAATCCTATTTTAATTAACAACCCCCCTCCCTGCTAGTAACACATATTTGTATAAAGAAGGGTGGTGCCAGAGCAACATGCATTTTAGTTGCTCTTTTTCTCATTGGAATCCATGGAGAGTTAGAACATGTTTGTTCATTATTTACATGTTTTTGCCATTTTACTTCTTACAAGGAAAATCTTACCTTTCATTGATTTAGTTTGCAAAATTTTAATAGAAAAGATTTAGTGATGTTCCATCTAAAGTTATAATCCCATTTTAGTTAAATCAAAACAATGAAAGTATATTATTGGTTGACTTTGCTTAGATTTCTAAGAAATTTCTCAAATTTATTTAACATATACAAAAAACCAAAATGTGATTATGTAATTTATTTCAGCTTTCCTGAACTTTGCTGCTTTCTGCAAGGGCAAGGTTAATTTTTGACTCAAAAATTCTAAAAAGAATTCTCTCTTTCTCTTCTAAAATGCACCCCCCATTTTTTCCTTTCAAAGGTATGCAACCACTCATGTATTCAGTTCAGGAAGCATTAAATGCCAGACCGTGGTGGATTCGTATGGGGACTGACATTTGTTACTATAAGTAAGTATTCTAAGAATGGGATACCAGCTTACAAAAGGGGATATTAGCTTCATTGAACTATTTCACTGTAAAGGTAAAAATAGAATTATTATATTATTTGAATAGTCATGCTGTCTAAAACACTTTTTTAGACAAATTTATATTCAAACCATGTCTCACTTAGATATCTGTTATGTATCTTTTTTTTTTGAGACAGGATTTCAGTGTGTAGCCCAGGCTGAGATCCAACTTGCCCTCTTCCTGCCTCACTCTATTAAGTGCTGGGATTATTGGCATGTATCACCACACCCAGAGTGTCCTTAGCTTTTAAAAAAAGTGCTTTAAAACTCTAGAAACTTCATTCAGTAAAAGTGAAAGTAGAAATTACAGGTAATAATTTACAGTGGATTTTTGTTCCTATAATATCAAATGTAATTCTTATCTTTTCCCTTCTTGTATTAACACATAAATGTTTACTTGGTTTTAATTTCTAAAATATTTTATCTGGAGATACTCTGGAGTTACATTGCATCACCTTACATAAGTCTTGTTTGACTTCAAGTAGATAATCAGCTTTTATGAATTAGAAGAATGAGAACAGAATTTGAAGAAAGAATGAGAACATGTACATAAAAAGAAATAAATACTAGATATCACTTACTATTTCTATGGAGTAACTGGATTATTCTTCATCTCCATTCTAAATGATCTAGTATTCTATATTCCTTGCTTCCCATTTTATTCTATTTCTGCAGGTCATGTGTTTCCAGGTATCTCCTATTTTTTTTCCTGTCATACTTGTTTTATTTCCCATACATTTTAAAAAGCATAACTACTGTCCACTCACATCCATAAAATTGACAGCCATTCTTTGAAATCATTCATTACTCAATTAAATTTTCCTGGTGTCTCCATCATCCTTAAGATATACTGCTGTTACTGGGACACTTAGAATACTTAGTTCTTTTTAAAGTTTTATTTATTTGTTTATTTTTTGATGGTGCTGAAGTTTGAACTCAGGGTCTCAAACTTGCTAGGTGGGTAAGAATATTTAGTTTTTGTTTATGTGTTTCCCTTTATTTGGAAAATTGGAATATGTGATTTAATATTTCACAACTACAAAGGTCATGAATAAGTCATAAATAAGATTTTAGAAAACAACCACTTAGAAACAACCACTACAATTTTCTTATCTTACCTTCTGTGAATATTTTGCTAATACAAACACATAAATTCAGATTAAACTCTTAAAATTTAAGCTGCCTATACATCTGGTTATGTATCTGATCTTTCAAATTAGGGAGAAAAACCTTAACCTTTATGGTATGGATTATTCTGTCCCTTACTGTCTCTTCAGTGATATATATTATGCCCTACATATTCATAGAAAATACCAATTGGTATGAGCTATGTTAATAACTGGCTTATGGAAATATCAAGTAAATAGTTAATGAAAACACTCAACTCAAGTACACTGGATGTTCTACATAAAATGATTAGTTTCCCTTTGTTCTTCTAAATTTGTGAATCCTAAATAAACAAGAAAGTGTTCAGCTTTTAAAACCTGTGTATCTGAACTAATTATTTTAATCTTTTGTTCTTTCCAGTGATCATTTCCTATAAATAACACAATTGCATATATTTTACAATTTCAATCTCATATTTATTCTCTTATGGAATGCTAAGCTTAATGTTACTGTATTGTTGTACAAGCTGTTAAAATGTGACCACTTGGCATCTCAGTTTCTTCTCTTAAATCTCAACCCTGAAGCTTCTGCAAAGTAGATTTTGACTTCTAATATTGTGCTTAACTAGCACCAATGACCCTTCTTTTTTAGCTTTGTCAGACGAAGATACTTTCTTAAAATGTCCAAATAGTTTGTCGCATGTCTTTTATAAAGCGTAAGTTCTTCAGTGCCGTTACTTTCTGGGAAAGAAATGGTCCTTGAGCTTCATCTTAGTAAGGGTTCCCCCTTATTTATTTATTTTTTAGCAAAACAAATAGCAAATAAATAGGAATAGAATAAAGGTAATAATGTAATTCATCTGCACTTGAATGCATTTCATATTTCTTTTAATGGCAGTGTAATATAAAAATACTCTGATCATTTGCCTCTCTGGCATCACATTGGATTGAAGCAGAGATGTTCTGAGTAGTTTTTGGCAGAATTATTTAGATTATTAAAGGAGAAAACCATGTTTCTCAAAAAGCTATTTCTTTCATATTTCTCTAGTTTTGCGTAATAGAAATCATTAATAAATGCATGCTTTTTATATTTCAAAATGAGTGATCATAGCATAATAAGTTGTTCTGGTCTATGTAAGGGGAGATGGCAAGATTGTTTATTTTTGAGACAGCATCTCACTATCAGCCCAGGAGAGCCTCGAACTTGTAATCCTACCTCAGTCTCTCAAGTGCTGTTAGTATAGGCGTGCCCTATTACGCCCAGCTAGTTTAATTTTGTTTTTCTCTTGATACTTCTAGATCTAGAACTAGAGTTCAGTTCATTTAAACTAACATTTGTTAACCATTTTCTGTGTAGTAGGAACTGTTATAGTTGTTTTCCTGAACCTGAAATTCAGATAGTAAGGTTAAAGTCTATTTTTGCATTGTGTTGTGTTTTAACTTTTCATGTTAGCTCAGTCCTCTCATCCTTGGTTCTCATATATATATATTTATATGGAATAAAATTGCCTCCTTGCAATACTTGAATTAATGTATATTTTGCTGGTTAATAACCTATAAACTGCCATATAGCTATTAGGTGGTTATATAAATACCTCCCCAAGTAGATGTTAAATTTTTTGGATCCCTGCCAAATAGTTGGCAGGGATTGTTCTTGAACTTTTTTTTGCATGTTTCTTAATCCTTAGCACCTTGTCATTGGATAGCTATACAGGAAACAGTGACTAAATTACTGAAGACTACCAATTTGAAAATACTTTGAAAATTTATGTATATGAACAAATACCTGTAGTCCCTGATGTTTCAAAACCTGGTCTTTCAAGAGGAGTTGGAATTTCAGAAATTAACTTGATAGAGCATCTTTAAATGCAATGTCAGCAGTATTTAAAATCTTGAAAACTTAAAGCTATTTAAAATCTTTTTATTATGGAAATCTTCAAACGTCTATAAAAGCAGAGAATAAGGTAATGATGCCTGATGTATGCAACATCCAGGGTCAGCAGTTAGCACATTTAGTAAGGTTTGCTTTAGCTCTTTGAAAAACCCTTGCTTCCACACTGAGTTGTTGTTGTTTACTAAACGCCTTGCATACATAACATCTAATCTTCACAACAACCATATGTGGTTGGCATTATTATTCTTATCTTTAAAGAAGGAGACTCAAACTTGCATAGTTACTTGCTCAAGGCAACAAATAGTAAAATTCTACTCCAAATTATGTGTACAATGAATTTTTAAGGGAATTTCCAGATAACACATTTTATCCAGAAATACTTAAATATGTATCTCTAAAAAGACCTTAAAAAAATCTAACTACAGTGTCATTATCATACCTCAGAAAAGTTAAAATTGCTTAATATTAAATATGCAGCCAATGTTCAAACTTCCCCAATTGCCTCAAAAATGATGTTTATATTTGGTTTGTTTTAATTATAATCTGACTAAAGATCACACCTTGAAAAAATTTTTACTTATAAAAGAAGTTACAAGTGATTTATTTCCAGGAACAGTGAGCCAAAAGAGCAAGTGATCATCAGAACAAAGCATAAAACCATTACATATTCCATGTTAAAAATGGCTTAGATCACCTGAGATCTGTCCATCTCCTTTACTAATCCATTTCACATTTGGCTTTTGTGGATATGTCTCTTAATTTTTTAAAAATTTATAGCCTTTTCTCTTTTTATTTCCTACTCATGTGTTAAACTGTATTATTTGTCTTACAGATTTTTTCATACTTGTATTTTGCTGATTGAATCTCTGGAATTAACAAATTCTATCTCACCAATTCTGTAAACTGGCCATTAGATAAATCAATTTCAGGTTTGATTTTTGGCATGAATACTTCATAGGTGGTGTAATGAATTCCCATTGCATCACATTAGAAAACAATATCATCTCTGATTATTTCTCATTTGTAATTTTAACATTGATATTAATGAAATCAGATATTGTAGTTCAATGCATCCACTATAAAAATGTTCATCAGCCTTTCATCTAATGGTTGTAGAAGCCATTGATGACCCTAGATGCAATAATGTACATGACTGTCAAAGAATTGGGTATTAATTTTTTTTAAAAAGTTGACTCACGTATTGTCTATTAGCTTTGTGTAATTAGTAAGTGTAGAGGTAAAAAATAATAAAATAAGTTATGTTGGCTGATAGTTATTATCTACTTTATTAATACTAAGTCTGTGTTGTATAGAGTAGTTAAGCTTTTATAGTCTGTTTTTTTCACCTGAAGTTGTTGAGTAGCAAGGAAAATCAGCACTTCTGTAAACACGGTTATGCTTTTCGATTACAGAAATCACTTCTCAAGAAGTTCAGTTGCTGCAGGTGGGCAAAAGGGAAAATCCTACTATACAATTACATTCACCGTTAATTTTCCACATAAAGATGATGTTTGCTACTTTGCTTATCACTATCCATATACATATTCAACTTTGCAGGTGAGAACTCCAAATTAAATTGTATTTATGACTACTACTATGCATTATGCATGTGTATCAAATAATTAAAGAGAATTTGATTTTGTTAAGTGTCTTAATAAGAAAAAGGTTCAGTGCTGAAGGTTTTACAAAACACTACACTATTTTTTTTGAAACATTAAAGGGAGGAAAAAGGGAATGTCCTTATTGAAAGAAATATGAAGGAATTTGACATGATTTTTACTTCCTATCTTTTTTGTAGAAATCTATAGTTCTAAGCTAAGATTAATGATGTGTAAACTTCAATTACATGAGATTTCTACTTGTTTAACCAAAAGCATTGAATCTCTTAAAAAATAAAACAGAGGAAGAATTTGGATGTAATTTGAATTTTTCTATGGGAAATTGAAAATTCAGTTTTGCAGGAAATGGTTTCATTATGGAGTCTTAGATCCTCCTTCCTTAGGATGTAGGATGTAAGAGTTGTTTCATGAGAGGAGATCTCTTGAGAGTTTTGAATGTTTGCATTGTAACACAAAAGTAAACAAACTAAATCAAGTAATTAAATGACCGACCATGGTAGACTTATCAGAACAGAGTATCTGTCCTGATGGTCAAGGATCATGAGGAAATTGGAGGAAAATGATTAGAAACAAGCCTCTAACCTATTAGAAAGGAGGAAAGGAAAGAACACTATAGTCTATAGAGCAGAAGAGATTCCAGGCTGAGAACACTAAAAGAGCCTCACTGTATTTTAATAAAGGTTACAATCTACAATAAAGGTGTAATGCTTAGGAGTCTTTCTGTGCTGAATAATAGCATCAATATATGCATTACGTCTTAGTATTTCAATTTTGGGGTAATTCATCCTAGGAAAATAATTATGAGTATATATAAAATATATCTTCGGGACATTTTTATTTGCCTGGTTATATGGTCTTGTTCTTTATTAATCATATCTTTTAAATATGTTTTGAATTCTTTCTCCCAATCCCACTGTGTTATCATTGTTTTTCACTTAAATTTCTGCCAGCCTCTTTCTAATTTGCATTTTGGATTTACTTCTACCCCCTTTCTTTCTTCTTCATCTTTTTTCCAGACTCTGGCTAGAGGTCTCTCTTATGGCAAATCTCCTTATGAAAGTCCCGTTTAAAATTCTTTAGTTAGCTAGAGATGTGGTAGAGCAACTTGTTCAACGCCCTGGATTTGTTTCTCCAGTGCCACAGGAGATGAAACGAAACAAACAAATTTTAATGATTTCTCTTGACCTTTGTATAAAGTCTAAAATTCTTATCATGAGTCATTTTTCACATTTTTTGCCATATCCACATACTGCTTGAATTATTATTTCATGTTTATTTTAAAATAATTCATTCTTTAAAATTTATACATATCTTAAGTTAATACCCATGGAATTACAGTTTTTATGTGCCAGAATTTTTCCTAATTTACAGTAAAATATATACCTGTTAAACTTTTTTTAAAAAGGTGTCCATGTGTCACTTAGTTACCTCAATTGCCAATAGTATGTATCCCAAGCTATGGGAAAATACAGTCTACCAGGCCATTCATTCCATATCAAGGCCTCTATTTCTCACCTTTGTTCAGTCTAGCTATAATCAATCTTTTTCTTTTTAAATAACGTATATTAATTATACAATATTACCATTGTACAATATTCTCCCCCTATCACTCTTTCTTATCTCCCTTTTTTAAAAATAATTTTTAATGGATTTCATATAATCTTTTAAAGTACTTTTTTTCCTTTTTTACCTTGTGGCCTTCCAGTTTTCTTTTCCTTCTGTCTCTCTCCTTTATTCATCCTCTGAATCTTAGTTTAAATGTAACCTTCTTCAGAAGATTTTTCCTCATTGCCCAGAGTTGGCCAGGCTCCCTTTCCTTATTATAAGTTCTCAGAGCACTCCGTATTTTCCCCAGGTAGGGGCCACTTATTCACTGTTACATCCCCAATGCTTTGCAGTGTTGTTTTCTTGCTGATTTTTTGTTTTTACAAATAATGACCTCTTAGGTCATTGTGTGAATAAACAGAGGCAAAAACTTGACAACCAAGTATATAAAAATAAGAAATTGGACAGTTTATTTTTGGCATAACCCTATACTAAAATCATTAAGACCTGTGTTATCAAAACATATTTATTGTGTTCAATGTGGTATATCATTCACAATTATGAATATATATGTGTATATACAAATTATTAAATGACAAAATCATTTAAAGTCATGTAACCACAGTTTTGTAATTATTAGTAATCTAGGTGATGCAGTTGTAGGTGTCTTCAATTTTTTGTATTAATTCAGTGTCTTCTTGACATTTTGCAGTGAGACTATATTAATCTTGAAATCAGGAAATGAAGTTAAAATTTTTGTGCCACACAATTTCCATTTTTTACTTTGTAAATTGTTGTTAGAGGTCTATAGTCATTTATAATTCCAAAATTCTAAAGGTTTTGCAAGCTAAAGGCTTTTTCATAACTCAAATGTGAGCCTATTTAGAATATAGTTCCACTTCAAGTAACTTTTCATATGTTTTGCTGAAGAAATAATAATGTGTTTATTATAGGCTGCTGCACCTGACCCTGCTGGTGTTGGCACAGAATTAATAGTATATATGCTGTAGGCATCACCTTTCTCAAGTTCCCAGGTATTAATGTTTGATCTACATCTGGCCTTGAGGATTTGGGATAAGGATTTAAGAATCAGACTCTCTTCTAGTTATATGGAACTCTAGATGCATTATTTCTGTATATCACAGGAGTTTTTAAATGATTATATACTTTGCTTTAACATTTGTGTCAAGATGCACCTTCAAAAATTGGAATCAGCCCACAATCCTCAGCAGATATATTTTCGAAGAGATGTGTTATGTGAAACCCTGTCTGGAAACAGCTGTCCGTTGGTGACTATAACAGCAATGCCAGAGTCTAATTATTATGAGCATATCTGTCAATTCAGTAAGTATCTTCTTTACTCAACATATGAATCATTCTCATTCATTTTTACTTGCTAGTATATATTTTATAATGGAAATAATACTGAGAACAGGCTTTAGAAAACTTGGATTCTTCTAGTCTTGGTCATATTACTGTCTAGCCATGGACCCACTTCTAGGATTTAATTTCCTCATCTTGAATGTAATGTAGCAACTTGAGATGTTCTTTGAGGTCCCTATTGATACTAATATTGTTCTGTTCTTATCCTTAGAAATCATACTCAGGGTAGAATATAGCATTGTTTTAAGAGCTTATGTAATAATGCCATAACTTTAAAAATTGATGATTAAATTTTATTTTTATAAATATAGCAACCAGAAATCTATAAAGTGTTTTGATTGCTAGCACTGAACAGCTACTTGTGTTTCTCTGCCATTTACACTTTTATAATTCCCTCAGAATTATACCTGTGGTAGTAAAAACAATCTGTTCTAATTTTGATAATAAGATAAAAAATATTTTCAAGAGAAAGAAAGAGCTTGCTATATATGAAAATAAGAGTAATGAGTGATTATTCTGTAGACTTATATGTCTAAGTACATAGTTTAAATTTTTTTTTGGTAAATCTCTGACCAGATATACTTTTTTCTCTGAGCTTATCTTAGTGATAACAGGGATATCCTTCTTTTCTCCATGATTTTATAAAAAAATAATTTTGTATTTTAAAACTTCCCCATCTACTTATTCTTTATAAAATCAAGTTTACATTAAAGAACTGATTTTACATGTTAGATTTATTATTAGAAACTAAACAAGTGAGTAAAGTACTATTTATTATTTTATGTTTGTATTACAAGCTCCTTCATTCATCAAGACATAGTTTATAGTGGTTTCATATTTTTTTCTTTATAGGCCTATTGCATTGTTGGTATATAGTTCATGTACAGTGAGTTCACTGTGAATTTATATTAGAATTTACAATTGAGTAGAGACTTCTAAAGCCCCAAAGTGAAATGTACAAATTTTTAGTAGCTGTTCATTTTAATTTGAGATTTTATGTGTATCTTAGGAAATCGCCCTTACGTTTTCTTATCTGCTCGGGTACATCCTGGAGAAACTAATGCAAGTTGGGTTATGAAAGGAACATTGGAGTATCTCATGAGTAATAACCCTACTGCCCAGAACTTACGAGAATCCTATATTTTTAAAATTGTCCCTATGCTAAATCCAGATGGTGTCATCAATGGAAAGTAAGTTAAGCACTAGTTATAGAAATATCATAAATTATTGGGGTGGTTGTATATAAATTTGTTGAAATAATAGTATCTAGGTTAATTCAGAAAACAAATCTAATGATTATTCTATAACAAAGAAATTTTTGTGGGGAATTTGTTAGAAGATAAGTTTTTAAATGAAAATATGTTTCTTATGCTAGTAGTGGGCTACTTTAAAAACTCTGCATTCTCTCTCTCTCTCTTTTTTTTTTTGCAGTACCAGGGTTTGAACTCAGGGCCTCACACTTCCTAGGCAGCTGCTCTGTCACTTGAGCCATTCCACTGGCCCTTCAAAAATTCTGTATTCATGAGAATGTGATTTAATAAAATCTGTATGTCTTACTCAGTTGTTCTAGAAAAGTCACAGTGACAGGATATGAGATTTAAGCACTTACCTCTCATTTTCTTCTTCTTTTTTTTCGTTGATGGTGTAATCTAAGATTTAGAATTTTCTGGGGATCTCTTTCTACTGCTGTGGAATATTAGGCCCATCTGCTAACCTCTTCCTGATAGAAGAAGGCATAGTTTCTCACAGAAGGAATTTTTTAGATTGGAAATATTGGAAGATAATTGCTTTTTAAGTGGAGATGAATTACAGTTGATTCAGAAAATTTATTGTGGCAATTTGTCAAGCTTTCTGTAGTGTCTCCTGAAAGATGGAACTTAGTCTACCTGTCATGAGCATCTTATTTATTCAGTAGAAGCATTGAATTTTTAAAACTAGAATTTCTTTTTAGTATAGCTATGAAACTAAGGTATGCAATTCAGAAACATTAACTATCTAGAATTCTATTTATACTTCTGTTATCACTTTCTGATGGTTTGCTCAAGGCTTTTGCTTGATGCCTTTAATACTTAGTACTTCTGAATAAATGAGAATGTACTTATATTCTTACAAGAATACATGCTTTTCATATTGTTTTTCTTAGAAGGAGGGCTCAGGTAGCCCTACAAAATAAATAATAGAATGAAGATACAGAATGTTAGTAGAGGAAATGATTATTATATAGTCAGAATGGAAAATATGAACATTAATATGTTTTATAAAGTATAGAGCAAACTTAATATTGAGAATTAATTTTTCCGTAGCTTGAAAAAATTGCATATATGTGACACAAGATCTTGCGCATAGAAAATGCTTAATAAATATTTACCAAATGAATATAATGTGCATTTAGCTGATCCTACTGTGTATATCTGAATACTTGAACAGGGTTATAAAATTAAATCAGAAATGTATATAAAGGTTTATTGGTATTAGTGTTTTCTATCTTTGTGCTTATATATGTATAGTCACCGCTGTTCTTTAAGTGGAGAGGATTTGAACAGACAGTGGCAAAGTCCAAATCCAGATTTACACCCTACCATTTACCACACAAAGGGGCTGCTACAGTACCTGGCTGCAGTTAAGCATTTACCTCTGGTAAGTGGCAATATTTGTTTTTACTTTTGTATAGTCAGAAATATTTTTATTGATTAATGATTTAGTATTTTGTACATTATTTTCTGGTTATAAAAGCTGAGTTAATAATTTCAAAAGCAATTCTTTAAAATATCTTTGTATTACCTATTTTGTGATAATAACGATATCAAATTAATACAGTGCATTCATTTTCTTATCAGGTTGTTTATACTTCTCATAAACCCTTTTCTATTTTGCTTATAAATCTTGGTAACTCCTAGCTTATGGAAATTTTAGATATTTAACTTCATTGTTTGAACAACATGAAGGCAAAAGCATGTACCTTCTAAATTTCAAGCTAGGAAAGCTTGTTTCTGGCTTCTTTCATCAGCTCTGAGACTAATGTCTCTAATACACACAGGGGAACTGCAACAGGCTTAGTGTGAGACTATGTGCATTCTGTTCTCACCATCTTTTGATTAGAATGTTCTTACTTTATATTAATGTTTAAACTAGTTAATCTTTATTTGGAAAGGTAAAAATTTCAAGAAGAGTAAAATTGACATGTGAATCTCTGTTTTCATTTTTAAAAATGATGCTTCTAAAAATTTAACTGAAAAGTTTTTACAGTGTTCTCATGAAGGCATTTTCATGTTGTTTTAAATTAGGTAAATGTTTTAGTTCTGCTTTGAGACTGTTATGACTGTAGCTATATATTTGAACATTAATTGAATTTATATTTTAAATGGTAAGTAATAGATACAAAAGCGGCAGTGGAACTTATGGTTTGATGTAAGACTTTCAAAAGATTTAGCAATTCTAGAATTAATTATAGATCCTTTCCAAAAATAAGTACTTTTAATTATTAAATTGTGACTCTTTTACAATAAAAAGACCAAGGAATAATAATGACTCTTTTACAATAAAAAGACCAAGGAATACATAGCAGTTCATTGGCTTGATATTAACTTCCTTTATTTGATAATATATGAATGTGAAGGTTTTTAACTTTTAAAACATATTATCTTTTCAAGGTATATTGTGATTATCATGGCCATTCCCGAAAGAAGAATGTGTTTATGTATGGCTGTAGTATCAAAGAGACAGTGTGGCATACCAATGAAAATGCAAGTTCATGTGATATTGTGGAAGACATGGGATACAGGGTAATCATTATAGATGATTCATAAGATTTTGAATTTCTAGCATGTATAAGCTACAAAAATAGTTTAATATACATGAGCCACTCAGATTCAATAAATGTTGATATCTTGCTATTTTCGTTTCAGATTTGATGTTTTTAATTTTTGCTTTTCACATTGAGATTTTTCATCTATTTTTAGTTCATTTTTATACATGACATGGGAATCTAATCTTGTTTTGTTCATGTTTCAGCAACATTTACTAGTGCATTCTTCCTTTGTTGATTTCATAAGCTATTGTTAACATACCGTGTTCCCATGTGAATGGGTATTTCACAGTTAGTGTAGTCATTCTTGTTTCTGTCTCTTTGCATAGCATACCATTTTAATTATGGTAAGTTTAGAATTAGTAGTGAGATCTGGAAAGGCAAATTTTCCTCTCTTATTCCTTTAAAATTTTTCATTAGCTTTTTAAAAATTTTTTTCTTATAAATCTTATAAATTTGTGGATAAACTTTGTTAGGATTTGGATCAGAGTTACATTGAATCTAAATTAAGTTTGAGAGAATTATTATGATTATGTATAACATTGCTAACTATGACTATTGCCTATAATTTCAGTTGGATCTTTCTTAATGAAATTTTTCCACAGAAATTGTAATATTATTAGATTTATTCCCAAAGACTTCTGAATTTTGTTGCAGTTGGGAATGAGATTTTTCTCCCCTCATATCTGCTTGTCCTAATTGATCATTGATGGTCCATAGGAAAATTATTAACTTTACTTAGGAGAAATTTCTGCAAGTTTTCAGATTCTTTTACAAAGAACTACATACCAGAATGGCATCACATTTCTCAGCAGCACTGAAAGCAAAAAGTCAGTGCAACAGTTCTCATTTGGATTTCCAGCCTCTAAAATTTATTCTTCATCCTAACTATCAATAAGTGAGGAAGTGAAAAAGGAGGTGATATTCAAAGTCTCAAACATTTGGCTCCCAATTAACCTTTCTCTGGAAGTTACTGAAAGACATTCTTGACAGAATTAAAGAGTATTCGGATAAAGAAGGAGGCATAAGGAAAGTAAATCCAAGAAAGAGACAAAAATAAAAGCTCAGAATGAAGGTGAAGGGAGATCCTGGACTCTATGTAAAAATGCTCAATATGTCTGCCTTCAATAAATGTTCCTGGCACTACCTTCAGACAATTTGCAGCTTAAAAATAGAAGATTAAGGTATATTAAGTGAGTTAGATTAGCAGAACTCAGGGATATACAAGAGAAATAGGAGATTTTAAATTTCGATCCAGATAAACAATGTGCACAAGTGAGAGTAGTGAGAGACACTTGCGGTGGAACAGCAGGCTGTGGGTCGCGGTCGCAGTTCATGATTCCCGCTGCATCCCTTCTGGTGTGGCCAAGCATTGAACCAACTAGAAGGATCCAAAATGGCAAAGGACTCATATGCAGACTGCATGAGCTCTGGGAATCAGGGACCTTGCTGAGATGCTGGAGACACACTTGGCTGAGGTAAAGTACCAGGGAGAGGTGAAACTTCAGCACCCTGAACCTCTAGCCCATGGAAGGCTTCTCCAAGTCATGATACACTGAAAGAACAGGCAGGTTGACATTTTTGTGCCTCTGCTGCCAGGCTGCAGCCTGCCACTGGAGGACTCCAGCACCACCAGACCCTGGCTGCAAACCTGCCTAGCAGAGCAGACAAACAGGAATGAATACTAAAGGAGTAACACCAGAACTACCAAGACTGAAATTCTACTGTTCCTGAATGGGGATTTTTTTTTCTTTAAGTGTTTGTTTGCCTTGTTCGCTGTTTGATTGCCCACCATCTCTCCCTGTTGATTTCTTTGGTTCTCCATTTTTTTTTCCTCTTTCTTTTTATTTTTTCTCCTTCTTTCTTGGTTTTGTTAGTTTTACTATTGTAAGTTAGCTAATACTAAATTACACATAGACCAGGGACAGAAACAGTACCAAGTGGAATGATGGGAAGATGAAAAAGGGGTGGAAACCATTCTCTCCCCAAAAATAAATTAGTACAGGATTCAGAGGGAAATGAAGAAAATGGATACCCAAAAAAACAAAGAGAAACTATAGCAAGGAAACCAATGAAGCCCACAAGAACAGTCTGAAAGAAGAAATCCTGCAAATAATCAATGAGAATTTCATAGAGATGTCACTAGACATGGTTAATCATAAACATACAGGAGACACTCAAGAAATTCCAAGAAAACAAAAATAAAGAATATGAGAAAACACAAAAACAAACAAATGAACTCAAAGGAGCCCTAAATACACACCAAAGTGAAGCAGAGAATACCATTAATAGAGAGATAAATGAATTAAGGACAAAAATTGACAATATTAAAGAGGAAGTGACACATGATATGGAAAACCTCAGAAAAGAGAATGAAACATAAATACAAAACACAATGGAAGGCCATTCCAGCAGACTAGAACAAGCAGAAGACAGAATCTCAGAACTTGAGATGAAATGGAAATTAAAGGAAAAACTGAAGAACTATTAGTCAAACAACTCAAGACCTGTGAAAGGAATATGCAAGAACTCAACATCTCCATCAAAAGACCAAACCTGAGAATCATGGGAACGGAAGAAAGAAAATGGGTGCAAGCAAAAGGAATTTGTAATATATTCAACAAAATAATAACAGAAAATTTCCCAAATCTAGAGAAAGCTATGCCCGTTAGGTACAAGAAGCCTCCAGGACACCAAACAGGCTTGACCAAAATAGAACTACCCCACAACATATTATCATGAAAACAAAAAGAACAGAGAATAGACAAAGAATATTGAAGGCTGTAAGAGAGAAAAAACAAATAACACACAAAGGTAAACCCATCAAAATCACATCAGATTTCTCAACAGAATCCTTAAAAGCAAGAGGGGCATGGAGTGAGGTCTTCTGGGCACTGAATGAAAATAACTTCAACCCTAGGATACTCTACCCAGCAAGACTATCATTCAGAATAAATGGAGCAATAAAAGTCTCCCATGATAAGCAGAAACTAAAAAATATATGACCACCAAGGCGCCACTACAAAAGATTCTTCAAGGAATTCTGCACACAGAAAATGAAAGCAAACAAAACCATGAAAAGGCATGTAGTACCAAACCTCAGGAGAGAAAGGGCAAGAAAATAGAGTGTAACATTAATTCAACTGCACACAATCAAACCCTTAAACAATGAAGACAACTAAAGGACAGGAATCACCACATACCTATTAATACTAACAATGTTAATGGACATAATCCCCCATCAAAAGACACCATTTGGCAAACTGGATTAAAAAGGAAGCTCCAACAATCTGCTGCCTACAGGACACCCATCTCATTGACAGAAACAAACACTGGCTGAGGGTGAGAGGCTGGAAGAAGATCTACCAAGCTGATGGTTCCTGAAAACAGGCAGGGATAACAGTACTTATCTCAGACAAAGTACACATGAAACTTACATTGATCAAACAAGATAAAGGGCACTCCATACTAATAAAAGGGAAAAATACACTAAAAGGAAATAACAGTTATCAACTTACATGCACCCAACATCAATGCCCCCAATTTCATCAAACATACGCTGAAGTACCTAAAAACATATATAGACTCCAGAACAGAGGTAGTGGGAGACTTTAATATTCCCCCTATCACCAATAGATAGATCATCAAAACAAAAAATCAATAAAGAAATTCAAGAACTAAATCACACCATAAATCAAGTGGACCTAACTGATGTCTACAGACTATTTCATCAACTTCTGCACAATATACATTCTTCTCAGCAGCCCATAGAACCTTCTCCAAAATTGATTTTATCTTAGGGCACAAAGCAAGCCTCAGCAAATATAAGAAAACAGAAATAATCCCATTCATTCTATCTAATCATAATACATTAAAACTAGAAATCAACAACAAAAGAACAGTAGAAAACATGCAAACAATTGGAAGCTGAACAACACATTGCTCAGTGATCAGTGGGTCATGATGATATAAAAAAGGAAATTAAAAGGTTCCTGGAAGTTACTGAAAATGAAAATATGACCTACCGAAACCTATGGGACATAGCAAAGGCAATCCTAAGAGGAAAGTTTATAGCCATGAGTGCTTATATTAAAAGGTCATAAAAATCTCAAATCAATGACCTAATGCTACATCTCAAAACTCCTAGAAAAAGAAGAACAAGCAAATCCCCAAACAAGCAGGAGAGAAATAATAAAAATAAGGGCTATAATCAATGAAATAAAAACAAAAAAAGCCATACACAGAATCAATGAAACAAAAAGCTGGTTCTTTGAAAAAATAAATAAGATTGATAGACCTCTGGCAAACCTGACTAAAATGAGGAGAGAAAAAAACCCCAATCAGTAAAATCAGACATGCAAAAGGGGAGATAACAACAAACACAACGGAAATCCAGGAAATCATCAGAGACTACTTTGAGAACCTATTTTCTAATAAATTTGAAAATCTTGAAGAAATGGACAAATTTCTTGATACTTACAACCATCCAAAACTGAAACAAGAAGATATTAATCACCTGAATATATAACACAAAATGAAATTGAAGCAGCAATAAGGGATCTCCCAAAAAAGAAAATCCAGGACCTGATGGATTCTCTGCTGAATTCTATCAGACCTTTAAAGAACTAATACCAAACCTCCTTAAACTTTCCCATGAAATAGAAAGGGAAGGAACACTACCTAACTCATTTTATGAAGCCAATATTATTTTCATCCCAAAACCAGACAAAGACCCCTCCAAAAAGGAGAGCTATAGGCCAATTTCCTTAATGAACATCGATGCAAAAATCCTCAACAAAATAATGGCAAACCAAATCCAACAACACATCAGAAAGATCATCCGCCATGACAAAGTCGGCTTCATCCCAGGGACGCAGCAGTGGTTCAACATATGCAAATCTATAAATGTAATACAGCACATTAATAGAAGCAAAGACAAAAAACCAGTTGATCATCTCAACAGATGCAGGAAAAGCCTTCATCAAGATCTGACATCAGTTCATGATAAGTTCTTAAGAAAACTAGCAATAGAAGGAATGTACCTCAACATTGTAAAGGCTATATATGACAAACATATAGCCAAAATCACACTTAATGGAGGAAAAACTGAAACCATTTCCCCTAAAATTAGTTTCGAGACAAGGGTGCCCACTGTCCCCACTCCTGTTCAACATAGTCCTGGAATTCCTAGCCAGAGCAATTAGGCAAGAAGAAATAAAAGGAATACAAATAGGTAAAGAAACTGTAAAAACATCCCTATTTGCAGCTGATGTGATCCTATACCTTAAAGACCCAAAAAGCTCTACCCCAAAACTCCTAGACACCATAAACAGCAATAGCAAAGTGGCAGGATACAAAATCAACTTATTAGCTTTTCTATACACCAACAACGAACAAATGGAGAAAGAAAATATGGAAACCATTCCATTTACAATAGCCTCAAAAAAAAGTAAAATACCTAGGAGTAAACTTAACACAGGACGGGAATGACCTCTACAAAGAGAACTACAAACCCCTGAAGAAAGATGTTAAGGGAGACTACAGAAGATAGAAAGATCTCCTGTGCTCATGGATTGGTAGAATCAACATAGTAAAAATGGCTATACTACCAAAAGCAATCTACATGTTTAGTGCAATTCCCATCAAAAAATCCCAATGACTTTCATTACAGAGATTGAAAAATCTACCCTAAAGGTCATTTGGAAACACAAGGGACCCCGAATAGCCAAGGCTATACTCAGCAAAAAGAGCAATGCTGGAGATATCACAGTACCCGACTTCAAACTATATTACAAAGCAGTAGCAATAAAAACAGCATGGTACTGGCACAAAAACAGACATGAAGACCAGAGGAACAGACTAGAGGACCCAGATATGAATCCACACAATTATACTCACATTATTTTTGACGAAGGTGCCAAAAGTATACGATGGAGAAAAGACACCCTCTTCAACAAATATTGTTAGGAAAAGTGGTTATCCATCTGCAAGAAACTGAAACTAGATCCATGTTTATCACCCTGTACTAGTATCAACTCAGAGTGGATCAAGGACCTTAACATCAGACTGGAAATTCTGAAGTTAGTATAGGAAGGAGTAGGAAACACTCTGGATGTAATAGGTATAGGCAAGGACTTTCTCAGTAGCACCCCAGCAGCTCAGCAACTAAGAGAAAGAATGGACAAATGGGACTCCATAAAATTAAAAAAGCTTCCAAACAACCAAAGAAAGGGTCTCTAAATTGAAGAGACCACCCACAGAGTGGTAGAAAATATATGCCAGCTATACATCAGACAAAGGACTGATAACCAGAATATACAGGGAACTTAAGAAAGTAAACTCTCTCAAAATCAATGAACCAATAAAGAAATGTTAAGTACTGAACTTAACAGAACTTTCCAAAGGAAGAAAAACACGTGAAAAAATGCTCACCATCTCTGGCCATAAAGGAAACACAAATCAAAGCCACACTAAGATTCCACCTCACCCGTTAAAATAGCCATCATCAAAAACACCACCAACAATAGGTGTTGGCGAGGATGTGGGGAAAAAGGAACCCTCGTAAACTGCTGGTGGGAATGCCAGCTAGTGCAACCTCTCTGGAAAAAAATTTGGAGACTTTAAAAATCTAAATGTAGATCTGGCATATTACCCAGCAATCCCACTCCTGGGGATATACCCAAAGGAGCGCAACACAGGTTACTCCAAAGGCATCTGCACACCCATTTTTATTGCAACACTATTCACAATAGCCAAGTTATGGAAACAACCAAGATTCCCCACTACTGACAAATGGATCAAGAAAATGTGGTATTTATACACAATGGAATTTTACTCAGTCATGAAGAAGAATGAAATCTTATCATTCACAAGTAAATGGATAGAACTGGAGAACATCATCCTGAGCGAGGTTAGCCAGGCTCAGAAGACCAAAAATCTTATGTTCTCCCTCATATGTGGACTTTAGCTCTAGAGCAAATACAGCAATGTTGTTGGACTTGGGTCTCATAACAAGGGAAGAGCACATACGGGAGGTATGGGGATAGGTAGAAAGTGTTGATGTCCCTACTCCAGAGGAACTAATACAGAAACCTTAAAGCGACAGAGGTCATATGAGAAGGGGATCAGGAAGCAGTGTAAAGATCAGTTAGAGATGAATCAACTTGGGTTGTAACACATTTGTACGTGGGAGCAATGCTAGGAATCTCTCTGCATAGCTATCCTTAACTCAACTAGCAAAAACGCTTTGTCTTTCTTATTATGTTTATGTCTTTTCTCCAACAAAATTAGAGATAAGGGCAGAACAGATTCTGCCTGGAAGTGAAGGGGGTGGGGGGAAAAGGCTGGGGTGGGGGGTGGGGGGAGAAATGACCCAAACAATATGCACATGTGAATAAATGAATAAAAAAAAAGAGAGAGTAGGAGAGGCCCAGCAGATGGGAGAAAGGTGAGCAAAGAGCACACATGAAGCCTTTCTGTGTGCTGTTTTCTGGAACACCACCAACACCACCATCTCTATCCTTCCCCCTTATTTGTCATACTTCACTTCTTAGGAGTTCTTACTTAGTCTTCTAAAATGAAATCAGATTATACATTCAAAAGATTATCTCTATTACAATTAATAATTATAATTTTATTTGTTTGTATTTGGTGAATGTATTTCTCTTTATTTTAGTTAATAAGCTCCATATACCTAGCAAGCAGGTCTCATTTGCTCACATTTGTGAACACTGCTACAGATAGCATTAGTACCTCCTAGTAATTATTCAGTAAATATTTGTTAGATGGGTTTATGGATGAATAATGAATGGCAGACATGTTGGATGACAAATACAAGGCATATTTTTCCATTGTAAGAGAAAAATGATTTAGCTGTCTTGGTCTCAGTTTTCTTGGAAATTCATTAACTTTTTTGTCCCAAGTTTCTTTATTTGGTTAAAAAGAAAACACAATGAAGCTGCTATAGGCTATGCAAAGTGCATAATGTTTTTTTCCCAAAGTACATTTCTCACAGTTAGCTGGTGTTTCACCTCCTCCCCCCTTGTAGTTTTATGTGTCTGGTGATTGCATTAGATATAGTATATTCCATTTCTTATCCTTAGGACTCTTCAGACTCTTCACGTGCTAGTGAGTATCTTACATTTCCCAACTGTTGAGTGAGTGTGACAGTGTGAGTGTGAGTGGGGGTGAAAGTCCCACAATTTGATGATCATGGTGTGTTCCGATTGTTACTACCATAAATCAAGATGTCAGTAGGACTGTGTTTTTTGTGGATATTCTAGGAGAGAATTGTTTCCCTGTGTCCCCAACACCCCTGTGTTCCTTGCATCATGGCCCCTTTCAGCAAGAATCATTTCATATGAATTTTAGGATTGATTTTCCTGTTTCTGTGAAGAGTTAACATTGGTATTTTAACTGGAAGCTCGTTGAATCTGTAGATTGCTATCTGTTGCACAGCCATTTTCAAGATACGAATTCTGCCAATCCATGAATATGAGAGAACTTTCACCTTCTTGGTTAAGTTTATACCTATGTGGTTTTTTGTTTGTTTGTTTTTGAGGCTATTGTGAATGGAACTGTTTTCCTGATTTCTTTCTGGGCCTATTCATTGTTGGTATATAGAAAAAATACTGATTTTTGTGTGTTGAGTTTATGTCCTGCTACATTGCCAAAAGTTTTTGTCAGATCTAGGAGTTTTTTAGAGGAATATGTAAGGTCTTTTAAGTATGGAATAATATCATCTGAAAATAAGGATAATTTAATTTTTTGCTTCTCGTGGGCTTGCCCTTCCTACCATAACTTGAGCTACACATCCAGCTTTCTGCTTTGGTTATTTTTGAGATAAGGTCTCACTTTATGCCTGAGTAGTCCTGGACCTTGCATAACCGTGTTAACAGGAGCACACCACCCTACCTAGCCATTGGTTGAGATGAGGTCTTGTGAACTTTTTGCCCAGCTGGCCTTGAACAGTACTTCTTCTAATATCTTCTGCTTGAGTAGCTAGAGCAACAGGCTAAAGCACCTTGTAATATTGCTAAGTATTACACATAGTAGACTACTAATTTTTAATGAAATGATTAAAAA
The DNA here is from genome assembly GCF_047511655.1 of Castor canadensis. Taxonomy (NCBI): domain Eukaryota; kingdom Metazoa; phylum Chordata; class Mammalia; order Rodentia; family Castoridae; genus Castor; species Castor canadensis. The sequence continues at coordinate 90,436,793 of NC_133398.1, forward strand.
TAATCATTTCTTTGGTTGGCTGACTATCCCCAATACTTAGTAGGCATTAGGTAAATATTTGTTGAATGAGGAGATGACTTAATTTTATGTACTGACAAACATGTGACAATTAACCCTATTTGGTCTGTTCTTACAGCTTTTATTGTTCTTTCATTTTGAGCCCCAGTGCTCAGTGACATATTGATTATCTTTGCTACTGTACAAATGAGTAAACTAAGACTTCTGGTCAGTTGACATGCTATGCTTAAAGCCTTGGCAAAAATCTGGCATGCTTAGGACAGAAGTGAGATGTTGCTGCTTCAAGTTCCGCGTGCTGTCCAGCCCTTGGCAGCAACTCTTCTGCCATAATGATGCCTAAACAGGTATCCCACGTTATTTTCCAAAAATATATTTCTGTAACATATCACTGCCCTTCACAGAAACTGAAAACACCTTTTCTTTTCAGCATCCTTGCTCTTCTTTCTCTTTCTCAAATAAATAAAATGACTGGAATGAAGTTAAAATTACTAACACTTTAGATATATGTAGAGTAGTAAGTGCAGGTCATCTTTCTCAGTCACTGTCTTAATGCTAAGTAGTCAGTTTTTTCATGTATATTATGAGACTTTCCTCTAAGCATATTCCTCCACAAATATGTATACATATAATACATGCTTTGTTTTTATTTTTTAAACAATATGCAGCAACTTGCTTTTTTACATAATAATGTCTGCATCCACCTCAGTCTTCATAACATTTCCAAAAGATTTCCATTTGTGTTTTCATTTCTGTTGTACCCAAATTTATTTGTTCATTAGTTTCTTGTGGGTGGTCAGTTGATCATTATTTCCAGATTTATCCTTCATAAGGATTATACAAATTGATATTCCAAAATCCCTATGAATGACAGTGTTTTCTCCACATCCTTATTGTGCCGCCTTTGCCATGTGAAAATACTACCTATTTTAATTTACATAACTTCTTAAGTGAGGTTGAAGTTTTCATGTTTGGTCATTTATGATTTCTCTTAATATAGTCTTTTCTCATCTAATTATTGGCTTTTATACTCATCTGTTGTTTTAAAAATAACTCAGCATTTATGTGCATTACAAATGCATTATCTAATTATGATATGTAGTAATTTAAAACATCATATTTATTGATTTTTAATGGCTTCTGGGTTTAATTTAATGAAGAGTGACCGCATTGTTTTTCTAAATGAATATCCAGTTTTGTCAATATTTAATGAATGATCAAAATTTCCCCCACTAGTAATAGCTTTAATACTTTTAGAGTCAATGCTGAACTCTTTCTTTCTAGAGCTCTGTATATTCCCATATCAGTATCACAATTTATCTTTCTTTAGACATTCAGTCTCAGTTGATATCTGTTGGATTATTTCTCAAGCCGTATCCTGGTTTTTTGTTTTTTGGGTTTTTTTGAGAATTTCTCAGAGCTTCCTCTCATTTTTAGACTTTGAGGTAAACTTGAGAATAATTTTAAGATGCAAAATATTTTGGAGTGCTTTGATTGTAATTGTCTTGAATTTACTGATTAATTTAGGGATGACTGACACTTATAGTGTTAAATCTCTGTCTTTCATGGATAAATTTTCTTCACATTTAAGCATGTTTTTCTTAATATTTTTACCCATGGTTTTCTTAAATGAGTATGTTCTGTTTATAAATTTTTACTATTAATGTGATCCTTTTTTTCATTGTGTTTCCTAACTGGTACTATTTATATAGAAAAACAAAAATGTCTAAATTAGTAAGATTGTTTGGGTGTTTCAGTAGCAGGGAATATAGCAAGAAGATACACATGGCCCTGCTGTTGTCATCAAAAATTTTTAAGTAAAAAGTTTAAATTAAAATAACATCTTGGTTTATCTTATTATAATTTTTGTTTTTACAGACTTTGCCTAAGATACTGAGCCATATTGCCCCAGCATTTTGCATGAGCAGCTGTAGCTTCGTAGTGGAAAAATCTAAAGAATCCACTGCACGTGTTGTAGTTTGGCGAGAAATAGGAGTACAGAGAAGCTATACCATGGAGAGTACTTTGTGTGGCTGTGATCAGGGAAAATACAAGGTAAAAATATCTCAGAACATCTAGCCATAAAAAATATTTGCTCTCATATACAGCCTCATGGATTCGAAGTATACATTAAATGTGTATTTGTTTATTGAGTTATGTGTGATTTGTAATAATGGAGTTGAATCGTGAAGTCTTAAGAAGTTTTATGTTTTGTTTTTTAAAACTAAATGACTTGCTTTGGATCCTTAAGAAATCTTGATATTTGAGTCTATTTACATTCTTTTTTTTTTTTTGGTAAGTTCTCACTATGTAGTTATGTAGTACAGGCTGGCCAAACTCAGCTGGCTGTGAACTTACAATCACCCTGCTCAGCCTCCTAAGTGCTAAAATTACAGTTATGTACCAACACAAGTGGCTACATTCATAATTTTTAAGAAAGCACATTGTAGTGTACATTTAAGTACTGATTAGTAATGTATAAGGAGCTGCATAAGTAGTGTACTAGTAAAGAAAATTTTCTGTCATTTTAATTGATTGGATATATTCTTCCAAAGTATAATATGAGAGCTTTTCAGGTGTTGTGAACAATGACTTTTAGTCATTTTACTTGGTGGTGAGAAATAGCATTACTCCAGCCACAACCCCGTCCCCTTGTCATTGCTTTAGTAGACAGCTTGTGCAAGTGTCTCATAGGCCTAATATGCATGGGATGGAAAAAAACTCAAGAATTAGCGTTGCATAAGGATGTATGTGGCTCCTAAGAAAAAACTCAGGCTATGTGACAAGTGGAAACAGACTATAAATTATTCCTTAAAGAAGTTGTTTATGCAGTTAGGCTGGGGAAGGTGACATTAAGCATCACAGTCTCAGAAACCAGCCTGTGGGCAGTGGGGACAGAAGGAATCAGTGCAACCAAGACTTGCATGCCCCTTGAGACCACCTGCAGCATGTTATCAGTGTGCTTTCTACCAGTATTTGGCTTCTACTGATATACTTTAATTGGACTTCAAGAAATTAGTTTGTGTTTTGATAAATTTTTTGGTCATCAAGAAAACCAAATTTTGAAAAAGCTGAAATACATTTTGAAACATAACATATTAAACTAATTTTATAAAAATTTAATTCTGTGTTTAATGTATAAATATTATAAACTTTAAAAAATAAAATTGGCATCTAACAAATACTCATTTGCCTTATATGATTTCGTTAATAGAGTATACATTGATTTAAAACTCTAAGGAGAGAAAAGTTTCTTACTAAACCAGGATTTAAAAATGTCTAATACATGAGTCTTTGATCATAACCTATACCTAAGAAAATGAATAGACTTTCTTTTTTAGGGAAATTTTAGACTCAGTGAAATTGAATGGGAAGTGCAGAGAGTTTCTATATATTCCCATTCTCTCACACACATATAACCTATGCATTTTAAACTTGTTAACTAATGTGTGACTATTTAAGTCATACATTTTTAAACTCAGACATTGTCTGGCATGTGCTTCCTGCAGAGTAGCTGTTTTTATGATGCATTGTCTTCAGTTACCACCTGCCAAAGGAATTCATTTATCCTGGACACTGAAAACCTGTTTTGTAATATTTTCTCTCTAATTATCTATGTTCTCATTTACACCTGCAGTTTTTGTTAATATAAGTATTTCACTTGTTTTAGAGATCCAGTTTCATCTGAAAAATTAATAAACAATATCTTAATTTACAGTCCATTTTCATAGTTTTATGTGGTAACATTTAATATTTGCTATACCTTATATTACTTATTCTGAAACTACTGATTTTAAAAGAGTAGGAGGATGGAGGTACAATTTTTTTGAAATAGGTTTTTTTTTTGAATTGTTTGACTGCTACTTGATTGACATAGATTTATTTGATTCTGTTTTTTTAAGTAAAAGGCAAAAGATTTACATGATCTGAAGAGAAACCAGAGTTGAGTAGTCCTTGTAGAAGTAGTCTTTTAGAACAATTAGTTTCCTTTGTGACCTTGAATAATTTCATATTGTTAAGATGCTTACAATATAATGTCCTAGTTTCATACCATCCTTTTAATTTTATTAATGTAAATTTAAATTATTTTTATATAGTTTTACTAAGATCTAGCCAGAAGAGTGCAAACTTTCTAATGTGTGTAATATTACTTTATTTCTAGGGTTTACAGATTGGTACTCGAGAATTGGAAGAGATGGGAGCAAAATTTTGTGTTGGTCTATTGCGTTTGAAAAGACTGGCATCCCCATTGGAATATAATCTGCCTTCCAGCTTGCTTGACTTTGAAAATGACTTAATTGAATCAAGCTGCAAAGTAACTAGGTAGAACACACTTGTTTTATTACATTGTAGTATGTGATTGGGCTTCATTAGAATAGTTACGTGTAGGAAAAGTAGAAATTATGACAGCCAAGAGCATGTTTCAAATTAATATAATTTTGTACATGTAATATTCCAAATTGTGATGACCTCCCAATTCTTATAATACTGATCTTAATGGTTTAATCTCAAAATCAGCTATGGAGAAATATTCCACGTGCCAAAGGAATTCATTTAGCCTGGGCACTGAAAACCTGTTTTGTAATATTTTCTCTCTAATTATGTATGCTCTCATTTACACTGCAGTTTTTGTTAGTGTAAAGATTTCACTTGTTTTAGAGATCTAGTTTTATCTGAAAAATAAGCACTATCCTAGTTTGCAGTCCATTTTCATGGTTTTATGGGGTAACATTTAATATTTGATATCCTTTATATTGCTTATTCCAAAACTAAATCAAGAGGATTTAGTCAGAACTCATATTTCAAAAGCAGTTTTCTTTTGTTATCTACATACATCAGATGATTGCTCAATAACCTAATTATATATAGTAGAAACAGCTAAATTTAGTGTCCCTTTGACAATGTATTTGAATCTGTCAAACATTCTTTTAAATGGCCAATCTTTTTCTTTAAATTCAATATATATAAGACTTAATCAGTTATGTCTTAAAGAAATAAGTCAGTGTTGTAGTTCTTCATCATTTATATTTTGGTATATATGTGTTAAAATTCTTACCTCCCTTTAAAGAATTTTCATGATTTTTGTGGTTAGGCATTAACTTCTTGTCAGTGTGCTAATATATTCCCATATGATATTATATAAATAAGTGTAGAACTTTTTTAAATGCAATAAAACATTATTTGGAACTCCAGTTTTTACAAGTGTGATAATTTAGACAAGTAATCACTTGCAGTTCTCTGTTCTTCCAAGTGCCTGTTAAATAATGATAGAAGTGAATCTAAAGATTGTGAGTTCTCCCTTTGAAGTTTTAATTCACGCACTGTTAACCTGCAGTCTTTGGACACATTGTAGTTGCTTTTGATATCTTGAAATAACATTTTTGATTATTAATACTTCACAGCTATGGTTATCATTAGAGCCTAACCCAGTCTTTTAAAAGGAGCCAATATATATTTTAAAAACATCTGTTTGAGAACATATACTGCCACATATATTGCTATGGCATATATGTTTTTAACATTTTGATAATTATATTCCAATATAATTTTTTTGGTAAATATATTTAATTTTATATATTTAAAATATTACATGAAGGAGTTTAGAAGCCTTATCAGACTCTCCAAGGAGACTGTGGCACAAAAAAAGGTTGATAACTTCCAGTTCTTATCACTTTCTATATATAAAAATGTAAACCTAACAATAGGCAGTTATAAATTCAGGTGATTCCTCCCACCCCAGAATTTTTCTCTAGCTCTTTCTCCTATTTATTGATTTACATTGATAAACAACCAGTCACTTTTTCCTCCATGTTGTCATTTTTCTTTCTCATCTCAAATAAATTTTGTACATACCTCTGATTGTTCCTTGACTTCTGTATCCTGATGCTTTTTTGATATCAGGTTCTCAGTCTGAGTTTGTCTGCGTCTCCTAGTTATTATTTTCAGGTTATACATCTTTGGCAATAATATTTTGGATACTGTGTTCTTCATTGTGTGTAGTTGTAGTTTATAGTTTCAGTGTGTCCCATTACTTAACATGTTCTCTTTGATGATGGCATTTGCCAAATTTCTCCATTTCAAAGTTAGCTTTTCCTCTTTAGTGACTAATAAATATTTTATGGGGATGTACTTTGCAACTTTGTCAGTGTCCTATTTTTTACCAGTTTTAATTTATCCATTTAAAAATTTGTATATATTGGGTTTATGATTTGCACTTTGATTCAGTGGGTTTGAATCTGCCACTATCATTTATTTTAATGTTCCAAATTGTCCTGATTTGTCTTCTTCCAACAACTTTTGTATGTTTTTGACATGTCTACTTTATTCTTTGAGGATTCCCTTACTTTCTAGCGCAACAGGATTTCCAGGCACATTTTTGTAGAAAGTTTATCCAGGGGTTGGAATGAGGAAGTGGGAGGGAGTGCTAGTTCCTGAGGAGCTGCTGGTGTACTGGAGGAAGCGTGATTACAATTCTGAGGTGGCATGCTTCTGGTTTATAAAAGAATACAAAAAATTAAAAATAATTAGTAAAAGTTCCATACACATTTTAAGAAGAGTTGATGAGTGAATTTTAAAACAGCCTGGATTTATCTGGAAGTTTTCTTAAGTTGGTAAGTTTTGGGCTAGGGCTTAAAAGATAATAGATGAGGTTTGAACATGAAAGAAACAAGATTAGCAATGGGAAATATACCAATTCAGGTAAGGTAGAAAGGCTTATTCTAGATGTTAGAAAAGCTGAAGTAGAAGAAAGTGTCAAGGAAAAAATGTTCACTTCTCTGCTAATAAGTATGGATTTTATAGAAGAACTAGTATTATTTGTAATGTTTTTAAGCTTGAATGATAGCTGATGGAATATGTATTAAAATTTAAAATGTTTAGAAACATACGATAGCCAAATACTTCTGCCAGGTAGGCACCAGATACTCTGGTGCTCTGAGGGGAATAATTGGACAATATTCTGGAGCTGTTCTTTCAGATGGTACTCCTGTATCACAACTAGAGTATAGTTGTTCATTGTGCTGCTTTCTTAGTATACATTTGTTGTTACTTGTTTTCATTGATTTCCCTGTATTGTGGATAGAATAAGGAAGGGTAATGAGGGAGGCTCTGATTGTGGGCCGAAGGTAAAAGTAGCCAGCTTCAGAATGGCGTAATTGGTATGTCTTTGTTGCTTATAAGTCTGTTCCCCTCTAGGTCAGATTGGCAGAGCTTTTTTCCTCAAAGTTACTGCTGTTTATCATTTCGAAATCTTTTTGTGTGTGGGTTTCATATGTATTTTTCATTTATCTATGTACTTTGACCCTCTTCAACTTAGTATCTTTTCCTTTCCTCCTCTCCCTTCAGAAGTCCCCCTTTTATAGTCATGTTTCATTATTATTATTGTTATTATTATTAACATCATTTAGGTGTAGGTTCCACAAACAAGGGAGAACATACAGTATTTGGCTTTTTGAGCTTGGTTTATCTGGTTCAACATGATTATCTCCAGTTCCTACAAATCTCCATTTTCCTACAAATGACACAATTTCATTTTTTTCATTGTTGAGTAATACTCCATTGTATATATGCCATAGTTTATTTATCCATTCATCAGTTGATCAGGACCTAGGCTGATTACATAGTTTTGATATTGTGAACAGAGCTGCAATAATAATGGATATGTAAGCATCTCTCTTGTATATTGATTTGAACTCCTTTGGATGTATGCCCAAGGATGGTATGGTGCGGTTGTAGGATAGGACTATTTTTAGTTTTCTGAGGAACCTCCATACTGATTTCCATAGTGTTGCATTAGTTTACGTTCCTACCAACATTGTATGAGGTTTTCTTTTCCTGTGTGTCTTCATCAGTATTTGTTGTTTGTTTTCTTGGTGACTGCCAGTCTGACTCTGGTGAGATGAATTCAGTGTAGTTTTGATTTGCATTTCCTTTATGGCTAAGGATTTATTCATTGAATAGCTACTAAAGATTTTTCTCCCATCCCGTGGGTTGTCTCTTGGTTCTGGTAATTTTGTCTTTTGAGGTGCAGAAACTTTAATTTCATGAAGTCCCATTTATCCATTCTTGCTTTTATTTCCTGGAGAACTAGAGTCTTACTCAGAAAATAATTACCTATGCCTATATTTTCCAGAGTTTTCCCTATTATTTCCTGTAGTAGTTTCAGCGTTTTAGGCATTACATTAAGAACTTTGATTCATTTTGATTTAATTTTTTGTAGAGGGTGTGAGATGGAGTCTAGTTTCAATCTTCTGCATGTAGATAACCAGTTTTCCCAGCATCATTTGTTGACGGCACTGTCTTTTCTCCAGTTTATGGTTTGGCTGCTTTGTCAAAGATCAGATTGCTGTAGTTGTGTGGTTTTATTCCTGGGAATTCCCTTCTGTTCTGCTGGTCATGCCTGTTTTTGTGCCAGTATCATGCTGTCTTTATTTTTCTCTTGCTCTGTAGTTTAAATTGAAGTCCAGTATAGTGATATATAGCATTTCTCTTTTTGCACAGGATTACTTTTGCTATTCATGGTATTTTATGATTTCATATGAATTTCAGGATTGGTTTTTCTATTTCTGCAAAGAATAACTTTGGGATTTTTCTTTTAGTAGTATAGCCATGTTCACGATATTAATTCTGCCAATCCATGAGCATGGGGGATACTCTTTCAATCTTCTGGTATCTTCAGTTTCTTTTCTGAAAATTTTATAGTTTGTGTTTTTAGAGATCTTTCACCTCTTTAGTAAGCTATAATATTTTCCTCTTATTACTGCCTTTGCTGAATTCCAAAGATTCTGGTAGGTTGTGCTTTCATTTTCATTGGATTCTAGTAGCTTTTGGATTTCCCCCTTTATTTCTTCCATGACCTACTGGTCGTTCAACAATGTGTTGTTAATTTTCTATGTGTTTGAATATTTTCTGTAGTTTATTTTGCTGTTGAGTTCTAGTTTTCTTCCATTATGGACTGATAGAATACAGGGAGTTATTTCAATTTTCTATTATTTGGTAAGGCTTGCTTTCTATCTTAAAATGTGATGTATTTTAGATAAAGCTCAATATGCTGCTTAAAAGAACTATATTGTACAACTGCTGAATGAAATATTCTGTAAATTTCTATTCAGTCCATTTTATCTGTAATGTTATTAAATTCTGAGATTTCCTTTTTGATAATTTGTCTAGATGACCTATCTGTTGGTAATAGTGGGGTATTGAATTTATCCATTATCATTGTGTTGGTGTCTATCTGTGCTTTTAAGTCCAGTAGTGTTTATTTAATGAAGTTTGGTGCATATTTGTTAATAATTGTTATTTCCTCTTGATTGGTTGTTTCCTTTATTAATATGAAGTGACCTTGTTTGTCTCTTCTAACTAATTTTGATTAAAAGTATACTTTATCAAATATGAATGTATCTACCTCATCCTGTTTTTGGGTCCATTTGCTTGGAATATCTTTTTCTACTCTTTTACTCTAACCCACTGTTTGTTTTTGTCAGTGAGATATGTCTCTTGTAAGCAACAAATGGTCAGGACTTGCTTCTTTAATCCAACCCACCAGCATTCTATGTCTTTTATTTGGAGAGTTGAGATGATTAATACTCAGTGTTAATAAAAAAACTTATATACTAACTTCTTCGATTTTCCTGTTTTTTTAAAGTGTTTGATTCCTTTGTATTGTTCCTTTTCTCATGCTCTCATTTGATTATATTTTTCCCCATATTTTCAGGGTTACATTTGCCTTTTTTGTGTGCATAGGATTGTTTTTCTCTTTATTCATATGTACATACATTGTTTGGGTCATTTCTCCCCCCTAAACCCCTACCCCCTCCCTCTCCCCTACAACCCCCTCACTTCAAGGCAGAACCTGTTCTGCCCTTTTCTCCAATTTTTTGAACAGAAGACATAAGCAATAATAAGAAAGACAAAGCGTTTTTGCTAGTTGAGATAAGGATAGCTATACACAGAAATTTCTAGCATTGCTTCCATGTACAAGTTTATTACAACCCAAATTGATTCATCTCTACCTGACCACTTCACTACTTCACGGTCACCTCCCATATTGACCTCTATCACTTTAAGGTTACTGTATTAGCTCCTCTGCAGTGGGGACATCAGACACTTTCAAGTTTTGGGTTTCCTACCTATCCCCATTCCTTCCGTATGTGCTTTCCCCTTAGCATGTGACCCAAGTCCAAAAACATTGCTGCATTTGCCCTAGATCTAAAGTCTGCATATGAGGGAGAACATAACAATTTTTGGTTTTCTGAGCCTGGTTAATCTCGCTCAGGATGATGTTCTCGAATTCCATCCATTTACTTGCGAACGATAAGATTTCATTCTTCTTCATCGCTGAGTAAAATTCCATTGTATATAAATACCACATTTTCTTAATCCATTTGTCAATATTTGGGCATCTCGTCTGTTTCCATAACTTGGCTATTGTGAATAGTGCTGCAATAAACATGGGTGTGCATGTGCCTCTGGAGTAACCTGAGTCGCATTCCTTTGGGTATGTCCCTAGGAGTGGGATTGCTGGGTCATATGCCAGATGTATGTTTAGTTTTTTAAGGAGCCTCCATATTGTTTTCCAGAGTGATTGCACTACCTTGCGTTCCCACCAGCAGCAGTTTACAAAGGTTGCTTTTCCCCACATCCTCACCAGCACTTGGTGGTGGTGGTGTTTTTGATGATGGCTATTCTAACAAGGGTGAGGTAGAATCTTAGTGTGTTTTGATTTGTATTTCCTTTATGGTCAGAGATGGTGAGCATTTTTTCATGTGTTTTTGGCCATTTGGATTTCTTCTTTTGAAAAAGTTCTGTTTAGTTCAGTTGCCCACTTCTTTATTGGTTCATTGATTTTGGAAGAGTTTAGTTTTTTAAGTTTCCTGTATATTCTATTTATCAGTCCTTTGTCTGATGTATAGCTGGCAAATGTTTTCTCCCACTCTGTGGGTGGTCTCTTCAGTTTAGAGACCATTCCTTTTGTTGTGCAGAAGCTTTTTAATTTCATGTAGTCCCATTTGTCCATCCTTTCTCTTAGTTGCTGAGCTGCTGGGGTTCTGTTGAGGAAGTACTTGCCTATATCTGTTGCTTCCAGAGTATTCCCTGCTCTTTACTGTACTAACTTCTGAATTTTGGGTTTGATATTAAGGTCCTTGATCCATTTTGAGTTGATACTAGTACATGGTGATAAACATGGATCTAGTTTCAGTTTCTTGCAGATGGATAACCACTTTTTCCTAACAATATTTGTTGAAGAGGGTGTCTTTTCTCCATTGTATACTTTTGGCACCTTTGTCAAAAATAAGGTGAGTATAATTGTGTGGATTCATATCCAGGTCTCTAGTCTGTTCCACTGGTCTTCATGTCTGTTTTTGTGCCAGTACCATGCTGTTTTTATTGCTGTTGCTTTGTAACATAGTTTGAAGTCAGATATTGTGATACCTCCAGCATTGCTCTTTTTCCTGAGTATTGCCTTGGCTATTCGTGGTCTCTTGTGTTTCCAAGTGAACTTTAAGGTAGATTTTTCAATCTCTATGATGAATAATATTGGGATTTTGATGGGAATTGCCTTAAACATGTAGATTGGTTTAGGTAGTATAGCCATTTTTACTATATTGATTCTACCAATTCATGAACATGGGAGATCTTTTCACCTTCTGTAGTCTTCCTTGAGTTCTTTCTTCAGGGGTTTGTAGTTCTCCTTATAGAGATAGATCACATCATTTGTTAAGTTTACTCCTAAGTATTTGACCTTTTTCTGAGGCTATTGTAAATGGAATTGTTTCCATATATTCTTTCTCAATTTGTTCATTTTTGGTGTATAGAAAAGCTAATGATTTTTGTAAGTTGATTTTGTATCCTGCCACTTTGCTATAGCTGTTTATGGTGTCTAGGAGTTTTGGGGTAGAGTTTTTTCGGTCTTTAAGGTATAGGATCATATCAGCTACAAATAGGGATGTTTTGACAGTTTCTTTTGTGTATTTGTATTTTCTATTTGTATTCCTTTTATTTCTTCTTCTTGCCAAATTGCTCTGGCTAGGAATTCCAGGACTATGTTGAACAGGAGTAGGGATAGTGGGCACCCTTTTCCCCCATTGTAATTTTAGGGGAAATGGTTTCAGTTTTTCACCATTAAGTATGATGAAGGCTATATGTTTGTCATAAATAGCCTTTACAACGTTGAGGTACATTCCTTCTATTCCTAGTTTTCTTAGAGCTTTTATCATGAAGTGGTGTTGGATCTTGTCGAAGGCTTTTCCTCCATCCATTGAGATCAACTGGTTTTTGTCTTTGCTTCTATTAATGTGCTGTATTACATTTATAGATTTGCGTATATTGAACCACTGCTGCGTCCCTGGGATGAAGCCGACTTCATCATGGCGGATGATCTTTCTGATGTGTTGTTGGATTTGGTTTGCCATTATTTTATTGAGGATTTTTACATCAGTGTTCATTAGGGAAATTGGCCTATAGCTCTCCTTTTTGGAGGTGACTTTGTCTGGTTTTGGGATGAGAGTAATATTGGCTTCCTAAAATGAGTTAAGTAGTGTTCCTTCCCTTTCTATTTTGTGGAACAGTTTAAGGAGGGTTAGTATTAGTTCTTCTTTAAAGGTCTGATAGAATTCAGCAGAGAATCCATCAGGTCCTGGACTTTTCTTTTTTGGGAGACTCTTTATTGCTGCTTCAATTTCATTTTGTGTTACAGATCTATTCAGGTGATTAATATCCTCTTGGTTCAATTTTGGGTGGTCATAAATATATATAAATTTTTCCATTTCTTCAGGATTTTAAAATTTATTGGGATATTGGTTCTCGAAGTAGTCTCTGATGATTTCCTGGATTTTCATGGTTTTTGTTGTTATCTCCCCTTTTGCGTTTCTGATTTTTACTGATTTGTGTTTTTTCTGTCCTCATTTTAGTCAGGTTTGCCAGAGCTCTGTCAATCTTGTTGGTTTTTTCAAAGAACCATCTTTGTTTCATTCATTCTTTGTTTGGGTTTTTTTGTTTCTAGTTCATTGATTTCAGTCCTTATTTTTATTATTTCTTCTGCTTCTTTGGGGATTTGCTTGTTCTTTTTCTAGGAGTTGGAGATGTAGCATTAACTCATTGATTTGAGATCTTTCTGACCTTTTCATATATGCATTCATGGCTGTAAACTTTCCTCTTAGGACTGCCTTTGCTATGTCCCAGAAGTTCTGGTAGGTTGTGTTTTCATTTTCATTAACTCCAGGAGCCTTTTAATTTCCTCTTTTATTTCATCAGTGACTCATTGATCATTGCGCAATGTGTTGTTCAGCTTTCAATTGTTTGCATGTTTTCTACTGTTGTTTTTATTGCTGAGTTCTAGTTTTAATACATTGTTACCAGATAGAATGCATGGGATTATTTCTGTTTTCTTTTATTTGCTGAGGCTTGCTTTGTGCCCTAAGATATGATTAATTTTGGAGAAAGTTCCATGGCTGCTGAGAATAATGTATATTGTGCGGAAGTTGGATGAAACATTCTGTAGACATAAGCTAGGTCCATTTGATCTATGGTGTGATTTAGTTCTTGAACTTCTTTGTTGATTTTTTGTTTTGATGACTTATCAATTGGTGATGGGGGGGCTATTAAAGTCTTCCACTACCACTGTGTTGAAGTCTATATATGTTTTTATATAGAGACTTCAAGAGTATGTTTGATAAAATTAGGTGCACTGATGCTGGGTGCACATAAATTGATAATTGTTATTTTCCTTTGGTGTATTTCCCCTTTTATTAGTATATTGTGTCCTTCTTTATCTTGTTTGATCAATGTAAGTTTGAAGTCTACTTTGTCTGTGGTTAATATTGCACTCCTGCCTGTTTTCGGGGACCATTGTCTTGGTAAATCTTCTTCCAGCCTTTTACCCTAAGCCAGTGCTTGTTTCTGTCAATTAGATGGGTCTCCTGTAAAGAACAGATTGTTGGATCTTCCTTTTTAATCCAGTTTGACAGACGGTCAGTGTCTTTTGATGGGGGAGTTAAGTCCGTTAACATTCAGTATTAATATTGATAAATATGTGGTGATTCCTGTCAGTTAGTTGTTTTTGTTTTCTGAGGGTTTGGTTATGTGCAGCTGAATTAATGTTACTCTCTTATTCCTTGTCTCTTCTTACCCTGTGGTTTGGTGTTCCCTGTCCTCTCATGGGTTTGTTTCCTTTCATTTTCTATGTGCAGAATTCCTTGAAGATCTTTGGTAGTGGTGGCTTGGTGGTCATATTTTTTTTTAGTTTCTGCTTATCATGGAAGACTTTTATTGCTCCATCTATTTTGAATGATAGTTTTGCTGGGTAGAGTATCCTAGGGTTGAAGTTGTTTTCATTTAGAGCCTGGAATAATACCTCATTCCATGCCCTTCTTTCTTTTAAGGTTTCCTTTGATAAATCTGATGTGATTTTCATGGGTTTTCCTTTGTATGATATTTGTTATTTCTCTTACAGCCTTCAGTATTCCTTCTGTATTCTCTGTGCTTATTGTTTTAATGATAATATGTCGTGGGGTATATTTTGGTCAAGTCTGCCTGGTATCCTGGAGGCTTCCTGTACCTGAATGAGCATAGCTTTCTCTAGATTTGGGAAATTTTCTGTTATTATTTTGTTGAATATATTTTGAATCCCTTTTGCTTGCACCTCTTCTCCTTCTTCAATGCCCATGATTCTCAGGTTTGGTCTTTTGATGGAGTCAGTGAGTTCCTGCATATTCCTTTCATAGGTCTTGAGTTGTTTGAGTAATAGCTCTTCAGTTTTTTCCTTTAATTTCCATTTCATCTTCAAGTTCTGATATTCTGTCTTCTGCTTGTTTTAATCTGCTGGAGTGGCCTTCCATTGTGTTTTGTATTTCTGTTTCATTCTTTTTTCTGAGGTTTTCCATATCATGGGTCACTTCCTGTTTAATATTGTCTATTTTCGTCCTTAATTCATTTTATTTCTCTATTTATATTGTTCTCTATTTCACTTTGGTGGTTATTTAGGGCTCCTATGAGTTCATTTATTTGTTTCTGTGTCTTCTCATATTCTTTATTTTTGGTGTCTTGAAATATCTTGAGTGCTTCTTGTATGTTTTTGTTAACCATGTCTAGTAACATCTACATGAAATTCTCAGTGATTACCTGCAGAATTTCTTCTTTGAGGATGTTTTTGTGGGCATCGTTGTGTTCCTTTGCATTGTTTATCTTTGTTTTGTTGAAGTACGGAACTGGGTATCCGTTTTCTTCATTTCCCTCTGAATCCTGTATTAAATTATTTTGGGGGGGAGAGTGGTTTCCATCCCTTTTTCTTCTTTCCATCGCTCCACTTGGTACTGTACAACTATGTTCTTGATTGGCTAGTTGATGGTTTCAGTCACCTGTTTTCTTTCCCTTGGTTTAATTTTGTTTTGTGGCTGTATTCGGTTTGTAGCTAAGTGTGTGTGTGTTATTTCTGTCCCTGGTCTGGGTGTAACTTTGTATTTGCTAATTCACAATAGTAAAACTGACAACAACAAAAAAATCCCCAAAGAAATTAACATGGATAGATGAACAAACACAAATAAGAAACATAATAGACAGACAAACAAACAAAAAATTCCAGGTTCAGAATTTCAGTCTTAGTTTGAGTTCTGGTGTTATTCCTATTCCTCCAGCATACAATTCTGGTGTTGGTATTTAAGCAGAAACTCTGTCATATTCTCACCAGGTGGTTGGGTAGTATTTCGTTTTTGTTTTGTTTTTTTTTCTTCTGTCTTTCAGAGGCAGCTGCTTGGTCAGCTCCTCCCTCAGTGGGATCTGGCAGTTTAAGTTTGTATGTTGTCCTCAGGTTCCAGAATCAGCTTTGTAGCCCACCAAGTGTCCTGCTTTGGAGTTGGGTTTTCACTGCACTTGATTACTGGGGGCTTGTTTCTTTGCCTTGCCCCCTTTCTCTGGGGCAAGGTCAGTGATCTGACAGCCCGCCCCTGCTGTCAACATGTTGTGATGGTTTGCTGATTATTTTTCAATTTTGCAGTGTTGTTTGACTTTGGCTGTTGCTCAGTGGCTCAAGAGATGAGCTTCTTGAACTGTTACCTGCCCTAATTCAGGCAGCAGCTTATCACCCACCTGCTATCACCCCTTCTGCCTTTCCCTCCTTTGTTTACTGATTGGAAATCAGCTCCTTGCTCCTCCTGCCTTCTCTGGTGATCTTTCCGCAACTCCGTTCCTCTGCTGTGTGTTAGTTTTCAGTTCTTTGTTTATTTGGTTTTTCTGGGGGGAGGGATCAGTCTGCCCAGGGGGCTATGCTGGTTTATCCTAGGGGTGGCTGGGGGAAAACCACCTAACTCTTAGTGCTCACCTGTTGGTCTGCCAAATGCCTCCCAAGCAGGTTTGGAGCCAGTGACTGGTGGTGCGGCACACCTCCTGTTTTCTCAGTGTAACGTGGTGTGAAGAAGCTTTCTGCAGGCTAGGGGTTCAGGATGTCAAAGTTTTGATTATCCTTGCTGCTTTATTTCTGCCAAGTGTGGCTCCAGCGTCTCAGCGAGGTTTTCTACTCTTGGAGCTCATGCTGTCTGCTTCTGTGCCCTAGTCGCCATCTTGGATCTACTGTACATAGGATTTCTTTGAGTATCTTATGTAGTGCTGGGTTGGTAGTCATAAATTGCTTTAGTTTTTGTTTATTATGGAGAGTTTTTATTTCACCTTCTGCTATGATGATAACTTTGCTGGGTAGAATAGTGTGGGTTTGCAGTTATTTTCTTTCAGTGCTTGAAATACACCATCCCATTCTCTTCTTGTGTTTAAGGTTTCTGCTGAGAAGTATACTGTTATTCTGATGTGTTTGCCTTTATATGTGACACGACACTTCTCCTTTGCTGCTTTCAAGAGCCTTTGCTACTCTATACACTTAGCTATAATGTATCTTGTAGTGGTTCTTTTCTGATTTTGTCTGTTGAGTGTTCTGAAAGTCTTCTATACTGAAAGGCTGTCTCTTTCTCAAGATTTCAGAAATTTTTTATTATTTTATTGGATGTTTTCTATCTCTTCAGTTGCACTTCTCCTTTTTCTTTGCTCTTTTAATAGTGTCTTTGATCTTTTAATAGTGTCCCAGAGGTCTTGTCCATTCCATTTGTACTTCCTCCCCCTCCCCTTTTTCTTCATCTGACTATTCTAATACATATACCATGTCTTCAAGCACTGCTATTCTGTGTTTAATTTGATCCATTTTACTGGAAAGACTTTCCCCTGAGTTTTTTATTTGATTAATTAAGCTTTTCACTTCCAGAATTTGTTTGATTCTTTTTCAGGATTTCTGTATCTTTATTGAATTATCTTTCATACCCTGCATTGTTTCCCTAATTTTGTTCAGTTGTCTGTATTCTTTCTGAGTTTCTTCAGCTGTTTATATTTTCTCTTGGAATTCATTCAGCTTTTTATACACATCCTCTTTCATTTTGTTCATCATTCTTATAATCATGCCTTTGAATTCTTTGTGTGGACTTTGTTCTTCACTATCCATACTGTTCATTACTGTGGGGTTGTTGACCTTTCATGGTGTCATGTTGTCTTGTTTTTTTTATACGCTGTGTTTCTGGGTTGAGATTTATGCATCCAAGGCCAAATTTGTTGATCGGACAATTTCATAACCAGTGGTCTTGCAGTCAGGAGTATTCTTAGTGTTCAGGAAGAACTTTGTTGCCCAAAGAGCTAGACTGGGGATAGTTTTAGAGGCAAACTGGTCCTAGGTACCAGGCCTGGTTCCCAACACCACTCAGATAGAGTCACAAGACCTAGAGTCCCTTGTGTTTCCTTGTCTATGAGTTTATGTTAAAAATGGATTGATCTCAACAAGGGTCAGTTGTTCACTTCTGTGCTGTTTCCACCTTAGAAGCTTCCCCTTTTTGTACTGAAAGCTACTGCTAGTCACATGGCACATTTTAGTCTGTTGATCAGGTGTATTCCCACTTGCTACACAGGTTCCCCATTTTGTGTCCCTTGGGGCAACACATATGCAACCCTCAGGGAGTCCCCCAGTATTCCTGATCTGGGGGGGAACATGGCACATTCAACTCTGCAATGGTGGTGAAGAACTGAGGGGCTCAAGTAATGTACCTGCAGGTCTCAGTTCTTTCAGTACTATTATGTTACCTTGTGTTACCTTGCTTTCTCATATTTCATGTGTTTCTGTAATGAGATTTACTTATCTAGAGTTCATTACTTTGGGGTTTTAGTCACCTAATATCTTTCTTTTGGATTATTCTCTACATTATGGCATAATTGTGTAGTAGCAGGATTGATGTGCTGTTTTTCACCATCAGCCTGGGCTATAACTCAGCAATAACAAGTTCACTAATTTAATACCAATCAGATATTTATGTGAAGTAAAATACCATTGGCAACATTATCTATACAACCAATCATGTTACATATGAAGGAGACTAGCATTCTTATATGATACAGTAGGAGGTTAGAAAAATGAAACTTATTTGCATAGGAGTTAAAATTAGATATTAAAAATAAGGTGGGAGTGAGGGAAGAAACAAGAAAGATGGGCAGAAGAGAAATGAAATGTGAGATCTGCAGGTAACAAAGTACTAGTGTATAGACTCTAGTCCAATTATTGTGGAGAAGAGTGATATTGTCAGGGATTGCAAAGGGACAGAAGGGGTAAGATTAATAAAATGAGGAGGTAGAATAAGCCACCAGTAGAATAGTTTGTAAATGAGAAATAAGGAAAGTGAAGAGGAAAAGTAATATAGAGAAAAATAACAATATATGAAAAGAGATAAAAGAATTTAAGGGTTGGCAGAATGACTCAGGTAGTAAGAACACCTGCCTCGCCAGCATGAGGCCCTGAGTTCAAACTCCAGTGCCACCAAAAAAAAAAAGTAAAAAGATTTTTAGTGTCAGGATTTCTTCCTTCTTGAGGTGAAGAGTGTATGTCTGCTGGACTCTGTCAGCACAATGACTGCTGTCCTCCAGTCTCCAGTCCTCAGCTTTCTGTCTGCAGTTCTCCTGTTGTGTTCACTCATGTATCCCCTTAGGGCCCTGGATTGGTCAGGCATAGCACCCTGGATTGATCAGGTGTAGCCTGTAAGCATTGTTCTGTAGCCATTTAAGTCTCTGGTTCAGAGGAAGCTGCTGTGGTGAGGCAGAGTAGGTCCCGCCAGGCATTTGACTCTTCTGTGTATATGTTTCAGTTTAGGATTATTTTTCTTTCTTTTTGTGTATATTTGCTGGAAGCAAATTACTTCAGTTCTTATATATTGGAAATTTCCTTATTTTGCTTTCATTTTTGAAACCTGTATCTTCAGTAAGGAATTCTAGGTTGCCTTTTTTTTTACATTTTTTTTCCTTGTGGCACTTTTAAGAATATCAGTGCATTAAATTTGGATTTCTGTTGTTTTCATTGAGAAATCAACTGTCAATCTTATTTTTTTACACCATTGAAGGTGATGTGTCTTCTATGTCTGCTTTTGGATTTTTTTGTCTCTGGATTTTAGCAATTTTGCTGTGAGTGCTGAGGGTTGATTTTCTTTGACTTTATCACACTGGGATTTGTCAGTTCCTTCTAAATCTGATTTGAGCCTTCTATACATTAGCTTTTAAGTGTTGCCTCTGCCACATTCTTTTCTCTTCCACATGTTTAGTTTACTTGGGTGTTTAATTTTTGAAAGTTTTAGCTTTCTTTGCTTCTGTCTGAAAGTTTCTCCTCATTAATTCTGAAAGTATCTTCATTAATTCTCTTTTCATCTCTATCCTAAAGACAGTTTTACACCTATCTTTGAGTTCTTAATTTCAGTTCTTTTTTCAGTTCTAGGCTTTCCATGTGATTCTTTTTTTTCCCCCATGGATGTATTACTCATAGCTTTTTGAAGTTCACATCTGATAAGTCCATGCTAGACCACCTGTGGGTCTGTTTCTATTGGACTTTTTACCTCTGAATATTTCTTGATATACCTGGTAATATTTGCCCAAATGCCAGATATTGTGTATAAAAACTTCCAGATGCTCTATATATCTTCCTTCAAGGAGGATTTGTTGTATTGTCTGGTAGGCTGTTAGAGAAGGGCTGGTCTCCCCAACCCAATGAGTCACTGAGCTGGCTTGAGGAAAGGTTGCAAAGTTTGTGAAACTTAGTTAAGCCTTGTTTCACCCTTCCTTACTTCCTACATTACAGTCCTCCAGAGGTACAATTGAAGGACTAGGACCCCTCCTCTCCTTGGTACCAAAAATCTGCCCCCAAATTTCTGTGGGTTTTTTTATTTTTATGTCTTGTTTATTTTGTTGCTTTATGAGTTTTGCTGCTTTTAAGCATCTTTTACTGTGTAGTTTAAGAATTTGTCAGATGCCTCTGGGGAAAACTGTTGAGTATTGGGGTCACATCCCTTTGCAACTTCCTTTTTTTTAGGAAACGTGGCAACTCAGAACTCTTAATTTTCCCCTGCAGTCCTTTAAGCTGAAAGTTCTAATGTCTTCTCTGCCTTGAGCAGCTGCCCTTGCTTTGCTTTGATTTCCTCTGCACTTTGCTCCATGCATCTTTTCTCTTTGCTGACTTTGCTTTGAATCCTTTCACTGTAATAAGTCACTAGTGTGACTACTACTGTATTCTGAGTCTCTTAGCAGATTGCTAAACCTGGAATGGTCTTGAGACCTCTAGCAAACATGAATTCAGTTAAGTTTGAATATCTCAGAGATTCTAGTATGTTCTAAAAGAATGATCAGAGACAGATCATATTGTAATCTTGCATATTTGTGCACCTGAAGCCCAGAATTACCCAATGTCGTCATCAACTAGTAATATCTTATGAAATCAAGAATTGGATCTAGGTCTACTCTAAAATTCCCCTGTTTTTTTCATTGTATTCTGTATCCTCCAAATGTATAATCAAAATTTCTAAAGTATACTGGTTTCAGTATTTGAAACTCTTTTTGCATTATTGGGTAATTTAACCATTTAACACTCATTATGTATACAGAATGTTTTTAAGTCAAAAGCAAAAATTATGTTGTGACTCAGTTGTGTCCTGTTTCCCAGAAGCACCTTAGTTAGGTTTTTTTCTAACAAAAATGGAAGTAAATTAACAAATTTATTTCCTTTTTAAATATATTTTCTTTTGTTAGATATCAATTAGATCTGACTATGTCTGTAGTACTCTGTGTGTATATACACTCTGTGTATATGCTGTAACCTCTTAAAACTGACATAATTTGTTACTTATATTTTCTATGGATAATTTTGTTTAAATTGTGAACTTAGGAAATGTTATATTTATTTTTCATAAGACAGGCATGAAATTACATACATAAAATATCATTTTATACTTATGCAAATAGTTTTTTTTGTTTTGGCATAGATCTGACATTTCAACAGAAGAAAGCCAGACATCAGAAATTCGCAACTGCTGATATTTTGGGCAATAGGAATAGTTTTCTTTTTGTGCATCAGTTTCAGAAATTCTCCCTCATGATGTCTTTATCATTTACAAAAAATGCATGATTAAAAGGGAGTATTTTTATTACTGATGATTTGGGATTACCCATTGCCCTGGGCTCTTTAGGAATTGAGGAAAGTTGATTTATTTTTTTCTTTAGCAAGATAGGCTTTATTGTCAGAATAACATTTATACTTGTAAAGCTTAATAATTTATACTTTAATGTTTGTTACCCAGCTTGAGCCACACAACTTTTTAAGAAAGATGGTGCTGGTATTATTATCTTTACTTGAGAAAACCCATGTTGGGAGAGGGTAAGTGATTTGCTCAAGGTCACTGGACATCTGGTTATTAGAAGAGATGGAAACCTAGAATGTGTAGCTCCATATTTAGCATTTTCTTTCTGTCAGAGGCCTGCACTCTGGTGTTTTGTTTTGTTTTCTTTTGAAACACGGTCTCATTATGTAGCCTTAGCTGGTCTTGAACTAGTGATTCTTCTGCCTCAGCCTCCTCAATGCTTGGATTACAAGTGGATAACACCATGCTTTGCATTCTGGTATGTTAGATAGCAGATCAGCTCTAATAGAAATAGCATATATTTGAGAATGAAGGTGAATTTTTATGTTCATTTTTTGGTAGTACTTAACAGTTTAACATGAAAGTAGCCAGAAAACTTTCTAAATCTGTAAGAAGCAGAGTAGTTTCTGTTCTCTTCACTTATTTATTTATTTCTTTATTTATTTTTATTCATATGTGCATACAATGCTTGGATCATTTCACCCCCGCCCCCACCCCCTCCCTTACCACCCACCCCACCCTTCTCTCTTCCTTCTACCCCCTTGATACTCAGCAGGAACTATTTTGCCCTTATCTCTAATTTTGTTGAAGAGAGAGTATAAGCAATAATAGGAAGGAACAAGGGTTTTTGCTAGTTGACATAAGGATAGCTATACAGGGAGTTGACTCACATTAATTTCCTGTCCTTGTTTGTTACCTTCTAGGTTAATTCTTCTTGATCTAATCTTTTCTCTAGTTCCTGGTCCCCTTCTCCTATTGGCCTCAATTGCTTTTAAGGTATCTGCTTTAGTTTCTCTGCATTGAGGGCAACAAATGCTAGCTAATTTTTTAGGTGTCTTACCTATCCTCATATCTCCCTTTTATCTTGTGATCAAAGTTCATTCCCCTTGTTGTGTTTGCCCTTGATCTAATATCTGCATATGAGGGATAACATATGATTTTTGGTCTTTTGGGCCAGGCTAACCTCACTCAGAAGGATGTTCCCCAATTCCATCCATCTACCAGTGAATGATAGCATTTCATTCTTCTTCATGGCTGCATAAAATTCCATTGTGTATAGATACCACATTTTCTTGATCCATTCGTCCGTAGTGGGGCATCTTGACTGTTTTCATAACTTGGCTATTGGGAATAGTGCTGCAATAAACATGGGTGTGCAAGTGCCTCTGGAGTAACCTGTGTCACAGTCTTTTGGGTATATCCCCAAGGGTGGTAATGCTGGATGAAATGGTAGATCAATGTTTAGCTTTTTAAGTAGCCTCCAAATTTTTTTCCAGAGTGGTTGTACTAGTTTACATTCCTACCAGCAGTGTAAGAGGGTTCCTTTTTCCCCACATCCTCACCAACACCTGTTGGTGGTGGTGTTGCTAATGATGGCTATTCTAACAGGGGTGAGGTGGAATCTTAGTGTGGTTTTAATTTGCATTTCCTTTATTGCTAGAGATGGTGAGCACTTTTTCATGTGTATTTTGCCCATTTGAATTTCTTCTTTTGAGAAAGTTCTGTTTAGTTCACTTGTCCATTTCTTTATTGGTTCATTAGTTTTGGGAAAATTTAGTTTTTTAAGTTCCCTATATATTCTGGTTATCAGTCCTTTGTCTGATGTGTAGCTGGCAAATATTTTCTCCCACTCTGTGGGGTGTTCTCTTCAGTTTAGAGACCATTTCTTTTGTTGAACAGAAGCTTTTTAGTTTTATGAAGTCCCATTTATCTATGCTATCTCTTAGTTGCTGTGCTACTGGGGTTCCATTGAGAAAGTTCTTGCCTGTATCTATTAATTCCAGAGTATTTCCTACTCTTTCCTGTATCAACTTTAGAGTTTGTGGTCTGATATTAAGATCCTTGATCCATTTTGAGTTAATATTGATATAGGGTGATATACATGGATCTAGTTTCAGTTTTTTGCAGACTGCTAACCAGTTTTGCCAGCAGTTTTTGTTGAAGAGGCTGCTTTTTCTCTATCGTATATTTTTAGCTCCTTTGTCAAAGACAAGTTGGTTATAGTTGTGTGGCTTCATATCTGGGTCCTCTATTCTTTTCCACTGGTCTTCATGTCTGTTTTTGTGGCAGTACCATGCTGTTTTTTTTTTGGTTACTGCTTTGTAATATAGTTTGAAGTCGAGTATCGTGATACCTCCAGGATTGTTCTTTTCACTGAGTATTGCCTTGGCTATTTGTGGCCTCTTGTGTTTCAATATAAATTTAATGGTAGATTTTTCGATCTGTTTAATGAATGTCATTGGGATTTTGATGGGAATTGCATTAAACATGTAGATTACTTTTGGGAGTATAGACATTTTTACTATATTGATTCTACCAATCCATGAGCATGGGAGATCTCTCCACTTTCTATAGTCTTCCTCAGTCTCTTTCTTCAGAAGTTTATAGTTTTCCTTGTAGAGGTCTTTCACGTCCTTTTTTAAGTTTACACCTAGGTATTTGATTTTTTTGAGGCTATTGTAAATGGAATTGTTTTCATATATTCTTTTTCAGTTTGCTCATTGTTAGTGTATAGAAATGCTAATGATTTTTCTATGTTGATTTTATATCCTGCTACCTTGTTGTAGCTATTGATGCTGTCTAAGAGCTTCTGAGTAGAGTTTTTTGGGTCTTTAAGGTATAGGATCATGTCATCTGCAAATAGGGATATTTTGACAGTTTCTTTACCTAATTGTATTCCTTTTATTCCTTCTTCTTGCCTAATTGCTCTGGCTAGGAATTCCAGTACTATGTTGAATAGGAGTGGAGATAGTGGGCATCCTTGTCTAGTTCCTGATTTTAGTTCCTGATTTTTTTCTCTGTTACGTATAATGCTGGCTGTAGGTTTGTCATATAGCTTTTATAATGTTGAGGTACTTTCCTTCTATTCCTAGTTTTCTTAGAGCTTTTATCATGAAATGGTGTTGGATCTTATTGAAGGCTTTTTCTGCATCTACTGAGATGATCAAGTGGTTTTTGTCTTTGCTTCTGTTAATGTGGTTTATTACGTTTATTGATTTTCGTATGTTGAACCACCCCTGCATTCCTGGGATGAAGCCTACCTGGTCGTGGTGAATAATCTTTTTGATGTGTTCTTGAATTCAGTTTGCCATTATTTTGTTGAGGATTTTTGCATCAATGTTCATTAAGGAGATTGGCCTATAGTTCTCCTTTTTGGAGTTATCTTTGCCTGGTTTGGGGATAAGTGTAATACTGGCTTCATAAAATGTGTTAGGCAGTTTTCCTTCCCTTTCTTTTTCATGGAACAGTTTAAGGAGGGTTGGTATCAGTTCTTCCTTAAAGGTCTGATAGAATTCAGCAGAGAATCCATCAGATCCTGCACTTTTTTTGGGGGGGAGACTCTTGATTACTGCTTCAATTTCATTTTGTGTTATAGATCTATTCAGGTGATTAATTTCCTCTTGGTTCAGTTTTGGATGATCGTATATATCTAGAAATCTGTCCATTTCTTTAAGATTTTCAAATTTATTTGAATATAGTTTCTCGAAGTAGTCTCTGATGGTTTCCTGGATTTCCATGGTGTTTGTTGCTATCTTCTCTTTTGCATTCCTGATTCTACTAATTTGGGTTTTTTCTCTCCTCATTTTAGTCAGGTTTGCCAGGGGTCTGTCAATCTTGTTTATTTTTTCAAAGAACCAACTTTTTGTTTCATTAATTTTTTGTATGGCTTTTTTGGTTTCTATTTTGTTGATTTCAGCTCTTATTTTTATTATTTCTCTCCTTCTATTTGTTTTGAGATTTGCTTGTTCTTGTTTTTCTAGGAGTTTGAGATGTATCATTAGGTCATTGATTTGGGATCTTTCAGTCTTTTTAATATATGCACTCATGGCTATACACTTTCCTCTCAGGACTGCCTTTGCTGTGTCCCATAGGTTCCGGTAGGTTGTATTTTTCATTTTCACTGACTTCAAGGAACTTTTTAATTTCCTCTTTTATTTCATCAATGACCCATTGTTCATTAAGTAATGAGTTATTCAGTTTCCAGCTGTTTGCATGTTTTTTGTCTTTACTTTTGTTGTTGAGTTCTAGTTTTATTGCATTGTGATCAGATAGTATGCATGGTATAATTTCTATTTTCTTATATTTCTTGAGGCTTGCTTTGTGCCCTAGGATATGATCTGTTTTGGAGAAGGTTCCATGGGCTGCTGAGAAGAATGTATATTTTGTAGAAGTTGGATGAAATGTTCTGTAGACAAGTAGGTCCATTTGATCTATTGTATATTTTAGATCTTGAATTTCTTTATTGATTTTTTGTTTGGATGACCTATGTATTGATGATAATGGGGTGTTAAAGTATCCCACAACCACTGTGTTGGAGTTAATATACGCTTTTAGGTCTTTCAGAGTATGTTTGATGAAATTGGATGTGTTGACATTAGGTGCATATAGGTTGATAGTTGTTATTTCCTTTAATTTGTATGGAATGTCCTTCTTTATCTCATTTGATCAATGTAGGTTTGAAGTCTACTTTGTCAGAGATAAGTATTGCTACTCCTGCCTGTTTTCGGGGGCCATTGCCTTGGTAAATCTTCTTCCAGCCTTTCATCCTAAGCTTCTGCTTATTTTGGTGAGATGGGTCTCCTGTAAGCAACAAATTGTTGGATCTTCCTTTTTAATCCATTTCGTCAAACGTTGCCTTTTGATGTGTGAATTAAGTCTGTTAACATTAAGTGTTAGGTATGTGGTGATTCCTATCATTTAGTTTTCTTAGTTGTTTGAAGGTTTGATTGTGTGTACCTAAGTTGAGGTTACTCTCTACTGTCTTTCTTTTTCTTTTCCTGTAGTTTGGTGCTGCCTGCTCTTTCATGGCTATGTTGGGTTTCACTTGCTGTGTGCAGAATCCCTTAAAGAATCTTTTGTAGTGATGGCTTTGTGGTCACATATTGTTTTAGTTTCTGCTTATCATGGAAGACTTTTATTGCTCCATCTATTTTGAATGATAGTTTTGCTGGGTAGAGTATCCTGGGGTTGAAGTTATTTTCATTCAGTGCCCGGAAGATCTCACCCCACGCTCTTCTTGCTTTAATGTTTCTGTTGGGAAGTCTGCTGTGATTTTGATGGGTTTACCTTTGTGTGTTATTTGTTTTTTCTCTCTTACAACCTTAAGTATTCTTTCTCAGGTCTCTGTATTTGTTGTTTTAATGATAATATGGTGTGGGGTAGATATATTTTGGTCTGATCTTTTTGGTCTTTTGGAGGCCTCTTGCATCTGTATGGGAATAGCTTTCTCTAGATTTGAGAAATTTTCTGTTACTATTTTGTTGAATATATTACTCATTCACTTTGCTTGCACTTCTCCTTCTTCTGTGCCCATGATTCTCAGGTTTGGTCTTTTGATGGTGTCGGTGAGTTTTTGCATTTTCTTTTCACAAGCCTTGAGTTGTTTAATTAATAGTTCTTCAGTTTTTCCTTTAATTACCATTTCATCTTTGAGTTCTGATATTCTGTCTTCTGTTTGTTCTATTTTGCTGGATTGGTCTTCCATTTTGTTTTGCAATTCTGTTTTGTTCTTTTTTCTGTGGTTTTCCATATCCTGGGTCGTTTCCTCTTTAATGTTGTCTGTTTTTGTCCTGAGTTCATTTATCTCTTTAGTAATCTTGTTCATTGTTTCACTTTGGTGTTTATACAGTGCTTCTATGGTTTCCTTTATTTCTTCTTTTGTTGTTTCAAATTCTCTATTTTTGTTTTCTTGGAATTTCTTGAGTGTCTCCTGTACATTTTGGTTGACAATATTCCGTATCATCTCTATAAAATTGTCATTGAGTACCTGTCGTATTTCTTCTTTTAGATTATTCTTTTGGGCTTCATTGGGTTCTTAGGCATAGTTTATCTTATTTTGTTGGAGTTTGGGTCTGAGTATCTGTTTTCTTCATTTCCCTCTGGTTCCTATACTAATTTTTTGCTGTGGGGAAACTGGTTTCCCTGTTTTTTCTGTCTTCCCGTCATTGCCTTTGGTGTTGTTATTGTCCCTGTACTGTGTGCAATTAAGTATATTCTGGCTTGTAATAATAGCACTAGTGATATTTAGAATGGAGGGGTGAGAGGAGATGGAAAGCAAAGAAGTTAAAGGAAAAGGGAAAAACAAATAAGTAGAAGAAAACAAAACAAGGAAACAAACAAAAAACATTTCAAAGATATAAACAGGGAGAGAAAGTGTACTAATCAACCATAAGCTGAAAAGGCTTTCTTTACTCAGAGTTCTGTGTGCAATGCCACTGCTACAAGCTTTCCCCTTTCCAAGCATACTGGGGGAGGTGACACTGCACCCGCTTTCTCAGGCCGTCATGTTTATTTACAGTTCATGTGGGAAGTGGGTCTTCCCCCCTCTCCTGTGGAGTTTTCCTCCCACTGCCGCTTTTACAAGCTTTCCCGCTCCTGATTGCTGGGTGTGTGCCGCTGCTCCTGCCTTCTCCTGCCCAGCTTGTTTATTTACAGTTCTGTGAGGGATTCCCCTCCCCCCACTTGGGCACTCAGGCGCCCCACCCTCTTTGCGATGTGTCTTTATTGTTCTTATTGCTTATTACTCAGTTTCTGTTTTTTTCCCTGGGTGGGGGTTGGTCTGTCCAGGGGGCTATGCTGATCTGGCCCAGGGTTGTCTGTGGGAGTACTGCGTACCACTTAGCTCACCTTGTGGTTCACATCTTTCCAAGCCGTCTGGGCCCGCACAACTGGTGGTGGCCTGGGGGCCCTCCTGGTTTCTCCTTTTAATGTGAAGTGGAGATGCTATGAGTGGGCTGGAGGTGTGGAGGGGTCAAAGTTTTGCCTCTTCTCAGTGGTTTTGCCTGTAAGGTGTGTCTCCAGCGTTTCTCCAAGATTTCACTTTAGGAGGCACGCTTTCTGCTTCCTCCCTCTAGCTGCCATCTTGGAATCATCTCTTCTGTTCTCTTTAGAAATCACTTGGAATTATATTTTTTCTGTCTTAATAACATAATATTTAAATATATTATATATTTATATATAAAATGTCTATAACATATTTATTTAAATATTTATAACTAAATATTAAATATTTATATATTAAAAATATAAAATTAAAATATTTTTTTCTGTCTTAATAACATAAGACAGAGAATTTCAATGCAATTATCCTGTGAGAAGGCTTTTTCAGTGAAGGTTTTGGTAACTTTTCTTGAAGCAGGTTGTCAGATTTGGTTTTGGACTAAAATGCTATTGTCCTTTAGAATGAAATATTTCTTAATTATTTCTGGCTCAGTCACCTTTACCTTAAAAATTAATATCCATAATAGAAAGGACTTAAAACAAGTACATATAAGCAGCTGAAGCAAAAGCAAGACAAAAGGAATAAACTTACAGGAACAAAATGAGAACAAGTAAATAATAGCAGAAAAAACAAAGTAATAGTGAAATGAAATAATTAAATGCTGATTAGACTTTCTTTTTCTTACAGTTGTAAAAGTTTTTAAATTCCTATCTGATGATATAAAGCAATTATTTTATAACCCTGGGGCAAGTTACCTTAAAATCTTTCTTTCAAGTAAGGATATTATGAGAATCATAGGAGGGAATGTATGTGAAGGCAATCCTAAATTGTAGAGTACTCAAAACATATGTTGAAATTATTAACTGACAAAAGATGAATTGCAGTGATTGGTTTATGCCTTAAAATGTGTTCACTAAAGTAAAAGTAGTGTGATGGCGTAGTGTAAAAATTGGTGATCTTGTCAACTCTTTGCTTTTCATAAAGAATTCAACATGCATTTATTGAGGTGTTTGCAAAGTGTCTGGTCTTCCTGAGAATTACAGGTAGTTAGATGGATAAGTCAGTGCTGACCCTAATGTACTTATAGTTTAGTATTGAGAAAACACACACAAATGGTTGGTTTCAACTGCATAGATAAGTGATAAGATGGAATGTTTGTGTAGGTACAAAGGGAATATAGAGAAAAGGAATTTATCCCACAGTGATCATTAAAGAAGAACATCTGAAGATAAGCCTGAGCTGCATTTTAAAGAAATCTTAGTAGTTAGTAAGAGAAGTATGCTCTGTGCAGAGGAAACAGTATTGATCAAGGCTAGTCATACGAAGTGGGGCAAGGAGTGGTCAGTTATTGAGTGCTGACTTGATTATGGAGAACTGTGATTTGCACGATTTCCTGAGAATCTAGAAGAACAGGCTTAGTGGGAAGAAAAATGAGTTTTCAGCATGCCATATTTGTAGTACATGTGAGAGAGCACATGCATGTCCATGCATGTACAGGAGAAGTTCAGTGGAGAATTCAGGGCTTGAAATTTGGATTTGGAAATGTCAGAATACAAATTAAAATAAATAGTCTCACTCATAGAGGGCATGCATATAAGAAGAGCTATAAGCCAAAAACATCTTAAACTATTTTTGAGGAACACACAGAGAATGAGGAACACATGTTCACAACTGAGAAGCAACAAAGAAGAATGAAGCAAATCAGAATAGAGGGGTCTCAAAATTTTCAATGTAGTTAAGTACAGCAGATAGAGCTAGTAAAAATTATGAAGGCTAGCATTATAAAGGCTGGTTTCTGTGGAGTGTTAGGAATTCAAATATTTTGCTTTTCTCTTTCTCTTGTCTTCTCTATCTCTCCTAATTTCTTAAACTTGACTCCTCTCTGTCTGTCTCTCCTACCTGTTTCTCTCTCTCCCTCTCTTTCTTCTACCCCCTCTCTCTCTCACACACAAGCACCCCTATACACACTTCTGCCCACCACAAATTTCCTTGTCTCCTTTACACAAGCAATGCTGTTGCTGTCCCTAAGCTAGCACTTATGGGCACATCCCAGTTGTGGGAGGTAATTCCTGCATCTGAGGCTAGGAGCACAATTTTCTTGGAACTTGGAGAGACAGGATTCAAGTATCAGGGCCACTGTTTGTTACAGGTATAGAATAAGAGGAGTAGACCAGTTTCATACTCATTTCATAGTCTTATCAAAATAGTTGATGCCATGAATACAATTTGTGTCAAAGTCAGTATGATGATTGAGCCATGATCAAGAGCTGACAAGGTCACGTTATTTTCTGGATCCAAAGCCCTGAACATAACTTGCTGTGGTACTTTAATTTCCTGGAGCTTTCCTTCCCAGTCATGCTTCTTTGTCTTGAAAGTTCACATCAGCATCTGATACCCACAAAAGTCCTAAGTTTTCTTGCTGTCTCAGAAAGTATTTGGCTTCATCCTGGGCATCTTTGTTGCTCCTAAATTGTACTTCTCTCATTCTATTTCCTTACTGACCTATAGCCTAAAAATCACTAACTTTGAAATCATTCCCTTTAATTTATATTGAGTGACTTCCTATTACTCAGTTTCCCTTATAAAGCTAGGTCTTTGCCTGACCAGCAGAGTGTCTAAGCTCCCTACAACAAATTTGATTTATGCCAGTCTATTTTCTTATGGGAGGCAAGTAGAGCTACAGTTCTGTTGTACTTATATTTCTTGAACAGTGCTTCCTTACTTTGCACACATGCCACATGGATTTTGTGTTCCTCCTATCTTCAGGGAGATATTGGCCTCTGAGCCTTGTCACTCTGGAGCCAGCCCCCAGAGTCCTGGTGGCTTTCCAAGGCCCTGCATCAGTGCCATTGTATAGCTTTTTAGCAAAACTTATTTTCTCCACGTTTCCACTATCATTTCTTCTTCTTATATGTCTCCAGAAAGAAAACAAGCAAGTATATGTCAAGAGATTTGTCTTTTCTAACTTCTCTCTTTCCTTCTCCTTTGTTTCAGTTTTCCATCTATTCTAAGAATCAGCTGGTACTCCTCCGACAACTTGAAACACAAGATCAGGGAGGAGGAATGGATTATTGTATCTCAAAAGAACAAAAGATGGTACTAGTCATTTAAAAGGCAAATAATTGTTCTTACAGTCTTTTACCCATAAAGACCTAACAGATTCATAATAAATATTTGTTTCATCATTATAAAACATGAATTATTCTTATGTGTGTTAGGCATGTTGTGAAATCTCTTCCAAGACATTGGGCTTCAATTATCAGGATTACTGTATCATATATATTCAAACTTTGACCTTTAAAGAAGAAGTTTGTTATATAACAGTCAAGGTGAATAATTTTCACCTCAAGGGAATTTTTCCAATTCACTTTCCTCTTTTTTTTTTTAAGGAACAAGATTAAAGTCCATTAGAAGGAAAGAAAGTATTCATGACACATGGGTTCACCTTCCTCCTAACAGAAAATACAGAATCATATAGTCTATTGGCTTTCACTTCCCACTTTAACTTCCAAATGTCCACATTGAATTTAATTCTCCATTGCAGGAATTCTTTCATTCCAGGTGCCTAATGACACCTGCCTCTTTGCTTACCTGAACAGTTTGTTACTTTTCATCATCTGATTGTATAGCTTTTAAGTGTTTTATCTTTCAGAAATCATTTTTGGAAGCAGGTGGAGTATAGACAAACATACATCTATATGCAATTAAGGTAGATTTGATCACTCACTACTTTAGGGAATTTAAATTTTTTCACATTGTTTCTTTGGTTGTGTGCATATGTATAAAATCTCACAAATAGAAGAAATCAGAACATCAGTGATTTTTTTCAAAAGGAAAGATTATATACAAAATTAGTGGAAAAGCCGTCTTAATCCCTAACAACTCACCTAATGAAATATGTAGAGGCAGTTAGTGATTTCACACACTGTAATCCAAAAGAAAGTAATTTGGGTATAGAGTATTCATTTGTCTTTCACTTTTATTCTAGACCTCTGGAAATTGTTGGGATGGATAAATGGACTGTTCATGGCAGCTAATCACTTTATAGGCTTAAAATAAATGGTTTCAGTTCATTACTCAAGGGACCAATTGAATACCCACAATTTCTTAAAAGGCTTATTGAAATTATCTGCTGCCTGATTTACACTGATTAAAATAGAACTTTTAAAAATAAAACTTAGTAGCCTGCAAAGTGATAAAATCCTTGAAAGAAGTAAACTAATGGGAGAGTTCATTTTTTTAAAGCTATCTGATGGTAGGATATATAAAGAAAAACTACCATCTCACACCCCCTCCCCGATTTTGGTGGTACTGGAGTTTGAACCCAGGACCTCATGCTAGGCAAGTGCTCTATCACTTGAGCCACACCTCTAGCCTATTTAGCTTTAGTTACTTTTCAGATAGGATTTTGCATTTTTGCCTGGGACAGGCCTCAGACCGCATCCTCCTACCTATGCCTCCTGCATAGCTGAGATCATAGGCATGTGCCAACACACACAGCTTGTTTGTTGACATGGGGTTTTGCTAGGTTTTTTGCCAGGTTGGCCTCTAACTATGATCCTCCTGATCTCTGCCTCCCATGCAGCTGAGATTACAGGCATTTGCTACCACATCTGACCAACATTTCACCCCTTATATCAATACAAGGCACTTCTGGCTGGTATAAGTATCTCAATGGGTTCATTTGGATAAGATTTTTTTAAATTAATGCAAAAAGCTTACAATTATTGGGACTAAAATTACTCCAGTATGGTGAAATAATCTTATATTAGAACCTTAAAATCTCATGAAGTCTTGCATGTTCTGTATGTTTTGGCTACAGCCCTACCACTTACGTTTTGGATGAAGATGAACCTCGATTCCTTGAAGAAGTTGATTACAGTGCAGAAAGTAATGATGAATTAGACATTGAATTGGCTGAAAATGCAGGAGATTATGAACCTTCTGTTCAAGAAGAAGTACTTTCTGACTCTGAATTATCAAGAACATACCTACCTTGAAACCTCTGCCACCTCTTGTTAACGGCAAACAAAAAAATGAAATATCTTGGTTTTAATTACACTAGAAATTTGAGAGAAGTGAGTTTATAGAGAACTGACTCAAAAAAGACAAAAAATTACTTGGGCCTGTTTGGTTTCAAGACAATAAATATATTATTAATTCATGATAAAATTGGCACTTGTTTTATTTTAAATATTCAGTGCATTTTATATAGCATTGAATTATCAAATAATGGATTTACTTAAAAAAAAAGAAACCCTGAGTGTCATTGCATGACTTTTTATCTCCTATGGTACTTGCAGCAAATGGATAAGTTTGAAGATGTCACAATATCAATTCTAAAATTGTGAGTTACTGAAAACTAATATATATGTACATGGATTTCTGTAGATGTGTTTGTGTTGAGGTGGGTAGATATTGAAGATAAGATTGTTCTTCAGAATCATGTTAAACTATTGAATTATGACTAAAATGATCCAGAACTTGCCTTGAAACCATTACATTCTACATTTACCAAATTAAACAAATAAAAGCTATATCAAATATTGCATTTATTTTGTCATCCTTTTTAACCATCCCCAATTATTTGGTGTATATTACTTTGTAAGAATTCTATAAGGATCTAATATCTGAACATATTGATAAAAAGTTTCTTTAAAAAAAGCCTAATTTACTAGTCTTAAATTTTTGATAGTATATGTATACCTATACCTATCATGAAAGATGAATTTGAACAGATCTTTTCTCTGAAATTATGTCTCATAGATGCACCTAAAATTTCAGTACAGTTAAGAAACTTAAAATGCAGTGCAGATATGGTTTGTTAAATGTGCATTTGTATATCAAGCTTATTTAGTATCTTGTGGGCTCTGCTGAAGTATCTTGTGTGACTTGCTGAAGTGAATTTATTGAGGCCATGCTGATACTAGTATCACAATCCTGTATGTGTCCTGTATGTGTCCTGTATGTGTGACTTGCTGAAGTGAATTTATTGAGGCCATGCTGATACTAGTATCACAATCCTGTATGACTGCAATGAATTTAAACCATTTCTTGTAGTGATATCTTCCAGAGTTTTAACCATCCTGTTGCAGGAATGACTGTCTTCAAATAAAATAAAACAAATTCAGTGACTTTTGACTTTAGACTTCAAGAACTAAATTTCTTTTGTAACAAAACCAAATCCCCAAAGATACTGCATTAATAGGTTCTTGCCAGTATTCAGGTACTTAGGTTTTGGTATTTGTCTTCCTCACTTATTCATACATTAGAATATTTTAAAATCTATTAAAATGGAAGTGAAATTATAACCATGTATTTCAGATTTATGCATTTTTCCAAATCAGTGGTTTTTCTTTGTATTATTTAGGACATTTCATCCACAATGTAGATTTTCTTTGGTGCCTTGGAGTCATATTTAGAAATATAGTATGGGGTAATTGGAAAAGAGGTCCTTTTCTCTAAATAGTCTATGTTTTATTAATCTTAGAAAATAAAAATTAAATAGACTATGAAGTTGAGCCAGCCCTATCAAAATGTAGTAGCCTAATCTACGGATGATCAGGATAATTTAGCAAGGTAAAGTATTATTTATTTACTCATTAATTTATAATTATATATAATTTTATTTTTATATATAAGCAATTACATATTTTGTTACAATTATACTTTTTTTAGGGAATAGATTCTGGAACCTTTATGTCCATCTATAAATTTTTCTTGACCTTTACAGAATTAGAAATGAAAAACCAAGATAGTCATACAGAAAAAGCAACTACAGATACTATAATGTGCAGAATGAACCCCTCGCCATGAAGTTATTTTATATTAAGGGAGAACATCTTTTACCAAATATGTTACAACCTGAACATGCCTTTTGTTAAATATTGATAAGGTTGAAGAGGTTGTCTTTATAGTTAGGAAATTTTTTTCATAAGCCACAAATAGCTTTGGAAAAATAAAAAAAATATTTTTAAACCCTAGCATTCCTAATTAGAGGTGTAATTAAGTTTCATCAGCTGTAAGTAGCTGAACTGGCCCTAATTTTTATCTGTATGGCCTCATTTCTTTTCAGGATTTCCAAAGAATGGTTGAGATGCCATCAGTGCCATAGTCCTGAAAATCAGTATTTTTCACTGTGCAGTGATAAAATATGATCAGCTGAGTCTAACGACAGAGTCTAGACTTTTTAAATCTGCCTTGTGTTTGGAACTTTGAATTTCTTAAATGTCATTTTGGTCTAATCCAGTAATTCTCAAGCAGTGGTGTGCACGAGCATCAAAATGGAGTGCTTCTCAAAACACAGACTGCTGACTGTGCAGACCTGGGCTGAAGTCTGACAACCTGTGCTTCTCACAGATTCCCAGGTGATAGATGATGCTGCAGAACCACACTTTGAGAATCACTGCTGTAGTCTGCTATTTGAGCACCATAGTTTCTGGAAAATCATAGGGCAAATGGACTGGAAATTAGCTCTAAGGAGAGTTTAGATTAAAGAATAGAATAAAGAGAATAGATTTACAGAGGTCAAATAAGGCCACAGGGTCACTCAGGAATTAGCCCCATGTTTTTACCACAAAAGGAGATTCTATCCTTGGCCTTTCCTCAGACAGTAAGGACTGTTACAAGCTCAAGGATCTATCTTGGATTAATGAAATGTATTTAGGAAAGGTAAAAATCTATGGTTCACAGTGGCTTTGTATTGTGGCCAAAGTCTTGTAAATATAGGAAGTATAATCAGTCTCTGCCTCTTTTGCTAGTTTTTGTGTGGTATTTAAAAGTAGTGTTCTAAAATCAAATTACAGATTAGTAACCTGGAGTTCTGCTTCAGATGGTATGCTAACAGCAATGAGTCTGCTATTTCTAAACTTCAAATGTCCAACTTTATGTTAGTGAAATGGATAATACAATATGTACTAATGGAATTGGTTTTGTGCATGATCCAGAAATAAATGACAGTAATGAAATAATAAATGTATCCTTATAAATCCCTTCGTTTCTCTATATGTGCTTTAATCATTACAAAATATGAATTGAAAATGGATAGATTTTTCTCTTACTTTGATGATTTAGTAGCTGTATGTAAACCTTAGTTCTTCCCATTAGGAAAAACATATTGAAGCAATATTTCAATTGGAACACTATTCTACTTAATATAATTAATATTAAGTAATTACTTCTCTGATTAAAATAATCCCAATGCCTGTGACAAAGGAAATCTAGAAGAGAGTTTCATCTTCTTTGTGACAATGAGCATTTTGAAATGTCACATATCAGTTTTCCATTATTAAGGATATTTACAACACATTTTTCCTTACCTATACTGGGCAGATGGAAGGCGACTTCTAGTGTTCTGTGGTCATTCTGTTCTGCTCCACCTTTAAAGTCTTGTTTGCACTGCAAACTTCTTGAAACCCTCTATCAAATCTTACCTTTTCTTTAGATCTCTGTGGGTTATTGGTGGAATTGGAGTATACTTTTTTCAATGTGAGGTTGCTAACTGCAATGCCTAAGTACAAGCGAATGGCCCTTTTATGGTGGCATTTCCTGCACTATACAGGCTAGTCAGAGTGCTATTTTGCAGTCTGGGATGTGGTTGACATTGTTTCTTGAGAACTGCAGTGATCTTTGTGTATGCATGTACACTCGTGTGTATACCTAGTCATAAACCACTATGATGTAGAATGGCTTTGTGGTACCCTCCTGTTTCTAAACCCAGATAACTTTAAAGGGATAGCTTCCAATATTTAAAAAGGGTTTGCTTTTATGATACCAAATGTGGGATAATTCCTCTCAAAGACATCACATATGGCAAATATGAAGAAATTGTAAAAGGTAAAGATGCTTGTTATTTTTTTCAAAAGCTTGTTATTAAAAATTGAAATAGGAAAGACTAGGGTTGAGCCATTAAGAGTAGTCTGTACCTCAGAAAATAGATTGGCATTTCTGAAGATTTTTTCTGAAAGTATAATAACGTAGGGAATTTTACACTATTTAATGCTAACTATTTACTAAAGTCAAATTATGTACTCTATAGTGTCATGACTTTATACCTTCTAATTTTTGCCTGGTATCATCTGTTTGCTTCTTTTCCTCATAATCATTTTTAGAAATGGCTGACATTTCATCTGTTTTCTTTTTCTTTAAGAAAGTGGGACAAATAAACAGTGATTGAATTGCATAATTCCATATAGAAAAATTTTGAAATCTGAAAATACTCCTTTTAAAGGATTGTCACTTATATTTAATGTAGAGAGGAATATCCAGGGCATACTTGTCAACCTTTACTTCTCCCTCCTAAAGAGCTATGCAAAATAAAAATAAAAATTGTCTCCTGAATATCCACTCTCCCCTTTGCTTAACCAGTGCTCTAAGGTTACCAATTTTTGCCACACCTTCAGAGGGGAGCACCTTACCTGAACTGTACCATCTGGCACATACCATGTGCTCACCACAGGGATTGGGCTGGAATGGGGATGTGGTGGTCTAAGCCAGTCTAAGCAGAGTGAGTGTCTGTACTCTGTCCTTTCGTATCCCTTTTTTGATATGAAAGGACAGAGCGACTGGCAGTTACCATACAACAATGAAAGGAAAACGTTCTTGAGACAAGCCAATGTTGAAAGGACAGAGCCAAGATGTTGAGAGAATCTGAGTGTTTTATTATCTTATCTCCCCATAACAAGCAGTACTTGAAACCTCAGATTGCATCAGCTCTGAGGTCTTCATTGTTTAAGCTTCAAATAAAATTTTGTTACTAGTAAGGTTTATCTGCTATGCAGATATGTCTGAAACCCTATATAAAGGCCAGAAACCTTCAGGGTACATTACAAAAGAGGTGACTCCACCCAAAGCACATGTCCTAAGAGAGTCAAAGGAAGGATGAAGTCTTTTACCCAGAGGAGGACTCTGGGTGGGTGAAAACAGCAGACACATTCATTTATATATATATATATATATATATATATATATATATATATATATATATTTTTTTTTATCTACTAGAAAATTTTGCTGGGCCTGGAATGAGCCACATTTTTAAAATTACTTGTCTAAATGCGGAATATTTCTGCCACTGATGCTTGTCATTGGTTTGTTCAGAGATAAAATCTCCAGAGTTCTCTCTAGTAGTAATGATGGCCATAAATGTTAAATATTAATATTGAAATTGAGAACCTCTTTAAGTGCTCAAGACCCAAGGAGAATCAGAAATCCCTTTGCCTTGTTACATCAATTAGACCAATTATGCAAAACTGAGAATGGGAGTTACAGATCTCTAGTCTAAGCAAACATAATAAAGTCCTAGCATTGTTCACTTAGCTGTTTCAAAACTATTTCCATCCACCCACTGGTGAGAACTGCAAATCCCTGCTTTGTCATCCATAAGGTTCAAAAATATAGAGCATTTCAATAGCCCTAGGGCAGGCTTCCCTAAGATACCTCGGTTCAGCATCACAAAATCACTATTAAATAGCCACCATTAGCCTTTCCATCTTAACTGTGAGGAGGTTGAGAGTCCTTGGTATACAGCTGAGCAGAGCTTGGACAATTGGCAAAGACCCTGGTGCTTCTTGCTCACTCAGGTAGCCTGTGGTATATGCCTCCCTTTGCAAGCAAGCCAGTCCAGTTAGCCTCATGTTTTCCAGTGTCGTACTGCAAAAATACTCAACTGTTTTATCATCACATGCCACTGGATTCCTAAGGGGGATGAGGAGAAATAAAATCAACAAAATACCTGGTATGTGTTAAGCACTCTCCTGGGTGCTTTGTGAAAGTAATCTCAATGGAAACATTTTCTTTCTTAGCCCAAGGAATGATTCTCATATTTTCCAAACTACTATTTTATGGAAGGCAATACATCCAATGGTGTTTCTGATCATTTTATCTTCTTTTTTTTAAAGTAAAGAGGCCCTTGAGTCTTCTTTTATTTTATGTTTAACAAAATGGGAAATAGTTTAGTATAAGCTATTTTCTATCTAATCTGATTTATCATAAGGCTTGGTTTTCTTTCTGAGATGGTGAGGGGAAATAATTTTGTCTGATGTACTCCCCTAAAGTGGTATTTTGTCCAACAGACTTATCTAAAGTAAATTTAATTTACTTCATTTTCCTCAAAGAATTTATGTTTTTATTAGAAAGGTAGTTTACTCTGTTGCTTCATTATCACTTTAAGTGGCAGAACCACTAAGTAAGTTTTAGAAATGAATTCACAAGAACTATTTCCAGATGCAATATTAGAGGTTATAAATAACCATATTTTTATAATACAAAAGAAGAGAAGATGACCTAAATATTCTACTTTGTATTAGTTTATTGTAGAGTTGTTGGCAAAACTTTTATAGAGAATGCTTTATTTATTAGTGGATTAAGCTTTGCTAGGCTCATGATCAAAGTATTGTAATTCTCTTACTGTGAGTGCAGCAGTAAGGAACTGGAAAGAGGATAACTACCTCTGACCATTCTGACCAGGTGCCATTCATGTCTGCCTTGTAGAAGACATCCATTGTAGACAATTCTTAGGATGTGCACATCAAATTCAAATGCAGAGGCATCTTAAGCAATGAGCTGTGAGACCATTATCTGTTTCATTTGATATAGGAAACTTCACCGTATCCTTACAAAGAAGCCTATCAAACTTACAAAGCCTTTAGATAAGGCTATTACAAAGAGTGCCATTTAGTCCAATATTGAGAGTGAATAAAAGAATGACTTTTTGCTTTGATTATACCAAAGGCTCCCATTTGCAGAGTATGTACTATGTTATGGGCATAGATCTGTGTGCCACATTTGTGTGTGTGTGTATATGCACACACATATATACATACATACATATATGCTTATATATGTATAAGTGTCTTCAATGCTCACAACATGATAGGTATTATTACCACTATTTCACAAATACAGAAATTAAAGGCCACATAGCTAATAAATGTTAGAAAATCAGTTGATTCTAAAAAAACAGCTGCTGAAAACTATCATGGGATTTTACAAAGTTGTTATTTTAGATTTCACAGTATCTGACTAAGGAGCACATTTCTTAGCCTATATGGTTCCAGGATGGACTTACAGACAAGGGCCTACCATTTTACTGCCCCGCTGGAATAGATGCTATTAAAAAATGAAATAATACACTTTAACTCCACACTCAACCTTGAAGCTTGGAAACATTAGTAAGATGGCCTCTGTTTCATCACATTTACCTTCTCAGTGGTATCTCTGCTCAGGGTTCTGTC
Organism: Castor canadensis; assembly: GCF_047511655.1. Lineage (NCBI taxonomy): Eukaryota > Metazoa > Chordata > Mammalia > Rodentia > Castoridae > Castor > Castor canadensis. Next base: position 90,477,448 of record NC_133398.1, read on the forward strand.
TCTCCATCGCCTGCCTCCTTGAGGGTAAGAATGATTTTCAACCACTACATGATTTAGCTTCCCAGTTATACTCACCACAGACTTTTTCGTTGTTGTTAAAACAAAAAGAAGTAGAAGTAGAATTGTCCTTTTGTCTAGATTGGAATAAAGAGAATATGGCTATTACAAAAAGATCATGGACTAAAAATTTTTAAATAGCAAATATATGGTTCTAAGGTAAATATCCCCTATGCTGTTTGTCTTAAAATCCAAAGATTCTATATAATGAGAAACCACTTATCACTGAAGTTGGAATATGAGTGTTCCCTCTTGGGAGAAATACCCCCAAGTTAATCTGCCTGGTACACTATGGAGAGGTAGTTCAAGGGGTGTACATAGAGATGAGCTATGGCTACAATGAGTAATAAATTATACTTGCAGGTTCCATCTGTCGGTGGGACCTAGAGAGAGGTAGTCTCACACATATGGGAGGGCTCCAACGGCTCAGAGAAGAGAATCAAATGGCCTGAACCTATTGCTGAATCAGCAGACAGTGACAGGACCCTGTGTTGGATCAGGAGCCAGCCCATGCCTAAAGAACTGAAGTTTTAGATTGAATAATAATGTCAACTTGTACAAAAATGGAACTTCTTTTCACAGATTTAGCAAAAGCGAAAAGTTGTTTCAGAAAGAGTTCCATTTTACAGGTCCACATAGGAAGACAAACCAAAACTTTATTTTTAGTTCTTTAGTATTTAACTATTTAACTTTTAAATAATCCCCATCCCTTGTCAAAGGCATTCCTATCTGCTTGAGACTTTATAAGGATACCTGTAACACACAAAGGTGTGAGTTCTCCATTGGTCTTTCAAGTGATTATTCTTGTATTTGATCTCCCCACTTACCACCACCACTGTGTGTCCTTCAGAAGTCCACAGTAGGCTTGTTTGGTTGTTCCAGTTTGGTAATCCTGGAATTGGTGGATGTTTTTCAAATTACCTGACTCTGTTTAAAGGGATAGAGTATGCTCTCTCTTAGGTATTGTAACTTGGGCATGAAGAATCAACCTGAAGTCACGTTTTTTCTGTTAAAGGTATAAGAATCAGCTTAGGTTGGGTCTTTTCTGTCAAGGGATTTAATCAGTAACCACCACTATTACAAATGTTAGCCTCACTAACTCATTTACCATCCACTCACTTCATGGACTCTGCTTAATTGATAAAAGTTTCTATTAAAAACAAAGGGTTGTTTTCCTCAGCCAGGCAAATTCCTATTTCTACTAGATGCCCTGGTTCTGGAGCTGATAACCTAAAATAATTCTTGCTTCCCTGAACTTTTAAACTTCTTTGTCTCCAAAACCTCTTTCCCCAACCTATCTATCCCCTTTCCAATTAGCCAACCATGTAGACTGTGAAACTAAAACCTGCCCAATCCAGGCAGCCTTGTGTGAGGTAAAATCCAGGTAGTCTTCCTGCCTGCTGTGTGCTTGCTAACCAGACTCTGTTGTGCACCCTTCTGCAGAAGTAAATTTTGCCTTGCCTATTGACTTCACGTGTTGTCTCTCTTGTGCCACCCCAATATCCTGAGTTCATTTCTAACATATGTAAAATGTCCCCAGAAGGCTGTGTCAAAGGCTGAGAGGTCCACAGCTTGTGGCACTGTTGAGAGGTGATCTGATCATGAGGTTCTTAATCTGATAATGGGTGCGTTCCTAGCTGAATGAGCCATGAGAAGGTGGAGCCTGGTTGGAAGAAGTAGCACACCATTGGGGTCAGGCATGGTGTTACATGCATTTAATCTCAGCTACTAGGGAGATAGAGATTAGGAGGTTTGAGCCTATCTGGAAAAAATATAAAAACTAAACAAGTGCTAGGAGCATGGCTGACGTGGTAGAGTGCCTGCCTAGCACGTGTGAGGCCTCACTGTGCCCTTTGTAATGTGATGTCCTGCCTTGCCACAGGCCCACACTGATGGTACCAAGTGACTATGGACTGAAACCTCTGAATCTGAGCCAAAAGACTTCATCCTTTTAAGTTATGTAAGGTATTTTGTCACAGTGATTAAAAGCAACTGACAAAACTGGTACTAGGACTTGGGGTAATTGCTTTGATTATAGCTGACCATGCAATACAGAATCCTTTGGAATAGGTTTGTGGGAGGAATTTTCAAAAGTTTGAAGGAGTAAGCTAGAAGATACATAGAATATAAGCAGAAATTAGTGGAAGATTCTGATGGAAGCTCAGAAGACCAGAAAACTGATAGGAATGTGCACATTAAAGACTATTCAGTTGGGCATGGAGGCAACACACCTGTAATCTTAACACTTGGGAAGATTGTGAGTTTGAGGCCCACCTGGGCTATACAACAAGTTCCAGGTGAGTCTGGGCTACATAGCAAGACCCTTTCACAAAAAAAACAAAGGCGACACACAACAGTAACAACTACAACAAAAAGGACTGTGCTCGTGAGGTTAAAAATAGTAACAAGAACTCTATTGGGAATTGAACTACAAGCCACTTATGTTACATTCTGGCAAAGAACTTGTCTACATTTTGTCCTTGCCCTGCAATTGTGTGAGGCTGAGTTCTAAAGTGACAGACTAATCTGTGGTGGAAATTTCAAGGAAGTACATGTCACATGGATATTGCTGTCTGCTTTCAACCAGATTTATAGTGAAAATTGGGAACAAAACAGAGTGGAAAGATTTGAAAAACTTGCAGTTTGGCTAGAAAAACAGATATTTAAAGTTGGGACTGAGGAAGATGTGGTTGTTGAAGAGATTAGAGCCATTAAAAAGAAAACAAGAATTTTCATCCAGGCAATAGAAAAGATGCCTTGAGGGCACCTCAGAAATTGGCCAGACCCTACCCATCACAGGCTTAGGGGTTTAAAGATGTAAACTCATTGGAAAAAGACTTTGTTTTGAGAAGAGAGCTCAAGAGTGCTCTGCTCCCACAAGGCCACCTAGGAGAGTGTTTGCCTACTTTCAGTGCAGGCACTCAGAGGGTGCTGCATCCATGGGTCAAGGAGATGCAGCTACCACTTGAGCTGACAGCAGGCCTTGGCATTGTTCACATGATGCTGGTTTTATAAGAATGCAGAATGAAAGAGTTATGGGTTCTTTGAGGTTTCTACCCAGATTTCAAGGGAAGGCCTGAGAGGCCAGATAATGTGTGACAGGATTAGAATCCCTGAAGCTAGCCCCTGGGATGGCAATGTGTGAAGCTGAAGCTGCAATGAACCCAGAAAGTTAGAGATGCCAAGAATGTGGAACATTCACCATGGAAAGCCAAAGGAGCTGTTATCATACCACCTTGTGACCTGCATTCCAGATAAGGAGCTGCAGGATTTAATGTGTGCCCTGCTCAGTTTTGTCTTGCTTTTGCCCAATCCATCCTTTCTGTTCTCCTATTTCTCCCACTTTGTAGTGGTAATGTGCCTATCCAACCATTGTCTCTTGTAAGTATATAAATTGCTGTTTTGTTTTTATAGGAGCTTGCAGTTAAGAATTTGTCTGGAGTCTCAGAGGAGATATGGAACTTGGACTTTTTTTTATTTTATCATTTTTACATTTACTTACATGTGTATACGTTATTTGGGCCACCTTCTCCATCCCCCCCTTCCCCTGCTTCTGGGTAGAACCTGTTCTGCCCACTTGTTCTCCGATTTTGTTGAGGAGAAAGCAAAAGAGATAATAAAAAACCATAGCATTTTTGCTAGTTTGGGTTAAAGATAGCTATACAGAGAGATTCCTAGCATTACCATGCATATGTGTATTACAACCCATATTGGATCATCTCTACCAGACCAGACCCCTTCACTACTTCCTAGTCCCCTTCCCATAGTGGCCTCTGTCAGTTTAAAATTACTATATTCACTTCTATACAGTGAGTATATTAACAACATTCAAGTTTTAGATTTCCTTCCCTTTCCTTTTTCCTCCCGTGTGTGCTCTCCCCTTAGTGTGTGATGTATATCCAATAATATTACTGCATTTGCTCTGGGTCTATACTTCGCATATGAGGGAGAACATGTGATTTTTGGCCTTCTGAGCCTGACTACTTTCCATACATGCTCTTTCCCGTACTAACCTCAAGGTTTCACGTCTGATATTAAGGTCCTTAATCCACTTTGAGTTGATACTAGTACAAGGTTACTAGTTTCACTTTTCTACGGGCAGATAACCACTTTTCCCAGCAACATTTGTTGAAGAGGCTGTCTTTTCTCCATCATATGTTTTTGGCACCTGTGTCAAAAATAAGATGTGTTGTCTTCTTTAATTCATATCTCTCTCTTTTTTAATAGTGTTCTTTGTTTCACTTTGGTGTTTGTTGAAGTCCTCTCTGAGTTCATTTATTTGTTTCTGTGTCTTCTCATGTTCTTTATTTTTGGTGTCTTGATATTTTTTGAGTGCATCTTGTACTTTCTGGTCAACCATGTCTACTATCTTCTCCATGAGTTTCTCAGTGATTTCTTCTGATTTCCTTTTTGAGGGATTTTTTTTGTGAGTGTCACTGGGCTCATTAGTGACATTTATCTTTTTTTTTTTTGGTGTCAGGAACCAGGTCTCCATTTTCTTCATTTCCCACCAAATCCTCTATTGAATTAATTTTTTGAGGAGTGTTGATCCCATTCCTCTTTCTTCTCCCCATTGCTCTAATTTTTGCTATGCAACTATGTTCTTGATAGGCTAGTTGGTGGATTTTTTTCTTTATTCATATATTTACATGCACATACATTGTTTCAGTCATTTCTCTCCCCTGCCCCCCTTGCTTCCAGGCAGAACCTGTTCTGCCCTTTCCTCCAATTTTGTTGAAGAGAAGACATAAGCAATAATAAGAAAAACAAATTGTTTTTGCTAGTTGAGATAAGGATAGCTATACAGAGAGGTTCCTAGCATTGCTTCCATGTAGAAGTGTGTTACAACCCGAATTGATTCATCTCTACCTGACCTCTTCACTACTTCCCGGTCACCTTCCCATATTGACCTCTGTCACTTTAAGGTTACTATATTAGCTCCTCTGCAGTAGGGACATCAAACACTTTCAAGTTTTTGGTTTCCTACCTATCCCCATTCCTCCTGTATGTGCTCTCCCCTTGTTATGAGACCCAAGCCCAACCACATTGCTATATTTGCCCTAGATCTAAAGTCCACGTATGAGGGAGAACATACAATTTTTGGTTTTCTGAGTCTGGCTAATCTTGCTCAGGATGATGTTCTCGAGTTCCAACCATTTACCTGCAAATGATAAGATTTCATTATTCTTCAAGGCTGAGTAAAATTCCATTGTGTACAAGTACCACATTTTCTTAATCCATTCATCAGTTGTGGGGCATCTTGGTTGTTTCCATAACTTGGCTATTGTGAATAGTGTTGCAATAAACATGGGTGTGCAAGTGCCTCTGGAGGAACCTGTGTTGTATTCTTTTGGGTATATCACTAGGAGTGGGATTGCTGGATCATATGCCAGATGTATGTTTAGTTTTTTAAGAAGCCTCCATATTGTTTTCCAGAGTGGTTGCACCAGCTTGCATTCCCACCAGCAGTGTACAAGTTCCTTTTTCTCCACATCCTCACCAACACCTGTTGTTGGTGGTGTTTTTGATAATGGTTATTCTAACAGGGGTAAGGTAGAATCTTAGTGTGGTTTTGATTTGCATTTCCTTTATGGCCAGAGATGGTGAGCACTTTTTCATGTGTTTTTATGGCCATTTGGATTTCTTCTTTTGAAAAAGTTCTGTTTAGTTCAGTTGCCCACTTTATTGGTTCATTGAATTTGGGAGAGTTTTAGTTTTTTAAGTTCCCTGTATATCCTATTTATCAGTCCTTTGTCTGATGTATAGCTGGCAAATGTTTTCTCCCACTCTGTGGGTGGTCTCTGCAGTTTAGAGACCCTTTCTTTTGTTGTGCAGAAGCTTTTTAATTTCATGTAGATCCATTTGTCCATCCTTTCTCTTAGTTGCTGATCTGCTGGGATTCTATTGAGGAAGTCCTTGTCTATACCTATTGCTTCCAGAGTATTCCCTGCTCTTTCCTGTACTAACTTCAGAGTTTTAGGTCTGATATTAAGGTCCTTGATCCATTTTGAGTTGATACTAGTACAGAGTGATAAACATGGATCTAGTTTCAGTTTTTTTGCAGGCAGATAACCACTTTTCCCAGCAACATTTAGTTGCCTGTTTTCTTTCCCTTGATTTAATTTTTCTGTTATGACTGACTTGGTTGTTAGCTGGGTTGATGTGCTCTTTCTGTCCCTGGCGTGGAGGTGTAATTTAGTAATAACAAATTTACAGGTTCGATGCCAGACCAGTTGTTTACATAGTATACAGAAAACCCCTTGATTGTAATATCTGTAAACACTGGGAGTTGGGGCAGGTAATGGTTATTAGACTAGAGATAGAAACTTACTTGGGTAATTGGTAAAGGTAGCACAAAAAGGGGGAGGCTGGAAAAGGGGTGGGTGGGTGTGGGAAGAGGTATGGGACTGCTGGGTTTTATGGCCCTGGGGTGTATTTCTGTCATTGTAGTGGAGAGTGCTTGTGTCAGGGATTGCAGGGGGCTAGGGATGTATACAGTTGGTACAGTAGGCTAGTCAATAGGTGTGAGTGTGTAGGAGGGAGAAGTAGTATAGTGATAGGTTGAGGAAGGATAGGAGGGGGAGGCAAAGATGGGGAGAGAGTGGATGAGAAGGGGCAGAAAGAGTAGTTTTGAGGGAGAACATGGATTGTAGCACAAGAAAAGGGGAGAATGCAAAGGGGATAGGAATAGTAATAAGAAAATAGTGCCAGTAAAATTAATAATAGTAATAATAATAATAAAATGCCAGGTACAGCAACAACAAGAAATTCAGTCTGCTTCATAAAAGTTCCAGTTATTCCTTTGGTGTCCAATCCTGGTATTGGCACTTAATACTCTGGGCTTTGTGCCCTTCATTGGACAGCTTGGGGTGGATATGGCTGGAGGGTTTTTATTTCTTTTTTTCCCCATTTTCTTTGGTCTTATGGGCCATTCGATATAAGTGGGAGCTCTGATGTGGTCTCATCAGGTGACTGGCTTGTGAGTAGTATTTGGTTCCTTCTGTCCATGCGGAGGTTGCAATTGGGGCCTGAGGTAACTCACTGACAGTTTGTGCAAGGTGTTCAGAGCTGTTGTTTTCACCAGGTCACAGCTGCACTGCCCTGCAGCTGCAACTCTAGTGGGCTCCTCCCCCAGCAAGGTGGGGCAATTCAGTTGTGAGTACCACATGGAGATTTTCCCAGTTGTTAGAAGCAATTAAATGCTCTTTTAAGAGTCAGTCCTTGAATTTTATCTGCACCTAATGTGATGCCAGTTATTATTTTGGCTAGAAGCAATCAGTTACCCAAGTGTAGCTCCCACATCTCAAGGTGGTTTCTGGGACTATGGAGCTCAGGAATTCTGATTCCCTACCCTAATTGTCATTTTGAATCTCTCTGGAACTTGAACTTTTGAGAAATGCTGAAACTGTTGAGGCTGTGACGACTCCTGGAGATGAACTAAATGCATTTTGCATTATGAGGTGGACAAGACCCTTTGTCAGGTGCACAGTATTGTGGTTTGAATATTGAAGTGTTCCCTGAAGGGTCATGTCTTGAAGGCTTGGTTCCTAACTAATGACATTATTGAGAGGTGCTGATTGGATCAGGAGGGCACGATCCTCATCAATGGATCCATTGATGAGTTCAGTACTGAATGGGCTACGTGGTGGCAACTAGTTAGAGGAAGTCGGTTACTGGGGGCATGACTTTGAAGAGCACATCTTGACACCCCTGCCCTCCCTCTTGTGCTCTGTTTTTTCTTTCTGGCTATCATGAGGTGAGCAGCTCTCTGCTATGGTGTCCTGCCTTACCACAAGCCTACAGTGATGAGTGCAAGGAAGGATGGACTGAAGCCATGAGCCAAAATAAGTCTTTCCCCCTTTTATGTTGGTTATGTCAGGTATTTTGTCACAAAGATGAAAAATGGCTAACACATTAGGTCTACTTTAATAGCATGAGATTAGTTTGCTTTAGGTGGGGGAGTAAATGTTCACGTAATTAAATCACCAAACATTTGTCATGGCTTGTTAGGTTATATACGTAATGGTACAACTCAGTTTAGTCTGTTTCCACAATTACATTAATAACAAGGTAAAGGAAGGAAAGCAAAAGATGTTCTACAGTCTTTGTATCTTGACTTAAAACTGCCTCTTCATTTTGGCTCAAAAATGTCCAGAAAACTTCATGAAAATTGAAGACATTTTAATCAATGAAACTCTAGAAGGGAAAACTCAGGAAACCTTTGTACCTGACTAGTTTAGTCTTTGTATCTTTATCAGATCTATGAACTTATTCTGTTGTCTTCATTGGTAAAACTAGGTTATAATATTAAAAAGGAAAAATCATAGATTCCAGGATGGGTACAATGTGTGAAATTTGTGCATAATGAATACTTCAATGCCTTAAATAGCTACTACAACAAGAAACAAAACCCAGGAAGCAGAGCTTGGGTAAAAGAGCATGCTTGTTGGACTTATCAGACCTGAGTTAATCTCCTATTTCCTTGTTATTTAACCAATTGAGTGGTCTTCCACAAGCCGCTGGATTGCCTCTGAGTCTGAGTTTTCACATCTAAAATGGCAGCAATGATGCTGATTTTAGGTTGTCCTATAGACTTTATTACATTTGTAGGATGTTAGGTACAAAAATTGACACAAAATAGCAGCTCAATAAATAGTGTAACACTGTAGGTGGTAGCCCCTTTGGCTCCGTTTCAGTTATTTTACAAAATATTTTGAATTTTTCTGTCCTGCTGAAAGGGCCCTCTGAAGTCATCAAGACCCATTGTCTTTTTAGGTGAAAAAATTCAGTCCAAGAGAGGTTAAATATGGCGACATCACCCAGCTTCCTGATACCCCCCGTCAGATCCTTTCTGATGAGTGCGTTCTGCTGGCACAGCCATTTAGGCTGAGCAGAGCTGACTCTAATTGAGGTTTGTTTCATATTCCATCGACAATCTCATTGCCCATCATGGCACTTACAGCTTTGACTTTATAGCTTTGGGAAGCACCTTAGAATATAATTGCAAACACTCTACCCATCCAAATTGTGTACTCCCTTTGCCTAATAATGAGGCTTTTAAGTGATGCCATCGTACAGCAGGAAGATAGCTCTTGTGAAATGAGAAATCAGAGCAAATGGGGTTGGGTAATTTGCTTTTCAGTGACACCACATGTCTGACATTGGTCTGCAGTTTCATTGGTACACTGTGAATTTTGGTTTTTGGTTTTTTAAAATTATTTATTCACATGTGCATACATTGTTTGGGTCATTTCTCCCTCCTGCCCCCCTCCTCCACCCACTCCCTTCCTCCCCCCCACCCTTAGTTCCAGTCAGGTCCTGTTCTGCCCTTATCACTAATTTTGTTGAAGAAAAGACATATGCATGATAAGGAAGACAAAGCGTTTTTACTAGTTGAGTTAAGGATAGCTATACAGAAATATTCCTAGCATTGCTTTCATGTACACATGTATTACAACCCATGTTGATTCATCTCTAACTGATCTTTACACTGGTTACTGATCCCCTTCTCATGTTAACTTCTGTTGCTTTAAGGTTTCTGTATTATTTCCTCTGGAGTGGGGACATCAAATGCTTTCATAGTTTGGGTTTTCTATCTATTCCTGTATCTCCTGTATGTGCTCTCCCCTTGTCATGTGATCCAAGTCCAACAACATTGCTGTATTTGCCCTAGATCTAAAATCCACATATGAGGGAGAACATACGATTTTTGGTCTTCTGAGCCTGGCTAACCTTGCTCAGAATGATGTTCTCCAGTTCCACCCATTTACCTGCAAATGATAAGATTTCATTCTTCTTCATGGCTGAGTAAAATTCCATTGTGTATAAATACCACATTTTCTTGATCCATTCATCAATAGTGGGACATCTTGGCTGTTTCCATAACTTGGCTATTGTGAATAGTGCTGCAATAAACATGGGTGTGCAGTTGCCTCTGGAATAGCCTGTGTTGCATTCCTTTGGGTATATCCCCAAGAATGGGATTGCTGGATCATATGGCAGATCTATGTTTAGATTTTTAAGAAGTCTCCAATTTTTTTTCCAGAGTGGTTACACCATACACTGTGAATTTTGAAAGGCATAAAGTGTCAAGTCATTGCCTAGATGCCATCTAAGATTTTTATTCTTTTGTAAAGTTGTAGCAAATATCTTAAGACTAATATCCACTCCCCATACCATTATGTTTACTATACTTTTTATTGCTTGCAGTTCTACCAGAAATGAGGTTTACCTTTCTTGTTACTAAAATTATTTGATTTGGCTTTTCCTCTTTGAAACAGGTTTGAGTCTCACCAATTATTGCATAATACCATTCCTGTTAAGCACAGCACAGCACTTGGCTGGTGGGGCAGTAATCATGCTACTGTATTCTAATTTTATTCAGGATGGCAATGAATCCCAGGACAGATCATGATTGATCTAGGCCAATAAATAACTGACATCTCATTCTTCTTTATCAAATACTTTCCCAGCTTCCCTTTCAGGTAAGAGTAATCCAGTGACCCAGTGAACCTTATAACAAAGGTTGCTGCAGGGGTTCTGGGAAATATCTCTTTCTGCTAAGAAGAGAGAGGCATGTACAAAAGCAGGGCCTTTTCAGCTCCTGGCAATACTGATGCTTCCTTCCTTTGAAAGGGGCTGTGATGCCTAGAGTTGTAGCATCCATCTTAAGAACATAGGGATGGTTATGATTTGAATATAAAATGTTCCTCACAGGCTCATTTGTTAAAGTCTAGGTCCCCAGTGGTAGCCCTATTTTGGGAGGTTCTGGAACCTGGGGTCTCACTGGAGGAAGTAGGTCATGCAGGGCAGGGGAGAGGGTATCTTGTCTCTGGTCCCTTCCTCTCTCTCTCTCTCTCTCTCTCTCTCTCTCTCTCTCTCTCTCTGCTTCTTGTCTATCTTGAGCTGAACAGCTCTCTGCCACAGGCTTTCACTGCCATGATGTTTTGCCCAAGTACACGGGACCAAACCACCATGTACTAAGCCCTCGGAAACCATTAGCCAAAATAAATGATTCCTCCTGTTAAGTTTCTCTGTCAGGTGTTTTGTCACAGCAATAGGAAAGGTAACTAATATAAGGACTAAATAGCAAAGAAATAGTGGAACATGAGATTCAGTCTTTATTGCTATGGACATTGGCACCAAACCAGCCTTGACTTTCTTTCTGTACTTTATCACTTAGGTTATTTTTGGGAGTGGGGGTTGTTACTTGCTGCCTAATGCATCCTGACATTTACATGAATGTACCTTTTTCTTTATTTTCACACTGTTCACAGGAGTGTTGGAAAGTATTTTTCATGTGTGTCTTCTGCTTCTGCATATCTTGTAAGCAGAGGCACTTAAGGCTTTTATTCAAGCCTATCTTTTCAAGGACGTCTGTAGAGCAGATCACCTGTGGACACAGAGATATTGTCTTTTCTCAAGGAGAGGGCTGATTTGTTTGCTGACCAGTATAATATATACAGTGTCAATCTCTTGGGGAAAGCTTAGACAGTTTTGTTTATTGCCTCTTATAAAGGATTAGGGTTGCCTAAGCCTGGAATTGGAAATAAGACTTGACAGTGGATGATAAAGGCGGGAAAAGGAAATGAAGAGAAATCAAGCTTCATTCTCAATATTTTTTGGCTTGAAAGTGTAACCTGTAATTGAGGTGGGAAATATGAGTAGGAGAGTAGTGGAATGGTAAAAATAAATGAGATGTAGGTGGGATGTGTGTTATCAACCAGGAAATAGAGACCGAAGAACATTTAGCACTAGTTTTGTTTGCCTTTCAGAGCAGATGCTGGCTTCTCTTGAAGTTCTTCAAAACCTATATCCTTGGCCTCTGGTCATTTAGAGACCTAGCACCCCATCAGAGGTGGGATTTGGACATTGCTGGGAGGAGCTGTTGTCTCTTTTAGTGACATGTGCTGTGTGCCAGCTCTATATCAGCAATTGTGCTCAGTGCTGAGGAGTAGGCAGCAAATGAGACCTGGCCTCTGCCTTGAAGAGGGGATGAGTCTAATGGGATGAATAAATGATCACAGTAGAATTAGATAAGTGCTGTCTTTCAGGCATGCATCTCCAGGCTCTGGAGGCATCTGACCCTGTCTTGAGTTAGAGAAACCTTTGCAAGAGAGGTGACATTTAAGCCAAATCTGGTTTCTGTGTGTATGTCTGCGTGTGCACACGGGCAAAGCCATTTAGGGCTGCACAGCATTTCCAAATATATCACCTCTGTAAATTGTTACAACCGTTTCTAAGTAATGTTGTACCCTCAGCATTTTACAACTGAAGAAATGGGGCTCTGGCAGATGTCAGTAATCCATGTAGGTTCTAGTCATTGTGTTCACCAGAGCTGAAGCTCAAATTTATGTTGACGGATTACAAGGTAAGCTCTCTTTTGAATGGCAGAGATGCTACTATTCAGATATTCCTCAAATCAGAAGAGAATATGAGAAGTGAAAATCTGTATTAAAATTGCTTGGATTGCCATCTATGCAAAAATGAAAAATAAACTAAAAATTTTTAGTAAATGGGAGGAAAAAGAGAGTGTGGTAAGCAGAGTTCTAGGGATGCCCCCACCCCCAAGATTCTCATCTCTTCTTGAGCCATCAAACACTAATCTAGGGACTGGTGAAAAAGGACTTGGAAGATGGATTAAGGTTATTGATTAGAATGCTTTAAAATTGATTGTCCTGCATTATCTGTGTGGACCCAATATAATCACACCAACCTTTAAGTGCAGAAGAGTCAGTCAGAAGAATAAGGCTAAAAAAGACTTGAAGATGGAGGAGGGAGTCAGGAGTCACAAGATGAGGATTAGAAGCTGACAGTGACCCTGGCCAGCTTCCAACAAGGAAATGGGGACTTCAGTCCAAGATGTAAATGAATTCTGCCAACAACTTGAATGAACGTGGAAATGGGTTCATCTCCAGATCTTCTAACAACAGATATAGTCCTGGTACCTTGATTTTGATCCTGTGTAACAATACATAAAGCCAGCTAAACCAAGCCAAGCTAGCTTAAACATCTGACTTAAAAAGGTGAGATAAACTGTGTTGTTTTAATCTCTAAACTTGTAATCATTGTCAGGGCTGCAATAGAAAGCTACACAGAGTAGGGTCATGGAAAAAGAGAGGAAGGGGAGAAATGACCAGATGTCACATAGCTGTTGTATAGCTATCATGTGTTGAGTTTTTCACATTGCTGATGAAACTGCAACACAACTACTGCTATGATCAAAACAACCATCTCTTGTAGTGCATCACTTGAATGTTCTTATGCTTGGCTTCAGCCTCAAGGTGAAACTTTATTTTTTGAAAGTATATGGAAAATGTAAGTCCCTTTCTAGTTATGAGAGTATGAAAATAGGGGAAATACAGTTTCTTCATTAAAAAGATCTCGAATTATTGAGGATGAGTTGAGTTTTAAGACTTTCTCAGTGGTTAATATTCAGTGTGGAGTAATAGTTTAAGTTTTGGGGAAAAGAGATTAAAAACAGAGCAGATGAGCTAATTGGCCAGCCCAGTGCTGTCCTTTATGGCTGCCAGGTGGTCTGGGAAGTTGCCTGACCCAGTTGGGCCCAAATAGCTGAGCGAATTTTGTTGTTCAGATTTGTATCAGCTATTTACAAAATGTGGACATTTTTAGGAGAGAACTGCATGACTTCATAGCACGCTCAGCTGCATAGTCTTTACTTCCCTTCATTTTTGAATCCATTCCAGTGTGCCATTTTCTTGGTGTTATTTTGGCCATCTTACCTCTTTAGCGTGGGGAAATTGGGATTTTCTGGCTGTTTTTATCAACCTGTGTCCTTATGTTCTTACTGATGATCAGGACTCCTAGAACCATTGGTCCATGCAGGAAAGGTGAGGAAGGGATGAGTGAGTTTGGTGGGCATGGTGGGGGGGTTCCTGTGGCTGGTGGCTGGACTCGAGATAGTTCTCCAGTGTCCCACTTTCAGTGCACTGCCCAATGGGCGGACCAGCCCTTGTGGGGCTGTGGGACGTATACATGAGAGGGACTACAAAGAACTGTGCCTTGTGGAAGAGCCCTGGGTATAAAGCCCTTGCCAGGGGCAGCAAGAAGGTTACTATGAAACTTAGTCATGGGACTTCATATCCTGGTTACTATTTTAGTCTTTTAGGGGGAAGGTAGCTGATCTTGACTAAAACATTCCAGTTCAACCAAAAGGCTCTAAATTGTGAACCTCAATTTAGAGAACCTCAGGTCAGTTCTCCATTTGTCTTAGTTCATTTTGTGTTGCTATAATAAAATACCTATGCTTGGGTTAGAGATTTATTTGGCTCATAATTCAGGTGGCTGGAAGGTTCAAACAAGCACAGTGTAGGTATTGGGGTCTGGAAGAGGGTTCTCCTGGCTACATCACAACATAGTGGCAAAGTGGAAAGGTAAATGAAGGTATACAGAAGGGGAACTTGTGTGAGCACAGAAGCAAGAGACTGGGAAGGACCAGGCTTCTTCTTGTAACACCCAACTTTCATAGGAACTAACTCACTCCTGCCAGACCTGATTAATCCACTCAGGAAGGTGGAGCTCCATGACCTAATGACCTTCCCACTAGGCCTCATCTCTTAAAGGTTCCACTTCCCACCACATTGAAGACCAAGATTGCAGCACATGGGGTGGGGGGCAGGGATGGCCAACCACATCTAAACCATAGCACTGTCCTGTGCTCCAGGATAGTGTTTTTGGCTCCACAGCAAATTCCTCACATCCTCTGCAGCAACCTGCTCTGCACATGAGCAGCATCAGGAGGGAAAGCCCTTTTCAAGGTCCCAGGACAGAGAAGGCCTACTTACCTCACCTTTACAGAGCTGAGAGCTTACCAAAGTGGCTGTCTTGAACAAAGCATGCTGAGTCCACCTACACAGAAAACACAAAGCTTAAGATGGGAACCTCTTAAAATTCTGCCTGATCAGGCATCCATGATCTACCTGCATAAGAGACAGAAAACCGGAACTTTGTGTAGAGTTTGGAATAGCTGTTCCATGTCAGAACCGTGTATGTGTGTGTGTGTGTGTGTCTCTGTGTGTGTGTATGTGTGTGTGTGTGTGTGTGTGTGTGTGTGTGTGTGTGTGTGTGTGTGTGTGGTTAGTGTAAGTTCAACAAGTTTATGGATCCTGCTGAGCATAAGCCAAGCCCCTGGAACAGCTTGTCAGCATGCCCCATGTCACAAAGCATTTCTTCAAAGTGGTAAACACACGTACAATCCATATTGTGTTTGAGGAAGACAATGGTTCAAAGGGTTTGCTAGACTATTTTTAACATTGAAGTCTGGAAGGAAAATGATGTCACATGCTGGGAAAAGTGTCCAGATACTCCAACACACCACAGCTAGTTATTGTTTCAACATACCACAGCTAGTTATTGTTTTTATTCTTTTCTCTGAGTTCAGATCATTTGATAAAAGGTGAGTTTTAAACTCCTCATTCCAGGAAACTTTGTAGCTTAAACTGCCATGAACAGCCTTTTTTCTGAGGCTCTTCAAATAGATGCAAAACTCCTGCAAACCAGGAGTCTAGATAAGTGAGAATGAGTCAGTGGTAGGAGAAGGGGCTTCTTCTGACAGCACATGGCCTTTGTGTTACAGAAAAGCAGAAAGCTGGTCTTGCTGAAGTGATGAAAAACGTGGTCATATTAGAATTTTCTACTGCTGTTGTGTACCTTGGGCAAATTACTAAATCTCTCTGTCCATCTTCTCCTCTGTAAAATACATCAGTTATGATGATACTTGAATTGGGACTCAAAGAGGTGCTGGATTTTGTCATGTAGTACCTACCTCAGAAGACTATGGTTATTGGTAAAATAATGAATAAAAACAATTACAACACATATACTAGGTGTTAATTTCCTTCTCTCCTTTGACTTGTTTTTTTCATGACCATATTTTATTTTCCCCCATTTTATTTTTTTTTTATTATTCATATGTGCATACAAGGCTTGGGTCATTTCTCTCCCCTGCCCCCACCCCCTCCCTTACCACCCACTCCGCCCCTTCCCTCTCCCCCTACCCCCTCAATACCCAGCAGAAACTATTTTGCCCTTATTTCTAATTTTGTTGTAGAGAGAGTATAAGCAATAATAGGAAGGAACAAGGGTTTTTGCTTTCCCCCATTTTAAAAAGAGAATAAATATCTCCAAACTAATTCTGACCTACTGCCTTTAAGTGAGGGAAAGCACAGAGAAGAAGTGGTTATAGGAATGTGTGGCATAGCTTTTTTTTTTCTGTTTCCTTTGAAATGCTTTTCAGAAAATGGTGCTATATGGGGATGAGCCAGACCCTGATGTAACCCATGCACTGACTAGGGGTTCTGGAAATTGGGTTTTTCACTTGGGATTGTAAACAGTCTAATAAGGGAGCCAAACCTTTCTTGGCCAATCCTTGTAGAACAAACCAGGCTTGCTTTTGGAACTTGGATTCCAGACAAAGGGTGTCTTAGTCCACAACCAAATCCCCAGAATGGGTAATTTATAAACAACAGACATTTATTTCTCGTGATTGTGGAGGTGAGGAAGTCCAAGATCAAGGTGCCAGGAAGATTGGTGTCTGGAGAAGGCTGCTCTCTGCATTCAAGATGAGACCTTGTTCCTGCATTCTCAGGAGAGAAAGAACACTGAGGAAGGGACAGAGGGCAAGAGAGGGTTCCTTTGAGGCATTTGGTAAAGGGTGCTAGTCCCGTTCAAGGCAGAGCTCATGAAGGACATGCACCTCTTAATACTGTTGCATTGGGGACTAAGTTTCAATATGAGTTTTGGAAGGGACACTCAGACTATAAAAAAGCTTCTTGGGGGGCTCTAGGGACTCTAATGACTTCTTGGTGAGAATTCTATTCTTTAACACTTATTTCCCTTTTGCTCCTTTGTCTTGTCTGAGTTTCTTCATTTGTTTATGATGGGGAGGCCTGAGACAGTTGATCATCACTTTAGCTTTCCTGGGAAGCTCCCAGAGCAAAAGGAAGGGCGGTGGTACCAAGTGGGAGAGACAAGACACTGCTTCCAGAGCATGGAACAGAAAGCCATAGCTGTCCCTCCCATTCAGGAGGACTGGGTCAGCTTTGGGTGGGGATGGGGGTGGGTGGTAAATTCTGTATTATCATGCAAAATATGGAGACCAATCCAGCTTTCTTCCTTCTTCTACTCACTGATCACAGAGCAACTAAAGCCCAGTGACTTCTTTTTTTAATGGAAGCAAAAGTCTCAAAACTGGCCAGTCTAGTCGTCAATGTGTGTAGTTCATTATAGGTGCTCTGTGGTGTGAGGGAATGTCCTCATCTTACAAGGAGGCTCTTGTCCACTGATGCTTCATCTACTGGTCAAGCTTTAGTGTTGGGTCATTAGTCTGGGGAAGATGGGATGAGCACCAGTGAATGACAGTCACTGGGAAGCCTGGATCAAGGGAACTCAAAGGATGGCTTCTCCCTTGGACTTGAGTGGCCAGGGAAGTCTTTCTTTTTAACATTTTTATTGTCATATTATTGTTGTAGTGGGGGTGTATTATGACATCCCCCTCCATCATTCTCCTTTATCCCCCTCTCCCCCCATTCCTGGAATAGTTTCAGTAGTTCTCATTTTTCCATTTTCTTTTTTTTAATATTTTCTTTTATTTTTTATTATCATATTATTACTGTTTTGGGGATATATTATGACATTTACAAAAGTTCTTACAATATATCATAGTTGAATTCACCCCCTCCATCATTCTCTCCTCTCTTCCCTACCTCATTTCTGGAACAGTTTCAACAGGTCTTATTTTTCCATTTTCAAACATGAGTACATAATATTTCTAGCACATTCAACCTCCTACAGCCTTTCCTTACATGTATACATGGAAATGTCACAAGGAAGTCTTTCTAAAGGAAGTTATGTCCATGCTGGTGACATCTGCCAGGGAAAAGGAGTAGGAACAGAATATGTACTGGGCTGGAGAGTAACAAGTACGGATGCTGGAGAAGCTACCAATGCTGAATCTGGTTAGCGCAGACCACGTAAAGAATGGACAGGAAGGCTGCAGAGGTAAGCAGGGGCCTTTCCTCAGACCCTGCTGTGCTTGCTGGGTTGAGATGCCTTTTCTGTCAGCTTCTGCCCACAGAAGCTCAGGATAGAGGCAGGAAGACAGAAGCATGTGACACCTGCACTGAGACCTTGTTTCTGTCTTCTTACTCTTAACTCTTCAATGCATATAGGCTTGACTTTCACCTCCACCAGCATCTGCAATGCCTCACTTGAGCGCTTTCTCCAAAGTCAGGAAGTAGCAACAAAATCAATGTCCCCAGGAGCCACACTTAACCAACAACTCTCAGGAATTGGTGAACTCCAGCTCCCTGGCTATCATGGGTGGGAGTACAGTAGTATAAGTTTGATACTGGCTTTCAGAGTTTCTCCTGTAGGATTAAACTCTTATTTTCCAAATGCTGACATTTATCCTCAGAGCTCAAAGCTCAGCTTCTTGGGTTCCCCACCTTTTTTTTTTTCCTGGTGGTTTGGAGTTTGAACTCAGAGTACTTGCTAGGCAGGTACTCTACCACTTGAGTTATGCCCCAACCTTTTTTTGCTTTAGGTATTTTTTTCAGGTAGGGTCTCATGTTTTTAGCTGGAACTCAAACAGGAGGCACCGTTCCAAGCTTATTGATTGAGATGGGGTCTTGCTAAGGCTGACCTTGAACCACCATCCTCTCAATCTTGCTTCCTGTGTAGCTAGATTACAGGGATGTGTTATCGCACCTGGCCTCCTTGTACCCTTTCTTAGCACCAGAGGCCCGACTACCTTCCCAAATTTGTTCTTCAGAGATGATGATATTAATAAGGAAATAGTTTGGTTGCCAAAGAACCACAAAACTATCAATGCCTTATAAGAGGTAGTTTGCTTCTCTTACTATGTGAGTGAAATAAGAGTGATGCTGCTGCTATGGTTTTAGATTCTTCTTATTGCCTGGTACATTAATCAGGAATGCCTAGTATATGATGCAGTAACAAACACCTTCAAAAATCTGTTTTAGTGACTGAAGCAGCAACATCTGATTTCTCCCTTATTTACCTGTCAGCTGGGCAGTCAGAGGGACCTTGTCCTCTTCTGAGATTCAGATTGAAGGAACAGCTACTCTCTGGAACATGCCTGGAGGCCATCATGATGGCCTCATATCAGCCTGGAAGCGACACACACTGGTATACCTGGAGAGAGATGAGAACTGAATCCTGGCAAGGAACCCAGTGATTACCATGCTCTGCCATTTGTATCGGACTTCTGTTTTGCAGGTGTAAGATGGCTACTCCAGATCCTACAAGGACATCTGTATTCCAGCCAGCAGAAAGGGAAGAAGAGATGTGGGGGGCTGCCCCTCTCTTTAAGCTCCTGATCTACAAGTTGCACATATCACCTCAGTACACATCCCCATTACTCTGATGTTGTACACAGGTAGCTGGGAATTATACTTCCTAGGCCAGTGGCTATATGGCCAGGAAAGTGTGTGGAAAAAGTGGAGACTGGATTTTGGGGAATGTTAAAGTCTCCCTTACACTCATGACTAGGAGGACACTTGGATGGACATTCCTGTTGCTTTGGGTTGATATTGGGAGAGATGGGGAAAGGGAGTCTTTTAGGATAGTCTGCTTTCTAAGACAGTTCTTCTCATGTTATATCTGGCCTTTGAGTATAAATTCCCATGGCTAAAGGGCATCTTGATCGTGTTTTATAAAACACTCAGAAAATATGAAGGCTAGGTAACTACTGTCACAGGTACTTTAAGAATTTTTCATGATCTAGTATTGAGTTGAGTGGCTGTAGAGGTAATTGTTCTTTTGTTTGTTAAGGTGATTTTTCTACCTATATAGCAGCTCCATCACATCATATTTGAAATAGAAAAGGATCCTGTGAAGTTTTATGAAGAATTCTATATTAAATGAACATTCCCTAAAACAAAACTTGGGATTTCTATTTAAAGGATTTTTTTTGTCCACCCTCTAATATTTGTGTTTATCAGAAGAAAGCTGTTCTATCACTTTTATCAGCAATGGTGAAGATTGCTGGGTGGGGTGGGGATGGGTAGAGATCAGGTATCAGACAGTGTGACATTAATAGTGTGACTCTGGACAAGATCTCTCTGGGTCTGTTTCCTCATTTGTAAAACAAAGTGTTGAAGATAACCATGATTTGTTTACTGCTCTTCCTAAGGGTGAGTGGGATCTAATGCCATTCCTTCAGACTCTGAGCTAGCCTTGGTTATTTCCCTCTTACAGCCCAAATGCTATGCTGTGAAAAATCTCAAGTTGCATGGGGAGGCCCTAGCTGAGCTTTCAGCTGACTGCCAGCACCATGCACTTGCTGTGAGAGGAACCATCTTGCATGGAGAAGTCAGTTTAGATGGCACAGCCTCAGCTGACATCTGTCTGCACCTGCATGAGAGGCCCCATGAGAACCTCTAGCTAAATCCAGTAAGCCTATGAGAGACAAGAAGTTATGTTTTAAACCAACAGGTTCTGGGGTGGTTTGTTAGGCATGAATGGTGGAACTAGAACATGGGCATTTGTACAGCTATTCTTCACTGACTTTCAAGCTTCAATAAGTGCTAGTTCTCTGCAGGGGCAATGGTGGACCATCCTGTGAAAGCAAGTAAAGAGACTCTGTAGGTCAAAAAGAAGCCACAGTGGCATCAGAGAGAATAAAGTGAAGCATTGAGCAGTCTCCCCCTTAGCACAGAGAGAGAAATGATGGTGTTGTGAGTATTTCCCAAATACAGGAAGTGCTCTTGTGAGGAAAAGGCAGCTCACCTCAGGGTAAAGATGTTTCTAATGTTTGCAGCGAGAGATCCAGAGAAGGGAGTATTATTCAGAGATGAGAGAAAAGAGAAAACAAGGGACAGAGATCCAAGATGGGGTGGGTGCGGTGGAATTGCTCATGGTCCTTACCCTGAAGGTGATCAGGGACGAACTGGTCTTAGCCTGAAGGAGAGCCAACAACTCTAGGATGTCCTGGTCATACCTATGTGGAGGGAGTGGAGGAAACTCTCCTTAGACCTTTTGCTACAGGGATGGATGGAGAAAGAAGAAGTCGAGACACAAAATGCCCTTATGTTTCCCTACTCAGCAGCCTCCTCTTCTTCCTTGCTGACGGAGCCCTGGTTTGTTGGGAATGTTGGTGGGATGGTCCTGGGCCCAACTAAAAAGCTATGTTTCAGTAATGGCCATTCTGGCCTAAGATATGTAAATAGAACTCATTGAGAAATTTCTGGAAAGTGTGTTAATCAATCTAGATTCACTTGACATGTGCTCTTTGCCCTTTGCCCATCCCTCTTCAGCAGGTTGTGGGCAGGGCCTAAGCATTTGTCTTTCTCCCAAGTCCCTCACTGATAGTGATACTGCTGGGACCACCATCTGACGCCCTAATGGCTCTGATGCCCATCAGAAAAACAGCCATCCTAGGGAATGGGTTGGAAAATCATGTGTGAGTGGTTTGAGATTCTTTCCAGTCTCCAGAGAACCTAAGGATGTTAAGAGGGGAAAGGGTGAACCTGAGTCATTGGAATCGTGACTGAAAGCACAGAGGGAATTGAATGTCACCACTGATTGTCACTATTGGAATAAACAACATGCGCCTTGTGTTCTTAAGGAATAGTGGGGACGTGACCAGATAAGAGCATCCTCCCTGATGGCACGTCCACACACGTCCCAAGTGTTTCCTGCAGCTGCCTGCTGACGCCTGTTCTCCATCACTGCCCAGCCAACCCTGCCTACTCTGAATCGTGGCCTGGGCTATGTGAGCGGTTCTCCACCCGAGGCATGTTTTATCCATCATGATTTGGTTGTTACAATACTTTGTGTTTATTTTTCTTCATAAAAAGATGCAAGCTGTGTGCTTCCAAATGCTGGCAGCTCAGAATATTCCATTTGTTTGTGGAGAGACAGACTGGATGGCACAATTTCAATCAAACTATGAAATGTAGCCTGGCATGCCTGGAGAGAAAGATCATAGCCTGAGGACTGCACACACACACACTTAACACTTAACTCCTCAGTCACTGGAAGGCACCCTGATGGCTATGTCCAGTTAGTCCTGATTAAGAAAGAAAGAAAGAAAGAAAGAAAGAAAGAAAGAAAGAAAGAAAGAAAGAAAGAAAGAAAGAAAGAAAAAGAAAGAAAGAAAGAAAGGGAACTATGTTCCTAACTCTTCTTCCTCTCCTGGGGTACAGGCAGGGTCACCTGGCACCTGCTGTGTCCCTGTTGATTTTCTCTGTTTGAGAAGGTCTGTGTTCTTTAAGTTCCCACATGGACATGGCCTTTCTAATTACAAAAGCAGTAAACGATAATTTAAAATTCATTTTCAGGAAATCAACAACGAAAGACCATTCAATGAAACCAACCAACAAACAAAAAAACAAGAAGCCCCACAGGAGCTATAGTTTCTCCTTGTTTGCATCTGTCTACCTAGCTTACCTGCCTTCTTTACCTGAGGGTATCTCTCCAAGTTAACATATATAGGCACATAATTTTTCCTTTTCTGTTTTTCTTTTTAGTAGATACCTAGTAATTATACATATTTGTTGGGGTACAGCATGATAACTAGAAACATGTACACAATGTATAGTGATCAAATCAGGGTAATTAGCATTTCCATTTCCTTAAACATGTATCACTTGTGTTGAGAACCTTCAAATGCTTTCTTCTAGTTCCTTATAAAATTATATATTCATGATGTTATAATCTCGTTTTACCTTTTGAAGGACAGTTGGTTGGTTGCTAGCTTTCTTTTAAAAACTGTGCTGCCTTGAATATCTTTATGCCTATGTCTCAACCCGTTTTTTTTATTTGTTTAGTGTAAACTCTTAGAAATGGATCTACTGGAGCAATGCCTTTAGCCAACCTTGCTGAACTTGCCTTCCTCAAATCCTGTGCAAATGGCTCCCTCCAGCCCCTCAGTGTGAGAGGCTGTCCCTGTCCTCACATCCTCAGTGTTAGCTCAGCACAGTTCTTTGTCACTTTCTGGGGCCATTTCTCTCAGATTTCTAAGTGATTAGCACTGACATGGAAAAACTTTAATAAAGGTTTTTCCTTCATTAACAAATTGCAATAATATGAAAAATTTTATTTGGTTGTTTTGTTATTTCAGCTTTTAATTATGAAAATGTTCAAGTTTTGAAAAAAGTTGAAATAACCATGCAACAAACATCTATTAACTCTTCATTTAGATTCAATCCTATGTTGGATTTAGCCATCTTGATCTATATCAGTGTATATTTAAAATTTCCTAACAACCACAATACTATTATCATACCTAAGAAAATTTGTTAATAATTTCATGATATATTTTATTGTCTAGTCTATATTCAAGCTGATCTAGCATATACAAAGCATCATGTGAGTGTAACAACTAGTGCACAAAATGTAGGGATAATATTTGGGTTTCAGTCCTTGCTTATGCATCAAAATCACTTGGGACTATATTCTTAATAGGTACTGGAAATTAAAAAAAATATTCAAGGAAATATAAGAAGAAAAAGGTTTTCTTGGAGATTATAGGTCCCAGACATTAGTAAAGGTAAGGATTTGGGGACTGGAGATGAAATTTAATGGCAAAATGGGGCCAAAGTAGAGGTCACATTGTTTCGGAGACTTGCCATGTTGAAAAAGATGGATGAGGAAAGACATTTGTCACAAGCATTTGTCTTTTAGGATCTAGGAAAAGGTAATATTTCCAAGAAGAGAGCGTGAGTGAGGCCTGGGATCCTTTCTCTCCCTCCACCCTTTTCCTTGGTCTGAGGGGGATGAGCTGGCACGGGGATGGGGGGTGAGAGAAACTTCTCATTCTTGCTGAGCCAAATGTGCTTCATCTCTGAAGAAGAAAACAAGGAAGCCTTTCTTGTCTGCAGGAGAAGCAAAGGAAAGAGGAATTTTTCTTGACTCAGAAATTTTATCAAGGAAGGAGATACTGAGGACCCCTTGGGACAAGGACAATGGCAAGGCAAAGAGAAGACAAGATGAAACCTAAGTCCACACAGAACTGCTGCTACAATGTGCCCAGCACAAAGATGTGAACTAACAACACTTCAGAAGACAGTGATTTGCATTTGCAGCTGGAGACAGTGGCCACATAGCACCCAAGTCTTGCAGACCCTGCACAAGGACTTCTCATCTGTACAGGGTTGCTGGGCATTGCCCATAACCAAGGACTGAGCAGGCCAGTCTGCTTCTTGTACTGTGTTGCCAATGTTTCCTCCACTCAAGTCTTGTTTCTGACACCCTGTGGGGAAAACAATGGAAGTTTAGTCTGTGTTACCCAAATCTTTCATTGCCAGGAGAGTCCACCTCATTTAAAACTTGGAACCACCACGTTCTTCAACAGGACACTTAATGAACTGGAGCCTGCAAAATAGGCAATAAAGTTTCTGGCCTGTTTAACTGGGTATTGTCTCTCTTGTACTGACTGCAATCATGTGTTTTATTTCCCCACTTTTTATTAACTCACAGCTTAAAGCCAGGCAGCCTGAGCCCTCTTTGGACTTCCTCGTGGGAGCTGTAGACATCTCAGCTTCACATTCATCTTCTGAGCTCCTCAAATGTCCTATGACCGTATTCCAATGGCAGACCAAAATCCTTTTTCCTTCTATATTCATTTAGAATTTTGTTACTTTGGATTATGTAAACTGGCAGGGTGTTTTTTTAAATAAGACTGGTGATGACAAACTTAAGAGTTAAAATCCCTTTACAATCATGTAAAATTCAATGAAAAATAAGGGGCACACAACAGGGAAGTTTCTGAGATGTGTCTGAGACTTGGATTTTTACTGTTTCCAAAGTGTATCTTCCTTTTTGAAATGTTTTTGTATTAGATTGGAAATGATTGGTAATTTATAAATTGGGGGCAAAACAATGGATATTTGAAGCAAAAGGGAAAGAGAGAAAGAAAGAGAAAGGGATAAAGGGTGGTATCAGGTATTGGGAACTTAAGGTCTCAGTCTCAGTTTAGCTAATTCTGAAGTCATAGAATCCCTCAGAGGCTCAGTTTCCTCAAATGATGTATTTTCTCTGACCTTGGATGTCCCACTCCAGAGCTGGGACTCCATAAGCACAAATGAGCTCTTCAAGACCAGAATAGTGCAGTCTTTATTGTATTTGTTGGGATGGTTGCCAAATTCCATACTCCTACCTTATAACTATGAGTTTTATGTTTAAGCACAGTTAGAAGGAAAACTTGTAAGTAAATGATATCTGTAAAATGCATCTTGGGCTAGGCTATGGAAGAAACTGTGGTATCCATAAAGTTTTCTAAGAATTGTTTTATGGACATATCCCATTTCTCCCATATGTGGAATATGCAGAAAATTGAAGGATGAAGAGTCAAAATGCTTCAGTGATATCTGTAGACCACCTGAAACTATTAGCATGTGAGTCATCCATCCATCCATCCATCCATCCATCATATGTCAATTTGGTCATTCTTTCTACTTCTTTTAAGCACCTCGGTATGATGCTTATAGATTGTGTAAACCTTGATGCTCTACCATTTGCTATGTATTCATATGCTACACACATCTTGCTCTGGACATCATGGTAGTGTGCTTGAGTCATCTTGCTTTGGCCCTCTGCCTCCCTTGTTGCCTCCTCCAGGGGTTGTGCTTTTCAAATACAAATCAACAAATCTAGAGTTTTACATACCAATTGACTTCCCCCACAATGGGTTCTTACAGTGGAGACAATATTTCCCTGTCCTAATCACCCCAAAACTAGGAGCCAGAAACTAAGAATAGCCAGTGCCCCACGACCTGCTAAAATTATTCAAACTAGCTAATCCTAAACCTGTTTTACACTGCCTCACCTGTTCTTCCCTATGAAAACCAAAATAAAAAGTCTTGTCTTCACTTCCCCTCCTTCCTTCTTCCTCTGGTGCTTTCCCATGTGACCCCTAATGGTGTGTTCTTTTCTCCTAGAAATTGTGAATATCAAAATGTCTTTCCAGTGGCAACTGTCTCCCAATCTGCTGGCCTTACCATACCTGAATAATATTAAAATCTATTAAAGTGTCTGCTATGTGCCAGGCATTGTGCTAGGCACAAAGATAGTGAAGGTGAACAAAACAGTTCCTTCCCCAAGGATCTTTACAGTTTGGATGAAGACATAGACAAATAAATACAACACAGGCAGGCAGGAAGGAAATGCTAGATTTGATATTGTATTGTAAACACAAGGGAAGGGCACCTGAGAGGACAGTTTGGGCTGGATCTTGAAAGCTGAGAAGCACAGAACGACCACAGTAGAGGCACAGAGCTGGAGAGGATATGGTGAAAGGGAAACAGTTTCATGTGGCTGGAATATAGGGAGGAGATGGCAGATGAACTGGGAAGCCTGGGGGTGGTGATAGATGGCAGAAAGCCTAGAATTTTGAACCTTAATCGCTGAGTGATGAGGGCTGCTGAAAGTTTCTAAGCTGGAGACATGGGCACAGTTGCAGTTTGACTCATGACTCTTGTGACAGTACAGAGCACAGAAAGTGACATGGAAGTCAGCAAGATCAGGAGCTGACTCAAAGATGTGAAGAGCAAATGAAGTAGTGGAGTTGGAGAAATAAGAAGTGAAAGAGATTGGATATTTGGTGACAGTAGAAAATGAAAAGGGATGGAATTGAAGACTTGGCTTTGGTAAGGATGAAGGAAATTGCTTTAAATACTTCTCTCTGTCTCACACCCCGGCTCTGTACCTGAGAAGATTCAAGAGAAAGAAGAGAATATGACAAAAAGTTTCATTCAGTGGAGTCCAATATACAAAAACATGCACACCACCAGATGGGTCAAAACTGAAGACTTGCTTCTGGGTATGTATTGAGGAATTTACGATTTCAGTTCTGCATTTGAAACTTCTGCATCGCCAGTGTAAACCAGATGTAGTTGTGGTGTGGCTCAAGAGGCAGGGTCGCAGGAAAGGATTTTAAGACAGGGAGCCCATGGGTGAGAACTGGTGTGGAAGAAGGTTTTAGGGGGGAGGGACTGTTAGGAATGTACATTTCTTTTTCCTCTGAGAAGTAAAAGCCTAGTAAGACCACACATAAGGCGTCAACGCCGAGCCGGTCGACCATTCCGGCGGAGTGGATGAGATAACTGCAAAATCCATGGGCTGAGCGTCTTTCTGCGCACGCGCAGGTTCCGTTCTTGTGGACCAAGTTGTCCACGTGGTGGCGAGCCAGTGAGCACGCCAGGGCTCCAGGGACAAAGGGGGCCGGAGGGACTGACCCAGCAGCCAGCTATGGGTGCCCTGGGTGTGCGGGGGAACGAGGAAGAGTTCCCAGCTGGCGCAGCAAAAGGTGTGCAGAGGCCCACAGGCTGAGGAAGAGCTGTCTGCAAACGTGGCAAGCAGAAACATCAGCCCTGCTCCGCAGAGAAATAAAAATAAAACCAGCCTGCCCGGGGACTGATTTAAAATGGTGCCTGCTGCCTTTTCTCTTTCTTGGAGGGCCGCCGTCCTCGGCAGCATCTGAACAGCACTGAGCGTGTTTCTAATTATCACGTCGTGCCTTTGATCTGTTTTAATTATTTGTTTCCCCTGCAAACACAAACGTGACTCACTGGTGCTGGCCTTGACCAGCTGCTCCACTTGGAGATGCCCAGCAGTGGGCCATGACTGTTTCCCAAATGACATTCAAATGCCCTGGCTCCCATTCAGCTCGGCTCCTCCTACCCTACCTTGTGCTAGCTGATGAGAATGAGGGGCTGATAGGAATCCATCCTATCAGAGGTCTCAAATGCTGAGTCTGTCTCTGTTGCTCCCCTCACCTATCCCTTCTCCTATTCCCCTTCCCTTCCCCTCCCCTTGCCTCTTTTTCCCCCTCTTTCTCTTTCCCCCTCTTCTCCCCTCTCTTTCCCCTCCTCTTTCTTTCTGCTCTCCCTTTCTAGGAGACACTGGAAAGAGACAGAAGAGAATATGGCAAACATTCTAGTGAACAGATTCCAGTATGTAGAAATACACACACCTGGCAGATGGGTCAAATCTGGAGACTTGCTAATTAAAAAAACCAAAATGCTTTTTGGGTAGGTCTTGTGGGATTTATGGTTTCAGCTCTGCATTCGAAGCTTCTATGTCTAAAATGTAAATGAAGATGCCCTGGGGTTCACCCCACAGACTTTCTGTGTCTGGGAGGCACAGTCATAACCTAAAAGATTCATAAGTGCAGGATTGTGAGTTTAAGTAATCACTAATCAGGCTTTTTGTTGTTGTTTTGGGACCAAATCCAGGGCCTCATGCATGGTAAGCATGTGCTCTACCACTGAGCTATTCCCTTGGGTCTCAGGCTTGTTAATTTTAGAATTACATTTTAGATACATTTTACATATCACATATTTCAAAGGTACATGTCAATGAGTTTTTAAAAGTAAATTTAGTGAGTTCTGCAGCCATCACCACAAATCAGTTTTGGAACATTTCTGTCACCCTACTAAGAGCTCTTATGTGTATTTACTGGTAGTTTCCTCCTCCCCCCACCCCCAGCCATACACCAATCTATTTTGTTTCTGTAGCTATGCCTTTTCTGAACATTTTTAAAAAATGGGATGATACAATATTCAGTGTCTTATGACTCCTTTTATTTAGCAAATAGAGGTCCATCCATGTGTATCAGTAGTCTGTCTCCTTTTTTTGCTGAATTAAATTCCATTGGATGAATATACCACATTTTAGAAACATGTACACCAGTCGATGGAGATTTGGGTTGTGTTTGGCTGGAGTTATTATGAATATTGTTGCTTTGACTGTTTCTGTGCAAGTCTTTGTGTGGGAAAAGTCTTAAAATTTGAAATCAATAGATCTGCCTTGATTCTCAGTTATCCAGAATGCTACATCAGCTCATGAGAAAGGTGTGCAGGCCCTACAGTTTTACGTTCAGAGTGGGGGGTGCGATCTGGTGAATGCAAAGGAAAGAGACCCCAAAGAAACTCACTTGAACCCTAGAGAGAGTATGGCTAGTAGGATGATGTTGAGTTGGCAGGCAACTTCTGAATATCAGGTGCTTGATTCCTGGGTATCTGACCCATCTGGATATTTAGTTGGCAAGTGATGAAAAGCCATCACAACCAGGTTTCAACAAACGAACAATAAAAAAGGGAATTTATTGGTTCATATAATGAAATGCCCATGGGGTAGGGCTAGCTTCAGTGGGGTTTTGATCCAGAAGCCCAGTTTTTGGTATCTTCCTAATTTGTGTGTTAATTCATAGGCTCTACATGATCAGTGAGTTGACTGGAAGCCCCTCTTCTTCTTGGGTCCAGGTTCAAGTCCATTTGATCAATGTCTACTTCTAATACTTTCAGAGATGGTCTCATGTTCATGTGTGTTTAAAGAATAGAACAGCAGTGGGGAGGACTGGCATACAAAGAAGTTAAAGATTGGCTTTTGATTTATGAGAGCCTGCTAGCTTTGAATCACCAATAGCTAATTGGCTCCAAATCAGAAGATCCTTTAGATCCTTCTGTCCCAACTCTTTTCTCAAACTGTGTATTCCATAATATGGCCAGACATAATAAGATCTAGCCCAAATCTCTTATTGTTGCAGGTGGGAAAACTGAATATAAAATATCAAGTGACTCACTGGAGGTTATATGAAGCGTTTGTGGCAAACATTTGGATATCTTTGAATACTTAGTCCTAGTATTTAAACACTTTAATTTTGCTATTTCCTTATGCAAATAAGGTATACATACATGTGTTTATTAGACATATATAAATTTTACTCTACATATATGGAGCTAATATACTAATATTGGACTGAGGTAAGAGAAAGTAGGAATATAGAGCTCTTCTGTCACTTTTTTTTATTGTATGTAGTGGGATTTGAATTCAGGGCCTTGAGTTAACCCTCAATCCTATTTTGATTTAGTTATTTTTCAGGTGCGGTCTCCCACTTGGCTTGCTTCAGACCTAGTTCATCTTCTCTATGCATCCCACATAGCTGGGACCATAGACATGCACCACCACACCCAGCTTACAATTTGTTGAGATGGGGTCTGAATAACTCTCTGCCAGGGCTGGCTTTGAACCATAATCCTCCTGATTGCCACCTCCACAACAGCTGAGATTACAGATGTGTACCCCCACACCTGGCCCTAAATTTTATATTTTGAGATCATGTAACTAAATGTAAATTCAATTTATAACAATATCTCTGATTCTTATTGCCTTGAAAATGGAATAAGAAGGAGGAAGAACTTTATATGGGATTAAATTGGGTAAATTGAGGGAATTAGGATAAAAGGGAGAAAACAGGTCTGTTCCTGAGGCTGCTGAGAGAGGATGAGCCTTCCTTGCTTTATGTGTGTGATTATTTCTCATTTGTTAAAAGCTCTCATTCTTCACATGCACCAGTCACCCTCTTAAGGACCTCATATGCATCATTTGATTATATGAGATTGGTATTATTATTCCATTTTGAGACAAGAAAACTGAGGCTCATATTTAGGTAATTTTTTTAAGGTTATAAAGCTGGAAAGTGACAGATTCATTTCTTGAACTCACTTTGAAAGCCTGATGTGAGCTTCCTTCTTTAAGGAAAAAGTTACAAACTGGACACCTGAAAAGAAAACACACTTGAGCATTTCTGCTGGGGCTCAGAGTAAGGTCTAACATTTTCCCTACAAGTGAGTAAGACTAGAAATGTCCCTTTGTAAGGAGTCACCTGGCAGGTAGATCATTGTAGGGATAACTGTGATATGAAGTGAGAAAAGACCCCAGGGAACAAGAATGTTGCATAGTGGGCCTGAATATCATGTTAGGGACCCAGTTTTGGGCTGGCCAGCAATTGTGTCCCAGTGTAGCTGAGGGGAGACTATGGGCTGTGAGCCTAGGAGCAGTTCCTTGAGGACCTATTGCGGTGGTACTAGCTTTATAGCAACAGTGTGGCCCTCCATGTATAAGCAAGTCCATTCCTGAGCTTTTTGTCTTTCTACTCTGTTTTTGCTCCCCTGAGTTTTCTTCAAATATAGTTCCAATCCCAACCGTTGGCAAATGCAGAGGAAATAATCTTACCCATCTCCCCAGGGAGGTGACTGGAGAGATAAAGGCTGGGGTAGCATGGTGATCTCAGGAGGAGCCCAGTCCCTTTCTTGATGGGCCATTGACCTGTGCTAACATAGGGTCCCTCTTATGTGGGCTTTCTGGAGCTTTTTCCTCCCTCATCTCACCTCCTGGTTGAATGGAATAGAGGGAGAACTTGCCAGTGAGACTTTTCCTTCCCTACTTATCATCTCTAGATTAGGATTTGTGAGGTCATCTACACAAGTCTTGAGCAGGGATGGGATGGGCAAACTTTCTGTGTGAATGGCCAGAGGGTAGATAGTTAAGATTTGTGGGCAATACGATCTCTCTGACACACTACTCAACTCTGCCGTTACCATGTGAAAGCAGCCATAGACAATAAGGAATGGATGTGTAATAGTGTACCAGTAAAATTTTACCAAAGCAGAGCATGGGCTGAATTCGACCCCTGGGCTGTGACCTGCAGACATTGGTCAAGAAGGTGGATCAGCCACTTTTGGCACACCATCATATTGCCCAGATGAAAAAGATGTACCAGACTGCTCCAGGATGCATGGGACCTCATGGCAGAATTTGTACAGCCAAAAGCTCTGTGTGCTGACTGCCCTGTGCAGCCTCACAGGATAAGTCTGTCTGGCCTGCGAGGCTGAGGAATCTAGTTTCAGAGCATCATATTTAATGAGCCTGGATGGAAATATGAGCCTGGACAGTATAAGTGACAATGTCAGCTCATCTGACTTTCCCCAGAGCTTGCCAGCTGGGGCTGGGCCAGCCATCAAAGGCTGATAAACATCCTAGGGACATGTTTTGCTGATAGACACACTCCTTGCACATGTTGTTCTGATTATGATAGCCCCTCATGGTGCGCTCTTGGAAAACTTGGGTTTGAATGTTCCATGGGTCAGGATAATACCAGACACAGAGGGGCCACAGCGAGGTGTGGGGCCAGGCTGACAGGAGGAACCATGGCTGGCCAGACACAGAGGGCACCAGAGAGAGGTGAGCGGGTACCTGAGAACAGTAGCTGCACTGTGGCGAGTGGCCAGAGCTGGAGCACCTTCCTTTGGGATGGGGTGCTGGCTTCATAGAAGAGGTGGATAGCCAGTCCAATCCTCTCCTCACTTCCCAAATAGACTACATGTGGCTAGAGGCGGCAAAGCACCTGCCTACCAACTGTGAGGCCTTGGGTTCAATCTCCAGTACACAAAACCAAAAACAACAGATCTTCTTGAGTGATGGGATTACAGGTGTGCACCAAATAGACTTTAAGCCCTGAAATTCTTGTCTTAAGGTCTACTTTGGAGGCTACAAATTCAGACACCCTCTCAATGGTGTCATGCTTCAGGGAAAGGAGAGGCAAATGGAGTACAGGTGGCCCTGTGATACAGTCCTCTGAAGTCAGGAACAAAAAGGGCTTGACTGCTTTCTTGACTTTCAGAGGGGAAAAATACAGTGAAAACAAACAAACAAATAATGCAATAAGTGACCTTGTGTCATTTGTTATCTCAGAATCTCTAATGCAAGGTACAAAAAAGAAAATCCACCCTTCCCCAGCACCAGCACTCCTCTATTGTGACAAATTTATCTCTAAAAACCTGGCTTTCTAAGCTATTGGTGTGAGGGTCTCAGTCCTTTGTATCCTCCAACAGAAACTCGTTCAAACTCTGCTTTGTGTAATGATCAGATGGCGTTAAAACAAGATCTAAGCACTTGTGAACACACCATGGAAAGTGCCTCAGTCCCACAGTGTGGATCCCTCCCCAGCTGACATGCCTTCGACAGTGTGGGAAACAGTGGAACACTGAGCACTCCCCAGGCTCTATGGGGGGCATGCTCCCTACTTTGTAGAATCTGCTTTTGATGGAGACAAAAGAACTTGTCCTCAATTCAATTCACCTCCCCAGTTCTTTGAAGTCAGGACTAGAAGTAGTGAGGGTGGAAAAAACAGGACTCCAAGGTTAGGAAAAACATGCAAATCTAAATCATTTCCCTATGGTTAAACTGGAAACCTTTTTAAAAAATGAAATCCAACTACTTGGTAGGAATCTACTATGATTTCCTTTGGATTGCCTCCCTGGGGCCAACATGTCATGTGAAGAATGCAAGAACTAGTAATGCAAGCACAGTTTCTTTTGGTGGTCAGCAGACATTCTGCTCCTGCGTATGCACAGCTCAATCCAAAGGGAACCCTGACAGTAAGTAAGGAGGCTGATCAAGGCTTTGCTCACTATTCCATTCTTCTATTGATTTATAACATGGAAGCTCCTTCCCAAAACCCAAGGGGAACCAAGAATCAATGCCTCTCTCTACCCTACCTATCCCTCTCCTATCCCTACTGGTCCTCCTCCTTTCCTTTCCTTTTTACCCTCCCCTGCTCTTCCTCCTTTCTTTCCCATATCCCTTCTGTATTATTTTTCCAGGACTGCCATAAGAAAGTACTACAGCCTGAGTGGCTTAACAATAGAAATTATTTTCTCACAGTTCTGGAGTGTGGAAGTCCGTGGCCCAGATGCATATTCAGTTTCTGTGGAGGGCTCTCTTCCTGACTTGCAGATGGCAGCCCTCTAACTGTGTCCTCACATGGCTTCTCCTCTGTGCTTCTGCATCCCTGATGTCTCTTTGTCTTGATTTCTTCTTCTTGTAAGGATACTGGTCAAATTGTATTAGTTTTGCTGACAAACTGACTCCTCACTTGGGCCTACAAATTAATTAAAAGCAGGAGAAAAGCTTGGCATCCCTGACTTCATTTTTATATTTGTCTTTGCTCTGAGGCATTCACCTTGAAGCTACCTTGGAAGGACAGAACTATCTGATCAATAACATCTTTACAAGGAGGGAAAGAGAAAACCACCCCGAAGGAAAGGAACAGCAGAGCTTCCACAGGACAGACAATGACTTGCTTATTCTGACCAGATTGCTCTCCTCAAGTGATGACAAGTGTTAACGATTTCTCTGGTTGATCTTTTGATCAACCAGGCCACACTTTGACCAGTATTATTTTTTCTATTGTTTTATTATTCATATGTGCATACAAGGCTTGGGTCATTTCTCCCCCATGTCCCCACCCCCTCCCTTACCACCCACTCCTCCCCCTCCCTACCCCCCCACCCCCTCAATACCCAGCAGAAACTATTTTGCCCTTATCTCTAATTTTGTTGAAGAGAGAATATAAGCAATAATAGGAAGGAACAAGTGTTTTTGCTGGTTGAGATAAGGATAGCTATACAGGGCATTGACTCACATTGATTTCCTGTGCGTGGGTGTTACCTTCTAGGTTAATTCTTTTTAATCTAATCTTTTCTCTAGTTCCTGGTCCCCTTTTCCTATTGGCCTCAGTTGCTTTTAAGGTATCTATCTGCTTTTAGTTTCTCTGTGTTAAGGGCAACAAATGCTAGCTAGTTTTTTAGGTGTCTTACCTATCCTCACCCCTCCCTTGTGTGCTCTCGCTTTTATCATGTGCTCAAAGTCCAATCCCCTTGTTGTGTTTGCCCTTGATCTAATGTCTGCATATGAGGGAGAACATATGATTTTTGGTCTTTTGGGCTCAGGCTAACCTCACTCAGAATGATGTTCTCCAATTCCATCCATTTAATGGCGAATGATAACATTTAGTTCTTCTTCATGGCTGCATAAAATTCCATTGTGTATAGATACCACATTTTCTTAATCCATTCGTCAGTGGTGGGGCATCTTGGCTGTTTCCATAACTTGGCTATTGAGAATAGTGCTGCAATAAACATGGGTGTGCAGGTGCCTCTGGAGTAACCTGTGTCACAGTCTTTTGGGTATATCCCCAAGAGTGGTATTGCTGGATGAAATGGTAGATCAATGTTTAGCTTTTTAAGTAGCCTCCAAATTTTTTTCCAGAGTGGTTGTACTAGTTTACATTCCCACCAGCAGTGTAAGAGGATTCCTTTTTCCCCGCATCCTTGCCAACACCTGTTGTTGGTGGTGTTGCTAATAATGGCTATTTTATTTATTTATTTTTTTTTTCATTTTTCTTTTATTATTCATATGTGCATACAAGGCTTGGTTCATTTCTCCCCCCTGCCCCCACCCCCTCCCTTACCACCCACTCCACCCCCTCCCGCTCCCCCCCTCAATACCCAGCAGAAACTATTTTGCCCTTATCTCTAATTTTGTTGTAGAGAGAGTATAAGCAATAATAGGAAGGAACAAGGGGTTTTGCTGGTTGAGATAAGGATAGCTATACAGGGCATTGACTCACATTGATTTCCTGTGTGTGGGTGTTACCTTCTAGGTTAATTCTTTTTGATCTAACCTTTTCTCTAGTTCCTGGTCCCCTTTTCCTATTGGCCTCAGTTGCTTTAAGGTATCTGCTTTAGTTTCTCTGCGTTAAGGGCAACAAATGCTAGCTAGTTTTTTAGGTGTCTTACCTATCCTCACCCCTCCCTTGTGTGCTCTCGCTTTTATCATGTGCTCATAGTCCAATCCCCTTGTTGTGTTTGCCCTTGATCTAATGTCCACATATGAGGGAGAACATACGATTTTTGGTCTTTTGAGCCAGGCTAACCTCACTCAGAATGATGTTCTCCAATTCCATCCATTTACCAGCGAATGATAACATTTCGTTCTTCTTCATGGCTGCATAAAATTCCATTGTGTATAGATACCACATTTTCTTAATCCATTCGTCAGTGGTGGGGCATCTTGGCTGTTTCCATAACTTGGCTATTGTGAATAGTGCCGCAATAAACATGGATGTGCAGGTGCCTCTGGAGTAACAGTCTTTTGGGTATATCCCCAAGAGTGGTATTGCTGGATCAAATGGTAGATCGATGTCCATCTTTTTAAGTAGCCTCCAAATTTTTTTCCAGAGTGGTTGTACTAGTCTACATTCCCACCAACAGTGTAAAAGGGTTCCTTTTTCCCCACATCCTCGCCAACACCTGTTGTTGGTGGTGTTGCTGATGATGGCTATTCTAACAGGGGTGAGGTGGAATCTTAGTGTGGTTTTAATTTGCATTTCCTTTATTGCTAGAGATGGTGAGCATTTTTTCATGTGTTTTCTGGCCATTTGAATTTCTTCTTTTGAGAAAGTTCTGTTTAGTTCACATGCCCATTTCTTTATTGGTTCATTAGTTTTGGGAGAATTTAGTTTTTTAAGTTCCCTGTATATTCTGGTTATCAGTCCTTTGTCTGATGTATAATTGGCAAATATTTTCTCCCACTCTGTGGGTGTTCTCTTCAGTTTAGAGACCATTTCTTTTGATGAACAGAAGCTTTTTAGTTTTATGAGGTCCCATTTATCTATGCTATCTCTTAGTTGCTGTGCTGCTGGGGTTTCATTGAGAAAGTTTTTACCTATACCTACTAACTCCAGAGTATTTCCTACTCTTTCTTGTATCAACTTAAGAGTTTGGGGTCTGATATTAAGATCCTTGATCCATTTTGAGTTAATCTTGGTATAGGGTGATATACATGGATCTAGTTTCAGTTTTTTGCAGACTGCTAACCAGTTTTCCCAGCAGTTTTTGTTGAAGAGGCTGCTATTTCTCCATCGTATATTTTTAGCTCCTTTGTCAAAGATAAGTTGCTGATAGTTGTGTGGCTTCATATCTGGATCCTCTATTCTGTTCCACTGGTCTTCATGTCTGTTTTTGTGCCAGTACCATGCTGTTTTTATTGTTATTGCTTTGTAATATAGTTTGAAGTCAGGTATTGTGATACCTCCTGCATTGTTCTTTTGACTGAGTATTGCCTTGGCTATTCGTGGCCTCTTGTGTTTCCATATAAATTTCACAGTAGATTTTTCAATCTCTTTAATGAATGTCATTGGAATTTTGATGGGAATTGCATTAAACATGTAGATTACTTTGGGGAGTATCGACATTTTTACTATGTTGATTCTACCAATCCATGAGCATGGGAGATCTCTCCACTTTCTATAGTCTTCCTCAATCTCTTTCTTCAGAAGTGTATAGTTTTCCTTGTAGAGGTCTTTCACATCTTTTGTTAGGTTTACACCTAGGTATTTGATTTTTTTTGAGGCTATTGTAAATGGAATTGTTTTCATACATTCTTTTTCCGTTTGCTCATTGTTAGTGTATAGAAATGCTAATGATTTTTCTATGTTGATTTTATATCCTGCTACTTTGCTATAGCTATTGATGATGTCTAGAAGCTTCTGAGTAGAGTTTTTTGGGTCTTTAAGGTATAGGATCATGTCGTCTGCAAATAGGGATATTTTGACAGTTTCTTTACCTATTTGTATTCCTTTTATTCCTTCTTCTTGCCTAATTGCTCTGGCTAGGAATTCCAGTACTATGTTGAATAGGAGTGGAGATAGTGGGCATCCTTGTCTGGTTCCTGATTTTAGAGGGAACGGTTTTAATTTTTCTCCGTTAAGTATAATGCTGGCTGTAGGTTTGTCATATATAGCTTTTATAATGTTGAGGAACTTTCCTTCTATTCCTAGTTTTCTTAGAGCTTTTATCATGAAATGATGTTGGATCTTATCAAAGGCTTTTTCTGCG
The DNA here is from genome assembly GCF_047511655.1 of Castor canadensis. Classification (NCBI taxonomy): domain Eukaryota; kingdom Metazoa; phylum Chordata; class Mammalia; order Rodentia; family Castoridae; genus Castor; species Castor canadensis. Next base: position 90,515,010 of record NC_133398.1, read on the forward strand.
TCTATTGAGATGATCAAGTGGTTTTTGTCTTTGCTTCTGTTAATGTGGTTTATTACGTTTATTGATTTTCGTATGTTGAACCACCCCTGCATCCCTGGGATGAAGCCTACCTGGTCGTGGTGGATAATCTTTTTGATGTGTTGCTGAATTCGGTTTGAATAATGGCTATTTTAACAGGGGTGAGGTGGAATCTTAGTGTGGTTTTAATTTGTATTTCCTTTACTGCTACAGATGGTGAGCATTTTTTCATGTGTTTTTGGCCATTTGAATTTCTTCTTTTGAGAAAGTTCTGTTTAGTTCACTTCTCCATTTCTTTATTGGTTCATTAGTTTTGGGAGAATTTAGTTTTTTAAGTTCCCTGTATATTCTGGTTATCAGTCCTTTGTCTGATGTGTAGCTGGCAAATATTTTCTCCCACTCTGTGGGTGTTCTCTTCAGTTTAGAGACCATTTCTTTTGATGAACAGAAGCTTTTTAATTTTATGAGGTCCCATTTATCTATGCTATCTCTTAGTTGCTGTGCTGCTAGGGTTTCATTGAGAAAGTTTTTACCTATACCTACTAGTTCCAGAGTAGTTCCTACTCTTTCCTGTATCAACTTTAGAGTTTGTGGTCTTATATTAAGATCCTTGATCCATTTTGAGTTAATATTGGTATAGGGTGATATACATGGATCTAGTTTTAGTTTTTTGCAGACTGCTAACCAGTTTTCCCAGCAGTTTTTGTTGAAGAGGCTGCTATTTTTCCATCGTATATTTTTAGCTCCTTTGTCAAAGATAAGTTGGTTATAGTTGTGTGGCTTCATATCTGGATCCTCTATTCTGTTCCACTGGTCTTCATGTCTGTTTTTGTGCCAGTACCATGCTGTTTTTATTGTTATTGCTTTGTAATATAGTTTGAAGTCAGGTATTGTGATACCTCCAGCATTGATCTTTTGACTGAGTATTGCCTTGGCTATTCGTGGCCTCTTGTGTTTCCATATAAATTTCACAGTAGATTTTTCAATCTCTTTGATGAATGTCATTGGAATTTTGATGGGAATTGCATTAAACAAGTAGATAACTTTTGGGAGTATAGACATTTTTACTATGTTGATTCTACCAATCCATGAGCATGGGAGATCTCTCTACTTTCTATAGTCTTCCTCAATCTCTTTCTTCAGAAGTGTATAGTTTTCCTTGTAGAGGTCTTTCACATCTTTTGTTAGGTTTACACCTAGGTATTTGATTTTTTTGAGGCTATTGTAAATGGAATTGTTTTCATATAGTCTTTCTCAGTTTGTTCATTATTAGTGTATAGAAATGGTAATGATTTTTCTATGTTGATTTTATATCCTGCTACCTTGCTGTAGCTATTGATGATGTCTAGAAGCTTCTGAGTAGAGTTTTTTGGGTCTTTAAGGTATAGGATCATGTCGTCTGCAAATAGGGATATTTTGACAGTTTCTTTACCTATTTGTATTCCTTTTATTCCTTCTTCTTGCCTAATTGCTCTGGCTAGGAATTCCAGTACTATGTTGAATAGGAGTGGAGATAGTGGGCATCCTTGTCTGGTTCCTGATTTTAGAGGGAACGGTTTCAGTTTTTCTCCATTAAGTATAATGCTGGCTGTAGGTTTGTCATATATAGCTTTTATAATGTTGAGGAACTTTCCTTCTATTCCTAGTTTTCTTAGAGCTTTTATCATGAAATGATGTTGGATCTTATGGAAGGCTTTTTCTGCATCTATTGAGATGATCAAGTGGTTTTTGTCTTTGCTTCTGTTAATGTGGTTTATTACGTTTATTGATTTTTGTATGTTGAACCACCCCTGCATCCCTGGGATGAAGCCTACTTGGTCGTGGTGAATAGTCTTTTTGATGTGTTGTTGAATTCGGTTTGCCATTATTTTGTTGAGGATTTTTGCATCAATGTTCATTAAGGAGATTGGCCTATAGTTCTCCTTTTTGGAGGTGTCCTTGCCTGGTTTTGGGATAAGTGTAATACTGGCTTCATAAAATGTGTTGGCCAGTTTTCCTTCCCTTTCTATTTCATGGAGCAGTTTAAGGAGGGTTTGACCTACATTATTTAATTATTATTTATACCTTTTACCATCTGCCCCAAATTCTTTTACTATTTAATCCTAATGCTTCATGTCTGTACCTGAAGATGGGCTGACGTGTTTCTTCCTGTGCCATGCCCATGCTTCAAAATAACCTCCTTTCTCTGCCCTTCACCACCATCGCTCATCTCTTTATTTGCTGTGTTTGGGCAAGAGAATGGACCTGACATGTGGAACCCCTAGAGTTTGGGCCTGGGGCCTAAAATTCCAGTTTCATTAGGACTCACCTCTTTGACCTCATATGACCTAAATTGCCTCTTTAAAGGCCCTACCTACATCCAAATAATTACAGTCACATTTGGAGATACTGGACACAAGGTTTTTAATATGTGAATTTGGTCGTGGTGGGCACAGTTCAGCCTTTCACACCCTCATCTCTACTTCTGTCCCCAGAAATGTTTTTGCTTAATCAGTTTCCATGGGTTCCAATCTTGGTTTTATCATTGATAAGCTAAATAACCTAGAGAATTTGCCCTTTGAGCTTCAGTATTACTATTTGTGAAATGGAAATACTAATTACTAATACTCCATAGTGCTATTGTGTGGATGAAGGGGATAATTTACAAAGAGCCTGGCACGCACAGCATGTGGCCTGTGAGAGACCCACATGAAATAACATTGACCTGTATCACCCCCATACCTATGTCTACTCCATATGTGTTAAAGTCATTGGTCTGAGCAAGTATGCAAGTCTGGTTTGCTATGAACCTGGACTAACATAACACTTTCTGATCAAATGGGGTGTGCCCTTGTATTCTATCAAGAGATACTTTAGCTATAGTTTTCTAAATATCAGTAGAAGAACATGCCTATTTCTAAGAAAAGAGTAAAACAAGAATTTTGTGACTGTATTTTAAGTCTCTTATTTTAAAAATATCATAGTAGGAGGAATTCCAAGATGGAGGCTAGAGGTAGGAAGCAGAAAGCGACCCTCCTATAGTGAAATCTTGGAGAGATGCTGGAGACACACTCTGCAGGCATAATCACCGAGAAAAGGCATAACTTTGACCCCTCCACATCTCCAGCCGGTGCAGAGAATCTCCACTTCACGTTAAACGGAGAACCGAGGAGGGCCCCCGGAGCCGCCAGTGGCCGGCGCCCATACGGCTTGGGAAGACACTGACCAGGTGAGCTTCGCGGTACCGCGGTAGCCCCACAGACAAGCCTGGGCCAGAGCAGTATAGCCCCCTGGACAGACTGACCTCTACCTGGGAAAAAAAAAAGAGAAACTGAGTAATAAGCAATAAGAACAGTTAAGACACACTGGAAAGAGGGTGGGGCACCCTGAGCGCTGAAGATTGGGGGAAGGGAATCCTTCCCGGGACTGTAAATAAACAAGCCAGCCGGGCCTGAGAGACTCTGGTGGGAGCGGGGCGCGCCCAGCAACCAGGAGCGGGGACGCTTGTGAGAAGAGGGAAGACCCACTTCCCATGTGAATTGTAAACAAACATGGCAGCCGGCAGGAGCAGCAGCACTGCCCAGTAAGCAGGAGCAGGAAAGCTTCTGAAAGTGGCAGTGGGAGGAAAACTTCAGAAGAGAGGGGGGAAGACCCACCTCCCACATGAACTGTAAATAAACACGCAGGCCTGACAATGCGGGGGCAGTGTCACCTTTCCCAGTGCTTGGAAAGGGGAAAGCCTGTAGCAGAGGCTCCCGCACAGGAGAAATCTGAGCAAACAAAGCCTGTGGGACCAGGTGAGTGCTAAGCTCACCCCAGAGATCTGCATAAATAACGCCGCCAGCTACAGGCTGAGAGCAGCAGGCAGGCAAGCCACAGTTGCAGATACCACTCTCAGAACTGTCTCCAGACGCTTTTTTTTCTTTTTCTCCCTACCTTTGATGAGAGAACAACCGAATTACACCTGCAAGCTGAAAAACTTACTGAAACTGTATTGCATTTGAACTGGGGACAGTTGGTGGGGCTTTTGTGTGTGTGTGTGTGTGTGTGTGTGTGAGTGTGTAGTTTTGTTCTACTTTATGCATCCCCTTTGATGAGACAACTACAGAACAACATCTGAGGCACCAACTCCAGGACTAGAGATTGAGACGGACACCCAAATTATTAAGGCTGAAACTGCATTGCATATAAACTTGGAAGTTTTTTGGGTTTTTTTTTTTTAATTTTCTATTTTCCATTTTATTTTAATTCATTTTTATATATAGATATTACTTTCATTTACTTATTTTTTATTTTTTTATCTTTGATTTTTCAATCCTCTCTCTGTCTCTCTAATGTCTGTTCAGCTTACTGTCGATTAGTACACTAACACTCCCTGTTTATACCTTTGAAACTCTCTTGTCTGATTCCTTGTTCTGCTTTCTCCCTCTTGTCTGTATATTTGTTTTCCCCTTTTCTTTAACTTCTTTCTTTCCATCTCAGCTCACTCTTCCATTCTCAATATTACCATTGTTATTATTACAAGCTAGAAAATACTTAATTACACACAGTACAGGGACAGTAACAACACCAAGGACAATGACGGGAAGACAGAAAAAACAGGGAAACCAGTTTCCCCACAGCAAAAAATTAGTACAGGAACCAGAGGGGAATGAAGAGAACAGAAACCCAGATCCAGACTCCAACAAAATGAAGATAAACTATGCCAAAGGACCCAATGAAGCCCACAAGAATAATTTAAAAGAAGACATACTACAAGTACTCAATGAGAATTTTATAGAGATGATACTGGATAGGGTCAACCAAAATGTACAGGAGACACTCAAGAAATTCCAAGACAATAAAAATAGAGAATTTGAAAAAGCAAAAGAAGAAATAAAGGAAACCATAAAAGCACTGTATAAACACCAAAGTGAAAGAGAGAACACAATGAATAAAAGGATAAATGAACTCAGGATGAAAATAGACAACAATAAAGAAGAAAACAGCCAGGATATGGAAAACCTCAGAAAAAAGAACGAAACAGAACTGCAAAACAAAACGGAAGGCCAATCCAGCAGAATAGAACAAACAGAAGACAGAATCTCAGAACTTGAAGATGAAATGGTAATTAAAGGAAAAACCGAAGAACTATTAATTAAACAACTCAAGACCTGTGAAAAGAAAATGCAAGAACTCACTGACTCCATCAAAAGACCAAACTTGAGAATCATGGGCATCAAAGAAGGAGAAGAGGTGCAAGCGAAGGGAATGCGTAATATATTCAACAAAATAATAATGGAAAATTTCCCAAATCTAGAGAAAGATATTCCCATACAAATGCAAGAGGCCTCCAGGACACCAAACAGACCAGATCAAAATAGAACTACTCCACGACATATCATCATTAAAACAACAAGTTCAGAAACTAAGGAAAGAATATTGAAGGCTGTAAGAGAGAAAAAACAAGTAACATACAAAGGTAAACCCACCAAAATCACAGCAGACTTCTCAACAGAAACATTAAAAGCAAGAAGAGCGTGGGGTGAGATCTTCCGGGCACTGAATGAAAATAACTTCAACCCCAGGATACTCTACCCAGCAAAGTTATCATTCAAAATAGATGGAGCAATAAAAGTCTTCCATGATAAGCAGAAACTAAAACAATATGTGACCACAAAGCCACCATTACAAAAGATTCTGCAAGGGATCCTGCACACAGAAAGTGACACCCAACTTAACCATGAAAAGGCAGGCAGCACCAAACCACAGGATAAGAAAAAGCAAGACAGTAGAGAGTAACATCAAGTTAGGTACTCACAATCAAACCTTCTAACAACTAAGACAACTAAATGGCAGGAATCACCACATACCTATCAGTACTAACACTTAATGTTAATGGACTTAATTCACCCATCAAAAGACACCGTTTGACAAAATGGATTAAAAAAGAAGATCCAACAATTTGTTGCTTACAGGAGACTCATCTCACCGACAGAAATAAGCATATGCTTAGGATGAAAGGCTGGAAGAAGATTTACCAAGCCAATGGCCCCTGAAAACAAGCAGGAGTAGCAATACTTATCTCTGACAAAGTAGACTTCAAACCTACATTGATCAAACGAGATAAAGAAGGACATTCCATACTAATAAAAGGGGAAATAGACCAAAAGGAAATAATCATCAATCTGTACGCACCCAATGTCAACGCACCCAATTTCATCAAACATACCCTTAAAGACCTAAAAGCATATATAAACGCCAACACAGTGGTTGTGGGAGACTTTAACACTCCATTATCATCAATAGATAGGTCATCCAAACAAAAACTCAATAAAGAAATCCAAGATCTAAAATATGCAATAGATCAAGTGGACCTAGTAGATGTCTACAGAACATTTCATCCAACCTCTACACAATATACATTCTTCTCAGCAGCTCATGGAACCTTCTCCAAAATAGATCATATCCTAGGGCACAAAGCAAGCCTCAGCAAATATAAGAGAATAGAAATAATACCGTGCATACTATCTGACCACAATGCAGTAAAAGTAGAACTCAACAACAAAAGTAAAGACAAAAACCATGCAAACAACTGGAAACTAAATAACTCATTACTTAATGAAGAATGGATCATCGATGCAATAAAAGAGGAAATTAAAAAGTTCCTGGAAGTCAATGAAAATGAAAACACAACCTACCGGAACCTATGGGACACAGCTAAGGCAGTCTTGAGAGGAAAGTTTACAACCATGAGTGCATATATTAAAAAGATTGAAAGATCCCAAATCAATGACCTAATGATACATCTCAAACTCCTAGAAAAACAAGAACAAGCAAATCCCAAAACAAATAGAAGGAGAGAAATAATAAAAAGAAGAGCTGAAATCAATGAAATAGAAACCAAAAAAACCATACAAAGAATTAATGAAACAAAAAGTTGGTTCTTTGAAAAAATAAACAAGATCGATAGACCCCTGGCAAACCTGACTAAAATGAGGAGAGAAAAAACCCAAATTAGTAGAATCAGGAATGCTAAAGGGGAGATAACAACAAACACCATGGAAGTCCAGGAAATCATCAGAGACTACTTTGAGAACCTATATTCAAATAAATTTGAAAATCTAAAAGAAATGGACAGATTTCTAGATACATATGATCATCCAAAACTGAACCAAGAGGAAATTAATCACCTGAATAGACCTATAACACAAAATGAAATTGAAGCAGCAATCAAGAGTCTCCCCAAAAAGAAAAGTCCAGGACCTGATGGATTCTCTGCTGAATTCTATCAGACCTTTAAAGAAGAACTGATACCAACCCTCCTTAAACTGTTCTACGAAATAGAAAGGGAAGGAAAACTGCCAAACACATTTTATGAAGCCAGTATTACACTTATCCCAAAAGCAGGCAAAGACACCTCCAAAAAGGAGAACTATAGGCCAATCTCCTTAATGAACATTGATGCAAAAATCCTCAACAAAATAATGGCAAACCGAATTCAGCAACACATCAAAAAGATTATTCACCACGACCAAGTAGGCTTCATCCCAGGGATGCATGGGTGGTTAAACATACGAAAATCAATAAATGTAATAAACCACATTAACAGAAGCAAAGACAAAAACCACTTGATCATCTCAATAGATGCAGAAAACGCCTTTGATAAGATCCAACATCATTTCATGATAAAAGCTCTAAGAAAACTAGGAATAGAAGGAAAGTTCCTCAACATTATAAAAGCTATATATGACAAACCTACAGCCAGCATTATACTTAATGGAGAAAAACTGAAAACATTCCCTCTAAAATCAGGAACCAGACAAGGATGCCCACTATCTCCACTCCTATTCAACATAGTACTGGAATTCCTAGCCAGAGCAATTAGGCAAGAAGAAGGAATAAAAGGAATACAAATAGGTAAAGAAACTGTCAAAATATCCCTATTTGCAGACGACATGATCCTATACCTTAAAGACCCAAAAAACTCTACTCAGAAGCTTCTAGACATCATCAATAGCTATAGCAAGGTAGCAGGATATAAAATCAACATAGAAAAATCATTAGCATTTCTATACAATAACAATGAGGAAACTGAAAAACTGAAAACAATTCTATTTACAATAGCCTCAAAAAAAATGAAATACCTAGGTGTAAACCTAACAAAAGATGTGAAAGACCTCTACAAGGAAAACTATACACTTCTGAAGAAAGAGATTGAGGAAGACTATAGAAAGTGGAGAGATCTCCCATGCTCATGGATTGGTAGAATCAACATAGTAAAAATGTCGATACTCCCAAAAGTTATCTACTTGTTTAATGCAATAACCATCAAAATTCCAATGACATTCATTAAAGAGATTGAAAAATCTACTGTTAAATTTATATGGAAACACAAGAGGCCATGAATAGCCAAGGCAATACTGAGTCAAAAGAACAATGCAGGAGGTATCACAATACCTGGCTTCAAACTATATTACAAAGCAATAACAATAAAAACAGCATGGTACTGGCACAAAAACAGACATGAAGACCAGTGGAACAGAATAGAGGATCCAGATATGAAGCCACACAACTATAAGCAACTTATCTTTGACAAAGGAGCTAAAAATATACGATGGAAAAATAGCAGCCTCTTCAACAAAAACTGCTGGGAAAACTGGTTAGCAGTCTGCAAAAAACTGAAACTAGATCCATGTATATCACCCTATACCAAGATTAACTCAAAATGGATCAAGGATCTGAATATCAGACCACAAACTCTTCAGTTGATACAAGAAAGAGTAGGAAATACTCTGGAGTTAGTAGGTATAGGTAAGAACTTTCTCAATGAAACCCCAGCAGCACAGCAACTAAGAGATAGCATAGATAAATGGGACCTCATAAAACTAAAGAGCTTCTGTTCATCAAAAGAAATGGTCTCTAAACTGAAGAGAACACCTACAGAGTGGGAGAAAATATTTGCCAACTATACATCAGACAAAGGACTGATAACCAGAATATACAGGGAACTTAAAAAACTAAATTCTCCCAAAACTAATGAACCAATAAAGAAATGGGCACGTGAACTAAACAGAACTTTCTCAAAAGAAGAAATTCAAATGGCCAGAAAACACATGAAAAAATGCTCACCATCTCTAGCAATAAAGGAAATGCAAATTAAAACCACACTAAGATTCCACCTCACCCCTGTTAGAATAGCCATCATCAGCAACACCACCACCAACAGGTGTTGGTGAGGATGCGGGGAAAAAGGAACCCTCTTACACTGTTGGTGGGAATGTAGACTAGTACAACCACTCTGGAAAAAAATTTGGAGGCTACTTAAAAAGATGGACATCGATCTACCATTTGATCCAGCAATACCACTCTTGGGGATATACCCAAAAGACTGTTACTCCAGAGGCACCTGCACATCCATGTTTATTGCAGCACTATTCACAATAGCCAAGTTATGGAAACAGCCAAGATGCCCCACCACTGACGAATGGATTAAGAAAATGTGGTATCTATACACAATGGAATTCTATGCAGCCATGAAGAAGAACGAAATGTTATCATTCGCTGGTAAATGGATGGAATTGGAGAACATCGTTCTGAGTGAGGTTAGCCTGGCCCAAAAGACCAAAAATCGTATGTTTTCCCTCCTATGTGGACATTAGATCAAGGGCAAACACAACAAGGGGATTGGACTATGAGCACATGATAAAAGCGAGAACACACAAGGGAGGGGGTGAGGATAGGTAAGACACCTAAAAAACTAGCTAGCATTTGTTGCCCTTAACGCAGAGAAACTAAAGCAGATACCTTAAAAGCAACTGAGGCCAATAGGAAAAGGGGACCAGGAACTAAAGAAAATGTTAGATCAAAAAGAATTAACCTAGAAGGTAACACCCACGCACAGGAAATCAATGTGAGTCAATGCCCTGTATAGCTATCCTTATCTCAACCAGCAAAAACTCTTGTTCCTTCCTATTATGGCTTATACTCTCTCTACAACAAAATTAGAGATAAGGGCAAAATAGTTTCTGCTGGGTATTGAGGGGGTGGGGGGGAGAGGGAGGGGGCTGGAGTGTGTGGTAAGGGAGGGGGTGGGGGCAGGGGGGAGAAATGAACCAAGCCTTGTATGCACATATGAATAATAAAAGAAAAATGAAAAAAAATCATAGTAATAATTTCTGAGATTTAAAATATTTGAAAACTTCAGGAGAAGTTGAATGCAGTGACTCAAGCCTGTAATTCTAACTACTGAGGAGGTGATCAGGAGGATGGTGCTTTGGCTAGCCTAGGCAAAACAGTTGTAAGACCCCATCTCAGCTAGTGGTTGGGCATGGTTGTTTGTGCCTGTCATCCCAGCTACATGAGAAGCACAAATAGGAAGATCACAGAACAGGCCAGCTGGGCATAAAGTAAGACCTTATCTCAAAAAAAAAAAAAGTACGAAAAGGGCTTCACCCTCTCTTATTACTATTTCTTATCCTCTCTCCTCCTTCCTCCTTTTGACTTCTCCCTTTACCTCCCTAGTAGTCCACTTTTGCTTTCAAGATCTTGTTTTTTTTAATTTTTCTTTTTAAATTTCCCCCATCATGAGAAAAACATGATACTTGTCCTTGTGAGACTGGTTTATTTCACTTAGCATGATGTATTCCATCCATTTTCTAGTGATGACATTCATTACTCTTTATAACTGAGTAAAACTCCATTGTATATATATATACCTATATCTATCTATCTATCTATATATCTGTATATATATATATATATATATATATATATATCACATTTTCATCATCTATTCATTGGATGATGGACACCTAGGCTGATTAACATAATTGGCTACTGTGAATAGTGCTATCCTTACAGGAAGCTGACTTTCATTCTTTTAGTTAGATACCAGGAAGTTGTATGGTTGGATTATAGGAAGATGTTTGCTGAATTTCTCATTTTTGTTCATGTACTGGTTTCTTGATTTTTGGATTATCCGTGTTCTCTTGTGGCCTTCTGAAATTCTTTAGAACAATTATTTTGAATTCTTCATTAGGCAATTCATAGATTACCACTTTTGGGCTAGTTATTACAAATGTATTGTGTTTCTATAGTGATACCATGTTTCCTGATTTTTTAAAGGCTCCTTATGGCCTTGCTTTAGATCTGGGAACACTTAGTGGTGTGGGCTTTAAAGTTGGGTTCCACAGCAGCAAGGACTGTAGGAATCCTAAAAGCAAAAGGCTGCTGGGGTTCTTCTGCCCTTCTCTTCTCCTATGGGGAAAACTCTCAGCTAAGAGGCAATTTTTTTGTCATCTTCTATTTTTGGCATTAGGTAACACTTGGAAAATAAAGGTTATTCCTACATTCTTCTTTATAGTTATCTTTGGGGTTTTTGCTCTGCTTGTGTTGCTGCTAAGTAGATATGAGGGCTCTCTTCTAGATAGTTTCATCCATGGCTAGCTGCTTAATTAGTTTTGTTGGAGGACAAAGGCTAGGACTCCTAGTTCACCATCTTGCTGACATTCTTACTATTTTTATTCTTGATTAGATTATTTTATAATTCTGGAAGTGTCCATGTTAATGTACAGAAATGTGATAGCAGTACAAATTAGTTTTGTATATTAACAATGGAAATGAATTTATTCTGTCCATAGGCAAATCACTTCTGTACATAGAAAATACTATAAACCGTGTGTCTTAGCTTTTATTTATCTTTGACCTGTATGACATTAACCTGTTTTTCATGTAATTGCACAATTATAATGATCTATTTCTTTGTTTTTCTAAACATTAATGGACAGTTGTCATTGAAATCTAAAAATAAATGTATTTTCATAATTTTAGATTCAATTTTCAAGGCAAACTTCTAATCATCATTTACTATGAAATTTTTATCTGTTTTCAGTGGGTTCGCTTCAGTGGCTTTTCTTTATCACTAGTCATTCTTTGGTAGCAAGGCCCTCCTGCCTAGGTACATTATTTAGAAGGATAAGTGTAACCAACACTTTGATACAGAGATGACTGACTGAGTGGATACCTCTGTGTAATGAGTAGAGAGATGAATAGGTGAGTGATTTCTTTTTATTGATTGAGCACATTTCTGTAGTGTTTGTTTATTTTATTTCATTGCATTTTGATTTGCCAAGAACATATCCTACATTCAAAATTTGATTTCTCTGTCTCTCTGGTGTTGAGGATTGAATCTAAGTCCTTGAACAGCTACACCTCCAGCACCCCCTACCTTATTTTTTTGCTGCTACCTTTGCCTGGGCTGCCCTTAAATTTGAGATCATCCTCTGCTACCTCTGAAGTAGCTGGGGTTATAGGTATGAACTACAAGACCCAGCTGATTTTTTTCTTATTTGATAGAAATATTCTCAGTGTTGTAATTGGTAAGACTAGCCAAGATGTGAGGCCTAACGTGGGTCTCCCAAAAGATGCTGTTGGTGCCCCACCCAGCCCCTAACACCACTCACAACTCCTGCCCTGCATGTGCCGACAGCCTCCATAATGGACATCTGTGACAATCTGCCTGAGGTTTCTCTGGCTGCTAGTTCCTTGCATGAGGCAGGCCCAATGTGCAGGAGAGTTACTGCCCTTGGGGACAGCACTAAGCTGTGATGACTGGGACCAGCTCTGAGGTGTGTTCCACAGAATCCTCAGAGCTGCCTGGCAAGAGTGAGCTCAGTTGTCCACAGTGGGCACCTGCTCACGGTCACATCCCCTTGACTTACTTCCTTGTCTTGCTTTCCCACTCCATAGCTGGCTTTCTGGGATCACCTCCCTAATTAGTTCCTGGCAATTGGATCCTTGTCTCTGTGTCTTGTTTGGAGGGACCCAGACTACAGCATGAATTCTAGTGTGCAATATGGAGAAGACAGTTCTGTGGTCAGAGATGGTGGGTGGAGGAAGTTCTGAGAAAGCAGCACTTCTGAGAGGAAGGGTCACTGGTGGAGGGGGTGGGAAGAGGTGGGAGGCAGCCTCCCCAGGTAACTCCACCCACCCAGACTCACTGGGGCTGGTAGACACCTTTCCTTCTCACAAGCTGCTGGCCAGGATAGCAGGATACTCTTCAGCATTCTTCAGTCCTTTGTGGGGAGGGGTTGGTAGAATGACAGCAGGATGAGGGAAGGACAGAGATCAGTCCCCTTCCATTCTTTCCACTTTTGAGAGAGTCTAGAGCCCTTTGAGGCAGGTAGCACCCAAAAGCACAGATGTCTACACTTGGAGACCCTGGACCTAATTGCACTACTCAGGCATTTTGGTTTTACCCTCCAGAATGTGAATCTGGGGCAGGACTGGGAACAGGCTAGCAGACCTGTGGTCCAGTCCAGGTGATGCTCTTGGTGGCAAACTTCCACCTGCATTTGAAATGATGCTCCTGTTCCTGCAAAACCCTTCTCAAACATGTGAAGAAAGGACAGTACATAAATTCGCATCCTGTTTCCACAGGAAGCACGGACAGATTATAAACACAAATAGATCTTGCTAATGACTGCTTTAACCAACAGAGCACAATGGCAGCAACTCTGTGCCACAGTTTACAATTCCTGTCCTTGAAAGATGGCTAATTTCCATGCTGTCTCTTGGAAAACTCTCTCTGGATGCTCTGAGGTGCCCAACTTAGTCCCGGTTTTGGCCCACAAAATCACAAAATCCATAAAAAGGTGTTTCAGCCACTAAACTTTGGAATACTTTGCAATAAATAATTGGAATACTTTGTAATTGATATGTTGGGTCAGATTCATGTAATTTAGAGTCCACTTATTAATATTATTTAAAACAATGTTCTCTGCAGCAAGAAATATATTTGGAACTATCATTTCCCTAAATGCAATTTTTCTTCATCATTATCTTTATTAAAAATCCGCAGACTCTCCATCACTGAATGAATCTAAAATCCAAATTTGTTATTTCTCATATAGTAAATTGATTACACTGCTGGTTCCATAGTTTCTTGCGTCTCAGGATCCATGCCACTTGGCACTTCCCTCCTGCAGTGATTCTGAACTTGGCCATGTGTTATGGGCTGAATTGGGCTACTCCCTAAATTCCTAGGGTGAACTCCTAACTCCCAGTACCTCAGATTGTGACTGTATTTGAAAACAGTGTCTTTAAAATGTAATTAAGTTAAGATGAGGTCTTTAGGGTGAGTCCTAATCAAGTATGACTGGTGTTCTTAGAGGAAGAGGAACACAGACACATACAGAGGGATGACCAAGTGAAGACACAGGGAGAAGATGGCCACCTACATCTGTAAACCAATGAGAAAGGTCTCAGGAAAAATCATTCATGCTGATACCTTTTTGTTTTGTTTTGTTTTTTCAGTATTGGGGATTGAACTCAGGCCTTGTGCTTGCTAAGCAAGCACTCTATCATTTCAGTTATGTCTCCACTCATTTTGCTTTTAGTTTATCAGGTAGGGTCTCAAGTGAACTTTGTGCCAGTCTCTGCCTTCAGAATAGCTGAGATTACAGACATGTACCACCACATAGCAGTCCTTGCTGGCATCCTGATCATGGATTTTCAGCCTATAGAACTGGCAAAAATAAATCTCTCTTGTTCAAGCCACTCAGTCTGTGGTTCTTTGTTGTGGCAGCCCTAGCAAACCAGCAATTTGTTTTTGCCCACTTTATCTAAAAGGAGGTTTAAAAAGTGCTAAGGAATTTCACTTCATCCATCTCTGTCTCCACTACCCTAAGAGAACAAACCAAGGCTGGCCCATTGGAAAGATGTGAGAGACACGTGGAGGAGAGCCAAGCTCTCCCAGCTAAGGCCAATGTGGACCAACTAGCCCACAGCTGACCTACACATTTGTGCAGGGGCATGAGCAATTCTGGCTGAGCCTGCTGAGTCTACTCAGAATCACCCAGCTGGCTGGTTGGTTTGTGGGAAGTTGATGTTCAAAGCCACAGGATTGTTGTGGTTCGGTAGATGACTAATTTCTCCATTCATCACCTTTCTAGGTTGCTTAGTATCACCTCCTCCTCTTGTCCACCCTCTAGATTCGGAACAAAATTCAAATGGAAGCAAAAACCTCTGTAGCACATGGGTTTTTATAACTCCATTCATTGCTTGGATGATCCTCCCCGCCGAGACTTTCTCAGTCTCTCACCCTTGTGTTGGCCTTCTGAAACATTCTACTTAGTTTTCAAACCCTAAATCTTATCACTTCCAGGAATTTCTTCCTACTCTTCTGTGTTAGCTCCTTATTTGTAAAACGATGCAATTTTATTCTCTTCCAAATCTGGAGGTCAAAAGTGAAAACTTAAGATGTCAGCAGGGCAACATTCCTCTTGAAAGCTCTAGTACACAATTATTTCCTTGCCTTTTACACTTCTAGGGGCTATCTGCATTCCTTGGCTTGTGGTCCCTCCCTCTTCAAACCACATCACTGCAACCTTTGCTTCTGTCATTGCATCTTCTTTATCTGACTTGGACTCTTCTGACTCCCTTTCATAAGGGCCCTTGTGATTACATTGGGTTTATCTGGATAGTACAAGATAATCTTTCTATGCCAAGGTCCCTAATTTAATCACACCCACAAAGTCCCTTTTGCCATGTAAAATAACATATTGACAGACTTCAAGGGTTGGTATGTGGACACCTTTGGAGGCCACTTTTTAACCTACCGTACCTTTTGCCAGATAGTGTTGCTTTATCCCATGTCTGAACCCCTCTCCAAATCTGAAAGATGCCTATTGTTCTTGGTAAGCAGGCTGAGATAGTC
The DNA here is from genome assembly GCF_047511655.1 of Castor canadensis. NCBI lineage: Eukaryota > Metazoa > Chordata > Mammalia > Rodentia > Castoridae > Castor > Castor canadensis. The sequence continues at coordinate 90,530,704 of NC_133398.1, forward strand.
TGCAGGTCTGTATCCATTGCTTCACCTTGAGTTCCACAAGGAAAGGTACTTTGCGTATTATTCAGTTTTGAGTCCATAGACTTAGTGTAGATCTTGACAGAGTAGGAGTTCCAAAAAGTTTTGTAGATGTTTAATATGCATGCAGCACACAGCCTCCCTATGTATAATTGTATAGAAGTGTTTGTGTGTGTCTATATAAACAGATGCACCTAGCCACACTCAGTGTATTTGTGCATAGTGTTTTTGAGGGAGTGTGAAATACTTGTTATGCATGAAGGAGACTGATTTATTCAATAATCAAGGGAGACTAATGGAGACCCTTTTCTAAAGAATGTATTTCACACTTCTGGACTTGCATTTTTTTGTTTTTACATTTTCCAACTTAGAGTGATTCAGATCACACAACCATGTGTTCTTTCCACAGTATCCCCAGTGTGGTGATTGATCCTTCGACCCTCTGTAAGGTGAAATTCAATGAAAAAGATGTTTTCTATCTTGCACTTTGGGAGCATGTTTTTTTTTTCCTTTCTTTTTTTTTTGTGTGTGTATGTAACAAGCAAGAAAGAAAAGAAAAAGAATTTTCTTTCCTTATGTTATCTATAGAAGAACATCTGCCACTTACCAAGTGAAAACTTCCATATGTTAAATTCTCCATGAAGAAAACTGTCCATAGAGTTTGAGAAAAAATAGCACTAAAATTGCTTAAACTCCTTAGGCCAACTGCCAAATGGCTTCCCGAGCATCTCAACAATATGATGAGACTCTTTTGTGCTACTTATTTTGATGTGATGGTGTTGGACTTCAAAAAAATGATAGGCAGGATGAGGAAGAAGACCAGCCAAGTTTTAGTTGTCCTAGAGTTATTGAAATGAGGCTAAAGCCAAGAGAAACCAACTAGTTCTGGAGGCGAGGATTGAGTTTACTCCAGGGCCCTTCTTGTCTCTTCACCTTGGAGAGATTTCCCACATTGGAAATTCCTCATCATCTGCCTTATCTCTGAGAGGGAGGAATGGTTGGATGATGTTTGCAACTACTGACAGTCCCTGACAATAGGATAGAGCCCTCACTTCGATGAGTTCTAGAGAAGGCCCTACAATGTAGACTAGGCAGGAATTATTGCTCTTTCTAACCAAGGGAACAGATTCTCTCTGGGACCCTTCTTTCCTTACTCAGTACTCTCCACTTAACTGAAGTTTTGCTTTCCAGGGTTTTAGTTACCCATAGTTAGTCAAGGCCAAAAATGCTAAATGGAAAATTCTAGAAATAGACAATTCATATATTTTTAAATCCTATACCATTCTGTGTAGAGTGATGAACTATTTCACCATCCTACTCTGTCCCAACTGGATGTGAATCATTGTTTTGTCCAGCATATCAATGCTGTAAACACTACCCATCTGTCAATCACTTAGTTGCCTTCCATGTTATCACATTGACCATAATGATATTGCAGGACTTGCATTCAAGGAACCCAAGTAACCCTTATTTTATTTGCTAGAAGCCTCAAAGTGCAAAAGTAGTGATTCTGGTAACTCAGTTATGACAAAGAGAAGCTGTAAAGTGTTTCCTTTGGATAAAAAGGTGAACTTAATATGGAAGAAAAATGTATACTGAGATTGCTAAGATCTACAGGAGGAATGAATCTTCTATTTGTGAAAATGTGAAGAAGGAAAAATAAATTCATGCTAGTTTACAGTCATACCTCAAGCTGCAAGTTGTGACCACAGTGCATAGTAAGAGCTTAGTTAAGATGGAAAGGCAATAAAGGCTTATCATATGTATGAAGATAAAGGAAGAAAAAACAGGCTGTATAAAGTTTGGTACTATCTGTGGTTTCATTCATCCATGAGGGACTTAGAATATATCTGCTGTGGATTATAGGGATTATGACTGTCTTCATTCTTAGTGATCCAATCCAAACTTGAAAACTCCAAGGGACAAAAGGCTTCTAAATTCAACTGCTTACTTCTTATATTCATTATATTCATTTGAATATTTAACTAGTATCTCAAACTTAGCATGGTCAAAACCAGACATGATCACATACAAACTCATATGTAGAACATTTCTGTAATAGTGGAATTACTTTATGGAACTCAGGGAAGGAAGGAAAGGAAAAGCGAATAATAAAGCATCAACAATGTCATAAAACATAACATCTCTGTAGGCAGAGGATATAAGGACATGTATTGAAAATGGAGGGCGGGAGGTAAAAAGGTAAGGGAGAGGAGCAATGGAAGGGGTTGAATGGACCAAAGTAGCATAGACTCACAGTGGGGACACATTGAGAAGCCCCTTGGAACATTGACTTAAATATTAATAGCGAAAAACAGGACTGTAAAATGGTACAGTGTATGGGGGGTATTTGTGGGAGGGGGAGGGGGAATGGAGGAGATTAAGGAGAGGGTGTATGTGGATGGACTTCATATACTTATATGAAATAGAAAAAAGAGACCTCTTGCAATTGCTTTAGTGGCGCAGGGAGAGTGTTGAGGGGGAGAGTTGGTCAGGGCGATCTAACTAATGTACAATATAAGCCCATTTGGAATTGTCACAATGAATCCCCTCCTGTATAATGAACATATTCTAATTAAAAATAAGTGTCAGAATGACTCACTTTCCTGCATTCTTACTGTCTGTGCCTTGACTAGGCTACCATCATGCCATTGTAGCCCTGTACTGGGTTTATTGGTATCATTATATTCTCTATGCAAAGGCTAGAGTAATTTTAAGAAACATGGATCAGATGGTGTTGCTCCCCTCTGGCTTCCTACCATATTTTAGAGAGCATACAACCATTGGGATGTCCAGATATTTGCATACCTCCTACCCTTTCTCCCACCACTCTACTGACTATTCCTTCTATCTTAGCCACACTGACCCTCCTTCTATTCCTTAATATCCTCAGTGTTCACTCCCTGTCCATCCCAGTGCCATTTATTCTTTGAAAAAGATTTTACTTCATCATGGTAGGAGCATTTAGGAGGAGGTCTTCCCCCTTAACAAATTGTAAGTGTCCATTACATTGCTGTCGACTTTAGGTAAAATGATGTATAGCATCTCTCTAAAGCTTATTCATTTTATTTCATGAAAACTTTACATCCACTAGTAACTTTCCATTTCTTTCTCCCTCTGGCAACCACCATTCTACTCTCTAGTTCTATGAATTTAACTATCTTGTTTTATTATTGTCATTAATTTTTTGAGACAGGGTCTTGCTGTGTGGTCCCAGCTGGACTTGAACTTAAGATCCTTCTGTTAGGATTATAGGTGTATACCACCATGCCCAGCTCTCCTTCAGATTATCACTTCAATTCTTTTGAATAAATATGCATAGTCATTCTATTTTTAATTTTTCAAGGAGTTCCCATACTATTCTCCATAGCAGCTTTACCATTTTGCATTGCCACCAACAGTGTGCAAGGGTTCCAATTTTCCACAGCCTTATCAACATTTGTTGTCTTTTTATTTAGTTATTTTAATAATCAACATCCTAAGAGAGTGGCTGAGATGAGATCTCATTGCGGTTTTTATTTGCATTTTTCCTGATGACTAGCAATATTGAGAATTTTTTTCTATCTACTTCTTGGCCTCTTACATGTCTTCTTAGGAAAATGTGTATTCAAGTGTTTGCCTTATTTTTTAATTTAGTGATCTGTGTTTTTGCTATTGAGTTATAAGTCTTCCTTATATATTATGGAAATTAATTTCTCATCAGGTTTACAAATGTTTTCTCCCATTCCAAAGGTTGTCTTTTCACTCCAATTATTTCCTTGCTGTGTAGAGGTTTTGGTTTGATATAGTCCCCTTGTTTATTTTTGTTTTTTGTTGCTTGTGCTCTTGGTGCCATATGCATCAAATCATTGCCAAGATCAGTGTTGTGTAGCTTCCCCCATGTTTTCCTCTAGGATTTTTTTTATAGTTTCAGGTCTAGGTTTACATAGTTAATCCATTGTGAATTTATCTTGGTGTATGGTACATGGAGTGTGAGGTCCAATTTCATTTTTTGCGTTGGGCTTCTAGTTCTCCCAGTACCATTTGTTGAAAAGGCTATCCTTTCTTCATTGTGTAATCTTGGCACCCTTGTCAAAGAACAGTTCACTGTATATGTGTAGATTATTTCTAGGCTATTATTTTCCATTGGCTTATATCTGTCTTTGTGTCAGTACTATAGTGTTTTGATAACTACATCTTTGTAATATAGTTTGAAATCTGGAAGTGTGATGCCTCCAGCTGTGTTCCTCTTTCTCAGTATTGATTGGCCCATTTGTGGTCTTTTGTGGTTCTGTATAAATTATAGAATTATTTTTCTATTTCTATAGAAATGCCATTGGAATCTTTACAGGGATTGCACTGACTATAAATTTCTCTGGGTAGTATGGATGCTTTAACATTAAGTCTTCCAATTTATGAACCTAGGATGTCCTTCCCTTGTTTGTGTCTTCTCTAATTTCTTTCATCAATGTTTTGTAGTTTTCAGTACAAATCTTTCATCTCTTTAGTTAAGTCTGTTTCTAAATGTTTTATTCTTTTTGATGTTATTATAAATGGTGTTGTTTTCCTAATTTCCTTTTTAGGTAGTTCGCTGAAAGTATATAAAAGTGCAACTGATTTTCGTATGTTGGTTTTGTATCTTGCAACTTCACTGCATTCATTTAATAGTTTTAACAGTTTTTTAAAAATGGAGTGTTTATTTCTCTACATAAGATCAGGGACAATTTTGCTCCTTCCTTTGTGATTTGGAAGACTTACCTGTATTTTTTTTTTTGCCTAATTGCTCTGGCTAGGACTTCTGGTACTAAGTCAAATAGAAGTAATGAGGATGGGCATTCTTGCATTGTCCTGATCATAGTTTTAGCTTTTCACATTGAATATGATGTTAGTTGTGGGCTTTTCATTTATGGCCTTTATTATGTTGAGGTATTTTCCTTTTATTCCTAGTTTGTTGAGAGTTTTTTTTATCATGAAAGAGTGTTGAATAATGCAAATGCTTTTTCTATATCTATTAGGATGATCTTGCAATTTTTATCATTATTCTGTCAATGTGGTATGTCACACTAATCAATTTCACATGTTAAAGTCATCCTTGCTCGTGATGTATGGTCCTCTTAATGTGCTATTGGGTTTCACTTGCTAGTATTTGTTGAGGATTTTTATGCATATATTCATCAGGGATGTTGGTCTGTACTTTTCTTTTCTGTGGCATACTTAACTGGCTTTGGCATCAGGGTAATGCTGGCCACATAAAATGGGTTTGGAAATGTTCCCTCTTCTTCAGTTATTTGGAAAAGTTTGAGGAAGATTGGTGTCAATTCTTTAAATATTTGGTAGAATTCACCAGTGAAGCCATCTGGTTTGGGCTTTCTTGGGAAGTTTTTGGTTACTGATTAAATCTTCATACTAGTTATAGCTCTATTCATGATTTAATCTTCAGAGCTCACATGTTTATGGGAACTTATCCATTTCTTCTAGGTTATGCAATTTGTTGGTTTGTACTTGTTCAGAGTAGTCTCACAATTCTTTTTTTTCCTGTGGTATTAGTTGTAATGTCTGCTCTTTCATTTCTGATTTTATTTGTTTTTTGTATTTTTTCCTTATTAGTTTAGCTAAGCATTTGTCAATTTTGTTTGTCTTTTCAAAAAACCAGCTTAGCTTCGTTCATAATTTTTATTGTTTCTGTTTTCTATTTTATTTATTTCTGATCCAATCTTTGTTTTTTCCTGCTTTCTGCTAACATTGGTCTTAGTCTTCTTCTTTTTCTATCTCTTTGAGATGTAAAATTGGATTGTCTATTTGAGAGCTTTCTTCTTTTTTGATGTAGCCACTTATTGTAGTAAACTTTCCTAGGATTACTGTTCTTGCTGCATCCCATAAGTTTTGGTATGTTATGTTTTTGTTTTCATTTGTCTGGGAGTATTTTCTAATTTCCTTCTTGATTCCATCACTGGTCCACTGGTTGTTTAATAGTGCTTTGTTTAATTTTCACCTATTTGTGAATTTTCCAGTTTTCCTTCTGCTGTGCTGTAGTTTTCTTCCTTATGTTAGCAAAGATATTTGGTATGATTTCAATATTTTAAAATTTGTTAAGGCTTGTTTTATGACCTCAAATGTGATCTATGCTGGAGAAAGTTCCACTTGAGCTGAAAAAGAATCTGTGCTCTGATGTTGTTAGGTGAAATGTCCTGTGTGTCTATTAGGTTCACTTGGTTTACAGTGTTTTCAAGTTTGCATTTTTAAATGGCTCTTCTGTTTGATGTTCTATCCATTACTGACAGTATTGTTTGTTTTATATATTTATGTGCTCTGATATTAGGTGCATATGTATTCATAATTGTTTTATTTTCTTGGTGGGTTCATTCTTTTACCACTAAACAAATTCCTTTATTTGTTGTGATGTTTTTTAACTTGAAGTCTATTTTGTCTGACATAAACATAGCCACCCCTGTTCTCCTTTGCTTATCATTTGCATAGAGTATCTTTTTTCCTTCTTTCACTTTCAGCCTATGTTTGTCCCTAAATCTAAAGTGAGCTTCTGTGGATAGCAAATATTTGGATCTTGTTTTAATTTTTTAAAAAATCCATTTAGTTGCTACATCTTTTAATTCAGGAGGGGAATTTACTTCATTTAAATTGAATGCAGTTATTGATAGGGACAGATTTGCTACTGCATTTAGTTATTTTTTTCCTGTTAATCTTGTAGGGTTTTTGTCTTTCAATTAGTTTCTGGATTTCTCACAAAAGGAATTGTTGCAAAATGGGAGAAGGAATGTCTAGGGTTTCCTACTTCATCATCTTGCTAATTTCACCCAAGAATATTTTCTCTTTCTGCTCTTCTGCCTAGAGTTTTCACACTGAGTTCTTTTCAGAGTCAAGTCTTTCAGGTCTCATTTCAAATACAAGCTCCTTGAATTTTATGGTCATCTGTTCCTAGGACTTATCACTTTCCCTTATTCACCACATGCAGGTTTCTCAACTAAAACTAAGTCAGTGTTATGAGCAGAGGCTTTGCTTATTTACTCTCTGTATCCCCAGAGCCTGCTTGGTACCTGCACATGAAAGATGCTCAACTAATGTCCATTGCAAGATGAGTGAAGAGAGGCAACTGCTCTTTCTGTGACGCCACACTGCAGCCTGTAGTCCCCATTGACTGTGACCAGAGATAGAGCCAGGAGTCCCCCTGGGGAGACATGTTGGAAGAAAGATCATTGGTCAGTCTTCAAGTCAGAAGATGTGGTATAAATACTGGGTCTACTTCTGATCCATTGTATGAACCACTTATTTCCTCTAAGCTTCCATTTTCTCATCTATACAGTGGTGTTAATAATGTTTTATTCTAGCTATTTTCTCCATAGATTTAATAGGATCACATATGTGTCAGTGCTCATTATACAACAAATGATCACAATGTATTTTCTTGGCAATTTTTTGTAGTACTGGAATTTGAACTCAGGGCTTGAACTTGTTAGCAAGTGCTAACAATGACATGAGCCACACCACCTGCACTCATCGTGCATTTCCTATCTCCTGCTTAACTTGTCTGATCAGAACACAAAGCCAACCAGAAAGGGATATCATAGGTTTAATGAGGTGGTTCCAATTGCCTTCTTGTCCTCAAATTTACCATGACCATCATCCCTTGTTCAAAAGTCATTTCAAAGTGCATGACACACAGAACCAGCTCTAAGTAATAACAGGTAATCATGGTACCAAACTAGCTGTTGTTCACATGTAGGACCACAGCAAGGGAACATGGATGGTGAATGAGATAAGGTTTTACTAGAGGAAGCAGATGTTACTTTGTCTTGATCTGAATACAGAATGTTGCAGCAATCTGAGAAGGGGAGTCCTCATTGTCTTCATTTTACTGATGAGAAACCAAGGCTAAGGATGATTTCACAATGAATATGCAGGGTTTGGATGAATTCACAACAGCTAAGGCATGGAATCAATCTAGATGCCCATTGTCACAAATGGATAAAGAAAATGTGGTATATATGTACAGTAGAATATAATTCAGCCATGAAAGAAGAAAATCCTGTTATTTGTAGCAACATGGATGGAACTATAAGGCATTATAGTTAGATAAGTCAGGCACAGAAAGACAAATACTGTATTTTCTCACTTACATATGGAAGCTTAAAATGTTGTTCTCAGAGAAGCAGAGTGTAGCCAAGCATGGTGGCTCACACCTGTAATCCCAGATGCTCAGGAGGCAGAGATTGAGGTTCAAGGCCAGGTTGGGCAAAAAGTTCAAGAGACTCCATCATAATCAATTACAAAAAGCAGGTGTGGTGGTGCCTGCCTGTTGTCCCAGCCACTGGAAAGCATCCATAGGAGGAGTGCAGTCCAAGCAAACCCAGGCATAAATGTGATACCCTATCTCAAAAATAACCTAAGCAAGCCCCCCAGCTGTTTCTCTTTTTTTCTCTCTCTTTCTTTTTTCTCCCAACAAGCTGAATATAAAGCATCCATCAGAATCAAACTCTGCTACATCCTGGACCCCAGGCCCATGGAAAGCCTCCCTACACCATGCTGCACTGAAGAAAAATGGAGCTATTTCTCCCTGTCAGCCAGCTCCAAATTTGCATAGTGAAACTGCAGAACAAACAGGTGAGCATCACACACCATGAGTGACTTCCTTACCCACTACCCCCTGCCCTGGAAAATAATCCAATGCAGCCCCGGGGTAGACTGAACCCCCCACCAGCAAAACTGAAAAACATAAACAATGAACTGTAATCTAACACTGACAGCAGAGCTGGAGTTGGAATGCTAAACCTGCCCTGGAGAACAGAGGTGAAGCAAGGAGACAGACTCTCAGTGCTGAACTCTCAGTGAACTAACATGGACAATGCAGCAAAGGCTGAGAGCAGGGGTGGGGCAACAAGCCAACCCTCAGAGGAACCAATAGCATCCAGCAGAAATTGGGAAAGGCATAAAGGCTGAGAGAGTGGGATATGTAATATATTCAATTAAATAACAACAGAAAATTTTCCAAACCTCAAAGAAGTTTTGCTCATTCAGGAATAGGAAACCTCCAGGACACCAAACAGACTTGACCAAAATAGAACCTCCCTAGGACATATTATTATTAAAACAAAAGCATGGAAAACAGAAAAAGAATATTGAAGGCTGTAAGAGAGAAAAAACAAAAAGTGTACAAAGGTAAACCCATCAAAATAACAGCAGATTTCTCAGCAGAAACCTTAAAAGCAAGAAAGGCATGGAATGAGGTATTTCAGGCACTGAATGAAAATAACTTCATCCCTAGGCTACTCCACCAAGCAAAATTATCATTCAAAATTTAATGGAGCAATAAAAATGTTCTACAATACACAGAAACTAAAAGGATATATAACCACCAAGCCACCAACATAGAAGATTCTACAGGGAATTCTGCACACAGAAGACGAAAACAAACAAAACCACAAGGGGATGGGAAGTATCAACCCACAGGAGAAGAAAAGACAAGGAATCAGAGAGTAGCATTGATTTGACTGCACATAATCAAAACCTTAAACAAACAAGCAAAAAACAACTAAATGGCAGGAATCACCACATACCTATCAATATTAACACTGAATGTCAGTGGACTCAACTCCCCCATTAAAAGACCCTGTCTGACAACTGGATTAAAAAGAAAGATCTGACAATCTGTTGTTTACAACATCTTATTGACAGAAATAAGCACTGGCTTAGGGTGAAAGGCTGGATGAAGATTTATCAAGCCAATGGCCCCTGAAAACAGGCAGGAGTAGCAATACTTACAGCAGACAAAGTAGAGTTCAAACCTACGTTGGTCAAATGAGACAAACAAGGACACTTCAAGCTAATAAAAGAGGGCAGTACATCAAAAGGAAGTGACAATAATCAACCTAGATGCACCCCACGTCAGTACACACAGTTTCATTTAACATACACTAAAGGACTTAAAAGCATATATAGACTCCAACACAGTGGTAGTGGGAGACTTTAATACTCTATCACCAAAAGATAGGTCATCCAAACAAAAAAATCAACAAAGAAATCCTCAAACTAAATGACACCATAAATCAAATGGATCTAACTGATGTCTATAGAATGTTTCATCCAACAACAGCACAATATACATTCTTCTCAGGAGCCCATGGAACTTTCTCCAAAAGAGATCATATCTTTGGGCATAAAGCAAGCCTCAGCAAATATAAGAAAATACAAATAACCCCTGCTTCTACCTGATCACAATGCATTAAAACTAGAACCCAACAACAAAAACAGCAGCAGAAAATACGCAAGTAATCACAGGGTGAATAACACAGTGCTTAATGATCAGTGGGTCATAGAAGAAATAAGAGAGGAAATCAAAAAGTTCCTGGAAGCTAATGAAAATGAAAACACCACTTACCAGAACCTATGGAATACAGCAAAGGCAGTCCAAAGAGGAAAGTTTATAGTCATGAGTACATATAGTAAAGGACAGAAAGATCTTAAATAAATGACCTAAAAGAAAAAAAAGTTTCTAGAAGTATTTTCAATTACATTATAAATTAGGGATGATTACAGAGTAATGTAGGGAAGGAAATGTGGCTCCCAACTGGAAAACGGAAAGGTGAGCTGTCTCTTCTACAGCTGTAGCTAACACTTTGCTTGTCTATCTAGGGTCACAAAGTATGTAAGAATCAGGAGTGTAAAATCAAGACCATACATATTGAAATATGAAAATGTGTCATACATTATCTATTCTCCTTAGTCCTTTAAGAATTAAATTATCTTATTAATATCATGGTTAATTAATGATTTTTCATAGAGTCTTTTTCAGTTAACATTCTAGTAGGAAAGAGACAACACATTCAAATTGGGATAATTCAAGTAATATGAAGTAAAAGAACTATTTAATATTATGTATGGAGAGCACAAGGAATTGTGTGATCCTCGGGCTAGTGCCATTGAAGCTAAACACTGAAGGAGGGGAAGGAGTGATACTGATGGAAAGGAGAATGTCACATGCAAGGAGCCGTCAAAGGGCACAGTAGTGGAAGCCAAGCCCACATGGAGGAAGAAGGAGTTGCAAGCCAGGAAAATAAATACCTTCACTTCACTATCCTCTGTCCTTCTCATTGGCTGAGGCCAAGGGCAAGCTAGAGGGCAAGGATACCAATTGGCTCAGCCATGTTATCACTATGACGAAGAGAGAAGGATAAGGTATATATGGGAGAGCAGAGAAACCCAAGTACCTAAGTTCCCAACCTTACATCCAGGTCCCTACAGCCTTCCAAAACAACTTTAAAATGAGTCAGGGTGTAGGAAACAGATGTAGCAAATCCATAATCCAAATAGAATCATCCCTCCAATTGATCTTGTACTGTGTGCTTTTTCAGCTCTATATCACCAGATGCCAATTAATATCCTTCACACATCATCTGCAAACACAAAGATACTGATAGCAATTCATTTATGTATTTAAGATGTAGGGCCAGAGGCATGATTAATAAATAAAATAGAGCACAAGTAAAAGTCAAAACCTTCCACTAGTTTTCAAATGTAAATTTTATTGTGTGTATTTGAAATTTACAACATGATGTGTGGGAGACATAGAGATCGTAAATGGTTACAATAGCAAAACAAATTAATGTATCTGTCATCTTGCATTGGAACAATGAGCAATGAAAATCTCCTTTCTTTTTAAAAACCTAATACAATTTTATTAATTTTAGTCCTCGTGTTCTATATTAGATCTCTAAACTTGTTTACCCCACATATCTGCTATTTGACCTACATCTTCCCACTACCCTTTCTACCACTCGTAGCCACTGCATTATTCTCTATATCTGTATATCTGATCTGTCTGTCTCCGTCTTCACACACACACACACACACACACACACATGAAATGAAATCATGAAGTATTTTTCTTTGTGTGTCTGGTTTACTTCACTTAGCCTAATGTCCTCCAGGTCCATCCATATTGTGGCAAATGTCAGGATCTCCTTTTTCTAAGGAAAATTCCATCCATTTATCAATGCACACTTAGGTTATTCCTATATCTTGGCTATTTTGAATGATGCTTCAATGAACATGGGAAGGCGGAGATGATTTCTTCTCTTTTGGGTATATACTCACAAGAGAAATGGTGGGGTCATACAGTAGATCTATTTTTAATTTCTTTAGGAACGTCCATACTGTTTTCCAGAATGGCTTCCAATCACTTCTTTTAAAATAATGCTTGCTTTCTTTTCACTCTTATATATATATAATAAAGATAAATGACTACCAATAGGATGAAGCTTGCCATTCAAGATAACCAACTGAATACAAATATTTACCTTTTCTCCTTCCCGAATTCCACTGAAATAATAAAAGAAATACAAATTATTAAAGTAAATTCATAACAATTCTCATAAGCCAGAGTTGTGCCACTCAAAGCTCCGAGATAAATTTAGAGATAAAGCAGAAGGGAAATAACTGATGCCAAACTCAACAGATCTGAGGAACCCATCAATTCAAAGTCAACAGAGAGGAACTTCCAAAAATAGCAAGGATTGCTATTCAGAACCTCTGAATAATCCCAAGTCAGCCACCAGGGCCTGGAGAAGGAGCCTTTAGGGTGCTGGGAGCTCATTCTTGGCCCCGCTTTTGAGCATTGTGTGTCTGCTGCAATACCAGTAGCTCGGGGTGGTTGCTGAGGCTCCTAAAGCTGACTTTTCTCAGGGACAGTTGGCACCATTGTCACCCAGCAGACAACCTACACATACCTGCCTAGTCACATACCTGGCCAAGAGAAGCAGCTCACTGTGTGGGATGAAGGTTCTGGAGAGTCACTGGGAGCACTTTGGTGGGAAACTTGGGCTCCAGGTCTGCAAATCACTGATATGATAATATGTTCCCACCCAGGGTTTCTAGCAGCAGGTGGTGAAGATGAGTTTAAACATGGTAGCAACATAACAGTGTCAACGTAATTTTTATTATATATTATTATCTATCATGTGTAAAATACTTCATAATAATTTTTAAGAACTGTAGGAATCTCTTGTGGAGAAACATGAATCTGAAGTTTAATATTTTCTTTAGTTTCATTTCATTTTCTTTTTCTAATTATTTCAAACAATATGAAATTCTTAAAATTTTGTTTTTAAACAATGCTATGTGTGGTATAATCCATTCTGAAATTACTTCTCTATGTGTATGTGCATACATGTGGAAAAGTGTCTGTTTTAATTTTCAGAAAATAACCAGGATAAGAGGAACTTGGTGTGATTTGCTTCTTCTTTTTGTTCTTTTTAAATTTGTTATTAAATTTTTATTAAATCTTTTTGTTCTTTTAAAATTATTATTAAATTAATATTGTTTATTTTTATAACATGCATGTATCATTTGTGGAACAGGGTAGAAATTGAGCTGAAATCCTTGGGAACTGGACCATTTTCCCTTCAGCATAACATAATGGGCAAGTAGTCTCCCACTGCTCCGAGGAATGAGTTGATCAAGACATCAGACACCTGCAGTACCACCAAGCAGTAGCTACTGAGAGAGTCTAAGAGACCAGCGGCACCGCAAGGGCACTGGCAACCTAGCACTGAGTCCAGCCTCCCACTCTGCCCACCACAGTCACAAAGACAAGCAAATCACCAGCAAGATGAAGTGTGTTTAGAATCCAGTGAGCTCAGCTGTGGTGGCGAAGGCCTGAGATTTACTCCTGTATTTCAGCATTATGGCATTCTGGGCTACCTTGCCTTGGAACACATTATGATGCCTTGTAAAAAATGAATAGGCCACAGAAGGTGCCATATCCTCCATGCTGTGCCAAAGAACTGGGTCTCAACCACGTTTGCATTCCGTATTGAGTCTGGTGATACCAGCTGGTTGAAGCTGCAGTTTCAAACATCCTTGACAGCAAGCATCAGAGCCCCAGGCCTCCAGAGGAACACTGGGAAACTGATCCACCAGAAAGATAATTCTTAGAAAATTAGAGGACTGGGGACATGATGACTCCTTCTGAGAAAATCAGAGAAGTGGCCTCAGAAAAAGACTGATCTTCCTACCTACCTAAGGGGTTAGGACTCAGACTTGTTATATTCTGATATCAAGCAAAGTGACCTAATCTATCCTTCCAAGCTGTTTTATCCATTATCTCCCTGGTGTGCTACTTTTCCAGCTCTATTTCCTAATTAGAAGGAAGATGGGGAAGGACTGCATATATAGATATAGATATAGACATAGAAATAGGTGTAGTAATATAGATATAGGAAGAATTGCATATATGTGTGCATGTGAATGTATATATATACCTTTGTATATATTACCATATATCTGCATTTATGTATCTCTGATTTGGTAACTCATTCCTTATTCAATTCCTTCATAATATATATCCCATTAGTGATTATTTCTTTTATCTGTCACTTGCATTCTTCTCCCTCTATCCAACCCTGGATTATAATCTCCATGAGTGCGGGAGGTAGACTACAATGGTGTGGGAGTAAATGCTGAAGCCAGGGACGCAACACTCTAGGGATTGGAGCCATGTGCCAAGGACCTAGATATTGAGACTGAGTCACTGAAAATGGGGACAAGAGCCAGGAGACCTTACAGAGAACCAGGCACCTAGAGTGCTACACATGTACTGAAATGGTTTGTGCGGTTGAAATTGGCTAGGATCAATGGTGACCACAATGACACTTCTTGTCCCACCCAGAGACTCTGTAATCATAGGCCTGTCCACACAAGAACCTGAGAAATACATTTTCACTAGTTGTGGTGGCTTTAGATATGTCTAGTTGACTAGCCCAAACCACATGTGCTAGGATTCCCTTCCTGTGTGTTTCTTCATAGGGTGGGCAACAAGACACTATTGGAGGGGAGTTACAGGATAGAAGTGAGGCAGCAGTGGTGTTGTAATTCATGTGCATCACTATTTACCTGCTGATTCACCTCCATGACATAAGGCAATGGCTGATGCTGGCAAATGTGTCATCTTTCTCTGGACCCTCCTTCAGCATCCATGACTCCCAGGCCAGAAAAAAAGAGGTTTGTGTATAAGAGGTTCTTATAAAACAAGGATTTCTGATAAACTAGTACATCTAGACAATGGAATATTCTTCAGTGGTAAAAAAGAAATGAACTACTAAGTAATTAAAAGACACAGAGGAAACTTAAATGCAAATTACTAAGTGAAAGAAGCCAATCTAAAAAGGCAACATACTGCATACGCCCAACACTTTGATTTTTTGAAAAAGGCAAAACTATGGAGACAGAAAGACCAAGGGTTGCTAGAGATTGGGGAGAGAAGGAAAAATAGGCAGAAGACAGAGGAATTTTAGTGCAGTGAAACCACTCTGTATGGTACTATAATGATGGAGACATCATTACACATTTGTTCAAAAGCATAGAATGTATCACACCAAGCTCAAGCCCTGAGGTTACTATGGACAGTGGGCAATAATGATGTGTGAATGAAGGTTCATCGACTGTGTAATAAATATACCATTCAGGTGGGGGATGTTGATAAAGGGGAAGGCTGTGCATGTTGGGGACAGAGGTATATCTTAGGAAAATCTAAGACTTTAAAAAGGAAGGAACAAGTGTTTCTCTCATTTCAGGGATGGAAGAAATGTCAAGCATTGCTTGTTCCAAATATATAGTTTTGCCAGAGAGATAAAAAAGAAAAGAAAAAATTACCAGCAGAGATGCTGTCTCCAGGAAAGGTTTGATAAATATCAAAGACTCTAATCTCAGCACAAATTGACTTCTCATCCTCTAATCCCATTCCTAACTGCATAAACACCCTATGGGACTTTGTCAGCTAATTCACTGCCCTCCCAACTATCAAAGGAACATTTCTTTCTCACAGAAGGGCCCTTAAGAACCTCAACTGCAGAGAGAAAATCATTTCAACAACATTTTGGGGGGACCTCACAGAATAAAGACAGATGAGGGAGCTGCTCTGCAGAATACTGTACCTTTGGAAGAAGATTAGGATCATAGAATGACCAAATGGTCTCGGGGATCGCAAATAAGTGGCAAGGCTGGAAACTTCATTGTCAAGTTATGTGGACAGGAAGTGGGTCTCCTAGAAAGTGTACCACATTTGAAGGCAGTGTATGACACTAAGTGAATGTACTTGCGGTGGAATTCTGTGAGGAGGGAAATTGGGAGACTTCTGAATGGGAGATGGCACAACAGGAGAGTGAGTCAGCTCAGGTAATCAAGTGCATCACATCAGCTGTAGATTCCTCATGAGGCAATTCATGGAGATCTGAGACTGGAAAGTATAATGGTTCACAGTCACTTTATGGTTGCTAAAACTCACAGATCTTCAACAGAAAGATAATTTTGGCTAAGCTTGCTCTGCACCACACATGGAACGCTTGTCCAAGTGATTCCTAAAGTCAGCACTGCCCATGGCTAAAGCCAGCAGTGTGATCTTGGGGGCATTAGGTCAAAAGGACATATGAAAAACTCCAAAGACACAGTGTTGAATTAATAAGAAAAGAGAGAACCACATTTTGAAGATCCACTTTGGGATTCTATAAGTCATTGCATGAAAAGCATTTTTGAAATGTTTTTATGAAAGTAGATTCTGTTCCCAGAATTACAGCTAAGGATCTGGTAGACTGCCAGGAGCTAGCAGGTAATACACTTTCTTTGATGTAATCAACTAATGAACTAAAAACAATTTAAGAATGAAAGGCAACACGGGAACCAAGGAGGAAAACACAGCAGGTCAAAAGAAGAGCAACTCAAGGACAGTTGCTATGGCTTGAATATGTCCTGTCCCCTCTGAAATTTGCCATTGCAGCAGTGTTTGGAGGTGTGGATTTTAAGAGGTTAATATTAGACAACCCTCCATCCATGTTTGTAGTCTCTATTATACTGGAGACTGGGCAGGAGGATCATTAGAGACTACCAATTCTGGGACAATTTGGAGAACATAGCAAAACTCCATCTCACTTTAAAAAAAAAGAAAGAGGTGATAAGATGATTTAGAGGGACTAATGCCTCTTTAAGACTGAGTTGCTGTAAAGTGAGGCTGTCCTTTGCGTTTAGTCTCTCTCAGGCTTTTCCTTTCACCTTCTGCCAATGTTAAGGTGCCCTTGCTAAATGCCACCATGCCCTTGGATTTCCCAGCTTTTGGACCTGAGCCAAAATAAACTTATCAAATTCTTTCCTTTATCAATTACCGGTCTCTGGTATTATATTACAGCAACAAGAAACAGACTAAAATAACCCAGAGGAAATGTGGCTGGTATCATTACACTTGAACACCAGCTCTCATAAAAAAAGATATTGTCTAGTAAGAAGGCAAATATAGACAGTTTTGACATGTTCTCCTCTGGTTCCACACTTAGAAACCATTTCATGATGGCTTGAAGGGAGAATTGAAGAAATGCTATGTGACTTCAAGGCAAGTGAACAACCAAACGCACTGCCAAATTCAATGCCTTGTGTAGAACTAGAAAAAGAAAGCTTAAGTTCTTCTCCAACATTGAAGAGTACCAGGACAGGCTGCTCTTTCATGTGCTAAAATGAGAGGATGGAAGGAGAAGGTATTTGGACTGGATTGAGCTTGTTAGAACTGCTGAGCCCTCCATCTGCTTGCGTGAATTGCATATGGTGTTAAAGGACAATCACCAATAGGCTTGGTAGTAGGCTGCAACTGACTCAGCTCAAGACCTATCAAAGGCAAAAGGAGTGCGCAAAGTCGCAAGACCAGCTGGGAATGCTTGGAGGCATACCCGCTTAGTTTTACTTATTTTGATGGTCAATCTCATGTGTCAACTTGACTGGTAATGAGGTGCCCAGATTAAACGTGATTTCTAGGTATGTCTGGGAAGGTGTTAAAACACATGACAACCCTCCACCTTCACACACACACACACACACACACACACACACACACACAATCCTTTACTATTGGAGTAATTAAAGCAAATCTTAAAAGTAGCAAAACAAATACCTGCATGTAGAAGACTGAAACTGGATTCCTGATTTCACCCTGTACTAATATCAATTCAAAGTGGATCAAAGACCTTAATGTAAGATAAAACTCAGAAACTATGACAGGAAAGAATAGGGGAAACACAAGAACATATAGACGTAGACAACAATTTCCTGAATAAAACTGCAGTAGCTAGGAACTACATGAAGCTAAAAATCTTCCACATAGTAAAGGAAACAGTCACCAGACTAAAGAGGCATCCCACAGAATGGAAGAAAAACTTCGTCAGTTATACATCTGACAAGGGATTAATAACAAAAATTTATAGGGAGCTCCAAAAACCAAACTCCCAAAGAATCCCCAACCCAATGAAGAAATGGGCAAATGAACTGAACAGATATTTTTCACAGAAGTACAAATGGCTAATAAATACATGAAGAAATGCTCAGCATTCCTGGCCATAAAGGAAGTGCATATCAAAACCACATTAAGATTTCATTACTCCAGTCAGAATGGCTAATACAAAGAGCATGAACAACAACAAATGTTGGTGAGGATTCAGGGAAAAAGAAATCCTTCTACGCTGTTGATGAGAATGTAAATTAGCACAACCACTATGGAAAGCAGTCACTCTAAACTCACACACTCACATCAGTCACAGTTGTAGAGCAGTCCAGGTGCTCTACAACTGATGAATATGTATCGATATATCAGATTCCCATACACATATATATATATATTCATATATATACAAAATGTTTTCAAGAGTGGGACTGTTTGAGGTTACTGGGGGAGGAAGGAGAGGAAAAGAGAATGATAGAAAGTGAAAATATTGAAATACACTTCATCTGTGTAGGAAAAAAGCATAACAAAAGCACGGAAAGCTGTTGAATAGTAGGGGGTAGGGAGAACAGGGTAAGGAAGAGTAATAAATTAAAGTACTATTTCACTAGTGAAATACCATGGTGAAATCACTTTGAAAAATGAATATGCACTTAAATAATGAAGGACAGGATTATAAAACGGGTCCTGTTAGGGGGAGAGTACTAGTCAGAAGGGAGGGCGAATGAAGAGGGTCAATATGGTTGAGCATTTTATATGCTTGTATGAAGATAGCACATTGAAACTTGTCAAAATCATTTTAAGTAGGGAAGAGGGGAGTGAGGGAGAATGATAATGGGGATGAACTTAACCAATGTACAGTGTAAACATATATAGAAATGTCACAATGAAACTCTCTAAAACTAATATATGCTAATAAAAATGTTTTTTAACTAGCAAAACAAGTAGCATATACTTTTCTACACTCTATGGGTTATTTTCGAATTGTGTGATCCATGTCCAGTAATATTTGTTTTGGTCTATAATCAGCATATGAGGGAGAACATGTGATTTTTGGCCTTCTGAGCCTGGCTAACTTCGCTTAAGATGATGTTCTCCAGTTCCATCCATTTACTTGAGAATGACAAAATTTCATTCTTCTTTGTGGCTGAATAAAATTCCATTGTGTATAAATACCACACTTTCTTAGTTCTTTCATTGGTAGTGGGGCTTCTTGGCTGTTTCCATAGCTTGTCTATTTTAAATAGTGCTGCAATAAACATGGGTGTGCAGATTCCTTTGTAATGCGACCTGAGTCGCATTCCTTTGGGTATGAGTGGGATTGCTGGATTAAGTGGCAGATCTATGTTTAGTTTTTAAAATAACCTCCATATTGTTTTCCAAAGTGGTTATACTAGCTTACATTCCCACCAGCAATGTATGAGGGTTTCTTTTTCCCTGCATCCTCACCAACATTTGTTGGTGGTGGTGTGCTTGATGTCAGCTATTCTAACAGGAGTGAGGTAGAATCTTAGTGTGGTTTTGATTTGCATTTCCTTTGTGGCCAGGGATGTGCAGCATTTTTTCCATGTTTTTTGGCCATTTGAATTTCTTCCTTTAAAAAGTTCTGTTTAGTTCAGTTCCCCACTTTATTGGTTCATTGATTTTGGGGGGGAGTTTAGTTTTTTGAGCTCCCTGTATATTCTGGTTATCAGTCCTTTGTCGGATGTATAGCTAGCAAATATTTTCTCCCACTCTTTGAGTGATCTCTTCAGTGTAGAGTCCATTTCTTTTGTTGTACAGAAGCTTTTTAATTTCATGTGGTCCCATTTGTCTATCTTTCTCTTAGTTGCTGGGCTGCTAGAATTCTACTGAGGAATTCTTCGCCTATACCTATTGCTTTCAGAGTATTCCCTGCTCTTTCCTGTACTAACTTCAGAGTTTCTGGTCTGATATTAAGGTCCTTAATCTACTTTGCATTGATACTAGCACAGGGTGATAGGCATGGATCTAGTTTCAGTTTTCTGCAGGTAGGTAATCACTTTTCCCAGCAACATTTGTTGAAGAGGGTGTCTTTCTCTAGCATGTGTTTTGGCCCCTTTGTCAAAAAAAAAAAAGGGTGCTCATAGCTGTGTGGATTCATATCTGGGTCCTCTATTCTGTTCCACTGGTCTTCATATCTATTTTTGTGCCAGTGCCATGCTGTTTTTATTGCTATGGCTCTGTAACATATTTAGAAGTTGGGTATTGTGATACCTCCAGCATTGCTCTTTTTGCTGAGTATTGCCTTGGCTATTCATGGTCTCTTGTGTTTCCAAATGAACTTTAAGGTAGATTTTTCAATCTCTGTGATGAATGTTATTGGGATTTTCATGGGAATTGCATTAACCATGTAGATTGCTTTTGGTCGTATAGCCATTTTTACTATGTTGGTTATACCACTCCATGATCATGGGAGATCTTTCCACCTTCTGTGGTCTTCCTCAATCTGTTTCTTCAGAGATTTGTAGTTCTTCTTGTAGAGTTCATTTACATCCTCTGTTAAGTTTACTCCTAGGTATTTTATTTTTTTTGAGGCTATTATAACTGGATTTGTTTCATATATTCTTTCTCAATTTGTTCATTGTTGGTATATAGAAATGCTACTGATTTTTGTAAGTTGCTTTTGTATCTTGCCACCTTGCTGAAGCTGTTTATGGTGTCTAGGAGTTTTTGGGTGGAGTTTTTTGGTTCTTTGAGGTATAAGATCATGTTTTCTGCTAATAGGGATACTTTGACAATTTCTTTACTTATTTGTATTCCTTTTATTATTTCTTCTTGCATTATTGCTCTGGCTAGGAATTCTAGGACTATGTTGAATAGGTGTGGGGAGAGTGGTCACCCTTGTCTCATTGCTGATTTTAGTGGAAATGGTTTCAGTTTTTCTCCATTAAGTATGATGATTATTGGAAAATAGGTTGGAATATGGGTTCTTAAAGTAGTCTTGATTCCCTGGATTTCCTTGGTGTTTGTTGTTATCTCTTCTTTTACATTTCTGATTTTACTAATTTGGGTCTTTTTCCTCTTCATTTCAGTCAGATTTGCCAGGGGCTTGTCTATCTTGTTTATTTTTTCAAAGAGCCATTGATTCTTTGAAAAGAGTCATTGATTCTTTATTTGTTTTTGGTGTCTGTTTCATTAATTGCAGCCCATAATTTTATTATTTCTCTCCTGCTGCTTGTTTTGGGTTTTGCTTTTTCTTGTTTTTCTAGGAGTTTGACATGTAGCATTAGGTCATTTATTTGAAATCTTTCTGTACTTTTAATATATGAAGTCATAGGTATAAACTTTCCTTTTTGGACTGTCTTTGCTGTATCCCATAGGTTCTGGTAAGTGGTGTTTTCATTTTCATTAGCTTCCAGGATCTTTTTGATTTCCTCTCTTATTTCTTCTATGACCCACTGATCATTGAGCGCTGTGTTATTCCCCCTCCAATTACTTACGTATTTTCTGCTGCTGTTTTTGTTGTTGGGTTCTAGTTTTAATGCATTGTGATCAGGTAGAAGCAGGGGTTATTTGTATTTTCTTATATTTGCTGAGGCTTGCTTTGTGCCCAAAGATATGATCTCTTTTGGAGAAAGTTCCATGGGCTCCTGAGAAGAATGTATATTGTGCTGTTGTTGGATGAAACATTCTGTAGACATCAGTTAGATCCATTTGATTTATGGTGTCATTTAGTTCGAGGATTTCTTTGTTGATTTTTTTGTTTGGATGACCTATCTTTTGGTGATAGAGTATTAAAGTCTCCCACTACCACTGTGTTGGAGTCTATATATGCTTTTAAGTCCTTTAGTGTGTGTTAAATGAAACTGTGTGTACTGACGTGGGGTGCATCTAGGTTGATTATTGTCACTTCCTTTTGATGTACTGCCCTCTTTTATTAGCATGAAGTGTCCTTGTTTGTCTCATTTGACCAACGCAGGTTTGAACTCTACTAAGTCTGCTGTAAGTATTGCTACTCCTGCCTGTTTTCAGGGGCCATTGGCTTGATAAATCTTCTTCCAGCCTTTCACCCTAAGCCAGTGCTTATTTCTGTCAATAAGATGGGTCTCTTGTAAACAACAGATTGTCAGATCTTTCTTTTTAATCCAGTTTGCCAAACAGTGTCTTTTAATGGGGGAGTTGAGTCCACTGACATTCAATGTTAATATTGATAGGTATGTGGTGATTCCTGCCATTTAATTGTTTTTGCTTGTTTGTTTGAGGATTTGATTGTGTGCAGTCGAATCAATGCTACTCTCTGATTCCTTGTCTTTTCTTCTGTGTTTTGGTACTTCCCATCCCCTTGTGGTTTTGTTTGTTTTCATCTTCTGTGTGCAGAATTCCCTGTAGAATCTTCTGTGTTGGTGACTTGGTGGTTATATATTGTTTTAGCTTCTGTTCATCATAGAACATTTTTATTGCTCCATTAAATTTTGAATGATAGTTTTGCTGGGTAGAGTATCTTAGAGCTGAAGTTATTGTCATTCAGTGCTTGAAATACCTCACTCCTTGCCTTTCTTGCTTTTAAGGTTTCTGTTGATGGGTTTACCTTTGTATGTTATTTGTTTTTTCTCTCGTACAGCCTTTAATAGTCTTTCTCTGTTCTCCATGCTAGTTGTTTTAATGATAATATGTCATGGGGAGGTTCTATTTTGGTCATGTCTGTTTGGTGTCCTGGAGGCTTCCTGTACCTGAACGGGCAAATCTTTCTCGAGATGTGGGAAATTTTCTGTTTTTTTTTATTGACTATATTACATATCACTTTGGCTTGTATCTCTTCTCCTTAACCAATGCCTATGATTCTCATGTTTGGTTTTTTGATGGAGTTGGTGAGTTCTTTCATATTCCTGTCATAGCTCTTGAGTTGTTTGACTAAGGTTTCTTCTGTTTTTCCTTTAATTTCTATTTTATCTTTAAGCTCTGAGATTCTGTCTTCCACTTGTTCTAGTCTGCTGGAGTCACCTTCCACTCTGATTTTTGTTTGCCTAAAGGCACTTTTTATTTCCAGGATTTCTGTTTGATTCTTTTTCTGAAGTTTTCCATATCTTTGTTCAACTCCTCTTTTATGTTTTGTATTGTCATCTTTAATTCATATATCTCTCTTTTTATAGTGTCTTTTGTCTCCCTTTGTATTTGTTGAAGTCCTCTCTGAGTTCCTTTATTTGTTTCTGTGTCTTCTCATGTTCTTCATTTTTGGTACCTTGAAATTTGTCAAGTGCTTCTTGTACATTCTGGTTAACCATGTGTAGGATCTTTTCCATGAATTTCTTAGTGGTATCTTCCAAGATGTCTTCTTAGAGGGTTTTTATGTGGGTGTCACTGGGCTCCTTAGTGACATTTATCATTGTTTTGTTGAGGTCAGAAACTGGGTATCCATTTTTTTCATTTCCCTCTGAATCTTGAATTAATTTTTTGAGGAGAGTGGTTTTCATCCTTTCTTCTTCTTCCCATTACTCCACTTGATGCTGTACAAGTATATTTTTGATAGGCTAGTTGGCAGTTTTGATTGCCTGATTTAATTTTTGTGTTGTGACTGAGTTGGTTGTTAGCTAGGTTGATGTGCTCTTTCTGTCCTTGCCCTGGAGGTATAATTTAGCAATAACAAATTCACAGGTTCAATGCCAGACTAGTTGTTTAGAAATTATAAAGAAAACCCCTTGACGATAACATTTATAAACAGTGGGAGTTGGGGGGTAACATTTATTAGGCTAGTTATAGATTTTGGAGATTTGGTAAAGGTGGCACTAAAAAGAGGGGGTAGGAAAAGTGGTGGGTGTGGCAGAAGAGATATGGGGGCTACTGGGTTTTGTAGCCCTTGTGTATGTTTGTTTGTATTACTATCATTGTAGTGGAGGGTTCTTGTGTCAGGGATTGCAGAGTGTTGTGGTTATGTACAGTTGGTACAGTAGGCTAGTCAGCAGGTGGTGAGTATGTTGGGGGAGGGGTAATGTGGTGACAGAATAAGGGAGGAAAGGAGGGGGAGGTGAAGATGGGGGAAGAGTGGACAAGAAGGTGCAGAAAGAGTAGTTGGGAGGGAGAACTATGGATTGTAGCACAGGAAAAGAGGGAAAGTGAAGAGGGTATGTAATGTAATTGAAGATACTTCTAGAAAACTTAGAAAAAGATTCTCTTTCCTTCTATTCTGGCTGGCTAACAAAGATCCAATGGATCTTCTCAGGGAGGATACAGATTTTTGGTGTCTAACAATTTTTGCTAAACCACAGTGGTCCTTAGATGGCAGTGACCTGAGAGAAGCTCAGCTCAGCAGGAATGTAATTGATCAACTTCCCATGACCTGTTGGTAAATTGAGCTATGTCAGAATTGCACAATCTAGAGTCTACTGGTGAACTCCTAAGGGCAAGGATATTAGTTAATATTAGTACTCTTAATATCTCACTGGTGTTTGGCTAATAGGGATGGTCAATTAATCCTTGTTGATGAGTAGCATATAACCTGGTTGCTCTAGGAAACTCAGGAAACCAGTTCTTATTACCTCTGCCTCTAGTGGGCTCAAAACAAAGCCCAAACTTTCCAGAATGAGTGGGGATAACTTCCTAAAGTTTATTTATCCATGCATTTCAAATTTTTCTTTAAGTGAGTGCTACATAATTATAGGTTAAGGTAATTTTATTGGATATAAATAAAAATGATTGCCAAGAGCCTTGAAAGCATTCCAATCTTCCCTAGCTTCATTTTCCCTAGCTTCTTTGTAATCTTTCTGGACTAAATTATAACAGTTTCTTACAAGTTTCCTAGGACTCAAACCCAACAAGAGTATGATGAAACAGGGTGAATACCTTTGAAGTTACACTGCTCCTGGATTAAAGACAATGCTTTCTAGAATTCTTTTACCTTAGAATTCAGCATATTTAAGAATCAAAACCATTCAGAAGCTGATCAATGACAGTGAAGTGCTTCCTTGAAAGCACCTCATTTCTCTTTTGTAGGGTTGGGGAGATGAATTGCAAGAAAGGGATTCATTGAAGATAAATCTTTTAATCCAACCTGGGATTGTGGGCTTTAGAAAGTAATCCAGAGAATTGGTGGCATCAACCCCTGCATGTAGGTAAAGGGGAATGCTTTCTGAAATCACAGGCCAGTTGGTTCAATTTCCCACAGAAGAAGAGAGGAAAAATTAGGCATAGGAACAATACAGATGCGTACTAGCCAATCCTCTGAGTAGAAAAGAGCAGAGAAAAATTGGCTAAGTCCTCCCTGTTGACCAACTGAGAGGAATCAGAAGCTCTGACATCAACCAATAAGAAACCTCAACTTCCTTAGAGAAAAGATAGGTACAGGAAGCATAGCCAGTGATTTCTTGGCCCCAGGTTGAGTTAAGGGCTCAAAAATGGTCTGTGTGGCTTGAAAAATATCAGCCTCAAGCCAACATAGAGCAGCATTATAGGTGGGGTGTTAGTGCTGGAGCTAGAAGCCTCAGGACAGAATCTTGTCTTGAGCAGCCCCTCAGAATCCCAGTCATCTGCCTTGTAGGCCTTACACCTAAAACACATGAACTGTAGCCTGAATCTATGTTGAGATAGAAAGTAGTGTATTAACAACAGGCTCTGGATTTATGTTAGCTTTGCATAGAACTCCGGTAGAAGTTAAAGCCCTAAGAATCTAGATGTCTGCTGAATCTGAGGCTTTTGCATTGCAAAAGAGGGGAAGAATTTTTTCTCAGGCAGAGGTGTTCTTAAATAGGAAGGTAAGAAAGAAAGAAAAGGAGAAGGAGAAAGGGAAGGAGAAAGTATAGGAAGACAGAGTCAAGTGAGAGGCTGTCGTCTGCAAGAGTGTGGTAGTCAATAAATACTTGAAGAATGGTGATGCCCAAAGCAGAAGCTGTACAGGTTATATATGGAACAAGTTTTACATCTAAGGAGGGAAAATTGCAGGTAAAAATATTTGCATTTGAATATTTATTATGACATTTATCCACCAGATGTCAGCAAAGCATCTCATTTTAGAAAGATAAGTATAATAAAGACAATTTTCAACAGATGTATTTTGATAAAGGATTCTTTTAAAACATCTGTACAGAGGAGGAGTATGAACTGGCACAACTCTGACTTTTGGCTTTCTTCCATTTTACTGTTTAAAATGTTTTTTTCTTACACCCTAAAAAGAAAAAAAGAAAGAAAACTGAAGAGAGAGAATATGCTTTCAAGTTTTCTATACTTCATGAGCCATCACACCTCAAATCTCTAACCAAATAAGCCAACTAAATTAAACACAATCCTTATTGCACTCAAATGTGCTGATCTCTTTTAAGATCTTTTTCCATGGTTCACTATAATACAACATCATGCTTCACTTTGGGTATTTATATTGTGGGTTCTGTAATTATCTATGCTCATTTCTGCTTTTCCTAGATGTCTATAAGCCTCTTGTAGATCAATAATTTATATTTTTATTTAAATTATTCATATATATGTTTAAAGTTAAATATTGCTCTTAGGCTTACAATGAAAAACACCAGTCACCTTCCCCACTCCACCCTGTTCTCTCAGTTCTACTTCTTGGATGTGCCAGTTTCAATTCTTTTGCCAATTTTTTTCCCTGCTGCCTATCTATCTCCACATTTTTAGATAATTTATTTTTATATTTATTTCTGATTTGTCAGTCTCAGACATTTAATAGTGTCCTTAAAATAAGTTCTTTAATATATTAGCAAGGGTAATTAATGCTAGATGCTATATTAAGAGTTTCTTAACACAAGAGTTTCTTCGTATAGCTCATTGTAGTAAGATGTTATTCTTCTCCATATTTTCAGGGACTCAGGCTCCTTCCATCTTTTCATGTTATGATCTTCAACATGTGACCTCTCAGTCTTCTCTGGAAGGGAGAACAGAAGATAAAATGTAGGAGATATTATAAGCCAGCCCTACAAGTGGCACATTGTCACCTCTGTTCAGATTTTGATCACAAGAGGACAATCTATTTGCCGAGGAGTTGAGCCCAAGAAGGAAAGAAGCAGGGTTTGGTGAGCATTGTGGCATTGTTTCTTGACACTGTGAGTTCATACTTTCTCCTGTCCACTTCCACACTGCCCTTTAATAATCAACTCAGTTTTAGGGTAAAGCAATATTCAGTGCCTACCGCTAGGTGACTACCGAGATACTGCTCGCTGCTGAGTCAAGAATTACGCTGGTTTCTGTTCCCTTTCTTATACATATAATTCTATTTTTAAAAAATTTTGTTTGCTTTCACATACATATTTAAAATCAGCCTCAATACTCTGCCTTTGCTGGAAAGTGCCTCTCAACCACCACCTTCCACACGACACTGTGGATCAGGTATTTTATCCGTTGTATCTCCCCCCCTCCCCAGTTTGCTTCCATTTTTTTGCTGTGATCTGGATCTCTCCTAGTGCCCAGTTCTTGCCCTGGCACCTCCATTTTTTTTTTCTTTTGTTATTTTTTTTTTCATTTTTCTTTTATTATTCATATGTGCATACAAGGCTTGGTTTATTTCTCCCCCCTGCCCCCACCCCCTCCCTTACCACCCACTCCACCCCCTCCCGCTCCCCCCCTCAATACCCAGCAGAAACTATTTTGCCCTTATCTCTAATTTTGTTGTAGAGAGAGTATAAGCAATAATAGGAAGGAACAAGGGGTTTTGCTGGTTGAGATAAGGATAGCTATACAGGGCATTGACTCACATTGATTTCCTGTGCATGGGTGTTACCTTCTAGGTTAATTCTTTTTGATCTAACCTTTTCTCTAGTTCCTGGTCTCCTTTTCCTATTGGCCTCAGTTGCTTTAAGGTATCTGCTTTAGTTTCTCTGCATTAAGGGTAACAAATGCTAGCTAGTTTTTTAGGTGTCTTACCTATCCTCACCCCTCCCTTGTGTGCTCTCGCTTTTATCATGTGCTCATAGTCCAATCCCCTTGTTGTGTTTGCCCTTGATCTAATGTCCACATATGAGGGAGAACATACGATTTTTGGTCTTTTGAGCCAGGCTAACCTCACTCAGAATGGTGTTCTCCAATTCCATCCATTTACCAGCGAATGATAACATTTCGTTCTTCTTCATGGCTGCATAAAATTCCATTGTGTATAGATACCACATTTTCTTAATCCATTCGTCAGTGCTGGGGCATCTTGGCTGTTTCCATAACTTGGCTATTGTGGCACCTCCATTTTTAAGAGTAATAATCCTGGAATTTTTCCCTTGTTTCTCTTCTCTGACTGATTTTCTGCTTTCCCATCATTTTCTCCTTTCTTAGCCTGCTGTCTTGTTTTAGTGAAGTGTGTCCTTCAGGAATTCTATGAAGGGTATATGGAGGTAAATACTTTGAGACCTTGTACAGTTAAATTTTCTATTCCACTCTTGTGCTGGATAAATGTGGCTTGTTTCACATCTGTGCTGAAAATAGCTTCCTCTCAGAGTCATTGCTCCATGGTCTCTATGGTTTTCTAGTAAGAAGTCTGAGGACATCTGATAATCATTGCTTCTCACCCCACTTCTGATAGCCTTGAAACTCCTCTATCATTAAGAATCTGAAGTTATTTCAAGGCTGTTTTCCTCAGAGTGAAACTTTGCAAAATTCATTTTTTGATCATTGAGTGAGTCCTCTTTGTTTGGGAGGTTTTTCAGAAAAAGAATCTTCCAAATCCCTTTTGTGGAGGTGGGGGTCCCCCTGCCTGTGCTTGCTGTGGGAGGCAGGATGGGGATAAGGCACACTCAGCCCTGCCTCTGCTTGGCCTGCTGTGTTTCAGCTCCCAGTTTCTCTCATTGTTTTTACTCCCAGGGATGAACCCCTGCCCTCTGCAGCATGGAAGTGTGGTCACTGGATGGTTGGAGGAGTGATCTAGTGACTACTACCGAAGCAACATTGCCTTTTGGGGGAACTTGATGCACCTTGCTCTGAGCTTCCTGAGGGTCAGTGGGGTGGCTGGCTCAATCCTTTCCAGTCAGCATTTTGCAGGGACTTTGATTGCATATTTATTTATTCTTCATTCCTTGGTCTGCTTTCAACTCTGAAATGTATTGACATCTCTAGTCTGTTACTCTCCTCCCTCCCTCCATTTTTCATCAGTTTTATATATATATATATACACACACACACAAATCTATCTATCATCTATCTATCTATCTATCTATCTATCTATCTATCTATCTATCTATCTAGAGAGAACACTGTGTGTTAGAAGACAGATGAGAAAAAAAAGATGGAGAGCAGCAGGTAATATAGCTTAGAAGTGCTGGGGAGGTGCAGTAATCATGGAGAGGTCTGAGTGAGCCTTTCTATGAAAGTGAATCTGAGCATCACTTGAAGGAGGTAAGGGAAGCCAGTTCACTCAGGTGGAACAGCCAGAGGAAAGACCCTGAGGTGCAGGCATGTCCGTGCAGTCACAATGAAGAGGTCAACAGGGCTGGAGAGGAGTAGGGGAGTGGAGAGAGGCAAGAGATGAGGTCATCTGGGCAAGCCAGGTGGGATAGGACACTGCAGGCCATTGTAAAAGACTTTGGCTGTGAAGAATGGGGGAGCCTTTGGAGGGTTCCTGAGTTCAAGGTGACAGAATGTGCTTTGGGCTTTAACAGGACCCATTGGTCACTGAACAGACCAGGTGTGGAAGCAGGGAGAGCAACTAGGAATCTATCATATGGATCTAAATGAGAGAGTGGTGTGCAGAGAAGTGGCAGATCTGTGTTAGAGGTGGAACCACTGGGGATTCCTATTGGCTATGGGCACAAGAGGAAAGGACAATTTGAGGATGATATCAAGGTTTCTGACCTCAACAAATGGAAGGATGGTGGTCATCTGCTGACGAGGGAAGACTGTAGGGGAACAAGTTTTGTGGAAATAACAGAAGTTAAGTCTGTGACATCTACTTGTTTTTCAGAATATGTCCTCTTGGTTTTGACTGGGCCAGCCTTGGATGGTAATTCTTCTACCTCTATCTCCTGAGTAGCTGCGATTAAAGGCATGCATCATCACACCCCATTGAAAAATTCTTTTTATAGACATTTTAGAGAATATTCAAGGAGGGAAAACAGGTGTTCAACCCACGTGTTTCTTTCTTTTCCCTCTCTCTTTCTCTCTCTCCTTTTGTAGTACTGGAGATGGAACCCAAGGCTTTCTTAAGTAAGTGCTCTATCACCAAGGTCTATCCCCAGCCCAACAACCTACCATATTTAATGAAAAGTCCAACTATAAACGTCTTAAAATTCTGGCTGCCCCTCTTCTTTCCTTCAGCAGAACATGAACAAGGAATCAGCAATAAATATTTGCTCAGCTGAAAGGAAATGTCTCTGTAGCCACAGGAGGCTTTTCTGTGGCTGTTTTGGTTTCTTTCTTATTACGTTCTTAAACTGAAAAAACAGAAGTTTAACATGTTAAAGTCAAGCTTCTCTACCCTTTTTTGCTAGAAACGTTTGCTTTAAGATTGGTTACATTTTCAAGCACATGCCCTATTGATTCACCTCTTCACTTGAGACAGCAGGATGTGAAGCAATTAGACGGCCAACTGTTCTGTGGTGACAGAGGCAGGTCCAGCAGTGTCCCTTTACTGGGCAGAACCAGGCCTCTGGGCTTTCTGGTTTCTTGCAGCACAGAAAGTAATCTGCTTCAGGAATCTGGTACTGAGTAAGTGGTTGGTCCTGTGACTTGACAGAAGTGGACTGAAGTGTCACCTTTAAATTTGGACTGGAAGTAGTTATAGAATTTTGCTAAATTAGAGGGTGGAAGGAGCTGGTTATTACTGGAAGAGAGAAAGAGCCTCCACTCAGTTTGTGAAATTCTTCTAGAGATGAAAAGAATCTAAGATTATTGAGTCTCATTTAATCCTGACAACTTCTCTTCTGGGATTATGGTCCCCATTTTACAGATAAAGACACTGAGGCACAGAGAAGCCTAGTGACTTGCCAAGTTCGGGCTGGTAGAAGAGAGAAGCAGGATTTAAACAAAGGCACATGATACTGAAGCCAGCTCCTAACCAGTTGCTGACTCGAGGCTTTTTTCTTTTTTTTTAAATTTTGTTATTATTTTTTATTATTCATTTATTCACATGTGCATACATTGTTTGGGTCATTTCTCCCTACTGCCCGCCTCGCTTCCACCCTCTTCCCCTCTCCCCTCTTGCTTCCAGGCGAACCTGTCCTGCACTTTTCTTCAGTTCTGTTGAAGAGTAGAAATAAGCAAAAATAAGAAAGACAAAGCATTTTTGCTAGTTGAGATAAGGATAGCTATACAGAGAGATTCCTAGCATTGCTTCCATGTACATGTGTATTACAACCCAGGTTGATTCATCTCTAACTGATCTTTACAGTGGTTCCTGATCCCCTTCTTGTGTTAACCTCTGTCGCTTTAAGGTTTCTGTATTAATTCCTCTGGAGTGGTGACATCAAATGCTTTCATGTTTTGGGTTTTCTATCTAACTCCGTACCTCTCATATGTGCTCTCCTCTTGTCATGTAACCCAAGTCCAACCACATTGCTGTATTTGCCCTGGATCTAAAGTCCACATATGAGGGAGAACATATGATTTTTGGTCTTCTGAGTCTGGCTAACCTTGCTCAGAATGATGTTCTCTAGTTCCATTCATTTACCTGCAAATGATAAGATTTCATCCATCTTCATGGCTGCATAAAATTCCATTGTGTGTAAATACCACATTTTCTTAATCTATTCATCTATAGTGGGGCATCTTGGCTGTTTCCATAACTTGGCTATTGTGAATAGTGCTGCAATAAACATGGGTGTGCAGGTGCCTCTGGAGTAGCCTTGTGTTGCATTCCTTTGGGTATATCCCCAGGAGTGGGATTGCTGGATCATATGGCAGGTCTATGTTCAGATTTTTAAGAAGTCAAGGCTTCGTTTTCACATTTGTCAAATGGGACTATAAGCTCATGTGTCATAGGATTGTGCTAAGAATTTAATGAGATAAGGTGAATATGGCACCTGGCATTCATAAGTACTCTGTTAGAGGGTTGGCAGTGTTTAAAGTTGTTTTTCTTTTTCTTTTTCACTCAAAAAAGATGTTAGTGTTATTTGAACCACTTGATGAGAAATATAAGAAAATCCCACTGATTTATGTAACAATTACCCTAATAGTTCATTCTGTTGTAAAGCTTAATAAATTGGTTTTTGGAACATAAAGTAAAATTTCAATTTATCTTGTGTATTTTCTTATTGGAATAAAACCCCACAATTCAATGATTTTTAAAGAAAGAAAATTTAGTGATATACAGACTAAAGTATTCCTCATTCCCTTTTCGGTTTTCACAGAAGTAGATGGTGGGATAAAAAGATTTCATGGCTGCATACATTTGGGAAAGTTTATGTTCTACATACAAGGACTTCTCAGAGCCTTTGACTTGTTAAATATATTGCTGGTTTCCAAAAAGGGGATGTAATATTTCTTAAAATTACTTCATTGCAGGACCACTTTATTATATGGTGTCTCTCATACTTTTAGAAACATTGGAATAATAAACATAAAATGTAAAACTTTTTACAAACGTTAGTAAATGATAGTCATTAATTATCTAGCCATTCATGTAAGATTTAAAGAATGAGGTACACTAAGTCTTAACCATAAAATTCCCCCCAGAATTTCAGCATACCAGCCATTGCTGGGAAAGACACTATTGTAACTTAATGATGTGATTCTTACTGAGCACTCATCTCTCTGCACAGTTACTTTGCAGTTCAAGTGTTCTTACTGTGGAATATAGAATTTATATTAGCACAACTTGCCTTATATATGTTTTATTGGAAATATTGTTTTCTTCGTCTCAAATTCTAGCTACTTGCAGTGAGAAAAAACTTGTGACTATGGAAAATAGAACACACCCAAGAAAAGGCTCCAGGAAGTGTATCAGGGTGGGCTTTATGAAGATAACCTATCTGAGACATAGGGAGCCTACCAGGTAAAGGGATGATTCATTATGCGTCAGAACGAAGCCTAAAGGGCTCAAGTGGTAATAGTGCCTCCCTAGGAAGTGTGAAGCCATGAGTTCAAACCCCAGTGCTGCTAAAAAAAAAATGCCTGATTAGTGATCCGGCAGTATTAGAACAGGGATATGTTCTGTCTTGCTCTCTTATGAGGCCAAGAGAACCATTGACAAGAACTGTTAGCCATTGTTTGTAAGGGTTTTGCATCAGCAGCTTCAACTAACTGTGGATCAAAAGAAATTGAAAAAAAAAAGTTGTGTCTGAACTGAACATATGCCCTTTTTGTCGTGTCATTATTCCCTAAACAATACAATATTTATATATCATTTACATTGTATTGGATATTCTAATGGAGACTATAATTTAGAGATGATTTAAAATATGTGAAGGAGTTGAGCTAGGTGCCAATAATCCCAACTACTGTGGAGGCTGAAGCAAGAAGATGTGTGAGCCCAGGAGTTCAGGCAATATAGGGTGACCTGATCTAAAAAATAAATAAATAAAAGAAGGAAGGAAGGAAGGAAGGATGAATGCAGGCTTCATGTACATGTAACACATATTACAAGGGACTTAAACATCTCAGCTTTTGGCATCTGCAGGGGTTGTGGAATCCATCCCATGTGGCCACCAAGGCACAACCACTATTGTACTGATAAACTGCTGACCACATCAGTTCCAATCCTGCTTTCCACTCCTTCCCTCTTTTAAATAGAAAAGTACTGAGTTAAAATGTGAGTAGTAGACATTGACTTGCTGGATCAAACCTCATTCAGAAAATGATCCATTTTGGGTACAAAACTCTAAACTTCAATCCTTTAAAATTTACTTTTTTGTGTTATGTTCCCATATATGTTAATGTGGTAGTGTAATGAAAATCAGTAAAAATAAATATTCATGTAGTTAAAAGGATTTGACACCTCTCTGGTCTAACTTTTGTCTTCTGACTGCCCATTTTTCTGAAATTTTATAGCTTGAGAGTTTTCTTCTTTTTCCTTCCTGTGAATGGAACCAAGGGCCTCACATGCTAGGCGTGTCCCTTACCGCCAAGCTACAACCCCAATCCTAACCTGAGAGTTTTTAATGCAGGGTGATGCATATAAAGGTTTTTAATGAACTGACTCACATTTTGAGTGTGAAATCCTAGTTGCCCTCAGGTCTGGAGGTTTCTAGGTTTTGCCACTAAATGACTCCAGATTATTTGAAAGTTTTCCACCTTCTCCCTCACTTTTACATTTCCAGCTGTGTCTCCTGAGCTGCTTTCCTCTGCCTGTCTCCATCATTACTCATAATCTATTGGGGGAAGGAAACTATGTGGGTAGATACAATAGGACAGGTCTTAACTGCACTCACTAGGTCTATGTAACCAGTCACCCTTCCACCGTGCTGAGCTCCAGGCTGCAGTGCAGGACCCCGTGCCCCACCCAGGGTCTCAATATTCTGTGCCTCTTTTCAAAATTAGAATTTCATTTTGGTGTGAATGTTTATCTTCTGGATAAGTAACTGCAGCAGTTGAAATCTCTCCCTATACATTACAAAGGTCAAACATTCATTTTAGAGAATCTGAAAAATATAGAAAGGTACAAAAAAGAATTTAAAAAATTAAAGTTGCAGGGTTAGGTATAATCGCTGTAAACATTCAGTGAATTTCTTCCTTTTCCCTTGCACATATATTTCATGTACTTATTTTATGTGTATTTTACAAAAGTTGGTTTATATTTTAAACTTTTTCATTTAACAGTGTTAATGAACACTTCAGTCATTAGATTTCTTCATTTGAAATTCATCACCCGAATGTACCATCACTTATCTAACTCTCCCCATGTTGTTAGAATTATTTAATAGTTTACTAAACAGTATGATGAAAAACCTTATAAATAAATATTTGTGCACATTTGCAATCATTTTAGGATAAATTCTCAGAAATTAATATACTGGGTATAAGCCATAAAATGCAATGAACATCTATACCCATTAAATAGTAATTTCCCCTTCTCTCCTTCCTCTGGCTCTTGACAACCACCATTCTATATCCCATCTGTATGATTTTTACTATCCTTTGCACCTCATCTATGAGGAATCATACTATTCGTCCCTTAGTGTCTGACTTCTCTCAGTGTAATGTCTCAAAGGTCCATCCATGTTGTTAGCAGATGTTAGAATTTCAATTCCTTATGAAGTATGGAAAATATTCCATTGTATGTAAGCACCACACGTTTTGTTTATCCAGTCATCTATGGATGGACACTTGTACTTTTTGGCTATTGAGAATAATGCTTCTGTGAACATGGATATGTAAATATTCATTTAAATCTTTGCTTTCTGGTCTTTTGGGGATGTCCCTGGGAGTGGATTTGTTGGACGATATAGTAATTCTATGTTTGAGGAATTACCATATTGTTTTCCACAACTGCCACACCGTTTTACATTTTCACTGTCCCTTCTACTCTTGATGGACATCTGAGTTTTGCTAGTTTAGGTTGTTGTGAGCAAGACACAGACCATCTTATACCTGTTTGTTCTTGTGTACATTTTTCCAGTGAGTTGATGTCAGGAATAAAATTTCTGGGCCAGAGTGTATGCATAGATATGTTCAATGCTAACAGAAAAGGTCAAAAGCTTTCCAGTGTTCCAGTACCAATTGATACTACTGCCAGCACGGTGAGAGTTACAGTTGTTCTATATTCTTGTCAACTTAGTGTTGCCAGTTATTAAATTTTAGCCATTATGTTGGTATCACATTGCAAAGATGTTGGCTATCTTTCATATGCTTATCAATCATTTGGATATCTGTTTTTTAACCCATTGAAAAGAACAGTCTCAGAACTGGTAAGAATTAACATGATGCTTTTAACTATTTTTAATAGTTATTATTTGAAGTTATTTTTCTTTTAAACAATCATCCCTTTTTTGATATTCTGACCACTTTCTAATTTGCAAATTTAGTTCATTTGTTTTTAATTTTTATTTATTTTTGTCATGGTAAAGTGCACATAACATAGCGTTTACCATTTTTAGCATGTTTAATGAATAACTTAATGGCATTAAACACTTACAATGTTGTGTAAGCTTCACAACCATCCATTTCAAAACTCTCATCTTGCAATACTGAAGCTCTGTGCCCATTAAACAATTTCCTATTTCCTTCAGCACTACAAGATCTTGCTATGTAGCCCAGGATGGCCTCCAACTCTGCATCCTCCTGCCTCTGCCTCCCAAGTGCTGGGATTACAGGCATGTACCACCAGGTCTGGCTCTACAATTTAATTTTTGGGGAGTTATTTCATTTAGCATAATGTTCTCAAGCTTCATTGTACATTTTTAAAGGAAGAGCCTGGTTTTCACTCTTACTTTTTAAAAAAATGGATTATCTTTTTCTTATTGATTTAACATAATTAATTATATTGATTTTTGTATATTTATCCCCATTACCAAGTTAATTCTGAATTTTATAAAGTCTTGAGATTTTTTTTAGGAATGCAATAAAGTCATCTATATGAAAAAAAATACTTATCTTGCTTATTTTGCCTTAGTGCATAAACATTTCTAAACATTATTGAAAAGAAATGGTGATAGGAGGTATTTCTACTTGGTTTTGATAGTAATGGAAATGAATTTTGTGATGCATTTGTCAGTGTAATGTTTGCTATGGTCTTTTTCATGTTTAGAAAATGTTCTGTTTTGCATTATATGTAGTATAGTTTCAGAAGGATGCAGAAAGTAAAGTGCAAATTGCAGTTTGGGGAAGGTTCAGTGTTAAATAGAGCCAAATATTTGTTGTTTCTGATTTCACTAAAGCAAGCTTCCTTTAAAAAAGTGGTCTCATTTTTTTTTCTTTTGAGATTTTTGTCATCATAATTCAGTCTCTTTTTCTCATATATTTTTGCAAAATACCATTTACCTTTTATGTGTGATACACTCTAATAGTTTCTGTTTTTCACTTAAAAGGTATTGGTAGAAATCTTCTTAACTGACTTAGGCTTTATGAAAGGGTTTTAAAATATAGTTTGAAATAGTCTTTCCTAAGTTAGTGAATATCTCTTTTCTAGTCCTTGGACTGAGCAAAGGTCCTACAGTTTCATGAACTCTAGGGAATAGATGAAGAAATGTCCATTAGTTCTTAAAAATATTATCCTGCTACACATTTAAAATTTAAAAAGTTGAGAAATTTTAAAAAATGGTTTTTGCGCAATTATTAGCTTAATCACACTTTATTGCTCAATTGAAATGGTAGAGACATTTTTTTGCTGAGCTGATATTTATTCACAAATCATGATTTTTCATAGAACAATGTGGAAAACTTTTTCTGCTAAGTAGTGATAGCTAATAACTCTATCCATCCTGTATAACAAACAACTCCAGGATCTTAGTGGCTTACACCAGACTTAGCTTTTGGAATCCGCAGATCTGCAGAAGGGTTGGAAGGATTCAGCATTAGGCTGAGAGTTCCACTCTCTTGAGAGGTCGTTAAAGGCATTCTGAGATGGCACACTGCTACCTACATCTACATTCCACAGGCCAAAGCCACGTGGCTGTGCCCAACACCCTGCATCAACTGAGTGGGGAAGTAAACTACTCTGAGAAAGATGGCAAGGGTGAGGGAGGAAGGGAGGATTCTGAGTTAATAATACAGTCAGCTACAATAGCCAGCAGTTCCAGAGCACTGCCTCTATTTAGTCACTTATTTCTATAGTCATTATAATCATTGCTCAAAACAAGAAATAAATTGGATCTTTCTTTTATGAAAAAATTTAATGCCTTGAAAAAAAATTGCTTTTTAAAGGAAAGGGTTACATTTGCATTGTACAAGTAATTGTCTTCCAGCCTATTTAATTGAAAAATATAAAGAAGCATTAAATATTTATGCAAGGTACCTAGTGAGACATGTCCTTTGGATAATTTTGTGTATTGTATTATTGTGGCAACAGTGTGTGGCACATTTCTGTGATAAATACCCAACCATGATGGAATCGGAAAAAATTAATGGCACTCACTTAGAGAAAAAAGGGTTTCCTTCCCAATTCCCTTTCTGATGAAGTACTTACTTTGACTATACAATTTTTCTCGGTTATTTAAGTAACTGAAGCTCTGAAAATGCTGAGATTATTTAATTCTTATGCTCTGATTCTTGTTCTGAATACAGTTACAGAAAGTTTTGTGAGTGAAATGAACAATGTTTACATCAATAAATTAGCTGGTGAGTGAAATAAGTATAAAGGCAATTTTGTTTCCTCTACAATGCTCTATATAGTACTGGCTAAACCATGGCCTGTGGGTCAAGTGTGACCTCTGAGTTTTGTAAGTACGGTTTTATGGGAGCACAGCCATGCATACTCATTTGTTTATCGTCTATGATCACTTTTGTGGTGTACTTGCAACAAAAACCATAATGTCCAGAAAGGCTAAAATATTTACTATATGGTCCAGTATGGAAACTTTGCCACCCCTGCTTCATATAGTTATTATAAAATGAAAGAGAAAATTAAAATGTAAATGTTATAAAGTATAAATGTTTTTAATTTCTAAAAAAATGAAATGCATAGTTTTACTGTTATGTCCACAGGGTGTCTGTATTTTGTGAAAAATATCTGGCAACCCTAGTTTAGGGTATATGAGTACAAATCATCATAGGTGATATTATGCTGTGGTAACAAGAACATCCAGAATCTCAGGA
The DNA here is from genome assembly GCF_047511655.1 of Castor canadensis. Classification (NCBI taxonomy): domain Eukaryota; kingdom Metazoa; phylum Chordata; class Mammalia; order Rodentia; family Castoridae; genus Castor; species Castor canadensis. The sequence continues at coordinate 90,569,531 of NC_133398.1, forward strand.
TTTTAGCACACTGGGTTTCTTTCTCACTCCTGCTACAGGTCTGCCATGATCAACAGAGTCATGACAGGGTCCAGGCTCTTGGAGCAGTCACTCTATGGAGAAGGTCTAGCCCTCTCCGTAGAGGCAAAAGGAGTATGGTTAATTACGCACTGGTGTTAAAGCTTCTATCCAGAAGTGGCACACATCCCTTCCTCTGTCCAAAGTGAGTTATACAATGATACTTAATCTGAAAGGGTAGGAAGAGTAATTCTGGGGAGAGAGGAGAGAGAAGGAGAAATATTGGCTAGCACTAACAAGTTGCTTAATCAAGCCATTGTAGAAAGGAGTTTTATCACAGTAGGAGAGTATCAGCCAGCTCTGCAGGTGGCAAAGGCCTGAAGTCTCTGTAGGAGAAGTTTGCCCAGATATGACAGGTATAAAAGTTTGTCTTTTAACTGCCTTTGTCTGCGTTTCTTTTCCAGGGTTTCATGTATGCTTTGGAGAGTGTACGTTTTTCCTGGAGAACATTGGATTATTAATTTCTTCTATTTTCAGTTTTACTGCAACTTTGCACCTTTTTCCTTTTCTAAGTATTTAATGTACTGCTTGTGGTCTTTTGATCCAGAGCTAACCTCCTACTCAATGTGAAAGTTCTGCTACTCTTTTTTATTTAAAGAAACAAACTTAACATTATGCCAAACTTAAAACATTTTAAAGTATATGAAAAAGCAACTGACAAAACCTACCATCTAGTAGCTAATTTTCAAATTGGTCCCACAAATGAAGTATCTACTCATTTTTTAATCTAAAATTATTGTTTAAAGATAGGTACAGCACATCCAAATTGCTAGAAACAGAATATAACTACATTGGACTTCTGTTTAAAGAAATTAATTTAATTTTGCTTCTCTTTCCTAATTTAATGAGAGAGAGAGAGAGAGAGAGACAGAAAGAGAGAGAGAGAAAGTTTTCCAAAGGCCAGGATCATTTCAGAGGGAAAGGGACCCATACTGTATATTAGTCTAAGGAGGGATTTAGAGTTGCTGAAGCCATCTTGACCATTTATTAGAGTCCATGGAAGGAGGCTGTGAGAACTGAAATTCCTATGGGTTTTTTTTTTTTTTTTGGATGTTTGTGCTCCATTGCCCTTTATTAAGTTTTATTGAACCTGATTTCTAGAAAGTTCCACATGGCATTTATGTTCAACTTTTCCTTTGTTTGATGATGGAATGAATTGACAACTGAGACCCAAGCAGCTAAACCATGCCAGATCCAGACAAGTCAGAGCCCATTAGAGAAAACCAGAATTCTATCCTTAGGAGATTAGGAAATGTCTAGGCCAGGGGCTCCAGGGCCAGGGGTTGTCATTGGATATGTTCACTGTGAACATCAATGCCTGGAACTCAGCAGACACATAACACATATTTTCTAAACAAAGCCTCAAACTCAAGAGGTAAGAAGGAAGTTGGAATTGAAGAGTAAGGAGATAACTGGTGGGAGGAAGAAGTAATAAGGGATAAAGAAGAGAAATTCAGAGTGGGGTGTCCACAGATAGCTTGGGAATTTTGGACTTTCAGAGTGTTAGGTTGGCTTCAAAGGCCAACGGATGAAACAGACTTAAAACTGAAGTAAAGAGCTGGGCACCAGGGGCTCACATGGATGGTCCTAGCTACTTGGGAGGTCAGGAGATTTGCAGCTCAAGACAAGTCCAGGCAAATGGTTTGTGAGATGCTATTTTGAAAAAACCAATGACAGGGAAGTGCTGGCGGAGTAGCTTGGGATGTAGGCCCTGAGTTCAAGCTCCAGTGCCACACACACACACACAAACAGAAATGTGAAGTAAAGAAAAATGTATTTTGTTTGGTAAATTTAGATATTAGGAGTGAGCAACACTGAAAACAAAGAAGTTTTTCTGTTTTTTTTCTAAAGGGAACCACTTACAGTAAACAAAAGGTGGTTCAGTAATGACTGAAAAATATGGCTGCCTCATAAACACTAATTCACATTGTTACCACAATGGTAGACAGACTTTAGCGTCTCACAGCTTCACCCAAGAATATGAGGAAGGAAAAGGCACTGGACATACTTAAGAGTTTAGGTGACAAGAGGAAAGCAGTTGGTGCCTTTTTCAAAATTTTCTTGAATCCTTTTTAAATTTGTATCCATCGTTAGCATTTCTGAATAGTGATGAACATAAGGACAATACTAGGGAGCTGACCATTTGAGCTTTGGCTGGAATCTCCACCATCACAAAGAGCAGCAGCCTTCCTCAAAATGAGGCCTCAGAGAATAAGCACCAAAACCAAAGAAGCCTGCATGCAGCTCCTGAGACCGTCTGTGGATTCCCTATAACACAGTGACAATTGTACAGGGCCAATCTTTCAAAAATAATAACTTCCATAGCTTTCAAGATCTTCCATGTATTTCGGGCCTATGGAATGATATCATGAAAGTGAGGTGTAATGGATTCTGTTCATGGACCCTAAGAACCTTCATTTCAATTAGCATATGATGCAAAAAAACTGCACAGACAGTAGAAAACACAATTACACACATGATCACTGACATTGAGGGCTCTGTTTCCTAAATGCAAAAGTAATAGTGAGCTCAGTGTATATTTCATTTTTACATGTCCTCTTTCACCACCCACACTCATGGTCTCTCAACTGAATTCTATCTGGATATTTCAGATGACAGCATCTTCTTTCCTTGATGAACGGGTATTATTGGCTCAACCATTGTGCATTGTGAGAATTCTAATTCTTTCTAATGAAAGTCACCCCAGTCTCTCTATGATAATGGTGGGTGAGAGGACCTAGTTGCAAGTCCCAGAAGTCATCTCTGGTTGATTTAAGCAGGTAATTTTACACAGTAGCATACTGGGGAGGTCACAGAATCTCAGAGGGAGGGGGATTGATTAATTCCGAGGCTAAACTTCTAGGAACAACACCTCAATCTTTCCCACAGATCTGAAGAAGAAACTGCTGTTTCACCCAAGGAGCTGGGGGTTGGATTACTGCCACTTCTGCACTGGGGACACAGTGGTCAGTAAGCCTGTCCCATGAAGTCAGTTCTACAGCAGGACGCCACAGAGCCATAACCAGGCTAGAATATATGGTAGAATCTTGTTCTGATCCACCCCGTCTCCTTTTCTCTGTCTATACACAATTGAGTCTCATCCTTTTCCTGGGTGTTCAATGCCCCTTGGGTGTTGAATGCTCCTTTTGAGGACAAGGCCAGAATTTCCTGAACAGGGCATGCACATCTGTCCTCTGGAGTTGTGGGCAGAGAGTTTCTTCCACAGGTAAAGGGCTGTGGAAATAAGTGACAGAGCCTCAGGAATGGGAGCTCAGTGATAGCTGCACTGTGGCTGTTTCCAGGAGTATTTTGACCAGTTGTGAAAATCAATCATTGAAGCTTGGAGAATGACTGTTGCCATGGAGATGTATTCTTTTCAGCAGCCAACAGGCTGTCTGTTTGTAGGAACAGACCTTCTGCTCCACCCATGTGGTTCAGCTGGCCCAGCCCACCTGGACATCCCCAGTTATTTCTAGGTAAGCATCTGCCAATCTGGACAGATGGATCTTGCCCTGGTATTTCCTGCCTTTGCACCAGAGAGAACATCTGTCAGTGTTTCTTTTAAGTGGAAAAACTGTAGATGGGAAAGCTGAGAGAGAGAGAGAGAGAGAGAGAGAGAGAGAGAGAGGAGAGAGTTGGCTATCTTCTGGTCTTCCTGAGTCTCAGACACAGCCTCCTGTCTTAGACTTCTATGATACAAACCATTGACTTTTTGGGTTCCTAGCAACTGTCAACCTCGGCTTTGAGGTAGTGATGTCACCTCATGAGAGGTTAAGAAAAAATCTGTAGAAGGAGGCACTCCTTGTGGGCAGGGCTGGGTCCTCACTAATCTATTGTTCCTGTAACACATACATTCCATGACTCTGAGATGGTATTTGTTAGGCTCAATAGCACAAGGGCTTCAGGTTAGCTCAGGTCATATGGAAACTTCCTGGTTCCTTTGTTGGAATTAAAGACCCTCTGGTGCCGAATACAGACACACTAGAGACAGAAAATCTTGACAAGGCAATTTCTTTTGATTAAAAGGGTGCAAGCATGTACTTACTCCAGCTGAGCAGCACAAAATGGCCAACTGTGGCTCCTCCTTATATCCCTGACACATTTGTACCTGCCCCTAACCCAGGATTTGTCCAGGTCAAAAGTTCACAATCTCCCTCGATTGGCTAAAAGGCTTGGGGGATGGATTAGGGCATGCAGTTTGGTGGGCAATGTAGTTGTACAGCAATCCGGAAGAAGAAGCAAGGACCCTTTAAACATGCAAGTCACCTAAGATGGCGACCTGAGGAATTTTTAAGTAATCTAAGAGGGTAACAAATACTTTGATAGAAAAGGTCATTTTTTTTACACCTTGTAGTTGAACTTGAGTTTGTCCTCAGGTGAGTCACCTGGCAAAAAGTGATACCCAAAGCAGTCGAATTATAAAAGACCAAAGTGAAACTGCTGGTTGTTTCCTAATACATACTTCAGTTTCATCAAGCAACTCTGAAACAGCATAAAGACTTCATTTTCCAGCCAGCCTCCCTGGTTGCTAATGTGGCCATGTGGCTAAACTCTAGCCCACAGGAATGAGCAGAATTGTAAAGAAGCTCCTATGAAAGTTCTTCAAAAGGCAAGAAACTTGAAATCCAACTTCTAACCCCCCCACCCCCAATTCTTTGTATTTTCTCTGTCCTACTCTCTGAAATGCAGTTGTGAGGGCCAGTGCTCTATCTGCCATAGTGGACCATGAGGTGAAGTTTGTGGAGAAGGCAGCCTGTTGACCTGGGTCCTGGAGGCCGCCTTGGGCAGAACCCCTATGCCAGCCTTGCACTGTATCACTGGCGTATACATTTTGATCTCATTTTAGCCCTTGTTCTTTGGCATTCTATTACTTGTAGCCATAGTAATCCCAACTGACAGCTGACACTGAGCAGTGAACACGCTCCTCCTGCTTCCAGAAGAGGTGGGTGATCCGTGAGAGTTGAGCAGGGAAAGCAATGTAATAGTGATACCCCAACATGTCTCTAGCTTTTAAAGACTAATAACTCCGGACAACAGGCGACTATAGTCATGAATAGAATGGAGCATTCTCTGATCTTCTCACTCATTTCCTGCTTTTAGAGGGCAATTGGATGGACTCTTTAGATGCAGTGTTTGAATAGCTTTAGCAAACAGCTTCTGGAGGTTTTATTGACTCAGTGCCCTTAACATACACAGTCACTCCTGGTCCTGGTCTCCTTGGTTTTTAATGATCGTGACTCATTTAAAAAGAGAAGGCTGTTTAGAAAAAAAGCTTCCCAAACAGCAAGGGCTTCCTTACAAGCAAATCAACCCAGAAAGTGCTCACTCCATTAAAACGACATATAACCTCAATAAAAACATGCTGAAAACATTTTAAGCTATGAAATTCCACAAAGGAAGGATATTATTATTATTGATAAGTAAGCCCCTTGTACAATTAATTTGTGGTAATAAAAAATTTAAAAAATACATTACTATTATCATTATCACAAAAACAACGAGGCATTTCTGTTCTCTTTAAAGTCTATTGTGGAATTACTGAGAAAATCATTCAACCTGAAAATGAGTAGTGTGATTTTTAAATAAAGGATGATTTTCTCCCAAAGCAAGTTTGGTTCCATCCCTGAAATAGTCCAGCTGTGTGTAACAAATTCTCCAGTGTGCCAAATACATTCCCTTCATCTTTATTGTCTTGTTTAATGCTTATATTTGCCCCAAGTTCCACAGCTGGGATGGCAGGGATATCTGGACTTCAAATCCGGGACGGAGGAAGGTAGAGGGAGACAGGAGGTCTTGGAAATGAATGTCCTTGGGGTGGGGACTAGGGTAGCCCCATTTCAGCCTGAGGCCATATTGCCACCTTCCTGCTGTTGGCCTTGGCACATGCTGCACTCTCAGGGCTGACATCCTGCCTGACCCTTGCCATTCTGAGCACATCTTCAAGAACTTGCTGGAACAGGCTCTTCAGGCAACTGAACTGCAGCGCCTTTTAGCAGATGGTGGTTAATAATAGGCTTTGTTCTCCAGGTTCTTCTATTTTCAGCCACCGAGTACAATTTATAAAGGAAAAAAAATACACCACCATCCCCCACCCTCTTTATCAGATCTCTTATAATTATAGAATAAGGTGCCTGCGAACTCCCAGGGAGCTGGTTCCCATGGCAACGGCAAGCTATTATATTCTAAAGGCCAAGTTAGAACTCCGCCCCCTCGTCCTCGCCACTGCTGGCGTCTTGTTATTGCAGTGTTCCAAAATAAACTTGCTGCCTAATCGTAAATCCCATATAATTAGAGATGAGCTAATCGGTACCCCGTTACCTTTGTACAGCCCACTCATCATGCTAGCAGTTTCTGGAACAGCGATGATGACGGACTGTTTGATGTCAGAACAGATCTTACTCCTCCAGGAACTGAGAGCAGCATAAATCCATGTAAGGCTTGTGGCTTTTCAACCCGAAAGGCCCCTGACTTAGGTAACTTGTGTGGGTGCCTCAGCAAAAGAAATGTGTCCCTTGGATAGTGACTTGGTGGTCCAATCTGTGGCTTTTTTCTCCTCCTCATGAAGAGGGGCAGGGAAATCTCCTTTGGAAGGGCATAGGGCTCTCAGTGTCACTTTGGGGTCACCTTCTGTGACTGCGTTGGGGCACAGCAGAGGACTCTTTTTGTCTCTTTTCTTCTTCCTAGACTGGACCACTTGGTGTCTTGGGCCTGTGTGTTTTATTCTCAACCGGAAGAATCATCTAGATTTCAGTAATAGGAGGACCCCAGCAGGCATTGTTCTCAGAGCAGAGGTTCTTCAGAAATTCCACTGTCATGAGACCAATGCTATGCATGACAGAGGGACAGGGTAATTTTAGAGGAGTACTGTGGGGAAACACACAGGTTTGATGCGTTTGGGAATTTGGGAACTCCTTCTAATGTCTGAGCAGGGACCTGGAAGACAGAGGGAGGACTGATTACAGTTGATGTGTTCAGGAAATGACTGTCATGGGCAACCACATTTGTTACAGGATTTTAAATGTGGCTTTATGTCTAGGTATTTATCTCATCTTATCTTGTGGCCTTTCCAGATCCACTCTCCCCTTTCTCTTCCTGGGTCTCTGCCTCCTGTCTCTAACCCTCCCCCCTCCCCCACTTGCAGGTTCCCTGGAGTCTCCTTAGTTTCAGCCCACTCCAGGCACTCACAGAAGAAGCAGGATATATGGTGTGGTGGGGGGAATGCCTCACTCTACACAGAGCACTGGGGCTTGCAGGTGTCCTTTTCTAGAGAACTGCCCTTTCTGAGTCCTGGTAGTCACTGTCTCTCTCCCATGGTATCTCTGAGCCTAAGGCTGTCAACAGCTCCTCACTGTTCTTAACCCAAAGATACTTCACCATCTTGGTGGAGGTATTACATCTGCTATTTCATTCTGCAGACAGCGCCATTGTCAACTCTTGCTCTCCATCCAGTTTGTGTGCGCTTTCGTTTTCCTTCCTAGCCCCTGGCTGGCTCATTCCCTCTGTCCCACTGATGCCAACTTCCTGTACCTTTCCTTAAATCAATCACTTATCACCCCAAATACTCTCCCTTCCCCTTTCCTTTTGCCTTTTTTGATCTTACTCATGTAAGGCTTGGCTTAAGTCTCACCTCCTCTAACCCTCTTCCTTTTTTTTTTTTTTTTCCAAATTCTGTTTTTTCTAAGAATCAGTACCTTCAGCCCCACCCCATAGCTTAGGCTTGCTCTCTAATAGTTTCCTGTCTGTTGATTTAATTTCCCCAGCTAGACTCTAACCTTCTGAAAAGATAGGGACTGTGTCAAGGCATTCTGTGTGTGACTCATGAAGAGCTAGTAACAACTTACCTGCTGCTGCTGAAGTTTCCTAGTTAACTGTGTTGTCACCTGGCCTCAGATCACACAGGGTTGCCAGGCTGTGGATTTCAGGGCAGGGACATGTATTTGTCTTATAAAGGTGTCCTGAAGGGTGGAGTGAAATATAATACATGAGAGATCATACAGTAATCTCTGTCTATGGGGGATACTTTCTAGGACCCTCTATAGATGTTTGAAACCACAGATAATACTGAACACACAGACACACAGACACACAGACACACAGACACACACACACACACACACACACACACACAGCTTTATCCTGTATATACATACCTATAACAATTTATAACCGAGACACAAGAGATTAAAAACAATAATCAATAATGGAATAATTATAACAATATACTGCAACAAAAGTTATATAAACATGGTCTCTTTTTTTCTCTCTGTTTCTCTCTGTCTCTGTCTCTCTATTGTCAAGACAAATATTAATATTTTTGGGCTGTGGTTGACCAAAGATAACTACAACCTTAGAAAGTGAAACCAAACTACTGTACTTTTTTTTCTTCATCTCCTAAGGTTCTAGTAGGTAATTCCAAAGATCTCATCTGGTTTTCTTCTCAGAATAGTAATTGTAACAAAAGCATGCAAGCGGTTTAGGAAAATATATCACAAATCTTGACAAAACAGAAAGGAACAATTAGAGTGGAAAATAGGGACCTGGATAGCCTCCTAATGAAAGTGCAGAGGAACTGGGTAGTGAGTGCAAGAAGAAAGTGATTCAATAAATGTTTCCAAGAACTCCTAATACCTGGCAGTAGGTTTGGAGATAGGGCTGGCATCCTATATTTTTAAACTCTTTAGAATTCTGGGAGACAGAAGTGAAATCAACAGATTTTGTTGCCTCTTTTAGCTGAGAAAAAAACGTGGCTGATTTTTTAAAAAGTGCTACTGGAGAATAATCTATCGCAAAGCAAGGCTATGAGGATTGCCCTGGAGATTAAAATCAGGGGAGGAAAAAGACAAAACAAAGCATCCAACCAGATTGGCAAGGAGCATAGCTTCCAACACACTCATACACTGGTTTTTAAAAACTGACACAGTGTCTACTAGCTGTACCTTTGCAGCTTGGTTATGGGTTTTTTAAACAACATCTTACTAAAAAAGGAGCTTTGCAATATTCTGCAAATTCTGCCTGTTTTGGTACCTGCTCTGTGCTCAAAATATCTAAAGCAATGTTGGATTGATTTTTCTGGCCTCTGGCAGCTGGGGTAATTTAAGGCTTCACTGGAGTGGGACAGGTCGCAGGTTGAGCTATAAGCGGACTCCAGTGTAATTTTGCTTTGGGTAGCATGCTGCAAAATGGTTTGTACGTCAAGACTAAAAGTGATCCCTTGGCTTTATTTCCATTTATTACAGGAAGGTAATTTGTTAGGTGGTCCTTCCAGGAAGATGATCTTGCTCAGCTAATAGTCCTTGATTTAATTCTGAATTTCCTTCCATGGGGTGAGGGTTAGAAGGCAGTACAGATTTGAGATCTTCTTAGCAGTGTAGCACATACAACACCAGACAGGTGTGGACCATGGCTCTGCCTTCCCGAAGTCCTCTATGTGCCAAAAGAAGCCCTTGGGTCATATCCAGTAACCATGCAAGAATCTGTCAAAAGAAGAACACTGACCTGCAAAGGAGTGGCCTGCAAAGGAGCAGAACACTGGCTTGAATTAAGAGTGGTGGCCTGTAGCAAAATGGTCCTATGTCTCAAGGATATAGTGCACACAATGCAGGCCGTTGGAGCAGTAGAAGAAGATTAAAATGCTAAATGCTCTGTGATGACCTCAGGCTACCCAAGAACTGGTGGAACATCACCTCTGAGGCTCCCCAAAGTACTTGAAGTTGGGAGACTTCATAGTTTTCTGAGACCTATGTTAGCAGATGGGGCACAAGCCAGATGGATAGCAAGACTTAGGGCCTAAAAAAGAGATGAGCAACTAGTAGGAAGATTGGGGCCATGATAATGGGTTTAAATATTGCTTGTTGATTTTGAAGTGATTTGGACATTCAAGGTGAAATGTTACATTTGGGTTTTAAAATGACATAATTTTAGTTTTAAAATGACATAATTTGTTTAACAGTAAAGCTGTTTAAATATGAACCAGTCATTTATACTTTGGTATAAATAAAAGGTCTGAAAACAGTTCTTGGCAGGAAGGGAAAAACATAGAGCCATCATGAATGCTATCAAACCCCGTGGGAAAGTTGCTGTCACTGGGAGAGAAATTCAGTCCCAGAGGGAGCCAGAAGGCTCCGGAGTCCATGTTTGTGATATACCCTGTGCCTGCTCTGTTCTGTTAATGCTACATAAGGTCTACCTTTAATTTTATCCCCAAGCTGATGGGGAAACAAATCTATCCAAATCCAATGCCCTTAACCTCTTATATATCATTATAATTCTTACTAGATTTACTTTCAATATCCATTTTTTACATTGTATTTTTATTTGCTATATTGTGGTGTACTTTGCATATCATAAACTTTACCCATTTTAAGTGTGCAAGTGGATTCTTTTTAATAACTACTATCACCACAATCCAGTGTTAGAACATTTTCACTACCTCAGTGAAACCCCTCATGCCCACGTAATGTTAATTCTCAGTCCCAGCATTATCTTCATTGTGGAAAATGAAAGTGTAAGGCATGTTCCAAGTTCTTCAGAGGAGTGAGTATTAGAGAACATTATCCTTGAGCTCTGGCATTGGGAAAACATTAGTCCCAATCCCAGATCGCTTAATATTAAGGAGTTTATTTAATTACCTTATTTAATTGCTCAGTTGTTTGCCTGAAAAGTGTGAACAATAACATCTACCTTACAGAATTGTTGAAATAATTGGTGATAACATATGTGAAGAGCCTACCACTTAGATATTCAGTGAAATTATTTGATCACAAATCCACGGATGCTTGCAAACAATAGGAATTAACTGGATGTGGGGACTGAATTCTAAGGTCTATTATTTTCTATTTTGTAACTTAATCAGTAGAATGGAGTAAGAAGGAGAAAACAATTTATTTGTAACGGATATTGGCCGCTTTAAAAAAATTAAGTGAATTTCAAAATCTTAATTTAAAAAAATAATTTACATTGCTCAATTTTCTTCTTAAAACTACCCAGAGATTTTCTTTTCAAAGAGTTTTTCCAAATGACTTGAATCCCTCTGACCTTTCCTCAACACAACCCTCTATTCTCCACTTTTGCTTTATTCTGAAATGGATTTGAAAAAAATGAGACCCTGGCTTTAGCTTTTCAGAGGTCTGTAGTAATTTTCTCTTCTGGTTTGAAATTTAAGACTCATAAAATGCAGCTGCCATTTCCTGTGGATGTTCCGCTTCTGTGTTCCCATTTCATATTTATTGCCATATGAGTCAAGATCACAGTACGTTACTCTGCTTCTCTGCCTTACTGATGCAGTGCTTCTTTTTTGTTGGGGAGTTGAGACTCTGGCTGTGTGCGGTTGCTAGGTACCTGGAAAAGTAAACTTTGCCACGAGGGGGCGCCTTTCTCCCACAGTCTTGTCAGGGTTCTTCAGCCCTGCAGTCAGAGAACCAGGAAAAATCAGCCTCTTCCCCCTCCCATCCCTCTCCTGGAAGAGTTCTCTGCAGCTTTGAATTTGGGGGCCCCTCCATGGCTTCTTCTGAGGGATTTTTAAAAATCTGCTTCTCTCTCCCTCCCACCCACACCCCCCCACACTTACTGAGGATCAAATCCAGGGCTTCCTACATGCTAGGCAAGTGCTTTTCCACTAAGCTATACCCCCAGCCCTAAGATACTGGTTCTTGAATCATGAATTTCATTTTCTAGATAAAGTAAATCAGAATCTGTGACAATGGGGTTCAGCGTCTTCATTCCCAGCATGTTATTCAGGTGATTTCAATGTACTTCCAAAGATGGCTCTGGAAAAGTAGGCAAGTTCTTGTGAGCATTCTTTTTATCAGCTTTTCTCCTCAAAATCAAATCCAAAGTTAAGACAGATATCTTCAGAGTGACTTCTCTGAGGTCTCCAAGTCCATCTTATTCTTTCTGGGGGATGCTAAGTCTCCTTTTGTTGCTAGCATTGGGGGAATCCTGGAAGGACCACTTCGAATTTCAGAAGACTTAAGAATAGCAGTATTGAAATTGACATTGATGTTAGGAGGTATAACTAGTTTCCTTAAATGTAATGGATTTTGTATTGGTTCCCCCAGGCTGCTGTAACAAAGTAACACAAGCTGGGAGGAACAAAACATCAGGAATTGACTCTTGCACAGTAATGGAGGCCAGAGTCAAAATCAAGGTGATGGCAGGGCCATCTGGAAGATTCTAGAAGAGTATGTGTCTTATGTGTTTCTCTTAGCTTCTGGTGTCACTACAAATCTTAACATTTCTTCACTTGTAGCTGCATCAATTCTGATGCCTTCCATTATTCCCATGTGGCCTATTCTCCCTGTGTGTATCTGTCTCCTCCTCTTTGAAGAACACCAGTCATATTGATGAGGGACCGCCTCAACAACCTCATCTTAACTCGGTTATATCTGCAAATTCCTTACTTTCAAATAAGTTCCCATATCTTTGGCAGGGACACAGTTCAAACCCTAACAAATATCATTGCCTATAACTTATCTGTCTTCCTTTCAAGTTTCCAACTTACTGAGTAGCAAGGAAAAACTAAATTTAGTCCAGTTGAGAAAACTTAGTCCAATCCAATAATTTAAATAGCCTATTCATTCTCTGTAGTCATGACTCAGATCAATGCCCATGCTCTTTTGTTTCCTACCCCCTTTCTTTATATCTCCACAGACATGACGGCTGGAGGCATAGGGGTTTGGGCTTAGATGACCTCATGGTGGTAGAGGAAGGGTTGACTTGCTGTCTCTGGATTCCTGCTGGTCTCTGCTGGAGGATGACAGTTCCATTCAGCTCCAGCATTTTCCACAAGAGTAAGACTGGTCCCACCTAACTTTATGGGATTATAAATTGGCATCTTCATTTAGAGTCCCATAATCTTGACTGTTAGTCAAAGTTTAGAAATTTCTTCATCATCACAAAGACTGACTTGCAGACTATTATTTTATTAAAGGAACTGAGAAAATCAGCTTTAAGATTCAAAGTTGACCAATGACCTTTTTGTTTCTGGTAGTACTTAACCTTCTATTCCAGAGAAGATGACCCTCATGGTTCAGTCTCTATCTGCAAGTGAACAAAATATAAGGACATGTAAAAAACCATTCAGTGTATTTGTTAGTCTTGGCTGTATAATAAATCATCCCAAAGCTCAGTGGCTTAAAATCGGTTGGCAAACTATGACCCACACAGCAAATTTTTGTAGGACCCACAAGATTAGAATGAGTTTCCATCTTTAAAATCTTTCAAAAACTTAAAAGGATATGCAACAGAGAGCATCTGTGGCCAAGAAACACACAGTATTTACTCTCTGGTCCTTGATGGATACAGTCTGCTCACCCTGGCTTGCAACAGGGTCTGTGGGTTCTTCAGCTACTGGACTCACTCAAGCATCTGAGGCCACCTATGGGACTGGTAGAAAGCTTGGCTGATCTTAGGTAGTCATCCTCCCATGTTCAGAGGTTGCCTGGCTGGAGGTTGATCTAGGATGGCCTTGGCTGAAACAAATGTTCTCTCATCCATGAGCTTGCTTATCATCTTCTTGTAGGGTAGCACAGTCTTGTTCATGGCAGAGGTAATTCTCAAAAGACAGCAGAAACCAGCAAGATCCCTTGAGACCAAGACTTGGACTTGACACATCTTCAGATTTGCCACATTCTCTTGGCCAGAAACCTCAGCCCAGATTCAAGTGTAGGGAAATAGACTCTACCTCATGCTAGGAAATGCTGTAAAATCACATGATGAAGTGAAGTGTGTGGATACAGGGTATGGTGAAGAATTGAGAACATTTTTATAATCAGTCTACTTCATATGGTTTGTTATTTCCAAAATATTGCCCAAAATAAAAGATAATATTATTTATTAATATTTTTCCGAATAGTCCTTTTGATCTTAAGACTCAGCTGTGTAGAAGCAATTTTAATTTGATTTACATCACATTAGGAACTGTTGTGCTTTCTTAATAGAAAACTCTATTAAGGTTCTAAAACTCTTGGGTTAAGATTTTTAAAATTTCACACCAGGGCTGTCTTCTTGTTCCTTCAGTAACATTTCCTCCTCCCATTCCCATGATTCCCTAGGTGAGGGAGGTCACTTGTGTTTTGTTAGTTGAATAATTAACAATAGACACAATATTTCCTTGATCAAACCATAACTTATGAAATCTGCGCTGGCAGCTCGCAGATAATACCTATCACCCCCATGATGCTGTTGCTAGATACCTCTTAAGAGATTTGTTTTTCAAACTTCTAAATTAGTGCTCAGAATAGCCATTTCAAATTTCATTCCAGCCAACTACAAGATGAGTTTACCACCAAACTTCTCTAAATGCAAGCTTCAGACTATGACTCACGTTTCCCTTCCTTGGGAACCCCACAGCTAACTTTGATGTTGTTCTGAGGGGAAAAATTAAACCACAAAGATCCAAGTTATTGACTCTTGGAATCAGAAAGAATGTCCACTCTTTCCTTGGCAAATCTCTCTGTCATCCTTAAGAAGTGACTGGGCACCATTTTTTTCAGCTCTCTCCCATGTCAAGAAATTTACTTCTTAGTAAGAGAGTCCTGACCACACTAAGTTAATATAGATTCTACATTAAAATATCACCATGTATCTTTTAAAATGAATCCAAGATGTTTTAAGAAATATCTAGGTCATAGTAACCACTTGATTTTTAAAGCATTACTTATGGACCAGCCCCCTGTAGAATGGTGGCTCCCAGTCTATTGGAGGAATGCTTTGCTCTTGAACATTCTTTCTAAATTCCAGTTGTAAAAAACTAAGCTTTCACCAAAGTTCTAAATATGGGGAATGACATAAAATTCTTTGATGATTTCCCTAAAGGGTTGATGGCTAGCAGAGAAGGGAATGAGTGTGGAGGACCATAGTGCTCTGTGCTGCTGTGTGTCCAGGTGGTCTCCTCACACATTGGCTCTCATCCTTGGCAGCTGTGCATGGCCCATCTGGGTGAGTGGGTGAATGGAGCTGTGCCATTCACACACTGGCTGTTGGATCTCCTGCCAAGCTGAAGATACTGTACTGGCTGTATCTCCAGCCCTACAGTCTGCCATAAAACAAAGTCAACACAATGTTGGGGTAAAGCTTATACATGTCTTGAGGGTGTGATCACCATCTCAGAACCATAACAAGCACTGTGCTATACCAAGACCCAAGAGATTTCATTAATATCTTATTAATCTTATTCCCTATTTACAATATTGTTCTTAATCTTGTTTTCTTAAATAAATATGTATGTATATATTATACATATATATTTTTATGGATTTGATATAATTTCAATAAGCGGAACTAAAAAGTTTTCCTCATCTGGCAACTGCTTTCAGTATAAATCTGGTATTGAATCTCCAGGAGGAGTTGACATGAGTCTGTGTGATAAGGAGCCATTCTACTACAGTGGGCAGGGAAGGAGCCTCAGGAAATGAAAAGAGTATGGGCTTTGAAGTTAGGGAGACCTGAAAAGAAATCCAGATGCTACTTACTACAGCTGTGGACTCTTGAGGAATTTATTCATCTTCCTGAGCCTCACTTGTCTTACTTGCACATTAGTAATAAGTATATAATGTCAGGAGGAGTCCTGATTTAGGTATGGATACAACCTTCCTCCAAGATTGTTTCCTTTCTTCTTTTAAGTCTGTAATAAGAATAAGAATAATGGTAATATTAGTAGTAATAGCACCATACATGCCCTGCCCTCCAGCTCATAGTGCAATAGGGTTAAGTGCAAGGACTTTGGAGTCAGAAGTGTTAGGTTCAAATTCTTGTTCTGTCTCTTGGTAACTGAGGAATTTCTGGCAAGAGATTTAACTTCTTTATGGTTCACTTGCCTCTTCTGAAAAATGAAGGCAGTAATCTTACTTTGTAGGGTTGTTGCAGAAGCTTTAATAGATGAAAGTGAAGCATTTGGCAAACTAGGGTGCTTGTGGAGAAAGTGTGAACTTGCCTGACCCAGAGGCTGTAAAACTTCCTGCAGCCAACAGTGGCTCCCAGTAAACAAAGAAAAGCAGCTCCTATAGGGAAAGCAGCCCAAAACCAGACAACTGACCCTTCTACAAGAGACTCCAGCTAGTTTACTTAGATCTAATCAGTGCTGGGGATCAGGACTGATGCCCCGAGCATGTGACAAATGCTTCACTACTGAGCCATAAACCAAACCCAGTGGTGAGAAATAGCACCTCAACCTGTCCTGCCTGAACATTGAGAATATTTGAACTGAAAGACTACAGAAGATTAAAATTTCCAACCAGTATCTTGGTCTCAAGTGCACAAATCCCAATGTAGAAACACAAGAAATGTAAAAAATAAGGCAACATAACTGTTCCAAAACATAATAAACATTAATAATAGTGAAATGAATGAATCAGCTTTGGTGTCCACCAAGTGAGGAGTGGATAATGAAAATGTGACACATATAAACAATGGAGATTATTCATCCATAAGAAGAATGAAAGCATGTCATTTGAAGGAAAACGGATGGAACGTGGGATCATCATGTTAAGTGAGATAAGCCAGACTGAGAAGGACAAACATTGCATATTCTCTCTCATATGCAGAATCTAGGCCTAAAAAAATGAATGACATGAGTATAAAATATGGGGACTATTTGGGGGTGAGAAATAGTGGGAAGGGGAGTGGGAAAGAAGTGGGTGAAGGGGGATGAAATATGATCAAAGTACTTCATACACATGTATGAAAATAGAATAATGAAACCCATTTAAATTATTTTTAAAAGGGAATGGGGAGAAGGAGTAATAGTGGGGGTGAATTTAATCAAGGTACATTGTATGAATGTATGGAAATATCACAATAAAACTTCTTTGTGCAATTAATACACACTAATACAATAAGAGAAAAAGAAAGTAAAGTGTTTGACACAGTGCATAGTACATATTAAGGGCTCAACAAGTGACTAATAAGCAGGGTGGTGACAGAGCTGGAGTTTCAAGCCTTGGTTAGTATCTTCCTCATGTGCAGACCATGCTGGGCCAGCACTGTGCCAGATGCTCAGGATAAGAAGCATGAATGAGACATGACTTCAGCTTCTGAATTCAAGGAACTCAGGGTCAGGAGATGAAAATACTGAGGTCAGTCCTTTAAAAACACCAACTATTTGAATGTCACCCTCTTTAAGGACAGGAAAGATGTTCCTGAATCTGAGTAGGTGGTTGCTTATGACAAGGTGGTTGTGTAAAGCCAGGAGAAAATCTATTAGATTCTGTTTTATGCTGTTTTTCCATGTCTGCTGCATCTGTTGTACTTCTGTAAGGTTCTCTCCCTCACAGATTTATGTAACTTATCACCACGTCATTTCTGTGTATTTTGTTGATGCCATTTAAACTCTGTTACTATTTAATACCAAGAACATTTAAAAGGAACATTTTGAGGGACTTGAAAAATCCAATTGTTCTCTTGGTAATTTGATTTGTAGGAAATAGGAGAAGATAGTATTCTGAATAGAGTGCTTTTAAATGAATCATCATTGCTTTCTTGTTCAAGCAATAGATGGGCTCTGATTGGAAGCCCAGCTAAATCTCTCATTAGGTAGGAGATGCAGTCTGTGTTGATTAGGAAAGGCTCAGCTGCGTGTGCAAAAATTCCAATGTAATAGTGGCTTAAAAGAGATGGATGTTGTTTGCTTCTCATGAAAAAGAAATATGGAGAAGACAGTTCATAGCTGGCAGGTGGTTTCTCTGAATTCCCAGGAAGTCAGACTCCTTCCCTCTCTGTGTTCTGCCAACCTTAAAGCACGGCTTCCCCCTTATGGACCAAGCTGTTACCTAGGCTTCACTATTTGTGGAATAAAAAATGTGGATGTTCCTTTTTCAAAACATTTCCCAGGAGTCCCACATTACACTTTTACTTTCATACTGTTGGCCAGTACTAGTCACATGGCTATCTTTAAGGAAACCTGAAACATTTATTCTTTATTCTAGGTATCTACTTACATAGCTAAAATGGGATTCTAAACTAAGGAAGGAAGAAACAATGGGTGCTAGGGCTTACCCAGAAGACTTTGCAGCACATTCTTGGAGATTTAATTACACTCCTTCTCTGGCAGCAGAAGGTGTTTTGTTTGTGAGTCATATCTGGAACCCAAGGACAATCCCTATTGCAGGGTGGACAGCATTAATAAGATACATGAGACTTGGGATAAAACCCTACAGAATGGTGAAGTAGGGTTAAAGACAGTTGAAGAATCCTTAATCACCCAAGGCTGTGGGTCAACTCCCTTGTTGACCAGTTGAAGCTTCTGAGGGCCAGCGCATAGATGGTTCACTGTATTAGGGATAGTCAAATCCATGCTCAGGTTTGATGATTCTCTAGAAAAAGTCACATTCTGTGTTATATACACAGTTACAATTTATTAGAGTGGAAATATACAAATTAAAATCAGCAAAAGAGAAGGGCTGATGCCCACACCAGAAGAAACCAGGTGAGAGATTTTAGTTGTCTTCTGATGTAGTTAATGGACAATGCTAAATTCACCCAATTACAATGAATTACAAAAAATTCATGTTGGTGTCCACAACTTTTTCAGGGAGGAGGTGCGTGTCAGACAGATGGATAAACAGCACCTGCATGACTAACCCTGGCCGTTAAGTCTCCCTCCCACCCCTTGTCCCCAGAGGTCAAACTAAGCAGAGTGGCTTTAACATTGATATATAAACTATCTGGAGTAGCTCAAGTCTCAGGTGCACTGAGACCTTGGGAATACTCTAAGGGCTCAAAAGTTATCACCCAAGGAGCTGGCCAAAGGCTGGTCTTCAAGATTTTTAGAATGTGCAGGGTTTGGGCAGCACACACATGATGAGTTACCCTTTTCCTGTATATTTGCTGAACTCTCTCTCACATGTATGGCAGAACTAGGTCTCAATTGTTCATCACCTTGGAAGTCGTTGATGATGAGAGTGAGCTGACTTGCCATTGGCAGAGGTAGATCTAGCATGTTCATCTCCTGACCTTCATCAGGTACAGGATGGAGTGAAGAGCATTGTTACAGTTTGGATATGAAATGTTCCTCACAGGCTCATGTGTTTAAGCCTGATTCTCCACTTGGTGGTGCTATTTTGGCAGGTTCTGGAAACTTTAGGAGGCGAGGCCTAGATGGATGAAGGAAGTGTGTCATTGGGGGTAGGTTCTTGGGGGTATCTTGTTTCTGGATCCTTCCTGTCTCCCTTTTTCTGCTTCCTGTCTACCATGATGTGAGCTGTTTCACCATGCCCTCCCAGCCATGATGGACTAAAATCTCTGAAACCATGAATACAAATAAATCCTTCTTTCCTTAGTTTGTTTATGTTAGGTATTTTGTCATAAAAGTAGCTAATATAAGCATGATTTACATTCTTGCATTCAAATTGGCTCAAGGTAAGTGGCTGCATGACTTTAAAAGGTTACATCACCTGTTAGTGCTTATCTGTGCTTATGATATGAAGAAGGTAGCAGTGTTGTTTATTCACAGCGTTGCTGTGAGAGTTAAATGAGTTATAAACCTAAGGCTCTATGCACACGGTATTTATATACATTCATTAAGTGAAAGCTATTATTGTTAACATTATTATACACACTAGACTGCTGTTCCTCAAAGTGTCTTCTTATGTCAGTAGAAACCCTTGAAGCTGGCCAAGACACAAGCTGCTGACAAACACATGCTTGGCCAAGGCACAGTCTCCATATGGAGGAGGTCAGCCCCACCACCTCCCCATTAGCTAGCTGCCCAGGGAATTCTGTGGCCCTCTGCGTTATTGAAAACTGAAGCCTTATCTATACTGGACATTGCCTATACTGCAAAGTGTCCTTAACCATTCACTCTAATCCCATATTCAGTAAGGAAAAGATGCCCCATATGAATTTTTCATATTTTTACAGTGAATGCTCTCTGATCTTTTTTCATTTCCATAATCATTTCAAATAAACCACGCCTCTGAGATGATTCTCTGCAATGTTTCTACATCCTCTATGTTTCTCTACAAAGAATTCCCAATTTGTTTTTGTTGCTTGTTTAGTCTGACTCAGCTCTCAAATCTAGGATTCTGGAATCCCTTCCTTTATTTGTCAACATCAATCTGTGTAATTCTGGAAAAGGCACTTGTTTTCTCTGGGCTTCCATTTCCTCATTTCTAAAGGGGGAAGGACAAGATGACCACTGAGATTCTTCACATCTCTGTGCTCAGATGCTGAATGCAAATCTGTATCTCAGGCCCATTAGTCATTCTAATTAGACTTATGCTGTGTGCACCTGTGCATGTGGCTGTGCATGGGCCCTGGTAGTTGGAGGATAGCGAGGCAGCAGGGATTCAGCTAATATTGTTTTCCCCCTGCCACCCAGGTTTTATGTTGCTGAGCAATTCTGAATCACAGGCCTGTCAAAGAGGAGGCTGTTCATGTTTGGGGTAAGAAGCCCTCAGCTTCCGCTCCTCCCACTCACCCAAGGCTGTAAATGCCAACGCACTTGGAAGGGCTGAGGGAGAGAGTCTCTCATATTTTAGAAATTTTGGAGTTTCTTTGTGACAAAGACCCTCAAGTTGATGTCTACTCCTCTACCTTCCTGAGAATACAAGACTGAGTTTTAATCTAGGACCAGGATGCGGGATTTACAAAGGGTGTGCTGAGTGGTATTTCAGATGAGGAGAATCCCAGGAAAGGGAAGACTTCACCCCTGTTGATCCTTTTCCTTCTTTCCTAAGGCTTTTCTTTTGGGAACCCTTGCTCCCCTCCACTGCTGGCTTTCTGATGCCTCTAACCCTAAAAATTCTGCAGGAAGTATCACCAAGCACTGCTGAGCAGACACAAAAAACTTGTCTGTGTGCTCCAGCTGCCCTGTTCTTGTGCCTACAGAGCAGGCACCTTCACTAGGGATTCTTTTTAAAGAGATTTAAAAAAGGAAACAGATGTTCTCATGAAGGCTGAATAGCATCATTTCTATCATCTGTTGTCATGACATGGCTGACATGAGAGCAGCCCAACAACCGGATTGACAGCTTGATGGGTTTAATTTCAGTGCAGATTTCTGTAAAGAGGCAGTTGCCAGGGATGCACCACTGGTGGCTGGGGAGGAGGAGGGGACTGTAAGCAGGTGAGGTGAGGGGAGGGGGCATCTAATGACACAGCTGATTACGACAACAGGAGATACATAATAAGCACTTTGGCAGCACTAGTGCTATGGACCTCAGACTCTCAACGGACTCAGCATCTACCCAATTCACTTAGCTCCCTTCTGGAGGGTCCAGTCTTTGGTCTTCATGTGAAAAATCTAGGCAGAGATAAAATTAATTGCCCTAAAATGAGGATCTTTGTCAAGGTGGCAAAGGAATTTACAAATTCTCTTCTTGGTTCTTGGTACAAATCATTCTGAATCAGAGAGAGATGGACCTATTTTTTCATCATCTCTTTCTCCACTCTTCATCCCGCTTGCATTCTAATGTGAAGTTTCAGTGCACACAACAGAAAATTTAATCTTGAGGGAAATAAAATACAAAAACAAGACTTCCTCCAGGCTTAGTGCTTCTATTGTATTCTCACAATAGTCTCTGAGATCTAACTTGCAAGGGATGGAATTGTCCCAAATTCTATAGCCCCTTTCTCTTATACATCAGCTTCCAGTTGTTTCCTTCTGAGCCTTGTTTATTGGGAGGCCTATGAACAAGCATCATTTATTCATTCCATCAGCATTAATTGCTGCTATGTGTTGGAGCCACAAAGATGAATTACTCATGCTTCCTGCCCTTCAAGATTGTAACATCTGGTAAGGAGAACTATGCAAAAGGTAATCTTCTTAATGCAAACTGGTCAGGTTTAAAAAGTCTGCACATGCTAAGTTTTGCTGAGGATGTAAAGCTACCATATATTTTGTACACTGTTGGTGAGAGCAAACTAATTTAAGTACAATCACATATTGCTTAGCAACAGGGATCCTGCACCATTAGATGATTTCTTTGTTGTACAACCAACATAGAGTGTGTAAATTGAAATGGCTGTGTTGTCAGTAGGTGATATAATGTTTTGAGGCCATTGTTGTATATGCAGTCTGACTTTGGTCAAAATGTTGTTCCATGGTACATGAGTATTCTTGGAAAACCATTTTGCATTATTTATTTAATAAAGATGAATAGATGTAGATGTTGGAATTGTGTAATTCAATCATTAAATTAGGAGATATTTTGATAAATGCATTCACAATAGTAATGTTTGAAACAGTAAACTACTGGAGATAGTACAAATGTCCATTAAAAATAGAACGAATACACAAAAGAGGGAGGGTAGGGAATATGACAGATGTACTCTCTATACAAGAATGAATATAGAATTTTAAAATTTGTTGAAATCACCATAAGAAGGGGGCTAAGATAGAAAGAAGAAAAATAGAGGAGATGAACCAATTTGGGTTATAATACATATATACATGGAAATATCATAAGGAAACTCCCTGTGTAGCTATCTTAAACAAACAAAAATGTCATTTTTTTCTCTACTACAAAATCACAGGAGGGTGGAACAGGTCCTGTCTGGAGGGGAGGGGTGGTAATATGGGAGGGGGTGAGGAGGTGGGGAAAAGTGTAGGAGGGTGAATATGGTGCAAATACTGTGTTCACATGTATGTAAATGAAAAAAAAATGAGGCCTGTTGAAACTATTCAGGAATGGGGGGAGGGAGGATGAAGGAGAATGATGGAGGGAGTGAATTCAAGTATGATATATTTGTTATATTGTGAAAACTTCTGTAAATGCCACAATGTACTCCCACCCAGCACAACAATAAAAAAAAATTTAAAAAAAGGATTGACCCTCAAAAAAATAGAATAGAACGAATAGAGGTCTTTTGGAATACTATACAACAGCGAGAGCACACATTGCTATTGCTGCACACATTGGCATGCAGGATGTCACCAAGAAGTGATAGGACAAGAATAACAAGTCACGGGAGAATATGCTGAACACAGCCACTTCCATAGCTTGGCCATTGTGAATAGTGCTGCAATAAGCATGGGTGTGCAGGTGTCTTTATTGTATCCCAACTTAACATTCTTTTGGATATATATACTTAGGAGTGGTATCACTGGATTGTGTGGTAGGTTTATTTTTAATTTTTTGAGAAACTTCCATACTGCTTTCCCTAATGGTTGTACTAATTTATATTCCCACCAAAAGGGTTCCTTTCCCCCAGCAATATTCCCAACATTTGTTATTGTTTGTGTTTTTGATGACAGCCATTTTGATTGGGGTGAAGTGAAATCTTAATTTGGTTTGATTTGCATTGCCTTTATGGCCAGGAATGCTGAGCATTTCTTCATGGCCATTTGGACTTCTTCCTTTGAAAAATTTCTGTTCAGTTCATTTGCCCATTTCTTCATTGGGTCATTGATTCTTTGGGATTTAGTTTTAGAGCTCCCTGTAAATTCTGGTAATTAATCTCTTGTCAGATATATAGCTGGAGAATATTTTCTCTGATTCTGTGGGCTTTCTCTTTATCTGGTGATTGTTTCATTTGCTATGTAGAAGCAAATGTAGTCACATTTGTTTGTCCTTTCTCTTAATTGCTAAGCTATTGAGTTCTGTTCAGGATGTTATTGCCTTTTATCTGTATGTTCCAACATTTTCCCTATTCTTTCCTATAGTAGTTTCAAAGTTTCTTGCCTTACATTAAGGTCTTTGGTTCACTTTGAATTGATATTAGCACAGGGTGAAGGAGATTTGATTTCAGTCTTATACATTCAGATATCCAGTTTCCTCAGCACCATTTGTTGAAGAGGCTGCCTTCTCCATCGTGTGTTTTGGATTCCTATGTCAAAAATCAGATGCCTGAAGCTGCATGGATTTATGTCTGGATCTTCTATTCTTTTCCATTGGTCTTCATGTCTGTTTTTGTGCCAGTACTGTGCTTTTTTTAATGCTAAGATTCTGTAGTAGAGTTTAAAGTCAGGTATTGTGATACCTCCAGCATTGCTCTTTTGGCTCAGTATTGCCATGGCTATTTGAGGTCTTTTGTGCTTCCTATGAACTTTAGGATTGATCTTTCTATCTCTGTGAGAATGTCACTGGAATTTTGATGGGGATTGCATTGAACATATAGATTGCATTTGATAGCATAGCCATTTTCACAATATTAATTCTGCTGATCCATGAGCATGGGAGATCTTTCCATCTTCTGATGTCTTCTTTAATTTCTTTCTTCGGTGACATATAATTTTCATTGCAGAAGTCTCACTTCCTTTGTTAAACTTAACCCTAGGTATTTTTTTTTGTTTTGTTTTTTGGGGGGGCAGTTGAAAAATGTCACTGCATATCTGGAGTGCTGTATAAAACTGCAATACATTGGTACTAGAGACTCAAATCTATGTCCTGGACCCTAGGAGGGACTCCTGATTTCCCACCCCGGTTCAGGGGGTGTTCATGCTTGTTTGCTAACTGCATGAATGAACACGGTATGACACTGTAGGGTCATCCAATGTTTTTCACATTTTCTCTCATAAAAAATGACAATATTAGCCAGACCCCAGTGGCTCACACCTGTAATCTAGGCTGAGATCTGGAGGATCGTGGTTTGAGACCAGTGCAGGCAAATAGTTCAAGACACTCCATCTCCAAAATAACCAGAACCAAATGGCCTGGAGGTGTGGTTCAAGCAGTGGTCTATCTGCTTTGTTTTTTTTTTTCCATTTTTCTTTTATTATTCATATGTGCATACAAGGCTTGGTTCATTTCTCCCCTCTGCCCCCACCCCCTCCCTTACCACCCACTCCGCCCCCTCCCTCTCCCCCCCTCAATACCCAGCAGAAACTATTTTGCCCTTATTTCTAATTTTGTTGTAGAGAGAGTATAAGCAATAATAGGAAGGAACAAGGGTTTTTGCTGGTTGAGAATAAGGGTAGCTATACAGGGCATTGACTCACATTGATTTCCTGTGCGTGGGTGTTACCTTCTAGGTTAATTCTTTTTGATCTAACCTTTTCTCTAGTTCCTGGTCCCCTTTTCCTATTGGCCTCAGTTGCATTTAAGGTATCTGCTTTAGTTTCTCTGCGTTAAGGGCAACAAATGCTAGCTAGTTTTTTAGGTGTCTTACCTATCCTCACCCCTCCCTTGTGTGCTCTCGCTTTTATCATGTGCTCATAGTCCAATCCCCTTGTTGTGTTTGCCCTTGATCTAATGTCCACATATGAGGGAGAACATACGATTTTTGGTTTTTTGAGCCAGGCTAACCTCACTCAGAATGATGTTCTCCAATTCCATCCATTTACCAGCGAATGATAACATTTCGTTCTTCTTCATGGCTGCATAAAATTCCATTTTGTATAGATACACAAAACAGGATAGTTTTCCTAAATTCTTTATCACTCTGTAGATTGTTGGTATAGAAGAACTACTGATTTTTGTATATTGATTTTGCATCCTGCCACTTTGCTAAAACTGTTTATGATGTCTAAGAGTTTTTTTGATAGATAGTTAAGGTCTTTCAGGTATAATTTATCATATGCTAATAGGAATAACTTTACTTCTTCCTTCCCTATTTGGATTCTTTATAATTCTTCCTTCTGTCTTATTGCTCTAGCTAGGAATTCCAAAACTATGTTGAGTAAGAGTGGAGAGCATAGACACCATTATTTTGTTCCTGACTGTAGAGGAAATGGTTTCAGTTTTTCCCCATTTAGTATGATGTTGGCTGTAGGTTTGTCATATATAGCCTTTATTATGTTGAGGCATGTTCCTTCTATTTCTAGTTTCTTCAGAGCTTTTATCATGAAAGGATGTTGAATTTTTGTCAAAAGATTTTTCTGCATCAATTGAGATGATCATGTGGTTTTTGTCCTTGTTTCTGTTTATATGCTGTATTACATTTATTGTTCAAACCATCCTGTACCCTTGGAATGAAGCTGATTTGATCATGGTGTATGATGTTTTTGATGTGCTGTTGAATTTGGTTTGCTAGTTTTTTATTGAGAATTTTTTCAACTATGTTCATTATAGATATTAGCCTGTAATTCTCTATTTTTATTGCATTCTAGTCCAGTTTTGGAATGAGTGTAGTACTGACATCATACAAAGAGTCTGGTATAGTTCCTTCCCCTTTCTATTTCATGGAAAAGTTTGAGGAGTGTTGGAATTAGTTCTTCCTTAAAGGTATGGTAGAATTCAGCAGTGAATCCATGAGGTCCTGTTGTTTCTTTGCTGGGAGACTCTTTATTACTGCTTCAATTTTGTTGCTTGTTATAGATCTATTTATGTGGTTTATATCTGTTGGTTTAATTTTGGTTGGTCAAATGCATTTAGAAATGTACCCACTTCCAGATTTTCCAATGTATTTGAGTATTGTTTTTCAAAGTATTCCCTAATAATTCTCTGGCTTTCATTGATATTTGCTGTGACATTCCTTATTTATCTCTAATTTTATTAATTTGGGTCTTTCCTCTCTCTAGTCAAATTGGCAAAGAGCTTATCAATCTCATTTATCTTTTTGAAGAAACAACTTTCTGTTTAGTTGATTCTTTGTATATTTTTGGTTCCCATTTAGTTGATTTTTGCACTTATTTTTATTATTTTTCTCCTGCCAATTTTAGGTTTAGCTTGTTCTTGTTTTTCTAGGAGCTTGAGGTGAAGCTTTAGATCATTTATTTGAGATCTTTCTATGTTTTAAATGTAGGCACTCTAGTTATAAACTCACCCATTAACACTGTCTTTTCTGTATCCTACAGGTTCTGGGAGGTTGTGTTTCATTTTCACTAGATTCCAAGAACTTTTGATTTCCTCTTTTATTTCTTCAATAACCCACTTGTCATTCAGCTATGTCAGTCTTTATGTGTTTGAATATATTCTGTACTTTCTTTCGCTATTGAGTTCTAGTCTTATTCTGTTGTGGTCTGACAGGATATAGGGAATTGTTTCAATTTTCTTATTTTTTTAAGATTTGCTTTGTGTCCTAAAATATCAGTTTTGGAGAAAGTTCCATGGGCTGCTGAGAAAGATGTGCATAGTGCTATTGCTGTATGAAATACTCTGTAAATGCCTGTTAAGTCCTTTCTTAGGTTTTCTTTTTTTTTTTTTGATTTTTTTGTCTTATGACCTATATATTGTTGGAAGCCAGGTATTGAAGTTTCCTACCATCATTGTGTGGTATCTATCTGTGCTTTTAAGATGTTTATTTAATGAAGTTGGGTGTGCTGACATCAAACTTATATAATTAGACAATTGTTATTTCCTCTTGATGTATTGTTCCTTTTATTAGTATGGAGTGACCTTCTTTGTCTCTTCTGAATAATTTAGGTTTAAAGTCTACCTTATCAGAGATAAGTATAGCTACCCCTGTCTGTTTTGGGGCACCATTTCTCAGAAAATCTTTTTCCACCTTTTAGCCCTAAGCCAATGTTTGTTTTAGTCAGTGAGATATGTTTCTCATAGGCAACAAATTGTTGGGTATTGCTTTTTAATCCAGTTTGCCAATCTATGTCTTCTGATGGAAGAGTTGATAGCATTAACATTTATTGTTAATATTGAAAGGCATATGGTAATTCTTTCCATTTTGTTGCTTTTTTTGCGTGTGTTTATATGTTTGATTCTTTCCTACTCTTCGTTTGCTGATATACTCATCCATGAAATTATTTCCATCCTTCCATGGCTATATTTATCTTTAACTTCTTCTTTGTGCAAGATTCCTTTGAGTATCTTCTGGAGTGCTGGTTTAGTGGTCATAAATCACTTTAGTTTCTGTTTATTATGGAACATTTTTATTACTCCTTCAATTACTGATGATATCTTTTCTAAGTGGAATAATCTAGGTTTGAAATTATTTTCTTTCAGTACTTAAAATTCTCATTCCCTGCCCTGCTTGCTTTTAAGGTTTCTGTTGAGAAATTTGCTGTTATTCTGATGGGTTTGCCATTATAGGTGATTTGACTTTTCTCCCCTGCAGATTTCGATATTCTTTCCCTTATCTCAGTACTTAATACTTTAACTATTAAATGCCATGGAGACGTTCTATATTTGTTTTGTCTGTTTGGTGTCTTAGAGAGAAGATACATTCTTTATCCTGTTGGACATCATGAATATTGGCACATGTCCTAAACTTGGCTTGGTGGACACTGGCTCCTGAAGCAAGTGAAGCCAAGATGGAGGAAAGAGTGGAGGTGATAATCAGAGCAGTGGCAGAGACTGAGGCAAGCCTGTCTGTCTTAATGGTGTCATTTGGGCATCCCTTGCACCCACATGCCACATAGAGTACACTTGGTTGATGTTGAATGAATTGGCACATGGATAATACTGTCAGCAGATCCCCTTGCCTCTAAGCAAAACATTGTCAAACTGCAACAGAGATTGCCCTTGCTTTCTCATTTAACTTAAACCCTTCACTTTGTTGGTGAGTAACTGGACACAGGCACCTTAAGGAACTTTACCAAAATTGTCTCCTGCCCCCATTTCACAGGTACAGGCAGAGCTGGGATCTAATTATTCAGACACCCAGGCCATATTTCTTTCAGTTACTCCAACCTTTGCACTTATAAAAGTATATTTAGATATTCATTGATTTATCTAGACCTAGACATAAACATATTTATAGAAGAACCATTAAAAATGATGACATTGGACAGCAGTCTTGTCACCAGCCCGAATCAAGTGAAGAGTGATTGAAGTTATTAATTAACAGGACTATGGCTGGTTGACAGTCCAGGTGGATTGTATTTGAAATTGTTTTCAGGATCCTGTTACTTCCTTCATAATTCAGACTAGAATTTATTTTAGCTTTAATTTCAGAGTCACTTGGGTGGTCTTTTGGAAAGAAGTCAGGAATTTAGCTGTTTGGATGTGTCCAGCATGGTCTTCTGGAAACTAGCACACAATTAGAGTCATGTGTCATTTAATGACAAAGCTACCTTCTGAGGAACGCATTGTCAGGCAATTTCAATGATGTAGGAATATCTTAAAATGTATATACACAAACCTAGATTGTCTAGGCCTTTGGATACAATAAAGAAATGCAGTAAACACAAGATGTATGATGTGGTATAGCACAGCAGTTATTTTGTGGTAAACTATTAGAAAAAAGCAGCTAGAGTACACTCTAAAACAATGATAAAAAGTATGGAATAGTAGTATATATGTAAGGCAGTAGCAGTCATTTATTATCATTATCAAACATTATGTACTGTATACAGTTGCATGTCCTATACTTTTCTACAACTGGCAGTGTGGTAGGTTTGTTTCAACACAAATAGGTGGTGAGTCATGAGTTGCAGTATGATGTTACCTTGGCTATGATGTCGTTAGCTGACAGGAATTTTTCAATTCCATTATAATCTCATGAGACCACTGTTATACATTGCCTGACACATTATGTGACATGTGACTTGATATTACTTTTCTAGGAAGTGTGTACTGAGTGGAGATTTGCTACCATGAATGCAGCCTTTTTGAATCAGGCTGTGCAGCTAGTTGTTGAACAAACAGCTTAATGGTCAATGTTTGTGTTTGTTACCAGACAAACAGAAAAGCTTCAGAAATGTCTGTATCTGAGGTTCTTGCTAGGCATTTTACATGAGCAAATCGTATTTTGCTAAATTTTCATGAGGTTTGTGGCAGTTTCTTTGAGTTTGTCATTGATTAGGGAAAACAAAATCTCAATTGTTAAAGAGCATGTCCTTAGAATCTTTACCTTGAACCTTCAGTTTTAATTTGGATCCTTCCAAAAGCAGACCCTAAGACAAAGGATTGGGTTCAGTTGGTTTACTTGGGATGTGGAGTGGGACAGAAGATGACAGGAAAGAAGGAAAAGCCAGTAAATGTGTGATCATGAGCAAGACATGGCTTATGGCAGCTGGGATTCATTTCTGTCAGCTCGTAGAGTGATGAGGTTGAGCACAACTCAGGTTGATCCCATTCCTGGAGGAGGGTGCAGCACTATGCACGTGCTCTTGTCCTTCATTGCTTTAGGTCTGCTCCTAAGGTGTCAACTCCTTAGCATTTTAGCCTGCAGATGACCTCTGAGGCTGGTGAAGCCTGTAGGGTGAGGGGCTGAAGGCATATGCTACACTAAGGAAATAGTATTCTGGCTCCTTGAAGAAAATAGGATCCTTTGTATAGCACTTTACAGTTCTTCCCTCTTTATACATCACCATGACAACCACCACAAAATAGAACACCTAAAGTTAGGAATAATTTAAAATTTCAGGAAATGTGGACTGTAGGAGAGAAGATTTGAATTTCCAGTTGATAAGAAAACTTTACAGGAAAAAAATTCAATACTAAAGTTGATTCTCTAGGTCTTTACTGTCCATATGTGTGCTGTTAGCACCTCTCTTTTTCTTTCAACATCTTGCATAATTACAGTATAATATTAAACTAGGAAATTGATATTGATACAATCCAGTGATTGCATTTGGACTTTACTGGATTTGCATCACTAATTTGCATGTGTGTATTTAGTAATTTTATCACCTGTGTAGATTTGTGTGACCACCCCAGTGAATGTACAGGACAGTTCCATCACTTTCTTCCCATTTGCCCTCCCCCATGACAGTCATTAATATGTTGCCTTTCATAATTTTGCTTTGTCATCTCAAGAATGTTGCACAAATGGAATGATAAAAATGCAATCTTTTGAGAGTACTATTTTTTGTGGTTCTGGGATTTGAACTCAGGGCTTTGAACATGCTAAGCAAGTACTCTACCACTGAGCTACATTCCCAGCCCTTGAGATTGTTTTATTTTTCCTACTGAACATAACCCTTTGTGATCCATTCAAGTTGTATGTGTCAATAGTTTTTTTCTTTTCATTGCTGAGCAGCACTTCTTGGTTGGTATGTATTTGTTTGTTCAACTATTCATCCACTGAAGGAATTATAGCTAGCTTTTGGGTTATTATGAATAAGCTTCTATGAACACCTGTATATAGGCTTTTCTGTGGGCATAAGTTTCCATTTCTCTGGCATAAATGCCCAAGAGTTTGCTAGGTAACATGATAAGTGCGTATTTGGTTTTATGAAAAACAACCATTCAGAATGGCTATACATTGTGCATTTCCACCACTCCCCCTCTGGCATTTTGAGCTAGTATTTCTCTCTTTTGTCTTGAATCAAGGGGTTCAGGAGATTTGTTTTTGCTTTGGTTTGAGAACAGCAATGTATTTACGAATTTTATAGGGAGGTGTCCCTATTCTTGGTACACTTAATTAACATCTCTTACAATTCTTGCCCTTTTGTTTTCTGACTACCTTTCTTTTCACCTTGAGATACTAACATATGTGATAAGTTGTAATAGATTAAAGCATTTCAAATTACTAACTTCTCCGGGGTTAGAAAAAGTTAAAAGTCTATCCTTACCATGTGGTGGTAAATAAGTGATTCCCATGTAGCCAGAATCAATGAAGGAAGACGGAATAGGGGACACAATTAAGGATGGAAGAAACCAGAGGAAAACAACCAGAGAAGCCCATTATTTATAAGATGCAGTGGATACTGGAATAATTTGTGAAATAGGCCACACACTTTCAGTATACACAGTTATGAAAAGAAATATACTTCTGGTGACAGTGGGCTATGGCCTACATTAAGGGATTTGTTAAAATAACATTATTTGGGTTGAAAGGATGTAAAGTTATTTATTACTGGTTTAGACATCATCTTAGGAACGATGCCACAGTTTTGGGATTTATGTAACTTGTGCTCAGAGCAATTAAACTGCAGACCAAGACCAGAGCTATGCACTGCACAGCCTGAATATAAGATTTTTAGCTTGACCTGTGTCAGATACTTTCATGTCACAACATGCCCTTCTCTGTTTGCCATGCCATGCCACCCTGGTACAAGTTAGAAGCCTCTACCATGTCCTGTTTTGCTGCACACACCTATGAGTCTTTGCAGAACATACCCTGGAGGGTGAATGAGGCATTTCTGTGCAGAACAAGTCTTTCACTTGTTTACAAACATCCTGTTGTGCTCAGACAAGTGCAAAGGCTCAGAAGTACAAAGAGGAGCTAGCCATTAAAAAAAAAAAAAACAGATTAACCAGAGCACGTTTTAAAATAGCAAGACTTGAAATGATTCAATGTTAATTGCATATTGAGTAAGGAAGAGGTAGGGAGTTAATTGAATGAGTGAGCTTGGGGTTTCAGATAATTTTTTCATGATGTGAGGAGATTATTACAGAGTTGGATGCAGATCAGGGGGAGAGAGGCAGCGGGATTCTTGAAAGCAGCAAATGAAAGTCACTTAGGTTGTGGGAAAAACCTTAACCTGTTGGTTTGTTTGTTTTTCCTTTAAGCTTGTAAAATGCTATTTAAAAATCAAAAATTTTAAGAGTTGTTATAAAAAGTTATGTCTTATATTGGAAGAAAATTTAGAAACTACAGACAAGCAAAAAGAAAAGTAAACATCACCTGTAATCACTTTGTAGATAGCACTGATATTTTAGCTTATGTGTGCACACACATGCACACGCACATACAGAGAATGCCCGGCTCAGTCTGGTTTGATTCATTCTGCTTCAATTTTATGATGGTGTGAAAGTGACGCATTCAGTAGAAACCATACTTTAAATTTGTTCTTTTCTTGGCTATTGATATGTGGTCCAATTCTCTGCTAACACTGGGCAGCAGGCAGGAGCTCCATCCAGGAGAAACAAGCAGACTGACACTTTACACTGGCTGTGTGGCTCCACTATGATGGCTGATAGGTGAGGGGTATTTAGTGCATTTTCAACTTAGGATATTTTCAATTTGCAATGGTTTTATTGGGTTGTAATCCCACTGTAAGGCAAGGAACATTCATATATGCATACATATAAATTAATGCACATATAATGTTTATAAATATAAGATCATATTCTTTTATAGCCAGCCTTAAAACTTAATGCTCCATCAACACTTTTCCAATATAATTTGAAATTGCCATATTTTCTGTTGTATAGATGTCCATTGTAGACTTATCCAATACTATTTCCTTCTTATAATCACCCTGTGATGAATGTTCTATAGCTTTATTTCTGTGATTATCCACAATTATATATTAGGTTAAATCTGGAATTCTAATGTCAAATGAAACATAGATTTTAGCCTTTTGATATCTAGTGCCTAGTGATCAATATGGAAAAATTGGTATCAATTGTCACTCTCATGCACAGTTGATGGGGCTCCCCAAGTCCTTTCTAGCAACAGATCCCATTATTTTTTTAATTTCAAATTTGACAAATGAAAATATCATCTGCATTTAAATTTCTCATTTTTTGATTATTGAGGACACTATACTTAGGAGGAAAAGAGAAGTAGCTGGGTGCTGCAGTGGCTCACACCTGTAATCCTAGCTACTTGGGGGGCTGAGATTTGGAGGAGTGCAGTTCAAGGCTAGCCTGAGCAAATAGTTCATGAGACCCCATCTCCAAAACAACTAGAACAAAATGGACTAGAGATGTGGCTCAAGTGGTAGAGCACCTGCTTTGAAAGCATGAAGCCCTGAGTTTAAACCCTACTCAGACACAGACACAGACACAGACACAGACACACAGACACACACACACACACACACACACACACACACACACACACACACACAAGCTAGTAAGTTTATTGACTTTTTGACCTGAATTCACTGTCCTCCTGCCTCAGCCTCCTGATCCTGGGATTATGTAGCTTCTCTCTTTTAATTGCTTTGTGTACAATAAGCGTATTCATTAGGTATACTTTTTCTTTTCTGCATTGTCAAAATTTTTTTCTCTCTTACTTGTAGGCTTTTGATTTTGTTTATATACTTTCCATATTAATGATTTTTTTGTTGTTACTGTTTTCTTTTATTCACTTGATTGCTTTTAATTTTCAGGCACTGAAACCTGTCACTGTTGTGATTTATGTCAGTAGCATCATATTTGGAAAGACAATCCTGTCCTTAGATTACATAACTACTTGCCCACATTTTCTTCTAGTTCTTTTATCAATCCATTTAAGTTTGTAATTCATTTTAGTGAAAAGAAGGTCTTATTTCGGAATGTTTTCAAAATATTTTTAAATTCACATTTGTAAAATGATCAATGGTTAATGACCAATATTGTTCCATTTTCATAGTAAATACATTTGCATACATTGTATCTATACTGCTAAATATCTGGGCCTGGGCCACACTGTGAGCATCACTGTTTAATTGCTTAAAAATCTGGGTAGGTCTTCGGTACCATATATAATACTAAGTAAGAAGACCATCTTGTGATACTGACTGGCTCACTCAAATTTCTTTTTATTGATATGGATTCTCAAACATCCAAAATTATGGTCATGCTATGTTTTCCTGAAGGCCTGTGATGGCGAGTGCAAATATTTGTCATTTGTCAGATGCCTAGGTTCAGAAAAGCTTTCCTGAGAGACGATTAAGGGGAGGGAGGGAGTCAGCCTTTCCCCATACACTCCTAACATCCTCATGCCCAGACTCACAGCTCATGCATTGCAGAGTTCTGTGAGTCTCTGAGCAAAACTGCATTTCTTCCACGTCCAGCATCTTTGAATGCCACTAGCTGGTATCATTGGGACTGGTCATTTCCTACCTTACATTTAAACTTAGTTGTTCTTTTTTCTTTCTTTTGCAGAAGCTGAGGTCTCAGACTGTGGGATCAGAGACTTTTTCTGCAGCACAGAAATGCACTGTAGAAAGCAGCATGCAGCTCAGCCAGATTTGCAAATGCATCCAGAAGGGCACATCTGGTTGTTCCCGCTTTTGAGATTCCTAATCTTATGTCTCAGACAATGCTGGTTGACAATGGCTAGGACTGTTTGAAGGTCGGAAGACTTGAGGAGAGGGGAAGTGACGAAGTGGGCAGACAGAGCCATGAGGAATTCCACACATTGGGGACATTCCCACTTGTGTTTTGTGTTTGTGTATTACTTTTGGGGAGTGACTCACAAGTACTTAGAAAAGTAACTGATTAAATTAACCTTATCAGTAATGAGGTTTCCTGGCCTCTTGTCAGACACTCAGCTTACTGGCTGGTGGGTATTTAATTGGGAGCCTGGTGGCCAGGTGAAAACGGTGTGGGTGGAGTCCCACTCTCACAAGTCTGATGGTTCATCAACCTTGGTGTATTAAATCCAGACATTATTAAAATTAAGAAGTGGTATACTGACTTGTTTGTTTTCCTTGGTCACAAAAAACAGATGCTTGGGATTCACTGTATTCAGGCACAGTAAATTAAGGTCAGCTGTGGAGAATGAAGTGAACACTTTGCTTGCTCTACAAGGATAAATGTAGAATTGCTCTGGTTGCATTTGAAATAAGTGATATATTCTTAACACAATATTCTTCAAATGCAGAGTTAGAGTGAAAGGGTTGTAAAACCAGACTCTTGAGCAGTCAGTGAGATGGGGAAGGAAAGACAGTGTCAAATGAGTTCAGAAAGGAACCAGATGGTGAGCATTTATTTGCAGCCACAGCTTGGTGAGCCTAATATGGTGCAGTGGAGAGAGGACCTGCACAAAACCCTGAGGCTGGGTTTGCTTCTCTGCACTGCTACTAGTGGGCTGGATGACCTACCTATGCATCTCAGATTCCTCATCCATGCAAACAGTGATGGGTTAGCTCTTTTTTTAGGTCCATTCTAGCATTTTGAGGTATCCAGGGGGTGTTGTGTTCTAATTATTGGACTCATCCAGTGGACCAGCTTTCCAATGGGTGGATTCTGGGATCCTCTTCCAAATGGGTGATGCTAGTCAACAGGAATATTTTGTCTCTTCCTTCAACCTCATACTCAAAGTTATTTTGGCTATTGGGAAATGGTAAGGTTTGGAAAAGCTGTCCCACCCATACACCTCTGAATTATGAATCTTGTTAGTCAATAGAGATTTTCAAATAATGAGCTCCCTTGACATCAACATATGGAACTTGTGAAAGTTGGGTAATCAAAACACAATCTTATGTGCATCTCCATTGTCTATAATTTATTCAGTGTGGCTGTCCAATGATGAAAACTGTCACCATTCTTTCTGCAGCACGGAAGTTGAACACTTTGCAAGGGTTAGCTAATGTCAGTATAAAATTTAACAAACTGAAAGTACTCAAATACACCTCTCACGTATATGCACACACACATGCATACACTCAATGCTGCACTTTGAAGGCCTCATATGATTTCTTTTAACCACCTGTGAGCAAATGTAGACCTTTTTTACTACACTCCCTGCATTCCCACTTTGTCAGGATTTGAGGCTGGGTGCAGGTATGCTGGGGCCTGACTCTTTGCAGTGCAGTTCTGGGCATGACTTTGGGGGGTTTGTTACAGCTCTAGGAGGGCCATGCCCTCCATTGGACTGGGATTCTCAAGCACAGATACAAGATGTCCCGGCCTTCTTCCCAAAGAAGTCCAGTGTTAGGTCTTTGTCAGTCACACTTGGTTTTTACAAACATTCCTGGAAGCCATGTCACCAGCAGCTAGTGCCTAGGAGTATAACCTGTAATAAGTTTTTGGGACAAGCTTATGGATCTCTTGTGTCCCTGAGAGACCACCTGGTGGTTAGAGAAGAGCAGTTCCACAAGGAGCTTGAAAAAGATTCCTATAAAAGGGAGGAGCCAATGGAGAGGGTTTGAGTTTCAGAAAAACTGGCTAGTTCTTCAAAGTGTGCCCTTGGGAGAAATCCTTCATTCTTCAGGGGTGAAGCAAACACATAACTGTGTGATATTTCAATACAGGGAAGGGTCTGGGAAATGAGAAGTCCAATTAAATTAGCTAATGTGGATATACATTTTGCGGTACCTAAAAGGTTTTCACATTCATGGTCTCATCAGTTCTTAGCATGATTCTGCATTGGGTTCCATGTACTATTTGACAATGAAAAAATGTAAGTTAGAGAAGTGAAATAAACTACCTATGCCGTAAAGCTCATCAGTGACAGGCAGATCGGAGACTTGAACCTCTAAAGTTTTGATTGCCTGGGATTCGATGGTTTTGCGTGGGGTAGAGAAACGTGGTGCATGTCATTCACATCTTTTCCCTGCACTCCATTCTGGTCCTTCCTGCAGGGTCACTACACCAAGATCTTTGCCCAGATTCAAGAGTGCAAGGTGTCCTCACCTCATGAGCACTCGGTTATTTTCTTAATCCTGTAAGCCAAAGCCCTCTCATCTCTCCTGCTGTCTTGGATTAGGTCACATGATTTAGATATGAGGTAGGAAGAGATGAATCCTGGTGACCAGTGACTGAGAAAACCACTAAGAAAGGAAGAACACATCCTTCTTGAGGGAAAACTTGACGTTTTCAAAACTTAGGCCCTCTTGACTCAAGACAGTTTTTCACCTTTCCTGACAATTCTTTTTGCTCTTCTCAATTTTCCTTTGACCATTTTTCTGTGTCACCCAGGAAGGGGAGTCTGAACTGAATGGCAAGGGGAAGTTCTTTCCCAGCCTCTGTCTCAGTCAGTGGCCTGATCTACACCTTTCCTATGCTTAGTGAGTGCCATTAGGGATGTTTCTGTTGAAAGGCTGTTTGGGGGGAAGGAGAAAGGCTTCTCCCACAGTTTCATTCTTTAAGTCAAATATATTCCCAACACAGGCTGCGTATCTGGATTAGACCTTATTCAGGACCATCATTATCATCACTTAGATTCAACTGTCCAGATTATGTGTCAGTTTCTTGCCAAAGCCTAACCCAGTCCATCCATACCTCGGAAAGTGGGACTGAGGTAGACAATACTAATGAGATGGCAAAGCTTAGTGATTCATCAAATATTCATGGCCCAGTAAAACTCAATATCTTTTCTGCATTATTATTTGGCTTAGTTTTGTCTAAACAATGTAATGTTAATCATCGGTTAAATAGGGGTCTAGATTGCATGGGCTAGTTAGTTTTCCTCTATTTAGCTCAATCCTTGTTCCACAAATATTTATTGAGTACCTACTATGTGCTGGGCATCACATTAGATATGGAGGAAGTCATGCAAAGACAAAACAGAAAAGTCAGAGACCGTTGCCAAGGCCTTATCATGAAGCAAAAATCCCACCAAAGATGCATAATCGCAACCAGAGAGTCTAAAACAGGGGAAGGTGTCTTCGTGGCATTGTTAAACAAGGGAGCAGAATCAGAGAGGAGCTGGCTGAGGCTGAGAAGCCAAGATTGTGTTCAGAATAAAGAAGAGCTGACCAGGAGTCAACTAAACTCACAGTGAGCAGGGATAAAGAGAGTCTTGCGGCCAGAGGAAAGAGTTCATGCAAAGACCTCACAGAGGGAAGAGGTAGTGTGCTTTCTTGAAATGAAGGACAAGGCAGCTGAAACTCTGAGGAAGGCAGCACAGGCAGAGATTGAGGAGAAGCTCCGAAGGGTCTTTTAGGCCAAGTTAAAATATTACATCATGTTCAGAGAACAAATAGAGAGCTACTGAAGAACTCTAAGCATGTGTGTGTGCGTGTACGTGTGTGTGCGTGTGCACACATGTGAATTTTGCAAAGGAAACTGGCAACACTGTGGATCTCACATAAGCAAGGTGGCTGTCACAGTCATCCTGATGAGGGACTATGATGTCTGGAACTGGGAGTTAACATAGTGCTGAGTGGATAGACATTTAAGCAGTGATGAAGTGGCTGTGGACATAGAGAAGGAGGAGGGAAAAGCGTGAAGGATGCTTTGCAGATTCTGCATGCCCAAAAGGATGATGTCCTTGTTATTTACTAAGAGGGCCACTGGAAGAGGGGCACAAGAGGGGAGGTTTTATGAATGTAGTCTCTGACCCCATATTGGTGGGCACTGCTAAGAACTGAAATCCCTACAGCCATGGCTGGAACCACTCTGGGTGTTTGTGATTCATGACACAAGAAACTCAGGGCTGTGCAATCTGGACCTTGTAGGACAATTCTGGGATGGCATGGGCTCTTTTCAGCTTTCTGGCCTACTTGCATTAGTGAGTAGCCTTCATCTACTTGCTTATCTCCTTAAGGAGATAAATCATAAGGAGATTATATTCTTTTTAATACTGCCCTTCAATAGCACTCAAATTCCTATTAGAAAATTGGAGTTAAGGCCAAGGGGTGATGGGATATTTCCCAACAAACATTTGTCAAGGGACCTCTCCTCAGGAACTTTGTCTACATTGTATTGGCCTGAACTGCTCTTCCTAGACTCCCTTGCTAAATAGAGGCTTTGAAAATCAGCATCTTACCTTCCAGCCTCTGCAAGTAGAGGAAGGCTAAGGAGAAAGGACATATGAATGACTTTTAGATACAGTGTATGTCTACCATAGTCACACATAGGGTGAGGTCTTCTGTGTCATCCAAGCAAGGATGTCAGAAGACAGAGCTATTGACCCATAGCTAATTTCCACTCCTCTTCCCCTTCCTGAGTGGAAAGAGGTAATCTGATGACAACCTTAAAATATAGCAGCTAGGATGTAACTAAGCCTTCTCTATCCCTTACAATAAGAGGAAAGCAGAATAGCTCTGACTGAGAAATTTGGTCAGCCCAAAGGATAATTTATTAACATTAACTACTGGATTATTGGAGAAATGTGACTAAGGGGACTTTAAAACAAGGACACAATAGTTCTGGGTGGGTCATGCTTGAAAACAGCAGGGGTATTCCTGGTCTTGTGACAAAAAGGCTGGCCTCCCTATTGGTACATAAACCTGGAGCAACTGCTCTTAATAATACTTGGGATTACATAGTAAACTTTAATGCACCAATTGCAACAATAATGATAACTTTCTTGGTTATAGACCAGAACTCATTCCTCCCTGTCCAATCAGGGTGGTGGTAAGACCAGGGGTGGTGCCAATTCATAGGGGATTGCCACTGACAAGATGATAATTGAGCTGACCTAAAGGAGTGTCCATGGACTTTGTGGGTAGAGCCGAGAACACATTAGAGGACCAAGTGTTAAGCAATTTGGCATTATACAGGGAGGATTTATAAAAGAGATATCCTATAAATTCAGGAGAGTAATTGAATGTTAATTCCAGATTCTTTCATTTTAAGAGTTTTAAGTGAATTATAAAAATGGTATACACTTAGGAAAGCAGAATTCCACATAATCTTCAAAAGGCTTATAGTTCAGGGAGCAAAGAATGGTGCCAGAAAAAGAAAACAGAAAAAAAGAACACAGCAGTGAATCGTGCCCTGGGGCCAATATTAGGTAACAATGCAGTGGTTTAAGGGCACAGGCTTTGGAAACTTTGGAATTCTGGTTCTACCACATAGCAGTTGTGTGAGTTTGTGGAGATTACTTAACTTTTCTGGGCTTTAAATGGGTAATAGTATAGTACCTACTTCCTAGGTTGTGTGGAGTGAATTATAAATAAATGAGTTAATATGTGTGAGACACTTGAAAGACTGCACAAAAATCTGTGTTATATATTATTGTTTTTGTAAGGAGTTTGGGAGGTGAAGCAAATCAGAATATGTTGCAAGCCAGAACAGGAGGAATTTAGAACTTTTAAGGAAAGGAAGGTTTAATAGGCCAAATAAGGTGGTAGTGGTGGTGGAAAGTAGTTGGCTAAGGCTTTAAAAAATTAAAAGAATAATGTTAAATGCTTATGATAAATTTAACAAAGTACAGCTACAAGCTCTTGACTTCTTCAGGCTACCCCCCTTTATCTTTCCTCTGGGTGCTGGGATTGAACCCAGGCCTGTTCATGGTTATCATGCGCTCTGCCACTGAGCTGCACCCTGCCCCATATATTTTTACAAGTATCTCATTGGTTTTCTCCTCTGTCTTTTATTGTCTCACATTTTTGTTTCATTTCATTCCAAAGATGTCAGTATCATTTCCGTCAGGGTCACCCCTGACTTCATTGGGTGCAGTTGGTCAGCTGCCTACCTTTTTCTCCTTCCCCTCTGTTTTCACCCTACACTCACTGCCCCATTCTTCTTGAGGGCCTTATCTTTACACAATCCTGCAGTCTGAGTGGATCCCACCTGCACAATCTCCTTCCTAGCCACTTTTGGAGGTCTCATCACCCTGTCCCATCAGTCTGTAGTTGGAGGCTAAAAGCATCCCCAGTTCTTGTCAGCATTCTTCAGCATGATTCAAACCTTCCCACCTATTTATCTGAGGCCATGTCTTGACCTCCCTCTCAGCTTTTCTCTAGCACATTTCTTCATCTATACTAACTATTCTGTGCCTGGCATTGGGAAGGTAGCAAGAGAAACATGGCCAACCAAATGCTTTCATCAGTCCTCATGGAACTTACATTATTTGTTGGGGGAAAGAAATTCAACCAGAAAAACACCTGAGTATAAATTTACTATAAATGATTGTAAATTTAGTCAACCATAATAGGTATTTTGAAGGAAATATATAGTAGAAAATATATTATGGTACTTTCTCTTTCTATAGCCATATTTGAGCCCCACCACTACACACTGTTTTTCTCATTAAGCCTTCATAATTCCATCTGTATTCATCAGGATAAACTGGGTGTAGGTAAACAGAAACTTGACTCACACTTATATCAGATGAAATTAAGTTTGGAAGTTGGTAGGATTGGCTTAGCAACTCAACAACCTTTTTCTCATAGTTTTGAGATGATTTATCCAATCATAACAACTCAACATCAGTCAATGATGTCACAGGTAGAGAAAAAGGGGAAGGCCAGAAAAATGGGCCCTTCACTTTGTGGCAATCTTTGTTTATCAAGGAGAAATTGAGCTTTTCAGCATGTCTCATGGCTAGCACTTAGTCACATGCTGTCCCCTAAAAGTGATGAGCCAATGGGAATGAGAGAGTCATACTGGGCTTGCATATGGTTAGTCTGTGCCAGGGGATAGAGAGGGTATAGAGAGGGGTTTAGCTGCTCTGAGCATGTTGCAGCCAAACCAAATTGATTTCTTCTGACTACTGAAGGAGGAACAATCATTACGGTAAGGGTGACCAATAGGGTTTACCTACCAGCATTCCACAAGCCTGTCTGAGACTGGTCTTAGAAGACAACTCTCTGGTCTTTAGTTTGTTTGGATGTGAGCCTTCACTGACACATCTTTGATTACATATAGAAGATGACTTGCCGTGCCCTAATAGGCTCCTCTAGAAGCTGACCCTAGGTAAAGAATCAAGTGTAAGGCATTTCCTTGGGAGGTATGGGGAACATTGGCAGAAAGTGGTAAGTAAAACAGGAATGGGAAGACAGTCAATAAAGGGAAATTAGTAAACCGATTACCACAGAGAGCAACAAGAGATTATGCTTGTGAGGAAACTGGAAAACAGTAGAACTCATATGTCTCATAATTATTTACTTGAAAGACTAAAGAACTAGAGTAGTTATGTATGGCCCAACTCCCATTGGCCATTGGTTGAAGTCTGTTCCTAGGATGTTAATTCCCAAGCATTCCTGGCCTGCACACATGGACATAGCAGACTTCAATGAGTCTGGAGAAAGCTCTCAAGGGCAGAGATAGAGGTCATCACTAGTGGAGGTAATCTGAAGCACACAGAGCTGGCGGGTGGGGCACTCATAGTATTTTCTATACATTCCCATCTCTAGTGTGCAAGAGCCCCTTCTTTGACATGTCTAAAATGCTTTGATGGAATGCTTTTAACTTAGATGCACAAGTCTACCCATGTTCACCATAAAACCGTATGCTTCTCAAAATAAAAGAGGATCAGATTTGTATAATTTAATTGGCACAGCATCCTGCACAGTACTGTGTATAAATAACTGTTGTATAAATAACTCTCATGCATTTTGATGGTGTCACGTGGAGGATAAGATTAACTTCTTTCATGCCACAACATTTGGGCCAGTAGTTATCATCTTGATGAATTTATAACTTTGATACAACTTTTCCAGTGAAGTGAGGTAAGAGGTAAAGCCTTTATGGAGCCCAGGTTTTGTAACACAGGGTCGACCTATACCACACATAGGGAAGGGGAGATTTCTCAGATTCTTTTTTATTTGATCAGTGTGAAAACAATTCAGTACTCCAAATTTCAGAATCATAGACACATTTTAGATCTAGAAATTTCCTTCTGTCTCTTGAATCTAAATGAAAAGAAGTTAGCAATTTTAAAAGACCTTATATGGAGCATAAGCTGTTTTTATACATGTGGAAGAACTCATTGAGTTTGTAAGTCATGTTTAGGATGCATCCTGAGAAAATCTTGATATTGATATAATCTAGTCAAATGGATTATTTTCTTCCCTCTGGCTCTCCTACCACCCCAGTGCATTTTTGTCAAAGCAAGTTTCTATATCTAAATGAATCACATTCACAGAAATCATTCAAATTATATATGAACACTTTCCTTTCATTTGTGGCTTGAAGGTGGGTGGTTATAGGGAGTGGAAATCATGACGGGCTCTTCTCCAAACCCCAGAACCTTTGGCTTACTCTGATTCTCTGAGCTCCTTGCATCTCCAACCTTATCCTATACCAGAGGGAAACAGCCATAGTAAATTGTGAAGACTTCAATTTCAGCCCTTTTTAAGTGCCCTTGAAGGGAGATTGCACTCATGACTTCTCAGGGGATAGGTGGTTTGAAATCACATTTGTGGCTGGGGAGATGAATATTGGAGGCAGTTCTCTTCCTAAAAAGTAATGCCATCTGTGTCACTTACTATACATAGCACAAGGGGGTGGGGAAGACCAGTGCTAACTTGGTTAAAGAATGATACAGCCATTTAAAGGGTGTCTTTCAAGGAACATAAACACCTTACCTAGGTTAATAAAGACTGTCATTGCATTTCACACTTTTAGTTAACTCAGTTGTTCTTTTTTGCCTACCTATGTCATATTATGTCGGTCAACCTGAACTATACACAAGTCTAAATCCAAATAACACGATACTGGGTCCTGGGGCTATAACTCAGTGGTGAGTTTGTGCTTGGCATGTGCGAGGATTCAATTTCCAGGACCAAACACAAAACAAAACAAAAATGAGGCAATGTGATTAATCTATGCTAGAAAAAGAGAGCTCCTCTGCTGAATGAGTTTGTCTGTTTGATTTTCACAATTCTAGTCAAAGGTCAGCTTTACATTCACATATAATCTGAATGGCCTGGATATGGAAGGTTTATTGATCCTCCCCATTTAGCTGATATCTTCAAGTGAATGTATTCAATAATCTCTATTTTTTTGGAAAAGATCCATTCAATTTATTTCCAAACACCTTTATTGGGCACCAAATGCTGTGTCTCATGCTTGGATAATAAGCCGACCAGACTGTCTGGAATCCTAGGCTGTGGTAGAAACCACCCATGGCTCCATCTCACTGAGATTTGGCTCTGTCTAAAGGGAAAGAAAGAGGAAAGAAGAAAGAAAAAAGAAGGAAGGAAGACAGACAGGCTGTGTACATTTCAGGTCATATCAAACAGAAATTATGTCTGTGATAGGAGCACAACTGAGGTGGAGAGAAATGTCTTTCCCTTTTGAGCCTCTGAATATCACTCTGCTGGATACATTCCACATTGCAGGCAGTGTGATAAACCTAGACTTCCTGAGTTTTAGGTCTTTAAATGTTTTTCAAGTGGATAATATGAAGTCCTTCTATGTAGATGAGGTGGCTCCTGTCCCACCCTAGCTGTTCCATTTTTTCTTGAACACCCACCATGTTGGCTTGAGTGGGAATCTGTGTTCCATTCTGTCTTCTTTCTCACTCATTTCCCTGCTTGAGTGGGAATCTGTGTCCCACTCTGTCTTCTTTCTTACTCATTTCCCTTGCTGGCTGGCAGGATTCCAACAGCACCCAAC
The DNA here is from genome assembly GCF_047511655.1 of Castor canadensis. Taxonomy (NCBI): domain Eukaryota; kingdom Metazoa; phylum Chordata; class Mammalia; order Rodentia; family Castoridae; genus Castor; species Castor canadensis. The sequence goes on from NC_133398.1 coordinate 90,614,197, forward strand.
CAGCTAGTCCTTGTTAGGCTGACATTTCATGGGCCCAGGTGTGTGGAAGTGATTATGTCTAAGCAACGGAGTTGGGAAATGAGTTGGGGGGTCAATGTGTCTCATTTTATCCAATAAGTATTTTTTACTTAGACTCTACTTATCCCTAAGGCATCTTTGAAATTACTTATGAAAAAGAAACATAAGTAATTAAACTCATTTAATGAGGATAAAAAGTTAAAACTCATGTCAAGCACAAAAATGATAAACCTAGGCTAATAATAGCTATTATAGTTTAACACTAATTTTAGTAGTGGGTTTCCAGGCAATCAAAAATTTTAAATGTAAGGAGGGATTTAACTTTTATGCCTAGAAGAATACATATTAGTTCATCTGGAGGTGAGCTTTCTCCTTAGATCACTAACTCTTAATTGCCACTTATTTTATGGGTCCTGCATATAGACAAGGACTAGTTAATGAACAATGATAGTGGATACCTTTTAAGTTGTAGAAATGTTCTTCATGTGTCTTTTTCTTACAGTGTGAAAAAGAGCTGGCTGGTTTAAATAGGAGAATTAAAATACTTTTAAGCTTTTGATGTATCTGAGCTATATGTTACCCATGCCAGAAACATGGACAGGCTCACTTCATCTTTCGCTGAGGTGATTTGTAACCAAGGCTCTTGAAGGATTCACTATGTGCTTTTCCTTCAAGAGTATATTGTCATGATTCTATAGTTCTGAGCTCAGCCTTCATTAGCAGTTCTTGCCATTCTTCTCTTGGCTCACCTGCAGAAGTGCTTGGAATAGGAATTGGTGGACTCTTTAGTGCTTAGGTCTGTCTCTAAAAATCTTGGATTATTATCAGGGAAGTCCTAGGCTTGCTAGATGGCTTCCATATCCTGTTAAGGGTGTGATCCTCTCTTGTGATGTGTATTGATGCTGAGTTCCATACTCCAGTCTCTCAAGAGATGAGAGTCAGGCTTTTGGAGAGATCCCTGGAATTAGACAACATTTCATGTCATCAGCCAATGCCACAGCTAATTTTGGTAATCTTTAGTATTTGACAAAGTACTTCTTCTCATTAATATTTACAGTATTTTATTTCTAAAATTCTTTCCAGTACAATGACATCACAAATGAGAAATAATACATATCCCAACATCAAAGGCTGATAAATAATTTGATGAAAGTAGCAAATTGAGCTTGGCTCAGGGACATTTGTGAAGCAGGCATAGAACCCAGATGTCAAATGTCAACTATCATTTCAGACTAGCAGAGCACTAATGCATGAGAGCATTTTACCTGGCTAGGCAATGCCATTCCAGTCAATAGAGAACACGGAATGAAATTATATCAGGGATAAAGACACATGAAAAGCATTTAATAACCTTCAGAACATATGGGAATTAATGATATTCAGAGCTTGCAGAATACTGAAATTTTGCAGCTTAAAATAATCCTTCTGCTGATGTGTAGTTGCTGGAAAGCTCCCAAAATGCCACAGGGAAAGTGAGATACAAGAAGAAAAAAAGGAGAAAAGAAAGCAAAGTTCTGAGGTTCAGCTCATGGAGTGAAAATAAGGTGCAATAATTGGTGAAGAATTAATTAGATAGTGGAGACAGTGCGTCCATGTACCAAATTTTTCTTTAGTTACCTTAACTGTCCTTGGATAACACTCTTGTTCCTAATTTCTTTATTTATAATGAGAAGTTTTACTAATTTTACTTTGTTATCTTTTAATGTACTTTTTAATCTTTAAATCTGTATAATCTATACATTTGACAAAGGCAGGGTAGCCAGAATGACTTCTATCAGAAGAATCTATACTGAGGTGAGTAGAATTTCATCCCATATCACCCAATGTTAAGAAATCTAATAAGACTCATGGCAGAAAGAGGCCTGCTCAACTTCCAAGCCCAACAACTACTATATCACCCTGCTTTTGGAACAGAGCATGGAATGGTGAAAAAGGTGGATGAAGAAAATAGTTAATCTATTAGAAGCATGTATTTGACCATATTACACATTCATTATCACCTCTTTCTGCTGAAATGGGAGTTAAATTAGGTGACGAGTTTAGTGAAATCCCAAATCCCAGGGGTAAGATTTCTCCAATGACAAAAATCTCTAGTTCAGAAAAAAAGAAAAAGAAAAAAGATGTCCCCAAGGTCTATGCAGATGCACTCAACAGTGACGTATCTGATTCTCCTGCACTAATTTACTACAATTGAATCAGGGCTTCAGGATCCTTGAACTCTGTCTTCAATTTAACCTTAAGACCTTATTGGCAAGCAAGATGTCTTCTAGTGAGAGTATGAAACCAGAAAGCTTTTAGCTGATGCTGGATTCAAGAGTCACAAACACTCTTCAAAGAGCTCTGAGGCCTGCAAAAATCACAGGAGTGTTGGGAGGTCACCAGTCAATTTTTGAATTATTAACACATGTTTAACAATTAAAGAAAGCCATATTGATAGGCTATTGAGGCAATTAATTATTTAGCTGTATAAAGTACAGAGTGGAAAATAGAAGATTAAGTGCAGTGGGTATGAATCTTAGGCTGTAAAGGCAGGCATGCATGAAATGCCTGTCATAAAACTTTATTTACCTGAAATCAAATCACTTCTGACTCCAAGCCCCAATTCCACTTGGCTGGTACAAAATTGAATCTCAAATGTTATCCACATTCTTTACTTACCCTCTTCCAGAGTTATGTGAAAGTCCTTATTCTATGAAACTGATGTTCAGGATGTCTCTCTTTTATACTTGGGTACAAGCTACAAAGGTGGGTCTGCTTTTGAGAGACTCACTGATTCTAAAGTATGCCTGAGGCCAAGAAAAAATTTGCCTAAGGCTTGGACTTCTTGGTTATAACCCTCCCTTAAGTGTCTCCAGGAATATTAGGAAGCCAACAGTTGCAGGAAACCCAGCAGCTCTCTACCACATCAGCAAATTGAGGGCCATCAGAAGGTAATGCAAAAGCATCACTTTCTCTCCATTCCTGCCCCAATACTCTCTGAACTGCTTTCTTCCACCTCTTTAAGACTCAAGCTCTTAGGAATAAAGGAAGAGGGGCTGTGTTCCAGAATCTTCATGTTTTTAATTCCCAGCAAACAAATACTTCTCAATTCAAGAAGTATTGAATTCCCAGCATGAAAAATGGAGGTGGAGAAGAGAATGACTGGACAGACCTTGTAAGGATAAACCCAAGTTCACATCTTGGCCAGGAGTGCTTTGGGATCTTTAGCCCAGACATCAAGGTTTCTTTCTGAAGTAACACCCAACACAAAGCTGGCCATGTGAATGATATTTCTCCCTGAATTTTCAAGGTCTGAGCAAGTCATCCCAGTTCTTAAGGGAATATTTTTGCTTTGTAGAATGAGGAGGAAACTCTGTGTAATAATTAAGACCAGATGTATTGATAGGATATGAGGGAAATTAGTTATTAATATTTGCAATGTAATGAGAAAAAGGATGACTGTAGTTTCTTTTTTTTTTTTCGAAGGCAGAAAAAGGAATTTTTTACACAGCTCCGGACATGTCGTGGGAAGAGGCAGAGTAAGTACTCGTCTATCTTCAGCCATCTTCAGGGTACAGACATGAGCTATAGGTTTAAGTAGACAAAAGAACTGGGGGCAGGGGACAAAGGTATGCGTAGCTAAACAGTTAAGTCACAGGATGACTGTAGTTTCAACTCTTATTGGTATAGAAGGTTCTTCATAAAAACAGTTTATAAATAACACTCAGGATGAATCAATGCAGAATGTCATAGTGCCATGATGGTGGAAGTCAGCATGGACTCCCCTGGCTATTGTATGATGGAAAGTCTTGAGGAAAGTTTAAGAAGGTCCATGTAGTATGACAATTGACGTACAAAGAAAACTGCCCGACTAAATCCCCAAACTAGGAATGGCCTCTTCTCTCTTCACTGATTAAATTCTTCCTGACTTTGGGGAGATTTATTTGGTAGCCCTTAGCAAAATAATAAATAAATAATTATTGCAATTATGGATGTGAGGCTTGTCTCCTTACTATTTTCATGAGTATTAGGGCCAATATTTGACATTTTTTTAAATCAATGTATCCCTAGCGCCTAACAGAGCCTTGTGGATAGAGGATGCTTGATAATTAATTTGATTGAATGAATGAATGACCCAGGCAAAGTTGCATTATTTTAAAGATGCCCCTAGTCATGTAGCTGAGAGAGAGCTTCTTTTGAATATCCAGAGCTTGAGTCACTTAGTTGTCACTGAACATAAAATACCACACAAAAAAAGCCTGATTTTCCTGCACATGTATTTTGTAAGCATCCATTGGCAGTTGTAAAGTCCTTTAGGACAGAAGTAGTAACTCACACTTCTCTGATTCTTTTTATCAGGAACACTGCACTTTGATCTTTTGGAGCCTGATATATAGTATTTATATAGAAACTGTTTTATTTAGATATATATGTTTAGCTCCCAGCCTTCTCTTGAAAATTATGCTGGTCGTGAAATGAAAATCTTGTTGCTGGTACTTATACACAAACAATATTTGTGTTCCTGAAAAAAAATGCATTTGCTTAACTGTGTATCAGACAAAACAGTTTATATAGGAAAATAAGGATTAGGTAAAGGCAAATTAGAATCTCTGTAACTCTGTAACTACAATATTTTTTAAAAAGAGAATAGGGTTCTTGGGAGAGAAGGGGTGGTGGCAGCTATAGTTGATGTCAGGGGATATGAAAGTGCAAAATCGTCAGAGGTCTTCTACCTGCCCTGAGAACAGGCAGGTAGAATAGAGGGTGCTGTAAGGCCGATTCTGGGGTTGGGAGGTGCCCTGGCTGCAGGTGTATATTTTATATTTTCTTAAAATTGGGCTAAAAGAGTGTCTGCCTACCTATACAACAGCCAGACTTTGAGATATTTCTTCTTCTGCTGGAGATTCTTTCTGTTCTGTCATCTTGCTTAAGAAAACTCATCTAGGAACCAACAAAATTTGTTCTTCATCCCTTCATTTCACACATGTGAGCACCCAGTTGGTACACGTGTGACAGCAGGACAGACAGTGCTTGTTCTAGAAAATGGTTCCACTCATAACAATTGGTCTAAATGTTTTATTTTCCTTACCCTTCCTAAAAATACTGATGATGTCATAAACAACCATTCTATTTATGCCTACAGCTGCTGTGAGAAGCATGTTACAGATTCAGTTTACTGTTCATAAGAACCTTGTAATGGAGATACGCTTCTACTCTAACTTCTAGTGGCTAAACTTGGCTTTGGAGCACACTATGATTTCAGCGGTGGTCAGCAGTCATGCCTGGATGCTAAGTTGGTCCACTGAGCCCTCAGAACCATTCATTAAGATGGCTTAATGAAGAGGGCTGGAAAAGCACCTTGCAAGCTCTGACGTTCTTCTCTCTGCCTCAATGAGGTTACACAAACATTCAAAAAGAAGAGAAGCTCCAAAGGTAATGGGTTGAACACTTTCACAGGCAAACAATGAGTCTGGGGTGACTCATCTGTTTCAAGCTGGCATATCCTAGCCTTGAAGCTTCTGGACCTCTTGTTTTGTAGTCAGTCAATTCTGCTGAGATTTTTCAAGAAAGATTTTTTTTCTTTCTTTATTCTGGAAATGCTAATCAGTTTCTTCCCCCAAGCAATTTTGAACTCACCAGGGAATGACAAAAATTAAATTTCTTGAAAGCAAAATTTAATTTGTTTCTCTTCAAATGCCCCAAATGGCATTTGGTGATATTAGACATGAATTAGTTTTCTTTTTGATCTACCTACAATATCTGTATGAATATACCTTGTTTTAATTAGATTATAACATGTCAGCATCTAATTTTAATACTTTGATGGAAAACATCATCAATTAATATAATGGTTGTGAACGGTTCTGGTTCTTACTAAGGGGGTATTGACAGAATAAGTGTTAAATCAATGGCATCAACCAGAAGTCTGAAACAGCAATTTATAAAAATCTAGCAGGATAATGTCACTTAAATGTTTGGGTCCTTCCAGAATTCATGGAACCTATTTTCCAAGGTAATGGTATTAAGAGATAGGGTCTTCAGAAAATGACTGTGTCACCCTTATGACCCTTATGACAAGTCACTGTGGGATTAGTGTTCTTAGAAAAGCTGCCTGAGGAAACCTGTTAACTTCTTTTGCTCTTTCTCCACACAAGAACACATAGAAGGTACCATCTTTAAGGAATAGGACCTTACCAGACACCTTCATCTCAGACTTCCCATCCTCCAACTATGAACAACAAATTTCTGTTGTTAAACTCTGACATGGATGTGGGGAAGTGGGAACCCTTACACACTTTGATGGGAATGCAAGTTACTACAGCAATTGTAGGGCCAGGTGGGCTGGGTGCTTGTTTGGAGACACACACAAGAGCCCTGTCCACCTCCAGTGAGTTTATTATATACAGTGGCAAAACAAGGAGGTGGAGCAACAGTTCTGGGGTGGCGGGGAGTGGCGTGACATTGTAGTTCTCAGGAACAGGAGGAAACTGCAATCACTTCTCTCTGAATGTAAACATCTTAGGAAAAACAGTTGTGCTGTATTTTGCCTGTGTCCTCTTTCATGGCTGGGGCCATGCCAAACTCAGCCTGCAGATTATTTGACACAGCTGTGCTTACATCAAGTTCTCATAGGCCTTTCATACTCCACTGTATACAGAGGTTTCTAAAAAAAAAAAAAAAAATTAAAATAGAACTAACACAAGAGCCAGAAATCTCACTACTAGCTATTTGTCCAGAGAAAATGAAATCAGTATGTTAAAGATACATCTGCACTACTATTCACAATACCTAGATATAAAATGCACCTAAATAGCCAATAGATGATTGGATGAAAATGTGGTATGGATACACAATAGAATAATATTCAGCCATAAGAAAGGATGAAATCCTGTCATTTATGCCAATGTAGATGAACCTGAAAGATACCTTGTTAAGTAAAATAAGCCAGGCACAGAACAACAACAAAAAATACTCATAAGTTTATGTACTTGTGGAATCTAAAAAGTTGACTTCATAGAAGTTCAGAATAGAATAGTGGTCACTAGAGGCTTACAAAGACAGAAGAGAGAGGGTATAGAGAAAGATTGGTCAACAGATATAAAACTGCAGTTAGAAGAAATAAGTTCTAGTGTTTTGTTACATGCTAGGGTGACTGTAGTTAACAAGAGTATATTGCATATTTCAAAATGACTAAAAGTAAGGATTTTGAATATTCTCAGCAGATACTCTTACTTTCTTTGCACTATAAAAGGAGGAAACTGGGGACACAGCAGAGATGAGCAATGTGATCTTAGTAAAACAATGAGGTAATGGACAGAGCAGGGATGTAGAGCACATTTTCTTGAATTAGTCAGCCAATACTGCAACAAGCTAATCACATACCCTGAAGTGCATGCAATGCATCATGGGAGTCTCTCTTTCTCTGAGTTCAACAAAGATGCTAGTGCAGGATATTTTTGTTGGTTTAAACTTGTAGCCCTGTTCTTCCTCTGTGACTTGTTGTCTTACCTGAGGGTAGAATAAAAATTGTGGATGAAGAAAAACCATAGCCAGCCCTTTGAAAACTCATGATTTTTTCCATCCATTTCCCTTCTAGATTGATTGGGTCTGTTTGGTATTTATGACAGCCAGCAGCACACACTGTGGCCTGAGTTATCATACTGGAACTGAGGAAAATATTTTTTTTTATTCATATGTGCATACAATGTTTGGGTCATTTCTTCCCCCCTTCTCCCCACACTTTCCCTTACCCCGCCCCCCCCACGTTCCCTCCTTTATCCCCCCCACTCCCTCCTTTACCTACCCTAACCCCTCACTACCAGGCAGAAACTATTTGCCCTTATCTCTAATTTTGTTGAAGAGAGAGTATAAGCAATAATAAGAAAGACCAAGGGTTTTTGCTAGTTGAGATAAGGATAACTATACAGGGAGTTGACCCACATTGCTTTCCTGTGCATGTGTGTTATCTTCTAAGTTAATTCTTCTCAAACTAACCTTTTCTCTAGTTCCTGGTCCCCTTCTCCTATTGGCCTCAGTTGTTTTAAAGTATCTGCTTTAGTTTCTCTGCGTTGAGGGCAACAAATGCTATCTAGTTTTTTGAGTGTCTTACCTATCCTCATACCTTCTGAGGAACATATTGCAGTAGGGTCAGAAAGAAAAAAACAGATTTTATGATTGCAAAATGGTGCCCTTTTTGTCTGGCAATTGAAACAAATCAGGCTACATATATGTGGCTTTATCTCTCAAAGACACCCTAAATTAGTTAGGTAGATTGATACAATGTGAATCAGGTACCATCAACTTTTATGACTAAGTGAGATGCTCTGGAGTCTTAAAAACTGGAAGTCAATAACTGACAATCTGAAAACTGTAAAGATGAGTTCTTAGCCCCAAGAGAGACTGAGTGCAACATAAGATGCATAACATTTTGCTTTTCTCTCCTGTATGTCCAGAGCAGCAAAAGAAAATGACATACATAATTCATGTAGCATTGTCAAAATCCCCACCTTATTATTTATATATATTTTTAATAAGGCACACTTCAAGTCAGTTTTCTCAGGGATAGAAAAGTTGGCTGGGCTACCAATTTCTGAGTAAAAAATATCCAGATTTGCTCCACCACATGAAGCATCATCAGTTGTCCCTCGGTGTCTGTAGGGATTTACCTCCAGGAAGACAGATACTAAAATGCTCAGATATTCAAGTCCTTAATATATAATGGTAAGGTATTTGCATATGTCCTACATATCTTCCTGTAGACTTTAAGTCATCTCCAGGTCACCTATAATATGCATTAATATAAACTCTACATAAATAGTTGTTATACTGTATCATTTAGGGAATACTGATAAGAAAAAGTCTACCCATGTTCAGTAGAGAAGCATATTTTTTCTGAATATTTTTCCTCTTTTGGCTCAATTTGTGGATGTGGAAACTGTGGATAAGGCAAGAAAGCTGTAGGTTTGAAAATGGATTCTATAATCTGATTACTGGGGCTCCGATTCCAGCTCCACTAGTTTTGAGCTCTGTGAATGTGGGCAAGTTACTTCACCTCTGTACATCTTCGGTTGAATGAATGAACACATGTATAGATGTACATACACACACACACACACACACACACACACACACACACTACCTGACACATGGCAGATACTATGTGTATTTGCTATGCATTTCAGAAGTAGAAGTAATGTTTATATGTTTGCCTCAGAAATTTTAGAGACTGGCTTTGAGTCACTGTGAATGATATTTTTTTGAGCAGCACCAATGATTATAAATCAAATAAATGACTCCTTGCCCAGAAAGTAGACAATTATTGGAAGTAGACTTTCAGTGTCCTAGTGAGGTTAACAATTCACTGTGATACCTTGAAGAGATTTGTTTATTTCAGATGTATTTATTGTCAAGAGGAGTTAGAGCTTTTCTAAGTGTATATTCATTGAATTCAAGTATAAAATTATAAAACTTTGTCATAATAAACATATTTATCTTTTTCTCTTCCCATGCTCCTCATTATTTCCTCCCCCCACTTCAGCAAATTGCAGATGCTAAAATCTCATCATGCTCTTTTAGCTTTGCATCTTAACTTTACAAACTAAGCCTCACTGAAAAACATCACAAAACAAAACAAACAGGAGGCCTTTTCTCCTCCTGCTTTCCATTTACAAAACCAAAACTCTAGGTTTTTTTTTTCTTTCTTTCTCCATTCACTTCCTTTGGTATGTTAAATTCCTCATCCTTTGCAAATGCTGACCAAGATGTCATCACAAATGTTCCTATGATGTTTCTAATTTAGCTCTCAAACTATGAGATTACCTTGGGAAAAGAAATATGGGATTTGATTTCCTTTAGAAGCCACCATTCCTGGAACATACGATAAGACCCAAACCACCCAACACAAGCACCTGGGTAGACATAGGAACAGAAATGTCCAGAGTTCCTTGCTCCTTCTCAAAACAGTACAAAATCCAGTACTTTTAGCGCAATAGGAATTCAAAATTAACCAAAGTCCTATAAATATGATAGGAAGATATTTTTAAGTTTATTATTACTCTCAAACACAGGTCCAACCCAGTTTACGAAGGTCACTGTTGACAAGCTAGTGAGTTCCACAGAGGAAGACTGGCAAAGATCAAGGTTTGGAATCCCATTACATGAGGGGGTGAAGGGGGGAAAACCTCAAAACTTTTCCCCTAGATTAGAAATGTTGATTCTTAAAAGAGAAAGTAAATTTTTTCTATGTTAGTTATTTTAAAAAGCACAATTAGCATACAGGTGGAAGTCAAGCAAGATTGAGTAATATTTAGAAATATCCAGGAAGTAAACTGACTTGCTTTAAGACATAGATTTCTTTTCTATTTCTTTCTTCCCTCTTATTCTTCTTTCTCTTCCTTCTCCACTTTCCCCTCCTCCTTTGCAAATATGATAATCTGATGTCAAAATGGAATCATCGACCAGGGATTCTTTAGATGATTGCATTGAATGGCCAGGAGGTCTCTTTCATTTCTCAAATTCCTTGTAACTATAGCATTCTGTAACTCTAAAAATCACATTAAAAAAATCAAGATTCTACATCAGGAACAAATAAATAAGTTGCTCAGAGGAAAAAAAGTATGTGATCATCCAAAAGTGGAATAGAAAGAAATCTAGTCTTGAATGGAAATGTATCAACTTTCTCCATAAACATTTATTAGGCACCTACTATATGCACAATGTTATGCTAGACCATGTACAAAACACCCTTCAGTGGACAGGTGTCATGCTTTTTGGATTTACCAGTATCTGAAAACACTTCCTATGTTTTTGGGAAATTCTTCATATCACAAGGAGAACTGGATTCTACTTACTTTCATAGGAATTATGTCTATGCTTTAAGATTTAACTACAACAAATTCATGAGGATATAATCTGGGATCTGTAAATGAGAGGAATCCACGGGAGACTTGCAAGGGTTGGAAACCTTCACAAGGATAGTGATGGTTTGGGGAGAGTCTCTGGAATAATGGCAGCTGGGTGCTGGGGTGGGGAGGGTAGGATTCAAGTTAGAAATCGCAGTGGGGCACTGCAGCATCTACTCTTTTATTTTTTTCATTGTTTTTATTTTATTGCATGTAATAGTTGTACAGGAGGATACAGGAGATGTGATATCTCTATATGTGCTTACAATATACAATCTTAGTTAGGTTTACTCCCTCCATCGTTCTCCCTCTTCCTTCTTTCCCCCTTCTTAGAACAATTTCAACAGTTTCTTTCATTCTCTTTTTTTCATATATGGATATAAAACATATCCACCATATTTACCCTCATTTCCCCTTTGCTTGTGCCCATTCACCTCCCACTGGTACCCACCCCTGGAAAAGACCTATTTTTTCCTCCTGCCCTTCATTTTTTAAAAGCATATATTGATAGTCCAAAGAGGTTTTGCCTTAGTACTTCGGCCTGTATATATTGTGCTTTTATCAAATTAACCCCCTCATTACTTACTTGTCCTCTATCATCACACTTCCCTAATATTCAACAGCTTACAGTGCATTATATTATATCCATATATAGATGGGTTGTTTCAATATTTTTCATTCAATATTTTTCATTTTATTTACTTCTCCAGCCTCCCCTAATTCCTTCAGACAGCCTCAGTAATATAATTTTGCTCTCTCTCTCACTATATACATGCATGTATACATATACACACATATATATGATCAGATATGCATTCATGCACACATTTAAATTATATATCTAGCTTCCACATATGAGGGAAAACATACAACCTTTGATTTTTTGAACTTGGCTTACTTTGCTTAACATGAAATTCTCCAGTTCCAACCAACAACATAATTTCATTCTTTTTTGTGTGTAAATAATACTCCATCTGTATATATACCACAGTTTCTTAATCCATTCATCAGTTGTGGGGAATCTGCGCTGCTCCCAAAGCTTGGCTATTGTGAATAATGCTGCAATAAATGTGGGTGTGCAAGTGGCTCTATCGGATCCTGTAGTACATTCTTTCAGCTATATGCTGAAGAGTGGCATGGCTGGATCTGTAGGGTATCTTTACCAACAGTTATGAAACATGATTTTAAACATCATTCTGACTGAATATCCCTAATCCTTGTTCTCCAGCTGTCCTAAAACTTCTGGGAGCAATATCTTTCGATAATTTTCTTTCCTACCTGTATCAGTTAGAGGCAAGACTGTTGTTTTCATTTGAGAACCATGAATGATACCTAAACTGGAACCAGGAATGATTGTGAGCAACTGACTTTCAAAGACATAGGGGAGCTGGAAATTTTTTTATACTCTGGCTGGGGCTGAAGATTGTGGAAATCCAACCAAATTTTAAGACATAGAATCTTGCAACTAATGATATATGGTTGCAAGACAGTTGCCAATCAAGGAATTTCTATAAAAAGCACTGAAAACTTCCAAGTTATAGTTATATAGACCTTCTGAAGTCTGCAAGTTGGTTTAAGAGTAGATTCTGAGGTAACTAGATCAAAGTATAATATTGAATGAGGTTAGATTTATTAATATGACTATTCTTAGCAAGTATTCTGAATTTAGTATAGTAATCCAAGTAGTGGGAAGTGGTTCCATTTGCTTTCTTGGTGTCTGAAATAGTGCTTGAATGGTGGCCATGCTAAATGAAGTTGAGATGCCAGGAGTCCCTTAGTATTAGAGGAAGAAATCCAAACTCTCTGAAGATGAGAAGTGGGAGTGGATTTGTCATGTGTAATCTGCATATACTAACTATACCTCATTGATTAGTATATTGGTAAGAGAAGTTGCAACACTTTTGTGAAGTCCTATATGTCTGCTCTCCATAGACAAGATGCTGAAGTGCAAATGAGTTTTCTATTTTTAATGTGGAGAGCAGAATGTGGTTATTTGGCTTCCACCCTAGACAACAGAATTGGCGTCAGAATCAGACTTTTCTAATTCACAAGAATCTTTGGCGATGGCTGATTGATCACTGGGTGGAAGGGAAGAAATTGATGGGCAACCTCTTAAAATACTATCTGATTTGTATAGTCATATGTTAAATAGTTAACATGGTTAACAAAGGTCTGATTAGAGCCAACAGAATTGCAGTTCAGCCTGTTTTGTGACAATCTGTTTTTATAAAGGTGACATTACAGAAGCCAATGCCACTTAAAGAAAACTTTTATCACTTGTGTTTCTTGGGAGAAAAGGGCATACTGTGCTCTCATGACACAGGTAAATCACCATTGCCAGTCAAGAGGAGTGAAGGAAAGCCTAGATCAAAGTCCTGACTGGGGCTTCCTCAGAAAAGGTGAGGCAGGTTCAATAATTCATGACTGACATAGTTCGAATGATTTCAGCAGGCTCTGGGCTTGAGTGACGGCCCCCAGTTGTCTGGTACCTGGTTCTGGGTTGACAAAAGGCAGTGGAAATATTAGTTGGGTTGGTGAGAATTAATATGGTGGTTGGGGGTTTGGGACTCCAAATGATGCTCTCTTGGACCTGACCCTGGGAAGCACAGTCTTTCCTGGCCAGCAAGACTTTAAAGATTTCAAAACATCTTAGGACACAGAAAATTTAAAAACATTATTAATATAAGTTCCTATCAAATTATCAAGCTCAAGTCAAAGTTCAAGAATAGAATCAGCCCTTGAGGACAGACCCAGTACAAATTGCACTGTGTTTCTTTCTCCTGGACATCTCCAAAGAGGTCAGCAGATACTGATTAGGATTAATGGATTGTGGAAAGGAAAATACCTAAACATTTTTGGGGTTACTGGGCATTGTATAAAGCCAATGTTAATTCCTAGAGACCAGGAAGGCCATTGTCAGAATAGGGTTTATGGAGGTTGGAAAATGAATAGTGTTTTTTAAATCTTAGTTCTCCTCTATTGTAGGTACACTGAGGCTCATTGAGACTTCAAACACATTTTGTTGTTATTTTCCCAGCTGTGAGCATATACCCATGATAGATAGAAATCAGCCAGCAGAATCCCTACAAAGTCTTTCTGTCCTGAAGTAGTTGCTACTTATGGTAGGAGGGGCCAAGTGGAATCCTTAGGACTTCCTCTCCCTGCCAGAATGTCAAGCCAAACCCTCACCACTGAGGAAAATCCCTGAGTTAAAGATCATCCTCAAACCCTGATATGTGCAGGGATGCTGCTCCTACTCCTGGCTACCTTGCCTACCACTGGCTTCTGGTGAAGATGTTTTGCTTGATCAGGAAGAATGTCTACTTGCAGCCACGGCTCCAGATGTGTTCTCATTACTAAAGAGCATCAATATATCCCCTGGTTAGGCAGGCAACTAGTAACACAATGAACTCCTTTTTCTTCCAGGAGTCAGCACATTTTTTCTTAAAGGACCAGATAGTAAATATGTTAGGCTTATGGGGTCATGTGATCTGTGTTGAGCTGTTCAGCTCTGATAAAGTAGTGCAAAAGTAACCAGAGATGACACAGAAGTAATGAGCGTAGCTATATTTCCATGAAAATTTATTTATAAAAACAGGCTGGGCACAACTTACTAACCTCTCTTCCATCTCAAAAAACAGTAAACTCTGAAAATATTTTGTTTTAAGAAGGATAGGACACTGGTACATCTTTTCCAGTGAGGACAGGTCAGGAGGTGTTCTGGCAACAGGCCATGCTGAGACCAGAATACGTTTCTTTCAAGATAATTTGGCTCTGTGATTCCCAGGCTCCCATATGCCATTCCCATCCCTTTTCTCTTTTACATTCCAGAGACATAGGAAGAGAAACTACAATATCTCATTTGCCTATTAAATCTCAAGCTAAAAATGTCCAATTGCACTCTTTTTTTTTCAGAATACTGGGTAGAAACTGCATTACAACTATACAATTAAAAGTTTCCATTTTGGTGACTTTACCAAACAAAAATTTAATATGATGTAAGGTGATTCAGTGAATTTATCACTAGAAACAAATTTCCAGTAACCTGCCTCCCTAAAAGTAAAATAATAAAGTTCTGCACCATCCATACCCTCCCGCACCCACAATTCTTTTTCAACTGTGTCAACACATCATACTCATTTTAGCTGAGAGATATCAAATCTTGTATTTCTTTGATAGATGTCAAGAAAGCTCTTGTTAGTAGACCTCAACCTCAAGTTTGAATGGGAATGGTGTTGGGGATTTTTTGTTATTGCTATGATTTGAATTTCTTCCCCAAATTCATGTGTTGGAAACTTCCTCCCCAATGCAAAAGTGTTGGGAGGTGGGGCCTACTAAAAGGTTATGCCTTCATGAATGGATTAATGTCATCATCTTGGGGATAGGTTAGTTATTTAGAGAGTGGGCTGTTATAAAAATGAGTCTGTTCCTTGTGCTTTCTCTCACATGTGCCTGCTTGCCTTCTGTCATGTTATGATACAGCATGAAGGCCCTCACCAAATGCCGTCAGTATACATATATCTCTTTTCTTTATAAGTTACCCAATCTGTGGTATTCAGGTATAGCAACAGAAAAAGAACTGAGAAAGTTATCTACTTCTAAATTTTAGATTTGAGAACTTGGCTACATAAGGAAATGCCCAGGCTATCATTGGCTTCCTAAAGACTTTCTTCTAGTGAAACTGCATCTTTCCCAACAGAGGCACATTATTGTGAATTATTGTGTGATGATTCTTTTAGTTACTGCAAAATGGCCAATGTACGCCATTTAAACAGGCATCTTTGATTCCACACCTGCCCAGGGGTAGAAGAAATAGCTAACAGTTGTTCTGGCAATCATTTTTCTAGACTGTGCTCTGAAGCTGTTTAACATTATCACTTATTTACAGTTTAAAATAGACATTTTATAACTATAACTCAAAACCAACATGGCCACAATGAGGAGAAAATTGGCCCTTTGGGCTTTGGGAAACTTTGTGGTCAGATATATAGTTAAGCTTATGTTGATTGAATCCATCTCATTACTCACTCTGAGTGACCCTCTTGCCTGCCACATTAAAGTGATCAAGCTCACCACAGAGTGACTAAATGGAAATATGCAGGCCACTCTGTCTTTAAATGTTTCTCATGAAACCAAAGTGCTTAAATAACTAAGAGAGATTTCTCTGGTCCAAAACTCAATGGCTGCAGCTTAACTGGCTTAGCTTTCAGGGTTGGCTTCTACATCATAATTAAGTTTGCTGAATGCTAGTCTTCTGTAAGAAGTATTGTGTCAACGAGTAAATTTTTCTCTTAAGCCAATTTGTTTTAAAATGCAGCAAGTAAATTATAACAATAAGAGGGAGAGTTAGAGGCAGAGGGAGAGAATTGGAGCTGAAGAAGGCAATGATCTAGGCTCTGCTTATATACAAACTATCCCTGGAAATTTGAGTATTTCTGTCATTGTCATGATGCTATAAATCACATGATTGAAAAGATTGTGGTTAGATTCATTTTGCTCATTAAAATGGCTGTGCCATAGTTCAACATTTTGTGAACTTTACATATGAATTGCTTCTGAGGGCAAATTAGTTAGTGATGTGAACCACAACCAAGCTATGACCCTCAAATAAGATATTCTAAAGATAACTTTCGATCCACTGACAAAGGTAGGGAAAAGAAAATGCAAAGAAAGAAAAAGCTCCTTTCATATTTGCTCTAGAATTAAAGAGTTTTCTCTGGCTTTTCTCAGTGTCAGAACTTGAAATTTAAATGTACAAAAATCAAGGGAAATTCTACTGGTATTACCAGGCAGTCAACCTTGAACTAAAAGAGTGAAAGAGGAATTTGGGGGGATTTATGTATAAAAGTCATCTGTTTGTTATCTGAAAAGATATTTGTTAATGGATCAGACAAAAATTCATGGTATCTATTAGCTATGAAATATGTTTCACGTTGTCTTCTGTTTACATTTGAATAAGTTCTGTCTTGTCCCTCCTCTGTGGATTTACTTGTTATCAGGTGGTTCTCTTTTTCACTCTATGAAACTCAAACTTAAAAAAATTAATGTTTCTCAATAAATCTTTTGAAATTTGAATATTTTTCAAATGAAATTCATGAATCTTTTCAGAAGTAGTAATCTTTAAAAAGGGTTTTAAAACATACCATCATTGGATGACAATCAAATACAGAATTAGCTACTCAAGTTCTTTTGGGTGAGGGCTTTGGGAAGTTGGGGGAGGGTTCTAGAGGGTGGAGAGGAGCCTCATATCTGGCCAACCATTTACTTCCCTTTCTTCCTTGTTTTTCAGGAATAGAACTATCAGTGGATGAGTAAGGGTGTGACTAGCACCTCTGCATTGAACATCAACTCTTGAGACTGAGATAGATGTCATTGAACCATGTCCTTTGTCCAACATAGAAAGGTTCTTGATGAAGGCTGCAAAGATGGACCTGGGTACACATGAGCATCTTTGGAAGGTGGAAGAATGCTCCTCATTCATAGACAAGAAAACTAAATCTCAGCAAAATAGATGCAATCCAACCTTACCAGGGGGTATGGACAAGATGTTTAAGGAAACAGAGATGGATGGTCAAGGTGCAGGGTACATGGAGTGGCCCAGGCTATCTCTTTCCCCCTTTTGGCCAAGACCCTTCTCATGAGCCTTAGCTTCTCTCTCTGTTGGTTGATAATTCTGGGGGCTTCCGTGAGATTGTCATTTCAAGAGGTCCAGAGGAAATAGTTTCATACAGGATAAGGGATAAGGGCAGAGATGCCCTGACCAGATTAAATTGGCTGGCATTAACCTCTAGATCCAACCCAGATTCTCACCAAACTTCTGAAAATGATTTTGACTGCTAAGGGCTTCTCTGAGATGCAAGG
This sequence comes from Castor canadensis, assembly GCF_047511655.1. Classification (NCBI taxonomy): domain Eukaryota; kingdom Metazoa; phylum Chordata; class Mammalia; order Rodentia; family Castoridae; genus Castor; species Castor canadensis. The sequence goes on from NC_133398.1 coordinate 90,631,956, forward strand.
AGGTGTGTGTGTAATTTTGTATTGAACAAGCCTTTGTTTTGGGGTCCTTCTTGATAATTGTGAGGTTCCAGGCAAAAGTATAAACAATGGCCCATTAACCAAATGTTTAACTGCTTACAATGTAAGTAGTAAGCTACAAACTGTTAAGTGAAAGATGTTCTGTCCTTAAAGTTAAAATTAAATGTGGCCAAGAGAAGATCTGGCTGTGGTGTCCCATTAACACTGTGTATCTGGGAAAGACAGATAACCCCTCTTATTGGCAGTTTGTATATTAGAGCTTCTCCACTCTGATGGCACATAGGAATTGCCTGGGGATACCAATACAAAATACTGTTGCTGGAGCCTCAATCCTCAACAGTTAAATGCAATATTTTTCATTATAGTGCTGAGGATTGAATCCATGGCTAGGCAGGTCTCTACTTCTGAGCTATATGCCCAGTCACTAAATGCAAATATTGTGGGTGGGTATGCACCAGGCATTTAAAAAAATTTTTCTCATTGCTCTTTTTCTTTAATTGTTGTGCTGGGTGGGGGTACACTGTGGCATTTACAACAGTTCTTATCATATATTAAATGTATCATACTTGAATTCACCCCCTCCACCATTCTCCTTCGTCTCCTATCCCCATTCCTGGAATAGTTTTAACAGATAATCATTTTTCCATTTACAAAATGGGCACACAGTATTTGTACCATATTCACCCTCCCCCTTCACCATTTTACCACCTTCTCCCCTCTCCCCCTAGAAAGGACCCGTTTATCCCTCCTGTTCTCTGATTCTGTAAAAGAAAAGAAGAAGAAAAATGACTTGTACTCTCTATACAAGAATGAATATAGAATTTTTAAACCAGTTGAAACCACCATAATAAAGGGAGTAAGGTAGAAAGAAAAATAGAGGAGGAGGAACCAAATTGGGCTATAATACATATAAACACAGAAATGCCACAAGGAAATTTCTTTTTTTTTTTTCATATGTGCATACAATGTTTGGGTCATTACTGCCCCCTTCTCCCCACCCCCTTCCTTCCCCCCCTCCCCCTCCCTCTAGCCCTCACCCCTTCACTTCCAAGCAGAAACTGTTTTGCTCTTATCTCTAATTTTGTTGAAGAGAGAATACTCTCTCTTCGACATTAATAAGGAAGACCAAGGGTTTTTGCTAGCTGAGGTAAGGATAGCTATATAGGGAGATTCCTAGCATTGCTTCCATGTACATATGTGTTACATTCTAAATTGATTCTTCTTGAACTAACCTTTTCTCTAGTTCTTAGTCCCCTTCTGCTATTGGCCTCTGTTGTTTTAAAGTTTCTGTGTTAGTTCCTTGGCATTGAGGACATCAAAAGCTATCTTTTTTTTTTTTTGGTTACCTACCTATCCTCATACCTCCCTTGTGTGCACTCACCTTATCATGTGATCAAAGTCCAATCACCTTGTTGTGTTTGCTCTTGATCTAAAGTCCACATATAAGGGAGAACATATGATTTTTGGTCTTCTGAGCCTGGCTAACCTCACTCAGGATGATGTTCTCCGGTTCCATCCATTTACTTGTGAATGATAAGATTTCATTCTTCTTCATGGCTGCATAAAATTCTATTGTGTGTAAATACCACATTTTCTTAATCCATTCATCAGTAGTGGGGCATCTTGGCTGTTTCCAGAACTTCACTGTTATGAATAGTGCTGCAATAAACATGGGTGTGCAAGTGCCTCTAGAGTAACCTGTGTCACATTCCTTTGGGTATATCTCCAAGACTGGTATTGCTGGATCATTTGGCAGGTCTATGTTTAAATTTTTTCCAGAGTGGTTGTACTAGTTTGCATTCCTATCAGCAGTGTATAAGGGTTCCTTTTTCCCCACATCCTCACCAACACCTGCTATTGGTGGTGTTTCTAATGATGACTATTCTAACAGGGGTGAAGTGGAATCTTAGTGTAGTTTTGATTTGCATTACAAGGAAATTTCTTGCTGTAGCTATGTTAAACAGGCATTTTTTTTTAAAAAGATTATTTTAAAGTGCAGTCAGGAGTGATAAACTTTGATCCATAAAGAGGAGTTTTAGTCTCATAGAAAACTTTTGACTCTTAATAAGTTAGATTTTTAAAAAATCATTTCAGAGTTCCAAAGCTTTATGGTTCCCCGTGCTCCTAGTAGCTAAGTCATTCTACTGCTATTGGACTATCTGACCTTTGCCTAAGAAATGTAACAGTGAGTTCTTGAGAGCCCAATTTTCTGATTCACTTTGATGTTCCAGAGGCTGGTTCCTGAGTATTTGCATCTCACAGATGGCTCAGTTCATTCAGTGTGGACTAGGTACTAGATGAGAACATCAAGACTTTCATCAGTTTCCTTGTTTTTTCACCAAAGAAACCTAAAAAAGGTCTTTATCTCCTCTAGTGTCATTTCAGGACATAAATTGTCCTTCAAGCATATTGGACCTCAAGCCCTTAAATGTGGAATGGTCATTAGGCCCCATTAGTTACTTTAGATTCTGGTGTTCAGAGCATTTGTTTTCATTATTACCCTAAATTTATGACTTTATGGTTGACGAGAAACAAAACACAAATCTTGTTCTTAGAGGAAGTGGTTTTATGTCACATAGAAGGGATGCAATTCTCCCATGTCCTCCCCCTAATTTTGCCTTTTCTTTAAGCTCTGAGCCCTTGAAATAGTAGAGAAAGAAATATTCTTCTGTTGCTTCCTTTGGAGAAAAGAGATTCATTTTTTTTCCTCCACCTAGTTCTTGATGGGTTGAAGCAAATTTTAATGTTGCTGGATTCAATGTGTCTGCCTCTTGGTAGGAATCAAATTGGAACAGAACACCAAGAAGAGTGTCACACAAAGTAAATTTTATTTGCAGCAAAATGTTGATCATAGGAATCACTTCCAAAGCCTAAAGTTAGATATTATGGATAAATTAATCTGAGCAGAGAGTGCATATTCAAATGGGGTAAAGGCCTCATCCCAGTGAGGCAGGCAAGACAGTGAAAGTTTGGGATTCTTAAAACACTGGGAGCTGGTGCTCATGTCTCTAATCCTAGCTACTTTGGAGGTAGAGATCAGGAGGTCCCTGGTTCAAAGCCAGCCGTGGCAAATAGTTTGCCAGACCCTATCTAAAAAAAAAAAATCATCACAAAAAAGTGTTGGCAGAGTGGCTCAAGGTGTAGGCCCTGAGTTCAAATCCCAGTACTGACAAAAAAAAAAACCCCATAAACAAAAAACCATTGTTTTGTTAATTGTTGAACACTCTTTTTCTCTGAACCTTCTTTTCAATTGCAAATGTGTGTGGGTTATTCACACTCTGGCCCAGGACCACCCATGTTCCTCCTGACTCATTGATTATTGGTGGTTAGGAATCACCAGGTTCTTCCCTTCCCATAAGTTAGCTTAGGTTTTAAAAGCAGCTGGAAAGAGAAAGACTCTCTCTCTGCTTCCAGCTCCCACCTGGCCCGCCATGGCCTTTTGTAACTACTTTCCCTAACCTTTAATAAAACGTTCATTATCTCCCTCTATATGTTTCTGTATCCTGACTGATGCATTCATGTGGGATATAAGAATCTGAATTTTCTGTCTTATTAGTGCTGATGACAGCACCAGTATGGGGTGGGGCCAATCTGGGTCTGCAGAGCTTGACAACATGCTCCCACATTCCTCCCTTGTTATGGAATGAAGTGTTAGTCCCTCCCTCCCATACAGGGAGATTTTACCATTACAGTGAGGCAAACTGTCTTTTTTGTTGCCAGCCTTAAGGTGCTGGGAAGTCCCAGGGATAGAGAAATTGAGCCCTGGATCCAGTTTTTATTTTTATTTTTATTTTTATTGTTTTTGCACATCAGAGAAAGAATTCAGAGGCAAGACAAAGTAGTGATTTGGTAAGATTTTTTATAAGAAAGTGAAAGTACACACTTAATGGGCAAGTGCAGGCTTCTCAAGAAAGACAGGCTGCCCAGGATTTTGGGTAGACTAACGGGCAAAATTTAATGCATGGGATTATTCATGAGTTAAGGCCTGATGGGGAATTACAGGAATGGATCAGGATTTTTCTAGAATATGGTTTATTTATATAATATCTGTCTATACATAGGTGGATGATAGATAGATAGTTTTTTTGATGTATAATAGAAACAGCCAATTCTGCAAGGCTAATGAATGGAGATGCCATTACAATGGAGCTAAGGAGGCTTGGTGGTCATCTTGGTCTGTCATGTTGGTCCCAGCCGGTTTTGGGTGGCTTTGTTTCTTTGCCATTTGAATGGTCACCTAATGTCCTGCCTTAATACAGCTCTGTGATTGCATCAGCCTCTAGCCACCATATAGTTTGCCTTTCTTTACTTTTCCCCAATGCTCCTGATGCCTTCTGCATTTTGGAACAGTTCTGGCTGGGTTGAAGCTATAGGGTGATTACCCCTCTCTCCCAGGAACCTCATAAAACAATTTAAGAGGAAATTAGATAGAAAATAACTTTATACGAAAAAATAACAACAAAAAAATTAAAGATTTTTTTTAAAGTCAGCAGCTGCTTGTCTGCTGTAATCCTGAGGCCACTCTTCGCTAGTATTAATAGTGGTGATTTGGATGAGATTGATGCATAAAAAAGGGATTCATTGTTTCAGGACCTTTATGCCCCCTCTTATATCAAATTCTATGGACATATCTTTTCTCTGTTCCAGTGTGATTTGCTCATGTACTTTCCCCACAGCTAAATTATTTTAGCTTTGTATTTGTGGACTACCTTCTTACTCAACAGGTCTTACAGCTCTTGGAAGAGACACTGTAGCCAAATGCTCTATTCCTGCAGCTTCGGAATCTCTGTATAGGAATTTCTTGCCAGAATTCATTGTCTATTTAACATCCAGTTACTCTTAAGTCAATCAATGTAGTTTTTTTTCTTCCACTGTTATTTCTTGTTCTGCCCTAAAAAGCATCTTTCACTCCCATCTGGCCAGGCTTGTTAAACTACTTGTCATTAAGATGAAATTACTTATCTATTCATTTGTTGAACAGATATTTATATTGGGTCTTATATATGCTCATGCTTATCTCTGAGGGTGGTTTCAAATATTTGGCACACACGTGCTTACATTTCACACCTGTCATTCTAATAACCTGCAAAGTTAGTTCACCAACCTTTGTCAGTAGGATTTGTTATTCTCAGCTCAGAGATGTAAAAGAGATATTTTGGCAAAAGGAGAACAGAAAATTATTATCCTTCTGGATTTTTCTATGCTTTGGGAAATGAAACTTAACTGTTGTTTGTTTCAGATAGGGTTTCTCTGTGTAGTCCAGGCTGTCCTCAAACTCTCCATTGTCCTGCCTCAGCCTTCTTTCAGATTCTGGAATGGTAGCAATAGTCCCGCATGCCTGGCTAGAAGTTAACTTTCTGACCTCTACTATCTTTTTGATTACTAACAATTAGAGGAGCAATTTATCATGGGCCCATTCAGATTAATAAGTATGAGTCCTGGGTCTTTGGAGTGGCAACCTTTTGATTCTTCTGAACAAACAAAATTTGCTACTTTCATAGAAATGGTTGCAGTCACCAAGGTCAAGGGCAAGCATCTGAACTACCCATCTCAGCACTCCACTCTGAAATTCCATTTGGCCTGTGTTTCAAGAGAGGGGGGCCCTGGGTTTCTGATGCTTACATAACAGGAAGAAGAAGAAGGGAGAAGGAGAAGGAAAAGAAGCAGCCAGAGTGTGGACAGATCTTGAGCCTACCAAAACCATGATTTGGAACTCAGCTTTGCCAATGCATAGCATTCCTGTCAGAACAATTGATTTTTTGGCTAAAGGCAATGACTTCTTGCTTAAGTGGTGGTTCATTGATATTATTTCTTTTGAGTTTGGCAAATTTACAAGAATAGCAAACTGACATGATCTGGAAAGAAGAGACTTGGTTAGCTACTGTAATTTTTTTTTTATTATTTTATTATTCATACGTGCATACAAGGCTTGGGTCATTTCTCCCCCCTGCCCCCATCCCCTCCCTTACCACCCACTCCGCCCCCTCCTCTCCCCCCCACCCCCTCAATACCCAGCAGAAACTATTTTGCCCTTATTTCTAATTTTGTTGTAGAGAGAGTATAAGCCATAATAGGAAGAAACAAGGGTTTTTGCTGGTTGAGATAAGGATTAGCTACTGTAATTGAGATTAGATAATTTGTATGGTGAATAGGAGTTAGCAGGCAGTTTTTTAATATGGCCCTTACCTCTTTTAAAAGGAATGCTAGCAACTGTGTGCAGAGATGGTGACAGATGAGAAAAAACATGGTTCCCACCAAGTGGGAACTTAAGGCTGAATGGATGACAAAAGAAACTAATAGATCATTTCAGAATGTGGGAAGGAAAAAAATGAGGTGCAGAAGGTACTTGGAAACCAAAGAGGTGGGCTTTTAGCCTTGGCAAGCTTTGGAAGATTGTGTGGATAAGTGAAGTGGCCAGCATTGGGCGAAAAGAAAGGCTCATTTCTACTAAGTGCTCACTGTTGTTGCTTCTAGGACTTCTCAGTTGACAGTGAAAGGCAATATGTGTGCATGCATGTTCATGCATGTACACAAACATACATCTGCAACATTTGTATGTACATCCAACTGAACATGTATTCATACTGGTGTCTCCAACTATAATCCATTACCCCATGAATCAAGGTAGCCTTTTCCAAGCTCTCTGTTGTCTAGCCTTAACCTCCCACTCCTACCTGACTCCTACCACCTGCCATCCATTTACTTAGTTATTAATTTCTGTATACACACGCTCTCCCTTGCCCTCAGGAATATGTTCTAAGACCTCTAGTGGATGCCTAAAATCTTGGATAGTGGGATTTCTGTTTTTTTTTTTTTTTCTCAGTGCTGGGGATTGAACCAGGGCATTGGGCATGCAAGGCAAGTGCTCTACTACTGAGCTACACTCAAACTCTGAACTTTTGGTCATTATTTGGTCTTTTTATTATATTCTATAATTTGGAAAGCTTCTCCAAGTTGAAAGCTAAAGGAAATGTGAAATTCGCCTCACATGTTTCACCTCTTCCAAGCTCTCTGTTGTCTAAAGTCTGAAATCAGCGATTCCAAACTACCTCTCCATGAGAGTAAATATAATATATCCTACAACACTTCCAGGGTTGGAACTCTAAGTCAGTATACTCTATTAAAAAATTACATTTCAACGTATTACCTCATATTTCTGTAGTATCCATTTCATTTCTTTACTCTGACTGTACTTGCATTTCTGTGGCAAAAGTACATTTCTCTTTTGAATTGTTTTGGTGTTTGTTAATATTAGAAACCTTAACAGTAACAATTCTGACTCTCTTCATGCGTGTTTTGTGTGGCTGAGAGTGTTCGGCTTTTGATTCCAAATGGTTGACAGTCATGGCAATTTTAGCTACCAAATTTGCAATATAATGGAATCTGAAGTACTGAAGCTGATCATACCATGGTGTATTCTATATGTCACATAAGTTACATCAGTCAAATATTAGTTTGATTGTGACTTAATCCAACTTTATAGAGAACTGAGTCCAAAATGGGACTGCTCCCATTTTGCAATCCAGTCCTAAGTGAAATTTTCATGGATGTGTAACTATGATTTGTGTCCCTACAATCCCTTACTAGGATTTGGAGTACTCTTATATCAGGTGACATAGGGGAACAACACAAATACTCACAAACTGCAAACTGACATTGCTGCATATGACAATAGTTGTAGAATAAGCTCTTTGATCCTTCATTTTTCTCAAACTCCTTTTTGAAAGTAGATGAGAGTGACTCTAATGGTATCATCCTGGAGACTATGCTACCTGTGCTGTTACTAGAACAGTGCAGAAGACATGTGTACTGATGAGAGAGATCTGTTGTAGAGGAGAAGCACATGAACTCAGTAGAAATAAAATGATATATTTGAAACACTGTTGTAAGTGAACATTAGCTTGAAAAGAAGTAGATTTTTTGGAGGAGAGAGTAGAGAGAGAGAAGAAAGGAGAGTGGAAGAAGGAGAGAAGGAAAAAGAGAGAAGAAGGAAGGGAGAAAAGAAGGGAGAGAGAGTGGGGGTAGAGGAAGAGACAGAGAACATTTTAAGCACAGCAGGAGAAAAACAAATGCAGAGTGGTGGAATATTTTTTTTTATGCACAAGAACAAAAGAAGAATGTAAAAAGAATCCACAGACTGAAGTAAACATTGATCTTTGAGTGTTATATTTCCAGTTTCCTTGGCAATAGGGTTTCACTCACCTTATCCTAATGTAATTAAAATGAGAAAAACCAAGTACAAATGAAGAGATGGCTCATATGTAGTCTATTTAGCTGATCACAAAGGAAATTCCAGGAGTTTTGAGGAGGTTTGTGCCTCAAAAACTGATGTAAGAAGGTAAGGTGTTTTAAAAAAATGATTCAGTGTGTTTTAAAGCAGTTCTTCCAGAACATTAATGTGTATATGAATCACTTGGGTATTTTTTTCTGAAGGTAGTTTCATTCAGAAAGTATGGGTTGAGTTTAGAAATTCTGCGTTTGTAACAAACTCCATAGTAACGCTGATGGTGCAGGTGCAGGGCCACAGTGTAAGCATTAAGTTTGTGTATCACATGTGGAGTGTTTAGAAGCCTAATTCCAATGGCTTCCACCAATGGCTTAGCAAGTGGTTATACTTACGTCACTATGGGTTACGGTTTGAATCTTAATTGTCCTCCAAAGGCCCACTTTTGAAGGCTTGATTCCTAGCCTGTGGCACTATTGGGAGGCAGTGAAATTTTTAGTAGGTGGGGCCTAGTGGAGGGAAGTTAGGTCATGGGGGCATGTCCTTCAAAGGGTTGTTGGGGGCATGTCCTTGAAAGGGTTGTTGGGGCCCTGGTCCCTTCTTCTCTTTCAGGCCCAAAGCAATGAGGCCAAGCAACAGTGGCCTGGAGCCTCTAAAATTATGAGACAAAACAAATCTTTCCTCTTCACAAGTTCAATCTCTCACGTATTTTGTCACAGGGACGGAAAGCTAACACACCATCCACACTGTATTGCCTGATTTGCGTAAGCATACTTGCTAGGCCTGGTGGAAGCGCTCTCCCACTGTCCTCCTACTCCATCTAACAGTGTAGAGCAACCAAGGCTCTTGCTTTTCTCCCTGACTTTGTCATCAATGTCATCAATCACAGTCTAAATGATTGGACTAAGAACACAGAGTAAGACATGGAGTCAGAAGATTGCATTATATTCTGTTATTTGTTCATCTCTACTGAGATGGTGAGACAATTATATGCTGTGTATGAAGGACAGAGATGGCTTTTATTACTATTATTTTAATAAGAAGAATATTTTCCCATTTTGATGACAAATGCTTCTCTGACTAATTTGTGAGAAAACGTCATGAGCACATATGCTTGTGAAGGGCTTGCTAGTTTCCTTCTCCTCATGAAAGTGTAAGAAAGAAGATTACGTACAGCTCAATAACACATCCGTACACCAAAAGAGCTCACTGCGATTCCATATTCAAAATGCTTTTTCTTCTTAGTGCCACAGGAATCGCTGAGCTTGGATTTCTGTTAGAACTCCAAGTCAGAGGTGAAAGTGCTCACTTGTATTAGAGATTGTATATTCCTTGAGGATTTGAAATCACTTGTCACCTTTCTTCATCCCATTACTTCCTTTTGACCATATCATTAAGATTTGTTTTAAGCCACCCCATCCCACCATTACATCCTTACCTATTCAAAGATGCTTGAGATACTCTGCATTGGCTCCCATAGCCTTCAAAATTAAGAAGCAGGATAACAAAAACAAAACAAAAAACACTGGAAAGATAACATATTGAATTCCCATTGAGAATTGGATTCTTGTTGAAGTGTAAAACCTTGGTGATTTTCTGAAAGCAAGTTCCTGTGGAGAAGGATGGAGGTTACTGGAATGGAAATGGCAGGTAGGGGAAGAGAAAAGTTTGAAAGGCAGGGATGCTGTGATTAGCAAAGATAGTCTTTGAGAATGTTATAGATTGGGTCCTTAGAGTCTGTTTCTGAGGGGTAAAGGAGAAGAATACATCTTTGAGAGTTTCATGTTGCTCACTCATTGCTGATGAATAAACCCAAAGAAACTGAGCCAGATCTGAGAGAGAACTTACCTGATCTACTTCCCAGTGCATTCATTTGGTGAATATGGATCAAGGAAAGAGAAAGTATGAAACTGATACTCAAATGCACTGCATCAAATGTGACAGCTCTGAGACTCCCAACTCCCACCCCTCTGCCACATCTCCTTCCCGCACTCTCCCTAAACATCTGTGTGACTTACAGCAGGTCGTGCAGAAATGAATGTTAAAGAATGTGCAACATGACTTTATCTTTATATGTTTACTGAATTGTTTTTTCCATGGTAATCCCTTTTTTCCTTTCTGGACTTTTCCTTTTCAAACTAGACCTCAAGTCATCTTACCTTAAAAATAGGTGCTTATAAGCAGAACAAGGGGAAAAAGGCAGTTAATCTCTTGGCTTTTGAAGTTTAAAAATTTGATTTGATTTTTAAGAATATGTACTTTTGAGCTGTAAAGTCTGAGCCCCGAAGAACTGTTGGAAGAATCTTTTTCCAATAAAAGTCAATTATTCTCTTCATCTCCAAGAAAAAGCTAATTCTCAAGAGTGCATGATGGAGAGAATTGTCAGACAGGATAAGAAGAGGTGGTACCCGTGGGATCCACCAGAGGGGCCACATGCCCTGCCTGTACCCTGGTGGCTGAATCCTGATGAGAGGACGGGATGTGAGAGCAAGGACAACTTAAGCTAGGGTCCCTGACAATAGTTTGTAGTTCTTCAAAATGAATAATGTCAAGGTGTAATTTTTAGCCAGTTAAAAAAATGACTAAAGTAACCACATAGTGTGCATGTGACACAAATTAATTTAAATCATGAATGTGGGAACCAGCTCAATGGTTAAGCTAATTTAAAGTGAAATTTTGATCTATAATGGATTAATGTATTCCATATATTATAGAATTATTTGTTCTGCTGGATAAAAATAGGTTGTGAGTGTGCTGGCCAGAAATAATTAACAACTTATTGATTTTTCTACAAGAAGAACTTAATTAATAGTAAGGAATGAGTCAAAGTTGCCTCCCTATGGACTGTGAATTTTTAATTGAACCATGATATGATTCCTGGGTAGATGAAAATTGATTGTTGGTGGGTGAGAAAAAATCTTAAATATTACAATGATTTGTGGTCCCCCAAAACTTAACTTTACCTGAAAAATCTTATTCCTGACTATTTACTTTCTCTTATTAGGGGTAAATTAAACTAATTAATCAGCCAATTCCATTTTTTACCTTAAAGAGTTTTTTCTCCATTTTTCATTGTGGTAAAACTTGTCATCTTTTGAATGTACTTCTGTAACTATAATCCTTGTACATCTCTGTAACTCTTTTCATCTTGTAAAACTGAAACTCTGTACCTAATTAACAACAGCTTTCCATTTTCCTCTCCTCATAGTCCCTAGAAGACACTGTTCAGTCTGTCTGTGATTTTCAGCTACTCTTAAATGCCTTGTGTGACCTTACTTACTTAGTGTAATGTCCTTAAAATTCACTCATTTTGTAGTATGTATCAGAGTTTTCTTCCTGTGTAAAGGCCACATAATATTTCGTTATATGGATATACCACATTTTACTTATCCTTTCATCTGTAAGTGGACACTTGGTTGCTTTGATTTTCATGAAATTTGTGAGTTTCATTGTGAATAATGCTACTGTGATCAGGATGTACAATCATCCAATTGATTGTTAGTTAATTAGCTTAAATTAATTAAAATTAAATTGGAATGTAATTAAGTTTTTCTCTTGGGGGCTAATAATGAAAATATAGTTGAGGAACACTGCCCTAGAGCATCAAATAACCCTTAAAATGCTTTATTAATGATATTTCACAATTTATTTTAAAGAACACTCAGCAAGACAGGTAAGACACCTAAAAAACTAGCTAGCATTTGTTGCCCTTAACGCACAGAAACTAAAGCAGATACCTTAAAAGCAACTGAGGCCAATAGGAAAAGGGGACCAGGAACTAGAGAAAAGGTTAGATCAAAAAGAATTAACCTAGAAGGTAACACCCACGCACAGGAAATCAATGTGAGTCAGTGCCCTGTATAGCTATCCTTATCTCAACCAGCAAAACCCCTTGTTCCTTCCTATTATTGCTTTTACTCTCTCTACAACAAAATTAGAGATAAGGGCAAAATAGTTTCTGCTGGGTATTGGGGGGGGAGAGAGAGGGGGCGGAGTGGGTGGTAAGGGAGGGGGTGGGGCATGGGGGAGAAATAACCCAAGCCTTGTATGCACATATGAATAATAAAACAATAATAAAAAAATGGCAAAAAAATAAATAAATTTTTATTAGGATGTGTTCATGATACAGAGAGGGTTTCATAGTGACCTTTCTGATTAGACTTATATTGTACATTAGTTACACTGCCCCCATTGTCTCTCCCTCAGCCCCCTCCCCACCCCACTTAAAGCAATTGCAAGAGGTTTTCTAGTTCTGTTTCATATACATATATGAAGTCTATCAACAATATACCTTCACCTTAGTCTCCTTCCTTCCCCTTCCCCCTCCAATAGTATCCCCCTATACACTATTCCTACTTTACAGTTTTGGTTTTCATAATTAATATTTGAGTTGACATTCAAAGAGGTATCTCAGTGTATGCCCTCTGTGGGTGTACTTTACTTTGGTCTGTTCAATCCCTTTGATTACTCTCCCTTACCCCTTTACCTCCCACTTCCCATTTTTCAAAGAAACATCCTTATATCCTCTACCTTCACATCTTGTGGTATGTGATATTACTGTTGCTCTATCATTCTATTTTCCTTTCTGTTTTTCCCTGAGTTCTATAGAATAGTTACAAACATGTTCTAAAACCGAGTAGATCTTTGGATCTATCTTCCATGTATGAGAGAAAACATGAGTATTTTATGTTTCTGATCCTGCTAACTTCACTTAACATGATGTCTTCCAATTGTGTCCATTTACCTTCAAACCCCATGTCATTATTCCTTGTAGCTGAGTAATACTCCATTGTGTATATATATCACAATTTCATGATCCATTCATCAGTTGTAGGGCATCTGGGCTGTTTCCAGAGCTTGGTTATTGTGAATAAAGCTGTGGTGAATATCAGTACAGGTATCTCTACTGTATCCTGTTTTACTTTCTTTTGGGTAGATGCCCACGAGTGGTATCACTGGATCATATGGCAGTTCTAGCTCTAGTTTTTTGAAGAATCTCCATACTGTTTCCCATAGTGGTTGTACTAATTTGCATTCCCACCAACAGTGTATAAGGGTTACTGTTTTGCCAACACCTCACCAGCATTTGTTGCTGTTATTACCCTTGATTACAGCCATTCTAACTGGGGTGAGATGAAATCTAAGTGTTTTTTTGATTTGCATCTCTTTTATAACCAAGGAAGCTGAACACTTCTGCATGTATTTACTGGCCATTTGTAGCTCTTCCTTTGAGAATTCCCTGTTTAATTCATGTGACCATTTCTTCATTGGGGTTCTGATTTTTGGGGGGCTGAGTTTTTTGAGTTCCCTGTAGATTCTGGATATTAGACCCTTGTTGGAGGAGTAGCTGGCAAACATTTTCTCCCATACTGGGGGCTGTCTCCTGAGACTGGTAATTGTTTCTTTTGCTGTGCAGAAGGTCTTTAGTTTGATGCAGTCCCATTTGTTCAAACTTTCTGTTAGATGGTGAGCATTTTGAGTTCTACTTAGGAAGTCGTTCCCTATACCTAGCTATTCTAGTGTATTTCCTACTGTTTCTTGGAGTTGTTGTAAAGTTTCAAGCCTTATATTAAGGTCTTTGATCCACTTTGAATTGGTTTTGGTACAGTGTGAAAGATATGGATCTAGTTTTAGTGTTCCCAGCAGCATTTGTTGAAGAGGCTGTCTTTTCTCCATTTTATGTTTTGGGTTCCTTTGTCGAAGATCAGATGGGCTTACATTTGGATATTCTATTCTGATCCATTGTTTTTCCTGTCTGTGTTTGTACCAATACCATGCTGCTTCTACTGTTATGGCTCTGTAGTGTATTTTGAGGTTGGGTATTGTGATGCCTCCACCATTGGACTTTTTGCTCAGAATTGCTTTGGCTATTCGAGGTCTTTTTGTGTTTCCATATGTACTTCACAGTTGGTTTTTCTGTTTCCATGCAGAATGCCATTGGAATTTTGATAGGGATTTCATTGAACATGTAGATTGCTTTTGGTGGTATGGCCATTTTCACAATGTTGATTCTACCAATCCACAAGCATGCAAGGTCTTTTCATCTTCTGAAGTCTTCTTCAATTTCTTTCTTCAGTGGCTTATAGTTTTCATTAAAAAGGTTTTTGGTTTCTTTTGTTAAATTTATTTCAAGGTACTTTATTTTTTTTGAAGCTATTGTAAATTTCTTTCTTACTCTGTGTGTTTTAGTATATACAAATGCTACTGATTTCTGTGTGTTGATTTTGTATCCTGCTACTTTGCCAAAATAGTTTTTTGGTGGAGTTTTGGGGTCTCTTAGGTAGGATCATGTCCTTTGAAAATAGGAATAATTTGATTTCATCCTTTCCTGTTTGAATCCCTTTTATTTCTTGCTCTTGTTTTATTGCTCTTACTCAATAGGAGTGGAGAAACTGGACAGCTCTGTCTCATTCCTGACTTTAAGGGGAATGGTTTCAGTTGTTCTCCATTAAATATGATGTTGGTTCTAGGTTTGTCATATATAGCCTTTATTATGTTGAGGAATGTTCCTTCTATTCTTAGTTTCTTCAGAGCTTTTATCATGAAAGGGTGCTGGATTTTGTCAAAGGCTTTTTCTGCATCTATTGAGAAGATCATGTGGTTTTTGTCCTTGCATCTATTTATGTACTGTATATGTTTATGGATTTACGTATGTTGAACCATCCCTGGAATGAAACCATCTTGGTCATGGTGCATGATCTTTTTGATGTTTTGTTGAATTCTGTTTGCCAGTATTTTGTTGAGAATCTTTGTATCTATATTCATTAAAGATATTGGTCTATAATTCTCTTTTCTGGTTACATCTTTACTGAGTTTCAGAATAAATATAATACTGGCTTCATATAATTGGTAGTATTCCTTCCCTTTCCATTTCCTGGAAAAGTTTGAGGAGTATTGGTGTTAGTTCTTCTTTAAATGTTTGGTAAAAATCAGCAGTGAATCCATTGGGTCCAGGCTCTTCTTTGTAGGGAGCCTCTTTATTAGTGTTTCAATTTCACTGCATGTAATAGGACTATTTAAGTGATTAATATCTTCTCATTTCAATTTTAGTTGGTTACATGCATCTAAGAATTTATCAGTTTCATCTAGATTTTCCAGTTTACTTGAATTTAAGTTTTCAAAGTACTCTGTAATAATTTTCTGCATTTCGTTTGTAGTTTTGGTTATGTCCTCTTTTTCATCTCTGATTTTATTAATATAGGTCTTCTCCCATTGTCATGTTGGCTAAGGACTTGTCTATTTTGCTAATCTTTTTAAAGAACCAACTTTTTGCTTCATTGATTCTTTGTACAGTTGTCTGGTTTCAATTTTATTAATCTTGTCCCTGACCTTTGTTATTTCTCTCCATCTGCTGGTTTTTTTTTTCTTTTTTCTAGGAGCTTAAGGTGCATCATTAAATTGTTTATTTGAGAGGTCTCTGTTTTTTTAATGTAGGCAGTTATAACTATGACCTTTCCCCTTAGCATGACCTTTGCTGTGTTCCACAGATTCTGGTAGGTTGTATTTTCATTTTCATTGGATTCTAGGAATCTTTTGAATTCTTCCCTTTTGACTTTGATCACTCATTGTTTTTTTTTTAGCAGTGTGTTGTTCAGTTCCCATATGTTTGAGTAATTTCTGGGGTTACTTTTTTTGTTGAGATCTAGTTTTATTCTGTTGTGATCTGATAAAAATGCAAGGGGTTATTTTGATTTTCTTGAATTTGTTGAGACTTGCTTTATGTCCTAAAATATGATCTATTTTGGAGAAAGTTTCATGAGCTCCAGTGTATTGCCTACTCATTGGGTGAAATACTCTGTAGATGTCAACCATGTCTATTTGGTCTAATGTGTGGAGTAGCTCTGAAGTTTCTTTGTTTATCCTTTGTCTGGTGATCTATCTATTGGTGACAGTGGGGTATTCAGGTCTCCCACTACCACTGTGTTAGTGTCTGTGTGTGCTCTTATGGCCATTAGAGTAAATGTAGATGGGTACCTGTGTGTTTGGTACATGTATGTTTAGGATTGATATTTCCTCCTGATGAATTGTTCCTGTCATTAATATTAAGTGACTTTCATTTTCTCTTCTGATTGATTTCAGTCTGACATCTACTTTGTCAGATATGAGTATAGCTACTCCTGCTTGTTTGTGGGGTCCATTTGCTTGGAAAACATTTTTCCACCCTTTGACTTTAAGCTAGTGTTTATTTTTTTCAGTTAGATGAGTCTCTTGTAAGCAACATATGGTTGGGTCTTGTTTTTAAATCCAGTTTTCTATTCTATGTCTCTTGACATTGGCATTGAAGCCATTTACATTCAGTGTTAGTATTGAGAGGTGCCTGTTGTTTCTAGTCATTTTTGTTTCCCTGTTGTTTAGTTTTACCTATTCCTTTTTTACTGGTTTGCTTGCTCAAAATGGTTCATTGTTTCTTGACTCTACCTATCTCACTCTAGTTTCTTCTTCTATATGTAAAAGTCCTTTAAGTATTTCTGTAGTGCTGGCTTGGTGGCAAATTCCTTCGGTTTTTCCTTCTTGTGGAAGGTTTAGTTTCTCCTTCGATTAGGAAAGATAGTTTTGCTGGGTAGACTAGTCTGGATTGACAGTTGCTTTCTTTCAGGGCCTGAATCATGTCTTTCCATGAACTTCTTGCATTTAGAGTTTGAGTTGAGAAATCTACTGTTAATCTAATAGGTTTGCCTACATGTGATTTGTCTTTTCTCTTTCTTTGTTCTGTGTGCTGAGTGTTTTTGATTATGATGTATCTGGGTCCTGATAGTTTGGTGTTCTGTAAGCTTCCTACACCTGGGTAACTCTCTGTTTCTTGAGGTTAAGGAATTTTTCAGCTATTATTGTGTTAAATAGATTGTTAGTGCCTTCCCATGATTCATAGATTTGGTCTTTTCATGGTGTCCCAGATATTTTGCATGTTCCATTCATATTTTCTTAGCATTTTTTAATGATATTTTATTATTTGATCTAATTCTTCCACTTTGTTTTCAATTCCTGAAACTCTATTTTCAGCATGCTCCACTCTGCTCACCAAGGTTTTGATTGTGCTATTTATTTGGGATATTGAGTTTTTTTATTTCAGATTGATTATTTTTCAGGGTTTCCATATCTTTATTGATTTCCTCTTTCATATCCTGGAGAGTCTTCTTAATTTCATTCATCTGTTTGTTTGTATTCTCTTTGAGCTCATTGAATTGTTTATTCATGTTCTCTTTGAGGTAAAATACTAATTTTGTGTTTCTTCTTTGAGGTGTTAATCATTTTTGCTGTTCTTTGGGATTCATTATTTGATAGCTCTTTCTCTACACAGATGTTTGGATACTTAGTGGTGGAATTGGCTTTTGATGGAGCATGGCTGTCTTGTTTCATTATGAGTTGAGATTTATGCATCTGGAGTTGGTTCGGGTTGTAGTTTTAATCTCTTGTGCCCCTGTAGTTGGTGTTTTGAGTTTTTTCTTTTCTCCTGGAGCTCCAGGAGTATTCCTCAGAGAGGGGTATGCTGGAAATGTTACCCTTATAGGGTTCTTGTTATGGTGCTGATTGCCTCTTCTCTTCCCTCAGTGAGGGGGCTGGAGTTTCCACTCTTTGATGGGGTGCAGGGGCTCTCCTGCAATTACAGTGGGGAGCACTGTGTCTCTGTGTACTGTGGAGGGTAGGCCTCCTAGCACCAGAAGGGTAATGGATTGCCACTTGTTGGAGGAGCTGGGATTCCAGTTCTTGGACATGAGAGATGTGACTCTCTTGTAGGCAGGTGCAGTGTGAAGCACTGGGCTTCTGTGTGCCTTGGGGGAACAATGCTTCTGGTGCCACTTGCAGAGTAGCAGGTTCTATCTTTCCTCCCCTCAGTGGGGAATCTGGAATTCTCGCTCTTTGATGGGAGAGCAAGGGTTCTCTTGCTGTCAGGGACAGTAGGGAGTGCTGGGCCCCCATGCTCTGTGGGGAAGGAAGCCTCCTGGCACCAGCAGATTAGCAAGGCCTAGAGCCTAGGTTTCACTTAGGTGTGTGGTGGCAGGCTCCTGGCATTGTGTAGCAAGTTGAGGATACCCATGGGGTATCAAGGCTGGAAGGCTTGAATTGTCTGGTGCCCACCTGGGAGCAAAAGCCCTGGGGTCTTCTTGTGTTGGAATGTGGGCTTCTAGGAGCCACAGCAGCTGCTGCCAGCTTAGGAGAACAAGGCCTGCAGGCAGCGGGCATTCCAACCATGATTTCCCACAGGGGCCTCAAAGAGCATAATTCTGTGGGACTCCTGCCCCCTTGGGAGAACCAAACAAGCAGGCAGTGGGAGTTTTGGGGCCTGCTTTGCAACCTGGGCTTCAGGAAGCACAGTTCTGTGGTGCTGCTGGCAGCTTAGGAGAACAAAGCCTGGGTGCAGCTGGAGTTCCAGGGCCTGATCTCCTGCATGGGCTTCAGGGAGCTCAGTTTTGTGGCACTGTTGGTGGGGAACAAAGCCTGCTGTCTTGCCTCTTCTGTTGTTACCCATGGAGCAACAGAAGCTGTGGGACCTACTTACACAGGCATGTTTGTTTTCCTGGCATTTCAGGGTGAAGGTAATAGGTCATGTACTGGGGGGAATGTGGAGCTCCAAGTTCCTGTGCGTACCATGCAGCAGGACTTACAGCTGAGTAATGGAGCTTGGAGATGTGCAGCATCTTTGGGGATGAGGCATCGGGAGTGTTGAGCTGCCAGTTATTCTTCCCATGTTTAGTTGTTTTTCTATTTGCACATTCAGAGAGAGTTTTGCCTCTTATTAGTTATGGGACCTTGTGGGTAACTTTTGGGATCCTCTGGTCTTCATTTTTTGGGGTAGTTGGCCACCATTAGTCCATAGGAATGTCAGCAATCTGCCAACTTGCCCCCTTCTCAGCTATATTTTGTCTTATTTCTAAGTTGTGGACAAGTTTTCTTAAACTAAGTGAGACATAGAGACAAAAGGGTACATGGAGCACTTAGAATCAAAGGCATCTAGCTTCAGAGAGTCCCCAAAAGGCATGGCAACAGAAAAACATCTGTGGGATCTGCCTGCCCCAGGATTCAGCCAAGTGGTAATGAGGTTAGAGTGATCAGAAGTCAGAACTGAGGGATTCTGAGGCAGCAATCATATTCATCCCACTAGACATTGAGTGCAGACAGGTGACATCGAGTATCAGCCATGCTGCCCTGGCATCTCCACATCCTTCTGAGTTGTCCTTGCACCCACGGAGGCAGGGACAGAACTGGCTCTGAGTAGAATCTGATCATGTTGCCATCAGCCAGCACAATGGAGACTGTTTTAGTAAGTTTTATTTTGTTAAAACAAATTCCCTGAGGCTGATAAATTATAAAGAAGAGGTTTATTTTGATTTAGAGTTATGGAGATCCAGGAACATGGCTCTGGCATCTGGTTGGTGTCTGGTGCCAGTTTCATGCTCCTTCAGCTCATAGCACAAAGCAGAAAGCAATGAGGTGCATGCAGATAACATGTGTGCAAGAAGGAGACTAGGGCGGGGGGTAGTAGCAGACCCATTTCATAATAACCCATTCTCACGGTAGCAAATCCAGACCCTCAAGACCAAACTTACTCCCATGAGACCTAATCCAGTCCCTCTAGGAAGACATTAATGGGCCTGAGGGTGGAGGCCCATGACCTAGTCACCTCCCAGTAGATCCCTTCTTTTTAAGGTTCTGCCACCTCAATACTGTCACATTGAGGATCAAGCTCCTAGCACAAGCCCCTTCAGGGACAACCCATATTCAAACCATAACAAAAATGCACAATAGGAATTAATATCAGATATTTCTTATCCTCCCACATCTGTGGCGTGACATTTTGCTTACAGGAAACAGGAGGGGGGGAAATGTCAGGGATGTGGTGAGACAATATATTTGGTCTTCTGTAGACCTCTTGACAACTAGAACAGCCACTGAGTGACACCACTGAAGAGAGTGACTGGGCCTAGTGATCTTTTCCTGTAGGAAACCTTACATGGGCTGAGATGTGAGTGCACAGGGATTGTTAATGTCTTAGTCAAAGGACAAGATTGAATTGGTAGAGATGGTGATCTTTTTCCAGAGTGTCTTGCTGGCTGACTCTTCCCTTCTTCCCCCTTTCTGCCAAGTGGTAAAATCTTGTCTGAATTTAAGCTTAACATTTTCCTTCCTGAGCTGCTTGAATCTCAGAGAAAGAGCCATGAACACCGTGAAGTGAAACTCTCATGAATAATTCTGGTGAGATTTTGCTGCCAAATTAGATATTCAGTTCTGTGGGCTGAGTTCACCAACATTGCATAAATGAGAATGATGGCCCAGAGTGTGTGTCACCCTAGCTGCCCTCAGCTTCTAGCCCAGAGGAAGTTCCACCAGAACTGGTCCTGTCACAGCCTGACTTGGAGAAGGCCTAATTCTCCCAGAAACATAGAATGAACTGTGTTAGAGATTTATTCCACTCAGAAATGAGGGAGCCAGTAAGGTGGGAAAACTGATTCGAGCAGGATTTGAGGAGCTGAGTCTTTACAGGCATTTAAAAAACGTATATTGGGATGAATTGATAGGTTACATACAAAACTTGTTCGTGCTTACAAAGCCAAAAAAAGCCCCAAACCTTTGTTGTTATTTTATGTACTAGAAAGAAATCACTTGTGTTTTTTCTGGACAGAAATTTGAAAGTTGTAAAGCTTTACAGAATCCAATTATGTACTAGATAGCAAAGTCAAACACAAGTATCTTTTCCTAGATAATTTACTAATCTTTGGCAGGCTGCTAAGTTTGAATCTTGAATGTGCCCCTCAGGCCTATTAAAGGCTTGGATGCCAGCCTGCTGTGATACTGGGAGGTGGTGGAGACTTTTGGAGGTGAGTCCTAGTGGAGAGAAGCTAGATCATTTCTGGCATAGAATTGAAGGGGACGCTAGGACCCTGGCTTCTTCTTCTCGAGCTTCCTGTCCACCATGAGGTGAGCAGCCTCTTTTACCATACCCTCCTGCTATGATCTTCTGTGCCTACACAGGCCCAAAGCAACCAGACACTGCAACCTCTGAAACTATAAGCCAAAAATAAGCCTTTCCTCTGCATAAATTGTTTATCTCAGGTGTTCTGTCACATTAATGCAAAGCTGACTAACACAGGCCTATTAAGCCATGGCTACTGAAATAATCTAATTGTTTACCTTTTCTCCAGTTTTAGAAATATCTTTCCTAACAACCCCTCTTTACAAAGCTGGTGACAGTGTCAGAGCTTTTCTCACAGATACAAACCCTGTGAAATCAGTGCTTTGGGGCATGCATACACATATATAATTGAGGAAAACACATAGAACATGGCTGAGGGTCTCCAGCTGAAGAGGAAGAGGATCCCACTGGGCACAGTGCAGGGAGGTAATGGTTTTATGTGATTATTACTTTGACTTAAATTAGACTTTTGGCTTAGATCAGGTAAAGAGGAAAACAGAACAAAGAGAACAGATTGTTTAACCTCTGTTTAAGCAGGTGACCAAATACATGCCTTGGGCAGGTCACATAACATCTCTGTAAATAGCGGTTTATCTTCAAAGACACCCCTAATGATCTCTGCATCTGATTTTAATGTCATTGTGCGGCAGCTTTCATCATGATATGGGCTGGCCTTGTGTCTCCATTTAACCAATGGAATATGGGAGAAGTGCTTATTGCCTAAGCCTTTGGAAGGCCTGACAGCTTCTGCTTTTGTGGTCCTGGAAGCCAGTAGGTACTTAGGAAGTATGACTGCATTGCTGCAGAGAGAGGCTACATAAAAAGGCCCTGGAGGATGGGGGCTACATCGAAAGGGAGACTTAAGGGAGAGCTCCAAGTTGTAGATCATGTAAGTGAAGAGGCCATCTTGGACATTCCAACTTCAGAGGACACTAGAGCCATCTGTCCTATGATGTCAGCCACATGAGGCATCAGCAAACAGAACTGTGAGAGATACTAAATTGTTGTGCTATTAAGAGTGTGTAGGAGGGTGAATGTAGTGCAAATATTATGTACTAATGTATGAAAATGGAAAAATGAGACCTGTTGAAAGTATTCCAGGAATGGGGAAGGAGGGGGATAAGGAGAGTGATCCAGGGGGTGAATTCAACAGAGATACATTATAAGAACTTTTGTAAATGTCACAATATACTCCAAACACACAACAATATGATAATAATAATAAAAAAACTCTACCATGAAAAAAAAAAAGAGTTGTAACCTATCAGTTGGGATGCATAACCGAGATACTGTTCCCAGCAAAGACTTCTAAGATTCTCTTCCAGACAAGCTATTCCTTAAATCTTAGCTGGATGCCTAACCCCATGAGAAAAGCTTAGCTCTGGCTGACATACACTTCATTGCATTGAGTAAAGAAAGGCAGTCTTTCCTCTGAGAGATGTGGTGACAACAATGTGGGAAACACTAGGAAGTATTTTACTAAATTTCTCTTTACCCAAAAGAAGACTGCAAGTCAGCAGTAAAGGAACTTGTGAGTCGTCTGCTAATTCCCAGATTTTATTTTCCTCATATTTCTTTTCACTCAGGCCTTTGTTCAAACCATCTTCTTGCAGAGACCTTTCCTTGCACCACTAACGTAGCCCCTGTCCCTTGAGGTCCCCTAGCAGACTTCACCTTGCTTCCTGCTGCTCTCTACCTGACATTAAATTGTTCTTTGTTTGTCTCTAAACACTCATCTTCTTGAGTACAGGTACTTTGTCTTTACTGCTCATGTTATATCTATAGCCCTCAGAACACTGTTTGGAACATATTCACCAAACAAGGAATGTTTGGTGAGTGCATGACTTTCTTTTCCAATATAGAAAAGAATGAGTGGCCAGGCACCAGTAGCTCACTCCTGCAATCCTAGCTACTATGGAGGCAGAGATCTGGAGGATCACGGTTCTAAGCCAGTGTTGGCAAATAGTTTGAGAGACCCTATCTCAAAAATACCCATCACACACACTCTAAAAAGAGCTGGTGGAGTGACTCAAACCCCAGTACTGAAAAAAAGGAAAAGAATGAGTAGAAATACTAAGAACCTTGGGAATTCCAAGTGAAAAATCTTATGATGTCCTGACACAAAGAACCTTGTTCCTGTATAGTAAAGGGTAACTGAGACACTGAGAGGGAAGAGGTTTTTTTGTTTTGTTTTCCTGACCAGAGAGGAAACATGAGGATGCTACTCGCATGCAGGGGACTTAGGCATGAGCCTCTATAAAAGCAAAAATGCTTAAATGGTGAAAATGCCATAAAAACAAGCCAACAGGAGCCATTTAAAGAGCTAAAGATGTTACTGCCAAGCAAAGAGAAACTGGATTTGAGCCTGATAGAAAAGAGGGAATTTTAGGGGGAAAATTAAGCATAATTACAATGATGAAAAGCTGTGGAATTTCTTATAAAAGAAGTGGTAGATGCACTATTTCTTGAGTTGTTGCGAAGTTGGGCAATCATTGGAGAAGATGCCTTAGAGAAGAATCCTGAGCATCCTGTGCTGAGAGAAAGAGCGGTCTCAGATGACCAAATTTGCATCTCTGTGTGGATAGTTTTATTGCTGCAAAGTTGGGAGTTCAGTGTAAACCTAAAAAAGGAAGAATTACTTGAGGATGAGATTTACTATAGCAACAAAATATTTGTCCACTATGGAAACCTTATTGAAAAATCCAGTTTACAAGATTTTAAACAGAAACACACTTTATTTTAAAAAATACAACACTCTCATGATTGTGTTAAAATATGTGAGCCCCCTAAAATAAACCATCCCCTCCATGAGTCTTGTCTGTAGAGTAATTTTTGAATTCAGAACTAACATTTGAATTTGTGAAATTCAATGTAAAAGAAAACTATACTCTTTTTTTCCCCTTTGAATTATTTGGAATAGTGAATTTTAGTATTTACTGATGTTGTAAATATTGAAACTTTTCAAACTCCTCAATATGATATCAATAAAGAAACACCAGTATCAAATGCAGCCTTAGATGTGGTTCTTGTTTTTTTCTTAAAAAATTCCATGACATCCAACCTCAAGCTGTTTCTCTGTTCACTGCTTGTTCTGTGTTAGTGATTTAGTTTATGTTTTATGAGCCATCTGCAGATCCCACAGTGCTGTGTTGTGTCTGTCTTTAGTCTTTTCTCAGGATCCAGGAATGGATTATACCAGGTCCTGGAAAAGGAACCGTTTTGTATCACAAGGATCTAGGAAATGGGGTGGGAAGGGCGCGCGCTATGCTAGCTGTTGAAAAAGCAGTGCACACACAATCTTGATCCTCAGTTGAATCTTCTACTCAGCTCACAATGCTTTTAACCTGAAAGTGGCTTCAAAAAAATCATTCTGTCTCATTTTGACAGCCAATTACATGATGGAAGTAATTTCAGATTATGGAAGAAACTTTTTTAAAGGGTCTGATGTTATAAGAAAGGAAAATAAGGCTCATAGAAACTAAAGTAACTTGTCTAAAGACACAGGATTGATTAACGGTAGAAATTGGACAAGAATGTGAATAATGTTTGGGTAACACTTAGGAAAACATATTAGTGCAAGAAAGTCACAGGCAGTCTTTCTGTGCCATCACTTTATGTACTTCTGTATGTTTCCCTAATTAAAAAATATTTTGTACATTCAAAGCCAGGTACTGCCCTCCAAAATATTTTGTACAAAGAAACATTTAGGGGCTTTCAAACTATTAAGATTTTTTTTTTTACTTTGAGTTCAGGCAATAGATGTAAAGAAATCTTTGTGCATATGGAAACTAGTAAATAGATTGTTGTTGTTAATTTTATGAATATACAGATACCTAGTTTAAAAGATGCAACAATAAAAAACTGTTCTGTGTCTGACTTGTTCAGCACCACATCATTTTTCTTCTTAAGGGTACCACTATTCTTCTATTTCTTCTGCTTTTTATACCCATATTTCTCTATAATATTTTACTTTATATAGAAATGTGGACTAATTCTCATTAATATGAGACACTATTTATGAACTTTCTAGTATGCTAGTTGAGCATTTTGTTGCGTTCAATGTGACTTCAAGTAGAACCTGGGATTAAGTTTCTCAACCTACCTCCCAAGTGAGTACTTGGAGAAAATGGTTCATTGATTTCTGAAAAAGAAAACCATGTGACAATTTTTGTGTGACAGACAATTTTGGTTGTTACCTTGGCTGAAAATTGGTAATGCCCACTTCTGGGTGTGTCTGTGAGGGTGTTTGTGCGGAAAGTTGGCTTGTGAGTCAGCCAACTGACTGGGGAAGGCTTGCTCTGCGTTGTGGCTGGCTCCCTCCAGTAAGCTGGGGACTCTGATAGAACAAAAAAACTGGAAGAAGGGAAAATTCTGGAGAACACGTAATCCATTCTTTTTTGATGGCGTTCAGTTTTTACTGCTAGTCTTACCTAGGATATCAGACTCTGGATTTTCAGACTTTGAATGTGGTCTTTCACCAGTGACACTTCAGGAAGCTTTCAGACCTTGGCTTCAGAATGAGGCCACATCAATGGCCACTCTCTCTCTCTCTCTCTCTCTCTCTCTTTCTCTCTCCCTCTCCTTCTCCCCCTTTCTTTTGTTCTGAGGCTTCCAGCTTCTTGGATTGAGCAGGTACTGGTTTCCCTGGCTCTCTAGTCTGTAGATGACCGTTTTGGGACGACTAAGCCCCTGATCATGTGAGCCTTCTTATAATTATATGTATTTTATTGTTCTGATTCTCTGGAGAACGTAACACATCTTGCATTCAAGTGTTGTGAGTCACGTTCATATCTGTTTCATTACTTGTGCGGTGACCCAAGTCCTTTACAGACACAAATAATTTAGGACTCACATCTTTTGAGATACTATATTCCTTGTTTTACAGTGTTCTACAATAAGTTCAAAATTATACAACATGTGCAAGGCAAGGATTTAAACTCAGATCTCTTTGATTCCAAACACCACAATTTCCCCAATTTTTTGAATTGCTTATGCAAGAACATGTCATCCAAACAAAGTTATCTTTATCTTTGCTGTGGTTTGAATATGGCGTGTCCCCCAAAATCATGTGTTGGGGACCTGGTCCTTAATGTACTGTTAAGAGGTGGTGAGATCTCTCAGAGGTAATTAGGTCAGGAGGGTTCCATCCTGGTGAAGGGATTAATGTAGTTCCCATGAGGGTGGGTTAGTTATTCTGAGAGCTGGTTGTTATAAAGCAGATCAGTCTCTTATTACCTATTTCTCTTCTGCATACACCTGCTTCTCCTTCCTACTTATTTTTTAATGCTATGAATGAAGCAACACATGGTATTCACTAGAAATGGAGCCAATCTGGCACTTTCTCACCCTCAGAACTCTGAGCCAAAACAAGCCTCTTCTTTACAACAGTGTCAGGTATTTTGTTATAGCAACACAAAGTGGGCATCTTTAGATATTCTGGCTGCTGCTACTCCCTCTTGCACAGAAAACCTTTGCAATGAGAGTTCTGTGGGTGCAGTGGAGAAGCATAAGCATCATTCTAATAACATCACATGCAGAAATATGAGTGGAATAGAAGGGAGACTTAGCACCTGCTGGTGAAGGTATAAGCCCAGACTTCAGAGTGGATTTTGCAAAAGAGGAAGACAAAACTAAATTCAGAATGCAGCAGAACTCAAACATTTGTTCCCAGGCAGGTGGGTGACCTCACAAAGATCCTTTGAACTAAGGTATCCATCTGGTGGGAGAAAACTTGGGGCTACTCAGTAGAGGTTTTTCCAATATAGAAGTGAAAAAAGTCTCACTTTCCCTTGTATATGTGGATCCCAAGGTAGGGAAGTGTCTGCTGGAGTATCACTGAATGAAGCGGGAAAAATGAAAGTGACTTATGTGCTTCTCTTATTCCCTGGACTGCGGAGGAAGAGTGGCCTCAAAGCAGGGTTATAGTCTTACACTTGGATTGTCTATGGTCAGCTAAGAGCATGACCGTTACAGAGCAGGAGGCCTGAAAATGTGTGTGGGAGATCGAAGCAGCCGAAATTCCTTAGTGTGGTAAAATAAAGATGAAACACGATCACAGAACTAGTGTCTTTGAACATCATAGCATGACAGGGCAGTGCTTTGTTCTTTCTGATGGTTTTAAATTTGACTTTCATTGAGAGCTAATGTTTGTCCTTAGAGATAGTGTGTATGCATATGTGTGTGTGTGTGTGTGTTTGCGTGCGTACATGCATTAGGAATTTGTAGCATACTTGAAGTCTCTTTCTGAAATTTTGACTTCTTAATCGATATTTTAGTTTGGATTAATAAGAAAGCCTGACATAGAACCTAGAGAGATACAGATCTTTCATCCTTCGGCTCTGCAATTCCTTTATTAGTTCAACTCTTCAGTAAAGACTTGTGCATGATGTGGCAGAGAAGAGGACTACAATAGTGACTTTTTGAGGACAGAAAGTGGCAGAAGTGAGAGGCATTGTGTGTGATGAATCTGAAGGCAGGAAACTCCCCAGACAGCCAAGAGGCACTCACTGGGAAGCAAAGCCAGTGACTCCGAGAGTGGTGGGGAAACTGGAACAGTTTCCTCAACCCTGTGACAGTCAAGAACAAGGCAAGGGATGGCCATGAGAGCTGAAGACCAAAGCTGAGCAAACATGGCTTCCTTCCAGGCCAGGGACACACCAAGGAGGAGTGGCTGCTGCAAAGTGAGTTAGCAGGAGAGGAGAACAGAGATGGAGGAAAGAGGGAACCCCCTAGTTCCTACCTAAATGTGCAAAAGGAAGAAGAGGGCACTCTGTGAATTCGACAAATTGCCAGAACCACATCTTCTTCTCAGAGATCAGGTAAATGAAATCCACATGGAAATTAGCTGCAGAGCAAAAGGTCCACACGTATTTATTAATGGATAATAGACCATAAGGAATAGAATTGTATCCTGACAGATAATAAACAGGTAAAAAAGACACATCACATTGTGAGTTTTGTTATTGTTGTTTTTTGAGACATGATTTTGCTGTGTAGCCCATGATTTTTGTTGGGTTTAAACTAGTGATCCTCTTGCCTCAGTCTCTGGAGTGGGATTACAGGTGTGAACCACCAGGAACAGCATGTTGTGTTGTTTAACCATTTTAAAGATAAGGAAAGTGAGAACCAAAAAAGTTTGGTAAATTCTCATACTATCATAAAATTAAATTGTGACAAACTAGTACTTCTTGGCCATAAACATTTAGAAAATCATGCTCCTCTTAGATAACATAGGTGGATATGTCCTTTTAAATAATCATTTAGTATTATACCTGTGATATGTTAAGTGTTAGACTCAGACTGGGGTATACATTTTCTTGGTAGTGTTATAGGGCACCAATGATGGAAATTTAAATATACTTCATGACTTTCCTGCTTACTTTATCTGTTGAAAAAAATTTAAAGTACATTGAGCAGTAAGGTATATTTTGTGAAGGTAACCATTTACTTTTTTAGTTAAAATTTCATGTTTGTCTGGAACTAGCAAGTCCCACGTTAATGACTTGGTCCTTAACTTGACACTATTGGGAGACAGCAGACTTTTAAAAGGTTGGGCCTAATGTGAGGTCATTAGGGGAATGCTCTCAAAGGTGATTATGGCATGCTTCTCTCTCTTTTGCTTGCAGTATGAGGTAAGCAGTTTTTTGTTCCACTATGTACTCCTTGTCAAGATGTGCTGCCCCAAAGAAATGGGGTCAACTAACCATTGACTAAAGTCTCTAAAAAATTGAGTCAAAATAAACCCTTCTTTTTAAGTTGGTTACCTCAGGTATTTTGTTATAGTAACAGAAGGCTGACTAACAATATGAACAAAGAATCCCTGCCTTACAATGGTTCAACTTAAAATTTTTGACTTTATGATGGTGTAAAAGTAATGTACATTCAGCACAAACTGCACTTTGAATTTAAATTCAGATCTTTTCTAGGGCTAGTGATCTTCTCTGCAGTACTCTTTCACAGTGCTGGTCAACAACAGTGAGGGGCAGCTCCCAGTCAGCTGTGCAAACAGGAGGGGAAGCAAAGAGACACTAAAGCACATGAGGTGACACAGCTGTGACATTTGGCAGGTTAGAGGTATTCAATGCATTTTTGAATGATGCAGCCCCATCAGGTGGAGGAGCACCTGTATTAGATATGTACATATATACTTAATTCTGATCTGTTTTAGGGAACATACCTTTGGGAAGTTCAAGGATACTGAAGGAAACTAGATGAAGAAAAATCAAAGACTATTTGCTCATAGAATTATTCTGTGAGTTTTAATTTGTGTTAGAGGGTGGGGAAGACGGAGATGGGGAGGGAAGTGGAGAAGAGGGGAGAGGTTGATAACAAGTTGCATATATCCCCGTTCGTGAATTTGCCATTGCTGAAAGAAAGTGTGTTTCCTCTTGGTCTTGGCTTAATGGGGTGGTTCCAGGTTACTTCCTTGCAGTGCTGACTGGGTGAGGTAGCAGGTCGCCCCCTGCATGTCACCATCACCTTTGTGATCTCCATTCCCATAATTGTTCTCAGGAGGTGGAGGAGGGAGATACCTGGCAGGGTTTTTTAAGGCCCTCAGTGGGGACAAGTGGATGGCCCTGAATGCACAGAGGGTCAGTTTGGGCTGACTATGTTTCCACTGGCTCTTTATTCTGCTTCAGAAAATTATTTTCCTAAGGATTTGAGTTTCTCCAATTCTTTCATATCTGCTTGTGATGTTTTTGCCTCCTCTCTCCTTAAGTAGTCTCTGGTGTTTTCATAGCCTCTGTGAGTGAAAATCTAGTTATGGACTCTTCCTGTCTTTCGTTATTCCTGACCCCTGCTTGTGTTTTCCTAGTGGGTGACTCACCTCTGTTTAGTTACAGGGAGGGAAGAAGTCTGTGGGGTACAATTGAAAGAATTTGGTGGGTACAGAATGGAGTAGAAACAAAGATTAACACTTAGAAATGTTACTTCATCACCCTTACATGTAAAAGCAAGGGTGTGGCTCTTTGTTCCATCACTTTTATACAAGTGTGTGCCATGTACAATTCTTGATGGCTGTCTAATAGAAGGGATGGCATCACTTTAATAGAAGTGAAGACACACACAGAAAAACAAAGGAGCCAAAAACCATAATGAGAAGGCATAGCTTGGAAAACTCCCACGCATGTGTAGTAAATTTACTATGTGTCCATGAGGGGTCTAAACTGCCAATGTTGATAGAAATTCCATTTTGTCCTCCAAGGCTAACCTGTTTCAGTTACTACAGAATTTGTACATTCAAGTCATTCTAAGTCAGTACACTCTGGCCAACATGAGGTCTGAATTCCAGGCCTCCTTGTGACTGAGTATAGAAAACTGTTAATGCTTTGGAAGTGTTTCAAGTCTTTCAGGCCATTAGGGGACCATTTGTTGTTCTGAGAATGATAATTCACTAAAACAAATTGAAATAGTATGAAATAGCTAATGCAGATCTTCAAATAAGTTGTTTATTTCTAAGTCCTTAGTTGGCTAAGGGCACCCCAGTTGACATTCATTTCTTCCCACCAATTCTCACATTTCCTTTTGAGTGTTACCTTATTACAACACTTGGATCAATCTGCTTTGTGTCAGGGTTGTTTGGTATTAATGTAAAATAAGACTGTTTTGTAAGGATACCATGTGGAGAAGACTGAATTGAAGGGAAAGATGGACCCCAAACCCATAAAGAATCCAGGGGGTCAAGAAGGCAGGAAGAATGATAGAAAGAAGGGATATTAGATGGTGACCAATAACCAGAACATTTTGGCTCTGCTCTTTCCAGTCAAATCCCACAGTTTTGCATCATGAATATATATGCTAGTACAGAGTTTGAACAAGCAACAACTACCACCTGACACTGGGGGTTTTAGGAAGGAAAAAAGTGATGAAACTGCAGCTGTAATGAATAGGGAGGGGGCAGGAGGAGAAATGATGGTTTACCTGGATTAAGAAAGAATTCATACATGGTGATGCCCCAAGAAAGCTGGAACTCTAACTGAAACACATCTCAGGGTCTCCCATGTCCCTTCTAGGATAGAAAACTATAGACAGGCTTCTTCTTTTTTTTATTATTCATATGTGCATACAAGGCTTGGGTTATTTCTCTCCCCTGCCCCCACCCCCTCCCTTACCACCCACTCCACCCCCTCCCTCTCCCCCCTAACCCTTAATACCCAGCAGAAACTATTTTGCCCTTATTTCTAATTTTGTTGTAGAGAGAGTATAAGCCATAATAGGAAGGAACAAGGGTTTTTGCTGGTTGAGATAAGGATAGCTATACAGGGAGTTGACTCACATTAATTTCCTGTGTGTGTGTGTTACCTTCTAGGTTAATTCTTTTTGATCTAACCTTTTCTCTAGTTCCTGGTCCCCTTTTCCTATTGGCCTCAGTTGCTTTTAAGGTATCTGCTTTAGTTTCTCTGTGTTAAGGGCAACAAATGCTAACTAATTTTTTAGGTTAGACAGGCTTCTTTAGCTTAGAAATTTACCCCTAACAATTCAGGGATGTACCACCATCCCTCAAAAAAAAAAAAGTTTATGCTTTACTGTATGGCAAATTCCCAACCTTGCTGCAATTTGCATTTGAGATAAAAAATATCTTTGTTGTTGTGCAGCTGATCTGAGCACTGGATGCTTAGCAGCTCCCCAGCCTCTGCTTACTCCATGCCAACAGTGCCTCCCCATTGATCTGGCAAGGCTACTTCTCCTCCTGGGAGCCCTTGAAATGTCCAAGGAACATGCAGGACCCTGGGACACTAAATGTGGATTCCACACTGCTCCAGGCAGGAATTCATGGTTTGGATATGGTTGTCCCTCAAATGTTCATGTGCTGAAATCTTGGTCTCCTATGTAATGGTATGAAAAGATGGTGAGACCTTTAAAAGGTAGAGTCTAGAGGGATGTAGTTGGATCAGACCACCCTCATGAATGGGTTATACTGGTCTTGAAAAGTTTGGGTTAGACTGGAATATATTGCCTCTGTGTGTGAAGATGGTGTAATGAAACAGATGGAAGGCTGTTGGATAATAGGGAGCAAGGTGATAAAGAGTGAGTAGTAGAGAGGTTAATCTGATGAAAGCATGATATATGCATGTGTGCAATACCATGGCAAAATCCCTCTTGAACAATCAATATGCACGCACACTGGAAGGGAAAACAGGTCCTATCTGGTGGAGGGTGAACAGAGAGGGTGAAAGAGGGTGAATTTGGTCAATGTACTTTGTCACTGGTATGAAAATTGAACAATAAGACCTGTTGATATTATTCTAAGATGGGGGAGATGAGTGAGAACAATGGAGGGGTGAATCTGATTAAGGTACATTATAAGCACATAAGCAAATGTTACAATGAAATCCCCTATACAACTAATATATGTTAATTAAAAAAGAAAGGTTTGGGTTAGGTCTCTTAGGAGTGAATTAGTTCTTTTAAGAGAACAGGTTTCTATGACAAGTGGGCCTGGTCCCTCTCTCTCTCTCTCTCTCTCTCACACTCTCTAACACACACACACACACACACACACACACACACACACACACACACACACATGCACACTCCCATCATGTGATCTTATTTACTATGAGGACCTCACCAGAAGCAATGCCAGAAACACGCTCTTAGTCCTCCAGAACTGTGAACTGAGCAAATCTCTTTTCTTCATAAAGTACCCTGTCTCCAGTAATTTGTTATAGTAACACCAGACAGTAAGATGGGAATAGAGAGGCTTTCCTTTTTTTTCTATTACATTGGGGAATAAAGCATATTGTAGTTCTCCTGCAATTTTTTGAAATATTAAAGGAAAACTAAAGAGCCCAAAATTTCGTCTTCTTTCCTTGCTCTGGGATAGAATTTGAACCACAGGGGCTGTTCCATAGGATCACTCATGACAGACACTATCATCTTGCTCTCTTAGTCTCATTCCCCTTCCAGGACACTGTACTTGACAATGCGCTTGTTATTTCTTCTTCATCTCAAGAAGCAGAACTTTGGTGTTCCCATCTCTCAGGAGTTTCCTGGGCATGAAGATAAGTTTCTTGAGAGCAATTCATTTTTTTTTTATTCAAAAAGGTTTCAACTCATGAGAGAGATTGTGTGCTGTGTCCTCTTAAGAGAAGGGAGAAATACTTCCCAAGTCAAAAAGGCATAGCGATCCTGGACAGTTCTTTCCCTTGGCAATGTCTCCAGGAAGTTGAGAATCTCAAAAAGGATGTATGTCTGGGGACCATAAAGATTCTTAGGCTCTACACACCAGGACTTCTACCTGGGCTGTGATCAGAGAGCTGCCTGCTTCCTTATGGCTGAAGGTTCAATTCTAAAAGCAACCACTGTGATGCAAGGCCAAGTGACCCTCCCAGGCCATTGTATTTCTAAAGATGGTTACAATATCTTCCATCTCACAGGCTGTTCTACAATGCACCTTTCCTATTCCTTCAAAAGATGGGATCTATTTTCTCTCTCCTTAAATCTTAGCCAGTCCTATGACTCTTCTGAAACCAACACTCTGGGGCAGATGCAATGCTGCCTGACATTTAGAGTAGGGTGGGAAAGGCTGTGCAGCTAACCCTTGAATCTCTTGGGACCCTCATTTGATGGGAAGCCACGTGGAGGGAATCCAGTCTCTCTGAGATTGCCACAATGGAAAAGACACATGCGGTCATTCTGGGTCATCAGCCCAGCTGAGTTTCCAGATGACGCTGAGGCTTGTCTGCCAGCCATGTGCCAACCCATCTTGGACATCTACTCAATGGAATTTCAGCCTGTGTCAATGTCTGATTGCAGTCACATGAGAAGCTGTAGCAAGAATGACCCAACACAGTCCTCCCCAAATTCCTAAACCACAAAATCATGAGCAAAATGAAAGGGCTGTTTGAAGCCACTAAGATTTGGAGAATAATTTTTTGCACAGAAATAATAACCAGAATAACCTCTTAGAATATTCACCTCTCTTCCTGGGAAGGACACTGATGCGTTAAGTCCCATTGTCACTCAGTAGATTTTCTGTAGTGGTGCTGAGTCAGATTGGTAGGATCTTACTTTTAATGCAATAATTTGACTTTTCCTACATACATGAGCTTGTGAAGGAGAATTCACACTTTTTACACTTACCTGCCCAAATGTCTTTTTTTTTAGAGTGAACTCTTCCCAGAAGCTCCCCAACCTCCCCAGAGGCCCAACCCAGAACCTAATTGGAACTCGCGGATGTGCCTGAAATCTGTGGTCAACATGGTTGAGACTCAAATTGGAACCTCAGCAGCTCTTTCCTGTCATGGGTTGCTGTGAGTGAACCAGCTCAGTTAGTCTAGCACCCCCGAGGGTCCTCAGGGTCACAGCATGGACCATGGCCATCACTGCCTTATCCCCTGCTGCATCCCCAGTCGTTGCTATGATGCCAGACACACAGGAGCAGCTCAGTAAATATTCCAATCGTAAGTAATATTGAGAAGAGGACAGAACACATGGAATAAGGGATTTAGGCTAAGTTTAGGATGTAGGAGTGGGAGCAGGAAAGTTAACCAATACTGTGTTTTAAAATTGAAAGTGTCTTAGCACAGAAAAGCTTTTTATCTTTGTGCTTTCAACCTAAAAGAACTCTAGTCTTCTTCTGAAAGGGAAAGTAAATTTGGCCTGTAGGATTAGTCTGTCAGTTGAGGAATGCAGGGATAATTTCAGATTTCCAGTTCTATTTTTCCCTGTCAGGCTGATTGCCTTAATAGGTCTTTTCAACAAAGAGATCATGTTGCCCTTTAGAAGTTGCTGTAGGTCTCATATTTATTATGAAGCTTAATTTAAAAAGTATACCCTAGGCTTCAGAAGCATTCTGGTTTCCACTTATGTAAAGTTGAAATGAAATACTTAATTTTCCTCTATGATTTTTCCTCCTTAGCTAATCAGTCTCCATAACACTGCATCCAGATTGGGTTCCTTTCAAAATGTGTGGGTTCTAGATCTGAAACCGAAGTAAATATTTATATGAGGGAATGCTATCAACCTAATTGTTCAGAACTTTCAAGGTATCTGCACAAATATTTTATAATCATGACTTTTATCACTTCTGTGTCAAGAGTAGTTCTGTTTAAATTCTTATTACTGCCTCTTTATTTTCCATTTGAAAGTAGATTAATTCAAAGACAGTTTTAAAAGAGACTCCCCTCTATATAGGTACCATTTGCATTATAGTATTTGCATTACTGATATTTTGGGTTTATTATATTAAGAGTGGGAATAATACCTTTGTTACAGAGTTGTGATATTTGTGAATAGAAGTTTAATTTATTGGTGTTCTTTTGCCAGCATGCCAGATAAATCACGTTTGTCCTTTGAGTTTCCTGCATTTTCCTGTCGTTGTTGTCCTTATTCTGTGTATTAACAGCCTGCATCACATAATTCTGCACTTTATTAAATACCACTTTGTATTGTGATTATTTTCATTTTGTTCATCTTGTTTCAGAACCCAGGATAGCTAGAACTAATACTTGTTGGCTTGTTCTACTTTTTTGTTTTTAAAACTAAGGTCTTAAAGCAACAAGATATTTCTGTTAACCAATGACTGATTAATTCTGACCCTCCTATGTTTCAGAAAGCCTGGATGAGTGTGTGCTTTGTCTCATTGCTCCTAGACACGTATTAAAAAGAGAACATTTTCAATGGAATCATTGATATGCTTCACAAAACAAAATAAATTTTTATTAGGAAGGAGTTTATTAAATGAACATGTCCTCTTGTTTTAAAGAAAGCTGGGGAGACATATGAGCTACTCTCCTCATTAGTAACAGGACCTATTGTCCCTAAT
Organism: Castor canadensis; assembly: GCF_047511655.1. Taxonomy (NCBI): domain Eukaryota; kingdom Metazoa; phylum Chordata; class Mammalia; order Rodentia; family Castoridae; genus Castor; species Castor canadensis. The sequence continues at coordinate 90,667,878 of NC_133398.1, forward strand.
GGGAGGACCCACAGTCATCAGTCTGCCAAGAAGTGCTGAATGTTGCTCTGGACCAAGGAGTTAAAAGAAAATGTGTGAACAATGCCACCAGCCCATCCTCAAATGGGAAGACTCTGAGGAAGCCATGTGTAGTGAATTTAGACACATCCTCAAATAATTATTTTCAACGGATGGAACTCCCATTTGCTGTCTGATGGTGGGGCCCATTCAGGAGGAAAGGTCTGGGCATAAGGTGGTGATAGCACATTATGAACTCAGTGTTATGCATCTCCACATGGGTTGCTCTCTGTCATGGGAGTCATTCTGATGGCAGCAGTACAGCAGGGTGGTAACAAACATGGTGCTGGAGTCATGCCAACTTGAGCAAAATTTTGCTCTCCTTTGATATGGGCCCTTTGTTCAATCTGTCATCACCTTGAATATTCATCTATCAATTGTGGTTAATACCTACCTCAGATGATTGTTGGGATGATTTACTATGATAATGTTAAAAAATCTTCCTGGTGGTTCCTGGCAATAAATGGTAGCTGTTGAAATTCTTCTATGTGCTTGGAAAGTAGCTGTTAGGATATACCTGAGTTTTTTTTATCAAGTCTCCAGATGACAAAAACCTTGCATAGGAATTATAAAAGCCACCAGCTAGACTCTGGGTAAGACTGATAATTGTGTGCAATGAGGAGACTGGGAAGAGAAGAGACCAAAGAAAGCAAATTGTTTCTCCCTTTGTAGGAAAAAGTGGCTGTGTGTTCCTCCCCAAACAAGCCATTGTACACAGAGGTGTCAGACTGCAAGACATCATTCAGCCACCACTCTCCTGGCTTTTCCATTGGGGCTGGCTCTTTGATGGAAATAGTCGAAAGGGTTCTGTTTACAATGTAAGTCAGCTTACAGATCATGCTTTTATTTCAATTTCTCATTCAGACTTTATTACCTAGAGCATGTGTGTGGAAATAAGCATTTGAGTTTTAAAAGATGAAGCATTTAGTCATTGGAGCCATTGCCCAGTCCCACTCAGACTCTGTGGAACCATGGCTATGGCTCCTTGGAGGGAAATTCCGCCTCTTCTTCATCCTAAGGTGGTTTAGCTGGACAAGATGGTGCCATTCTTTCCTTTGAGTTTCAAATGTAAACTCATTTATTCCCCTTTCATGGTGATTACCAATCACATGGGTACACTTTGTTGGGGAGATATTTTCAGTTTGGGTGGCTGCAGATTAAATTCCCAAGAGGACAGGCAGTTTCTACCAGTTTATGCAGAACAATGGGAAGAAAGAAAAACAGAGTCTTCCTGGGTTTTTTAGACTCTCTATCTCTGGCATAACTCTTAAGGAGTTTCAGGCAGGCTGAAAGCCACTAGGATGCTCCAGACATTAGTGTCCTTTGAAAAGAAAGGTTCCATTAAAAGCAGGGTGACTCCAGTGTGAGATGTAGGCTCAGAAGGGTTGAGCTTATGGGCCCTTCTGTGGTGCTCTGGAGGCCTTTTCAGAGAATTCTGGAAAATACTTTATCATGTTCCATAAAAGCGTCATCAGTTATTGATTGCTGCTTTTTCTTGGGTGGAGAAAAGCCCTCAGCTCTGCTTACATTACTCCATCTTCATCCTTTGCTCAAGTGCAAAGAGCCCAGATGTCTCTTAGTTCTTCCATCTCCTTCTTACTCATTCTGCAAGCCTGGGAGGCTTCTTAGATGACTGTGCTCTGGGTGTTAGGACATTGATGAGAGGTGTTGACTGGGGGACTGGTCACAGAGGAGAAACCTAAACCTCCCAGGAAAAGGCTGGAGGAACCTGGGGCCTCCATGACTGGGATATGGTTTGCTTCCTGTGATCCAGACAATGCTGCTCTATTTCAAACTTCATCACAGACCTATTGATTGCTGAAATGTGTTTTCAAAAGCATCTGGAATTAGGCAATTAGTTCTTGCTTAATGCAGAATGTCAAAACAGGGCCACCGATTCTGTAATTGATCAACTGATTCATTATTTCCGTTGCATTGTTAGATGTGGACTTATACCAATGGGAGTAATAAAGTAGAAGAAAAAGTTGAGAAAGTGGAGCCAAAGATTTATTAGCCCCTCCCAAGAAATATGTTGTTTATCCCTCATTTCCCAGTAATTGCTTGTTTATTAAGGTAGCTACTCAAAGAGAAAGCCAACAGTAGGGACTGTCAATAGTAGAGAGAGGTTATGTGTTTACTGTAAGTAGATGCTATTGCATTTCAGTCATTAGAGCTCTTAGAAGCATAGTGAGTGTGCATGGGCCATAAAATGAAATGTGGGTCATCGTCCATTAGGAAAGGGATTTTCAATACAGCTGGAGGGCTTCAGGAGAAAGCTGCTCAGGGCAAAGAGAGTGATCAGATGCAATACAGTTACTCTTTGGAGCTTCATCCTTGGGAGACAGCAGGTTGTACAGCAGACTTCAGCCATTTAGGTCTGTTGATCATGATGGCACAGGATGCCCTGCATGAACTGCCTTAATAACTATGTGACCTTGGGCCTGTTTCTTAGTGTCTCTAATCATCCTTACCTGACAGGCAAACAGTTAAGAACATGGACTGTGCAGTTTGAATGCTTGTGGTGGAAAGTCCAGCCCTGCCACATTTTGTATCTATGGCATCTAGCAAGTTACCTTACCTCCATCTGCCTGGTTTTCTTCTAGCAACCAAATGTAGGGAATAATGTAGAGCAGAATTGGTTGATGGCCAGACCCAGATGGTCCAGGCCCTTGCATGCAGGTGGGCTGCCAAAGTGGATCCCTCCCCATCTTGTGCAGCTGGTCTCTGTTCTCTAGAAGCTAGAGGGTTGTCTTCTGGCAGGAGGAGGCTTCTTCCATGGCATGTAAAGGCCTGTGGCCTGGAGCCTGGAGCTCATGTTCTTAGGGATGCCCCTTGAGCAATGGGCATGGGAAACCTGTATAAATATCCCAGCTTCTTCATCTTATGATGGAAAGATTTGAGAAGCACCTTTTTGGGCCCTTATATGGGTCCCCCAAGGGGGTAGAGACCCCTTGCCCACAGCAGTGACACAAACGCCACTGGGGTCTCTCCCTTTAGGGTTCCACTTACCTCCTCATTACATGAACTCACCAAATCAACTTCCTGAACATAAGTCCTTGCCTCAGGGGGCTGATTTGGAGGGAACCCAAGTTCAGTTGTAACAATATCTACTTTAAACAATTTGGTTTCTTAGAGCAGTGCCTGGCACATGGTAAATGCATAGTACATGCTAGCAATTTTATTAACTATACTTTGAAGATTTGGAAGACTAAATCAATGGATAGTATTTGCTATAGTGTCTGACACGTAGGCATTAAATAAATATTGACTCCTCTCCTTTCCCCCCCAATTCCAATTCACCTACTGCCATCAGTGTTGTGTGAGGGGGAACCTAATATTGAGAACTGTGTTTTTCAGCACTGTTGTATCAGTTTTGTGCCTGACTAGAAGAAAAACACAATCAAATACTGACAGAGGTAAAATACAATATGATATGCTAACAAGGAGAAATGAAGAACCTCTTTTTTCTTTATTGTTGTGCTGGAAGAGGGTACATGTGGCAACTACAAAAGTTCTTACAATATATCAAATACATCATTCTTGAATTCACCCACTCCATCATTCTCCTCTAAGAAATGATGAATATTAACTGCCCCAAATTACCTGTGTGAGGTGACTACATGCTGTGGAGCAGAAAAAGATCTGCATTTACATTCTACCTCCTAAGGCTAAACTCTGACTTCAGTATCATTTACCCTGGACGGTCAGCTGTTCTGCTCTGACCTCTGGACTTCTCTCTTCTCTCTGACATTGTGCACCTCTTAGATTTCTCTCCAGATTTTATCAGTACACTTGCTTCCTCTTCAGAATCCAGGAATCATCTGTGTGACCAAGATGAAAGGCTAATAAAGAAACAAGGGAGAGGGAATTATGTTTCTTTACATCTTTAATTTTTGCATCACAACACACCATTGTGGCATTATCTGAGTTCCCACAATGACTCTGAACAATAGATACTTTCAACTCCATTTTACAGGTGAAGAATCCAGGGTATTGAGAAATTAATTTCCTGCTTAGGTCATCCAGGAGGTAAGTGACAGGAGGGGCGGGGCTGGGGGTTGAGTTCAGCGCTATCCACTTATTCTATTGTAGCCAATGAAAGCTCGTTGTATTGCCTTGTTTTTGGTGATGAATGGGTTGTGTGTGGCAGTTTACAACTACTTTATGAATATTTTTTCCCTCTCCCCCATTTTACAGATGAGGAAACCAAGTCTGACTAAGATAAAGTGTTATGTCTGGAACTACAACACTAGCAAGTGGCAGATGTAGCATCTGTTGCCCTGTTTGCCTCCCTCCTATTCTTTCCACTCTGCATTACAGTGAATGAAGATAGCCACTGGCAGGTGTAATCTAATGCTCCTCCCTTCTGAATCTTGGTATTCTAATGGAATGTCGTGGTAGTGGTGTTTAGAGGTTTTTGAACTGGGTCACAAGAGGCCTTGCAACTTCCACTTGGGCATCTTGGGTGCTTTGAGTTGCTTTAAGAAGCCAGACAGACTGCCATGAAGTTACCATACTGGAAGGCTGCCTGTAGACATCTGGTCTACAGTTCTCATTGGCTTCAGTCTTCTAGCCACCCCTAAACAGTCACTGGACACGTGAGTGAAGCGGTCTTGGAGCTTCTAGTCCTCTAGAGAGATCTCTGTCCATGTCCATGGAATAGAAAGATCACCTAGTTGAGTCTTGTCTGAATTCCTGAACTCCCCAAATCATCAAAGATAATAAAATGGTTATTGTTTTAAGCCCTTGCATCTTAAGGCTTTATTGAGGTATAATTAATTTGACGACTGCACATATTTAAATTGCATTATTTGACAAGATTTGCAATATGTATTTACACATGAAGCCGTAAGCATGATCAAGACAGCAGACATGGCCATTACTCAAGTTGCCTTCTGTTTTGTTGTGATTTCACATCTGGACCCTCCTCTCCACCAAAGCAACCACTGATCGGCTTTCTGTCACTAGAGATTAGTTTGCATTTTCTACAGTTTTGCCTAAATAGACACAAGAATTAGTATACTCTTTCCCCTGATTTCTTTCCCTCAGTGTAATTAACTTGTATGTTGTAACCTACACCAGAAGTTTATTACTTTTTATTATCAAGTAGTTTTTCATCCAGTGGGTGGTATATTACAGTTTTGTTAATCTTTTCACCTGTTGAACATTTAGGTTGTTTCTAATTTTGGACTATTAAACGTAAATCTGCTAAGATCATTTCTGTGCAAGATAAAAGTGTTTTCCTTTCTTTTTGGGTAAATACTTAGAAGTGGAATGGCTGGATCATGTAATAAGTATGTTTAATATTTCTAAAAAATACCAAACTGTCTTTTTAAAGTGACTTACTATTCCCCTGGTAGTTTTTTAGAGTTCTAGCCCATCTACTTCCTAGCTAATATCTGGTATGCTCAGTCTTTTAAAATTTTTTAATTTAGTCTAAGAAGTGTGTAGTGGCTTTAATTTATATTTTGTGGTTTTAATTTATCTTTTTGGTAGTGACTACTGTTGTTGAACATATGAAAAAGTGATTATTTACCCTACATAAACACAAACACATATTTTGTGTATCTTTTCAAATAATTTGTTCATTTTCATTTGTGTTGTTTCTGGGATCTCTATTGATCTCTTAGTCTATATATCAATAACTATACTACCCTGATTATTATAACTTTGTAATTAGTCTTCAAACCAGATAGTGTGAATAGTCCAATTTTTTTGTTGTTTTTGGTTATTCTAGATTGTTCACATTGCCATGTGAATTTTTGAATCAATTTAAACAGTTATGCAGGGTTATTTTGCTCTATTTATTTATTTATTTATTTTTGTACTTGGGTTTGAACTCAGGGCCTCAAGCTAGGTAGACAGGCGCTCTGTCACTTGAGTCACTCTGCCAGCTCACCGCAGCTGTTATTCTGATGAAATTTTGTTGAATCTATAGATACATTTGGCAGCTGTTGACAAATTGAGACCTCTGACCCATGAGTGTGAGCTAGCTCTCTAGTTATTTAGGTCTTAATTTCCCTCAGGAACATTTTTTAGGTCTGTGTACAGGGAGTTTCACATTTTTTTAAAATTCAAATTTATCTTTTTATGTCACAGTTTTTAGATGACTGTGTTATTCATTATTAATTTAAATTTTCAATTACTGGCCATAATCTTCTCTAGTGTTGAATTTAGAAGTTGAGGTCAGACTTATTAAGAGTAATGTAAGTTGCAATTTTTTCGTAGATATTATTTGTTAATTTGGGAAGACACCGTCCTATTCCTAGTTTACTGAAAGTTTTTTAAAGCAAGAATATTTATTGGATTTTACCAATATATCTGCATCTGTTGAGATAATCATATGGTTTTTCTCTTAGTTTGATAATACAATGAATTATATCAACTGCCTTTTGAATTATAAACTAATCTTGTATTCCTGGGATAAGCTTCATTTGGTCATGATATTTACATATTTTTAAATACTATTGGCTTGGATTTTCTAAACTATTGTTTTAAAATTTTGCAACAGTGTCCCTGAAGAACTCTTTCAAGGTAATAACCTGGGAGAGTCATAAGTTTCACCTCAGTTCTTTCCTTCCTTTCGCGGTTCACTATGTTTTGTTGCCTGACATTCAGTGTCTTGAAAATTGTGGCATCATATATTTTGTTAATTTTTAAAGTTGATTTAGGCAGACAAGTAAATTTAGGCTTTGTTTCTCCATCTTGGCAAGAATTACAAGAGAAGTAAATAATCTTAAGAGCCAAAAATTTATAAATTTTGCTCCATCAAAAGGAGAATCTGTGGTTGACAAATGGTACCATCAAGAACATTAATGGAACATGCAGAGATTATAAAATTCTTCTTAATAGAAAATGATTTCAAAGGATTATATTTGTTATGGATTTAATATGAAATGTACCCCACAGGCTCATTGTTGAAGGCTTGGTGGAGCTATTTTGGAAGGTTCTGAAAACTATAGGAGGAGGGGCCTAGCTGGCAAAAATAGGTGACTGGAGGTGGGTCCTTCTGGTCTGTATCTTATTCCAGGACTCCATTTCTCTCTCTCTCTCTGCTTACTGGCCATCGTGATGTTGACTATTCTGCTCCACCATGTGCTCATTGTCATAATGTACTGACACCTCTGAAACCAAAAACCATAATATATCTTTTCCTCTTAAGTTGTTTAGGTGAAGTGTTTTGTCATAGTGCTGAAAAGTCTGACTTATAGTATCTCAAATCTATAAAGAACTCCTAAACTTAATGATAAAAACTTATATATCCTAATTTTAAAACTGAGCAAAAGACTTGAACAGACCCTTCAGAAAAATATAAATGAATGACCAATAATCAAATGGAGATATGCTCAACGTAACCAGTCAACCAGGAAGCTATAATGAGATAATACTGTACATCTTCTAGAATTGCTAAAGTTTTTTTTTAAATGATAACACCAGAGGGTAGAGAAATTAGAATTCCCTTATTGCTGATTTGAGTGTAAAAAGTACATTCATGTTGGGAAACTTCTTGATAGTTACTTATATAATTAAACCTTTGTGTATTGTTATAGAACAATGATACAGTACCCAAGAACATGAAAATATGGATACACAGATACTCATAGTAATTTTATTCATAACGGCCACCAACTAAAATCAACTCAAGTGTCCCTCATCAGAAGAGCAGATAAACCATTTGCAATGTACTTAACAATGGGGTACTCATTAAAACTAAGGAACTCTTGACACACACAACCATATGGATGAATCTCAAAAACAACATGTTAAGCAAAAGAATCCAGACACGGAGTGTATATTCCATTTAGATAAAGTTTGTGAATTATATTGATAGACATTAGAACAGTGATTGCCTCTAGAGATGGGGATTGAATAGAAAAGGCATAAGGTAACTTTCTGGAATTATGGAAATTGTTCTATCGATTTATTGTTGTTTGCATTTGTAAACTCAGGGTAAGTGACCCCTCTAATTTCTAGAAAGAGCTAGGCTTGCTCCTGCATGCAGGGAGTAAGAAAGAGTATGCCTGGAATCCAGAGGAATCACAGACTTTTTAATACCTAGTGAAAATGGTGAATGGGGAATTTCACCAACTGTGGCCCAACAAGAGCAAATCAACTCAAGACTTGTATTAGTCAGACTTTTGACTCAATAAGGGCAGGCTAACTCAGGAGTCACATTCTTCAGTACTGAAGGTCTGGCTTATACATCAAGCAAGCAAACAAGACTAGGTGAAGATCTGATAGAGGGAAATCTAATATGCATAGTGAGGGAAGAGCTGATGAATATCAACTATAGCCTTGGGAGCAACTGGAGCACTGGCGTCTATGGCTTGTGGTTTCATTAGGCATGTGAGCCTCTTGCATCATGCCTTTTCACATATTGTGCTGACTAGTACCTTGATAGAGACTGAGAGCTTTGAGCTTTCCCTTTCCTCACCTGAAATGAAGCCCTCCTGTTCTTATAAAAATGGAAAACCCATTCTATAATCTTGGAGGGGCTGAGTGGATGTGTGATTGGCAGGTACACTATCTCAGGACCCTCCATTACCCCACTCAGATCCTCATGGTTTTTTCTAGCTTTAGTTTCAGCCACTGCTTGGTGTCTTGTGAGGATTTTGATTGTCAACTATATTGGATTGATAAGCACCTAGGAAATTAGTAAGGCACACCTGTGAGTGTGTCTGTGAGGGTGTTTCCAGACAGGATTAAGTAAGTGGGGAAAAAGACCTTTCCTGAATGCGGGTGCCATCACCCAATAAGCTGAGGACCCAGATGGAATAAAAGCGGAAGAAGGAAGAAGTCAGCTAGCAAAGAAACCCTTTCTCTCTACTTCTTGGCAACCATGATGTGAGCTGCTCCGCCCATGCTCTCCGTCATGCCCTCCCCACCATAATGGACTGAAACCTCTGAAACCATGAGTCAAAACAAATCTCTCCCCTCTTAAGATGTTTTCCTCAGGTATTTGTCTCCGTAGTAGAAAAGCTAACTAACACAGTTATCATTTCTGCAAAGTCTCCTATTAGTTTTGTACTAAGGTAACCTGAAATTGTCTGCCTTGCCCCGAAATTCTCCTCCGCTAAGCATTCCCTGGCATTTTTCTTTTCTGTACTTTGTAATTGTTTTCACATAAAGTTTCTTTCTCAGAAATGTGCAATGTATAATGTTTGTGTATATGCCTAGTTGTATGCCGGATATTCCTTGGTACGTGATCATCTATAAAAAAAAATCAAATCATCCAGAAAAGTTCTAAGAAGTAAATAATCCTAATTCTATGCCTCAAAGAAAAGTGTGAGTTATGCTTTATCGAATATTCTTCCAGACATCATTTCCCTTTCTCCATGGGATTTCATATAATGTGTTATTGCATGTAAACTTTGTGAAATAATTATTTTAAACATTAAATCATGGCTGTTTTCCAAGTTAATAGGTTGATCTATGTTCAATGTCATGAATTTTAATGATTGCTTATTTCATTGTATGTATATCCAACAATTTATATAAGTTACTCATCATTAGTGGATATGTAAGGTATTTCAGTTTTTTTAGATCATTATAAGCAATACTGCAGCAACAAATATACTGTGCATTCTTTTCAAAGAAGAGCAAATTATAAAACTGGCATATTCTTTACAGAATATACATATTTGCCAATTTTATAACTTAATATAACTGCCAATCCTTCAGCAGGTTGCATCACTTTATCAGTACTTGGTTTTTATCACTAATTTAAAAACATTGCTAATTTATTTGGTGAAAATTTTCTCATTTTTATAGGCATTCCTTTGATTGCTAGTGACATTAAAGTTGTATTATTTTCAATTCCATTGGTTATTTATATTTTTATAGAAATTGCTTGCTAATATTATGAAGTTATTATGCATTTTATTTAGTTTTTTAAAAAGCAATATTAATCCTTTGTTACTGGATTGAATTATTTTTCTCTTTGTTGTTTTTTCAACCTTGCTTATCAATGACCTATTGACTTCTGTTTTATTTATATTATACAGAAGTTTAAAGCCTGCATATTACAGTGAACACAATTTTATAAGAATTTAGAAAGGCCTAAGGTATAAAGAACATGTTTATCAATACTTTCTTCTACAAATTCTATGGTGTCTTTTTATAATAAATGAAATAATTCACCTGGAATCTATTTTGCAGCAGGAAATAAAGTGGGGATTCAACTTTTCTTCTTCAAAAAGCTAGTTAGTTTCCCCCCATTTCCTTCCCACATCCATCACATGCTGAAGCTCTGTCCATGCACTTGAACCTTCTGCATTTCCTCTCTTGGAGAGAAAACGTGTTGCATTGTGAGTTGCTTCTCTTATCATCTCTCTGTTAAACACATAAATCAGACAAGGTAAACTTGGTCAAGTTTCAGGGATTTTTGGTCTCTTTATTCTCAAAGCCTTTGTTGTTGATTAATAGAAACCTTCCAATGCCCGTGGCATTTTTTGTACTAGAGATTGTTTATAAAGTTCCCCTTGGCAACTCTTGGACCAGTTTTAATGGGTCTCTTGTGTGTTTCAAGATCCCTTTGAAGTCTGTGGGGACAGTGTGTGCAGAACACAGACATGGAGGTGTGTAAGGTGTGAGTATTAGCTGAATAGAAATGAGAAGGAGAGATTTTCCAGAAAAGCTTTAGGCAGAGGCTGGCTATTTAGAAATATTTATAGACTAATGACAAACAGGACAGAAACAATGTGCCAAGACTTTGGAATGTTAAATAACGAATTTCCATTGTTTCTCACTTGCTTATAAAAACTGCAAAATCTGTACATGAGTGCTCTAAGTCCTCTACCCCACCACCAGTCCTCCCTATGACACGAGATTGTCCAGAGCTAGAGCTGGAGGCTGCCAGGTGCGCAAGACACCTGGCATCAGGGGAAACTTCATTCAGCATTCATTTTACCCTCCTCGCATTCAGGGGAACATCCCTCTTTCTCAATAGCTCCTTTCTACTGCATCCTTTCTTGCAGAACATAAATACACAGCTTGCCCTTATCTGCAATTTCACTTTCCACAGTTTCTGTTGACCATTTTCCAAAATTATTAATATTTGTCTTAACTCTTTCAAGAGGACACACTCACATAAATTTTACTACGATAATTGTTATAGTTGTTGTATTTTATTATTGTTGTCAACTTCTTCCTTTCCTCATGATAGGATGTGTGTATAGGAAAAAAAGCTTAGTGTATACATCGTCATAAGTTTTGGACATGGTGTTGGGCACTGTCTATGGCTTCAGATGTCCCCTGGGGGTCTTGGAATGTGTCTGCTGTGGAGAAGTGGTGGTATTGTGTTGTCTCTTGTATTAAAGATGATTATACCCCTTCCTACCCCTCTATTCTCCTCTAGCTCTACCATTTCCCTTCCTTGCCTTTGCAACAGATTTTTCACATTTGCTCTATCCAGCCCACTGTAGTCTGGCTTCCATCCCCCTGTTCTCTCACTTACTTCTCCTAAGGCCACCCACTCATGGTCTCTTATTGATCATGCAATTGCTGTTTCCAGAGCAAAATACACTTCTCATGTAAACTATCAGGCATTTGAGCTTCACTATTTTCTCTTTTTCAAACCTGTTGACTTTCTGGACCCCATGCGAACACTGTCTCTAGGTTCTCCTAACACCCCCAGAAGAGAACTCCAGCATCTGCACTCTCTCCTTTCCTCTAGAAATCTCTGGAAAGCAGATGCTCTTCCCTGCACCCGCCCTTCTCCCAGAAACCTTTAGCAAGGTTATTTCCTTGGTTCTTATTTTGTTTTCCCATGCTCTATACTATCTTTGATAAATTTTCTCCAAACCACTACTTAAAAAAAAATCTAACCATTGTGACTCCCTGAACCTATTTTGTCAGCCTAGTTCTTTCTCCTGAAGTCCATAATTGTGTTTTCTGTTGCTTAATGATCATCTTGAAATGATTCCTACAGAACCTTATACTCAACACACATACAATTAAGCTTATTATTTTCTCACACCTGGGTTTCCATGCCTCAGACAGCACCTTAAATATTCTACACCTGTCACTCTCAGGTCATTTTCCCCCTCCTCACCTCCCACCACCAAGCAGTCACCGAGTCCTGTACATTCTTCTTTGTCCCGTCTCCACCATCCATCCCTTTCCCAACTATACTGCTACAACTGTTTAGTGAGCAATCCTGCTTTCTGTACCTCTGCATGCACAATTCAATAGAAAAAAAAATGAAAGTCACAAATACAAGTGACAGGCAGAATTTTAATTTTTTAGTAACCACATTAAAAGGAGAAAATAAGTGACATTAATTTTAATAATATATTTAACCCAGTGCATCAAAAATGTTACCCTAACATGGAATAAATATAGAAAGGATTAACAAGATAGTTTTCGTTCTTTTTATCATGCTTAATTTTGAAAGTCAACAAGTACTTAACAGTTAGAGCAGATCTCAGTTGTGGGGAGCTGCAGTTCTCATACCCGATAGGCACATATGGCTGGAGATCACTATCCTGAATAGTGTGGGTCTCTACCTTTGTATGTGCTATTCCCTCTTCTGGTAACACCTGTCGCTAGTACCTCTGCTAAAAAGACTTCTTTTTCCTTCAAGTGACTATTCAAGCTCCTCCTCCCAAAAGTTGCTGCTAGAGCAGCTTAAATAGCCTTTATTCATTCTTCATTCACTTGACAGGACCAAGACTGATCTCTGGGCCACAGGCTTGTGGGATTCTAATGCCTGTATGAATTGTGTTAGCATCCCCATACTTTGCCAAATGTGGGTGACAGTGGCACCCTCAACATGAGTGAGCTATGTAAAGCACTTAGAAGTACACACATGAAGGCTCAGTTAGTGTGAGGAGTTGTCTCTATGGTTGTTACTCTAAGACTGCCTTAGGCACTACTCTGATGACTTTCAAGACCCATGACCTCCTCTGAATGAGCTCTGAGCTGATTAAAGGATTTATGAAACAGAAAGAAGTGCGAGGAAGTTTGCAGGTGCTTTTTATTTATTCCCCTCAGCAGCACTGCATGGGCACATATACATATTATATGTATGTGCATATGTCATCTACAAATACGTATTCAATGTATTTCTGAAGAATTGTGTCTACTCAGTAAAGCACTTTTCAATGGGAAAAACATGAGTTGTCACTTGTTTCATTTTCTTTCTGGGAAGGATAAACAAATTCAGTTACTTCAATTTTGTAGTAAAATAAAAATATCTCTGCTTTTGGTTTGCACATGTATGCAATAAATAAAGGTCACATACTCCTGAGGGTTTTTATAATAAACAGTAGTGATGCATTTACTGATACAAAGTATTATCTCCAATAATTAATAGTTAGAGGTAGTTCCTATCATTCCAAGAATAAACTTTTATTTTTTTTTTCATTTTTCTTTTATTATTCATATGTGCATACAAGGCTTGGTTCATTTCTCCCCCCTGCCCCCACCCCCTCCCTTACCACCCACTCCACCCCCTCCCGCTCCCCCCCTCAATACCCAGCAGAAACTATTTTGCCCTTATCTCTAATTTTGTTGTAGAGAGAGTATAAGCAATAATAGGAAGGAACAAGGGGTTTTGCTGGTTGAGATAAGGATAGCTATACAGGGCATTGACTCACATTGATTTCCTGTGCGTGGGTGTTACCTTCTAGGTTAATTCTTTTTAATCTAACCTTTTCTCTAGTTCCTGGTCCCCTTTTCCTATTGGCCTCAGTTGCTTTAAGGTATCTGCTTTAGTTTCTCTGCATTAAGGGCAACAAATGCTAGCTAGTTTTTTAGGTGTCTTACCTATCCTCACCCCTCCCTTGTGTGCTCTCGCTTTTATCATGTGCTCATAGTCCAATCCCCTTGTTGTGTTTGCCCTTGATCTAATGTCCACATATGAGGGAGAACATACGATTTTTGGTCTTTTGGGCCAGGCTAACCTCACTCAGAATGATGTTCTCCAATTCCATCCATTTACCAGCGAATGATAACATTTCGTTCTTCTTCATGGCTGCATAAAATTCCATTGTGTATAGATACACAAAACAGGATAGTTTTCCTAAATTCTTTATCACTCTGTAGATTGTTGGTATAGAAGAACTACTGATTTTTGTATGTTGATTTTGTATCCTGCCACTTTGCTAAAACTGTTTATGATGTCTAAGAGTTTTTTTTGATAGATAGTTAAGGTCTTTCAGGTATAATTTATCATATGCTAATAGGTATATTAAAAAGGGCCATATCCAGTTAGTTATCACAAGCCTGTTTGCTCTTAAGCTAAGTAATTGCTCAGTAACTCATATTTCTTTTTTGTTTAAGCACAATGCAATAGCAGAGGCTTGTTCCTGACTGGAGACCAAATGGCTCTGCTGTTGCTGGCAGGTGACTTGAAGGATAAATATCCAGAGTATGTGTTGGGAGTGAGGCAAAGGGGGAGAAGGAGGAGCTGTGCTCAGATAATTGTAGAGAAAATATTTCCTCCAGTCAGGTCACACATGCCCTTGCTTGCCCTGTTTGTAGGCAAGCTGTGATCCTATTTGTCCTCGAGTAACACTTCTGCCTCAGTTCCCTTGTGAGCGCAGGCATATGAATCTGAAGGTAATCATGCTTACATGTCTGAAGGCTATAGTCCACACATGCTATATTACAATGTTTGCTCATCTTGCAACACAGGCATGGTTTCCTGGATGTTGTCAGAGATGACTAACATGTGGTTTTAGTACCTTTCTTTCTACCCGTCCCCCCATCATTTGTGACTTGTTCCTTAGAAGGAAGCTATTTAACATATGGAAACACTTTGTCCCTTTAACACTCTATAGGGTTGTTGAGTTCATATATCATGAAGACAAATAACTACAACCATGGGGGGAAAATTCATCACATTTGAATAAAGTAACTTGTGAGATACTAAATTCTTTAATGGTGTAGAATTATTTTTGCAAAATAATCCCAATTTTTGACTTACCTATACATAATTGTGAAAAGAAATACTATCCTGAGAGCCAAGAGTTAGTAAATAACAGATTATAATTATTAAAAAGAGAAAATATTTTATTTTCTATGTAGCTGATTATAATTTGTTGTATTTAGGTTGACATAATCAACTATTCAGACCAAATTTACATTTTCAAGACAGCTTCTATAGTCATAGCCATTTGTATTTTCATAAGTAAACTGTGTGACCCATGTCACTGTTTTCATATGTCTATGCTGATGGAGCATATAATAAATCATATGTCTTGTGAGGGCAAGTATGTAATTCCATTGACACTTTTTAAAAAATTTTTTTTAATTTTTTATTCATTTATTCACATGTGCATACATTGTTTGGGTCATTTCTCCCCCTACTCCCTGCTCCCTCTCTCTCCCTCACCCCCCTCGCTTCCAGGCAGAACCTATTCTGTCCTTTTCTCCAATTTTGTTGAACAGAAGACATAAGCAATAATAAGAAAGACAAAGCATTTTTGCTAGTTGAGATAAGGATAGCTATACAGAGAGATTCCTAGCATTGCTTCCATGTACAAGTGTATTACAACCCAAGTTGATTCATCTCTATCTGACCTTTTCACTAATTCCTGATCCATTTCCCATATTAACCTCTGTCACTTTAAGGTTTCTGTATTAGTTCCTCTGTAGTGGGGACATCAAACAGTTTTCATGTTACCTATCCCCATACCTCCAGTATGTGCTCTCCCCTTAGCATGTGACCCAAGTCTTACAACATTGCTGCATTTGCCCTAGATCTAAAGTCCACAAATGAGGGAGAACATATGATTTTTGGTCTTCTGAGCCTGGCTAACCTTGCTCAGAATGATGTTCTCCAATTCCATCCATTTACTTGCGAATGATAAGATTTCATTCTTCTTCATGGCTGAGTAAAACTCCATTGTGTATAAATACCACATTTTCTTAATCCATTCACCAGTGGTGGGGCATCTTGGCTGTTTCCATAACTTGGTTATTGTGAATAGTGCTGCAATAAACATGGGTGTAACCTGTGTCATTGACACTATTTAGAAATGGAAATTGGCTCTGTTGATACGATTTACAGTAAAAATTGTTTATGAATCACTAGTCTACAGTAGCATTTTTCTTTTCTTTTTTATGGTACTAGTGTTTGAACTCAGGGCTTTATGCTTGCTAGGCAGGCACTCTACAACTTGAACTACTCTGCCAGGCTTATGGTAGCATATTCAAACCAAAAACATAAATAAGTTTGGAAAAGTTGAATCTTATACCTTTACTAGAAGAAAAGCAATGCATTTAGGCATAGTGTAGACTGTATGTGGTTAAGGGAAGCATTTAACATTTTAAAATCCTTTTTCCCCAACTACTGTTAACCAAAACCATTTGTTTTTTGTTCATGAGCTGTCTAACATCCTTGGGATAACCAAGGTTCCAAAGAAAACAGTTTGGGAACTGTGGATTTAGGGGAAATGAAAAAAAAAAGCCCATCTAAATCTGTATATAAATTATAGCCAACCAACAACAGACCTGCACACTTACATATATTAATTATACAATGTGACTAGTACAATCTTTCCAGTTTCTTCTGGAAAGACTGTGTATTTTAAACTATGGTTGTTATGGCTGTGATTATTGAAGAATACATATTAAGATCTCAATATTATCAATAAAAGACCTATAAATGGCTACCACATGTGTGTGTGCAAATATGCACAAGGCTCTCCAGAAGGACAATTCACATTGTATTGTATGAGAAAAGCACCCCCAGAATAAATCATATAGGTGTAGATGTACACAAGTGTACAAATGTACACATATATTTATATACATACACACTGCATACATTTAGAATTAGGGAATAAAAGTGAATTCAGTAAACATGTTAGACCAGTGAAACAGAAGTATAACTTGATCTTACCCCAAAGTGTGAAGCTTTAGGTAAGGAAATTTCTCTATGTCTCCTCCCTTCAAAATGTCTTTTCTTATTAAAAACTTCCTCCTTGTACAGGACTGTTTAAAGCAATGTGTATTATGTCTTCTCTTTGGGAAATACACCTTTAAGACTCACTATGTTATGATGGCAAGAAAGAACTCTGGTAGTTAATAGTCAGAGAGGATTTTTGAACTTCCAGGGGTCTGAAGTTTTCTTTTCATTTAGAGGTAACCAATGTCCTAACTTCTATGTAATTAATTTCTTGCTTTGCTTTTACCTCTTATTTATGCATCCTTCAAAAATATGAAGTAGTTTTGTCTGATTTGTAACTTTATATGAGTGAAATAATTCTGCATGATTTCCTTGCTGATTGGCATTGTTAAGATTCATCTATGCTGTTGCATATGCATGCTGCTCTGACTTATTCATTTTCTTATTATGTATTATTTCATTATATGGATAAATAATAATTTATTCATTTTATTTTTGATACATATTTTGGAGGAAGCTGGTACCATTGAGCAGAAGCTTAGAAGATAGCCATCAAGATGTGTTCAATTTGTATCCAAGTGATGTGAGTTGGTTAAGACTGTCATATTTCTGACCTCTAGAACTGTAAGACCATAAATTTGTGTTGCTAAAGCTACTTAATTTGTGGTAATGCATTATGACAGCCATAGGAAACTCATACACTAATACCAAAACATGGCGAAGACAACAATAAAAGGATAAGCAACTGGCCAATTTCATTTATAAACATAAGTGCTAACCTAATAAAAATATTATCAAACTAGGACAAGTTGCTGAAGCAGGAGTGGTTGCTGAAGCAGGAGTGACTTGAGGATGACTTATTTTGGTTTTATCTATACTTTTCCATCTTAGAGAAAAATGGACAGGAATCCTAGAAAAGAATGATATCCTATTGGTTATATCTTTTTGAAGAACCCTGACTAGGAGGATCTGAAATGGTGACTGGGGCACAGATGCAGACAGTGTGAACTCCATGAATCAGGGACCTTGCTGAGACACTGGAACCATGCTTGTTGGAGGTGAAGTGCCAGGGGGAGTTGAGACTTTGACACCCTGAACCCTTAGCCTGTGGAAGTCTTCTCCATGCCACAATACACTGAGAGAACAGGTGGGCCACCACCCTCATGCTGCCACAGGCTATGGGCTCCAAACGTGCTTGGGAGACCTTTGGCAGCCCAAACAGGTGAGTGTCAAGCATCACACAGTATCCCTCAGCCACCCCCGGAATAAACCAGCAACCCCACCCCCCACCAACAGACTGATCTCCCCTGCAAAAAACAAAACAAAACAAAACAAAACTGAACAATAAACAATGGAACTGAAAACTAGCTCACAGCAGAGGGGTGGGGTTTTTGAAAGTACACCAGAGACAGGGAGAGGGGTAAGGAGCCAAACTCACATGAAACATCAGTAAACAAATGGCAAGAGGGCTGCCAGCAGGTGGGAGATAGTCTGCTGCCTGAAGTAGGGAAGGAGCGAAGGTGGCAGACTACAGGGCTCAGTTCTTGGGGACCCACAGTCAGATGGCTCTGCAGCATTGAGGAACAAACAGTGGACCATCACAACACGCTGACAGCAGCAGCTGGCTGATGGATCACTGACCTTGCCCTTGCCCCATGGAAAGGGAACAAGGCAAAGAAACAAGCCCCTAGTAAACAAGCACAGAAATAAGCCAACTCCAATGCAAGACAACTAGTAGATGCAGAACTGCCACACCTCACTGTGGCAGAAGCTGACCAAGCAGCAGCTGCTGAAAGACAGAAGAAAAACAAAACAAAACAAAACACTACCCACAGGCCAACCACAAACAAGACTAAGAAAGAGATTCTGCTTAAATACCAACACCAAGACTGGATACTGGAGGAGTAACACCAAAACTAAAACTAAGACTGAAATTCTATTGATCCTGAACCTGCAGTTTTTGTTTGTTTGTTTCTTGTTTGTTTGTTCATCTCTCTTCATTGATTTCTTTGGGTTTTTTGTTTCTTTTGTTTTGTTGTTTTTTGTTTTATCACTGTGAATTAGTTAATACTAAATTATACTCAGGGACAGAAACAGCACACACACAATTAGCTAAAAACCCAATACAGCCACAAAACAAAATTTAACCAAGGGAAAGAAAACAAGTGACTGAAATCACCAGCAAGCCTATCAAGAACAGTTACATGATGCCAATAAGAATGATGGGAAGAAGAAAAAGGGATGGAAACCATTCCCTCCCAAAATAATTTAATGCAGGATTCAGAGGGAAATGAAGGAAATGGATACCTAGCACCAGCCTCCAACAAAACAAAGATAAATGATGCCAAGGAACACAATGATGTCCACAAGAACATTCTTAAAGAAGATATTCTGCAAGTAATCACTGAGAATTTCATGGAGATGATACTAGATATGGTTAACCAAAATGTACAAGAGGCACTCAAGAAATTTCAAGACACCAAAAATAAAGAATATGAGAAGACACAAAAACAAATAAATGAACTTATAGGAGCTCTAAATGAACACCAAAGTGAAACAGAGAACATTATAAATAGGGAGATAAATGAATTAAAGATGAAAATAGACAATATAAAAGAGGAAGTGACCCATGGTATGGAAAACCTCAGAAAAAAGAATAAAACAGAAACAGAAAACGCAATGGAAGGCCACTCCAGCAGACTAGAACAAGCAGAAGACAGACTCTCAGAACTTGAAGATAAAATAGAAATTAAAGAAAAAATTGAAGCACTATTAAACAACTCAAGACCTGTGAAAGAAATATGCAAGAACTGACTGACTCCATCAAAACACCAAACCTGAGAATCATGGGCATTGAAGAAGGAGAAGAGGTCCAAGCAAAAGAATTCATAATATATTCAACAAAATAATAACAGAAAATTTCCCAAATCTAGAGAAAGCTACACCCATTCAGGTACAGGATGCTTGCAGGACACCAAACAGACTTGATCAAAATAGAAGTACACCCATGACATATTATCATTAAAACAACAAGCACAGAGCATAGAGAAAGAATATCGAAGGCTGTAAGAGAGAAAAAACAAAGAACATACAAAGGTAAACCCATGAAAATCACAGCAGAGTTCTCAACAGAAACCTTAAAGCAAGAAGAACATGGAAGAGGTATTCTGGGTACTGAATGAAAATAACTTCAACCCTAGCATACTACCCAGCAAAACTATCATTCAAAATAGATGGAGCAATAAAAGTCTTCCATGATAAGCAGAAATTAAAACAATATATGACCACCAAGCCTCCACTAAAAAAGATTCTTCAAGGAATTCTGCACACAGAAAATGAAAGCAAACAAAACCATGAGAGGACAGACAACACTAAACCACAGGAGAAGAAAAGAAAAGGAATCAGAGACTAACATTAATTCAGCTGCACAATCAAACCCTCAAACAACAAAAACAACTAAATGACAGGAATCACTACATAATTACCAATACTAACACTGAATTTTAATGGACTTAATTCCCCCATAAAAAGACATCGTTTGGCAAACTGTATTAAAAAAGGAAGATCCAACAATCTGTTGCTTACAGGAGACCCACCTCATCAACAGGAACAAGCACTGGCTTAGCGTGAAAGGCTGAAAGAAGATTTACCAAGCTGATGGTCCCCGAAAACAGGCAGGAGTAGAAATACTTATCTCAGACAAAGTAAACTTCAAACTTACATTGATCAAATGAGATAAAGAAGGACACTAATACTCATAAAAGGTGAAATACACCAAAAGGAAATAACAATTATAAACCTATATGCACCCAACGTCAATGCACCCAATTTCATCAAACATACTCTGAAAGACCTAAAAACATATATAGACTCCAACACAGTGGTAGTGGGAGACTTTAATACCCCCCATCACCTATAGATAGGTAATAAAAACAAAAAAACCAATAAATTCTAGAACTAAGTCACACCATACAGCAAATGGACCTAGCTGATGTCTACAGAATATTTCATCCAACTACTGTATAATATTTGTTCTTCTCAGCAGCCCATGGAACCTTCTTCAAAATTGATCATATTTTAGGGCATAAAGAAAGCCTCAGCAAATATAAGAAAATAGAAATAACCCCCTGCATTCTATCTGATCTCAATGCATTAAACTAGAATCCAACAACAAAAACAACAGTAAAAAACATGCAAACAATTGGAAGCTGAACAATGCATTGCTCAATGATCAATGGGTTATTGATGAAATAAAAGAGTAAATTAAAAAGGTTCCTGGGAGTTAATGAAAATGAAAACATGACCTACAGGAACCTATGGAAAGGTAGGACAGCAAAGGCAGTCCTAAGAGGAAAGTTTATAGCCATGAGTGCATATATTAAAAGGACAGAAAGATCTCAAATCAATGACCTAATGCTACATCTCAAACTCCTAGAAAAAGAAGAACAAGCAAATCCCAAAAAAGCAGAAGGAGAGAAATAATAAAAACAAGGGCTAAAATCAATGAAACAGAAACAAAAAACCATACAATGAATCAATGAACCAAAAAGCTGGATTTTTGAAAAAATAAATATGATTGACAGACCCCTGCCAAACCTCACTAAAATGAGGAGAGAAAAAACCCAAATCAGTAAAATCAAAAATGTAAAAGGAGAGATAACAACAAACACCACAGAAATCCAGGTAATCATCAGAGACTACTTTGACAACCTATAGTCTAATAAATTTGAAAATCTTGAAGAAATGGACAGATTTCTAGATACTTAGGACCATCCAAAACTGAACCAAGAGGATATTAATCACCTGAATAGATTTATAGCACAAAATGAAATTGAAGTGCAATAAAGAGTCTCCCAATAAAAAAAAGTCCAGGACCTGATGGATTCTCTGTTGAATTCTATCAGATCTTTAAAGAAGAACTGATACCAACCCTCCTTAAACTGTTCCATGAAATAGAAGGGGAAGGAACACTGCCTAACTCATTTTATGAAGCCAGTATTACACTCATCCCAAAACCAGACAAAAGATACCTCCAAAAAGGAGAACTATAGGCCAATCTCCTTAATGAACACTGATACAAAAATCCTCAACAAAATAATGGCAAACTGAATCCAACAACATATCAGAAAGATCATTCACCAAGTTGGCTTCATCCTAGGGACGCAGGGGTGGTTCAACATATGCAAATCTAATATAGCATATCTAACTGCAATACAGCACATTAATAGAAGCAAAGACAAAAACCATTTGATCATCTCAAAAGATGCAGAAAAAGCCTTCGATAAAATCCAACACCACTTCATGATAAAAGCTCTAAGAAAACTAGGAATAGAAGGAAAGTACCTCAACATTGTAAAGGCTATATATGACAAACCTACAGCCAACATCACACTTAATGGTGAAAAACTGAAAATATTTCCTCTAAAACCAGGAATGAGACAAGGATGCCCACTATCCCCACTCCTATTCAACATAAGTATTGGAATTCCTAGCCAGAGCAATTTGGCAAGAAGAAGAAATAAAAGGAATACAAATAGGTAAAGAAACTGTCAAAATATCCTATTTGCAGACAACATGATCCTATATCTTAAAGACCCAAAAACTCTACCCAAAACTGCTAGACACCATAAACAGCTTCGGTGAGGTGGTAGGACACAAAATCAACTTACAAAACACATTAGCTTTTCTATACACCAATAACAAACAAACTGAGAAAGAATATATGGAAATAATTCCACTTACAATAGCCTCAAAAAAAAAAATCAAATACTTAGGAGTAAACTTAACAAAGGATGTGAATGACCTCTACAAGGAGAACTACAAACCCCTGAAGAAAGAGAACAAGAAAGACTACAGAAGATGGAGAGATCTCCTGTGCTCATGGATTGGTAGAATCAACATAGTAAAAATGGCTATACTATCAAAAGCAATCTACATGTTTGGTGCAATTCCCATCAAAATCCCAATGCCGTTTATCACAGAGAGTGAAAATTCTACCCTAAAGTTAAGTTGGAAACACAAGAGACTGCGAGTAGCCAAGGCAATACTCAGCAAAAAGAGCAATGCTGGAGATATCACAACACCTGACTTCAAACTACATTACAAAGCAATAGCAATAAAAACAGCATGGTACTGGCACAAAAACAGACATGAAGACCAGTGGAACAGAATAGAGGACCCAGATATGAATCCACACAGCTATGCCCACCTTATTTTTGACAAAGTTGCCAAAAATACACAATGGAGATAAGACAGCCTTTTCAACAAATGTTGCTGGGAAAGTGGTTATCCATCTGCAACAAACTGAAACTGGATCCATATTTATCACCCTGTACTAGTATCAACTCAAAATGGATCAAGGACCTTAATGGCAGACCTGAAACTCTGAAGTTAGTACAGGAAAGAGCAGGGAATACTCTGAAAGTAATAGGTATAGGCAAGGACTTCCTCAATAGAACCCCAGAAGCCCAACAGCTAAGAGAAAGAATGGACTAATGGGACTTCATAAAATTAAAAAGCTTCTGCACAACAAAAGAAATGATCTCTAAACTGAGAATACCACCCACCCACCCTTTGGGAGAAATTATTTGCCAGCTATACATCAGACAAAGGACTGATAACTGGAACATACAGGGAACTTAAAAAAACTAAACTGTCCCAAAATCAATGAACCAATAAAGAAATGGGCAAGTGAACTAAACAGAACTTTCTCAAAAGAAGAAATTCAAATGGCCATGAAACACATGAATAAATGCTCACCATCTCTAGCCATAAAGGAAATGCAAATCAGAACCACATTAATATTCCACCTCACCACTGTTAGACTAGCCATCATTGAAAACACCACTAACAACAAGTGTTGGCGAGAATGTAGGGAAAAAGAAACCCTCATACACCGCTGGTGGGAATGCGAGCTAGTACAACCACTCTGGAAAAAAATTCTGAGGCTTCTTAAAAATCTAAACATGGATCTGCCATATGACCCACTAATCCCACTCCTGGGTATATACCCAAGGGAATACGACACAGGTTACTCCAGAGGCACTGCACACCCATGTTTATTGCAGCATTATTCACAATAGCCAAGTTATGGAAACAGCCAAGATGTCCCACTACTGACGAATGAATTAAGAAAATGTGGTATTTATACACAATGGAATTTTACTCAGCCATGAAGAAGAATGAAATCTTATCATTCACAAGTAAATAGATAGAACTGGAGAACATCATTTTGAGCAAGGTTAGCCAGGCTCAGAAGACCAAAAATCATATGTTCTTTCTCATATACGGACTTTAGATCTAGGGCAAATGCAGCAATGTTGTAAGACTTGGGTCACATGCTAAGTGGAGAGCACATATGGGAGGTATGGGGATAGGTGAAACCCAAAACATGAAAGTGTTTGATGTCCCCACTGCAGAGGAACTAATACAGAAACCTTAAAGTGATAGAAGTCAATATGGGGAGGGGATCAGGAAGTAGTGGAAAGGTCAGGTAGAGATGAATCAACCCGGGTTGTAACACATTTGTACATGGAAGCAATGCTACGAATCTCTTTATATAGCTATCCTTAACTCAGCTAGCAAAACCACTTTGTCTTTCTTATTATGCTTATGTCTTTTCTTCAATAAAATTAGAGATAAAGGCAGCACAGGTTCTGCCTGGAAGTGAGGGCATCATGTCATGGGAGGGCCTGAGCAGATGCAAGTCAGCATCTGACCATTCAACATCCTTTTATAACTATGTGTTATAATTTATAATTATAGCATCAATTTTAATTTTTATTAGTATAAAATACTCTTAGAAAACGAGAAGTGGAAGGAAACTTCCTAAGCGTAACAAAGATAATCTACAAGGCCATGTAGTGGACATTGCACTAATTTGAGTCACACTGTAAGTTTCCTTTGAAACTGGGAACAAAACAGAGATTGTCACTTGTATGCATTGTATTGAAAACCCTAGTCAGCAGTGTATTGTAATCTTTTAGTGAAAAGGAAGTAACAAATCACCATTATTTGTACATGTTATGCCTGCCTATATAGAGAAAGTCCAAAAGAACTCCCTGATAAACTATTAGAGTTTTGACAAACATTCAGCAAGGTCATTGCATAAAAACATTCAGCAAGGTCACTGATACATACCAGGCACACAAAAGTGTTGAATAATATATCATAAATGACACAAGGAAATTTGAAAATTTTATTGAGAAACATTAAATATATACCATATTCATCAATTGGAAAATGTATTTTAAAGCTATTAATTTTTTCCAAGTTTATCTCTTTATAAATTCAAGGTTGTTCAAATCAAAATCCTAGCTGAGGATATTTTTGGGATATCTTGGCAAATTTTTCTAAACTTTATATACAAATACAAAAGGCCAGTCACTGAAAAATAATCTTAAAAAAAAAGTGGAAGGACTTTCTATAGCAGAATAAAGACACAATTTATTGCAAAGTGATAATAGAAAAAAAATCATAGTATTAGCATAGGAATAGAAAAATAGACCATTGGGAATAGACCAGAGAATCCAGACGCAGACTATCCATACACAACTGGCTCGTGACAAAGGAGTATTGCAGAGTAGTGGGCAAGCGGCAGCATTTTCAGTGAATGGTGAGGTGACTGGAATTCTATAAAGGCAGAACTGCAATTTCATCCTTACTTACATTATACACAATTGTCAATTCCAGGTAGATTGTTCACTTAAATGTGAGGGGAATTTTAGACTGTTTATAGGAATTAAATAGAAGAATGGACTTATGCCTTCAGAATAGCAAAGGATTTTAAAAAGAAGACCCCAAAACTCTAACTTTAGGGCTTTGCCCAAAAGGATTTGCCATCCCATTGTTTGTTCTGGGCTCCATTTGCTCTTCTTCTGCTTTGCTGGGTGTAATAGGTGGTGGACTCCTGCAAACTATGGGGCCCAAGCTCCCTTGCCAGCTGACTCTGGCTGCATCAAGTCAGTAAGACACATTAGGAGGGAGCATGAATGATGTCCCCCACCACCTGTGGTGGCTCCTCTGGCAGGGACTCTTTCTCCTCCTAGACAATCCCTCCTTCTAGGTTCCTATACCTAGGAAGCCCATTCCATGGGTTTAACTTCCCCCTTGAGGTGACAGCTCCTTAGCTCTGGTCAACTGACTTCCTCTTTTTGCCCCTCCAGGCTTGCGACTGGCAGATACTTCCTGCTGCACCTGGTCTCAGATCACCTCAGTATCCCCTGCATGCCTCTGCAGCAATTTGGACATTTTTGTGACTGGTTCTCCATATTAAATTTTCGCAATTGAACTGTGTGGGGGTGGTCCTTTTTTTCCTTGATTTTTTTTTTTGGTCTACTTGTTTCCCTGACTTATCTCTGAGTAATTCAGGAAAAGATAAATTCAAATTACATTAAAATTAGGAACTTCTGTCTGTCAAAAGCAACATATATTAAGGGAAAAGTCTAAATGTGTTTTATCACATTAGACAAGCAATTTTGAAAATAATGTTTTAAAAACCCTGACAAACCAATAGAAATATGCAAATATGCAGTATTTGCAATCAATTAGCTCATGTCACTGAATAAGGTTATATCCTTTCCAAAAAAAGGAAAATTCTCCTCTCTTTTTAATTTTTTTCCATGTTGTGGATATTAGCTAGCAATCCATCAGCATCAGTCCATTTTCTGTTACTATAATGAAATACTTGAAATAAGTTGAGAACTTATAAAGAAAAGAGGTTTCTTTGGCTAACAGTTTCAGAAGTCCACAGGCATGGCACTGACTTCGGCAGGGGCCTCATGGTGGATGGAGTACGTGCAAGTGTGAAATGGAGAGAACACACTGTGGGACACAAAGCCAGAGCACTTGGGCTCCTGTTAGAATGAAATTAATCCCTTCTGAGGATACACTCCGAGTGACCTAAGACCTCCCTAAAAGTTCCACCCCCTGTCAACATTGGCACACAGAGGACCAAGCTGGTAACTTATGACTCCTTGGTGGAAGAACCACATCCAGTCCTCAGCTCAACATCCACTGTCTGTTCATGCACAGTGTGCCATGGTCATATCACCTGCAATGCTTTAACTTGGTAAAGGTTTTCCTGGGGCAATTCCTGGCCTCAGCCTCAGGCCTTGGAGTACAAAGTGATTTTATAAACTTTGCATACTAAGAACATGGATAAAGAACTTTTCCCTAGATGATTTGGAACTAATCTTTCAAGAAAATTGATATTTGACTTAATGATTTTTTTCATATTTTTCTTATCTTCATATTGTTTTAAAATGGAGAACAGATTTTACTTAAAATTTTCTTTGAAAATAATCTTAAATAGGCTGCTCATACTTTATAAATGTAATTTGAATA
The DNA here is from genome assembly GCF_047511655.1 of Castor canadensis. NCBI lineage: Eukaryota > Metazoa > Chordata > Mammalia > Rodentia > Castoridae > Castor > Castor canadensis. The sequence goes on from NC_133398.1 coordinate 90,695,134, forward strand.
TTTGTATTCCATCCAAATGAAAGTTTTATTCTGTTAAGAATAAGATTGCTTAAAATTTTGTAACTTTACAAAGGTTTAAAAAAGTTAAGACACATATAACACGAGGACAACATTTGTGCTTAAACCCTTGTCTAACACATTCCCGAGGTGCCAATGCTGGTCCAGGCACCACACTTTGAGAGCCTCGGCCCCAACAGGTCTAGGAGTGGACCTGCCTCCTTTCCAGGGAGGCTCTAGCCCTGGCTGGCTTCCCTTCTTCTGCTTATGGTTTTGCAAATGGACTTGCTGTTCTGCTGTCTGTCCCCATTTACCCTGTTGGCACTCTTTACATGTTCCTTCTGTGCCCCTGCCTCATGCTTTGCCTTTACCTCATTAAATTTAAGACCACATACAAACTGCTTTTTAAAACAAGAAAAGAAAAAAAAAGAGAGAAGATAAAAGCAAAAAGCTAGCCCTCCTAACTCCAACTAAGGTCAATAAGAAATACCATGAAAATAGCATGCTTTCTTCCTGAGAGAAATCAGGGAAGGAAGCAAACCTAAACTCTGGTCTGGCTGCTGGTTTTCACTCCCAAAGCTACAAACTGATATGTTTTTCAGCTCTAGGCAACTTGAACTAAATTAGACTGCCAGGGCGTTCTCTGCCCCAGGCCAGCCAGCCTTTACTTGGTGGTGCTGGTAGTGTGGCTTCGAGTGACAGCAGACCTAGCCTCACTCAGAGACTTGCGCAATGGGACACCCTGGCTTTCCAAACACCGTTCTCCCCATCTTTTCCTTGATGTGAACAATAAAATTCAGGTCACTTCTCTACAGAAGATTTTGCTAGAAGGTGAGTGTAAGGATGCCCAAGAGAAGAATGAATATAGGAAGAGAGCCTGTGGGTAGAAGATTTCAGCCTTGCATACACACCCCACAGCTTCCTTACGCTTCAGCTTCCAAGGAAAGTCCAGATTTCCACTCCTGCCTCTCAGCAGAGGAAAAATTCTGGAATCCAGTGACTGGTGGCCAGATGACATGATTCTTCACCAGGGACGAAACTTGGAAAGCTTGGCAAGAAAACTTGCATATTATTTCCATAGGCATTTGATGTTTGGCAATGAAGAAAAATACCCCAAGTGATACCTGAATACAGATATTCACAATTCACTCTGTATCGTTTATTTCTGTTTTCCTGGTATACATTCTCTTAAAAACAAAGTTTTATGTAAAAACATGTGAGAAATTCTCAGATTGCTGAGCCTTCAGACACAGATGAAAGACTCCAGAATGGTTGCGAACTAAACTCTCCTTCCGATGTGCAATTTTCTAAACATCAAAATGCGTGTATCACACCGAGATGTGGCTTCCCAACTAAACTGCATGACAAGCACGCCACTCGTCATCCCATGCACCATCTGGATGCTTTATTTGTCATAAAACACAAGTGTTCATCAAAACTCTTGGACAGGTAAGCTGTGATCCTAACCACATTTTTGCTACTATGGAGGCAAGGGTAGAATCTAGAATTCATGTCTGACTTTTCTTTCTTAAGCCTTTTCACATCTTGACAGATGATTTTATTGAGACGAAATCTGGGGAGCCGAGCAGTGTTATGGGACCATACTGGTTAGAGGGTCAACTAGAGGCACATTAATCCTTCTTTTCTCTGTGTGCAAGAATTTGTGTCTTTTCTCAAAACTTTCGTGTCTGCCTGTGAGGGATGAACCATGAGGCCATTTCAGCAGTTGCCCCCTGCTGAAATGATGACCTAATAATGGTGGGAGGATGGGGCTCTTTTGGGAGCTGGGATGAAGAATTCTTACCATGGATGTCCTTGGAACCTTGTATATTAGTGACTTAGACCTGTTTATGGCCATAAATTTAAGAACCTGGCTTGGAAGACAGCTCTCTGCTATCTAATCTAGGAGACTAGATCTTATACCAGGACAATATGTCAATTGCAGACTAGACACTATACCTCACTCTTGTGATTTTTATCTTCTCAGAAACCCATGAAGTTCATTTCAAACTCTGGGTTTCTGATTTAGTTATTATTGAACTAACAGTCAAAATTTAGAACAGAGTTTAGAATATGCCTTTCAAACTTCGTGTCATCTCTGTTGTTTGCCTTATATAAAACAAAACAAAACAAAACAAAACAAACTTCCCATCCTCTGTCCTGTTCAAGACCTACTCCTGGCCTGTTCACATGAGATGTGGCATCTATCACCCATCTTTATCTGGCATTATTACATTTGGCCTTCCATTTCTGTGGTTTCTGCATCTATGAATTCAACCAACTGTGAATCGAATTTTTAATTCCAGATTGTTCAAAAAAAAAAAAAAAACCCTTGAATTTACCTTGCACCAAGCACTATATTGCATCCATGCAAAGATGATGTGGGCAGACCCTCTATAGCCTCTCACCAACACACAGATCCTCAGTCTCTCCAGCTCTTGTTTGAGCATTGTTTGCCTCTCATCTCATTTGTGTTCTATGTGTTCTATGTAGCCACAATGATATTATATTTCTACTGATCATGTACTGACTGGGTTTTTTTTTTTGGTTCTATTATCTAAATAATACAGTGTAGCAAATATTTCTGTGACATTTATGTTGTATTCAGTATTAGATGTGACTTAAAGCATATGGAAATGAAGTTAGGTTTTATGTTAAAATGACACCATTTTATATTAGGGACTTGAACATCCACGGATTTGGGTGTCCGTGGAGGTGGGAGGAAGATCCTGGAACCCAGCCCTTGTGGATACTGAGGAATGACTATTTCTTTTAGGGTGACATGCAAGCAATTAGCTATTAACTTTTAAAATCATGCAATGTAGTGTGTTGATAGTTATCAAGACTGCTGCTAGGCTTGTGATGACATTTCTTACCCTGTACTCTGAACAGAATTAAAGTCTTCTCATTATTAATTCTTTCACTCCTTGTTAGCAAAAATAATTGATAGATCAAGTTGGTTCCTATTCAAAACCTTCACTAATGAGCTCATATAGAATTCAGGAGTAATTTCAACTATATATTTAGAAACACTATGGGGTTTCATAAAGTTTATTTTTTCTCCTAAGTGTTTCCATTTTTTTCTTGTCCTAAAATCCTACAGTTCCTTATTTCTTACATGCTTTCTCTTTTGATAAAAATGTATGGTGCTGGCAAGAAGGGAAGAGGGAGGAGGTGGGGAAGGAATGGCTACGGTATCTAACTTTTCCTTGATTTGGCTTTGGCATCTTTTTTCTTCACTGGAGTCCTAATTGCTTCCACACTCAGGGAGAGACAGTGTGATTGAGTGTCATGGTGTTGGTTTTGGAGCAGCAGGGTTAGTAAGATTCACTCCTGTATCATTAGCTCCCTACCTTTGCCACTTTGGGCAGGTTCTTTAACTCTTTGAACCCCAGATGTATCTTCTGTCAAAGAGAAAATTCATTTACCTCAAAAGGCTGGTTCAGAGAGTATGCACGTGAGGCACTATGTTCAGAGCCTGGTAAAGTCTAGTCTCCAGAAACACCTTCTGTCTCAGGGACAGAGTGAGGGTACCTGAGTTTCCATCCTGGAGAACTCACCATTACCCACAGATTTGGGGAATCTTTTTACTTCCCTCAAACTTTGCTTCTTCCTCTAGTAAGAATAGGGGAGGGCTGCACTCACAGCCCTCAGGGACCCAGAACCCCAAACCACACTGCAATTTCTGCTTTCTGTGGTCTGGGACTCTTTCCCTTGCTGCTGATTGATATACCTATTAATCTCTCAGGCAACTTCCCTCATCCTCTCATCCCTGAACATTTGTCAGGACTTTCCATCCTGATACTCACACCAATTCCCCCTCTAAAGCTCTTGCCCTCTCCTTTTGATCTTTTCCTTGGTTGACTTGTATGTATGAGAATTTATGGGACTGAAAATCTAATTTTCCCCATGATAGAGCATGATGGTTCTCCGGGCAGCTGATACCAACACAGAGCAGTTTTCACATGACAGGACTGACTGGAATCTCCTCCTTTCTCTGCCTCCTCATCAACTTCTGATATTGGACGTTGCCTCAGGCCTGGGCTTACTCTTGGCTTCTGCAGTTTATAGGGTCTAGCAATTCTGAAGACTTCTTGTCTAGATTCCTTATGAAAGTCTGCTAAAACTTCTGACTTTGACTTCTGCCTCTCAACTTTAAGGTAAAAATCTCTCAACACCTTTTCACATATGTGTGGATTTTGGCATTTTCTTTCCCATCTGTTATGTGATAGTAGTGTCTTTCTGCCTTTCAGGTGTGCTGTGAGAGACCTCCTATTTTCCACCAATCATCTTCTCTTCTGTCTTTTGTTTTTTCTCATCCAGATTTATAGTAATTACCTTCACTTCTGAGTTGGATTTTTTAAAAATAGAAACTTTTCATCTGTAACAGAGGCCAAAAGGTAGCAGTTGTCAGGTGAACAAAGGAGATATGCATTCTGCTCCCAGATGAAGGGGTCACAGTCAGAATTTGAGACTCATTGTTGTTATTATTATTTACATGAGGTGAGATCATGGACAACCTGCTTGACTTTGGACCTTCCATATCCTCACTTATAAAATCTTTTCCATATCTATCTTGGGAAGAATAAGTGAGATAGCATAATAGTGCAAGTTGATTAACTTAAATATGAATTTGAATGTAGTCTATTATTATTGTCACAAAGGAGATTAGTTACAGGGTGTTAGGTACCATAGCAGATGCTGGAGAGACCCTACGGAATTTGCTTCTAAACATCAAAGTCTGGTTGTTTCAAAAACCTTACTTACCTGAGAACTTTATTGCAGCTGCTGTACCACACTCAATGGGTGAGCAGGGAAAACTGAAAGGCCTAAGATGGATGCATGTTTTGGTTTTCTTACCCCAAGCATTCCCTTTACTTTCTTCCTCAGTTCCCCAAAGGGTCTGAGCTATCTGGCTATGGCAGTAATTGTCTTGGTAAACACACCTTTTCTTGGCTTCTCCTTTCCCTCTCTCTTGGTCATCTTTTCTAGAGTTACCTCACAGATCAATTTTAGCCAAATCTTTGCTTCAGAAGCTGCCAAGTCAAGGTCTGTTATCTCCCTAAAATAATTCATTTCTGAAAAGAAAATAATTCCATGACAGATTGTGAAGCAAGCAAAACTTCACTGGTTCTTATTATTTTTTCAAAACAATGCTTAGGGTCTTCTTTGTATTAACATATTTGTCTGGCTTTTTTGTTTTTGTTTTTTTAAAATAAAAGGAGGTTATCACACGCATCCAAGAGCTCATATGTCTTGACCATGAGAGTTCAGAGAGCAGTGAGCCAGGAAGGATGGTATGTTAGGCTGAATAATGGCCTCTCAAAAGGTTGTCATCCCTGGAATTTGTCAGTTACCTTACATGAGGCAAAGGAACATTACATATGTGATTAATTTAATGGTTTTGAGAAGAGTGGGTTTCCCTGGATTATTCAGGTGAGTCCTTCATGTGATTCATCTATGTTTATGGAAGAAAAGCAGAAGAGAGGCAGTGAGTGTGTGCCTATGGAGGCAGAGGTTAGATAATGTGGTCACAAGCCAAAACACATGGGCAACTTGTAGCAGCAAGGACAGATTCTCCCTGGAGGGAACACAGCTCTATATAAATACCTGAATTTCTGCCAAGAAATACTGATTTTGATCTTCTGGCCTCCGTAAATGCCAGAGAATAACTTTCTTTGACTTTTAGCTACCAAGTTGGTGGTTATGTGTTCCAGCAGCCATGGGAAATTGACACAGAATGGGGAGGATTGACGGTGGAAGCCTGCAGCATCTGCTTAGGTTGAGTCGTCTGCTTTTCAATCTCTGAGACAAGTCAGGGGCTAAGCTCCATACTGCAGCTGCCTTGAGTGTCTGTGGAAGCCCTCATGGCAATGTCATGGTCCAAGGAGGAAACCACACCTGATCCCAGGAAAGCACCCAACTTCTGTTCTTTGCCAAGATTTATTCCCTTTCACATGCACACATTCACATCCTTCCTTTCGCCTCATTTGCCTCTAAGAACTTCAAACTTTCTTAACATTCACTCGTCCATGGAAGAGTGAAGGAGTAAGCATTTTTCTTTGCATGGAAGGAGTCTACAATTGCCTGGGCATTAATGCCCATTTTACTGATGCTGCTATATGTAGACAATTATTTGTAAAACAATTTTTGATCCTGTGTTCAGATCTCTTTGCAATGCAACTTTTCTATTCTTCCTATTAAGAGGTTGAGTTCATTTCCTTGGCCCTTCTGTCTGGACTATCCTTGTGATATCCAGCTGAATGCTTCAGTTCTGACCTTGACCTTTGGAAGTTGTACATACTTCTGTCAGCTGTCATGGAACTCTGTTGCCCTGTGAAGAAATCTAGGTAATCTGCAGAAAAGTGAGACACACACGGGACTGAGATGAATGCCAAGTTGGAGGCAAGTTAAAAGCAGCCAATCCTCAGCCAACTGTAGACACATGAGTGAACTTATTCAAGGTCAGCCAAGCCTAACCCAGATCACCAGAAACACTCCAGTGAAAGACTCATGAGCTAAATAAATTGTTGTTTTAAGTCATTAAATTTTGGGATGATTTATTATGCAGCAACAGATAATTGAAACACCATGTGTTAGGGTTTCTCACTGTTCCATCCATGCTACAACACCATGGGCTGTGACCACAGCCTCTAGGTCTGTGTATTTTCTCTCCTGAAACTCCCATAAAGTCCCTAGGGCCACTCCTAAACATGTACTTGGAGCATTAGAGAAGGAAATGATAAACAAAGTATTAGTAGAGGTTACTTTTCTTTGGGAGTAAGCTTAGCAAAGAATTATGAAGACCTCTAAGCATTTAAGAGTAATGGAAATATTAAAACTTACCAGAGTTGCTGTAAACTTGTTTTCCATCATGCTAACATTTTTTAAGTAGGAAAACTTAGAAATTGTGTTGTGAAGCCAAACAGTTTTAATGGATCTGATGAAAATTTGACTTTCTATTCTTGTAAGAAACAGGTAATTAATAGTTATATTTAGGGATAGCTACAAAATTATGACCAGAACATGCAGAGTTCAGCATGAACAGAATTCCCCTTTCTGAAGACTCAGTCATGTCTGAGAATATTAGACTAAGTGTGCTGTGGCCACTCACCTTCTTCCCACACCATGGAGGTTGGGAACAGCAAGACTTAATGACCTCTACGACATGTTCCTGAGAGAAATGGACATGTTAGTCACAGAGGACCTTATTTTTACCACCATCATTTCACCTTCTCTTCTATGTTTATCTACTTCCAGGGAATAAACTATTGTAGAGTTTGCAGCAAGAAATTAAATCTTCTAGAGATGAATCAGTTACCTGGCATTCAATTTTATTGTCACTAAGAAGCAAGGAGAAGGTATCCTTGCTTCTCTGCTTTATCAAGTTACATCATAGCCTCTAATTCTACAACAGAATATGTTTTGTCTAGTTGCTTCCTCCCAGTTCCAGGGATGTCAAAAGCTCTCTCAGAGGAATGGAAACATCTTGCTTCATTGTACTTAATCAAATACATATTTCTGTTAGAGGTTGATACTTTCATAAACCTTATGATTCTTCTTCAATTAGTGTGATCTAATCCAGAGATAGTCTAATTTTTGATCAAGTAAGTACGTTATTAGTTTTAATCAAGGTTTCTTAATGCTGTAGAAAAATCAGACTGGATCAAACATTTTTTTTCTAAAAAAATGTTATAGACAAATACTGGAATATCTCTTTTTCAGATTAGTAGTAAACATCTTCTGTTGCTTAGATTCCTGATTACTCTTTGCTAATCCTTTGTAATTGTTCCAAAATATCTAGAAAAAAGGGGGTAAGGGCAAAAATGCTGCTGCCATGTCTTTTAATACTTGTGTACATTGGATTTAGTTTTTATTTTCAGTAAATACTCATGATAATTACAAAATTACTTATGCTTAGCACTAGAAGAGATCTCAAAGATTGAATAAACCTATCACCTAATATTCAAATCCCTTCCTCCATATCCAGCTAGATAGTCACTCAATTTAAACTCGAATGCCTGCAAAGATGGGGGGGTACACCACCTAATATGAAGCCCATTATCTATTTGGATAGTCCTAACTATTAAAAGGACTTCTCTATGTTAAGCTTAAATAGGTTTCCTAGAAACTTCTGACAATCAGTTATCATTTACAGAATTATTAAATACCGGAACTGGAAAGGGCTTTCTAGAGGTCATCTTCCAATGTTTTCCAAACTCCAGAAACCATCAATAAAAATCAATTTAGTAAATTGCAACCAGAATTTTGTCAAGATGAAATAGAATAGAGTATCCAAGAGCATAACCTTACCAAGGAAACATTTTGTTTTGTAAAATCTTGTCAAATATGGATATTTAAAATTTTGACTATTACTTGAAATGCAAAATTTATTTCTTACTGTGGATAATTCAGAAATTCAGAAAACACTGAAATTATTTACCTCCTCATTTTGTAGATCTGATAAATTAGGCCCAGAAAAGTAGAATGACTTTTCTAAAACCCCACAGCTGGCCAGGAAAAATCCACCTGGAATTCCCTTGACTTAATCTAGTGCTCTTTGTGGTACATCAGATTAGCCCTTGCTGAAAAAGACCAATTCTTCTTCCATATATTGGTCCTTCAAAGATTTGATAACTCTCTTACATCCCCACTGAGTTTTCTCTTTATGAAAACATTCCTGTTTTTAAAAATAATGCTCCCAATGAAAAATCATCAAAGCCCTTAACCATCCTCATTTGTCCCTTCTATATATGCTTCACATTTCTGCTCCCCTTATAAGTGTTGTACTCAGAAAGAAAAAACTTTTTAGTGGGGTCATAATGTCCTTTATTCCAGACTCTCTGCCTCTGTTAAAGCAATCTAATTTGCCTTATCAATTGGGGAAACAATATCATATCACTGAATGTTATTGAGTTTATTTTCAATTCACCCAACTAATGCCTTTTTCACATGATGGGAAGAAATGAAAGGAGTGAATGAGGACAAGAAAGTAAGAAAAGAAACTGGCATTTACTCAGTGCTGACCTTACTTCAGGGATTTTCGTAACTACTCGTGTAGTTTTCTTTCTTCCTTCTTTCTTTCTTTCTCTCTTTTTTTTGCTCATGTAGTTTTCTCAGCATAATTTTGCAAGATATTTATCATCTTTATTGTGTAGTTGATAAGCTGAAGTTCATGCTACCAAGATGGACTTAAAATGGAACCAGAGATTGAGAAAGGATATGACTGTGTTTTGTCATTTCTTCACAGGAAATGAATTCCTTCCACTATGAATTTAGAAGAAACAAACGGCACCTTACTTTTCTCACCATACAAAGGTTGACAGGCTGTTATGGACACCCCACCACTTGGTGGCGTTCTGGTGAACGTCAGTAGAGTTCTTATTCCATAGTGCATTCCCAATCCTGGTAATTCCATATGACTGCTCTGCTTTCCTAGAACTGACTTACCCTTGCTTCTCCTAACATTTTCCTACCATATTCTACCAGGCTACTTCAGAAACTCAAATCAGGTATTTCAAGCTTTCCTTCATCTTCCTCCATCCCTAGCACAATTAAAATAAATGATCTCTCTGCAATGCAGAGAAGTTTAAGCTAAAATTAAGTGTCCGAGGGACCTTAACTACTATCTCCTTAATTCCAAACAAACACAGCACTCTACTTTAGGGAATTTCTAGTGAACACAATTTTCTACTGCTCATTGTGCCATTACTACATTTCATGCTACTGTACAACATATAAAAGGAGACCTTTCTGCCTCAGTTTTGGTTGTGTTTACAAGAATAATAAACACCAAATGCCCAAACATCCTAAAGAGAAGGAGTATATCAAAATGCAGGCCACACTAAGAGATTATAAAAGCCTGTCATCCATCAGGAGGGCATGGAAGAGACAAGGTGGAAGAGGGCTGTTGTTGTCTGGCATTCACCTCCCTCCTTTATAGGGTGAGGGGTAGGTTTATTTCTCTGATCAAGTGAGAGAAACTTTAAGGTAGCAATTTATAGTTTTCCTATGCCCCATGAAGTTTGGGAACCTAAGAACTGGTGTTGGACTCTTTTTTTTTTTTTGTAGTACTGGGGCTTGAACTCAGGGCCTTCACCTTGAGCCACTCCACCAGGCCTATTTTTCTGAAGGGTTTTTTGAGATAGGGTCTCATGAATTATTTGCTTGGGCTGGCTTTGAACCGTGATCCTCCTGCTCTCTGCCTCCTGAGTAGCTGGGATCACAGGCTTGAGCCACTTGAGCCCTGCTTGGTGTTGGACTCTTGCTAGTAAATGCCTAAGCACAGGGACGTACAGTTGAATGAATAAAATGTCAACAGAGTCAGATCTGGAGCCAGTTGTGTATTCACTGAGCAAGAGCCAGGATTGGGGCCTTCTAGGGTGTGGACCCTGTGAGTGAAAATTGGTCTGGTTTGTCTTAATAAACATCTTGTCCAAGAAAAATTCTGGAGGTTGGACAGAGGGTATGATGCTAAAATCCCCAGAGGTGGGGAAGGACTCTTCAGTAGTCAGCTGTGGAAAAGACTTTTCCCAGTGGAGGGACTTAGAGGTAAAAATGCCCAGCAGAGGATCTCCAAGGAACCCACAAAAGCAGCCAACAAATGAAAATTAGTTCTGGACATCCTTTATGCTCAGAAGGTATCAATGACAGATGACCAATTGCCAGGAACTCTGCAGCCTCCCTTCCCCTTCTCATCCCATCTGTTTCATCACCAAAGGAACCAGCAACTAGAGGGACCATCACTAGAGAGTGGAGTGGAGATAGGAAATGGTGATGAAGCTGACCTATGCCACTGTCCCCATTCCAGACTTGTAAGCCTGGATGTAACCTCAGCAGATGAAGTGAGCACAAGTTTCAATTGAGTAAGAGTTCAGAGTTTTAGTCATTAACCTGGAGTTGTGAGATTCTTAAAGTGCCATGGACACTTTAATGCTCTAATGAGGGAACTCTGATTGTTTTCTAAAAGTGACCTGAAATGTTATAGAACAGGTCCAAGATTTCATCCAACAGTGAGAAAGAATGGGTCAGTGGCACTAGTTTAGAAGGGACTGTGAGAAAAAAAACAAAACCAATGTTAAATTTGCTTTTGTTATACATTATCAATGCCAGTTGTTCAGTAAGCAGTGAACAAACCAAGACTATTGTGATAGCCAAGAAATGTATTTTCCTTTTTCCATATATTTGTTCTGTCAGTTCCTTTCTTCTTTCTAAGCCTTTTCTACTAAAATTGCAAGAATTTATTCCAGAAGGTCAACCATTGGTACAACCAGGACATTATATTCTGGTTGGATTGTAAGGACAGGTTGGGGGGGGTCACAATAAATGAATTTCATTGACAGATCCTATATTTGTGTAACACACTAATGCAGAGGCCTGTTTGTTAGAGGAAGTAGTAGTTAAGTTGTGAAATGCCATAACAAATGTTAGTAATAATGTGACTTTTCTTGTCATTGTTGTCACCATGTGAATATAATTTAAAATAGGCATGTAATGATTACAAACCAGGATACATTTCTACAAACTCCCCATGTCCTCATTGTGAACTAATAGAAGTGAAGTCACTAAGATGTAAAATCTTGACTATTACTTTAGCTAAAAGGATTGCTTTGGGGAATAAGTGTCTATTTTAAGTCTATTTTGGAATAATTATTATATTTCAATTGTGTAGACTATAAAATCTATGATGGTGAGGATTACCAATCTTATTTACTTATACTGGCAAAGTGTTCTGGACACTCCCTAAAGATGCAGACCCTTAGTTTCAGGTCAATTCTACTCGAGCTTGAGCTCTTGTTTTATGTAAATTCTGCCAGTATTCCTTCCCAAACTACAATATTTAATAGTATTTGAAGCCCCATTGTAAAGGAGGAAAGACTTTTTAGAAAATGTTATTATTAAACTTCAAAAAAGTACTGTTCATTTTCAAAGATCATTCTTATACAAATATAACATTAGAAAACACAATCAGAAGAAATTGCAAGTATAACTGATAACTGGATCTTTTCTTTCTTTTTTTTTTTTTTTGTGGTACTTGAGATTGAACCCAGGGCAATCATGGTTGCTGGGTAACTGCTTTACTTCTTAAGTTATTCCCTTAAACCATAACTGGATCTTTTAATACAAGTTTATTTTTATCCATTTGAAAATATTCTTTTTAATGTTTCATCTATTTTCTGGTTTGTGGTATTAGTATAGGTCCTCTCAAAAACAGACACTGAGACAAAGGTTCAGCCTCAAGTAGATTAGTTGAAAGTCACTCTCTAAAAACACTGGGAGGGGAATAAGAACCCAAGGAAGAATGGCAATCAAAGAAGGGGAGTGATGGAGTCATGTACCAGGTCAGCAGTTGTTGCTCAGTCCTGCAATGGGGCTTAGAGAATCAGGAAAGCATAGCTAAAAGTTTTCTTAGCAAGCACATGAGCAAGTGTAGTGTTTATGCCCAGTCACTGATTGGGTGCTGCTTCCAGGGTCACTCTCTGGCTACTCTGTCCTTTGCTTTCCCAAGCTGAGTGGGCTTTTTGGATTTCATCAGAGTAACAGAACCTTGAGCCAGGCACAGATGTTTACTTTAGGCTTTAAGATGGTGGAGAGAATGGCCTGAGAATATGGACCACTGACTATACACGTTACAGGTGGGCTAATAAGATAATTAGTGAAAAAAGGAAGCTCTGTCTTCCAAAAACCACAAGACAATGTTAGTTTCAAGTCAATATACCCTTTCTAGAGGTGAGTAAGATAGGAAACACTACTTTTAGAAACCAATGCATTTGGAATGAAGGCCGTCATTGAGTGGCCTTTGTGAAGGCCATTAAACCTTCCCAGTGGAATGTCTCATGACCCCAAATAAGGGAATAAAAAAGGCTTAGCCATGAGTACAGTTAAGTATGAACCAGACAAGGAAGAAAGCCTGAATGGCTGTGAATGCGCATGCATGAATCCTACACTCAGAAGAGTTTGACAAGTGAAAAGGTTTAATGTCCCACTGAGAAAAATTTAATGAGAATACTTTTTAAATTTTAAATGCATATTTAAGAATAGGACACTTGAGAGATTTTCTTTACTCCTTTTTGATAACCTGAAAATTTGAATCTTGGCTACCTTCAAGCTAAGGTCCACGGGCAAGTGCTCTGTTTCATTACCAAGGTAGCATCTAGAAATCTCTGTTCTGTCCCCTGAACAACTGCAGTAATCCAGAGATCTAATTTGGTACCTCATAAATGATCGTGTTCCATCTCTTGACATTTATTTTTAAATTCTACGAAAACACCAGCTCACAGGATGTTGCGTGTGGTTTTTTTCCTCCAGTATTTCTGCTGTTCCCCAGCTGTTTGAAACAAGTTGTAGCTTTGGCTTCTTCCAACTGCCTCCTGTGATGAAGATTACCTTAATTACCTGTTTGTGGAACATTGAGTCAGAGACAGAATATGCTGTAATGAGTACCAATAGGCAAGGCTGACATTTTACATTCCTCGCTATTCCATTAACAGGTTTTTTTTTTTTTTTATGACTTCTTGTTTGACTCTTTTGTTTTTTATTTCCTCTCTTGCCTTTAAGCTCAAATATCCTTTGAAGTTTTTTGATCACAATTCCATCATCCTCTTAAAGGGCTACATCACGTCAGAAAAAAAAGGGTTTTTTTTTTCCTTTTAAACAATAGTCAACAACCCTTTATTGAGCACCTATTGTGTGCCAGAAATCAGTCCGAGTGTAGGGGCTATAGATGTTGATTTACCAGATTAAATTTTGCACCTGATACAGGGTACCCACAGAAAACAATCATGAAAGTAAATCACTATATTAGGTAAATTCATACAAGATAATGCTATGAGAAAAATAAAACAGCAACCGCAAATAAACATATTACCTTGTTTGTGTTTCTTCTCCCAGGAGCTATTGTGAACTCAGATAAAATGTTAATGCATTTTACCACCCTTAATCTTTCTGCAGTTTCATTTTCTGTAGTTTCAGTTACCTATGGCCAACTGCTGTCTGAAAACATTAGTATTTGTCTTAACTCTTTCCAGAGAGATCACATTTATATAACTTTATAACAGCATATTGTTCTTAAATGATTTTATTAGCATATAATAAAATACAAGGGGATATATTGTGATATTTACATATGTGCTTATAATATATCTTAATCAGATTCACCGCCTCTGTTGTTTTCCTTCTTCCCTCCTCCTTACTTCTTAGAACAATTTCAACAGGTTTCATTCTTCTATTTTCATATATGGATATAAAATACTTCTACCATATTCACCTTCATTCCCTCTTTCCTGTGTCCACCTACCTCTCACTGGTACCTACCCCTGGGAAAAAAAAAAACTATTTTTCTCTCCTGCCCTTCATTGTTTTAAGTGTATTGAGAATGCAAGGAGGTATTGCCTTGGTACTTCAGGCCTGTAATATATCACGAACAGCATATTCTTATATCTAAAATGTTCTAGTTTATTATTAGATAATATTGTTAATCTTTCATTGTACCTAATTTATAAATTGGACTTTATCATAAGTATTTAAGTATAGACTATATGGGGGTGGTTCTAACTGCTGTTTAAGGCATCCACTGGGGGTCTTGTGAAGGTCCAGATGAATATTTACAGAAAAAAAACAGATAACTATCCTTACTACAAAGAGGATTATTCAGTTCACTGAAGAATCTGTCTTATCATTAAGAAAAGTCTCTTTAGAGCATTTGGAAATATAAGTTAACTTATTAACTTATACAAGTTAATAAGATGTGTTTAACTTTTATGCAAGGCTACTTCACCCCCTCGTGCTTCCCATGAACTGTCTGGTTCACCTGGGCTGTGAAGCACGTGGACACAGTTACTCTAGGGCTTTAGGGAGAGCTGTTTTTTGATAATTTGTCATTCCTTCCAATTGCTCATCATATATTATCAGATACACCTGGCTCTAGTGCAAACCTGCAGGAACAACAGGAATTCCCAGCCACCTAATGCTCAGAAGTCCCATTTACCTTATAAGGGACTGCTATAGTTTGGATCTTAAATGGCCCCCAAAGGCCCATGTGTTGAAGGCTTGGCCCGCAGCTCGTGGTACTATTGAGAGGTGGTGGAACTTTTAGGAGGTGGGCATACCTAAAGAAAGATAGGTCATTAAGAGTGTGCCCTTGAAGAGGATTGTAGGACACTGGTCCCTTCCTGTTTCTGTTTTTGTTTCTTGACCACTTTAAGGTGGGCAGCTTTCTCTGCCATGTGCTCCCACCATAGATACTGCTGTACCACAGGCCCCAAAACAAGGGGTCAACTGACTATGGACTAAAACCTTGAAATCATGAGTCAAAATAAATCTTTACTTTTTAAAAGTTGATTGTGTCAGGTATTTGGATGGAAAGGGCATTAGGCTTAAGTTCCCTCTCTGAATTGTCCCTGGAAGCTCCAATCTCCCAGACTCTCCAGAACATTTTCACTTAAGTTTCCTTTAAGTCCCCTAGGACACATCTTCTTAACATTTGTACTCATCACTCCCATAAGCTTGCTGCACAAACAATTCCTTTGCTTTGGCGAAAAGGAAGAAAAGTCCTTTAGAACCATCCTGCCCTTCTTTCCACTTGTGGACACACCTGTTCTGGGAAAAGCTGAAGAGGCCTTTTATAAATTCCAAATTCCCATGGGTCTGTAGACATTCCAACTTTCCTGGACTTTAGCAACAGAGGAATCATTTGTGGATAATGTTTGCTTCATGATATTTTAAGAAATTTATTGATTATAAAAATGTACAACCCTATAAGTAATAGCAGGTATTTTTTGAGTACTTATAGGACATGGATACTGTTGTAGGGCTCTACAAGTATCAGCTCATTGCCCAATAAATGTTGGCTGTTTTCATCCAATCTGCTTAACCAGATGGCCTTCTTTGTCATTATGGTTCTTCTGTCCTGGTGAATTAATCCCATTTCTGGGTTCCTGGTTTACAGGCCTTGCTCATTTAGCCTCTGACTAAATGAGGTTTTGGCAATTAATTGTAGTTGTTTTTATTCTGTCATACCACATTCCCTCCCACATTATCTCTTCTCATCTATACATTTTCTCTCTCATTTGTAATAAAAGTATATTCTGTACACACAAGTTGATATTTGTAGAATAATTTTTGGCATTTGCTAGGGATCCAGCTGAGGACCTTGTGTGTGCTAGTGCTCTACCACTGAGCTAAGAATGGTCTTAGAATAAGTTTGATATCATAGATTATAGTTTTGAAAGTAGAAGGAACTTATAAAACATTTTGCAGATATATGTACACTGGATTCAGAGAGATGAGGGCATAATTTTTATGTGATCCTACAAATCATATGGCCAATTTATATGGGGGCATTCATTGACCATGGCAACTACCATGCCTATTTATAAATGTTAAAAACAATGAAAAATTAAGTGACTGTTTGCAAGATCTGCTTATGTCTCTATGCATTTTTTGTTTTTATTTGCCTTTTTGAAGGTTTAGAGTGTTAATATATGTGAAAATGGTTGAAGCATGTAAAAGAGTGCTAAAAATCTATAAGTGAAATGTTAATGAGAAAAAACTCAAACAGGCTACTGCACTGAAGTAAGACTCACTGCTGATGATGAATAGAAAAAGCTGAATAATGAGAAAATTAATTTGAAACATTAATAAGAGTGAAATGCAATAGGTGATTAGCAATATACAGGTTTAATAGCATCATTTAGGATATTTGTTAAAACTGAGAGCTTGAGAATGGAAGATTTGGGAACAGCCTTTAATATACTGAATGAATTCCTTCCATACTGTCAAGATGGACAGGTTTCTCTGGGATCACTGTGTGAGACAGCCACTGAATAATAAAATCATTGTGTATATGTGAGAAAACAACCCACAAAGAACACATTAAAGAGCACAATTCAGCAGTAACTTTCACATTGCAGGATGCCAAGATGAAGTCACCATCTGGAAATAGTCCAGGCTATTTTCAAATATTTGGCTAGATAAACAAATGCATCAATATTTTATTAATAGCTATTAAGTTCTGCTTAATGCATGTGCTATACAGCATATGGCTAAGTTATTGTTAATTCCCATAAGAAGAAACAAAAACTCTAATAAGCATTTGGCAGAGCCACCAACCTACTAGGATCTTGCATTCTGACCCAGGATTCTGACCCAGGCAGTCATAGCCTCAGAGTATGAATAGAAAGAAGAATAGTTGGACCTGAAGTGCTGGTCATGTTACATTTTACATTTTTGTCCTAGGGCTTGTTGCTCCCTCTGTTGGAACAAGTTTGAGTTTGGACATTATATTTATCTGGAACTTTGATAAACTTATAGACATATAGGGTGGTGCAGAGTGCAACAAGGGTCATGAATAATCTAGTGGCTTAGTCAAAAGAAAGAATGAAGACCTTGGCATTCCTCCAATATGCCAGGGACTGCACAGCACTCTGGGGACAAGGTAGTGAGCCAGGCATTAGAAACCCTTCCTTCATGGAGCTACATTTTGGTGGCAGAGAGAGACAAGCAAGCTTGATTGTAATGTAGTGCATTAATATTTATAATTTGGATTAAGAGCAGAATGCATGGGAGGGGCCCCTGATTCAGCCTCGTAAGGGAGAGAAGGGAGGTGTTTGAAAGGATTAGTAGAACTACCTGTTTGATGCTGAAAGAGGGCATTACAGGCAGATGGAACAGATTAAGGTTCACATGGGAGGGAAATATGGGTCTGAGAACTCAAAGTAGTTCAGAGGTTGATAGGTTTTGTTGAAAGGTAAGGAACAATGAGTGATGAACCTAGAGAAAGATGCAAGAAACAGATATGAAGGACTGACAGCACTTAAAAATCAAATTTTATTTGAACAGTAAGCAGTTATCTGAGGGTTTTCTTTTAAAGAATATCTTTATGGCAGAAATATTATTCAGCTAATGTACTACAAACGATTGGAGACGGCAAGAATGGGGGCAGGAAGATCTCATAGGACAGCAGAAATAATTCATGGGAGAGGCTGTAATACAAGTGAGAATGCAGAAAAACAGGCAATTAGTAGGGGTATTAAGAGGTAGACTTGATGATTTCACTTTTTTTAGAGACAAGTTCTCACTCTGTAGTCCAGGTTGGCATTGAGCTTGTGATCCTTCTGCCTCTGCCTCCAGAATACTGGGGTTTCAGGCATGAACCACCACTCCCAGCAAAATTCAATATTTGGTGACAATCAAATGTCTTGAAATATTTGAATGACAGTCATTTATAAGTCCTTAGGGGCTCCTGGAAGAAAAGAACCCATTGGATGGTGTATCAGTCAACTGTTTCTGTAACTAATACCCGAGATTAAATCAACTTAAAAAAAGGAAGGCTTATTTGGGTTACAGTTTCAAAGGTTTCAGCCCATGGTCAAAAAGCCCATGGCTTTTGGGCCCATGGCAAGATAGCACATTATAGCAGGAGCATGAGATGGATTAAAGCATCATGGTGTCTAGGTGAGAGATAGGAGGGCATGCATCCAATGACCTAACTTCCTTCAAATAGGTGCCACCTCTTAAAGGTTACATCGCCTTCCAATAGTACTACAGGGTGGAGACTGAGCTCTTAACATGTGAGTGTTTAGGAGGATGTTTCATATCCAAACTCTAGCAGGTGGAATAGCGTTTTATAAGCACGAAAAACTTCCAAACAGTAAGGATGATTCAACAATAGATGTACTGGCTTGGGTGGCCAAGAGTCCTCATAATCACAGGGAAATTTCAAGTAGAAGCCGAGACGTTGCTTGCGGGGATGATTAGAAGATCCTTCTTCATGGCAGTTGGTTAAAGTGACTTGAAGTGTCTACTTAAATTCTATGATTCTGTCATGGCTCACACGACTTCCTGTCATACTCTTACTGTCTCTGGGCCAGCAATAATATCCTGATATTCACCTAGCATTCTTGGCTTATTGCAGCTGTACTTCTTGTTCTTAATTGAAGATATTTAAGAAAACAGAGGAGTGGAGAGGGAATGAAGGTATTAAATCTTGCTTTTCTCTACTAAGTCTCTTGTACCTAGTGGTGTGACTCAAGTAGTAGAGTGCCTGTCTAGCAAGCATCTGCCTAGCAAGCACATGGCTTGAGTTCAAATCCTAGTACCACACATAAAAAAGATTTAGTTGGAGCAGATATTAATAGCATATAATCCATAATGCTTGTTAAATCTGGTTTCCCTCAAACTTGCCAAAACAACATAACACAGACCAGACAAAACATCTAGGAGAATTTCATGACAACCAAATCACAGCATAGACACATCAGTTTAGATAATAAAACCTAACCTGAGGAAAATAAAGTACATCCAACTCAGTATTTAACTAGCATGCTTTTCCCTAAAGAGTCTCAAGTCTCTGACTCATCAACTTATGTTGGGATTTCTTCAGTGTTAGAAAAATTGGATCATATTATTTTCTCTATCTCCCATCCTAATTCCTAACAGTTGCCTTGCTGAATGTACAAAGCTCTAGGGTATAAGTATACACTGGTTGTAAGTATATCAATAATCTTCATAACATGGGAATATTTCATGGCAGAAATCAAACTTTGGAGAATATAAGAATCTTCAAAAGGTTTAGGAAACTATCACTACTTCCTTCCATGCTAGGCAACAAAATGTCTTGCTCAGTGTCCTTCCCTGCTATGGTGTGGGCACAGGATCAAGCCCAATGATGGAAGGTGCCCCAAATGTGAAAGGAGAATGAATGGAGACCACAATACACCCTGCTTTAGTGGTACTGGCAGGGCAGCAAGACCAAATTCCCAGGGAAGTGGTGGCAGGGAGTGTCATGGAGGGCTCCAATATCCTGACAGTAGATTGGAGGACAAGCTGTGGCATCTGGAATTGAGCGCACAGGTGGAGGAAACCTTATGAGTTCTTTGATGGGATCTCAGGTAAGGCTCTGTCTGCATGGATTTTGAGTCTTGTTATTGCTATTTGGTGATTATGTAAGCTTCAAAATATTCCTATAATAAATGCATTTTTGGCTTCAAATCAACCAGAGTTGATTACTATTGCTTGCAACTAATATCCTCATCAAAGGAGGACAATGCAAAGGAATATTGTGCTTTAGTGATCTAATTTTAGGACTGTAAACATGAAAAAAGTTACATTGACAAGAGTTTTCTTTGTTTTTTGTTAAACTCTCCCTAATAGGAGCTGAGTATAACTGGGTTGTTTACTGTTCTCTTTTTTTAAGTGGACAAAGGATCCAGGAAAAAAAAATGGTATATAATTCATACTGAAGTGTAAATAACACCTTTATGTGACTAATTTGCATTTGAAAATAGAAACTTACATTCCAACCAAATCTTTAATTAAGGCACCATGAAAAGATTTTTACAACAGTTAATTGGGCAAGTTATTTCATCTCACTTCAAATACCCTTGGCTACCCAGAAAAGTACAGTCAGCCCTCTATATACTTGAGTTCCAAATCCACAGATTAAACCAACTCTGCATTGAGAATATTCAGACAAAGAAATTGCATCTTTACTTAACATGTATGCATTCTTTTTGCTTGTCATTATTTCCTAGACAATATAGTATAAAACTATTTACATATAGTTTGCATTGTATTAGGTACTGTTTAAGTACAGATAATTTAAAATGTATTTATAGGCAGGCAGAACTTCCAGACAATGAGCATGATTCAGCAATGGATAGGCTGCTTTAGGAGGCCATGAATCTTGGTAATCAAGCATGGGGAGAGTTCAGGTAGAGGCTGGGACAGTGCCTGCCTGGGATGCTGCAGAGGATATTCCTGCATGCACTCGGCTGAGGTGACTTTTAGTGTCTACTTAAAGTTTTAAGATCCTGTCATTGTTTACTTGAATTTATGCGCCCCCAACTGTATACACTAATATGGACAGATGTGCATAGGTTATATGCCAATATTATGCCATTTTATATTCTTTGTAAAGAATGCTTTAACATTCCTCAATTCTGGTATTTGCAGGGAGTCCTGGAACCAGCTCCCTAAGTTGGATACCAAGGAGGGACTGGATTCTATACAGGAACAGATAGGGAAAAGAGATGTACTGTCAGTAGGGGGCATTGTATTTTAGAGTTCCCTTTGCCAGAACTTCCTCCAGAGCATAGACTCTTTTGGTCGACTTTATACTACAGAATCAGCATCAAATAGTTAAATATATAAACATCCTGGAGTAAAACTCTGACATCTCCCAGATCACAAAGGGACCCTGGGAAATCTGACCTTTGTTGTTGTGTTGACACCCTGTCTATGGAGAACAAATGTAGATGTAAGAGAACAGTATAATCACTGTTATTTTTGGATGAAGATATTAGTTTTTCTTAATGAGTATTATCAGCATTTACTGATAAATAATGTGATTATTGTCATATGTTCATAGTTTTCTAATCTCAGATCCATTGTCTATTTAAATAGGGCTTTTGCCTTTAAGGAGGCTGTCAATGTGTACAAAAGTACTGGCAGAATGGAATTCCAGGAATGAGGAAAACACATTTTCTGAAATTAGTGAGTTTTGGACAAGGCAGAAACCTTTAAATAAAGAATGGAACAAATTTAGCAATTATGTTTCTCTCCTAGGGGTCAGTAACAAAAATTCTGTCTTTAGTTTCTTCTAATAAAATAATGTAAAATAAAAATTTGAATCTCTCTGTATAGCTACCTGTATCTCAAACTAGCAAAAATACT
This sequence comes from Castor canadensis, assembly GCF_047511655.1. NCBI lineage: Eukaryota > Metazoa > Chordata > Mammalia > Rodentia > Castoridae > Castor > Castor canadensis. The sequence goes on from NC_133398.1 coordinate 90,716,803, forward strand.
ATGTCTTTCTTGTTTTCTCTTCAACAAAATCAGAGAACAAGAGGGTGGAAACAGGTTCTGCCCAGAAGCATGGGTTGGGGTGGGGAGGTGGCCCAAACAATGTATACACATGTAAGTGGATGTAAAAATGATATAATAAAAAAAATTAAAACAACAAACAAAAATTTTTGAATTCATTCATTCACTTGTTCAACAAAATACATTTTCTGCCTACTTACAGTGTACCAGGTTCTATACCAAGGCCCTGAGGGTTCAACAATGAGATAAAATACAATCTTGTATCTCCAGGAGCTGACAGCTTAGTTCTGGAAAGATTAGGTTCAAGCACTCTGCATGGTAGCTGGTATTTTTTTAGTTACATGCACTAAAATAGCTTTAAGCTGTTGTACCTCTTTAGAAAGGCACTGGAAGGACTTCAGGGTTGTGTTCTCGGTGGGGGAATTACTCATGTAATTCTCATTAGTGCAAATGGGAAAGAGGTGTAAATCTCTAGAGATCTAGCTGTGAAAACAAACCCTTCTTCTTTGACTTCTGTTGTTTGTTTTTATTTGTTCTGGGTTGAGTCAGGGAAATAATCAGGAAAATTACATGTGTTCAATTGCCTGGTTGTTCCAGAACCCTTGATGTGTCTAATCACAGTTAATAATTAAAACAAAGCAAGGAGACACAAATGCTGGATTTAAGTGCCATCAAGAGAGAAAGAAATGATTTGAGGGGGAATATATGCGAACTGTTTTGTGGTTGATAGATTTTTACAGACAAACACGGGCCATAAAGAGACACTGATCTTTTAAATGGATGGAGATTAAGGTAGATCCATAACTTAATATTTGATCAGCTCCTACAATGTTCTCAGCTGTGTTAGATCATACAGAGGACACAGAACTTGCAAATAATATGTTATTGAAACAAAAACTGTGATCTGTTCTTAAAAGTGGGAGAGGATATTTGTAATAAGAGCACTGACAAAATTTTAGGAAATGTGATCATAGTGTCTGACAATATCGATTAGGAGAGGCTTAGCTATGCTGCAGCAACAAGTAACTCCCAAATCCTAGTAGTTTATAAGAATAAAACCTTTTCCATATCTCCTTACTCTGGGACCCAGATTGATGGAGCAGCTGTTATTCTGAACATTAATATAAAGGGGTAACAAAAACCCTGTCCAGTTATACTCTTAGAAGTTATTCATCATACAACTCATTGGCAAGAGTAGTCTTTTGGTCACATTCAACCACAAAGAATATATGCTTAGAAAGCAGAGAGTTGGATATATCAGGTGAACAGCACTAATGACTATGACTTAGACCTCAGCAGCAGTGTATTCAAATGTGGCCACATTAAAATTTAATTTCAAATGACATCCCCTCACCTATGTGAGATTTTTTTTTTACTGACTCTCAAACATATGTGCATTGGAGTCACATATAATTCTTGTTAAATTAAAGATTTCCAACCCCTGAGTTCTGGGTTCAGTAATTTGAATTCTTAACAAATTCCCAGAGGAGACTGATGCTGCTTATCTGGGAATTACACCTTGACAACCACTGGTCTTGGAAAACTCAGTAGGTGTTTCCTGTCTTTGTCTAGTAAAACTTTCACTAAAATCATAGTAAATTTTAGAGGCTGACTGTTTTGGGGAATGAATGAAAGGTTTGCATGCTGCAGCCAGAGGAATGGCTGCATTCAAAATTAATTGGTCAGACCCAGCCCAGCTCAGTGGCTATAGGCTGGCTTTTCTTCTTTGCTATTTGAATGCCTCCTTATGACAGAGTCCATTTTCTCTTACTGGATGAAAAAAAGTCTAGAAACATATGTCTATAGATTCCATGATGAACAAAGTGAGACCCAGGGAGAATTTGTTCTTCTTTCTAATGTCAAGTTTCCATTTCCTCCTTTGGGATTTCAATGAGTCCCATGTGACTCCTTTCTTGAACCAAGGTTGCTTAGACTTAAGTAAAATCACATGTGGGTCATTAGCCTTTGAGTCCAGGTTGCACTCTACCAAGCCCACCCAGGTTTCCTGTGATCCTCCCTCCAGTGTATCATCCCTGTGCTTCCTGCAGGCTTTCGAGTCTCAAGCTTTTGCTTTCTCATGAGCAACAGCTTGAATGAGAGTGTATTTAACTGTTTGGGAGCAAGCAAGGGTGCAGGCATGGCACCATCCAAAAGAAGCATCAGTGAGCCTGGGGAAATGTATCAGCTTATAACACACAACCACATAGAGCACTTTGTGGAGCTATTATTTGACCTTTGCTTATCATGTGCATGGATATGAAGCCTGTTTGCATTGAATTCCAGAAAAAAGGAACATTCAGCAATGGAGGTACATTTAATAAGAAGACCATAGCTTCAAAGTGGCTTTTCCAAATTCACCCTCATTTCTAAGGTCCGAATCTCAAGGTTCAGACTTTGACTCGGGCTCAGGGTACCACATGCTCTGCTCTTCTAAGTAGTCTTTTCAAATAACAATAAAAGAACTCATTTTCGAAAGATAATGTAACAAATGAGAGCTTAATCCTGTGGTGTCAGCACAAAAAGGAACATTTTTGGTTTTTTTCACATGAACTACACTTTCTTCTAGGATGTCGCATTGCATAGGAAGTCTATAGGCAAGTCTTCAAGAGAGCTCTGTATTTATTACTATTCTAATTTTAAAACTAGATGTTCTAATTGTTTGTTATTGATGTGTGGAAGACATTTGTCTCTCATATTGAGCTCACATCCAGGGACTTTACTAAATTCTCTCATTAATCCTGATATGTTTCTCTGTAGACTTCCATGTATTTTTTATGCAGACAATGATATGCAAATCGTGAGTTTTGTTTGTTCTTTGCTGCTTAGTATATGTTTATATTTTTCTCTTTTCCTGCTAAGTTGGTTGTCAAACCAATAGCGAAAAGAAAGAAGCAGCCATTCTTGTCTTGGTTCTGATATAAAAGAGAATGATTTTAAAATCTGTGATTGCATATGATATTTATCAAATTAAGGGCATTTCCTTCTCTTCCCACTTGACTTTTCTCTCATGAATGAATGCTAATTTTTGAATGCCCTTTTGAAACCTATTGGATCATACTTTAAAAATCTTTCATTCAATATCTCAGAAAATAAAACCAAGAATTGAGAAATGGAATTGCATAAAATTAAAAAGCTTCTACACACCAAAGAAAACAACTACCAGAATGAAAAGACAGCCTTATAGAATAGGATAAAATCTTTGAAAGCTATTCATTGGGCCAAGGATTAATATCTAGAATATATAAAAAGCTCAAAAATTAAAAACCAAAAGAACAAAAATCCAATTAATAAATGGGCAAATAAATTGAACAAACTGTTCTCAAAAGAAACATAAATGACAGATAAATACATGAATAGTTGTTTAGCATCTTTAGCCATAAAGGAAATGCAAGTCAAAAGGACACAGATTCCATATCACTCCAATCAGAATGGCAATCTCACGAATTCAAACAAAACCAAATTTGGTGAGGATGTGGAGGGAAAGAAACCCTTATACAGTGTTAGTGAGAATGTAAATTAGTGTAGACTATAGAAATCAGTATTGATGTTTCTCAAAAACCTAAAAATAGAACTACTGTATGACCCTGCTCTATCACTCTTGGGCATATATCTAAACATACAAAAGATAACTGCAAACCCATGTTTATTGCAGTACTCCTCTCAATAGCCAAGGTATGGAATTAATCCAACTGATTAATTGATAAAGAAAATGTCATACATGTACACAATGTAGTATTATTCAGCAATAAAGAAAAATGAAATTATGTCATCTGCAGGAAAATGGATGGAACTGGGGATCATTAGGTTGAGCAAGAAAAATCAAGCTCAGAAACACAAAGATCATGTTTTCACTTAAATGTCAAATCTAGACTTTAAAAAATAATATGATTATAAAAGGAGAGACCATTTGGGAGAACTTTCACAAGGGGAGAGGGTGATGTGGTGGATATGGTTGAAGTACATTAGTATATACATGTTTGTATGAAAACAGCATAGTGAAACTCATAAAAAGTGTTAAAAATGGGAAAGGAGGGATTAAAGAGTAATTAGAGGGGTGAATTTTATCAAAGTACATTATACGCATGTGTGTAAATATAAGGAATATTACATAATGACTTGCATGATGTCAAATTAAACCCAAATTAAGTAAATCAATTCAATCATAATGTATTGTTTTACAAATTGTAGGATTTAGCTTAATTTTTTAAAGATTTGCACCTTTGTTATTACATGAGATTGATTTATAATTGCCCATTCCTATGTCATTCATTTCTTATTTTGATATAAAGAGTATAAGATGCATGTGTGTGTGTGTTTGTGAATGATACACTACTAATAGTAATGATTATTTGATCAAAATGAAGGTGACTCTGTGGGCTTTTGTGTGGATAAACAGAATCAAATAGTTCCTTTATTCAGCGAGCCCCTGAAGAACTGTGAACTCCCATTTGAATCAGGGTCAGTATTTGGGGGGAAAGAAGTTGGGCACCTACCTTGCATTGTTGGCTTGAACAATGGCACTTGTGGTTGGGGTTATTTTTGTTGTGTGCTCCTTGATTGATAACCATCAGAACAACATTTTCCAAGAAGTATTTATGCAAGTCTCACATTTTATGGGTTAAAGTATATGAGGTAAAGGAAGTAGTTGCCCAAAAGGAAGAAAAGAGGCAATGCTAGAATATAAGAGGAAGCTAGGGACTTTCTGTTATGTTTGTTTTGATCACTTCCCTATAGATAGATAGGTAGATAGATAGATAGATAGATAGATAGATAGATAGATAGATAGATAGACAGATAGATGTAGATAGGTATAGATTCATAGATAAATAGCCATAGAAGGAGAAAAAGAAGCAAAATTATTCATAGAGGAGTCAATCCTTGCACTTTTCTTACTTTATATGTTATGCACACTTCCCCCTGCTCCCAGCACACACATTTCACCATGGTTTCTGAATAGCACTTGTTGTGCAGATTGTATACAATAGAAAAAACTACAATAAATAATGCTGGTAAAACATCTCAGTTAATGTAATTTATATTTAAAGGGAGAGAGATAAGGAGAGAAATGCTATGAGGATTAGAATTGGGAGACTTTTGGTAGGTGGGAAGGGTAGGAAAGAAAGTTTAGGGGAATAGCTACTATCATTCCTGTGAATGATAGCAAGGTGGCATAGATGAGGAAAGGAAATTATAGAAATGGCTTTCAGTGCATAAAGACTTAGTAGACTAAGTAAAGTTTGTTTTACTTATTTATTTATTTATTTGCAGTACTGGGGTTTGAATGCAGGGCCTGCACCTTGAGCCACTCCACCAGCCCTTTTCTGTGATGGGTTTTTTCGAGATAGGGTCTCACGAACTATTTGCCTGGGCTGGCTTCAAACCACAATCCTCCTGATCTCTGCCTCTTGAGTAGCTAGGATTGCAGGTGTGTAAAGGTTTGAGTTACTTTTTACAGGCTGAGTTGAGCCAACTATATTTTTGTTAGTATGACACCATCTCAAGACTGGACCATTTGGGATCCTAGCTATTTTTAATTTTTTCATAAAAATTTGCTTAAGAAGTAGAAGGCTTAAATAACAGTGTCTACATTTACTGATTTTATCTCTTCTTGCCTGGAAAATTAGGCAGATATCAGGAAAGGCAAATCTCACTGAATTATTCCTGTCAGTTATTATTGTTAACCAAGGCAGAGCTATTTAGTACAAATACAAGACAAGAATTTTCCTTTGAATTCCCATCAGTTTTGCAAGAACTCTCCCCTATGGCCCAAACCTCATCAAAACAATTCTTACTCAGATTTTTAATATCATTGCATGCTCAAGAGTTTCTCTTTTACTCAGATTTTATCCTATGTTCTCTTCTCCTTGGAGAAAAAGAGATGTCTAACTTTCAAATGTGGAGGGAAGGACAGAAATATATGCAGAAAACTGACTTTGGGAATGTTGAGTAAATGAGGAATAATGTGGATCAGCAGTCACTGCTGGCACATACAACCTTGGTCTGTGTTCTAGGGTCCACCCACAGTCTCCCACTACAAGGACCTGCAACTTCCCGCATGAGGCTTTCTCTTGACTTTGTGTGGGGAGGGTCAGGAGAATTGAGAGGTTAATAATACTGGGAACAGACCACAGCTGATGACAGATGTGGATTACTGAGTGAATACGACAGCTCTCTTGCTCCTTGCTGGAGTTGACTAAAAATGTTCTATACTCTATCAGAGTCCTCATTGGGATTGAGCTTTTACCGTCCTGGTGGTAACTTACTTGATAATATATCCTTTATTGATTTCCTTACTTTCCATTTTTCATTGCCCTATTCCCTATCAGAGCCTCTCAGATAATTTTTTCACTAAAATTACTTGCACTGATATTCTTGTCTCATAGTCTGTTTCTTGGGCAGCCTGCCTAAGACAGGTAAGTAAGGGGAGCACTTAAAAGGAGAATAAGAACCTCAAACACAAGCTTCCCCTACTTCCTCATTGTGCTCCCTTTCCCATCTTCCCCTTCTCCCATATTCTTTTCCTGTGGCAAAGTTTTACAAATTGAAATAAAGAGTCACGACATGATGACCATTTAATGGATGGGATATCAGATTTAAAAAGACAAAGACTGAGGGTGAAGTCTGTGCTTTCTATGGCACTCTGAGAACAAAAGTCTATTGCCAATTGATTTCTTTCTTATTCTGCTCACTCCCTCATCAACCCTCACTTCATAAATCCAGGCAACTATCCACCTCAGGTTTCAGACAGCATGCCTTTGACCAGGATTGTATTCCAGAAAACTTTGACAAGAGATCCATTGTTAAAGATTTAAGTTAGTGTTCTATGTTTATATTTAGTGTTCCAATAGTCTATCTGAGAATCTTCTATAGTATGACTATGATTATAGTCAGAAAACAAATAGTGGACAAGGGACTGCCCATGACAGTTCATATTCAATACTTTTTGAGACCCCAGAGAAAGTAAAGAATGACTTCTAATGATTGTCAGGAATTGTGGAACTAATGGATTATATTTATATGTGCAATTAAAAGTGAATTATTTTGAACCTCACTGAATTTTGGAAGTGTGATTTTTAGAGTTACACTGGGCATCTTCAAAAACAAAAAAAAAGAGGAAATTATGTTACCAGATTTCAGGATGCCAAAACACCATTAACTCTGTTGCAAAGTGGAATTTGAAAGTGACTCCACAGTAATCATTTTCCATCTTGAAACTTTGACTCACTTCTCTCTCTACCAGCCCCATAGGCTCTTTACTTCCATCCCTGTGTCCTCTTTTGAACAGTGGGGTATACTGAGGATGTGACTTATCTTAGTCATCTTTAGATTCCAAACAATAATGAACATATAGTCAATACTCAATAGATGATTTTTAAGTTGAATTTTCAAGAATTTCATGCACCTGTCTGAATGCAAATAATTGACATGCTAGTTAAAGATGACCAATATCTTTTCCTGAGATCGACTGGCTATAGGTCTTGAATTTGTCAAACTTTGATTACGACTGTCTGCAGTTGGCAGGCATAAGAAAGCTTGGAGTTCTTCAGTTATTAGCAATTTGTCAATACTTTGGACTTGCACTATTTCATATTCCCTTCTATCTCTTTTCATGTGTAATGGCATTTTACTGTGTTTCCAAAGAAAGAAATATTTTGGAAGTCTCAAAGGAATTAAAATGTAAGATTAAGTGCTGCTTTAAGTTTCAGAAAAGGAAGGAAAGAATTTCAAAGGCAAGATAATGTATGTTTTTGAAAATTTACATGATTTCAGTTCTAGTTAGCTAGTGTTAATTTAGCATTTACTATAGCAAAGAAATGTAATAAGTGTTCTGAGTAATTCAAAGGTTAATATTAGTTCTCAAGAACCAACTAAAACATTAAAAAGTGTTCATCTTTGTATAATACAATGGTTGATGGGGGCAGATGGGGCAAGTTTGGGGATTATAATATGTAAAAATTGAATAGCTACGTTGTATTGGAGAAAAAGAGTATATATGTATTCTTATGGTATAGAAAGAAAAAAAAGACAAAGAGATGCTTAAGAAGACTCCAGAAATGAGAGGTAGGACTGCAGAGGGACTTTACTTTTATTTTATACCCTTCCATACAGTTATAATTTGCAATTTTCTCTGAATATACATAATATCTTTATAGTAAAATATTTGTAAATGCAAAACAAATATTTTTTAGTTCTCAGAGAACTCAAGAAGTCCTGTGGAACATCAATGCATGTTACATACTGTTTGGGTCATTTGAAAGATGGCAGCCTTAATTTCCTCCCCTTATATACTGTATTGTGCTCTATCCATCAAGAGGCTGAACCTATTCCCCCCACCTCAGTGATTTGCTAGGAATATGATGCTGTGCCAGTTCTGAACCTAACATTCAAAAAGGCTCACAGCTTTTGCCTTAGTTGAAGAGGAGTCAAAAGCCATGTAAGAAATGCAACTAATCTAAGCCCACATGCTGTGGAAAAGTTCAAATTAGTCAAATGGAGAGGCCAATTGGAAGATGTATTAGTTTCCTGTGACTTCTGTAACAAATTTCCACAAATTAAACTACAGAAGGTTGTGGCTTAAAGTGACAGATATTTATTTTCTCTTAGACTGGAGGCTAGAAGTCTGAAATCAGAATGTTGGCAGGGCCATACTCCCTCAGAGAACCCCAAGGGAAAACCTTGTTCCTTGCCTCCTCCAGTTTCTGATGGTGTTCCTTGACTAGGCCACATTACTCCAAGCTCCTCCTCTGTCTTCACATCCCCCTTTCCTCTGTGCTTGTCTCTGTGTGAAAACTCTGCTTTTTTTTCTCATATTGGAACCTGTAGTTGCATTAACAGCCCACCAGGATAATTTAGGAGAAACTCAAGATCTGTAACTTAATCATATATTTTGCCATATAAGGTAATAGCTACAGGTGCTGGAGATTAGAAAGTGGATGAGTTTTGGGGAGATCATTTTTTTCCAGCCTACCACAGAACAGCACCGAGATTATCAGTATGTGAGTGAAAATGTCTTGGGTATTTGCAGTTCAGTTAAATGTTCAACTGAAGGCAGCCAGGTGAGTGATCTTAGCTGAAGGCAAGTGGAGATGAACCTCACACCCAAACTCAATTAACCCTATAGTCAGAGGTAATATATCATTTTCAGCCATATCTTTTAGGGGAAGTTTTCTGTGCAGGCCGGAATAGATAACTGAGACGTATGCCCATATTTCCAGACATAGTAAAGAAAACTTCTTATCAATATATTTCAACTCTGTTCATTTCTTGAATTTCTCTCACATTTTATGTTTAATAGTAAAGTGAATAAAAGTTTTGTTTTCATCTCTTTCCACATCTGCCTGCTTTTTATCCTCTTATTTCCCTCATAGTCTGCAGGGTGGTTAAATAATTCCAAGAGTCTTATTTCTGCCTTCTCTCCAGCCATGGAATGCACATGGAAATCATTCTGGACTAAATTAGTATCCTACTGGCTCTGTGATCTTGGGCTGTGTTTTCCCTGAGCCTTTGTGAAACAAGGACAATGACATCTACTTTAGAAGGGATTAGGTAAGGGGTAACTGCATCTAGGCAATGGCTGGCATATGGTAGGGTAAGAGTAGCTCTCATCGCTCCCCTCGCCCACTCTTGTGTTAATACGAAGAGGAACAGAGTAACTGTCCTATCCATGCCAGGGAACAGTATGAGTGGAAGGAAGAAAGAAAATTGATGGGAAAGAGAAGAGAAGAAACTCAAAGGAGTTTGAAAAATCCCAAACCAGAGAACAAACCAGCAAAGTCTGGTAAATGAATAAAACACAGAAACACTGGTCTGGGTAATTCCTAGATCCCACATAGATTTTGGGTGCATTTCCCCAAGCTTGCCCAGGATCTTATTTTTCTGAGACAACTTAATATCCCCCTCATCCACCACCCTTCCCTGCACATCTCCCTCTTGGATTTTGTATTATTTTATTTATTCTCAGCCTTCCAGGATGTAGAAGGAATGAGAAGCCAGCCTACTGAGTGGATGAATGTTGGTACCTGTGCTTTAGAGCCTGGGGCTGGAGGCTTCAATGCTAGAAGTGCCACCAAGAAGATATAATCCTGTTTGTGAATGACAGTTTCTACATTATTTAGGTTTGCTGCAGGTGAGGGGAGATCCTGATAAAAGATTCACTGATTTTCTCAGAGTACAGGTAACAATAAATCCTGCCACACTTGCCCTTCAGGTTGAGGAGTCTTGGGCAGTATTTAGTGGGATATGGCACAGGAGAGTCACACACAATGACAGGCTCTTATTTTGACCAGAAATGAAGTACAGCATTCACAGATGTTGTTCAGGGGCACTCAAGCAAAATTCCCCTTGTCATGGCACATGCTGTAAGAGTTGGGTTAGAATCCTGGATCTACCCTTTCAAAGCTATACAACCCCACCCAAAGTCATTAACTTTTGAACCTCAATTTCCTCATCTGCACAATAGAGGTGATACCTACTTCATAGCACTATTGTGTCAAGTGAAAACTGTATAGAAAGTACCTGGCACATGGTTGGTGCTCATCAACATTTGTGAGATGAAGGAATTACCATTCCTTCATTGGTTCCTTTCGTCGATATACTGTAAGTACCATCCCCTCACCCACATGTAAAGAGGACAGAGTGAAAAGAAATGAAGTAGAAATTTATTTCTGTCCTGTATTCATTCAGGGCCAGGGGCATACACTCAAAAGTCTATAGAAACTGAACATGCCAAGAGATACTCAAATTCTTTGACATATCTCACATAGGAAAATGGTGTCTATATTCCTTCCACATAAATCTGGGTGGCATATTGGGCCAACAGGGTATCCTTTTGGTATCCATGGGGAATTGGATCCAGGGCTCCTAATGGATCCTAAAGTCCCAGGATGTTTGAGTACCTTATATAAAATGGTGTGATATTTGCATATAACCTTTGTGTATTCTCCCATATACATTAAGTCATCTCTACATCATTTATAACTTCTAATACTATGCTAATACCACGTAAATAATTGTTTTGCTATATTGTTTAGGAAATAATGACAAGGAGAAAAGTCTGTACAGTTTAAGTATGGATGCAATTAAAAAATATTTTTGATCTATGACTTATTGAGTTTGCAGATGAGGAACCTTGGATACTGAGGACTGACTGTACTTGCCATTTTATACAAGTGTCTTGAGCATCCTTGGATTTCAGTATCCTTGGAATGCCTGGAACTAATTTTGCACATATGCTGAGGAATAACTGTAAAATTTATGAGACTAGGTTTTAAAAGGCTGCTTAGTCTGGCCTGGTTCTCTTAGGACACCCAATGGGGAAAGCCAGCCACCATGAAAGATGACTCTCTGAGAAGAGCCCCCTCAGTCTGCAGTACTACAGAGGTCCCACACAGGTGCTCCAATTCATAGTCCCAGCCACGCTTTCTGCCATCATCAACCACATCAGGGGCCACTGGGTGCATGGCCATGGTGGTCCTCCAGCCCATTTGAAACTTCAGATGACTGAGGAGCAGTCAACATCTACTTGTCACTACAAAATCATGATCACAATAAAATGGTTGTTTTTAACTCATGACTTTTGGGGGTAATTTGTCACACAGTGATTGATAGATGTCAACAGAACGGCCAAGCCAATGGGACCATGCTGAACTGCAGAGTGGACAGCCATGACTTGCCTCATACATGTGCTACTTGAGGGACTCTGGTACTGGCTGTTCAGATGTCAGACTAAGAGACACCAAAGCTGCAATTTTGTGAAATCTCTCTCTCTTTTTTTTTTTTTTGGTTTTTAAGGATTTTAAGTGAAAAGTTTTTGAAAACAGTGTGCATCACACTGAAGCTGTCTATGTGCCAATAAGGCCTGTGAGCTGCCAATTTTCTGCATCTGTTGTCCATAGAAGTGGGGAGAGCCTACTCACCCCACCCTGTCCAAAGCCTTCCTGTAAACTGGGGCTATCAGCCCTGGGGAGTCTGCACTGGCCTCCAGCCCACAGGAATACTTCCTGCATAGCACATTTGCATTTGAAAAACCAGCATTTAAGCAAGCCTTTGTACAATTCCACATCTAAGACAAACAAACTGCCTCTTGTTTCACTGGTGACTAGAGCTTTGACCCATTTAAGCCTGACAGCAAAATCACGATTGAGAGAGTGTTGTTTATGGTGTTTTGATTGGGAGGAAAAGAAAGAAGTTGGAGGGAGAATAGTGAGAGGAGGGACCATAAAAGGGAAATTCCTGGAGGACAAAAGTTCACCAGTTTTCCCTTGAAACTGACTTAAGAACAACAAAATGGCATCAACAAATATCTTAGTGAATTGTTAAGTGTTTGGTGGGGAGCCTTTATTGTTTTTGGCTTTTGCTGAGGATGTTTTACCTGCAGCCTTGATGAATTCACCTTCAACTTTGGAGGAAAGAATTGTGTTTCATTCTGTATCAGTTGTGTATTTTCTTTAGTATGTGAATGAGGTCCTTGCTGAGCCAAGAAGCAGGGTCCTTTCTAGTCTATGTGCGAGGGAAACAGATTGACAAAAGAACAGGATACCAGTACAGAGTCAAGGTGTGTGCACATGGAGGGAGAAGGGTAGCACCAAGCTAAGGATGGCTTTGCAAAGAACAGCAGAACTATCAGTGACCACAAGTTAGGCATTCAGTCTTTTTTGCAACTTCAGTAGAATGAATAAACCCAACAGAATGAATATGTGGATGTTCACTAAGATGGTACTCAAAAAGTGTTCTGTGAAGTGTACTTAAAGACAGTTAACATATTAATCTTGTAGATTGAAATTATTTTGGAAATGACACAAAAGTAAAATGATGAAATGTTTTACGGGAGTAAAACACCCTAATACCTTCACACTAGCTTGTTCCTCCAAATGACCAATATAATCTAGTAACTGTGCATTTTCTAGAGATATTTATGTACTCATATGATATTAAAATTGTTATTTTTTTATTCAAGTGGTGACACACCATACATATTATCCTATGTTTATATGTTTTCATGTGACCATGTAATTTACGGTATTCCACATTTCCATAGCTGTTTCTGGATGTGCCCTCATTCTTTCCCAGAGCTGCACAGTATTTATGGGCATATCATAATTTTTTAAGTGGTTCCCTATTGATGGGTAAGTGTATTACCTCCACCATAATTTTCTTCTGACATAATTTAGAGTGAATTCTGTGATGTGTGTATAAGTGAAATCTGATCTGGGCTATGGGAGTGATTTGTGATTTGTCAGAATTTGAAGTAGCTTAACCTACAATCAACACTTTGAGGCTGACGACTTAGCACTTCAAATATCCTTATTGAAATTTATACTAGAGTTTGTTAATTAGCTTAACCAATGAAATGAGTAAATTTTAAAATAGGTTGTTGGTTAGGAAGATTATCATATACTCCTTGTGTTACCCAACCCAACTCTGGCTGCTCAATGTACAGCAGGCCAATTAAGTAGCGATGCAAGGTGTTGAGACAAGGAAGTTAAGACAAGATGAACTTGTTACCAAGTTCACCTTGCCAGAAGCTGATTTAGGAGTGGTTTACATACTGGTTGATGGTGTTCCCAGACTGGTGGGTGCCTTCTAACAGTGGGTGGGCCAGATGTTGCCCATCTGATTCCAATGGCCTAGTCCCTAGATGCTTTTCAGTTCTGCGGCTCTCAAGAACAACAATCATTATTTCTTTGGACTGTTCTTGTCACTGATTAATTTGCCCATATGGGATTCCTTACATGTTAAACACAGACAGGCCAGAGGGAGTAACTTCCCTAATGCTCTCTTGGTGATCACCAAACTCATGATAACAGAAGAAAACATCCTTCATCTAATTATTTTGGAAGACAAGGATTGAGTGAGGTTAAATCAGGAGTTGAGCATGAGACCTGGTTTGCTCGATACTCAGCTTCACTTGTATAAAGGACTTGCTCAAGAAAGCCATCTATTACCATTGGTGTAACTCTTAAGATGCAGAAGGAGCCCATTGGTTCTGTGTTCTTCAATTCATAGAACACTGTGTCACTTGTCCTAACCAGAAAGTTGGTCAGGCCTTCTCACTGAATATCTTGGCTTCTGCTGTTTCTGTTTTGAAGTACCTAGAGCAGAAAACAGACATCTCTAACTGTAGTGCTTGTTCCTGTGCCTGCATTTAGAATTTTTTTTGCTAGTAAATGTTTGAATGTTTGTATAGTTGGTGGAATTAAGTATGAGAATTGGTCTCATGGCACCTGGAATTTGGTCTGGAATTGCAACATAGCACCTGGAACAGAAATCATAAAGTAGATGACCTATAGGTTCATCCACCTCTAACAGGCAGAGGTATCAAGAGGTATCAAAAGAAACTGATGTTTTTTGAAGTGCCAAATTGTCTTAGAATAAGTTGGAACAGAATGATTTATGTTATTTCTAATCTTATACTATTACAAAGTACACTGTAATGAATAACTGTGTATAGGTCATTGTACATGTATGAATAACATAAATTGATATTAATTTGCAAAGCCTTCTTTCTGTTGGACACAGAAGGTCTCAAATTGAGTCATTATATAGCCTGTCAAATGCATATCATATAATTCGGACAAAGAAAGGGAGAACCACCTCATCATTTCAAATGATTCTAACTGTGTTACTTGTGCTTATTATACTCAGTCCTCAAACTTGCTTTGCAGGCATTTTAGGTGAAATTTTATCTGAGAGAAAAACATGTTGAATGCTATCACCTTGTAAGTCCTTTCACTTATTCAGATTCACCAAACTCTTTAAAAACAAAGCAGAGGAAAAAACCTTGTCCTCTTCTGCTCTGTCTGCTATAAGAAAACAGTATAAACTAGATGGCTTGAACACAAAAGAAATGTGTTTCTTATAGTTCTGATGTCTGAAAAGTCCAGGATTACATTGCCAAAAGGTATTGGGGTCTCATGAGAGCCTGTTTAACTCACTTGATGGAAGGAGTTAAGGGTTCTCTTTCAGTGCTCTTTTTGTAAAATTTCTTTTATTCATATGTGCATACAACGTTTGGGACATTTCTCCCCCCATCCCCCAGGCCCCTCCCTTTTCCCCACACCCTCCCTCTCCCTCCCACCCCCTTGATACCCAGCAGAAACAAAATATGCCCTTATCTCTATTTTTGTTGAAGAGAGAGTATAAGCAATAATAGGAAGGAACAAAGGTTTTTGCTAATTGAGGTAAGGATAGCTATACAGGGAGTTTACTGGCATTGCTTTCCTGTACATATGTGTTACATTCTAAATTAATTCTTCTCAAACTAACCTTTTCTCTAGTTCCTGGTCCCCTTCTCCTATTGGCCTCTGTTGCCTTAAAGTTCTTTTATAAAGATATTGATCTTATTTGTTAGGCCCTTCCCCTTGACCTACTCACTTACCAAAGGACCTACCTCCTAATGACATGAATTTTTGGTGGACACATATTCAGACCATAGCAACCCTCTAAGGTGTTACGTCCCTTTTCTAGATAAAACTTGATAACCATTTTAAGGTTTTAAGATTCAATAATAATTTTAAGTCTCAGTCTCAGTGTGGGACTTGGAACCATTCATTCAACAAATATTTAATTGGCACAGTGACAGAGGTGAGTTGAAGCCTGTTGTGTTTCCTGCTGCTCCTGGACCTGCAAATACACTTGTTCTCTGGCTTCTCTTGCAATTGGATATGGACATTTGCCTGAGTTCTGATCAATGGAATGTGGTGGAAGGATGTGAAACACTTCCACGCCTGACCTATAAACACTTCCCATCAGATCCTCTACTGCTTGTTGATGGTCAGTTCAACCACCATGTTGGCGAATTGCCAATCTTTGGTCAGTCAGGAAGAAATATTCTCCTATTATGCTAACCCATCAAAGTACCAAAGTTTTCCTGGGATAACAGCTGGCATGACCTTGACTGATACACACTCCTATCACGTGACTCACATTGTGCCAACCACCACATTTGAGGCTCCAAAGGCACTGGAGAGATGCTTTAGCCTGAAGGGCTTGGAAAAGGTTGTTGGAGGGCTCTGAAAACTGGTCTGCAACTGGCTGAAGTGGGAGATTAACTTCAGGCTGCCAGAAACTAATCCTTTCATCTGAGTCCTAAACCTAGTCTATGTTAAAACTCATCCAAGTTAAATTGAACTCCTCAGAGAGATCTAACAGATTTCACTTATAGCAATATCTTGATTTACAGTATAAGTATAATCCTAAATGTCTGATTGACAATCTGACTGTCTATCTGACTGACTGATTTTCTGACCAGCTGGCTGATAGGTTGGGTTCCTATGGACAGAATTTATTACAGATGGGAGTTGGCATTCCCCTTCCAGCACCCAAGCTATCAATTTATCAGGAGTCTATTTTCTTTAGTAAGAAGCTGACTAGCCCCATGAAAAATAAAGAAACACCCGTCCCCCCAAAAGCAACTCATAAGTCATTGCTAATAGATTTTATGGTATTTTCAGAGGCCTGATCAAACTAACAAAAAATTCCAAAAACCTCCACAAGCCAAATCTTAGCGTTCAGTCAGCTTCTGTTGCCAGCTGGCAGTGCAAACAGAACCCATGTGAGGCAAAACTGTCACATAAGCAAATTTCCTCTCCATAAGCTTCTCCTTTGCAGTGACCCTTTCTCTCGTTCCAGTTGTCTGGGACCTTCCTCCATTCACCCCTTTCTCTCTCAAAACAGAGGGAAATCTGATAACCAGACACTGACATTTGTTGACTGGTTGATTATATTTTGACTAGGACTCATATTTCTCAACACCTGTCTGAAATAGACTTGCAATGTTTAGACCTTGCAATGTTATAATTATGTAATGAAAGGTGTTTCCCTCAATTAGATTTTTCAGGCATTAGCAAACAGGAATGGAGAGTTTACACCCTGAATCTAATCCTGACATTTTTTTCCTTTTTTGGGGTATACTTTCCCACCAGAAACCTCTGTTCCTTTGTGAAGAATAATTCAGAGGCCAGAAGAGATAGGAGAAGCCTAGCCAGTTTGCTTAGATTAGAGCAGTCAGTGGCTTTTAGAACTTTGTAGATCTTACTCCCATTTTCCCTGCTTGACCATAGTTAGTCCTTGCTCCTTATTACCTCAACAGATGCCCTGGCTGACCCTAGACCATTTTCATGACTTTAAGACACTCAACTTAGCTATTCTGAGAATTTGGATAGTTTAGTAATTATATAATATTAATTTGCTTTACCTTATGCTCCTATCTCAGCCACTTTGAAAGCATTTGGTCAGTGGTATCTCTATCTGGGGTTAAGAAGATTCTGGGAGCAACAGAAAATGTGTCATTACTATGTAGCTTATTCATAAATTAAAGTTTCAGAACATGGTTAAGAAGGAAGCTGAGAATGAGTACTCTTGGGTTTAATATCCTTTGGGATCTGTATGTTCTAAGAAAGGTTTTCTTTTGCGTTCTAATAACCAAGGTGGGTATTATTATCTCCAAGAAAACCACCCTTCTGTTCAGTAATTTGCCCAAGAGTACTTAGTTGGTAAGTTGTAGAGCTGAAACTTGGCCCCGTTCTGCCTGACTACTAAGCCATGTTCTTTCATGATAGCACAGCGGCAAGTGGGTTTCTTCTCCAGGGCTTTGTATATTTAGCTATAAGAAAATATCATTTCTAATACTGGATGGCATCAGTGAGAATTGTTTTTCATCTATTTTTGGCAGAACTTGGGTTTTAACTCAGGACCTTGGGCTTTACCACTTGAGTCATGCTCACAACCCTTTTCACTTCATTTTTTCACATGGGGTCTTGTGCTTTTTGCACAGAAATGACCTTAGACTGTGATTCTCCTGTCTATATATTCCTCATAACTGCAACTACAGAGTTATGCAGTCGTGAGGAATATATAGACAGGAGAATCATACCTAGCTTGTTTGTTGGAATGGAGTCTCACTAAGTTTTTGCCCAGGCTGACTTGAAATCATGATCCTCTCAATTTCTGCCTCTCAAGTAACTGGGATTACAGGAATGAGTCATCACATCTGACCACGACCTGTTTAAAGCAGCCAATCAGTACCACCATTTTTTAAAAGTTTTTTTTTGGTACATCTTTATGGGATATACTATGATGTTTTGGTACAGTTTTATATTCTATATTCATCAACTCAACATAGGTTATCCATCATCTCAAGCATTTATTATTTCTTTGTGATAAGCACATTCAAAATCCTCTCTTCTAGCTATTTTGGAATATAAGATACAATAGTGTTAACTATAATTAGCCTCTGAGAAATAGAGCACCAAAACTTATTTCTCCTACCTGACTGTGACTTTGGACTTATTAAATCATCTCTGTTCTTTCCTTGGCCTCTGGTCACTGCTATTTTTCCCACTAGTTGTACAAGCTTAGTTTCTTCAAATCCCATACATGAATAAAGCCATGTGGTATTTTCCTTTCTGTGCCTGTCTTATTTCATCCAACATCATGATCTCCAGTTCCATCTGTCTGTGCCAATGACAGGATTTTGCACTTTTCAATGGCCAAATAGTATTCTCTTGTTTATATTGATCACATTTCTAAAAATAAAATTGGTTCATCTCCTGATGAACGTCTTGGTTGATTGATCTTGGCTATGGTGAATAGTGCCTCAATAAACATGGGTGTTCAGGTATCTCTTTGGTATATGACTTCATTTCCTTTGGCTAAATGCACAGTAATGGGATTGCTGGATCATACAATAGTTTAATTTTAAATTTCTTGAGGAACCTGCACATTGGCTATACTAATTTACATTCCTACCAACTGTGTGTAAGAGGTCCCTTTCTCTATAACCTCAGCAGCGCCTGTCACTTTTATCTTTTAGATTATAGCCTCTCTAACTGAGGTGAGATGATACGTCATTGTGGTTTTTGATTTGCATTTTCTGATGATCAGTGGTGTGAATATTTTTTCAAATACTTAGCCATTATATATCTTCTTTTGAGACATGTTTTGTCACCATTCAAAATAATCAGATTATTTGTTTTTTATCCCTTTTTAAAATATCATCTTGTCTTCCAAACTTTTCACAGTCTAAAATTCTCTGAGGGAAGGAATTTCATTAGTTTTCTGATATAATGGTTCTTATTCTTGCCAGAAGTTGGCAAAAATAAATGCAAAGTAGACAGAGTAGGTTACTCTGAGTAAACCTGCAAAAACAAATGAGAGAGGGAGAAAGAGGCCTTTTATGAGACAAAAAGCATGCACTGTTGTTTCTGTCTTGACGGGCATACATCTTGGGAAGTGGGTTAAAAGTTTACCATAATACACTTTGGTTATCTGCTCAATTTCAAATTTAGGATCGATAAGTCTTATCAGAAAATTTTTATGACTTCAGGGAGGTTATCACCATCTTAATATGGTGATGAAGACAAAAACCAGACCTCAGGAGAGGTCAGAACTGAGTAATCAAATTAACATCTGCTAGGCATGACTTAGTTCAATCATCAAGGTCAACATATTCACAGATGTCAATGTGTCTGGATGGAGAGATGATAATCATTGACCTTGAAACCTTCTGGTGCTTGGCAAGCAGCTGTGGGGGAGATAAGAAGTTTTTTTTGAGATAGCACATTCATGCTGGAATGTATAATTCCTTTTTTTTGTTTTGTTTTGTTTTTGCAACAGCAGGAAGTGTCAAGTCCAAGTTTTAGTTAACCAAGGTCTTACTGGATGGAGATCAAACAGATTATTGAGGTCCTCCTTTCCCATAGCCATCTTCTCTAGAATGATAATTCAGAGCCCTTGATAGATATTAGTTCCATGTTCTTTCTTTTACTTATTAACTGAGAGAAATGGGAAAGAGGTCAATAAGCAGAAAAATTAAGAGGGAAGATGAGGGATTAGGTACAGCTACCAACAGAGAGACATAGTTCAACCTGCTCCAAAAGCTTTAAATTTTATATAGCTTCCCTTGCTCATATTAGCTAGCTAATCTCTTAACAAAGTCTATAAACCAAAAGCTTTTCTTACTTTGGATCAGAAATTGAGTTCCTAATTATAACATGGATCTGGAGCTGGTTTTTTAATATTTTTAAAAAACAAAATGCCAAACTCAATAGAACTGACAATTGTCTTCTTTATGGTCTACAGTTTTGGAATCCAAATGAATAGCTCCTGGTAGTATAAGCTGAGGAAAGACATTTGCTCTGTTTTGTTCCCCAGTGCAGTACCAGTGCCCAAAGAAGTGAAGACTAATACTACCTCTGTTGCTTTCTCCTCCCACAGAGTGAACCAGACCAGTCCCCTGGAATGTAATATCCTTCCTTGATGGTGAGCCTAGTGTGACAAGTGGGTATACACCAGAGGCTCAGGTCCTTATGGTGAGCTCATTTATTGGGGATGAAAGTTAGGCCCTATGAATCTGGTTTTTTCTTTCCCTCCTCCTCCTCCTCCTTCTTTCTCTCTTCTCTTTTACATCCTCCTCCTCTTTCTCTTTCCCTTTCCCCTTCCTTCTCCTCCTTCCTCTCCTTCTCCTCCTCTTCTCTTCCCCTTCTTCTTCTTTTATGGAAGAATCAACCAACACATAACTCACTTGTGAAATATTGGTGCCCATCAAAATGGCTTTGAAACTTGGTTTTGTGCCATTTGACTTAACTGCAATACATGGCCTTAAGTCCTGTGGTGATGGATTCATCTCTACACTGGCCCCAAACTCTGAGAACTGGGAGAGGTAGTTAAGCTATTACATGGTTGATACAAAGATTTTTCCCTGCAGATTAAAATGAGCCATAGCCAAGCACAAAATGTCATTTTACTCAACAAATGAGAATGAGTAAGTCCATGAGCTGTGGCCAGCACCTAGCTGGTACTCTGGGAGAGATAGCATGTAGGAGCACCAGCATCCAGCTGATGTGTCTGTCACTGACTGGCTGGGTTATCTAGGGGATGGCAACCCCTTGAATTCTTAGTTATTTATCTCAACAACAATTTTACCAGGGGTTGTACAGTATTTTTTCTGAAGGGAAATGTTGCCATGCAAAATTAGGCCTTCAAGGAAAAGATGGATCTCTGTTTTTAGTCTAAAAATATCTGTAATGTAGGTTTCTTGCTATACTTTCCAGTTCTTAATTGAAGTATCCTGTTGCTACTGGGATACTTTCAAGCAAGCTCCCCAACCCCCACAAAACAGCCAGCATGTTTGTGGGAATCAGTAGTTAGTGGAATTCTCACAACCTTTGTCAGTCTTCATGGAGAAAAAGCACACCTTCCGGGCTGTCTGGGGAGAATCCCGCCCAGTGGACTCTCTTATCTTATCCTGAACTCAAACATTCCTGGCCCTACAGGAATCCATTAAAGGCCTCTTCCTGCCTTGGCGTCCCATAAAATGAAGACAATGACAAGGGTGTCAACAGTAACATGTAGCTAGCATGACACGCCCCTGCCCTCAGCCACCTCAGAGGCTTCCTTTTATGGGGAGATACTGGTTTCCTTTAGCTCCATTTTTAAGAATATATGAAAGTTATCAGCTGCCATACTACTGAGATAGATATCTGCCCCAGGATGGGATTAGAAACTGATGCAGTTTTCTTTTTTCTCTCTTTCTTTTCTTGTCCTGTCCTGTCCTCTCTTCTCTTCTCTCTCTTTCTCTCTCTCGGTGGTACTGGGGTTTGAATTTAGAGCCTCACCTTCAGCCCTTTTTTGCTTTTAGTTGTTTTTCAAGTTGGGTCTCGTTGAAGTGCCCTTAAAGTCCTCACTTTTGTCTTACGTAAAAGCTCACTGTTAAGAAAGAAGTGCATAACCTCCTTCTTACTAACTGATTAATGACTCATAACTTCAGAAAGTGAATTGTCCTAAGGTTTGTTTTATTGGGATGGAAGTTGTAAGAAATGTCCCTTAAAGATAGTGATTTCAGGAGTGAAATATCTGGCAGGGGCAGTTCTTTAAGGGGAGGAATGGACAGAGTGGGCAGGACCAGCATCTCCTGCCAGCACACCAGGGTCTTTCTCCTCTGTGGGGAAGGAGGATGGTGAGCTGTCCAACTGTCTTACAGCTGGGTGCTCCTGCTCTTTTGAAGATGCTTCACAGCTCATCCATGAGAGGGCACTGGTGCTCCAGATTGTCCACACTGAGTCCATCTGAAGAGAAACAGGAGTGGTGAGCCACTAGCACATCTGTGACTGCGTGCCATCCAAGTATATGTGTATCTGCCCTTTCTCCCAGCTCAGTCTATCTGTGGTCTTCAGACTCTGGCTACCAACTAGTAAATCTACTGCCCTAATGTGAGATTGCTGATCAGTGGTCTGAGGGGTATTTATAAAATTAGGATAACAAGTCTGTAATTCAGTATTGTTCTAGAAAGGGCACCAGGACCCCCTCTAGGGCCTTCCAAAGGAAGAAAAAACACTTGCTCACTTGGAGGAAGTTGGAGAAAGAAAAATGTAAAAGGAGAGAGCAGGAAATTTCCAGTGAAATGGATATTGCCTCGCACCTTTCACCCTGAATTGAGAAAGGTCTTTTGAGATTGGGACAAAGAAGAGATGGCCACTTGTACACGTATTTCAGGTCGGAGGCAAAACATGGTTCAAAACTGATCACCTAGAAAAATGTCCCCTGCACCTTAGTCACTCTTTTTCATATCATCCTGTTTTATTTTGCCCATAACATTTACTACTGTCTGAAATAATTTTAATTATTTATGTGCTTATTCCCTTATTAGAATACAAACTCTGTGAGGACAGGGACCTGTACTATCTTGTTTACTTAGATAGCCTCAGCTCCTGGAAATACTGCTGGTCACATAGTTACCAGTGAACATTGGATTTAGTGAATGATAATGACTGAAGGTGTCAACATTTGACAAAGAGAGCCAAAGTGTATACATTCAATGAAGGGCTATGGCTTCAGGGAAACCAAAAAACAATTCATAATGCAGCATGTCTTCATAGGTTTTGAACATGGAAAAAATGAATGGGTTCTTTTTTAACCAAGGTTACCACGTAGTCATCTTAGTGACCATATGCTGTCTACACACACACACACACACAAACACACACACACACACACACACACACACACACACACACACACTGGACTGAATTCATGATCCTCCTGTCTTAGTTTCCAGAGTGCTGGGATAACAGGCATGTGCCACCATGCCTGGCTTTTATTAACTTCTTTTCCATTTTTATTACCATATATTAGTGTACACAGTGATTTCATTGTGATGTATCCATATATGCATACGTGTATCCTGATCAGACCCATTCCCTCTATCACTACCCCCATCCCCGTCCCCCCACTTCTTGGAACAACAGGTTTTGATGTTGTATTTTCATACATGTGTATAGAACACTTCAAACATATTCACCCTTCACCATTGATATATAATTGTAGAAAGTGTGCTTATATATACTGAGTTGTCCTAAACTTGAACAATATACTATAGAACAAATTACCTGGAGAAATTCATGGAGATTTATATGTCCTACCTGTGAGAAGAAGTGATCATATGGCCAACCTATGTATCTTTATTTTGGGGTTCAAAAAATTTGACCAATATACATATAAAATGTTGAGTGGCTTTAAAATAAGAAATGTGATCTCTCTCTTTGTGTGTGTATGTGTCATGCTAGATAGTGAATCCAGGGCATTGAATATACTAGGAAAGTGCTCTACCACTGAGCTACATTCCCAGCCCTGAAATAGGATCTTTTGTTTAAGACAGCCTGAACTTGGATTGTTAGTTCTAAATGACCAGGTAATGCCAGGTAATGCTGGCGGGGGTGACCAGCTTTACGTGGGATATTGAGAATTCAGAACCAATGCCTGCTTGGAGTTCACCAGACTTGCGGTGGGGGTGGTGGGTCACATAGTGGGTTTTCCATGGGTGTCATGAGTTTATGCTTACTCTCTACTTTAGTTTCAAATGCAATTGAACAGCTTGGAAAATCAATGAAGCAGCACATTTTTCAGTGGCTACCATGTATCAGGCAAAGGCTAAAAGAAGTACTCAGCAGGGTTCAAATGTGCTGAAAAAAATGCAGTTAGATTGTTTTTAGTTCCAGCTAAAGAAAATGCAACTTAAATTGGATCAGGCAAAAAATAGGAATTGACTATCTCATACAAATGGAAAGCTCAAATTTCAGGCTGATTTGGAGTATTGCTAGATTTGAGACTCAAAATAAACTACTCCGTCTCAGTATTTTCTTGTGTCTCAGCTGAGATCAGCTGTCCTCCATGTGTTGGTTTCACCCTCAGGCTCCTGGTGGATCATTCCCTCTGGTAGAATAAATCAATCTCTCCAGCAAGGAACCCTATTAGGGGTGAGTAGTGTGTCTTGCCAATGGTGAACTGGAGGATGTTACATGAAGTCCTGTGAATGGAGGTGAGTGACTGAAGACTGCAAATGAGTACAAATGCACAGAAACTATGAATAAAGCAGCAGTACAAGGTGAATATCATACAATTCAGGTATGAAGTGATTTGAGGGTATAGGAAAAGAAAAGGTGATGTGGTTGCAGTCATGAAGCTATAAATAAGATAAAAATAAATTTGGTAAGCACGTTACAGGACAAAATATTTGAGCATTTTCTGGGCTTAGACATTCTCTGGAAGGCTCCATGTGTGTCAAAGAATGAATGGACTTCATGTCAATGACACAGCATTGTCCAGCATACAACTTGCTCCTTCAAAGTGCAGTGAGAAATTCCCTCCTGTAATGTTCTGTGCATAGTGTCATTTCTTCATCCACATGATGGCTGCATAACAATTTTTTTTTTTTTGCTTCATGGTAATGGGGCAAGTCCCATTTCAGTATTGGGTCTGTTGCTACTTGTTTTAAGCCTTGCCTGAGCAATTTGTTATCCTACTAGGCACATTCCCTAAGCTGATTTTAGAACTGCAAGGCCAAGGAAGTATTTCTCTACCAGAGCATAGAAATGACTCCCTCCGTATGGGAGACCCCCGTGATCCAGCCCTGATCTTGGTGGTAGACATCAAACCTTTTGTGGCATACCATTTCTAAAAGGAAGACTTCATACACTCAGCTAATTTATTTTTATGCTGCCTTTTTACATTGACCTCCACATGAGAAAATAGTGGTAAAAGCATTCATTAATAAGCAGAGCTTCTCTGGTTGCCTTTTAGTTGTTCTTTTGTTATGAACTGCCACTAGGAAAACATATGTGGTTTGTTGTGGTGTTGGATTTGGATGTAAACCATCTTTATCTTTTCAGTTGAAGCTTGGCAGCAGTGTATGTCAATATTGACCTAGGTGCTTGGGCTGCATGTTACTTGATCTGGAGGCTATAGAATTTGGGTTCTCATAGAACTTTTCAATACACTAAAATTGTATGCCTGCCTAAAGTTTTTTTTTGAGAATTTCCTTTTATTTTATTATTTATCTTTTTAATTATTGTTGTGATGGGAGTCCATTGTGACATGTACAAGTTTTTATAATATTTCATAGCTGAAATCACCCCTTCCTTCATTCTCCTTTATCCCCTCTTCCTCTATTCCTAAAACTTTCAAC
Source organism: Castor canadensis (assembly GCF_047511655.1). NCBI lineage: Eukaryota > Metazoa > Chordata > Mammalia > Rodentia > Castoridae > Castor > Castor canadensis. The sequence continues at coordinate 90,742,280 of NC_133398.1, forward strand.
TGTTCTCATTTTTCTATTTTCATACCTGAGTACATAATATTTTCGCCATATTCACCTCCTATATCGTTCTGCTACATCCTTCCCCAAACCACTGGTACCAACTCTAGACAGGGCCTGCTTTACCTTCCTGTTCTCCATTTTTGAAAAGACATTTTTGTTTGTATAAGATATCTATACAGAGAGTTTTATTGTGACATTTTCATGTCTATATGTATGGTACCCTGAATTGGTTCATGCCTTCTATTTTTCTCCTTTCTATCTTAGTCCCCTTCTTATGGTGATTTCAACAGGCTTAAAAATTCCATATTCAAAAGAAATATAAACAGAAAACATGGGCTATATATATATGATAGATGTGTGTATACATATATGTATATATGTAAGTATATGTGTAGATGTGTGTATATATACACTATATATGTAGACTTACTGCTGATATATGTGTATATATGTATAAATACTACTGTGCACTGAAAGGATTGATCAGTCAGACTGAAATAATGTAGATGTGTATATGTGTTCACTGACAGATTCTAGGAGAGATGATGATACATTTCTCTTGTCCTCCCATTTCATCTCTAATATAGTAGAATAGGACTCATTGGTCTATTTTACTTTACGTTGGTACAATAGCCATTTCCTGCTTTTTCTTCCTGAAGATGCTGTGATTTAAAAAAAAAATCTCTGGAGTAGTTCTCAAGAACATCTAAACACCTTTTCTAGAAAGCTTTCTTTCCTTCCGGTGTTTGCAAAAATATTTTTGTCTGACATACATTAAAACATTAGAAAATTTTACGTCAGACTACTGTATTATCAGTTACAGTGAATAGTCCAGTGATCAAATGCAAATTAGTTTTACAAATTAGAATTCTGTTTTTTAACCAGAGGGGCAGAATTCATTTTTTCAATAAATACTTGTTAAAAATATTTGCAGATCAAACACTCCTTGAATATTAGTTAAGACATTTTTTTGTGCCTAAATTTAAAGACATTTGTGTTGGAAAGTATTGATCAATTTACATATGCAATGTGAAAATAATTCAAATATATTACATATATGAACACATACATGAATACACATAAACATATACTTAAGAAAAAAAATCAAGTCCATTATCACTTGCTGAAAACCCTGCTGATTTTAACGAAGGTGGAAGATCTCAGATAATTAGCTTGTCACAAGAAAGGGAACATGTTCAAAATGAATGACTTTGTGAACATTTTAGAGCTATAGGAAAACAAATAGATGATAAAAGATAATTTTTATATTTTAATGAGTTGGGATTATTCTATAATCACATTTTGATTGCTGCTGATTTACATTTATGTCATACCCCAATTGACATTTTTTAAGTCTTTAGATTTTTCTACTTAAGTGGAATCAGGTGAGAGTTTGTTCAGGGGAGTAAAACAAAGTACTCTGATACAGGGGTCCTCAACTGAGTCATACTCTGCCAAACACAAGCTACTTAACCTTAGCTGGTTAACACCTCACTTGTGAAGTGAAGATGACCTGTTCCTAATGATCCTTCTGATTCTAGTGGTCTAGGAGGGTACAAAAGCCAAATACCATTGAACTTTAGAAGAAAGATCTCCAGCTGAATAGCAGGCAGACCTGCTTCAACTATGTAACTGTGGCATATTATTTCATCTCCTTCCTTCTCAGTTTTCTCATTGTAAACTGGTGACAGTAATAATAACATTTAACTCACCGGGTTACAGATAGGAGGTGCAATAAATAAGATAGCACAGGTGAGCAGAGAACAATGTGAGTGAGTGGGACACATTCAACTGATGGAAGTCACTTGGAAGGATGGTGACATTATCTTTTTTTTTCTTCAACACAAATGGACAAGATGGTGAGGGAGGATAAACTGGACTAGAGTGTTCTCAGTGGATTCCAAAGGAGCCCTGGATCACCCTGGGGGACCTATCTTGCTATTTATGGCCAGCAAGCATCTGACTACCCTGAAGGGATATTGGCCAATACTGTCTACACAACTTAAAAGCACTTAGAGGAATGCAGTTCCATTACACTAGGCATAATGGACCCACTCAAGGCATGCTTTGTAAATACACAGCTAATGTCATTCTGACATGTTTACAGACCAGGACACGCTTCACGTGGGTCAGGACCTTCAGATGGCTCTGTTGGCTCTCAGGATCCAGGCCCTTACCTCTCACACCCAGAACTACTTCCTTATTGTGAGAACATGAAAAAATTTAAATGACAGCAAACAAGTGCTGAAGGATGGAGGAATATCCTTGAAGGTACACATATCAGACCAGCACAGGCAACTGCCTGGAGGCTAAGAAAAGTCATTATCCTACTTTGCAGTGAGTTAATTAAAGGCTATTTTTGTCATTTTCAATTCAGAGAAAATCAAGAGATCTGCAGTCATACTTTCACAAGAGAAATTCCTAAAATAATAGGGTAGAAGAGCTAACGGATCATAGGCACTCTCCCTTTTGAATAAGAGTCAAGTATTTGTCCTTCTCACGTCCTCCAGAATTTGCTTGGAGTAGTGTAAATCAAGATTCAAACCTTCCTGGAGTCCACATTACTTGTTGACAATTCTACAGGAGGCTCTTCCTGTCATGGTTTATCTGATGCCTTTTTCTGTTTTGCAAGGTTAATGGCATTACTGATGACAAAATGTAATAGGTCTTAGTGAATGTTACATGTCCAGGAAAGTAGTTTTGAAAATTTTCCCCATTAATTCTAGAGACAAATTATTTCATTTATTGTGATACATCAGTAGCTCAGAACAATTTTGAATCGATTCCTAATTTTAAAGATACAATGTCATTTTATAAACTCATACCTTTTATGGCATTCATTTGTAGGACTGGGATAATTTAATCACAATAAAAGTTTTATATAATTAAAAGTTCCATAGAAGGCAAAAAATCAGCTCAAGTCAATGACTTCTTATGTTTAGTGAGTACCTCTAACTTCAGGAAGACTAAGTACCTACTAACTGCACCTCCTTTACCTCTCAAATTCCACATAAGGACACTGGATCTCTTTAATAATAAGAGGAGTGATGAATTTTGTTTCTTTTGTGCTTTGCTTCTCTTTTCATTGACAAAAAAATTAGGATGATGCATTCTAAAGTAAATAATCAATCTAATTTTTAATTAGGTGATATAATTAAGGTTACAAACTAGTTTACACTGAATTTCCAAGATATTTGGAAAATATCTTCAATGCACAACTGATTAGTAGATATGACTTGTGATCTTCAAATCTAAGGTTCTAGAAATGGAGCAAATCCTACCAATCAAAGTGTTGGATTTTCCCACTGGCCCTATGATCATGGAATTATTTTTCCAATAGAGTTATGATAATTTTCCCCATGTTAGTATAAACTGGAACAGATAATGCTTTTGTGATGATCAACTAGTTTGAGGCAGGACCAAGACAGAGCTACAGGACTGCACATGTTCATACATTTGGATCTTTGTGCCTATTGTGCTCTGTGCATGCTATGCCTCTGATTTTTTAAAGTCCCGCATAGCCTTCCAGCACTTAGTCTTGTGGTGCTAATTGCATCCTAGCCCACAAAGTAGGAAGATTTGATCATCCCTCCCTCTTTCAGTCATTGCACACTGTGCCCACCTATGTTGCAGCATGTGCCACTGTAGATCACCATTGCACATGCTGCTTTCTCTCCATCTAGAATTTGGACCTTAAAGGACCAGAATTGAATTATGTTCATTGATTTATTTCTAGGACCTTAGAAAGAGATGAACAAGTTACAGGAACCAAAATTAAAAGACTGAATGGTGGACAAAGGACCCCAGATCCTCAAGTTTCTGCTCTTTGCTTCATCTCCTTGCCTCCCTGCCTTTCACATCAATCCAGCTCCATGCTCAGCCCCAGGCACCCAGGTTAGAAATCTGTGGTACTGTGATAGTCTCCAAGAGCCAATGCAGGAGATTGGGTTTCCCACTGGAGTGCTCCATCGATGCTAACTGAATCACACCATCATGTGTAAGATTGCTTTCCATATCTCCAGGCCAATGTCCTGGGTGGAGCCAGGATCCTTGTGAATAAAAAACATTCATCTGGATGTTAACATTCAGTGGGGCTGAGAGTCAGCAATGACTAAGAAATGCCAGACAGAGTACTGCTTCTGGATGTGACTCCAGAGGGACCCTCTCTTTTAATGATGACCAAATCGTATTATTTTCTCCTATGCTTTCTGAGCATCTCCTTAATTGTCACAGCATGGAGACAGTGCGTAGTTAGCTAGGTTGTGTGTAATTCACAAATTTATTCTTAATCTAGACCTGTCCTGCAGGTCAAAATAATTAGAGTGCTGCATGGGACCCTTAGACTTGACCACTACAGTGCTTTCCATCTTGGACAAATATTGTCCAAAATGTTAGGGACACTAATGAATGAATAAGAATGACAAGACTAGAATAGATAAATCAAGAAATACTTAAATATTTATTACGTGGCTTTGAATTGTACCATATAAACTTTTTTGTTAATATACTTGATTTTGTCCATATTGGTGTTGTGAGTTTCTATTTCACATTGAGCAATCTTGGTGTTTTTCCAAATACAGATGGTTTTAAGGTTTTATTGTTTGGGCTCATGCTGTACCAACTGCTAAGATACACCTTCATTTTTACTTTTCTTTTTTCCCAACTGGCAGTCTCTCCCTGGCTTCAGTTCTCTGGGCAAGGCAAATTCCTATGCATCTTTGAAATTCAAATTCACTTCCTCTGACTGCCATCACTAGAATAAATTGCTCCCTAGTCTATACTCACAGTTCAGCTTTTATCAGAGTGAGTATAGCTGGCGTCACTAGTCTAGCTTCCCCTTTGTGGGGGGGTTTCTTGAAGGAGCCTTGTGCATCACTTACTTCTTCCCAAGTTACAACACTGCTTCACAAATAGCAGCTAATTCTTAAGAATTTGTGTGCTGAGCACTTTGGTAAGGGGCTTACCTACACCTAACCATTTGATGCACACAGCTAGACTCAAAAGGAGGGACTATTGTTACCCCTATTTTCCCAGTGCTGAGAACTAACTTGCCCAGAGCCAAATACCTGTGAGAAGTGGAGTCAGGATTTGAATGCAGTTGATGTGGCTTCTGATCCCAGGCTTTTTATCACCTTTGCTTTTCCATGAGAGGTACTTAAACTTTGTTTTGGCTGGCAGGGAAAGGGAAACGCCCCAAGCCAACTCAGGTTAAATCTACTTGCAGAAACTTGAGGGTAGACTATGCGACAGTTCTTCCTCCACTGTTCCTAGTCACCTTAAGAAAAGTACGAACAGTTGGAATGTACCCCAGCCCTGGGATCTCTACAAGCTTACAAGATGGCAGGCTAGGTGCAGATTCCCCTCCCCTCCCATACCTGCTCCTATTTTCTACCTCATGTTTTCACATGAATGTGCTTTCGCAATCAGTTTATTAATACCACCCATTCTAAACATCTTGCATTTTCCATTAATCTTAGCAGAATCTCTTACATAAAGGACATTTCCTAAAGGAATGGTTATTTTTATTGATAGACTTCACAAATCATTATTGAAGGATAGCATGCATGTGTAAAAATGTACAGAGAAGTGTTCAGCTCAATATGTTTTTTGAAAGTATAACTCACCCATTTAACCACCACCTTACATAATCACTATTTTGTGATTATATACTTTTATTACCATAAAAGTAATTTTGTGGTTATGACTTTTATTACTACAGATTTGTTTTGCCATTTATACAAATGGAATGATGTATGATTTATGTGTGTTCTCTATCATATGAAATATATCATCTCTCAATTATCTCTATCAAATAAAGCACACCATTTTGTTTATGACATTCATCCATTTAGGTCTGGGTAGTTTATTCTCATGGTCTTATAATATTCCATTGCATCATTGCACCACTATTTTTTATCCATTACAATGCTGATAGACAAATGGTGTGTCACCAGTTTTTGGTTGTTGCGAGTGATGCTGTTATAAACATTTGTATACAAGTTTTTGGGGGCTTGCACATCTGTGTGTATTTCTATTGTGCACATGTTTAATGCATACATTTAAGAGTAGAACTGCTGGTTCATTGAGTATGAATATATTTAGCTGCATGAGATACTGTCAAAGTAGCTGAATAAACTTTGGTACCCACAACAATATATGAGAATTCCCTCTGCTTCAGATCATCCCCAGCATTTTACATACTCATTTTTTATTCCATTTTAGCAATTCAGATAGATATTTAGTTCATTTAATTTTTATTTAAATTTGCATTCCATGGTTGATTTTTGTATAGTAACCAGTATGTTTTAATAGTATGCTTTGTATGGTATAGTGTGTTATATGGTTTGTCTTTTACAGCCATCCATAAACTTACCAAATTCACTTATGAATTCTAATGGTTTATCTGATTCTTTTTGTAATTGTTGTTCATATATAGTCCTCTCATCTGAAAGAAATAATTTCTGTTTCTTCCTTTCAATACCATATGGCTTGTATTTATTTTTCTTGCTAGGACCCTCAATGCAATCATAAGTGGAGGTGGTGATAGCGGATATCCTTGTTCAATTCCCAATTGCAGAAGGAAAGCTTTCAGCATTTTACCATAGAAAATGATGTGTTCTGTGGAATTTGTAGATACTGTTGTTAACATTAAGAATTTTCATTTTGAGGGAATTCCAAGATGGTGGCTAGAGGGAGGAAGCAGAAAGCGACCCTCCTATAGTGAAATCTTGGAGAGACGCTGGAGACACACTTTGCAGGCATAATCACCGAGAAAAGGCATAACTTTGACCCCTCCACACCTCCAGCCGGTGCAGAGAATCTCCACCTCACATTAAACGGAGAACTGAGGAGGGCCCCCGGGGCCGCCAGTGGCCGGCGCCCATACGGCTTGGGAAGACGCGGACCAGGTGAGCTTCGCGGTACCACGGTAGCCCCACAGACAAGCCTGGGCCAGAGCAGCATAGCCCCCTGGACAGACTGACGTCCACCCGGGGAAAAAAGAGAAACTGAGTACTAAGCAATAAGAACAGTTAAGACACGCTGGAAAGAGGGAGGGGCGCCCTGAGCGCTGAAGATTGGGGGAAGGGACTCCTTCCCGGGACTGTAAATAAACGAGCCGGGTGGCCGGAGAGGCTCTGGCGGGAGCGGGGCACGCCCACCAACCAGGAGCAGGGAAGCTTGTGAGAGGAGGGAAGACCCACTTCCCACGTGAACTGTAAATAAACACGCAGGCCTGACAACGTGGGGCAGTGTCACCTTTCCCAGTGCTTGGAAAGGGGAAAGCCTGTGGCAGAGGCCCCCGCACAGGAGAACTCTGAGCAAACAAAGCCTGTGGGTCCAGGTGAGTGCTAAGCTCACCCCAGAGATCTGCATAAATAACGCCGCCAGCTACAGGCTGAGAGCAGCAGGCAGGCAAGCCACAGTTGCAGATACCACTCTCAGAACTGTCTCCAACGCTTTTTTTTCTTTTTCTCCCTACCTTTGATGAGAGAACAACCGAATTACACCTGCAAGCTGAAAAACTTACTGAAACTGTATTGCATTTGAACTGGGGACACTTGGTGGGGCTTTTTTTTTTTTTTCTTCTGTGTGTGTGTGAGTGTAGTTTTGTTCTACTTTATGCATCCCCTTTGATGAGATAACTACAGAACAACATCTGAGGCACCAACTCCAGGACTGGAGATTGAGACGGACATCCAAATTATTAAGACTGAAATTGCATTGCATATAAACTTGGAAGTTTTTTGGTTTTTTGTTTTTTGTTTTTTTTTAATTTTCTATTTTCCATTTTATTTTAATTCATTTTTATAAATAGATATTACTTTCATATACTTATTTTTTATTTTTTTTATCTTTGATTTTCAATCCTCTCTCTGTCACTCTATTGTCTGTTCAGCTTACTGTCGATTAGTACACTAACACTCCCTGTTTATACCTTTGAAACTCTCTTGTCTGATACCTTGTTCTGCTTTCTCCCTCTTGTCTGTATATTTGTTTTCCCCTTTTCTTTAACTTCTTGCTTTCCATCTCAGCTCACTCTTCCATTCTCAATATTACCATTGTTATTATTACAAGCTAGAAAATACTTAATTACACACAGTACAGGGACAGTAACAACACCAAGGACAATGACAGGAAGACAGAAAAAACAAGGAAACCAGTTTCCCCACAGCAAAAAATTAGTACAGGAACCAGAGGGGAATGAAGAGAACAGAAACTCAGAGCCAGACTCCAACAAAATGAAGATAAACTATGCCAAAGGACCCAATGAAGCCTACAAGAATAATTTAAAAGAAGACATACTACAAGTACTCAATGAGAATTTTATAGAGATGATACTGGATAGGGTCAACCAAAATGTACAGGAGACACTCAAGAAATTCCAAGACAATAAAAATAGAGAATTTGAAAAAGCAAAAGAAGAAATAAAGGAAACCATAGAAGCACTGTATAAACACCAAAATGAAAGAGAGAACACAATGAATAAATGGATAAATGAACTCAGGACAAAAATAGACAACAATAAAGAAGAAAACAGCCAGGATATGGAAAACCTCAGAAAAAAGAACGAAACAGAACTGCAAAACAAAACGGAAGGCCAATCCAGCAGAACAGAACAAACAGAAGACAGAATCTCAGAACTTGAAGATGAAGAACTATTGAAAAACTGAAGAACTATTAATTAAACAACTCAAGACCTGTGAAAAGAAAATGCAAGAACTCACTGACTCCATCAAAAGACCAAACTTGAGAATCATGGGCATCGAAGAAGGAGAAGAGGTGCAAGCGAAGGGAATGCATAATATATTCAACAAAATAATAACGGAAAATTTCCCAAATCTAGAGAAAGATATTCCCATACAAATGCAAGAGGCCTCCAGGACACCAAACAGACCAGATCAAAATAGAACTACTCCATGACATATCATCATTAAAACAACAAGTTCAGAAACTAAGGAAAGAATATTGAAGGCTGCAAGAGAGAAAAAACAAGTAACATACAAAGGTAAACCCATCAAAATCACAGCAGACTTCTCAACAGAAACATTAAAAGCAAGAAGAGCGTGGGGTGAGATCTTCCGGGCACTGAATGAAAATAACTTCAACCCCAGGATACTCTACCCAGCAAAGCTATCATTCAAAATAGATGGAGCAATAAAAGTCTTCCATGATAAGCAGAAACTAAAACAATATGTGACCACAAAGCCACCATTACAAAAGATTCTGCAAGGGATCCTGCACACAGAAAGTGACACCCACCTTAACCATGAAAAGGCAGGCAGCACCAAACCACAGGATAAGAAAAAGCAAGACAGTAGAGAGTAACATCAAGTTAGGTACACACAATCAAACCTTCAAACAACTAAGATAACTAAATGGCAGGAATCATCACATACCTATCAGTACTAACACTTAATGTTAATGGACTTAATTCACCCATCAAAAGACACCGTTTGACAAAATGGATTAAAAAAGAAGATCCAACAATTTGTTGCTTACAGGAGACTCATCTCACCGACAGAAATAAGCATATGCTTAGGATGAAAGGCTGGAAGAAGATTTACCAAGTCAATGGCCCCCGAAAACAGGCAGGAGTAGCAATACTTATCTCTGACAAAGTAGACTTCAAACCTACATTGATCAAACGAGATAAAGAAGGACATTCCATACTAATAAAAGGGGAAATAGACCAAAAGGAAGTAATAATCATCAATCTGTATGCACCCAATGTCAACGCACCCAATTTCATCAAACATACCCTGAAAGACCTAAAAGCATATATAAACGCCAACACAGTGGTTGTGGGAGACTTTAACACTCCATTATCATCAATAGATAGGTCATCCAAACAAAAACTCAATAAAGAAATCCAAGATCTAAAATATGCAATAGATCAAGTGGACCTAGTAGATGTCTACAGAACATTTCATCCAACCTCTACACAATATACATTCTTCTCAGCAGCCCATGGAACCTTCTCCAAAATAGATCATATCCTAGGGCACAAAGCAAGCCTCAGCAAATATAAGAAAATAGAAATAATACCATGCAATCTGACCACAATGCAGTAAAAGTAGAACTCAACAACAAAAGTAAAGACAAAAAACATGCAAACAGCTGGAAACTAACTAACTCATTACTTAATGAAGAATGGATCATCGATGCAATAAAAGAGGAAATTAAAAAGTTCCTGGAAGTCAATGAAAATGAAAACACAACCTACCGGAACCTATGGGACACAGCTAAGGCAGTCTTGAGAGGAAAGTTTATAGCCATGAGTGCATATATTAAAAAGATTGAAAGATCCCAAATCAATGACCTAATGATACATCTCAAACTCCTAGAAAAACAAGAACAAGCAAATCCCAAAACAAATAGAAGGAGAGAAATAATAAAAATAAGAGCTGAAATCAACGAAATAGAAACCAAAAATACCATACAAAGAATTAATGAAACAAAAAGTTGGTTCTTTGAAAAAATAAACAAGATCGATAGACCCCTGGCAAACCTGACTAAAATGAGGAGAGGAAAAACCCAAATTAGTAGAATCAGGAATGCAAAAGGGGAGATAACAACAAACACCATGGAAGTCCAGGAAATCATCAGAGACTACTTTGAGAACCTATATTCAAATAAATTTGAAAATCTAAAAGAAATGGACAGATTTCTAGATACATATGATCATCCAAAACTGAACCAAGAGGATATTAATCACCTGAATAGACCTATAACACAAAATGAAATTGAAGCAGCAATCAAGAGTCTCCCCAAAAAGAAAAGTCCAGGACCTGATGGATTCTCTGCTGAATTCTATCAGACCTTTAAAGAAGAACTGATACCAACCCTCCTTAAACTGTTCCATGAAATAGAAAGGGAAGGAAAACTGCCAAACACATTTTATGAAGCCAGTATTACACTTATCCCAAAACCAGGCAAAGACACCTCCAAAAAGGAGAACTATAGGCCAATCTCCTTAATGAACATTGATGCAAAAATCCTCAACAAAATAATGGCAAACCGAATTCAACAACACATCAAAAAGATTATTCACCACGACCAGGTAGGCTTCATCCCAGGGATGCAGGGGTGGTTCAACATACGAAAATCAATAAATGTAATAAACCACATTAACAGAAGCAAAGACAAAAACCACTTGATCATCTCAATAGATGCAGAAAAAGCCTTTGATAAGATCCAACATCATTTCATGATAAAAGCTCTAAGAAAACTAGGAATAGAAGGAAAGTTCCTCAACATTATAAAAGCTATATATGACAAACCTACAGCCAGCATTATACTTAACGGAGAAAAATTAAAACCATTCCCTCTAAAATCAGGAACCAGACAAGGGTGCCCACTATCTCCACTCCTATTCAACATAGTACTGGAATTCCTAGCCAGAGCAATTAGGCAAGAAGAAGGAATAAAAGGAATACAAATAGGTAAAGAAACTGTCAAAATATCCCTATTTGCAGACGACATGATCCTATACCTTAAAGACCCAAAAAACTCTACTCAGAAGCTTCTAGACATCATCAATAGCTATAGCAAGGTAGCAGGATATAAAATCAACATAGAAAAATCATTAGCATTTCTATACACTAACAATGAGCAAACGGAAAAAGAATGTATGAAAACAATTCCATTTACAATAGCCTCAAAAAAAATGAAATACCTAGGTGTAAACCTAACAAAAGATGTGAAAGACCTCTACAAGGAAAACTATACACTTCTGAAGAAAGAGATTGAGGAAGACTATAGAAAGTGGAGAGATCTCCCATGCTCATGGATTGGTAGAATCAACATAGTAAAAATGTCGATACTCCCCAAAGTAATCTACATGTTTAATGCAATTCCCATCAAAATTACAATGACATTCATTAAAGAGATTGAAAAATCTACTGTGAAATTTATATGGAAACACAAGAGGCCACGAATAGCCAAGGCAATACTCAGTCAAAAGAACAATGCAGGAGGTATCACAATACCTGACTTCAAACTATATTACAAAGCAATAACAATAAAAACAGCATGGTACTGGCACAAAAACAGACATGAAGACCAGTGGAACAGAATAGAGGATCCAGATATGAAGCCACACAACTATGAGCAACTTATCTTTGACAAAGGAGCTAAAAATATACGATGGAGAAATAGCAGCCTCTTCAACAAAAACTGCTGGGAAAACTGGTTAGCAGTCTGCAAAAAACTGAAACTAGATCCATGTATATCACCCTATACCAAGATTAACTCAAAATGGATCAAGGATCTTAATATCAGACCCCAAACTCTTAAGTTGATACAAGAAAGAGTAGGAAATACTCTGGAGTTAGTAGGTATAGGTAAGAACTTTCTCAATGAAACCCCAGCAGCACAGCAACTAAGAGATAGCATAGATAAATGGGACCTCATAAAGCTAAAAAGCTTCTGTTCATCAAAAGAAATGGTCTCTAAACTGAAGAGAACACCCACAGAGTGGGAGAAAATATTTGCCAATTATACATCAGACAAAGGACTGATAACCAGAATATACAGGGAACTTAAAAAACTAAATTCTCCCAAAACTAATGAACCAATAAAGAAATGGGCATGTGAACTAAACAGAACTTTCTCAAAAGAAGAAATTCAAATGGCCAGAAAACACATGAAAAAATGCTCACCATCTCTAGCAATAAAGGAAATGCAAATTAAAACCACACTAAGATTCCACCTCACCCCTGTTAGAATAGCCATCATCAGCAACACCACCAACAACAGGTGTTGGCGAGGATGCGGGGAAAAAGGAACCCTCTTACACTGTTGGTGGGAATGTAGACTAGTACAACCACTCTGGAAAAAAATTTGGAGGCTACTTAAAAAGCTGGACATCGATCTACCATTTGATCCAGCAATACCACTCTTGGGGATATACCCAAAAGACTGTTACTCCAGAGGCACCTGCACATCCATGTTTATTGCGGCACTATTCACAATAGCCAAGTTATGGAAACAGCCAAGATGCCCCAGCACTGACGAATGGATTAAGAAAATGTGGTATCTATACACAATGGAATTTTATGCAGCCATGAAGAAGAACGAAATGTTATCATTCGCTGGTAAATGGATGGAATTGGAGAACATCATTCTGAGTGAGGTTAGCCTGGCTCAAAAGACCAAAAATCGTATGTTCTCCCTCATATGTGGACATTAGATCAAGGGCAAACACAACAAGGGGATTGGACTATGAGCACATGATAAAAGCAAGAGCACACAAGGGAGGGGTGAGGATAGGTAAGACACCTAAAAAACTAGCTAGCATTTGTTGCCCTTAATGCAGAGAAACTAAAGCAGATACCTTAAAGCAACTGAGGCCAATAGGAAAAGGGGACCAGGAACTAGAGAAAAGGTTAGATCAAAAAGAATTAACCTAGAAGGTAACACCCACGCACAGGAAATCAATGTGAGTCAATGCCCTGTATAGCTATCCTTATCTCAACCAGCAAAACCCCTTGTTCCTTCCTATTATTGCTTATACTCTCTCTACAACAAAATTAGAGATAAGGACAAAATAGTTTCTGCTGGGTATTGAGGGGGGGAGTGGGAGGGGGTGGAGTGGGTGGTAAGGGAGGGGGTGGGGACAGGGGGGAGAAATGAACCAAGCCTTGTATGCACATATGAATAATAAAAGAAAAATGAAAAAAAAAAGAATTTTCATTTTATTCCTTGCTTCCAATAATTTTTTAAAATCACAAGCACATTAAATTCTTCCAAATATGCTTTCCATGCCTACAAATATTTTCTCTTTTTTTTCCTTTTTGTTGATGTGGGAATTACATTGAAAGAGTTTTGAATGTTAAACACCCTTGCATTTCTAGAATAAAACCAATTTAAGCATGTTTTTTCCCTTTTATGCATAGCTGCATGTGCTATTATTTTGCTAATAATTTTTTTGCATTTGTATTTGTAGGAAAAATGTGTCATAATTGGCCTTTCTTAGAATGATCTTGGTTTGATAACAACTTTATGCTGACCTCTATTTCAAATTAATTTTATTCCTCCCCCACACTAACTTGTTAATTCTATATTCTTTTACTATTATTTAGTGGTTATCCTAGATATTATGACATGAACCTTGGCTTGTTATCACAGTTTGCTGTTCCCAATAATGATGAACTTTAAAATGACTTAACTTTACCCCCATCTTTTTTTATTATTGTTATGATTCTGTTATTAATTTTAAATGTATCTTAATGCTACAAGATGTTATTAGTATTGACTTTACTGTTCATATCCATTTTTATTTTCCCCAATCATACCTTTTATGATTTTACTTATTCCTTCCTCGATTATTTCCTACCCAGGACCATTTTTCCTTCTGCTCAAAGAATTATTTTTAGTGTGTCTTTTACTGTTGACTAATTAATTAATGGTGAATAATACTCTTATTTTTTTGTTTGTCTGAAAAATCTTTTACTTCATCTTCATTTAGAAAGATATTTTCTCTGTGTATGGAAAATATCGTAGGTGGAAAAAGATTGTCACTTATTTTCTGTTCATGACCTTTTGATGGTATTCCATTATTTTCTGGCTTCCCTGTTCTTCTACTGAGAACTCAGCTGTCAGGCTTATTGTTACTTCTTTGAAGGTATTGCATCTTTTTATCTTTAAGAATTTTAATTAACATATAATCGCACATATTTATGAATTCCGTGTTGTAATTCAATACATGTATACAATATACAATGATCAAGTCAGGGTAATTAGCTTTTCCCTCTCCTTAAATATTTATCATTTCATTTGTAGTGAACCTTTAGTTCTTTTTTTTTAATTTTTATTTTATTCATATGTGCATACATTGTTTGGGTCATTTCTCCCCCCTTCTCCCCGCCCCCTCCCTTATCCTCCCCACTGCCTCCCTTACCCCCCCTTATCCCTTGCTACCTGGCAGAAACTATTTTACCCTTATCTCTATTTTTGCTGAAGAGAGAGTATAAGCAATAATAGGAAGGAACAAGGGTTTTGGCTAGTTGAGATAAGGATAGCTATACAGGGAGTTGAGTCTCATTGATTCTGTGCATGTGTGTTACCTTCTAAATTAATTCTTCTTGAATTAATTCAAGAAGAACTTGAACTTTTCTCTAGTTCCTGGTTCCTTTCTCCTCTGGGCCTCTGTCACTTTAAAGTATCTGTATTAGTTTCTCTGCACTGAGGGCAACAAATGCTATCTGTCTATCTATCTATTTATTTATTTATTTATTTATTTATTTGATTTCCAGAAAGCTTTTATTTTTTGGCAGTACTGGACCTTGAACTCAGGGCCTCATTCTTTTTTTTTTCTTTTATTATTCATATGTGCATACAAGGCTTGGTTCATTTCTTCCCCCTGCCCCCACCCCCTCCCTTACCACCCACTCTGCCCACTCCCTCTCCCTCCTGCCAATACCCAGCAGAAACTATTTTGCCCTTATTTCTAATTTTGTTGTAGAGAGAGTATAAGCAATAACAGGAAGGGACAAGGGTTTTTGCTGGTTGAGATAAGGATGGCTATACAGGGCTTTGACTCACATTGATTTCCTGTGCGTGGGTATTACCTTCTAGGTTAATTCTTTTTGATTTCACCTTTTCTCTAGTTCCTGGTCCCCTTTTCCTATTGGCTTCAGTTGCTTTTAAGGTATCTGCTTTAGTTTCTCTGCATTAGGGACAACAAATGCTAGCTAGTTTTTTAGGTGTCTTACCTATCCTCACCTCTCCCTTGTGTGCTCTCGCTTTTATCATGTGCTCAAAGTCCAATCCCATTGTTGTGTTTGCCCTTGATATAATGTCCGCATATGAGGGAGTACATATGATTTTTGGTCTTTTGGGCCAGGCTAACCTCACTCAGAATGATGTTCTCCAATTCCATCCATTTACCAGCGAATGATAACATTTCGTTCTTCTTCATAGCTGCATAAAATTCCATTGTGTATAGATAGATACCACATTTTCTTAATCCATTCGTCAGTGATGGGGCATCTTGGCTGTTTCCATAACTTGGCTATTGTGAATAGTGTCAGGGCCTCATTCTCGCTAGGCAGACTCTACCACGTGAGCCACTCTGCCAGCCCTGTTTTTGTATTGATTTTTTTCTTTTTTTTTTCCTCTCTCTTTTTTTATTCATATGTACATACAATATTTGGGTCATTTATCTCCCCTTCCCCCATCACCTCCCTTACCCCCACACCCCCTCCCTCTCCCCCCCACCCTCTCGCTACCTGGCAAAAACTATTTTGCCCTTATCTCTAATTTTGTTGAAGAGAGAGTATAAGCAATAATAGGAAGGACAAAGGGTTTTTGCTAGTTGAGATAAGGATAGCTATAGAGGGAGTTGACTCACGTTGATTTCCTGTGCATGTGTGTTACCTTCTAGGTTAATTCTTCTTGATCTCACCTTTTCTCTAGTTCCTTGTCCCCTTCTCCTATTGGCCTCAGTTGCTTTAAAGTATCTGCTTTAGTTTCTCTGCGTTGAGGGCAACAAATGCTATCTAGTTTTTTAGATGTCTTACCTCATACCTCCCTTGTGTGCTCTCGCTTTATCATGTGATCAAAGTCCAATCCCCTTGTTGTGTTTGCCCTTGATATAATGTCCGCATATGAGGGAGTACATACGATTTTTGGGCCAGGCTAACCTCACTCAGAAGGATGTTCTCTAATTCCATCCATTTACCAGCGAATGATAACATTTCATTCTTCTTCATGGCTGCATAAAATTCCATTGTGTATAAATACCACATTTTCTTAATCTATTTGTCAGTAGTGGTGCATCTTGACTGTTTCCATAACTTGGCTATTGTGAATAGTGCTGCAATAAAAATGGGTGTGCAGGTGCCTCTGGAGTAACCTGTGTCACAGTCTTTTGGGTATATCCCCAAGAGTGGTATTGCTGGATCATATGGTAGATCAATGTCTAGCTTTTTAAGTAGCCTCCAAATTTTTTTCCAGAGTGTTCGTACTAGTTTACATTCCCACCAGCAGTGTAAGAGGGTTCCTTTTTCCCTGTATCCTTGCCAACACCTGTTGTTAGTGATGTTTCTAATGCTGGCTATTCTAAAAGGGGTGAGGTGGAATCTTAGTGAGGTTTTAATTTGCATTTCCTTTATTGTTAGAGATGGTGAGCATTTTTTCATGTGTTTTTTGGCCATTTGAATTTCTTCTTTTGAGAAAGTTCTGTTTAGTTCACTTTCCCATTTCTTTATTGGTTCATTAATTCTGGAAGAATTTAGTTTTTTAAGTTCCCTATATATTCTGGTTATCAGTCTTTTGTCTGATGTGTAGCTGGCAATATTTTCTCCCACTCTGTGGATGGTCTCTTCAGTTTAGAGACCATTTCTTTTGTTGAGCAGAAGCTTTTTAGTTTTATGAAGTCCCATTTATCTATGCTGTCTCTTAGTTGCTGTGCTGCTGGGATTCCATTGAGAAAGTTTATGCCTATACCTATTAATTCCAGAATATTTCCTACTCTTTCCTGTATCAACTGTAGAGTTTGGGGTCTGCTATTAAGATCTTTGATCCATTTTGAGTTGATCTTGGTATAGGGTGATATACATGGATCTAGTTTCAGTTTTTTGCAGACTGCTAACCAGTTTTCCCAGCAGTTTTTGTTGAAGAGGCTGTCTTTTCTCCATCGTATATTTTTTATCCTTTGTCAAAGACAAGTTGGTTATAGTTGTGTGGCTTCATATCTGGGTCCTCTATTCTGTTCCACTGGTCTTCATGTCTGTTTTTGTGCCAGTACCATGCTGTTTTTATTGTTATTGCTTTGTAATATAGTTTGAAGTCGGGTATTGTGATACCTCCAGCATTGTTCTTTTGACTGAGTATTGCCTTGGCTGTTCATGGCCTCTTGTGTGTCCATATAAATTTAACAGTAGATTTTTCAATCTCTTTAATGAATGTCATTGGAATTTTGATGGGAATTGCATTAAACATGTAGATTACTTTTGGGAGTATAGACATTTTTACTATGTTGATTTTACCAATCCATGAGCATGGGAGATCTCTCCACATTCTATAGTCTTCCTCAATCTCTTTCTTCAGAAGTTTATAGTTTCCTTGTAGAGGTTGTTCACATCCTTTGTTAGGTTTACACCTAGGTATTTGATTTTTTTTGAGGCTGTTGTAAATGGAATTGTTTTCATATATTCTTTCTCAGTTTGTTCATTATTAGTGTATAGAAATGCTAATGATTTTTCTATGTTGATTTTATATCCTGCTACCTTGCTATAGCTATTGATGGTGTCTAAGAGCTTTTGAGTAGAGTTTTTTGGGTCTTTAAGGTATAGGATCATGTCATCTGCAAATAGGGATATTTTGACAGTTTCTTTACCTATTTTTATTCTTTTTCTTCCTTCTTCTTGTCTAATTGCTCTGGCTAGGAATTCCAGTACTATGTTGAATAGGAGTGGAGATAGTGGGTATCCTTGTCTAGTTCCTGATTTTAGAGGGAATGGTTTCAGTTTTTCTCTGTTACGTATAATGCTGGCTATAGGTTTGTCATATATAGCTTTTATAATGTTGAGGTACTTTCCTTCTATTCCTAGTTTTCTTAGAGCTTTTTTCATGAAATGGTGTTGGATCTTACCAATGGCTTTTTCTGCATCTATTGAAATGATCAAGTGGTTTTTGTCTTTGCTTCTGTTAATGTGGTTTATTACATTTATTGATTTTTTGTATGTTGAACCACCCCTGCATTCCTGGGATGAAGCCCACTTGGTCGTGGAGAATGATCTTTTTGATGGGTTGTTGAATTCAGTTTGCCATTATTTTAGTGAGGATTTTTGCATCAATGTTCATTAAGGAGATTGGCCTATAATTCTTCTTTTTTGAGGTGTCTTTGCCTGGTTTTGGGATAAGTGTAATACTGGCTTCATAAAATGTGTTAGGCAGTTTTCCTTCCCTTTCTATTTTATGGAACAGTTTAAGGAGGGTTGGTATCAGTTCTTCTTTAAAGGTCTGATAGAATCCAGCAGAGAATCCATTAGGTCCTGGACTTTTATTTTCGGGTCTTTTAGTTTTATATAAAATACATAATAAAATACTATAAATTATAGTTACTTTATTTGTTGAAGACTAAAATTTATTCTTCTCTTCTGCTCTGGCTTCTTTCAAGACTTTTTTCTTTCCTTTGGTTTTTACTATAATGTGCCCAATATTGATTTAATCATATTAGTTACACATTTCCTTTATTTTATTTTTTATTGTGCTGGGGGGACATTGTAGCATTTACAAAATTCTTAAAATATATCAAATATTTCATACTTGAATTCACCCCCTCCACCATTCTCATTTGCTTCCCTCCATTACCTGAATAGTTTTCACAGGCGTCATTTTCTATTTACATACATATGTGCACAGTATTTGTACTATATTCACCTGCCACACCCTTTACCTTCCTCCTCCCCCCCTCCCTCTTGGTACCAACCTCCTTGGACAGGACCTGTTCTGGCCTCCTGTTCTCCAATTTTGTAAAAAAAAAAAAAATGTCATTTTTGTTTGTTTAAGATTCTACCTCTTAAAACTGTATTTTCTATTCCATATTTCAGAAGTTCTTAGCTACTATCTATTCAAATATGTTTTTCTGTGCCAATCTAACTTTCATCCCCTTTTGGGTCTCAATTACTGATGTGGCACACCTTTTCATTGTGTAATACATTTCACTGAAGAACCTTTATCCCCCATCTCTGCCTCCTGATTAGCGAGGATTACAGGTGTGAGACAATGGCTCCTGGCAATAATGATCTTCTGTAATTCCCACCCATTTTGTTCTTTGTGATTCAGTTTGAGTATTTTATATTTACTGATCTTGCAAATCACCAATTCTGCTTTTGTTTTAGCCAATCTGCTATAAAACTTAACCATTGAGTTCTTAGCTTCAACTATTATAATTTTTTACTTCTGGAATTTCTGGTTGATACTTTTTTAAAAAGTATAAGTCTCTGGTGAAATTCTCATATTGTCCTAGCTATTTTAAAAATCATAGTTATTTTGAAATACATGTCTGACAACTCAAAACCTTGGTCAATTGTAAATTTGTTCTTTTGGAATTTTGTTCTCTTGTCTCTCATGTTTGGTATGCCTGGTGTTTTTTGACATACAACACCAGACATTGTTTATGAAAGTCACAGAGACTCAAGGCAATGTTAGCTCATGCACCCTCTGGTATGCAGGTTGAGTGGGGCAGATTACCTTAACCTGATCAGGGCAGAGCTGATATCCCGGTTTGATAAGGCTCCATTTACTGTTCCTTCATCCATGCTTCTTGGGTACAGCATACTGGCAATCTCCACTGAAAGCCTCAAGTACTTACTTAGGGCCCTTTTATTTTTAGTGTTTCTAAATTAGCACATCAGATTGCTAAAAATTCTCTCATTTGTTCTCAGCAGTTTCCTGCCGAAAGTTTCAGCCTCTTGCCCTGAGAAGCTTGAAGATTTGTTCCTGTGCTCCCTTTTCTCTGGTTCTTGGCCATGCCAGTGCTCCCTGCCAGGCAGCTTTGCTATGGTTGAAATGTTTGTGTCCCTTCCCAAATTCGTGTTGAAACTTAATCTCCACTGGAACAGCATTAGAAGGTGGAGCCGTTAAGAGGTGATTAGGTCATATAGGCTCCACTCCCAGGATGACATTAATCCCTTATAACATGGCTTGGGGAGTTATAAGAGAATGAATCCTCATTCTCTTCTACAACACTGAGGACACTGTGCTTATTTCCATCTACAAGGAATTTCAGACACCAAAATTGCTGTTGCCTTGAGTATGAACTTCTCGGTTTCCAGAACTTTGAGAAATAAATTTAAGTTTTGCATAAATCACCTAGGCTCATTAATTTTGTTCCGGAAGCCCAAATGGACTTCCAAAACTTAGAAATGGACTAGACAAGCTCCAAAATTTCCGGGTATTTATTTCCGCTCTCTCTTCCCATGTGGTTCTCCAATGTTCCCTTGTCTCTTAGCCAGGAATCTGATCAGTTTTTCAGATTTTAATTCATCAAAAAGGCAAGACTCAGTGCATGTCCTGATTGGAAGCAATATGCAGATCAGCTCACCCTCCCCCACTACAATTCCCTTTTCTCTGTGCTCTTGTACCCTGGAGTCATGGTTATCTTGGCAGCTCTCCAATACCTTCAAGTAAATGCTTTAGTATTTTATCTGATTTCCTAGTTAGCTTTGGAATTATGCCATCACCATCTAAAGCATATGTCAGTAGATTTATTTTTAAAAGCCTGGTAACTAGCATATGGGTTATACTTCAATTGTGGGCATTAAAATATTTTGGTAAAGAAAGATGCTGAGGTTCTTCTGAAGTTTGGCTATATCTAACCTTAAAGCAAATTAGAAAACACAGAGTGTAAGGTAGACAAACAGTGCTCTTATTCTATCCTTTTACCATAGAATTTATAATCTCTCTTAAAGTATATTTTAAAGTGGAACAGGTGAGAGTCAAACAAGGAGTAGGTTTAAGGATGTTTAGAATGTACTCATACATTCAGAGATACACACACAGGAAGATAAAAGAGCAAAAATTCTGATTTAATCCATGAACCTTGACTATGGTCAATAGTTGTAAGTTGCTATAAGTGATAATTTCTCTAATTTTGCCTATGGGCATATTACCTGGTGCCATCTCTCTTTTCACATGATGTATAATCAGAATTAAATGATGTTTTTTCTTGAAGATAAATTATTTTTGCTGAATACATGGGTTAAAAAGGTTAGATTATTTCCAGTTTTGGACTTACGATGGCCCATTAGAAGAACTCATTCTTTTGTTTTGATCATGCTTCATACTGTGTCATGGAATGAGGAGCTAACTAGATGCTCAATGTTATTTTACTCTCTTCTACTAAAATGTTAAGAACATTCTCTTTTCTGCAGACTCAGCATCAAAGGTTATGTAATAAGCCATAGGACAGGTATCAGGAACTAGCAGTGTGTATCTTGCTCCAATTTCCTTTAGCTGAAATAAAAATTCTGAGAGTAGTAAAATGATCTTTTTTGTAAGAAAGACCAGCAGTCAAACTTAGCTGTTAAGCCACTGCTCTGAATTGGAAGTAGAGAACAAATAGCATAGGACCACCTGGGCCTTTTCAGGTGAAGATAGATTAGGGATGTTATCTGGGAGGTGTGACATTCTTTTTGATGGCATAGAGGTAAGAATGAGGGGTGGGTTTATATGTCCTTGGACTCATTTCTAAACTCTGCATAGTATGCCCCAGAAAGTGTCCTTGAGTAATTATAAACACTGAGGCCTCTAACCTATAGAAAATTCCTCTTCCCACTTTTAATACAGAATAAGAATTCTTGGGAGACAAAGTATTCTTTGTGCTGTATCTCAGCTATCTGCTCAGCTAATTTTCCCATGTCTAATGCTCCTTTTGCAATTCCATTTGTTTGATTATTTGAATCCAATCAGCTTCTATGCCCAATTTAAACCCCACCTTCTATATGAAGTCAACCTAGACACCTAGATCCAGAATTGATGCTCAGGAAGAAACCTCCTTTGCCTCCTGAGACCGGGACTTGTGTTCAGGATCTTTTTCATAGTGTTGATAGCTGATGCAGAGAGGGGGGATTCATTCCTAAAAGTAGAGAGTGGGGAGAGAGAAAGAGAAGCAGGAGGGAAGGGGAGGGGGAGAAGGAGAGGAGACAGAGTGGAGCTGAACCTTGAGGGGCTTGCACATTTACAAGACAGGAGAAGCAGGAAGAGGGATATAGTAAGAGACTAAGAAAGTCTCCAAAGTTAAGAGCAAATGAACACAGAAGATGTCAGCAGCTTTGGAGTCAAGAGAAACAGAGTTGTTGTTTACCTTTGGGCATTGGAGGTCACTCAAGATTTCAGATATCTTTCTTGTATATTAGTGATTAAAATGGAATAAAAACTAATATTTTGAAAATTAAAATATTGAAAGTGTGCAATTATAAAGTCATCTTCATCATTATTGTAATTTTATAAGATGTTCTATGTCATTTTCTTCTACCTTCATGATTTCTTTGGTTCATGACTAAGATTGATTCCTGGAAGATTTTGGATAAACTTGTCTTTGTCTCTCTTTCTCTTTAGTTGCTTCCAAAAGCATCCCATATGGAGGGCTGCATTCTTGAACTGTGTCCTTTCTATTGAATTGCCATTCTCTGCCATATTAAAAACAAACTCAATCCTTGTTACTTAAATGTCATTGTGGTTGGAGACTGTCAAGCTCAATTAAAGCTGAATATTTTTTCCAGGTGGTGTATTATTAAGGACCAATATAATTGTCTGCATTCAGAGACAGACGTCAGCCATTTAAGAGGGTCTCTGGGAAGGAAGGTAGAGTTCCTACTTATAGGTGATATGTTGAGATGAGCCTTCTCAGAATGATTCAGAGAAAACAACTCCTTTTCCTTCACCATTCATCCATTAGGATCAAACATGCTTCCAGTTAGCTTTCTTGAGGAAGAGAAAGAAAAACAGATCAATAATATTTATGATTTCAAAAGATGTTTCCTTGCTGCAATCTTACTCCCTTAAGGACAGCTTCTTTCCTATTAATAGAGTTGTGTTGTTGCAATGGGGACATTAGCCAGGTTTTGTTATATCAAGAGGGCTATAAAGATTGTCTTTGCTACTGTCCAGCTGAAAATTCTCATAAACTTCATTTGACTTTGGTGCAGGAGTGACATGCTAAGAATAATAGCTTTGTTATAGCATAATTTTATGACCAAATTATCATAATAATCATAATACCTGTATTTTATTAACTGTTTCCCACATATTAGGACCTGTGCTAATGCTTCATATAAATGATATTACTTAATTTTCAGAGGAATGCCACGAAAATGGGAGGTTCAGGCCTTTTTCTAATGAGGAATATCAAGCTCCAGCAGTTTAGATAACTTCCTAAAGATCATGAAGAAGGTTGACTTTTGAGCCACAATCTTTACATCTCTATAGCTTCATTTCTCTTCACTAGATTAACTTGTTAAAGACTATGTCTTTAACATAGTTATTTATGTGTCTGCAACATATAATATTAATTCTATAGCATAAATTTCCCATTTGGAAATACTAACACTCAGCTTTTTAAAAAGTCACAAATATGACTCATTGAATATGCATGCCTAAGTGTTCTACCTACTATGCAATTCTAATGCAGCTCTTTCATAGTTTAATATTACGGATAAGATTACTCAAAACATTTGTTTTCAAAAATATTCTTTATAACCACAGCATTAAATCTACAAATTTACTCTTCTGATAAATCAGGTTATTAATAATATTGCCTATAGATTTTAATTTACTTTAGAACACCATACAAATCAGTACCAATATCATCAGTAATACATATTCATTTGTGCTGGCTAATGGGTTTGAAATATTAGCTACAGATGGTTTCATGTTTATGGATGTCCACATGCATTTTGCAATCACTAATGAGTATCAGTTTGGGGTGCTTGAATATGTGTCTGACAGATAAAGGAAATGTGGAACAGGTATGGAAATCTATGCCTCAATTCCCACATGCTCTCATTTCTTATCTCATTATTGATTACTTAATAAACAGTAATCACTCAGTAATTCTGGGTTAAGCACTGTGAAGAGCTTTGCTCAAAGGCCAAACAGATACATTTCCCACCTGCAGGGTCTACAGTAGAATTGGATACATAAGATTACGTTGTGAAGCAAGGACGTACTGTGGCTCACTTAGTGAAAATGATCAGTGTTGGAGGAAGAAGACACTTGAAGAGATTATGGGTGGCTAAGGTCAGGAAGGGTGTTATGGGTTCAGAGAGTGGACAGGATTTTGAGATGAAGAGGGAGACGGAAAGTATTTCAGGTGCTCTAAGGGAAGAGATGAAGCAAGGACCTGGGAGGAGCAGGTGGCTGATGGAATAGTGAGACTCTCCCTCTATGGACGATGTTATTTAGGAAATGGATATCTGGATGTTGTGGAGCCAAGACACAGAAGCTATTTAATACATTTGCCCAATATAAAGCAGGATGGCTAGAGTTAAATAAAGAATGCTTCATGCTCTTGCATTGATTTTTGGGGAGGTGGTGTGGGAAGGATGGAGAAACATATCATAAAGGCAAATATATAAAAATACATGCCTCATGGGGTTGTAGGTGAAGAACTACAACTGATTCATGTTGGACTTCCAAGAAGTTTACATTCTATCCTTTCTTGATATTATTTTCATGTTTATTATTTAAAAAATAGAACAATGTTAAAAAATTTTTTGTAAGACAAGACCTGAAGAAAAACTAGTATTCTTTTTGTATATTATTTCCCAATCTGGTTTTATAATTGTAATAAGTAGGTAACAGAATTTTGTGTTCTGCTCTTTTCACATAATAATACCTTTCCATGGTTCCACAGTATTCATAATTATGATTTTTAATGGACACAGAGTATCCCATTGATTCACTTTACAGAGTTGGCTACCCATTGGAGTATTATTGAGCACTTACATTGTTTCCTAGTTTTTCATTATAGATGATGCTACAAAGGATACCAGCATGTGTGTGGCTTTTATTTATTTATTTTTTGGCTTCTATTGAATTACCTGCCGAGCATATATGCCCAGGAGTGTGGTTACTGGTGCACAGCATAGGAAAACATTGTGGCACTTTCTATATGATATTAGGCTGCTCTTCAAAGGCCCAGATTGAAGATAAACCAGCAGGAAATGAGGGTTGCACTGTCATTTCCAATTTAAAGCTAGAAAAAAGAACATGATAGTAGATAGTAAAATATTTCTTTCATCAAGATTTCTGTTTAACTATACATTTTGTTTCTTTTACAGTTTCTTTCAAAATAATGCAGAGAAAGGAAGCTGAAGTAAATCAGAAAGGAAAGCAACTGATAAGTGATGGGACAGGGGAAGGAGAAAAAGGGAGTGTGTCCAAGTGTGATGGAGAGATGAACAAAGGGAGTGTAGCATTACTGTGCAACTGTGCTCAAAGGTGCCTATTGGAGTCTTTGGTTTCTCGGTGCTGTCAGTCTAATCTGTCCAAATGACTGAGAGTTCCTGAGAGGGTCAGATGAGAAAACTCTCATCCCACCTCCACAGCTCTGGCTACCACTGGGGTTCTGTTGCTCTCGAAGACTCATTCCAACAAGGCCTCTGATTTTCTTCTTGGCTTCTATTTACAGGTGGTATTAATGGCCTTGCTCCTGAACCAATGGGGCATAGAAATGGGGATTCTTAGGAGGACTGGCTGCATATCCCAGTGCTCCCTCCTTCCCTCTTGTGACCTCCCTTTTGGCCTCTTCTTGGGCAGGTGTTTGGGGGAGGCCTTGACGTATGAAAGTGGTCTCTGGGTTTTCCCTCCCATTACCAGAGATCCCCATGGATCACAGCTGTGGAGAAAGAGTGCACAAATACGGTTTTGATTTTTTTTCTTTGGAATAAGTTTCAAAGACATTTGTTTATTCAGTACTATGAATAGGAGCTTTCTATATTGGCTGGGAGAAATTTTAGAAAGAGAATATGCTGGGGTAGCAAGCCCTCCTCTAATAGTTCATACATTTTTTAGCCTTCTCATATATTTGTCAATGTTTTATTAGCAAAAGTATAAACTTCAAGACCTTTAACCTACTTTAAATCGTTGTGGCATGTTTGAAGAGCATAAAAACTATAAGCTACAATGAACATATATTTTTCCTTTCTAAGTGAGTTTGCCATCCTAAGCAGCAGAAACTTGTTTCTGCTACCTGGAATTCATTTCCTTGCCCTGGCTATCACGACTCACTCTTTCTCTTCTTCTAGGTATTTACTGAAACATTATCCTCTGTGAGAAATCTTTCCTCACCCAACCGAAAGTTTCTTCTTCCTCACACTCTGTCTTCTTACTGACTTTATTTTTCTTTGCTCATGCTATCATTATTTACCTATTTTTTTCTGATCTCTGTACCCCACCAAAATGAAAACTCTGAGAGACAGGGGCTTTTGGTCTCACTTACCATGATATCCTTAGATTCTAGAATTGTGCCTGATGTGTGGTAGGCACATTTGGCCCACTGTATCCTGGATTCCATACCTGTGGATTCATTAAAACTATTTAGGGAAAAAGTACATGTGTATTTTTTCTTGTCACTATTCCCTGAACAATAGTATAACAACCATTTATATAGCAGTTGCATTGTATTATGTATAATAAATAATCTAGAGATTATTTAGCATATGTTGGAATATGTATATAGGTTATATGACAACACCATGCATTTTCCATAATGAACTTAAGTGCCCACAGATATTGCTATGGAACCAAGCTCTCATAGATACTGAGTGACAAGTATACTCAAGAAATATTTGTGGAATGGATGAATAAAAGGCATTCATCTTTTGACTTAAAAAAGGAAAAAAGAATTCTAAACATCATCACATTTAGAGTAGTATTCAGACATTTAGAAGAAATGTCTTGGCCATAACAGAGACAGACTATGAAATGCAGATGGCATAAGAGACCATACCATCTCCAACACTAGAGATTCAAATAGGTCTCCAGCTGAATGTCTCACTTCTATACGTGAAGTGTGGCAGCCCACTGTCCCTCTGTGTCTGGTTAAGGAGCTTGCATGGGGGAGTATGGCCACATAGTCATATCTTTCTCATGACAACCCTCTCTTTCCTCTGAAATTATCTGGGCTGCAAGTGAAAAAGTTAAGGCAATAACAATCACCCCTTTCCTAGAATTCCTGGTGGTTCCCGCCATTCACAGGAGTACAATGAAACACAGTGCCCCCAGCCTGGTAAGGACATCTCAGAGACTAACCATCATTTGGAGTGTGATAATTGTCAATGGCTCTTTCACCCTCCTCACTACTAATGTGGTACTATCTCCCATCTTGAACTACTGTGTCCACAATAAAAGAAATAGTAGGGTCTAAATTTTGGTTCACATACTTTTCTGAAAGTTACTGACATCTGATTTCACCCTTGGGTGAACACGAGGATCCCCTAAGAGAAATTTCACTCATTTCTGGAATAAGACATGCAGTCAGATCTTGAAGAAAGAAGTTTTCTTATATACTTGAGAAATCTTGGATACCCAGTAGGATAAATTGCTCACAGAAATTGGCAGATTCTCCATCTGCCCTATAGGCATGCCCTTTCAAGGTGACTTTGCAGCTTCACCCTCTCCTGAGTACAGCAAAAAGATAACTGCACCTGCCCCAAGAGTCGGCCTCAGGGGAAGTGGTCTCCCATGAGTTCTGTGGCCTGAGAGGTAGAAGGGAAGGGCATATGTGCAAAAAAGAGCATCTAATCTTCACCTCCCCATCAACCTGTGAAAATCAAAAGCTGGTAGCAGAGAAGAAATGTATTGAAAGAAAGGGAAAAAAATCTGTTTGTTTTCTTTCTTATTTTTGGTGGGACTGGGGTTTGATCTCAGGGCCTTGTGCTTGCTAGTCAGGCCCTCTACCACTTAAGCCATGCCTCCAGCCTTGTTTTCTTTCCTATAGTTGAAATACCAGTATGTATTTCAGTGTGCATTTGTTATACAACAAACTATCCCAAAAGCCTTGTGTGGAGCTTCTCGCTGTTAGATGAACAGCCTTGGATAATATGAGACATATGACTCGTTGCCACTGTCACCATTCCCCAGTCCCCAGCTGCACTGCCAATTGACTGCAGGCACATGAGCAAGCCTAGGGAGATGGGCAGAGCTTGGCCCAAATTAGAAACTATGCAGTTGACCTATGTACTTACAGGCAAAGTCAAATAGTAGTTGTTTTTAACCACTGAGTGGTGAAGGATTTTTTTTTTAAGTGTTTCGTTTTGTGGTATTGGGGATCAAACCCAAGGTAGGCAAGTGCTGTAACCACTGAAATACATCACCAATCCTAAATTGTGGAAGATTCCATACACAGTAATATATAATTGATATATTTGGGCTCAGCAGAAAGAGTGTTGGGGGTTCCTCAGAGTTTGAGAACCCCTCTCCACTCAGCAATCCAGTAGGGACACTGCCTGAGCAACAGAGATCAGGAGGGCCATGTCTGCAGCGAATTAGACTTCTTGATGATAAAGACAGGAAGTATTATCAAGCTAGGGGTGTTGTTTGCCTTTCAAACTATGACATGGGAGACTTTATACATGTGGGTAGAATAATTACACTGGCCTGTTGGTTTTGGCCACTTTTCATCTTAGTTTTAATTCCACACATACCCTGCTGAGGAAACTTAGATCCCAGCAGACCCAGGTCATGAGTGGCAGGTTGCTGTTGTTATTAGAGTGATAAATGCAGGGGAGAGAAGGAGGATTACAAGACTGTGCAAGTCTAGCATTTGGCAATGATTGAAGATGAAGTCATAAGAGGAGCAAAGGAATAAGGACTTCCCAAACTGAAATCACCAAACTCAATTTAGAACCTCCCCTGACACTCCCACAGTCCCAGCTCTATTCTATACTGATCTCATTTCTTCCTATAACCTGGGTCAAGAATTTCAGGGCTGTGTTCAGTGTTAGAATTCTTATGGATAAAAGCCAGAACTGGGACTTAAGTTTCCTTTAGAGATAAAGGTTCAGAACTAAAATCGTATACTCCCCATAGTGAAGTGGCTTTCTGGTACAATTTGCATGCTCTGGGTGATAATTTTAGGAAGTTGAAGTGCCATCCAATGCCCTTATCTTGTTAAATAGAATCCAGTCACTTTAGTTACTGTTTGATATCTGGGGGGATAAAAAGTCCATCCAGGTTTCCAAAGATGGCTATGTGGCCTACATGGAGCCATCTGAAAGGTGCTTGTTTATAGCCTTGTTTATCATTTTTTGATCCTAATGACAAAGGCTCAGTGGGTTTTGCTGAGAGCACTTTTCCATGTGTGTAAAGTGTTCTTAATTGACTTGACAGATGATGGCATCCACTCTTAGCAGCTCCCTTCCCTTCTTCCCTTTTCTTTCTTGAAGTTTTTCTTGTATCTAATTTCCTCTGTGGTTTGAGTTTCTGACAAATGTTTTGGAAATATGTCATGGGAAAAATCCCATTTTCTAATA
The DNA here is from genome assembly GCF_047511655.1 of Castor canadensis. Classification (NCBI taxonomy): domain Eukaryota; kingdom Metazoa; phylum Chordata; class Mammalia; order Rodentia; family Castoridae; genus Castor; species Castor canadensis. The sequence goes on from NC_133398.1 coordinate 90,772,267, forward strand.
TTTAAAATTTAAACTGTAGTTTCATTTAAAATATTAATGTTTTCTCAGCTGGGTAAGTCATTGCATATTTGCTTCTATGTATTTGCTTTGGTTCTTAGTCAGAAATTTCAAACTCAGTTTGGTGGGTTTTGTTTGACTGTGAATAGCAAGGGAAAGGTGGTGTAACAGGTACATCCTTTCCAGAATAGGGTGCAAATGGCTCCAAGCCACTTTGGAGGGAGTTCAAATGCTCTTGGACTTATGAGGCAGTTATGTCTCAATAAACACATAAACTGAAAATGTGGTAAGTCAAAAATGGATTGAATACACATAACACACTGAGCATTTATAGCTTAGCAACCTGGTCCACTGTGGCGTATCAATGGATTATCTTCATGATCACATGACTAATTGAGAGCTGAGGTTCACTGCATCTGCCTAGCATCACAAGAGACTATGAAGCTGCAAATTGCTACCCCAGGAAAAGAGAATTCAAAATTCAAACTACAGTTTCTACTGAATACACATTCATACAATTGTGTAGCAAAAACCAAACCAAAACAGAACCAACAAACAAAACAAATAGGTCAGTTCACATTGTTAGTTGGGGACCATATGGTCCCATCCAAAGTCCTACTACATTCTTGTCATTTGGTCAGAGATCTATGAATGTCTGGAGGGACGAATCTTCACCTTCCTGTGCCCTGTGTTTCTGTGCTAACTATGAAGTCAGGCCAGAGCTACTCAGATGACAGGCGCCTCAGTGATCTGGTCCAAAGTAGAGGCCAAGTACTTGACTTCCCAAAGTGGTGCTGATGCTTACGTGGCCTCATGCTCATGATAACCAGTCTCTGTGTATCATCTCTTCTCTGCCCAGGGTTCCTCTTATAGATGGGTTCTGGCTGAATTGCCAAGAATCTTCAGTTGAAAGATCTTCCAAACTTTTATGCTTTGCCAATGTGAGGCTGTGGTGATTCAGCAGCAGGACCTAGGCCTCTAGGGAGCCTAAGACCTTGGAAAGATATAAGACATCTGAGCAGCACCACATTGGAGAGTCTCTGCCCAGCAGTTTCTCAATAATGTGAAAGCAGTGAAGTCTCCAGGGTAGACCTCAGACCTCTCAGGGAGGTGAAGCAGTGCTGGGTCACATCTGAAACTGAAAGTCATTTGCCATGGCCCCTTTCAGATTTCATGTAGATAGTTTCCATGGAACCAGTGGACACGGGGAGTATTAGGTTAAGATCAGTTCTAGCATCCAGCCCATGGGGCTTGTGCAATGTCCCGGTCCATCCACAACCAATGCTCCCTCTTTAAGGGGTTCATCCCTTCTTATAGGTCATTAGGCCACAGCCTCTTCACCTATGTTTCTGTCTAAGTCTGGATTCCCCCATATCAGAGAACCAGAAAAAGCATGGATGTAAGCAGATTATTTGAGAGGGTATTGTAGGAAGTGGATAGAGAGGTTGGGAAGAGATCTGGATTGGAAGTGATCAGAGAAGAGAGGAAAGGCAATAAAAGTTATGTTAATGATTAGGCAACTCATGAGGGCACTACTTCCTCCTCCTCGTCCTGCCCCACTCTTCCTCTTTCCTCCTCGTCTCTTCTTCTCCTTCTCCTTCTCCTCCTTCTTTCTTGGTGTTTTCTTTCCCATTAATGATTTAATTGTTTAAAGGGTTTTCATTGTACTTTGATCAAATTCACCCCTCCATTACTCTTTCATATTCTCTTCCACTGTTTCTTAAACAATTTTAACACACTTCATTATTTTATTTTCATAAAGAACTTCAATCATATTCTTCTCCCTTTCACTTATTTTCATTCTCTCCCTTCCATTGGTCTTTACTCTCAAACAGATCCCCATTTTATGCTAGTGTTATTCATTTGATTTTTAAGTATAGCTCCTGCATATGAGACAGGTCATATGAAATTTGTCTTTTTTAGTCTGGCTTATTTCACTTAACATTATGATTTCCAGTTCCATCCATCTTCCTGCAAATGACATAATTTCATTCTTAATGGCTGAGAAAAACTCCATAGTTATATATATATATATATACATATATATATATATATATATATATATATACACACACAGATATATATTACATTTTCACCTATGCTGAATCCATGATTTGGCTATTATGAATAGTGCTATAATAAATAGTTATTTCTATTGTATTGTATGCAGAATTACATTCTTTTGAATGTATGCTCAGAAATGGTATATCTGGGTCATATGTTAGTTTTGTTTTTAATCAGTATGGAACTTCCATACTGATTTCTATAGTGGATACACTATTTCATATTCTTACCAATAGTGTATAAGCCTACCTCATTCTCTACATCCTCATGAGGGCATCTTCTGAGGACCCTCTGAATAACTGTTGATATACATCAGGACTCTTAAACTGAGGCATAAGGAAACTGGGGTGTGTGTTCATCTTCTAGCATCCCTTGTCTGCTAAAGGTCACACTAACTCTCTGGCTCTCCTGACCAGGCTACCTTTGGCAGAGCACCCACTTACTGATTGAGGTTGCCCTTAAATAGAGAGATGCTGGAAGCTCATGGCATGTGAGGGAGAAATTTACAGGTGTATTGAATTGAAATGGTGTGCTATTGAGAGTGTCCACTATACCTTAAAAGGCAGACCTCTCCCAGTGTCTCCAGGGCTATGCACTGTCCTGCGTATCAGTGAAGGGGCTGATAATTTTTCTTATCAAAAGACAACAATAACACACATACATGCATGCATTTAATCCCTCTTGGAAAAGCCTACTACATTCAGGATAGGGTATGTAAAAATAGTGATAAAAACAGATGCAATGAAAAATGTGAGTTATCCTGAAAGATGGGGCCAATGTTTTGTACTCCTTGGTGTTCACTAACTGGGATCTCAGGAGGTTCAGTAGGGGTGGGGTTTGCCAACATTACAAATAAATTTGTTCATTGACAATTTACTGAACAGGGTATCAGGAAGCACATAGTGGCTGAGAGATGGGTACCCTCATAGGTAAAAGAACACAAGGTGTAAAATGACATTGACCTACCAAGATTCCAGTGCTTAATGACTACTTAAATTCTTTCTTTGATGGCAGTTATAGCACATCAAACACATATCTAATATAATTTGAGAAGTGACTGACAATGTTTAAATAATGTTGTTTTCCATCCAATCTCTTTCTTTCAACATGATTTTGATTAAGGCAGACACTCAAGCCAGAGAGGGAAAACATTTCATGTAGGCACATCTCTTATTGGGGAGAAGTACACACTCATGCGCTGTGTGGCATTTCTTGTGCCCTAACATGCTGTAGTTAAATAAAAATGTCTGCCTCAACCTCAGAGGGTGCAAAAATGTTTCTAAGGGAGTGGTTCTGCTTACATGGGTGCCACACGGAGAATCTGAGTAACCTTTTTAGTATTCAATAGGGGAGACATATGGATAGATGTATACTTTTGGACGGAATATAAAAATCACTAGTGTTTATTTCCTCCTGTGGGTGTTGTAATAAGCAGTGGGAACATCTTCCACTGAGAAGAATAATCTACTCATAGCTCGGGAAGATATTCTTGAATGGTAGGGATTGAAACTAAGGCTTTTAGAATGGAAGAAGACAGTTGGATTTGTAATTGCCTGAGTCAGGAATAGAATTTACTTCATGCTTCTGCTTGACCTTCAGGTTGATACAAATTGAAGTGGCAAAATTAATCTCATTAATTCATGATACTGTAAAGAGGGACAACAAACTTTATCAAAGAAATCTTCCCTTGATTCTCGTGGAAAGGCAGTTTTGTATTCTGAAGAAAATTCTCTTGAACAGCATTCATGTCAGAAATCATGCTGGTTTCACTAAAGGAAATGCTACTTTTGTTCATTTGTAAGAGAGAAAAGTAATTCTTATCGCAAAAAGAAAAAACATCTAGAAGCTGCTTTATTCCTTGGATTTATAATGGTTATGGGAGGGGTTTTGATCTTCAGGGATTAAGGTGATTGGACTTGCTCAGACTGGGCTTTTGAGTCCTTTCCTGGAATTAAAAAGAAAACACAAACTGTTATAGAAGACATCTGAGTTGACTGTTAGCAGCCTGCTAAATTGACTTAATGCTCAGAATTCTCTTATTACTTATAAAGAAAACAACTCCTGGTAATGTCTAAATCCAAAACTTAGTTACTTCTGTGTTTGTTACTTTTGGCATAAAGGGAGTGATCCAAGAAGTTTATTTTTTGAATGTACTAGTATAAAAAAAGAATGTTTATTGTGGAAGTCACATACTACTAAATGCCTATAAAAAATTTATCACAAATATGGGGATTGTCATTATTATTCTTAGAGACAGATACCAACCATAGTTGGCCTTTAGAGAACATGCAGAGGTCCAGAATGTGTCACTGGAGTGCTGGTGCCTTCAGGGACCATGCAGCACATTGAATTCTGCTTTCATTGTCTGTCTTATAGTCAGGACACACCACTTAAACAGGAATTAACCTTAGTCAGGCTGCATTTCATCTGGATCCACCTATTCAGATACCAGGCTCCTAGTCAGTTCCAGTCGACAGAAGTACATATTATGCAAATATAGCAAAAGAAATAAGTGATAATGACTGAATACATTAAAGTCATGACATTCATGCATTTAACTAATATGAAATTAACTACTCTGATTAAACAAAAGGGAAAATATTTCCATTGTTTCCTCTGAATAAATCTATTCCAATCAAATTATATCTTGACCTTTATAGTGCCAGATAAAGGAAAGCCACAGTCAAAACGCAGATAAATGATATGCTGTTTCTTGGTTTTGAACTTCAAAGGGTCTGTGTCCTGGTAAGGTCAAATCTGTTAAATGGGTTTACAAAGGTAATTTAGGCATTGGTTAATTTTTAGAATCAACTTCTACATGAAATTCACTTCATGTTCATAGCAACAGGGTTTATGTATAAATGTTTAATATTAGCTAACAACATTCTCATTGTGTGTAGTTATAATGCAGCACAACATCACAAATCAGTCTCAGGAAAGGTTTCACTGTATTTTGCCAGGCAAATGAAAGTGAGGTAGACCTCTGGTGTTAATCACTGATCCTTCTCAGGGGGCTTGGAGAACTTCTATGTTTGCCAAGTGTAGTCTGGTCCTTCTTTTTTCTGGTTGGTTCTGTGTTGGCCAAAGCAGTCTACTTCCTATAGTGAAACAGTACAATTGTAATACTACCCCTACTTGCTTTAGTAAATGCTAAGGTGTCTTGGTCATGAATTTGCAAATGACTCAACATTTAGCTTTAAAATACAGTCTTTATTGGTTTAAGGGTGTAACTTAGTTATAAAATGCTTGCCTAGTATGCACAAGGCTCTGGGTTCAATCCTTAGAACAAACACACAAAATGCAGTCTTCGTCTTTTATAATTCTCCAGTGCTAGCTATTTTGGTTCCTAATTTCTTCATCTATAAACCCACTACATGCTTGAAATGACGAGCATTCTCCACAAATACCTGCTGTAACTGCTTTTATGGTGAGCTTTTACAGTGCACCCTGACTGTTTTTGTAAAGATGACTTTTGTGCTGAGTGATTGATTCCTGAGAATGGAGAACTTCCATCCTTTACTTAAGAGAAGGCTTCAATGTTCTGGTGGCTTCTTGTTGTCCTGTCATCTCTTCTGGCTACTCAATGATACTAAAAATAAACATACGTGTATCCCTCTGAGGGGAGAGGTGTTCTGTTTATTTGCTCTGTGAGATGTAGTAGTGCCCCTTAAAGATATCCACATGCTATCACTGGACCCTGGGACTATGTTATTTTAAATGGCAAAAGAGAATTAAGGCTGCAAATGGAATTAAGGATGCCAGTCAGCTGACCTTAAAATAGGGAGATTATGCTGGAATTTTGGGTGGGCCAATGTAATCACAAAAGTCCTTAAAAGTACAAGAGGGAGGCAGGTGAGGAATTGAGAGCTATGTCATGTGAGGACTTGGCACTTGTTGATAGAGCACAGAGGAAGACAGCAAGAGTCATTTGATATAGGCAGTCTTTAGAGGCTGGAAAAGACAAGAAATGGATTCCCCCCTGGATTCGTCAGAAACAAATACAGCAGACACCTAGATTTTATCTTGTGAGAGGCATGTTAGCCTACCAACCTACAGAGTTGTGAGATCATAAATGTGCTTTGTTTCAAAATACTTAGTGGTAATTTGTTACTGCAGCCATAGAAAATTAATACAATTGCTTTATGTAAAAGTATATGCAAGCTTCTTTTGTTTTGGGAGATTGTCCTGTTACGTTGTGCACTTGGTAATGACTACAACTTGTTGAGATCTTGACACAGATGTAGGAAATGCTCTAAACACCCACAAAGAGCAATTTATTTAACCCATACATTAAGATGATGACATTAGGACCATCACCATTCCTGTTTTACAGGGAGAAAACCAAGACTCAGAGAAGTTAAGTATTCTGGGTGGAGCTGTATTTTAACAAACATGCAGATTTCAAAGGCAGGTCCCCAGCTTCTATGCTGTACTGTCTTGTTGTTTTGTCACGTGATGAGGTAAGTCTGTTTGTTCACGTGATGAGAAAGTTTAGACTCTGAGTCTCCTGATGAGGTTGTAGTGAAGACAGGGAAAATGTCCTTGAAATGTGGTCCCCAGAGCCAGACATTTTAGTGAATCCTGTGCTTACTGAAAACCACAGATGGTCCCTAGTCTGGACTGATCAACTCCACAGCTATGTATTATAGAAGGCTGGGGACTGGGAAGCAAGGTTGGACCAGAGGAAGAAGCAAGGGATGTTGGGACAGAAGTCCTGGAGACCCAGTAGTGAAAGGACTGTGTTCTCTAGTTCTAGGACGTATTTTAATAAGTGAAAATTCCTTATGCTCTGGAGTCAAGAAAATGGCTCAAAATGGTGAGCATCTGTACATTTTGCCAGAAACTGTAATAATATGCCACAAAAGCTGAAAGATAACATAACACTAAAGCTTAGTTCCCACAACCAGGATTCTCCTGATTGTCAGGGCTACAGATCATTCACAGAGGATGGTAATATCCTCTAACACATCTGTTTACATTTGGCCCTCTAATTAAAAAAGACAAAAAAAGCAAATTACTGCACAAAAATCAGTGAAACAAACTTTCATTCTTGACGAGAAACCAATGAAAATATTTTCTTGGCTTTTCTTTATGAAGCAAAAGTTTTCAAACACCCCCCCAAAAATGCATAACCGTTGTCACAGAAAGATAAAAATAGAGGATGCTTTAAGCCCCTCATTCACCTTCTTCCACACTTTAAGATGCTTCCTGTAGGACATGTGTGCTCCACCAATTTGTGAAATGAGTATGTAGGAGTAGGAAAATGTGTGCTTCATTGTCCCAGGTCATTTAGTGCTTATTTTTCAGCATGCTGAGTTGATTTTACATATATATACATATATGTACTTCCTCTTTAGTCATACCAAGTTTTAGTACTGTCTAACCAAATTAAAATTCATCTCAATAATTTAGATTAATGTATTGTCTTCAGTGGAGTCTTATATATGTTGCATAAAAAATGAGACCATTAGAAGATTCTTCTGGCAGCTCTATCTAGAAACCCAAAAGTGCACTATAATAGTACTATTAGTAATATATTGTCTTATGTGCCTTTCATCCCAAAGGGTTTCAAAGAGCTTTACCAAGTTCACAAATACTGTTTGTGTATATAAGTAATTCACAGATGCATTAACCGTGTAGATATTCCCTACTATGAGTAGCTATTTTTCCCCAACTTGTGCCTCATTATGTTTATTGTCATTCCCCATATTTTATATGTTTTACATCTCTTACCTTTTAAGCACAGTAAGCCCCAAGAGTTTTTTCTCTGTGCTTTCCCATCAACAAAAAAGGGGAACCTGTACCCTTACCACATGTAAGTATGTGCACACATACACATGTATATAAATTCTCCCCTACTGCGGTACTGATGTATTATGTGTATTATGAAATGCCTAGAACCATAGAAATACAAAAATTAAAACTGGTGATATAAAGTTCAAATACACAAAATTCTGAAATGTGTTACTATTTTGGATGACTTCATACCTTCATTTGCTAATATTTCAAACACAGCAAACACCTAGAAAGAAATATAGTATAAATGATACTGGAGGTAACTCTGTTGCTCAAACAATGTTCTTGATAATTTCATCATCTTTTTGCTAGCCTAAAGTTTTAACAATTTAATTATAGAAAAATTTAAATATATACAAGAGAAATATTATAGTGAAACCTCATGTTCTATCACTCACCTTCAACAATTCTCAATATTTCAAATCATGATTGTTACTTTTACATGGGAAAGTGACTATGAAGAATTCATAACTCTGCCATTTTCTTTTGACTCTTCTTTCATTTTTTTGAAATTTTTTTGAGAAGGGTCCTGCTTTATAGCACTGGTTGACCTTGAACTCATGATTCTTCCTGCTTCAGCATCCCAAGAGTTGGGATTATACATGTAGGCCACCAGTCTGTCTTCATGCTTCCATCTTTGGTGTTTATTATTTACTTTTTTATTTTTATGTTCTACAGTGTTGTGGATAGAACTCAGGTCTTGCTAGGCAAGTACTCTTCTGCTAATCTACTATCCCAGCCCTGAGAAATCTTTTAAGACACTGTTAGTATTAATCTTTGTAGGCTGCCATAATAACATGCCACAGAGTAGGGAGGCTCAAATGCCAGAAACTCATTTTCTCAGAGTTTTGGAGAATGAAAGTCCAAAATCAGGCACCAACCTGGTTGGTTTCTAGTGACAGTTCTCTTCCTAGCCAGTATACAGCCATCTTCTCCCTATGTATTCAAGCAGTCTTTCCTGGTTTTATTTGTGCATAGCCAAAGAGCAACTCTCAGGTGTCTTTTATTTTAGGGGCACTAGTCCTTTCAGATCAAGGGTCTACCCTCATAACTTCATCTAACCCTAATTACTTCTCCAAGGCCTCAACATGTAAATTTTGGGGGGACTCAATTCAGTCATAGTACTGGTCTAAATATTAATAGCTACTTTATTTTATATCACATAAATCATAAAAATTAAAATTCTCTTTACTGATACACTTAACTATAATAGATTGAGAAGGAACAAATATGGGAGGGAGTAGAGCTCCCAATTTTCCCTTAGGTCCTGTCATCTTATACATGTCCTGAGATTCATGGCCTGAGTGAGGCTGTCAGTGTCAGTGAGTAAAGGAAATATTAGGATAGCTGAGTTTTTCAGAGAAAAATATAGGTCACCAGAGATTTTAATATTTTCTTTCCACAATTCTCCTGCATACCAATCCTCTATGTAACCACATTTCAATAAATTCATCAAAACCAGCATCTAGCTGGCTATCAGGTTTTTTGGATAGTGTCTGCCTTGGCCAGGTAAAGAAAACACCAAATTAAAGCAATTGGCTTTGCCTGACTTATTGAAAATATATAATCTTTATTTTACTTGAAAGGAAAAGATCAAAGTGTTTCACTTTCTGCCTCATAAACGATATGCAGTACGTGAATCTGAGCAAGCATGCATTGGGATACTCATTCAGCACTCACTCATTCAACAGGGAGGGAGGGAGGGAGAAAGAGGGAGAGAGAAAGAGAGAGAGAATAGGGCAGAGGACCTTGGCTTTTAGTTTGAATGAATGAGCTTTTGTGGAGAGGAGTGTGTTATTTGACTTATGTTTTTTAAAGGATCAGTCTGCCTCCATGATGAAATTCAAGAGAATACAAAGCTGTGCACAGGAAGACCGGATAAGAGCCCATAATGGCACCACCACCAACAGGTGTTGGCCAGGATGTGGGGAAAAAGAAACCCTCTTACACTGTTGGTGGGAATGTAAACTAGTACAACCACTCTGGAAAAAAATTTGGAGGCTGCTTAAAAAGCTAAACATTGATCTACCATTTGATCCAGCAATACCACTCCTGGGGATATACCCAAAAGACTGTGACACAGGTTACTCCAGAGGCACCTGCCCACCCATGTTTATTGCAGCACTTTTCACAATAGCCAAGTTATGGAAACAGCCAAGATGCCCCAGCACAGACGAATGGATTAAGAAAATGTGGTATCTATAGACAATGGAATTTTATGCAGCCATGAAGAAGAACGAAATGTTATCATTTGCTGGTAAATGGATGGAATTGGAGAACATCCTTCTGAGTGAGGTTAGCCTGGCCCAAAAGACCAAAAATCGTATGTTCTCCCTCATTAGATCAAGGGCAAACACAACAAGGGGATTGAACTTTTATCACAAGATAAAAGCAAGTGCACACAAGGGAGATATGAGGATAGGTAAGACACCTAAAAAAATTAGCTAGCATTTGTTGCCTTCAACGCAGAGAAACTAAAGCAAATACCTGAAAAGCAACTGAGGCCAAAAGGAGAAGGGGACCAAGAACTAGAGAAAAGATTAGATCAAAAAGAATTAACCTAGAAGGTAACACACATGCACAGGAAATTAATGTGAGTCAACTCCCTGTATAGCTATCCTTATCTCAACTAGCAAAAACCCTTGTTCCTTCCTATTATTGTGTGTACTCTCTCTTCAACAAAATTAGAGATAAGGGCAAAATAGTTTCTGCTGGATATCGGGGGGGGGGGGAGAGGGAGGGGGGAGTGGGTGGTTAGGGAGGGGGTGGGGGCAAGCATTGTATGCACATATGAATAATAAAAAAAAATTTTAAAAAAAAATTTAAAAAAAAAGAGCCCATCATGGGAATCCAGATGAGAGATGATGGTGGTTTGGACTTAGGCCCCACCATAATGGTGTGAAAAGAGGTCATATTTTTGGATATCTTTTCAGGGAAAAGAAACTTCTATTCTTTGATGAATTTGATGAGAAAATGGAGTTACGAATGACTCCAAGATTTTTGGTCTGATGCACTGGGAGGATAGAGTTTGTACCTATTGATTATAGGTAGAATAGGTTTTGTGGGAAAGATCCACCGCTCAGTTTTGGATGCATTGAGTTTTAAGAATCTATCAAGTAACCAAGAAAAGATATTGAATAGGCTGTTGGATATTTGAGTCTGTAGTTCAAAGAAAGTCCTGAGCTGGAAATAGTAATTTGGAAGCTGTTGGCATAGGGAGCATTGACTCTGAAACTGGTATGCTAGGTGCTGGGAATATGCAGAGAATAAGATAGACTCAAGGTCTTGGGCAGAGTTTTCCCAGCTGTGCTCTTCAGTTATGGCTTTGCTTAGGTTATTAAAAATTCTGTGACAAAAGGTTTATAGTCAAATAAATTTGAGAAATGCTGTGACTCACTTTTTGGATGCACATTTAACATTTGGACTCACATGCACATTAATATTTTAAAAGCACTGTGAAGTTCTGCAGTAGAGAAATCAATTTATATATGTTTAACCTAGATTTCCCCAAATTTATTTTTAATTACCTTTTTATTATCTTTTTAAAGTCATTCATATTAGGGCAAACTCTCCAAAATATAAGCAAAGGCAAGAACTTTTTGTATAGGACTCTTATTTCCTATTGCTCAGGAAATAAGAACAAAAGTTGACAAATGGGATTGCATCAAATTAAGAAGCTTCTGCACAGAAAAGGAAATAACAGAGTGACGAGGAATCCTACAGAATCAGTTATCTTTTCCAGAAATTCATGTAACAGGGATTAGTGTCCAGAATATATGAAGAACTCAAAAAATTAAACACCAAAAGGACATATAATTCAATCAATGATGTGCAAATGAACTGAACAGATACTTCTCAAAGGAAGAAATACAAATGGCCAATAAAAATATTCAATGTCCTTAGCCATCAGGGAAATGCAAATCATATCTACACTGATATTCTACTACAACTCTGTTGAGTAGAGACATGGTTCAATGCTTGCCTAGCAAGTGAAAGGTCCTGAGTTCAAATCCCAATACCACCCCTCCACAGTGGGCTGAGTTTGGTGTTTCACACTTTAATCCAAGCTATGTGGGGGGTGGAAGTGGAAGGACCATGTTTGAGGCCAGCCTGGGCAAACTAAAAAAAGATAATAGTGACATTCTATCTCAACAAAGAAGGTGGTTGTGGTGGAACACATCTAAAATTTTAGTTGTGTGAAAGGTGGAGGTAGTAGGATTGCAGTATGAGGCCAACTGAGAGCAAACGTAAGACCCTACCTGAAAAATAAACTAAATAAAAAAAGTGTTACAGCACTTGCCTAACAAGTGCAAGGCCCTGAGTCAAATCCTAGTACAATAAAACAAAAACAATAACAACAAAAAGCAAATGCTGGTAAGGATTCAGGTAGTGAGGGGGAAGGAACTCTTATTCACTGTTGTAATGTAATGTAATTTATAGAAAGTAGTATGGATGTTCCTCAAAAAATTAAAAACTGAACTCCCGTATGAACCAGCCATACTACTTCTGGATAGATACCCAAAAGAATCAAAGTCAGCTTACTATGAAGATACGTGAATGTTCAGATTTATCTCAGCACTAGTTACAATAGTCAAGTTATGGAATCAGCCTAGGTGCCCATCAAAGCATGAATGAATAATGAAAATTTGGTATATGTGCACAATGGAGTTCTACTCGGCCATTAAGAAGAGTGAAATTGGACTGGAGGTGTGGCTCAAGTGGTAGAGTGCCTGCTTTGCAAGGATGAAGCCCTGAGTTCAAATCCTAGTTCTAAAAAAAAAAAGAGTGAAATTATGCCATTTGCTGGAAAATGGATGGAACTGGAGATCATCATACTAAGTGAAATAATCCAGTCACACAAAGACAAACATTGCATGCTTTTTCTCATTTGTGGAAGTTAGGAGAAAAATAAAGACAAACAAAAAAACAAGGTCAAGAAAATAGAGGGGAGACTATCAGAGAGATGGAAAGAAAAGGGAAAAGAGGGCAGAGGAGAGGGATAAGAGAGAGCAACGAATATGATCAAAATACATTGAACACATGCATGGAAGTGTCATCATGAGCTCCTACTGTGTACAATTCATATACTAATAAAAAGTCATCAGAAAATAAAGGCATGCGCATTACCTACTGAAGAATATCAAAGTTGGGAAAGCTGAACTAGTAATAATGCAAATAACTAATTATAATGCAATGCTGCAAATGTGTCATTTGAGATGTTCATTCTATTTTAGGGAAGACAAACCTGAAATATTTTTATGCCTTGAAATTTAAGGGAAGGTTCTGACACATACTGTTTAACTTCAGAACAATAGACTCATGCCTTATGGATGAGGTCAGAATATTATACCAACAATAAATTCTGATTCACCACATGAGCCAAAGTAAGTTACTTTCTTGTTTTTTTTTCATCTGGAAAATTAAGAAATACTGGGGCGGGGCATGGTGGTATATATACCCTGTAATCCGAGCACGTAGGATGCTGAGTCAGGAGGATCTCAAGTTTTAGGCCCGTCTATGCTACACAGTGAGACCTTGCCTTAAAATAATGGGAGAAATATTAACTTGCACAAGGTGGGTGTCATAAAAAGTAGTTACCTATTTTGTAACATTTGTAATTGATTAAACAGCATTCAGTTCTTGGGGAAAATGGTTGTTAAAAGTTATTTGTCGACTATTGACTAATAAGAACCCTTTACTTAACCTAATTCTTCTGTGTTTTTCTTTAATTAGCCACCAAAATTAATTCATTAAGGAATAAAGATGTGAAAATTCATGGAAGCCTAGGCTAGTTCAATCAAAGTTTAGTACTAGTTTAGCAATTTTCAAAACTCCGTAAGTTTTGAAGGAACTGAACTGTACAGAGTACACTGCAGCTGTGCTGTAATTGGTTTGTCCCTTCAATATTAACATGTGCAGTGTGCCCAATGGGGACTACACTTTCATTCTGTTATTGACATCCTCCTAAACACTCCCACACACCAACACCATGAGAGATCCCACAAGACTGTACTGAGTTCTTCCTCTGTAAATGATGTGCTGACTTTAACAATGATGTCTCAAGAAGTATGACTTCACTACATTGTATAACATGGCCTTCAATTGTGAACAAAAGTATTGAAAGGGATGATAGAGAAACAGATTGGGCAGTTGATGATTAAATTTGTACCAACCACCATCAGCTTTCGTTTTAGGGTTAGTCTCAAGATAGTTGTTTCCATTGTTTTTTTCCAATTTTTTTCACTCCAATCTTACTTCTTGTTTCCAACATTGAAAAATATTCAACAATCATTCTTTTTTTTTTTTTTGATTGGGACCAGGATTTGAACTTAGGACCTTGCACTTGCAAAGCAGGCACTCTATTCCTTGGGCCATACCTCCAGTCAGTTTTGCTCTGGTTACTTTGGAGATGGGCTCTTATGAATTTTGCTCAGGCTGGCCTCAAATTGCCAGCCTCATGATCTCAGCCTCCCAAGTAGCTAGGATTGCAGGCATGAGCCACTAGAGTCTGGCAACAATCATACTTTTTAATATATAGATTTATCTCCCATGGAACCAGTTCAGAATCAGAGATACTAATATTTTAACATCTTTGTATTTTTCTTCTTTCCCAAATTTTAGAAAGAATGTAATTTCTAAAAGCATTGCTTGTGCTCTTCCATTTTATATAACATGATATTGCTTTTCCCATTAACTATGCAATGTTGGCCTGACTACAGTGATGTCTTATACAGTTTTGGAACCAGTTTTCTCCTACAATGGAGATGTGTGCTATATCTATTAAATACATCTCCAAATCTAAGAAGTTGAGAAATAATATACAGATAACTGAATTATAATTCCAACGGCCAATATAATTTATTATATCTGATTCCATAATTTCTGAAGCAGTCTTTAATAAGAATTTACAGACTGCTTTTGCTTAAAAGCACTGATTCTTCCTTCACTTGGGCCTGTAAATGTCCAATGATTAACTAAACACAGGATAAAAACTTGCCATATTTCTCTCTATTTTGTATCTATTTCCTTTGCTTTGAGTCATTTCCTTCTATGGTTATCCTGGATTCCAGAAAAATCTCGTGGCAAGTGTAGAATCCATCCCCCAGACCACAATGGCTTTCTTATCCCAACAAGGCCCTGCCTGGCCTCAAATAATGATCAGCCAGACCACAGTTTGACCAAGATTGATTAAGTATGCATTGCCTTACCTCCCCACTCTGTCCTTTCCCTATACAATTTGAATTCTCGTGTTGGTACTTTCCAAGACATGGTCAAAATAATACTGGTTCCCTGTCCTCAAGGGATGCTGGTGAATGAATGTGTATTTTTGGAAGACTTGTCAAGCTCCCTGCTCATTGGGAGTACTAAGAGTTGACTTGTCTAACAGCAGTTGTTTAAAGTAGACTGTGGACTTGCTTATGAGTTTGCCAGTAATGTTCTCTTGGTTCAATCATCTAATTCAAGATAATTATAATTGAACCAATAACTCTAGCAACTTTCTCTATTTTCTCTATCCTACTTTGAGATAGAAAGACTTACTGATTCTAAATACTGCTCAAGAATACTTCCTTTTTTTTTTTTCACCATTGCTGTCCTAGTTCAAGTCACCATAATCTCTGTGTGGACCTCTGTGGTGGCCTGCTAATGGCCTCCCTCACATGGCCACTGTCAATTTGTTCCCTATACTGTAGCTGGAATGGTAAAAATGCTCATCTGAGGACATCTTCTCCCTCCCTTGCCCATTGAGAACACTCCAATATCCCTATTACTTCTACATTAAATGAAAAATCCTTTCAACAGTGGTGTGCTCACTTTCTGCTCTGACTTCATCTCTCCACTCCTTTCTTTGTTTCCTGATCTCCAACCACATTCTATTTCAGGACTCACACCCACCCCATTCCCTCTTGACTTTTGCACACGTTCTTGCCTTGCCTTAACCTCTTTTCTCATTTTTACCATAATTCTGTAAACCCTTTCTGTCTCAGGATAGGTCATGTTCCCTCCCCCCATGTCAGGGGAGATGAATTCAGGTTCTTGGGATTTCCAAACAAAAAATTCAGGGGTGGATGTACAGAGGAGTTTTTAATGGAGCGGATTTATTTATGTAAAACCTACATTTTATTAAAACACAAGTGAAAGGAAATCCAGAGCTCACCTGCAAAGGAAACTGAAGGCAGGAATCTTGTCTAAGCAAGAGCCAAAATCTTAGGTCTTAGGCACTTTTATGAATAGGGTTTAATGATTATACTAAAGACATGTACATAATTGTGGAGTTTTCCAAGAAATGGGAAAGCATTTCCAAGACCTGGGGAACATGAAGTGGTTTACCTAATAAAGTACCCTAAAAGCAAAGATAGTGATTTGAGGGAAGGTGTGTTCATGAAATCACAACTATAGTGAGATGTAGATGAGGCATCTAGCTAACCTCTAGTGTTGAGAAAGGTCCTATTGGGGTCATTGCTGAGGAGTGTTGGCTACTGTACCAAGAAGTAGCCTCAAGTGTAGTCAACTGTTACTTCAGCACAATGGTAGAGCAGGATGTTTGGCAAAATGCACCTGAATATGGTGCTCCATCTGTTCTCAGACTTTTTTGTGTTACTGTTCCCTTTCTTCCTGCCTATCTCAGATCACCCAAGGCCTGATCTTACTAATTCTGTCCCTCCTTCAAAGTGTTTCACTTGATTGTGATTTTATAAGTATTGTGGTGGTAATTTCATTCAGATACATCTCTCCATGAAGTCAAAGAAAAATCCTACATTGCTGGGAATGGAACATGTAGGGCAATTGTGGTGAAGGATCAGAAGACAGTAACTGTGGGGGAAGGGAAGTCTGAAACTTCTTAGAGATCTTGAGTGGTCATGGCCAGAATGTTGATAGAAATATGGATGGTAAAAGCAATTATGATATAGAAATGAGGGAACAGATATTAGAAACTAGAGTAAAATCCAACTTTATTATAAATTGGCAAGTAGCTTGGCTGAATTGTGTCCATGCCTGAGGGCCTTATTGAAGGCAGAATTTAGGAGTAATGAGTTAGAATACCTGGCAGAAGAAATTTCTAAGTAAAATGTTGAAGAAACTGCTTGAATAGTTTTAACCATGCATGTATTTCCTGGAGAAAATGATTAAAGGATAGAATTTATGATAAAAAGGGAAGCAAAGTGGAAAAATTTGGAAAATTAGCAACCTGGACATGTGAAGAGTGAAGGCATTTTAAGAAGAGCAAAACAAGGGTTCAGCTAGGCAATCCTTTCATAAAGATATCAGCATGGATGGAAGGAAGCCAGGTGCATTTCATCAAGACCATGGGATAAGGGTCTTAAAGACATTTTGGAGATTTTTTTAAGCTGTCCGTTCCATCACAGGCCCAGAGCTCCAGAAGAACAGAATGGTTTCAGATGAACTTGTGTCGAGCCTCCTAGGCTCACTGCCTAGGTCACCTTGGGACTCTGCTCCATTCATCTGGCACAGTGCTCCTCAGCCTTCCTAGTCATGGCTTGAACAGGTCTAGATGTGACTCTGACCACTGCCCCAGCCTCTACTCTGGAAGGTACAGGCTATAAGCCTTAGCAGTGTGCATGTGGTGCTAACTCTGCAGGCACACAGTATATAAACTGTAGAGCCATGCACCACAGAGGATGTACTAGATGGCTGAGAGTCCAGGCAGAAATCTGTCAAAGGGACAAAGCCACTACAGAGAGTCTCCACTAGGACAATGCATAGGGGAGCAATAGGAGTGAGGTTAGTTCTGAGACCTGCCCTCCAACTGTGAAACTTCCAGTGTGCAACACCAGCCTAGAAGTGCTGCAGGCATGAGACACTAACCCGTGAGAGCTACTGTGTGGCCTGCACCCAGCAGAGCCATAGGTCTGGAGCTTTCTGAGGCCTCAGGACCCAACCCCAACCTCAACCCCAGAGTGGTCAGAAAGTGGGACATGGATCAAAGGAAATTACTATCCAGCTGTAAGACTTAATAATGCTGTTTTCCTTGTTGTGCTTTGGGCTTACTTAGGATCCCTTTCTTCTGGTCTATTTCTCCCTTTTGGAATCCATTACACTTGGATACTTGTTGGTTTGTTCAATTCCACAGGCCTCTAGCTCTCTAGCTGTGATGACGTGTGCCTCGAGTCTCACCCTGACCTAGAAGAAACTTTGGACTTTGAACTTTTGAGTTGGCTCGGAGGAGCTAAGACTTTGGGACAATTGGGATAGAGTTAACATATTTTGCATGTGAGAAGAATGTGAATTTTGAGGGCCAGGGGTAGAATGCTATGATTTCAAAATGTATATGTTGTAAACTTAAATCTCTAGTACAGTGGTGTTGGGAGGTAGAACCTTTAATTGGTGATTAGCCCATGAGGGATTCACCCTCATGATTTCGTTAATGTCATTATGGAGAGAATGACTTCATTATTGAGGGAGTGGCTTCATTCTGAAAGGAGGAGTTTGGCTGTCTTTGCTCTGTCTAACCTCTTGCCACCTACCATGCGATGATGCAGCAGGAAGGACTTCATCAGATGCTAACACCTTGAAACTTTTAATTCCCAACATTCAGAACAGTGAGGAAATAAATTTCCTTATAAATTACCTAGCCTATGGTATTGTGTTACATTAGCACAGAATGGACTGAGACAATGCTTCTCACACAGAAGTGTTTAAAGGAATAAATAAGATATTCTACATGCACATGCACTTTACCACACACAAAACACATTATTGTTAGTGCTTCATTGCTAATTACAAAGTAAAAACTGTCTGCGGTTATATGTCAAAACTGTTCAACCTCCAGGTGTGGAAATCATCTCAGGAATAAAGAAGATCAGTATCCTGCCTTTCTTTGAATGAAAATACAGTCATTGTCACGGGGGTGGCAAAATGGGAGCATGACTCATCCATTCAGACACATTCGGGAAAGAACCAAGGTAGCAAGCCAGCCTGTGTGTGTGTGTGCATGTGACTGTGTGCATATCAATATTTGTGTGTAGACTGTTAACTTCACCTTGATCTCTGTTACAAGGTAGGTGTCAAAAGAATGAACACTAAATAACCTACTAGTCCTGAAAGAAATAAAGTCAATTAAAACAAGTCCACAAAAATGCAGCAAACTGCAGTAAACATTGGACAGAGGAAGGCCTCTACAGTTAGAAAATGAAGAGGAAATTCTTTTTTTTTCTGCAAATGTCAAGGAATAGTCTTCAAAATTTAAAAACATAACTCATTCAAATATAGAATGAACAAGTGTCAAATATTTTTAATTCATTGCTAAGGTAATCAGCAAGATGATTAAATTGCAAAAAGCATTTCAGAAATGGAGGTTTACACAGTTCATTTGGGAGGCCCTGAAGTGTGTGTCTATGTGTGTGTGTGTGTATATACATGAATTAGAGAAAAGTCTGATTGTTATTGTAATGGACCATACAATTGCAACCTTTGGAGGCATCTTGTCTACTGAGCAGAAGTAATTTGCATTTCTACCAGACAAAAATCTACAAGCTAGCACAGAACTTCACAGGGTCTGGACTCTAATCAATAGTGTATTGAAATGTCAGAAGAGGTACACTCTCCTTGAAAATTAAATGACCACTACCAGGCCAACTAAATCATGTTTCAGTACAGCATTGAGAGTTTTCAGTCACCCACTTGGCCTCGTTTCCAAGTTTGGATGCATTTCCTTTATACGAGTGATTGCTTAAATATGATTTCCCAGTGTTGGATCTACTTCAGCACCCTGAGCACCCCCTACACGTTGGCTCTGATGAAAAATTCAGAATTACATTCAGGGACAGACACAAGCTTTGTGTGACTGAGGCAAGAGAGACAAAATGGTAGTGTGGTCTGCTCTCTCTTGCTCTGTCTTTCATGGTCCAACTCAAGAATTCTTTCTTTAGTTGTGTTTGATATCCTATGCTCAACCCCACACACCTTGACAGTAGAGACAGCTACCCCCCCACCACAGTGATCCAGTGGTATTTTATTCATGTCATTATAATGTGTACTCTATCATTTTATATTTACTTATTAGTAAATTATCTCCCTGGCTTGTTTTGGGTTTATTCAGTCTAGGAAGAGTATCAGATTCAATTTTGTGTTTTATTTTGTTGCATGCCTGTTACATAAAAGGTGGAAGAATTGGGATAGGTCCTACTGCTCCTATATTTAGATAGTCAGTCTTTCTAGTGCATCCTGTAGTTCCTCAAAGTTGTACTACTGCCTTATCATAAAGGACAGGGTGAGATCATGAATGGTTATAGAACAAGTGATAATTACAATATTTTCGAACACATGGAACTTGACTTCAACTTTCCATTTGCTTTAGAGCTCAGACAAGCATTAGAGAATGACAGGAAAGACCCTTTCCCACTTCTCCCGCCTCAGAGTAAGTGGTCCTCTCGTGTTGCAAGTCTCTCTGTCTTGACAGAGCATGAATGCCCAGTCCTGGCTGTGAAGCTAATACTCTTCATAGAAGATGTCTTACATCTGGTGTCGTGGCATAACTTCTCGGGAAAATCTGCTACTTTGTTTTTTTACCCTAAAATTCCATATTTTCATAACAACAATAAATACTATAATTTTCTGATGAATATGTAGGCAATTTTTACTGGAGGAAATGTCAAAAATATTAGAGAAGGGAAAATGTCAAAAATTAAATTTTGTCATTCAAAGATAACTATTTATAACACGTTGCTGTACAAACTTCCAGATATTTTTCTACATATATATATCTAAATATCCATGCATAATTACTTAATTAAATTGTAACCATATAACCTGTACTTGTATATGTGAACTGTAGTTTTAACTAAAAATGTATTATTTTAACTTGCTGCCCTGTCAATAACTGTATTTGTATACATAATTTATAAGAGATACATATCATGCAATTTGTCTAGATAACCATAATTTATTTACCCATTTATAAAATATTGTTATAGAAGATACAAATAACTTCAAAAGATCAATAATAAGCAATGATATTGAAACCATAATAAAAACCTCCCAATGAGGAAAGCCCAGGATCAGATGGATTTACCTCTGAATTCATCACAGCTTTAAAAAAAGACTAGCATCTCAACTAGCAAAAATGCTTTGTCCTTATTATTGTTATTTATACTCTCTCTTCAACAAAATTAGAGGTAAGGGCAGAACAGTTTCTGCCTGGAAGCAAAGGGGTAGGGGAGGAGAGGAAGGGGGCTGGGAGTAGGGGGGAGAAATGACCCAAACTTTGTATGCACATATGAATAAATGAAAAAAAAAGGACTAGCAACAATGATCCCCAAACTCTTCCACAACATAAGGAAGCAACATTTCCAAACTCATTCTTTGAAGCCAGTATTCCCTTGATTCCAAAATCTGATAAGGACACAACAAAAAGGAAAGCAATAGGCCAATTTCATTGTTAAATACAGGGGAGAAAATATTCAACAAAACATTTGCAAACCGAGTTCAACAACACTTTAAAAAGATCTTACATCATCAACAAGTTGGCTTCATTCCAGAAAGGCAAGGATAGCTCAACATGTGTCAATCAACAAATGACACACAGCACATAAACAGAATCGCAGACAAGAGCCACGTGATTATCTCAACAGAGCTAGAAAAGCCTCTGGCAACATTCAGCCTTCATGATAAAGTCTCTGAAGAAAATTGGATGGGGAGGTTTATACTTCAACATAATAAGGGGTGCATATGACAAACCTGTAGTCAACATTACATGGAGCGAGGAAAAACTGAATCAGGAATGAAACAAGATTGTAAGAATAAGAATAGTAGATCATTATTCAATAGCAGGCTTAAATTCTCCACCAGAATAATATAGCAAGAGAAAGAAATACAAATAGGAAAGGAAGTAACCAAGCTGTCTCTATTTACAGATGATATGATTCTATACTTAAAAGACCCTAAAGACTTTACTGGAAGACTCTTAGATCTGATTTTAAAAAACTTTCAGCAAAGTAACAGGATATAAATCAACATATAAAAAAAGTCTTTTCTAAACACCCTCATAAACTCACTGACAAAGAAGTCAGGAAAGCAGTCCCATTCTCAATAACCTCAAAAATAACCCTTAGTCATAAACACAACCAAGGTGTTAAAGACACCTTGGTTGTAACTATAAAACACTGAAGAAAGAAATTATAGAAAACACTAGAAGATAGGAAAACTCATGTTCATGGATCAGCAGGAAAAAAGTGTTTAACAACCATACTACCAAAGAAGTCAGGAAAGCAGTCCCATTCTCAATAACCTCAAAAATAACCCTTAGTCATAAACACAACCAAGGTGTTAAAGACACCTTGGTTGTAACTATAAAACACTGAAGAAAGAAATTATAGAAAACACTAGAAGATAGGAAAACTCATGTTCATGGATCAGCAGGAAAAAAGTGTTTAACAACCATACTACCATAAGTGATATACAATGCAATTCCCATGAAAATTCCAATGACGCTCTTCACCGAAGTAGAAAAAACATCCTAAAATTCATATGGAAACACAAAAGATCCTGAATAGTTACAGCAACTTGAAGAACTAAGCTCAAACAGGTATTGACATCTGATTCTTGACAAAGGTGTCAAAACATACATTGGGAAAAAGACAGCCTCTTTAACAAGCTGTGCTGGGAAAACTGGATATCCATCTGTAGATGACTGAAACTAGATCTCTATCTATCACTTTGTACAAAATTTAACTCAAAATTGATCAAAGACCTTAAAATTAAACCTGATACTTTGAATGTGCTAGAGGGAAAACACTTCAAGATATAGGCATTAGCTATGACTTTCTAAATAGCACTCCAATAGCTCAGGAAATAACAGCAAGAATTGACAACTGGAATTGTAACAAATTAAACAACTTCTGCACAGCTAAAGAAACAATTGACAGAGTGAAGAGAGAGTCTACAGAATGAGAGAGAATCATTGCTAGGATCCATGTTACAGGGGATTAATATTTAGAATATATAAAGAACTCAAGAAAACATGAAAAGAGCAAATAATCCAGATGAATTGAACAGTCTCTTCTCATAAGAAGTATAAATGGTCAATAAACACATGAAAAAAATGTTCAATGTCCTTAAAAATTGGGGAAGTACAAATTAAAACTACACTGAGACTCTACCTCACACTAGTCAGAATGGCATAATGGAAATAACAATAAACGTTGGTGGGACTGTAGGGTGGGGGCATGGGGGAAGAAGCTCTTACTCACTGCTGTTAGGAATATAAATTAATCCAGACACTTTGGAAACCAGTACAGAGGTTCTTCAAAACATTAAAATTTGAACTTCTATATGAAATGGCCATACCACTTCTGGGTATATACCCAAATGAATCAAAATCACCTTACTACAGAGACACCTACAGACCCATGTTTACTATGACACTCTCCACAACATCTAAATTATGGAATCAGGCCAGGTGTCCATCAAAGGATAAGTGTACAAGAATGTGGTTCAAGGGATTTTTACTCAACTATTGAGAGAAGTGAAATTATGTTATTTTCTGGAAAGTAGAGGGAACTAGATATCATCTAGTTAAGTGAAACAGGCCAGTTCCACAAAGATAAATATTGCATGTTTTCTCTTTTTTGTGGAAGTTAGGGAAACAAAAACAAAAACAAGGTCATGCTGGGGCAGGGGAACAGAATGACTAGAAACATGGAAGGGAGAGGAAATGGAGGTGGGGGTTAAGTCAGAGCACTTTGATAGATGTACATTACAAACATTTATGGAAATATCATAATGAAACTCCTTTCTATGTACAATTCATATATACCAATAGAAAATAAAAGTCATTGGCCACATTCATTTTTTTCTAATTTGTTGTAATTGCAAACAATCCCAGGATGATAATGTTGAAGCTGAATCTTGGCACGTGTCTATTTAAAACAACATTTATTATATTGAGGTTTTGTTTGTTTACAAAATTTAGGTTCCTTAATTTCTCACTTTACTTCTTTCTACCTTGGTGTCTCACGTTCTTCTATCCCCAAGTAAAATAATGTGCCTTACTCTGGCTCCCTGCATTTGCTATTTCTCTTTTTCTGAGAAGAGGTATCGCCAGAACAAATAGGGCATACAGAGTCTCAGGCCTTTCTTATCCATTTCTTTCACATTCTTTTCACCACCTTACCTTTTCTTCAGTTAAACTCAGGACTACTCTTCTGCATGGCCAGTGACCTGGAAAACCAGCTAAGCAATACAAGTAACTATGACAAGGGGACAGGCCACTTGATGGTGTTGTCAAGACATTTTCTTCACTGAGGTCATCTGTACTTCTTAAAGAAAACAAAAAAGGAAGGAAAAGACTAAACAATCCAAAATTGTCTAAGAAAGAACCATATGCTTTTAACTATTAATGAATCACTGTGAATTATTATTTCAACAATCTTTCTGGGAGTGAAATGTTTTCCATATGTGTGATTGCCCAAGATGTCCCAGTAGCTCCTGCCATCTGGAATGGTTGTTTGCTATCACAAGCTCCATGACTTTTCCAACTTTTTTAACATCTCCAGAAACAAACATGCAAGCCCTGAAATACTTATTTTCTCTGAACTTCAATTAGTAAAATGGAAGCTGATGACACGGTTGGTTGGAGAGGCAATTTGATGGGAGCTCTGCTCTATTTGGGTGTCCTGGTGTCAGGCATGGCCACAGAGCTGTCCTCTTTCCTCCATTCCTCCACTTCTGCTTTGCCTCCTTAGTTATTTGCTTTGCAAAAGTCCCCACCCCATTCATAAGGCATTGCTCCCACATCATGTATAGGACTGGTAATAAGAAATTCATGCAGCTGTGGGAGATTATAACTGAGAGGCTTGCGGGGTGTTGGGAACCACCACCATTGGTGAATGGTTTTCTCATAAATATTTCAGTGAAATATAAGACAGTGGTCTTCCAGGATTTCCTTTCTTACTGGCCTTGGGAAATGAAAAAAGGCATATGTGCACATGCATGTGTGTGTGTATGTTTTACAATTATCATAATATAGGATCCTGTCTTAGAATTGGTTGAAGTCCCACAAGTGTCATCTCTTTTGTATTCCAAAGTCAGGTGCTCCCTCAGTCTCCTATGTTGAAGGATGGATTTAGAGACCTTGATAACCACTATCCTATCTACAAGACATTGGAGAAGTCACTAAGGAGACTGAAGATAGATCTAGCCTAGTGACATACAACTATAATCCCAATTACAAGAAAGGCAGAGATAAGAGTATTGAGGTCGAAGGCAAAAGTATAGACCCTACCTGAAAAATGAATAAACAAAAATGGCTGAGTATGTAACAAAAGTGGTAGAGAATCTGCTTAGCAAGCATGAGGCCCTGAGTTCAAAATCCTAGTATTGTACAAAAAAAAAGAGTCTGAAAGTTAGGTCAAGGATTTCTTTGGAGACAGCTGTGTGGTGGGGTTATCATAGTGATTGAGATGGGTAATTTTCTCTTGCTGAGTGAGCCGGTTCTCAAGAGACCATCAGAGACCTTGATATGTGACCCCTTGGGTCTGGAGGGATAGTGCCTGATCCTGAC
The DNA here is from genome assembly GCF_047511655.1 of Castor canadensis. Lineage (NCBI taxonomy): Eukaryota > Metazoa > Chordata > Mammalia > Rodentia > Castoridae > Castor > Castor canadensis. The sequence continues at coordinate 90,797,642 of NC_133398.1, forward strand.
TACATACATGTGAAGCTGGCTCATGAAGCCTGTGTCAGGAGCACAGAAGCTGTGGTTAAGTAACAGGACCACCACAGTGAGAGCAGCAGTGAGGCACAGGCAGGGATGACAGAACACCATCTTGCTAGGACTTGCAAGTAGGAGAGTGCAATGGATGCATATCCCCAGCAAAGTACCCCAGGAAAGAACAATTTCCCCAGTCAGAAAACATGACCAAGATCAATGTCAGTGAAGGAATAAGTTTTTTCTCTTCCCGTGTTCTTCTCACTTTCACTCTTTCTGTCCACAAAGGGTTAGGTGCAACTTGGTGGATGGAAGGGGAGGGATAATTCTAAATCATGGAAATAAGAAACTGATCTTGAGCTGTGAGATCTCTGCCTAGACTAGGGATGAGGTAACTTAGTATCTAAATGAAGTTTATGGTTTATTATGTTGAACTAGATATCTAAATACTAAAATGAGACAGATTAGGAGATTAAGGTAAACAGAGATTGTCTTATTACTCAAGGATGAACACTTAAGATTATTTCTAGGGCTGGGTAAGAACTGGCTATGGTGCAGGTTCAACAATTAACGGAAAAGTTAATGTTATCTTGTGATTTGAGAATGCAAGAAATAGTCTTGCAATATACAACTTACATTATTTGTTTGATGACAAATTGTAGCCCTAAATGGATGTTAAAATGCTTGTTTGCCATTATGAACAGACCATTCTTCCCATATCTGCTATGTAACTGTTAAACACAGTCCAAAATTCTCACAACTTATTATAAATATAATAACATATTTATAACATAATACTTATAGATTTAGTTAAAATTTATCAATTGTGAGACTATATATGCAAGATCAAACTTCTTTTTATTATTGAGGAAACTCCCCCAGTATAAAATTAGATCCTGAACATCCCTGCATGACAGAATTACCATATGGGTTTACCTTGATCTATTTGCTATTTCTATCTTCTTTCTGTTTGTGAGAAGATGGCCTACAGCAGTCATCCTTGTGTGAAACAGCATATTGGATAATTATTTTGTACAGCAAAGTCAATGACATGCCGCAGTCTTTTGTTGTTACTCACTCTTGCACTTGGTGGTTAGGTGGGGTCAGATCTAGCCGGCCATAACCTGGTGACTCTACTTATCTGCACTGGGATGGCTCCTGGGCTGTGGGTAGGTGAGGGGTCAGCTCATTCCAGCAAGGTTCAGCTTCTGGCTTTGCTCAGTGTAGGTCTAGAACATCTCTGCCTCAGGCTTCTGGGGCTTGGCACCTCTGCCCCACTGTCTCATCCTCCTTTTAGGACCAGCAAACTGACCAGGGCATGTTCTTGTGCTTACAATAGAGATACTAGAGGCAAGTGGAAATGTGTGATGACTCTTAAGTCTTAGGTTCAAAGCTTCTGGTCACATGCCCTTAACCGGAGCAAAGGTCAGGGAAAGAGCTACATGGTAGAGATGCAGGAAGTGATAAAGAATTGAAGCCCCAAGTAAACCATAGGCAGATCCCTGGAAAAATATGAAGGCAGATATTAAGTATTGCCCACTGAAGACAAGCAGACATTTGCTGCCTCTGCATTGTTTGTTCCTTTGGACAAACTGCCTTCGATGCAGTCGGTTGCAAAAGCAGAGCAGGAGGAAGGATATGCTGAGCTTGCACAAGGATGTCTGCTTTGGACACTTGACGAGCGGGTTAGGGCTAAGGGGCCAGCTTTGAAATTGTGGTCATACTTTATCATTTATTATCATGAAAGTCTCTACCTCTCCCCTAATAGTCCAAGTTGCTTATCTAGGGCATGTCGTTGGCAGGAGTTGAGGCAACTGTACCCCATCCTCTATTAACTCTTCAGAGGAGAAAAGCCTCAGAAGATAGAGTGAGGTGGTAGCTACTAAGGGGCAAGAAAATCTGGCAGAGGCCTGGGATCCACTTTAAGTGAGCAAAGAAAGGAAATTATTATTCATTAAATACCTATACTTGTTTCAGATAACCAACATTTGTATACGACAAATGATTTAATAGTTCCCACTTGCTTGTTTAAAAAAAAATACCTATACAATTCCAGAAACTATAGCAGATATTTTTTGTGGAGCATGTCATTTCATCATTACCAAAGCAAGAGAAGTCATTAATATTCCCATTTGATAAGTGTGGAAACTGTTGCAAAGAGAAGTGAGGGAACTTCCCAAGCTCACACAATCAGTATTTGGCTGAGGTGAATGGACTCTGTGATTTGAGCCTTCACATTGCAAAGGATTTCTTGGCATCCCCAGAGCCACTGGCTCACACATGTCGACCACTTCCCACCTTCTCACTGTGACCCAAGAAGAGTGCATCGAGGAAATGGGAGGTGTAGGTATTCTGAGCACCTTTGCAAGGTGAGGAACATAATGCTGGTTGACTGGACAATCTCACTGAAACTCACAGGTAACACTTCTGGAAGCATCTATTTTCTTAATCCTTATGAAATCCTGTCTCCTAAACTGAAGCTTCCTAACCCACTAAGTGAAACACTGCACAGTTTTGTTTTACAATGAGAGAAGAGCTACCTTTGCCAAATCTAAAGCATCTTGACATGATTCTTGCCTGTGGCTGGAGCAGAGGTATAACCCCTTATGCAGCAGCCTTTGTTACTTCCCAAGAAATAAAAACAGGACTCTGTATTCACTGCCATCTTCCATAGGCCAAATGTAAGACACTGTTTCCATGGCAATTGTGGCAGAATTTAGGACATAGAGGATATTTGGATCCTGCTCCATCTTTGGCCAAAAGTTCGCATGTGACAGTGACAATATCATAATTGTGACTGTATGGCTCCCCTTCACAGTCAAAAGCATTTGGGTTGATAATTTTCCCTTTAGATACTTGTCCCTTACTCTTGGTACCTGGTTTCACATCCATTTCTTCAGAAGGGAAGTGTTTTTTCAAATGCCCAGTTGCCAAGCCAGTAGCAAAGGAAAAGATTTGTGTTCTGCTGATGTGCTGTGTTTTCCCTTTCATTGACCTCTCACTAAGTCTTCCCTGCCACTCAAGACACACTCTCAAGTTCCAGGTACGTAGAAGATTTCGGATGTCAATGACTGAGTCACCTTTGAAGGATTTTCAAAACTAATATTTTAACTCACATTAATTTTCTCTTTGGGGAAAGTGGAAGAAATTTGAATATGGATTGAACATTTGCCGTGTTGAAAATGAATCCACATGGAAGGTGGTGGTCATTAACAGATGTGGTAGGAGATATGCTAAGATGCTGCAATACCAATCTATATGAGAATGTGGTGTATTTGCTTTCTTAATTTTACTTCATTTCTTAGAATCCATATATACTGCTTTTACACTGATAAAAATTATCTTTTTAAAGAAAAAAGTCAGTGTCTTCTTTTAGTGCTATTAAAATTCCAAACCAGTTAAAGTTTGTACTAAAAAGATATCAAAACAGTAAGACATACTTCTGCTCTTTTCACATACACACACATTTCCAGAAATTCTCATTTGTAACCCCTCCAGAATCCCTTTTTTTTTGGTGATACTGTGGTATGAACTCAGGGCTTCTTGTTTGCTGGGCCACCACTTGAGCCATGCCTCTAGTCCTTTTCTCTCTGGTCATTTTTGAAATAGGGTCTTGCTTTTGGTCAAGCCAGCCTGGACAGTGATCCTCCTACTTTATGCTTCCCATTTTAGGTGGGATGACAGGTGCATACCACCATGCTTAACTTTTTCTGCTGAGGTATGAGGTCTAGTGAACTTTTTTCTTCGTCTGGTCTGGCTTGTAACTGCAATCCTCCTGATCTCAGACTCCCAAGTAGCTAGGATTACAGGAGTAATCTAGAATCACTTTTGAGTATGTGAAAAGTGGAACAAAAAAGGTGGTGGAAATGGATGGTCTTCCATTGATTGTTATTGTTCTTTCATCAAGAAAGTGAGGATGTACTGTGTCTATGGGGAGAGAATTGTTCATGACTTCACTTTTTCTCAAAGCATAACACCTTCCACCATCTGACTAATACAGGTAAGGCCTTAAAAGGGAAAATATCCTGCCATCTTGTTCCTTAATGTGTCCTTTGGGAGCCAGTATCATTAGCATTACCTGGGAGCTTGTTAGGAAATCAGAAACTCAAGCCCTATCCTTGATTTACTAAATCAGAGTTTCCATTTTGGCAAGATTGTGAGGCAATTCATATGAGGATTAAAACTGGAGAAATACTACACGATGCCACCTCTGAGCCTAGAGATGTTTCTTTCTTCCTAGGCAGTGGCAGAGGGGCTAGGAATTCTTGGGTTACAGCTCATACCCCATCAGATCCATAGAACACTCTGTGAATTGGTAATTTTGTAGTGAAGTCCAGAATATGAAAAAGTGATTTGGACCAATGCTTAGTTCTGCTGGTACAATCACCAGAATTTCTCTTTTAGCCATGCCTCTCTTTGTTATTTCTGTTATAATGCTTCTTTGTATTAGTTATCAATTGCTGCATGCCAAATTAATCTAAAACATAATGATTAAAAACAAGCATTGTCACAAAAACCCAGTACAACTTACCTGGCTGAGAGTCTCCGGTTTAAGGTCCAGGACTGCTAGCAAATTGAAATACATTATGCACAGTTAAATTTGAATTTCAGATATACAATAGATACTTTTTAATCTTATTCAATACTGGGGACATACTTAAAATAGAAAATTATTTTTGCAATCTTTCCTAGATTTCTCCTGAGGTTAGAACCAGGATTTTTGTTATCTCAAAGTATCTTGAAGGTCCATGTGATAGCTAATTTTATGTACCAACTTGGCTAGATCAAGGTTTGCCCAGATATTTGGTCAAAAATTATTAGGGGTTGGGGGGGTAAGGGAGGAAGTGGGAGGGTAAGGGAGGGGGTGGGGGGAAGGGGAGAGAAATAAAAAAAATTATTCTGGTGTTGCTGTAAGAGTGTTTATGGGTGAGATTAACATTTGAATTAGTAGACTGAGTAAAGTAGATTGGTCTCCATAATGTAAATAGACCTCATCCAATTAGTTGAAGGACTCAATAGAATGAAAAGTCTGACCCCTATAATTAAAGAGAAACTCCTTCTTTTGAGCTGGGATATCAATCTTTCCCTGCCTTCAGACTTGAACTGAAATATTGACTTAAGCCTACTGACTTACGGATTACAACTATACCATTGGCTCTCCTGGTTCTCAGACTTTTGTGCTCTGACTGGAACTATACTATTGGCTCTTTTGGGCCTGGGATCTACAGGAGATCTTACTGGGATCTACAGTAAGCTGGCTTACTGGAGATCTTTGGACTTCTTAGCCTATATAATTGCATAAACCAATTCCTTATTTTAAAAATATCTTCATATATATCTTATTGATTTTGTTTTTCTGACAAATACAGTCTCTCACATGCGGTCAGTAGTTTTGGGTCCTTGCCATGTGGCTCTCCCTCATGACATTGCAGTTAGCCTAATTCTGAACAGGCCATATCCACAAAAGAATAAAAGAGAGCCTTCCCAGCATAAAAGCCACTCCCTTCTCATAACTTCATCTTGGAAGTGATACCCCACATCCCATGGCTTTAGCCATACTTTATTTATAAGTATAGATCACATGCAAATGGAGGAGATTCCACAAGGATATGAGTGTATGGAATCAAATTACTGGGCCATATTGAACACTGCCTACCATATTTTCACTTTTTCCCATCAGCATGGAAATACAGGTTAGAAAAAAGTTTTATTCTTTTTCTTTTTAATTGACACATAATTATACATATTTATCAGGTATTTGTAGTTTGCATTCAGGGAGCTTATAAAAATCACAAGAGGAGAGCAGAGAGGTTTGAGCCTTATGCATAAATATGTTGGCTTATTCCAATGATAGGAAGGCAGTGCAGAGAATTCTGAGAAAATCAGTTCAGAAACTAAGCTGGCAAGAAAAGTCTACATAGACTGATCTAGCAGGAAGGCCCTGTACAGAATGATGGTCCGCTACCTGTGGATCTGCTGCACTGAAGCTCATTTCATGACTCCACCATTGCTATGGTTTGTGTAAGTGTCCTCTGAAGGTTCATGTGTTATGTTTGGCCCCTAACCCAGAGTAATATTGAGAGGTGTTGGGAGTTGGGGCTTAGTGGAAGGACATTAGGTCAATGGGGGCCTTTGAAGGAGATACTGGGTCCCCCTTTCTTTGGCTTTCTCTGTCTATCTTTCTTTGCTTCCTGGTTGCTGTGAGGTGAGTTTCTTTCTCTATCATGTGAACCCAGCATGATACATTACCTGGCCACAGGCCCCAAAGCAGTAGGACAACTGAACATGGACTGAAACTTCCAAGTCTATGAACTAAAATGAAACATTTCTCTTTATAGGCTGATTATCCCAGGCATTTGTTATGGCCCTGGAAAGCTTACTACCACAACACCAAGAATTTTGTTGAGCTTCACATGGAGGTTGTGATATAAATTCCTTGGTTTTCTCAGGCCAATGAAAATTACATGGCAGAGTTGAAAGAGAACTATTCCAATATTATTTTACTTAACATCTGAAAGAAAACATGTTTAGACAGTGAAGAAGGCAAAGCTAAGGATGGAGCATAGGATAGATTCTAGAAAAGACCATCCAGGAAGGCCCCCTTTTCTGTCCTATATTCCCAGAGCTCTTTTCCACAGAAAGAAAAGTGAATCTTCTTCTAAATTGCCACTCCCCTCTGCCATGGGAAGAGGAGCCCCAGAGGCCATTGCGACACAGAGCAGCTCAGGTCTGAATCCAGTGATGCTCAGAGCATTTTATGGGAGGAGAGAGTGAGATCAAATAGAAAGGGAGAAATAAAATGGTAGTAATGAAGGGCTTTGAGCCAAAAGCATCATTAAAATAAGAGCATGAAATAAAATGCATTTAACCATTTTTGGGTCTTTTTGTTTTTGTTGTTGTTTTAAGCTATGCTATGCAAACATTAAGGAAATTATTTTAAAAAATCTCAGCTTCATTTGAGGGAGCTATGGAGAGCCAACTCCTGATAATTATAAGGCAATCTCACAAAAATAAAACCAATTCCATGGCAGCATATCAACTTAAAGACTCTCAAAACAAAATGTCTTTCCAAAGTTTCCATTAAGCATGGTCTGGCCTTGCAAGCATGTATGCATTAGATTTTTTTTTAAAGACTAAGTGGTTTTTACATTGAATTCTCAGAGCATTTTGTGCATTGTATAACTTCATCTGTATCCCAAAAGTAGTTTACTCATTTAAGTTTAATAGGATGAAATTGAAAACAGGTTCAATATAAAGATATCCCTAGCAACCTCAAAATTTTCCTTTTATTTAGGTTACAAAATTTGGATAACATCCCTTGTTCAAATTTATTGCAGATACGATACTTATTGAATACTTCTGGTCTGACTCCCTGTGACTGTTGCTGGAAAGGCGATCTAGTTGGGGTGCAAGTGTGATTACAAGATTGGTTACACTGAGCACTTTGGCACTGGCATTTCCCAAAGAGATTTGGGTTCTTGAAAGGAAGAAAACAAACAGCATTTGTTTTTCCTCATAGAGTTTTATTCAACTCATTATATGTACTGGGATCTCTGGATGCCTTTCATTTAGTCCCACCCAATTCGGAATTTTTTAAAAAATAATATTCAATTAAATATACCATTTGTGTTGAAAACAATGTGCTTGGAACAACTGAAGAAAGAGATAGATAGGAAACAATTTCTGTCTGTAGGACTTTCCTCTGACAAGAGAGAGGTGGCCACTGTGCCAGGTGTGGCCACTATTGTCTGTGTTCCAGGGTCCATGCCTAGTGCTCTGTGTGTAACAACTCAATTTCATCCTATGACATCCATATGTTCCATTATTGTCCTTATTTTAGGGATGAGATGACCAAAGCTTACAGATATGTGAAGTACTCTTTCCAAGGAATAACTCCTATACAGTGGTGTAGACAGTGTTGTGGGCTGGATTCTGTCCTTCTCCCTCTCAAAATTCACAAGTGAACATCTCTAGCCCATAATACTTCAGAACATAGGATTTTAAACAGGCAGTTACATTAATGTGAGGTCATTAGGGTGGGCCTTCGTCCAATATGACCAATGTCCTTATACGGAGAAAATAAGGGCATAGATAGGTACAGAGTGAAGACCCATGTGAGAACACAGGAAGAAGACAACCATCTACATGTCAAGGCCTCAGGAGAAACAAACCCATCAATACTTTGACATTGGATTTCCAGCCTCTAGAATTATGAGAAAATGAATTTCTGTGGTGTAACTCCCCTAGTCTGTGGAACTTTGCTATGGCTTCCCAAGCAAACTAGTCTAGGCAGGATTCTGAATCAGGCTGACTGATGTCAGTGTCATGCATCTCTACTTGGTTATGTTGCCTCCTTTAACTTAAGAACAATATAGGAGGTGGGTACAATGGCTTGCATCTGTAATCCCAGCTAGTGTGGAGGTAAAGGCTGAGAGGATCACTATTTGAGTCCAGCCTGGGCAAAAAGCTAGTGAGATCCCCTTTCAACAAACAAGCTGGACATGGTGGCACACATCCATCATCCCGGCTGTGCTATGTGGGAGGTATAGGGAGGAGGATTTCTCTCTGAAGCCAGCCTAGGCCTAAAGCCAGAGACCCAATCTGAAAAAAATAAATACCTAAGACAGAAAGAGCTGGGGGCATAGCTCAAGTGATAGAGAGCTTGCCTAGCAACTGTGAGGCCCTAAGTACCCCAGTACCACAAAAAAGAAAAACAAGAGAGCTACAATTGTGTGGTGGTACAGATGCAAAGGAAGTGGAAATTGCATCTTTGGTGTTTGGGGAACAAAACATTTCTAAATGGAGAAGCATTTGAACTGGTTCTTGAAAGGGGTTAGATTTGGACAGATTTAATGACCAGGAGAAAGCATTTCAGTTGACACAAGTAGATGGGAAAGAGTGCTGTGGTTGGAAAAATAGAGGTAACTGTGTCCCACCAGGAGCTGGTCTGACCCTGGAAAGTGCTGAGTACCTGTAAGCATATAGATCAAGGTCTTCACCTGGTTCTATGGGTGACATGCACCTTTTTTGCAAATGGCGAAGTCTATGAACAACATTGCAGGTGGTTTTAATTGCATGAAAATACAAAATTGTCTTCAAACAATCATCAAAATAAATATAAAGCATGAGAGTGTATAATAAATAATACATGTGTGTCTGTATTAATGTAGCAAAATCTAATGAGAATGACTTTGAAGGAGTATTGAGCATGCTTAATATTTTAAGATGTCTGCCTGCCTACCACTGTGGTAGGAAAACATCCCTAGCTTGTATGGGTAACAAAATCACAGCTACTGCAATTTGTTATATGCTTCAGGGTCCTACCTTTGCAGTTGAAAGTAATGCTAAATTTCAGTCATAGATTAGTAAGTATAAAAATACATTTTCCTTCTAAATTCACAAGCCCTGGCCTTGAGCAATAGTTTTTAATCTCTGAATTTCTTCATTATCTCCAGAATCTGATGCAAGTAGATCTTCTTGCCTACCCATCTGGGGAAAAAAAAGAAACAAAACCAACCAACAAATCTACAGAAGGCCAATTTTACATGAAATTTGATGAGATAAACAGAATACAGGTCTAGACGCAAGTCTAGAAGGACATCAGAAGCACCAGGCCCTGAGTTCTAACTCCAGTACTGCCAAGGACATCAGTCTGCTGGAAAGATAGGCTTGGACCAGATTGCAGAGGGCCACGAATAACAATACATTCTTCTGAAACAGACAGGATAAATCACAGGTTTCAGGCAAAACAATGAATTGATAATATAGTCTCCAAATTATTTCTTGAAAAGTGAAATAGTCTCATCTTGATGGTACCTCAATTCAGTTTTTACAAATATATGAATCTTTGACCTTTAAATAACTGCAGAACCCCAATAATACATTTTGCATGAAATTTCTCAGTAAGGCAGGGCTCTGCTTACTAACTGGCTGAGGCAAACCAGTAATATCAGTAGCCCTGGCAGATTCTGCACCAAAGACATTGTTGACCACTGTATTTCAAGTGTGTCATGTTCATGGCAATGGCTGATTACTGAGCCATTGATCAACTGCCAGGCATTCAATCCAATTTATTTGTTGAAATGGCTTGAACAACTAGGCAAGCGCCATAACAAATGCTTAACCACAGAGCTGGCTTTACCACTCATCCATCAATTGATTTTCTAGACCATATGACAGCTGGGAAACGTGAGAATAATCTCCCAACATTTCATTCATTGGCATTCCACAGACTTGGCTACTCAGGTGAGCAAGTGTCCTTTCTTTTCTGTGTAGTGCCAATGGCAGCAGTTCTCAGAGTCCACAGTGACACTCATAGTCTTGGAGGTCAAATGATGGTCTTCAAGTTATCTTGATAAAGCAGCTATACCTCTCCAAACTAAGCCCCCCAGAACTCAGCCTTACTGAGCACTGATGGCCACAGACACAGTGCTGTAGAAGTCAGGTACATCCTTGACACACATTTTTAAAAACCCAGATGGGAATCCTAGTCACTCACCTAGGAAGCCCTTGGCTTGTTTTCTTGTATTGTATCTTTCAGGATTCTGTGTATTGTCTCCACAATCATCCACCAAATCTCTCTCGACATTAGGCCTGCCTGCTTTTATCTCTTCTTCCCATTCTCTTCACTTCTTCATTGCGTATACTGCCAAAGACTTTGTCCATATGAGGAATACTTCCTCTTTCAAAGGTGGGTGGAAGGAGAAAAGAAAAAATCTGTGCAGGTGATTGTAGAACTGTTTTGGAGGGCAAGTGATGAAGTAAGCTGTGAACAACCCAACATTGTTTGACCTTGTCTCATACTCAAAATCTGAAAGTGAGCAAAGTTGAAGCAAGCCTTGGAAGCCATCATTTTAAAAGCGATCAGAGAGAGGGTTTTGGAAAGGTGAAATGACTTTCCTGACTCTTGCTTGTGAAAGAAAAATTTCAACCAATTTCAATTAGGGAAGGGAGTGTGTTTGTTTCTGTGACTGAAAAGCTAGGAAATATCATCTCCTTCAGGAGCTGTTGTTCCAGGCATTCACATGGCATTAAGAAGACATTTTTCTTCAGCTTTTTGCTCTCAGTAGGCTTTTTTTTTTTTTTTGCATCTTCTTTCTAAGTGGTGGCAAAAGTGGTCAGCAAGGTCTCTCTAAGTTATAATATCAGCAAAGGGAGCGTGATTCCTCCCTCAGAACTCCAGGTAAAGTTCTAGGGCTACTATACCTTGGCTCAGAGTTGGTTACACGACCATGTCTGAAGCAAAATCTCTGACTGTGACTTGCAGTGCCCAATTCGTGTTCCCTAGAAATAGGATGGACTGAGAGTGTGTACACTGGGCCAGAAGGATAGCTCTCCAAAGAAATCAAGATGCTACTGACAGACAGAGAATTGAAAAAATGTTTGGCAGTAAGAAAAAGAAAAATACACCAACCCTGAAGGCTGGTTGCTGGCATAGGATTGAACCAGAATGCAATGCCGCAAACAGCCCTTGGTACAGTGGTTACTGATGTGCTGTGGCCTAAGATGACTCCCGATAAGAAGTTCTGGGAGCTTCAGGAGAACTCAGTAGGATCCATTGCCTCTTTCAAGTGCCAAATCTCTGAGTGACACAGCCTCCCAGCCAGGCCCTTTCTTTCTGGGTTTTCTGGGAGCCTGAGGCTCCCTTGTCCCCACTTGCATGACTTTGCAGTGTGCAGGACCTGTTTCCTGCCTTATTGTTTCCAGCCCAGGCTCCCAGGACCTTTTTTGGATATCTCAGTGGACACAATGCTGGCTCGGTTTGGCACCTCACCTATTCCATACCTAAAATAGCATCACCAATCCTGAGGGATTAGTGATTAGAACTGGTTCTGCTGCATCTGCGCTTGGACTGAGGGTCATTTGCTGAGTCTTCATGATGGCTGTTTCTTGTACCCCCAGAGTTGCCCCTACACACCTTTATTCTCTCTGACTTTACTCCTGTGCACCTCGTACTTTTCAGTGGAATTCTGACCCACATCTGAGAGCCAATGGCAACATCACTCTCTACAAACAGAACTCATTCATGCAACAAACACAATCAGTTTTGCTTTAGTGTCCTATAATTGTCTTTTTACAAAAACTCATATTCTTAAAATTATTAATTCCTTCCTGTGGCTTTCAAGAGCTCGAGTACCTTTGTTTTATTTTATACCAGCACGTTATTCAGTGATTCCTCATAATGTATAGCCATGTTTCAGTGCCCACAAGAGTAAGCATTCACTCTGCACCTATAGGCTGGCCAGGGTTTGCTGGTCTAGGCTGGGCATGACTCCAAGCTATAGAGTGTGACCAGGAATTCACAGCGCTCTTACTCTCTTTCTGCCAGCAGCTCTCCAAGGCATGTTATTCTCATGAGACATGCAGGTATATAAGAGGGCAAGTCCAACTTCATAAACAAATTTCATTTTTTTTTCTGATGCTTGAGATCATGCCACATATGCTTGCCTCACACGGGCTAAACAAGCACTCTACTATTAAGCTAAACCCCTAGCCCTGCAAAAGCAAATTTCAAGCCATTGGTCATGTCATGTTGGCTAAATGTAATTGGTCAAAACAAATCACATGACCATGATCTAAAAACTAAGTGGCGGGAAAATACACTCCTTCCATAGAGATAGAGTAGGGAGAACAATCTAAGCAAATGCCCTCTCACCTTCTTACTGTATTTAGAAACTCTGGAATTCTGTTCTTGGAATTCTCTAAACTGATTGGTGCCTCAGGGCCTTTGCACTTATTTTTCCTTCTGTCTTTTCCTAACACTGTTTCCTTCTTTTCATCCAAAACTCACTTTAAGTGCCACCCATTTAGGGAGCTCTTCCTGGTCAGTCTCCCCCTGCCTCCATCACTTTTAATCAGAAGAATTTTTATATTTTTACCCTAGAATTAGTACTATTTGAAATTACTTTTTAAAAATTGTTCCTAACTTTCTAATGCCTTGTGCACAAGATATAAGCTATGTGCATACAGGCTGTTCACTCTGTATTTCCAGTGCAAGAATGGTTCCAGTAAACATTTCCTGAATGAAGAAATAGATTTAAAATTCATACAATGTTTGATCAAAGCTGATAAAAACAAGCCCAAGTACTTCCTTGTCTGTGTTTTTTTACAAATGCCCAGGTGTCTCTATCTCCTTTGTGTTTGAGTTTTGATGGCTTCTTCTTTTATATCTAAAATCATTTTTATGGGTTAAGTAGACACTTAAAGGAAAAACCAGCAATATTTTATACATATTTTGTGTATATGTGAATACATTTATGTTTATAACAATATTAAAAACATTTTGCAATTTGTTCTGGCACAGAACAAATTCATATATTCAGTCTGTGTGACAGATGACTTTCTTTTACAGGTTCTGACAACACCTTTAATTCTAGCCATATTGGTCACAGATTTATCATCACTGACAGAAAATTTGTTGATTTCTTCCTCTTCTCCTCCTCCTTCTTCTCTTTTTTTTCTTTTTTGTAGTATTGGGGTTTGAGTTCAGGGCCTTTGTGCTTGTTAGGCGAGCACCACCACTTGAGCCACGCCTTCAGCCCTGTTGGCTTCTTGTTTGTAGCTCAATTCACAATATCCAGAGTTCAGTAGAAGAACAGGATGCCATTTGAGCAGCAGCAGCTCCTCAAACCAGGCAGCTGTGTTCCCTCTGAGGCCATACTGCAACTCTGCCAGGCATCCTGGGTTGACACTCAAAATAATTGTATAAAACAGACCTCCATAGGGTAGAGATGTGAATAAAGGAAAGCACCACCACTCAGCAAGACAACCACACCTTTATGCTAAGGATAAAGTGTCCCTTCCTCTGGACAGTGGCAGAGCACACAGCTTGGCACATGGAGCATCAACTAGACTTCAACTTCCCTCACTTCCCACCACTGGGTGCCTTTGTGCCATGGCCAAATTGAGTGACTGTCCTCAACTGCCTAACATCCATGTACAGCAAATCATATTTGTTAATTAATGGATTGTTTTAAATGCAAATCAAGTTAGAAAATTCCATGCTGTAAGAGAATAGTCTGAATTTGTTGAGTTTCTACTGCATGCCAGACACTGTGTAAAGCACAATGAATACACATAGCAGTAAACTAGAATGATCACGGTAGCTGACCTAGGGATTTTAGAATGTATCGAAAAAATGTGCAAGAAAATATTTTTAATGATGATGGCTCTAGTAGTGCTTTAGGACCTCATTCACCCAAGTTGGCTTATGCCAGAAATGTGCCTAGTGGGTGGTGGATCTGCATAGGTGAGAAAGGTACCATATGCCCTATGCTTAGAGCATAAGCCCCACAAGCAGGAGTCATGTCATTTATTTGTTTTGTTTCCTCTGCAGTGGGCATATTTCACATTTCAAGTGTTGGACTGCCTGCTGCTTGGGGTTCTTGGTGCGACTAGGGTGTGAGATCTTGTGTTGACCTTGGAGGACCTGACAATCACTGTTCTAAAGCAGGACTTAGTAACACTATTCTAAAGGATCTTTCCTTTGGGCTCCCAAAATACCTGTGAAATCTCTCTAGCACTTCCTCTATCATACTCATCAACACGTTTTCAGATTAAAGTACTTAGTAGTTAGACAAAAGACCAGGCTTCTCCATTCTGCTCTGGAATCCTGGTATGGAGTGATAGAGGGGGACCTCCTGCCAGCTCCTTGGTTTTGAGTATTGCCCTCTCTTTTGTCACCTAGGGGTGTAACTGTTCTTGACCTTTCTCACATCTGCTACTGCAGCACCTTCATAATGCACTTCAGTCTCCCAAGTGTAATCCATTCTTTTCAATAAGTCCTTTCTTTTTGAAATACCTAGTATGGTTTCAGTTTTGCTAATTGGACCCTGACTGATACCAAACAGTCAAAATAAATGTGCTTCTATCCCCACTGGATTTTTTTCTCTCTCTGTTGTATAAAGATGTTATTTTGGTAGAGAAATGGATTCTTGATGCAGGTCAGCAGATATTTCGCAGTTTGACACTAGGCTGACCAATTCCTTGTGGGCTTTTATTTACTTACAAAACAAGGAAATGAATTGTATTACCTCTAGAGTTCCTTCTCATAACATTCTGTGATTCTGTGGCTTAATCATTTCAACCTCATCCCAAATTTCTTGGGAAAAGTCCACTAGCTCTTCAAATTCTCTTTTTTGCAGATCTCTTTATACCTCTTAATCATGCTAGAAAGTTCTCTCTTACAGACATCATTTTTCTTTCCTGGAGCAACCTTCCTTTGGCTAATTTCCACTGCAATTATTTCTTGGTTAGATTAGTTTTCCCAAGGAGAATTTAAGCATCCCAGGCAGTATTACTCCTTCTCTCTGGCAGCTTAAAAATGGCCTGGCCTCATGTCTTGGCTCAAAATTGCCTAAATGCTTGTTCAACCCTGTGAGTTTTGTGCTTACTCCCTTTCTCTCTTAATATGAAGCTGCACATTTTAGCTATTACTTCTGGCAAGTCAATATTCTGTCTACACACTCTTCCTGACATGGAACAATAATAGCAACAATAAAAATAGACCAAATGTGTAACAGATGCCCAAGTACAACCCGAGGTGAGCAATTGTATATAAGGAACTGTCGTCACCCACCTTACAAATATCCAACTGGTATCTGAGACATATTTTATATGGAAATGTGGAACACACCCTCAGTCAAGCTCAAGCATCCAAAAGAAATATTATGCTTTTACTGTTGGTGAACCAATGACGTACTTGGTGCCCTTCCCCTTCTCCAACACACACCCGAATGCCAATAAAGCATGTTTTCCTACTAGAATTTGGTTTATCTCTATGCTAACTGGGTCCCATTCTTATACTTTGGGAAGAATGCCAGAATTTGGGGCCAGAATCCTTAAGGAGGTGGTTCTGGTGTCCTCACCAATGAGCCTTATCTTTTAGAAAGACAACATGGACTTCCCCCCGAAGCCACAGCAATAACTATGTTAGAGACTAAAATTATTGCTGAGATATGAAAAAGAACAGAAAAACTAAAACATAACCCTAGATAACAGTGTTGATGTCTTCTTTTTCCAGGCTTTCTGTAGGCACTCTTTCGATCATTAGTCAATAGTTATTAGTAAATAGCTTGAAAGAACAGTGGAAGGATGTTTTTGTTGTTGTTTAATTTAGGCCTCTCAAACTGTATTTTTGGTGAGCTCCATCCATTTCTCTGAGAGCCAGTAAGTAAGAAATTGCATATACCCACAACTACAGTTTAAATACAGTTTATTCCCTCCTCCAGACTCTTGAAATTTGTTTGCTATTGACACTTTTAAAAGGTGAATGTGTTAAGGAATCAATGCCTTTCTTGCAAGAGTGGGTCCATCTCCTGAGGAAGGTTGCTGAAAAGTGAGGCTGCCCCTTGCTCTTTGTCTCTTCTGGTTGCACTTGCTTGCCATTCTACTTTTTTTCCCACCATGTTCTGATGCAGTACAAGACCCCCACCAAAAGATAAGCAGATGCTGGCATCCCACTCTTGGACTTCCTAGCCTGTAGAACTGTAAGCCAAGGTAAACTTTTCTTCTTCATAATTTACATACTATCCGGTATTCTGCTACAGCAACAGAAAGTAGATTAAGACACCCACAGAGGATCCTTATCTTTCTCATTTCTGGGTTAAGTAATAATACCACTTCTATCCTTTTAGTGTGTTCTTCAAGACTGAGCTCCTTTGACAAACTATGGAGAATGGGGAGGGAACAGAAAGGAGGGTACTTGAGTTTGGATGTCAAATATTGAATTTTTCCAACTTTAGATCCATAATAATGGCAGTGCCTCATGTGATCATATATGCTATCATTTTGAAGAAAGATCTTGATTTCTTCCATTTTCATCTCCATGTTACAAGTCATTTCATTTTGGATCTCTCAGTGACTTCCCCTATCTCCCTGCCAGATCCTTCTAGAAGACATCCCACTGGGAAACTGGTGCCCATTGACACAAAACACTGAGAAAGGCATTAACAGCATTATGAGGCACCATTAGGTCTATAGCCCTTGTCTAAATGGGAGCACTTTGAGTCATTGGTGGCTTGTGAGATGGCTCATTGTGTTCCTCAGGCAGAAGGAGACAGGGCAGAACCCAGCACTGGATTCCACTCTCAGGTCCAGACCTGGACAAAATTTCTTTGAAGGCAAGGTTCATTGTGGGCCTATCAGTCTGCTTTTCTTTTTCTTTCCTCTATAGGATCTGTTATCTCCTTTCTTTTTCTGTCAGTCTGGTAATCTCATTTATATTCTCCATTTAAAAATCTCCTTTCAATAATAGACTTAGTAAACTCATTTACATTGAGTTATATAGGACAGATAGAATTTAATGTGTCCATTATCATAATCAGTTGAGAGAAAAGATCAAAAAACATGATGGGGGAAGTGTTCCTAGTAGCTTACATTTAAAAGGAAATAACCCATAATTTGAAAAAGTAAATTATTTAGTTGCACAGTTGAAGACTTCAGTGAGCTGATCAGGAGCATTTTATAAATTCCCAGAACCATTCTACTTCCATAAACACTTGCCCATCTCTCGTAGCCCCAACAGTAGGCCACAAGATGCATATCTTCCCATCCACAGAGTGTGGTTTTTTTTTTTTTGGAGGTTCTTCACTCTGAATTGACATTGTCAGGGTTTTCATTTCCAATACTTTAATTTTTTCATGGGAAAGGTATTGGTCTCATCGTACACATAAATAAAATGTTCCACAAGAACAAATTGTGATGTGATCAAGCATAATTGCAATTTTTTTTTACTTTTTAAAGTTTTATTTTTTAAAGTACTGACATTGTTATAGTAAGGTATAGAAAAATAGCCTTACATACTTAATAATGCTACTAATTTCATTTACCATAGGAGTTACTTCCCAAAAATGTTAACCATGGCAGGATTGAAAGAGTATTTGGGAAATGTGGTAATGTGGTTTATATAAGTATACCACATTACAAGTCTACTGGAGATCCAAAGAGATTTGCCTTTGTGGAATTTGAAACAAAAGAACAAGCAGCAAAAGCTATTGAGGTAGGTCCGGTCCTGAAGTCAGAACAGGAAAGAGGAAGAGAAGGAGCTCTGAAGATGCAGAGTGCCTAGCTCCCAGATCAAAAGCAAAGAAAACAGCTCAGAAAGGCAGCATTAGAAAAGAAGTTTCAGAAGTTTCCAAAGAAAGCAGAGGTATAACATGAACATTAGGAACTAGGTAAGGGTATATGTTCCAACCACTTCAAAATCACAGATATTTTAATGGATTTTTTTATTTCTCTAGATTTAGAGTTCTCTACAGAAGAGGAAAAAGACACTGGAGATATGAAAGATGGTTCTCTATTAAAAACAAAAAGGAAGCGCAAGAAAAAACATAAGGAGAGACATAAAATGGGAGAAGAGGTCATACCATTGAGGGTATGATCCAAGTAAGTACAGCTGTCAGTGGCAATTGACAGCAGTCCACACAACTGCATTTTTTGTCTTCTACTTCACCTATTAAATGTATTTTGGGGGGAATCTTGTATAATGCCACTGTATGAAAACTGTGCAGGTCCTTGGGCTCTTTTTAGTTATTATTAAATCTCAGACATCTCTACCTAATTCTAAGTCATGAAAATTATCTCAGTTCAGAAATCCCAGTGTCTAGAAGAAGACATTGAGTAAAGTTATGGTACTTTGCAACTATAGGGAACAGGAGGTACTTCTCACTGGGATTTAGGTAAAGAAGGGCAGACATACTCCTTTCCTACTCCTTTCAGGGAAACGGGGACTCAGAATGGCAACAGTTCTTTCCAAAGAACCATTCCATTCTCTTTTTCTTATATCCAAATTTTTATCACCTTGTATTGTTACAGGGACCATGAATGAAGGAACTAGTTCTCCATCATGTCTTTGTGAATTATGCATTTAAGTATTTGTTCTTCACTTCCCTCATTGTGTTCTAGAACATTCTAGTTAAAGTTAAAATGGGAATAGTCCCACTTTAAAGTTCTCTTGTATCAGTAAACTGATTTTTTACTTAGTGGTTTCTACTTGTATGAGGAGCTGAGTAGGTTCTTGATGATCAGAAATGTTGAAATACTCTCTTCTGTACCTGAAAGTACAGCTGGTACTTCATGCATAAACAACTGATACATGGATTAATAAGGGCTATAATTGACTGCATACTGGCTAGATACCATAAGAACTCTATTTGCTGCTCATTTAAATTGCTTTCTTTTTTTTTTTTTTTCATTTTTCTTTTATTATTCATATGTGCATACAAGGCTTGGTTTATTTCTCCCCCATGACCCCACCCCCTCCCTTACCACCCACTCCACCCCCTCCTGCTCCCCCCCTCAATACCCAGCAGAAACTATTTTGCCCTTATCTCTAATTTTGTTGTAGAGAGAGTATAAGCAATAATAGGAAGGAACAAGGGGTTTTGCTGGTTGAGATAAGGATAGCTATACAGGGCATTGACTCACATTGATTTCCTGTGCGTGGGTGTTACCTTCTAGGTTAATTCTTTTTAATCTAACCTTTTCTCTAGTTCCTGGTCCCCTTTTCCTATTGGCCTCAGTTGCTTTAAGGTATCTGCTTTAGTTTCTCTGCATTAAGGGCAACAAATGCTAGCTAGTTTTTTAGGTGTCTTACCTATCCTCACCCCTTCCTTGTGTGCTCTCGCTTTTATCATGTGCTCATAGACCAATCCCCTTGTTGTGTTTGCCCTTGATCTAATGTCCACATATGAGGGAGAACATACGATTTTTGGTCTTTTGAGCCAGGCTAACCTCACTCAGAATGATGTTCTCCAATTCCATCCATTTACCAGCGAATGATAACATTTCGTTCTTCTTCATGGCTGCATAAAATTCCATTGTGTATAGATACCACATTTTCTTAATCCATTCGTCAGTGCTGGGGCATCTTGGCTGTTTCCATAACTTGGCTATTGTGAATAGTGCTGCAATAAACATGGATGTGCAGGTGCCTCTGGAGTAACAGTCTTTTGGGTATATCCCCAAGAGTGGTATTGCTGGATCAAATGGTAGATCAATGTCCAGCTTTTTAAGTAGCCTCCAAATTTTTTTCCAGAGTGGTTGTACTAGTCTACATTCCCACCAACAGTGTAAGAGGGTTCCTTTTTCCCCGCATCCTCGCCAACACCTGTTGTTGGTGGTGTTGCTGATGATGGCTATTCTAACAGGGGTGAGGTGGAATCTTAGTGTGGTTTTAATTTGCATTTCCTTTATTGCTAGAGATGGTGAGCATTTTTTCATGTGTTTTCTGGCCATTTGAATTTCTTCTTTTGAGAAAGTTCTGTTTAGTTCACCTGCCCATTTCTTTATTGGTTCATTAGTTTTGGGAGAATTTAGTTTTTTAAGTTCCCTGTATATTCTGGTTATCAGTCCTTTGTCTGATGTATAGTTGGCAAATATTTTCTCCCACTCTGTGGGTGTTCTCTTCAGTTTAGAGACCATTTCTTTTGATGAACAGAAGCTTTTTAGTTTTATGAGGTCCCATTTATCTATGCTATCTCTTAGTTGCTGTGCTGCTGGGGTTTCATTGAGAAAGTTCTTACCTATACCTACTAACTCCGGAGTATTTCCTACTCTTTCCTGTATCAACTTAAGAGTTTGGGGTCTGATATTAAGATCCTTGATCCATTTTGAGTTAATCTTGGTATAGGGTGATATACATGGATCTAGTTTCAGTTTTTTGCAGACTGCTAACCAGTTTTCCCAGCAGTTTTTGTTGAAGAGGCTGCTATTTCTCCATCGTATATTTTTAGCTCCTTTGTCAAAGATAAGTTGCTTATAGTTGTGTGGCTTCATATCTGGATCCTCTATTCTGTTCCACTGGTCTTCATGTCTGTTTTTGTGCCAGTACCATGCTGTTTTTATTATTATTGCTTTGTAATATAGTTTGAAGTCAGGTATTGTGATACCTCCTGCATTGTTCTTTTGACTGAGTATTGCCTTGGCTATTCGTGGCCTCTTGTGTTTCCATATAAATTTAACAGTAGATTTTTCAATCTCTTTGATGAATGTCATTGGAATTTTGATGGGAATTGCATTAAACATGTAGATTACTTTTGGGAGTATAGACATTTTTACTATGTTGATTCTACCAATCCATGAGCATGGGAGATCTCTCCACTTTCTATAGTCTTCCTCAATCTCTTTCTTCAGAAGTGTATAGTTTTCCTTGTAGAGGTCTTTCACATCTTTTGTTAGGTTTACACCTAGGTATTTGATTTTTTTTGAGGCTATTGTAAATGGAATTGTTTTCATACATTCTTTTTCCGTTTGCTCATTGTTAGTGTATAGAAATGCTAATGATTTTTCTATGTTGATTTTATATCCTGCTACCTTGCTATAGCTATTGATGATGTCTAGAAGCTTCTGAGTAGAGTTTTTTGGGTCTTTAAGGTATAGGATCATGTCGTCTGCAAATAGGGATATTTTGACAGTTTCTTTACCTATTTGTATTCCTTTTCTTCCTTCTTCTTGCCTAATTGCTCTGGCTAGGAATTCCAGTACTATGTTGAATAGGAGTGGAGATAGTGGGCATCCTTGTCTGGTTCCTGATTTTAGAGGGAATGGTTTTAATTTTTCTCCGTTAAGTATAATGCTGGCTGTAGGTTTGTCATATATAGCTTTTATAATGTTGAGGAACTTTCCTTCTGCTCCTAGTTTTCTTAGAGCTTTTATCATGAAATGATGTTGGATCTTATCAAAGGCTTTTTCTGCATCTATTGAGATGATCAAGTGGTTTTTGTCTTTGCTTCTGTTAATGTGGTTTATTACGTTTATTGATTTTCGTATGTTGAACCACCCCTGCATCCCTGGGATGAAGCCTACCTGGTCGTGGTGAATAATCTTTTTGATGTGTTGCTGAATTCGATTTGCCATTATTTTGTTGAGGATTTTTGCATCAATGTTCATTAAGGAGATTGGCCTATAGTTCTCCTTTTTGGAGGTGTCTTTGCCTGGTTTTGGGATAAGTGTAATACTGGCTTCATAAAATGTGTTTGGCAGTTTTCCTTCCCTTTCTATTTCATGGAACAGTTTAAGGAGGGTTGGTATCAGTTCTTCTTTAAAGGTCTGATAGAATTCAGCAGCGAATCCATCAGGTCCTGGACTTTTCTTTTTGGGGAGACTCTTGATTGCTGCTTCAATTTCATTTTGTGTTATAGGTCTATTCAGGTGATTAATTTCCTCTTGGTTCAGTTTTGGATGATCATATGTATCTAGAAATCTGTCCATTTCTTTTAGATTTTCAAATTTATTTGAATATAGGTTCTCAAAGTAGTCTCTGATGATTTCCTGGACTTCCATGGTGTTTGTTGTTATCTCCCCTTTTGCATTCCTGATTCTACTAATTTGGGTTTTTTCTCTCCTCATTTTAGTCAGGTTTGCCAGGGGTCTATCGATCTTGTTTATTTTTTCAAAGAACCAACTTTTTGTTTCATTAATTCTTTGTATGGCTTTTTTGGTTTCTATTTCGTTGATTTCAGCTCTTATTTTTATTATTTCTCTCCTTCTATTTGTTTTGGGATTTGCTTGTTCTTGTTTTTCTAGGAGTTTGAGATGTATCATTAGGTCATTGATTTGGGATCTTTCAATCTTTTTAATATATGCACTCATGGCTATAAACTTTCCTCTCAAGACTGCCTTAGCTGTGTCCCATAGGTTCCGGTAGGTTGTGTTTTCATTTTCATTGACTTCTAGGAACTTTTTAATTTCCTCTTTTATTGCATCGATGATCCATTCTTCATTAAGTAATGAGTTATTTAGTTTCCAGCTGTTTGCATGTTTTTTGTCTTTACTTTTGTTGTTGAGTTCTACTTTTACTGCATTGTGGTCAGATAGTATGCATGGTATTATTTCTATTTTCTTATATTTGCTGAGGCTTGCTTTGTGCCCTAGGATATGATCTATTTTGGAGAAGGTTCCATGGGCTGCTGAGAAGAATGTATATTGTGTAGAGGTTGGATGAAATGTTCTGTAGACATCTACTAGGTCCACTTGATCTATTGCATATTTTAGATCTTGGATTTCTTTATTGAGTTTTTGTTTGGATGACCTATCTATTGATGATAATGGAGTGTTAAAGTCTCCCACAACCACTGTGTTGGCGTTTATATATGCTTTTAGGTCTTTCAGGGTATGTTTGATGAAATTGGGTGCGTTGACATTGGGTGCGTACAGATTGATGATTATTATTTCCTTTTGGTCTATTTCCCCTTTTATTAGTATGGAATGTCCTTCTTTATCTCGTTTGATCAATGTAGGTTTGAAGTCTACTTTGTCAGAGATAAGTATTGCTACTCCTGCTTGTTTTCGGGGGCCATTGGCTTGGTAAATCTTCTTCCAGCCTTTCATCCTAAGCATATGCTTATTTCTGTCGGTGAGATGAGTCTCCTGTAAGCAACAAATTGTTGGATCTTCTTTTTTAATCCATTTTGTCAAACGGTGTCTTTTGATGGGTGAATTAAGTCCATTAACATTAAGTGTTAGTACTGATAGGTATGTGGTGATTCCTGCCATTTAGTTATCTTAGTTGTTTGAAGGTTTGATTGTGTGTACCTAACTTGATGTTACTCTCTACTGTCTTGCTTTTTCTTATCCTGTGGTTTGGTGCTGCCTGCCTTTTCATGGTTAAGTTGGGTGTCA
The DNA here is from genome assembly GCF_047511655.1 of Castor canadensis. NCBI lineage: Eukaryota > Metazoa > Chordata > Mammalia > Rodentia > Castoridae > Castor > Castor canadensis. Next base: position 90,821,264 of record NC_133398.1, read on the forward strand.
CTTTCTGTGTGCAGGATCCCTTGCAGAATCTTTTGTAATGGTGGCTTTGTGGTCACATATTGTTTTAGTTTCTGCTTATCATGGAAGACTTTTATTGCTCCATCTATTTTGAATGATAGCTCTGCTGGGTAGAGTATCCTGGGGTTGAAGTTATTTTCATTCAGTGCCCGGAAGATCTCACCCCACGCTCTTCTTGCTTTTAATGTTTCTGTTGAGAAGTCTGCTGTGATTTTGATGGGTTTACCTTTGTATGTTACTTGTTTTTTCTCTCTTGCAGCCTTCAATATTCTTTCCTTAGTTTCTGAACTTGTTGTTTTAATGATGATATGTCGTGGAGTAGTTCTATTTTGATCTGGTCTGTTTGGTGTCCTGGAGGCCTCTTGCATTTGTATGGGAATATCTTTCTCTAGATTTGGGAAATTTTCCGTTATTATTTTGTTGAATATATTACGCATTCCCTTCGCTTGCACCTCTTCTCCTTCTTCGATGCCCATGATTCTCAAGTTTGGTCTTTTGATGGAGTCAGTGAGTTCTTGCATTTTCTTTTCACAGGTCTTGAGTTGTTTAATTAGTAGTTCTTCAGTTTTTCCTTTAATTACCATTTCATCTTCAAGTTCTGAGATTCTGTCTTCTGTTTGTTCTATTCTGCTGGATTGGCCTTCCGTTTTGTTTTGCAGTTCTGTTTCGTTCTTTTTTCTGAGGTTTTCCATATCCTGGCAGTTTTCTTCTTTATTGTTGTCTATTTTTGTCCTGAGTTCATTTATCCATTTATTCATTGTGTTCTCTCTTTCATTTTGGTGTTTATACAGTGCTTCTATGGTTTCCTTTATTTCTTCTTTTGCTTTTTCAAATTCTCTATTTTTATTGTCTTGGAATTTCTTGAGTGTCTCCTGTACATTTTGGTTGACCCTATCCAGTATCATCTCTATAAAATTCTCATTGAGTACTTGTAGTATGTCTTCTTTTAAATTATTCTTGTAGGCTTCATTGGGTCCTTTGGCATAGTTTATCTTCATTTTGTTGGAGTCTGGCTCTGAGTTTCTGTTCTCTTCATTCCCCTCTGGTTCCTGTACTAATTTTTTGCTGTGGGGAAACTGGTTTCCTTGTTTTTTCTGTCTTCCTGTCATTGTCCTTGGTGTTGTTACTGTCCCTGTACTGTGTGTAATTGAGTATTTTCTAGCTTGTAATAATAACAATGGTAATATTGAGAATGGAAGAGTGAGCTGAGATGGAAAGCAAGAAGTTAAAGAAAAGGGGAAAACAAATATACAGACAAGAGGGAGAAAGCAGAACAAGGTATCAGACAAGAGAGTTTCAAAGGTATAAACAGGGAGTGTTAGTGTACTAATCGACAGTAAGCTGAACAGACAATAGAGTGACAGAGAGAGGATTGAAAATCAAAGATAAAAAAAATAAAAAATAAGTATATGAAAGTAATATCTATTTATAAAAATGAATTAAAATAAAATGGAAAATAGAAAATTAAAAAAAACAAAAAAAACCAAAAAACCAAAAAACTTCCAAGTTTATATGCAATGCAATTTCAGTCTTAATAATTTGGATGTCCGTCTCAATCTCCAGTCCTGGAGTTGGTGCCTCAGATGTTGTTCTGTAGTTGTCTCATCAAAGGGGATGCATAAAGTAGAACAAAACTACACTCACACACACACAGAAGAAAAAAAAAAAAAAAAAAAAAGCCCCACCAAGTGTCCCCAGTTCAAATGCAATACTGTTTCAGTGAGTTTTTCGGCTTGCAGGTGTAATTCGGTTGTTCTCTCATCAAAGGTAGGGAGAAAAAGAAAAAAAAGCATCTGGAGGCAGTTCTGAGAGTGGTATCTGCAACTGTGGCTTGCCTGCCTGCTGCTCTCTGCCTGTAGCTGGCGGCGTTATTTATGCAGATCTCTGGGGTGAGCTTAGCACTCACCTGGTCCCACAGGCTTTGTTTGCTCAGAGTTCTCCTGTGCGGGGGAGGGGGGCCTCTGCTACAGGCTTTTCCCTTTCCAAGCACTGGGAAAGGTGACACTGCCCCGCGTTGTCAGGCCTGCGTGTTTATTTACAGTTCACGTGGGAAGTGGGTCTTCCCTCCTCTCACAAGCCTCCCCGCTCCTGGTTCCTGGCGAGCCCCGCTCCCGCCAGAGCCTCTCCAGCCCGCCCTTAAATTGCTTTCTTCATTGAAAGTTCACAGGGCAGTCTATGAAATCTTAATTATAATCATAATTATTTTCTGCATCTCTCATTTTCTCCTTAGAAAGCCAAATAGTAAGAACTATTTTCGTTATGACTCTGCTGACAGAGGGTGAAGCAGAGGTGCTCTTTCCACTGTGAAAACAAAACAAATATTAAATCAACCCACACTCTTATTCCGCCAGTGCATCTGTTCACCAGTCTACACAGCAGAGTGTTCCGTATCAATACAGGCACGTCATTGTCCTGTGTCACCACTGTAATACTGCAATCATGAATGCAAAATGGAAGGTAGGGGAATAACCAGAACATTCCTTCCTACTAGGTCTCTGGTCACCAGGAGAGTTTGTTTTCTATTCTTCCTTAACTTATCTTTTACCTTTGCAAAGAGACATTTTCTAGAATTTTGTAAATATGTGGTAGGACCTTGTAGCTTTCCCAAAATTCATCAAAACTCCTTTGTGTTGCTTGACACATCTGTTAATGAATGTTTTATTAAACTTACTGTAGAGTCCCTGACTAATTCAGTTATTCCTCCAAAAGGCTGGGCTTAATGGAGAAAAATCAATTTTTAAACTCTTATTAAGCAAAACCCTTAGTAATGTCCTTTATAAATAATAATACTTGGATTTACTATGGTTAAAGACAGACTCCTAACCCCGAATGTGGCCCTATTTTTACTCCCTTGCTTTTATGTACTTTCTTATTATGAAAGATATTCCTTTAGTAATGGCCAAAGACCACCAAGGCTCGTGGTAAGGTGATTGGCACCAGGCCAATGCAATCAGCTGAAGCAAGTAGATAAGAATATATAATGAACTGGCTTAAGAGACAGTAAGTCTTTTGATTTAGTGGATGTACAAACAGTGACTCTGCTGCTGATGGCCATGGATTCTATGGTACCCCTCCCTTCAAGAAGTGGGGTTTAATTCTGTTCCCTTTAAGTTTAGGGGCTTGGTAAGTCACTTCCCACAAATAGCCTATGTTGGTCATGATTGGTGGGTAACTTTGTAAAAGGAACCACAACATCAGTTTCTTTCATGGATCATAATGCTGGAGGACGACAGCATGGTGGCCCAAGGGCACAGCTAATAGCTCTTGGAGGAGCCTGCATGTCCTGCAGCAGCCGAGGAAGTGAGCCATTTTAGAAGCAGATCCTCCAGCCCCTTCCCAGAATTTAGATGATCATATCCTCTCCTGACATTTTGACTACAATGTCATTTTGAGACTCAAACAGCACTATCCAGCTAAACCTTTTTTGGATCCCTGCCTCACAGAAACTGAGACAATCATTGTTTAAAAAAAAACAACTAAGTTTGGAAGATGATTCATTATGCAGCAATAAAAGCTAACATACCTCTGGACCAAGCAATACCTTGTCTTAAATGTTGAAACTAGGACCTATTGATTAAGTAGAGGAAAAGGTGTAGCCAAGAGATGACTTGATCAGTTTAAGGGGAGGGGTATTTGTAATAAAAGTGGAGTCCTTGGGAAATCCACAAATAGCAGTAAAGAGCATTGGAGAATTTTCCAGTGAAGGTAGCTGAAATTATTAAAGGTTACTATTATCAAGGGGGTTTTGATGATGATAGGAAAGGGAGCAAGGGAAAAGGTAGACATGAAAATCCCTTCCCTCATATTTACAAAGAAAATATTAGGGGCATTTGCATACATAGACTTGGCAATAAACACATTCAAAGTAGAAAAGCTTAACTCTAACCCAGTTTGAATATCCTATCAGGAATGAGGAACTCCAAAACTTGCTATAGGAAGAATATTCTTCCTTACTACTCTGGGGATCCCTTGGGGTTTCCTACATCCTTCTACACCTTTGTAAACAGATCCTGGATTAATCTCTCCTTGAACAGCTTAATCTGAGCGTGTCATCTCTTTCTTGCTGGGAGGGTCCATATAGGCCTTTCTGAAACTCTATAATGATGACCTTCATCTGCAGGGACCTCATTTCTATCTGCACTCTCAGTGGAGTGCCTAGACCTATGGTAGGGACACACATGATCAAACAAATCCAGAACAAATAGAACCAAAACGTGTAATAGGGAGAAAGAAATGGGGTGAAAGAGCTCATTCATCCCAGAGACATATTTGTGTGAATGTAAGAAGTTATGAATTCTACATCCAAAACAATGGGGCTTGTGAGTGAGATGGCAGTTGCAAATCTTTAGATTCTTTTGAGATGACATTTGACCTGTAAGACACATGGAGAAAGTAAGTTTTGTGTTATGAACCAAGGTTTTGAAAACAGCATACCCTCTGAATCCTTATTCTTTCTAATTTTATAAACTTAAGAAAGTCATTATATTTTTGCAGCCTCAGTTTTCTCATCTACAAAATGGGGATAATAGTACTATCTCTAAGTATTGTTATGAGAACTTAGTAAGATTATGTGTACAAAGCTCTTAGAGTAGGATTGACAAAGGGACAGAGCTCTTAAAGCTTTTTATGTGCTTCATTTTTTCTCCCCATGACAGTTACTGCAAGATATTTTCCCAGAGGACATATAAAGCTAAAATGATAATCGCTATAAAGGCTTAAGCCAGTGTATGCAGTATGATATTCCCCTTCATCCCATAAATAAATACTGTGCTCAAAAAAAGATGTCCTGGTCCTTCTTAGTCCTTTACCTCTGCCTCACGTGGTCATTCCATCAGCAGTTAGGGCTAACAGCTCCACCCTGGCCTCCCTGGCGTCCAATCATACTTCTGCCCAGGGCCTTTGAGTTTAATCCTCTCTCTTCAGGATCTCTTCACTCAGATGCTCGTGGCTCCATGATTCACTTCATTGAGATTACCACGCGTACATGAAATTGTCATAGCTGTCTTCCCCTGACCTGGCTTTACTTTACTTTATGGTTCTTATTACTAACTGGTAGGCAGGCATACTTCTTAACACATTTCCATTTCATTTAATTACAATGTAAGACCCAGCAGTGTGAGGACTTTGCTTAATTCACTTTTGAGAACTGTCACCTAACGGGTGGATGAAATTCTAAGAATTACAAGGTTATCAATATATGGTGATATACTTTAACTACATCTTACAATCTACTTACTTGCATTTGTCCATTTTCTTCCTTCCCATAAGGAATATCCTAACTCAGTATTTCTTAATTATATTGATCTTCAACTTCCAGTCCATGTCCCAACTTCCCCCCAGAAAGATTTATTCAAACAGTGCAATTTATATCAATATATCATTTCTCTGACATACCTTAGGACAGGTTCTGATTAATGAGAAATAATTGAACAAGAAAAGCCATACAACTAATTTCTAATGCCTAAGAAAGATAAATGTGTACCACGGAAGCCATATCTAGTAAATCGCCTCAACCTAACAGCTTTGTGAATAAGAACAAGCACCCATACACTCACCTGGTGGGGAGTCTTCCTCTTATACCTTCTTGAGCTGGCACATCAGATGTGCCAAAAATATCTCAACTGAGCCCAAATCCTGTAGAAATCATTATGAATATATGGATTGTTAACATAAATCTACCCAGTTTTCAAGACAAATATATTAGCTTTCTTTTAAAAGAGAAAACAAGGGTTTTTATTAGCGTACATTAATTGTACTGAAGGGTTTTGGGTATAACATTTCCATACCTGCATATAATATTCCTTGATCATTTTTACCCCCTCTATGACACTTACCTCCAGCCCCTTTTCCCCTACCCATTCCACATTCTAGCTGTCTGATGAGCTAGGAAAAGAATATTTAAGTTGTCATAATTCTTATTTAGACCTCATGCAATCCGAGGTGAAGAAGACTTGATAAATTTTGAAAAAACATGGGATGTACAGAAAATTGGCCCTAAGACCAGACAGTCTGGGTTCAAATCCTGCTTCTGTTTCTCACAAGCTCTTTCTTGAGCAAATTGTTTAATCTGCCTGAAGCTCAGATACTTTCATCTGTAAAAATGAGAATAATAGTTGCTTAGCTTTCCATACAAGGATGTTCTAAGGACCAAATATCTTACTACATATGAAATGACTTCTTGGGCTGTAAAGAGCTCTTGTGCCCAGCTGCTGTGATCTTGGCAGATATGGTATACCATATTTAAGCAATGACTATCAGGTTGCTCAGTGCTAGAAAAGACCTTAAAGGGATTGCATTCATTTGCTAGGGCTGTCACAACAAAGTGTCACAAACCTGGTGGCTTCCACAAACCTGGGAAATTTGCCATCTCCCAGCTCTGGGTTCTAGACATCCAAGACTGAGGTACTGGAGGGTTGGTTCCTTCTGAGAGCTGTGAAGAAACCAGTTTTGTAACTCTCCTTTAGTTTCTGATGGCCTTATCTGGATCTCTGTCTTCATCCTCAAATTATATTCAACTTGCATGTGTGTCTTCGTATCCAAACTTCCTACTGTTTATAAGGACACAACCATAAGGGATTAGGGTTGACTCTAATGACCTCATCTTAAGTAAGCACATCTGAACCAATCTTTTTTCAAATAAAGTCACACTTTGACATATTAGGGCTTAGGACATCAACACATGACTTTTACAGAAGAAACAATTTAACCCATACAATGGTGTACCCAGAATCTCTTGCCTGATAAGATCACTGAGAGGATATGCTTTGCTTCTGGGTTAATTTAGCTTATTTTCCCCTAGCCTACTGCCAGAACACTTCTGTGGATACATTCTCTTTGGTTCCCAGACATCAGGAAGAGAGAGATGCTAGAGGTCCATGCTAAAAAGAAAGAAGACATTATTCCTTTGTTGTTTATAAAAAGCAGGTGAGGGCTGAGGATGTAGCTCAGTAGTAGAGCACTTGCCTAGGATGTACAAGGCCCTGAGTTTTATCCCCAGCATCACAATAAAATAAGTGAATAAATAAATAAATAAATGCACAAACATACTTTTAGTTGGCTTGATGATTGGTATTAAATCCTCTATGGGCAACGCATCCTTTTATTGCCTGTGCTTAGGGCAGATTGCTCCCCCCTGCCTGCTCTTGATCAGCCACTGCTAGACCTGCCCCTTTATATCTCAACTCATCAGTGGGAATTGCACGAATTATTTCCCAGGAGGCTCTTCAGTTCCTGGGCTGATAGAATTTCACTAAGACTCATCCAAAAATAAGCAAACATGCCCAGATAGTCTCATTAAGAAAAATTATCCAAAACTTGTAGAAAGGCCAAGAGAGTACAACATGACCTTTCAAAGACATACTGGAGTACAGTTTAACAAGCCCACCCAAGGATTACTTAACTGTCTAGGGGAATGTACTTTTTATGGTTCAGCCTTTTATTACTAATTAAAGACTCAAACTCTGTGAATTTACATGTCAACTTGTAGGTCTTGTCCAGTAGAAAAATATAATGCCTGTAAGTCATTAACACAGCAATCTTTTTCGGTTTCTTTCTTTTTTTAAAAAAATTATTTGCATATAATGATTGAACAAGGGGAATACATTGTGACATTTACATATGTGCTTGTAATATATCTTAATTAGATTCACCCCTTTCAGCATTCTCTCTCTTAGAACAATTTCAACAAGTTTCATTGTTTTGTTTTCATTCACAAATGCAAAATAAACGTACCATGTCTTTCTCTTTCAGTCTCTCTGCTTACCTTCCTCCTTCTGCTGGTTTATACCCTAGTCGGAATCTGTTTTACCTTCCTGTCTACGGCCACACCACCCTGAACACGCCCGATCTCGTCTGTTTTACCTTCCTGTCCTTCATTTTTTAAGTGTATGTTGATGTTCAAGGGAGTTTCACTTTGGTATTTCAGACATGATTTAATCAGATTAAACCCATCTGTTACTTTCTTTTCTCTATCACCCTGATTCCCTATTATTCAACAGTTAGCAGTGCATTAGGTTACACTATCTTCATACACAGGTATATTGCCTTTCACTATTGTTCACTGTCTATCATTCTCCTTTCCTTTCTTACCTCCCTGTACTTCCCTCAGATGGACCCACTAATATAATCATGTTCTCTTCTCTCTCTCTCAATCTCTCTCTCCCCTCTTTCTATATATTTATATGAGATCATATATGTATTTATGTGTATGTTTGTCTTTTAGGTCTAGCTTCCACATATGAGGGAAAACATGTAACCTTTGTCCTTCTGAGCCTGGCTTACTTTAACATGATATTCTCTAGTTTCTTCTATTTAACTGCAAACAACATAATTTCATTCTTCCTTATGGCTGAATACTATTCAGCTTTGTATATATACCACATTTTTAAATCAATTCATCAGTTGTAGGGTATCTGGGATGTTTCCAAAGCTTAGCTGTTGTGAATAGTGCAGCAATGAACATGGGTATTCAAGTGGCTTTATGTATCCTGGCTTACAGCTTCAGGACTAGTATCACTGGATCATATGGTAAGTATATTTTTAGTTTATTGAGGAACCTCCATACTGCTTTCCATAGTGCATTCAAATTTACATTCCCACTAACAGTGGGTAAGGATTCCTTTTTGTCTGCTTCTTTGTCAGCATTTATTGAGTTATTGATGGTAGCCATTCTGACTGGAGTGAGGTGAGAGCTCAATGTCATTTTGATTTGCATTTCCTTTATGTCCAAGAATGTTGAACATTTCATTGTATATTTATTGGCCATTTGTACTTCTTCTTTTGAGAACTGTCTGTTCAGTTCATTTGCCCATTTATTCAGTGGGGTTGTTGATTCCTTGTGAGGTTAGTTTTTGGAGCTCCCTGTATATTCTGATTAGTAATCCCTTGTCAGATATATAGCTGGCAAAGATTTTTCTCCCATTCTGTAAGCTCTCTTTTCAGTCTAGAGACTGTTTGTTTTTGCTGTGCAGAAGCTTTTTCATTTGATGCAGTCCCATTTGTCAATCCTTTATCATAGTTACTGAGTCATTGGAGTTTTGTTCACAAAGTTATTATCTATCTATATGTATTCCATATTCTTTCCTATAGTAGTTTCAGTTTCAGATGTTACATTATGATCCTTGATCTACTTTGAATTAGTGCTAATACAAGGTGAGAGACTTGGATCTAATTTCAGTCATCTGCAGGTGGATATCCAGTTTTTCCAGCACCATATGTTGAAGAGGCTGTCTTTTTTCCAATGCATGCTTTGGGCTCCTTTGTCGAAAATCAAATGGCTATAGCTCCATGGGTTTGTGTTTGTGTCTTCTATTCTGTTTCTTTCTTAAATGCCTGTAAATACCCAGTCCCTTAAAATATTCTTTTAATCAAATTTGCCATCTTAATGGATCTGTAATTGATAAGCGAACACATCTCTGTCACCCATAAAAATGCACCAATGAGCAGTGAAAGGAGGTGGCTCAGGCTGCATTCCAATTTTTACCATGAGTAGCTTGTTTCCCCTGGAACTGCTCAATGTCCTAAAATGTGGTTGATGAAGACATTTATGCTCTTCTGATTCAACAAGAAATTATAAGGAATGGTGGCAAAGTCCCTGTTTCACTAAAATTAAAATTTCTTTTACAGTTCAAAAGTTGGTCATTGATGGCAAGGTGCATTTCCAGGTCTTGGTTATGTGAGATGTGAAAATGGGAGATTTCAAGGAGACCTTTATGGAAAAGGCATCAGATACTAAAGTGGGTTGAGAAACCAATCTCCTTTCTTTCAGAGCAGTCACTTCTCTACCCTTCAGCAAGAATGTATGGGGTGTGGATGGGTAGACATGAAGAGGCATTTGTGACTAGGATTTCTTTGAAGATGGCTGTTCTGTGAATGCCATCCACCACCCTTTCCTTTTTAGAGAGACTATAACCCAAATAGCTGGAGAGTTTATCTTGTTTCCCCTGAGTTTAGAAGATACACTGGGTCTTGGATGTGGAAGATTAGCTCATTATTTAAAAAATAGTCTTTCCTTCTCCATCTCACTGGTTAGAGTTGATTTGTCAATATGACTCAACCATATCTTTCTTTGTGCTTGTGCCTTTGTCAGGAGAAGAACACACTGGTCCTAAGCGAATAAATCATAGACTCATGGAATAGACCTGTATCTCCCATCAGCCTACAGGTATGGGAATAAACCACTGTTATTTTTTAGCCAGGTTTGGTCTGGCTTATTATATAGTATTCTTGTGGACATGGCTCGCTGATATTGTTGGACAACTGCTTTGATGGTAGAAACATGAAAAGTTGCTGCTTGATGTGCTGGAATCAGGCCTCACTCTTAGTTGTCCAGGCAAAAAGCATGCCTGATGTTTCCTGTGGATCAGATGCATGCTCTGAGCTGGAAAGACTTAGCATGGGGGTTGTCAAACAAGCTTGACAGACTGGGTTAGTAGAGAAACAATGATTTCTTATTTGATTTAAATAGTTTATTACTCCCATAGAAGTGAAAAGTGACAGTTCCAACTCTTTGTGTCCCTTGATCCACAGGACTATAGCAGAACAAAAGGGGCTAGATGACTACAACGTAGACGATGGAGTGTCCTGTTGCTGAAGAGCCTGTGCCATGCTTCAGTGAAGCAGTTTTATGGCCTACAGCTGTTAAACTAAGTGGGAGTGAAGCAGAAGGCTTCCTGACTTGTTAGAACCCAGAAGGCAATGAGGGACCAGCTTGTGACAGCTTCTCAGGAAGATAGAGAGGCGTGAGAGTGCCATGTAGCAGCTCCTTCTACACTATGTTGTCATTAGTTTTTCAGCTCAAAACAGTGTATGAATATACTGCTACCAGAAATATTTTCAGATTCCAAAATTGCAAGCAAATTTTCAATCGCTGACATGGAATCTACTGCAATATTTTAAAAAGTGTACTAGCTCCATTTATTACTACAGAGACTATCAAGTACTCAGGATGCAAGAAAGAAGTTGCTCTTTGTTTGTGCAGTATATTTTTGTTATTATAATAAAGCGCTTATAAAGCTGCTGTGAATAAAATTGCTTTGAAATAAGAGTTAAAAAAATCATAGTGAATTTTTGCAGAGATTCTAGTTGAGTTAGGACTTCTTAAGAAAAAATTTTACTGTGTTGGGGAGCGATAATACAAATACATATTTAGGTGAATATTTGCAGAAAGATACAGACAATACTTATTCAATGATGAGGCAAAGCATGTATGGGAAGACTGTCTTGCCCATATTCCACATAATGCCACACAAACAGCATCTGATGTCCTTTCTACTCATATTGAAGTGGTTGTCATAAAGTTCTTCTACTTTGATATTTTCATTGTTTGAACTGAGCAATTAAAGGATTTTTTGTGATATGGTTGGCATGTTAGGTTCTTTAATTCTCTTGCATACAGAAGCCCATCAGATCTCTTCAGCAATTTCAGTTAAGAGAGAGTTATTAGTTTATTTGAAGCACTAGAATCATACTTTAAAGAAAAGACTTTCAAAATTCTTATTGATTTTTGAAGCAATCTTTTGAGGGATGCTTTTCCTTTCTTGTTCTTTAGCACTTGCAGTTTTCAATATCTTTGTAGAAATGGGATTATGCAAATTGGGAGAAAAAAACAAACAAAATTATTGAAGACTCCATTGCTTTGAAAACCTCTTTAAATGTGTTAGAAAAAGAAATGACAGAAAAATTTATCCCTTTAAATGCCAATACTGTTCTTAAAAGGACAAACTTACTTGGAACAGGAAAAGAAATTTCAAATTAAAGTGGGTAATTATTATAATACTTGTCATAATTATCTCTTTAGATGAATTTCATCTTTTGAAGAATTTTATTATTTTGCACATATGTTACTAAATTCTCTTCCAGTAAGAAAAGGTTAAAAATTGACGACCATGCAACCTTCAAAAAATGGTTGATCAAGAGATTGAATGTAATTCCAAAGAATGGAAAAGCAATTATGCCATGAAAGATGGCATTATGTGTTGTAATAAATAAAATTTGAAGAGCAATTCTTAGAGTTGTTAACTTTATACCAGCTCATAATGCTAGGGTTGAGATTGGCTTCTCACTAATGAATGTTGAATGGACAAAAGAAGAAAATAAGTTGAATGTGACCACTGTAGAAGTTATGTCACAATGTAATGGGAACATAGACTATCTGTAAGAAATTTTAGAAGCAATTTCTGGAAAAAAAAAACTGACCAGAGCAGCCAAGTCAGCAAAGAGAGAATTAAAGAAAGGTATGCAAATTCTATTCATATCAGCTATTTCAAATAAAGTAATTTTTTAACATACTGTATCATATGCATTATTTTTCTTTTATTTCAATTTATAATGCATAAGCACTTCAAAATAACTCAAATATACCTGGGTGTTTCATATTTTTATTAGCTTGAACTAGACCCTGGAGCCCTGGTTCCAGACAAAGAAAGAAGTCCCTTGACTAGTGATGGCCTCTCAGCCTGCTTCAAGAGCCATAGCTAGAAAGGTGCATATAACGACAGTTGATCTATTTGTTGTATAAACCAGTCCACATTTTGCAAGTTTTTTGCTGTTTTTCTTTTTAAGTCAGTTTGCATAAAAGTCACTTGTGGTTCTTGCCAAGTGTAGACAAAACTAACATGAGCCCTGAGAGATGCTTCCCTGAGCAGTTTGGTCTGAGCACCATGGAGTGTGTAATCCATCTGCCCAAGGCTCGCCGGTCCCCAGGGGCAGCTCCAAGACTCCTAGTTGCACTATTAGTGTTTCTTAAGTAGCTGCCTCCCTTCCATTAAGAGTCCTTAGTTAGAAGATAAACTTCATATAAATATTCTTTGGGGATTTTCTTCTTTCCAAAAGGCTTCTTCTAATGGCCTCTTAAAATTTTTTTACTTATTCTGCCCTCATTTTCAGTTTTATACCTAGAGCTATGTTGCTGTATCCACACATGAGTGTAGGGTTTTAGCTAAATCCTATGGCCATTCTCCAGTTTGCAGATTACCACTAGGAGAGCAAATGAGAGAAACCAGAGGCAGTAGCAGGCAGGATTCAGAGTAGAACTAAGGCAGCCCTTCTGGTAACAGAGAGTCATCCAAACTGGACTGGTTACTAAGGGAGATATGAAGTACACTAGCAGAGTCTGGAGATGCCCTGGAGGCCACTCATCAACCTGAGCTCAGCAAGTTGAATTCATGATTTGCTTCCATTAAAATTCATGATGCACTTCTATTAAACCAATATACCACCACCACCAACAAAACAATGGAAGACTTTGTTGGAAAAAGCAATGAACTTATGTTTTTATAGATTTACAAGATTGGTCTAGTTTTGAGTTTTTAGCAGAAAGAAATCAGCCTTTTCAAATTGTTTTCCTCTTCTGAAAAGGAGTTAGGGGGGTGCATTACTTATAAAATTGTTCTGAGGAATTAATACATAGCAGACCCTCAATAGATGTTCTTTGCTTCTCCCTTCACTTATTCATGGTTTTCTCTAGTTATTTAATTTGCAAATATTTTCTGAGTATCTACTGTGTGTCTATACTGTAGTACATGCTTGAAAAGCAGTGAGAAAAAAATAATTCCTCCAACCCAAGATTCTTGCCCTTACAGCATTCACACTAGTAAAGGAGACAGAAATTAATTAAACATTTAATATCAACTATAGCCATGATAGTTGGTACAAGAGGCAGTTTATGATACTATAAGACTACATTTTAGGGGCTCCAGATAAGCTTTCTCTCAGACAAAGTTAAGCGTAGACCCAAAGGATAAATAGAATATAACAGTGACATGTGCAAAGTTGGTAGACAGCATGGGGCATTCTCGGAAATAAAAAAGATCATAAAGGAGAGAGCACACTGAAAAGTATACAGGAAAGTAAAGAGGGGTCACATTTGGGTTGATCTTAGTGCAAGGCAGAAATAAATGACATCACACTTGTATTAGTCCTAAAATTCAGTCCATGTAACTTCATGTTCTGCCACAGTGACTATTTGTGGACTGACTCAGTGCATACCCATATATTGATTAGATTTTCTTTAATGGCCACTCAATGCAATTATTCATTGACCAAAGTAACCAGATCATAAACAATTATTTCAGTCTTCTTAAGAACACATTAGCTTGATTATAGCAATAATTGGGAAAGATGACCCAGATAATTGGTTTAGTGGAAAATAGGTTTCCCCATATATGCAGAGCTTAATGTAACCTAATATGGTTTGGTTAGAATCTAGTTGGAAATGGAAAGATGTGTGTGTGTGTTCATGACAAGCTAGTTTAGTCTTTAAAATTATGTCTTTGTTTATGATCTTGTAGTACTGATCTCCATATTGACCTGACATGACCTGATATATTTATTGTGCATAGGTTCTTTGGTCCAAGAATATGTTCATATATTGTCAGACAGCCTTCATCAACAATGCAAACCATCACATGTTTAACAAAGAAACTTATTATGCTGTAGTGTGAGCAAGCTAAGACACATGGGAGATAATTCCTATAGTGTTTACCACAAGTGCATTTTAGTAGTGCAAGTATGAAATTTGGAATTACATACAATGGAGTTTAAATCCAAACTTTGCCATAAGTTGTGTGACTTTGGACAAATGACCTAAGCTGTATGGACCCTAAGTTTCCTTATCTGTAAAAATGGGATAATACCACTTTTCAAAATTAAGTGAGATAAAAAAATACACAAAGGCATATATATCCTTCATAAGGTATATAGAAGCTTGAATATATATAATAAGAGAACTTATGAGCTGAGCATGGTGGCTCACACATGTAACAGCAGCATTTGGAAGGCTGAGGCAGGAAGATCTTGATTTCAAGGTCAGTCTGGGCTGACTAGTCTCAAAAAACGAAAAACAAACAAACACAATCCACACCCTCTACCCTGCAGACCGGAGCTCCACACATGAGGACAGCAGAGTCCAGTGGAAGGATTATGCTGCTGAGAGACAGCATCCACTACATGTGCTCAGTGGACCCATCTGCAAAGAAACTGATGTGTTTTAAGATCATGAAACAAGCTGGGTGTGGTTGTACACACTTGTAATCCCAGCTTTTAAGGAGGTGGAGGCAGAAGGGTGATGAGCTTGAGACTAGCACAGGCAAAGTTAGCAATAAGACCCTATCTCGAAAATAAAATAAAAACAAAGGGCTGGGGGCATAACTCAAGTGGCAGACCTCTTGCCTATTATGCATAAGGTCCGGAATTCAATCCCCATTACTGCACTAGAAAAGGGAAAAAAAGTCATGAAATAACTTAGGAATGTGTGTGGCTGGTATTAATCCATTTGTGCTATTGGAACAAATTATCACAGCTGGGGTAATAGGTAATATATAAATAATAGCAACTTATTTCTCACAGTTCCGGAGGCTAGGAAGCTCAAGATCAAGGTGCTGGCAGTGTGTCTGCTGGAGGACAGAAGTGCAAAGGGGAAAGAAAGGAGCACACTTTCTTTCTCATGCACTTGGAGAAGGGCTCTAAATCCATCCATCTGGGTTCCACCCACATGACTTGTAATCACTTCCTAAGTGATCCATCCACCTCTTACTACTATCACATCAGCAATTAAGTTTCAAAATAGGAATTTTGAGGGGACACATTCAGGCCATAGCATCCACTAAGAAGACCACTGTTCTGAACAAATTCTTTCATTTCCTCAGCTCAAAGACTGAACTGACTTGCCAGAACTTCCATTTTGTTATTGATGTGCTAAGAGAATGTGTGTAGGAGAACTGGCAACTCTTGTTATTCTCATCGCTGAAAGAAACAGAACTCCCATTCTGAGGAAGCTAACTCAGTTTTCCAGGATCCCATGGACCCCTCAGCCTGCAGGAAAATTATTATGTCAAGGCCTCCTCAGAGCTGGCTGCAAGCTTGTGTTAAAATCGTGGTCACATTACCCACAGAACTGTTAATCTTCTTATAGACTGTTAGACAGAAAACCACAGGCAGTGAAACAACAGCTGGTTGGGAGTGATGAAACTTTAAAAGGCACAGTTGAGAGGCTTGGTGTGAAACCACACCAAAGCCAGCCTTCAAGAAAAAGCCAGATTACTATCCCTCATGGACTGGCTGAAACATGTTCAGAACTGGAACAATCTACAAGGTGGGTGTGAGAAGCCCGAGATGCCCCATTATTCATGTCACTCACTACTAAAGCCCTGGAAGAGGAAGCCAAAACACAAAAATCTCTGGACTTACAGAAGTTCTGACCAGCCTACAATATATTGCTCTCCCTTCATTTCCCACACATACCCTTGTCAGCTAGGACAAGGCCATTGGCAGGTTGCCCAGAGAAAGATCTGGGTACAGGTCAGAGAGTGTCTTATTCTAGCATTCTCTTTTTTTTTTTTAGTACCTGGCCTGGGTTTAAACTATGTTTTGACTGAAAAGGTTATAGTATTTGAGTGAAATATAGTCTTAAGACTCCCCCCGCTTCAAAGGAGGATACCAGACATCAACTGGGTCAGTGGCAGGATGACGGTGGCATGAATGACAGGAGTGCTGCCAAATTTCTGAGCTCCCTGTGAGCCAGGCCCGGGTATAGAAGCTGGACCCTGCCCCTTCCCCAAGACAGCCCAGAAGATCAAGGAAGAAAGCAAGTTCTACTATCAGCTGGAAATTGTCATGATTGAGGCTGCAGTGTAGTGATAAGAGTGCTCCTTAAGAAAGAGCCAGCAGAGCTCAGTTTGTCTGAAGCAGGACAGCAGGATTCCAGTGACCTCTCAGCTGTGTGACATGGTCAAAGCTCTTTATAGCTTTACTTTCTCAGATATTTCCTTTTTGCAAGAGGAAATGTCCTCTGAGAGGATGTGGAGATATTAGAACCCTCCTACATCCATGGATGGTAGGGAAACTACTTTGAAAACGATCTGGAAGTTCCTCAAAAAGTTAAATGCCCAGTTTCCATGTGGCCCAGCAGTTTCACTCCTAGTTACAAACACAAGGAAACTGAAAACATGTGTCCCCAGAAAACTTATGTGTGAATGTTCATAACAACGCTATTCATAATAGTCAAAAAATGAAAACTCAAAGGTTCAGCAGATGAGTAGATAAGTAAAACATGGTATATTCATACAACAGAATGTCACTCCACCATAAAAAGATGTTCTGATATATGTTACAACATGGATGAAATTTGAAAAGATTATGCTAAATGATAGAAGCCAGACAAAAAAGGTTACATATTATATAACTCCATTTAAATGAAAAAGCCAGAAGAGGCAAATATGTAAAAACAGAAAGCAAAAGTTTAAGGGCTGGGAGTGTGGCTCAAGTGATACAGTACTTGGGTAAGGCCCTGAGTTCAAACCCCAATACTGCCAAAAAAAAAAAAAGAAAAACTGAAAATAAAAACTAGTTGCCTGGACATGGGATGGGAATAGGAACTGACTGCTAATGGGTGTAGTATTTTTTTTTGAAATGATGATGTTCTGGAGTTGAATAGTGCTGATGATTGTACAACCTTGTGAATATGCTAAAAATCTCTCAATTGTATGATTTAAAATGGTGAATTTTAATACTGGGGATGTAGCTCAGTGAAAGAGTGCTTGCCTGCATGCACAATCCTTGGGTTAGCACTGAAAAAAAGGTGAATTTTATAGTAGGAATAATATTTCAATTTGAAAAAAGAAACTTCCAAAGTGAAAAGACAATTTATGTCTAAGGGAAAGAATTCGGATTTGTGTATAAAGATTTGTACACTTACCTTGAGTAGACATGTTTCATTTTGACCACAAAGAATGTTTTCTCGAAGGGTTAGATCATGAATCTCATATTATTATAAATTGAATATATGTCAGAGGATTTATTTAGTTCATTAATTAATGAAGGAACTACTAGGATATTATAAGTTCAAATGAGAATTCAAAGAATAAGAAATATCTGGGCAATAGTGATGGTGAAATGAACTTTCAAAGAAATATCAGGCTGGTCCATCCTCAAGTGAATAACCAATTATATTCCATAGGAAATAGTTCACTTGAATTTCTGTGAATAAGAATCATTCGTGTTATTATTCACAATGTTGTAAATTATCTCTAAGTGAATACAAGGCAGAGTGACCACCAGAAGTGTGTGCCACAGAGGGGATCTTAGTTAGAGTCAAGCCTTTTTGCCCACTTCAAAATTCACAGTTTCCCTTGATGATCCAAGATATTGCAGATATACTGGTTGAATAAAATAATGAATAAATAAATAAATGCTATTGTTTTCATCAGGACACTTCAGACTAAAGGCTCCACAATAAACCTCAGTTGTGTCCATCACTATCCAGTTGCTGAATATTTGCTTCATAACTACTATGTGTTAGGTCAGGAGCTTACAGTGAGGTGGTGGGCCAGGCGGGGGGTACACAAAGCATTCAGTTCTGAAAGTGATTAGCTACTTAATGAGAAACAAGCAAGAGTCCAGAGGAAGGAGAAATTATTGCGAGCTGGAAAAATCTTAAAAAGGAAGCTGTACTTTGAGCTGAACCTCCAATATACCACATGTATTTAGTAATTGATAAAGGCAGTATACTTGCATAAGCATTTGGGTTCAGGAGCCATCCATCCTGAGTCAATCCCAATGTTATTATTTTGGGGACAAGTTGTTTGTAACTTCCTTCCTTCATTTTCAAAACAGGGCAAATCAAAGGGATCTACCCCATGGACTTCTTTTGAGAAGAAAATTTCTTCTCTTATATAAGAGAAGACATGTAAAATGCTGTAGACCATACCTGGCACATAGTACTCAATTAGTAATAGTTACATCCATTAAGCTCTTACTGTGGCCCATTCCTTGCCCTGCAATATCTCAGAGTCCAGGGGGAAAGGAGCTGTGCACAGGAAGAATACTAATGGATTAAAATGCCTGTTAGTGAAGAAGCCACCTGACATCCATGTACATTGTCTCTCCTAATTTTCACAATAAACTGTGAGTTAAATACCATCAGAGCCTTCTTAGAGGTTAGGAAAAGAAGGCTCACAGATTGAAAAGCTGGTCAACCTCAGGCTGAAAATCACTGTTTTCCCTATGGATTTTCTGTTCCAGAGTAGGGATGTATGTGCATTGTGCAGAGAAAGGAGAGAAGAGAAACCTTACCCTCTAGGGGCATTATTTTGGCTGGAACAGATTCTTCTGGGATGGAAAAGAGCTTAAATGGAGTCATAGAGACAGAGATGTGAGGTGGTGCTAGAGACAATGAGAAGATGGACTAGCCCATCTAACAACCATAAGATGAGAGGAAAGATAGTGATGACTTTACATACAGAGACAAATAAGGGGAAGAAGCTAAGCCTAAGGGAGATACTCTCAGAACTGCTTGAATTCTCTCAGGCTTGCCTGTCCCCCTCAAATCAAGGTTGTTAATCATTTCTTTGTACAATCAGGATTCTTTTGTTTGAATAGATCTAACACAATCCAGTTAGAAATGGACCTCTGATTGAAGCTAGGTGCAGGCCTGTAGTCTTACTTGCATTTCGGGGGAAATGGGATTTCCAGGATTTCCCCAACCCATGGAATATACCATGGGACATTGGGTAAAATGTTATGGAGTTGGGTAAAAGGATTGGTCAAAGCCACCAGAAATTCTACACTCTTTTGGGTAGCTATCTGAGATTAGAGGTAAGAGAGGTCTAGGATGGTAAAGGCAATGGTTTCAGGAGAGAATGAAGTAGCTCACAAGAATTCAAAATCTGGATCACGGCCATGAAATCAAGGATGCATTGGAGCTCAACAATGTAAAATCCATGTCAGGGACAGAAGTACCAAAGAAGGAGGGATATTTTTCCCAGATATTTGAGTTGCAATAACTGTGTGCATTCCTGGTGAATTTTGACCCACTAGCACTTGACCACTTGGTTTAGTAACTTTTATGAACATTTCTACTAGAACATGTACTCTAGTGGCCATGTCAAAGACAGAACTACTTCTTGGGGCTCACCAGGGGTCATAGCAGGTGAGCAGGAGATTCATCATATTCAACTATGATGAAGGTTTAAGCTTGTGGATTTGACCCAAGGCTTATTCATCATCAAACCATCCTTATTTGAAGTATTAGGAAGTTGGAAGTCCCCAAACTCCAAGTTATCGAGGATGGACATTTATGTTTAAAAGTCACTAGGTATGTGAAGAGTTGAACTTACACTAATCCATAGAAACTTATCTAATATATTTGATGGGTCTTGACTTTGGATCTGAGCTCTGAAGATTTCAAGGTCACACTATTCCTGGTTTTTAATTTCAGATTTTCCTTAATGAAGACCTTTTAAAGAATCAATAAAATATGTTCTAGTCAGGCTGCTGATTGGAGTAATGGCCTATAGTTATGAAAGGAAAATACATATTGGACTTCCACATAGCAATGAAGAACCTAGATTATGGAATTTTCTTTGCAAATTGTGAATGTCTTTGTGTACAGTAGTTTTATAATATGCACTAAGGGTTATTAGAATCTGATAAACCTCTTTGTTGCTTATGAACAGACTGTGCATGCTGAGAGTAACAATCTAATTATCCAAACTGCCAGTATCCAAGATACTGTCTCCCAAGATTAATGTGTTTGTGTTATGAGTTTCCCTCTAGTGAGAGACAGTGGTCCTAAATAAATTGCACTGAATTGCTGTAAAAAACAATGAAAATAAATCAACTTCTCATGTCAGTTCTAAACTTTGGCGATTTCCACTGTGGATTAAGCAAGGCCAGTTTTGTTGTATATTAGAATTAAAGCAAAATGATTTTGTGAACCATAAAGAACCATGACAACCTTCATGATGAACCAAGTGCTGCTCTTTATATGACTCTGTCACCTAAAAACTGTCCTTTTCTTCTATGCCTTTATTCAGATTTTTCATTTCACCCTGTGGCTCTCAACCCCGGCTAGGTATATTAGAGTGGTCCTGAGGGATTTCCATACGTGGTTAGAGATGTCTTAACACTGGAGTTGGCTTTAACATACTGATTGAAAAGTGGATCTGGAGCCACATTACCCATCAAATCCAAATTCTCTACTTATTTACTAAGTAAGCATGGGAAATACTTAACCACATTGTGTTTCAGTTTCATTATGTTCAAATTAAGATGACATCGCAAAGATATATTTTTTTCTTCCTTGATCGATCAATTATTTTTTATTTTTCCTTCATTTTTTATTAGCATACATTAATAGTATAAGGAGATTGCACTGTGATAATTCCATAGATGTGTACTGTGTACTTCGAACAAGTTCACCCCTTCTATTGCATTCTCTTAAACCTATCTCCCTTCCCCCTTTTAAAACAGTATTTCGTAGGTTTCATTATGCTACCTTCATATGTGTGTGTGTACTTCCATCCTCTTCATTCTCTAGTCCTCTTTGCAAAAATAGTTTTTAATGAAGATAAAATGATAGTACATGTAAAACACATAAAGCAGTGTCTAGTAATAGAAGATGCTCAATAATGTTAGCTATTATTCTCTTTGTCATTACTATGCAATATGATGGGAAGAGTTGAGTACAGTGATTTGAATGTGTTTCCCAAAGTTCATCTCCAGTGCAGCAGTATTGGGAAGTGGGATCTAACTGAAATAATTAGGTCCATGAATGAATTAATGTTATTAATGTGGGAGGGGGTTAGTTACCATGAGAGTGGGTTTGTTATAAAATAGAGTTTGACTGTCTCTTGCTCTTGTTCTTGCCCTCTTTTGTCCCTCTACCTTCTTCCTTGGAATGACGTAGCACAAAGATCCACACCAGATGCTAGTGACATGCTTTTGAACTTCCTAGCCTTCAGAACCACAAGCAAAGTACATTTACTGTTCACTATATAAATTACCCATCTTATAACATTTTATTATAGCAGCGGAAAATAGACTATGTGGTATTTAAAAAAGCTGAGTATCCATCTCAGTTTACCCCTAGAATTCCAAATCTGTGAATTTGAGAAATGTTACTTCAATTGTCACATCTATCTCTTATCTATAGAAGGCAGTGACAGTTACCTTATGGAGACTCTACAAGTATGAAGTAGGAAATCACGTGGAAACAAAGGCAATATTCATAGTGTTCAGGGGAATGTATATAATGGAGCCACAGTGACCTGGGTACAAATCTTGGTAGTGCAACCTGAGGTAAGTTATTTTCCTTTTTTAAGCCCTTGGTCCATTGTCTGTAAAATGGGGACAGTAATGTCATTTGTTGTGATGATTAAATGGTTTAACACTTTGTGGTCTGTGTTCCATTGAGTAATTGAAACAGCTGTGAACAGTTTGATTAATATAACTTTCAACTAACACCTGGCAGTTAGCTGACCGTGAACCCTCTTCTCTCCCTGCTTCTCCCTCCCCATTTAGGACTTCCCAGTAACCTCTTCCCTCAGCACCTGGTGAGGACCTGTTGCACAGGGGAAAAGCATAGAGTAGGCATATCCCTCAGACCTCTTGACCCCAATATAAACCCCATGTGCTCCCTTGGGTGGGCACTTACTGAGAGATCTGAGCAAACTGAGTCCCTGTCCTGGACTTCCTCCAAGTACAGGGCCACTAGAGAGAAAGGAATGTGTTCCATTCTGAGTCTCCCAAGTCTTTGTATCTCTCTGTGACTGCTGTTGCTCCTCTGGGCAAGGGAGCAGACTCTGCTGATTGCATTTCACAAGATAAAGCGTACTGAAGATTGATGAGTAGTATTATTTCAGAAGCTGTGGATGGTGGACATGCCTCAGTTCTTGTAAAGCCTGTATGGATTCAGGTGTTTGTCAGCACAGTTCAACAGTACAGGGGATTGTGGGTTCCGATTCCCATTTACTGAGGGTCTAGGATATGTCAGATGTCATGACTAGATCTTACGATCTTGTCTTTTGCAAGTGAGGAAGCTGGAGCTCACAGAGACGGAGAGGCTTGTTCACAGTAGCACAGATGGGAGGATCCACAGGTGAAATTGATCTAGTCTGGTCCCAAACCTGGAAGTCTAAACACAAAGCTCAGAAAGAAATCAAAGACTTGCCATTTGACAGTGGAAGGGTGGCCCACAGGTTATTTGAATGCAGAGTTTCTTTTCTGTTTCTTTGATTTAAAAAAGCATAGTAAAAAGTCCTGAATAAGTCAAGAATCTGTCTCTGAGAAACATAACAATCCATGAAATTTATTTGTATGATAGGGGAAATATCCATATGACTCTGGTATGCAACAATTCTGAAAGAAACTTTTAGAAACTAAAGCTAAGCCTGTGTTGCACAATTTGTAGCCAGCAACCATATGTGAATATTTACATGTAAGTTTAAGTCAATTAAAATTGAGTACAGTTAATGCTGTGCTTTCCTGCCAATGCTGCCCTCATCAAGAGCTGGGAAGTTGTGCCCTGCTGAGCCTACCATGGGAGGAGCAGCATAGTCCAAACATGGATTAAATGGCAAAAGTATGGTCTGCTGTAGACCTCTTCCAGAGACTCTCCCAGAGAGGAAGGGAGTGAGGAAGCCTTTAGAACTCTTCTGTGAGGCTTATGGTGTGGTTTTATGGTTGTACACATCTCTCAAAGTTGATCCAATTATATATTTTAAATGGATCATATTACTTGTATGTAAATTATATCTTAATAAAGTTGATTTAAAATGTATGACAAACACTAAACATGCACAGACATATACACACACATGCATGCATACTCACACATACATACACACAGGATAGTTAACAGAAAATGTCAAGTTTTGGTGAAGATAAGGACTGGTTGAAACTCTCCTAAGACTGGAAGGACAAAATACCCAACGCTGAGTATTTCATGAAGAAAACAGGTTTATCTAGCATACAGTTTGAAGATTAAGGGGCGTTGCACCTACTTAGCTCTTGTGATGACTTCATGGTGGATGGCATAAAATGGCAGAAACACATGCGAGAGGGAGAGATCACCTGTCAAGAAAGGAAGCGATTCAGGAGTTGAACTTGCTCTTTAAAACAAGGCTCTTTCAAGAACTAACCAGGGGGTACACCAGAGAACTGTTTCAATTCCTTTTTTTAAAATTTATTTATTTATTTATTTTATTCATTTATTCACATGTGCGCACATCGTTTGGGTCATTTCTTCCCCTTCCCCCCTTCCCCACCGGCTCCCCCCTCCCCCCTCACTTCCAGGCAGAACCTGTTCTGCCCTTATCTCTAATTTTGTTGGACAGAAGACATAAGCATAATAAGGAAGACAAAGCATTTTTGCCAGTTGAGTTAAGGATACTATACAGAAAGATTCCTAGCATGGCTTTCATGTGTAAATGTGTTACAACCCAGGTTGATTCATCTCTAACTGATCTTTACACTAGTTACTGATCCCCTTCTCATGATAACCTCTGTCACTTTAAGGTTTCTGTATTAGTTCCTCTGGAGTGGGGACATCAAATGCTTTCATGTTTTGGGTTTTCTACCTATCCCCATACCTCCTGTGTGTGCTCTCCCCTTGTCATGTGATCCAAGTCCTTTTGAGTGTCTCCCCTCAATGACTTAATTACTTTCCTGTAGGCCCCACCTCTTGAAGGTTCCATACCACCTCCCAACACTGCCACAAGGGGGACCAAGCTTCTAACATATGACCCTGGAGGGACAAACCACATCCAAACCTAGCAGCACTGAATACTAGGTTGGAGCCTCCCCCAGGGATAACACATTGGTACCCACTGTTTGGGAGGGATGAAAACTTTGGATCTGAAACTTATTAAAATTTACAATTACCTGTGAATTCACCTGAAATGACACAAATGGGCAACCTGCCAACCTCCTTGGGCTCTTGCTGGGATTAGCAGGCTAATGTTGACACACATTGAGGTTATACACCAAATGACCAAGATATTATTGCTAATAAAGCTGTGCTATTTGTGGTTTACTACTGATCAGGGAAAAAAACCAAGTCAATTTCTCCTGCTGAGAAGTACTCAGATCACACATCTTTGCTGTTGGTACTTTTCTTTGCAAAATGCCTCATCCTGGTGTAAGAGAATTAGCTCAAAGGGAAACCAGAACTGTGCCTTTTCACCTGCATTTTGAAATATGCTTTTGACCAAAACATCTCACAGCTCTCATGATACTCTTCCAATCCCATCTGAATATAATTGTAAAGATGACCTAAATTTCCAATCTAATTGCAGCACTTAGCCCTGCCAGAAATCTCTTCCTGTTAACTATGCTCAAAAGTGACCCAACAGAAATGCTTAGCAAGTTTTCTTCTCTAGATTTTTGCAACTAACTGAAGTTTAGCCTCTTGCAAATGAGCCTTTAAAAGCAAAAGTTTATTTGCTTGCTTAATTCAAATATAAGATATATTTCCACTTAGCATTCTAGTAGTGCTAAACCACAGGGGAGGTGGGAAAAAAGGTGCATGTGTGGTGGGAGAGGAGGCAGAGAGATCACCAAGTCAATCTTTCCTGTGCAATTCTGATCAATCATTTCATTTATCACATGAGACCAGGCACAGCGGTTATTGCATTATGGGGCTGATTGAGCTCAAATCTTTGTGACCCCATTTAATATTCTCGAGGTATGTGCTCTGATTAATAATAGATAGTTAGCCACTTTAAGTAGAATGACTGGCACCTTTTATTGGCTGTCTTTAAGAATAATTTAATGAAACTGGCTCACCAAAGAACAGGGTTTACTGTTGCATAGGCTAACAATAGTCTGTTTGTAAATGAGGAAACACCTACTTCCAAAGATAGAGCTTCTGGAACTGAGAATTTGCTCCATTGCATGTGTTCTGCAAATCCTTTTGGAAACTATGGCTCCTGAATCTTGCTTTCTTTTTTACCTTTTTTGGTACTCATCAAAATTTGATGATGACACCAGTGTTCCTGGAGGCAGGGAAGATGATCAGAAGTTAACTACTAAGTTGGTGCCGACAGACAAGGTGAAGTTTAGGAAGTATACACTAAGTGTGGTTGCAAAAAAAAAAAAATGCTATTAAGGAAGGTGGAGTGAATAAACATTTAATTCAAAACTTAAAAATGAAAAATACAAAAAAAGTAGAAAACTTGACAGAGTATGTGTGTATGTGTGTGCGCGAGTGTGCAAGTTGAAGTCTCTGTTGAGTGTGGAACAGGGACTCTAGCTGTGGGATTGTGACAGCTGGAAAGCAGGAATAGATTTACTGTTCTACTATTATGTGTCAGGCACTGAGAAGTAATTGACAAATGGACTTACTACACATTCCTACTAACCAGTCATCTTCTGTACCTCCTCCCACCCCCACCCCAGACCCACTTTTTCCAAAATGCTCATCTCTACTACCTGCTTCGACAGACTCCCTGACTGAGGATTCCCAACAGTTTAGCATAATAGGAAATCAGACAGCAAGGAAAAGTAGCTCATTGATGTTAGACCATTCCTGTGGAACCTCTGCAAAGCAAGCAACCCTCTCTGGATTCTGGTAACCATTTCCTCCCACAGCCCTTCAGGCCTGAAACTGCTAAGCCTTCCACTGAGTCCACAGACTGTACTAGCCCTAGCTGGTACCGCCCCCCCCTCCCAAACTTTGCCCATGTCTTGTAACTAATTTGTTTATTGAAGTCTCCCATATTGTTCAGCTTGGGGTGCTATCTGATTCCTACTTGGTCTCTAAGACAGTGTCCTCAGCTCTGTTGAGGACAGGAGTAACTGGAAGTTCAGATTGCTTAAGTAACAGACGACTGAGGTCATAGACAGAGTCATTGGTGAAATTATGTCCCCCTTCCGTGAACCCAGAGGAGAGCATCCTCAGATAAGGCAGTAACTATGATACACAGCTGTGGCTCCAGTTTGCTCATAGGGGGCTTGGGTGACAACTCAGATGAGCTGATGCTATCAGGTAAGCAAGTGGGTATGCTGCCAGCTCTTCTGCCTGCCCGTGGCTCAGTAATCCACACTGCTGCAATGGGACAATAAGCAAAAGAATGAAGGCATCAGCACATCTTAGCATTATAGGCTCCCTGGGACACGAGGCCAAACTAGAGCACCTTAGAGTTAGGGACCTCAGCTGTGGTTATTGCTCTAAACACCATGACTCAGCTGACATTTGCCTTTGAACTGTCAGCTGCTTGGAAACTCACCAAGGGATTCTAATTTTTTCCCAAGCATTTTTTAAAAAATATCTTTTGCACTCCAACAGGAATTAAAGATGAACAAGTTTGGTGTGTAGGGAAATGGTTATGCTGAGAGAGCTATTCAGACCATTTAAAACAAATACAGCTAATATTTATCAAGTGGCTGTTATGTGCTAGACATTGTGATAATAACTGAGTGTGCAATGGTTACAGATGAGAAAACTGTGTTATAGAGAAATCCAGAAACTTACCTAAAATTTCATAGCTACAGTGTACTTAGGTTCAAGGCTGTTTACTTTGAACCATTATGCTATGTAGGTGGCTGAATTTATTCTTTTCCTTGCTAATTCTCTTCTGAGACTGCAGTACAGTTGCAGTCATCTACTGCATATTTCTATCCTCTTCTTAATACACCTTTTCTCTTGTTTCTTCCTAAGCACCAACAGATGTCCTTTCCTTGTGGGAGAGCTCTTTTCTCCCTGCTTAAGCAAGACCTTGTCTTTCATCTTCCTTAGCTTTGAAATTATTGAATCTAGATAGTGTCCAACTCACTTGTCTGTTCATTTAATGAAGAGAGCAGATTTGTACTAAATGCTAAAAGGAATGAATCACTATTTAAGAAACCCTGAGAGCTCATCCACTCAATATCTTCCTAGAACATAGAGGTATTTCCAATTATCCTGCTTTTCTTCAAACCTAAAACCAACAAATGACTAACAGATGTTGACTTCCATGGATGGCTACCTACAGAATTCTGGCAATGGATTCTTTGTGTTTCTGTTACCATGACAATATTTAGCCCCTTCCCATGCTTTCACTTCCAGATCTGAGGTACACTTCACACAAATCATACAAGTAGTGTTCACCAGGCAGGATGACAGACCTAAATGGATTTAATTTATTGTCCCTTATCAGAACAGTGTTGTTCTTATGATTATTTTTGTTCATCAAGTTATGGCACTTAGTGCAATTAATAATTCCACTGTTCATCCTTCATATTTCAGTGCAAAGATCACTTACTATAAATTGTATTGCTGAATCTCCAAGATTATAACAGACTGCTAAGTTCCCTGCATGATATCCTTCATTACATTTCTCATCAGCAGCATAGTTTTGTTTTTTTAATACATTTTATTTCTGTAAGCAGTTTTAGGTTCACACCAGAACTGAGCACAAGGTACAGAGTGTTCCCAAATATTCCCTATCCCTACAAGCTCAATCTCCCCTACTCTCAACATCCTCCATCACAGTGGATCTTTGCTACAGTCCATGAACCTATTTGGATTTATCACCTAAATTTATTCTGTAGTTCATACCTTTGTTCACTCTTGGTTTTGTACATTCTATGGATTTGGGAAAATGCATAACAACATGTACTTATTAGTATAGTATTAAAAATAGTCTCCCCGCTCTAATAATATTCTCTGCTCTGTCTATTCATCTTTGCCTCTCTTCCTCTTCTGGAAACCACTGATCTGTTTTGCTCATGATCATATGATAATGTAGCTCTTGTATAGTTTCTTCTTTCTCTTAGTAACATACATTTAAGGTATCCCCTATGTCTCCTTATGGCTTTATAGATAATTTCTTTTGTTACACTAAATAATATTCCATTGTCTGGATACATCATAGTTTATTCATCCAGTCACCTACTGAAGGACATCTTAGTTGCTCCCAAGTTTTGATAATTAAGAAAAAAGCTGCTATAAACATCCATGTGCAGAGTTTTGTGCAGGCATAAGTTTTCAACACTTTCAGGAAACATCGAGGAGTATGATGACCAGGTTGTATGTTAAGAGTATGCTTAGTTTTTAAAGAAACCACCATCTGTCCTCCAAAGGGGCTGTAACATTTGCATTTTGGCAGTGAATGAGATTTTTCTGTTGGTCTACATCCTTACCAGCATTTGGTGTGTCTGTGTTCTGGATTTTGGCCATGCTAAGAGGTATGCATAGTATATCATTTTAATTTGCAATTCCCTAACAATATATAATATATTTCATATGCACACTTATTAACTGCATATATTCTTTGGTGAGATATTTGCCCGGATTTTTTGCCCAACTTTAATTGTGTTGTTAAATTTCCAATATTGTTGTTTAATTACCAGGTCTTTTTCTCATCGCTGTATTCTAAGCACTGAGCTCAGAGCCATTGGAGTCAAACAAGAGCGTGTTTATTGAAAGAATGAGTTGTGTGCATGAACTCATATGTTGTTATAGTCGTAGATGAAACAATCAACCTAGTATCATAATATCAATATTGAATAATGTTCTAACTTTGTGGCCATGATTAATTCACTTAGCCTCTCTAATCTCATTTTCTTTATTATTTCTCCTCCTCTTCCTCCTCCTCCTCTTTTTTCTGTACTGGGGTTTAAACTCAGGGTTTTGTGCTTGCTAGTCAGGTGTTCTACCATTTGAGAACAGCGTCAGCCTTTCTTGCTTTAGTTATTTTTTTGTATTTTTCTCTCATTTATGGCTAGGCTGGCTTGGACCGAGATCATCATGTTTACTATGCTTTCCTACACAGTTGGGACAAGAGGCACATACTGCCTTGCTCAGCTTTTATTGGTTGAGATTGTGTTTCACTAACTTTTTTGCTCAGGCTGGCTTTGAACTGCCATCTTCCTAATCTCTGCCTCCCAACTAGCTAGGATTACAGAGGTAAGTCACAACACACGGCTCATTGTCTTTGTTTCTAAAGTGATAATAGTAGTCAAACCAAAATTTCTGACAGTTTTGACAATTATATGTGATAACAAACATGAAAACACTTTCTGAACTGTGTAGTACTAGGTATTTGTAAGCTGATACTTGTGATAAGGTCCAGCAAATTGAACCATGAATAATCATTTCTGAAAAACTTTACCTATAGGATAATTGTCATCTACTTCAATATTTACACTGTGGTTAGACTGAAACTAATCACAGCTACTGTTCAATGAGTGTGTGTGGTGTGCTGAGTACTTGCCATGCTGATTTCTAATCATTACAACCACCATGCACTACAAGTATTGTATTCTTTCTTTCACAGCTCAAGGAATTTAAACAATTTGTGCAAAATCCCAGTGCTTGAGCAAGAATTTGAATCTGTGAAGGGTTGACAGCAAACACAAAGTCCTTTCCACTTGCCCTGGTCTCTGACAGTTAAGCTGAATCTGCTAAAAATAATGACCTCTAGTCTATATGTTTTTAGAATTCTCTAGAAGAATAATTCAGTCCATGCAAGGGCAAACTGAGAAGCTAGACACATTTATTAGTTTCTTTGGGTGGTCTTTGTAGAGGTGTCTCTACCGTATTGGCCCTTTAATTTGAGTTATGTTTGTGGGGTCACTGAATCCCTGAGGTTTTTAGCCCTCTGCTTCGATAGGCAACAAGGCTCAAGCAGGAATTGTGACTGTTATTATCTTGGGTTGCTATCATGTCAATCTTTTCATGTCAGATATGGACAGAAATTCTTCCCCAATGTAATTGCATGTTTCAGCTCATGGCCCAGATATGAAGGCATGAATATATTTGCTCCATCCCCACAGGCCCATAAATCCAGAGATCAGACTCAACTTCATTACCTATATCAGGACTGTTTTTGTTTCCAATGACTAAAAGTCTAAGCTATTCAGACCATTTTCCTCTGCCTTGCTGTGTCCATAAAATTCCAGCAGGAAAGATTTCAGAGACCATGTAGAGAATAGGGACTTTCTCAGGAGTGGGGTTTAGAGCTGTATCTATTCCTTCATTCTCAGTCACAACATAACAGATGTAGATCTAAAGCAGTCTGTTAGAATCAGTCCCTGGCAAATTTTAGGAGCTTGACAATTGCTAGGATTTCTATTTTAGTCTAGAGTCTGAAAATGTGTTCAGTGCTGACTGGGTTCAGTATTCCCCCAAGAAACATTGATTCTTGCCCTAGTTTTTCTTTTCTAAAATCTCTCAGAGGCAGAAACATTTCTCTTCTCTATATTGCTGTGTGTTTCTTCATATAAAAATGTATGCTTTCACTGCCATAAAACTAGAAAACAGTAAGTGCGCTGTCATTGTTGGAGGGCTACTAATGAAAGTGAACTTTCGTCTTTACTCTCTGCCCAACCCCCTGCCCCTGACCTGGTCATCATCCCTGGCCTAAGACATTTGATGGGGTCTTTTAGGACCATGAATGTGAAAGGTTGTCCCCATCAGGAAGTCTGACTTCTGCCTTGTAATAGCGCATTTTATTACCTTTATCTGCCTATTGGATTACCATTAGCTATTTATCTTGACAAATGCACAACCATAAATATAATTTAGTGGATTTTGAAACAGTAAGTCATGGCTTGTTTATTTCATTCTTTGTTTCCAGGCAGGATTTAGTAGCACATACATTTTATTAAGGAATCCTTCTTCTGTCCCACTTTGAGCAAGGAAATATATTTCCCATCTCTTTTTCTTTTTATTTCCCTGCAAAAGAGGCCCAAATAGAATTTGCTGTTTGTTTTATGTCCATTTAACGTTTTTTTTTTTTTGTGCGAGGGAGGGGGGGAACAAAAGGACGTGGTGTTTGAGCAGAGTGTGGTACTTCTTTCCCAGAAATTTGTATGTCAGTGATGAGCATGAATAAAAAAAAAAAAACTTTAAAAATATTCCTGACACCTACGCCCCACATATTTTCCAGTGAGGTTACATTTATTATTTATTTTTGTTCATTTATTCACATGTGCATACATTGTTTGGGTCATTTCTCCACCCTGCCCCCTCTTCCCACCTTTCCCCCCTCCCCCCTCAGTTCCAGGCAGATCCTGTTCTGCCCTTATCACTAATTTTGTTGGAGAAAAGGCATAAGCATAATGAGGAAGACAAGTGTTTTTGCTAGCTGAGTTAAGGATAGCTATACAGAGAGATTCCTACTGTTGCTTTTGTGTACCCATGTCCAGTGAGGTTTTAGACACGAAGTAAAGAATCTTCTTGTGATTTACACTAAGTGAATGCATATTTTTCTTCATCTGAGCAGTATTTTAAGTAGTTCATATCTTATCGAGCTCTTAATAACAAAGCACCTCTAACTTGGTCTCCAGCTGACAGAACTGGAGTCCATGATTGATAAAACTCACATTTACCTAAATTTAGACTCTGTAATTTCTTGGAAATGCCTTTTACTTGTTCTAGAACTGCTAATGACACCTTATCTTTTGCCCTTGCCTCCACCCACTATGGTTAACTGACATTTCTATCTGAAACACTTTCCTGGAATATGATGGGGGAATTGAGAGATAGGACAGAAACATCTGGGTTGAAAATTTTTCCTTGGAGTTAAAGGCAAATCTAGAACCAGAATCCAGTGACCCAAGCATAGAAAGACTTAAAAACTGTGCAGATTCTGCCAGTGGGCTCAGCAGTCACTGAGAGTTCTCATCTAGCCACTCATGAGAAAACAGGGAAGGCCTGCCCTTTGCCTGTGCCCCACACAGATGCTTTCTTTACTTCAACTCTCAGAACCCCAAAGGGTCCCTGAGACAATAGTCCAAGCTGCCTTTTGCCCTCTAAAAACTCCAGGTTAGCATAGTGGATCCTTGGAATGGGAACAGATCTTGCTCATAAATTCACAAGGACATGCACAGAAAGAGCATTTGCAAAAGATTTTATGGGTTTTTTTTGACTAAGTGAATTTAAGGAAACAAAACACTTTCTTCAAATAGACTTCAGAGTTCTCATCCAAATGTCTCAAATTTCTTGGTAGCCATTTATCTTAGTACCTGAATAAAATGACTTCCCATTCCAGTCTCCATGTGACACCTCTTCTAATGTCCAAGAAGATTTCTTGGGGAGCTCTTGGTCTCCTGGTAAGTCCATACAGCATCCAACCTTAGGTTTAATGTGGCATTATGTTTTCTCTTGTTGGCTTCTTTTGTCCTACATTGGAAACCACTCCAAAATCTTTCTTCCTCAGAAGAAATATTATTTTGTCTGGTGTGTAATGAAATTTATGGAAATAACAAGAGCCTCATAGCTTGGCACAGGCAACAACTTCACTTTGACATGAGGTGTCACTCTCCAGAGTGCATCATCTCATTCCTCAGCAAAGGCAATTCATCAGTGGCCAGGCTCTTTTGGGTCCCATTTTGTCACTATCTTTTGAGGCCTCCTTCTCACTAGGGAGGCTCTCTTTCTCCTTCCTTCCAGTCCCCAAAACATAAATTCTTTACATGTCAGTCCAGCTCCTTATTTACTATCTGACATTAATTTACAGGGCTACCTTTGCATAGCCCAAAACTTACTGAGATGCTCTGAAAAATAAAGGATATTGTACCCAACGCAGTTATCCATATTTTATTGGCACATATTAGGGGACAAGGTAATATAATTTATAACTGGTATAGCATTACCCTGACCAGTCAGAGTGCATGTCAAAAACTTCCTCATTGAAAAATCAATTGTGAGGCAAAAGGAATTGACAGAAATTATGAATTTATGGCTTTCTGAGCAAGAATTCGTCCTTCCCCAGACTCTGTAAGCACAAAGGAAGTAGTTTTAAAAAGTGCTTTCCACTGGCAAGGACAAGTCTTCTGCTTTGTTTTCTCCTTCTAATTACACTGATATTACTGATATTATTTATTAGTATATAGAATATCTAGAAATGGGAAGTGAACATTCATTAGGTGCCCATTCTAGGCCAGCTGCCAGGCGTATTTTATTTAAACCTCATGCCCTGATGCTTAGAGGCAGGTAACATAATGCACATTTAACAAGGGAAGAATGAGAGGCTCAGAGACTTAGAGATGCTGAGTAACTTGCCCAAGGTCACACTTCTGGTAAGTGGTGGGGCTGGGATTTAATCCAGTCTGGCTAAATTCTCAGTCCATGCTTTCCTCTTGACATTTGCGTAGGTAGTTAGGGTAATCCAAGCAGGTGAAGAAGCTGGAAAGCAGATGTCTTTCAAAAGCATCACCTCACACCTTCTGTTTTGTAAACACACAATGAACTACTTAGAGAAGAAGTTTAATCTCCTGTTTATAACATTTTCTAAAGCTTTGTAACTGTGTAGAACACTTTCTCCTGCCTCCCCAAACCCTGCAATGGAACATGCACTTTACAACAAGGCTTGAATTTCATCTACAAACAACCATGTATTTTTTTCTTGAGTACCTATTGATACAACTTATTAATATACTCCATTGCTATTGTTAATATTTCAGGTGTAAAGTGATAAATAAAATGACCTAGAGTGTAGAAGTGTTCTCATGTCCTCACTCAAATAAAAGGTTAAGAATATCAAACTCATAGAAAAACAAGAAGGACCTAAACCCCCAACTAGCAGAACAAAAGAAATAATAAAGATCAGGGTAGAAAAAAAGTACAAAGAATGAATGAAACAAAAAGTTTGTTCTTTGAAAGATAAAAAGATTCATAAGCACTTAATCAGCTAACAAAAATAGTGAGGAGAAAGAAGACTCAAAATAATAAAATTAGAAGTGAAAAAGGGAATATCACAACAGATACCAATGAAATTCAGAAGATCATTAGGGAATACTTTGAAAACACATATTCTAATAAACTGGAAAATCTAGAAGAGATGGGTAAAGTTCCTACATGTATATGACCTATCAAAATTGAACTGAAATGATATAAACCACTCAAACAGACCAAAATAGATAATGAAATTGAAGTAGTAATAGCCTCCCAACAGATAAAAATCCAGGATCAGATGTACTCACTGCAAAATTCTACCAGATCTTTAAAGAAGAATTAACAGGAATGACCTTCAAATTATTCCATAAAATAGAAGAGGATGGAATGCTACTAAACTCTTTCTATGGAGCCAGTACCTAAACCAGATGAGGATGCCACACACAAAAAAGAAAATTATAGATCAATTTTCCTGATGGACA
Source organism: Castor canadensis (assembly GCF_047511655.1). NCBI lineage: Eukaryota > Metazoa > Chordata > Mammalia > Rodentia > Castoridae > Castor > Castor canadensis. Next base: position 90,856,139 of record NC_133398.1, read on the forward strand.
TGGGCACAAATTTTCTCAATTAAATACTCCCAAACCAAATTCAACAACACATTAAAATAATATACACTATGATCAATTGGTTTCATTCCAGGGATGCAAGGATGGTTCAACACATGCAAATCAATAAACATAATACAACACATAAACAGAATTAAGGGCAAAAATCACATGATGATCTCAATAGATACAAGAAAACTTTTGACAAAATTCATCATGCATTCATGAAGAAAAGGCTTTGAACAAACTAGAAATAGAAGGACTATGTTTCAACATAAAAAAGGTGCATTTGACAAACCTACAGCCAACATTATACTTAACAGGAAAAAGTGCAACCATTTTTGCTAAAGTCAGGAATGAGTCAAGAGTGTTGACTTTTCCCACTCTTACTCAATATAGTGCTTGAATTCCTAGCTAGATCAATAAGGCAAAAGAAAGAAGTAGAAGGGATACAAATAAGAAAGGAAGAGGTCAAAAACTGCTACACTTTCAGCAAAGTAGCAGGATACGAAATCCATGTATAAAAACTAGTAACTTTTCTATATAGCAACAGTAAACAGGATGAGAAAGAAAACAAGGAAAAAATTCCATTCATAATGGCCTCAAGATCATTAAATGCCTAGGAATAAGCCTAACTAAGGGGATGAAAGACCTTTGCAATGAAAATTATAAAACACTGAAGAAAGAAATTGAAAAAGATACTAGGAGATGGAAAGATATCCCATGTTCATGGATTAGCAGAATTAATATTTTGAAAATGACTGTGCTACTGAAACCAATCAGCAAATTCAATGAAATTTCCATCAAAATCCCATTGCCATTCTTCACAGAAAGAGAAAAATAGCAAAAGCAATCCTGAGTAAAATAGCAATGCTGAAGGTATCACCATATCTGACTTCAAATTATATTACAGAGCCATAGTAACAAAAGCAGCTTGGCACTGGTACAAAAACAGACACACAAACCAATGGAATAGAATAGAAGATCCAGAAATAACCTCACACAGCTGTAGGTACCTGATTTTTGACAAATGAGCCAAAAACATACATTGGAGAAAGCACAACCTTTTCAACAACTGGTGCTGGGAGAACTAGATATCCACATGTAGAAGACTCACACTGGATTTCTATCTCTCACCCTGTGAAAAATCAATTCAAAATGATAAAGGATTTCAATGTAAGACCTGAAACTTCAAAACTAGTATGGGAAAACATAGGGGAAACACTTGAAGATATAGGCACAGGCAACTATTTTCTGAATATGACTCCAATTGCCCAAGAAAGAAGACCAAGAATTGACAAAATGGGATTACATCAAATTAAAAATCTTTTGCACATCAAATGAAACAATTACTAGAATGAAGAGACAACCCACAAAATGGGAAAAAACTTTGCACATTATTTATTGAGTAAAGGATTAATATCTAGAATATAGAAAGAGCTCAAAAGACTAAACACCAAAAGAACAAATACTCCAATTAATAAATGGGCAAATAAGTTGAAAGTCATCTATAACTTTATATATGTGTGTGATAGCATAATGAAACACACTAAATACTATTTGAAAAAGTGAAGAGGAGAAAAGGGGGTTAAGAAAGTATAACAGAGGGAATGAATTTGATCAAAACACATTGTAAGCATCTATTAAAAATATAACAATAAAACTCCTTTGTATTTACCCTAATTTAAAAAAAAAAGAATCTCTTTCCCCAAATTCTCCCATTCCCTGAACTTGCTTTCCTAAGACCAATGTCTGGTCTACCCATTTGGCTAATTATGAGGTGACTAGTGGCCATGCTGGGGAGATAGAGGTCAGAGACAACTCTGAGTGATACCAGCTTGTTAGACCTGAGCTTTTCCAGTAGCACCTGTATCACTGATTGATGCAGACCTTCCAGGTTATGCCAACAGAGAATGAGTTACCTTGATATATTATTCTTGGCACCTTAGAGTTACCAAGTTTCTCAAGAACTCATTTAATATGTACATTCTGGACTATGTTAATTGCTGAATGAAAGTTATATTTCCCTTGCCAATGAATTTCAAATGATTTAACAGAAATTCCCAGGACAATACTGAGACAAAGTCATGGTGGACAGGCCACCATACTCTCACCTGGATTAGTGCATTTGCATGCTGACTGGCTGGTATCCCTTCTTTCACTGTGTGTGTGTGTGTGTGTGTGTGTGTGTGTGTGTGTGTGTGTGTGTGTGTTTGAAGACAACATTCCGGTGTTTTTTTGCTTTGTTTTGAATGCAGGATTTGAGCAACTCAAATTTGCTGAGTTAACCCTTTCCTGACCACACTTTCACTTCCTTGTAATTTACCCTTTACATGGCCAGAGGGATCCTGTTTAAAAGTGAAGTCTGATCACATCACTCCTCTGCTCAGATCCTCCACTATCTTCTATTTTAACTCAATCTCCATAATTCCACATGACTGGTTCTCTATTGGGATGGTCAGCTTTCCACTATTATTAGAAAAACCTGAGATAGTCAACTTAAAAAGAGAAAAATTTATTTTGGCTAGCAGTTTTGGAAGTTTTAGTCCATGATTGGTTTGATCCTTTGTTTTTGGACCTTATGGAGAGGCACCATATCATGGCGGGAATGTTTGGTGAATAAACAAAAAAGAGAGTGAGGAGAAGATAAGGATAAGGTGGTTCCCACATTCCCTTCAAGGTATACCTTCAATGACCTAAAGACCTCCCACTAGGTCCTACCTCTTAAAGTCCCACCACCTCCATGGGTACCAAATATTTGACACATAAGCCTTTGGGGAATATTCAAGATCCAAACAATAGCACCTACCATGCTTTTGTTCACCTCATGTCTTTAATCTCTTCCTTGCTCACTCCATGTCAGCCACACTAGCCTCCTCCCTCTTCCTCAAAAGCACAAACAACTCCCACTTAGAGCATTTTCTCATTAGTTCCCCCTGCCAAGAATGCTCTTTCCCCAGATATTCACTTGGTCTTCCATGGCCACCCTATGTAACATTTAATTCCACCTCCTGGACATCATTGCTAGGTGTGTCACCTTCAAATCTCATGTTTAAATTTAGTAGTCATCATGATAGTATTAAAAGCTGATTAGATCACCAGGACTCTGCTCTCACGAGTCACTTACTGCTGTTATTGTGGGAATGGGTTATTTATCACAGGTGTGGGTTCTTGACAAAAGGACAAAGTTCAGTTCCCATTTTCTTTCTGTCAGTCTTGCTTGCTTGCCCTTTTGCTTTCTGCTATGTGATGATGCAGCATGAAGGTCCTTGCCAGATGTTAGTACCATGTTCTTGTACTTCCTAGTCTCCAGAATAATGAGCTAAAAGGTATTTTTTATGTTAACCAGTTCTAAGCATTCTGTTATAATGACAGATAGTAAAAGACTATCATATACTCTGCATATTTATTCCTCCTTATCATGTGCCATCATACTCCATAACATATTCTTTTTCTGGTGGTACTGGGGTTTGAACTCAGGGCCTTGTGCTTGCTAGGCAAGGCTTTAAAATTTAAACTACACCTCCAGATTGTTTTTCTATTGGTTATTTTTTCAGATAGGGTCTTGCATTTTGCCCAGGCCGGCTTCAGACTTCGATACTCCTACCTAAGGCCTCCAAATTAGCTGGGATCACAGATGAGCACCACCATGTCTACCTTATTGGTTGAGATGGGATCTTACTCCTATTTTGCCTGAGTTGGCTTGGAACCACTGTCCTCCTGATATCTGCCTCCTGAGTAGCTGGGAATATAGGCCCGAGCCACTTCACCTGGTTTATAATTTATCTGTTGTCCTTGCTGGTGTCTCCCCTAGAATGTAAACTGTATTTAATCTGTTTGTTCAGTGGTATATCTCTGGTAGCTAGAAGCAATGCTTGGCATACTCAATAATATTTTCCAAATAAATAAATACCTGCAACAAAGGTGTTTGCATTCACCCTCATCCTCAGTAGGTAGGAAACAGCCATCATTATCATCGTCGTCATCATCATCATCAGCTCATCACCATCAATGAAGTCTTACTCTTTTGGTCATTGTAAAACTTAAAAGAGTTTTCACATCCATTAGCTATTGGAATCTCACTGTTCTGTGAGACAGACATAATATGTGTTGAGCCCTTTATCCTGCTCTTCCTTCTAGACCAATGTGGGATATGGGAGGAAGTAGGTGGAAGAAAAGAGAGGGAGATGCAGGTGAACATTGGATGTAATGTCAGCACACTTTAGGTTGCCAGAAACTTCCACTCTATAGAACTTGCATTAGTCACCCTGCCATGATGGATATAGTTTTTCATTGTTTGTAAAATGAAGAAATTGAACTTGCATTCCATAATTATTTTGGTGATACTGGGATTTGAATTCAGGGTTACATGTTTGCTAGGTAGGTGCTCTACTGCTTGAGCCACACCTTCATCCTTGTATTTAATAATTTTAAGTCTTATCTCTTCTACAAGTTGCAAATTCTAGTTTTATGAACTCTAATGTGATTTGTTTTAACTCACACTATCTGCCTCTCTGATGGAGAAATGGCAACTTGAGTCTTTATACCATCTGTCTTCAGCCCCCATGATTGTAGCTGGGGCTCTAAACCTGTCCACAGTTTGAGTCATCTCAAGCCTTGTGTGGCAATCCCTGTGATTCCAAACATGCAAGTGGCTAAACCTTTTTAAAAACTACTCCCTTATTCTAACCAGGAATCTTTTGTACTCTCTAACACATAATAACCTTTTAACATACCAGAGAAATGTTTATGCTATGTTACTAAGTATAAAAAGCAACATCTGAAATCAAATATACAATATGGTCTCAATTACATAAAACATGTATAGCAAGAAGACTGGAAGAAAATATGCAAAAATGTAAATTGTGGTTTCCTTTGTATATTTAACTTATTGTTTTTCTGCAGTGGACTGTTTGTATATTTAGTTTTGCTAAACTAAATAACATTATTTTCTGAATTAAAAATGTTAAGACAAAACAAAAAATGAGAGCAGGACATAAAATATAAAGAAACATAATTTAGAACAACTATTTTTTACTTTCTAAGATAATATTTGGAAATTTTAAACATAGCCTACAACAAAACTTTAAAGTGTGTATTTACTTGTATTTCATTTCAGTACTTAAGCAATGCCACTGGTGTCTAAGATATCCTTTAGAGAATGTAACCTTTGATATCCAGAATTTATTTAATGAGAGTAAACATTAGAATCACAAGTCTTAAAGCAACTTAAATTGCTTTCAAAGCAGTCTTTCATTCTGGCATAAATTGCTAGTGTTAATCTACCATACTTCTTTGAAAAGAAGTCCACCATCAGAAGGTTTTGCATTTTATCATTATCGATAAATTCAAGCAGCTGTTGGTTACCAATGTTGGACAGTTCAAGAATGAAAGCATTGTGTGTGTGTGTGTGTGTGTGTGTGTGAGAGAGAGAGAGAGAGAGAGAGAGAGAGAAAGAGACAAAAACAGAAGACAGAGAGAGATTGAGGTTCTTGACATGAGACCATCAGAATAAGGATCCATATTTCTTTTGCACCCACATGTGACTATCCCTCGTTTTAGGGAATCCAGGTATATAAAGTCACCAAAAACCTCCTAACTGAGCCATTTCTGTGCTGCATTTGCATGTTATCTCTTAAAAACATGTGGAAGTAGCTGAGTTTTCTTAAGTACAACATGCTAAAAACACTTCAAGACTCTTTGACGTAAGAAACAAAATCTGTGTTCCCAGAAATCAGATTTTAAGGAGGCATGCTACATAGATATGACCAATTATATCTGTTTGTGCATTTGGGGTAAATAATTCAACTTCCTCAATTAAATAATAGCAGAAAAACTCTCAAATATAAGAAAAAGATGGCCATTCAGGTAAAGGAGACTTTTAAAACCCCAAATATACATGACCAGAGAAGAACCTCTCTGTGTTATATTATAGTTAAAACATCAAGTGTACAGAACAAAAAATACTGAAAGCTGCAAGAGAGAAGCACCGAGTCACATACAAAAATCTATCAGAATAACGGAAAATTTCTCAGTAGAAACTCTAAAACCCAGAAGGGTATGGAATGATCTATTTCAAGCTCTGAAACTATATCTAGTGAAGTTGTTCTTCAAAATCAGAAGGAATAAAAGCCTTCAATAATAAGCACAAACTAAAGGAATTTATAACCAGTAATTCAGCACTTCAGTAGATACTTAAAGGAATCCTGCATAGAGAAGAAGAAGATAAACATAACAATAAAAATATGTGAAAGAATAAATATCACTAGAAGAGTAGGAAAACAAATAGAGATTAAGAAAGAATCAAACATTATAAATACAACAGAATGATAGAAATTAGTGCATTTCTTTCAGTGGTAACTATGAATGCTAATGGTCTCAGTTTTCCAATTAGAAGGCACAAACTTGTGGTTTGTGTTCAAAAACAAGACCCAACTGTTTTTTGCCTACAAGAAATGTACCTCATTGGCAAAGACAAATGCAGCCTGAAAGGGAAGAGCTAATACTCACATCTGATAAAGAAGATATCATGTCAAAATTAATCAGGAAAGACAAAGAAGGTCACTTCATATTGATAAAAGGAACAATTCATTAAGAGGATGTAACAATTGTAAATATATACTCACTTAATGCTGATGCCCCCATTTTCACCAGTTTCATAGAATAAACACTTCTGTGCATAAAGGCACAGATAAACCCCAATTCTGTTAGTGGATGACTTCTATAACCAACTCTTACCACTAGATAGGTCATCCAAACAAAAATACTAACAAAGAAACATCACATTTTAAACTACACTACATATTAAACAGACTTAAAAGACCTCTATAGACTACACATTCTTCTCAGCAGTCCATGGAATGTTCTCCAAAATAGATAATATTTTAGGATGTAAAGTGAATCTTAATAAATACAAATTTTGAAATAATTCCTTGTAGCTTGTCAGATCATAATAGAATAAAACTAGAAATCAGCAGCAAGAGAAACTATAGAAAATACTCAAATGCATAGAGATAGAACAATATACTTTTCAGTGATCAGTGGGTATTTGCAGAATTCAGAAAGAAAGTTTAAAAATATCCAAATGAAAATGAAAATAGAACATATTAGGACCTCTGGGATATAGCGAAAGCTGTTCTGAGAGGCAAGTTTACAGGTATGAGTGCCTACACTAAAATATCAAGGAGATCACAAATAAATAATTTAATGATACACCTCAAAGTCTGATAAAAGCAAGAACAAGCCAACTCCAGAATTAGAAGAAAAAAAAAAAAGAAAACTATCGGCTCATTTTCTTGATGAACACAGACACAAATTCCTCAATAAAATATTTGTAAATCAAATTCAACAACACATTAAAAGCTCATGCATAATGATCATGTTGGTTTCATTCCAGGAATGCAAGGATGGTTCAACATATGTATATTCATGAATGTAATATACCACATAAATAGAATAAAATACAAAAATCACATAATCCTCTCAATAAAAGCAGAAGAATTTCTTTGACAAAATTCAACATCCTTTCATCATAAATGTCCTGAAGAAAGTAGGAATAGAAGGATCATACCTCAAAATAAAGACTATATTTACATACTTATAGCCAACATTATACTGACTAGGTTAATCTGAAAATAATTCTTCTAAAGTCAGGAATAAGATAAGATTGTCTACTATCACCACTCTTACTCTATATAGTATTTGAATCTTAGCCAGAGCAAAAAAAGCAAAAGAGAGAAGTAAAATGGATACTAATAGGAAAGGGGAAAAAATTGAATTATCCCAATTTGCACATGATATAATCCTATACTTAAAAGACCCTAAAACTCCACCAAAAAGTGCTACATCTGATAAACATTTTCAGGAAAGTAGAGATATACAAAATCAACACCCAAAAACCAGGAGATTTTTGTACACCAACAACAAATTCACTGAGAAATAAATCATGAAAATAATCCTATTCATAATAACCCCCCCCAATGCAATACCTAGGCATAAACCTTAATACAGATGTGAAAGTCCTCTACAATGAATATTGTATGACACTGAAGAAGATACTAAGCAATGGAAAACATCTTATGTGCATGGATTAGTAGAATTAATATTGTGAAGATGGTTATGTTGACCAAAAGCCATCTACAGATTCAATGCAAACTCCTTCAAAATTCCAATTACAGCATTCACAGATATATCAAAAATATCCTATAATTTATAAGGAAGCACAATAAACCCAAAATAGCCAAAGTAGTCCTAAGAGAGGAAAAAAAAAAAAAAAGCAGGGCTGAAGGTATCACAATACTTCATTAGAACACAGAGCCATTGTAACAAAAACAACATGAGTACTGACATGAAAACAGACATATGGACCAATAAAAGAGAAATGGTGACCCAGAAATGAACTACACAGCCATAGCCATTTGATTTTCTGCAAAGGTGCAAAAAACATAGATTGGAAAAAAGACAGCCTCTCTAACATGTGGTGCTAGGAAAACTGAGTATCTACATGTACAAGACTGAAACTAGATCCTTACCTATCACCTTGTACAAAAATAAATCCAAAATAGACAAAACACCTTAACATAAGACTGTAAACCTTAAAATTACTACAGGAAAACACAGAAGAAACACTTCAAGATGTACACACATGCAATGACTTTCTCAACAGGACTCCAACAGCTCAGGAAATAGCAAGAATTGACAAATGGGACCATATCAAATTAAAAATTTTCTGCATAGTAAAGGAAACATTTTCCAGAGTGAAGAGACAGTCCACAGAATGAGAGGAAATGTTTCTAGTTGTTCTTCTGACACAAGGTTAAGATCCAGTACATACAAAAAACTCAAAAAATTAAACACTAAAGAAAACTCCAATCAATAAATGGACAAATGAACTGCACACTTTTCAAAAGAAGAAATGCAAATTGCCAATAAATACATTTAAAAGTCAACATCTTTGGCCCTTAGGGAAGTGCAAATCAAACAGTATTGAGATTCCATCTCACGCATCAGGAAACAATAAATGGTGCTAAGGATATAAGAAACTGTATATCCTGTTGGTTGGAAAATAAATTTGTCCAGCCACCTCAGAAATCAGTATGGAAGTTCCTAAAAAACTAAAAATAAAACTACTATATAATCCAGCTCTACACTTTTGGGTGTATACCCAAGGAAATCAAGGTCAACACACAGCAGAGAAACCTGCCTATTCCTGTTTATTGCAGCACTATTCACTATACTCAAGTAATGGAATCAGCCTAGGTGCCCATCATAGATGAATGGATAAAGAAAATGTGATATATATACACAGTGGACTATTATTCAGCCATAATGAACATTGGAATCAAGTCATTTTCAGGAAAATGGATGGACCTGAAGATCATCATGGTAAGCGAAGTAAGCTGGGCTCAGAAAAACAGGTATCACGTGTTTTCTTATGTGGAATCTAAAAACTAACACAAGAAAGTAGAAGAGGAAGAGGACCAGCAGGAAGGTAGCAGAGATAAATGTGGGTAAAATGGTGAGTAGATAAAAGTACATTACATGCATATTTGAAAATGTCAATGAAGCTCACTATTTTGTATAATTAATATATGCTAAAACGTTAATTTATCCTGTTTATACCTTTGCCAGCTATCCTCTGCTTGAATATACTGGGGATTGGGATTCAAGTGAACTCCCAGAAACATTAATCTCCTAATTATATTCTCTATCAGTATTTATCATTATATGTACTTTATCTTCCCTACAAGCTTATAAGCTCTTAAAAATTAGGTGTTGACTATTTTTTATCAGATTTGTACATGCTGTCACACAGTGCCTTTGTAAGAAGAGGTCTTCAGCGAATCTGTGTTAGATTGATTGTTACCTAGGTTACCTACATGAACACTACAATTGTACTACAACTCTGTAGAATGGGGATAGGAGAAGGTAGAGGCCTAAAATATATGACAGCCACTGGACTCAACACATTTCAATGGGTCTTTTTGGTCTGTCTTATGTCTTTTAGGCATCTATCCTTAACCTCACTTTACAGATAAGGAAAATAGGACATAGTAAGGGTACATGACACCACACCATCTATAAGGGAAGTGTTAAGATCCAAAAGTATTTCAATTTAACAATCCCATTCCAAGTCTTGTGTCCTATTCTTCCATGACTCAACAATGCCCTCAATTTTGAAATTTTCTCTCAGACGATTGACTGACATGGAACCATCATTGAACACAAGAACTCAACTGCCCTCCCTTGCTTTTCTATAGGGTTCACTTTCCCACTTGTGAGGGACATCCAGAGCCTGGGGTTAACCCTTGTTTATTCTGCAAGTTGACTTTGATTATTAGTCCCACTTATTAAAATGCTAAGGAATATTCAAGAGATCCCAGGTTAGTGGGTTGATCTCTGTCCAAATGGAGGTCATGGTTCAGGAGCAACAGTGCAAGACACTGGTCTTTCTCTAACTCTTGTTTCTTATATTGTTCATAGGACATAATTCAGTTTTAATGGAATCTAAATCAAATCTTAATGATTAATTATTTAATCATCAGAATGGTCACGTTAAAAAGAGACACATTCTGTGGCACATCCTGAATGTCAATGTTTTTCATAAACAAAGCTTGTTCCTACAGTCCAGTTCCTTCACCTACTCCAGAATGAACATGCTAGAGTGTTTTAAAAGAAAGGTCTTGCTGTACTTTATTGATCACCTGGAGAACCTAACTCCCTTTCACCTGCTCACAACATTATAGGCAGCTGTTGGAAACACACCTTGCATTTCAAGGAAAAGCAGAAGGACTGGGAGGTTCTTTGGAAATTATAGAATGAGGAACTCTGAAAGCTTAATGCATCTCATAGATGTAGATAAGGAACCAGGAATGAGCAAAATACCACCTCCTAAGCAGGAACCACATCACTCCTTCTCAGAAGCCTGAGGTCATACCTAGCCTTTTCTCCCCCCACCTTACTCCAGTGCACATTGTTTTTGCTGGCTTAGAGCTTCAAAGAACTCCTTTGCCCACCTGAACATTTATTTGAACCAAACTTGTGTATGCAGAGTTCATCTGAGATTTCACATAGCCCTTGCTACTACTGTACAACAGGATTAGGAGACAAGGAAAGCAGGAATTTATCTGCCTGCATGCAATGAAGACTTCAGAAAAAGACCTACTTTGGAGGTCACATGGACAGTCAAATGTGGGAAACTCAGTGTCCAAATGTGCTTTTCCCAAACAGAAACTGGCCATGGAACTCTGTTCCTGTGTTTCTGTCAAGTTTGTTCTTCTGAAGATTTTATTTTCTTTGTGCTTCCCCCCTCCCCGCTGCCTGCTGAGGTGTTCCTTATTACATGGCAGAGGAAGAATAAGTTTGGGGCAGAAATGAACTTAAAATGAAGTCTTTGACTTTATCCATTATATTTGTAACTTCTCCTCACCTGAGTTTTCTAGATGTACCACACTTTATTTTTCCCAAGCTACTCGGATATTTGCCAATTTTCATATGCAAACAGTCTTAAACAGGTCATGGCTGTGTTCCTTAAGGTCACTGACTTAGACTTTATTGTTGATATAAACAAATACCCAAGAGAAAATAACCTAAGGGAGAAAAGATGTATTTTGGCTCACAGCTTCAGAGGTTTCAGTCCATCACAGTGGGAACGCATGGTGGAGCAGAGCATCTCATATCACAATGGCCAGGAAGCAAGCAGAGAGAGAGAGAATACTTGCTCTATGGACTTTCTTTTTTCTGCCTTTTTATTCTATCTGGGCCCCTAGTTTATGAGATAGTGCCTCTCACATTCAAGGTGGCTGTTCCCCACTTTGGTTAACCTTCTCTGCAAACACCTCACATACATACCCTGATGTGCCTAACTAGGCATTTCTTGATCCAATCAAGTTTGCAATCAATATTAACTATCTTAAGTCCAACCTTCATTACCCAAACACATCTCCTTAAACTATAACATTCCATCCTCAACCCTCAAAAGGCTCATGTCCATCTAATAATGCAAAAATACATCCAGTCCATCTCAAGATTCCCATAGTCTTAACAGTAACAACATTGTTCGAAAGTACAAATCAGTCTCCTCTGTGACTCAAGGCAAATTCTATAGGAGCCCCTATAAAATCAAAAGAAAATGACATATTCCCAACATACAGTGGTACAGAGAAAACATTCCCATCCTAAAGGGAAAAAAGATAAGAATAGCAAGGAAGGATCAGACCAAAGCAAGACTGAAACCCAGCAGGGCTGTAGTTTAACGTCCAGCATCTGGGACACATGATGTCATTATTTGAGCTCCAATAGGTTTGGGCAGCCCCACCCTTATGGTCTTGCCATTTCAGCCCACATGTCCTCTCTCTTGGCCTAGCTCTGCTCATTGCCTGAAATTTTTCTTAGCAGACTGTCTAGGTGACTGGCATCTCTAACTTCCTAGAGTTTTCATTGCATCCATGGCTTTCCTCTCACAGCTTCACCCATTGCCCTTTGAGGTGATGCCTGTAGGGATTCCAACACTGCCATGCACTTCCTGACCTCCTTGTCTTTCCTTCAAAATCTGAATTGGAAGCCTCCACGTCCCCAGAAATCTTGCATTTTGTGTTCCTGCATAGCCAAAATCACATGGATCATGCCAAGGTCTGTCACCAGTTTAAGCAGTAACCAGACCTGTTTGGACCATGGTGCAGCAGCATCTGAGCATCTGTAGAGCTAAGCATGATAGAACAAATCCTGGGGAAACAACTTTCTAGGTGAACCTGTGCAAGCAGGGCTCCATAGTAGAGTTCTCTTCTCAAGGGAAAGACTTCAAAATGAGTTCACTCTTTCAAGCCCTTGAGCCTGCACTAGGTGGTGTCTGGCCCATTCTTTCAATGCATTCAAGACATTTTTCCTTTTCCCAATGTAAAGTACTTAGCTTCTTTTTAAGGCAGCAATATTTTTAGAAACTATGTCTTCCTTAGCTCTAACTTTGAACTGGATTTTCTGACCAAACTCTCAGTTAGTCTTTCTGCTGTTCTTGTTCCCAATCCTTACTGTAAACCTGGTTAAAAGTTGCCAGCAATAACTATGTTGCTGCCTAAATGCTGGACTGCTTTGAAATTTCCCCTGACTAAGCCTAGCCTCCCTCAAAGTCTCAAGGCATGTACAAAATATGCTCAAGTTCTTTGCTGGCATGTAATGTGAATGACCAATCAAGAGTCCACATTTCCATCCAAACCCTCATGAATTGTCTTTTATCTTTGATTTATTTTATTTTATCATTTTTACATGCCTCTTCTGGGCAGAACATGTTCTGCCCTCTTGTTCTCCGATTTTGTTGAAGAGAAGACATAAGAGATAATAACAAAGACATAGTGTTTTTGCTAGTTTGAGATTAAAACAAGGTATACATAGAAATTTGTAGCATTGCTTCTATGCACTTGTGTATTACAACCCACATTGGTTCGTCACTGCCAGACCTCTTCACTACTTCCTGATCCCTCTGCCAGTTTAAGATTGCTATATTCGCTCCTATGCAGTGAGCATATAACCACATTTAAGTGTTATGTTTCCTTCCCTTTCCCTATTCCTCCTGTGCACGTTCTCCCCTTAATTTGTGACCCATGTCCAATAAAATTACTGTATTTGTTTTAGGTCTAAAGTCTTCATATGAGGGAGAACATGTGATCTTTGGCCTTCTGAGCCTGGCTAACTTTGCTTAAGATGATGTTCTCCAGTTCCATCCATTTACTTGTGAATGACAAAATTTCATTCTTCTTTGTGGCTGAATAAAATACAATTCTGTATAAATACCATATTTTCTTAATACATTCATCAATAGTGGGGCATCTTGCTGTTTCCATAGCTTAGTAATTGTGAATAATGCTGCAGTAAACATGGGTGTGCAGGTGCCTTTGAAATAACCTGGGTCACATTCCTTTGGGTATATCCCTAGAAGTGGTATTGCTGGATCATATGGCAGATCTATGTTTAGTTTTTTAAGAGGCCTCCATATTGTTTTCCAAAGTGGTTATACTAGTTTACAACTGCAGCATATGAGGGTTCCTTTTTCCCCGCATCCTTGCCAACATTGGTGGTGGTGGTGTTCTTGATAGCAGCAATTTAAATAGGTGTGAGGTGCAATCTTAGTGTGATTTTGATTTGCATTTCCTTTATAGCCAGGGATGGGGAGCATTTCTTCATGTGTTTTTTGGCCATTTGGACAAAAAGCATGCTGTTTTTATTGCTATGGCTATGTAACATATTTTGAAGTCAGGTATTGTGATACCTCCAGCATTGTTGTTTTTGCTGAGTATTGCCTTGGCTATTAGCAGTCTTTTGTGTTTCCAAATGAACTTTAGGGTAGATTTTTCAATCTCTGTGATGAATGTCATTGGGATTTTGATGGGAATTGCACTGAACATGTAGATTGCTTTTGGTAGCATAGCCATTTTTATTATGTTGATTCTATCAATCCATGAGCACAGGCGATCTCTCCACCTTCTGTAGTTTTCCTCGATATCTTTCTTCAGGGGTTTGTCATTCTCCTTGTAGAGGTCATTTACATCCTTTGTTAAGTTTATTCCTAGGTATTTGATTTTTTTTGAAGCTATTGTAAATGGAACTGTTTTCATATATTCTTTCTCAACTTGTTCATTGTTGGTGTATATAAAGGCTACTGATTTTTTAAGTTGATTTTATATCCTACTACATTGCTGAAGCTGTTTATGGTGTCTAGGAGTTTTTCAGTGGAGTTTTTGGGTCCTTGGGGTATAGAGGATCATGTCATCTGCAAATAGAGATAGGTTGACTGTTTCTTTGCCTATTCATATTCCTTTTATTTCTTCTTGCCTAATTGCTCTGGCTAGGAATTCCAAGACTGTGTTGAATAGGAGTTGGGAGAGTGGGCACCCTTGTCTCTTTGCTGACTTTAAGGTAAATGGCTTCAGTTTTTCCCTAATAAGTGTGATGTTGGCTATAGGTTTGTCATATATAGCCTTTACAGTGTTAAGGTAACTTCCTTCTATTCCTAATTTTCTTAGAGCTTTTATCATGAAATGGTGTTGGTGTTGAATATTATCAAAGGCTTTTTTCTGCACTTTTTGAGATGATGAAGTGGTTTTTGTCTTTGCTTCTATTAATGTGCTGTTTTATATTTATTGATTTGCATATGTTGAACCATCCCTGCATCCCTGGGGTAAAGCCGACTTGGTCATGGTGAATGATCTTTTTGAAATGTTGTTAGATTTGGTTTGCCATTATATTTTTGAGGATTTTTGCACTGATGTTCATTAAGAAGATTGTCCTGTAGTTCTCATTTTTGGATGTGTCCTGTACTGTTTTGGGATGAGTGTAATACTGGCTTCAGAGAATGAGTTAGGCAGTGTTCCTTCCCTTTCTGTTTCATGGAAAAGTTTAAGGAGATTTGGTATTAGTTCTTCCTTAAAGGTGTGGAAGAATTCAGCAGAGAATCTGTCAGGTCCTGGACTTTTTGGGGGTGAGATTTGTTATTGCTGCTTCAATTTCATTACTTGTTGTAGATCTGTTTAGGTGATTAACATCCTCTTGGTTCAATTTTGGATGGTCATAATTATCTAGTAATTTGTCCACTTCTTCAAGATTTTCCAATTTATTGGAATATTGGTTCTCAAAGTAGACTCTGATAATCCCCTGGATTTCCTTGGTGTTTGTTGTTATTTCCACTTTTTTGTTTCTGATTTTACTAATTTGGGTCTTTCCCCTCCTCATTTTAGTCAGATTTGCCAGGGGTTTGTTTCATTTATTCTTTGTATTTTTTTTTTTGGTCTCTATTTCATTAATTTCAGCTCTTATTTTATTTATTTCTCTCCTTCTGCTTGTTTTGGGTTTTGCTTATTCTTATTTTTCTAGGAGTTTGAGATGTAGCATTAGGTCATTTATTTGAGATCTTTCTGTCCTTTTAATGTATGCACTGATAACTATAAACTTTCCTCTTGGGACTGCATTTGCTGTATCCCAAAGGTTCTTGTAGGCAGTGTTTACATTATCATTAATGTCCAGGAAACTTGATTTCCTCTCTTATTTCTTCTATGACCCACTCTTCATTGAGTAATGTGTTATTCAGCCACAAATTATTTGTTTGTTTTCTTTTTTTGTTCAGTTCTAGTTTTCATTATTGTGATCAGATAGAATGCAGGGGGTGATTTCTGTTTTCTTATATTTGCTGAGGCTTGCTTTGTGCCCCAAGATATGATCTGTTTTGGAGAAAGTTCCATGGGCTGCTGAGAAGAATGTATATTGTGCAAAAGTTGGATGAAATATTCTGCAGACATCAGTTAGGTCCATTTGATGTATGATATCATTTAGTTCTAGTATTTCTTTGTGGATTTTTTGCTTGGATGATCTATCTATTGGTGATGGAGGGGTATTAAAATCTCCCACTATCACTGTGTTGGAGTTTATATGTGCTTTGAAGTC
This sequence comes from Castor canadensis, assembly GCF_047511655.1. Taxonomy (NCBI): domain Eukaryota; kingdom Metazoa; phylum Chordata; class Mammalia; order Rodentia; family Castoridae; genus Castor; species Castor canadensis. Next base: position 90,872,564 of record NC_133398.1, read on the forward strand.
CTTTAGTGCATGTTTGATAAAATTGGGTGTGCTGACATTGAGTGCATATAGGTTGATAATTGTTACTTCCTTTTGATGTATTGCCCCCTTTTATTAATTAATTAATTAATTAATTAATTTATAGTGTTTCCAATAGGTTGATTGCTAATAAGGTAGCTTATATAAACCCTAGTGGGAAATTTTTTTATGGTCATGTCCACAGCAAATGGGAAACTGAGTTCTAAAAGCCTTGGTAATGACCATGTATTGCCCCTTTTATTAGTGTGAAGTGTCCTTCTTTGTCTCATTTAACCAATGTAAGTTTGAAGTCTACTTTGTGTGATATCAATATTGCTACTCCTGCCTATTTTGGGGGGCCATTAGCTTGGTAACTCTTCACCCAGCCTTTCATTCTAGGCCAGTGGTTATTTCTGTTAATTAGATAGGCCTCTTGTAAACAACAGATTGTCAAATCTTCTTTTTTTTTTTCTAAGACTAACTGGGTATTTTATTTTATTTATTTATTTTTTATTGTTTTATTATTCATATGTGCAAACAAGGCTTGGGTCATTTCTCCCCCCTGCCCCCACCCCCTCCCTTACCACCCACTCCACCCCCGCCCTCTCCCCGCAACCCCCTCAATACCCAGCAGAAACTATTTTGCCCTTATTTCTAATTTTGTTGTAGAGAGAGTATAAGCAATAATAGGAAGGAACAAGGGTTTTTGCTGGTTGAGATAAGGATAGCTATACAGGGAGTTGACTCACATTGATTTCCTGTGTGTGGGTGTTACCTTCTAGGTTAATTCTTTTTGATCTAACCTTTTCTCTAGTTCCTGGTCCCCTTTTCCTATTGGCCTCAGTTGCCAGATCTTCCTTTTTAATCCAGTTTGCCAAATGGTGTATTTTGATGGGGGAGTTGAGTCCATTGACATTCAGTGTTAATATTGATAGGTATGTGGTGATTCCTGTCATTTAGTTGTTTTGTTGCTTAAGGATTTGATTGTGTGCAGTCAAGTCAATGCTACTCTCTGATAGCTTGTCTTTTCAACTGTGGTTTACTTCCTCCACTCCTCTCATGGTTTCATTTGCCTTCATCTTCTGTGTGCAGAATTCCTTGTAGAATCTTCTGTAGTGGTGGCTTAGTGGTTATATATTATTTTAGTTTTTGTTTATCATGGAAGATTTTTATTGCTCTGTCAATTTTGACTGATAGTTTTGTTGGGTAGAGTATCCTAGGGCTTAAATTATTTTCTTTCAGTGCCCAAAATACCTCATTCCATTCCCTTTTTGCTTTCAAGATTTTTGTTGAAAAATCTGTTGTTATTTTGATCGGTTCATATTTGTACATTATTTGTTTTTTTTTTTCTCTTATAGCCTTCTATATTCTTTCTCTGTTCTCTGTCCTTGTTGTTTTAATGATAATGTGCCATGGGGACGTTCTATTTTGGTCAAGTCTGTTTGATGTTCTAGAGGCTTCCTGTTCCTGAATGGGCAAGGCTTTATCAAGATTTGGGAAATTTTATTATTATTTTATTGAATATATTATGTATCACTTTGGCTTACACCTGTTCTCCTTCTTCAATGCCTATGATTCTCATGTTTGGTATTTTGATGGAGTTGCTGAGTTCTTGCATATTCCTTTCATAGCTCTCGAGTTGTTTGACTAAGATTTCTTCTTCTTCTTCTTCTTTTTTAACTTCTATTTTATCTTTGAACTCTGAGATTCTGCTTTACACTTAGTCTAGTCTGCTGGAGTGACCTTCCACTGTGTTTTTTGTTTGACTAGAGGGACTTTTTATTTCCAGTATTTTTGCTTGATTCTTTTTTCTGAGGTTTTCCATATCTTTGTTCAACTCCTCTTTTATACTTTGTTTTGTCTTTTTTAATTCATATGTCTCTTTTTTTATAGTGTCCTTCGTTTCAGTTTGGTGTTTGTTGAGTTCCTCTCTGAGTTCATTTATTTGTTTCTGTGTCTTCTCATGTTTTTTATTTTTGGTGTCTTAAAATTTCTTGAGTGCATCTTGTTAACCATGTCTAGTATCTTCTCCATGAGTTTCTCTGTGATTTCTTGCAAGATTTCCTCCTTGAGGGATTTTTTGTAAGCATCACTGGGCTCCTCAGTGACATTTATCATTGTTTTGTTGGGGTCAGGAACTGGGTATCCATTTTCTTCATTTTCCACTGACTCCTCTATTGAATTACTTTTTTTGAGGAGTGTGGTTTCCACCACTTCTTCTTTCCATATCTCCACTTGGTACTGTGCAACTATGCTCTTGATAGGCTAGTTGGTGGTTTTAATTGTCTATTTTCTTTCCTTTGATTTAATTTTTGTGCTGTAACTGACTTGGTCATTAGCGAGGTTGATGTGCTCTTTCTGTCCCTGGCCTGGAGATGTAATTTAGCAATAAAAAATTCACAGTTTCAATGCCAGACCAGTTATTTACATATTATATAGAAAACCCTTTGTTGATAATATCTATAAACAGTGACAGTTGGGGAGAAGTAATGGATATTAGGCTAAGCTAAATATAGAAATTTGGGTAGTTGGTAAAGGTGGCACTAAAAAGAGGGAATAAGGTTAGGTCGGTGGGGGAAGAGGTATGGGGATGCTGGGTTTTGTGGCCTTTGTGTGTGTTTGGGTGTATTTCTGTTATTATAATGGAGGGAGCTATGTCAGGGATTGCTGGGGGCTGAGGGGTGGTACAGTAGGCTAGCCAGTGGGTGTTGAGTGTGTAGGAGGGAGGGGTACTGTGGTGATGGTTTGAGGAAGGATAGGAGGGGAAGGTGAAGACAAGGGAAAGAAAACATGAGAAGGGGCAGAAAGAGTAGTTGGGAGGAAGAACAATGGATTGTAGCACAGGAAAAGGAGGGACAGCGAAGGAGGTAAGAATAGGGATAACAAAATAGTGATGGTAAAGTTAATAATACAGAAAAAAAACAAGAACAAAAACACAAGCTACCACAACTAAAAGTTGAGTGTATTTGGTAAAAGTTCAGAAGTTATTCCTTTGGTGTCCAATCCTGGTATTGGTGTACAAGCAGGAGCTCTGATGTGGTCTCATCAAGAGAATGGCTTGTGCATAGTATTTGGTTCCTTCTGTCCACAGGGCAAATTGCAATTGGGAGCTGAGGTAACTCACTGCCAGTTCATGCAGGTGGTCAGAACTGTTGTTTTCACTAGGCAGCACCTGCACTACCCTACAGCTGCAATTCTGTTTGGTTGGCTCCTCCCCCAGCATTGTGGAGCAATTCAGTTTTGAGTACTGCCCTCTCTCCCATGAGACCACCTCCAGGATCCACCACTTGCTCTGCTTTGGGAAGTTGGCTTGTTGTCCCACCCCTGTTTTCAGACTTTGTGCCTTGCCCAACCCCTGCTTGGTACTAGTTCAGCTCTTCTGGGAGGTTGGCTTTTCACCCAACTCCTGCTCTCAGCTTTTGTTGCTTTTCCCACATTTGGTCTCTGAGAGTTCAGCCCTGAGAGTTCTGCTCCTGGCCCAAACCCAGTTCTCAGGGGCAGGTTCAGAGTTCTACCCCCACCTCTGCTGTTGGTTTTAGATTTCAATAAGCTGTTTATGCTTTCCAGTTTTGTTGGGTGCAGGGTTCAATCTGCCCAAGAGCTGTGCTGGATTATGTTCCTGGGGGGTTGGTAGGGGAGTCACACATGATGCATGATGCTCATCTGTTCATTCTGCAGATTCACACAACCACCTTTGGAGCCAGTTGGTGGGAAAAAATGGCCTGATGCCTCTATCAGCCTGGTGAGGTATAAGGGGGCTGGCCACAGCTTAGGGGTCCAGGATGTTGCAGAGTTTAATTCTGATTGATGCTGTATTTTCTGCTTGTTGAGAGAGAGGGAGAGAGAGAGAGAGGGAGAGAGGGACAGAGGGAGAGAGAGAGAAGAAACAGCCAGAAGGCTTTTTCCCCAGGGTGGGACATTCCTTGCTGCCTGTGCCATATGGGGTTTTCCCAGATGTTAAGTGCAACTAAAAGCTGTTTAAGGGCCAGTCTTTGAATTTATGTGCACTAATGTGTCAACGGGTTATTATTTTGGTTAGAAGCAATCAGAATTACCCAAGTGTAGCTCCAACATTTCAAGGTGGTTTCTGGAGTCATGGAGCTTAGGATTTCTGATTACCTACCCTAACTACCTTCTTGGATTTTTCTCTCATGAGCAGTCTCTATTGTCCACATTACTATCTGCATTCTGGTATTCTGAGCTCCCAGAAGAATCATCCATTAAGCTTTGCTTACAGTATTCTAGGGCTTCTCTAGCCTGTATCTCAAAATCTGCCAAATTACAAAAGCTTTTGAACCACATTGTCACATAGTCATAGCAACGGCCGCATTTGTGGTACCAATTTTCTGTAGTAGTCAGACTTTCTTGTTGCTGTGGCCAAATTCTAGAGTGAAACAACTTAAAGGAGGAAAGATTTATTTCAGCTCATGGTTTCAGAGGTTTCCATCCATCACAGATGGGAGGGCATGGTGGAGCAGAGCATCTCACATCATGGTGACTAGGAAGCAGAGAGAGAATGCCTGTGCTGTAGGCTTTCTCCTCTTCCCTTTTTATTCTATCTAAACCCCCCATCCCATGAGATGGTGCCACCTACATTCAGGGTGAGTCCTATCCCCTTGGTTAATCCTTTCTGGAAAAACCCACACTGACATACTGAGGTGTGCATTACTAATCTCCTAGGCAATTCTCAATCCACTTAGATTAACCATCACAGTCACCTACTAGTTTGTATTAGTACCTAAGACAGGTTTCCCTTTCCATGGAAATAGTGTTGTGTTTGGAAGACAGATTCTAATACCAGCTCAATAGGGCCTGATATTCCCTCTGATAGTAACAGAACTTGACCTCTGTGATGGAAAGTGCTGGTATCAATACTCTGAGTTCCACCTTCATCAGGCAGGAGTGACTCTAAGGTTTGGCAAAGAAGGGGAAGAGTATCCCTGCCAGAAGGTGAGAGAAAGAGTGTGTGGGGACTGGAGGAGGGATAGAGATGTGGAAGGTCTAGACTGAGAAGCTGAGGTCAAGCTGAGGGACATCTGACCCAAGCTGTTTCCTTCTGTCTTTCCTCTACTCTAGCTGAATGCTAAAGAGAAAGAGTCAACATGAAATGAATTGACACCTGTTCTCTTCTGGACAATGTGGTTTTGGTAATTTTTTCCTCCACCAATTTTATTTTCTCCTTTAATTCAAAGGCCCACACCTCATACAAGAAGTTGGAGGTCTCTGCAGTTAGCTGAAGACACTGTGACTGTCAAGGGAAAGGTCATGAAGTAAGGGTTCTTCCCACTTCTCATCCTCATGGTGCCTTCTGACTCTGTCTATGTGAAGGTCAACAATGACAGCCTGCAACAATCCCAAACTGGGCCAGCCACTTTGCAAGACAGGTAATATACTAGCAAGGTAGAAATGCTACTGGTCAATGAGTTTTCATGCCCTATTTTCCTAGCTGCTTGCTCCCTGGAATGGCATCCAAAACCTTGGCTCCAGCCTACCAGGCTTTGGAACTGTACATGCTAAAGCCTTTGGAATGGAGGCATTCACCAGTGTGCACATCTGGGCATGAAGCTGAATTCAGTAACTTCCAGTGGACTCTGGCATTTAGCAGTTTTAGGACTGCTAACATTGACAAGGACTTGGGTGTCTTTACAGAAATCTCTCTCCAGAGGGAGCTTCTCAGTCTGTCAGTGCCAGCAGCCCAAGGCGAGAGAAGGAGCCTTCACTATAGTCTGACAAAGTAAATGAAGTCATGACTAAGTTCAGTGAATAAGCACAGCCCAGCAAATCCATATGTCAGTCAGACATGGAATGATGCTTTCTGTCTATGATCTACTGAAACCCAGAGAGAATAGTGAACAACTGAATGCTTCTTATCTCCCCAGCACTATGGCTGCTTCATAGCACTCATAATTCAGGTTGCAGAAACAAAGAAGGCAGATAAAGCCATCCAACATTTCCCTCCTATCTCCCCGATTCCTTAGGGACTCTTGAATAATAGCAACAACCATCTTGAATATTTATTAGATGCCAGAAATGTTGTACATTGGTTTATTTAACCTTTACATTAACCCAATGATGTATTATTCTTATTTAACTTTTAAGCGACGACAACTAATCCCAGCAATATTATCTTGATCATGGAAACACAACTAGAAAATGGCCAAACAAAACTGTTAAGTCTTTCTGACTTCAATGTTCATAGTCTTCATGACTGTCATGTCGCTTCTGATACCCTTATAATTCTACTTTCCCAGAGTTTTGATAAAGGAGTTATAGCTATACACTCAGCATCCAAAGGGCCTGAATTATCTAGGATATCCTGTAACTGCTTAAGACCTGAATATCTTATGCAAATTACTATTTGTTCTTTGTTTGAGCGAAAAACATCCAAGACTGACACAGCAACTCCACAGTGTTGAGTAGGTAATATCAGAAACTGAAGTATGCGTTTTGAGGGGATATAGATAAGTCATACCTCATGCTTTACAAAATGAAAATCTTCATGCCCTGCTCCAGATCTATATAGTATATAGGAAACTCAGGGGTCAATAAACTTTTTAACTCAGAAATCCAGGTGATTCTGATGAAGTCTCAAGTTTGAGAACTTCAGAAACCTAACTTTTAGAAGGAAAAGTTGCTTTCCAATAACCCACTCCATCTCACCCAAATTTTTCCTTAGGATGTGGCCAGCTATCAGTAATGTTGCTTTGTCTTCTATTTGTAGATTTTCACCCTATAGTTACACCTGATGTTCAAGAAAATTACCTGGAAGGGGACGTGACTTAGAAGCATAAGTTAGGGAATCATGGTGTCTTGGCCATGATATTATCTAATTAGACCCTGATTTGACTTGGTTTTCCCTGAATTCATAAATTATCTGTCTCTAAAACAGCCAAGCTGAAGTATTTATAGCTCAAGGAAACCAGCCACAGCACAGCTTTAAAAAATCTGTAGTTTGCATCAGTACATAGTGAAAAATGTAAAGGCTCATATGTTTCTAGAGGAAAAAAAAGAAAGAGAAAGAAAAGGGCAGAGAACTTCTCAGAATGACATGTCTGATTTATTCAAGCTTGTAAATATAGAAATCCAGACTGCTTGTTAAACTCAAAATAGTAATACTGCGCCTATCTAGCAAGGATTAGAGAACATATTTAGATTCAAACCTAACCTATGTGGAAGAATCATGAGAAGACACTTCTAGCAGGTACCTGGAATTGGTGTTTACATCTGGTGAATGCCATGGCTAGATTTTCATTATACCTTTTTCAATCAATCACGTTTTGTCTCTGATGTTCAAGAGGTTTGGCTTCCGGGGGTAAACCTGCAATTAAGTTGCCAGTGGTATTAAGGTAATGTAAAGGACATAGTGATGAATTTAATAATATGGTGGTCTGGCGATGGGTTGGTACCTAAAGTAATGAAACATCAGGACAAAGTGCAGTATGTGCTCACTTGCATCATTAAAGCAACTCCAGGGGAATCAAGAACCAGCACCGAGACTTTCTTCAGTGCACTAAATGACTGCTCTTGAACTAAAAGCTCTCCAGCTCTTATCCTGGGATGATAGATCAGAACTAAAACTCTTGCATCTAAGGAAAAACAGAGTGCTCCATCAAGTCTAAACTAGATCAAGCTTGTTATCACGGATGCGTACACACTACTAACAAAGTCAGACTAGTTATTAAAATGTGAAATATGGCTCCAAATGCAAGCGATGCAGATATTCCATAAAGGCCAAACCAAGATCAAACTTTACTTAATTCTTAAGTAAATCCTCAAGTGAAATAGGCTCTTTATTCCATTACCAGGCTTTGCTCAATGCTATTTACATCTAATTATGTTTTTAAAAGTCATTTTTGGGATCTAAATTACCTATAAATACAGGGCTACTCAAGGGATTTCTCTAAGATATATTCCCATTATTTTTATTCCTTTGTCTTGAGCTATGAGAAAAACAAATTGGAGTTTGAAAAGTTATCTCAAAACACACTTTCTTCCAGATTGTCTTTTTGTGTTTGCATTTTGAGAGTTCTCAAAGTGGACTTGATGTATGTATTCATAAAATTCAATGAGTAATTGTCCAGACTCTTTGTGCTATGTATATAGGAGAAGAGAAATGACATCTGAAAGGATAATGAGTGAAAAGGAGGAAGGAAAAGAGGAAAGAAAAGGGAGTACAAAGGGAAAGTTGGTGAAAACAGAAAAGAAAAAAAAGAGGAGCTAAAAGAAAAGGAGGAAAGAAAAACTTAAAAATAAACTAATATCAAGAGGTCGTGAAGCATGACCATTCTAAGAGGAAGAATCTGAAAGCTCCTAAATTACTGTCCATTAACCAGCCCCTCCAATAATTCAACTTTTAACTTATTTTGATTTTGATGTCAAGACAAATGTATTCTCTTCTGACTATAGAACCTAAACCCCTAATAATTTATCTGTTATGCCAAGGATATCCACAAAGACAGAACTTTTCCATGGTTGCCTCACTATATTTGAAGATGGTTCCAAATGAAAGCAATATCATCAACAATTTGAATTATGATGAAGGATTTGTTGTTGGCAATATATAGTCAATTTTTGTTATGCACAGTAATTATGTTCTGTAAAGTTGCCTCAAACACAGAATTAGTTAAAACTGAACTATTGCTTCTAGGGGAGAATTCAGGGTCAAGCTCCTGCAAGCCTCTTTTCACATTTTCATGAACTAGTGAATATATAATCTTGCTTTATGTGTTTTCCTATTTATGTGGTTTTTTTTTTAGTGTGTGTGTGTGTGTGTGTGTGTGTGTGTTTAACACTGAGTGAGATGGAGTGGGTCATGGGAAAGCAATTTTTCCTTCTACAAATTAGGCCCATGGTTTCTCAAACTTGGGCCTGTATCAGAGTCACCTGGATGTCTGATTAAAATAGCTATTGTCCCCAGAGTTTCTTACATAGTAGGTCTGGATCAGGGCATGAGAATTTGAATTTTGCAAAGCATGAAGTATGACTTGTTGATACCCCCTTAAAACCCACACCTAAGTTTCTGATCTTACCTTTCCCTAAAGGAAACAGGCTGGCCTACTTAATGTCCACTTTTGAGCTGGAACATTGACATCTTATAGCATTTTCAGTAGTTCTAACCCAGCCTGATGGATGAAAAGTTTACTCTTAGACCCCGGTGGTAGAAGAGGAGAAAAAAGACATTGCAATACCCTCATCCACTATTCTCAGTCATCTTTCAGAAACTTCATTCTTCAGACTGTGACCTATAATCCAGGTGACAGGCGATGACAAACCAACTCAGTCACCTTCCTGCATGAAGTTCAAGGTGGGGGGGATGGGAAACAGGTCCCAAAGTGTCCCAAACCAACACTGTTCAAAAGGGAAACTACTTCCATTCCTTTCTCACTAGAGTCCATAGTCTGTGGTATCTCCTGTACTTCACAAGGCCCACCTGTACCAGTGGATCCTTTTTGGCACCAGAACTTTTATCTAAATAGTAGAAGTATACCAGAAAGTTGTACAATCATCTAGGAAAACAGTTCCAATTCCACATGCACTTGCAGAAAATATTGTTGAAAATAATTCTATGATGAGTATTTGTATCCAATCTACCCTTTCCCTCTAAATTATTCATATAATATGGTCATATAATTTTATATTTTATATATTTGGCTTTAAGTAAGACAAATAAATCTGTGCCTATCTGTGTGTTGCTTAGTACTGTTATCATTATGTCATGGAAATTTTCAAGCATGTTTTTTGTGGTTTAATTTTTTTTAAATGTTTCTTAGTTAAAAATATATTTTGTTCAAACTTTTAGTTGTTCTGATTTTGGTACTGAGGGGGAAAACATGACCGAAAAATCTCTAGGGAATTCACTCTCCATATGAAATTCTTCCTATTCCACTATATTTCTTTTATGAGGTTTCTGTGCTGAGAAATCTATGCTTGATTTAGTTAGTGGTATCTTTTGACTATGGGAATATTGTGACTCTTTCTCTGATCACGTGTTCCTCTTTACTTTAGTTTGAGGCCACTTTGAATAAATTTGTAACCAAGTTTGAATTATTGTGCTAAACCTTTGGACACTCATTTTAGAACATCACAGCTGCCCTTATCTTCTTTCTCCTGTCTCTCTTTGAATTGTATTTTATTTCAAACATTTCTATAAACTATCTTTAATTATCTTTGAAATAGGAATTGGGGTAAAAGCAAACAAATGATGTTTTTCATTTAAAGGCACTGCTCTCCCATCCTTAATAGAGACCATAGCATGGAGTCTGCACACTGAGCAGGCAAAATATTTGATCTCATGAAAAGAAAAGTTGTGCCTAGAAACAAACTGACACATGAATCCCATGAAGCTTACTGGCCATTGTGAGGAGTTTGGACAGCCAGGTCTAGTTGCCTTTTTGCATGGTGGGTATGGTTGGAAGCTTCCATTTCCCACATTTGGAGTTCATTTACTTGATATTCCTCTAATGAAGGAAATGGTCTTTCAAATGTGGTTCCTACTAACCTCCATAGGCTGTGATTTTGTCAAGTTCAACTATTGCTTTGGTGGCAGAAATATTATTAAGGTAAAATATCCAGACATGACCATTTTTAATATATGAAAAGCTCCTACAAATCCATACCAAAAAAGACAAGCACTCCATCTGAAAAACAGCATTGGATAGAAGAAGTATTCACAGAATCAAAAATGACCATAAATGTGTGAGGAATTTCTAGACATTCATTTTTAATAGAAGACAAGCAAATTACATAATCTATAAAATAATGTCTTTGGACACAGGTTACTCCAGAGGCACCTGCACACCCATGTTTATTGCAGCACTATTCACAATAGCCAAGTTAGGGAAACAGCCAAGATGCTCCACCACTGATGAATGGATCAAGAAAATGTGGTATCTATACACAATGGAATTGTATGCAGCCATGAAGAAGAACGAAATGTTATCATTCGCTGGTAAATGGATGGAATTGGAGAACATCATTCTGAGTGACGTTAGCCTGGCCCAAAAGACCAAAAATCGTATGTTCTCCCTCATATGTGGACATTAGATCAAAGGCAAACACAACAAGGGGATTGGACTATGAGCACATGATAAAAGCTTTAGCACACAAGGGAGGGGTGAGGACAGGTAAGACACCTAAAAAATTAGCTAGCATTTGTTGCCCTTAACGCAGAGAAACTAAAGCAACTGAGGCCAATAGGAAAAGGGGACCAGGAACTAGAGAAGAGGTTAGATCAAAAAGAATTAACCTAGAAGGTAACACACACACACAGGAAATTAATGTGAGTCAACTCCCTGTATAGCTATCCTTATCTCAACCAGCAAAAACCCTTGTTCCTTCCTGTTATGGCTTTTACTCTCTCTACAACAAAATTAGAAATAAGGGCAAAATAGTTTCTGCTGGGTATTGAGGGGGTGGGGAGGAGAAGGAGGGGGTGGAGTGGGTGGTAAGGGAGGGGGTGGGGGCAGGGGGGAGAAATGACCCAAGCCTTGTTTGCACATATGAATAATAAAAAAAATAATAATAATGTCTTTGGCCCACCAGAATGGCAATATTTTAGGAAAAGTTGGAAAGAGTGTGGGAAATGAATACTCTCAACTCATTATTAATTGGATTATAAATTGTCATTAGTTGGAAGGCAATACCAAAAATACAAATGCAGAGACTGTACCAGAAGTCTTCTTTTAGGTATTTATCTTGCATAAATATTTGCATATGCAAATAGATCCATGCATATGAATGTCATCCCCCCTTAATCACAATATTGAAGAAGTGGGATAATTAAACTCTTCATCAGTAGAAAAATGGCTACATAACCTGTGACTTGTCTGTTTGATGGAAAAATATGTAGCAGTTTAATGAGTCCTCCATACATCAGGAAGGAAAAACTCTTCAAAATATGGTCAAAAGCAAGATGCAGAACAAAATGGAAATAGTGTGTCCACATGTGAAGTGAATAAACTACCCAGGCGATGTGTTTGTGTGTATATATTCAAGAATGAGAACCCATAGAGAAGGAATTTTTTTGTTGTTGTTCTGTCTGGGTAGGGGAGTGGAATGAGGATAATGAGAGCGATTTTTTCCCTATAATCCTAAACTGAACTTTTTCATAGTTTCAACCTTATATTCTGTAATTATGAAAGAAGAAAGTCTTTAAATTAATGAGGAAAGATGAAAGCACTAAATAGCTACATGTAGAACTGCAATCTGGATAATGAGATTGTGGGTGATTTTTATTTGCTTTGCGCTGTTGTTCCCATTTTTTTTTACAATGGCTATATGTTATTTTGTAATCACACAAAACATTTTTTCAGTTTGATGTAGTTTCAACGTTCCTTCCTGAACACATAGAAGGGAAGATGAGAAGTGGCCTGTTTTAATCACTATGACTTCCGTTCTCATTCCTCCAACTGCTAGCATCCTTAGAGAACCTCTCCTCACCTACCCCTGACAGAACTTTCCTGGGTCAGGCTCTGTATCACAAGTCAACACCCAGAATCAGTCCCCGCCAGATGACTCCTACTCGCGAAATACTCAGGGCAGAGGCTCAATTGCTTTCTAATGTGTCTTTTCTGTTGGCAAACATTATTCCATAAGCCAGAATTACCAGCTCTGGTGGATTTACCTGGATACCTGGAAATTGCTTTTAAAGGAAGCCTATTTTTTTCTAGCTGTGCCCTTATGGGCAATTCCCATATCCATTTGGTCCGGAGTTTTGACAAGTTGAATCGTTGCCAGTGTCTTTGGAATCAGCTCCGTCATGTTTTTTTCATAACACCCCATATGGAGTATTGTGGATGACTTCCCATGGCCTGCTCACCTCCCATTCTGTGTAAGTCAAGGCATCCATGTGCAACACATGTTTTTGGGAGTGAAGAGCATTCCACAGAAGTAGCAGGGGTAACAAGGATTCTGGCTAAACAGACCTAACAGGATTCTTGCTGAAGACAGGCAAGGGTGGGCAGACATCACCTGGTGGGTAGTGGAGGATGAGGCACTGGATCAGATAACCAGGATGGTAAGATATCTAGGATGAGGATTTTGCTTTACTCACTGGATTTCACAAGGAAATGTACAGAGGAGGCTAGGAGAAAGTTCAGAAGCTGGATGAAGGCTTGGGCAAACAGACTCTTTGCTACTAAGCAATAGTGAATGAGAATTCAAGGTATGTTTGAATGTATGGACATAGGCTTCATTCATATTTACCAACAAATAAGCCAGGGGACCTACAATTTTATAGAAAGATCTGGTGGTGAAGCAATGAATTCCAGAATCAGATATGATGAGCAGCCCAGAAAGTATCAGGAGACTTCTCAAGGTCATGTGCTAAGTGCTTTTCTATGATCTAGTAGAGATTAGTTTGTGGCGTTGTGTGCTGAACTGTGCATTGTAGGGGGAAGTGAAGAGGAAGAGACAGAGAAGCTGTGTTTGTAAATTAGTGTCTGGATTAAAGCTCAGCTCTGAAGTGGGTAGGCCAATTAGTTGTCTGCTGGCAGCTGGAGAGCCAGTTGCATGGCTATGCACAGTGGCCCAGGGGCCAAGGTGAACTGTTCCCATTTTAGGAAGCAACAGGTGTCCTTATTTTTGGTGCCCATTTAGAAAGTGAAGACAGTCCTGACATCAAAGACTTCCAGATATAACAACAACACATTTGGTACCCTGCTCACCTCTCCCAAAATGCACTTTTTTCTATCCCTAAACTCTATCAGTCTTGATGAACTACCTGTCTGATGGGCCTGCCTGAAGAGGCATTTCAAAGACCCAGGTATTTCCAGCATCAAAATTTCAAAAAGTTACAGTAAGTATAAAAGGTATCCATTTGCTGTTTCTATTCTTCCCTCCCAGCCAGGTGACAATTGTCCTCTGTCAGAGATTTATGCTTATTCAGTTTAACAGAGATGTATATCATTTATCCATGCCACTTTTTAATATAAATGAGGACATTCTATGTGTATTTTAGTGGCTTGCTCTTTTCACTTGAAATATATCTTGGAGAACTTGTTATCAATGAATAATAGTTTCCTTATTCTTTGTTAACAGTTGTAGAGTGGCTCAATATGATTTAGTTATATCATTTCCCACTGAGGAAAATCCAAGTGGTTCCCAATCCTTAGCTAGTACATACCATGCTGTAATTTAACCTCATAGATGTAGCATTTCACATGTGTGCAAGAATGGCATTCAGATAAATTCCTTTAATCACCAACAGTTCTTCACCAGAGCATCTTTATTAGGGTATGTAGCAATTTACTCTCTGATCAGTATTGTATAAAAGTCTCTGTGTCCCTTTAACCTAACAATGTATGCTGTCTGATACTTTGGATAATTGCTAGTCTCGTAAGTGAAAAAAATTACCTCAATGTAGTTTTCAAATCTTTTTATTCAAATCTAAAACACACATATTAAAGTGCACAAATCACAGGTGTACAGGAAATGAATTTTCAAAGTGAGAACTCCTGAAATTAACATGCATAGGTCAAGAAAACAGTGACCCAGAAGACCCCTGTGTGCCACTCTCAGCCACGTCTCCTCCCCTAAGATAAACTCTGTCCTGCGTGATAATGTCATAGATTAATTTGTCTGTACTTGAACTTTGTATAAATGAAATCGTTCAGTGTATGCTTTTGTGAGTCTGGCTTCTTATGCTCCACAATAGCTTTCTGAGATTTAACTGTACTGTTGTAAGCAGTGCTTACCTGATCTCTCAAAGACAAAGTAGCTGTCATTCAGCTTTCTAGGTGCTAAGCCTAACATTTGTAACTGAAGAAACTCCCATTGTCCTTCAATGTTAGGTTCTGGAAGTTGTTTGAAATACATATTTCCTTCATTCTAAAACTCTAATAACTGCTTCCTCTTTACATGTGAGTGTTTTCCTCTGCTGGACACTTGTCTGAAACACTTTCCTGTAATCAGACATAGGAGACTGGAGCAGGAAAAGGGCTAACTGGCTTTCAAAAATTACTTGGAGTTGGAAACACATCCAGAAACAGAATTTGGTGGCTGGTGTAATTTAAGCCTCGTAAGCCTGCAAATCCTAGTAATGAGCTGTGCAATTGCTGCCTTTGAGACCTACTTGTAAACAGGCAGTTGAAGAGTGGCTCCCCCCTACACACACACCCTGCACGCATCAGAAGAATGCAATAGAAGCACTGACAAGTGCTATAGTGTGCATATGGTTTGTCCACATCGGAACCCATGCTGAGGCATAATTCCTCAATGAAGTAGTTTTTGAGGTGGAGCGTGGAGGTGTTTAAGTCACATGGATAGAGCCTTCATCAATGAGTTAATATGATTTCAAAGGAGAGAATGAGTCCTCACTCTCCTAAGACTGACTAATTATCAGAGTGTAGGCTGTACTACTTCCATTTGTTCCCTCCTTTCTCCTGCAATTCACCACAATGCTTCTGGTTTGAGGTCCTCATCAGAAGCCAAGCAGATATTGGTACTGTGCTTATGGGAGTCAAAATAAACATTTCTCCTTTATAAATTCCCTAGTCTTAGGTATTCTGTTATAACAACAGAAAACAGGACAGTAATGATTGTTTTCATAACATGTGTTTAAGAAAAAAAGATTCTCCATTCAAATGAACCCTAGAGACTGCTCTTACCTTCAGTAGTTACCCTTTATCTTAATATGTTAATCAGTCTTTCATCATGGTGACAAAATACTTGAGCAAAGCAACTTAAGGGAGGAAAGACTTATTTTGGCTATGGTTTCAACCCATAGTCCTTTTTTCCATTGCTTCTGGGATCATGGTGAGGTAGGCATTGTGATGGTGGAGCATGTGACAAAGGCTTCTCACCTCAAAGCCAGCAAGAAGCAGAGGAGGAGAGAGAGAGACAGAGACAGAGACAGAGACAGAGAGAGTATGCCTGCACTCACTCGTTTTCTCGTTTTCTCCTTTTGCCTCTTTATTCCATCTGGGAATATTCCCTTGTCTATGAGATGGTGCCACCCACATTCAGGGTAAGTTTCCCCTTAGTTAATCCTCTGTGGAAATACCCTCATAGACAGACCTAGAGGTGTGCTTTACCAATCTCAACAATCACATTTAATATCTCAATAAAATGACTCACATTCCCTTTCCATCCCTTGTGATAAGTCTGTTCCTGGCATTTCTGCAGATTGCTGGGGAGCTTCAACTCTTCTGGTAAGGCCATAGGATGTTCTTTTTCCAAACCTTGCCTAGGTTCTCTCTCGCTGACTACTTTTGCATAGGAATACTCTCACTTCCACCCCGCCATGGAGAAATACCAATGTGGGATGAAACTTCATTTCATGTCTTTAGGTGCTATTTCTATTTACTATTTGGTAAATTCTCTGTTATATACACTTTTCCCTTGGTTTGCTATCTTGTTTTATTTACATTTTTGAGGCCTTCATGTTCCCTATTTCAAGAATCTCTTTTTACACTATGGAGATTTTTGTTCACAAGTTTGTGTATATTTTTCTCAATTCTCATTTGTGTTTTAACAATTAGAAGGGCATTCCCAATACTAGATTATAGCACACTATTTATTCATCCCCTTCTAATGAATTAATTTATTTAATTTCATGTTGATTCATTGTGGATTGTCATATGGAATATGAAGTCAATATAAAATGTTCCCATTCCATTAAGCAGACCATTTTTCCATGATGATTGAGAAGAAACCTTCATTATATATTAAAGTCCTCACTGTATTAGAGTGCATTTCTAGACTTAAAAACTTCAGTTCCATTGGTCTATTCATGCATCAAAACCACCTGGTTTTAATTCTACAGCCTTAGAAAAAGTTTTTGTATTTGGTAGGTTGTATGCATGTTCATTCCTTTTAATTTTTAGAATTTCCTAGGCTTTTCTGATTTATATTTGCATATGAATATTACAATTGACCTAATTCACAAAAAACAACAACCAAACCCACAATTGTTGGAGAATACTCTTACCTTATTGTTGACTTCAGCAGGGACTTTGCTAATGTTGTCACATTAAGAATGATGGGAGGGTGATGGAATAATTTTAGCATCATTTTAAAGAAGTATTTATTGATTTACCTCTTTTATAAATGGATAGCGAATGTTGTTAAGTGCTTTAAATTGTTATACAAAAGTCTGTGGGTATATATTTATTTAGACCAGTTTATGTCCTGAACTTAATTGACTTTTTAACATTAAACGTCTTCAAAAATTTTTATTATTATATATCAACTGCATGAAAGGAGCTTCATTCTGATATTTCTGTAATGCATATAATGCACTTTGATCAAAATTTCCCTCTCTATTACTCTTTCATATCCTTCCCCTACATTTTAAAATAATTTAGTGGATTTTATTATTCTATTTTCAGGTACACATAAAAAGTATTTTGGCCACATTTATCCCCTCATCAACCTCTCCTCTTTCCCTGCCCCCTGCCTATAGTTCTCTAGAAACAATCCCATTTTACACTCATGTCTTTTATTATTATGTTTTGTGTGTGGGTGTGTGAACTCAAGGGGTCGTGCTTCCTAAGGAGGCACTCTACTGCTTGAGCCTTACCTCCAGCCCATTTTGCTCTGGTTATTTTTGGAGACAAGTTCTCACTTTTTGTCCAGATTTGCCTGGACCATGATATTTTATGCTTCCTGCCATAGATAGGATGACAGGCATGCCCCACACTTGGCAATTGCCCTTGAGATGGGGGTCTCACAAATATTTTTGCCCAGGCTGACCTGGAAACATGATCCTCCCAATCCCAGTCTCCCATGTAAAGGTGTGAGCCACAAGCTCCTGGCTCTTTCATTATTTCTTAGGCCTATGGTTCACATAGGAGAGAGAACTTGCAGCATTTTCTTTGTGGGACTGGCTTAATTCCCTTAATGTGACAATCTCTAGTTTCACGCATTTTCCTAAAAATGACACAATTTATTCTTTTTACAATTGAATCATCCTCTGTTGTGTATCACATTTCCTTTATCTATTTTCCGGTTGATGGATACCCAGGAAGATTCCTCTTATTCCTGCTTATTTTTCTAAACATTCACAGATAGATTGTTTAAAAGTGAATTGCTCAGTTTCCATGTGTATGAATATTTTCTGTAGTTTCTTTTGCAACTGACTTCTAGTTTTTTCTGTTGTGGTCTGATAAAATACAGGAAGCTATTTCAATTTTATGTCCTTTTAGGGACATAAATATATTTTTTGGAGAAAGTCCCATGAACTGTTTAGAAGACTGTGTATTCTGCGGCTGTTAAGTAGAATTTTTCAATGTCTATAAAGTCCATTTTATCTAGAGTGTCATTTGATTCTGAAGTTTCTGCTTGATTTTTTTGTTTTCGTTACCTATCTGTTGGTAAGAAAAAGAATTCAACTTTGACTTCTTTTTCTATGATCGGGAATTTTTTCTTTTAGATTATTTTTCAGATAAAGTCTCACTTTTTGTATTCTGGGACCACAATCCTCTTACCTACATCTCCCGTGAATGGGCTTTATAGCACGAGCTATAGTGCTCAGTTTGTTTGTTGAGATGGGTGTCACTACGTTTTGCCTATGTTCCCAGCTACTCAGGAGGAAGAGCTTAGGAGAATCACAGTGACACCTCATCTCAACAAATAAGCTAGGCATGATGGTGTTGGGTATTTTTTTTTTTCGATTCCTGGTGCTGATTTTCTTTTAATTCATATGTGCATACAATGTTTGGGTCATTTCTCCCCCCTTCCCTCAACCCCTCCCTTGCCCTCCCCACCCCTTCCCTCTCCCCCCCACCCCCTCACAACCAAGCACAAACTATTTTGCCCTTATCTCTAATTTTGTTGAAGAGAGAGTATAAGTATTAATAGGAAGGACAAAGGGTTTTTGCTAGTTGAGATAAGTATAGATATACAGGGAGTTGACTCACATTAATTTCCTGAACATGTGTGTTACCTTCTAGGTTAATTCTTCTTGATCTAACCTTTTCTCTAGTTCCTGGTCCCCTTCTCCTATTGGCCTCAGTTGCTTTAAAGTATCTACTTTAGTTTCTCTGCGTTGAGGGCAATAAATGCTATCTAGTTTTTTAAGTGTCTTACCTATCTTCATTCCTCCCTTGTGTGCTCTTGCTTTATCATGTGATCAAAGTCTAATTCCCTTGTTGTGTTTGCCCTTGATCTAATGTCCCCATATGAGGGAGAACATATGATTTTTGCTCTTTTGGGCCAGGCTAACCTCACTCAGAAGGATGTTCTCCAATTCCATCCATTTACCAGCAAATGATAACATTTCGTTCTTCTTCATGGCTGCATAAAATTCCATTGTGTATAGATACCACATTTTCTTAATCCATTCGTCAGTGGTGGGGCATCTTGGCTGTTTCCATAACTTGGCTATTGTGAATAGTGCTGCAATAAACATGGGTGTGCAGGTGCCTCTGGAGTAACCTGTGTCACAGTCTTTTGGGTATATCCCCAAGAGTGGTATTGCTGGATCAAACGGTAGATCAATGTTTAGCTTTTTAAGTAGCCTCCAAATTTTTTTTCAGAGTGGTTGTACTAGTTTACTTTCCCACCAGCAGTCTAAGAGGGTTCCTTTTCCCCTGCATCCTCACCAGCACCTGTTGTTAGTGGTGTTACTAATGATGGCTATTCTAACAGGGGTGAGGTGGAATCTTAGTGTGGTTTTAATTTGCATTTCCTTTATTGCTAGGGATGGTGAGCACTTTTTTATGTGTTTTTTGGCCATTTGAATTTCTTCTTTTGAGAAAGTTCTGTTTAGTTCACTTCCCCATTTCTTTATTGGTTATTGATTTTGGGAGAATTTAGTTTTTTAAGTTCCCTATATATTCTGGTTATCAGTCCTTTATCTGATGTGTAGCTGGCAAATATTTTCTCCCATTCTGTGGGTGGTCATTTCAGTTTAGAGACCATTTCTTTTGTTGAGCAGAAGGTTTTTAGTTTTATGAAGTCCCATTTATCTATGCTATCTCTTAGTTGCTGTGCTGCTGTGGTCCACTGAGAAAGTTCTTACTTATATCTATTAATTCTAGAGTATTTCCTACTCTTTCCTGTACCAACTTTAGAGTTTGGGGTCTGATGTTAAGATCCTTGATCCATTTTGAGTTAATATTGGTATAGGGTGATATACATGGATCTAGTTTCAGTTTTTTGCAGACTGCTAACCAGTTTTCCCAGCAGTTTTTGTTGAAGAGGCTGTCTTTTTTCCATTGTATATTTTTAGCGCCTTTGTCAAAGACAAGTTGGTTATAGTTGTGTGGCTTCATATTTGGGTCCTCTATTCTGTTCCACTGGTCTTCATGTCTGTTTTTGTGCCAGTACCATGCTGTTTTTATTGTTATTGCTTTGTAATATAGCTTGAAGACGGGTATCGTGATACCTCCAGCATTGTTCTTTTTGCTGAGTATTGCCTTGGCTATTCATGGCCCCTTGTGTGTCCATATAAATTTAATGGTAGATTTTTCAATCTCTTTAATGAATGTCATTGGAATTTTGATGGGAATTGCATTAAACATGTAGATTACTTTTGGGAGTATCGACATTTTTACTATGTTGATTCTACCAATCCATGAGCATGGGAGATCTCTCCACTTTCTATAGTCTTCCTCAATCTCTTTCTTCAGAAGTGTATAGTTTCCTTGTAGAGGTCATTCACATCTTTTGTTAGGTTTACACCTAGGTATTTGATTTTTTTTGAGGCTATTGTAAAAGGAATTGTTTTCATATATTCTTTCTCAGTTTGTTCATATTAGTGTATAGAAATGCTAATGATTTTTCTATGTTGATTTTATATCCTGCTACCTTGCTATTGCTATTGCTGGTGTCTAGGAGCTTTTGAGTAGAGTTTTTTGGGTCTTTAAGGTATAGGATCATATCGTCTGCAAATAGGGATATTTTGACAGTTTCTTTACCTATTTGTATTCCTTTTATTCCTTCTTCTTGCCTAATTGCTCTGGCTAGGAATTCCAGTACCATGTTGAAAGGAGTGGCAATAGTGGGCATCCTTGTCTGGTTCCTGATTTTAGAGGGAATGGTTCCAGTTTTTCTCTGTTAAGTATAATGCTGGCTGTAGGTTTGTCATATGTAGCTTTTATAATGTTGAGGTACTTTCCTTCTATTCCTAGATTTCTTAAAGCTTTTATCATGAAATGATGTCGGATCTTATTGAAGGCTTATTCTGCATCTATTGAGATGATCAAGTGGTTTTTGTCTTTGCTTCTGTTAATGTGGTTTATTACATTTATTGATTTTCATATGTTGAACCACCCCTGCATTCCTGGGATGAAGCCTCCTTGGTCGTGGTGAATAATCTTTTGATGTGTTGTTGAATTCGGTTTGCCATTATTTTATTGAGGATTTTTGCATCAATGTTCATTGAGGAGATTGGCCTATAGTTCTCCTTTTTGGAGGTGTCTTTGCCTGGTTTTGGGATAAGTGTAATACTGGCTTCATAAAATGTGTTTTGCAGTTTTCCTTCCCTTTCTATTTTGTGGAACAGTTTAAGGAGGGTTGGTATCAGTTCTTCTTTAAAGGTCTGATAGAATTCAGCAGAGAATCCATCAGGTCTTGGACTTTTCTTTTTGGGGAGACTCTTGATTGCTCCTTCATTTTCATATTGTGTTATAGATCTATTCAGGTGATTAATTTCCTCTTGGTTCAGTTTTGGATGATCATATGTATCTAGAAATCTATCCATTACTCTAAGATTTTCAAATTTATTTGAATATATGTTCTCAAAGTTCTCTGATGATTTCCTGGACTTCCATGGTGTTTGTTGTTATCTCCCCTTTTGCATTCCTGATTCTACTAATTTGGGTTTTTTCTCTCCTCATTTTAGTCAGGTTTGCCAAGGTCTGTCGATCTTGTTTATTTTTTCAAAGAACCAACTTTTTGTTTCATTAATTCTTTGTATGTTTTTTTTGGTTTCTATTTCATTGATTTCAGCTCTTATTTTTATTATTTCTCTCCTTCTATTTGTTTTGGGATTTACTTGTTCTTGTTTTTCTAGGAGTTTGAGATGTAGCATTAAGTCATTGATTTGGGATCTTTCAGTCTTTTTAATAGATGCACTCCTGGCTATAAACTTTCCTCTCAGGACTGCCTTTGCTGTGTCCCATAGGTTCCGGTAGGTTGTGTTTCATTTTCATTGACTTCCAGGAACTTTTTAATTTTCTCTTTTATTTCATCAGTGACCCATTGTTCCTTAAGCAATGAGTTATTCAGTTTCCAACTATTTGCATGTTTTTTGTCTTTACTTTTGTTGTTGAGTTCTAGTTTTATTGCATTGTGATCAGATAGAATGCATGGTATAATTTCTATTTTCTTATATTTGCTGAAGCTTGCTTTGTGTCCTAGGATAGGATCTATTTTGGAGAAGGTTCCATGGGCTGCTGAGAAGAATGTATATTGTGTAGAAGTTGGATGAAATGTTCTGTAGACATCAAGTAGATCCATTTGATCTATTGTATATTTTAGATCTAGGATTTCTTTATTGATTTTTTGTTTGGATGACCTATCTGTTGATGATAATGGGGTGTTAAAGTCTCTCACAACCACTATGTTGGAGTTAGTATATGCTTTTAGGTCTTTCAGGGTATGTTTGATGAAATTGGGTGCTTTGACATTGGTTGCATATATGTTGATAATTGTTATTTCCTTTTGGTCTATTTCCCCTTTTATTAGTATGCAATGTACTTGTTTATCTCTTTTGATCAATGTAGGTTTGAAGTCTACTTTGTCAGAGATAAGTATTTCTACTCCTGCCTGTTTTCGGGGGCCATTGGCTTGGTAAATCTTCTTCCTGCCTTTCATCCTAAGCCTATGTTTATTTCTGTCAGTGAGATGGGTCTCCTGTAAGCAACAAATTGTTGAATCTTCCTTTTTAATCCATTTCGTCAAACGGTGCCTTTTGATGGGGGAATTAAGTCCATTAACATTAAGTGTTAGTACTGATAGGTATGTAGTGATTCCTGTCATTTAGTTGTCTTCGTTGTTTGAAGGTTTGATTTTGTGTACCTAAGTTGAGGTTACTTTCTACTTTCTTGCTTTTTCTTTTCCTGTAGTTTGGTGCTGCCTGCCCTTTCATAGTTATGTTGGGTTTCACTTTCTGTGTGCAGAATCCCTTGAAGAATCTTTTGTAGTGGTGGCTTTGTGGTCACATATTGTTTTAGTTTCTGCTTATCATGGAAGAGTTTTATTGTTCCATCTATTCTGAATGATAGTTTTGCTGGGTAGAGTATCCTGGGGTTGAAGTTATTTTCATCTAGTGCCCGGAAGATCTCTCCCAAAGCTCTTCTTGCTTTTAATGTTTCTGTTGAGAAGTTTGCTGTGATTTTAATGGGTTTACCTTTGTATGTTATTTGTTTTTTTTTCTCTTACAGCCTTCAGTATTCTTTCTTGGGTCTCTGTATTTGTTGTTTTAATGATAATATGCCGTGGGGTAGATATATTTTGGTCTGGTCTGTTTGGTGTTCTGGAGGCCTCTTGCATCTGTATGGGAATAGATTTCTCTAGATTTGGGAAATTTTCTGTTATTATTTTGTTGAATATATTACACTTTCCCTTTGCTTGCACCTCTTTTGCTTCTTCAATGCCCATGATTCTCAGGTTTGGTATTTTGATGGAGTCAGTGAGTTCTTGCATTTTCTTTTCACAGGACTTGAGTTGTTTAACTAATAGTTTTTTGGTTTTTCCTTTAAATGCCATTTCATCTTTTAGTTCTGAGATTCTATCTTCTGTTTGTTCTATTCTGCTGGATTGGCTTTCCGTTTTGTTTTGCAATTCTGTTTCATTCTTTTTTCTGTGGTTTTCCATATCCTGAGTCGTTTCCTCTTTAATGTTGTTTATTTTTGTCCTGAGTTCATTTATTTCTTTATTAATCTTGTTCATTGTTTCACTTTGGTGTTTATACTGTGTTTCTATGGTTTCTTTTATTTCTTCTTGTGCTTTTTCAAATTCTCTATTTTTGTTGTCTTGGAATTTCTTGAGTGTCTCCTGTACATTTTGGTTGACCACATCCAGTATCATCTCTATAAAATTCTCATTGATTACCTGTATTATTTCTTCTTTTAGATTATTCTTGTGGGCTTCATTGGGTTCTTTGGCATAGTTTATCTTCATTTAGTTGGAGTCTGGATCTGAGTATCTCTTTTCTTCATTTTCCTCTGGTTCCTGTACTAATTTTTTGCTGTGGGGAAACTGGTTTCCCTGTTTTTTCTGTCTTCCCGTCATTGCCCTTGGTGTTATTATTGTCCCTGTACTGTGTGCAATTATGTATTTTCTAGCTTGTAATAATAACAATGGTTATATTTAGAATGGAAGGGTGAGAGGAGATGGAAAGCAAAGAAGTTAAAGAAAAGGGAAAAACAAATAAGTAATAAAAAACAGAACACAGAAACAAACAAAAAAAGTTTCAAAGATATAAACAGGAAGAGATATTGTACTAATCAACAGTAAGCTGAACAGGCATTAGAGAGACAGAGAAAGGATTGAAAAAAAAAAGTAAAAAATAAATAAATGAAAAAAAAATCTCCAAGTTCAAATGCAATAAAGTTTCAGTCTTAATAATTTTGGTGTTAGTCCCATCCCTCAGCCTCCAATCCTGGAGATGGTGTCTCAGAAGTAGTTCTGTCGTCGTCTCATCAAAGGGGAAAAAAACCCAAACCAAATCAAACTAAACCAAACAAAACCAAACAAAACAACACAAAAGAAAACAAAAAAACCACCACAAAGTGTCCCAAGTTCAAATGTGATACAGTTTCAGTAAGTTTTTCAGCATGCAGGTGTAGTTCGGTTGTTGTCTCATCAAAGGAAGAGAGAAAAAAAAAGTCTGGAGACAGGTCTGTGAATGGCTATCTGCAGCTGCGGCTCTCTTGTGACTGCTGTCAGCCTGCTGTTGCTGGAGGCGTTATTTATGCTGATCTCTGGGGTGAGCTTAACACTCACCTAGGCCCTCAGGCTTTGTTTACTCAGAGTTCTGGGTGTGACCGCCACTGCTACAGGCTTTCCCCTTTCCAAGCACACTGGGGGAGGTGACACTGCATCCACTTTCTCAGGCCTGTGTGTTTATTTACAGTTCACATGGGAAGTGGGTCTTCCCCCCTCTCCTGTGGAGTTTTCCTCCCTCCACCACTCTCACCAGCTTCCCCACTCCTGGTTGCTGGGCGCGTGCCGCCGCTCCTGCCTTCTCCAGTCGGCTTGTTGTGATTGATTTCCCCTCCCCCCATCTTCAGTGCTCAGGGCGCCCCGCCGTCTTTGCTACATGTCATTTTTTGTTGTTATTGCTTATTATTCAGTTTCTTTTTCTTTTTTCCCTGCGTGGGGGTCAGTCTGTCCAGGGGGCTATGCTGATCTGGCCCACAGTTGTCTGTGGGAGTACCGCACTGCTTAGCTCATCACCTTGTGGTCTGAGTCTTCCCAAGCTGTCTGGGCACTGCCTTCTGGTGGCAGCACAGGAGCCCTCCTGGTTTCTCCATTTAATGTGAAGTGGAGATGCCATGCACAGGCTTGAGGTGTGAAGGAGTCAAAGTTTTGCCTCTTCTCGATGGTTTTTCCTGTGAAGTGTATCTCCAGCATTTCTCCAAGATTTTTCTTTAGGAGGCACACTTTCTGCTTCCTCCCTCTACTTGCCATCTTGGAATTTCCCCGGTGTTGGGTATTTTTGAGACAAGGTCTTGCTTTTTGCCCAGGCTGGCCTTGAACTGTGATCTGCCTCCTGAGTAGCTAAGATTGTAGGAGTGAGCCATGGGCACCTAGTTGATCTGTAATATTTTAAATAAAGTCTCCACTCTTTACAAAATTGGCTGATTTCCTGTGAAGCCATTTGGACATAGCACATTTTTTTTTAAGTTCATGCTATTCTATCAAATAAATCTGATGAGATTTTCTATCTCTTATGAAGTCAATTTTGTAAAAAGTATTTTCTTGAGATAGCCCATTCACACAGATTTTGAAATGCTGCAGATTTTAATAACATTATATCTTAGGATTTTTCTTTAAATCCCAGTTTATAAAGCTAATTTCCTCTTACTATTTTGTGTAATTGTACTTATTTTTCTTTAGAGTACCTTGTGATTTAGTCTTTTGGTTTTTATAAGGTACTAGCCTTTGAAACATTTTATGAATTTTAATTTTTTCTATTTTCAAATGTTCCATTTCTTCTGTTATCTTTATTAATTTATCCCTCTGTACTCTTTTGGTTTACATTTTTTGTTTCTTTTCAAAATTTTTTAGTCAAATGGTTCCATTCTTGTCTACTAACATTATTACTAGCATTATTACATTATAAGGTTATGAGCTATTTTCTGAATACTTTGAGTTGTACCTAATCATTTTGACAAGTGGCATTTGAATTATAAAACATTTTGTTGACATTCCCTTTTTGATCCATAAATTGTTTGTGTTATTTCTGGGAGAAAAAAGATCTTTTTGTTTTATGATCTTGTTGTTAATTTTTGGTTTTATTGCACTATAATCAGAGATAATATCTGTACAATTTAGCATTTTGTAGTTTATGGATGCCTTCTTTATTGTGTCAATTTTATGGTCTATTTTAAAAGAGTACCAGAGTAAAGAAAGAAAATATTATCTGTTTTCAGAGTACAGAATTTTAAAGATAGCAAATTCATTCTATTATTTAGTTCTTTTGTATGCTTGATTTTTTTTGTCTTTCATTATCATTGACTGGGAAAGGTGAATTACAGTTCAAATTATATGTGTGTTTCTTTTCCTTATTGTGTTTTTTGAAGTTTTTTAAATTTATAAATCCTGGTTCTATGCTATTTTGGGAATAGACATTCATAATTACTATGACATCATCATAAAATGTCCATTTTTAAATAATGAAGTCCTCTTTTCTTAGTCTTAATTTTGTGAGTTGACTTTCACTTTCTGTAATATTAAAATTGTGACAACGTTTTGGGCACAAAAGGTCATAACTGTTTGGTGTACATTACCTATTTGTCCCCTTTTTAATATATATTTTTAAAATTTTGAAATAGTTACAGATTTGCAGGAAGTTGCCCAGAAATGTGCAGGGAGATCGATGACCCCTCACTTAGCCTTCCCCAATGGTAATATCTTGCAGAAATGTTGTATTTGTAAATCCAAGAAATTGACATTGGTATAAACAACAGAGCCTACTAGAGCTTATCAATTGTATTTGTACTCATTACTGTGAATGTAAGGTTTTTCCCAGTTTTAACACATGTAGAGTTTTGTGTCTGTACAAGCACAATGAAGGTGTAGAATTGTACCATCACTATATCGCCTCCTTGTAAAACTCATTGCCCCCCCATCTTTAGTTTATCTTTAATCTCTGGTAGTTAGCCTGTTCTAATTTTGCTTCAAGAATGTTACAAATAAAATCATACTGAATGTACATTTAAAATTGGCTGTTTTCAATCACCCTGTGGTCTATATAAGTTCTTGAGTGTGATGACTTTTATTTTGAGACTATCCCAGACTATTTGTATTTATATTTGTATGTGAACATTAGAATTGGCCTGTTTGTTCCTGGTATTTCATGGTATGAATGTGTTACTTTGGTTAACCAATCATTAAATGAAGAAAATTTGAGTAGTTTCCAGGTGTGGGCTGTTATGCATAAATACATTATGAACATTCATGTACAAGTTTTTGTATGAATATGTTTTCATTTAATTGAAATAAATGACCAAGAGCATAAATAAGGATTATATGGTAAATCAGTGTTAAGGTTGTTTTAAAATATCAAAACATGTCCCAGCAAATCTGTAATTTACATTCTTACCAGCAATATATGAATGGTCTAAGCCCTCTGAATTCTTGCCAGTATTTGGTATTGTAACTACTTTATTTTATTTTATTTATTATGATAGCTATGTTGTAATATCTCACTGTGGTCTTAATTTGCAATTCCCTAATGGCTAGTGATAGTGAAATCTTTTTTCTTTTTGATAGTGAAATCTTTTTATGTGATTATTCATCACCTGTATTTCTCCTTAGGCTAAATGACTGCTTATGACTTTTGCCCATTTCTATCTGGATTACTTCTTAAGTATTAAGTTTCCTTTATGTATAATTTTTTTCTCTTTCTTGCCCCTCCCTTTCTCTCTTCTTTCTCTGTTTCTCTTTCTCTTTCTTTCTCTCTTTTTTCTTCCTTTCTTTCCTTCTTTCTTTCATCCCTCCCTCTCTTTTCTTTCTCTTTCCCGTCTCTGTCTCTCTCTTCCTTTTCTTTTCTGATGCTGGGGATTGAACCCAGGGCCTTACACACACTGAGAAAGTGCTCTATCACTGAGCTGCACTCCCAGCTCCCAAGTATTCTTTATGTATCTAAATATAAGTATTTTTATGAATTATCCTTTATACACTTGTAAATTCTGCTATAAAAGTGCTTCATTGTATAAATAACTTGAAAATATTTTCTGCCAGTATGAAATTTTTTCTCAGCTTCTTAAGATGGTCTTTGGCAGACCAAGACTTTTTAATTTGATGAGGCTCCATTTATTAATCATTCTTTTTTATGAATTTTGACATGAAATCTAAGAACTCTTTGCCTAGACATAGGTCCTAATAGTTTTCTCCTTTTTTGTTTCTAAAAGTTTCAGAGATTTACTTTTCTCACTTAAGTTCATCATACACATACTTAAACATGTAGGTTGATTTTTTTCCTATCAATGTCTAATTTTTCCAAGACAGTTTGTTGACTGTCACTTTTTAATCACATTTTTTGTCAACAATCAATTGTGCATATTTTCATGTTATTTATGTGTCTTCTCTAATATGTTCCATATGATCTACACTTCTGCCAGATCCAGGCTCTCTTCATTGCTATAGCCAAGAAACCCTTAATATATGAAAGAGTAAAATTTTCCACTCTGTTCTTTTATAAAAATATTTTAGCAATGTTACTGCCATGACTTTGGATACAATTTTCAGAATAAGTCTACACAGAGGTCATTGTGTTTTTGGTAGGAATTTTGTTAAACCTCAGATCAAGTTAGGAAAAATTCACATCTTTAGCTTGTTGAGTCTTCCAACCCAAGAGCATAGTATGTCTCTCCAGTTATTTAGGTCTTTTAGGTTTGCTTTAAATTATTTTGTTAGTATTTTGGAGTTTTTAGCTCCTTATATAGGTTTCGTTAGATGCATACTAATTTTAAAAGTATTTCATTGGGGGAGCACCTGTATATAGTATTATGTTTTGATTTTTTATTTTAGTTTCCATTTGTTTACTTTTAAGCTAAGGAAATACCATTTATTTTTGTATATTAATTTAGTGTTCTGTGGTTTAGCACATTCACTTTTCAGATCTAGAGGGGTTTATTTTTTTAGGTTTTTGAAATCTCTGTGTAAGCAGCCATGTCATCTACGTGATATACATCTACATTTTTCTCTCTGGTTTTTTGTCTTCCTTGTCTTGTAGTAGTCACAACTTAATGTACTATGTTGAGCAGGAGTAATTGCTTTGTTCCCTATCTTAGAGAGAATGCATCAGAGATTAGTGTAGAGTCTTTTATAGCTCTTATTTATCAAACTGAGGAAGTTCCTTCTGTTTCTAGTTTGCTGAGAGATTTTCATCACTAATGAGTTTTGCATTTGGTACAATGTTTCTTCTACATTGATATGATGTGACTTTTTTCTTTAATTTATGGATAGGATAGGGTACATTGATTTAGTTTTGAATGTTGATCAGCCTCACAATAAATAATAGTTGGCCATGGTATGGTGTCAAATTCCTTTGCTGAATTTGATTTGGCTATTTTCTTGATGTTTTTGTGTCTATGTATATGATACCTATCAGATTACAGTTTCTCTCTCTCTCTCTCTCTCTCTCTCTCTCTCTCTCTCTCTCTCTCTCTTTCTCATGTCCTTCTTCCCTCTCCCCTGTTCTTTTGTATTGCCTTTATCTGTTTTGGGTTTCCAGGGTAAGAAAAGCCCAATAAAACTATTTGGAGAGTCTTATCTCCTATTTTCAGAAAGACATTTTTGAAAATCAGTGTTAATTCTTTATTAAATGCTAAGTAGAATTCTCCAGTGGAATGATCCTAAACTCGAGATGTTTTTCTAATGATTATAGAAAGATACAGGAAACTGATTTCATCTTGTCTGAGCTTTACTCACTTGTGGTTTTCAAAGAATTGGCCCACTTTTTTCTCAGCTCTTGACTTTATGAGTGTGAAATTGGAATAATATTCCCTCATTAACATTTTAGCTGCTTTAAGATCTGTAACAATATTCTGTTTTTCCTGAAACAGAATATTGTTGTGTCTTTACTTTTTATATGTTGGCCAGCTTTGCTGGAAGTAATAAATTTTATTGATTTGTTTTCATGAACTGGCTATTTGTTTCATTGAGTTTTTCAGTTTTCAATTTTGATAATTACTACTCATATTTTTATTTATTTTCTTCTGCTCACTTGGGGGGCTACCTTAAATATTCTTTTTTCTAGTTTGTTTTTGAGGTAGAAAGTCAGTTTTATTAATCTGTGACATTTTCTCTTTCCTCACTTAATCATTTAGTGCTATAAATTTTCATTTCAGCACTGCTTTAGCTGTGTCCCACATTGTATCTTTAGTTTTATTCAGTTCATTTTTAAAAATTTCCCTTGGGACTTCTTCTTTGACCCATTTGTTATTGAGAAATATATTTGATGTTTAAATATTTGGAGACTTTCCTGTTGTCTGTTATTGGTTACTGCTTTAATTTCACTATACTCAGAGAACATATGCTTTATTATTTAAATTTTTGATGAGACCTTTTGTTTTATTTCCTTCCTTCTTTCCTCTCTCTCTCTCTCTCTCTCTCTCTCTCTTTCTCTGTCTCTCTCCTCTCTATCCTCCCCTCTCTCTCCCCCTCATCTTTATTTTCCCTTTGAATGCTCAAGGTTAAGATCTACCATAATGAATTTCCTACTGCAGTGAGGAAAAATGTGTATTTTGCTGTTGTTCAGTGGTATGTTGAACATGTGTCAATTAGATTATGGTTGATTAGTGAAAGTCTATTCTTTTATATTAGTACTGATTTTGTCAGTACTAATATTACATACTATTATATTAGTACTGATTTGTGAAGTTCACAAATATAATTACAGATTTTTAAAAATTTCTTCTTTCACCTGAACCCATTTTTATTTCAGGTATTTTGAAGCTCTTTCTGTGTGTGTGTGTGTGTGTGTGTGTTTATACATTTAAGATCTTCATGTCTTACTGGTGGATTGATCTTTTTATTGTTCTATAATTGTCTTAGTCCTTTTTGTGTTGCTATAATAGAATACCCAGAGCTGAGTAATTTATAAAGAACAGAGATTTCTTTTTTACAGTCCTGAAGCTGAGAAGCCCAAGCTCAAGAATTCTGTTTCATGGCAAGGGCTTTCTTGCTGTATTAACCCATGGCAGAAGAGCCAAGAGATGTAACAGAGAACAAAAGCTTGAGCTCACTCATCAAGCCTTTTTATGGTCAGCACTAACCCATTCATAAGGATGGAGTCTATATGGCAAAATGCCTGCCATTAAGTTATATTTCCCAGCATGGTTAAACTGGGGATTCAGTTTCTAACAAATGCATTTGGGGACACATTCAAACCAAAGCAGTAATATTCCTCCTTTTTTGTCCTACCTTTTTGATGCTCTGAAGTCTACTTTATCTGATACTTATGTGGCCACTTCTGCCTTTTTAAAAGAGTTAATGTTTGCATGGGATGTCTTCTTCTATCCTTTTATTTTCAGCATACCTAGTATTAGAAGTGAGCTACTAAAACAGAGTATATTGTTGGATCATAATATTTCATTCCTCAGTCTCTTGGTGTATGTAGGCCATTTATATTTGTGCTAATTATTGATAGGGGTTTATTTTGCCAATTTATTGCTTTCTATTCATTCTTCTGGATTTTTGTCGTTCTTGTTCCTTTTTCCCTTTTCTTACATTCTTGTGGAATATTTGAACATTTACATATGCTGAAATATTTGTTTGTACATTTTACCTACACTGAAGTTATTTACATTGGGTTTAGTATATCATTTTATGCAGTTTTCTTAGTGATTTCTGTATGTGCTACAGATACATATATAGTTTATAATCTACTAGTATCAGTGTTTAACACTTTGAGTGAATATAATAAATTTAAATGATAAATGTAGCTTATGTTACAGAGGCAAAATTGTACTGGGAGTTCCCCAATTATAATTTTAATCAAAAGTTTGAAATGCATAGAACAAGTAGCAGCCTTAAAGTGTTGCATGAACAAGATTCTCCTTTTATTCTCATGTCATATTTCATAGTCATATACAATTTAGGCTCTGCTGGAGCTGGGACCTAGTCAATCTGTTCACTAGGTAAGATATCTGTGGCATAATTGGTCCTATGCAAAATCTTTTTTTTTCTCCTTTTATTTGATCATTTTTTCATTTACTTACATGTGTATACATTGTTTGTGCCACCTTCCCCAATTTCCCCCACCCCAACCTCCGCAAAACTTATTAAATAAATATACGAGGACATTTTATCACTCTTATGCTTCATGGTCCCATGAGGAAGGCAGACACCATGCAAACAAAATGTACATAGGAAAGCTGAAAGTGCAGAGAATCCTGGCATGATGTGAGTCAGAACTGGCAGGAGCACAGAGGATCCGATCTTTCCAGGTACATAGTGAGAATGTGAATGTTCCCCCTTGACCTACTGCCTGGTACATTTTTAGTTTTAAATAATTGTGGAGACTTTAATGAAATACATGGAAGCACAAATCTATTGAACAGTAATTTAAAATATCCTTGCTATTAAATGGCCTCATTTCTAACAGACATGCACCCTTATTACTTTAAAGTTTGCTTTTATGTTTTCCAACAGTTTCCTAGAGAAGTCAACATGTTTATTTTCAGTGTTTGAATAAAACACATTTATATAGTTTCTGCCTCAATTTGGTGTTTTGAATTTTCTTTCCTGGAATTTTTTTCTTCTTATTTCTAATTCCAGTAATGAACTTCCTCTTTTCTTTAATATATATGTGCCCAGTACAGTGTTATGAATCTTGGAAGTTCTCAGCTGTGCACTTTTAATTAAACTCACTGCCTTTTCCATTTCTGGTTTCACTTGTACACAAAAATAAAAATGTACTCCTGTCTTTAGCAGGTGTCTTGGGGTGCCTGACAGTGCAGTGTGAGACTTCAGCAGACTTACCAAGCAAACCAAAAACTTCCTTTTCACCTAGAAAAAAAGGCCCAATTGTGAAAGTACTCTCAGACTTATCCTTTTTCCCTGCCCATATGAACAGGGAGCACAGCAAAGCTGGTTCATGTTTCTGCTTAAAATCTTATTGATCTTAATTTTAATTATTTTAATTCTTTCCTTTTGTAAACGTACCAAATAAGTGCATGTGACTCAATTTAGGGACCAAGTCAGTTTTGCATTAGAAACAGGCCAATGCTTGAGTGATTAGAAAGTTTCCTAGAGGATTATTCTGTGCAAATTGGCATTAGCACAAGATTTGACTTCAAAGGACAAAACTGATGGTTAAGTGGGAAAAAAAGTATTCCCTTATGATTAAAAAGTAAATGGTATATTTTATGCATACTAACAGCATACTTCTAATGCAAGAAACTTCCTCTGTCCTATGCTCTCTGCCTTCTGTGAACAAACAGTGAAGAGAGCAGAGACCAATCTCTTCTTATGGCTCCTTCTTCCTGGGAGGCATTAGGCCACTGTCATTCTGCTTGAGGTCTGTGACTGGCTACCAGTTCTCACACTACTGTTTGCTGTTCACAAGACAAAGAACTTGTAAGGGAACCTAATTCCACTCCACCACTAAGCACACATTTTGGTTCAGTTGAAATTCATAAGACCTATTGATGAAGGAAGTAATATGTTGTTTTATTTTTTGTTTTTATTATTATATTATTTTTGTACTGGGGGTACATTGTGACATTTACAAAAGTTCTTACAATATATCATAGTTGAATTCACCACTCTATCATTCTTCTTTATCCCCCTCCCATTCCTGGAATAGTTTCAGCAGGTCTCATTTTTCCATTTATGTATATGAGTACATAGTATTTCCACTACATTCAAGCTTCCTTCACTCTTTAGGGGACTAAGGTAGAAAGGAGAAAAATAGAGGACATGAACCAATTTGAGTTATGATACATATATACATGGAAATGTCACAGGGAACCTCCTTGCAGAGCTATCTTAAACAAATAAGGAAGCAGCATATAGATTTACATTGTGGCCCAAGCTTCTTTCCTCCATTGAATCAGCAATTTGGGTAGCACTACTGTGGTCCACTGTAGAAGGGAAGCTTCTGAAATGACTCCTGAAGAAGTCAATGATCTAGTTTTGTTTGGCAATAACAGCAACACATTCAACGTAGTTTAAAAAAATGGGTTTTGTGGGTATATCAATAAGGGGCTTCATGGAAACTCAAGAGTAGGAGCCATTGTAAATCTGAGGCTCCTACAAGTGAGAGATAGAGGAAACATCTAGATCCAAGTCCCTTAGTGATGACAACAGCAACACAGCTTTCCTCTATTTTGGCCTTGAAGTCAA
Organism: Castor canadensis; assembly: GCF_047511655.1. Lineage (NCBI taxonomy): Eukaryota > Metazoa > Chordata > Mammalia > Rodentia > Castoridae > Castor > Castor canadensis. The sequence continues at coordinate 90,907,028 of NC_133398.1, forward strand.
TCTCTTGAGGGTGGCCATAATTCAACATAGCCACTCTCTAGTATATCCCTGATGGGGAGACGAGTTAGGTTTGGGTATGTTTGTCAAGTGATAAACAGAGGAGACAACACACCAAAACACACAAAATAACAGAAGCATAATATTATTATTATTATTTCTTAAAGATCCCACAGAGAAGAGAGCAGCAGACTTTGTAGGGCCTCTGGGAAGGTGGGAGCTGACCAGGACTTACACATTTGACCAGCCAACTAGAGCACTGAAGTTTATTCTTATAACCCCCAAGGCAATACTGCTCTTACTTTATGGGGCTGAACATGGGCCTGGGATTAAGTGAAGCTGATATTATTTTAAAAATCCCATGTGTGATCTTCACCCTAATAACCCCACATCTGAATCAACTGATCTGGGCAGCTGGCCCATTCTCCATAGTTCTGGAAGTCACAATATGTATGTCCCTGTAGCAACTTTCAGACACAAATAATAATGTACAGAACTAATGATACTCAATCATAATGAAAAAGAAATATATAGTCTCAATGGCTTTTATCATAGCTCCTAAAATGTTTTGAAGAAGATATTCTTTTTCTGATAGCAATATCATAATGATTCTATAATTTTTTGAATTTATGAATCATGTCTTATTGAAAATCTGTGGTGGACTAAATATGTTTTATAATGAAAAAGTAATGTACTGTCTTTAAATATATATTGAGTGAATCACTAAAAAGTGAGTTTATCTAAGTTCTGGTTGACATTTTTGCAGCTTTTTCTTTGAATCCAAAGGGGAAGTGGGAGCAAAAATGTGCGGTTTGTATTCCCAGGTGAATTGTTGTCTTTGAGAAAAGTGGAATTGTGTAATTACCTTCTTTCTTCCTCCTCTCTCCTCTCCTTCATTCCTGCTGTGCTCTTTTTGTTCTCATGACTGAAACAAGTCTATTCTATGATATGAAAGGAAGGCAAAATGGGTCAGGGAAAAGGCTCAATGTTGTTAATTGAACTATAATTATTCAGACTTGTATAAGTCAAGGTGACCCCACACATACACTCCCAGCTTAGAATCCTGGGCAGAAATCTCAGCAGCTGGTTATGATTAAATGAACTATTTTATCTTGAGAATTGTAATGTGGGAGTTAAGAGTCAAATTTACAGATTCTTCTCTGGAAAACATAAGGGAAGAGTTCAAAGATACAGCTCCTCAAAGGCCTTGAGCATAAAAACGTGACTTTTCCCTTCCAACTTCTCCACTGCAACACCTTTTGTTACTGTCTCTTAATTTTTTATTCATTGATTTTATTCATATTTATTCATTGATTCAGCAACTCTTTAATGATTATCTAGTCATGCTTAATACTGTATTGGGTAGTAATAGTTCAGTGAAAACAGAATAGACATTTGCCAGAGGCCAGGGGGATCAAGGTAATGATAAGAGAGTATTAAATGGGAATAGAGTCTGAGTTTTATAAGATGAAAAGCATTCTAGAGATGGAAGATGTTGGTTGCACAACAGTATGAATATATTTGATACAACTGAACTGTATACATTCCATCCATAATTAGAATGGTAAGTTTTATGTTATGAGTATTTATGTTAATCACGTTTCATCACTGTGACAAAATGCCTCAGGAAAAAACTTTAAAGGAGGAAAGATTTATTTAGGCTCATCATTTCAGTCCATGGTCAGCTAGCTCTATTGCTTTTGGCTTGAGGGAAGGCAGAATATCATGGTGGAACATTGCTCCTCACCTCATGGCAGCCAGGAAGCAGAAAAAGAGATAGGAGAAGAGTCCCAGTACAAGATGCACCCTAGGAAGGCACAACACCAGTGACCTACTTTCTTCAGCCAGGCCCAGTCTCCTAGTTTCTACCACCTTTCAATAATGCATTCAAATTATGAATCCATCAGTGGTCACAGCCCTCATGATCCAATCATGTCTCCATGATTGGGTCACTGGGGACTATGCCTTCAACTCATGAGCCTTTTGGAGTTCACTTCATATCCCAACCATAACACCATTTTACCACAATAAAAATTGAGAAAAAAAAATTAAAACATCCTGAAACATGGAAAGAACAGACAATTACCAATAAGTTTAGTAAATAACAGAAGTATTCCTTACATTAGAAGCTGATAGGTCCTTCAGGGAATGAAATGTAAGGAGTTGGAGTGCTGGGGAGTAACTAACAATTTGAAATGGAGTGACAGATGGACTTCACTGAAAGCTAACATGTACTCAGAGGCCTGAGGAAGGAGAGTAAGCAAGCACATGAACATCTGTGGAAAGAGGAAGAGCATGTCATGCAGAGGAAAAACTGGACAAAAGCCCTGAGGTGGGGGTGCAGCAGGCATATTTCAGGTACTCTGAGGAGGCTGATGTGCAGGATAGAGAAATTGCAAAGGCTTCTCTACTTCTGATGGGGATAAAAATGTGACTTTTCCCTTCCAGCTTCTCCACTGCAACACCTTTTGTTACTGTCTCTTAATTTTTTATTCATTGATTTTATTCATATTTATTCATTAATGGTTATCTAGTCATGCTTAATACTGTATTGGGTAGTAATAGTTCAGTGAAAACAGAATAGACATTTGCCAGAGGCCATTGTAAACTAAAAACTTTATAAGGCAAAAATTGACACCTAACCTATGACCATCACAGCTCAGCTCCACAGCAACTGTAGAGTGTAAATAGTTCTTGTGATTCTGTGGCTCAAGACCACTGCCCAGTATCATGAGAGAGGGTCAGCCCACACACCACTAGCCTGAGAAAATATCAAAGTCAAAATTTGAAATAGGGTTTCTACTGAATTATTTTCACCACTGTAAATTTAAAAAGCATTTGTAGTACAAAATGAGGTGAGGAGGATCTTTTAGGCTGTGAAGACATTTGAAGTTTTACACTATAGATAGAGATGGAATAGCTTGGAATTAGTTGAAGTGGAGAAGAATAATCTCATCATCCCTCAGTGTATTCATAGATTTGGTTCAGGTACCTTGCAAATGCCAAAACGCAAGGATGTGCAAGTCCCATGCATAAAATGGTGTAGTTTTTGCATAAAACCTATACACACATCTTCCCACACACTTTATCCCTAGATTTTAGTTTAAAATTTAATATAATGTAAATGCTATGTAGATATTTGTTAGACTGTACTGTTTAAGGAATAAGGATAATAACTAGTCTGTACATGTTCAGTACAGATGTAAGCTTCCCCTCATTTTTTGGTGGTGCTGGGGTTTGAACTTGGGACCTCACAGTGCTAATCAAGTGCTCTACCACTTCAACCATGTCCTTTGCCTTCTTTTGCTTTAGTTAATTTTCAGGTAGGTTCGGTCCAGTCTCAAGCCACAATTCTCCTACCCATGCTTCCCTTGCTGCTGATACCACAAGCAGCTACCTCCACACCTGGCATATCAGTTGAGATGTGGTCTTGCTAATTTTTCTTTTGCCTGGTCTGTCCTTGAGTAATGATCCTTTTGATGCCTGCCTCCTGACAGACACTTTTTTGTTTTTTTTTTTTTTTGGTTGTTAATTTTTTTATTTAATAATTTTGGTAAAATACACACAGAATTTATCCTATTGATCATTTTTGACTATATAGCTAAGCATTGTTAAGTACATTCGCATTGTTGTGCAACCAATCTCCAGAACATTTTCATCTTGCAAAGCTGAAACTCTGTACCCATAAAAAACCAGAATTTTCTTTTAAGAATAAGGATTATTTAAGTATTATTTTTTTATGACAGGGGAAGAGACAGTGTAGAGAGATAGGTTGAAGGTGTAGGAAAAATGGAATTTCTAACATTCTAAGAACTTATAAAAGACCATTTCATCATTAAGTAAAATCAAATATTTTTGCCCCTTTCTAACAACTCAGTCGACTCCATCTACAGATTCGGGGCCTGTGGATACAGAGGGCCCACTGAATTAGGATCTGATTTGTGTTTAATAAACTCAGCCTGGCTTGGGATTAGATTACAGTTTGTCCAGAGTGGTAGCAGAACTCATCTGGTAGTAGGAATAGAACTGGACACATTTTTTAAGGTAGAGTCAAAAGAATGTCCTCACAAAGCATTATATTAACTGCAACTAAGAGCACCAATATATAATTGTGTCTCAACTCAAGGTGATACAATAAAGCTTCAAAAGAAGGACTGTGGCATAAGACAACAATAAAGCTCCACTCCATCCTTAAAAAATACACCAACCAGGGGTGGTGTCACATGTCTGTAATTCCAGCACTTAAGAGACAGAGGCAGGAAAACATGAACTTTAGGTCAACCTGAGTTAAGGTGAGATCTTTTATCAAAAATACAAGGACTAGGGATGCAGGTGAGTGGCAGAACATATACCTAGCAAGTATAAGGCCCCGAGTTAATCCCTAGCACTACAAAGAAATATCTATATGTAAATGTATACACATATAATGTATATAATAAAATGAGCAAATGCATTTTTAAAATTAGAAAATAAAGCAATGACACTGAAATTATGCTAAACTCCCATGCAGCAGTTCTATCACTCACAAGGTCTCCACCATGATGCTCTAAGTGATCTTATTTCCCATTCTTCCCCCAAATAAATAAAGATACAGTGCCATCTACTTTACTTTACTTTAATGTTACTGAAAATTGCATGGGAAGACATGAAAGACTATATCTCATAAGAAAAGTTTCTTAATTTTGCTTTTTTTGCATTGACTACTCTTCAGATGTGAGCTTTCTGATTCTCCTTCTATTGTCCTTCCCTGACCCTCACACAAAGTCCCTTTTCTGAACAGAAGAGTTAAGCTCTGGCTCTCAGTTTAGAATTTCCTTGCTCCTCAGACGCAGCAAAAATCAATGGCTATTGTCATTCATTCAATAGCTATTGTTATTCAAGCACAACTCCAAGTTCTAATCCTCTGGCCAAAGAGTTTATTAAAGTACTAACTCAACAAATACAGGTCTTTTCTTGGATTGAAGATACTGCTGCTAAGTCTATACAGGTAGGTATATATATATATGTGTGTGTGTGTCCACACATATTTTTAACACTGATATAAAAGGAATTTGCCACTTTATCAAAAATATAGAACATCAAATACTTTGGAAAGTTTCTTCCAGAAAGAGAGAAATAGAGTTTACAAAATGACACACTGGTGTCCTGGAGCCCACTCATACAGGCTCATGAGATCCTCTTGCATATGGTGCTTTTTCAACATCAAGTTCAGTGATATTGTGATGTTACTTGAAATCAACCATGAGGGCAGCATTTACACACCTGTTTTTCTCTATAGAATTGACTTACCAGCCTACTGCTGCATACAGCTTTGTAGGAAGAGATGATACCAAAAATTATAAAGTCTCACCTTTATTCTCCAGCTTGGAATGAAGCAGATTGAGAAGTGTAAGTAGAAGATTGGCTAAAACTATATAATAAAAATAAAATATTAAAAAGCTATTTGGTGAATCTATTAAAATAGCAAAATAAAATTGAATGACTTGGGACTTCTGGTTCTTCAAAGATACAGTATCCTTTCTCCCAAATTCTCCCTATTATAAGTAAAAAAAATTCTGATGTATTATAACAAACAAGAACCCAAAGTTTCTAAAAGGTGGAAAGAGAGCAGTTTCCCAAGATCTTGGGAATTTAAGAAACAAAATAGTCGGTCTCTGTGGTTTCCTTATTGCCTCCCATGTATCAACAGGGCAAGAAGATGAAACGAAGTGGAGTAAAGCAGACTGGTCAACACATTCATTCTCCCTGTCCATGTCCATGTGCTCTCCCTACCTACATGAGCAGGACTCAGTAAGAATGGAGCCTTGATCTCACTCAGCCCCAAGACGGTGCACTGTGGTGGGCTGCAGCATCATATTCCCCTCAACCCACCAGTTTGGCTCACTCAGCAGATACTCTGCCCAGACCTGGAATTAACAAGGCTGAGTAAGTTTGGGAAAGGAAGGGTGAATTGGCTTTCTGTTTGCCCCTTCTCCCAGGGCTAGTGGGGCACGGAGATTTTGTATTCACTTTTCAGCAGCCAAGTTGGGTATGCCTGGCCTCTGCTTTCTCCTGCCTGGTAGCTCCAAAGCACAACAGGGAGTTGATCTTACAACTGCAAGATACAATAGAGCAGAAGAGGGAGGCAGGGTCCCACTTTCACTGAGAATTGCATCAGGGAAATCTGAGCTCCCACCCAACAGTTTTTCCCTGAGGCAGTGTGAGTTGGCTTTGGCTTCTGCAAGTATTAGTGCTGCTTTGTAGGAAGTGAACTCATCTAGCCAGCCATCCTACTACACCTCAACAGAGGAAGTACCTGCTGTAAAAGGAAGATTAAACAGGATTCTCAGCCTCTAAGTATAATATCCAAGGTATCCAAGATAGAATAAAAATAATTAGTCATATCAACAATCAGGAAAATCATAGCTTGAATGGTGAAAGACAATCAACAGATGCTAAAAATAAGATAAATTCAATGCGGAATTATCTGAAAAGGATTTTAAAGTACATGCATCAAAAAGTATGTTTGAATCCCAATGAGTTTCATCACAGAGATTGAAAAATCTGCCCTAAAGTTCATTTGCAAACACAAGAGACCACAAATAGCCAAGGCAATACTCAGCAAAAAGAGCAATGCTGGAGGTATCACAATACCTGACTTCAAACTATATTACAAAGCAATAGCAATAAAAACAGCATGGTACTGGCACAAAAACAGACATGAAGACCAGTGGAACAGAATAGAGGACCCAGATATGAACCCACACAACCACACCCACCTCATTTTTTGACAAAGGTGCCAAAAATATATGATGGAGAAAAGACAGCCTCTTCAACAAATGTTGCTGGGAAAAGTGGTTACCCATCTGCAAGAAACTGAAACTAGATCCATGTCTATCACCCTGTACTAGTATCAATTCAAAATGGATCAAGGACCTAAATATCAGACCTGAAATTCTGAAGTTACTACAGGAAGGAACAGGAAACACTCTGGAACAAATAGGTATAGGCAAAGACTTCCTCAATAGAACCCCAGCATCCTAGCAACTAAGACAAAGAATGAATAAATGGGACTTCATAAAATTAAAAAGCTTCTGCACAACAAAAGAAATGGTCTTTAAACTGAAAAGATCACCCACAGAGTGGGAGAAAATATTTGCCAGCTACACATCAGACAAGGGATTGATAACCAGAATATACAGGGAACTTAAGAAAGTAAACTCTCCTAAAATCAATGAACCAATTAAGAAATGGGCAACTGAACTAAACAGCTTTTTCAAAAGAAGAAATTCAAATGGCCAAAAACACATGAAAAAATGCTCACCATCTCTGGCCATAAAGGAAATGCAAATCAAAACCACACTAAGATTCCACCTCACCCCTGTTAGAATAGCCATCATCAGCAACACCACCACCACCAAGTGCTGGTGAGATGTGGGAAAAAAGAAACCCTAATCCACTGCTGGTGGGAATGCAAGCTGGTACAACCATTCTGGAAAAAAATTTGGAGGCTTCTTAAAAATCTAAACATAGACCTGCCATATGATCCAGCAATCCCACTCCTGGGGATACACCCAAAGGAATGTGATACAGGTTACTCCAGAGGCCCCTGCACACCCATGTTTATTGAGGCACTATTCACAATAGCCAAGTTATGGAAACAACCAAGATGCCCCACTACTGATGAATGGATCAAGAAAATGTGGTACTTGTACACAATGGAATTTTACTCAGCCATGAAGAAAAATGAAATCTTATCATTTGCAGGTAAATGGATGGAACTGGAGAACATTCTGAGTGAGGTCAGCCAGGCACAGAAGACCAAAAATCATATGTTCTCCCTCATATGTGGACTTTAGATCTAGGGCAAATGCAGCAATGTTGTTGGACTCAGATAACAAGAAAAGGCGAGAGCACATATGAGAGATATAGGAATAGGTAGAAAACCTAAAACGTGAAAGCGTTTGATACCCCCACTCCAGAGGAACTAATACAGAAACCTTAAAATGACAGGTTATCACTAGCAGGGGGTCAGGAACCAACGTAAAGATCAGTTAGAGTTGAACCAACATGGGATGCAACACATGGGCACATGAGAGCAATAGTAGGAATCTTTCTGTATAGCTATCCTTAACTCAACTACCAAGAACACTTTGTCTTTCTTATTATGCTTATGTCTTTTCTCCAACAAAATCAGTCACAAGGGCAGAACAGGACCTGCCTGAAACTGAGGAGGGGAGGGGGGGAAGGTCGGGGAGGGGGGCAGGGTGGAGAAATGACCCAAACAAAGTATGCACATAAAAAAAAGTATGTTTGAATAAATTCTCTCAAATTAATAAAAAGATGTAGAACCCAATGGAAGTTATCGAACTGAAAGGTACAATAACTGAAATATACTCCACATCAGATCTATACAGATCCATTATAGAGCTAAGATGACGGGATAGAATAAGTGTATGAGAACAAGTAGATAGAATTTACTTGAACAATAAAAAGAAAATAGGCTGTTAAAAATGCAACAAAACCTCAGGAACCAGTAGGATGAGAACAAAAGATCTAATATTCTTAACATTGGCATCTCAGGAAGAAAGGAGAGGAGAGAACAGACAAGGAGAGAGAGACATAGAAAGAGAGAGAGAGAGAGAGAGAGAGAGAGAGAGAGAGAGAAAGAGACTAGAAAAAGTATTCAAATAATATGGCTGAAACCATCTCAAATTTGGTGAAAGACATAAACATACAAATTTAAAAAGCTATGAAAACTACAAATAAAATAAACCTGAGGAAATTCACAAAACACATAATAATTATAGTCTGAAAACAAAGATAAGGAAGAAAGCTTAAAATCAGCCAGACAGAAAAGACGTATTCTTTTTAGGAAACCCTGATTTTGAATGATATCAAATTTCTCATCTGATACCATGGAGACCAGAAGAAATTGCTCATCTTTCAAAATCAGAATTAAAAAACAAGTGTTCACTTTGAAATTGTATGTCTGGTAAAAATATACTTCTGGAATAAAGTGGAAATAAAGAAGATAATTTCAAAGGAAAGTTTGAGAAACCAGTCCTTAAAGAATGGGTTAAGGAAGTTCTTTCAGCAGAAAGGAAGAAATAAAAGAAGAGCTAAAATTCCCAGAAGGGAAAAAAGAATATTGGGGTGGGGAAAAATAGAATAAGATGTGATAGACTATTCTACTTCTCATGAGTTCTTAACTTGTATGTGGTAGCTGCAGCACCACATTTTTTTCTTTTTGGGAAAAAATTAAATTGATAGACTTCAAGTAAGCCTGGGAAGTACTAAAAGAGAGATGACAGAAATCACTAGTATCAGAAATAAAACAAGGATACGTCTACAGACCTTCCAGCCATTAAAAAGATAATCAAGAGATATTATAATCAAGTTATAGTTCATAAATTCAGCAAGTGGGAAAAAAAATTGCACCAACTGCACTAATTTCTCAAAAGCCATAAATGACTAAAACAGATGTTTTAGGTGAAATAAATAACCTGAATATTCCTATAGCCATTAAAGACATCAAAATTTTCATTAAAAAAAAACTCCCCTAAGAAATCACCATGGTTAGATTGTTTTGTTAGAGAATTTTACCTAATATTTAAAAGAATACTTAACATCAATTTTCCACAGTCTCTTTCAGAGAAAACATTCCCTTCATTTTATTAGGCTATTGTCCTGATACAGAGCAAATAAGAACAGTAAAAAAAAAAAATATGAGAAAAGTGGAGCCTAATATCCCTCATGAATTTTTTGTGTTGCTATTGAGATGGGGGTCTCACTAACCTTTAGCCCCAGCTGGCCTTGAACTGTGATCTTCCCAACCTCTGACACCTATAGGTGTGAGGCATCAGGACTGGCCTATATAGTGGCATTGTTAAATAATAAAATTATAAAAATGAAAAGTATATTAGTGTTGTAGTTGTTTAGGTTCATGGATGGGGCAGATGTGGCTATAGAATGGCAGCATAGGATCCTTGTGATGATGGAATTGCTGCACATAAGTGTCAGTACTGTATAAGTGCTCTGTGGAAATGTTCAATATCTGTATAAACGTCAGTGTGCTTGTGGGCCATAAAATGTTGCCAATGGAGAAACTTGGTAAAAAAGTACAGAGGAAGCACTTTTTTATAAGTTTATGTGAATATATAATTATCTCCAAGTAAAAAGTTTAAATTAAAATATTAAGAAAACTGAACAACTCTGGGATTCTGATTGAGGAGTGAAGTATAAAGAGTAAAATATTTATGAAGTAACAATAATATAATAGGGAAAGCAAAAGTTTAGAGTGAGGACAAGGAAGAAAGATTGAGTGCTAATTTTAACATCTTTTGTATTGTACAGCCAATTAATTCTAGGACCCTCTTGATGGAAATAATACTTTATGGAGTGATAAATGCCAATCTAAGGATGAACAACTCCCTTAGTTCACTTTCTTTGTTAAATCTAAGAAAAACAAAACAATTTTTATTGAAATTGTAGCATGTATAATTTGGCTAAATGTTGATTAATTACTTCTGTTTATCTGCCTGTTTACCTATTCTATGTAATGAATGATGTTTAATTGCTAAATTGCTCAGTAATAGGATTTAGGGTGAATTTTTACTTTGTAGTTTTCTATACTTCTTGAATTACTCACACAAAAATGTTACTTTTCTCCCAAAATATCACCAAATAGAAATCAAAATGTTAAAAAACTCACTTTACAAAGCAATAGGAAAAATAAAAATAAATAAAATAGGAGTAAACATAAGAGGACTTAGAAGCAGGCAGATAGGTAACTTGGATATCGGAATTAGCAGAAAGGGACTTTAAATTAATAATGACTAATATGTTAAAGAAATTGGAGGACATAACTGGATTTTAAACATGATTTAATATGTTCATTTTTCTATACCCACTTGTTTGACATCTGAGAATTCAAACAACTACAGATGGAAAATCTTTTTAAAACATTGCATATGTTATAAAGATGTACAAATGTTTTTCCTTGTATTGTCCTCTAAAATGTAATTTGATGACTACATTGTTTATACATTTCATTAGATACTTCAAGTAATAAGAGAGATGATTTAAAGTAATACAGAAGTATGTATGGTAACTGTAGGATCCTACAGATATGAAAGAATGACTGTATTTTTTAAAAAGGATAGAAAATAATTGAAAAACACATATCTGGTATTAAGAACTTAATGTGCTTAAAAGCAGGATACATGCAGCCAGAACAGATTTGTAAACTGAATGATCAGTCAATAAAAAATACAAACTAAAGTTCAGAGAGAGAGAGAGAGAGATAAAACTCAATATGATAAGTATAGAAAAAGTGTAATAACTGTTTACCAAACAGTAGAAATAGTCAAAAATATGTAAAATTCGGGTCCCAGAAGCAGCCCAAGTGGGAATAAGACTTTATTTTCAAAGAATGAATAATTAGGTCAACAAGTAGCTTCTTGACAAAGACAATGGAAGCCAGAAGGCAATAGAATGTCATCTTAACAATAATGAAGAAATGAAATTGCTAACTGGGATACTCTACATAGTGAAAATATGCTTCAAAATTTGCTAGAAAAGAAGGTTTTGAATGTTTTGATCACAGTGAAATGATAAATATTTGGGATGATGAATAACTGAAGTATCCTGAGTTGATCAATACCCTTTGTATAAATGAGCCAACATATTACACCAGACCTCATAAAGATCCATAATTATTACATCAATAAAAATGAAAAAGTCAAAGTTGTTTGCAAAAAAATAAAAGCTGAGAGAATTTCTAGTTAGCAGACTTTTGTCACAAGAAATACTAAAGGGATATTTTTAGGGAAAAGCAAAATGTACTGAGGGTACAGAAATTCAAGAAAGGTTCAAAAACAGAAAAAGTAAGTATAAGTAAATATTAACTGAAGAACACAATATCAATATTCTTTCTCTGATTCAAATGTATTTAGAATCAAATGCAAGATGATTATCTACAAAAATAATAGGGAAAATGTATTTAAAGCATATCAGAGGGGTATTAAAGATAATAATTTACATTATTAAGTTAGTAATAAGTGTTAGCTTAGTAATGAGTATCAGTAAACTATTTTACATGTGTCCACTTGTAACAATTCAAAGAAAAGTAAGAAAATGTAAAGCTGACAGGATAATAGAGGGAAAATATTTTTAATCAAGAAAGGACAAGAAATGAATAGAAAGGAACAAAATATTCAAGAGTAAGATGGTAGTTATAACCTCAAATATATCCATAACTACAGTAAGAATGACTAAACACTCCAGTTAAAAGTCTCAGATTGTCAGACAGAATAAATATAAAAACTATGCACATGATTTAAAACACACACCTTAAATGGAAAATTACATTTAAAAATACACCATTTAAACACCAACTAGAAGAAAGCTAAGATAACCGTGCTACTACTAGACAAAACAGAAAAGGCAAAAGTAATTCATCTCATAATGGTAAATATGTCAATCCACTATGAAAATAGAATAATTCTAAATCTGTAAGCATCTAATAGCATGGCCTCAATGTATGTAAAAGAAAATGGATACAACTTAAAAGAGAGATAGAAAATCTTATAGTCATGGTAGGAGACTTTAACATACTTTTCTCAAAAGCTAATAAAATAGACAGAAATTAATAAAGATACAGAAGATATAACAACACAATTAATAAATATGATATGATTGCTACCTATAGAATATCTGAAAAAGCAGCACATAGTTTGTTTTCAAGTTGCATGGAATATTTGCTGAAATTTCTAACAAAAGGTCTTAATTTATAATGCTAGCTTCCTCTTCAGGAAAAGAACAGCAAAAAAAAAAGGTCCAGGGGGAATTCCAAGATGGCGGCTAGAGGTAGGAAGCAGAAAGCGACCCTCCTATAGTGAAATCTTGGAGAGACGCTGGAGACACACTTTGCAGGCATAATCACCAAGAAAAGGCATAACTTTGACTCCTCCACATCTCCAGCCGGTGCAGAGAATCTCCACTTCACGTTAAACGGAGAACCGAGGAGTGCCCCCGGGGCCGCCAGTGGCCGGCGCCCATACGGCTTGGGAAGACGTGGACCAGGTGAGCTTCGCGGTACCGCGGTAGCCCCACAGACAAGCCTGGGCCAGAGCAGCATAGCCCCCTGGACAGACTGACCTCCACCCGGGAAAAAAAAAGAGAAACTGAGTACTAAGCAATAAGAACAGTTAAGACATGCTGGAAAGAGGGTGGGGCACCCTGAGTGCTGAAGATTGGGGGAAGGGAATCCTTCCCGGGACTGTAAATAAACAAGCCGGGCGGGCCGGAGAGGCTCTGGCAGGAGCGGGGCGCGCCCAGCAACCAGGAGCGGGGAAGCTTGTGAGAGTGGAGGAGGAAAGACCCACTTCCCACGTGAACTGTAAACAAACATGGCGGCTGGCAGGAGCAGCAGCACCGCCCAGTAAGCAGGAGCAGGAAAGCTTCTGAAAGTGGCAGTGGGAGGAAAACGTCAGAGGAGAGGGGGGAAGACCCACTTCCCACGTGAACTGTAAATAAACACGCAGGCCTGACAACGCGGGGCAGTGTCACCTTTCCCAGTGCTTGGAAAGGGGAAAGCCTGTAGGAGAGGCCCCCGCACAGGAGAACTCTGAGCAAACAAAGCCTGTGGGACCAGGTGAGTGCTAGCTCACCCCAGAGATCTGCATAAATAACGCCTCCAGCTACAGGCTGAGAGCAGCAGGCAGGCAAGCCACAGTTGCAGATACCACTCTCAGAACTGTCTCCAGACGCTTTTTTTTCTTTTTCTCCCTACCTTTGATGAGAGAACAACCGAATTACACCTGCAAGCCGAAAAACTTACTGAAACTGTATTGCATTTGAACTGGGGACACTTGGTGGGGCTTTTTTTTTTTTTTTTCCTTTCTTCTGTGTGTGTGTGAGTGTAGTTTTGTTCTACTTTATGCATCCCTTTTGATGAGACAACTACAGAACAACATCTGAGGCACCAACTCCAGGACTGGAGATTGAGACGGACATCCAAATTATTAAGACTGAAATTGCATTGCATATAAACTTGGAAGTTTTTTGGTTTTTTTTTTTTTTTAATTTTCTATTTTCCATTTTATTTTAATTCATTTTTATATATAGATATTACTTTCATATACTTATTTTTTTATTTTTTTATCTTTGATTTTCAATCCTCTCTCTGTCTCTCTATTGTCTGTTCAGCTTACTGTCGATTAGTACACTAACACTCCCTGTTTATACCTTTGAAACTCTCTTGTCTGATACCTTGTTCTGCTTTCACCCTCTTGTCTGTATATTTGTTTTCCCCTTTTCTTTAACTTCTTGCTTTCCATCTCAGCTCACTCTTCCATTCTCAATATTACCATTGTTATTATTACAAGCTAGAAAATACTTAATTACACACAGTACAGGGACAGTAACAACACCAAGGACAATGACGGGAAGACAGAAAAAACAAGGAAACCAGTTTCCCCACAGCAAAAAATTAGTACAGGAACCAGAGGGGAATGAAGAGAACAGATCCAGACTCCAACAAAATGAAGATACACTATGCCAAAGGACCCAATGAATCCCACAAGAATAATTTAAAAGAAGATATACTACAAGTAATCAATGAGAATTTTATAGAGATGATACTGGATAGGGTCAACCAAAATGTACAGAAGACACTCAAGAAATTCCAAGACAATAAAAATAGAGAATTTGAAAAAGCAAAAGAAGAAATAAAGGAAACCATAGAAGCACTGTATAAACACCAAAGTGAAAGAGAGAACACAATGAATAAATGGATAAATGAACTCAGGACAAAAATAGACAACAATAAAGAAGAAAACAGCCAGGATATGGAAAACTTCAGAAAAAAGAACGAAACAGAACTGCAAAACAAAACGGAAGGCCAATCCAGCAGAATAGAACAAACAGAAGACAGAATCTCAGAACTTGAAGATGAAATGGTAATTAAAGGAAAAACTGACGAACTATTAATTAAACAACTCAAGACCTGTGAAAAGAAAATGCAAGAACTCACTGACTCCATCAAAAGACCAAACTTGAGAATCATGGGCATTGAAGAAGGAGAAGAGGTGCAAGCGAAGGGAATGCGTAATATATTCAACAAAATAATAACGGAAAATTTCCCAAATCTAGAGAAAGATATTCCCATACAAATGCAAGAGGCCTCCAGGACACCAAACAGACCAGATCAAAATAGAACTACTCCACGACATACCATCATTAAAACAACAAGTTCAGAAACTAAGGAAAGAATATTGAAGGCTGTAAGAGAGAAAAAACAAGTAACATACAAAGGTAAACCCATCAAAATCACAGCAGACTTCTCAACAGAAACATTAAAAGCAAGAAGAGCGTGGGGTGAGATCTTCCGGGCACTGAATGAAAATAACTTCAACCCCAGGACACTCTACCCAGCAAAGCTATCATTCAAAATAGATGGAGCAATAAAAGTCTTCCATGATAAGCAGAAACTAAAACAATATGTGACCACAAAGCCACCATTACAAAAGATTCTGCAAGGGATCCTGCACACAGAAAGTGACACCCAACTTAACCATGAAAAGGCAGGCAGCACCAAACCACAGGATAAGAAAAAGCAAGACAATAGAGAGTAACATCAAGTTAGGTGCACACAATCAAACCTTCAAACAACTAAGATAACTAAATGGCAGGAATCACCACATACCTATCAGTACTAACGCTTAATGTTAATGGACTTAATTCACCCATCAAAAGACACCGTTTGACAAAATGGATTAAAAAAGAAGATGCAACAGTTTGTTGCTTACAGGAGACTCATCTCACCGACAGAAATAAGCATATGCTTAGGATGAAAGGCTGGAAGAAGATTTACCAAGCCAATGGCCCCCGAAAACAAGCAGGAGTAGCAATACTTATCTCTGACAAAGTAGACTTCAAACCTACATTGATCAAACGAGATAAAGAAGGACATTCCATACTAATAAAAGGGGAAATAGACCAAAAGGAAATAATAATCATCAATCTGTACGCACCCAATGTCAACGCACCCAATTTCATCAAACATACCCTGAAAGACCTAAAAGCATATATAAACGCCAACACAGTGGTTGTGGGAGACTTTAACACTCCATTATCATCAATAGATAGGTCATCCAAACAAAAACTCAATAAAGAAATCCAAGATCTAAAATATGCAATAGATCAAGTGGACCTAGTAGATGTCTACAGAACATTTCATCCAACCTCTACACAATATACATTCTTCTCAGCAGCCCATGGAACCTTCTCCAAAATAGATCATATCCTAGGGCACAAAGCAAGCCTCAGCAAATATAAGAAAATAGAAATAATACCATGCATACTATCTGACCACAATGCAGTAAAAGTAGAACTCAACAACAAAAGTAAAGACAAAAAACATGCAAACAGCTGGAAACTAAATAACTCATTACTTAATGAAGAATGGATCATCGATGCAATAAAAGAGGAAATTAAAAAGTTCCTAGAAGTCAATGAAAATGAAAACACAACCTACCGGAACCTATGGGACACAGCTAAGGCAGTCTTGAGAGGAAAGTTTATAGCCATGAGTGCATATATTAAAAAGATTGAAAGATCCCAAATCAATGACCTAATGATACATCTCAAACTCCTAGAAAAACAAGAACAAGCAAATCCCAAAACAAATAGAAGGAGAGAAATAATAAAAATAAGAGCTGAAATCAACGAAATAGAAACCAAAAAAACCATACAAAGAATTAATGAAACAAAAAGTTGGTTCTTTGAAAAAATAAACAAGATCGATAGACCCCTGGCAAACCTGACTAAAATGAGGAGAGAAAAAACCCAAATTAGTAGAATCAGGAATGCAAAAGGGGAGATAACAACAAACACCATGGAAGTCCAGGAAATCATCAGAGACTACTTTGAGAACCTATATTCAAATAAATTTGAAAATCTAAAAGAAATGGACAGATTTCTAGATACATATGATCATCCAAAACTGAACCAAGAGGAAATTAATCACCTGAATAGACCTATAACACAAAATGAAATTGAAGCAGCAATCAAGAGTCTCCCCAAAAAGAAAAGTCCAGGACCTGATGGATTCTCTGCTGAATTCTATCAGACCTTTAAAGAAGAACTGATACCAACCCTCCTTAAACTGTTCCATGAAATAGAAAGGGAAGGAAAACTGCCAAACACATTTTATGAAGCCAGTATTACACTTATCCCCAAACCAGGCAAAGACACCTCCAAAAAGGAGAACTATAGGCCAATCTCCTTAATGAACATTGATGCAAAAATCCTCAACAAAATAATGGCAATTCGAATTCAGCAACACTTCAAAAAGATTATTCACCACGACCAGGTAGGCTTCATCCCAGGGATGCAGGGGTGGTTCAACATACGAAAATCAATAAACGTAATAAACCACATTAACAGAAGCAAAGACAAAAACCACTTGATCATCTCAATAGATGCAGAAAAAGCCTTTGATAAGATCCAACATCATTTCATGATAAAAGCTCTAAGAAAACTAGAAATAGAAGGAAAGTTCCTCAACATTATAAAAGCTATATATGACAAACCTACAGCCAGCATTATACTTAATGGAGAAAAATTAAAACCATTCCCTCTAAAATCAGGAACCAGACAAGGATGCCCACTATCTCCACTCCTATTCAACATAGCACTGGAATTCCTAGCCAGAGCAATTAGGCAAGAAGAAGGAATAAAAGGAATACAAATAGGTAAAGAAACTGTCAAAATATCCCTATTTGCAGATGACATGATCCTATACCTTAAAGACCCAAAAAACTCTACTCAGAAGCTTCTAGACATCATCAATAGCTATAGCAAGGTAGCAGGATATAAAATCAACATAGAAAAATCATTAGCATTTCTATACACTAACAATGAGCAAACGGAAAAAGAATGTATGAAAACAATTCCATTTACAATAGCCTCAAACAAAATCAAATACCTAGCTTTAAACCTAACAAAAGATGTGAAAGACCTCTACAAGGAAAACTATACACTTCTGAAGAAAGAGATTGAGGAAGACTATAGAAAGTGAAGAGATCTCCCATGCTCATGGATTGGTAGAATCAACATAGTAAAAATGTCGATACTCCCCAAAGTAATCTACATGTTTAATGCAATTCCCATCAAAATTCCAATGACATTCATTAAAGAGATTGAAAAATCTACTGTTACATTTATATGGAAACACAAGAGGCCACGAATAGCCAAGGCAATACTCAGTCAAAAGAACAATGCAGGAGGTATCACAATACCTGACTTCAAACTATATTACAAAGCAATAACAATAAAAACAGCATGGTACTGGCACAAAAACAGACATGAAGACCAGTGGAACAGAATAGAGGATCCAGATATGAAGCCACACAACTATGAGCAACTTATCTTTGACAAAGGAGCTAAAAATATACGATGGAGAAATAGCAGCCTCTTCAACAAAAACTGCTGGGAAAACTGGTTAGCAGTCTGCAAAAAACTGAAACTAGATCCATGTATATCACCCTATACCAAGATTAACTCAAAATGGATCAAGGATCTTAATATCAGACCCCAAACTCTTAAGTTGATACAAGAAAGAGTAGGAAATACTCTGGAGTTAGTAGGTATAGGTAAGAACTTTCTCAATGAAACCCCAGCAGCACAGCAACTAAGAGATAGCATAGATAAATGGGACCTCATAAAGCTAAAAAGCTTCTGTTCATCAAAAGAAATGGTCTCTAAACTGAAGAGAACACCCACAGAGTGGGAGAAAATATTTGCCAATTATACATCAGACAAAGGACTGATAACCAGAATATACAGGGAACTTAAAAAACTAAATTCTCCCAAAACTAATGAACCAATAAAGAAATGGGCATGTGAACTAAACAGAACTTTCTCAAAAGAAGAAATTCAAATGGCCAGAAAACACATGAAAAAATGCTCACCATCTCTAGCAATAAAGAAAGGAAATGCAAATTAAAACCACACTAAGATTCCACCTCACCCCTGTTAGAATAGCCATCATCAGCAACACCACCAACAACAGGTGTTGGCGAGGATGCGGGGAAAAAGGAGCCCTCTTACACTGTTGGTGGGAATGTAGACTAGTACAACCACTCTGGAAAAAAATTTGGAGGCTACTTAAAAAGCTGGACATCGATCTACCATTTGATCCAGCAATACCACTCTTGGGGATATACCCAAAAGACTGTTACTCCAGAGGCACTTGCACATCCATGTTTATTGCGGCACTATTCACAATAGCCAAGTTATGGAAACAGCCAAGATGCCCCAGCACTGACGAATGGATTAAGAAAATGTGGTATCTATACACAATGGAATTTTATGCAGCCATGAAGAAGAACGAAATGTTATCATTCGCTGGTAAATGGATGGAATTGGAGAACATCATTCTGAGTGAGGTTAGCCTGGCCCAAAAGACCAAAAATCGTATGTTCTCCCTCATATGTGGACATTAGATCAAGGGCAAACACAACAAGGGGATTGGACTATGAGCACATGATAAAAGCGAGAGCACACAAGGGAGGCGTGAGGATAGGTAAGACACCTAAAAAACTAGCTAGCATTTGTTGCCCTTAATGCAGAGAAACTAAAGCAGATACCTTAAAGCAACTGAGGCCAATAGGAAAAGGGGAACAGGTACTAGAGAAAAGGTGAGATCAAAAAGAATTAACCTAGAAGGTAACACCCACGCACAGGAAATCAATGTGAGTCAATGCCCTGTATAGCTATCCTTATCTCAACCAGCAAAACCCCTCGTTCCTTCCTATTATTGCTTATACTCTCTCTACAACAAAATTAGAAATAAGGGCAAAATAGTTTCTGCTGGGTATTGAGGGGGGGGGAGCGGGAGGGGGTGGAGTGGGTGGTAAGGGAGGGGGTGGGGGCAGGGGGGAGAAATGAACCAAGCCTTGTATGCACATATGAATAATAAAAGAAAAATGAAAAAAAAAAGGTCCAGGAAACTAGAAGGAAGAAAATAATAGGACACAGAAATCAATGAAGTGGATTATCAAATATTTTATAAAGAAAATCAACAGAGCCAAAGATGGTCTTTGAAATGATTAATAAAATTGATTAACTGCTAGTGATACTGATGAAGGAAAAAAGAAAAAAAAATTACTACTAACAGGAACAAAGTAAGAATATCATTATACATTCTAACAAGAGTAAGAAAATACTGCAAATAATTTTACTCCGAGAAATTTGAAGAGTTGAATACAATGGACAGTCTTCAAACAAACAAACAAGAGTTGTCAAATGTGATCCAAGAAAGGATAGAAAATCTAAATAAATTTTATTTATTTTATTGAGGGACTGAGGATATGGATCAGTTGGTTCAGTACTTGCCTAGCATGCATAAGGTCCTGGGTTCAATCTCTGCCACTGCAAAGATAAATTTAGATAAATAAATAAATGAAATGAATATATCCTTTCCAGAAAGAAATCTTTTGGCCCAGATGCATTTGTCAGATTTGAAGAAGGTCATAAGAGAACAGTACAAGCAATTTTAATTGGAGAAACAAATCTCTCCAAATATTCAAGGAAGGAACAAAACTGATGTAACATAAGCTTTTCCACAAAAAAAGGGAAAGATGGAGCACATCAAGCTTGTTTTCAGAGTTTGGCTTTCTTGTGATACCAAACCCTGACAAAAATAATAGGAAAAAGAATATTACAGATCACTGTCTGTCGTGAACATAGGAAAATACTGAAATACTTGCAAATGAATTAAGATTGCATAAGAGTGAGTTAACACTTGGAAGGTCAATATTATTCACCACATTAAGAGAAAATTATTTCTCATTTTTTTATGGAGAAGAATAAACCAAATCGGGAAAATTCTGTAATGCGGTTTACTGGTGGAACCTGGTTGACCAAAGCCGTAAAAAGATGAGGGGACTACTGAGTCCTGCTCAATAGCCACTTTAACGAAGTATACTTTTTATAAACTCCTTTTACAGAGCGCATTTGGTCAGAAAAAGCATGCCAAGTATTACAAGCCAAGGTTATATTAGCACAGGGAAGCGCACTTCAAATTAACTCTTTGTTATGTCTCCTTTCAAACGGGAACAGAGAAGCAGGAGAAGCACATGGTCAGCGTAACTTTTTTACATCTGAAGGACACGAAGCCATCTGGGAACCTTGAATATTGTTTTTCTGGACGTTTGGCTTTCTCACTAGGTCAGATACCAACTCACGCAGGCAAGGTCTGGTCTGAGACTTTTGCCTCAGTTCCTTGGAGTGTTCTCACAAGGCCAGATACCAACTCACACAGACAAGGTCTCATTGCTGGCTCAGACAAATTCAAAAACTACTATGAAAAAACTTCTCTTGGCAAACTAGAAATAGAAGAATAGTTCCTTACTTTGCAAAGGACTTCCTATGGAAACTTTACAGTAAATGGCATACTTAATAGTGAAATATAAACACTTTTGCCTCTGAGGGTGAAATGAGACAGAGATGCTTCATGGCTTCGTATAGTCAGTTTGCACTGGATATTCTTGCAAGTGTAATAAAGCATGAAAATTAAGTAAACACCTTAAGGATTGGAAAAGAAAAAATACTCTCATTATTTGAAGATACTATGAATGTGTACACAGAAAATCCAAAAGAATTTGCAAACAACTGAAATTACCAACTGAATTTAGTGGGGTGACTGGCTATAAACAGGGTCAATATTCAAAAATCTATTTTAATTTCACAGCAGAAACAGATATTACAATGATATTATATGTGCACTTTAAAATTAATACTTGTATTTAGCAAGGTAAAAATAGATTTTGAAATAAAAATGATGAAAGCATCAACACGCTTAGGAGAACATGTAAAAAATTTGTGAATACCTCTACACTATAAAGTACAAACCATTATTAAGGGAAGCCGAAGAAGATATAAATGAATGGAATGATATGCTGTGTTTATGGATTAGAACTAAAAAGTATAAACACAGCAACTTCCCCCACATTTATCGACAGATTTGATACAATACAGATGAAAACCCAAGAGAGGTATGCGTGTGTGTGCACGTGATGTGCATGTGTGTGCACATGGAAATTAAAAAATGATTTCAAAATGAATATGGAAATGAAAAGGGACAGAATGATCAAGGCACTTCTGAAGAGCAGTGACAAAGCTGGAGCACCTATACCACTAGACACTGAGAACCATTATAAAGCTAGATAAATAAGATGGTGGGACGGTCACATAAGGATAGACATTCCAGCCAGTGCAACAGAAGAGAGAATCCATAAAGAGATCACATATATTCCTCTTGGTTCATGACAATGACATTGCAATGCATAGAGGAAAGAATGGCCTTTAATAAGTGCTGTCAGGTTAATTGAATATCCACATAGAAAAAAAAAATCTGCTTCACCTCACACACAGAAATTAATTCCAGATGGATTGCAGATGAAAATACGAATGGTGAAACAATAAAGCTTTTAGAAGAATGTCTTCATGAACAGAGGCAAAAATTCCTTAAATATAGCACAGAAAACAGTCATAAATAGAAAAAACAATAAATTAGACCACACTAAAAATATAAACTATTTGTGAAAAGATACTATTCATAGAAGGGAAAAGCAATACAGAATGGAGTTACATTTGTAAGACATATATCCAACAAGGGATTCAAGTGCATAAGAGATAGATTTCACATATATTTTTGATATCTTTTACATATGTATAAAATCATATTAATCAATAAAAGGCAAGAAATATAGCTGGAAAGAAAGGCAAACTACTTGAACAGACACAGTTCTTAAGAAGATATCCAAAAAATGAATAAACACATGAAAAAGTGCTCAATGTTATCATCGTGGAAATACAAAAATAAACCCACAATGCAATACTTCAACATACCCATCAGAGTGATAAAAATGAAAAACACACAAATAATCGAGTGTCGGTTGGAGCAAGCATATCTCTCACCCATCACACTGGAAAACTGTTTAGCAATATCCGCTATATCTGAACACATGCATGTCCTGTGAGTAAACACAGGCATGTGACGCTTAATGATGTATTCTGAGATACATGTTATTGGGTAGGTGATCTCAGCATTGTGCAAACATCATAGACGATATTTACAAAAGCCTAGATGGTATGGCTTGTTGCTCTTTGGCTATAAACCTGTATAGCACATTACTGTACTGCAGGCAGTTGTAAAGCAATGTTAAGTATTTGTGTATTTAAATGTATCTAAACATAGAAAAGTAATAGTAAAAAAAATAGTGATAGGAATTTTTTTTCAGTTTCATTACAATTTCATGGGACAACCATTGTACATGTGGTACACAATTGTCCAAAATGCACTATACTATTCCTGACGGTAGTTCAACTTTTAGGTATATATCCAACAGAATCACAAACATGTTCATAGTAACACATATTGCAAACAACCTGAGCATCCATCAACAGCTGGCCAATGTTAGGGAGTGTCTTGGTCACAAGAAGCCCTGCAGCAAAAATTGGCAAGGACCCTCTGGTAGGGAATCTTCAGGGGGATAGGAGGCTAGAGGGTGACCAGGTCTTGGGTGATCCCTTTAAACAGATGTCCAAAGAAGACAGATTATCACTGACCAGGCACTTCCTCATTCTATCTCTCATTGCTATTCTGCAATGTCTGAATGAGCTCACAGCAGTAAAGCAATAAGAAAATTCTCTTTTGACCAAGTTTGAACAAAAAAAAGGCAAAGAAAAATACTTAAGTAATGAAATTTCTCCAGAAGAGTTTAGACTAAGCTTTTTCTTTAAAAATGTGGTAAAATACTCATACAAAATTTGCCATGTTGATCATTTCTAAGTATGTGCTTTACTGGCATTAAGTATATATATTTTGTGCTTCTAACATCATAGAACTCTTCATTTGCAAAACTGAAATCTGTTCCCATGAGTCAATAAATTCCCATTCCATCCTTTCTCTAGCCACCAGCAACCACCATTCTGCTTTCTGTGTCTGGAAATCTGACTACTCTGGGTACCTCATGGTTCCACCCAGAAGTGGGATTGCTGGATCATATGACGATTCTGTTTTAAATTTTTTAAGGAACCACCATATTGTTTTCCATAGTGGCTGCAGCATTTTATATGAATATTTTAGGTTAAGCTTTTAAGTGAAAAGAAAACTCAAGACAGAAGCTAAGTTCAATTGTAGGAAAACAAAGAAAATTACATTTATTTTCTGCACCTGTGTTTGTTAAAAAAAAATGTTTACCTGCTGTAGTAGTTTGAGTCATGAATTTTACCTTCTACCTCCTGAAGTTTGATTTCAATAACTCAACCTTATTTTTCCTGCAGAATGCCTAAAAAGATGATTTGCATACATATATGACTTTGTCTCTTGTGTCTCACCATTACAGAAACACAGCTTTTCCCTTGCTTTTCATGGGCTGAGAAGTAAGCAGCAGCTTTAGCTGCAGACATAGTTCTTTTTTCAGCCACTTTCCTCCTTGACATCATTGTGGAATTGGGTGTGTTGACCACTTGCTGCACACTGTCCTTTCTTGGCTTTGGAGCCTGCTTTTCTTTGTATCTTTCTAATTGCTCCTCTTCCTCCTTCTTTCTCTGACATGGCACCAGGATATGTTTGGCATCTCCCTCTTGGCAGTGTCATCAGCCCTGAGCCTTGTAATCCTGACATGGCCTGAGGAAAGCAGAGCAGGGGCTGGGAGTTAGAAGCCTCTTGATATCAGCACAGCTCTCAGTGACCAAGCAGAGGGTCTGGGCACGTGAGTGGGAAAAGACAGGGATAAGATGACTCATTGGTTCCTGTTTGGGCAAACTGGATTGTGCCACTACTTGTGAGAGAAAGCAGGAGGAAGGGCGGGTTTGTGGAAGAAGATAATCACATTTGGTTCAGACATGCTGAATTTGAGCTGCCTGTAGGACATACAGATGGCATTTGCTCCTGTCCTTCCCCTCACGTCTGCTCCCATTCCAATCCTCCCACCAGCATCCTTATCACTTCTCACCAGGACCAGCCAGAGAGCTTCAGACAGGCCTCCCTGCCTCCTAGCTTCTATTCTGTGTGCATAACTCACTACACTGCTGGATTAATATTCCCAGAATACCGTCCCAGTCATATCACATGCTACCATGTATCATACATTACATGGCACACACCACCACGTAGTCGTGTCACCTGTTAACTTGTATTGCACATTATCTAGCACACTACCTCAGATCGTGTCACACAGCACCTGTTTCCTGCTATACACGACCATGGATTCCTATCACATGCTATCCCTTATCATGTCACACAGTACCAGCCACCACGTGATCTTAGTTCATGTTATCATACTTTAGTATTGTGTGACACACAGTGCTCACTGCCACACAGTCATGTCATCTACCAACATCATACATCACATGTCACATAGTCAAATGCTTGATCTGTGTTTTTCTTAAAGTCTCTATTTGTGGATTTGTGTATCTAACCACAGAACCAATTATCTTGAAAGTATACATTTTTATTTTCTGTTTTCTTGCTGCTCTGGCATGTGGGGGCCTTACAAATCCAGAGAAAGACTGTTGCTCCCAGGGCAAGCCAATTCTTAGACCAAAAGGGCTCAGCCTGGACAATGCCGTTTCATGGCAAACAAGTAGATCTGTTTCCCCAGCCCCTCCTTGTCTAACTCTCACACCCTAAGACCAAATTTCTCTGTTCCTAAATCTTTTCAGGGCCAGGTACCAAGCAACAAGAGAACACACCTGTTGTATCTTTTCTGCTGCTATCACAGAAACCACAGACCAGGAAATTCATCACGAGCAGCAGTATACTTGGCTTATGGATTGGGAGGCTAGGAAGTTCACTGTCAGACAGGTGCATCTAGTGAACTTCTACTTAGGCTACTTGATAGCATGGCGGAAAGCAGAAGGGCATGTGTGGAAGAGTCAAAACACAAAGTGTACCTGATTTAGAACCTGCTCTCGGGGGAATGCATCTAGCCTGGTAAGAGCAAGAACTCACCCATGACACTAATCCACGTGTGAAAGCGCCAATGCAATGACTCAAACACCTCTCACTGGATCCCCATTGCTCCATCGAGGAGTTAAAGTTTCCAACACATGAACTCTTGGAGACACACCCAAACTACAGCACAGAGTAATAAGAAGAGTCAATAAAGATAAACGCTCAAGAATTAGAAAACACCTGGGCTTGTAGTTCTGACTTAGAGTATCAGTCTAGTGTTGTGGACTTGCAGAATGTTTGAGTTGTCACCACTGCTCAACCCTCTCATTTTATAGATAAGGGTGTTAATGATTAGCTAAGCTAGAACAAGGACCCTGGGGCTTAGTACACAGCTAAGCTCCTCAGGGCCTGGTGATTCTTCCTAGAGCCATGACTGACACCAGACTCTGGTTCTGGGCAGGAAGTCAGGCTGTACACACAGCACCCACATCTGTGCTGACACCATGGACCACATCTCATTTCCCTCTGTGGACCTGCTTTGAGCTCAGAGAACCTAGAAGGCTGCTCTATTCTGCAATGACCACATGCAGCCCCAGTGAAATAAATCAGTCAGCCTATAATCTTCAGCTGTCCTTCACTATGAAGACAACATGCTCACACATCAGACTTAGGAGTCTCCCATCTTTTTTTATTTTTGCCAAAGACTAATACTAAAATCTATCCCTTTAATGTGATTTTGTTGCCACAATCTTTCTTCTTTTCTTTTCTCTTTTCTTCTACTTTTTCTTTTTCTCGCCTCCTCTCTCTCTCTCTCTCTCTCTCTCTCTCTCTCTCTGTCTCTCTCTCCTTCTCTCTCTCTCCCACCCTCCCTTTTTCTCATTCTTTCTCTCAAATGACATTTTTTTCAGCTGCCTGTTTATGGTTCTTCTATAAAATGTCCACATGTACACATGGTTATCCCTCACACTCTACAGAGCAAGTAGGACAAGTGGTCACTGATGCTGTAGGAATCTAGGACTCAAACACAAGCTAGCTGATTAGCAGCCACATACAGATAGGCTTAGATCTGGGCCATGACTTTGAGGTTTTAAACCTAATACTAAGTTCTGGGGTGGAGATAAAATCTGGGAGAGGAGATATGGAAAGGAAGAGAGGCCCTGATGGCAACTACTTCTTTCTACCTTATGTG
Source organism: Castor canadensis (assembly GCF_047511655.1). NCBI lineage: Eukaryota > Metazoa > Chordata > Mammalia > Rodentia > Castoridae > Castor > Castor canadensis. Next base: position 90,934,165 of record NC_133398.1, read on the forward strand.
AGTGATAAGAGCTAAGACCACTCAGAAAATAGATATAGTGTGTATGTGTGTGTGTGTGTGTGTGTGTTGGCAGATGCAGGGAGGGAGAGGTGACAGAGAAAGGAACCAGGTGAACAGACTTTTTTTTTTGTCAGTACTGAATTTTGAACTCAGGGTCTCACACTTCTAGGCAGGCGCTCTACCACTTGTTTTGTGTTGTGCATTCTTGACATAGAGTCATATGAACCATTTGCCTGGGCTGGCTTCAAACCCTGATCCTTCTGATTTCTGCCTCCTGAATAGCTAGGATTCCAGGCATGAGCCACCAGCACCTGGCAGCAGGAGAACTAGTAAGAAAAGATTGAGAACTCTAATCCTGAGTTAAGATTCCATTTTCCATAACAGAGAGGTAGAGCAGAGAGACATAAGCCCTTGGGCATCACCTATTGGGCATGGCAACTATATTATGTGCCAGTACCAGCAGTTGCAATGACAGTATGCAGGATGAGAATTGCAAACCTATTTCCTTGCCATGGACTTGCTGCCCACTCTGATTGCTGTAGAATAGACACTTGCAAAACTATATAGTCTGTAGGCCAGGTCTTCCCTGTGGTCTGTTTCTGTATGGTTGCAGAGCTAAATCTTTACATATTTAAAGGGATGTCTAGCGGTTCACACCTTTAGTCCCAACATGGCTGCTGCAGGAGGATTAAGAGTTTGAGGCCAGCTTTGCTATGTAGTGAGATCTAATCTCAAAACAACAAACAAACAAAAGCAAAAAGTGACAAAGCCTACATGTGGTTTGCACATTCTGTCCCCTAAGAATTTTGTTGTCCCTGGTATATAGCACCATGCTGGGTGATTCTGAGAAGTATCATGTTGGCTATGACATTGAATATTTCCATTTATGGAACTGATGCTAGAGCTTCATATAGGTTCCCTCAAGGTTGTGGAAGGACAGACCCTGGTCTATAGCATTGCAGGAGCTGCCATGAGCTCCATGGGAACTTAGGCTATTTTAGCGTTCAAGTACAGCCTTATATGTACTCAGGAGTGTTTTTAAAGAGAAAGACATGTATGTCCATTTGATTCTTTCAAAGAAGAAGTTGCACAATGGAAAGGATATTTCTTCATTCTAGGATCCCAATTCAAAAGAACTATTTTGAAAAGTTTCTTGTATAGTCTCATTGTGTGTGTTTCTTATATTTTCTACAAATAGAAGTAAGTTATACTTTTCCTGGCTCTTGTTTTCTCACTGTTGTTAATAATTTAAAGAGAAAATCACATCCGAAAACACAAATCTGGGTCCTTTTTAGTAGCAACAATAATCTTTTGACTGAATGAAACATTAGAATTAACTATTCCCTTATTAATAAAAGTTAAATTGTCCCCAATTTTTGTCCATTATAAATGTCTAAATTTACAATTTCTAAATTATAAATTATAATTAGAAATTAGTACTAAATTTCTAAACCTTAGACACTGCTTTGTACCAATGAGTGAACTTCCTAACTGGAAGTCAAATTCCTAGAGGAAGAATTGCTGAGTCAAGTGGTGCATGAGCTTCAGTCTGTGATTCCGTCTTTTTTCCTGAATCAGTTCATCCTCTCATCAGTGGTAAGATGCCTTTCCCCTGGCCTTAACACTGAGCCTTACCATCATCCATTTGGTAACTAAAAGTGACATGCCTTTCTTGTTTTCATTTGTGGCTAAAATCATGAGTGGTATCAAGCATCTCTTCATATATTTTCACCTGTTGAGAGCTCTTTAACTTAATAATTAAATAATATGAGTCCTGAGACAGACTGTCTGGGTTCAATATCTAGATCTACTATTTGCTAGCTCTGCTATTTAGGGAAAATCATGCAATTTCTTTAATGATCAATCTCCATGTCATTAAAATGAAGGTAATCATTTAGCATACAGAGCTGGTATAGGATTACTTGAGATGATACACGTGAAGCCCTTAGGTAGAAAGTGCTTATATTTGTTCATTGAAGTGTTTGAGTTTCTTTTTCTAGCAAGTCTCATGCCTCATGCACACACACCCCAGAACGCAGGCTGCATGAGTAGAGGGACTTTGTTTGTTGCTCACTACAACATCAGACCGTGTAGGCCTGATGCATACATAGTAGGCAGATAATACAATTTTTTTAGGCCGGACATGGTGGCTCTTGCCTGTATTCCCAGATACTGAGGTAAAAACAGGAAAACCATGGCTCAAGACCAACTTGGTAGAATTTTGTAAGACCCTGTATCAAAAACAAGCCAGGCATGGTGGTGCACACCTATGATCCCAGCTACTTAAGAAGAAGAGATAGGAAGATTGTTTCAACACTAGCCAGAGCACAAGTGCAAGACCCTATCTGAAAACCAAACTAAAAGCAAAAAGACTGGGGTTGTGGTTCAAATGGTAGAGTGCTTGCCTAGCAAGCATGAAGCCCTGAGTTTAATCCCTAGTACTGCCAAAAAAAATTTTTTTAATGGATTAGCAAGTTGTTGAATCATATAGTAAGGAAATTAGTTCTTTTATTCTCAGAATATATAATAAATAACTTTTCCCTGTGTGTCAGATTTCTTTGGTTTGATTATTTTATTTTTTTGTAATGTAAGAGGTTCATAAACCTTTTCAATGATTAAGAATATTATTCTTTGGTTCATCTAAAATAGATTTTGTTATAAAAGGTTAGGCAGACTGCCAACTTGATGTGGTCTTAAGGATACTTTGAATGCCTTTGCATGCTAGCTGGTTCATGAAATCCCACTGCAAACACTTCACGCTTTTATCTCAAGGCTCTGGTCCATATTCCATAAGAAGTAGTCTTAATTTGTGCGCTCTCTTACTTTGATATAAAAAACTTCATAAATTGTTCCTGAAGTAAGTTTTTGCTATCTTTGGATGATGGGAAAAGAAACCTAACATAGAATTAATTTCCTTACTATAAAATGATTCAACAACTTCTTAATTCATTTAAAAAATTGTTTTTCTTTCTTTCTTTTTTTTTGGTAGTACTAGGGATTGAACTCCAGGCCTCACACTTGCTAGGCAAGCACTCTATCCTTTGAACTGCACCTCTAGTCCTTTTTCTTTTAGTTTGTTTTTCAGATAGGGTCTTGTACTTTTGCCCTGGTCAGCTTTGGACCACAATCTTCCTACCTCTGCCTCCTGAATAGCTGCAGAGAGGGAAGAGAGGTGTAGAGATGAAAGATGGCAGCAGAGAGTCAAATGTGTAGGAAGAAAAAGTTAGAAATTGCAAGGATGAATTTTCCTTCTTTCACATTAATTCTAGGACTGATGTGGTTTGAAGAGCTTATTTTTAAGTTATGTGTAATTATATTTTGGATTTTTTTTATAATACAGATATGTCAATTCTGAGTCTGTTGCTCCTTGGGCTTTAGGAAGATTGGACTATTGGAAGTCCAACTATTCCAAGAATTCCTGGCTATCTTAGTTCTGCTTTTCCTGCTTCTTCAACTCCATTTGTTGACCATTTTCTGTGGATCACATGAACTTCAGTGGAAATACAGGACCCTCTTAATTGGCACAACCCAATCACCAACTGAAATCTCTCACAGCAAATATTTGTGGTGTTGGTAGCATTTCCTGAATGCTTTGGGGGTGAGATTTTCTGGCAGCATGTTGGCACCATCTTTCCTTCCACCCTAACCCCTTGTTTTTCTCCCCCTCTTCACTGGATTGGTGTAAAATTTTTCAGATTTTCTCCTTGTTAAAACAAGTAGCACCCTGCTCTGAAATTTTGCCCAGTAAGAAGGGGAGAGAGTGGGTTGTTTAAACCTGACACAGACTTTTGCCAATATGACAATGTTGTACTCAAGAGGAAATTAGTTGCCAGCTGTCAAGAGCATGTACTATTCTCTGCCTTGTTGCATTTACATTGCATTTTAGCAGGTTTAGTATTGCTTTCTCACATTATATTCCAATGACCACACACAGCCATCCACATGCCTGTTTCTCTTCTTGGTTTATCTATTATTAAAAAAATAATGTAAATGAAAGCTAAATATATAAAATGATTAATAATCTTTGGGACACAGATGAATATTTTGTGGTTCATTGCAGTGGAACAGATTAGATAAGCAGGTCTGAATCCAGAAATTAGAACTGTTCTCTGAGTAGAGCAGACTCTTAGTGGTTCCTTAAAACTTTGAAGTCCTAGGAGAAAGTCCAGTCTAGCAGACAAACACCAGAGCACAGAAAGAGATCATATAGTACTTCCTCTAACATGCTATGTCCCAAAAGATGGGCAGACACCAATGATAGAGAATCCAGCAGCTAATTATACATGCATGAATTCATTTGGATCCTCAGCTAATAGATACGTAGGTATCCAGACTGGCAGGGGGTTAGCACCAACAAAACCTGACAGCAGGATGTGGACCCTGTAAAGGAGCAGAACTGCTCCCTGCAAAACAGGTGGATGTGTTCATTTTCCATCACTATAACAAAATACTTTGAGAAAATGAACTTGTGAAGAGAAAGTTTCATTTTAGCTCATGATTTTAGATATTCCAGTCCATGATTAGAGACCCATTGCATTTAGGCTTTTGGTAGGCGTACCAGCTGGCAATGGCAGGGAGCATGCAGCAGAGTAAAACTGTTCCCTCATAGCCAGAAAGCAAAAGAGGAAGAGAAAGGGGCCAGGATCTCATAATGTCATTGAGGAGGACACTCCCAGTGACTGAAGGACCTCCCAGAAGGCCCATTCTCCTAAAGATTCATAACCTCTTCCAATAGTGCTACCTGGGAACCAAGCCTTTAACACATGGGCCATTGAGGGATGAAAACTATAGCAGTGAATTCTAAGAAAATGAGTTGTATGTAATTTGTTACTAAAGCCATAAAATTAGGAAAATCTACAGGGAAGGTGAACTTGGTCATAGTCCCTGGAAGAGGGGTTAGTCAACTACAGCCCATAGGCTTGCCACCATGTGTAAATAAAAGTGACACTGGCACCCAGCCTCACAGTTTGTGGGCACATTGTCTCTGGCTGCTTTGGTGCTATCATAGCAGAGTTGAGAAGTTGAAGCAGAGACCACATGGTCTATACCCTAAAACATCTACTACCCAGCCATTTACAGAAAAAGTTTGTTGACCCCTGCTCTAGGATATGAATTTCTGAGCAGTTTTGTCTATCTTGTTTACATTTCTATTCCCAGCACCTGTGATAGTCCCTGGCACACAACAGATATTCGTTAATGAGTGAAAGATGACCTAATGGGCAAATGAACCCCAGAATGTTGGGAATATCTTATTTCCCAAGTTCTTTCTGGAAAAAGCAGATTTGTCATTGGTAGTAGAATGGGTCCCTCTCAGCTGTGGCAAGAGCAAGGTTCACAGAGAACATGCCAGAACCGGAAGATCATCCTGCAGGCAAACGCAGACTTTCAGATGCCCCTGACTGCTTTAGCAGCAGAAACTTTCCCTGTGTGTCTATTTCTAGGAATTAAGGCTAAATTTAAATCTGCAGAATTAGCAAAGCACCCTGATAGTTTTCACTAATGAATTCTAATGGTTAATTATGCTTAGACTCTTAATAGTTTTCTCCCTCTAGAGCTTACCACACTGGTTCACAGAGGGCACAAAAATGATACCTGCTGATTGTATTTCTTTAAAAAAAAGAAAGCATTGAGGTTTCTTTGCTTCCTCTTATTGATTCTCCTTGTTTTTACTGAAAACTAAGAGCTGAAAGGACAAGAGAGTAAGCATGGTGACCTGTGGGTCTGTTCACATTCCTGTTTCAAAATGGCTGTTGCTGACTTTTTAGACTTTGTGCTTGGATAAAGTTTGGTGTTAAGTTACAGCCCTGCCTCCATCACCCAAGTTTCTGAATAAGGAATAAAAAGGTCTCATTCTTAAGATCTTAAGTATTTGGAGCCTCTAAGAATTTGGCAAGGATGTCAAAAGTCTGCTAAGGACCAAAACTAAACGAGAAGCACTTGCTCCCTGAAGCTTTCTGGATGAACATGTATTAAAGAACCCATGACCCCGCTGTGGGCAATTTCCCTAAAGGTTTTTTCTTTTCTTTTCTGGTACTGGGGTTTGAACTCAGGGCCTCACACTTGCTTGGCAGGTGCTCAACCACTTGAGCCACTCTGCTAGCCCTAGGGTTTTCTTTCTTAAGGAAGTGATAATCCTGTGATTGACAAAACCCACCTCTTGCCATATAATCAGGCAGGGCTGCTGTAACAGAACACCATAGCCTGGGAGACTTAAATGACAGATATTTCTTTCTCACTGTTGTGGAGCCTAGAAGCCTGAGGTCATGCCAATGGTCTTTCTTCCCATTGCCATTATCACTTCTCTTTGTGTCCTTAGGTATGGGGTCATATCTCTTCTTATGAGGGCTCCACCTTAATGAGCTAACAACCTTCCAAAAGCCATCCTATTGGGCATTAGGAGTTCAACATATGAATTTTAGAGGACACAAAAATTCAATGTATTGTATACCTCTGCTTCCACACTAACAGTACTACATAAAACATATGCTTCCATGGTTGCTTGGAAGCACCCTCACCGATTTGCATCTTTTCAGGTTTTCAGTGAAAGGACCTGGATGTTGGTTCCAATCATCATAAAGCCACTGTCCTCAGTGTGCACTGTTCATAGATCTGCTAATGCAGGAAATTGGACACCACAATTACCAGAAACCAACTGTGAATTTGAGGACAAGGCTTTTATAATGAGGGGTGAATTGCAACCAAACTCTCTGAATCCATGGATCTGTGTATCCATCTGACAAATGGATTTTAGTCCATTCAATGAGTGACATGAAATTGGAGCAGCTTTAGTCAGTGGCTTTCCTAGAATCAGCATGATTCAATGTATCTTTTTTCCTCCTACAAAGTTAGCAGAGAAAGTGTTACTAACTCAATTAAAACAAGATCCAACAGAATCTTTGAGGAACTTCTGGAACTGTCCACCTCCTTAGTTTGCCCTTCTGATATGTATTTCCAGGACCTTAGTTATGTGTTTTAAGCCTGCTTTTGCGTAAGAGTAATGCACTACTGTAGAGTTTGATAAGTATTTTGATTAAGGTATGTTTAAGATATGCATCCATATATACAAAAAATTGTATCTTGAAAGGTGTGTAAGAATATCTCATAGTGCCTGGAATATAAAAGACACTTAATAAATATTTTTATTATTGATACCTTGCCAAAAGTGCATTAGTGTAGCCCATAACCTTTTTCAAGTGGAACTATTACCATCAATGTCCATTGTAAGTCCTTTCCAGTCGCCAGAGTAGATAATTCCTTCCATCACACCTCTGTGCAAAGCCCTCCTGCCCCATTGTCATTCCAGTTGATTCTCTCATTTCCTTCCTTCTTTCCTTCTTTCCTTCCTTCCTTCCTTCCTTTCTTCCTTCCTCCTGTCTTTCCTTCCTTCTTTATTTCTTTTTTGTTTCAATTATTCATTTATTCAACCCATAATTAGGATGTTCATGTTATATGTTAGTCTCTGAGGAACCAAAGATACAGAAGATGCACAAAAAGAGTTAGCTATTTAGAGACAAGTTAAATAGTTGAGTACAGAGAATAGAATTTAAAATATTGCTATAATTTGAAGCATATCCTACTAGTTCGTATGTTGGAAACTTAATCCTCAAATTAATTAAGAGGTTGGGCATTGGGAAGTAATTAGAATTAGATGAGGTTGTGAGGCTGAGGCCCTGTGATGACATTAGTGGCTTTATAAAAAGAAGGAAAGAGGGCTGGAGGAGTGGCTCAAGTGGTAGAGTGCCTGCCTAGCAAGTGCAACGCCTCGAGTTCAAAACCCAGTCCCACCAGAAAAAAAAAGAAAAGGAAAGAGACCTGAGTTAGCATGCTTGCTGTCTCATTATGTGATGTCCTCTGTCATGTTATATTATGTAGTAAGAGACCATCACCAGATGCCAAGCAGATGCCAGCACCATCTTCCCAGTCTCCACAACTGTGAACCAAGTAAGCTTCTATTCTTTACAACATTATGTAATGTAATGGTTAATCTTAGCTTCATTGGGTTGAGATGAACATTAGAAATTAATAAAGCACACAACTAGGTCTGTCTTTGAGGAAGAGTCTGCCTAAAGTGGAAAGTGATACCAAAGTGGGCATTTTCTGTGGCTCCCTGACAATGTGGTGCGACACTTTTGGAACTGGTTTATAGAAGGAATTTGGAAAAGTTTAGAGATGTGAACTAGAGATCCAGAGAAAAACTCTAAGCAGAACTTAATGGGTAATTCTGGTGGGAACTCAGAAGATGAGAATGCCAATAGGAATATGGACGGTAAAGACTGTGCTTATGAGATTTTTAGATAAAAATGTGGACTCTATTGGAAATTGGACAAGAGGCCATTGATGTTACATTCTGTAAAAAAAAACTTATCTACATTTTGTCTATGTCCTGAGACTTTGCAGGAGACTGAGTTTAAAGTTCATGTACTATTAATTTGGCAGAGTAAATTTCCTATGAGGATTAACTAAGAGAGAAAATATGCCTTGAATGTGGGTGGCACCCTCCTATAATCTGGGGGTCCAGATGGAATAAAAGAGGAGAAAGGAAAAAACCTGCTAGTGCAGTCATTCTCTCTCTCTGCTTTCTGGCTACCATGATGTGAATGGCTATGCTCCATCAAACCCTCCCTGCCATGATGAACTGAAGCCTCTGAAACCATGAGTCAAGATAAATAATTCTTCAATTTAAGTTGTTTTTCTCAGATATTTATCATAGTCACACAGTCTAACTAACACACCTGATCTTGAGTATTTTGATTTAGCAACAGAAAGCAAACTAAGACAAATACCATATTGAATATTCTACTATTATATGAAAATTAGCAATAGTAAAATAAGTATATCTATATAGTTCTTTACTATTGGGAGATTCCTACTTGAGCTGTTGCTCTAATACTTGATTTAATTTTATCTTCAAAACACACTGAGATATAACACTTCTGTCTCCTTTTATAATGGGAGAAACTGAAAGTAGGAGAGAAAAGGCAGGAAGAGAAAGACCAGAGAAGGGTCAGGATGAAAGGAAAGCAAAGGGGAAGCAGAAGGCAAAGAAGGAAAGGTGGTGCATAAGGGGAGAGAAGAAAGGAAATGAACTCACAGAATATCTCTCTCTTGGAATTATATATCAGTGACTAGATTGTTTGCCACAAGTAGAAATAATTTTTCCATTTTGTGTTCAAAGAAAAAGGAACCTTCAGTGAATTTTCTATTCAGGGTCATATTTTTAGTATTTTTCATGTAATATGCCATTCTTACCTAAAGCCTAATAAAATTTAGCAGCCCAGAATATTGAGAAGTGTCCTAGAAAAAAGTTTTTGAAACTGATTTCTGAGACAATTTGCTTTTCTTACTTATAATTTAGCATCTTAATTAGATTTTTAAAACATGTAATTTTGAAAAGAGTTTTTTTAATTTCAGGATATAGACTTCAAAACAATGTTGTGTTTTCTCTGAATAAATTTTAAGGCATGTTTGCCATAGTTCATCTTTTACATGAGGACAGGATGAGGAGGAAAGGAATTCCACAGCATGGAGAGAGACTTTGTGTGGATATTTGAGGGAGATTCCTGGCAGAGACATAAGGTCATATGTGAAATTCCTTCTGGGAATTCACCTCCTTTATCTCCTCAGCTAGTTTTTGGTCCTGAGCAAGAAGAGGAGAGAAAGGAACTAAGAGAGGAAAAAGGGAGATAGAAAAAGAGAGACAGGGAAGAAATACTACAGCTTGAATCTGGAATGTCTCCCAAAGGCCCATGTGCTAAAGACTTAGCACCCAGCTTAGTGGTGGAAAGTCACTGGGAGGTAATGGAAACCTTAGGAGGTAGAGCCTAGTTGGTGGGAGTTAGGTCACCGGTAGCATGTCTTTAAATGGCTTGTGAGACCTTCACTTCTCTTCTGACTCTCCTTACTTCTCAGTTGCCATAGGTGAGCAATCCTTTGTGTTCCTGCCAGATGTACTGTCTCACCACTGGTCCAAAAGCAATGGCCCCCACTGAGCGTTTGCTAAAACCTCCAAAAGTGTGAGCAAAATGGAACTTTTCATCATTTTCAGTTGCTTATGTCAGGTATTTTATTACAGTAATGGATTTCCTGACTCACACAGGAAACAAGTAGAATCAATTATGATGGAGCTATTTTTTAAGTGTACAGCAGGTACTCTGATAAAAGCTTTGTAAGTATTATACCAGTTAATCCACACAATCAACAGAGAGGAAGACATGGTGGTCTCTAGTCTCCTGATGAAGAAACACAGAGAGGTAAACTGACTCAAGCTCTGGTAGGTGGCAGAGCAGGGTCTCAAAGGCACAGAATCTGGTTCTAGGGCTCCAATACTAAAGAGATGAAGAGAAATAAGGTGAGAGAAAAGGGGGAGGGGTGGAAGATAATGATTGAGTTATAGCACTGGAAAGGAAAGGAGAGAAACATCAAAGAGACAAAGGTGACAGAGGAGAGCTCCACATGGCTATAGCTTGAGAGAGTTATAATGCTGTGGTCAAGGCCCCTGTGGTGGCTTATCTTCTCCAAGATCTCCATTTTTAGTTGGAAGACTCCAACCTTCCTGGTGAAATTACAATGCTTAGCTCCTCATAGAAGCATCATTATTGGATGTACATTTCTAAGAGGCTCCTGCAAAAGGAGGCAGGCATTTAATGCATTAATTTAAATCTTTGCCCTGAAATTTATTCCTCCTGTACTATAATTATATGTACTTTGAGTAAATTTCAAGAGGTCTATTGTGCAAAGAGGTGACTATACTTGATGATGCATTGTATTCTTGGAAAATGTAAAGGAAGTGCGTGTTACATGTTCTCACCACAAAAATGATAACTGTGTTAATTAGCTAGATTTAACTATTCCATAATGCATGCACACTTCAAACCATTGTGCTGTAAATAATAAAAACATACAATGTTATCTGTCAATTTAAAAATAAATTTAAAAAAACAATTCTTGGACTTATTCCCAAATATTTAAAAATCATTGAATATCTCAGATTGAACGAAGTCATGTCTGAAAAGCAGCTCTATTTCATTGAAAGTCACTAATGGAGAAGTCTAAGTCCTTGTGAAAATTCTTCCAAAACTTAGGTTTTAACTTAGAAGGAACTCTGCTATATCACTTAATTTTTAAAAATCATTTACCATTTATCCTCATGCCTTTAGGCCATTATACCTGCCATCCTATCTGAGTATCTTTCTCTAGTTATTTCTGTACATTTCCTGTTCATGTTTCCTTAGAGAAACCTTCCATGGTTTGTTTTCTTAGACTTTGTGAATAGCAGGTAATTACATAGAAGTTATTGGTGAAATACATAGTATTTGGTGAATTACTTCCCAGATTGACCAAAAAAAAAAAGTGCTGATAATTTTATCTACTCAGAAATGAGAGTGGTGGTGGGCATCTCAAATTAACATAGAGAATACAGTCTATCAACAATCTGTTGAAAATCTGAGTTTGATTTTTGTATTTGATGTTGAGTGGCAGAAAGGAGTTAATTAAACTAATGTTTATAGGGATTATTTTAAGAATGACTACTGCATAGAGTCATCTATATTGTGCCCTGAGCAGTTCACTAGACAGCTACGCACAGAGTTCATCTTGGTGGCACCCCAGTGTGGCAGTGTACAACCTGGGCAACCAGAACAACTGTCCTAGATAAGCACCTACTGTGATCCAGACAGCCATGTATCTCATACCTGATCCTCATTACTTCTATATAGGTAGAGATAATTTGGCCAAACATACACATTAACAAACCCAGGATTCAATTTAAGGTTTGTCTCAACTCTAAATCCATCCTGTTTTCCTATTTGGTAATGGTCACCATTTATTATGGGATTATTATGCATAGGAATTGCTTTTAATGGATTTACATCCATTGCCGCAAGGAAACGAGTATCAGTCAGGGCTCAACTGGTGGAGTGGAGCCACTGTCTAGATAGTTTTGCTGGAGATTTACTCTGACAGGATTGTGGGATGTGGCTCAACTGTCTCTCTGCAGTTTTTCACCCTGTTGTTTCCACATTTAGTGCTGGAGCTTAAAGCCTATAGTGGGAGAAGGAAGATGGATGTAAACTGAGGGAGAGCAAGAGTAAGCTGGGGCATACAAGGATGAATTGGAGCCTAGTGGGGGCCATAGGACAGATGGGAGTCAGTATAAATCTTGTTGCTTTTAACCTTGATGGTGTGAATGTCCTGAAGAAGCTAGGAGCTCCCATCACAAAAAACAGAGCTCACACAACTGGCCCAGGGGTCAGAGAAGTTGAAGGGGGATCCATAGGAACAGGAGCCATTGTTGGATTATGAACTCCTGCCATGAAGGTGAGTCCTCAAGCAAGCCGCAATGGATGTGAGCTACTGCTGTGTCTCTTCTGCCTCCAAATCCCCCACATCATGTCTCTTGTTGCATACTAACTGCAAACACATATGGAGGGGATTCTGTGATACATAGTTCAATCTAGCCAAGTTAACACATTACAAAGTCACCATGGAGGGGTACTTTTTATATCTTCTTTATTTAACACGTTCTCATGAGGCAGTATAAGTTAACTAATACATTCAAAGTCTCAGCATTAACATAACATCCAACTTGACTTGAACCCTGGAGGAACAATATAGGCACACAGATAGGATTTACCTTGACTGTGGGATGGTCCAAGACACCCAAGAAATATGGAAGTTATTAAGATGCAGCCTGAGCAGGTGGACTAAAGAGAACAGAGAACCTGAGGACCTGGTTCAGGGAGCAGAGCTGGTACCCAAGATAAGTTGGGGAAGGACCATTGAGAACCAAAGAAGGTCCCTTGCTTATATGCTAGTCTCTGACAGAATTATTGTACTGAATAAGGGATCTCTAAGCTCAGATGTCCTGAGGAGAAATGAGGTGATGGGATTCTGCGTGACACATGGAACCTAAAGGTTACTGAGTTCAATTTATATGTGACAGAGTGTCAAGGTTAAGTTTGTGCTTTTGCAATAGCAGAAATAGGGATATGGAGCTACTTCATGTTTCAGTGTAGAGAAATAAACCACATTTTGTGTTTACATCACTGAGTTATACAGTGCATGTCTGAGAAAAATAGTATCTGTTACAGGAATGGCTGTGTAGATGAAGACTAGATTTCATTTACTCAACACTTCCCATCTCTTCCTGTCTTTCACTCATTCAGTCTGTGTCCCACTCAACTTATTTGTTGGGAAAATCAGGGTACAAACAACACCTTCCTCATTACCAAGATTGTTCAATGACATCATTGTTTAAGGCTGCTATGTCATTGAACTACAAGTGTTACCTACGTGATTCTGTCTGAGCCTTGCTCCTCTGGCCACAGCCCTCATGAAATCCTGGAAGATGGCCTTGATGCCAGCTATTGTTATAAATATTGTTAATCAGTTTGAGAAATCCCATCACCCTCTCTGGAAAGCTCTACTTGCCACAACTCTCCCTCCCTCCTCCAGTTTGAGTGAGGGGCTTGTCACCACCCATGGGTGCCCTTTGAGCCCTGCTTTTGCCTCTCCCAGCACACAGCACCCAGAGACATGCTTCTGGGCTTGTCCTCTGGAGACTGTAAGGGAGAATCTGTTCCTTCTCTCACCCATCTTCTGGTGGCTGTGGTAATCCTGATTTGGCCACATCACTCCAGTTTGCAAGGCCAGCATCTTCAAATGTCTCTGCTCTATCTTCCGTGGTTTTCTATGTGTGTATCTGCATGCTTGCATTTCTAGACTGCTCAGATAACACAGAATCATCTCCTCATTTCAAAACCTTTATCTAATCACATCTACATTCACATTTTCCCCCAAAAAAGGTAACTTGGATATCTTTGGGGGCTATAATTCAGCATACCACAGGTAGAAATGAACATTTCCTGTACAATTGTGGCACTTTTTTCCCTCCAATTTTTAGGGCAAGAGAAGGCAATAATGGCTCAATTCCCAGGAAATGTCCTGTTATCATGATATCCTGGGTCTGAGTGGAAAACCTGTGCTGTGGCTGCCCTCCTCAGAATTGCTTACTTCCACTCAAGCAAACAACAAACACTTATTTGTGTGTCTTCCATGTATGAGACAGCCACTTGGATGAATAAGACGGGGTTCTTATCATAGGAAAAGGGAGAAGAGAACACTCAGAGACATGCATACAGTATCTGTTCAAAAGTGTTTGATGAAAATCTCAGCATCACCTTAAAGTCTAACCAAGTAGGAATTGAATTGAAAAATAGACGTTGGTCCCATTATAAATGTCCCAGTCCTCAAAGGGAAGGCTTTGGAGTCCTGTTGGCAAGGCAATTACAGTTGCTTTCAGTGACTCTGCAAATTTGCAGGTGACAGACCTCAGTTCTTCTGGGAACTTTTGTTTTTGCTAAACTGTATCTCAAAATAGTAGGTACTAATTTCTACTGTCTGGATATTTTTTAATTGATGCTAAGTTACAAGAGAAAAGAGTAGTCATTGATTTGGGATGAGTGTTTATATATTTTTGATGTCTTGTTTGTAACTTTTCCTATATTTTCCTGCTGTCTGTTTTCAAGGTGAATTTAAAATTATTTTGGAAAGTCATTGATGCATATTAAAAACCATACTAGCATAGATTTTATAGATTAATAGAACTCCATAAAATGATAAATATTATGCATAGATTTCAAACACAAAAGCATACTCCCAAACAAGCCCCTAATTCACTATAGAGGAGATTTGAGTATTGGATGGGCAAAATGTTTTGGTCAAAACATGTTATAGTTTGAAAAATATTATTGAGATAATGTTTTTTATTATACAAAATTTTCAAGTCATCTCTGCATTTCCCTGAATTTCACTCCTCAGGTGCTGCTGGTTTAAAAAGTTATCTTCACTTTACGCTGTCTCTTCTCACCCTTGCAACAGTGTTCTCTGGTGGGTTCTTCACATCCAAGCCAGAGAAAGCAGTAGTGCTTTTCAGCAGGAGAAATCTGCCTTTTGAACTTCATTACTTACTATTTGGGTTCATTATGCAGGAATATTTTTCAAATTGGAGCTTAATACAGCTGAGGAATATCCATGTAGTTGAAGAACAAACTTAGGGTGCTTCTTGGGGAGGTGGGCATAAAAGACTACTTGCCCTTATCTCCTGGGCACAAATAACAACCAATCACCAAGATGCATTGATAGAACTGGAAGTAAAACATGTTTACTTCACAATTTTAATTTTTTTCCCTGTTCAGAAAAGGGTGATTGTGAGTCCTTTAACATCAAGTCAAAGCAGGGCCTATCAGACTGAGGCAGGTCACCTGACATTGACGATTCTGTGAAAACTTGGCAAGTGTCAGACTTTTGGAGCCAATGGGTTAGCAAAAGAATTTACTGAAATGGGAGAGTAGGAAAAATTAAGATTTTTTAGGAGGTCATTAAAGGAAAATTGGGGAGAAAACAGGTGGGCTGCCGCCGCCACCAGCGGCCAGCTCCGAACTATCCAAAATTGAACCAAGAGGATCACCTGAATAGACCTATAACACAAAATGAAATTGAAACAGCAATAAAGAGTCTCCCAAAAAAAGAAAAGTCCAGGACCTGATGGATTCTCTGCTGAATTCTATTAGACCTTTAAAAAAGAACTAATACCAACTCTCCACAACTTTTCCACAAAATAGAAAGGGAAGGAACACTGCCTAACTCATTTTATGAAGCCAGAATTACACTCATCCTAAAGCCAGACAAAGACACCTCCAGAAAGAAGAACTATAGGCCAATCTCCTTAATAAACATCGATGCAAAAATCCTCAACAAAATAATGGCAAACTGAGTCCAACAACATATCAGAAAGATCATACACCATGACCAAGTCGGCTTCATCCCAGGGATGGAGGGGTAGTTCAACATATGCAAATCTATAAATGTAATATGGCACATTAATAGAAGGAAAGACAAAAACCACTTGATCATCTCAATAGATGCAGAAAAAACCTTCAATAAGATCCAACACTACTTCATGAAAAAAGCTCTAAGAAAACTAGGAATAGAAGGAATGTACTTCAACATTGTAAAGGCTACATATGACAAACCTAAAGCAACATCATACTTAATGGAGAAAAACTGAAACTATTTCCTCTAAAATCAGGAATGAGACAAGGGTGCCCACTATCTCCACTCCTATTCAACATAGTCCTGGAATTCCTAGCCAGAGCAATTAGGCACGAAGAAGGAATAAAAGGAATACAAATAGGTAAAGAAACTGTCAAAATATCCCTATTTGCAGATGACATGATCCTAAATCTTAAAGACCCAAAAAACTCTACCCAAAAATTTCTAGACAAGATACAAGGTGGCAAGATACAAAATCAATTTACAAAAATCAGTAGCCTTTATATACACCAACAACTAACAAGTTGAGAAAGAATATATGAAAACAATTCCATTTACAATAGCCTCAAAAAAAATCAAATATCTAAGAGTAAACTTAACAAAAAATGTGAATGACCTCAACAAGGAGAACTACAAACCCTTGAAGAAAGATATCAAGGAAGACTACAGAAGGTGAAAAGATCTCCTGTGATCATGCATTGATAGAATCAACATAGTAAAAATGGCTATACTACCAAAAGCAATCTACATGTTCAATGCAATTTCCATCAAAATCTCAATGACATTCATCACAGAGATTGAAAAATCTACCCTAAAGTTCATTTGGAAACACAAGAGACCACAAATAGCCAAGGCAATACTCTGCAAAAAGAACAATGCTGGACGTATCATGATACCTGACTTCAAATATATGACAAAGCAATAGCAATAAAAACAGCATGGTACTGGCACAAAAACAGACATGAAGACCAGTGGAACCAAATAGAGGACCCAGATATGAAGCCACACAGTTATGCCCACCTTATTTTTGACAAAGACGCCAAAAACATACAATGGAGAAAAGACAGCTTCTTCAACAAATATTGTTGGGAAAAGTGGTTATCTGCCTGCAAATAACTGAAACTAGATCCATGTTTATCACCCTGTACTAGTATCAACTCAAAATGGATCAAAGACCTTAATATCAGACCCACAACTCTGAAGTTAGTACAGAAAAGAGCAGGGAATACTCTGCAAGCAATAGGTATAGGCAAGGACTTCCTCAATAGAACCCCAGCCGGTCAGCAACTAAGAGAAAGAATGGACAAATGGGACTTCACAAAATTAAAAAGCTTCTGCACAACAAAAGAAATGGTCTCTAAACTGAAGAAACCACCCACAAAGTGGGAGAAAACATTTGCCAGCTATACATCAGACAAAGCATTGATAACCAATACAGGGAGCTCAAAAAACTAAACTCCTCCAAAATCAATGAACCAATAAAGAAATGGGCAACTGGAAGAAATTCAAATGGCCAAAAAACACATGAAAAATTGCTTACCATCTCTGGCCATAAATCAAAACCACACAAGATTCCACCTCACCCCGTTAGAATAGCTGTCATCAAAATACCACCAACAGTAGGTGTTGGAGAGGATGTGGGGAAAAAGGAACACTCATACACTGCTGGTGGGAATGCAAGCTAGTCCAACCACTCTGGAAAATAATATGGAAGCTTCTAATAAAACTAAACATAGATCTGCCATATGACCCAGCAATACCACTCTTGGGGATATACCCAAAGGAATGCGACTCAGGTTACTCCAGAGGCACCTGCACACCCACGTTTATTGCAGCACTATTCACAATAGCCAAGTTATGGAAACAGCCAAGATGCCCCACTACTGACGAATGGATTAAGAAAATGTGGTATTTATACACAATGGAATTTTACTCAGCCATGAAGAAGAATGAAATCTTATCATTTGCAAGTAAATGGATGGAACTGGAGAACATCATCTTGAGCAAGGTTAGCCAGGCTCAGAAGACCAAAAATCATATGTTCTCTCTCATATGCAGACTTTAGATCTAGGGCAGTTGCAGTAATGTTGTTGCACTTGGTTCACACGCTAAGGGGGGAATGGGGATAGGTAAGAAACCCAAAACTTGAAAGTGTTTCATGTCCCCACTGCAGAGGAGTTAATACAGTAACCTTAAATCGACAGAGGTGAATATGGGAAGGTGACCAGGAAGTGGTGAAAAGGTCAGGTAGAGATAAACCAATTCGGGTTGTAATATACTTGTGCATGGAAGCATGCTAGGATCTCTCTGTATAGCTATCCTTATCTCAAATAGCAAAAATGCTTTGTCTTTCTTATTGCTTATGTCTACTCTTCAACAAAATTGGAGAAAAGGGCAGAACAGGTTCTGCCTGGAAGGGCGGGGGTAGGGAGGAGAGGGAGAGCGTGGGGGGCAGAGGGGAGAAATGGCTCCAACAATGTATGCACGTATGAATAAAAAAATGAATAAAGGGAAAAAAATTAAAAATAAAGGCACTTCATGGTAGACTCTTCTTTAACCCTCAAAAAAAGGAAAATTGGTGGGCAGCTAGATAAAGAGCATATCATGTGGAGATAGAATTGGCTGTAGGTTTTATACCCTGGGTTGGCCTATTTTTGATTGGCTAGCTCCTTTTTGTGGAACTTATTGCTTGGTTATCTCTTTCTCAGAGAGAGGTTTGAATTTTGCCAATGGAAATATTTGTTTGGCTTTCACTTCCACATTTTACCCTGCCCTTGCTGTTTTCCATGGCTCCTCAAAAGGGGGTGCCTCTTCCATAATAAGGTGTCATAGATTTCCCTTCTGACTATAAGATAAGATAAACCATAAATTATGATTTCATTGCCTCCTGGCATATTCACCAGTATCTAACTTTGAAATCTTTTTTTTGCACTTGTGTATTGACCATTGACCCCCAAATCCCAAATTTTCATACTCTGTTTTATTAACAAATCAAATAAAACTTTAGCATGTGTTCATTATAGATTGCATGAAGTTGTTTTTAAAGATTTTTTAAAATTATGTTTTCACTCCTGTTACCACATCATACTGCTCATATGGAACTATGACATACTATTGTTCATAAATCCCTTAATATATGTGGTTGACTCAATCATAGCTTACGGTGAATTTGTTTAAAGCAGCAAATTCTTTAATGTGAACATTTAAATATGGCACAATATTTATATTTGCTTTGGCATGTCTTTATTTTCAATATGTCAGGAGTCTCAAAAATAAAAGAGATATTTGCCTTCCTTACCTCTGAGAAGCCAAGAACCCATGGTTGATCACCACCTATAGTCCTGAGAAAATCTCTCTGGTCACTGAATTGTCAATGCAATGTCAAGCCTTAATTAGCAGGCACACACATACCTTTTCCTTCCTTTGGTTTTTGTGTTTTATGTCTCCTTAAGAATCTGGGTACCATTAACACCTGGCATCAAAGTCACAAGCCAAAAACATGACCTTCCTCAAAGGAATTCTAGAGAAAATTATTGTTTTAGAAATGACCAGTTATAGCTATGGAATTTGGGAACCTGAAGGGACCAGAGTCTAGAGATGTA
Source organism: Castor canadensis (assembly GCF_047511655.1). NCBI lineage: Eukaryota > Metazoa > Chordata > Mammalia > Rodentia > Castoridae > Castor > Castor canadensis. Next base: position 90,953,598 of record NC_133398.1, read on the forward strand.
CCTCCTGGGTTGCCTCAATATCCCCTGGACTGGTGCAGAATCCCCCTGCTGGGAATGTCACTTGTGCTTGATCTGAGGCTCTTAGCATGTCCAAAGCTGAACTCATGGAACTGTCCTTCTTGTCTTCTCTGACTCCCTCAGTGGTACCTATTTTCTCATGATGAAACAGGAAGTCAGTCTTAAAATAACCTTTTTGTTCTGATTTGTTTTGCTTTGGTTTTCTGAGATAGGGTCTTACTATTTAGCCTAGGCTGGCCTCAAACTTGTAATCCTCCTTCCTCAATCTCCTGAGTACTGGGATTACAGATGTGTACCATCATGCCCAGCCTTATAACCTTTCTCTTCTGATGCACAATTAATCCACTGTCAGTGAGTCTACTTACTAAATATCTCTGAATTATCCATGCCTTCCCTTGGTCTTTGGCACCAGCTCATGAAAGACAAAATCACTTCTTTTCTGAATGACAGTCAGTTTCCTAACTTATCTATCCACATCAGTTCTTACTTCCTTCCAATTTTTATAAACATAAACCCATGGACTTTCATCTTGTCACTGATCTCTAACAGTGAAGCCAGTATGTAATACCTGTACAGGCCCTGGATGTCTTCTGCCCACATATCTCTCCCAGCTTGACCCCCATTCTTCTCCCCCCTGAGTACTTGTCTCCAACTTCCTTGGTGATGCCTGTCCCCATGCTATTACAAGCCCTTCCCCCTTCTGTTCCCTTTACTGAGAACCTCTTCTGTCCTTGTTCCCTTTGTAAAGACCTCTACTGCCCTTGGTTGCATCAGAATTCCCTGTTCCAAGTTATCATCTCACTTCACATTTCTCTATCAAACCTTTTGTCACAATTAGAATGGTAGCTGGGGTCTTTCCATTTGAATATTCAACATATCATTGATATGTGGAAATACATTGCTTTCTTTTTTATTCCGTGTATCTGTTTGCTATTGACTCATTTTACTTCTATGATACAAGACTGATTCTTCCCATGTCACAGTGAAAATCTTCCTCCTTCCCTTCACACTTTCAACCTCATGCAAGCCAGGTAATCTATCAAGGAGAACATCCTATGCTAGAAAGAGGGAAAACATGTTTTGTTTCAACTTGTTTGGGACTCTAATAGGGGCTCAAAGTTTTCTTGATTGGTGAGCTTCTATTGCAAGACATCAAACATGAAGAGGCTGAGGGCAGGAACTCAGGAGGCCTGGGGGCAGGGCTGAGTTGATGATCAGAAGGAGAATCTTCTGGAACAGGCAGGATCTGATGAGATCAGTTGTCTCTGAGTGGATCTGCTGTCAAGAGGTGTCTGGCAAGGGGGTTGAGAGGAGGGCCGTGGAAGAGCAGCAATCTCCCAGACAGCTCTTATTCAAGTGCTGTTTCCAAGTCATCTGCAACCAGGCCACTCTCCATCCCCGATGTGAGGAGAATTCCAGAACATTTGTAAACCTGAGGGGATCTCTGGAACCGCAACTAGGACTAAGCAGGAGGCTGACGTCTTCAGAGTTTAACTGAGCAATCTGGTATACTCCAGGCTCATTTGAAGTTGATCCTATAGTGGAAAGCTGGGATGGTGTCCATCCTGATGACTGAGCCTGATGCAAGCAGGTGGTATATAAAGGCATGTTGGATTATCTGAATAGGTCTATTTCTTCTTCTGGATATAGGAAACTGAGTCATGTTAATAATTCTTAGGGCAATTTTAGGCTCAGAAGTGCCATTGAATCTGACTTAGACACCAATAGGAAAATCAGTTAAAGATGTAGTGTTGGCTGAGTCAAGAGTGGGGGAATCTATTAGCCAACATCTCAGTACACTCTTACCCTATCTGTTCCTTTCTCGTGGCATCTCCTGCCAGGCCCCTTGAAATACCACCCAACAATCCCTGGCCTGGATCATTATCTATTAATAAGTCTAGTTTTCTCTTGCATAAAGCTTTCCAGTTACAACATGCTGTCTTCTCCAGTATTATTATAAAACTGGGGACTTTAAAATGTGTCTTGTTTTGAGACTCTCTGACATTAGTGTGTCTGATATTAGTGAGCTGAGACAATCAGTAGATATAGTAGCCTTGGGGATGAGATGATCTTCTTGGTGCTTGAGGCTGGAATTCCTGGCCCTAGAACCAGTTTCCTTAGCACATGTGATGAACTGAATCTGATATTTATTCAAAATAAACAAAAGCCGCCCTTGGCTGTGGGCCTGTCTCATACCTTCCATGCAGTCAGAAAAGATCAATCTAGCCTATTCCAACTTTGGACAGCAAGGCTTGCCTGGCTTCTTTGACTAGCATTAGAGTCCCTGAGCTCATCTTAAATTCTGAGCCCTCTCTGGCTTACATCTCCAGAATGAATGTGGGAACCAGACTTCTGCAGGTCTGGACTCCATCTGTAAGTTCCTCCATTAAGTTCATTAAACCCACTGTCTGCCATGTGTGAACAGACCCCAAGCAAATCCATGTGCTCCACCAAGACTGTCATCACTCCGCAGCCCTCCTCTTTTACTTATTCTTCATTACCAGCTTTCAGGCTTAGGTGAGTGTCCCAGCTGAGTGAAGATGATATTGTTTATACTGCATTTCCTAACATGCTAGAGCCAGACTTTTAGCATAATGTTAGCCCTTTATACAGACATGCAAATTAGTTTAGCTCCAGATCTGTAAGAAATTAAGAGGGATTAGAGCTAATCACTTATTGCAGGAGAACAAATTTTTTTTTGTTGAAAATATGACTTGTGGCTCTAGGGTGGTCAGTTTGGTTAACTTCTTTTCTCCCCAGTCGAGCTGGTGGGGAACAGGACCTGTAGTTCTAAAATACACAGATGTTGAGAAAGAAGCTAAATTGAGAACCCTGTATCCATATCTTCACTGCAAAGATCCCAGTGGTTTTGCTTTCAGATCTCAAGCTAATAGTTGACTGAGTCTTGAAAAATACAGAATGTGGTTTTTTTCTTATTGAAAAACATTTATGGTGCTCTATAGTTGCACTCCAGACTTATCTCTGTCTAATGACACAGGTGCTTTGATCTGCGTAAGAACAACTTCTGTAGCTCCTAATTGCTGTGATGGAAAGCCAGGACTTCCAAATTCTTTAGTAAGAGGAGTACTGCTTCAGTCACCATCCAAAACCACTTCCTTACTTATTCCCCTATCCTCTCTTCCCCACTCATGGCTTTTTCCAGACGAAGAGCAAGGTTTAATTAACGCTTTACACTAATGGGGGAAAGTGAGGCTTGTGGCTGGTGAGTTGTAAAGACAGCAATTGAAACGACATCTCTCTGTTTCCAAAGAATGTATTTTTTGCGATCTCCTGAAATGGGTATTCTGTAAAATCCTTTATCTACCCAGACTATCCATTTTTATATTTTCTTCTGCTTTTATTTTGGCCCATCCACCTACTTTCCAACCCCTTTCCCATATCACATCTACCTTCAACCACTTTTTTTTCTCCTTCAGTTCCTCTTTTGCAAAAGCAGAAACAGTCACAGGGAAAGACATTGATTAAAGAGAGGCTAGAATGTAAACACAATGGTCTTTATTCCCCATCAACTGTACTAGATATTAAGGATCCCTCGAGCCTTCCAAAGCAAGTACCTTCACATAACTTTGTTAGTCATAAAACAATTTCCTGATTTCCTGAGGGAATGTGACTCTTTTTGGAACTAATACTCCACATTAGTTTTCTTTTTCCATAAAATCTCATTAAATTTGGCATAAGTAATTGAGAAAGTGAAAAAATGTCCCAGCATAGGGACAAAAGATTTTTTTTTAAAGCTTCTATGAAGAACTAACATACTAAGCAAATAATAGCATAAACAAGGGACATGTTTGACCTAGTTTAAGGAACAAATATTTAAAGAACTGTGGCATATGAATAGTTTATGTGTTAACACAGTAATTCTCAAACATCTGTCATTCATATAACAGGCTCAAAATTCGCCATATCTTAAATTACATATAATGTAATATGAACACTTTTCTTTGCATGTCCTCTCATTTTTGCTTAAGTAAATGTATTTCTAAAGGAAACTTCATATCACTTAGTACATGAAGACCAAGATTCAGTCCAGAAATCAAACCAAATCAAAGTAAACATTAATTCAAAGAGAGCAGTACAAGCTACCAGTTTCTTGCTGTTGGGACTTTATCTTGAGACTTATTCTCTCCTTGTCTCTGTCTCTGTTTCTTTCTCAAGGGAGACTGACAAGCATTAGCAAAGTATTGATCAAATAGGAGCCCTGTATTGAGTATTCCTTCTTTAGAGAGTCAAATTTTAGAAACAACACTGCAAATGGAAAAAGTTTTTTCATGCAATTTAATAATTTTTATATACTATGCACTTAAAACCCCAGAAAATCTTCCATGTCACAAGTAGTGGGCTTTCCTCAGCCCAAGAGTCTCAGTGAATCTCACTCACATACTCACATCCTAAAACTGTTCTGTTTTTATTGACTTGTTGAATTTGAATGTCACAAAACTTCATCACTTTATGATATTCCATCTTTTTAAACTCTTACTACATTGCAGTTACCCTTTGGGACATCTCTCCTTCCCACTATCCCATCTTAGTTCATTTCAGTATCAGTGATCTGAAACCAAAGAAGTTTTGATGGGTTTCCTGATGCAATTCTGAATGGTGCTGTCCCATTTAGAAACAAAGTGGATGAATTTATCATGCAGCTATCCCAGACTGTCACTCAATAAGTCAATCCTCATTCATCATAATAACAAAAATTTCCACAGTGTTTTTCTCCTTTTGGAAGTCTGTCTTATTTACTTGAGCTAGTAATGTCCAATTTCCCTCAACCTACTCATTGCAGATGACAGAGCTATGGGAACTGGTTACTGGGCAGATTCTCCCAGCCCACGTAGTTATGAATGACAATCCTGTGAACAAGGTAAATGGATAGGGTCTCATTTTTGCAAGGCAAAATTTTTTTTAAATAGGCTATAAATGAATGTGAAGTAGGGGTTATCTTTTATATACTGTTACTTAGATGTGCTTATTTTCTGTAAACTATTGAATTCTCTTCCTGAATCCCCAAAAAATTAGAGAGTAAGAAATTTAAACTTGCCAGATAATGGATTTTTTAAATACTATTGTCTCTTCCTCTGTGTAAGTTACCCACCCTCCCAAGGTTAGCACTATCTCTTTGGGGAAACTAGACAGCAAATTCAAAGTTTAACTTCCTCTTCCCCATCCTCTTTCCAAGATGGTGTCTGGTGAGGTTATGGCTGGAGGCTCTGGTGATGATGGGGAAGTTTGATTCTGGGGACTGTCTTTCTCCCCTGAGCTTTCTCCTATTTATTTATGGTCACAAACTTGGGTCCTGCTTCAGTCCATGATTTAAAGGAAGCTCCATGAGTTCAGAGATTTAGGTCCATTTGGTTCATTGCTGCTCTCCAGCACCTGGAACTGTGCCAGGCCCACATCAGCACATAGGAATTACTTCCTGAACAAATGAATGACTTCATTGTGTTCTTCTTGACCTACTAATCTTAAAGGTTACTCTATAATCACTGGGCTCCCAACCTTGGTAACCTATCAGTCCAGGCTAGCAGGCTCTCAGTAACTCCCATCACATTGAGGATCACACAGAAAACTTCTTCCTGCCAGACTGTAACCTGGAACCAAAAAGCAAACCTATGTCTCCAGCAAATAGGAGATTGGTCATGATCAAGGCAGTACTAGAAAGAAATTTTATATAGGTGTATACATACCTATGCATATATATATATACATTATATATATATACATATCTAATTTTCATGAATCTAGGGAAATATGTGAAAAAAGCACTACACAGTTAGTATTTATTTCTGCATTGAGGGTAGGTGGGCTCAGAGTATCTTATTGTTTTGCACATTTAAAATTTTTTTTTGTCTTTTATTTTTTGGTGCTGGGATAGAACCCAGGGCTTCACACATGCTAGGCAAGCGCTGTACCACCGAGCTACATCCCAGCCCTTAATGTTTTTATTTTTTTATACTGGGGTTTGAAGTCAAGAGCCTCCTTCTAGCTAGGTGGGTGCTTTATCACTTGAGCCACACCGCCAGCCCTTTTATACTTTATTTTTCAGTACTGTCACCCATTTTGCCCAGGAACAGTCTCAGACCACAATCTATGCTTCTCAGTAGGTGGAATCTCAGGCAGCCACTACAGTGCCTGGCTTATTGATTGACATGAGGTCTCACTAATTTTTTGCCTGGGCTGGCCTTGAACAATGATCCTCCCAATCTCTGCTTTCCAACTAGCTGGGATTATAGGTATGAGTCACTGATCCTAGCTTTTAAAAAAGTTATTGACAGCCTATTTTGTTTGGTGTATATTAATTGTACATAGTAAGGAGTTTCATTATGATATTCCATACATGCATGCAATGTACTTTGATCACAGTCACTTTTTTATTGCTCTCTTAGCTCCCCTTCCCCTTTCCCCTGACCTTCTGTCTCTCAAGTAGTTCCCCCAGCTCTATTTCATGATCCTGTTTTTTAGTTTTGTTCTCAATTCCCCCTAACTCTCACAAATGAGAGAAAACATTGTAGAATTATACTTGTGATAACTGCTTTTGTGGGAATGGCTTATTTCATTTAACATGCTGTCATTTGCTGAAAATTGTAAGTTATGTATGTCTTTATTGTTTGACTTATAGAGAACATTGAAACTTTTAAAATCAAAACACTGGTAAGTTAGAAAAGTGTCATAGGAATAAAAAAAATAATAAAAAGCTGCTTGTGTCCATGTGATTTGTGTTTGCTCAAATGCAGTACTTAGGGCTCTCAGGTAAATGAAGTCACTGTAGAACTTTGAAGAACACTGGTGTCTGGGCCCAAGCCCAGACTAATTGAAGCACATTGGCCTGGTTGGAACTGAATATCTGCAGTTTTTCAAGTTCTCCAAAATATACTCATGTAGAGTGAGCACGAGAACCACACTCCAGCATGGACAGCAATCACAGTGACATTCTATCCCAAAATCCTCCGTGGAGGCAAAGGAGAGAGAAAGAATAGGACTAATTCCTGTAACCTTGTCTGCTCCCGCTCCTCTATTCTTAAAATAGGGGCTATGGACAGGTGCCCTTTGGCAAAACATTGCAAGGAGGGCCCAGGTTCAATGCAAGTCATCAATTAATTTTACAAACATTTATTAAATACTTCCTTGTGTAGGTGGGGCACACCCATTGCATGGGTGTGCATCCATTCTCTGGATGGAAACATTCATTGCAGCACCTAGGCAGCTAGCAGGATGGGCGGGCAAGCCTTGTCTGTAAGGGCTGGGGTCAGTTTTCATGGTATGTCAAGGAGTTTTCTTGGAAGAGTTTTAAGGCACAAATTTGGGGCATGTGCTAAAGAGTTGGAGAAATTATAACATAATTCTGTTATTCTGTGTGTTTTGCAGCCCAAGTAAGGAGTATGTTATGAAAAGTCATATAAATTTAAAAGCCATTGTATCAAAAATCTATGTAAAGTCTTAACATTGGGAGGATCCAGCAGCTTCAGGAACAAAAGGAAATTGCTGCTTTGAAAATGTGATAGGGTGGGGATGAAATGTCACCAAGAGGTGACACCAATCTTGTCACTAAAATTTTCTCCCTTGGAAGAAATCAACAGGTGTGCTCTTGAGGGTGGGTGACTCTGTGACAGGACTCTTGGCACTGCATCATCACATGGGCTTCAGCAGCCTCCAGTGCATCCCAAGGACAGGGGACATGGATATGCTAATCCACAGCTAGAAAAATGAGTCTGTGGAGCTCATACACACCAGACACCGCCTGGGAACCACCAGTGAGTGTCTGTCAGGAATTTGAGGTAGGAAACAGAGCTAGAAAAAATGTCATTTTGTCATTAGTTTGATTCATTCTTGGGAACCCCCTCAAAAAAATTGTAGAAAAAGGCAATTGACCTTCAGTTTAGTGGAGGGGACAGATGAGAAAGTGCAGTGCAGTGAGGGTCAAATAGACCCACTGGAAGGACTGTAGGAAAGAACAGGCACCCTACGCATGTTAGAAAGGGCTTCATTGAGGGCTGATAGGAAGTTTGCCCCTGGGAGGCCACAGGATAAGGAAATTATTTTGTCTGTGTCACAATACCCCAGGTATATTATTGAATTTTCACCAGGTAGCTACATCTCTATTTGCCATTGGTGATGTGGGGGAATCCCTAGTAAGTGTGCTGTCTGAAAATATTTGTGGCTTCATCTGAGTAAAATTTTTAGGTACCAACAAGAAAAGAATTTGCCATAAACTATGCTCTGAATGAGTGGTTTGAAATACCAAACATTTATGAAAGAAATTGGAATTGTCCTTCCCTCCTTTTTACTTTTTCCTTTCCTCCTTCCTACCTTCTTTTCTCCTTACGTCCTTCTTTCTTTCCTTCCTTCTTCTCTCCCTCTCTTCCTTCTTTCCTTTCTTTCTTTCTAGTGCTGCTGTTTGGTGTTTGCTGACTTTCTCATTCATCATGGGCCATATCCTTCAGGCTCTGTATCTTCTATCAGAAAAGTTAGTGTTTATATTGTATCTTCTATTTTGGGAGGGGAGAGCAAATGAAGTAGATGCAATGATGCTCAGAAGACTGGAGAATCATTCCACTGGCTCATATTTGTGAATTCTTCAATCTTACAATCCACCTCCTCAGAAAGGAAATTCAGAGCTAACAGGATGAGTTCATGATAGCAACTTCTCCTTTAGCACTGCATATTCAGTCATTCTGACAACTAGAAAGAAACAAGGGCACCATTTACCAAGACAATATGTTTAAAACATGGATCCATTTCAATAAAATTTAAGAATGTTTAAGAATTCTATGATACCTAAAAGACTGTGACACAGGTTACTCAGGAGGCACCTGCACACCCATGTTTATTGCAGCACTATTCACAATAGCCAAGTTATGGAAACAGCCAAGATGCCCCAGCACTGACGAATGGATCAAGAAAATGTGGAATCTATACACAATGGAATTTTATGCAGCCATAAAGAAGAATGAAATGTTATCATTTGCTGGTAAATGGATGGAATTGGAGAACATTATTCTGAGTGAGGTTAGCCTGGCCCAAAAGACCAAAAATCGTATGTTCTCCCTCATATGTGGACATTAGATCAAGGGCAAACACAACAAGGGGATTGGACTTTGAGCCCATGAAAAAAGCGAGAGCACACAAGGGAGAGGTGAGGATAGGTAAGACACCTAAAAAGCTAGCTAGCATTTGTTGCCCTCAACGCAGAGAAACTAAAGCAGATACCTTAAAAGCAACTGAGGCAATAGGAGAAGGGGACCAAGAGCTAGAGAAAAGGTTAGATCAAAAGGAATTAACCTAGAAGGTAACACCCACGCATAGGAAATTAATGTGAGTCAATGCCCTGTATAGCTATCCTTATCTCAACCAGCAAAAACCCTTGTTCCTTCCTATTATTGCTTATACTCTCTCTTCAACAAAATTAGAGATAAGGGCAAAATAGTTTCTGCTGGGTATGGAGGGGGTGAGGGGGAGAGAGAGGGGGTGGAGTGGGTGGTAAGGGAGGGGGTGGGGGAGAAGGAGGGGGTGGAGTGGGTGGTAAGGGAGGGGGTGGGGGAGAAGGAGGGGGTGGAGGGGGTGGTAAGGGAGGGGGTGGGGGTAGGGGGGAGAAATGACCCAATCATTGTATGCACATATGAATAATAAAACAATAAAAATTTTTTAAAAATTAAAAAAAAAGAATTCTATGTATATCTAAGGTATATTTAAGGAATAAATGGTAAAACGGGACTATAATAATTGAGGTAGATTTGGCATGCTACATTTCATAGGTAGAAATTTTAGGGTGATAAGGTAATGATGCTGCTCACAAAAACTTAAGAACTTATGAAATTATTCATTTATCAAGAAAAGAGAAATGAGGGAGGTCTGAGACTAAGTTCAGAATTATAGAGTGAGTATCTTCCCTCAGTCTCTTTTGTGCTTCTTTGAGACTCTCTTCATCTCTTCATCTGAGGACATGGAACTCCATCCAAACAGCCCTTCTGTTTTAGACCTTGCTCCTGGCTAGCCTAGCTTTGTTCTGCTCTTGGGGGTAAATACTGTGCACATGGGCATGGCCAAGAGAATAGATCTGAATGTTCTTTGCTCAGCCTGCTCTCTTTCCTTGAAAGGCCCTTGATGTCTCTGGGCTGAGTCTTGCCCATGGCAGCAGAGGTCCTGCCTTCCATGCCTGCAAACAACCGGTCTGTGGAGCCACGCAGTCATGGTTCACACATTCTCCCTCATCCTTCCGTGTACCATAACATGCTCTTCCCCCCAGAAATCTACAAAGTGGCAAAGGGAAGCAACACATGTGAATTTACCCTGGCATGGACCCATGGTACAATTAGCATGGGCCCCTAGCTCAACAGAAACACAATTGTGAGAGGGTCTGCTTTTGCCTGAGGGTGAAAAATGATCACCACAATTCCTCCACCTACTGCCTTATGAGAAATATCTATGAGTTGGCTGTTGAAGGTGAAATAGTATTTTTGTAGCTTGGAAGAAATGCTGTGACCCAGTTAACCATACCCTGCCTGTGAAATTTTCTCCAGCAAAATTCTAATAGAAATGAATGTTGTCTAGAAAAGTTTTCTGAACAAAGTCTAAACTGGGAACTCGTCCACTTGAGAATATTTGTTGAAGGAGGAAATGGAAAAGAGAGATAAAGGCTTTCAAAAGACCAAGTCCAAACACTGTAGGTGATTTTTAACGAGTGGGAAGAGAGATAAGAGCAGATGAAGTCAGGTGTGCCTGGGCCATAGGCAGAATTATCACTGTGGTGGGGGAGGCAGCACATGTGGCACTGTGTGTGGGACAGTTTCCTGTTCTGAGGTGTATAGCAGTATGCTCTCAGGTCAGAGCAACAGCTATGAACTCATGGATTAGGGAAAGGGGCTGAAAATGTCTCCAAGATAGGAGGGAGCACTCAATAGGGAATCCCCTAACTTTCTCATCTCAATAGGCGAAGGTACTCCATGTCTCCAGGGTAGACATGGGACCAACAGGTGTGCATTGAAAACATAGGGCTAAAAGTCCCCAAAGGCCTTAGAATATAGGAAAGGAAGAGCCAATCTGTAGAATGGAACCCCGTGAACTTGTCGTCAGTGACAAAGCAAATGGAGCTGACCAGAGATCTACATTGAAACTTAGTGGGAGGAAGAACTTAAAAGTTTAGAAAAAACTCATTGTACAGCATATATGAGTATTAAGGTTTGATATGTAAAGTGTCATTGACATTATATTTATTCAGGGTTTCATGTCAGTTTTTTGTCTTATTTTGTACATGAAATAACACACATAAAAGCTTGATTTGTTTATTCATAAACTTGTTACCAAAATGCTGCTATTTCCATAGACTCTAAACTTTAACTATGAATTCTTCTACCTTGAGAGTTTCAAAGAAATGAAACTTTATAACTGAAAGTCTTTATGGTGAAACCCAGGTTTGCCCTCTGTGGTCCTAGTTTTCCAAGGCCTGGGAGTGGAAATGCGAGTTGGGTCACCATGGTCTTTTTTAGGAATGCCCAACAATCTTGCCAAGGCAGGAAAGTCAGATACTTTGGAGAAACTGCTTAAAAAACTACTCAAGAACCTTCTGCCCTCCTAGCTTCACTGAGCCCTTTCTTTATACCTCCAATGTGCCTGGTTTACCTACCATCATGTCTGGACCCTCTCAATGCCTTTGCTTAGAGAACTGCACTGGCCTTAGCGGCTGAGGAGAGCGGGAGGAGGTGTGGCGGCGGCGGGAAGATGCTGCTGTTTGGCGTAAATTGCAATCGATTAGGGATCGTTTCTCAGACTCAAGTTAGAAGTGAGAGTTCAGATAAGTGAGGCTACCATTGCTGCTTTGAACACCTCAGAAGGGGAGAATGGATTTATCAGGAGTGAAAAAGAAGAGCTTGCTAAGAGTCAAAGAAAATAATAAAAAGTCCAGCACTAGGGCTCCTTCTCCTACCAAACGCAAGGATCGCTCTGATGAGAAGTCCAAGGATCGTTCTAAAGATAAAGGAGCTACCAAGGAGTCAAGAGAGAAGGACCGTGGCAGGGATAAGACTCGGAGGAGGCGCAATGCTTCCAGTGGAAGCAGCAGCACTAGATCTCGTTCCAGCTGGACTTCCAGCTCAGGATGCAGCACCAGCACTGGCTCGAGCAGTGGCTCCAGCTCTTCCTCTGCATCCAGCCGCTCGGGAAGTTCCAGCACGGCCAGCAGCTCCAGTTCCAGCAGCTCCTCCGGCTCCCCTACCATGACAACAGGCGGCCTTCCGTTCCAAATCCAAACCACCTAAAAGAGATGAAAAGGAGAGGAAAAGGCGGAGCCCTTCCCCTAAACCCACCAAAGTACATATTGGGAGGCTCATTAGGAATGTGACCGAGGATCACATTATGGAAATATTTTCCACCTACGGAAAAATTAAAATGATTGACATGCCTGTAGAAAGGATGCATCCTCACCTATCCAAAGGCTAGGCATATGTGGAGTTTGAGAATCCAGATGAAGCTGAAAAGGCGCTGAAACACATGGATGGAGGACAAATTGATGGCCAGGAGATCACTGCTACTGCTGTGCCTGCCCCCTGGCCTAGGCCACCGCCTCGGTGATTCAGCCCTCCCAGGAGAATGCTGCCACACCTCCCATGTGGCGCAGGTCACCCCCACGGATGAGGAGATCACGCCCCCCAAGGCGCAGGTCCCCAGTGCGCAGGCGGCCCTGCTCTCCCGGCCGCCGCCACAGAAGCCGTTCCAGCTCCAACTCTTCTGGATAAGCAGGGCAACCGAAGCTCACCTTGTAATTTATGTGCCACCCAGCTCAGTGTTGTCACTTCTCTAGCCAAAGGAGGATCAGTTAGGCTTCAAAAGCAGCAGTTGAGACGTTTCTGCTGCAGGCGAGTTCTAGCTGCCAAAGCCTATTGTGGGTTAGGGACTGTGCCCATGAAGGTGCCCTGTAGTTTTCCGACTAGAAAGCTCACATGTTCCCGGTTCTGAGAGTGTTCAGTGGCAGAGCCAGCAAGGACAAGCAAGCTTCCAGATGGCAAAGTGCTCAGCCTTACCATGGATGACCTGGGGCTGATCTGGTGACCTGTTCACCTTGCTGTGCAGCATCCTGCAGGGAAGAGGACCAAGCTGCTGTTCCTGTTAGGCCTGGCCTTTTGCCTCCTCTTGATTCCTGTTCCAATCTCTAGGGTCAAACACCCTGGAAGAGTCTCCCCACCCCATGTTAATTACCATAAATGAGTCCTTCCATGTCCTCAACACACCCTGTCCTATATGTCTCTTACTCTAGAATTGGTGAGTGAGTTGAGCCAGCTCTGCAGGGTCAGCACAGAGCCTGCTCCTACCCCCACCCCATCTTGTCTGCCATTCATGATGGTTTGCAGGTTATCTTGGCAAAAAGTGTCCACTGCTTTTTTTCCTTGTATAGTCAGTACTATGAAATTTTGAGTTTTGTAACTTTGTAGCATTTTAGATAAGGTTGTGTTTGTACTTTGTTGTGTAGAGTAAAGGAATTGTATTGAATAAACCTAGGATTGGAATGCAAAAAAAAAAATGCCTTTGCTTATACCTGTATTTAGGTTCCTGCCTATAACAAGGATGAAGGAAAAAAGAAAGAGAAGTGTAATAACCTCTACTGGGAGAGCTGGTAAATCTGCATTCTAATCTCAGATAAATCTTTCAAGCTTGACTGTGTACCTTTAGGCAAATTCTCTTGGCCTTGGGTTGTTTATCTTTAGAATGGAGATGTAGGTGAATTCTGTAGGAGTCTCCCTAATACTTAGTAGAGGGAAAAAAAAACTTCAGAGTTATTTTTAATACCTATTTTCATTTTGGGGATATATGAAAAGAACACATATCAAATACTTTTATGCCTACCACCTTTCTAAAACACCAAACATTACCTATACTTTCCTCTACTATGTTCCCCTGTCTTGTTTTGCCAGATTTCAACCCTCTTCCTCACCTCCAAGGAGACCACTATCCTGAATATAGTGTTCATTCTTCCTTGCATTTCTTTATATTCCAATTATACATGTTTGTACACTTAGGCAATATGTAGTATTGTTACGAATGCTTTAAACTATATGTATAATAACAAAAATCTGGTCTATGTACATTATTTTCAAATGACAGTTTTTTGCGCAAAATTATTAGTATGAGAGTCATATATGCTGGCACATACAGTTCTTATTAATTTTCTTTTCTGTAAAATATCATACATATATTCAAGAATATATTGATTCTTGAATTACTTGACATTTAGGTTCTTTTCCATTGCTTAATGTTATAAATATGCATATTTTTGTATATGTAGCTGATATAGTTTGGGTCTGAAATGTCCCCCAAAGGCTCACATGTTAGAGGCTCTATCTCCAAGCTATGGAGCTATTGGGAGGAAGTGGGACTTTTAAAGGATGGGACTGATAGGAGGTTTTAGGCCACTGGGGATGTACCATTGAAGGAGATTTTGGGACCCTGGTCTCTTTATCTTTCTGTCCTTCAGTTCCTGGCTATGAGGTTAATAGCTTTGCTTTGCTACACCCTCCTACCATAAAGTACTACCTCACCATAGACCCCAAAACAAAGGGACCAAGTGACCATGGACTGGAACCATAAGCTAAAAGATCCTTTTCTCTTTATAAATTAACTTATCTTAGATATTTACTATGATAACAGAAAGATAACATAGTAACCTCATGTAAAGAGGTATATTCTTGGGGATTTGTACCTTGGAATGGAATTGCTAGGTTTCAAGATGTTTCTGAATGTTCACCTCTGATAAACTTTCCCCCTAAATTGTTCTCCAAACTAGTTGTGACCTTTATATTTCCACCAGCAGGGTAGAGAATATATGAATCTAGAAATTGAAGCCCTGCTATAGCCTCTCCTGGTTCAGGCCATGTCTTTTCCTTGACAGGAAAAACACATTTTTATCTTGTGTCTAGAGTGGCTGTGATGCTGAATGGGAAAGAATCGATATGATTCATTTATTCTGCAAATATTTTTGAACACCTACTACATACCTGGTGCTATTGAAATAACCGAGGATCAATCAGAGAGAGCGGCCCTGGTGGAGTTAACCTCTCGTGCATTTATGAAATATCTCCTTTGTACATGGAGTGTATTGCCTCTTATTCTCATTGAATGACAATAATAACCATTTGAAATAGATATTTTCTACTCCATTTTACAAATGGGGAAATTAAGGCTCAGAGAAAGTACACAACTGAGTAAGGGTCAGGATGGATAGGACCCAGGTATAACTCTAAATATTTTGTCCACTCCTTTATTTGGTCCCTCTCCACTGGTTGTCAGAAAACCTCTGCACAGGCAGAGAAGGTCAGTCTGGGTGTTGGACTCACATTGCAATTCATCATGAATTAGAAATGTAAAGCAATATGGCTGCCTTTCAGAGAGAATTCTGATTATCTCCAAGGAGGAAATTGTTCCTTAACACTCTCATATCTGGAAATATTTTGAAACTCTTAGGAAGAGTTTTATGTCTTTTCCCTACTTTATTTCTGCATCTTTCAGGAGAACTCGTATTTGGTTATGGATTGGGGGAAGATGTCTTGGTTGTATTCTCTAAGAAACAATAGGCAATTCTACCCCACAGAGATACAAAACCATGCAGGTGCTGAATAATATTGAGTTCTAAAGTGCTGGAGTCTTGAATGCTTTTTTCCCTCCACAACATCTTGAAAGTATTTTCTCCATGTCAGCTACGTATTCTAATCCCAAAAGAAAGATTTTGATACTTGGAATATACAATGTGCTTTTTTCCCTCAGCAAGGTGTACAATTAATTCCTTATGTTCTCAAATAAAATGATGGAGCAGAAAGTGTCTCTGCGTTCCCTAGAGCTTCCAGGCACACAATAAGCGTGTTCATCTTTTCATTTTCAGAAGCAATCACTGCACACCCCTGCCTGCAAGAGAATGAGTAGCTGGGATTTCTTTCCATTGTTTTTCCCAAAGAGAGAGTAAATGAAGTCATCAAGCCATCTGGTCGACTTTCTGTAGTCATTTACAATATCTATGAGCAAACCATACTGCGAAGTAAAGAGCTAGCCACAGAAGAAAGGATGTTGGGGAAGTTTAAGTGTAAAAGATTATAGTTTATAAAAAGAATAAATACCAAAAGGGACCACAGCTTCCTCTTGCCTTACATGTGGCACATTCCACCTGTGCTTCTGACATCTGTCTTGCTTTTCTGGCTCATACTTCTGACTTCTCATGGTGATGGGTGCTTCTTATACCTTCCCACTGCAGTGGGAGGGACAAAGAAGAAGTCAAATTTTTGGGATCTCCCTCTTTCTAGAAGCAGACCTCTACTTCTCAGACACTGAATAGCTGCCACAAATCACAGAATTTTTGGACGGGTAGTAAGATTCCAAACCTCTATTTTACCACCTCCCTATCATGAAGACCTGGGATGCTTAATTAAAAGCAAATATTTTTACTAAATTGGATTAAGACACAAAAAAACAAATCCTAACTTGTGAGAAGTGGGCAAATTTTTGCAGCAGAACAGAGTGGGAGTAAAATCACCTCTTCCTGTTGGGCCTGTTGCTTCCTGTTGCTCCACTATTTTATTTCTCTAAAGGTAGACAGTATTCTTATCTTCCAAGCACACATTCTGTGTAGGCTCTTAGTTGAGAGATGATTTGGTGTTGGATGGAGACACAGCATCCTGGATGTAAATAGGCACACAAGTTAGAAACCTCAGAGTCTATGTTGCCTAGTTCAGGGAACATCCACCCCACATCCACCACCAGCCACAACCTGGGGGAGTACCTTAATTATTTTATCCAGTTATGTTGTCCTTGAGTGTGTTTTAAAAACACATTTAAAAATACTGATGTGCTGATATTTTAGTTTTATTTTGGAGAAAATGTCCATTGGCTTATGTAATTTGGGTGGGAAAATTTTACCTTTGATTAGTACATGCACTACATTGAATAATTACTCAGTTTTTCCATTTTTGGATTATAGGAAGAGAGGACAATATGAAGAAATAAAAATTGTAACCGCAATGGTCATTTTAAAGAATAAATATTCTCTGGATCACTCCAAATATTAAAAAGAGTGATTAATTAACCTGAACATGAGGTTAATCCTGTGTTCTACAGTTTTTTAAGATAATATTCTATTTTCCCAGTTGTCTAGAATTTTCCAGTGTGAAATAAGAGCTGTCCATCTTTCTTATACTATATCTGCTTTTATATATGAAGGAAGAAGAAAAGAAATTAAATCCAGCAATTATTGGTGATACATTGCCCAAATACCCCTTTAATGATATAATTCACCTTTCCTGCTGGGAACACCATAGGCAGATCCTGGCAGCACCGTCAAGATGTTCCCCTGAGATCACCCAAAGTCATATGGGTAACCCCCATCCAAATCTTATTAACATAAAAGTGGTGGCAGTATGAAAGCCTGGTCACCAATGTCCAATTCTGGATAACTCTGAAGGGTCTTGTACCTTCAAATTCCCTCTAGGTGGCTCAAGTCTGTTGTCGGAAGCTTCATAATTCCCTCTAACCCACACTGCTTCCTCCTCTTCCCTTCCCCATGTGTTGATCTCAAACATGTCCGATAAGAATCCTTCATGCTGAAATTCCAAGATGGCGGCTAGAGGGAGGAAGCAGAAAGGGAGCCTCCTATAGTGAAATCTTGGAGAGACGCTGGAGACACACTTTGCAGGCATAATCACTGAGAAAAGGCATAACTTTGACCCCTACACATCTCCAGCCAGTGCAGAGAATCTCCACCTCACGTTAAACGGAGAACAGAGGAGGCCCCCGGGGCCGCCAGTGGCCAGCGCCCATATGGTGTGGGAAGACGCGGACCAGGTGAGCTTCGCGGTACCGTGGTAGCCCCACAGACAAGCCTGGGCCAGAGCAGCATAGCCCCCTGGACAGACTGACCTCCACCCGGGGAAAAAAGAGAAACTGAGAACTAAGCAATAAGAACAGTTAAGACACGCTGGAAAGAGGGTGGGGCGCCATGAGCGCTGAAGATTGGGGGAAGGGAACCCTTCCCGGGACTGGAAATAAACAAGCCGGGCAGGCCGGAGAGCCTCTGGTGGGAGTGGGGCGCGCCCAGCAACCAGGAGCGGGGACGCTTGTGAGAGGAGGGAAGACCCACTTCCCACGTGAACTGTAAATAAACACGCAGGCCTGACAACGCGGGGCAGTGGCACCTTTCCCAGTGCTTGGGAAGGGGAAAGCCTGTAGCAGAGGCTGCTGCACAGGAGAACTCTGAGCAAACAAAGCCTGTGGGACCAGGTGAGCGCTAGCTCACCCCAGAGATCTGCATAAATAACGCCGCCAGCTACAGGCTGAGAGCAGCAGGCAGGCAAGCCACAGTTGCAGATACCACTCTCAGAACTGCCTCCAGACGCTTTTTTTTCTTTTTCTCCCTACCTTTGATGAGAGAACAACCGAATTACACCCGCAAGCCGAAAAACTTACTGAAACTGTATTGCATTTGAACTGGGGACACTTGGTGGGGCTTTTTTTTTTTTCTTCTGTATGTGTGTGAGTGTAGTTTTGTTCTACTTTATGCATCCCCTTTGATGAGACAACTACAGAACAACATCTGAGGCACCAACTCCAGGACTGGAGATTGAGACGGACATCCAAATTATTAAGACTGAAATTGCATTGCATATAAACTTGGAAGTTTTTTGGTTTTTTGTTTTTTTTTTAATTTTCTATTTTCCATTTTATTTTAATTCATTTTTATAAATAGATATTACTTTCATATACTTATTTTTTATTTTTTTTATCTTTGATTTTCAATCCTCTCTCTGTCTCTCTATTGTCTGTTCAGCTTACTGTCGATTAGTACACTAACACTCCCTGTTTATACCTTTGAAACTCTCTTGTCTGATACCTTGTTCTGCTTTCTCCCTCTTGTCTGTATATTTGTTTTCCCCTTTTCTTTAACTTCTTGCTTTCCATCTCAGCTCACTCTTCCATTCTCAATATTACCATTGTTATTATTACAAGCTAGAAAATACTTAATTACACACAGTACAGGGACAGTAACAACACCAAGGACAATGACAGGAAGACAGAAAAAACAAGGAAACCAGTTTCCCCACAGCAAAAAATTAGTACAGGAACCAGAGGGGAATGAAGAGAACAGAAACTCAGAGCCAGACTCCAACAAAATGAAGATAAACTATGCCAAAGGACCCAATGAAGCCTACAAGAATAATTTAAAAGAAGACATACTACAAGTACTCAATGAGAATTTTATAGAAATGATACTGGATAGGGTCAACCAAAATGTACAGGAGACACTCAAGTAATTCCAAGACAATAAAAATAGAGAATTTGAAAAAGCAAAAGAAGAAATAAAGGAAACCATAGAAGCACTGTATAAACACCAAAGTGAAAGAGAGAACACAATGAATAAATGGATAAATGAACTCAGGACAAAAATAGACAACAATAAAGAAGAAAACAGCCAGGATATGGAAAACCTCAGAAAAAAGAATGAAACAGAACAGCAAAACAAAACGGAAGGCCAATCCAGCAGAATAGAACAAACAGAAGACAGAATCTCAGAACTTGAAGATGAAATGGTAATTAAAGGAAAAACTGAAGAACTATTAATTAAACAACTCAAGACCTGTGAAAAGAAAATGCAAGAACTCACTGACTCCATCAAAAGACCAAACTTGAGAATCATGGGCATCGAAGAAGGAGAAGAGGTGCAAGTGAAGGGA
This sequence comes from Castor canadensis, assembly GCF_047511655.1. NCBI lineage: Eukaryota > Metazoa > Chordata > Mammalia > Rodentia > Castoridae > Castor > Castor canadensis. The sequence continues at coordinate 90,973,328 of NC_133398.1, forward strand.
ATGTGTAATATATTCAACAAAATAATAACGGAAAATTTCCCAAATCTAGACAAAGATATTCCCATACAAATGCAAGAGGCCTCCAGGACACCAAACAGACCAGATCAAAATAGAATTACTCCATGACATATCATCATTAAAACAACAAGTTCAGAAACTAAGGAAAGAATATTGAAGGCTGTAAGAGAGAAAAAACAAGTAACATACAAAGGTAAACCCATCAAAATCACAGCAGACTTCTCAACAGAAACATTAAAAGCAAGAAGAGCGTGGGGTGAGATCTTCCGGGCACTGAATGAAAATAACTTCAACCCCAGGATACTCTACCCAGCAAAGCTATCATTCAAAATAGATGGAGCAATAAAAGTCTTCCATGATAAGCAGAAACTAAAACAATATGTGACCACAAAGCCACCATTACAAAAGATTCTGCAAGGGATCCTGCACATAGAAAGTGACACCCAACTTAACCATGAAAAGGCAGGCAGCACCAAACCACAGGATAAGAAAAAGCAAGACAGTAGAGAGTAACATCAAGTTAGGTACACACAATCAAACCTTCAAACAACTAAGATAACTAAATGGCAGGAATCACCACATACCTATCAGTACTAACACTTAATGTTAATGGACTTAATTCACCCATCAAAAGACACCGTTTGACAAAATGGATTAAAAAAGAAGATCCAACAATTTGTTGCTTACAGGAGACTCATCTCACTGATAGAAATAAGCATATGCTTAGGATGAAAGCCTGGAAGAAGATTTACCAAGCCAATGGCCCCTGAAAACAAGCAGGAGTAGCAATACTTTTCTCTGACAAAGTAGACTTCAAACCTACATTGATCAAACGAGATAAAGAAGGACATTCCATACTAATAAAAGGGGAAATTGACCAAAAGGAAGTAATAATCATCAATCTGTATGCAGCCAATGTCAACGCACCCAATTTCATCAAACATACCCTGAAAGACCTAAAAGCATATATAAACGCCAACACAGTGGTTGTGGGAGACTTTAACACTCCATTATCATCAATAGATAGGTCATCCAAACAAAAACTCAATAAAGAAATCCAAGATCTAAAATATGCAATAGATCAAGTGGACCTAGTAGATGTCTACAGAACATTTCATCCAACCTCTACACAATATACATTCTTCTCAGCAGCCCATGGAACCTTCTCCAAAATAGATCATATCCTAGGGCACAAAGCAAGCCTCAGCAAATATAAGAAAATAGAAAAAATACCGTGCATACTATCTGACCACAATGCATAAAAGTAGAACTCAACAACAAAAGTAAAGACAAAAAACATGCAAACAGCTGGAAACTAAATAACTCATTACTTAATGAAGAATGGATCATCGATGCAATAAAAGAGGAAATTAAAAAGTTCCTAGAAGTCAATGAAAATGAAAACACAACCTACCGGAACCTATGGGACACAGCTAAGGCAGTCTTGAGAGGAAAGTTTATAGCCATGAGTGCATATATTAAAAAGATTGAAAGATCTCAAATCAATGACCTAATGATACATCTCAAACTCCTAGAAAAACAAGAACACGCAAATCCCAAAACAAATAGAAGGAGAGAAATAATAAAAATAAGAGCTGAAATCAACGAAATAGAAACCAAAAAAACCATACAAAGAATTAATGAAACAAAAAGTTGGTTCTTTGAAAAAATAAACAAGATCAATAGACCCCTGGCAAACCTGACTAAAATGAGGAGAGAAAAAATCCAAATTAGTAGAATCAGGAATGCAAAAGGGGAGATAACAACAAACACAATGGAAGTCCAGGAAATCATCAGAGACTACTTTGAGAACCTATATTCAAATAAATTTGAAAATCTAAAAGAAATGGACAGATTTCTAGATACATATGATCATCCAAAACTGAACCAAGAGGAAATTAATCACCTGAATAGACCTATAACACAAAATGAAATTGAAGCAGCAATCAAGAGTCTCCCCAAAAAGAAAAGTCCAGGACCTGATGGATTCTCTGCTGAATTCTATCAGACCTTTAAAGAAGAACTGATACCAACCCTCCTTAAACTGTTCCATGAAATAGAAAGGGAAGGAAAACTGCCAAACACATTTTATGAAGCCACTATTACACTTATCCCAAAACCAGGCAAAGACACCTCCAAAAAGGAGAACTATAGGCCAATCTCCTTAATGAACATTGATGCAAAAATCCTCAACAAAATAATGGCAAATCGAATTCAGCAACACATCAAAAAGATTATTCACCACGACCAGGTAGGCTTCATCCCAGGAATGCAGGGGTGGTTCAACATACGAAAATCAATAAACGTAATAAACCACATTAACAGAAGCAAAGACAAAAACCACTTGATCATCTCAATAGATGCAGAAAAAGCCTTTGATAAGATCCAACATCATTTCATGATAAAAGCTCTAAGAAAACTAGGAATAGAAGGAAAGTTCCTCAACATTATAAAAGCTATATATGACAAACCTACAGCCAGCATTATACTTAACAGAGAAAAACTGAAACCATTCCCTCTAAAATCAGGAACCAGACAAGGATGCCCACTATTGCCACTCCTTTCAACATGGTACTGGAATTCCTAGCCAGAGCAATTAGGCAAGAAGAAGGAATAAAAGGAATACAAATAGGTAAAGAAACTGTCAAAATATCCCTATTTGCAGATGACATGATCCTATACCTTAAAGACCCAAAAAACTCTACTCAGAAGCTTCTAGACATCATCAATAGCTATAGCAAGGTGGCAGGATATAAAATCAACATAGAAAAATCATTAGCATTTCTATACACTAACAATGAGCAAACGGAAAAAGAATGTATGAAAACAATTCCATTTACAATAGCCTCAAACAAAATCAAATACCTAGGTGTAAACCTAACAAAAGATGTGAAAGACCTCTACAAGGAAAACTATACACTTCTGAAGAAAGAGATTGAGGAAGACTATAGAAAGTGGAGAGATCTCCCATGCTCATGGATTGGTAGAATCAACATAGTAAAAATGTCGATACTCCCCAAAGTAATCTACATGTTTAATGCAATTCCCATCAAAATTCCAATGACATTCATTAAAGAGATTGAAAAAGCTACTGTGAAATTTATATGGAAACACAAGAGGCCACAAATAGCCAAGGCAATACTCAGTCAAAAGAACAATGCAGGAGGTATCACAATACCTGACTTCAAACTATATTACAAAGCAATAACAATAAAAACAGCATGGTACTGGCACAAAAACAGACATGAAGACCAGTGGAACAGAATAGAGGATCCAGATATGAAGCCACACAACTATGAGCAACTTATCTTTGACAAAGGAGCTAAAAATATACGATGGAGAAATAGCAGCCTCTTCAACAAAAACTGCTGGGAAAACTGGTTAGCAGTCTGCAAAAAACTGAAACTAGATCCATGTATATCACCCTATACCAAGATTAACTCAAAATGGATCAAGGATCTTAATATCAGACCCCAAACTCTTAAGTTGATACAAGAAAGAGTAGGAAATACTCTGGAGTTAGTAGGTATAGGTAAGAACTTTCTCAATGAAACCCCAGCAGCACAGCAACTAAGAGATAGCATAGATAAATGGGACCTCATAAAACTAAAAAGCTTCTGTTCATCAAAAGAAATGGTCTCTAAACTGAAGAGAACACCCACAGAGTGGGAGAAAATATTTGCCAATTATACATCAGACAAAGGACTGATAACCAGAATATACAGGGAACTTAAAAAACTAAATTCTCCCAAAACTAATGAACCAATAAAGAAATGGGCATGTGAACTAAACAGAACTTTCTCAAAAGAAGAAATTCAAATGGCCAGAAAACACATGAAAAAATGCTCACCATCTCTAGCAATAAAGGAAATGCAAATTAAAACCACGCTAAGATTCCACCTCACCCCTGTTAGAATAGCCATCAGCAGCAACACCACCAACAACAGGTGTTGGCGAGGATGCGGGGAAAAAGGAACCCTCTTACACTGTTGGTGGGAATGTAGACTAGTACAACCACTCTGGAAAAAAATTTGGAGGCTACTTAAAAAGCTGGACATCGATCTACCATTTGATCCAGCAATACCACTCTTGGGGATATACCCAAAAGACTGTTACTCCAGAGGCACTTGCACATCCATGTTTATTGCGGCACTATTCACAATAGCCAAGTTATGGAAACAGCCAAGATGCCCCAGCACTGACGAATGGATTAAGAAAATGTGGTATCTATACACAATGGAATTTTATGCAGCCATGAAGAAGAACGAAATGTTATCATTTGCTGGTAAATGGATGGAATTGGAGAACATCATTCTGAGTGAGGTTAGCCTGGCTCAAAAGACCAAAAATCGTATGTTCTCCCTCATATGTGGACATTAGATCAAGGGCAAACACAACAAGGGGATTGGACTATGAGCACATGATAAAAGCGAGAGCACACAAGGGAGGGGTGAGGATAGGTAAGACACCTAAAAAACTAGCTAGCATTTGTTGCCCTTAATGCAGAGAAACTAAAGCAGATACCTTAAAGCAACTGAGGCCAATAGGAAAAGGGGACCAGGAACTAGAGAAAAGGTTAGATCAAAAAGAATTAACCTAGAAGGTAACACCCATGCACAGGAAATCAATGTGAGTCAATGCCCTGTATAGCTATCCTTATCTCAACCAGCAAAACCCCTTGTTCCTTCCTATTATTGCTTATACTCTCTCTACAACAAAATTAGAGATAAGGGCAAAATAGTTTCTGCTGGGTATTGAGGGGGGGAGCGGGAGGGGGTGGAGTGGGTGGTAAGGGACGGGGTGGGGGCAGGGGGGAGAAATGAACCAAGCCTTGTATGCACATATGAATAATAAAAGAAAAATGGAAAAAAAAAAAAAAGAATCCTTCATGCTAATCTCTATGGCAGTCGGTACCAAGAATGGTCTGGGAAAGTCGGTGATAAGATGAAGTTTGGAGCTGGATCAGTTTTCTTCTTACTAAAACAATAAGGACCCATAATGGTGGTAGCAGGAATTCACATAACTCCTGGCACAAAGTGTCCAGCAAATTATTTAAAATTTCACTCACCATTAATTTGGATAGCATTATCTGGTAATATCTATGAGGGCTTTGAGAAATTTGAGGAAAGTGTTAACTATAAAGCAATGTACATGAAGCCCACCTAATTTGCACATTTATTATATGTGATTTTGAACAAGCACAGTCAGTAAAAAAATAATTTTAAAAAAATCAAAAGAAATGTCAAAACCAAAAATTTTCAATTTTCATGTATGCTCAGTTGATGCAGAGAAGCTCTCAGTCAGTCCTGTGCCATCATCAGTTGTATTTAAACCATTGTGTGATCTGTTGGGTGTTTTCCTACCCCTAATTTTGTGAGAACATGCCTTCTCAAAAGGCAAACAGTGCCCAAAAAGCAAGGTAAAAGTTATGGTAATTCCCCCAAGCCAAAAAGGGCATACAATACGGTTAACTGAAGTGATAAAGTGAAAATTTTAGATTTTGTTGAAAGGTGGTGTGTCTTTAATGGAACTTGGCCAGCATTATGGAGAAATGTGTCCAGCATCAGCAGTCTAGTATGGAATTCTAGATGTCCTGAGCATTCACTGTTTTCCTCAACAGTAGTCTTCTCCTTAGATCCATATACCCATAGCCATAGATAGCAAGGGTCTACCAAATCTTGTCTATCTCTAAACTAAAGCTCTGGGAAGAGTTAAGAAAAAGCTGAGAGCATTAATTTCCAATTGAATGCCTAGTGTTTAAAACGTAAGGACTTTCTTGGTATTTTACTCTCAAGTCCTGAGGATACAGATTGCACAGAGAGCTGAAACGCAGGTCCAGGGCTCAGTCTCTAAAGTATCCCAATTCCAGAGAAGTTTAAACTCCAAACCTGCACACTGGAAGAAGAGCTAGAGACATCAGTGGTGGCTTTTCTCTGTGAGCAAGACAGATCATAACATGGGGAGCAAAAGAAATATTAGGACTCTAAAATAATTGAGGCCAGATGAGCAGAGTGGCATGCCTAGCAAGCATGAGGTCCTGTGTTTGACCACTAGTACTGCCAAAAAATTAAAATAAAATAATTGAGGCTATTGGGTATATTAACCATCAGATGCCAGGGGAAAGAAATATAAAAATGAATGACAAGGTTAGAAGATCAATATAAACTTACCTAGAGAGAGTTAAAGAGTTAACAGGCCACAGAATGCTCATGGGACAAAACAGATGGGAAGGCGGCAGGATAGTGCTTAACTTGTACATTAAAAATATCATGTATGAACACTAACGAGTGACATCTATTGCATTTACCATGATATATTAGTTTTAGAAGCAAGTCACATAGGTCCTGCCCATACAGAATGTGAATATTTGGGTCAAATTAGGGTCTGTCTGCCACACTGGGTGGCCTGAAACGTTGGCAGCTTTAAGTACCCATGTCAGCAAAGGCCTTTGCAGCAGGTCTATGTTATAATGCAAACAGCTCTTATATTTGGGTCATAAATCTTGAGACGTCCTATGGAATCCTGTGGATTAGAGGCAAAGTTATGGGAAGACAAGTCATGTGGAGTGTATGGCAAATTCCAATGGAAGGACCCAACACAAACACCTAGCTTCTAGATTATATGATTTGCAGCAGAGAATAGCATGAGCTGAAAATCAACTCCTGGTATGCTGATGGAACCTAAAAGAGATGGAGCTCTATTTATGGGGTATCGAATGGCCGTGCTTCTGGAACTGCATATTATGAGTTGAGCTCTGTTGACCCCATAAAGCCAAATAAGTTGGGTAATGTGCCATCAGAAGATGGAGGTGGTACATTTTAGATTAAGCATATCCAGTGAGAATATGCAAGGAAGCTTTACACATGGGTAGTTCTGATCTCCAAGTTCATCCATCTCCAGTGTACTCCTTCAGCTCACACCCCTGTCCATGTGGACTCTGATCAACTGAGGTGGAAGAAAAGCCCAAATATGTTTCAGAACTCAATAGATCAGTATGGGAGTAAAAGTCAAAAGATGGACAGTAGCTGACCTATAACCTTATTTATAGACGGTATTGAAAGACAGGAGGGTGATAAAATTCTTTCCAGAGGCAATGCTTCTTATTCATTTCCCATGGAATTGTGGAATTATATAGACTCCTGGGAAGCAAAAATGGCTCGAGGCCAGAGAGAGAGAGAGAGAGAGAAAAGAAGAAGAAGATGATGAAGATGAAGATGAAGATGAAGATGAAGATAGAAGAAGAAGAAGAAGAAGAAGAAGAAGAAGAAGAAGAAGAAGAAGAAGAAGAAGAAGAAGAAGAAGAAAATAAAGATGAAGATGAAGAAGAAGAAGAAGAAGAAAAACAAGAAGAGGAGGAGGAGGAGGGATGAGAGAGAAGACACAAGAGAGGAGAGAAGATGACAGAAGAGAGAGAAGAGAGGAGCCAGGAACAAAGATACCTTCAAGGGCACACCCTCAGTGATCTACTTCCTCCTGCTAGGCCCCATGGCCTTCCTTCCCAATAATGCCATTATATAATGAATCCATCAAGGTATTAATCCACTAATTAAGTCAGAGCCCTCAAGATCTAATCACTTCTCAATGACTGGATCCATCAGCTGGGAATGAAGCCTTTAACACATGAGCCTTTTCGGGGACATTTCATATTCAAACCTGAAGATCTTTGTGACACATGTATTTCAATCACAATCCCATCTGGAGACAGAAACTACACAGTAATTTGACAATAGGAAGTTCAATTTAAATTAGAATTAGTAACAGGGGAATATCCTCTAGAAAGGATTAACTACTAAGAACACTGAAGAATACAGAGTAACAGAGGGAGCAGTCAATACCTCTAGTTCTGAGGCAGAAAATCAAAAGAATAAACCTAAAGGAGAGTGTAGCAGCACTCTACTGGATGGTAGGAAAGTGTCCTGAGGTGCTGAAGGTCAAGGGAACTGCCTGTTGAGGTGCTGGTGGAGCACTCTGGGCAGCAACCCTCTGAGGCATCAGTGGACAGGGCCAGTCCCATAATTTGTGGGGCCAAGTACAAAGCAAATCTGTGAGACAACCTGTTCAAACAGCAGAAAAAAGTACAATAAAAATATTTTTCATTTGTTACTTATGCAATATAAAAGGGGTAATAGCAATACATGGGTAAAAACAAACTTATAAAACTTTATATTCTTGGTGCCATGGTTTAACATAATATAATAAACAATAACTTATTAATGTGATATATGGATTGATCTTGAGATATTTCTGACTTCCTCTTTTCAAATCCATAAAAACTTACGAATTTTATTTTCAGTGTTATAATTGAATGCATTATCTATTGCTCTTGGCAATGTAAAACCATAAATACTTCTCAGGTTTTGAGAAGGATCTTTCTGCTGATGCAACTGTTAATGGAGTTCTTAAAAGTACATTAGAGGCTGTGACAACATCAAGATAAATTTCTGACAAATTATTTTGAAATAAAAATTTTAGTACATCTAGAGTATGTTTCTAAATCTTTATAAAAAGACTTAACTCCTTAAACGAGTAAGTTTTGTTTGTCTTAATTTAATTTTAAATGTAAATTTACAAATGGCATTTTAATACTTCCTCTGACATCTATAATTTGTGGAGTTTACATAAGAAACTAAAATGACTTCATGATTTGTATATAATTCAAAATGCTTGTTACGTATTTTATTGCTATTTTTCAATGACAAGAAGACATTAATTTAAAAATTGCCTTTCTTGTTAAAGAAAGTTCATATAAAATACTATTTTTTTCAGTTGAATGCAATGATATTTAAATTTAATTTCTACTTTTATCTTATAGATATTTGCTTTCCAATCTTTTGGAAATCTCAAAACCACAGATTATAAATTCCTTAAAGAATTTTCGTAACTACCCAATATGTCTTGAAATCTGCATGTATATGCTTTTATTTACTGAGAAAGTTTACTACTTGAGCATAGGAAACTCCTGTCCTGGTGATCAGACCAAAGGGTTAATGTTAGTGCTGAGGCCACAGGGATAGGCTCTGGAGACAGTCCCTGAAGTACATACATGAGGAGTCTCCTCTCTGTTCCAGAATTAAGTCTGCCACCATTGATGTTTCTGTCCCAACCCAGGCCACCCTCAAGGGAGTCTCAGAGTCCCTAATTGTTCCATGCATGCCTGTATATACAAGGCGGTCAGGCTGATTGCTTTGCCCTCATGCTACCCACCATCAGACTTGAGCAGACTTCAGCATGTGTGTACACTATCATATAGTCATGTCCTCTGCTCACAGGCTGCACCATTGTCCCATTGGACTTCACTTCAATGTATAAATCCAAAACTATAAAATCATTAAGAATTTCAGGACAAGATCAGGAAAACATTAGGCCAAAGACAGGGCCTATTTATTTATTCATTTATTGGTACTGGAAGTTGAATTCAGGACCTCACCCTTCTCACACATGCTAGGTAGGTACTCTACAACTTGAGCCACAACACCAGCCTTTTTTTTTTTTTTTGCTTTAATTATTTTGGGATAAGGTTTTGCATTTTTCCTGGACTAGCCTGAACCATGATCTTCCTGTTTATGTTTCTTGAATAGCTGGAATAATAGCTGCTATGCCCAGAAATTGGTTAAAAGGAAGAGCTCACTAACTTTTTGTCCAAGCTGGCCTCAAACCATGATCCTCTAAATATTCCCCTCCCAACTATCTGAGATTACCATGCCTGGGTGCACAAGGCTGCTTCTGAGAGAGGGGTCCTGTGTGACTGCACTGTCACACAGTGACAACAGCTGGCCCCACTGGCAGAACTTCTGGGAAGGTAAACATCACTACAAATTCTGCATTCTGCTGGCTGCCAGCTGTCATAGGAGCAAGCAGAGAAGGGCACACCAAGACCAAAAAAGGCCCCTTTCTCTTTCAGCATCCTTCAACAACCATGTAGTATACTCTACTGATGAAGTTTAATATGATGTTATCTGAAATCTCTAGTATCATAAATAGTATAAATAAAAATGGATTCAGAGGAATAAAGTGCTGGCCTGAGTCACTTTGGAAATAAATGGAGTCTGTAAGATTAAAGACCAAAACTGTTCACAAATACTGTACTGTAGTTGATGAAGTTGTTTTTCTTCAGAGTATAAACTAACAATTTTGAAGCCACTATACATGTATGCTGGAGCTGAACAATTATGCAAATGGATGGTTAGGCTAGATTTCTGATTCCTTCTCATTGTTTTAGTGAGAGGTTGCAAAAAAGTAAGTGGAGAAGGGACAATGCTCCAAGTGGTAACAGCTTAGAGTTGGAGAAATCAGTATGAACTCATTTGGTTCAATATAGGAACATGGTTAGATACAAAGAGTTGGTTATATTTATAGAGTTATATATATGCATGGGTTAGAATATCTATAACTATCTCTCTATATTTATATAGAGAGATCTCTATATATCTATATCTATCCATCTACCAAATAATGTTAGTTTCTGATAGTATTCTCCAATAAAAGGAAGCAGGGTTCCTTGGAGAGATGGATGATCCTATGACTAGGGCATAAAATAGACAAGATGTAGTAACTGAAAGTCCTCATACAAATAAACAAAACCCCACAATGATGGGGCTTTGTCAAACTGATCAGGATGGCAACAGAAAAAACTAGAATGCCCAGAGCTAGAATGATATAAGCAACAAAATAAGTAAAGTACTATGGAAGCTTAAGGAGGGAAAGTATTTTGCCCTCCATTATTTTATACCCATGATATAAAATAAGTGCCATGAGTTCATATTGATACAAATAAATGATTGAATAAATTAATAAGAAGGAGAGAACAGATAAAACTCCCATGTAGAACATTTCTGAATAATTGATATAGATACTCCACTCTCAGGAAGATAGAATATGGAAAGAGAAGAATACTGTTAATTTACAGCACAGAAATCTGATGACCACTACCTCAGCCCAGATGATCACGGCTAAACATCAAGGGGTAAGTCAGGTTGACAGAATGTACCTTTTAAAAATTGTGATGCAAATAGTCCTTAACCTCTGTGGCCTTCTTCCCAAAGCAAATTTTCGAAATTGAATCACAATAAAAAAACTTTAGAGGAATTCCAATTGAGGAACATTCCATACAATAATTTACAAATATTTTTCAAGGCTGTCAAAGTCAGCAAAGACAAGGAAAGACTGTCCCACTGAAAGAGCTGAGGAGACATGGGTACTAAATGTGGTATGGTATCCTGAATAGGATGCTGAATGAAAGGACATTCAGGAAAATACAAGAATATCTCAATGAAGTAGGGACTCAGTTAACCATAACATAGCAACATTGGTTCATTGTTTGTGACAAAGGTTCATTGTTTATGCTATGCTAATGTAAGACGTTAGAAACAAGAGAAACTTGGTGAAAGGTATATGAGAATTCTTCTATATCATGTTCACAATTATTCTATAAATCTAAAACTGCTTAAAAATAAAAACTTACTTAAAAAGAATAAATTTGAAGATGAGAAGCAGTAAGCTAATGACTGGTCTCACAATCTAGTGTCTTTCAGAGAGCAGCTACTCTAGAACAGGCACTAAACTACCAAGTAGACAAAACACTTTGGCCCACTGATCCCAGTAAGGCTCTGTCATCAGCCATACCACCTAGTGAAGTCCAAAAGGCACCTGAGAAATGACCACAGTGCTGTGATTGAAGCTTTGTGTGGGCCATCAGTATGGACTCAGCTTAGGAAGACTGATCTAGCTGTCTCCATAGATGAATGGGTCCTTGCCTGGCACCAACCTGCAATGAGACAAAATGCCTACCTGGTCTCAAGTTGAATATACTGAACTCCTCTCAACCTGAAAGGGCTACTGATTTGTTCAGATAAAACTAGTTACATATTCCTGATATGAGTTTACTTTTTTTCCACTTATAGGGCATCAGCCATTACCATTTTACAAAAATGTACAAAGTCTAGTAATCCACCCATCCAGAATCCTAGAAAAGGCATTACATTTGATCAACAGAACTACTTTTAGCAAAGGAGCCTGCAATCATGAGAGTCAGTCATCGTATTATATACACAGAAGCAGCTGGCCTGATAGAGTACTGGAATTTCTTAGCAAAGGCTCAGTAAAAGTACTAGTGGTATTTTATGAGATATTTCATTTTACTTTATGATAAGGGTGCGATCCTTCACAATGTAGTATTTAATTAAAATTAAACTATTTTAATTCGAAGACCATTAAGTGGTTCTATAAGAAGAAAAACACATGACTCTGCAATCAAAGGCTGAGAGTAAAAGTGGTTCCAATTACTATCACTCCCAGTGTAGGAACCTTTGCTTCCCACACCTGCAATATTAGACTGTACAGGTTTAGTGGTGCCAGCCCCTCAAAGGTGAACACTTTCACTAGGGAAACACAATAAAAGCCCTATTAAATTATAAGCTGTAGCTACTATATGGGCACTTTGGACTTCTTTGTACCAAGCTGACAAAAAGTGAAATTAACATCATAATCAGGAGGAGGTAGGTTCCTCTTACACAGTAGTGCAGAGAGGAATTTGTTTAGCACGTCATTGATCTATTGGGTGCTTCTTGATACCTTCTTACCCAATTTTGATTGTAAATGAGCAAGTGCATCCTGAGAAGGGCAATGAGCTCTGGGATGTGGATCCAAGTCACTGCACCAAGTAAATTACTGAAGACAGCAGAAAGAGTAAACTGGGGAAGAGGATAAAAAGACAGAGAAAGAAGACAATATGAACCGTATCACTTGAACAAGTTGCAGTGGTGGGCAATGCAGTTTGACCCACAAACTTTTCTTTTATGGTGTTTTCCCAGGAAAAGAGGTCCACTGTAATTCTGGAAAGCTATTCTCTGACTATATGTAAAGCAGTGGCAAGAGAAGTGGACACAGAGATGTGCCCTCCAAGTCCCCTTTGGTTGTTGAACTTGTTGCTTGGGCTCCTGGAAGTGCAGCAGATGGCCCACAGCTGTCAGCAACTGTAGAGACCTCTTCAGTTTCACAAAGCCATCTTGCTCGATCAAGTTCATGCCCCTTTGTGGGCCAGTACACATCTAATGACCCAGGAGGATCTCTGAAAGCCGGTTGCAGTCCAGAACTCTTCTTAGAAGTAGGCTGTGACCATTGTTAGGCCTTTCTTGAAGTTTGCTTTCTTCCTCCACACAATCTTGCTTTCTTCCCTTCCTCCAGTATTTACTCCAATGGCACTCCTCAACAAAAGTCTTGCACGCTGTCCCTCATCCCAGCATGTTTCCCAGGGAACCGAATCTGTGACAAGTGTGTACCCAGTGCCAAGGTCTATGCTGGGTGCCTTACATTTGTCATGCCTACTTTTAAGAGTTGAACCTGAGAGTCTCAGAGGTTAGTTAGATTGCCCAGGGTTCTATTACTTATATAGGTCTGATTGATTCCAATCCTAGAATCACTCTATTATACTAGCTATAGTTGTGGGAAAAAATGGACACTAATAATTAGTTCACCTTATAGACCAGACATTGTGATAAGCATTTGTACCTACATGTCACTCCATTTTTACAACAAGCCAATTGAAGTAGTGTTATCCCCAGTTTTATGCATATAACACATAAGACTGAGGTGAAGTTGTTTCTAGAATCCAGGCCTATCTGATTCTAAGGGCAGTATATTACACCCTAGTCAACTGCTCACTCTGTCTAAGGCAAGTATCTCCCAGGGAGGACATGGAAGACTGGAAGCCTGGAGCTACATATTTACCTAGAAACTGTCCAAATTCTACAATATCCATTAAATTATCCAACAGAAAGATTGATATTTTCTTTCTTAGAGTGGGCTTTGGAATTGTTTTTAGAAGTTTTTTAATTAGGTTGCCTATTCTATTTTTGATCCAAAGCATGACACGGGGGAGTGTCATGGGACAATAGGAGTAAACCAGGATTGCCATGAGCAAATATGTATGCTCACCTTACTATTAAAGGGAAATGTTGTCTCTTAGGTGTTCTTTGTTCACACTTAACTATTGCCTCAAACCAAAACCCATTATTAAGTGAGTTGTAAGAGAGTGCTTTGAAGTGATTCTCTGAATAACCCTAGCTTTAATGCATTAACTTTTACCTAGCAAATTCACCCATGATCCTGGCCTCTTAATCACACAGCAACTCAAATTCTACTCTGATATAAACACTGTGCATTTCCGATTTGTAGAATTGTTTAAGTAAATGAAGGAGAGAGGTATAGTTATTTTCAGCTCTCTGCACAAATTACTACCCAGTGGAAACTGAATAATGTATTGTAAGTAGTACTTATTCTATTTATTGTGCCGTCTATTGATGTGTGTTGGACTTATTCTATTTTGGAGGCACTGCCATGGTAACTGGGCTCCTAACAAAGGCCTGTGTCAGAGCAGAACTTGAACATGCAGAACTTCAGATAAGTGACAAAATAAAGAATCAACCTTGGCAGGCTCAGAAATAACAATTTGGAAGAACATGCTTTACTCTTAAGATCATTCTCCATGAAATTGTGAAGCTCTGAAAGGCAGTAATGGGACATACCAAACCTAGAACTGGCCCTCATCAAAGTGGTAGAAGAAAGTCTACTTTCATAGTCTCTTAGCTCTCCTGATCAGCAGCTGTGTCTTTGCCTCTTGTTCTGTTTTAGCTTTTAGGCCAAGCTCGTGGCTGATTTTTATCCTTTAGAGAACCAGGGTGACTCGAGAGGATTGACCTTGAGTCCATAGATGTGAGACATAACCCTGGTTTTATCCTTTACCTAGCTGAATGGTTTCTCTAGACTGGGATTCTGCTTCCCAGCAACAAATTTGGGTACACTGAGCTCTAACCTTGTGCTCCTCTTGAAGCTAGTGCCAAAGGAAACAGAGGAGCTGCCACTAATTCACCATTTTCTGCACAACTAGCAAATCCCAGTGGTCTAGCAGATAGTGGGTATCTAAGTTATATTGACTTTCTATACTTCATGTGTCTAGGGACTGAGGATTCTAGAAGGAAGCCTGGAAAAGCAAAGTTTCTTTCCCATAAGATTTCCCTTTGGACATTGCTTACAAACAGTCTTGTTGCTTCCACCCAATTTTTTCCCTTCTGGAGAGTAATAAATAAGCATAAGCAGTAACCAAGTCTACCTTCTTCATCTCTCTTCCCACCTTTATTCTCCTTCTGGAAATCCCTTGGCCTGTCAGTCCCTATGTAGCTTATGCCTAGGAGCTCGAAGGAGCTCCTGTGCCCCATAGAACTTGTCCTGCATTTCAGAGCCAAGGGTAAGAATTCTTTTCCTTTTCCAGGAGACTTTCAGTCATTGCTTAAGGCTTCATGAGCTAAACTGTTCAGGCTAGCATTCCATCTACAAGTAAGATGGATGCCATCTCTCAGGGGTCTCTTTGGAAGGACTAGAAAGGAATGGCCTGGAAGGCTCTGTGTGCTAAGCCATGGGTCCCAGAGGGAAAGCTGATGGAAATGGTATCTTGGCAAACTTCCTGGCCCAAAGAAGAGGAAACCAGGGTACACACAGGCAGAATAGGGAACATGGGAAGATCTCTATTTATTGGAGAAATAGCCACTTACTTGGCTGAAATAAAATTTGGAAAATTATCTAGGAATCACAGCTTCTCTTCTCAGCCATCATTTCTTACAGGCAAGAATTGAAAGGTGGTTGTAAAAGGGCAGGCTAGTGTCCCTGCTGGTGTTTCATTTAATGCTCCTGCCATAAAACACTTCACCCCACCTCCTGATCCTGATCCCTCCCCAAAGCACTTCAGGCCTTGCCGTTTCCATTTTTTCCCCTTCACCTTCAAGTCTTAGATAGAGGGCTTGACACTTTCAAAAGGTTCCCAAATTTGAGGGGCCCCTGGCTCAGAAGTAATAGACTTGGGTTGTAGATTTACAGAAGACATGGCTTGCCTCAACTCTGTCACCCTTTCAATATTCTTTTATCGATAATGGAAATTCCACATCTCTCTCTGATTCTACTTATAGTTCTCATCCTTCAAATGTGCCCCTGCCATAAACTATAGAAATAACTCCCTTTTCACTCAACAACCTTCTTTGGGAATCTTCAGTTAGAGGAGTTAGATGTCATGCTAGCTCTCACTCTCTTCCCTCATTTAATCAGTTTGTACTATGGCTTGTCAAATATTCTGTTCCTCTCTTCAATGACACAGTTGCTGTGAGGTGGGAGTGGAGTTGGAGATCATAGAGGCATTGGGACAATAGGTGCAGAGTTATGCTATAGCTGGGGAATCTTTTTAGGTCAGAAAGCAAACTAGAATGCCTAGTGACTAATCTTTTCAATTTTTTAAAGAAGGTAGAATTCACAATTTGGAAAAAATATAAATCAAAAGGAAAATAGTGCTTAAGTATTCACATCTGGGGTGAATATGTGTATAAATGAGAGAGGACGGCATGAAGGAAGTAGGGGACAGTCTAGCAATTCCTAGTAAAAGATTAGAGGAAGAACAAGAGAGAGCTCTGTGTTTTTAGGGGTGATGGCACACTTCCGGCCTGTGAAGGCTTGAGATGTTAATTATAGGACCTGTGGATGTCAGCAGAGATCTTTTAAAAGAATAACTTAAGTGCCTAAAATCCTCCCAAGAATACACAGCCTGTTTTAGAAATGGCCGTCAAAGACAACAAAAGTGAAATGCATGCGCAAATGCCTTCTACGCAGGGTGGTGCTGGGCAACCAGCTCGCTGGAGCAGCCTCCCCCCACGCTGTTGCTAGGAGACTGAAGGGCTACACTTCCATCATCTCCATACTTGCAGAGAGATTGAGTAATTGGTGTCTGAATGTGCGTGTGCTGCTTCCCAAAATATCTCTTTTAAAAAGAAGTGAGAGGGATGCAGAACCAGTAGGTAGGATGATGAAGGGCAAACTGTGTCCCTTGGGGGCAGCAGGTTTCAAGACACAAGCCTGAAACTGAGGGGGGGGGCGCGCACCGGGGATAGAAATAGGGAGCTCTTCACAGCTTTTCCAAATTTTTGCCATCCTCTGCCTTGTTATTTGGGACTGATTTCCTGAGTGGAAATCTGGACATTGGGGAGGATAACTAAAATTTAGGGGACAATATAGCTTGCATTTTCATTCTTAATACTGAGACACAGTAAGACTGGGAGAAAGATTTTAATTTTATTTTGTAGACATTTAAAATGTAAACACAGACCCCCTTTGTAGTGCTTAATTATAACTTTGAACCCTCTTTTGTGGAGAGGGAACAGACCAGATAATAGGGCACATATGTGGACATATAGACATGCATGCACACACGCTCATACACACACACACAAAAGAGATAAAACTGCTTGTTTCAGCACCAGGGAGCCAGTGAAATATGCAGTTGGGCCCACAAGCTGTAGGGTCTCTAGAAGATAGGGTGAAATTTAGATCTACCTCTGTTACAAAACTCTTCAGGATGTTTCTATGCCTCAGTTTCTTCATGTGTTACCTGACAGGGTTGAGCTACTACATCCAAGGTACACTCAAAATCTCCAACTTTTTTGATTCTGACATCTAGTCTACCTTCTCCCCACAGACAATGGACATTATTATATCATTTCTTTGTGGACATGTTCCATTTGCTCTTTTATTAAGAAAAAATCCAATTGATTGCTACATTTTACATGTTTTCAAATATCTATTTTAAATACTTACTGCTAGAAATCTTAAAGAGTAGATTGGGCAATGGAGAAGCTAACTTATAAATTTTATTATCTTCCTTTTTGTCATACAATACTTAAAGTATTCAAAAATGCAATTTTAATAGTGCTGCTTTTTCCTAATCAAGGGAGGAAGATGGCAGAGGCTAGAGATTTAGGATATAAAAATATTATATTGTCATATTATAAATGAGAATTAAGAATTCAATGAGACTTCCTTAAAGTCACTGGCCAAGTGGTTAGTGTTCTGTAATTCTATCAAGAATTAGTAAGCTTACCCTCTAGTTCCAATTCTGTTACTAATTTGTGGGACCATGACCTTATCTGTAAAATGGGAAGGGAAGGGAGCCCTGTGCTGTAGTATTCCTCATAAGAACTGTAGGAAGGAAAAGGCCACAATATATGTAAATTCACTTTGGAATGTAGAAAGGGTGCACAGAATGTACTGCATTCTTTTCACTGTGTGCCTGAGAAATTTATTCATTTATTCAGCAAGTACTTTTTTGAGATACTGCTGCTGCCAGTCCCTCATTAGGCATTCATTCACATGGTACATACACATGGTCAGTGTCCTTCATCATCTATCCTGTGCCCACGTGCTGGGGGAAATGACCCCTATTACTGCACAAAACTGCGTTCTCAATGACTCTCTCCTCTGAATACTCCACATTCTTCTAAGTTGAGCCTTTGCACAGTGTGAAAAATGCTCTCAAATCACTCCCACAAGTGTGTCTTGTTTTGTTCTCGAACACTCCTGGTGACACAAATCTCAGACACTTTACTTCCTGTGTTAATGAATGCCAGTGTCTGATCATTGTACAAGCAGATGTTCCTTAGGAAAAGCAAATAAAATTAAGGCTATCTTTAGGTTAGCAAAATACCCCCTACCCTCACCCTTGGCTGAGCAGGCAAATAAGCAATGCCTTTCACCTTTTTTCCCCTCTCTTCTTTGGTCTGGCATCCCATGGAAAACCCAGACTCCCTTATTTTACTTATTTTTCACAGCACAAGGGCTGTGAATTTTGGACACAAGGGCTGTGAGAAGCTCTGTTTGTTGTGTTGACACCAGTGACAGATTACTTTTCCTGAAGGAGCGATACCTCCTTTTAACCTCTCTAATCCCTTCGAAAGTTATTTTCACCCTGTGCCAAGAATGAGATGAAGCCTAAAGAACAGGTGAGGGAAATAAGCTTATATGACTAAAGAGTGACCCTGGAGCTGAAGGCTGGGTATTAGATTCACCAGGCAGAACATGGTTCCTTGCCCTTTCTTCTGGGTATTTGGCAAGCATTCCAGAGTTTTTAGTAGGGGAATAGATGTAGGAGAAAGAGCACAAGGGAGTCATAAAGAGATGCCAAGTAATAATGAATAAGAGTTATTTTGTGCACTCCCAGGAGATCTGAGCTCATGGGCAGTGGTGCTGAGGAGGCAGATGTTGGTTCAGTACCAGGAAGTTCTTGCTAAGGATACTTTGCAAAATGCAAGCAGGTTGGGTGGGGGAGGGGAGTAGGGGAGGAGCTCAAATTTTCTCTCATTAGGGCTGGATTCACCCACAAGGGTGTCCAGAGGGTGTCCATAGGATTGCTTTCTTCATACTATACAAATCTGATGCCAGGAGAGATTCCAGGGAGCCATTCTGATCCATATTTACCCCCTCCTATTCATTGCCACATAGCTGAAGATTTAATGAGCCCAAAACTTTAAAGTTCACTATTTATCTTCACAAAATGTTAGGTCTCCAAACTATGGCAGCTTTAAATAAGTTTGCAAAGTACTTTTTGAAAATCTGCTGCTCAGACTGAATTGAAGAAAATAACCATCACCTCAAAAATATCACAGAATAATTTTTATTCTTTGTCATTTGACCATAATCACCTCATGTACATTAATTATGGAGGGAGGGGCTCTCTAAGAAATGCTTAAATCTCTTAATTCTGAAGATAATGGAGTCTTTTTTAAATGAAAAGTATTATAACTTACTTTTTCGCATGAAAACGAAACTTCCTGTTTCCATTCTTGGTGACCTTGTTTTTTCTACAGGTTTGTCTGTGATCCCCAAACTGAGTCAGAAAGAAAAATGGCTCTTTTACACATGGGAGCATTTGAAGTCATTTAAACTAATAACTTACTTTATGGTTTCAAAGCTTGGATTGGCTTATTTGAATCTGGAAGGGAAAATGCTTCTACTATATTGTAGAGAAATCTAAGGCTTAATAGAGTTAGAATGAGCTGCCTAAAGTCTCAAACCCTGTTTCTGAGCCTACAAGGAACATTAGTCCACCATAACTGCTTTCCTAGTTTCCTGACCTCCTTGATGTTTATCTGTTCATCTACTTATTCAAAAATGTTAAGTACTAAGTATGAGTCAGGAGCCATTCTAGTCACTGAACGAAAAATACTGAAGTATCTGCCTGCATTAAGCTTACATTCTAGTTGTAGGAATTAGTCAATACTAAACTAATAAGTAAAACACACAGAGTATTGTCATGCAAGCAAGGACAAATGACTACACAGAATATAGAGCAGATCTGCTAGTCTGATCATAGGGTAACATGGTTTGGGGGAAAGACAGAAACAGTGTCTGTTGTAGGTTCCCTGTTGCCCATGACTCTGTGGGATGACACACAGGTTGTGGGATTTTTAAGTTGCAATGTTAAGAAAGCACTGGACCATCCTCTGCAGTGATCAGTAGCTGGAATTTCATAGCAAAGTAGCCACATTTCAATTCCAGCCATATCCTGCCAGCTCAATTTTCACACAGACTGGGTCTCAGCCTTGCATGATATAGCAAGCAGGAAAAGAGTTAGCCTCATAAGAATTTATGGTTGGAGAGCTATCAGCTGTTCTTCTGGCATTGTGGGGAGCAACAGTTCCCCTTATTTAGATAATCTGGAATGATTGATTGATTCCCTTAAGCACTGGACCATTACTGGTTTCTATGAAGTTGTGCAGGAAACTTATTTTCTGAGAAAACCTATGGGTCACTATTCAGCTCTGGATATGGATGACACCTGCTTTTCAAATGTATCTGGTGCTCCTCTAGAATTCTTAAAATGTTACGTCTTTTCTTTGCTAAAGTCCTAGGTCCAGCACACTATGCTTCTTTTGGAATGGTTGCAATTACGGGGCCAATCCTTACCATCCCCTGGCACACTATAGCTCTACCTTAGCTGCACATTAGTAATACCTAAAACTATTGCAAAATATAGCTACACTTTGCCCATGCTGGACTAATAGAAATTAAATCTTTCAAGATAAAGCTTTGCCTTCTGTATCTTTCAAAGTGAAAGACACAGATGATTCTGATCCAAATTATTCTAATCCACAGTGAAAGCTGAGAATAACTTTTCTAATATTCATCTTGTCAGAAAAATAAGACTATGTGAGGAAAACCATTACTTCAATTAAGGGAAAAAGTGTTGAGATTTCCAGGGAAGATGGAAGACTAAATAGGTGTGCAAATCTTCCGATGTCTTTCTGAACCTGTACATATGCTTGATAAAATATAACAGGAATTTCAAAAAAAAAAGAAAAGTCTCCATTTACCAAATGAAATTAAAACCCCAATTAAAGTCCTAAAAGTAAAACTTTCTTACTTTCAGAGAATTACCTTAAGAATAGGTAAGTAGTTTATTGGTCAAAGTCAGAATAACTAATGGATTAGGTATCTTCACAAAAGTCCAAGTTGCTCTATCAACAAACAGGAACTCTCACTACATTCACCTGCTTAGGAACTTAGATAAGAAGAAGGATGGCCTCCCTGGGCTATTGGTGGAAGTACAACCACTCTCAAGGGATTAAAAACCCCAAACTACACCATACAGGGATGCAATTCCAAATTCACAGTTCTCTTGCGTGGTTCTGTTCTAATACAACACAACATAAAACCTGGAACAATTCAAACCTGCCAGCTGCTGGGAGGGAAAAACAAACTACAACTTGGGAACAAGTCCACAATCCACAGTATAGACAAGACCTCAATCTGTGAAATAGAGAATTCTCACTGAAGATGCACCAACAGAATAGAAACCAAAAAACATGAAGATGAGACTTGTGAGATTTAAAAATTAGGTAACTAATGGCTGCATTAGTTTCCAGTAACAAATGATCAGAAATTGGGTGGCTTAGAGACAACAGAACTCTGAAATCAAGGTGCTGGCAGGACCCTTGAAGATACTAGAGGAGAGTTCATTCTTTGACTCTGCCTTCTGCTGACTCCAGCTGTTCTTTGACTGTGGTTACATTACTCCAGTCTCTGTCACCAGCTTCACATCACTTTCTTCTCAGTGTCTCAAAAGTCTCTCTACATTTCTTTTAGAAGAATACATGTAATTGTACATAAGGTTCCCCTTGATAATTCTAGGACAAAACTCTTCTAAGATCCTTACCTAATCATCTCTTTTCTCATGTATGATAATATTTTCTTTTTGCCATTTGCTATATAAGTAATTACTCCCAGGTTCCAGAGATCAGGGTGTGGAACATATTTTGTGGGGGCCACTACTAAGCTCACTACTACATTTAACTACTAAAGACAGAGTAACCTAATAGATGCTTAAAATTAAGTATGTTTAAAATGTTTAAAGAGATACAGATGGAAAATGAATCCATAAGACATTATTAAAAGACAGACATTAAACAAAATAAGACCAAGCAATTTTGAAAAGAATCAAAAATTCCAACAATGAAAAGGAGAGTGGGTGAAATGAGAGGTAAACTTAATAGATTAACAAGCAGAATAGACACAGCTCATGAGAGAAAGAGGCCTGAAAATCTTTCCTAAAGAAGTATCCTTACACGCTGCAAAGACAATTAGCAACCACAGAAGAGATGTGAAAAGTAAATTGAGAAGTTCCATCATTTGTGTACTCCAACTTCTAAAAGGAAACAACAGTATGATCTTGACCAATATGTCAAAAGTCATATTTGAACTAAGGTTTTAATGTATATTCAATAATGTTGAATAGTCTTTTGTTCTTCATGGTTTGTAGCTCATTAATGTTTAGTCTCCCCCAGATTCCTCCCTTCCTCTGACCCTTGTAAATTAAATTTAGGACATCCCAGAATATTTCTCTTATCAAGAAATATTTAAAAAGTTTACATTGTAACATGATGTAAAGACACTGAATAATGAAAGAGAAAATCTTAAATGCTGCTAGAAGAAAATGGCAAATGAGCTAAAGAAGAATATAAATCATAAATCACATTGGCAAAAGCTTTTTCATAACCAACACAAGATGCTAAATAATGTAAATTATATGTCCAAAGGCCAAAGGAAAATGACTGCCAATCTAAGATTTCCTTTTCAGCTATACTTTTGCTCTAAAGTATGGAAAAAGAGGACCTCCATGAAAAGAAAAACTAAGCTTTCTTACTCTCAAACCTTTACTGAAAGAATTACCAAAGATTTTTAAAGAAAAGAACTGAATGCCAGAAAAAGTATCAGAGGAAAGAATATTGTGGTCATTGAGATCATTGACGGCTTCATTAAAAAGTGGTATTTCAGAATCTGAAAGAAAGAATAAAAGACCATTCATTTGAAAAATTCGGCATTTCTATTTTCTCTCTTTCTTTTTTTTTTTTTTTGGTGGGTCTGGGGTTTGAACTCAGGGCTTCATACTTACAAAGCAGGAGCTCTACTGCTTGAGCCACACTCCCAGTCCATTTTGCTCTGATAATTTTGGAGATGGAGATCTTGTGAACTATTGGCTCTGGGTTGGCATCGAACCGAGAGCCTCCTGATCTCAGCTTCCCAAATAGCTAGGATTATAGTTGTGAACCACTGGTGCCTGGTATGAAAAGTATTGATGAACAGGTAAGAGAAGGCAAATATTATGTGAGGAAAGGGTTTAGAAGGTTTCAAGAGTAATATCTTTTGTGACCTTGTAGATTTCTCACACCAGTCATCCCAGCTACTTGACAGGCTTAAGTAGGAGCATCATTGTCCAGGTCAGCAAGGTCAAAAATATGAGACCCTTATTCTAAAATACCTAAATAAAAAAAGGGCTAGATTCATGGCTCAGTTGGCAAAGTGCCTACCTAGAAAGAGTGAGACCCTGAGTTCAAATCCCAATACCACACACGAGAAAGAGGAGAGAGAAAAAGAGAAAGAGAGAGAGAGAATCCAAGGAGAAGATAGACAATGGACACAGAAAGGAGGAAGGAAGAAAATACAACGAGAGAGAAAAGAGAAACCTCAAGTTCTGAAGAAAGATTCCAGATAATAGCTATGCACCAGGTTTAGAGATGACCTGTCCAGATGAGATCAGACATGATAACTTGATGAATAACCACTGTCCAGGCAGATAAAACAGATAAAAGACATGATGCATGTGAGTGCTTTGAGAGGATATTTAGACAAGTAGTCAAGAGTCTGGGTTTGGATTAATTATAATTAGAAAACTAAGCAAACAAACAAAAAAAAGACAATTACCAAAACCTGAGAACACAAAAGACTATGCAGGAAAGAAAAATAATCATGGCTATCTGTATTCCTGAGATCCAAATAGCATTTTCATCATCAGAGCAACGTAAAAGCTGAATAATGATTTATGTTCATCTCTAGGAGACAATTCAACTGCAGAAAAGAAAGGAAAGGACTGAAAACTGATTTCCCCAAGTCCAGGGGCATCTTGACAGGTACAGATTCTGGCAGCAGAAGGGACCTGATAGCCACTCCATCCAATTGCCCTGGGAAGAGATGGACTTTGGGGAAATGTTCAGGAATGTTCTATCA
Source organism: Castor canadensis (assembly GCF_047511655.1). Classification (NCBI taxonomy): domain Eukaryota; kingdom Metazoa; phylum Chordata; class Mammalia; order Rodentia; family Castoridae; genus Castor; species Castor canadensis. The sequence goes on from NC_133398.1 coordinate 90,997,715, forward strand.
TAAGCATAGGGCTCTTGATTATGGCACTAGTGTCACTGGATTGTGATGGTCAGTAAATTAGAGCCCCTTCTCTTATTTCCTAAATTTCAACGAGTGTTGAGATCCATGGGTTACCCCAGGAAAAGGAGGCATCCCCAGTGAAGACTGAGGTTGATTTTGCCACTGCAGGATGTGGCTAGAATCAGATATAGCCTGACTGAAAGGAAATGAAGAAACTAACCTACAGTTGGGTTAGCTACAAATCCATATCTACAATAGGAAAAAAGCGTATAGTGATACTGTTTGTTTAGCAACTGACTTTAAAGTCGGCAGGTAAGTATCATGTGTGTGAACACATTAAACCCAGCCTATACCCTAGATGTGATCAACATAAGCAGGGCCCATGTAAGAATTGACATTACAGTTAATTGGTATTGAAATTTTGTTATCAATACCAGAGGGTTTGCTAATTAGCAATAAAGATAAGTTGTTTTTGTTTTATTTGTTTTTGGCTGTGCTGACTAGTTCTGAAGATTGAGCATAGAAAGTGTTGTGTAGACAAGTGCAACTCTCTAATGTCAGAAGTGCAGCAGTTAATAACCAGAGCCCTCTGGGTCTTCTGTTGTCCCTCCCTGTCACCCGATATGAACAGAGGCTGGGCTGGTCCTGAAATCAGCACATCATTACATCTGTTTTTGAGTGTGAGTTCCACAAAAGGTCAGCTAGAGGAAATTCCTGGTCTACATAGCAGGGATAGTAAATCATTGCTTCTTTAGAAGAATTTGGTCTGAACCTTGCTTTCATTGTAAAACATCACTTTAGGTGGAAGGTAGGGGATGAGAAATTTAAGCCTTATGTAGCTCTAGCTATGGGAGGCTATTCAAGAACCTGACATTAAGCAAATAACTGAATTAGCAGAGATCTTGATGTAGGAGTGCAGTTTCTAAATCCCCATTCTACCATCATCCTTTTTTTTTCACCCCAGAACCTTGTTATTAAGGAGCTCCCTCCACCTGTAAGCTCATTCTCCACCAGACAGATGGGTGAAAGTGGGGGAGTAGGGAAAATCACTTTGCTGGCAGCCCTGGCTTGATTTGGGCTTCAGCTTAATAGCCAAATTCTTATCCTGTCCCTGGTGACTGAAGTCCTGACTCACACCCAAGTTCAATTTTCCAGGGACAGGCCAGTCTCCTTGAACCTTGGCTTTAGCTGTCTTCCAAAAACCTCATTCTCACAGAAAGCTCACTGAACTGCTTCCTATCAGTCTTTGAGGGACCTAGAACCCAAATCCTGAGTCAGGATTTGGCCCATAGAACTGCAAGACATTAAAATCACCTAATTTTGATAATTTATCACAGAAGACATACTAAATACGTCTGTTTTAATGAGGTTACTAATACTACTACTTCACAAGTGTTGTCTGTATAGAAGAAATTAGGCATCCTTAGGGGTTCATGAAAGGAGTGTTTTGGAGGAGGAAGGCTAGATGAGATATACCGAGAAATGACTGAGGGCTCTGGAGCACGTGACTTAAGGTTTCAAATTTCCATTGATACCTTTGTAATTGCACCAATTATAGAAATACTAAAATGTAGTTTGGTATAAGCTAGGACCTTTAATAAGTCCAAATTAGGCTATACCTGGCCAAGATATTAGCAGTTAAACTTTCCTCTTTTAATCTAGTTTTTTTTTTTTTATAGTGGAATACACACTTTGATCCCACAGGGACACATAATCTTATTTGGAATTTTGAACAAGTTGTTTTGCTCCTTATATAGCTTTGAATTCTCAAAGTCTTTGCTGAGTTTTAATCTGTCATATTTTTTAACTGAAGGAAAACACATCTGCACCACTGGGAAGAAGTATTCATAAGGCGTGTTTGAAAGTGTTGGGTTTTAGATGGTCTACATCCAAATCTTATGTTCCTGGAGACTGGCATAGGCCAGGAATGCTGTCAAGATGCTGCTTTGCCTCTTGGGGTTGAGGAAAGGAGACCAGACACTGAGAAATATGATGTGAAACAATGACAAACAGGAGTATGGTTGATTCACTAGTGGGTCATTCAGAACCTCACAGCTACCCTCACTGAGAATGTTACAATGCACACCATTTCTCTTAGGACATTTCTTTGGCCTGATCTTTTAGAAACTGGTTTTTCACTTTGTGCTGTCCGACATTGTGGACACTAGTCACATGTAGCTGTTAAAATGTAAATTAATTAAAATTCAATACAATTTCAAATTCAGTTGTTCAGCCATAGTGGGTGGCCACATTTCAGGTGGCCACTAGCTACATATATCTGGAAGTTACCAAATTAGAAGAACATTTATATCACCTCAGTATTTAAAGCAATGAACAATGATGCTCTAGCTATCAGTGTCAGATTTGTAGTGAGATTAGGGATCTTGTATGTAAGATCACTTACTTTCACAACCTCTAACCAAGAACACTATACCCACGTCTAAAAATGCATACAGATAGACAGACATGTGTGCATATAAAAAGGAGCATGTCATGCTTTGTGTAAATTCTATTCATATTTAAAAAGTAATCATGTCCACTTTTGATCTCTCTTTTGGAGGATGTTATTTATTGTAAGACATCATTGTTATTAAATACACTGTAGTACAAGAGACTTTCCATGTCAGGTTGAGAGAAGCTGGTCACATGATTTACAAACAAACTTTTTTTTTAAACACTGTATTCAGGTGTCACTTTGAAATCAGCCAAGATGCAGTGGGTCTTAGTAAAGCAATGAACCTCAAAACATTGCAAAACAAGAACTGGTAAGTATTGGCACAGAGACGGCACATTGAAAGAAAAATAAACCAAAGAAAAGATAGAGAGTTCCAATACCAGGTCACCATTTCAGGGGAAATATATCTGCAGAGAGATATTGAATTTGTTGTATATGGCCTGGAAATATACAAACATCTCTTCAGATACAGAAGCAAGTGCAGAGTGCCCACACCTTTAGGCAGGTTTGTAAGTCATAGAAATGATCAAGGAATGCAGGGGCAATATTTCACCATAATTTAGTCATTTATCAAGGAATTACATATTTGAAATTCACATTTAATTCAGAGACCTTGCATTTAATATATTTCCAGCTGTTTTATACATTTTTAAGCAATAGTAAAATGTACAAGCTGCAAGATGTAGGCTCAACATTACATTTCATTTTCTTCATTTTTTTTCTTGTTCAAACACGTGGCTACTAGCAGCTTTTATGATTATGCTTGCTCTAGTTTGTTGAGCATTCAGTCAACCTTCACTCAGCATCATTATTTTACTACTGTACAGACCAAAGAAATCAAAAAACATGGACCTGGGCTAGAACGCATAGACTGAAACTGACATTCCCATCTATTCCCATTTCGTCTCCTGAGACGTATGTTAAGATGGCAAAGTAGTTGCTGGGTTGTGGTCACGAGATTCACAGTGTTTTGCCTGCAACACATATACATAGACATATTTTTTTGCTTTGCTTTATGTTTGTGATGAATGGAGCAAAAGTATATATATAAATAAATAAACAAACAAACAAATAAATAAATAAATGCCAAAGGAAAAGCAGGAAGGTTTGCAAAAACTAAGTGTATTCAAGAAACTTTGACTTTAGCAGCAGTGATTCATTCCAGCCCTGACAATAAGAAAACATTCCTTCCTGCATTGTCACTTCTAATTGTAAATCCCTCCCATCCCCATCTCATTATAATAACATTTGAAATTCATATACAAGCTATCACAACCTGAGTCTCTACATTCCAATTACACATAGCAAAGAATTGGCTTTATCTGCTAACTTTATGTATAGGAAGTTGGGTCACTAGCCATTTCTTTCATGAGATTTCCTGTAACAGTGATATACAAGGCCAAAGCAAAGGTAGGATTGGAAAAAAAAGTACTCAAATAGGGGAGAAAAAAATGGGGTAGTAAGAGAATCAGGTATATGTGTGTCTATTCAGTCATTTTTAAAAATTAGACACAATTTAGTGTTTTTTGGTATTAGAGGCTGTCCACTTTTCAAAAAGAAATGTTATGAAAAGTCCATTCTTGACCAGGGAATCCTGCTGACTGCTTTTCAAAGGACAACACTCCATCCCATTGGTTCATACTTTCACACTTGAATGAAGGAATCCCGAAGTGTTGCTCATCTTGCTGTGGAGTCATAGGCTTCTCATCATTGACTTTCAAGACACTGGTCTCCCAATGTTCCAATTTACATCTGGAAAACTTGCACTCTGACTCATGTGTAAATAAAGGGGTCACAGTAGGACAAAGTGAGCAAAAGTGTGCAAGAAGAAAAAATTCAATTTTCCTTTCCTGGACTTTTACATAAGGAGGTCTATTTCAGTCTGCATTTTCCTTTGCAAGGAGCCAGGGAAAGGACTTGAAGTGGGATGGCTTTCATTCAATTGTTTTGGGAAATCATTATCTCAGGTATGCCGTCTATCCATGTAGTGCTGCACAGGGTTGAAAAGGGCATTGTAGCGCCACCCACATGGAGAATGAAAACGCTAATTGCCAAAGGACATTAAAAAATTTTGGTTATTTAGCAGATTTTAAACAAATTATTCATACTGCACCCTACTTATAATTATCTCTATTACTGTGTGCCTATATATTTATACATAAACACACAAACACACTATGATGTGCATTTGTATATGTATAAATCAAGTATTTATAACATATATATAAATACATGAAAATACCACAAGGAGCGCTGATGTGAACACATGTATATTATAAATTCTAATATAATCCTTGAGAGCAGAGATCAAAGTGTTTTCTAAATAAGTCTGATTATGACATTGGTTCAGTGTACAAGGATTTAGCTGAAGGTAAGAGCATGATTATACATACCACACTATCTCAGCTGCCTTGCCATCTAATATATTTCCTTTTGCTCGTCTAACTTCATATCCTACTTCATGAGTTTGTTACCATGCTTTACTTCCTGAAATGCTTGTTTGTATATTAGCATCTCTAGTGGACAGAATCATGAGCTTATAAAGTCAGAGTACTTGGATGAAGCCAGCCGGTATTGGAACCTAGGCTGGAGACTTCTAACATGCCTATGAACTTCTCAGAATCTCAATTTCCTCACCTATAAAAATAGGAATCGATTGCAAACACATGCAAAAAGTGTATGGGAAACTATTAAACAATTTATAAGTGGAGATGATTGTCAGTCTGGATTCAGGTTAGAGAATTAAGTTTGCCACTGCTATTGTCCTAGCTTTAATATATTTGATGGCAGGTCATATTTGGTGATATACTGATCACATTTTAGATGGAGGATGTTGACTTTTAAAAATTAGAAGACCATGAGAAAGGTGGTGGTAGAAGACCTGTGATGAATATTTCAAGACATTCTGTGGCTCACTCAACTATTTTAAAACAATCTGATGTTCTTTCAATTCAAGACATCTCTGAAACCAGCACATACTCTTGAGACAACAGAGGGAATAATAATAATAATCAATAGAAATAACTATAAAACTTTGCACTTGCATAGAAACATTCATTTGAAGACCTTAAAGGACTTGTCAGAAGGTGTAAGGATTTATTTTCTTTTTTTCCTGCAGAGGAAAACACAAAATTGGAATGGAATGCTCCCATCTTTCATCTAGAACTGCACATCCCTCCTTAAATTTGACCCCTTAAAGTACTGTTTCCTTTGCTCTCTGTTAAAATAAATAATTTGCAGCTTTTTCTCCCAGAGCAGAGTAGCAGACACAGCAAGTGACAAACCTGTGTATTTTCAGGTCATTGCTAATGGAATCTAGAAGAGTTTGTACAAATCTGCCCCTTCCTTCCTGCTTCAGAGTTCCACAGTGTTTAAACAGTACCAAGGGTCCTTAGTATGATATATACTTGTGTATATATCATGGAGATATGGCTTTCATTATATTATTATGTATATTCTGGAGGGGTTTGTTTTCATCAACAAAGAGAACAAATAACTCGACTCCTATCTCTCGTAGGCCAGTGCAGAACCTGAAGGGACAATGTGGTTCATCTTGTCCACCCCTTCACTTGGCCACAGATGCTACTGGATTCCCTTTAGTTCTCTATTAATTTATACTTTTGAGTTTTTGAGAACTGGCTTTCAAAGCCTATAATGGAAACTAAGGTGCTCCAGTAATTAAGAGGCACAAGCAAAACCTAACCAGAGCTCTTGCACCCTTAGAAACAAATACTAAATAAATGAACTAAGATGAATTAAAATCGCTCCCTTTCAATCTGGCTCATGTTACAAAGATGTCAAGTTTAGCAAAGTTCCCCTCACAGAGGGTAGCAAGTTTTCTTGAGGAACAGAAACATTTTTCTCCCATAATATAACTGACTAGCCAAATAACTGTAAATTTCTATTGAATATCACCAATGACTATGTCCAGAAACACATCTCCATGCTCAGTCTGGGCACAGCCTCCCATTGGCATGCTGTGCCAATTTTTTTGTTTTTACTTTATTTAATGGAGTGAAGAAATAAATAGCATATTTACAAGGGAGTACATTTGAAATGAAACCACTCTCCCAAGCAGAGCCCAAGAGACCTGGCCTGTGTACACTGAACATGAATGCATGTGATGTCCCTGGGTGAGGTTTCCTTTTCCCTTGGGGATGGACTGTGGGTTTGATGTGGATGAAGATATCCAGGCTTCAGGGTCCTTATTTGGTAAAACCCATCGCCATTGACCTACAGTGCAGAGACATTGATTCTCAGCTAGTGAACTCCATTATTGTCCCTTAGTTATATAAGTTAGACCTTTTATGGATCTGCTTTACCTGTCAGGGCATGCCATCTGGAGCAGTAGTTTCTGCACACAAGGTATTAATCGACGAAGACCATGCACAATTTTGCTTGCACAGTTAAAAGAATGGGTGGGAGTGGAGGGTAGGGGCTGGAGGGAGTTGCTATCTGAAAAGTTCAATGTAAGAGAAACTTGCCTCCAAATTGAGAATTTGTCCTAACTTTTCCCAAGTCCTTGGCTTTTCCATCTGAACCTGAAATGATCTGTGGGCAAGAATCCAACTCTTTTCAACTGAACATATAAAATGTTGGTAGCTAACACTTGAGAAACACACCAATGCTGTCACTATGACCAACCAAGATAATACTGTGAGCATCTGATGAGTCATCTTGTGTCCCGTGGAAGCCATCTTTTCTTTCTATTGCACACCAGTGTTTCTGGTGATGGGAAAAGAGTAGTCCACGGCACAGAGGTCAACAGTCTTTTTACTCCTCAGAAAGGTCCTCAGGGGGAGGTGCAGAATACATTCCTCCCAGATAACAGTTGCTGGGTTTTTCCTAAGTAGGGCCTGACGCCGGCTGATCTCAATGGTTGTCTTTGTTTCTCCTGTACTGTATAGTTTATTATAAATCTTCTCTCTCTATGGTTTTAATCTCCCATAGATAAAGTTTTCCCAGATCGAACGCAAGTTTTCCTTTTCATACACAGCATTAAGTCATCCAAAAACAATAAGAAGAGTAATAATAATAAATAAATAGAAGTGAATCCATAGAAACTCTCAATGTCTGTACAGCAGAAGTGACAAAGTTTAAGTCAAATATTTGTTTTCCCTTTTTTTCATCCACATCAAAGGCAGGAATACAACAAGGCATTGTTAGTTATGGTGGGCAAACCAGAGTGTCTGCTGATATAACAAATTAGGTTTGTTAAGGCCTTTGTCTATGCAGAGTTAATAATAATACAGAAGCCAGATTGATCAAAAGGAGAGAGTAAAGGACTGTGAAGCGGGAAAGACCAAAAAAAAAGGAAAGAAAAAGAGAAAAATAAAGGAAGCAACAAAGGGAGGTGGGAAGAGAGAAAAAGATAATGCCAAAAAAAACAAAAGAGGTCAATACTGTGTCTGTGGATGGAGAAGTACACATTGCTTCCCTCTGAAAGCGTCTCGCTGTCTTGTTGTTAACGCTGTCAGCGTGAAGGACAGCAGTGTCATGACGTCCAGCGGCAGTTAAAAGATGTCTGTCCTTTCGGTGCGTCTGAGGAGCTCGTTGGGAAGGATCGGGTCTGGGGAAAAGGCCCTAGCCTAGAATATCCAGGTAGACAGGAGACGCCTTGGCCAAGTTCTGAAGAAGGGTGTGGATGCCCTTGATGTTCTTCCTCATGTGGGGCTCTCGCTGCCAGCACCCCAGCATCAGCTCGTACACCTCCTGGGGGCACGTGCGAGGTCGCTGCAAGACTCGGCCCTGAGTGATGCATTCTATCACCTGGGCAGAAATCAAAGATGAGATCAGATAGGAGGAAAAGCCATGCAGATAAAGCAAAAGGCAGTGTGCAAAGAGGAGACATGGGAGGGTCTTTTTCTCTTTTCAACTTTATTTTAATTCGTTTACAATAGTTGTTAACTATTTATGGGGTGTACCATGATAATTGGATAAATGTACTGATGTGTAGTGACCACATCAGAGTAATTAGCATTTCTGTTTCCTTAAACATGTATCATGTCTTTGTGTTGGGAACCTCCGAACTCCTCTCTTTTAGCACTTGGTAAAATATTGGTGTCTGAATAATACTCCACTATGTGGCAATATCAATCTCTATTAAAGGACAGTTGATTGATTTTCTTTTAAAACTCCTCTCTTGTAGTTCTTTATAAAACACATACTAAGTAGTATAAAGTATAGTCACCTTACTGCTCTGGAGAGCATTAGAATTTATTACCCCTGTGAAACTGCTTTGGTATTCATTATCCAGTTCTCTCTATCCCCTCACCCTTCTGCCCTTCCTGACCTCTAAGGCATATTTTTTTTAGACAGAGTCTTATCATGTAGCCCAGATTGGCCTCTAACTCATTCTGTAGCTCAGGCTGGACTTGATTTCAAGATCCTTTTGCCTCAGACTCCAGAGTGCTGGGGACTAAAGGCATGTACCACCATGCCTGCCTTGAGAGAGGGCTTTTTAAAAAGTTCACTCACATTTTTTTTCTCACCAAGAAGAGAATTATTCTAGGTTGGTTTATATCATGGTTAATCTGGTTGGTTTACATTTACCTCTCAAGCCACTCTGACTTTCCACAACTGCTGGGCAAATCATTTATTTATGCATAAATACTCCTAAACCCCACAGGGTAAGTCTTATATCCTTTAGGGTTTTTTAGCCTGGGATGGAATGTGAATCATTTTGTGTTAAAATGCTGAATGACAGGGAACCCCAGGTTACAGAAATAAGCAGGAACATTGATTAACGGAATTGGAAGTCTGACAAAGATGTGAGATGCCCAACCAAGATGTTGTGCCTCAAATACACACAATCCACTTTCAGTATCTGTGGTCTGGACATCTGTGGATTCAACCAACACAGACTGAAAATATTTGGAAAAAAATGCATCTAAACTGAATACAAGTAGACTTTTTTACTTGCCATTATTCTCTAAACAATACAGTATATGAAACTATTTGCATTTCATTTGTATTATAGGAGGTGTTATAAGTAAGCTACAGGTAACAAAGTGTAAGAGAATATGTGCCTAAGTTACATGGAAGTACTAAGCCATTCCACATGAGGGATTTGAGCATTCTAAATTTTGATATTCAAGGTGGGGTTGGGGGATCGTGGAACAAACTCCATATGGATGCCAAGGGATGATTAGATTTGCTAAAGGATTCCAGGAGGAAAATGAAATGCTTAAAAATTTTTACTAGTAGTAATGTCCTAGTGAAATGTGCAAAAAGGAAAACACCTTGCAACTTCACCTTGAAACTACACCAGAAACCTTGCAGGATTCCCAGAATGCTGGAATTCCATATGCTAGCTATTAACTTATTAGATGAGCAGCACCTAGTCCTTAGAGGAGCAAGGATGGATTAGCAAACATTGTGCTTTTCTTTCTCCAAAATTCTTTGAATGTTAGGTGTGACTATACTTTGGCCATGAAAGTTAGGTACACAGCAGGCTTTATGGGAAGTGCTGTTGCCACCAACAAAGACTCATAAGATCATTTCCAGCAAAGGATGTCTCTGAGATTTCAGCTCCCAACCCTGTGGGGGTCTCTCCCAACCCACTGCACACCTCATTGTTTGACAGCTGGTACCAGGGCTGCTTGCCATAGGTGAAGATCTCCCACAACACGACCCCCAGGCTCCAGACATCACTCTCGGTGGTGAATTTCCTGTACATTATGCTCTCTGGAGGCATCCAGCGAATGGGCAGCATCGTGTGACCACCGACCTGGCAGGAAAGGAATCAACAAGGTGCATCAGTCACCCCAGAACCATGTGTGGAATAGAGCTGAGGGGAGTGGTTTTCCTTCATTATCTGTGCTTATTAATTTTCATTGTTTGGAAACACATAAGGAGTATGTGATTTCTTTATCATCTCAAGCCTCACAAATAAAAGACTAATAATGGTCAAAACAACTTATTTCTCTCTCTCTTCCTCTCGCTCCCTCTCTCTCTCTCTCTCCCTCCTCCCTTTCTCTTTTCCTCTTTCTTTCTCTCTCTTCCTCTCTCCCCCTTCTCTCTCTCCCCCCTCTCTCTTTCTCTCTCTACCCCCTCTCTCACCCTTCTCCCTTTCCTCCTCTCTCCACCCCTCTTCTCTCTACCCCCCTCTCTACCCCCCTATCTGCCCTCTCTTCTCCCCCCTCCATCCTTCTCTCTCTCTACCCCTTCTCTCATCCCCTCCCCCCTCTCTCTACCCCCTCTCTCCCTCCCCCAACCCCACCTCTGTCTTCCCCCTCCCTCCTCCCCCACCTTTCTTTCTCACCCTCTCCCTGCTCTCTCCCACCATCCCCCCCTCCCTTTCTCCCTCCCTCCCCCCATCTCCCTCCTCCTCCCCCCTTCTCTCTTTCCTTCTCCCTCTCCCTCTCTTCCTTTTGTGGCACTGGAGATTGAACTCAGGGCCTTGCACTTGCTAGGCAAACACTTTATCACTTGAGTCAAGTCCCTTTCACTGTTAGTTTATTTTTCACATAAAGTCTCATACAAAAGCAATTGGCCTTGGACCACTATCCTCCCATCTCTGCCTATTTAGTAGCTGGGAATACAGGCATGAACAACAATACCTAATGCAATAATTTCTTTGTATGATTTGCAATTCCCTTTTAAAACCAGATAGGAGCAGAGATGAGACTTGTTGGATGCTGTTCATCTTGAATTAAAAGAAGCACACATATACTGTTAAGAGGATTGCCCAACCTTCTAATTAACAAGATAACTTTGACCAATATAACTGTAAGGGGCCCTTCATTCCAAATGACCTACCAGTATCTCTACTTCCTGGACAAGGCCACAGCTTCCTTCCACTTTAAGGTATTATATGTGTACAGTGATGGCTAAACTATACTTACTACAACCTAGCAGGGTCCAAAAAAGAAGTTGTTATTTCCATTTTACAAGCAAAAAAAAACTGAGGTGCATGTTGCATGCTGCATTGAGGTATAGGTCTTTGGACTCCAAATTTAGGACTCTCCTCTACTACAGGGCACTGCTACTTAGCTTATTTGCAACAACAAATAAATGCATTCTTTACATGCATGCCCATTGTACTGAAAGTATGGGCAAGGCATCAGCTGGCAATAATATTAGCACAGGCAAAGAGAACCTTGATTGACAAAGACTTGGTTGTGATTTTCTATTTCATAAAGGAAAAGATATCCTCTTCAGGCTTGTAGCACATCAGGCTGTCTGATTTTAAAACTGTGAATTGATTTCTACACAGTAGCCCTATGAGCTATGGGTCCCATTACTCATTCTGGTAATCCCTGGACACCAGCAGGCTACAGGATACCCCAACACACCACAGCACACATGCTGGACTACAGCAGGACTTCAACAGTAACTCTCAGCCCTGACTGTTCAGCCTAATGCTACGCAGTTTCTGCCCAGTTCTAACTCTCAATATCCATTTGTGACTTATTACAGGAGGAAATAAACTAACAGTGCCTAAGAAATGCTTCTTCATCCTGGAGCCTGAGGAGCTGAAGTGGCAGAGTTGTCCAATATGCTTTGTGATTTCAGATGATGCTCTAAGTATCAAGGAAAGCACAGGCTACGAGAAGAGGAGATTTTCACTGTCCATCTTCTCTGCGCAATGAGGCCAAATGACAGGAACAGACATCACTTGATGGCTTAGGGTTATGATGCCCCATATTTTACTCTTCAGTTTTTAATAAACCCAATGCTCAGAAAGACCAAGGTGGGCCTTGATCCATGTTAGATTTCCTTGCTCCTTCTCCCTCAACAGCAGTGACAGGATTCAGTATGGAACGAACACACACTTTTCTCGTGGACCTGCCTGACATGTCTGAAGGTGGTGGCAACAGTCCATTTCAGGGATAAGTTTCAAACTTGGCCCAGGCACTGATCAAAGGAAGCAGGTGGAATATGGAGAATTTCTGGCCATGTGACTATTCATCCTGTTCACAACACTGTGACCTCTGTGTGCCCAGGACTTTGGCACAGGAAGCTGCTCATATACACGGGGGAGCCAATGTTTTCAGATGCTTAGAAGGACTCATTGTCTGATTGTGTAATGACCCCACCAGTTCTTGGCAGCCTCCACAACAGCACCAAGGGAGGACTGCTCTTTGACCAGTTAGGGATTCGTTTTACCACTGCACGGAATGGGGTATACCTTCCCTCTGTCATATGCCAGCAAAGGCTGGGCACACTAACACACTCATTTCCAAAGGTTGTTAACCCTTGAAATGTAGCATTTCCAGTCTCCTTGCCCATTCTCTGAAACCATACCTGCAAATCTATATATAGTTTACAAAACATCTGTCCACAGCTCCGTTAATTTCATGAACATACCCAGATTCGTGATGGCATCTCTGGTCTACAGATGATGAAATTGTTTCCACCAGATATAGGACTTTGCCTAAGATAACACTTCTGGACACATGGTAGAGATAGGACTGAGGTCTAGATGTTCTTACAGACCATTTTCATCCACATAGAGAGCATTTAGTTAGGACATAGTAAGGCCCAAAACAGGGCATTGGCCTGCTTGACTACTACACACCAGCAAGGATGGAACAAAATCAAATGGAAAAGTACCCCTGCTCCTATGGATCTGAGCCTTACTTTGCCTATTGTAACCTTTTCCTTCCTTTTTAGGGAACAGCCCCTATCCCGTGGTTCATCACAGCAGTTGTAAGGGTGTAAATAGCTTAGTTGTGCATTTTGTTGCCACTGTTTTTTTCCCAGATAAAATAGACCCCTACTGGTCAAAGTGAATTAGAAAGCCCTTCTTCTCCCAAAGAGGACTGTGACTTTGTCTTCTTGTTGTGCTGTTTATATTTCCATGAAGGGGAGTTTCTTGGACAAGTGCCTGTGTCTGCTAATCTTTCTCCAAGTGTTTAGGACTTAAGAGAGGCATTACTCTTTAAGAATCAATTACTTCTTACACAGACTCTTTCTGCAAGAGCTGTTTATAAATGTGACACCACAAATTGTACAGAAATTCCAAAAAGATAAAAATCTGACAAAGGGTAGGCAACTACATGGAGAGAGGATTTCAGCTCAGAGTTAACATGGAGCAAGAGGGCCAGGGTTTTAGTGAAGAAAATATCATTATTTCTTTCATGGAAATACTGAAAAAGAGTCCAGATTGTGATCCATAAACAATTGAAGTGTGAGGATAGCAAGAGGACTTTGGGGTGACTAGAGAACTAGGTAGGGGCCAAGGTGGCAGTTTTTTTGTATACCAGTCCCTTAGAATTTAACAGCTAGCACTCCCCAAAAGTCCCTAGGTTCGATGTGTCATATATACTATAAATTGTAACCCTCTTTACTTTTTGAAGAGTCATAATGCATTGGGCCAATATTGAAGTACCTAAGGAGTTCAACAGGTAAGAAGAGATTTAACATTTCTTGGTTTGAGTGGGACTAGGGTTTGAATTCAGAGCTTCATGCTTACAAGACAGGTGCTCTGACATTGAGCCACACCTCTGGTTCATTTTGCTCTGGATATTTAGGAGCTGGTGTGTGTATGGGGGTTGTCTCATGAACTATTTGCCTGGGCTGGTCTTGAACTGTGATCCTCTTGATCTCAGCCTCCCAAGTGGCTAGGATTTACAGGCATGAGCTACTGGCACCCAGCAAAATTTAATTTTAACTTAGTAAATTAAACTAATCTGAGTATGTGTTTGTGGAAAAGAGAGAACTGTTTTGATGGGGCTGCTAGAACCAGACAGCTAAAAACAGACCCGGTTGTGATAATGCAGAAAGACACCAGACTTTCCATACCTATTCGTGCATCCACAATGGCATGCAGTGTCCAACACCAGTCTGTGATATTATAAACTTTGGGTTTCAATATGGCATCTATCTGTCTCCTAGTGGGTAACCTTGACCAGTTGCCACACCTCTCTGTGCTCTGGTTTCTCCAACAATAAATTGTGGGTAACAATATGTACTTCCCCAGGTTGTCATGAGGTAAATATTCAAGCTCACACATTTCTGAAGGTGAATCACACTTAGCAGTCATTCTGAAGACATTAGAGGGAAGAATCAATACATAGGACTCTTCTGCACTTCTCCCTTGGCAATGGCCACATAGTTCCTTTGGTTGCACCCACACACAACTCATGTATCAGGCTTTTTGTCCTATATTGCTAATAGCCAGAGAAAAAGCTCCTGTTTCCTCTGAAGGAGAAAGAAAAAAAGAGATTCACATTTCGATTTACATGTTTTCCCATCTGATCATTTATTTTCTGCTTGCGGTCTCTTTGGGGCAGATTTTTTCACTTTAATTCTTTCAAGAATCTCTTCAGAGATTTTACACATGTTATAAATAATGCTTTCCTTGTTCTGATGTCAAACGGGTGAGTGGTAGGACAATCTAATAAAAGTTCAGGCAGGGTTCATAAGTTTTCTAATCCATTAGAACTTTTCTGAACATTTCTGTGCAGTCCTTTCCTTAGGATTTTGGAATATGTCACAAAGGTAGACCCCCTAAAAAGAGTCACTGTTATTATAAATTACTGTCACATTCTCATCACAGACACTTAATGGCTTTTGGGCCATACAAAACCACACACTCTGCAGCCACAAACACAAGGAGACATTTGTTTTGTGCTGTGCTACTTGGCAAATTGCCCTCACTCTCTTGCTTGTGAGATGGAATGCAATCCCAACGATGACACTGGGAGTCAGAATTTCTGCCTCTGACGGCTCAATAGGCAGCACTGCCTCAGGGACTCTCCAGTGGGCAATTTGGGGCAGGCTGCATGCTTTTCTCTAAGCAAGTCAGAGAGAATGGATGTAAGATGGACAATCCAGTTAGCTGAAAAGGTGCTCCAGACTTGTAATTTTTATTTTCTTCAACTCATGAGACAAGATTTCTAGTTCTTGGGGTGCTATTCATCAACTTGGAAAAGTTTCCTTAGGTCTGGCTTATGTCCTGATTGGTCAAATGTGTAGGTTTATGGCAGCTCTTGGTTACTTCTGGCACAAAACTCTATGGTTCTGTATTCACCCACCATAATCCTGACACTGTAATCATCCATCGACACATAGTACCTCACCTTTTACAAATATTTTCCACTCAATTATCTCAATGAACACAATAGGTACCCTCTGGAGTAGACATTGGCTTGTCCAGATGTTACCAATACTGACTCGAAAGTCCCCAGAGTTAAAGTCACTTACCTAAAACCACACACAACACCCCTTCCCACTGGACACTGTGCATTCATTCTGATAGGTCACTCTGTGCTTTTGGTTTCTCCAGTCTCCAGCATAAGATCTGTGTTCATCCAGCAAGTCAAGTCATGGCTCCTCCCCCAGAGAATACTAACTCAGGACTCTTGGAAAGTTTGGTCTCTTACAATTCAAAGATCTCCTAAAGCAAGCTCACCTCAAATTTCACCATTTCAAGGAAGCCTACCCACTACAGCTCAATGAGTGTTCCAGTGTCCTTAGTGTCACCCTGAGAACAGAGAAGATGTTCCCTTCTTTTGCTCATGGATCACATACCCCAAGAGGGCTACTTGCTGATCAATTATGTCTGGTTGTTAAGCAAACCACATCTTCAAGTGGGGTTCTTGTGAGTGCTGCTATTTGTGAAGGAATTCTCTAGGTGCTTTTTCAAAGAAATCAGTCCTCACTATTTTCCTGTCTAGCCTTCAGCCACTTCTCTAAACTCTAGGTAGAGCAAAGCCTTAGATTAGGTGGATAGAAATAGGCTTGCCTATGTGACACTCCAAATAAGGACTATTTAACAAAATTCATAACCTCTAAAACCCAACCAAAATTATTGGGATTCATAGGGAGCATAAAGACCTCTAATTTGTATCAGAAGCCCCATTCCTTAGTTTGCCTCTGTTGTGGACTGTCCACAACAGAGCTGCCATCACTCAATCTGGACTTGACCTGAGAATGAAGTCTAGGAAGACTTTCATAATGCATAATATGTGGGCATGTTGATCTCAAGATAGTGACTTCTATCTCATCTTTTCTGAGGCTGGATAAAAAGGAGAGAAACTGAAGAAGGAAGTTAAACCATAAAATTAAAAATATAGAGGCATGGATGACCATGTGGGCTACTAATTAGCACAAGTTGGTTAAACTAGTAAAGCCAATCAGAACAATGTCTGAAGCCTAAGGCTAAAAAAAAAAAAAAAAAAAACTCCATGATGCCTAAAATAAATTGAGTGGAGAAAAATAATGGATTCCATTTTAAAAACATATCAAGAAAAGAATTATTCTTTTAGCTCTTAATGTTTACTTCTATGACACCTCATAATTCTGATAATATGTATAGAATGATCTGGTTAAAATAAAAAATAATAACTGTGTTTTAGTTAAAATACCCAGGCCTAAGTATCCTTTAAATCCACCTGTTTGAAAAGTATTTGAAATAATAAATCCTGGAGAGCACTAAAAGGACCTTGATAAAACTGCCTTAAATAAGAAATCAATGATTTCATTATTTTTAAATCAAGGTGGACACATCTAATGAGTACAACTACAAACTTTATTTCTTACCCAAGCAATTCACAGTGCACTGGTCATTGGGTTGTAAATTGTGGAAATTTCACGTTGGCTTAACATACAATTTTGTTTTCTTCATTGGAAAACTAGGGTTTAAGGAAGTTGAGAACTTGCTAAACAAGTGTAAACACAAATTGGTGACCACTGGTACTGAAGACAGCTCTCTACCTCACCACTCTTCATGCCAAGAGCCTAGGTACTTTCTAAGTTTTGTTGTTGTGGTTTATTTACTTGTTTAGAACATACAAAGCATCTTTATCTCTGGTACAAGTTAGTGAGTAATGCACAGCTCATTTTCCAGGGGAACCGGGAAATGAAAGAGGAAATGACAACCTTAGTTCTCTCCTATTGGGCTTCTCATAAAATGCACGTATCACCCCTCTTGCTCCCTCATCATTGTCTCTTTTGTGTGTGTGTGTGGTACTTGGAATTGAACTCAGAGCTTTCACTAGGCAAGTACTCTACCACTTGCGCCATGCCCCCAGTCATTTTCTTTTTAGTTTGTTTTTCAGGTAAGGTCTTGTGATTTTGCCTGACCAGCCTCAAACTGTGACTATACTACCTCCATCTCTGAAGTAGCTGGGATTATAGGCATGTGCCACCATGCCAGGCTTGTTTATGAGACAAGGTCTCACTAATTTTTGCCTAGGCTAGCCTTGAACTGCAATGCTTCTATCTCAGCCTCCTGAGTAGTCATCATCTCTTTCCTTCTCCTATTGGATACTTTCTTCTCAGTACTGCCCCCCAAGTCCCTTCTTACAGCCCCTCTTTCTTTTACTCTTTCTTCAAATCTTACTTGTTCAGTTCCAGTTAAAATGCCATAGTTGTTTAATCTTGCCAGGTTTGTCTCTTTATTCTCATACCTTTTCCCCACCATGGTCTCCTTCCTGTGTTTGTGAGAGGCACATTGGTAGGCAGGAGCCTTTCTACAGACCCAGTGCAAATACCTGACTGGTGGTTTGAAGATGAGTAATGCTAACAGGGACTTTCTAGATTTAACTAGCAAAGACCAATGATGCCTGGGAGGCCTCTTTCAGCTTATGGCATTTGCTCAGTGAGTGACTGATAACTTGTGAGGAAGCCAAACCTTTTACTCCCTTAGAAACATGCAGGCCAAAGGGCAAGCCCCATTAAGAGATGATTAGTTGTCTGAGGCTTTTGGCTGCATTAAATATTGAAGGGGCTCTGAGACCTCTTCTTTGCATCCCATGCCTGACTGCTTTGTTTCAGCAATTTCTCCTGATCTGTTCCTTTAAAATTTCATGAAATCTGTAAACTTTAAGGAATATCTGGACATTATTTACTTATTTATCATTTGTCATATTTGTAATGGGAAGTTAAAAACAGGAGACAGAAACAATGTCCACAGAAACCTCCCCCTTGAGAGGGGAGCCCAGAGGAACTATTGTGGTTAGCCTGTGGGTGTTCATGACCACATCCAGGAAGATGAGAACTCTATTAGAAAGAGTGAGTGGGTGCTTCCAATAGGGTTGGGGGAGGTGGCTACTGAACCAGGGGACACTGCCTAGAAAAAAAAAATCAGCCCTTTCTGCCTTGCTTCTCTTTCCTGAATGATCAGAGTTTGGGGTGAACCAGGGTGAACCCTGGTGTCAGCCTGTGAAGGGGGCACTGTTTCTCGTGCTCCCTCCCTTGCTGGAGTGAGGTTTTCTCTCTCATTCCTTGGTTATTACTGGACCTAACTGGGCTTAACTGGGGGCAACTGGAGATTTCAGAAAAGACACAGGATAGACAGACAGATAGAAAGTTAAGGTCAAGTGTGTTGTACACTCTGCTGGAGACACATAACCCTCATTGCTTCTTTTCTCTATCTTGATTCTTTAAGGACTTACTCCTTGCAGTTCTTTAAAAGCTTGCTTCAAACCTCTTTCCTTAGGCTCCCACTGTCCCATGTTTGCTCTTAGCTTATCTTTAGCTTAATTGCTCTTAAAGTCTTTTGCCCCCAGGCTTGCACTGTCTCATCTTTCAAAGACTCAGTGCTCAAACTTGCAAACTAGCAGCTGCGCTTAAAAACTACATACACATATATTCAGAACTTTCTCAAAAGAAGAAATTCAAATGGCCAAAAAACACATGAAAAAATGCTCACCATCTCTAGCCATAAAGGAAATGCAAATTAAAACCACACTAAGAACACTAAGATTCCACCTCACCCCTGTTAGAATAGCCATCATTAGCAACACCACCACCAACAGGTGTTGGCAAGGATGTGGGGGAAAAAGGAACCCTCTTACACTGCTGGTGGGAATGTAAACTAGCACAACCACTCTGGAAAAAAATTTGGAGGCTTCTTAAAAATCTAAACAGATCTACCATATGATCCAGCAATACCACTCTTGGGGATATACCCAAAAGACTGTGATACAGGTTACTCCAGAGGCACCTGCATACCCATGTTTATTGCAGCACTATTCACAATAGCCAAGTTATGGAAACAGCCAAGATGCCCCACTACTGATGAATGGATTAAGAAAATGTGGTATCTATATACAATGGAATTTTATGCAGCCATGAAAAAGAATGAAATCTTATCATTCACAAGTAAATGGATAGAACTGGAGAACATCATTCTGAGTGAGGTTAGCTTGGCCCAAAAGACCAAAAATCGTTTGTTCTCCCTCATATTCGGACAGTAGATCAAGGGTAAACACAACAAGGGGACTGGACTTTGATCACATGAGAAAGCAAGAGTATACAAGGGAGGGGTGAGGATAGGTAAGACACCCAAAAAACTAGATAGCATTTGTTGCCCTCAATGCAGAGAAACTAATGCAGATACTTTAAAGTGACAGAGGTCAATAGGAGAAGGGACCAGGAACTAGAGGAAAGGTTAGTTCGAGAAGAATTAATTTAGAAGGTAACACACATGCACAGGAAAGCAATGTGAGTCAACTCCCTGTATAGCTATCCTTATCTCAACTAGCAAAAACCCTTGTTCCTTCCTATTATTGCTTATACTCTCTCTTCAACAAAATTGGAGATAAGGGCAAAATAGTTTCTGCCAGGTATTGGGGGGGGGAGACGAAGTGGAAGGTGGGTAAGGAAGGGGTTGGGGGAAGGGGGGAGAAATGACCCAAACATTGTATGCACATATGAATAAAAGAAAAAAAACTGCATATGCATAACTCTTAAGGTCTCAGTCCTTAGACTTGCACTATGCACTGTCCCATGTTCTCTTTGGCATTTCTTTGGCTTTAGCTTTCCTAAGGCCTATATGAAACTCTTTTCTCAGCTTTGCTTTCTGAAGCCTATGTTAAAGTTCTTGGTGCAGACTTTCTATCAACCCCTCTTTAGCATTTTCCCTTCAACAATTCTTTTCTCTTCAGCAATTTTTTCCTTTTCCCTTTAGCATTTTCCCTTCAACAATTCTTTTTCCCTTCAGCAATTTTTCCCTTTAGCATTTTCCCTTCAACAATTCTTTTCCCTTCAGTAATTTTTCCCTTCAATAATTCATTTCTCTTCCAAAAGCTTCCCACCCAATATTCAAAGGCGAAAAGCCCCCCAAAGCCAAAAGCCAAGCAAAAAGTCCAAAAGCCCAAAGCAAAGCCCCAAAGGACAAAAAGCAAAAAAGCCCCTTTTCCTCCTTCAGGGGTCTTTTATAGCAGCAAACAGCAGGGAGCCACAGGGAGGGGCGTGACATTACAACAGGAGAAACCTGCGTTCCTGCTTATCTGAGCGCAACTTAAGAGATGCAGCTGTTCTGCCTTTCCCTGTTTTGTGGCCAGAGGCTGTGCCTATCTCAGCCTACAGGTAAAAGTAATTAAGCATCTCGCATTGCTTGTGTCCAGTTCTCATAGGCTTTAATCTGCTCGCTACAAGCCTGGTCACCATCGCTTGAGAACCAATTACTGTTACCCCTGAAATTGCTGATATGTGAAGCCTTGAACACCCTTCATTGTCTCTTGCCATTTACTGTAAAGATCTGATCACAGATATAAGGGTAACACCTTAGTAACTTCAAGGCCAAGTGTTTTTTGGATTAGTATTTTTATATTTATTTTGTATTTATATTTATTTTATTTTTACATCTTTGGACTACTATTTTTGGAAAGGGTGTGCTGGACCTGATTGCTAACAGTATTTTTTTCATAATTAAATCTCTATCTTGCCAGAACAAAGCAAATTAAAATCTGTGTTGAAGGGAAAGGTCACAAAGCTATCCTCACTGTCTTTTGACACTTTGATTCTAGCTGAGCAGATAAGACATATTCAATACACAATATCCACTGAGGATTGATTTTATCATAAAATAATAATATAGGTAATGAAATGATAATATCTGCACAGCACTATTTGCTTTGTCATAGTACTTCCACATCTATTCAGTCCATAATAATCATACCTCAAAATGTTATAAAATTAAATAAGTTGATATTAGAAAAGCTGTTAAAGGGAAGCCACACTCAAAAGTCTTACGTGATGCTATTTATGCGATATTCTTGATCAGAAAAAACTATTGGTCTACAGAACAGATGGTTGTTTAGGACTGAGAGTAGAGGGAAGGCTTCCTTTAATAGGGCAGGGGAGGGGTGGAGGTGATGGAAATTTCTACATCTAGAGTGTGATGCCAGTTAGACTGTGTTTTCTAGAACTCATAGAATTGTTGAGTATAAAATATAAATTCTACTATGTGCATGTTTTACCTGATGAACCTAGCTTAAATAGAGCTGTTAGAATAACTCCTGATACATGGAAAATATGCAATAAACATTAGCTCTTGTTATTCTAAATATTTGATTCTCCATTTACCCCATCTTTATCCCATTTTAAGAGATAAGAACTTCATGGGCTGAGGAAATAAAGTGACCAATCCAAGACCACAAGGCCAGGGAGTGATGAGTTGACAGCAGAACTCAGCTCTGAAATACCTGTTTGCCTCAAGTCAGACATGGAGTCTCACCAGGGATAGGAAAGGCTCTCTGTCTTAGTCTGCAAAGAAAGCCATACAAAATGCCACAGACTGGGTGGCTTAAATGACAGAAATTTATTTTCTCATAATTCTAGAGGCTAGAAGTCCAAGATCAGAGTTTCTGGTGAGGACTGTCCTCCTGACTTGAAGATGGCTTCCTTCTCCTTCTTGCTTTGT
Organism: Castor canadensis; assembly: GCF_047511655.1. Classification (NCBI taxonomy): domain Eukaryota; kingdom Metazoa; phylum Chordata; class Mammalia; order Rodentia; family Castoridae; genus Castor; species Castor canadensis. The sequence goes on from NC_133398.1 coordinate 91,019,770, forward strand.
CCTCACTTGTCCTCATGTGACCTTTCCTCACATGAACTTTCTGGGGTCCTTTCCTATAGGGACAATAATCTTATTGGAATAGAGCCCTATTCTTCTGACCTCATTTAACTCTACCACTTCCCTACTTTCCTTACCTCCAAGTACAGTCACATTGAGGATTAGGGCTTTGCTATAGTTTGAATCTTGAGTGTCCGCTAAAGTTCCATGTGGTAAAGGCTTGCTCCCAAAGGGTGGCACTTCTGAGAAGTGGTGGAGGTTAGTAGGAGGGGTTTAGGTCCGTGGGGGCATGCATTTTTGAGATCTCTGAACCTTCTTCTTCATCTATTTGCTTCCAGGCCATAAGATGAGTAGTGTTACTCTGCTACCTGCTACCATCACCTCTCCACAGGCTCAAAAGCAATGAGCCAAAACTGTTAGCTAAAACAAACCTATTCTCTTGTTTAAGTATTTTTTGCAGTGATGGAAAACTGACTAACACAGCTGCAACCTATGAATTTCAAAGCCAGCACTCAGTCCATATATTCTCCCTGATGGTGCCCCCTTGGGATTCCATTGTGGTCCAGAGAAGATGGAATAGTTTAGAAGCTATTCCACTTAGAAGGTGGGCAGACCCAGAATTGTCCAGAATCTGTGGCTTTTAACTTGATCTTCATGGCCTCAAGTGAAGGCTTGACACCCCAAATACCCTGTCCTTTTTTATTCCCCTCTTATCTTCCTGGGTGTTTGGTGGTAGTGGTGGTGGTGATGGTGGTGGTGGTGGTGGTGGTGGTGGTGGTGGTGGTGGTGGTGGTGTGTGTGTGTGTGTGTGTGTGTGTGTGTCTGTGTGTTTTACTGTTTCACATAAAATGTATTCATTTGAAGAGCTCAATACATCACCTATATTCTACAGCAGACTTTTCCTTTTTCAGCACTCTGGGGGAAAATGATTACATTTTGGGGGGCAAATCAGGAAGTGAGGAGAACATACTATTACTATTAATGTACTGGGGCTAAATCAGTAGCTTGGACTAACACTTCAAGTCATAATTCCTAACTGAGGTTACTGTTAAATCAGTTTTCAAACAGCAGTGAACCTTAATGTGTATAAGGGCTCAACTATAGCTCTTTTGTACACATTATGAAGTATATACATGCTGCAAGAGGAAACTAGTGAGATACCTAGAAAAATAAATCTATTTTAATACCACATGATATTTAACAATGTTTACAGCAGAAAACTAGTGAGTTAACAGTTAAAACCCTGGGTGAGCTTTTGTAGTTTTCCTACTACCAACTAATTTTAGAGTTTATTGCTTCACAGCAGCCCTTAGTCAGTTCATTCCCAATGTGAGCCTTAGGGTAGTCTCTGTGGTTACCCCAATCCCCCTCCTTCCCAGTTCTCCTGGGATATAGCTATGGAAGAGTCATAAGACCCTGGGACTTCTAATGAGAGGGAGACAAAGGCAGGATGGTTTCCTGGACTCCATGACACCTCGAGTTACCCGTGATTTAGGGAGGGCCTAGGCACTGTAAGCCTGTGCACTGTCTATAATCTCAAGAGCCTGGGATCCTATTGTTACTAGTCCCTTCAGTAGAACAGAGCATTCCTGTGTTTCTCAGAGCTTAAAATCTCTAAAATGCTTACAGCCCCTTGGGACTTAAACCTTAGGATTTATGCTGATGGTCTCTGCCTTTTTTTCTTGGTCAGTACATGGGCAGGAGACTCCTTCCACTTTACCTTGTTTTTCCTGGTTATTTCCTCAATATTCTACTAGCTATGTGGTCACATCAGTGCTGAAGTAGGTTACTCTTTGACCTCTAAAACAATTCGAGCTGCCTTTGAGGAAGAAAGCTGCCATTGTGGTATCCCATGGGGGAAAAGAAATGATGGTATAAATTTGAGGTCCTCAAGGAGGATCAGTTAGCATTCTTTTTTTGTGTGACTTCCTTCCTGCTCTTCAATCCCTTAGTCAACCCCTATGATCAGATTTCCTCCCAAAATCTCTATGCTCTGCTATCACACTTTGTACCAAAATTTCTATTTGGAAGTGGATTACTGGCATTTAGGACACTATATTTACTTGTTAATGCCTTCTTGAATTCATTTATGAAAATAACTTGCACAAAACATGAAAGTTTTTTAACACTAGTATCTACTCTATACGCATAGACAATAATGTTCTTCAGTCTAAATTTGTCTTGAGAGATAAAGACAAGAACACTCTAGAGAATGGCAAGGTTTATATAGAATCAACAATCTGCTGCAAATTAACTGAAAACTCTAGGGAAAGGCAGAGATGATTCTCAATTTAAGAACACTGGAATTGGGAATAATCCTCCTTTTCCTAATGTTTGTTTACCCAAACACTAAATGTCCTCAATTCCATACCCTTGTTTCTTCTTTTCTCTTCCTCATCACCTTAAATAAATAAATTTATTATTTAATAAATATTAAATAATAGCACCATCACCATCAACCCATGGAGTCATCATTAATTCCTTTATTTTCCTTTATGCCAATATGTAAGACACAATTGAGTTTTTTCAGTCCTGTCTGCAAAGCATCACCTAGATACACCAACCCTGTCCCCCATTTCCTCTTGTGCCACTTTGTCTAAGCTACCACATTCTTTCACCCAGAGTGTTGCAACACCCTGTCGACCAGTATACCCACTTTCCCTTCTGTTTTTCTGAAATGCATCCATCACACAGAGAGTGGAGTATTCTTTAGAAATGTAAATTGGATCTTGTCCCTCCCCTGCTTACAAGTCTAGCTTCCACTCTATTTACACTAAATTCAAACATTTTAGCAGGACTCCCAAGTTTATCTTATTCAGGTACAGCATACCTACCTCTCTGTCCTCACTGTTTACTATTCTCTTCATTACTCACCAGTTCTGGCCACATTGATTCTCTTTCTTCTTCTTTACATTTTGAAACAGGGTTTTGCTATGTAGTTCAGACAGGCCTCAAACTCATGATCTTCCTGCCTCAGCCTCCCAAGTGCTGAGATTATAAGTGTGTACTGATTTGTCAAGTTCTCTTCCTTCTTTATTGTACTTAGGAGTAGCTAAAATTATTCTTCATATTTGTTTATTTTTCTATTGTCTCCTCTGCTTGAATAATCTCTAAGATTAGGTGGTTTTGTATGCTGCTGTCTCTTTAATGTATGAGATAGTGCTGAGCACACAATAGGTATTAAACAATTGTTGGAATGGATGGCTAGATGAGCTTTTCATTTCCAATGATTACAGTGACGGCAGGTCCTCCATCACTGTAATCTGAGCCTTCTCCTTCCTTAGCCATACTCCCATCCTCCTGGAAATTATCAGAGATTCAATTCCAGTCACCTACCCTGCCCTCATCTTTGCCACCAGATCCTGCTCTGCTCTTGGCTGGCATGAGCTAGTGTGGAGAATGGGAAGAAGATGTGTCATTGGGATGTGTCACAGGTGCTCCTGAGACTCATAATGTGAAGCACTTCAACCCACAAAGTAATCATATGTACACATATGTGAGAGAGAGAGCACAGAATACAAGCAAGAGTCAGGTATATGATGTGATAATGTATAAATCAGAGTATCTTTGTAATTGGTCCAGGTTTGGGATATATTACTCAGCATTTCTGACTCTCTTGTCCGTATTCTCTATTTGAAACTTCTAGGAAGAGGAGCTTAGTTTTGAGCTTCTTGTATTTGACCTCGTGGTTAAACAACTGTTGTCTTGGGTGATTCTAAAGCAGTCTGTATCCTATATGTGTCTGTGACTGGGTTATTTGGGGTCACTGACACTGTTCCCTCCAACTGATGAGAAAATCTAAGGTTTTACTTCAAGAGCAGCAACTAAACTAGTATGTATATATTACCTCTATAAAGCTGTGATGCTGGTTCCTGTATACTAAATATATTTATGTTTTTCAAGTATATTAAGCCTTCTAAAATACAAAATTTAGATAAACACAGCAACAAAAGGTTAATGGTACTGACTCTAATAAGTGCTTATGTGTCAATCAGGTTAGCTTTTTAGATGTCTGCTTTGCTTGGATTTTATTTTGTATTTCCCTTATCTAGATGCCTAAGAGCCACTCCTTCTAAGCCTCTTTGTTGCTTAAATTTGGCCAAAAGGGTCGAGTTGGCACTGACTCCCACCTGATCTGTTCGTTACTTCCCTACCCCCCAACCCACGGAACCAAAAACAAACAAACAAACAAAAATCCAGGAAAAAAGCAAAACTTTATGATGAGAGAAAAAAATGACCAATCGAAAAAGATATTCAGTCTACAGTCATACCACCCTGAACACACCCAATCTCATCTGCTCTCAGAAAGTAAGCAGGGTTGTGCCTGGTTAGCACTTGGATGGGAAAACGATCTTCAGAGGAGACTGCTCAGAGACAAGCAGTTTGGAGACAAGGGAGGAATGCCATTAAAGTTCAAATGAAGTCACTCGTGCCAGACTTCTCAAAAATAACCAAGACTGAGAGGATTAAAGAAATGGTTCTTATACATGTGTGGCTATCTGGCATTAAAACCCTTCCAGACACAAACTCATATTTTTAGACAGACAGGGTCTTCTACTTAAATAGAGACAAAATGACTATTTTTACTGGCACTAAACATGTCCTTGGATACTTAAAGGTGGTGTTTTTAACTTTTTTTAAACAACGCATTTTCTTAGACATATATACATAATATATTGTTGCCATGGTAATTCTACACTGTTAAAAAAAAAAAAAACCCAGAAGGTACTGTCCGGGTAAAAGAATAAAATATCCAACCATCAAAACCCCATTGGAGGGGCCCTTTTGTTGTTATCTTGTCTATCCCCACTCCACTAAAGTAGCAAAAATTGCTTCCTGGATCCACCACAGCCAAGTAAAGCCAGCCTGTCCCGAGTGGGAGTACATCCCTGACCAGTCTGACCTTGCAAGATCACCCTCCGGAACACCTGTGCCCTTCTTCAGCAGAACCCCGCTTCCCAGGAGACAACAGGGGACTATGAGCAATGGGACAACAGCTTTGCTCTAGTCACTCCAAAAGCTGACTAGTTACACACAGAGGAAGCTCGAACATGGGACATACCCCTGCTCTCCTCTACACACTTGAACGCTTACCTTTTGGGTTCACCCGTGCAAGGTTCCCCTACATACTAAATAGTATAAGAGAGCCATTGTTGGGACCTCTACACAGCCACACTTTGTATTATGCACCCACCAACAGGTCAGGTGTTACATCAACTCATATACTCCCCAGGTTCACGAGGTTGCCGGAAAGCAATACTAAAAGTCCCAGAGTAAAGAAAACAATGCAGGCTACATTTGTCGTGAAAAGCGAGGTGATGGGCTTCATCTTGGGAGCATGTTTGATGTGACCCTGCCTGGTTCCCTTGGTATTGTGGAACCATCACAAGGGAACCATTACAGAAGGACCATTACAGAAGTCACTATAGAGAGAAAAATAGCTGCCCATGTAATGATGCTATGAAAATACAAACTCCTAAATCAAGATGATGCTCTTTGACCCTAGATGGGTCCAAGCATCAAAGGGGAAAATAATGTAGCAGGGAGGAGAGCCAAAAAAAAAAAAAAAAAAGCAAGCAAGTCTATGTTCTGAGAGTGTAACAGGGGGAAGATATGACATAACAGACAAAACTTAAAAAAATCTAAATGTGAAGAAGGTCACATAGCACTGGGGGTGAAGTAGCCAAGAGAGTTGCATGCAACCATATATGGGTGAAACCTTGCTTTTTGCTTCTGTAACCTGCTTGCAAGGGTATATAAGGGGAGACCCCTTTGTTCTTGGGGCTCAGTCTTTGGATGTGAATCTGCTGAGCTGCTGCCGCATGCTAATAAATATTGTTTCCTGAAAAGCCTTGGTGTCCCGTGTTTCTGTTCAAGATTCCCATACGGTAGTAGCACAGTACCTCATTGTGGAGGAGGTCTGCTCCCTCATGGCAACCAGAAAGCAAAGAGACAGACAGAAAGAAGCTAAGGTCTCAACATCCCATTCAAGGACAATCCCCCAATGACCTAACTGCCTTCCACTAGGCCCCACCGCCCAAAGGCTCCACCATGTCCCAGTAGTGCCATGGGCTAAGGACCAAGCCTTCAACTCATGGGCATCGGGCGGGAGGCATAAGGTATATAGAGCAAGTATGAAGTTCAGTGATCTCAAGGGTTAAAAGATTTCTCATGAAATACTTAAGTCCCTCTATAAAAGGTCACTTCTAAACTTCATTTAGTTGTCGGAGGGGAGAAAGAAGAAAGAAGGAAAGGAAGGATAATGGGGAGGAAGGGAGGGAAGAAGGGAAAAAATGGGAAGTGGAGGGGTAAGAAAAAGAAGAAAGAAACTGCTTCCCTTACACAAAGTGAATCCAGAATGCCAAGTTTAATACCAGGTGGAGACTCCTGGGTAAGATATGAGACAATTGCCTTATAGCAGTCCCCTCTCCCTTTTTTTCCTCCTGTTTGTTTTTTTCTCCTTTTAATCATTACCGCTTTTTCCGTACTACCCCCAGAAATCCCTGCATCCCCTTTTAATGCAGAAAAACAGTTATTCTCATTTCACCTTAACATAGCTCAAGGGGATCTGGAAAGCATGGGCTAAACACTAGGAAAAAAGCCATAAGGATAAACACTGAGGATGCAACAGACAGGGATATTCTGATGGTCAGAGTCCAGACTTCTGACTATGTCCTAGCAGGCTCTCCCCTGGCCCTTCCAGCCAGTCCTCTGAGCTTGTTCTAAACTCCAGTTATGGTTCTAACCCAGCAGGAAGCTGCCCAAGTTCCCCATGTCCTAATCTGGCCTGGCCTGATGTTGAGGGCATCATGGGAAGACAACCCTGCTCTGTTCCTGGAGACTCCTTCCTAGACATCTGCGACCTTCATGGTCAAAGCACGAGGGTCAGATTCTGTCCTCTGTTCCTGCTGTCCCTGCCCTCCAGGAGTAGCTTTCTGAATGACCATCCTCTTGACTCTTAGGAATCAGGTTTTACCTTTGCTTGTTGTCATTGCACACAGCTTTGACTAAAGCAAAATACTGCAACCGTCAAGTAACAAGGAATATGGCCAGTTCTTTATTTAGTAAACCTTTCAGAAGATGGGAGTGCTTATTTATTGAGGAATTTGTAAAAGGCTTCTTTCTATTTGCTGAACATGTTAATGGTCACTTTATCGCCTCTCTAAATTAAATCACTGAAGTTGCATTATTTTAAAGCAGGAAAAGTGGTTACCCCTGGAGAGAAAAATTGGATTTAGCAAAAGAGGAACCCAAAGTTAGTTTTATAAAGTAAATCACCACAGAGATACTTCAAGAGCACCTGGGAAGTTCTACACGTCCACACATCTAAGCTCCCACCCCACATGAACTGCGGGACTTCATGGGCCAGACGTTTTATGATCTCCACTAATGAAAACTCAGCCATTCAGAACTGGCCTCATTCTGATAGTTATCCTCTTGGGGTCTTCAGAAATTACAACAAGACTTGTTTTGCATTTATATCACCATGTCTTCTACAGGAAAACTGGGAGTTGGGCCATAAAGGGTAACTGTTCATTTAGCTGGAGAGAAGCAGGCAAAGGTGTGGCCTAAAAAACATCTTCCAAGCAATGAGCCAGTATCATCAGGAGAATAATGCCTGGTCCTAGTCACCCAGGGAGATCCAGAAAAGGTGAGGGTAAATGGTAGCTGGAATATCCTGTGTTTGACACAATCAGCTTTTTGACATGGAAAGCCATCAGATCATTAACTGCTTGAATGCTCAGATGAGGATTGCTATAAAGTCTCTTATGGGGTGAGAATGTGGGCAAGAGACTGTGCAGTCATATAGGGGTCCCCAGAGCTGGTCTTTGCAACAGGGGCTAGAGCAGAACAAAATGGCTGATGGTCCCAAAGAAGTTCTGAAGCAGAGTGTAAGGGGTACCTACCACAGGGAGGCAGCTTATCTATAAGGTTTCACTATCTCTTCTTTCTTTTTCCATACCACCATGGTGGCACCAGTTCTTTCACACTCGAGTTTTTAGATCCATCATTGCTTAAGCATCCTTGGCTTAGCCCATCCCCTTCCAATGGTACCTCCATTGATCACCCAGCTCCCTTTATGCCTGGGATCACTCATCTTCTACCCTGAAGGGAAAAGTGCCTGTGCTGAGTCTCATGTACCCTAGCTTACAGATCAGCATGCACAGCTGTGGAATTTCTCCTGGCCATCCCTTTTGTGTGCAGTGATTCAGCTTGGTCTCCATTCCAGTTGTTGCTCTAGTAGTCGTTCCATTCTTCCAGGCTTCCTAGGATAACTGAATCTGAGTCTCTAAACATGACTCATTGTCTGCATGAGATCTTCTTGATCTCTAAACATGGACCAGAGTTAGTAGTGTAGTACTTTTGTTCTTTGTTTCTTACAGTACTGAAGACTAACCCAGGGCTGCCTGCATGCTAGGCAAGTGCTCTACTTACTACTCAAGCTGTGCCTTCACCCTTCTGTTTGTATTTTGAGATAGGGTCTCACTAACTTTGTCAAGGCTAGCTTGAACTCCTGATCCTCATGCCTCCGCCTCTTGAGTAGCTGGGATTACAGGTGTGTACCACCATACCTTGCTTGAAGATAGTTTTTTAACCTCAGCCCTGCCCTCTTTGCCCCTGGGCAAGTTCTGTACCACCAGCTAGACCTAACTGACCACCATAGTGGAGTGGTCTAAAAACTAGCATGTGCATAAATCCACACCTAGCCTGTGTGGCTGCCGCTTCTTGTCTGTGCTTCTAACACTATGAAAACAGCAGTTGATTAGGATTGTTAACACTTTACCCTTAGCTACCTGCATAGTTCTGTAAGCCAATCTCAGGGCAATGTGTGTACATGCTGTCTTCTGTGACCAGGTAGAGACAAGGATGCAAACACATGCTACTTACTTATCATCACGCTGAATGTGAACAAAGTCCCATGTGACCCTGTACATAGGCAAAACTGGGCTCACAAGCCTTAAAATAACCAAAGAAAAGGAGGCTGATCAGTTGAGGCACTAGAAAATTCAGCCAAGACTGACCACAGAACACCTGCTGTGATGCTTGACATGCACCTGAAGTAAGGGACAGGTTGGTTTTTTTCTCTCTCTCTCCCCCAGTCTATCTCTATATTGCTTTTTCTGTTCTAACTTTCTTTTCACTGACTCTTTGATACCATGATAATGGGGAGGGGGGTCAGGGCTGGTACTTAAAAGCCTTCCTGAGTCCAGCAGATTCCAGGTTGCAGCCCTCAAATCCAGCCCTGGATCTCTGACCCAGATCCAGGGCTCACTACCTTCCATCATATAGGCTCCTGGCCCCAGCCCATGTCCTCTCCCAGGATTTATGGTGTGGGCAAATTCCCAGGTCCTGATGCGGTCTCCTTTCTCTTCTCAGGTTATGTCAGGAGACAAGAATAACAGGAAGTAGCTCCACTTTCAAACTGCAAAGCCCAGCTTCAAAAGGACCTGCTCCAAGCATCTGTGCTCTGCCCACAGCCTACAGTCACCTGGGGCAGAATTGAAGTCTTGCTCTAATGCATTGATGAGATGCCTTCAAGCTTTCTTTTGTAAGCTTGGCTGAGTAAGAAACAGAGATGGGGGTCCCTGCCAAGCCTTTCACAGCAACGCCTTCCATACTGCATTAATACATTTCAGAGTGCTTCATCACTCACAGTAATGGGAAGAGGGTTACAGCTTTAGAAACCCTTTTTCCTGAGGTTAATATCTCATGCTAAATCTATTCACTCTTTTGACATTTTTATGACCTGTGTACAGTGGTCTCATATGCTCACAATAATGTTCAAATTGAAAGAATATGATGATCACAATATAAAAAGTGCCCTTTGTTAAGTCATTTTTAAGCATCTTGTTACACTTGGGACTTGTGGCCAATCAGATATATTTTCCTTTTAAAGATCTCTCTTCCTTATTTTCCCAGGATTGTAATATTTGGAAAGGCTAGAAAAAGTCTGTTGTCTTATCTGAGGATCTCAAGTGTCCATGTGTTTTTTGTTCTCAAAGACTAATTACCTTTTGACAAGTGAATGGGATCTGTTGAATTGAAAACTTTGAATCTGGAATTATTACCCTAAATTTGAACCTGGCCTTGAGTATCTGTTTAGTTGCCTAGATAAAGGTGGTATGTCCCAGTGCTGGAAACTTGGCCAACACGCATTCCAGTCTGCATGATGGTTAGTCTTAGTTTTTGTAATCACCCAGAAAGCTGGGCATTGTGATGTCCTGGTTCAGATAAAGAAACTGGAGGTCAGAGGGAATCAATGACTTGCCCACTTGTGGTAGAACCTGCTGAGCAGGCCTTTGGCACCCCGGTCAGAATTTGCTCCAATTTACAGGAGTTATCACAATGCTTCAGATTCAGTTCAAAACTTACAGAAGTCATGTGCTACTCACTCGGGCAACTAAGATTCTGTAGGACCTGAATGGACAAAAGCGAGCAATAGATAGGGCTCTTTCCCTAAATTCTACCAATGTTACCATTGTTGGTAGGGGTTGGGAGCCAGTCTGTAGTCATTGTTCTTGGAAATGCAGTCTTTATAGTACAATGTTTTCAAAATCACATGTTGACAGTAGACCCAGGACGGACCGTGTCTTGGTAGGGATGTACTGTACTCTTAAGGCAGGCCTTAAAGGAATAAACAAAAATCTATTTTTGACAAGGCTTTTCTGTTTTTAAGGACTGACATGGAGTTTTTAGTTCTCTTTGCTATTTTAAAAATGGTCTAAGGGTTCTCTGACCACAATATCCCCTCCTCTTGGAATATCCTCCTCTGCCCCTTGGGACGTGTTTTATGCATTGCAACAGGACTCTCTGCAGATACATCCTTTCTGCGCATTAGTGCTTGTCTGGGTCTAATTTAGGTCAGAACACACATTGGGCAGGAACTCTTTATTTCTATGTTCTCGTCAATGTTCAGCAGATTTTGTTCACTCAACAAATGTTAAATGCCAGTAATAACTAATACCTTCTCTCTGCAAATAAAGCACTATTTTGAGATAGCATATACATGACCATTCTGATTTCATCTTTTATTTAGAGAGTGGGGAAGAGGAACCATACACAGCACAGATTCTGTTAGTTCTGTCAGGAATACTTGAGTTTCAAAGTCTGAAACTGGGTCATAGTGACAGGATGGAGAGACAGAATGCTAAGGAGCTCAACTGCAGTTCAGTGACCTGAGGATGGTGAAAATAAACTGTCTCCTGTAAAGTCTTCATGAAGGAGACAAAGCAGGGGAGTGAAAATTGTACCGGGCAAGTCAGTGCTGCCCAGGCTGGAGTCTTGCTTGCCATGATTGTCCACCTGTGTTTCAGGTAGCTAGTATCTTCATCTTTGTGAGATCAAATCAGAAGATACCTGAGAAGAGTCCAGTCATTCACTTATTCATTTATTGGATGTCTATTTTGTGTTACATGTAGGTGATGACTATCTTCACCGTCTTAGAATTCAAAATTGGGGAGAATTAATTCTAAAATTTTAAAACTGCATGGGAAATAAATGCTTTATAGGAGAGGTACATGATGCATAAGAATAGGAGAGGTATAGAAGCAGTATAGCACCCTGGAGGCAAACTTCACATCCAAAGGCACTATACAAAGAATATGGAGAAAGAGAAACTGAAGGCTAAAAAAAAGTCCCTTTCAGGCAGGGGTACCAGGTCAGAGGCCATGGGAAGCTGGGCTAGGAGCTCTTGATGGGACAGTCATTGAAGACACCAGCCCCTGGCAGTGGCAGACACATTCGTATTCTTTCTTCAGGACAGATGTATAGGGGAGTTGGTCAGCTCAGATTTTACAAACTGTTAAGAGAAATGTTCTCATTGGGACCCCAAAACATTTTTCAGTGACAATTATATTTTCAATAATTACATTTTCTCCATTGTGCTCTCATGAGGGGGTTAGCATAAGACATTCTTCACAATGTCTCCTAATAGACAGAGACACTGACCCTCAAGCTCCAGGGCAGTTTGCGTCACTGTCCTTCATAGTAAGGTCCAGTATCCTCCCTGGTTCACATTCCCATTTCCTCCTAGAGGGCCCTACTTCTCATGCTACCCTAAAGAAACACTGTATTTGGACCATGAGAATAGTCACTGTTGCCTATTCAAGTTTGGTCACTTTCTTCTTTCCAATATCACCCAAGCTGGCTACCTCTGGATACCAAGCAGCCAACCATATCTTAGGACATGTTTTACATTTGTCCTTCATTACAACTGGTAGATGGTTGACAACCAGAAAAATAACTAAATATATGAGAGCATGAGGGATAGATTTTTACCATTGCCCTATATTCTAACCCCTCCCCAACAGGAGTCACTCCGTGAAGCTTTGTTTTCAAGATGATGGATGGGAACAGTCAGGAGGCCAAAGAAGGAGGAGGCACTGATGGGAGGTGGCAACAGACCCTGGATCCTGCTGTGAGGTCCCCCTCTACCTGCTCCATTCCATCTCAGCCAGGAGTGACTTCAGCATCATGGAGTGCTCCTCCTCTAGCCAGAGAAGCTGTGAGGGGGGCTCTTGTACTGCATACTAATTGGCAGAATTTTAATGACTTTATCCCCTCCCTCCACAGCAACAATCTCCTCTTCTGAAATTGCTGGCTCTGGGCAGAGAAGGCTCGCTGCCATGGCAACCAAGCCTTCCAAAGCCAGGAAAACTTACCATAGAGATGTGGGGAGAAAAATTCCACTGTTGATTTTCCAAACAAGGGCTCAAAGTGTAAGGGGAGGGAGAAAAATGGCCTTGGGATGACGCAGTTGGAGATGGAGCACTACTCTGGAGATGGAAGACTTATGGGGTACACATTACAAATGTGTCCCCCAGATCCATAAACCTGCACAGCTAGTACCTGGGTGAGAAGAGTAGGGCTGACACTGCGAGGCTTCGTCTACATATGCTAATACTCATATTACTTCTTGTGCATGCCAGGGTGCCCAGCACAAAAAAATTAGACAGGAACATGTTTGGGACATATCTCACAGAGAATGGATGTGCTTTGATCCAAATGTGAACTTAGTCACTGAGTCACTTTGATTACTATTTTTGTTCTCCTAGACAAATCCTATTTGAAACACAACAACATCTACTTTAAAAACAGAATATAAAGTGTGTGCTTCAGAAGAAGGGAGATTCTGTCTAGGTATTTTTGCTGGCCAATTTGCTTGAAGTCAGCCTGACTTCAACTTATGCAACCCAAGACATTTTGATGTTGCTGTGGGGAAAGATGTCCGGCAGCAGTACTGAGAGCACCATATCTTCTTTAATAGGACAAAATAGCAATAGACAGTAGTGGATTGGTGATCTTTAATTCTGAGGTGTCCCTCAGTGCCATTCTATCTAAAATACTCAATTCATTCCCCTCTGTTATTTAAACCTCCTGTTCAGATCCCTCTTCTTCCTGTTTCTAAAACAAACCAGTGCTTTTTGCATCATGAGCTTATGGCATCATTTCTGAAACACCCCAGTGTTAAGTAGCTAGCACATGCAATGTCAAAGGGGTGTTTGGTTCTCAAAACCAAAGCAAACACACACACACAAATGTTCTGTTGGGACCAACGTGGGAGAGTTTCTGAAGGCAGACCGCAATGTTTCTGACAGTCCTCTTCACTCAAAGGAGTGGGTATATTCCACCAGGCCTTTATCTGTGCCTGACAGCTCAGAAACAAACCAGGGCCAGTAGCTCACTTAAGATCCAAGTCAGGAAACCCTGGGAGCAAGAGAATGCCTGGGGCTGGAGCATGAACACAAAAGCCACACAAAATGGGAGCAATTGGTTTTCAGATGGAGCAATCAGAGCAGAGAAAAGCCTTATTTGTTCCTATTAAGTAAGACACAACAATGTCACATTCACCTTTTTCTCTGATGTCATTTTTGACACAAAGCCTTGGTGACATGCTTGACTCCTAAGGCCTGGCTCTCCATGTGACATCTGACAAATCTTTCATTCAATTTCTTTTCAACAAATATTTATTGAATAGATGCTGCCAAATGCCTGGGATACAAAGATGGATATTTCGCTGGTCTTCTTTTGGAGGCTACTGGAAATAATAACAGTTCCTTACATTTCTCAGACGCCTTCTGGTTCTCAAGGCATTTCACACCCATCATCTAAGTTAATCTTGGGGACTAGCCTGGCAGCGTATAGGTAAAGCCTGTGCTGCTTAAGCAAGGAAGGAAAGATGGAAAACTCCACAAATGATGCCACCAGTGTTTGAATGTTGTCCTTGTTAGCAACTCACTTTGAATCTATGAAGTTTAGTTGCTGATTCTGTGTGTTTTCCCAGTATAAGGACACAAGGCTGCCCAAAGATTAAATACATTAGCCTTCAAAGAAATTTTTGGAAGTTGAGACAATTTATTCAGGAAGAAAATTGTCTTTACTTTCAAAGAGGACTGCCACAAAAACACTTTCAAAGAAATAGCTTCAAGAGGTAGAAAAAACACTCAACAAGGAGTCAGGAGGTTAATAGCCTGACTCTGTTCTGTGGCTGTTAGAAAATGAGGAAATAAAGCCCAATTACTTCTGCTGTGGGCTGAGTGCCTCATATTTTGGAACTTAATCCTCAATGCAATAATGTTAAAAAGTAGGATCTTTAAGAGTTGATGAAGTCACAAGAATCCTGATTCATAAATGAATGAATATTGCTATCACAGGAATGGGGTTGTTATCATGAGAGTGGGTTCTGTTGTAGAAGTAAGTATGACCCTCTGAGAGCTTTCTCTCACTCTGTTTTCCTGTCTCACTCTACCACCTTCCACCAGGATATGGTGTAGAAAGAAGGCCCTCATTAGACACTGCCACATTGACATTGGACCTCCCAGGCTCCCGAACCATGATAAATTTATTTTCTTTAAAAATTGCTTGATTCATGGTATTCTGTTATGCAATACAAATGGCTAAAGACAACTTCTAACCTACAGTTCAAAAATTCTGCCTGATTTACCAAGTAGGTATGAAATTACATATGTTGTTAAGCAACATATATAATATTTAATGAACTGCAGTTTTAGAAATTATACAATGGATTA
Source organism: Castor canadensis (assembly GCF_047511655.1). Lineage (NCBI taxonomy): Eukaryota > Metazoa > Chordata > Mammalia > Rodentia > Castoridae > Castor > Castor canadensis. The sequence continues at coordinate 91,034,796 of NC_133398.1, forward strand.
TACTTAACTATGTATTCATTTAATTGCCAAGACTAGTCAAATGTCAAGAATTAAACAGCATTTTCAATGTCTTAGTATTTTGAGGTATCCTCTCATGTGTGTTATGGTAATGAGAAAGATGGAAAGTATAATATCTGGAGCAAATATTTCATAAATAGTTATTTAATAAATATGTAAAGATGGAAGAATGAATGAAGAACAGGTGGCCTTAAGGAACAAAAACGGATAATTCTGAAATGGTGACAAACTGCAGAATGCATACATTTTTCTGAGAAGTACAGTGACGTATCTAGCACCTCCAACAGAAACCATATAACAAAGAAACAAAAAAATGGTGTGGGGTGGAGTGGGTGGGTGGTCTGGCTGTAGAAGTTTTAATTTTGCTACTTTTGCCCTGCTGTTGTAAGGTTAGTTTGGTGAGTTGCTGCTAAGAAGTTAAGGAACCTTGACCAAGTCACCTGCATCCTTTAACTGTAGATGTTTGCATTTGGAAGTTAAATTGATTTTCTTTTGGCTCCAAGAATACCATGGCTCTAAGCAGATTCAAATATCAGATTTAAATCCAAAATCCAGGCATGGGATGGTAGAATGGCTCAAGTGGTAGAGTGCCTGCCTAGCAAGTGTGAGGCCCTGAGTTCAAACCCCATGGCCACCAAAAAAATCCAGGTGTATATCAAAGATATCTGTCACTTTATGTCATTTAATGCCACCAGATAAGCTGCTTTGGGTAGCCTCAGTCCTGTAGCATTTTGGCCTGGGCTGGCACAGTGACAGTGCCTCCAAGGTTATCCCTACTTGGTGTACAGACACAAAGCAGCACCTGCAAATATTATAGGCTGTCTGCTTGCCCAGGCCCTTTATGCCATTCCAGCATGGAAAGTGACCTGGCGCTCACCTCACCATAACCCAGCTTCCCCATTCAAGGCACACTAGGATTTTAAAGCAATGCTTTAAATGTGTACACAGTTGCAGGGATCATTTCTCTAAAACTACCCTCAAGACATCAGGACCCCATTAAAAAGTTTTCTATAACTCTCTGTGCAGTAGCTCTCAAGCATGAAGAATTATCTAAGCCTTTGGAAAGATGTGAATGAGTAGGTGAGCACGTGAGTGAATGTGTCTGTATGCGTGCGTGCACATACATACACGTCTGTGTGTCAGGTTAAGCTTATAGATTATGTTTCCAGGGAGATCTTGATTTTTACTTTTTCATCTCCCATCCCTGAATAACTTTGTTTACATGATATCACCTTAATTGCATTCAGGACTTCATATCTTCTGAACTTCCTTCTTACTAAAGAAGGCTTTGGCTCTACCAAGTTGGCCATGGCTTCTGTCTGTCTGTACTCCTCCTCACTCCACACCCTATCCTGCCTCTGCATGCTGTGGTTTTGTTTCCTGGTGAAATGTATTTATATCTCTATCTCATGCTTCTATCATGTCAATTCTTGAATATCCTTCAAGATGTAGGTAAAGCTTCTGGGTAGAACTGTACAAAACTCCCAACCCACTATGGCACTTAGCATTTAAACTAGATTAAAAGCTTTCCTAAGGTAGAAGCCGTATTTGGTGAGAGCCTGTGTCCCTAAGTTGCCCCACAGGGATTGACTAGGCTTTGTTGATTGATGGATGATAAAAACAGTGACAGTTAGACTTTAAGAAATTGTAGCACTTAAGAAGCTGAATTAGAAATTCACAACTTTGAAGTATAATGAAACACATCATTAATCAATGATATAAATGATATTAGCTAATAGCATTAATTATATATAGACCAATGTTATAAAGAAAATACAATAAAAGTTCAGGACTTCCACCATTCAAATTCTTTTTGTAAAAATAAATTCAAATTTTGCGTTTTCTGCATCATAAGTATAATTCAGCAGCATCAAGTTAAACAAACAAGAAGAGACTAAAGCAAAAATCAGAAGCAGTTCATTCTTCTTTATACCATTGATTAGTTAATGCTTCTGCTCTGAAATAAAACTTTTAAACTGATCAACCGGGGTTACTGATTTTTTATTTGTAATGCTTCACTAGCATTTGATTCCTCAAAAATGAATCATTGATCTTTGATTTTTTGTGTGTGAGGCTAGGAGGGAGATATAAAGAAAAATGAAAGAAGGGGTGTTAAGTGCTTTCACTAAGGTCTTGTGACACCTTTTCTGCACTGAGTAAAGAATACATTGTATTTTTCTAACTTAAAAAGAAAGTGGTTTTCTAACTTAAAAAGATAGGGTTCCCTATCACCTTGGTTTTATAAAACTATCATCATCCATGCAGCTGAGCCATCTGAATGTAGTCACTGGATCATTTCTTCTTTATTGGTTCAAACCAATTCTTGAACAGATATTAGTGAGATCCTAACTAATTTAAACCCTATTTCTCAATTAACATAAAACTGCAATAATGTCCTTTTAGTGGGGCATTAGTCTGAAATTGGGTCAATTTGAGTCTTAAACCCTCACTTTTCCAAATCAAAAGATATCAAATATATGATCCTACTTTTAGGAGAAAAGTGTGATTTTTTTTCCCCTCACCAGAAACAACCCCAGCTAATGGATGTCATATTTCCAGCATTCAAAAGCTCCATTAGGCTATAATATGCTCTAATCTAAAGGATACATTAGCTTGTCTTTTGGATGTATGTGTGGGTCCCTTGACTACGGGTACAAGGTCACTCTTCTGTCCCGTTCTATGTCTCTCTTTTTTTCTCTCTAGAACTCTTTTGCATGCTTTCTCTAATAATTATCAAATGGTTTCACTAGAGTTAAAGGAATCATATCAATCAACAGAGGAGATGCATAAACCACCATGCAACTTTCTGATATTGTAAGATGACGTGAATGGTTTCTGTTGTGACAGGAGCAATCCCTCTAGAAAATTACTATCAGATGGTCTGAACTGAGGCGGGCTAGGGAACTTCACAATTTGGATTGGTTTGGGGACTGTTTGTCAAAGGGTTGTCATCTCTGGCCTTCATATAGTCAAGTCACCAGTAACTATAATTTACCCTGCCTGTGTCTTGCAGACAGTGCCACCTTTTAAACTCTGGGAGGTTGTTCTAAAGAGAACACAGAGAGTATGTCTGTAATTAAAGCTCCAGCTGTAAGGATATGCTCATTAGAAATTCAAAGAGTCCCCTAGACCAGTCCCCCGACCTGCCCTTTCTGCAGGCAGCAAAACAAACAAACAAACAATCCAAACTCCTAATAGTATCACTTGTTAATTAAACTTTGTGCTCCTTGCAGGTGTGTCTTATTGGTCTTAACACAGGCACTAACAAATGCTGGATGATTCATGGAAATTCCCTTTGCCCATATTGATGCTGGCAAGAACAATGCTTCTAAGCAAATGAATCCTGTATCTTGAACCTTATCTCAAATTATGCTTAGTCAGTTCAAGGGGGATAGATTTTATTCTTCAGAAAGAAACCACAGCAAACTTTCCATATATATATCAACAATGATCACAAAGTTGAATTAGTGTGTAGATATTGCTCTTAATAAATCAACAGTGTAACTCAAAGGGCAGGTGAGCTGCAGTTAGCTTTCTGACAGAGGGATGGTTAAGATCTTACACTGTGCACTGACTATGATGCTTTTAACATTTTTAATGATCACTGTTGACAGACCTGCTTTACCCTTGGAGCCCATAGATTCATAGTTTTGGGGTAGGAGGTAGGTTTCATGAGTAACACCTTCTGTGAAGTGCTCAGAGGGGTTTGCCCTCAGGAAGGCTTAAGAAACATTAGTCAAGTCAGCCACATCAGCCTGCTGATTATACCTTCTTCAAACAGAAATACAAATTACAGGACTTCAGAAAGGGCAACTTTATTTGGTTTCCATCATAGAAAAGGATGTCATTTTGACATCTGATGTCAAATTGACATCAAATAATGTCAAGAGATTGGTTAACATCTAATTAGCTATTCCCTATGTGTGTGATTTATCTAAATAAAAATAATGCATTATCAAGGGATGTATTGTTTCTGCAAACACCCTTGCAAGGACAGGTAAATGATTTTTATCTTCATTTTGTAAGAAGACCTAGTCTTATGCTGATAACTTATTCAAAAGCATTTCTACAACAGGAAGGCAAAGTCAAGTTTAGAAATCTAACTATTTCAGTGACTTTACAGTTTATTATATTTATGTAACATGTGTTCTTTGATTTGATCTCCACAACAGCCTGTTGAAAATTCCAGGAAAAGAAAACAACTGTATTAACAAGTTAAGAGACTTTTCTCAACATAATGAGTTAGTGATGAAGATAAGACAGGAACCTGGGATCTTAACTCCCAACAGTAAACTCTTCCAAGTTTGTACATGAATTACTTCTTTGTGAATTATGGTTAATTTTGTAAAAATCTGAGGACATGCTACAAATCCATTTTGTCTTACATAATGTGGTTCTAAGCGTGTCATTCTCAGATCAGCAACACTGGCTTTGAGGTCATTGTCATTGATCTTAGTTTCCATAAACTTGCTAGCAGTGTAAATTTCAGGACAGCACCCTCCCAAGCCTACTGAATGAGCAAATGTGGGTTGGGATCCAGCCACTTATTTCAAGGAAGTATCCAAATGCCTCTCTTGCATGCCAAAGTTTGAGAACCACTGCCCAAGATCACATAGGCTAATAATCACTTATAGATCTCTTTTAATCCTTATAACAACTTCAAGATAGCTAATGCTTTCTTGCTTTCTTTTTTTCCTGAGGCACTGAAGATTGAACCCAGGGCCTTGTGTATGAGACAAAAGTACTCACTCACTGAACTACGCTGTTTACCTGACGGGAAATCTGAGTTTCAAAAGAAAACACCCAGTTCCAGTGGGATGCAGGCTCCTATAGCTTAGGGCACCCTTTACACTACTCAAGGTGGGAACTGAAGAGCCCTTTTGATCACTCAGCTCTTCAAATGATCGGTACTTATTTTGTGAATGGTCTTAAGGACATAAAAATGTTGTTAATCTCATTTCCACAACTAGAAGAGACTCAAAGTCCAAAATATGCTGTTTACAGTCAGACAAGGGTTAAAACAATAGTGAAGGCCTGACATCAGAGGAAACTCTAACGGAAGCCTCCACAGCTTGCTATCCTTCAAGATATTTTTTCAAACACCAGCAGATGCTGGGTGGCTTTGTCCTGGCATCTGATGGTGCTATCCCAGGACAGGTTCTGGATTGAATTTAAGGTGCCTCCCTCTCCATCAATTTGACTTGGGGGCCATTAAGTTTTCATGTAACCATGACAACAAATCTTCTTATAATCTTTAAAGACAATAATTTTATATAAAATGCTGTTAAAGGACACATAGGTAGTAATTTTTAAAACTAGAACTAGGGACATTTAAGGAGCCTTTTTCTCTCAGCTCCTGCACCTACAAAGTGACCTCAACACTAAATTCAGATGGGTCAGAATATTAAGTATGCTTTACTGCTTCCCTGTCTTTGTTTCATCCAACAGAAGTGGCATGGGGAAAGAAAGAGTCCACCAAAGCTCTGAGAGAGAAAATCTCTGTCACATATTGAACTACATGCTACCATTCTCTATGATACATAATTCTATATCATTATATTATGTCTTCTGGAATGGAGATTAATTTAGGTTATGCCACATCTTTAAATTTATTTTTAAGCCAAAATATATACATTGCTTCCTTTAAAACAGATGATCATGTAAATATCAAATAGTAGCTATCTTGTGTGCTGGAGAAGTGTCAGTTACCATACATATTTATATTCTATGGAATGTGCACAACAGTGTGGTTTTGTCATTGTACATTGGTTTTTAGGTAAGCAGTGAGAGGGAACCAAAACTGAAAGGAAGATGTTGGTACGAAGAGGGTAAGATACACCTTAGAAAAGTATGGGGATCCTTGCAGTGGTGATGCTAGCATACAGAAATGAGAGGCACTTAGCTACTGTATGGATTTAGATCACATACCTCCTGTGGACCACAGAGACTATTGGGAATCTAGGGGAGATGTCTGGGCCAGGGTTCAGGAGATACTGATGCTGCCACAATTTCTTTAGAGATGAGGTAAACTCAGAGATCTGTTTCCTCCTCAGGACTACTGGTACTGTAGAGTCAAGGTCCCAATGAGAAAGAATCCTTCTCAGTCCTGCCTTCCTAGTCTTCAGTCATTAGGGCCCACTCAAATAACCTGAAGTATGTCTTTGCAGGGGTGGAAGTAGATGAGTTTTATAAAAGCAATCCTGACAAAAGTCCACCAAACTCCACTCCACGTTCAAATTCCAGTACTGACATACAACACAAAGCCATTATTCCATGGGTGTGCAACACAGAATTCAACACAATAAGATGGAAAAATGATATTGCATGCAAACATTCAGAAACTGCAAGATATCTTAAACAGTTTACACTTTCATTAATCAGAATGTCTAGGTAGTAACAGGGACTAGACAAAAACTCAGAAATTAAATTACTAGGTTAGTTATTCTACCTAATACCAACCAATCAACTTTATTGATACCATGCTTCCCAACGAATTAGCTAATTTCTTGGCTAAGCTATTGTAATCATTTTGCCTACACAAACTTATCTTCAGAATAATCAATAAAACCCCAAAACCTATCATTTTGGAGGTTGCTAAGTAATTAAAAAAACCTGGTCATTTCAAAACAATTTCTCTCTTGAAAACTCTTTTTTATCTTGTAGAGATAATGACTGATGTAAAATGCTGTATTTTTAACAAAAAATGAGATCACAATTCTCCCACTTAGGGAGAAAAGGACATCAAAATGCTATGCTTTTTCATGTAATTTATAAATTCATAAAAGTCATCAGGTTCTAATTATTACAAAATTTGAACTACAGATTAAATAAACAATATTTTGTTTCCAAACTAAAGTGGGAAATCATGGATCAGGAAAATTATTTGCTAATTGCATATATGTGAGTAAATACACACACAAATATTTATCCTCTATGCCCATATATTTTAAGGGGTTATTCACTTATATGAAGAAAATCAAGACTTCAAAAGTTAAGTTTTGAGCCAGGTGTGGTGGTACACACCTATATTTTCAGCAGTAAAGAGACCGAGGCAGGAAGATCAAGAGTTCAAGGCCAACCTGGTCTACATATGAGACCATGTCTCAAAAAATAATGTCAAATATTGGAAACGTAAGCATAACAGCAAAAAACTGAATGAGAAAACAAGATTGGTTTACAAACATTGAGAAATGGTAGATATTACTATTTGTTCTTTCTAGCTCTTTTAGGCACATCTGCCCTGTCACAAAGGTTTCACCTATATTTATACAAGAACTTGGCATGGGTATCTTAAGTATTTACTCCAGTCTGACTTCTTTCTTGAGGTTGTCCCATCAAATCCTGCTGTCATCTTCTCAGATTTTTCATTTACTTGTACTCTCTTACTCTTCAGCATTCAAGCTTGTTTGCACCATTTTGAATATATGACCCAAGCTCCAGCTGGGACACCCCACTGCAGATGTGATACTCATATTCAGCCCTGCCCTTTGGGTTGAGGTGTTATGTTGGCCATCTTTGGCCACTGACTTCCTGCCTTGACCCTAGAGGAACTCATCAAAGGTCAGAGGGACAGAAACCAAAGAAGGAGACCCAATGAATAAAGGAATCCAGATTCACATCTGACAGTATTTTAAACAGGAATTTGAGAAACTTTTCTTTAATTACCAATCTTCTCAGGGTTGGATGTAACCTAGGGCTTGGTAAGCAATAATATTCATATATTGGTAAGTCCTACACTACTATTTTCAAAACAGGATGACAATATAGATCAAGAGCCATAATCATGTTTATATTCTTTTTTTTCCCCTTTTTTGGTGGTACTGGGGGTCTGTACTCAGGACCTCATGCTTGTTAGGCAGGTGCTCTACCACTTGAGCCACTCTGCCTTTTTTGTGTCATACATTTTCTAGATAGGGTCCTTGCAAGGCCCAGGATGGTTTCAAACCGAAATCCTCCTGATCTTTGCCTCTTGAGTAGCTAGGATTATAGGTGTGAGCCACTGGCTCCTTGGCATGTTTATGTTCTTGAAGGCTTTACGTCCACTACCGGGAACTTATCCTAAGTAACTAATTCAAAAGAAGAAAAAAGCCCTCAATTATTTAAAATAGTATTAAATGGAAAATCAAAAATTCAATGATAGGGAAGAATTAGGCTTAATTATGGTAACATAACTAGGTGGGATACTATTTAGCCATTAAAACTATTATGATCACTCATTACCAGTCACAAAAATTGAATAAAAATTATAAGTTCAAGGTGAGGACAACTATAAAATATGTATGTGCATGAATAGAGTATAAACAGTAGACTTTAATTATTTATGAATTCTTTATTTGAAAATGTATCTGCTCCCTAAAATTTACTTGTAACCCCAAAATCTACACTTGGGGTGCTTTTGCCATCATTTACAATCATGTGCAGTGCTGTGAAAAGTTTGAGTTGTCTGACCTGCATATCTCCAATGAACACACAACATGGAGACGCTGCATCTTGTTTCAGCTTTCCTACATAATAAGCATCCTTTTCTGAAGACTGCTTAATACCATGATTTTCTTTGAATTTGTATGTCTTTTTTGGTTATTTTACTACTTAATGTGGTCTCCAAACATAGTATGGAAGTGCTGCCTTATGTTCCTAAGCCCCAAAAGACTGTAATGTGCCTTATGGAGAAAATGTGTGCACTAAACTTTGTTCAGGCATGAATTATATTCAGGCTGTTGGCCCTGAGTTCAATATTAATGAGTCCACAATGCACAGATACTCCTTGATTTACAATGGGGTTAGGTCCCAGCACACTGATCCTAAGGTGGAAATGTAGTAAGTCAAAAATGCATTCAATATACCTAAGTTACCAAACATCCTAGCTTTGCCTTATAGCACACTGTAGTATCAGCTGTTTCCTTTAGTGGTCACATGGCTGACCTGGAATTGTAGCTCGTTGTCACTGCCCAACATCTTAAGAGTATCCTACCACAAATTTCCAACCTGAGAAAAGATCCAAATTCAAAATATGAAGTATGGTTATTATTAAATGAGTATTGGGTTTTTTTTTTTTACTACTGAAGAAACTGTGAAATTGTAAGTCAAACGATCACAAATTAGGGACCATCTTATCTTCAATAAGATGCTTTTAAACAGAAAAATACATAAATAAGGCTAAGTGTTAATCAATTAACAAAAATGTGACCAGGGATTACAGGAACTTGACCCTGTATTTCCACTAGGACCAGGAGGTTCAGTGTTTGTGAATTCAGTATCTATAAAGACTTTAAACATTAACTACTGCAAATAATAAGACTCAACAGTGTATGCACACAGATGCATATATCTATAAGTATCTATATCTACATCTATCTACACACAAAATAACAAGAGAACAGTTTGTACAAATACACAAATATGCACTCATGTGGATTTCAGAATGATTTAATTTTCCTCTTAGAATTTAAAAAAAATGTTTTTATAACATTACTTCTATCATGAAAATGTTTTAAATGGACAAAAGCCAAAGAAACCCTACTGAATGATAACAGAGTTTGCTGGTTGTGTGTCTAGTTCTTTTGGAACCAGTGGCCTTAAAAATTATTTTTAAAGCACATTGGTCAAAATATGTCCTTCAAGGTTATTCTCTGGACAAACCACCTGATCTCTTAAACTTTTAGTTGGCTCTACTAAGTAAGGATAGTATCAGGCCTTCTAAGAATATGTAAATTACAATCTTGCAGTAAGTGTCCCAAGAAGATATTCTGGTTCTCTTAGGTTCTCAGCACTATGTTCTTTCAGAGTGTCTTAGCTGGTGCTATACAATGAATTATGTTCACCTAAATTCCTATGTGATGCCCTAACTCCTCATGTGACCATACAGCACATACAGCATCTAAGAAAGAGACTTTATTAAGTTAATGAGGTCATAGGGTAAAGGCCTGAACTAATAAAACTGATGTCCTTAAAAAACAGGAAAAAACATCAGCACTCACTCTTTGCTATTCAGGAACACAGTGAGGTGGTAGTCATCTGCAAGCCAGAAAAATCAGCCTCACTGAAACAGCCTAACTGTTAGTGTACCCTTATCTTAAACATAACTGTGAGAAAATAAATTTCTGTAGCTTACGCCACCCAGTCTATGGCACTTTGTATGGCAGCCTGAGATAATGTATTTGGTCCAGTTCCCTTGTGCCCTGGCTTCCCCCTCTATCCCCAGGACAGGATCTAAGCATGGAGTCATCACAGGCTGACTGCATTCTTCTACCGAAAAGCACAGCTCTTACCCAGTGGCCGTCTCCAGATAGCTACCCTTCCTGAGTTCAGGCAGCCACACCTTCTATTTGTCTCTTCAGACCAAGGTGACTATCCTTTGTGTTTTCCCTAAAATCTATCTAGACCTTTGTCAGTGGTCCTTTATCCAAATCTATTCTATCACATGATTTCAGTATATTGTATATTTCCTACAAAGACCCTGGCAAGATCAAATGGAATATGGGAATTTCTATAAAGATTATTTTAAAATTTGATGATAAATTCCGAATTTCATTGCACTGATAGAGACAGAGACCCAAGAACTACTAGTTAACTGGTAATTATAATATCCTCAAGGTCACTGGTCACTACAGAGCATGGACAGTGGCTGCTGTGTTGCTGGTACAACTTGGCTTTTGATGACAACACCAATATTGTCTGCTTAGAGCAAAACCTATTAATTTTACATTTCTTTCCCCATACTCTATGAACCAGACCTTCTGTAATTTCTGATTCCATTTTTATTTTTTGCCCTGTCTTTTCTCTATCTTGGTTACATTTGCTGAAAAGTGTTCATTGTTCTAAGGGTCAGGAAAAAGGGGCAGGGGGAGTGCTTGTTCAGAAGTGATTGCTTAGCAACCCATCTTCCTTATTTCAAGGACAGAGGCTATTTGCATTTGGGGAAAGAAGGAGAAAAAAACTTTATTTCTCATGAGTGCTGGGGTGAAAATGTCTTGCTGACCACTTCTCAAAGGAGCCTTCCCTCTTCTGAGAACTCCCACTGGGTGGCCTTCCTTTGCCTGAAGCCCTGGGTGTGCTCCCTTCAGGAAGGTGTCCCCTCCAAGGTGCTCCCAGAGCTTCCAGGGGCAGTGAGTGGCTCCTGGCACTACCACACTGCAGCCCCGGGCAGCACCAGGACAAGATTCGGAACATCCTGATCTCATTCAAGTGGGCATTTCTTTCCCACACTGTTCTTTTCTTTTGCAGCTTTTTTTCCTGGATATGTGCCATACCCAGGGGATGTCCAGGCTTGCTGCCCTTAACTCCCAAGCTGCCAGTGAGTTCCTTAAGCCTACTTAAAAAACGCTGAAGCCAGCAGAGACAAAGGAAGAGCAAGTGACATGAACTACCACTTGGATGTTCTCAGTTGACCTACAGGAGGTGAGAACCAAGGGAGGAGAGACTGCTGTCTCCATCACATGAGAAACTGAACTGGGTTAGTATGAAAAAGTCACTATTCCAAACTATAGAATTCTACCCCAAAACATGTCACCCTCCACCCCCTCAGTCTCCATGCTGGAATAATGATGATAGTTTTCTAGTAAGTGTGATACTGAGAGTGATAAGATTAGAGTTCTTCTTCCTTTATTCTTCAAAGTGGTAACGAACACTCTTGTACACTCTATGTAGCTACAAGTTGGGCAAGACCTTTAATCTTCTGCAGTAATAAATTACCACCTGTAAAACTGAGATCTCTGAAAATTACATTGACAATATTTCACTTACTTTAAATGCTGTCAGCTAACATAGGCATTTACCCTTGTGTTTGATTTATTGAAGACATCTCTTGATTGTATTTACATTGGCTCATACAAGAACTTTTTGTGCTGTGCTATTTTTTAAGAGGCAAGGTCCTGGTTATACACCAGAAATACCAATCTGAAACATGGCAGACATGTCTGTCACAAAGATATACTCAGGTGTCAAATACCTTTTCATTCCTTGGTCATTTTATGAATCTCTATACACACATACATCCAGAACAACAAAAACATCCATGAAGTTTTGCTTATAAGTAAAGTTAAAATAATATAAGGATATTTCTCTAGTAGGGAAAAGATGGAAGAAGATAATCTAATCCTCTTAAGTGTGAGGTCAGGAGATAAGGTGCATCCAAAAGAAAACTCTGAATGATTCATGGAAGCTGGTAATGAGAAGAAAATAAGTAAATTTTTTAAAATGCTACTAAGAAAATCTTTGCCATCTGCAGAACACAATTTTAGTTTTGTTTTCATTATTTTTTGCTAGCTTTGTAAATGCTTTAAGAATTTATCTTAAGTCTTCTCTGTGAAGAGTAGCTTTTTATTTAATTCAGTGGAACTGAAAATGGAGCTTAGCAGTTTAAAGTTAAAAGGACATTACAATCATCAGACCCCACAAACATTGTCCTCATTTTGCCATTAAGGCCTTCAAAATTGCAACCCTAGGAGACTCATGTTCACCCAGACCACATGTAGGTCACCTTGCTGGCACTTAAGGCACAGAAATCACTATCACACTTGGGGTTCATGTAACTATAAGTGGTTAGTTATTAACAATGGGAGTATTGTGCTCATTGGAAAATTCACATAGTTTCTAGTTTGAAAGGATTTGGGGGTAGAGCAAACCTAGAGTACAATGCACAGGCTGAAAGAGGCCACCATATTCCCATTGATTTCTCATACATTTCAGCAGGAGTATTTGAGGACACATGCAGGGTGTTCCTGAGCCACAAGAAAGACTGTTATGGTCAACTGTGTGCTCAGGTGAGTGTTCCCTCTGTGGCTAAGTTGTTGGGTTTTTCTGAAGAGTTTGGGGAACAGTGAGGCAGTCATCTGGCAAAAGATTGAATCAAATGTTCTCTGGGTTACCCTGCTCTGCTTACCATTTTCCCCTTTTTCTCTTAACTACTGCCACTTAATTACTCACAGTCAGTTGTGCTTCAAAGCCATGAACATTTTGGAATTCTCTGTGACAGAGAAACTTTTGGGCATGGTTCTTGAGCTACTTAAGTACTTATGTCATAATATAATAAGACACCAAGCTTCAAGCTGTTTAGAGTAGCCCATGCACATGTAATCAATGCCTTTGAAAGCTCTGATGAAGTTTGGCAAGTTTGAAAGAAGCAAGGAGAGTGTGGAATGAGGGATTATTGTAGAGGAGAGTTGGGACCATGGTTGATTCTAGAAGCAGAATATTTCATGTTTCCCTGTGAATAGAGGACCAATATCTGGCCGCATCTTTTCTATTTGGGCTAAAACAAATTTATAGAAATGAGAATATGGTAGCTTATTTTAATTGTCAAAATAAAACTCTTGGACTCTTTGAGTAATGAGTGTCTTTGAAAGTAATCTAAATCACAATAGTCTTGAAATATGATCCTCCAAATAATGAAAATAAAAGTGCATTGAACCAGTATGAATTTATTTCTAGAACTTCAAATTGGTAACATCTATGCATTATAAAATAAACCACAAAACACATTAAGGTTTTGCTATTGCCCAATGTGTTAAAATTGTATATACAACACATCTGAGCATGTTGGTTTTCATTAGTTTTATTGCTTATGATGCACTTAATATTTGTAGTTCCATTAACAACTATAAAATGCAGAAGTAGATGAAATCGAAATCAACTGCCTACAGAACCAATCCTTGAAGTCCTTCACAAAATGACCTAATTCCATGGAACACAATTTATAGAACACCAAGCCTGAGGGCTGGAAGAGCAGCTCAAGTAGTAGAGCGTATTCCTAACAAGCGTGAGGCCCTGAGTTCAAATCCCAGTACTGCCAAAAAAACAACAACAATAAAAAACACCGAGCCCTTTCTACATCATCATAGAAACTCCACACTTGGACACATCCCTTCAATGACAAAGAACACATCTCTTGGCAAGGCAGTCTGTATTACAGCTCTTCTTCTTAGGCAATTCCTATTTACATTGTACAAATATGTTCATGAGTCATCTGTGCAACAGCCATAATTCTGGTCCCTGGAACCACAACCCCTCATCTGTGTGGCAGAAGACAACTACTGTGTTCACATCCAGGTCTTCTTTTCTCTTGACCCAAAGTCCCCAGTTCCCTCAACTCTCCTGCTTCTAGCATGGTTCCAGATTTCTTGATCACCTCTTCTGAGTGCTTTCTTGTTTGTTAAAGCCACTTTTGAATACAGATGGCTTAAAATCATGTCTTAAACTTAACATGCATCCAACTGAACTCTTGGTCTCCTTCCAGCCCATTACAAAAACCAGGTCACAGAAGGATACAAGATTTCTCAGTAATATTGGTCAGAAACCTATTTCACACCCTTGATATCTTCTTCTGTTTTTTCCTTTCCATGCCAAAGCCATCTCTAGGTTCTGCAGTTTTGCCTCCAAAAGAGTTCCTTTACTTCATTCCATCTCCATTGTGATCATCTTTCTCCACCATATCACTAGCTCCCTCCTAAGCTTCTGAAAGAACTCCTTAGCCCATCTGCTTACAGCCACTGTGGCTACCCAAAGTTGCAAAACTGCACATCTTTTTCTCAGCTCTTAGAGGCAGCCCACTCCTTCTGTGATAAGGAAAAACCCAAGCACGACCAAGAAGGTGCTGTGTGACTTCCTCTTTTTCTCCTTTTCCACCTGGATTTTGTGGAGAACATTCACCACTTCCTTCACCATGCTCAGGTCCTTCCTACCCTTTGTTTCCTCTGCCCCAAAGCAACATTCTCCATCTTTTGATCTAGTTAGCTCAACTGGCAAAACCCAGTCTAAAGATGCTTTCCTTCATGTTTCCAGAGCTCCTGTACCAGGTCAGATTCCCTTATTCTAGTCTCTTGTGGCCCTCAGGATGTCTGCCTCATATCACTTATTACCATCCTTATTTGATATATATATTTGTGGGATTATTTGATAAATGGCTGGCTCTCCCACTGGATCATTACCTCCAGGAGCTAAAATGTTCATTTTTGTTCAGTTTTCTCCCTAATGCCCAGCATACAAGATACTCATGCTCAATAATTATTTGAGTAAATTAGCTACATAATTCCTGCTTTGATGCTCTCTGTTCCATCAAAATGATTGATCTCAAATCTAGGAAAGATAGAAAAAATATGGTAAAATTCCTTTCTAATGCAAAGTTTTAAAAGGATATATGAAGAGATGGATGAAGATTGACATAATTTTCAAAAGAGAGTGAAGTGGGATTATAGAAACAACTGATAATTAAACTTGACTTTTGTTCCAGATTGAATTTTCACACAAACCATGTAAAGATGGTTTGAGAGCATATAGGCTTTCAGTGATGACCAGGAGCAAGTATGGGTTCATCAAGATGAAGTCCTAGCCAGTGATCATCTACTTCCTTGCAGGTGAACTTGCTGAAGGGGATAAGCAATGGCCTTTGGCAAGAAGTATAAGAATTTCAACAGAGCTCTTGGCAAGGTTCCTTGCAGTATCTTTGAAAGGTAGAGAACAATGGACTGAACTCACAGCTAATCAGACACCAGTGTGTGTGCGTGCACATGCCTTCATTAACACTGCCCTGCCCAGTGCCGGTCTACTCTAATGTTATTGATTTCTAAGACATCCTCTTCTTGTGTTTATATACAGTATCATACATCATATACATACAATATAGCTGCCACATATAGTGCCCACTATGACATAGGCACTTCTTAAAGTGCACTCAACTCTTACAACATTTCTTTGAGAAAGTGTTATTATTGATGGCATTTAAAAGTTGGAGAACTAGGGTCTCAAGGGGTTAAGTAGCTTATTCAAGGTCACATAGTTAATAAGAGGCAGAGCTGGAATTTGAATTCTAAAAGTCTGGCTCCAGAGTATGCTCTTTATAGTGCTATGCTATCCCTACCTCTATGCATCTGATGTTCTAGAATGTTCTTAACCAATAGAATTTTATTGTACCTGCCTAATGAGCATTCATTCACTATTCCACAGCTCTCTACAGTAGGAATCCTTTACCTGTAATGCACAGACCCTAAACTATTTCACAGATTTGATACAGGGGGTTCTATAAACTTGAAGCGCATCTAATCTTCACTAACCCTTAACACAAATTTATCATTTCTTTTAATTATTACATAGGCACCAAACCACAGTAGTATTAGCAGAATCTATGAAGTTGTTATCTGTTGAAATCAGTTATTTTCAAGTCACATTATTGTTGTTGGTGATATCCCAAAACATCTTTTATGTTCATCACTTTGAAATTACAGTAGTTATTAGACCTGCTGCCAGATCTCATTATTTAATGTTTTCACAAATACAAAGATGTGTTACTATACCATATTTTAAACATTTTATAAATCTGCTCTAATGTAACCCTCTGCATTTTGTTTTATCCACTTAAAATGTTACTTGGGGCAAGCGTCCTCCGTCTTCCCAAGTTTTGCAGAGCAGAGTCCTGTCCCACGCTAAGCAAGCCCAGCTTGTTCTGCAATGTGTGTGGCTTATGCCATGACAGTTTCCATTTGTGACACATGATTCATGCTCAGGCAAATAATTCTGACTCAGAATGGCTGACAAAAGGTAAGCAAGTTCTGGACCAACCACAAAGAGACAGAGGAGGCCTATCACACACTGTTAACTGTGTTTTTAATGGTGGCAGCTAAAGTTGCTTTGAAGGACATAACAGAAGAAACCTGGAGTACAGATCAGCAGGCACTTAGGGATCCGAATGAGTTCTTTCATATTGCTGAAGACCTCACAAACATCACTCTAGCTCAAGAGTGTATGAAGAATGGCTGAAAAACACTGGTGGGGGCGTATGTCATAAATTCAAGAGCTATGAAAAGCAGGTATGTGTGATGAGCATATACATGCCCCAACAGCAGCACCTGGGATCATTCTCCAAGGACCTGCAGCCATGCCCACACCCCTGAGAAATCAGCCCTGGACTCAGTCATGCTTACCTGTGAGAACATCCCTTCCAGCATGGAAGGTGGAGCCCAGAGTCCATGGCAGGATTCTGCTTTGTCCCTGCTCATCCATGGCAATAATAGCACTGATTAAAAATTACATACAGAGACTGTGCACTTTCCATGGTGGCTTCATGACAGCACTAAGTAGAGAAAGACCAGAGTTCTTGACCATTTCACTAAGATGAAAAGTAAGGTTCAGCAGGGCACTTGTGGCTCATGCCTAGTTACTTGGGAGGCTGAGATTGGGAGGATCAGGTTAGAGGCCAGCCCAGGCAAATAGTTCACCAGACCCCCATCTCCAAAACAACCACAGAAAAATGGACTGGAGGTATGATTCAAGCGATAGAGTGCCTGCTTTGCAAGTGTGAAGCCCTTGCAAAGTGTAAACTCAGTCCCACAAAAAAATGAGTAAGGTTCAGAGAAGATGAATAAGTTGATCAAAGTCACACCGCATACATACTACCAGTGAAAACTGACCCAGCTCTATTGTCTGTGAGCCTATGTTCCTTGACATATTAGTTAGAATTAGAAATGACCAAAATCTGGAGAACTACAAGGTTGGATGGAAGATAAGGATTCTGTCCTGAAAGCAAAGGGTCAGACTGTTCCTGAAGCCCCTTTCCAACCTAAAAAGTGGTGGTTGGGCTGCACATGATGGTGAACACTGGTAATCCCAACTACTCAGCAGGTGGCAGTGGGAGGACAGAGAGTTTGAGGCCAGCCCAGGTGAAGCATGAGACCCTATCTGAAAAAAGAAAATCTAAAAGCAAAAGGATCAGAAGTGTAGCTCAAGTGGTAGCACACTTGCCTCACAAGCACAAGGCCCTGAGTTCAATTTCTAGTTCTGCCCCCTAAAATAAATAAAAGGTGATAGTTCTGATATTTAAAGTATCCCTTTTCCTCCTCCAACCAATAAAAATGTGTAGCTTTGTTCTACACTGTCCCAGATGGGCCTTTATGACCACAGAGGACAGAACTGTGAGGATACCAAGGCAACCCTGTCTATTTCCCAGTGAGAAGAAGGGCTGAGCTGAGAGCACGGAAAAGCCAAACAAAGGAAGCTTTGCAAACAGGGGTTCGATGCCGGCTCTGCATCAGGAATAAGCCATGGCCTCTCAGGAAAGAGCCTCTACCTCTCTGAACGTGATTTTTTAAAAATCTGTATTACCGAGAGGTGGTTCGGCTGAGTACACGTCAAGCTGGGATATAAAAGGAAGCCAAGTACCTTAGTCTTCCTTACAAGACCCAGCATCAGCACTCTAAGGAATTCACGGGAGTTTTCAGCTCACAACTGTTTTCTACAATGATGTCTAGTGAATTTTCCAGAAAAAACCCACTACTTGCCTGAGGAGAGCTAGGAGAATGTAAGTGGCTGCAGGATGTAAGCTGAGAGCACTGCTGTGGGACTTGTCTCGCCTACAGTTTCACCTTGGAGTAGATGCTCCTCTGTGCCCTTCACAGGGGGCACAACGGCCTCTATTACCCTTTCAAAACCAGCCTCCAGTCCTGCTCGGCCTCTGCGTATCCCCGTCATCAGGAACATGTGAATGAACCGATTTATCTCCAGGGCTCAGGGCGTGGGCCACTGAGCCAGGCTCAGCCGTCAAAGGAGCCCAACGTCATGTTCTCCGCCCCCTTATGAGAAAGCTGCTGCTGTCGCAGCGCGGTGAGGGAGGCAGCCTGGAAGTACCATGTAGGGAAGAAGCTGTTCCATTTCAGTGTTAGGATTCTAAAATAGCTGCTAATAAAAAGCCTTCATACTGTGACACTTCAATAGACACCCACAAGGATACCTTGACAAGCTGTTTGACTCTTCACAAGCCTTTTCTTATGTTTCCTGAGCAAGGCCCCCCAGTCACCCACACATGCAGTGACAGAGAAGACCAGCAGGGGTCTGCCTAGACCTGCCAGGCGCGGGAGCTCTGGCTCCTGCAGGGAGGGAGGACCGATGGAGGCATAGGAGTGTCTTACACAGAAATCTATTGGCTTCCCCATCTCACTGGGTAGGTTCCCACGGTTAGTCACATATCTGAATAATTTGGAACATCGCCGCCTCACCTTAAGAGGTACCAATTTCAGCATCTTGGTGGAGAGGTGGGGATTTGGAGGAAAATTGGAAATTTGTATTTCGAATAAACTTTTTAGATGAGTCTAATGTATAAGACCCTTATAGTGATTCTTCTCAGACATTAGGTAACAACATAACCTGATCTCATCTATGCTAAGATTCAGGTGGCAATGTTACAACTGGTCTTATTGATCAAGCTCCAAAAATACAATAGGTTCTGTTACAAACTCTCTCAAACATAACCTTTTACTTTTCCGGTGGCTATGGTATCATCACAATACAAGGATTTTTAGGACTTCTAAAGAGAAAGAGCTTTTGAATTTTAGCCATAGCACTTAACCATATTCTCTCTTTACCATCAGAGCCCAGGTCCATTGAACCATGGCATTTCCAAATGAACCCAAATCTATTTCTTACACACGATTGTGAATGAAATGCTATTTGGGGATGAGAAGTAGACTCATTCTCTAAGTAAGTATTGTTCAAGACATCCTGAGCATGGAGAAACAGAATAAAAGAGACATTGAAAGGTGGTAAATGTCTGTGTACAAGCCACCGCCAGAACAGCAGGCCACATGTGAGACATTATCTCAAGGTCATGTCTCATGAGAAATTTTGTTTGATAGTTCTTTTAGTGTAGCCTATTTGGGATTCACTTTATTTGGAAAGTAGGATTCCAGAAATTTGAAATAACTACCTGAGGACAGAACTTTAAGAGAGTTAGGGAGAGTTAAGAAGATGAAGGTGAGTCTCAGAGGGACTTAGGAACAATTCCCATCCTGAGGACTCAGTACATTGATGGCATCTTTATTTTGAAAGACTGCCAAGAAGAATGTTACGCAATCTTTCTTGGAAGCTACTTTAGGTCTAGGACTGTGCGAGGCATTGGCATTTTAATGGAGATTCAATGAGAACTAAGGCATTCTGCCCAAGAAGCACTGCAACAAGGTCTTCAGATTTAACTCCAGTCATGTGGAATAATCTTTTTCTTTTTTCTTTCTTTCTTTCTATTTTTTTCTTTTGTGGTACTGGAATTTGAAATCAGAGCCTTGCACTTGATAGGCAAGTACTCTTCCACTTAAGCTATGTCCCCAGCTCCTTTTGGATTTACTTAGTTTTCAGATAAGATCTTGTGCCTTTTCCCCAGGGCTGATCCTTCTACCTAAGTCTCTTGTATAGCTGGGGTTACATATGTGCAACACCACTGTTCCCAGCTTATTTGTTGAGAAAGGATCTTGCTAACTTTTTGCTTAGTCTGGCCTCGAACCACAATCCCCCGATCTCTGCCTCCCAAGTAGCTGGGATTACAGGTGTGAGCAACAGTGCTAGGCCATTGCTAACTTCTTCCCCAGGCTAGTCTCAAACCATGATCCTCCCAATCTGGAATTACAAGTGTGAGCCACCATGCTTAGCTTTGGAAGACACTTTAAGGTTAACAGCACACCTACCTGATATTCTTCTTCCTTTAAGACTCAGGTCAAATCCATTTTTTTTCCATTGAACTTTGCAGATTTCATCCCACATCTCCTCACTGATCAATTTACTCTCTATAGCATGCATCACAGTGCCTGGCATCAGAGTGATTCATTTTTGTGTTTTCTCCCCAGGAGATCTATGCTTTTCTTCAGAGAACAGAACATGTCTTACTCAATAACTGCATATTGAAGAGGCATGTTAGGAACTATGTATGCAACACCTTCTAGGATAAATCTAGGCTTTTCATCCATCCAGGGTGTTCCAACCCTGACCACAGAGCAAAAACTTGGGGAGAATGTGAGAAATGTGGAGCACTATCAATATTCTGCCTCCACTTTTTTCCCAGTGCCACCTTGAACCAATTCACACTTTCAGCCTGAGTAATCTCTCAGAGGCAACAAGTAGGCTAAGATCATTTCCTCTTGCTCAGTACTCACTAGAGATGGAGAAAACCTACTCTCCTACTTAAGTAATAATCTTGTGTAGGCAGGAAAACTTTAATTGTAGAAGTATTATGTAAATGTAAGTTATTTAATTTAAAAGAGAAAAAAACCTTCACAGGAAGTAGGTGTTTTAAAGATGAGAGAATTTGCTTCTCTTTACTGTAGATTGTCGGTGGCTCACTGGTAGGTTTTTGAAATGACATATTCATCACCGACAGAGGTGGCAACTGCCTTCTGCTTCTAGGAATGATGAAACAACAGAGAAGAGATTGATCCCATTCCCAAACTGCCCAAAATGGATTCATATATAAACTGCTTTCACAACACTAGAGAAAGGTAATGAAAGACAGTGATCCCCAAGAGACAAGAAGCAAACATGGTGAGTCATGTGATTGCCCAAGCTTAATTTATGGAAAGAGACTGAAAGGGGGTCATGAGTTGATCCAAGCAAGCTCCTTGTTGACCTTGATTATCAACTTGGTTCACACCTCTGGTTTGTCTGTGGGGTCATTTCCAGAAGAAATTAACTAAGGGTAAAGATCCTTACTGAATGTGGGCTGCACCATTCCACAGGCTGTGGACTCAGATGGAATGAAACAGCTAAAAGGAGAAAGCCAGAGTGCATGCATTTTCTCTTTCTGCTTCTGGCCACCAGTTGCTCTGCTCTACCAGGTTTCTACCCACCATCGTGGACTGAAATATCTGGAACTGTGAACCAAAATAAATCCTTCCTCCTTGAAATTGTTTATGACTAGGATTTGGTCACAGCAATGAAAAAAACTGACTAACACACATCATCAATTGAGAAGATAGAGCTGAGAGTCTAGAGAGATCAAGGTGAATAGAGTTGAAAAGACAGAATGCCAGAGAAGAGAGATCTGCACACAAAGAACACTGAAGATCTGCAGAGTATGCCCTTGAAGGCTGAGCTGAATGCTAATCAGTTCCTGTACATGAGGACACTACCCAAAGACTGGAAGAAACAATGCCTGGTGCTCACACAGGACTAGGAATCATGCTAGATCCCGTGGAGCAGATCCCTGGGGCATGGCATAGGGTACACAGGAGGGGATTATCAGCTATAAAGTCAGCATTGCCCTGGCCCTGCCTAATAGATCTCAACAGCAATACATAAAAGGATCAAATCATTCTCATGAAATATAACTATATTTTGAGCAAAGCTCCAAAATATTTATAAGAATATAAAAATATCCAGCATCTGATAAGGCAAAGACACAATATCTGCCATCCAATCTAAAATGATCATGTATACAAAGGAACAGAAAACATGACCCATAATGAGAAGAAGACCCAAATTAACTGAAAGTGATCCAGAACTGTCACAGGTGATAGAATTATAGTCAAATAGACTGAAATATTTATTATGACTATTTTCTACATGCTTAAAAAGTTAGATAGAGACATGGAAGATGTAAGAAAAGACTCACATAGAACTCACAGAATGAAAAAACAAGGGGTGTATTGAAAAACATGCTGAATAGGAATAATGCAATATTAGACATCAGTGGAGAAAAGATTACTTAAATTGAAGGTATAACAATGGAAACCTTGTGAAATGAAACAGAAAAAGCAGGTCCAAAAATATGAAAAGAGCTCAGTGAGCCACGTGACAGCATCGGGTGGCTTGATACTTTGAAAGTAGAGTCCCTTGGTGGAAGGAAGAGAAGAAATAATTGAAAACTTTTTTTCTAAACTGATGAGACCTGTAAGTCCACAAATTCAAGAAACCCAACCCACTCAACTGTAGGAAGTATGAATGAAACTACAGCAAGCATATCATAATTAAATTGCCCAGGACTAGTAGTAAAGAATCTTAAGAGGAAAAAAAAAGAAGCATTATCTATAAAAACAAAGATTTCTCACTGAAAAATTCCAGTTCTTCTGTTTCTTTTTTTTTTAACCAGTGATTATGTATCACTTCAATTTATTGTTCTCAAGATCATTTAAAGGCAAGAACTCATTGCAAACAAAGAAATGAAGGTTATCATGGCACATAAGGTCAATATGACAGGCAATTTTCTTACTTACCTCAAATCCATTCATTTCTTTTGGCCCTATAATCGAATCAGTTTTATTTTAGGTTTTAGGTAATAAGGCATTGATCTTTGGTGAATTCAGCCCTTAGTATTAACCCAGCTCTGGCAATTGAGATATAAAAAAAAGACTTTAAAGAGGGAATGTTCTGGGAAAGATTATTTTCTGATGGAAAAAGGGTATGCAGGGACAATCTACTTGCTCCCTGTAGCAGCCTTGCCTTCTTCCTCTTCCAATTCCAATTTTGGTGTTTGGAGTTGCTGCAGCTATCTTGCAGCCAGGAGTAAAAGACCAAGAAATTCTGCATGTCGGTCCATAATTCCAAGATTAGAAGGTCTCTGAACTAATTGGAAACTGCCCACCTGCAAACTTCTTGTCACATAAGCAAAACAACTCTCTTTCTGGTTAGCCACACTTAGTACCATATTGCTACTGTTAGCTAAATGCACTCCAAACTGCTATGATCATAAGGCTAGAAAAGGGAATTTCGAGATTAGAACTTTTGTCTTCAGGATCCAAATTTGATGTCCTTTCCCTTATTCCCCTGCTAACTTTTCCTTGTTAACAAGTGGCTCTGGACTGAGTGATGCAAAAGCATGGAATATCGCAGGCATGAGAAATCTCTGGCCTCACTGCTTCAAAAATAGGATACAGGGAGAGAAATCACCTGCTGAAGATTGTGACGAGTCCAAGTTCCTGGGTGGTGCCCACTCTTCCTGGTAGGTACACCTTGAACCATACTTAATTTTTGCATGTAGCATGTCTATGTACTTACAAAATAAAAATCTCAGAAGACCAAAAAGTAAAGGAAATTTACCCCACTCCTGCTAACTTGTCACTAGATGGGGGGGAATGGATGGGATGGAGTACTAGAAAGTTCTTTTCCAGGATAGCTCTACCATGCTGTTTTCTGGAATTTTCTACAGCTCTTATTAATAGGGCACAGACACCATAAGAGATGAAAGGTTCTGAGGAGTTTGAAGCCAGGAAAATGACTGCTTACCTTATGACCCTGGGTCTCTTTTACTGAAGTATAGACCCAGTTTAAGAGATGCTGCTCTAAGAGGCAAATCAAGTAGGCACAGGGCCAGAGCTGATGGCCTCTGTTAGGAGGATCTATTTTCATGGATCAGATGAAGTATCAGAATGCATTCTGATATGCCATTTCCTAGTGTAAAAACTCTCACTAGCTTTGTGCTGCCAAAAGAATGAAGTTCAAAGTCACTGGCATGGCCAAGATGCCCGTGTGAAATCTGGCAACAGCCAACACAGCCCCAGGTGCATGGGGAATGAGTACCCACCCATTCTCTGACCACACACCAATGTTTATCCTAATATCTCCCTTTATATGCTATTTTATATGCCTTCCTCTCTCTCCTAATCCTTCTTGTTAAGTAGGACAATTTTTGGTTTACATTTTAAATAGCCCCTCAAATATCATGTTTAGGTAAACACTACTCTGCTTTCCTCTTTGAGGTTCCAGCATTTACAACATTGTGTTGAAATGTCCGAGAAGAGCCCATGTGCCTTCTTCCCTCTATCTACATGACTTTTGTGTCTAGTATAGCATCAGGCACATAGAAGCTGTCCCACGCACGTGTTGAATAGTGAATGAATAAATGAATGAATGGATGAAAGGACTCTTGAACCCTATTGCAACTCCAAAGGACATGTAAAAGGTTATTAGGAAAGGTTGAATACAAATTAAACCAATTTAGAATTTTGAAGCAATTTATGCAAGTTCAGTTTAATATAGAATGAGTCTGAACTCAATGTTCTGATTTCTCCCTGGCAGACAGGTTCCTCTGAGCTGTTCTCTCTCTAAGTGTTCATAGAGTCATAGATTGAAGATGATTTCATAAAATTAACAATCTCTTATGTTTCTGAGGCCACTTTGGTCAAAAGAGCCCAGAGATAAAGGCTTATCATTGTTCATGTGGAAGCTAAGAATCATTATATAACTATTATATAGGGGCAGAAAAAAATATGGAAATAATATATGCAAATGAGAATTAATAACGCAAAGGACATATCTCTTACAGGAAGGGATTGAGTTGCTCCTAAAAATGAACATTATGTCTGGTTTCAAGTGTTCTAAACATAGTATACCAGAAGTTTTTCTACTAATAGTGATCAATGGAAGTAAAATTTTAGTCCTTGTCTCTTTACTGCAAAGAGATAAGTGTATCTCTAAATGCCTAGCTTTACTTCCTGAGGCTCATGCTTCCTGAGCATCTTCTGAATGCATCTGTAGGGTAAAACATACTAACTTGTTCAACAATTACATACTGACCACCATGCACCATGCCAGTTTGTGTGGACATTAGTGAGGGGAAAATAGAAATGAACTAATTTGATTGGTGCAAGATGCTCTACCCTGTAATTCCTGTTCGAATGAGGGAATCCCAGATTTGTGAGCAATTATTCTTGTAGGAAGCAAGAGAGGAGGTGAAACTGGAATTGGCTCTTATGCTGTTCCTTATAGAAGGAGTATCATTGGTATATTGTATAAGAAGACACTAAAATATTTTTGGAATGAGTTTATCTGTGTATATACCTACCTGTCTATTTAGCAATGTTCACATTACAAAAAACAGTTCTTCAAACTAAACACATTATTTTTAAAAACCAAGGTATGAAAGTTAACTCTTGGTTATTTTTATCTGTTTGTCCAGTTCTTAAACTATCTAAATCTCTCCGCTTTTTGTGATCAGGACTTTATTTTCTATTTCATCAACTTTCTTACTCCAGGGTAGACAGGGTAAAGAAAAAGATGCTGAGGTTCAAATCAGTTTATTGCCTACTTGTTATATCAGTTGTTTTTAAATCCAACATCTCTCTCTCTCTCTCTCTCTCTCTCTCTCTCTCTCTCTCTCTGTCTTTCTCTCTCTCTCGATAATAATCTGGTATTGAGCACCCACCAATTTCTTAGACTTTGTTGATATCATTATAACACTTAGGATTCTGAATATAAGTTGCTTAGACAACTTATATTCATTTGCTTCTTAACATGCCTATAATACATCAACTTACCTATTCTGCTCCCTTTTCTCTTTTTCTTAAGTGAAAGATGAATTGAAGGATAGGATTTCTTATCACCTCAAAATAAAGCTAAAGCAAGACTTAAACATTAGGATTTCATACGTTTGGAGCTCTCTACTCACCAACAGATCACAATTATTTTAAGCACATGTTGGACCCAAGCACAGAAAACCACCAAAGTTTCCTATAAAAAAATTCAATGGCTCCACAGGAGCAGAGTAATGACCAAGTAAACTAAGATCCTAGGTTTTCAACAAGCAGGATGTAACAGAAATCTGGATCAGATGTTTCCTAAATGTCAGGTTTTGCTAGTAGAAGAAAAGAATAAAAAAATAGAAGAGTGGTACTGCGGAGCTGCTAATTAAAACAATTCAGAGAACATAAATGCTAGAGTAATTTTGGACCGCCATGTAGGGGCTGGTTTCAATGCAAATGTAGCGTTCTGATTCCTCCCTTCGCTGGGAGGGTATAATTAACTCAGCTGCAACAGGGTGGAAGCCTTGAAGCTGCTTCCTGGCGCTGCCATCTCCTTTTCGAGAAACAGCTGCCACCAGATACTCCCACCACAGATTGCACAGAGATTTGGCCACCACATAAGGCTGTTCACAAGCCACCAGGAGCAGAAGACTCAGGCTTCTAGTGGTATTGTTTTGTTTTGTTTTGTTTTTTTCCTTAAAGATAAGTTAACTCAGTTGAGTTGACTCATTCCTGATCACCATCCTTCCATATAAGATAGCCTAGGCTAACACAAAACCCTTTTATCACTGTGACAGAAAGGACTTTTGACATTGGTGATGACAGCCCACATTCGCTGTAGTGACTCCTCACCTTGGAGTTTGATGCAGGCTGTTGGAGAAGATAAGAAGAAAAGAATGAAGAGAAACTTACTCAAGGTGTTGGCCAATGAGAAACCTGAAACCAACCTTCTGCTATGGTGACATAGAAGAGCAAGAGATACCACGATGAGGATGGGTTTAAAACTAAACTGAAGTGATCCTTCAGGAGGATAATTCATGTGAAAGTAAGAGTGCTCTGGGATATAGCCACTGCAGGTGCACTGGAGTTTTACAAAACCTAGCAATACCTTTTGCTTGCTCATTTGACAAGCTCAGCAGAATGGTGAGTCAATTGCTTATCAGTGGTACCCACTGATATGCAATTTTAATAAGAAAAATATCCCCAGAACCAGTTCTGTGATGATAAATACTTTATGAAACCAAAAGTTGGACTATCATTTTGAAATTTTAGAGAAGGCAAAATAAAATTCTCAATTTCTTCATTTTCCTAGGATACTATCCAATGGTCAGATCTTCCATCCATCACCTAATTCCCTACCCTTTCCTGTCCATTCTTACCTATAGCAAGGCCAATGTAAGGCTGGTTCTTTTCTCTCATTCTTAGTGAGGAAAACAAACAAACAAACAAAAAAATCACAAACCTTTAACTAAGTCATAGCCATAAGGTAAGGAGAATGAAATTAATGTGACATCCAAAACACATTTGTTATTGACTGGGATAGTTCCAAGAACATTTAATAAATAAAGGGACTAGGAATCATTATTTCCTTCAATCAACTTGTCAGGAAGTACTTTGGAATCTTGTCACCTAAGTGGGGGATTTTCTTAATAAATGATAATAAGTATGGCAGATGGCAAATGCCAGTGTTTTTATAATGAATAAATGACCAAGATTAACTTCTTATGATCAAAGTGATGGCCACTATTTTGCTATCATTTTATTTTTCAAAATTTTTTTTCTTTTTTGAGATATAATTCACATACCATGATATTTACCCCCTTAAAGTACACAATTCAGTGGGTTTTCTTTAAAGTATATTCACAATATTGTGCAACTGTTACCATTATATAATTCTAAAACATTGTTATCACCCCAAAAAGAATCCTGGTACTCAAGAGTAGTGACTTGTCAAACTCCCTTCCACCCAGCCTCTGGAACACTAACCAACTTCAAGTGTCCATATATCTTCCTATTCTGGAAAAACTAAATGGAATCACACAATATGTGGCTTTTTGTGTCTAGCTTTCTTCTCTTAGCATACTGTTTTTATCCATGTGACATCATGAATTGGTACTCCATTCCTTTGTATTGCTAAATAATATTCCATTGCACGTATTACCACATTGTTTATCCATTTATCAGTTGATGGACATCTAATTTGTTTATATTCTTTAAGTATTATAAATAGTACTTCTATAAACATTTGTGTACATGCTCTTGTGTAAACATATCTCAATTCTTTTGGATATATTCCTAGGAGCAGAATTGCTGGGTTCTATGGTGACTCTATATTGAACATTTTGAGGAACTACTGAACTGTTTTCCAAAACAGCTGCATAGTTTCACATTCCCACCAGCACTGAAAGAGCTGGAGCATCTAAGCTCCAGTTTGAACACTGAGGTTAAGACTGTTAATCTCATGTCTCCTGCAGATATATCATGTGAATCCTCTTCAATTTGGCATCCATTCCTTTTTGCCACACAAAAATGTGTGGAGAAAGCTATCAAAGTGACAAAGGAAAAACCCACAAAACAATCTGCAGAAGAATATTGAGCAAGGCAATGGATTCATTGTCTTAGACCAATTGTAGCAAGTTGACTTGCAGGAAACATACTGACAAGGCATCTCCTCAAAAACAAATAATTTGGAAAAGATAAAAAAAAAAAACCAGAGGCTGTCTTCACCAGCACCACCTTTTTAGGAGAAGGCATTCAAGTTCCAGATTTTATCCCCGTAGGCTATAGCCACCCAGCACACTACAACTTCTGCCTGTTTCCTTCCTCTGCCCCTTGAAAGTTAAGCAACACAAACAGGAATATAAAATGGAGAGTATGAAGTAGAAGAAAATCACCCCAAACCTTTGCTCTAATTAACATGGCTTCAAGGTTTCCAGAAATGTCCTCTTTCTCTCAAACCCAATTTCCAACATCTCAGTTAACAAATATGACATACCTGGGGGGAAAATTCCAAGTAATTGGTGGATTTGAATCTCTACCTGTAACTCCACTGTCAGTGATTTTAGCTTTGGGACCACTAAGCACTTGTGAACAATGCAGGAGCAGACTGAATAGAACGGTCTATAGTCTGCTTTCAACCAACAGGGTCTGCAAGGGAACTACTTCCCAGGTCTAGTGGACTATTGTTTATGTGAACAAGTTCAATCTCCGTTCCATTCTCAAAATCTCCAGGTAAATTTTCACAGAATCTAACCTAAGTCCTACACTCCTTTAACCTCATGCCCCCTTCCCCAACCCAGTGCCCCAGAACCTTTGAGCTTCCCTGGAAAATCTCCTGGAGATGTTACCTGCCACTCTGGAGAGTCATGGACAGAACAATGTATATGTTGAACGATCTTACTCCAGCCCAGAACACAACTGTATTTGGAGATGGGATTTTAAAGAGGTGATTATGTAAAAAGGGGGTGGGCTCTAGTCCAATCTGATCAATGTCCTTACAGGAAGAGGAAATTAAGATATAAAGAGGGAAATCTTGGACTCATGCACATATAGGTAGGGAGGACGCAGAAAGAAGGCAGCCACCTGCAATCCAAGAAGAAAGGCCTCAGAAGAAATCAAACCTGTTACCACCTCGATCTTGGATGTCCAGCCTCCAGAACTTTGAGGAACAAATTTCTGTCAAATTCTCTAATTTGTGATGTTTTGTTATGCCAGCCCCGGCAAACGAACATGATGGGAAAAAGGGTCTCCTTGTTGGGGTAGCTACTCACCCTGTAGTAGTCAGTGCTGTACACGTCCCGGGACATCCCAAAGTCCCCAATCTTCACCAGCAGGTTTTCTCCAACTAAGCAGTTCCGGGTGGCCAGGTCGCGGTGCACGAAGTGCTGGGACGCCAGGTAGACCATGCCTGCGGCGATCTGCTGCGCGATGTGCAGCATCTGCGACTGGGTCAGCTCCGTAGGCGGGTTGCCCTCGGCCATCAGCACCGCGTCAGGCCCATGTGCCCTGGGGAAGGACAAGGAGGGCGCTGGAGCCTCGGCTCTTTGATTAGGGGAAGGGGGCGCTTTTCCCCTCTACCCCTCTCCATCACCCCCACTCCACCCCACCCCCGCCAGCTGCTGGTGCTAAAAAGACGCTGGGCAGAGAAAGATGCTTTGCATTAGCCACAGTTTGACCTCTAAAGCTTGGAGAGCACTCAGGGGGCGGCGTTTCCCTGATTGTGGAATTCCCTGGGCCTTGTGGGCTTGAATGGTAAGTGTTCACCACGCCCCCGCCCCCCTCCAATAGACAGGGAGGTTTACATTTTAGGGGCTTCAGAACACTACTGAGGTGGAACTGTAGCCACAGCTTGTGACCTTGAGAAGCAGAGGGTGGCTTCAGCAAGATAAATACAAGGGAGAGACTGGATCTCCTAGAGCCATGGTTTTAGCACCCACGTAGGGTCCCCACTCCCTCCAGGAGGCCATGCTGCCAGCCTCAAGTTGACGGCTCCAGAGCGGCCTCACCAGCACCAGAGCCCGCAGCCTACCTGATCTGTGATCATGCATGGTGTTCAGCCACCTTGACTCCCCCACACTCAGTTCAGCAGAGTTCCAGGAAAATACCAACGGAAATTCCCAATTGAAAATACCATTTCCTCCGTCCCATCCTCCTCTAGACACACGCCCTGGCCACCTCCTAGGAGAGCTCTTTTGAATCACAATACATTCATTCTTTTGCTGGACAAAGTATGAGTCTTCATACTTTGGCTGGGTGGGCTATGGTATTTTTTAATCTTCTTTTTCTTCCCTTATGCACCTGGCCTTTCCCCAGCTATGTGATGACTTAGGGCATCTTACAGCGGTGTGTGCTTCAGGGAAGAGAATGGTTCCAGGTGTGGGTGTGCTGCAGCCCTCAGCAATGGCAGTCCTACTTCTGGAATCCTGCAGTGGGCAGCCCAATAGGCATCAGTGCCCCTCATGGCCTGAGGGGGCGCTACAGGGCAAGGAATTAAGGGCAAGCTTTGCTGTAGGGCCAAGGGCTTCTTCCTCCCAAGGCAAAAGGAGAAGGCCTCCTCCAAGACACTTTGCAACACTTGAAATAAACATAGAGGATTTTAAATAAATTTTAAAATGGGTGACTTCATCTTCAGGGGACCAGAACTATATGAATATTTGAAAGTGAGAAAGCCACAATCATCCAAGAAAATGTGGCCTGGCATTTTGTGCTGCTGTCACCCCATCCTGGTGCAAGCTGTGCCTATATCGCCTTCCATCTTGACTCCGGCTCACACGGATCCTCCCTTTCTTTGATTTCCAAAGTCTGCTGCTCTCAAGCTGATCATTTTCACATTCTCATGGAACAAGAACCAGACAGGAGCTAGAGAGACTCCTGGGTCCACCAGTACCTAGCACCATGATCTTGGGAACTTTTACTATCTCTAATGTGCAATCAATCCCCTTATTGGTCAGAAATACCGATGGAGCTTTTACTGGGCGATCCTTAGCTCCTTTCTGTCTCTAACTATCTGGATTTAACCACTCTGGAGGGAGGAGTTTCTTATTTTTATACAAGGCAAGTCCTAAATCACTTCACCTCTGCCTATTTTTGCACTGAGGAACAAAACTGAGGGCAGGCTTTGGGCTTTCTTCAGCTCAGAACCCATCCCAAAACTCAGATATCAGAACTGAATTTTAATCCAATCCTAACACAATTAACTGTGTGACCTCAGGTACATTGCATAACCTTCCTGGGCCTGTTTCTTTATTCTATAAAATGGAGATAGTAACTACATTTTTCTAAGGGCATTAATGTGAGGAAAAATTGAGACTGCTTATATAGTGCCTCCTGACCTTTCATCAGGAAGCCAGGGGAAAAGGCTTTGCAAAAAAGAGAGAGAAAAAAAAAGATGCAGAATAGTGACATGAAAACACATTTTTCTCATCAGAATCCAAAAGGACTGGTCCTTTTCACCCCACTAAAGTTTACTCCAGTCTAACTCTTCAGACAGCAGGAGAAAGTTTGCTTTCACATCTCTTATAACTCTACTGAGACCAGGAGAAGGACCTGAAATAAAGGCTCAGAGAACCTGGGCCCCCTGCAGACATCGTTGGTTTAGTTCAAAGAGTGAGATAAGTGCTGGATAAGCTGCAGCCCACTTTAGAAAACTGGATTATTCTAAGTAGCAGAAGCAAGGACTCCAGGTAGAAGAAAGGTCCAAAGCCAGGCCCAAAGCCACTGCTGGGAGAAGTGGCTTCCTCCATCCTTGCACTCCAGAGGCTGATGAAAGTTGTGGCCCTCTGTTGTCTGATGCACTTTAGAGTCCTCCACTAACTCAGGGAAGCCTCTATGTTGTTTGTCATTTCCCCTGCTCACTCCTGGGTGTGTGAGCAAGGTTCCTTCATCAGCAGAAGCCTTGGACACTTTTACTTTCTTTGAGCATAAAATCCTTCAGTGAAAGGAGGGCAGTGAGATCTGAATTAAGTTCATAAGAGGAGCATATACAGAGCACAGTAGCCTCAGCTTTCATGGCCCAGTTTTTCCTGCAGTTCTTGGAAATGAGAATGTGTTTCACCTCTTCCAGGAGAATATTCCTTAGGAGCTGACAGTGTACCATCTGCATCCTGGTATAAGGAACCAGCAATAAGCTCTCAGGGCCTGCCAGGAGGCTGCTTAGCCTTCCTGCTCTTGTCTCCAGAGTGGTTTGGAGCTGAAAATTCACCACTCTGTACTGGCTCTAGAATTCTATAGCTCACTACTTTCCTTGTGATTCTTTTATTAAGCTATATATATTTACTTTTAATTTTTTTAATTAAAAAATTAATTGGTACAAACTAATTGGATATATTTTTAGTTCAATACATGTATACAATATGTAATGAACAGTTAGACCAAAGCAGTTGACATCTCCATCATCTTAAACATTTATCATTTCTTTGTGTTGGCAATATTCAAAATTCTTCTCTACTAGCTATTTTGAAATATACAACTAATTGTTATTTAGCAGTTACCCGGCTGTTCCTTATAAGTTATTTAATAGCCACTTCTGCAGGAAGGATTGCATGGTAGTTAAAAAGACTATGGGCTTTGCAGGCAGGGGCCTTGGAGTGGAGTCCCAGCTCTGTGACTTGCTGTGTGACCCAGTATAACTGTAATATGGGAATAAATGGTAATAATAGTTTATTAGGTTTATGCAAGTTAAGATATTTTAAAAACTTAGAAAGGCTCAATAAATATTAGCTGTTATTGCTTGAAAAATATTTGTATATCTTTATCCTCACTAGAGGGGAACTTGGGAGGAATTCTAAAAGGGAAATTGTGAAACTCCTGAAATCAGTGTTTTCCTCCTTATTTCCCATCCCACCTAACATAGGGCCTGACCATGTTATGCTCAGTATATGCTCTTGGAAGAGTAAAAAGGAAAGGGGATAAGAAAAGATAAAAAGGAAAAGGATAAGAAAAAACATCTGCCTTTATCAGGCAGTGCCACTGACACTCAGGATTTTTCATGGCAGCTATGTGCCAGGTTCCCTTCAAGAAAAAGGACAGCCTGTCCTGTACTCAAATGCATTATTGCAACTAAGAACCTGGTTCTTAGCATGACAAATCTCTTGTTTCCAGAATTTAGCAGGTTCTGAAATAAAGCAAGGTAAGTTTCCAATTTGTTCCACAACTTGTGCTGGATGCCAAGGGGCACACCAAGGGGGAACCAGGAACCTGCTCCTTCAGGAGGCAGAGGAGTGACTGACAGAGTCCGAAAGTGAAAGAATCAAGTTGCTATCTCTCTCTCTCTCTCTCTCTCTCTCTCTCTCTCTCACACACACAATGTAAGCACACAAAAACATTTAATTGCATCCAGATAAAGGCATTTGGATTGATTTTGCTACAGTTTTTAGAAAGCTCCATTTTGGATTAAGGAAGTAGCCTGAGGCATGGTGAAAATATTTCTCCTCAGACTAGCCAGATCCCAACCAAATTCAACTTCTTTTCCTCTTTTCAAGTTAGATCTGACAAGACAAAGGCAAAGCTACCATCAACCTCACCCCCACCCCCACCTTATCACCTACTATAAAAATTTTGTTGACAACTAGGGGTTGCCCATGTCATGTTATTTGATTATACCAATAATCTTCCAGCAGACATAGGCTAATGCATTGTGATTGTCTCTGAATATGTTGAATGGTCAATGTATGAGAGTATCTCATGAGTATCCCCTCATCTACCTGATCTCAGGAAAAGCAGAGAACAGGGACCCATTCTAGCCAATGAGAACTAAATCGTACATGGATATGTGAGGCTGGAGATGGTAAAATGATCCAGACAGCACCAATCGTGTGATGGTGTTTCTAAAAACGGCACCACACTCTCCCCCTTCTATTGTTCTCTCCATGATTGATCTTTACTTAAACTGCACTGCATCTGAATCTCCCAGCAATGTATGAGACTAACTGGGACAGACTTCTGTGAGACACTCTCTGCTGTACCTTGGAACACACATTGGAGAGGTCTAGGTGTAGCCATCACAGGTGCCACTCCCCAGGATTTTGGATCCCTGAGCTACAGAAGTGAAGGGTTGTGGGAACAACAGTTATTGGTTTCCTCACCTTGCAAGGGTCCCTTCCCACTTTTTCCCAAGATGCAATGTTTGGCCCCTTTTACCAGAAAGGAATCAGAGGCTACCAAGGGCAAGTGGCCAGTCTGCCTCTGACATGTTCACTGTTTCTCCTAAGTTGTACTCTTTAACTAGATGTGATATGAGGTAAATTGGCTAATCTTTCAAAGATGTGAGACAACCAAATTTGAAAGAAAGCAGTGTGTTTGTGCCAGACAAGATTTAGAGATGAGTTCCACTTAAGGAACACATGCAGCTAATGCAGAGAGGGAAGCTAATGCAGAGAGTCCCCTCTCTGGGAGAACCTGTATCTTTTTACTGTTATGACTGGGACCTCTGACACTTTGGGCTCAGACTCTCACCTGTGTCACTTCTATTTGTGCCCTGCCTAATGAAAATGAAGACATTGCTTGGTTTTTTTTTTTTTTTCCATACCACTTGGTATCTCTCTTAATCAGTGCATTGCTTCTCTCCCTCACAGACACAGGAGAACATTCACCAGTGCCTCAACCAGAGCGACCACAGACCTCCTCCACCTTATCAAACTAAGTTCTTGTGATCTCTGCACTGAGGCAGCTGGGAACCACAGAATCATCATCAGCAGAATCCTAATGCCTGTTTATTGAACACTCGCTATTTGCTCCTATGCTAAGAGTTGTCTAGACTTACTCTAATGCCATACCCATGCACACTTCCCAACTCAGTGCTTCCATCACTCAACATTCAGCTCATATGAATTCAACTTCACCTCTGTCTGGAGTCAGAATCCTGTGGTTAATCTTACCACGTGTCATCTTATGCTCTCTCCTCAGAAGCCATTCTCACAACCCTTCATATTGCAATAGCCTCACTTTTCTAAAGCAACTTGACTTTTCCTCATGATTACACTCACTCTAAGTAGTCTCTCTTGTCTGACTTGGCTCCTCCTCCCACCCATCTGAAGGAGGGGACTTCTTGAGAAGCCACAACGAGCCAATGCTAGACATGCATGTGACACTAGCCCTACTTAATAACCCAGTGACTCTCTTTTGCATTTATCACTTCCTTGACTCTCCATCTTCTAGAGATCTTGATTACTATGAAACCCTCACAATGAGGCTGCCTGTCTTTTCATGACCCAAGGGGCTATTGAACTAAGATTCCAAGACTTCAATGGCCCCATCCAATATTCTTTTAAAACATTTGCTCTTTGAGTTCTGTTCTTTCCACTATAGATATTTTGAGCTACTAACTTCCTGGTTGCTCTTTTTGTACTCAGAATAAAGTCTAAACAATACCCTTTCAGCCTTGACCCATCCAGCTATTTTTTTTACTTCCTTTCTCCAGTTCATTTGATCTCACCTCTTCATTCTCATTTGACCTCACCTTTCATGTTGATACCTCTTAGCTCTTACAGTTTCCTTGGCTTTGAGTAATACTCTTCTTTTATCTACCTGGCAAAATCCTACAGACCTTCCTAGGCTCATCTCCAATGCACATCTCACATGCCACTTAATATAACAAATACTTAATGAATGCAGGTTGAATCAAGTTGAATCACTAGCATCACATTAGGTAGAGTGATAAGATAATAAGAATAAGAACAATGCTATTGTTTTTTATTTTCTCTGTTTCTTTCTCTGTCATGTGTTAGTGTAGTTATCAGGAAAGACTTCCAAAGAAACTTCCAAAGGTCCTTTCATCCCTCCCAGGAACTCTTTGTCCTCGACTTTGGGTTTTCTGAGCCAGAAATCTTGTTTCCTCTTCAAGCCAGCTTCCCATCCACCCCTCACTGTACCTAAGGAACTTGTTGAGGTCCCCATGTTTCATGTACTCGAAGACCATGATGAGAGGGTCTCCCTCCACACAAACACCATAGAACTTGACAATGTGCTCGTGCTGG
The DNA here is from genome assembly GCF_047511655.1 of Castor canadensis. Taxonomy (NCBI): domain Eukaryota; kingdom Metazoa; phylum Chordata; class Mammalia; order Rodentia; family Castoridae; genus Castor; species Castor canadensis. The sequence goes on from NC_133398.1 coordinate 91,071,268, forward strand.
AGATTGGTCAGCAGCTCAGCCTCACGGTGGAAGTCCTTGCGTGCATTGTCGCTGGCGTCCTTCAGCGTCTGAACAGTAGAGGCAGAGAGGAGAGAAAACAAACAGTTGTTAAACTGAGGAGCTCAGAGGGAAGGCTGCTTTAATAAGGATTTATATCAGTAGGTCCCAAGAATTCTGGAAGGGAAGGACATTTATCTCATTTATTACATAAAAGATTGGAAAAGAGCCCAATTCCTGAGGAAATAATGTTTGTATTAACAACTGAAAAGTAATCCTTCTGGGTATGCAGAGCTTTACAGTTTATGAAGCACTTTTACAGTTGTGGTCATTAAGTCACAGACAGAAGTTCATTTTAGAGTCTTCATGCTAATTTTTACCCCTGTTCCGGACCTAATGGTTACCATCGGCTTCTGTGCCTTCTTGGTGCTTGTTGAACTTCCTATGTTCAGCTTATCTCTGCTCATATAACTTATTAAAAACTTGGATTTGCTGGGTGAGACCAGTGTCAAACAAGGGTCCTTATAACAGCAAAAAGATGTAAGGACAGAAATAGAAGTTAGAGGGGAGATATGCTATTTTGATGCTACTGAAGACAGAGGACAGGAACCTGAGCCAAGATTCCTTAGGTGGCCTTGAGAAGCTGGAAAAGACACAGAAGTGTATTCTACCTTAGAACTTCCAGAAGGAACTAGTCTTTCTAATATCTCATCTTTAGCTTAGTAAAACTGATTTTGGACATCTGACTGCCACAGCTGTGAAAGAAATCATTTGTATTGATTTAAGTTACTGAGTTTGGAGTAATTTGTTATAGCAGTCATAAGAAACTAATATACCTCACTAACATCAGCAGTCCTCCAAGATTTGACTTAGCACCTGTCTGGGAAATGTAACCTGATCATCCCTCATGGCTGTCACATCCCCTTGGCCCCCTAGGCTAGGCTGGATGATTCACCTAGATTCTTGCCATACTTCTCTCTATCACAGAACTAACCACAATACATTCTAATTGTGTTCACTTGCTTGTCTCTGGTATGGACTTTAAGCTCTTTCTCTCTCTGTTCCTTCCATCTCTGCATTGCCAGCACTGAACACAGCACAGTGTACATAGTCTACACGGTGGATTTTATTCATAGATGTCTGTGAATGAATGATAAAGGCCATGAAAAGTCAAATGCTGAGAACAAAAGAGTTCAGAGAAGGAATGGCTGCTTTCAACTGAGGGGCAAGGAGGAGGGAAGCTCCAGAATGACCCTTGATAGAGGTGGCATGTGAATACACGAATTCCTTCTCCAGGAGATTGCAGTCAGTCATTATCAGGTCAGACAGCTAATGTGAACATCCATATTCACTTAAATTTGATACTGGAACAGATTGAAAGCACTGTCACCCAACTGATTTGTACTGACTACAAAATTCAACACTCTGTCCAGTGTCTAAGATAGGTCACTGGTGGTCATTCCCAGCTGGCTGTCTTGACTCTGTCTCCCTGTGGGGTACTCCTGACCTAGATCATCTTTAGACCTAGGATTGTGCCACAGCCTGAGTTCCCTGGTGAAAGGATCTGAGATGGCTTAGCCTGCTCTCAAGAACAATAATGCTGGAAAGACAAGGCAGAGAGTGAAGTTGAGCTGTGATGCCATCTCAACAGAAGAAGCTTCATTTGGCCCAATGGGATGAACCTGAAGAGCTATCCTGAAGTTGGACCAGTGGGGCTGAGTCTTTATAGCTCTCTATCAATCAGTTGTTGGATGGGGCCCATATCCTGGAGGGGAGTGTCACCTTGAGTGGAATTGCTGAGCCCCTCCCTTTAGGGAGCAGGCAGCTGAAGACTGACTAATGGAGCTTTCCCAGCAACTGGGGTGGCAAGTCATTCACTGCTGAGGTAAAGGTGCTGGTTAGTTCATCCCTGAATCTATCACAGGTGAATTCAAAAAGAGATTAACATGGAAGGGTGACTTTCCACACAGACTATCAATGCATATGCAGGGCCTGCTTCAAGTCAGCCACAAGAAAACATTGGGAGGGTGGAGGTCATGCAAGATCTCATTTACTTCCAGCTGCCATTTTTACAGAATCTAGCACTTACCCTAACTGCCTCCACTTATCAGGACTTAAAGTTGTCTCCTCAGTAAAGACTTGACCCAAGAAGACACAATCACAGGTGTTGTTTCCATTAGACCAGAGGTAGTGGTTTCTTCAGTAAAATTCTGGAATTACCATCCACTATGCTCACTTTAGCATGTGGTTTCTGAGAACTGTCTCTATAAGCACCATTGGCTCTGGTTGGAAAGTGAGCAGATTTGACCCTCAAGAACTCAGAGAGGCCACATAGCTTTGATGGTTATTGTCATGGATACAGCACATTTCTTCATTTAATAACACAACAAACAGTGGCTGAGCTCTTTGGTCTGGGTCTCTGTTTCCTTGAATCTGAAGAAACTAGACTTATCATATCCCCTATGCCTCCCAGATTGATTTTAATTGGATCCACAATAAACTTCTTCAGTGTGCTGATCTTGACAATTTTGTTTAAGATTGATTTTATTCATTAGTATGCTTTTGGCTGTTTTTTAGTGTTTTTCTACCTACTGTTTTGTTTTGCTGAACTTCTCATTGACAAAACAGAAGATGAGGCAAAGAGATGGACTAAGAGGAGATGGCCTTATCTGCCAGGTCTTTTCCCTGGACTTATGGAGCAAAACATACATTGTAGTATTTCTCACACTCGACTTGCATTGTGGTTTGGGGTGAATGTCTGTCTCCACTACTGTCTTTGACAGCAAAAGTGCATCCTGTTCACCTTTTTATCACTGGCTGCCTCACTCAGAGTCAAGCTAGTAAAGCAACCCTACATATAAGGACAAAGTTGAGATAACAGAGCATGGGAAAGGAGTGAGAAGTAAATGGTCATCTGGAAGGATGCAACCTGGGTCCAAGTAAGAAATAGAAATGAAGGAAGGACCAGAAAAAGAAAGCTTCCAAGGCTGAAGAGGGATACCCAGTGCATTCTGTCCTGGAGACCCAGCTCCCAACCTGTGTTCTCTTTGCAGTCAAAGTGCAAATCCTCACACTTAGCGATGCTCAAATGAAAGAAGTTCTAGCATAGGATGAAAAGAAATCCATGTTCAAATCTTGGCTCTGCCCTGGACTTTCTGAACTCTGAACTCTGTTTTTCTCCCCTATGGAGCAAAGGTAACAATATCGTCTACCTCCTAGGGGCCCTGCAAGAATGGTGGGAAGTACTCCAAGTTGGGTTGCAGCCCAGGGCTCTTGGTAGAAAAGGACATTTGTGTGATTTGAATTTGAAACCAGGCTTCCTGCATTCAATTTGTTCACATGAGGGTGATAAAGGATGAAGATATATGAATAAGGCACAATGACCAACCCAAGGCGTGAGAGTGGAACTGTTGCCAGGGCTGTCACCTTTTCCTGGATGGTAAGCTAAGCTCTGGAAAGTATCAATCTGTGCATGGAGGTCCAGCCATTGGCTTGTACTGTTTTTCCAGAGATCCTTTCTCTATCAAAAGACTACTCTGATTTGCAAGAGAGCCTACTTCTAAAGCTTTGGCTTGTCTTTATCAGTGACTTGGAAAATTGCTGATTCTTTTAGTTTATTATTACAAGGCATAAACAAATTCTGTATACAGTCTTTCTGCTCAAGTTTTAACAATATAGTGTTTATTCAAGTATACTAGATTGTGTGTGTGAGAGTGAGACAGAGACAGAGAAAGAGAGAGAGGAAAGGAAGAAGGGAGGTAAGAAGGAAAAGAAGGAGGACAAGAGGGAAGGGTGGACAGAGGACAGAGCTTTTCTTTTGAGAAAACAAATCTGAAAAAAAGTTGACAAACACCTACTCAACTTTTTCCATATCCCTAGAGCAAAATACTATGGAAAGGAGCCCTCTCTTACATTACAATTTTTGTAATGTCAAAAATTGTGCCTCAGTAAAAGTTTTGAATCTAAGAGAGATTTTACTATTCATGGGACAAATGTATCTCACAAACCTGGTCTCATCCTGGATGCCCATCCATTTTTGCATGTTGGGTCCTTTTTTAAAATTATGATTCAATTTTATTTTAAGAGATTCAGAAAATATGGCGGTAACAACTTGGGCAAAATCATCTTCTGAATTTGGCACTGTAAGGACAGAGTTTTTCCAGGGGTGGAACCATAGCCAGACAGCAATCAGAAGTTGGAAAATCCTGATATCAACCGATTTATAAATATCATCTCTGTTTTAGTACCGTAGCTGATTGTCATTTTACTCAATTATGTGAGGCTTGGCTGGCTCCTGAGTTCCTTGGCAATGCACTGAGGCCATGAATATGGGGTGGCAGCTTCCCTGCCTGACTATTCCCTCCACTCAAGTTTCATTTTGACAGGCAGATTTGCCCAGTCATTGAGCATTGCTGCTTTCTTACTCTTACTGTCCACCTGTAGTTTCTTTTTTTTTATACCTGGTGAATTTCCTGACACTCCAAAACTGCCATCCTTTCTGAAGACAGTCCAAGGAGAGGTCTCATTCAGAGCTACAACAAGATACTTCCTGTAGTACATATTGATCTAGAGTTGGACTAGTGGAACAGCATGTCAGCACAGAACTGAGAAACTAGTGAAGGTGAAATGCAAGTAAGGAAAATCAAAATTCATCTAAAATGCAAGAGCAAAATTTTAATGTTAATGGAAAGCTAGTTAGAGAGGCAAGACTTATCTGAAATATTGGTGTGATAGGATATTGTAGGACAAAACAAATGATCGTGCAGTTCAAAGTCTAAATGGTTTAAGGAGAGACAAGATAAAGCAGACATTGTGATCTTTTAAAAAAACTGATCTCAGATTCTTATTGTCATCCAGTTTAGAGATCATAGAACATAGTGTTCTTATTAAGGTGAAAGACAAAATATAGAAGAGAGTGTTATGGTAAGACTTCCCTGTGCCCAATGCCCATCATAGTGCTTGAAACACAGAGAGAAATAAATGAACTCCCAAACTAAGAAACCAAGATGCATGAGAATGTTTGATTAGTATGCTGAAGTCCCTCTGGGTCAGTATCATTCGGTGGACATCTACTGTTAATGGAGAATCTTTACTCTCCTGATGTCTTCTAGGCAAACATGTCCAATGTGGTAATCAACAGTCTATCACTAATTATCATTTGAAATGTGTTTTTTCCAAATTGAGATGTGCTTTAATTGAAAAATACATACCAGATTTTAAAAACTTGGTGTGAGCAATAAATTAGAAATCTCGTTAATATCTTTATACTAATACTATGCTGAAATGATGTTTATATATATATATATGTTGAATTAAATAAACCACATTAATAAGATAAATTTCATCTGTTTCTTTTTACTTTTTAAATGTTCACAATAGGAAACTCAAAATTATCAGAACAGCTTGTATTTGCAACTCCCATTATCCTTTTATTGGATAGCACTGTTTACAAAAACCACTGTGGCAGGCTATTAATAGGTCAACCTGTGTCTGGGGAGTGTTGGAAAATATTTCTAAAATATAAAATTGAAATAGAATTAATGCAGTCATCTTTCTTATAAGGTTCTTACAGGCAATGGTCAGCCAAGCATTAAGAGTAAGCCTGGGTCACAATTCTTCAAACTGGTAGGTTCTTCCCTAAAAACAAAGGCTGAGGGAGCATCTATTAAATTCTTACACAAGTGAACTTCGGAGGAATATATTTTAATAAACTCATAGAAAGCAAGAACTTGATAGAAATAAAATCTTAGCAATTATAGAGAATGAAATAGGTAACTAGCACCCCAACGTTTCTAGAAATAAATTGTGTGAAGATAATAATGATCTGTGCTAGAAACCAAGACAATGTATATATCAACTCAGTTAATTGTATGTGACTAGCCTTTGAAAGGACTTTAATTATGTACCAAGTGACATGACAGTCTCAAATACAAGATTCATAGCCAGGGTGTTGATTGCTACTATTTTTATTCTCACAGTCATACTGGCTCTTAGGGATCAAATACAACCATGTAGATAACCCAAAGGAAAACATGAAGTTAAGTTCTAATTCACGTGCTTTGAATTTGGATAAAATTGATGACTTAAGCTTGCGTATTACTCTAGTTGCATATTAGAAAATGTTAAGTTTTTTGGAAGCTAACAAACTAATTCATAGTAAGTCACATTAGAGAAATACTAAATAAAAAGAGAAATTCAGAAGTTGACCTCTAATGTGGACAACTGAAATACATTTATAAGCTTTGAATACACAACATAAAATTGTCTCCAGACAATTTGACTAGACCCTGACTTGATTGTGAATTGGTCCAAAGCATTAAAGTAAATAAAAAGGCAGCACAACTGTTTCAATGCATCTGTCCCAGAGATACAAAAGTATGAAGTGAATCCTCCAACTCTGTTTAATACCAGATGAGTTCTCACTGGAGTGAACTGACTGAAGTCCTGGTGGTCTGGTGGCTAGGATTTGGTGCTCTTGGTGCCAAGGCCCACATTTGATAACCAGTTAGAGTGAAATGTTCTGTTTTGATTTTTGCTTTTCTGTGAAGATGTGAAGAAATTGGAGATAAGCCAGAAAAGTGATTAATAAGACAGAAAAACATCCCTGATGAAAGGTTAAAGTTGAAGTTACTGTTAGGGTTGGCCACAGTGACTTGTACCTTTAATTCCAGTTTCATGGGAGGTAGAAATTAAAAGAATAGAGATTTGGAGCTAGTCCTGGAAAAAAGTTGGAAAGACCCCCATCTCAATTAATAGCTGGGCATGGTGGAGTATGTTTGTCATCCCAGCTACAAGGATATGTAAATAGAAGGACAGTAGTCCAGGATGGCCCCAGGCAAAAACGCAAGACCCTATTTGTAAAATAATCAAAGCAAAAAAGGGCTGGAGACATGGTTCAAGTGGCAGAGTCCCTTCTTTAGCTCAAGAGGTGGCCTGTCTGCTCTGAATTTGAACCCCAGGACAGCCAAAAAAAAAGCTGATTCTACCGGGAAAGGGATCTTAATGAAGTGGCTTAATAACCGGAGCCTATCTAATCCATGTATATGAGGAGTTCTTATAAGGGAGACCCTGCTCTCTATAAGTACACATGGGCAAGTGCCACAAATATGCTACCTATTATTCTTTTAGAACAATAGATATCTATTAAGTAACATCTGGACAGTAAAGATGATCAAGCCTTTTAACAAAACATCATTAAAAATTCTACAATTTGTGTTCCAAGGGCCCTGTAAAGATAGAATCGATAATCAGTGCTTCCTGCAGCATTATATCTTGTTGAAGTGCATGAACTATTTTTAGGGCAATATTGACAAATGACCTTCCAAATACACTAATCTTTTCTCAATTTCCATTTTGTGGGAACAAGAATTTCACGTGTCAAAGAAGCACAGGGTGAGAGAGGAATGTGAGGAACAAATCAAGATGCCAGGACTGATATGACTCAAAAGAGAAAGAAGGAAAGAAAGAAAATAGCCATCTGTCTCAGAAATAAACTTTCTGGGGGAGAGCAATGGAGTCAACGAACTTTTGATACTCTCTCTCATGTGTGAGTTTTTTACTGTTTCAAGACTGGAGAGAATGAGCTTTCCTTTTCAATCCCTTTTACATATCCTGAGATGGGAGCCCTAGTTACTTTCCTGAAGGTGCATCTTCGATACCACATGGACCCCATAGGTGAACAGATTGCAGGTAATTGGCCTGGCATGAACACAAGTGACATTGCAGATGACTAAATGCATTGATTGGATTCCTAGTATTTCCCTTCTCAAGGAATCAGAATGTGAGTCACAGAGACAGTGTGGCTTCTGGAAACAGAAGCCAAATAGTAGGGAGCAGCAGAAGCAAGAAGCAGCTGCAAGGCACTAGCAGGAAAGCCCAGAGGAAGATCCCCAATGTGTCCTGCTGAGAAAATAAAGGAAGGACAGTTACAAGGACTTCCTCAAATCCTAAGCGACCTTTTAGATTCCAACTGTTCCAGTCACAGTGAGGTTGAGCTATGCTATGGCCCCCATTCGAGTTGGTCATCTTCCATTTTTCCTGTCAGATCTGTTTTCCCCTTTTGGGGGACAATAACATCCCTAATATTCTTCCAGGGAACCAACTATTCCCTATATTCAGTCCATGTGTGTTAAGAGAGAGAGACAGAGAGAGAGAGAGAGAGTAAAAAACTGTTGATTCCTCAGATCGAAGCAGTGCCTAAAGCTAGGACAACAGTGGCTAGGTTTTCTAGGAGTCAAAAATTTTCATATCTATTTAAAGTAGTTTGAGTTTCCCAATAAACATTGTATTGTTCTTTTCAGAAAAGCTAATTATAAAGTTTCGCTTGCATTTCCCCGAGGTCAAAGCACTCCCTTAGGAATCTAGTTTTCCTATTTCCACTTATTCCCTTGAATTAAATTTCTAGTTGGGAATATATGAAAGTGTCTCTCATCCTTGCATACAAATAAGCATAACTAACACACTCCTTTATAATATTTGATAAGTAGCACTGTGTTGAATTTCCTCAATTTGGTTTACCAGAGCATATGCAAAATTCAATAAATGAAAATGTGGTGCACAATGAACACTAGATTGACTTTGAGTACTGGGTCTGACATTAAATGACCTCATTCAAGCTATTTGACCTTGCGTGGGTCATTAATCTTCTCTGGGTTCTTATTTCCTCATTTGGTAAAATGTGGGCATTAAGCTAAAGAATATCAATAATAGCTCTATATATCTATATAGTTATTCAATCATTTCTAAAATTATTTCTCACTATATTACATTATTATATGTCATCTTCACAGTGTCTTTCAATTATGACTACCAATAGTTTCTAAAAATCACTTCCTTACTCTAGAAACACCAATAGTCTTTTACTATCAAAAGACTATTATTATCATGGCTGGTGTATCCATCCATCCCTCTACCTATCATCCATCTATCCCTTCATTCATTCAACAAGTTACCACATGCTACAACAATGTGCTAAAAGGCATGGCTCCCATCCTGGAGAATATACCACTCTAATGGAGAAAACAGGCTTTCAGTGTCACTCATTTGTAAGTCCATAAATACATATATAATTTAGAAATCTTGGCAAATGCTATAAAGGACAAGTATAGATGCCTTAATGGCATATAGCATAGAGATCTGATTTTGTTTGAGGGGACAGGCAAAGGCAAGTCTTCCAAAGAGGCAACTGGAACTCAGAGATGATGGGTGAGTAGAAGTTGCTTGGACCAATGGGATTTGGGTTGAGGCCATCCAGACATGGAAATGGTGACACATGTTAGATGCTGCTTTGGGCCTGCCTCCTGGTAAGGCCATCTATCATTTAACTTTTCCAAAACTCTTGGTGGAGTAAAACACCATAATTTCCTTCCCATGTCAAGAAAGAACTTAGAAACATGAAAAGTAAATATTCTAAGTCAGCTCCCAGAGTGACTGGTGAACTAAGATTTTGCTATTTTTTATTTTGCTGAGGTTTTTTTCCTGTGCAGCCTCACCAACTCTTTGACTTACATCTTGAAGAAATCACCTGACTTCCCTGGATCTCAGTTTTCTCATCTATAAAACATGAGACTTGGGTCGCACATATGATTTTTAGGGTCTCTCTCAATTCAGCATTCTGTATTTCTAGAAATGTACCTAAGTTATTGAGAAGGGGAAGAAAGGTCATGAATCCCAGAAAACGGATTTGTGGTTATATTTAAAAACAAAAATCAGCTAGCATTCATAGCACAAGGAAATGTAGGAATTGTAGCTATTGAAATGCAGGCTGGGTGGAGCCAAAAATAACTAATGTACCCACAGTTAATGCGGGGAAACTGCAGTGAAGTGTTTCCTTGGCAATTGAGTAACTTAAAGGTAAAGTAACTTGGTTTGATCAAAGACTGGGTTCTCTGTTTCTAATCCTTTCTATGGGTTCTTAGATTGTAATTTAGTGTAAAGGGAGAAAATGGCTGACAAATCCATTTCATTGAAAAACAAAGGCCATCCAAAAATATCAAGAAATGGGTAACCCAGTTGAACCCAGCAAACAAATTATCCAATGAGAAAGGAATGCTCAGGTCCTGGGCATCCTTAAATGCCTGTAAGTGTCTCAGAACCACTTCCATCCTGAACCAAGCTCTTAAATCATTTGGGAGAATCAACAGCAGAATTTACAGGAATCTGTCATCTGTCAATCTGAAGGTAAAGCTTTGGATTTCAAACCAAAGTCAGCTCTTTCTAGAGAAAAGGACAATAGCTGCTATTTCATAGCATGCATAATCAATGCTGCAGGGGTTGCTAGGCAACAGCAGAAAAGCTGTCAAACATCCCTGGGTACCTCCAATGGAAGAAGAGCAACCCAGCAGCCACTCCACAGAGGTGAGAGGCTGTGTAGTCCTAGAAGCTGTGTTCAGTTTGCTTCATTCCTTTAAAAAAAAAATCCATTTATTTTGGTCAGGCAGGGCTGAACCATAGACATTTTCTCCCAGGCTCATTTAGTCTTTGAATACACTTTCAATTAGCTTAAAGCCTTAAAAATGAGCATAGCAAGCTGGAGAGGAAGCTCTGTGAAAGGTCCATGGGTTACTCTGATCCATTTCACCCTGGAGCTCATGGAATATTCAAATTTTGACTGCAAGCTCTGAATGCCAGAATTAAAATGGGAACTCTCTCTGAAGCTTGAATTATTCTAGCTTCATAATCAAAACCTCTGGTTTCAACAAACATTAACATTCACGGTCATCGAGATAAGATTCCTTAGATTTGTGGTCATGAAGTTAAAAGTGAATTTTTAATTTGCAGGCCTTTTGTACTCCCTACTGAAAACGATAGTTTAGCTTGAATCTTAAGGGGACTAGCAAAGAGAAGAAGTCAGAATTTGATTAAGAATCAAATTCTTCCACACCTTCTTTTTCTTTCTTTTTTCACCTGCTCTTTCTTTCTTTTTCTTTTTTCTTCTTCCCTCCCTCCTTCTGTCCCTCCCTCTCCCTCTTTCTTCTTTCTTTCTTTCTTTCTCTCTCTCTCTCTCTCTCTCTCTCTCTCTCTCTCTCTCTCTCTCTCTCTCTCTCTCTCTCTCTCTCTCTTTCTCTTTTTGTCCTAATAATGCTGTTTAAAGAGCAACACTCATCATAGGTCACAAATTTGCACAATCTTATTTGGCAAAGTCAGGAGGGATGTGAAGACCAAGTCCTGGGTCTGGTTCAAGGTAGGATTAGATCTGTAATTGCAATTTAGACAATGGAAAAACATCACTGACAATAGTGGGAATACATGCTCAAACAGAAGCATGCTATGAGCAGAAAAGTAAATGCAATGTTTTTAAACTAGCCCAGTTAACGGGCTAACCACTGTTATCACCAGTTCACCTTACATTATCTTGTTTCAGCATTTGTTCATTAGGAAATTGAGCATAAGGGTTGATGATTTCTGGATTTAGAGGGCCTTGCAAGAAGTACAGAGAAATAACTACAAAATAGAAATGGTACTAAAATGAGAAACTATACCCATTGAGAAACTTGTTGAAACTCTCTCTGCATCTGGCTGAGGTCTCTCAGCTATTCTTCTAGAATTCCCTAATCTTCCAGGTTTTTCTCACACTTACAAGAATCCCCACTTTGACACTATGAAATGAATTCAGGGTCTGAAGGCTTGACTCTGCTTCCTGTTTGGCTTTCAGATAGTAGTACAAAACATGGGCCCAAAAGATGGACCAAGGATCTTTACTCTCCTTGTCTACAACACACGTCTCAGCTAGGATTAGATGTTCCCTATTGTTCTTTCAGCTATCTAACATTTGATCAGTCTATAAATTTGCAAAAATTGAGGCCCCTTTGGTCCCATTTATCCAAAAATGAATAAAAACAAAAACAGAAGACAGCAAAGACTGCAGAAATAACATTGGCAAATGTTCTGAAATTTGGTATGAAAAAAAAGATGACAACAAAACCTTTTGAGTAGATGAAAGAAAAGAGAAAGTAATATCAACAGTAGAAATTAGACCTCTCCAAAACCTCTGCAAGATTTACTTTGACACCTCCAACCCACTTGACCTCACATCTCTCTAGGATCTCCTTTCTTCTCCTCCCTCTACTTTCTCAAGCTCCCTTCCATTTCCCAACTCAAAGAGATGATGTTTATTTTATAGATTTTATCAGCTCTAGAAGAGTCTGCCCTTTACTCACAGAAAAATGTAGCTCGTAAGGCCCTTCTCTGCCACTCCTGTTAGTTTCTTTCAAATGACAAGAAAAGCAAATTCATAATTTGTTTTTCTATTTGGATGTACTTAACTGAAACCATTGGGCCTGCAAAGTGGGCATGTTTAAGAAAAAATTTATTTCTTTCCTTAGCTACTCATATGTACTAAAGTAGTTTAATGCTAAGCATGTCAGTAGTGAAATATGCATCTGATTTTTAAAGAATTAAAAAATTGTCATGGTTATGACTAGGAAGCAATTACCACTCAAACAAATGGCCCCCGTTTGTGTGAAATACAACAAAATCTCAGCCATATTATATTAAGCCAAAAAGTTAAATTTTATTGCATTAGCCATGCACATACTCATTTTGTACTTATTTCATTTTGTAAATGTATGCCATTTTAAGTGTTTGACATACATTACCCAATACCTTGGTGAAATTTTTCTTTTTTTAAATTTTGACAATATATATGTAAAAGACCTGCTGAAGTGCTTTGTGCTAATTTTGTTAATCCTTGTGTTTTAGAAAGCTAGTGGAAATCTTATCCCTTTCAATACTATTGCTGATCTTATTGAAGAACAGGTCTCTTTTTGTGATACTAGGGCTTGAACTCAAGGCCTTCACCTTGAGCCACTCCACAAGACCCATTTTTTGTGATAGAGTTTTTGGAGATAGAGCCTTGCAGAACTATTTGCCTGGGCTGGCTTAGAACTGTTATCCACTTGATCTCTGCCTCCTGAGTAGCTAGGATTACAGGCATGAGCCACCAGTGCCCGGCCAGGTCTCTTTTTTGACTCTGATGAAACACTTCCAGACTTCTTTTTTTTTATTATCATATTATTGTTGTACTGAGGGTGTATTGTGACATTTAAAAAAGTTCTTATCATAGTTGAATTCACCCCCTCCATTCAGACTTTTTATTTTAATAGGAACCCCATGTTTGCTAGGGTTGTTGAATCCACAGGATATGTCACCTACCCCTTGATTAAATCATGCCTGTGCTGAATAAAATCCTGTGGCTTTGGAAACATTTGGGATGGTCAAGGTATGGCATACTAGGAGAACTCAGTGGAACAGGGGCTGGCTGAGAAAGAAGTGAAGTCAATGTGCTCCTTCTAGAATCTCAAACAGGCAAGAAACCTCGAGGGTGTCATAAGCACCAAACAATTGGAGATATGTTTGAGTCTCCAAGATTTAACCATCAAATTCTGTTTAATCCCACATTGACCTCCACCCAGAATTTTGTTAGAACTAAAAAGAGCAGCTCATACCTACCAGCCTGTGGACTGATTCTTTGTTCCTAACAAGAACCTCTAACAGTTGAATATGCCCCAAGTATCCTTCTGACTGCCCATTTAGGTAAAGGGATTTAAACACATCCACCTTAGTAGACACAATTTACTCCTGAATTGAACACTAAAATATGATAAAATAAAGTGAAACTTCTACATGTTATTGTGATCATGGATAAGGAGATATTCTCAAATGTTCTCTTACCTTCACTGCTACCAAGATCTTATCCTGCTCAGGACAGAGGTTATAGCATTCAGCTAGGAAAACTTTTCCAAAAGCTCCTTCACCTAGCTCCCTTTTCAGAACAATGTTATGTCGCTTGATGTGCTGAACAACTGTAAAACAAACACAGAAATTGAAATTAAAGCATGTCAAGGTGAATGCAGAGAGTAGGGAGCTTGCAAGTCCAAGATTCTCTCCTCTGCAGAGTGAACTAAAGGAGAACATTGTCCATCTTCACAGCCTACCCCAAATGACAGGCAAGAGGTTTTATCTGCTTACTCTCCAGATCTCAATCATTGCTAGATCTAGCAGTTGGCTGAAAAATATCATTAATCAACTTTTAGATAGTAAACAGAGAGAAATGATAAGGAATTAACTTTAATGGTAGGCCTTTCATAAGTCAAATGCTTTGCGTCTATTTCTTGGTCATATGTCCAATGGGAAAGGCAGAGAGTCACCAGGAATTCCTCATTCTTTGCTAAACCATCTCCTAATGGAGAGAGGCTCAGCAGACACCAAGGAAAATGCAAAATCCTTAATTGCTAGTTAAGGCTTTGGCCTCACCCTATTTTTAGACTTTGAGTGACTTGGGCTAGACTATAATTGAGCCTCAGTGACATTTTCTGTTCAGATAAGAATTGTCTAGACTCTGTGCTTCCTTAGCCACTTTCTGAAAATCATATCTTGGTTTGACTCTCCAAAACCAAGAAGAGGCAAGAATAGATGAATCCGGTAAAGAGAGATTATTTATTTTTCTCTATAGTCTAGAGTGGAACTGGCCAAAGTCACTCAGTCAGACGCCTTTTTGGAGAGCAGGAGGCAGCGGTATAAGGTAGAAACCAGAGAAAGGCAGTACACAAAAGGACGGAGCTAACAGAGAAGACAAAAGGAGATTCTGAAGGACAGAGTGCTTACCACCCAGCACTTCAAATGTTGAGCGCCTTAGCATGGGAATTTTCCCCGGTCTCAGCCGCCATTCTTTGCTGAACAACTTGTCCCTGACTGGTGGTACAGTTGGCTCTGAATACCTACCAATTCCACATCTGTGGATTAAACCAACTTCAGATAGAATACGTTTTAAAAAAATCGTACTTGCCATTATTCCTTAAATAATACAGTGTCACAACTATTTATATAGCATTTACATTGTGTTACGTATTATAAGTAATGTAGAGATGGCTTAAAGAATTCGGGAAGATGTGTGTAGATTATATACAAATTCTATGCTACTTTATATAAGGAACTTGGGCATCTTTGGATTTTGGTATCCTGAATTTTTGACTGCCCTAGAACAAGTTCACATAGACAACCAGGGACTACTGTTTTAAAAAAAGGTTGTGATGTGCTCTAGAGCATGGAATGTGAAGCTAACAGCATTCTCTTAGCTCTTTCTCACAATCCCATGAAGTCTCTTTCTTCCTTGTGCTTGTAAACCAGGAAACAGTCTATAGGAATTTCAAGGATTTATGTCTAGGAATGGAGGAACTGAGATTTGAACTCAAGTCTCTCTGAATTCAGAGTCTTGTCTTCTACACCCTGAAGTCTCTTTTCACTTACAAATTGTGTTAGTCTTGACAAGATACTTGATAAACACTCAAGTCCTTACTCCCTCAGAGATCATTCCAGGAAAAATTATGTTGACCTTATGTTGCAGCATAGTGTTTTATTTTACATCTATAAGCTCCCTGAGGTTCAGCGAGAGCCCTATATAACCTTTTTCCTCGTGTGTGATGCCTTAAGTGCTAAGCACAAAGCAGATATTTAATATTGGGCGTATGTTAATAACCATTCTCTAATTTTTTTTCTTAATTGTCAACTGTATTACAAAAGCAAAAGAAAATATAAAACACACTTCTGCAATTTAAATAATAATAAAGTGAGTACCTATGAACCCACCATCTCATTTAAGAAACATAGTATCATTAGAAGTTGAGTATCCCTTTCTTGAAAAATTGTTGGGACTAGATATGTTTTGGATTTCAGATTCTTTTGGAGGGGGGATTTGAATATTTGCATATTCATAATGAGATATCTTGGGGATGAGAGCCAAGTCAAAATATGAAATTCATTTATATTTCATACGATTCTTATGCCTACATTGCCTCAGGTAATTTTATGCAGTATTTTTTAGTGTGCCTGTGTTTTGACTATGACAAGTCACATGAGGTCAAGTATGGAAATTTTCATTTGAGGGGTCATGTTGGTGTTTAAAAAGTTTTAGACTTTGGAGCACTTTAGATTTTGAGTTTGTGAATTAGGGGTGCTCAACCAGAAGTAGCTTAGAAGCATCACTGTGCTCTTTCCTGATTGTATCCTGGTCTCTCCTCCTGTTCTAGGGATAACCACCATCTTGAATTTTATGTTAATCATTTTCTTTATCATTTTGCTACCAGTGCTAGAATTCTAACAAGAGATTGTTCGGTATTGCCTAGTTTTGAACGTATGTCAGTGGATTCATACTGTATGCGTATATTCTTCCATATCTTGCACCTTCCACACAAGAATATCCTTGAGATGGTGTTACACTGTGTGTGTAGTAGTAATTAATATTCTGTAGAAGGATTATGCCATCATATATTTATGCATTCCATGTTGATGGATACCCCACACAGTTCCTTTTTGGATACAGCTTTATATAAAATTCAAGTGATGATTAAAGTTTTGCTTTAATGGGACTTTTTTCCTTGATAATTCATGTGCTTCTGATCCGTGAATGCTCTGTAAGCCTCTAGGAACTCAGGGTGATAAAAATCAAAAGGTCTTTTTATGAGCAACAATATTCATGAATATGAGAACATATATTAATTTCTCATGCTCAGTAGAGAAATGTTTTCATTAGGTAGAGTGCCCATATAAAGATACCAACATAATTCTCCCAGAGAATTACCTGCCCTATTTAAATCTAATATTTAACTCCTTGGTTGTCACATGTTCATTGGGAATTAAACTGTCACCTGATTTACTTGACACCCTAACCAGACCAAGGCAAGTATTCAACTTTTT
The DNA here is from genome assembly GCF_047511655.1 of Castor canadensis. Taxonomy (NCBI): domain Eukaryota; kingdom Metazoa; phylum Chordata; class Mammalia; order Rodentia; family Castoridae; genus Castor; species Castor canadensis. The sequence continues at coordinate 91,087,957 of NC_133398.1, forward strand.
TGCAATTGATTTGCACATTTTTTTCTTTTGATATTCCAAGCAGTAGAGAAAAAGCTGGTAGAAATAAGTTTTTAAAGCCACAATTAATTTCTTCATCTTCAAAACTATAAATTGTAAAACCAGTTTTCCCAGATTGACCTTAAAAGCAGAAAATGCATCTTTTCTTTAGGAAATGGGCTATTTGCATTGATTTACTTTGTTGTGGTTTAGAGCACAGATTATGTGAATGATGTTCTTTTCCAATATATTCCCTCTAAACAGAATAACTTTCTCCTTTATACTTAGGGGTACAGGTAATGACTTTGTATTTGTGTTCTCAGCAGAGTCTCACAGTGCTTTGCATACAGTTGGTGTTATATAAATATTTCTCAAAAAATGTTTGCTAGTAATTATAATCAGGTACTGTTTCATCATACTGTCTCAGCAGTAATGGTACTGAGTATCCAGGCAATGGAGCAGCCCAGTTCTTTAACATGCCAGGAGTGGGGAGAATATCTACTCTGAAGCTTCCTTATCATTGAGCTAGGAATTTCTTCGCATTTCCCTCCACAAGAGCATCAGGGCTTATTCCTACCTACCTCATTTACTATTTCCCTTGAACACCACAGGAAGTCTCTCTTCATCCAGCATTTCACCTCAACAGTGCTGTTATATGTTCCTGCCAATGCCCAGCCCTTCCAGTACCCTATGCAACTCTTAGCTTATGGTCTGTGTTTTATAGGCTCACAAGGGCATCCATTCCCCCTCCCCACCCCAATGGTCCTCTCAAATGGAGTCCATCCCCATCTCTTATCCCATTTGTCAGTACCTCATGCCTGCTTTTTGTCACTCCATCTCCCTCTTGCTACAGCCTCAGCTATCCTGAAGCATCTCTCAGGAGATAGTGTGTGCCCTCTGCTCCCTCATTGCAAACATTTGGTTACTCCTTTCACCCATTCAGTCCTGCCTCACACCTTCTTGCTCCATGCTCCTGGGGGCCTTTCTTCTCAGGGCCTGAGAAACAGAGGGGATCATCAACTTGCCTAAGCTACAGAGACACTGTCTACCCTTTATTCTGTCATCGTCATATTCTTTTCTTCTTCTTCTTCTTCTTCTTCTTCTTCTTCTTCTTCTTCTTCTTCTTCTTCTTCTTCTTCTTCATTCTTCTTTATTCTTCTTCTCTTCTTCCTTCTTCTTTCTCTTTCTTTTTTATTAATTATACAAAAATGTTTCATTGTAAATTTTCATAGATGAATATAAGGTACTGTGATCACATTCACTGCCTTTCTTACTCTTTCTTCTCCCTCCTCCCTGCCTTATCTTGTGTCTTTCAATACTGAAACTAAGAGGCCATAGTCATTGGAAAGTTTGATTTAACTGTTTGTATGTCATTAAGCTGACTTTTCCTAGTAGAAAGATTCTCCTAACTAAACAAAAATGGGGTAGGGGGGAACACTGATTTCCATTCTAGACAAGCTCCTTATCTCACTGTGGACAAGCTCCTTATCTCACTGTGGACCAGCACTTTGGATATCACTTTTAAAGTGCTCTATAAGCATTTGATTCATTTCATACAAAACATCCTGAGGTGAGTGTGAGGATTCCATGATAAATAAGCTGTTGTGTAATCATGGAAAATTCTTACAGGCTTTCTTTCTCTGTGATTAGTAAATTCTCTGCTCTTTACTTTAGGGACATGAGTGAAAATCACATCACACTCAAAGTGAAAAAGAGTAAAAAATTAAATAAGATCAGGAACTCCACCATAAATATCTTCCTATATTTGAAGGAAAACTCAAAACAATAGTTGATTTTTCAAAGAAAATTTTATAGAAAACTTCTCTTTTAAATTCACTCTACCCCTGTCCCCCAACACACACACACACACACACACACACACACACAAACAAGTATCAATAAGAGCCACAGGAAATACCGTACTAGGCTCATGAGGTCTGCATGCTGTTCTTGGAAGTGATGGAATTTTCCAAAGTAGAAATTTGATGACTTTAGTACTGCCTCATGAGCACCTGAACAAAGCCAATTTCTGGTTCTATATTAGCATCACGTTATGGTCACTGAAAAATGCATTGTGTCACAAAGTAGCTGCAGCAATTTGCAGAACTGTTTGCTGCTTGAGATTGTTTAAATTCAACTTCTGGTATAAGAAGTAAATATTTCACATATACTCACAGGCAATAGATAAAATATTAATGCACATCTATATCCATTACTACTAAATCTAAAACTAGTAAAAATATAAGTAAATAGGACTCTATCCACTAAAGTTCTTATAGGAAAGTCTACCTATAAGGACTTTCATAGAAATAAATTCTTAGTGCACTAGACTTGTCCTGCCTATCACATGGACCTTAAACCAAACACTTATTGAGTATGTAATATATGCCAATAACTAAGTGATATGAAGTTTAAGAGAAAAGTATGCTAAACTTTTGAATAGGAAGATAAAAAGCAGCACATGTAGGAGGCAATGTTTATGTCAGGAGCTCTCAAAAGTTTCTTCTGTTTCCTCACAGTCCAAATGCAGGGCTGTTGGCAGCTTTAAAGGACTGAACTTTGTGACAAGAAAATAACGTTCAGGTCTACACTCTGGAGTGAGGGTTGGAATAGTGAAGTGACATTCCCAGGGATATGGATGACAAACTAAGATTCAGGTCCTCAGCCTCAAAGAAGAGGGACCCTTAGACTGTGCAATTCAATTCTTTAATTGGGACATTAAAGTGAAAGCAGATATTTCATTTAGTAAATCTCTCTTCTACTAGAAATACTTCAAACACTCACATTGATCATGTGGAAGGAACCAAACATCTCAGAATAAAGTTCATTAGAAAACTGTCATTAAACATGAAACATGAATATGAATGGCAGATTGTAAAAGCTAAATATTTTGAGAAATGATTTTACTTGATTTAAAATATTATTAACATAATTTGTGTATATGGACAGCATTATTGAGCTAGGTAAAATCATTTACCTTATAAAATAAATTTACATGAGGAATAGAAACAATGTCTTTAAATTTCATCTGTTTTTATTAAGATATATCAGTGCTAAATTGAAAATGAATATAATTAAGACCACAGAGATAAAACACACCAAGACAAGGGAAGAACAAATATTCATTTAAAAAAGTAATACAATGATGAAATAGAGCATGTAACAATACCAAGCCAACTGTAAGCACTTTTCAGAAAAAAAAAAAGTGCATTATGATCACTGAATGAGGTCAATAGCCACATTTATTTTACAAATGACACCACAATCAATTGACTTACATGTGGTCATAGAGCAATCTACTTACTTATCCTTTTCCAAGTACTATTTCCAACAAAATGAGGAAATAAGGAGAGAAGAGGCCACCTAATATGTGCTGAATTGCTATTATGAGCCAAAGAATATGCGGAGAGACTTATAAGAGTCATCAATCTTCATTGCAATCTGGTAGGGTATTCTTATCTCCATTTTCAAATTAAAGAAGAAAGAGGGGGATCAGATGAGCTAAATAACTCATTCAGAAGTCTATAATTAGTAAAGGAGGTTTTGAATTCTTTCCACTACAACACTGCTTCAGTCTTTTTATGAAACACAAAGTGAAAGCGAAAGTATGAGTTTCACTTTGCCTACTTAGGGAATCATGGGCCTATTTTTATCAGTTTAGTTCAGCACACCATTATTAAGCACCTACTACTATTTAAAATGCCTGGGCATTCTTCTAGGACACAGAAAAGGCAGAGTAAAACAATCCTTTTCCTCAAGAACTCAGAGCCACTTACTCACATTTTTTGTTTCATTCACAAAAGATTTTATGTACTCTATAAAGCATGAAGAAAAGCAAAAATTTTACTAACAACTCAAGTCAAGTGAAACGCAATAGAAAGGTAAGACAAGGCACTGAGTAGAAATGCAAATATGCAGATTCTAAGGTCCTATGTGTTTATTAAATGTACATGATATTTCACTCTAAGTTTCTTTACTGGGGAGGTCAAAGACAAACACAATAATTTACAAATTTTAGACTGTCCACAAGTAAAAGTGTAGACATTCCTTCTGGGAAGTAAGATTCCTCCTGGCAGTTCATTTTCAAAGAAATAAATCAAAGAGATTTTACACAGGAGATTGGCACCATGATCCTCAACAACATCCCCAGAAAGAGTAGTGAATTTTCTAAGAATATTCCCTATGGCAGAGCCCAATAAGAGATGAACATATGCCACAAAAGCCACCCTCAGCCAAAGCACTACACAGGGAGTCCACAGCTCCTAACATCATAATGGCATAAAAATAAATGCCCGTGGGCATACTCAAGAATGCTTTGGGCACGAAGTTGACGAATGAATGCAATTTCCCTGAATCCACTGCTGGGCCTAAAACACATTAGGCAATCAAAGCTATCTTATGAATAAGTAATAACATGAACATGTAAAAAATAGGTGAGTTACTGAGCAAGAGAAAAGAATGGTGGGAAACAGGGCATTAAAGGTGGGGGAAGACACAAGAATGAGGAGAAAGAAAAGTCCAGCATGTATTTAAGAAACAATGATTTGTCTCAGATTTTCCTGGAGAAGAGCATCAGGTGATATGCTGCAAAAGGAGAAGTGGGCAGGGTCATGGAGGGTCTTAAATATCTCATAAAATGGTTTAGACAAGTTCTGGCACTAATAAATAGGGACTGTGAGCAAATTACTTCATTGTTCTATGCCTCTGTTTCCTCGTCTTTAAATGATGGATTTGAGGCTAAACAGCATCTTAGCACACGTGTTCCACAATCTGTGAGTTCATGATTTTCTTTCTATCATCTATCTATGTATCTATCTATCTACCCATCCGTCTATCTATCTATCTATCTATCTATCTATCTATCTATCTATCTATCTGTCTGTCTATGTTCTAGGGAGCTAAGGAAAACCTTTGAGAATGGGAGACAGGAAAGGACACATCTATAGAAAGATTGCTCTTGCTGTGGTAAAGCTGGAGGCAGGGAAACCATTTAGAGAGCAGCTGTAGCCCCATTCTCACAAGGCTGGTGCTGGGTTAAGGGTAGGCTCCATCCAGTTACTTATCCATCTTTTCTTTTCAGCCCCTCATCTTAGCCATTAGAAATACAGAGCTCAGCATGACTTATTGTCATTGGAGGTGCTGTCCACGGCCAAATGGAAAAGAACATGTCACCAAGGACTAATTGTCAGAGAATGACTGTGAGAAAGAAGAGAAAAAGAGAAGACCCAAATGGACATATCAGAGGCAGGAGACAGGGCTATGGCTGAGGGGTGCAGAAGGCTCTGCTGTGGGCAGAGCAATGAAGAGGTAGAGGTGGTGGACGGAGACTGCCCTTGTGGGAGGTGGAGGGGAAGAGGGGCAGGAGCAGCCTAGAGATATTATGTGACTCCAGAGGATGGGAGTTAGGAGGGGTTAGGTCTTATGATGTTTTGTAGGTTGGAAATAATAATAAAGGGTGAGAAATTAAATATGCACCAAATAAAAAAGGTGAAAGAAGGAAGGAAGAGAGGCAAAGGCGATATCATGGGGGAGAACCCTGCAGCAAGTGCAGAGAGTATATTGGTGGGATGTTGCAGAAAACTTTGGAAACAGAGAAATTTTAAATGAGCTTCCCTCTGAGGTCCTCAACCTTGAGTCTCATCACAGCACTGGTCCACTAAAGAAGTGAGTGGGCCTTCCAGCCCCCTGAAGAGTATATTGATAATAGCCATACTAAGCTTTCAAGCTAAACCTTGCATCAGGGGCAGTGATGGACAAGGAGAGGTCACCAGGTATCCTGTCAGATGCCTCATATAACAGCCAATGACAGAAAATTCCCCCTTTATCACTGGACCAAATGCTAGCACTAAACAAGAGCAGGTGGCAACAGGGTTTAAGAGAGCTGGGCTTCATGTAAGCAGAACTTTATAGCAGATAAAGCAACAGAGTTATTTGAAGTCAAATTCCCACAATTTCTTGGTGGGAACAGGCAAGTGGGGGGGAGAGCCCCAGAAATCTTTCAAGCTGTTAGACTGAAAGGAACACCACACTTCAAAATACACAGACGGTACATCCTTCGCTTTGACATCCCCTAACAGCCAAAATTATATCTGTTCTACACTCTGGCATGTGGTAGAATTGGATTGATTTGCCCTGACAGCTCTCCCTGCTGGAACAATACTTGTCAGTCACCCCGGCAATGTTTGTATTTTCAAGAATCATTATGCAGAGTGATTGTACAAAATTCTGGCAGGTGAGCCAGACAGTCTTATCTGCCTAACCCTCTGACTCTATGTCCCTGGAAGCTGAAGTTCTTTTTACTCCTGTGGCTTAAAAACTTGTCCTTAACACTCTGCTTACCATCCCCTTTCCAAGCTGTCTGCAGAAACCTCCATTTGTAAGCTCTACACTGGTGTCTGCTTTATAACTCAGTTCTTCCATTCAAGAGCCCTCCCCATGGAAGCTTTCCTTCCTTCACAGGGTGCAGGGCAAATAGTGCTCTCCATGGGGGATGAGATACTCACTCATCTGCCCTTAGGTTCCTAGACCCAACACTACTAAAGTTTTCTGATTGGCTTCTGCAAAGTTAGTTGATCTTGCCAATGTGCCTCCAAGCAACATCCCCATTGCAGAAGAAATCTTTTGTTTTTGTTGGGGATATTTAAGAAGCCACCCAGTTGTTGTTCAAGGGCTTCCCTGACCTGTGTCTTCATTAATGAGCAGTTTATTATTGAACATCTTCTCTGTGCACACACTCTGGTGAGAAATTTGACAGCAATGCTGTCAGAATGTGATAAATGGTGATGAGAGGTCTGTGAAAAATGTTATATAACTGGGCAACTCAGGAAACTCTCCCTGGTCAGGGTCACTGGTGCCAACTTTAGAATATCAAGTTGGAGCCTCTATGAGAAAAATTCTGAACACTAGGCAAAGGGGAAAGAGCTTAGCTTAATAACGAATGGGAAGCTATGGGCATTTTATTAGTTCTAGGACTCCATGTCAGCTTTCTGGGCTGATTTCTCTGGTTGTGGACTCTGCCCCAGCTCCATAGAAAGGTAGATGCTCAGTTGGGCTCCTAACCAATGATATGTGGCTGAGATCTGAAAAATGGGAAGTCATAGATTTGGAGGTGCATCCCAGATATTTTCTGTCTGTGAATGGCTTTATATCCAGTCAGTATGCAGAGCAACAGAGATCTGTGAGTCCCTCTTTAATATACTTATGTGAGCACTCATTTTAAAGGTAATGTCCTTAAAAGATTTTTACAATACTCTCAGAATATTTCAAACCAACAAACTCCACCTCCCTTCACCATTTAAGCATGCATGTGAAATGAGCTATGTATGGTAACGTAGAAGATTCAAGAATTAATGAGAAAAGGGCGGATTCAATTGCCATTCATGGCACATCAGCTTGTGGTAGGCATTGCGTTGAACATTTTGCCTACATTCTTTCTTCAAACATTCTGATCGACCTAGGGAGAAACACCATTGTTTCCACTTGGGAGATATGGGAGTCAAGTATCAGAGATGTTAAGTAACTTGCCCAAAGCCACACACCTGTAAGCTACTAAGTTTGACTTTAAACCCCACACAGTCTTCCCCAATAGAACATAGTTACTTTCCTCCCTAATAGACTGGCAGTCTAATAGGGAAATGAGACAAATAACAGTTGTGGAAAGCAGAACATACTGCTATGACAGATTTGAAACATACAGGGTTAAGAGTGATTAAACAAAACAACCAATCCTTTGATTATAGGGCCTAAGATTGCAGAATGTGTCCTTTGACTTTTCCATTGTAAGCTGAGCAGGGATTGAAATGTTCGTTGGAAAGAAGAACATTGTTGGACATAATGAATTATGACATTTCCAGAATGCCAGGATGCCATGACTCAATCACATGCTGAACTTTCTTCATGTGAAGACATGTCTGCATTAAACTCCAAAATCTGAAAACTATTTAGGTTGAAACAAATGAAATTTTCATTCATGCCTGCCGAACCCAGACAACTATTGGTTATTTCATCTGGCTCAACCTAATGTATTGCTAGATCTTATTTTTGTACGCAGAGCCTCTAAATTTTAGAAAAGAATTCACATTTTTTAACCTTTAAAAAAATATTGGGGAAAGCAATATATGCTTTTGGTAATAAAGTAAATAGCAACAAAGAGCTTGAGATGTACAGAACATGTGTGCTTCCATTCTGCTCCCTTCCTTCATTCTAACTTCCCTGGGCAAACAATTTGAATCAGTTTCATTTTTGGTTTTCTGGAGCCTACCTCCATGACCACAGTTAACATGCTTAAACCTTCTGTTCCTGTTTTCCCAGTTTAAGACAACTTCAACTTCAACTCACTGACTTACCAGCACAAAACATGATGGTATCACTTGCACTATGTCCCATTGAAGGACTAAAGGACGGACTGCAGGAGGTCCCAAAAGGTGAAAAGTGATCAAGGAGATGCCTTTCCTTTCCAGGAAACCTCTGTCTGCACCTGAGAGACATCTCTGCCCCCAGGCAATGCAAAAAAAGGCTATAAAACCCAATCCCCAACCTGACCCAAGAGATCACTGGTTTCCGGTCCCCCTGCATTCTCCAATATGCAATCTTTCTCTTCTCTTCTCTACAAATAAAATCTTTCCGACCTCTGCTGTTGGAGTCCGCCTGTGCTTTCATCCTCAGAGTGGGCTCAAGAACCCTGAGCACCTGAAATTCCTGCGAGTGTCATCCCTGCATAACCATCTCTTCCCAACAGTTGAGAGTTGTGTTATTTTGTATTCTTCTAGTGATTATCTATCATACTTACATTGCTATTCCAGCCAGTACCTGATATTCTTCTGGACATGATGAACATGTTAGTACGTCTAAATTCCCTTAACTCCAATTATCTCCCATATTCTTTTTACCTTTACTATGATATTACCAAAATTGTTAACATTTATGTTCAGCTTACAATACGATGTGATTAGGTGTCATGATTCTAAAAACTGAAAAGCAATAAACAGAATTCATATGAACACATCCAGTTCAATACCACATTCCACGAGGCTAAGTAGGTGCTAGGACTGTGCTTTCTCTCCCATGTATCTGAGGTCATGCCACTTGAATCCAGAGGGGTGCCTCTAACATTAAGTTCAAATGGTTCCTCTTTCCTAGCATCAAGATTTTCTGAGCATCTAATTCAAGTAGGTAGTTTTTTCATTTATCCTGCTGGCACTTAGAGGGCTTCTTAATCTGAAATCTGGGATATTGACCAACATGTGGAAGTCATCTTCTGATTGTTGTTTTCTTTGATAGCTTGCTCCTTATCATTTTTTCTCTGTTCTCATTATTATCTGGAAGTCTTAACTGTCATATGTCATACCACTCATGAATTGGAACTATTTCTCTTATTTTTTCTTCCCCAACTTTCTCTGTCTCTGTCTTTCTGCTCTTTAGTCTGGGAAATCTCTTGATCATCTTTTAAACTTGCAATTGAAACTTTTACTTTAGCCATCATATATACAATTGCTATGAATTTTTTCTATTCGCTACAGTTTTCTTTTTACAGCTACCTGCCTTTATTTTAGGGATATAAAAATCTCAAATCAGAGAATTTTTTTCTCTTAAATTCTCTTTTATTCTTGAAATACTTCTGTTTACACCAAGGTCAGTTTTTCTCTTACCTTTTCTTTCAGGTGTTTATTGTCCTCACATGCATAGTTGATCTCAAATCCTACTAAACTTAAAAGCTAAAGATTGGGTAGTTGATACAGGTTTCTTGTGCTCTTATGTCTATGCTTAGATCTGGAACTACAATGCCTAGGAAGTATGGCTAGGAACTGGATCACTCTAGGATACACAAATAGACAGGCCTTGCTCCAGAGTGAGTAGGCAAAGTGGAACAATATTCTGAGACTCCAGTAACCCAGCCTATTAGCCAACTTCCTCTAGAACAATTTGTCAATTTCTTCAAAAAGATATTTTAGACTTGATACTCTGGCAGACTAGAGGTAAAGGAGTATACCAACAATCTAGTCATCTCTCCGCATTTTTAAGTCCACTGTGTTCAATCCAGTTCCAAACAAGTGCTGCTGGAAATCTCCACAGCAGAGTGTTCTCAAACAGGCTGCCTAAAGACCCTAAATAACCTATTCATTTAATATGTGAGGACAACAGGACACAAAGTGCTAAGTTCTCAGAGTTGAGATAAGACCCAAATCCATTTGTTTACCCTTAATTCAGTGCCATTTTCACTGTATTCTGACCCTTTTCATTTTAAACATTTATTAATCAAATACAGTGATATATAGCTCAGAAGTGTAAATATAGAGGAATATAGGGAAGAAAAAGGCTGTAGGAAATCAATGGAATATTACTATAGCCTGTTCCCAGGAAACAAGTTCCCCTTTCCCTAAAGCTACTAGATTTATTTCTTTTGTCTCTTGCCTATTTACACCCTCTATGTTTGATGAACTGCAAAGCCCTAGGCGTGAACTCATGTCAAGAAGGATTGTTGCTGAAGGCAGTTTATGAGTTGAAAGCAGATTTATAACGTGAGAGTCAAATGGTGCTTCAGTTCCTTTCCTCTCTGTCTTTTGATAAGGACTTGTTCTGTGTGCTTCTGTCAGCTGGGAGACTTCCAAACTTTGCAGCCAGTGCTGTAAATTCCTCTTGGAGAAGACAATGATAAAAAGTATACTACTAAGACACAGCTATCTAATCCCACTGGTTCAGAAAGGAGAGAATTACTCCACACACTTGGCTATGGGGTTCTGTTGAGATTCTGTAGTGGGTCAAACAAATCCAACTACTGCTGATTCTTCAGGTTTTATGACTAAGTCACTTACAGAAATTGTCTTTTCCCAGGAGAACTTCCTCTGTTATGAGGAGAACTACTAAATGAATAAAAATTCTGTTCTTGCATGTTACTATGAGCCACTGACATCTGGGATTGGCATGGTCTAAAGAATTAAAGTGGCTCAAATATTCTGAGTAGGTTATATTGAAGAAATTCATCAACAATAAGTCAGTGTTAAATTATATGGTATGGTGAACCTCAGAAAGTAATCAGCAGATGGCACTTTGTCCCTGTGGGTATAGCTAAAAAACCAAAAATCCAGTGCGTCAAGCAGCACTTGTTCGAATATAATAGAATTTCATGCTGGTAAGGTAAGAATTTCTTTTGCCACTTACCCATAACAATGAAATGACAGAGTTAGCTATCCTAACCAATGAGATTTCTCAATAAATTTCTGAAAAAGAGATGACATGTATATAGTTGCATAAAACACAGTGGAAGAATCTTCATCTCAGCATATCCTGCCCAGTGGAACCTGGAGTGATTTCAGGTTGGGGCAGCAAGCACAACACAAGGGAGAAAGAATAGGAAAGGATTTAAGCAGAGGTAGGATAACATATACTCCTACCACCAGTCCAGAAGAGTATCAAGTAGCCCATTATTTATGTTGGCCAAAAAAAAGTCACAACCCTGTCTGGAACATGGGTAGACAAACATTAAGGAGAATCTGACTTCTCAGGAAGTTGGAACTGTCTGCAAAAGGCCTGACATTAGACTCAGTCACTGCTCTGATCCAAGATCCCCCATATAACAGTACTTCAGTCAACCAACAGTAATGACTTCTTGATCTATAATGGACTGCATGTACCACAGGGGTCCCATAAGATTAGGAAGAGCCAAAAACTTTCTTGCCCAGGGACCTCATATCCTTCATACATATGGACAATGCACTATTCACTTGTGGGTGGTGATGCTGGTGTAAATGAGCCTACTGTACTGACAGCTGTATAGAACACAGCACATACAATTAGGCACAGTACATAATACTTGATCATCATAGTCAATGACTTTTTTAATGGTTTATGTATTTTCTATACTACTTATCCTTATTTTAGAGTATAATCTTTCTACTTAAGGAAACAGATTTGCTGTAAAACTGGTTACCATGTTATGCTGGCAGAGGCCTCATACATCTTGTGTTCATCTTCTCTCTCAGATGCATTGAATGATTGACCTATTCTATCTAGGTTTGTCTAAGTACACCTTGTGATGTTTGCACAATGACAAAATTGGTCAATGCATCCCTGTCATTAGCGACACATGACTGTTTGTAAGAAACAATAAAGTATTCCTTATACTTTGTCCCTATGCTTAACAATGTGCACATGATGATAACATGATAAGCAAGAGTGAGATCCTGGTAAGCCCAGATGAAACTGCACTAGCTATACAGGAAGCAATGGAAAAGAAGGAGGAAAAGTGAAAACCATGAAGGAAAGTGTTTTAAGGGCAGAGGCCCTGGTGGTGAGGGGGGAAGCAGAGTAAAAACTACAGTGATTTACAGGCAATGGTTAAGAGGCAGACTAGAAGCCTCAGTTCAATCACGGCCATCAACTAACTACATGACTTGCAGCAATTCACTTAATGTATTTGTTCGCTTCGATTTATTTCCTCTCCTTACAAAATGGGAATAAATGTACCTGACCCTGACAACCTCATGGGGCACAACTGAGAACAAAACAGTATTCTAAATAAAAAGCACTCTGAACAATGAAATGCACTATAAATGTTATATGGCATGACCACTGCTATGTAGCAGTTTGGCACTCAAGATTACACAGTGCCTCACAGATACATTTTATTGGTTTAATTTAATGTTAAATATTACAGACAAACCGCAATAATAATGGGGCCTTCTGTTCTCAGAGCACTTTAAAGCCCATAAAGAATCCTCACATGCTATTTTATTTGGGCACTAAAACAACTCTGTGTAACAGGCTGTGAAAATATTCTGAGTTCCATTTTACAGCTGAGGAAACAGAGGCTTAAAGAAATCAAAGGGCTCATCCTCATCTGCACAGCCTGACCTGCTACCTGGTTGGATGTCAAGTTCAATGCTAAGAACAAGGAATGAAATGCAGGCCCTTTTATGATAAATTTATGTCACTAAAGTTGCCTAGTGGCATAGTAGGCACTCTGGAGACTAAGAATTAAGAAAGTAAAAAAAAAAAAATCATTGTAGCGATAAAACTTGTAGGTAAGATATTAAATCAGTTTAAGAACGCTAGTGCAGAAATAGTGTCAAGCACTTACCTACTGAAGTGATATGAACTTAAGACAGAGTTGATGTGGATGATTAACCATTAAAAATGTATTTATTTGAGTGGGTGGAAGCAAAAGAGGGGAAAGCTGCAGAAGCATGAAGGCAAGGTGGTAGGACTGGGATTGTTTTACTTAATCAGATGTGTGAAGAGGGGAGGGGGACAGAAGTCTCAATGTACATTTACAAAGATGAGTGGGACCAGATCATAGAAAACTTGAAGATGGGATGGGAGGGACACCTAGATTACATCATATAAGCAGATGAGAGCTACTGATGGCCTATGAACAAGGGACAGGAATTATATAAGTAGCATAAGGTCTGGTGAGAATATGAATGGTGTATTGAATGAAAGAGCTCAAAAGCCGAGAGAGTACTAAGAGGTTGTGCTAATAAAAGCATAGTTATGAAGTTCTGGATTGCAGTGGTAGCAAGGAAAACAAAAGGAAAGCTATAAATCCAAATAGCCAAGTTATTTGATAATCAGAACAAAAGAATTATTGACTCAGCTACAGTACTTCATATGACTCTCAGAAACACAAATAGCTTTCTCAATCACATTTCCCCTTAGCCACACTGCCAAATTAAATGATCCACAGTTGCCAAAGCAAAGAGTTCATTAAATATCACATAAATTTGTCATAAAAGGGTCTGTATTTCATTTCTTGCTTACTAGCCAAGAATTCTCAGCAGTAAGAGGATGGTACCCATGAATAAATGCTATTTGGATCACCTTCAGGCTCCCCTAATACATATACCTACGAATTCATGCCATATGAAGCCCTGCATCTAACGCCAGAGATGTTGTCAAGTGTCACCTTTCACTGGACCCATATAGCTTCAGGAGATGAAAACAAGGATAGGGATCAGAAGCAGATGCAAAGAAGAGCCAAGTGTATGAAATACACTCAGGGAGCTGAGGGATATGAATGAGTGTAGCAGGGGTGGATAGGGCTTACCTAAGGTGTGTTCCTTGGAATTCTTATGTTGGAACCTTAATCTCCAAGGTCATATGTTAATGATATTCAGAGGTGGATCTTTGGGAGATAATAGCATAAGATGAAGGTGGAGGTCCCACAATGGCATTAGTGACTTTATAAAAAAAAAAAAAGGAGAGAAGACATGAGCTAGTATACTTGCTTCATCTCACCTTGGAATGCACTCTGCCATTTTATTATGCTGTAAGAAGGCCTTCACTAGATGCTGTGCAGATGTCAGCACCCTGCTCTTGAACTTCTCACCCTCTAGAACTATGAGACAAATAAGCATCTATTCTATATAACTCATCTGGTCTCAGGTATTTTATAATAACACAGAAAATGGGTTAAGAGATACAGAGCCTAGATCCTAATACCTTGATTGCTCAACCCACCTTAAGTCTTAATGCACAATGCTGCCTTTCTAACACCTATTATCTGAAACCATATCCCAAAGTATGAAGGCTAATGCCTAAAATTGGTTGCCTTCCTTTGCTTGGCAGGGGGGTTTATAAATATGATGACATTGGTCCATACCTACAGTCTCCATGTTTATAAGTGAGTTTTAGTTAAAACTAACTTCCTCCTTAAATTTCAACAGCAGAGTTGTACCTTCTACTCGCTCTTTATTTTGGCATGTGGGCATTATAGACATAGACACACCAGCCACCTCACCTCATGCACTGCACTGACAGCTGCTTGCCAGTCAGTGAAGTCACATTACTCTGTCACAGGGATGTGTGAAATAAGCTTCTTCATAGGTGGGCAGAAACATGCATGATGATCAATGCAAACAGGGTTTTTCTCTATTCCATGCCTGGCTGTGTTGTTGGCTCATTGAGGAGAGGTGTGAACAAGCTTCACTGGGTACAGAACTGTGTTTAGGAAAAGCACTTTCTTTTTATTGTCATTATATGTGATAATAACCACCTGAGACTGTCACTGTTGGATTTATGCTGATTGGACAAAGCAGGCTACCTGCTTTTGTCAAAATCCAACAAGATACCTTCCTTTTACTGTGGAAATGTCAGCAGCAATTACATAAACAGTACTCCTAGACAAGCACACCAGAGTTAGAGCCCTTCCAAGGGCTTGGAAGGCTGGGGAAAAGCTCAATCACTGTCACAGTATCTTAAAGCACCTCAAAGTATCTCCTTAGAGTCGGTTATTTTGATACACCATGCTAAGTGGCTGCTATTGCAGCCAAGGAGTTGCCCAGCCAGGTGCTCCTTCTACCACACAAATTTATGGGCTGTCATTCCACCGGAATGATCTCTATCCCAGAAATAAGGACTGAAACCCACTCCCTGAAATCTTAATGATATCATTTCATAGCAATTCAGTACTCAATGAAAAGAAGGACTTTTGAAAAGGGGATATTATTTTGTGTCAAATGCACTTATATAATGCCCGATGGTATGCAAAGAATGGTTTGTCTCATGTGACATCATTAGACTAGCTGTGAGGACTTCTATGGCCCCTCTATCCAAAACCAACAAAAAACAAATAGCAGGCTTGAGTGTTTAAATAAGAAATGCACAGTACAGTGGGAGGAGAACTACAGGACACTGGAATAGCAGGAGACTCTGGAAGGCTAATTAGCAGGACCAGGAGAAGGGAGTGTGACAGACTTGAGCACCCAAGTGAGCTGGCAGCCCTAACTAATTAGCAACAATTAATTTTATGGTAGGAGCAAGAACACATGTATTATGTTCTATAAACGCTTAATAGATGTCACCATAAATCACTCCCATCTCTCCCCTGAAATTCAACTTGCAAGCAGGCTGACTCAAAATCTTTAGGAATTAACAAAATTGACCAGCAAAGCCTTGGATCTTTTTCTCAAAGAGAGAGATTTTTTTTTCTCTGCCACTTGGTTTTCAACTAATTTCTCTTATATCCCAGGTGAGCTGCAGTAGACTTATCCACACTTAGGCCTTGGACTGGGATCTGATTAAGGATCTGATTAACCTCAGGGGTGCTCAGCACTCCAGACCTGATGGCCTATATGTCTGGAACAAATGAACTCCTGGGTTGAGCCAGAGGACAAGTATCTTCACATATGTCTCTTCCTAGCAATTGGTGGAGCCTGCACACAACATTTTGTTGAGAAGAGTGGGGTTTAATGGGTAACAGTGCCATGATCAATGAGTGATGCCTGCTGGGAACTAGGTTGAGAGGCACTGGTGGTTTGGATCAATGCTGGCCTCTAACTCACTATACAGCACCATCTGGCCTCAAACTCAAGATCCTCCTGCTTCAGCCTCTCAAGTGCTATGAGGACAGATGTGAGCCACCACACCCAGCTAAGTTTAAAGCAATTCTTATCAAATTATCAATGAGAATTTTTTAGATATTGGCAACATTGTTCTAAAATGTATAAAGAAGTACAAAACACATAGGAAAGCTAAAAACAATTTTAAAAAGAAGAAAATCAGAAGGATCACTGTATTTGATTTTAAAACTTATATAGCTAAAATCAATAAGATTTCATGCTATTGTTGGATGAATAAATACAGAAATCACTGGAACAAAATAGAAAATCTAGAAATAGACTTGCACAGAAATACCCAACTGATTTTTGACAAGCATGCAAAAGTGACTCAATGGAAGGAAAAATAGATGTAGTGGGTTTAATTTTGCCCCCCTTTTGCTACATCATCAGAATGTGATCTTAATTGAAATAAGTGTCTTTACAAGTATAATTAATGTAAGATTCCCAGATAGAGATAGCTTGATTTAGAGTGGGCCTTAAGTCCAATGACAAGTGTCTCTACAAGAGACAGAAAAAAAGAGAGACAGACACGACACAGAGAGAGCAATATGAAGATGGAGGCAGAGATTAGAATGATGAGTGTACAAGCCGAGAACCACCAAGAATCTCTGGCAGCCTCAATAACTGCAAGAGGCAAGGAAGGATTCTCCCCTAGAGCCATTAGAGGGAACGTAGTCCTAGTGAAATTGGTTTCAGGCTTCTGGCTTCCAGAGCCATGGAAATACATTTATGTTGTTTTAAGCCACCAAGTTTGTAGTAACTTAGTCCTAGGACACTAATGCCATAGCCTTTCAAGAAGCTGTCCATGAGCAATTGAACATCAATAGGCAAAAATTTGAAACTTGAGCTAAATATCATACCTTTACAAAAACTAACAAAAGATGAATCATAGCCTTAAGTATAAAGCATAAAACTATAGAACCTTATAGAAACTAACATAAAGACAATCTTCAGAACCTAGAGCTAGACACAGCATTTCCAGAGATTTGGCAACAAAAGCACAATTCTTAAAAGGAAAGTTAATTAATAGGACTTCATCAAAATAAAAAATCTTTATTTTAAAAATATCTTGTTAAGGGGATGAAAATATTGATAAGCCACCTATATGACAAAAGACTAGTGTGTAGAATATATAAGGAGTTCTCAAAACTCAGTTAGAAGATGGACAAAATGCATAAAGAAACAGCTCACTGCAAAGTATCTACAAATGGCATGGTGAATAAACACACAAAAATTTGTCTTAAATAATTAGTTTAGGAAATGAAAAGTGAACGTATAAAGAGATGACACTGCACACCTATCAAAATGGCTAAAATAAAAAATAGTGATAACACCAGATTCTGATGGGATGTCAAGAAACTTGACCACTCATACATTGCTGTTGGAAATATAAAATGGTACAGTTACTCTAGAAAATATTTTGGTACTTTCTTAAAAAAAACAACAAAATGAAACAATTAATTACTGTATCACCCAGAAATTGCAGGCATAAACATTTATCACAGAGGAATGAAAACTTATGTTCCTATAATATACAAAAATGTTAATATCACCTTTATCTACAATAGCCCAAAGCTAGAAACAGCTCGGATGATTTCAATAGGACAATGGTTAAACAAACTGTGATATATCTATCTCATGGACTACTAATAAGCAATAAATAGAAATAAATTATTGATGTACCCAACAACCTGGATGAATTTCAGAGAATTAGGCTAACAGCAATTTTTAAAAAATTTAAAGTTACATCCTGTAATACTTATATGTGTATATAACATTCTTGAAATGACAAAATTATAGAAATAGAGAGTAGATTAGTGACTGCCATGGGGTGATGGACAGGAGAGGAAAGTACATGTGGCTATTAAAATAAAAAATGAAGGATCCTCATGATGGAAAGGTTCTGTACCTTGACTGTCTCAATGTCAATATACTGGCTGTGACATTGTCTATAGTTTTACAAGATATTGCCATTGGGGGAAACTGGGCAAAGGATACATGGGGTCCTGCTTTACTACTTCTTGCAACTCCACATGTGAATCTACACTTATTTCAAATAAAAGTATAATTTTACATGTAATAAATGTGCCTTGTGCCACTGGATATGTTTTTAATGCAAATAAAGGGCATCACTTGCTTATAAGGTACAGTTTGCCACTAAATGCTACCATTCATTGCTAACAGTTATGGATTTGGTCCCACCTGCATCATAAGTGAGCTCCTCAAGGGCCTGGATCATGTATTATTTATCCATAATTTCCCACAGTGCCTAGCAAGCACCCTGCTATGTAATAAGTGCTCAATGTTTGTTGACTTAGTGTTCTTATCAGCAATGGATGTGCATCTGTATTATACACTGTTAAAACACTGCTTGCAGCAAATGAGGAAAAAATTAAAGAAATATGTCATCAGGTAAATTAATGCCATCTTTAGAAAAGTAATTAGATTGCTTTGTTTTCTTTTAAACTAGAGTTCTGTGTATTTGGTTTTTTCCCTTTGTTTTGTGTGATTACAAAAGTAATAGATGTTTAGTATAGAAAAAATATAAATTCTATAACGTCATAAAGGACTTTCATTTTAATAGCTAAAGGAGTCACTTCTACTCTGACATCATATGCGTCCCAATCATCTGACCTCAGCTTTCCTGTTCACTGAGTCATGCATTCATCAGATTCAGGTTGAGGATTTGTCAGGGGCAGCCATACAGAGGAAATCCTACTTCCAACATTCTCCTACAAATAAAAGGGACTCCTTTATTTGAAGGGACCAACCAGAGAACACCTGTTTCTTTTTTTGATATCCAGTATTAGAATATCTTCAGTTTTCCATGCTATGACATCTTTAAAGGGCATTTAAAAATGTGTTTACCCTGGTAAACACAGCTTAGTATTTCCCTAGCACTAAGGGATTCTCAAGGACATCTCCAGGGCACATCTCCTGGTCTGACAGCACAACCAACAGAGAAGGCATGAAACAGCCAATGGGTATCAGATGACCTTCATGTAGGAAGTAAGTTGGAAATTCAGAAACTCTAAACTTGAACAAGGCATTCAAATATACTCAAATGCATTCGGAAAAAGACTACAGCAAGGAGACTTTGGCGTCTAGAACCACCTTAATTTATATCAGATCTATATTCTTGGAAAAGTTGGAAAAAAGAAAAACAAGTTGTTATTCTTTTCTAAAAATTAATGTCTCTAAAGACAACCAGGCAAAGTGCATTATTTCCATTGCCTGGTATTTGTTGGAAATTTTACCTACAAACTTGAGCAGAATGAGGTAAAACTTTTGGAATTTTTCCAGGCAGGTTCAAAAATATGTGTACCATTTTCTGTTTCATATTTTGAAAGAGAAAATAACTAACTCAGAGAGTGTGTTTCTGATTCTTTATTTTTAATGCTGACGATCAGCAACCAAAGAATCTAGATTTTTACAAAATGCCAAGTGGAGGGGAATTCCAAGATGGCGGCTAGAGGTAGGAAGCAGAAAGCGACCCTCCTATAGTGAAATCTTGGAGAGACGCTGGAGACACACTTTGCAGGCATAATCACCGAGAAAAGGCATAACTTTGACCCCTCCACATCTCCAGCCGGCACAGAGAATCTCCACTTCACGTTAAATGGAGAACCGAGGAGGGCCCCCGGGGCGGCCAGTGGCCGGCGCCCATACGGCTTGGGAAGACGCAGACCAGGTGAGCTTCGCGGTACCGCGGTAGCCCCACAGACAAGCCTGGGCCAGAGCAGCATAGCACCCTGGACAGACTGACCTCCACCCGGGAAAAAAAGAGAAACTGAGTACTAAGCAATAAGAACAGTTAAGACACGCTGGAAAGAGGGTGGGGCGCCCTGAGCGCTGAAGATTGGGGGAAGGGAACCCTTCCCGGGACTGTAAATAAACAAGCCAGGCGGGCCGGAGAGGCTCTGGTGGGAGCGGGGCGCGCCCAGCAACCAGGAGCAGGGAAGCTTGTGAGAGGAGGGAAGACCCACTTCCCACGTGAACTGTAAACAAACATGGCTGCCGGCAGGAGCAGCAGCACCACCCAGTAAGCAGGAGCAGGAAAGCTGCTGAAAGTGGCAGTGGGAGGAAAACTTCAGAGGAGAGGGGGGAAGACCCACCTCCCACATGAACTGTAAATAAACACGCAGGCCTGACAACGCAGGGGCAGTGTCACCTTTCCCAGTGCTTGGGAAGGGGAAAGCCTGTAGCAGAGGCCCCCGCACAGGAGAACTCTGAGCAAACAAAGCCTGCGGGACCAGGTGAGTGCTAGCTCACCCCAGAGATCTGCATAAATAACGCAGCCAGCTACAGGCTGAGAGCAGCAGGAAGGCAAGCCACAGTTGCAGATACCACTCTCAGAACTGCCTCCAGATGCTTTTTTTTCTTTTTCTCCCTACCTTTGATGAGAGAACAACCGAATTACACCTGCAAGCCGAAAAACTTACTGAAACTGTATTGCATTTGAACTGGGGACACTTGGTGGGGCTTTTTGTGTGTGTGTGTGTGTGTGTGTGTGTGTGTGTGTGTGTGTGTGTGAGTGTGTAGTTTTGTTCTACTTTATGCATCCCCTTTGATGAGACAACTACAGAACAACATCTGAGGCACCAACTCCAGGACTGGAGATTGAGACGGACATCCAAATTATTAAGACTGAAACTGCATTGCATATAAACTTGGAAGTTTTTTGGTTTTTTGGTTTTTTTTTAATTTTCTATTTTCCATTTTATTTTAATTCATTTTTATATATAGATATTACTTTCATTTACTTATTTTTTATTTTTTTTTATCTTTGATTTTCAATCCTCTCTCTGTCTCTCTAATGTCTGTTCAGCTTACTGTCGATTAGTACACTAACACTCCCTGTTTATACCTTTGAAACTCTCTTGTCTGATACCTTGTTCTGCTTTCTCCCTCTTGTCTGTATATTTGTTTTCCCCTTTTCTTTAACTTCTTGCTTTCCATCTCAGCTCACTCTTCCATTCTCAATATTACCATTGTTATTATTACAAGCTAGAAAATACTTAATTACACACAGTACAGGGACAGTAACAACACCAAGGACAATGATGGAAAGACAGAAAAAACAGGGAAACCAGTTTCCCCACAGCAAAAAATTAGTACAGGAACCAGAGGGGAATGAAGAGAACAGAAACTCAGATCCAGACTCCAACAAAATGAAGATAAACTATGCCAAAGGACCCAATGAAGCCCACAAGAATAATTTAAAAGAAGACATACTACAAGTACTCAATGAGAATTTTATAGAGATGATACTGGATAGGGTCAACCAAAATGTACAGGAGACACTCAAGAAATTCCAAGACAATAAAAATAGAGAATTTGAAAAAGCAAAAGAAGAAATAAAGGAAACCATAGAAGCACTGTATAAACACCAAAGTGAAAGAGAGAACACAATGAATAAATGGATAAATGAACTCAGGACAAAAATAGACAACAATAAAGAAGAAAACTGCCAGTATATGGAAAACCTCAGAAAAAAGAACGAAACAGAACTGCAAAACAAAACGGAAGGCCAATCCAGCAGAATAGAACAAACAGAAGACAGAATCTCAGAACTTGAAGATGAAATGGTAATTAAAGGAAAAACCAAAGAACTATTAATTAAACAACTCAAGACCTGTGAAAAAAAAAATGCAAGAACTCACTGACTCCATCAAAAGACCAAACTTGAGAATCATGGGCATCGAAGAAGGAGAAGAGGTGCAAGCGAAGGGAATGCATAATATATTCAACAAAATAACAAAGGAAAATTTCCCAAATCTAGAGAAAGATATTCCCATACAAATGCAAGAGGCCTCTAGGACACCAAACAGACCAGATCAAAATAGAACTACTCCACGACATATTATCATTAAAACAACAAGTTCAGAAACTAAGGAAAGAATATTGAAGGCTGTAAGAGAGAAAAAACAAGTAACATACAAAGGTAAACCCATCAAAATCACAGCAGACTTCTCAACAGAAACATTAAAAGCAAGAAGAGCGTGGGGTGAGATCTTCCGGGCACTGAATGAAAATAACTTCAACCCCAGGATACTCTACCCAGCAAAGCTATCATTCAAAATAGATGGAGCAATAAAAGTCTTCCATGATAAGCAGAAACTAAAACAATATGTGACCACAAAGCCACCATTACAAAAGATTCTGCAAGGGATCCTGCACACAGAAAGTGACACCCACCTTAACCATGAAAAGGCAGGCAGCACCAAACCACAGAATAAGAAAAAGCAAGACAATAGAGAGTAACATCAAGTTAGGTGCACACAATCAAACCTTCAAACAACTAAGATAACTAAATGGCAGGAATCACCACATACCTATCAGTACTAACGCTCAATGTTAATGGACTTAATTCACCCATCAAAAGACACCGTTTGACAAAATGGATTAAAAAAGAAGATCCAACAGTTTGTTGCTTACAGGAGACTCATCTCACCGACAGAAATAAGCATATGCTTAGGATGAAAGGCTGGAAGAAGATTTACCAAGCCAATGGCCCCCGAAAACAAGCAGGAGTAGCAATACTTATCTCTGACAAAGTAGACTTCAAACCTACATTGATCAAATGAGATAAAGAAGGACATTCCATACTAATAAAAGGGGAAATTGACCAAAAGGAAATAATAATCATGAATCTGTACGCACCCAATGTCAACACACCCAATTTCATCAAACATACCCTGAAAGACCTAAAAGCATATGTAAATGCCAACACAGTGGTTGTGGGAGACTTTAACACTCCATTATCATCAATAGATAGGTCATCCAAACAAAAACTCAATAAAGAAATCCAAGATCTAAAATATGCAATAGATCAAGTGGACCTAGAAGATGTCTACAGAACATTTCATCCAACCTCTACACAATATACATTCTTCTCAGCAGCCCATGGAACCTTCTCCAAAATAGATCATATCCTAGGGCACAAAGCAAGCCTCAGCAAATATAAGAAAATAGAAAAAATACCGTGCATACTATCTGACCACAATGCATAAAAGTAGAACTCAACAACAAAAGTAAAGACAAAAAACATGCAAACAGCTGGAAACTAAATAACTCATTACTTAATGAAGAATGGATCATCGATGCAATAAAAGAGGAAATTAAAAAGTTCCTGGAAGTCAATGAAAATGAAAACACAACCTACCGGAACCTATGGGACACAGCTAAGGCAGTCTTGAAAGGAAAGTTTATAGCCATGAGTGCATATATTAAAAAGATTGAAAGATCCCAAATCAATGACCTAATGATACATCTTAAACTCCTAGAAAAACAAGAACAAGCAAATCCCAAAACAAATAGAAGGAGAGAAATAATAAAAATAAGAGCTGAAATCAACGAAATAGAAACCAAAAAAACCATACAAAGAATTAATGAAACAAAAAGTTGGTTCTTTGAAAAAATAAACAAGATCGATAGACCCCTGGCAAACCTGACTAAAATGAGGAGAGAAAAATCCAAATTAGCAGAATCAGGAATGCAAAAGGGGAGATAACAACAAACACCATGGAAGTCCAGGAAATCATCAGAGACTACTTTGAGAACCTATATTCAAATAAATTTGAAAATCTAAAATAAATGGACAGATTTCTAGATACATATGATCATCCAAAACTGAACCAAGAGGAAATTAATCACCTGAATAGACCTATAACACAAAATGAAATTGAAGCAGCAATCAAGAGTCTCCCCAAAAAGAAAAGTCCAGGACCTGATGGATTCTCTGCTGAATTCTATCAGACCTTTAAAGAAGAACTGATACCAACCCTCCTTAAACTGTTCCATGAAATAGAAAGGGAAGGAAAACTGCCAAACACATTTTATGAAGCCAGTATTACACTTATCCCAAAACCAGGCAAAGACACCTCCAAAAAGGAGAACTATAGGCCAATCTCCTTAATGAACATTGACGCAAAAATCCTCAACAAAATAATGGCAAACCGAATTCAACAACACATCAAAAAGATTATTCACCACGACCAGGTAGGCTTCATCCCAGGGATGCAGGGGTGGTTCAACATACGAAAATCAATAAACGTAATAAACCACATTAACAGAAGCAAAGACAAAAACCACTTGATCATCTCAATAGATGCAGAAAAAGCCTTTGATAAGATCCAACATCATTTCATGATAAAAGCTCTAAGAAAACTAGGACTAGAAGGAAAGTTCCTCAACATTACAAAAGCTATATATGACAAACCTAGAAGCCAGCATTATACTTAACGGAGAAAAATTAAAAACATTCCCTCTAAAATCAGGAACCAGACAAGGATGCCCACTATCTCCACTCCTATTCAACATAGTACTGGAATTCCTAGCCAGAGCAATTAGGCAAGAAGAAGGAATAAAAGGAATACAAATAGGTAAAGAAACTGTCAAAATATCCCTATCTGCAGATGACATGATCCTATACCTTAAAGACCCAAAAAACTCTACTCAGAAGCTTCTAGACATCATCAATAGCTATAGCAAGGTAGCAGGATATAAAATCAACATAGAAAAATCATTAGCATTTCTATACACTAACAATGAGCAAACGGAAAAAGAATGTATGAAAACAATTCCATTTACAATAGCCTCAAACAAAATCAAATACCTAGGTGTAAATCTAACAAAAGATGTGAAAGACCTCTACAAGGAAAACTATACACTTCTGAAGAAAGAGATTGAGGAAGACTATAGAAAGTGGA
Source organism: Castor canadensis (assembly GCF_047511655.1). Lineage (NCBI taxonomy): Eukaryota > Metazoa > Chordata > Mammalia > Rodentia > Castoridae > Castor > Castor canadensis. The sequence goes on from NC_133398.1 coordinate 91,112,999, forward strand.
GAGATCTCCCATGCTCATGGATTGGTAGAATCAACATAGTAAAAATGTCAATACTCCCCAAAGTAATCTACATGTTTAATGCAAATCCCATCAAAATTACAATGACATTCATTAAAGAGATTGAAAATATACTGTTAAATTTATATGGAAACACAAGAGGCCACGAATAGTCAAGGCAATACTCAGTCAAAAGAACAATGCAGGAGGTATTACAATACCTGACTTCAAACTATATTACAAAGCAATAACAATAAAAACAGCATGGTACTGGCACAAAAACAGACATGAAGACCAGTGGAACAGAATAGAGGATCCAGATATGAAGCCACACAACTATGAGCAACTTATCTTTGACAAAGGAACTAAAAATATACAATGGAGAAATAGCAGCCTCTTCAACAAAAACTGCTGGGAAAACTGGTTAGCAGTCTGCAAAAAACTGAAACTAGATCCATGTATATCACCCTATACCAAGATTAACTCAAAATGGATCAAGGATCTTAATATCAGACCCCAAACTCTTCAGTTGATACAAGAAAGAGTAGGAAATACTCTGGAGTTAGTAGGTATAGGTAAGAACTTTCTCAATGAAACCCCAGCAGCACAGCAACTAAGAGATAGCATAGATAAATGGGACCTCATAAAACTAAAAAGCTTCTGTTCATCAAAAGAAATGGTCTCTAAACTGAAGAGAACACCCACAGAGTGGGAGAAAATATTTGCCAATTATACATCAGACAAAGGACTGATAACCAGAATATACAGGGAACTTAAAAAACTAAATTCTCCCAAAACTAATGAACCAATAAAGAAATGGGCATGTGAACTAAACAGAACTTTCTCAAAAGAAGAAATTCAAATGGCCAGAAAACACATGAAAAAATGCTCACCATCTCTAGCAATAAAGGAAATGCAAATTAAAACCACGCTAAGATTCCACCTCACCCCTGTTAGAATAGCCATCATCAGCAACACCACCAACAACAGGTGTTGGCGAGGATGCGGGGAAAAACGAACCCTCTTACACTGTTGGTGGGAATGTAGACTAGTACAACCACTCTGGAAAAAAATTTGGAGGCTACTTAAAAAGCTAGACATCGATCTACCATTTGATCCAGCAATACCACTCTTGGGGATATACCCAAAAGACTGTTACTCCAGAGGCACCTGCACATCCATGTTTATTGCGGCACTATTCACAATAGCCAAGTTATGGAAACAGCCAAGATGCCCCAGCACTGACGAATGGATTAAGAAAATGTGGTATCTATACATAATGGAATTTTATGCAGCCATGAAGAAGAACAAAATGTTATCATTCGCTGGTAAATGGATGGAAGTGGAGAACATCATTCTGAGTGAGGTTAGCCTGGCTCAAAAAACCAAAAATCGTATGTTCTCCCTCATATGTGGACATTAGATCAAGGGCAAACACAACAAGGGGATTGGACTATGAGCACCTGATAAAAGCGAGAGCACACAAGGGAGGGGTGAGGATAGGTAAGACACCTAAAAAACTAGCTAGCATTTGTTGCCCTTAATGCAGAGAAACTAAAGCAGATACCTTAAATGCAACTGAGGCCAATAGGAAAAGGGGACCAGGAACTAGAGAAAAGGTTAGATCAAAAAAAATTAACCTAGAAGGTAACACCCACACACAGGAAATCAATGTGAGTCAATGCCCTGTATAGCTATCCTTATCTCAACCAGCAAAACCCCTTGTTCCTTCCTATTATTGCTTATACTCTCTCTACAACAAAATTAGAGATAAGGGCAAAATAGTTTCTGCTGGGTATTGAGGGGGGGGAGGGAGGGGGTGGAGTGGGTGGTAAGGGAGGGGGTGGGGGCAGGGGGGAAAAATGAACCAAGCCTTGTATGCACATATGAATAATAAAAGAAAAATGAAATAAATAAATAAATAAAATAGAAGCATTTTTCTTAAAAAAAAAAAATGCCAAGTGGAATTCAGAAAGCAACATCTTTTTTTCTTTGTTATCTGAAAGTGTTCTGTTGTTATGGAAATGGCTATGCAGGTTATCAAATGAGACACCTTCTTGTCAGGTGAGGACCCTCTACCTGGCTTCACCATAACTCCTTGACTTTCATATAATGATCTGGCTGAAACCTGCATTATAATGGTCTCTGAAGAAAATTGTAGGTGTCATGTTCACATCATCACTTAATATTAATGGCAAGTGATGCTAAAGACATTTTTGTGGTAAAAGGAGAATCACGTGATTAAATCCAGCAAATATTGATTCCATATTTACTCCACAGCTGCCACAAATACCCTTTAACTTCATTGTACTTTATACAAATTCTTTGAATTTCCCTAAATGCATAATTTTCTTTGCTTGTTTTTTTTTTTTCTTTTTTGAGTTTAATTATTGGAACTGGTGACGTTTTCTTTTTTAAAAAGAAATATCTTTTTAAAATTACTCTTGCAAAGTGAAGTAGGTTAAAAAATCATTCAAAAGGTGAGGTGGGGTTAGGGGGTGGTGGTAAATTGATAAGCATAACTCACAAAGGAATGAAGAGAAGTATGTCGGGCTCAGTGCCTTGAGGGGGGAGGAGGGAGGCATAGGGGATAGGTCTGTTTTGATAAGAAACATACTGTCTGAACAGGGTCATCGATGCATGGGTTGGCATTTGGGCAGAAGTGAGAAGAACCTGTCAACTAAAAGGAATAAATCAAGGTACTTCAGTCATTCTCCCCGCCAGTCTCATTGCACTGGGGGCCTTGTCACCAGGCAATATAGTCATGTTTCCTCACCCCAGTCACATGGCCCACTGGTGATCTGAAGACCTGCCCTCCAAGCTCTCTAGTGGGCTCCACCTCACAAATCTACCGTTGCTCTCACCCCTCATTTCTTTGACCTCTCTGCACCTTTGGACTCTATAACCTATTCCTCAGAGTTGCTCTTATCTTTTTACTTTGGCAAGATTAGTTCTCTTGTTTCTCCACTGCTTTTCTCTTCTTGCTGATCCTGAATTCTAGGTATCCCCAAGCCTGAAATTCTAGAATTGGTGTTCTCCTTCTTCCCTTTACACATTCTTTCGCCCTGCAACTATACATTTTTTTAACCTAGAAATTTTTCTTTCTCGCAGATCTCTCTTAGACAACATATTACAACCCACGGTACTCTTGAACTCATTTCCAATGTCCTTTATGATGTTTTCCCCTAAATGCCTCTTCTGTTCCTCAAATGCAAAGCACTAAAAATCTCTCCTTGGGACTCCCCAAGCCTCACCCTGTACCTGTGTCTTTCATCTCCCTTTTCTCAGTATTCACTAACATCCAGATTAAAACAAAAGCAATTTTGACTTCCGCCTTGTCTTAGTAATCAATATACAGCCAGTAAGTGATCAAATTTCATTGGTTCTGCCTTTATTGGTTTCCCCATGTCTGTCTTCACTCTGACAAGACTCTTCCTCCTTTTTACTCTATATCAATACAAGTCTCCTATGTAGAATCTACCTACCTGGTATTCCCATACTAATTATCCTAAGGTCCCATGCAGACAATATTGTTCTCTGAGTTTGGTTCCAAATTAAGAAGTACTTTTCACATTGTAACTAGTACACATTAGCCAGTATACACTACAATCTCAAAAAGTATATTTACTTCACTAGAGGGTGACGGGTTCTTTTTTTATTTCACTTAATTCAATTTTATTTTATTTTAATTTCTGAAAACAAGACTGTGTGACTCACCAATAAGCTTTAAGGTATACTGGTTTGTGAGACAATTTGTTAGAAACTTATTTTCTTCTCTATCTCCCATGAATGTACAACTTTCTGTCCCTCAGTGCAGGTAAAGCAGAGCATTTCACCATTCCTTTTTCTTGTTTGTTTGTTTTTTGAGACAGTGTCCACACTATGTAGCCCAGGTTAGCCTCAAACTCAAGATCCTCTTGCCTCCACCTTCCAAGTGCTGGGCACTCACCATTCTTTAATTGTGCCAAGAAATTTTAGAGCACTGCTCTTGCATCCATATCATGTCCCTGCACATTCCACATTCCTAGCTTTTATCCATTTTAATCTCTCTCTCTCCTCTTTCTTCTCTGTCTCACACACACACACACACACACACACACACACACACACACACACCCCACACACACCCTTTAAGACACAGCCATGGAGTAGTTTGGGGGTAACAATGACACAAAAGGAAGCTTCCCTTCCCTCAACATCTCCACCAGGGCCTTCTGATGAAATGTCCTTCTCCACTTCCCTCCAGTATTTTACTTTCCAGAATAAAGCTGACGCTATCCTAGCAATTCTTTCTCAAGAATGTGTATCTCACCTCAAACCCTTTGCTGGTCTAAAATTCACATAGTCACATCAAGCACCACCTCATTACTAACCTTTCTTTTTGCCTTTCATTAAAGAAAAAAGTCTTTAATTCTCTTTATGGTTGACAAACTTAAGCAAGGCTAGGAAAGTATTGGTATAACAGAGGGGAAAAAAAAAAAACAGTGATCCATAAACTCAAATGGCGATATTTTCTATTTTATACAAATACTTTGATGAGAACATCATTACTTTTCACTATTTTTATTATAAAGCTAGAGATTTAACTCTTAAGTAAAGAAGACTTGAATTATATTTTTATGACTTACATTCTAATTCTAGCCATACATTGCTTCTATAGGGCAATGCAACTTTCAAAAAACTGACTTTATAGTCAACAAGCATTCATAATATGAGAGAAATACCTGCTATATTTTCATGTAATATCTTGTTATTTAAAGTGAGATCACTAAATGTCAATCTCTGACATCAGAAGAGAAACACGACTTGAATGAAACAGTCACAGAAAATTCAGGTGCTCTTCTTAGCAATTAACTTCCAGTTTCTCAATTGCATTTTTAAATCTACAGTTGTTATAGGAAGATAAAATATTTTGTAGGTGGGCCATGTTAGAAAAAGTTAAGTATAGGGAAGCAGGAAGAGAAGATAAAGCAAAGCCTGAGAAGAAACTATAAATTAGAAGTCTTGCTTGAGAAATAAATGTCCTGCTGAGAACCTACCTTATTGAAATTCAAAGGTATTTATAAAGATTAAAAATTAAGGTTGGCAGGAGTTCTAACAGCTAGGCGAGTTCTCTGCAAATTCCATTAATAATTAAACCTTTTACAGCATTGTAGTGATTCCTAGAGGAATGCATTAAAGACACGGTGTGTCCTCTGCCCAAGGTTAGGCAAGAAACCAATTTACTGATGAGGATTAGAATTCATGAATTCTCAGTTTAGAACATCATGTGCATAGCATACAAGATAGGAAAAAATCATCCATAAGAATTACAGATTAGAAAAGAGAAACCACAAAGAAGGGGGTTAGAAGTAACGGCATTTCTGAATTTAAGCTGTTTTGCAGTGTCTCTGAGGTTTTTCCTCACTTCTTCTCTTTGGCATTGTAGTTACTGTTCACTAGTTTTGAGCAGCCTGAAACAGCTGCTCCATAATCATCATTGCATCTTCTTAGTAAGATATTCCAGGCAGGAATTTCCATGGGTTCACTGGTGAAGCATCCCCTGATCCCAGGCCTGGTGAATGTTTTTAGTATAATAGGGGAAAGAGAATAAAAGGAAAGAAAAACAAAAGAGGAAGGAAGGAAAAGAAGAGAGGAAAAAATGAAAACAACAGAGAAAGATAAGAAAGAATATATGGGGGTCAGGTGAGAGAAGGAAAGATTTTCCTGTCTACTAAGGATATATTACTTCTGTCTGGCCTCCTTTCCCATCAAAACCCACAATGCATTGAGATTAAAGGCTTTGTCCAATTTAAGAGAGAGCTAGTAGATATTTTAGTTCTGGGATGACTATAACACTGGAATGGGGAGAGAAGGAACACGGTAAAATTATAAGAAATGACTAGCTGCAAAGGATTAGCTCTAAATTGTTTCTCCATGGCTTCCATCCTTGACATCACTTCATAGTTACAGAATCAGCCCTGAAACTTCAGCTACTGCCCAGAAAATTTTTTCCCAGAGGCCTTTGCTTACATCTCATTGGTCACTGCTGTGTCAAACCTGTGGTCACTGGGGACTCATTAATGGTGCCCGATAGACATTTTTGCAATGTTCTATCTGTGCTGTCCTATTTCATAGCCACTTGAATGAGATATTAAAATTGTAATTTTACTGGATTTTAATTTATCTAAGATAGTTGCATATATAGATTTTCAGCTGGGTACAGTAGAATTTAAAAATTCATTTCAAAGTTGCATAGTGACTGTAATGAGGCAGGCTGGGATGGGGATTAGAATGAACTATTGTTGAGACAGTTTATGAACACGTGAAAACTTGCTAGTGATGCCACAGTTATTGTTACATTTAAACCACATGGAAACCACAGCAGGATTTACTGTATCTGTTTTACAGATGGAATAATTAAGGCTCCATTGATTAACTTGACTAAAATGGCAGCATAGCTGAGTTTTGGATCAGAGGCTCTCTGACAGCAGAGCCAGCCTGTCTCTAGCATCACAGAGAAAGACTTAGAGATTCAGCAAGGAGGGGCTGGGATCCTAGACCAGGTACCCAAAGGCGAAGGAGTGGCTGGAGAGACCTTCTGCTATCCTTGTCTTTCTAGGACTAGTCCCCGTATGAATTTTCCTGCTTTTCCTTCCCTTCTGATAGCCTGAAGATTTATTTATTTATTTGTAAAATTCATGTACACTCATTATTTATAAAACCTCACATTTCCCTAAAAACCTACCAAAAGCAGGCCAAAAGGAGCATTCCAAATTCCACCCTCAGTCCTCAAGCTTTTCACTTCCTCTCTCTGACCTACTTTGAAATAAATGAAGATACACAGGCACACTCTACACCCCATGTCCCTACAGCATGCAGAGGGACCCTTGGACTTGCTGAAAGAGAAACCCACAGGAATTTTTTTTTTTGAGGTTTCCTACTTTCACACTGATAGGAAAAAGATTTTAAAAACCTATTATAGTATGGCAGACTTAAGATTTAACTGTCACTAAGGTGATGCATCTACATTCTTCAAAAGAAGAGTAGATCTAGTGAGTTTCTGGGCACTTTGATCAGTGGGGTTTATTGTCTACAAATGAGTTGAAGCTGAGCTTTTTGACTTCAGCTCCATAGAAAAGAAATCGGTGCAGGAAATGAGAAGTTGAGAACCTAAGATTAGCTAGCTTTAGGCACATCCACAATATTGTGGGAAAAGACAGGGTTGCACTAGAAATAGAACTGCCATATGATCCAGCAATCCCACTCCTAGGGAAATACCCTAAGGAATGTGAGTCAGGTTACAACAAAGACACCTGCACACCCATGTTTACTGCAGCATCATTCACAATAGCTAAGCTATAGAAACAACCACGATGCCCTACTACTGACGATTGAATTAAGATAATGTGGTATTTATATACAATGGAATTTTACTCAGCCACAAAGAAAAATGAAATTTTGTCATTCGCAGGTAAGTGGATAGATTTGGAGAACATCATCTGAAGTGAGGATAGCCAGGCTCAGAAGGCCAAAAGCTGCATGTTCTCCCTCATATGCAGACTTTAGACCTAAAACAAATGCAGCAATATTATTGGACACGGGTTACACTAAAGAGAGGCTGTGCAAGGGAGGGATAGGACAAGGGAAGGAAACCAAAAACATGAATGAGGTTGAGGTACTCACTGAACAGGAATGAATATAGAAATTTTAAACTGCCCCGGGCCACCATGGAAAGCAGACTAGGGAGAAGTGAAGAGGACTGGAAGAGGCGAATCAACTGAAACTGTAATACACATATGCACAAGGAAACTCCTTCCGTAGCTATTTTTATCTCAAACTAGCAAAACGTCATGCTTCTCATTTTATCTTTTATGTTTTTTTTTCTTCTACAAAATCAGAGAACAGGAGGGTGGAACAGGTTCTGGTCTCTCCTTGTCTTTTTTGAAATGACCCTCAGCCTTAGGCTAGGCAAGACTTTTCTTTCCACTAGCAAAGGAACTGAAATTTTGAGGAGTACCTGCCCCATAGGGAACTAGAATCCTGGTCTTTGGGGTTTTAGGAGTGTCCACTCTACTGTGCTGCTCTGTTCATTTCCAGACACATTCTTGATCTTCATTTTTATCTCTAATCCTAACTCTAACTCTCTTTTTCCCACCCTCTTCCTTTCTCTACTGCTTTCATGAGCAATGGGAATAAGAAACACAATCCTTATGTAAAACATGTGGAGTAGTATAACATGGTATTTTCAAAACTTAGGTGGTTCAAGTTCCTAACTTATATTCACTTATGTTACTCCATCTGTGCCTTATGGGCGTTAAAGATACCATAGCAGGATGGGAAGACAAAATAAGGGAAAGAGGCATGGATGTTGGAGAGCAGGTACCCTCCAGACTTTACTGAGACAGAAAATAAGAAGCTGATATGATTAGTAACAAGACAGGACTGTTTAAAGTTATAGTGAGAACAAACTTAAAACCCATCATTACCACCATGTGTGGGGTCTTCTGTGCACCTCCTTGGATATTTTAGGCACACTCTACCTAAGTTTTGTCCTGAAATACACAGTCAACTCTTTTTTGTTTTGGTTTGGGGTTTTTTGTGGTACTGGGGCTTGAATTTAAGGCCTTCACCTTGAGCCACTCCACCAGTCCTTTTTGTAATGGGTATTTTCGAGATAGGGTCTTGTAAACTATTTGCCCTGGCTGGCTTCAAACTGCAATCCTCCTGATCTCTGCCTTCTAAGTAGCCAGGATTACAGGCGTGAGCCACTAGCACCGGGCTCACAGTCAACTTTTGATAGGGAACTAGAATTAGCTATGGTAAAGATAAAAAGCCCTTACGTCATTAGAATTTTTTGAAGCAAATCAATATTCCTAGCTGTCTTGAAATAAAGTTAGTATTTCTCTATACGTTGAGGTAAATATTCATGCTGTGATCTGTCCAAAAGGAGCCATGAGTGCACCATCCCCCTCATCCTCCAAATCTCAGTTCTCAAATCATTCAAAAGGGACACATTTGTATTGTGCCAGATTTTGTTTTATAGAACACAAGCATCTTGATAAAGCAACAATTTGAAAAATGACAAAAAAAATAACATAAAAGAATTTGTTCACAAATAAACTGAGCACACACACACACACACACACACACACAAAACATGAAAAGACCAGTAACAAAACTCTTCCCTTAATAACATTTAAAGTCTGCATAATTCAACCAGTACAATGGAGACTTTTTTTTTTTTTGAAAAAATGAGGACTGCACGGGATGCCATGAAGCAGAAAGAAAAGCAGACTAGTTCAAGCCCAGAAGTCAGCCATTTCCAAGGCACTATTAAGTCACAGTAGTGACTATCATCAACTCTAATCATTCCCCATCAGGCTACAGAAGTGGTAGCATTTGCCTTAGAGATGAATTTGTCTTATAAAGATGTTTTTCAAAGCCAGCCATACATAAAGAATCACCAGTAGCAGACAGGGTATTTCATCTCTGATTCATTCTAGAGGCTCCTCTGTCTCCAGGTCTCTTGCAAGTCAAGGGAGCACTACGCACAAGTTGTGGGTCTGGCTTTCTGCCAGACCAGGACAAAGGTGCAGTTACCATGGCTACAGCTCTTGATTTTATAGAGCCTTTGGTCTCTTGCTCACAGACCTTTTTCAGTTGGCACTTCTCTTCTCTTCTTCAAGACCCTTCATGTCAGGTACAAGATGGATTTTACTATTGCTCAGGCTAAAGCTTTGATGTCTGACACATGAGCCACCAAGTGGAATATCCCTGAAGAAGTAGTCTGAGAGGGTTTGGAGGGAGGGCTTGCTTCCCTACTCTGCCTGCCTGGGTCCTAAGGCACCAGTCATACCTGGGTGCAGGTATCATTCTAAGCCTTATATTATTATTCATTATTATTTTAATTATATTAATTATTATATATTATATTATTATATTAATTATTATTTTGTCAAGGGACCAAACAAGAAGTGCTAGCACCAAGGGAATCCTGTACCATCTCAGGCAAGTGACCATGGTTACTGGTACAACAAGGAGGAGTCCAAACCAATGGCACAGTGAGGCTGGTAACACTGGCTCCTGGGGAAGTACGGCACTGTGGTTAAGAACCTTGGCTCCAAAAGGGTCGCTCAGATGTCTAAGCTGGCTGTTCCATTTCCAAATGTCTAGCCACAGGAAGTCACCACACTTTCCTGGGCCATGGCTGTCTAATATAATGAATGGGATGGTAAAATGAATAATGACAAATCTCTCTCTCTTTCTCTTTTCTCTCTCTCTTTATCTCTCTTTCTGTCATCCTCTCAGAGCTGTGCCAGTGACTCCAGCAAGAGTGAGATGAGCAGTAGTCCGAAGGAAGGTGGGCTGCGTCCCTGAATTCTGACCATCTTCCTTCTCTGTTGCAACTACTGTGTGGGGTTCCCACTGTCTTTATTCCTCCCTGACCTCCACATTCTTCACCTCTCCTAGTCTTCATCCTCACCATGCTTATCTGGAGTCACTTCTAGGGGAAGACAAAGGAGCAAGGATCTTGCTTGTTCTGATGTTGGGGTTTTAAAAGATGGCACTTTTCAGTTGAATCCTAAGCACATGATAGGTGGGCAAGTATATGTAAGTATAGTCACATCTAACAGGAAAAAATAGGGCATTTTGTTACATTTTCACTTTGTTTTAGATCTGCAGATACTTCCAATGCAATTATATTCTGCCAGTTTCATTTCAGAGATGCATAAAATAATGAGATAGCCCAGAATACTAGGGGACACTAAAACACTTTAGAGACCCATCACAGAGGCCTAACTAATATCATGCAATTCCCTCTTTCCAACTTGGGAGGATTTCACATGTCATTAGTACTGGTTTAGAGGCTTGTGACAAAGACATTCTCCTGGCTGTGCGTTTCATCCATCTACACATCCCTGAGCTGGGACACTCCTGTTGGGCAGTGTTTTATGCGCTGGGGAAACAGTTCACAGAGGAGACTAGAGTCCTTACCCTCGTGGAGCTTCCATTCCTGTACAGTGATTGGCACACAGAATGCTCAATAAATGAAGTCATGAAGAAATCATCTCACTACATTTAAAGTAGCCACATAATTGCTTTAAGAAGTGTATCTACCAGTATAACCAAAGTTGCCTGAGTCAGGAAAAAGGTTCATTTCCTAGAGAACCCATCTGAACAGAAGAACAGTAATTACAATGCATGCACAGGAAAGTAGAAGGAGATATTCCAATAGGGCAGCCATTTTCACAGAGGAAAATGTTACCTAGAAATGAACACAGCCTCTTCAAGTGAATGGCACAGATTTGTGCCCTAGAACATCTTTTAAAAATTTCGCCTGGGCACTGATTTGTCCTTTATCATTAGGTAATAATCCCCCCAACCCTTTCTACCCAGCAAGCAACCCTCTTCTACTATGGACCTGCACTGTAGCTGTGAAACTGGAGAAGGGAGCAAGCCCTGAAAAAGCCAGCCCTACAGAATCCTGTGCTCAGTCCTCTGAACACTGTTGATTTTCTCATACTCCCCAAAGAGCTGAGACATTTTATAATCACAACTGCAATTGAATGCCATCAGAAGTTCAAGAGGACCCCCCCCCCTTTAACATTTAGAGACAACGAGACTTACCAAGAAGCCAAGAAAATCCCCCATAGGGGCCCTGCCTTTCTGACTTCCAGTCTCTTATTCCTTTTTTGGTGTATATGTTACATATTTATGTTCATATTCATTATCTCATATAATATTGTGAAGATATTAGTATTAACATACTTTATACATGGGAAAACAAGGTCAAAGAGATTAAGCCCAAGAATATAAATTCAATCAATAATCAAGACTTGATCAAGATCTATAGATGTAAATTCCATGTTCTCTCATTTATTGTCATTGTTAAACCAAAATTCCTGAGAACAAAAATTTTCTGAAATAGAAGCATTCACTAAGCTGTTGCTGATGCTAGCCAGGACAGAACCAGGTCCCAGGACAAGTTCTGCAACTACCAACAACAAGATTTTTAGAAATAGCAGTTGGAAATATGTCCACTGACCTATGGGCCAAGAGATTTTTTTTATAATGAAAATTTGAGGGATGAAAGCATAAATGATTTGCATGCATCCTACATTAGCTATAGATAAGAGGGCAAGGATAGGTGAAACAAGGAGTCTGGGGGATAGGAGAACAGCCTATAAGAAGAAGTACTAGTTTCTTCTATATTGGTTGTGGTTAAGTATCAGGAAAGTACATTCATAAATGAGATGCAGTGGTCCCTGATGGTTCACTGCCTGGGATTTCATTTCCACATTTCTTAATTTTGGCTCTAAAGCAAGGTAGAGAAAATTCTGTCTTTCCTCTAGGATTGGATTACCTGGTTGCCAGGAGGAACTGCAGGAGGGGAGGACAGCTGCTTGGGGAGGATCATTCCAGGGAGAAGCAAATTAAAAAGCTTTTTATCAGTTTCTCTGCTGTGAACAAGACAGGTAATGATGACAGTGCCGGGAACTTCCAGATCACTCTATTTCTAAAATCACAACCAGACAGCAGCCCCAGATCTGGAGAAAGTGGAAATCTCTATATATTCAAATAACTGCTTAAACATTAGGTCTGCAAAGTTGCAAAGTATGTCTTTAATTTTAAAGGCATTTTTAAAAAACACATTTAAAAAAAATAATACCAATTCTAGGAGTCTCCTATTCTTTTGTTTTTCTTATTGTCAATATCCTGCTGTCTCCCCACCCTCCGCTTCCTTCTCTTTGTCCTGAATATGGCAAGTCCTATAGGATATTGTCTCAGGTTGCCCTATTATCTCAGGGTTAGATTTTTTCCCCATATTTTCCTGTGATTTTATTCCAGCTGAGCCAAGTTGCATATGTCTTATCTTCTCTGATACCTGTCCAATTTCTACCACCTACTAAGCTTTGTCTGGAGCTAATTAGAGGAAAAGCCTTACGAATTGTATCCCTGGTTCTGTATGGTGTTTTGAAGGCATCTTACCCAATATTACTGATGACTGATAGTTATCTGTTGTTTTGAAATGCATGTGGCCATTTATTAACTTGATGTCTGTCACCACTCATGTTTAAATATACTTTGAAATTAGGCTTCACAGTGAGATTTTTGTAAATGAACTATTGCTTGAATTATCATTTAACGTGACTGCAATATTTCCAGGCTATAAAATTCAAAGTCCCTTGCTCTTGGGCAGCTTTAAGCATCATGAAGTTCAGAGTGGATATTTAGGTTGAGGTTGGGGGCTGGGTTAGGGAAATCTTGCTGTTATTGGCTGAGTAGAATCAGACTGGTCTGTGTAATGAGACAGAACAGAAAGTTGGGATAGCTAAACTGCAGTAAGCCAAAAAAAATTGCTGAACTTTGCCTTAGCTCAGCAGCCAACGTGCCATTAACATACAAAACTCAATAAAATAATCTGTTAGTAGAGATAAGCATGATTGCTGCTGGTCTGGTTATCCAAACTGTGTCCCATTAAATTAAGTATGTGAGATGCAAAACAAAGAGAACCAGTTTGCAGTTGGAATGTATTCAAGGCTTTGGAGCAGCATTTTTCTCAGATTAATGTGGGCATGCAACATGTACTATTAAAACCCCTTGAAGGGTGGGGTCTGATCAGGATCAGGGCATGCAGTGGCCAAGGACCTGTTATCCAAATAACACCAAGCTGCCCAGACTCAGGAATACACTCACTGCACAGTCTTGCCCTCTTCATCCAACATTGTAATGGCATCTCCTCGCAGCACTTGGTTTGAGAGGCCTCCTGGGGCACATTTTGTCTGCATCACCCTCTTTTTGTTCCTTGAATGTACACATCTATCTTGGAAAGTGAAGTGTCCTGTTTCTTCTTGTCCAAAATGCTCTGTGGGTTTGGAGAAACTTTTTCAACATAACGTCAGCTCCCACGTGCTGGAGGCAGAAGGGCTGCAACCTACTGGGGTAGCCAAGAATCTTCATTCTGCCCCAGAGATACACACCGTTTTCCCCTCTGGATCACACTGCTGCTTTGAAGCAAACTATTTTCTCCTTTGTCTCATGGAACAATCAGAATAAAATCAATAATACAGATTCCAAATTGCAGACACAAAGGCAGACCTGCTCATAAACACAGTGTCCGGGATTCATGGGATCTGAGTGGGTGTGTGCCAGGCCTGACCAAGTAGGTCACACACTGGCTGGCATGTCCACAGCCATATTGTCGATAAGAAGCTGCTGCAGGCTTTTGGGGACATTGCAATAAGGACACAGGATCCACAGCTCCCAAATTGCTGAGCAGTCAGTGCTGACTCCAGGGCAGGAGTTTTTTTCTCCTGTGAAGCATAAAAAGGAGCATACACAAAGTGCACATCTGTGGTGTAAGAAGAAACTCAGTTCCACACCAAGTATCTACTGTGCGAGTCCATTTATATGCAGCTTCAGAGCTTGCAAAATGGTCTATGGTTTAAAAAATCTCAGAATGGTGACTCCCTCTGATCAAGGTGGTTAGAGGGATTGAGTGGACAGGTATAGGAGGGATACCTTTGTGGGGGATAGAAGTGTTCTGTGTTTTAATAGAAGTATGGGTTACATAGGAGTGTGCATCTGTCAAAGTACACAGGATAGTATATTTAAGGCTAGTGTATTTTATTGCATGTAGCTTTTATTTCCATAAGAGAAAAAGAGAGACAGATAGACAGACTGAAAGATAGAGGGGAAAGAGGGAAAAGGGTATGAAGGAGAAAAAAGAAAAAAGAAAGAATGAGAAAAAACAAAAGTGAAAGAAAGAAAAGAAGAAATAAAGAAGTCATAAATATTGAACTCTATACTTGTCTTCAGCTATTTTGAAAACATTCTAAAAACAGATAGGCTGATGAACTGATCAGAGATCTTAGTTGTAGAATCCAGATGAATATCTGGGTATTCACTGAACAGCTCTCAACTTTCTGTATGTTTGAAACACTTTGTTAATAAAATATAAGAGAGTGGAGGAAGAAATTCAATTCTACTTTTTAGAAGTCAGGTTTCAGAGTTGACGATGTAAGTTTGGGGAACATGCCAGTTGGAATCTCACACAGAAAACTGCAAACGTGAAAGGCAGAGCTCACACTGACTGGGTCCCTGCACAGGACCCCTTCTGTGCTTTGCCCTGTGTGGATTCTCTCATTCCTGGCCTCTCTGTGGTTACTACACAACTGTAACAGACACTCTGCTCAGCAGGAGAGTTCAGAGAACTTAAGCAAGAAAAATGTCCTTTGGATAGTTTGCAGACTTTGACCTGAAACAAGGGCAGATACATTTAGATATGTGATTTGTTTTCTGGCTGCTGTGCTATTTCAAAGTATCCTTCTTACTTCTGATAGTGAAAAAACTCCTCCACTATCAAGAAAATGAATCAGACTGGGTTACTGAAACCATCCTCCATTGCTCTCCAAGCCTACATCCATCTTGCTGTTACATTGCCCTTAAGTTTACCTTTTAAAAAAACTGAAACTAGATCCATGTTTATCATCCTATACCAATAATAACTCAAAATGGATCAAGGATCTTAACATCATACTCCAAACTCTAAAGTTGATACAGGAAAGAGTAGGAAATACTTTGGAACTAATAGGTATAGGCAAGAACTTTCTCAATGGAACCCCAGCAGCTCAGCAACTAAGAGATAACATAGATAAATGGGACTTCATAAAACTAAGAAGCTTCTGCTCAACAAAAGAAATGGTTTCTAAACTGAAGAGAACACCCACAGAGTGGGAGAAGATATCCAGCTACACATCAGACAAAGGATTGATAACCAGAATATATAGGGAACTCAAAAAACTAAATTCTCCCAAAATTAATGAACCAATAAAGAAATGGGCAAGTGAATAAACAGAACTTTCTCAAAAGAAGAAATTCAAATGGCCAAAAAACACATGAAAAAATGCTCACCATCTCTAGACATAAAGGAAATGCAAATTAAAACCACACTAAGATTCCACCTCACCCAGTTAGAATAGCCATCATTAAAAACACCACTAACAACAGGTGTTGGTGAGGATGCAGGGAAAAAGGAACCCTTTTACACTGCTGGTAAGAACATAAACTAGTACAACCACTCTGGAAAAAGATTTGGAGGCTTCTTAAAAATCTAAACATAGATCTACCATATGATCCAGCAATACCACCCAAAAGAATGTGACTCAGGTTATTCCACAGCCACTTGTGCACCCATGTTTATTGTGGCACTATTCACAATAGCCAAGTTATAGAAACAGGCAATACACCCCACTACTGACAAATGGATTAAGAAAATGTGGTATCTATACACAATGGAATTTTATGCAGCCATGAAGAACAACGAAATGTTATCATTCGCTGGTAAATGGATGGAATTGGAGAACATCATTCTGAGTGAGGTTAGCCTGGCCCAAAAGACCAAAAATTGTATGTTCTCCCTCATATGTGGACATTAGATCAAGGGCAAACACAACAAGGGGATTGGACTTTGATCACATGATAAAGCGAGAGCACACAAGGGAGATATGAGGATAGGTAAGACACCTAAAAAACTAGATAGCATTTGTTGCCCTCAATGCAGAGAAACTAATGCAGATACTTTAAAGTGACAGAGGCCAATAGGAGAAGGGGACCAGGAACTAGAGGAAAGGTTAGTTCGAGAAGAATTAACCTAGAAGGTAACACACATGCACAGGAAATTAATGTGAGTCAACTCCCTGTATAGCTATCCTTATCTCAACTAGCAAAAACCCTTGGTCCTTCCTATTACTGCTTATACTCTCTCTACAACAAAATTAGAGATAAGGGCAAAATAGTTTCTGCCTGGTAGCGAGGGAGTGGAGGGGAGAGAGAGGGGGTGGGAGGGTAAGGGGAGGGAAGGGAGGGGGCGAGGGGAATGGGGGAGAAATGACCCAAACATTGTATGCATATATGAATAAAATAAAAAAAAATAGTTTGGAACAGGTCCTGCCTGGGGGGCTTGGTACTAGTGGGAGGGAGAGGAGGTGGGAAAAGGATGTAGCAGAATGAATATAGTGTAAATACTGTGTACACAAGTATGTAAATAGAAAATGAGACCTGATGAAACTATTCCAGGAATGCGGGGAAAGGGGAGTAAAGGAGAATGATGGAGGGGGTGAATTCAACTATGACATATTTGATACATTGTAAAAACTTCTTTATATACCACAATGTACCCCCACCCAGCACAATAAATAAATAAACAATAGTTTTAGTGTGATGAATGGGAGTAAAGAATTCTATGTTTTAACAGTATATATTAGCTGGGCCAAACAAATTAAGCTACATCCTTGGACAGATTAATAAAATGAAGTCCTTTCCATATTTCTGTGGGTTCTCATTTATATTCTCAATTCTATACCCTAAAGGATGAAAACACAGACAAGAACATCAATAAATATTGTTCACTTGGGGCTTTGGGATCAGTCTTGGTGCATACGAAGTGAGATAAATGCATAGACTGACCATCAAAGTTGTATGCTTCTCTCCTCCCACATCAGCCATTCTAGGTCCTGATGACAGCTGAGGGAAGAAGAAAAGCCCAGAATTCACTTCCAAGATAGTACCCAGGGTAAGGCGCCAAGTTAAGTAAAACCATGGAATGAATGTTGTCATAATTTCTATATTTGGCATATAGTTTCATACAAAAATATCACAGATGTACTCTAGAATAATGTAAAAACTCTCAAGTTCAGTGGTGGCCCCTCATAAACTGCACTTAATCTCCTCACTTTGAAACTAATGTTTGACCACCATGAATCCTCCGCGATGTGAGGAAGCACAGGAGTCCATGTGAAGAAGTCCACATGGAGGAGAACTGAGGCTTCTGCTTGCCCATCACAGCTGAATTCTCAGCCAGCAGTCACTATCCACCTGCCATATACAAGAGACCATTATGGGCCTTCCCAAAGTCCACACTGACACTAAACTGCCAGGTCAACCCACAGCACTTTGAGAAATAACAAATCTCTCTTTTGTTAAGGCACAAATTTCTGGGCTAGTTGGCTATGCAGAATTAGGTATCCAGGGCATACGTCTAAAATAATGTCTTTAATTTCAGACATTTTACAATGAAAGAGGCATCTTAGAGCTGTGCTCTTAGATCTCTGTCTCAGTCTGAGCATTTCAGTAAGAAACCTGAGAAGCATTTCCTTGGAATAGAATTCATAAGAAGATAACTGCTCATATTCAGGTATATTTCCTAGTTGTTACATGATCAAGAGGAGCCTCATGGCCTAAGCTTTGCTAGATACTAAGAGATAAGCATTTTCAAATTTTGCCATTGGTACCCAGATGACTGCTAATGGGACCATTTGAAGACATTATGGAAGTAGGAATATCATTTACAGCTGACACTCTCTTCTAGGTCCATTGATTTCTCTCTAAAATTCCTGCTTCTGTAACTAAGATACTTCAAACAGGCTGCTATAACTGATCCTAGAGGGTGAGAAAAGATCAGGAAAGTACGATGTGTGTCTGGTGTACTCAGGCCAGACAAACTAAAATTAAGACTTTAGTTTTAGACTCTCACTCCAGCAGTTCATCAAATGGACCCATCATAAAAAGACTTCCTTCATAGCATTCTGTCAGGTTAAATGCCTGAATGTGACAATGAATAAACCCTTGTCTGACTCACATGTCTCACAAAGATGGTAAGGGTTACAGTCATTAGCACTGATCAGTCAACCCATGGTTTTATTTATATTGCCCAACACCTCCAGGTTTTATTGAATACTTTAATACAAAGTTCCAAGTTAGCTCAGCATGGTGGTAAACACCTGCAATCCCAGCTACTTGGAAGGTAGAGGCAGGAGGCTCTTAAGTTCAAAGTCAGCCCAGGCAAAATTAGCAAGATTCTATCTCAAAAACCAAATAAAAACCAAAGGTCTGAGGGCATAGCTCAAGTGATAGAGTCCTTGCCTACCCTGCATTAGGCCCTGAATTTAATCCCCAGTACCACCAAAAAAAGAAGTCCCAAGGGTTGTTAATCTAGTGAGACCTAAGGTGAGAGAGAAAAAGAAAAGGAGAGACAGGCACACAGGACTGACAGCTACTGATCACATCACACAGAGCACGATGGCAATGCATTGGAAACCACAGAAGATAAAGACAAGAAATACAGAGTGGTTAGGTATGGCTATCTTTGTTTTATGCAAACCTCAATGATAGAGGCCAAATGGTAAGCCCAGCAGCTGACTCTCCTGTACCCCAAAAGAGCAGTTGTTGATGTTCTTATAGTGTTGTTAATATCACTTTTCAGAGTAGAAGCTGAAGCTGATTGAAATTATGGGACTTGCCCAAGGCCACATGGGAGTAAAATTTGTGGGCCCAGGATTAAAACTCAACTCTGTTTGATGCTATTGTCTCCATACTAATAATAATTATGGTGCTGAACTGACAATTCTTCCCTAAAACTATGGTTTTAAGATAGCTCACCCCCACCAACTCGTCTTAAAGTTTAATCCTTACTGTGATGTATTAGAGGTTGTAAATTTAATCTGATTATACTGTTTAGAGGTAGGGCCTCTGGGAGGTGATGAGGGTTAGATAAGGTTGTTGGAGGGGAGCCCCTGGTAGCTTTAAAGAAAAGGGAGAGACAATATATGTAAACATACATACTCCATGTCCTTGAGGTATGATTCCCTGTGCCATCTCAAGTCTTTCCAAGCAAGAAGTCCACCACCAGATGTAAGCCCTTAAACCTCAGAGCTGTGAGATATACCTGCTTCCTCTATAACTTACCCACTCTGTGCTACTGTGCTACTGGAAACAGAAAATGAACTAACAGACTGATAATAATTGAAAGAATTATACCCTTAGTATATACCACAAATGATGTTACAGCTAAATTCAAACTTAAAATACAGAAATATTTTTGAGTTCTGCTAAAATCATCGATTGTTTTTTAGAGTTATAGGAAGGTTTTTTAAAAGATTTGAAAAGAGACACTTTAAAAAGTCATTGCTGAGGCTGGGGTATAGCTCAGTGGTAGAGCCCTTTCCTGACCTATGAAGCAATTAGCTTCTCAGGGACTTAACCCAAAGCAGATTTCATAACCTGTGATTCATCCTGACACATACTCACCTCCTGTGATATCAAGGTTGAAGGCAGTGTCAGGTGAGGTGAGCTTCATAATGTGTGCAGCACTCCAAGGATTAGGTCTGTGTCCTAGGGATTTCCAAGAGTTGGTGACCAGGTGCTTGGGTACTAGGCACAGGTCCTCAGGTGGCCTTGAGGCTGGTGAATATGGGTTTGTGTCTGGTCCCTGTCATTTTCTAACTGGGCTATAAAAGTGAAGTTTGGCTGAGATAATGTGTACAGAAATTCTGAGCACATATAACTTACTCCTTCTCTTTCGAGAGCTGGTTAGTTTCTATCAATATGCATCTCAACATGCAAATCCAAGAATCAAAATTTCTTCTGCATTCCTGGTCTTGGTTGACTTTTATTTACATTAACTACTTGAAAAGTAATGAGGTTGAGCTTCTTTTGTGTTGTATTCTACAATGTGATTTGTCAAGAAACTATGTATCTTAAAAAATAGGTCTTGTCATTCCTTGTAACAGTTATTGACATTTTAATCAAATAGGACAGAAAACATGTCCCTTTGTCCGTCTAATGTCAAGAAAATAAATTGTATCTCAACTAATACTAACACATAATCTTTCCCTTGAAGGAAAAATGTGAACCCTTTCCTTCTATAGTTTCCTAATTTAAGACATTTTTTTCCACTGAGATGCAAATAGGAAAGCTGAAATCATTGTAGCAAAGCAAAACTGAGAATGACTGCTTCTGTCCTGCTGGTAATGCTGCTATGGTGTAGGTCTTAAACGTCCCCAAAGGCTTAGTCCACAATTGATGGCACTGCTACGAGGTGGTAGGACCGAGTTAAATTCTAGGGGATGTGCCCTTGAAGGGGATATTGGGACTCCAGTCCCTTCTTTTCTCCCTTTACTTCCCTTCCTCCTTTTAAGTTGATTGACTCAGGTATTATGTCCCAGTGACAGAAAATTGACTAACCCAGATGGTTAAAATCCCTGAAGGCAATGACTACTTGGTGATGGTCAGAAAAGCAAACTTCTTAGAGCACTCTCTAGACTTGAACATAGCTGGTCTTGCTGCATGAAGAACACAATATAGCTTACAGTCAAGTTCCAGTGAAGCTGCCATTTTATATTTGGATGCAATCATTTTCTTCTGAAAACTTGCATTGTTTCACCCTACGGCCTTAACTAGCTGTCATAATGATGCTAGAATATCACCTTTTAGTTCCTTAGACAGCAGGAAGACTTTTCTAGGGTCTGTATAATTTCTTGCTAGTGACTTGGAGGTAAGTAGATCTCAAAGCCTTAGGCCAGATTCACACCAGCAGAGGAGGCCACTAGCTGATGGGCGATAACCTTAGGTCAACACTTAAAACTTCCTTGACCCTGAAAACTGACCTAGAGAAAGTGGCTGACTTGAGGGAATGAGAAGAAAAGGAGCAACATATCCACTCTTGGTTGTAAAATAGCACTGAGCTGTTTCAAAAATCCCTTAAATTTCCTGAAATATAAATTCTGAAATAAAATGCAGCAAGTGCAAAAATCATTGATTTCTTCTTTCTTTTCTTTTTTTTGGATGAACCACTTGCTTTCTACCCAGGCAAAATTTATTCTTGGGAATGGAGTCTAAGCCCATGCTGAATCTTGTCTTTTGTTCCAACCCCACACTTGTTTTACCCTCAGTGAGTTTCAGGAGAAACTGATAGCTAATGCTTTTCATTAAGTCAGTCAAGAAAAACTGCTTACCAGGTTTCACTCCTTCATTAGCCTGACTAATTATACCCATTCATAGTTCCTTTCACACAGACATTTCAAATTTCAAAACTCTCAAATATACATGCCACCCAAGAGACATCTGCTTCCTGGTTCCCTCTGTCTCCTTTTTATCTGAGTGAAAATTACTCAGTGGTCCAAAAAACACAAGCTAAGCAAAATCTAGGAGGACAAAGTGGTTCAAGCTGGTGAGGGGGTCAAGCCAAGGAGAAAGTGTTGAGATAAAAGTAAGAGGATATGGCTGGGTAAAAGGCATTCAGAGTACAGACTCTAGTGACATGCCTCAGATATTGCTCTGCAGTGGCAAAACAAAAAACAGAATGTGCACCTGTTGCTAAGGCATATGCTGGCTGAAGCAGTTGGAGGCTCCAAATCAGAATTGGGGGGGGGGGTGGTCTCCAGATTGTGGCAATAACCTTCAATTTGGTTGATAATTAAAGAAAGACTTTAGCACCCAAGCCTTGGCAATGCCCAGGTAGCAATTACATTTCTCTAAACTACCAAATGTTGGGAGGTAGGTGACCAACAGCTCCATAGGCTTTGGAAACAGCTTCCTACAGATTCGTGGTCTAAACTGAAACTTTACCTTTAAGGGAAATACAGTAATACACCTTCCACCTCATGAAGTGTTATAACCGTAACTTTCTCCCTGAGGGTGTTTCTTTGCATGGATGTAACTGCTTTACCTGACTTCACAGCAAATTCTGCATCATGGTTGCATACATATATGAAAACATGCAGTCGACCTAAATAAATAAATAGCTAAAAAGTCCCTTTTCCCATCACAGGTTTTCTGTGTTCTCTGCTGTTCTTTTCTTTCTGCTAATTAATCTGTCAGAGGCAATTTGATTATAATGAAACACAGTTACTGAAGACTGAGCTAGGAAACCCATTTTTGAGCACTGTGTGTCAATAAATCTCATAGAACATAGTTTCTCCTGACAACCTTTTCTTCCAAACTAAATCTGTTTCTGGGTTTTCTTGTGTGCTTGATATGATGCAATTTAGGATTATTTAAAACAAAAAAGGGATCACTAATATCCTTCTTCAAGTTCATTTCACACGTGTTCAATTTACTACAACACAAAGACTACCAGATGTGGGTTACATTTAAATCATAACTTTCATATAAAGATCTAGGGCCGCTGAAATTATGCATGATAGCTCTTCTTCAAAACCGTACTTTAATAACTAAAAACTATGTTTCAAGGTCTTGACCCCATGATTTAGCACTCAGTTCTTTAGTGCTTTGTCATTCAAACCTCATTTTCAAAGATCATCAGAAAATAAGCTTCTGGTCTTTCAGGTTTCCAACTAGTAAAGCCATATTTATATTTATATTTATATTTTTGATAGACCTAGATCATAGATTACAAAATAGAGTAGCACAACAGGCATCAGTGATCATCTGTGCCACAGACACTATAATGTCCTCTAGTAGTTCAGTTGACACATTCTAGGCTGGCCAATGCATTGCTTCTTTCTATAGTCCTAGTCTAATGCAGACTTTCCCTTCAATTCCTTTGCCCCTCGATCACATCCACTTCGTATTTTACACTTTCTACATTTTACGTAGTGGTTTTATCTTTTGCATTTAACGTTTTTAGAAGAAACATCAATTCTAAGAAACCCAAATAATAGAGTGGCTGTGAAATACCCTGATTGCACTGGTAGATATTAAGTAAAGGAACTATCTAAAATCAACCTTATTGGAACTGCACACAGTACAATTAGTGTTCAGTGTCTGTGATAAACAGTGCTTAACAAATTGCTCAAACATGTCGAGAAGACCACCATTTTAGTAATATGAAAATGGAATTTTTCCCAGTGATAGTATTGCAAGATAATGAACTCTACAAGTGGCAGCACAGATGCAAATTCAATTTTGCACAAGACTCACAAACGCAATGATATATTATGCTGGTGGAGGCAGAGTCTTCGTCTAGACAAAATGCAAAAATCTTTTTGTGTTCAGTAAATGTGTATAATTAGGAAAATATGAAGAACAGCTAATCATCAGTATTGCATACATGTCTGTATCTCCAATCTTCTTGTTTTTTTTTAATCTCTAGTTGAAAGTTGAAGCTCACTCTTCTTGGTTTCAAGTTTTCAGGTTTCAAAGCTATTAGTTTTGTGAAATGAGAAGATACCTTAATCAGGTCCAAGAATTTTCTAACTCTTCCTTACTTTTTTCTTTCTATCAAGTGACATGCATGGGTTTAATTTATAAGAGCAGATTTTATTATAGAAACAAGCAGACACTGTCTAGGGACAAAACTGAAGCAGCTCTGATAGTTTTATTAATTTATTTGATTTACTTCTGGTTTCTCCTACCCAATCTTATTTATGTCAAAGTAAGTTGAAGCAGAATTCATTATGTAGTGAAATGTAATTTGAACACTTTTTATTGGAACATGATGATTCAATCATTTCTCTCTATAAGACCCATTATCTCTTCTTACATTATTTTGCACAGATCAAATCACATACGATAAAATTCCAAAAGATACTTAAGAATTTGTAGAGAGGGATGAAACAATATCTCAATAATTTCTTATGCTATGAAATTCAAGCTATATAAAATTAACATTCTGATAATTTGGTATTCTATGATAGTATATTTTCTTGAGGAAAATCAATGAACTGAATTAATCATTTGATAGAACTGCAATGTCTAAACATTTTGGTTTAAAATCAGATGAAGCATTGAGCTTAAGCTGACCCAATTTGGTATCTCTGCCTTTTGTAGATTTATGTAGCTCACAAATTTTACCAAATCCTCTTCAAATAGTAGGGATTAGGAGTGTTTATGAAGTGTTGGTGAAAAAATAAATAAGTAGTTATTCTTCTCATCTGTTATTTGTTGACCCCTTCATTTGTCATAATTATATTGTCAGTACATAGGGAGTCCTCAACTCATAAGTGGATCAACTTATCATAGTTCATTTCTATGTTGATTGTTCACAAATGAGAGGCATCTCTTCATGGAGATATTATACTTGTGCTTAGACTGTCAAGACAATATTTTAAATGGTTTTTTAAGCCTTGTGCTACTGTATTCTATCTTCTAATCACAATTCCTCTGTGCTAACCACCATGAGTGAAATATTTTCATGTTCAGAAACCTGGAAGACTTGAATACAGACCAAAGATGAGAGTCAAATACCAGCAAAGGAGGAGGGTCAGGAAAAGAAACTCATCAGCAATGAAAGTACAAGCTTATTCCAAAGAGCTTGCCTCCTCATTTCACCCAGCTTCTTGTTCTTTCCACTTTCCACAGTGTGTGTGACCTGGCGCAACAATCTCCAAAGTCCAATACACAGAGATTCACAGCAATACAGATCGTCTGGCCCTACCTCTACCACTCAAATCTGATAGACATTGCTTGGGATACAGGGATTTGGTTCTTAGAAAGATCTCCAGTTACTATCACACACACACACACACGAGCACACACATGCACACACAATGTGCACACAGAAGTACAATAGAGACTATGCAATGAAGAATACAGGTTTGGAAACATATGCTTGCTGATCTCTTCCATCAGCCAACTGGCTATCTAGAAGATGGAGCCCCACAAACAGAAAAAAAAATGAAATAGCATAGATGCAAGTCTCCTCCAACAGTGGTTTGGGTTTTTGTGGGGAAAACAAAACTTTTCAGATATACCATCTTACTAGTTTAGCTACATTTTCTATAAACTGCCTCAAATCCATGTGGGTCAGAGTCGTGTGTTAGGGAAGTGTGAAAGAAGGCTGTGGGGTGGCTAGATAAAGACAGAAATATGGTGCTAGTATACTACGTGCGTCAGGAAACAGACTGTAGACAGACTGCCTGGCTTCCAGCCTTTCTGCCTATTAGCCGCATAGCCTTGGGCAGCTTGCTTAAATTCTCTGTGCCTTATTTTCTTCTGTGCTATTAGAGTAGCAAGTGATACCTATTTCAAAGGGCCATTGTGCCTCTCCATATATATATGGAGAGAGAGAGTACATTATACAGCAACTACTGAGTTTTAACTATATAATGAATATAACTATTATTGTACTAGTGATAAAATCAAATATCTGCTCTAATTAAATTTCTAACAGCTTGTTTTCTACTGAGCTTCTTAATGCTAGATTACTCGAACAAATTTTGGGGGTTCAGGTTCTGACTCTGAAAAGTTTCTTATCAGTTGTCAGAAAGGAAAAACTTGACACACCTCAGGGACCTCGTCCCTAAGTGCCTCACCCCTAATCTGCAGCCTTCTGAGTTTCTGGCTGGTGGGATGCTCCCCTGCATCTTCCCAGCTCTTTCGTAGACTCTGAGCCTTAAGTATTTTAATGACTACTGCCTTTGTGTCACTGAAGCACATTCTGTTCTAATTTCCCCAAATGACTCTACTTTTAGTCTTCACATCCTTATCTATTTATTTTTTTTTATCTCCTTCTAGGATTCTCCATGTTCTGCTTATTGTCAATTCTTGCCCAGACAAAAACATCGACATGAGGTCTATGAGATATTATTTTCTTATAATACAAAACATAAAGCATAGTGTTTATTTGCTGAGTGAATTAATGTATATTTTTAATCACAAATATGGTTCATACTATATAAACCTTTACAACCTGCTTTTTCATTAAAAGATTTATCAAAAAAACCCACAACCCACAAAGCATTAGCATAACTGTAACAGGATAATTAGGAGAGGTAGAATAGAAAGAGTGGAGAAAATAGTTTTAAACTAATCAGTGAACAAACATGGCCATGGGGACAGGTAATATGCAATTCAAATGGAAAGGTGGACTACCTTCTGCTCTTACTAGAACCATAGACAAACTTCACCTAATTAGCTCAATGAAGTAGGGATGTATGTCCCCAACCCAATACCTCTGTAAGGTATAGATATTTGTTCACTCAGTTGTTCACCTGTTTATTAGCTACCTACAATATCTTGGACACTGCTGTAGCAGCTGAAGACTCTAGAGCACTTGTTTTTTCGTTAAATAGTCCATGATCAGGGACTGTCAATAAGTATTTATTTCTACCTGCAATTTTCAATATCATTCAGTGACTACTGCCACTGAATTCCCAGTAAGACGTGACTGCCCGATTATGCATTCATCATCCGACAGAGAAATATAACTATATACGCTGAGCCTGACCTGAACTTTCATTTCCATCCATTTCCTCTCTTCCCCATCCTGTAGTTCCATTGTTAAAGGCCCCACAGAGTCTTATTAGTCAGAGATTTGTTTTATTTCATCTCATTGGGAAAATTTTCCATCATGGCAAATGTACCTAGATGCATGCAAAAACACACAGTCTCTACCCAGGGGAAGCAAAGGACTCATCAGATTCTCTCTTTGGAAATCTTTCAACCTCTTTTCTCCGAAGTCTCATTCTAATTTGTGTCTCCAAGTCACTCTGTGGCTGTGCCTCCATACCCCCAAAGGACTGCCCCCAGCTCTATAGCATTGTGTGCTACATGAGGGTTCACAGGCTTAGGAATCTCTAGTGAACAATATTTTGATTGTGTCATTATTTATCTCGATGGACTTTAAACTGCAATTGAATAACTCAGATCCCCAACTCTGTTTTTCAGAAAAGATTTATTTATTTTGGCTAACCTCACCATTCTAAATCATCTGCACTTCTTAAACCCAGAAGAGACTTGTTATGTGGTGTTTTGGGAGAACACATGTTACTCCAGCTATCCAAAGTCTGACACAAGGTATTGGTCATGTATACAAATCTGTCTAAACATGCACCTGTCATAATATAGGTGCTGAAAACTATCATTGATGTCCCCTAACTTTATAAAGCTTCTAGGTACATGCATGGAAGAATGCCACTTATCAATGCCAACTCATGATTTTTAAGAGTCCCTAGAGATGTACAAAAACAAAAACCTTTTTCAATAAGCCAGTTTAGAAACATGGACCATTCCATGGAGAATGATAGAATGAGTCATGGAAGGTCGATCAAAGAAGTGCCTGTCTGTCCTCTGAGATACTCATAAGGTTGGTGTCCCTATTGGTTCCTCATAGAATGTTGGTGAAAAAGGAATTATTACCCACTTTGCTCCCTTAGTCTCTCTGGAACAAGGTGGCCTGGACAGGTATGGTGGTTATTCAACCCTCACAGCATTGCCTAGGGAAACTCAGTTAACTGGCGTACCTCAGTGTGCTCCCCAAAAACTTGGAAATCTTTGAACTCTTTCTTGGAAAGATGGCATCAAGTTCACTTAGGAAATTGATGTCACTCAAAAAAGTTGCTTTTAGGATTTTTTAAAGGCATTTTTTTTCAAGGTGGGTTTGACAAAAAAAAATGGGTGGAGGTGGTTTACATAATTTAATTAACAAAAAATAAGGGTATATTATTTATGATGATTTAGTATTTCTGGCAAAGACTCTACTGAGAGAGGAAACATCACTGTTGCTCCAGTGAGGCTGCATCACCCATTGCCCATTGCACTACAGGGGGTCTGGAGCCTGCCTACCAGGTCCCTTCTCCCCCAGTGTTATGCTCATTACCTGCCAGGGTATTCCCAGCATTCCCCTTCCTTTGTGATAGAAGGTGAACACACTCCAGCATACATTCATAAGCCAACATGAAAGGCACAATACCAACACTATCATTCCTCTTACAGAGTTAGAAAATTTCCAGATAGGAATTTTGTGTAAGCTGTACAGCAGCATTAGATTAGAAAGTGCCCCAACTTCTAGGAGGCCTAGGATAGAAATTCCCCCATGTGTCAGGGTATAACTCTGGTCTCTTCTTTTGCCTCTTAATCTTTATAAAGTTGTTTTCTCATCTGTTGGACAGATTAATAATATCTATCCTGCAACACTGATAAGGATGATTTTTTTAATGTGAAAATACAACCTATGGGTCATGGCATATAAAGGAATTAGATTATAAGTTGTTTAAAAGCAGTGAATGTAGACATTCTATTCATGGTGAATGAATAGATGTTTTTAATTTCAAACATTGCATCTTTAATTTAGCAAATGTAACACTAAATCTCCAAACATTAGGAAATAAAGCAATATCTAATACTTTTAAGAAGAATTTAGCTTATTAAAATATTTTTTGCAAGTTCCCCCTGGACTACTGGACTACTACTCTCTTTCTCTCTCTCTCTCTCTCTCTCTCTCTCTCTCTCTCTCTCTCTCTCTCTCTCTCTCTCTCTGTGTCTCATTTCCTGCCACACTGGTGGGTCACATTTAAAATGCAGGGGAAAGATGAGCAAACATGCCTCAGATATTTCAGTGACAGCACAGGATGGTTAATGCTAGAGATGCCAAGGCTGGCTGAGCAATAGGGAGTCAGGGAATGCATCTCCAGAGACAAATGAGGAGGGGAGTGAAGAAGAACAATTAGGTTAGGAACTCAGGAAGGGAGAGAAGAGTGACAGATAATCAGTTGAGCTGTTCATGTATACAAAACAGAACTTTGTGAAAGCCAAAGCTTCACACAGTTGTGACCCAGGCAAGAAGAAGCTCTTTTAGGGTAAGAGTAATAAGACTCTCCCTTGTGCACAGCATTTAGAACAACAGCAAAAAAAGTCAGTCATGAGGGTAAATAAAAGCTTAATGCAATATTTTTTTAAAATATAAATGATTGCAAATATTCATCATAAAATCAGAATTTTAAAGAATTATATGATCTGATACTGAATTGAGAGACCCACCTAATTTACCTCCCAGTCCTATTAGGATAATACTGTATTTAATATGTTGATGCTTTCATCATGGATATTTTGTGTTGACTTTTATCTTTAAAATATTGCATGATAATATCATTCAAGTGTGAGATTTTTGGTGTCCTTTTAAATTCTGTACTTCAAGTGACCTTCTCACCTTAATGGCTGGTCCTAACTAAAGGAAGTGGAGGGGGGGCTGCAAGAAAACTAGAAGGGCTATATGGGAACAATTCAACAACCAATGGGGAGAACGTCCACAAGATCGTTTGAGGGACCTTCAGGAATCTCAGGATTGAATTAAATTTTTAAGTTTATGCAAGAATAATTATTCATAAGTGACAAAACCAGGCAATGGAGACAATGGATCTGACACTCTTGTCTTTATTGGTATGTGTTTGGCTCTGAATGACCAACTACATTACAAATTCCAGAATAACAGATCTCATTTGCATGAACATGTCTATATGATAAAGACTTCCAAGTTCCATTGATCACTCATACATACGTGTGAATCAGCTCTGGAGTTTCTGAACAGAGTAAGAGAGACAAGTCATGTTTTGGGTCCACTATCTTGATCAAATATGAGAGAGGGAAAGAAAGTCAAGAAACATTCAACAACCAAGTGTCCCTTCCTTCCCACCCCAGCAGAACATGGTGCAACCCCTGAAAACTGAACTGCTGAGACTAGCTCTGGGATGTCCAGGCAGTACCAGGCCATAGTGGGACGCAGTGAGATCTTATAGAGAGGGTCATGGTAACACCCTGATGTGGTGCCCATTAGTGAAAGGGTCTCCTCGAGGAACATCAATCCATGCCCACCCATGCAAAATCCTCTGTCTCCAAGAGAGGATAGTGTAGGGACCCTCTCAAATAATTGTAATTCCACAACCCAACAACTTCCTTTCCATACACCAAAGCTATTCTCCATGCTGGGACAAAGGAGGGTGTAAAGGCCCTCAATAATGTAGATCTTTTCAAACAGAACAAAAAAGCACACCCTAGGATCTTAACACCAAGGACCATTCTCATGTGTCACCTGTTAGACCCAAATGTATCTAAGATCCATGTTAATTGAAACTTGGGAGTATAAAATGTAGGAAATAAGAAAGTATGTACAAGCACAAATGAGAAATGTGATATAGTGAGTGAGTAATAATTCTATTCACTTTACTACTTAGTCATTGTCTCCCTCTCCAAAATTTAGGAGCTCAGAAATCTGAGACATAGCTAGTCATGACCAATATCTTCCTAATAACATGACTATATATATCACTGAAGGTCAATGTAAGGGTTCAGAAGACCAAAAATCTGACATGTAAGAGGAAGAATTTTGTCATTAAAGCAAAACAAAGATTCTTAAAAGAAACAGGACCTCCCTAAACACATACCCTCTGACAGCCCTTGGGAAATAAAGAACAGCCCTTACTAAATAAGGCTCAGGCAGCTATATGTATTCACAGTTGATTCTGTGGATATCAAGAAATGGTATTAATGGAATTAGGAGCCAGGAAGAAATGTGATTATTAATATCATAGTTCCTGAACCCTAAGACAGAAAAAGAGGGAGGATGAAAGAATGAGATGGACAAAGAAATTTATATTCATGGAAGTAAACCCAAAGTAGAGAAAACACAAGACCAGGGTACTGTACAAACAAAAAGAATCTGAATTCTGTCCCTGGGTATTCTAGTCAGTATCCCTATGCTCCTTGGTAGACTGAAGGCCAACTCACTTGGCAAGAGTAGACTGTTCAGGAGTGAGGGTTTGAAGGTGGGGATAAATTTTAGACATGAAATTATAAATGCACCTGAAAATCCATTGTTCATAGGAAAATGATTTAGCTGGCTGCACAGTGATGGCTTCTCTGCTTATTTTAGAAGCAGACATATCATGTAATCTCCTCTGGTAGACATTCCCTAAAGTGGAGACTAGCTATTTTTATATAATTACATAGGGTAGGGTTTTATCCTTTCTTCTCTGTATCAACCATTTTATTGGAACATTAGGAATATGGCACTCAGTCTAAATGCCATCATTATGTAATAATGAGCTTGGGTTCCACTTTAATGTACTCAGAAGGTCAATGACATGGTCAAATAAATGTGTTAAATAAAAGTGACAGAATAACAAGAATGTTGACATCTACTCACATATAGTAACTGATAAGAACAATATAGAAACTAGGTGTAGAGTATTATTTCTTCAGGATTTCCCCCTGCCTTTGGTTCAAAATCACACGGATATAACTTCTTACAAATCACAGAAATCTGTTTGCCCTGTGTTGGCAGAGTAGCTCAAGTGGTACAGCACCTGACTAACAAGCATGAGGCTCTGAGTTCGAACCCCAGTGCTGCCAAAAAGAAAAGAGGACTTGTTTGTTCTAAACTTATTTTTGGAATCTGCCAATTTTAATATAATTATGCAAAATACTTACACTGATGTCCACCCAAAGGTCTGTCTTAACTTTTGTGCATAATCAAGCAAACAGGAAACACGTAACTGGAAATAACATATCTAGTGCTTACTATGAATTTCCCTCACAATCCACCAGAGGCAAACCATTACTATAGAAATATGAAGAAAATCCAGTACAAATAAAGGTAAGGGTACTTATAACTTGACTTTGTAGGTATTGATAGGACAAAACACCACTACAGCCTCACTGAATGTGAAGGGCACATTACTGCAGCTCAGGAAGCGAAGCTGGCAGGACACATGATCCTGTAAGAAGCCCAGCTGGGGTAGTCTATCCTCTTGGGCTGGCAAAATCAATAAAGACAGAGAAAATCTTTATTATAAGCACTACCATAAAGGGTTGAGCATCACATCCAAGAGAACCTCCACTTGTTCCATCTCAACTGTAGAGAGTACTCAGCTGTTCACAGCATCTGTAACTGGAGCATCTTAACAACATAGGAGGCTACTCTGCATTTGTGTTTGCTGAGCTGGTCCTGCCCACAATCTGCTGGTGCATGGAAGAGCAGCCAAGCTGAAACCAAAGCAGGGATGCAGCTTGATTAGGCTCATCCTAATCAAGGATGCTCCAGCCAGGCTGGGCCTTAGGAAATACTTAGAACCAATGCATTAGGATCTTCCATCTCCAGCACATCCCTGATGATTTGGTGGATTTGGACTGAAATGATGCATGATTCCATCTTGTTTGGATGATGATGTGGAAGTAAACAGTCTTTAAAATATAACTATGAGTGTCCCCCTGTTCTAGATTCATCATCACTTTTTTCCCTTTTTAGCCATCAAGTATAGGATTGGAGTGTTACTTCTATTTTGATAACAAGTAATATCACCCAGTGGTCAAATACTAATAAAATTATTTTACTTAATTGTGAATGTGTTCAAAAGTGGTTTGCTAGTAAATCTTCATCTTGATTAAGTTTATAACATGGCTTACAATTTAAATGTAATTATACGGCATGTATTCATTCCTTTTCTTCTAGAGAATTCAAGTTGCTTTTTGGAGCATTGTTTGATAGTTTCTTCCCATCTCCTTTGGAGTTGAATGGGAGTATAATATCAAATTGTTGTAGCTAGCAATAGGGGACTATGGTACCAGAAGGGAGAGACAATTGTATTGAGATCTGCTGAATGCCAGCAATGTGCCATTATGGGTCCCACAGGAAAAGTTGTCAACCCAGTGTGCCATAAATGAAGCAATTTCTAAGGATCCTAAAATAACTGCATTTTCTCTGTCCTAATGCTCATGTTGGAAAGAACAGACTTAGCTTATTTTTAAAGTGCAGGCCATAGCCTTCAAAGGTATACAAACTGTTCCCACAGTACTTATTATTTCTCCAATTAAATGCTCAGAAGAAAATGTTTTTGAAAGACAAAGTTAATAAGCAAAGGACAGGATAATGTGCTAAATTGATTACTTCTACATATCTGTAAATCTTAACCCTGACCACCAAAATGGATCCCAGTTATATGGTCGCCCTGAAGTCTGAAGATAACCTCTCAGTAATTCTCAGGGCCTTCACTCTTTGATTTAATGAGTACCTGGGGTCCTAGATATAATTTGAAATTTTTGCTCATGTGTACTCAAAGTAATGTTGCAAATATGTTCAAAACCTCTGCAGCTCTGTGGAAAATATCACTTGTATTCCTTCTTTTTGTTGGTAACATAATGACAAAGTGGACATGGCAATAAAAAGGAACCTGATGGGGTCCCTGTGTGATATTTTCAACTACTGTTCAAACACTCGCTCCCTTTATTACATCTTATTTCCTTCATCCTAGCTGGTCTGTAAATCTGTGCTTATCTACATAATCGAATACTAAGCATGTGACCAGTGGGAAAACACAAAAACACACACATACACAAACTACAATACCTGGAAAAGTATGGCACACACTGGAAGAAGGCAATAAATTCCATTTCATTAGAAATAGAGTCAGAGTGGAAAACAATCAGAATTCCTTATATGCATCTGCCACAGGTATGCTATGCTATGCACTAGCCCTAGGTACATATAGACGTCATGCTCTGCAAAGACAAACATATGCATGTATTTATTTAGAGACACTTGTCAAATTTAGGCTCAGAGCCTAGGACCCTAGCTAATTTACAAGGTTACTCTAGGAAAGACACAATTTTAGGTATGACAATAAATCTATGAATATACTACATTCCCACCCTTCAAGAGTCAAGCCAAGATTGATGATTTAAAACTTTTGCTGGTTATTATGGTTTGTTTTTGTTTTCAGCTCAGAAGGTGTGTTTCCATTGTACCCTGTCAAAAACTTTCTCAGCAGTCAAGAAAAAGGCAATACATCTGCCTTGAGCCAAGTTTGTAAATCCTACTGGGAAACGACCCCACACTGTAAGATGACATGGTTTTCAGACACATCTAAACAGACTACTTGATTTAAAGACCAACTCCAGACTTGATGTTGCTGAGCTCCTCAGCTCCATCTTGCCATCCTGATTGATCGAGGAGATGGTCTATAGTTTAAGTGGCATAGCACTTTGAGGGGTTAGTCATTAGAGCACACTGCTTTGTCCTGGGAAGGCAACTTCTTGCTTGACTAGGGTATGGAAGCTAAGGAGTGACTCCAAGATGCTGTCTGGCCAGAATTTGCAGATAACCAAAGAACTCTTCTCTTCCATCAGGCATGGATTTAGCCTCCTTTAGTTCCTGCAGTGACACAGGAGCCTCCAAATACCAAATTATTATCAGGCGGTCTTGGGGGAACCTCTGGGCCCTGCAATAAAGTAGACAGACTTGCTATTGGAAAGTGCTCAGGAGCAATTCAGCCCTGTTTAGATTTCTCTAAAATCTTGCCAACCATCTCTGGATTTTGTAAATGAATACTATCACATAGCTCCTGATAGTGCAAAGGAGTTTTCAAGGGATATAATTTACTAGTATCCTCCAATTAAACAATCTTATGCATCACTAAATGATCATGTCTTGTGTGTGCTGTTTTGTTTTTAAAGCTAAGCTATGCTAGCATTGAAGCCATATCACTTCAGAGCATCATCTATAAAGTAAGGTTTATATTAATTGATCTTTAAGGTCTAACTCAGGGGATCACAAACAGGTAGTGGACTATGGACCCAATCTGACTTACACTGATGTATTCTTATTTATTCCACCTACAGTTCTAAATATTGAAAGTTCAATTTTTAAAAATGGTAATACTAGGCATGGCCTCTACTATTCCAAGTCATTTTTTCTAATCCAACCTGTCATCCATATTAACCTGCCATATCCCTTTAGATAATTGGGATGTAAGACCTTTCACTAACACATCCTATCTTAGTGCCTATCACATTGCATTGTGATTGTATGATGATCCAACTACCAGCCCTCCACAGTGAGGTTCATTGAAGTCAGGGAACAAGCCATCATCACAGAATTTGTAGTTTGTAACATTGTAAAAGCATTAGAGGTAATCAACAAATACTCAGAAAATTAAAATTCACTATTTAGATTAGATTCTTACAATTCAGCAATATGAGAGAAGGAGATCACTACGGTAAAATAAAGCATATATTCAAAAGTTGATATTTTTGAATAGCATGCAGAATTGAAAAGATTACTAAATATAAATACACTAGTCTGTGGTCCAAGCCTCTGACGGATTCAGAGGGATGGAGGTGATGTACTAGCAAATAACGCTGTATTTCAAGCACATGAGAAAAGTTCTAAACTCTCTAATATCTTATCAGTTTTTTTCAGATATTACCTATGTAGTTTCATGGAAGAGCATTTCTTTATAGGTTATTTAGAAGCTTTTATCTAAAATATTGAGAGTTGCCTAACTGAAAACTAAACTCAAAATTTCATGGACTTCTAGCAACAAATCCTTCTGCATGTCCAGTCTCTTCATTGGTAAATTTTTAAATCTCTGGATGACTATAATTAGTATATCCAAATAAAGGATTTTTTGTTAAAAGCTTGTTTCTGCTAAAATTGTTATCTGAATTTCTTTAAATTGGCTAATATAGTGTTAAAAGCATGTCTAATAAATAAACTTCTATATAGACAAATTTGACAGAAATAATGCCAATGCAAAAGGATTGATCTTTGTTATAAGTCTTCTGTGATTTAATATTTCATCAATAGATAACCTTATCTGATCAACATCTGTCAATGTCAAAGGTATGTCATATCCCATGCAGTGAAGGAATAGTTAACACATAAAGAGCTTACAGTCTAAACAGGACTGCAGAAACACATCCTCAACAGTGCCCATACTCACACCAAACAAAAGGCAACACATACGTTGAAGATAAATGAAAAAAAAATATTGGGTGAGGCATGACATTAATGAAGGGGTGAAGGGAAAGAGAAGGGAGAATTTCTTCTTCATTCCTATTGTTTTTGGAAAAGGACCCATGGAAGATGTGTGGTTTTAAGTGCTCTTAAAATCATCAAAAAGTACAAATGGCTTGGTGCCTGGAAAGGAGAAAATTTCCTCTAGGGTAAGCCAGGGAGTGCCTAGAATACCCAGCCAACAGAGGATGGCTGGGTGAAGGGGCCAGTGAAACATGGTAAGAAATGGCTAAATAGAGACTCAGTGATCTGGAACCTGGTATAGAGGCCAGAAATTGAGGGGAGGCTGCAGGTCTCTTCATCAAACTTCTGCTCCCTTCCAAGTGCAGGTATACCATAGTGGCTGCACCACAAAACCAAGAATCCTTGAAAAATAACCTAGATGTTTACAGAAATCTCCAGGGACTCTGGATAAAGGAGATGGTGTTTGAAAACTTCCCTTTAGGTCTTCTAAGGGAAAAAAAGCTTTTCTGGTAGAGCCACAGACTCAGTAGTCATCTACCCAAAGAATTTCATCTACTTTGTATGCTTTCTGGCTCATGTGAACATTTTATTGGGCATGGTGGACCAATGGTCTCTTCTTGATTATTCAGCTTTATCTTTCCACCACTGAAAAGCAAACTGTGAGGGCATGTTAATTTCTGTCAATTACAATATAGCCCTAGGCTAATTGAAATACATCACACAGCCTGGTCCTGGCAGTGACAGGGGTATCAAGGTACTCCATTCCTAGAGAGAACAAGGGAGAAAATGGAGGATTCCTCCATCTCAGCATCTTGCTTGGCCTCCATGTTCCACTATGATGTATGCAAGGCATTTCCAGAAGTTTTGACAGAGGGTTATGTCAACAAAGAATGCTCATTCTAAACGATGTCTCTACTCATCTTGCTTATACCACAGTGATGATATTAGGATTAATAATATCTGATATTAGATAATATGTTTAAGTCCAAGGAGCTCAATATTATTACCAGTTTTAAGTGTTCTTGGTGGTACTGCTGGGTTGAATTCAGGGACTTGTGCTTGCTAAGCAGCAGGGCTACCACTTGAGCTACTCAGCCAGCCTCTGTGTTGGTTATTTTTGATATAGGGTCTTGTTTATGCCCAGTCTAGCCTGGGCATAATAAACCTCCTATTTGTACTTCCCCACATAGATGGAATGATAAATGTGTTCCTGTGCCCAGCCATTGGTTCAGATGGGTGTCTCTTGAAAGTTTTGCCTGGGCTGACTTCAAATCATGATCCTCCTGGTCTCTGACTCTCAAGTAGCTAGGATTAAAGACTTGAACCACCATGCCTGGCAAGGAGGTCAATATTCTTTTTTTTAAGGAGCTAGATATTCTTTACATACATTTTTCTATTTATCTTGCCATATTACAAATTCACCTAAAATCTTTGATGGGGCCCAGTTTCACATATTACAAGCTTGTAATACTGTTCTTTCTAACACATTGCCTCAAGTCCAATCTTAAACATTCCTTGGAATAAATATGGATAAATAGAAAGAAACTACTGGTGTTTCCAAGTATACAAACAGATCTGATATTTATTGCTAATTGCTCTCATCCCATGAGTTTTTGGCAGAAAGTCTCCAAAACCTAACTTTGCAACAATCCCACCTTACCTTTGTGGCAGGGCAAGGAAGTTACATTTAAGAGAGGATACAAACATGTAAATAGAAAATACCCACTCATCAGTGCTAGGTAACCCCTGGGATCTGGGCTGCTTGATTCCCTCTACCTCATGGCCACTTATTCATACGTAAGGGAAGTCCTGAAGTTCCAAGTGCTGTAACCTGTCTGTTCACTGTGGTTTTATTTTTGGTTGTCCTTAAAGTTGCCAAAGATAGGATAAGAGGATCTGAGAAGAATCCCAAGCTTACCAAAAGAGGCTGATGGGTTAATTTGGTTCTGAAAAATCAAAGTTGGCCTACTTCATATGCACATCATCTGTGGCAATGTCTCTTTGCTGCTGTGGCATCAGGACAAGGCCTCATGCTGGGAACTAGGATTGAACAAAGAATACAGAACTACCCAAATCAATACCACCTGTGTGCAACATGGTGCCTTCCTGAACCTAGAGTAATTTTAATTACTTTCAATAAACCAGATTAAAATTACACCATTTGCCTGTCATCTATAATTGATTATGTGCATTCTAATGATACTTCTGGTTTCTGTCTCTATCTTTCTCAAGATAAGCACGCCTTGATCTCAACTTCATATTGATAAATTATTCTGGAAAGTGGATCCCAAGAGAAGTCAGTATCTGACCACAATTCCCATCCCAGCAGGAGATACACCCTGCGAATTCCATAAGCAACAAATTAAAGGATCTGGTCCATAGGCCAAAGGCTGCAAGAATCCTGAGACGTTTCACTGACCCCACCACCCCCAGCCTCAGTCGGCCTTGTCAGGGGTTCTGATCAACATGCTCAGTGACACAGCTATGCAGGAAACGGGCCAATCAGCATAAACAACTGTACTTACATGTATCTGGCTTGAGCTGACTGTTGGTGATGCCAAAATACTGGGGATTTTCAATGACAGGGATCTTGGTCATTCCAATGATGACGGCATCAGGGCCGCCTTCAGAAGAGGATGGAGTGTTACTCCCATTGGAGATGTGGTGGAGCGGGCTGGCAGAATCATCATCATTGCTGATAACTGAAGCTGGACCTAGAGTTAGAAAAATATATATTCTGTAATTCAAGGGCTACTATTTAGCTATACCAATATTCATCACGTTCATCCATTTCAAGTGTATAATTCAGTGGGTTTTGGTACCTACACAGAGTTGTGCTATTATCTCTACAATCTAATTGTAGGACATTTTCATCACCCCAACAACTAGCACTTATCTCCCATTTTCCCCACTCCTTGTCCTAAGCATCCATGAATTTGTTTTCCATCTCTGTGAATTTACCTGTTCTGGAATTTCAAACAAATGCAATCACATTATCTGTGACATTTTGTAATGGGCTTGGTTCACTTAGCATAATATTTTAAGCTTCATTCACATGATAGTATGTATCATACTTCCTTTTCATTGCTGAATAATACTTCATTGTGTGGATATGCTGTGTTTAACTTATTCACCTATCCAACCATTGAAGGACAATTAGGTTATTTGGACTATTTGGCCACTAATAATAATAATTCCATGAGCACTCGTGTACACACTTTTGTGTGGACATTTTATTTTCTCTTGGGTAGAATTGGTGGGACATATGTATGGTATGTCTATCATTTTGAGGGACCACCAAACAGTCTTCCAAAGTGGCTGCACCATTTTATATTCCCAACAGCAATGTACAAAGGTTCTAATTTCTTCACTTCCGTACCCTGTAAATTGGTAAGCAGCTTTTCTCTTTGATCTGTGCACACTTTCAGAATACTCTGTAACTGAATTTCCAGCATGAATCCAGGATGCCTGTTTCACAGGGCACTGAAAGTTATGCTGGGAGTTTGAAGGTCTAAGTTTCCCGTCTCCACTCTTCTAAGAAGTGACTTACCTTCTTTGTACTTCTACATCTGCATACAATTATAAAATGTGCACTATTTTATCTTCTTATTATTAGAGAAAAGAAAATGTACTGCAAACTTAAATGTACTTCATGAATATAAATTACTGCTAGGTATTCTTTTTTTATAGTTCTATTATTTTTATTTTTTTCTTTATTCAGATATTCATATGTGCATACATTGTTTGGGTCATTTCTGCCCCCTTTCCCCCACCTCCCCACCCCACTCTCTTCCAGGCAGAATCTGTTCTGCCCTTTTCTCCAATTTTGGTGAAAAGAAAACATAAGCTTCTTAAATGAACTTTAACTGGAGAGTGAGAATTGCATTGGGCTACCCTATTAGTGTGTTTCTTCTTCTCCATGGTGGTAAGTACCTGAAACACTATCCACAAAATATTTTCATAACAATAATAGGTAAATCCCATGCAAAATTATCTATTTTGCCTTTAGCTATAATATTATTTATAGAGCCACTTATTAGATACCTTTATATTAAAACAATAATCATAGCATTTTTCATAAAAAACTTAAATTATTTAGTCCAAATCTTCAGAATGTATATGCCCATATATACATTTTACCATATCTTGTCTAAACAAATCTTCCATTGACCACTCAACTCATCATGCTCAAAAATAAAAATAGATACTATTTGCAACCAAGAATAGATTCACAAAGATAAAAGTCTATGTGGAAGTTTCAAAATAATTAGGATCACTCATGCAATGCATTCGTTGAAAGTAGACAAAGCCTCTTAGGCATATATTACCAGCATGTCTAAAGTATACTGAATGAGCAGTGTCCCATGGAAGCAGATGACTGACCATGACTACTGACATAAATCAAGAGAAAGGAGAGGAGGAAAAGGATAAGAAGGAAAGACTAAGGGGAAGAAAAAAGACAGAATCAAATGCCTGGCCAAATGCCTTAATAGTGAAGAGAAAGTCTGAATTGCTACTTCCTGTGCAAGGGAAACCTGCCCCCAGCATGCATGTTTCAGCACCTCTACCTATTCTCAACCTTTTCCCTCACTTTTTCACTACTTTAGTAAAAGGCATAGCAATTATAAAAGACAAGGATTATTTTGTCAGGAACGCTGATAAAGTTTTGAATCCCCATGCAACATGATGATTAATCCATTCCCCAACCCCCAAGATCCATTTTTCCTCCTTATATGGGGATTGTTGCAATTTGTAGTGATAACAATTGGACATTCCCCAGCTAGCTGTGTCTTAACCAAACTATGCTGGAGGAAACCAACTGCTATCATAGGTAATTTTTAAAGCATTCTCCCAATAGGATATGCATTTAAGTTGCCTTTAATGATATACTCTGGCTTAATTCTCAAACAAGTCCTCACACAGCCAATTTAGAAGCCAAAGAACATGCAAAGCCAAGGCAAGCCCACCAGTTGTGTGCATCTTGTGTCTTGCTCACCTGTGTTAGCAAAGAGTGGAAATCCTGCCAAGAATAACTATAAAAACAAGTTCTTTCTAATATCCCCAACCATCCCTGTTTTATGATCTGCTTCCTGACAGGCCTAGCTCTCCCAGATTCTAACCAGTGATGGAAAATGGAGATGTATTATGGTAAGGTTTCTGTATATTGTCAATAAAACCTTCCTACCACTGGTTCCCTTTTTTGGTTCCCAGAGCAGCTGTTCCCTTCTGAGAGGTTACCAAAGCATGCTACTGCCTGAGTTCCCAGATGGGGTACAATCTAAGCTGCACATTTCTCAACAGATTCCAGGCTCCACCTTTACCCTCAGAAATGCAGGAGTTGTCATTTTCTAATTCTCCACACACTGTGAGAAGGCCAGCAATATTTCCTTCTGGAAGTGCAATGATAAGAAATGCATTGACTCCAGTGGGTTTATCCTCTAATTGTTCTCTAGTCAGGATAGCAGCCTCACAGCTTCATTCAATCATTTTTGAGGAAGATGATACTTAGAAGACAATCTTCAGATTCTCCCAGGAATTCAGGCTCTGAATCTCCTGCCAACTATACAGTGGAGTCCTCCCTTGCTTTAGTTCAATGAAGGGACTTGTGTTCTGCTCTTCCTTCTCTCGTGATCTCTCCAATTACGGCCCCTGACTCTTATGTAACAGATTGCAAGAGAATTGCTTTCTGGGGGTTGGGGTTGGGGGGTGGAGGGTGAGAGTTAAGTACGGAAGTGGTGTAAAGCACCAAAGGTAATTTTTCCAAGTCTTTTCACTTTTCAGAAAGCCACTGTTGACAAATCACAGCAACACAAACCTCAACAACTCATCAAATAGAATATTAATTCAAGTGCTGTTTCCTTCATCATTGATGTTCCAAAGCTCAGAAGATTGATCTAGCTGGCAAGACTGTGGGAATGAAGCCCAT
Source organism: Castor canadensis (assembly GCF_047511655.1). NCBI lineage: Eukaryota > Metazoa > Chordata > Mammalia > Rodentia > Castoridae > Castor > Castor canadensis. The sequence continues at coordinate 91,155,175 of NC_133398.1, forward strand.
TTTTCTATGAACATTTTGATATAATGGAATGCAGAGCACAGCAGAGTTGGGAGGGGGAAAGTTCTCCACGGGGACAATGAATGTGTGTGTGATTTGACAGCAGCCTGTCTGTGCATTTCACAGGAAGTGTCTTTGTGTGTCTGTGCATGTGTTTAAGCAGACACTGCCAAAAGACAGAAGTGTTGGTGGCACATTGCAGCTCATTACAAGGAATTCATGTGAGGACTTAAGAAAAATGGATTATAATATTAATATAAAGTTTTAAATTGCTAGGTATGTGCACAGTTGCTGAGCTTGGGTTGGATAGTTCAAATTACTGAGCTGACAAATATGAATTATATCTGGAAACATTTTTATCCCATTTTTATTTTAATGTAAAATACAAAGAGGCCTTTTTTTCTTTTATCAGAGCTGCTTGATTAGTATATTCTACAGATATGACTTTCCAGACATTTCTAAACTTACTTAGACTTGTTTTCCAGTGATAAGAATGGAGGAAGGTTATCTGGGGAAAGAGTTTCCTTCTCTCAATGCCAACAACACCTTCAAGGTGAAGGGAGAGATTATTACTCACAGCAACTGCACTCGCCACGCCTTTCTATTTTCTGTATTCTGAAGATCTAACACCCAGTGCCTGTTAACCTGGAGAAACAGCCTCCTATAGGGCTGGCCAGTTGCAAGAGATAGCAAATACCCTTTCTGCAAGTGCACCTTTCATATGCAAACCAACCAGCACAGACTATACTTCCAACCACCTTCATTATCTGTCCTACACCATCTACCTGCCCTAACCACCACAGGGCCAGATGCCAGAAAACTCAGCAGCCCTCTGGCTAGACCCTGCTGATATTACTCAAACTAGCCCATCTGTCTACTTTGCCTCACCCATTCCTTCCCATGGAAACCACAATAAAGACCATTGCCTGTGTTTTTTCCTTGCTCTCTCTTCTTCCTGACCAACCTCAGGGCTTCCCTGTGCCTCTGTGGCATGGGTGTGTCCACTTTGGGGAACTATGAGTCACAAATAGTGTTTTTAATGACCATCATCTCCTAAATGGTGGCTTCATCATACCAGAAATTTTAAAAAATCCCCTTCTGGGCTGGATCTGGAGCATTGTGAAGAATGATCTCTGCTGTGGCCTAAAAGGGTAAAAATCATCATATTATTGAAGCTTTCTGGGGACAGGCACCCTTCTGCAGGACAGAATAGCTTGAAACATATTCAAGTGGTTATAGTGATTTAATCACTGTACAGGGAAGACCCCATCATTGTAGGAGAGCTCTCTCTCTCTCTTTCTCTCTCTCTTTCTCTCTCTCTTTCTCTCTCTCTCTCTCTCTCTCTCTCTCTCTCTCTCTCACACACACACACACACACACACACACACACACACACACACACACACACCACTACCACCACAATGAAGCCCTAAGGCAGGGTGCCTTTAATGACTTCTTAGCAAAGCAACTGTGATGGCCAGTGTCTGAAATTTGCCCCAGGGGAGCTGAAGTCCTGAGCTAGTTGAGCTTGATGTTCCCATTTTTCTTTTCCCTACTGAGAACTTTTGCCTTGAAATCCATGGCACTAGTAAAGGACAGGATAACTTTTTTGCCTGCAAACCCCCATCTGGTTAGTCTACATCAGCCTGGACTCAGCCCACTGGTCATGTGTAGGTCACTAGAGAGACACTGAGAGAGGCTATTTAACAGAACAAGGTTTGGAGTCAGTTTCAAAAGGAAAAGGAAACAGATTTTCTTATACGCATAGGATGAACAAGTATAGGACAGAGGGCTCAGAACTGTGTGGCTCCCGACACTCATATACTTCCCTGACTTTGAAATTTTACCTGTAGCCAACCTTGCTACCAAAAGAAATACCAACTAATGGAATTGTACCCATGATGGTCAGATCTTGGAACTCTTGTGAATGATGGAAGAGAGCCTGTCTTTTCATGCCTTCCACGCAATTTCTGTTCATTGTCTCTGTAACCATAGAAAATACTGAACAAATTGGAGGTCCCAAGAGATCACACCTGATTTCAAGCCTAATGAAATCCTCTGCATTCACTCAGGAAGCTACACACTCTGCTTTTCAATTGTCAGCACATGGTCTGAAAGCAAGGAATAGGACGCAATCAAGCACAAATCACAGTGTCTGGACGTTAAAGTCTGTTTTGCAAGAGAAGTGGTCATAAATGAACAGCTGATTACCAATTCAGACCTCTATTAAATCTTGATTTAAGAACCTATCACTACCTAGAACTGAACAGCAATTGACACTTCCCCACAGGATAAAAACAAGTCAACTTCAAAAATTCAAAACCACTTACTGGACACAATTAGCAAAAGTAATGTCTTTTCTGGAAAAATTCTCTACCTCCTTCTTCAACAAATCAGAAGCCAGGAGCACAGAAAATGAGTCAAGGACCAACGGATATAAATAGCATCTAAGCAATTTCATCTGAATTAAGCAACATAAACTCTTTACTTATCCAAAGAAGGAGTAACTACTTACCAACACCTTGTCTTGATTTTACTTTCCCAAATCCAAACCATGAGAAATCTGAAAACCACAACAAAACATAAAGTAAACTTCGAAAGAGAAGTGTAAACCAGAGACAGCACTGTCCTTAGTCGAATAACTCAATGATCCCCCAACCCAAAATTAAAAAAGAAAAAAAAAGACTTCCTCTCAGACATCTGGAATCTAGCCCTTGGATTTTTGTGCAAAGGTTTATTTGTCATCCTCAGAACATGGAAGTTCAAATCAGATAAGAGACAGAAAACTGTCTTCAAGAAAAATGGCCAAAACCCAGGATTAAGAGCTCTGAGCTGTTTTCCCCTTTTCTCAGTTTCTTCCTAACCCCTAAGTGGAGAAATCATTGCCTAGTATTGAATTGTCTAACAGGGAAGCTGTAGGGGTGAAAACACACAATGCTTTTGACAAATGCACTATGGTTCTGAACTGCAGCAATGTGGGAAAATAATGAAAGAAAACAGACCTTTTCTGAAGCTGAAACAAGCAGTAAAAAAAGGAACATGAAATCCCGTGGGAGAGCAGACACATGGGCTGGAATGAGGGAAGGGTTCCTAATTCTGCATGGAATCCCGTGCCTGATTGCTGTGCAGTGGTGGGCAGCATGCATCAGCTCTGCGCTTCTTACAAAACAAGACTCCAATCGGCACATGTAAGAAAAGACCCCAGATGTTTGGAGGGTCTCCAGGGAATAAAGCCACCATGAAACAGCTATTTCTTAGCCTGTCTGTTCCCTTGTAGGTAATTTCTACTGGGTTCAAAGTGAATTCTGCACAGCAGAGAAATTCCTGGACATGAGGCTGATAAAGGGAATAAAGCACCAATAAGCTACTGTGTTTCTCTTCTCTTCAGCACGGTAGTGGTCTTCATAGGCAGTTGGGATAGTAAGCTAGAGAAAAGAACCAATAAAGTGAAGTGATGTGCATAAAGACTCCTTGCACACTCAAAAACACCTTACAACATTGACAATTTTTTTTTCACATTTAGGCTTTGCTTTCCTGATGTCCCACAGTTTCTGGCCCCCTACCTCAAAGCTTATTTTTGCCTTGGTTGATATTCCTTTGAATGTTGCCTTTCAGGTTTTAGAAGCCCAGATGAAAGCCTGGTCTTGATCCAAAGCCAAATAAAGTTTCCTTTGCACAGAAGACAGAGAGCTTGGTTCACTGGAGTTATGAGTCTAGCGAGGCAGGGTCATGCATATGGGTTTGTTAGCTTCAACTAACTCCATTCAAAATGGGTGTATTTTCCCACTGGCCACTATTTGGTTATATATATATATATTTTTTTTTTTTTTTTCTCTTTTGGCCATACTGAGCTTTGAACTTAGGATTTGGTGTTTTCTAGGCAGGCACTCCACCACTTGAGTCATGACCCTATCCTTTTTGCTATAGTTATATTTTAAATAGGTTCTCATGGTTTTCCTGGGCCCATGAGGAATATGATCCTTCTAATTACACCTCTTACATAGCTGGGATGACAGATGCCCTGAGTTCAAACCCCAGTACTGCCCCAAAACCCCAAAATCATTCCTGTAGGATAAATTCTAGAAGTGGAATTATTTTTCCAGGGGAAGAATTTTATTAAAATGGCTTTTGCATTGTATCAGGAGTCACTTTTACCAACAGCGCATGAATGAGTAGAAGTATATTTTTGAACTCTACCGAATGGGCAAGCTAAGGATGAAGCATTTTCTCCTTCCACCTGCCACTGGCATGGATCCAGCTAACTGAACAGAGGCCTGGCAAGCATTCTCCTTCCATCTGTGCCCCTGAAACCTTTCACACCCAATTCTCCCAGACTGCTGTTTTCCTTGGGTGCAACAAATAGCACTTCAGATTTAAAAACACATAAGGACTTCGCTCACTTGTACAGTCATTATGACACACCCAGTGCCTCCATTCATCAGAGAGGCAAAGGTCACAGCTTGTAGTGACTGAGTAGGGACTCAGTTGGATGCCAGAATCAGGGCCTCCTCTGTCTTTATTAATGGCTTCTCCAATGCTCCAAGGTAACTAAAATTAACCAAAAATTGCAACATTATAATTAAGGTTCAATTTTACATATAGAAAAATATCACTGGTAGTTATTTGTTCTCAGAGCAGAGGATTGGAAGAAAGATGAGTCTTAGTCCTGTCCTCAAGGGGCTTTCAGTACCACTGATGTACTTCCTAGCATTACGTACAGGACGTGTGAGAGTTTAGAAGAGGAGCGTCTACGTGAGCCTAGAGGAGTGAGGAGGAACTCAGGAGAGTCTTCTGAGTTCTACAGAACAAGTTGGAATTAACCAAGAACAGGAAAGAGCACAGACGTTCCCAATTTACAAGAGTTTGATTTAGAAGCTTCTGACTTTACTGTGGTATAGAGTAATTTACATTCAGTAAAAACTATACTTCAGAGTTTGAATTCGGATCTGTTTCTAGGCTAATGACATGCTGCATGATTCTCACTAGAGATGCTGGGTCACACTCCCAGTTAGCCTGGTGACCACAGGACAGGTCAACCAACTCTCTATGGTACACTGGGCCTCCAGCAGTTTTTAGATACTGTGTTTTGGATTTTCATATCCCATCATGTCTTCAATACTTTATTACAAAGCAAGCTTTGTGTTAGAGAATTTTGTCCAACTGTAGGCTAATGTGAGTATTTCAAACATGTTTGATGTAGGCTGACGTAAGTTATGATGTTCTGTAGGGAAGGTGTATTAGTTACAGTTTAACTTATGATATATTCAGTTTACAATGGATTGTAAGTTGAAGAATGTCTGTACTCAATATGAGTCCAGTTACAGCTAAAGCAAACATGGTGAGTGTGTCAAGGGGCTTATGCAGCTAGAAAGAGCAAAAAATCAGAGAAACATAAGCAAGGGCTCAGGAAACAGTGTGAATTTTATGGTGAAAATTGTGATTAGACTCAAGACAAAACAAACAAAAGACTCAACAATCTCAAGCCAGGAAGCAACATGATCAAAATAAATTTTAGAAAAAATTTATTTGGCTGCAGGGTAAAATCAGGATTAAGGCAGAGAAAAACTAAGGGCAATAGATTTGTTATGAGGTTTTAAGAGAAATCAAGCCATGACAGAATGGAGGCCTGAGTTTGTTACTGAGGAGTGGGACAGGAAAGAGAAGAGAAGGTGGTGACTGGCAACTGGCAGGTATATTTAGGGGAATCCACAGAATTTGATTATGAACTGAAAGCTGTGGAAAATGTGGGAAGGGAACCATGAATATTTCAGATTAGGACAGTAAAATAGATGGTGGTGCTGCTGAAAGAGTTCCTTAGAAATTTAGAAAGCAAACAAATTTAGAAGCCAAAAAGTAAACATCGATTTAAGACATAAGTCCCAAGTAAGGTGTGCATGTGGGAAAAATGAGAAAAACTTACTATAGTTTGTATCCTAAATGTTCTCCAAAGGCCTGTGTGTTAAAGACTTGGTCCCCAGAGTGGTGGAACCTTTAAAAGGTGAGCCTAGTAGAAGGTCTTTAGGTTACTGGAGCATGTCCTATATGGGGTTGTGGAACTCTGGCCTTTTCCTTATTCTCTTTGTTTCCTAGCCAAGAGATGAGCAGCTCATTTAGCCACATATCTCTGCCATGATGAGCTGCTGTACCATAGGCCAAAAGCAATGGAGTCTATCGACCATGGACTGGAATCTTCAAAAGTATGAGACCAAAATAAACCTTTTCTGTTTATAGCTTGATTTTCTCTGGGCTTGTTTATAGTGACAAAAAGCTTACTGCTAAAGGAAAACATTAAGTTAGCAAGATGCTCTGGCACTCAGACAGAGTTTAATACCCAGCATGCATTTTCCTGAGTTCTGGAGCCATGAATGAATTGTAGGATGAAGGTGAGGTCTACCTAGTGTTCATTTCTTATTTGGGCATGTACAACACCCATTTTTTACAAAAACAAATGAAGGGCACCCAACTGAAGCCAGATTTTGAGAAAATTACTTTTAAGTTACTGACGTAGTTCTAAGTTCTCTTTTGAAGGAGCACAAGCATTATGTAGAAGAGAATGCTATTCTCTGCATCATACCTTAGAGTATTTGTAAAATCGAACAGATATGGAAAGATCAAATTGGTACCTCTGCCCCCGGAAGCTCTTTCTTGACGCATAGAACCTTAACACTAAGTTTCATCAGCAAAATATTCCCATCATGCCAAAAACAAAATTTCTCAATTTCCTGTGATGTTTTACCCATTGGGAGTAAAGTTCTGCCAAACTATTTTTTATTTTCTGTTTAATAGGAGACACTTCATTCACAGCAAAATAAAGGGCTCCTTCAAAAGCAAATGTGGCTGCAGTGACCTTAAAAAAATCTCCTTCTTTTTGGAATCTAGAACAACAAAGATTCTAAGTTATGATATCAACCAATTAAATTCATCTCATTTTGAGGGGAAAAAAAAAGCTCAATCTTTTCACTCACCAGAGAGGAGGAATGTAAGGAAAAAAGAATAGCACATTAACACATTAACAACTCTAAGATAGATTTGGAACAAAATAAAATAAATAGTAAAAGAAAGACTACTTTTCAAATGTCTCTCAAAAGGAAACAGTTACAATTTAGGGAGCTGAAAGGGAATATTTATGATGCAAGTGAGAGAATCAGAGGAAGGAACCAGAAACTGGCAAAATGGATGAAACCTGACCTTCCCTGCAGGTCCCGAGTCACACAAACACTAAACATGATATTTAGAAAGGTTTAGATCTCAAGAGAATGTAGTTTCCGGATTTATTTTTAAGTTTCAGAAAAATCATTTTAATATGTGAAGAGAAAAACTCATTTTAACTCTACAAAAAATAAAACTGTATTCTCAAATGTCATTTCTTTATATTTTAAGGTAACAATCACCACTCTACACCCCTAAGAAAAGCATTTCTAACATTGTGATGGAAGCCAATGGGGAAATAGGACTCACTAGCAAAAATGTACCTCACCTCCAATTTCCTTTGGCCACACCTACTCCCCAAAGAACACTTGAAACCAGGCTGTTTTGCTGCAAGCACAGTGTGGACTAGTGTTGAGCCCAGAGTAGACAGTCATAGTTGACTGACGATTAGTTCAAAGAACTAAATACTGGCCATTGAAGCAGAGAAGTATTGCCTTGTTGACAATATAATTATCCCCCTTTCCTACTGACACGTAATCAGAATGAGTAATAGTTGGCTTCAAATTAATTCCAGCCCCCCAGGGCACGGACTAGTGTAGTTCAGGGCCAAGTTTCCACTTTAATTTAATCTTAATCTTTTACTTAAGGACATAACCTTCATAAAAGAAAATGCCATCTCTCTGACCTAGGAAAGGGTTTGCTTTGAGTTAAACTTGTTCTAGAAATCACAGCATAATAGGTACTTCCAACCAACCTTCATTTGGCCCTTCATTTCCATCAGATTTCCAATTTCACTGATTTCCACTGCTCTCTCAGAGAAGTAACATAAGCAACTCCTATGTGTCAAAGACAAATATGTGTATTATGGCTGAAACTCCTAGCTACTCCCTGAAATCTGTATTTTCATTTTGTTTCTGGCTCACCACAAGACCACATTTCTCAGCTTCCCTTGAAGTTAGTTACAGCCATACAAGTAAATTTCAGCCAATGAAGGGAGAGCAGAGTAACGGTACTACTCAAGGCCTGACCCAGCAGCACTTCCACATGTGCAACCCACGCTGTTTGCCCTTCAATGTGGCCAAAGTAAAGGCAGCACCCAGGCAAACTCAAGATAGCACAGGGAACAATTAATTCTTTCAGCATTCCTACGTGAGCATAGGCAGAGTCGAACACATCTCAGAGTTATTCTTCTAGAGGGTCAATGATGCTGAGCCATTTTTTTTTTTACCTAATGTTCAACCATATGCAAGAAATAAGCTATGATATTTGGACCCCTATCCACTTTGGGACTATTTCCTATGGTGGGAGCCTACCCTAATGAATACATGCACATATATTAGTATATTACATATTTTATATAATATATTAACATATCTTGACTATATATAATATATAACATGTGACTACATTAACATATTATAATGTATTATACACAATATATTGACATATATTATAAATGGCATATTAATATGTTAATATAATATATACTTCATTAATTAACTCCATGGCATTTCAACACCGCCTTCAATCATTCCAGTTATAAATTCAAAATTACGCCTCCATGTTCATGAATATTTGCATTTTTCTAGAACTGAAGTACACATATTTCATCAGGTTTTTCAAGATATTCTTCTCACCAGTATGCGAAGAATCACTGACACGCATGAAGGTAATTGTAGAGACAAATATTAAAAAGCATATGTATTGTGTACTTCCATTTTATTTGATCCTATTCACCATTAACAGTTGAACCTGTATGCTAAGGACCATCCATGTACCATCTCTCCTATAGTTTCTTGCAGTAGCCTCCTAGCTCATCCTTCCTGTTTCCTTCTTGCCTCCCCATTCTTTCGCATAGGCTGCCAGAGTAATCATTTTCTAGCATAAATCAAATTATTACGTTCCCTTGCTTAAAATCCTTTAATGGTTTCCTGTTACATTTTGAATAAACTTCTGATCATCACTACAGCAAGTCCATCTTATTCACAAATTTATTACATGTGGTTTTGACCAAGTGCAGTCAAAAAAATCAAAAGAATTTTCAAAACCAGAACTTTTTAATTCCCACATATGCATTTCACAGCTCAACTGATGTGAAGAAGCTCTCAGTCAATCTCACATTATTGTCAATTGTGTTTAAATCATGTGATATGCTGAGTGTTTCCCTGCTCTTAATTTTGTGAAAATATGCCTTCCCAAAATCAAATGGTGCCCCAAAAGCAAGGTAATAGGGAAGGTAATTAATTTAAGGGGTAATGTGAAAATTTTGGATTTGTTGAAAAGTGGTGTGTCTTTAGCGGAAGCTGGGTGGTGTTATGAGAAAAATGAATCAAGCATCCAAGTACAGTACTGAATTCTATGCATCCTGAGTATTCACAGTTTTCCTTGCAGTCTCCTTGGAACCACATACCTTCAGATACCAAGGGTTCACTGTACAGTCTTGCATGACTTGACCAAACTACCTTGTGTCCTCTCCCCACTGATTCCCCCTGTGAAACAGCCACAGTGGTGTCATTCCCATTCTCACTCACTTTGCATTCTCTCTTGCTTCCTACCTGAATATTCTCCACTGACTCTGTCACGTCCACTTCTCTTCTTTTAAGTTTCAGGTCAAATATTATACCCAATATCCCCACTGTAATCAGATTCTCTCTGAGCTCATTTCTACTCACTCTCCATGATCCCTTCCTTCTCAGAATGTACCAATATATGATGTTTTTGTTTGATTATCTATTTATTGTCTATAAATTTTGCTAGAACTTGAGATCTAAGGAGTCAGTAAGCTATCTTTGACTGGCTTTTCTAGAACCAGACCCTGAATTAAGAATTCAGGTGAAGATAGTTTATTAGGAATGGATCCCACAGAGTACTAGAAGCCAAGTAAAGAAGTGAGACATCACGACTGTGATGGATGCACTGTCCAGTGGGTTACACTGTGGACAGCTAGAGTTCAAATGCTCAGGGAACTTGAAGTTATTGCATAGAGAGCAACTCTGAGTCATCTATCTAAAAAGCTGGGTGGTTTGGTGATTTACCCTCTAACGACCATCAGTCACTGGCTGAGGACTTCTGGTCAAGAGAAAGAAGAGAAGCACAGGTGCTTGCAACAGGACACTGTGGGCATCCCAGTCCACATATCTGAAATAGAGAATGCTCCAAACTCTGAAACTTTTGAGTGTTACAATACAGAAGGGGAAAACTGCATTTCTGACATCATGCCCAGGAATGAGTCAAAATCTAAGCCACCTTCATGCTATGTGCTTAAGGTATATATTAACAAAAATGAAATTTGACTCTGGACTTAGGTCCCATCTACAAGATCTCTCACTACATATAAACAAATACACCAAAATTCAAAAGAATCCCAAATCACTAACACTTCTTCTGGACATCTCAGAGAAGGCATATTCAACCTGTGTGAGGTAGTGAGAGCAGAGAAGACATGGGTGGGACACCAGAAACATTTGCTGCAGGGCTCCTGTCCATGAGGTCACCATTGTTTCCAGAGTCTGGCATAGACCTTCAATGAATGCTTTTGGACTAAATGAGAACAATGTCCAACAAGAAATACCAATATAAAACATAAAACCTGTAAAGAAAATTCTAGTATGCAAATTATAGAGCCAACATAAAACCACTGAGTTTTGCAAATATGCTTGCTACCCTCTTGATTCACTTGTGGCCCTCCAAAGGAACTTCACTGAACATAGTATAGTCAGTCATCTAGGATGCAACCAACCGAAGAATAAAAATATTTTTTAAGAAAATTTCATCTGTATTAAACACACACAGACTTTTGTCATTATTTCCAAAACACTGTGGTATAATAAGTATTTATATAGCATTTACATTGTATCAGATATTACAAGTGATCTAGACACGATTTAGAGTACATAGGAGATGTGTGTTGGTTATATGCAAATACCATGCCATTGTATATCTGAGCATCTGAGGAGTTTGGTATCCACATGAATCCTGGTGCCATCCCAACTGAGGGATGACAATATTTAAAGGTGAGAAATACTTAGGATACAAAATTCTGTAGCAGCATGCAATAAAGACATTGGTCTAGATGTGGGTTGTCTTTAGACACTGCAAGAAATGAGCAGTGTGACCTTGAGTGCATCACTTTCCCCCTCATAGACTCTGTTTTCTCTTCCATAAAGACAAAAGCTGTAGTGATCTATAGAACTAAGCATTAGGCACATATGACTGAGAATAGATTGACACATGGCCTTATATAGCTTTTCTGAGCCTGATATTTTGGGAACGTGAGATCATGAGCAGTTTAAGGAAAAGCATTCAGTCAACTGGCCTAGATTTCTCCTGCTGAATAACACTGGGAGGCTTTGGGTCATTGTTTCCTCATCTTAAGAGTAAAGGCCTGTGCTTTGCAAAAGCAATTTTTTAAAATGATACTTAATAAATACTTGCTATATGCCAGGAAACTTAATAGAAATTAGATTTTGCTTTAATTAGGGAAACTTGATCAGGTTCTATCACAATGTTTAAAAAATTTTTTTAAAAGCAAAATGAAAGTTTTAAATCCCATAAATTTGAAGTTCAGAAGCCTCAAATGGGAATAGATGGAACCAGATTTGCTTGGAATGAAGCAAGACATCCTAATCTCATATTTCAAACATTTAATTTTGAGAGAAAAAGTTGTCAACTAGTTCTCTGTTTCATTTCCAACATGTGACATATTTCAAAGAAAATTCAGACCTCTTAGTCACTCACAATTAAACTGTACAAAGTTTTGGGGTTTTAAAATCTATTATAAACTCCAGAAGGCTTGTTCTTTAAGAGAAGTGATCACAACCTTCCCTGGGTGGAGGAAAAATGGAACCTGGAGATCCTAATAACTAGTTTTCAAGCTTGGAACTCAGAGCAAGGCAGGGTCAACCTCTGCTTAATAATGAGGACTGACTGACATTACAGACTTACATCAAAGCTTTGCTTTTCTACTGTACCACCCCAGTGAGAGCTTGAAATGGTCTATAAACATTTTCCGAGTTGTCATAAGCTCCCTGAGGGAAGGCAGGTGATGTCTGGTTATATATACACAAAATTTTCCTATTAACACTGCCTTAATGTTGGATGGATAACTGCCTACCATATGTCCCTAATTCCCTTCTCTCTGCAAAGCAATGTTGGTTAGCTATTTGGAGCAAGTCTTTAGAAAGGAAATTGGCTAATTCTCAGAGAATCATCTTAGAAGTGATGTTAGTGACCCTCCAGGAGACTGACAAGCCCATAGTGTCTGGCAAATACTTTATGTCAAATTCCCTTGAGCCCTGGTTTCCACAGAGAACCTAGACCTGGCCAACTTGCTCAGACCTGTCCATTGTGCCCAATTACTAAAAGAGCACACACGCAAAAAAAAAAAGAAGGCTGAGCTCTGCTCTTCTTTGCATAAGTATGTCACCACATCAAATGTATTTGGAGATGTCTTTGCAATTTCTCCTGTATGTGTATGGTTACATTTATGGTTATATATTTATTTTAGATAAAATGTGGAAATTCATTTTTAATCCCCCTAGACCATTTGCTGAACTTAGTGCAAAACACTGTATGGAATTTTCTTTTGGTAGTATGATGGAATTTTGGAGGAGAGTGGTGAATGGTAAGGTTTCTGGTGCTGATTTTCATTAAAAGGTATTTTTTCATTTCAACTGTATTTGAGTTCTGCCCACCAATCTGGTCACATTGCCCTCTAGCATCTTCCTCTTTCTTTTCAATGATTTGTTTCCTCTTCCCATCCCACCCCATCCCATTGGTCTTGAATCCAGCCAAGGTCAGGAAATGTGTGAGACTGACACAATAGCCAAGATGTTTATTTAATTTTATTACTGTGTGCCTTTCTGTTTGGAAGCTTCCATAATGGAATAGAACATAATAGGATTATGCACACTTATAAAGCTGGGTGCTGAATAAAAATAATTGAATAAAATAACCATAAATAGAACAAAATGAAAACCCATTGTTTAAAATGCAATGCAGGTCAAACAAATTAACTACGGTATCACTTGAATTGGTTACACAGTCAGTGGCAGAAACCCAAACCCACAGGATAAAGCTGTGTTTCTCACCCTATGGTTCTCCCAGTAAATGCCTGATGTGCTCTTTAAGGTCCACTGCTTTCCTGGAAACTAATCAAAATTGACTGCCAAGTCAATGGTTCCTAAATGGAGGTGATTTTGCCTCCTGTGGAAAATTGATAATGCTGGAGATGGTTTTGGTTGTCACAATGGTGAAAGTGGAGTAGAGAGCATGTGCTGTGAACATGGAATGGGCAGAGGCCAGGGGCACTGTAAACTACTAACAACCCACAGCAGCCCGTGCAGTAAGGATAAGGCACAAAATGCCAATAATAACAAAATTAAGAAACGCAGCATAAGTTAGAGAATAGTGAGTATGGAATGTATCTAAAACCTTTCATCCCTGTTTTAACAATAACAACAACAACAAAAACAAATTCCTAGCCTGCCAAGACAAAGATCCCTTTCTCTCTGTTTATCTTACACGTCTCAAGAAACAGATATTGTCTGACATTGTCATTTCTAGTGCTCACACATACAAAAAAAAATGCTTTTCTGCCCCAGAATTGAGAGGTAAGGCAGGAGGAAAAAAAATAAGAAGAAAAGGGTTGGGCATGGTAGCTCATCCTGGGAGGCAGAAATCAGGAGGATCATGGTTAAAGGCCAGCTAAAGCAAAAAGTTGATGAGACTCCATCTCAACCAACAAGCCAGGTATGGCGGCATGTTCCTTTGGTCCCACCTACACAGGAAGCCACACTTAGGAAGATTGCGATCCCAAGTTAGCCCGGGCCAAAACACAAGACCCCAGCTGAAAAAATAAAGGTCTTGGGGGTATGGCTCAAGTGGTAGAGCACTTGCCTAGCAAGTGCAAGGCCCTGAGCTTATATCCCAGTACAACAAAAAACCAAAGAAACAGAAAAACTGGGGGACTCCATGATTTGGGTGCAAGTCTTGAACTCACCATTTTCCTGCAAGACATAACACAATTGCTTGTTCTGTCTCTGAGTCTCTCCTCTGCTGAATAGGAGCTATAACTACAGTCCTGTCCCTGTTTTAGAGTCTGGCAAGCTTATGTGTATGTGAGACTTTTAAAACACTCTAGAATAAGAGAAAAGTAAAGTCCAAAATTCTCAAAGTTCAGTTCTCAGACCACATGACTAACCCTAGTTTTGTCATTTATGATTCCTATTAAAACACCCCAGAATCTAGTCTTTGTTCCTTAAACAAACTTGCCATTAGTTTTCCTACTTATTGATTAATTCATTTAAAAACTATCCATTGACTGCCTGATAGGTGCCAGATAATATCATAAATGTAATAAGAATAGAATAATGTAATCATATCCCCCGCCTATGTGGAGCTTCCAAATTTGGTGTCTTGAATGCAGTTTGTTTCTTCCTGAAATGTAACCCTCAGCTTCATCTTTGATCATTAAACCCCATTTATTCAGCAAACATCATCTTGAAAGTCACTTCATCATGAAGTATTTCTTCATTCCTCAAATCAGAAACAAATCCATTGACATTTAGGCTGTATCACACTGTTCACTGTATCAATTACTTATGTAGTCGTATTTCTCCTACTGGAGTTTAAGGACTCTGTGTTGGAAAAAAACCTTGTCTTATTCCACTTCATAGCCTCTTCCACAGATAAAACAGCATCAAGGATGGTACTTTCCACATAGTAGATACTCAATAAATGTCTCAATGTCTGATTGAAAGATTTCAAAAATGAGATGCTCACAAAAGAGTAGAGGCTGAGTTGTAAAGTACAGAGACAATATAGTAGGAACATTCCTGATTGTTGTCTACTAGTCTCAATATTTCCAAGACACCCTGGTCTTTCCCTGTCATAGTTGGTGTTACAAGTTGGGTCTTAAATGTCCCCTAAAAGCTCATGTGTTGAAGGCTTAGTGCCAATGCAGCAGTGCTCAAAGGTGGAGCTTTTGGAGAGTGATTGAAATATGAGGGTTATAACCTCATCAATATACTAATCCAGTGATGAATTCATTATTTAATGGGCAATTGGGAGGTGGGAAAAGTCAGGAGGTACAGCATAAGTACAAGAAGTAGATCGCTGGTGGCATTCCCCTGAAGGTACACCTTGTTCCCTGTCCCTCCTCACTCTCTTATTTTGCTTCCTGGCCACGATGAGGGGAGCAGCTTTGCTCCTCCATGCCCTTCCACTATGACGTTCTGTCTCACCACAGGTTCAGACACAACAGAGTCAGATGATGATGTCTTAAAACCTCTGAAACCCTGAACCACAATAAATCTTTTCTCCTTTAAGTTGTTTTTCTCAGGTATTTTGTCACAGCAATAGAAAGCTAACTAACACAGTTGGCCTTACTCAATTTTAATCATCTACTTGTTACTTCACCTCAAACTGTAAGTTCTTTTATGAGCAACAATATCTTGTCTCTCTGTTGTGCTCCATGAAAAGCTGATTGAATCAATTAAGGAATATTGAGCAAATGAGTGAATGAACTCTGACATTTTACCTTTGCATTTTTTCAACTAAGCCAATTCTGACATAGCCTGCGTCTGTGGTTGGTTAGATAATGTACTGGTTAGAGATTCATTTCTTCTTCCTGGACCAGCTGAGAACTGGATTCCCCTACCCACCAATCCTTGTTACTTACTTTTGCCTATGAAAAATGGACAGAAATGACACTTCACTTCTAGGCAAAAGATTGAATAGTCAGCAAGTAGGTTTTCACTTCTTCTTCATCCTGCCACAGTGAACCATAAAGCCTCCAGTTGAGGTGGCAGCATCATAAAGTTCTGGGCTCCAGGAGGAGAAATAATCTTTGAAAGGCTATTTGTTTTTGCAATAGTGAAGTAAGTGAATCCTTATAAAAGGATTCTCATCCGTAAAAATATAAGGCTTTTATCTCATAGACAGACTTCAATGCATATGCTTAAGAAAGTATTTTCCACATATGTCCTCTTTAAAGCATATACAGATGTGTATATAATTTGATAATGTATAAATGTTTACAGTAAGTGATGCAGGAAGTTTTAATATATTCAGTGTAACTTGTACTAAAAAGTGGTGTTGTGAGCCTTCCATGTCATCCCCATGGAAGGGCATGCCTTTACTTCAAGAACACTGTTCCTTTTTGCCACATTTTCAGAGTTCCTCTTTGGAAATCATCTTTGAAGTAATGTAATAGAATTTAACAACTTTGCAAGCATTTATTTTTTGAGGGAAACTTTGATATTTTTAATACTCAAAGATCACTCTGAGCCAGGTCTGATGGAATATGTGGGAATTAGGTTACATCACATCACTGTTATTCAAAACATCGGGGGGCTTGATTCTGTATTTCAGATCTCTGGGTTTCATACGATGCCCATAATGTTTCATTAAAGGCACTGCCAAAAGATAACTTGCAAAAAGGCTCTTGTCTGGTAATCATCAAATCTTTTCTGAGTTCTAGAACTATAATAAAATGTCAATCTCCAGGAACCTTCCTGATCCCTGAATTCATGGTCATTAGGTAGATGCACCACGATTACATAGCTAGCTAGGTGTTCTTCATGGAGAACATTAGAAACAACCTAAGCATATTTATTCTCAGAAAACATAACAGCAACTAGACTCCTGATGGACAAAATCTTTCCCAAACCAGAATTATTTAAAATGCATAGCTGGGAATTATCAGGTTTGCTTGTATTGTGGAATGAATTGTGTGCCCTCAAAATCCATATGCTGCAGTCTTGACTATATTTGGAGACAAAGCCTTTAAGGAGGTAATTAAAGTGAATGAGTTTAGAAGGGTGGGGTCCTAATTCTATAGAGTTGGCATCCTTATAAGAAGAGACACAAGAGCTTGCTTTCTCTCTCTCCCTCCCCACATCCCCTCTGGTCCCCAACATCCCAGAAGAAAGGCCACATGAGGACACAGCAAGAAAGTAACCATCGGCCAACCAGGAACCAAACTGGCAAGCACCTTGATCATGGACTTGTAATGTAGTCTCCAGAACCGTGAGAAAATAAATGTCTGTTGTTTAAGCCATCCTGCCTATTATATTTCATTATGGAAGCCTAAGTAGTCTAATATGGGTTTTTAAATTTGTTACTGTTGTTGCTTTGATTGCCTACACTGCATCCACTTCCTCCTCCTTCTCAACTGGCAATGATTTTCATTTGGTTATCCACCCAACTCCCAAGAAGCCAGTGTGATTCAAGGTGGAACCAATAGCTCAGCTATAAAGAATAAATCAGCATAATTCCATTCATTGCCCACAGGGGATCAAGAATGGGCTTGTGACTACAGTTGGCCTGATCAAAACAAAGCCTAGGTTGTGTGTGTATGAAGGTTGACGTAAGCAACGTTCTCTTTTTGATGGGCATCTGGAGGATGTATCATCAGTACTGGATAGAAGCCATGTTTCCTGAAATCATGAGAGAAAAGTTTGTCTCCAAGTTGAGCCAACTAATGGGTGAGGGCCAAATGAGATCCTGGTCAGAGTGTTTGGGCTTTGGATCAAGCACATCCAAGGCTTAGTATTCACTCCTTGATATATTTATGTGAAACAATAAGTTCTCATTATTGTTCAAATCATTTGCAACTGTAAAACGCTAAACCAATACAGAAACCAGCAATAGTGGTCTTATTTTCAGAGAATTACTTCTGTATCCCCAGAGGCCAGAGTGAATGGGTACCATATTCTAGAGTCCTTTCATGGACTCAAGTTTTATTACCACTAATGGTGAATTGGGCTGTTATGGAGATGCAAATGTCCTCTTCAAAGCCATGTTAGATGGGATGAAAGGCATTGAGACTTCAATGACTTTGACTCTTCTGGAGATGGAAGGACAGCCTATTTTAGTAATTTCCATGGGAATGAATAGACATATACTTCAGCTATTCAAATATTTAACTAGCTCTTTTGTTGTTGTTTTGAATCCCAAGAGCTGCAGCTGCCTGTTTGTGTCTGTTGTGCCTTTAAGGGGCTTGCTGATTCAGTAGGATCCCATGAATGCATTAATTAGCCTCCTCTCATTTTCCCAGCCCAGGCCTATGAAGAAATGAGCATTTGCAGCTCCAATTGCTGGGAACGATGTGAGTCTTGAGGGTACTAGATAAACGAAGGCTCAGAATTGCCTGCCTTTTGATGGGCAGTTTTATGCTGGCAGCAGCCTGTGTGCACACAAGCCTGGGCTTGTGTGACTGCATGATTAATTTATTGGCTATCACTATTGGCAGGCAAATGAAACACAGGCGCTGGATTAAAGTGTAATGGGAGAGATGGGGCATTAATCAGGCCAGGTACATGAATCAGAAGGAGGTAAGGATCCAGAGAAAATAAAATGTTATGGAAGGCTGGAAAATGATTTATCATTTTTAATATATATCATCTAAGCCCAATCTTTATAACTGCTTGTAGGCCTCCATGTTGTGAAGACTTTGGCAATAAAACACTCCTTGCTTAAAACACTAAAGTGAAGGATGCTGGTGGGAAAAATAAAGACTCACAAAGAATGAACTGACTACAAAAAAAAAAGTGTTTGGCTTAAAATTAAATTTCCACTTGCTTCTTTGTAAATGATTTAGAAATACAGCTTTTGCTGGGAAAAACTGCATTCCATCCATCAGGTGGAGAGGAAGATGAGAGTTTTGTCCATGAGAGCCAATTTTTCAGATTGTTTTTAAAATTATAAGGTAAGAAAATGTACTATCGAAGCTGTAGGTGTTCATGTTGGATTTAACTATTAACAAACCAATTAAATCACTATTCACCACGACTTCTCAAACCTTGGTTCTATGCAACTAAGCAACCTTAAATTTGGAAGTTAGTAGGAATAAAGTGTAGCAATTAAGCTGGGAATTGTTCATGAGACATCCCTCCCCTTTTAGTATTTACCATTCTTCCTTGGGTTTCTTCAACCCAAGAATTTATAAAAAAACAATTTGGGGAAAGCTTTTTTTTTTGCAGTGGGCAGAAACAAATAATGACACATTCTGTTCTTTAACACTTGGTATCATCTATCTATAACTGTGTTCTTCGGTTCTCCTTTAGAAATGTCAGATGTTTATAGCAATAGGCAGAGAAAGACCATGGATTTAAGTAACTTAACTAGAAACATCAGGAAATATAATGAGAGAGGAATTGGGGGTTCATTTGTCCCCTTCCTCATTTCAGACTTCTTTATAAAAATTCATTGACTTAACCCTGAATGTGGGAGAAACCTGCATTATGTTTATAACATAAAAACCACTACTTCATTCTAAGTGATGGACCATTCATGGCTTTACTAATGCTGACTGAGAAGGCAGCAGCCACTTCTCTGACGCAGACTTCTCCAGGTTCCACACATCTGCTGCCAGGGCCTATTCTACCCTCTGACCACCTTCCTCCTCTTCTCTTATCCATTTTGTATACTGTAGCTGGAAGGAAAGAACTGTCTAAAATACCACTGAAATCCTCCTATCCTTACACACAATGAACCAATGGCTCCACATCATGGTTTTTGCCCCACTTTCCCTCCTGATCTCCATTTTATGCCCTAGTAACTGCAGCCATGATGGGCAGCCTATACTCACACGGTGCTGTGCCCTGTTTCTATGTCTTATCAATGCCCATCCTTTTCCCAGGTTGTCTTATCCATCTTTTATTTCTCTATGGTCACCTTTAGAAGGTCTCCCTTGACCACTTTAAACTAGGCTAAGTGTTTCTACTTTCTGCTATATGAAAGTCTTTGAAGAACTCAATTTTAGTCATGCATTACAATGATCTATTCATGCCTATGTATCTTGAACTAGAGCATAAATTCAGGAAGAAGAAGCTTCCACTTTTTCAACCATTTGTTCCTACACAGTATATGATGTAAATCCTCTATCTCCCTGACACAGTCCTGCCCACAGGTGTGGCTCTCCAATGGTAGGCTGTATGCCTAAGGTATTGCATCTTCTGACTGGTACCCCTGGAACTGCTCCTCTCAAGGCAGGAGAAAGCTGCTTATAGCCCATGCAGAACCACACCTTTGAGCTCTAGTTTATGCCTTCAAAACTCTCAAGGGAAAATGCATCTATATTTGCAAAGAGAACACTGCAAACCATCATAGCCATGAAGAAGAAGCACTGCTCAACTAGGCAGCTGGCCAATCTAGCAGTCAGATCCTGGGGAATGAAAGACAAAAAAAGCCACCTTCAAGTGAGGGACAGGAAAGGGGCTGCCTGAGAGCTGGCAGAATCCTGCAGTGGGAAGGGAGGCTACAGAGAGAGGGGCAGGAATGCAGGTGTCATTCCTTAGCTACTTACAAGGCTTCCTGAGAGCACCTGCAGGATTGAATATTGCTCTTCTCTTAATAGACCCAGGGAACAAACTGATTAAAAATATTGAGTTTGAAACCTACTGGAAGCAATACTATAGGAAAGACTGTCATCTACCAAGTTCTTCTTATGTACCGTATTATTATTAATAATAATATCATATCATATCAGACCTAATATTAGGCATCTTATTATTAAACCCTCACCATAACATCATCAAGTAGATATTATGGTCCCCATTTCTATGGGAAGTAATCCAGATGTAGAGGAATTCATGATATACTGATCCTGCCAACAGTAAATAAATAGGTCATTCTTGCTCTTGTCAAGTATTAGCCATAAAGAGTGGATGGAGAGAATGGATGAGGCATGTACCCTTTCTCTCTTCCCTCCCTGTATGGACACTCATGGTCTTTCACAAATTCCAGGGAAACTGAATGTTCACAGTCTAAGCCCTTTGGGGTAGCTCTAGCAGTGGGCCTAGAACTCAGCTACCCAGCTGTTTTCTCATACATTTACCAATGTCTAGTTCTCCCCAAATTCAGTCCAAAGAACTCAGGGTTTTAATAGCTGGTATAACCAATTAATGTTGCCAGACTATGGGTGGAGTGAGATTCTAATCGTAATATAAAAGAAACCCCAACCTTCACTGAAATCAAGGGCCTAGGGAGAGGGAAGGCTGCTATGAGGATGCAGGTCACCTCCAGATAGTCCACAGTTGTACCTGAAAAGCTGTACTGTGGGTAGAGAACAAGGGACAAGGAAGAGTCAAACCAGAGTCCAGTCCCAGAGCTCAGTCAGGTACTGGCTGACACAGAGTAAAGGAAAAACTCTCTGACAGACAGCAACTTTGGCTAAGGGTCTTCTTTTGGGCTCAAAGCTGATTTTGTTGGGTCCTCCAGAACTAGCATACTCACAAAATGCTCACCCTAATGCTAAATGCTAATGTGAACATATGTTATATGAAGATAATCCTGGCAGTCGAGGGGAGAATGATTTTCAGAAGGGCAAGACTTGAATCTTGGGGGTGATAGGTTAAGCATCTGCTGCTGCCGAAGGGGTCAAGGGCCTCTTCACCTAGAACAGAATTGCGCCCCAAACTATGTCCAGCACTTAGGCCAAGAATAGCCAGTCATTTCTTGGGCTTGAGAGGTGCCGTGACATGCAAGACTGGCTGCAAGTGCAAACTGGGAATTAGGAGGGATTCCAGAGTCACCCACATTGGCTGTGTCATCAAGTTTCTGGAAAAAGGATAAATAATCTTTCCTATTGCTTCAATGTTTTGTCTATGGGATACAACATATTTGCACATTTGGAAGCTCTAGGCATAACACTTTTCACATTCAATCATCACAGACCCCTGTATCTTCCTATGCCTCAGATTCAATCTAGAACATTAATTCTTTCATTAACTTATTCAACATATATGTATAATATTTTAAGAGAAGTAAAGAAAACTGACAGAAGTTCTTGTTACCAGCATAGTTTACATTTTGTGGGGGAAACAAACAACCACCACCACCAAATAATAAAGGAAATGTTCAGTACATCTGAAAGTGACAAATGCTTTGAAGAACCTTCATACACTGCTAGTGGAAATGTAAATTAGTACAACCACTATGCAAAACATTATGGAGGCTCCTCAAAATACTAAAAATAGATCTGCCATATCATCCAGCAATTCCACTCCTAGGGATATACCCAAAGGAATGTAAGTCACGATACAAAACAAGCACCTGCACACCCATGTTTATTGCGGTATTATTCTTAATAGCCAAGTTATGGAAACAGCAAAGATGTCCTGCTACCAACAAATGGAATAAGAAAATGTGGTAATTACATATAATGAAATTTTACTCAGCCACAAAGAAGAATGAAATTTTGTCATTTTCAGGTAAATGGATGGAACTGGAGAACATCATCTGAAGTGAGGATAGCCAGGCTCAGAAGGCCAAAAGCTGCATGTTCTCCCTCATATGTGGAATATAGACCTAATGCAAATGCAGCAATATTATGAAACACTGGTCACACTAAGGGAAGGTCACATACAAAAGGGGGAGGATAAAAGGAAACTAAGAAGTTGAACATGGTTGATATACTCTCTATACAAGAATGAATAAATTGGCCAAAACCACCTTAAGAAAGGGACTAAGATAGAATGAAGATAATTAGAGGAGATAAACCAACTGGGGTTATAACACATATATACATGGAAAGATCACAAAGAAACTCCCTGTGTAGCTACCTTTATCACAAACAAGCAAAAATGTCATTTTTTTTTCTTCTACAAAATCAGAGAACAGGAGGGCGGAACAGGTCCTGCTGGGGGAGGGGAGGATTGGTACCAGTGGGAGGGGGAAGGTAGCAGTGAAAATGGGTAGGAGGGTGAATATGGTGCAAAATATATACATGTATGTAAATACATGCACATAATTTACACATATGTAAATGCAAAAATGATACCTGTTGAAACCATTCCAAGAATTGGCAGGGAGGGATAAAGGAGAGCCATAGAGATGGTGATATATTTGGTGCACTGTATCAAACTATGATATATTTGATACACTGTAAGAACTTTTGTAGATGCCACAATGTACCCCCACCCAGCACAACAATAAAGAAAAATAAATAAATAAGTAAACAAATAAATAAAAGGCAAGAAGAGCAGCAAGTAGGAGCATGGACAGCAGGTTGGAATATATGGTCAGGGACAGCCTCCTGGAGAAGATAGTATTTAAATAAAACCCTAAAGGAGATGAGAATAGCATTTCAGAAAAAATAAGCTACAAGGACAAAGGCTACAGGAGAGTGCACATCAAGGGTGGGCCATGGCCAGTGTGGAAGCAAAAAGACCAGGAAAGTATGGACCAGGTTAGCAGCTGTGGAGGTGACAGAAAGCAACTGGATTCTGAATATATTTTGAAGTAGATATGATGAAGGATTGGCTAAGGGGTGTGAATGACAAGAGAGAATGGACAGTGACTTTGAGGCTTAGCAATGCAGTGACTTTGAAAGGGAATGTTCTGGTGCAGCCTCTGGAATGAAAGCTGGATTTGAATTAACCTTTAGGGAAGAGAGATGCTGTAGGAAGCAGAGGAGAAAGGCACACTAGATGGGGGCAGGGGCCATATGAGATCAGGAGGAGTTGTTTGGGAAGAATATGCACTTACATATCTGCAACTGACGGGTGCCATCCGGTACCAAAGGAAATGTGATGTTGCAGGGCAGAGAAGGGCTGTGGCTGGGGAGCTGTCCTGCAACAGGTAAAAGGGGACAGAGTCCAGTACACAGAGGTAAGGCTGTTCCAGGGAGAAGCCTAGTACCAGAAGGAAGGCAAGAGCTGTAAGCTTTGTGTACAGTTGGTGGGACATGGGTGATGCAGCTTATGGGTGTTCTCTCCTTTGAACAACTTTGATTTTCTCAAAGGGAAAGATTATTGCCAATAACCACAGAATCAAAGACAAAGTAACTAAAGACAAGAGTGAAGTGAGAAAGATTTTTTTAAAGTGTCAATATTTGTGATCTGAGAAGGTTAATATACTGTTAGCATCAAAGTAGCAGAGAAAGGAGAGAAAGAATTGTTTTTGAAGTACTGGGGTTTGAACTCATGGCTTGCTGTTTGTGAGGCAAGCGCTCTACCACTTGAGCCACACCCCCAGTCCTTTTTGCCCTTGTTGTTTTGGACATAGGGTCTTACTTTTTTTGCCCATGCCAGCCTAGGCTGCAATCCTCCTGTTTTAAGCCTTCTTCTGTGGTTGGAATGATAGTAGCATGCTACTATGCCAGCTTTTCTCCATTGACATGGGATCTTCACAAACTTTTTTTGCCCAGGCTGGCCTGAAACCATGATCCTCCTGGTCTCAGACTCCCAAATAACTAAGATTATAGGTGTGAACCATTGGTGCCTTATTGGAAGGAAGAATATTTATTGAGCTCATCTGTGCTCTATATTGTTTCAGGTTTTCTTTAAGTCTGTGTTGACTCTTCTGGTGAGAAATCATTACACAAACAGATGAGAATTACCTCAATGTTTCACCCACAAGAGCCATCTGACAAAGATACCCATTAGCTTGACCACCAAACCTCAAATGGATAGTAATAAATAATACACAGCATCATTCTGAACTGGTATGAATGTGTGTGTTAATTACTTCAGTCACAAGGAAATGAGGTCATTTATTTTTCAAAGAATTAATGAAATAGATGTTTTGCCTCTTAGGACTTACATGTACATCTTGGCATTCCCTCTGTTCTAGAAATTGAATCCAAGTCTTACTAAAGACATTATGAAAAAGTCATTCAGGCTTCTTCTGTATAGAATTTCACTTATTTCTAATCAATTAAACAAGAGGCAAATTATATTGTCTTATATTTTAAAGATGAGAATTGTATCTTTTGAGTAAATAAGATATTATTTATTTTACTTTAAATTATATGTTAGCAGTAAAAGTTCACCTACATACTGTATGAGAAGACTGTGGTACTAGGTAAGTACACTCAGTCCTCTGGTATTTTTTCTTTTTCAATACTTTCAGAAATCTTTTTGCAGTATAAAACATGTGCTTGCTTTTTGAAGGAAATTTGAAAAAATGCACAAAATATTAAAAAGAAAATAAAAATCACTCATAATCTTATGTCCTATAATTATTAACTTTTACTACATAAAAATAAGTCTGGAATCATAATGCCTAATGAATACATACTGAATTTGTTTAATATTATTCAAATAGAGACAAACAAATTTTTTCTTTAGTGGCTTATTGCTGGATTCTTAGTGTATTAGAGTAGTGTGGGATTATTCTCTCTTTGTTAGGTTGTCTGTGAGGTTATCTAAAGCTTTATCTTTTTATATCTAAAGCCTTCTCCATTCTATCAGACAAAATATCATGCTACAAATCCTCCCAACAAAGCATCATTTTTAGCTGACATTCAAGGAGGGCTAAATACATTCCAGGCACAATTTCTAAGCACTTTATTTATACCTGCAAACAATACGATAAGGTTGTTTATATATTATTATTGCCATTTTGCATATGAGAAAATAGAGGCACAATGAAGTTGTGTGAGTTCATACAACTGGTGAGGGATGGAATTAGAGTTTGGATGCCAGGCTCTGACATTATAATTGGCTGACAGCCACCACAGTCAAGACCCCTCCTTTGACTCACAGTCTTATCTCCTACTACCTAAGTAAACTTGGGCAGCTTAGTTAACTTCTCTCAGAAACATTTTTGTCATCTCTAAAGTAAGAATAACAATGGGAAGAACAACACCTACTACCAAGATTGGTATGGGGCTGTCGATACCTGGTGTGAAGAAAACACTCAACAAAATGACAATTCATGCTTATTACTTTTATTATTTACCTAACAAATATTTGTTGAATGCCTATTCTGTGCCAGACATTATTCTGGGTATCTGGAAAATAACACTGTCCTCACGGGCAGCATATTCCAATGTGACTTTAGAGTGTGTTACACTACATCATACTCTACTATCCATTACTTGCACTTTTGAAATCGGAATCATTTGAAAACCCAAAGTTAGACTCCCTTAGCAATAAAACCTGACTTGAGTTGCTGTGAGGGTTTTGTAGACTGAACTCATTCCAGTTAGTATGACTAGCCTACTCCATGGCAGAAATGTCAATGGTGTGGTTACGAAGAACTCTGGCCTTGCTGGATAGAGTGGTGGTATCTGCTGTATGAACATAATGTGTTTGTCTCATTCCTAAGTCCCCTTAACCCAAGACATCTGGGTTTAGGGGTTTTGGATAAGAGTGTATGGTCCTGTATAATATACGATAATATTACAGTATGCTAGAAAAATAACATCATCTCCTAGTGTAATCTAAAAGGGTAATAAATTTATTCCCTTAATTATAATGCACGTCGCTTGTGGGCACTGACTTTTCTTGCTCATCAGATTGTTCCAACCACGACTCGACGTGCGGCAAGTACCTGGTGGATTCTTGACAATCATCCCATCTGATCCTGCTTTCAGATAAAATGATCTGCATACATCATCATCTTCTAATAAGCTGGGGTACATGGACAGGGCAGACTGCAGGAAAGGCTGGCCTGTACCTGCATTTCTGCCTACCTGGAGGTGGTTTTCTGCCTTATATATTATTAATAAAATGTTCCAAAAACATGAGCACAATTTAACCATTTGATTTTCACCATAAGGCTAACTCGAAAATGTTTTGGCAAAGAACAGCACTGTGGCATTTGCTGAAGTGGTAAGGAGCGCTGTTTCTCTGAGATTTCGGTTCAAAGACACCCCATGATGCAGTGGGAGCTGTCTTGGAAAAAGGTGTGAGCCATGCCACTGAACCCCATCTTACACTTCAACCACGAGGGCCTCTTTATGAATCTGGAGCTGTTTCATCTTGTCAATTGTTTTGTGTTTTATATTAGATTAGGATTTGCTGGAGTTGCAGGGGAGATGCCGAAACTGCCTCAAGCAAGCTCTACAAGCCATAAATAAGAAGAGCCAAGCTCTCTGTGGCTTTCACACATTATATTTGCAAAGTACTTTCACACACATGATTTCAGAATAATTTTCCATCAACTGGTTTCCAGCCTTACCCTGCCATTACCCACATGGCTAGTTGCCGCAAAGATTTGGAGGAGACATTGCAAGATTTTATAAGCCTGTTACCTAGGAGGTGGGTGGGGTGGCTTTGGTTTTCTGCCAACTCAGTTTTGTTGGTTTTCTGTGAATTTTGTTATCTCTGTCTCAATCTCATAGTGGCAGATGCCAGAAAAATTATCTTGTGGTTCTAGTACCTGATGGACATACCCTTCTTTGATGTGGAGAAACTCACTGTTCCAAAGGCATTGGAGACTGCTGGTCAGAGTCAGGGCTAATTGCACAGATAGAATGTAGCTCAGCACACAGCATCTCGCAGTGCAGGGTCATGCACAGATGGGCACTGAACACATCCCCGTGATAATTGATAATGATTATAGGAAAAGTGAGGAAAGGTGTCTTGCACAAGGCCAGGTACTCAATAATTGCTGACTGATGAATGGTGACAGCTACTAAATGCCATTTGAAAAAATAGCTACACTTGCAAAAATATGTAGGTTCATTCAAGCTCCCAGACAAAATGCCTGGATTTTTTGGAAGTCTTTGTTAAGGCAGGCAGCCTTAAAAAAATAGGAGGGAATAAGTAAGCAGTTGTGCACTTTCCCTGCCAAAGAAGTGCCACTTACCCAAGAGAGAAGATGAAGGGCGTACCTACCACAAGGAATGTAAAAAATTGCCCCTGCAAGGCCACTACTTCTGGTCTATTTTGCCTTGTTTTGTAGTATGATCTGGGCCAGCTACATAATTTTCGGCATTCAGAGCTAAATGAAATGCATACCTTTTGCTCATAAAATATTAAGAATTTTAAAACCTTGACAATAGACTATTAAGCCAAATGTGCAGCCTTTCTAAGCACAGGTCCCAGTCCCATGAAGGTGGCCAAGGTATGGGTAGTAATGGTTTGTGCATAATGCTACAGTTGCTCTCTTGCTGCTTATAATTGGTGGACTTTCTGAATCCCAGAAGGCTCACTGTGTGGGCAGAACTAGCAACCTGAGCCAGGAAAGATGAAGTTAATTGTTTTACTGGCTCCACATGAAACATATCCCTCACACTAGAAATGGAATGTGAGTAGGACAACCCAAAGGGTTCCTAGAAGTTCCACGCTAAGTGTTGACCTTGAACATTAAAGGAAAAAAAATGTGCCTAGGAGTCAGCTTCCATGTGGTGAGGTGTATGAGATTGTTCCTTTCTCATCAACAGAGGCTCAAAGAAGATGTGCTAACATTTTAGGACTCAAGTTTTTGGATCTTAGGCAGGTTCTGAGGCATAGCAAGTCTGAAGACTCAGTGTGTGTGTGTGTGTGTGTATATTGAAAGCCCCCAAAATATGTATAGCCCCCAAATACAAAAGTATGAATGACTGAACATTTGAACATTCACTTTAATATCTGCAGGAGTGGTTCCTCTCTCCCTCCCTCCCTTTCTTCTTTTTTGCTCGTGTAAAACCACTAAAAACACTCAGTGAGTCTTATCCAATATCAGTCTTAACAAATCCCAATTGCAAATTAGAACCAGATTTTTACAAAAGATTTTGATGCAAGACCCCAACCTCAGAATTTCTCATGTAGTTCATCTGGTATGGGTTCCAGGCACAAGTATTGTTTAAATCTCTCTAGACAATTCTAACAGGCAGCCCAAGCTGAGGACCATGGCATGGAACAGGACTCAAACTGTACTGTGTATCAGAGCTATGTGGGAAGGTTTTTAAATGTGAAGATTCCTGCCCCACCCCTAAATCCACCACAGCCACCATATAGGCCCAAGAATATGCATTGTGACTAAGGATTCTAAGACATAGTACTCTTAGAGAAAGGCAGCTAATGAAACAGGCTCCTGCCTAACCACAGCCAGGCTTTCCCAGGGCCTGACAGAGATGTGATGGTGGGTCCACATGCATTCCTTCTGGATATTGTATAGCCACTGGCATTATCTTATGGTCTGAACAAGAGAACCAGCAATTCAGGCCAATGTCCCAAACATCCTTGTCCTCCCACATTTCATAAAATGTTGCATCAGTTTAGAGATACTCTGTGAAGCTGACTTTTGTTGTTGTTGTTGCAGTGCTGAGGATCCAACCCAAGGAATAGCACATGCTAGGCAAGCTCTCCATTACTGAGCTATCCTTGCCCCACTCCCATCCTCAAGCTGATTTTTATCAGAGAAGACTCTAGCAAATCACACCAAAGCACATAATAACACTGAAAAGGAGAAAGCAGGCTCCTTTAAATTTCTGGAGATGGTTCGCCTTGGTAATTATTTGGCGTTTTCTATCTTGGTTAAAGACTGCATAGCTCATGGTCAGAAC
The DNA here is from genome assembly GCF_047511655.1 of Castor canadensis. Classification (NCBI taxonomy): domain Eukaryota; kingdom Metazoa; phylum Chordata; class Mammalia; order Rodentia; family Castoridae; genus Castor; species Castor canadensis. Next base: position 91,184,543 of record NC_133398.1, read on the forward strand.
CATGAACATTAATGAGCACTGACCACATGCCAGAACAGAACCTCGTCATGTGACTGCTGCTGGGCTTTGGCTGCTTCTGCATAGTCCCCATCCTGACACTTCCTCTTAGGTTACCCCTTACCTTCCATCTTCGCTTTTATCCATTCTTCTTGACCCAGTAGAAATGACAACTTTCATGGAAATCCTCTCTTGATCTCCATAGCAGTAAATTACTTCTCTGTTCACTAATATCCTCCTTGGTTCTTTAAACATCTTTCATGATTTTTATCTTACTCTACAACTTGTTATGTTTTTCTTGTAAACTTAAAATTTCCTGTGGGAATATAAAATCTGGAAGGTATGTCTCATCTCTCTGAACCTCTTTAAAATGCCTAGCCTCATTGTGTGGGTGTCAATTGCTTGCATACTGAATTAAGTTGTGATTGTTAACATAGTATCATAAGCCTGTACCTTATTAAGAATCAGTGAGATCCACCATATTTCCAGTTAAATGGAGAAAAAAAAGGTAGCAAGAGAAGATAAAAGTATTAAGGTTCAGTGAATTCCATGTCCTGAAGGTCATTGTGGGGAATTCATCTTTATTTTTCTAAAACAACTATGTTTTTGAGAAACGGCAACAAACAAAATTTTTGAATTCTTTTGAGGTTCATTGGGTTTACTATGAAGAATAATTTATAAATTTCATTTTCTGTAACAGTCTTGCCTTTTAGCTTATCCTATTTTGAGTAAGAGACCTACAATTATGCTCTCCTTCCCTGAGAAGAGAGGGCTGGCTGTGAGAATCTTTTCAGTTTACTCGTATCAGTGATCAGTTTGCTGTCCCTGAATTCTGTCCATTATCCCTCAGGCCTAGTACTGAAGCCCCTTCTTTTCCCTCACAGTAGCAGGAAATTCCAGGATAGTTAAGAGTGTGAATCCTGGTGCCCAAAGGCCCTATTTTAATTCTATCTGTGGCACTAGCCCCACGAACTTAGGTAAGTCACTTACCCATTCTGAGTCTCTCAGCTTTCTTCCCTGGAAAGTAGGGATAATAGATCTACCTCACAGGAATGTTGTAAAGATGACTGGAGCTGGCACATGCAAAGCACTTGTAGTGCTGCCTGGTGTGTGGTAAGTGCCTCTCTTGGGGACCCTTCAACACACCATATCCCTGGGAGATAGGACACAGTGTTCTCTTCTATTCAGCTATGAACACACACATGTGCACATATGCAATCAGTTACACATGTCTACAGACAGCATATAAACACTAAAGCAAGGATCTGAAGTGCAAGTTAAGACAATGCTAACAAGGGTGCTAAAAGCTGGGTATTCCTACATTTTTCTGTTGTGACTGCAAATTGGTCACCATGGCCAAGGCTCCTCCTTTGATTCACAGTCAAAAAATCATATACCACTGGGAAGTAAACTGGTAATAAGTTATAAGTGTTTTAAAAATAATAAAACCTGGTGTCTTAGAAATGCTGGCTCTGGAAATCAATCCTAAGGGGGAAGAAAACTATAAATGTGGATAAAGATATGTACACAAAAAAACTCATTATGGTGTCATTTTAATAATGAAATTGTAAATTATTTAAATGTCAAAGATTAGAAAATGATTAAATACATAATGGTTTTATTCACAGAATGAAATATTATGGGGTCATGAAAAATTTTATTTACAAGAAGCATTAATTCCAGAAAGAAATCCTTAAATCATTTAACAACTATAGGCATAGGAAATATTAGGAAAAATAAGTAAATATTTCTAGATAGCAGGATTATAGGAAATGTTTACTTATTTCTTAACAATTTATATGTATATATATTATGTATATAAACAGAAAGCAATATAGTTGTATCAGTCACTAAGAGGAAGAAGTAAATTCAGATATGGGCATCAGAATTAGTTCATTACCATTGTACAGTTACTTCAACTTTTTTGTATAATATTGAGAAGAAAGATCTAGAGATTAAACTATTCCCACCTGACATAGGGTGTGAGTACATTTGCTCCATAATCTACCTAATCCATAACATTTATTTCTCTTTTACAAAGTAAGAGCAACTCAAAGATGAAAACAACCACACATACACACATGTGCACACACAGACACCCCCACCACAAAGGACATACAGACACACCTTAGCCTACTCAGAAGCATGATAACGAGATAGGAGAGAATCAAGGATTCCAGCTTCTAAGAGCTACTTATTTGGGGATTGGTTCTATCATACTTCTAATCAATGCTGTTAACATTTACATGTGCATCATAACTTGATAAAAACTTGCCTGGATTAGATGAGATGAACAGTGTATAGCATGCCAAGTAAAGGCAACCGTACACAGAGTGAGAACACCCTATGACCCAGGACTGGAAGGGATTCTGGAAAGGGCTTGCATCTATGGTGCATGAAAGACATCATAGGAAGAAGTTGGGAAATGTGAGAAAGCCACGCAAATCATGCCCTAACCTGTTCCTATTGCAGGAACAACAATGAGGTTTCCATATTTAGAATAATTCTACATGAATGCCATAATGTCTTATATCTAACTTTCTGCCAGCCAGGGGTGTCCACTGTAGGGTGACAGTGGGTATACCCTAAATCACCTCTGTTCTGAAGTACTCAGAGTCACAGAGCAGCTTTGTCCCAGATGTTTTTGGTGGCATATTCCCAAGAACCACCAACATTGACCTCCTATTGATAAACAAACCCCTGTCAAATCCAGTAAGGGGAAAAAAAAAATTCTTTGCTATCTCTTGTGGAAAGGCAGCAGCCATCCAGGAGTTCCCAATACAAAAGAAAAATACATGGCTTAGTGAAGAGGATTAAACTACTCCATCCATCAAAGACAACAAGTGAGCATCACAGATCCCTGTGCAGTCCCAGAAAGCATCTGGTGGACACCCACCATCTGTCTTGGAATGTCAAGGAGGAGTGCATGAATCTGAGATGTGCCCAGTCTCAGCTTCCTCTCACATGGTCTGGCACCCGACAGCTACCCAGGGTGCAGATGAGCAGAACATTACCCTCCAGTGAGGCCAACAGAAAGGATATTAGCAAATCAGAACCTGAGAAGAAGTGGAGACCAAAATAATTGATTTGGCCATTTCATTAAGGGAAACAAAGCCATTCTAAACTGCTGCATAGCATCCCTCAGTACAGAAACTGAGTCTGAACCCCATAGAGTGGGGTCTGCTCACATCTGCTCTCAGATGTGCTTTATTTGACTGTAACCTTGTTTAAAAAAAAAAAACATGGCTTTAAAAAAAAACTCTTTAGGGGACCTACTGGCATTTTAAAACCAGGAAATTTCATATAAAAATATAGATGTCTGTCTTCTCTTGGAAAAATAAGAAAAAATCCTGCAGAAAGATTCACTAGCCATCAGAAAAAATCAAGAAACAACCTCTCCTCTTGGACAAGGAGGACATGCCACATTCCATTTGACACAGACCCCAAAAGCCTGCTGAACTAGTTCAAATATTTGCCTGATTCCTATTAAAGGCATTGAGTTTGCAATTCATGAATCATGGATCAGATGGGCAAATATGATAACTAAATAGACCACTGTTCTGAAACTTACAGGAAAGATTTATAGATATTTTCTTTCTTCCCATGCTTTGAATTTTATAAGCCAAAGAACACCAAAACAACCAATAAAAAATTTAAATGTTTTTCAAAAGAAACAAAAATAATGTTTAATTACAGACACATAGGAGTTTTTTTTGTTTTTTGGGTTTTTTTTGTTGGTATTAATGAGCCCATCTGAATTCTCTTCAGAATGGATAAGGTGAAAGGTGGGAGGTTTATCACAATCTGCAGCAAATCTTCACCTGAAGCCTGAATCTCCCCAAAGACCAGAAGAATTAAGGAGAAGAATCATATCTATGGAAATGCAAAATTTCCCTGTCATGAGAATAAATCCTAAAAGATAAATCTTTAACTTCATCATAGAGTAAAGTTATAGCTCTTTGACAAATGATGTTCTGTGTTGTCATGACAACAGGGCCTGCTAAAAGTGTGCATTCAGAGGCCTGCCCATAAATCAGAACGTTTTAGGAAGGGGTTAAAACAAACATTTCTAGACTATTCCTCCAGATGTAGTGCCAAGAATGTAATTATAGACATTTGTATCAGTCTGCCATAAAGCATGACAGCTCCAATCTTATAAAACGTTATTTTTAAAAAATCTATTAAATCCATGTCCCTTGGAGAGAAATTAATATCACACCTAAGGTTGGGAGTCAGTGCAGCTCAGTGGCTGTGAAAATTAGGGTGGCAGAGTCAGAAAACAGGCTGTGATCTACAAGCAGAGGACAAAAGAATTTGGTTGAGCTTCTAACTCTCCAGAGAAGAAATGCTGAGGGACAAATGCTGAGGGACACAGCATATTGCACAGAGACTTTCTGGAAGCTCAGGAGAGCATGAAAAAGTAATCAAAGATTTGGGGATGGAATTGGAAAGGAAGAGCTGATAGGCTCAAAAGACAGAGGTGAAGCAATTAAGAACTGCTGAATCCAGGAAGACACAGTCAAGCAATAACCATCGGCAGCTGCCAGTGAGGTCAGGGAAAATGAGAATTACCTTAAATCAGACATTAGAGAAATGATTCTTAAGGTAAAGGTCACTAGTTTCCACCCCAAGGATTGGCAGCCTGCAGGCCAAATTGAGTCAAGAGATAATTTTTGTCTGGCCTGCAATAGTGTTGTTTTTTTTTTTATGTGTATTGCCTGCCAACATTTAAAAATCAAGAGATTTCACATAAAACTCTGGCTACTTCACTTTAAAAAGCAGATGATTCGGCAGCAGTGAACCTGAATTCCCATCAGACAACTGAAGCTGGAATCCAGTTCAGAAAATTCAAGTTCCATGAAGACAGGACTTTGGCTTTCCCAACCGTGGCCTCAGCACTTAGAACAGTGCAGGGGATGGGGAAGGGGCTCAGTACGTGCGGGAATGAATGAATATATGAGCAGAAGCTGTCCCTTTAAATTAGACACACACTCTCTAGGGAGCTACCCCTCCCCAACTATTATCTGTTCTCTAAAGCCATTTGAGATGTCCACTTGGGTCTGTGCTGTAAGTTTTCTTCATAGGAATTCCTCATAGAACCCTGCTCTGGCCACAAGTGTAGATTGCTGAAGCAAGTGACAGTACAATAATATTCTTGAAGGATTATGAAAAATAGTCCAAAAATGAGTTTCTGTTCAAGTTTAGCAGCATCATTCATCCTGCAAGCAGGATGCAAGGTCCTTGCAGGGCCTGGAACAAAGCAAGCATTTCTGACAGGCTTCAGATCTGATCACTTGTTTATTCATTCAGCAAACACAGAACTTCGCCTAAGTGTTATTATGATTAAGAGCCGTGGTATATGCCTCTTTCATGTTGATGTCTTAAGATTTCAATTTTTATTGAATGAATGAATGCATGGTGGGACTCTCTACAGATAAAAATCATATTATAGGCAGGTGCTCTACCTCTTGAACCACACCTCCAGCCCTTTTTGCTCTGGTTATTTTGGAGATAGGGACTCACTTTTTGCCCAGACTGGACTAGACTAAGATCCTCCCATTTTAGGCTTCTTGCCATCACTGGGATGACAGGCATATGCCACCATGCTCAGCTTTTTTCTGTTGAGATAGAATTTGTCAAACTTTTTGTCCAGGCTGGCCTCGAACCATGACCTTCCTGATCTCAGTTTACCAAGCAGCTAGCATTACAGGTATCAGTCATCAGCACCCAGCTGACCAAGCCTTTTGGTCTGAGGCTCCATACAGCTTCAGCCACAGACATATTCTCAACCTCAACCAAAGTGGCTCAAGCAAGGATCATATATACTTCATTTGCTGCTTTGAAAGCATAGTGAGGATCTGTGACAGGATGGGCATGCTTTGGAGCTACTGAAATTAATGCAAAAAAAGAGGACCCAGGCTCTGCTCGATATGGCACAATACAGGCTTAATTGTTTTAACACAGTGGTGGAAAAGAAGGCTTTTTTACCTGTGGGGAAATCTGTGCCAACCTCTGGGAAGAAGGTGGGGATTGAGCTAGGCCTTGAAAGCTGGATAGCAGTACTGACGGTCATTGTTAATTATAGATCATTATTGTCATTGTTGCCACTTACTTAGCACCCCCAACTTGTGACATGCTGAATGATTGACTTGCCAGACTTTTTTCCATTCAGTTCTGAGAGTCACCCAACAAGGTAGATATCAGCCAACTCATTTTATGGAGGAGAAATCTTAGACTTGGAGATGTAAGGCCCAAGTCCAGATCACCCAATTGGCATGTGACAGGACTCAGACAGATGAGTGTTTAGGGTGCTGGGAGAGTCAAACCTGGTTGAGTAGGCAGCCTGGGGAAGTGGAACAGAGGTGGTAGGTGGGGAAGGCATGGCTGGAGAGACTATGTCCTGGAATTGGAATGCCCTCCAGAGACATCTGAACTTGGTCCACTTAGCTGACTAGTTGCCAATGGTGTGTGAACACTCAAGTCTGCATTCTGGGAAGACAATAAGGGACTTGGGTAGAGACACAGAATGAAGTAGGGCTAGAAAATCAGTTTGTACCTCTCACAGAGGAGGTGGGAGTGGGAAAAAATGGGAGAAGTTTGAAAGACATAAGAAAGCAGAGTGTGGCTTAATTTGAGGAAAATATTCAAGAGGTGAGGGAAAGAAAGCTGTCTTGGCTAATCCAGAGGGATGGAAGGATGAGAGACTGTTAACCACAGAAGGCACAGGGCAGTTGTGTCTAGGCAGATGTCATAAACTCAGTGACAAAGAAAAACTTGATCTTTTGTGCTTCTAGGACCCACAAAGTCCAGGACTGCTGGATGTACTGCTGTTTCTGCCTTCTCTTCCCAACTCTGGTGGACTTCCTCCAAAGGAAACTGGTGGACAGGTACAGGGTGCATCTTTAACTTAAATACTGAAGTGTCGCAAATGTTCCAAAGAACCAGCATGCAGGGGTATCATGATGCAAGATGTAGAAGCCACAGCCTACTTTCCTGGAAGGTTTCACCTCACCAGCAACAGAATCTCAGCATTGAGGTACAGAACAACCAGAAATATTGCCTGAATCTCAGATACGAAATTTCCAAACTCAGAGAAAAGGAACTGAGAACCAGGAGGCCATTTGGGGCTGTTTGGGTTGTTATTTTCTCCAGAGCCCCTTTCTAGATTTTTCCCCTACCTTCTCCAATAGCCGTGCCATCCTGTCTTCAAGACTTCCAAGAAGAAAAGAAGAGGGTGGTGTATGGTGCTCACATACCAAGCATCCAGGGTCTAGGATGACCTGAGTTCTGCATGCCTATCTTATTAAGATGCTGCTGGAAGAGTGTCAGCAAGCACTGGACATGGAGTCAGAAGAACAGTTTGAATCATAGTGTCACCTGTAATTTTTATGACCTGGAGACTTAGGAAAGTCACAAGGAGTAGGCCGTGGTGGGGCACCTCAGCTTCACTGTGGCTGCTACTATGCACCCTGCCCATGGCCACAGCCACACTGGTGTACTTTTTCTGGAGCACTGCTCTTGAGCTATATGGGAACTCACATTTGCCTGTTATGACCCTCAGCCAGTGACAGGCAGGTACATGGATATGAAAGTCCAGCTCCCCAATCTCAGGGTGGGACAACTCTGAGTGACAACTTACAAACTGAGACCCCCAAATGATCTGACTGAAGCCACCACCATGAGGCTTTGTCTCAAATCTCACTTCTGCTTAGCTCCCCATTTTCTGCACTGCTTCCTCATCCATCCTTTCCCAGGCACACCCTTAATAAGTCACTTGCACATGACTACCCATCTCAGAGTCTGCTTCCAGGAAACCCTACTATGACGAGCAGCCACTCAAGGGTATGGAAAAAGAACTGAATCTGAAAGCTACCAGCAGACTGTCCAGGAAAAGGGTCACAGCAGATAAGATTTAGCATAAAAGCATGTTATGTTTGGTTCCTAGAGACTTTTTAAAAAATGTTATGGGCCTTGCCAACATTAAAAACTGAGAAATTTCACACAAAACCCAGATCTCTAGTCTTGAAAAATCAGAAGATTTGGCTCTCTGAGCCTGCGTTCCTACACAGTAACATGGGCCAGGATTGAGGCAGCTCCGCCCTGTGCATGGAGCCAGTCCTACCAGCCAGCTATGCATGCACAAGACCTGTCCAGTCTCTGAAGTCATTTGAGTCGGCAACTTATGGTCTAGCACATAGAAAGTATTCAGTAAACTTTGTCAAATCTGAACAGGCATCATTTGTCTTGAAAGCAATCCAACGAGAGGGCTGCTGGAGAACAGGGGAGAATAATTGTGTAAGAGGCCGAATCGCTCTGTCCCACTCCAACTCTTTCCCCACTCCAACTCTTTCCTCATGTCTGGCAAGGTATTGATGTACACTTCCATAAACACTCTTCTGAAAAACTATGAATCAATAATGAGGGCTGCCATGTAGGAAATTTGTTTGATGGGGAACACAAAATGAAATGAAATAAAATCACTTGTGGTTTTAGTATGGAGGCGAGAAAAACAAAAACAGGTCTTAGTTTCAGATGTAGTTTTATGTTACCATAAATAAAAGGATGGCTACAGCTCCAAAATGACATTTTAAATAGTTCAAAATGCTGACTTTCCCAAACTATGTACTTTTTTGAAAAGAATGATGATGGATGGCTGAAGCCCTTTCACCACTGCAAGTGGTAGTGGATCACTGAAGGACACAGAGGTTTCCTGGTGGACTGGAAGCAAGCAGTCCAGCCAGGAGTGTGCGGGATACTGTGCAGATGGGTTAGTTGCTTTATAGAGAGATGAGAAGCAGTGGGGAACCAGCTCACCTGTTAAATGAAGCTCAGCTATGGCAGTATCTAATGCCTGAGAGCCACAGAAGGCAACTCACAGACCTTCAATAACAGGGCACCTAATTGATCCTCAACCCCAGCTGCTGCTATGAAATCCATCCACTCATCTGCCCAGAGGCCGAGCCTCTTGGAGACTGTTCCAATGCCAATGACTGAGAGCAACACGAATACCAACGCAGATCCATCTTGGCAGACAATAAACTCCTCCGATGGCTGATTTGGGCTCCAACACTCCCCAAATGCCCTGACAATACTACCTTCGTGTGAATGACAGCCCAAGATGCTTGACCCAGCTCCTGTCCCCCTCTCATGCACTGAAGGGTCTTCTTGTGTTGCAGTCTGAAGCTCTTGCAGCCTTCTCCAGCTCCCTCCCCATTGTCTTTCACCCTAGAGTTTCTCCCGATTAAAAAAAAACAACAACTTTGCAGTTTTGATTCCGTCTTGGTGTCTGCTTCTGACAGAACACATTCTGCACTTGAAAATGCCTCCTATCTGTCTGCTCTACCCTGTGAATAGAGGCTCCCAATTCTGTATGGTTATATGAGCCCAAAGAATAAGGCTCTTATAGAGAACATAAAGGTGAGTGGGCTTTCTGGAATTGAGTATGGAGTTAAGGGAATGAGAATAGGAAAAGAAGGATGAGGAGGCGAGGGAAAAGGAAGAGGAGGAAGAAGATACCTGTCAGTTCCTCCATTTGGACAATTTCTACCAAGAATATGGGCCTGGAGTTCCCCTGAAAGATTTATTCACATTACTATGAAAAATTCTCTGAGTTACTTGCATTGTTCCAGAATCCCAAGGGTTCAGCTGCTATTTAGGAGTAGGATTTATAGTCTCTTATAGGACTATCGGCCAGTAAGTCCTTTGTGACCGTAATGACAACCACAAGGTTGTCATTCTCTATATCCTAAACCTGAACATTCCTGATTTCCATTTTGTTGAAAGTGAGGAAGAGGGAAGTACACATTCTTCATGCAATATGTAAAAATTCACCTCATAACCAAGAAAGAAGTCAGTGATTCAAACCACACACACACATGTTCTCTCTCTCTTTCTGCCCCCCACCCCCCACTCCTCAAGAAGGTTAACACTAAAAAGAAGCTTTCAGGCTGGTTATTTCATAATTCACAGTACAATAGAAAATGGGAAACAAAATCAGCAACATCATTTATAAACCCTGGAAAATGGAAGTTTCCAAGCTGTCATAAATAAGGATGGAAGTATTTGCCAAGTCACAGGTTTTGCCAAGTTTGAAATCCACTCAATCCTTACATCTTGGAGCTCAGAACAGAATACCAACCTTTTGAGATTTGTAATCATTTCTTCTCAGCAAAACTTCTTGCTATTTATAAGAAAGTAGAAACAAAAAGCAAAATATACAACATGGAAAGTTTTTTAAAAGGACCTAGAAGCAGTATGCATGGTGAACACTGGAAGAGAATAGTGATATAAATGATATATGCACTGGGATTCAAGTCCCATTTAGCCTAACAAGTCTGAAAACTCACAATAGTCCTCTTCCCTCTTCCGGGTGTGTATTAGTAGATGTGTGTTAAACATGTACTAATAGATGACTAGTAGATGTCTCTGTGTATGCAGGAATTATGTTCTTGCTAGTACTTCTCTCTCTCTCTCTCTCTCTCTCTCTCTCTCTCCACACACACACACACACACACACTCCATACAACCAAATTAAAAAAATTATGACCATGTAAAAATTAAAGGGACAAGGCATATTTGTGATGTTTGTGTTAGGTAGAAAAAGAACTATTAGAAAAGAGCAGGAATTTTTTTGAGAAAAATAGCCAGGTTTTGGTGTATGCCTATAGTCTCAGCACTTGGGAGGCAGAGACAGGAGGATTGTGAGTTTGAGGCTATCCTGTGCTGTATGACCTTGTTTCAAAACAGAAAGAAAGAAAGAGCGAGGAAGGAAGGGAGGGAGACAGGAAGGAAGGAAGGAAGGAAAGGAGGGAGGGAGAAAGGGAGGGAGGCAGAAAGGGAGGGATAGAGGGAGGGAGGTAGGGAGGGAGGAAACCAAGGGAGGAATGGAAGCAAAGGAGGGAGGGAGAAAGAGAGGGAAGGAAGGAAAGAAAGAAAGAAAGACAGAAAGAAGGAAGGAAAGGAAGTGAGGGAGGGAGGGAGAAAAGGATGGAGGGGAACATGCAAAAAAGAGAAAATATGTAATAAGGGTAGGGATACTTTACACCATCTTGTACTTTATACATGGTCAAGAAGAACTGTAGCCACCAGATGAAGAGCAGAGACTGTCTCAGAACCTGGAGCCAAGGAAACACCCATGGAGCAAAAGAAAGTAAAAGAAAATCACTTAGAAAAGCCTTGCCAGAAGCAGGGGTTTATAGGCAGACAGATCTGATTTAGATGCCCTAGAAAAATTACTTGAGCTTCTATGAGGCTGTTTTCTCATGTGTAAATCATGGCACAACAGTACCAGCATCACAGATATTCCACAAACTACCACCCGTGAGGCCAAAGATGGCACCTGCTTGGTTTGCTGTGCGCTTCTCCAGAGCCCAGATCACCATCTGACATGTAATTGACATAAATATTTCACAGATTTTGAATAGACTTGATGCAACTTAAAATGAGATAATATATTAAAGAATTTAGTGTACATCTTAAGGTTCTGTCAAGGAAAATAAATCACCTTAGCTGGTTTAAATGAAGAGATGCATAGAGGGACTATATAGAGAGGTGTGAATGATTTGGAGGGACAAACAGGAAATGAGATACTGAGGGAGTGACAGCATTGGGAAGCCTTTGTCACCTCTAGGGGTGGAGAGACAGATGGGGTTGATAGTGTGAGTGGAGCCCAATGAGAGCTGGAGTCATGAAGGAAGAGCCACCCAGCAGGCCTCCAGATGTAAAAGATGATCACTGCTAGAGCTGGCTTCTCCACATACAGAATGTGCTAGACATATTCCTACCATCTTTCTCCACCTGAGACCTGCTGGTGTACCCACTAGTCAGACACTGTGGGAAGCCAACACATTTCCAGTGTGGAAATAAACCACGCACTCAATGCAGCAATGTTTGGAGAATGGTGATGGAGACATGGCTGATCTCCCTAAAATTCAGAAGTCTGAAGTAAATGTAAAGAGAAAAGAAGTCTGCCCTGGGAGTCATTCTTGAAAAGCCAGAAGCATCCTCAGAGGCTGTGTCCTACTATATATGGAAAAACCTAGAACTTCCCCAAAAGGTAAAACAGTGTTGGCAACTGTACTTTCCATCCCAATCTGAGGGGTGTTAGGTAAAATTGCAGGAACTTATCTAAAGCTGAATTATAATCCTCAAAGCAAACAGTGTGGCCTACATTTTTATTTTATGACCCAGCAAGATCAATTACAATATGATGGGAGTTATTAAAAAGAGATGGAATGGTGAAAAATAAACACAAGAGACATTTCTCCTCCCCTCCTTGGAAACAGAATAAAAATATTAAAAGAAGCGAGGGAGAGGAGAGAACTTACTGTTCATTAACTTATGGTCAGGCAGAGATTTTAATTCAGTAAACACAAGCCCTGGGGTCTTGTGGTGTTTGAGATGGACTTGATCAAATGGCTGGAAAATTAGCATATGTCGTTGGCAGTCTCTCTTAAATCACTGGCTGCCAGATGGAATGTACAGGGACAGGAGCCTCGATGTGACCAGGTTACTCTGAGGTTGCTCTGACTCTTGTTGCTGGAAGGAAAAAAGCAGCTCATGCTTTTTCTGCCACTTCATTCTTTCATCTGGATCTTGTCTATGGAGATGGCTGGTTATATCCTCAAACACCTTCTCCCACCATGCCCCATCCATCCCCTGAGATGTCGTCCCTCGAAATTGCTATTTGGCTAGTAAAGACTACTCCAACTATGGGAAGAACAGAACATCAAGAGTGATGAAAAACATTCACTTGAGAGCAATCAAAAACAACAAATCCATCTTCAGTTACAATGGACAAAGCAAACATACTCTGGATTTTCCTGTGCTAATTAGCACTGAATACAACCTTGATGCAACTTGTGTTTTATAAGGTGAAAGGGAAAAACCAGCTGCCAATCTCACTACGTGCTGTCACATATTCGCACTCACAAGTCAAGATCGGCAAGGGATTCGTTATTGGCACCAATAACCAAGGCCTTCCTGGGGCCAGAGGCAGGCACCTCCCCACTGACCTAAGCTAACCTTATGGACGTATTTTGCCAAAAATAATTTCTGCTTAATTTCCAGTGCCAGAAGGAGTGACCAATGGGCCCTTTAGCAAATCCCAGAGTAACCACCTTCCAAGAGATGCCTCAGGCATCTGGCTGGACTCACACTGATCCCAGCTGGGCTCAGAGTCAGTCCAGCCCATACCAGGGAGTTGTGAAGAGACCTAGCTTTTGATCCAGCTGGTCTGAACTCAATCTTGGGGTTATCACTTGTTGGCCAGACAACCTGGGGCACATCCTTGGAACTGACTCTGTTCCTTAGTTTCCCAGTCTTTAAAATATGGACACTATTCACATCAGCTGCATAGGGTTGTTAGAGAGTCAGGAAGCAGGTAAAAAACTGTGCTTGACACACAGTCAGAAATCAATGTCTCAGCCATCATCATCTTGTAGATCTAATGGTAGATCAATTTTTATTTTGCTAAGGCAAAAATACTTTAATTGCTGATAAAATGTCAATAGTACTGGTCTAAATGGTTTAATGCTAACTAAAAAATATCCAGATTACAAAGTATTCTTAAAGGAATGAAATTTTGTTGCTTCTGTATGAATGAGGCCCATGAGGTGTGGCCTAGTAGAGATAGTACCAGAAACTACTTCAGGAAGCAAAGAGTAGTAATCTAGTTATCTGTATGTTCCTAAGGCTTGAGGGAATTTGAAACAAGTCTTTTCTTTCTAACAATCTCAGCCAATTTGGAGTTTTTTCTTAGTCAGATTTTTAAGTAGATAACTAAAAAAACAAGGCAGATTCTGTTTGAGTGACCGACAACTCTGAATAAAGTGAAACTAAAAGAGGATGACAGTCTCTGGGGTAAGATGGCCAATGCTATTTCTTCCAGAATCCTCAAACTACGTAACACCATTCAAAGTCATTGAACTATTACAATATGGACCCCAACAAACTGGATCCTCTTATCAAAATCAAATCCAGAGTGGAATGACTATAAAAAAATCACCTGGGTAGAGAGTGGGATCTGGATGAGAAGTATGTCATCTCTGACAATGCTCCAAGGTGGCCTTCACAGCTGAGGCCACACCCAGACAGCCCAGTGAGTGGTTTCCTTTCCATTTGTTCTCCCCCTATTTTCACTCAGGCAACTGTCACATGACCAGCAGATGCAAGTGAGTTTGTAATTCTCAAGCAATTGCTGAATCCTACCATATAACAAGGCCAACATAACGTTCTATAGAGTGTCATCAGCGAGAGTGAGGGCTTGCACTTACCACACCATGTGCTAAAAACTTCGGCCATCTCATTTAACGCTCATAAGAGCCTGATGGGTGGGTACTTTCACTGGCATCATTTCATCTTGCAAATGAAGAAACTCAGACCCAGAGATCACATGGTTTGTGAGTATAGCTGAGACTTAAATGTGTGTAGTCTAGGTGGAGTGCTTACCTCCTCAAATTATTACAAGGCTTCCAAATGTCTAGCAAAAATCTGGTCTCCAGTCAGAAAATTTAGAAGGCATTTAGGTAAAAACCCAGGTCAATAGCACTAAACACTCTTAGAAGGGGCAGTATACTGGACATGATAAAACACTAGGTCTCACTGGATTTATTTTTTTAATCCCTGCCTTCAATTTGAAGTAAAACACCTTTAAGATTGTCAGAGGTGGGCTCAAATAAGTCAGAGATGGTATCCTACAAACCTTACTTTGGTACTGTGCTCCATTGGAAAAATTAGGAAGGGAAGGTGTGACAGGACTGGGGGATGGGGAGCAGAAGGGGCATAAAGTGTGGGCACCATGACAACAGTCCATCATCTTCCCTTCACTCTTCATTGTATAAAAGTAAAAGTCAGATGTTTATTTAATCACACAGTCACCTAGAATGGAGGGAGAGACCACTGAGCATCCTGTGGGTCCTGGGTCATTCCAGATTTTTTAAATATTCAAGTGCTTTTCCACAGAATATAGAGTTTCATGTTTTAAAAAAATGAATCCCTTAAGCATTTTTAAGTATTATCTTTTGACCAATGAAAATATTTCTAATGCAAGATTCATTAAACTATAAATATTGATGGTAATGTTAAAAATCCCTTGTTTGAGATGACTTATTTCAGAATCTGTGTTGGGTTTGGGATTCCCCCAAAACTCAGTGACATTTCTCACACTTTTCTTTAACACCTTCAGTTTTGAACACCACAATGACACACACGTGATGGTAGGTGTTTGAGACAGGGAGGGGAGGAGCACAAGATCTACAGAGAATGCCAGACACATGGAGATGAATTATAAAACTTTATTGGCTTGTTAAAAAAATTAGTGATTTCAACAAGTACATTTATAGACTATCTGCATTGTTAAAAACAGCATAAAGTAAAAATTAAAAGTGATTATCCATTATTTATAGGAAACATGAAAAAATTACTTGAAAACCTGGAACATAATAGGGACTGAAAAACAAGGCATGAGGATGAGTCAGAGGCTGCCTCTGGACTATAGCAAATGGATTTGCACATGAAATGGGGTGAGCTCAAGGATTTATCTTTCTTGGGCATCTCTTGCTGCTTCAAATTCATAAATGTAAAGTAAATAAAGTTGGTGAAAAAAATCTCGGTTCTTTTCTTTTTTTTGTACTGGGGCTCGAACTCAGGGCCTTCACTTTGAGCCACTCCACCAGTCCTATTTTTTGTGAAGGGTTTTTCAAGACAGGGTCTTGAGAACTATTTGCCCGGGTTGACTTTGAACCATGATCTTCCTGGTCTCTGCCTCCTGAGTCAGTAGGATTTACAGGCATAAGTCACCAGCACCTGGCTTAAATCTTGGTTCTTTTCTTTGCTTCTCATACATTTTTCCATGAAAACAAAGACTCCAAACACAGCCAGAGATTTGTAGGGAGGAGTGAGGGGTTGTTTCAACATATTCTGGGTGTTCACGAGTAACCATGCCAAGGGTGCCCCACAACATGGACCCAAGTTAAACTCAGACTGATCTTACTGTCATGTGCAGTTGGCTGCAAGATTCCTCTGGCCCTGAAGACCAAAGTAAGGAAATGGTTGTCCTCAGTGGGAAGCGGCCTTCTATGACAGTCGTCTTCATATAACTTTCTGAGCTGGGAATTCTGTCAACCTAATTCAGTCTGGCAGTGCCCCAAGGAAAATTAAATTTGGGAGAGTCCTTACCTTTCCTGGGTGCCTTTAGATAAACTTAACATGGCTTACAAGTACTAAGGGTATATGAACATGGCAGAATGCACTCAATGGCTACTTCCTTAAGCTATTCAAACCTGCATAGTCTAGAACAAGTGCCTACTTCCTCAAATTATCATACAGCCCCCAAATGTCAGAGTCAAATCTTTCCTTGGAGTCAAATCTGCTGAGTTGCACAGTGCTCCATGGATATAGACTAGTATAACCAGCACAGCCCATGTGGTTGGGGGCAGCAACCTGTGTGGTAGGGATTTACCTCACTTCAGTACTGCTCTCCCTCTAGATCTAGAGTCTAGACAAAACAAGATGAAGCCAGTTTCTATTGTAGTGTGACAGAATTAGATCAAAACCAAGCATAGAATGCTAGACAGCAGGCACCAAAGCAAGTGAAGTTATGAATCATCCAAGAGAGTGAGAGAAGAGTTAGTACCAATCCTGTTTAGTATTTTGGATTCATTTTGCAAAAATAAGTTCAATGTATTATAATTATGTGAAGCAACCAGTAAAACAGTTTGCCATTGGGTCAATTTAGAATGAGAGAGAGAGAGAAACAAAGAGACAGAGACAGAGAGAGGGGAAGGATTTTAAGAAAATAAAGGAGGGAGAGAGAGAGAGAAAGAGAGAGCAGGTCCTCTCTTTTTTTCACTCACATCATGAAACTGAATTCCTGCTATGTGCTCCCCAATAACTTCCTCTGCAAACCCCTGAAATGTAGCTTCCTCTCTGTCTGAGGACATGTGTCAAGCTTCAGTCATCGTAAGTCTAATTTAGGATCACTTAAAGAGTGAGAAGCCCAAAGCAAATTCCTCTGTGTTCTGTGTTACAGGATGGAGCTGGGATTGTTCAGTTCTTATCCTTGCTGTCTGTTTCCAGAAAGAAAACTCAGTGGGTCAAAACAAAATTGGTCCCTGCTGGGAGAGTGGGGTTAAAAATCCTTGAATGGATTCTGTCTGCTGTACATTTGAGCTCATTCCTCCTGTTGAGAAATGACCCTTCTTTAGCTTCGAACTGTATGTACTTGGGTTGTTGTCACAGTTAAGAGTCAGTGTCTCTGGGGTAACAATGGGAGTTTCTTAGTCTGTCTCGGCTGCTCAGCTGGGTGAAGAAGATATTAGTACTTGGACTACATACATCTCTTGAAGATGACACACCTGTTTTCCAGTCATCAAGGGTCATACCAGTCCATTAAGGACACTGTGTAGATGGAGAGTGCACTTTCCCATCTCATCCTGTAGGCCAGAATGACATGAGTGATGATGGAAAGAAAGCCATATCAGCCCAAACAGAAGGAAGGTCTTACTAGGATGTCTGGGCACCTGGAGAAGGGACCGATCAGGGAATGGTGGTATGACACTACAGTAAAAGAATTCCTAACAAGGTGAGAGGGCAGAAGTCTCTGCTGGATGGGAGTCATAAAAGAACAGCAAACATGAAGGACGTGCTGCAGATCTCTGGGCTACCAAATCCTGTTTCATAGTCCATTGCAGTATGACTCTTGGTGGTGGTCAGGAAGAAAGAAAAGTGAGTTGGCCAGGGAAGACAGGCAGATACAGTGAGAGAACAATGATTGTGTTCCAAAGACAGAAGTAACAAACTGGCAGCCCACAGGCATGTATTGTTGGCCTACATAATGTTTTAAAAATAGCTGAGCCAACTTTTCAAAAATAGGGATATTTCACATAAACATCCAGGTTTCACATCTCTCTTAAAGATTCATAAGAATTCGAAACCTGGGCCCTCATTCCCAGGGAACACGGTTGGTTGGAGCTGGATGACAGCTGCCCCTCAGGCAGACAGGTGTTGGCTCACCCAGACCACTTTGTGCATGCAGGAGACTTGCCTGGCACTGAAGGGCCAGATCTTTGTTAGAGAGCAACAGACCTGATTTCAGCAGGAATGCCATCTCTCCTTTTCTAATGCTGCAAAAATACAATATGTGTTATTAGGAAGCTCTGAAAAGCAGATCTCTTATGGAGAACCTAAAAAGCAAAGGATGAAAGGAGAGGAAGCCTAGAGTATAGAAAAGAAAAGCCATGTTACTGATTGTAGTCTTTAGGGATTAAAAAAGGAAAAGCAAAGAACACAAGAACTGTATGAAACAATTTTTTAATAGCCTGCTGTTTTCATTGTTCCCTAGGAGATGGCAAGTGATCTTTGATATACTAAATTGACTATTTGTCTACTTCTCTCCATTTTAAAACAAAAGTCTACCCTGTAATCCTTCTAGCTATTAACTAAAGATATTCTTTTTTTTTTTTTTGGATCTGGGACACTTAAAAAATAGTCCTTAAACAATCCATCACTTTTTATGGCTCCATGGAATACATAAAAGCTTCTGGGTTTTTTTTTTTTTTTTTTGTACCCAATGGTCAATATTTAAGAACCTTTGCCATATTAAGCCCCTGCCTGGCTCACAGTTTGAATTTCATTTTCCTTTCAGGAGTCAGGATTTCTGCTCTTAGTTGGCCTTTTTGTAAGTCAACACCTTTGGGAAACATGGAAATCTTGGTAGTGACAGAAACTCTCATTTAGCAGTGAGCAAGAAAATAAGAATTTAGACTATTCAGACCTCCCCACGCTGAGGGCCCATCACCCTTCTGCTCTAGCAGAAGTGAAAAGAAGAGCTTTAAAGAAAATGTTCTCATGGGCTTGGCTTTGGAGTAGCCAAGGCAAATGCTATAATCCACAGGGCTCTGGGAAATGTCTGCCTCCAGTGATACATATTTAGTGGTAATGTAAAAGATACAATATAAAATATTCATCATGGATATTCTTTTTATATCAAGCAGTTACCTAAATGGGTCCTAGTTTATTAAGATTAATGCCTTGGTTACACAGGATTCAAAATAATGTTCCAAACATGCTGGAATAGTTAAAAATGTATAAATCCTTAAAGATAAATTGCAGGACTAGAGCAACTACTTAAAACATTTTTTAATGTTAATCAGCTTCTAATTCTGCCATGGTGTACATGTGTGCCTAATAGTCACAGCTGATTGTGTTTTCAAATGAAATGTTCCAGGCCTGTCCCTGAGGAACGGAGTGAGGAGGGTTGGGATGGGGGCAGCCAAACCTCTCTTCAGCACAGGGATACTGCCTGGTCAGAGGCATCAGAGCCTATGAAGGTCACTGTGATGGTCAGATGGATGAAACAGGTCTCCATGGATCAGAACAAAGGGGGTATGCAGAGATCTGTAGCTCTAAGGCTGCCCTCTCAGCAACAAGGAAGTACGCGATAAAGCACATATTCATTAGCGACCTGCCACCTCTTTGCCACTAGGGTCAGCACAAGCTTTCCTGGCCATGAAAACCAAGCCATAGGGTAGTGTGCTGCAGGGGGACTGTCCTTCTTAGAATATCCTCTCCTGCTCACAGCAGGCCAACCATTCTGCTTGCAGGCCTTTTCACAGTAGAAAAGCTGCAGTTCTGTAATGCAAACAGCATGAGATGCTGCGGCCTTCTCACCAGGAGGACTTCTAAAAAGCAGGTGGTTCAGAGGGCAAATGAAAAGGGACAAGGTTATAATTTCACCATATGCATATGTTCCACTCTTAGTTATTCTGAAACTGACTATGCTTAGCCTAAATCTATAGTCCTGATGGAGCAGCAGTAGCTGCTTCTGCTGCTGCTGCTGCTGTTTTTTTGCCTGCTGATGAACTTTAAAGCAATCGTTAGCACTGTGTGACTCTGAGACCTAAGCTAAAAGTTTGGATCTTTACTTTAAGCAAGAAAAGAACCCTTGAATGACACCACAGTCCCCAGAGTGATAATGTATTCACTTTTAACTCTTTTAGTCACTGATTTGTAGTCAAACTCAGTGAAGTCAGCACTGATTAGAGAACAGCAGAAAATATTCTCACCTTTGTGTTAAATGTAGAGATTTTTTAGTGTGTACTTATAACTGTCCATATATATATTATATATATATATATATATTCAGTTTCACCATTGATAAACAGAAGCAATTAACATCAACATATATTTCCAGTATGGTCAAAAGCACACTTTGCATAAGAGAACTGCAATCCAATGGAATTTCATCTCCATTCTGTATTTGAGCTATTGTAAGGACAGGATTAATTTAAGGCGTTTTCTTGAGTTGCTGCTTAGCTGCCTGAGAGCTGCTCTGTCTTGGTGTTCCCCAATCACAGTTCACAATATAAGCAGGCTTCCCACAGTACACCCTCCAAGCACCGCCCATTTCTAACCAAAAACCCCCAAATAAGCAGCACTTCCCGGGATAAGCCAACAGCAGTCCCAAGAGTCCAGCTTACAGGGCAGCATCAACCAACAAGCATCACAGCCCCTTTGTCTTTTCCTTTACTTCAGCTACCCATCCAGTGGAATCTTATGAAACAAAACAAAACCTAAAAGAAACACAAAATAAAACATTAAGTCATGCTCAAAAGAAAAATCAATGGAAATTAACATACAAATATAATCACTTTTAAAGGAATATAATAAACCAAAAATGAAACACAACATAGAATGTGCTTTGAAACATAGAGTAGTATATTATAATAGGACAGAAATTGGGAGAAAATGTGCGTCTCATTATTGAACAATCTAGTTTTCAACTTAAAACCAATTTTACATGGTACATGAAATGTGGAGGAAAAAATGTAAAGGATTTCTACATATAGCTCCATTCGTAATTATATCAGATGTTAACAGCTTAACTTAATGAGGAGAAATCTGTGTACAATATAGAATATCCCTAAATAATTTATAAATATTTGTTTATATAGGATATTTGTCAAACCTGATTTGACAAGAATCTCCCCAAATCCTGATTCTCTTTCCTAGGCTAATTTCATCAAATTATTTTTAAAAATAACTGACTAGTTACTCAGCTGAAAACCAGACCTGAAAACTGGCTGATTTTAGCTGGTGAAATATTGAGCAACACAACAATCTAGATTTTTTTTCAGGAATCCTAATATTGCCTAAATTTAAGTATGTACCATGCTATGTATGTGACATGCATAGATTTAATATCTATTGTATACCATATAATATATAGCATGTAACATGCAATGTATTATATAGAAAAATATTACATATGCAATGTGTCTCATAACTATATATGTTACATATATATAAATCAATACCATGAGTTAATTCTGAAAACATTTATTGAACACTGAACAAACAGTAGACACTGTAAAAGATGATGCAAAAATAAAGAATATAGAGTGCTGTGGCCTCAAATACTTCATAGCCCCACAAGTGGAGAAAGAAGCATAAATAACTCATCCAATGCGTAACAGCTAATCTCTTTTAGGCCAAGCTGTCTTCTAGATACCATGCCCAAATTAGCCTGTGGAATTTCACAATAACTTCTGTGAGCCAGGTTCTGTTACTGCACCTTCTTTACTGGTGAGGAAACAGACCCAGTTAAGCAGCTTGCCCAACAAGTAGTGTGTGTTGGAGCTCCAACCCAAGTCCATGAACTCAAATTCCATATCACAACACAGCAAGTCGACAAGCAGAGGGCAAGTTCTCTCAAACTTGCACATGAGAACCTGGCAGGAGCAGCGAAAGTTCTAATACATACAACTCTGTGTAAAATCTGCATGAATTTCATCAGATTCCCAAGTGGCAATAAATGGCATTGTACTAGAAGCCCCCAAGACATTTTCAAGCTGAGCTTTGGAAAGCTCCTCTAAGCCCTACCCTCCAGACTCTCAATCTTCCTCAACCTAATGCTTGGTCTGCCAAGTGTGGGTATCATCTGCCTCCAGAGCTGTAATTACCATCGCCAATCTGTAGCATCATTACAACAATGCTAAAGAGTCTGTGAAGCTCAATTCCATGGCATTCCTCTCTCTCCTGCCCTTCCAAGTCTCAGCAAAAGAACTCAGTAAGAATGCCAATCATTTACGGTTTTAATCACCTGCAAAGCACCCAGAGTCAGAGCGCTGATTACTTCACCTTCATATTTGTCTCTAGTCTCTTTCTAAAAGTTTTGCCTCCAGGCAAACAGAAGCTGAGCTAGTTAAGAGTGCATTATGGCACGTAGAACCAGCTCACCAGTTGATAAACCAAACTCCTCAGTTACTCCTACAGGTCTTCCAAGGGTGGGTCTCAAATTCCTTCCTACTGAAACAATAGGATGTCGGATTTGTAAGGATGTCGGATTTGCCAATAAAACAGGAGAAACTGTGTGATACAAATAGAAGGCGAACACAAAATAAAAAGATTTGTTTATTCGACATACTAGTTCCCCTACACATTCATTTGGGAGGACATTTGATTTTTCTCATAAAACAACAGACTGGATTAAGATCCTAGTACAAATCCTTATTTATGGTAGATTTATGGCACAAGAACTCCAAAAGCTACCCTGATGCTAGTTTTTGCAGTGGGAACCAGTCCAGGCCACTCTTCCTTTGCTTCCATTTGCCATTTTCCTGCCCAGAGCCCCTCCAGACTCATTAATTATCACTCTTAGGAAACAGAATTTATTTTTCTAGCTGCCAGCTCTATGGGATTGCCATTCCCTCACACCACAACTGCATCTGGCCCTGTTTAAATGCAAGTGTCCCTCTGCGGCCTCTTCAGCTTATCATTTGTGGTGTAGCCTCCCAAAGAGGCAAAGCTCAGCTCCACACTCCACAAAATAAAAAACAGTGAAGCCACCATAAAAACACACAGTACCTTCCCTGTGAGGAAAGCCACCCTGTTACAAAAGTGAGCAACATTCAGAGTCTCTACTTAAACTCCTATTTCTACCACCCCTCATCTCCAAGAAGGCAAGTCAGTTTCCTCCTTGATAACCTTGATCGTCACGTACTATTGATAGTATAAAGACATCATACAATGTATTTAAAAATTAGTTTGATTTAGAGAGTTGACCCTTTTATAAGAAAGTATACCTACTGTTTCTTATTTCTAAGAAATTGACAGCAAAATTCAATCAGAGCCCCAATTTATCAGGATCTCATGACTTCTACCCTCTCCTGTTATAAAAAACTCAAGAAAGAGACCACAAAGATGAGAGAAGACAATAGATAATTATTTTCTTCTAGTGAGGGGGAAAGTTTTTAGACCACAACAAATGGCTGAACATCTTGTGGGTTTAGCAGCCAAACGAGCTGTCTAGCTATGAGCCCGAAATACAGTATTTTGACAATGTGACATTCTGAAGCATTTGCAGCATTCCGATGGTGTATGGTAGTTACCATGAGATAGGATCCTCTATCACAAACAACTTTGGACAAACTTTGTCACTGCTGTGTACACTAGCTGAGCTAAATAGGAACTGGGATAAAGCAGGCGATGTCTAACAAATGAGATGTAAAGTCGAAAGCAGAGAATGAAAAAAAAAAAAAAAAACGGATGTGCCCTCAAACTCAATTTTTGCTATTTGCTGATTTAGGATGGACTCATCAGCCTCTTCAAAGGGAAGGACTGGGGAGGGGGTTTGAAGTTCAGTGAAGTGCTCTGCTTTTCTACCATTGGCTCCCAACCTATTGAGATTTATTTACATTCAAACGTGAACACATGTTCCTCCTATTACTCAGAAGCAATCAGCCATAAAATGGCAAGTATCTGCAGTACATTTAAATTAACAGCAATTTATATGGAGCAAAAAGGAAAACTGCTGAGTCCAAAGGAAGTAGAGGGAAAAGAAGAAAGATACAGCTGCTATCTAAAAAAGCAAATCTTATCGCATTTGTCATTTGGAGAGTTCAAGCAGAAAAGTGCCAACCTTGTTGTCCGTGTGGCATCTTAGAGCCAGTGTGGTGGCTGGAACTCCAGGGTAGCAGTTTATCTTCATTGGAAGACAAGACAGATACTCCCTGAGCCTTCTGGAAAATGTTTACTAGATAAAATCAAATAATAAACTCCCGAGTGCTTATGAGGTGTTTAAAGAATAGTGGGTTCAAAAGCTTCACATCACAAATTTGGATTTGAGCTGGGTGTAGTTCTGCTCTATTTCAACCTGTGGGCTTAAAAGTCAATTTCCAAATTTGACATTTTAAAGCACTTATTATCTATTTGTTGTAGTAACAACTATCTCTTGCTGTTGTGGTTTTCCTATTTTATATCTCAGTCAATTCATAGTGAGTGGGATTTGTCCAAAGTTATCCAAGAATGAGTTAAAGAGCTGAAATCTAAACTCAGAATCTCTGGATTGTCAGTCCATCTCACCACAAGTATTATCTGCTCTGTAACAGAGAGTTCCCGTTACATAAGCTTCAGTCTTGGCGCTACCTTCTCTGCATTCAGCTCAGAAGTTGCTGAAACGTCCCTCAAGCGTCCTTTTTGCTTCCTGAGGATGTGCCTCAGGACTACCATGTCCTCTCATGAGACCGCCTTCCACCAAGGAAGTTCTCCTTCTAGATGTCTTGACCATTCTTCAGGTATTATACAAAAGCCACTTCCTGCAAGTATTTAGTTCACTCTCCTATTAACTTATATGGCATTTGTTTCCACTCATGTGACCTTTTGTACCTTGTATTTATTTTCTTTTGACTTGCCTGAATCCCAGTCTTCATCCCTCAGAAGGGCAGCAAAAGAGTGGTTATACTCCTTCTATACCTCACACAAATACTAAGGGATGAACACATTTTGGAATTTACCATAGAATATGAATTTTCAGTTTTATTGGAGAACATCAGTGTACTCAACAACAGAACTGAAATGGTAGGGAAGAAAGGCTGTAGCACAATGCAGGATCCACCACTTCTCATGGTTGACTGTACACATCCAATAGCTCCAAAGCTTCCGGTAAGAAAATCACATATCTGCTAAGAAGAATAATGAAGCCTTCATAGATGGACACGTGGACATCCAGTGAATACCTATGGGGCATTTTAAGTTCCAGAAGAAAAGGCGCTAACTTGATTTAATCTAATTCTCATGTTGATCAACAATACAGTGGGTATGGGAATGGGACAAAAGAAAGAATCCTGTCCATGTATTTGCTGGAGATGAAAAACTAACAATATGGGGCTGAGGATGGTCAGCAAGACTTTTCAAAGAAAAGGTTGGGGTCTGAATTTGCAAAATGTTTAGTTATGCACTGACAATTAAAACAGGAAACACAAAGTTCTTGGCAAAGCTAGAATGTGTAAGGAAAACCAACGTGACTGCACAACCCAAATTCAATGATTCTAAGGAAAGTGTGGTCTGATCAGCAGGGCCTGATGCCCCATGTCCAAGTACTTGACAAGATGCCACTTAAGATGGGCAGCACATCCAGAGATAGATGCAGCGAGTACCATCACCCTGATTCATGGAATCACCTAAAGATACTTTAACTGGAATAGGAAGAAAAAATGGAAGTTTGTGGTCTGAGGGTCATTCAGATATTCACAAGTTCCACCATCACCAAACCAAGATGTCCAAATCATTCTATTGTTCTACTGTGTGGGTCTAGCCTGCTGGCTGTTTCAATATGCATGTACAGCAATCCATCAATATCCAAGAGACTGTTTCCAGGACAATCACAGATACCAAAATCCTGCAATGCTCATTTATATAAACCATATATAGTATTTGCAAATAATCTATGCAAATACCTGCCTTCCTAAATACTTTACAACATTTCTAGATTACTTGTAATACCTAATAAATGCAATGTTATGTAAATTGCTGTTATGTTACGTTGTTTAGGGGATAATGGCAAGAAAAAAATGTCTGCACACATTTAGTACAGATGCAGCTTTCCCCCCCAAATATTATTGGTCTGCAACTGATTGAATCTGCAGGTGCAGAACCCACAAAGAGATACAAAGAGCTGACTGCATGCTCTTGCTGCTGCCACCAGAGATCTTGTGCTTATATTTGCTTTTTCCAAAATATTCCAGCACTACTTTTCAGAGCATGTGAAGTCACAGCTCTAGAATCTACAAAGTCCAAACAGGAGGTGAATGATATTCATCCTATCACCCAATCAACCTATGACTAAATAAAATCTCCAAACACTTCAAACATACACAATGCATGTTTCATGACTCTGCCCAATTGAGGTTAAAACTATGGGCCACGGATCAAAATGGATCTGGGAATGAATTTCTAGCAAAGTAAATAATGTACAAAAATGCAAAAAAAAAAAAAAAGGGTGGACAGGAGGTCAGTCAGTGCCTGTCTGGGGATGATGATAATTATTATGATGAAGATGAAAGTCAGGAGATAGAAGGACAAAGAGGAGAAGGAGGGAGGGAGTAAAAGGAAAAGTAACTGCCATTGATGTACTTCAGAGGGTTCAAGGATGTAAAGAGAGTGACCATGATTACTGAAGAGTAAAAAGAGAAATTGTAAGACTCCAAAATGAGAATATAAATCCAGGTCCACATTCAAGCTGACCCTAGAAGGGAGACAGTAAATACAAATAAGATTTGTCATGGAGCAACAACAACTTTTTCATTAGGCACTCCAAGAGATGCTTCAGAAATCAAGTTTGAAGACCTTTAACATTTAGAATACTTGCTAAGAAAGCAACTGTGTGGGCCGTGTCTCAGACTATTATTGCCAATCCCAGAAATCAGTATATCCAACTTCAACCCCAATGATCACACCTTCTCCTAGAAATGTTTAGAAGCTCAGACCCCTGGATGGGTCATCATTCTGAAGAGTGTCTGCTCATTTGTGCCACCAAGAACAAGAACCATACTCCAAAAGTGTTTCTGCATCAAGTGGAACCCAGGGGATTCTGACAACAATTACCATGGAAGTTCCAGATGCATAGCAGGGGACCCATTTCAAAAAGCCTCATTAAACAGAAGGCTTACTCTGACAGCAGACTCTCAACAGGAAACTCAAAAGTGTAAAAGTAACCCCAGAGTCATAGCCTTGATACATTCAGACTGAGGGAGCCAACCAAACTCCTAACTTGACTTAAATTAAATCCCAGTTCTTAAAACCTCTGCTGACAGTGACCTTCTTATTGTTGAAAGAGCTCATTTGGAAAGCTCATTCTACTATGCTACCTCATAATTTTTACTAATCCTCAACAATGTCTCTCAGCACCTGGGCATGTGCAAACTTCAGTGGCTTTCCATGGCAACATTCCCTTTTGAAAGACAAGGTGATTCTCTTCTCCCGACCCCTTCATGCTGGAACACAGCAACTCTCTTGTTAAGTCTTTAGTTAGGTACAATTTATATGTGGAGAAAAGTATGAGTTTTAAGGAGCCTGCATTTTTGTGCCATGCGTACACATACAAACACACATACACGTCACAGTTTTTCTTTTAAATGAAATACGGATGGCATCAATGGCATAACAAATATAATAGCTTAGTTAAGAATTATGTCAGCCACACCTAAATCAACTAGACTCAAGACATTAGAAAACAATACATTTTAGTTCTTCCTAATGAAAATTTAATGTATATAAAACATATGACTTTCTTTTCAGGGATGTGTTCCAAAACTTGCATGAAGTTGTTCTTAAGTCCTCATGATTAAAAGGGAAAAAGCTATTTACCTTGTAAACCTACACACATTCTTAGTTTAAAACAAGAATCACCATTGCATAAATATGGGAGGCACTGAAAGAATGGATAGACGAATGCACTGCCTTATGTGAGAGCAGTAAAAATTTTAACATTACAAAGATGAAAGGACAGTGTATAATCACATGTGCAGAGCAGGAATGATTGATAATAAATTAGTTTCTTTCATTCTTCACAATTATGGCCTTTTACCATCTATCACTTAACTCTACAAGATCTTAGAGCTTTATTTAAAGCTACTATTGGAACTAGAATTTCAGTAAGTAGTCACTCCACATGTTCACCCTCATTGGTGACTGTATGCTAAAGGATTCATTTCCACAGTAAATCCTGAAAGAAAATTACCTAGCTGTCTGGTTCAACAGCAAGGAGCAGCCTAAAGCCAGACAGGCGTAAGTCTGAATTCCTGTCTCTCTTCCTCCCAAGCTAGTAACACTGGCCAAATTAGTAGACTGCTCTGCACTTCAATTTTCCAACTTTAGAACAAAGATGGAAAAGATACATATATAACATGTTTTGATGACTAGAACTACTATGAGTACTTACTACTGTGCAAGCCATGGTTCTTTTCTTAATACAGGGTAGCTAGTAGTGTTAGGGTTATTAATATTTAGAAGAAACACCAGGCCTAGAAATTCCAAACTACCCTATTGATTAAAAACATATAAAATTGGAATGGTCCCTTTGGCTAAAGATTGGCCTGTGTTTTACCAAGTATGTATGATTTAAAAAAACAAAATGCTTAGGATGACAAACTGCTAGCCCTCAAGTTACACATAACATAGATCTATTTTCATTGAGTTATTGAGGACTTTGTTGTAAATGTGAACATGACTTTAAACCAGTTGGTGACTGCCTATATTTTTAAAGCTCACACAATTGGAAAAAGCCTTCATAAATGTCCTTGTTATACGACAGTATAAAACAAGTCTTTTTCTTGTTTTCCTTTTCTGGGCTGCCTATCTCTTTCTATATCTCTATCTCTGTGTGTCTGTCTGTCTGTCTGTCTCTCTCCCCCCTCTTTTTCTCTACTCTCCTATGTCGCTTTGTCTATATATGTGAATCTTTCTCTCATTTCTTCCTCTATTTTTTCCAATGGGCTGACAGAACTGGTATATATGATGATCTCACTATTTTTATTTATTTATTTAGTGATAGTTATGACCTAGATTTGAATATGATGTGTTTTTTCTTCAAAAACCTATCTTAAGTTGATTAGATATTATCCTCTTCCCCAACTGTTTCTTTGTTTTGTTTTTCTGTTTCCATTTTTACTCTATTGTAAAGGAATTGGGGATAAGGAATATCAAAGCAGAGCTACAATCAAAAACAAAAGTATACCACTTCTGTAAATATTAAACAATGCAAAGCAGAGAAATGTAATTACCTAAAAAAAAAAAATCTGGTTTCTAAGAACCTTTTCAAGTAAATATGAGTCATGTTTTACAAACTTCTTTTGGAAAGAAAGAACCCGTTTACTTGTGTAGTAAAAGAAGACTACTGCTTCCATGTTAGAGATGAAAGCATAAACATAGGAGAAGAAAGTGATCATATTTTGCTTGACTTAATTACATGGGTTTTTTTCATTAATCAACATAGTAATAAACCATGTCCTTTGGTATCCTGCAGATAGGATGCCAAAATACCTTTTCTCATGCAACTCAGCTTAGCACTCACAAAACAAATTCTTGAGCTTCTTTTCTAAAGTAAGGATCTCTGTTGACCCACCAAGAAATAAATGTTCCTGGCACAACAATAATATGATAATAAAAAAAGAAATGTTTCAAGAACTAAGGGCACTTTAAAGTGGAAAACCCCTTGCTACACTAACCCTTAAGGTCTCACCAGCACAGTCTCTTGCTTTCTCCTAGAACAACCATGCTCCAGTGCTCTCCAGCTTTCCCTCATGACCATGGAACTCCAATCCTGCCCATGGCCAGCTCAGAAGCCACTACAATGACTCCTTCCAACAGCATTTTAAATAGATTCATTGTCATAACCGTGAAGGAAAAGTCACAGAAAGGAACTTTGCTCAAAAATTCCAACTTTACCCTCCTGGAAAATGGAGGCCCAAACTAAAAGCTAGAATCCCTGGGGACTTGGCAGGAGGACTACACAAAGCCACAACTGGCAGGTCTCAGGGTGGCCAGAGACTCTCAAACATCAGTATCTGTGAGCAAGATGGCTTCTCACACAAAAATGGAGGCTGTTGGCTGCAATATCACTCTGCATCTGAGTGCTGGCAAGTCTTATGGATTTCCCTGGTGGAAAATGTCTCAGAATCATTTCATGGCTTCAGCTCCAATTCTAGGACCATAAAAAATATTTTGCCAGAGAATTTTGCCTTTATGCACGATATGAAATAGGAATGGATGATAATTATGGAACCACATCTTGATAAATTTTTCTACTTCCACTTGTCTTAGATACTAAGAACTAGCTGCCAAAGGTGAGGAGAGAGCCTCCAGGAATACGTCATCACTATCCAGACCTGATTTCAAGACAGGCATCTTTCTGCCTATACAGCATCTTCCAGCAACAGCTGAATGAACCAAACCTTAACTAAATTTAACTGGCTAATTGCACCTAAATTACAGTCACAAAGCCCCTTCAGAAGATTCAGTCAATTTCTTGAGGGAGAAAGTAAATGTTTTACTATATAATTATAAACTTAATTAGCATAAAATAAATTAATTAGGGACTTACATTGGTAATGAACACCATGGTTTAGCTGTTTGTTGCTGTATTTTCCAGGGGAAGCTAAACCTTCAGAAGAAGACTTACTTGTTCTTTAAGCCTAATTTTATCTCACCTCCCTCACCTCCAATCGAACATTAGCATGGCAAGGAATTTTGATTCTTCTATGTCTGTCATCCTCACAGCAAGGAATTACAGAATCAAAATGTCCCCGCATAGGACATTTAAAATTCCACAAAATTCAAATATGGTTTATATACTAATCTTTAGGGGAAAAAAACCACTACTCTAAAACATCAGAGCTACAATATCCTAGATGCCTCTTTGCTATAATAACAGATGACTGTCTAAAGCATAGTTTCCATTTCCCAGAATACAACGACAAAAACTCACCTAGAGCTGATTTGCTGCAAATCGTTCCTCATTGCTTGTTTGCTTGTTTGTTTTTTAATCCTCAGAAAGAATTAAACAATGCTATTGGCAAAGTAGGGCGATTTCATAAAAATGTCCCAGTTTCCAACCTGTATTCCACAACTATTACCCTAAAAAATGTTTTTATCTGTCTTTGGAGAAGAGGAGACTAAGAAAATAAGCTGTCTAGAAAGATCTTGATGGCACTAAGTAGGATTTTGGTAACTAAAAGAAGTCTTTTCTAATTACCAGAAACTATGGGCACTTCCCATACTGTTTTCCCTTTGACTGCTGAAAGGACGGAGAACAGCCTCTGTATAAAAATCTGACCCACTGGGACATAGAAAGATATGTGATTGAGAGTATGGGCTCTGCTCTGGTTTCAATGTGTCCCCAAAGTTCATATGAGTAAAAGTTAGTGCCATGTTATTGGACTTTGCAGCCTCCAGAACCATGACCTAAATTAATCTCCATGTTTTACTAAATCGGACAGCCTCTGAAGCTAGAAAGTGCAATGAGTGTGTAACCTTAGGCAAATTGCTTCAGTTTTTGCATCTGTAAAATGGAGCTAATGATGCTAAATGCAGGACTATTGGTAAATTAAACAAGCTAATAAGTATACAGTGCTTAGAAGAGTGTCTAGCATATAATGCATGCTTAATAAATATTAGCCATTTCCATCATCATCAAACTCTAGAACTCAGCTTTTGTCCCCCCAAATAACTAATGTTTTATGCTCATAATGAGTTGCAAATGACTAACAATACAGGTCTAGTTTGTTTAAACAACCTGTTCAACATGTGAACCATATGGAAGACAAATCAGACTGAGATTGTGAATAAAAAGACTGACTGAATCAAAGAACTTTTGTAAAGAAAGGAAACTATGCCCATTCTCTTCAGCCAATTGAAGGTAAGTTTCTGAGAACTTGAATAACTTGCTTAAAGTCATAGCCCTAGCAAGGGTCAGACACAAGGCCTCTGTTGTTGTGGTAGCTACAGACTCAGTACTGCAAAAAATGTCAGTATAGTGAAAGCATTTTGAATGACAGGCTGAGCTGAGGGCAGAAGTGGAACCAGCTGTTTTGACATGAAAACCAATGTCCTTGCTTTGGTGTGAATGTTTATGTCTCCTCCATATTCATGTAAAAACCTAATTTCCAATGTGATGGTATTTGGAGGTGGGGCCTTTGGGTTGTTACTGAGTCATGAGAGTGAAGCTCTCATGAATGAGTTAGTGCCCTTGTGAAAGAGGCTCGTTTGACCCTCGCGCCATATGAGGACATGAGAATATGCTCTCTATCTGTGAACCAGAAGGGAGCCCTCATCAGACAGTGAGTCTGTGAGTACCTTTATCGCATGCTTCCCAACTTCCAGAATTGTGGAAATTCTTCTGTTTTGAAGCCACTTTATCTGGTATTTTGTCATAGCAGCCACAGTAGACTAAGACAGCTCCTTATCTTGAACACACTTTTGCTAAATTACTCACATATTTTACTTTAATTTTTTAAATTGTCTAAGATTTTACCTAAACACTGAATTGATTTTCACATGGAAAGGAAGAGAAATCCAGTCACTGTGTCTATTTCTTATGGTGTCACCCATGAGTGGTTATATAGGGATTAGCAAACATTTTTTGTAAAGGGCCAACTAGTATGTAATTTTCAACTCAGTAGGGCATCTAGTCTCTGTCACAACTACTTTACCTATTGTCATAACACAAAAGCAATCACAGACAACATGTAAGGAACAGGTTGCTGTGTTCCAATAAAACTTTATTTTAAAAAAAGAAAATGTGGTATCTATACACAATGGAATTTTATGCAGCCATGAAGAAGAACGGATGGAATTGGAGAACATCATTCTGAGTGAGGTTAGCCTGGCCCAAAAGACCAAAAATCGTATGTTCTCCCTCATATGTGGACATTAGATCAAGGGCAAACACAACAATGGGATTGGACTTTGAGCACATGATAAAAGCGAGAGCACACAAGGAAGGGGTGAGGATAGGTAAGACACCTAAGAAACTAGCTAGCATTTGTTGCCCTTAACGCAGAGAAACTAAAGCAGATACCTTAAAAGCAACTGAGGCCAATAGGAAAAGGGGAACAGGTACTAGAGAAAAGGTTAGATCAAAAAGAATTAACCTAGAAGGTAACACCCATGCACAGGAAATCAATGTGAGTCAATGCCCTGTATAGCTATCCTTATCACAACCAGCAAAAACCCTTGTCCCTTCCTGTTATTGCTTATACTCTCTCTACAACAAAATTAGAAATAAGGGCAAAATAGTTTCTGCTGGGTATTGAGGGGGGGAGAGGGAGGAGGCGGAGTGGGTGGTAAGGGAGGGGGTGGGGGCAGGGGGGAGAAATGACCCAAGCCTTGTATGCACATATGAATAATAAAAGAAAAAGAAAAAAAAAAACAAAAAAAGCACAGCAGGTTGAATTTGGCCTGTAGGGGGTAGTCTATTGACCTCTGAGGAATGTACCCTAAAGGATAGAAAATGCCTGCTATTTTTCCCTTATCTTCTCCTACCTTAAACTCTCTTTGTAAGTGACATTCACACTGTTTCAATATACTTATCAGGATATGATCAATGTGCAATAGAATCTAATTTAGTCTGTATTAGAAAGAAAAGCCAGTATGAATTTATGAAACACTGTTATGAAATACATATAAAGAAATGCAGTTTTATTACTTTCATATACACAGAGGAATCAAAATTAAGCCAATAAAACATTTCTAGCATGTTTTGGCAAGTAGGGGGTAATTCAGCCTTTAAAGAACTTAAAATTATATAACTCATCAATTGCTTTCATATTTCTTCTAAAGCTCTTAAAAAGTTTGTTCCCTAAGACAGTGAAATATGATTCCTACCACTTCATTGGGTTTCCACTATTAATTGTTTTGAAAATCCCTTTGTTCATAGAAGATGCCCAAATATTCCACCAAACCAATTGCTCATGACATTAATGATCTGAATCATCAAGAATTTTTGAACATGTAGACAATCTAAATAAATTGAAATCCTATGACATCACAAATTAATACCTTCTTCTGAAATAGCTATACCGTTCTCTTAGAACCTCTGTCTCACCTTTTGCAGGCTCTGTAGGTTGATTATTCAAAATCCATTCACAATCCCCTTTTCCTTTGCCTTCCTCTACCCTTAAGAGAAAAAGCCAGTGTACTTGATTTCCCAGTGTCCCTTCAACCTAAGTGTGGGCATCAACATAATTCTAGCCATTGAGAAGTCCAGGAAGAAAGTTCCTCTGTCTTGAATTAAAAGGGAACATCTCATTGTCCTTCTTTCTTTCTGGTTGGAACGTAGACTTGAAGTCTGGAGGCAAGGTAGCTTTCTTGAGTTTCCTAGGTCACCAATAGGAACAGGAGGCCCACCTGCTAAGATAGCAGAAAAGAAAGGTGGAACGAGCCGGGGTATCTATGATGAAATCAGTAAACTACCCTAATAGCCTTGAATCCAAGTATGAGGAAAACTTCTGTTTAAGTGGTAGGATTTGTTTGTTGTTGCAGCTAATGCTAGCCTAAGTGACACAATTCATGAAGGCTTTGAGCTTATCTTAGCAAGACAGAGAGAGAGAAAATGCTTGACTACAAACTAAAGAACTTGCTGGGCACTGGCAGCTCACGCTTGTAATCCTAGCTACTCAGGAGACAGAGATGGAGAGGATCGAGTTTCGAAGCCAGCCCAGGCAAACAGTTTACAAGACCTTATCTCAAAAAAATCCATCACAAAAAAGAGTTAGTGGAGTAGCTCAAGGTATAGGTCCTGAGTTCAAACTCTATACCTAAATAAAATAAAATAAAACCTTTAGCTAGTACCAAAGAAAAGTAATCAGCTTTGCTTTCAAGTGGCATTGTGGTAGCATCTGTGTGGCACCTGGAATTCTAAAATGACCCATGTTAAATAATATGGGGCTGAAATTCTCTCATGTTATTAATATATGCTAATTCAAAAGCAAAAGAAAATTTGAGAGAAAGAGAGAGAGAAGAGAGAGGGAGAGAGAAAGAAGGCAACAGGCTGAGCAATTTAAAAAATAATAATAAGGGCCTGGGTGGAAAGCCAGGGCAAAAAAATGCCCTAAACACATCCATACTTGTAGCCCAGAGAGAATAAATGAATTTACACATCGAATGAAAAGGACCTGTGGCCAGTGCAAGCCCTCAAATCCTGGGGTTAGTAAGAAACAACAGGAGCTTCTTGACATCTGAGGATTTAAGCAAACAGACCAGGGGCTGCTTCCCATCAAGACCTCCAGGAAGCAGCCACCCCACATATGCCCATCTTTTCAGTGTCAGTGACAGAAGTAAGACTGTGCTATGTGCCACCTGTGCTGACAACTGAGCCATCTCAAGGCTTTCTGGGTTTCCCAGGAGCCCAGAGCAGTAAGCAAGAACATCCATAAGTGCCCATGTGTCCAAGAAGGGCAGAAAGGTGTCTGAGACCGTCTCTGGGCTAAGGGGAAACAGAGTGGCCTGTGCAGATGTGGTGCTGGGGGGTCATGCAGGCCTGGGAATGTCAGAAGTAGAGCATTCGGGGTAGGAGCCAGCACCAAAACCAGGGCAAGAAGTAGGAGGAGCCATATTTCAGCGGATGCAAAGGGGATGCTTCCAATATAGTTACAGTCCATAAACAAACAGATGCGGCTTTGTGCCGATAAAACTTTACTTATCAAAGCAGATTTGGCCCATGGGTCAAGCCCCCGTACAACAGTCATTTCTGTGAGCCACAACACGGCGGTTAGCCACTCTTCCCTGCTCCTGAAGTAGAACAAAATGGAAATGCTTCATTTTTCCCATTAAAATACCTCAGTCTGTATGGCATAAGGTTTCATGCAGGCTGCACATAAAATCTCTTCAGGAAAAAAATTCAAAATTATGTGTCATAAAATTGTCATCTGCATTTTCAACTACAGAAGCCAATGCCCAGGGAAGATGGGTGGACCTGAAGCATTTAGGTGCTTCTCCCACACACACAGCTGGGAGGATTCCTGCTGGCCACGTTCACCATCCTCAGCTCTACCATATGAAAAACACAGCCTCTCAGTTAGTAGTGCAGACATGGTAGTACTTTTATTATGACTCACATTCTGCAATTAAGGTCATGCCTTCGGCAATCCATAAAATCGTCTACTTGGATTCTCTATGGATAATTTGATCCACCCCTCCCTCGTCTCCAGCTCCAGTGATGAGGGGATTGTTTTCAATTAAGCCAATTTGTCACAGACACCTCTGCTCTCAATATGGTATTTTCTACCAATTTCTCTTTTGTTTTGAAAATAGCAAAGTGGGCAAAATGCATGTGTGAGTGTTAGGTTCAAACCAATGCAGTTTGTTAACAAGTAACTATAAACAGGAAAGTTCTCTCAGCACACACACACAGACAAAACCAGTTGCGTTCCTTTGTTGTCTCGTTGTGCATACTCCGTACACAACCTTGAGTAAGCAGAATGATAGACCCAATGATGACGATGACGGTCAAGGTGTGACAGTGTTGCTAGTGGTGGCAGCAGCTACACATTACTGAGAGTCTAATACATGTTGGACACTTTTGTCATCTCAAAATCTCAGGACATTTATGCTGTTCCTATTTATTGAAGAAAAACTTAAATTCAGAGGAATTATATATCTGTTTATAGAAAAGCTATAGAACATTGGGGAGAGAGCTTGGAGTTGAAATCTCCATTTTACTGACTTGTGATATCAGGTAGCTTTCATAAACCGTTATAAATCGTGATGTTCTCATTTGTAAATGGTGATAATTACACCTTCCTCAAAACTGTGCTGAGAGTATCAAATGAGGTAATATCTACAAAGCTCTTCTTAGGATGTGCCTATATTTTTAACCAATGTGCTAGCCTAGAAGAACAAGAATTTCATATGGCCCAAACTCATAATTGCTCAGGAAATGGTGTGTATTGCTAGTATCACTGTTGCTATTATTGTTGAAGGACAACAGTAGGTGAAGGAATTTTAGCAGAATATTTTGAATAGTAGAGAAGGAATTTTCATCTGAATATGACTGATTCTGAAGGCCAATCTTTTCCACTTGCTTAGGACTTTCAGAGGAATCCACTGATTTTTTTTTTTTTTCACTAATGTTTCCTTAATAAACTGAACCTGCACCAGGGAGCTAGTAAATGACAAGAACAACACAGTGCCTTCTATTTTACTACCAGCACTTTATGAGTAGGACAAAGACCATTTTATTACCAGCTCATTATATCTAAAACTTGTTTGAAGCATATTAACCAAATGTCAGTTGAATAAAAATATGAACTGTCTTCCTTAATATATTAAGGGTCATGATCTACTGAAAATTGGGATCTGCCTCATTAAACAGTTATAATTAACTCTGTCCCTAATATTCCACAGTGGAATTGCTGTAGTGATTCATATTTAAAACCAGGAGGATAATTCAGTAATGCTTGCAAGAACAATCAGATTCTCTCTTTCACATTCCACAATGGGAACTGGGAGTAAAAATACTCTCTTCTCAGGCTAGGGAATTAGAAGATAAAGAGACTTCCCCTCAGATGCCTGCCTGCTCCTTGACAAGCTTGAAAGAAATAAATTCCCATATGAAACTAAACCATTTCTTGTTGTTTTACTATGTTCCCAGTGGCTATATCTGTTGAAAGAGTCTAGACATTTTTCAAGTTTGAGTTGAGTTTTAGACAACTCTTACTCTTTTAAATTCAAAAATCCTTCTAAAAGAAGCCTTTTTCTCTAAATTATGAGATTCTAATTTCTAAGATATTGCCTCATAGAATTATAAAATCCAATCAGAAAGAGAAATTTCTCCACTTGCTTTTTCTCTAAATAAAAGAGCAAAATGTCATTCTATGAACAATGTACATAGAGGAAATTCCAAGGTCAAGGCAGTATTTGAAAGTATGTGCATGGTATTTTGGCTGGAAACCATGTGTGTTCTCTGGAACTTCTCACAGTGTCTGACCACCCTGTGGTGTGCCCACATCCAAAAGAACTCTCTGGAGATGAACATTTTCAAATGGCTGTTATCACTGTGTGTCTTTGTAACCTTTGACTCTGCAAAGAACTAAGGTTTGCTTTAGAATATTGCAAAGAGAACAGTCATTTATTTGGGGTTTTTTCATTTTTAATATAAGTAAATGTGAGGGCAAAGGTAGTTAAATTCAAAAGCTGATCTAGATATTCTGGTCAAAGTCCTCAAATAATGAGGTGATCAAAGGAAACACATCTTTTTGAGGGTTAGGGGATAAGTAGGAGAGGATCCCTTTAATCTTTCAGTCGCTATTATGATTTTTATGCTGTATAATCATCATTACCCTTTTCAAAAGTTGTCAGGACAAAATTATACTCACTTCAGTCAATGTAAGAGATAAAAAGCTCACATGTCTCTGACATTAGTAAGTTAGAGAATCTTTATTCTAAAAAGCTCAACTTGGCCAATAAACACAAAAGTATACTAACAGAATATGATATGACACTATTAGACATGTCCCAAGGGCCAATGCCATGTTTGAAAGAGCTCACTAAAATAGAACACTGAAGTAATTAAAGGAGAAATACTTTGATTAATAAAGTTTAAAATCCATATTAGATCCAGGGATCAGTTTAGTAATAATAATTGCCTTATCAGAACAAACTGGCAATTACAAGAGGAGTTCTCCCCTTGTGAAGACTAGATGCTGAATTAGTCTTCCAACTCCTTGAATCTTTGCTGCAGATTTCTTTTCAGATTCTTACAACATATTGCTACACTTCCTCCTTCAACATCTCTTCATATTCATACTCAGAACCTTATCGCCCTGCACTAAAACCAATCAAACCCATCAGGATGGATGCCGGGGAAGGTTTTTAAAACTAAAAAAGACTAGCTGACATAGCAAATATCAAGAGTAACCTTGGGAGTATTGATCAAGCTGTTTCTCTGTTTCAAAGATAGGGAAATTAAGCAGTCTTTTAAATCATTAATGAATTCCTTTTATGTTCTATTCAACAATACAGTCCCTCAGCCAAGCCAAGAATTTGTATCCCTACATCTTAATGGGAAACAGCAAAAATTTTCCCATGGAAATATTCAAGAAGAGGGCTCTATTCTCTCACCCATTGCTTAAAACAGTTAGAGGAAAATTCATCCACAGTCAACTGAATAATTTTCTTGGAAAAGAATGCAATTTTCCCCTCTTCTGTGGGGCTGATGATTCGTCTATCTTAGAACTGTGTTTAAAAGACAATGACAAAGTACAGAATTTAGGTATTTCATATGTTTCAACTAAAAGTTTGTTTGACTTCATTTTTCTACCTGAAACTTTCTGTAATGGGTTTTGAGACCAGCATATAGATCAATTGGATTCATAGACTAAGAGTCTGTCTAGGCACAGAGGGAAACCCACATTAAAAATGTCCTGTCTCAAGTCACCTCCCTCCATCACTAACACCATTGAGCTTGGAATAAGAACAAGATAACCAGTGGCCCATTTAAATGAAAATCCAGCAAGAAGACATCTTTGTAAAGTGCAAAAGCATTGCCTGGGAAGGACAGCATGTCAAAACCCCCACATTCACTGCCACCCTCACATGGCTGCTTAGTTAACCAGCCACTGAAGAAGCCCTGTTAAGGAGAATAGGAAGTGATGGCATGGGACAAAAAAGGGTAGGAAAGCTTAAGGCTTGACTGACGGTCTTCATGACAAGAGGGCAAGAAAGGGTACAAGACAGGTAACAGAGATAAGCTTGCAAGGGGTGTGTGCAATGGAATGTGTGCAACATCAGAAAGTCCAGACCTCTTGGATGTAAGTCTTCCACTAAATTCAGATGAGCTGCAGCAAGTCCACAAGTCACTGTGGACCTCAGTTCCCCCCAAGGAAGATGTACTAGGCAGCATCTGACCTTCCTTTCCAGGTCTAACCCCTAAACATGTGTTTCTTTGATTTCTCTAAACCAAACCCTCATCTCAGTGCTTTCAGATTGTAGACACATGGGAAGGTGCCTCTGAAGGCCATGTTAGCAAGCTATCCTGCCATGCTCAAGACTCAGACTGAGGTTAACAAGATCTGGTACATATACCATTATTTCAGATCTCTGTCTGTACCCCAACAGCTCAGTCATCTCACTATCTGCTCAAGGGATTATTTCTGCAGGCCATGCCTGAGGACACCTCTCTGTGTTTTGTTAGCTTCATCACTTTTCCCTTCCTGTGGGCCCTATCAGAACCTAACCTTCCTTTAACTTGCTTGGATCTAGCCTCTCTGATCTACCATTTCTCTGAAACACCCTCATAATGGCCACTAAAAACCTTAAAAGCAATTTCTGAGTGACTTTTTGTCCATCTTCTTCCTAGCTGACCAAGCTAAAGTACTGTGAGCACACATGCTTCAAAAATTTCTTCTTCCTTTATTTTCCTGCCACTACCTTCAAGCCTCTCAAAAAATCTTCAATCTGACAATTTTTCCACCTCCTCTACCATAATTTTGGCTGTTCATAAAGGTCCTTGCTCTGTAGCAGCTTACCCACTCTCCAGGCTCTCACCTCTGGGCTACTGGCTTCCTAATCCCCACCTCCAGCCTCATTAAGTCTGGCTTGACAGACACAGTAAGCAAGACCCCCACACCTCATACACTACAGGGCCTGTCATACTAAGGGATTTGCTGATGTTCTTCTATTTTATCCTCACAACTCTATAAAGCAGAAGTTATCATTATCACCATTTTTGTAATTAAGGACAAAAAGACTGAGTGGTTAAGAAATTTAACAAAGGTCCCACAACTCATAAAGTGGATGCTGAAACTGAAACCCCAATGTTTCTCTAACTATTCACATGTGAAAAAACGTGTTGAGAAAGAACAGACAGAATTGAGGAAGATACATCCATGCACACAGCCAGTACTACTGATGAAGCAGCACAGCGCCATGACCCAGTATCCCAAATAGCTGAGAGATCAGTTCATGACATCCTGATTTTACAGATAAGGGAACAGCTAGCAACACCTGTCCCCTGGGTCTCCAGTCTTTGAGCTGACCTGGTTCAGTTGTCTCTATTATTACATAAGAGATCATTTTGCACGTGGTCATGTTTAGTATGCATTGTCTTTGCTAGCTCATTCCAAAGCTTTCAGAAATCTAAGCAATAAGGAAAGACGATTGCTTCTTTCTTGCCTCAAGGACAATGAAATGTCAATTAGAAAGATGAAAACTGACAGTGGATTGTAGACATTTTTTTCAAGAATACTTGCTCATAATTCTTCTGAGAGATGCCTCCCTCACTTTTACATAACCATATTTCCTTAAGGTAAATAAAGTGTTCTCAATCACCTATGGTTGATGATTCCTGGGAGCTGGAAGTCCATAATCCAAACACATACAACATGAAGACTTCCTTTCACTTTCCCCTATTTAGTTTTGAGATAGCACCTTTATTTTCACAGAGTTTTGTTGTACTGGTTAAATATTAATAAGATAAAATGATTTAAAAATTAGTCTACAAAGATAAAGAAAACAACATATCCTATTTTGGAGAAAAGCAGTATAAAGAAACCAGAAGCAGAGACAGATGGAACAAAATAACAAAAGGGGGAACATGAGAGAAAAGAATAATTTAAAGAAATAATAATCCTGAACATCACTGAAAATTTGTAGCTCAAGTTTGCCCTGATTTCACCCTGGTTTGACCACTCATCACATAGAGAAGTGACCCAGGAAGTTACTTCACACAAAAGTTTACATGTTGGAAACTTTGTTCCCAAATTCATACACTGTGGGTATGTAGAGGTGGGGCCTTCCGAAGGTAATTAGGAGTAGATGAGGTCATGAGGATGAGACCCCCAGATGGGATTATAAGAAGAGGAAGAGCCCTAAACTGACATGCTCCTTTACTTCCATCCTGTGATGACTTCACCAGGTAATTATGCAGAAAGAAGGCCTTCACCAGATACAACCGCTCAATCTAAGACTTCCCAGCCTCTAAAATCATGAGCCAAATAAACTTCTATTGCTTGTAATTTTCAGAATCTGAAGAGTTCTGTTTTAGCAGTAGAAATGAACCATGACATTACCATAACTCATGAGCATGTTGAGGGTCTTCAGTGAGATGATACATCTAAAATGCTTGCAACAGGGGGTGAGAGGGAGGGGGCGGAGTGGGTGGTAAGGAAGGGAGTGGGGGCAGGGTGGAGAAATGACCCAAGCCTTGTATGCACATATGAATAATAAAACAATAAAATAAAATAAAATGCTTGCAACAAAACGACTACTCATAAAAATAGTTACTATTGTTGTGGTGGTTAGTTGAAAGAACACATACATTTTACCAACTTGCTAAGTTCCAGAAGGTTCTGAGAATGTGAGACTGAGATGAGACAGGATTGGCAGGGTCTAGTTTAAGGGACTGCAGGTTCACATGGTGTCTGAACAAGTGCTGGTTTCCTTGGTTTTGAATAAAGGCATGTGTGATGTTTGGAATTCCCAGGTCGTATTTCTAAAAGAACGTTCAGTTCTTTTCACACCAATGTTGCAATAAATTCTGGTGCATACTGCCTGGGGAGAGGCTCTGATAGCATGGTGCCTGTGTGCAAGTCACCAACTTGGCTGGGAATGAAAGAAACCTCAGTTCATCCTTTGTCTGTAAAGACTGGCTTTTCCTAACTCTCCAAATTGATGTTCTAAAAACAGTTAGTCCAATGGCTAATGCCTTCCGAGAACATTTTTCTAATGTGATCTGTTATTAAAGAAGGAATAAAAATCTCATAGAAAAAATAAGACACAATACACAATTTAAAATAATGCACTATAAACCCTGTGTAAGAAGGGATTTCTCAAACTATAAGGTTTGACAAACCAGTATTTTGGAGGCTTAACCTGAAACCCGCTCCCTATGAAAGTGTTCTGATGGCATGGGCCAGAATTTCTCTTTCACTTTGAACTACTACTGCCACACATCTGTTCCTCTTGCAGAAAATGAGTACGTTTGCCCTTTGGCCATACAGAAGCCCCTGGACTGCAAAGGCTACTACTTAAGTAGCCTCATAAACACATTTCTTTCTCAATGCATCCATACAACAGGCTCTGTACAAAATTTAATGAATTTGTAAATAGACTCATTAGATTAAAAACACAGACTGTTTTCTAACCAGTTTGAATGATAAAAATGATTGGAGTGGTGCAGCTGACTTATTCCAAAAGTGGTTGGTTTTGCCCTGTGGAGTTTAATGTTGGTGTTGGATTTACCTGTTGTTTGGGCTTACCTGTTTGGATTCCTATTGTGTAGGTGGAGCAAGGAGGAGTGGGGGACAATCCTCTACAGAGTTTCTATGATGTGATTTGCATTTCTAAATCACTGCTACCATCATCTGTTTACAGGTCTCTGGAGAAATACGATGAGGATAAAGAAGTGGCTTTCTCCTATGAAATGCATGAACTTGAATTAAATAGGATTTATGACTCTCTCATTGCTCTCTGTAGTTCTCCAACCTTCTAAA
Source organism: Castor canadensis (assembly GCF_047511655.1). Taxonomy (NCBI): domain Eukaryota; kingdom Metazoa; phylum Chordata; class Mammalia; order Rodentia; family Castoridae; genus Castor; species Castor canadensis. The sequence goes on from NC_133398.1 coordinate 91,227,802, forward strand.
GAAAATGGAATCTGCTGAATAAATGGGCTCACCCAAATCATTTTATAAATGTTCAGTTCTCAAAGAAACTAAATTATGAGAAGGGAAAAATACTCTCTAAAGATGTAAATAAACCCCAAAGGGCTTATCTTTTCTATCAATCTAAATTAAAATGTTAATAACTCAAATGGATGGGTTTCTACTATTTTGATTTATATTGAATATTAGACATTTTTGCCATATGTGGACACCAATTAGTTGATGAACATTAATTATTAAACATCTTCTGCCCTCACCCTCTCAGGAAATGTCACTAAAAAGAACAGAATCTTTCACTGGCACCCTGCACATGAACACCACTAAGTAAGTGTTTGTTGTATGTGAACAGTTTCAAATAAACATGCAGAAAATGTGCATCTGAATTAAAGTTTAGATGTACACATGTATTCAAAGAGTAATTGTCGAACTCTAAACATGTCTCATGACACTCCACAACACCACTGTGGAGTGCGCGTTTGTTGTGCAGGGGAGGAAAAGCCTGCCAAGAGAGGGAAAGAAACCTCTGAGGTCACACAGCTAATAACCAAGGGTTCAATGATTTGGACACATATCCCTAGACTCTGCCTGGGACTTCCTATCAGTCCACACAGCTTCCCTCATTTGCTCACAACATTTTTTAAACTCATTTGTTTTTAAAGTGTGGAACTTATTTTACAATCTCACTTTTAGGTCTTAATATTAGATTGGATTATTTGAATTGTCAGTTCTATCTCCAATTGCTCTTCCCAGTGCTCCAATCTACTTTCCTCACTGCAACTGTGTGTTATTTTTAAAACATCCACTTAATGATGATGCTCCCTGCACTGAGGTCTCTTTAGGATAAATTCTGTCTACACTGTATCCAAGACCACACCAAGGACTAAACTCCCTTCCAGCTCTCTTCCCTATTTTCTACCTCTACTCTTTTTTCCAGTCAAATTAAACTCCTTGCAAATGTGTAAATGCCACAAATTTTCTCATACTTTCATGTCTTGGGACATGAAATTCCTGGCTGGAATCCTTTCCTCTTCCTTCTCCCTGCCCTTTACCCAACTCTCACTCTCTGCAGGCTCTGAAACCTCCCTCAATGCACATCTCCTAGGACCATTTTCATAAGCCTTTCAAACTCTGCTTAAAGACCGCAATGACTATGTGTTTCCTCCCTGAAGTGTATGCCCTTGGAGTGGGACCATGCAATTCTCTGCCTAATACAGCCATGTTTCTAAATGAGTGAGTGTATGTAGAAAGAATGGCCATAAATACTCAACCTCTTGTAGTAAATCTCACACAGGAAAGTAGCTGAGAATCAGAGGGGCCAAGTTGAATAAGTAATGTGAATGACCATGTTAGCTAACACAACCATTTCAACAAAAACCGTGTTTGACAGATACCACTATCAAGAAGAGGAAGTCAATCTAGAGACATAGAAAAATATCCTCTTCTAAGCTACCTAACAGTTCCAAATGAACACCTGAGGAAGGAAATATCATCAGAGCATTTATCACATTATACTTTAGGAGTCTCTCATATTGGAGGATGGAGGGTGTAGTAAGAACATGTTCACAGGAAAAAACAGCCTTGTATTTCTTGGTCTAAGGAGCAAGTTCTTGAAAATCTACCTGAAGTGTCAGCAACCTTCAACGGTTTCCCTTAGTCTTACATATGCTAGCTACATTCTCACACTCGGGGATGTAAGTTGATGTGCAGAACAAGATTAAGCATCACAGCTTGATGAAAGACATGGGTTTTAGGAGAATCACTTCTTAAGAACTCAATAACTACCTAGCCATGGGAAGTTAATAGACAACTTGCAAGTTAATAGATGCCTTTGGACTGGACTGTTATACTCCAGAGTGCAATCCCTTAGAAATGCTGAGGTAAACAAACGTCACTGCCTTGGAAAATGTGGCATTTGGTGATGTGACAAGTACAATGGTATTTATCATCCATATCCACAGCTTAATGGACATGAGCCATATCTGGAAAAGGGAAAGGGTGATTCAGCCCATTAAGTATGCAGAACATCATCTTTCAATGCAAGATGGTCCTTGATTATTTTTTTCATCTCCAAAGGATCCATCCAAATGGGAAAAATGCAGAAGCAGAAAAAGCTACAACTTTCCTGCTAGAACTACAGCCCCAGCAAAACCAGTTCTGATGGTGCAAATATCAGAAGTAGAGGCCCTTGGTCTCTATTTGCCTCACAGTCTGCTCTCTATAGAGGGGCTGCAACCTCACACCTAACTCTTACTTTACCTTTTCTCTGCTTCCATATGAGTGGTTTTATAATGTCTTCTGAGATCCAGATTTTAGCAACTTTCCCATCAGGATTTTCCAAAATAAAGCTTCCTATAAAAATGAGCATCCTGGCAAGCCCACAGCCCGGCTTGATAAACATTCCCTACTGAACTGAAGATGAATTGTCTGGCAGCTAATGAGACAAACAACATGAAGTTGTCATTTGGTGAGGCTTAAATCCCAGACCCTGCTCCTCCCTCCCACTCACTTATTTTTCTGGGAGGCCATCTTATAAGCCTTTAAGCAGTTCTCTCCTATTCAACTATTTAGTTTTAAAACACCCTCCAAGGTATTATCCTAAAAGTCCTCCATTAAAAAAATCATTACAAATAGCCTTGCTATAAATGACTTTACTAGCTAGGAAATTCCCATGTTAATGTGAAAGATGCTAGAGGAACTGCCACAATAAGAGGTTAGCTAGCTCCTTGTTGAATCTCTCAACCCTCACAACTTGATGTTACCTTCTATTTACTGCATTTAAGTGAAGCATATGCTTTAAAAAATACAGACAGTCTCTAAGTTTCATCAATCATATCCCTACATGGGTGTATAATTATACTGGATATATTTGTTCTAGTTGTGGGGACCCCTCCCCACCTCAAATCAGTGCTAATATTTGCTACTGTTTCCACCAGGGGGCATTCATCTCATTGAAAATAAATATTTTTCAACTGTTTGGCTAAGTTCAAGGTATAACAGGAAGAATGCTGTACTGAAATGACTAAAATCCTGATTGTGTTTATTAATGTAGAAATCTGCATTTTATTTGCATTAATTTTATACTATAAGAGGTATGGGTAACTAGGGAATGTTTCTACACCAGACCTTTCAGGAGAATCAATGAAGCACACATTAAACAGCACCCTACTGTAAGTAGGGATTAATTTTAGGGGTGTTAGGTCAGGAAACATAACTGGTGCTCTCATAAGGTTATTCCTATCTTAAAAGTACTAAGACTTCCCCGCAAAACAGGCATTGTCCTTTTTAAGCTGCCTGCTTCTCAAATATTGTACCTCCTTTCATCTGATGGACTACAGTTACTTCACACCTGCAAGGTTTGGATCCTGGGAGATAGAAAGGGCCGGCCTTTAGAATAACATATGAAGAGAAGAAGAAAAGGTAATGAAAGACTGCATTTTTACATCATGAGCTCCAATACTCTTAAAAAAACAATAAATCTATAATGGTCTTTTATTAAAAAATTAAAGCTATAACAAACACTGGCTAAAAAGTGTCAAATGGAGAATCCCAAGAGTCTTGGCATCAGAACCAGGCCTGCTTTGTTTACTTTTCAAGCACACATCCCACAAAGTCTGCCACATCCCTGAAATACCACTGACCTAGTTAAGCCAGAAATCATCTCTTTTTTTCTCCTCCAAAGAAGACAGAAAATAATCCAAGTATCACAGGTTCTATTTCTATGTGTAACCATCTAATACACTAACTCTTACTAGGAATCAACAGATTATTAAGGACTACTGCACCACACTCAACCCTGACTGCAGATGCCAACGTGTCGCTTTTTCTTTCTACAAAGTCCACACTTCAGTATATACAATGGAAGTGAAATTCCATACTCTTAAGGTAAAGCTGCAATGGGGAGATGGACCTTGGTAGTCCTTCCAGTTAGAACTTCTCTGTTCCCACCTCACTATGTATCTGCCTAAGACATTTCAGGAACTGGCTTAACTGAAAGAAAGCTGAGTCAGATGTGATCACCATCTCTGAACCTCTTATGAAATATCTGGGGTCCACATGGCAAATTATTCTTCCATTATATATGTTGCTTATTTGTTCTTTTAAAGCTTGCTTTAAAATAGGCTTTTCCTATAGAGGGCCAGTGAGTATTTGAGGCTTTACCAGCCATGAGGTCTATGTACCATGGTCTATGCATCATGAAAGCATCCTAGACAATCCATAAATGAAGGGGTTAGGCTGTGTTCCTATAAAAGTTTATTTACAAGAACAAATAATGGGCCAGATTTAGCCTATAGGCCATAGTTTGACAAGTGTTTTAAAGAAATAGCTCAGGTTTGCTCCCTGACTCACTAGTGGTTTAGATTGTTCATGCCAGACTTGTTGGTGGCCAGAAGTATCTTAGTTTCTTCCTGGAACTTCTCTCATTTTCTTTAATCAGAAGCAGATAGAAATAGACAAGGAGGCTTCTCCAAAGAGGAAGCCAAATGTGACATTATTAGGATTTCAGAAAAAACACACTTAATTAAAAGTTCTTCGAACTTCCACACTTTGTCCTATCTAACAAAATGCCTCACTTTCCTGTTCACAGACATTTAAAGAGAAATAACATCATCAGCACCTAGCTAAGCTTCAGACAACTCATCACTGCTGTACTATTCCTGTAATAGGGGTAAAAAGTCAGGGCAGTGACCACAAGACAGGGCACAGCATACTCTCCTCAAAAAATCCTCTCCTCCAACAGCACGAGAAAACTTTTGAATTTGTCTCTGTGTGTCTAGACAAAAATTGGAGACAGACAATGTAAAGTCCCTTTTTGAGACTGACTTCTATCTTTTCCTTCACAATCAAAGAGGAGTTGAAAGTGAGAATTGGGTGGAAATTGACCTCTGCAACATAGCAAGTCAGTTTGTCTTTTCAATTCAGCCTTAGTCTAAACAGCAACTCTATCTGCCCTGTCTCTTTGCTTGTTAATGCACTTGTTTTATGAAGGAGAGCAAGCACTCTTGGAAATTACTGTTTTATAAAAAGATGAAAAAAGCTGAGTTGTAATAGAAGCTCTAAATCAATGTCACCAGGCTTCCAAAGGGGTTGATGTAGAAATTTCAGAGTGAACATCTTTGTTTGGTGGATTTTTTAAACTATCATTACTTGCTAATATTTTTACTCTTGTCCATGTGCTCAGAGACTTTGACAAAATGAGCATTTTCTGTATCTGATAAATAAGTAATTGAAAAGTCCCAATCAATACTACCCAAGAGAAAGGGAAGGAGGCATTCAACTCTGCATTAAAGTCAAGGTCCCTCCTCCTGGTCAATGCTCAGGAAAGAAGAGACAGGCTTGTAAAAGCCAGAGGCCTGGAAAAGTGCTCATACTGGGATGGGCTGAGGACAGTGACTTTGCTCTCTCCAACCCATCGCTCAACAACTTGGGGATGGAGGAAACAGGGAGAATAAATCAGTCCACTGGGCTTAGCAGCACAGATGAGCCCAGAAATGGAAGGAGGTAGATATTTCCATGGATAGTTCAGGGAGGAGGGAAACTTGTTCCCTGTGAGCATCACTGAGACTGCAGTACTTGGGTTCACTCTTATATTCTCCGGGGAAGTGTCTCTGACAACACTGCAATAGAGCCCTTCACTCCGGGTGAGACTTCACACTCCACAACTCTGCAGCCAAACTGGGCCCTGGGGGAATTTCAGGTTGAGTCTCCTGAAGAAGCATAAAGCTTATGAGTGCAGAGAGGATTTATCTGTTCCCCATGCAGGTGCTTTGTTCCTGAAGCTGGGATTCATTATGATTCTACAGATCACCCAATTATAAGGAATCATTCCTGGCTGATCAACTCTCCTAAAAGCACCAGTGACGCTGGAATTACACCTACCAGCTATCCATAGAACAGAGATATGCTAAGCTTCTGCTTGATAGGCTTGTTTAAAAGGAGAGAAGGGGCAAACTGGTTATACCCACAATATAAAACAAAACCTGTCTTAAATAATCAAATCACACTGTTCAACTTCAGAAGATCACTTAGGCCATCACCCCACCAAAGGTAAATCTAGCTATAAATTGCTATGGGAAAATAGATTACTTTAAAATACCTTGAAAAAGAAGCTTCTACAAACAAATCTTTTCCAAAAACTACCTTCACTATACAAAAAAAGACTATTTCTGACACTGTTTTACAATGGCTTCTAAAGTCCCCTCATACTGGCTTTTTAAATTTCAAGATTTTTTTCAAGCTTGCTTACTTCATGGTAGTGGCTTAAAATCATCCAGGGTGGGAATATTTACACCCCAGAAATCAGAAAACATTACAAATTAGGGTACCAATCCCACAGTACCCCCAACCTCTGGTTATTAAACATTTATCATTGTCATATGTTTTATAAAATTGCTCTGGCTTTCTTTTCTCCAAACTTTCTTATTATTTAAGAATTGAAAATACTTAGAAGTCAAAGTAGAAATCGATTCTACAATATGTCTGGAAGTTTAGACTCTACTCAGACACTCAGAGTAGAGGGAAATCAACTGCATGACAAGCTGTTTATGGACAATGAAATCGTGTACTGGAAAGTCATTATTAATCCCATTTTCCCTTTGTTTTTCTTCCTACTACTATTTTCCAATCTTTTAAACATCTTTTAGAATCTCTCCAGAGCTCTCTGAATTGCACTGTATCTCTCAAGTTTGAGGCCCTACTATTTGTGGTGTAAAATTCCACTTGTTCTTTTCATATAGCTTCTCTTTCCATGTCCAATCCCTGGATTAGACAAATGCCAAACTATCAATCATGTCTCCCCTAGTGTGGAAACCACCTCTAGTTTGATCTAGAGATTAGGAAATATATCTTCCATGGTTTCTGAAAACCATTTATAGGTCCTAGAACCTAATGATAAAGATGTCCTAATACCTGTCAGAAGGAGACATTTCTCCCTGGATCCCTCACATTTCTGTATGTTTTAGAAAGAGAGGAACTAATTGTCCCTTGTTCTGGATTCTTTCCAAGGGTGTCTATATAGTGAACAGAAGAAGATAGTGTCTCCAGAAAAAAGAGCAGACATGCTTATTACCCATTTAAAAACATTCAGGTTTCCTCAACTCAGTGTTCCTCCCCTATAACACAATACAGATCCATGCAGGCATTCATTTGAACCCATCTGCATCTTCCTTATGGGATCTGAAGTAGAGAGAACTGACACAAACATTGCTGCTCCTACTGCATACTGTGTGATGAGTAGTAAAATCTTTCGTCTCTAACCCAAGAATTTCATGTAGTCTCAGCCTGCAAGTAGGGTAAGATTGCAAACCCTTTGCTGTTCTTGACACCTACAATCTATAAGCTTTTGAAGAATAACTTGTACCTATGTTTATATTAATATGTACCTATCTATCTACACTTACCTACCTATCTATCTAGTAAGGACAAAATGTGAGTCTCAGAGATGTCTTTTAACTCTCTGGGGAAATAATGTTAAGACATTCCAAAATAAGTTACTGAGATGAAAACTGCAGAGCTGTTGTCCCCCATCAAAGGTATTAAACACATGAAACTTGGCAAAATGGGCCAGAATACAATGATGATCAGTCACAATGGTTTTGTACACTCTAGAATAGGGCTTCTCAAATTTAAAAGATGGTATAAATTGCCAAGGAATCTGATTAAAATGCAGATTGGGGCTCAGAGGACCTAGGATGAGGCCCCAGGTTCTACAGTTTTAACAAGTTCCAAGTTATGACAGTTATACTGGTCCAAGGATCATATTTTGATAGCAAGGATATAACAGCAACTAAATATAAAATTTATGCATATTTATACTCTAATATTTGCATAAACTTTAAAAATATCTACAGCCACCAAGAAAGTCCATACAAATCAGAGAATGTCTTGATTGGTTTAGTAAAATACACTAAAACTTTTCCTACATGTCTGATTATGACATAATCATGTAGATGCCGCCCAACTTACAGTGAGGCCACCTCCCAATAAGCCCATCCATCATAAACTGGAACTACTGAAAACTGAAGATACACTTCCTACACCTAACCTGCATGCACTGCAGAGCATGGGCTGCTTCCCGTCATAACTGTGGGCTGACTGGAAGCTGCAACCCACTGCTGCTGCCCAGCATGGTGACAGAGGATTGTCTTGTATCACCAACCAATAAAAGATAGAAATTCAAAATTCCAAGTACAGATTCTATTGAATGTGTATCATTTTTGCACCCACATAAAGTTAAAAAATAACAAGTCCAGCCATCTTAAGTTAGGAACCATCTGTATAAGGAAAATATTGACACAGTGTTTCCTATGACTTTCCATTTGCTAATTATGTATACATTCTACTAAAAGAACCAGGAGCAAACGAAGTGGGCAAGTTATGCCAAGAGTTTACAGACTGAAGCAAGCACTAAATTAGGGCAAATTTTAATCTATAATATCTTTGACTAAATTAATGCTCCCAGTAGTGAGCATAGAAAGGGAATAAAGACTGGTGGTCATAAGACTGGTTCTGAATAAAATTAATGTGCTAGGGATGGGAAGGACATTGGGCAGGTCAAGGAGCTGGAGTTGTTTTTCCCACTCTTGTCACTTCTTTCTATGGAAGCTGAAGGAACAGATCCCATCCTCTCTGGGTAGCAAGGAGGAGCAGGCGACTCCAAGACCCAGGACTAAGCCACTTCTCTGCTCTCACCTCTTGGTGCTAGGGTCTGGTACCCGCACAGGCAACCTCTAAAAACTATCATCAGCCCAAGGAAATCAATTTTTCCATCTTATCTTATGCACCTAGGGAAACATTTGGTATGCTGATTTGAAAAGCATAGGAGAATGAAGGCTCAGAAATAAAAGAAGGGTAGAAATGACTTCTAGGATTTAACTGGGAAATATTTAGTAGCAATTTTCTCTCTTTTCCCTCCTTCATGGTTTCACTGGGTAGGAAAGTACAGTGGTCAGACCATGACTGTCCTGAGTCAGATTCAGCTTTACCTCTTAGGAGGAGCATGTCCTTGGGCAAGTGACATAATCTCCCCAAGTCTCAGTGTCCCCAGTTTAAAACTAAAGATAATGGTGCCTATCTCGTAAAGTTGTGCTGAGGAGTTGAGAGAGGGGTTATATACCTAAAACACCCAGTGCAAAACCTAGCACAGAGTAGGAACTCAATAAAAAATAAAAACAGAGCTACATGTTCTTTTTTTGGCGTTAAGGCATAAAAATATATAGTATTATTATCAAATTCACTCCTCTACATTAGAAACTACATAACATAAGCATTCTGAGTAAATCCCATCAAAGGAATATTCACAGGGCATAGAACTTCATTCACTACCACTGACTTCAGATATGCCCAGTGGGAGTGGTAGATGTAGTTTTAATTCTTCCGAGAAAGAGAGAGAGAGAGAGAGAGAAACACCTACTGGTTATAGTTAGCAATGGGAAAAAACAAAGTTCCAAATTTTCTAAACAGGGTCTGGCCTTCCTCACTGTAGTCAAGTGGAGAGATCAGTTCCTTCACAGAGATATCCCCTCACTTCCTCCTCCCACTGCCACAGTCCCCCCATACCATAATATCCATAACCTTTGAATATTCCTTAGTCTCTTCAGTCTCCTGACTTGCAATGGAGGTTCCACTAGTCAGGACTCCACCCATCTTCAGGGTCTATAGCAGGGTGGTCCCAAACAGGTGCCCAGCAAATATTTGTATGAAGGAATGAATGGACTCCACATCAGTTGTTCAGTAACCATGACCATGCAACAATTTGCAGTCCATTAAAATGATACAGACTATTTTTAAAAACTAGTAATGTTATTATTACTGAAATGAGCAACTTTATTTATTAATCACTTCCAGCTTTAATATCAAATTGAGGAGGAAAAGCCTTGGCAGGAGTCAAAAGTTCAACATAAGAATGGTCGTTCTTCATACTTAGACATCCTGACCTTCCCCACGTAACTATTTCCTTATCAGTCCCTAAATGCAATGGTTTTGCTATGCCCTCACAACCTATCCCAAACTCCACACCATAGCAGGAATACCTTTGCAATCTTGGCCCTTGTCTCTCTCCATTGTCACCTTCTGCCATTATCTTCTCGTTACTCACACTCCACAATATCCAAACTACCCCACATGAACCTCCATGCCTGGCAGGTAGCAGTGCCTCTTGCTCTACCTCATCTATGGGTTGAACTCGTCTCCAGGATTTCAGACCTCACTTGAGGGCTGATTCTTCTGAGAATTTCCTGATTTCTTCAGACAGAAGGAATCATTCCTTTCTCCCAGGGAACTCTTCACATTTCTGCCTATCCTCCTGTCTGCTGAGGTGTCAGGCCTCCTCTAGACTACAGACGTAAAAAGTTATGCCACATATATAGTGATGTACATGCATGTGCATTTCCTGTGCCTGACCCATTGTACATGCTCACTCAGTGACATGTTCATTGGAAGAACAAATTAAAGGATGCATATCTACTGTTACAGACTTTCTATTGACCCATCCCAAGCCTTTGAAGTAAGCGCTCTGAAACTTTATAAAATACCTAACTATTTTCTGGGCACTATGTTAGTAACTTGATATTATCCTTTGAAGTACTCTCTGAAGTTGGTGTTGGTATGCCCATATTACAGATGAGAGTCACAGAGGTTGAGTCTCAGAGAAAGAATACAGTGTAGTTTGGAGTCCTACCTCAGTCCATGATTCTTCCAGTATTCTATCTTGCCTCAAATTAAGAAAGAAAGATTCCATCATTTCTCCCCAATTCCCTATCACAATTGTCAGTCTTAAGCCATGTCTATCCTTACAAATAGACCTCAGACTGTATCTGGCTACCAAACTTCTCCCAGCCTCCTAGCCATAACCCTCATTTATCTCTCCAGATTCTCTTGTCCCAAAGTCTGACCAGACTACCTCCTCTATTTTGTCAGAATTTCTTCTGCCCTAGTCACTTTAGTGACTTTGAAGCAACTTACAGGAATAAATCATGTATACCCCCCAAAAAATGAAGCTTTTTGTTTGCCTCATAGTTGAGTTTGGTCCAAAAAATATTTATTGAGGGTTAACCCTGTGCTTTGCACACATACTGGGGACAGACAGATAACAGAACAGAATTGTTGACCTCAAACAGCTTTCAGGTTTCTTGGAGGATTAACAAGGAAACATTCTTTCAATATAATAGGCTAAGCATTTTCTGGATGATTACTCACAATAACACAAAATGTACTAAAAAGGGACTTCGTCCATCCTGTGGAAGTCAGAAGAGGCTTCCTGGAGAAGGTGATGCCTGAACTTCATCTTAAAGAGATAAGTAAGAAACAAACAGGAAAATGGCGAAAAAAGAGCACTCCAGAAAGAGAGAATAGCTTTATGGTCTGCGATAAGCACTGAGAGTACACCAAACTGAAACTTTAAAGGTCTCTGGTACATCTTTCCTATATTCTTGCTGAATTAACACATGCAGAGCTTGTGTCAGTCATGAATAATTCAATCAAGACCCAATACAAAGGCTAGATGGAAGTTTTCCTAGATGGCCAGTATCCCTTTATTTCTTCATTAAAAATCCCCCTGTGGAACACTGATAACTCTTATGATATGAGATAGTGGCCAAAGGACACTGTGGCCCCTCTAGAAAGTCACTTTCTAAATAGTAATGATGTTCAACACAGTTACAGGATTGAGTGTGAACACAGGAGGAAAGTTGAGAAACAATCCTCCAGCTCCTGCTCTTGGAGCACATCTGTAACACCATGACCTGTTGTCACCTTCTGAATAATTTTGCATTTCTATGAATCATTCAGATTCTGTCAAAATTGGGCAAAGATCTCTCCATATACAGCAAATTGATATGACTTGACTCACGCATGTAGAAATTAACTTCAATCACTTTAACTGGGAAATTAAGTTTGCTAGTTTATCTCTTTAATAAAGACATAGTTCTCTCCAGTTTTAATAAATCAACAACTTTGTTGTTAGAACGCCTTTTTGGTTGCTCTAAAAACAGACATTTATATACCTGAAAAGGTTGAAAAAGCTAAGGCATTAACACCAGAAAGACACAGGCTTCAGCTGTGGCTCTAACCAACTGCCAGCTCTGGGCACAATAATGCACTTATCTGGACTTCAACTAACTTATCCTTACAATGCAGGATTTTTATGACAACTGGAGAAAATGAGTCAAACATCTGGTACATGGAGACCCTCTCAGTAAATGGTAACTTTAATTTAGACCTCAGTCAATTTAACTTTTAAGATTACCCATTTATACGTATGTAGCCCAAATTATTAAATGGAAGATAAAAATAAATTCAAAGATATTGATAAAATGCATTCAATATACATTTCATTTCTTATACTCCAAAATTGTATTAGATCAGAACTTCTGAATTAGACTCAGAAAGAGAGCTTACAACAAGTGATTTATTAAAGAAAGGCTCCCAAGAGAGAGGAAAAGGAAGAAGCCACTCAAGGTTGCAATTTCAGGTGAAGTTCTCAGCTTCAGCCTGATCATGCAGGGAGCTCTAGCATGAAAATCATTCCACAGATGCTAAAGATAGCTTGTAAGTTATAGCACAGACTTGACCAGTCTCTAGACGAGAGAGTAACTTCATACTTCACCACTCATTGTAAAAGACTGGTGAGAGTTGAGATTACTTAACTCCCCACCTCTTTCAGCTGTGTTGGGGTGTGGTGGGAAGAAGGAGCTCCACTAGGTCAAGGGTAGCCCTCTAAAGAAGGTTCCACTGCTAGCCCTTAGGAGTAAATGTACACAGAAGGCAGCTGAGCTCACAAGACTGGCAAAGGTAAACAAAGCACTGACAACATCTGCAACATGTGCAGTGTGAATCAGAAAGATGTCATAGGATATAGGGAAAACACTTGAAGATACAGGAATAGGCAACAACTTTCTGAACAGGACTCCAGTAGGTCAAGAAATAAAAGAGAGAATTGACAAATGAGATTGCATCAAGTTAAAAAGCGTCCGCACATCAAAGGAGACAAATTACCAAAATGAAGAGACAACCTAAAGAACAGAAGAAAATGTTTGTCAGCTCTTTGTCAGATAAGGGATTAATATCCAGAATATATAAAAAGAGTTCAAAAAATTAAACACCAAAACAACAAATAATCCAGTTAATAAATGTACAAATGAATTGAACAACAGTTTGTAAAAAAGGAAGTACAAATACCCAATAAATACATGAATGAGTGCTCAACATCCCTAGTCATAAAAACCAAATCAAGACCACATTGAGATTGTATCTGAATTGCTACCAGAAAACATACAATAAATGCTGATAAGGAAGGGGGAAAAAGGAAACCCTTATACACTATTGATGGGAATGTAAATTACTACAGCCACTGTGGAAATCAGTATGGAGGTTCCTCAAAAAAACCTAAAACTAGAACTACCATATGATCCTGCTATACCACTCCTAATAGGCATATACCTGAAGGAATGCAAGGCAGGATACAATAGAGTCACCTGTACACCCATGCTTATTGCAACTCTATTCACAATAGCCAAGTTATAGAATCAGCCTATGTGCCCATCAATTGATGAGTGAATAAAGAAAATATGGTATATATACTCTATGGAGTATTATTTGGCAATCAGGAAGAACAAAATCGTTTCATTTGCAGGAAAAATGGATGGAATTGGAGATCATCATGTTAAGCAAAATAAGCTGGACTCAGAAATACAAATACTGCATGTTTTCTCTCAGAAACATGCAGAAGCTGTACCTAAAGAACAAATTAACATGAACATAAATGGAAAACTCTTTGGAGGGGGCAGTGAGAGATGATAAAGGGAAAAAAAGAAGGCAAGGGGGAAGAAAACTATGGAAGTTCATTGTTTGCATGTATGAAAAGGTCATAGTGAAACCCATTTTAAAATATTGCAAGATAAAAAAGGAGAAAAGGAAGAACAAAGAGTAATAAAGGAAATGAATATGATAAAAAGTATATGCATCTGTGGAAATAGCTCAATGAATCCTCACACATTGCACAATTAATATGTGCTAATAAAAGTTAAATTAAAATTTTTAAATCATGGAAAAACATGTCTGTGTCAATTCTTTCTTTAGATCCTGGAGTTTGTTCATCACCAAATAGTGTATATTCAACTGTGAATCAATTCATCTCTTTCTGTGATGATTTATAAATAATTAACTTTGAAGTCAATATTTCCTAGAAGTACAAAATTCAACTTTGAAAGTTTGCCTTTAGGCATCAAAAAATGAGTTCTTCAACCTATCATGGTTGTGATTTTCTGAAGATTGTGCCGTTCGCTAATAGAGGGCACAGACCCTGCTCAGCCTAATGCACCTGGGAAAGGATGTGGACAGCTCCTCAGATACTGACAGCAATAACTTCTTGGCCCTTTTACTTATTTGTGCTCATTTAACCAACCACACTATGCAGAGATTCGTTCAGAGATTCTGAGATGCTGTCTAAATTGAATTGTAACATCTATGTATCTGGTAAACATAGATCAGCAGTACAAAGACTTAAGATTCTGCTTTACTCAAAGAAGCTCTTCCAATTTAAATAAAATAATTTTTATATGTCTCCATTTTTATCTGTAGAAGGGGTACGCTGATTTTAAGAATTCAGATAATCATTCAGAGATTCTAAGGAGGCAGTCAGTTGGGTAGATAAACTGTGCCATGAAGGTCACTTGAAGATTAATTAATATGCTATTACAAATGACTACAGAAATATCAGAGTAACTTCTAAGTAACATATGCAATTAATTTATTGGGGTCATGAATGGGTCCATATGCTGATTTTTAAAATTTTTATAATAATGTTTATAATCTAGCAATTTATAATGTAAGGCAGTTATGTCAACACATTTGGAAAATCAGAACTGAACAGTAGAGTATTCAAACTCTACCCAGGCTTCTTTGAACTCTTTTTCCACTAGGACTAACTTTTAAACTTCTGTATCCATCTAGACTATCCAATTTTAATAAGAATCCTGCTAAGTTGATTTAGCCCACCTGCCCACCCTCCATATCTGATTACCCTCCATATCTAGTCAGGCTCCTTCTTCTCTCCAGGTAATGTCTGATTACCCCGGCCAGTGTTCAGCAAGAATGTGATTAAGTTGATCTACCCAGAACCTTCATCATCATACCCCTGACGTGCGTTCTCTTGGTAATAGTCCATTCACAGACCCACATCCTGCTTGAATGTGAATTCCCAGTTATCATGCCGGATTTGTAATTCAGCCTAGTTCTACACTGAGGTCTCTTTTCCCTTAGTGCAATAGTTCTGAATAAAATCTATTTTTATTGCTTTAACTACTATCCAGTTCTATCCTGTTTTTGAGACCAATAAATACTGCATAACTAGACACATTAAAATAAAAATCATGAAGAATGTCTGAGGGATCCAACAGAGATAAAACACTGATGATTAATAGGCACTTGAGTTCTTATGTGTGTGTGTGTATATATATATATATATATATATATATATATATATATATATATGTATATATACAGAAATATATAGTTTTAAGTGAATGGATGCTAAGCAACCACAATGGCTGCCGCAAGGGTCCAGTTTTAAATGAATGGATGGTAAGCAACCACAATGGTTGCCACAAGGGTCAAGGGTTGTTTCCATTTCAGGGACTCTGAGAACAATGCTGCAGGAGTTCAGGAGATGAATGGGAAATACCTATGGGAGGGAGGTGCAGAGGAGGAGAGAAGTTTTCACCTAAGAATGACTGAATATCTTCCTCAAACAAAATGCTCAACAATTACTACAGTTACAAAATACCTACAATAACTTTTCATTTCAAGGTGAAACATTTGCTAAAATCAGTGGCTCAAATGACAGGACAAGACAAAACTACTCAGACTTGACATCTCCTACACTTGACATACCTGAATACTGAAAATTTGGACTGTGGTTATAATTCTTTGTTGCTTTCCCATGCATTGTTTTCTAATTTGAAACCTTCAGAATTGATAGTAATCTAATGTGTGGTATATGACCCAGGATAGAGAGCTGGACACTGTAACTCAAGCCTGTAATCCCAGGTACTCTTAAGGCAGAGATCAGGAGGATCCTGGTGCAGGACCAGCTCTGGCAAAATTTAGCAAGACCCCATTTCAACCAATAGCTGGGTGTGGCAGCATGTCCATGTCATATCAGCTAGTAGGGGATCTTAAATAGAAGAATTGCAGTTCAGGCTAGCCTGTGTATAAAGTGAGACCCTATCTCAAAAAAAAAAAAAAAAAAAAACCAAAGCAAAAAGGACTGGGGTATAGCTCAAGTGGTAGAGCACCTGCCTAGCAAGATTTAGGCCTTAATTTCAGCCCCTAGTATCATAAAACAAAGCAAATAATAATAATAATAACACACGTTAAACACCTGAGAAATCAAACCAAAACTAATATTGATGATGTTCAAGAATCCATGCTGATAAATGAAATTATGTAAAACCATGGTCATTGCTCTCTATTTTTAGATATTCATGACATGGGTCTGTACATGGCAGATGTCTTCTTGAATGCACTTTTTCTTTTTGCTGGAAGATAACTGAGCTATATTTTTGAATTTGCTTATCCATAAGCATATTAGTTGATGGGTAGGAAAATAGACTATAAGAAATATATATTTTCAGGTAGTTCATAAAGAGGCAGATCTACTGATAATAATGAAGACTTAGGAAGAACAAAATTCCTAGCAAAATTCTTAGGTCTTATGAGGAAAGGAAGCAAAGGATGTTGTCACATAACTCCCAGTGCTAGAAGAGAGAGATAATTGGTGCAGAGCAATAGAGGAAAGGGGGTAGAAGATTCCCAAAGATAATAGCCAATCAAATACTCTTCAACAAAACAGAAAATACAAAGGGGATAAAGCACAAATATAGAAAAAGACATCAAAGGAGATCTGGTCATAGGATAATTAGGTAGCCCCATCTCCCCAGTGGCAATATCAGAGAGGTGAATTCAGACCAAGATGTCCAAGTGCTGTGGGCAATTGATAAGAGGATAATAAGAAAAAAAATCAAATACTGTCCTCCTCTCTGGAAATGCATGCTCTCAAATTCTTTCAACCTTAAAACCTTAGTTTTAGCTTTGTCTTTCCAGTCCAAAAAAAGTTATGCAAAGACTAGAGGTTGTGCTTAATGTTTAACTATTGTGGTGAGGAAAAATAGAATTCCCACCATATTTCTGCATACTTTCAAAAGACATCATTCAAGTTTTCAAATAGTGCCACTTGTCTTCCAATAGCAGCTGAGGTTTCAAAAAAAAGAAAATTTTACTCAAATTATATCAGTCATGAAATTAACAACATAATGGAATGGCCTAGGTCTTAGAGTAAACAGAACTAGATAAAGTGAATCAGCCTGAAGATAAGAAGAATTATAAAACCAAGTCAAGACATAATTCAAACCCTAAGTCTTAGCCTTTTCTGGTCTCAGTGGCCAAGGTCATGTGATAAATAACAACCATAATGTGCTATGAATCTACAAGCGCGGAGGAATGCAGACAACTGACAGCCTTCCAAGTTACCCTTGTGTGTGTGTGTGTGTGTGTGTGTGTGTGTGTGTGTGTGTGTGTGTGTGTGTGTGTAGTGGGAGGGGTGTGGTTCATAATCCCCAAGCAAAGCTGATCATGAACCTAAGGTGAAATTTTCTCCATGCTCTTATATCATTAACTCATTTTCCCTACACCCACCAAAGATATCATTACTGGAATTTTATTTAATATATTAAGATGTCAGTGTGGCCCACGTTTAAGCTCTTTCCATGCACATTCACAACTTTTGCTTTATCCAGTACCTTCTTTGTACTATTACCCCTCATCCACAGAAAAAGCCTAATATAGGCTGCAGGTCCTCCTGAGAGCTGTGTTTCTGTTTCTCTCTGCTCTCTCCTACTCTTTGCCCTATACCTACCCACTCCACTCCAGCCACCCTGGCCTCAGCCACTTCTTGGACATGCTTAGCTTACTCAGCCTCCCTGTCCTTGGGTTTGTTGTTCCTTTTGTCTGGAATGCTCTTTCCTGAGACCTGAGTATGTCCCTTCCTCAGTTCCTTGGACTCTTGGCTTAAATATCATCTTACCAGAAAGGCCTTTCTTAACTATTTAAAAAGCAAATCTGCCTCTCTCCCTCTCTGTCCCTGATTCACTCTGGATTATAGCATTCACCATCACTTATAGATTATCTCTGTACTTCTTTCTCTGTTTTTGTCTGTCCTCTAGAGAGTAAACTCCGTGAGGTAGAAACTTTGTTCCATTCAGTATTAATTCCCAGTACCCTAGAAGAGACCTAATCAAATAATCTTTTTAATATTTACATTGAATGAAAAGTTTAATTCATATTTTTTATTTTTTCAATTTTTTCAATTGTCTCATCCTAAATGATATCATGAAAGCAATAGTATATTTTCCAAATAAACATTAAAAATAAATACAGAATTATTAAAATTTACCCCTCCTGAGTATCACCTAAAACCATCTTGTTATCACAGATCTAATGTGTCCCCAGCTTTGAGAAACCCAGCATCTTCCAGTGGCAATAATTACTAGTAATGTGTGATAAGCTAAAACAATACACATGGCATTGATTGGGCATTTTGTTATAATTTTATGTTTCACAGCATAAAATAGTAAAGCAGGAGTATGACTTGGCTTCTGGCCCTGGATCTGTCACAAACTAGAAAACCTTAGGCAAGTAGCTCAAGCTCTCTGGGCCCCAATGCAATGTCCCCATTTTAAAACAAAGGCTTTTAATGATTCCTCAGCTGTGACCGGCTTTAATTCTACCAAGAACCACCAAATGCAGGAGGAAATTCTAACAGCATTTAGAATTAGAATTTAGGTTTATAATAATTTTTTAATAAGATAAGAGTTTTGGTATGAACAACACTGTAACTATAACTTTTTCCTGTAACTCCAGTTACAGTGTCCCCAGTGCAAGCAGCCAGATACCAAGGATCCACGGATTCAAGGAAGGTTATGAATGCAGTACATGAACAAGTGTTGAAATCCTGGGCCAGGGCTAGAATATGCTCGGTTTTAAACATTAAAAGATCAGTATGTACAAGGAATGGTTGGATTACAAAATCACCAAACTTCAACCCTTAGAAATTAAGTAATTTACAGCAAAGAATTAGAAATGGATGCTAAGTCCATTAGATTCAACTTTTGGGAGAAGAAGGTATTCATTAGAAGTCAAATATCATCCTACAAATTACTTGCCACTTCCAAAGGAAAACTTGTATTAAAAAAGAAAAGAGCTGGTGGTCAACATCTTTAAAAGGCGACCCATCTTGCACTGATGTTGTAACAACCCAACCTTATGTGCTTCAGACAGGATCCAAAGAGAAATGCACAGCCTCTCCTCTGTGATGCTCTTTTCTCTAAAATGTTCCAACTGAATCTAATCAAGTGTTTAGAATTGAGTTCCACTTGACAGGAAATACAGAAGATAAATGACAAATTAAAGATAAAATACCACAAGGAAACAAGTGGATAGAACCAGCTGAGGGATATTCTATGGGGCAGTTACTTGGTCTTTTTACAAAGTCAATGTCAGGAGAAGAAATAAATGAAAGTAGAGTTCCAAACTTAAAGGGATCAAAGAAACATAATCACCAAATGCAAGACATGAATTCTGAGTTTAACTTGGTTTGAAATATAAATTAGTTTTAAAAGGCATTTTATAATTGGGGAAATTTGATGATAGATAAGGTGGTATCAGTTATTACAAAAATAATTTTCATTAGTGCATTGAAATGTTATGGTGGTTGATCTTTTAGGAGACATTGGGTCTTTAGTTTTAAGAAACATTATGCTGGACAATTGAGGAGTGAAGGGACATGATGTAGTAAACTTATTTCACAATAGCAAAATGTTAATCAGAGGTTAATTCCAGGTGCTGCTATTTATATCCTCTTATTTCAACTTTTATTCATGCTGACAATTTCAAAATCAAAAATAAGAGAAAAAACAAACAAGATCCACATGTATGATGCAAATTATTTAGAAGAAGACGAAGTCAAGCTAAACCACTTTTCCATATTCCTTCTGTTTCCATAAGAAAAAGGAAGAAAATCAGAGAAGAGACATAAAAGTTAAGAAACAGACAGTTCCTTAACAAACAATACTCTATCCCCTGGTATGGGAAGTATGGGAAATATGAAGTCTCAAGGCAGCATTATTAAAAAAAGAAGAAGAAGAAGAAAATTCCTCTATCCAGGTTTCTAGGAAGATCAAGAGAAATCTTATAAAGGCAAGAAAATAATGAAGTGGGGAAAGTGTCACAGTGCATGTAAGCCAAAAGTTGGGCCAGGCCTGTAACACTTCCGGTGTTCCCAAAGCTGCAAGAACACATTTACAGAGAGGCATGTGAAAGTGACGAAATCTGGTTAGGAGCACAAGATGGTATACCTAAGACTTGCATGAATTGGTGGTCAGGAACCAGTGGGAAAAGAAAACACCACCATATAGAATGACCACCAAGGCCACAGATACATCTCCTCCCCTTGCTGTGGCACTTCATCAACCATTAAGTATGCACTCCTCCTCTCTCCAGAAACAGACATGCAACCTGAGGAAATGGAGAGGAAAGTGAGAAATCCTGAATCCACAGAAAAGGTTGGACTCTCCATGATTGCCCACAGTTGTCTGAGCTTGCACGGAATGACAGGTGGTTAATTTTCTTCTACTCAGGACAAAAATGGGTAAAACTAGATTTCTTTGAACTATAGAAAAATAAAGCCATATATCTTACATTATTTTACCTGAGACGTGTTGCTTCATTTTCAATTCAGTCCTACACAATTCACTCATTCCTGCATCCACTGCCATGGCATCACAGGAGAGAGCCCATGAGCGATAAATCATTAAGGGATACACATATAAATCTATTTCTAAAACTACCTTGCAATTTGTCCATACTCAAAGAGGAAAGGCTACATATGAATCCTACACTCATTACTTATTCTGGGCTGTGGAATGCATGGCATTTCAATATGGATAAATCTAATGCCCCAAGGATTTACTTCAAACAAAGCAACAAAGCATTAAGAATTCTAATTCCAGAGTCAGGAAGCAACCCAGCAGGGAACTGCTCCCTGAAACTCACAGCATTCCAGGAAGAGATAGCTAAGGCAGGGCTGCCCCTCTTGGCTCTCAGGCTGGGAAGGCAAAGCAGCAGCTGTTGGGACTCATCACAAGTAAATCAGTAGTTAATGGAGTCGCTGAGCATGTCAAATAAATAAGTAGCTTCTCTTAGTAACTTCGAAGCAACATCTCAAGATGACAAGTTTGAAACAGTATGCAGGAATGTTTAGAGCAGTCCATAAAGATACAATATTTCATATGAGAATAAGGAGATTACAGTTCCACAATGGGGGAAAAACATAGTATATATCATTACACAGCAAAATATGAACTATTTTGAAATAATATGGTGAACTAATATCACCATATGTGCCTGGCAGACTTTTTAGGTAGTGAGTGATTGTGCTGAATGGTTTTATAACAAAATAAATAGTAGCACTGGAGGGACCCCTCAGATGATTTTTTATTCCTGCACGACTTTTAGTGTTTGAAAATTTTTCTTTTACAGATGATCCAGGATATAAGTGTGGGAAGGGCTCAGTTGGGTGGTTGACTCCACACAAGTCTTGCCAGAACTACAAAAGCTAACAAGCACAACTGTCAATAGGAATTCCACTTCATTCTTTACATGCTTCCCTCCCACCTACCCACTCCTACCCTGAACTCAAGTCCCCTTCCTTCCTTACTGGGTTGAGATGACTCTTCCTTCATTCAGGATATTAATATCTTACTAAAGACTTAAAGAATTTGAATAAGATCAGGTCACTGGTTCCTCTCTCTCTCTCTCTCTCTCTCTCTCTGCCCCTGGCTCCTCAGAGACTAATGCTCCCATATGGCCTCAGAAGAAGCCAATGTGTTTCTACTTTTGCTGATGCCTTGATAAAAACAAAGGTCTTCCATTCTCATTTGCTTGTCCAAGCCTTGGCTCTCTCACAGGAAACGGCCTATGGTTATAATAATATGGATGGCAATGTGTTACATAAAGAAAATTTGATTTCTCCAGAACCCCTCCTTTCCTCTCTAGCAGGTTCAAATTTAAAGCCAGTTCTTGTGCAAAATAAATCATTTTAGCAGCTGTAAACCCCTCAATGCAAAAGGATGTGCATTAGAAGTTTTCATGACCTCGTGTTTCTAGATTTAAGCTAAGGAATATTGGGAGACTCCCATCCCTTTCCTTCAGTAATTACTTCTCTCAAAAGACACTGCTAAAATCTATACAAATAGATCTAAACAAATCAATAAGCGGGTTTCCCATAAAACCCAGAACAATTTAAACAAATGCACTGTTCAAAAGACAATAAAATTAAGAATTTTCAATAAATTTGTACATAATATCTTCAAAGGCTGAACAACTTAAAATAAGCATATGTTCCAACAAATTTATGTTCATTATACATGTCTACACAGTGTAGCAGAAACACTCTGTGATTACAATCATTTCTGTAAACTCTACTAACAAATCTTGAGACACTGAAACACACTGCATATACTATATGTATATATAGTTATATATGTACGTATACATATATGATATTTTTCTGCAATTCAGACTCAGTATAAATTCATACAGGACTCTTCCATAATCTACTTAATGATGTATTACCAGAAAATAAAACTAAACAAATAACTACCTCTTACGGAATTAGATGGAATTAGTTCAAAGAACCATGCACTAAATTAAGCACTGAGTTAATTCCTACAACCACCTAAGAGATGGTATTATCCTTCATTTTACGAGAGTGGAATTAGATTTACAGTGTAAAAAAATTGCCCATTACTATAGTTACAAGGTAGGAAATCCAGGATTTCCCAAGTTTGTAACCCAAGTTTGCCTAATTCAAGTCTCCAACATGGTGTTCTTATATGTTTCTAGGGCTGAAGACTTAAGAGTTAACAACTTACAAACACAAAGGATGTGCATTATTCAACAGGCTGCCTTCCCAAGTGCCACGTGACAATGTGGTGATTTCGAACTAAATTTATTCTCATAGTCATTCAGAATTCTTTCCCCAAATAAAGTAAGATAAAATCAAAGAACTAAATTAAATTTAAACCAAGTTATTATCTGTCTTCTTCATAAATTCTAAAAAGCTTGTCCACCAAAATCAATTGCTAGGAGTGAGGAGGAGTGAGAGGAAAGAATGGAAGAGAAGGAAGCACAGAGAAGCAGGACAAAGTGGCAGGAAAAACAATGAAAAGTGAAAGTGAAATGAAGGGGAAAGGAACAAAACTATAGGGCTGGGGATGAGGCTGAGAGACAGAGCATGTGCTTATCCTGCACAGGATCCTGGGTTTGATCACCAGCACCAAAAAGAAGAAAAATAGTATCTTTTCAGACTTTGAGTCTTTTTCAAATATGCTCTGACATATGTGAGGAGGTGAAAGTGAATTTGCCACCAGCTTAAGGAAGGCCAAAGAAGAAACAATTGTTCCTCAAGTGATTTCTTCAAGAATCTTTTACCTTTCAGTGAAATTAATAGCATGGAAAGCTCCTAAATAATGTTGCATGAACTTTCTGTATTACAGGCAAGCATGGAATCAGACCAGGCTTATAGAAATGGCTCAGGGAAGACAGGCAATTCAAAGTAGGGTTCAAGTCATTTGCAACAACATGGAGAGGCCTGGAAGACATTGCATTAAGTAAAATAAGTCAAACACAAATACACAAATACTGTATGTTCTCACTCATATGTAAAGCTAAGTAAGTTGATCTCATAGAAGTAGAGTAGAATAATGGTTATAAGAGGCTGGAAAAGGGAAGGGTGGGGGAAGGGGTGATGAAAAGAGGATGATGAACAGGTACGGAGGTGAAGCTATTCCTCCTGGAATAAATTCTAACATCTTATAGTACAGTAGAACTATGGATGGCAACAATTAATTGTCTATTTCAAAATAGCTGGTAGAGAGGATTTTGGATGCTCCCAACACGAAGAAATGATAAACGTTTCAGGTGATGGACAGGCCAGTTACCATAAACTTATTATTACACACTGTCTCTGTGTCTTAAAATGTCACACCATACCTCATAAATATTTGCAATTACTACATATCGATTACAAAATTAAAATTTCAAAACAAGTTAAGTTCCTGTGCAAGCCTGAAGGGCAAAAGGCTGGTTCCTCTGCGTCCTGTCCGGCCTACTCTGGCCAATTCTTGAAAGTTCTACATACACTTTCAATGTGCTGCACAGAATAAGCATCTTTTGCACTCATATAGACACAATCCCAATGTTGGCATGACAAAAAGTAAGAGACTTTGGAAAGCAGATCTTCAGCTTGCAAGCATGGGAAAATACTTTCATTCAAATCACCAAACAACAGGAAAGAGACGTGTGGGCTAATTCTTTTCTTTAGATATAT
Source organism: Castor canadensis (assembly GCF_047511655.1). NCBI lineage: Eukaryota > Metazoa > Chordata > Mammalia > Rodentia > Castoridae > Castor > Castor canadensis. The sequence continues at coordinate 91,252,259 of NC_133398.1, forward strand.
TTTCAATTAGTTAAACAACTCAACTCCTTCAACTGAATATATTTTCTGAAATACCTAAGGATTTGAAAAATTTGGTTCTTCTACTAAAAGAGTTCTAAACTATGCTTTCAGCTTAATTTGAAGTTATGGAGAAGGTGGTTAAAAAAATGTTTCTTATAAAACTTATTTTCTCTGATACTGTTTTGAGAGGTTTACATTCCCATACCATAAAAAAGAACTAACAAAGCTACTTATTTACTTTCCAAAAGTGAGTTAATCACTAGTTTCCTTAAATTTTCTTTTTAGTAGGAAATTTCTAATTCTAGAAAGTTAATACTGTTGATCTCTCTGAAAATGTCACACTAAAATCTGCACAAGTGTCTTTATCCTATGCATCTCGGAAAAACACAAGAACATATCATACAAACTTTATAAAAGAAAAAGGATTGCAAAAGGATTAAAAAGTTTTAAAAGCACACAGTAAGACAAGTGAAAAAATTTAAAGTAGTGTTTATAACCTTAGGGTGGGAGAGGCTTTCTTAAGCAACACAGGAAACTTAGATTAAAAAAAAAATAAAGATAGATTTGTGTCTTTAAAAAAAAGGTAAATCTTTTTGTTTGCCAAAGACAAAAGTCTAGAAGAAAAGTCAAAAAAACTAGAAGAAAACATGAATAATGTATATAGCCAATAAAAATTAACATGTATAAAGTACTTTACATTTACAAATCCACAACAAAATAACATTCCTCCTTATTCTTCACATGATAAAATGCTTAACTTTATCATTAATCAAATATCATTTCAACCCAAACTGGGCAAAATATGAAAGACTGATAACATCCAGCATGGGCAAGAATAATAACCAAAGGGTACACTCAGACACTGTTATGGATGTGTGCAAGGTAGTCTATCACACTGAAAGCATGCTCTTTTCCTCTCCGCAATCCATTTCCAAATATCTGTCTCTATACAGAAGGTGTTATTTGAAACAATTTTCTGAAAACTTGGTAAAAACTTAAATGTCTAAATGTGTCAAATAAATCACATTTCATTGATAGAAATAATAACAGTAACTACTTATATGCCAATAGATGCTAGGAATATTCTTAAGTGCTTCACAAATATAAACTCAGTTTGCCTTCATAACAACCCCATGAAGTAGTTATTTTTATTGCCCACTGTAGTTTGGATCTGGAATGTTCTCCAAAGGCTTGTGTGTTTAAGACTTGGTTCCCAGCATGGCATTGTTGGAAGGTGGTAAAAGCTTTAAGATGGTGGGCCTCTGAGTGGAGCTCAGCAGTCAGGGGCATGCCCTCAAAGGGTTTCATGAGGCTCCAGCCTCTTCCTCTTTTTTTTTTCTTTCACTTCTTGACCATGAGATGAATGGTTTTACTCTACGACTTGTTTCTACCATGATGTGCTCCATCACACGGTCCAAAGCAATAGACTGAAACCTCTAAAACTCTGAGCCAAAATAAACCTCATCTCTTAATAAGTTGATCATCTCAGATATTTCATTACAGTAATGGAAAGCTGACTAAACACAGTGCTCCACTGAAGAAAAGAAATACTGAGGCAAGAGAAGATCAGAAACTTGCTCAAAGTTACATAGCTTCTAAGAAGCAGAACCAGGATTGAGACAAAAGTAGACAGATATCAGGATGATAGAAAATACTCTGCAATAGGGTACAGTAGATGCCATAGGTACTAATCCAGAAAGATCTACAAGGCAAACTGTTATCTTAGAAAAAGAAGCAGAACAAAATGGGTATTATAATTTCTTGATGGAAAAAAGTGACGCTATATATTTGATTATCTATATAATAAATGAAGCTGCATGTTTGATCATTTACATAATATATGCATTCTGGGTGGATAAAGAAAGTTATTTCTGGGAGTGGAAATGGTAACGGGAAAAGAGGGTGATGAGGAACTTCCATTTTTAACTTCATATATTCCTAAACTGCAGGGAATTTTGACAAACAAGAATGCACTCATTTGTTAGTGTTATAATTTTTTCAATGTTATTGTTATTTAAAAAATAAGTAACGGGACATATGGAAAACAGTTTGTCCTTACAGATGTTTCTTCAACTGTGTTTCTGGCTTTTGGTCACATTTTTCCCTCTTTTAAAAGTTGATCCAAATATCTGTTAAACTCAGTCTTCTAAACTTTCCATGATCGCTTTCAGCTCATGCAAACGCTTTAATCTCCAACCTCTGTAGCATTGGCCCTTCTATGTTTATGACTATTTTTAAGTAACCAGATTTTTGGGTTGCTGTTTTAACAAAACATCTAGATCATTTTTAAGAGCAGAAACTTAAACAGTGAGCCTTGAGTCTGGAGTTAAGAAAACCTGGATCTGTGTCCTTAGGTGGGGCTGCTTTTCAGTCTTTACTAGTAGGAAACTTCTAAAGTTCTGATAGCAGGATTGGATGCGTGCAGGGTATTTTACTTGCAGGGTAAGAGGCCACAGAGGAGCTCTGTGCATGCAATGAGACAATGAAAGATAAGTCTTTCTCTTCTACTTCCTTCTGTAAGAATTTCTTAGGGCCACTGTGATATTTTACTTAGACATCCAAAGGATGCATCAGTGCTTAATGGAGAAATGTCACCTGTGGATTTCCATCAGGAAATGCAAGTAACACAAACCTGATAGCCAAAGCTATGCTTCACCAGTATGATGAATGACAAGCTCCTCTTCACTGATAGCTCCTTTACATTTTTTCCAACCCTAAACACCATCAAAGACACAGGCAGGGCTCCCAACGTGGGGCTCACTGAAGTCCTGGCAACCCATGTGCTCATAAATGCTTCTATTGCCCCGTTATATGCACTTCTACAGCCTCAAGAAAGAAAGGGAGCCAGGAAGCATTGTGAGATCTAAACATAAGACTTGGTTACAGTACAAGCAAGGCACTCAAAGATCCAGTTGCCTGTTCTTTGACAACAAAACTGCTCTAGAGGATGAGGGAAAAAAAGGAAACCTCATACAATGCTGGTGGGAATGTAAATTAGTACAACCACTATGGAAAGCAGTACGGAGGCTCCTCTAAAAACTAAAAATAGAGCTGCCATACGATCCAGCGATATCACTCCTAGGTATATGACTGAAGGAATGTAAGTCAGGTTACAATAAAGACACCTGCACACCATGTTTACTGCAGCATTATTCACAATAACCAAGTTATAGAAATAGCCGAGATGCCCGGCAAATGATGAATGGATTAAGAAAATGTAGTATTCATATACACTGGAAATTTATTCCGTCACAAAGAAGAGAGAAATTTTATTGTTTGCAGGTAAATGAATGGAACTGGAGAACATCATCTTAAGTGAAGTTAGCCAGGTTCAGAAGGCCAAAGGGCACATGTTTTCTCTCATATGTGGAAGATAGACCTAATAAAAATACAAGCAATATTATGATGAACAGGTCAAGCTAAGGGGAGGTCACATACCAGAGAGGGAAGGTAAAAGAAGGAAATTAAGAAGGTGAATATGGTTGATGTACATCCTACACAAGAATGAATACAGAATTTTTAAACCTGTTGAAACTACCATAAGAAGAGGACTAGGGTAGAAAGGAGAAAAATAGAGACTATGAACCAATTTGGGATATAACACATATAGACATGGAAATGTCACAATGAAACTCCCTGTATAGATATCTTAAACAAACAAAAATGTCTTTTTTCAAAAATGGAGAACAGGAAGGTAAAATGGGTCCTGTCTGGGGGTTGGGTCTAGTGGGAAGGAGCAGGATATAAGGAAAGGATGTAAAAGGGCAAATGTGGTAGAAATATTATGTACTCATGTATATAAATGAAAAAATGAGACCTATTGAAACTATTCCAGGAGTGGGGAGGGGAGGAATAAAGGAGAATGATGGAGGGAGTGAATTCAACAATGATATATTATAAGAACTTTTGTAAATGTCACAGTGTACCCCCAGTACAACAATAATATGATAGCAAAAAAAAGAAAAAAATTTTAAAAGTTGTTGTAGAAAATTCTTTAATCCCTGTAAAATTAAATCAGAGATAGTATTCAAAAAAAAAAGGATAAATTCATATACTTACATATAGAGGTACTGATACAGACATAGATTTGCTATACATCTTATGTGTCCACATTAAATACACATAAGAATAATCTGTATACAGAAGGCCAGACACCAACAGATGGTCTTTACTTGGGGCTTCTACTTTTATAGTAACTAAAAATCCAACCACAAAACAACAGGACAATGTCAAGATACAGAAATGAATAAGGGAAATTGTAGAGGGATAAATTCTAATCCTTGACATCTTTATTGAAAAAGAGTCAGTAACCTACTGCACATTAACAACAAGAACCTTAACCTATAGCAAGCAACAGTGAAAGATAAATTCTAGGTTAACAGCAAGATATGACCTACCATCTGGTACTTTTGCTGGCTTCAGAACTAGACAAAAACACAAATTCTAAAGCCATATATTAAAGGCAGAGAAGTAAAAATTGAAGATCTTCATATGCAAAATAGCAAGCCAAAGAACAAAGGAAAAATTTCAAAGACGCTCCCAGTCCTATCCTACCTCCAAAGACAACCACAGGTTCTAGACTGTATTCTCAAATCCAGATTTAACTCACTGATTTGGAACGTAGAGATCACCTTCTCCTAGAAACAGCACTATAAATAATATATGGGGGGGGGTTCTCCTAACCCATAATGCTTAAGTTTCCCTGCATGCAGTGTGATCTTTAAGAGGTTTCTGGGTTGCATTACTTTGGGCCCTTCAAATCAGCAATTTAAAACTGTCATTCATAACCTCAGGGTTTGTACCACAAAGTGAAATAGTAGACACCCAAGATAAATCATGCAAAGCTAGCCTATAGTTTGAATGTGACTTGTTCCCTGAAAGTTTGTATGTCGGAAGCTTGGCCCCTAGTGTAACAGTGTTGGGAGATGGCATGAGATCTTTAAGAAGTGGGGCCCAGTGGAGGGTGATTAGGTCACTGGGGATGCAGCCCTTGGAAATAGTTAATACTGCCTTGTAGAGTGAGTTAGCTCCTGTGAGAGAGTTGTTATAAAAGAGCAAGAATGCCTGCCCTTACTCTGACTTCCTATCTCTCTTGCTTTTAATTCCTCCTCCCCACTCTCTTACAAACTCCTGCCATGATGTAACAAAGTTAAGAGGTTCTAACCAGAAGTAGCAAAATGCTGCTTAGACTTTCAGACTCCCAAACTGTGAGCTAAATAAACCTCTTTCTTATCAACCATCTGTCTTCAGGTATTTTGTTGCAGCTATGGAAAACTATTACAGCTAGGGATGGCACAAAGCAATGAACACCTGTGGGTGGGCTGGCAGTCATCCTCTATCTCAATCTGTTTCCAGGATAATGGAATATAATGGGGTTAAAATCTCACCAAAGATGCTTTTGAGGCCAAGGATTTCATTAGAATTAGCTCATCTTTATATCAACCATTGGCCACTCACAATGTCGTAGTTCTGACCAAGGCTATGCACAGTTTATTCTGTTTTTACTCAGAAATCATGACTGACATGTTGCCTAGTTATTTCCGGAAGTAATGTAATATTTTCACATATTCTCCCTTTTTTTGAGGACATATGTTTTTCAGCAATAATCCTTGCTCTAACAGCATTTAAAGTGCATTAACTTACATTAATTTTCCAGTTTCATTTGCACTTGATGCGTGAGCCATGTCGTAATTTCTACATCCCCAAAGATTATTAACTTGGCATCTAACTTGTAAAACAATAATCTTAGCTCAGGCTCAACTTGTTCACATCATGCCACAGATCAACGTGTAGCTAAAAATAGAAAAATAAGCTATTCTAAACAAGAACAGGAGTCTCTGAGATGAAATTTCAAAACAAAATTTCATTTATGTTTAGGAAGAAGGGAGAAAAACATACACTATAGTAAGTTACTGCCTGAAGAAAATCACTTACTGGTTCTGTGTCAAGGTTAAGCAAGCTCTTTCTTCTAATTCATTAAGGATACCCTCAGGCTATCCTCAGAAAATGTAGGTGCTTTAGTGGTAATCACCCAAATTATCCAAATAAAACACTGCTTCAGTGTCAAGGTGGGGGTCTCAATATAAATCATAATTGTCTCTGAAACAAAGTGTCTATTCCTCTCTCACTGCTACAGAGAGTAGATTGACATTTACAGATATAATTCTTCTGTCAGTGGCATTCCTAAATCAAGCATGGAGAAGGTTCCTAAATTTTGCTCCCAGGATTCTCAAAGCTTTTAATGAGCTCCCAAAAGAACCTGGCATGTCCTCTCTCTGAAGACCTCACAGGATAAAAGACCCCAAGAAAGTCCCTCAAGAAAGGAAATTCTAGGCTGTTAGAATCTGGTACTCTCCAGTAAAAGCCATGCTTGGTGACATGCACACCAAGAGCCTCCAAGAAAACAAACAAACAAAAAACACCTGACAAAAATGAAGAACATATATTGCCATGATAGGTAATCAGCCACCTAGTCTGGCCTGGGAAACAGCTGAGATACTGGAACCCCAAAAGGTCTGGGGAGCAATGGGTGAATTTGGTTTGCATGACACCCATAAGCCTTGTCACACTCAAAGGAAGACCTCGTGGCCCATGTTTATGACATGGAATTGTGATTCTCAAAGAATTCTTGGGCCACAGCAGAATCAGCATCATCTGGAAACTTAGAAATGTCAGTTCTCAGGTCCATGAATAAAGTCAGAACCTGTGGGGGTACCCAGAAATCCATGTCTCCACAAGTCCTATGAGGGCTTCTGGCATCCAGGCAAGCTTAAGATCCACTGTGTACAATGAATTAAAATCATCTCAGGCAGTGATGATCGGGCAATGACCTTTTCTCCTCCCAAAGCAATGGTAAGGATCAGCAGATCAAATGGAGTCCAGGTGAGGTTTCAAGGTGTTTTTTGGTTTTGTTTTGTTTTACTATACCTCCTTTTTACCCTCTTCATTTTCAATTTGGGAATTTTGGTAACAGGCACCAACAAAGTAAGAGAAGGTAAACATCAAAATAGATCTGATCTACCCTGGGGCCCAGCATATGCTGGGAAAGTTACTGCTACCTGACCGTTCTGTTCCAAGTACACATGCAACATTAATAGCAATTGCAAGAGACCACACAGTTAAAGAAAACCCACCAAACTTACTCGCCAACACAACTAGGACACACTAAGCCTTCTTCACAGCTTTTCCATTCACAGTATCTAGCTATTAGAGATCACACAAAATAGAACAAGAGCATATCAGCCAATACAGAAGCTGGAATTTCAAAACAAGTGCTTTAAATCATTTAAATGTCTCACTTTTTCTATAACAAAAAACATTTATACAAGCCCCTTCCTCCCCAATTAACTTTCTGGCCTCCAAACAAAAATCTATTATTTTATCTATTCTTGACAATATAACCCTTAATTTTGAATCTAGCACAGAAAAAATTCCCACTTTTAGTAGAAACACAAGACTTCAATTTATCACCAATGGCTGTTCTTATTTTGCTTCTCATGGTTTAAATTTCAAAAAATGAGACTATGGAAAAGCAATAGCAAGACAAAACATACCACTGGAGATCAGAAATTAAATGTGTAGCAGAAAGAACCTTCATGCACAAAGTATACCTGTCCACACTACCCTGTGCATCTGTGCCTCACCTACCTCCATGAAACAACCCAGCACTACTCAGAAGCCTCTCATTATTAGCCACTGAACACTCAAGAAACCAGTCCTGTGTCCTCCTGGGAAAGCGGGTAGCACTGCATAATTAACGTATGTGTCTTGATTTGTAGTATCATATCCTTGTTGCTATTTTTTCAGCATTAAAACCCAGTCATTGTAAACCTAGTCACTTTCTTCTTTAGTGGTAATTAGTGTTAGTCATAAACCAAAAATGATTCCACATAAGAAGTAAAATAAACACAACCCTTCTTACCTTTCATGCCAAACTTGGAGTGTCTTGCCAACTTAAGCAAGAACAGCATTACCAGCAGACAAAATCCCACCACAGACGCAATTACCACCACGGCATAAACCTGGGGAGAGGAAGAGAAGCAGTGAAAATCTTGCTAATTAGTTCCCTGTAATTATATGACAGCGGTGATGACTACAGTTAATGTTTATTGAATGGTTACTGCTTTCTCCTATAATGGCTTTAAATACATTAATTCACTTAATTCTCTACAACCCAGTGACAAAGCACATAGGTCCTATGATTATGCCTACTTCACAAGTGAGAAACCAAAAGTGAAAGTTCATAAAATGGGTATTTAATTAATAGAATATATAATCATAATATATCCCTCATCTCATCTGGAGACAGGGCGGGGGTGGGGGGACAGAGAGAGTGAGAGAGAGAGAGGGAGATGACAGGAATAAGTGGGAAACTCAGTTCACAGTGCTACCACTGCTCCTTAGTGCAATACAACACAATGCCACTCTAAGTACATCCTAACATGTTACAAATAAAGATGTAAGCACACTGTGCCGCACCTTCCAGTTTTGCTCAGCCCAAGGTCATGTTTCCAAAACAAAAGTTCCAAGGAGGTGGCAAACCTTGGTTACGTGTCAGATAGTAAATGTTAGGCTCTTTAGCCATCTGTTTGCAAGGATTTGGCTCTGCCAGCATGAAAGGAGCCATAGAAAATGTGGCAACAAATGGGCATAACCATGTTCCAATAAAAGTTTATTTACAAAAATAGATGGGTAGCTGGATTGGTAGTTGTCATAGTTTGACAATTCCTGCTTTAACTGTCAGGTGTACACACTGACTGAGACACTTAAACTTCACTGTGTCATTTAATCTACATAATAATCCCCAAACAGATCATTCTATCGCCCTTTGAGGTAATCATTAATTAGCACAATTCACCAAAACTTTCCGTTTTTCCCTACATTTCTCTATAAAATGCACTTCTTGGCTTGCTTGTGGTTAGGCAGGTTCATGTGACTAATTGGTAATTTCATTGCTAGTCTGACATCTTTGTCTAAGGCAGTGGTTCTAACCAGGGATGAAATTGCCACCCAGGGGACAGTTGACTATTCTGGCTGGTCAGAACTCAGGGGACAGTTGACTATTCTGGCTGGTCAGAACTCAGGGGACAGTTGACTATTCTGGCTGGTCAGAACTCAGGGGAAGATGCTACTAGCATCTAGTGGGCAGAAGTCAGGGATGCTGCTACAATGACTAGGGCAAGAATCTCAAACAACTATTCACCTACAAATGCCAATAGTGCTAAAGTCAAGTAACCTTACTCCACTCTACTCTACAGCTCTCTCTGTCTCTCTCCAGCATAATAAAGGCTAACTCTCCAAAGACCAGCTGCTTTGTCAGCTGAGCCCTTGACTAGGACAGGGCTGAACAGAGCTCCCAGCCAATACGTGTAATAAAGCATGAAAGAAACCTTTGTGGCTTTAAACTGCTAAGAGACGTGGGGATTTTTGTTACTGTAGCAGAATTCATCCTGACTGATACAACCATCTTACAGTGAGAACTACTGAGTAGAGATTTTTTAAGACCATGTGTTCATTCTGAGCATACAATTCAGATTATTAGAATTTTTAGATGCATGACTTTAGAATTATTTAACCTCTCTGTATCTCATAATCCTCATATGTAAAATAGGGAATACAATAATTCTGTATAGATTGTTGCAAAATCCTCAATGAGTTAATGCAGAAAATGGGCTTGGAGCAGTGTTTATTACAATTAATAATAACTTAATGTTAGAAATGAGATGATGATGATAAAACTAAAACTTAGAGAAAAAAATAAACATCCCAAGGTCATCTCTCTCAACCTTGAAATTTGAAATGATTCTTTCAGATATAAAACCTGTTAATTATACAAAGTGTGTGGATGACCTGAAGGTAGGAAAATGAAACCCCAGGGCTAATCCTCCCATGATGTTAGATGAGGACAGCATTAAATAATTCACAAAGCAAGAAAAGGGCAATGCTGATCACTTGGTCAAGATGAAACCTTAGGGACAATTGTCTCTTCGAGACAGAGCTCCTAGGCAAGTTTGAGTACAACCTTCACTCTGCCTCACCAGCCTAGGTACACAGCAATTCCCACAAGGCTAATTGTGGATTGACTTGTGCTAACCAAAGCCATCTCCCTCAAATTTGCCTAATGAGTTTGGAGATTTTTTTTTCTTATTGTATTGTTAATCTTTATTTCTAACTAATGTTTCAGGGTAATATTTTAACTATTTCTCTGCTTTTATTAAATTCTATATTTCTAAACTAGAAAGGGAAAACCTAAATAGACCAATTCAAACTTCATCTTACAGATAATAAAAGCGGGGTGGAAAGAGGTTAGATGACTTGTACTAAGTCCCTCTTAGTACACATTACCACTCTCGCAGTACAATGTGCTCCTTTGAAAAAGTCTCTCGCTGAGGTTCAGGATTCCTGGGTCCCTATATTTTAGAACACCCCAACCTGTACCAGCTGTGCAAGCTACAACAGATACTTTACTTTTCAAGGCTTCTATTCCTTATTAGATAATAATTCCTGCTCTGCTTTCTGCATGTAGTTATAAAATGTGAACGTCAACCAGGAAAAGGGCAAAGGGGTTCCTTGCTGAAAAACAGTTAATGATTTAAGAAATATGCTTTATCTACTAAAGTCACTCTGAATGTAAATCCTTCAATAAACAAAGACTTCTGTGACAATCAGAAGAATCACTTTTTCAAAATTGAATTAATGTAGAGCTTTATGCACTGTGCAAGTGTTGGGATTGGGATGGTCTTTAAGTAGGAGTCAATCATGGATGAGTTTGGTTAGTTGATTGATTAGATAGTTGCTTAATTTTCATCCAAGGATATCACTTAGAATAGAATAAATGGGTTCTGCCTTTCCTTGCAAATCCAACAAAGTGCATGAGGAGCTCTTTTTATTTATTTTGTATTATTTTACTTTGTATTATTTTATTTCAGTTCATTTCATTTTGGTGATTCTGGGGATTGAACTCAGTGCTTCATGCTTTACCACTTGAACAATACCCCAAGCCCTTTTTGCTTTAGTTTATTTTTTAGATAGGATTCATGCTTTTTCCTGGGCCAGCATGGAACTGCAATCCTCCTACTGCTGCCTCCTGAGTATCTGGGATTACTGGTGTGTACCTCTACATCCGGCCCGATGAAAGCTCTTGTGCCAGAAAGCCAAGGTTTAAGATTATCTTCCAAATAAGTCTGACAATACCTTTAACTTACTTATCAGTTCCCTGGCTCTTAAACTCGTCTTCTAATCTAATAAACTCCTTGTAATTAGAAACCAATTATGTATTAAAAATCTGAACCTCATATAATTTTAAGTTGTTCTTTTAACTCTGAAAAACATGGCCTTGTCTCTGTCTTATAGGGGCAATTGCCTTGGCTGATCTTACTATCTTCAATACTGTATGCAGATAAAATTTAATTGAGCTATGACAATCAGGGTCCTCAATTTATCATTTATATTACTTAAAAAAGAGAAAACTAAAGTTGATATATAATTTTTAGTAACTGGAATACATGCATATCTGTGGGCTTAATGTACACTGCTTGGATTTCTTAGGTACACAAACAACTTATTCAAACCAAGAAATTGGGTTATGAGAATAAAAACTAAAACAACCACATAAGGCAAGGAGCAATAATGATTCTCCAATTGATTAAGCATAGCATTGTTCTTCTATTTCAATGTAATGCAAGAGGCCATGTGTCAAAGTATGTGTGTGTGTTTGTGTATGTGTATGTATGTGTGTGTGTGTGTGTGTGTGTGTGTGTGTACTGGATATGTGCTTTGCACTTTGAGTTGCAATTGTACCTCACATGAGCCTCCCATTCCCATTCTCATGCCCTTGGCTCAAGTGTAAACCACATTGTCTGATTATTGCATCATACCCCTAACAAATCCCCCAATTTCTAATCTCTTTGTTCTACAGCTCATTCTCTAATATTAACCGTAAGTCTAGTCAGATTTATTACTGAGTGCCTACTATGTGACAGGGAATCTTCTTAAGGGATAGGATATAGCCATGAAAGCCACCATGAGGAATTTGGTTTTTATAATAGAAGCTGTATTTAAATAACATTGAGAGGACTCTGAAAATTGTAACAAAAATATGATAAAAAAAAAAGGCAAATCTGTCATTTGCAGTAACATGGGTTACCCTAAAGGACATCATGTGAGTGAAATAAGCCAGGCACAGAGAGACAAATACTGCCTTATTTCCCCATATTTAGAATCTAAAACAGACAATCTCATAGGAGGAGGAAAATGGTGGTGACCAGAAGCTGAGGCAGTAGATGGTGGAGGGTGGACTGGGAAAAAGGAGAGTGTAGTCACAGGTGTCAAGTAAAACTTAGGTGGGACTACACTTAGTAATAATGTATTTTCAGTAATAACTGCATTTTAAGATAGCTAAAAAAGAGGATTTTAAATGTTCTTGCCACAAAAAAACTAAGCATTCTAGGTGATGGATGTGCTAATTCTCTGATTTTATTATTCACAATGTATGCATATATGGAAATAGTACTTTCTCACCCATAAATATATACAATCATTATTTGTCAATTAAAAATAAAATAAACTTTTAAAAAGGTGATCTGTTTGTGCTTTCACAGGTTGTTCAGGTGAGTAAAGAGCAGAAGATGACAAGCTGGCCAGGAGGCTGCAGTGGCATCCCAAAAGAAGCAATTGTGCAAGCTTCTTTTTAAAGCACCAGATAGTAAATATTTGCAGCTTTGCAGGCCATCTGGTCTCAGCTGCAATGATTCCACCTACCACTATTGTACAGAAGTAGCCATAGCCAATTTGTAAGTGAGTGGGCATGACTTCATTCCAATAAAACTTTATTTATGGACACCAAAATTTGAATTTCATAAAATTTTCATGTCATGAAACATCATTCTTCTTTTGGATTTTAAAAGCTATTTTTTAAAATGTAAAATGTACCACCAGCCTGGCCTGGTGGTACATGCTTACAATCCCAACTACTTGGGAGGTGGAGGTAGGAGGATCACAGTCTAAGCCCAGGCTGGGCAAAAGCACAAGTCCCTATCTGCAAAAGCACAGAAGGTACGGCTCAAGTGTTAGAGCACTTGCATAACAAGTGTGAGGTCTTGAGTTCCATCCACCATACCACCAAAAAAAAATAGTAAAAACTATTGTGAGCCTGCAAACCACACAAGAACAGGTGGTGATCTGGACTTTATCCATAGGTCATAGTTCCTCAAACTCTAGGTCAGTCTGAAACTGTGGCAGTAGATAGAAAGGGGTATGGACAGATTCAGAATTTATAAGGAGGCAGAGTTCACAGAACTTGCTGTGTGCATATGACAAGTGACAGACTAATCCCAGCACTGAACCCTAAGAATGGTGATTCCCTCCTTCTATTGCTTCTCACTCCTCGTTATTTCAAGACCTACGTCTCCAACCTCCCTATGCATGACTGCAACCCTGAAGATGCTGTTGCCCTCAGGCAGGTACCTGTGCCATCCCCTTCTGCAAGCTCTCGTTCACATGTCCTCAGATGACCTCCCTCCAGGCCTGCATGGCCGCACAGAATGCCACCTCACACCTAGAGCCTCTGGCTGAAGTACATCTCCTACATGACTGAGCCATGCCATATCCCCCAGAAAGGGCTGGATTCCTACATCTGGTGGGCACTCCAATTTTTTATTACAAGCTTTAAGGCAGCAGGTATGAAGGCGTGTCCTCTGAATGAGAACACTGGTCTATCGATCCTGTACTGATCATCTTGTAAAGAGCATACATTTGAAATAAGAACCACTAGCAAAAGTAGTATACATCCAGATTGAAAAAAATGATGCTAAGACAGAGGCTATGTAGCACCTTTATCACTTTTCTTAAATCTTTCTATTAATAATCCCTCCAACCCGCAATGGCCTATTTACATCTGAGTGATAAAAATGTCTTTGGAAGCAGCTACAATTCCTCCAACTTTGAGTGTCCAAAATGCTCAGTACCCATATAGGAAGCACCTGCTTATCCCACTCACCGACAGATGCTCCCGGCCAGTTTTGTCAGCAACGTCTGTGGAAGGGATTTCATTACTTCTGTTGGTGGTGTCTCCAATGTCATTTGCTGCAGTCCAATCTTATATTGGAGAAAAGAGTAAAGAAGGAACATGAAATCATTAGACTGCCAAAAAACTTGAGAAAAGACCCAGAACAAAGCAAGATAAATCAAAGAGATCCCAAGTCACCACCAATGACAGCCTGGTTTGGAGGAAGGAGCACGCCCTAGCTGCTGAGTTAAATACACTTAGTGTCAGGACTGCATAACACAAAATTTTATTCAACTCAGATCTTTACATCACTCTTGGGTTGCTCAAGTTCTAAACCTGGCTTCTTTGCACTTACAGAAACTATCCAAACTATCCCTTTATTGATGGCATCCCTAAAGCAAATGTGAAGGGGAATCAATCATCTAAGAGTCATCATTTTTAGACATGAAAGGGACTTTAGAGACCCAGCCTGACTGCCAGTTTCTCATATGAGGAAAGTGAGATGATTAGTCTAAGGCCACCTAGCATGAAGGTGGCAAAGCCCAGACATTAATGAATATTTCAAATGATCAACACTGATTCCTGAGCAGGGGCATCTCATTTGAGCAAAGAGCAAATGTTTAGCTTAGTGCAGACAAGGTTGTTTATAAAGGTCTGTATTTTACTTCTAAATAGGAGGGGTGCCTTCAATTTCCATCTTACACAGGATGAACTCAGCCCCAGAGAAACTTTTCTAGATAAGAGTCTTCACACTGGCCTCAGGACAACAAATTTAAATTATATTTTTATTAGCAGAATGCTCCTTTGAATGGAAATGAAAAGTAACAGAAAAACCACCTACTTTCTATTGGTTTGCTATTTTATTCTGAATGCTAAAACCCACATTCTCACCATGTTCATTTTGAGTATCTTTAAACATACTGACTCCAAACATGAACAGATATTATTTATTTACTTATTTATTTTCCCCGCTATACATTATAGCACTCATGCAAAATTTAAACCATTTTTAAAAGGTATACAATTTAAAAGCATTGCATTTTGGCCCAAAGACCCAAAATGGGATCTGAGGTCAATGGAAGGATGACATTTTTGAAATCTTGATGCTACTGAAAAGAAATTCAAAATGTAATTTTAAAATGTAAAAATCACAGTTCACACATAATTCTCTGTGATACAACCTAAGCTACTCTTTCTTTAAATCATGTCATGTCAAATAAAAATAAAAATATGCAAATCACATGCAACAAGGTAACCAAACCACAGTGTGGAAGGAATACTGTTTAACATGCATGAGCAGGTAAAGACAACATAATTTCCAGTTAAAATTAGCTCAAGTTAAATATACACATATAATAAATATATAAACATAGAATGGCTTTATAGAAAAAGTTAAGTGCCTCTACATATATTTAAATATGAAGTTAAAGAACAGAATTTTTAGGATAAATATAACACTTTAACCAATCTTACTATTTTCATTCTGAAGTTATAAGCCAAATCTTGAAATGCAGCCTGTCACTTCACCAAACTTGGTTGCTTTGTGATCATAAAGGTGCTTAGGAAATCTATTAAAGATGGGTTTTCACAACCGGTGAAATATCCCTGGCATTCAGTCAAAGTACCAAAGTAGAGACGAGATAATCGAAAGCCAGTGTGGTGGACTTTTGGGTTCCTTTTCTTCCATGCACCTAAGAGTACTTCACTTTGTTTAGGGTTTACGCCTTTCCACCTCCAGGGAAACGACCCATCCTCCACAAGTGAATCTAGTTAGCTAAAGGTTAACCCATCCCTCTTCTCAGTAATGAAGGCAAGAATGGGCTGTGGCCCAACTGTCTCTTGGTTTGGGAAAAAAGAGCATTTGGTGGAGCTTCTTCTTCTGGGACACAGGGAGAAGCTCTTCCCTCCCCCATCAATATGAATGGCAAAAGTCTCTCTTCCAGCATCAACTTCCACCCATAAGGAGAACCAGTCTTCAGCGAAGCTGGTAATCCTGGGCCAGGGAATGGTGGTGGTGAAAGGTCTCCAGTGACACAGCTGAGCTGCTAACTTAGCCAACTATGAAGCAAGCCTTCCCTAGGAAGTTCCTGCCCATGAGCCACACTTCCTTATTACACAAGAAATATTTCTGCATTAGGTTTACTGTCATAGCCAGAAACTGATATACCTCCCTTTTCTTGGTAGTCATGGCTTTTAAACAGGTAATTAGCTCCCAATTATGGAAACAAAATGTTTGTTACAGCAGAATGGATTTACTACTTCCAAGAACAGAGCCTGAAAGAGAAAGTACTATTTACAGGCACTGTAAATATCAAGGGAAAACAGCTATCAATACTGAATGATTTCTGAGATGTTATTTTGGCCTATGTGGTACTTAAAGTGTACATTTAACTGAGCTTAGAGGTCTTCTTTTACTCAATTTATTTCATTATACACAAACATTTCAGAAAAACACAAAATGAAGAAAATATGATAGCTACCTTCATAAAGTAAATCAGGATAATTTGGGTTTGCACCTAAAAAGCAAAACACAGCAAAGATTTATAAGTATGCATTTGGAAGTTAAAAACTACTGTCTATACAAATTAAAATATGCTAAAACACATTAAGGTTTTTATAATCAAATAAACTGTCTTATAAGACAGGTAAATAAGATCTCAAATTCTGAGTTTGCTTTATGTTAACTGGTCTCCTCCCCACATCTCCAACTTCCATCCTTCAAAAAAAGAAAAGAATAGCAAGAAATCACTTCAGAGATCAGTTAATTATGATAATTTCTTTTTTATACTGCTTTTATTAAATGGCTGACCATGTTAACTATAATTTTGGTATTTTTATTCCAGAAATAGGTCATTTTTGCACCATTTTTGTTATTCTCTGGTGGTTTGGGGGTTACTATCAAACCCTGCAAAATAATATCTAAAACACAATTTTTCTTTCAACACCCTGCAAAATAATATCTAAAACACAATTTTTCTTTCCCCTAGTCTAGGAGGGATTCTAATTCTTATGATACCATTTTTTTGTCCTAATACCACATAGAAAATAAAATTTACTTTTTCTATTGACATCATCAACATATGAAGGATTATAAATAAATATTATGTCAGACAGAAATGTAAAAGTATTCCAACTTGATTTCTGGAGTCAAGATAATTACAGTATTTTGCTTTACGGTATTCCCATGAAAATTGCCGAAAGCATTTTTAAAAATTTAAAACTCAGCATCAACAATTACTGGTGACAAAAACATTTGCTATTTATTCTCTGAGCATAGATGACTGGATCTCTACATGAAAGCCTACTTGGACATAAAATTAAATTTTATCTTAACATTTAAATGATTGCAAAATAAATTTCCATAGGTCTTTTCCCATGCTTTCAGACTTCATTTGCCATGTGAGGCATGAGACAGTAAACCATAATGCTTACTCATGTTTTCATCTCACTTCTGAACCCTTAGCAGAAGGATGTTATTAAAATAAAGTGGAATGAGCTAATTTTCTGTTCATGAATTCCCTAGGGAATAACCAAAGTTAGCCTAAATGAAGAGCCAAATAAAAGTGGCTCCAATGTTCAAATTAGAATTGCAACACATTTCAACTAGAATATGTGTTTTACCAGGGAAAAAAATTAAATGGATGGCTGTGTACTTCAAGTCAGGGATGCTGCATACTGCTGTGCAGTCCTTGCTTTCTGCACAACTCCAAGGACAACTTCCATATTATAGTCTATGTTAATAGTACCACTTGAAATTGTTCAGTGCACAACCTGTGCTGTTACCTGTTAATGCAAAGTCATTGATTCCAGTAAATTTCAATTGTGCTTTGAGGAGTTTTATTATCCTCCACACCAATTTGAGGTATTTTTGAGGTAAACTGTCAGTGTGTATTACAATTGTTTGTACCTTATACAACATCCTGAAAGGGAACTGACTTGAAGATTTCCCTGCAGTTTGAGGGGTGATTCAGTGAATAAATACGCAAAGAGTTCCAGAGTCAGTCTTCCTGATGTCATCAGTAAGGCACCCACCTATCCTCTGAAGTCCTTTTCTTTTACAGAAACCCTAGACCAAATAGTGTCTTGCACACCACAAGGATTTGCTATAGCTGCTGAAGGGAAAGTTCTATAGCACCAGGAGAATGAGTCATTCTTTGAGCTTTTGGTAATCCATTATTTGGGAAGATCTTACTCTGCTGTCTTCTTACTCTGCCCCTCCACATGCAGTCTGAGTCTGAAGGTGTACATGTCCTCCAGTGGCCAACTCTCACTTCTAGATCTCACTCCAGGTTCCTAGGACTGAAGTCCTTTTCCCACATGCCCCAAACCCTCTACCTAGGCCTGCTTGGCCTTTCCCCTACATGTACCAATCCAATATGGCTACCTCTAATCCAAGCCCAGAGAAGTATAAGGACAGAATAAAGACAGATGGTGGAGCTAGCCACCCTTTTTGGGTGACTAAAGTCACAGATCAGAAGCTGGGACTAGCTATGTTCCTACATGAACTCTAAGAGCCTGAGAATTCTAACTATAAACCCATCCTTCCAGGTCATTATAAAACTATGTTTATCAAAAAAATGCCATTATAATAAAGTGAAATGAGCCAACTTTCTGTTCATGAATTCCCCAGTGAATAATCAAGTTTAGTCTAAATGAAAAACCACATAAAAGTGACCCCAATGTTCAAATTAGAATTCCAACATTTTTCAACTAGAACAATATCTATTTTACCAGGGAAAAAATTAAATGGATGGCTATCTTGTTTCCTAATCATCAACTTGATTCATAATTTTTAGGTATTTGGATATAACTATGCACACCTTAATTTGTATTAGGGTGACCATCCATCTTAGATCTTCTAAGACAGGATTCCTGAAGCATTGGACTTTTAAGTTTTAAAATTGGGACACTCCCAGCCAAATCCATTTGGTTTGTCCATGACTTAGGGCTTTTCCTGGATGTGGGACCTTCATTGACAAAGCTAGGAGGAGATGGTCCCTCTGATTTGTTCTCATGAATGCCACACATATGAGGGGTGGGCCTGCAGTGACCATTTTCTCCTATGCACATAACTTCATGAAAACAAAAAGACCCATTCCGAGCCAGATTAATCTCAGCCACACATTAAAATGGGTTCAGTGACTATGAATGACATGTGGGCTTAAGATGCTTCATCACAGAAAGGGAACACACAAACACACTACCCCCACAAAGCTCTAGGAAGACCCAAGAACAACACATCAGCTAACACAGTAAATGTTGGGAATAGAAACAGAATTTGGGATGGGATCACAAGTAAATAGGTTAGGCCATAATGTAGAAAAGGCTCATTTTCCAGACTTATGGGTCCAACCACACTCACCAGCAAAACAATTAGGCCACAGTTAA
This sequence comes from Castor canadensis, assembly GCF_047511655.1. Taxonomy (NCBI): domain Eukaryota; kingdom Metazoa; phylum Chordata; class Mammalia; order Rodentia; family Castoridae; genus Castor; species Castor canadensis. The sequence goes on from NC_133398.1 coordinate 91,271,652, forward strand.
ACGTTCTGACAAGTACCATGTTTTCCTCTAACTTCATTTTGACAGAGACATGAGAAACACTGTCACTTTACTTTTGCTGTCAGTAATAATCAAATTCAGTGTAAGATTATGAAACTTTCTGCAAGACAACAGTAGTTTGTTTTCCCCCCCTTCTAAGCATACTGCACTATGTCTGATGAGGATCTACTTCCTATAATAAAATACTTCTCAGTGGGCACAGATTTCAGGAAGCCAGGCACGTAGATTGGGATGCACAGACCTAGGCAGACAGAAAAAAGCTGTAGCTTTCTTTGTTGACTTCTGGCAATAGCTGAATTTTGAAAACACCATGCCATTTTTAAGTCTAATTTCTAATTGGTTCCTTTCACTTAATTTAAATAAGCTTATTAAATACCTGCAGTTACAGACCCTTGTTGGAGGAATCCAGAACTAAAAGCTAAATAAGGCAAGGCAAGCACTGGTTATGAGCAAAAAAAAAAAAAAACTCTAGTGCAGAGAATGAAAGATGAATGAGTCGCATCTGACTTGAGTCATGCCCTTGTAGTGGGCATGTTTCCTTGAATAGTATATTCTAGTAACTTTCATCAAATAGGAAATATCTGATTCGGGCATCAAGAGCCCATCAAGCCCTAACACTTCATTCTGGAAAACCCTGGAATAAATTATGGGAATCTGGGCACTCTACTTAACCCACTGGCACGCTATGTTCTTATATCCCTCCACAGTGGGCTCACATGTCAAAGCCACAATTCCTCCACAACAAACAGAAAGTGAGGACCAGGTAACAATCTCTGCTGTCTTGTGGTCAAATTCTGTCTTCTGAAAAGGCTGACATGTCCTGAGGTGCTACATGTACTTTTGCTTTGTTCTTGACCTGAGGAATGTTATCAGGAATTATGGAAAAGGGGTCATGGGTCCAGAGCATGACAAAAGCACCCCAAATGAAAAGAACAACAGGAGTGAGTCACAGCCAGGACTCACTCCTGACAGAGCCAGAATAAACAGGCAATGGCTGAGCTTCTAAGAGAAGAGTCTTACAGCATGGAGGATTCCAAACACAAAAGACAAAACTACTTTTTTTCTTTTCTCATAGTATTAAATCAAAGCACTTCACCATCCTCTTAATTCCACGCTAAATTACCCAAAGTAACTTAGGGCTTTTTCATGTAGTTTCTGATCTTGGCTACACCTCATGAGTAAATCTTAGAACTTTATGTAAATCTCCATGAGTATATCTTATGACTTGTTAATGGTAAAACGCTATAGTTTAAGGAAAATAGTGAAAAGAGAGATAGCTATCTGACAGTAGGAGTCATTTGTATTCTGCCACCAAGATAAAAATAATGGTGAGGCCAGGAAAACACCTCTGTTTCCTTCCTTTACACTTTTAGTCTCCCTCTAATACCCTTAAAAGAAAGAAAAAGATTTTTTTCTTCAATTCTATTTGCAGACAATTTGTGTGATCTTGAAAAATGTTTCTAAGAGTTCCATATGATAAAGCAATAGCAAAGGATATACTCTCTTCAAATAAACCATCCTTGCTTTTAGTCAACAGCGCCTTCTAACGTAGGTGGGTCCTCCTCTTCCTCACTTTCTGAGAACCAGGCTGAACACAGAGCCTGATGATGCGGGGGGTTGGGATGTCTGGGTTTCATTTCTGCCTCAGCCACTAATTTGCTATGTAGCACTGGGATTCTCTTCCCTTTTTCTGTAACAAAGGAGTGTTCCATAGGATAGGAAAGGATAATAGCATTGGCTTTTGGCAACTCCTCAGGAGCTTTGGGAAGCATAATTAATTAACATTGTCCTCTTGAGATATAAAGAGCTATTTAAGTATAAATCTTAATTATCATGATTATTATGAGCCTACCGCCAAACCATACTCTTCTCAGTTATTTAAGACAGAAAAGCAGGTAGAACTATCTTTCACCCCCATGACAAGAAATGGTTCCTGACAAATGGCCAAGGCAACAGGTGCCAGGCACAGAGGATGTTACATTTTTTTAATTAATAATTCTGGGAGAAATTTCTTCTCTGATGTTCATTGGCTTAATCAGGCTGAATCTAAATCTGCCAGTTTGGGGCAATTCTAAGAGCTGCAGAGAGAACTCTAGTTCACCCAGACGTCATCAATCTTTTGATAAAACAGCACGGAAGACGCTGTGGGAAAAACTCTTCCAATATTTATAGTTTGTTCCTGACGCACATTTCACATAGAAGACAACTGCTCCTGAATTAGGAAGCATAAGTCACTAACTCCCACTGCTTGTGTGAATGAGCATTCTCGAGCTGTGACATTCTTCCTGAATGAGTGGGCCAGAGAGACACTCCTTATGCACTGCCTAGAGAATGGTAAGCTTCAAAACAAGGATATTTTATCATCTAGCGCTCTGCTCTGCGAAGTTTGTTCCAAGCCTGGAGAATGACATCACTTGCGTAATGACTTTGATAAGACAATCTACTCTCAATCAGCATGTTCACACTTATAGAAGTAGCTGGCCTTAAGAATGCTTGAACTTGTGCTATCTTATCAGAAGATGTTAACAGAGGCTCCAGGTTCCTTCTCCATGGAAAACTATTATGCAATCTCTCTGCCATTAATTTCTGCTTAAAATTCTGCTTAAGTAAGAAATCCTCATCACATACAATCTCCACTCAGTCTCCATGCACATTTTGCCTGTCCGTGAAGGTACTTCATGAACTTCTCTAAGTAGGATTGAATTCCAATCACAGCTACAGGGCGGATCAATTTCATCTTAGACAAGTCTTTATTTCTGTCTGTAAGCTAAATAGGATACATCAGAATATTTTGGAGAATCCTTAGATAAACCCATGCTTTATCCGTGTGCAATCACTGTCTCTACTTTTATTCCCTCTCCTAAGCCTCCATAAGCCATGTATTGAGTTCATCTTACTATCTGCCAGACCCAATTAGAAGGTATCATGCACATCATCTAGTCTCTGTTTTTATTACTGTTATGACTTGATATTGTCAGGGAGTCAGCAAACTCATCTTGATGAATGCTTGACCAGTTCCTCCAGGGATTTCACAGGTTCTGCTGGGCAGTACTCAAAGTGTGGTCTGTAGACCAACGGTATCAGCAGTATCCCAAAGTTAATTAGAAATGCCTTTTTCCAGACCCAACAAATCATAATCTGCAGAATTCCCTCAGGAATTCTGTTGATGCATTAAGGTTTAAGAAGCCCTGTTTACAGCTTGCTTTTTATCATAGTCAAAAGCACTGGGACTTTATGTCCCAGTGGGCATAAAGGATGACAATTTTTCAAAGAAACATAAAGCAATAAATAGATACTCAAATACTGACAACCATGTTATCTCTGGCCATAGTTGCAAAAAAAAAAAAAAAGTGTTATGGGTAAGGGCAGAAGATTGGTTTTGTTCCCAAAGATACTTCCAAAGGAGCATGTGGAAGAAAAAAAATCTCAGACACAAAAAAGAGCCACCTTTTTTGGGAACTAAACTTTGACTTCACTTTCTCCATAAAGGACATAGTGAAATGGCAGAGTCCTAGTGAGCCCACACTTTTTTTAATAGCACCAAGAGTAGTGAGAAACGAGTGCCTTCTCCATTATACCTCAGTGCCTACCTGAGAAGATGACAAGCGCCTACCTGTTGAGTATCAGGCCCTGCATCAGGCACTTCAGATTTGCTCAACTTCATGCCAAGCTTCTAAGTGGGCGCTAGAACCTTACACTTTAGCGAGAGAGAAAGCCACACTCTGAGGTATCAAGAAAATTGCTCAAGGCCATGTACATGGTTGAGATCTGAGACCGAAATCCAAAACCTGAACCCCTCCCAACCATGCCAAAAAGCACAGGCTACCTATGATTAAGATTCCAAGGTTAGACATCCAGTCAAAATAAGTCATTTAGACAATGACAAGTGACAAGAGTTTATATCGTTAAAAGTAAAATCTCAGAGGTCCCACATATTCCTCCTAATTTTCTCTGTTCAGTGGTTTCCTACAAAAAAGAAAACATTCAAAAGGGTCCCTTCATGCTCATTGCCTATTCTTTCCACATATCTGCAGCTGAGTTCTGCCTGATACTGGGACACAGACATCCCTGAGAATTCAAAGCTGATCCATAGAGCCAGGATGAAAGCAACCACAAAGGACCAGGGAGCAAGAATAAAAGGCTAACTGTTTCTCCACTTTTTGTCATTTTCTGGATGGTTGGAGTGTTGTCCTTTATTGGGAGGAAAGGCTGTGTTTTAGCCCCCAGTCTTTCTCCTCCCCTTGCCAGCTTCCTAAGAAGGAGAATCCATTTTGTCTTGAGCTTCGTAAACTGCTACAGGGGGTAGCCCAGTACCTTTTGTTTCTTAGACCTCCAAGAAAGAGCTGACATGTTGTTCAAAATCCTCATATTCTAGCACAGCAGAATGTTAAACCAGAGTCTTCCAGCCTCAGTAACTGACATCAAAGTGAAAGTGAGGCACTCAGAGGCAGAATTCACAAAGGAACTGGCTAAGAACTGGACCCATGTCCTTTGAAACATCTAATCATCTTGAGACTTGAAGAGGTCATAGGCAGAAAGAATAAGGATATATAAAGGAGTTTCTTTGGGGGAAGTGTTGCCATGCTACTCTCCCCCACAGAGGGCTTCCACAGAATCACTCTGAGAGCTTTCACTGTGTTCCCTGAAAGTGGAAGGCTCAGAGGACCAGGGATGGTAAAGTCAACTTGTAGCCGTGGGATGCAGGTGGCATTTGGTTCAACCTGCATACCCAGACATGTTAAGACAAGGAACTTTGACTGCTACCCGTGGACCATATGGGAGCAGCATGAGAAAAAGCCTCGTGGGGAATCTCAGCTCCTGGACCAACTGGAATAGCATAGGAACCCCAAGAGCACAAAGTTCCTTCCTGAAGAAAGGAAATATTTCCACCAGCTTGAGTAAAGATGTTGTTTGCTCATGTCATTGAAACTGCAGAGAGAATAATTTCCAAGAACCTACAAAGGTTCCTAGGGAAGAAAGTTCATGTTACAGCACTGAACAATTCCTAGGTCCCAAAAACCATCACCAAGCAAATTGCTCTCCATCACCCTCTTCTACCTGGGCAGCAGAGGGGCTGAAACCCCAGCAAACTGCAACCTACTTCATCCTGCTAGCCTGAACTTGGGGAGGAGAGAAGAGGAAATTGACCATGAGATTGCATTCAGAGTTTTGATTTCTCACTCAGCTGGGCCATGTTATTCTTTTTCTTTTTTTCTCTTTTGGTGGGACTAGGGCTTGAACTCAGGGCTTTGCACTTGCAAAGCAGGCATTCTACCACTTAAGCCCCACTTGCAGTTCATTTTTCTCTGGTTATTTTTTGGCTATAGGGGTCTAGCAAATTACTTGCCTGGGCTGGCCTTGATCAGCAATCTTCTTGATCTCAATCTCCCAAATAGCTAGGATTACAGGTATAAGCCACCAGTACTGGACGGGGACAGGTTATTTCTAAATGGAGATTCTGTCTACAGAATTGCCTAAGGTAACCAAACAACTGTCTGATTCTGAATCACAAGCAGAAAAATCTAGCATGGCGCAGAGCATTACCCATGGTAACTCATCAGGTATCTTTAAAAATAAGAAAAAAAAAACCAAAGTCCAATCTGAGAACCACTGAATCAGAATTGTGAAAGAATGTGTATTTAAGAATACAATAAAGTGGAATAGCAATAAAAAGTTCCCAGCTGATGTGCAAATAAGGGGTGGAGGGCTACTATGTTGGGAGCCAAGGAAATGAAAATGAGAAACAAAAATAAAATAAAACATGTGTCATGGTCCTAAGTTATGCTGTTCAGGGTGCTAGAAAACACTATAGTTCTCTAGATTTCATTTGGAAGATGAAAGTTGCCTTCAGTACTTTAAACAGTACCCCATGGTATCCAGAGTTGAGTTCAGTTCTTAAACACAAGATCCAAATTGATCAATGCAATGACTAGAGGCTGGGAAAGTCCTTTCTCTCTTTCTCAATGACTATCAAGATTTTCAGTAACTAACAGACAGGAAAGGCATCTAAAGATCAAATTATTCCTGTCCTTCCATGTTAACACTCCTACAGTGGTATCTACATGGTTATGGCACCCTCAAAAGATATTATATCATGACCCTGGCTTGCAAGGCTTCTCTCCTTGATATGTGTCTCACATCTGTACATCTTAGGAATGGCATCCCAAGCCTAGGCCAAAGCTCACTGCATATCCAGCTGCCCCATCCTTCCTCCAAGTGGAGCACAGGGCACCTGCCATTCACGCTGTGATTCCACACTACCTAGTAGCAAAGACAACTGGAACTATCATTATATTCAATCAATCCATCCTCTTCCATGTTCACCAAAATTTGTTGTAAGGAATTTTTGTTTATTTCCTTTTGGTTTCGCTTTGATTTTTTTCAATACTCTTCATTCTTTATCTTCAAAAAAACATTCCTGAGTAAATAACTATCCCTTGGAAATCTCAGTTCTAGGCTGAACAAAGGGCACAGCCTCTAAGGGACACCATGGCTGCCATGTTAATTCATTTGACTCTGCATAGAAAGCAACTGACTTCATGGTGAACCCAGACTGCCTGATTCATTGTAAATCAGGAAACTTGCAGTGAAAAAAGAAATTAAAAATCAAAGGTATCACATCAAAAACACTAGAATTAAAAGTAAACAAAACTTTTTGCTTAGTTTGGGTTTTTTTCTTTCTTCTTGAGACAGGGTTTCACAATATAGCCCACACTGACCTCAAACTCACAATCCTCCTGCCTCAGCTCCCAAGTGCTGGGATTACAGACAAGTACTACCGCCTCAAAGTAGAAACGTCTTATTAAAAAGATTTGTGAGGGCTAAACATCTTCCTCAATTACTATATGATGACAGTAGAAACACTGAAAGAATGTACAGCCAAACTTGACCTACTGTCCTTAACTTGGAATGTACTTTAGGGAAATGTTTTTCTTTCTTTTTTCCTATTTGTTTATCTTTCTTTTGTTTCTAAGAGAGGTAAGAGGTAAAGGAAGCAATTCTTTTAAAAGGTCATTATCTGAAAGGTATGGCTATGAATCTCATGAATATCCACAAGGATTACATCCCACAAGCCCAGCGAGGTCAATCTCTAATTGGTTTCACTGGTTTATGACCCACTAGGGCCATTTATATCCACTGTCACCCTGGGCCAAGTCTCTATCATTTCCACTTTCATCTATTACTCCTTAATAGCTTGCTTTTCAATAAATAGTTAAAGAGAAAAATGAATCAGAGCTTTTCTCAAAGCAGATACGTATGTATCTGTAATTTAAAGATCTAATAAAATGAATAAATGAGCAAGAAGAGGGAAAGGAAGAAGACAGAACAACTTTATAAAATTTACTTTAATTTTACTTTCTATGAGTAATTATTTCTTTAAAAAATAAGTATTTGAGAGACATCAAGTTATTATAATCCCAAAAAATAATTCTCTCCCAACACTAGCTAGGTTAAAGCTAACAGAAATGAACCATAGAAATGAGGTCACACAGATAACACAAGTTCAGTTCTACCAAATATTAATACCATGTAGAAATCTTCAAAAGAAAATACATCAAAATCCCATCTAAAATAGAAGGTACTGGCTTTACACTGTGCAGATATCAAAGGATGCACCCCTGCCTCTGACAGCTTTTAAACTCCAGACCTTCACCCTGAATCAAGTTTCACCCCCAACAGTTTCAAAAGGTTGTTGATGGTGAACAGTAATATATCAATGTCAATTTCTCCATTGTGATGAATGTATCACAGTGATGTAAGGTGTTAACACAGGAAAACTGGGTGGGGGTCCTGGAAACTTTCTGTGCTATCTTTGCAGCTTTTCTGTAAATCTAAAATTACTCACAAAAATTTTATTTAAGAACAAACAAAAAGCTGTTGTCCAAATTAGAGTTTCCAGATTTAGTTCTGAAGCTGTTGCTCCCAGAGACATGCAAGAAGTAATCTAGAGATTTACTACTGCAAACACAGCCAAGCAGCTAAACTCTTAATTAAGCGGAAGACTTAATGGGAATGACTGCAACAACCAGAGGTGTCTGGGTGTTGCGTCCAAACGTGGCTTGTTTTATGTGCTCCTGAAGGACTGTTTGTAAATCAGGCTTACATAATTCAAATCACATTTTGAATGCACTAAGAATGCTTGTGTATTTAAAAGAATGTTCAGTAAAATACCAGGGCAATAGAAAGCCCTTATGTAATGAGAATGATTGCATTCTTATTTACTGTATGGCCAAATGGGTTTGCATGGATCACCTTTGTCCATGTTACAGCTCTGTAAGCCTGTGCAAGTGTGCAAGAAGCTCCTTGTCTCAAATCTCCATGTTTCTATTTTCCCTTCCCTCTGTCAGGTCATCTCTGTGTGAGGGAGTCTGACTAACTCTCAGTTACTATGGTGAGAAGTTCTATCCATGTATAGGTCCCAACAGCCAAACACAGCCCTCACAATGGGCAACAAGACTGATCACATGAGAAAACTCTGCTAAAGAACAACATTTGAAGCAGATAAAGCCATGGCAGTTTTCCTGAGGTTCCTAGAGCTCACAGTGACTCTCTTACTTGTCACAGAGTGGACCCTAATGCTAGCCATACTTCCCTAACCTGACCACTGGTTGGTCAGATAGGTCCTATTACCAATGCTAGAAAACCAACTCAGGATCCAATGAAAGGATGGCTCAGCCCAGTCAGCATAGTTAAGCAAAATAGTCCAGGATATCAGTTTCTCATATATGAGTGAAAATTCAGGATTCTCCATTCCAAATGAATAAGAGGCAAGAAAATGGATGGAACTGGAGAACATCATCTTAAGTGAAGTTATCCAGGTTCAGAAGGCCAAAAGCCACATTTTGTTTCATATGTGGAATGTAGGCCTAACACAAATTCAGCAGTATTATGAAAAACAGACCATGCTAAGGGGAAGTCACACCTAAGAGGGGTAGGGTAAAAGAAGGAAACTAAGAAAAGGTGAATATGGTTGATGTACTCTCTATACAAGAATGAATATAGAATTTTTAAACCGGTTCAAACCACCATAAAAGAAAGAGATTAAGGTAGAAAGAAGAAAAATAGAGAAGATGAAACAATTGGGGTTTTAGGACATATATACATGGAAATGTCACAAGGAAACTTCCTTGTGTAGCTGTCTTTATCTTAAACAAGCAAAAAATGTCATTTCTTTCTTTTTCTTTTCTTTTTTTTTTCCACAAAGTTGGAAAACAGGAAAGTGGAACAAGTTCTGCCCAGGAGAAAGGGTTCACTACCAGTAGCAGGGGGAAGGTAGTGGGGAAAGAGTGTGGGAAGGTGATTACGGTGCAGGTACTGTGTACATATGTATGTAACTGCAAAAGTGGTACCTGCTGAAACTATTCCAGGAATGGGGGGATAAAGAAGAGTGGTGGAGGGGGTGAATTCAAGTATGGTATATTTGCTACATTGTAAGTACTTCTGTAAATGTCACAATGTACCCCCACCCAGCACAACAATTAAAAAGTGAGGGCATTAAAAAAAAGAAAAGAAATCTTAAATATATCCAAGCCAACCAAACACAGTTCATCTGCTTCTGATTTTTCATGAGTTTTGCCATTGTGGGTACAAAATCTCACTAAACACTGTGATGATGATGATGATGATAATAACAATAATAATAATAAATCTTTTCTCATGAACTACCTGAGCACACTAATTAGTAATCCTGTGTATCCAAAATTATTCATTCCCCTATCACCTTCTAGGAGTAGCACACATTCTTGCACCTTGACTTGGCATTGCCCCTATGACTTGCCTGGGTCAATGCCATACAGACAGCAGAGACAGTGCCCCAGCCCTACATGTGGGCCTCATGAAGCCCAGCACACTTCCAGCTGTCCTCTTATACCTGCCCTTGCCTCAAGAAGCAGCTCTTCTGTGTTGCTTCATCTTCTTCACCCTGCACCCCAGAATGGAAACATATGGAATAAAACCAGTCCAACTGATCTACAGATTAAGGAGCAAGACTAAATAATGATGTTTTAAGCCACAGAGGTGGGGGATAGTTCATTGTACACATGACTATGTCATTAGTTGAATAATATTCCCTATCTTCTCCCCACATGCAAAAAAGCATCAGGTACTCACCATCATCAATTCCAGGCCAGCCCATGAAGTGAGCAGAAATCTGTCTCTCATCCTTCCCATACTCATTCTTGGCTATCAGAGTGTAGTCCCCATTGTTCATGTGAGTGGGATTATCCAGCTGGAGGCAGCCATGGTACTCCGTATGATTGGTAACATGTATTTTAGTACAGATGTATTTGGACTCATTCAATATTGCCCCGTTATAGAACCACTGAAGCGCTGGTTTAGGGTTGCCTTTCACAGTGAATGGAATGCACCAGTGGTGGTCTGAGGTTGGAGATTCGAGAAATGTGATAGTTGGTGCAACTAAATTGAAAAAGAAAGAGTTAATAGCATCAGAAAGTCAGAATTCTCTCCATCTCCAGAATTCTGCGTCACTGCTAGGGGATTTTATTCAAGCATTGTTTGGTTTAAGAAGTCCCAGGACCAATAACTCTGGAATCCATCATTATTTTGCATCATCACCATCAGGTTGTTTTAACTCCTTACAGAGAGCTCAGAGAGGGACTCCTGCAGATCCATATATCACAGTCATTTTTCAATATTCAGTGCACATGAGAACTAGCTCCAAACAGATTCAAAAGATTTCTGCCACTGGAAAGGGCTCATATGATGCCTATTTTGGTTTCCCACATATATACTTTGATATTATGTAGATCCATCACCAGAGAATAATAAGGGCACTATTTTCACAGTACTTCTTTTCTAAAGAATCAAAATAACAATAAAAATTACTTTGCAAACTTTCCCTGAAGACTTGATCTCACATAGCTGAATTAAAACAAGATCAAGCTGATCGAAACAGCTTGAATGTTGTTATGAATGCCATTTGATTAGCATAAATTATGAGAAATTGATTTTTTTTACCACTTGTCAACGGCAAATACCCTTTAAAAGCATTGAATTACTTCAGTGCTACATACTACATACAATGTTTTGATCATTTAAATGCCTAAAGTCCAATATAAGGCTGAGAAAAACATACTAGAGGTTGTTTTAAGTGAATAGCACTTTATCCTCGGGGGGGACAAGATTATTAAGCAGTGTTTTTAAATAAAATGTTTATTCTGAATGAAGGCATTTAAAATCATTCATCATAACGCAGTGTGACACTGATAATTAGAAAGTTCTGGAAAAGAACTTCAAGACCTAACAGTATCACTGTTCAGGTGAAGAAACAAGTCCAATGAAGTTGAGAGTTGATCAAGGTTACTAAGAATCCAAGTCTTTTTATGCCTAATTCAATAGCTTCCACACACTGCCTCTTAATTGTTCATCACACAAATGGGGGAAGTTTAATGGCACTGAAGCCTGCTGACACACAAATACTTGGAGGAGGGTGCCTGCAATGTTTATCTCAGATGTTAATGTGCTTTATTGCTTCTACTCTTTTTTCATACTGAGGACTGAACACAGAGCCTTGCCCATGCTAGACAAATCCTCTATCACTTGAGCAATGCCCCAGACCACTTCTACTCTTTATCTAAACTTTGAAAAAGCAGATCAACTCTGCAAATCAGAATGAAAAGAACTCAAGCCCAAGTGTCTTTAACAGATAGAATATAATATGAAATTATCCTCTTTGTACTCAGGAAAATCATCCCATAATACTACCCCAAGGTGAAGCAGAGCTGGGAAAGAAACTTAATTCACTTTTAGAGTCCACAGAAAGATTTCCAGTTACCACTGAGATTCCTCACAGCTAAGCATGAGGAGTTACTAAACTCTGCCAATGCGTATTGTTACAGGGCCCTTCACTGTAAGTAATGCAATGTTACAAAATCTAAGTTTGCAAAGTTTGACTGTTTGCTTTCACAAATATTCCTCACAGGCCTTCCTAAAAAAGTTTTTGGAAAGCCAAACAGCTTTTAATGCATTGATTCCCTCTATAAAAATTCAATTTGGACACATTTGAGGGACTCTATATATTCATTACATAAAATAAGGTCATGCACGTGTAGATCCACATGTTTTTTAGGTGTATATTATAAACCAGCCACTATAAAGACCATGGGTGAGGGAGGGTCCACACTTACCTTCCCTCACCAACCCATACCCCATGCCCTGGGCCTACTTATTCCTTTCACCATGCTCAAATGACTTTCGGTGAGGTGTTGACTCAGGATATTAAATTGGAAGCTGGCTTACATGTTTGGGAGTAGCACTGACTTCAGGATCCCCTTTTGGTGAGAAATTGTAAGTCAAATAGTCACTGGACATAGTGGGTTCTGAGAGTAACAATGGATTATAGTTTGTGATTCAATCACTGGCTCCAACAACCACACAGTAAATGCAGGCTATGAGTGAGTGTTATCAGTATATGGAGACCAGCTATAACTACGTGTCTACATGTGTATAATTTGTACACATATTTACATACATGCACACTGATATTTTTCTCATGCAAATCCTAATCCAGACAGAGTAAAACCTCATTAATTTATACTGTGCAGCTCAGAATTTGTGATGGTGTAAAGTTTCTATGTGATTTTCACTGATACAGCTTCACGCTGAATCCCACAATCTAGAATTTTAAGACACGTTATTTATAATGCATAAAGCAATGCTCATATGCTTAACTAAGAAGCATTGACATCTTATATCTTAGCTTTACTGCTCACAGAAATGTAAAACAATAATAATAAAAGTTTTCCGCGGGTGATATTAATTTTCAATAGTTTAAATAGGACCCCTCCAACCTTCCCACAGAAACTTAACACCAAACTAACAAGGTTTAATTGTCTCAATGGAGCAATTCGGTGTTTCTGAACAGCCAGCAAATGCTTTAGGTATCACTACTTTAAAGCTTCCTGTTGCCTTCAGAGAGGAAAAAAAGATTTGAGAAACTGACTTATCAGAATATAAGGTTTACAAGAAGATAATTAGCTCAAAATAAGTTCTATTAGAAAAAGACAAGGACAGGCATAGGACACATGCACAAATGGAAAATGCTCAAAAGAAAGACAACGTGTGAGCCAGCAATATGAAGCAGAAAAGGAACAAGTGAAAAAGGATGACAACATTTCTTAGGTAAGTATGCACAAAACACTGCAATGTTCTCTTTGGAAACCAACTTAAGGAGCACCCAGAGTGCCTCAATGACAAACAAAAGAATGTCCACAACATTTGCTATTAGAAACATATGCTGGTCTGATTACGTACAGTGCACAGTGATGTTGACAGAATCTTGATCTTCTCCTACAAGATTTTCTGCCACACAAGAGATTTGCTTTCCACTGTCATCAGATGAAATATTAGTTATCCTTAAGGAGCCCTGTGTGTTGCTTGTTTCATTCTACAAATGAATTAAGAGACAAAAATAACCTTGATTAGGATTGATCCCAAAGTGACAAGATTTGGGGTTTCTTCTCCAACTAGAGAAAAATGTGTGTGGGGAGGTGCATGTGAGTGTGTGTGTAAAACATTAGATTCACAAAAGGGAAGTTATTTTATGTTTAGGTTTCAATCACTTAACATGTAAGGTTGACTTAATCCTGGGATTCCTACCCCCTTCCTCCAAGAGAGAAGATCACACGGATAGTGATTCTCCTAGCTCAGGATGACACAAAAAGCTTATTAGGAATACAAAGACTCTCCAATCTGTTCGGTGTAAATAATTAAAATGAAAACCTGCATTAGTCTTTGCTAATTAAGAATAAATGGAAAGCAAATTTACATGCATGAATACTTCATCATAAATTCTGTATGTGGGCCTATAAAATATTAACTGGTTATCACTACATTTAGTACAATCTCAGTTTGGAAATATTCTCATCTCTCTATTAAGACAGAGCTAAATCAGACTTACTGTATGTTTGGAAACCAAATTTCCAACATCCCAGTACATATTAGGAAGTGGATCGCCTGCCACACTGCAAAACAATGTGATAGACTGTCCTTCCTCCACAGTGAGGTTAGGTGCAGCCAAATTCACAGATGGCAAACCTATGGAATAAGAAAAGCACACAAAAACATATGCAAATGGTTAAATAAAGTCTCAAAGTAATAGCAATAAATTGAGAAGTCTTTATGCTGCAAAATCAATCATTTACTTTCTGAGACTGAAAAAGTGTCAAGTTGATAAGTTTAATAAATGTAATATGGACAAAAAGTGTACAGTAATTAGATTTGAACACAGATTATTACATTTCTTTAAAAGGTTATTGCAAGAAAAAAACCCTTGTACTTAAAAAAAAACACTAGCTCACAGAACTTTGAATTCCACCTCTTTCTGTTTTTTCAGCTGCTAATCCAGTTTTTTGTACATAAACAAGCACTGTGCCTATGGACTAACCTCTTATATCATTTATTTCCCCCTGCCTCCTCCCTTTACTTCTTTTTTAATAATCAAAAGAACAAAAGGATAAGATGCATCTATGTTTTCTCATAAATCTGGGGGGTTTTTTGCATTAAGTAACTCGTGAATTTAACCTACTATCAGACCCAGGGCTTCAAAGGGTCAGACTGTTGAAGAAAATGTAGTTTCAAAGCATTTTTCAAAGATGAAACTTGACACATCACAAGGTTAGGATGCCTCCAGATAATATGAATCACCATTAACTGTTATGAGCAAAGCTGGTCATTCCATTTGCAGCGTGAGGAAAAGTTAACACGAACACTTACTACAATGAAAGTTTCTTTTCTTTTTTATTTTGGAAACCCTAAACATATATTCGTTTTCAGAGGAAATTTTTAATAATTTTAAGTGTTTATAAACATTTTTTAACATTTCAGTGGAGTGTGGTTTTTATAGCCTTACATTTCAAAAGCTTTTAATTAATGCTATCACTTCATCAAAGTATCACTCCTATTGGGTATGTACACTACTTTTTACAGAGGAATCTGATTGCTTTTGTCAGAGGAAGAAACAACATAACAGGTCCTTCCAGTCAAACCAATGTCCTTCTTGACATCAGAAGCATTACTTGGGACTCTTCACCCTGAGAGCTGGGTCCCACATAACAATAATAGGTCATTAATTGAGAAGCAACCTGGTGATCAAATAAAGCAACTTGTCTCCAAAAACCATTAAATTGCAATTAACCCATCCATCTGACCCACTATCTTCACTTTGCCATGCATAAACACTTCTTTACGAAGTATCCCTTACTGACAAAGCCTTTTTTTTTTCAGTATTGGAGTTTGAACTGAAGGTCTACACCTTGAGCCACTCCAGCCTTTTTTTTTGTGTGTGATAGGTTTTGTTAAGATAGGGTCTCACAAACTATTTGCCTGGACTGAAAGCCATTGTTCTTTAATATTGAAATCAGACTAGAGCAAGATTTGTAGTATATGTCTCATGGTCTTCCCACCATTGAGAAAAGAACAGCCCAATCAAATCTGGCTTTGGGGAGCACCTCTTTGAAACTCTTCCTTCCTATAAGCATTCAATATATACCTATGCTACATCTTTCACAAGATTTCAAAGAACCCATAATACCCTTATATTTATGGGGCAATGAAGCACTCAACAATGGCCAAGAGACAGCACAGCAAATAGAAATGAGCCTAAACCCTAAACCTGGCTCATACTAAAGGATGGTCTTGGGTAATTCTCAATGTGTTCTTCTGTGACAATTATATTGCTATGTCTTGGTTTTTCTGTTTTAGCATTGTCTATGAACCTCCCACCATGTAAGAGAACTAGACCACTTACTTTCACACAGAGAAATCAGCTCCCCCATGTGCCCATACCTTTCTCAACACAGTTCTGTCTTTGCATCTTTCTACATGCTATGAAGTGATATTGTCTAATAGGAATATAAAGCTTATTATGGGTATATAAGTCTTATTGATACCTGTACCAGCTAAAATGTAATAGCACATTAAGATATGTGTCACAAAGAAAGGAGAAAAATGTCAATTCAGCTATGATGCAACGATTTCTTAGAGCTCTCTTTATTTGGATGTTGGATCTTCTGAACAGCCCATCTCATTTTTGAATTTTTTCTCTCCTATTTTCCACCTTTGTGTCTATTTGCTGTATCTACAGAGAAATTTCTTCAGAAATACCTTTCAAATCTTCTTTTCAGGTTTTTTAATTCCTCTGCCATACTTTTAGTTTCCAAGGCTCTTTTTCTTTCTTGAACATTCTTCTTTTACATAGAACCCTAGTTTTCTTTCACTGGTATAATATCTCTTCTGATCCTGAGATATTTTTGATGATTTCTTTTGATTTTTTTCCTTCTGTTGATATCAACTTTGTTTCTTGCAATTGTGGGTGGCTTTCCTTCCTCTTTATGATTGCTTTATGTTTGTCTTTCATATTATAACCTTTCCTCAAATATTTGAGGATTCTTGACTATTCACACATTTTATAGAATGTCTTGCTAGCTGGGTACCCATGGCTCATGTCGGTAATCCTAGCTAGTCAGAAAGGTAAGCATTTTGTCTTTAATTAATGAGGTCTATGAGTTGGAAATGTCAAATATATCTTTAAAAATTGCCCAATTCAATGTAGGCCTGGAATTTAAAGATTAAGTTCTTTTTGCTTGTTTGTTTTTGGTGGGTCTGGGGTTTGAATTCAGGGCTTCTGTTCGCAAAGCAACTCTCTACCACTTGGACCATACCTCCAGTCCATTTTACTCTGGTTATCCTCCAGATCTCAGCCTCTCAAGTAGCCAGGATTACAGGCATGAGCCACCAGCACCCAGCTAAGCTTAGGGTCTTCATCACTACAGTACACTACATCCCAGAGCTACATACATCCATGTTAGCACAGACCATAAATACCACAGCATATCCATGATCTAGAAATTTGGTTCATTTAAAAAATTATGTGTCTATTTTATGAAAGAAGGATGAATTTTCTTTATTTATCGAGAAATTGTATCACCCTGTCATAACAGTTTCCAAAGGAATCTGTACAAAATTGGCCAAGTCTAGATCTTTTAAATGTAAAGTCTTCCATAAATGAGTAAGCATCTGACTCATGTTAATTCTACAACGTTAATATGTTGGCCAAAGATTCAATAATGGAAAAAAGACAATCTGTACTTGAAATATCACTTGATGTTTAATTAGCACAATAAAAATGAACTGCAAAACATGAATAGCCAAGGCAGGGTTAACCACTTGCCATGCACTACTCCCTGGCTTAATAAGATTTGAAATCAGGACAAATGCAGAGCAAAGTCCAGCAATGCTTCCAAGAGCTGCTAGCACTAGCATGGTAAGATCCTAATTCTGAGCACCACAGCAGTCATCTTTACACACTGGGAATTTCACTGGACATGAGTGATGGCCTGCCTTGTGGACAGACAGACACTTCCAGGTCAGTGTCTCTTGATCTGGATTTATTCAGGAAGGACATACTCAACAGAAAAGATCAACAACACAGTTGAAAAGACTGACTTTCTTTAGGCAAAGGTTTCCCAAATTTTAAATGCTCATAGAAATCGTCAGAAGATCTTGTTTAAAAGAAAAAATATATATATATCTATGTGTATACATACATATTGCTTTTTTCCAGGAGATCTGGGTTAGGGCCCAGAGAGTTGTCATTTCTGACAAGCTCCCTATTCCATACACCACAGTTTGAGTAACAAGGGTTTAGACAATGAGTATTGGACAACTATTCCCTAGGCTTTTGTTTCTACAAATTTTTTCTTAAAATCGACAGGAGTATAGTCTAGTCTACCAAGCTTTCCCTAAAGTGTATTCTGAAGAGATCTAATTCCTTGAGATCCTGGAGGAATGGGGGGAAGAAAGAAATCCAAGATTTGAAAAAAATAAGAAGAAAAGAGAAAGAAAATCCTATAAGAAACTGGACATTCACAATGCAGATTGCCATATTAAAATATATGAGAAGTCCTGCTATAACTTTTTTTTTAAAAAACTTTTTTGTGTTTTTAAACACATTTAACTTCTATTTCTATTCCCCAAGATGATTTGAGTATATAGCCATTTGTTTGATGTCTTGCTGTGGCTTTGTTATTTCCCCTTGAAGCAATTGACTAAATATAAAACCCACACATATTTAAATCCAGATATAAAACACATTTACAGTTACCTATTTTTTTGATGACATTAATAGCTAATATTTACTGTGTATTTAATAGTGCTAGACTCCATCTCAAACATTTTCCATGTATTATTTTATTATTCATCCTAAAAATTCTAGGAAGTAAGGTGCCATTAATATCCGTATTTCCAGGTGAAGAAGTTAAACCTTAGCAATTATCATAACTAAGAGCTGAGGAGTTGGCACTCATCTATCCCACATCTGTCTGTCTGTGGTCTTGATAAGCACATCTGTGGCTACCTCTTTTGCAGGTGTCTCCCAAGCCTCTGTCCCCAGTCAGGAGCACTGCTTCTTGAGAGCTGACCATGTGACCTGGGTCCTCTGGTAATGAATTCAAAGACTATCACTTTCTAATAGTCGAGAAAAGCAAGTCTCTAGTCATTTTGGATTATTAACTAGAAGGGTCAAGTTTGGGTTTTATTTTTCAGTATTCACTAAGAAGTCAGGATTGTGTTCTTCTTCAGTTTATTTCAGTGATTCTGACTCTGTCTGTCCCAGGTTGGGTCATCATTCCAGGTTTGTAAAAACATTCAAGCCAACTAGGATTTTTGTCTACCCTGTGTCTTCTTTCACTTCTATTTGTGCATGCTTAAAGAACTTAGAACAAATGAATACTTAACCTCTCAGTTCTTTCTCTGCAGAATATTAAAAGTATATAAACCTTTCCCTCTACCCTTCATGACATGTCTTCTAATTTCTTTGTCTCCTCAACCAGGAATGAAGCCAGAATGAGCCTGACCTATTTAGAAGTGACTGATTTACACCTGGTTGCAAAAATGACAGAAAATTAGCAAAATGACTTTGCAAGCTCAAATTGGAAATTGTCCTTCTAACCTTATGTGAGCCACTTCACGACAGTGACAGCTACCATAATACTTCTAAACACAAAAATTTAAACAGCAGCTGACAGACTTTAAAAAAAAAAGCTTCACTTGGCATTCTAAAAAGATAAAGAAAATCAATGTTGCACTCCATGGTTTGCTTTATTTTAAGAGATAAAATCTGATCTCTAATAAAATTAAAGCAACACAATACATTAAAGTAGACTTGATGCTTTCCAGGAAGAAAATAATAAACCCAGTTAAGATGTTATACCAGTCTAACATCCACACAGAGCACTAGAGTAGCATTTTCTTTTAACGTTAACAACATAGAATTACTACCAGCCTATTTTCCTGGTTAAAGAAAGGAATATATACAAATATGCTAAACAGACATGTATGCCAAAAACTATGGCAGATGTCAAAAGTAAATCTTAAAAATAAATCGTTAGCCGGGTGCCAGTGGCTCACACCTCTTATCCTAGCTACTCAGGAGGCAGAGATCAAGGGCATTGTGATTTGAAGCCAGCCTCGAGCAAAGAGTTTGTAAGACCCTATTTCAAAAATACCCAATAGGAAAAAGGGCTGGCAGAGTGGCTCAAGTGGTAGAGTGCCCGCCTAGCAAGCATGAAACCCTGAGTTCAAAGCCCAGTACCACCAAAAAATAAAATAAAATAAAAATAAATCATCAAAATCAATTTAATTCAAGGAAGTAGGCCTCTCCTCCTAGACACCTGTGGGCCTTCCATGACCTCACTATTATAGTCATACATATTTCATAAGACTTAAGGAGTCACACCACTAAAAGTTGTAAAAGTAGAGCATTGAAATTGTCATAATAAATAACAAGGAAACAAAGGCACGTCTGATACTAATCCATTGGACAGCTGAGAGTGTTTTCTACAGTAGCTACAGTTCTCAACCATCAAGTGAACTGGCACCTTACATTCACTGTGGGGCCACCTGCCTCTACAGTAACTAGTTGCTAGTGAAATGGGTTAAGGAATTGTTTTGATATGACCCAGAGGAATACTACCTTTTTTAAATGTATTTGTCATCTTTTTAGAACAGAGCGTTTCACCCACTGTTAACAATGCCTGAAAAACCTCTCCTCCAGATAAGATTTAAACCATCATTATAGAATTAAAATTTTGAAGTATAAAGGTCACTGCTTCTTAATAATCCCATCCACCCA
Organism: Castor canadensis; assembly: GCF_047511655.1. Classification (NCBI taxonomy): domain Eukaryota; kingdom Metazoa; phylum Chordata; class Mammalia; order Rodentia; family Castoridae; genus Castor; species Castor canadensis. The sequence continues at coordinate 91,291,819 of NC_133398.1, forward strand.
GGGGAGATAACTGAGAAGCTTATACTGCAAAAAGACCCACCAAGTGTGCAGGAATTGAGCATTTTTTAAACACTAGGAGACACATAATTTCATCAAAAACACTAAAAGGAAAACAGGACCATTTTTATAAGGAATGATGAATCAGCACAAGCCAACAAAATTACCTTTCCTCATTAGCACTTGTGTGACCCCCTTTCAGTCTTCAAAACCACCATTCATAGCACCACTTTATTCCAGCTAATGTGGAAATTGTATAAATATGTTTTGTTGCTTTGCAATTAACAAAGTTTTTCTAAGGTTTAAAAATACCTTGTGGGGAAACAGACTACAATTTGTTTCACAGCATGAATAAATTTACAGTCATTCATGGTGGGTGGAGACTGTTAGAAAAATATTGTGAGAATTTTGGCTGTTAATAGGAATGGTGCAGTTAAACCTCCCAGCTTCATGTACCACATTCGATTAATCTCTAAGGAGTTAGTAAAAAAAGAAGAAAGGAGACTATCTTAAAATGAAATGAGGAGCTGGGTATGGTGGTGCATGCCTGTAATTCCAGCTATTCTGGAGGCAGAGATCAGAAGAATCATGGTTCAAAGTTATTCCAGGCAAAAAGTTAGCAAGAACCCCTATGAACAAGGACTTGGAGGTACAGTCTTGCATCCCAGCTGCTAGGGAGGCATAAGTAGAGGAATAAGGTCCAGGCCCTACCCTGAGAATCTTCCTGAAAAAAGGCAACATATACATACACACACAATAAGGAGAATAAGGACAGAGATGTCAAAGGAGATTGAAAATGCTAAAATACGGGATAAGTTGGCTAGAGTAATGTTTAAGTTGTTTTAAATTGACTGAAACATTCACACCATTCTATGAGAAACCTGATCCAATCTGATCATTAATATAATATGATTCATAAATTTATCAATTGATCAACTCATCAAACATTGATCAAAGGTCTATTATGTTCAAGGGAGTATACTGAGCATTATGGAAGACACATGTTTGCATGAAGCAGTAGAGAAGCTGTTCTTAACATAATACTTATATGGTGAAGGGTTGAGGGGAGCACTGAAGGAAAACCTACACTTCAAAGGGAACGTCCCAACACCCCTCTCTTCTAGTGAAAGGAAGAGTATCAGTGACAAACTAAATGCAATGGCCATGGTCACCAGCAAACTATTGGTGTAGAATGATGGCACATGACAAAGCCATACTCTCAGCCAATTCCAAGTTAGCAAAAAAGTTTCATTAAAAAATCAGTTGGCAGAGTGGCTCAAGTGGTAGAGTGCCTGCCTAGCAAGCATGAGGCCTTGAATTCAAACCCCAGTACTGCCAAAATACTCTTCCATATGGAAAGAAGATGAAGTCCATTAATCTGTAACTTAAACACAACATATGTGTTTTTAAAACACATCTAGAAGAACAAATTGACCATGAATCCATTTTTTAAGCAAGGTATCTGATTTCCCCCCCCTTTGGCAGTATGGGATTTGAACTCAGGGCCTCACATTACTAGGCAGGCACTCTCCCTCTTGTACTACTCTGCCAGGCCTTTCTTGTTGGTTATTTTTGAGATAGAGTCTCCTTTATGCCCAGGCCATCCTGGGCTGCAGCCCTCTTATTTACACTTCCCAGCAGGATGATAGGAACACACCACCACGTCTAGTCATTAGTTGAGATGGAGGAGGGTGCGGGCAGGGGGGAGTCTCACAAACATTTTTGCCTAGACTGGCCTCAAATCTCCTTCCTCTCCATCTCTGCCTCTCAAGTAGCTATGATTTTAGACTAGAGCCACTTCTCCTGGCAAGACATTTAATTTGAAGATGTTAGAATGTTATTATTATCTGGTTTCTTCAACATGGAATTTCAGAGGAAGATTTGAAATTCAACACTCTGTCATAATTTTTTGCTCAATTGTCTAACTTCTTTTAAAAGAGCCAAAGTTGGGAGCCCATGATGAAGAAAATTAATACATTACTAAGTCTCAAACTGAAACCTTCCACCTCTCATCCCAAATCTCTAGGAAAACATAAAATACTTCTCAAAAATCCAGAACCATGTTGAAAAATTAGAGAGCATATATTGATGAATAAGAAACTGTGAGGATGCTGGAGCAAGAGAAAACAGGAACAGAAGTAAGGAAAGCAGTGGGGCTCCTTTTTGAAGGAGGCTTTAGGCTGAGCCAAAACTAGAGAGGAAAAGATTGCAGAATAGGCAAGTCACAAGTGACAGGTAAGAAAACTTCCAGAGACCCCCTTCCTGCCCTCCCACCTTGGGCATGCATTCAAAACAGCTGTAGAAAAGCAGTCAGTGAGGAGACTTCACAGGAGAAAACTAGTTATACCATTTGCTGGTGATGGCACCTAGGGCTCCAAGGGTCACCAGCACAGGAAAGTGTGTGTCACTCAGAAGACTAATCACTGGAGATGGTGAAAATTATAAATCAATGGCTGAGAGGAAAAAATTCAGAAGCAGGAGAAATAGCCAAATAGCAAAGTAGTGAGAGAACAAATTCTCTCATAATGCAAGCAGAAGAAGACAAGGATACATGGAAATTCTTAAAGAAGCACTGAGAGGATGCAACCATAAGTAAATATCTCCATCCAATGAGAATTCCTGGATGAAAAGTAAATGGAAAGAAAACACAAAGTAAACCAATAAGAACACTTTTCCAGAACAAAAGACATGAACAAGGGCGCCCCTTGTGCCAAAGAGAATTAAAAAAATAATTCCCACACTCACTTTGTGGTGAAATTTAATAAAATGTATAAGAGGAAAAACCTCAAAACTTCTAGAAGAGAAAGAAAAGTCTAAGTTACCTGACCAAAAAAATAAGCATCAAACTGACCTCAGCAACACTGACAATAAAAAGAAGGTGGCACAATATGTACAAAGTTCTAAGTGTTTTGAACTTGGAATGTTTGCTCAACCAATTACATCAACAAGGAAAAGATACAGGCTGATTTTCCACCACATAAAAAGTTGGAGACTTTATTTTTTCAATTTCTCTGAAAGAAATATTAATAGACACACATCAGCAAAAGGCAAAAATCACTTTAAGGGAAGCCCTAGGGCACAAGAGTCAATGATCTACAAAAATCATTATTTTTCAAGAAAATTAGGTAATAACCTAGCAACAAAATCCCAGACCACATCAAGCTGAGGGATGGATGGAAGAAATACAGGGTAGTGAAAGTGTCATGTCCTGTCTTTGGGTGTTATCTCTAGATACCTGCAGAAAATATGTGTTGAATGGGGAACCAATGGCTCATACCTGTAATCCTAGCAATTTGGGAGGCTGAGATTGGGAGGATCTCAGTTGGAGGCCAGCCCTAGCAAATAGTTTGCAACACCTCACCTCCAAAAAATAACAAGAGTAAAATGGACTGAAAGTATGGCTTAAGCATAAGAGCCTGCTTTGTGAATACAAAAACCCTGATTTCAAATCCCAGTCCCACATATATACATGAAATTTGTGTAGTAAACATTTTGTCTTTATATATTTTTCCAAAAGAACGGAAATATAATTTACAACTTTCAAACAACTAAGAAAAAAACACATGAAGAAAGAACATGTCAATGAAAATAAAGAAAACACCAGAAAAATGAGCAAAGGTAGGCAATTCACTAAAGCACAAACACAATTCAATAAGCATATTAGGTACTCAATAGCAATCAAGAAAATACAAACTGAAAAAGCAATGACAACATTTTTTAGAGAGACAAAACTAAGAACTTTGCCAATATTGAGGTATAACTTGCTAGAGTGGCTAAAAATGGATGTAGCCAAATTTTAATGCAGAAACCATGTAAACTAAAAAATTCTGCTTCCTCTTATATACTCTAGAAAAATCTATGCACTTGTACACAGGTGCAAAGAGCATGAATAAGGATATTTGTGGAAACATTACTGTAATAATAAAATATGAGAAATAAGCAAAATGCCCACCAACAGGGGATGGGTGGGAATGCCCACCAATTACATTTGATGTAATTAAGATATATTCTACCATGAATATTATGGCAATGGTTAAAAAGAATGTGATAGATCCTTGACTACCAATCTGAGTTGATCATGAATGAGGAAAAAACAAGCATTACGTATAATATAGGAAATTATTTTTATAACAAAACTTACCAATATTATTTGCATGATTACAAATTAGTAAAAACACTGAAAGAAAATAAAAACTAATGGGGAAAAACAAAACATTTGCAGAAGACAAAAGTGATGGGAAAACAAGTGTGTTACTTCACCTGACACAGTCTAAAAAAGTTTTTTGAAAAGCATTATTGAGATTGAAATGAATTATGAATTTAGTACGAGTGTAACTGTTCAGTCTTAATCAATCAAGCCTATGTCTTCATGAGAGTGGATTGAAAAATCTCACTCTCACACACATATTCCACTGAAGATTTGTAAGAAAAAGAAATAGAAATTGTTGAAAATAGACAAATTAAGAAAAATGAGTACCAATTCACTTCCTAAACCCCATCTATCTAAATCACAATTTTGCCAATAATACACAAGCTGAGATGCACCACTGAAATGTTATCAAGACAATGTGGCCAAAAATTAGCATTGAAAAAGTAGAATAGATTTCAGAGGAGGGCAAAGCAAATGTTTGTTCAGAGGTAGCGTGTGACATGAGAGCAGGAGTCAGATGCTCTCTCTTCCTCTCAGTGTCTGCTGGACTAGTGTGGTCACAACAGTCATGGGAATTGAGGAGCTGGCCAAATGGCCAGGTGACTTGACATTGAATCTCTTGTCTTTCTAGGCAGCTTCTGTCAGTGGTACAAATGTGTACCAGAACAGAAAACAGTAATTCTTTCTTTAATTGGGAAAAGATACACATCAAAAGCTGGGTTTTTAAAAAGTGTTGACTGGCAAAAAAAAAAATGCCAAAAGAAGTTATCAAGAGAACAAAGACTGATTCCCCAATTATGAGACTAAAGCACTCTATATGTGGCAGAAAAATCTGTGGGAAGGATAGGTTGCTCTCTTCTGTGGTCCTACCAGGTCAGAAAAAACAAACAAACACATGTTTATTTTTTAATTACACTAAGAGTAGAGTAAACAGCAACTATATTTTTTCTTAAATAAAAATGCACCTCAAATAGGGTCCCCTGAAAATGGAGAATCAATTGTGTTTGGTTAATACACAGTCACTGTGGACAAGAGGAGAGTGTTAACATGGTGTTCTGCTCTATCACTAACCACTAGGCAAGATCACACATAATTGTTTGTGTAGTTGTGAACTGGTTGACTAACTGATTAAAATCCCAATGAAGGAATAATATACATATGCGGGTATCATAGAGGTATGTCACAGAGTAGTAAAATCCTAGCCAGAGAACTTTGATTTTCCTTCCTTGCAGCATGGTAACGCTCACATAGAACTGTGATTTTGCCATACGGTGCCCTTTTAAATTCTGAAGATAGAAATGCTGAGATGAGTGGGGGACAACAGTAAGTGGGAGATCCTGAACCCAGACATGGGGACAAGCAGGTGTAAGGACAGACGTGGGGCACTGCACCAAAACATACAGACATCTGGCAGTAAGATAAGTTTAAGGGAATGTGCTCAACTCAATCCCTTTTGTTTGCACTGCCAGGACATTTGTTCCATCCTGAGGTCCTTCCCTCTACATGTGTATGTGACTGGTGAAGAGTCACACTCTTAGCAGTTCGGATGGATAGATGGATGGATGGGTGGATAGATGGATGGATGGGTGGATAGATGGATGGATGGATGGATAGATGGATGGATGGATGGGTGGATGGATGGATGGGTGGATAGATGGATGGATGGGTGGATAGATGGATGAACAAATGAACAAAGGGATAAATTATGTACTTTTTCTCTGTGCACTTTCAAGCCAGTCATTCAGAATTAATGTATTTACAAAGAATACTCAGTAAAGTTGCTCTCAGCTGACATCTCCACAATGCACACAAATGTCTGATTCACCGGAGACATCTACAGCACACTGTATAAAATCTGGGTAGTGGTAATCTTCCCAGACTCTCCACCACACTAAGGCAATTAGAATAATTAATAGCAACTAGAATGCATTGATTTAAAAATAAATTACCACAATTGGGTATCTGCAGGTTTGCCAGGGGAATATTCTTGCTGCTTTCATTTAGGCAGTACAAATCCTGAGCTTCTGGACTGGATTTTGTCTCTTGGAGAGTCTTGATCCACATAATATCACAGGAGCATGTAAATGGGTTGCCCACCAGGATCCTACATGGAACAAAAATGAAACCCGATCAGGATCCCTTTTCAGTTTTAGCTGTACTAGTGTTTATGAAAGACTACACAGAACACTGTGAATTCTTTTTAGCCAACAACCTTTCCATTTTCAAAGCATGACAGTACTTACTATTCATTCATTTATCTAATAATTACTGAACTGCTGTTATGTGAAAACACTGTAGAGGTTAAAGCAAGCAAAGGGATGCTAAACCTTGCAGAATACTAGGGAAAACAAGACATGAACAGAAAATCCTATAATATAGGATAGCAGAGAATATCTTGTAACCTGGGGGAAATAAGGCACCACAACAAGTTTATTGTGGCTGTTATACAGTTATTAAGAAGGACTTAAGTGAAGATGCCAACAAGTTTTCAGAAACACTAACATTTATCTCTGACAAAGCCAGAGACTTAAGAGTTGTCATAGAGAAAGCTCCAACTTCAGTGGGAAGCAGAATCATTTTATCTCAATTTAAAATGAGATTATAAGTAGAAATCTAAGATTGGGGTGTGAGAGGTAGGAGGTTGGCTCTCCCAGCTTTCTGCATTATGTAACCAGAGTCCATTTCATTCATGCAAGAGAGTTGAGAGGGAGAAGCTGGAAGGAAGGAGACTATAGACCTCCTACACACACACACACACACACACACTGAGCTCCAGACCCAGACTGAGCTGCTTCACCCCCTATGGGAAGATTTGCAAAGCAAAAGCAACCCACCATCCTGACCTCAACCATGCTGCCTGGACTCATGTGGCCTGCCATGGGTGAAAGAAGAAGTGGTCAAGAGGAAAATAAAAACCACAGGGAAAAAATCTTTAAATGCTTATTTATAATACTCAGTAGCCCATTTGAGCTGAATTCCATTTATGGTAATGATCCTTTAAATGAGGCCATTTAAAATCGTTACCTAGACTGACTGGCATTAACCACAATACTTAAGATTTCTTGAGGACAGGTCCTGGGTTTTACAACATCACTTACTCCTGTGGTTTTCTGGTTGGATTCTAGGAAATCTCAGGATCCCTGGAGTCTCTTCTGGTAGTTTCTTTGGGGAAAATGTGGTTATGATAGACTGGTTTAATTTGTGTCTGCTTGATCTCCGCTAACTATCTCGCCAATATTAAAACAGAATTTGCTGCTATGAGATATATAGCATTATGCAGACGAGAACCACAATCAGTAATCCAAGATGTTTCCTAGAGTTCTGAGTACATGGAAAACTAAAGTCTTTTTTAAAAGAGGGCATAACTAAGGCAGTAGAATGGATAAAGAACGGAAGGAATGCTTAAATTATGATATAGCAACGTTCATATCACCACACAACACTGCACACAGCTGGCTCCTTCCTCTAGCCCACTGTGCAGACTCCTTTCACAGTAATTATTATAGCACATTACACTGAAAGAACAGAATCCTTGACACAGAAACTTTTCTCCTTATATCCCCACGGTCTAGGTATTCTGATATATGAGGCACATGATTAATGAATTGATTAAATGTGCTGTAGGGAAAATATTGAGGCATGAATATGAAATCAAAACTCTATTTTCTAATCCTTTCAGGAAATGCTCAACATTTTTCCACTGGTGCCTTACTTGACATCACACATCTCCCCTTAGTTTTCATGTCTATTCTTGTGTTGGAAATGCAAAAGGGCACAGAAAGACAAATGTCACATAATCTCACTCACATGATAGAGCTGAGTAAATTGTCTTCATAGAAATAGGGTGTAGAACAGTGGCTAGCAGAGATTGAGCAGAGTAGTAGGGAAGGGTGATAGTTGATGGCTGGGTATAAAACTATAGTTAGGCAAAAGGAGTAATTTGTAGTGTTCTATTGCATAGTAGAGTGATTATGGTCAACAATCATTAATATTTCAAAATAGCAAGAATAAAGGATTGTGAATGTTCCCAACAAAAAGAAACAGTAAACATTTAAAATGATGGATATGCCAATTATCCTGATTTGATCATTATACATTATATAATATATATCAAAATATCATACTACCCCATATATGTACTACTATTAAATATCAATTTTAAATAAATCTTACAAAAGAAACACAAGTTTTTTCAACTCCCTCAACTCAATTTATTCCAAATAATTGCCAATTTCCAAGACTTCTACATATAGGCCCCATTCCTAACTAGTGGCATCTTCCAGTCCACACAATTTCTTTGGGAACAGATGGACTTTCATAAAAAGATACCCCATGATTCAAACAACACCCAGTTTAAACAAAGCCTCTTCCTGATCTTAAAGGCCATGACCTCTGGGCCCACATGTGCCATACAAAGGCTCTGCCTTAGGGCTCTTTTGAGCACCTTACTGCAGGATTGACAGCAGTTCATATTTGCTTCATAGTGATAAGACTGAGCACACTTGGAAATACTGGCTGTTAGTCATCAATACATTTCAATGCTTTTCCTATCATTCTACAACAGAGGAAATTAAGACATAAGGATAAATATTGAACACAGTGGCTGGCCTCAATGAAAAGCTCACAAAGATGGGTGGGTGGGTAAGGAGAACAACCTCTCTCCCAACATTCACTATACTCAAGCTGACACTGTAGTGGATGGAGTTTTGTTCTCATTATTCCCTCTTTCATGAGTTTGCTTTACTTTAGGGCTGGATGTAACAGACAGCAAACATTCTATATGATATAAAGCCTTTTTAATGTAAAGCCCCTGCTTTTTCTCTTTTCTCTCTATTAGAAAATAAATTATTCATGTAAAACCCACATTCATACTTATCATCAGTGATATATTACCACTCAGATTCCTGTTTTGTGATCACTGAATCATGTTCTCATGAGGGAATAAGAGAACAAGAGGACAAAACTTGAGAAACCATTTTTCAGAAATTTTGATATAAACATAAACTTGCAACAGCACTCATTTTAAAAAATGCTCAATTACCCTTTCTTTGAAAAAATTCTCCCAAATGCCATCATTACTTACAGCTCAGACAAGTCAAGGTGACGGAAATGTTTCCTAGACAAACTCGTCAGCTTATTTCGGGTGAAATTGCTGAAAGAAATCAAATACATTAAGTGTGAATTTAAAATGTTACAATTTAGGAACAATGTGTTCAAATAGAGACTTTGTTTTCAAAATATAATTCTATTTTATCACAGTATATGTTTTAACTTAGATCCAATCATCTCTTTCTTTCACCTTAAACTATAGCTTCTTTTTTTCCCCTTGCCTTTCCTACAGTCTTTGCTTATTGGGAAGGGGGAAAACTTTTTCATAGCATCTATTTTATTTTCTCTGTTTTACCCCAAAGCTTATGTTTCATATGTTTATTGATAGTCAAATTATATGTCCCATAGAGATACCGATCCTTTGAACAATTAGTAGGAAGATATGTAAAATACAATACAATTTAAAAATATAAACTCACTAGAGAAAAAAAGATACTTTAAAACTAAACAGCATCATGAATATTTTGAGGTTATGTGGCATACAAAGCTTGAATAGTAGTGGAAATGTCTTTATAGGAAAGAACATACCTACTGATACTGATATTCTGCTGAGGCTGTTTATATATATGACCTAGATAAGTGAATGATTCCATGATGAGAACAAGGAAAAAAAATCAGATAATAAAGAATATGGCAGATTTTATCTTGAACTAGTCTAGCAACATACTATCTTGACATTTGAACCAACCAATGAAAAGATGGCATATTTGTGGTTTAAAAAAAATAATGACTTTTCTGGCATGTTCCAGATACACAGTTTTATTGAACAGATGGGAGTTTCCAAAGAACAGGGCCATGAGACCTTGGGATGGGAAACTCTCAACCATTGTCCTGGCAGCTGATTCACTCTATGGATTTGTTTAGTGTTTGAATTTACTTAAAGTATGCCCAAGACTTGAGCCTCTAGACATGAGTTTAATAAGTAATATGAATGTAAGACGAACATCAGCTTTTACAAAAAACAGACAAGATCTTGATCAACTGGAGGAAACCCATAAGTTTCTTAATGTCTCCTTCCTGCTCAGGAAAGCAAGAGCCTGACTGAGAATTGGATGAAGCATGAGCTCTGATGATGACAATAATCTTGGCCCCATACCTGAGGCCAGTCTGTTGTGTTAGCATTGGTGGAAGTGTCCTGGTGTGTCTGACCAGTCACCTTCAGAGAGGGATTAAAGCCCAAAGCTAGTGCATGAGCTAGCGCTAGTCAATTGATGAATGAGAGCATAGCTCTGAAATGGATGTCTCCTAATTTGAGGTTGTGTGTGTATATCCAGAGGATTTCCTCCACTCACATCTCCAGTCATTGGAACCCCTCCCTAAGCCAGGATACGCCTGCTCTCTACACTTGTATCCTCTCTTTTCACATGAGTGGAAAGTGCTCCTCCACATGAAAATACAATCCCCCGCAAAGTTGTAAAATGTGCCCACATAAATCTTTTCTTTTGGAGTTTGAATTAAGAAAGGTTTCACTGGAGCAGAATACATTGAAAAGTCAGTCTGCTGTCTCTTTCACAGTCTTTAAGGCTCAAGTGTTTTCACCTTCACCAGAAATCCCCATCCTACTAAAAACAAGGAAAAAAGAAAAACCCCTGCTCTCTTCCTCTGAAAGAGAGAGAGCAAGAAGGAGAAAACGTGCACAGGTTCTCCCTCTCAACTCTTAGCTGCCTGGCCTGAGAGCAGCTGCCTCTGTGTGGCTGCCAGCAGCACAGCACAGAGCAGGGTTATGGGCCAAAGAACAAGATGAATTTTATGAACCATACTGAGTATTGAGGCCAAAAGCCAAAAAGGAGGAAGAGGGAAGGGGGGAAAAAATCAACAATCCTCTTACTGTTTGATTACAGAACTTTGCTAAGGAGCTAATTAGCACTGCTGCAAAGCCCCTGGAAAATACAAATACTGGCTTTTCTCACAGTGCCCGGGTTCTTAAGGGCCGGTCAGGAATTAAAGGCACCAAGAAATAGACGCAGAGACCAGTCATTGGGGCTCTGGACAGTCACCATGTGATCTAATGTGTACTGGGTGGGGGAGGGGTAGTGCTGGAGCACAAGAGAGGATCCAATTTGAATTCTCTTAAAACCCAGAGTGAATATACTGATTTTGTACACATTTTTGCATTGTTGGGGAAACTCAGAGACATGATCAGTATATTCCAGAAATAGAGAAGCAGCTTTTAACACACATTTCTTTGTCAGCTCCCTTGTACCCCACTGTGTTGATAACTGAGGTAAGAAAGCATTTACATATTGAAAATCAGGGGAGAACAAGCCAGTCCCCAGGGTCATCAGTGATAAGTAGAGACTGGGATTAACATCAAGAAAGGCTCAAACTGATTTCCTTCTCCCTCCCTGCCATTCTCAGAAGCAAACTACTTGATTTAATTTCACATTTTGACAAATAAGAGCTTCTCACATCATGGGGATACATAAGCTGACACCTGATATCTGACCATTTCTTCATGACTGCCTGAATATTTGCCTAATTTCACTCCTTCTTACCATTTGATGATAGCCACAAATATCAATAGAGTTTTTGCAGTTTGATCAATGATTGCTTCCCAACTACTGTTTTGTAAGGAAGTTATATAGGATATATACATTTCTTAGTTTCATATTTTAGGGGTGTATATTGAGCTTTAGATAAGCTGTGCAGTACACCTAGAACATTCTTCAAATTGTTCCACCATATATCAACCCCCAAAATATACAAGATCTATTAATAAAACTATAATTAACCATAGCTCACTGTTCAAATCACAACATTAGAGAACTGATGTGATAACACAGTCAGTGAAATATGGTTGTTGAGTAATTTGAGTCTAAGGTCAGCTGTAATGAAAATACCAGAGTTTAACCATTGAGGTCATTAATTACATTTCAATGATTGCATTAGAGCATTTTGCCTTTTTCTTCTATCCCACTTCTCTCTTGTTTATGCTATCAAGGCCTACGCAGACATCAGATCTGTACAGGCAAACTGACTGCAAAGAGTATGCCAAAAAGCATTTAAATGAAATGTGTTAATAACGTTCCCTTAGAGTTTTATCATGTTTTGCAGAATGCTTTATATCTTAATTGTACAGACTTTATTTTTAAAGTGACTTCATCATTCATGCCACCTATAAAATATGAAGTCGTGATGTTGGCTTTATGAGATTAAGATTTTCCACAATATCAAGCCAATTCCATTCAGTAGCCAGGCAATCAACGCTAAGAAAATGAATCCTTTTATAACTGCCATGGAAATGAGGCAGAAAACTGTTCTCCCCCCAAAAAAGAAAAAGGACAAATGTGATAAGAAGGGTTGATTCTCTAATTACATGGGTGGCACAAATTTGATTTATTTCCTGTATTCTTGTCATAAGAACATGGAGAGGGGTTAGCCCCTTGGCAAGTTCTAGAGCTCCCTCAGTCTGATTTTGCCTATGAAATAAGAATGAAAAAGATCACCCTTACCAATCATAAAAAAATATAAAGTGAAATAATGCATCTAATTTACCCTATAGGTAAAATGTAGACTGTAAGAAATGTAAGGCATTATTGCAAAGAGATTTTGGTCCCCTCAAAAGAACCAATGAATGCAGGTAATGATCCTCTGACTACACTTCCATTGAAAACTCGAGCGTGGGGGACACTGATCTCAGGTTAGGACACATAAACATTCTTCGTGTGGGTGATCTGTTAATGATGAGGCCTCTCAGGAAGGCCACACTCTATTGACTTAAATGCTTTCATCTAGAGGATTTAGCAGCAAACAGCATAACTCCTTCCACCCCTAAGTTTTCATGTTTCTATTTGACAAAGCATCAACATGACTTTGGGGGGAAAATTCCCACTGTTAATAATTGTCTAAACCTTTAGCATGCCCTCTAATAGCTTTTTTCTCTGTTTTTATTAATCTGTGACTGACAGTGTTGTGAAAATGAAGGTTGTTGCAAAAAGAGGTCCTTTTGGGGGAGTACAGCATTAGTAATATTTAGTTCCCTAAGAAGGCCAAGGCCAAGTCAGCTTTTTTCAATTCCACTAGTTTGATGTCTTCCAGGGAGCATGTCTTGATTCCAAGGAAAAGAATCAAGGACTCTGTGCAAGGACATAGCTTTCACATCAGACTCCTTGCTGTTGGCCTATTGCTCTGTCCAAGATGGAAATGGCCCAGAAATTCATGAAAGGGAATAAACAGCCTGTTCTAAATACCCTTCTGAAGCCATTCAGAAATCAAACAAAATCAAAGCTAATGTTTCTAAGCTATTATCACAGCTATACTAACTTTTAAAAGGAGGCTTAGAACTGGAAAAGAAGGAAAATAAACAGAAGGGGAAAATATTGAATAAATTGGGCCCTGGGAAGCAAAAGAATCAATCTCTACTTACATGTGCTGCAGGTTGCTGTTTTTCAGAAATGCTTTATAAGCCACAAATTTTAATCCAGAATCCACAATTGTCCTATGAAAACACATAATTGCATGCATATTAGAACTAAACAGTGAATGTCTGCCTGACCAGAGTAAAGCACACAAAAAAACTCTGTGATGGTGTACACAGTCTGAGTACTCACAGGTTTTTCAGTCCTACATAAGCTTCAACATCATCTTCATTGATGACTTCTAACCTTTTCTGATTTGCAATAAAACTGTAATAAAGCAGAAGGGGCATATCAGTGACTTCAAATGTACACAGTAAAATAAAATGATGGTTAACTTCCATCTACCCTCACCAAGATGCCCAGGGAGATCCTTCAGCACCCACCCCAGCCCTCTCATGTTCTTTTGATACAGCAAGGCCAAAAATACAGTATGACTGAGAAGAAACCATAACTGACCAGGTTTTATGGTCAACGACCAGTTCATCAGGTTTCTTTCTTTTTTTTTTTTCTTTTTTTTCCTCATTTTTTGCTGACCTTTCACTTAATACATTCAGTTTTCTTTCCCTTTCAGGGTATCTCACCAGTATATAAAGGTGAAAGTACCTTGGAAATATACCTACTACCTCTCAACCGTGTTCCACTTTTATGAAGACAGTTGCAAGGATGTTGGTGTTCTCACAATATAAGAAAAGTCACATCTGCCCTCACATTCCAAGAGATGCAGTCACTTGGACTTTTACCTCTTAAAACACTGAGGTGCATTTCCCCTCCCCATTCCACCACTCTCTGCTCCACTCTCTCTGTTTTTCTAGCTTAACATCTTCTCCTTTTGAGTTTGTCAGTAACAATTCCAGTTTTTTTCCTTTGAGGAACCACATTTCACAACGCCAACATGATCTTTAGTGCCTTCACTTCCCACACCTCAAACCCTCAACAGAGGAGTAGACTAATGACTTAGGCTAAACAGAGAACTCTATCCCTTTGGCCATGATGATTGGCTTAGAGATATGAAAGTGACCTCAATTAGACCAATGAGAATCTTCTCTAAGATAAAGCAAGTGAATGCTGGAGGAGAAAGAGTTTCTCTTGTTCTCTAGAATCATAGCTGAAGAATTACATAGGCCTATAGTTCCCAATGTAAAATTTTCTGCTATAAGAAAGAGTGTCCAAGAATAAAGTCAGCCGAAGGAAAAAGAGCTAAGTTGACATAAAGACAGACAGAATCCTGAAAACACCACTTGAGCCTTTGGATCCTTTGCTTGCAATCAGTCAAGTCTCTAGTAGTATAAATATAACTATTAAAATTACCATACTGGAATTTCCTATACTCTACCTTGTACTATAGTTATCTAAGTACTTGTCTCTATTAACTTTCTTGAATCACAATCTCCTTGAAGATAGAACTGTTTTATAATTCTTAATATTCACTGCAGCACCTAGCTCAGTCCCTTACACAAGGTAGGTACTAAAGGAAGGAAGGGAGGGAGGGAGGGAGGGAGGAAGGAAGGAGGGTGGGAAGGAGGACAAACATACAGATAACACTTTTATGAACATACTACATGAAGATATGCAAGGATGAATTTTCCCATCTCATTTTTGAAAATACTTAAGATGCATAATATATTTCAACTAAGACACTAAAAATGTAACCCTGATGTTGACAATGAGTTAAAATGATGACAAATACATTAAACAAGGAGAGAGAGAATGCACAGTATCCTTTCTACTTAGTAGGAGAAAGAAAATTACAGAATGTACGGCAAAAATTCAGGAAAATTTTTTAAAAATAAAGATAGATAAATTCTCTGAGGGTACAAATTACACCACAGAGAAATAATTTCAATCATTCATCTGTTGCATTAAAAAAAAGCACCCTCCAAGATGGAAGGGTACCTTCCTTTCAACCATCTTGGTCCTGTCTGACACTCGGGCCTCACACTTCATAAATGTGCAAGGAGATCAGTAAGTGAATAACAGTCGATTCCTTCTCTCCTCCCACCAGACACAGAAGACAGAAGTACTTCAACATTTGAACTGAATGCTCAATTTTCAGCATCAAGGTTTTATGAAATGTTTCAAAACCATCACAGTTTAGAGACATTTCCCAAGACTTTCATTGCACCAACATTTTAGTAGAGAGCACAATGACCTCACTCTTGTAAATCATCTCACAATGAAAACTGCTTCCAAGAGACTGCAATGATATTAATGCTTTCTTTATGCCACTGGCAGCAAAGTGGTAGAAAACGTGGGGAAGGTTTACTTTGTAGTTACCATCAGGACTTCCAGACAAGCCTGTCCTCTCCTTCTTGCTGAGTTAATTAACATTGTGCCTATTATTGCTCTGAAATCACCTGAGAATTCTGCATTCTCTTTACCTGGATCGTTGCTGTATCCTCCAAGCATTATAAGTGTCTGACATGCTATGGGTACCTAAGCAACATCTATGGCACAAATCACCTATCTTTAACTTTTCTTTTAGCTATTTATGCCCTTTGTTTTATTTTTATTTCATTTAACCAGATATTTAATTTATAAACTTCTCAGTCACATTCAATAAAATACAATAAACCAACAATTAGACAAAGAAGAAAGAAAAGCAAGAGTAGAGACATCAATGGGCCAGGAATTAGGTTTTAAAACACATTGTTAGGAAAGGACCAACATTTTAATTGTAAGCTTTCTGGTCACCAACAACCAAGAAAGAAGAGGATAAATTTGATCAGAGATAAATTCACAGTATTCATGAGATGAAAAGAAGCCCAAACATAATGCACAGAAAGGCACAACAAATTGAACACCAGACAAGAGAGTTTGCTGAAAATAATCAAAAGAACCATACAAAATTATAAAAGTGGATACTTTTCCATGGTGGGGAAGGAATGCCTGAGAGCTTGTTTGGAGGTTCTAGCAGGGGAGTGCAGTGACTCATATACCCTGGACCGAAGAACGATCCTCCTCCATTGGGGATGGTCATCCTCTTTGACTGAGCGAGCAGCTTCAGGAGGGACACACCTGGAGCCATGAGGAAGGAAGGGGACACCCACCTAGCCAGCCAGATAAGCTGAATCAACCCTGGAGATGAATGGGATGACAGATGTCACAGCCAGATCTCCCTCACATCCATGAAATACCCTGGCTACATGTTTCTGCTGGTCAAAATGGAAAGACTAAGAGAAGTGCTGGCTTTAAAGGTCTGCAGTGCTCCTCCAGCAGTCCATTCTAAAGCTCCCCCTGGTAAGTTACCACCTGTAGAGACATCTACAATTTATTTGTGAGCTATACAATGCTCATGAAATCTGTCACCTAAGAAACTCTTCTTAGTTATCACTGAGTGAGGAATCATGCATTAGAGAGGAAGCCAGTGATGTGCATAACTGACAATCCACAAAGGAAAATCTCAGTGGCCAAGAACCCCATGAACAGCTGCTCATCTCACAAGGAATTGGAAATGAAAATTCAATCAACAGTGACATACATTCTTCTCCCACTAGATTGCCAAAATGTTTAACGTCTGACAATATAATGCGTTTCTAAGGACGTGGGAGTTTCTCTCACACTGTTGGAGGGAGTGTTACTTGGTATAACCACTCTGATGAACACTTTATATCCTGAAAAAATATAAATTGGCACCCTTTGTGGCCCAGGAATTCTGCTTCTAGATATTCACCTGAGAGAAGTTCTCACACATAAACACAAGGGAAAAGATACAAAAATACTCACTGTAAGACAGTCAGTAGAACATTACAGTACTCCTTATAAAGGAGACAAAAGTCAGAAACAACCCAAGTATCCATTCAATAAGAAATGGCAACATGAAAAAAATAAGACATGTTAAATACATAAATTAAATTGAATCAATTTACATATTTGAGCAGAAAGACATAACCCTGATAAATTCAGAAAATAAGCAGAATTAAATACTGATGTGCACATATAATATAAAACAATTTAGGTAGAAGCTTAAAATACACAGAAACAATGCCACATAGTGTTCACAGTACATATGTAAAGTATAAAAAGGCAATTGCAACGAAGTTTGCCTTGGGAAAGAAGAACAGGACTGGGATAAAGAAACTTACACTGTTAAATGATTTATTTAATTAAACTGCTCATCTACTCCTATAATTAAAAGATTAATGATTTGTAAGTGAAAAGACAAAATATTAAAGAATCGGTTCTGCATATAAGTACATGAAGCATATCATTATGCTTTCGTGAATTTTTTTTAATTTATGAAGAGGAAAGAAGGAAAAAAGGGAGGAAGGAAGGGAGGGAGGGTGGGAGGGAGGAAGGAGGGGAGGAGAGAGAAGGAAAGGAGGGAGAGAGTTGGAGAGGGAGAGAGTTGGAGAGGGAGAGAGTGGGAGAGGGATAGAAAGGAAGAAAGCAAAGAGGAGACAACTATGCAAATGAAATGAGTACAGGAAAGCTGGACCGGAGGCTTCTCAATGACTCAGTGGACAGACCCACCTGAAGTCAAGTTCCTGTTTCCCTGGACCACCCAAATGGCCAGTAGTCTAACAGCTTTCTGCCCCTGGCCCCAGAGCCTCTGGGAAAAACAAAAGGCTAAGGTGCATGCTGCACTGCCCCCTCCTGGTGGCTTCCACCTGCCTCCAGGAAAGTCTGGCAGCATAAGGCCTCTCTAACTTTCCTGTCTCAGACACCAAAAGCAGGAGTCCCTCAGAAAACCATTCTCCATGAATTGCCTGGGAACTCTGAAGGCTCTGCCTAACAGAACAGTCTACAAAAAGGCTTTCACTCTCCAAGGAAGCAGTGGGAAAGGCCAGCATTTTGGCACAGGCCTGTCAGGAGCTTTTTCTCCATGACAACCTCTAGCTCCTTTGACCCATGCCCAGAGTTCTAGAAAGCTCAGGACCCAGAGGGTTTTAAACACAGCCCCTCCTTCATAGCCTGCCTCACAGGAATCTCACAGGAGGTCAACAGAGCTCTGTTTCTTCACAGAAAGCTAACCATCTTCCCCTCTGACCTGCAGATGTTGACTTCACTCCCTTTTAGGTCAGTCAGCAGCCTTCAAATTGTGACAAAAAGACTGGGGTAGACTGGGAGTTTTGCAATGTGATAATCTTAAGAATTTCTCTCACTTACCTCCTTAACCCCACAGGACCACTGACCCTTCCCTCACTAGTCAACAGTCTGTCAAGAATCACTATTGACTCTGACGCCCAAAATATGCCTTCCTCCATTTTCAAGCCCATACATAAGACACTTGCTAGAATCTCAGAGTTGGTTTTACTGCTCTTTTTCATGTTTACCACATCCAAAGACCATGATCTATAGTCTTAAAATTTGGATCCCATGTGTTGAGTATTTCGACATATTCACCTAAATCTACCCTGAGATATAAGACCTGAAACACTTACTGCTTTTTCCAATTAGAATATTTTTATTCCATTACTTGGCAAGCATTTTTAAGCATTGATTAGCAATTCTTATGTCTGTAATTAAAAATTAGAAGGAAAGTAGGCACTTTTTGCACCTACAACTTTACTTTTCAATTACCCTAACACCACAATAGAACTGTTAACTTTGAAACATTGGGATCCTATTTATCCCACTGCATCACCATTTCCCAACAATGAGTCAATGTCTGCACTCAAATAGAATACCAGATCTTCCAGCTGGAGCTTTTATAATCCCACTGGAGAGGCCAGACATATATAGGGATGTGCACAGAAGATACACAACAGGACTAAATGAAGATTGTGATCCTATAACAACTTCAGTTGTCATGAAGAAAACATGGAAGCAAAGCAAGGACAATAACAGAGAGACATGAAGAACCAATTTTAAAAGCAAAATTTGTTTAATCTAAAAGTAAATTTAGATTACACACAACAGATTCAAACCAATTTCTTATTTATTTTTTAAAATGATAAAACTAGTTTCCCTGGGCATATGAGCATTTGCCACTGAACCAACAGTCCCAGGAATGTAAGATTAGAAATAGCCTCAGGGGATCTTCAGAGCCAGTGGTTCTGAACTACAGGACAATGGATGTTCCAAGAAAACTCATTGTCACAGTGTTTGAAAAGCTGAAAAGAAAAGGTTCTTAGCAAAGACACAAACACCTGTCCTGGGAGGGAATGATGGAATAAACTACAAAAAAACCCACGATAATCACATACATATGTATGTGTATATATATATGTATGAGATTAGGCAGATCATACCTGCCTATCCCCAGATAGGCTTAAATGGAGAAAAAGCATTTAGATCAAACCAACAGATAAAGAATTCAAACATAAACAAAGTTCATACTATTTGTTATCTTGTTTTTTACTGTCACCAAAACGTCTCCAGTCTCAACTTGACATTCAGGACCTTTTCTAAGACATTTTCTTAAGGATAAAGAATTTCCTCTCCTTGAGCTTAACAAAAAGATACGTTTTTGGAAAAGAAAAGAGGTAATTTTAGAAAAAATTCACAGAAAGTTTTGAATTACAGATTTCCTGGAAAGGGTCCTCGTCACATTTTAAAAGATTTCACATTTGCTTTAACAACCTTTCAAATGATTCCTCTAGGTAATCTTCCCAAGCAACAAAGAGTAGTTTCTAATGCATCTTTTCTTTGGGTATATTAGTTTAACAGTAGTATTACTCAAAAGTGAAATTTCCTTTTAGCTTAGACTTTATTATCTGAACTGTACTTTGGCAACATATCAAAATGAAAATACAAGCAACAGTGAATATTTCAAAAAGTAATTCTTCAAAATGGAACTGCTTCCTGCTACCACAACAACACACTCTCTACCCCTAGAGAGTAGACAATAGAAGGACATATAGACAGATGGATATATAGAGAGATAGAGATGGTTGGATGGCTGGATGGATGGATGGATGGATGGATAGATGGATTTGATATGATAAAAGTAGATATGACTCAAATGCCATGAATGACTGTGATATGCCCCCAAGTTTAGAGCCATGGGCTGAGGCACTTCAACTCTGACAGGGTTCTCTCTGCCGTAAGATTTCTTTCATAGGGAATATAATAATCCTTTTTTAAAATTTTCCCTTTTTCTCTAGGTCTACAGCAAGGTAGCTTCAGTTTCTCAGCAAAAAGCTGTGAAAGAGTTTTGAAAAGTTGGGGAGCAGGTGCAGTTGATACTGTGATGGGCCAATGCAAGGGGCAAGACTGGATTCTCACACACCCTGGTTTCCCTTTTGAGAGGGTATACCACCCCATCTATGGGGACACAAATGTAAAAAATACTAAGTAAGCTTGCACAAAATCTTAATTCAAATGGCCTGTAGCACATGATATGAAACAGCACTTGCAGCTTCCTTTTGACCATGAACTAGGAAGTAGCAGTTAGAAACACCCTTTTTATGAAGTGCTTACTGGTCACCAGTCCCAGGCCATCCAGGGATTATCTCACAGCATAAAATAACACCACCACTGAAAGAGTACTATGATTGTTTCCATTTTTCAGAAGAGGAAACTAAGGCTCAGCCATGCCATCTCACTTCCCCAAGGTCACATGACTGCCAAAATAGAATTTGAACTTGGATTTATGTGCCTCTGAAATCTGAGTTCTTAGCTACTGTACTGAAATACTAAGACTGTGGACTTGTAAATGCAGCACCTTCAATAAGAAATAATTTCTAGAAATTCTACATAATGGATTTTCACAAATAACTATGGCCTGAAAACAACAATCAAGGAAAAGAACCTGTGAGGACACTTAACCATATCTCTTGTACAATGTGTATAAAGCCAGAGTAGGAGATAAGAAATCTTCCTCAGATTCTTACACAATGCCAAGTTCCGAGAACAGCAGCTTCCTGTAACAGCCCAAATGACCTGGGAATTTAAGAATTCAAATGCTTGGGAAAGAATAAGTGGTGTAGTAAGAGGAATAAGCATAATGTACTAGCTTCACCTCTTACTAGGTGTATGACCCAATGCAAGTCCTTGTGCCTCAGTTTCTTTGTGAATGAAATAATAATAGTAACTGCCTTGCAGGGTTGTTAAGAAAATTGATCTACATATGAAGATCTCAATTAATGCTAGATATTATCTAAAATGAGAAGAAAATCAGGTTTAAGGTCTGTTTTCCTAACCAACTGGCTAGTGAGATTAATCTCACCAGGCCTCTGGTACCCAATTCAATGAAAGAAGATATTTGAAGTCCATAATGTCTCTCTGTTTCCTTCAGTACACAAATTATGAGAAAAATTCCCAAGAGGTGGCCCAAATAATATATACACATGTAATTAAATGCAAAAATGATAAAAATAAGTAAATAAAATTAAAAAAGAAAAATTCCTCCAAATATAAAGAAGTTTCTCAAAGGGGTATCATTCTTGTCTGTCTCTGCCAACAAGGAGATATCCAATGAGGAACATCACAATTTATGACCAAAAATAATTAATCATGAAAACAAAAACTTAAGGTCTACATAAAAGACAGCAGTAAAATGTTAATTGTATTTCACTTATTAGCAGAGCCTCTCATGCAGATGTAAGATTGGACCCTACTTACAAATAATGTAACGGGTGCATCTTGGAAAGTAGTTGCCCAGAAGTCACAGAAAGCAGCATGTGGTCTGGATCTGGTCAGCACAGGACACTTAAATATAATATTTTATTAATACTAACATTTAAAAATAGGAAGTTTTCACAATTTAAATTTTGAATGTCCATATTCTTTTAAGAGAGAGAGAAAGAACACACTAAACTGCACCAACATTTGCTCCCGGCAACCATTGGTGCTGTTCCCAGATTTGGAGCACAGGTAGAGTTGGTCACATTCTGACTGACCTTGGCTACCTTACTGGCTTGTGGAAAAACTTTATGACACCTGATTTAATTCTTGCTTGTAATTTCCCCTGAGATTTCCATGCTCCAACTATTCTCCCACATTTATAGGAGATGTATAGAGATCCCTAACATAAGTCTCAACAATTGAAATGACATAGAAACTACATTAAAAAAAAATCACCTCATTTTCTTATAAAGTTACTTCTAACTTATTCCAAAACCTTTAGAAACTTCCTCTGTTCTTGAAATTGGCAAAAACAGACACAGACATACCACATATAATTTGATACCCAATAACAACAGTAAATGAAATCCCTAAGAGGAGAAAAAAAGTGGATTTCTGTGATAATTTTGGGGTGCTCCAACTAATTTATATAATTTAATAGCTCACAGAAACCTACCAGAGCAAATGGAAAGGCATAGACCTATACAAGAAGCACACACAGTTTTGCCACATTAAACCAAGAGGAGCCCGGACAGAAATGGTCCTGATATTGAACTACTATCAGGAAAGTGCTTTAAGTTCATGTTCAAGCTAAAATCTTTATTTGGGACAGGTGTACTCTAACATCAGTCTGGAAACACTAGAAGCATATGTGAGCTCCTTGGGTGACCTGGCTGTGCTCTGCAGCTAATTCATCCTGGCAGGCACTGGAGGGTTCCATCCCTCTCAGGATGGGAGGAATCATGGGAGCCTGAGGGAATTTTTCCTATGGCTGGGGAAGCAGCCTGGTCACAGACGCTCATCACTGCCCTAGACCAAAAGCCATCTCTGCTGCCCTGTAGGTGGCGCTTTGGGGTCTCCTACATTGGCCCAAGTTCTGAGGTAGTCACAGAGTCACTTCCAGCATGACTGGGTCTGCCTGCTGGTACCTCTGCAGCTCATCTTCACGTGCAGGTAGGGTGGCATCCATCTGGATGAGCACACAGACTCAGATGCTGGGTATCTGTAAAAAGATGTCAGCTCCCACTATTTGCTTGTCTGGTTTGCAAGGAGAACAGATCAGGCCTTAACCAGCAATGGAGAAGAAAATGTTCCAGGCTCTGGTCAGAGAGGACAACTTCAAATCATCTGCAGGCCAGCTTCTGTAGAAGCCTGGCTCAGCAGAGGGAATGAAGGATGAGCGTCTGAGATCCTGTGTTGGATCACTTCATAATGATCGCACTGGAAAATTAAATTCTTGGGTCACTTTAGCCTCCTTGCAGAACTGATGTCCTTGTCAATTCTCCGAGTTTTCACTAGCCTTCTTAGGAAGAAAATGAAATCTTAATGCTACATTTTTCATAAAATCTAGGCATTGTATCACTCCTTGTCCAGGCAAAAAAAATAAAATCCCTTTCTTTTCCCTCATGCCAGACAAAGCTGTGTTCCTATGGAATTGTAGGCATGCTCCTTCCTAATAATGAATTTCTCTTTTCACCACAAGGACGTTGGGGACAAATGTTGGGCTCACTTACAGCAACTATGCCAACCATTAGGGGTAGTTGGAGTTCTGATCACTTTTTTCACATATGTACATAAAGTACTTCAGTCATATTTACATGCACCCTTCTTCTCCTTTCACCCTCCCCTCTCTGGTTCCCACCCCCAAACAATCCCCGTACAGTTCCATTTTATATGTCTGTAATTTAATGAGCATTCATTCTGAAATGTAAATATGAAAACAGAATAATGAAACCTGTAAAAGTGTTTAGAAGTGGGGAAGAGGATAAGAAAGAGTAGAGAGGGTGAATTTGATCAAAGTACAGTATATAAATATGTGGAAACATCACAGTAAGCCCTTTTGAACAATTTATACACACTAATCAAAAAAGAAAAAGAAAGCTAAGTGCCAGGGGCTCATGCCTGTAATCCTAGCCATTCAGGAGGCAGCGATCAGAAGGATCATGGTTCAAAGTCAGCCAAGGGGAGGAAAAAAACATCATAAAAAAGGGCTGGTGGAGTGGCTCAAAATGTAGGTCCTGAGTTCAAACCCCAGTACTGCAAAAAAAAAAAGAAAGAAAGAATGAATGAATGCTCATTAAAAAATGAAACCTTCTTAAAACTCCAATCCAGCACATTAAAAAAATGCCTTTCTTCTTCCCCTGTTATTTCAAGAAAACCAATATTGTATTTATGACTCGTGAGAAAGAAAGTCCAATAATGAGCCTGGGATGTGAGAATTCTAAGAAGCATTCAAGTCAGCACGAATCATAGCAGAGTTGGGTTTAGAAAGTTCTTGACCTTTAGGCAGGCCAAATCATCGTGCACATGAGGAAATTTGGAACTAATATTTCTGCTCCAGCTTCAGGATAGATCAAGCACATCATAGAGAAAAATGAACATCAGGCAAAATGTCAAGAAAGGAGATTGATTCAAGTGGTAAAAGTTTAAGACCTCTGTGAGGGGCTGTTTTGATTTTGCCACAATTTTTCAACTAACATTTATGGGCACTGGGAGTAAAGAGAGTGATGCAATGTGAAAGACACCTCCAATTTTATCTTCAGTGTTTCACTTCTCATGTTAGCCTTTAGTCACTTGTTATAGAAAGCCAGAGATTACTTTTGGGGGAGTAAACTACAAAAGTGCTAGTGGAAAGGAATCCCAGTCATAAGTAGTTGCTGTGTAAGGCTACAATAAAGAGAAGTTATTTTTTTAGAAAGGAAGTGCGAATGCACCTAAAATTCTAAGCAAATCTCTTATTTAAAAGAAAAACCTTTAATCAAGGGATATCATTATTTAAAAACACATTTTTGAAGTGTCTGGAGCAGTCACATTCACACAGAGAAAGCAGTGGTTGCCAGGATCTGGGGAAGCAGATATGGAGACTTTTGGGTTAATACGTAGAGTTTCAGTTTTACAAAGTGAAAGAGTTCTGGACATGGATGGTTGCACAACACAGGAATGAACTTAATGTCACTTTATTATACTCTTCAAAATAGTTAAAGTTTTATGTTATGTGTACTTTAGCACATTTTTAAAAGAAGATATGTATATTTGATAAGTGCTTGCAAAACTGAAGCGTGAGAAAGACTTAAATGGAAAAATGAGACCTGTTGAAACTATTCCAGGAATGGGAGGAAGGAGAATAAAGAACAATGATGGAGGGGGTAAATTCAACTATGACAGATTGTTAAGAACTTTGTAAATGTCACCATGTACCCCAGTACAACAATTTTTAAAAAGTAAGAAGGACAATTACAAGAGAAAATGGAGTAGAAACTGTTTACCTCCATGTCCAGAAGAACCATCAGTAAAAACCTTGTAAGTAAAGTGCACCAGGACTATTACACACAACACAATTACAGAATATAAGACTATGACCTGAATAATTGTAGCTAAATCTAACTCATGATTGCTTAGCACACAAATGGTCAACATCCCAATCAGCTAGGCACACCCGGTCCTGCAAGATGAGAGTAATGCAAACATAAGCCAAAGGACTTATGCCCTTTACATCTGTCCTCTTAATCACAGCGCCTGTTCAATGCCAAATTCAAGCAGATACTTTTGCTTTTTTGTTCTCCTCCAGCCTTACTGAATCTGCTCTCCCCCAAAATATAATTGAGGACAGAAACTCAAAATAGAAACTAACACTACAGTGCAAACTATGTGTCAGGCACTGTTCCAAGCATTTTACACACATCAGCTCAATTTAATCTCACAGAAATCCAATGAGAAAGTTTCTATTATTGCTTCTTTGTCCGGATGGAGGAAGTAGCAAAAGAAGCTTTAATAAGTAGTACAAAGTAGCAGGGGCTACTGAACCCACATTTTCTAAAGGAACTCGTAACGCACAAGTAATTCTACATGGCAACAGGTATGACTCCTCTACACAAACACCCAAAGAATATGGAAAATTAGTTTATCAATCCACCTAGGCATGCCAACTGACATAGTCAGTGAGTTTTCAATTTAGAAAAAGTAGTGGGGAAGGAACATTTTAGGGATTGTTTTCACAATTCCAGGTTCCTCTGAAGGTACAAGCTTTAAAAAAAATTGCACAGCCATAATGAGCTGAATCTTGAAACACCACATTTAAACCCAGAGCTTTCAGGAGGAAGAACAGAGAGAACGGTGAAAGCAGGTAGCCAGTGATGTTCATCAGTCCCATTACATGTTGGAGACAGACCCATGCTTTTCCTGTGATCTGTCTGACTGGGATGATATCACCACAGTGCAGTTAGACCAACAGGGCAATGGCCTGATCAGGTTGACTGCTAGGCCCTGAACTATAAGCAATGGGCCTAGGCATTTTCAAACCCTCACTCTGTATTTCTCCAGCAAGTTCTTCCACATGAGGCAAGGAGGAAGTCCACAGTGCAAGAGACTCATACCTGGAGATCATTTTCTCCTTTCTTTACCAGGTACACGAGATCTCAGAATTCTCTACCCCAAAACCTGGAGTCTACTCCTAAAGCCTGTGCAGACATTTGTTTGGGTCTATCCATAGAGCATACCATGCCATGGATATGCACAACCCTACACGTGACAGTGTGGGGGAAGGGTCAATCCAAGGCTGCTGTTTATGGTGGTATTGACAGAATTCAGTTGGATGTGCAGTCTCCCTTGTCCACAACCCTGCCTTAAGGTCCCTTGAGTTGCTGAAGGAGAAGGGTGAGGTTATCCAACTGGATGAGAGCCTCTAGTTATACTCTTGAAACAGGCTATAAAAACAGTATAAATGATAGGAGCTGACCTAAGCCTTGTCAGCCAGGATCCAGAAAAGTGCCTGGTGGGACTCAAAACACATTTGTTGACTGACTAAATAATTGAATGAATCAATCAAAATAGGCACATATAAATAGTTAATCCATGTCTTCCATTTCAGCTCTCCACAGGAAAAGATGACTTTGTCAAGTGATTATTTATCACTCTCTGAACTGTACATATATAGATATAAGATGAAATAAAGGGAAAATAGTGTCCGAGTGGATCCTAGGATAAGCTAGGTAAGTAAAAGGCTCAATAGCACCCTCTAGGCACTAGGGAATTCATCTCCAGAAAATGATTTTTACTGGTGAGAGAGTAATTCCTTGAAAGAATAAATGAGACAGCTAAGAAGTTAAGATTCCAGAGGACTGCCCAGGCTCATCATGAAACCTGTGACTCAACTAAACATAAGACTTTTCTCATCAGAGTGAAACACCTATGTGAGTCCCATAGTGCCCATTTCTTTCAAAAGATTTAATATCCACAGTACAAACAGCCTAAATCATTTTCATTCATATGTATATTATGAACATACTGCACTGTGCAAACATAAATAAATGCATGTTATTTATCTCAAGAGAGAGAGATCTTTTCAGATTACTCAACACAATCTGTTCACCTGTAGATTCTCCCACTCTACTTTTGACATCCTTCCAATGTCATGTCTTTTGATCAGGTTTGAAAACAACTATCAAAATTTCTCAGATGCCTAACAGTGTTAATTATTACAAATGTGAAAGAAGCCCCAGGAAACATACACAGGATCAGCCCAACACAGTTTGATCACAAAGGCACACGCGTGCATGCTCTCAGACAGCACGTTAAACTGGCCATGACACATGATCTTTTTACACTTTTGATGCTTCCAGTTCTTTGAGAAAAATGAATAGCTTTTACCATCCATACTACAAGGAGGATGAATCACATCTGAAACCTCACTCCAACATCACTTTTACATAAAGCACCATAAATGCAGCTGCAGGGAAAACTGCAATTGATCTGCAAGGCTATCCATTATTAGCTGTTACAGGATGGAAAAAGCACAAATCTCTCTCATTAGATCAATTTGTTTCTTGGAGATCAGATGTCCCCAGAATGATTCTTTGCCCCTGGATTTTTCTCTGCTATTGCTCTTGCCTACTCTGCATCTGTCTTCATTTGCTTGGCCCAAATCCTCCTATCTCATGGCTGTCCTTCTTTCCTGTTGGGTACATAGTGAGGCTCCCTCACTAAGATTTTGCCTCTTTTTCTTTCCACAATTAATCAATTTCTTACTGTGCGTGAACTTAACATTGTGCATTTTAATTCAGCAAAGATTATTTGTATAAATAAACATCTGAACCTGATGACTTTTCTGAAGTCATGTCCAGAGGCTTACATATTGATGGCCCAGAGAGAAACTCATACTCTCATTTGGAAATCTAAATCAGATTTGTGGATGTGTGGGGAGGTGTGTGTATATCAATGTGTGTATATTGTGTATATCACATGTGTATACGACATGTATGCATTATGTGTGTATCATGTATATGTATATTATGTGTGTCATATGTGTATATCATGTGTGTGTATCACATAAGTATGTTGTGTGTATATCACACGTGTGTATCAAGTGTGTATATTGGGTGTATATGATGTGTGTATCACATGTGTGCATATCACATGTGTGTATCACTTGTGTGTGTGTGTGCACAATGTGGAGGACTAGGATGTTTTGCTAGGTGCCAGGAAAGAGCTTGTTTACACAAGATCCATATGGTCCTGTCTTCATATAGTTTATTCCCTAATGGTGTGTACAAGCAGGTACCCAGGTGTGCACTCAGGATACTGAGTGACCTGTGCTGTGCTTGGGAAACATGGGAATGCTAGAAGAACACATGGTGACAGGACATAGTACAAATGCTCGGAGCCAGAACAAGTGGCCTGGGATCTGGGGCCTAACAGATAAGCAGGAGCTAGCCAGAGATAGAGGCAGTGGAAAGATTCCAGCCCCAGGGAGACAAGTAAGAGTACAGCTCAGAGCTGAAAGCTCAGAGTGGCAGAGTGGCTTTATCATGACATCCAAGAATGAGTAAGACCAAAAACAAATAAATAAATAAAGACTAGAGAAATGACAGCAAACCTGAGGACACAGTGCTTTTAAGAATTGTTAGGAAGTTAGTAGGTTTTGGTACAATGAATGTAATGCTATCTCAATTAAAAACACCAATATAATGTGGGGAGACGCAGTTCCTTAAATTCATATAGAAAGATTATTACAAGAATAATCCTAAAACTTCTGAAAGAAAAAAACTGGTAAGATGCACTTCTAGAAAGAAAAAAAAAGTCATATGAAGCTTTAGGAAGTAAAGTGTAGTACTGACATATAAATATACAGACTGATTAGTAGGATAACATAAATCCAAAAATAGGCTCAAATAAAAAGGTGGGTTTTTTTTTTTTTGGCAGTATGTGGGGTTTGAACTCAGGATCTCATACTTGCTAGGCAGGTGCTCTACCACTTGAGCCACTCCACCAGCCCAATGTGGTCTTCTAATAAACAAAATTGTCATTTTAAACTAGTGAAGGAAAGATAGGATTAAATAATTGATGGTATTGAGACATTTACTTGGCTGATGAGTTATTTTGAAGCATAATGAAGCAACTGTTACATCATCTCAAAAGTCCAGATTGAATAAAGCGTTCAGGGCAAAAAAATAGTAGAAGGAAATATAGGAAGCTTGTCTTATACTCTTAGAGAAGGGAAGACTCTTCTTAGCCATATCTACAACATAAAAGCAATAAATAAAATAATCAACTCTACTAAAAATTAATTCTTCTTCAGAAGAAGAGGAGTGGAGGGGAAGAAGGATATCATAATTCATAATTGACATTGGAAGACATGCAAAATGTTAGGCAAAAGAAAAATTTTCCTACTGTTTAAAGAGATGTTTGAATCAATATTTGTAAAAGGCCACCAAAAGCAATAGAATAAGAAAATGGCTAAGCGATATGACAGTGTGATTCACCAAAAAAGAAACACAAATGATTTACAAACATATAAAAATATTTTCAATCTGGGTCATAATTACAAAACTGCAAAACAAAACAACTGAGATACTATTTCTCAAGATCTGATTGAGAAAGGTCAGAAGGTCTGATAACAAATAACACTGGCTTAGATGCAGAAAAGCATGTACTCCCAAGGTCTGGTGGGAGAATAAAATGACCTGATCTCTTTGTAAGATAACTTAGCAATATCTATTAAAATCACAAATATCTCACAAATGCCCTGTGATTGAAATTCTAGGAAGTTTTCCTGTAAGTAAAGTCATCCATGTATGCAAGACTTGCACACCTGGCTGTTCGATCATTCAATGGATTACCATGGTTGTAAAGAAAATATTTATGTATATGTGCTCATATAAACATTGATTAGACACATGAAGTGAAAGATGGTGGAAATAGCATTTGCATATAAACCAAAAATAGCTATACCTGCCATATCGTGCAAAATAAAGTCAGCAGTAGCTACTGGAGAGGAGGGTGAGGGATTGAAGGGTTGAAGTTTGTGGGCAGGGGTTGGGTGAGGGGAGACTCACTTTTCATTAACACAGCCCTTTGCACTGTTTGGATTTTTTTTATCATGTTCAGTTATTGCTTTTTAAAAGTTAATTACTAAAAAATCTTGGACAATAAAATTAATGCATTTCAGAGAAAAGATATGCAAAATCGCTGTAAAGAATGTGAAAGACTCCCAGGCTTGGGAAGTCTTGGCTAAAAGCACTAACCTTTCCAAAGAAAAGAATGCATCAATCAGAATTGGTGCTGGGCAGTGAATAAAGAAGAGAATGAGGAGTGTCCAACCAGGGACATAGGTCTGGGCCAAAGTACTTCAAGTTCTACATTCCCTTTGTGAAGGCGCTCCCATTATGGAGATGGATGCCTCAGGCAAGCTCAATGCCAGTGAGCATTTCAAATGCAGAGTTAAATGGCCTTGCTCTAATTCCAGGATCACCAAGCAGACTTCCAGTTATAATTTGTTCTTCTTTATAGATCTGCTGGTGTTATGTTTTGAACACTGTTACGCTGATCTGTGTGTTATGGTACATTTAGTGATTGTAGGCCTCTTTATATTGCAATATGAGGACAATCTGGTTTTATTTTTTTAACTAAAAAAACTTTGGAGTTAATTTTATGAGACATGGGAGGGCCCAGGGCAATTAAAAGCAGTGTCATGATAAAAATCAACATTTGAAAAGATCTCTCCAACTACAGTGCTACCTATGTGTAGAAAATAACCTGGAAACAGGAATTCAAACTAGGAATCTGCTGCAGTATTTTAAGAAAAAGATGATAATGAATAAATTACATTGCTTTTATGTATGCATTTATTTGATGCTTGTTTTCCCTTCCAGACTACAAGCTTGGTAAGAAGAGGCCAGATTAGTCTTTCTTACCATATCCCAACTACCTAGTACAATTCCTGGACACAGAAAAGACGCTAATCAATATTTGAAGAAAGAAAAAAGGGGTAAAGAGGGAGTGAAGGAGAAAGGGAATGGGCTATAAAGATAAAAAGCAGTGAACAAACTTAAATGTTTAAGAAAATGAATTGGCAAGCCTTGTTAAGTGAATGAATATAGGTGTTAGAGGACAGAGTCAAGGTTTCTGGCCTGTAGTCCTGAGTGGACCTCAGGTGCCATCCATTAAGATGAACAGCACTAGAGATAAGTTGGGAGCAATGATGATAAGTTTAATTTGTAAGTACTGAGTGTGACACACTACTCAGCATCCAAGAGGGGTATTCAGTAGCACTTGGTTATGGGCCCAAAGAGCCTCACTAAAAGTTTATGAAAACATAAATCCAGATATGATTGGCATGAAGAAGACAACAGAAGTCAAGGATGATCCAGAAAGAGAAGTAGCCGTAGGACAGAAACTTTTAAGGGAGGAACAGAGAAAGGGAGCCCACAAGTAAGACTAAAATGCAGCAGCCATACAGATGGGAAAGTAAGAGTGGTGACAACGAGCGCAAAGGAAAAGAACACTTCAAGCAGGAAGTGAGAAATGAAGCCAAGTTCTATTTTGTTTTTGAGAAGTGCTTGGTTTTGTTTTATCTTTAATTTTTAAATCATACCTTGCCAGGGAATTCAGAGGTCACCATGTCAAGCTGTCTTACCCAGCATTCCTTGCACACAGATGAGTAAGGCAAGCCCAGGGAAGGATGGCAACCTACCCTTCATTGAGCAAAAGTCAGAGATTTAGACAAAGGACCCTCTCCATCTCACAGCAAGGCACTTTGAGGTACATGAAGTAGAAACAGTGCTTGTTCCAAAGCTGAGTGTTTAAAAGATCCTATCTTTTGCAACTGCACTATATTTAAGAGAAAGAAAACCAAAATTCCAACATCTTTTGATTCAGATTACATTTTTGATTTATGTTGAAAACTAACGAAAGAATCAGAAGACAGACACAACGAATCTCTGCATAGATGGGTTGGCAAACATTTACAAACTTCACTCTCAGAAATGTCCCTTCAGATCCTGGCCCCAGAGAACCCCAGAATGATTTTTAAAAAATTAAAAGAGAAGTTTAAGAAAGTAAATGCTCAATTTGCAGGAAAATTTTATAATTCCTGATAATTAAATTGAAAGAATCACACAGAGAAGTTTTAGCATAGATTCATATATTCATAGACAAATGGTACACACACAAATACTGTTTTTGAGTGTGTGTATGTGTGTGTGTGTGTGTGTGTGTGTATGTGTGGATGTATGGGTAGAAAATTCTTGGGTAATGAAGATTGTAAAAAAGGATGAAGTGCTAAAAACTAATTGATCCTTCTTTGCAATAAAAAGGAGCTCAAAATAGAGTGTGATTAAGTTTTACTCTATATTGGAAAATGTAACATTATTTACAGAGACCCAAATTGTGTATCTCTTAATAGTATAACAGTATGGGGGGAGTTGATGACAAAAGAAGAAAAAAACCCTGCCATGCTGTTTAATCTGTGAATATTTATTTAAATTTGCAGATGTCTCCTAGAATTGCCTGGGCTCATAAAGCCAGCTGCAGTTGAACTGACAGAGCTTAAGTGAGACATTAGGTAGCACTCTATTCCTTATCATGCTTTGCTTGACCAGAGAGCTCTGGGCAAACAACTGAACCTGGAAATATCTTTCAGAGACCATAAAGGTAATTCACCTACTTCAGAGTGAGATTTTAAACCTAAAAAAAGCAGACGTCTGTAACACTCCTTTCAGGTTGTAGGGGATAAGCCCCACATGCAACAAGAGGTACATCTCAGAGATACATTCTTACTGGAAAAGTCTCAGAGCAGGCTGTGGACAACATCCAAAATGGTAGCTAAATAGATTCTGAAGTTGGCTCATCAGCTCAGCTGCTGATCTCAGTCACCAATCTTAGGGCATTTGGAAAGACGGGAGCAAAAGAGAAGTCAGGAAAGAAATATTCTCTGGTCAGAAGTCTTTCATGGGACCTAGCAGACTTGGTATAAAGGGTTGTGGGTTCCTCCACTTATACAACCTCCCCCGACTGTGATGAAGACTCCAGGGGCCACAACCCTCATTCTGCTCTGTGCTCTCTGTATTCCCTCCAGTGCCAACCCACCAGATGGCCTAGCATTCCTCATTGTACCAACTCATAAGGACTTTTCTTTGCAGCTCTCCTCTGTGTATTAATTGCCTAAACAAGAAAAAACATTGAAATTAAATGTATATGCATATATATATACACACATGCATATAGTATGTGTGTATATATATATATATATGTGACTATATATATTCATAGTCAACTAAACAAAAAAAATGTCTTCCTATGGAAGAGAAGGTATTTGCTTCAGGTTCTGCCATAGCTCCTGCACTTGTTAACTACTTGGTCTCACATAGAGGCAAGATTGCACAGACTTAGCCATCCTAAGCTTGTTTCTCATTGCTGACCCTTTGCTAGTGGCACACTGGAGTTAAGAACTCAGTCTGAGGACAGGGAGCAGAGGAGAGGCACCCTGATGAAGAGCCCACTAAGTACTTTTAGCTCCCTCATGGCCTCTAATGAAGTGTGGTCTTAGGAACTTTCTTCACTTCCCTTGGCATTTGCAAAGAGGAGGTTAAGCAGATCATTTTAAGGTCCCTTGCCTTTCCAAGGTCCTGATTCCAAGTGACCTTTTTGAACACTGACCCTGTGACCCCAGCTTATTAGCCCAGTACTACCGAGCTACCAGCCTTATTAGCAGCTTCCATTAAAAAGACATGCTGTGGTGAGTTCAAAGCAGGCATGGAAACATGTCCATGCAAGACCAAAGGTTTCAATTCTCACACTGCTGCCTCTAGTCACTTCCTTCCTCCACAGCTGATATACAAACTGCAGTACCCCCAGAACTGAAGGTTCAGGCAAGTTCAGAGTCAGGGGAAACCCAACACCCTCTGTTTATACATTCAACAATGTGAGCTCAGAGGCATTAGGGTGCTGCTTCGAGACCAGGTAAGAGTTACTGGTGACTGATGACTTGGGACACCCTCCCAGGTCTCCTGACTCCAGTTTTCCATAATGTCCTTTTTAAAAATTTTTGAAACATGTAAAGAAAGAACATAATATGTATACATTGTTTTTTTCTGGGAAGGTAGGGTTTTTTATAACTTTAGGAACGTTTACTCATTCATCTCCCAAATCAGTATTTATGACTTCCCAATCCCTTCGACACTCCAGAGAGCAAAGTAAGTGGTAAGAAGGCAACCTGATTATGTGGAATCTTTGCCTTTTTTTAATGGAGATCGATCAGCAATCAAATGTAGGGCTAAAATTGTCAGACTACTGCAGAGCTCAGATCTCTGCCATCTGGGACTGGAAGGTGGGATTTGTGTTTTAAAATAGCTTGACCAAGTAGCTTATGAAAGTGATCAATCAACTATTAATAATCCAAGGTTCAGGGCCTCTCTCTCTCTCTGTCTCTCTCTCTCTCTCTCTCGCTCTCTCTCTCTCTCTCTCTCTCTCTCTCACACACACACACACACACACCCCCCAAGCAAGTAGAAAGTTTTCCATGCCTAAATAACCTCTCTTCTCCTAAATCATCCATTTATCAGTATCAAGAGAGCTAAATACTGGCATTGCTTGCAGATTCAATGCCACAATATACCTATGGGTTTTGAACCTATGAAAAGCTATCTAGAAAAGTGGTAGAGTCAAATTAGCCTGAAGGATAATGCCAGTGTATGGTTTTCAATAATGGTTTGACAATGTTTCTTTCCCTAACAGGCAAGGTGAGCAATGAGTTGAAACCAGACACACTTGCTTACTACTCAAGACAAAAAAAAAAAAGGAAAAGAAAAGAAATTCAATTCCCCTTCCCTGGCTAAACAAAAAAACTCTAGGTTTTAAACTCCTACGACCTAGATATAGTCAAAGAGATCATACAGCCTGTTCCTAGGGAGAAAAAGACCTCAACTTTCAGCTGCTCAGCCAACTCTTCAGTTTAGAAAACGTTTTTACAAGGGAATATTGAAACAAACACAAAAAGAAGTTTATGGGATAGAAACAGTGAATGACCTTAAACAGACCTAGCTCAGCACTAGGGAGCTGTGACCACACTGTTTCAACCTTCCATTGCTTGCTTGTAACAACATATAACCAGGCCCTTCTCTTAAGCTAGTGCTCTGAATTCCCATAAGGAAATATCACTTTTCAGAGAGGGAAAAAAAACCAAACACATTTTCCTGTACAGTCAATGATGGTGATGGGAGGGGGAGATTGGAGAAAGTAGGGTCAGAAAGGTCAAGGGGCTTTTCCATTGTTTTACTCAGTGTAACAAAAATCTCCATGTTGCAGAGATGACAAGCAGAAACTAAAAGGATTCCAAATGGTTGTGCTGAGTTGAAGTCTGTAAATACCTCTGCTAGGAAGACAGCATGTTTTCAACTCCAGCTTGCAAATTATATTAAATAATGAATGATGTAAATTAGACTGCCTTATTTATTAACAAGTCCAGTGTGGTTTAACCACATTCATAATGTAATGCATGGTTCTTTAATGCATAAAAGTACAAAGTTCTAAAACCCCCAATGAAGGAGCTGAGAAGTAAATATCAGAGTAATAAAAACTGATGTCTTCCACTGGATCTTTGTGAATGCCAAGATTTTTTTAAGTATGATTAATTGCAATGGCAAAACTTATTAAGGTGAGAGGGCCAAAATCAATGTATTAATGGCATGATATTACAACTGCTTTAGCCAGGCCAAGAATAAATTGCACATAGATGCTCTGGCAATAGAAGCTGCAAATTCTATATTGATATTGTGCTAAGAGAAAGGTATTAGCCATGTTTCCAAATATTACCCCTAAATCAGAAAACAACCGCCCAAGAAATTCAGGAAAACATCCCTATTGGTCTTCATAAAACATGTGCAATATAAAAATGCATGTCCTGCCACAAGAATGTGGACATACTTAACATTACGGAACTGTCCACTGTAAAATACTTAAGAAGATAAATTTTATATGCTTTTTACTGTAGTAAAAAAAGACCCATAACTCATTTTTGACTGTGTGTTTTACCACTTAGGTGAGACAGAGCTTGTCTTTTGTAATATAGTTTGGCACTTGATAGAACAGGGGTGTAAGTGGCCAGTCACATAATTCCAACAACAGGCTTCACTCTAATTCCAATTCTATGTGACACTGGTATTGTTTCAAAATTTAACTTAGC
The DNA here is from genome assembly GCF_047511655.1 of Castor canadensis. NCBI lineage: Eukaryota > Metazoa > Chordata > Mammalia > Rodentia > Castoridae > Castor > Castor canadensis. The sequence continues at coordinate 91,328,615 of NC_133398.1, forward strand.
ATGACTTCAGTATAGCCACTCCCAATATCAGGACCTGCCACTTTTAGTTTGCTGTTGAGCATGGAGGATATGTAGCCATAGTTAGAGAAACAGAGGCCTACCTACATATAGCACCTTAGCGGGTAAGAACATAACAGATGCTGTAATAAGAAGGTTTTTATTAAAATGGGTTCAAACAATGATTCTGACAACAAAAAAATCAACTAAGCCTGAACTGTGTGTGCAAACACAAAAATATCCTACCTTTTAATTAATCTATGCATATATTTTAGAATGTTCTGTCACTGGCTCTCTGAACCTAAGGGCAGAATGGTTTACCATATGGATACTAAAAGGTACACTATTTTTAAATGAAGTGGTAAATTATTGCTTTTACAAGTTCTAGTGACAATTTATTTACATTATTTGTTTTTACAAGAAATAAGAACATGTAACTTTAGCTACACACTTTAACGAAAACTTTAAGGCAAGTTATTTTAGGAATACCACTGGATGTAATAATCAAGTTTTTAAAATGTGTAATTTGGCTCCAACTGTAGCTGGTATCCACTGGCCAAGAATTTCAAAGCTACTCAAACAAATATTAATATGTAAGAAAAAGAGCACAGATGGTGTCATATAAGAATGAGAGTGAAACAAACTCATCCACTGATGTCATTTTGAGATCAGAAAAGCAGAATTCAAAATAATTATATGAGGTGCTTTCCAAACAAGTATTGCAATACATTTTACAGATAAAGACTGGGTGGGTTCAATCCCAGCTGAAGGACAGAGTAGACAAATGTACCTTCTATCAGACCTCTCATCTCTCCGGCCTAATATTACTAACCTAATTCCCCACCTGAGCATTCAGCTCCACACACCTCTCAAAAACAACAACACCAATGGTCTTCAAATCAGAGAAAAAATAGAAGAGTAAAAACCAAGAGAGCCATGACAGAATGAAAGACTGTGACAAATGCTTTCGTAAATATTTTTAAAATCCATTTAAAAAAGCCTGAAGATAGGAACCTGCCATCAGTATTAAAGATGCAGCAACAATTGTGAGAACAGTTATAAAAAAAACTCTGCTGAAATCTGTTGATGTCATATATACATCAGACATCTAAGCCCTTGAAGATTAGAAAAAATATTTTTAAAATGTAAAGCTAGTTTTCTTTTCTCAGTTGATGGCCTCAAAAATATTAAAGTTAAAAAAATGAAAATCATCAACTGTGCCTCATTTTCTTCATTATAGGTGTATCATCTAATGCAGACTTTAAAAACCACCACAAAGGAAAAAACCCCAGTATCTAACTGTATACATGCACCCTCCATGGTGTGCATGTATGCACCATGGGCTCTGCATTCCACCTGACTACTTGCACCTATCTCATGAAAAAGACACAGGTTCTTTGGACCAGCCTGGGGAGCCTCCACCCAGCCCAAGGCCAGTATGGTTTGGGTCCTACCCACCCTTCTTCTCCTGCCTGGGCAGCTGCTCCCAGTGCCAAAAAGATTAAGATTCGGGCATCTGGGATTCAGCCCCACAGTTGGCTGGTCCGGCATATCTCAGCTGTGCCAGGCCTACATTTTCCCCTAGGCTCTGTTGTTATTTCTTTCTGCCCGAGCCTCACAACATGAGCATCACCAGCATAACAGGCAACAGAGACCAGGAAGCTCTCTTACTTACATTAAAAAACAGGTTATCTCCATCAACTACGTTGGCAGAAACATGGTTGTGCGTTTTCTGTGTGTGGAGGGGGAATGCATGCGCACTCACTAACCGGAAGGCCACAGCCCAAGCCCTACTTTCAAAGCTGCCTATCTCACTGTGACACGCTATAAAGAATATGGGGGGAAACTTTGTCTTACAATCCTCTACACAGATGAATAAAATTTCATGTCATGAAGTATATGAAATGGCAAAGCCCCTAGGAAAGAAAAATGATAGCACCTCCATAAAGGTGACCTAGGAATTCAGGAGAAAGAACTGGTGAGTTCTTGCTTGGTTATGTATTTGTCAGAAGGCATCTGAAGGGAATAACAGAAATAGCTGGGCTTCTCCATCAAGCCAGGACAAGCTATACCATTTCTAGGGACAGGAGGGTTCAAGGCTAAAGCTAGCTTTCATCAGAGTACTACACTGCTTTACTATCCAGCCTAGACCTGGGAAATTATTCAGTGGGCAATTAAGATTTATAATCCAAATGGTCTCAAAATCATATCTCTGAGAAGTCAAGTCCAAATTAAATCAGACCAGGCTTTTAGCCTTCCAGTGATCACATTTTCCCTTTTGAGCGAGTGCATTTCAACACTCAGAACTTCTCTTCTTACGGATCATTTTCAAGGCCATCTCTGGATGCAATCTCCTAAGCAAAATCTGATAGATGAAATAAAAAGGGAAAATGGTTAACTCCAACCCTTAGAGAAAGACGTTGAGGGAGGCTCTCACTTCCTTCAACAGATTTCTTAAAGTTAATTATTTTAACCTTCTTTCTAGTAAATATTATTGCAACTTCTCCTAGCACAACATACATAGAGCATTTTACAAAACAAAAATGTCCAAAACTAAGTTCATTGTATATGATAAGCTTAAAGCACAACCAACAGAATTTAGAAATATAAAATGCATATGGAATTCCTTCCCACAAGGAAAATATATTATTGACATATGAAACTTATTTTGAAGTGTTACACTTCTCCCTACCCTGGCAGCCTTAATCCAGTGAAACAGAGGTAGGTGACAAATGGTCCATCCCTGTGTTTCTGGTCTCTGACTTCACCCACATTTGGGACAGCATTCGCATTCAGGACCTACCCATTGGCCAGCCCGAGCCAGAGGGAAAGAGAGAAAGAAAGAGGAAGAACACCAGGAACTTACATTTCGGTGATGTTCTCAGGCTCTGCACTGTTAGGCTCCAACCTCGGAAATGCCATGATGCCGGGAGAAGGGTCGTTGCACCAAATCCGAGAGGCACTGCATTTGCAAGACGTGGGACAGGCGAGGGCGGCCCTCCAGAAGCACACAAGCAGCCAGCAGAAACCCCAGAGCCGCGCCATGGCAGGTCCATGCCACCTCATCCAGGACGACATCCCTAGCCTCCAGTGCAGCCCGAGTGCGTGTTCGCGCGCTGCACCCCCGGCGTTCCCCGGCACTGCGGGGAGGCCTTCCCTGCGCTCCCTGCCCACTGGACTCCTAGGTGCTAGTCGCCGGTGCGCAGGGTCGTGTGTGTCCAACGCTGAACCTGTCCGGGGCTGAGTGTATATGGGTGGGCGGCACCGATCACAGTTGCCGGGGCATTGCGGACCGCTTCTCGCGGGGTGCTACCGCCGCTCGGAGCTCCATCGCGGAAGCTGCTGCATGGCTCGGCTCGCGGGGCACCGGCCGGCGGCGCTCCCGGGACTCTCTGCGCGCAGACTCCTCGCTAAAGGCGCACGGGGATCCGAAACGCACTTCGGGGCTGAGGACAAACAGACACGCATAAGACTAAGCCAGGACCCCATACACCAAAAATTGGAACACTCTCCCTCCGCGTTCACCTCACCCCCACCCGACCCCCAGCCGGGAAACTGTGGATGGATGAAGCGCCCAGGTCCGACCCAGGAATCAACTTGCCCCAGGATGGCACTGACGCTGCTGGGGCCACCAGTGTGCCCGCCCTCCCTCCAAGCCTGAGGCTGAGGGAGGAAAGGTATGGAAAGGGTCCCGGAGACAGGATTCCATGGCATAGGCCGGACGAAGGACCCTTAAAAAGGGGGACAAGGAGACTGCCGGCGGAGATGGCTCCAAGACGGAGCCCCCAATGATGCTGCAGAATCCACCTCGGCCGCTGGGCGCAGGGGGCGCGGGCAGGTGGCGCGGCACGTCCCACCTGGGGAGCAGCTGCGGCTGCCCCAGAGGGGGACAGGGAGGCCCCAGGCGACTGAGGGCACTATCTGCGCTGCTCACCCAGCCTCCGGCGCCACACGCCTGACGGAGGCGCCTGGGTCCAGGCTCCTCCCGCCTGTAGGCACTGAGCGCAGAGAGCGCGACAGAAGCAGCAGCGAGGCTCCTGCTCCAACCCAATTCCGGGAGCCGCCGCCGCCGCCGCCGCCTCTGCTACTGCTGGCGAAGTGACGTGAGGGCTGACGCAGAGCAGGGGCAGAAACTCCAGAAAATTAGTCTGAAATCCAAAAACACACACGTTCACACACACACAAACGCCTAACACCCTCCAGACAAAAGCAACAGGGAGGGGAGGGGATCTGGGGGCGAGCGGGGAGGAGGGAGGCTTCGGTGCGGTGCCACTGGCCAGGAGCAGACAGCAGCAGCATGTGGGAGTTCACACACGCGCGCACACACGCACACATCCCGACCGTGCAGACACGCGCGTGCGTGCGTGTATGTGTGTGTGCGCGCGCGCGCGTGTGCGTGTGCATTTAGATCCAGGTACCTCTGAGATGGACTGTTTAGCTGCTCGACACCTCCTGGTCTGCAATTCACATAGCCGTCTCTTTTTATGATAGCAAGAGAAGCTGCCTCCCTTTTTGAAATGGAAACCTGGCTTGGTTCAGCTCTGAAATGCGCGGATTCTTATTATTGGAATTCTCCCTTCCCTCTCCCGCCCTGCTGCGTTCTTCTTTCTCGCCCTGCCTAGAAGGGACAAGGAGCTATCCCCAAATAAGTAAATATTGTAAACATCAAAACGTGCTCTACGTTGATAACCAAGGATAGCTGCCCCCATACCCAGCTATCTATTTGGGGATTTGTGGTTTTGGAACGTCTTCCTGTTGGTGCTTTTGCACAGGGAGAGGGGTCTCCAAACACCACTCTGGCTAAGTGGGTCTTTTTTTTCCTGCCATTTTCAGCCATCGCACGCCTGGGAAATAGAGACATCTGAGGGGAAGGGAGCGCGCCTGATGCGCGTTGGATTCTATAAACGCGCGGCAGCAACCCTGCCCTGTCGGATGTGTGGCGCCGCGTCTTTTTCTAACCTGCATGGTGCAGCCATTTCCAAGATCATAGCTTCACTCCCCGCAATGCCCACCCCCACTGGGACACCCGAGCCCTTGCTCCCCTGCGTACCTTGTGCGTGTTCGTGTGTGCGCGGGTGTGCGCAAACGCGTGCCCTGCGCCCGCGCTGTCCGGAGCACGGTATGCATCCAGCTACACGGAAGCCCGGTGTGGGGCACAGCCTCGGGGTCTCACTAAGGGACAAATGAGACGATCCGGGAAAGTCTAGTGACAAACCTTAACTGCTCTCCCAGTGCACTTAAATGATGGCTACTGGGCATTCGCAAGCCTTGTCTGAGAATCCTTCCCATTTGCGACTAGGAGAGTCTGTTTTTCCGCAGTCATTTAAAAGGGAACTGAGAAAATGCGCCGCAGTGCCTGACACTTCCGAGGGCTTTGGTGCCCCCGCGCGGGGAGACAGAGCCCGGCACGCTTGGGAGCACCAACCTACTGCCATGGTCGCGGCCAGCACTGCGCTGAGGGCGCACTCTGGAGCCAGATGCGCAACCAGCGACGCCTGGCGCGTGCACGTCCCTGCCTAGCTGGTGCTCCACTCCCCAAAGACAGGGGTTCTATGAGCGCCTGAGGGCTACCGGCTAGGGTCTAGCGCAAAATGTAAAAATGGTCACCGATCTGCCCTCAGAGGCTGGGGATGGGAAAGATGGAGAACTCAAACGTCAGAGTGAAGGCTCAAATCTCCACAACGCCTTCAATATTACAAGGGAAGAAATGTGTAGCTAGGCTTTTGTACAGACTCTAAGCTCTGAGTGTAACATAATGAATCAAAAATCACGCTGCTGGCTTGGATGACAAGTCCAGCAGGTCTGCCCCAGGACTGTGATTGATACACATTAGGTGCTGATAGACCAGACAGAAGTTTATTCCACACTTCCACCTTCATTCTCTGCTGGAAGAATGTGCCAGGGAGGAGAGGCCAAGGACAAAAATGTCTTGATCCAGGTCACACAGTGAAACTCAATCTGTCGTTCCAGTGCCTGTTAAGTGGAGAAACCCCTACGGAACAGTCAGGATAAGGGCGAATACATAATTACCCACATTTCTCCTAACCCACCCTCGCCCCCATTTTCCAGGAAATGGACCTTTGTGTGTACCCTAGTGGCTGCGATGTCAATATGGCATCCAAAGGATTGTCAGTTTTATCCTTTTTTCATTATTTAGAGAGTACTGTATTAATTTCTATAATTAAACCCATGTATATAAGTCCTTACATATTTAATACAGCTTCTTACCTCTGTACAAATGGAAAAAATTAAGTTTAACATTTCTAGACCAATATGGCTATTAATTTCTGTACAATGTCAACTCAACACGGTAAAGTGGGATACTTTTTCCAAGGTTGACGGCATAGCTAAAGTTTCCAAAAAATTGAACATATATTGTGTATATATATTCATATAAAAGACCAATAATAGCAATATGTTATGCATCAATAGCAGCAGCAGGTTTTCCAGGTTGTGAACAAAATTGTAAAGACATCCAGGACACTCCATTTTAAAAAAAGAAAAGAAAAAAAAAACAGAAAACAGAAAAATTCTGTTACTGTTGTAGTACCTGGCACCAATTTTTTTAATTGTTTTATTATTCATATGTGCATACAAGGCTTGGGTCATTTCTCCCCCCTGCCCCCACCCCCTCCCTTACCACCCACTCTCCCCCCCCACCCCCTCAATACCCAGCAGAAACTATTTTGCCCTTATTTCTAATTTTGTTGTAGAGAGAGTATAAGCAATAATAGGAAGGAACAAGTGTTCCTGGTTGAGATAAGGATAGCTATACAGGGCATTGACTCACATTGATTTCCTGTACGTGTGTGTTGCCTTCTAAGTTAATTCTTTTTGATCTAACCTTTTCTCTAGTTCCTGGTCCCCTTTTCCTATTGGCCTCAGTTGCTTTTAAGGTATCTGCTTTAGTTTCTCTGCGTTAAGGGCAACAAATGCTAGCTAATTTTTTAGGTGTCTTACCTGTCCTCACCCCTCCCTTGTGTGCTCTCGTTTTATCATGTGCTCAATGGCACCAATTTTTTTATTAGCTGCTCGGTACTGACAGTTTTAGAGTGGTTTGCAGACCAGAACCGTCCAATTATGATGGGATGTTTGTAGATTTGTAGTAGAATGGATATATATACACTATTACCTTTACATTATAAATACATCCCATCATCTGCCACTTAAAATTAGAATGAGCAGTCACTTCTAATCACCCTCCCCTGCTTTACCTTTTTGTCTTTTGTAACAGATCATTATTAATTATACTTATTAAATTTTTCTTCTGTTAGAATGGAAACTCTATGAAAGCAAAGATTATTATCAATTTTTTCATTTATATGTCTCCAGGAATCAGTGAGATGTGTTTAATGAATAAAATAAAACACTGATGTCAAAATTTCTTCCTTAATCTCTGACCCTTCAGGTCATCTGGATAATTGCCCCGTACACATTCGCTTTCATCTAAAATCTTTTCGGTGCTCTGAGTTCTCTTAACACTTCTTAAAACCTTAAATTCTGCCTCCTCTGATAGCCAGTTATGTTCCAACACTGGGACAGGAAGGGTATCCCTTCCGTTCATGCTGGTAACTCAACAGAACCATGAACAGTATCTGCAACACATTGACAATCAGTAACTAGTTCTTAACTGATAGAATTGTGGATCCATCTCAATTTTAAAATCTATAATCTATTTCCCAAAGATCACTCCAAGGATTCGCAGACCATGAATTTTTAGGAGAAGATGAACATTGCTCAGATGGGTAATATGACAGATGTTTTCTCCCCAGATCTCTTCAATGCAGGGATGGAAACTGAGTGCTACCAGTTCCTTCCTACACTGGACCAAGATGTACCAGAGCAATGTTCCTGAAAATATTCTATGACCCATGGTAGGAAATGCCCTTTACATCACAATCCAATACACATATACACAAATGCATATAACATTTTTAAAGAGTCACCAAAAAGCCTTACATAGCTTTAATATGTGGAATGCACTAATATTTTCTTTACTCTTATGTACCATTTAATTTTTATGTGTGTGTGTGGTATGGGGTTTGAATTCAGGGCCTACATCTTGAGCCACTCCATCAGTCCTTTTTTATGATGAGTTTTCTCAAGATAGGGTCTCATAACTATTTGCCTGGGCTGGCTTTAAACCGCAATCCTCCTGATCTCTGTTTCCTGAGTAGCTAGGATTACAGGTGTGAGCCACCAGCACCTGGTTTACCATTTAATTTTTAAATGTTTATAATAACTCAATAAATTGATTTTTAACATCCAATACTTGGTCATAAAAAGTATCAAAATATTGTCAACTTCTGCTTCTGAGGTGAAGTAATAGGGAACAGATTTATCCTCCCAATCAAGCAAACAACACCCTAAACAAATATATGAAAAGACAGTTTTTAAGAGTGGACATCAGACAATGAAGACCATGGCTTAGAAAGGGAGGCCAGGCAGAATTTAACTCCCTAAGTTGAGACAAAGCTGAGCGGGATGGGGAGGGGGTTGAGGGGGAGAGACAACGAGGCAATGTAAATAATGTACAATATAAGTCTAATAGGAATTGTCACTACAAATCTCCCCTGTATAATGAATATAGTCTAATAAAAATTTATTTAAAAAAGAGTGTGAGTGATAGCAAGTGCTAGGTATTCTATAAATATTAACAAAATAGTAAGGGTATACCATGAACAACTTTATGCAAATAAATTCGACAAACGAAATGAATTTATTCCATGAGAGATAAAGCTAGTGAATCTCATTAAAGAGGAAACAGATTACCTAAATGGTCCTATATTTAATGCAGAAATTAAATTTATAGATTAAAATTTTCCCATAAAGAAAACTTTAGTCCCAAGTTGGTTCATGGGTGAATTCTATAAAACAATTAAGAAAAATCCCACCAATTTTTCCTTCAGAAAAATTAATAAGGAATGCTTTCCAATACATTCTGTGAAGTCAGCATTTCCTTGATATCAAAATCAAACAAAGAAATTGTAAGAAATCATCAGGCCAATTTCTCTCTCTCTCTCTCTCTTTTTTTTTTTTTTTTGCAGTACTGGGACTTGAACTCAGGGCCTTCATCTTAAGTCACTGCACCAGCCCTTTCTTGTGAAGGGTTGTTTTGAGATAAGATCTTGCAAACTATTTGCCCAGGCTGGCTTCAAACCACAGTGCACCTGATCTCTGCCTCCTGAGTCATTAGGATTACAGGTTAATGCTCTGAACAAAATTTCATTAAATTTAATCTGATAATCTCACATATCCAAAATCATCATGAGCAAGTACAGTTTATCCAGAAATCTAATTTTATTTTAATATTCAAAAATCAACCAATGCAATCTATTATATTTGTAAACTGAAAGCTTAAAACTCTGCAATCATCTCAAAAGGTATTGACCAAATCCAACGCCTGTCCTGAAGATGCTCAGCAAACTAGAAATAAAAGAGAATAGCCTCAACCAGTAAATGGAATCTATTTTTTAAAAACCCAAACCTATATCTAATGTAACATCCAAAGGAGAAAAAATGATACTTTACCCAGTTATCAAGAGCATGAGGAAATTCACTCTTACCTTTCTATCACATTGTACTGGGTATTTTAGTGTAATAAGTCAAAAAGATACATAAAAAGCATCTAGATTGGAAAAGAAGAATTAAACTATCTTTATGAAGAAACAGCATGAGCAAATTACCAAGTTTGCAGGAGACCAGTTAAATATTTATGGATTAATTTTATTTCTGAGTTCTAGCAACAAAGAACAATGGGTTAAATTTTTTAAATACCCATTATAATGGCATCAAAAACTTGAAATACTTAGAGATAAAGCACAATGTATAAAAGGAAAAAGATGCGTTGCATTTTATAAAAATTAATAATTATTTCTCTTTGAAGGATGTTGTTAGTAGGATGAAAAAGAAAAGCCACAAAAGGGAGAAATAGTTGCAAATCATATATTGATACAGAATTTATACCCAAAGTATTTAAAGGATTCTCAAAACTCAACAATAACAAAAAATTTTAAAAGTGTGCAAATGAATTGAATATATACTTTATCAAAGAAGACATATAGTTGGCAAATAGCACATAAAAAGAAGCCTGGGTCTTCATTAACAGTGGAACAATTCAGTAAGTTGTGATAGTTCTATCCTTTATAGTATTGCATGCCTAATTAAAATGAAGGGTAACTTTTTGTGTTGAACTAGAGACATGTTGTTTAGGTTAAATCTTGAGTGTCCTCCTAAGGTCATGTGACACTACTGGGAGATGTGGAGCCTTTAGGAGGCGGGGTTAGTGAGAGGTCCCCGAGGTCATTGGTAGGGTCCTTAAAGGGGATTGTGGAGCCTTGGGTCCATCGTCTTCCTCTCTTTTCCTGTGGGTTGGCTCTGCCATGATGTGCTGCATTGCTATAAATCCAAAATAATGGGGCCAGTCTTGGACTAGCACTTCCAAAACTGTGAGCCAAAATAAATCTTTTATCTTTATAAGCTAATTATCTTGGGTTTTTTGTTTCAGTGAGTGATAGCTAACACATACCTTCTATGTGTAAAGTAAATAATGCACTTACACAACACTATATGGCATGTTCATATGAAGAAGGCCAGTATCTGTGAAACATCTTTTTTCTGTATGAGAATATAGAGAAAGGCAGAGAATTATTTATACCAACCACAGCACTGGTAACCCAGACAAATCAGAGAGGTTGTTTGGAGGAAGGGAACATACCAGAAAGCATGTGAAGGGACTAGCCAGCACCTTCCCTATAATGTGCCTCCTTTTCCTCTTTGTGCTGCCTCTTTCCCCTCAGAACCTATTTCTACCCTCCCTCCCTTTGGTTGGGAACTAAATCCAAAATCTTGTACAATGTAAATAGTGTTCACTACTGGATGTTTAACTTTTCCAAGAATATCTATATTTCAGTAGAGGACACTAGGGAGAAGACATAATCCAAAGGAATTTCAGACTCCATGGTCTGTAGCCTGCATGCTGCTCTATCACTCTGAATCATAGCCACACCTAAGGTCTTGTCCTACTTCCTTTTTTCCGTGTGTCCACACCTTCCACTTCTAACACTTAGTCAGACACTTAGCACATAATAAGTCAACACAGACTTATGGAACTTTGATGACACCTGAAAGGGAAAAGATGCAGATGGAGAAAAATTACAAAGACTTAGAAAATTGGGGTGACATAAAAGTGGGTGAGTCTGAGTCTAAGTTTGAACCATTCTTCTGACTACATTTCATAGTCAATTCTGAATTATTTTTCTGGTTTAAATAAATTGTCTCTACCAATACTCATACCTGGCTCCATGTCATCCTTGTTTATCCACAGCTATCCTATCACACTATTACATCACAAAGAACTCCTTATCTTACAAAGGAGTTACTTAGTCCTTAAAAAATGTTAAAGTATGCTTTTTCTGTCTTACCCAGCCCAGATTTACTACAGCAGTCAAGTATCCTGAGTTTTAACTCAATTGATAATTACATTCCATGCAAATAACAGTGTTTATCATCACACTACTGATTAAAAGGGCCACAGTATTCAATCATATCAGACCCTTACAGGTAAGAAACCCACTATTCTTCCAACTGGGGAGCAACACTTCAGTAGGTCAATTTGGTGGTCTGTGTTAGATTATTTCTAATGAAATAGTCCAGGCTAGACTAGCATTTACTGTGATAAATCACAGATATAAAGTTAGTATTGATTAATGAAACTTTTCATTCATAATAAGTTGCACTGGATTGTGTTATACATTTATATTTTATTACGGTTCACAGTCAGATTTCAAACCTAGTGGCAGAGCACAATTTTTCAGCCATTTTTTAAGAATCCCTTCTACAAGGGGATGCAATTCACAATCCCTGCTTGAATGTGTTCAGCAACTCTCCTTATCAGAACATTAAAAACAAACAATTTACAGATTGTATTAAAGTTAGAGTTATACTATCAATCAACAATTTGAGGGCTGTAATGCTCCTATTTATCATACTATCCCTTGACACCTAACAGAGTTGGTTGAATTAAAGTTGATTTCTTTTTAATTACTAGAAAGGTTCATTTTATGATAAGCCTGAATCTGCATCCTTAATGATTTATCCATTGATCCTGATTTTAACTTTTGGCCACAAAAGGGAAAAACGAATCTTTCCTTCATGTCCCAACTCTCAATATTCAAGGGTAGGACTCACGACTTTTCTAACATATCTAGGTACTTTATCCATTTTTGATCACCAGTTTCCAAGAATGTCTTCATCATGGTTACCATTTTCAAGGCTCACAATTTTGACCAATACCTTTTAGACCTGGGGTGTCCAATATGGTAGTCGATGCCCCTGTGGTTACTAAGCACTTAAAATGAAGTCAGTCCAAATTCAGATGTTCTGTAAGTGCAAAATACATATGTAGTATGTATTACAAATAGAATGTAAACTATCTCCTCAGGATTTTTTATATTTATTATGTATTGAAATGATAATATTTTATACATATTATAGTAAATAAAATATATAATTAAATTATTTTCATGTTTCTTTTTACTTTTTTTTGCCATTGCTGGGATTTGAACTCAGGAACTCATCCTTGCCAGACAGGTGCTCTACCACTCAAGCAATGTCCTCAGCCTTCTTTTTCTTTAGTTATTTTTCATATAAGGTATCACATGTCTTGCTTAGGGCCAGACTGGACTGCAATCTTCTTGGCCATGCATGCCCTGTTGTTAAGTGTGAACGACCATCCCTGGCTTGTTAGTTCAGATGAGGTCTTGCTAACATTTTTATCCTGCCTAGCCTCAAACCAGGATCCTCCAATATCCACCTTCTGAGCAGGTGTGATAGGCATGAAACAACATACACAGCTGCAGATCTATTCTTACTGTGACCTGACATCAATCTGGCACCTATCTTCTAGCTTTTGACCACCTTTCCATTTCTTCTTTTGGTCCCTTTGAGTCTTACATCTTGTTTCTCTAATGTTTAAATATCAGCTTTTCATGGTTACCTGTCTGCAAGAAACTGAAACTAGGTCCATGTCTATCACCCTGTACTAGTATCAACTCAAAATTGATCAAGGACCTTAATATCAGACCTGAAACTCTGAAGTTACTACAGGAAGGAGCAGGAAACACTCTGGAACTACTAGGTATAGGCAAGGACTTCCTCAATAGAACCCCAGCAACCCAGCAACTAAGAGAAAGGAAGGACAAATGGGACTTCATAAAATTAAAAAGCTTCTGCACAACAAAAGAAGTGGTCTCTAAACTGAAAAGACCACCCACAGAGTGGGAGAAAATATTTGTCAGCTACACATCAGACAAAGGACTGATAACCAGAATATATAGGGAAGTTAAGAAACTAAACTCTCATAAAATCAATGAACCAATTAAAAAACGGGCAACTGAACTAAACAGAACTTTTTCAAAAGAAAAAATTCAAATGGTCAAAAACCACATGAAAAAATGCTCACTATCTCTGGCCATAAAGGAAATGCAAATCAAAACCACAATAAGATTCCACCTCACCCCTGTTAGAATAGCCATCATCCAAAACTCCACCAACAACAAGCACTGGTGAGGATGTGGGAAAAAAGGAACCCTAATCCACTGCTGGTGGAAATGCAACCTGGTGCAAACACTCTGGAAAAAAATTTGGAGGATTGTTAAAAATCTAAACATAGACCTGCCATATGATCCAGCAATCCCACTCTTGGGGATATACCCAAAGGAATGCAACACAGGTTACTCCAGAGGCACCTGCACACCCATGTTTATTGCAGCACTATTCACAATAGCCAAGTTATAGAAACAACCAAGATGCCCCACTACCAACAAATGGACTAAGAAAATATGGTACTTGTACACAACTGAATTTTACTCAGCCATGAAGAAAAATGAAATCTTATCATTTGCAGGTAAATGGATGGAACTGGAGAACATCATTCTGAGCGAGGTCAGCAACGCTCAGAAGACCAAAAATCGTATGTTATCCCTCATATGTGGACTTTTAGATCTAGGGCAAATGCAACAATGTTGTTGGACTCGGATCACAAGAAAAGGGGAGAGCACATACAGGAGATATAGGAATAGGTAGAAAACCCAAAACATTAAAGCGTTTGATACCCCCACTCCAGAGGAACTAATACAGAAACCTTAAAACGACAGGTTATCACTAGCAGGGGGTCAGGAACCAACGTAAAGATCAGTTAGAGTTGAATCAATATGGGATGTTAACAGATGGGCACATGAGAGCAATAGTAAGAATCTTTCTGTATAGCTATCCTTAACTCAACTAGCAAAAATGCCTTGTCTTTCTTATTATGCTTATGTCTTTTCTCCAACAAAATCAGGCACAAGGGCAGAACGGGACCTGCCTGAAACTGAGGAGGGCAGGGCGAAAAGGGTGGGAGAGGGGGATAGGGTGGAGAAATGACCCAAACAATGTATGCACATAATAAAAAATAACAAATAATATTAAACAAATAAATAAATATCAGCTTTTCCAAATTATTTGTTTCAAGTTCTTTCAGCATTTGGTGAACTGGGGTATCTTGGGTAGACATTCCTCCTTCCTAATTTCAGCTTTTAAAACCCAATCATAAGCTACCTAGCCAACTGACACCCACTCCTCTGTCCACTGCAGACAAAAGATTGAGGAGAATAGATTGAGGAGAATAGCTCCGAATGTGGATGAGCAAAACAACCAAGTGGGAAATGATTTGAGACAACAGAATAAAAAGTAACTTAGCTGCACTCAGAAACCCAGCTTTACTCCTTTTAGGAAAGGAAGAGACATTTTTCTCTTCCATGCTTCCACGTGCCAGCTTTCCCCAACTATTGCTAGTAGTTCTTCCTTGAGCACTTGAACAAGTCTATGATGACCTTTTTCTCTACTTAAATAAGCTATGACATCTCTTACATGTTCTCTTTTAACTAACATATCAACTCATTCACCACATGACCTCTGTCATTTCCAATGGAAAGACACTTTACCAGTGAAGCACACATAGTAAGAAGTGAATAATTCTACTTTGTCTCTGTGATCTGTTAGCTTCTCACCATCTGTCCCTATCTCTCATCTTGACTCTGCCTCTTGATACTCTAAGCCTGATTCAAATAGTCTTTCTTTTGTGGTTCTCTGTATTTGATCTTTTTTTTTTTTTACAACTTTAATGCATTCTGGACGCCAGTCCTTCTGCCACAGTTTTCACAGATTTATGCTGCTTTCTTACACTCAAAACTTGTCTATATACTCTACTTTCCACCTTTATCCACACCAAATTCCACAGGGTGCTAAATACAGTCTCATTTCTTCCTCGTGGTGATCATTCATGTCCGTGTGGTCAGAATTTTATATTTTAGAACTTCCCTTCTCAAATCAATATCTTCTTTTAGACTCATCCAGTCAAATGATTTTTATCTATTTTTCCTTAAAAAATGTAATCTGTTTCCTGAAGTCTGGCACATGTAACAGTTTTCTCAGCATCCCATATTTAGACAGTATAATCTCTTTGTGGGTTCCCATGGCCCTGTCATGTGTTCCTGCCCTCCCCAACTAAATCTATATCTCATTGACATTTGCTTGGGGTCAGGGCAGTGTTAACATCAATGACAGAAGTGGAAGCATCCCAAGAGAAAAGAGTACCAAAGGGGCAGAATCTGGCTTCATTAGAGCCTGGATGCCTTTCCTTTCTGATGCCAGAATTTGTTTGTGTTGTGCTTTGTTTTCCCTAAGAGAGTTTTCACCATGATCCCACATCCTGTCTTTCAAAATGTGGTTTCAACTGGAAAAAATGTGGAACACCTGAGTTGGAAGCCTAAATACCTAAGTTCTTCTATTTGCATAAAATTTAGGGTAAACATTAAGCTGCTTTGATAAAGAGATTCCCTCCTCTCCAAACTTAGTATCTCAAACAAGTGGAAAATTTCTTTCTCATGTTCATAATGGATGCATATTCCAGAAAAGATCCGGAGCTCTGCTCCATAGTGTTATCTGTAGCTCCAGGCTCTTTTATCTTGTTCCTCTGGCATTTTCTAAAGGCTTGTCGTCTTCAACAGGGTCAAAGCTGTCTTCCCAGCCTATAGG
The DNA here is from genome assembly GCF_047511655.1 of Castor canadensis. Lineage (NCBI taxonomy): Eukaryota > Metazoa > Chordata > Mammalia > Rodentia > Castoridae > Castor > Castor canadensis. Next base: position 91,344,689 of record NC_133398.1, read on the forward strand.
AAGAAAAGGTGAATAAAAAAAAAGGTACATGAGTTCCTTTTAAGGAATGGTATAGAAGTTTTTTGTATCAATGCCACATACATTTTTCTGGTAAGAACTTAGCCAAAGAAGGTTGACTTCTAAGAAGGATGTTGTGAACATCATTGTTAACCAAATGTTCTGGGAAACTTCTATTTCTCAAGAGAAGAAAGGGGGAATAGCTAAGCTATGGAAACAGCCAAGATGCCCCACTACTGATGAATGGATTAAGAAAATGTGGTATGTATATACGATGGAATTTTATTTGGCCACAAAGAAGAATGAAATTTTGTCATTTGCAGGTAAATGAATGGAACTGGAGAACATCATCTTAAGTGAAGTTAGCCAGGTTTAGAAAGCCAAAAATTGCATCTTTTCTCTCATATGTGGAATGTAGACTTAATATAAATGCAGCAATATTGTGAAAAACAGGTCACGCTAAGGGGACGTCACAAGAGGGGAAAGGTAAAAGAAGGAAGTTAAGAAGTGAATATGGTTGATGTACTCTCTACACAAGAATAAATATAGAATTTTTAAACCAGTTGAAACCACCATAAGAAAGGGACTAAGGTAGAAAGAATAAAAATAGAGGAGATGAACAAAATCGGGGTATAATATATATATATTTATTATATATATATATATATATATATATATATATATATATATATATATAATGCCACAAGGAAACTCCCTGTGTAGCTATCTTAAGCAAGAAAAAATGTCATTTTCGTTCTTTTATAAAATCAGAGAACAGGAGGGTGGAACAGATCCTGCTGGGGGGTTTGGTACCAATAGGAAGGTGGAGGAGTTGGGGAAAGAATGTAAGAGGGTGAAAATGTTGCAAATACTGTGTGCACATGTATATAAATGGAAAAATGAGACCTGTTGATACTATTCCAGAAATGGGGGGAAGGGGAAGATAAGGGAGAATGGTGGCAGGGTGAATTCAAGAATGATATATTTTTGTAAGGGCCTTTGTAAATTCCACAATGTACCCCTACCCCAGCACAACAATAATTTTTTTTAAGCCCCAAGTTGAAATAAAAAGGAAGGAAGGAAAGAAGGGAGGAAGGGAGGAAGGCAAGAAGGGAGGGAGAGAGACAGAGAGAAAGAAAGAAAGAAAGAAAGAAAGAAAGAAAGAAAGAAAGAAAGAAAGAAAGAAAGAAAGAAAGAAAGAAAGAAAGAAAGAAAGAAAGAAAGAAAGAAAGAAAGAAAGAAAGAAAGAAAGAAAGAAAGAAAAAAGAAAGAGAGAGAGAGTGAAAGAAAGAGAGAAAGAAAGAGGGAATGAACAACACTTTACAGAAGTGTCCTAACTAGAACTTCAGGTTCAGAAAGACAATCTAGATTTTTTTCTGACTGAATCATCTTTAGATTAAAACAGAAATCAGTGGGCAATTCCAAGGTGATACCTTCAGTCTTTTGCTTGGAAAAGACACAAGAATCATTCTCCCTCATTGCTCACTCCAGCCAAGTCTACACTCACTCTTGGACACAGAACTTTATTATGAATAAATAAATGAATAATATTATTCATCTGATACTCCACTAACCTTAATTTTATTTTTTAAGAACAGCTTCTGATTTTGACCATTATTCTAAAAAATTAAAATCTATAGGGAACATAATTTGTTTGTGTTTGATCTTTCTGGTGCCTTTAACTAAAGCATTTTATTCCTCTCAGGAAAGAAATAGAGTAAATGCGCTTGCACTTGAAGCATAGCCTTAGCCCTCATTACACCATAGGAACCATTTTGGCAATGTTCTCAGCTTTGCTTTAGAAATCATTAGGCGTGAGTTTCAGTCAGCATTATACCACTTTGAAGTTTATGTGATGTTTGGACAAATCATTTTCATGCCCTAAGCCTCATGTCTATTATCTATAAAATGAGGGTCACAATTTCAGATGGGGGTGTAAAAGTGCTTAAGGTACACTGTATACTTGTATGAAAATGTAATGAAACCAATAACTGTGTAATCAGCTCAACATCCTAGGGCTTATGAAAAAAAGATATGGAGTCACAGCCACCTCATTTGCACTGGCTACAAGATCTTCTCCACTTCTCTTTAGTGTTTTTATGCAGAGCCCTACCTATATTACATAACTAATATACTAATCTTCAATCAGCAGAGTAATTGCTCTCCACCAAAAAGATAACTTCTGTAATTATAAAAACAATAATACGTGGTAATTGCATGTGAATGGAATGGTTTAGATAGTTTGAGAACTTTGTGAAGCCACTCCAAGACTGCCTAACAACCATCAGCACCAACCCACACCCTGACTTCCAGGTACTGGGAGCAGGGGGACCTGTGCCATCAGACTTGCAGTTCTCTCAAGTCAGTTGACAGACATTGCTAAACACTGGAACTATGGATAAGACATAATTTCTATTTTCTAAGAACTTAAAATCTTATGGGAAGACACATGCAAAATAGATTATTCCAATTTGTAAGTTATAAGACTGAAGGCATGTGCAGAGGGATACAAGAGACAAAAAGGAGCACAGCGCTCCAATCAAGGATCCAGGTAAGGTTTGAAATGAATCTTGGAGAGTGCACTCAAACTATCCAGGAAAAATGACCAGAAGATGGCATGAGTAAAAGCAAGGACCCTGAAGCAGCATGGCATGGAGGAGGAAGCACATGCCACTCAAGTAATCGCCATGCCTACACCTTTTCTCTGTCCTCCCAAGAAAACTAGCACCAATTGTGTATGCTGGCCTCTTTCCCCCAAACTAGACTCTAAGAAGGCATGGTAACGGCTTGCTCATTACTTCCCTTTACTCTGATCAGTCTGCTCTGTGTCTGTCCTCCCTCAGCAATGCAGCAGCCTGTCTGGAAAATGTTTGGTAATTCCTGCCAAGACTTGCATTTGACAGATCCTGAAATTTTTCTAAGTATTTTCACATGTGGACATCTCCTTCTTTCTCCTTCCTTCCTGGTCCTGAAGTACTCTATCCCTGGGCTTTAGATAAACCTAGAACTGTTATCTCCTAAATTTGATGAATAGAAACCCTTATGGAGACAAAATCCATATATCAGAAATTTAGTTCTAAGATTATCTGGTAAAGAAAAAAATATTCTGTAGAATTAAATCTACTTCTTGAGATTCTGTTATTTTTCAACTAAATAACTTCTTTTTTAGAAAGGATCATCATAGTCAGATGACTGACCTCATGCCTTGTAAGAGAAATGCCTCCTTCTGTGGAGAATCCTTAAAGACTCTGCAAGGTCCTTTGCAAATATAGAACCTGCATCTTTTACCTTCCTCCTATTACTCTTAAAAAGTTTCAATAAACCTGCTCTACCACCTGAAAAACAACTATGCATGGGACAAAGTTCTTGTGGATTAAGGAGCAGGTCCTGAGATCAGAGAAAGTCCTTCTGTCTCCCGTTTCCTCTTAGACTTCACATGTAAAGTAAATAAAAGACAGAGAAAGATTTGTCCACAAAGGATAATTCAACTTCCAGAGGGTAAATAAGGGGATTGATTCTAGATTTTTAGTACTCCAGAATGTTCTCAACAATCTTCAAAGACTATTTGTCAGATCCTCAAAATAAAACCAATCTCTTTAACTTCAAAAATGGCTCTTAGAACTTTTTGAATCAAAGGGGACACACCCAGTGGTCTCACAACCTCAAAGGCATTATCAGCCACTGCCTTTGGTTCTAATTCTCAGTGAGTATTGAGCTCTTTCTCTAAATAACTGAATAAATAATACATAATAATAATATACAAAGAAAAATGAAAGACAAAAAGGTCATTCAGGAAGCCAAAACACAGTGTGGTTTTAGGTTATCAACTTGTCTTTCTGTGCCTACAGCTCCTCGTCTCTCGGACGGGATAATGTCATACCTATTTCACAGGCTCTTGGGTGACCAGTGAAATACTGTCTTTGAACATTTGAAACTTTAAGTCTAAAACTCTCTCCGAGTGAAAGACATTGCCTCCCAAATGGTTTTATGGCCTTAATTAACCTCATTTTCTAAGTGAAGAAAGTCATGCAATGGAGGCATTAATTAATAGCATTTTAACAAAGATGAAAAAGATAGCCTCTCCTTTCTAGTATGAAGGAACAACAGCCAGCTGAGAAGCTACCTCTCTGCCTATAAAGTGGACTGTCCTGTAGCTGCCATAAGGAGAAGTGCCAAAACACAGAATTGTCTTGCCTTATTCCAGGAACAACAGCCTGAAAGCTTTCCTTGCTTTGGTGTTTTTGTTGTCATTGCTTTGTTTTGGGGGCAGGCATTCTACCCCCAGCCCTTGCTTTGGTGTTTTGAACACAATTACAGGACTGGCTGTAAGCCGAAGGTTCCTTCCACATACCTGGGCTACATTGGCTAGCTCATTAAGAATGCCAGAAAGCTGTTTTTTATGTTAGCCTTTCCTCTTCATTCTTCCTTCTATCCCAGGATGTGATTTTCTTTCCACAAAACAAAGCAAAACAAAACAGAAGGTGCTCCAATGTAGTTAGTTTTCAATAGGGAAGCGGTGGGGAAAGGAGACAGATGAGGAAGAGAGGATCCCTATCTACAAATTTCATAGAGTTTGGTATAGATCTCCATATAAAGAAGGAAATTTCTCATTTTCTTATTTTTATAAGAACACTGTAAAGAGGTTGTCTGAGCCTAGCCTAAAGCCCCTCCATCTGAGAGCCTGGATCCTTTGTCTGCCCCTTCCCTAGTACACATGGGTCATCCTCTATTCTTCTAGGTCTTTGTTCTAGACATGAGTCTAAAATACAAACATGAGACTCAAGCCCACCTGTCTTCTGCACAGGACCCAAGACTGTAAGTGGAGCCAAATTCTAAAACCAAGCGAAATAAAACACAAAAACACTTGCATTTATTTTTAATCTCTTTCCTTCCCTCATCACTCTTCTTGATTATTGTTTATTTTTCAATATTTCTCAGCAACACAAGCAATTTTGTTTCTGCTCTGTTTCCTATCACTTTTTTTAGACAGCCGCAGAGAGTGAAGCAGATGTAAGACTGCCATCTTGTGCTCAAGACGGTTATCATTGCTATCACTGTTTCTTCTAAAATCAGGTGTGATTTGTGGGGTGTGAGGAAGAAGGCCTTGGAATCCATGGCTGACATTCCCTGACCTAGGTGTTCCCAGAAGCTTCTGAAATTTACTGTCCTTTGGCACTGCTCTTGCTTGGCCTTCCCTCTCCAGAATGCCATGCGTCATCTCATAGTTGAAAGCCAACTATTTTTTCAATGACTCCAAATGTGACTTAGAATAATTATAGCTCAAATGACACTATTACACTTTTATTATTGGGATTAGTGGCCCAACTCTGGAGGGTGGGCACTTAATAACTAAGGCAAGACCTAGGAGCATTCTTTTCATCTTACCACCTCCTATGTTTTGGAAACCAACCGCTCACAAACAATGCATCACATGTCACAAATTCACACTGGCCAGAAGTTCTTGTCAGTCGAGACATCACAGGACCTTAAAACACCCAGGGAAGGGCCACTCTCGGGTAATATTTTATTGCCAAAATTAAAACTGAGTTTACATCAAGAACCTAAGAAGGAAAGAGCAAAAGAGAAAGGTAGGGGAAATGGAAGGAAAGTAAAGAAGGAACCACAGGCCAAAGGAAAAAAAACAAAAAACCTAAGGTGGTCACAAGTACAAAAGACTGAAGGAAACAAATAGGACTGGTCAACTAAAACAGTAATGCAAGAAAATCAAGAGAGAAATCAAGTGAGAAATGACACTGAAAGGAGTTGGGGAGTCAGCAGGGATTGGTGGTATTTACAGTGAACTAGAGAGAGCACGTCACACCCAAAGGAACATATCAAGTCACGGACACTAAGGTGAGGCAAGAATGTGAGTCTGCTACCACTGAATCCTCTGATACTGAAAAAGAATCGACAAACCCATACTTTTACATAAAATCTTTCAAGTGTTTTAAGTTGACTGAGATATTTTTATTAGTTTTACTTATATTTTTCTTATTTTTAATTGGTACATAATATTTGTACATATTCAATACACATATATGATGTATAATAACCAGATCAGAATAATTAGCATTTCCATCCCCACAAACATTTATCATTTCTGTGTGGGGACCTTCACATTCACCTCATCTAGTTATTTTGAAGTATACAAAAATTACTGCGAACTGTAGTTATCCTACTGTACTACAGAACATTACAGCTGATTCCCTCTACCTAATGATATGTAAACTAGTAGAGCCATTTTGGAAAACTGTATGGCGTTTCCTCAAGAAAACTCAAAATAGAACTACCATATGATCCTGCCTTCCCAGTCATACAAAATATTTTTTAAAAAAACGCTGTCTGACACAAATATGCCTCCCTGCTACATTTGGCCTGTGGCCTTACCCTAAGCCAATACAAAATTTTATTGCTATGTAAGTACATAAATAGACACCATAGCTATATCTTCAACCTGTGTCCCAGTCTCTTGTTCAAGAAAGCTTTTAAAAATACAATTAGGGAATGTCCTGGACAGTATGGCTAACAATTCTCATTTCTTTTCCAAAAGCATTCACATAATAGGACATTCAAAAGAGAAAAAAAATGAGGCTCACCCTAACCCTCACACCTAACAGAAAATGTATTCAAAATGGATCATGAATGCAAATGTAAAGTATAAAATTACAGAATATTTGGAGAAGAAACATGGAAGGAAACTGGACTAAGGATAGGTGAAGAGTTCTTAGATTTGACATGAAAGGTAATTATAACTTTCATATAAGAAAAACTGATGCATTGGACTTCATCAATTTTAAAATGTTTGTTCTATGAAACAGCCTATTAGGAGAAGGAAAAGACAAATTGTTTAACCCACATAGCCAACAGGGAACTTCTACCTAGGCTATACAAAGAATTTTCAAAACTCAACATAAAAGAATCCAATTAGAAAATGAGCCTGGACATGACCAGCTATTTCCCTGAAAAGGGAATATAGACAGCAGATAAAAATATTAAAAGCACAATAGAGATGTCAATATGCATCTCTGAAAACTGCAAAAATATAAATTAATTATATCATGAAGTGCTGTCAGAGACACAGAGAACTTGGTCATTCATACGTTGCTGGTGGGAATGTAAAATGTCATAGCCACACTGTAATAGAGTTTGGCAGTTTTCTCTAAAACTAAAAACACACTTGCCAAATAACCCAATGATCATATGTTTGGGCATTTATAGTAGACAGAATTTTAATCTATATTTATACAAAATCTTATACATGGATGTTCACAGCAACTTTAATCAAAGTACCCAAAATTTAGGAAACTTCTCATTTTCTCAGTGGGTGAATGATTAAACTGTGGTATATCCCCATCATGGAATACCACTCAACAATACATAAGGACAAACTATTGATATACATAACAACTAAGTTGAATTTTGATGCCATCACACTGAATGACAAAAGTCAATCTCAAAAGGTCAATTGTTATATGATCACATTTATGTAATAGTCCCAAAATGAGATATTTCAGGGACTACTGGAAACTGGCTGTGAACTGAGATTGATTCCAGAAGACCCAAAGTATCACTCTGCCCTACCAGTCAGACTAGAGGCTACGGAAGTCAGGTGATCAATGATCCAGTAGATCCCTGAATCCTGCGGTTATTTCCTCAGTTCCAGAATATATAATAGACTTGGAAAAATCACTACAGTGGTTCCCTGATCTGTACAGTGAGGGATAATATGGTGGTAAAGGCCAAGCAGGAGCCATTAGAGCTAACACAATAGTAAATCAAAAGCAATTCCACAGTCCAAGGGGATTGCTGCACCGTCAAGAACTGGAAGAGTGCAGTAGTAGTGATCCCCATCACGTCCCCAACTGACTCTTCTACATGACTTGTACAGAACAGGTGAACTCCATACAATGCTAATGCATTATCATAAACTGCTATCTTGGATATGGTTTCATTGCTTGAGCAAATGAGTACACCTGGTACCAGGTATGCGGCTATTAGTTTAATAAATACCCTTTTCTCCATCCTTGTCCATAAGGCCCACCAGAAGCAGTTTTCTCTCATCTGGCAAGGCCAGCAATACACCTCTTCTGTCCTACCTCAGGGGTATAGAAACCACCAGCCCTATACTGTAATTTAGTTTGCAATGATCATTTTTATTTTTAATTAACCTATGATATTTATATTTATTTTTAAAGTACAGTGTTACAATTTAATGCATGTCTACAATGTATTAATGAATAAATCAGTTTTATAAGCATTTCTATCTCCTCAAACATTATCATTTCTATGTGTTGGGAACCTGTCTAGTTATTTTTAAATGTATACTAAAACTGTTTAGGCTGTAGTTACTTTACTGTGCTGTAGACTTAAAATGAAACCCCCCTATCTAACTATATTTTGGTACCTGTTATCAAACCTCTACCTATCCACCCTCCCTCCTACTTTTCCTAGCATCTAGTGACATTTAATCAATGTTTTAGCTTCCAAGTCAAGTTAGAACATGCAGTAGTTGTTTTTCTATGCTTAACTTATTTCATTTGACATAATGTCCTTGAGTTCCATCAATGTTACCACAAATGGCAGAATTTCACCCTTTTGTGGCTGAATAATAATCTGGTGTGTATATGCCACTTTTTTAGTCCATTCATCCATCAGTGAACATCTTGGTTAATTCTATATCTTAGTTATTATGAATAGTGCTGTAATAAACATAGGTGTACAAGAATCTCTTTGAAAGGATGATTTTATTTCCTTAGGATATAATCCTGGTAATTGGGATGCTGGTCAAAGGGTAGTTTTATTTTCAGTTTCTAGAGAAATCCATATTGCTCTCCCCGATGGCTATACAGATTTGCATTCCCACCAATTGTGTGGAAGAGTGCCTCTTTTTCCACAGCCTTGCTTTTTTGACAATAGCCTTCTTCTTGGAGTGAGGGGGTATTTTATTGTGGTTTTAATTTGCATTTGACTGATGATTAGTGATGCCGAGCATTTTTTTCATATACCTGCTGGCCATTTGTGTATCGTTTTCTGAGAAATGTTTATTCAGATCTTTTTCGTGTTTTTAATTGGATTTTTTGCTTTTTAAATGTTGAGTTGTTTGAATTTCTTATATAATCTGGTTACTAAGTCTTTGTCAGATGAACAGTTTGCAAAGATTTTCTCACATTTTTTGAGTTATTTCTTCACTGTCAATTATTTCTTTTTCTTAGTTCTTAACTTCTTAGTTTGACATAATCCCATTTATCTAGATTTTTTTCATTGTCTGTTCTTTTGGGGTCTTATCTAAAAAGCTCATTGCCTATACTAATGTCTTTCAAGTATTTACCCTATGTTTTCATCTAGGAATTTCATAGTTTCAGGCCTTACATTTAGGTCCTAAGATCCATTTTAAGTTTATATTTTATATGGAGAAAGGGAAGGAGGTAGTTTCAATCTTCTACATAGGTATATCCAGTCCTTTGTTTAGTTGTATGTAAATACATGAATTAATTATGTATTTTATATTCCATTCCTTTGGTCTATGTGTTGTTTTTTGTGTCATTTGCATGCAATTTTGATTACTATAGCTTTGAATTATGTTTTGAAGGCAGGTATTGGGCAGCCTCAAGCTTTGTTCTTTTGCTCAGGATTGCTTTTACTATTCTGGGTCTTTTGTGGTTCTATGTAAGTTTTTTAATTGTTTTTTCTGATACTGTGAAGAGTGCTATCAGTATTTTAATGGGAATTGCATTGGATCTGTATTTTGCTTTGGGTAGTATGGGGATTTTAACAATGTTCTTTTTAATTCTTCCAATCCTTAAGCATAGAATGTCTTTCCATTTTTGTTGAGTATCCTCTGTAACTTCTTTCATCAGTATTTTAAATTTTTCATTGTAGAGCACTTTCACAGCATAATGACTTTGTATTAGCAATTATATATTATAAATTTTATAGCATATATTTAAGCTATGGGATGTTGGGAGAAAAGTAAACACCACTAAAATATTTTACAGTTCTAGGGAAGATATTAGGGCATTTTTGGTTGGATACAAGATGGTTGATTCTTGTTAGGTAGAACTATAGCCTTATTATTGTTTTTATCTGGAGAATAAATATGGTTTAACATGGATACTGATTCTATTTTTTTTTTTGTTTTTATAATTATCACATTTCTTTTTTTTTAATTAATTTTTTGCTGGAGCTGAGATCTGAACTCAGGGCCTCAAGCTTGCTAGGCAGTGCTCTTACTGCTTTTTTTTTTTTGATACTGATTCTAAATTGACAAGAGTATACTTTTAATGGTTGATTGTGTGTGTCAACTCGACTGGGATAAGGAATGCTCAGGTTTCTGGCAAAAAAATATATTTCTAGGTGTTTCCAAGATGCTGTTTCTGGAAGTGATTAGTATTTGAATTGGTGGACTGGGTAATGAAGAGTCATCTTCGCCAAATGGGAGGGCAACATCCAACCCATGAGGGTCTGCAAGAACAAAAAGGCAAAACAAAGCAAGTCTGCCTCTGCTTGAGATGGGCCATCCACCTTCTGCCTTGGACATTGGTGCTCCTGATTTGGGAGACTTCAGAATCAGATTCAGATTTATGCAATTTGGTCCCCAGGTTCATGTTTGAACTAGAAATACGCCACCAGCTTTCCTGGACCTCCAGATTACAGACGGATTGTGAAATTTCTCAGCATCCAGAACAGTGCAAGCCAATCCCTCATGATAAAGCTCTTTGTATATCTCTCTATAAACCCCTTCTGTTTCTCTGAAGAACCTTGACTAACACAGACATTAAGGGAATGGAGCTAAATGGCAAAAGTCAATCTCTAGAGGTCAAATATTATATGATTCCAATTATAAAATATTCTCAAATCATAAAATTATAGAGATGAAACCAGTTTAGTGTTGCCAGGAGTCAGATCTTGGTGGGGAAGGTAGGATTGTTAAGACTGTAGCTGTGGCTGTACAGGGTTAGCGTGAGAAAGTCTTTTGGTGAAGGAAGAGTTCCGCATCTCAATGGTGAATGGTAGTTACATGAAGCTACACATGTCATGTGATAGAACTGGACACAACTGCACACACTCACTTATAGTTTATATGTAACTGGTGAAATCTAAATTAGCTCTGTAGATTATACTGACATCAATTTCCTTGTTTTCATTGTTCTGTGATTATACAAGATGTCCACACTGGGGAAGGCAAGGAAAAGGGTCCATAGAAATTCTCTGTACATTTCTTTGCAATTTAGTCTAAATTTTCTCTGAGTTTGTAATTTCAAAATAGAAAGCCCTTAAAAACTAACAAATGTTAACCATAATTAGTAATAAATCAAATTGTACTATACCTTACAACAAGGCATAAAATAATGTGCTTCATGGTACCTGGATGGAAAACCCAAGCCTGCCACAATGGTTTGCACCTACACAACCTCACATGATGGTTTTCACAATTACTGACTATTCCAGTGGCCTCAGAGAAACTACACCAAACATCCCAGGAACAAAAGGAGCTTTGTCATTCCTAACAATCCCATCGTTTTAGAACTTTTCCTCATGTTGAGTCAACTATGAGTCACCTGCCTTAAAGATGAACTGATGAATAAATGAATGTTCACAAAAATAACGACATGAGTGGTTCAGTGTATTAGCCAGGATAAACTAACTGCTCTAAGAAAATCCCCAAATTCTAAGTGACCCAACACAATAAAAGTTTATTTCTCACTATGCAAAGTTCAAAGTGAAAATTCTTGATTGATTGAGTCTCTCCCATGGTGACTCAGACATTTGAGCTTCTCCTATGCTGTGTCTGTCTTACTTCATCATCAATACAAGTTTGCTCTAGCATCACCCAGCTGCAGAGGAGAAAGAAAGGGAGTACAAGGAATGGAACAGGATGCTTTCCCGGTAAGTTCAGGAATTGCACATGACATTTCCTGTAATACTGTTCACACAGCTCCACCTAAAAGCAGGTGGGCCAGGAAAGGTCATTTAGCTGAGTGCCCAGGAAGAATAAATGGGTTTGATAAGCAAAATATTGCCACACTAAGCTTTCTAGAATCACTTTTCATGGAAGTAGAGTTTGGCCAGTAAAGGAGACTAAACGTAAAATTGGGATTAAAGCAAGTGGAGTATGGGACAGAGGTTGTATGAGAAAGCACTATTTTCAGAACCTACTAGATAACTGTAAGTGTCGACACTCAGAAGAATCCTGAAATTTGTAAAAGGTTGAACATTGCTCTCACAACTACTGCAGTGTCATTCTGTATGTTTTGCCAGTTATTTTTCTTGTTACATGGATATTATTCTGATAATTATTCACTGCAAGTGATAGTTATTATTCACTGTAAATTATTCAGACCTCAATTCTCCCCTTCCATTTCTTAAAGGTGAAGTAATTCACCAGAGAGAAAAAAAAAAACAATAAAACTCTCCCAGAAACTCTCTCCTACTTAGAAGAAGCTAGAGCTAAGTTAGAGCATAGCATATCCATAGCTTCCAAAATTTACACTTGTCCAATTGTCTTTCCAAACTTCACAGGGAACTGTCAGATCATGCAAATAAGAAATCAGTAGAGTCATTGGAAGAATGAACCCAATAACATATATTTTCTTCAACCACTACTGAGCTAAAATTGGGCTTGCAATGGCAGAGGTGGGTTATAAAAAACACTTAATCATCATAAACATATCCTGAATGTGAAGGAAAGCCTCTACTCGACAGATACTTTTCTATCCAAGTTGGGGAACATGGTTTATTTCCAACCAACATTGCCTCCAAATGCCTTGCCAAAATCACTCATCCCAGAACTCCTCATAAAATCCTTCCATTGTATCCACAGTGCTTTTCTAAACAAACACTCACTGTTCCCATCTGTCCTTGGCACAAGTTTTCTAGAGTGGTCTCTTGTGTTGACGGTGTCACCATGTACCTGGTTCTATGAAGAAATCTGAGAAACCTGCTTCATTCTAGTTCAACAAGCAATTGGAAGCAAGTGTAAGTTATTTCTTCAAACCAAGCAACTGCTTCATCAAAGCCAAAATAACTACCACTTTTTGTGTTTCCTTTTCTAAGTGAAACAAAAATGACAAAAGTTGAACTAGGAGAGATTTAGTCCAAAACCAGCTACCAGTTTATGTTCTGTCACTTAGCCCTAGCACCAATGTCTACAATATATAACAGTGAATGCTGATATTTCATGCAGAGACATTCATGTGTGGATCATAGGCTGTAAACTAGCCACAAGGTGTCTTAACACACACTAGGAATGTTTCAGAAACAGTGAATAAAACAACCAGGGCTCCCATTAACTTGCACAATTCTCTATTAATGGAGGATTTTTCAAGCTTTGTATTGAAGAAATTGGTCATTCTGAGACTCAGTAAGACACTGGGAGGCTGTGGTACCAAAAACTCAAGCATGAAAAGATGGAAGAAACTCAGGATTTGTCATAGTGAGCACTCAAAAACAATTGTAGATGAAGCTTATAAAATAATAGAAAGAACTAAGCTGATATTGGTTGAGCACTTACGTCATGTCAAGTATTCAGTCTTCATATGAAGCCTTCTACATAAACATTTCTGTGCTCCTTTTACAAATTGAGCCTTTGAAGTCACCTGATCAAAATCATACAGGCAATCAGGGCTGGAGCCAAATTTCAATCCTTCCATTTCAAAGCCTTTGCTCTCTTCATGGTGCTACACTGCACAGTAACCTTTGTTGCCAGCCCCATCTCTCACTGTTTGAGCCATCACAAACAGATAAATATTTATCCATGGTTTAGGAAGGAAGTAAAATTTTGCCTGCCTCAGGCCCTCCACTCCTCACAAACAAACCTCACCCAATTTGTCTTCATCTCTGAGTTTCTGTCAAACCAAACATTCTTCCTAGAGCTTTCCTTAACCCCACAAGTGGCTCCTCCACAGTCATTGAAACCCCTCATGCTACTCTGAGCACAGAACCTTTGACACCCTCCTGAAACCCAAATCTTCACACCAATCATAAAAACCATTTTTTAGGTTAGAAGCTTTTCTCCTAAAATATCACTTGGTGCAGATAAAATGAATAAGATCATCCCCAGCATGGTGGGCAGAGAAAATAAAGCTCTTTAAAGAAATGCTTCTAAGCGTGGCATTCAAAGGTGCTTACCTAGATGTATCATTCAGGGGTCCACACAGAAGTTCAAAACTGACATGGGGTAAATATGAACCAGATGGCTCTGTTCCAGGCATCACAGACACAGACTGAACATAATCCAAACCACTCCAAAATTGGAAACTTTGAAAGCCCCAACATAATACTGCAAGTGGGAAGTGCCATGATTGAACTCGTGTGATAGGTCACCATCAAAATGCAGGGTATACTAAAAAAATATTATATAAAATTATGTTCATGCTTTGTAGAAGGTGTGTATGAAACATAAATGAATTTTATGTTTACACTTGGGTCTCATCAAGTGTATGCAAATATTCCAAAGCCCAAAATCTAAACCACTTCTGGTCCCAAGCATTATGGTAAGGTATACTCAAACTGCAATGTGACCCTCAGAAGGTAAAAGTCAAACAAGAGCACGAGGCACTGCAAACAGCAAGGGAAGTCACAAACCATGAAGGCTGTGGGCAGGGTGGGAGTCATGATCACCTCTTTGGCTGCACCTGTGCAGAAGGACCACAATACAAACGTGCACATTGAGAGAGAGAGTGATGACTCAGTGGGCAGAGCAGAGTTTTGAGAATCAAATTGAGATAGAAAATAAGCTTAGCAAGGAGCAGTAACAGAAAGATGAGTAAGACAGCACTGGTAGCAAAGGAAATAAGCCCCCATACTTCAGAGACTGGGAACTCATTTTAAAGATGTGGCACCAGGTGCAGGCCAGACAGGTAACAGCGATAATTTTCACCTACATGTAGCCAATAGTCCAGGTTAAGAAGGAAAAAAAAGACAGATACCATTTGTGGGAGAAGCAAGGATCTTACAAGGAATGGATGCTCAGGAAATTTGTTGATTCTTTTACCTATGTGTTCCATAGGTTTTCCTGCTCACTAACTCTTTAATCAAGGGTAAAAGGATGTTCACATACAAGAACATTCATGTGTTGTCCACAGGCTGTAAACTGTAGCCAGAAGATATCTTAACACACATGAGGAAGATTTCAGTGACAGTGAACAAAACCACCAGGTTTCAGTTATCTTACAGAATTCTCGAGGTGTTACCATTAATGGGGTTTTATTTTTACCATATTATGAAAAAAACTGGTCATTATGAAACTCAGGAGCACACTGGGACACTGTGGTACCAGAAATTCTTACTCCTACGGAGAATATGCATACTTCATGAAATTGTGAAAAATTATATGGTGGACATGCCAAGTCTCCATATACGAAAGTGATCAGTCACAGCCCTATACTACTCCAAGAAAGAAGGGAAGGAATGTAGCTTATAATGATGTAGCAGAAGTAAATCAAGATTGATAATGTGATTGAAATTGTTTTTTAAAAAGACAACACTATTGCTCAAGAAAGCCAGGAAAAACTAAATGAACACCATTTTAAATCAACAGGAGACATTCTCCCTGTCTTGCATTGTTGGTTGATGATATTAATCTAATCAACTATTTTTTCTAACATCTTACTGTCTGTCAGAAGCACTGTTGATCTGCTATGTGATTCAAACAGCAAACAACACACTTTGCACACTGAAAATCATACAGAAACACATTAAAAAGATAGCCCCGATTCTATATAAACATAAATAGAACCTTTCAAATTCCTCAATTTGAGTCTCCATAGTTGGAAGAATGCATGGTTCTTGTTTTATCTTGGTTCTCTGTATGTGTAAGTGTGTGTGTATTCTTGCACATTAGCCTGACCAATGCATTGCATGTGAAAATATAAAAATGCCCTTCAGCATTTTCCTGTGCTGTAGTTGATAGGGAATAAACTATAGTTATTAGAGTCTTTTGAAGCTAGGGTTCCAGAGGTGATTCTACTGCTTCCTGCTTGTACCAAACTTGGCAGCTCCCTTGGGAGTGTAGGTGCTGTGTAATTTGGGGAGTCATTCCCATAAATTCAGGCTATAACCAGTTGATAAGCCCTCCCAATGACACTATGTGATATATTCATCAATATATCTCCTTTTCCTAAACTGGGGGACAGAATTCTGTTCTCTATCACAAGTTGAGTGTTACTAATCTGAACAACTGAAATTGGAAATGATCCAAAACATGAAATCAAAAAATTTCAGAACTTAAAGAATTTTAGACTTTGAATTTCCACATTACAGATGTTCACCCAGTAAAGTCTATGCAGATATTACAAGGTCTGAAAAACTCCAAAATCTGAATGTTCTCGTTCCAGTCATTTTTTATAAAGGATTGTCAACCTTTACTAATAATAACTTCATTAATACTAGGGATGATTATGTAAGAAAGTTAATAGTAAATACTCCCCAAAATTGTGTGTATGTGTAGGGAGAGAGAGAAAAAAGGGAGAGAGAGAGAGAGAGATTTTCATTAAGTCCCTGTCATGTTATATGTATTAATATTCTATATAATTTTAACTGCATATTTCTATCTCACTGCATGTAATATGATCAGGACTTTAATGACAATACATCTTTAAGATCCAAAAATATAAGCAATCCTCTTTGATAACATATCTAAATTGAAATAAAAATATATAAATTGCTAAGGTCATTTTTTTCAAATTGTATTATAACAGGTTTTTCCTAAAATGAGATTTCTTTAAAACAAGTTTACCGGCTGCAACATATCAGGAAATGATGGTTTTGTGACTGTGGCCTCAACACTTTCCTTATTCTAAGATCCCACTACAAATAATAAAATGATTGAATGATTGGTAGAATCATGAGTTTGAAATTTCTAAGGTACTACAGTAATAATGCTAAGTTCTCAGTCTGATAGGATCCATCAAATTGCTAGTAAAGAAGTCTCCCATTGAGATAATGTGAGAGACTAAAGGAATAATGACTGCATCATGTAGACTAAAAGCCTAATTTCCCACACTAACCAAAACAGTTCCAGAGACATAAATAAGGTTGTTATATTTTCCCAGTCTGACATAACATTTGCCAAAATGAGGAAATTATATCTCCCTATTGATCAGCAATTTTAATTTATTCTCTTATGAATATGGTTATATGATTTGAATGCTGTACCTATATCTACCTTGTGTAGAATACACTAGAACATACCAGAACATTCTGTTTGCCCCTATCAACATTGCTCCTGGGCATGCTCCAAGCAAGAGAATATGATTCTATTGCATCAGTGGTCAGTGTTTTTATTTACTTAATTAATACAAAGCTTCAGAGCCCAACATCTATCCCCAATGTGCTAGCCTCATTACCTTCATTAACTCTTACTAACAGTCATCCAGTTTCCTATTTTCAGCAATTCCTAATAAAATGACAGGAAAATTAATCCAACAGATGTTAAAATGTTTATATTTCAATTTCCTGAATTATACAATATTAAAAATAAGCATAATTATTTTCTTAGAAGAAATTAATCTAATATTCCTTTTAAAAATATATAACTTGCATAGTTGCCACATTAATTTAAGTGGTTCACAAGTCACAGGGTGGGAAGGGAAGAATAAAGTATCCATAATCTGAAAAGCAAAACAAAACAAAAATTCAAATACCTAAAATTGCAATGATATTTCCAAAGTGTTGTTTTGGTGAGCAAGTCTAGGCTTTGGATTAACTACTAATTTCTCAATTTTCACATTGATTTCTGGAATGAACTTCAAAGTATTTGGTGTGACTTATGATCAAAAAAGAGGGAAAAGCAGCATGGTTCCTTGCTGCTGAGATGGAAACACTAATGTCTGATGCTACCATCCCAACAACATGACTGTGATTCTGTTCACCCACCATACACATTCACAACCAAAGTAGGACAGGCAGTAAATTATTGAATATTTAAATAATCTTCTAGAAGGAGTGTTTGTCCCATTGGAAGACTCTGAGGGCGGAACACTTTGACAGTAACTTGCAAATCCACTATACCCATCTGGTTTGGAGTGCCTTGTTCATTTGAGTTATCACAACGGTTTGAGATAACATTATGTGTGCCCAATGTGACTTTTTAAACAATTATCTCTAAGACTTGATTTGTTAGCATTCAGTAAGCTTTGTACATTGATGAAATGAAATTGCTACTGAAAGGTTCAAATAAAAGTCCAAATCAATGATTTTACACAGAAATTTGAAGGATAAATCTCTAATTCCTACCTTAACATGTAAGATTTTATTTAATTTATTTCAGTTTATTTTTTACACATAAAAATTACACACATTTATGGGGTACCATGTAACGTTTTGATGCATGTATATATTATGTAATGTTTAAATCAGGATAAACATGTCATCTTCTCATACACTTATTCTTTGTGGTAAAAACATTAAAATCCTTTAATCTAGCCTTTTCAAAATAATATAGTACATTATCAACATTTATATCTGCCCCGTTGTTCAGTAGAACATTGGAACTTATCCTCCTATCTACTTCTTAGTATCCATTCATCAACCTTTCCCTATCCTTCCCTCCATCCTTCTCTCCCAGCCTCTGGTAACCACCATTCTACTCTCACCTTCTATGAGATCAACTTTTTATCTTCCACATATAAGCAAGATCATACAAGATTTGTATTCTGTGCATGATTTATTTTACCTAACAGAATGTCCTCCAGTTTAATCCATGTTGTTATAATTGACAGGATTTCATGAATTTTTACACTGAATAGCATTCCATTTTTTGTATGTACCACATTTTTTACTTGCACTCATCATTAATAGACACATGGCTATTGTGAACAGTGTTGTAATAAACATGGGAATGCAGATGTCTGTTCAATATACTGATTTTATTTCCTTTGGATACATACCTATCAGTGGATTGCTGAATCATATTTTATCCATTCTCTTTTTAATCTTTAATTTTTTGAGGAACCACCATAAGGTTTTTTCATAATGGATGTGCAGTTTGTATTTCTGTCAATGATGAATATCTTTTCTCCACATCCTCACTAGTATTTATTATTCATCTTTTGATATTGTCAAAAGCCATTCTCACAGGAGTGAGGTGATATCTCATTATGGTTTTGATTTGCATTTCTATGGTAATTAGTGATGTTCGGCATTTTTTCATTTACCTACTGACCATTTACATGTCTTCTTTTGAGAACTGTCTATTTAGGTCTATTTAATATTTTTATTCAAACGAATTGTTTGAGTTTTTATATATTATGGATATTAACTACCTATCAGATGTGCCATTTTAACTTTAAGATTTTAATAGCCAACCAAAAGCTCAAAAAATGAAGACTCATCTAATTTCTTAGCTTTTTATTAACCCATTTTGATGTACCATAAATTAGGTATAAAAGGACCATTTTGATAAGGCACTAATAAGACCTTCTTAAGCTCCAAATTTCAATTTTCCAGTGAACCACAAGGAACACACATCTCCCATCAGCACCTAAAATTCATCACAACACAACTGAACTCATCTTTTCCATAAAGCTGTCTTTCTACCCAATTGTACCTCCATTTACTCAAGACATGTTTAAGTCATCTTCCACATGTTTCCTTTTCTCCTACCACATTTAAATAGTTGCCAGTTCCTACTGTTTTTTTAAAAAGCTATTGATTTTGACTCTCTATTTCTGGGCCACTGTCATTGCTTGAGACACCAACTATATATTACTTCAAGACACACCCACAGGAAATTAATGTGAGTCAAATCCCTGTATAGCTATCCTTATCTCAACCAGCAAAAACCCTTGTTCCTTCTTATTATGGCTTATACTCTCTCTACAACAAAATTAGAAATAAGGGCAAAATAGTTTCTGCTGGGTACTGAGGGGGTGGTGGGGGAGAGGGAAGGGGCGGAGTGGGTGGTAAGGGAGGGGGTGGGGGCAGGGGGGAGAAATGACCCAAGCCTTGTATGCACATATGAATAATAAAATAAAAAAAAAGAAAAATAAAGGAGCTAAATCAATATGAAAAAAAAAAGACTATATCAACAAAAGAACTTTCTTACTTGTTTGTCCCTTTCTTCCCTCTATCTATTGACTCGGTTCTTACCTTCTATCTATGATTTAAAACTCTTTTCTTGGCTTTTCATTCCCATTCACAAACCTAACCCTACCCCAAGAATGAATCACCATGATTCAGTGCCAAATCCTCATGGCATTATTTCCGCTCTTCTTCACCTAAACTCCAGCCAGAGTACATTTCTAATTTCCCAAGCACAATTCTTCTGCCCCAGGCTGCCCTGCCCACCTGGTGTATGCTTTCTTTTCTTCCATCTCCTTTACTCCAGTTGCTACTAGTTTTGCAGTTTAAATGCTTACAGGATCAGCTCAGTGACGTGACTGCCTTGGAACCCCACAAAATTCCAATGCAAGTTTCTTTCTCCCTTCTCTTAGCTACTATCATTTTTTGTTGCATTCCATAGAGTTCTTTCAAATGTCTTTATTTGCCACTACGTTTTAAATCTTGGATTTGTGTCCATCCTTTTATTCTCCTCAGTTCCTCCTATTATAGCTAAGAACTCCCTTCGTCTCTAAGCACATATTCCTCATACATCATGTCCTCAGAGAAGCCTTTCTTAGTTCTTCAAGAAGCGGCTTTATGCATAATTTTCGTGCCTCAGTTCTGGCTCTAATTCCCAGCATTATCCTTTTTAAATTTTTTATTTCTTTTTTGAGCTTCACCCCATCTGACCTCAAACTCACCATCCTCCTGCCCCAACCTACCAAGTATAATACCACGCCTGGTGACAACCATGTCTTACTCATTCTCTTTGACTTCTCAAGCCTACTACTGGGCGTGTATGGTATATAGTAACCAGAAGCTATGATAAGTTTCACTGTATTAAGTTAAATTTCTGAAACTCTTCCCATGAACCTGGGTTTACCCTGAATATCCCTAATAGGCAGATGGGACCCACCCCATCTGACCATGGTGAAAAAAAAAAAACAGCAATAATTTGAATGTCTAAAATTTGAGAATGTTTAAGCAGATATGCCATGTCCCCATGATACATTATTATACAGTCATTTAAAATGATGTTTATGAAAGTCTAAAATAGAGAATTCTGTACTGTTCAGTCAAAAATATTTTCTATTAACTAAAGGTTAAAGTGTAGAATACAAATACATATATGATGATCAATATTATATAAGGCAAATGAACAAACATGAAAAGTATGCTTAAGAGAAAACTAAAATATCCCAAAATATAAATAATGGTACCTAGGCAGTAGAAAAAATGTTTTTTTTTCCTTCTTCTACTCTTCCTTTTTTCTATGTCTTCTGTAATGAATATTTACTTTTTATAAACTCAAAAATAAATGCATTTTAAGGCCTGTATAAACTATCACTCCTAGCTCAGATCTTAGTTTAAATGCTTGCATTTCAGGGTTTAATTCCAATTAAATTTTTAGACTTCAGATGCTTACCTGGCAGGGGAGATACCATGATCATGTAGGTGGTTTTTCCCAGGGCAAGGCCTATCTATTGTACTCTGGATGTACTGACCCCTGAGATTTCCCCAAATGTGGGAAACTCAAAGACATAATTTGTGGTAGTGGGGGACTGCACTCACACTCTTCCCTGAAAAAAATAAATAAAAATTTTTATACTCCAGATTTGTAATGAAAGTTTTTCCCATTTTATTCCCTCTACCTCTACCCTCAGTTTAACAGCAAACTTACCTGAATTTCAGGATTCTGAGCTGACTCAGCATTATTCAAAATGAAGCAAAGTCTCTTCATCCAGGGTGTAAACTGGCACCAGCAAATCATCAGCAGCCCTTTGTCTGGATGGACTAGTCCAAGATTCACAAACAAGGTGGACAGTACCACTCATCGCTGAAAGCAGCATTTTGTTTTTAATATCTTCTTCTTCTTCTCTTTCCCTGCTATCTTGACCCATTTTCCTCTTTCTCTTATTCTCTTTTCCAAAAATAAACTGCAAAGCACTTAGAGTTTTTCAGAGTCAGGCATAAGGTATAAATGGCCATTCTGGTTCACCAGAATAATGTGAAAGTGTTCACTGTTTATGTTCCAGATTTTTCTTTCAGGTACATTTTCCTAGTCAAGATGCCTGTGGAAGTGCTTCAAGCCAGTTAAATGAGGCATTTTCTTCACTGGGTTTCACATAATAGTATTGGGAGTTTTGTAATTAATTATAGAATTATTTTTCTTAGAGCAAGAATATCTTTGCTTCTTCCTTTCCGTGGTTCCCTCCCCTCACCTCCTCCTTCTGCCCCTCCTCCTCCTTCTTTTCTCCTTCCATCCATACATGTTACTGTTTGGGGTTGTATCACGTATCACTATTCAAACACATGGATGGTTTGTTATGGTCTGAATGAGAAATGTCCTCACAGATCCATGTGTTGAAGCCTTGGTCCCCACCTAGTGAGGCCTAGCTGGAGGTAGGTCACTAGGGGGATGCCTTTGAAGGGCATACCTTGCCCCAGACCCTTTCTCTGTTGTTCTCTACATTCTGGCTGCCATAAAGTGAGCAGATGTGCTTCACCACATCTTTCCACCATGATGGACCAAAATCATAAGCCAAAATACATCTTTTCTCTCAGGTATTTGTCACAGCAAGGGAAAAGCTAGCTAACAGATAATACATTACCAATAAATTATTTTTCTAACATAATCACAGACTTGTGATCATGCATGTAGTCATGAAGCTATCTATAACTCCCTAATAATTTGACAAATGAACCACAAATTGCCACAAATAAAATCCCTGAGGGTTCTTTTGGGGTTTTTATCTCTCTCTCTCTCTCTTCTCTCTTTCTTCTCTCTCCTTAATAATGGACTAGGTCTGGAGTCAATAGGCTAAAATGTGAAAAGGGAAAAAATATTTTATGTGTGGGTCATGATCAGATGCTGTAAATTCACTTGTTTCTGAACCAAATGAGCATTAACTTTAACTAATCTTTAACTCTGAGAAAAGATGGAGTAAGAGATTTTTTTTTTTTTTGGAAAATTGCAGGTTGAGCTCAGGGCCTTATGCTTGCCAAGCAGGTGAGGAGAATGTTTTTTACTCTAGTAAAGCATGGGTGATTGCCAAAGAGAAGGAGCATTTAGTATAACACCAAGAATAGTCAATACATTTTTCAAAGTCTCTCTTTTTTAAAATTTCTTTTATTCATATGTGCATACATTGTTTGGGTCATTTCTTCCCCCTTCCCCTCCATCCCCTCCATGTCCTCCCACCTTCTCCCTCTCCCCCTCTTCCCCCTCACTACCAG
This sequence comes from Castor canadensis, assembly GCF_047511655.1. Lineage (NCBI taxonomy): Eukaryota > Metazoa > Chordata > Mammalia > Rodentia > Castoridae > Castor > Castor canadensis. Next base: position 91,367,963 of record NC_133398.1, read on the forward strand.
GCAGAAACTATTTTGCCCTTATCTCTAATTTTGTTGAAGAGAGAGTATAAGCAATAATAGGAAGGAACAAGGGTCTTTGCTGGCTGAGATAAGGATAGCTATACAGGGCATTGACTCACATTGATTTCCTGTGCATGTGTGTTACCTTCTAAGTTAATTCTTCTTGAACTAACCTTTTCTCTAGTTCCTGGTCCTCTTAACCTATTGGTTTCTGTCGCTTTAAAGTTTCTGCATTAGTTCCTTTGCACTGAGGACATCAAATGGTATCTTGTTTTTTTTTTTTTGGGGGGTGTCTTACCTATCCTCATACCTCCCTTGTGTGCTCTCGCTTTATAATGTGATCAAAGTCCAATCCCCTTGTTGTGTTTGCCTTTGATCTAATGTCCGCATATGAGGGAGAACATACGATTTTTGGTCTTCTGGGGCTGGCTAACCTCACTCAGGATGATGTTCTCCAGTTCCATCCATTTACCTGCAAATGTTAATATTTTATTCTTTTTTGTGGCTGAGTAGTATTCCATTGTGTATAAATACCACATTTTCTTAATCCATTCGTCAGTGGTGGGGCATCTTGGCTGTTTCCATAACTTGGCTATTGTGAATAGTGCTGCAATAAACATGGGTGTACAAGTGCCTTTGGAGTAACCTGTGTCACATTCCTTTGGGTGTATCCCCAAGAGTGGTATTGCTAGATCATATGGCAGATCTATGTTTAGATTTTTAAGAAGCCTCCAAATTTTTTTCCAGAGTGGTTCAAAGCCTCTTGAAATTATTGAAAAAGGTTTCTATTCACAGCAGATGTTTCTCTACCAGGAAATGGAGTGAGAGAACAATGAGGATGAAATGTCCTCATATAAACAGCCCTCTCTAACATTTACCTTTGGAGAACTTTTGAGGCTGTCATGTACATTGAATTTTTAATAATTTTCTAGATAAGTGATTCTACTGGGAAACACTGTTCATAATTGGAGTCACAAAGGGGCTGTGTAATAAGACAAACAGCGTTTTTGCTAGTTTGAGATAAGGATAGCTATACAGGGAGATTCCTTGCATTGTTTCCATGCATATGTGTATTACAACCCACATTGGTTCATCTCTACCAGACCTCTTCACTACTTTCTAGTCCCCTTCCCACAGTGGCCTCTGCCAGTTTAAGGTTACTGTATATGTTCCTATACAGTGAGCACATCAACCACATTTATTAAAAACCCATTTGTTTATAAATGGCTTGTGAAATTAAATATAAAGAAAAGGGTTCATTAATAGCAAAAAAGAGTCCTGAAAGTATCACTAATTGTCATTACTAATCATGTGATAAGTCATGTCACTTAAGCAAGTTTCCTAAATTTTTGATCTTTAGATTTCTTATTTGCAAAATATTATAAATTTTAATCTCCCAGTTTCATATGCTGGTGATGCAGAACAAATGGTAAAAATGAGACAAATAAAAAAAAAGGTGCTGTATAGAGTTTGGATAGCAGTAACTATAAGATTCTCAATATTTTTCTTTGAAACAAAATTTTTCATCAGCATTATTTAGGAATAGAGACAAAAGCAAGTCTTTGAATAAGGTAGTTATCAGCCCATACCTCCTTTGATCTAAAGAACAACAGCAAAGGGAAATGGAGGCAAGTGAAACCAATACGGGACTTCAGCAGACTTTGTGGTTAGCCCAAGAGGTTGTCAGGGCACGTGTGCAGGCAGAAAAAGGTTTCACATCAAATTCCAAAGCGAAGGTCGTCACTTTATACTCTGAGGGGAAGCTGCTACATTTGGAGGCCGCTAATGCAAGTTACTCTCCATTCCATGGGAAGAATGTCACTATGAAGGGCTAATGGAGGTTAAGCTTATGTTGAGTTTGCTCCAATCCCACCTACAACTGAGGCCTTCCAGCCCATCCCGGGGTCTCCTATAGGACCCCTGTCTTCATAGATGATTCTTACACAGTACTACAGGTATTTTCTTTTCCTCTGCTAATGCTGTCAGTCCCAATTTGTGATGAACACACTTAGTCCATTGAAGAGATGCTGTATATTGACTCTGAAGCCAGACTCCTGACTCTACCACTTACTGAATGACTAGAAGAAGGTGAGTTAACCACTCTGTGCCTTAGTTTCCTTGTCAGTAAATGGGATTATAATATGAACTCCTTCATATGGCTGTTAGGAGGAGCAAATGTGAATGAATAAATGTAAGTTGCTTATATATGTAAATGTTACCATTCTTATTTTTCCTAATACTTTATCAGAAATCATTTGGATAAGTTTACAACAATAAGCTAATATGTGTCAACATAGTCTGACTGATTTAAATAACTGCATCCTCTACAACTTTCACACACAAGCCATTCTTAAACATTGTTTTCACATTACACCAGAGTTAGAGGCAAGATGGTTAAAAAAAAAATGTTGTAGCAAGAAGAGAGTGGTCTAGGGAGAGCTGAGGATTTCATCACAAACTATCTTTGTCATAAACAAACAAATGCCTAAGCCTATCTGTGGAGAAGGGGAAAATGCTCTGTGGCAGAGGTGGGCATGCTCAGCTCAGATCCTCATTCAAGAAAAGACCAGCCCTGCAGATTCCAGGGGCCTTGAAGTTAGCCTCCAAATGTTGACTCACGGGGTTCACCTCACTCTCCTGCCCGGGTCGTGCTCCTCTGCAGTGGATCCAGACAAGAACCATGCAAGACAGGGCCACAAGAGCTCAGCACCAGGACCCAGTGTAGGACACTTCTAATGCCATCTTGTCTCTAGTACTTCCCGGTGGGCTGGGAGGTCACCAGATCTGCATCAAGATGGCTTCTTCCTCCCAGCCCTGCTTCCTCCTTTTCCTTCCACAGGTGTCACAGCCCCATAAACTTCCAGCAGCCCCAATTCCATCTCAGTCTTGTTTCTGTGAGAACCCAAACTAATTCAGTATCTTTTAGCCAAACCACCTCACAGATAAGCTCAGGCCAACAAACTCCCCCAGAAGAGTTTTTCAGCATTTCAATTTTTAAGCATCTAGAATTTTCTCTGATTATGAAAGTAAAATCATGTTCTTTATAGGAAACATAACAGAAATTCATAACAGAGAAAGTAAATACTTTATCTGTGACCCCCAACATCTTAACCATGAAGAACCATGCTTCTAGGTTTTTTATACATGCATATATGTCTGGTTCTTACTATTTTAGAAAACAGAACCAAATTATTGTTTTTTGTAATTTGCTTCATCAAGTATATCCTAGATATTATTATCTATGCCTGTACATATAGGTACCTTATTAGATTACCAGCTACACAGAGTCTTCATGAATAGTCCATAATTTATTTAAACATTTCTGCAAAGTGAGCATTTGCATTCCTAGTTTTCCATGACTACACACAGTGTTAATATTGTTTAGTTTGAGCATACATATTGAAATGTTTGTGAAAGTATATGCTACAATTGATTTACTTGCATCAGCTGCTTTGGTCTTTTGACAGAAAGGGTATAAAAGAGGATTCTAGCAACTGAGCACACTTTTATAATTTTGTATCTTAGGCCACAAGACTTATGATTAATTTTCTGCTAAGTGGGATTTTGGCCGCAGTGGTGAAAAGTTCTCATGTTCTATCTGTTCTCTTTTTTTCTTTTATCTTATGACCCTATGTGCAGATCAACTGAGAGCTGGGGCAGAGGATGGGATTCAATGCAGAGAGCCAAGTTTTGATGGCTGCTAACTTGTAGGATAGATGCACTCACTAACCACATAAATGGCTTCTGCTTTGTTTTTATAAAGGCCTCCTAGGAACATGAACAGTGTGTGCAGTAATAGTCTAGATTCTATGGAAGATATATATTCAAATATAATTTAACCTCTTTCTCTAGAAAAGTAAACTTTTGTTGTCTTGAAGAACTTCTGTTATACAGAAATCTCCTTCCATCAAACTTTACAAATGGTAGAGACATTAAAGCTATAAGCCCAATGAATGTTGGCATCACCACCAATTGAATTTGTTTGGCCAGTGGGTCAAATGATTTTGCCAAGGTGAATTCATCCTGTCAGACATTTCCCTAGTCTTAGAGACAGTTTAAGAGCTGCTGTACAATTTCTGCCAGAGCTAATCTACCAAAAATGTCCTTGACTTCAAATGTCATATGCACTTGTTTGGTTGAAGAACTTAGATAACCCCTGAGAAGCAGCAGGAGAGGTTTCTTCAGAGAGGATGGAGGGCAAAAAGGCAAAACAATGTGCAAATATCAATAAATGGAGATCAGGAAGTTGACAGCATCAATGAATGCTTCATCAATGAATCATACATAGCTTTGTTTTATTTAACAGCTTCTTAAAAATAATAAGCGTCCAAAAGTCTACATAAAAGTAAATGAAGATTTTTTTCTTTCCTAATTGACTCAAAAAATTAGCTATTCTGTTTCTGAATAATTTATATGTTCATGAAGCTGGTTAAGATATAGACCAGGCAAAAAAAAACCTTAATTTGAGGAGGTGGTTCTCAGATATCAACTTGCTAAGACCCACCCAAGGCATTCATCAACAGGGCAAACTCTTTGGTCCTAATGCTAGAATTCCTATGTATAGGATGGAGCCCAGAAATCTGCATTTTAATAACCATAGATAATTCTCATCCCAGGTTAGGGAGAACATATCTTGAATTGGCTGAACACTAACCTAAGGCTTACTAAACTCCTTTTTCTCTTCCTAACCTGTTAGTGAGTTTCTACATAGCTGAGCCAAGTCACATTCATGGTGTCCCAATTTCTGTCTAAAAAGTGGAACTGATTATATTTGCCACCTACCTCATTACTATCACATGAGATAATGCCTGTGAAGTACTTTAACTTCCTCAGTAGAGATGTGCTATATTTTCAAGTATTTATTTTCAGTATTACAGTGATACTTTGTTTTTCAGCGACCCACAAAAAAGGTACCATTGCTGTGAAAATGTGTTGTTATAACTACTGCTCTCCAGGCATGAGCATATTAAATAACTTGGATACTGAAGGAGAATGGGTTTCCACCTTACCTGTGACTTAAAATCTCAGATAGCTTGATCAATGTCATTTTTTAACTACAGACAAGATTTTGGTGTTCCATGGATTGTCTAACAAACAGCCAGGAGTCAACCAGAGAAATATATATATATATATATATATATATATATATATATATATATATATATATATATATGTGTGTGTGTGTGTGTGTGTATATATTATACATATAGATGTATACACACATAAGTACATGTGTGTGGAGGGTAGAAATTGGTTTACATAGTTGTGATCTGCCTGGCTAAGTCTGAAACCTGTAGGGCAAGAGGGAAGGCTGGAAACTCAGGCAGGAGCTCACACCTAAGGACGTGGTTCTCAGACTTCAACCCAAGAAGCGTGCTAACATGGCAAACACTTTGGTCCCAATGTTAGAATTCCAACTTATAGTGAGGGGACCAGAAACCTCCATTTTAATCACCATAGGTGATTTTAGTGCAAAGTTAGAAATTCCTGGTCAATCTCTTCTTCCAAGAGGGCAGCCTGGCCAACAGAACTCCAGCCCACTCACAGGTAATTGGTTCAAGGATGGATAAGTGGTGCAGAGCCACCCAGTGAGACTCACTCTTAGAATTCTTGTGGAACTAACAGGAAAAGGGTGTTATATTTTGACTGTGGTTACAAAGGTAGTAGAAAACTCTTGGAATTGTTGGTGACTGAGGGCTAAACAAGAGGTAGGCCTGCCTGAGAAAATGGTATTGATATGCGGAGACACAGAGACTAAAGCCATTGATTGAGTGACTGAATAAAGCCATTCCTGAAGCCATTTGGCCTTTTGGTTACTCAACCAGCAGTTTCCTCTCTACTCCTAAACCAGTTTATATCCCTATAATTTGCCACTGAAAGATTCTGACTGCATTAAGTGCCAGTTCTTCTCCCCATTGAGAGGCATTCCCAAGGAGATTGCTCTGGAGAGACCTGAAAAGAGAAATGATTGTTCTGCCCCACCTGCAGGCTCATTTTTCTGGCCAGTATTATGACACTCCCAGCAGTATAGCTCCCAAAGTAGAGTCATCTCAAGTCTCTCAGCCAGAGTCATCCCAAGATCTCCTGCTGAGCAAAGAGGGAGACCTCCTCCCAGAAGTGATCTGGGAGGTATCTCTAAGAAGCCCTCACTTCTAAAAGAGTCTTGAAGGGAAGTGAGAAAGACAGTAGAAGGGACAATTGCCACCTTTTTGAGGAGAGTACTGGGGATTGAACTCAGAGCCTTGCACTTTCTAGGCAGGCACTTTACCACTTGAATGATTCCACCAGCTCTTTCCGCAATGGTTATTTTTTGAAATAGGGTGTCACTTTATGCCAGGGTCAGCCTGCACCACTGTCCTCCTATTTGTTCTTCTCCTACTAGCAGGGATGACAGATGCATGCCATCACACTCAGCCATTGGTTGAGAGATGGGGTCTCTTTTTGCATGGATCAGCCTCAAAATGTTATTCTCTCAGTCTTGGTCCCCAAGTAGATAGGCTTGAACCACCACTCTCAGCCAATAATTGCCACCAACAATCTTATCTCTTGGTGCCAGCACCAGCCACCCCAAAGTAGGGTTAGAAAGGAGGGAAAGAAGACAACTGGAAAGAAAGGCAGAAGAGAGAGGGAGGGCTAGGAGGATAGAAATAGACTTGTATTAAGCTTCTATGTGCCAGGCAAGGTACCGTGCCATATATTGGTCACACACATTATCTCATTGGAGCCTCACCATGCTCTATAAAGTTCTATGAAGTATTTCTACAAAGTACTTATTAATATTCTCATTTTAATAAGTGAGAAAATAGTTCTACAGAAATTAACTCACTTTTCCAAAGTGAGTTAATACTTACAGTGGCAGTGGTAGAGCTGAAATTTATAACTGATTTTCTCATTCTAATATTTCTGTATGTCCTGTCTTTGAAACTATTTCTATGAAGAATATCAAGATATAAATAAAAGAGGAGTGGCCACCAACTCACCCCTTCCTTCCCAGATTTAAAGAAAGCCCTCAGCCTCTCCTTGCAAATGTGGGACTTTAAGAGTGCAGTTTGAAAAGTACAGACAGGTTTGGTGGAAAAACTTCTGAACTTGTTGCAACTCAACTCAAGCATCAGTTTCTCTGTGATGTGAAAAGGTAAGGAGGATAGAATATCTGAACTCAAAAGCCATCATAATAGTACACACCTGTAATCCCAGCACTTGGGAGCCTGCGGCAGAAGTATCTTGAGTTCCAGGCCAGCCTATGCAGTATGTAGTAAGACCCTGCCTCAAAACACTAAATAAAATAATAATGTTTGTTGAACAAATAAATAAATAACACAAGATGAAAAACTTGACTATAGTAAAGATCAAGTAAGGAAGTTTAGCTTCCTGGTTTGATTTCTCCTTCCAATAAAATTTCCCCTCCAAATTTTGCCTTGGCTCATGTTCTCTAATGGTGGGGCTATGGTGATGGTTTGCTGGCAGATTGCCTGATCAGATATGGTAGATGCATTATCCACACTCCACTCTGGTCTTCCTATCACAAGAATGGATGTGGAAGGCTTTTAAGATCACTGAGGGAATACAATGAGTGGGAGTGAGAGGAAGTAGTGAATAAAAAGAAAGGTAAAAATAAACTTTCTTACAATTCTAATGACATTTATTACCTTGTTAAAACAAAGTTTTCATATGCTGTAATAGTTTGCACAATTTTAAGAAATAGTTTCAGAATGGCATTCCATGAGTTTGAATATAATTCCATGAGTTTGACTCCTGTAACTAGAATTCCTTGAGTTCCTCACGTAAGCTAACTGACTTTGGGGCAATTTTGAATGATATTCACCTACCCTTATCTCCATGAGAGTAAACATTCTGATTTTCCATCAAGGGAAACACCTGTCCCCCATCCTTAACTCCTTCCTAATTTCAGGAAGTATTATCTCCATCTGTTTCTCCAGAACCTGGCCAATACCTGGCCAATAAAACCAAGCTATTGGCTTCCATATCATCTGACCAGAGCCCACTGCATTTTCTTTTGTAGTGCCTATTCTTTCCTTTTCTTTGAATAAACTTTTGCTACTGCTTTGGAAAGAAGGAAAGAAAGGAAGGAAGGAAGGAAGGAAGGAGAAAAAAACAAGCAGTTGCCCCCCAGTCACAGTGATTGGTTCAAAGAAGGTTAGATGACTCAGTCCAAGCCAACCAGGTCTAATCCTGTAATCCCACTCACAAACTCTTGCTTTCCGGTTGGGTTTGAATCTAAGAAGATAAGAGGTTCATACTATTTTACACTTACATGAAACCTGAGAATTGAGTTAATATAAGGAGGAGAATGAAATAGAACTGAAAAGAAGGGAAACAACAACATAAAACAAAGTATTCCATTTGGTTGTTAATCCAGTCTGAAAATTATCCTGAGACTTCTCAGGATAAAATCCCACTTTTGAACTAAAATATATTTAATATGAGTTTCCAGTCTGACAACCCAGAGTCCCAATGAATGCAGGAATTTTATATACTCAGTCTTACTTGACATTCTTAACCCTACAGAGAAAAATATTATTACAATTTTATAAATAAGAAAATCAGAGCTTAGAAAGGTTCATTTATTACCTTGCACAAACTTAACAAAAGAAGTGAAAGACCTCTACAATGAAAACTATAAGCCATTGAAGAAAAATCAAAGAAAACTCCAGAAAATGGAAAGTTTTGCCCATGTTCATGGATTGGCAAAATCAATATTATGAAAATGGCTATATTACCAAAAGCAATGTACATGTTCAATGCAATCCCCATCAAAATTCCAATGACATTCATCACAGAGATTGGATAAACTCTAAAGTTCATTTGGAAGCAGAAAAGACTGCAAATAGCCAAGGCAATACTGAGCAAAAAGAGCATGCTAGAGGCATCACAATACCTGACTTCAAACTATAAGACGCAGCCATCGTAATAAAAACAGCACTGTACTGGCACAAAAACAGACATGAAGACCAATGGAACAGAATAGAAAACCCACATATGAATCCACACAATTACATAAACATAGGATGGAGAAAAGACAGCCTCTTCAACAAAGGTTTCTGGGAAAACATGAAGAAAACTGAAACTAGATCCTTATCTTTCACCCTGTACTAGTATCACCTCAGAGTGGATTAAGGACCTTAATATAAAGGACATTAAGAAGGTGAATATGTTTGATGTACCTCCTATGTGAGCATGAATATAGAATTTTTAAACCTGTTGAAATCACCATAAGAAGGGAACTAATGTAGAAAGGAGACAAATAGAGGGATGAACCAATTTGGATTATAATACATATGTACATGGAAATTAAATAACCTGTATTACTGTCTTAAACAAACAAATTTTTTTTTACAAAAACAGAGATCAAAAAGGCAAAACAGGTCCTGCCTGGGGTTGGGTACCAGTGGTGGTGGGAGAAGATACAAAGAAAGGGAGTAGGAGCATGAATGTAATATAAATATTCTGTATACATTTATGTAAATGTAAAAATGAGACCTGTTGATACTATTCCAGAAATGAAGAGAGGGGGGATAAAACAGAATGATGGAAGAGGTGAATTCAACTATGATACATTGTAAGATATTTTGTAGATGTCACAATATAGCCCCAGTTCAACAATAATAAAAATAAAGTAAAAAAAAAAAAGAGCTGAAACTTTGAAGTGCAGGAAAAAGCAGAGAATACACTGGAATTTATAGGCATAGGCAATACCTTCCTAAATAGAACTCAAATGGCTCAGCAACTAAGAGGAAAGATTGACAAATGGGACTACATGAAACTAAAAAGCTTCTGCACAACAAACAAAAGGGCCATCAGATTGAAGAAGCAGCCCACAAAATGGGGGAAAAATCTTCACCAGCTATATATCTGATAAAGGATTAATAACCAGAATATATAGGGAGCTCAAAACACTAAACTCCCTAAAATTCAATGACCTCATGACCAAATGAACTGAGCAGAGCTTTTTCAAAGGAAAAAGTCCAAATGGCTAAAAAAACATATGAAGAAATGCTCAATATCCCTATCCATAAATGAAATGTAAATCAAAACCACATTAAGGTTCTACCTTACTCCTGTTAGAATGGCTACCATCAAGAATACTAACAACAATAAATGTTGGCAAGGATGTGGGGAAAATGGAGCCCTCATACACTGCTGATGGGAACGTAACTTGGTACAACCACTATGGAAAACAGTATGAAGTCTCCTCAAAAAACTAAAAATAGAACTGCCATATGATCCAGCAATGCCACTACTAGGGATATGCTTGAAGGAATATAAATCAGGTTACAATAAAGACACCTGCACACCCATGTTTATTAAAGCACTATTCACAATTGTGAAGCTATGGAAACACCCAAGATTCCCACTACTGATGAGCGGATTAAGAAAATGTGGTATTTATATGCACTGAAATTTTATTCAGTCATAAAGAGGAGTGAAATTTTGTTATTTTCAGGTAAATGGATGGAACTGGAGACCATTATCTAAGTGAAGTTATCCAGGTTGAGATAGTCAAAGGCCATGTGTTTTCTCTCATATGTGGAATATAGGTCTGATATAAATACGAGCTATATTACAAAAAATGGGTCACGCTAAGGGAGAGGGAGGGTAAAAGAAGGAAGTTAAGAAGGTTGAGAGGGGGGAAGATGTGAGGAAAGGGTGTAAGAGGGTGAATTTGTTGGAAATATTGTATACTCATGTATGAAAATGGAAAAGTGAGACTTTTTGAAACTATTCCAGGAATGGGAGGAGGGGGAGATAAAGAAGAATGATGGAGAGGGTGAATTCAACTGTGATATATTGTAAGAACTTTTATAAATGTCATGAAGTACCCTTAGTATAACAATAATAAAAAAATAAATAAAAGGCAAGGTTAATTTATTTGTCCAGACTCACACAGATGGTGTCAACTCTGCATTTAGAGAATGAGCATATTCTTAATGTCCTTGGCTATTCAGAATCCATGTGCAAGTTGCTGTCAATTACTGTTAAAAAGAATTTTCTGTCTTGAATCTGCAAATACATAACTTGATGCTTGCAGGTTTCTTTAACATTGTGTATGTGTGTGTATGTTTCAATGTCAATGGTCTAGGTTAATGGTTCAAAGTCCAGCTCTGCCTTATACTGGGTGTTACCTAACCTTTTAACCTTGGATAAATTAATCTCTGTGTCTTAGTTTCCTCGTCTGAAAATTGGAATGAAGATAGTAGTTGCATTTTTCTTTTGGTATTGTTAAGATAGCTGAGCTAACATATGTAAGGTGCTTAGAAAGCCTCCAGCATAGGCTCTGTGCTGCTACTGCTACTAATACATGTGATATTACTCAAATAAGTCCCAACTGCTCATGCATAGATTACTCTTATACCTCATCTTTTTATACTGCCCTAAAAGACACTCATTTCCCCCCAAGTACAGTCCTCTAATAAGATCCTCATACACCAAATGTGAGGCTAGCACAGTAAAAAGTTGCCAAAGTTAAGAAATGACTTCAAGACTGTCATCAGGTATTGTCATTATTAAAAACTTAGAAATGTTTTTTCAAATGTAATATCAGATTCTGAGATGTTATTCACAAGACACCATCACATCCCTGAGGATGAAGCGGCTATATGACTATTAGTCGTCAGTGTAACTGTCATCCCAGTGTATCATGTGATTTTCCTGTTCCTAACATGTCCATGGATTCCATTCACTCATGGAAACACCCTTAGTTTCTATCCCAGAGACACAGCAGAGTTGACTTGCCTGGAGAAGAGCTCTGTTTCTTTTCAAGTAGCCAAGTGGACATCTGTCCCAGAGAATCCATTCTATCTTTCCATCCCCATTATCTTCATCCATAACAACCTCTCCCCACTCCCTCTAGGAAAAAATGGAACCTGACTTGCCAGCATCACCAAAACCCTCCTAATACTCTGCTGTAATGCAAGGAGTAGGCCCCACAAAGTTATCTCACACCACATGGGATAGAGCAATCAAGAACCCAGCATTCTCTGATCACAACCGCAAAGAAACCTGGCAAAAGGCAGATGATGACACGTGGAAGCTCCATAGAAAACTGGAACAAATTTTCCCTTTAATTCAATCATAATGAGAAGGAGTCAGCTGGGCCAAGAACTTAGTGGAGAGCTTCAAGTAGACTGAGCACTCCCACCATTGTTCAGACAGGATTTCTCTGGGGTGGTCTGCTAGCCACAAACTGATTTAATTATTTAGTAGACTTTGCTTCTCTACAACTTACAATGTGAATGTTCAACTTGATATAAGATGGATCACCACAATTTAGAATAGCTGCAAGTGATATACCCAAATTAATAGTCACTTAAATTAGCAAAAAGTACATTATCTTGTCTAAACAAAAGCAGCTCAGAATATGTATTATTTTCCACAAGAACAAGAATCCAAATTCTTTCTACCATTTTGCTCCATCATGGTTCACCTCATGGTAGAAGATGGATGCTGGGTCTCCACACATTATTTAAATTTCAAGGTAGGTGCATGGCTCACACCTGTAATCCTAGCTTCTTGGGGGGGCTTTGAGATTGGGAGGATTGTGATTTGAGGCCAGCCCAGGCAAACAGCAAGACTTCCTCTCAACCCATAGCTGGGAACAGTGGCACATGCCTGCCATCCCAGGCTACATGGGAGGCTAAGATCAGGAGGACCATGGTTCCAGGCCAGCCCAGGCAAAAAAGTGTGCAAGACCTTATCTCAATGGAAAAAAGTTGGGTGAGGTGGCTTAAAATAGGCCATCTGGGTGGAAAGCTTAAAATAGGAGGATAGTAGTCTAGACCTACCTGGGAAGGAAGGAAGGAAGGAAGGAAGGAAGGAAGGAAGGAAGGAAGGAAGGAAGGAAGGAAGGAAGACTATTTCCAAAATAACCAGAGCAAAAAGTGGTGGAGGTATGGCTTAAGTGGGTAAGTGCCTGCCTCACAAGTATGAAGTCCTGAGTTCAAACGCCAGTACAGCTCCCCAATAAGAAAAATTGAGCCAATAGAACGAAAACCAAATAAGCCATAAAAAGGGACCAAGAAATCATGTTAGTGTTTTACCAAGTTTTCTGTTATCTACTTAACCTTTTTTGTTTAACACAAAATAGCCAAATACTATCGTGAATAGACACCTGGGCAAAGGGACTCTACATACAAACACATTCATGTAATTATAGTCTAGATCCTTGTCCCCAGGGCAGGCATAGAGCTTAACTCTGTGCCTGAGAGTGCTGCCTCAGCCAAACTTCTTCTCTTATGGTGATAGGCTTCACCCAAGCAGAGACTGCCAGCTTTCTCAGAGCCTATTAAAGTTAGCATTTTCAATCATTCATTCATTTTCTCAACTGCAAAATAGACTCTGATCTTAAAACTGATTCTGAGTTAAAGAAATTATTGCTTATGTTTCTAATATTTTATTATTAATTATTATTTACTAATATTATATATTTATTATATTTTAATATTACTATAATGATGTTTTAAAATATTAGCCTTAACATCTGCAAACCAGGAGAGAAGTACATTCAGATCACAAATCTTTAGAATTGTCTGCCAGGCTGGGATGGGGAGGGGGTTGGGGGGTGGGGGGGTGGAAGAGGGGCCCAACCCTTTCTCTCCTTCTGTTTCAGTCTTGAATAAAAAGCAAGGTTTCCAACTGTGTGTGGGGGCCTGGTGGGTACCCCAATATGGAATGTTTGCTCATCTGCTGGGAGCTGTGTGATGTGTGGTACAATGGTTATAAGGACAGGTTTTATTGCCAGACAATCTGGGCTTAGAGCTTAGCTCTACTAGTTCAGTGCCTGTGGTCTGGAATGAATTACTATTTGTCTCAGGTGCATAAGTTTCAACATAGGTGCAATGTCCCCCATCTCACGGGTCGTTTCTGAGGTGAAATTATTCCATAGGTGTAAAATGTTTACCAACAAGCACTCAATAGATAATGATGTGCTTAGTAAGTGTTAACCATTATCATTTGTTTATGCATTAGAAATGTCCTCTGCATGAAAAAGTGAGCTAGAAGGTTGGGGATGTCACTCAGTGGTAGAGCACTTTTCTAGCATGCTCCAGTCTCTGGGTTGGATCCCAAGTACTGAAAAAAAATCTAAAAACATTTTACCCTTTTAAGAGATAATTTAAAGAGTTTACTCAACACATATTTTTTGATATATGAGGATGGTTTTTCCTCAGTTAAGCGTCAATACCTATTATGGCAAAAAGGAAAGAAAGAGGAAGGGTAGAAGGGAAGAAAGAAGAGCAGGAGGAGGGAGGCAGGTGGACAACCAGAGCTTGTGCAGATGGCCTCTGAGGATGTAGTTGGGGACCTGACGCCATCACTGAGAAAAAGGAGACAAGCCTCTCCCCAGTTTTTATGCATTTCCAATCCCTCAGGGAGGTTATTCTCTACAACTAATGGTTGTGTGTGCACCCAGGCAGGGAGCAGGTGCTAATCTACACAGACTAGTTAATAGCCATTAATAGCACTTAAAAATCCAATAAGCCAACAAGAGCATTCTAGCTATACATACCATAACCAGAATTCTGTGAGGCCCTTCTGGGTGTAGTAGCACCTGCTATCATCGTTATTGTCATCATAGTCATAATCCTTACTGCTGGCAAGGATTCCTGCTTCATAACCAATAATAAAAACATGTACCATCTAATACTGTGTGCTAGGCACTGTCCCATACTGCAGATAGAAAGATTCATGTACCCTGATTGCTGGCCCCAGAAGCCTGTGGTGCAGAAGGCAGCGCTGTAACTGACCATAATGTGGAGTGATGAGAACTATGTGAGGAAAATTAACTCAGGTCCATGGGACTATAACTAATGGCTTGTTTTAAACCTTAACATTTAGGCAGAATTCCATGTGTGGGGAAGTTAAAGCTTGTTTGTTTTGTTTTGTTGGAAGCAAAAGATTCTGATTTTTTGGTCCATACCTGGAAAGAAAAATGCAGGCACTTGACCAGCAATGTGCATGTTTTACTAACCTCTTTAGAGTTAGTTTCCTTTTGGCATAAAGAGACTAGCAGAACCAAGCAGATGTTCAGGCCACTCTACAGCTGTTTGATTTACAATGTGACACCAAATTTATGAAATCAGCTGTGAACTCTATGACATCCAAAGGTTTCAGAAAGAGAAATTCACAGGTTTGAGTCAATCCAGGTTCTGTATTGTCAAGTGCTCTGCAGTGGGAAGTTTCTGTGAGGTCCCCAAAGGACCATCATGGAAGCCAAGGGAGAGGGCAAAGAAGAAATTCAACCCACATGTTCCTATCCTTGACAGGACCAATGGAAGAGTCAGGAGGATGAGAAGCTTGGAGAGAAATACCAAGAAAGAAGGAAGGAAACCCATTTTTCAAACCGATAGCTTCCCGTAAGTTTGTTTCCCAACTCCTGCCCTAACATGGGTAGAATTCATGGACCATTTTCACCACGGTGCAAGAACACCTGCCCTTGAGTTCATGTGAAAGGTTGCACCATTCCTTCCATGTACTTCCTACTCTCATTGTGCTCACAATAAAAAAATGGAGTCTCTGGGATGAAAAATGGTCTGTTTTGGAGATTAGGGAGGTAAAGAGAATGAAATAAAATGTGAGAGCATCAGTGTTGAGAAGCCTATCCCAGCAGCACACTGAGAAATTTCTAACGTTTCAGTGCAAGGTTGCAATCTTAACTATTGTTTTCTTCTACTAAGGAGGGAGCACAATGGTTACATTTTAAAAGATCTCTTTGAACTTCTCTCTTGCTTTTGAAAAATTTCAAAATCATTGACCAGGAAGTTTGCCAACTACCCTAGTGACAAAAAGGAAAAAAAAAAAAACACCTCAATGTCCCTTAGGTATTACAACATATGTTGAATAAAGGAACAGATGAATGGTCAAAAGGAGAAGGAGGACTGAATGGGAATGCAGCTTCAGACAAGCGGGGTGTGACATATTAATTAAAATATCCTTTACTAGACTGAAAGAATTAGCTATATAGAAATTTTAAATTCTCATATGACAAAGAGCATCACAAATAAAATTGAAAGACAAACAATATGCTGGAAGAAAGAATGTATAATGTTTTAGATAAATAATTGTCATTCAAAATATATAGACCTCTTATAAATCTCTAAGAGGCCCATACCTGAATAGTTAAGTGAGCAAAAGCTATAAAAAAGCAATTTCCAGAATAATTATAAATGTTAACAAAGGGATGATAAAATGTCAGTAAGATATTATGAATCTTGTTAATAATAAAAATGCATATAAATAAGCAGACAGTAATCTTTGCCTATCAGTTTAGCAAAATAGGACTGTTAATGATTTTGAATGCTGACAACACTATAAGCGCTCTCATTCAATGAGAAGTATGCATTTTAAAGCCTTTTGTGTGTAGAGGAAAGCAATTTTGCCAGAGTTATCACAATTTTAAGTGTTCTTGTAACTTATCCTAAAGAAACATGCACATGTATCCCAAAGCATAAATAAGATTTTCTTGCCTCTGTTGTAATAGTAAACACTGGAAACAATCCAAACATTCATCAAACAAGAGAGTGATTAAGTATATTATGTTATAGCCATAGAAAGGAATTTTATACTGCTACTTAAAAAGTAGTAGATTTTCAAATCATGATTCTCCAAATATTTATAATGAAAAACCAGAAAATTTTGAGTGTCATGGACATCAAGAAAACCATCAATTTATTCAGAGAGAATTTTCATTCAATTGACCTTTTGGAAGCCACCTAACCCGCCTATCTGAAATTTGCCTGGGTCACTCTTTCAAGTTGAGAAGGTGGACCAAGGAATGGAATCCTACTGAAAACATGGAAAGGGTGATGCAGCTTCTCTTTCTCCCCTTTGTAACTAGTCACTATGAAAGAATGGACCTTTTTTTCTCAGTTTTGGCTAAGTGATGAGCCCATTCGGAATATCTTGTATGTTGGCTCTCACTTTCCTTTCTCACCTCCAAGCTTTAAATGTTTATTTTTAATTATAATTTTGATGCATTATAATAACTGATTCATACATATTATAAAAATTATTTAATACACATAAAAATTTCATTAAAAACTATTAAATACTAAAAAGTACTAGATTTTTATATGCTGATATGGGATGATGGCTAAATCAAAGAGCAAGTCAATTGTTAAAGTATACAACATGTGAACCCATTAAATTATAGAAGAAAAACTGGAAAGATAACCCATCAAACTACTGACATTAGTGTCCTTTGGGACAGGCAATGATTATAAGGAAGATGGGGGGGTTACCTTGACATTTTACTTCAATCACTTTCATGTATTTTTTACTACAAGGAAATTTAGGCAACAGGAAATTGAAGGACTAGAAGGCAAGAGAAGCTACTTGATTTTGTTGCTTAAAGAGGTAAAAGAGGGCCTAGGGGAATGGTTCAAGCAGGAGAGTGCCTGCCTTGCAAGCATGATGCTCTGAGTTCAAACCATAGTTCTGCAACAACAAAAAAAAAGAGTCAGAAGAGTGAAGTAGTTTACATCATGGACTAGAATCAGACTGTCCATCTTACTGCTCTACTTAATACAGTAGTATTCCTTATCCTTAGAGGATACACTCCAAGATCTTTGGTTGAGGTTTAAACCCGTGGATAGTACCAAAGCCTATATATACTATGTGTTTTCCTGTGTAAACATACTCATGATAAAGTTTAATTTATAAATTAGTCACAGAGAGGTTATCAATAATAACTAATAATACAATAATTATTCTAATACCACAATACTAGAATAAAAGCTATGTTAATGCAGTCTCTCTCAAAATATCTTATCAACTGTACTCACCCTTCTTCTTGTGATGAGGTGAAGTAAGATGAACGATGACACAGCTTTTGGCTACTATTGACCTTCTCCACTGACTCTTAGAAATCTGTTCTGAGTAGCAGGATGAAATCTCATGTGCTCCTCTCCCTCTTGCCCAGGATAGAACGGATCCCTTTGGTCAGTATATACATGCTGTATTCGCTACCCATCCATTAGCTATCATGGTTAGCAAATTAACTGTCATGGGATCATGTTGCTTATGTTCAAGTAACTTTCAGAACAACATGCAATTTGAAACTAGTAAATTGTTTTTTTCTGGAAGTTTCAATTTGATATTTTTGGTCTACAGTTGAACTAACACTGATAAGAGGAGACTGCTATACCATGGGGCAAAGTTGTTCTTATTCTTCTTATTATTATTATTAATTATTATTTTTTGAGCAGCAGCAGTTTAGGTTATATTTCCTTCTTTCAGAGTCCAATCCCAGTAATTATCTTTGGTATAAATAATATATAAATTTCTATTATTAATATTCAGAATATTGACAATGCATGGGAAAATCAATCATGTTTATTTATTAATAATTTATTAAACATGTTTATTAAAACAAATCTTATTAACATTGACTCTGTAAAAGTAATGATTGTCAAAGCTATAACAATAACTAAAAGAGAAATTAAAGAGAATAACAAATTGATAAATGAAAGGATGGGAGTTCACTTACGTTAGTTAATTTGAGTTGTTTTCACTTAAGCTTTTCATTCTGGAAGGTCAGAAATCCTATCTAAAGTTAGTAAATCAAGAAATAGAGGTTTAAGCATTTTATTTAAAGTACGGATGGAAAAAGATACCAGAAGTCCCAAAAAACAAATGATCCAAAGCGTTTACTAAAAAAGAAGGATCAAAGATGCCTCTATTTTTAACTTATATCTTCCCATGCCATTTGAATTTTATAATATAATGCATTATTTTCATAATATCCAAAAATAGTAGGCTCTTACCATACTGGAGTGTTGCTGTGTGTGTGGTATATGATAATTGCATACATATTCAACAGATCAAGAATTACGCCCCTAAAACTGGTAACAATTGTCTCTGGGGAAGGAAATTGGGTGACTGAAGGATGGGTGTAAGATTAATACCTTACTGAATTCCATTTGTATTGTTTAAATTTTGTTCAATGTGCCTGTATTACTTACCCTCAAAGTAATTATGTTGTAATTCTGTCAACAAGAGCAGACCCCTAAAACATCCAGATGAAAAGTCTTCTCAGGGATTTTACCACTCTCTCCAATTGCTGAGTTCAGACTCACTGTGCCCCCTCTTCAACACCACCTAATGCCTAATCCAGGCATCTCCAAGAAGAACCCTTGTACCACCTCATATAGGGATATGAATTTTCATTTTGCCTGTCCAGTTTTACAACACATTGTTAAACAACAAAAATAACTCATCTCCTTCCCTGTTTTGACTGATCAACAACTATGGATAGAAAATAATGCAAAGCAATGTATATGACTAGTGACAAGGTGAAAACATAGATTTCATGGGCTGTTGACTTAACTATGACTTGTAGAAGAGTTGCCTGGATAACTGTCCAGCACTATCAGACATGTGTTTGTAGACTGTAGTCACATGCCATCTAGTAGCATATCTAACAAATACCATAATTTCACAGTGACACTGAACATAAGCAGTATTTCAAGATTGTAATAATACATGAAATACCATTGACTTCAATTGTGGGGAAAGTTCCAGTGTCATAAGTGCTAATAATGTTAGTGGGATTTGTTATCCACATTCTTAATTGAAGTAAATGTGTATTTTAGTTAGAAGTTAGTGAAAATGTATACTATAAATAGTTGTTCCCATCCAAGATCATGGACACCCAGAATTCTACCTAACATCAGATGAGGATCTATGACATACTATGTTGATTTTATATCCTGATACCTTGCTGTAGCTGTTGATGTTATCTAGGAGCTTTTGAGTAGAGTTTTTTGGGTCTTTAAATTATAGGATCATATCGTCTGCAAATAGGGATATTTTGACAGTTTCTTTATCTATTTGTATTCCTTTTATTCCTTCTTCTTGCCTAATTGCTTTGGCTGGAATTCCAGTACTATGTTGAATAGAAGTGGAGATAATGGGCATCCTTGTCTCATTCCTGATTTTATAGGGAATGGTTTCATTTTTTCATCATTAAGTATAATGCTGGCTGTAGGTTTGTCATATATAGCTTTTATAATGTTGAGGTACTTTCCTTCTATTCCTAGTTTTCTTAGAGCTTTTATCATGAAATGGTGTTGGATTTTATCAAAGGCTTTTTCTGCATCTATTGAAATGATCAAGTGCTTTTATCTTTGCTTCTGTTAATGTGGTTTATTACGTTTATTGATTTTCTTATGTTGAACCATCCCTGCATTCCTGGGATGAAGGCTACTTGGTCATGGTGAATAATCTTTTTGATGTGTTGTTGAATTTGGTTTGCCATTATTTTGTTGAGGATTTTTGCATCAATGTTCATTAAGGAGGTTGGCCTATAGTTCTCCTTCTTGGAGGTGTCTTTGCCTGGTTTTGCAATGAGAGTAATATTTCCTTCATAAAATGAGTTAGGCCATTTTCTTTCCCTTTCTATTTCGTGGAACAGTTTTAAGGAGGGTTGGTATTAGTATTTCTTTAAAGGTCTGATGGAATTCAGCAGAGAATCCATCAGGTCCTGGACTTTTCTTTCCCTTCTCCCTCCTTCTATTTACATTCACTTTAGGCAACCATATACAATAACCTGAAGCCAGACCTAAGAAAGTACTCATGGTTTACCTGGTTCATAAAGACTGAAGAGCAGTGTGTGGCCCCACCTATCAGGAGTAGGTGAGAGCACATTGGTAGAAATCTGTTGTCACCCCCAGCCCTTCCCCACCTCAGGCTGCCCTGCCTCCTACATGCAGAGACATCCACACCCAGCACAATAGCTGCTCAAGCTGGGCAGTGTCTAGATGGGCTCCCAGGCACAGGCCTTTTCTTCCTATAGATGGATTCTGTTGAAGCTCAGTTCCATGAACCCAAGCAGGCAGTTCTCTTTTTGGAAGGCCAACAGAACTTGACCCAAAAGGATGAGCAAATGCCAAACTTTTGAAGTCTCTGGGGTTTCAGTAGGGTAGCAGAGCAGGAAGGAGGTAAATGTGGGACCTCTCACTCTGGCCTGATAATCAGGAGGGTGATGCTGAGGCTAACTAGAAGCATACCCCAGACTTAGCATCAGGCCCACACAACTGAAAGGAGTCAAGGCAAGAGAAAAGAGAAATGGTGAAATGCAGGGTTGCAGGGTGGGAAGTGATGAGATGGCTAAAGAGAACAAGGACATTTCATATCCATAGCAATGTCTTAAATTCAACTTAGGTCTCTCTCTCTATCTATCTCTCTCTCTCTCTCTCTCCTTTGCTCTCCCCTCCCTAAGAACAAATTTTAAAAGTTGCTATATTTTCCTATTCATGAATTAAAAATTAAAATAGGTTAAAGAAGGGTTTATTATTAACTGAGCCAAAACATCCGCACCTTAAGCCAAGATCTACAATAAACAGTGTGTTGCTTTTTAAGAGCACTGTTCCATCTAAAAGTGTCCTTCTTCTAAAAGTTTTGTTGAAAGCATTGCAATACACACTAAATAACTAAATATATCAACAGTAAATAAACAGATAAAATTCAGTGAGATGCTCTCCCAAACAAATCTGCTCTTTTGGCTTCCTGGAGGACACCAAGGATATTGTCATTTGGAAATTGCCTTAATGCCTTCTATTTATACGAGGCTCACCAGCCTTCCTGAAATTTACAATTATTTTTGACATGTTTAATGAATGTGGATAAAACATGATTGAAACCCAACAGCAAAATAGTTTCAAATGCAGATAATGGATCTTGGTTCATAAGCCCAGGCTCACAAACTGGACCCCCACCCCCAGGAGAAGAGAAGGGAGGGCTGAGCACAGACAATAGTGCCTAGTGAGCAGTGGATGCTTCCAAACAAAGGCATCTTGGGGCTGTTTATTGACTGTCTTACATTCCAAAATAGTAAGCAAATGTGGAATTTGGGGACCGTCTAGAAAAATATGATTTCAGGCACATATTTCTGTTTTCCCTTATGACTGAACCATAAGCACAATTTCATCTACCCCATGCACATGACGGTTATTTCCTTGTGGCATCTATGAGGCCTTCAGTGACAGATGCATGTTTTTATTTATTGATCTGCAGTCATAACAAAAACCTGCTGTATATCTCAACTAGGGAAACTTACCTAACACAACAAGTTTGTCTTACCCAAACTAGATGAAACTGTGCAAGCAGAGATGTGCCCTTGCAAAATGTTTTTCTGTTAAAGATGTGGCAAGCCCTTAATGCAGAAACTAAAGCAGATACCTTAAAAGCAACCGAGGCCAATAGGAAAAGGGGAACAGGAACTAGAGAAAAGGTTAGATCAAAAAGAATTAACCTAGAAGGTAACACCCACGCACAGGAAATCAATGTGAGTTAATGCCCTGTATAACTATCCTTATCTCAACCAGCAAAAACCATTGTTCCTTCCTATTATTGCTTATACTGTCTCTACAACAAAATTAGAAATAAGGACAAAATAGTTTCTGCTGGGTATTGAGGGGGTTGGGGGGAGAGGGAGGGGGCGGAGTGGGTGGTAAGGGAGGGGGTGGGGGCAGGGGGGTGAAATGACCCAAGCCTTGTATGCACATATGAATAATAAAAGAAAAACAAAAGAAAAATGGCAATATGGAAATATCCAGTCAAATACTCACAAGGCGAAGATCTACTTAAAATCCAATCAGTAAAAAATTATCACAGAAATAAATGTGAATTATCAGATGAGCATATCCTTACTCTTATTCATAGTGCTCAAGAAGTTGACCAGGAAATGTAAGAATTTCAGGTACTCTTAGAACTTTTCAATTAATAAAATAAGGTTTTTTTCTTTTCTGAAAAAAAAAAAAGATGTGGCAAGCCAGCAGTGAAGCTATTCTCTCCATCAGACTCAGCTAAGGTAAGTAAAGCTGTAAAAGAAAGAATATGACACTATCAACACCAAAAAATTAAAGATTTTACTTAATTGGTTTTTTTGGTGCTGCTGGGGTTTGAACTCATGCTTACTAGGCAGGTGCTCTTACCACTTAAGCCACTCCACCAACCCTACTTAAAATTTGTAATAGCAGGCTTAATATGATGTAACAAAAATGACACTCTGCCTCTGGGATCTTCCTCCATAAACCCATAACCTTAGGCTTACCCATGAGAAAAACACCAAATATACTCAAATGGAGCCAGAGTCTACAAAGTACCTAATCAGTACTTCTCAACATCGTCAAGGTCTTGGAAAACAAGGAAAGTCTGAGAAATGAACTCAGGCCAGAGGAGTTTGAGACAGGAAAGCTAAATACACCGTGGCACCCTAGGTGGGATCTGGCATCAGAAGGACTTTGAAAGAAGCAAGTGGGATCTAAATAAAGCATGGCATCCAATCAGTAATACAGTCCCAATGTTGATGTCTTAGACATTACAGATGTCCCACATTTTCTTCGTGCCTGTGGGACTCCCTGGCCTGACTTGCAGCTCCACGTACACTCCATCTGCACATGTACAGTCGCCCTAGACTGCTAAGCTGGCTTTAATTACTTTGCAGGAAATATTCTCTGGGTTTTCCAACTGAAATTCATTTTCTCCCACTCTCCACTCATATCTTGCTGTCTTTTCTCTGCTCTTCTCTTTCCATCACATCTTGTAGATCTATTTTAATCCTGCCCTAGCCCCTTGTGGACACAATTCACTTACAATCCCAGTTCCTTGCAATGCAAAGCTCCAGTGTGGCATTTTCCACTGAGGCACTCCACAAATATTTGCTAAATGTTCTGGACAAGAAAGATAATCCATAATGGCTGGCATACACATAAACTGTGAAATACAGTATGATCATTCAGGCAACCCCACATATATGCACCATGGGGAAAGGTACAATAATAATAAATTTGTGGTAACTGGTTCAGTTGCATAGTCCTCCACCAGCATGCCCTCACTATAGAGAGTGAGGTTGAATGGTGGGGAGTCATCAGCAGTGGAACCATATGGGAACTTGCATCCAGCTCTCTGAATTTAGTCTGGGAGCCCCAAGGGTCTGGCACAAACCTCCAGCTCAAGTGGCCTCTGAAGGACATGAGTAAATCAAACCTAGATTGACCCAAACTTCTTCTTTTTCATTTTTCTTTTTCTTTCCTTTTTTTTTTTTTTTTGGTACTGGGGTTTTGAGCTCAGGGCCTCCCGCTTGCTAAGTAGGCACTTTACCACTTGAGCCATGCCCTCAACCCAGATTGACCCAAACTTCTAGGACCACTGTGACACATTTCTATTATTCTGCTATAGACTTGACTGTGGGCAAAAAGAATTGTTAAAAGAAAGGTAAGTCCTTGGTTTCCCCAAATCTACTAGCAAGTCTACCATTCCTGACATCTTGAGAAATGCTTTTTACATGGAAGGAAGGAAGGGAGGGAGGAAAGGAGGGAGAGAGGAAAAGAGAAAAGACAGAAGGAAGGAAGGAAGGAAGAGAGGGAGGGAAGAAATCAGCAATGTATTCTCCTAACACCACTTCTTGAATTCTGATACTATGTCTAGATCACTAGCTAATGGGCTACAGCTAGCTGCTACACATTTTCACCTGGGCTATAAAGTATACTTAATGTATCCAGCTAAACAGACATTTTCCTTCTAGCTATAAAGTCAAACACTCAGTTCTAGTACTTCTGAACAGACTTATGAGAGCCTCGTAGAACCCTGACTTGATGGCTTCAGAAGACAGGTAGAGAAGCTGCCCTTAGGTCAATGCCACAGGATAAGTGAAGTGGCCAGGGGGAGAGGGTTTCCCAAGGGACTTTGAATTCCTTTTCAGGGTGTAGAGAAGCAGAATTTTAAGTCTCCCAAAACTTTGTCTACTTTCAAATAATATTTTCCCCTTCATTTAGACCCTTATTTCTTTTCAAAGGAAACTTAATTTAAACAATGTGTTATTGTAATTAAATAAAGGACTCAACAATACAAACACCAACATTCTTGTCTGAAAGTAAATCTTTCCTGGCTTCTAAGACTGCCAGGGAATTTGTAAGGAGAACTACAGCGGCTCAGAGTTAAGTTTTCACAGAGCCAGAGTGAGAAAATTAACCAAGAATTTATTATCTGAACACATTGTGTGGAGCCTATGGTAGATGGAACTCACTCTCCTTATCCTCATCCATTCTAACTACATATAAATATAATGTATTTATAATACATTATATAAAGTATAATAAAGCAGTGACATTTCTGAGAAAAGTCAGAAGTGTCAGCAATTCTTCACTCATGGTAGGTCCACAACACAGTACATCACATTTACTAAAGAACAGCATCATGCTGTTCTATAAATCCCAATGAGCAGTAACTGGCACATGAAAAATTTTCTGAGAGTTTCAGCTGTGTTAGTTTATCACTGGTGAGGCTTCATGCTAGCCACTGATAACCAGAATGATTGGCTGAGGGGTTCTCTGGAAAAAAATGTGAAGTTCTGAATAGAAACACAGGACAGAATGAGGATGTTTTAGGATAATTGACAAACAATGAAAAACATCTCAACAGCAAATGTCTGAATAACAAACAATGAAAAACATCTCAACAGCAAATGGCTGAATAACTTCCTAGAAGACCAGACAAATTGCCCTCCAGTGTAGCAGGAAATACCTGAGTATTTGCTGGATTGTGGCAAACCGCTGGAATATGGAGTCCTTTGCTATATGCTCAAGCAAGGGCAAAACTCCACACTTGCGTCTGGTACCAATTGTGTGTACAAATCTAATGGATCTATCGTGGACAAGGCTACCACCCAAACTCTGTCAACTGTATGACATAGAAGGCAACTCAGAAGGAGAGAAAAGGGAGCCAAGACCACAAAGGGCTATGTTTACAAACAAATACAGTCCTCTTTCCTCCTACAATATCACCTGGGCTGGTGTCCTCTGGTCCAGATGAGGCCATTTCCCACCCAAACACATGATACCACTGCCATTTTATTTTGGCTCAATATTAAAAATTTAAGACATTGATGAAAGTTTACTCATAGGACAGAGGACAGGGTCCTCCATCATCGTTTCTCACTAGTCAGGAAAGGTCTCGTACCTGATGGTTCCATAGAGTTAGGAAAGACATGGAAGTGCTGTGCCTCTTGTCTGTGATATTAAAATATTTATTTCAGAGAGCTCATTCAAGGTCCTGGGCAAGAAAGTCAGTTAACGTTATCAGTCAAGAGTAGGATGTGGAGCTCAAGTGAGGGCAGGTTGAGTAACTAGTTAGAAGAGACAGATGATCAACAGAAACTAGTAAAGCCTGAATGCTGAGTATCAAAACATGAGTTTAATCATATGAACAGGCTCAATTAAAAGGGCTGTGAGTGGACAGCCATGCCCAGTATAGTCAGGCTACAAGAGTGATGTCCATAGCAACAATCATAACAGGAATCAGTAACATTTTTGAAACAATGTATCATCTCATTTAATTCTCACATCATACCTTCCTAAGGTAGATACAATTATCATCATCACCTTCTCCCCTATTTCAGGAGAGTAAATTAAGGTGTAGAGCGGTTGAGTGATTTGACTGAGGTCACCTTGCTATCACATAGAAAAGCTAAGTCAACCCCAGGCAGTTTGGCTTCACAATTTGTGAGCTTACTCAATAAACCAGCAGATGTTTTAGGATCCACAAAAGCCTTTCTCGTTGTGTAGTGATACAAGATATTCTGAGACTCAGCGATTACCACACACATGGTAACAGGATTCCTTCAGAGACAGGGTAGCCTCTGGTCTTGAGTGTGGAACTTGCCCTATCTCCTCAGCAGGTAGACTCCAGAGCCCAGAACACCAGCCACGCTCAGGATCCAGGCCCCAGACATTTCCTTCCTGTAAGAACAGGAAACTGCAACCATTGGTGGAAGGCGCCCTGTGCTCCCTCCTGAATCTTCCAGACCAGAATGTAATATCCTTCTCACATTTCCAGTGTTCAGTAAAACTAATTTTAGAGTCAGTATCAACTAGCAATGCTTTTAAAATAAAGTCAAATGGAGAGGAAATACTTCTTCAGGCATTAATTAAAAGATAAGTGGAAAAGTTGAACATGAAAGTGGAAGATATTTCATTAAATTGCTCATTAGAAAAGTGTTTTAAACATTGTAAATATTTGCACTTTGAGCACCTAAAGTATTTGCATAACTTTCTTCCAAGGGGAGTTGTAAAAAGAGTTTCCAAACTTTCAGACGTTGTAAAAAGACTTGAATATTATTTTTCCTGTACTCTGTTGGGCAGGGCCCAGGAATTGTCTGACAAACCCAAAGTGAGCCATGTTTTTCTCAGTGAATTACAGGATCCGCCCTTATTTCTGGTCTAAACTCTCCACTCTTGCTTGTTTAGTATACTCAACAGCTTCTTTTCATCCAAAAGGTTCTCCTCAGCCCAAACTGCAAACTACACTAAGGGCTTAGGATACAGAAGGGCAGCATAACGCCTGGCCCTCATTATGCTTGCATTCCTATGGCCAAGGCAGACAATTAAACAAGGGGACAATTGTGGACTGTGGCTAATAGCATGGGAGAAATATACACTGCACATGACAATATCAGGATGAAAGACTGTTTCCAGAGGGATGGCTGAGGATGGCTTCTATAAGCATGGGGAGTTTCAATGGGAGAGCTGGTGAGAATACATCATCTTCCATGAGCAAAGCCAGAGGAAGAGCAATTCAAACAAATGTGAATAGCAAGTGCAAAATTTCCGAGATGGGAATGAGGCTAATATATTGAAGGAACAGAAAGTGAATGGCTGGAACTCAATGAATGAGGAAAGAATAGAATGAGATACAATGGAATTGCTATTGTTTGGATCTGGAATGTTCCTTAAAGGCCTATGTGTTGAAGGCTTGAGCTGCTATTAGGAAGTGATTGAAACTTTAAGAGGTGGGGCCTACTGGGAAGTCTTTAGGTCACTGGAAATGTGCCCTCAAAGGGAATAGTGGAGCCAGGCACTGGGGGCTCATGACTGTAATCCTATAACTCCTGTAATCAGGAGGCAGAGATCAGGAGGATTGCTGTTCAAAGCCAACCCAGGCAAATAGTTGACGAGACTGTATCTTGAAAAAACCCTTCGTACAAAAGGACTGGTGGAGTGGCTCAAGGTGTAGGCTCAAAGTTCAATCCCCAGTACCATTTAAAAAAAGGGGCTGGGCCTGTTAAAATAGCCATCATCAAAAATATCACCAACAACAAGTGTTGGCGAGGATGTGGGGGAAAAGGAGCCCTAATGCACTGCTGGTGGGAATGCAAGCTGGTGCAACCATTCTAAAAAAAAATTTGGAGGCTTCTTAAAAATCAAAACATAGATCTGCCATATGATCCCATAATCCCACTCCTGGGGATATACCCAAAGGAATGCAACACAGGTTACTCCAAAACCATCTGCACACCCATGTTTATTGCAGCGTTATTCACAATAGCCAAGTTATGGAAACAACCAAGATGCCCTACTATTGATGAATGGATCAAGAAAATGTGGTATTTATACACAATGGAATTTTGCTCAGCCATGAAGAAGAATGAAATCTTATCATTTGCAAGTAAATGGGTGGAACTGGAGAACATCATCCTGGATGATGCTTGTTTTTTTTCAGTGCTGTAAGTCTGGGAAAGGTGCAACATGATCTAATTACATTTGTAATTTACAGTGTAAATTTACTTTTGTAAAATCCTGATGGCTTTATGAAGATGGATCATAGGGGAAATCACAGAAACCAGGCAAAAATTCAAGATGCTTGTACAATAATACAGATGAGAGGAGATGGTGGCTTAAGTAAAGACTCACCATTTGAGAGTAGGTGTAGATAAATGCCTACTTCAGGGGAAGAATTGACTCAAAACAATCACTCTCTTACTGATGATGGGGAAGTGATGGAAAAGGAGGAACCAAGGGCAACTCAGGTCTGGGACTTTAGCAAACAGCAAAGCCATTTGTTGAAATGGGGGTGTGGCAGGAGCCAATTTATGGTGCAAGCAAGCATTGTATTTTATGTGACTTATTCTCCTGATATAGACCTAGAGCTATGAAACATACAAGTGGATATGCAAGACTGGATTTCAGGGGCTAGGTCAAGGCTGAAGAAATGGGAATTGTGAACGTATAGATGATATTTAATTACAACTGTGGAGTTGAGTGAGGTCACCAAAAGGTGCTCTTACAGAGAAGAGAAACTCTGAAGAACAATAATATACATAGATTAAAAAGAAGAAAGCACCAAAAAGATTGCTGCAACGAGTAACCCAAGAGGCAGTGAACAACCCAGGAGCATGAGGTGTTCCAAAAGCCAAGAAAGGGAAACTAGAGGAGCATTTTGACTCTGTGTCCATGACCTAGTCACCTCCTGAAGCTCCCCTCCCAGCACCTAAAGCCATCATATAGGTTTCAATATGTGATTTGGGGCACATAAACAGTGAGACTACAGTAACAACACCTTGGAAAAGAAGTTATTGTAAGAGGAGGATAGAAACTAGAGGGTGTGAGGGCTCAAAAGGATTTCCTGTTCCTTTTATTTCTGTTTTCTATATTTATTTGGTTGCTTATTTTAGAAAGAGAGCTATGCCAGCATGTTCATGTGCTTTTGGCAATTTACTTTTATTTCTTCTAAAAGCCTCTCTCATCCAATCAAGTCCAATAGATCTGGACTTCTTTATATTTCTTGTAATTATATAACTCTTACCATGTCTCTTCCACCTACCATGACTTCCATCTGGATAAGAGGAATAAACCTCCCAGCTGACTTTTCTGCCTTCATTATTGCCCCCAAAACCGCCCAACATACAAGGCAGAGTGATCTTTCTGAAGTGCACATCAGATTACATAGTTCCCTGATAACACCTGCTCATGTCTGCCTATTGTACTTAGGATGAAGGCCAAAGTGCTCCCCTAGTTTCCAAAGCCCTTCCTGGTCAGGCCCCAGCCACTTCTGTATCCATTTTGAGCCATTCTTCCTCTGGTACTAGCAAAAGGCTTTTCTGCTTCAAAATTCTTATTTCTACCCTCTATGTCCCTATCACGTTCATTCCTGCTCACTCTTCCAAGCACAGCTCATAGGCCACATCCTCAGAAAATGTGTTCCATAATATACCCACAGCATTCTTCACTTCAACTTTGTGGCTGTAATCACAATCATGAACCCACAAATAATTAAGTGATATGTAATTTAATGACAGTCTCTTTTCCTAGGTCTATGTTCCAAAGAATAGAATCTTTTATTTTCTTGTTCATAGTTTTGTCTTGAGCTCCTGGTGAGACTGAAAGCTAGGAGGTCGAGACTGGTGAGGAAAATTGTGTCGGGGGAAGTGGTTAGGTGGATGGGCTGAGAGGCCTTGGAAGGAACAGTATGTAAGAGACCTTGAAACTATTGCAAGTCTGGGAGTTGAAATAAACAGGTGTGGGGAGTGGGGAATCTTGAAACTGCTCGCTCGAGCCTTGAAACTGTGAACAGCACATGAACTATGCCCTGCTAGGATGCTCAGCTGATATGTCAGGCCTCAGAGCCAATCAGAAAAGAACAGGAGAGCATGCATTAACCCCCTGCCCCCCCTAATATCCATGGGCTGGCACAGATGTGCATTCCATGGATGGACCAATAGCACAGAGACACAACCCACTTCCCTTCTGCCAGGAAGTAAGAGTCCCGATAAAACCCCAAGACAAAGGAGCCTTGAGCGGCTCAGACTTTCTGAGATCCCTCCCATGTATATGGGAGCTTTTGTACTCTTTCCTCTCTGCTTGAATAAAATTTAGCCTTTTCTCTCTACTTGAATAAAACTTACCCAGTTGTCCATGACTTTCATTCTTCCATCTCACAAGACAAAGTTCCTGGCAACTACTGCAGCACACCTGAGATGACATCATCACAACAATGGCACAGGGTGTGGAATATAGTAGGTCTCAAAAGTCTTTTAAATTGATAAGCAAATCCGTAGCCTAAGTGTAAGCTCTCCATACTCTGGTTTCTCTTCAGATTGTATGAATCTTTCACCTTTTACTAAGTGTAAGCTCCTTAAAGGCATAGAAAATATCTTACTATATTACCCCCCATGCCTACCACATGGTAGAACACAAAGCATTTTTGAATGAATCACTGTCTCTTGCTATTCTTTATATTTTGCAAAAGTTGAGGGTTAATAAGAAAGAAGTAAATAGGGAGGGTTGAAAAAAGGAAAATCATGTGATGGAATTTTTTTAAAAAACTAAGTCTTCAGGGCTGATGAAGCACCTGACTTGCACTTACTCCCACTGCCTAGAGAGCCAGGCCTTGGATTTGAATGTGAAGATATAAACTTCGGCTTAGCAATTCTCAAATAAAATATGACTCTGACCTAAAGTTTAGACATCATCTATAAATATAGATAGGAGCAATTTTCTGTGCCAAACAAGGCTTAAAGGTCAGTTCTTGTTTGGTTGTTGAATTATGTGTTCTTATATTGTAGTGCTACAAAAATAAGCAAGACATTTGTTTTGAGTTATCAGAGAATTTGAATCTTGGCAGCTTCCATTTCTGTTATATGTAGGGTCCCTCAGTCATAAGTTACTTTCTCAGACATTCTCTCAAGCTGCATTAACTTGTTCAGGCTAGTTGGACAGTGTGCCAGAAACAAACGAGATGCTTCAGTAAGGAAGACTGTATGGCAGAACTATATCTAAGAGACTAAGCCAAGAAGGAAAAACCCTGGGTGGATGCTGCCAACATAGAATAGTAATCTTACCTCTGTGGTGAAAATTAAATCATCCATGAGGCCACCAGACAGCCTTAAGTTCCTGAAACTGTACTTCTTGTTCTTAAACCTAGAAATATGGCATGTGTCCATAAAAAGACTGGTTTACTGAGGCTAAGTGTGAAGAAAAGTCATATAACTTTGAATTAGTTACTCATAAATCATAATCCATAGAACACTCACCCAGAGCAATAAAGAGGGGAGGGAATTTTCCACTCCCCAGGTCCTTCCTGGAGATTGTCAGTGCATGCAAGCACACTAAAAGCCCTATGGTAAAGAAACCTGTGAAACTTGGCATTTCCCAAGTTAATTGACCGTGGAAACTTTTCCTGTTGTCATTTATCATGCTTTGACTCCCAGGCATTTGAAGTACTTTCCTGTTTGGGGAATTCCCAGCCGGAGTCTACCTAGGAGCTCTCACTGCAGGTCAAAAGGCAGAGAGTCATCCTGCCTCTCTTCATGGGAAGTAGGGTATTACACACTAGATGTGGCCAGATGGATGCTCCTTCCTGGGGTTTTGACTCTAAAGTAAGCAGCAAAGGAGTATGGGCAATGGTAATTCATCCAGATGGCCAAAATGGAAGCTACCCATGATGGCAGTGGTATCCCCACCAGGCTGTGCCCATGGCGTGATTTTGTCTGTGATTATGGCCACCTGCTTCTCCTTTAGCTCCTGCCTCTTCTCAACCTGTTCTCCAGATTCTGCACAAAGGCTTTGACTTGGAATATTGTCTTTTTCCTGATTCAGTAATTCAGGGTCAGCTTCTGCTATCTGCAGATAAAAGCTTTCTCTTACCTACCCTTTAGCCTCTGGCAGAACTAGTGTTTAGAACAACTTTGGAACATACTGCGTTCTTATGCAATAAGACCAATCTAATAAGTGGGCTATTACCAAGATCCAAGATGACGGATCCCTTTACTGCCTTGGTGACCAGACATGTTAACACAGTTTCCCAAAGCAATTTACTACTAGGTAGAGCTCAGGCAAAATAATGGCTCAGAGAGGATTTTGTCCCCAATCTTGCCCCAATTTAATGAACTGGTCCCTTGTAATTATCTCACTTTCTCTGATTTGAACATTATCCCATTCTCTTTGCCCCCATTCCACCCCATCATTTACTAATGACCACTCCTCTGTCCTTAAAAACAATCTCCTCCTTCTATCTTAGTAAGTAAGCAATGTGAGCCCTGCTTTTTGTGTGTGGATTGCAAAACTAAAAAGAAATATCATTGTGTAAAAACAGATATTTTGGTCAACTTATAAACTATTGAGTTAAAAAAATGCTGGTATTCAAAAGAAAATGTATCTAATGAACTTTTCTCAGAGCAAACTCCTGATGAACCACTTTAGCAAAAGGGGTTGGAATCCACCAGTGTTACTGACAAGAAGCTGAGAGATCAAGAATACAGGTAAACACAAATGTTAGCAATGGAGATTAATTTTTTCTCCTTTCCTGGATGATGAGCACAATCTTATATTCCCCTACCAAATATGGCACATGATGACATGAAAGTAAGTATTTCTTCCCAGTGTGGCTAACTTCTGGATTTCTGTTTGAAATAAACCATTGTCAAATCTGATAACTCTCCATATTGGTGGCACTGGGGTTTGAACTCAGGGCCTCCTGCTTCCTAGGCAAGTACTCTACCACTTGAACCATGCCCTCAGCCTATCCATATTGTTAATTTTGTCATCTAGGCCTAGCATTTCACTTGTTAAAATGGATTGATCCCATCTCCTTTTGTAGCTAAGGAAAACCTTGATTTCTGAGCACAGCCTCTACCACCACATGTATTGGGTAACTTCACTTATCTTTCTTGTCTTTTCCACCTACCTCCCACTGGTTTTTATAAAAATATGTAGAGTTCCATACTGTACCTCTAAAAACATTTCTAGCAAGTTTTTAGTAAAATTTTAATAAACTTAGTAAAGGTTTTTACTTTGCATTCAAAATATAAGTGATATATGAATTTGGCTAATTAAAGAGATGATACTTTGAGATATTAGTTAATATCTTTTTATTTGCTTCTTTAGTACCCTTTCCTAGGCTGCAAACCTTAAGGTTCAGAAAGAAAACAGGGAACAAAGGCATCAAATTCTTGAGTGTCAAGTTCAAAACTAGGGATTCAGGTATAAAGAAAAAAAGGACAAGAAAGTAGATGTGTGAGTCTCCCTTTCCACCACAAACTAAGGATCTGATAAGCACGAGGCTTATCAAAAACAAGCATAGGTGTCCAAGTCTGAGCACCAGGAAATACAAAGCATTTCTCAAGGGAGAGCAGCAGATAACCTTATCAGATTCAGAGGAAGAAGCAACAAATGGCATTTGAGTTCCCTTCCCAAAACTTAACATCAACCTAAGGGACAAGGAGGAAAAGTAAATCCCAATTTTTTGTAGCTCAGTTTTTAACCTGAAGTTAACTGAGTTTATTTGGAAATAACAGAATCCCATTTTCTGGAAAAATGGAAGCTTATTTATTAACAAAAAATATGCTACATTTTATGTATCTGAACTTGAGTGTTATGTGGTTCATACTTCTTTTACTTAAAATTTACTTAGAGTACCTAAGTCTAAGTTCGGTTCAATCAGAACTGGCCCTCTGATCAACCTGGCCTTCCCAAGTCTTCAGAGACTACTGAAGGATGAGAAAGGATGGAGAAGGACAAAGCAGCACCTGGAAAAGTTACGATAAGTCCAAGTCGGAAATGAGGGAAGGAGGGAAATGGGAAGAAGGCAGAGAAGAATGCAGCATCATCTGTCTTCTCTGAGGTCCCAGCGGGGACAGACTGCCTTGCTTATCACTTACACAGGCTCTGGACTGTGCAAGAGGGAAAGGTCAAGTGGTAAGATGACTGCAGATGATGTGGGGGCAGTAGACTGGATGCAGCCTTTGCAGGAAGCATTTAGCTTGGACATAGTCTGAGAAATTCTACAGTAAAATATTTTCAAGCATAATAGTGTGAGAAATATGTGCAACAAAACCAACCTAAATTCTCCCTTGTATTTGAGCTGACAGAGTGCTATTACCATCACTTTGGACCAAAAGTCTGATAATTCATTCATTTTTGGAATTCTGGCCCAGTTCCAACAGAGTTAATTATATTCTACTTACCTAGCTACCCTCTAGAACATCTACTAAGTATGATTCCCGTCCCTTCTGAGCCATGGTTATTCCCTATTCTATATCTCTTGTGCCCAAGAGGAGGGTGAGTCATGGAAAGCTGATATTTATCATGAACCTTGGGATCTCTCAATGAGAAGTGCTACAAAAGTGCAGCTTGATCTTAGAAAGAGCAGGCCAGCATTCCTTAGGTGTTAGTCCAAATCATTTCCTCTTACATATGTATCTTTCTTCCTTATTTGCCAGTACTTCACATTTGTCTTAATCCTTTCCCATTTCCTTCCAAGCATCTCAAGAAAGACTATATTTGCCCTTTCTTTGGTAGCTTACAGCAAATAATAAATGTGCCATAAAGCCTGGTGACAGATTACTTAGTTACATGTTCACAAATCCATATCAGAGTCCTACCTCCTGAGGCCCATCATAAGCTGATATCCCAGGTTCCTCCTAACCAATTTCTTACAGTCCATCTAAACTAAAATAGTAATTAAAATCTAGAGTGTTTCCCTATACTTGGCATTGAAAAAATAAAATAGAAACCTGGAGAGTATGAAAAGGTGGATGGATATTTTGAGCAAGATGGGAAAGAGAAAGCCCATTATGACATGACACTTATTGGGTACCTGATAACCATTATGAATGTTTGCATGTACGCAAGAATGAATGATGGAATCTGGTTGCAGTAACAGATATCCAAGTAGACATACAGTATCAAAAATATGTATTGGCCCATAGAATCCAAATTCCCAGGTTAAATTAAAGGCAAGGAATAAGCAGCCGGGCTTCAGAGTAAAAGAAATTCAAGCACATGCATCTTCATTCTGTTTCTGTTTGTTGAATTTCTAGACAAGGTCTAAAATAACTCCCAAGTTATACCTCACCTGAAGGTATAATTTCAGGTATAACTTTAGGTATATTTAATCCTAAAATGAGTCCTAAGTCCATATGACTTAATAAAAAATCTTGCTTGGATCAGGTGTCCATCCCAGGACCAATCAACTGGGGCCATAAAGTAGATAATGTAAAAGGGTGGCAACTCTCCCAGGTCCCAAATGAAGCAGTTCCCAGGAAAATATGAAGGAGAAAGCAAGGTAGAGGAAGTTGCCTGGTGTAAAATCCCCCAAACCAAGGATTAACTGGAGGAGTAAGCAAAGCATTAGAAGTGGACCAAATAAAGTCTACAAGCCTATAAAGGATTTGGGTGCATGTTAGCCTAAATTTTTGGTCATGTCAGATAATATAAAGAAACATTGAACTGGGGGTGTAGGGTGTAGCTCAGAGGCAGAGGACTTGCCTAGCATGTAGGACCACAAAAAGAAAGAAAGATGGAAGAAGGGAGGGAGGGAGGGGGAAGGAGGAAAGAAGACTGGAAGGGAGGGAAAGAGGAAGGAAAGAAAAGTGGGAGGGAGGGAGGTTGGGAGGGAGGGAGCGAGGAAAGGAAGGAAGCAAGAAAGGAAGAGAGAGATAGAGACTTGACCTTATCTCTGCCATCTCTATAAAGCTACCACAAATGCTACATGGAAAGCACCAAGCTCACTCACATCCCCGGGAACCAGGCAACCTCTATGGGGTACCAATGGACTCTCTAGCACTCGCTTTCCCCAGCTGCTCTGTTATGCAGGGTGTGTGCCCATAAAATCTATCTGCCAAATTTCGTGCTCCTCAGTGTGAAATGCTGAGGAAAAGAAATGGTGAGTGAGGGAAAGAGGAAACCACAAATGCAGGGACGAACGTCAGGAGGAGATGGAGATACAGTAAGGCATTGGCATGGGAGACAGAAGGGACAGATTTACTGCTGATCCAAAATCTCTTCAGTTTGCCTTTAGCCCTGGGACTCCCAAACCTAGGCAAATCTAGGCCCAAGGTGTACCAAGCTGCCATGAGATAGGTGATGAGGTAACAAGTCACATCCTGGGCTTCCTTTACAAAATTGTTGACTGCTGTGGCTGTGGATTCTCTTCTCTCTCTCTCTCTCTCTCTCTCTCTCTCTCTCTCTCTCTCTCTCTCTCTCTCCTCTCTCTCTCTCTCTCTCAGTGTATGTGTGTGTGTGTGTGTGTGTCTTTCTCTAGCTTTCTTCCTTGTAATACCAGCTGACTTGGGGAGGTGGAAAGGTGAATAAATTTGTACTATTGTACCAAGAAAGATGGTGCAATAAAGATGGAAAGCAATCTTTTAAAAATCTTTTGATGTATCATTAAAATCCACTGTCGATCCTGTCTCTGTTGATACATTCTGTGTTTCATGCCACCCCTTAATTATGACTGTAAAAATCTTGGTAAGACTAGAGAATTTTAGGGCTTTTACACAAACACTGCAATGATTTTGGCTTTGTGAGATGAAATATTAGCAGCACTGGTCCCACAGTGATTAACTGGGGTTTTATAGGCAGTTTTTCAAACAGCACTGGCCTGCTTGTGTTCAGTTACTGTAGTTATGATTTCATTAGCTTCTCTGATAAATAATGCAACAACTTTAATGATGCATTTCCTTTTTTAAAAAAACCCACAATGGAAACTCCATTTCATAAAGCAAGAAAGAACAATGACTTCTGTTTAATTTTTATTACTTTTAAATTAATCTGTAAGGTTTTAAGAAGTGAACGCCTACTTAGAAGGGAAAATAAATGGAAAGAAAAAGGTTAACCTGTTTAAAAGGTGCAATCATTTCTGGGTGAGTGCAAAATGGATATAGGTCAAGAAGCAGCATGAAGGCCCCATCTTCCTCCACTGAGCCCTTTCTACATCACAAAAGGAAAGTGGTCCTGCCAAATTAAAACTCTCCATAACAATAAAACCTGATTTAATGCAGTCATTATTTTTCCATTAAATCTGAATATCATCTAATGCATGGATGTTATTTTAAACCTACCACGCTAATGCAAATCCAACATTCCTTATAAATCAGAGAATGTTCCATCAGTTGTCATTACTGCTGTTGACAATCACAATACCTCATCCCTAAGGACACCATGCCCTCAACCCCTGACTCCAGAGATGGAAGGAAGGAACAAAGGACATGGATTTTAATTTCCAATGGAGATTTGCTTACTGGAGTGTAGAAATTGAGTCAGTAACACCTTGGAGGTCTCAGCTTAATTGAGCTCAAAACATAACCCTTGCTTCTCCAAACCGCATTAGACTGGGGAAATTTTTGAAGCATGGATTGGGAACAACCAGAAAAGACAAATCTGAGTATTTAAACCAGATGAAAGTTAATGCTGAGAGTTGGTGACATGGGAGAAGAGTATGGGTGGAAGAGCTGAGAAACCAAACAGGAGATGGTAGTGTAACCCAGAAATTAGCAACTGCAGGAAAGTATTACCACTCCTGGACTGGAGGGATAGAGGAAAATGAAGTGATACAAGGACCCATGGCACAGAGATACTAGAAGAATTTGGAAGTCAACAGGCCTGCATGGACTCAGAAAAGGCATTACCAGTGATCAAGGTGCTGCCTGAGCCACAAGGGCAGGACCAATACTGTGACTTAGCCCTATTTCTCACCCTCTGATCTCCTGCCAGTGCCTCCAAACCCAACTAGAAGCCAACTTATGTAAGAACCTGGAAAATGCAGCTAATGGATGCCCAGTCCTCTGTGACAAGAGTGGAGAAGAAAGATAAGGAAAGGTGTGAGAACAATTACATTTCTATTTGAGTATCTGTATCTCTAGGTTGGACTGCTCTAAACCCTACTCTTAACCCCACCATAGATCCTTTGCTGGGAACTATAGAAATGTGTAGAAAGTCTCCCCCAGTGCGGCAACTCTTTTAACCAGAATTAAGTTGCTAAACCCCTATGTGTTACAGTTCTTTCAACCCAGAAGAGTCTGTGGGGCAGTATCATGGTTGACTCCCCAGCACTCAGTCTACCCTACATGGAGAAGCCACATGGTCTGGGAGGGAGTCTCTCCACACCACCACCAAATCTGGGATTTGATTGGCTTGGCCTAAGCCAGCCTTACCATGGTGACTAATTGAGAGATGGGCAACAACATAGCCCAGGCTGGTCAGGGTATAGTATTACCCTAAACCTGAGACTGATCTGGTACAGAACCTATGCCTTAAGTGGAATTTTGTTCTGCAAATACAGAAAAGAGAAGCCCTGGGTGAAATTCTGATGGCAGAGATTTGGCTGCCAGCCTGAGGATGAAGTAGTCAATAGAGGGCAGACCTAACATAAAGAAACCAAGCCACAGATCTGATGCAGCTTGAGCTTGGAGAGCAAAACACCCTGCTCCAGCTCTGGACTTTATCATTAGAGGAACAAATAACTTCCCTGGTGGTTTAAACCATTTCATTTTCCCATTGTTTACAAGTCCTAACTAACAAAGGGAACCAGTTGGTTCTATAAAGGTTTGACATATGTTGGAAGTTAGCAAGAAATTTAGTACTATTGTTTTCTTGCATACTTATAAAGAACTTTATATCAAGTCTCCCAAGAGCTGAGATGGTCTGAGCATCTGTGGGATGCTCAATTCTCAATATTCATAACCCATACTAAATGTATCTCAAACTCAAGGTAGACACTTCTACCACTCCTCTCCACTTTAAGGTGACTTTCCTAATTTCCAGTGACTCCACAGAAGCCACCAAACTCCTCCTGCCACCTGAAGGATTTGAATATCTAAATCCTCCATTTCACCTTCTTTGTTCAAATATGTTCTGACAGTCTAATTATTAACTGCTTCTCTTGGAGACAAGGGAGAGTTTGCAGAATCATTGCCTGCTTGGATTATAAAAGAATAGGCTCTCCATAAATCCCCTCTTCTGGAGTCCTTCCAAGGAGCCAGACACTCTGAAGGGTGAGAAGAATTAGTCACAACAGGAAGTCGTGGATAGAAGCTTTCCCACAAAGGAAACGCCTTTACCTCAGCACTCACAATCCCAGGTAAAGGGTTCAGTGGTAGACCTCAAGAGCATAAACTTGAGAAGTGAACAGAAAATACCTAAGAAAAAATTCCTTGCTAGATGACTTCAGTGATGACGGTGTTTCACTGAGTGTGAAAGATATAGATAGGTAATCGACCCTATTGGCATCGTATGGATCAAATCCAGTGTAGAGTGTACTTGAATGTTTTAAGTGGGATGTCTCTCCTGGACAGTGGTTCCAAACAGGGTAAGTTGTCCCAAAGGCGACATTTGTCAACATCTGGATCTCTTTTTGGTTCTCACAACTGGAGATAGGGGTGAATGCTACTGATGTCTAGACTATTGAACATCGTACAAGGTACAAGACAACCTCCCGCATCAAAGAATGACCCAGCTGAAAATGACCATAGAGCTGAGGTTGCAAAATCCTGCTCAAATCAAAAGTTAGGTCATAATCAAACATGCAAGAAAAAATGTGAAGCAAAAATAAAGCACCAACCAGAATCAAACCTTTGACACCCTGAACCCCCATCCTGAGGAAAGCTTCCCCACACCAGGTTACATTGGGAAAATCACCTCTGGACCTATTTCTCACTGCTGCCACCACCATTACCACCAGATCCAAACCTGCCTGCACATAATTGGACAGAACAAACAGATGAGCACTACACACCACACAGAACTCTCCCAGCCACCCCCAGGAACATAAGCCAGCACAGCCCATGGGCAGACTGACTCCCCCCACCCAACAAAACTGAATATAACAAACAGTAAACTGTAATCTAGCACAACAGCTGAGAGGGTGGAATGCTGAAAGTGCACCAGAGAAAGGGGGAGAGGCAAGGAGCTGGTCTCAGTGCCAGATTATCAGTAAACAAACACAAGAAAGGCAGGAAGGCCATCATCATCTTCTCATCCCCACTCTCACCCTTAACTCTCCCTCCTTCTATTGTGCTAAAATCCATTGCTCTCCTTCCCAAAAACTCGTTCTGCCACTTCCCTCACCCACTCTCTCTCCTTGCGCTTACCTTCCCTTCCCATTCTCCCCTAACCTGTTACCAGACTACCCCTCCCTCTTACACCTGCTGATCAACCTACTATATCAACTTTACACAACCCCAACCCCCTGGAATCTCTGACACAAACACCCTCCACTACAACAACAGAAATACACCCAAACACACACAAGGACCACAAAACCCAGCATTCCCACACTGCTTCCCCCACTCACCCACTCCACTTCCCACCTCCCCTTTTAGTGCCATCCTAACTAATTCCCAAAATTTCTATAGCTAGCCTAACAAACATTAACCCCCAACTCCCACTGCTTATAGATATTACCACCATGTC
This sequence comes from Castor canadensis, assembly GCF_047511655.1. Lineage (NCBI taxonomy): Eukaryota > Metazoa > Chordata > Mammalia > Rodentia > Castoridae > Castor > Castor canadensis. Next base: position 91,408,942 of record NC_133398.1, read on the forward strand.
TTCTATATAACATATAACAGGTATTGAACCTGTGAATTAGTTATTACTAAATTACACCCAGAACCAGGGACAGAAATAGCACACCAACCTAACTAAGAACCAAGATGGCCACAAAACAAAAATTAAATCAAAGGGAAAGAAAACAGGCTATAAACCCTATAAAGAACCTATAAAGAACATAGTTGCATAGTACCAAGTGGAGCAATGGGAAGAAGAAAAAGGGATGGAAAGCACTGTCTTCAAAAAACTAATTTAATACAGGATTCAGAGGGAAATGAAGAAAATGGATACCCAGTTCCTGACCCCAACAAAACAAAGATAAATGACATCAAGGAACCCAGCAATTCTCACAAAAACATCCTCAAAGAAGAAATCCTCCGAGTAATCACTGAGAATTTCATGGAGAAGATACTAGATGCGGTTAACCAAAATGTACAAGACGCACTCAAGAAATTTCAAGGCAAAAAAATGAATACAAGAAGACACAGAAACAAATAAATGAACTCGTAAGAGCCCTAAATAAGCACCAAAGTGAAACAGAGAACACTATAGAAAGTTAAATGAATTAAAGATGAAAACAGAAAATATTAAAGAGGAAGTGACCCATGATATGGAAACCTCAGAAAAAAGAATCAAACAGAAACACAAAACACAGTGGAAGGCCACTCCAGCAGACTTTAGGCAGTCCCTCATATGCAGACTTTAGACCTAAAAGAAATCTAGTAATATTATTGGACATGGGTCACACACTAAGGGGAGAGCACATACAGGAGGAATAGGGAAAGGTAGGAAACCCAAAACTTGAAAGTGTTTGATGTGCCCACTGTAGAGGAGTGAATAAAGTAATCTTAAACTCACAGAGGCCACTATGGGAAGGGGACCAGGAAGTAGTGAAGAGGTCAGGTAGAGATGAACCAATTCAGGTTGTAATACACAAGTGCATGGAGGCAATGCTAGGAATCTATCTGTATGCCTATCCTTATCTCAACTAGCAAAAACGCTATTTCTTTCTTATTATTGCTTATGTCTTCTCTTCAACAAAATTGGAGAAGAGGGCAGAACAGTTCTGCCTGGAAGTGAGGCAGGTGCAGGGGAGGCAGGGGCAGGGGGCAGGAGGGAGAAATGGCCCACATATGAATAAATGAATAAATAAACCAAAAAAAGAAAAAATGCTATGCTGATAACATATTCAACCTGCTCAAACAGGTTGAATACTTTTAACTTTTGTTGAATATTTTTATTGGTGTATATTAAATTATGCGTAGTGGGGGATTTCCTCATGACATTGCCATATGTGGTTGCATACTTTTAAATAAGACAAGATGTAGATGGCCCAACTGAATTGTTGTTGACAGTGAGACTTGCCAAGGCACTCATATTTTTTTTAATTTTTGATATCTATTTCATAATAAATGAATTATTTTGCATAATTCTTGAGGCAGTAACACTGTAGCTTATATCCACAATGGATGTGTAGCTGGAATGAGTTTTCAAATAATTAATACAAACTAGGATACTGACACCCACCAATCAGAACAGATACATGCTGTAAAAATCCATTCCAGAACCAACTGAGGATTACTGATGTCCAGCATGACTTTATCTCTTCTACTGTCTTTCCACCATCACAATATTATGCCTTTTGGAAGGCTAGGATGTTGTACACAAGTATGTAGAAGCATTTGTTAGCTAGCAGCCCCTGATATTAGGGGTAGTGGTACTTCTTCCTTATGCTCCCTTGTGAGCCACAAAGTAAAGAACCATGAATGAGCAACTGAGAGCCGTAGGGCCAAGAAGAGAGAGAAAGCAGCAGGGTGCAAAAGGAGCCCATCCTTGGCACACAAAGGACCCTCAATCTATCCACTTACCTGGTAGGTATTAATCTGGGGCATGTGAGAATTAGAAGTTAAAAAAAAAGAGATTTGCTTGTTAGGCAAACTTGAAATGGTTTACCCTTGATCCCTGAACAAATGTCAAGAAGTAGTTATCTGTACCTGTTGACCCATCCTATCCTCCCATCATCTCCAGGGAAGCCAGCTTGATGGAAGCCAGTGTCCAAAATCTTGCAGTAGGTAATGTTGGCAGCACCAACTTCAACTTTCCCATAGTATTTCTCTTTTTTACATGTGTTTGGTTCTTTCTCTGCCCTTCCAGGGACAGGGAGGTGTCTATCAGATTGCTCATCGTTCAGTAGGTGCTTATTACAAACATGTTGAATGATGATTAAATCTACCCAGAATTTGAATGACACGCAACAATACTTTCTCTTTTACTGTCCTGACAGGGTTTTATAAAGTTCTGACCCACATTTTCCATTGGCCTGAACAATTTACGATTTATAAATTAATTTTAGAAATTGACAATAAAGTGTTTCTGCCTTATGTTCTACGGAAGAAAAAGAAAAAAACAATGTCAAAAATGCTTCTTGAGCATGTTGGAATTGCCTATTCACTTACACTTGCACATAGACATGTAATACTTACCTGTTTCACCAGGTTCTGGAAGCAGCTGCTGCAGTAGACAGAGCTGAAGACAGTTCTGACGCTTCCCACTCCAGCCTGGCTCTGATGCTGACTGAAGGAAACCAGCAAGTCATTTAACTTCGAATTTAATTTCTTCACTAGTTGGGTAAAGTGCATATTTTCCTCTTTTATTTTAAACAGTTTTTGTAATTATTAAACCCACCCAAATGAACATTTACCACATATGTGTAGGTAGAGGAAATAAAACAGAGAAATACTTAGGAATTCTCCACTCACCAGGCACCCTTCATTGAAAACCATCATCATTTTCTGACTTTTTAAAACATTTTATCTAATGTGACATATTTGCCCCAAAACATACAATTCTGTTTTGCATGTTTACAAATTTACCTAAATGAAATTATTATACAATTTGCATTTTGTGTTGCATGTAGCTGTAGTTCATTCATTTTTTACTGCTGTATAGTGTCTCTTTGTGTTAATATACTGTAATTAATTCCCAGTGCTTTAGTATTACAAAGATCACTGCTATACATGTTTTGTATATGCCTCTTGGTGCACATTTGCTAAAGTTCTGTCAGAGTGTGTGCACAATCTTTGGGTACTTTTTACATTTTTACTGTAGTGTGCCTAATGTTTTCCAAAGTGATGAAATCAATTTACACTGGAACCACTAATGGGCAAATCTCCACTGCTCCTTAGCTGTTCTCATGGTTGCAATTTGTGGGATTTGGGAATTTTCACATGTATATAGGCCATTTTGTTTTCCTTCTCTGTAAAATTTCATTCTTTCTTTTCTTTTTTTGGCACATTTTTCTAAATATCATCTTTTGTTTTATTGAGTCCTGGGATTTCTTTATGTATTCTCCATAAGCATTCTTTGTGCCATGAGATGTGGCTTATCTGTATTCTCTAATTCTCAATCTCTCTCTCTCTCTCAACAAATGGAAATTCTAAACTTTAATGTAGTAGGATTTATCAGTCTTTTCATTGATGTTTGAAACTGTTCTCCGGGGATATCTCCATAGGAGAATAGGCATTCTCCTGCATGCTTCCAGGTGTTTAAGAGACTTTTCTTTCACTTTCACTTTTAGAACCTGGTGCTGGCTTATTATTTGCTGTGGGGAAGACTCCAGCTTCATTTTTGCCTTTGTGGATCAGCAAGTGTTCTGGTACCAGTGGGTACCCACTGAACTTCACTGTCTTCATTTCTATAGCTTCACAATGAGGGTTAATAGTTGATGGACTGACCCCACACCTTTTTCAGAATGCTGTTGGATAGGAAGACAAAACAGGTCTTGTCTGGGGGGTTGGTACCAGTGGGAGAGGGATGTAAGGAAAGGGTATAGGAGGGTGAATGTGTTGGAAGTATCATGTACTCATGTATAAAAATGGAAATATGAGACCTGTTGAAACTATTCCAGGAATGGGGGAGAGGGGACAAAGGAGAACGGTGGAGGGGTGAGTTCAACTGTGATATAAGAACTTTTGTTTTGTAAATGTCACAATGTGCCCCCAGTACAACAATAATACAATAATAAAAAAAAAGAAGGTTCTTAACCCTGTGCACTTCTATATATTTTTTAGAATGAGGTTGTCAAGTTCCACAAACCAGAACACAACAAAAGAAAACCTTAAGAATTTATTATATATTGAACAATACATAGATCAATTTGGGGAGAAATGACATTTTTCTATACTATGTCCTAAAAACTGTGAAAAACTATCTCATCCTCAACTTAGGGATTATTTTCAAAAAAGATTTATACTTTTCTCCCTAGAGGTATTGCATACATTATAATAGGTTTATTCTTAATTATGTGATATTTTTGATGCTGTATTTTAAAATCATTTCAGCTTTCACACTTCTTGCTCATGTACTGAATAGCAGTTGTATGTTGATTTTGTACCCACCAACCTTGTTAATACATCTTTTAATTCTGATGATTTACCTGGAACTTTCTATGCATGAACTGCTTCTGCTTCTAATGTATGTACATGTCATTTCTTTCTAGTGCTTTTCTGCAGTGACTAGTCCACTGTGCAGAGTATAGAAAAAAAATAATAGCTACATGCACCCTCTCTTCTTTTCCTTCTTTACCTTTAAGAATATTTGCTGAAAGATGTATGTGTTACCTTTTATCAGGTAGAGAAAGTTTCAGTTTCATGATTGCAGATTTGTCCTTTTTTCTATAAATGTAGTGACTTATTACTCAAAACTCTAATGTTAAACCAAACTTTCATGCCTTAATTTGGCCTATAACCAAATTAAGTACTGAAATATTGTGGGTTTTTTTATCATGTTGAATTTGATTTGTGAACATTTTGCCAAGAACTTCTGCCTCTATATTCAACAATGTGACCGGCCTATGATTCTCCTTTAATTTTTTTTAATTTGGAATAAAAGTTATTCTTGTGTCCTTAAAAGAATTGAAACTTGTTTCCATCTCTGTATTTTTGGGAAGCATTTATGAATGCTTCTGTTTGTGAGGATTTGTCTGTAGAATCAATCATTATTACCCACTTTCTTCACAAGGAAGATTTTAACCACTAAATAATGGTTATAGGACTGTGTGGGTTTTCCATTTCTTCTTGAGTCATTTGTGGTAAACCATGTATTTTTAAGAAATTTTCTATTTCATCTAATCTTTGTATTTTTTGTTATACTATCGGTTCATAGTATTTGCTCTTTATCTTTTTAATCTCTGACCATTTGTAGCTATATACATATTTTGTTTATTTAGTTTATATTCTTTTTTCTTGTTCTTCTTGACAGAATTTAATCAATCTTAGTATTTATGAAGGAGCTTTTTTTGGCCTTATGATTCTCTCTCTTTGTTTTTAACTTATACTTCTACTTTCTTTGGGGTTTTTTCGCTATTTTTTACTTAATTTCTTAAATTTCATGCTGACCATATTAGTTTTTAGCCTTTTTTCCCTTAAATGTTCATGGATAGTCTTAAATTTGCCCCAAATCCTACTTTAGCTACATTCCATGCATTCTGATATTTTGTTAGTCTCCATATTCACTCTTATTTTTATTATGATTTCTTATTTAATAATGGGTTACTTGGTAAATACTTTTTAAAAGTTTTACACATACAAATTATTCTACTTTTTAAAACATAAACAGATAATATAGCATTTATTTTGTAATCAGATAGCATGCTCTGTATATTGTCAATACTTTGAAATTTCTTAAGACTTACTTTGCAAGCTAAATTTTATAAATTATTCACATGGGCATAAAAAGAATGTGAATTTCAGAGTTAATTATAAGCATAACAATTTGATCTAGCTTAATTATAATCATTCAAACATTCTATGTTTTTTAATTTTTAATTCACTTGCTCAGTTGATTACTAAAAGCTGTAAATAAAAATCTCACACTATGATAGTAGACTTATCTTTTACTCCTCATACCTTTTTTCCTTCACACTTTTGCCAACCTTTGCTTTAGACATGTTCTAGTATTTTATTTGAAGTATACAATCTTTGAATTTTATATCTTCCTGGTGAATTGAATCTTATACTCATTTGGTGACTCATTTCATCTCTATGAAGTATTATTTCAGGCCTACATTATTAATGTAATTATGCCAGCTTTTTGTTGCTACTTGCTCTTTGTTACTTGTTTTTCTGCATTTATATTTGTCCTTTTTAACATTTTATTAATAAACAGTTCATATATGTATGTTCCAGGGGTTGAACTCAAGGCCTTACAAATACTAGGCGAGTACTCTACCACTGAGCTATACCTCCAACCCAAGAAACAACATAAACATTTTAATGCAATCTGATAACCTTTGTCTTTTATCAGGATTTTATTTTTTTATTTATACTGATTGTGGTTACAGGCACTTGGATTTATATCTATCATTTTGTATTGTGTTCTAATTGGTCTTGTTTTCTCTCTCCTTCTTTTCCTGGCTTGACCTATACTGACTCCATTTTCTTTACTCATTCCAATTTTGCCTTCTAATAACTTGGAAATCATACATGATGTTTCTTCTTTTTTAGGACATAAGGGGTGGTGATTTCCCTGGAAAATTCAAACATAAAAATTTAACCTTATTAATAAAACTTAACAAGCATTATGTTTCATGCCAGTAATTTCAGCTCTTCAGGAGGTGGAGGCAAGGAGGATTACAAGTATGAGGCCAGCCCAAGCAAAGTTAGTGATACCCTATCTCAAACACAGATAAAATAAGTCGCTCAAGTGGAAGAGTGCTTGCAAACCTGAGACCCTGGGTTCAATCCCCAGTACTAAAAAAATAAATAAATAGTTATAATAATATTATAATACAGAGGTATTTTTACCTTTATCAAAAATAATCCAAGAACTCCAAAACATTTTAACTTTAGTCAGCCTGACAATGATTTATAAACCACTTGTGAAAAACCCTTGTTCCTTCCTATTATTGCTTACACTCTCTCTTCAACAAAATTAGAGGTAAGGGCAAAATAGTTTCTGCCAGGTATTGAGGGGGTGGGGGGACAGGGAAAGGGCAGAGTGGGTGGTAAGGGAGGAGGTGGGGGCAGGGGGGAGAAATGACCCAAGCATTGTATGCACATATGAATAATAAAACAATTTAAAAAAATAATAAATAAATAAACCACTTGTGATCAGTTTTAGTCCACAAATTCTGCATAGTCAGCATTTGATTCCATCAGTAGGCCTGTATACTGACTTTTGTATTTATCAGTTTGTAGGTTTTCCTTCCTTCCTACAGCTCACATCTTCTATCTGAAATTATTTTCATTTTCTTTGAAATAGATGTTTTCAAGTTTCCTTTATAGTCTTCCATGAGTAATAAAAATGATTTTATTTGTCTGAAAATATCTTTATTTTTTCTTTAACTTTGAAAGATAGTTTTACTATATTTAGATAGATAGATAGATGATGATAGATAAATAGATGATACAATGAATAGATCATCACTAGGTTTAAATTTGGCATTTTAAATTATTTTATGTTCCTGTGGCTTCCATTGATGCTATTAAAAAGTAAGCTGTAAGTCTAATTAACATTCTTTTGAAGAACTGGGATTCAAATTCAGGACTTCAGCTTGCTAAGCAAGCCTTCAACTACTTGAGCCATGCTTCTAGCCTCTCCCTCTCTCTCTCTCTCTCTTTCGGTTTGGGGTTTGTTTTTGTTTTGGTTTGGTTTTGGTTTTGGCTTTGTTGTTTTTTGTTTTCATGTAGGGTCTTCCACTCTTTGCCTGGGCTGGCCTCAGAGCACAGTATTCCTACTTACATCCCCTTCAGGAATTGCAGACATACCCCACCACCCAGCTTGGTTTTTTGAGATAGGGGCTTTTTTGGGTGGGGGGGGGTGTTTGTCTGGGCTGGCTTTGAATCTCAATCCTCCTATCTCTATCTGCCAAGTAGTTGAAATTCCAGGCATCAACCACGACACCTAGCTAATTACCACTCTTTTGTCGGTAATTTGTCTTTTCTGTTTAGCTTCTTTTGATTTTTCATTAATAGGCGATATCCTACAGTTTCTCTGTGTTGTTTCTAGATATAGATTTTCCTTTATCCCATTTGGAACTTATAGGGCTTCCTGAAATAGAGAATTGATGTTTTCCAATTCTTAAAAGTTTCTGACTTTGAATGCTGTTTTTTCCTCATACGCTGTCTGATATTCTGGCGTAAGTCCCATTAGACTTATATTAAGCCCCCAATGACCCAACGATCTCCCACTAGGTTCTACCTCTTAAAGGTTTCTGTCACCTCCAATACTGTCACTCTGGAAGCCAAGCCTCTAGTCACATGGACCCTTGGGGGGTCACAGAAACTGTATCCAAACTACACCAACATATAATGTATTGCTAGGTATATAAATAAAATCTATGTTAAAATCTATGTGCAAACAGAACATGTCTGGGGGTTGGTACCAGTGGGAGGGGGATGATATGGGGAAAGGGTATAAGAGGGTGAATAGCATGTACTCATGAATGTAAATGGAAAAATGAGACACGTTGAAACTATTCCAGGAATTGGATGGGAGAATAAAGGAAAATGATGGAGGGAGTAAATTCAACTATGATATGTTATAAGAACTTTGGTAAATGTCACAGTGTATCCTCAGTTCCTCAGTAAAACAATAATAAAAAGTAAATTAATATAAAATTTTTTAAAAGTTATGTGAAATGCAAATAGTAGTATACTGATATATCTATTCAGACTCATCTTTTTTAATTACAAATTTTATTAGGATATTTTCATTATACAGGGGGATTCATAGTGACAATTCTGAATAGGCTTATATTGTACATTGGTTAGATCACTCCCACCATCTCTCACCCTCAACCACCTCCCTTCCCCACTTAACGCAATCACAAGAGGTTTCTTTGTTCTTTTTCATATAAGTATATGAAGTCCATCCACCATACACCCTCACCTTAATCTCCATCATACAGTCACTCCTTCACACTAGTACCCCTCACACTGTACTTATTTTACAGTCCTGTCTTTCATTATTAATATTTAAGATTATGTCCAACAGAGATTCTCTTTGTATCCCCACTGTACAGGACACATCTTAAAGCAAAAAAATAAGTAAGGATATATAGTAATTAGTACATATATAAAAATATATATCTCTGAGAAGAAAACTATGTTTATTTGCATACTCAAAATAAATAAAATACCTGAACACAAAGAAAACATTCAAAAAATTTGAAAATAGAACTTATAGTAGTCACATGTTCAATAATAACTTCACTAATTGTGAGTTAATAAATACTCCTACCTAACCCTTGAATCAAAGATGAATTAAAACTGAAACTTCAAACTTTTTATAAAGTCATTAAAATAAAAAAATTTATGAGATAGAAAAACAATACATTCAAAAAATTACAGCTGTAATTTATTAAAAATTTTTTTAAAAATTAAAAAAATTTATGAGATAGAAAAACAATATTCAAAAACTTACAGCTGTAAATATTTCCTAAAGCTAATATTGTAGGTACTTAGGGTACATCTTAATAAATTAGTAAAAGAAAAATAAAATTAACTGGAACTAGAAGCAAAGAGAAATTGAAAAGAAAGGAGAAATAAACCCAAAACTTTATTATTTGAAATGGCCAGTAATAAAAAGCCCTTGTAAGTAGAGAGAAAAGTATTTAAAATTAGGAATTAGGAATAAAAAACAATACATAGAAAAGATACAGAAGAGTTAAAAATATCATAAAATAATACTCTGTTCAAATTGATAGCAATGAGTTTTTTATTTCCCAGCAAAATTTCAATAAAAACTTGCTGGAGTAGTTACATAAGAACTGGGGAAGGTGACCCAAAGTCATCTTTCAGAATACAACTTTAACACAATAAAACCCTGAAACTTTTAGGGCTAAAGCACATAAAAAGCCTCAGAAAGATTCTAAAGCAAACATCTCCAGAAGAATGAGGCCCCTACGCAAACACGGTGTAACTACAAAATTAGGATTATCGACCCCAAGAACACAGCATCACACTGACTCTTATTGGGAGCCCTGGATCTGAGCTAGTTTCAGGAAGGTGAGTTGAGAGACGCTGAGAAGAAAACAACCTATGAGGACGCAAGTCCCTTTGGACTCAATGTACATGACAGCTTATAAATGAGTGCAGTAAATCCAGCAGGCAGATCCCTCTTGGTCCCAGCCTCTCACTTGAAATTCCCAACAGTTTCTCAAGTGTTGCGTGCACATCGTCAAATCCAACCTCGTCAAAATCTGCATTCCCGAGTTACTGTTGATATTGACTGTTTCTCAAAAAAGTGTCAACATCATGTTAGTCTGACTGCTGTTCAGATGGAAATGTTTAAAAGCTCATGAAAAGAGAAATTAATGATAATGAATACCCAAGGTCAGCATTCTACATTTCAGTAAAAACTGACCTCCTTCCAAACCAAAAAGTGACATGGAACCGCAGTCTCTAAGGAGGGACTAGAAAAGTGAATTAACAAGCATATTTATCAAAATGAGCTGCAGAGATTGTGCATTCTAGGGGAAGTATTTTTTCTTGACTTAGTCTCACCACTGAACCATAGGAATTGCAACTATGAGAGACTCTGAAACAGAGAAGCCAATTAAGAGGTGCGAGAGAAGCTCGCAGAAGCCCACAGAAACTGTGAGATTAGAAGTGTATATGTTGTTGGAAGGTACTGGGTTTGGGGTAAATTGTTATGCAGCAATATAAAAGTACTACACACCCTTGTAACTCTCTGTTCACATTTCTCACTGCCTTCATCTTACCTCATTGGACAACTGCTACCCACCCTTTAAGGATCATTTGGAATGTCATCTTTTACAAGACACTGCTCCTGAGTCTGTCATCTCCATCCCCTCCTCGGGCTCTACCATACCTGAAAACACTTATTATTGTACTTTATGTATTACACATATATTTAAATCATATATAATCATTACATCTGCTTTGTTGATTAGGTGTGCCCCATTTGAAACAAGAGCTATATCTTGGCCAAGTTTATATTCCCAATGTCAAGCACAATGCCTGCCACATAGCAAATATGTAATAAATATTTGTGAGATGACTATGTATCTAAGTCCCAAGTCTTATTAGGACGAAATCAAATCATTACCACCTTCTAGCCCCTGCTTCACCAGTCGGCAAGTGTACCCTCAGTCCTTCTTTCATTTCTTTACCCCTTGCTGAAAGTCAGATCAGAAGTCCAAGATCCCACCCCATACCAAAGTCCTATGGGGAGGAGCTCAGTCTACTTGTCCACCCTGGTTACTGCTAACACAGCCTCTGTTTTCATCTACACAGCCCTTTCTGGTACTTCCACACCTGGCTCAGAGGTGGGGATTGTATGCACCACCCAACCATTCCACTCTGTGAAGGTATTTCATCCTAGGAGGTCCCTGAAAGAAAATAAACCCTGGATGCCCACTTCCCCTCTCTCCCACCTTATTCTCCGCCTAGTCAAGGGCCATCTCTTTCTAATCAAGAAATAAAGTCACTTCTCCAAGACACGCTGCCTAGATCCTCAAGCCTTCTTTGCTGTTTTTTTTTCCTCTTTTTTTTAATGTTGTGCTGGGTAGGAGTACATTGTGGCATTTATAAAAGTTCTTACAATATATCAAATATATCATACTTGAATTTTCCCCCTCTATCATTCTCCTTTATCCCCCCTCTGCACATTACTAAACAGTTTCTAGAGGTCTCTTGTTTTCATTTACATATGTGTACACAGTATTTGCCCTATAGTCACCCTCCCAAGCCCTTTTTCCACCTCCTCTCCTCCTACTGGTACCAACCCCCACCCCCATCCCTGCAGGACCTGTTCTGCCCTCCTGTTCTCTGATTGTATAAAAGAAAAAAAATGACATTTCTGTTTGTTTAAGCTAGCTACACAGGGAGTATCCTTGTGACATTTCCTTGTATATATGTATTATAACCCAAATTGGTTCATCTCATCTATTTTTCTTCTTTCTTCCTTAGACCCCTTCTTGTGATGGTTTCAAAGGTTTAAACATCCTACATTCTTGTATCAAGAGTACATCAACCATATGTGACCTCCCCTTAGCGTGACCTGGAGGACATGATGGTCTCCAGTTCCATCCATTTACCTGCAAATGACAAAATTTCATTCTTCTTTGTAGCTAAATAAAATTCCATTGTGTATAAATATCACATTTTCTTAATCCATTCATCAGTAGTGGGGCATCTTGGCTGTTTCCATAGCTTAGCTACTGTGAATAGCGCTGCAATAAACATCTGTGTTGTGCCTTTGTTGTAATCTTACTTACATTCCTTCAGTTATATCCCTAGGAGTGGAATTGGTGGATCATATGGAAGTTCTATTTTCAGTTTTTTGAGGAGCCTCCATACAGTTTTCCAGTGGTTGTACTAATTTACATTCCCACCAGCAGTGTATGAGGGTTCCTTTTTCCCCACATCCTCACCAGTATTTGTTGTTGTTGTTTGTATTCTTGATGGTAGCCATTCCAACAGGAGTGAGGTGGACTCTTAACATGGTTATGACTTGCATTTCATTTATGGACAGGGATGGTGAGCATTTCTTCACGTGTTCTTAGTCATTTGGACTTCCTCCTTTGATAAAGCTCAGCTCAGTTCATGTGCCCATTTCTTCATTAGGTCATTGATTTTGGGGAGTTTAGTGTTTTGAGCTCCCTGTGTATTCTGGTTATTAATCCCTTGTCAGATGAATAGCTTCTACTTTGCCTTTTTTATCTCCTTGGCAAACCTTCTAAACTCCCAAGAGGTTAGACTTTTAGAAAACAAAAGCCAAGCCAGGCATGGTAGCACATACCTGGAATCCCAGAACTTGGGATTCTCCTTGAGGCAGAAGGATCACAAATTTGAGGCCAATCTGGACTCCATATTCTGTGAGACCATTTCTCAAAAAACAAGCAAACAAAAAAGCCAGAAATCCATGTTGGCTACTGCTTCCTTTAGCCCTAAGGAAGAACTTTTCTAAAGCAAAAAACTATAGACTGCCTATCTGCTTGAATGTAAGGAAAGAAAAAGAGAGAAGTCACATAAATGCAGCTGAAATACTAACTTGTTTCACTTTGGGGTTAACTATGTTAATTCATTGATTGACTAACTTAAAGAAGGAATGATAACAACGCAAGAGTATCTAAGCAGAGGATGGGTAAAGAACCAATTTCTTGGAATCATCCATTCCAAGAAATTATTCACGCTAAAAAGATCAACTCCTCCCTTAATTGCAGGGGGAGGCGCAGCAATAAAACAAGGAGGTAAAATCTGTAGGTAATTTGGAAATCATCAACTTAGGTCTTCAGTTTTAAAGTCTTGCACTCTTTAATGTTACCACCGACTGATCTAAAGTTCAGCTTCCCTGTGAAATGCTTTTGAAGCCCTCTTGATTATAATACACCTGAGGGGGACTGTTCTATGAACCATCTGACTTCCTGTCTCAAGAGTTGGAAATCCCTGCTTTCCTGCCTCAAGCCTTTCTCCTAAGCCTTGGAGAGCCATCTCTGAAGTAGTGGGAGCTTATATTCCCTAGGCAACCCTCTACCAATGGGTCACAATGCTTAGTGCATAAATGACTCAGGCTCCAGACATTCAGAAGGACAATTTTAAGGTTCATATTACACAGTTCCTCAGAGGCCCTCGGGGATCTGAAACTTGAGTGACCACAGTAGCAATCAACTCAGTCGCATATTCTTTATTGTTTTGTTTTGTTTTTTTTAACTCCATCTCACTTTCTATACCCTGACTTCAAGAAATCACTCTCATATAAACTACCTGTCCAGACTCTGCTGTTAGAGGAATCCGGACCTCTTCTGGAGATGTGCTAATGAAGAGTGACAACCCCTGAAATGTAAGCACAGATTGAGCAGAGGGGTGGGGGTGTGAGATCGGAATGGAAAAGGAAAATAAGAAAATTGGATAATCACCTCCAGAGGTTCCCCAGTGGCAGAGCTAGAAGTGGCCTATAGAGTTCATCTGTGTAATGTCTGGGCCAAGTTTAGGAAGAACATGCTGCTTCCAGGATCATCATATTGACAAGTTGCTGACTGCACGTGGATGGAAAGAGTGCAAGCTCCAGCTCTGACAGTGGCTCTAGCAATGCTAGGCTGATGCACCAGTTGCTCTGTGACCTCACCTTCAGCCTCTCAAATTGGGACAGGGGGAGCAAAAGAGTGCTTAGGCAGCTCTCTGGGAAGAGAAATGATGCCAGCATATGCTGAGAGGTGTAAGCAGCGAGGCTGCTGGGAAAGATTAAAGCATCTGGAGCAAGTCAGTGAGGTCACAATCAAGGAAGCAGAGAGTAAATAAATGTAAAAATGATAAAAATAAAAGGAGAAAGAAGAAAAAAAAAAGGAAGTAGAGAGAAAGGGAAGACCAGCCACTTCCAGAGCCCCTCAGGGTGCTCAACCCTAGGCTAAGAGTTTGACTATGTAACCTGAGTTTCTCAGTCCACACCAATCCAGGGTTAAAAATGGACACTTTAAGAGAAAGAACTTTCTTTTAACCTGCTCCATGCCTTCCTGTTATTGCGTATTGCAGGAGTTCCAGTACCTTACAAAGTCTTCCCAAAGTATTGTGGTATGACCAGTGGGATCAAACACGGGCTCAGCAACAAGCCCTGATATTCACTGCACAGCAATTCCATTATCTTCCCTTCTTGCTGTAACACTGTGCTGACAAAAGCCTATAAAGCTGCAGGAAGATGAAGACCCTACCCTTGGTCCTTGCTTCTAGGACCCACCATAACATTGCCTTACTTCTCTTTCATCTTGGCAGGTTGTATGCAGTATTTTGAGTACTTTACTAAACCCTATAACAATGTCCATGGGAAAAACAAGTGCTAGAGCTTTATTGAGCTAGTTATTATTTTGGAGTCCTCAGGGGAAGACCTTATAACCAGAGATCTCCCAAAGGGTAAAGCAGAAAGCTGGCGCTCCTTTTCTCCTGACTTCTAGTCAGCCCCATGACCCTTCTGTGTAGTTGCCTCTTCAAAGTTTGCTTGGGTCTGGGGTCTCAGTCCCTTCAGGTCCTTGGGATGCTCTGCTTCTCCTCATTCCTTCTTGTTCCAGCTATAGGATGAGAAAGAATATACTTGGTGCTGGATCTCTGTCCATTCTCCCTACCAACAAGGCTGTCACTGAGTTCCTGATTCAGCTTACCAAGAAGAGTAGAATTGCTCTTCAAGTCTTTCAGCTTGTTTGTCCTGAAAACAAAGTTGTGACTACTCATGAGTAAATGACACTTTCATCTTTGTGCTGAGGAACATGGGACACTGTGCCAGGTCTGACTTAGAAGAACCAACAGCCCAGTTGTAATGGATCTTCTTTGAATGTCCAGGAGAAGCAACAGGACACTACCTTTAATTCTACAGGAGAAGAGAAGGTGAGGTACAGAAAGGAGGTCACCCTAACTCAGCTTTCACCAGGATCTACTTGCTGACTGGGCCAGGAGACAAGTGACCTGTCCTCTGACTGGGGCCTTGGTCTTGGACTAAACTTGCCTGCCTGATTCTTCCTGATTTGGGGCTGTGTTCTCTCAAGTGAAGCTTATTCCTCATGCAAATGAATGACAGAGGTCTTGAGATGTGACCAGATCTCTGCAGTTTCTTACAAAGGTTTTTACCATACCCTTCTTGAAAGGCAGATAAATGAACCTTCTGTTGTGGTTATTGCTACATTGGTAGTGGCTGTTGTTTTTCATCACTCAGATATTTCCCAGGGGCTCTGCATCTGGGGATACTCTGTTTCTATCCTAACCAGTCATGAGGTGTGTGTGTGTGTGTGTGTGTGTGTGTGTGTGTGTGTGTGTGGTCTTTTTCTAATACCCAAGAACTCAGTGAGTCAGTTTTAATATTGGCCATGTATCTATACATCTCACATGGGAATCTAATGCCCCATCAGGGCATCCTTAATCCTTAGGCTGTGAGCCACTGCCTAGCCAATATGTCCTCAAGTACTGTGGAAACTCTTTTGAGGCCCTTTGGATGAGGAAGACAGCCAGTAGCTCTCCTGAGCTCAAAGGCCTGACCTTGAGGGACCACATGGCTTTGTATGTTAGTCAGCTTTGGGGCACAGTAACAAAGCAGTTGAGACAACTTAAAAAGAAGAAATGCTTATTTGGGCTTATGATGATCACTTAGCCCCATTACTTAGGAGTATACGATGAGGCAGCACCTCATGGCTGAAGCATGTGACAGAGGAAAATTGCTCATTTCATGATTCCCAGGAAGCAAAGGAGAGAAGGACAGAGAGAGAGAGAGAGAGAGAGAGAGAGAGAGAGAGAGAGAAGCCAGAGAGAAAGGAGCCAGAGTTCCAATACACCCTTCAAGAGCATGCTCCCAATGACCAACTGAAGTCCTCCCACTAGTGCCATCAGCTGGGGACTAAGCCTTCAACACATGAACTTTGGGGGACATTTAAAAATTCAAACCACAACAGTCGGCCACACTTTGCTTTATCTACTACATTTTCCTCATTCCTCCCCACTAAAGGTCACTCATCTGAATCCCACCACTGATTCCAAATCCAGAGACAGGAGAAACTGGGTGACAGTGAACTTTTAATCAGGGGCTTGGGATTCAGAGATGGTGTCTCCCCCACCATCCTGGACCCTGGGTCCCAGATTGACATGAGTGACACAGCTGTGAACCAGTAAGCTGAGCAAACAAGAATGTGGCACAGGAGACCAGGAAGGTCAAAGCTGGACAGCAAAGAGCGAGGACACAGGGCAAGGTGGGCTGAATCCATGCCATGTACTAAGTACCAAAGCTGGGGGCAGCTTCTTCCACTCCGGCCTAAACTTGTGAGAGCAAGTGTGATTATTCTCAGTTACTACATTTGGCCCCCAAATCATCACAGTCCCTCCTAACTTATCATGCCTCCTTGCTTTAAGCATGATTTTCTGGGTTTATTTGACACCCTTTCTCAAGCATGATTCTTATTTACTCTCACCATGATAGGAAATAACAAATCATCACAAACTTGGTGGCTTTAAACAACATACATGTATCTTCTGATACAGAAGTCCAAAATCAGTTTCATCTCATCTTAAAGACAAAATATCAGCAGGACCACACTCCTTTCATTGCTGCTAGGAGAAAATATATTTTTCTGTCTCATCTAAACTCTTGTGCCTCCTGGCATTCCTTGCAATCCTCAGCTTGTAGTCCCTTCCTCCATCTTCAAAGGCAGTGGTGTACCATCTTCAGTTCTCCCTTTCCATCACATTGCTTCCTTCCTCTTCAAGGTCAAGTATCCCTCTGCCTCTTTCTTATAAAGACTCTTGTTTCTTATGAGTGCATTTAAAGACCACCCCCCTCCAGAATATTCTCTTCCTTTTAAGATCCTTAATCATATCTACACAGACCTTTTTCCATATAAGGTAACATTCCCAGGTTCCAGGAAACAGGGTCTGATTATTTTCAGCTACCACAGAGACAACCCCACTTCCCTCTTAGGCCTAGAGAGGGGGTCAGAATAATGAAAAGATTGGCTCAAATATGGCAATAGTCAAGCCCACCTCTTTTAGCCTTTGAAGCCCAAGCTTTTCCACTCTACCATACTGCTTCTCATGAAATTATAGTGCTGTGAACTTCTAAATCTAGGGAGTTATAAATTTGCCCAGAATTTCCAAGATTGAAATATGTTCCTAAGCTCCAAAACCACCTAGAAGTAAGTACCTGCTTCCTGCCCCCAGGATGATGGGGACACCTGCAATCCTTTCTACAGCCACAGCCTCTGTCAGCTTCTATGATGCCTGCTGAGTTGTTCCAAACTCTGATGGTTGCAAGAGGAGGAATTGGGTGGGTGGCATCATGTCCTTAAAAACAAAACTGATGTCAATTATCCTGCAAGGAGTGGATCCAGAGTATGGTTGTTACAGAGGCAAGAGAGAACATTTTTTACATTATAAAAATACCTGTGTTGGCTAAATGGCAAGTCAAATAATACCACATCCAGGGCTCTTCCCTTTTTGTGTGTCATCACATGTAAATTCCAATTTCATTAATCTCACATGCATTCAGTTTACCCCCTTTGACTTATTCCCAGAGCTGCAATTTCTTGCCATCTGTGTGAGCAAAGCAAATGCAAACAGTGTCTTACTCACAATCACTTGGAATTCCAGTAAATATAAATTCACATGTATTTTAGGAGCGTTTTCATGCTTCTATTGTTCTTATACAAAGACAACACAGCTTGACTCATAAATACTATTACCTAAGATGAATCTCTAAGCAATGAAATGTTGGCAATAATATTCCATTGTGAGGACTTTTTTTTCCCATCAGACAGGTGTGCTTAGCATTACAAAAAAAACATTCCTAAAGAATTGGCTATACCATATAATGTGAAAACAAATCTCATTTTAACATTGATTTCCATTATGTCAGAGACATTCTCCCAAACCTTTTGCTATTGTTGCTTAGTTACGATGACTGTGCAAAGAAAGAGAGAGGGAAGAATTTCTTAAATGCCAGTTGCCTACCTGGAAAGGCCAGTCTAACAAACTGGGATCTTCGAGCTGCATAACATTTCAGCATAGTCTCTGCAAAGTGAACCAAGTCCCATTCCAGCTCAAACAACCTTCAACTTCCCCGTTCTACAGGGAATTTAGTGATGAGCCAAAAAGGGAGCAGAGTTCCACCATGTGGGATACCAAACTAAGTGACGTGTTTGATTCAATAGAGGTATAGGAGCTGGTGATAGCTCACAGGGGACAGAGGAACTTGTGGGACACCTGACACATGGACCTGTTTCAATTGGGAAGGCAACGGGTGTAATGAAACACTAGGAGTTTGGTCATAAACTAGATGGTGGTTAAATATAAGTTTCATTCTGACCTGCTATGCTTATCATCACACAATTCAGATTTGCTTCTGTGTCAGTTCCTTGTTCATAAAAGGAAGGTAAAAATACTTTCCTGGCAGGTGGTTGTAAGGATTGAACATAGTCTACAACAGGTAGGAAACTTTCCTGTAAAGGGCTAAATAATAAACATATTAGACTGTAGGGGATATGCAGTCTCAGTCACAAGTACTCAACTATGCCATTGCAGCACAAAGGCAGCTATAGGCTATACATAAATGAATGGGTATGTCTGTAGTTCAATACAAGAGCCAGGTTCTTGAGTTCTAGTCATATCTACCAACTGGTAGTGAGTTGGCAGCTCTTGATAGAAGCACTGAGGAAGCAGTCATCCCTGCAGAAGAAATAGCAAACAGCTGTTATGTCTCTCTTTGTAGTCTTCAGTAGACTCCACAGAAGAATCTAAAAGTCTATAAGGGGTCCCCTACACAAGCCATAACAACACACTTTACAAAATGTCCAAAAGCTAACAAGACACTGGGAAAACCATAAAATCAGAATTTAGCACATGGGTGATTATCTATACTTCGAGAAACCCATTTTTAAAATTTTTTGAAAAAGAAAAATTTTGTCAACTATATAGCAGTTGACAGATAAAAGTGTACCTGCCCTTTAAGTATGGATAGAAGATTCCAGAAGACTTCTCTCCCTGCCTCTATCTCCAGGACTCATTAGCTCTTGGAGAAGGTTGCCCAGTCTGGTGAACCAGCCACCATTCTAGCTCACCCAAGTCTCTCTGAACCCCTGGGGGTAAAATGTAACTCACCCAAGGTTATTTGAGGGGTTTCAGTAAATAAGGTCAGAGCCAAGCTCCAAGTCCCTCACCAGTGCTCTTCTTGACATAAGAAGAGCACTTCTTGTTTTGATTGGGTTTTCCAAGAACTGTGAATATCTTTGCAGCAGGAAACTGTGTGTCTCCTTGAGCCCATCACATGGCAGCTCTGAAAGGAGCAGGATGCCCAACAGGGGGAGGATAAATGGAGCAGAGCCTTGGCAAACTTCATGGAGCAGGCCTCATTTCTGAGGGTGTAACAGACCTCAACTACTTGGTTGAGGCTGCATTGAGATAAATGGAAAAAAACAGTTTTCTGATCTACCTGGGGCAACACTTGAAACTGCTCAGCAAGAAGCATTTCCCAAGATATCAAAAGCTCTCATTCCTAAAATTACTGTGAGTTGTGCAAGTTGTTGATGCAAATCTGTGTCCCTTAGGCTTGCTGTTCACAGTTGTTTTTATAGTATGACAGCAAGGCTCCAACAACATTCCAGCTCAGAATCAGTAGAGACCCACCGGCTTCAGTGCCTCAGTGGCTTTTACACATTACATGTTTCTTTGAGACATTCCCTTAATGTAATCAACAACCTCCAGTTGCCATTTAGACTGTGTGGGGTTTCCAGATTTCAGCAAGGAGAAAGTCCTGGAAACCCCAGCATTGAGACAGCTCTCTGAGCCTATGAAGCCAATGACTCAGAGACAAATCTTTGATTACTAAGCAGAGGAGAGCTGGATATAGGCAGCAGGTTAGTAGGTAGGGTCACTCTTAACCTTGCCAGGGCACCTTTGTTATCTGGAGACACATACTCCATCCAGTTCAATGGCCAGTGCAAGGTCATTAAAGGTCATCATAATAAACCAAGGGAGCTTCACCTCCAAAATCACCAGTTACATACATAGACGCATACCATCTCTTTGTTCAGATCTCCTCTCTCCTAAATAAATTATATTTTCCATATTCATTCATTGAATTGTTCTTCTTATGAGTCTTTTTCTCCAACGGATTATTTTCTTTGCAATTAAGTGCTGGTTGAAAACACAAAAGTTGTGCTTGAATTCCTTATGGCTTATAAAGACATAAGGAACTGACAGTTTTCCATCGATGGATTAGACACTCATTATTTTTTCTGGCTTTTAACAGCTTTTCAATCTAACTTGTCATTCCAATGTTCTTCCCATTCCAAGATGACAGGACAAATTGGATGCAAACTGTGCACTTACCACTGTCCTTCCAGAAACCCTAGTGGTTTCTAAGGTACCTAATGGTTTGTGAGGTTATTGACTTGGGTTTTTTCTTTTCTAGTAATTTCTTTTTAAAAGTCCAGGAAATTGGTTAAGTTTATGTCTTAAAGAGAAAAAAAAAGTAGATGTCCTTAATTGCTATCTCTTCTTTAGAGTATCCTCCCATGGGAAAGGACATCATGAGATTTGGCCAAGAGTCAACATCGTCTGCTTTCGTATAACATTTCAAATGCCTCCCCCTGGCCTTTTGTTGGAGCCTGTATGTCATGAGCCTGAATGAAGAGCTTCATTCAGTCATTCAGCCCACAGTGCAGGTGGCCTCTCTACTCTATCCACTCTAGATGCGTGGAACTCATCATTCAGTTCCAGACTCTCTCCTTCTAATAAATGTGCAAAAGAAATCAGCCATGTTCATCTCTAATTGGTGAGATTTGAAGAAGAATATCATTTTCTTTTACTTTATTTATTTTCTAATCCTATCCTGTATTTCCCATGATTAAAGGAAACACTGTCCTTACTTTTATGAAAACTGTTTTCTTGAATCAATATCCTTAAGCAATAAATTATTTATTTTCTTCTTTCCTTGGGACTCCAATTCCATCTACTTTCCCCTGTTTCCTTATGACTGCATATTGGCTTCCAACAAAACAAAGTGGCAACATTTGAAACATTATGGTCTGTTTTGAAATTTCATACTAAAATATCATACATTTTCTAAAGTGTATTAAATAACAAACAAAAATATGATGATGCTGTCTAAAAGGAAGCTTTCTAGAACTGCAACGTTCAATGTCATAGCCACCGTCACATGTGGCAGTTCAGAATTCATGGGACTAATCCAAACTGAGATGAGATAGACGTACAAAATGCACACCAGATTTCAGAGATACTTTAGTGTGATAAAAGGAATCCAGGACATCTCATTAACACTTCTGTATCAATGACATGTTGAGGTGATATTTTAGATGATATGTTTTCAGTTAAATATATTATTAAAATTAATCTTACCTATTCCCTTTCATGTTTTTAGATGTGGCTAATAGAAAAAAACTTAAATTACATATTAGGTTCATATTACAGCTCTATTGGATGGTGTTGGTTGGCAAGATTTCTGAATTCTTTTAATTTTTTGATTTTATTACTTTAGCAATACCAGGACTTGAACTTAGGGCCTGGCACTTGCTAGGCAGGTACCCCACCACTTGAGCCATGCCATCAGATATTTTTGTGTTGGTTATTTTTGAGATAGGGTCTCACTTTATGCATGACCTTCCTGAACACAATCCTCACAGTTGTGCTTCCCCACTTATCTAGGATGACAAGTATATGCCACCACGCTCAGCCATTAGTTGAGATGGGGTCTCAGGAACTTTTTGCCTGGCTTACTCTTGAGTCCCGATCATTCTGATCTCTCTCTTCCTCTGGAGTCAACAGGATTACAAGCTTGAGCTACCATGACCAGCCAGCTTGCTGAATCCTTACATTTAAAATTCTCACAAAGCTGCAATTCTAATCACCATTTGAGAAATATTAGACATTTCTGACCAATCATTTTGGTTTTTTCCATTTTGACCTTCCCTTAATCCAACTTCTCCTGTTGCAAAGCTCTTCTTGTAGTCCTGATTTCTCTTTTATCGCTCCCCACTTGCAATCAAAATGAACATTGTGCCAATTTCTCAATGCCCTTGATGAATAGTCAGTCAACCTTCTCACCCTCATTTCCTTCTACCTTCCCTTCTTTCCTTGCATCTCTCCTCTGCCCAAGCTTCCCTTTCATCCTGCCTCCCATGGTCCTGCTTTCTTACCCTCATCTCATCCTCCCATCAAAACCATCCTGAGGCCCTCCCTGGCTTGGGGGTGACATAACACCCAATCATTGCACCACTGATCACAGCCACATCACAGTTCCAACAAGACCTTGTACTATCCATACAATAAAAGGCTTTACATCTTAAAACAAAAGGAAACCCATTGTCATTTCTGTTCTCTAGAATGTGACACCTTGAACATATGTATTATAACCCCTGGAATTTTAGGGGCACAGTCAAGCACTCATTTACTCTATATCAAGTTCATTGAGTGGACTTGTTGATGTTTCTCCATTCGTTTTCAAGTGAGGAAAAGAATCTTTCATCCCTCTCTGTTGGGGAAGGGTATGGTGGCCCTGGGATTCGTAGCATACCAATAATTCTTGCCAAAGAAATCCCCCTTGGAATTCCCTCTTCATCACTCAACATGGGGTTCTAATTTTTCCCTACTACCTGCTTTGAATGTTTGTATCCTAGTGTTTTGGTTTTGGTGGTTATATCTATTGTCTTAGAATCTCAGTCAGAATGCCCATTCTAAAGTCCTATGTTACTACCATTGGCATCCATTCTCTCACCTCCAAATGTCTCCCCTTTATATAAGGGGAAGTTTGGAAGGAAGAATTTTTGACCAAGTACTGTATTTAATTCTAGGCCATGGAACTTAGCTTCTTTCCTTCCACCCTTCCACTTGGATTTGAATGCCTTATCTATGAGCTAAAGCTTCCACCTCTAGCCACACATACAAAAGGACAGTAACTATGCAAGATCAAAGTAAGTTGGATCTTCATTTCAAATCAATCTCTGTAATCTCCTAGCTTCTCAGAGCTCTGTTTCCCCAACTGGTATATCCTTCACCTTGCAGGGTGGTGAAGAGCGAGGTTAAATTGTAGTAGGCTCTTTTTTATCATTACTTTTTTTGAGACAGAGACTCACTATGTAGCCCAGTCTGACCTCAAAAAATCTCAGTCCTCTTGCTTCAGCATCCAGAGTGCTGGGATTACAGGAGAACACCAGCACACATAGTTTATGGTAGATTCCTAATGAATGGGTAGCCTTCATGGTAGATGCTTAATAAATGGGTTCCTTTCCCTGACTTTTGTGGCTCACAGGATAGTGTCAGTTTTTGTGTCTTCTGAGAATATTCTCTCCTTCTCCTTCAACTCTCTTCTTTCAGGAATTCGCTTTTCATAATACTTTCCAAAATGTTTCACTGAAAACCTTCTCCTAGACGTAGAGAAGAGGAAGGGAAGAATCTAAAACCAAAAATATGGGAAAGTAGTCTAAAATTCATATTCACTTTGCATAGATCAGAGAGTTGGAAAGACTTTAAGATACCATCTGTCTAATCTTGACCATGATCACAATATATCTTCACTCTCTATGTTTCATGAATGAATACCACTGCTTCTAAAACTCCAATTATCTTTTCATTCACCAATTGTGCATTTTTTCTGGGCAGAATTAATAAAACTAGCCACCATCAAAAGGACTGAAACATGAGAAGTGGAGCACATTGAACTTGGAAAAAAGTTCTTTTTTTTAATCTAATAGTGAATTCCAATCATTATTGTTGATAATTGTTATTGTTGGTTGGTTTGATTTATTTGTAGCCATCGGCCACCTAAGGTTTGCTCCATCCTTATTTCTTTGGGGCTGTTTTTGACATGGTTACGTGCAAAGGATGTAGGGGTTAACATTCTGTGAGAGGATAGGGAATGGTCTAGACTAGTCTGTTTGGCCTACTCTAAAGTGCTATGCCTTTTCTGAGACTTATGTCTACTTTTTTATTCAGACCTGAGTTAAGCCCTGGATTTCAAGCATGCTGGGGAAGCACTATTACCATTTGAGCCATGCCCTCAGCCTTGAAGCCTATGTCTACATCATTCTATTATGATAGGAAAATTGGTGGTCATGCTTGTTCTATTCCAGCAGTTCAGTGCAAATGTCTATGGCAGAAAAGTCTACACAGGGAAACTCTGTCCACGGTCGCAGACCTTGGCCAGAGATCATAAAATTGTGTAGTTAGTTAAAAAGAGACCGGGACAAAAAGTACTAACTGATCATATGACCATCCTCTCAGTTGAGAAAATAGCTCATGTACCAGTCCCACTGACAGTGGCTGCCTGAGGAGGGGACCATCATTCCCGGTGGGGAAGCATTGCAGGTCCTGCATGGGGCTTTTCAACCATGTTCACACACCTGGCTACTGTGTGTTTCATCAGATGCACCATTGGGAATATGAAAGGCCAGAAGTATAATAGAAACCAAATAGTCCCTGCAGTTGGAAAGAACAAGGTTTGAAAAGCAGTGCAGAGTTGCTTCTTGTCTAGGCCAGTGACTTACTGTGAGGTAGAGAAAAGGGAAATGTCTGTTATTATTTGCAGGACATAAAACAGGAATCAGCACCAAGGAACCCATTGCTATAAAGCACTATAAAGTACTAGTGTTCTTTTTGCAGTTTACAAAGACTCTTCAGAAGAAGTTGCCCTTTGATTCTGTCATCCCAATACAGTTCCTAGACCTCTGTAGGTTGGTCAAGGAGAAAGGAGAAGTCACTTTGCAGTATCCCAGCCTTTTGTGCCTGGATGGATAGCCTGTGCTGACCTTTGAATGCAGAAAGCACTTTTAGAAACTCCCTCTTCCCTCTCTGTCTGACTCTACTTGCCTAAACCAGTTTGTGTTACATAGGAGAAATAGACAATGGAAGACCCTTCCATCTCTCTCTCTCTCTCTCTCTCTCTCTCTCTCTCTCTCTCTCTCTCCTTGGCCTAAAGCCCTCAGGACAATCAAGACCTTTCCCAGCACTCTCTGAGTAAAAGTAATCTTTAAATTAGAACAACCCCCACTTCATACTTCACACAATGAGGTAGTGGCAGATACTTGTAGAAAGTGCCTGATACACACAACACATGAAAGGGAGGTAAAGTAAAGATTAAATGAAAACACATATCTGAGCTGGTTATTACGAACAATAACATTTCCAGGAATGGGTCACTTGGGGGAAACAGTTGATTTGACTGGGGATAAACAGTGCCTCTTAGGTATGCCCTGAGAAGACATGATCAGAACTTAATTTTAAATCTGAGGATTATAATAAGAACTTGTTTTTTTTTTAAGTCACAGCCAAAGAAAAAGGAGCAAGCAAAAGCCAGTGCACTGCCCCTACACACACCCAGGATGAACTGTGAACCATGTGACACTATCCTGGAGACTAGGAGGAGGAACAGGGACTAGTTAAAAGCTAATTTCCACTGTCTTTTCCACTACTCTAGCAAAGAAAACCATTTTATATGGTCATCTGGCACATAAAATGCAGCAAGGAACTCCTGAGATCAACATTAATGTAGGGAGAAGAAAGAAGATTAGAAAAAAAAAAAGGCTCATTTTCCAACTCCACAGAGAGTTCTCTCTCTGCCTGCTAAGAGGTTTCCATGAGATGTTTGTAATCTGATGCTTTTGGTCTTAATCTTCCCACTTATGGACTGATTTTACATTGCTGGAGCCTCCCTAACAGAGGTTATTTTGCAGAAGAAAGCCTAAACACTAGACAACATAGCAATTCACTCAAGTTTGAGACAGCTGATGTTTTCTTTCTTTCTGAAAGAACTAAAATGCAGCTTTGGTACTGCTTGAAGTTGGCACTGAACGTGTGCTCAAATGGGCATATTTGAACCTTGTGAAGGGTGGGAATGGGATGGTCGAGCAGGAATTCATTGCGTGATGAACCATGTCTTGCAACCATGCCGTTACCTCAGCATCTAGAACCAAAGAATCTGGAGTGAACAGGCAATTAGGCATACTCTTGGGATCAAGGAAAAGGTAATGAAAGAGTGATTGTACCCTCTATAGCAAATTCATTCAAAATTTACTTTAGTTTTCATTTTACATATTATCATAGTCACAAACAAATTCTGTCAAGCCTAAATTTCCCAAAGGTAAACATTGGCCTTATTAATCTCCCTTTAAAATATCATTGTATTTCTCTAAAATACACATGAAAAAGCTATGAGTCACAAAGTACGATATTTCAAGGCCAATTGATACTGTATTACTTGAGGCTTCCCAGATACCAAATAAAGATTCCATTATTTTGTGTGTGTTTTAATATCTTACTCCCCTTGCCTGACTATACATTGGTGACCTTCAAGTGCAATATCTATTGTTGCATTACTTTCATCTTTACCTGAGTGAAGCAAAATCAATGTTCTTGTCCAGCAATTCCAATTAAGTCACTGTAGACAACTCTGCTGAATCTGCAAGCTTTGGATTTATATTGAATTAATGAAAGCTGAAAAGGTTTCCCATATTGCAGCCACACTTAAGGCATCATTGTCAAAAGCAAATGTGATTATAATACTGCACGTACATAATAGGTTGATCAACTTAAGCAAGGTGATAACCATCAATTGATCAGGTGAGAGTATCAATAAGCATCACAGTAGCTACTATAAAAGGTGCCACTTTTAGATTAGCTCTCTAGAGGCTGGATGGTTCAGATGATGGGAAAGAGATCTACATTCAGGGTCACTTTTTTTCAGGTCAAAGGTTTAAATACACCTACAAGAAGCATCCAAGGCAAGTGCTTATTTTTTAGAGAAAATGCAGTTGTAACTATTTACTTTCATTTGGGTAAATTCAAGAAAGAATATTATTTATGTATTTGTCTTTAGAGTAAAGAAAATTTCCTGAAAAGAAAGCAAGAGAATTGATCAGATAAAGTAAGCAAAGCGATATTTGTATATGTCACTTGGGTGTTTTTCTGATTTAGGCATTAGGTATACATAAGGCATTAGCTTTTTTGTAATGTGCCAGATTTAATCAGAAGAGAAAAAAACCTGGACTTTAAACTAGAAGGAAAAAAATATATCTGGTTACTTAACTGCTGGCATAAGTTAATCTATGTAATATTGTTGACTGATGGCTGGCAAACTTGACTATCTTTTCTCATCAACAATATATGTTTGCTTCTTATTTAAGGTAATATAGAAAAAAAAGTCTCCTCTTCTACCTTAAACCAACATGGACAATTTAGGAATAATCTTATCCCTGAACCACCATCTGTGACAAGGGACTGCTGGCAAGGCAAGGGTGACTCAGAAAGGAAACTTGAGTTTGTGAACCTTGAACAACAAATTCTCCAGGCCAGATGACTCACTGATGAGACAACTGAGATGCTGTAACTGGAGAAAACTATGAGGGTGTGTGGGCAAGCAGAGTGAGCTTCCCACTGAGTGGTAGAGGGTCTTTTTTGCAAGAAATACGCTATCAGCAAGGCTGGGTATAGAATAAATGTGAAAGGGCATGTGGGGCTGCAACCTTGGTTACTTCATGGAAAGTAAAATTTCAATTGCCAACCAACATCTGTGTCCAAAGGAGCCACAGCGATTTCCCCTGGCAGGGGGAAAATCATACTAACCAGGCAGAGTGACAGGGGCAAAGTGTTCAGAGAACATTGAGCAAACTTTCCTGATATCCCACTTTATTCCAGCTCATCCTCTGCTTTCGTTCTAAAAACAACTGATCCAAGAAAATTTCTAGCATTCAATAATGTGCAAACATATAGCGTTTATAAAGACATATTTTAAGAACAGAGAAATATAGTGAAATAAGGTCAATGAGGAATACAAATCAGAAAACTATGTTCAACATCAGTTTAACATGATGATCAGACATCTCCATGAAAATCAAAGAAATTAATTGAAATATGGCCCAGGTAAAGGGAAAAAGAAAAACAGAAGGGTCTCAAGAGGGAAATGATTTTTTAAAAAAGCATGAGATGACAGAGAAAACAAAAGCATAATAAATTGAAGGTGACATTTAAAAATAGAAATTACTGAAGAATAGTAAAGAACACAAAGGAATAGCTTTATAAAATTGAGCATGCTCTTGCTCAACCTAAAATGATGATGACAATAATAAGAATAACAACAGTAGGACATGACTGTATATAGCAGACCATCTCAGGGGATTCATGGGGGTGGTGATGGGGAAAGGAAAAGATACAAAGCAGTGAAGAGGATGGAAGTACACCATATATGTATATATGAATACAGCATAATGAAACCCACCAAACGCTGTTTGAAAGGGCAAGGAACAGGGGTGGAGATTGGGAATATAATGAAGGGAACGAACTTGTTCAAGGTGCACTGCAAGCTCAAATGGAATTATCACAATGAAATCCCCTTGTATTATTAATGTATGATAAGTAAAAAGTAATGCATATGTAATAAATGGAAAAAACAAATAAAATTGAGCATATTACCCTTTAATTATGAAAGGATAAGTGTCAGTTAAAGACCATAGCTAAAAAGGAGCATCTACTTTATTCTAAAACATGTAACCAAAAATTAAACAGAAAAAAATAGACTAACTTATGTCTCCAATTAAATAATGAAATAAACATAAGACTTTCTATTCTCCAAAATTCATATCCATCCAGAACCTCAGAAAATGACCCTATTTGGAAATAGGATCTTTGCAAAATAGTTAAGATGTGGTTGTTCTCATCGCATGGCTGGGCCTAAATCAAATGGTTTGTGCCATTATAAGAAGAGGTAAAAATAAAAGGAAAGAACAAAGAGTGAAAATAGTAGGTGAAGATGGAGATGGAGCTGGAAGTAGCATAGCTACAAGTCAAGATGCCAAAGACTAGTGGGAGCCAAAGACTGTCGGGAGCACTTAGAAGCCAGGGGCGGGACAATTTCCCCCTCACATCTTCCAGGAGGAGCCAACCCTGATTGTAGACTTCTGTCCTCCGTAATTATGACTCAATAAATTTTGGGGATTGTAAGATAAAAAATAACTAAACAGAAGACTTTGTAGCAGTCCCATAACATAAATCAGCCCCATGACATCTTAGGAATACAGAGCACCATCCCCTCGCCATGACCTGCAAAAAGCAAAGCAGAGGAACCAGCTTAGCCAGATGACCAGGAGGTACTGGAGGCCAGAGTGCACCCAGAATGGACCTATAGGATTCCACTCCGAACTGTTCTTTGGGTTAGGGTGGAAGCCTTACATATATATACAATCCCCACTCCAGCTCTCAGAGGGCACCGGATTTCTGTACCTCCGCTGTGGGTCTCTCCGCTCAGCCTTTCTCTATCAATAAAGTTTCTTTCCTGCCTGTAACTCTGGTGCTCAGCCTTTCATTCTTGAGAGTGTTCTGACAGCAAGAACCCTTTAGCACATCCGTGGATTCCCCCATGACATCTCACACACATGTCATCTTTCTTACAGGAATTCCAATAACTAATTGATTAATTCATTTTGTTAATGAAGAGCTGCACAAAGTCCCTGGAAAATAACTAACACAAAACACATGCACGCGTGTTTTGTGTGTGTGATGCTGGGGATCAGACAGGGCTTTGTGCATACCCGCATATCTCCTTCATTGAGCTATACCCTCAACTCCTCAGTAATGCTAAAGTGCGTAATTTGCACAGGAACAACTGCTTAACAAGGTAGAACAAAGATATCAGAAACAAACCAAGCTATATAGAAATCTCATATACAATAAACTGATAAGGCATATCAATGGGGAAAGAAGGAACTTTTTTTAGGGACCTACCATTTTTTTAAATTTTATTTTATCATTTTTGCATTTACTTACATGTGTATACATTATTTGGGCCACCTCCCCACTCCTCTTCCCCCTCCCCCACCTCTGGGCAGAATGTGTTGTTCTCAAATTTTGTTGAAGAAAAAAACACATAAAATAAAAAGAAAAACAGCATTTTTGCTAGTTTGAGATAAAGATGGCTATACAGAGAGATTCCTTGCACATGTATGTGTATTACAACCCACATTGGTTCATCTCTGCCAGACCTTTGCTACTTTGTGGTCCCCTTTCCATAGTGGTCTCTGCCAGTTTAAGATTACTATATTCACTCCTATACAGTGAGCACATCAACCACATTCATGTTTTTGGTTTCAAAATGGTACTATTTAATAAATGGTGTTGGGACAATTGCTGATCCATTAAAAAAAATTAAATGGATTCTTAATTCACAGCACTCTCTACTAATTCCAGATGGATCAAGGAACTAAATGTGAAAAAAATTCCAAATTTTAAAGTTTGTACAGGACTTCTTTTTTTTTTTTAATTTCCTTTAATATCACAGTCAGGTCCATGTTAGCACTAAGAACAGGTGGTTATATTAATTGGATTTTTCACTGTGAGCTCAGTTATCTTCCTTAAAATTTTATGTTTTGCAGAAAGATTTCCTCTACACACTGTTTAAGAGCCAAATTAGACTTTTATGACTATTCCCCACCTTTTTAAGGTAATACATATTTTCCTACTCTCTTTTTCATAGGATTTTAATTTTTCCTTGATTTTGAAGGGTACAATATATTATATCTATTTATTTGCATCATTCATTTTTGCTTATTGTGTTATATGATTTAGTTTCATTTCTTTCTATGCAATTTCTTCTGCTTTTCACTCAATACAATCTTTTTTTTTTTTTTTTGCCCTAGCTGATTCATAATAAGGTTTACGGCACTTACAACTCAGATTTCTATTTAATGTATTTTCCAAAACTTACACACTTTTATTTTTCACACTAAGTGGAAGACTGCTGATCTGTGAGCAACCGTGTTCTTACCAGACACAGAATCCAGAAAAAAGCCTTGAAAAAATTAATCTTAATGAAAAAATAAATCATAAGCAAGTCAGCTTTTCATCACCGTGAAAAAAATACCTGAGAGAAATCAACTTTTTTGGGGGGGGAGCTTGACCTCAAGGCCATCACCTTGAGCCACTCCACCAGCCCTATTTTTGTGAAGGGTTTTTAGAGATAGGGTCTTGCTATCTATTTGCTGGGGCTGGCTTTGAATCGCAATCCTCCTGATCTCTCTTCTCTGCCTCCTGAGTAGCTAGAATTACAGGCGTGAGCCACTGATGCCCGATGAGAAATCAGCTTGGAGGAGAAAGATTTATGGGCTCATGGTTGCAGAGATTTTATTTATTTATTTATTTTTATTTATTTATTTTTAGAGGACTTTATTTATTTTTTTAGCAAGTATCCTTTTGAAAGTTTGTTTTTCCTTTATTTTTTTTTTATTTTTTTTCTTTTATTATTCATATGTGCATACAAGGCTTGGGTCATTTCTCCCCCCTGCCCCCATCCCCCCCTTACCACTCACTCCGCCCCTTCCCCCTCCCCCCACCCCCTCAATACCCAGCAGAAACTATTTTGCCCTTATTTCTAATTTTGTTGTAGAGAGAGTATAAGCAATAATAGGAAGGAACAAGGGTTTTTGCTGGTTGAGACAAGGATAGCTATACAGGGCATTGACTCACATTGATTTCCTGTGCAAAAAGTTTGTACAGGACTTCTAAATTCAACTTTGACACACAAAAACTTGGAAAGTCATCATCCCCATCCTTTGTTCAGAAAACATGTAACCAAACTGAATATCAGCAACTTTTTTTGGACCTGTTATAGAACTGAAGTCACAGGGAAAACCACCACCTGGAATCTGAAGAGACTGACAAACAGAGATCAGCTTACCTGAAGGCAAGCAGTTAAAGCCATAAACTTAGCAAGAACACTTAAGTGAGCAGGGCATGGTGGTACATACTTGTAATCCCAGCACTTGAGAGGCTGAGGCAGGAGGATCATGAGTTCATAGCCAGCCTGGGCTTTGTGGCAAATTCCAGACCAGTCTGGGCTACACAGTGAGACTTTGTGTCAAAAAAGCAAATACTTAAATGCAGTTGACATATTTTGAAAGCAGAGTATAGATTAAGAATGAAAAAAAAAAAAAAGAATGAAAGCTGGGAGTGGTGATACACACCAGTAATTCCAGCAGTAGGAAGATTGAGGCTGGAGCAGCTCAAGGTCAGCCTGGGCTACTAGTGAAATCTTGTCTCAAAAAGGAAAGGAAGGGAGGAGGGTGGGAGGGGGAGGAAAAAGAATGAGAAACTCCTGAGGGCTACAGTCAAGGGACCTTACACTTTCCTGAGTTGAATGGATGCAAAGAGAAACCTTTGTTTCTAGCAGGAAGAAAGAAAAAAGTAAAGCATTTTCAAATACACTCAAAGCATTCTTCATAACAGAGGCTTACTTAGCAAAGGCAGAAAATTCAGCAAAGCCTTTTTCTATTTGGTGGCAGGGAACTTATGACACTCTACCTTTCCAGTGTCTTGGTCTTACCTAAGTGTCAGGGCGAATGATGGTGGGGGGGGGGCGGTGAAACTAATTAAAATACATTGTAAGCACATACGTAAATGTCACAATGAAATCCCCCTTACAACTTATATATGCTGATAAAAACTGTAATCATTAAAGTATTGAAATCTAGAATTCTATATTCATATATGAAAGTGACAGGGAAATAAAGAAGAAGGAAATTAATTTCCAACAGAGTTTTTTAAAGTACAGTTGACCTCTGAACAACCCAGGTTTGAACAGAAAGAGTCCATTTATACATGAATTTTTTGGACATTTACAACAATTTGAAAAAAATTTGAAGATGAGCCAGATAACCTAGAAATACCAAAAATTTTTTAAAGTTAGATGTTGCTGATAGTTTGGGTCTTAAGTGTCCCCCAAAGGCTTAGTGCTCAGCTTGGTGCTATGGAGAGATTGTGGCATCGTTGGGAGGTGGGGCCTAGTGGAAAGTGTTATAGGTCACTGGGGGTGTGACCTTCAAAGGCATAATGGGACCCCAGTCCTTCTGTCTTCCTCTCTCATCTTTTGTGCCCATGAGGTGAACAGTTTTGCCCCACCAGGAGCTCCTGTCATGATATGCCACCACAAGCTCAGAGCAATGGGGTTAATTCATCCTGACCTGCAACCTCCAAATGTATGAACCAAAACAAACCTCTCTCTCTCTCTCTCTCTCTCTCTCTTTCCCTCTCAAAAAATAAAAAAGGAGAAAGAATGTGAACTGAGAGACAAATGGGGATGCAAGGTGCACAACCTGAGGAAAAACACTAGTCAAATATTTTTGTGATTCTAACTGACTGTGACAATTTAGGATGGGGTCAATGGTAAATTAGGATGGGTTGTTAAACAAATTGTAACTAGAAAAGCACCAGACAAAAATAATAAGGAAGATAGAAGAGGAGAATTTAGATCAAAGTGCCCTTTTTGTTGTTGCTTTTGTTTGTTTACTGGTCTTTGAACTCAAGGCCTATGCACTTGCTAGGCAGATGCTCTACCACTTGAGCCACACTTCCAGCTCTTTTCACTCTAGTTATTTTGGAGATAGGGTTTCACTTTTTTTGCCCAGGCCAGCCAACCACAGTCTTCCTATTTTATGCTTTTTAACAGCTCCCGGATAACAGGCACTCACCACCACACCCAGTTTTTTTCATTGAGATGGGGTCTCGAACTTTTTGCCCCAGCTCACCTCCAGCTGTGATCGTCTCCATATCAACCTCATAAGTAGTTAGGATTACAGACATCAGTCACTGGCACCTGGCTCAACTTTTGTATTTTTTGAAGACTGAGATATTGATTAGCCATAGACTGTTTTTTTTTAAATTGGTGGGGGTTGGGGGGATGGGCAAGGTAACAGTACTGGGGTTTGAACTCAGGGCCACATATTTGCTATGCAAGAATTCTACCACTTGAGCCATATCCCCAGGCCTTTCAGCTTTAGCTGATTTTCAGATAGAGTCTTATGTTTTTGCCCAGGGCCAGCCTGTGACTGCCATCCTTCTGCCTATGCCTCCCATATAGTTGGAATTTCAGATGCACATCACTACATCTGGCCCTTAACTGTAGGCTTCTTAGGTGAAGCATTTAGGCTATTTTAAGACAGTCATTAAAGAATGAAAATAAAAGTTTATGGTTGCCAAGTCCGTACAATGGGGGAAAAGTTGACCTAAAACAATAGAGAGCTAAGAATTTGCCTTAAGCTCAGAAGAGACTTTGAATGTGGGCTTCTGAACACTGTAGGAAGTGTTAAGACTATGGAGAACCCTGGAGCTAGACTAAATGCATTTTGCATTGTGAGATGTCCCTTTGGGGGCCAGAGATGGAATGATATAGTTTGAATATGGAAATGCCCCCCCTATGCACAGGCTCATGTGTTTAAGGATTGGTACCCAGCTGGTGACACTATTTTAAAAGGTTCTGGAAACTTTAGGAGGTGGGCCTCATTGGAGGAAGTAGTCACTGGGGCGTTACTTTGAAGATTATGCATAGTCCCCAGTAACTTCCTCAGCTCTCTACTTCTGTAGCTCCTGTCCACCATGAGCTGCAGCCTTTGCCGTGATGTTCTACCTCACCATGGGCCCAGAATCAATGCAGCCAAGGACTATGGACTGAAACTTCTAAAACCATGAGCTAAAATAATCTTTTCTCCTCTTAAACTGTTCTCTTGCTGGGGTGTGGTTAAGTGATAGAGCACCTACCTAGAAAGTGTGAGGCTCTGAGTTCAAACCTCTGTACCACCAAAAAAAAATTGTTACCATGAGTGTTTCGGTCACAGCAATGCAAAAGGAATTAACAGAACATCTATACTGAAGACAATTGTCTGTAGCTTTCGGTGCAGCTGTGTGTGGCCGTGTATTTACAATGCGGTCAATGATATGCAACAGGAAATAATATGCACAGATCCAGGACAATTCCATCCCTTTGCTCCCTCCTACTGGCTGGGAAGTGGGCATGACAGCTGGAGAAAGAGCGACCCTTTTAGACCATACCATGATGTTGATAACAGATACCACCCAGTCAGAAAGCCTGTATCTGATAATGCCAGATGCCATCCCAGCCCTACACCACCTATCATCAGTATATGGATCAGAAAAATATTAGCCACTTGAAGCCAAATCTAATGAAATTAATATGCTTATTTATCTTTGTCCTTTTAAAATGTGTTTGACTCTTTTATTATATATTTCTCCTAAGAAACTTCAAAGTAATTTTAGGACTAACTTAATCTCTATCTAAACAAGAAAAAAGTAATGCCTTAAAATGTGCCCAATGACTAGAAGACAGGTTGCTGTTTAATATGTCTTTGAACCCAACTATAATATTCTATGTGTGCTCTTCCTCCTCTCTGTTTCAATATAATTTTACTCTAACCCCATATTTCTTACAGTATGGGAGGCGACATTGTCAGTGAGGTAAAGAACAAGAGATGTTTATTCACTACATGTGTTGAAATAGATAAATAAAAACTCACTGGGGTTGGGGGCATAGCTCAGTGGTAGAGCACTTGCCTTACATGCATGAAGCCCTGGCTTCAATCCCCAGCACTGCCAAAATAAGGAGGAGAAAAGCTATCATCAAGAGCAATCACAAATACATGTTATGGGGAAACCACAGTGTTATGGCAATTCTAGTTCAGGGTAAGGTTTGCACAAAAAAAAAATTTGAGATAGGAACTAGATCTTTTTGTGGTGCTGGGATTTGGACTCAGGGTCTACACCATGAACCACTCCACCAGCCCTTTTTTGTGATGGGTTTTTTCAAGATAGGGTCTAGAGAACTATTTGCAGGGGCTGGCTTTGAGCCTAGATCCTCCTGATCTCTGCCTCCTGAGTAGCTAGGGTTACAGATGTGAGCTATCAGCACCTGGCTAGGTCTTAAAGACAAGAAGTAATTCACAGAGTAGAAAAAGAAAGAAGTATTCTAGGAAGAAAAGATTGTTGAATCTGAGAGACAGAAGCCAAGCCAGACAAAGCATAAGGAGAAAGGAAAAGTTGCATTAGAGTTGGTTCAGAATTATCCTGCACAGTACAGTTCACACCACATGGTAAGATATCGTGTAAAACATTCAGTTGACTTAAGATGAGTTGAATATTATGGCAGCATATAAAAGATTTACAAAGGCTTTTTTGGCAGAACTGGGTTTGAACTTGAGCTACATCTTTAGTCCCTTTTGATTTTTAGTTTATTTTTCAGATAAGACCTCACGCTTTCACTTGGGACCATCCTTGAACCTCCTATCTCTACTCCTGAGTAGCTGGGATTATAGACATATGCTAACATGTGTGGCCACAAAGGCCCTTTCACATGGAAAATTCTAGTGGCATAATTTTAAGTGAAAATGTCAGAAATTTGAATTGTAATATTCAGTATAATTTTAGTTCTGGCAAATTGTAATGCTCTGAAAGAAGAGAGCTTTCTTTGAATTAGACATCATTGAAAATTGAATCATATGCTTACAATTGCTCCTGTCTGTTCATTGGAAGACTTTTATACACACACACACACACACACATATGCATGCTAACTTTTGGCTCAAAAATGTCAACTCTTGCTCTCCCTCTACTACTCAGGCTCCACAGGACATGAGCACACTGTAATACAACTTCTGGCCCTGCCACAGTTAGTCAGAATACAAGATAGGTCAGCAGAAAGCAGTATTTCTGAAGAGCTTAGATGTAAAACCCTTGCCTGGCATGCCTAGCTCTGGGTTCGATCCCCAACCCCAAAACAAAAACCTACACCCTGAGCTCTTAACTACTAAGCCATATATGATGCATAACAGCAAAGAAAGCAGGATTCCTGGATGTCATACCCACAGAAGTGACCTGAGTCACTTAAATGTACCCTACTGAGCTCAAATTAAATGTATACACAACTCAGTTTCCTTAGCCAGATTCCGCCAAAATACCTGCTGCCACTTCATCACCTCCTGGTGTGAGAAGAAGTGAGGTGGATGGATGTCTGAGTGAGAAAAGACAGTGGTCTTAGGAATTTTGCTTTTACAAAGTTTACAGAAACATGTGACTGTGTTAACATGTTGCTACTGCCTCTCCCAGACAGGGAAGGGATTTCTGCACACTAGGGGAGGAATCCTGTAGTTAGTGATCTATGACCTTCACAGTAAATATGTCTTTGCACTGATTAAAATCAAAACAAAACACAGCTACTCAAGCAATGGAAATCAGGAGGATCTCAGTTTGAGGCCAGTCAGGGTAAAAAGTTAACAAACACCTCATGTCCACCAATAAGCTGCATATGACGTGTGTCATGTGTCTGTCACACCATCTATACAGGAGGTGTAAAGAGGAAGATGGCAATCCAGGCCAGCCTGAGCAAAAATGTGAGAGCTTATTCAAAAAAAACTAAAGCAAAAAGGGCTGGTGGAGTGGCTCAAGTGGTAGAGAGCCTGCCTAATGAGTGTGAAGCCCTGATTCAAACCCTAATACTGCCAAAAAAAAATCAAAACAAAATGACAGAACTAATGCACAGAAAAAGACCAAAAAACATATTTGAAATATTAACAAGTACTGCCAATGTTTATATTTAGGTGACATAACTGTAGATGGCTTTTATTTTTTCTGACAATTTTCTACATCATCAAAATTCTTTAGATGGCTATCTTTTGCTTTAACATTACAGTTACTGTAAGTAGTTTCTTCCTCTGAGGTTTTGTTTCATTCCATGAGCTGATAATGTTTTTATTTAATTTTATCCAGATAAGAATTATAGAAGATGTTTTAATTCTCAAGAAATCTCAGCCCTTAATAAAATGTTGTTTTTCTGGGGAGTGGCTCAAGCTGTAAGAGTGCCTGCCTAGCAAGCATGAGACCCTGAGTTCAAACCCCAGTGCCATAATAAATAAATAAATGTCATTTTTAGCCTTTTGAATTCTTTGTCCATAGTAATAACTAAGTCAAATTTCCCTAAAACACTACATAGTTGCATATGTGAAGTTGCAAT
This sequence comes from Castor canadensis, assembly GCF_047511655.1. Classification (NCBI taxonomy): domain Eukaryota; kingdom Metazoa; phylum Chordata; class Mammalia; order Rodentia; family Castoridae; genus Castor; species Castor canadensis. Next base: position 91,447,222 of record NC_133398.1, read on the forward strand.
GCTTACAACTTTGGTGATAACCAGTAATATAGATAAGACTTTTGAAGATTGCAATAACTATCACTGATTATGAAATAAATTTATACGTGAACTTACTCCTCTGATGTGTAAAATGTTTCCGAGAGGCAAAAGTACTCTCAAGTTTTCTTTCATGAAGCATAATCATATGCATGATACTAAATGCACCAAAGTGTTCATGGATGAATCCAAGAATAATTGCATTTAAACTTAGAATGAGTTTGAGGAAAAAGGTTTTGCTTAAACAGTATAAAAATGCCATACACAATATATTAGTAAGATCCACAAGTGCCTACCACTGTCATCATTAGTCAATAAGATTAAAACAAATTTCTCAAACTAGCATGATTCTTTCAAAGGTTTCAATAAATACAGTATGAAAAAAATTCTCCTCAAAATATTCAGTAAAAACTGTGTTAAGTGTGTGTGTGTGTGTGTGTGTGTGTGTGTGTTATGGAGAGAGAAAGGCTTTGTTAGTGTTTTTACTTGACTACTGACTTTAATGGGTAAATAAGTGTTATAAATTTGTCAAGAACATTTTGAGGATCATGATTTGGAAAACCACTAAGATTCTGATGTTTGCTTTTGTATGTGTATTCTATGAAGTGTGAATATAGAAGCACTGAAAATATTTGTCATCTGTCAATACTGAAAACTGAACTACTAGGGAACTGGTTTACCTTGCTTGAGAGCAAACTCCATAACTCAATTTTTAGCATAATTCAATGTGGAACATTGATTTCAACATAAGGGAAAAAAATCACCCACCCTAGGTTAGTCAATATGGAGACCTGTTTAAAGAAAAAGAAAAGGAAGGGAGGAAGAGAGGAAAGAAGGGAAGTATGGAGGGAGGGAGGAAGAAGAGGAAAAAAGGAAGAAGAGGAAAGAAAGGAAAAAGAGAAAAAGATGTGAACGAGCATTAATAAAATATTCAAGATAAAATTATAAGGTGAATTTACAAATATATTCAGTCAAATACATGTCTACCAGTTACCTGCACCTTTTCAGTAAAAATCAAAATCTTTCTAAAGGCACACAGAGACAAAGGAAAGAATTTCTCATTTATTTTTCTCCAAGTTCTTGCTAGAAATCAGTAGAGTAAATGCTGCATTCCCAGTCTGCCACATTGCTCAATAACACAGAATACTGCAAACAGCATCAATGTAATGCTCAAGAAAACATGATGACATTCTCAAACGAAAAGAGAAAAGCAATTCCTCATTCCCATGGGCAGCCGTGAGGTGCAGAGAATACCAGACTTCAAGACGGAATGTGACACTAGATAGATGAAAGGTAAAAATGGGAAACACTTGGCTGGCAGAATAGTTCTCGAAAGGCAAACAAACACCAGATAGAGTAGCAAAGACTCGAAATCCCAATGGCAAGTGGACATTGCACGTTTGAAAGATGGAAAACACACAAGTGCCCCCAGTAGAAACCACTTATGATTTTCAAAATAACAGTTAGATATCCTTTTCAAAATAATGCTTCTGGAGTAGAAGCCATTTATCTCTCTAGGTTGTACATAAAATGACTTACAGACAGACTTTGCCACCTGTCCTGAAATCTGCTGTCTGTCTGGAACCTGTTCAACTCCAAGCCTAAGACTTCCCATTAGTGGCCACTTTTTTTTTGGACTAATTATTATTTGAACTTTGAAAATTCAGTTTCAAAATTATCACCTATATTTGTAATAAAAATATCAATGTCCTATTTTAAATAATTTCATATAGTATGATCCAGTGATGTGTTGGAGACAACTGTGCATCTTCCCAACTTCATGTTCAGTGATGCTAATGCAACGTTAGCTTGGAATCAGCCATAGTGCAACTATTCACCCTACTGACATCAGCAAACACCACAGATCCTTCAGAGAGCTAAAGGCATTTACCAGCACAACTCTGGTCATGTCTGTTAGTATTCTGCAATTCTCTTGATTGCTATTATAGCTTGCATTAAAATATTGAGGCTCTTCTGATGTCTCTGTGCACTTTGGTTTTCGAATATAATGTGGAGGGATGAAGTTATGTTAATAGATCTGGGCTCTCTCCAGAGTCCTGATAGAGGGACACCAAAAAGGTCATGTCTAAAACACATAGTATAATCTAGTGCAAGAAATGCCAGACTTTCCTGACCAGAGACCACATGCCAGAGGAATCCTGGCTATAAGTCCAGGGATAGAAAAGGCAAAACTCCACAACAATACATAACAACTGGGTGTTTTGGCAAGAATTCTCCAAGTGTCACTGGTAAATTCTAACACTGTGCTTACCATAGCTTATAAGAACTACTTAGCAAGGTTATTGGCAAGCCTAGCCACAGGGGGAGGGAGTTTTGATTTGGCTTATGTGCATCACGTACCAAAGGGGAGAACAGGGGCAGAAATGCAACGTGCCCTCTACTTGCCAGCCATAGAGCTGCAGTCACCTGGCCTTTGGTTTTAACTTTGATGAAGGTGTATTGTGTGCTAATGATTGCCCTAATGGCAAAGAACCCTTAGCTACAGGTAAAAAATTTAAAGCTGCAGATGTGGGAGTCATTGAAACACAGCCATGCATCATACAACATTCAATCAAGGACAGACAGTTAGCCCCGTAAGACTGACTTGCCTAGTGACTTGGTAAGCACACTCCATAATGTTGGCACAACGGTGAAATTACCTCATGATGTATTTCTCAGATTGTGTTCCCATCATTAAACAATGCATGATCTTATAAGAACAAGGAACAACAGCAAAATATTTGCACTTTTGATGTGGGAGCTTCTCTTAAGATCCCTAGGGACCACTTAGGATGCTTTAAAAATTGTTCCAGATAAATCCACCCAGACTGTTCTGTAACTTCAAACTCTGACACACATCTGCTACTCTAAATACATAATAATGATACATTAAAATACAAAAGTAACCAGATTTCAACACAAGAGGACTCTGTCTGTGGGCCAAAACCAGAAGTGACATACAGAAAGCAGAACTGGAGCCCTGGTAAAGGAGTGGGCAGAAGGGCAAGCAGAAAGGGAATGGGTGTACAGAAAAAGTGGCATGGACGGAAGGTACCCCAGCATGGCCTCAGTCCATATTTGAGGGTAGCATAATCTGAGGCCGGCTAGATTTAGGAAAAGTTCGAGACTCTTAGAACATATATGAGTTGATACTGGATTTCAGGTTAAACATTCTTCTCTTTCTGTGAACCTTCTTTTCAATTGCAAATATGTGTAGGTTATTCACACCCTGGTGATATAGGAGGACAACTCAAACTGTCCCCACCTACTTCAGAGACCATCCTTGCTCCTTCCCACGAATCGATTATTGGTGGTTAGGAGTCACCAGATTCTTCCCTTCCTATAGGTTAGTGAAGGTTTTAAGAACACTTGGAAAGAGACTCTGTTTTTGCCTCTGGCTTCCACTTGACCCTACCATGACCTTTTGTAACTCCTCTCCTTAATCTTCAACAAACTCTATCACCTCCCTTACTAGACTGTGTCCTGCCTGGATGCTTCCACATGGGACACAAGAATCTGAGAATCTTCTGATTAGAGACCGCACCAGCCGACAGCCGGATGGGTGGCGAAGGAGAGAGATAGCATAACAGGTACAAACAAAACTGTGCACAAAATAGTAAGATGGGGACATCACTAAACTGTCCCAGTATCTGGAGGGTTCTGTCACCTCTAGCAGGAAGATAGAAGCATGACATTAATGCCATACTGTTAGAAAACAATATTGTTATATATGCATGTTAAAATGCCAAAGGTAATCACTAGAAGAACAGAAATGTATCCTTCCAGCTGGCAAACTGGCGGAGGAAGAAAGGGAAATAGAGAAATTGTATTAGTTCAGCCTATTGAAAGGTAGAGAAAAAGAAAAAAGGAAGAAAGTAAAAGAGTATGAAACAGTACAAAATAAATGACAAAAAAAATAAGTCCAGCCTCAGCAGTGCGCACAATTAAACCCTCTGTTAAAAGACAGCACTTGTCTGGGTGCATTAATATTAAAAGCCTGTCATAACATAAGATGACAGGAAAACAATAAAGAGCATGCAAGTATCTAACCAAAAACAAGGCGAATAGACTTTACAAGGGGAAAGGTATTAAGACGAGTAAGGAGGAACTTCATACAACAGTAACTAGAATAACCTAATGAGAAAATACAAAAATCATCAATCTGTATGCAACTATCACGTAGCCCAAAATACATAATGTACGGCTAGTGAAGTGATTAGAAGGGTCTGGCAGATATACAGTGATGGTGAGCAATCTTAGATCAAGCACCCCAAAGGTAAGAAAAGACACAAATTTGTACAAGAGAATTAGCAAGATTGAGCTAATTGCTATATAAGCGTGCACTGGCAGGCATCCACGCTCCATCAAGTAGCCAAGGAGTATTTAGAGAAGCATCCCATGTTCTAGTGACAGGAATTCTTGACACATTCAAACAGAGGTCATGTAAGCCATGTTCTCCTATGATAAGGCAATACAACTCCAAGGAAATTAAAAAATAATTTGAAACAGAAAAAGAAAAATAGGCCCATGCACTTATCAGATGTGGATGTTTGAATTTCAGGTCTAACGTGTCTGCAGAGCGAGCTTATGAAATTCACTCAACCTCTGGGAGCTTTGGTTTCTTGCTATGTCACATGGTGTCATCATACCTCTGTCAGAAAGTTTCCATGCAGATTAAGTGGGGAAATAGCTGTAAAGTCACCAAGCACGGTACCTGACAGAAAACTAAATGCTGCTTTTAGTCCTTCCTTATAATGTGTTCAATAAACATTTGTTGAACTAATAAATGCATATCAAGTAGAGGTAATTACACAGTCTTTTCAAATGGAACATAGAATATAATTTAATTAATAAATAATATACTATTTCAAACACAGATAAGAAAACCTCATGGTAATGGGGTTTTAGGGGGGTTACTCCATTTTATTAGGATATATTTGTGTACAAGGGGGATTCATTGTGACAATTCCAAATAGCTTTATATTGTACATTGGTTAGATCACCCCACCATCTCCTTACACCCCTCCAACTCCCTCTTGGCCCCACTTAAAGTAATTGCGAGAGGTATATTATTCTATTTTGTATATGTATATGAAGCCCATCAACCATATTCCCTCACCTTCATCTCCTCCATTCACCCTCCCCCTTCCACAAGTACCCCCACACACAGTGTACCTATTTTATAGTCCTGTTTTTCACTGTTAATTCCAAAGTCAATGCTCAAAAGGGTTTCTCAAAGTCTCCCCACTGAGTGTAAAGTTCAACCTCTTTGGTAATGGAGTTTGAATGCAGGTCCTTGGCCTTGGCTCTTACCACTTAAGCCATGCCCCGAGTAATCCCCTTTTTTTTTTTTGCTCAGGGCTGGCCTGGACCATGGTTCTCCTAATCTCAACCCTCCTGACTACGTGGGATGGCTGCCATGAGCCACCACACCAGGCCCAAATGTGCACATTTTATGTTTTTAATCATCCTCTGATTCAAAAAGAAAGAGAAGATCTTGTGAGGGCCTATGGGAAATCTAATGCCTCATGCCATTTGTGCCTCTCATGTTGTTTTTTATGATAGGTTTCAACCATTAGGTAATTCTGTCCAAATAAAAGAGACCTTGCTCACAAAGGAGGGCGATGCCTGGCATTTCACAATGAGCAGTGCAGAGAAAGCCCAGTGTCAGATGGGACGCAACAAAATTCAGTGAGTGCAAGTCAGCCAGATCTAAGGGAGAATGTGCTGACAATGAGGACTGCCACCCTATCTCTTCAGGCAGGGCATCTTGATCTGGATGCAGTCTGTGCAAATGGAGTTAATGAGGTGTGTGCAGCGCTGTGGCACAGGCAGCCTCATCCTCTCTCCTCCTGCCTGCTCATCCTGGAAGGCTCCCAGCATGTGCTGTATTTCCATGTCTCTGAAGGAAGGTTTCTGCTCTCTGCATTTTTCACAAGGGCCAAAGGCTTTCCAATTCAACGTCAAATGGAACATGACCTTCTCAAAGCCTACAGTGAGACTTGGTTAAAAAGGAAAACTTCCAAATTCCAGAGAAAAATGACATTGGGGACAAGGCTGACAAGAAAAGATGTTTGACAATTGGAGAATTCAGCACTGCCATTGCCAAAATCACACACAGTTCATGAGCTAGGAATGCTGAGAATTCACCTGAAGGATACAATATCCTGGTCCTTGCAACCCCACTAAAAGTACTAAGTATTTGTAAAGCATCAGAAAACATGGCTTTATTTTGAGGAAAAAGAGGACTGACTTGATTGGTCCTACATCAAATTAAATTTCAGATACACTGAATAATATGATATAACATTAATATTAGTAAGTGCTTTTATATTCTCAATGTGGAGGTGACCTTCATGAAATCAAATGCAAAACAAAAGGGAAAGACCAAAGTAAAGTAGACTCATAGCCGGGATACTTCAAGAAACTCCATTGAACATTGACATTGGAGTTAATAATGAAAAACAGGAGTATAAAATAGGCACAGTGTGGGGGAGTACTTGTGGGAAGGGGAAGGGTATATGGAGGAAATGAAGGTGGGGGAATGTGAATATGGTCGATGGGTATCATGTACTTGTATGAAATAGAACAATGAACTCTCTTGCAATTGCTTTAAGTGGGGTAGGGAGAGGATTAAGGGTGAGAGATGGTGGGAGTGATCTAACCAATGTACAATATAAGCCTATTTGGAATTGTCTGTCACAATGAATCCCCTCTGAACAATAAATGTATCCTAATAAAAATGGGGAAAAAACAAATAAATACATACATACATACATACATAGAACTCTAAGCATTTTTGTGGTTAGAAAAATCATACATACTGTCAAAAACAAATAAAGAGAGAAAAAGTTTCCACATCTATGAATTTGTATTTTAATATATAAAAAACACTTGTAATCAAAATTAAAAGAAAAACAGACACTAGGCATGGTCCATCCCTTCCCAAGTATGACTTCAATTCTAAACAAGGAACTGCAAATTAAAACAATGAATGTCATTGTATTATTCCTATTTTTATTTTACTTGTCACATTGGTAAAAACTCAAGTGAGTGAGTAGTCATTGTATTGCAGTCATTGTTGCTTTCTGGGTGATGAGAGCTAGACTATAGGCATGAGCCACTGGGTACTGGGCCAAAAGAACTTTCATCACTGTGAAAAGTGATGGGGTGGGAAATTGACATGGTGCATTTAAATTCTTAAAAACCAACAGACATTTTGATCAAAGAATTTCACCTCCAGGAACTTATGTTTGTGGTAGCAATAAATCAGACAGCCTAAACGCCATTCCACAACATAAGTTTAAAGTGCAAAACACACACAATCACTTTGAGGCAGACAAGAACTAAGAAAAGTTCAGTACTCTTAGAACATATATGACTTAATATTGTATCTCAGGTTGAACGTTCTTCTCTTTCTCTGAGCCTTCTTTTCAATTGCAAATGTGTGTAGGTTATTCCAACTGGCCCAGGGGCCACTCATACCCCTTCCCTCATTTCTTATTTGTGGTTAGAAATGACCAGATTCTTCTCTTCCCGTAGGCTAGAGTAAGTTTTAAAAGCATTGGGAAAAGAGAGAGACTCTGCTTCCAGCTTCCACCTGATCCCATCATGTCCCCTTTTGTAATTTCCTTCCCTAACTTGTAATAAACTCCATTATGCTCACATATCCTGCCATGGATTCTTCCACGTGGGACACGAGAATTTGGAACTCTTCTGATCAGAGACTGTATCACTGCCTGTAAAAACTTTGTGATGATCAAAACTGAGGACTGAACTCTTATCTATTGAACTGAGAAAATGTCTACACCATAGTTGATAGAGTAATAATGTCACCATTTTGTGAATCAGTGGCAAAATGGCAGCCCCACCCCTTAACAGAAATTCCCATTCTCTAAGGCAGCCCCACCCCTACCAGAGACTACTGCACATGCGCTAACTTCCTTAACCTTGCCTTTCTATGAAAGCCACGCCTGGCCCAGAGTCTGTGCTGCGCCATCTTTCCCTGGCCAGCCTGGTGGTTCAAGCCTGCCATTAAACTTTGTTCTTGGATGTGAGACTTCTCTCATGAGCTTTCTTTGTGAGTGGCATTTTTCCTAACATTTTGGTACTGTGACTCACATCGGGTGCACTCCCAGCACTGACCTTGCTCTCCTGGCCTCCCCCACTGCATCCCACTCTCTCTCTCTCTCTCTCTCTCTCAACTCCCATTCCCTTCCTCTGGGATCTGATCTGCTTTCCCAGAACCGCTGATCCTAGAAAGCACGGCTCCCTCACTTGCTCACAGGGAATTTCCTCCGCCCCAACATGCCTCCAATTGCTATCTACCACTGGCCACTCCTGCCTCAAGGTCCCCTCTTGGTGAGTCCTTCTCACATGCAGAGCCATGATCTCTTTCTCATTTCCTCGAAATCCTAGCACTTGGTCCCAGCTCACTCCCATCCCTGGGAACTGGGTTCTCTAGGACTGTGGACCCCCCGTGATGAAGATGTTCCTCCCAGGTATTCCACATCTACTCTCTCCTGAGGAATTGATATTTCGGGGATGCCCACCATATCTCTCCTCAGGTCAGGCCTCACTATGGAGATTGGGCCACCCCAAATTCCTTCAGACTCCCCATTGGGATGTCTCCTGTCCAACCTTGGGCCCCTCCACCTAACGCCTGATCTTAAGCTACAAAAGCTCATTTTTCTCTGTAATCAGGCATGGCCCCAATACCCATTAGACAATGCCTCCAAATGGCCACTTAATGGCACTTTCAATCCCAATATTTTACAATTTCTGTGAGCGTGCTGGTAAATGGAAGGAAATACCCTATGCCCAATCCTTTTCCTATCTCCACATCAAACCCTCCCTCTGTACTTCCTGTTTCCCTGTGCAGGTTCTATTAGCCTCTAAACCAGCTTCTAAACAAACCAAATCCTCTCCTGAACCTCCTCCTTCCCCATGTAAACAGACTTCTTGTGCTGCTCATGCTGCCTGTCTCTTCCTATCTTCCTGAGAGACTTTCCCATCATGGTGTCAAGCCACTCCTTGCCAACTCTGGCATCAAGGCAATTCCAGCTCTGGGAAAGCTCATGCTCCCTCCCTGTGGGCTGAGACCAAGCCCGGGGTTTATTCAGTGACTGGAGAGTGGAGGTTTCTTGTTGCTAAAAGTGTTCCAGTACCAGTCAATGGGAGCAACATAGAGGCACAGATTATGGCTAATCCCTCAGGCATGTGTCATGCCTCCAGGCTCTGCCTTCCCCTCCCTTACCTAAGATGTCAGGACACCTTTTCTGCTTCCTCCATGGTCTCGCCACATGTCCTTTGTCTCTGTCTACCTTCCCCTCCCTAGACTTACTGGGACCCTACCTCCCATGAAAAACTTGTAGCATGGTACCTTATGGCTTAAGTTATTCCAACTAGTTTGCCAGGCCTCTCAGTCTAAAGTGACATTAAATCAGCTGCTAGGCAAAAGTGCTTACAATAAAAAAAAAAAAAAACTGCAGTGACTACACTAATGCCCTAACTCCACCCCCACAAGGGGAGGAGGGAAAGCAAATAGTCATGCTTGTGCTCAGCGGGAATGCCTGCTGTAGCTAAGAGAATCCATAGGCCAACCCAACACACATCCTAGGCCACCAGCCACACACGGCGGTGGCTGCGGCCTGCCGCCACTTCCCCTAGAATAAATGCAGGCAGAGTACACAGGAAGCGGGGAGAGGCCACAGGCCGCAGGATCAGGCCTAGATAGTCAGGCTCGCTTGTCCCAAGTTTGTGTGGAGGGAGTGGTGCCTTGCACAAGCCCTGCTCCTAACCCCACCTCACACCTCAGGGCACCAGACCCTGCCCTTGTAAGCCAATTGTTAGCTCAAGGTTATAGTCCCAGAGATCACAAAATGGTCAGTATGGTACTGTTACTGGCTCAGGATGCCCTCTGAATGCCCTTCTCTAACTTTACAGATAATTTATTCCTTTGTTTAAAAGGTAGCCTTTATTAAAGAGGCTGCCTGCTGTTAGCTAAAAGACAGGATTTCCATCTAGCATTTTGTTCTTTCTAGATGGGACCTACACCTTCCAGTCTTCTGGCTTGTAGATGTTGGAAGCTTTGTACTGAGGCCTGGCCTCAGTATGCCTTGGGTGACCAAGAGAAGTGGCCTTCACAGGGTTCCTTAAATTACAATACCATACTCCAATTAGACCTTTTCTGTAAAAGGGAAAAAAGTGAACTGAGGTCCCCTCAACAAACTTTCTTTCATCTCAGATTGGCTCCACAATTGCCATTTAGATACTCAAACGCTGACGGTTCTTTGTAAGTCACAGGATAAACATGGAAAGGAGGACCAGAAAAGTCCCTTATCAATGACAAGGCCCCACCCCTACTGCTCCACCCTCTGCCCTACCTTCTAAGCCACCCCAATATTCAGAACCTCCTAATGGGTGCTTCCCCCTTCAACAGGTAATGGTAGGAAGAGGGCGAGTCTATGTCCCCTTCCAGCTATCAGATCTAAGGGAAATTTAAAAACATCTGGATAGCTATCCTGATGCCCAGACAAATACATTCAAGCCTTTATCTCTGTGATCCAAACCTTTCAATTGACATTAAAGGATATTATGCTTCTAATAGACCAGACTCTTGTCTCATTAGAAAAGCAATGGGTTCTGGCCCAGGCCACTCAGGTTGGAAATGATTACCATTTACAATAAGCCCCAATACTAGTGGCACCTGGAAATGAGGGAATAAATGTGTCTACCTCCAGGGGCACAGGCAGTCCTCTTGACAGATCCACACCAAAAGGGGCTGGTGATATGGCTCGAGCAGTAGAGTGCCACTTTGCAGGCATAAAGTCCTGGGTTCAAGCCCCAGTACAGTCAAAGGAAAGAGAAAAAAAGATTTGGGGATAAGGATGTAGCTCAGTGGGAGAGTGTCTACCCAGCATATGCAAGGTTCTGGGTTCAATTCCCCAGCATTGCTAAATCAAAACAAAAAAATAGTAAGGAAGATAAGTGGCATTAATATCACTTCAGCCATCTAGTTTAACCTAGACCAGATCCCTCATTCTTCAAGTGAGGAAACTGAGGCCCAGAACGGTTCAGAGACCTGCTCTCCAGAGTGTCAGGTGTCAATGTAAAATAACAACTTTACTTTACAGCAACACACTGAAGAAAATCCCCTTACCTTTCTGCAGCATCTTAAGGATGCTATCAGAAAGCATACCACATTGGATCCAGAGTCACAGGTAAGAGAGATTCTCCTCAAAGATAAATTTCTAACAGTCAGCCCAAGATATCTGTAGAAAACTCAGTCTGTGGCTGAAGGAGAAAAGTCATTGGATCAACTAATACAACTAGCCATGTCTGTATACTATAACTGGGACATTACTAACAGAGAGAAACATAAGAGACATCATGACCTCATTCCTGCCCCCACCCAACTGGGGCTGCATCCTGAACTTCCTACCATGGTGGACAGGAGGGGCACTTCTGCAGAGGATGCTCAAAAGGGGGGACAGCACAGGAGACAGCCCCAACCCCAACCAGGACCCTGACCTCTCTGCAAAGGTAACCACTGGAGGTCTAAGTGCCCCCGCCTCCAGATAGAAAGTGAGGTGCCACCTCCTATGGATTGATGGATCCTGGCCTCCTGTCCACACTCCACTTCTTGGCATCAATGTTGAGGAGCCTCGTGGTAGCCATTATGGCAGAAAAACAAAAGATCATTTTCCAGCTAGACAGTGGAGCTCATTTCACTGTTTTACCTTTCTCTCCCAGTCCCTAGTCCAATGACAAAGTTAACATTTGGGGCAAATCTGGCCAGCCCCTACAGCACTATTTTACCCAGCCTCTGGCTTGCTCTTTGGGAGACCTCCTCTTCTGTCATTTTTTCCTCATAGTTCCTGAAACTCCAGTGCCCCTGCTGGGATGGGATTTACTATCTCAACTAAAAGCTCAAGTTCTCCTCCCCCCAGGCAGCTATCTCTGCTTCCCCCTCTTCAGGAACAAATAGATTCCACAGTGTGGACTGATGAGATGAGTGCAGGGCGAGCCAGGCTGGCCCTCCCTATTCAAATAAAACTCAAAGATCCCTCACAGTTTCCACACCCAAAACAATATCTCCTCAAGCCTGAGGGATGATGAGGCCTTAAGCCTATCATAAATTTCTTAAAACAACAAGGGCTACTAATTATTTGCTCTAGCCCCTATAATAAATTCAAAATTCTTATAAAAGTTAATTTTAAAATACAAGTTACAAAGTAAACAACTGGGAAGTATATAGATAGGTAGTGAATGTATTTTTTGAGAAGTTAAAGGAAAAAGGAATGTTTTTGGATGAGAAAGGATTTTGTAAAGAAGGGTTTGTCCTAAAGATTGTTTCAACTAGGAGGAATAAGGACAAGCCATCAAAGGGTTTAGTATATTATATAAAGATCTGAGTAAGTTTTAAAAGTGTATAATAAAAAGCTTCAGTGTGTAATAAAGTTAAAGTTGACTATAATCTAAGAGTTGCCTAAAAGATTTTTAGGGTCATGTCAAACTAAAATCAAATTCTCTGTGTCTATAAAATAACAAGGTTATCTTAATATTGCTCTGCTCTGAGTAACATCTAAAAAAACCATTACAGAGAAAGATTTTATCAAAGAAATTATCTGTTTTCTGCTGATCTTGTCAAGCTTTAAGTACTACTAAATCAGAGTTCATTTACATATTTGCTTATGTGTCTTAAATGACTACCTTGTAACAGTGTTGTGTCTATAATTTATCTAAATATGGTACAAACATTTACAAAGTTTATAAAAATGAGCTAGAGCTCTCTTTTATCCAAGAGAGCTACATTTAAATCCTGACAGCCCCTGCCTCCTACAGGTCACCTACCTAGGTGTGGCCTTAAAGAGACAGACTCACTCCCTGAGTAATGAGTGCATCAACCCAATCTTCCGTTTCCCTCTCCCTGATACCATAAAGCAATTTAGAGCTTTCTTGGGAGTTACAGGATTTTGCAGAATCTGTATCCCTAGATATGCAGTCCTTTAGCAGAGACCTTTTATGCTCCTAATAAACTTGCCTCCAACAGACCCTGCTCCTCTGGCTATTACCTTATCTTAACCTTCTCAGCGAACTTCTCAGAGAACATGCAGACCAGATCCTGCCCCACTCTATAACAATTTCTGTTAAACCAGGGGATCTTGTTCTCCTAAAGGATCTTCTGCCCTTTCCATTGGGACTTCGGTGGACTAGCCCTCATCTGGTCATTCTCACAACACCCACTGCTGTCAAGCTCAATGGGATCCCCCAGTGGCGACACCTCTCAAGAAACAGAAAAATGGAGAAGGGAGGTGGAGGACTCTTGGAATCCTCTAGGGAAAACATTTCACAGTGGTTCTCCTGGCTAATGCCCATTGTAATGCCTATGTTTCTTGCTCTCCTATTCTTAATCTTCCTCCCTTGTATCATAACCAGTTGTACTTCCAGGGATATCAACCTCTCCAAAACCATCCAGAGGACTGCTGTGAGGGCCCCCACCAGGACACCACAGGAGTCTGAGGATCTGTCCCATACAATGCCCTCTGCCAGCAGGAATCAGCTAAGAGGCCGAAGCTTTGCCCCAATTCCCAATCCTCAGCCCCTACCTCCATCATTATTAAAGAAAAAATGGGGGAATGATAGAGTAATAATGTCGCCATTTTGTGAATCTGTGGCAAAAATGGCGGCCCCACCCCTTAACAGAAATTCCCACACTCTCAGACAGCCCCACCCCTACCAGAGACTACTGCACATGCGCTAACTTCCTTAACCTTGCCTTTCTATGAAAGTCACGCCTGGCCCAGAGTCTGTGCTGCGCCATCTTTCCCTGGCCAGCCTGGTGGTTGGAGCCTGCCATTAAACTTTGCTTTTGGATGTGATACTCTTCTCATGAGCTTTCTTTGTGAGTGGTGTTTTTCCTAACAATAGTAAGTGGAAAATACAGGTAGAGAGGATTTGTATAGTTTGGTCCATTTTTCTACAAAATTCAATCTGCACATAGATGTGTATGTTTATGGCTATAAATGCATGAGAAAATGCCAGGGACATACAGTGACATCTGCACGCTGTTTTCTCTGTCATAGAATTATAGGGAATTTTTGCATTCTTCTTTATATTTCTCTGTCTTCTTTTTTTTTTTTACAATGAGTGAGTTTTACTTTAGAAATCAGAAAAAACAACGTAATTTATACTGAGGAGAATAAAAAGCAAATAAACGAGAAAATTTAAATTTGGGGACTTCTGGGTTTGCTACTGAATTTATCCAGCCATGGACTTCTGAAAATTTATGTTGATTTTTAATTGACAAATAGTAATCATATATTTAATGGGATACTGTGTGACATTTCAAAGCATGTATACAACTTGTTGCAATCAAATCAGGAGCTTTTAGGACAACCCTTAGGTACCTCACACAGTTCCACTACTCCTGTTACTTTTCTTCTCCACTGAGCAGCAACTCCTTGTAGACATTCACTGCAGCTTCACATCCCTCCCACTAACTGTCCGCAGGAGGGGTCAGTGTCAGGCTTCCATTCCACTCCTAGGACAGCACTTGAGACTCACAGGACACTAGGGCCTGGACACCAGATGGATGAGGGAAGACAATCCAAAAAGCATCACTTTTTGTCTCACTTGTCTGGGAAAGATACTTAATGTGAAGTTTAGAAAAATTATACATAAAGTCAAAGACTAAAAACAATAGGAAAAAAATATCTTTAACATTTATGACAGAGTTCATATGTTAATATATAAAAACACTTTTAAGCCAAAATATTAGGAAAATGGAAAATAGATGTGATCAGTCATTTCCCAAATGCAACTTTAGTAGTAAACAAGAAAATAAAAATTAACACCATGAAATAACATTTTATTAATTTTACTCTTATTTACTCTTATTTTAAAATTCAAGTGGGCCAGCACTGGTGGCTCACACCTATATTCCTAGCTGCTCAAGGGACAGAGATGAAGAAGATCATGGTTCAAGGCCAGTCCCTGCAAATAGTCCTGGAGATCCTGTGTCAATAATATCTAATACACAAAAGAGCTGACAGAGTGCTTCAAGTGGTAGAGAACCTGCCTAGCAAGTATGAAGCCCTGAATTCAAGCCCCAGTACTGTCAAAAAAAAAAACCCCTTCAAGTGACTAGCTAATGTATTAAGTTCCAGCTCTGTCACTAACAGTTTTACCTATCGGTGTTTCCATTTCCTGATCTGTAAAACAAAGGTGATGAAAATAGTGCAGCCAGCCCTCAGTACCCATGGGAGACCAGTTCCAGGACCACCCCACACCCCCACCTCCCCACACACCCATCGATACCCAAATGCCCACATGTAAGTCCCTTATATAAAATGGCATATAAATACAAAATTTACATATAACTTATCCACATCTTCCTGTCGACTGTAAATTATCTCTAAATTACTTACAATACTATACCCATCATAAGTGCTTTGTAAATAGTTGTTTAGGAAATAAGGACATGAAAAAAGTCCACTTGTGTTCACTACAAATGCACTTGCAATGTTAAAAACATTTTTACTCCACGGCTGGCCAAATCCAAGGATGCAGAATCCACGGATACAGAATGCAGCCGATTGTACCTTCCCTGATTGCTAGCTTCCAAGGAAAAGTACTTATGAGATACTCTGAACAGTGCCTAGCACCTTGGCACTGCTCTTGCTTCCCACTGTGTTATGATTCCCCTAATAAGGGCTACATCAGGGTTCCTTGATGGCCACTCCACCTACTGGCTGCAAACTGCCACAGAGGCCTTACCCTAAGGGAAAGCACTCCAGGTAGCTCCTGGTCCTGTCCTCGGCTACTGGTCCGAAGCACTAAATGTAAGCATTGTAGCTAGAAGCTCACAAGTAGTTGGCTGCCAGAACCATTCTCACCTGCCTTCCCTAAGCACACCATTTCCTTTGACCCTTGATAACATGTGAAGGGGAAAAGTGCACTTATGCATACAGACTTACCAGGTCCACAGGGATGAGCAGGTGCAATGGTTTCCATCATGCAGCTTTTCTGTGCTCATGTTTGCTCTTCATGGCACTTCGATTTTCTGTCTTGCAGGAGGCATACTTGCAGAATTACCATAGATTCTTGCCTTTCAAAAAGATAAATAAGTGAATCTGTGAGAGCCAATTTTAAAAAAAGGAAAAAACAGCCCCATCTGTGCTATCTAAAGTTCATTTATCCTCACCATTGCTCCCTGGTTAGAAGTACTAACCCTAGATATTTTATGTGTTATGGCTTAGACCTCAAAACATATTTCCATTCATTTTTCATGTTTTGAAAAAATTAATATAACTTACAGACTTCTGAGAGAAAAAAATTCTGGTTTATCTCAATCACACTGATGCCCAGTGGTTTTATGGACACTTGTTCTATCATACGGGCCTATTGCTTCCAAAACAAAAGTTAGGACATGTGGTTTGACAATCAGGAGTCTATTTATAGGGGTGGATAGTTAGCAAACAAGCAAATCCAAACCATATGCATGTCATTACCTATATATAATGAACGATGCGTATGAATAATGTGGATGATGTGCAGGCTGGTCGTGTCTTTCAACTGGCCGGTGTACACAAACAGTCTTTCAGAGGCCAGCTGATTGAGATTCACTACGCTGCTTTCCAATTGCTCATTTAGTTAATGTCAATTGTCACCATTAGTCAATTATTCTGACAAAATGATAGATTATCCATACATTAGGTCTTCTCTAAAATAAACAAATTTTTTGTAGTGAATGTAATATTAAAGTTTATTAGGAAAGACATTCAGTATAATAGGATAAAAGTAAGGAGATGTGGTAAAAATGTTTTTAGAAAATCATTTAAATGAACTAAGAGACTCACAAGAACTATTATATATCCAAACATAAGCCATTACTTTGACCATGTGATTAGAGGAATAGTACACTAATTTGCTTGTTGCTAGTAGATAAAATCATGATGACTTTCAAATCTATCTTGAAATTATACATATATTTTAAAGGAAAATAAATATGCCTGTTTATATGCTAACACATTTCTGTAAACAGATGCAAAAGACAGGTGACCCTGCCTACGTGTGAACCAGGGAACAATAACTAAAGTCTCCACATCCTAATGCTATTCTGGGAATTCAGTGAGTTGATATTTGTAACGTGCTTCAACCATGTAAATTCTGTGTAAACACCTTTAGCAGTGTTTGAATATTATCTTTCTTTTTTAGAAACCTTGTGAAAACTTGCCGGAAGCTTTAGCTAAAGTTTGTTTTGGTATGAAGCACTTTTCTACTTTTTAATGTAAAACCTGTGATTTAATCATCGTGGATTAAAGCTCACAACCTATTTGCACTAATTTATATGAATTTTTTTTCCTGCAGTTCTAAGGGTGATGGCCTGGAGCCAAATCTTTCCCTAAACACGACTTGCTATTCCCTCTTATTCTGGCCATGCAACCCATCAAACATGACAAATAAGCATGCACAGTCAGACCACGTGCCTGAGTGTGAACCCTGAGCAAACATGACACACACTGGAAACATTCTAAACAAATTTGGTTGATTACAACACAAGCAGACTCTCCACTGTACCAAATGAGTCACTGATTGTCCCAGATGGTTTGAATAAAGTTCAAGCAACATTAAAAGAAAACAAAGTCTGTTCTTAAGATATGCATGGAGCTGAGGCAGGTGGGGCACAGGAGAGGGGTTGTCAGTGGGCCCCCTGAGGTAGGTGGGGAGAAGTGTTTGAATCTGTCTGCTAAACCAGTCAGTGTGGCCTTCCAGAAAAATCTAGTCACAGGTGTCTAAAGATCTGTTCCATGAAGGCCTAAAAAGTTTTATGGGACAGGACTTTTTCTTTTTTTAGACAGGGTCTCGCTATGTATCCCAGGCTAGCCTTGAACTCCCAGTCCTCCTGCCTCAGTCTCCTGAGTCCCAGGATTACATCACGCCCCACAGGGGGAAATCACTTTTAATAAAGGGGTAGGGAAACCACCTAGAGCTGGCAGAAAAGCCAGCATTGAGTAACAACGATGTATCCCAAACCTTAATTTGTGTCTGAATTTTATGTGTGGGGGTGAGGGTGGGAAGTTAAAAATAAACTTTTATGGTTGGGCCCTGAACAATGGCTTCACTGTCTGCAATTTCAGTTACTTGCAGTCATCTGTGGTCTGAAAATATTAAATGGAAAACACCATGTTTTGAGAGAAGGAAAGGCTACATACATATAACTTTTATTAGAGTATATTATTAAAATTGTTCTGTTTTATTATTAGTTTTATTGCTAGTCTCTTAATGTGCCTAACATATAACTTAAAATTTACCATAGGTACATTTGTGTAGGAAAAATACATTCTATTGAGGGTGTCATGAAACATATTCCTGATGGAATGGATAAGGAGGGCAGTACAGGAGTACAGCATGCGATATTCCACCGAGACTGGGAGAGACTGAGACAGGAGACTCACAGCTTTGACGTAACAAATTTAACGTAAGGAAGTTGGGGCTCCTTTCCCATCTCTCCACAGAACACCATCTACTTGAGCAACTTGAGTGCCTGCGCTAGGAAGAGAAGTGGCAGCAGTTTCTGTCAGAAGCACAGGAGGATCCGGGCAGTAGCTACAGTACTCAGGGAAGCTCACTTAGCAGGAGTAGGCAGAAAGACCAAAAGTGGCTGTGTCCAATAGAGGGGTCCAGAAGAACATTCCACAAGAATCCAAGAGACACCATCAGAAGTTCTGTCAGCAGATGAAGATCCTGCTTCATCCAGCAGAGCAATGGCCAGGAAGAAGGGACACCAACAGGCAGGAGAAAGAATCAGGAATCTTAGCCATAGGACAATCAAAGCTAGCAAACCTAAGGAGCAGCAAGAAAATGGAATGAAGAGAAAGTGAGATATTTACATGCAAGTACACGAAGCATGCAATAGCCCTTCCCTCCATTTAAACATGTGCATACAAATAATTTATACCTTAAGTGTATTCATCAAAGTCAATAGAATTTTCAAAAATGAAACCATCAAAGGGATCACCTTTTGCAGAATTGTTAAATAAATAAACTAGGACTTTCAAATAATGACTTACTGTAACGCCAAAGGACACTAAAAGTAAGTAAGCAGACCACCTACAGGGGATGCTGTCAGCCCAGGCTCCTGTGACCACGGCCCTTGTGCATGTGGGTTGACAGCCCTAAGGGGTAGGTACAAATGGCCAGAAGCAAACAGTAGCAGTGATGTGAGGGGAGCACTGGGCTAGTCCACTAGCCGATGAAGCAGAGCCAGGACTTTACAGGAGTTGTGAATGGGACAGGTCGTATGTGTTTTCCCCATTTCCCTTCCATTACTCTCCAACCATTAGCCAAAAATAAATAAATAAATAAATACACTTGTACACTTTGATTTCTGTCAGAAAACAGAAGCCTCATCATGAATGCATGGTAAGGAAAGAATGTGAACAATTTATGCAGCATATTCACTAATTGCTTTCATTTTATATTGTCTCCATAGCTCTCTGGTGTGATTATTTTTAACCAATAAGAAAACAAAGCTAAATGAAAAACAGGATTTTTTAAAGGGAAGGAGGTACCCTCATGTTACCGTCATGTATGATTCTTCCCACACAGGTCACTTGAATTCAGAAAGTCCTGACCATGGCTCTCCACTTTGCATCTCCCTCCCCCAAAGTTATCTCACAAACAGAAAACAAGGCTGTTGCTTTTTAATTATCCTCTTCCAGATCTGTTGTAGCCCAGCTCTCTTGCCCTATTTAAAGTGTCCCTCATCTGGGTGTTTCCACAAGCTTATTTGCAAGTGTTCCTGGTAACTGACAGCTCAATAGCAGAAAATTTTGAAATGGTGGCAAAAGACAGTGGAAAATGGAAAATTGCAGTATCCCAATGGGAAGAAAGCCAAATAAATACATCCACCCTGATGGTTTTTTAACATGTTATTTGTCCTTGAAGTAATTTTCTTGAAAAATTATATAATATAGGTAAATTAGAAAGGTGTTTATAAAATGTATCTATACACACATGTACATATCATAGCTACTTGGGAAACTGAGATCAGAAGGATCTCACTTGGAAGTCAGCCCAGGCAAACAGTTCATGAGACCTCTCTCTGAAATAACCAGAGCAAAATGGACTGTAAGTATGGCTCAAGCAGTAGAGCGCCTGCTTTCAAGTACAAAGCCCTGAGTTCAAACTCATCTTCTCATTAATTAATAATTATAGTATACTAATTATGTACATTGCACTTACATTATTGTATTGGTATGAAAAGTAACATAGAAGGAGTTAAAGTACACAAGAGGATTGTGTAAGTTATATGCAAGTACTATACTATATCATTTTATGTGAAGGACTTAAGCATCAAGGATTTGGTTAACTTTAGGAAGGGAGAGAGAGGGGGTCCTGAAACCAATGCCTAGCAGATACCAAGGAACAACTGCAATATCAGACTCAGTCCACTATATCACACAGGTTTTTTCCCACTGTCTTATTGATGCCACTGTTCTCAGCCAATGAGCTAACGTGACAGTTCCTACTGACCTTCTTAGCCAATGGTGCTTAATATTTCATGCTGCAAATGCTGTCAGCCAGACAGCATTGTCTCCTGCTATCCCACATTGTATGTATTCTCTCACACATATTGCTGATTTTCCTGTGTCTTCATTCCATATTTTGTATTCTAGTGAGCAGTATTTACCCATGGTGACTGATAAAAGTTGTGCAGGTCACTCAAGACATGAAAACACAAATATTATGGCAATTGAAGGAGACTTCAAGAAAATATTGGAAAACAGGATTCCAAGAGACACTAAGGTCTTAGCAACACTTCTATTTAACCAAAACCAAGGTTTCACTTTTATTATAAAAACAAAGCCATGAAACCCTGCAAGCAGATGTTCATTTCCAAATCAGAAACTCTCAGTAATAGATCAAAAGAGGAAAATTTCTTCCCACTGTGGAGACTGCAAAGAAAGTTAGCTATGCAATTGTCAGCTTAGGAGACTGCATGTGAACTCACAGACCTTGCCCTTGATCGGTTCATCCTGATTATCAAAGCCCCACACCTCACGCACATCGTGCTCTGTGATTGATTGCGGCTATGCCACTCGCACCATTTATGATGGTTATAGGCTTTTGGTATGGTGTGCACTGGGCCTGCTCCTGGAGTTAATCAGCAATCGTGTTTTCTTAATTTGTTTTGGTTTAATTGAACTTGGATTTCAGAGCACAGGTTTGCTTTAGATATGGGCACACACTAGCAAATCACCAAACTTAAAAAGCAAATACTACTTTTCTCCTTTTGAATTGCTTGTTTAGCACTTTCCTTTACTTGCACCAAGTATAATTTGCACAGAAAAAAGTACATATGTATTAAAATGCACACAAAATCTTATTAAAGAGCCAGGATTATAATTAGTCACAGTTTTCTTTGTTCCTTTTGATTAGGAGAACATGACAAACACTCATTCATCTATAGACTAGAGCAGATCAGCCAACACAGCCTGGCTTCTATAAGATTGAATGTCCTGTTTATTTAGACAGCTTCTCAAGGTCATCAACAATACCCCCTTTGAAAAAGCCTTTCTACCTGACCTCAGTGGGCCTTCTCTGAAGTGATGCACACAGCTTGAGTCTCCCTTCTCCATCTGCTTTCCTTCCAACATCTCTATCTGTTCCTTCTCAGACCTCTAAGAGATTCCCCTTCTTCTATTGGTATTTTCAATCCAGATGCTCCCTGAAAGAGAGTACATTAATAGCCCTATTATTCACTCCAGAATATGGGTTCATGTTCTTTGCTGTAATAATGCTAAGAGTAAGACAAGGAAAGAATAAAACCTACATAATAACATATTACAATTAGAAGCAATGGGGAGTTGATCTTTCCAAAACTTCCTGATCCACCTAGTGAAAGTTTCTGGAATTGTTCACCTGATCAAGGGCAGCTTGAGCACTCATCTGGTCTGTGGACTCCTCCTAGAGGCACTGGTCAACCCTCACTGCTTAGAGGAAGTTGCCATGACATCAGAGAAGGCCCAGGCATGGGTTTGAGGTGAGCATTGTCAATCTTACCCAGAACTGAAACCACAAATACAACCAGAGATGGGCTGATGGGGTGCAGTACAGGACTCTAAATGCTTCTGATTCCAGGAGAAAGCCTGATGTTGCTTGCCAAAAGCTCGCGTATTAGTCAGAGCACATATGTGTTGGCAACTGCTTAGAATTTGAGATATGATTTTAAGTAACAGTTATAACCACTTTCCCAAACTATGTATCTCTTGTTCAACATTTAGGTTTACAGAGGTGCTACCTAATAGGTTTGTTTTATGAAGGCACAGGGCAAGTCTTGCTCTGTGGGTAAAGTTGCCCCTAGAGGATAGGCATTACCTGAGTTCATCATTAGGCCACAAGCAAGCTGGAAAAGAAGACTCTGAGACAGGTCCAGGAAAGGGTCACAGAAGCAAGTGGCACTAAGCCACTGACAGATTGGAAGGAATTTTCCAGGTCAACCAGAAGGTCATTCCAAATGAGGTTACAAGATGGCAGGAAATATATTTCACTTTGTACAAAATCCTGATTCATTGAAACTCTGTCAAAGAATTCTACCTAATAAAACCGAAAATCGAAACCCAGGTTATCTGATCCCAAATCTCACCCGCATTCCTATATTTCAATAGTCCTTTCACCTATTGATGAGAGTCAAGAGGAAAATAGTTGGGTTTTTCAAAGATGGGTGTGCACTGTCTGACCCCTGTGCTGTGTACTGTTAATAGAAGGGCAGGACAGGTCTTCAGCTGTTCCAAGACTCCCTCGTGGAAAACAGCACACCTGAGGGAGAGTTAGGCTGCTACTGACCAGGAGTGGAATGCAGGCTGGATGAGCAGAAGAGAAGCTGTTTAGTAGTTTATTAAGTTATTGAAAGTTTATTGATCCTTTGTAAAGGGATTTTCTTCATTCTAAGAAGAGCCATTGTACACCATTCTTTCAGCCATTAGCCCTTATTCAGTCTTGTAGAAACAAATTAAAAGGAAAAACCCCAATGTTTTTGTTTTTCAAGTGGAATGTAAAATAGCTATTTTGGATCCCTCTGGACCATTGTGTCTGGAGATCATCATACAGTTATGACTCTTCATTCATCTCCCAATTTAAATGTCACATCCTCAGAGAGTACCTCCTTGACACCAAACAAACATAGACACACACATAGTTACTGTTTCCCATGTTACCCTGTTTTAATGTCATATTTACTTATGAGATATGAAACTGACCTGTTTATTATTTAGTAGGCTGTTGTTGTTGTCCATTTCCCATGGAGCACAAATTCCGTGAGAATAGGAATACTACCTTTTTTTGCTGCTTCAGCAAGTCACCACAACTAGTTCCAAATTTCTTTTCCTTGCTTCTCTATGTATAGGATTATAGAATTACATGTCCTCTCTCTAGTTAAGTTTAGCATGACTGTGTGATTTGTTTAGATCACATAAAATGTGTACAAAAATACTCTGCATCACTTCCAGAAGGAATATTTATTAACTAGTGTGTAATTGCTACATAAAGATGAAGCAGTTATGGAAGCCTGTGTCATGATGGAGTCGCCATCACCCTAGGTGACTGCCTGAAAACAATAAACAGAGTCCCCAGATAACCCTCAATGAATTTGTAGAATAAATAAGAAATAAACCTTTGTCATGTTGAGTCAATGTTATTTGGGGTTATTTGTTACTGAAACATACTCTACTTATCCAGACTGTATTAGTTTCTGATGGCTGCTGGAGTTGTGTGGCTCAAGTGATAGAGTAATTGCCAAGCAAGCACAAGGCCCTCAGTTCAAACCCTGGTACTGCCAGAAAAAACAAGGTCCATCAGTTTCTGATTGCTGCTAAAACAAATTATCACATACTTAGTGGCTTAAAATATCACTACAGGTCAGAAATCTGAAATGATTTCTTTCTGGACTAAAATCAAGGCATCAGTAGGGCTGTGTTTCTTTTGGAATACTAGGAGAGGATCTGCTTCCTTGTTTTACCAGATTCTAAAGGCTTTCTGCATTCCTTACTTGGTAGGCCCTTCTTCCCTCTTCAAAGTGCATCACTCCAACCTCTGCTTCTGACTCTAACTCTCCTCTTTCCTCCTATAAATACTCTTATGATTTCATTGGGGCCACCTGAAAATATAGGATCATTTCTCCAATCTCAAGACCCTCAACTTACATCTGCAAAGTAAATTCAAGGAAAGTAAGGTGACATATTCTCAAGTTCTGGGAGTTAGGTTAGGTATCTGCTATACTATATATGAAACTTCCTCATAAGGTCTTGTGCAAAGTAAGCACTTCCTTACTGTCATCGTCCTTCTTCTCCCCTCACCCCACAGCTTCCAGACCCTCACACTGGAGTTTACTAAATGGTATTTGAAACTATCCCTTTATCCTCTGTCTACATCTGAGGACAGAGTAGCAATGGCTGTTCTTTGAAAGAGCAAAAACTCTGGTCCTCCATGAGATGATGTCAAGGAGGCTGTTACTCCATATGCTACAGTTATTATCAAGGTGTTCTCTATTCATCATCATCACAGCTGACATATTTTGAGAGTTTCTGGAAAGAACTAGTCTAGAGTAGAGGTGCTTCTCAACTTATAAGTACAAAACATCTAAAATACATTTAGTACACCTAATGTACTGAACACCATAGCTCAACAACACATCACACTACAGAATTTTCTCATGGTCATGTGGCTGACCAGGAGCTGCAGCTTACAGCCATGGGCCAGCATTGAAAAAACATATATAACTATCCCTGGAAAAGACTTTTAAAAATCATATAATAGTTTCAGCTGAATATATATCACTTTTGTGCCATTGTAAGGCTGAAAAATGATAAGTCAAACCATTGTAAGTTGAAGACTGTTTATACCCTGGAGCACTATCTACTCACTTAGTCCTCACACTAACCACAAGAGGTTATGTGTTTTCATTATTTCTAAGGCTCAAAAAATCATACAGCTAGAGTCAAGCAGAGTTAGCCTGACTCCATAGTCCCCACTCTCAATCACCATGCCAGATCCAGTGGGCCTACAGTGTTCTGTTCTAGAGACAGGGAAGATGCCTCTTCAGTAAGTCACAGAAAAATCAAAAAACTGGATGGAGTTAGCACTTCAGCCTGCTATGTCTAGCTACTCCACAGGCCTGACAGATGCCTGTGCACACAGCAATGGGTGAGCAGAACATAAATAATAAGTCAAATCCAGGGGAAACATTTTATGAATTTCAGTGCTATTTCATAATTTGTATTTTCCAAGATGATTTCTTTCTTTCCTTCCTTCCTTCCTTTCCTCTTCCTCCTCACCCTCTTTCTCCTCCTCCTCTTCCTTCTTCATTGGCATTTAAACTTAGGACTTTGTACTTGCTAGACAGACACTCTACCACTTGAGCCATACCTCCAGATCTTTTTTCACTAGTTATTTTGGAAATAAGGCCTTGCTTTTTTCCCAGGCTGACCTGGACTGAAATCCCCCTATTTTAAAACTTCCCACTGTTGACAGGTATATACCACCACACCCAGCTTTTCTTCAGTTCAGATGGGGTCTTGCAAACTGTTTTGTCCCAGCTGGCCTCAAATCTCTATCCTCCCAAGAAGCTAGGGCTGAGCCTGAGCCACCCATACCTGGCTCCATGATGAGTTCTTCTTGCCTTATTTTCTTTGCAATGTTTCTTTATATGATAGTGTCCTGTCTCTACTGACAGAGGAGAAGGCTGTACAGAGGGAAAAAACTGAACTTTTAAAAAGGGAATAGGAACCCTTGGAGGTGAGTGTACTGGTAGCAGTGGGGGTGAAATGAGCAGGTGATGCTAGGGAGCAAATATTAACTGTACACCTTTATCTTCCTGTATGTGCCTTCCTGAAGTCCTTCTCAACACAAACCAAGGCCCAGCTGGTGATGATAGAGATGGCCTCTGAACAAAATGTTGTCCCTTACTTTATGTTGCAGTTGATGGCCACTCACTCCAGGTGGGCTTGTTTGGTGACATTCTCATAAAACCCTGCAATTTCTGGTAATGGAGTTACCTGCAGCCTCTAAAAGTTGTCATAATATACATCTGCCCTAACCAAAGAGCACTTAACTCAGCCAAGCAAACATGGTAGCTGGTTTCTTTAGTGGAGTTCCAAATTGCTTCCCTGGGAAAACAGGTACTGAGTTTGGAAAGTTTTTATCTAATTATTATTCATTTTGGAGTTGCTTTACCATGAATTCAAAACCTTGCAATGACTAAGGACAGTAGCAGGAAGCCTAAAGACTTGTGTGCATACTAGCACCCAGACCAAGGAACAAGGACCTTTCCAAAGCACCTTTGATGATCTCATACTTGGATTAGTCCTTGGCTACACTTTCAGCAAACTGTAACCTCAGGCTGCACTGGGGACTTTTAGGTGTGTTTGCCAGGAGTCATGCAATTGATATCCTGCTAATGGCTTCTAGTATTTTGTGGTGTGAACCCTATGACACACATAAGAGCGTACATGTTCTTTATAGTAGAAATGTATGTTTTCTCTGCCATTGAGAAGTGGAGTCCAGTTCTCCTCCTGGAAGCTGGGCTGATCTTGATGATTTGCTTCACCAACAGGATGTGTTGGAAGTGATGCTCTGGACAGCCTGAGACTAGGTCCTAAGAAGCTTCCCAGCCCCTACCCAGATGACATGGAATATGCTCTAAGGAGCCCTGTGACACAGTACACACTGTCCAGTTATGCTGGGGCTGCCTTGCTCTTGAGACCTTTTGAACACATTCTGGGGGACAATCCCAACTGAACATGCCTTCTTGCAGTGACTTTGGGTGACTGGCTAGAAAGTGAAGCTTTCTCAGAGTTTGCAGACCATCCCTTCACCAACCTGAGACCACCAAGAAAAACCTCAGGTGATGGCGAAGAGGTGAAGAATCGCCAAATGCATCCTGCTGGGATTCCTGAGCCACAACTCATGCAGGATAACAGAGTGGCCGCTGTTCCAGCTACTGAGCATTGGGGTAATTCACTGCACACTCATAGTCTAGAACAGCTATCTAATCAGCTATAAAATCCTATAAATTAATGGGTTTTACTTTCTTGTATTTTTGCTTTATCTACTCCTACCCCAAACTTACTTTACTCTTTTCTCCAACAAATACCTTGCTGTGCACCAAACACAGACCTAATCAATGCTTCTGGAATAAGTGTATTTTAGGCTGTCTGTTCCTGTTTTATTAAACATACAGAAAGAGCCCCCATTTTTATAGTGAACAAATTCACTTTGACAGTCAAAAATCTGATTTAAGTTGTCAATTCTTTATATATTTTAGAGATGATAAGTATAGAAAGTTCATGGGTTTAATGTTTCCATTATCATCTTCATGATGACTTCCCACAAAAAGAACAGGTAACTTTTATGAAATCCCCCCCCAGTACAACTAATACATGCTAATAAAATTTTTTTAAGTAGAAAGAAAAAAAGAACAGGTAATGTTTATATGTGCTATATTTCACTTATATTATGTGGGAGCACTTGAAAGTCTAATAGCTGAGCACGATATAGAAAAGCTAGAAATTAGCAACCAAAAGGTAATAATTGTGCCAAGATAATGTCTGCTTTGGGGGAAATTTAGTAAGATTTCCTATGGGCCCAGTATTTAGACCACTCCTTAGCACATTGTAAGCACTCAATAAATGCTATTATTGGTATTAAAAACAAATATAATGTTCAAAACCAGTTTTAAAACCTAGCAGGAGATAACTAATGCTACTTTGCAGCATGCTGGCTGCATACAACCAAATCTAGGATGCAGGTAGATGTGATTTAATGGGTCAAAAACAACTTTTAAAAAAGGGGATTTCACACTGAAATCAGATTTCTGACATCATCAGCAAGTACAGAAGATCAGAAAAGACATTGCCATTGGCAGCTGGAGCTGAGGAGGATATGCCCTTCTAGACTGGGAGTATATCCTCCACCTGCTTCTGTCCCCACTATGCCCTGTTGTCACATCAATCCATTCATTTATGACCTTCACTCCCTCTCCTCACCGGGTTTATCCCTGATGGGTAGTTTTAGTTTCCTCTGCTGTCTGAAATTGTAATCAAAGCAGATCAGGCATGCATCAGTTTCTCTGCTACTGACAGAAGGTGTTTTGTAGCAAACACATAAATGGTCCATACCAGCTTGTTAGTCCTTCCTTCCACCCCTTCCCACCAATTAGTACTACTCATTTCATTCATGGTCAGTGACAGTCTTTTGATCTACAGTTCCAAAGTCAGGAAAATATGAATGGGTCCATGTACAATATATACAAGAAAGCCCCTTGCTTCACACCAGACATGCTATCAGCATTGTATAAGGGTTCGTGTTCCTTCCCTTCCCTCTGTAGAAACAAATGAGTCTTCAGGTGACTCTCATCCTGGCCCTCTCAAGTCAGTTGTGAGCAGACCAGACACTTACTAATAAGCCGTCAGGTCATAGTCTTTAATATAATTTTTCAGGGCTAAGGATAGAGTGTGGCTATGATAGAGTACTTGCCTCACATGCACTGGGCTTTTGGTTTAATCTCGCAGCACACACACACACACACACACACACACACACACACACACACTTACTCATTTCTAAGTAAGACTAAGACCAAATTCAAATGACTAGAAAAGTTAACGAGCTTTGAATAACATACACCAAACCCAAAGGCCAAAATGGAAGAAAAATGTTGAAAACTTATCAGTATGAAGGAAAGAGCATGATAATCCTAATTATCTCTTAGAGATTGGCCTGCAAGGATTTGTGGTAAGTACATTCTATTCGCCTCACTCTGAAATGCTGTGGCCTGATCTAGTTGTCAAAATCCTTGAGTAAGTGAAAATTGGGGAGAAGCTGTGCACAAAGTCAGGAAATTGCCCTAGGAAAGCCAGGATGCCTCTTGTCTCTGAAAAGTTGCCTTGGTATTGCATTCCTAGGACTGGTCCAGCCCTAGACCTGGAATCAGGACTGCCTAGCCTTACAGGGAGCACAGTGGACACACACATTTGTGGTTCTACCCCAGGGATTCCAGACTCAACAGAGCCCCCTCCTAACCATCTTCATTCCTGAAGTTCTTAGCAACCTGGTTTGCATACAGTCAAAAGAGCTTCTATCTCTAAGTTATATGGATAACTTGGTAATATTTCCAAATCCTGGACATACTTCACAGATGAAGTACACCAATAGCTTTATTAAATATTTTATATGAGTAATAAGTCATCTAAATTTTTAAATATTAATCTAATTTTACAAATTTGCAATAACATCTTAAAAGAATGCTGTTGCATTCATGACAAGATGTAGGATCAGGTTATCTGATGGGGGGAGGGGACAATCTTCCCTTTTATAAACAAAGCCTTCTTTCCAGTTATCTTCTCCATTTGTCCATCCATCTAGTTATGTTTTACTAAATCGCCTGTGAAGTTCCATCACCCTCTGAATAAGTTGTCGGTGTGAACAAGCAGGACCCAGAATGGACTCACATGTCTCACTGTCAGAATAATCTTCATAGAGGGACCGTTTCCCCTAGACATGGGAATTTATCTCTATGACAAAACATTCAGGACAAAGTAATATTACAAGGTAAATACTTCTCACAGAAGCAAAAGCCACCATAATACTGAGGTCCCAATCTGATGCTGCCCGAGCAAATTGTTAGCAAATCACTTAACCAGTAGGGGTCAAGTTTCTTATTTGCAAAATGACATAGGTAGACAATTTAACATTAAAGGCTATTCTGGCTGTTAAAAGAGAAAATTGTAACAAATCTAGTTTTATACATCTTAATTGGCTTTGTTTGCAATTCTAGAATCAGGCACAGGCAGCAGTCTGGAGAAAAATGGGTCAGAATATTCAGAAGCATTTATGTAAATAAAAGGTCCAGAAGGAATGTACATAAAGCAGAAGTCAGGTACAGATAGCCTGATGGATTAAAGTTTCCTGTTCATCTAATGTGAACGTAAGATGCAAACTGTGCTTGAACAGTTGGCTGCCCATAGTGACTGAAGATTGGCTGTTGTGATTGGCTGAGACCCAGCTATGTGTTACTAGAATAAGTTACAATCTGTTTACAGGTTAAGTTAGGTTACAGTTCATGATGTACAGAAAAATCTTTAGGCTAAACACAGCACTAAATGCCTCAAGTTGTGTGTGTGTGTGTGTGTGTGTGTGTGTGTTGTGTGTGTTTAATCAGTGGTTCTTTGTTTCTTTCAACAAGTATATCAATCCCTTTCCTCTGGGCACTATACCAGGGACTCAGGATGAACCAGACAATTACATGTGCTCCAGGGCTCTCAGGGTAATGAAAAAAGGCAGAAATACAATGTGTATGAGAATATGGGTGACCAGCTGATAATAGGTGAATCCAGAGGGTCCCTAGTGGTACAATTATATATAACTAAGGAGAAAGTGTCAAGTGTTCTGGAAGCTTCAGAAATACAGATTGCCCCTTGTTGAAAACCTTCATAATATTACTATTTCTCGATGTAATTTTCTGGTAGACACTTGAGAATCTCAAAATTATAATTACATTTAGCTTCTGTTACAATTAATGACTGACTTAAGTCTGCTAATTTAAAATCAGCACCAGCAGTAGGCAGGTTAAGTTTTACTGGCCTAGAAAGTGAAGGTGTATCACTAAGGAGGGTTAATGACTGGGGAATTCTTTGAACAGACTCAGGATTGAGCTTTGCACTGATAGACTCTGATTTAACAGGCCTTGGAAGGGGCCCATGTCTTTAATGCCTGCGCATGATTCTAGTGAACAGTCAAGACTGACAACCATTGCACTAGGAAAAGAACAATGTTTTGATCAAATTTCAGGTGACCCATCATCCAGGGTGAATCAAGCCATATTTGACACATATTAGAATCCTGAGTTCTTTGAGTTCAAAGTTCTAATTCTCCTAAGACCCAACCTTTAAACCAACCTAATGTCAAAGATGGGCATCCAACTGAGTTCATGCAAGAGGTTGTTTTTCTGCCCAAACCATTCCCCCACAGGATTTCAAGTAGCCAGCTCAAAGCTGTGCGTCAAAACCACGTCTCTATTTAGCTTAAGCGTGTATAATACACGCAACTTGTCAGCATACTATTCGTGAAGCTATTGGCGCTTTAAAAATAGCCACCAGATGCCTTTCATTTGTGCAGCACATTAAAAGAAAAGCGGCTTACTTTTGCAAATCACCCTCATATCTGAATTGAAGACAATTTCACTGCCCCGGGGATGGATTAAATAGATTCAGTCTGTCCAGCTGGCAAACCTAGAAGGCCAATTGAGTAAGTAATTCAGCATCCCTAACTCAAGCCACTGAACGGGCTTAAAGGGAATGTGGATAGCACTTGGTAATGACCGAGTACAGTACATTGACCATGTGGACCATCCAGGTACTGCGACAGCTCCCAGCAATTCTCTCAGGCCTTTTCTAATTAGAAATTTTTTTGCTGGGGAATTTCTACTTATTAGAAGTGCAGAATCTCAGTCCCCACCCCCAGCCTATTGAATCATGTGACATGCACGAACATTGTCAGAGGGATGGAATAGGGAAATAGGAGGCAGAATTCACAAGATTTGGTTTTGATGGATGTGGGCAAGAGTGAAGTTAAAGATGACCCTCAGGTTTCTGGGTACTGATCACCAAACTGGGGACACTGGACAAGAAACAGCCCCCATGAAGTCCTCTCTCGCCTCCACCTACTGTTTCTATCCCTTAAATGTTTTTCCCTGCGGATCTTTACTGGTCCCCTGTTTCTTCTCCTTTGATATACCTGGTTTCAAAGATTTCATCTGCTCTCCTCACATTCACAGGCTGCTCAAGGTCCCCAAAATACATTGAGCTCTGTTACCATCTTCCCCTTGAAACCTGCAATCTCACTAATCCTTCAGTGGGTAAGATCCAATCTGTTGTCCACCTAATGACTGAAGAGCAGACCTGGGAGTCAGAGCATAGACTCCCTCTCTGCCACACGTGAAATAGTTGCCAAGTCCTAATTTTCCACTCTAGTAGATCTCCAATACTTGCTGCTCTCTGCTCCTATGTGAGCCCATTATTACCTGTATGAGTTACAATTTTCTCCATATGTTTTACCTACCTCCACTCTTGCTGACCTACCTTATCCTATCTCCCACACAACAGTTGGACATCACTTCCTGATGGATATATATTCTGAGAATGTGTTATTAGGCAAACTCATCACTGTGCCATCATAGTGTGCACTTACACAAACCTAGATGACATAGGTCAGTCACTCCATGAGGCCTTTTCTTTTATCTTGGCAGTACAGGATTGGAACTCAGGGCCTCATATTTGGTAGGCAAGCATTCTACCACTTGAACCACACCACCAGTCCCCCTCCCCTTTTTTTTGCTTTAGTTGTTTTTCAAATAGGGTCTCACTTTTTTCTGTTTTTTTTTTTTTTTTTTTTGCCTGGGACTGGCCTGGATTGTAAATATCCTACCTGTGCCTCCCCATAGCTGGGATCCTCCCCATAGCTGGGATCCTCCCCATAGCTGGGATCATAGCTGTGCACCACCATGCCCGCCTTATTTGTTGAGAGGGGGATCTTGCTAAGTTTTTGCCTGGACTGGCCTTGAACCTTAATCCTTCTGATCTCTGCATCCTGTGTAATCAGGATTACAGGTGTAAGCCACCATGTCAAGCTTTCATGTGGCCTCTTGCAGTCTAATCTTGCTGCCAGTATAACACATCACACTATTTTTCAGTACCGTTTTTAATGAGTAAAAGTACTTAAGCAATACTCTAAACAACAATAAAAAGTATAGACAATAAATACATAAACCAATAATATATTCAGTTCTTATCAAGTATTTTTGTACTGTACATAATTGCATTGCTTATTTTTATATAACTGGCAGCACAGGACATTGTTTACATCAGGAGCACCACAAACACATGGGTAATGCTTTACACTGAGAGGCTATGACATCACTAGGTGATAGGAATTTTTCAGCTACATGGACCACTGTGGTACACATAATCATCATTGGCTAAGACAGCATTAGGTGGTGCATGAATGTTTATCTAAAGAGATTTTTTTAAATAAATTATATATTTTTTTCATTTATTCATATGTGCATACAATGTTTGGGTCATTTCTCCCTTCTACCCCCCACCCCCTCCCTTTCTCCCTGCCCCCTCCCACTCCCCCTCTACCCCCTCACTTCCAGGCAGAAACTGTTTTGCCCTTATCTCTAATTTTGTTGGAGAGAGAGTATAAGCAATAATAGGAATGACAAAGGGTTTTTGCTAGTTGAGATAAGGATAGCTATACAGAGAGAGTCCTCGAATTGCTTCCATGTACAAATGTGTTACATTCTAAGTTGATTCTTCTCATCAACTTAAGTTTCTGCATTAGTTCCTTTGCATTGAGGACATCAAATACTATCATGTTTTTTTGGGTTTCTTGCCTATCCTCATTCCTCCCTTGTGTGCTCTCGCCTCATTATGTGATCAAAGTCTAATCCCCTTACTGTATTTGCCTTTGATCTAAAGTCCGCATATGAGGGAAAACATTTGACTGTTGGTCTTCTGAGCCTGGCTAACCTCGCTCAGGATGTTGTTCTCAATTCCATCCATTTACCTACAAATGATAAGATTTCATTCTTCTTCATGTCTGCATAAAATTCCATTGTGTATAGATACCACATTTTCTTAATCCATTCATCAGCGGTGGGATATCTTGACTGTTTCCATAACTTGGCTATTGTGAATAGTGCCACAATAAACATGGGTGTGCAGGTGCCTCTGGAGTAACTTGTGTCACAGTCTTTTGGGTATATCCCCAAGAGTGGTATTGCTGGATCAATGTTTAGCTTTGAATTGGTAGATCAATGTTTAGCTTTTTAAATAGCCTCCAAATTTTTTTCCAGAGTGGTTGTACTAGTTTACATTCCCACCAGCAGTGTAAGAGGGTTCCTTTTTCCCCCGCATCCTCGCCAACCCTGTTGTTGGTGGTGTTGCTGATGATGGCTATTCTAACTTGGGTGAGGTGGAATCTTAGTGTGGTTTTAATTTGCATTTCCTTTATTGCTAGGGATGGTATGTTTTTTGGACATTTGAATTTCTTCTTTTGAGAAAGTGCTGTTTAGTTTACTTGCCCATTTCTTTATTGGTTCATTAATTTTGGGAGAGTTTAGTTTTTGAGTTCCCTATATATTCTGGTTATCAGTCCTTTTCTGATGTATAGCTGGCAAATATTTTCTCCCACTCTGTGGGTGGTCTCTTCAGTTTAGAGACCATTTCTTTTGTTGAGCAGAAGCTTTTTAGTTTTATGAAGTCCCATTTGTCTATACTGTCTCTTAGCTGCTGAGCTGCTGGGGTTCTGTTGAGGAAGTCCTTGCCTATACCTATTACTTCCAAAGTGTTTCCGACTCTTTCCTGTACCAACTGTAGAGTTTGTGGTCTGATATTAAGGTCCTTGATCCATTTTGAGTTGACACTAGTACAAGATGATAAACATGGATCTAGTTTCAGTTTTTTGCAGACCTCTAACCACTTTTCCCAACAGCTTTTGTTGAAGAGGCTGCTGTTTCTCCATAGTATATTTTTAGCGCCTTTGTCAAAAATAAGTTGGGTATAGCTGTGTGGATTCATATCCGGGTCCTCTATTCTGTTCCACTGGTCTTTTTTTCTGTTTTTGTGCCAGTACCATGCTGTTTTTATTGCTATTGCTTTGTAATATAGTTTGAAGTCAGGTATCATGATACCTCAAGAATTGTTCTTTTTGCTGAGTATTGCCTTGGCTATTTGAGGTCTCTTGTGTTTCCAAATGAATTTTAGGGTAGATTTTTCAATCTCTTTGATGAATGTCATTGGGATTTTGATGGGAATTTCATTAAACATGTAGATTGCTTTTGGTAAGTATTGCCATTTTTACTATGTTGATTCTACCAATCCATGAGCACAGGAGATCTCTCCACCTTCTATAGTCTTTCTTGTTCTCTTTCTTCAGGGGTTTGTAGTTCTCCTTGTAGAGATCATTCACATCTTTTGTTAAGTTTACTCCTAAGTATTTGATTTTTTGAGGCTATTGTAAATAGAATTGTTTTCATATATTCTTTCTCAGTTTGTTCATTACTAGTATATAGAAAAGCTAATGATTTTTCTATGTTGATTTAATATCCTGCCACCTTGCTATAGCTGTTGATGGTGTCTAGGGGTTTTTGGGTAGAGTTTTTGGATCTTTAAGGTATTGTCTGCAAATAGGGATATTTTGACAGTTTCTTTTCCTATTTGTATTCCTTTCATTCCTTCTTCTTGCCTAAGTGCTCTGGCTAGGAATTCCAGTACTATGTTGAATAGGAGTGGGGATAATGGGCATCCTTGTCTTGTTCCTGATCGTAGGGGAAATGGTTTCAGTTTTCCACCATTAAGTATGATGTTGGCTATAAGTTTGTCATATATAGCTTTTATATTGTTGAGGTACTTTCCTTCTACTCCTAGTTTTCTTAGAGCTTTTATGAAATGGTGTTGGGTCTTGTTGAAGGCTTTTTCTGCATCTGTTGAGATGATCAAGTGGTTTTTGTCTTTGCTTCTATTAATGTGCTGTATAACACTTATTGATTTGTGTATGTTAAACCACCCCTGCATCCCTGGGATGAAGCCTGCTTGGTCATGGTGAATGATCTTTTTGATGTGTTGTTGAATTCAGTTTGCCATTATTTTATTGAGTATTTTTGCATCAATGTTCATTAAGGAGATTGGCCTATAGTTCTCCTTTTTGGAGGTGTCTTTGCCTGGTTTTGGGATGAATATAATACTGGCTTCATAAAATGTGTTAGGCAGTTTTCCTTCCCTTTCTATTTCATGGAACAGTTTAAGGAGAGTTGGTATTAGCTCTTCTTTAAAGGTCTGATACAATTCAGCAGAGAATCCATCAGGTCCTGGATGCTTCTTTTTTGGGAGACTCTTTATTGCTGCTTCAATTTCATTTTGTGTTATAGGTCTATTCAGGTGATTAATGTCCTCTTTGTTCAGTTTTGGATGATCATATGTATCTAGAAATCTGTCCATTTTTTCAAGATTTTCAAATTTATTAGAACATAGGTTCTCAAAGTAGTCTCTGATGATTTCCTGGATTTCCATGGTGTTTGTTGTTATCTCCCCTTTTGCATTTCTGATTTTACTGATTTGGGTTTTTTCTCTCCTCATTTTAGTCAAGTTTGCGAGAGGTCTGTCGATCTTGTTTATTCTTTTAAGAACCAGCTTTTGGTTTCATTAATTCTTTGTATTTTTGTTTGTTTGTTTCTATTTCATTGATTTCAGCTCTTATTTTTATTATCTCGCCTTCTGTTTGTTTTGTGGTTTGTTTGTTCTTGTTTTTCTAGAAGTTTGAGATGTAGCATTAGGTCATTGAGATCTTTCTGTCCTTTTAATATATGCATCATGGCTATAAACTTTTCTCTCAGGACTGCCTTTGCTGTGTCCCATAGGTTCTGATAGGTCATGTTTTCATTTTCATTAACTTCCAGGAAACTTTTGATTTCCTCTTTTATTTCATCAATGACTCATCGATCATTAGGCAATGTGTTTTCAGTTTCCAACTGTTTGCATGTTTTTTCCTATTATTTTTGTTGTTGAGTTCTAGTTTTAATGCATTGTGTTCAGATAGAATGCATGGTATTATTTCTATTTTCTTATATTTGCTGAGGCTTGCTTTGTGCCCTAGGATATGATCAACTTTGGAGAAAATTCCATGGGCTGCTGAGAAGAATGTATATTGTGTAAAAGTTGGATGAAATGTTCTGTAGACATCAAGTAGGTCCATTTGATCTATGGTATGATTTAGATCTAGGATTTCTTTATTGATTTTTCTTTTGGATGACCTATCAATTGGTGATGGGGGGTATTAAAGTCTCCCACTACCACTGTGTTGGAGTTTATATATGTTTTTAGGTCCTTCAGAGTATGTTTGACAAAATTGAGTGTGTTGACGTTGGGTGCATATAGGTTGATAACTGTTATTTCCTTTTGGTGTATTTCCCCTTTTATTATTATGGAGTTTCCTTCTTTATCTCATTTGATCAATGTAGGTTTGAAGTCTACTTTGTCTGAGATAAATATTGCTACTCCTGCCTGTTTTCAGGGACCATTGGCTTGGCAAATCATCTTCCAGCTTTTTACCCTAAGCCTATGCTTGTTTCTGTCGATGAGATGGGTCTCCTGTAAGCAACAAATTGCTGGATCTTCCTTTTTAATCCAGTTTGTCAAATGGTATCTTTTGATGGGGGAATTAAGTCTGTTAACATTCAGTGCTATTATTGATAGGTATGTGGTGATTCCTGTCATTTAGTTGTCTTTGTTGTTTAAGGGTTTGATTGTGTGCAGCTAAATCAGTGTTACTCTCTACTTTCTTGCCTTTTCTTCTCCTGTGGTTTGGTACTGCCTGTCTTTTCATGGTTTTGTTTGCTTTCATTTTCTGTGTGCAGAATTCCTTGAAGAATATTTTGTAGTAGTGGCTTGGTGGTCATATATTGTTTTAGTTTCTGCTAAAAAAAAAATAGAGAACCAAAGAAATTAACAGGGAGAGATAGTGTACTAATCAACAGTGAACTAAACAAGCATTAGAGAGACAGAGAAAAAAGAAAAAAAGAAGAGAGAAAAAGAAAGAAGAAAAAAATCCCAGGTTCCAATGCAATAAAATTTCAGTCTTAATAGTTCTGGTATTACTCCTTCAGCATCCAGTCCTGGTATTGGTGTTTGAATATAGCTGTCATTGTCTCACCAATAGGAAAAAATAAAAGAAGAAGAAGAAGAAGAAGAAGAAGAAGAAGAAGAAGAAGAAGACGAAGAAGAAGAAGAAGAAGAAGAAGAAGAAGAAGAAGAAGAAGAAGAAGAAGAAGAAGAAGAAGAAGAAGAAGAAGAAATAATAATTTAAAAAATAGAAAAGATATATAAAACAATAAAAATTTCAGGTCCAGAAACCGTGGCGTTTCAGTCTTAGTAGTTCTGGTGTTGCTCCTTCAGCATCCAGTCCTGGTGTTGGTATTTAGTCTGTAGCATTGTGGTTGTCTGGTCAGGTGGTCGGGTCAGGAGACAGCTTTGTGAACCACTGTCTTCCCTGTTTCAGGCTGCAGCTCACCTGCCACCTACTGCCAGCCTGCTGCTGCTGCAGGCTTTATTTATTGAAGTTCACTGGAGGGAGCTGCCACACCCACCTACTCCAGAAGGCTTTGTTTATTTAGAGTTCTCCTGGACTCCTGCTCTTCCTCTTTTCTCTGGTGAAGAGTCCTAAAAGCCTGCTACAGTTGCAGGCCTTGATTGTTTAGTTTGCAAGGGGAACTGCACTTCCCCCACTCTCCAGCAGAATGTCCCGCACGTCAGCCACTGCTACAAGCCTTGTCCACTCAAAGCTCACTGGAGGGAGCCACCAAACCCACCTTCTCCTGCAGGCTTTGTTTAGAATTCACATGGGTGCCTGCCCTTTCCCCTTTCTCCTTTTGAGTTCCTTGTTTTTATTCAGTTTTTTTTTCCCAGAGCAGGGGTCACACTGTCCAGGGGGCTATGCTGGTTTATCCCAGGGGTGGCTGTGGGGATACCACGTGCCACTTATTTGGTCACCTGTTGGTCTGCATCTCCCAAGCAGATTAGGAACCAGCATCTGGCAGCATGGGAACCCTCCTGGTTTCTCTGTATAACGTGGCATGGAGAAGCTAGTGCAGGCTAGGGGTTCGGGGATGTCGGAGTTTTGCTTCCTCTTGGTGGTTTTACCTGCCAGGTGTGTCTCCAGCAACTCAGCAAGATTTTTTCTTTACGGAGCTCACGCTATCTGCTTCCTCCCTCTAGTTGCCATCTTGGAACCTCCACTCACAGGGATTAAATTATATATTTAAAAAGCACAATGTGATGGTTTGAAACACATACACAATCTTCACAATCCATCTAACATGTCCATCCCTTCATATAATTACCTTGTTTGTATTTTAGCAGGCAGGGAGTAAGAACACTTGAAATCAACCCTTAGCTAATTTCCACTATGCAGTACATTACAATTATTAACTATATTTACAGTACTATACATTAAGGATCCTTTGAGCAGTATCTCGCCA
This sequence comes from Castor canadensis, assembly GCF_047511655.1. Lineage (NCBI taxonomy): Eukaryota > Metazoa > Chordata > Mammalia > Rodentia > Castoridae > Castor > Castor canadensis. Next base: position 91,486,337 of record NC_133398.1, read on the forward strand.
TGTCCTCCTAACATTCTCCCAACTCCCAGTAACCACCATGCTACTCTGTTTCTTTAAGTGTGACTTTTTCAATTTTTCACATCTGAGTGAGATCATCCAATGTTTGTCTTTCAGCATGATGTCCTCCAGTTTCATCCACGTGGTCTCAAATGGCAGACTTTCTTCCATTTAAAGGCGCAACAATGTTCCATTGTGTGTATAGACCACTTTCTTTAAAAAGTAGACACTAAAGCTATTAGATAACTTGACTATTATGAATGGTGCTGCCATGAACTTGGGAGTACAAACCTCGCTTCCTTAGTGAGCACCCCAATGTCCAGAGGCACAATCATGGAAGAATTAAAATCCATGAAGTTTGCAGCTATTGGAGAGCAGGATCCCCAACTCCCACCTCTGCATTCTAGAAGAGGCCACCAGAGTCTTTAGTTAGTGATGTTACCAGGTAAGGGGTTAGGGGGTTCCCTCAGCTTCCCAGTTTTCACAGGAACTTGAAATCCACACATAAAAAGAACTTAAAGGTGTCTCACAGCAAGGAGAGTCTCACAAGGTGAAAAATTTAGCAAGGGTTTACTTTAGTATCACAGGATAAAGTGAGGAGAAATAAGAAAAAAAAAAAGAAAGAAACATGTCCTATTCCCCATCCAGGAAATGGGAGTAAAGACTCTGAGATATTTCTTGCATGTAAATCCAATTACATCATTCACCAGCTTAACCCTCTCCAGTGGCTCTTTTGTATGTCCTTCCAGGCCTTCCACAGCTCTGCTCCTGTCCATCCTCCCAGTCATGTCTCTTGTTGCTTTCTTAACATACTTTTCATTCTTGTCACCTACCAGCTTTGCTATTCTAAATAAAAATATAAATCAGGAATCATATTACCTGTGGTCCATTGAGCCCTCAGGAACTGAATTTGTCTACAAATTTGGAGCACTGGGTCCTTAATTTGTTTATCACTAAAAGGATAACATCAGCAGAGGTTTCTTGAGTGCTTTTTTTGTGGGCAGTGCTCTTCTAGATGCTCTGGACAATTTATGGACTATAAAAAAGACAAAGTCAATTTATAGAATATAAAAGAGGCAAAGTTCCCTTATTTTTAAAGGCCCTGGAGGCATGTTTAACTTCTTATTCCTAAGCTACCACCAATCTTTCTTATAGCCTCGATGTTGAAAGGACTGTCAAATCCTATATCAGAAGAAACCGTTATCCATATGGTGTTAAAAGGTTCTTGCTAAAGGTTCAGAAATAGCTACCATTATTGAGCACCTGCTAACTCATTTTTATTCTTCACTCTAGTCCACATAAAGAACAAGAGCTGCCTCCACTTGATTTATACCCATTGCAGGCAATTGTAGACTCTATAAGGTCAACAAATACTATTAATCTAGTTCACCATTCCTGGAACACAGTGCTCAAGTAAATGTACATTGGATGAGCAGATGAATGAATGAAAAAATAACTAGTGAGGATAGAGCTGGTGTCAAAACCAGGGAGCTCTGACTACCGGGTGCCTGTTCTAAGTTCATAATGAAGAACACTGTCAGGTGGGCATTCAGTTCATGAGAGGTCAGCCAAGCTCCTCTTTGTCCAGTCTCTTTGTGATTTTTGTAAGTAATTTTAAAAGAATAAGAGAAATCTGACCAAGTTCATAATGCTGATAGGAAGAAAATAGTTTAAATATTTCTAAATGTTTTATGAAGCTTCATAGATATAATACAAATATATAGCACTATAAAATCATTAAAATTGTTCCTAATGTCAGCATTTAAAGTCCATTATTTGTTTCTTTATGGACGCTGAACGTACATGGTTTTATTTTTTAAGATTAAGGGAATGAATGAGTGAAATACCCTTTCTTCGTTTTGCATCATCGTTACCATTCCTTGTTGCCTTTACCATGGATGCCATGATGGGAATATAAGTGATTCTTCTGGAGCCTCCAGAGGGGTTGTTATTGGGTCACATAGATCCACACATGACTGGTAGATTTACTTCTAACACCCCTTGTGGGAAAAATTACATTAACTAAATGAGGTGAATTAAGTCCAGGTTTAGACATTACCTCTTAAACAAAATCTATTACACTGTCAGGAACACTAAATTGTTTAATTCAACATTTTAAGTGTGAGAGTTAATGTTGGTAGAGAGTTAGGCACCTTCCACATTCATCACCTTAAAGACAAGATATGAAAATGTCTAAACCATTAGCCACTTAATAGCTTCAAATGCTTTATCCTGGTAACCATAAATTGGTTAAATTATGAAACCACAATCAGGAATAATTATCCATGCAGTAATCAAGTAGATGCAGAAACCTCAAGAAGTAGCTTGACTCAGTAATCCATCAGCTGTTGACAAGAGCCAGTCTGAATAGCAATGAATCCATGAGTCTCAGAGCCCCTAATAATGGGCTATAAACCATCAGTAGCAATGAGCAAAGAAAAATTGCAAGATCTTAACCCACGCATGTGTCCATCTAAAACTGGAAGTGCAAAGTCTTCCAGAAATGATTTTTTTCTTGTTTAAATTAACATGAATGACATTAAACTCTTCACTTACTTTTTAAGTCATCAGTTTATACAACTACTCAGTAAACATTAGATTTCTAAAAGATTATTTCTGTAGATTTCTGTAGATTTCAAGCAGGTATTTTTAAGTTGAGCAAAGCTAGCTGATTCTTGGATTTTGTGGTGGCTCTGGCTTTAATTTTTGAGGAAACTCCATACTTTATTCCATGATGACTGTATCAATACCATCCAGCTATCCTACTTCTGGGCTTATAGCCAAAGAAAATGAACTCAGTACCTCCAAGGGACAGATATATTCCCATGTTCACTTCTGCATTGTTCATAATAGCCAAGACATGGAAGCAGTCTAAGTATTTATCAACAGATGAATAAAAAAATACTTACACATATGTATGTGTGTGTACCACATCTATTATACAGTATACATACTGTAACATATTATACCACATATATGGTATATAGTGTATAGAATGTTATTCAGCCAGAAAAAGAAGGAAATTCTGCCATTTGCAACAGTGTGGATGAACCTGGAAGACATTGTGCTAAGTAAAATGAGGCAGGCACAGAAGGACGCTCCATGCTTGCTTATATATGGAACTGAAAAAGTCAAACTGAATACTGGTGAGTGTACAAAGCTAGTTTCCAGGAATTTATATGTCGGGGAAAAAAGGGGGGAGATGTTGGTCAAAGAATACAAATTTTCAATTATGTAAACAAGTTCCAGGGACCTAATTTATAGCAAGGGTTATGATGGATGTGTTCATTTTTTATTGTGATAGTCATTACATAATGTATCTGTATATCAAGTCATCATATTATATGTCTTAAGCATATACAGTTTTATCTCTCAAATATTTGAAAACAAAAACAAAAATGAACACATTCCTAATATATATTTCTTTGAATCATTACTTCAAAAGCTCTCCCTTCAAGATTGTCATGTTTATCCTTGTCTTTCCATAGCATCTACTCCTAATCAAATCTAAATAGTGATCTCTCAATAGATATTTGTTGAATGAGTGATGCATGAATGAATAAATGAATAAGCAGTAGACCTCACAAAGATTCCTGCATAAAAATCCAGGAGTTTCCCAACTTCTCAGTCTTTCTCTGTTCTTGTCCACCTCTGTAGACTTGCCAAATAAATCCTGCTCCAACCACACTCATGCATCAGCTTCTCAACCCAGGTCTGCTGACACTAAAGTAATTGACTGAGCAGTGGGGTCCTACCATAGGCCAACTGACTGTGCTTGACCACTTTCGCCCACATTGACCCCCTTCTTGGAAACAAGCTGTCTACTTGATTTTTGAGATCATAGGCTTCCCAACACGTCAGAGCACAAATGCAGCCATGGGCCACCCCTAGTACACCATGCCATTCTTTCCAAAGGCCAAAAAAGAGACCCTAAAACAAACTGTTAGAGACATAGTGACATTGAAAAATACAGCTGCCTTGAAGGGTTCTGAGGTGTTGTTAGTGATAAATACTATCCAAGTGCTTCTCAAAAGTTCATAAGTGCAAGAATTAACCAAGGATCTGAGATTTCTGCATTTCTAACAAGGTTCCAGGTAATGAAGATATTCTGATCCATGAACCACACTCAAAACCAGGGCTCTAGAGCAAGGGTCATCAAATTTGCACAAACGATTGAGACCAAGCTCAAAGATTTTGAGTTCGTGGATCCAGGATGGAGCCCAGGCATCAAAAGTTTTAAAGCTCCTCCAATAATTCCAGTGTGTTAGCAGTACTGAGATCCACTGCCTTAACCAAATGTTTCTCACCCTTTTTTCCAGTTTCCTTCTTAAAGAGCCTTTTAGATATGTTTTCCCTTATTGTCCCCATGACAGTTTAATATCTCATGTATACTACATAAACATACATTAAATACATACCTCTGATTTACATAAGAAAACAGAGCTACTTTCTCTCCCAAAACCAATTTTTACCCATGGGAGTGATATCACCCATGTGGAGAATGCATATTCTACCCTATGCTGAAAGACCTGCTTTTGCTCAAGTACTCACATGTTAGTCTCTAACACAAGTCCCTCTGAGTGTAGGTCTCAACCACAGAGCACCAGGATGGAAAGACGCCACAGGAAAGTGATTAGATGAATACACCAGTGACCCCTCCATGGCCTAAAATCACCACCTCACTGGCTACAGCCGCAAAAGGTAGTGCATGCCCTGTCCAAGTCAAACAAGTTTTGCCAGTATATTCCTCCTTGTGTTCACAAGTGAAGACTTCCTGTATATTCCCCAATAGCAACATGTGCCTGGAGACAAATGGGCTCTCCATCACCACATAAAGCAAAATGTCTACAGGAGACACTGCCACATGTGTGCTAATTCCTAACACTTGCTCCAGTTACATTATAACTTGTGTAAATTGTGTAGGAGGTGTTGGTCACTGCTACTGTGGGGAAAAATCAATGCACTCTAAAGAAAGAGGAAAGAAGGACTCTACTCCAAGTGTAAAAGTCCTGGCTTGCCAGGTGGCTCACACCTGTAATCCTAACTACACAAGAGGCAGAGATCAGGAGGATTGTGATTCGAAGCCAGCCAGAGCAAATAGTTCACGAGACCCTATCTTGAAAAAAATCCATCACAGGAAAAAAAAAAAAAAAAGTACTGGTGGAGTGGCTCAAGGTGCAGGGCCTGAGTTCAAGTCCCAATACCACACACACACACACAAAAACTCCTGGCTATGGGAAAGGCAGACAACACCGTAATGAAAGCAGGAAAACCAGAGCAAAAAGAAAGGGAAGGAGAAAGAAAGTAACATTACTGGATATCTACTTTGTGCCAGGTGGCCTATAAACATTTCACTTAACTCCATCATGAGCCTAGAAGGTGAGGTTCTATTCTTCCCATTTCATACAACAAGAACCCTGAGATTCCACCCAAGTCCCACTCCCAGTAAATGGCAAACCAGCATTTAAAGCTTTGTCTGTCTATAAATCCTGTGTCCTTCCATCCTGTCACAATGCCTTCACAGCCTTATGACAGGCACACAAAAATGAGCAACTGTAAAAGAAAGCCTTCCAGATTTAAATCTGGAAAGCTTAGGTGACCACGACATATCAGCAGGAAGCTGAGGTCCTGCAGCAGCCCCAGAATCTAAATAAGAGGCTGAAATGTCTATGTGAAATCAGCAAAAAGCCATCCGCATTCAAGGTCTCTGCTGAGCATAAATTCAAGAGACTGAATCCCAGAAAAGCAGCAGAAGTCGTGAGGACTAAAGTATAAAGCAAGAGAGAACAGTGATGGGAGAAGGCTAGCCCCTATCTAACTGTAAGCAGGAGAAAACTGAGCACCTTGAGTTATCCGGGAACACATAGACACCAGAAACACAGGCAGAAAGACAAGGGGTGGTGATGGCAATTAGACTTTCAGGAAGTGGGGGAAGAACCAGAAAATGAATAGCCTCAAAAAAAAATTACCTACTTGCCTTGAGAAGGTAGGACCCCTGAATCCACAGTCCTCCTCTACCTGGGCCCTCTGACCTCCAGGCAGGGAGTAGAGGAAAGAGAACAAAAAGTTGAGCAAACCCCAAGGATTCTAAAAAATGAAATTTTCTCCTCAGAGAAAGAGGAAGACAGATCTTGCTCTTCTGCTACCCTAGACCTAATGCCTGACCTCACCAGAAAAAACCCTTTCTTCTTCTCTCGGGGGCAAAGCTAAATCTGCCTTAAATACTGCAGAATGGAGGGAGGAAGCCTAAGAACCTAAGAGGTCTCACATGCACACAAGGACACAGACCCCAAGGAGACACAGCTGATCACTAACATCTGCCTCTATCCCAGAGAGGACCAGTTTCTCTCTTTCCCTAAACTGCACAGCCTGAAACCCCTTCAACACCATGACAGATCACCCCTGGTAACTTACAGAGCTGGCCCACCTCCCTCCAGGGCATGCAGAGGAAATTCTAAAAGGGAGCCAGCCATTTGTCTTGTCACCAACTGTGCTATTAGCTATACCTAGCCCCTTCCCCACAAGACCACATGAGGGAGACTACTTCCTGTGGAAGCCTGCCACACCAAGTTATTTTTCAGAAGAGCAATTTGCAGATAAAAGGAAAAGCCCTGAACAATGTTTTCAAAGTCAAAGGCCTCTAAACCTTTTCTACTCATACACTTGAAACTGGAAGTCACCGAGATTGTAAGAGCTGCTTCAGGAAGAGGTGACATTGTCACCCAGCACCTCGATTTAAGGCATGACACATCTTAACCAGCCTGGAGGCTAATTATGCTTTTGAAGCCATCAGAGGAAGAATAAAAGACCCACGGTGTAAAAGTTGTCTCCTCCAGGGAATTTGTTCAGATTATTGTCAAAGTATTTTTAAATTGATGGATGGACTAAAAATAGACTTAACTCCGATGTCCCCACAGAGTTAGGTATCTAGCACACTCAGGGACCAGACTGAAGTAAACTGTAGAGCAGGAGGGAATTGTCTCTGGTTACAAGGACAGGGGATGGTGTCCCTGTTTCCTTCTTCTGCTGGCTACATTGATTATGTTCTAAATCTCTTTAGCCCCTCAGCATAACCAGTTGCTTTCCTCTCAACATGTTTATCAAAATAGTGATTAAGAACTGGCAGTGTTGGAAAATGCTGGCCCTAGTAGAAGAATCCCCACATGGTGTTTTGACAAGAGCAGTTCAAAGGGCTCCTCTGAACTGGCATAACAAGGTTTGCATTCCCAGGAGTAGCGAAGCAGAAATGGCTTGATTATTTGCTCAGTATTTACCAAGCATCATTACACTTGTCAGGAAGACTAACTCCAAGAGGCAAACTTTTTCTTTGACTCTCACTAAAGCTGACTGGAACTTATTTGCACGTTTTGATTGAAGGCTCTCTCCCAGCAGAAACCCATCTCTGTTTGGCATAAGGATCATAATACAGCAAAGACAGATTTGGGGAAATTGCTCAGTGGGAGCCTTCTGTCTCAGCAACAAAGGCCAACGTCAACAACATCTAACAGATCAAGACAGTGGCAAATACCTAGAGAAATGTACCTATGCAGAAAGGAAGAAAGGAGGGAGGGAGAGATGGAGGAAGAGAGAGGTGAAGGAAAAGAAGTAAAACAGATTTTAAAAAGAAAGACAGAAGTCCAACAAATTCTTACTAGTCTGAACCAGCAGACATTCCTCAGATTCACCAACCTGTAAATTCACTGAGTAATTAATTGTGCAAATTCCCAGAATAGCTGTCAGATATTCTTCATCTCCTCTCAGTGCCCTCCACCACAGAAAAGCTCATTAAATAAAAAAAGATGTTATGTACTCAGCATATTCCTTAAGAGTTGGGTAAACTTATATATATATATATATATATATATATATATATATATATATATATAGTATTTGGTTGTATTTTCAGAGATACCCATACAGTTCAGTAGGAAGCACCCACAAGTAACTGCAACACTGGGTGCCTTGGGAGAGGGCGTGAAGCTGGGCAATAGGTGGGAAACAAAGGTAGAAAGCAGGCTCTTCCTTGGGTACCTTTTTACACACTTTGTTGTTTGAACCATGTAAACACGCTACCCATCCAAAAAATTAAAGAATCAATGAAAAATTTTTTAAAAACAAAATAATAAGCAACTTGGAAGGCTGAGATCAGGAGACTTGTGGCTCAAGGCCAGTATAGGCAAATAGTTCAAGAGACCTCACCTTCAAAATACTCAGAATAAATGGACTGGAGGTGTGGCTCAAATGGTAGAGCACCTGCTTTGCAAACGTGAAGCCCTGAGTTCAAACCCTAGTACTGGGAAAAAAAAAAAAGTATTTCAATGGCAGACAGCAGAAATTCAAATATTCTCACATCAGACCAGGAAAGGAAGACCCAAGTAACGTCTCTTTCCCTCCACACCACCTCTCACCTTCCGCCTCCTCTCCCAGCCAAACCTGGTTGTTAAGTTTCAACAGTAATGCTGCTAACTTTTTAGAATACAGACCAAGAAAAAGACAATTTTATAGATACAAGTGTTTTATTGACAATATTGTCTAGAATTGCCTACATGTAACGATAATGAAAAGCAAGCCAATTTTAATTGGTTTTACTGTTTTTAAATTCTCTGCAGAGGTTGCCTGAACCTAGAACAGACAGTTCTCACACATACACACCCGACCCTGTGGAATGCCCCACCTCCATGTACCCATCCGTCCACCTCTATGGTCCCCACGTCTTTACTTTAGCACGTGTAAAGGAGAGATACATGTTAATCAAAAGTGCACCTGTTGACAAAGCCAACCCTATAACTGGAATTTCAGGAATTTGACCTTGGAATTTATTTAAATGTGGGCTAAGATGTTTTTGTTACAACACAGACTAAACAAGAGGGTGTCACCAAGAGAAAGCTATCTGGTTGCCTGCCAGCAAAGAGCTTCACTCAGGATGGCATCAGATGGATGAGTTGATCACAGTTCAAAGCTGGTTCCTTAGCCTTGTAGGTCCAGAAACCGGACTGTGCCACAACATCCAGATTCTTCAATTGGATTAAAACAAAGGAATTGCCAGGCACCAGTGGTTCACGCCTGTCATCCCAACCTATGCAGGAGGCTGAGATCAACAGGTTCACAGCAACCAGGCCAGTGCTGGCAAAAAATTTTCAAGACTTCCATCTCAATGGGGAAAAAAAAAATAAGGCACTGTCATCTCAGTGATGGTGGGAAACTTAAAATGGGAGGCTCATGGTCCAGGCTGGCCTGGACAACAAGTGAGACTATCTCCAAAATAACCAGAGCAAAAGAAAAAAGAAAACAAAAACAAAAGAAAAAGAAAAAAATAAACATCCAGGGCAAAAAAGGGCTGGAAGTGTGACTCAAGCAGTAGAGCAGTTGCCTAGTAAGTACAAAGTCCTGAGTTCAAACTCCAGGGCAGGAATAATACAAAATGTGCATTGAAGATTGTTGTGAGCATTGCCAAGACAAGAGATTTAATGGCCTGTCTGATTCTTCCCTTGTGGTGCACATTTGTTGCCTCTCTGTGTTTGGGAACTTGTCCTTTATGAGTGACATCTACCAAGTAAGAGAGCATATGTTCCCAGACCTTGAAACTGAGATGAAGCCATATAGCCCAGATTTCTTTTTCCAATAAGGCATACTCACACAAGACTTTAACCTAACACGTGCAGAATGTGATGGGGGTTTATGAGTTTTGGTTTTGGAGGTGGATTGTCAGTACTGGGGTGTGAACTCAGGGCCTAGCACTTGCTAAGCAAGTGCTCTACCACTTGAGTCATATCCCCCAGCCCTTTTATGCTTTTGTTAGTTTTCAGATGGGGTCTCACATTCTTACACAGGCTTGCCTCAAACTATAACTCTCCTAATCTCTACCTCCTGAGTATCTCAGTTTACAGGCATGAGCCACTATGCCCTGCTAAAATCTTATTTTTTTAAGAAAATGTTACCAAAGGTGCTTTTGATGGCGCAGGGACAAATCAACAGAGAACTCTGCCATGTCTCTAAGTATGGCAACTTGGAGCCATCCCACTGTGATATCTTCTCCAGGCTGCAGAACACTCAAACATAACCCTTTGGCCCAAGATCCTGTACTGAAATTCATTTCTGCTTACTTTAGCTAGAGTATCCCGGATAGCCAGATTAGTAATTAGAAGGTTCAGTCTAACATATAATGTAAGTAGATAGTATTGAGGAATATTTTGCACAAGCCAAGATAAGAACTGCTTATGAAGGTAATTTTCCATTTTTTTTTACTTCCACCCATACAAATATCCTACCCCAGTCAGTGATGTCCAGGCATTCGCAGAGTTTGCTTCTCTTAGCCTCACATTTTATGCTGTAATAAATGAGTTCCTTATTGCACTATATTAAGATCACTGTTAAATGACAAGTAAAGAAGTTATACCCAGCTGACACCTCCCATTTAATTTTATTTAAGTAGTCTAATTTATTTCAACTTAACTCAGCAACCTTATTTCTAGGCTCCCATGGGCCACCTCCTCCCATTTCATTTCATTCAATTAGTCTAATTTAGCTCTACTTAATTAATCTACCTTATTTCTAGGTTATTTGTGGGCATTTCACTACTATCCTCATATGCCATCTATAGTTGGTGTAAATTTTTTTCAGTATTTCTAAAGATAAGTGGTGCTGTGGGAAGTAAGGATCCCTCTTAAAGCATCAAGTTTGAATACTTCAAAGGCTGCCATTTTATTTTAGCATGGTATGCCAAATCATAAATGAAGTAGAAGGCTCTACAATGTTGGGTAAAAATGACTCACTAACTTCCAGAGATTTGGAACACATCCCTAAACATTAAGGAGTGATCTCCTGAGAAGACCTCACACCTGGCCAATTGGCTCCTACAACCCCTGTGATTTTCAGGCAGCCCTGACAAAGGCAGAGGGATGAACAAGTGGCTCCTTGAATTCCTCAGATTCCAAAATTCTAGAATTTTACATGAACAGGCTCTTATAGGACCTCTAGAAGCTTGGGTGTATTTAATATTTTTTCTATTGTATTAAGAGTTATTGCCAGGCAAGGTAACACTTAGCAGTGCAGAATGCTGATTTTCTAAAACAGCACTCTGTCAACATAGCTTTGTTTGTTTTGCTGTCTGCCTTTATTCTACTTTAGCTTCCCAGGGTGAGATAAAGTTTACCTAGAAAGTTGCCTTTGACAAGTTCACTGCACTCGGAAGATTCATTGGGATGAGGGGAAGGCCAGGGTATGGACTTAAGGCTATGACTTATGAACCCAGACTCCTTAACCTCCTGATTTGCTGAGTTTTTCTGTCTCATCATTAAAATCCAAGAAAGAAAAGTGAGATTGGTCAGTTTGGTCCAACCAGTTGTGACTACAAGGTGGCAGAGAGGGGAGTCAAATGGCACCAACAAGAGAAATGAGCTCTTGAGGGAATGTGCATGGGCCGAAATGTCTATGTTTCTGGTGCTGTAGAGAACGTTGGAATAATAGAACAAGGACTGAAAATGCATGCTGCGTGTAACCTACAGATATTCCAGAACAGGAGTCTAGCCCTTCACTTAAAAATTTCATTTCATCTCAAACTAACCTTTTCTTCTGAGGGTCAATCCAATTACTCAGGACAAATACCAGTGACTCTGATGCCTCCCTTAGTCCTTAAGTGAGAGGTCTGAAAAGGGAGGGCTGAAAAGAGAAGCCCCACTTTGTGTCATGAACAGTACAGATAGCTACTCTGTGGACTGGAGGTTAGAATCACAGCTCAGTGGGTCCTGGATGAGACTTGTTCATGAAGATCATAGGAAGAGCGCATCTTCTTCTCTAGGTACAGAGAAGTCCTTGGCAAAGAGCTACTATGATTCTGCTCCCAATTGGTCCTTAAAGCCATTTTCATCTGTTAAATGCCATTTGTTTACAAATCTTGGCAATGACAACATCAGGTTTTTGTTTTGTTTTGTCTTATTTAGCTCTAGCTTACTTCATTGTAGAATTCCCTGAGAAGAAGGACGGATGTACACAAACTTGATCCTCAGAGCCAGTAGGCACACAATTCCTTATCCAAAATTATAAAATCCAAGCCAGGTGCTGGAGGCTCATGCCTGTAATCCTAGCTACTTGGAAAGAAGAAATCAGGAGGATCTCAGTTTGAAGCCAGTTGTGGCAAATAGTTTGCGAGCCCCATCACGAAAATATCCAACATAGAAAAGGGCTGGTAGAGTGGCTCAGGTTATATAGCGCCTGCCTAGCAAGCATGAAGCCCTGAGTTCACTGCTAAAAGATTTTGAAATCAAAAAGCTCTAAAAATAAAAAATAATTTGTAAAATAGGTGCAAACCATTTATTCTTTTTTTGGTGGTGGTGGTGATACTGGGTTTGAACTCAGGACCTTGCACTTTGCTAGGCAGGCATTCTACTACTTCAGTGACACCCCCAGCCCTATTTCATAACTGAAAATGATGTAGTATGCATTTTCACTTACTGCATTTAGTTTAAATGTTTCTGTGTTTCACTGCTAACATATTAATGGCTTTGGTTATAGGGGGCTTCAGGCCCTGTGGGGGTGTTCAGCAATATCTGAAGATGTGTCATATCCCCCATTCTTTTTGTTATTATTATTATTGGTATACTAAGGGTACATTGTGACATATACAAAAGTTCTTACAATATATTATAGTTGAATTCACCCCCTCCATCATTTTCCTTTATCCTTCCTCCTCCTATTCCTGTAATAGTTTCAACTGTTCTCATTTTTCCATTTTCATACATGAATACATTATATTTCTACCATATTCATCCTCCTATCCTCTTTCCTTATATCCTCCCCCCTCCCACTGGTACCAACTCCCCAGAAAGGACCTGTTTTACCTTCCTGTCCTCTGTTTTTGAAAAAAGGCATTTTTATTTGTGTAAGCTATCTATACAGAGAGTTTCCTCGTGACATTTCCATGTGTATACGTATTATAACCCAAACTGGTTCATCCCTTCTATTTTTCTCCTTTCTACCTTAGTCCCCCCCCTTCTTAAGGTGATTTCAACAGGCTTAAAAATTCTATATTCATTCTTATATAGGAAGTACATCAACCATAATCCCCATTCTATACCTTACTAAATTTCAAAACACATTGGGCTCAATCCCTTTTCTAGTTGTAAGGTGTGACTTACCCTCTCTGATCATTATCTCTGTGGAAAGGAGCTAACAATAGTGTTTTCCCCATGGGGGACATGGAAGGCTAGGTAAGGTTAAATGGGACAAGTTCCAGAAGGAATTTAACCCTCCCTGGGGCTTCGAATGTGCACAACACTACAAAGGACAGTTCTCTTCACTTCCTAACTACTTCTCTCTCTCCCCAGAATCCAGACACAGAACCATAGCAATCAAAACACAGAAAGTATAGGAAATAAAACTCACTTTCAATAAAAGGAAATCTCCAAAGTAGAGACTAACAGGATAATTTGTCAGAAATGCCATCTGCTCTCAGTGAGTGTGGTGCCCAAATGCAGCTGTGAAGAAAGACCAGTAATAACAAAGATCTCCTCTTGTAGGTGTCTCTTCATGCTTCTCTCAGATTCATTTTTGTGGCCTATTAACTGATTCTAGCAATTGGTACAATTATGTGAGCAGATAAGTAATTTCCTTTCTCTATTGGTCCTATCATCGTGATAAGCAATTGGCTGTAAACAACACAGCATTATTGACCAGATCCACTCCAGGATCCCACCCTTGGCTGTACTGTCTGGTGCCCTTTTGAGATGGACTCTTTACTTACACATTTTACCACACTCCAGCCAACTGCAAGGCCACAAAGCATCAAGATGTTTATTTGAAATTTGTGCACATGAAAAATACAGGAACACGCATATAGGTTTAATTAATTTTGCCTGGAAAAAAGGACATTCATGGAACAATTGTAGACAGAATTTAGACTTTTTTTTTTTTTGCTGGTGCTAGAGCTTGAACTCAAGGACTTGTGCTTTCTAGGGAGTCACTCTACCATGGAGATATACACCCAGCCCTAGATTTCTATTTTTGTAAATTGAAGTCGTCAAAAAAGTCTTCATTTTTGTAGTTCTATACAAAATATAAAATAAAATAGTGTGAAGCCACCTCTTCAGTTCCCAAAAAGAATGCTGGGATTTGTTAACCATTACTTCCATGGGCCCAGAATTGGGGAATGGCGCTGTTGCAGGAATCTCAAGCTGAGATGCAGGACACTGAGGCAGTTTAGCAGGAAGCAACGTTTTATTGTGCTGGAACAGACTCAGTGGACTCGTGTCCAAGGGCTAAGTCCTGAGAAAAGGGGGATGGGGGGGTCTCACCTTATATATCCTTGCAAGCAGTTTACAGAAGCAAAAAGCAAAGCTCAACACACATATGGTTGCATGTGACTTCATTGGCTATTTCATTCCCCCAGTACTATGTGACCTTCTTTATGTTTCAATTCTTTTAAGTTTTATCTCTCTGCTATGCCATTCCTTCCCCCTGCCTCATTATCAGAACACAGCCTGCCTCTTTCTCTTCTGGTCCTCCTCCCTGCTATATCATTCCCCCCTTTGATGCTCAGACCCACCCAGGGTCAAAGAGCATCATCTTGATCTAGGGGTTTGTATTTCCATAGCATCATTACAAGTTTGGCCATTTTCCTTTCTGTAGTGGCCCCCATAATGGTCCTGATAGACCAGAATACCAGGGGAACCAGAAAGGATAATATTAAACATGCTTCCTGGACAAGGCCTATCTCCCCTATCAAGGTTTTCAAACCACCCAAGGCAAAGAATCATCCTCCAAACAGGTCTTTAGGAGTCCTTGCTCTCCAAGTGTGGAAGGGGACATGGGCAAGCTTTCTCATTCTGTCTGTGATTTCTTCTATGACTTTTCCTTCATCATCAATCTGTAAGCAGCAGTTGTTTAGGTTAAACTTTCCATAAACTCCTCCCTCAGGAGCCAGCAAATAGTCTAGGGCCAAGCATTTTGATAGATGGTATTGCGCATCTTAGTGCTGTTTTGCCAGCAAATTCAGGGCTCTTGCGGTTTCATTATTAGAATTTCAACAACAGCCTGCAGCCTGATGATGTGGTTGAGCATATATGTTGGGGGTGCGAGAGCCCCAGAACCAGTCTTCTGCCCAAGTGGCAGGACCATAGTACTGGATGATTCACTCAGGAGGCCACTCGTCATCTTTCCAATTGCCAATTTGCAAGGCACCCTGTTTTTGTCGAGCTAATCTTTCTTCATATATGGGAACTCCTAGTTTTTCACCTTGCCTAAGGGGAAACAAGAAAAAGGATGGTCTGATGGAGCCTAGCATGCAAGACCCAAACCAGTTATTAGGTAGCACCATATAAGCTTGCTTCCCACAGATCCAATATAGCCCCCTGGGTGTCCACCAATCTACATTGGCAGTAAGATTGTTCTAAGCTTTCTGGAGATTAAGGAAGTTAGTCAGTGGGTGGGCATGAGGTTCGGTGTGGTTTGGGACTCCCCACCATTGAGTCTCTTGGGCGGTGTCATTGTAAAACTTCTGTCCTGAGCAAGTTAAATCTCCAACCAGGGTAGAGAATTGACCTTCTGGGTGGGAGATACAGTAATTCCCAATGATGTAAGTCTTTAGGAGCCAGACACCTTTCCTGTGCTTTGGGAAAGCAGTTTCATTAAAAGGCTCCCGTGGATCTAGTTCCCTTTCTTCCCAAGGCTAATGGTCTCCATGTTGGTCCCACCACAAACATAACACGAAATGACATTCAGTGTCTATGGACTCAGCCAGTGAGAGGAACAAGTTTTTGGCCTTGACAAAGATAGAAAATTCACTTCTTATTTCTTCATAAAAGGAGAAAAAAAAGGTATGAGGACTCTTATGGGTATCAGTTACTAATTTGAAGTACATCAGAGTCCCAGGGTCAAGGCCCTTTCCATCTATCTTTATGCTAATTATATGTCCTTGTCTCCAATCAGATGGCTTAAGTACAGTGAAATTTACAAGGTTACAGGTACCGGGGTACAGTCAGGGATGGCTATCCCCTTGTGAAGGAGGGCTGCATGCTTTTCTCTTTGCCATGTGGCCCATGAAACACAACCCCAATAAGGGCAACAAAAAGAACCCACATCATTACACGGCCAAGAGTTGTCTCCCCAGCACATATACTTATCGTTGGATGTATAGGCTCTTTCCTAAGCTAGGCCCCCACAGCCACAGCCTATACCTCCCCATCCACCTTGGTCTATGGCCACACATGCATCAAAGAACAGTGACACTGGTTTATCAGGCTTAAACACCCAGACGCAGCAGCAAGGTTCCCAGGGTTGCAGATGGTCCGGATCTCTAACCATTGCTCCCGAGGGTGGTAAGTGGGGTTGAAGCAGATATGTTGGTTACCATGGGAGCACTCTAGATAGGTGGTATGGTTGTGAGTGTATGACCCAATGACAGTGCCTGCCCAGGAATAGTAAGTATGGAAAAGATAAGTACTAGTGACAACATTTCCTGCCAGAGTAGTATGCATACATAGGTCACAGGAGGAGGGCTCAGGGACCACGAAGGGAAACCAGATCAGTAACAATAAACAGTAATTATGCATCCTGCCCAAAAGAGGTAGAAGAGAGCTAATAAAAACTTTTCACCATGAGTCCAGTCAGATGGGGTAGTTTCTGTCAAGCCTATGGTAAAGACTAGGGTGAGAACTACAGCAACAGACACAGACAAAGGGTGACAATGCATTACAGTGAAATAACTGGTATGGAAAACAGTCTGTTGGTCCCATTGGAGAGTCAACTCCTCAAGCTTCTGCCATGTGTAAACTAGTCAGCTTCCAGAGTGACTACAGTAGGGCTGTCATCATGTCGTTTGTGGTCTCCAAGTTCTGTCAAGGAAGTGCTCTGATGTTCCAGAGAGTGATCTTACATGGTGAAGCTGGATCAAAGATGCACTTCCATTTGAGAGAAGCTGGCTTGACTTTGGCTGTGATGGATCCAAGGAGCAATCTCTGCTACTCTGACTGCAGTAGAAGTAGACAAAATAACAACAAAAGGACCTCCTCAATGAGGCTTTAGTGGTTGGACATTCATTCCTTTACCCAGTTGGCATCCCCTGACCTGTAAGGAGTTGTCAGGCTGACAGGGAGTCTCTCCCAGACACAGTCATTGATTTTTGAGAGTCAACCCAAGGGCCTGCATCTGCTGTCTCAAGACAAGGTCACCTATTTCCTTAAGGTCCCCCATTATGCCTTTGATTAAGAGGAATGGGCATCCATAAAGGACTTCAAAGGGTGAAAGCCCTGTCTGTTTTGTGGGGCTAGAGCTAATCCTTAGTAATGTTATGAGTTATAATTGATCCCATTGCAGATGGGTCTCTTGACACAGTTTTCCCAACTGTAGTTTTAGGATTCTGTTCATTTGCTCCACCTTTCCTGAACTCTGGAGGCAGTAGGCCATGGGCAACTTCCAGGTGATTCCTAAGCCCTTAGCCATTAACTGTACCACCTTTGCCACAAAAGCTGGCCCATTATCTGACCCAATAGATACAGGTATTCCAAACTGAGGGATGATTTCCTTTAATAGTCATCTGGCCACCTCTCAGGACTTTTCAGTCCATGTGGGAAAGGCTTCCACCCATTCTGAGAAGGTACAAACAAATACCAACAGATATTTGCATCCTTGAACTCATGGCATTTCAGTGAAGTCCATAATCAAGTTTTCAAGAGGAGTTCAACCAACACTCTGGGCATAAGGGGGCATTCTTGGCCCTTGTCTGGAATTATTTTTGGCACATAAGGTACATATCTCACATACTGTCTTACTTATGCTGGAGAGCTTGGGGACATAAAAATTGTGGGCTATGGTGGTCTCAAGGACTGTTCTCCCTAAATGAGTTCCCTCATGGAACTGCTTCACAAATGTAGGGGTTAGTGACCCAGGTATGGCAATATAGCCATCAGCAAATTTCCACCATCCATTTGGGAGAAAATTTCCCCCTTCAGTCTTAAACCAGGCCTGTTCTTAGGGTGTGTAACATGGGTCCCATTCAGCTAAGGGGCATGAGAACATGGCAGCTGTTGGAACTATTGGGGTTGGCCCCCTTGTGAGGGCCACTAGTTTGGCCTCTTTGTCAGCTTTCCTGTTTCCCCCAAGCAATTGTTGCATCTTCCTTCTGGTGCCCTCAGCAGTGCAAAACTGCCACCCACTTAGGGGCCCACACAGCATCTAGCAGTTCGAGGATTTCCTGCCCATACTTGATATTTTTTCATCCCAAGTTAATGAGTCCCCTTTCTTCATATAAGGCCCCATGAACACGAATGGTTGTGAAGACATATTTAGAGTTAGTATAAATGTTTACTTGTACTTCTGCAGCAAGCTGGAGTGCCTGTGTGAGGGCAACAAGTTCAGCCTTTTGTGCAGAAGTACCTACCAGCAGCAGGAAAGCCTCAATGACTGAGTCCAAAGTCGCTTCCACATAACCAGCAAAACATGTGCCATCCTAGACAAAGCTGCCGCCATCTGTGAAATATTCAATGTCCAGATTGCTAATCAGTTGATTGGTTAGATCTGGCCAGCTCAAGAAAACTTCATCCATAACCTCTAAACAGTCATACACCAGAGGGCTGGAGTTAATAAACAATAAAGTGGCCAGATTAGAGTCTAAACAACCTCCAGCTGGATGCACAGATTTTCACATAGCATACTCTGGTATTTGACCATCTGAAAATTAGTCAACCAGGATGGAGTGGGGGATCTGGACAGTGAGTTCTTACCCAGGGTGAGTTTGTATGCTTCTGCCACTAGGGCAGCAGTGGCTGCCAGAGCACACAGGCATGGTGGCCAGCCTCAGGAAATGGCATCAAGTTGTTTTGACAAGTAAGCCACTGGATGGTGCCAGGAGCCCAGTAATTGAGTCAGGACCCCAACAGCTGTTCCCTTTCTTTCATGGGCATACAGGAAAAAGGGCTTCATCACATCCAGCAGACTTAGTGCAGGGGCATTGGTGAGTGCCCTCTTGATGTCTTTAAAAGCTTTCTCTTATTCCCCACTCACCCCATACTAAAGGCTCTTGTTCTTCTTCCCTTTGTGGCTTCATAAAGGGATTTGGCCAAGAGGGAGAAGTTACAGATCCAGATTTGACAGAAACCTGCAGCTCCTAAAAACTCTCTAATTTGTCGGTGGATCTTAGGGACTAGGATGGAACATACAGCCTGTTTTCTCTCAGGGCCGAGACTGCATTGCCCCTGGGACAGGTGAAAGCTGAGGTATTTGACAGTGTCTTGGCAAATCTGGGCCTTTTTTCTAGAGACCTTCTATCCTGCCTCCCATTAAAGAGAAAGGAGAAAGTGTGACCCTTCCATACAGTCCTCCCAAGTTGGTCCAGCCAGAAGAAGGTCATCTACTTATTGGAGGTAACCAAGTTGGTTGGCTGAGAAGGTTTTTAGGTTGGATACCAAGGCAGTTCCAAAATAGTGGGTGAATTTTTGAAACCCTATGGCAACTAAGACCAGGTTAGCAGTTCTTTTTCCCCATTGTTGTGATTTTCCCAGTGGAAGGCAAAAATGGACTGATGCAGAAGAATGTGTCTTTAAGATCTAAGCGGGTAAAAAACTTTGCCTCAGCTGGGACAAGGCCTAAAAGCGTGTATGGATTTGGGACGATGGGATGCAAAGTAACAGTTGCTGAGTTTACTGCCTGGAGGTCCTGAACTAGCCTGAAATCCTCAGTCCCTGGTTTCTGGACTGGTAATTGTCCCAAGATGACTGACAAGGCCAGAGGATCCCATATTTTAAGAGTCTGTCAAAGTGTTTTTGAATTCTGAACTTTGCCTTGCAAGGAATGAAGTACCATTTCTGGCTTACAGGGGTGACTCCCAGCTTCAGTTGCACCACTACTTGGGGCACATTTTGGGCCAGACCTGGGGAGTTATCTTCAGCCCATACACCTGGAATCCTGAAGGGAAGTTCAGGAATCTCAATAAGCCTCCCCTCAGGGGCACTGAGCTGCCACCCCTCTTCTTGTGCAACTGTGAGGATTAGAGTCTTTGCCTTAGGTCCTCTCAACTTTAAAGCTGATGTGACATCTGAATCAAACGTTATCTGTGCCCTCAGTTTGAATAACAAGTCTCTGCTTATCAGGCCCACAGGGAAATCAGGTAGATAGAGGAATTCATGCCTTACTTCATGACTCCCAAGATTGAATTGTCTAGTCATTAGGAAGGGGTGGCAGACTCGGTCCTCTGTATCCCCAATAATAGGTGTATGCCTATTGGAAAGAAGGTTCACTGGTTGGGTCACAACTGAATGTTAAGTACTCATGAACACCATGAGATCAATGGGATGGCGACCTATTTTCATTCGGTCCATAGGCTCCTGGAGGCCTAGCAGAACAGAGCTCAGTCTTTCCTAATCCTCCTCATTGTCTTTCAGGCCTGCCAGACCAACAATGTTTTCCTCCCAGGGGCTGGCTCCCCTGCTAGTGGGCTGATATTTTCCTTCAACAATTTGACCTCTGCCTCTGGTCTGGGGGGTCTTTTGGAAGTCTCTGAACCATTGGGGACATTCATTCTTCAGTGCCCTTCCTGATGACAATAGGCACATTGATTTTGCCCCATTTCCTCTCTAAGGCAGGGGCACTCTGGAGGCATTTGCCATCATCCTCAGGGATTGCCTCTGCCTCTACCTGGATTTGCTTGCTGAGGCCCATCTGACTGTCCAGCAAGAGCTGCTGCAAAAAGGTCAACATTCCTGTTCTTTTTCCTATCAGCTTCCCACCTAGCCTTCCAATCTTGATTGACAAAAAACTTTGTGGCCACCTCCAGAAGCTGGCTGGTATTTGTTCCAGTGACTCTCTCCAGTTTCTGCAATTTTCACTTTATGTCTCCCTGGGTCTTACCAACAAAAGCAGCATTTATCATCCACTGGTTTTCAGTGGCTTCTGGGTCAAAGAGGGTATACAAACTGAAAACCTCACACAAGAGCTCATAAAACTGGCTGGGATTCTCATCTGGCCCATGGAGGATTTCTGATGTTTTGTTCATGTTCATGGCCTTTTCCCCTCCTTCCTTCATGCCTCCCTATAATGCCTCCTGATATCACTCAAGTTGCTGGTAAACTCGGCTATTATTGGGGTCCCAATGGGGGTCTTCCTCAGGGAATTTGGCCTGAGCATATACCTAGGGATTTAGGATACCCTCAGAGGCATGATCTTCTAGCCACTTTAGAGCTGCCAGCATTATATGGCACTGCTCTTCAGTATTGAACAGAGTCCGGAGAAGCTGTTGACAGTCTGTCCAGGTGGGTTTGTGAGTCTGGATGATAGACTGCACCAAATCAAGCAGAACCTGAGGCTTTTCCGTGAAGGACGGGGTATGATTTTTCCAGTTGAGGAGGTCTGTGGTGGTAAAGGGATGATAGATAAGTGTCCGTTTTCCTCCTCATGGGTGGGCTTCCAGGTCATAATACATAGGGCTCTGGGCTTGCCTCGGAGGCATCTGCAGGACAGCGAGAATCTGAGGCAAGGAGGGGTACTCACAGAGACTGGCTAATGTTCTCAATCAAGTGGGGGATGTGGAGTGAGCACTGCTGGACTTGAAGTGGGTGTAGAGTCCACAGGACTCAGGGAAGTCAGGTGAGTTGAGGTCCCAGAAGCTTCTGAACCAGATTTTACATGTGTGACTGTCCCTTGAGTTTCCCCATCCAGTGTTGGAGGTGGGGGTGTGGAACTGGGTACCAATGTCAAAGGTGGATAGAGCGGCACAAAGGCCTCATGTTCCTCACCAGTACAGGCTCCTTTGCTTTTTCTCTACACTTGGAAGCTGTGGCTACCCTAGCTGCCATAATCCTACAAGTCTTCTCCAGACAGGGCCTTAACCATTTGGGCCAGCTAAGGACAGCATCCTGCCAGCGATCAATACAGGGAAATTGTTCTGGGTGTCCAGGCTTCCCTACAATTACTCTATAAACTTCATTAACCACAGTTTTATCCAGTGACCCTTCCAGAGGCCGCCCTACACCAAAGGCAGACCAATCTACTTCACAAAGGGCCTTAAACTTGTTAGAAGTTAATTTAACCCCATAGTCTCCATTAAATCCCTTTTTAAAGTTTTGAACCATACACTCCAAGGGAGTGTTTTTAGTCTGATCTCCACCCATTTCCTCCTGTTACCAGACACCAAGGCAGACACAGAGGGGTACGGTCTTGGAAGAGCACTCGCTTTGTCTATCTCCTGCCACTCCCCTCGAGGGGATTTAGGCATCTCTTGGCTGCAATGAGTCTGTATAAACCCCAGACCAGAGGCCCTGTTAGGGCTCACCCTTGGCCATATGAGTTTCACTGCAGACCCACAGATCAGGACTTCTCACTAGCTTTGCAGCTGGGTTGCATCTCAGGCTCTCACTTTCATATACTCTCACACAGAACAGTACTTTCACCCCACTACCTGAACCTGGGAGACCTTGTGCCAGCATGCTGCAGCTGCTGGTGGGGACTTCTGAGAAAATCAATCAAGCTTTCTTTTTCTGCAGCTGCAAATATGGTACCACAGTCCCTGCTTCCAAATTTAGTTAGACAGGCCGCCCCTGCCCCACTAGACCACTTGCTGAAGGTATTGCATCAGAGCCATCAACATTGCTCTCCCTTTCAGTATCTTTTTAAAAACAACTATTTTATAGCTGCTCGCAGTTTGTACATATGAGGAATTCAAGAACTTGATTAGATGGCTTTGATTCAGAATCAGTTGGGGTTGGAGCTGGACCACTGCAGGCTGAGGAAGAGGGGCTGGAGGCAGCCTGAAAATAACCTAGAATCCCTCTCCTCTGTAAGCAGGAGCCTCTCAGTGCTCTCTCCACAGGAGCTAGCTTGAGCTTCCTCACAACATGGCTGCTCCACAGCAGCTGAGCTGCCACAGGTGGCTCTGGGCTCCAGAACAAGTCTACAGCTCCAGCACCAGGAATGGAAGCAGCATTACCTGTCATTGTTTGACCTTGACATCGTGAAGCATTTTTGTCACATCCTGTTAGGTTCAAGGGCATCGTAAGCTACCCAAATTCAAGGGAGGAAAATTAGATATCACTTCATGGCCACCTTTGGGAAATACATTGTCACAAAGAGAAATAGAGGTTAGGAGTGCAGAAATTGGCTCTCCTTGAATACCCAAATGCTAACTGTTCCTGTAGCCAGACAAATAACCCTTTTCTGTTCCCATGGAATGTGAAATCACCCGCCTCTCCCAGTATTGTAGGTGGTAGTGCACACAGCACCCCTGTCAGCAGGCTGCCTAACCCCTCACCTCCTCATCTCCTCACCTCCCAGCTCCAATTCCCATCCCAATTTCTGCTCACCTTCCCCACGGCCCTGCAGCTGACACTGATGGTCTTTTGCATACAGCCTTAGATTCCTGGGATTGCCAAATCAAAACCCTAAAAACTGAGTGACTTAAGACCACAGAATTCATTCTCACACTTTCGGAGGCCAGAAGTCTGAAGTGAAGGCACAAGTAGGGCCCTGCTCCTTCTGAAGCTTCCAGAAAAGACTTTCCTGGCCTCCTTCCTTTGGTGGTGACTTGTGATCCCTGACACCCTTGGCTCAGCAGCTGCATCTTTCCCATCTCTACTCCATCATCATGTGGTTTTCTTCCTTTTTCTTGTGAGGACCAGTCATTGAACTAGAGCCTACCTGTTCCAGTCCCTTTGGGCCACTATAGCAAAACACTGTAAACTGGGAAGCTTATAAGCAACAGAAATGTATTACTCCCAGTTCTGGAAAGTAGGAAACACAGCACCAAGGCACTGACAGACCTGATGTCTGGTGAGGACCACTAGACAGCAGGTTGGCTGAAACCTCACTGCGGGGAGGGAAGGGTGAGTGAGTTGCTTCAGGCTGCTTTAAAAGGGCATTAATCCCACTCCTGAGGGCTCCAGCTTCGATGACCTGGTCATTTCTTAAAGGCCCAGCCTCCTTATATCATCACCCTGGCCATTAAAATGTCAACATATGAATTGTAGAGGGACATCACCATTTAGAGCATAGTACTACCCTAATCCAGAAAGCTTTCATCGTATTTGACTAAATCTGTAGACTCTGTTAGCAGCTAAGGTCACATTCATTGGTAGCAGGGTTTTGGACTAGAACATATGTTCAACCCATAACACTTGCCAGTGGACCATTAGAGTCCTATACTCACCTCAGGGATCAGGGCCTCCCCCTTCAGAGCAAAGCCACCTCCCCCGCTTGGCAGGCTTCATCTTCATGATGGGACTTAGTTGTACATAGTTTGTCAAGAACTGAGTTACTCTCTGAGTTACAGCTCTGGTCTATGCCAACCCCCTCCTGCAGCACAGTGAATACACACACACACACACACACACACACACACACACACAAGCCATCTGATTCCTGGCCACAGAGAATGGTGTTCAGAGCCACACAGGGGATTATTGATTTCCTCTTCTCTCAGCTTTTCATAAGTGCCCACATTGTTGTCCTAATGGTTTCCTTTACCCGGCTTTCTTTAAAATGAGATTTGTTGGCTGAAAGACCCCAATTTTTTTCTTTGATGCCCACAGAAGGAGGAGCTCTCCATGGCCCCAGCTTATCTTCATGTCACAGGACAATTCATCATGCCTTTCATACAGATCTTAATTGCAACAAAGAGGGGCAGTCTACAGAAGAAAAGCCAACGTGTGTTCCACAGGTTTCAATTTGACAGAGAAATAAAGCCACACCCTGACTGTGTGGGTGATGGTGAGCCTCCTTACAGTGAGAGAAACAAGTCGTCCAAGGCTCATGGTGTGACACTTTTCCAGGGCCTCTGCATGTCCCTTGTCCTATTGTGTTCTGAGACATGGGTAATTTTTTTTTTTTAATTTTAAACTCCACATTTAAATTTGTTCACACACACGACCAAACCACATGGACTCACAAGAAAGGATTCAGTAATTTCTAATTAGACCTCATTATATAAAATGTGTACATGTCTAAATGTGTGTTTATACTCGTACACACATTATGGTTAACATCCTAAAATAAACCCATTATAGCACATTTTTTTCTGTAAATATAATGACTGAACTATCCTAATTTATAGTTTTCTTCATGTTTGAAAATTTTTCTGCTTTCCTGGATAGGCTACAAATGAAGAAACAGTAAGAACCCTTCTCCCCTAACTGGAAAGCTGAATTCAAATCACAATGGATCTGAATAGAAATAAAGGAAACCACTGTAGAAATCAAGCCCAGCCATGACAATAGACCCAAAACCTCACCTGATTAAATGAAAATGAGGTGTCAAGTACAGAAACTTAGAAATTAGAGTGTTACTCTCATCTACCCACACCAGCTTTGTACTGCATTTTTTTATTTCAGGACTGGGGCTTGAACTCAGGGCCTCATGCTTGCTAGCAAAGTTCTCTACCACTTGACTAATGTCCCCATCCCTTTTTTTTGCTTTGCTTATTTTTCAGATAGTCTCCTGTTTTTGCCCAGGGACCGCCTCAAACCAAATCCTCCTACCTATACCTCCTTAGTAGCTGGGATTATAGCCGGATGCTACTACATCCAGCTTATTTGTTGCTAACTTTTTCCCCAGACTGGTCTTCAACCACAATCTTCCTCTCTATCCCTCCCAAGTAACTGGGATTATAAACAGGTACCACCAGGCTCTCAGCCTTTGTGCTACATCATAGAGTGGGTTAATTAATACCTCAGGCTCTGGCAACTGAAAGCACATGCCTGAGATCCTCCTGCCCTTTGCCCTGGTTTACAACCTCCTATACCCTCAGATGTCTGACTTACATAAACTTGAACACATGAAGAGCAATATGCCAAGACTCTAAAGCAGGTTTGTTTTTTAAAATGTGTCTGTCTTATTTTTAAGAAATGTCACTAGGGTTTTTTAAAGCCCTATATAGAGACAAGTAGAGTAAGCTATAACATCCTACCCAAGAGGGAACTTTTTCGGCCCACTTTTGAAGTCATTGAACTCAATTAACTTCAAATGGGATTGAATATGTAATTCATTGCACATCCTGGCAATGAATTAATTATCTACAATCCCAATTCCCCTCCTGCTACATTGCCATCATGTCCTGTGATTTCTAAAGGATTTAAATGGCTCTCCAGCTTGAAATGAACCTCCTGGAGCTCCTTTGAGCATGGTGTGGCCTGTGTGAGCACAACATCAATACTGCTGATGTTCAAGAGAGCCGGCCAACAAATCACCAGAATTGGGTTCAAAGTGTTGGTTCTGCCACTTAGTAACTTTTGTTATATGTGACTTTTGGAAAATTGTGATTCATCTGTGAGAACTGTTGCCATGGTGATAAGTGGGAATTATGACTACTTCTCATGGACAATGAAATGATTAAGTAAGATAAAGAGAGTAGCTTGCATAGTAAGAGGGACAACCCTCAGACCTCAGTGGCCTAAAACCACAAAGCTATAGTTCTGCTGCTTCATGCCCCAGGTCCAGCTCAAGTTGCTGGGAGAGTTCCAGCTGTGCCATCCTCCCTCAAGGATCAAGGCTGGTAAGGTCACCATTACCTAGGGCATCGGTATTTCCCACGGCAGGGGGAAGGGAGCTTGTGAAATTGCACACTAGCTTGGAGGGCTCCCACCTGGAAATGTCACATGCCCCTTCTGCTCACCTTTCATTAGTCAAGTCAAATCCTAGGACCACACCTATCCCAAGAAAGACAGACTGGGGAACTAGCTCAATGATGGAGTGCTTACCTAGTGTGTGAAGACCCTGGGTTTGATCCCTGAGTAGAGACTGTAATTCCACCATGTGCCCAGAGGAAGAAAAACAGCTATCTGTGAATAGCCAGGCCACTGGCCATGCTTGCTGCACACATCTGACAATGCCAGATATTTTACTGCCATCCCTTTTCTCCTGTAAGTTCATCTCTCAGACAACGAAATTAATCCAGGAAAAATGCTGGCTCTGTGTTAATGACTAAAACATTGTACTAAATTTTGATCTTAAATGTCCCCAGAGTCTGTGTTGAAGGCTTAGTCCCCAGTCTGAGGCACTATTGGGAAGTGGTGGAACCTTTAAGAGGTGGGGGAATGTTGGAGGAATATTAGGTGACTGGCAGGTATGCCCTCCAGCCCTCCTCTTTCTCTTTTCCAACAGACAGGAAGTGAACAGTCTTCCTCCACCATGTGCTCCCACTGCCATAGTGTACTGTGCTGCCACAGGCCCAAAGTAACAACACAAGTGACCATGACTGGAACCTCTGAGACAGCAAGGAAATAAACCTTTCCCCCTTGAAGCTGTGTTATCTTAGGTATGTTGTCACAGACAGAAAATTGACAAACACACTCTAATCAGAATCTCTCTGACCAATACTGGTTCTGACTCCTGCAGAGGGAGTTCACATTCTAATGGAGGAGGCAGAAGAATCAATAGAGAGATTAAAATGTCAGGAAATAATATGGGACAAAAGAAAGCATGGCAAAGGGGTGGAGAGTGACTGGGGGGGTTCTAAGAATTTCCCTCTAAGGAGTGATGCTTGAGTAGAGACCACTATGAAGTAACAGAATGAGCAAAGCAGTATTTGGCAGAGAAGGAAACATGGCAGCGATAACATGGCTGGAATGTGCAAGGAGCAGCAAGGAGGCTGGAGCAAAGGGGACTAGGGCGAGATGGAGGAGGTAAGGAAAAAGGAAGCCAGGAGCCAGGGCCTGGAGGTCAAGGCCACGGCAAGGACTCAAGACTTGAGCTGGAGCACACTGAACAGAGGAGGGGCCTGAACTGCACCAACATGAATCCATTTTTACAAAGAAGCATTTTCAGGAGTGAACGCCATTAAGGAAATTTAACTTTTGATTAGTTAAGTGATAACCAATTTTTTTCCATTTTTATTTCTATTTTAATAAAATTATTTTAGTTGTTATTAAATCTTTTCCTTGCAAAATTTACAGTATAAATTTAGTTAATTGATTAGCTTAATGTGCATTTCAAATTTTATAAAACTTAGCACCTACCATCAGCAGGTATTCACCGTTTGTTTTGTCTTTCTGTGGCCAATACTTTTGCCAAATCCAATGTTTTTAACCCAAACTTCTCAGGTCTAAATTTTTTCAAAAATACTTGATTTCTTCCTAAATGTTCAGTCAAAAGAATATACCGTATATAATGTTAACCATTGCCTTTTTCATTTGTGTTGATTATTTTTTTAACCAGGCAAATTTTCCCCAATTTAGTTTTTTGTTTTTTTGTTTTTAGGGTTACTGGGATTTGAATTCGGGGTCTTGGGCTTGGTAGGAAGGCATTCTACCACTTGAGCCACATTCAGTTTTTCACAGATCACTGTGCAACTACCAAGATGCAATCATTAGTCCAGATTTTGTTAGATAACTGTTTTATGTTATAGTACACACATATACTAGTAATATTCAATATTAACTGGATTTAGCAACAGAGTTTTACTGGCCATGGAGCAAAGAGCAAGGTAGATCTGGATGGGAGCTGGCAGAGTAGCTCAAGCAATAAAGCAACTGCCTAGAAAGCGTGTGGCCCTGAGTTCAAATCCCAGTACTGCAAAAAAAAAAAAAAGCTGGATGAACCAAAGGTCAAAACAATGAAAGCAAAATTTCCAGCTCTCAGGATATACTAAGTGCTCCATAAACCATAGACATGATGGTCCACGTCAATAGGTGAGACAATACTACACACTTGAATTACAAGCCTACACATCTGAATTCCCATCCTAATGCACTCCCAAGTGAAGATCTGTTTCTTTATTGCAAAAAGAAAAAGGCATTATTAGATTATTAGCTAAGTAGGATTTCATGCCCTAATTCAGATGCCAGTATAAGAAAGTATCTCTGATCTGAAAAGCAAGATGTGAAAGAGCAACTTTGCCTGCAGAGATTTTATTTCCCTTTTACTCACAGATACAAATGATTCTGCTCTCAAGGTTGCTCCTGAAAAGACAGACCTGTCATCCACAGCAACACTTAAATGCCTAGGCATTCTTCCTAGGTATGTAGACAGGACTTTGCCTTTAAGATGAGAGGCTTCTGAGTCTACTGAGTCTACAGAGCTGCAAGCTGCCTGATGACTCTCCCCTGCTCTAAACGCACAAGTGAGGAATGCCTGAAACTGTAATTCAGCCTTTCCCCACATGGGTCTCAAATCCTCTCCTCATCCTTATCAGGCAAGAACTTCCTCCCTGTGTTAGAGACAGAAAAACTGAGGCTCCGAGAGGCGGAGTTACCTGCCCAAGGTAAGATGACTGGCACATTAATGGCAGTCAGGAGATAAAACCCAGAGGTGCACTGCCTGGAGCTCAAGCATAGCCATCCCTCCTAACCCAATTTCATAAGGTTTTGTATTACACAGCAGTGGTGTTTTCAAACACCAGAGGGCGCCTTTTCCCATGAGGTGCTGCTAAGCATCCCCATTCCACCCAACTTGCTCCACCCCAGCAAACCTGTGACCCCTGGTCACTCTCTCAACATCAGAAAGAATTCTTGTGAAGAGTCAATGCTGTTTTTAGTAAACATGGAATGTTCATGATCTACTCTGGAGACTCAAAACAGCTATTTAAAAGAGCACTGCAGCAAGGCACTGTGACTCATGTCTCTAATCCCAACTACTGAGGATAGGGAGGATTGTGGTTCAGAGCCAGTCCTGGAACAAAGTTAGTGAGACCTCCATTTCAACAAATGATCCAGGGTGGTGCACAACTGTTATACCAGCCACAAGGGAGGCATAGGTAAGAGGATTGCAGTCCAAGGCCACCAGGACAAACAGCCCACTGTTTGTCCACAGATAGTTTCAGACATTATCTGAAAAACAACCAAAGCAAAAAAGTAGGGAGGCTCAAGTGGTAGAGCACTTGAATAGCAAGTGCAAAGCCCTGAGTTCGAAACCTTAGTAGCACCCCAAAAAAAAGAGAGAGAGAAAGAGAGCACTACAGTGCAGACAGGCTATTGTATTTTGCCATTTGCACCACTGTGCTATGACTGCATTGTGACTCCTCAGTTACATGGCTCCAGATTCATATTTTGAGAATATAAATCCTAATTTCACCACTGTGACATAAGCAATATATCAGGCAACCTGAGGTCTCCTGTATCCTTTGAACTGTTACGTACATTACAACTCAAGCTCACTCACCTTGCCACAACAAGTCAGTCCTTTGAAGTGAACCACAATAAAGTCAAAAAAAAAAAAGCAGAGAACATTTTTTCATGTCTTCTGACCCAACTAGGAGTGTCTATTTTAAACAGTCACTAGAACTGTGTTAATAGAGGCTTTCTTTGACTTTATGGTCTGAAAAACTCCTGGTTAATAGCCATCACTGATTTTCAAGCATCGACCCCAACTACCACCTTGGCAGATCGACCGCAAAGGACTGGGCCTGCCTGTCTGATTTATTGTTTGCATTGCTTTATTGTCAATTACTCCCAAGCACCACAAATGCTGGAACATATATACGTGGGAACACTGTACTAAATTATAGATGGCCAGTGTTGAGTAGAATATATGAGGTCCCATCAGCACAAGGTAGAGTGACCCTTCAAACACAAGTCTTTGCTTTAATGAGCACCCAAGGCCGATTTACATTAAGCTTATGAACTCAAGGAAAATAAATCAGAGGATCACAATTTACAAACCAAAAGGGGTACATAAAGTTTGAGAGGAACCTAATTACTGAGTTAAAAAAGGCAAAAGCCATTCAGTGTGTTAATAGTGCCAGCTATGACATCATACCAACTTAAGTATCCTTTAGCAGCCTCTGCACTCATCAAAAAGCCCCAAATCAGAACAGTGTGAAATGCATGTAAGAAATGAGTCAGCTGAAGTGCAGGGTCTTGTGGATTCCCTAAGGCATAAGACTAAATTACTCCTCTAACCTGGCGTGGTGGAGGAAGGGGGTGGGGGAGACAATCATGATTAATGTGTATTAATCATTAAACAGCAGTCACCTGATTTAACACTAACACAAACAAAGGTTCCCAGATTAAATTTCTCTTTCCACAAATGACTCAGAATACAAGTGAATTAGGCCACACATCACCTCACCAAGTGCCAGGAAAAACAGTACCAGTACCCCTCGTATCAATTCATGAGGCCAAGGGAGTATCTCCCAAACCATGCAGGCCCCAATCATACATTTGTACAACTCCGTTATCCTGACATCGAGTCCTTCTCAAAGATTGGTATAGAAATTCTATTTCTTTTTAAAATGATGATGAATAGTTTGTAGTTGTCAAGGTCCTTTGATTCCAATGTCCTTAATTTGGCAAAATAAAAAAATTAACAACCCTATATGAACCTCAACTTAAAAAATTTATCAGGTCATAAAAATCTAATATTTTAAAGTAGTCCCACTTAACCAGTCAACAAATATCCAGGTAAAAGTCAAGATAATGCTGGCTCTGCAATAGGAAGGTGGAGCAGGTCCTGTTTGGGGTTTGGGACCAGTGACTGGGGGAGGAGGTAGAGCAAGGTCACAGAACGGTGAATATGGTACAAATACTGTGTACACATGTACGTAAATGGAAAGTGAGACCTTTTCAAACTATTCCAGGAATGGGGAGAGGGGGGATAAAGGAGAATGATGGAGGGGGTGAGTTCAATTATGACAGATTTGAAATATTGTAAGAACTTTTGTAAATGCCACAACGTACCCTCTCCCAGCACTACAATATAAAGAAGAAACAAGGAATGGTGGTTCTGCTTATTTTGCTACTTAAGCGTGGTGGGAGGACAGAGCCCCACAGATAACCGAGGGCTTTCAGGCTGAAGCAAGGTGTGGCCACCAAGAGTGCTATGGTGATCTATGCTGGTGTTCTGCCTCGGTGTGGCATCTCAGCAAGGTAAGGGTTCCCACACTCTGGACCGACAGCTGAAGCCTCTTGGATTGAATTTCCTCTCCACACCAGCCACCTACAGGCAGTGCCCCTCATTTTGGCTTATAGAGTAGGACTGCTCCTTGCTCTGAGCTCAGAGCAAAGTGGGGTAACCAGTAACTGAGGAGTGCTGGTTGGACTGGGCACTTCCCAAGGCTTGGTCAAAAGAAGAGGGCTGTCAAGTGAGCCTGGCATTCCAGGAGAATATCTGAGGATGCTGGCGTACTGTGGAACCAAGGCTATTGAAACAAAGGCATGGATCTCTCATGCTCACATCTACTGCATGGCGAGACAGACGATTATTTTTAGGAACGATGAAAAAAAGCAAACTTTCTCAAGAGTACCATCCTAAGGGTCAAGGGTGAGACAGAAGGGCCCCTGGAAATCTCCATTATGACTTCTCTCTGATCTTAAAGGGTGGGAAGAAAGAAAAGCAGGACAGATGAGAATAAAGACAGTGTAAGGACTAGGATACAACCAATCAGAATGTTGCAGGCATAATCAACCAGAATGCTGCTTTCTGCACACCTAATTAGCATAGAGATTGAGTAACACCTTGGAGAAAATGGACAAAAGCCTCAGAAGACCATGCCACTCCTCCAGCAGCCCACTCCCCTCCCTTAGTAAACTTTTCTACTTCCATGCTCACCCTTCGTTGTCCACGAAGTTCATTCTTCGGCTTTGTGAGTCAAGAACCTAGAACCCCAACCTTCCCTCTGGCTAAACACCTAAGCCAGCAAGGTGAGTGGAGGCTTCCAGACCTATACAAATCTCCAGTCACCAGGGGACTTCAAAGTCACAAGAGGAGGCCAAGGCACTGAAGTGGAGCACAGAAACCCATCCTTTCCCTCGCCTGTCTTTACTTGGCCCTTCCTCTATCCCGATGTCCTCCTCTCCCTCCACCCCATTTTAACAGTTCAAACTGTCCCCATCTTTCCCACTGCTGATAAATTTTCTCTCTCCTCAGTGCAGCCTCAGCACTGTTAACTATATCTCTTTTACAGTTGTGGTGTTTACCATTTTCTACTTTGAATTACAGGTTTTAAGATACAGCACTATTTCTCTTAGCATTTACAAAGAATCACAAGAGTAGATCTATGTATGACCCATTTTATGTTCAATATTTGCTTGTTGTGTAGAAAAATGAATATAAAATGACATCCTGCTTTAGACATCCTATATTACACAAAGGACTCTTGCTTTGTTTTGACTATGTCACCCAAATCTCTAAATTCCTACATTAATGTTATTTGGAGGTGAGAAGTCTAGAAGGTGATTGGACCATGAGGGCTCTGGTGAACAGATTAATAGGTGGCTTTGATGTAAAATTGAGCTCTCCCTGGCATGCTTGCTCTGTCTTACCATGTGGTACCCTCTACCACAGTCTGATGCACAAAAAAGTCAAGCAGATGCTGGCACTGTGCTCTTGGCCTTCTCAGCCTTCAAAACCATAAACTAAATAAATCTTCATTCTTTATAAATTATCCAGCCTGTGGTGTTCAGTTATAGCAATGGAGTACTCTGCTGCTCAGTATCAAATAAGTCAATAAAAATCAGTGAGCAGGGAAACAGTCTCTACACAGTCTGGAATTTGACCACTATCTTCAGCATTTTTAATGTTCTGCTTCTTTTTATTTCCTTGTGTGGCACCCATGAGCATCTAGGAAGAAACTGGGAAGATATATGCAACCCTACAAGTTGATGGTAAGTAGTCATTACCAGTTTCTATAGCCACTTCTGGGCTTTCAAACTCTTTACACAAAATGATCACCTCGTTTGATTCTCTGTAAGAAACCCAGGCAGTGACTTTGAAGACCATCCATATAGCCATGCAGGTGTTGAGCCATGACCTTGGGGCACTTGAAATAGATGAAGTCAAATGTCAGTGTGTGATTCCTTCATTTATTCAAAGAGCATGAATTATGGGTTTCATCTAGAAGGGCCTGAAAAGTCCTGTTTCTGATTTCAAAGACCACACTCCAGTTGGGAGACTTATGTCTTCTAAGAGAAGGAAACAAAGGTTGTGAGAATTAAACTTCCCTACTCTATGTGGTGGAGCCAGGCCTGGGTTACATGTTGCCTGACACATGACTCCTTGGTTGACATTCTGCTTTTACAGGAAGGAGAACTGTAGCAGGGTGGTTAACTTTACTTAAACCTCTAATTGGGTCACTGGCAGAAAAGAGAGAGGATTTCTGACAGCAAAACCCCATATCTTCTTTTCATTTATACCAAAAGGTCAAAGTCCAATTCCCATCTAGCTGAAGGCCTAGGGGACTAAGCAGACCCCCTCTGTGCTCGGCTGTGCTCCTAGAGGCTGGCCTGTGAGCTTGCATACTAGAATCTCCAAACCAGGGTCACACAAGCCCTCCCCAGCTACAGATGTCATTTGTATTGAACTGAGAGTATTAATTGTCTTTTGAGCTCGTTATGTGGTGGGGAAATACAACTTGAGAAAGGTATGCTCTGTTGATAAATAGCAAAATAAAAGGCATCCAATTCACATGTGTTTTTTACTTTTAATCAGAAAGCTCTTTACCTGACTCGAGTTTAATCTGGAGACAGGCTGTTTTTCTGTTTTCTTTTTCTCTGTAAGAAGAGAAAATGGTGTGGATCATCACTGACCAGGGTGCAGTGGAAGTCAAATAAATATTTGTTGGATGCACAGGTGTGCATGAGTAAGAAGGCTGTTATATAGCCTACTCTCAAAATACTTATTCCTCCTGGAAAGACCCACCCAGCTTCCAAGGTGACATCTCAGGTTCAGGAGGGCAGGGGACAGACAGTGGAAGTTTCCTGAATTTCTATTTTCTGGGCAATTCCAGTAACAATACACACACACACACACACACACACACACACACACACACACACACACACACACACACACCCCAAGGTGAGGAGCACATTTGTATGCTTCTGCCTCATGTAAGAGACATTTAGCCAAATGAGCTGACTTGGGACACCAGACACTGAGCGACTTGCACAAATCTTTGCCTCTTGCTTCATCCAAGAAGAGCAGAGAATGTTGCTTCAGAGCCACCAAGACTGTTCTGCCCTGGTGCTATAAGGCAAAGTGACAAGGAGGAAGTGGCACAGAGTCACCATTCCTTAGGCATCTGTTTATGTCAACAACTTAGAAATTGGTGTTGTTATCTCAATTTGGGAAATTAGAAAACTAAGGCTTTAGAAGCTCGGGCGATGCGCCTAAGGTTACTGAGCAGGAGAGTGGCAGAGCTGAGGCAGGCTCTGGGCTGTTGAAGCCAAGTCCTGTGATCTGTTCACACCTCCAGTCCCCATGGGTCCTGTGATCTGTTCACACCTCCAGTCCCCATGGGTCCTGTGATCTGTTCACACCTCCAGTCCCCATGGGCCCTGTTCTTGATTTTTGAGAGCAGCACTTTCCTGGGGTTGAGCATGTAGTGTTCCTGTTCCAACGAGAGCCCACTGGTCAGATGAGTGCCTGGTAAAATAGTTCCCATGGAAGGTGCTAGAACCCAAGAATGTGGCATTCCCTTCAATGGATATAATTTGCTCCACCTTTTCCCTTTTCCTTAATCTGTGATTTTCTTTAAAATTCTTCTAACTCTTGTCCCTTTTGCCAATATCTGAAGCTTGCAATGACAGTTCTGTGACCCTCAAGGCTAAAACATATGCCAAACCCTGGCTCTAAACAGCTTAATTTAATTACATGCTGAGGTTGCCCAAGTCAATACTGACATCATTTCTCAGAACCAGCGGGACTTAGCCCTGTTGGCTGGGGTGTCTCACATGGCATGAGCGTCTGGAACCAGGAACAGACCTTGTGCACTAGGAAGATAGGCTCCAGGGCTGGACCTGCCACAGGTGAGAGAAGTCCTTTCAGGATAGAAAGTGGAGTGTGCTGTGTGCAATTCATGCAATAGAGACAGAATGAAGCAGGAAGTGCTGAGTGGTTCTCGAGGTGTCCTAAGCATGTGAAGAGAGGATGATGGCAGAAATTACATTGTGGATAATGCCTGGAGATCAAACAGGAGGTAGGTTCACAGATGCTCGTCAGCAGACAACAGGAACACAGTCCCTGGGCTAATAGCCAAAACGAAGTCTCTGGGTCCTGGCGAGCTTGACAGGAGTCCAAGTGTTTGGGGATTAGCAACTAGGCAAATTAACAAAACTTGGACTTGGAGGGGAATTTGGCGCTACTGACTATAGCTCAAGATGGATACCACACTGGGCACCAGTGGCTCATCCTGTAATCCTAGCTACTTGGGAGGCAGAGATTAGGAAGATCATCATTGACTCATGTGAGTCAATGCCCTGTATAGCTATCCTTATCTCAACCAGCAAAAACCCTTGTTCCTTCCTATTATTGCTTATACTCTCTCTACAACAAAATTAGAGATAAGGGCAAAATAGTTTCTGCTGGGTATTGGGGGGGGAGGGAGGGGACGGAGTGGGTGGTAAGGGAGGGGGTGGAGGCAGGGGGGAGAAATGAACCAAGCCTTGTATGCACATATGCATAATAAAAGAAAATTGAAAAAATAAAAAATAAAAATTAAATTAAATTAAATTAAGTTAAAAAAAAAAAAAGAGAGAGAGAGAGAGATCCTACCCAACACAGAAAGGAGCTGGGGGAGTGGTTCAAGTGGTAGAGTGCCTGCTTAGCAAGTGTGAGGCCCTGAGTTCAAACCCCAGTACCACAAAAATTAAATAGATAAATAAATAAATAGGACCACATCTAAGGACAGAAGCCAGTAGGATCTTTCTCATGCCAAACAATTCTCCAATTCTCTGTCACTAGTTAGGTGTCCTACAATTCAAGTCCATGCTGACCCTAACTACCAGAGATGATGCAGATGCCACAGGCTTAAGGAGCTCGACCCCATAAAAGCACAAGTCTCCAGTCTATGGCCTCCAAGTCACCTGCACTTCTGGCTGGCTGAGCTATAAAGTTGAGGATTCCCACAGCCTCTCACCTCAATTTCAATAATTCGATTAAATGACTCAGAGAACTCAGGGAAATGTACATTCTATTGCAGTTCATTTTAAAGGACACAAGCCAGGCGCCAGTGGCTCACACCTGTAATCCTAGCTACCCAGGAGGCAGAGATCAGGAGGATTGCAGTTCAAAGCCACCCCAGGGGAAATCTCGAAAGACCCTTCACAAAAAAAAATAGGGCTGGTGAAGTGGTCAAGGTGAAGGCCCTGAGTTCAAGCCCCAGTACTGCAAACAAATATAAATAAATAAATAAATAAATAAGGACACAAATGAGCCACCAGGGGAAGAGGTCCAAAGGAATCTCCAATACGTGAGCCTGTCTCTATGGAATGGGCGTGCACTACCCTTCCAGGATGTGGATAGTTTCACCAACTCAGAAGCTGCCCAAACCCCATAATGTAGGGGGTTTTTTGCAGGTTTCATTCAACAGACATGATCAGGCCATTGGTGACTAGCCCCTTACCAGTCTCCCCTGTCCTGGGAGATGGAGAGTAGAACTGAAAGTTACAGGCTTCTCACTATGGCTTGGGCCCTCTGGCCACCAGTCCTCACCCTGCAGCTACCTAGGACCCCCTCAGCCAACAGTCGTGTAGCAGCATACTAAAGATCCTCCTACCCTGGAGTTTCCAAAGGTGCTAGGAGCTCTGTGATAGAAACCTGGGACAAAAGCCAGAGATTCATTCCCATACTGCAGAGGCAAATGTCCAGCTGTCAGAACAAAGATCAAAGCCACACCATAGCCGGGACCACTCTAGCTTATGTGTCCTCCACACTGGGCCAGAGCCTCGGCAATGCCTCCTGAAAGAGTCAGAAAGTAGCTTTGGAGGAGAGCATGGGGCTGATGGCTGGGTGTGCGGGGTGGGAGGGAGGGTGTCTCTAAACTCTGGGAGCTGTGGGAGGAAAAAAGATACTGGAGCTTAACCAAGGACAACAGACCAACAAGAGGTATCTGGGAAATCCCTCTGCTGTGCATCCTGCTTCCCCCAGACACTTAAAATATCAACAATAGTTATCAAACCCCTATGTATATCAGAATCATTGAGGATTAACACTTAGAAGTAGTCCTGCCTTCCAGGTTGCTTATTTTACTTAAAGACAGCAAATGAGCATTCCTAAAGTAAAGAACTGTGCCATTCAACTCTACAAAGGAACTTTCTACTAGCTGATGTAGTAAATTGCCACATGCTTAGTGGGTTAAAACCATACAAATAACTACCTTATAATACTGGAGGTCAGAAGTCTGAAAGGGTTCATGTGCGCTAAGGTGTCAGGAGAGCTGCCTTTCTTCTGGGGCTCCAGGGGAGAATCTACTTTCTTGCTTTTTCCAGCTATGAAAAGCCACCTGCATTCTTTGGCTGAGAGCCCCTTTCTCCCTCTTTGAAGGATGTCACTTCAATCTCTGCTTCTGTCATCATATGTCTACTGACTCTGACCCTCCTGCCTTCCTCTTATAAGGACTCCTGTGATTGCTCTGAGCTATCTAGGTAATCTCCCCATCCAAAAATTTCGAACTTAATCACAAAAAATCTGCAAAGTCCCTTTTTCTCCCATGAGGTGACATATTCTCGGGCTCAAGGGATTAGGACATGGACATTTTTGCAGGAAAAAGGAGTGTCACTCCGCCCCCCACAGAGTTCTTCTAACCCTCACTTTTTTAGATGAGGACCATTTAAGTACAGGGAGGCTAAATGACTTGCCTAGCATCCTGAGTTAAGACTAGAAGCCAGGGTACCTGAGTCTCATCAAAGCTCAAAAGCAAGTACTCTTTCTACTACATTAAGATACCACAACAATGAAAGAATACAAATCATTATAATGGTAAGTACAAACTGTAAGACTTGGAGTACATATTTATAAAGATAGAGAATTAAACAGGATCAGAGAGTTAAGTGCTTAGAAAACTTTACAAGTCTGCTTGTCAACCAGTCTAGTCCTGGCTACATTCACGTATTTCAACATCTCTATCTCAACATCCCCAGTTACGGGAAACCCTGAACTTGCAAAGCAATGAACAGCCCATTTCTGAAAGTGCTAGTTGGTAGCAAAGTATTCCTTGAATTAGCAGATTAACAACTTCACAGTGAGGACAATATGAACTATACCTCAGCCCCACCCAGGACTGGAAATCTTACAAGCCCAGGTGAACACAAAATTCAGGCCCCTTCTCTGGAAATTCTCTCTCTGGGTCAGGACAAGAAGTCTACTGAATACTTATTCTAGCTTCCAGGGCCAGTCTCTTAGTTCCCAGGCTTCCAGCCAGAACCAGAACCTAGATAGTGCTTGTGGCAAACACTTTTAGATGTGTGTCCAAACACATTCTCTGCTGCATAGTTGATGATGAAGCCATTCTGCCTATAAATGAAGGTGTCAATATTCTGGGAAATGATAAGTTGGGAGGGGAGTCTTAAAAGCAAGCAAAAACATTAATTTAATATTGTAAAACATTAAGATTCAATGGGTTCTGAGCTGTGAGTGGGTGAGTATTCTGATATAAGCACTAAGAAAGATAAATTTAGCATTGGTAATTGAGAAGGGCCTGAAAGAAGCTACAGCAAGAATCATGGAATGAGGAAATGAGAGAATTAGCTAGTATGGTGACAAGAAAACCTCAGAGGAAGGGATGGATAATCAACATTTCCAGGTGACAAGTTGGTTTCAAAACTGGCTCAACTGTTTCTGAATCCAGCCATTGGAGAACTAGGACAGAGATTTGGCATCAATGGAAACTTGAAGAGGCAGGCATGGTTTGGTAAAGAGGAATTTATATTAGGTATGTCAAGTTTGAGGCAATAGAAAAATATTCCAATCAAAACACCTGGTAAGCAGATGAAAATATAGGACTAATGCTTGGTTGAAAAGCGGAAGTACAGACATAGAGTCAGAAGTTACCACAAAGGTGGTGAAAACTTAGAAACAAAAATGGCCAAATTGCTGATTGAATGATTAGAGAAAAAGCAAGAGAAGACAGATAATTATTCCCGCAAAAGTCATTAGTGCCAGCAAAACCCCTTGGTCCTTCCTGTTATTGCTTATACTCTCTCTACAACAAAATTAGAAATAAGGGAAAATAGTTTCTGCTGGGTATTGGGGGGGTGGGAGAGGGAGGGGGCGGAGTGGGTGGTAAGGGAGGGGGTGGGGGCAGGGGGGAGAAATGACCCAAGCCTCGTATGCACATATGAATAATTTTAAAAAAAGTCATTAGTGCCTACTATAAGATGCATTGTCCTAGGTACTGGGACGCAGAGCAGAGTTTTAACCTGGGAGAAGCCTAAGCTGCAATGGAGACCTAAGATTGTTGAAGTGCCAGGAAAATCACAGGCAACAAGGGGAGCCAGCCCAGAAGAGAGGACATGTGGGCTGCAACCAGCAAGGCCAAAAGGGCAGGATTGCCCAAACCACTTGTAGCTCACATCACACCACCAGGTGCCCCAGATGCCAGACCTGGACCCACAGGATTTAGTGTTTGCCCTGCTGGGTTTCAGTCTTGCTTTGGTCTCATCTTCCCTTGGTATTCTCCTTGTGGAATGGGAATGCTTACTCTGTGTCATTTTACCTTGTAAATATGTAACTTCCTATTTTTATTTAATAGGGGCTCATGGCTAAGAGCTTGCCTTGAGTCTCAGAAAAGACTTTGGACTTTATGCTTTTGAGTAATGCTGAAATTGTTAAAACTTTGGAGACTCTTGGAAATGAACTAAATGCATTTTGCAATATGCAATGATATGAGGCTTTGGAGGTCAGGGACAGAATGCTATGGTTTGATATGAAATGTCCCCTCATAAGGATCATGTGTTCAATGCTTGGTCCCCAGCTGTGGCACCATTTTGGAAAGTGATAGAAAGTTCAGGAGGTGAGGCTAGTTGAAGGAAGTGGGTCACTGGGGATATCTTGAAGGGTATATCTTGCCCTGACCTCTCCCTATTGCTCTCTGTTTCATGTCCGCCATGAGATGAAGTTCCTCGGTCACACGTTCACACTCCCATGATCTGCCCAAGAACAGGGGTTCAAGCCACCATGAGTGGAACCCTCTGAAACCATGAGCAAAAATCTTTCCTCCTGTAAGTTGTTTGGTCACAACAATGCAAATGTAACTAACACAGTCTCCAAAGAACACAGTCTGATCCTTTGGGCTGGTCTCAAGGCCCAACCACAGACAAGTGTTGGGTGGTCACTTTCGGCCATGCCTTTCTGTATCCAAACCATTGGCTGAATCAGAAAAAGGGTGGCTTTCCACTCCTAGAATTCATTTATTTTGTTTCTTAGGAAGAGGTATTTTTGCTTTCATATACTATAAGAAAATTCCCCCACACCTTATCCATTTTTCTCAAATACTAGAATTTATCCAGTATTATTAATATCCTGAGAAAGAGAAAAGAATTACTTTCAAAGCAATGTCTTTCAGAAGAGAGCACGTTTAGAAGTCTAAAATAATTGTGGATACACATATTTCAACCCTCACATTTCCCTCTCTGTGGGGGATGCCCACTAAGCAGTTTCCTGTGGAGAATCAATGGTCTAAAGTCATCCCCTGGTGGATGTAATATAAATAATTAATTAATTAATTAATTAAGTATAAATTACATGGGTGTTAAAGGAGAGAAAGCTTCTCATCTCAGCTTCTGCTGTATTTTTACTTCTCAAATTTTGCTCAAGTGTAGCAAGTGTTCCATGTTTTGCAGTCAGCCCTGAGTCCTTCACCTCCTTCTTACACATTACAGAAAACAAGAACCAGTGATAACACCCCTGAGAACTGCCTGGCCGTGGCAATGGCACTTATATACAAACAGATCCATTGCTCATGCCTATTTTGATTCTCTTTAAAAACAACAACAAGAACACGGGTGAACAATGTTTTTAAAAACATAGAGATGGGTTAGAGGCATGGCCGAAGTGGCAGAGTGCCCACCTAGCAAGCACAGGCACTAAGTTTAAACCCCAGCACCACAAAACAAAAACAAAAACAAGGCAGAGAGATGAGTCCTTGAGTTCTCTCTTCTCACGAGAATCACTGGGACTTTTCAACAAGCCATTATCAGCATCTTCTCAGTGGGGTCCCAAGTGATCTGCAATTTACTTTCAATTAAGTTAATATGTTTTCCATACCCAACCAACATTCCAAGTTTGTTGGAAGACAGAAAAAGAGGACTTCATAATCATCATCTCCAATAGCTCTTTGTCTGTGGTGGCTTTTTCTATTGAATATATTTTTAGAGAATGAAGTATTCATGAAATGTTTGCAAGACACTGAAAACAAAATTTGCTCTTTATTCAGTGTGCTTTTTCCCATGTACAGATGTCTTTTCTTCTTTTTTGTTTTTGGCTTTTGGTTTTTGTTTTTGTTTTGTTTTGCTTTTGTTGTTTTGGGGTTGTCTTTTTTTCTTTTCAAGGTACTGGAGTTTGAACTCAAATCCTACACCTTAAGCCACTCTGACAGCACTATTTTTGTAATGGGTTTTTTGAGATAAGAATCTCACACCTTTTTTCCTGGGCTGACTTTGAACCATGATCCTCCTGATCACTGCCTCTTTGAGTGGCTAGGATTACAGCTCATACCTATAATCCTAGTTACTGGATTCAGAAGATGTCTTTTCTACCATAAGTGTTTTCCTAAAGGACTAATAATGATTGGGAGGACAAAAACACAACAAAACAAAAATGAATTCAATTAAATAATATATTTCCAAGGAAACTGAAAAGTTGAAAAATTTAAAACAAAAGAAGTGAAAAGAAATTCTGAGTTGCTCCAGTATTTTCTTTATTTGTGGGAAATTTGGGGCAGTTTATATGCAGTTTTATATTATACTGTATGTAAAGTAAGATAAAAAAGTTAAGTACAGGGCAAAACAATGGCAGCCTCGTTTATAATAGCAAAAGACTAGAAGTAACCTAATTGCCTTCAGTAAGGGGCTGGTTAAATCAAATGTGGCACCTTCATGCATCAAAATATTTTTGTAGCTGTTAGATCAAGACGTATATACTCTCCATGTTCAGCTATGGAAAAATCTTAAAGATATCTTAGGTTTAAAAAAAGTAGGGTGCAAAACAGCACATAAGACCTGATACTATGTGTATAAAAGTAAGCGCGTACACAGGAATTTTTTAATACATGGACTACATTAGAAGGATGAAGAAGTTGCCTCCATTTACTGAGTACTTGAGAGATAAGGAGAGCAAATTTGTTTTACTTCCACCTTCTCCCTTTTGTACCTTTTGAATTGTGTGCCATATGCATATAATATTTATTACCAACAACACATTAAAAATAATACCAACTTAAAATATCAAAAACGAAAATGAGGAATAAACTATTCATGCTCGACCATAAATACAAACTGAAGTGACATCTGACTTTAAATCACTGTGCAGAATCTGGCACAGTGCCCTACAGTCAATATTTGTTAAATTGCCTAACAAAAAATAATAGCTCGTACAGTTTCATAACATGCCCCCCCAAAGGATCAGTCAATACTTGTCACTTAAATAATACATTTTCAAGAAGTGAAAACCATTTTAACCAAAATGAACAAACTACATTGGGGAAATAGATGAAATCTCTAAAACTGCTGAAAATTTCTAGAATCAAATGTTTCCTGCAGTGAGATCAGTCACTCTGATAGATTCAATCAGTGAATTTAGAATATTACACATTTATAGTCACATTGTATTTTGAGCAAGGAATGTAAGGATTCCATGCCATCCATGACTGCTCTTGCAATCTTTCTTTGTTTTTGTATTCGGATTTTTTATTGTTGTTGTACTGGGGGTACATTGTGACATTTACAAAAATTCTTACAATATATCATAATTGAACTCACCCCTTCCATCATTCTCCTTTATCCCTCCCCCCATTCCTGGAATAGTTTCAACAGGTCTCATTTTTCCATTTTCATACATGTGAACATGATACTTCCAACACATTCACCCTCCTATACCCTTTCCTTACATCCTCCCCCTCCCACTGATACCAAACCCCCAGACAGGACCTGGTTTTGCTTTCCTGTTCTCTGTTTTTGATAACTATACGGGTGTTGTATTGTCACATTCAATCTCTCATTGATTTGACATAAATCTACAGATTCAAGAAAACCGATGCCACATTTTTCCTATT
Source organism: Castor canadensis (assembly GCF_047511655.1). Lineage (NCBI taxonomy): Eukaryota > Metazoa > Chordata > Mammalia > Rodentia > Castoridae > Castor > Castor canadensis. The sequence continues at coordinate 91,530,225 of NC_133398.1, forward strand.
AAATTAGAAAAAAATAGCATTGTTTTGGATGAGAAGGAAGAAAACATAGGAAATGAAGGCTATAGTAATGACTCAGGTATTAGGATTCCCTAGGATAAGAGTAGGACTCTGCTACTCAGAATCTAAGATAGAAAAGAAACATTGAAATGGTTGTAACACAATAAATATTAGCCTTAGAATGTATCTCTATCCTTTTTCTCCAGGTATAGATGGCCTAGCAAGTCTTAGTTGTGTAATAACCAATTCTAATCTCAGCTATTTTTGTTTCTACTTTGCTGTTAATTCTATTCAGTCTTCTCACATCCCTCAAACAAGTTCACATTCTCATTAGATATTCTCAGGATTCTCCTAAGAAGTTCAATTTTCCTCCCAGCAAAATTGTTTATTTTTCCAATGTTCCATTTAGGGAATAGTGAGAGCGCCCAACAACTCTTCAAGCAATTCCCCACCCCCACTCCCAAACCCATATGTGTTGCTATAGGTCATTCAATTCCCTTAATGAGGTCACCCTGAAAAGAATGAAGTAAGGGGTCATTTTAATTTAAAAATTCTCCCCTTCATATAAAGGCAAGATTTTAAAACATATGAAATAACCTTAAGCATGTCAATCCCAGTACATTTTTAACAGAGAAAATTCACTCTTTATTCCAGGAAATTTGCTGTGTTCTCGCATTCTTTTCCAGGGAGTTCTTCCAACATAGCAGAATCCTGTTTCAGCATTTCAATTGTACCATCTGACAAAGAAATATATACTAATCTGCCCAGGCCCCCAACTCCCAGAGATCCAGGGAAGTAGCAGATAGAATGAAGAAAGAGCTTACTTCAAACATGTTTATATATAATGCATTCATAATGTCAGTGACCTCAAGAGAAAAACGTTGTCCAAGGAAAGGGGGGTTTTGTTTGTTTGTTGGCTTTGTTGAGGGTTTGTTTGTTTGTTTTTGCTTGGTTTCTTGGGGCTGGGGGTGTTGATTTTTTACTTTTGTTTTGGATTTCTTTGGGTACCGGGAATTGAATCCAGGTTCTCATACTTGATAGGCAGGCTATCTACCACTGGAGCCATACCTTCAGCCATTTTTGCTTTAAGTTTTCCCATAAAGTCTCACATTTATGTCTCGGCCTGGCCAGGATCCTTCCATTCATTGTTCCCTCATAGCTGCAATGATAGGCACACAACACCACACCCTGTGTTTATTGATTAAGATGGGGTCTCATGAACTCTTTGCCTGGACTGGCCTCAAGCTACAGTCTTCCAGATCTTTCCCTCTCCAATAGCTAGGATTTCATGTGTGAGCCACTGTGCCCAGCAAGATGTTTGGTTTGGTTTGGATTGGTTTGGTTTTTCTGTTTCAGTTTTTGTTTGGAGACAGGGTCTCACTATGTAGCCTAGGCTGACCTGGCACTGTTGATCTTCCTGCCTCAGCCTCCCAAGTGCTGGGATTATAGTTATACAACACCACTCCCAGCATCTTTTTGATATTCTTAATGAATGATCATTTTAACTTAATTTCACTTAAATAAAACCAGTTGGTATGTCAGTTAGCTGTTGCTATGTAACATAATACTCCAAAATTTTAGTGTCTAAAAACATTCCCTGCAAAATTCAATGGTTTAAAATAATACCACTCATTATCTCACAGGGTTGGTCTGTTGGTCAGGTGGTAAGCAGTCCTGACTCATGCAACTGTGGGTACATGTGGGTCAGGAAGCAAAGATGGCTTAGGGTGATCTCAGCTGAACTGACATGGCTCTCTTTGGTGTGTCATTCATATCCCCAGCAGGCTAGCCCAGACATTTTTCACAGCAGCAGCAGGGTTCAAGAAAAGATAAAGAAGCACTTGAGTACATGAATGCTTCTCTCTCTCTCTCTCTCTCTCTCTCTCCCTCTCTCTTTCTGTTTTTGTTTTTGTTGTTGTTTGGCAGTGCTGAGGATTGTACTCTACTACTTGAGCCACACCTGCAGTCCTCTAAGTGCTTCTTCAAGCCTCTCATGCCAAGTTCGTTTTGTCCTGTTGGCGACAGTCTCATCATCAAACCCAGAGTCAGTATACTGCTCCACGACCAAAGGGCTTGGATAAGGGGAGGTATGAAAATTGAGTACATCCATGCAATACATCTGTGATCCTGAATGAGTAATACACAGTGGTATGCTCAAAAACCCCCAAAATGATTTCAGTCCTAAACTTTCTCCTCTAATCGGTTCTCCTTAGGTCTGAGTTAAGTTGCTCAGCCATAAGAAGAACTAGGCCCAGGATGGACATTTTTAGGTATGGCATGATTGACCTGGATTATGGAAGAGATGCTATCTTGTCATGGCAAAGCTGTGGACAGATGACCACTACTGCAACTAGAAAGTAGTGGTGCAAATGCAGAAGAAAACAACAGCCCTCCAGGATGGTCCAAGGAGGATAGTTTGAACTGAAATTCAAATTCCTAGGAAACCTCTCAGGTTTCCTGAGCTGATAGTGGTGGTGATGAGTTGACTGAAAGCTGCATAATGGAAGGTACAGGGAAGTTATGCTTAAAGAGCACAACACAGAGTTCCAAGGCTGAAACAGCTTTTCCCTGATGACAGTCAGCACAGCACACAGGAGCTACTGCAGTGAACAGAAGAGAACATCAAGTGGCAATGGCAAACACACCCTGTCCAAAAGAAGGAATGACAGCCTAATGGAGCGAGAGGTATGATGGGCCCAAGAGGAGTGCTATCAGTGCACATGAAATATCCCCTTTGGTCCCCAGGTGATACAGGAGGCATTAGCGGACTGGGCTTCAGTAATTTAGCTCATAGGGAACAAATGAGATAGAACAGTGTTTCTCAAACTATCTGTGGAGAAGGATGAGTTATATTTCCAAACCATTGCAGTCTCAGATAATACTATCAAAATTAATTACCCCGAAAATAATACTTTCAAAAAGGCACAAAGACAAATGAAATACAAGAACAACTATTTGTTCACTGGATCCAATAAACATAAAATCACTGCCAAATCATCAAAGTTTCAAACACTCCCTCTCCATTTCAGTGTTATGTCACCAGGAACTGATATACCAACTGGCCCAGGTCTGTGGACCATACTTGGGGTAGAGCAGCATTAGACAGCTGTCAGTTTTTGTTTGATGATATAAAAACAACCACTCCCAGGTTTGAGCATCTACTGTGTTCCAAGCTCTGCGCTCAGCACTGTGCCTACACTGTCTTTATTCTTTCAAAGTGATTATCCCCGTTCATAGACAAGGAAGCCAAAGCGGGAACTTTCTCTGAACCACATGACCTGTATCAGTGACCAAACTGGGATGGTCGTGTACTGATGGACTGGTTCATGGGGCTTAGATAAACATAGGTCTAAATATAAGCACTCTCTAATCCTCTAAGGACAGGAGGTACCCAGGGAAATCCCCAAACTACCTAAGTATGAATTGCCTTTGACATTAGCTTGTCTGTGCTGCTGCCATTTGTTCCTCTCCAAATGCAGTGACTTGGAGTTTTGCCAGATTCATTACAGGATTGACTTAGAACACAGAAGCCCCTCTACTCTCACTATTCCCTGTGGCTCTGCCCCACAAAAGCAGGTGCCCTGGAACTTCTGGTGTTCTGGCTTTGTGATCTTTGAACCAGGTGGGATCGACAAAAAACCATATTAGTAGGGTTTCATCACAGCTGTGAAGGGCTCCTGACAGACTTGCTCTAAGTTTAGAGGAGGTGTTGTGTTTGTTTTCATCTCACTATATTGTGAGGTGTTTGTTTTGTTTTCATTTATCTGCTCAGGAGAACTAAAGTGAGCTGAGCCTGAACAACTCACCTCACCCTCTCTATGAACTCAAGTTCAAGGAAGCTGGGGAAGTACTCAGGGGAGGTGTGGGTCTTGGGTGTCCTCAGCCAGCACCACGGACAGCAGAGCATTCCTCTTACCTGCCCATGGGGGTATTAGCATCAGAAGGGGCTCTTGGCATCAAGCCACAGAGGACAGCTTCCACAGCTAAAGTCAACACAAGCAGGAGATGAGGAAGGGGATGCTGGGAACCTCAAGTGGGGATTACATTAGTTGAGAAGAAGAGAAGAGATAGTGTCATATCCACTCAGGTCTGTCATGACTTCCCCTCCCAAGTGTACCCTCTTTCCCTTGTGTTACTACCTCAACCTCAATGTTCTGCCATGTAGTTCCTCTCATACCTGAGGGCAATTATTTGCTTAGGTATTGCAAGGACCTAAATGATTATGCCCAAAACATTCATAAATTGAAATACTGATCCCCAAGCTGATGGCATTCAGGAATGAGGGCAGTAGGAGGTGATTGGGCATAATTGCAAAACCATCATGAGTGGAATTAGTGTACTTATAAAAAAAGACCTTGGCTACAGACCCTCACCCTTTCCACCAGTGAGGACACAGCAAGAAGGCACTTCCTAAGAGGTAGAAGCAGCCCTCACACTCTCACCAGACACTGAATCATGTGCCTTGATCATGGACCTCTTAGCCTTCAAAACTCTGAGAAATACATTTCTATTGTTGCTAAACTTCCCAGATTATTGCATTTTATTATGGTGAACTGAATGAACTAAGATATATATTCAAGTCCCACACAAGTCTTTTATGACTAAGAATGTCTTACTCATTTTTGCTTTTAGTACTACAACAGAGGCACTGAATAAACGGGTTAAAATTAACCAATGCCAGCTGTCTTAGGAGCATGATCCACAGAATCCATCTCCTGGGAGAAGCAAGCAAAAGTGCTGTGGAAATCTCAACTCCATTTTAAGACATAAAAGCAAAAATTAAGATTTTTTAGGGAGCCTCTAAGCTCTGCATGTCAAAGCAATTGTTCCCCAAGTGTTCCTGTACATGCTCAACAAAATAAAACACAATTATGAATTTTTTAAAGTGCTTGTCATGGATGTGTGCTTATAATCACTGAGCGAACCAGCCCTGTGGCTAAACACAGCCAGTCTGTGTTCAAGAGCCTTTCGAACCCTGCATTCAGCTTAAGACATTTTTTGGAGGTATTGGGGTTTGAGCTCAGGGCCTCACACTTGCTAGGCAGGCTCACTACCACTTGAGCCACTCCGTCAGCCCCTAAGACTTTTTTTTTTAATTCTGGGCTCACGAAGATTAAATTCAGATATAAATGCAAGATCACACCATTTGTTGGAAGGCTGAAAATTTAAAGGAGAAAAGTATTTTCAGATAAAGATGGACACATAGGTATGAAAACCAAACGCTGTCCAAAATCAAAAGGGGTTTCAGCCTGGGAGTGGCCAGTTGCTCCAGAACCATGGCTTCCTGCCCAAGGACTGCATGACCTTGAACCTAAAGTTTCTGCAATGAAAAGACAAAGAAGAAACTTGTAAGCCCCTGAGTCATCAGGAACCATTTCCAACATCCTTTCAAGAGTAAGTCAATCGAGGCACTCATCAGCTTAATGCTTGCTGTGAAGAAGGAGGGTGACCTGCTAGTATGATGAGCACTGAGTGTTAAAGTGATCACCTTTGGAAGTTTAGAAGTACTTCCCCACACTTGTCTATCTCTGCTCTGCTGACAACCTTCCTATAAGTGGACCCCATAACTGCACAAGAACCCTATGACTCTACCACCCAGCTACAGCAACCAGGCTCGGGGCTGGGCCGAAGCTGGGTCAGTCAAGTCTCTCTCCTGGAAACCAGACTGGAATCCAGACTCCATGGCTGAGATCCTTATAGCAAGTTACTTTTCTATTTATGCCAATATGAAGTAGGTCCCTGTTGCTCTTAACCAAAGGGAAGTTGACCAGGTCAGGAGTTTGTCAACAAACTCAGCGGTGTGTTCAAGGAGCAAAAATCTAACAAGGTCTTGGTTAGCAAGAGTGTGTTTGATTACTTTTCTGGAGAAGTATGCTACCATTTGGAATTTTTAAGAGACTTGTTCCACCATCACTCTAAGATAACTGAGTTAACAACACGCCAAGGCAACTTTCCCCAATAAGCGCCCATATGTGTACTTGTATATTTACCCAAATATACCTGAAGTACTCAAAAAGATACCAGGATAACTTCTTTTGACTTTGTTTTTTTGCTTTTTTTACTGGCATAAATTTATTGTACAAATGGTTTCATTGTGATATTTTCATACATGCATATAATATACTTTGATCTAATTAAACTTCTCTATTATTCTTTCTTAGTCCCCTGCTGCCCTTCCCCACTCTTTTAAAACAGTTTTCAGTGAGTTTTATTATGCTATTTTAATATAATGTGAACAAAATCATATTCTCCCCCATCACTCTCTCCTTTATCCTTCCCTGTTCCCCCTACACACACACACAGAGTCTCTCTTTTACAATCACATCATGGTTTTTTGGTTTTGGTTTTTGTTTTTTTTTTTTCAGGTCTAGATTCCACAAGCTTCTTTTTTCTTAACCTAAAGCCATGATGATAACATCACTAATTAGACTTACCAAAACATATTGTTTAGGAGGTTTTTGTCTTTTCATGATCATCTCTGGACATAACGTTTTATCAGAACCTGGAACACTTCACACCTACCAATCATTCCAGAGTGTCTCATATCAAGTGGGAAAAGGTCAGTATAAATGGAGCAAAAGGCCAATGTGTATGAATATTTCATGAAAGTTTATCTTTAGTTTTACCGATCTGGGGAGGAGGATGGTCTTGATGGACACTATCTGGTTGAAAATGTAACCTGAAATTTTCATCTATAAAAATGCTAAGTGTCTTTTTAGATCTCAGTCTGCTTTTGGGTTTCTCTGTTGCTTTAGCTTTGGATAGGTTTAATCAGATGCTTCCTTCCACTCATATGATCTCATCTCAGCGGTAGCCATCCTGACCTCTTTAAAAGAGAGCCCAGCTAAAAGTGTGGATCTCTTAGGTCAGCAAGAATCATTCTTTCCCAAACTCCAAATGGCTCTGCCCATTAAGCCATTAGTAAGCCAACTAGAGGCTGTATTTTTAACAAATGTAAGTACAGTGCACACATGGAACGTAAGGAGAGGGAATTGATATTGATTCTGACTATTCTAATTTCTAAAACACGCCTCGAGTTGCCAAGACCCGGACAAAGACTAGCTTCTGTTTGAAAGATCACCGAATACACACTAAGCCTACAAACTAATATTATATCATTAATGTCAATTTTGTGCAGGGCTGCTACTGATCAATGCCTCAAAATGCAAATTAGAAAAGGTGTATTTGTAAATTAGGCAGTTGCCGCCTTCAGGAGCTGAGCCTGGCAAGTGACCCGGGGCCAAACCCAGTTCTCACTTACACTCTCAGCCATTCTGTGAAGTGAATAAACTCTAAAACCACAGACGCCAACTCTTCTTGTATGGTTGAAGATCTATCTTCATATACATTGTCAGCTACACATTTAAGAGAAGTGGTTTAACAAAAGTACACAAGTTCTATAACCTAAGAACTTTAGAAATAAAAAATGCTATGCAGTTTTGAGATCATCAGTTTTAAAGGTTTTTTTTGTTGTTGTTTTTGGTTTTTTTCCCAGTAGACATCTGGTCATATGCAGAAAAGAGAACCAGCAAGACACTCTATTTTTAGTGGTACTACAGTTTGAACTCAGGGTCTTTTACTTTCTGGGCAGGCAGTCTACCACTTGAGATACTACGCCAGCACTAAAACACACTGTTTTTGGTTTTTGTTTTTTTCCAATACTAAGGTTTGAACTCAGGCCCTACACCTTGAGCTACTCTACCAGCCCTTTTTTTGTTGTGATGGGTTTTTTCAAGATAGGGCTTGCCAGGACTGGCTTGGAACAGGAATCTCATGATCTCCGCCTCCTGAGGATTACAGGATTATAGGTGTAAGTCACCGGTGCCCAGCAGACACTGTTTTTCATAGTTGTCTTTTTGCTATTGTTTGCATAGGTGCTCTCCTAAGACCCATATATTAAAGACTTGGTCTCCAGCCCCTGGTGCTATTGGGAGGTAATGAAATTTTTAAAAGGTGGGACTCAGAGGAAGGTCATAGGTCACTGAAGGTGTCCCTTCAAAGGGGTTTGTAGGACCTTGGTCTCCTCCACAATCTCTCTCTCTACTTCACAGATGCCATGAGTTAAGCGACTTCCTCTGTCATGTGCTCCTGCCATGATGTACTGTGCTGCCACAGGCCCAAAATTAAAGGGGTCAACCAGCCACAGACTAGAACCTCAAAAACTGAACCAAAATAAACTTTTCCTCTTCTTAAGTTGATTATCTTAGGTACAGATTATCTTACAGTAACAGAAAGCTGCCTATCAAACAACATATAGTAAAGTACATAACATGTACTATTCCTAACTCTGTGCTTCAGTGATTTTTTAATCTATGTATATACTGAATAACAGCTCTCTGCACAATAACAGACGTTTTTGACAACCCAAAAGGTTTCCTCTTGAAACTACCCAAGAAATAACTCCTCTTCCCAAGACCTCACTTTTCTGACTCATTCAATTCATTTTACGTGTCCTTGGAATTAATATAGTCTATGGTTTTTTGTGTCTGGCTTCTTCAGCCCAACACAGTATTGCTGAGGTTCTTCCATGTTGTAACATATATGTGTATATACATGTATATGCATATATATATACACATATGTATCTTACACACATAAATACCAACAGTGTGAAGTTTTTGTCAGTGTGTAGAATTCTATCACATAATTATACTCCTATTGGTAGATATTTGGGTGTGGCTAATTTAGAGCTACTATGAATACAAATTCAGTGGTCTCTTTGAATTCAGTGAAAAGAAGCTCATATTCTTCCTCATTATTCCAGAAAGGAGTTTATATGATAAAATAATAGTAAAATAGAGAAGCACCGATAATTAAAATAACAGTAAAATATCATGCCTTGGAAGATAAGTACTATTTACAATCTATTTGAAATATAGTTGCAATAATTGGGTTTCAAGTTTGATTCTGAGCTTCCTGGAAGCCAAAACAAAAAAGGAAATATAGCAAATTATATGATTTTTATAGTAGGAAAGAATCAGTGGGGGAGCCAAAACTTCTGTTGTCACTAAGTTCCACGAAAGTCCTTCACATAAAGATTTATGGCACAAATTATTTACAGATGAAATGTATAATGCCTTCAAGGCAGCTCTACAATAAATACATTAATGGAGTCTAAGAAATACAAAGAATCAGTGAAACAGAAAGTTGGTTCTTTGAAACAATAAACAAAATTGATAAACGTTTAGCCAAATTGACCAGAAGAAGAAGAAAGAAGACCTAAATTAATAAAATTAGAGATGAAAAAGGAAATATCACAACACATACCAAGTAAATTTAGAGGATCATTAGGGAATACTATGAAAACTTGTATTCTAGTAAACTGGAAAATCTAGAAGAAATGGATAAATTAAACCAAGAGGATATAAACCACTAAACAGATCTATAGCACACAATGAGATTAAAGCAGAAATAAAGAGTATCCCAACAAAAAAGAGTCCAAGACCTGACGTATTCACTGCTGAATTCAACCAGACCTTTAAGGAAGAACACCTATGTTTCTGAAAATATTCCATAAAACTGGCCTGGGGATGTGACTCAAATGATAAAGCACCCACTTAGCAAGCTCAAGGCCTTGAGTTCAAATGCCACTACTGCCAAAATTTTTTAAATTCCATAAAACAGAAAGGGAATGAATACACTAAAATCATCGTATGAAGTCAGCATTATCTAGATACCAAAACCCAATAAGGACACAACAAGAAAAGAAAATTATAGAGCAATTTCCTTGATGAACATAGCCATAAATTCATAGCAAAATACTTATAAAGTGGATTCGACAGCACATTAAAAATATTATACACAGTGATCAAGTTGGATTCATTCTAGGGATGAAAAAATATCTTGACATAAATTAATAAACATAACAAAACACATAAACAGAATCAAAGACAAAATCACATGATCATATCAATAGATGCAGAAAAAGTTTTTAACAAAATTCAACATTCTTTCATGGTATCTTAGTTTTTTCATAGAAAAAATAGAATAGAATGAACATATCTCAACATAATAAAGATTATGTATAACAAACCTATAGCCAACATCATATTAAAAGAAAAAAACAGAAATCATTTCTTATTACTCTTGTCAAGAAGGGTACTCACTCTTCCCACTCTTATCCAATATAGTGCTTGAACTCCTAGCCAGAGCAATAAAGTAAGAGAGAGAAATAAAAAATGATTCAAATAGGAAAGCAAGCACGAGGTCCTGAGTTCAAACCCTAGTACCACAAAAAGAAAGGAAGAAGTCAAATTATCCCTATCTGAGGATGATATGATCCTATGCTTAAATACCCAAAAGACTTTACCAAAAAACTCCTAGATGTGATGAATTCTTTTGACAAAATAGCAAGATACAAAATCAACATTCAAAAATCAGTAGCTTTTCTATACACAATGAACAGACTGAGAAAGAAATCAGAAAAATAATCCCATTCACTGTAGTCTCAAAAAAATAAACCAACTAGGAATAAATTTAACTAAGGATGTTAAAGGACCTCTACAACAAAATTATAAAACCTTAAAGAAAGAAATTGAAGAAGACACCTGAATATGGGAAAGACTTCCAAGTTCATAGATCAATAGTATTAATACTGGGCAATGGCTATACTACCAAAAACAATGACATTCCCATCAAAATCTCAATGTCAATCTTCACAGAAGTAGTAAAATCAATTTAAAACTAATACAGAAACAAAAAAGACTCTGAATAGCAAAAGCAATCCAGAGCAAAAAGAACACACGGGAGGTATCACAATACCTGACTTCCACTTATACTACAGAGCCATAGCAACAGAAACAGCATAGTGTTGGTACAAAAACAGCCATGCAGACAAATGGAATAGAATAGAAGACCTGAAAATATAGCCACACCGCTACAGCCATCTGATTTTTGACAAAGGAGTCAAAAACATGCATTGGAGAAAAGACAGCCTCTTCAAGAAATGGTGCTGAGAAAACTGGTTTTCCACATGTAAAATACTGAAACTAGATCCTTGTCAAAAAGAATCAAAGATCTTAATTTAAACCTGAAACTCAGAAAATACTTCAGAAAACACAGGGAAAACACTGGAAATTATAGGCATAAGCAATTATTTTCTGAACAGTACTCCAATTATCCAGGAAATAAGAGTAAGAATTGACAAATGGAATTTCATCAAATTAAAAAGCTTCTGCACATCAAAGGAAATTATTACCAGAATCAAGAGACAACCCATAGAATGGAGGGAAATCTTCGCATGCTATTCATCACATAAGGGTTTAACATTCAGAATATATGAAGAACTCAAAAAATTAAACACTAAAATAGCAAATAACCCAATTGAGTAAATGAGCAAATGAGCTGAACAGACAGTTCTCAGAGGTGCAAATATCTAACAAATATACAAATAAATGCTCAACATCCTTAGTCATAAAGGAGGCAAATCAAAACCACCCTGAGATTCCACCTCACCCAGTCAGAACGGCAACCATCAAGAAAACAAAACAAATAGTAATGAATGTTGACAAGGACATGGGGAAGAAGGAACCGTCACATATTGTTGCTGGGAATGTAACTAGTGCAACCACTTTGGAAATCAGTATGAAGGTGCATCTAAATGCTAAAAATAGACCTACCTTATGATCCTGCTATATCACTCTAGCGCAAATATTCAAAGGAGTATAATCAACACACAAGACAGAAACCTGCCACTCATGATGATCAGCACTATTCACAATAGCCAAGCTGTGGAATCAGCCTAGGTGCCCAACAACAACATATACACAATGTATTATTCAGCCATAAAGAACGATGAAATTACGTGTTTTGTAAGAAAGTGGATGGAACTGGAGATCATCTCACATTGAGTGAGATAAGCCAAGCTCAAAAAACCAAATGTCACATGTTTTCCTCATCTGTGGAACTATACCTAAAATAATAATAACAACAATAATGGGAGATAAGGAGGACTGTCTAAGGGGAAGAATCAGCGGGATTGGGGAGGGGGAAAGGAGAGAGAGGTGGGGGATGAACACAACCAAAGTATATTTTACACACACACACACACACACGCACACACACACACAAGATAGAATAATAAAATCCACTAAATACTTTTTAGAAAGAGGAGAGAGAGAGGGAGAAGATTAAGGGAATAAAATGGAGGGGTGAATCTGATCAAAGTACACTGTACATGCCTATGGAAAATCACAGCAAAACAATGAAACCACTTCATAATATTTGTCTATGGTAATTTAAAAACAACAAAAGGAAAAAGATTTTTAGATAATGATTTCATATAATTCCCATAAGCCTTGATGCCAGCCAAGCAAGTTACAAATAGTATCCTAGTGGCCTTGTGTGGGGAGAGCATTTTTAAAGGGAAAGGCATGTTATGCCACACTATCACACACTCAAAGGTGAGCAAGCTCTGGTCCACTGGCCGAATGTGGCCCACTGCCTATGTTTATAAATATACTTGGTCCCCAACTTATGATGAGCTGACTTAAATGTTTTTTTTACTTTACCATGATGCAAAAGCATAGCCACATGACCATGCTGCTCTTCACTTTCAGGGTAGTCGGTAAATTAAATAAGGCTTTCAACACTTTATTATAAAAAGGCTTGTGTTAGATAATTTTGTCCAACTGTAGGCTAATGTTCTGAGTCCATTTTGTTGTTGTTTTTCACACATTTAAGGTGGGATAAGCTATGATGTTTGGTAGGTTTAAGCATATATTTGACTTTTGGCATTTTTGGCTTACAATGGGCTTTTCTAGGCATAACCCCACAGTAAGTGAAGGAGCATCTGTAGCTTAAGGACACACCTGGCCTCTCATTTACATGCTGTCTGGGTATAGCTGCAGCTAAAACTATCTGGCCCACAACATCTGGCCATCTGGCCCAGTTCCTCAACCCTTTACAGAGCAAGTGCAGCCACTCCTGCCCTAAGTTAGTAATGAGCTAGAATTCCATGTGGTGTTGTCTTCTTGGTTATTGTTTAAGACTTTATGGAGTCCCCACCCTTCAATCAGCACAGGTAGACCTGTGACATTAGCCAATGGAATACATTAAAAGTTCAGAGACTTTGCAGATGATCCAAATGGGCAATTTTTTTATTTAATCAAAAAAAAATGAGGGCTGGCAGAGTGGCTCAAGTGGTAAGAGCACCTGCCTAGCAAGTGAGGCCCTGAGTTCAAATCCCAGTGCTGAAAAAAAAAAAAGAGTGAGATCTGGGTGTGGTGGCACAGGCCTGTTTAGCCCAGCACTCAGGAGGCTGAAGCAGGATTGTGAAGTTGAGGCTAGCCCTGAGCTATATATTAAGATCTTGTCTCAAAAACACAGAAAACAAACAAACAAAAAGATTATCTGGTATTAACCCGAGTTAATCAGGTTAAAGTTCTTAAAAGAGAGATGAGCTCTCCCTAATGTCAGCAACTATTTGCCCTTACCTTGGCTGGCTTAAAGCAGCAAGCTGCAGGTTGTGAGCGGCCTGTGGGGAGAGCCATATGGCAGGGAACTGGGGGTGGCCTCAGTCCTACAATCACAAGGAACTGAATTCTGAATTCTGCCAGCCATCAGGTGAGCTTAAAAGGAGACCCCCAAGTCTCAGATGAGAACACAACTCCAGTTACCATCCCGACTGCAGCTTTCTGAGCCCTTAAGCAGAGAATCCAGTGTGTGCCATCTGAACTCCTGACCACAAAAGCAGTGAGAAAATGAATATGTGCTGTTTTAACCCAGTAACTAAGCAACACAGGGTGGACCACAATGTGCTCAGTGATGTATTGCTCAGTGGTATACATGACCATAGTCCTGAAAGAGTCATAGCCATCTGAGTTTGTGTAAGTATACTCAGTAATGCACACATGACAACAAAATCACCCAACGGCACATTTCTCAGAAAGCATCCCCAACGTTGAGCTACTCATGACTGCAACTTACCGCACAGCAAGAAAGCTGACAGTTATCTTGTCCTCCAATATTTTCTACAGTTCATATATGGCTTAAAAAGTACTATGGTTTTCCTTAATTGTTTTGTTCATTTGTTTTGGGACTTTTTTTTTAAACTACCATAGTTTTTATGAGTAGTTACCTGTCAGAAGCACACACTGAATTACCTGATGTTAAAGTGATATAATGCCTGGGATTTGCTTCAAAATACTTGGAGGACAATGGAACTGTGTCTGGAGATAAGAGTGGCCATGTGCCGATAAACGGTTGAAACTAATTCACAGATTCATGGGGATTTGTTACCTATTTCCCTCCACTTTTGTGTATGCTTGAGGTTTCCCATAGTAACAATGTTTTTAAAAATTAGACTTATACTTAAAGAATTAGCTAATTAGTAATTAGATGTTACTAGTGCTTGCAAGTGGAAAACTAGACAAGTTAAACATTGGGGGCTGATTAGTCACTACACTGCATTTATATGTACCTTTAAGATCATATAAATGGGGCGCTAGTGGCTCACGCCTGTCATCCTAGCTACTCAGCAGGCAGAAATCAGGAGGATTGCTGTTCGAAGTCAGTCTGGGCAAATAGTTTGTGAGACCCTATCTGGAAAATACCTATCACAAAAAAGGGCTGGTGGAGTGGCTCAAGGTGTAGGACCTGAGTTCAAAACCCCAGAAGTGAAAAAAAAAAGATTGCCTGAATAGAATATTTTTTCTGTATCTTATTAATTTGATATGAAAATATGCAACCTATGCAAATAAATGGACAGAACAGGAGATCATCATGCTAAAGAAAGGAAACCAGGTTCAGAAAGACAAAGGTAGGCCACCTGTTTTCTCTCATATGTGGAAGATACACATATATAAGAAAACAAGCATGAGCATATACATAGCTACAGATAGATAGATATATAATATGTTTGCAATAGTGGGGCGATTTGAGGAGACTATAGGGAGAAGAAAGAGGAAAAGAGAATAATAGAGTGAATAATATTGAAATATATCACATGTATGATATATTTCATATGTCATGACAAAGCATACTGAAAGCTGTTGAAAAATAGCGGATAGGAAGGAAGGGTAAAGAAGAGTAAGTAATAGAGGGGGGTAGACTAATTAAAGTACAATATATCTGGTAGTGAAATAGCATGGTGAAATCCCTCTGAACAATGAATTACATCTAAATAGTGAATGACAGAAATGTAAAACAGGTCCTGTTAAGGGGAGGGTACTAGTCAGAGGGGAGAGTGAATGGAGAGGGTAAAAGGAGGTGAATATGGTTGAGAATTTTATATACTTGTATAAAGGTAACACATTGAAACCTGTCGAAATCACTTTAAGTAGGGGAGAGAAGGATGAGAGAGAATGTTGGAATGAAACCAACCAACACACACAATGAACAACTACTATATGCTAACATATAGATACAAATAAACACAACAAAATTTTAAAAACTAAATTTATCATTTTTTTAAATTCAACTGAGTAAATTCAGTTCTGTCAGTGACTGAGTCCAGCTTAAGTGCCCTGGGTGTTCCTGAGGAAGCAGCACAGAGTGGGTGAAGGAGGGGAGACCCCATCCCCTCCCTCAGTCTTCTGCTGGACAGTGGCTTTAGTCCACAGGTTCTGTGAAATCTCCAGACCCACCTTGGATGTATGGAGGCAGGCTAAGAAGAGGGTGGAGTGGAACAAGTAATTCAAATGTTAGTGCACTTTGAATAAATGTAATCATGATTCTCAAGAAAGATTTGAGCTATAACCACCTTCAGGTTCCTCTAGTTTTTACTTTGGCCATATGTCCTCAGGTTTATATTATCACCAAGAGATTTCTTCATTTTCACAAAAATTGTAAATTTCTCAATAGCACCAGCATCTGTTCCACCAAATCCCTTTCTCAGTAAGACTAAGGGACAGGCTCTACCCACACCAAATGGCTCTGGGGCCCAACTTCTTCCAGATCACTTGTGGCAGGATTTTCAACAGGCAGTAAGGACATGGTGAATGTTCTGCCAAAATATGTACAATCACAAAAAGTACCCTTGTAAAGCATTACATTTTTGCTTATGATAGTGAGGGAAGAGCCAGACAGAGAGAGAAAGAGAGAACTATAGGCATAATGCAACAGTCACCAAGTTCACAAAAACAAGCACTTGAGAGTAGAACCTGGATAAGCCAATTCTCAGGCCACTGCTTTCCCCCAGGGCTTGGTTTTCCTCTCTGAGGCAGAGCTTTCCAATCTTAATGAATAGCACTTGTTCAGGTCAATATACAGGTTTACAGAGTCATAGCACAAGACCTGAAATAGATGGATGTCCATTAAATGTGGAAAAGAAGATGTGAGGGAGGAAAGAACAGAGCAAGAAAAAATCCAAAGGTCAACAAACAAATCAAAATGTGCTCAACCTCATTAGTCATCAGGAAAACACAAATCTAACTCACAGTGAGATACTGCTGCTCCCCCCATCAGAAGAGCTAAAATTCAAAGGACTGACTATACCAAGTGTGGCACAGATAGAGTACAGCCGGACTCTCATGCATTGTTTATATGGCACAACCAATTTAGAAAATTGGCTAGAAATATCAGCTAAAATAAGTATAATCAATCAACCAATACAAAATAAAATCAAGTCTATGCCTACCCTATAAGTCAGCAATTCTACTGCAAGTGTGTGAACCCAATAGAAAGGTACATATGTGCTCACCAGAAGAGATATACTAAAATGTTCAGGGCAGTAGTATTGTTCGTAGGCAAAGCCAGAAACCTCCCAAATATCATCCAACAGGAGATGGATAAGTATATTCATATAATGGAATAAAATGAAAGATATGAGCAAAGTTCTACATAAACAACATGAATAAATCTCATTTTTAAAATGTTAAGTAAAAGAAACTAGTCACAAAAATTGTACTAGTATATTTTAATTTTTGTAAAGTTCAAAATAGGGAAAACTAATATTAATGGTGCAGAAGTAAGGATTTGATTATTTGGGGGAATAGGAAGGCAGCAGTGATTGGAGATAGTCATCAGGGGGCATTTGTGGGTGCTGGTATTGACATGTTTCTTTCTCTGAATGGTACTGACACAGAATTCATGCTGTGATCATTTATTGTGCTATATACTTAAAATTTGTATGCTTTTCTAAACATGCACTATCTTGCAACAAACTAATATATATGTATGTATGTACATGTATGTATACAGATATATACATATATGTATAGTTAGCCCTCTGTATCCACTATCTATGGCTTCAACCAACCATGAATGGAAAATGTTACAATTGTTGCTGAGATGTACTACATAGTTAGGCCTATGATGATTGCATCTCTACTGTCCATAAAAGACTAATTTTTTTCTTGACATTATTCCTTCAACTATTCAACATAACAACTATTTACAAGGTATTTTACACTGTGCCAGTAATGCAAAGACCACTTAAAGTATATGGGAAGATATGTATAGGATACTCCACCCTTTTACATAAAGGATTTATGCATCTGCAGGTTTTGGTATCCACAGGTATTCCTGGATGCACGGGTACCAAAAGACAACTGTGTGTATGCATGTATATATATAATATGCACATGTGTATGCATGTACATACATGAATACATATGTGTGTGTGAAGAAAACAGAAGAGATGGGTGCTGGTGGTTCACACCTGTAATCCTAGCTACTCATGAGGCAGAGATCAAGAGGATTGTGGTTTGAAGTCAGCTTGAGATTCTACCTCAAAAACACTTCTCACTGTGGGCATTATTATTAATCCTGTTTTACAAAAGGAGGAACCTTCCTCAGAGAATTTAAGTGATATGCCCAAGGTTGTAAAGCTCCTAGGTAGCAGGACCTAGATTCAAATCTGCAATTGTTTTGTTCCAAAAACCCAGAGTTGTTCCACCACACTCTACATAAGTCTTCACAAAGCCCTGGCCTACTAGTGCCTTTTACCTATAAAACAACCTCATAAAACTTGTGCCCCCATAAATATCTCATATAAACAAAGTGCCCCCAGGTGATTTCTTAGGAATATTATTGCATTATTGCCAATCTTAACCCAGAAAATTTCCCAGTCTTTATGTCTTTATTCCTAGTAAGAAAACAAAACAAAACAAAAAAAAAAAACTGAGGGTCCAGGTTCTCTGCTGTCAAAATAACATTTAATTGCCCATAACAGCCAGAATCTAGGCAGCCCACCCTAGAGGCCTTCTGCAAAGGGGGAGCTACCAAAGCCATGTTACTCTTTTAAAACTTTTCTAATTGTAGGTGTTTTATTATTCATATACTTTTAATAGCATCTCAATGATTGTTTTATTGGCTTACTATAGCTTAAGTTAATGCTAAAAACATTACAAGTAGCTCTCTTTTAAATTTTTAACCAGAGTAAAAGTTTACAAAAGTACACAGGTTTCTGAAACAGTAAGACCTTATGCCTAATACAAGTTTTACAAGGCTGCTTACAGCTACAAAAACTAAAGTCTTGATGATGATCTATATCTAAGTATGTGATGTTTTCTGCCTTCCGTTTTCAGGAAGTATTATAGAAGAAGATGAAGACAAAATATTCTATTTTTCTCCTTTAATTAGACCACAAAACCAAATAGAAACAGTGGGGGAGGTGAGACACTAAGTAGGAAAGCACTGTGAGTATCAACACTATATGACTGACAAGTCAACTTAAACTACAAAGGTGATGCGCTTAGTTTAGAAAAGCCTAATGGTTGTCTCTTATTGAGGGGAAATGGGTTTTGTTAAATGTATTGATAACTCTTAACACATTAATAATTGAACTATAAATCTTTCCCAATGTCCCATTAGACGTACTCTGTCACATGCACAATAATGAATTTAATGCTTCTGCTGTAGATATAAGAACTAATAGCAGAATTCTTCCCAAATCTAGGTGGTTGGCTTCCTGAACAATCTCCCTGGTAGAATTTTCAGCTATAGAATAAGACATTTTGAGAAGAGCAGGTTGAGGGAATAAGGTCCTGAGTGGATCTTTAATAAACATTTTTAATTTACAAATATACAATGACAAACCAAACAGTATATTGTAGTCAATCGCAACATTTTTACACATCTTAAATTAGTAATAATGGCCTCTGTGCAATTAATCTCCATTCTCCAGCCTTTGGCTCCAATGATATTTATTAAGATCTGATCCTTCACATTTCAAACAAATTCTGGCGAATTCATTGTGCTCTTCCAGATAAACCATAGTCTGAGGGACAGACTTTCCTGTCTTTAGTTGTCCAGCCAAATGCACTTTCACCATTCAGATTTTATAACCCGAAACTGTGGCCTCCTCCCTTAAAAACCTATCTGCCTTGGTCTTAAAAATGCTAAATTTGTATTTTAATAGAAAATTCTTACGTAATCTGAACTGGCACATGCATTCCAGCTTGGTAGCTTGTTCTGCTTTCTTTCTGAGTTTTAGAATTGCGGCTCTGACGCCCAGCATCTTCATTTTCCCTCATGCCTCCACACATACCACAAGAGTGGACCTCAGAAATCCAGCTTTCCTTCCCCTTTTTCCTGCTGCTCCACTTCAAAAACTCCTGTTTGACCTACTGCGATGGTTAGTTTTATGTGTCAACTCAACTATAGTACCCATTATCCAATTAAACACTAATCTAGGTGTTGCTGTGATCAGATTACTTTGCAGATGTGGTAGACATTAAGTAAAGGAATTTATCCTCCATGATGTGGGCAGACCTCATCCAATTGGTTGAAATTCTTACAGCGAAAACTAAGGTTTCCTGGAAGAAGAAATTCTGCCTTAAAACTATGGAAATCTCCCTTCTCTGCAGGAGATGTGCTCCGAGACTCCCAGTGGCTGCCTGGAACCAAAATACATGATGTTTTTTTCTATGTGTACATATCTATGATAAAGTTTAATTCGTAAATTAGGCATACTAGGAAATGAATAATAACAACTAGTAATGAAGTATGTGAACTATGCGAATATACTGTAATAAAAGCTCTTCCTGGCATTGGGCCATGCCTTAAAGGGATTGTGGAATACCAGCACCCCCTCCCCTTCAGCTGGTTTTCACTTTTCAGCCATAAGGTGTGTAGCTTTGCTCCATGGTGCACCTGCCACAATGGGCTGCCTTGCCATGCTCCCCAAATCAATCATGGACTGAGACCTCCAAAACCATGAGCCAAGGTAAACCTATCCTTTATAAGCTTCCTATCTCAGGTTGTCACTATAACACAAAGTTGACTTTTTTCACTGAAACAAAGCATTTTAAACTTCTCTTTGACATAGCTAAATTGCCAGCATGGCTACTCTTTGGGGCCATTATTAAATAAACTAAGGGCTACTTGCACACTGTACTACTAATCCACAACAGTCCATCTGCACAGATGGCTAAATTGCAAATAAAGGGACAATGAGAGATCCCATCATGCTACTCAGAACAACATGCAATTTAGAACTTATAAATTAGGCCAGTAACTCATACCTGTAATTCCAGCTAAACCGGAAGCAGAGATTAGAAGGATCACAATTCGAGGCCAGCCAGGGCAAAAAGTTAGCAAGACCCCCATCTCAACAAACAAGCTGGGTTGGTGGTGTTCACTGTAATCCCAGCTACATAGGAGACATAAACTGACCCAGGCAAAAAAAAAAAAAAAGACTATCTGAAAAATAAGTAAAGCAAAAAAGGGCTGATTGTGTGGCTAAAGTGGTAGAGCACCTACCTGGCAGGCACAAGGCCCTGAGTTCAAAATCCAATACCATCAAAAGAAACAAAAACACTTGCCTCTTGCCCTCTCTAACTCTACTGCTGCTGACTCACTCAAAACCAGGCCCTCTTGCATCACCCATTGTGTAAAGTTCATAGTAAATTTCATAAACTAATATTTCAAGGAAGGGGAGTTTGAAATCATGTAGACACTACTAAGTACTTAACATTACTTCTTATAATTAGAACAAATCCCATCGATACTTGGTTGTAAGCCAACACTGAGAAGACTTATGTCGCTCAGTTTACAAAGTGCCAGCCTTGCCAGAGCTGAGCACATCTGAGCTCTGCCCACAGGCAGTGGGAGAGAGAAGCAGCCCAGCTCTTAAGCTGCCCTGCAGTCCTGCAGTCAACTAACTGCCACTGCTAAGGACCTTCTGCCAGATGCCAGCCTTTCCCAGGTCACAGGTGGGCAACTTCCCAGGAGGAGAACTGGTTACCAAGCACCTCTCCTGACTCTCAAATCTACATCACATGTTAGGTTTTCCTAGACTTGGGCGGAGGGGCAGAGGTTATAGATTCTAGAAATCTAAACCCCTGCTCAGAAGTTAAAGTGTATCTTATAGAACAGAAAGAAAATAACCTAGAGATTTCCTACTGTTTAAGATCCTAGCATTTTATGAGTTCTGTTTTCTATTTCTATGAAAGTCTTTTTCAAAATACTTCAGTCTGATAATCAGAGGAGACAAAACAACATATAACATTGCTTATTTTCAACACAGGAATGCTTATAAATAATCATGACTACCATGTCCTTTGGAAGGGTGGTTACTGATTGAAAACCCAACAGTAACAAGTGTTACTAATGAGACCACTTCCACCCACCCTGTAACTTGCTGGGACTTAGAACCAGAAACTGCCACCAGGGTCCTTCACAGAAGAATCACTGGCCAACTCCAGGTCACTAAAGGATTCAGTCAGTGACAAATGATGAAGTTAAACACCACTTCAGTTTGTAGAACTGGCCAAACTGAATCCTAGTGTTACTGACCAATGTACCATGAAGGGTAATTTTAGAAATCCCTCTGGTCCTTGGTACGAACAAAATACCACACAGAAACAGGGCAGAGGTTACAATCCCATAGCCTTTCAGTCACCTGCAAAAAAAAAAAAAAAAAATCCTCACCTCTACTGCTGCCTCGGGGCCTTGGGGTACCCAAACTCCAGTACCAACCCTCCTGAGATCCTGAGCCTTTGTGGGGCCTTCACAAGTGGAGTTTCTTTGCCTAGTTCAGACACAACACTGAGGGGTGGTGAGTGGGTGAAGTCTTTCACCCCCATCCTGTGCTGATTGTGGACACTCCTCCAGGGGGGAGAAAAAGGCATAGGCTCCAACAGATGAAGTGGTGAGTGTTGCTCAGCATTTAACTTCATCATTTGTCACTGACTGAAAGACTCTCAATTAAGAACAGCTTGAGAATCAGACTGATGCTGGGTTTGGTGGTACAGAACTGTAATCCCAGCACTCAGGAGTCTGAGGCTAGCAAGACCCTGTCTCAGAGAGAGAGAGAAATGAGGGAAAGAGGGGAGGGGACAGAGGGAGGGAAAAGGAGGAGGGAGGGGAGGGGAGGAGGGAGGGGAGGGAAGGAGGGAGGGGAGGGGAGGGGAAGGGAAGGGAGAGAAGGATAAAAGGTTAAAAAGTTACATAGAAGGGAGAATGAGTCCCCAGAAACAGACAGAGAAGCCTTGGAAAAAAAGAAAAGACCTTCTGAACTTACAGACTGAGCTGTTTTCCCTCAATAAAAGTCCTTCACACTCAGTAGTCCCCTAGAGAGAGCTTGGACACAGGAAAAGGAAAGGATAGTGTCAATGCTTAGAGCAAGCAAGACAGACAGGGCCCCTTTCCTCTGGGATATGTAAATCTTACAAACTGCACTTGGAGGGTTGGATTTGGATATTAAAAAACTGAGACCAGAGAACTTGGCAACATTTGGGTTTCACACATAAAAAACTAGATGAAGTAATAACTTTTCAGGTGGGAGGAAATGACTTTGGTACTCTAGCACGCAGCTAGTCAAATGAATCTGGATTCATGCTTTCTCTCACACCCTGTCGTCAACTCCTGCCGGTCCTCAAACACCTTCTCAGGTTCACTCAAAGGCTGCCTCTCTCAGGAAGGCTTTCTGACTCTTCCAGGCAGACCTAGGCACTTGTCTTGAGCAGTTCAGCCTGCTGCAGTTAATTACCATAGACAAGGAAGTCCCAGGTTGAGGCTCCAGCAAGGTCAGAGTCTGGTGGGGACCCTCTCCCAGGTTCATAGCTGACACTTTCTCACTGTGTAGAAGGGACAAACTAGCTCTCTGGGATCTCTTTTCTAAGAACACAAATTCCATTCATGAAGGTGCCACATTTATGACTTACCTTCCCCAAAGCCCCACTTCCTAGGGTTGCAACAGGTGAATTTTGGGAGGACACAAACATTCAGATAGAGGAGCACTTCTTGTTATGGCTTACACCTGAAATGTCCCCCAAGAGCTCATCTGGTGAAGGCTTGGTCCCCAGTTCAGCCGTGTTCAGAGGTGGGGCCTTTGAGAGGTGACTGGATCGTGATGGTTCTGACATCAAAAATGGATTAGTTCATTTATGGATTTATAATCTAGTGGGCTATTAAGAGATGATGGGAAAATTTAGGAAGTGGGGTTTGGTGGAGGAGGTAGGGCAGTGGGGGCATGTACTTGAAGAGTGTATTTTGTTTCCAGTTCCTTCCTCTCTTTCTCTTTGCTTTCTGACCACCATGAAGTGAACATCTTTCCTCCACTACATGCCTCTGCTATGATGTGGAAAAGACCTAAATCAACCAAGCCAAATGACTTTTAAGTCAGTTTACTGAAACTTCTGACACTATGAACCGAAATAAATCCTTCCTCCCTCAGGTTGATTTTCTCAAGTATTTTGTCACAGCAACAGAAAGTCCTCAGGCATTTGCCTTAATTCTATTTTTCAACTAACAAATGCTTATCCACTGTATCAGCTTCCCATTAGACAGTAATAGACACAAGAATCAGCCCCAGTCACAGAGCCTGCAAGAGAACTCATCTGCCTTCCCCTCCATGCTCCTTGTCCCCCCACCTCCACCCTCTCCCACCACCACCAAGGAAAAGGAATCCTATGGAATGTCCACTACTCAGAACCTCCACTGTTTCAATCCCTTTGCCTATGTAAGAGTGATGGCCTGCTTCCTGCTGGCACTGAGGACTATATCCATATTTATATAATTCTACAAAGAAGCAGCAGGAAGACCCTGACCACTGTCCAAGGGATCGCTGATGAATACGATAAAAAGAAACTAGTGTCAACAAAATTGGAGAAAAGGGCAGAACAGGTTCTGCCTGGAAGTGAGGAGGGTGTGGGGGGGGAGAGGGAATGGGCGGGGGATGGGGGGAGAAATGACCCAAGCAATGTATGTACATATGAATATATGAGTAAAGAGAAAAAAAGAAACTACTGAAGTCATTTAAGAAGAAATGTGTCAAGCAAATCCCAAAACAAATAGAAGGAGAGAAATAATAAAAATAAGAGCTGAAATCAACAAAATAGAAACCAAAAAAACCATACAAAGAATTAATGAAACAAAAAGTTGGTTCTTTGAAAAAATAAACAAGATCGATAGACCCCTGGCAAACCTGACTAAAATGAGGAGAGAAAAAACCCAAATTAGTAGAATCAGGAATGCAAAAGGGGAGATAACAACAAACACATTGGAAGTCCAGGAAATCATCAGAGACTACTTTGAGAACCTATATTCAAATAAATTTGAAAATCTAAAAGAAATGGACAGATTTCTAGATACATATGATCATCCAAAACTGAACCAAGAGGAAATTAATCACCTGAATAGACCTATAACACAAAATGAAATTGAAGCAGCAATCAAGAGTCTCCCCAAAAAGAAAAGTCCAGGACCTGATGGATTCGCTGCTGAATTCTATCAGACCTTTAAAGAAGAACTGATACCAACCCTCCTTAAACTGTTCCACGAAATAGAAAGGGAAGGAAAACTGCCAAACACATTTTATGAAGCCAGTATTACACTTATCCCAAAACCAGGCAAAGACACCTCCAAAAAGGAGAACTATAGGCCAATCTCCTTAATGAACATTGACGCAAAAATCCTCAACAAAATAATGGCAAACCGAATTCAGCAACACATCAAAAAGATTATTCACCACGACCAAGTAGGCTTCATCCCAGGGATGCAGGGGTGGTTCAACATACGAAAATCAATAAACGTAATAAACCACATTAACAGAAGCAAAGACAAAAACCACTTGATCATCTCAATAGATGCAGAAAAAGCCTTTGATAAGCTCCAACACCATTTCATGATAAAAGCTCTAAGAAAACTAGGAATAGAAGGAAAGTTCCTCAACATTATAAAAGCTATATATGACAAACCTACAGCCAGCATTATACTTAACGGAGAAAAACTAAAACCATTCCCACTAAAATCAGGAACCAGACAAGCATGCCCACTATCTCCACTCCTATTCAACATAGTACTGGAATTCCTAGCCAGAGCAATTAGGCAAGAAGAAGGAATAAAAGGAATACAAATAGGTAAAGAAACTGTCAAAATATCCCTATTTGCAGATGACATGATCCTATACCTTAAAGACCCAAAAAACTCTACTCAGAAGCTTCTAGACATCATCAATACTTATAGCAAGGTAGCAGGATATAAAATCAACATAGAAAAATCATTAGCATTTCTATACACTAACAATGAGCAAACTGAAAAAGAATATATGAAAACAATTCCATTTACAATAGCCTCAAACAAAATCAAATACCTAGGTGTAAACCTAACAAAAGATGTGAAAGACCTCTACAAGGAAAACTATACACTTCTGAAGAAAGAGACTGAGAAAGACTATAGAAAGTGGAGAGATCTCCCATGCTCATGGATTGGTAGAATCAACATAGTAAAAATGTTGATACTCCCCAAAGTAATCTACATGTTTAATGCAATTCCCATCAAAATTCCAATGACATTCATTAAAGAGATTGAAAAATCTACTGTTAAATTTATATGGAAACACAAGAGGCCACGAATAGCCAAGGCAATACTCAGTCAAAAGAACAATGCAGGAGGTATCACAATACCTGACTTCAAACCAAATTACAAAGCAATAACAATAAAAACAGCATGGTACTGGCACAAAAACAGACATGAAGACCAGCGAAACAGAATAGAGGACTCTGATGTGAAGCCACACAACTATAAACAATTTGTCTTTTACAAAGGTGTTAAAAATATATTATGGAGAAAAAGCCACCTCTTCAACAAAAACTTCTGGGAAAACTGGTTAGCAGTCTGCAAAAAACTGAAACTAGATCCATGTATGTCACCCTATACCAATATTAACTCAAAATGGATCAAGGATCTTAATATAAGACCCCAAACTATAAAGTTGATACAGGAAAGAGTAGGAAATACTCTGGAATTAGTAAGTATAGGTAAGAACTTTCTCAATGGAACCCCAGCAGCACAGCAACTAAGAGATAGCATAGATAAAAGGGACCTCATAAAACTAAAAAGCTTCTGTTCATCAAAAGAAATGGTCTCTAAACTGAAGAGAACACCCACAGAGTGGGAGAAAATATTTGCCAACTATACATCAGACAAAGGACTGATAACCAGAATATACAGGGAACTTAAAAAACTAAATTCTCCCAAAACTAATGAACCAATAAAGAAATGGGCAAGTGAACTAAACAGAACTTTCTCAAAAGAAGAAATTCAAATGGGCAGAAAACACATGAAAAAATGCTCACCATCTCTAGCAATAAAGGAAATGCAAATTAAAACTACACTAAGATTCCACCTCACCCCTGTTAGAATAGCCATCATCAGCAACACCACCAACAACAGGTGTTGGCGAGGATGCGGGGAAAAAGGAACCCTCTTACACTGTTGGTGGGAATGTAGACTAGTACAACCACTCTGGAAAAAAATTTGGAGGCTACTTAAAAAGCTAGACATCGATCTACCATTTGATCCAGCAATACCACTCTTGGGGATGTACCCAAAAGACTGTTACTCCAGAGGCACCTGCACATTCATGTTTATTGCGGCACTATTCACAATAGCAAAGTTATGGAAACAGCCAAGATGCCCCACCACTGACGAATGGATTAAGAAAATGTGGTATCTATACACAATGGAATTTTATGCAGCCATGAAGAAGAACGAAATGTTATCATTCACTGGTAAATGGATGGAATTGGAGAACATCATTCTGAGTGAGGTTAGCCTGGCCCAAAAGACCAAAAATCGTATGTTCTCCCTCATATGTGGACATTAGATCAAGGGCAAACACAACAAGGGGATTGGACTTTGACCACATGATAAAAGTGAGAGCACACAAGGAAGGGGTGAGGATAGGTAAGACACCTAAAAAGCTAGCTAGCATTTGTTGCCCTTAACGCAGAGAAACTAAAGCAGATACCTTAAAGCAACTGAGGCCAATAGGAAAAGGGGAACAGGTACTAGAGAAAAGGTGAGATCAAAAAGAATTAACCTAGAAGGTAACACCCACGCACAGGAAATCAATGTGAGTCAATGCCCTGGATAGCTATCCTTATCTCAACCAGCAAAAACCCTTGTTCCTTCCTATTATTGCTTATACTCTCTCTACAACAAAATTAGAAATAAGGGCAAAATAGTTTCTGCTGGGTATTGAGCGGGGGAAGGGGGAGTGGGTGGTAAGGGAGGGGGTGGGGGCAGGGGGGAGAAATGAACCAAGCCTTGTATGCACATATGAATAATAAAAGAAAAATGAAAAAAAAAAAAAAAGCAGCCAGAGAGACCTAGCAGAGGCACCAATCTGACCTGGGATCCTGAGAGCAGGCAGCTCTAGTGTTCTGGAAGACACTTGCTGCTCTCTCCCAGCTCCTGTCGCAGGCTTTGCCATTTTGGTGCTACATCTGGCTAGGCAGAGGCAAAGGCAAAATCAAAAATTGGAATTACTGAGTGCATTTCTGGTAAAAATCTCCACACTCACCCTACGTGTCCTTTTCTTACTCACCTGCCCACTCACTTGCTCACCCACCCACCCACCCACCCATCCACGGGATATGGCTACAAGAGTAGCTACAAAAAAAAAAAAGAAGAAGAAATGTGTCTGCAAGGCTACTGCAATTGAGCATGCAGAATAAGGAGGACATATGGCAGGTCCTGGTAGAGAGTAGACTGGCTCGTAGGTTTCAAGTGCTTGTGGCTAAAGTGAGGGTTTCCTTGCAATGAGTAGAATTTCCCTTCTGTCCCATGTCACAAGTTAAAAACCTCACAGCTTGAACAATATAACCACTTTGAGTCCACTTTTTATTTTTGATGTGGTAGTGGGGTTTGAACTGCAGGCCTCATGCTTGCTAGGCAAGCGCTCTACCATTTGAGCCACATCACAGCCCCAGGGTCCACTTTAATGCCTTCATGCAATAAGCTAAAAAAAAAAAAAAAAAAAACTGTGTTGTCTAGTCTTGAAGTCCCTCATTTAAACAGAAGTCAAGCATTAGGGGCCTGGCAGTGTCCAACCTGAAACAAAGCAAAAACATGATGTTTCAGTCATGCCCAGAGCCCCAAGATCACAGATGGCTATGTCTGGTCAGAAGCTCTTCAGCCCTTCCTCTGCAGAGTCTCTGCCCTAAGAGAATGTCACCACATACCCAAAAGACTGTGACACAGGTTACTCCAGAGGCACCTGCACACCCATGTTTACTGCGGCACTATTCACAATAGCCAAGTTATGGAAACAGCCAAGATGCCCCAGCACTGACGAATGGATTAAGAAAATGTGGTATCTATACACAATGGAATTTTATGCAGCCTTGAGGAAGAACGAAATGTTATCATTCGCTGGTAAATGCATGGAATTGGAGAACATCATTCTGAGTGAGGTTAGCCTGGCCCAAAAGACCAAAAATTGTATGTTCTCCCTCATATGTGGACATTAGATCAAGGGCAAACACAACAATGAGATTGGACTATGAGCACATGATAAAAGTGAGAGCACACAAGGGAGGGGTGAGGATAGGTAAGACACCTAAAAAGCTAGCTAGCATTTGTTGCCCTTAACCCAGAGAAACTAAAGCAGATACCTTAAAGCAACTGAGGCCAATAGGAAAAGGGGAACAGGACCTAGAGAAAAGGTTAGATCAAAAAGAATTAACCTAGAAGGTAACACCCACGCACAGGAAATCAATGTGAGTCAGTGCCCTGTATAGCTATCCTTATCTCAACCAGCAAAAACCCTTGTTCCTTCCTATTATTGCTTATACTCTCTCTACAACAAAATTAGAAATAAGGGCAAAATAGTTTCTGCTGGGTATTGAGGGGGTAGGGGGGAGAGGAAGGGGGTGGAGTGGGTGGTAAGGGAGAGGGTGGAGGCAGGGGGGAGAAATGACCCAAGCCTTGTATGCACATATGAATAATAAAAGAAAAAAAAAAAAAGCTGTGCTCGGCTTCCTAAAAACAATACCCAGTAGTGGGTGGCAATGGGGTAATGCCTACAAAGTTCTGAGGGAGAAATGCTTCCAATTCCGATACACAGCCGAGTAACCCCTCCAGCATGAACCCAAAGTGGACCTTTTCCAACAGAAAAGGACAGAAGAAATGGAGCAGCCCACATATCATTGAGGGGAGGGAAGGAGGGCCTCTTGGCCACAAAATGCAACCAATCTACAGGTCAGCAAAGAAGCGGTGATCTAAAAATGACACAACACTTGACAGAAAGTGTGACCCATGAATTGTATGACTAGCCAGCTGTGCTTGTCTTATATGAAGCCAAGGGACAAATCAGGGAATGAAACACCCATATGCAGAAAGATACTGAGGGCTGGGAGTGTTGAGCTCAGTATAGAGCAAGGCTTGCCTAGCAAGTGCAAATCCTGGCACCTTGTGGGGAGGGAGAGGAGAGGAGTTGCTAGGCAATGAAATACAGCTCAATTTTTTTAAAAATGGAATGGAGAAGCCCTAGTTTAAAAAAAAAAAATAGAGGTGGGCATTAGCCCATCTATTTAAACATTCAGAACCAGAAAAGGACCCAAGTAATTACGTTAAGGGAAAGAGTAACAAATACTCAGAATCGAATGAGTAATGAGAACTCAGAGGACTGAGAAAGGCAAGAAGGCATGGCCCTCACTTGGCACAGTAGGAGGCCAACTGCTCCAAATTAAAAACTGAAATTGAAGAAAGCAGAAGCGATCCCCAAACTTCTGATCATCTTCTCTCCCTTAATCTTCAAGAAATATTTTCGGAACTACAATCACTAGTGGTGAAATATGGCTCAAATCTCAGCCACTCCTACAATCTTATTTTTGTTCATTTTCTTCTGTTAAATTCAAGTGAAACTGAATTTAAAATATTTCTAAATATAGTCTTCATTTTTATAAAAGTGCCTTTATTTTTATAAAGTTTCTTTTTTTTCCTCTATGAATATTCTCACAAGGAAAAATTGAAAAGTCAGAAATGATGTCCACTAAATACACCAAGGGTCACTTTAGATCAAGGGTTGGCAAACTGCAGCCTGCATGCCAAATAAGGTTTTATTGAAACACAGCTACACCTGTTTACATATTATCCATGGCTGCCTTCATGCTGCAACTGCAGAGTTCAGTTGTGACACAGGCCACCGGGCCTACAGAGGCTGAAATACATACTAGCTGTACATTTACAGCAAAAGCTTGCTGCTCTGTGCATAGATGGTGAGATTTCGGGTGTGGGGTGTATGTTTTTTGTGTTTTACTTTTTGTTGTATTTTATAAATGTTTAATGAGCATAATAACTTTTAATAAAGTCATTTCTGTATTTTAAAAAGATCATCCTCTGTTTGTATAGCAAGGTTCCATTTGTCACAGACAAGAAAGCTCACCTCAGAAAACAATGCCCTGGCATATGAGAATCTGGGGTCTCTGTGTAGAAAACTCAAAACAAAAAGCTGGTGGAAAAAAAGAATTTAGGCTAGGTTCAGGTGGCTCATGCCTGTAACCCTAGCTACTGTGAAGGCAGAGATCAGGAGGATTGTGTTTCGAAGCCAGCCCAGGCAAATAGTTGGCAAGACCTAATCTCGAAAAACCCCACCACAAAAAAAGGACTGGTGGGGTGGCTCCAGGTGCAGACCCTGAGTTCAAAACCCAGTACTGAAAAAAAAAAAAGAAGCTGGCAGTCCTGGAATTCTGTGCCAGTTTGTCAGGTGTCCATCTGAATAAGCCAGTTGTGCCATGGGTTTTGGCAAACAATTTGAGAAATCTGTCCAAACACTAAGACGATGGCTAGGGGAAAGCTGGAAAAGAAGGGGAAAAAAATCATTTCTGTTTAGCACTTGCCAAAATTACAACCTTCAGCAAATATCACATAACTCATTTAAAAAATTCCTCATTTACTGAAACTAAAATGGAAGTGGCCCAAGAATCAGAAGGAAAGAAAAGCTAATGAGTCCCGCTCATGTGTTTAAAATCTATTTCTCAACTGCATGCTAATTTTTCTGGGCCCAAGGAAAAGCCTTTTCTCAAGGATTCAAGTTATTAAATGCTGCAGAGTCAAAGCAGTGCAAAAAAGACAGTCTGTGAACTCCCATCTGACCCGTGTGGAAGGGAGCTCGTAAAACGAAAACTATGAGAGGGAAAAGAAGCCAGCCATGTGTGACTCCCGCTTTGAGCCCCTGGCCTTCGGGCTCTGGGCCCCTCACCACTCAGCTTTCCACCAGGACCAGCTCCTTGGCCATGGAAGCAGCCAAAAGCAGCCCCAGCCTGGGATGAACACCCATGCTGTTCTGCATTTCGCGTCACCCAACATAAATTATTAGCTAATCACATAGCATTCCAAGAAGCAAGATTCTACAGGACAAGCCCTTCACCGTTAGAAACAGGAGAAAGATTAAGACCCGTGAATTAAGAGTTTTCATGATTCAAGATGTTTTCTGCCTTAAAATAATTAACAATGTTGACTCTTTCCCTCACTGAATAAATGCACTTACTCTAAGAACAGTAAATCTCGACAAGTTCAATAGTAATCGGAATAAAAAGGTTTCCAACAGAAACCTTCTGCTTCCTTTCTCACTAGAAAGCAACTTTGTTAGGGAAAGGAAAAAATCTATAATGAGGACTGTTTTTACTAAAATGCTAACTGATCCACTAGCTATACTTAAAAGTAGAGGACTACAAACAATTCTTCATACCCCATCAGGATTTGCTTGTGTAAATAGAAAGCCTTTAAAATCATGTTTCATTTTGTTTTGTTTTCTTGGCGGTTCTGGAGCTGAACTCAGGGCCTCACACTAGCTGGCGATCGCATGAGATAACGCGTGTGTTTTGGGTAATGCCTGGAAGACTTTTTTAAAGAGGAACGGAAGTCCCTTAGTGGCCCCTGAGAATGGCAGTTCATACCTTAAGGTTTGAAGTGGCCTCCTCGCCGTCCTATCTCTGCCCTCTCCGGCACTAACACCCTCCCATGCTCCATGGATGGAGGCAGTGCTCAGTAGCACTCCGAAGTGCCACTTCAGTGGCCACGCCTCCCTCAAGAAGTAACCAGATTTTCATTTAAACCAAAAAGAACTGGGAAGACTGATCACTAAACGCTATCTCAAAAAGGTAGTGGAATAAAGCTCTTCGATTTTGAGGCATGAAAAGGCAAAATCTTGGCCCTGGTCTCAATCTCTCTACCAACCTACCTACCCAAAGTAGTCTCAGAACTAAGGAGAGGAAGGGTTTCAACTGCTAAGGGCAGGTCCTGTGAGCCATTCTTGGAGATCCTTCCCAGAGGACAGTGACTAAACACGTAACAACTTCTCCAAAGTACCTACCCAGGAGCATCCCAGACTCAGCGAAGCTCAGAAGTAGAAGAATCACCTTTCTCTGAAGGGCCCCAATTGCCTGCACCAGGCCAGAGGACAGAGGCCCCAGGGACAAAAAGATGGACAATCTGTGCTCAGCGGCGCCCCCAGTGGCAAGAAACAGCAGCCGCAAAGTTGCCGACCAATACTTCTGCCTCCGCCCTGCCGCCCCCTCCCCCCAGCCCCCTTGAAAAAAGAAGTCTGGAGAAATTTCCCTTTAGATTTTCCTTGGGTTGGCCATATCCGGTGACCCAGTTAATCCTAGTTACTTGGGAAGCTGAGATCAGGAAGATCACAGTTCAAGGCCAGCCCCCGCAAATAGTTGGTGAGAACCCATCTCCAAAATAACCAGAGCAAAAATGGACTGGTGTGGCTCAAGCATCAGAGTGCCTGCTTTGCAAGCGTGAAGCCCTTAGTTCAAACCCCAGTACCACCAAAAAAAAAAAAAAAAAGTTCATGGATGATCCCATGATCCTTAACAAAGGAGAGGGAGTCTCACCTGAAGAGTGTGATAATGGGCCTTCGTCAATTGACTGGGTAGATACCTGTGTTCTAGATCAATTCATACCTAAAGGATAAAGACCAATAACAGGGTTCAACGCGTGATATGTACTCAACATGAATAATCATCATGAATAAGTGAGCTGAATTAAATGAGAACAAAGGCATATACAATGGTGGGGGGTGGCATAACTTCTTCATCAAAACGATGTCCTTATAGTGTAAACTTCATCAGGGTGGAATTTTTTGTTTTTTCCCTCTACCATAGTGCCAGCATTTAGAACAATGTCTAACGTGTACAACATATATATATATATATATATATTTCTTTAATTAAATGCTAAGTGAAGAATGTAGCAGCTGTCTTCAAATGTGTATAGAACTACAAATCTAGGACCAAGAGCAATTATACACAGCTGCTGGAAGGGCTTTCTGACAATCTAGAGCTGGTGAGAGACAGAACTGGCTATCTCAGGAGGCTGTGGTCTCTCATCATTGAACGCAAAGAGAGGAGAATGGGAATTTCTATTTACCAAGTGTCTGCTACAAAGCACCAGACCAAAAATCCACCTAATCTCACTTCTTCCTCAGTCATCCTTAGAGCACTTGTGAGTAATACAAAACCCTTGTAGTTAACCCTATCTGTACCTGTACACATGTGGTTAATAGGGGGAAAACTTTTGAAGAAAGAAATCTAAACATGACACATATATATCTTACATGTTTTCTTTTAGTTAAGACATACACCTGTTCTTTCCTTTCTTTGAGGATAGACCTGCTGACTGCCATCCACATGGTCTTTCTTTCATAAACTCTACCTGCATGTTCATCATGATTTCCAGTCTCCATTTCTTTAAACTGGAGTGAAAAGCTCCAGTAAGCAGGAATCGCCGGAGACTTTCCCAGGTTTTTGTCATTTTTCCCACATGTTTACAAATATTTCTTAATCCATACACCAGGTTTTTAAATCAATTAACATATTTCCTGTCTTTACATTGCATTTAACCATTTCAGAGAAGGTAGAAACAACTGCATTTCTTTTGGCATTCACATTTCATCAATTTACACAATGTTTTGTTACATTTTGTGATTATATGGGCAAGTAGAGCTGCCCTGGGCAGGCTGGCTGGAAAAACCTGCACCTCACCTGCTGGAACTTGGGGGCCTGAGTCCCTGGGTACACAACTCATCACATGGACCGGAAGTGAATCAAGCTGCAGAGATAGTTCACTGGGATCTGTTAACAGAACTTCTTACTCTTGTTTTCACAAGACTTTCACTCACAGTCTCCACTTTAACACTGAGCTGCAGCCCCTGTCTGTGTCCTACTTTTCAATACTGCAGTGCCCTAAGTCAAGGAAGGGAAGAAATTCACCAAGTGTCAGACAGCTCACAAGCCTCTACCCAAATATGCGGTCTCGGTGGAGTGACCGCGGCCTTCATCCTACCCGGTACTGGGCAGAAGGGAGCTGAATGACCTCCAATCCCCTCTTACTTGAGATCTGTGAGAATCTCCATTTCCCCTTCTGGATATTTGGTGGGCATAGCTAAAAAGAGTGCTATGTTTTTAATTTTTTTCTTTTTATGCCATGTTTAAAATGTCTAACCCATCAGATATCTCTGCAAACCACATAAGGATGACATCAAGCTCAGACCTCAAGCCAAATATAAAAAGACATCTTTGAGACAATTCTGGAGAAATCTGAATATGGGCCAGAATTGGGTGATGAAGGTGGAGTATTCTTCAGATGAAATGCTTGGGACCAGATACGTTTTAGAATTCAGATTTTTTCTGATTTTGGAATATTTGCATATGCATACTGAGATAGCTTAGGGGTGGGACCCAAGGATAAACATGAAGTTCATTTGTGTTTCATGTATATCTTGTCCTCACAAGCTAAATACACTTTATACAATATTTTAAATAATCTTGTGCAAGGAACAAAGTTTCATGGCAAGGAATTTTCTACTTGAGGTATTAAAGTTTCAGATTTTGGAGCATTTGAGAGTTCAGACTTCAACCTGTACAGAGAGGTTATTATTAACATCTGAAGTGTCACAGAAATTATGAAGGAACTGCCCCATGTACAGGAGAAATTACTAGAATCCTGGATTTTGCTTGAAAATATTTTAGCAAAGATAGATTAAAAGGAAAATTTGGGCCAGGCTCAGCTGTGCAAATCTGTAATTCCAGCTACTTGGGAGGCAGAGATCAGGAGGCCAACCTGGGCAAAAGGTTATCAAGACCCCATCAATGAGGACTAAGCATGGAGTTAGGAAACCCCATGGCTGAGAACCATGGCTTGGATGTTGATGAGGAATCAATCACATCCCAGAGTGCTGACATTAACAAAACGGCCTGTAACACACAGCGGGGGCTTGCTGACCTGCAGCCCCTGGAGCATATAATAACAGACTCCCTCTGACCTTTTAAGGCAAAAAGTCACCCTGATCAACATGAGGGAGAAGTTGATGACATGTAGTCCAGTCTCTGAGAGTTAATAACACATAACCCAGTTTTTCGGGACTGGCCACCCCATCTCTACAGACACCAATAAAAGCTTCAGGTCTCTGGCCCCAGTGCAGTGCTCCTTCTTGAGTCTGCCTCCCTCCTGTTGAGGGAGTGCCTTTGTTTTGCTTTCACATGGCTTTACTTACTAAACCTGCCCCAATCCCATACTGGCCCCACAGCCACACTCCCTGTGCTCAGCTGCCCACTGCTTCTCTGTGCCCTAATAAACTTCATGCTTCTCCTACTTGTTTTGGTAAGTTCTTTTGCCAACTTGTGGCATCACAAATCTCTGACACCATCTCAACAAGACATGTTGCTCATATCCATTCATAACCATTCATAATCCCAGCTGCACAGGACCCGTTGGTAGTAGCATTATAGTCAGCGGCCAGCCTGGCCAAAACTGGAAGACCCCATCTGAAAAATAACTAAAGCAAAAAAGGGCTGGAGCACTTAGCAAGGGTGAGGCCCCTGAGTTCAACACCCTAGTACCACAAAAGAAAAGGAAATGTGATTGTAACAATTAAAACAAGTTTTGTTTTAGATTTTAGGTTTGTTTGGGGTTTTTTTTGTGGTACTGGAGTTTGAACTCAGGGCCTATACCTTGAGTCACTCCACCAGCCCTTTTTTGTGATGGGTTTTTTTGAGGTAGGGTTTCTCAAACTATATGGAACCGCAATCCTCCTGGTCTCTGCCTCCTGAGCAGCTAAGATTACAGGCATGAGCCACTGTCGACTAACCATAACAAAAGTTTTGATGATTGTTG
Organism: Castor canadensis; assembly: GCF_047511655.1. Taxonomy (NCBI): domain Eukaryota; kingdom Metazoa; phylum Chordata; class Mammalia; order Rodentia; family Castoridae; genus Castor; species Castor canadensis. The sequence continues at coordinate 91,566,516 of NC_133398.1, forward strand.
AAATGTAACATATAATTAAGGACTCACTGCACTATTATCTTTACTTTTGTTTATGTTTATGTTTTTCATAATAAAATGAATTTAAAGGTTGGTGGAGTGGCTCAAGTAGTAGAGCACCTGCCTAGCAAACAGGAGCCCCTGAGTTCAAACTCCAGTACAGAAAAAAAAAAAAAAGAAAGAATTTAAAGTTTAAATTTGAGACAGCCCAAGGTTACCAGGTGAGCAAGCCCTCTCCCAATATTCTCCCTCAGTGGTAAAACCTGGATGGAGACAGAAAAGACCACCCAGGCATAGAATCTGCTTCTTGCCCCAACAAAGTCCAGCAACGTCTTCAGGTAATGAACGCAGACAAAACTCAACAAATTAGAGTGGATTCAGGGCTGTGTGCTTCAGACAGTATTGTCGCCTCTACAATGACACAATTGCTCACTGCCAGGAACCCAGAGCAGCATCCCTCACCACTGGATCCCAAACTCCAGCAGTTTCTCCTGGGAACTTGCTGAGCTCTAACGGGATCCACGGAACAGACTGGGCAGTGACTGGGCCCTGAAACTTTTTCTCTGGTGACTCTGGAGCAGTCCAGAACTGGGAGTCGTGGATGGACATACCAATCTCACAAAACAGGAACACTTCCTGGAAAGATCCCATAAACCCATCCCTGGGAGAGCCCTAGAAGGAAGGGGCTGGGGCCCCAACTCCGCGTTAGTGCCACCACTTGCTTGAGGTTCTGGGGTGTCGCGCCATGCCTGGGCGCCCTGCCTTCTCAAACAACTGTGCTTTACTTTCAGGCCCCTGGCAGCATGTCACACCCCAGTCAGCCCAGCTTCTCTCTTTCATTCACCAGGGCAATATTGACCCCTGCCAGCTGCTAAGCAGCTCTTCAAGGGAGATCTTCCAACACACAAAAAATACAAGGAAGAGCCAGACAATGTAACAACCACTGCTTTGCGCTCCACTCAGGATCCTGTTTTGCATCTCCACTTGAGGCCTATAAATTGAACCTTGAGGGAGGGGCCCAGAACTCCACCGCAGGGAGTTGGTTACAAAGGGAAAGGGTTGCCTTGGGCCAAGCAAAGTGAAACACTGCCACCAAGTGGCTGCTGTGAGTCATCGCAGGCTGCAGCCTCCTTTTCCGGCACCTGCCTCCGCCAAGATGAGCTAGCACGTGATAGACCCAGTGAGCACACACAGGCCTTTCCGGAAATCCTTTTTCCTAAAACTATTTTATTCACATTCAGAGAAATACATTCACATGGTGCAAAACCCGTAAGGTTCCAAGTGGTTGCTTCCGGGGTTAATGTGGATTCCACTGGACGCTTAAGTAGGTGTCTCCACCAAGACTGTAAGCCGGTGCCTGCTGTCTCACCTGCTTGCCGCTGTGTCTGTTCCGGGTGCTCGTGCACACACACGCGCGCGCACACACACACAAGCACTTACCACAAATCTGGGCTGATTGAACAGCAACCAGGGCCTAAGGCTAAATTCTGCAACTCCCAGGAGGTTGTGAACGACCCTGAGTAGCAACCCATGGGGTGAGAAGGCTGAATTACTCTCAGCTTCTCAAAAGGTCCTGATGATCCTAGGAACTGAGAAATTTAATCTGCACCGATGTAAAGAAACCTTCTAATGGGTTACAGCTTGAAATGGGGGCCAGGAGAACTTACAGAAATTTCCTCTGGGGATCTTTGCAAAAATTGGTAATAATGAATCCCATAATGCAGTAAAGGGCGGGCTGGCGGTTCCTGGGAGGAGCGCCGTCCTTTTGCTGGGCGCCTGTGGCTCTTGGTGGAGCCACTATAGCGGAGCGGTCAGAGAAACTTGGGCTAAGACTTGGGCTTCGGGTGAGAGAAAACGGCCTGCACCGTGCAGACTCACACCCGCACACACAGCGGGCCACTAACGCTGCGGCGACAGCACTTGTCCGCGGGCGGGGGAAGAAGCCTCATGGCCATAGGCCCAGGACTGTGGCGCCCGAGAGATGGGTGGCTACCAGAAATCCCGTGCTTCTCACCCCAGAGGTGGTGATCGCCCAGGTCTGCAGAGTGCAGCCACTGGTGCACCTTGGGAGCTGGCAAGGCCTGCCTGCCAGGTTGTGTGAAAATATTACTGTGTACCACCCACGCCAAGAGTCACCATCCTGCCCAAAGACGGCCTTTGGGCTTGCCAGATACAAAGAGCTTAAGCAAAGGCAGTTTTTATGGTGTTTTGTAGTGAATTCTGTAAAATCCTTTGGCTTAATTTGTGACTTTTTTTATAAGAAAGTGCTGATAATATGTGGACGTCAGTCATCCCATCATGAGTCTTTCACTTATGTTAAAAGCAGCTGTTCACAGACCTCAGTGATGTGAGCACTTGGCTCCAGAGTGACATGTTGCAGATATGCAGAAGGAATGGGTGACATTTCCTGTTTTTCATGATGCATGTTTCTGTATATTGATGTTGGGTAGCTATTTAAGGTATTTATAATAAATCTGTTTAGAATCAATCAAGGACTTGTCTTTTTGTTTTTAATGATGTGTGAACAGAAGTAATGCTACTTGCAGCATTTGATTTTAAGGAGTCAATCAAATAATTGTGTTTAGAGAAATGGAAAAGCCAGGATGTGTACCAGAAGGAATCTAGGACTGTGAAATGTTGTAACTAGCATCTGAAAGATGAAACCCTAGCACAATTCCTTTATATCCAGGAAACTGAGGCCCAGGGAGCTGAAGTAGCTTGCTGATGGTCCCTTATTCATTCTCCACTCCCTCTCCTGGGGATTCCAGCTGAGAGCCCCAGGTCTCAGAGTTCTTGTTGTCCCTCAGGACCTTCCCAGCTATGAAACTCTGGGACATCAGCTTAACCTAGCTAAGCTTCAGTTTCCTCACCAACCCCCAGGTCTAACACTGCTTTTCTAGCAGGGACTGTCTCTTTCACCACCACCTATAGTTCTCACCCATCGGGTTGAAGCTATAACAGCACCCTGACTCTGGGTTGCCTTCCCACCAGCAGGCCTGGGGTAGCCTTGAGCACCAAGACTCTGAGGGTAGCTGAGGCATTTGTCCAAGCAATTTGCTTCTGGAGAGATATGCAAATACATTCACAAGCCTAGTCAAGTGGAAAGAACTCTCCATCCTGGGAATTTCAACTGCTTCCATCAGAGGGGGTAGAAGACCCAAGCAGAGCCCATTTGGCCAAAGTTCAAAAGACCTGAAGGCCCAAGGGAGCCACTTGGCAGTCCTAGGTCAGGTCGTCTGAAAAGACCACAGAGATTTAGGTAGCTGAGCCTCTGCCTAAGCAAAGCTAGGTGTGATATGGGTACCTAGAAAGGTCCCAGGAGAAGGCTAGAGAGTGTTCCCCAGCTTTCTGACCAGCTCCAAGTAAGAGCAGCCCAGTCATTCTCAGCCTCCTCCTCCAAGAGGAAAGGGCTTCCTTCTGGCTTCCAACCTCACTTCCAGTTTCACCCAGCTTCCCCCTCCCACTTTCTCCTAGAACCCCGACCCCAACCTTGCTCCTGGCTTCCACTGTTAAAGAAAAAGTGTTCAAGGCACTTGGAAGAATGGTAAGCAGGCTTTATCAAAGATGTATAGGGACCACTACAATGGGGTCTTGCTGTGGCAGAGAGAACTTGAACTTGATGCCAAGCCTAACTCCACCTCACCAGGTAAGCATGCCATTTTTGGAAGAGGGCACCTTCTCTTCTGCACAAAAGCGACTCCTCCTCCAAAGCACCCCATCCTAGGGCTGCTGCCATCCAGTGAAATGGTTTCTCCCAGGGGTCAGCAGGTCTGGGCTATCTGGAGCCCTCCTTCCCCAAGCCTGGAATGTGCCCTGTCCCTTCTTCCCTTCAGCCTCCCCAGGAACATCCTCTGTGCTGAGCACCCTTGTGTCTGCCATCCCCTGCAATCCCTGCAGAGGTGAGAGCCACTCTACCCTGAGTTCAAAACCCCAGTCCCCCTCCCCCCCCCAAAAAAAAACCTGAACAGTCAGAGCAGCAAGCTTCTCCCATCACTTTCTCCTTTTACAAGTTCAGTTACAAGAATAGGGACACTTAGGGGCTGCTGTACTTGCCTTCTCCTTTGAGATGTAAAGAAGCTGCAAACTCTTTGAATGGGTAAGGACAGAAAACTGGAGGGCATGTCTGGCATATGGAAGTCCTGAAAGTCCCCTATTGTCTCTGTGTTTGGGATAATAGACCCGCCCTGAACCTGTTGTCTCTAAGGATTAGGAGTTGCTAGACAGACACGACCACATGCATTTCCCCTGCTTAGAAAGTATAAACACCCCAGATAAGAACCACCATTTTCAGTAGAAAATGTTCCTCTCTCCGGTTCCTATCTCTCTCTACTTTTATCTTGTTTTACTAAAATAAATCCTTGCGAAAACTTCCACTTTGTGAGTCCCTCCTTTTTGTGAGATTCCTTGAAATGCCTTTTTGTTAGATAGCAGTTAGCCATGAATAATGCAGATATGCAAAGACAACCTAAAATGGAGGATTTTTCAAGGTCTCTGAGATTTAAAAAGAAAAATAAGTCTTAATTAAATTTTACAACAACAACTCTTAACAGTCTCTGTTAAGATCAAAGTAGTTCACCAGGGCCATGGAATGTCAACAGGATGCTTTTAAGTAATCCAGTCAAGGTGGAATCAAGTTCTAAGACCAAAGTAGTATCAATAGATGAGGAGACAGATATGGAAATTACATTATTTGTAATAAATATTACACCAATGGCTCACGCCCGTAATCTTAACTGCTCAGCAAGCAGAGATCAGAGGATCAAGGTTAGAAGCCAGCCCTGGGGCAAATAGTTCATAAGACCCTATCTCAAAACATCCCATCACAAAAAAGGGCTGGTAGAATGGCTCCAGGTGTAGACCCTGAGTTCAAACCCCAATACCACAAAAAAAAAAAAAAAATTGGAGTGAGGAAGTAAAAACTAAAAGTGAACAGGAAGACATAGAGATGCTCTCTGCACCTGCCTTCCTCTCTGAAATGGTAAGGTGCAGCAAGCTTCCCTGAACAGGTAGAACAGAAAATCGAAGGCCTGTCTGGGAACGAGAAGTCCTAAAATTCTCCTGTTGTCCCTGCATTTTGGCTAGGCCTAGATCACGTCTCCATGTTTTAAAATAATAAACACATACTTACCTGGCAGGGGAGATACCATTATCATGAAGGTGGTTTTCCCAGGGCGAGGCTTATCCATTGCACTCGGGATGTGCTGACCCCTGCAATTTCCCCGAATGTGGGAAACTCGACTGCATAATTTGTGGTAGTGGGGGACTGTGTATGCACTCTCCCCTGAAAAAAATAAAAACAGCACCCATTTTGGGCACCAAGATCCATTGTCTGGGTCGCTAAATAACATGACCACGTGTATTCCCCAGCTCAGAAAGTATAGACTACAGATAAGGACCACCATTTTGAGTCTCTACTCCCATTTCCCCCTCCCCATTTTTCCCTACTTTTATCCTGTTATATAAGGCCCCAACTCAAATTAGTCTAACCTACTCCATTTTGTAAAGGATCTTGTCAGGCACGGAAGGCTTTTTTACTTTGTTTTGCAGAAACTGTTTTTCTGAACTCAAGTGGAACCCCACTTGTATCTTATTGACCAAATATTTGATGTCATAGAAAAGATTGTACAAGCTAGCACACAGCCACCTTGGCAAAACACTGAAAACCAATTACACCAGCCGCTTCCTGGGACAATCAGCTAAACCAAAAAACCAAAACATCAACAGGATATTCCTTCTATATCTCAAATACTTATAAACCCCAGCCCATGCTCCTACTGGGCTGATACTGCTTAGTGTCTGACCCTTTTCCCTGGAAAGTGAAAACTTTGCTTCTGTTTCAGTTCTTATTTTTCTGTGATCTTTCAAACCCTGCACACCGCCCTCACAGACTGGACCAAACATGTTATTCTAAACTCCTTTCCTAATAAAGTCTACTATCACTTTCCCCACACTTTCTGTCTTGGCTGAATTCTTCTCTTACCAGTCTGCAGAACCAAGGTAGATGGCTGCACTGACTTTCTGATAACACTTTTCATTGTAGATCCCAAGTTCCTGTGTTTGCATGGGAGTAGAAGGCTGAAGGACCCTGTCACCTTTCCCCACCACTGGTAACAGGAGGACCTTCCAGGTCAGAGAGCTGGGGCTTCACTGAGCTCAGAAATACGTGTATAAACAAATTGTGCCTGTTTGAAAATGAAGGTTTCACTCATGTCTAATGGGCAAAATTTGGTCTAAACCCATGTAACAGTGAACAACCGTTATCCACCTGCTATGGTTTGAATGTCCACACCAAAACTCAGGTTGAAATTGAATCCCCACTGTGAGGTATTAAGAGGGCAGAAGCGTAATCAGCTATGATATCTGGAGGTGAGATCTTTGGGAAGTTAGGAGGTTAAATGAGGGCACAGGATGTGTCTCTGATCTGATGAGATTGTGGCTTTATAAGAAGAAGAAAGACCTGAGTTAGACATTCCATCTCACCATGTGACACTTTGTGACTTGTTGAGGCTTGGCAGAGTCCCCATCAGCAAGAAGGATGTCACCAGATGCACCTGATCTTGAATTTCCCAGCTCTCAGAACCATGATTTTAATAAATTGTTATTCTTTATAAATTGCTCAGTTATAGCATTCAGTTATAGCAACAGAAATCAGACTAAGACCTTGCTCCCCAGGAAAAGATCTGATCCTTGTACATGACCACACAAAAGGTCATGTCTGCAACAGAGAAGGAGAAGAAAGATGCATATTGGGGGCCAGTGGAGGAAGTGGTGGAAGTTCCCCAAATAAGCTCTACTGCTCACAAATGCTTTGAAAAGAAGCATCCAAGGTTTTAAAGTCTTTAAGATTTTATGTTTATGACTTTGGGGAAAAAATCAATTGTTACCTTTCCTATGCTTTTTTTGTTGGTGGTAGTGGTGGGACTGGGGTTTGAACTCAGGACTTCACACTTGCAAAGCAGACGCTGTACCTCTTGAGCTGCACCTCTGGTCTTTCTTGCTATGGTTATTGGCTGGCCTCAAACCTCAATCCTCCTGATCTCAATCTCTCAAGTAGTTAAGATTACAGGCATGAGGCACCAGCATCCGGCTCTCTGCGAAATTCTCCTGGAAGTGTAATGTGAAAAATGATGCTTTGTGTTCTGCTCTGCCTGTCTCTCTAGTCCATTCATAGATGCATATAGTGAGTATCCTTCTGCCCCATGGAGCATGGCTGGTGCCAGTTATATGTTTAACCTAAAGTGCACTCCTGGACAATTAGGATTAGAGCAAAGGTTGGTCACTGTCCATAGTAAGCAATGTTGGTGTGCCTTAGTTCATTTTCTGTTGCCATAACTGAATACCACAGGCTGAGTTATTTATAAAGAATAAAGGTGTTGGGCACCAATGGCTCATGCCTGTAATCCTAGCTACTCAGGAGGCAAAGTTCAGGAGGATTTCGGTTTGAAACCAGCCCAGACCAATAGTTCATGAGATCCTATCTCAAAAAAAAACCTATTACGAAAAAGAGCTGCTGGAGTGACACAAGGTCTACCCTGAGTTCAAGTCCCAAAATAAAAGGGGGGGGGAGAAAGAGAGAGAGAAAGAAAGAAAGAAAGGAAGGAAGGAAGGAAGAAGAGAAAGACTTATTTGGTTCACAGTTCTGAAGGCTGAGAAGTTCAAGAGCAAGTGTGTCTGATGAATCTGGTGAGGTCCTTCTTGCTGTTGGGCATTTCACAGAATCCCAAGGGGGCACAGAATGTCCTAGCCCTGGTCTCTCCTCTTTATAAAGTCACAATCACATTGGATGAGAGACCCATGCTTATGGCTTCATTTAGTCTAACTAAATTACTTCTCAGAGATGTTACCTCCAGATGACGATGGATTAAGTTCCCACACTCTCCATACATCTCAATCGGAACTAAATTTCAATGTGAGTCCTGGTGGGACATTCAAACCATATCATGGACCCACCCTGATCTCTTCAGCCCCTTTCTGTTTCAGCTCTTCATCTGCTCCTCCAGTGATCATTAGTAACTGGCCATTGGGTATGGGCACCTCACAGCTCTGCCTCCTTGTTTCAGGTTTGCCTCACTCTGAAGTATAACTAACTGTATGGCCAACTGTCCCTGCAGGATAAGGCTGATGTTACCCTTACTTGGCTTCCTCCCCTCTTGTGTCCCTTAATAAATTACTGACACATGATTCTCATCTTGGATCTGTTTCTAACAGCCAACGTAAGACAGTATCCATTGTAAATACATCCTTGCCGACAGCAATGCAGTCACTCATCAAACCAGCAGCATTAACTGAGTGCCTATAGTGTCTAAACTTTGTGTGCAGTTTAGGAAACACCAGTGTGAATGCAACCTAGGCCCAGACAGGAAGACTTCCTATCACAGTTTAGCTAGAGGCACATGTGTTTACAAAAGTGCATTCAAAGAACTGGTGACTGGCAGAGGACAGGGGAGCATATGGGATGAGGAGTTCATTCTGCCCTGGCTACCACAGGAAAGCATCTTATTGTTAATAAGCCTGTGTAATGATGCAGACCCTGCCTTTTACTCTCTCCCAGTGAAATACTTTACTTGCTTATCCATTTCCCTTCCTGTCCATCAAATCCCAGCTTCTCTTCCCTCTGCCTATCCTTGATAAAACCCATCCTGGGACCATATTCTTGCTTCTCGAGTAGACTAAGCATCCAGACAAGTTTCCAAGAAAGATATGTTTCTATCCAAGTGTAACTGTACATGTCTATAATCCCAGCACTCAGGAGGCTGAGGAAGGAGGAGTGTGAGTTTGAAGCCAGACTGAATTACCTAACAAGATCCTGTCTGAAAGAAGGAAGGGAGAGACAGAGGGAGAGGCAGTAGGACAGAGGAAGGGAGGGAAGAAGGGAAGAAAGAGGAAAAGAGGGAGGGAAGAGAGAGAGGAAAAAAGGAAGGAGGGAAGGAAGAAAAATTTAACAATTCTTCGAAAGTGAGGAAAACAAGAAATTTCATGATGGACCATGAAGAGTGGCTAGGTTGTTCTTGTACATTCACAGGGAGAATGAAGTCCCTGTGAGGAAAAGTCCAGAAACAGAGGGGCGAGGTGAACAGGGCCTAAAGCTTTGGCTCAGCTGATCATGGAAGTGCATGGGAGAGACTAGAAGGTGGCAAATTGTAGAAGGCCTTGAGTGCCAGGCTCAGAAGTGAGTTTAGACAGTGAGTAGAGTCACAGTGTGGTAAGGGGGTGGAAAGAAAGAAGGTGAATGTTAAGAGACATTTTGAAGCAAAGTTCAGAGACTGATTCATTCTGACAAGGAGGAGAGGCTCAAAAACCTCAAAGGAAACTGAGATGATTTGAATCTAGAATTGGGACGTCACTCTAGAAGGGAGGCCGGGGAGCCTAGGCTTACTCATTGTGCCTGTGGCCTTGCTCCTCCCCTACTCTAAGCCTCAGTTCTAATAATGCAGTCTGTGGTGATTAATTTTGTGTCAACTTGCCTGAGCCACAGGGCATCCAGATTTTGGTCAAGTATTATTCTGGGTATTTCAGTAAGGGTGATTTAAGATGAGATTAACTTTTTTTTTTAATGAGCCAGAGTGTCACTATGTAACCCAGGCTGGCCTTGAACTCCAGTTCCTCCTGCCTTGGTCTCCTGAGTGCAGCAATTACAGGCCTGGACCACCAAGCCCAATATTAACATTTTAATGAGTAGACAGAGTAAAGCAGGTGGGCTCATCCAATCAGTTGAAGGCCTGAACAGACCACAAAGACCAGCCATCTCCCCAGTAAGAAAAACAGTTCTCTAAGAGTCTGACCTCAGTGTCACCTGCACCATCAGCTCTCCTGGGTCTCACACATGCCAGCCCATCTGCAGATTTGGACTTGCCATTCTCCATAATCATGTAAGTACAGCCCTTAGAATGAACCTCTTTCTACAAAGTCTTCCCTTAGTATCTTTTAGGAATTGGTTCCAGGACTTCCTCAGCTACCAAAACCTGTAGATGTTAAAGTCCCTTATGTAAATTGGCACTGTATTTGCATATCACCTATATACATCCTTCCATATATTTTAAATCATCTCTAGATTACTTACCATAGCTAACATGATATAAATATCATGTGAATAGCCATTGTACTGTATCATGCAGAGCATGGTGACAAGAAAAGAGTCTGTACAGGTTCAGTACAGACACAAATATTTTTCCAAACATTTTTGAGCCACAGTTGATTGAATCTGTGGATGAGAAAGTCTCAGTTACAGAGATCTGACTGCACGTGTGTACACACTTATGGAAGGCACAGCTATTGATTCTGGGTCTCTGAAGAACACTACTGTAGATACCTCATGGCATTGTGGTATAAATCAAATAGAATTATGCCTGAAAACATTAGAACAATCTCATGTGTGTAAATTAAGCTTATCCCTCATCTGAAGCACTGAAGCATCTGAAGTTGTCATTTGAAGCTCCCTGATCAGAGGTGTTCAGCCAGTAATAATCAGGAGAACCGTAGTTTACAAACCCATTTTCCTTTAACGAAAAGAACTGGGGGTGGGGAGGAGGTGACCCAAATAATGTATACGCATGTAAGTAAATGTAAAAACAATAAAATTAAATTAGAAGAAAAGAGCTATGCCACACCTATGGAAGGCCGAGTAGACACTGCTTCGTGTCCTGTAACATGGAGCTTTTCCCAGTCAGCCTGCCTAACCCTCACCTGACAGCGCCAGGGATTGTCACAAAGTCCCCAAGAACACTGCAAGTGGTATTTAGCCCTGGATGTTTAGAAGCTAACCTCCAGATGCTGATTCATTGTTTTGACTTCGTGACGGGTTAGAAAAGCAAACCCCAATGTCATCATTGTTTCCCTGCACTGTAGCAAGTTAAAATTCTATATCTAACCTGACAATCCAAAGGGACACTATGTCCCAATGGACATGACACAAATCCCTCTCCTGCAAATGCTCTCTGAACTACAGCTTTCATCTCCCTGCTGGGCCCCTCGTTAAAGAATTCAATCAAACCCTGACACCTGGCTACAATCAATTTGTAGAATTATGCTGCTGGCACTGCAGAGGAAGCCGTGTGGAGAGCCTCAAACGCTGCACTTAGATCTGCAGCAGGAGGCCATGATGTCACAAAGCAATGCACTTGTGGATAAAGTTCAGAAGTACCTGAGAAATGTGACTGACACAGTGCTCATCTGCCACCTCTGCTGCCATTGTCCCCCCAGGCGCCCTTCTTCCCATGAAATTCCAACACAGCAGACACACTGTACTATCTGCTTGTGAACTGTGAACTTTTGGAGGCTACAGTCCATTATTAGAGCTATTTTTTTTATTTCACTTTCACTCATTTTTTGTATTTCTTAGAATGGGAATATATACATTATTCATCCATAAATCCTTAATGATTTAAATTTACACTTGTTTGCACAACTTGAAAATCATTCCAATAAAATAAAGAATAATATACAAAAATTTCTTTTTATAAGTAACTTTTTTCACATTCCCTCAAGACATTATTATTATTATTTTGGTGGTACTGGAGTTAGAACTCAGTCCCATCATACTTACTAGGCAGGCGCTCTACCACTTGAGCAACTCTGTCAGCCCTGTTTCATGCTGGTTATTTTCGAGATAGAGTCTCCCAAACTATTGGAACCACAGTCCTCCTGATCTCTGTCTCCTGAATAGCTAGGATTACTGGAGCCCTGCGGACCTTATATATTCTCAACAGAGAACTATCAGCCCCCAGGGTGGGGGGTGGTTTAAGCTCTACCCTGCCTCCCACTTGACCTTAAAGAAATTTCCTTTCTCACACAGCTGTCATGGTTGCAAAAGGAGAGTGGTGAGAAGTGAAGGTCACTCTTCCCAGTTACTTTCCTAGAAAGTAACTAGCCACTAACATACCATACTCTCCTATCCTCTTCCACATCCCTGACCCTGCCCACTACACATACACTCCTCTCTATTTAGCTAATTCTTCTTCTTCTTCTTCTTCTTCTTCTTCTTCTTCTTCTTCTTCTTCTTCTTCTTCTTCTTCTTCTTCTTCTTCTTCTTCTTCTTCTTCTCCTCTTCCTCCTCCTCCTCCTCCTTCTCCTCCTCCTCCTCTTCCCCTTCCTTCTCTCTCTCTATCTGTCTCTCTCTCTTTCCTCGTCAGATGAAAAGATCAGACTGCCTTAAGTTTTTTTTTTTTATAACTTTTTCACTTTTTTAAACAAAAACATTGCTGATTTCAGTTACGTGCTGTGCACTTACACATAGGAAGCACCGAACAAGGACACCAGGCTGCCTGTCCTGGTGCCCAGCTTCTGTGCTGCATTTCCTTTGATGCTGTCTGTAAGTGACAACTTCTGTATGGGAAATAATTTCTGTCACCTGAAGAAATTGCTAAAATAATACTTTTTTTTGGTAGTACAGGGAATTGAACTCAGGACCTCTCACTTGCAAAGCAAGCACTCTACCACTTGAGCCATGCCCCTAGTTCTTTATGCTTCACTTATTTTTAGATATAGTCTCACACTTTTGCCTTGACTGGCCTCAGACTGCGATCCTCCTAACCTTCACCTCCTAAGAAGCTGGGACTACAGGCACAAATCACCATGCTCAGTCCTAAAATAATACTTCTACCAAAAAATTCTACTAAAATATTAAGGATCAAGGCAGTAATGAGGTCATAGCCTCAGAGACACTCCCCATAGAACTTACTCAAAAGTTACGGGACTTTGTTCTTGAAATTGGAAATGTTTTCTCTACAAAGATTCATACAGCCCCTGGTTTTCCAAACCTCAAAGAACAGGAAGTCCTTCTAGATTTATCCCTGCTCTGTGGGAACCCTGTTAGGGACAAGAATAAAAGGGCTCCCATGGCAGGTAGGGCCCCTTGCTCAGGGTCACTGGGGAAAAAAACTGGAAATGAGCCCAGGGTAGTACTGTAGGAGGAAGGAAGGGTAGAGTAGGGCTCCTCTCTTACCATCTCTAGCTCCCAGGTCATCACAAATGCTCCACCTTGATGTTCTGTCCCTTGCTAGAAACTAAACTTTAAAAGTTTGGTAAAGAAAATTAGGGCAGAAGATTCAAAAAGACAAAAAATAAATATTCAAAAATAATAATAGTAAAAGAGAAGGGGGGAAGAACCATTAAAATTTTAAACAGGCTACAAATTGATCAATGATTTAGCCAGGAAGTCATGAGAGTATCTCAGGCAAAGTCATCAGGACAGGTAAATGACAGTGAAGGCACCAAGAAATGTGTGTTTTCTTGAAGTTTCAAGCTAAACCAAGGAATGCAAGTAAAAGCAATCAGTCAGTCCTGGCTCTTCAGACCAACCTGTGTGGTTTTCTCCTCAGTCCTCTACACTCAGGTGTCTTTCCAAGACTTACTATAATCTAGGTGTGTCCTCTGCAGGATTCAGTTTAAATGAAATCACTTTAATATAGAGAATCTTCCTGTGTACTTGCTAAGTCCACCTGTAATCTACATACATTTCCAGGACATCATAGGAATTGAACTTGGATTTCCCACAATCAGGAGAACATCCTTCCTAAGTATGAGCAAAAGAAAATATATAAGAAGTGGAAAATTATAGCCACTATCTGGGGTCAAATGAAATAAAATCTTCCTGATATCCTAGAAAGAAACATCTAGTCATCTAGTATCCCTAGTGTCAAGGTTGAGAAAGTCCACTTTCTCCTAAAGGCCCAGCTCACATGATGTCTTCATTCTCTGTGACCTTGAGACCCAGGGACACAGGAGTAAGTGGCTGATCTGCTTTGCACACGCGGCTCTCAGGACAGGATTCCATCCTGCCAACCCTGACATGTGTTCATAGCTCCGTTGTCTATTGCAATCTTCCACAAAGCTTAATCCTGCCCTAAACCAATGTACCAATGTCTTGACTTTTTCCTGACATAGATCTGAATTAGCTGTTTTCTGTTGGTTTTGTTTGCTTTGTTTCATTTTTTGTTTTTTGTTTTTGAGACAGGATATCACCTTTTGCCCAAGCTGGCCTCAAACTTGCAATCCTCCTGCCTCAGTCTCTGGAGTAAGTAGGATTACAGGTGTGTACCACCAGGGCTGACTAGATTATTTTTAAAACTGAACTACAACTAACTATAAGCTAATTATAACTAACAGCAAGAAATAATTTGTGGATTTGGTAAGTCACAGATCTTCATTCTCAGTGGAAGTGAGATTACTTAATCATAATAAGGAATTAGCACCCAGTTGGTAAAAAGAAACAATTTAAACTATGGATAGTAAGTCCTCCCACCATAAAGGACCAGCATGGCACATGTTCTACCCAGCTTAACCTACTTTGTCAACCCTCACTATACATGGGGAATTGGTTCCAGGACATCTTATGGTTACCAAAACCCATGCATACTCAAGTCCCTTATATAAAACAGCATAGGATTTGTGTGTAACCTCCCCACCACCTCCCATATACTTTAGATTACTTCTGAATTACATATAATACCTAATACAATGTACCCTTAGTTTCAAATCTTTTCCTCCAAAGGGATTTCCTGGTGGGTTTAAGCTAGGTACTGAGGCAATCAGTGATATCTGAAAGCAAATTCTGTCTCATTATTATTGCTTGGTATAAGGTGTCAAGGGACAGTGCTCATCCTAAGTCAGTAAAAAAGAGTCTGAGAAATAGTTTCTGAACACACCCTGATTCTGATGAGGTTCTGAGGAACAGCAACAGAAAAGCACAGAGAAATGGCAATCAGCAGAATCGGTATCTTGACTTTCAAAGCATCACTAGGCGAAGCTCAACCCTGAGTATCTATCCATGGATCCACCCAACATGAATAAGAAACAGTGTTGTTGCTGATGTGTGCTGCAGAGTGAGGACTGCAATGATCGCATCTATACTGACCATGTACAGGCTTTTTCCCTGGGAATACAGTATAACAACCATTTATGTAACAGGAACAATGTAGGCAAAAAAATTGAAATTGCCTTTTATGAGTTATTAAATTCTAGTCTAAGATTTGCTAGGTCTTACATAAACCATAAGGGTAGAGACTATAGTACCCATTTTATAAATGGGGAAATGGATCTGAAGAAGTGGTCTGGCTAAGTCATATAACTGAAGGTTCAGACCCAGATCTCCCTGAGTCCAGAGCTCAGACAACCTGCACACTGTGCTTGCTTCAGAGGCACACATACAAAAATTACACCACCTACACACTGCACTGCTGTGCTCCATTCTTTCTGCAATTGAGACATCACATCCACATGGCCCATAGATTTTCACATGTCACCATCACCCAGATCAAGGACAGAACATTTTGTGGCTTTAGAACCCCTGAGCTCCCTCCCAGAGCGGTTAATCTCCTGCCTTCTGATACTTGGTTGTATTTTATTCTCACCCTTCTGCAGACTACAAGGCACAATTTAACATCACCTTTACCATCACACACCCAAGGAACCTTGCAGGGAAGCCCCAGTTGAATCTCATGGCTACAGCTAGTGACATACCTGACTATGGTCAAAATAACAAAGACTTACTTCTTATTGTGATAGGTGCTCAGCAAGCAACAATGACAAAGGCAACTTGGTTCCTGTTCTCAAGTCACTGAGAGTTCAAAGATGAGTTGATATTAAACAACCACATGAATATAGGTGGGTGAGCAGTGTGACAGAGCACAGGACACTCTGAAATAAACTGTGGGAGAGGTCAGGGACAGCTTGCTGAGGACGTGGCATGTGCTGAGGTGGAAATGCCAGTGGTTGGTATTGTCCAGGAGCCAGAAGGACAGCCCTTTGGCAGAAAGAATGAAATGTGCCAAGGGCCCCAGGGAAAGGAGGCATGAGAAAGGCACTCACTAGGTGACTGAGATTCTCTAAAAGCATGGGAAGCTACTGATGACCTTAACAGGGGCATGGGGCTGGTGAAATGTTCCTGGGAGTTCTCAGAAACACCGAGGAAAAACTGAAGGACCTGAAAAACAGCAGGTGGGCAAGGGCAGCAAGAGGTTACTGTTGTGACCCTTGGGTGAGGTGGCCTGAACAAACTCAGTTTACAAATGTGACTTGTAGTCAAGGTTTTATAGAGAGAGAGACTATTCAATTTATTACGGATTTCTCATGACCAGATCCAAGAATGTGTTACACACCTTTATACTGGTTTTTCTTCTACAAAACTAGTGCCGATAAATAAATGTGCAACTGCTCTTTCTCCCTGAACAAGTCTGTATGTGCACACACCTATACATACACACCAAGATCCTCAAAAACTTTCTAACATGAAGATGAGTAGCACACAATTTACATAAAACAATAAAATACGCATACTCTTCATTATAATTTCCATATGGTTAATTGATTCTCATAGAATGCTTTTATTGATTTTTACCAAATTCTTCTCAATAGGTTACCTATGGTTACAATTCCACCCTGATTTAGCAAATGGGAGTTTAACAGCCAATTCATAAGATTCCTAAAATATATCAACTCACTTGGGAGAATCTGAAAGCTGTAAAAAGTCCTTAGAGCAGACTCCAAGATGCCCTCTTAATGGCAAAGGGGTAAACAGGGCCAGGAAGAAGTAGCCAGAATTGAAATGGGCTCAGAAACACAGGAATGATCAGATAAGATTCTTAGAACAGAGTTCTCTAGGAACAGATCCTCAGAATCTCCTCAGGCAGATGTTAAAAGTGTAGGAGAAGTTGCCGGGGATCAGTGGCTTACCCCTGTAATCCTAGCTACTTTCCTAGTTGCTTGGGAGGCTGAGATCAGGAAGATCACACTTCAAGGCCACCCTGAGCAAATAGTTGGAGGACCCCCCCCCTCCAAAATAATCAGAGCAAAATGGACTGGAAGTTCCATTCCCCCCCACAAAAAAAAAAGAGGGAGAGAGAGAGAATGAAAGGAGAAGGAGAGGGGAGGGGAGAGGGAAGAAAGGAGGAATTGGGGGTAGGGGACTTGCAGTGTCTTTAGTGTCTTTGTCTGGCCTCTAACAAACTTGGAAGACACTGCTCTGTCCTAACAAGCAAAAAACTGAGCAAAATTAAAATTCAACAACTCTTCCTGCTTTTGCTAAAAAAGCACAGACTTATGACTTGGTCCCAAAAGTCAACTAAAAATAAGATAAAAGTTGGTACATCATCTCCTTTGTCTTAAAACTTTGGGTCAGACTTCTACTTAACTCTGCACATAAGCATGTCAATCATTCAAAGAATGTTTGTCTAAAAACTCATCCTATCTCCTTCCCTTTCAAGGCTGAGGATACAAAGAGTAACTAGGCATTTTACCGTCAGCTTCTTACAATGTCCTCTTCCATTCCCCCTGAAAGGGCACCTGAAAAATCTCCAGTCATTGTCCTAACCTGCAGTCACCTTGGAATTCAAAGCTTTGCGGACCATCACCCCAAGGATGACATCACACACCCCAAAGCAGGAGCAATCATCTCATGGGAACCAGATTGTCCCCTCAAGCAATAGGGACTTCTTGGAACCACCTTGCAGGAACTGAGATAATGATCAACAAGTCAAGGTTTGACTGGGACTGCTTAATTATACTCACCTCTCACCCCCTGACCCAGTTCTTCCTCTATTTAAGCCTACAGCTCATGTCAGTGCCCCAAAGATGGGTTGAAATGTTTACTTGCCCTCTTCCTGTGGCATGCCATATTAATGAATCTTTCTTTGCCCTACACCACTCCTTAGCATATCAGGACAAGTGGCTGGCCTGACATCTTGGAACTCCCAGGGTGGAGCCTATGCTTATATTCCTAGATCCCAACAGAAATGAGGTACCAGTACAAACCATTGCCCCAAAATTAGAAAGACAGACAAGCGAATACAGAAACTAAGTGAATCAGAACAGGAGCCTCACAGATAACCAGTTCTGGGGAAGGAACTTGAGTTGGAGCTGTCATGTGGGCAAGTCTCAGGATTAAAATCTCCAGGGGTCCCAGTCAACTGGGCAGATGACACACTTTTGTAAGTTCTACCTTCTGGAGCTCCCCCAGGTTCTCACAGTGAATACTCGAAGTGTGGATGTTGGACTATGCCCTGATCTAAGTTACTCCAGATTGTATAGAACAGCAGTTTTCAGTCTGCACCCTGCCCTGAGTGATTCCATTTTATAAAATAGCAAGTTGTTCCATTTTGAGTGCAAATGCTGAAGTAGAATGACTCTGCATCTTGTTTGTGCAAGTGTCCTACACAAACCATGAGGCATAGGCTGATAAATAAATTATTCATGCAAATAAAATTTCACTACCTGTGAACTCATCAAACTAAATCAAGAATTCATGGAATTATGGGCAAATCAAAAACCACATTAGAAAAACCAGGCCCATCAGCCTGTTGATCACAACAGCTATAAGACCCTCACCCCAGACCATCAAAGAGGAGCATATAACACTGGGGTTCAGCAGCACCCAATGGCCTGTCATTAGACCATCCAGTACATGTGTTGAAGAGGAAGATAGCCTTGAAACAGGGTCATAAAACATGGTAAGCAGTCAATTAAAAGCTGTAACCTCAGACAGAGCTGTGAGGAATTGCCCATTAGAGCCATGCAAAAGTTCAGGACCAAGATGAAAGGCACCATGCAGAGATAAGCACCCATTCCCACCCTTCTTTGTCTCTACTTGTAAATAAACTTTCCAAAGCAGGCCTCCCCTGCTGTTCTTATCTAAACAACATTAGGTCCCTAGCTCACTACCAGCCCAATTAACCTAAACAATCTTAAGTCTCTAACTCACTGGTTAGAACAGCATAACCTAAGCACATTTTTGTAACCTGATGCCCTGCACTGCCTTTTAAATATCCTGTAAATCCTTTGTTCAGTGCTCAGACACAGGTATATGTCTGAGACCGCTGGCATAAAAATAAAATCTGAGTTCTCCACTCCTCCGAGTGTCGCTTGGTTTCTGACTATATTGCCACAACAGTGTCACAGGATCAACAGGCAGGGAACAAACTTCTAATGTCATCCTTGGGGCTTCAGCTCAGCATGATCCACCTTCTTAATGCTGTCCACTGTAATTTCCCTTCTGGACCCAGTAAGCCTGGAACCAGCTCTGCACCTGGAACCAGTTCTGGGCCCTGAGTTAGACCAAGCCTGTGACTGGGTTCCAACTGGGTTCCAACTGGGTTCCAACTGTTCTCCCCTCACCTGCAGTGAGGCTCTCTGCATCAGTATCAGCTCTTTGCCTTTGCCTCTGTAGGCATCTTTGAACCCTACAGCCACTTGAACTGTTTCTTCGCCATTCTGTACATGATTGTGTGAAGTGTAATGTGTGAGTTAAGAGTTAATAGTAGTAATTAAGGCTGGAATAAAAGAATCTGTGATTGCCAATGGACATGCTTACTAAGTAGAATCAGTATTACTCGATGAATTAAAGGCATTGAAATTGAATTCGCTTGTGAATTCATTATTATTTGATAAATTCTGACATAATAGAAACTCACAAACAAACAGGACATTCTATATTTCTGACACAGCACTGTCACAACAGAGAAGAAATCCTTTTGGGTCTCCAGTGGGGGAAGCAAGCACTACACCACTCAAGCCATGTCCCAGTCCAAGAAAAGGTTGTTTGTTTTAAGTACTGGAAATTGAACCCAAGGCCTGGATCATGAGAGGCAAGTGCTCTGCCATGTGCCTAACCTGCTGAGATTTTATGAGAACCTAACCCATCTGGGGTAAGAATAACACCCACATTCAGCCCTCTGTAGCCATTGCAGCCCACCAATACAGGAAAGTGAGGAACTAAGAAACATTAGTGAAGGTCATAGCCCAAAGGCACAGGCTCAATGAAAAGCTGGCCTAGGGCTGACAGAGTGAGTAGTAGAGCACCTACTTAATAATTGTGAGGCCCTGAGTTCAAACCCCAGTGTGTGGAGGGGGAAGCTGACCTACTGACAGGACTATAGTATACTTCTCCTCCCACACTTTATCACTCCATTACTTATTTAGTACAGTTCCTTTGACACTGTACACTGGGTCTAGCTATCAAAAGATATTATAAAATAAAATAAAAAGCAAAAATAAAAAAAAGAACACAGCTCTCACTGTGAGAACCTGGGGGAACTCCAGGAGATAGGACTCACAAAGGTGTGTCATCCTCCCCAGATGACTGAGACCCTTGGGGATTTTAGATCTGAGACTTCCCCACATGACATCTCCAGCTCAAATTCCCTCCCCAGTACTGGATACCTATGAGGCTTCTGTTCTGATCCAGTGACAGTCTGTATTGGCTTGTCTGTCTTTCTAATTCGGGGACAGTGGTTTGTCCTGGGACCTCAAAAAAGAACACAGTTTGAATGAACAGAGCAAACATCAGAATCAAACTCACAAGGAGGTTGGAAATATCAGATCAAGAATTTAGATTGGTGGAGTGGCTCAAGTGGTAGAGTGCCTGCCTAGCAAGTCTGAGGCCCTGAGTTCAAACCCCAGGGCCACCAAAAAAAGAAAAAAACAACATATTCCAGGATGTTCTTGGCAACATTGTTCACAGTATAATAAGAACTGGAGCAATTCATATGTCCATCAACAGAGAACTGGAGAAGTAACAATGGTATATGAATATAATGAAACACTATAGAGCAATAAAAATAACTGAATCATACCTACAAGCTCAATAGGAATGAACTAAAACTTAGGAAATAATGCTGATGGGAAGAAAACAAATTACCAAGTTTCAGAATACACACAGTATGATACCATTTTTATAAAGTTCAAAAAGAAGCAAAACACAAGACTAGATTGCTTTATAAACAAAATAGAAGACTAGATTGTCTAAGGGTTCCTACATGTATGTCAAATCTACAAAGAAAGCAGAGAAAATTTTTTGACAAATTTAGAACAGGGGTTATATTAAGAGTTGGTACTTCAAGTGTCTTAAGAGACCCACTTAGAACAGCTTGTACATGCATAGTACAAATGCTGTCAGGAACACTCCTAGCCTTCTCCAGATCATTGAAGATCAGAAAGCCCTTCCAATGTCATGTTCAGTCACACCCAGCATAGCTTGACCCTGAGTTAACAAAGCCTATCATGTTCAGGCAAACAATTTTCTACACTTGCCACCATTGGCTACATTTTAATCTATACGTGAGAATTTGGATTTCAACCCCATGAGAACAGAACTTCACAGTGAAGGGCTCTGCTTTGACTCAGGTGCAAGAGAACCTGTCCCAAAAGGACCACCCCCCCACCACAGAAGTGTTTCTTTTTTCCTTGACATGTGACTTAGCCTCAGAACCAATGTGAAAAAGGAGAGTTTCTTGGCCAAATTTTTCTTTCTCTTAATTTCTCTCAGAATCGTTAGTATGACATCTTACTTTGCTGGGGGATGTGAGTAAGTTTGCAAACTCCAAGTTCAAGCATCCTGAGCACCAGCTCCTGTGCCAGGAGCTGGGGAGAATATGAAGGTAAGAGTGACATTGCTTGTTTTCCAAGAGGTTCAAAACCCAGTGGAGGAAACAGTCGTGTGGACAAGTAACAGTGACACAAGCCATAGCGTTAGGCATTTGGTTGATGGTCTGTGTAAACTTGGACACATTCCCAATTTTTCTAGGCCTCACTTTTCTCAACTATAAAATGGAACAAAAGCTCATAATTTTTTTTCATAATGTTAATGAAAGAAGGAATGAAACATGTGTAAAGAATATTCTACAGAGCCGGGAGCTCACACCTGTAATCCTAGCTACTCAGGAGGCAGAGATCAGGAGGATCACAGTTCAAAGCCAGCCCTGGTAAATAGTTCATGAGACCCTATCTCAAAACACCCTATCACAAAAATGGACTGGTGGAGTGGATCAAAGTGAAGGCCCTGAGTTCAAGCCCCAGCACTGGGAAAAAAAAAAAAGACTTCAACATAACTTGATGACCATTAGTGAGCTTCCTTGTCGTTACAGGTACTTGAGGAATTACTGAAGGGACCACTTAGCGTGCCTTCAGGGACGGGATTGCAAATAGACAGGAGTGATGTGGAGATAGCCCAGAGTGGATTAAGAGGATTCCAATCACAAGGAGCAGTGGAGCAAACTGTAGTCCCAGCCACACAGGAGGCTCAGGTTAGAGGCTCACATGAGCCCAGGAGTTGGAGGCTAACCAGAGCAAAGTAGAATCCCTCTCTCAAAAGAGAGAGAGAGAGAGAGAGAGAATTCCATAGTGCTAGAAGGGTGTACTGCCTGCCTTCTGCAAAGCAGTGTGGACCAAAAGGGATGTGTTAGTAATTCATGAATGATTCCATAGACAACGCATCAGCCAGAGAAGGCAGCAGTCAGTCTGTCCAAGAAATGGTGAGGAATTTCCTTTTCTAATATAGTCTTTTCCCTGTGACACTTTATCTCTTGCAGGATTCTACCAGTCACCACCCCACCTTCCCAGGCACATGATACTAAGCAGGTTCTAATCAGAAAAACGTCTGGCATGTTTACTTTTTATTCCAATAAATGCTAATATCCTCCTGCAGTCTGACATAATAAAATAAATCACTGCCACCTTTCTCTTCCAGCTGCATGAGTTCTATTTTGCTTCCTCCTTAAGTGACAGAGGTTAAGAAAATACAATAAAATTATGCCCTAATTATGTTGTCAGAAGGCAGTTCTTCTATGGCACTTATCAGGCATTCAGAGGTGAATGAGAATGATCATGGAGGAGCTGTTTTTAAAGATGTAAAGATGCAAAAAGAAAAAAAGAACGATTTAAAGATGCATAAATAAGAAACAGATGTACTGTAACTAATTCAAATGAGAGTTTTCTGAAAATGACAAGCCCTAACCAAAGCCCACCAGGAATGCCAGGTTTAAAACTGAGGGTGACATGGGCAAAAATAAAGATAAATGAGGTCTAGTAGGGAAAAATAAAGATCTGACATCACCTACAACCAGGCTAGACAGAACCAGCATTTAGAATTGATTGGGTTTGCTTAAACTAACCAAAAGCAGAAGGTGGTCCTAGAAGTACATCTACACAGAAGAGATGGCTTCCCTCATGTTCCCTCAGCACAACAGCTGAAGGATGCTTTTCAAATGTGCATCAGTGGTACAGCACTTGCTTAGCATGTGCTAGGCCTTGGGTTCCATCCCTAGCACAGCAAATAGAAAATAAAATGTGCATGAGATCCTGCGGGCCCTCCGCAGGCCTGATTTCATCCTCTCCACAGCTGTGGCTGCTCCACCCTGGCCCACCTGCACTTCCTCCTATACCTGCTGCTCCTTCTGTAGGACACTTTAATAGCTTTTCCCAGTGTCTTGTCAACCACATGACAGATGGGCCATCTGTATCCCTAGATTCCACATCTGTGGGTTCAACTAAGTATAGATAAAAAAATATTAGAAGAAACTAAAACAAAATTTAAAAAGAAAATATTAAGAAAAACTTGCATCTGTACTGAACACATACAGGCATTCTTTCTTTGTCATTATTCCCTAACAGTATGGTATAACAACCATTTTCAAAGCAGTTTTCCATTGTATTAGGCATTATAGGTAATTTACAGAAGACTTTAAGCATAAGGGAGATTGTGTACATGCTATATACAAATACTGTGCCATTTTACAAAAGGGACTTCTCACATTTGGGTATCCACAGGGAACCTGGTCCCAAGCCCTATGGATGCCAAGGGATGGGTGTACCTGCTGGCATAGGTCCTGGTGGCCCCACCCTAGAAATAGCCTGCCCCTGGCCACTCCACACCCCAGCCTCTGTTCAACCACCTCCTCTTCTCCCACAGGGTTTACAGTTGACTAGTATAATATCAGGAAGCTCTTTAGAATACTTGTTTCTTTTCTATCTTTTTTGTGGTTTTTAAACTTTTTATTGTTTTTATATTTACTCACATGTGTATACATTGTTTGAGCCACCCCCACTCTCCCCTTTTTCTATCTTAAAAGTAATTTTTTTAACTTAAATTTTAACATTTTGCTACAGAAGAATTCACAGTGACTTGGAGCTATAGCCATGGAAGACGGCCTTCAGGCTGGGATCCCAGAACCTGCAACTACTCTGTTGAAGGCAGAAATTAAAACATGGATGTTGACAGGAGACAAGCAAGAAAGGGCAATTAATGTAAGTAATCGACTTTAAAAAATAACCTATGGGTGCTTTTTTTACTTAAATTTTTTAATTTAATTTTAAAAATCATTCAAGTAGCTGAGCTCTAACGGCTCAAGTCTCTGCCTACTTAGGAGGCGGAGATCAGGAGGCCCTAAGTTCAAACCCCAGTACTGCCAAAAACAAAAAATCATTGAAGCATTAAAATTGATGAAAAAAGTAATCTCCACCCCCCCCCACATCTAACACCGACTTAGATATTAATAAGGAAAGATAGGACTATAAAATAGGTACGCTGGGAGAGGTGCTTGTGGGAGGAGGGAGGGTGAATGAAAGAGATTAATGTGAGAGATATGGTTGATGGACTTCATATACATGTACAAAATAGACCAAAGAAATCCCTTGCAATAGTTTTAAGTCTGGCGGGGAAGAGGTCAAGGGGAAGAGACAGTGGGTTTGATCTAACCAATGTGTAGTATAAGCCTGTTTGGAATCGTCACAATGAATCTGTCCTAATTTTAAAAAATAATGGAAAAAAAAGGCCCGTCTCAGAAAAATATATGGATAAACATGCAAAATAATTAAATGATTTCAGAGGATTCATGGACCTTATCTGAGAAACTCTAAGCACAAAGCCCCAGAAGAGGAAGAGGGTAACCTGGGACATTAATGCTCCTAGGTTGGTGAAGCAAGAGTTGCCACGAAAGTAACTAAGGCACAGGCAGAAAGACAACGAGAAAGGCGATCATTGCAACCAATGGAGAGTCAAGTGTCAGGATCAGAACAAGAACTGCCAAGGCTCATGGACCTGCAGCAGCAAGTCCTCACAACCTTAAAGGATGCAGATCCATGGAGTTATTAGAGCACAAGAGCTGATAAGTGATTTGCAGGTGACAAAATAGACTAAGCAAGTGTGGCCCCTGTCATCAGTAAGGGTTTGATCAGATCTGAGATTATTCACAGAGCTCTGCATACTGTAACTTCCTCTACCAGTTTCAAGAAAGCAATAACCAATACTTATTTAGGTAAAGTCCCTTTAAAAATGAAAGTCAAATATGATACTAGAATACTCTGGATAAGAAGTTAAGGAATCCAAGAGGGACATAGGGGGGAAAAGACCAGACACACAGACATGGAGTTAATAATAAAAGAATATGACTGTCTCCATGGACTAGTTAAATTTTTTTCCTTTAAAGACTAGAAACTGAGGCTGGTGAAGTAGCTCAGTGGTTAAGTGTTTGCCTAGTATACACAAGGCCCTGGTACCGGTGGCTCACGCCTATAATCCTAGCTACTAGAAAGCAGAGATCAGGAGGATCGCAGTTCGAAGCCAGCCTGGGCAAATAGTTCCTTGAGATCCTATCTTGAGAAACCTATCACAAAAAATGGGGCTGCTGGAGTGGCTCAAGGTGTAGGCCTTGAGTTCAAACTCCAGTATTGCCAAAAAAAAAAAAAAAAAAGACTAGATTCTGAGTTATTTATATTGCTATACATATAAGTGAAATCAGAAACTAATAAACTTGGTGGGAAAAGCATCATTTCATTTATAGATTATGTACAAACAAAATATTTCCTCTTGGAAAAGATGGCAGAAATGCATTTGATTCATAAAATAAGTGGTAAACTTTTTAAAAATATATATACATGCATTTAAATAACCAATCTACAATCTCCCTAATCCAGACACAGGTGGATAGCAAGGGTTATAATTAAAAAGACAAATGATATGGGCAACAAGAAAACAATAAAAATAAAAAGCCCACAAATATGGAAGGGTATGGAAATGACCCTGTACCTTGCTTCTTAGAATTCATGCTTCCAAGATATAAATTGCTAATTCTTCCTGGAGCCACAGGGGAGGAACCTTTTTCTCTGGGGTGCCCCTGTAGTGGACTCCAGCAAATGTCCCAGGGCTGTGATGCATCACTTCCTGCTTTTCTCTTGGTGCCCTTCATACCCTAGGCCCCTTGGAAGGAGCACAGGGCCTCACAAGCTTCTTTGATCAAGCCTGTTAGACTGCTATGTAGTTACACAACCCTATGGTTAGGATTATAATATAGAGTCCTATGTTCTTTTTATTGATGAGTTTATAATTATATAATTTACAACTATTTCTACTTATGGAAACAGTAACAGCTAGTCCTTCATAGTTCTCACTGGGTGCCCAGCACTAGTCTAAACGCTCCTTATATGAACTCATTCAGGTGCTTACAACATCTGAGAAAAGAGCTTGGCTGACTCATTGCCCAGAGTCACCCAGCTAGGAAGTGACAGAACTGGGAATTTGACCAGGAAGTCTGTCGTTAGCCAGAACACCTCATTCTAATCTGTGTGCAGACAGTCCCTGTTCAGGATGCTTGGACTTAATAACCTTTGCTTTACAATGGTGTGAAAGTGATAAATATTCAGCAAAAACTGTACTTCAAAGTTTGTGAATTTCTGTCTTTTCCCAAGCTAGTGATATGTGATCTGATCCTCTCTGGACACTGGCACAGTCTTCCTTCTGTTGTCACTGTCACAAATTCAATTCCTGTCACAAATTCAATTCCTATTCTTCCAGTCTGATTTATAATTTCTTTTATCTTCTACATATGTATCTATGTATTGTCTTTTTTAGTTAGGCCATGGATGCTTACAGGTGAAACAATCCCTTTTATTGCTACCTGACTGTGTGCTGTTTCAGATGCTAGACTGCCACCTTTTCTCCTCCAAGACCCTGACCTTGGTGATTGGGTTTGAAATCTGGTTCCTTGAACCAGCCTCTGCAGCACAGCACACTGAGGGCCAGAGACTGGTAGGAATCCACTTGGAGAACAGATTCTCTCTCTCTCTCTCTCTTTCTCTCTGCGGCACTGGGGTTTGAACTCAAGCCCTCACGCTTGCTAGGCAAGTACTCTTATTGCTTGAGCCACTCCACCAGCCAAGAACGGGTTTTAATGCTTGGCATTCTGACATAGGACCAAAGTGAAGGGTGCTCCGAAGGGATGTAGACGGGGCACTTCCCTATTTCCCTACTGCTCCCAAAGCTGCCCATCCTCACATTCCCCGTGGGAGGCTTGGCAACTCCATCCAGGAGCCCAGACAAAATTCTTGATGTGACTCTCAACTCTTTCATTCTACAGCCCGTCCACCAGATTGGAGATCTTTGCTTCTTCCAGGGGCTTAGAATAGTGCTTGGCTCATCAGAAGCACTCAGGAAATATTTGAGATGCCAAAGGCAGACAGAAGAGTGGAGAAAGCCCAAGTCTTCAAGGTTGACTGTCCTGTCTTGTGTTACCTGGCTCCAAAAGTACTGGCAATATGACCCAGGACTGGATGTACAACTTTTGTGTTTGTGTGTGCGGTCCTGGGGATCGAACCTAACACCTCAAGCATACAAGGCAAGAGTTCAACAGCAGAGCTACACCCCAGCCATGGTATTTAACTTCTGAGCCTCCTGGACTATTTGGGGCCTGAGCAGGGTGGGTACGCCATCTGCTCTTTGAATGGACTCCCACTGAAGGTGGCAGCAGTGATGCCTTGGGCTTGCTCTGTCTGGCAGGGCTGTGTTAAGCACAGTCTCAACTCTCTCACCCCCTTGCCTCCCTGCTCCAGATGACTTGGTTCTTAGCCTTGGTTGACTCCTTTATGATGAACCAACAAAGCCAGGCAGGGCTGGGGATGGGATTCCTACCCCACTTCCTGTAAGTACTGCAAGCAGAGGGAGAGGTATAAGGAAATCTCAGCCTTGCTGTGAAGGGTGACACATACCTTATGCCAGGCCTCACCCAAGCTTTCAACAGCTTTGACATTTCCCTGACTCAGCAGTCTTGGATGAAGATAAATAAATACAATCATTGTATGGGCTGCAGACCTGAACCCCAGATTTACTTCTTGTTATCAGGGGTATAGCATCAAGTAAAACACCAGTTCTCATTTAGTGAACAACTAGAAATCAGTATTCAAGCTGATAACTCAGAAAGGACTTTTGTACAATTAAACTGATATTTGGGCTGAGGGTGTGACTTAGTGGTAGACAGCTTGTCTAGCACGTATAAGGCTCTGGGTTCTGTTGCCAGCAACACAAAGATAAAGCCCTGATATTTATTGAACATATTTTATGCACCAGGAATATTAAAGATGCTCAGGCCGGGTACAGATAGCTCATACCTGTAATCCTAGCTTCTTGAGGCTGAGATTGGGAGGATCATGGTTCGAGGCCAACCCACAGTTCAGGAGACCCCATCTCTAAAAATAACCAAGCAAAATGGACTGGAGGCATGGCTCAAGCAGAAGAGCACTTGCTTTGCAAGCTCAAAGCCCTCAGTTCAAACTTCAATGTCACCAAAAAAAAAAAAAAGATGCTCAGGACATATCAGTGACCAAAAACACCAACTGCCTCCTGGAGCTCACAGTCCAGCAGGGGACATACACACTCATGAAGTAAATAAGAAAGTATGGTATCTTCTCAGGACATTAAGGCTATGGAATTTTTATACTGGAAGCGTTATGATGATACAAAATGGGAAATGTAAAGGATTCGGCAGGCAAATATTCCTTGAGTCTGGGAAGAAGTAAAATCAGGGCATTCCCCAGTTTTATTTTGGTAAATTTAATTAAGATAGAGTCCATGTGTTGCCCACAGAGAGGAGCAGTCATGGTGTTTTCCCTAACGTGTGGTTTCCCAGGACTGAGAACACTGTCACAGTGAATAATACCTTCCTGCTCATGTACATGTGTCACCTTTGAGGCCCTCTCCATCCTACCCTCCTGTCTTCTCTGATCACAGTGAGGACACTGAGGATTAGAGCCCTTAAGCGCCTTACTCAGGCCCTACAGATGGGCTGATGGGAGCGCCTGGAACGTGGGTCCAGATGCCTTGGTACCTCTCAAATTGCCCCTGCCAGAAATCTAGAATCCCATGACCTGAGCTGGGAGAGGGTGTATTAATAACTATATATGTTTATTATGACTGTGGCATGCATTTATTTATTCAGGAAATAATCAAGCATTTGCAGTGACAGCTAGTTGACCGCGTGTTATGTCAGGTCCCATTCCAACAATTTCACAAGTGGGATTCTCATTAGACCCATGTATGATCCTAAAAAGCTGTGAAAGGTTACATAAACTACTCAAGATCCTAACCCAGAAGTGGGGGAACCACTTGGTTCACGATCAGAAACAAGCAAAAACAAGCATACATACACAAAATCAGAAATTATAATATGTGCATCAGAGGCTCCTAACATCTGACATACCCATTGAAGCAGCTTGCCCGTTTGGACTGGGGTTGGCCTGACTTCTTTCTCATGCTGTCTCACTGTTTTCCCCTGTCCAGGATGTCAACTGCACGCTGTGACTGTGGCTCCATGCGACCCCACCCACCACCTAGCCAATGGCTTAATACCAGCTGGTAATCCTTGTTCGAGAGGTCTCAAAATCATGCTTACTATCAAATCTGTCATCCCCCTTAATGTTTACTGCTGACATTACTAGAAGGAAAAGCTTCTTACCAACTGGAGCTATTTGGTTACCCCAAAACACAATTCCTCATAGAAAATATAAATGTTTATTTTTCCCCTGTTAGGTTTTTCTAAATCTTTTTTTTTTTTTAAGAATCATTATGGACTTAAGAATGTTCATAGATTTGGCCAGACGCCAGTGGCTCACACCTGTAATCCTAGCTACTAAGGAGTGAGAGATCAGGAGGATCGAGGTTCAAAGCCAGCCCAGGCAAAAAGTTTGTGAGACACTATCTTGAAAACCCTATCACAAAAAATGGGGCTGGTGAGTGGCTCAAGGTGTAGGTACTGAGTTCAAACCCCAGTGTTTCAGTTTATTCTACAACTTGTTCTTTCCAAGATCACTTCTATATCCTTTAAATACAACATCAGGCAATTTTTAAACCTCCTTGTTTCTGGAAAAAGAGGTCCTAGGTGCAACCTGTCAGGTTCCTGTTAATAGGGTGGTCTTGAGGAAGCAAGTTCCCACTCTCTGTGCTTCCTCCATGCCCAGTCCTGTTTCCAGCACAGGAGTGTGTGGTGTATAAAACAGTGTTCTTCACTGAAGGTGGGTGACAAGAAGGTTGAGTGGTCTAGGATACCACACTGTAGAGCTAAGACTCAAGCAATGACAAAGTACTACCCAGGGGTCAGTCCAAGTTCAAGTGAAAATGCTGAGGCTAGAACACAATCCAGAGAGTCTGGAGGATTCTCCACGAGGAAGAGAGAGTGGAAGGTGGAGGTGACAGCCAAGTGTGACACCATACTCCTCCACTAAGAAAAAGCAGTGATGCAGAGATTCAGTGCACACAGCACCACAAGAGGAAGCTGGCTTTTTTCCCTTAGTAGTTACATTTTCTGTTGAGTTAATGAATGGAAGTTACCTAGAATGACTGCTGCTTTTGTGTGTGTGTGTGTGGTCTGGGGCTTGAACTCAGGGCCTCATGCTTTTGCTAGACAGACACTCTACCACTTGAGCCACTCCACCAGTCCAAATGACTGCTTTTGAATCATGCTAGTGAATGCCAGCAAAGTCCACAAGCCCCAAGTTCAATCCCCAGTACTGCAAAAGGGAAAAAAATAGAAGGAATTAAAAATATCCATATGTAATGGTGTGACCAGGTGTGGCGGTACATGTCTATAGTCATCACATTCCCAAGACTGAGGCAAGAGGATAGTGAATTTGAGACTAGCCTAGACTATATAGCAAAGACCTGTCTCAGAAAAAAATTGTGGAGCCCAGTGCTGGTGGCTCATGCCTGTAATCCTACACAGGAGGCAGAGATCAGGAGGATCAAGGTTCAAAGACAGCCTGGACAAGTAGTTCTTGAGACCCTATCTCAAAAAAACCAATCACAAGTGACTGGTGGAGTGGCTCAAGGTGTAGGCCCTGAGTTCAAGCCCCAGTACCACACACACAAAAAAAAGTGTTCATATTTCCTAATGTTCACAATTCTTCATCTTCCAGATATTCTTCCATTTAATTCAAGAGCCAAGACATTTCTACCTCAACGTTCTGCTAATAAGTGAAGCAATTAGGTAGAGATGAAAGATAATAAGCATTAGCAGGTTGGTGGAGTGGTTCAAGTGGTAGGGCACCTGCCTAGCAAGTGTGAGGCCCTGAGTTCAAACCCCAGAACTGCCAAAAAAGAAAAAATCAGAACCACCAATAATAATAATAATAATAATAAATATATTAGCTCAGAATGTAGTTTGAAGCATTCTTTGACTTCTGGTAAATTTTAAGGACAACTTACATTTTGGGGTAAATCCCTAAGTTCTTTCAATTTACTATCACTAATACTTGGGAATTTTTACAGCTCTGAGTCATATGACTTGAGTCACATAAATGACTGGTAAAATGCTAAATGTACACATTTATATAGGTGATTAATTCAAGAAGCATCACTTTTGCGACTTTTTATTTTGATATAATTTCAAACTTGTAGAAAAGTTTCAAGAATGACACAAAGCTGCCATTAACAGATTCATCTTTTTTGTCAGAGAGATGGACTGGGGTTTGAAGCAGCAGGTCCTCTACTG
Organism: Castor canadensis; assembly: GCF_047511655.1. Taxonomy (NCBI): domain Eukaryota; kingdom Metazoa; phylum Chordata; class Mammalia; order Rodentia; family Castoridae; genus Castor; species Castor canadensis. The sequence continues at coordinate 91,598,030 of NC_133398.1, forward strand.
CTTGAGCCACATCTCCAGTCCATTTTCCTCTGGTTATTTTGGAGATGGGGGTCTCGTGAGCTATTTGCCCAGCCTGGGACTCGAACTGTGATCCTCCCCATCTCAGCCTCCCAAGTAGCTAGGATTACAGGTGTGAGCCACAGCTCACAATAGATTCACCTTTGATGTAGTGCCTCATATGCATTATTCATCTTCTCTCATGCTCACGTATTTCCATGGTATGAGGTTTTGTTGATTTCGTGATTGTTTTGGGGGATAAATGATATACTATGCCTCTTGCCTCTTCTTTTGTTTTATTTGGCAGCACTGGGGTTTGAACCCAGGGGCTCACTCTTGCTAGGCAGGTGCTCTTACCACTTGAGCTACTCTGCCAGCCCTTTTTTTGTGATGGGTTTTTCAAGATAGGGTCTCATGGACTATTTGCCCAGGCTGGCTTCAACCCCAATCCTCCTGATCTCTGACTCCCCAGTAGCTAGGATTACAGGCGTGAGCCATCACCACCCAGCTTCCAGTTTTCTTCTAAATACAATCTAATTCCTAAGGGCATCTCTAACATAATCACAGCACAATTATCAAGATCTAGGAATTTAATACATTACTTCTGTTCAAATTTAAATTTGGTTGATTGTCCCTACATTGTCTTCTGAGAAGCAGTGTGGGTTCATGTACAGTCTATGGGGTTTAGAGTTACAGAGTTATTTCCTGATGTGGTGTTGGAGTTGAAGAAATCACTAAATCACTAAAACCCTATGTCCCAGTTTTCTCATTTATAAAATGGGTATGTCACTATCTGTATTTATCAGAGTTCTCCAGAGAAACAAAAGCAATAAGATATATATAGGATATATGTACTCCATCTCTGTCTGTCTGTCTGTCTCTCTCCCTCTTTCTTATATATTCAGTATGGAGGATTGTCTCACAAGATCATGGAAGCTGTTAAGTGCCAGGAACTGCTGTCTGCAAGCCAGAGACTCAGGAAAAAGGGGTGGTGTGTGTGAAGGCCTGGGAGCCTGAGAGCCACTGAAGTGTCTGCAAGCCTGAGGATCTGTAGTTTGCATTGCATTATAACAAACATTTCCTCTGGTCCAGGGCCTCCTAGAGGTGGGTGCATTGCATTTATTTGTCATGTCTGTAAGCTGGAAGTCTTTTGGGCTTCTTTGTCTTTCAAGGTCTTATACTTGGAGAATACGAATATTTTCAAATATTCCTCAAATGGGTCCAATGTCCCTTTATGCCTTTTTGGGAGGAATAACACAGTGAGCATCCTTCTCAGTGCACCATGTCAGGGGCACATGCTCTTACTTTGTCCTGTTTTTGGTGACCATTTGGTTAAGATGGTCTTTTCCAGGTCTCCCCATTAGAAAGTATGTTATTCCCTTTTTACACTTTATCTAAGCCAAAAGACCAAGAAGCCATTTTAGTTCCTTTTTTGGTTAATATTGTGTAAATTGTGGGAAGAAAGAGTCTATGCAAACTTCCTGGCCATCAAATCTTTTCTGCTGTTAGTTTTAGCATCCATTCATAATTTTGTTTTTCTGGCAGCACTAGGGTTTGAACTCAGGTCTCACACTTGCTAGGCAGATGCTCTACCGCTTGATTCACTCCACCAGTCCTTTCATTGTGTGCGTTTTTGAGATAGTCTCACTTTTTACCCAGCTGGCCTTGACAAACAATCCTCCTGATCTCTGCCTCCTCAGTGGCTAGGATTACAGTCATGAGCTATCAGCACCCAGCCATTCATAATTCTTACCACAATAGTCACAAAAGATATAGAAAATCTATATTTTAGTGTTCTGTTTTCCAAAGGTAGCAATATTTTGTTTTCCAATAGCAGCCTTATACGTACTCTTCCTTTCCTTCTGTCTGTCTTTCTTTCTGTCTTTCCTTCTTTCCTTTCTTGATAATACTGGGATTTGAACTCAGAGCTTCACACTTGCTAGGCAGGTGCTCTACCGCTTGAGCCATGTCTCTATCCTATATTGGCCTTATGTAGCTGACCATCTGAAACCACTTTGAAAAGGGACAAGTATCTCTTATAACAGAATAACCAGTGCTGTAGTGCTGAGGAAATGAATCCTAAAGAGCTCAAATCTTTCACTGAGTCTGCAGAGGTTTAAATTACACGAGCTTGACCCACCCAGTCACTCCTGAGCATGGCAGCTAGCACTACTGCTAACCCTTTTCGTGGACTTGGGGAAAATGTAACTGCAAACCAGTTCTTCCAATGCAGTTTCTGTTGTCTGTCCTCTGAGCATTACGGGCAGATAATAAAACTATTCAAAAGCTATCTTACCCAGGCCAAATCAATCTTTATTCTCCCATTCCTCTGTCAATCTTGTCCAACTAGGTGTAATGCTGACCTACTTACCCCAATAGACACAGGCTGAGCCCTAGGGGGTCAACTCTGGTGTCAAGGATCTACCTACAAAGGCAGCTGCTGGCAGGTTGACCCTGGAGTCTTGTTTTGTTTTGATTTGATTGAACTAGAGTCTTGATGTGTAGATTCTTGCTACAAGGTGCTAGACACTCTCCAGGAAGCCCCTCATTTACTCTCATAGCAGACCTATAGGATAAGTGTAACTATTAACTTCATTTTGCAACAGAGCTACTATTAAGTAACTTGCCAACAAAATTAACAAAAAAAGAAAAGAAGAAAAAAAAAAAGCAAGTCACTTGCCTGAAGTTCCATCCAGGTATGGTATAAACACAGCTTGCCTTGGAAGTGAGTGGGAGTACAGAGCCTCTACTTGTTTTATTTTATTTTATTTTATTTTTGCAGTATAAGGTGCACACACTTGTTAGGCAAGCAGTCTTACCACTTGAGCCCCTAACCAATCCTTGGTGGGTTTTTTTGAGATAGGGTCTTGCCTGGGGTTGGTTTGAGCCACGATTCCTCCTGAACTCCGCCTCGCAAGTAGCTAGGCATGAGCCATCAGCACGTGGCCCGTAGACTGCTTCTTTTTTTTTCTTTTAATTTTTTTATTATTCATATGTGCATACAATGCTTGGGTCATTTCTCCCCCCTGCCCCCACCCCCTCCCTTACCACCCACTCCACCCCCTCCCGATCCCCCCACCCCCTCAATACCCAGCAGAAACTATTTTGCCCTTATCTCTAATTTTGTTGTAGAGAGAGTATAAGCAATAATAGGAGGGAACAAGGGGTTTTGCTGGTTGAGATAAGGATAGCTATACAGGGCATTGACTCACATTGATTTCCTGTGCGTGGGTGTTACCTTCTAGGTTAATTCTTTTTGATCTCACCTTTTCTCTAGTTCCTGGTCCCCTTCTCCTGTTGGCCTCAGTTGCTTTAAGGTATCTGCTTTAGTTTCTCTGCATTGAGGGCAAAAAATGCTAGCTAATTTTTTAGGTGTCTTACCTATCCTCACCCCTTCCTTGTGTGCTCTCGCTTTTATCGTGTGCTGAAAGTCCAATCCCCTTGTTGTGTTTGCCCTTGATCTAATGTCCTCATATGAGGGAGAACATACAATTTTTGGTCTTTTGGGCCAGGCTAACCTCACTCAGAATGATGTTCTCCAATTCCATCCATTTACCAGCGAATGATAACATTTCGTTCTTCTTCATGGCTACATAAAATTCCATTGTGTATAGATACCACATTTTCTTAATCCATTCGTCGGTGGTGGGGCATCTTGGCTGTTTCCATAACTTGGCTATTGTGAATAGTGCCTCAATAAACATGGGTGTGCAGGTGCCTCTGGAGTAACCTGTGTCACAGTCTTTGGGTATATCCCCAAGAGTGGTATTGCTGGATCATATGGTAGATGAATGTTTAGCTTTTTCAATAGCCTCCAAATTTTTTTCCAGAGTGGTTGTACTAGTCTACATTCCCACCAACAGTGTAAGAGGGTTCCTTTTTCCCCGCATCCTCGCCAACACCTGTTGTTGGTGGTGTTGCTGATGATGGCTATTCTAACAGGGGTGAGGTGGAATCTTAGTGTGGTTTTAATTTGCATTTCCTTTATTGCTAGAGATGGTGAGCATTTTTTCATGTGTTTTCTGGCCATTTGAATTTCTTCTTTTGAGAAAGTTCTGTTTAGTTCACTTGCCCATTTCTTTATTGGTTCATTAGTTTTGGGAGAATTTAGTTTTTTAAGTTCCCTATATATTCTGATTATCAGTCCTTTGTCTAATGTGTAGCTGGCAAATATTTTCTCCCACTCTGTGGGTGTTCTCTTCAGTTTAGAGACCATTTCTTTTGTTGAGCAGAAGCTTTTTAGATTTATGAAGTCCCATTTACCTATGCTATCTCTTAGTTGCTGTGCTGCTGGGGTTCCATTGAGAAAGTTCTTACCTATACTTACTAATTCCAGAGTATTTCCTACTCTTTCCTGTATCAACTTTATAGTTTGGGGTCTTATATTAAGATCCTTGATCCATTTTGAGTTAATATTGGTATAGGGTGACATACATGGATCTAGTTTCAGTTTTTTGCAGACTGCTAACCAGTTTTCCCAGAAGTTTTTGTTGAAGAGGTGGCTTTTTCTCCATAATATATTTTTAACACCTTTGTAAAAGACAAATTGTTTATAGTTGTGTGGCTTCACATCAGAGTCCTCTATTCTGTTTCGCTGGTCTTCATGTCTGTTTTTGTGCCAGTACCATGCTGTTTTTATTGTTATTGCTTTGTAATTTGGTTTGAAGTCAGGTATTGTGATACCTCCTGCATTGTTCTTTTGACTAAGTATTGCCTTGGCTATTCGTGGCCTCTTGTGTTTCCATATAAATTTAACAGTAGATTTTTCAATCTCTTTAATGAATGTCATTGGAATTTTGATGGGAATTGCATTAAACATGTAGATTACTTTGGGGAGTATCAACATTTTTACTATGTTGATTCTACCAATCCATGAGCATGGGTGATCTCTCCACATTCTATAGTCTTCCTCAATCTCTTTCTTCAGAAGTGTATAGTTTTCCTTGTAGAGGTCATTCACATCCTTTGTTAGGTTTACACCTAGGTATTTGATTTTTTTTGAGGCTATTGTAAATGGAATTGTTTTCATATATTCTTTTTCAGTTTGTTCATTATTAGTGTATAGAAATGCTAATGATTTTTCTATGTTGATTTTATATCCTGCTACCTTGCTATAGGTATTGATGATGTCTAGAAGCTTCTGAGTAGAGTTTTTTGGCTCTTTAAGGTATAGGATCATGTCATCTGCAAATAGGGATATTTTGACAGTTTCTTTAACTATTTGTATTCCTTTTATTCCTTCTTCTTGCCTAATTGCTCTGGCTAGGAATTCCAGTACTACGTTGAATAGGAGTGGAGATAGTGGGCATCCTTGTCTGGTTCCTGATTTTAGAGGGAATGGTTTTAATTTTTCTCCATTAAGTATAATGCTGGCTGTAGGTTTGTCATATATAGCTTTTATAATGTTGAGGAACTTTCCTTCTATTCCTAGTTTTCTTAGAGCTTTTATCATGAAATGGTGTTGGAGCTTATCAAAGGCTTTTTCTGCATCTATTGAGATGATCAAGTGGTTTTTGTCTTTGCTTCTGTTAATGTGGTTTATTACGTTTATTGATTTTCGTATGTTGAACCACCCCTGCATCCCTGGGATGAAGCCTACTTGGTCGTGGTGAATAATCTTTTTGATGTGTTGCTGAATTCGGTTTGCCATTATTTTGTTGAGGATTTTTGCATCAATGTTCATTAAGGAGATTAACCTATAGTTCTCCTTTTTGGAGGTGTCTTTGCCTGGTTTTGGGATAAGTGTAATAGTGGCTTCATAAAATGTGTTTGGCAGTTTTCCTTCCCTTTCTATTTCGTGGAACAGTTTAAGGAGGGTTGGTATCAGTTCTTCTTTAAAGGTCTGATAGAATTCAGCAGCGAATCCATCAGGTCCTGGACTTTTCTTTTTGGGGAGACTCTTGATTGCTGCTTCAATTTCATTTTGTGTTATAGGTCTATTCAGGTGATTAATTTCCTCTTGGTTCAGTTTTGGATGATCATATGTATCTAGAAATCTGTCCATTTCTTTTAGATTTTCAAATTTATTTGAATATAGGTTCTCAAAGTAGTCTCTGATGATTTCCTGGACTTCCAATGTGTTTGTTGTTATCTCCCCTTTTGCATTCCTGATTCTACTAATTTGGGTTTTTTCTCTCCTCATTTTAGTCAGGTTTGCCAGGGGTCTATCGATCTTGTTTATTTTTTCAAAGAACCAACTTTTTGTTTCATTAATTCTTTGTATGGTTTTTTTGGTTTCTATTTTGTTGATTTCAGCTCTTATTTTTATTATTTCTCTCCTTCTATTTGTTTTGGGATTTGCTTGTTCTTGTTTTTCTAGGAGTTTGAGATGTATCATTAGGTCATTGATTTGGGATCTTTCAATCTTTTTAATATATGCACTAATGGTTGTAAACTTTCCTCTCAAGACTGCCTTAGCTGTGTCCCATGGGTTCCGGTAGGTTGTGTTTTCATTTTCATTGACTTCCAGGAACTTTTTAATTTCCTCTTTTATTGCATCAATGATCCATTCTTCATTAAGTAATGAGTTATTTAGTTTCCAGCTGTTTGCATGTTTTTTGTCTTTACTTTTGTTGTTGAGTTCTACTTTTACTGCATTGTGGTCAGATAGTATGCACGATATTATTTCTATTTTCTTATATTTGCTGAGGCTTGTTTTGTGCCCTAGGATATGATCTATTTTGGAGAAGGTTCCATGGGCTTCGGAGAAGAATGTATATTGTGTAGAGGTTGGATGAAATGTTCTGTAGACATCTACTAGGTCCACTTGATCTATTGCATATTTTAGATCTTGGATTTCTTTATTGAGTTTTTGTTTGGATGACCTATCTATTGATGATAATGGAGTGTTAAAGTCTCCCACAACCACTGTGTTGGCGTTTATATATGCTTTTAGGTCTTTCAGGGTATGTTTGGTGAAATTGGGTGCGTTGACATTGGGTGCATACAGATTGATGATTATTATTTCCTTTTGGTCTATTTCCCCTTTTATTAGTATGGAATGTCCTTCTTTATCTCGTTTGATCAATGTAGGTTTGAAGTCTACTTTGTCAGAGATAAGTATTGCTACTCCTGCTTGTTTCTGGGGGCCATTGGCTTGGTAAATCTTCTTCCAGCCTTTCATCCTAAGCATATGCTTATTTCTGTCGGTGAGATGGGTCTCCTGTAAGCAACAAATTGTTGGATCTTCTTTTTTAATCCATTTTGTCAAATGGTGTCTTTTGATGGGTGAATTAAGTCCATTAACATTAAGTGTTAGTACTGATAGGTATGTGGTGATTCCTGCCATTTAGTTATCTTAGTTGTTTGAAGGTTTGATTGTGTGCACCTAACTTGATGTTACTCTCTACTGTCTTGCTTTTTCTTATCCTGTGGTTTGGTGCTGCCTGCCTTTTCATGGTTAAGGTGGGTGTCACTTTCTGTGTGCAGGATCCCTTGCAGAATCTTTTGTAATGGTGGCTTTGTGGTCACATATTGTTTTAGTTTCTGCTTATCATGGAAGACTTTTATTGCTCCGTCTATTTTGAATGATAGCTTTGCTGGGTAGAGTATCCTGGGGTTGAAGTTATTTTCATTCAGTGCCCGGAAGATCTCACCCCACGCTCTTCTTGCTTTTAATGTTTCTGTTGAGAAGTCTGCTGTGATTTTGATGGGTTTACCTTTGTATGTTACTTGTTTTTTCTCTCTTACAGCCTTCAATATTCTTTCCTTAGTTTCTGAACTTGTTGTTTTAATGATGATATGTCGTGGAGTAGTTCTACTTTGATCTGGTCCGTTTGGTATCCTGGAGGCCTCTTGCATGTGTATGGGAATATCTTTCTCTAGATTTGGGAAATTTTCCGTTATTATTTTGTTGAATATATTACACATTCCCTTCGCTTGCACCTCTTCTCCTTCTTCGATGCCCATGATTCTCAAGTTTGGTCTTTTGATGGAGTCAGTGAGTTCTTGCATTTTCTTTTCACAGGTCTTGAGTTGTTTAATTAATAGTTCTTTGGTTTTTCCTTTAATTAACATTTCATCTTCAAGTTCTGAGATTCTGTCTTCTGTTTGTTCTATTCTGCTGGATTGGCCTTCCATTTTGTTTTGCAGTTCTGTTTTATTCTTTTTTCTGAGGTTTTCCATATCCTGGCAGTTTTCTCCTTTATTGTTGTCTATTTTTGTCCTGAGTTCATTTATCCATTTATTCATTGTGTTCTCTCTTTCACTTTGGTGTTTATACAGTGCTTCTATGGTTTCCTTTATTTCTTCTTTTGCTTTTTCAAATTCTCTATTTTTATTGTCTTGGAATTTCTTGAGTGTCTCCTGTACATTTTGGTTGACCCTATCCAGTATCATCTCTATAAAATTCTCATTGAGTACTTGTAGTATGTCTTCTTTTAAATTATTCTTGTGGGCTTCATTGGGTCCTTTGGCATAGTTTATCTTCATTTTGTTGGAGTCTGGATCTGAGTTTCTGTTCTCTTGATTCCCCTCTGGTTCCTGTACTAATTTTTTGCTGTGGGGAAACTGGTTTCCCTGTTTTTTCTGTCTTCCCATCATTGTCCTTGGTGTTGTTACTGTCCCTGTACTGTGTGTAATTAAGTATTTACTAGCTTGTAATAATAACAATGGTAATATTTAGAATGGAAGAGTGAACTGAGATGGAAAGCAAGAAGTTAAAGAAAAGGGGAAAACAAATATACAGACAAGAGGGAGAAAGCAGAACAAGGTATCAGACAAGAGAGTTTCAAAGGTATAAACAGGGAGTGTTAGTGTACTAATCGACAGTAAGCTGAACAGACATTAGAGAGACAGAGAGAGGATTGAAAATCAAAGATTAAAAAAATAAAAAATAAGTAAATGAAAGTAATATCTATATATAAAAATGAATTAAAATAAAATGGAAAATAGAAAATTAAAAAAAAAAAACCAAAAAACTTCCAAGTTTATATGCAATGCAGTTTCAGTCTTAATAATTTGGGTGTCCGTCTCAATCTCCAGTCCTGGAGTTGGTGCCTCAGATGTTGTTCTATAGTTGTCTCATCAAAGGGGATGCATAAAGTAGAACAAAACTACACACTCACACACACACACACACACACACACACACACACACACAAAAAGCCCCACCAAGTGTCCCCAGTTCAAATGCAATGCAGTTTCAGTAAGTTTTTCAGCTTGCAGGTGTAATTCGGTTGTTCTCTCATCAAAGGTAGGGAGAAAAAGAAAAAAAAGCATCTGGAGGCAGTTCTGAGAGTGGTATCTGCAACTGTGGCTTGCCTGCCTGCTGCTCTCAGCCTGTAGCTGGCTGCGTTATTTATGCAGATCTCTGGGGTGAGCTAGCACTAACCTGGTCCCACAGGCTTTGTTTGCTCAGAGTTCTCCTGTGCGGGAGCCTCTGCTACAGGCTTTCCCCTTTCCAAGCACTGGGAAAGGTGACACTGCCCCCGCGTTGTCAGGCCTGCGTGTTTATTTACAGTTCATGTGGGAGGTGGGTCTTCCCCCCTCTCCTCTGAAGTTTTCCTCCCACTGCCACTTTCAGCAGCTTTCCTGCTCCTGCTTACTGGGTGGTGCTGCTGCTCCTGCCAGCCTCCATGTTTGTTTACAGTTCATGTGGGAAGTGGGTCTTCCCTCCTCTCACAAGCATCCCCGCTCCTGGTTGCTGGGCGCACGCCCCGCTCCCGCCAGAGGCTCTCCGGCCCACCTGGCTTGTTTATTTACAGTCCCGGGAAGGATTCCCTTCCCCCAATCTTCAGCGCTCAGGGTGCCCCACCCTCTTTCCAGCGTGTCTTAACTGTTCTTATTGCTTAGTACTCAGTTTCTCTTTTTTTTTTTCCCGGGTGGAGATCAGTCTGTCCAGGGGGCTATGCTGCTCTGGCCCAGGCTTGTCTGTGGGGCTACCGCGGTACCGCGAAGCTCATCTGGTCCGCATCTTCCCAAGCTGTATGGGCGCCGGCCACTGGCAGCCCCGGGGGCCCTCCTCGTTTCTCCGTTTAACATGAAGTGGAGATTCTCTGCACCGGCTGGAGATGTGGAGGGGTCAAAGTTATGCTTTTTCTCGGTGATTGTGCCTGCAAAGTGTGTCTCCAGCATCTCTCCAAGATTTCACTGTAGGAGGGTCGCTTTCTGCTTCCTACCTCTAGCCGCCATCTTGGAATTCCTCCCTTGGAATTTCTTGAGTGTCTCCTGTACATTTTGGTTGACCCTATCCAGTATCATCTCTAAAAAATTCTCATTGAGTACCTGTAGTATGTCTTCTTTTAAATTATTCTTGTGGGCTTCATTGGATTCTTTAGCATAGTTTATCTTCATTTTATTGGAGTCTGGATCTGAGTATCTATTTTCTTCATTTCCCTCTGGTTCCTGTACTAATTTTTTGCTGTGAGGAAACTGGTTTCCTGGTTTTTTCTGTCTTCCCATCATTGCCCTTAGTGTTGTTATTGTCCCTGTACTGTGTGCAATTAAGTATTTTCTGGCTTGTAATAATAGCACTAGTGATATTTAGAATGGAAGGGTGAGAGGAGATGGAAAGTAAAGAAGTTAAAGGAAAAGGGAAAAACAAATAAACAAGTAGAAAAAAAAACAAAGAAACAAACAAAAAAAGTTTCAAAGATAAAAACAGGGAGAGACTATGTACTAATCAACCGTAAGCTGAAAAGGCATTAGAGAGACAGAGAGAGGATTGAAAATAAAAAATAAATAAATGAAAAGATATATATATATATATATATATATAAATTTTAAAAATAATATAAAATAAAAAATAAAAATAAAAAGTCTCCAAGTTCAAATGCAATAAAGTTTCAGTCTTAATAATTTTGGTGTTTGTCCCTCAGCCTCCAATCCTGGAGATGATGCCTCAGATAGTGTTCTGTAGTTGTCTCATCAAAGGGGAAAAATAAAATAAAACAAAACCACACAAAACAAAACAAAAAAGCCCACCAAGTGTCCCAAGTTCAAATGCAATACAGTTTCAGTAAGTTTTTCAGCATGCAGGTGTAGTTTGGTTGTTTTCTCATCAAAGGTAGGGAGAGAGGAAAAAAAGAGTCTGGAGACAGGTCTGTGAATGGCTCTCTGCGGCTGTGGCTTGCCTGCCCACTGCTGTCAGCCTGCTCTTGCTGGAGGCATTATTTATGCAGATCTCAGGGGTGAGCTTAGCACTCACCTGGCCCTGCAGACTTTGTTTACTCAGAGTTCTGTGCACGATGCCACTGTTACAAGCTTTCCCCTTTCCATGCACACTGGGGGAGGTGACACTGCACCTGCTTTCTCAGGCCTGTGTGTTTATTTACAGCTCACCTGGGAAGTGGATCTTCCTCCTTCTCCTGTGGAGTTTTCCTCCCACTGCCACTTTTATAAGCTTTCCCACTCTTGCTTGCTGGGCATGTGCTGCTGCTGTTCCTGCCTTCTCCAGCCTGGCTTGTTTGTGTACAGCTCACGTGGGAAGTGGGTCTTCCCCCCCTTTCCTGTGGAGTTTTCCTCCCTCTGCCCCTTTTACAAGCTTTCCTGTTCCCGATTGCTGGGCGTGTGCCGCCATTCCTGCCTTCTCCAGCCCGGCTTGTTTATTTACAGTTCTGTGAGTGATCCCCTCCCCCACTCTTTGGTTCTCAGTGCACCCCACCCTCTTTGCTACATGTCTTTATTGTTCTTATTGCTTATTACTCAGTTTCTTTTTTTTCCCTGGGTGGGAGTTGGTCTGCCCAGGGGGCTATGCTGATCTGGCCCAGGGTTGTCTGTGGGAGTACTGCGTACCACTTAGCTCACCTTGTGGTCCGCATCTTCCCAAGCCGTCTGGGTGCGCATGACTGGTGGTGGCCTGGGGGCCCTCCTGGTTTCTCCTTTTAATGTGAAGTGGAGATGCTATGCGCAGGCTGGAGGTGTGGAGGAGTCAAAGTTTTGCCTCTTCTCGGTGGTTTTGCCTGCAAGGTGTGTCTCCAGTGTCTCTCCAAGATTTTACTTTAGGAGGCATGCTTTCTGCTTCCTCCCTGTAGTTGTCATCTTGGAATCTATGAAACTATGAAACTCTATGGTAGAGCCATAAATTGTTCTTAACAGTGCCAGAAGTAGGGCGATGTTGTCAAGGTGCCAACTATGCAAAACTTCTGCAGTTACTACTTACTCTCAGGTGCTGACCCTGCACTTGACCAGAAAGTGAGTGCTCCCTGAAATCTTGCACACCAATCTCTTTGCTTCCTTCACCTTAGTCCCAGTCTGGTTCTTGGGGCAAACTGGCCAGTGTACTCAGACTCCCAGCAGCTCATTTAGTAACCCACACATAGCCCTGGTAATGTAGAGCCTTTGGTGCTGTTTTGTTTTGTTCTCTCTGCCATGCTGAGTACTGAGCCCAGGGCCTCCACCATGCCAAGAAAGTGCTTTACCACTGAACTACACCCTGGCCCTTGGAGATTTCAGTTATCTTCCTTTGTTTGTGTATGTTTGGCAGTACTGGGGTTGAACTCAAGGCCTCCTGCTTGCCTGGCTGGTACTCTACCACTTGAGCCACATCTCTAGCCCATTTTGCTTTAGTTATTTTGGGATAGGGTCTCCCGTTTTTTGCCCCAGCCAGTCTAGGCTGTGATCTTTCTGCTTATGCTTCCCAAGTAGTGGGGGGTGACAGGTATGTGCCACCACATTATCTATTGGTTGAGAATGGATCTCATGAACTGGGAGTGTAGCTCAGTAGTAGAGCACTCACCTACCATGCATGAAGCTGTGGGTTTGATTCCAGTACCTAATTAAAAAAAATGCTTAACTAAGTATTGGCAAGTTTTTTGAGGATTTTAAAGGACACTGATGGTTTGGGGGTATGGCTTAGTGGAAGAGTGCTTGCCTAGCATGCATGACTCCCTGGGTTTAATTTCCAGTGCCACAAAAAATAAGTAAATAAAAAGCACGCAGATGGATTAAACTCTGCTTCCATGGCAACCCCATTGATGTTCCATTCTGTTAACCTTTCTTATTTACCTTGCTATGGTTTGCTTCCCTGTAAACAGAGTGAATACTTTCGAGTAGTAACTCAGTTGTGTTTCCCTTAACCTTTCTTTCCAGAACTTGGCTCTTACCAGGATTGGTTTCATAGGCATGGGCTCAAACTATGACTTTGCCACTTATGAGCTGGGTTCCTGGAAAAGCCACTTTGTGGGGATATTATCCCTCATGTGAAGAGTTGTCATGAGAATGCAATGGAAACAGCATAAGTACCTAACAGGTATGTGCTGTAGTGCTCTGCAGATGTTAGTTCCCTTCCCTTAGTTATTGGTCACCCTGGCTGCCAAGATCATCCTTCCCAGAATTCTAACTGACATGATGCAGACAGCCAAACATGCCTTTGCTCAGTAGGCATTATCCAGGTTGCAGAAGCTAAGGCCAGAGTCTGGCGGCTATAATCGCTCTGGCTGGCCTTTCCTGAGACCTGAGATACTGGGATATAACAGAAACATTGAAAAGTAAAACCTTTCTGAGTACCAGAGGCTCACACCTGTAATCCTAGCTACTTAGGAGGCAGAAATCAGGAGGATCATAGTGCAAAGCCTGCCCAGACAAATAGTTCATGAGACCCTATCTCAAAAAAAAAAAAAAAAAAAAAAACACATCACGCACACACAAAAAAAAGCTGATGGAGTATGGCTCAAGGTATAAGCCCTGAGTTTAAACCTCAGTACTGCTGCCTTTCAGCTGGAACCGCAATCTTCCAGTAATTCACCAAAACGATGAACACAAATAGGAGAGGAACCCTAGGCCTTTTAGGAAACATGGAGCGTTCCTTTGGCCACATGCATGCAAATCTACAAGAAGGATGACATAGTGATATCAAGGGCATGGGAACTGTTCAAAAAGGAATCCCCCACGACTGCTACCACGGCATTGTTGTGAACAAGCAAGTTAAGGGCAAGATTCTTGCCAAGAGAATTCATGTGCGTATTGCGTAGATGAAGCCCTCTAAGAGCCAGGATGGCTTCCTGAAACGCATGAGGGAAAATGATCAGAAAAAGAGCCAGCCAAAGAGAAAGGAACCTGGGTTCGGCTAAAGTGCCAGCCTGCTCCACCCAGAGAAGCACACTTTATGAGAACCAATGGAAAGGAGCCTGAGCTGCTGGAACCTATTCCTTATGAATTCATTGTATAAAGGATGTCAAAAAATCAAAGACTCTGGACTGCTGAAAAAAAAAAAAATTAGTACTGCAAAAAAAGAAAGAAAAACCTGAGCCAGGCACCAGTGGCTCATGCCTATAATCCTAGCTACTTGGGAGCCTGAGATCAGAAGGATCTTGGTTTGAGGCCTACCCTGGCAAATAGTTTGAAAGATCCCATCTCCAAAATAACCACAGCAAATTGGACTGGAGGTGTGGCTCAAGCAATAGAGAATAAAGTCCTTCCTTCAAAACCCCAGTCCCACCAAAAAAAAAGTAAAACCTAACTGCAATGATAATTTTGTTGGAAAAACAAATTCCAAAGTATTTCTAATTTTGAATATTCATTTTCTTATTTTAAATTTTATTTTTAAATATGTGTGCATATGTTTATTTATTATTTTGGTGCTAGAGATTGAACATAGGGCCTCACACACTAAGCACATACTAAGCACTGAGCTATGTCCCCTGCCTTTTATTTTTTATTGCTTCTTCTTTTCTCTTGGATGAGAAATTAAAGTTAGTTAACTGAATCAAACAACTTATAAACCACCCAGGATTTTTTTGTTTTTGAAACAGGATCTCATTATTGCAGCCCAGGGTAGCCTCAAACTTGGAATCTTCCTGACTCTGCCTCTTAAGTGCTGAGATTATAGGAATGCATCCATCACCATCCTGGTACATTTTTATTACTTATTTTTAATATTACTATTACTAATCTATTTATTAAACTACTTCAAACTGTATAGACAAATATTAATGTGTGATCCATGAAATGTTCTTCAGAGGAGAGGATAGCAGGGGTAGATAAAAATCATACTGTAACATAACACATCTGGCTCAACGCAAAGCAAGCATTACACACAACTTTTAATTCATTTTACTCCTCTTGGAAATACTGTCACCAAAAGAGTGATCTCATAGTCAGGCACAGTGGCTCACGCTTATAATCATAGCTACTTCAGAGGCAAAGATTGGGAAGATCATAGTTCAAGGTCAGCCTGTGCAAAAAGGGTAAGAGCACATCTCATTCAATAAGCCTGTCATTGTGGCTCACACTTGTCATCCCAGGTATGTGGGAAGTGTGAATAGGAGGACTGGGGTCGGGTTAGCCAGATCATAAAGTAAGACCATATCTCAAACATAATCAAAGCAAAAAGGGATGGGGCCTGGCTCAAGTAGTAGAACACCTTCCTAGCAAGTAGAAAGCCCTGAGTTCAGACCCCAGTACTGCCAAAACAAAAAATTCTTTTTCTTTCATACTTTCAATAAATATAGAGAAGTTTGGTTGTGGTTTTCTTCAATGAGTTCATGCAAAGCAGAGTCCATCTGTTCTCAGTTTGTGAGCCAGCTCTCAAGAACAGAATAAGATACGGGAATCCTTTGACTAAAACACCCAATGATTTGGTTGGTACACAAATTTCAAAGTTTAAAACTGCGTTTGAGGGACACTTCAATGAAAGTAACTCAGAGGAGCTAAGAGAAAACTTAGTTATTGGCACAGCTATTCCTTACAAATAATGACTTTACATAACTGGGGAGTGATTTAAAATTTAGTCTTATAAAGTTGTCTGTTTCCAAGTCAGGCAAAATGAACCATAGTTTGTTCAAGGCACTGTTACTGGTGGATGGAGTATTCCAGATGTTCCCAGGTTCTTAGGTACAGTGTCTAAGACTAGGACATTATTCCAGATGCAGCAAAAGAACCACACAGTACCCAAGTGACATAGGCTCATTCCTATAATCCTAGCTACTCAGGAGGCAGAGTTCAGGAGGATCATGGTTCAAAGTCAGCCCTGGGCAAATTGTTCACTAGACTCTATCTTGAAAAAACCCATCAAAAAAAAAAAGGGCTGGTGGAGTGGCTCAAGCATGAGCCCCTGAGTTCAAACCCCAGTGGCACCAGAACAACAACAACAGAAAGAACCATGCAGTGAAAGTATAAATTAAGACAGCAACTAGTAATTTATTATCAAAGCAAAAGTACACCTCAAGGGATGCGGTGTGAAGCTCAGCAGTAAGGATTGACTACCTAGAAGCTGTCTGGACTTGGGGTTTTATCCAATAGAGTGGGGTTTGTAAGTGATGCAAAATCAGGGTCCTCTTCTGTGAACATCCTCCCCCCTCCCCTGCCAAATGGTTTGGCCACTGCACAGAGGCTCCCAGGGTATGGGAAGTCATACACCGGCACATTTGATCCTTTTTGCCCTTCCTGGTTTAACCTTGATATGGGAAGGGGGCTCCATAAGGACATAGGTCATTACCTTAATCATTGGCCAGGGCATGGGCTATCTGGGGTTTTAGAATGGAATCTGGTAGCCTGGGGCCTTTCCTTATTCTTGCTCATCCCTTCCTGCCTGCTGGAGCTAACCAGCAGTACCACCGTTTAAACGATAGCCACAAAATTCAAATTAATTCTGGTCTTGCAAGAAAACTGAATTTTTATAAGTTCTGAGAAACTCTTTAGCTACAAGCTTCCAACACATATTATTTTAACTTACAACTTACCTGAATATAACCATTGTTTTGGCATTTTAGGATCATGGTTGTGTGTGCAATTTTCTTTAGTTTCAATTTTCCCTTTTATTTATCTTTTATTTTATTTGTTTATTGTGGTACTGGGGCTTGAACTCGGGGCCTGTACCTTGATCCACTCCACCAGCCCTTTTTTGTGATGGGTTTTTTCAAGGTAGGGTCTGGCAAGGCTGACTTTGAACCTCGAGCCTCCCTATCTCTACCTCCTGAGTAGCTAAGATTACAGATTTGGGTCACCGGCATCCCAGTTTTTCCTTTTAGCTGGTAGAGTCAGAGAATAGGGGAGACGCTGTCTCCTTTAATCAACACTGTACCTACTCTTGCTTGCACAGCGACATGCTCTCAAATATTCCTGTAGCCAACGAGCAAAAAACACATCGGGCTGTTGCTTGCTTGCTTTTTTTGTTGTTGTTTTTGTTTTTTATTGTTTGTTTGTTTTGTGGTGCTGGGACTCACACTCAGGGTCTTACACATGCTAGACAAGCGCTCTACCACTGAGCTACAGCCCCAATGCAGCAATGTCAGCCATTTGAGTCAATTATGATCACAAATGGTAGAGTGAAGATTCTTCTTTTCTTCCAGACCATGACCTTAGACTACATGGAGTCTTGAGCAATAGTTTCTTCCAACAATTTCACAATAAAAGTTTCCCAGAAACTCGCTTCTATTTATCTGCATCTCTCTTGATCTCTTCCTGTTGGATTCTTTACCTTTGATAACACAGTGACCACTAATTACGCATATTGCCATTACCGAGAACTAATGAAAATTCCCAAGTCTTATTCATCAGTAAAAAGCGCTAAAGAACAAAAGTATAAAGAAAGTTTGGATGGTGCTGAGTACGTATTGGGCACTATTGCAAGTGTTTTTTATTTTAGTAACTTTTTACTTTTTTGGGGGGTGGGACTGGTGTTTGAACTCAGGGTTCACACTTGCAAACCAGGCACTCTACTGCTTGAGCCACATCTCCAGCACATTTAGCTCCGGTTATTTTGGAGATGGGGGTCTTTCGAACTATTTGCTCAGGCTGGCTTGAACCACGATCCTCCTGATCTTTGCCTCCTGAGCAGCTAGGAATACAGGCATGAGCCACCAATGCCCACTCTTCCATTTTTTTGTTCACTGTTTTGCAGTATTCAATTTTATAACTCACTTATCAAAAGCACATTCTATGTTTTCACTGAAACCATACAATTATAATTAGATACACAGAAACTCATTTTAATTTTTTTTTTTTTTTTGGTGGCACTGGGGTTTGAACTCAAGGACTCACGCTTGCTAGGCAGACGCTCTACCACTTGAGCCACTCTGCCAACCAGAAGTTCATTTCAAATGTACTAAGGAGAAATCCCTATTTCAAAAGAATTCTACAGCTAGTATTTTCACAAACAGGATCCTTTTATTAAGTTTTGTTGGTCTCCTTTCATTTATCTGCCACATGTCTGTATTCCTTTAGGTTGGATTCTTTTAGATCACAGTCTGAAGCAGGGTGTGTTGAAAAGGCTTTGGAATGACCAGAACCAAGTGTGACTTCTCATTGTCCCTTTTTCACCTTTTCTCACTCCTCAGTTTGTCCAAATGGAAAACAGAGATATGTATATTGTACCTAACATGTGCCTGTCACAGAGGAAGTGATGACTCAGTGGGAACCAACCCTTATGTTCCCTGCCCCCACCCAACACCCTCCTAGTCCCCAACATCATTCACAGGAAATAGACTATTTCACTAAGGACTACAGAGAAAGTGTCATTTTCTGTTGGTACACTACAAAAGTTTTGTCCCCGGGAGTGAAAATGGGAAAGCAATAGTAGGAAGGATGGGAAATCTAAAGGAGGTGGGTGGGGCTGAGCTGGAGGCTTCCACCCCGCCCCTCTGGCCCCTCCAGCTCCACCCTAACCTGGTTTCAGCCCAAGACATTCAGGTGATTATTGTAGAAGTTTCCAAACTGAAGCAATGCTCAGGTCTCCACAACAGCAGGTGGCCTGACATCAACAGAAGCTCTGTTCTTTTGCTCAGGTAGGACCTCCAGGTCAGAAAAAAAATACAGAGCCCAGCCAGCAGCAAAAAAGAACATGGAGCTGATGAGTCCAGCAGCCTCCAAGTCCCACAGAGCTGAGGGCTACCACAACACTGCCTTCCAGGTGAGCAGATTTCTTCTGTTTGAGACCAAGTACATGGAAACAATGCGTATTCTTTACCTTCTGGCAAGTTTCTTAACTAAAGTAGTGGGATTATTGGGCTACACGTTCCAATGGCATGCTTTTAGCCCCTTGTTTTTCAGTTTTGAGCTTCTCTGAGTTGACAAACCTGAAAAGTCTCTTTGAATGAATTATGGATCCAGACTTGCTGTCACTCACAAACAGAACTGCCTTCTTTTTTCTTTTCTTTTTTTTTTCTGTGTGCTCACAGCAGAGTTACCATATTTATTTTTTTGCAGGCATCTTTCCAAAGAACTGAAAGGAAAGAATGAGGGGAATTCGGATCCCGGACAGAGTTAGCCGCTCAGAATTCCTTTCTCTTAAGCCAGGTCCCACAGCCCTTGTCCGATGGTGGCCCAGGTGCCTGCTGCAGAACAGCAGGTTATGCAAGCCAGTCTCGTCTCCTCCACCAAAACTCACTGTGTGATTAATGCTGCTTGGCCCAGGGCTGGGTGCCTCATGCAGAGAGAAGCCTGGCAAAGACGCCAGGCTACCCTGCCTGGGTGTGGGATGGGGCTTTGCAGAGCTGTTCTTAGGTGTGCTTCCTGTCCTGACTGGATACCCAACGGGACAGCTTTGGAAAAGACACAAAGCCCACGTGAGCAGGTGTCAGCAACCCATGGACTTCATGGTCACGAGATAGGCAAGAGGAAAGCAAAATGAAAGGGTTTTGACCTGGGTCCTGACCCTTCCACCCACAGGTTCCTGTGTCTTCCTTCTTATGTCTCCCGAGCCCCAGTTTGAGGTCTGTGCAAGTCACAGTGGTGCCCATCTCACCGTTTATAAGTGTAGGGAGGAAAAGACTTCCTCAGGAATTGAGGCCTAAGAATGAATCTTTTGAAAAAAGACAAGCTAACTGGGACTGGAGGTACAGCTCAAGCAGTAGAACATTTGCCTACCAAGCATGAAGTCCTGAATTTTAAAAGAAGCTTAACAGGAGAAAAGGCATACACACATTAGTAGGATTTACCTCTCATGAGTATGGGAGCCTCACAGAAAAGAAGTAAAAAACCCATGTGTGGTTAGACTTAGAGACTTACCCACCATTTTAACATAGAGGAACACACTGTAGAAAAATGACTAAACAAAGAAGAGAGGGTAGGGGCTCTTAGGACCTAGAAATTATGGGAAAGGGGCTAGGACATATATGGGGAGATAATGGAAGAAAAGGTTAGTGTACTAAGGCTTTGGGGGGCTTTTTTTGGTGTGTATGTGTGTGTGTGTGTGTGTGGTACTGGGGTTTGAACTCAGGGCCTATACCTTGAGTCACTCCATCAGCCCTTTTTTGTGATGGGTTTTTCAAGACAGGGTCTTATGAACTATTTGCCTGGGCTCGCTTCAAATCATGATCTTCCCAATCTCTGCCTCCTGAGTAGCTAGGATTATAGGCGTGTGCCACTGACATACAGCTAATGTTTGTTTATGCAGACTCATCTCAGGGCCACCTCCATCTTGGTGACAAGGTTCTCTTCCTTGTATGGGGGAGGGTCTCCTGTGTGAGGGAAATCAATGCCTTGCTTATAGAAAGATGAGGAGTGCAGAGGGTTCTTTCTGTATCTGCTTTTTCTCAGTTGCCTTCAGTTCAAAATACTTTGATGCAAGAGTAGCATATTTTGAAGGTGGCATATCCTGCTTCTCTCATAAGTGATAAATGGAGAGGGGTTAGCATCAAGCATGGGACCTGTTATGATTCAAGAGAATGGAAGGGATAGAATAGGATAAAGTCAAAGTGAGGATGGAAGTGAGGAGTCTGTAATGGAGTAATGGAGGATGGTCCAGGTTCACCAGCAGCTGGCTGGGCATAGGCAGAGAGGAGGGCACACACTGGGGTCCCTATTTTCTGTCCCTCATTCTTTTTTTTTTTTGCGGTACTGGGGTTTGAATTCAGGGCCTACACCTCGAGTCCCTCCACCAGCCCTTTTTTGTAATGGGTTTTTTCGAAATTGGGTCTTGCAAACTATTTGCCTGGGCTGGCTTCAAACTGCGATCTTCCTGATCTCTGCCTCCTGAGTAGCTAAGATTACAGGTGTGAGCTGCTGGTGCCCAGCTATGTCCTTCACTCTTGTTTCAAGACAGAACACCTCAGGCTTTGTGATTCTAAGCAGGGCATTCCAGACCCAGCAGAGTCCCTCACCAGCAAGCAGTAGCTGGGTTATTTCTTCCAAAGTTGCTTTTGAACGAGATTTTCTGGAGAGCTTATTTGCTCAGCAGAATCATTAACCACCCCCTGGAGATGTCTCCTCCTAGAATGGACAGCAATTGCAGGAGAAGTAGATCACAGTGTTTGCCCTCAAGAAGCACAGCAGGGAGGAGCAAGCAATTACAGCATAATGAGACACACTGCAGTGAGAGCTGGCCGGCTGGGAGCCTATGACAGCCCCACAGAGGGGAACAGCAACTTCCCAGATAAAGCAGGAGAGGGTCAGAAGAGCATCACAAGCAAAGACAGCCTGCGCCCAGGCCCAGAGCCTAAAAGAGAAGAGCCTGTGCCTGGGATGGAGGTGGGGAACAGAGGGTAGGAACGGGGATAGGCTTGTGCCACATCACATGGCCTCTGTGTGTGCTAAGGCATTTGAGATGAAACTGATGGAAATTTACATTATCCCATTAATATTAAGATGCTTGTGGTGGCCCTGTTGAAAGCAGATGAAGATGGAGTGAGATTTGGGTGTGGCTGGGACACTCATCTAGGAGGTTAGTATAATCATCCAAACTAGGCCAGAGGTAGAAAAACTGTTGTTAGTGGACCTTTGTGTTTCCATGTGTGGAGTATTTTTGGAGTTTCTAAAAACAATGCAGGAATGGGCACTCTAGTTCATGCCCCCAAAACCCCCAGAACAATGGGTCATACATGGGAGTGGTGCTAGGTTATTGCAATATGCATATATTTTCAACTTTCACTAACTGTACCAAACTGGTTTCCTAAATGATTGTGCCAATGTGGTCTCCCAACAGCAGAGTGTTAGTCCTTGTTTCTCCTCCCAATCTTCACCAGTACTCAGCTGGCTTTTTAATTTCAACCATTCTGGTGGATGTAAAGCAGTACAGTCATGCATGAATTAATGGGTACATTCTGAGAGATGCATTGTGGGGTGATTTTGTTTTTGTGAAAACATCATAGAGTATACTTACATGAACCTAGGTAGTATAGGACTGCCACTCAATGTCACCTGTTGATTTATTCGGGAGATGCAGTAAGGCTGGTGGAGTGGCTCAAGTGGTAAAGTATCTGCCTAGAGACCCTGAGTGCAAACCCCAGTACCTCAAAAGAAATGCAGTAAATATGAACTGTAAGAGGTTACTGCCAGTGTAACATGCCATACTGTCCACCAACAAACTTTTTTGTAGGTAGCAACAGATCTGTCTAAAAGAACAAAAAAGTAAAGTCTAGTAAATATATAAACCATTAACCATCATTTATTATCATTAGCAAGTCCTATACACTATGCATAATCAAGTATGCTGTGCCCTTCTACAACTGGCCATGCAGTGGTTTGTTTTCACCAGCATCACCAGGAACGTGTGAATCCTGTACTGTACTATGACATCACAACAGCTTCACGTCACCAGGTGATAGGATTTTTTTCAGCTCCATTATGATCTTAAGGGACCACCATGACATAGGGTCTGTCACTGACCAAAATGTCAATATAGCCAGGATCCCAGCACTCTGGAAGCTGAGGCAGGAGGAGTGCAAGTTCACTAACCTGAGCTACATAGGGATATCCTGTCTCAAAAAAAAAAAGAAAAGGCATTATGCAGCACATGACTACACATCATTGAGGTTTAACTCAAGATTTCTTATGTTATTGGTTATGCAATGTCAATTTTATGAAATACCTGTTCAAGTTTTTGTCCATTTTCTTTACTGGAGTTTGCCTTTTTCTTATTGATTTAAAAGTTCTATAAACTTTCTGGTTACAAGCCCTTTGTCCATTATGATTTCTGAGTGCTTTCTAACACTCTGAATTTGTCTTTCACTCTTTACTCTTTTTTGGGTGGTAGGGACTGGGACTTGAACTCAGGACTTTGTGCTTGCAAAGCAGGCGCTATACTGCTTGAGCCACTCCTCCAGTCCATTTTGCTCTGGTTATTTTGGAGATGGGGTCTCACGAACTATTTGCCTGGGCTGGCCTGGAACCACAATTCTCCCAATGTCAGCCTCCCAAATAGCTAGGATTACAGGCGTGAACCACACCTCTTGGCAGTCTTTCTTTTTTTTTTTGAGTATTGAGGCTTGAATTCAGGGCCTACACCTTGAGCCACTCCACTAGCCCTTTTTAGTGATGGGTTATTTTTTTTTCGAGACACGGTCTCAGGAACTGTTTGCCCAGGCTGGTGTCAAACTGCAATCCTTCTGATGTCTACCTCCTGAGTACCTAGGATTATAGGCATGAATCACCAGCACCCGGCATGTCTTTCATTCTTTAATCATGCATTTTGATAAACAAAAGTTAATCATATTGTGGTCTCAATTCAGTTTTTTTGTATTTTGTTTAAGAAAACAACCCTGGGACTGCCAGCATGGTTCAAGTGGAATAGTACCTGCCTAGCAAGTTCCAAGGGCCCTGAGTTCAAACCCCAGTACATCAAAAAAAGAAAGGAAAGAAACCTACCCTGTAAAATCATGACAATCCCTCCTTTAAAGGTCTCTAGTCTTGGGCTAGGGGTGTGACTCAAGCGGTAGACACCCACCCAGCAACCATGATGCCCTGAATTCAAACCCCAGTACCACAAAAAGAAAAAAGAAAGAAAATATACACATGTAAATAAATGTAAAAATGAGAAAATAAAAGCAGAGAAAAAAAAGAAAAGAAAAAAAGATCTCTAGTCCCCTGAATCTGAGTTTAATAAATAATGTAAGATGGGAGTCAAGTTTTTTGGTTTTTCCCTACAGACATCCAATAATTTCAGCATCACTTTTTTTAAAAAGACCATCTTTTCTCTGCTTGATAAATACATTTGTCAAGTATCCATATTTAGGAGGTCTTTTGGAATAAGGTAACTGGAGGGTTTTTCCAAACTCAAAGGATGTGTTAAAGGATCCAGAAAAAAGGAAGAGATGACCTTGACAGGAGGAGAGGTCACCCAAAGCTGAGGATCTCTAAAGGTGGAAACTCAAGCAACTTTCTGAAATAACAGTTTGGGTGCCCCTTGGTATCCCAACTCAAGTTTTCTCCCCAAGAATAAGCAATAGCCTTGCCACCGGTGGCCCTCACAGGCACAGAGCCTGATCTTGCTCTGAGGACAGTTGGGTGGAACCCACTTAGGAAATCTTGGGCCAGGAGTAGAATGGGGAAATGGGCCTCCACTCAGCACAAACATAGGCAAAAAGCTGAGTGACTATGGATTTCCTGGTGAGCCAGCCAGGCAGGTTTAGAGAGCTAAAAATTGAGGAGATCGTGTGTCAGGTCAAAACCTGCTGAAGCAGGGCACCAGTAGCCCACACCTCTAATCTTAACTACTTGGGAGGCTAAAATCAGGAGGATTGTGGTTCTGGGGGTATCCCAGGCAAAAAGTTCATGAGACCCCATCTCAATGGTTAAAAGCTGAGTGTGGTGATGCACACCTGTCATTCCAGCTACTTGGGAAGCTTAAAATAGGAAGATCACGGTCCAGACCCTCCTGGGTAAAGAGCAAGACCCCATCTCCAAAATAACAGAGCACAAAGGGCTGAAGGTGTGTCTCAAGCGGAGGCAGAAGAGCACCTCGCTCACAATCTGGAAACCCTGAGTACCAGGACTGCCCAACAAACAAAACGTTCTGGAACATTGCCATAGACTTCAGCCAGATACTTTGAATACATAAATACTGAGGCTGGAAGTAATTATGCAGAGTAAAGAGGAGGAGCATTGTCTCTCCTGACGTCTGGAGGTCAACTGGAATCACACTCAGGTTATTGCACGTAGCTCAGGACTAGCTTGACTGAAGCTACTGAGATGCCTTTCCACAAGTGAATTAAAATAGAGAAAACACACACACTAATTTGCTTTTGTGAAGAAAACTTAAAAGATACCTACTCTTTCCTCACACGTGCATGATTATGCCGACAATTATTTATCTCCAGGGGAAAAGAACCTAGGGAATTAGGTCACATCTGTGACATTTTAGAAGAAAAGCATTTAGCGGTTTTAGTTTTGCCTTATTCATACATATTTATTGGTGGTACCAGGGTTTGAACTTGGCCACACACTCTCCAGGGAGGCACTCTACCACTTGAGCCATTCTGACAATCTTGTTTTTGTGTTGGGTATTTTTGAGATAGGATTTCTCACAAAATATTTGCCCAGGCCTAGCTTCAAACCTCAATCCTCCTGACCTCTGCCTCCTGAGTAGCCAGGATTACAGGCGTGAGCCACCAGCATCTGGCTCATTCATACATTTCTGAAGTGGTTTTCTTTACAAAATGAGCCACTTTGTCACCAACAGTTGAGGCAGTGAGAGAACAGGAAATCACTAACGACATGGATGGATGAAGATAGTCGCTGAGGACTGAGGCAGAAATGTCTAATAGATAAGTAGCACAAGCAACATAAACAATTTAAGTTTTTTCTACAAGTCCATTAAAAATTAGGTTGGTATTTGACCACTTAAGCTACGCCCCCCAGCCCTCCATTAAAAATATCAAATGAAACAAGTGTGACTGATTTTACCTATATTTAACCTAACATATCAAAATCAATGTCATATTTTACATTCTTCATTTCATATCCAGCCTTTGAAATCTAGAGTGTTGTTGTTTGGTTTTTTTTTCTTTTTTTTTTTTACAATGCTGGGGCTTGAACTCAGGGCCTTCACCTTGAACCACTCCACCAGTCCTATTTTTGTGAAGGGTTTTTTGAGATAAGTTCTCGTGAACTATTTGCCCGGGCTCCTATCTCTTTCTTGTCTCTGAAATCCACAATCTCTGTTAGAGCCACATAATTCAGCCCTGTATTCCACTTTTCTTACCTTGTTTATAATGATTCCTTAGTGGTTAGTCTTATTTCCTCAGCTAGACTGGGGATCCCTGGTTTCCTTGTAGTTTTATAATTCCCTTTGTATAAACTTTAGAAGTACTGGTGAAAATCAGAAGTAACTAAATTATGCTGCAGACCAAATTTCTGAAAGGAAGACTAAGTGGCTTGGAACCATGATCCTCCTGATCTCTGTCTCCTGAGTAGCTAGGATTACAGGCGTGAACTGCCAGCACCCAGCTCTTCCATTCTTTTGGAATAGTTAGAGAGTGTTTTATATTTAAAATATGTATCAAATGAACTGCTGAAATTTTTATCAGAAATGCTTGATCTGTATTTAGACTTCATTAAATTTATAGTTGAAAAAGTAGATTCATAGCCAAGTATGTCCCAAACATACTTCCAGTAAATGAATCTACCGCATATTTTTCTATTTAAATTTTGGTTAGTTAAAATTAAATTCAAGTCCACTATTCACATGTCAAGTACTCATTACCCATTTATGGCTGGTGCTATGTTCTGGATGACTTAAGTAAAGTTTATACTTTGGGAGTTTAAAAGAACTCTGATTACCCTTGCCCTTGAAGGACCTGACCATCAGATTCACGCTACAAAACTAAAAGCCAGCTAACAACCTTAGAATGATTTCTGCAAAACCAGTAGTAATATTCCCTTTTTAGTCCTCATTTTAGTCATTTGTCTTCTTTTTCTATCATCTCTTCTTTTTTCTGGACAGTTTTTGTTAGGAAGTTCGTGATTATTTTTAGGAATTTGTCCATTTCACTTGAACTATCTAATTCGGTGCGTTCATTTGTTTATTATATTCTCTTAATATCATTTTTTTATTTAAGTAAGGTTGGTAATAATGGAGCCACTCATATTTTTTATTTTAGTTTTTTCTACCTTCTTTTTTTTTCTTTGTTAGCCTAGCTAAAGATTTATCCATTCTGTTGTTCTTTTCAAATAACTAATTTGGGTTTTTTTGTTTTGTTTTCTTTTGTTTCATTTTGCGGTACTGGGGTTTGAACTCAGGATTTCACGGTTGCTAGGCAGGCACTCTATAGCTTGAGCCACCCCACTAGCCTTCTAATTTCTTGTTTCATCAATTTTTACTCTGCTTTACTAGTCTCTATTTCATTTGTCTATACTCGAATCTTTATTATTTCCTTCCTTTTGCTGGTTTAGTTTACTGGTTTGTTTTGATTTTAGTTTTGGTGGGACCAGGGTTTGAATTCAGGGCTTCACACTTGCAAAGCAGGTGCTCAAGCATTGAGCCATACCTCCAGTCCATTGAGATATTTCTTTTTTATTTCATTATGTATAATTTTGGCAGTACTGGAGTTTGAACTCAGGGCCTCATGCTTGCTACACAATCCCTCTACCACTGAGCCACACTTCCAGCCACTAGGTCGCTTTTTTTTTCTAGTTTTCTGAAGAAGTTTAAATTATTGATTTGAGAACTTTTTCCTTCAGTAATATAAGCCATTACACCTCTTAATTTCCCTCTAAGCACTACTTTAGCAGCAGCTCATAAATATTTGTACATTTTCACTTTTATTCATACCAAATTACAGAAAGTAATTTCCCTATGACTTCTTCCTTAATCCATGGATTATTGAGGAGTATGTTTACTTTGCATATGTTGTGTAAGTTTGTTCCAAATTTCCTTTTGTTATTCATTTCTGTACGATTTCATTGTTTTTTAATTTATTGAGATTTGTCCTAATATATGGTCTAACCAGAAGGACATTTCCAAGTACACTTGAGAAGAATGTGTATCCGCTGTTGGTAGCGTCTGTATGTGTTTGTTAGAGCTAATTGGTTTATTGTTCAATTCCTCTGTTCCCTTTCTGATCACCAGTCTATTTGTTCTATCCAGTATTAAGGGTAAGAGATCGAAATATCTAACATTGTTTAATTCTCTATTTCTCCCCTGGATTCTGTCAATTTTTTATTAATGTGTCTGAGAGCTCTGTTATTAAGTTCCTATATGCTTTCAATTGTTAGTTCTTTGATGAATTTGATGATACATTTACCATTATAAAGTATCTTTTGTCTCTAATGACAATTTTTCTTTCTTTTTTTTTTTTTTTTTTTTGCAACACTGGGATATGAACTCAGTTCCTACACCTTGAGCCACTCCACCAGCCTTTTTGTGATGGGTTTTTTTCAAGATAGGGTCTCTCGAACTATTTGCCTAGACTGGCTTCCAACCATAATCCTCCTGATCTCTGCCTCCTGAGTAGCTAGCATTACAGGCGTGAGCTGCTGGTGCCCAGCATGACAATTTTTCTTAAAATCCGTTTTATCTGATGGTATAGCCACTTAAGCTCTCTTTAGTTACTATTTTCATGGCATATATTTTCCTATCCTTTTAACCTATTTAGGTCTTTGAATCTAAAGTGTGTCTTATAGACAGTATATAGGTCCATCATGTTTTTTCTCTATTCAGCCATTCTCTTCCATTTAATTCAGGGGCTTAATCCATTTATATTTAATGTAATTACTAATAAGGTAGGACTTACTCCTGCTGTTTTGTGTATATAATACACATACACATATCTGTATAGTTGTTCCTTGATATCTGTTGCATATTGGTTGCAGATCTGCCATAGATACCACAGTCTAAATGTCCAAGTCCTTATGTAAAATGATGTAGTAGTTGCATATAACATAGACACATTCTCTCTTATTCTTTAACTTGTCTCTATATTACTTTTAATACCAATACAATGTAACTGTTGTGTAAATAGTTGCTATACTGTGTTGTTTAGTTAATAATGACATTTAAAAAGTCATATATATGCAGTATAGTCATTTTTCTAAACATTTCAACCCATGATTGGTTGAATCTATGGGATTCAGAATCCATAAATGTAGAGGGATGTATATAAAATGTCTTTTCCCTCACCATCAGGTCTTGTGTTAAGTGTATATTTTCTACTATAACAGTCTTCTTCATTTTTTAGTATATTTCTTCAGATTATTTTCTTGAAGGTTGTCCTGGGGATTACTATTAACATCACAATTTATAAATATCTCATTAGAACTAATACCAAATTAATTTCAGTAGTTTGTAAAAACTTAACACAGTCCATTCCTTTCCTCTTCTTTATGGTAGTGTCATACAAATTACATTTTTATATATTGTAAGCCCATCAATACATTCTTTAAATTATTGCTTTATGACACAATTGCATTTTGAATCATATAGAAGAAAAAGAGTATAGATAAACATGCATCCTACTTACCTGTGTAATTAGCTTTATTAGTATTCTTACCAGTAAAGAAGGAACAAGAAGTTGTCCCTTCTTATTTTGAGTTACTATATGTGTCCTTTTATTTAGCCTGAAGGGTTCCTTTAGTTTTTCTTATAGGGAAGGTCTGTTAGCAAATTGTTTCTAGTCTGATAATGTCTTCTCCTATTTTTCAAAGAATTGTTTTGCTAAACATGGAATTTCCAATTATCAATCTTTTTCCTATAGCACTTTGAATATGTTTCTGATGAGTAATCAGTTGTTAATCTTTTTTATTGATTTATTGTGGTACTGGGGCTTGAACTCAGGGCCTTCACCTTGAGCCACTCCACCAGCTCTATCTTTGTGATGGGTTTTTCCAAGATAGGGTCTTGAGAACTATTTGCCTGTGCTGGCTTCAAACTGCCTCCTAGTCCTCTGGATATCTGCTTCCCAAATAACTAAGATTATAAGGCATAAGCCACTGGACACTTTAGTTGTTAATCTTATTAAGATTTCACATATGTGATAAGTCAAAGCTTCAGAGTTTTCATCAAATTTAGGAGTTTTCAATAATTATTTCTCTTTTGTTTTTTGATGGGACTGGGGTTTGAACTTAGGGCTTTGTTCTTGCAAAGTTGGCTCTCTACCACTTGAGCCACACCTCCAGTCCATTTTGGTCTGGTTATTTGGGAGATGGGTTCTCATGAACTATTTTCCAGGGCTAGCCTCGAACCTTGATCTTCCCAATCTCAGATCTCAGACTCTCAAATAGGTGTGAGCCACTGGCGCTTGGCTTCAATAATTATTTCTTCAAATATTCTTTTGCCTTGTTGTTTTCTCCATGTATGACTATCCCTATGTCATGCTTGATAGTGTTCCACAGGTCTTTGAGGCTTTATTGAAATTCTCTAGTTAGAATATTATCCTCGTACTTTCCTTTAGTTATTTGAACCTATTTAAAATAGGTGGTTTACATGGGGTGCCAGTGGCTCATTCCTGTAATCCTAGCTTCTCAGGAGGCAAAGATCAGGAGGACCACAGTTCAAAGTTAGCCTGGACAAATAGTTTGAAAAACCCTATCTTGAAAAAATCCATCCCAAAAAAGGATGGATGGAGTGGCTCAAGGTAACTGAGTTCAAACCCCAGTACTGTAAAAATAAAATAAAATTTTAAAGTGGATGATTTAAAGTCTTTGTCTACTAAGCACACTGAATCTTCCTCACGGGCTGTTTCTGTCTACCGAGGTTTTCTTTTGTACGAGTCTTTCTCACTTCTTTGCCTGTCTTGTAATTTCTTGTTGAAACTGAACTTCTTAAAATACAATGTGACAACTCTGGAAAAGACTGCCCCTCTTCCCCACGACTTGTTGTTTTGCCATTTGGTGCTACTTTGGTTGTTGTCACTGTTTGTTTAATGACTTAACTGAAGCAGTTTTAGTCTGTATGCTTTGTCATGTGTTAATACTTGACATTGCCAGGAATTTGTAGTGCTTCTCAAAGCTCCTTATAGATGTCTCATTCCCCAGATTTTTAAGATTTGCTTAGCTTGTTACTCTCTCCACCTGTTATCACTACTCCCGCAGGCAGCTTGCCCTTTAAACAGATGCCCTCAGAGAAATAATACTGGAAGAACTCTGAGTCAGATCAGTTATCTGGGAACTGAACTTTCGGTCCACCATAGGCTGCTGAGTTACTAGTTTTCACTTTAATTGCAGGATCATTTTTATTGTTTGTTTTTGGTGGCACTGGGGTTTGAACTCAGGGCCTGACACTTGCTAGGCAGGCGCTGTACCACTTGGCCCACTCCACCAACTCAGGATCATTTCTTTATGACTCCTGAATCTGGGGAGAGGGGAACAGAACTAGAGCAAAATAAGATACCACAAATCTCACTGTTCTGAGACTCATTTTAATTGAAAAAGCACTTTCTGGATTGTTGTAAACCTTTTTTTTTTTCCTAGAATTCTGAAAAGGTAATTTTGACAGTTTTGTAGACGTGGTCATGGTACTGGCCACATCTCTAGGCTGGAATGCACTGTATAATGTCAGGAGCAGAATAAAGCTGAGGTTCTGAGGCTTCCAGCCATTGCTGTTGCCTTTTAGCAAAAGTAGAGAAAGAGTTTAGCTAGCTAATGGTCACAGAGAAAGGAAAGGAGAAGACTGAATGCTGTTTTTTGTTATTGTTGTTACCATGAATGTCTTTAATAAGATGCTCCCCCATTCCGAGAAGCTTCTTTTGGGGCTGTACATTTGGATTGCATGGGATAAGACCTGGTTTATTCTGGGGTATAAGAAATGTATGTATGGAAATGTCACAACAAAACCCCTTGTATAACTATTATATACCAATAAAAACTTTAAAAAAGACCTGGTTTATTATCCATCCTAAATCTAGATGGATTGCCACACAGCTGGAATGGTAGTAATGACTGGAAAATCCTTATCAGTCACAAGGTCACCAGTTGTAATTGGCTCCTAAGGCAATGCATCCTGCAAGCATGTCCCCAGCCCTCAGAGGACAGGCTTGCAGAGGTTTGAGGGAAACTCTTACCTCAGCTAGGACAGAACCATGACCAGTTCCCAGGCTCTGTAATAATCCCTGCAAACCGGTCTCCTCCAGGCACACTTGGTGTTGATTGGAAAAGCTGGGCCCTGAATGCTGGCTAAACTGTTAATTTGTCAAATTGGAAAAAAAAAAAATCAAAGGTGAGAGTGTCCAGAGTTTTATATAGAAAGGATTATTCTGGGCATGAAACCCAAGTCTACTGCTCTATAGAAGTTTGGATCTGTCTTCAGTTTGCAGATACAGGCAGACCTAGGGTAGCACAGTTTTCTTTGTGGAGGTACTAGGGGTTGAACTCAGGGTCTCATGATTTGTGGAGCACAATTTTACTCACAGCCAGGATTCTAGGTGTTTGGTAGTATCTAATTCTACTCCCTATGTAAGCTAGATAGCTAGGTGATGGCCAGAAGCCACTCACAGGCCGGGCATGATAAATGCTCTTTTCTTTTTCCTGGGAAAGGGATAGAAAGAGGAATTAAAAAAAAAAAAAGAAAAGAAAAGAAAGGAAAGGGTGGTATGTGTGTCTTGTGGCTCTTTGGAAATAAAGGAAGACATTTCTTAGGGAAATCCTGTGGTTACGGAACCACCTTGGGGTTCAGGCATGAAGTGCATAGTTACCAGGAAAGGCTGAGTCCGGAAGCAGGGAAGTGCACCGAAGACTCCTCCGTCTTACATCTCCGGGTTCTATTCATTCAAAGCGTTGTTACTGGTTTTCTTTTCCTCTGAGAGCCAAGACTATTGGACATAAAGCATAATGCATTGATTCAACAGAACTTTATTGATCTCTGACATTGTGCCAGGTGCTCATTATGCCGGGAGCTAGAAGTAGAAAGGTACTATTTGGTTAGAATCGAACAATGACAAACTCACACAAGGCAGGGTGTGAAAGGCACTATTCATGGAATAGAAGGTGACTCACTTAATCAGGGGGTCAGGAAATCACTGTTTTCCAAATGAACATTTTGTTCTCTCATTCATTCAACTCTGTAAGAGGCAGAAGGAAAATGCTCAGGAGGGTGCAAGGTTCTAATTGCCCTGCCATGTCAGGAACTATTTGCCATACTATATGTTATGTGGAGGAATCAAGGTCCTAAGTGAGAGTGTTGCGGTTTCCTGTAGTCTCTGATCAGAAGATTCCTAGATTCTTTGTGTTCCATGTGGAAGAATTCAGGCGGAACACATGGCAGTAATAAAAGAGGTAGTAAGGTTTATTAAAAGGAAAGGAAAGGCACCACAAAAGTCAATGGTGGCCCCACCTGGCCAGGTGAGCCAGGTGGGTTGGAGAAGCAGGAAGCAGCAGAGAGACAGAACTCTCTCCGTTTCAAGGTGTTTTTTAAAACCTGTGCTAACCTGTGGAAGGGGAAAAGCCTAGTCTGTTCTCTATCACCAATGATCCAGTGGGAGAGATTTGAGCTGTCCCTGGGCTAGCGTGTGGTCAATATTTGTGTTTCTTTCCGAGGGCTAATGAAGGGCAGAATCACCCCAAGGCCTTTGGTCTTACAGTTTCCAACAGCAAAGCACAGCATTGGGCTGAGACAAGGAATTCAGCATGAAATGTACTGAGAATAAGTTATGTGAGGTCTGAGGAGTTCCGTGGCCTGTGTTCTTATGTTCTAGCCTGCCTCAGGAAGGTAGGAGAGGCATAAGCCAGGAGACAGAGTGGTAAAGACAGGCAGATAGGAATAGAGGATAGTCCTCCGACTTAACCACACGCACTTTTCTGACTGCAAAATTCTGGTCCCAAGAATCCCAAATCAGTAATAAATTTAGGTTTAAGACTGAATTTCTGTAATCTGTGGGCTCAGGAACATTCCAGAATAAACTGGCCAGCCATATTATAAGAAGTTAGAACTAAAGTAATGGTATAAATTCCTTCATGAAACATAGTCAGAAAGCAACCTGTTAAACGGAGGCAAAGTTCTTTATACCATGGGAAAGTATAGTCAGAGGGGCAACCCAGACAAATCTGCCCCACTCGTGGACCATAAATTGCCTTAGTTTCCTGATCTGTTCAACTTTGGGAGGACACCAAACAATACTAGCTATTAAGTTGTACAGTTGTCCACTGATGGAAGGGCCCTGATGCCCAATCACTGTCCCTTGCTTTCAATTTTATCACTTGACAGTTTTGGCAGCTTTTAAACAATGTTTATGTTTCTAATTAAACTTACTGAGCACAAATTTCTCATCCACCAGTCTGTTGGTTCAGAAAAATTTACAAGAGGGAAGTTAGAGAACACTGGTCTAATTTGTGCAGTCAGGCAGCTTTGAAGGGGAAAATTGCTTAACTGAGGCCCAGACCCACACAGATAAAGCAAATGGGATCAAAGGTCCAGTGCGTCGTGAGTTAAACACAGCAAGTAGGGGAAAGAGAGACAGTGGGCCAACAGAGACTTCCAGGAGTCAGCCAACACTAGGCTTCCTGTTGGAGCCACATCACCACTTCCTTATTCCCCTGCAAAGCACAAAATCTTTATGTCAGAGAAGAGGAAGTAAGATCTAGGAGTGATAGAGTTGAGACAGATCTCCTGGGAGCAAGAGAGGTTGCTATAGTGCTCCAAGTACTCACTGTACTTTGTGTGGCCTAGACCTTGGCTGGAGATAACAAGTGGCCTCTTGTTAAGGGGGGAAAGAGACACAGAAAGCAATCATGAGCTTCGGAAAAAGGCCAGGAGGAGGAAGGGGTGTCACAGATGGCTATCAGGCAGGCAAAACATAGATTCTTCAGGCAGAGCTGAGTCGTCAAGAGTCAGACAGCCTAAACCTGCTGGGCCCACCATTTAGGCAAGTTTTCTAACTTCTCTCTACCTGTTTCCTAATCCAAAAATAGGTACAGTAACACCCTGCATCATAAATCAGAAAATATGGTAAAGCTCTGGCATTCAGCCAGTGTTCAAATATCAGCAACAATTAATTACACCATTGGGGTGAGGATACTATTTTGGTATAGGCAACTTGGAAAATCCAGGTGTGAAATCTCTCTTCTTGTAGCAAACCCTGCAATCTGCTGATGTGATGCTTATGGGAGATACCACACGCAGCTCTGAATTGCTGGTAGAATGCAACCTACCTAGCTGGTAGAATGCAACCTCCAGGCCTTAGGTCCCTGCCTGGCAGGCCGAGCTTGGCCTCCCCTGTGTCTCATCAGAGAACTTTATAAAGTTACTTTTCAGAGGTTTTGGTTTATTTTGATCCATTTCCTATTTAGGCAAATGTACTTCTTAAAATTTTTCATGCTGTACACTTCCATGTGTTTCTAATTAGTTTACATCTGTTTAATCAGCACTGTTTTGAAAGAAATGCTTGATGGCCAGGCTGATTTTAGAATCTCCACAAAGCAACAATTTTCCAAGTGTAGACTTGAGGTCAATTTCATTGAATGTGCAGGAAGATCCCAAATTGTGATATCTGAATAAGCCAATGATTACAGAAGAAGACATGATTTGCATAGTTTAGGGCCTATTCAAGATGTTTCAGGACTGGGTGTGTGACTCAAGTGGTAGAGCACCTGCCTAGCAAGCACAAGCCCTGAGTTCAAACTATCCCCTGGAATAGTTTTGCTATCTCAGTATAGCAAAAAAAAAAAAAAAAGTTCCAAGCCCAAGTCAAAGCTAAAAGATAAAGATATTAATGAGTGTCTTTTGACCCTCCCTTTATTTCTCCCTCCCTTTCCTCCTTTTTCTATCATGTTCCAATAACAGACTTTAGTAAAGAACTGAAACTATAGCAGGTATGATGGTACAGGAACTATAATCTCAGCATTAAGGAGGCAGAGGCAGGAAGATTAGAGCTCAAGGTAAGCATGACAACACAGTGAGTCCATGTCTCAAAAAAAAAAAACCCCAAACTAAAAAACAAAAACCACCAGGCGCTAGTGGCTCATGACTGTAATCTTAGCTACTTGGGAGGCTAGATTGGGAGGATCACGGTTCAAGGGCAACCCAGCAAATAGTTTGTTAGACCCCATCTCCAAAATATCCAGAGCAAAATGGCCTGGAAGAGTGGCTCACACAGTAGAGCACCTGCTTTGTAAGCATGAATCCCTGAGTTCAAACCCTGGTCCCACAAAAAAAAAAATTGAAGTCATGTTTTTTGTTCTCGATTTTAGAAACATATCATTTCATGATCTGTCTGGCCAAATTTCAGCCGTACTGGGGTTTAAACTCAGGGCTTCACGCTTGCTAGGCAGGCACTCTACTGCTTCAGCCACACCAGCCCCTTCATATCTTTTTGTATACCACAAATATTATGCAGCATACATGGTTTCTTAAGCTCAAATGTGGAGGATCAGGAGTCCTAAAGGAAAAAAGGCTTCTCTCCATTGGCTCAGGGTTAAAGTCCTTTTATGAACAAAGAACAATCTATAATCATTTTGCAGTCTAAACTTTGTCCCTTCAGACACACTCAGGCTTTCTGTTAAAAACGAGTCAGAGGGCTGGGGGTGTGGCTCAAGTACTAGAGGGCCTGTCTAGCAAGCAGAGGCCCTGAATTCACCAAAAATGTTTTAAAAATTAAAAACAAGTCTGAATGTGAATAAATAAATAAATAAATTTTAAAAAAACAAGTCTGAAAGGAATGAGAGTAAAAATTCAGATCGACAGATTCAAAAGGATTATATCGTTGTATTTTTTTTCTCACAAGTAGAAACATGATTTGCTGGTAAGAGTATTTCCCATCCCCCTGTAACCTGAAGAGTAAACAGGTTACATTTCTGGAATTTCAACTACAGTCAAGTTCATTGCAGTTAACCTGTAAAAGTAGCGCATTGAACTAATAGTTCTCATCACAGCTATATAAATCAATTGTGTAATTTGGGGCTGACAGCTTTTCTTCTTAAACTCTTTGAGAATAGGGGCCATACATGCCATCCCCAGCACTCAGCACAGACCGACTATCCCATAGTCAGGACACAGTAAATATTTGTTCAAGGAATGAATGGGGGCATCTAGGACAAAGCCCCAATGTATTCAAGGTTGTGTAGAAAAGGCTACAGCCCAAAAGGGGAAGAGAAGCAGTGTGGGTGAGAGGAGGAAAGTAGCAAAGTGCACTGTCACTGCAGTCTGGGACAAGAGTGTTTCACAGAGGAAGTGGCCCACTGAGCATGATGGAAACTGGCTTTAGGGACATGGAAACCACCCATGACTTCGGCAACAGTGATGTCCATGAAGTGGAAGGAGTGGAAGTCAAATTAGAAGGAGCTGAAGAGAAAATCTAAGGAAGACAATGGAAGCAGTGAGTGCAGAGAGAAGATTCATTTTTGTTTTTGTTTTTTCAATGTGAAAAGATGCCTATCGATAAATTCTTGGCATAGCGACAATCAAAATTAATAGTAATGACTCAGCCATGAAGAAGAATGAAATCTTATCATTTGCAGGTAAATGGATGGAATTGGAGAACATCATCCTGAGCGAGGTTAGCCAGGCCCAGAAGACCAAAAATCGTATGTTCTCCCTCATATGTGGACTTTTAGATCTAGGGCAAACACAACAAGGAGATTGGACTTTGATCACATGACAAGGTGAGAGCACACAAGGGAGGTATGAGGATAGGCAAGAAACCCCCCAAAAAACAAGATAGCATTTGATGTCCTCAATGCAAAGGAACTAATGCAGAAACTTTAAAGCGACAGAGCCAATAGGAGAAGGGGACCAGGAACTAGAGAAAAGGTTAGTTTGAGAAGAATTAATTTAGAAGGTAACACATATGTACAGGAAAACAATGTTTGTAAACTCCCTGTATAGCTATCCTTATCTCAACTAGCAAAGACCCTTATTCCTTCCTATTATTGCTTATACTCTCTCTTCAACAAAATTAGAGACAAGGGCAAAATAGTTTCTGCCTGGTAGCAAGGGAGTGGGGAGGGGAAAGGGAGGGAATGGGGGGGGAAGGGGGGAGAAATTACCCAAACATTGTATCCACATATGAATAAAAGAAATAAAAAAAATTAATAGTAATGCAAATATTGAAGAATCAAAAGAAGGAGAGTCTTAGTCCATTTTGCACTACTATAACAAAATATCAGAGACAGGGTAACTTATAAAGCAAAGAAATATATTGCTCACAGTTCTGAAGGCCGGAAAGTCAAGATCACAGCACTCCATTTGGCAAACATCTTTCTATGTCATCCCATGGCAGAAAGTGGGCAAGAGAGCAAGAGGGGCCAGATTCACTTTTACAGCAAATCTACTCTCTTGAGAAAGAACCCACTACCTCAATAATAGCATTAATCTCTTCGAAATGGCACAGCCCTCATGAGTGAGGCCCTAGCCAGGGCTGAAGTTCCCACCTTTTGACTCTGTTGTTTTGGGGGTTAAGTTTCCAGCACATGAACTTTGGGGGACACACCAGACCACCGCATGAAGGTTAAGCGGTGTCACTTGGGAAGTGCAGCCCGCTGTGGCTGGCACAGTGTGAGGGGTGAAGGCATTATTGCTCTCAGGATCAGCTTCTCAAGACATGGGTGACATCACAGGTGATCTTTCTCTCTCTGGATTGTAGAAGTTCTTCCTCTAAGTCAGACAATCTGACCTAAGTCAGAAAAAGGCAAGAAACAATAATGAGAAATTGGAATCAGGCTGAAATAATCACACACAATCCAACAAGAAGTATCATCACAAGTGTGAGCCCTCAGTAAGAATGAAAGATGCCAGCCTGGTGGCTTGAGTCTGTACTCCTAGCTACTTGGGAGGTAGAGATCAGGAAGACTGGTTAGGAGCCAACCTGGACCAAACATTCACGAGACTCCATCTCAACCAATAAAAAGCTGTCAATCCCAACTATGTAGGAAGCATAAATAGAAAGATCACAGTCCAGGACAGCCCTCTGCAAGACCCTATTTGAAAAATGCCTTAAAACAAAAAGTGCTGTTGATGTGGCTTATGTGGTAAAGCACCTGCCTTGTATGTACAAAGCCCCAAGTTCAAACTTCTGTGGCAGTGATAGCTTGTCAAGTGGACAATTCTGCATTTATATGATTTTTTAGCAAGTTCCTGACTTGGGAGAAATCTTAAAAATCAGAGAAATGGAAAATTTTGGCTCGGACCTTTCAGTCTTATCCCAAACATGGTCATTGTCGAAGAACAAAGGCAGATGTTAACTTCCGTAAAAGTAATGGGGCAGATTTCACTCGGCACAGAAGTCAGTGGGCTTTTGGAGGAAGAACGAGGAAATGGGGAGGGGTGAGTGAGAAGCTGTGGTGTCAGAAGAGTGGAAGTTGCAAAAAGCACTAAGGGGTGGGAGACTGATCAGGGTGAAACCTACTGGTTTGCTAACTGGCACTTATGCAAGCCGGGCTCCTGCCCTTCCAGGCAGATTGAAGCAAGAGAGAGTTTCTTGAATGTCTGCATTTCAAAGAGTCTGGAAGACAGAGCTGGGTAGGAGAAGACTCACATCTCAAAGGGGCAGAGAAAGTATTGCATGGTAAGCTTTGCAAAGTCACTGCTCTAAGGGGTCTGGAGTCTGCCTTTCTCAAGATTTAGTAAATTCTCCAGGCAGCACTGAGCTTTCTCAGACAGGCATTTTAAGGGGACCTGGGCCTGTCACAGGGATGAAGCCTTGAGCTTTTAGAAGCTATATCAGTGTTTGTTCAAATCTCTTATTGTGGGAGGGTGGGTGAAATCATTTGTTCTGAGAGTGCAATTTTTAGAGGTCAAAGGTCTCAATGAGAGGAGGACTTAGAAGAACCTGACTAGAGCCCGGTCAAGGAGAGAGCCCTTGTTATTGAGCTTTTGTACACATGCACAGACTGTACGCATGCACACAAACTCTCACTTCTGATTTTGCCCTAGTTTACTCATCTCTCTGGAGTTCCTTCCGGGTTTATCATCATGTCACAAGAGTGGCTGATTCTTTCCCCACTCAGAAAATTAACATTGGTTCAGTTTCATCTTGTATATTGTTAGTGCTACAATGTCTCAAGTATCTTTTACAACTTTAAAAAAAATTTTGTTTGTTTCTCTTTATTCTCTTGCAGCATTTGTTTGTATTTGTTTTTCATGACAGTGGCTCTTTTCTTTTTTGGTGGTATGGGTTTTGAACTCAGAGCCTGATGTTGGCTAGGCAGATGCTCTGCCACTTGAGCCATCCCCCCCACCACTAGCCCAACAGTGGCATTTTGAGTGGTTCAGCTCAGATGCCTTATTGAAATGTCTCACTTTCAGCATTTGAATGGTTGTTTCTCAGGATTTGATTCAGATGCAACATTTGTGACAGACCTCATATAGATGATGGCGTGTGTTTTAATTGCATTCACGTCAGGACGAATCTGACCTATACAGGTCCATTGGTCCCGTATAGTGAAGAGTTGGTTAGGCTGGGCGGATCACTCCATTATAATGGTGTGGTTTTTCTCCTTTGATTGCTGAGTAATCTGAGGAGTGATATTTGGACTAGATGAACATCCAGTTCCTCAGCACAGTTCACTCAAATTATTTTAGCATCCATTCATGACTTAATAACTGAATTATTTGAAAATTACAAAATGATGATTTTACTTCTTCAGTATTAACTCACATTCTTCTGAAAAGAGTAGATTTGTGAATTTCCCTGTTCTCTTTGGCAAAGCAAAATACTATAGACTGAGTAGCCTCGTTCATTTCTCACAGTTCTGAGGATTGGAAGTCCATGTTCAAGATGCTAGCAAGGTGGTTTCATCCTCAGGCCTCCTCTCTTGACCTATAGGCTGCCTACTCTTCACGTGACAGAGAGGGTCACCTTAATGACCTCCATAAAAGTCTTCTCTCCTAATACAGTCACACTGAGAATTGGGGCTTCAACATGCTAATTTTAGGGGGATAAAACTCAGTTTGTAATATTATCTTTTAATTAACATTTTTATAATCAACTACCAACATTATTTGATTCTTCTTGCATTTTATAAGAATTCTCAAACATGGAAAAGTTCAAACAATTTCATAGTGAGTACCTATATACCCAGCATCTGCATTCTATAGTTAACATTTTATTATAATTGTCTTATTGCATATTTACTCATCTATGTCACCCTCCAATCATCCATCAATCCATCTTTTGTTATCACTGTTTTTTATTTGGGTTTTCTTTTTTTTTAACCTAAGTAAGGAGCAGGCTCTCAATTTGTCTCAGATTTGGCCAGTGATGTCAGAGTGCTTTTTGACAAGGATCACATTTACTTACTAGATATAACCACCCTAGACAATGTGTGAAGCAAACAATTATAATATATAAAATTAAAATTATGGCTTAGAATATTAATAGTTTTAATCAGTTTCCTGCTCCCAGAGCCAATAGCCTGCTGGGCCCAGAGCTTGGCCTTCAACTCAGCTGTTATCTGACAACCCTGGTGGAGTGGCGCCACCACGTGGACACTGTGCACACCAATCACGCTGGGGCCTCCAGGAGCCTTCAGAATAAGGTTGGAAGCTATACATTTCATCTTCTAAATATAACCAGGACTCGTGCATTCCACTGTGCAGGAAAAAAAACAGTTTTAGAAAAATCATGACATCAGTTTTTAGACAAGTAAACAGAACTCTTATATCATTTACTTGCTATATATTTCAAGAATCTAAATGGCCACAGTGCAAATGAACACAATGCCTTTAGTTTTGGATACTCTTTTATCTCTTCTACTAGATTTACTAGACAATGATATAGACAGATCCAGAAGTGAATGAAGCTCTCCAACTACATATAAATCAATGCACCAGGGCTCATACTCTCCCAGGTGTATCCTCTTATGGTTATTTCCTAAGAGATGGGCAGGGGGATAGATAGGGAGGCCTACCAGAGGGCCTGAGCTGGAGAGGGGCACATTCATTCCCTAAGACCAGAAGGAGACTGAGCTCCTTGCCTGAAAAAGATTCAAAAGACAGAAGGGCCCTCACTACATTAAGCAACATATGCAAAAAGCGAAATGAATTCATATCTGTTGCAAATATAATTCACAGGACATTGAAATTGATGTAGTTACTTGAACTTACCATTGGGCCTTATTTTGTTTGGTTTTTAAAACTTGGCTAATAGAGATACATATGCTTATAGAGATACATATATAAAAATTTGTGGTAATATTTTAATAACTTTATCTATAACGGGTTTCCTTTTACTCCTATGCCTTTGATTTTATGTTTTAAAACATTCCGAAAGAGGTCCACAGACTTCACTGACTGCCCTGCTTTGGGCCACTGTCCAACAGCCACAAG
This sequence comes from Castor canadensis, assembly GCF_047511655.1. Taxonomy (NCBI): domain Eukaryota; kingdom Metazoa; phylum Chordata; class Mammalia; order Rodentia; family Castoridae; genus Castor; species Castor canadensis. The sequence continues at coordinate 91,639,809 of NC_133398.1, forward strand.
GGAAGTTGGGAATAATCTTTATGCTGGCAGGGTTAGGGCTTGCTAAAATTCAGAGGGTTTTTTGGTCTGGTTTGGGTTTTTTTCGTATTAGGGTTTAAACTCAGGGCCTTGCCACTTGAGCCATGTCCCCAGCCCATCAGAATTCTGTCAAAAGGAAATGGAGGAGAACAGATTTGGGGAATAAGTAGCTTCTTGAGCACAATATATTCTCTGTCCAGGTTACAGAGTTCAGTCAATGCTGATTACATCATGTTGTTATTATTTTTGGTTCTCTGTGTCCTTATTTTTTGCCATTTTCAGTCTACTTTTTGTGGCCTGAAAGGTTAGAGAACCTCTCTCTATATATCCTTATGTTATTCTATGCCATTTGTAAACAGATAGCCAAGCTTCCTTGACTGTGAGATCACGCCCTGTTGATTGCTTCTTTTGGACACATATGAATGATTCCTTTTTGCCCACAGTTCAGCTGTGGAAGGGTAAGAGCATGGCCACTTTCTTTCCTTTCTGAGTCAGTGAATCCTTTTCAGCCTATAGCTGTGCTCTTTGCTGTTCCATCTGATTCAGTCAAGTCCATTGACTGATTTGGTGGGAATGTTTGTTCTTAGCTACTTTAATGTCTTGTTTCTAAAAATCTTTTCACAGTATGGTTTTCCTGGATTTTTATATCTGTTCAGTTTCTTCCAATGAGTTCTTCTGAAGAGTTAATTTTTTTGTTTTAATGGTCCTCTTTTATAACTAGCTTAAGACTGCGACTAATCCCAAAATTATTACTTTTCCACCTTCCATTATTTTCTTCCTTTCTCCTCCACTACTTGATTTTAGTTGGGTATTTTATTTTTTAATGTTTACCTTTTATCTTACACCGCTATTTATAATACCACTCCAAGACACTAAACGATGAAATGGCCTACTTTATCCTACTTTTTTTTTTTTTTACATTTTCTTTCACCCCCGACCTACCTTCAAGTAGCAATCTGATGCTCATTTCTATATGGTCTATTTGTAATTTGTTCTAGAACCAGAGTCCCTGGAGCTTAGATTCTAATTCATTAAATTCAAAATGTACTCTCACTTCTTTTGTCATAATTTCCCCATCTTTTTTTTTTTTTTTTTGCAGTTCTGGGGCTTGAACTCAGGGCTTTCACCTTGAGCCCCTCCACCAGCCCTATTTTTGTGAAAGATTTTTTCAAGATAGGGTCTCACGAACTATTTGCCTGGGCTGGCTTTGAACCTCCATCTTCCTGATCTCTGCCTCCTGAGTAGCTAGGATTATAGGCGTGAGCGACCAGCACCCGGCACGGCACATCTTTTATTTGGCTGCTTCTTCTAGCAGTTTCTTCAAGAAAACTCATTGAAACTATGAGTACTTGCATGTTAAACTTTTTTCTTAAAAATCTGGTCATAAACTTTCCTTTAATTCCTTGGGTACAGAACTCTACTTCTTCTCCCTTTTCCTAACATCCCTTATTCTTGGGGGTCTCCTCTGGCCCTTGTTTTCAAAGATCACAGGAAGAAAGGATGTCAGCAGTGTTTTGAAGCCATGTGTTCTGAAGCATTCCTAGTTACTGCCACTCACAGCAAAATGCAGAGGCCTAACTCCTTGTGCCCAACTCAAACCTCCCAGGGCACTCAGAGATTGTAAGAGAGAAGTGTGCCAGTGAGCCTCAGCTCACCATGTGGGTCCTGCCCTTAGTACTGCTGCATTTTACCCAGCCTCTAAACCCTCATGGGTGGGTAGAAAGCCAGGAATGTCCCAGGAAGGGACAGTCCAGCTAGCTAGTGCCCGTTAACTCACGCTAAAGGATTTGTACAAACCCAAGACTTGAGCAAGAAAGTTACAAGAGCCAAGAGGGCTAAGAGCAATAAGTAAAGACCAAGGGCTTCCAGAATGTTGTCTTTGAAAATGCAATCATTCCTAGGCAAAGCCTGAGCAATCAGAAAAATGGCCTTAAGCTGGGCACTGGTGGTTCACGCCTGTAATTCTAGCTACTCAGGAGGCAGAGATCAGGAGGATCACTGTTCAAAGTCAGCAGATAGTTCGAGAGACCCTATCTCAAAAAAAAAAAATCACAAAAAAAGGGCTGGTGGAGTGGTTCAAGGTATAGGCACTGAGTTCAAACACTAGTACTGCAAAAAAGAAAGAAAGAAAAATGGCCTTAAAACAACTGACACTTGTAGATTGTAAAGGTTTTTTTAAAAATTGGGGAAGGAAGGAAGATGATCCCAAACAATTTAGAGAGATCAAATTCACCAAACAGATGTTGTATTTTACGATAGAGGTAAATATGACTGTAAATGCCCCAGAGCAAGTAAGAAGCAAATCAAACCACACAATTAACACAGAAGCCAATGCACACTGACTGTGCACAGCGTTGGGCAGGCTGCACAGCCCCACAAAGGAGATATACCTCACATACTGGGGTATGCAGCCTTAAGATTTGAACCTAGGAAGGACCATGGAGCGCTATACAACAACAATTAATTCAGATAATTTGACGATACTCAAAGAAACAGTGATCATAGGGTTTATGTTAAATCTACTCTTCTTTTTTCTTTTTCTTTTCTTTCTTTCTTTTTTTTGTTGTTGTTGTTGGTACTGGGATTTGAACTCAGGGCTTTACACTTGATAAGCAGGCACAATACAGCTTAGCCATGCCTCCAGCTCCCTTAAGCCCACTTCTCACAATCTGTTAGTACTGCATTTTGAAATTTTAAATTGAAATTTAAATTACCATTTAAGGAAGATTCTCTATTCTAGTCTTATTCCTTGTTCAGAAAAATGGTTACAGAAAGGGTAGGTCACCTGAAGAAGCTTAGAAAAGCAACAGTAATTTGAGATGTATTTCTGATACCTTCATTTGAGCATCCAAGGCTTAGAGTATTAGCACAGGGAACTGTCTAAAGCAGCAGTCCATGCTGTCTTAGAATGTTTTCTGTTGCTAACTTACCTGTTGGGTAAATTCTGAAGAAAAGAGATTTACTATGGCTCTTGGCTCTGGTGTAAGGTCAAGGTGCTACATCTGGTGATGGCCTTCTTGTTGGCAGGGTGCTGAGGCAGTGCAGGGCATCTGTGAGACATAAGAGACCTCACCAAACTGGCTTTTACAGAAGACACACTCTAAACAACCAGTGAATCCATTAATTTCCTAAATGGGGTCTACTCATGAGGACCAAGCCTCAGTCACCTCAGAAAGGTCCACTTCATCCTATCTCTTAGGAGATATTGTGAGATATTAATTACTACTCAATGAGGTATTTTGGAGGAAACAAACCATATTCAATCCATAGCACATACCATTTGGTCGCTACTCAGTTGTAGAGATAGTTTTAGCCACTACTATAAAGTTCAATAGCTTCTAGGAAAATCTTTTTATTTTTTCCTGTGGTACTAGGGTTTGGACTCAGGGCGCTGCACTTGCTAGGCAGGGAAGTTATCACTTGAGCCCTAGGAATGTCTTTTCCATTCATTCAAAAACAGTCATCTTGGCACTGGGCTATATGCACATATTGTATTCAGCAGAAAACAAGGGACAGAGTATTCAGCTTCTTAGCTTATACAGAGAACTGGGTAAAACAGATTTACAGATTTGCATAGCAAGTCCAATTAGTGTCACAGTTCCCATTGTCATCCCAGGCATGGGGAGCCTAATATCCATAGCAATATTTAAGGCACCACTTACTTCTCAGAATGTACCATATTGACTATTCCTAGGAGAACTGCTTTAAAGGTGTACACAGTGTGTACACCTTTACATAGATAGATGAAAAGAAGGAAGGAGGAGGAAAGGAGAAGAAGGAGGAGGCAGAGGAGGAGATTAAGGATGGAAGGAAACTATAGTCATCAATGTAAATCTGCTCTCTTAATATAAAGCTGTCTGGTCAAGGTATATTACCAAATACTTCACAGAACTCCTCACTGTAAAGTGTCGGGCTCCAAAGTTATTTAAAGATCTTCATCGCAACTCTTCAGGGTCCTCATCAACATTGCCTCATGGGCGATGTCCATCTGCATGAACCTAAATGACATCCCATAAAAGGTGAGGACAGATGCTCCTAGGCAGTTTAGGTTTTCATTTCTTTCTTTCTTCTCTCTCTCTCTTTTTTCTTCATTTTCTTTCTTTCTTTCTTTCTTTTTTTTTTAGTTTTCAATTTCTTGCCTCTGGCCTCACAGTCAGACTGTGCCCCCTTCCAAAATTACTCCTACAGTCAGAGCAACCTGGCCAGAGCAGATTCTATAAAGAAGAAAGGCTGCCCTGGCAAGGTGATGTCAGGTCTATGTCAGAGAAACCCAAGCTACAAGAACTGAGAACTGAAGCCATATTGAACAACCAGAGCACAGTGGGAGGGAAAGGTTAAGGATTTCAAACCACTAGTGAAGACAGGTCCTCAAACCAGAAGTGCCTGTCTTCTGTTATTTAAAGGATAGATTCCACTTAAACCAGTGTACACTGTGAGAAATGACCACCAGACCCCAAATGTAGCTTAAAAGTGGCCATAAGCATTTCAATAGCTTTCAACACTTCTGTCATTTCTGCTCTTGTCTTTAACATCTAGCATTCGAATCAGGTTTCCAAATTTAAAGGAAAAAAAAGGAGTTAAAAGGAATTTAATCCAAAGGTGTGCTGCTATTGGTTATGTCCAAAGGGTCAGCCTCAACAGGCACACTATGGATTGGGGGTGAACAGTCTGAGCTTAGATCCTACCTCAGTCACTTCTGGCTGAACAAAAAGCAGAGTGATTTTACTTATCTTTGCCTCAGTTTCTTCATTTCTAAAAATGAAGATCAGAACCTACCTAATAGCCCTCTTATGGAGATCAAATACTAAGTTTTGAAAAGGATTTAACACAGTGTCTGTATCTACTAACTACTGTATCATTCAGGCAACATAAAAGCAAAAACCAAGAGTAACAAGGAGAAGTTAGTTTCATCTGTGCACAAATGAAGAGGAGGGCGGTACAGAGGAGACAGCATGAGCATGCTGCTCAGGAGTGTTAGTGTTCTACCTTCCCTCTAATTCACCACTTTAACGTCACTACGATGTGGCTCTGTGTTCATGGCCTGGACAGAATCATACACACACCAGGCATCAAGATAGAGTAACAGCCACTGTCGACCTATATTCATCCTAGAAGCATTAAAAAGTGCAAGATCAAAGAGCCAGTGGGAAACAAGCCCAGGCACAATGTATTCCCAGCAATAAGGATGTGCCCTGGAAAGGGGACTCTATCCAGGACCACCACCCTTGAGCACATCCAGAAACTAAAGCTAACTAGAGAAATGGAGCCATGCTGCACACTGCTTAAAAACACAAGTGCCACTCCCCCAACTTCCTCACCCATCCAGCAGTGTGCTCTGCTTCACCCTGAGAACAGTCATGGTAATAGGTATTGGAGGCACAAAGGTATCTAGTAATCCAAATTACTAAATAGATGGAAAGAAAACACAGGCTAAAGAATAATTATAAGCCCAATTATAGCCCCAGGACTCCAATTTAAAAAGAAACAAAAACAGGTACGGTGATGGTCATTTTCCAGGCATCAATCAACTCCCACAAGAACCCCATTATTTCTGTTGAAAATCCTGGAGTGAGAGACATTGTTCTTCCTAAAAGTAGAAAAAAAGCCATGGTCTGTACTCTGCTGGGGAAAAAAAATTACCTAGTGACAGGTGCTCCTGTCAGCATTCAAAGGAGCACCCACTCTCTCCCCCAAAACACACCCACACATACCCTTTCCACATTAACTTTATTTTTTAAATTTTTATTTATTTATTTATGTATTGCAGTACTAGCATTTGAACTCAAATTCTACACCTTGAGTCACTGTCAGCCCTTTTTTGTGATGGGTTTTTTTGAGATAAGGTCTCACAAACTATTTGCCCAAGTTGGCTTCAAACCTCGATCCTCCTGGTTTCTGCCTCCTGAGTAGCTAGGATTACAGGCGTGAGCCACAGGCTACCGGCTCATATTAAATAAATAAATAAAAGGCGTCCAGGACCCATCATTGTTTCACAAGTAAGTTTCAGGTCCTGCCACCAGATGGCAGGAACAATCAATGTCAAGAAGCTGGAGCTTCTAAGGGAGCCAGAGAATGTCAGGATTCTGGAAGGAGCTACAAGAACACCAGAATAGAAATTGTGTTGTGTGAGTGGGGAGGCTGAGACTTGAGAAGATGTGACCTGCTGAGTGTCACACACATAATTAGGGATCCTAAGGAGCAGCTCCTCAGTGACTTGTGTCCTGGTTTTTCAGCACTTGAGTTCAGTTTTCTTTTCAACTTGATATTAAGGAAAATTTAAGCATCCATCAAAATAGGAGAATAGTAAAATGAGTCCCTAAGTACCTATCAGTCTGTTCCAATAATTATCAACATTGTGTCACTTCCAATACTAAGTATATTTTTCCTTTCACACTGTGTTTTTATGTCAAATGTCCAAAGGTACTGCATTACTATCCTAGGACAGCATTGAAGTCATTACAGTTCATTAATTCAATTGATAATTCATAAGCGTTATGTCATTGGTGTGCAAAACCAAACAAACAAAACAACTATAACATAAAAAACAGACAAAACAATTATAACATTAAAAAAAAACATGGCAACAATATTTTGTGCATAAATCATGTGTGTGCTGTAAGATCTTATTCATGTTGATAGAGGCTCATGTTTCAAAAACGTAGAAAATGCCATGGGAGATTCTACAAGACACAGCCACAGCCTTTCAGCCAGCACAGGGCACTTGCTGACACTATTTGCTGGTTGTCTAACCCGAGAAAAAGGCAGGTTGGGACAAGATGGACTGAAGACTAGACATCCCCCAAAAAGATCAAAGCACAGTGAGCCAGGTGTTTGTCACATCAGGAAGCAGCCCCTGAGGGGTCAGGAGAGCCTCCAAGGAGCAACTTTACTCAGTTCTTTAAGTTTTCTTTCTTTTTAATCTTTGATTTTTTGGGGGGGCAGTACTGGGATTTGAATTCAGGGTCTCATGCTTGCTAGGCAGGTGTTCTACCACTTGAGTCACTCCACCAGCCCTGTTTTATTTATTTTTTATTTTTTTTCTTTATTCATATGTGCATACAATGTTTGAGTCATTTCTACCCCCTTCCCCCCATCCCCTCCCTTGCCCCTCAACCCCCTCTCTATCCCCTCCTACCCCTTCAATACCAGGCAGAAACTATTTTGTCCTTATCTATAATTTTGTTGAAGAGAGAGTATAAGCAATAATAGGAAAGAACAGGGTTTTTGCTAGTTGAGATAAGGATAGCTATACCGGGAGTTGACATGCATTGATTTCCTATGCGTGTGTGTTATCTTCTAAATTAATTCTTCTCGAACTAACCTTTTCTCTAGTTCCTGGTCCCCTTCTCCTATTGGCCTCTTTCGCTTTAAAGCATCTGCATTAGTTTCTCTGCATTGAGGGAAACAAATACTCTCTAGTTTTTTGGGTGTCTTACCTATCCTCATATCTCCCTTGTGTGCTCTCGCTTTATCATGTGATCAAAGTCCAATCCCCTTGTTGTGTTTGCCCTTGATCTAATGTCCACATATGAGGGAGAACATATGATTTTTGGTCTTTTGGGCCAGACTAACCTCACTCAGAATGATGTTCTCCAGTACCATCCATTTACTTGCAAATGATAACATTTCATTCTTCTTCATGGCTGCATACAATTCCATTGTGTATAGATACCACATTTTCTCAATCCATTCTTCAGTAGTGGGGCATCTTGGCTGTTTCCATAACTTGGCTATTGTGAATAGTGCCTCAATAAACATGGGTGTGCAGGTGCCTCTGGAGTAACCTGTGTCACAGTCTTTTGGGTATATCCCCAAGAGTGGTATTGCTGGATCATATGGTAGATCAATGTTTAGATTTTTAAGAAGCCTCCAAATTTTTTTTTAGAGTGGTTGTACTAGTTTGCATTCCTACCAGAAGTGTAAAAGGGTTACCTTTTCCCCCACATCCTCGCCAACACCTGTTGTTAGTGGTGTTGCTAATGATGGCTATTCTAACAGGTGAGGTGGAATCTTAGTGTGGTTTTAATTTGCATTTCCTTTATTGCTAGAGATGGTGAGCATTTTTTCATGTGTTTTTTGGCCATTTGAATTTCTTCTTTTGAGAAAGTTCTGTTTAGTCCACTTTCCCATTTCTTTATTGGTTCATTAGTTTTGGGAGAATTTAGTTTTTTGAGTTCCCTATATATTCTGGTTATCAGTCCTTTGTCTGATGTGTACCAGCCCTGTTTTATGTTGGAATTAAAAGATAGGGTCTCACAAACTGTTTGACCAGGCTGGCCTCGAACCACAATCCTCCTAATCTCTGCCTCCTGAGTAGCTAGGATTACAGGCATGAGCCACCAGTGCCCAGCGAACACATTAATCTTTCCTATCAAAACAAAACAAAGCAGACAACTACAACAAAATAATAAAATTAAAAACAGAAAGCAAAAATCATCTGTTCTTCTTTATGAGCCCAAGATCCATGGCAGTTTGAATCAGATGCCCCTTGTGAACACCTAATTTTAGCTCATCCTTCAAAATTCTTCTAGGTATCATTCACTGAAGTCCTTCAGTATTTGGGCTCTGACATTTTATTTTTACACTCTGCTCTTTTTTCCTAGGATGAAGACTTTCTTGAAAATCAGAGCACATCAGGAAACAACTCAATAAGGAGTAGAGCTGTGCAAGACGAGGAACAAGGAAACGCCAAACAGGTAGGGCTGGAGGATCGTCGAGGACTGTTACCACAAAAACTTGCATCTGTTGGTGGAGACAAAGCCAAGCCTGATGTTCCCTAGGCACTAGCAGAATGAGTTAAAGGGTGATTAAGAAGACAGATGCATCCAAGAAAAGAGACTTTGGTTTTAAAGAGTTCCCTAACAGCAAGTTCCATCCCAAGGCAAAATGCACTAGTTTAGAACCCACGTGGTAGTACAATCCTGTAGTCTCAGCTACTCCAAAGGATCATTTGAGCCCAGGAGATCCAGGCCAGGCCAACTTGGACAAGAGTGAGACCTTGTCTTAAATTAAAAAAAAAAAAGTAAGAAGGAGGGAGGGAGGGAAAGGAAGGAAGGAAAAAGCAAAAGAAGAAAGGCAGGGAGTGAGGGAGGAAAGCTTTGGCTTGAACAGAAAGCACCTGAATTTTAAGGTGAATGAGACAGACACGAGGGAGGCTCAGCGTGGTTCTACATGACATCAGCATGCCCTGGAGTCCCTTCTGGGTACCTTAGTTGGCACCAGTCTTAGCAGCTCTGTTTGATTTCATTATATATTAAACTCTGGATGGGATTTCCCTTAAAGAAATCTTTCTGCTGCTAAAACTGAGCAACTAATTGTTCATGTAGACCATCCTTTAAAGACCGGGTGTAGCAGCTCACCCCTGCAATTCCAGAAGATTGAAGGATTCATCCCAGGCTGGTCAGGGCAAAAGGTGCAAGACCTTATCTGAAAAATAATTAAAGCAAAAAAAGGCAGGAGGCATGGCCCTGATGGTCAAGTGCCTGCCTCGCAAGTACAAGGCCTGGAGTCTAAAACCCCACTACTGAAAAAAAATAGATTATTCTTTAAAATACTAACTCTGAGTTCCTGCAATTATACCCTATTGTGGGGTGTTTCCTCATGGCAAAAGAATAACTTAAAGTAGAATATTTGGAAAATTACTGAAGCAAAATTTAGAACAAGAAAATTGACCTCTAACTCAAGGGGAAAAAAATCAGTGCCTAACATCTTGGAACTTAGCATATGTTTATGCAAACATGCCTACACACACATGTCATCTGTATTGGGATCATACAATGTATATTATGTGGTAGCTATCTATTTCACTTAATTCATTGTAAAAAGTTTTCACATTATTAGTCTTCAAAAAATATAAAACTATGTCCATATAAAAACTTGCACACAGCCAGGCCCAGTGGCTCACGCCTGTAATCCTAGTAACTCAGGAGGCAGAGATCAGGAGAATCAAGGTTCAAAGCCAGCACAGGCAAATAGTTCAAGAGACCCTATCTCGAAAAAACCCATCACAAAAAAGTGCTGGCAGAGTAGCTCAAGGTCAAGGCCCTGAGTTCAAGCCCCAGTACCGCAAAAAAAAAGATATTCACAGATATTTATTGCCAAGTTTTATTTATTCATAATCACCAAAACCTGGAAGCAGCCCAAATGTTTCTTCAGTAGGTGAATGGCTAAATAAATAATGGTATATCCAGACAATACAATATTTTTCAGCAGGAGAAAGAAACAATCAAGCCATGAAAAGAATGAGAGGAATCTTAAACACATTACTGAGTGAAAGAAGCCAATCTAAACTGGTAACATGCTGTACCATTCCTGATGCATGATACTCTAGAAAAGGCAAATCTATAAAACAGTAAAAAGATCAATGGTAGCCGTGTGCTGGTGGCTCAAGCCTATAATCCTCACTATTCAGGAGACAGAAATCATGAGAATCACAGTTCAAAGCCAGCTCGGACAAATAGTTCATGAGACCTTCTCTCAAAAAAACCCATCGCAAAAAAAGGGCTGGTGGAGTGGTTCAAGGTGTAGGCCTTGAGTTCAAACCTCAATACCACAAAAATGAATAATCAGTAATGTCCAGGGGTAGGGAAGAATAGGACAATTTTTAGAGCAGTGAAACTACTCTGTATGATGTTACAGTGGTGGACAGATTTAAATACATTTGTCTAAACCCACAGGTTGCACAGCACCAAAAGTGAACTCAAATGTAAGCTGTGGGTTCAGGTGGCAGTGATGTGTCAGCGTAAATTCATTGATTATAATAAAGGGACCACTGTGGTGCAGGATGTCGATGAGGGAGGCTGTCAATGAGGGAGGCTGTATGTGAGGATACATGGGAAATCTCTGTACTTTGAGCTCAGCTTTGCTATGAACCTAAAACTGCTCTAAAACGTATTTTTAAAATTGTCTCACAAAAGAACAAGATGAAATTTAGGTATTTTACCATTGTAAACAGAAGTGAAGGCTGAGGAGTAGCTACTAAATTTGGCAACAGTGGGCTTCGGTGACCCTGGCAAAAGCGTTCAGTAGGAGCTTAGTCGCAATGGGTGGAATGGTGAGCAGGTTGTGAGCAGTGGTCACAAAAAGAAAAGACAGCTTTTGGTAGTCTGGCGGTGAAGGGAGAAGGGAAGAGATCTCATGACTGGGGGGACTACGGAGGTGCTTTGTTGTTTTTAAAAAATGAGAAAGGACGACAAAGAAAAGAACAGTAATGCTAGACACTCCATGGTAGATAATTTATAGCATTTTCACTGCAAGGAAACATGGACTGTTGCCAAGCTAGATGCTAGACAGAAATAAATGGTGGGCCCCATACTCTGCAGCTGCAGCTTGGACCCAGCTGGTCTCTCTTCCAATTCTCATCTCACTTTCCTAGTTCTCAGGTTCCATTCCAGAAAACAGGCAATCTGAGTCAGAAGTATCATGCAGTTTGGCCTTGAAGGACAATGTGATCTTTCAGGATCCTTTATGATTTAGTTAAAATACCGAGAATCAAATGTCACTGGATATACAGGAAACAAAAGTTGCAATTTGATGTTACACCTGTTGATGCATGTTCTACACTCTTCCACTTCTGTGTACTGCCTCCCCAGCTTCCCCTGCTGTTGGTGTCAATGACCAGACCTATCATTTAGAATGGACAGTGAAAGTCCTCTGTGCTGTTCTGGGAACAGGATGGACCACGGACATTTGAGAGCTCACACTTTACCCAGAAAGACTGTCCGCTAAACATGGCCCAGGTGTCCATTGCACTCAAGTAATTAAGCAAGGACTAGCTGGGCAGGGGAATTATTTCCCCTCTTTAGTACAGATGACAGAAAGATGCTATGTCCCTGGGGCGGGGTGGGGGGTTGGGGGGTAGGGAGGTTTGTCCATTCTTGAAGGCAAGTGGCTAGGATTGATATCTGCAGACCAAGCTTTGGCTGCCAGAAAAATAAAACCACTTTTGGTTTCAGTACTTTGGAACCTGGGGCTGGTGTAATAGGAGGGGAGGTTTATGCAGCCTCTGGTATCAACTTTATTTAACGCTTGCCTGAAGATAGAGGTAGTGTTGAATGATTACAAGTAGACAGGAGCAAAAAGCAGAAATGTGAGCCTGTTCCCTTTAAAAAAGAAAAAAATGTTAGTGGCTTCTCTGGGACAAAAGGGACAGATAAGTGTGATCCTGAGTTTCTTATGATTATAAGAGGGAAAAAAATGTGCAGTAGATAATAGGAGCTGTCTCGTGCATAATAATGTAGAAGGGCCTGTTGAATTCTGAGCAAAGGAGACCGGTTCCACAGTGCCCAGGGTTCTCACTGTCCCATCTCTGCTCCAATGTTTGATCTCCAGAGTGAAGAGCAGGTCACAATAGAGCAAGAGTCTCTAAGAAACAAAGAAGAAGACATGGAAGATGACCACGATGGGCAGCAAAAAGGGTATAGTTTTTAAGTCGGGAAAATAACCACATCTACCTCCTATCTGTTCACCCCTTTGTTTTATCCCTTTGTTTTATCCTTGTCTATTTTTAAAACTTCTTATGATTCATTAGAAATTGTCACCACCTCACCTACCCAACCAACAACACTTTCAGAAAAATTAATGGAGCTCTAGAATAATCAATGTGGTCAATTCAAACTGCTGATGTCTTAGGAATCCAGTATCTGGATTTAAATTCACCCAGGACACTCTTCTCATTAAAGATGTGAATTACCTACTAATTGCTCCAGTCCATACAAAAGTAGTTAATTTATCTTCTCAACATCAATAAATAACAGTTGATTTCTCAAAGCTCAATCCACCTTAAATCTCAACAAACTATTGCTTTTCTTACCTTGTAGTACCCTGAAATTATTCCAAGCATTTGCAATCCCGTAAGGTTGGAGAGGCAAGATTGTTACCTTTATTTTTGGACCAGGAGAATGAAGCTCAAAGAAGTGACCTACCAAAGGTCAGTCAGCTGGAGTATTAGAGCGAGTCTGGAATTTTAGCCTCTGATTCCCACTCCAAAATTGTCTGGTACTCTTATCATGACACTACAATATTTATCCATTTACCAAATTCCTATTTAAATTTAATTTAAATTGGTACACCTCAAAGGAAGTTTATTTTTATGTATCAGAAGATATCTCTGAAGTCAGTCAGAATTAGGGTTGCAAGGTCTTGTCACATATATACTACCAAGAATATTTACAACCCCAGAAATGGAGTTGGGAAAAAAAGAAAGAAACAGAGCTGAATTTCATCCCTCATTTTATTTTATGAGCGTCTGCGCCAGAGGGGACTGAGGTTCTCTGGAGTGGTCAGGAATACTCTGGTTTCACTAATGTTAATGGCACTGAAACGACCACCAGGGGGTTCAGCCTAGACAACCACAGTGACCCAAGAGTCAATTTCCAGCTACTTTGCTTTATAGAGTCAAATTACTGTAATGGACTGCACACATTCCCTGCAATTAAAAGATCTGATAAAGTCACCTACAGTAGATGGATGTGCCTATTAAATGTCACTCCCCTCCAACTGCTACATTTTTTTTAAACACTCTATCTGCAACTGAGGGTAATGCATTATTAGCTTTTCCTAAATCAAACCACAAAACTTTAGTCCTTTGTTTTTATTAAGTTCTATAACCAGTTTAGTTAGCTATATGCTGAAAATGTGGCACAAGCTTCCATTCTTTGAAAGCACCTAAGAATAATGAGTCTTTTACCCAGTATGAGCATTTTCTGCTTTTCTTTCTGTTTTCTATCCTTGTAACTAAGCTGTTTTTATTTTGCTAGCATGTATTAATTATACAAAGGGGTTTCATTGTGATATTTACATATAATGTTCTCTGATCATATTTACCCCCTGAAACTTGGTCTTCACTACACTTTTTGTTTTGTTTTGTGGTTTTGGTGGGAATGGGATTTGAACTCAGGGCTTCACATTTGCAAAGCAGGTGTTCTACTGCTTGAGCCACACCTCCAGTCCTTCACTACTCTTTTATTCACCCATATCTTCTGGAGTAGCATACCTGGTCTCAGAACTTACCACAGACATACATGCAGACAGTGCACATGGCAATGCCTGTCACTGTGTGTGGCATGCTGACACTTCCTATTGTGAGGCACGCTCGTCCTGCAGTTTACTTCAGCATCCGTCTTCCCTGCTTTGTGTTCCACTCTCTGTTCCCTTGGACCTTGGCACACTCAGTTAGTGAAGGCTAACCAAGCCATGGCTGATGTTAGTCTACAATGAATAAATTCTCCATTTCTATTTTGTAAGACAAGGGACTTCCTAAATCTGTTTGTTGTTTGCTTGATTTTTTTCTTTTGTTTTTTAAACTTAAATTCAGCATATAGTGAAACTATAGAAACAATTGACATTCAGATATCTAAGGGAAAAAATCAAGTGTAAAAGGTATGGACTGACAAGAGAAAACTATACTTTGAAAACTACTGCTCCCTTTTTAATGGTACAGTGACATTTCCTACTAGTAAGTATAAAATACAAATTTATCATTTCAACAATAAACATTTTGTCAGTAGTAACAGCAACTAGCAGTTATACCAAACTAATAATATTAATAAAAATAAAGGGGATGTGATCCAGTTATATTCAATACAAATTCACCCATAGGAAAAGAGGTCATGGAAGCATAGCACATACAAAAATATCGCACCCTCTTTCTTTGTTTTGTTTTATTTTGCTCTGCTTTGCAGTACTGGAGTTTGAACTCAGGGTCTGACACTTGCTAGGTAGGGACTCTATCACTTGAGCCACTCTGCCAGCCCTTCACCCTTTTTCTTGTCGCCTTCATTTTAAAAAGAGGAAAGTCCAAAGCTTCTTTCCTTTTTAGATTAATGGGAACTTCATTTTTATTCTAAGAAAATGACACCAAAGTGAAGCAGCATTATATCACTGACCACATTTTTTTCGAACAGGGATATACACCCTCACATAACATCATCCCCAAAACATCTTTTTTAATTCCTTTCCTCAAATCATGGATAAGTATGTAGTGAATACAGATTGTGTCAAGTACAACTTCAGAAACTAGAGATGATAAAAACATAAAAGGACCTTATATAAGAAAAAATGTCATATGTTCATAGCATCATTTTCTCTTTCTGGACCCACAGGAAGAGGACATTGCTGAGGCAATTTTTAATGTGGCCATTTGACTGAATTTTGGTCCATAAATGAGGGCAGATCGTTTGATTGTTTTACAGACCTAATCTAGCCTGAGCATGTCAGTTTATTTCATGTTTTGAGTGTCTACTTTAGCCTGACTTTGCTTTTATGTTGCAGGTGTTTGGAAAGGAAGTACGAAACAGTTTGTGATTTTTGTAGAAAACACAAAACTATTCTTCGTTACATCATCGGGGGCATTTTATTAACTGGTAAATACCAAAGGGTAATGGAGTTTTTCAGGACTCTTCCAAGTATTAGCTTTCTGCAGAAAGAAAATAAACTTTTCCCTTCCATGGACCTCACCAAAGCATCTCAAAAAATAAATCAAGAAATCCAATTACTTCCCTGCCCCATTTATGAGGCCAACAGGTCATTTTTTCAAGTCACCTATTTAGTCCATTTTCTGCTGCTATAACTGAATAACTCAGACTAGCCAATTTATAAAAAATAGAGATTTATTTAGTTCACAATTCTGAGGCTGAGAAATCTAAATCAAGGTGCAAGAATTGATGAAGACTTTCTCACTGTGTCACAACATGGAGGGGGAGGGGCTGGTGGAGTGGCTCAAGTGGTAGAGTGCCTGCCTAGCAAGCATCAGGCCCTGAGTTCAGATCCCAGTGCCACCAACCCCCCCCTAAAAAAACCCAACATGGAGGTCATGAGGCAGAGCAAGCATGCTAGCCAGCATCAAAGTCTCTTTCCCTTTTTTTACAACCACTAATAATGTCATAAGGGCCCCACCCTCATGACCTCACCTAATCCTAATCACCTCCAAAGAGCCCACCTCCAAACACTATTAAGATATAAATGTGAGCATTAAGCGTCCAACACATGAACTTTGGGGAGACACATTCAAACCATAGCACCTTTCTTGTGATCTGATTTTGGAGGAGTGCATTGGTTAATGAAAACCTAGAAAATCTGGGTAACTGGCAGACCTGGTGATCATCATCAGGCAAAAATCTAATTGGAGGAAGTGAACACATATAAACAGCTTAGGCCATTTGGTCCCCTCCTCTTGCCTACAGGCAAGACAAGAATGTCTTTGGTTTCTACTCTCTCCAAAGCAAAGTGCTCCACAGCCCATTGCAGAGAACCTTCTGTCTGTAACCAGACATGGTGGTTCATGCCAGTAATTCTAGCTACTCAGAAGTAGGAGATAGGAGGATTGTGACTTTGAGGCCAGCACAGGAAAGTTAACAAGGCCCTATCTCAAAATAAAATTAAAACAAAAGGGCTGGGGATGTAGCTCAGGTGGTAGAGAACTTTGCCTGGCAAGGGTGAGGTCCTGGGTTCAATCCCTAATATGCGGTGGGGGTGAGGTGAGAGGAGGATAACACTCAGACTACAAAATGAACGCCTCCCCAAGCCCACAGACATTAGTCCAAGATTGCTAAACCACTAAGGTCAAGGGTTTTGCTGGTGCCCAGCCAGCCAACGCAGGAAACGGTAGGGTTGTCATCTTTCCCATACCAGTCCAGCAGTATTTTAGACGCAGCGCTATACTGAGCTCGCCATCAACACCATGCCGCTCCTGCCGTTGTAGTACTTAGAGCCATAGACTGTGTGAGCAGAAAGACGCGGCTATGTTCCAGTACAACATACTTGTGGGGTGCAAATATAAATGGATAAATTGCAATTGTGAATGCCATCTACAAAACCAAGAGGCAGGCCAGACTTGACTCGGAGACGATTGTGCACTGACCTTTCGGAATTCGAGACCTTATTCTTATCCATGAATGTGCTCTTCTAAAGCACCCACCATAGTTATTGCCCTGCCTCCTTCCTTAGACAGTGTGGCACTTACAGATTGTTGGTTGGTCTATTTTGCTTTTAAGCTTAGGCCAAACTTGAGCTGCAGGAAAATCAGTACCTCTTTGCCAGTGGTTGCTCCAATGCTTGGCCTTTCTCTGATAGTAACTCACCTGTTGAGTCTGAATACAAGGGGAACAAAAATTAGTGCTAAGAAAGAGGTCTAGTGATCAAGAATCAGGATTCAGAACTCAGAAGGTACTCTTTCCCTTAGCATTCCTTGTGAAAATTTAAGGACTTGATGGGGGAAGAGGGCAAAATCTCTCTGGAGAGAAACCAGGACCATATAAAGCATCCCAGCATTCAATGGGGTTTTGGTGAAACCTCCCCTTGCCTGAGTCAGATCAAGTTTAGCTGGCCTTGGTGATATTTAATTCTGCTTTGCCTCCTGGACAGGTTTCTTGGCCCTGGTGATTACAGCCTGTGTGCTGAACTTTCATAGAGCCCTTCCTCTTTTTGTGATCACGGTGGCTGCCATCTTCTTTGTTGTCTGGGACCACCTGATGGCCAAATATGAACATCGAATTGATGAGTTCCTGTCTCCAGGGCGAAGGCTTCTGAACAACCACTGGTTCTGGCTGAAGTGGTAAATGCAATTGGTTCTCTTATTGCAATTGAGGGGGTTATTAGTCCTTTCCAACACTGTTACAAAAATTTGTTTTAAAATTGCTTCCTCATTTATGGGATTTTGAAGCTAGGAACAACCTTGGGAGGCATCTAATGCTTCATTTTACAAACAGGAAATTAAGACTTAGATGAAGTGATGACTCATATGAAATGTGTTCAAGTGTCCCTACAATCATCTTAATTCAAGACTACTAAAGGATAAAATGCTGTCCAAAACACATTAATTGAATAACCGTCTATGTACTATATTAGACACCTCTGTTCCTATCATGAAGCAGTGAAGAATATAGAATAGTGCAAGGTTTTAGTCATGGCAGAGAAGGCTTAAGCTCTCCTTTTGGCTTGTCAGAGGAATGACATCAGGATCAATCAGCAATGTCCATCCTGGCACAGGACAGCGATCAGCAATACGAATCAAATCTGATCTCAGCCCCTGTTTAAAGGGCTAGTTTCATTTGTACGTGGAAGCAATGGTAGGATCTCTCTGTATTGCTATCCTTATCTCAACTAGCAAAAATGCTTTGCCTTCCTTATTATTGCTTATGTTTTCTTTCAACAAAATTAGAGAAAAGGGCAGAACAGATTCTGCCTGGAAGCAAGGGCGGGGGAGAGACAGGGGGCTGGGAATGGGGGGAGAAATGAACCAAACAACATATGCTGCATATGTGAATAAACGAATTAAAAAAAGAAATAAAAAAAATAGAAGGGCTGGTTTATAAGTACAAGATGATGGAGATAGCTGACATGTCTGCAAAGAAATTTCATTGTTGTGACATTTTTTTCTTGTACCAGTCATATGTAGTCCCTTTAAAATTTATTTACAAAATGAGGACTATAGAATATATCCAATCTCAGTTTTTTAAGTTTATAGTTCCTCTATGGTTGACTATTTTTTTACATATATATATTTACATATATATACTTATATATATATATTTTTTTTTCTCCTTGTGATGAGCTTAAACATTTTTTTAATCTATTTTTGGCTAATTCAAGTCAACTGTCATCTCATTATCTTCTTTTCTTTGTTTCTTATTTATTTATTTATTTATTTTGTGTGTGTGGTACTGGGGTTTAAACTTAGAGCTCCACACTTGCTCAGCAGGTGCTTTACCACTTGAGCCAGGTGTGCACTCCTTTCTGCTTCAGTTATTTTTGAACAGGGTGTTGAGTCTTTGCCCAGGCTGGCCCGACCACAATCCTCCCATTTAGATTTCCAGCACAGCTGGGATGAGCAGCATGCACCACCATGCCCAACTCACTGGTTGAAATGCAGTCTTGCTAACTTTATGCCTTGGCTAGCCTGAAACCAAGATCCTTCCAATCTCTGCTTCCCAAGTAGCTAGGATTGCAGGCCTGAGCCGCCTGGCCTTTTCATTTCTTTATTGGATAATGAATCCAATAGTTTTTCAGTTAGGCTTTCAGTTCCTCTTATTTGTTTCCATGACTTTTGCTACCTAAAAATTAGGATTTGGTGGACTGAGGGACTGGCTCAAGCAGTTGAGCAGCCACCTAGCAACTGTGAAGCCCTGAATTCAAACAGTACCACCAAAAAAAGAAAAAGAAAATTAGGATTTTTTTTTTCCCCAAGGACTGGAAAAATTAATGTTGTTTGAATATTCATCATAACCAAAACAAAAATTAGGATTTTAGAAACAAACAAACAACTTTAGAGTGTTAGGAATTGCCTGGAGGTTAAGAACACTTGAGTGTGTAACCAATGTATTACCCATAGATAGTGATTAAAATATAATGTAACTTCCCATCCATCATTCTTCCCATTTTATTCAGTAGGTACTATCTATTCAATACTGTGTATAAAAGTGCCCAAAATTCCATGACCTTTCTGCTCAGTTTTAATTGATGGTCTAATAGTCACAGTCATATTTTTAATATTAAAAATGTCTCATCCCCTACAATAATGAAAGCCAGCAATTTGCCCAAGTGCCCCTTCCTTCCTGTCAGCTTTAGATTGCATTTCTCCTTTCTCCCTGCTGTTTGTTTCTCTACCAGAGTCAAAGCCAAACAGAGATCAGAGCCAGAACAGGTCTGACTCCGGAGGGACTGGCCCCCTAGGGAGTAAGGGTCTTGGGAACTATTAAAGCAGACACTCTCTAGAGAGCTCCATGTCCTGCAGTGACTGCCAAAGACTTTCCCTTTGGCCTCTTTCTGTGGAATTTCCTCTCCCTCCAGGTGGCCCTACTTGGTGGGTCCCAGGACTGAGATACCCACATGGAATCTACCAAAACACTTCACAAATCCTCATCCTAATAAATCAGGATTGTGCAATCCCCTTACAGTGGTCTTTCTGGTTTTGCCATCAAAAAGTAAGTCAGTCTTGTCACATCTGCTAGACTCCCCAGGGAAGGCGAAACCCAAAGTCAGATTTAGCTGTTGAGATCCCCCAACTACAGGGAACACATTTTAAGTTCTCCCAAACAGGGAAGAAAGCAACACCTCACCCAGCCCCCAGAGCAAGGTGAAGAATTCCTGTAGCAGTCTGAGTATGGTGATACCTGTCTGTAATCCCAGTATTCAAGAGGCAGAAGGCAAGGTTGAGTCCCAGGCCAATCTGGGATACATAACAGTAAGAAAGGAAGGAAGGAAGAAGGGAGGGAGGGAAGAAAAGGAGAGCCAGGCACCAGTGGCTCACACCTGTAATCCTAGCTACTCAGGGGGCAGAGATCAGGAGGATTGAGGTTCAAAGCCAGCCCGAGAAAATGATTTGCAATACCCTCTAGAAAAATCCTATCACAAAAAAGGGCTAGTGAAGTGGCTCAATGTGTAGACCCTGAGTTCAAGCCCCAGTACTGCAAAAAAAAAAAAAGAATCACAGTAGCTCTGTCAAAGAACTCACCAGGCCTCCTCTCTCGCCCCTTTGTGTATCCTTGAACTCATATAGGGTCTGGAGTCATAGAGTGAGAGAGACACATTGCCTTTTTTTTTTTTTTTTTTTTGGCTATTTGTCATTATCACCACAACCAAAAAAGTTAGGCTGAGGTAAAGTCAAGGTGTGTTGCTTTCATTAGCATTTTTCTCTTTGTTACAATGCTCAGGTTAACACAACAAATGATGCCAGTGCCTCCTTCTGTCTCCCAGGGTGATCTGGAGCTTACTGATCCTGGGGATTATTTTCTGGCTGATCCTTGACACTGCCAAATTGGGTAAACAGCAGTTGGTGTCCTTCGGTGGGCTTGTAATGTTCCTTATCCTGTCATTTCTGTTTTCCAAGCACCCAACCAGAGTAAGTATGAAACTGATTGGTTTTGGGGGGAGGGGAATTTTTTTTTTTTTTGCTTCCAGGAGTAAATAGTTCAAAATAATAACTGAAATAATTTAACTCTTCAATATTTTTCTTACTTTGCTGTTATTATTCAAGGTGGCGAGAGTGCCCTTCTTCTGGAACTTTCAAAAGTATTATCTGTTACTATCTCATGTTCCTGTCTCAGTAATTCCCAGTTACACAATCAGTGAAACCTTCTTCCCCTGACAAATTCAGTTTCTACTTGTGTACCCCTGCCCATCAAACACATATAGAAAAAAACTCATTCATTTTGACCCAGATTTTCCCAGACTGTAAGTTACCTATTACAGTATTCTACATTCAATCCTGAGGTTTATCAAAGTTCCATTTACAATTGGGCTTTTGGTCTCAAACTTTGTCCTTACACAGCTTTTTCCCATTGAACTCAATTCTCATCTTTGTTCTATAACCCATGAAATGGACAGGAACTCTGAAATCTAGCAGCTCTTACACATGAGTCACAATGGCCAGCTCTGGAAGACTTTTCTGGCTAAAAGGTTGACCCAAAGAAAAAGCATTAATCAGAGACCAAGTTCATCTCATATGATCCAAATGATTTGGCCTGTGCAGGTGAACATCTCCATTTCCTGTGCCTTCGATACCATTCAGGCCATTTATTTCTGCAGTGAAAATGAACTCAAATGAGTATCCATTTCTAGAGTTCATCCTGGGTCTGCATTCAAGATCACTGACTCCTTCTGTAGTGAAACAAGAGCCCTTCACCCAGGAAGAATTTCATTTAATTCACTTATATGTTGTTAAATCAACAAGCCTTGAACACAAAGAAGTCATATTCTGCCTTTCCATTTTAACTGGGAGAAATAATTTTTTATACTTACATAATGTGCAATATATATATATATTACAGTATGACTGGGACAGCCAGGGCCTTCCTCCTCTAGCGATGCTTCTTAGTTTACTGTCTGTGTCTAAGTTATTTATCATGACTTAGTAGTTACATACTTTCCCAAGACTGAAGGTTTCCACTCAGATTTAGGAAAAGTGAATGCAATCTTGAGTTTTTTAAGGTATGGTTCCATCAAAAAATTCTCTGCTGTGGCTGTTTGGACTTCCTGAAGGCCAGTCACAGGCCACCTTGGAAAATGCCTACAAGGAAGCAGTGGCCTCTTGGACATCTGGGTGTGTTGCTCTTGTTAGCACTTTTTGTTTGTTAGTTTAGGCCTCATTGCACTTATTGCTTATGTTAGCACAATAAGGGATGATCTTCATCTTTTTGCATAGGTTTACTGGAGACCTGTCTTTTGGGGAATTGGATTGCAGTTTCTTCTTGGGCTCTTAATTCTAAGAACTAAGCCTGGATTTATTGCTTTTGATTGGTTGGGCAAACAAGTTCAGGTAAGTGGCTCAAAAGAATACTTTGCTTTTATAGCACTTTTAACATTTGGATGTAATCCTCAAAACATGTCAGAAATAGTTTAATTTGTTTGCAGTGTTTGACCTCAGTTTTAATTCCATAGCATGAATTAGACAAATACCTGTTGATGTCAAATATGTAGTCTGTCTAGTTTATTAATATTATTGCTACCCTTGACCTGTATCCTCTACTTCAGCACCACCCTACCCCTTTTACCCCATTATCCTGCCCTAGGGGCACCAGAATTCTAAGAAATTGGCTTCATTTACATCCAGTAGTAACTGGTGCTACCCATGTACCAGTTATGGCTTGCTAGAGCAAATTGCCACACTCGGCTCATCCCTTTGGCATCCTGGAGTAAGAGAGAATGTCAGAAATAACAGGAAATTTGTATGCAGGTATGATTTAAAAATATGCTTCCATGCCCATTGGATGGGCAAATCAGAAAATATTAACTTTCCAAGTCTATCTAGAAGTTTGCAGGGTCCTCATCCTCTGCAGAGCCTAATGTCCCTGGGCTTATGATGTCACTTCACTAGTTATAATGAACTCTTTCTTTCTTAACCTCAGACTTTTCTGGAGTACACTGATGCTGGTGCTGTATTTGTCTTTGGTGAGAAATACACAGACCACTTCTTTGCATTTAAGGTAAATCCAGACCCCTTTTCTATGTAGTCTCTGCCTTTTCTAGCTTCTCAGTGTTTGTAGATAAGCAGACCGGCCCAAAACCAGGTGCATACTGCTGGGTGTGTTACAGGTTTGTAACACATCACTGTCCTTTTTCACTTATAATATTATCTGAACTCAGTGTACTGTGTTGCTCCTGTATAGCCTTAAGGGAAGCATCTAGAGGTCAGAAACATTCAAATATTTGGTGGGAGGGGGGTTTGTAGTATTGCCTAAAATCCTATGGGGTAATAGTATTTGGGACTTCAGGGAAAAGAACAATGTATACCTGGAAATGCGCAGGCATGAGGCCCCCAATAGCGTCCACGTACAACGTCAGCAACAACTCTACATTCAGAAAAGTCTTCCATCCCAGGATAACTGGGACAGCCAGTCAACCACCTCAGCCTCTGCTCTTCTACAGCCATCCCTACACTGACCCTTTCTCATCTCTCCTTCAGCACAGTAGTCATTGCCTGGTTAGGCCTTCCCCTAATCAGTTACAGAGGAGAGGCAACCTGGTTCCTGTCCAGACACAGTTCCCTCTCAGGGCTCCCACAAACCCCAGAAAGTTCCCCTCATCTGGGATGCCCCTACAAATATGTGTCTGAGTCAGAAAGTTGCATTTGACTTTTACTCCAGCTTTCTTTTTTTGTGGTGTTTTAGCTTCTCCATTTCTAAATTGTTTTCTCCCTTCCAGACTCCAAATTACCCTGGCTTCAGTTAGGCCAACTTTTATGCTAGATATTCTTATATATTTTTTATTTTTAATGACACACAATAATCTTCCATAGTCTTGGGGGTATAGTGTATAATACAGTATATAATGTATAATAATCCTATCAGGGTCTGAATCTTTTCTAACACTATTGATCTGATGCTTTGGTGCTGAGATAACTAAGCCATATCTGAAAGGTCAACTCACACAGAGTGATACAGAAATATGCTCATATTGTGAATTGAATTCAGAATTGGAAAAGAAAAAACAAAGTCACAAAGGAGTAACTTGCTACCGAGACTACAGGAGCATCTTCAGACCTTGTCATCTCCCCCACCCCCCAGCAGTGGCCTCTATTCTTTTCTACCAATGCTGAAGCCCTGGAAAAGCACCTGGAACTCCTTCCTGCTTCAGGAAAGCTCTGTCTACCCATTAAAGCTAATAAAAGACTTGTAGTGAGCAAGCTCTGACTACTGGCACAAAATGTCTTTTAATATAAATTATTAATAGAGTTTTCTAAATCAGATCCTGTACAAATTGTCCCTGGTCATTCAGTGCCTCTGGTGCACCTTGTCTCTGGCCATTTAGCTGGAGAACAGTGGGGAAGGGTAAAGTAGGGTGAGGCTGAGCAGAGACCCAGCCCCCAGTTCTGTGAGGTCTGTGCAGGGTGGACATTGTTCCCTGTAGAAACACAGGCTGCACTGAAGGCTCCCAAAGAGCACCAGAAAACAGGATCTAGGAAAACACAATACTTTAACACAGAGCTAAGCTAGTCTCCAAAATGTAATTTTTTTAGTGATTCAAAAATCTATAGGTAAAAGAATTCTTATTTTCAAATTCACTCTGTAGAAGTATTATGTGCAAGCACCAGCCTGCTTTATCTGACCTTCAGAGATACTGTACATAAGGATCTGAGGTGGCTTACAATTAATTGTGACCCAGGTTACTCTGCCAATTAGTGGTGAAGCCCATGTCTTTTTAATATCAAAACAATAAGAATATTTGTCAATGGACTTCAAATTGTCAATCTAGTTGTTATAAATTTTCCCAAAACTGCATTCTTTCTCTTAGTAAGAAGCTCATGACAGAAGACGGAAATGTCAAGTTTCCTATGAAATATATTTGTCTTAGTCTGTTTTCTGTTATTATAACAAAATACCTGAGACTGGGTAATTTATAAAGAACAGAAGCTTATGTAGCTCACAGTTCTGAAGCTAGGAAGTCCATTATCAAAGTGCCAATATTGGTGAGGGCCTCTTTCTGCATCATAACATGGTGGAGAGCATCACATGGTGAGGCAGAGAAAGTGTGCTAGCTCAGTCCCTCTTCCTCTCTTCCTCATATAGAGGCTGAGGATGTTGCTCAATCCTCAAGCACTTGCTAGGAACGTGCTCTAGCATGGATGGAGCCCTGGGTTTAAGCCCTAGAACCACAAAAAATAAAATATGCCAATACTGCCATCCTAGGGACCCACCCATCTAATCCTAAAATTTCCCAAAGACCCCAACATTAACATGAACTTGGGGGTTAAGTTTTCACCATGTTTAGGGCACACACTCAAACCATTGCAATACTCAAGCCTGTCCAGAAGCAATTAGAATAAGAGACTGTAGAAAAGGATAATGCCGATAAAAGTGTTGTTTAATTCAAGAGGCATTTCTGTGTTGTGTGATATTTCTGGTGGAGAAAAGGAGGCAGAGAGGAGACCTAGTGGGAGACTTGCAGTACCACTGGATTCAACACTGACCTGTGGTCACTTTTGTCCTCTTACCCTACCCACAGGTCCTGCCAATCGTGGTTTTCTTCAGCACCGTGATGTCCATGCTCTACTACCTAGGACTGATGCAATGGATCATCAAGAAGGTACTGCAGTGGGAGGGACTGAGTGGCAGGTGTGGAGCTGATTGTTTCAGGTACAAAGTCTTAAATGCCTTGTATCCAGGCATTTCAGAATGCCTTTCTCTTCCTACAAAGAATCACTTCCATCACCATCCAAGTTACATTCAAACCCCAAAATTCTGCATGTATCCGCATAGGGAATCTTATCTCAGGGACTTATAATAGGACTTGGACTTGTAACTCACCAGAGCAGCTACTTCTTTAGCTAAGGAACTGAAGTCAGATACCAGGGGAAGGCAGCATCAGTCCTTCCTTGTGGCTGCCCACCTTGTCTTACACAGTCACTGTTTATCTTCAGGAAGTGAACAAAGTAGGTGCTCTGAGTCTTGGAGTTGCTAGAGAAATCAAAGCAAGAAGTTGCTTTTTGTCCTGGAGGGAGTTTTATAAGCACATGATTTTTTTAAAAAGGAAGCATTTACTGGGTATTGTGCACCCATGCAGTCCCAGCAACTCAGAAGACAGAGGCAGGAAAATCACGAGGCAGAGGCAGGAGAATCATGAGTTAGAGGCTGCCCAGGCAAAGTTAGCAAGACCATTTCTTAAAATCAAAAGGGTTCAAGTGGTAGAGCACTTGCCTAATAAGGTAAGTCCCTGGATTCAATCCTCAGTATTGGGAGGAAAAAGGGGAACAGTTAATCTCATTCTTGCTGACCAAGCAAATGAATACTACCTCGAGTTAGATCAGGAAACAAGGACATTTGTAAGCTACTTTGGATGCTCATGAGAGCAAAGAGGTGCAAACAGAACTTGGGGGACAGCTACAACTCCCCTTTGATCCTATAAATAAATCATTGTATACACAGAAAGAGAAGAAAAGGTAGGGGAGAGAGAAAAACAATGCAGCAGAATTCAAAATTACAGCAAGAGGTCTGGGGCTCACAATTTTCTGATTGTTGATTTTAACATCTAGAATTACTGCACGCATGTCTAAGCAAAAAGAAAAGAGAGAGAATGCAACAGGAAATCTACATCCTGAAGTGGACTCTGGTTGAAAGGTGTGGTAGTCAGCTTTACATTGCTGTGACAGATATCTGCAATAATCAACTTATCAAGCTGAAAGGCTTGTTTTGGCTCACAGTTTTAGTGGTTTCAGTCCACAGTCCATTCACCCTGTTGTTTTTGGGTGTGGTAAGGCAGCACATCATGGCAGGCTGAGTGTGGTGAAACAAAGCCATTCCCCTGATGTCCAGGATGTGAAAAGAAGGTTCCACAATCCCCATTGAGGACACACCCTCTCCCACTAGGCTCCACCTCTCAAAGTTTCCACCATAGCACTATGATAGCACTATGTGGTGACAGCCACACCTTTAACACATGGGCCTTGAGGGACATTCCAGTTCCAAACTATTGCAAAAGATTAATTCAAAAATTGGAACCCATGAACCATATTCATTAGAATGAAGTACAAAAATCACACTTCAACTGTGTCCCAGTATTTTTTAGTTGTCTGACTTTTGACAAAACAACTGTTCTTTCTGAGCCTCGACTTTCTCACCCATAAAATGGACTTATTATAAAACTCATATCACATAATCAAAATTAAATGCATTACCCAGATCAAGGGTACAACAGTGCCTGGAATGCAGAAAAGCCTCCCATGAATGTTAGCAACTATCATTTATTACTTTCATATAAGATACCTATAGAAACTCATTTGTATATTGTTCAAAAATATATACAATGACCCAGAGTTACCACTCAAACAAGAGAATTTAACTGGCATGTTCTATGAGCTAAATGAGTTACATTTAGCACTGTCACTAACCTGCCAACAATTGGTGCAAGGCCTCCATGTTTTACTGTATTTAAAAGATTTTTATGCCTACTTTGATGTTTTTCTTAATATACGAATAGTTTTTCCCTGACCTTTCTTCCTTTAGGTCGGATGGGCAATGTTCGTTACTATGGGTTCATCTCCTATTGAGTCTGTAGTTGCTGCTGGCAATATATTTGTTGGACAGGTAAGTTGAAATATCAAAAAACAAAAGAAAAGCACCTGCTGAAATGGACAGCCTCCTTCCAAAACACAGAATAAAGAAATATTGGGGCATTATCATTTCTTTCAGTGTGGAGAGAAGGGTATAAAATAAGGAACCCCTAGTACTGGCAATGTCCAGATTCCAGAGAGAGAGAAAGAGAGAAATCCCTTCCAAAAGTCTGGGTACGCTAGTGTAGAGTTGGGTTCTTGAACATTTATGGAGAGGAGAGTTAGTCATTTTATTAAAGCATAGGACATCTCATGTACAAATTCTCAGCAAATCTTTTCTGGGTTTATTGAATTATTGTGGTCTCTGGTCAATCCTCAGAGGCCAGTAGCTCTTCACTGAATCAATTTCACTATCTTGAAGCTGTAAACAGGAAGCAGGCAGCCTCTGACCTATACTGCAATGCCTATGGCAATGAAGGAGACAAGGAAAGGCTTCCCACCAACACACATTCAGCTGTATGCACCGCTCATTCTCAGATTGTCTGAACTGCCCAGTGGTCTGTCTGCTGAGCCTGAAGAAAATGTTTTGAGGTTTTCCTTCTCATCCAAGATAAGCTTTTAAGCTCCACTTTTCACTTCCCTGACATGAATAAATATTCTTTTGCCGGAAGTACATTTAAACAAAGAAATGTGATGCCAGGGGATGTCCCTCAAAATGGCAGCATTCCTAAGGGGTGGATAAGTAGGAAATGGTAATGAGGTACTCATCACTCGGGATACACAGCTTCAGGGAGAATAGAATCACACGCCAAAGAAGCCAAGTGGGAATACTCACTAGCACCACCGCCCAAAGGAATTGGACTTGAAACAAAAATCAACTCACCCAGAAAAACATCTGGCCCCAAATCCCAGACTTACAATTGCTCCAGGCAGGCTGAGCCTTCCTGTTAAGCCTGGCTCGCTAGCTTGGAGCTGTCTTTAGTGATATGTGGGAGGGTACACTTCCTTCCATAGGAGTTGAAATTATAATAATTATAGTCATAAAATCTCTTGGGACTAATTAGGGCACCGTCTTGAGTTGATTACTAGTACCTGTGGGGTAAGAGGGCTCACATACTGCGTTCCTATTTAGTCTATAAATTGAGGCACAACCATTCAATCTTATGGAACAATTAGAAATAATGAGGAGAAAATTGTAAAATTGCACACATGCTTCTGTGGTGCTCAAATTGATACTTAATATGCTAAAAGTACTGCTATTATTGATGGAGAGCCCACACTGCAGGCTGCCTGTCCTCCTTAATGAGATTCAAGCCTGTCCAGTTCCTTTTCATGCATCAGACAAGGGTCTCTGATTCTCAATTATGAAAGGACCTGCGGGCACCTGTTCTTGTTATTGATGGTTTTGTGTGTGTGTGTGTGTGTGTGTGTGTACTGAGGTGTCTCTGTTTCTCTAAGGAAACAGGCTGAGATTTTGTTCAAGATGAACATGGTAGTTTAGAAATCCCTAGTGCCCAAGGCCAGGCTACTGGGCAGAGTGACTTGATCAACCCTGAGAAAAGTACACTGCATCCGTCCTCAGAGCGTTCAGTGCCAGCCTGGGTGGAGGCACTGTAGGATGAGCCTCACCAATTGCAAGATTTACCCATGACTATATATTCGCACTGACCTAGAGTTTAAATGACCCAGATGTCAATGCTGTAAGTTCTCAAATTTCAGCCTGCATCAGATCACCTGAAAGCTTGTTAAAATACAGATTGCTAACCCTACCTGTTTCTGATTGGTAAATTGTAGAATTTGCATTTCTAAAGAGCTCCCACGTGGTCTGATGGAGCCTTATGATAAATCACCCTAAAACTCTGCTTTAGGATAAATCACCCGAAACACTGTTTTAGAGAATGTGTTGTTGAGTAGATTAGCACAATCCCCTAAAATCACCCTTCTCCATCCCCAGACGGAGTCTCCACTACTGGTTCGACCATATTTACCACATGTCACCAAGTCGGAACTCCATGCCATCATGACAGCTGGCTTTGCAACAATTGCTGGAAGTGTCTTGGGTGCATACATTTCTTTTGGGGTAAGAATGTTTTGGAATTAAGTTATACCAAATTAACCTCTTCTTTTGTTGCTATTTCTCTTTTGTTTCTAATTTTTTGTTTCCCATTGCTGGTGGAAAAGGAGGCCACAAGAGTGACCCTTTTGCCAGGCACTGGTGGCTTACGCCTGCAATCCTAGCTACTCAGGAAGCAGAAATCAAGAGAATCATGGTTCAAAACCAGCCTGGGCAAATAGTTCAAGAGACCCTATCTTGAAAATACCCAACATGAAAAAAGGGTTGGTGGAGTGGCTCAAGTGGTAGGGCACCTGCCTAGCAAGCGTGAGGCCATGCGTTTAAACCCTAGTGCAGCCAAAAAAGTCTCCCTTTTGCAGCGTGGCAAAAGTTGCCCACTCACAGTTGTTTTATCATTTGAACATAGTGACCCCAAGGAATTTGGGACTTCACTTTCATTTTCCTGCTACCGAAATGTGAATTATATCCCACCACACAAAAGTAAAATTGTAGGTCTGAAATTTTTCACGTGCGAAGAAAAACAAAACTATTACTGATATTAATAAAGGTGATCAAAAGCCAGGGCTAGCAAACTATGGCCCACAAGCCAAATCCAGATTAGCCTTTGTTTCTGTTAAGGTTTTATTAGAAATTAGCTACTTTCATTTGTCTTCAGTGGCCAGCAAAGACAAATCTAGTGGTGGCCAGCAAAATCAAAATTATTTGCTCTCTGGCCCTTTATAGAAAAGATTATGGGCAATTAATCTGAAGCAGTGATTCTCAAACCTACTGCACCTGGGAGTTCTTAAAGCCCTAATTTCCAGACCCATATGCCTAACAAATTAAATCAGAATTTCTTGGAATGAGATTCAGCCAGCAGTATTTTTAAAAACGTCTTTTCTTTTTTAGTAGCCTGGGGTTTGAACTCAGGGCTTTTCTCTTACAAAGCAAGTGCTCTACTGCTTGAGCCACATCTCCAGTCCATTTTGCTCTGGTTCTTTTGGAGACGGGGTCTTGTGAATTATTTGCCTGTTTTGGCCTCGAATAGTCCCAAGTAGCTAGGATTATAGGCATGAACCACCAATGCCCAGCTTAAAAACTTCTCAGCTTCCAATGTAGAATGAAGTTTGAGAACTGGTGGTCTGCCCTGTAGGGCTGGGGAATGCTGTGAATGATGTGTCTGTCCCCAGGTATACAGTTTACTAGTGCAGGATTGATACAGTCCCCAGTGGAGAAATTTAATAACACAGTCAACTCTGTGTGAATCAGGTCTCTAGGATTTCTTTCTTTCTTTCTTTCCTTTCTTTTCTTTCTTTTCTTAGTACTGGGGCTTGAACTCAGGGCCTACACCTTGAGCCACTCCACCAGCCTTTTTATGTGATGGATTTTTCTCAAGATAGGGTCTCATAAACTACTTGCCTCTGGCTGGCTTCGAATCACAATCCTCCTGATCTCTGCCTCCTGAGTAGCTAGGATTATAGATATGAGCCACCAGCACCTGGCTAGGATTTCTTACAAGACAATTGAACTTCACTGGGGTCTCCATACAGACCTGGGAGAGCCAGTTCCTAGGAAGAGGGAAGAAGAAGTAAAGCTACCTTAGGAATAGCAGAGTGAGTGAGTGATTCCCAGATAACTCACGGTCCCCACTGTAAGACTGCTGCCTTCAGAAATGTGCTAGGTGTTATGGGATTGGGAGGGAGGCACTGATTCTGGAATTCTGAAAATGTAGGGAAGATAATCCAGAAATAATTTGGGGGAAGGGGGAGGAGAGGCAAGGCACAGACCAACAACAGACTTGCAGTGGGGAAAATAGAAATAACATCCAGATCAAAAAGACTCTGCATGAATGAATATTATGTAAAGGCACAAAGAATTTCAGGAACGCAAAAGACAGGTAGAGAGGGATTATCTGTGCCTGCCTGTAGGTCAGAAGTCCTCTCCATGCCCATTCCAGCCCAGGTGTCCCCTATCTGAACTGATGATGTAATGAAACAGCAGCTTCAGAGACAGTTGAGTATTCCAGAAGACAGCAGAGAGGTTGAGGAGTCTTCTTTGAAAGTTCTTACAGTGCAGAATTAATTCTCTTCTGAAGTGATCAGGTTATGGTTTTGTGCTTTTCTCCAAGGCTGAGGCCAGTTGACAGGAATTCCTCCCTATCCTTTTGCTCTCAGGTGATGCCATGACAGCTCACTGAGAAAAGCTGACCTTCCAAACCTCCAAGGAAACATTGCTCTCTGGCACAGATTCAACTCCTGCCCCATCTCTTTCCTGTGAGGCTTTTGGACCATTTCTCTGGGCACAAGAGAAAAAAAAGCTAAGCCTGTTTGCCTTCCTCTGAAACTGCAGGTGTCATCGACCCACTTGCTAACGGCCTCAGTCATGTCAGCACCTGCATCACTAGCTGTTGCCAAACTCCTGTGGCCTGAGACAGAGAAACCCAAAATAACGCTCAAGAATGCCATGAAAATGGAAAGTGGGTAAGTGGTTCACAGTGCTTAGTTTGTGACTACACAAGCTGGGGCAGTGAATCCAAGTTCAAAGCACAGAAAAAACTGATAACAAGAAATCACAGTGAATTATGATATTATGATATCATCAATTTGAATTATAATGATTGAATTGAATTCATAATCAAATTATGAATTATGATATTGTTAATTTCCCAGACTCTTAGACCTTACCAAACAACCTTGTTTCAACACTCAGGGACAGCCTTTCATGTAGACTCACACGCTTCCTTACCTGTTCCCTGTAAAGTAGTTCACTGTACGTACAGCATAGTGTTCACTGAGCCTTGGATTGAGACTGTTAGAATTTTGTCTCAAAAAATAAGAAACTTGCCTCATTTTCTTTTCCTTTGAAAAAGAAGGAAAAAGGGGGAAGGGCTGGGATTTAAGATGTGTAAAATATTTCATTAACTTGCATAATTCATCTGTTAACATGTGTCTGAGATTCCTCCCTCAATTGCATGGAAATAAAGTCATCCTGAGTAAAAAAGCAAGTTACCAAAAAATACAAATCAAGGTTAAGCATCCCTAACCCAGAAATGTAAAATCCAAAATGTTCCAAAATCCAAAACTTTTTGAGTGCTGACACGGTGCCACAAGTGGAAAATTCCATGCCATTAAACTTTATCTCATGCACAAAATTATTTAAAATATTATATAAAATTACTTTCAAGCCATGTATATAAAGTATATATGAAATACAAGTTAAGTTCATGTTTAGACTTGATCTCACCCCCAAGATAGCTTGTTATGTATATGCAAATATTCCAGAACTGAAATCTGAAACTTGTCGCAAGCATTTCAGATAAAATATATTCAACCTGTAGATCCACTTATAAAGTCAGCAGCCATGCAAATTTTTTTAGTTTTAATATTTTTGGCAGTAATAGCATTTGAACTCAGGGCCTCAGGCTTGCTTGGCAGGCACTCTACCACTTGAGACACTCCGATAGCCCTTTTTTGTGTTGTATGTTTTCAAGACAGGGTCTCAAACTATTTGCCCAGGCTGGCCTCAAACCACTGTTTTCCCTATCCCAGTCTCCCAAGTAACTAGGATTACACGTGTGAGCCACCGGCCACATTCTGTTTCTTAAATGAAGTAAAGGCCTTCCTTAAGTTGTTAGTTTTTTGTTGCTATTGTTGTTTTTTGGTTTTGGGGGTTTTTTTAGTGGCACTGGGTTTGAACTCAGGGCCACATGCATGCTAGGCAGGCGCTGTACTGTTTGAGCCACTCCACCAGCCCAAGTTGTTAGTTTTTATGCCATGAATATTTTAGATTCTCTGATAGCTAATTTTAATAAATAATTTTAAACCTATATTATTTTATCATTTCCCAATTTTGATTTTAAAAGTACATTTGGGGCTGGGCATGTAGCTCAGAGGTTGGGTGAGGCTTAGCATTCATGAGGCCCTAGTTTCAATCTCTAGGGCCACCAAAAACATCCAAAGAGATAATATAACAGATCCCACATTCTCATTACCTATATTCAGCAATTAGCCCCGTGATGATTTTTGGGATCTGGTGAGCATTTTGACCAAGGCACAGGTTGAGGGCTGGCCTTTCACCCAAGCAGCTCTGATTATGCCATTTCTTCCTCTGTGACACCACCCATCAACACTCCTGATAATTCTAGAATTGCTATTTTTTGCTAAAGTGATTCAAGGAATCTCCTAGAAGCTGCAACACAGGGAGCGTCTTCATCCATCCCTCTGGTGGCCAACATCGCTGCGAATCTGATTGCCTTCCTGGCCCTCTTGTCATTTCTGAATTCGGCCCTGTCCTGGTTTGGAAGCATGCTTGACTTCCCACAGCTGAGTTTTGAGGTATAATTCCACCATACTTCCACCCTCTGTTTTATTTCTGCCTATCTTTGTTTAAAAATTAGTTTTTGGACAGCCTTCCCTAACTACCTGTGGCATACTCTTAGCCACTCTAGGAGTGTCTCTGGTAGTCCCCATCTGTCTGCACCCCAGCTTTTCTATCTTCCTCCAAACAGTCATTCTCTCCTGACCCTTTCTTGAAGAATCCAGGTCACTTCAAATGACCCAATTCCAGCTTTGACTCCTCGATAAGTCTGTTCTCTGTTGCTATAATAGAACACCTGACTGGGTAATTTATAAAGAAGCTTATTTAGGTCACAGTTCTGAAGACTGGAAAGCCAATGTCAGGTGGCTGCCTCTGCCCAAACTTTGGTGTAGGCAATGTGCTGCTCCTTGCATCGGCATGGTATGGTAGAAAAGCAGAAAGGTCAAGCAGACACATGCAAAGGGAGTGAAGAAAGACAGAGGAGCTGGTTCACATTATAACAACCTGCTCTCTCAAGTACTAAACCATTCCAGGGAGAACTGATGCAGCCTTACAAGAAAGCTGTTAATCCACCATAAGGCCCCATCACCTCTCAATTTGGCCAATTACATTGGCAGCTAAGGCTCAACCAACAAACAGGAGTTTGGGTGAGTAAAAACCAAACCATAGCAACACCTGATAGATAAAAATGTGCAACTGAATGTGAGAGGAATTTTTTTGCCTTGAGGAGACAGAGGTGGCAGGAACCATCTTGTCACTGAGGTTGAAGCAGAAGACCTAGAAGAAAACCACTCTTCTAACAAAGTATCTACCTCTGGTTTTGCAGCTCATATGCTCCTACATCTTCATGCCCTTTTCTTTCATGATGGGAGTAGACTGGCAAGACAGCTTTATGGTTGCCAAACTCATAGGTTATAAGACATTCTTCAATGAATTCGTGGCTTATGAGCACCTCTCAAAGTTGATCAATTTGAGAAAAGAGGCTGGACCCAAATTTGTAAATGGTGTGCAGCAGTATATGTCGGTGAGTAAATAGTCTGATTTTTCAGTACATGCCTTCGTGTTATAAGTATGTCTGTTACCCTGTTACTTGTGTCTCTGTGTCAGGCACTATGCCAGTCACTTGAATTATATTAGAACAAAACAATCCAAAAATTCCTGATCTTGTAGAGCTTATAGTGCACATAGCACCTTGTAATTTTTCAGTTACATTGAATTAATGATGTGTGTATGTGGGGGAGGAAGAGGGAAAGAGAGAGAGTGAGAGCGTGCTAATTCATACCACTATGATAATTTACTTTGAAGAACTATAGATACAAAGCTAGAGTCATATGACCTGGGACTAGACTCAATCAGTCAACAAATATTTATCAAATACCTTCTATGGCAACATGGTAGATACTGAGGCTACAGCATTAAACTAGTTAGGAAACCCTCTGTTAGTCAGATTTGTGTTACAGGGACAAAATACCTGACTTAATCAACTTAAAATAAGGAGTTGTTTATCTTGCCTTGTGGTCGCAGAGATTTCAGTCCATGCATGGTCCATTGGTGCTGTAGCTTTTAAGCCTGTGGTAAGGCAGAATATGAAGGTGAGAACATATTGTAGAGAAAGCCTGCTTTCCAAATGGCCACTGAGAAGCAAAGACAGAGGAAGAGTGGGGCTGGGGTCCCAATATCCCCTTCAAGGGCACATCCCCAATGACCTTACTTCCTTTTACTGGCCCCAACCTCCTAAAGGTTGCACCACCTCTGGGGACCAAACCTGTTAGTATATAGGCCTTTTGTGAATATTGAGGAACCAAACTACAGCAGGCCCTAGCCTCATGGAGCTAATAGTCTAGTGATCATGATGAGCTCTGCCTTTCTGCTTAAGGGACTTTTATGAGCTCCGAGAAACTGCCTACGTGCCACATAGCGTCTGGCCATCCTCAAGAGATAGTAAGATACCATTGCTACTGTCCAAGGGGATGAGGGGGTAAAAAGCTCAGATCAAGAGCCTGCAAAGAGCTGTTTTCATCTGCCTGGACTTTGTTGGGATGAGGAAGTTGAGCGAGGCTGTATTTGCTACTGAATCTCCTACTTCTTTCCCCTGAAGAACAGAATTGTCACACAAGGAAACTTAAGGGAAATAACAGACATTTCTGACCACCACCATTACTCATTGAAATACCTACTTGACATTAATATCTCAGGCACGTATTGAGTTTTGCAAGGAAAGGAGAGGAAAAACATGCTGCCTAGGCATGAGACTGCTCATCCCAAACACCACCACCACCACTCCAGCTTCCCAAAGACCAAGCAAGCCAATTTCCTCCCACATATCACACCAGAATAACAGCCTACCCCAGGAGAGTACTGACATATTTTGTGGTCAGGGGCACTTTGACCCACACCTGATGTGAACAGGGACTCTGTGGGGCTCCTGTTTCTCATGCTTATTTTTCAGCTAACCTCAGGGTGGAACTCGGCCAATTGTCTCATTGTTTGGATGCCACTTAAACCGGTTTGTTTCCCTGCCAAAAGTAAACAATAGGCTAAATTAAGTGAAATGTTTTCTATCCCCAACTGTCAGTTGCCAGGAGAAAATAGTTTTGTTAATGAGTAAAGCAAGCTGCCAGTTCTGGCAATACCAAGCAGTCTTGTGAAAAGATTGTTAGGAAGGTGGAGATGAACTGTAGAACTGATTTGGTTTGGGGGTTAGCCCAGCCCAAGGCAGGTACACAGAATCCATGTGGAAACACAAGCCCAATGGCCTTTGCTATTGTTGAGTCGTGATGAAATCAGCATTTGTTACTCCAAATTTCTAATTTCCAATCAACAGAGTGGGGAAGAGTCCCAGTGATTTCTGCTTGCCAACCATGAGTATGGGATGTGTCCCAACATTGCCCTAGAAAATCTGCCACCTGACTGAAGCACACTGCTGACCTGGGTTAGAGCATGTATACAGCACCCACATCCAGACAATAAGCTCTTTGTGACTCCGCCAGTTCCTCTTTCTTAAAGATAATGCTTTGCATGTTTATTTTTCATTTACAAGTAATGATGCATACAGGGGAAATAAGTCTTCCTCCCTATCTCTCTGCCAGCCAGCTTTTCCCCCTCGAGCAGTTGCTGACCTTGCACTTTGCACTCAGTAGCGTCTCAGATACCTTTCCACATCAGCGCCTGTGGCATCACTTTGTGTTGCATAGCTAGCACACAACTCATCTTACTAGTCCCTTGCTGATGAACACTCTTAGCAATGACCATCCTTGCTCATGTATGTAGATCTTCACTCACACACAAAGGAGAGTCATGGGATGTGTTGTTAGTTTCCTAGTGCAGTGCATCTCTTTCCATTGCTTAATCTTCCACATTTGTGGACAAATGCAAAATGGAATCATCCCAGCCTCTTTTGCCTCTTCTGATAAAACCACACATGACTATATCTGTGCATCACCCCATCCCCACCCCCAAATAAGGAAGAGTAAATGCAAGCCCTTTGTGCCATCATTCTGCCCAGAGTCTCTTAATAAGCATGCCTGGTTTTGAAGCCAATTGAACAAAATGAAAAGCACTTAGAAAGGGTAGGGGATGAGGATGAGCTTTTCCAGGAACTGCGGACTGCACAAACACTCGATATTTTTTTTTCTTGCCTGCTGTATGCATGCTGTTTGAAAATATCAACACAGAAGTTCTTAGAACCCATGAGAGAAGAAAGGGCCTTATAATCAGCAAAAAAAAAAAAAAAAAAAACTTGCCTCAACCACTTGATCCTTGAATGTAGGCTTTCAAAAATCAAGATAGCACAAAAAAAACTGCTACTTTTGAACATAGCATTTGCTTGGTTTGTTCTTTGAATCAAATCGTACATGTTTAGGATATTGGAAAAGAAACTTGTCATCCTGGTTGTGTGGGTATTTTGCCAGACTGAGTGTGCCTCTTGCCTTCAACCTGAGGGAGAATGACTAAGCCCTAAGCAGTGCTCAACTGTTGGAACAGAGCTAGTAGGCCACATGCATGCTTTTATAAATTCACCTAACCTGAGAAAGACCTGCTCATTCTCGCACTTCCAAGTGTGCATGTTGACATCCCCACAGAACGATCAGAGCTGACAAAGGCAAGCACATTCCATGGCCAGATTGATACCTGAGAATGAATTTCCTTTTCACTGATACAATGCCTTGATTTCCCTCATGTTCCTACAGAGTCTCAGACAACCAATGATCTTTCTTTCACTGTAGATTACTGTTAGCATTTTGTAGCTGTGGCAAAATATATGTGGTAACTCAGATACTTAAAGGAGGAAAGGTTTCTTTGGTTTCATGGTTTCAGTCCATGGTCACATGGTCCAGTTGCTTTTAGACCTGTGGTGAGGTAGAGCACCATTGGATAAGCACATGGCAGAGGAAAGCTGCCTACCTCATGGCAGCCAGGAAGCAAAAGAGAGCCCCTCCCCCATAGTCCATCAAGCTATGAATCCTTAACTGGATTAATCTAGTCATGAGCTCAAAGTCCTCATGATCTGTTACCTCCCACAGGCCTCTAAACACTGCTGCATTGGGGACCAAGCCTTGACACAGGAGCTTTTGGGGAATGTTTAAGATCGAAACCATGGCAATTACTTTTGCCTGTTTCAGCAAATGGATTCCCTTAGCATTCATGCCGCTGTAAATGTTGTTTTGCTTTTTCTTGCAGAGTAGTACTCTATTTCACAGAGCTCCACAATTTGTTTATCCGTTTTCCTGTTGCAGGACATTCAAGTTGCTTTAAGTGCAGGGCTATTATGAGTAAAGCGGCTAGAAATATTCATGAACAGTCTTTTTGTGAGCATGAGTTTTGTCTCTCCTAGAAAAACTGCTGGGTCATACAGGGAGTGTGCATTAACTTGGTGACAGTGTGCCACACAGCCCAGCCTGTGCCATTTTACATTCCTACCAGCAAGCCCTAAGAGTTCCAGTTGCTTTACATCCTTATCGCCCTTAGTGTTGTCACTTCTTAAATGTTAACCATTTCAGTAAGTGTAGAGTGGTGTCTCATTGTGTTTAATTTGCGTTTCCCTGGCAACTAATGATGTTAATCATCTTTTTGTGTTATTGGGGATCTTGTGCCATTTGCATATCTTTTGTGAAATATTCAAATGTCTTTATCCATCTTCCCTTGGGTGTTTGTCTTCCTATTGAGTTATTTGCAGTTCTTTATATAATTTCAATAAGTCCTTTGTCAGATCAATATAATATGAATATTTTCTGGGACCAATTTTATATCTCCAGCAGCTAGTACTGTGCCTGGCATATTACAGCAGAAGGCCGGGTCATATGGAATATTAGGAGTAATCAATGAGCAAGAAGGACCATTTCTAGATGCCAAGACCACTAATTCCAAATCCACTGTAGAATGTTTCTTAAATCCACACAGCCCCTTTCCACACTCCCTCAAAAAAATGGAAAATGGTAGAAAAAAAAGTCCAAGAAACCATGGGCACTTGATACCATACACTGTATATTTATTTGTCAATATTAATTCTGAAGTCAAAATATGAGGCCCAATTGGGTTTTCAGATTTCTTTCCTTTTTTTTTTTTTTTTTTTTTTTTGGTGGTACTGGGGCTTGAACTCAGGGCCTTGTGATTACCAGACAAGCACACTACCACTTGAACCACAACCCCAGCCTGGGTTTTCAGGTTTCTTAAGCTGGATCAGATCATGTACACATCGGTGCTTTATGCTTGCTTACAGATTCGTTCTGAGACAATTGCCACTTATGCCCTCTGTGGTTTTGCCAATATCGGTTCCCTAGGAATAGTGATCGGCGGACTCAGTAAGTGACAAGAATATTCTTCAACAACAGATGTGGCATACACACACTTTGGATCTCCGTCTTGCTCTGTAAGATTATTCATGTCGAGGGGAAGTGGCTCTTCAACAGTAGTTTCTCTCCCCCCCCATCCCCCGCCCCCCACCAAACCCTAGTGCTCCTATGTGTATCCAGGCTTACCTCAGGAAGAATGTGCTCTCACATACAGCTGCTTCTCAACCCAAGGGTGACACAGAGGTCTCACCTGTATACCAGTGTTAATACATTTACAACAGCCACCTAGGAAAGGATTCTGAGGGCAATGGGAAAATGCTGTGATTTATTATGCTGTCTGCCATGGGCATCAAAGTTGATGGTGACAGGTGAGCTGGAGATATCAGATTGGCTGATCCCTTCTGGCAACTCATTTGCTTTGCCATGCCCTCAATTCTCTGTGAGTCTTTTGGAAGACACTTAGGACTCACTTCTTTTCAACTGACTCGAGACGCCATTGGTGAAGCAGTTGTCAGAGACTCGAAGTAGGCTTTCTAATCGATAGCCTCAACACTAATCTCACGCACCCTCTTCCATGTTTCCCAGCTTCCATCGCTCCTTCCAGAAAGCGTGACATCGCCTCCGGAGCAGTGAGAGCCCTGATTGCGGGGACGACTGCCTGCTTCATGACAGCCTGCATTGCCGGTACTACATCCTGTCCCTTGTGTCCTGGTTCCCACAGGACGACAGCTTTTGGGGAAGTAAGATGTCCAGCCTGCATGTACAGCGTACGCTGCCACAGAAAGCTGAGAGTCAGAGTACTGCTGAGCAGATTGGAAAGTGAAGGCTGTGGAGCAGGGCAGAGAAGCTAAGAACAGAAGGCGAGTTCTGAGACTTCGTTAATTATGAAAACAAATGGTGCTCTGTTCCATTTCCAGGCTTACTCTCCGGCACCCCTGTGGATGTCAACTGCCATCACATTCTAGAGAATGCGTTCAACTCTAGTTCACCTGGCAACACAGCCACAGTATTACCTTGTTGCCAAAGTCTGTTGAACGGGTATTGTATTCTTGATTAAAACTTCTTTATGATCCCTTAGTAATAATCTAATCTGACCCAAAGACCCCATCCACTTAGTTTCACAACTTTATAACTAAATTTATTTTCATATAAGAACTTGCACAGCAATTCTAACAACCTTTCCCTTTGACTTTTCGCTGATAAAACTAGGAACCAAAAACCTAATAGTACTGCTCAAGTATTTAATGTGCCCAGCTGTGCATTAGGCACTTGGTAGGAAATAGTTCACTTCAGCATTGTAATCACCGTGTAAACTGGGCACTGTCAACATTTTTTCGCATTTGATATAATGGGGATGAGGGGACTATGTCCACTGAAGCAAAATTAGTTTCAGCACAATTGAGATGTGAAATCAGGTCTGCCTGCAGCAAAAGTCGACACCCTTAATTACTACTGTCTACTGCCTCCTTTTAAGGGGACTAAGGCTGTCCTGAGCATGTAGGATGGGCTGTGGTAGGTGAGATGCCACCGGTGGCCCATGCCAGTCACCTCCACCCTCTACAGTTTCCAGTCACAAAATCAATATCCTCACCCCAGCTACTCTCCTTAATGTATAAGTGTTTTATAAGGATTAGCTGTTTTATAAGGATTAATTCTATCCCTTTGTTTATTCTGGAGGATAGGGAGGAACCTTTCAGGGAACCCAGAATTTGAGGGCCAGAACTACCTGTGTGGTGCCTGCCTTTAACCCTCCCTAACTAGAATGTGAAGAATGGAAATCAGCTTTCCGTCCTGTGCCATTTTTAATGTGGCATCTTCTATTTACCTACTGTTTCTGCCGTCTAAGACTCAACTAACTGCTTCTTTCTACTTTTCACCAGTACTGTAATCATGGGGCCTGGTGAGGTCATCCCAGGAGGAAACCACAGCCTGTACTCCTTGAAGGGCTGTTGCCAACTGCTGAATCCACCAACACTTAACTGCAGTCAGATCCCTAATATATTTTGAGTTCAGCCACTTCTCTGATGAAACTCTGGATGCAGATGCTGAATTTCCTGCTTTGGAGGAAAAAGAAGAAGCTATTGTCCACAGATTGATAACTTCTTTCATGAAATCAGCTTTAATCACAAGGAAAGAAGAAAAACAAGAGCAAACACTTCAGAGCTACACCATTTTCCTCCACCTCTTCCCTCTTCAACCCATCCTTTTCCACTAAAAACTCCTATGATGTCCCAAAGTGAGGCATTGTCTACAGTCCCAACAATGGTTTCTGACTTCAGATTTTTTTCAAGGCATTTAATGAGAATGCAGGTATAAATTGTCACTCCCAATAGCTGGGCTATGACTCAGCCATGTCCTCCTAGTGCTTAATTTGTCTATAGGTAGTCCAGAGTGATTTTTTGTGTTCATTTGTGTGTTTTTGTTTTGAGACAGTCTCACGATGTAGCCCAGCCTGATCTTAAACTTGACATCCTTCTGCCTTGACCTCTTGAGTGCTGGGCTTCAAGCATGTACCACCATGTCTAGCAAGAGTGGCTTATTTTAAACTCATCTCAGGTGAGGTCACTGCTATGGTGATAAGCTAGGGTGACCTCACTTACCTGCAATACCTTGAACTTGAACCTCACATGAAGGAAAGCTAATCAGCAGCCATCAGCTACCCTCCAGAAGTCCTGCACAAACCAAGAGTCCTTCAGAAAAGCAGTTTGCAAATTTATGTTTCACTCATATTACATGTTTATAGTGGTCAATTTTGGCTGTTGTCCACATTTCAAGGACCCAGGATAAAAAAGCAGCCCTGTGTAGGCTATGCTGGTCTTAAGGATAAGAAAGATGAGACAACATGATGGCTCTTAAAACTTCTGTGGATAGTGACATCTTCACTTCCACTACATTCCATTAACCAAAGCAAGTCCTGTGACAAGCATGATGTCAGTGACCATAGATGAATGTCTTGTCATAGATGAATGTCTTGTCATAGGGAGAGATTGTGAACACCTTATAGAAATAATACTATGCTACAAAGGCACACAATATTTGTGTCTGTCTTCAAGGAGTCCACCTGTGATAGAGCACAATTGCAGTCCTGTCCATGTGCAAATTTGGTCATATTCCTGGCAACAAGACTGGAAAACAACTACCCCTCAGTCAAAAAGCCATATAAAGACCAATTGAAGAAGAAAAATAAGTCCTGACTGAGATCTGAACACCTTCCATTGATTCTTTCATTGACTAGGAAGACATCAGTAACAAACTTGTTTACCAGGTGTCAGTGTCTCAGAAGAAAATGCCAGAGATGTCAGTGGAGTGCTCTTTAATGAAAGGTTCATCGCCATTACTCTTAACAGTATAAAGACCACATTGTGCCATGGGCTGTGGGGGGAACGACATTGATGCCTCTGAGTCAGTGATTCACAAGGAAGAAACACTAAATGTGAAAATGGTTCTGCAATACCTTATGTTTATTTTGTTTCTCTTCTGTTCGTGTACAAAAGTAATTTTTCTTAAAAAATGTGTAAAAGCTTGAGTGTTTTTGTTGGTTTTATTTTGTTTTTTTTTTTTGATGGTGAAAGAGAGAGCTAAAACTCCAAAGATTCTTTATTCTCAAAGTAAATATTTCTAATTAGATAGTCTAGTAGATATTTCTAATTTTTAGGC
Source organism: Castor canadensis (assembly GCF_047511655.1). Lineage (NCBI taxonomy): Eukaryota > Metazoa > Chordata > Mammalia > Rodentia > Castoridae > Castor > Castor canadensis. The sequence goes on from NC_133398.1 coordinate 91,683,127, forward strand.
TGGGCATGATGGCACATGTTTCTAATCCCAGCTACTCGGGAGATGAAGGCAGGAGGAAAGTTCAAGGCCAGCCTGGACAAAGTCAGCAAGACCCTATCTCAAAAAACAAAATACAAAAAAAAAAAAAAAAAGGGCTGTGGGTGTGGCTCAAGTGGTAGAGTGCTTGCCTAGCATGCACAAAGTTCTGGGTTCAATCCCCAATATTGCACAAAAGAAAAAAGATATATTAAAACTTTGATTGTATCAGATTTTCTTGTACCTTTTTGGTTTTTAGTCATTAGGAATGTATATTTGCCTGTCTTTTTTGCTCTGTGACTTTATTATAGCCTATGGTAGTATATCAAGAGTGCCAATTATTCATATTTTGCTTCTCTTTGTCTTCTATAGCTGCTATTTTCTCTCTAATCCTTTTTGACTCTTTGAATTTTTTTATTCCATTTTAACCTAAGAAGCTCTTTGCTGCTTCTAGAGTGTCTGTCTGGCAAACTAATTTTTAAATTCTGTCTTTTGTCATTACTGTTCCTGAATGTTTGTCACTCTTCTCTGAGCTTCTTTGCTTGTTTCAAGGAAAACAATTGCTACCCTATTTATTAAGTTTTCTTTTCAAATAGTAAAAGGGTAATAGCCATTTATAATTTTTAAATGCATATTGTAAAAAATGGAGTAGAAAGGCTGTCCACAGTGGCTCAAACCTGCAATTCTACCTAGAGGCAGACATCGGAAGGACCTCAGTTCCAGGCCAGCCAAGGGAAAAGTTCATAAGACTCCTATCTCAACCAATGGCTACACACAGTGGTTCATGCTGTCATCCCATCTAGCCATGGAAACAAAACTAGGAGAAGCACAGTCCAGGCCAGCCCAGGCATAGAACAAGACCCTACCTCAAAAAAAAAAAAATGTAAAAATGGCTGATGGTTGTGGTGGAGCACCTGCCTAACAAGTTCAAGGCCCTGAGTGTGACCCCCCCCAGTACAGCAAAAAAAGAAAAGAAAAGAAAATGCAAAGATGTATATATAAATATGACTAAACAGCTTTCTCCCCACCCTGTTCACACTGGCTGTCTTGCCAGTCTTACACACCCCATTTTGTTCCTGTTAACTGACCAGCACACTCTCCTTTTTCCTTGCTTGTGTAAACATAGATAATTGGGGACTTTGTTACTGCTACACAAATAGAATAAGTTTATTTACTTATTACCTTCACCTTCCTTCTTTTTAGCTGTAATAGATCGTGGACATTCCTGCAAACCATTATAGTTCTAGCTTTATCCTTCCCTTCTTCCTTGCTTATTATAGGTGTATGCACACATGTGTACAATTCAACATAAAGGAGATAATATATATGCTAGGGGAAGAGGAGAGGTGGACATTTGTTGAAGTTTGATCTTGAATGTTCCCCAAGGGCCCCTGTGTTGAAGGCTTGACCCCCAGCCTGTAGCGAGCTGGGAGGCGGTAGATCTTTTAGGAGATCGGGCCTAGTAGAAGTTAGGTCACTAAGGGTGTGCCCTCAGGGGGGATGTTAGGACAGCCCCTGCTCTTTCTTTCTACTTTTGAGCCAGCACAAAGTGAACACACTCGCATCATGATATACTGTACCACCACAGGCCAAGCCAACAGAGACAAGTGATCACTGACTGAAACGTCTGGAAATTGTACGCCAAAATAAACCTTTCTTCTTTAAAAGCTGATTATCTTTAGTATTTTGTCACTGTAACAAAAAGGTGACTGACAGATTTTTTTCTTTCTACTTCCTTTCCTTCTTTTCATGGTCCCCAATTCCCACGTACACACAACCCAGCTTAAAAAACCTGAGATGTAATCACTGTTCTTTTGTTAATTTCGGTTTCAGGATATATTTTCCAAATACATGCATCTATGTAGAATTGGAATGGCAGTTTGACAAAACTGAGTTTACTGACATTTCTATGCACGCTTCTTTCTATAACAGTCTTTGTGGCTATTTCCTCAATCCCTCAATCCCACTGACAAAACTTAATTCACTCTAGCCCATTTCACATTATGTATATATGTTAAAACATTCCTGTATGAATATACATTCACTGAATATCTGTTTGCAGGTTTGGATTTGGGATTTATTGGTTTTTGATTTTGGGTTTTGTGTTTTCCTACTTTGAACCGTGTGTACATTTTTTTAAATAAACCAGTTCTTTTGTTTTCTATTATAATTTAACATTTCCTATTAGCCATGTAAAAAAAGCAAAAAAGAAAAGAGTAAGATTAATTTTCATAATACATTTGTTTTGGGAGGTGTTTTGGTGGTACTAAAAAAGCATCAGGGCCTCACGTTTGCTAGGCAGGCCCTCTACCACTTGAACCACTCCATTAGCCACAACTTTCATAATATATTTATGAAAAGTATCACTCCAGTGGGATGCTGCACATCTCATCAAGGCACTGTGTGTTTATTGGCAATACTTAAGCTGAAAAGTTATTATAAACATGCTTAAGTTTTCCAATAATTGAAATGAATATCAATTTTTAAATTAATACAAAAATTTAGTTACTAAGTTGCTCCATATTTCAAGTACTTGTGGCTACTTTGATGGATAAAGTTCTGTAGGATGATCGCCTAGGTTAGGTGAAGTGTATTTTTGGTATTAATATATGATGCCACGTTGCCTTTTGGAGAAATATGATGCCTTAATTGTCACTTGCTTTGGCAAGATTTCTAATGTGTTTTATTCATCTATCTCTGTTTGCATATGAGATGCTTTTGGGGGTTTTTTTGTTCGTTTGGTTTGGTTTGAGACTGGACTTGAACTTATGATCCTCTTTTCCCAGCCTCCCAAGTACTGGGATTACAGGCATGAACCACCATGCCTGGAAAGAGAGATGTTTTTAAATGTTCACATAGGTCTCTCATTGACTCTCTTTTAATTGTCCATCCTTGAACTGAGAGGAGCGATGTTATTCCTGAGTCACTGAAGAAAGGATAGTGAGGCTAAGGACTAGGCAAACAGACACTTTGAACTGTTGCCTCCAGAAACCTTCCCATTAGTACCTGTGTATATTGAGTGGCTCTGGGCTGGCTGAATGTTGCCCTCCTCCCAGTGAAACCACCTGATGGAGTTTTTGGTACACAGTTCATTTCTTCGCTCCTCTTGGGCAGATGTAGAAGCTAGAGGGCTACTCGTTCTCACACACAGTTCATCCTCCACCTACCTGCCCATTATCAACAAAGATGGCTGTACATTCTTATGTATCTGAGGCCACTCAGTGCGGACAACACGCTGTTCTCAAGTGATGCATCCTGACCTTGTTTCAAGCTCTGATGTTTCCTTTGGAGAATTCTGCCCCCTCAAAGTTCAAAGTCTCCAGACTTCTCCCTCTGTCTTCACCCCGGTACAGTTTTCACTAATCTGAAAGCCCCTTATCACACACAGGATTATGGTTTCAGATCTGAGCATTTCCTAATTTCAGTGAAGATGAAATTTTGCTGTACTGATCTTGTTCTCCTTGTTTTCTGTTGGTTTACAAAAACATAGTATGAGGGCAGAAATGGTGTTTCTGTATGATTATAAACAAATTCTCTGACTCTGAAGATGACTCAGGGTCTGAACCAAAATTAGAGTGGAGATATGTGAGAATTTTCTTTGATTTTTTTTTTTTCAGTTGGAAAATCAGCATACCCAAGCTGTTAGGTTTATGTGACAAGATCTCTAACTACGCAGATGACTTACATCCATTCATTTTGCTGGCGCCTAACTACTTTTCTGCTTCTGCAGTTTAATTAAGCTGGTAGGACATTATGAAGAGCTTGTATGTGCACTTGCTCAGTGAGGCTGACTTCCGTTTACAGAACAATTCCAAAAATCAGGCTTGCTTCTAGAAGGTATTAAAGGCCAGTCAGGACACAGAGTGCCAGGAAGGATTAACCTGCTCTGAATGTACTAGAGAAAGGGAAAGGGAGGTGATCATTCCTCTTTTAAACTGGCAGGAGCACAGGACACCCAAGAATGGTTCCAGTGCACGCTGTGGTGCTAACGAGCCATAAGATTCTGAGAAAGACTCTTTATAGCCTGTTACTTAATTTTGTTTTAAGATCATGCAAGAAGAAAGGTATATACTTACTCATTCCTTTTGTGGCACTAAAGCGCATACAAGCTTGGGATAAAAATTGTGTTTTCCTTTATAACACATGGGCAATGTGACTGCCCCACCTGTAGAGCAAATATTTTCAACCCTGCTCAGTAGTGAGCTACACTGCATTTTCATTTCAAGAGACCCTGGAAAATAAAAAAGTAAATCTACCTGAGTCAGCCCTTCCTAACCATTCTGTATTTTCTAAAAATTGAAGGACAATGATGGCATGAAGACCAGGAGACATGGAACAGAGGAAATACTCAAATGGCAACTTTAAAGTTTAGTCCTATGGCTACTGATGATATTAACTTTACCATGAGAAACCAAGGTTATGAAAAACTTCGTGTCTGACAAGCCATGTTAACATGCAGGATCATGCCAGGAGCAGGTGGCTCACTCCTGTAATCCTAGCTACTCAGGAGGCAGAGATCAGGAGGATAGCAGTTCGAAGCCAGCCTGGGCAAATAGTTAGTGAGACCCTATCTCGAAAAGACCTATCACAAAAAAGGGCTGGTGGAGTGGCTCAAGGTGCAGGCCCTGCGTTCAAACCCCAGTGCCCTCCCCCCACACACACACACCATGCAGGATCAGGGCCTGTGTTTACCATGTGCTGGGCCTATTTCTAGTGATAGCCATAAAATAAAAGGATGGAAAAACTTTAGGCCATTCGGAAATGTTTCATCTCCTCTCACCTTCTAATCACTTAGGATCATCCAATCCAGAGCGGGTGGGCAGGATGAGATGGGCAGAGTTTGAAACCCAAGATATGGCTAAGAGGAGAGTATGGGGCAGTATTTCCTGGTCTAATCTAAAACCCTTCCACTCCAGGGCACATACCTCATTCCATAATTGCTTCCTACATGCCTATCTGACCACTAGAATACCAGCCCCTATGTATCCCCAGTACCTGGTCCCTGGCATCCAGTAAACTTTCTGTGAATATTTGCTTATTAAATGAAGGAGTGAATGAAGACTGCAAAATGACTAACCTTCACATAAGCAAGACTGCATCACTGTTACAAAACCTCATCACATCAAAATGCATACTTAGGTAAGGATATAATATAGGAATTGGAAATCTTCCACCTTACACCCATTCCCTGCAGTGAAAGTTAATACTTTGTGCCCCTGTTAGTTCTTCTCTATACCTAACAATGCAGGGAGTTACAACTACCACAGTAGAGTGGATAAGTCTTTCCTCAATCCTAATGACTGGATCACTTTCACTTTTTCATTTGCCTGTCTTGTATAATAATTAGCAAAGTTTAGGAGTCTGGTCTGTATTTTTGTGTGTGGTGCTGGGGTTTGAACTCAGGACCTTGTGCTTGCTAGGCAGGCACTCTACCACTTGAGCCACCTCCAAGGCAAGACTGACATTTTGATCATCTACAATGCAGTAGTGCTGACTACACTAAAGCTAAATGAAACTAGTGAAGGCATCCCAATACTTAACACAGACTTTTTTTTTGGTGGGAGTGGGGTTTGAACTCAGGGCTTCACACTTACAAGGCAGGCCCTCTACTGCTTAAGCCTCATTTCCAGTCCATTTTTGCTGTGGTTGTTTAGGGTCTCATGAACTATTTGCCTGGGCTGGCCTCAAATCTCAATCCTCCGGATCTCAGCCTCCCAAGAAGCTATGATTGCAGGCATGAGCCACCAGACTTGGCATAAATAGGCATATTTTAAGCATTAATGCTCTTTCTGTGAATATGAGCAATTGTTCTGATATCCTATTTGGAAAAGCTCCAGTGAAACTACAAATTAAAAACAAGCTGGTTGCTACTTCTGGTAGGTATGAAAGTACAATTCAGCAGCCAAGAGTCCAAATCTGGAGATGAACTACCTGCCAGGATTGAAATCTTGGTCCCACCACTTGCTAGTTCCATTATCTTGGAATTTTATGTAACCTCTCTGTGCCTGTTTCTCCATAAGTAAATACACATAAATATATCTCCTCCACATTTTTGTGAGGATTAAGTGAGCCAGTGTCTTTGTCTGTTTTCTGTTGCTACCACTGAATACCAAAACCTGAGCAAAGAATAAAGGTTTATGGAAAACAGTATGGAGGCTCCTCAAAAAAACTAAAAACGGAACTGCTATACGATCCAGTAATATCACTCTTAGTGCTAAACTTAAAGGAGTAAGCCAGGTTACAATAAAGGCACCTGCACACCCATGTTTATTGCAGCATTATTCACAGTAGCTAGGTTATGGAAACAGCCAAGAAGCCCCACTACTAATGAATGGATTAAGAAAATGTGGTATTTATATACATTGGAATTTTATTCAGTCATAAAGAAGAATGAAATTTTGCAGGTAAATGGGTAGAACTGGAGGACATCATCTTAAGTGAAGTTAGCCAGGTTCAGAAAGCCAAAGGCCACATGTTTCCTCTCAAATGTGGAACATAGACCTAATACAAATACAGAAATATTGTGAAAAACAGGGGAGGTCACATATGAGAGAGGGAGGATTAAAAAAAGAAGTTAAGAAGGTGAATATGGTTGATGTACTTCCTATACAAGAATGAATGTAGAATCTTAAAACTTGAAATCACCATAAGAAGGGGACTGAGGCAGAAAGGAGAAAAGTAGAGGAGATGAACCAATTTGAGTTATAATACATATATACATGGAAACGTCACAAGGAAACTGCCTGTATCTTGTATCTTGTATCTTATACAAACAAAAATGTCTTCTTTATTTCTTTTACAAAAGTGGAGAACAGGAGGACAGAATGGGTCCATTCTGGGGGTTTGGTATCAGTGGGAGGGAAAGGATGTGGAGAAAGGGTGTAGGAGGATGAACATGTGCATAAACAGAAAAATGAGACCTGTTGAAACTTCCAGGAATGGGGGAAGGAGGGATAAAGGAGAATGATGGAGGGGGTGAATTCAAGTATGATATATTTGATATATTGTAAGAACTTTTGTAAATGCCACAGTAAACCCCCATCAGGCACAATACCAACCAATTAATCAATCAATAAATAAATAAAAACTTCAAACTATTAAAGAAAGTAAAAATAAAATAAAATTCTGTATGGCTGGCCAAAAAAAAAGAAAGAGAATAAAAGTTTATTCAGCTCACAGTTCTGAAGACCAGGAAGTTCAATAACATGCACCTGGTGAAGTCCTTCTCCTTGGTGAGGACGCTGAATAGTCCTAAGGTAGGACTGGACTTCATCCAGGTATAATTTAGCACAAGCACACAGATCCTAATGTACAATTGGATGTCCTGACTAATGTATAAGCCCACGTAACTATCACTCCAATCAAATGTAGCTCATTTCCATCATCTCAGAAAACTCTCTAGTGTCCTGTCATCCCCCCCATCCTCATCCTGCCAGGCAAGCCTGACTGATTTTCTTTGCCTTATGGGATTAGTTCAGACAAATGGTTCAAGTAGAGCACCATATAAGTGGAATTATGAATGCACTCAATGCAAGTACTTTTTGTCTCTTGCTTTTCTCAATCAGCCATGCATCCATTTTACACTTTTTTTTTTATGGTTTGAACTCAGGGCCTCACACTTGCTAGGCAGGCTCTATGGCATGATGCACTCCACCAGCCTTCATGCATCCATTTTTACTATTGATGGACATCTAGGTTGTTTTCAGTTTTTTCAGAATATTTGTGAAAAATTCTAGGTGTCACCCATTCTTTATATATTTCAGAATATTTTCTCATAGAAAATATGAACAGGAATGTATGGGTGTGGTGGACCCTTTCTCTCCCTCACAGTCTTGGGGAACTTCTTAGCTATTGTTCCCCACAGAGGATTAGAATATTGTTGACTTCAGGCCACAAAGTGGAAGAACGCAGTGATAAAGGTAATGACAGAGTAGTCAGAGTACCATGAGGTCACGCCATTGAATAGGATGTGATTTGCTGGCTCTGCGCTTGCTACATAAAAAAAAACTTTGCTGCAGTTTGAGAAAAATCACTTGGCTTTTCTAAGTCTCCGAATGAGAGTAGCGTTAGCATCTGACCTCAGATGGCTGTGGGACAGGAACATGAATTGAGAAACGGAAATGTAAAAACACTCAGCAGTTTGAAGGTACAGTGGGAAAGCCTGTTGCACATGCGCGGCGCATTGAGCTTTGCTCCAATACAGATAGTGCCTCCAGTAGCTTGTAAATTACGGAAGCATCCATCAACTGAATAATTTCGCTACTCAGTTTTATAATTAATTTAATCCCACTAATGGGAAAGCTTGGCTAGTTATTGAAAACACTTGTGTGAAAGTCCCTAATTCTTACCCGTCAAAATATCTGTAGCCCATTCTGATAGGGACCACTCACACCGGTGAGAGTTATTTGCTCTCTAACCATCTGTTTGTCAATGTCTGGCCACAGAGGCAGGTTATCCACAAGGTGAGGGGTTCACAGCTATTTAACCCAGACGGAATCACGCAGAAGGAAACAGTATGTTCCTGGGGACTCAGGCGAGGTCCCCTGTCGCAGTCTCACTTGACTACTGTTTCCATAGCAACAGACTATGGAGTCCTCCAGTGAGGGAGATGTGCAGAACACAATCTGCTCACAGAGGCTGCACCTGGATACTCGAAAAAGTTTTCTTTTGCTTTCTCTTTCACTCTTTCTTAAATGCTACTGAAGTATTTAGAAAGAATGCAATCAAAATTCCACTTAAAACTGGCAGTAGGTGGGGTGCTCTTTTCCAGTCCTGTAAATGACATGAGGATGAAATTAATTTTTTCAAAGCCTTCTCCTCCCTCTTGCCAGTAATACTAGTAATATGCTTAAGGGGAATTTCCAGGTAAAGGTTTCCACCACACCTCTGCTCAGGTGTAGAGTACAGACACCAACTCAAGGTTCTCCACAGAGGTGCAGAGTTTTCCCAGCAATTGACCCAGAATTGGAGTGGGTCTGGAAGGACAAGGCAGGGATTTGGGCCCAGGAGTTGACTTCCCAGTCCCTTGTGTGTACCACTACAAGAGGACTGAGAGAGGAGCTCAGGAAGGTGTTTTCGTAGATTTTACAAGATGCTTCGCTGCAAAAGAAATCATGTCTACTATAGAAAAACCCAGGGCCTCACGTTTGCCAGGCAGGCACTTAACACTTGAACCAATACCCCAGGTTTGTTTTCATTTTTGTTTTTGTTTTTCAGTACTGGGGATTGAACCCAAGGCCTTGTGAATGCTAGGCAGGGCTTTACCACTACTTCTCCAGTCTTCTTTTTATTTTTTTGAGACAGAATCTCATTATGTAGCCCAGGCTGATCTTGAACTCTTGGTCCTCCAGCCTCAGCCTTCAAGGTGATGGGATTACAGGTGTATGCCACCACACCTGGGAAACTTTTAATAATCTTAAAAAGAAAAATATGACTTTATGCATTTCCCATTAGAAAAATGAATACTAAAGCCAGGGTGGTGGCATATGGCGGTAATACCAGTTCTTGGGAGGCTGAGGCAAGAGAATCAGGAGTTTAAGACTAGGTAGCCTTGGCTATATAGTGAGTTCCTGGGCTACATAGTGGGACTCTGTCTCAAAAAACCAAAAGAATAAAACAACTACGAGTACTAACAATCTGAGGTATATAGCCAGTCAGTGTCTGTAGTACTTTTTAAATGAGACCACTGTCGTGATTTATTTAAGGCCAGCTTTTCCTCTCATCCTGTCATACATCATGAACTTTTTTCCATGTTAAATATTCTTCTATATCTTCATTCTAAAATTGCTACAGAACATTCCATTTTATGGATGTACCATCATTTAAATTATCCCCTATAGTCGGCCATTATGAATGTTTCACGTTTTTTTTGTGACTAACAAATGTGAAATAAATGTTGTAGTGAAATCTGTAGACCAACTCTTGATTAGCTCCTTGAAGGACTTATGCTGTGATCTGGGTTCATGTGTTAGAGGCTTAATTCTCAGTCTGGCGATGTGAGAGGTGGTGGGACCTAGAGGGAGGTCTTTGGGTCATTGAGAGCATGCCCTCAGAAGGGATTAATGTTGCTCTTGTGGGACCCCTGAGTTGGTTCTGGTGAGAGAGTTGTCATAAAAGAGCAAGCCTGGCCCTCCCCTTGCTCTCTGGCTTTCACCTTGCCATGTGTCCTCTTGCTCACGCTTCTCCATCAGCCATGAGGCCTCTCCAGAGCTGAGATGGTGCCAGCACTGTGCTCTTCAACTTCCAGAGCTTGAGCTAGATGCACCACTTTTTAATAAAGTACTTAGCCTCAGGCATTTCGTTAGAATAACGGAAAATTGAGCAAAAAATGTGAGAGATACATAATGGTTTGTATTTCTATGTTTCCTATCTTATGTTTGATCTCTGGGCAAAGGCAAATAATGAATCATTAAACCAGTGACATGTTCCCACTACAAAGTCATTCTATTTCCAGTAATCGCAAGTCCAGGTTCCAATGGAGATAACAAAGGTAGTTGAGCCATGACAGCAAGCTTGTGAAGGCTTGTGCAGGATTTCATACACTAACCACTTAGGTCTACTTTGTAAAAAGCCTTTAAATGACATATCAGGTATTTTTGACTAACTAAAGATGAATTGTCTAGCTCCACAGTCAGAACTAAACAGGATTTCTTTATGTCTTCAGTGTACTTTTATACTACCAACATGTTTTTCAGTACTGGAGATTGAACCCAAAGCCCAGGTATGAATAAAGCAACTTTGAATGCTAATGTCCCACAGGAGGAAAGGAGGAATCCTAGTTCACAAAGAATCAAAAATCAGAGTTCTTATCAGTACAGTTAGAAGCAGAACTAATGGCAAGTGTAAGAAAGGTGGACGCTCTGTATGTCCCTGAGGAAGAGGGTTTATTCAGCTAATCAGGGGATGGCCAGCAATTTCATGAGCAAAAGGCAAATACAGATTGTGTCCTACGCCCACAAACTACTCAGAAGCAGCCATAGTTTCTGCCTTGTGGGGAGGGGAATCAACCCTCTGTACTCATGACTCGCAAATGGCAGCAAAGAATATACACTGTTCCATACCTTGCTCTTTTCTTCTAATAATATATCCTGGGGCTCTTTGAAAAATCCCACATAGAGTATTTTTGCTATTTTGTATATGTCATAGCCCTTTACTATAGTTTATTTGGTAGTCTTCTATTTATGTAGTGTACATTTTTTGCTAAACATAAACAATGATGCAGCAAACAGCCTCATCATACGTCACTTCACACATGTATGAGTGTACTTGTAGGAAACGTTTGTAGAAATGGAATTGCCAAAACTTAGCCACATACATTTATAATTTTGAAAGATATTGACAAATTACCCTCCATGGAGATTTGACTGATTAATAATCCCACCGGACATCCACAAGTGCAGTATATTATTAACCTTTTAAGATTTTACAAAATAAGTGGTATCTCAGTGTTGTTTATATTTATATTTCTCTTGTTCAATGAGGCTGAGAATCTTTTTGTACATATAAGAGCCATTTTGTATTTCTTCTTCTAGGAACAGTCAAATCTGATCCTTCATCCATATGTGTGTTGGGTAGAGATGCCACTTTTGTCATATAATAAAGTCCCATGTGTTAGGGTTATGTGGACCCATCTGTTCTGTTCCATTGATCTTTCTGTTCCATTGTTCTATCTATTCCTGTGAGCATTTGTTTGATCACTAACAGGGATTGTAATGTCTTTCTCACAGAATTAGTCTTAGGAATTAAATGAATGTGGACTGCTAGGCTCACAGAAGAGCTCGATAAACTTCAGAAGGAACCAGCATGGAAGTCAGGCTGCAATACTGATCCATCCATCCACAGCACCCCAGCATTGGAAGACAAAGTATGATAAGATTTCCTTAAATCTTGATTTTCCATGTAGAATGAAGAACCTATAGTTCACCTACTGGCTTGTCTTTCCAGCTACCTTGTGAATGTGATCCACTCCCTTCCCCAAAGATTCACACATCTCATTCCCTACTGGTCCCACTGATAGCTCAGTTCACACTGATGTCCTGCCATTGACATTGCTAAGTCCCAGATTCTCCCCTCCCATCCCATTTATCTCTGATGGCCAACTTCTGGAGTCCAGTTTTGTACCCAGGAAACAGCATGGAAAGCCAAAGTCATCTGCAGCTTTCTCCTGTTGCTATGACACAGGTGGACTCATATAGCTGCTAGCCCAGAAACTAACAGGCAGTTTTCAGTATGCATTGGTTGCCATGGTAAGGAGGAAACTAAGAGTATTTTCTCCATGCCCATTGGTGCCTGGCATGTCATGTGATCAGAACTGCCAGAGAGTGCTAAGAGCCCTTCATCAAATCATTAACCTCTGAGTTCATATTCAATTGTGTGCAAGAAGTCTCAGGGCCCTGCTGTACAAAAAAATCCAGAAGGAAGAAGAGAAATGTTGGATCTGTCAGCAACCTAGAAAATAAAGCGTTTAGAGCAAACCTTGTATTTTTTAATGACTTGCTCATATTGTTTTTCAAAGGAAAATTTAACTCCATTTTGAAATTCTGTTTGACTTTGGGCCATTAGTATCCATTAGTCCAATATTTGTGAAAATGCTATCCCAAGGACTACAGGTGTGGCTCAAATGGTAGAGCACCTGCTTTGCAAGCTTGAAGCCCTGAGTTCAAACCCCAGTACTGAGAAAAAAAAAAAAAAACCCAAAATGCTATCCCAATCCCTATGTGGAGTCAGAATTTCTGGGGGTGACGCTGTTGTGGCAATATTGTCAGAGGAGAAACCAAGCAACACTCGGAGGAGTGGAGAACTCAGATTTTAATTTTTACGCTAGCGGGCCCAGACGTGTACCAGTGTCTGAGCCCCGAACAAAGGATTCACAGGATATTTAAAAGGCAGTGCAGGGTATCAGGTTACAAGGAATGTGCTCTCCCATAAAGTAGGGCTAGTAGTGGGTTAGAGACCTAAGGTTTAGATAAGAGCAGCAGGGGAGGCCTGCTTTGTAAAGTTTATTTACAAGTGGACACAAAGAAAGGCAGGAATGGGTGCTTATCTCTGCATGGTGCCTTTCATCTTGGTCCTGAACTTTTGCATGGCTCTAATGGGCAATTCCTCACAGCTCTGTCTGAGGTTACAGCTTTTAATTGACAGTTTACCATGTTTTACAACCCTGTTTCAAGGCTATCTTCCTCTTCAATGCCAGATATTTGTAATTTTATCTTCATCTCTAAGGTCATTTCTAGGCAAAGCAAGTTAGAAAAGCACAGTCCTAGCCTAGCTACCTAGCATCCAAACTTTTCACTCATCCAGACCCTTTTTGTTGTGTCCTTCTTTCCCCATGGCACCCCAAGAATCTCATTTTTTTTAGTTATTTCTTTGCCAAATAAATTGCATGTATTGAATAAATAATGATATTCTTTCCCCACTTTTTAAAATCAAAGACTTAAGTAACTGCCAGCCTGATTGAATGTGAGAAGCAGTGTTACCTATTGTATTAATAAGAATTCATTTCAAAGGATGATTAGCTTGTAGATTCAGCTCAGATGAATGTATATTGCTCATTAGACTTTCAGAGACAAGGAAAATAGCTCAAGACCACAAGGACCACCTTTCTGGGCAGCCAATGATCTGGTCATCCCAGTGGAGATCTACAGAAACTGTTGAAGAATCCCTTGGCAGAAAGATCCTGTTCTGAGATCCTGCAGACTCAAGTTAGATAAAAGCAAAGACAGGATTCATCCTCCTTCTAAGGAATCATTACTTATGAGTAGAATTTAATTTGTAAAGATCCATAAAATATTCTGAATTATAAATAGATGGAGCCCAGCCTGCTACCTGTCTCCTAATAATCCATCTCTCCTTCCTCTGCAGTATTGAGAATACTCATTTTCAGCTAAAATAGCATGGCTGCCCACATTTCCTAGCTGCCCTTACAACTAGGTGAAGACAGGTGATTAAGGTTTGGTCAGTAGGAAGTAAAAGTGAGTGAGTGTGTGTGTGTGTGTGTGTGTGTGTGTGTGTGTGTGTGTGTAGGAGGGGAAGGCACTCAATGTACATTTTTCAACCTCTAGTCCCTGAATATCTCTGAATACACAATCTGGATAGATAATGGACAAAATTTAGATACAGAATCAGATACAGATTCAGTTCATAAGAGCAAAAATGTAAATATTTAACTTATTGCTCATGCAGTCCCAGCTGTGACTACAAATGTCAGCAATTTTTATCTTATAAAAGAATTTTTATCTGGGTTTCCAACACAGAGGTGGCAAAGCAGGCATCCCTGAAACCATGGGGATACATTTTCAAGATGGCCAGTGAGATGCCATCTTGACTGATAGACCCTCATGCCTGCTCCACTGAGTCACAGCATCTCAAACAGGATCTGTCCCCAAGACTTGCTGGTCACAGCTGGGTCTCTTTCTGGATTTCACCTGTTGAAGAGATGATTTATGAGCATACTGTGTGGGAAATGAGTGTGAGTGTGCACTACCTAAGTTACACCATTAGATACTTTGCGTTCAATGGGGTCCCTTTGTAATTTATAGCCAGTTTTTCTTAAACAAATTTGTTCTTATAACTCAACATTGACTCTGAGACAAGGAGGATATATCCATTTTTTGTTTGTTTCTTACCCCAAACATCACTTACTTCCTTGATGCAAATGCTGATTTACATTGGTAGACTAGAGGGATGTGTGGATCTCTGCAGGACTCCCCGTAATTCCACGTAACTTCAGCCCCACCCCACAGAACACAAAGCAAAGTCCTGTATACCTCAGAAAGGACAACTGAGCACTGCCCCTCTTTAATCTACATTGGCTGCTCAGTTCACCTAGGCAACTGCAGACAGATTAAAATCTCAGAACTTTATCCCACTGGTGTAGCTGTCATCTCCCCAACCATCCAAGTCCCCCTTTTCACATATATATTTAGTTCACAAACTAGTTATTTTCCCCAAAAATGGAATCTCTAATTAGGATCCTCTTTATTTGAAACTGTATATCAAATGGAAAAATGAGTGGTTTAGAGAGATCATTAATAAAAACTGCAAATCAGTTTTGGATATTTCCCTTCAAGAAGTCACCCTTCTCTTCCATGTAGCAAATAGAATATTTTTGCCTGCCATTAGCAATAATCTTAACAGTATGCATAATAGTAGTAATGACTGTAATTTTTTTTTAATTCACCCAACATCTGGGCAGATATTTCTCCTTATGAAATGCTTTCATTTTTGTATGTTTTATCTTCTTTGATCTTACTCTTGCTTCATGTGTGTAGGGCAGAGAGTTAAAAGGAGTCAGGGGCTTAGGTTTGGAAGTCAGTTTGGCTGATTCTCACCTGACTGGCCTTTGACAAATTACTCAATATTCATGAATCTCAATAATCTATAAAACGAGGATGCAAATATTATCTACCGCAGACAGATGCTGAGAAATGCAATAGCAGAATTAGGTAACACTGGTAAGAGACTCAATTTGTTGAGGACAGAGGGGTTTAGTTCATTTTCCCAGGGATAAGCAGTTTAATCTGCAGAACCAGGGAGAACCCTGTCTCTTACCTTCAGATCTGGGGTTTACCTGACACAGGAATTGATTTAGGAGCAGAAGCAACATCCATACTTCCAACACTTAGCCTCTCTCTGTTTCTGTCACCCCATCAACTCTGTGAGCATTCTTAAAGAATGAGAGGAATATGGACTCTCCTTTGGGGCAGGGGTGCAACACAAGCAATTTATAATCACACAAAGGTCTAAATAATGAAGAGAACCCAAGGAATGATGCTTTCAATCCTGAAACCTGAGAATGCCTGGCACATCCTGCTTCTGTCAGTTCACCCAAAGACAGCCTGCCTAACTTAGGGGACCATGCACAATGCTGAAGTCCACAGCTGGCCACAAGGTGGCAGAATGTCACCAGTGAGGGCTCTCATACCCCAACTTCACTAAGGAGCAATCTTAGTCTGGCCCAGGCTAGATGCTAACTGATGTCTGACACCCAAAATGAACAAACCAAATACCCCAGTCAACATTAGCCCGAAAACCATGTTAACTCCAAAATTCTGTGAATGCCATTTTTTTTCTTTTCTTTTCTTTTTCTTTTTAATTATTCATATGTGCATACAATGCTTGGGTCATTTCTCCTCCCTCCCCCCACCCCTTCCCTTATCACCCACCCCGCCCCCTCTCTCTCCCCCCCCCACCCCCCCCTCCGATACCCAGCAGAAACTATTTTGCCCTTATCTCTAATTTTGTTGAAGAGAGAGTATAAGCAATAATAGGAAGGAACAAGGGTTTTTGCTGGTTGAGATAAGGATGGCTATACAGGGAGTTGACTCACATTAATTTCCTGTGCATGTGTGTTACCTTCTAGGTTAATTCTTCTTGATCTCACCTTTTCTCTAGTTCCTGGTCCCCTTTTCCTATTGGCCTCAGTTGCTTTAAGGTATCTGCTTTAGTTTCTCTGCATTGAGGGCAACAAATGCTATCTAATTTTTTAAGTGTCTTACCTATCCTCAGATCTCCCTTGTGTGCTCTCGCTTTTATCATGTGATCAAAGTCCAATCCCCTTGTTCTGTTTGCCCTTGATCTAATGTCCACATATGAGGGAGAACATACGATTTTTGGTCTTTTGGGCCAGGCTAACCTCACTCAGAATGATATTCTCCAATTCCATCCATTTACCAGCAAATGATAACATTTCATTCTTCTTCATGGCTGCATAAAATTCCATTGTGTATAGATACTACATTTTCTTGCTCCATTCGTCAGTGGTGGGGCATCTTGGCTGTTTCCATAACTTGGCTATTGTGAATAGTGCCGCAATAAACATGGGTGTGCAGGTGCCTCTGGAGTAACCTGTGTCACAGTCTTTTGGGTATATCCCCAAGAGTGGTATTGCTGGATGAAATGGTAGATCAATGTTTAGCTTTTTCAGTAGCCTCCAAATTTTTTTCCAGAGTGGTTGTACTAGTTTACATTCCCACCAGCAGTGTAAGAGGGTTCTTTCCCCACCCCCCCGCCCCCCACCCCCCCCCCCACATCCTCGCCAACACCTGTTGGTGGTGTTGCTAATGATGGCTATTCTAACAGGGGTGAGGTGGAATCTTAGTGTTGTTTTAATTTGCATGTGAATGCCATTCTTTTGCCTAATTGCTCAACTCTCATTCAACACAGTGACGCAGACACTTTATCAACCAATCTTCACATACTTCAAGGTGACCATGAACTTATGCCAACACAAATAACTAACTCTGCATGAATTCTAATGTCCAAATGTATAACAGAATTAAGAAAAGTTAGGTGTTGAGAGCAACACTTCAGAGCTGTCCTTCTATTAGAATATTTTCTCATAAAGAGGAAAATAGCTTTTAAAATATTCCAACCAAAATTATAACTCTACTACCACAACCTTTTTTTTTTTTTTTTTTTGAGTGGTGGAGGTACTGAGGTTTGAACTCAGGGTCTCACACTTGCTAGGCAGGTGCTGTACCACTTGAGCAGTTCTTCAGCCTTTTTGGGGGGGTTAGATATTTGTGAGATAGGGTCTCTCAAACTATTTGCCTGGGCTGGCTTCAGAACCTCCATCCTTCTGATCTCTGCCTCATAAGTAGCTAGGATTATAGGCATGTGTGAGCCACCTGCAACCAGCTGCTACAACCATTTTAAAACCTGCATTTTCCTACTAACCTACCCATTTCGTTCTTCTTCTTTTTATTTTTCATTTTTACTAGTATATATTAAGTGTCATTGTGATATTTCCATACATACAATGTAAACTAGAAATCAAATTCACCTCTTCTTAAAACAATTTCAACAGATTTTATTGTTCTATTTTCATGTATGTGTATAAAGTACTTCAACCATGTGCACTCTCCTCCCCCCTCTCCTTTCACCTTCCCTACTCCAGCTAGAATTCACCCTTAAACAGAACTTGCTTTAATTGATGTCATTCATTTTTAAGGACTAGATTTTTCATATGAGAGAGAGCATGCGATATTTGTCTTTCTCGGTCTCAACTACCCATTTCTGAATTATCTTCTCTCTTTTTCCCTCTCCATAAAATCAAATATTTAAGAATGACAGAATAATTTAAATAATACCCTAATTTGTGTTGCCAAAGGGTAATGAAGTTAGCTAGGATGGCCTGGCAAGTTAGTTCAGGACCAAGACCCAAACTTTCGTCACTCTCGGGACTGTTGGCACTAGTTTTGATCTTTTATTTAACTGTACCCACAAAGTCATGATTTTTCCTTTACCTTTGAGAACAGAAAGCCACTAGCATGGAGAGAAAGTAGCAGTATTGTGCTGTGTGTCTTGAACAGTACAGTTCATCTCTGTACTAGACACGGCGAGTGGAACACAGACCATCTGAGAAGCATGGTGATCACTAAAGAGTAGATAAAATAAAATAAGATCCCTAACTGATTAAAGAGAAAGTCTCTTTAGAGCCTGCAAAAGAACCTTGCAGGCCACAACCACTCAATCAGGAAATGAGACTGAGTGAAATTCAGGCAGAAGGGACAAATGTCTCTCTGGGGATTCTAAGCCCCAAGCCCTCTCCCAAGGTGTGACTATAAAGTAATGTGTCTTATTTTAAAAGGAACACAGCCAGAGCTTACCCACCTAAGTGATCCCTGTGTCCTCCAAAGCAGTGGCTTTGAGCAGTTGTCTGTTTGTGCCAGGGATGCTGTGGCTGCCCGGACACGGATTGGTCTGTGGGAGTTGTCTTCATTGTTCACATGCTCATCTAAATCTCACGTGTCGCTGTCTGAGGGCACATAGTTTCTGGAAAACCTCCAGAGTCAACTTTCAAGAAAAAGGTGGGTGATGAAGGTAGATACAATCACAGGCAGCTTCAACATGCACATCAACGTGCTGCATACAGCAGTCTGTGCAACAGACTGCATAAACCACGACAGTCCCACAGGACTACAATACAGTTGAAAACCCCATCTCCCAGTGACAATAGCCATCCTAATACAGCACAGTACATCACTCACATGTTTGTGACAAGCCTGCTGCACTGGCTGTCATATAAAAGTATAGCATATATCATTATGTACACTGCATAATGCTTGATGATGACAATAAACAACAGCCATTGCTGGTTTATGTATTTACTACACTACACTTTTACTTTTTTTTTTGGTTTGAACTCAGGGCCTCATGCTTGCTAGGGAGCCACTCCGCCAGCCCTATGGTATACTTTTTAATCATTCTTTTAGAGTTCTCTCTCTCTCTCTCTAAAACAGTATGCCATGCAGCACCAGCAGCAGCTGCATCTGTCTCATGTTTACCACGTCGCCTGATTGCATCAAGGGACCTCACTGAGTGCTGTGTGAACACTCTCTGTGATGCACAACACCAAAATCGCCTAACAACACGTTTCTCTGAAAGTATCGCCATCATTATGACTAAAATCATATTTGAGGATAAAAGTGAGTTGTGCGTAGTCATTAGGTTGATTTCCTCCTTGTGGCTTAAATTTTTGAATATATGGTTCATCTGGTAGGAAAGACTCACCCTATGTAGTCAATCAAAAAAAACCTTAAGGTCCTAACCAATGTTTTTGTTACTGACTTCAAAATAAAATCCTCTTAATTCTTGGTCTTGATCATTTTGCAAGTATTGATAAGCTATTCTTTTGTTTAAGTCCTCTAAATAGGACTTTCATGTCTAAGTTCCTCTAAAGAGAAAGCCACAAGGTCAGACTCAGTGGCTCACACCTGTAATCCCAGTTACTTGGGAGGCAGAGATCAGGAGGATCGTGGTTTGAGTACAGCTCAGGCAAAAAGATAGTGAGATTCTATCTCAACAAAAATAAGCATAGTGGTACACACCTGTGAGCCCAGCTAGGAGAGAGGTGTAAGTAAGATTTTGGTCTGAGCCAGGTCTGAGGCCAACCCTGGAAAAAAACCCAAGATCCTATCCAAAAAATAACTAAAGCAAAAAGTGCTGGGGTGTGGTTCAAGTGGTAGAATGCCTGCCTAGTTAGCATAAGGCTTTGAGTTCAAACCCAATACTTTCAGAGAAAGAGAAGGAGATAGAGAGATACTTCTCAGATCACATCCATGAAACTGCTGCCATTCAACCATATTTGATGTATAAATGTTCAAGCTAACATGTTTAACTTCTTTATGTATTATACACTGGTGAAAAATGGAGCTCAATAGTGCTAGCTGACATCACCACGCTGAGACTGACAACACTAAACCTCAGTGTTGAATTTCCAGAGCACATGATGTCAGTTTTTTCCCCTCAGAGTTCCACTTTTTACACATGTAAGTTTTTCCACCATCTCATTTACACTGTACATTTTGAGGGTATAAAACAATCTGCAAAGCACAACAACAAACAGCCTTTCACAAACAAGGCTATTTCATGGAAAACATCGCTAGTTTTACACTAAGTGAAGACACAAATCTGATTATCTACATACAATATTTGGGAGCAGTTTTGCCATTTTGGTACCTCTAGGTTCTGGGACTCAACCAGACAGGCCAGATTATCTGATTTGTGCCTAAGCAATTTCACTAAGGAACAATGTGTCTCGATGGCCTTCCCACCTCCCTCCTGCAGGGCACATGTGACATGTGACCCAGTAAATCAGAGTAGAAATTACAGTGCAGCAAGCCATCTTCCCCCCCTGGCCCCCCTTTGCTGTTAGCTTCTTCCCTAGCTTACGTTTATCATCAAAACATTATTGGTTATTTCAATGTACAGATGTCATTTAATGTTTGAGTGGATGGAGAAAAGCCATGTGCCATTTATTTACCTCGTATTCCTCCCAACTAAGCATTGCTGATAAAAATCTGTCCAAAAGATTTACCAGGTGACCAGCGAAGTCAGGACTCTGTGTTGAAGAGACTGGCTGGGTATTTCCCATCAGAAAAACTGTGCTCCCCCACCCCCACCCCAGCAGGCTCTACCCCCTTCCTCTCTCCTTTTCAGCCACCATCATGGGTGGGGAGTCACTCTGCCCATTCAATTATATTGTGGCAAATTGTAAAGTGTTCACCTGTGCCTCAAATTGAAAAGCGTGAGGCAACGAGGCTGTAGAATTATAGTCTCTGCGGGGTTTTCCTGTATGTCCCCTGCAAGGCGGCCAAGTATTGGCAAGTCCTTTGTGTCAGCTCACCAGTCACCAAGCTGCCCCACTTCAAGGTGCCTTTTCATTACTGCTGCCCAGAAAGGTATTTCATGTGTGTTTTTTTTTTTTTTGACCATCCTTCTGTTGTTAAGGAAAAAAACTTAAAACATAATCTGAAATTATCACAGATAATGCCTATATATCTTTCCATATTTTCCCTCTGCACATATATTATTATATGTATATAATATAAAATAATATGTCAGTCATCTTTCCACAGTAAATTTCCCCTAATGCCTTTTGAATACCTCCCATTGTCTCCCAAATGCCTGTTATTTCAAATTTAACTAAACCAGCATCCAATTCATGACCATTATATCAGGTTGTTGTGTTCCATAAATCTCTTTTAATCTCTGGAATAATGTTCTGGGTTTTTTTTTTCCTTTTTTTATTATATTCATATGTGCATACAATGTTTGGGTCATTTCTCCCCCTTTCCCCCCATGGAATAATGTTCTTGATTGCACATTGGTGGATCTTTTAAGAAAACATACCACTAATCTAGTTGAAGTCCCATCCTCTGGATTTATTCGCCTGTTGTCCTTAGGCCATCTGTCATTAAGCTTGTTCCCCCATTCCCATATTCCTTTTGAACTGGAAATAAGATCCAAAGGATTAGGTCCAATCATTTCTTGGCTAGACGCCATCAGAGATGATATACATATTTGTATTGTACCACACCAGGAGACGGAAGCAGCTGGTGCTATTAGTGCTGCTACAATTACCCACTGGATTAGGGGGAGTGATAGTCTGATGTATCCAGCCAGGAAATAACCTCAAATTGGCAAATTGTTTTCCAGACTCTAAATCTTTATAACCAATATGCTGATTGAAAACACATATCATCAATAAATAACAAGGAACAGACTAGACGAATTTGAGAGTAAGAGCCAAGGAAAAGTGAAAGCAAGACTTTTGCCTAGTGCTCCTGACAGGAACTGTTGATAGTACCAGGGAAGCCTGGCTAAACTCATAAGCCCAAGGACTCGGGTAGAACTAAACAACTGGAAAGTCAACATTTGGCATTTTGTCATTTATTTCTTTCTGTGAAGCTCTTCATAGGAGATTGTCCAGGATTTTGGCTTCTCTTTTATAATCATTACTCAAAGTAATAATGCCAAGCTCCCATATGCAAGTTCTTCAGAAATCAGAACTTCCGAGGATCCCCATCTAAGCACCTGCTTGAGCTGCAATCCCATGGGGCTGGGTGTTCTCCCGCAACTAGGCAGCAGCTAGAGCTTTGATCTATCTCCCCACCCACGGACAGTGACTTTGTGACAAGGACCCAATGCAGGTGGTGTTCTTTGGGACATCAAATAGGGCCCTTTCAGTTACGTGCACCAGTGTACCACCAGGCTACCACTACGATCTTGTGGTCTTGCTAGCCATGCACAGTCCACGTTATGCTGTTTGCTTTTTTGGGATAAGAGGGCACAGCAGGCAAAGCCTGATGTTGCCAGTCCTCTAAGTACCACTGGAAACTCAGAAGAAAGATGCCTTTGCAGTCCTTTGCCTCTGTGTCCCTGAGCAAAACAGTTCCACAATAAACTGGAGCTGAGGTGGCTCTGTCTGAGACTGCTAGGGTGACCCAATTTCCAGAATAATAATCAAGATGTGAAATTAACCTGGACAAGGCCAATTGACTCAGGACACTAGAAGGAGATAAAATTAACACTGCATATCCCTAAGGTCACATAAACACATACACACTCAGAGCCAGAATTTGGCCTCAGGGAGGGAGGATATAGGTCTAGCTGGTTCAGAAAGAAGACCACATAGAGCAAAGACTCAAAAGGCAAACATCAGACCACAGTAGCCTTCTGAGTGCTGAGAGAAAAGACACTTCTCAAACTAAGCATGGTGGTAATTCTCCTTTAAATCCAACTACTCAGGAGGCTGAGACAGGAGGATCTCAAGTTCAAAACCAGCCTGGGCAACTTAGCAAGACCCTGCCCAAAATACATTTAAAAAGTGTGGGAGGGGAAGAATAGGGAGATGTAGCTTGGTGGTAGAGTGCCTGCCTAGAATGTACAAGGCCCTGGGTCCAATCCCCAATATGAAAGAAAGAAAGAAAGGAAAGAAGGAAGGAAAGAAGGAAGGAAGGAAGGAAGGAAGGAAGAGGGAGGGAAGGAGGGAGGGAAGAAGGAAGGAGGGAGGGAGGAAGGAAGGAAGGAAGGAAGGAAAGAGGGAAGAAAAGAGGGAGGGAAGGAAAGAAAGAAAGAAAAGAGATTTTGCATGGCTAGTAGACACACAGCCTTTAGTCAAATGAAATTTAATAACTTCTGTCTAAATGATCCAACTAGGAGCCGGAGATGTAGCTCAATGGTAGAGTCTTGCCTAGCATGTGCAAGGCCTTGGGTTCCATTTCCAACACTATAATGAAATAAAATAAAATAAATGATCCAACCAGGTAAATTTTCTCCTAATGGACATCAAATTGAAAATTGAAAGGAAAAACAAAAGCACAGTATGTAGGAAAATGTGTCCCAGAGGCTGTTCCACCTGCTGCTTCAACTCTGAGAAGTTCGCCTGGCCTCTGCTTTTTTGTACAAGAGCCTCATACAAGCAGTTCAGCTGGAAGCTTGCCCATGCCCTGCCAACAGCTCTCATTAGCAGACTGTGACCTGTGGAAAAGCTGAAAATAGAATCTTGAGCCATTTTTTCTGCAGCTCAACTCCTGTAATTCACTGTCTTTCTAAATATTAGCAGCAGTCCAGTTACACTATTGTTTTTAAAGTACTCTCCTCTTTTGTCTTGACACCCCCAACCACTGTACTACTTTTCTTCAGGAAAGACTTTCTATGTAAAGAGTGAAGTGATTTCCTTTTTATTTCCTTTCTTCCTATACAGCTAGGGATGCTACTTAAAAAAAAAAAATCTTGATAGCTTTTATGCTTAGTTAAAATCACCTCCAAAAATTAGTACATAAATGAATAAAAAAAAATTAGTACAGATTTTTCCTTAGTTACTCACTGTCCATAGTGACTAAAGTCCACAGAATCCATTGTCTATTTCCTATTAAATTTTAAATCAAGCATTTTAAATATTCACCTGTATGGTGTATGTTTTCCTTTGCATCCCAAATTAATTTCTTTCTTTACTGTGAGAACTACAGCCTTGCTGGTTTTCCTTAGTTACTTCACTCACTTAAAATAAAATTTTAATTAATAAGTGAACACTTGGTTCTGTTCAATAAAGCAGTAACCTTTGAATTTTCAAACATACATCTCTTCTGAAGCTGGAACCAACACTGGTTGATGGACACACACAAATTAATTGTCTGCCCAGGATGTATTTTTGTCCATGACTTAAAAGGATTCTCTGTAATAAATGACAGGCTTTTCACAAGTCATAACTAATGTTAGTCTCCACTTGCCTTTTCTTGCTTAAAAGCTAGTACAAACGCCCTCTCTGGTATCATTGGAATGTCAGCAAGATGAAATTTCCCTGGACCCCTGTATTAGCTTTTTAATCACTATATTGAAATACCTGATGCAGGGTATTTGTGAAAAAAAAGAGGCTTGTTTTGCTCCAAGTTTTGGGGTGTTCAGTTCTAGTAAGAGCCCTGTCCACTGCATCACATCACTGAAAGCAGAAGAAAAGCTTGGCATCTTTGCCTCCATTTTATTCTCCCTCCTTTACCCTGAGTCTCTCTCCTCTGCAGTCACCTTGGATTCAAGGAAGAATAGGACTGATCGATAGCACCTTTATAACCAGGGATTCAAACTACCCCCAAGAAAAGAAACAGCAGAGCCTTGCAGGGCAGACAGCCCCCAAATGAGGACGATTACCTATAAATGATAAGGCTGCATCCTAGAGCAAGAGTAATCATCTCATGGGAACCAGATTGCTTCCCTCAAGTGAAAACAGAGATAACTTCTCTGGAATCCCTTGCAGAACCAGAACTGAGATAATAATGATCAACCAGGCCATGCTTTGCCTATTTAATTATGCCTTTCTCCCCTTGCACCAATTTTTCCTCTATTTAAACCTCAAGCTCATGCTGTACCCTGAATATGAGCTGAAGTGCTTACTTTGCCTCGTCCCATGGTGCACCCATATTGCATAATAAATTTCCTTTCTCTGCCCTTCACCATTGGTCTGCTTATTTGGCATATTGACGCAGGTGGCTGGACTTGACATGTGGGACCCCTGGAGTTGGGCCTCTGGTGTAGAAATGGTTACAAAAGGGAGTAAGAAGTTGCCATGAGAGGGACAGGTAACATGTTACAGGAGTTCAGAGGAGAAAGAGGTAGCAGTGAGCTAGCAGGATGAGGTGTGACTTTATGGAGAGGTGAGATGAGTTAAATCTGACAGATTGCTTGGTATTCATGGTATATGTGGAGGTAGACAGCAGGAGGCATCTGAAACATGGTGGGGCAGGTAAAGTCACAGTGGGGACATTCGAGGGCCTGTGTGAAAAGCAAGTCATGAATTTGCCTGGAGCCTGGAGTGCCAGAGCCCGGAGAAGAGCCTTGCAGCCAGAGCCTGGAGGGCGTTAGACAAACCAGAGAATCTGGTTACAAGTATAAGCTTGTAACCAGCTGCTCTAAGGTGCTTGGGGCTACTTGCACCACTGCTCAATCTGAGCCCCAAGCACCTTAGAGTGAAGCACCATGGGGACCCTGGGCATTTACCCAAGGAGGGGAGAAAATTTACTAAGCTCCTCCTAGAAGGACCCCTCCACCCTACAACCCACTGTTCCTCAGAATAAGATAATCAGTGTAAGATCACACCTTGTCTTGTAGCAACCCAGTAATGACAAACAGGGCTGGAGCTTTTACCTGTGGGTCACAGCCTCACAAAGCCTGTAAGTGCTCCTTGAGATGAAGGATGAGAAAAAATGGCAGGGTGAGCAAGAGTGTTCCATGCTCTCACACTTTTATCCTCTTGAGAACACCTCTATTCTCCAGGTGTGCTCAAACACACACAGAGAGAGAGAGAGAGAGAGAGAGAAAGAAAGAGAGAGAATTTAAGGGAGCCACCTATACTCAACTCATAGGCTGAAAAATAAAGATGCGGTGGTATTAAGATTGCTTTTCCGGTGAAATTTCCCACACCATTTAATGAATGTGTTTTATTTATATGTAAACCATTGTATATGATTCTTTATAGACTACCTACTAATCTGCCCAGGGAAGGACCAGACCACAAACACTAACCATTCATTCTTTCTGCAGTCATAAGAGTTTCATCTCCAGTGTGCTGCTACCCCCGCCCCCAGACAGAGGTTTCCCCCACACAGGGGCTGTTTATCTGCATATCAGAGGATCCTGTGGAAATGCATAATTAGGGGGCTAATGCCTTTGAATGCACTTCAGAATCATCCACAGCACAGATTACAGGAGAAAAATGCATGAGTAAATTCAGCTGCCACGCTATTTTTCACCTGAGTCTAATCAGAAATATGAAACAACAAGTGCCAGAGATAAATGAATTGCAATCAGAAGGGGAGGACCCAGGAGAAGCAAGTGGACGGTAGGCGGTGGGTCATTTCTCAGGAAACCTAATCAGAGGTGAATAGTATATACTTTGCAAGGAAGGGAGAGGGAAGGAGGGATTTTCTGCTTACTTTGTGATGGCGGCACGACTGTAGCAAGTGCAATATGTCCTGTGTGGTCTTTTTTGCACATCCAATATTATTAACAGTCATTATAAGAGAAGTAGGAATACAGCATCCACTGCTGACTGCTGATGTTCCTCCTGGTGAAGAGAATATGCCAGTAAATTAAACAGATGTATTGGCTGCTCAGTCCTGCAGCCAGGCTGGCCCGTTCCTTGTATGACCTGACCATTGTGGGTCATGCTCTCAGAAAGCCGAGGAGTGCTCTCTAGCATGCTTGCTAACCCTTTGTATGAATGGTGCCCACTTCTTGGACATAGCCTGAATTCGATGGGAGTCTACCAAATTGTGATATTTCTCCACAATCTAATGAAGAATCCGGAAGGAAATGCAACCAACCCCTCAGTGAAAATCTGATCCAAGGAGGATGCAGACAAAGATGCCTCCTGCCCTGCCTCAGAGGAACAGAGTGGTGTTGTCATTCCTCTTTCAGTTCTATTTCCAAATTGTGCCCTGTGCCCTGGGGCAGCTCCAAAGCAGATGCAAAGGAACGGAGATCAAAAAGGAATGTCAGCCTTCCACAAGTCAACAGGACTCTGTGAAGACCCAGAAATAGCTGCTGGCCAAGGCCACAAAACGAAGGACAGCAATAAGGGGTCTTTTGGGGGAGGTGGTGGGCAAGCTGGCTCCTCCTGGGCACAACTAGCCCATGTAAAAGCTGTCCTTTCTTGCCCACCCCCAGGGCATCCGAGATATCTACCAAGGCTGCTGGCCCATGGCAGCACATGCCCAGCATAAATGCTTATGGCAATATCCCCCTCTTCCCCTCCTCCCCCACCATCAGCACATACATGGACATGTACACACAAATCCACACGCAAACTGCCACTGGCTGGAAATGGGGCTACTGTAGAAGGGTGCTCTGCGTGGATGCTTGCAGCTGGATTGAGTCAATCCTGAGGAGCCAGATTTCAGAATTCTGGGGCAAATGTCCTGTTTAATATAGCAGCACTTGTCACCTGTGGCTGGCTTGAACTGAGATCCTAGGCGTGCTTTAAGTTTAAGATACACGTAAGCTGGAAGACTACAAAACCGAAGAATGTAAAGAACCTCATTAACAATATTTATAAGGACAAAATGTTACAAAGAGAATGTGTTGGATTATATTTACTACCAACTGCTAGTATCACAAATTACCACAAATTTTGTGGTTTATTAAAACACAAATGTATTAACTCACAGTTCAAGATGTCTCAAATGCACCTCAGCAATTTCACAGCAAGGCATTGACAGGGCTGTGTTCCCTGCTTGGAGGCATGGGGGAGAATTACTCAGCTCAATCTCCAGAGGCCACCTGCACCCCTTGGCTTGTGTTCCTCCCCACCACCGGCATCTTCAAAACCAGCAACATTCCACTGACATGACCATTCTTCTGTCCTCACATCTTCCTCTGACTATAGCCAGAAAAGGATTTGCTTTTAACCATTTTTGTGATTAGACTGGGCCCAGATAATACAGAATAATTCAGAATTGTCTCCCCATCTCAAGATCTTTATTTTTATTATTTTAATTTTTTTATGGGACTTGAATTTGAATTCAAAGTTTTGTGCTTGCAAATCAGGGGCTCTACCACTTGAGCCACACCTCCAGTCCATTTTACTCTTGTTATTTTGGCGATGGGGGTCTCAAGAACTATTTGCCCCTGCTGGCCTCAAACTGCAATCCTCCCAATCTCAGCCTCCCAAATAGCTAGGATTACAGGAATGAGCCACTAGCCCCTGGTAAGACCTTTATCTTAACCACATCTGCACGTTGACCATATCAGGTAACATTCACAAATGGCAGAAATTAGGGTGCGTACATCTTTGCAGGATGAAAGTCTGTTTGCCACATGGATAGATTAGGTTAAATACAGCATACTATTAAGATTAATTTCATGAGCCTGGTGACAGTGGCTCATACCTGAAAGCCTAGCTACTTGGGAAGCTGAAATTGGGAGGACTGCAGTTTGAGGCCAGCCTGGGCAACAAGTTAATGAAACTCCATCTCAACCAATAGCTGGGTGCAGTGGCACACACCTGTCATCCCAAGCTACATAAGAGGCTGAGTTTAGGAAGATTACAGTTCCAGAAAAAAAGTTTGTAAGAATCCCATCTAAACAGAAAAAAGCTGGGCATGGTGGTACATGCCTATCCCAGCCACAGCAGGAAGTATAAATAGAAGGATCACACTCCAAATAGGCCCAGGGGAAAAAGCAAGACCCTATCTCCAAGCTGGGTGCCAGTGACTCATGTCTGTGATCCTAGCTACTTGGGAGTGTGAGATCAGGAGGATCATGGTCTGAGGCCAGTCTGGGCAAATAGTTTGCAAGATCCCATCTCCAAAATAGCCAAAGCAAAATGGGCTAGAGGTGTGGCTCCAGCAGTACAGCACCTACTTTGCAAATGGGAAGACTTGAGTTCAAACCCCAGTCCCACTAAAAAGAAAAACAAAAATCCTATCTCCAAAATAGCAATAGCAAAAAGGGTTGGGACATGGCTTAAGTGGCAGAGTAACCTTCCTAGCAAGCACAAAACTCTGAGTTCAAACCCCAGAACAGTCAAAAAGAGAGAGATATTAATTTCAGGGCTGATAATGTAGCTCAGTGGTAGAGCACTTATCTAGCACATTCCAGGTCCTACATTCAATCTCTGGCACTGAAAAATAAAATTAATTTCACAGTTTCTTTTCCTTTTTCAATGCATCTACTGTAAAATTTTTGAATTACATGCTTCTTACTTTGCATTTCTATTGGCAGTTCTTACCTAGAGCCTTTTCTAATCCTTAAAAGTCACTACATGGACCATTTCAGGTGCTCAGCCCCTCTTGAAGCACAAGGGTCCAGCTATGAGGTGACCCCCATTTCTTGAGCTCAGCAGATACTCAAGGTTGTGTGCCTGGCCACGGCCTGTTCGCAGTGGAATTATCACTAGTTTGCCTGCTTCCCCTCAAAGTGTCTGGTTGGGATAATACATTGAATGGCCACCCTCTGAAAGTCTTACCTGCCAGGATGAAGCTACGCACTCATCACCTGTCAAGAAGAGGCTCCAATTGATTTTCTAGTAGTGGTAATGAGCTTGCATTGATCTGCAGCCTCTGCTCCCTGGCCTTTCCCTGTCCTCCTGATGAGCAGTGGCTCCGTCAGCAAGCACCACTGACCGTGTGCCCACCTCCATAGACCTACTGGAAATGACGGGCCATCAGTTAATCTAGTTCTGCATTTTTAAATTAAATTTTATTGTTGTCATTGTATAATTACACAACCAGCACACTAATTATAAAAATAAAATATTACAATAATCCATAAGGTCAAATATTTAGAAGGTTCTTGTCATTTTCTATACTCCTGTACATAACCACTGTTCAGTTTGATGACTAACCTGTGTGACAGGTTGCTTGAAAAAATCTCAGTTGGGCAACCAGCCAGCCTAAAGCTGGTTTATGTCCTTTGACAGGCTTTCTGATCCCACTCCTCATTGCAAAGATGGTTAGGAATTTAGCCTAATCAGTGACACTCAGTCAGCCAGTAATGTGTAAATCTCACCAGGTTTAAACTGACTCTCCCTCTTCCTAGTTAAAAATGAAATTCAGGAAGTGAATTCCTAATGTCAGTTCTGGGCTTGCACCTTATCCAAGAGAAGCTGGATGCTTAAGAAAGAGAAGGAAGTCTGAGACCTGCCTTTTCAGACTGGCTTCTCTCTTTCAGCACTGCTTGTGTTGATGTGTGGGCATGTGTGCACAAGCTCATTTTGAGGGTACAGTTCCCTTTCTGGGCAGATGGAAGAGTTGAATGCTGCTGTGGCCTATTGGACTGTTTTTCCACTGTGAAGACTACTGCCCAGCGTCTTCTTGGTTATGCAGATGGACAGCCAAGCAGTGGTCAGGACATGGCAACATTGATCCTCCTCCTCTAGGTCCCTCCAGAGCAGATGCTGTACCCCCTCAGAAGTGTATGCCTTCCCACCTGGCTGGGATGCCTTCTCTCATCCAGCCTCCTCACCTCTACCATGGAACCTGACATCTGCTTTTCTGGGCACCAGGTGGGTAAGCAGAGGTCTCACCCAGCACCTCCAACACCACAGAACAAAAGGCTTTGTCAGTTGAACCATCAGCAGCTCTGGAAGCCATGGGACCATTGTTCTAGGTTCCAGGGTATGACAGTTAATTATATGTGTCAACTTAGTCACTAGGCTATGTGGTGTCCAGACGTAGCAGGTAGGAGGGCCAAAAAAAAAAAAAAAGAAACAAGGAAGTCTGTGTTCTGATAATGTAGCAGCAGGGAGGGAATGGCATGGAAGGGAGATAAAACTTAAAAAAATCTAAATGTGAAGAAGGTCACATAGCACTGGGGGTGAAGTAGCCAATAGAGTTGCATGCAACCATATATGGGTGAAACCTTGCTTTTTGCTTCTGTAACCTGCTTGCAAGGGTATATAAGGGGAGACCCCTTTGTTCTTGGGGTTCAGTCTTTGGCTGTAAATCTGCTGAACCACATTGCTTCCTGAAAAGCCTTGGTGTCCCGTGTCTCTGTTCAAGATTCCTGTAACACAGATACGTGGCTAAATATTTTTCTGTGAGAGTGGTCGGGGTTAGATTGACTTTTAAACTAAGTAAAGCAGATGGCCCTCCCTGCTGTGGGTTATGTCTCATCTTGTCAGCTGAAGGCATGGAAAAAAAAACAGAGAAACTTGCTTTCCTGCAAGTAAGAGACAATCCTTCCTGCCTGATACCTTTGACCTGGGTTGTCAGCTTCTTTTTAAGCCTCTGGTCTTCAGACTGGAACTAACTACCAGCCCTTGGGTATCCACCATGCTCACTCAGCCTACAGATCTTGAGACTGGCCGGCACCCATAATCACGTGAGCCAACCCTTATAACTCAATGTGTGTGCATATATGTAAAACATATACACACCTGTTATCTCCGTTCCTCTAGATACTCAGGGTTACTCAAACCTCAGGAACAATTTTGGCCACTATTCTCCTGAGGGGTAACATATCAAACATCCCACCTCAAAGGCTAGAGGAAAAATATTACTACCCCAAGAATCCTGCAGCCTGTCCTCTGCCTCCCTTTCCAGCCCTTTTTATAAATGGAAGCAGTAACCAAGTGAGCTCTTCAGGAACCCACCTCAGAAAGCTTTGGAAGCAGCCAATCTACACTGAGCAACCCTGGGGAGCTGACCCTTCAGGCATCAGGTAAACCTAGAGGGAATAGGTTCTCCACAGCACTCACACCTCCTGCATAGATGTTGACATACTAAACTGTTACAGCTGCCCCTCTGGGGACCTTCTCTGGATCTTATCATTTAAATTAATTATGCACAATTACTTCAACTGTTACTTCATTTAAATAAAACACACATGTTATTCTCAATACGTGTGTGATTGCAACTTAAAAGCAAAAACCTTCATAAAAGGAGTAGAAGGCAAACCTTGGTTAGCTCATTCTAAAAAAATGAGCCGTAGCTTATCTGAGGTGAGAATGGTGCCTGAGCCATCAGAAGGCTGCTTTTTACAGCACTCAGTTGCTAACAAGACCAAAGTATAAACTAAAATTAATCAGAAATACTCAAAGACAGAGTCATGAAAATTGTCCATGGTGTACCAAAATGAAAGACATTTATGGATCACTTCCCTTTCTTGTAGATTTCCTGTGAGTTTCATCCTTCAGCTCCTAATTGGGCCAGCTGTGCTAAAACTGGGCATCTTGGGGCTGCCCTTGGATCATCCTGAGACTTGTCTATGCCATGCTTCTGGTGTCCTTTTCCTGGGTCCCATATCTTCATTCTTAGCTTTGTGCCTACTAAGTTCCACATGCTACTTGCAAGGTATGAGTAAACCACCTTACCAAACTGTGCCCAATCTCTGTCAGTAACATGGAGACAGTGATCATACTCACCTCCTGGGAGTGTGGTGAGGAATACAGTATTTGTAAAGCACTTTGAATGGTGTCTAGCGCTGGAAGTATCCACACAGTGTCTGCTACTTTGTTAGGATAACGTCTCCATTAGCTTCCCTAATGGGGTGCATGGGAAATAGGTTTTTGAGAAGCTCCCTTAAATGTCACTTCCTCAATTTTCCTTGACTGATCATTTGACTAAATACAGTTCTAGCTTGAGGACAATTTTCATTTAGAATTTTGAAGGCAGTGTTCCATTTTCTATCTGCAAGCTGATGTTATTCTGATATTATCCCCTTTGCACAGGAGTCATTATTTTTCTCTGAGAGCTATTTGAATTTTAAGGTTCAGTTTGGGAATATTATTTGTGATTCTCTCATTCATTTTGTTGGAAGTTTTCCATCTTGAATGTATTACCATTATTGTCATAGTTACTCATAATTTCATCCTCTCTACTTTTCCTGTTCTTTTTTTAGAAAAAAAAAATTGGGTGGTCCTGAGGTTTGAACTCATGCCCCCAACCATTTTTTGCTTTTAGTTATTTTTTTGAGTAGGGTCTCAAATTTTTGCCCAGGTTGACCTTATACTAACTGGGACCTAACTGGGACCACAGGTGCAGGCAATCACACTCGACTTGTTGGTTTAGATGGGGTCTTGTTAACTTTTTGCTAGGGCCAGCCTCAAACCTATATTTTAGAATTTCTATCCATTGGATGCTCGGCTTCCCGGGTTGATTGTCACACACACACACACACACACACACACACACACACACACACACACACACACACACACACACACACGTATATGGAAAGTAAAATTGATCAATGTGTGACAGACTGGATGGATATATCTCTATAGCTAAGAACATAATAATATAAATGCTGATTGATTTTGTAAAAAAAAAAGTTTTAATATTGGGAAATAGAAGCAGAAATTAAAATATAAAGGAAAAGGCTGGAGGCATGACTTAGTGATAGAGTGCTGACCTAGCATGAGTGAGGCCCTGGGTTCAATCCCTGCTACAGTGGAAAAAAGAAAGATATTGAATGTTTTTATTCCCTTTATTATTGTGCTGGTTGGGGGTACATTGTGGCATTTACAAAGGTTCTTACAATGTATCAAATATATCATACTGTATTCACCCTCTCCACTACTCTCCTTCATCCCCTCTCCCCTAATTCGTGGAACAGTTTCAACAGGTATAATTTTTGTAATTACATTCTTATGTATACATTGTTTGTACCACATTCATCTTCCTACCCCTTTCCCCATCCCTCCCTTCTCCCTCCTTTTTGCTAGTTTGAGATAAAGAGAGTTTCCTTGTGTTGTTTCCATGCATATATGTGTTACAACTGCAATTGGTTCATCTCTTCTAGTCCTCTTCACTCCTCCCTAGTCCCCTTCCCATGGCGGCCCTGGCCAGTTTAAGATTTCTATATTCATTCCTGTACAGAGAGCACATCAACCAAATTCAGGTTTTTGGTCTCCTTCCCTCTCCCTATCCCTCCCATTGCACAACCTTCTGTTAGTGTGACCTATGTCCCATAATATCGCTGCATTTGTTTCAGGTCTATAATATGCATATGAGGGAGAACATTTGGCTTTTTGCTTTCTGAGCCTGATTAATTTCACTTAAGATGATGTTCTCCAATTCCATCCATTTACCTGCAAATGATTTCATTCTTCTTTGTGGCTGAGTAAAATTCCATTGTGTATAATTACCACATTTCCTTAATCCATTCATTGATAGTGGGACATCTTAACTGCTTCCACAACTTGGCTATTGTGAATAATGCTGCAATAAACATGGGTGTTTATTGTTGTAAGCTGACTCACATTCCTTCAGGTATATCCCTAGGAGTGGGATTGCTGGATCATATGGCAGATCTATGTTTAGTTTTTTAAGGGGCCTCCATATTGTTTTCCACAGTGGTTGTACTAGCTTACATTCTCACCAGCAGTGTATAAGGGTTCCTTTTACCCCCAGCATCCTCACCATAATTTTTTGTCACTGGTGTTCTTGATGGTAGCTATTCTAACAGAAGTGAGGTGAGTGAATTTGATTTGCATTTCCTTTATGGCCAGGGATGGTGAGCATTTTTCATGTGTTTTTGGCCATTTGGATTTATTACTTTGAAAATTTTCTGTTCAGTTACCCATTTCTTTCTTGGGTCATTGATTTGGAGGGAGTTTAGTTTTTTGAGCTCCCTGTATATTCTGATTATCAGTCTCTTGTCTGATGTATAGTTAGCAAAGATTTTCTCCCACTCTTGTGGATGGACTCTTCAATTTAGAGACCATTTATTTTGTTGTACAGAAGTTTTTTAATTTCATGTAGTTCCATTTGTTGATATTTACTCTTAGTAGAACTTGAGTTCTACTGAGAAAGTCCTTGCCTATGCCTATTACTTCCAGTGTATTCCCTGCTTAGCTTCAAGGTTTCAGGTCTGACATTAAGGCCCTTAATCCACTTTGAGTTGATACTTGTACAGGGTGACAAACATGGATCTAGTTTCAGTTTTCTGAAGGCAGATATTCAGTAAGAAAAAGATCTTGAAACAAATAAAATGAGAAAAGATAAAGTATGTGTAATGAGGGGAAGTAGGGAGGCATGGTGTACAAAAGATAAATTCTCATTAGGATTTAAAGACTCACAGGGAGACAATAGAAAATGTCTAGAATGTTCTTTAGTTAAATGACAGCAAAAAATGGAAATAAACAGTTAAAGATTTTTTTTTCTTTTCAGTACTGGGGTTTGAACTCAGGGCCTCATGCTTGCTAGGCAGGCACTCTACCATTTGAGCCTCTTCTCCAGTCCTTAAAGATTTTTAAAAAGTATTTCTCTTAGGTCTTTCCTTTCTTTCTTTCCTTTGGGAAGTGGCACATGGGTGGAGAAGGATGGGAAATTTTAGTACTACCTAATTTTTAATACATTATGAATAAAATT
The DNA here is from genome assembly GCF_047511655.1 of Castor canadensis. Lineage (NCBI taxonomy): Eukaryota > Metazoa > Chordata > Mammalia > Rodentia > Castoridae > Castor > Castor canadensis. The sequence goes on from NC_133398.1 coordinate 91,718,733, forward strand.
TTATTACTTTTAATTATATGCAAAAAAAAAAAAAGCTGACTAACAAGAAGTCTAGAAGAAGACTACCAATCCCAAATAAATGAGGTAGGCCTTGTTTTGGATTTCAAGAATTCAGGTGTTAATGATTTTTAAAAGATGCTTGCATGTATGTTATAATATGAAATATGGGATATTATGTATGATAAGATATAAAAGAAACCTTAAAGCATATACAACTAAAGCAATTTTATTTAGTATAAATACATCATATGAATTAATTTCCCAACTGTATATGTGTGCCTTATGGCCTCAATATTTCTTGTGTTTAAAGTTAGAAGGGAAGTTATTGCTTGAGTGTTACAAGAGGGAGGTTAAGTTTAAAGATTTTCCTTTAGCAAGAAAAAACCCCTTGTTCCTTCCTATTATTGCTTATACTCTCTCTACAACAAAATTAGAGATAAGGGCAAAATAGTTTCTGCTGGGTATTGAGCCTTGTATGCACATATGAATAATAAAAGAAAAATGAAAAAAAAAAAAAAGATTTTCCTTTAGAGTTTTTTTCCATTTTTATACAGTTTCTTCAAATAAAATTAATTGCTTTTATAAAAAGCAAAAAAATTAAAAGAAGATTTTTAAAAGGCCTTGGTAACATAATTGGGTTTTAAAAGTAGATTTAGATACTAGCTTGGCTTAAATAAATAAAAAAGGAAGAATTGAAAGGAGGACAATTAATTTTTTTAAAAAGGGAAAAAAAATCCTGTATCACAGAATATGGATTTTTTCTAAGTGACTCAAATCCACCATAACATATTACAAAAGAATTTATTTCATATATTTTGTTCAGCTGGGACTTTTATCAAACATAATCAAAATCGATAGGGCATATGAGGACTAGAAATACTGTTACCTAAACACTGTTGCATGTGATAAAAATATAGTATGTGACAACATAAAATGGATAGAAACAAATCTGCTCCCCCCAACACCCCCACCCCAGTATAATTCCAAGATGACAGGAAAAGAAACAAGGCGAAGTGGTGGCGAAACTGTCCTCCATGTACAATGAGCCAGGAAAAACAACCCAGAGACCCCACAAGTGACTCATTCTGCCTTTCTGAATCCATAGCACGGCTGCTCTGCACAGGATGTCAGGGAGTTTTATGTCAGGAGGTGATGTGATTGAACCTCTTCCCTCACTTGTAATTTACTTAAAGGCCAAAAATCTTAACGTAGACTGTCAACGGCTCCATGTAACATTTAACATATGTGACCTCACTTGTGTATCTAACTCTCTTTAAGTACTTTAAAAACACATTGTCATCTCATTTCATCTTATGGCAGGGTCTTAAAGAAATGCCATTTCTCAAAATGAAATGTTACTTGAATCACAGCTACAAAGGGCTATGACAAAGCCGAGCTGACTGCCTGATACCCCACAGCACAACAAAGGCAAGAAATCATCCACTCTCAGAACAAAAGGAAGGCATGACTGTGGGGTACAGAATTCCAGGGCCAAGGAGTGCCCTTAAAGGGATACCAAAATTCCTGTTCAAGAGTAGAGGGCAGATTTCTGGGTCATCCTACTGTAGTCCCCAAGTCACCATATAACAGCATGGTCTAACTTTCAGGGAGACTTTGAGAATGCCCTGAGATCTCGGGTGACTTTCAAGGATATAAGGCTGTCTGGAGTAGGTACCTGGGACTGCAGACTGTCCCTCTAAACTCTAGTTTAATACTCAAGAGCACTGATCCTAGAGTATCTTGGGCCCAGGGGTCTGGAAAGATGGCTGAACCAGTCCAGAAATGGATCCCCTAGTCTCCTTATTCAGAAGCTTTCACGAGGGGCCTTCACATGATTCACATGGTCCCAGGACAAGGGAAGGCTCGAAAGAACCCTACAGGCACTGGAAGCCCCAGAAGAGAGGAGTACCAGCTTGCAGGGCATAAATCCACACCAGAGATTTTATGGTATAAGTTATAATAGCTCCCAGAACAAACTGGTGCACCTGAACTTGCTTCCAAATCCTCCATAGCCTGGCAGACGGTGATTAAAACCTTCCTCTGACTCCTCCCTATATCCTAAATCAAAATCACAAGACTTGTCCAGGGCTTCACAATCCTCCACACTCCAACTCCTTCCCTATCACCAACCCCTATGGGGTCAGATGATCCAGGCTGCTCTCCCAATCCTGGAATACAAAGCCATTATTCACTTAGTTTTCTTTAATAAACGGGCTTAATTTCCAGTGAGGAAACATTTAATGGTCGCAAAGGCCAGACTGCAGAAAAAGTTTTTTATGTTTTTTTAAGGGAGGAAGGACAATAAATAGGATCAGCTTAAGTGCATTGTAAGTGCAATTTTAGGTACCTCTTCTACAAAATGGAATTCTTTTGTAATGTGTATGTTTATTCATCAAACATTTATGGAGCCTGCTATTAACTCAGCAAAATGCTAAGGGAAAGGCATATAGATGAGATACAAAATCTACCCTCAAGGCAGGACTCTGAAGGTATTAAAAGCAACCATCAAAGAGACTCCTTCCACTCACCATGATGAAAACTTGCTTGTCATCATTTAAAACCACTTAATGCCGTAGGCACATAGCATATATTTCCATGCTGGTTACTCTACTTTTTAATGAGAGGATTGTAGATAGGATTTCCTTAGCGTAAAGACAGCTAATACCCAACATCAATAATCACAGGAGTTTTCACAGACTTAACAACTATAGAATTTAAAATTTCATCACTCACATCACTTGATACCTCTTACATAATTACAGGTGGCAAGCCTACAAGTCCCAGGATTACATTTGATAAAGAAAGAAGGTAAAAAAAAAAACAGAGAAGTTAATTAATTTCCGTGGAAGGGGCTAATCCACAGGGAAAAAGGTCTAGTCTCTCATTGGTGAACCATTTGCCTACATAAGCAATTGCTTACTCCTCAGTCACAAAGCTTCCTGTTCCTCAAAGAAAGTTGGAAGCATTGAGCTGCTGGAGGTGTGAAAGGCTGGGGTCATTGTGGAGTGAAATTTGCTTGGAATCTAAGAAAGCTTCAGCTTCAAGCTGGCTAGCACTTGCATGAACACTTCCAACTAGTAGGTAGGATTCCTCACTTACTTTATATTTGTAATTGGTTGGGATCTGTTTTCTCATTCTAAATAAATATTTGCTGTTTGCAATAAAAATTTGAAGGTGTTTTATTTTGTTTTTGGCAGTACTGGGAATTGAACCCAGGACCTTACCCTTGCTAGCCAAGTGCTTACCATTGAGCTACATCTCCAGCCCCATGGAGAGAATTTCTATTCTTTCCCTTAAATAGGGAGCCCAAACTGGTACAAGTTCCAAGCAACCCATTTTTCCCTCTGATTCTAGGTTTGTGCACTGAAGCAAGGTGGTTACAGGGAACTGAGGCACAGAAAATGGAATCATGGTCCCCTGTAAGTCAGCCCCTGTCACCCTCACCTCACTCATCCCCTGAGGAAAACTCAGTTGTAAATAGCACTTAAAGTTAATAACACTGCCTAGCAATTGTTTTTCTACCTGTCAAAGGACAAAACAAAGACTACCGAACCTTAGGGAGAAAATGCCAGGCAAGGGCATACACACCAGCAAATAAATTAACTGAGGAACTTACCGAAGGGAGATGTCAGGGGATTTAAAGTATGATAAACCTGATGTATTCACTGCTGAATTCTATCAGACATTTAAAGAAGAACTAATACCAACTCTCCTTATACAAAATAGAAAGGGAAGGAACACTGCCTAACTCATTCTATGAAGCCAATATAACTCTCATCCCAAAACCAGACAAAGACACTTCCAAAAAGGAGAATTATAGGCCAATTTCCTTAATAAATATCGATGCAAAAATCCTTAATAAAATAATGGCAAACCGAATCCAACAACACATCAGAAAGATCATACACCATGACCAAGTCGGCTTCATCCCAGGGATGCAGGGGTAGTTCAACATGCGCAAATCTATAAATGTAATACAACACATTAACAGAAGCAAAGACAAAAACCACTTGATCATCTCAATAGATGCAGAAAAAGCCCTCAGCAAGATCCAACACCACTTCATGATAAAAGCTCTAAGAAAACTAGGAACAGAAGGAATGTACCTCAACATTGTAAAGGCTATTTATGACAAACCTATAGCCAACATCATACTTAATGGTGAAAAACTGAAACCATTTCCCCCTAAAATCAGGAACGAGACAAGGGTGCCCACTACCCCCACTCCTATTCAACATAGTACTGGAATTCCTAGCCAGAGCAATTAGGCAAGGAGAAGAAATAAAAGGAATACAATAGGTAAAGAAGCTGTCAAAATATCCTTATTTGCAGATGATATGATCCTATACCTTAAAGACCCAAAAAACTCCACCCAAAACCTCTTAAACACCATGAACAGCTACAGTAAGGTGGCAGGATACAAAATCAACCTACAAAAATAATTAGCTTTTCTATACACCAACAATGAACAAACTGAGAGGAAATATAAGAAAACAATTCCATTTACAATAGCCTCAAAAAAAAATCAAATACCTAGGAGTAAATTTAACAAAAGATGTGAATGAACTCTATAAGGAGAACTACAAACTCCTGAAGAAAGAGATCGAGGAAGATTACAGAAGATGGATAGATCTCCCATGCTCATGGGTTGGTAGAATCAACATAGTAAAAATGGCTATACTACCAAAAGCAATGTACATGTTTAATGCAATTCCCATCAAAATCCTAATGACTTTCATCACAGAGATTGAAAAATCTACTCTATAGTTCATTTGGAAACACAAGAGACCGCTAATAGCCAAGGCAATACTCAGCAAAAAAAGCAATGCAGGAGGTATCACAATACCTGACTTCAAACTATATTACAAAGCAATAGCAATAAAAACAGCATGGTACTGGCATAAAAACAGACCTGAAGACCAGTGGAACTGGCATAAAAACAGACCTGAAGACCAGTCGAACAGAATAGAAGATCCAGATATGAATCCACACAACTATACCCACCTCATTTTTTACATAGGTGCCAAAAACATACGATGGAGAAAAGACAGCCTCTTCAACAGCTGGGAAAAGTGGTTATCCATCTGCAAGAAACTGAAATTAGATCCATGTCTATCACCCTATACTAGTATCAACTCAAAATGGATTAAGGACCTAAATATCAGACCTGAAACTCTGAAGTTACTAAAGGAAGGAGCAGGAAACGCTCTGGAACTAGTAGGTATAGGCAAGGACTTCCTCAATAGAACTCCAGCAGCCCAGCAACTAAGAAAAAGGATGGAAATGGGACTTCATAAAATTAAAAGGCTTCTGCACAACAAAAGAAATGGTCTCTAAACAGAAAAGACCACCCACAGAGTAGGAGAAAATATTTGCCACCTATACATCAGACAAGGGACTGATAACCAGAAAATACAGGGAACTTAAGAAACTAAACTCTCCTAAAATTAATGAACCAATTAAAAATGGGCAACTGAATTTAATAAAACTTTTTCAAAAGAAGAAATTCAAATAGCAAAAAACACATGAAAAAATGCTCACCATCTCTAGCCATAAAGGAAATGCAAATCAAAACCACACTAAGATTCCACCTCACCCCTGTTAGAATAGCCATCATCAAAAACACCACCAACAACATGTGTTGGTGAGGATGTGGGGAAAAAGGAACCCTAATCCACTGCTGGTGGGAATGCAAGCTGGTATACCCACTCTGGAAAAAAATTTGGAGACTCCTTAAAAATCTAAACATAGACCTGCCATATGATCCAGCAATCCCACTCCCGGGGATATACCCAAAGAAATACAACACAGGTTACTCCAGAGGCACCTGCACACCCATGTTTATTGCAGCGCTATTCACAATAGCCAAGTTATGGAAACAACCAAGATGCCCCACTACTGACGAATGGATCAAGAAAATGTGGTACTTGTACACAATGGAATTTTACTCAGCCATGAAGAAGAATGAAATGTTATCATTCACTGGTAAATGGATGGAACTAGAGAACATCATTCTGAGTGAGGTCAGCCAAGCTCAGAAAACCAAAAATTGCATATTCTCTCATATGTGGACTTTAGATCTAGGGCAAATGCAGCAATGTGGTTGGACTTGGATCACATGATAAGGGGAGAGCACATGTTGGTGATATAGAAATAGGTAGAAAACCCAAAACATGAAAGCGTTTGATGTCCCCACTCCAGAGGAGCTAATACAGAAACTTTAAAGCAACAGAAGTTATCATGAGAAGGGGATCAGTAACCAGGGTAAAGATCAATTAGAGATGAATCAACATGGGTCATAACACGTGTACATGAAAGCAATGCTAGGAATATTTCTGTATAGCTATCCTCAACTCAACTAGCAAAAACATGTTGTCTTCCTTATTATGCTTGTCTCTTTTCATCAACAAAACTAGTGATAAAGGCAGAACAGGACCTGCCTGGAACTGAAGGGGGAAAGGGAGTAGATAGTGGGGGAGGGGGGCAGGGGGGGAGAAATGACCCAAATAATGTATGCATATGTGAATTAAAAAAAAATAATAAAAATAAATAAATAAAAAATAAAGTACGATAAAGGAGGTTTCCAGGTGGTTATGCTAACTACAAATTGAAAACTCTGCAGAGGATGAAAGGAGCCATACGTTTGTACACTAGTTAAAATAGTCCATTTTTCCTTGGTCAGTAAAATTTCACTTCAGTCCAGTTAGGGTCTGGCATCTCTGGGACACTGAAGTCTTGTGGTCATTTTCCAATATGATGAGATTTAAAAATTCCTCCCACTGAGAAATCAGGTCTATGCCTATCATTTCTTCACTCATGTTTTTCACTTGAATCCAGGCAGGTTGTGAATAAGGCAGAAATAACATGATATGACTTCTGAGGCTATATTATTAAAGGCTGTTGTCAGCCAGGTGCTGGTAGCTCACACCTGTAATCCTAGCCACTTAGGAGAATGTAATCCGGAGGATCGAGGTTCGAGGCCAGCCCAGGCAAATATTTCTCAAGATCCCATCTCCAAAGTAACCAGAGCAAAATGGACCGGGGGCATGGCTCAAGCAGCTGAGTGCCTGCTTTGCAAGTATGAAGCCCTGAGTTTGAGTTCAAACCCCAGTCCTACAAAAAAAAAAAAAAAGGATATTGTGTTAGTTTTTCTGTTAATGTAACAGATGCCTGAGATAAGTAACTTATAAAAAAGAAAGGGTTTTTGGCTCACAGTTTTGGAGGTTTTCATCACACAAAGCTGCACACCATGGCGGAAGCATGTGGTGGAGCAAAACTGCTCACAGCTAGGGACGGGGGAGAGGGAGACAGGAAGACAGAGACACAGACAGAAACCAGGCTCCTATAACCCCCTTCAAAGGCATGCCCCAATGATCTAAATACCTTCTGCCAGGAACTACCTCTTAGTTTCCATCACTTCCCAATAACATCAGGCTGGTGATAAAACCTTCATCACATGTGCCTTTGCAGGATATTCAAAATCCAAACTATAGCAGCTGCACAGCTCTTTGTTCTCTCTGGATGCTCCTATAGTTTGGACCTGGATTCCTCCTAAGTCCCATGTGTCCTCAGCATGGCACTATTGGGAGATGATGGAAACTTTAAGAGGTGGGGCCTGGGTGCAGGGGGGGAAATGACCCAAGCCTTGTATGCACATATAAATAATAAAACAATTAAAAAAATTTAAAAAAAGAGGTGGGGCCTGGTGGGAAGTCTTTAGGTCATTGGGAACATGTCCTTGAAGTGGATATTGGGACTCTGGTCCCTTACTGTCTCTCTTTGCTTTCTCCCTACCAGGAGGTGAGTAGGTTGCTCTTCTCTGCACTCCCTGTCATGATATGTTAGCTCATCAGAGACTCAAACCTGACAGGGCCAAGTGACCAGGAACTGAAACCTCTGAAACTGTAAGCCAAAATAACCTTTTCCTCCATATATGTCATTATCTCAGGTAATTTGTCACAGTAAAGGAAAGCTGACTAATGCAGATGTTCCCTTTTGGGATCCACCATACTGTGAAGAAGGCTGAGTTGCCAGAGGGAAGGAGCTAAACTTTCAGGTGACAGCCAGCAGCAATTTGCTGGTCAGTGGGCCTGTTTACAAATGAGTCCTCTGGCCCCAGTTGAGCCAGCCCAGCTGGCTCAAATTGCAGATGCATGAGCAAAATAAATAACTGTTGTTTTAAACTACTAGGTTTGGGGACGGCTTGTTAAGCATCAATAGATAGCCAGAATCTTCAGCTATCCTCTATGGACAGAACATATGTCTCATTCATCTTTAGATTTTAGGCTGAAATCAGAGGGCTTTAAACATGAAAAACTCTTGATATTTGTTGTTGATAATAAAATGAAAACCCTAAGATAAACATGGCAAATCCTTGTGATGATTATTCTTGGTCATCAACTTGACTGAGAAATACCTAGAAAACTGATAAGTCACACTTCTGGGTGTGTCTGTGGTTTCCAGAGACAGTTGACATGTGGGTCAGTGAATGGAATGTGAATGGCACCATCCAATAGGGCAGGGACCCAGATGGAACAAATTGCAAAAGAAGGGTAAAGCTCACTCTTATACACGCTGGATCACGCAGGAGCGCCCATCATAGGTGGACTTTAGACTGCAGATTCCTCAGCCTTTGAACAGGACTTTCACCAGTGACTCACCAGGGGAATTGTAAGCCTCAGCCTCAGACTGGGGTTGCATCATTCATTCCCCCTGTTCCCAGGCTTCCAGTATCTTGGACTGAGCTGCCCCTGGTTTCCCCAGTTCTTCAGCCTACCGACACCATCATAGAACCATTCAGCCTCTCATCAATCTATAAATCTCCTTTTATATATACATTTTATTAGTTCTGTTCTCTAAAGAACCCCAACATGATCCAAAAAAGAGGGATGTAGTTCAGTGGTGGATCACTTGCCTAGCACATGCATGGCCTTGCATTTAATCCCCAGCATGCAGGCGTGTGTGCATATGTGCCCGCATGCACACACACACACACACACACACACACACACACACACACACAAAAGACATAGTCTCCAAAATTGAACAGCAAACATGTCATAGACTTTGGGACCTGGAAGAAGCCTTGGCATTTCATCTAGGCCAATTTCCATTAGAAAATGGAAATATTGAGGCCAAAAGATGTTACATAATTTTCTTAGCATCACATAACTAGTTAGTGGCTGAACTGAGATTTGCACCTAGCAACAGAGATTTGGAAAATATAAGATTTAAAAAAATAAAAATAAGTCATACTTCATGAAGCAAGTAGTTGGTTTACGGATTCTACCCAAACTAAAGCGTAATTTGCCTGACTATAAGCTTTTTAAAAATTAAAGATAGTATTGATTTGGACATTTCAGGGTCATATAGGATTCTTTAATCCTGAAATCCTAAACACTAACATATCTGAGGGATATATTCCCAACACTCACATTGAAGTAAAGGAGTTCTTTCATGCTCCCATTTTACATTTCCTCTTTCAGTAATGAGTTGACTAATTTCAGTCAACTGGAAAATAATAGTTGTTTTATATAGAGTCATCTTGGGCTTTTCTTCTTGCTACCAAAAGGGCTTTTAACTACGTCAGGAGATGATTTTCCATGAACCTAATGAATTGGGTATTTTATGATCACGACACAGGTCACCTTTTGTTCCAGTCTATCTTTTCAGTAATACTGTCTAGTGAACAACCTTGGAAGACAGAGATAGCACCATTATCTGGAGCAAAGAACAGGCAGCTTCTTTCTGTCCATTACAAGGGATTTGCCTTCCCTAAGCTCAGAGTTCCTTTCCTGTAACACAAACACTACATCTGTTTTACTGGATGCAGACATCCATCCAAGTTCCTCTATCTCACCAATGGAACATGGGGCAATGTACACTGATGCATGATGGTGCATATGTTGCTTCCTGTGCAGTGAGTAGAGAAGTCTTTTGTCTCTAGCCCAGGAGTCTTGTGTCATCTGCTATAGTGGAGTAAAATCTCGGATTGTTCCAAGCTTTGACTTCTTCCCTTTCGTGTTGAAAATGAGGCCAGATAGGCAAGAAGAAGAAAGAGTTTTGCTGCTGGAGTGATTACCCTCATTCATGGACATAATGAGCCTCTTATATTGTTATCCTACTGTTGCAGAACCTGACAAGTTTGCAAGTATCTCCTCTCTGGGATAGGCTGTACCTATACCTCATTTCTTTTAAATCCTGAAATTTCAGGACACTAAAGACAGAGACAGGTAGAGGGAGGTTTACTATGTAGTTAATAAAGCTTAAGCTCTCAGAGCTCTCACTACCTCAATCCTTCCAAAGGCCCTGGGAAGGGTTCTTGCAATGTCTTTAACATGTTTGGTGAAGTTTGCAAAAATAAGATTTTTAACCTCCATTGGTCAATTCCACCATCTCTTTCTACTCTGACTTTTCCTCACTCACATTTTCCTTAATTTAGGAGAGCTTTGGAGTGGCCACAGATATTCTGGGGCACCCGTGAAGGAGACTTAAGGTTACATGTACATTGGCTGAGCTCAGGACACAGTTACACATTTCACAGTCACATCCGTGCATGTATGTGTATAGATGGCTTCCAGGAATACCACTGCACCTAACACTGAGGCATAAAGACCCTGACCAGAGACCCCAGGAAATGAAAGGGCCCCACAGCACCTGGCACTGCAAGGATGAGGGTAGTAGAGAAAAAACAATGACTGTCTGTGGGACATTTTTCCAGTCATCAGGTCTGTAAAATTGTCAGCAGAGGACCCTCAAGTAAAATTCCTGTTATTAGCAACACACACTGCAGTATTTACAATAATCAATCTGTCATTCAATTTTCTCATGTTTGTTGGAAATTGTGCAAAATGGAATGTGTCAGAATTTTTATGTTTATAGGGTACAAATAATAGTACAAACAGTTGCTTTGTGAGGTCTCATGTTTTATGCAATCCAAAGTGTCAAATTTCATCTCTCATCATGAGGAAGTGTGTCAGCTTCTGATGAGATGTTATGCAAAGTTGCCACCCATGCTCAGAAATGGCCTAGAGAGAGGGGGAAAAAAAAGTAAACAGTATTTCAGAGACAAACTATACATATTCATTGCTCGCTTGGGCAGCACATTTACTAAAATTGGAACAATACAGAGGAGATTAGCATGGCCTCTGAGCAAGGATGACAAGCAAATTCGTGAAGCATTTCATTTTTTAAAAAAGAAAAACTGTACATATTCATTCATAGGTCAATAGTAGTTTAAGTATAATTTGATTGCCCAATTATGTAACATAACTTAGTAACAATTTCCAAATGTATCTGAATGGCTCATGCAGGCCTTACTTTCAGATTAATTTTATATATTGTTTTCAGAATCACTGGTCATACAGAATAAATATCACAGGAAGGAAATAACCTGGTGAAAGCCAATAATATAAATCAAAAATAAGAATTAGCAGAAACTTCAACTTGTCAAAAACTCTCTTGTTATTATAACAGAAACTAAATCCTTTGCTGAAGACAGATTATAAAAAGAACCACAATAGCTAACAAAACATGAAAATTAAAATAGAAAAGATAAAGATGAGTAAGAAAACTGAAATACCCTAAAACAGGAAAGAAAGATGGAAATTATGGTAAATAAAATGTGATTTGCACAAACGCTGCTTCATTTTAATAAATGTGGTGACTTTGCCACAGGTACTTTACAATAAGTAGCTAAAAATAGGAGGAAAGGTATTTTAGACATGTGAAGTTTCTGATACTTGTCAGCTTGTGAAATTTTGTACTTTGTTGTGATTTCTTTTCCAATTCTAAGTGTTCATTTTAATAAAAAATTTTGTTTTTGTAATTTTGCATTATTTTTCTTCAAAAAGGCTCCTGAATTGCATAAACTTCAGGCCCCAACTCTGGATCCACACAGGAAGCAGTTCACACAGTTTCATATGCTTTTTATGCCCTGTCAATCAAGGCCAAACATTAGCAAGACATTATCCTTTGCCCAAAGGAGAGAAGACTCAATTGTCCAGGAGATTCTGGACTAGAGGAGAGACAGGCCTGGGTGGACCAAGCTCCTACTTTCCCCCTGCTTTGGGAAATTTAATGAAAGGTGCAAACTACAGTTGGTTGTAGCTTTAGAGAAAAACATGCAGTTGTGGCAAGAGTTGGCTGCTCCTTAGACCATGGGGAAGACGCAACAACAATGAAGTTAGGTGAGATTGACTGGTTTGAATACAGAGAGGGGAAATAGAGTGACCCCGAGCCAGGTGCTTTCAGCTGAACCCCTTAATCTACGTTGTCCTAGTTAACTCTCAGAGCTGAAAAACTCAACTGCTGCTCTCCCCAGATTCTAGTGCAGTCGTGCAGTAGGCAGGGTCTTTACTGTATGTACACCATAATTAGTGTAAATGCAGAGATGGCTCTTAAGGATACAGAGGGCTCACAAAATGGTTCGAAAGGCTGAAGAAGCCGGCTCTCTGAGGCAATGGGTCTACTTGTGTGGGCAGCAGCTCCTTTGGTAACCCAGTTTGGTGGTGTGACTTTCGACCTTAACCTTAAATCTTGGTCTAGGGTCATTCCCTGCAGAAGTCTGGCCAGTGCATCTCACTTGAAAGCAATCATGATCATTTGTATGTTTCATAACTTCGTGTGAGAACAACAAAAATCTTCCTAGAATTGTGCCAGTAATACCTGACTCCCTTTGGGATTCCTCATGACAAAATCATGAACAAAATTGTGTTTAGAAAAATATTAAAGAATCATTGTAGATAGTCATTGCTACCTGCAGGAATCTCTGTCACTGATCCTGGTAATAATGTGGGATTTAACCATCCTAATAAGAAAAAGTACACAAAGACAGAGGCCTTAAATTATCTCCCACTCCCATATTATGCTGGTTCTGTCTTTCTCTCATTCACTTCTATCACTATGGATCTCACACTGTCACTGTTACTAACAAAGCTTAAAAAATTATGCCTTAAAACAGGAAAAAGTTGGAAATATTTGTGTTTGCCCCTGGAGGTGTTTTCCACAGCAGGGATCTTTAATACAACTTTGAGTTCTTTAATATTATAAAGCAGACTTTTAAAATATATTTTTATTTGTAATTTACACATAATAATTGTATATATTGATGAGGTACAGTGTGAATTATTAGTGTTCATATGTGATGTATAATGTTTCAGTATTTGGTGTGTCCATTACCTCAAACAGTTATCATTTCTTTGAGTTGGCAACACTCAAAAAAACTGTCTAATAGCTGTCTTTTTTTTTTTGTTTTTGGAGGTACTGGGGTTTGAATTCAGGACCTCACACATGCTCAGCAAGCAGTCTACCACTTGAGCTATATCCCAAGACCTTACTAGTTAGTTAGGAATGTACGATTAATTATTGCCAACCATAGTTACCCTTCCTGTGTCATAGACTCTTAGAAGTTATTCCTTCTATACAACTGTGCCACTACCCATTAACTATCTGCTGTCCATCTCCCCTCCTTGCCTTCCCAGCCTCTGGTAACCACTGTTCTACCTTTTATTTCTATGAGATCAACTTTGTTAGTGAGAACATATGGCATTTGTCTTTTAAAATGTGCCTGACTTACTTCATTTATCATAATGCCCTTCTTAAAACACAATATTTATTACCCATGTTTGGAACATATGACAAGTATCCTATGATAGCAATAAAATAGGTTCCTTGGGTTTAGAGGGGAATTGGTGTGACAGACAAGTTCAAGTACTGTAAATGTATAAATTCTTCATGACACAACAGCTTCATTATCAATGGCTTCTAATTGTTGATTGGAAGTATTTTCATATCTTTTATACGGATTTCCATATGTAGATTCATTTTTCTATCTTGTGCCAACTAAGTCCTTCAGCACTACTTGCAGTAGTAGTATGTGGAAATAGTTCCATGTGAATTTAGCTAAGCTGGAACTAGGCTTCCCAAAGTCCTTTCCCTCTATGGCTCCAAGTTGGGATTATCTATCTGCCAGGGAAATTTAAATGAGGTTTGGAAGCTTCAAGTTAAAAAGCAGCCATCATGTCTGGAAGTTCAGTGCAGGCCTTAGGCTGATGCTGGCTCATCTTGTTCCATACCCCAGCAGGATATGCATCTCCCTCAGTTCCCACCAGATCACCTCCTAGACCTGTCTGTGAATGTTCAGGACTCCACTGCCAGAGGCACCAACTTCAACAGGTCTCCAGCACCCCTGGCATCAGATACAGTGAAAGACAGATTCAGGGTCCAGTTCACCTTCTTGTACTCTATCTGTCCATTTTCCTCTGCTTCACATCCAGTTTTTCTGCCCAACTGCCTGTGCTACTGATCTGATCTACGCCAGCTTCTGGCCACCCGCCAGACAGTTCCCCTTCAGGGTCCCTGGCAGGTAACCCCGCTCTGATCTTCTAACCAACTTCTTCCAGAACTGCACTTCCTTAGCTCTTCCATCACATTTATACAGAGTCTGGTCTCTCTAGATTCCATTTTTTAAGTCTGTTTTCTGTTGCTATAACAAAATACCTAGTCCAGTTTAAAAAAAATAAAAAAGAAGTTTATTTGGCTTATGGTTCTGGAGGATGGAAGATCCAAGAGCCTGAGCATCTGGTTAGTGTCTGGTGAGAGCTTCTGGTTCCATCAAAACATGGCAGAGGGCCACACAGCATGAGACAGAGCAAGCATGCTAGCTTGGGTCTCTCCTCTTCCTCCTCTCACAAAGCTAGCTACTGATGCCATAATAGGGTCCCACCCAATGACCGCCTCTAACCATAATTACCTCCCAGAAGCCTCACTCCAGATACCATTAATATATGAATTTGGGAATTAAGTTTCCAATACCATGAACTTTTGGGGAACACTTCAAAGCATAGCACCATCCATATTGGTCTGGCTACCCAGACTGAACTTTGATTCTTTACTGCAATGTGAGCTGACAGGGAACAGAATGACAAATGAACCAGAGAAATGTTTCTCCAAATCTAGCTCATTAATTATTTCAGTCAAAGCACACTCCTCAGGAGCCCTGGCAGAAAGTAAATCAGCACAGCTCCTTCTTAACAGTCGTCAAGAATGCACACTTTGCTCTGATCCAGCCATTCTACCCAGGAATTTATCTCAAGGAAATAGTTATAGACTACATAACCCTTTGATAAATCATCGCTGAAACTTTCAAGGGACATGTTTGAGTTGAAACAGATGGCCCCTGAACTGCTGTGTCAAGATGCTTAGTTCTGCTGACCACAGAACTTTTTTGCTTTGCAGGGTAAGTGTGCAGAGATGAATAATTGTGAACTCTTGGGCATCTCAGGAGACAGTTGGAAACCATGTCTGAGAAAGAGAAAGAAGAGAGAAGAGGCTACTGTCTGGAAAGAATAGAGGGTAGAGAACACAAATATCAAAAGGCTAATGATTCTGAGTTTGTACTGTTTTCCCATGAAGTATTCAAACCTTATAATTGACAGTGGAGTTGGTTGCATTTGGAAACAAGTCAGAGCACTGAGACCTGCTTCAAAATAAGCCAAGACAAAAACAAGACAGGAATGGAGGAAGAAAGAAAAAGAAAAAAGAACAAGAAAGAAATGTGGGAAACAGTCTCTATTGAACATTCGGAATTATTTAAATGAATCATGTCATTTTCACAACAAAATACCAACCCACCATCAAAAACTGTATTGTTAAAGAATGTTCAATAATATGAAAAAATTCTTTGGTGAAGAAAGCACATTCAAATAGACAGACTATAAGCTAAGAAAAAAGACTAAAAAAATAGATGTGGACATGCAGATTTTCATTTTCTTCCTTTTATTTATTTGTAATGTCTTAAATTTCTCATAAACATATTATTTCCTTTGTAACAAAACAAAATTAGCATCTGTGTGTTTCCTGTTGTAAACTGGGCGAAACATACCTACAACAAAGAAAGGCTTCCCGGGAAGAAAGCAAGCAGTAAGCAGCTTGGTCCAGCATTCATGTTGCAGAAACAGCTGTTCTGGCCCAGCTGCATCCCATAATACTTCTCTTGGCCCTGGAGTTGAGACACAATCAACATATCCTCCTGCCCACCCCCAGCGAAGCACAATACAAGGTGCAGAGAAGGCCTTGTACAGACATGGGGCCCATTGTCCTCAACACGAGGCAATGTCACTTCTCACCTGGACTCTGGCCACGATTGGCTACGACCTATGAGGAGCAACCTGGTGCTCTCTAACAAAGCCAGAGCTGCACCTGTGAGTTTACAGCCAGAGAACTCACCCGTGCATGGGTTAATAATAGGCATTTCAACAACTTCAATTCCTCTATCCCAGGTACCATAGCCTTACTTTCCTTTTTCTTTTTTTGATCTATCTTTTCTAAATGTAATATAATATTTAGAGCTGCTTTTTCAAAACTTCATTATGAATCAGTTCATATACATTAAAGAGTGGAGAGAATTTTATGATAAGCCCTCATGTGCCCACCTCTCAGCTTCAGCATTGACTCACAGCCAATCTTGCTTCACTTTACACATGGTACCGTATTTTGAAGCAAATCCTAAATTAACATATCATTTTACCCATAAATATTTCAGAATAAGACTTAAAAAACACAAAATCAGTAGCAGATTCAAAGAAATTAGCCATGGTTTTTAAGTATTGTTAAATATGCTATCATTTTCAGAGTCCTAGTTGTCTCAAGAATGATCACATTTATGACAAAATTAAAAATTTGGACTCTGACCTGATAAGGTATTAAGAAATGATTTTAACTGGGCACCGGTGACTCACGCCTGTAATCCTAGCTACTCAGGAGGCAGAGATCAAGTGGATTGCAGTTTGAAGCCAACCCGGGCAAATAATTCACAAGACCCTATCACAAAAACCCATCACAAAAAAGGACTTGGTGGAGTGGCTCAAGGTGTAGGCCCTGAGTTCAAGCCCCAGTACTGCAAAACAAACAAACAAACAAAAACCCACTATTTTTATTTTGTCTTATATATAATAAGGTATCATGGTTATTACTATTAGTGGCTATATACTGAACTACTTGTGGATGAGATGATACCATGTCTGGGATGTGCTTTGTGACTCAGCAGTAGGCGTGAGTGGGCGGGGTGTAGGCGGAATGAGATTGCTGTGAATTAATGATTATTGAAGCTGAGTGACAGACATGTAGGTATTCATTAAACTGCTCTATTAACTTTTATGTACGTTTGAAATCTTCCATAGCAAAAAACAGGTAAATAAATAAATAAAATGAATGAATGAGTAAATAAATGAACAAATAAATAAGAAAAACCCATAATGAAATATACATTCTAGTGCACAGCTTCTTGTGCACAGGTGAGTTCTCTGGGCGTAAACTCACAGGTGCAGCTCTGGCTTTGTTAGAGAGCACCAGGTTGCTCCTCAGAGTCCGTTGCCAGCTTTGGCTAGAGTCCAGCTGAGAAGTGACACGGCCTCCTGTTGAGGACAATGAGCCTCACGTCTGTGCAGGTTGCTAGTGACCCTAATGTTATCTTTAAATTAAAATATTACAATAATAAAAAAAATAGGCCATTCCTGCACCATGACAATACTGCGGTATCCCAAGCCAAGGACTATATAGTGCAATGCTGTTCACTTGAGAGCCAAAGGAAAAGGGGAAAAATTTACCTGATGAGGAATGCACACACACACACACACACACACACACACACATGCATTTACTATCATAGTAGCTTCAGAAACAATGCTTATCCCTACCACATGCAATAAGCCAAAGTTCTATTCAATTCTAGTTCACTTGTTTAAAAATGTCAGTCAGGATTCAATAAAGTGAATTCTCAACCCTCTAAGACCTGCCATGTGGAAAACACTGGGCCACGTGATAATTAGGTCCTCTTCAGATTCTCAGACTCTGAAAGGCTAATGTTGGTTTAATTTATTCAATAGGCATTAGCCCTGATTACAAATTCTAGCAGTAAAAAGAGGTTTGTGCTGCATTTCTGTCTTAGAAAACATAGGCAAACTCTCTTTTGCTGGATCTTCCTCCTCCTCTGAATCTCTAGTGAACGATCTTTCCTTCCTCTCTCTCCACCCAAGCTAAAATGGCACCACTCAGTTCCTGAATTTTGCCCACCACTTATATCCCAGTAACTCTCCAATTGTATTTCCAGCCTAACATTTCTTCTGAACTCCAGATTCATAATATCCAACTACCTATATCACGTCTTTAAGGATATCTTGTACTCTTAAACTATACTCTGGGTTCTGAGTCTTTTCCATTCCAGTGGATAATCATTGCTGATTCACATGCGCAGACCAATAGCCCTGCAGTCACCGCTAATCCCTCTCTTTTTCTCTCATCCCACATCCAATCTATTAGCAAATCCTTTCTACACCTTCAAGACATATACCAGAGCTGACCACTAACCACCAACTACTTCCCACTGACCACTGCTACTGTCTTACTCTACTCTACTGACTCAGAGTTCCTGGAAGGAACTTATCTGGCAGGTCTCCCTCTTACATGGAAAATGTTTTCCTGCCATCCCTGGCCCCAGACCTCAGCTTGTGCTACTCACACCTCCAGAACAGGGGCAGGTGCCTCTGGGCCCCAGCAGGGCACAAGCAGAATAAGAAGAGGAAAGAGCCATCCCAGGTGGGGTTCCCCAAGCAGTCACTCAAACGGGTTCCTCTCCTTCCTCTTCCAATGCATTGCCTCTGAATTTTAAGACATCAGGAACCATGCCCACTTGTATCAGTTCTCTTCCATGTGTCTTTTGAGCTATGCTACCTTTCATCAATCTAATCACATCTTTGTATTTCAAGGTTATGCCATAATTTCTGGACCACCCGATGGCAGCCTTTCTTGTTTTCCTTTCTAACAGGACAATGGATATTTCTCATACCTATGTCTGTCTTTTTTGGCATCCCCCATCACCCCCCAGTTAAGGTTTCTAGGACAAGCTCATGCAGGACTTGAGATCTTAGTACATCCATTTCATGCCAGCTAATCAGAATAATAGTGAATGTTTCTAGATCTTTCTCAGTTCTAGGCTGTGAATGGGATATTGAGTTTCTAGATTAGTGAGTTAAGACTAGGAAAAGGGTTGTGATTTATATCTTCTCTATTTTGTGCCCCTGAGCAATTAAAAAACAACTATATCCCTCCTTGCTGTACAGGATAGACATTGTTGCTTCAAGACTCTGAAATATTGTGCCTCAATAACACATTAGTGCTCTGAAAATAAATAAAGCAATTTTACCACAGTTTGTTGAAGTTTTCCTTACCAATGTATTGCATAAAGGAAAAAACTTTATGGGTAGAAAGGAACAGTGTAAAAATCACCATCACCCATATGCTACCAGCAAAAGATAACTGCGTGTGGGATCAAAAATATTACACATATTCAACACAAATGTACACAATAATGAAACGTCTTTACTTTCCGACACTCACTTCATGTTTCTTAGTGTCTCCACCCCTCGGGGTAGGAGTGGCCGAGGTCAAACCTTAATCAATTTGGAGAATCTTAGTCTTCATCACATGATCTCTTTTGAGTAAACACCCAAACTTTCAGATTTCCCCCAATCTTCTCCAAGATGGTGTCAGAGGGTATGTGACCACAAATCAATAGGTAATAGGGCTCCAGATTCTTGATGGCAGATGTGAGTCCTCATGTCTTGATGGCATATAGCTGAGTTCATCTGGAGCACCTAACTAGCACCTGCTGGTACACTTGTGCCCATCCTCTTGGCTAGGTTAAGACAACTGCTACTTCTGACAGGTGTTCCTGACCCATGCCAAGAGTGCTTCTTAGTCATGCCTGCCCTAGCATACAGCCCCACTAGCTTGCTGCTTCTCTCCAAGATATGTGGCAGCATCAGGTGCTTCCACACCACATGGAAGAAGAGAGAAGCTTGCTAACTTGGACCCTCCGTCTACTAACCACAACAGACCACCTTTCATATGCCACTTTTTGATGAGGACGAGGGTAGGAAATCCATTCTCTAAGAGCTTTGGAATCTTTCTGGTCATTGTTTAGGAAACAAGGCTATGATCTCTTTGGCTCTAGGACATTCAAATTTTTCAGAAGTCTCTATATTCTCTCAACCCCTATCCTCTTAGGCTACAATCACCCCAAGACTCATGGAAGCCCTGTCCAAAGAGCTTCTAGTTTACTCCAGTACTAGATGCTACAGTCTTTACACCTCATCCTCCCTCCGTCCTCCAAGCTCAGCCTTAGTTTTGTTGGTAGACAGGATGCAGAAGGTTTTCTAATAAGAGAGGCATTTATGTGGATGTCTGCATTTATGCCAAGTGCACAGTGGTGTGCACTCCCATAGCTGTTCGTTTTCATCATATCAGCTTTGTGACAGTTGTGCAGTTTCCAGATTTCTATCAAAGGACTATCCTCTTTTTGCATAGCTTTCCTTAAATTTAAGAGATTGTTGGTGAAATGAAAGGGACCTGCCAGGCACTCCTGCTATCATCCTTCCAGAGCCTTAAAAGACAGTTCACACAGCATTAGAAAACATTGGAGCAGGGTGCCAGTGTGCACTTCTGTAATCCTAGCCACTTGGGAGGCTGAGATCGGTAGGATTGTGCTTTGGAGGCAGCCAGAAGAAATAGTTCATGAGACTCCCATCTCTCTAAAATACCAGAGCAAAATGGACTAGAGGTGTGGCTCAAGCAGTACAGAGCCTGCTTTGCAAGCACAAAGCCCTGTGTTCAAACCCCAGTCCCACCAAAAAAAAGAAAGAAAGAAAAAAGAAAACCACTGGCCTCCAGATAACCTTTCTGCCTCTCTTCCCTAATCTTTTCTTGTACCTTCAACCTCCTCACTGCAGGGTCTGCTCTCCCCAGGACGCTAACCCCTACTTCGCACTTCCCCCACAAAAGGCCTTTGTCAGGAAAAACAACTCCTTTCTCTGCAGCTCTCTTGGCCCTGCATGCTGCTCCTCTCTCATAGGTCCACACCCTCACGCATTCTGTCCTTGGCCCAAAGAAGCCTCAGGCTTCTACATGGCCATCTTGGCTGATGATGCCCCAATGGTATTTTCTCCACTTCCAAGTGGAGGGGGAGAAAAGCAGCGCTGAACAGACCTGCCTGAGGCCACAGGGTCCAGTGCCACCAAACTTAGCACTCACGCTTTCCATTTCACAATCACTTGGAGGCCTGGGATTAGAGTGGCAGCTCCTGAGTGTCCTGCTTTCTCATTACCATTCCTGGTGAGTCAGGGCACATCCGTGCATTGTCACCCTTCACCTCAGGCCACCACAAGCACTTGGAAGCTGCATGAGGATCCCACAGCAGATGCCCGCTTCTGTGTAATAGGACACATCCTAGTTTAGTGCTGCCATGTCAATCAATACATGTTATGTGTGGGCAGCCACCCAGCAACAGTCAGAGAAATGTCTTCTGCACTTTTTGTCCCACCTGGTCCTTTTTGTGGTGCTGTGGAGACAGACAGACATATTTCAGTGGGAATTATGCCCTCAGAGCTACTGGCTACTTTCTGCAAGCTTCCTGAAAGTCAAATTTGGTGCTGATCACAAACATGACTTTCTCAGGAACAGAAAACTGTTTTCCTACTTGAGACACTGATGCAGCAAGTGTTTGAGGAGAATGTCATAAAGAACACAGAGTCCTAGCCACAAGCCACAAGAGAATACATTGACAAATTCTATTTCTTCTTTTACAAACACATAGTATTTTCTGTATTCCAAATAGAGAAGTAACTGTCCACTGTAAGACTGGGTGGGGGCACAAAGAGCTATGTCACCTGTAAGTAGGATCACTCCTGGGGTGTACACAGTAACACACAACAGTCATACCTTGCTGAGATAGCAGACCCTAAATGAGCAAGTCAGGGACATAGCCTGGCCTCTATGACTGTCTCCAGGATTGGTATAAAACACTCTCTAGGTTACAGATTCCTGGAAATGCCTAGCATACGGAGTGCTTATTTGTGTGTAGGTGGGCACAAAGTTCTGAGTGAAGGTGTCCAGAATGTCCCTCCCTTTTTCCCTTATGCAAACAGGGAAAGCATAAGCCAAAGATGATCCACCGTGAGCAAGGGGAAGAAGTAAAGGGGAAACTTGGAGACAACCTGTAGCCTTCAAACTCACCTTTCTGCACAGGGGTGATCACCATGCTCTACATGCTGAGGGCACTTGGTATCCAGAAAATGCAGGTATTTGGGGTGCTTGCCTTTCTCCTCCAACGCACACCCAACCAGCTCCTGTGGCATCTGCAGTCCCCTCATGCTACCAACTTCATGATTTCAGCTAGATTGAACATCACCCCTGGATAATTGATTATTTAATATCTTTCTTCAAATTGAGTCACTTTTGCACACATCGACTTATTAATAAAAGATATCTGACCACTTTACTTTTACTGAAAGAGCAGTATCACTCACTGGTCACCAATCAAACCAAGGTTATCAAATTCTAGCCAGATCCTGCCTGCTGTAGTCTGTGGTCCTGTGGACTGCCTTTGCTCTCTATTAAAAAAGAAAGAGGCTGGGTGCTGGTGGTTCATGCCTGTAATCCTAGCTATTCAGGAGGCAGAGATCAGAAGGATCTTGGTTCGAAGCCAGCCCCAATTAGTTCCGTGAGAGCCTATCTTGAAAGAACCCTTCACAAAAAGGACTGGTGGAGTGGCTCGAGGTGTAGGCCCTGAGTTCAAGTCCTAGCACCACAGAAAAAAAAAAAAGGAGGAGGAGGAGGAGGCAGGACTTGCTGTCTGGTAAATCAGGACTGAGACAGACCTGGGAAGAGAGTGTCTTTCTCAGTCTATGTAGCTTTGTCATTGAATGCAGTGAGTCTGACTTAACTCTGGGAGACACCGGCCTCTTTCTAGATTTCTCTGGCTCACTGTGTGCTCTGAACATTGCTGGCAGGGGTTCCAAAAGCCCAGAACATTTGCAGCAGAGTAGGTCAGCACCCAAAACTGAAGCCCTTCCAATCCCCCTGGGAGATGGCTCATAGACTCTCGCCTCTCTACAGGTCACTGAAAGGAGTTTCCAGTTTCCTCCCCAATGAGGCAAGCAGGAGTGAGCCACAGAGAAAGGACACAAAAATGGGAGAGGAGGGGAAAGAGAGGCACAGAGTCAGAGAAACAAGATGGTGGAAAGGAAAGTCCAGACACCCACCACCACCACCAGGCAGAAGCTGCAGTAAGTACCATCACCCGAACTTTCCTCTCATTAGAGCAAAAGGAACTTTTAATGGTGCTGAACAAGCCTGCCTGTCTGCTAATTATTGCAGGATTGACTGCTGCAGGATCCATTCAACACAGCTATTTGGACTCACAGTTTAACCTGCAAAAAAAATTTGTTCTTAATTAAAAATCAAGCTGACCTTTTGAAAGACTTATTTCTGGAAGAATGAACTGACTTTTTAAGATTAATAACTCCTAATAAATTCTATAACAAGTCCAGTGGACTCATACACTGGAATAGCTGATGGTGTCTCTGTTAAGGATTTGGTATAAACCCGTGTCACATCTTCCTGAGCCAGAAATGTGAGATAAACAGAAGGGAGATGACTCCATAGAGGCCAACTCAATGGGCACCCTGTTGACTTCAGAAATGGGACAGTCCCTGGGAGCACGAACGTGGTGAATCATTCTTGTCCACAGTTCCTACAGGAAGGACTATTCAGGGCAAGATGTTGAAGTGAGGTGTGGCTGAAGATAACAGGTAGCCATGGCTTTATCCACAACTCCTGGGATCTATCCCACACACGTGGGCTTCAGCTTTATATATTAATAAGAAAGCATGTAACTTCCAAAGAGAAAAGGTAGGTTAAACTTATAGAAATCTGAGCTTCGTCTTCACCGTTCAAAAAAGCAGCAAAAACAGAAAAAGTGTTGAAAATACAGCTTGGTTTCTTTTGCTGTTTATAGTAAAATGAAAAAGGGAAAAGATTGATTGAGGGAAGAACCCTTAAAAAAAAGTAGCCAGGATTTGATGATTTACGGTCTTTTCATATTCAAATAGCAAAAGATGCTAAAGTTAGGAAATTTCCTATCAGAAAACAAGGATGTGGGTAGACAGACAACCTGTTGCTAACTCCTTAAAAGGTCAAAAGTTCAAATTGGCCCGTGGCTCACACCTGTAATCCTAGTTACTCAGGTGGCAGAGAGCAGGAAGATCACAGTTCGAAGACAGCCAGGCAAATAGTTATTGAGACCCTATCTCAAAAAACCCATCATAAAAAAGTGCTGGTGGAGTAACTCAAGGTGTAGACCCTGAGTTCAAACTCCCCAAAAATAAAAATTCAAATTGTTCAATCACACAATAGGATTGGACATTTGTCCTGAGGCGATCACAAATGTGACTCCTGGATTTCCTCAGCCGTTTCAGCAAAACCCAGGAAGAGATGGGATTATCAGGAAAGATCTGTGGGCAAGCATCCTGTCACAGGAGTACTCCCAAGACACGCACAGTGTACCCATATGGCACTGAGGATCGTATACCAGCATAAACTCTCTACCAGCATGGACTAGAAGGGACAAAGGAAGACAAAAATGAAAGAAGACTGTCAGACTCCAAAATTCTACAGGAATTGCTGATAGTCTGTTTATAGTACAGGGGAGAAACATAGGAGTCAGGAAAGACTCAAATGCTTCTGACCCAAACATTTTCAAGGGTGGAGTGCCATCAACTGAGATGCGACCCCAGGAGTTGCTTTCTTATGGGAAGATTGGCAGCTCAAGAACATAGTGGTCAACTTCTCTGACCTTGGGTGAGGTAAATTTCTTAGCTATGATGCCAAAAGCACAAGCAACAAAAGAAAAATTAGTTAAATGGTACTTCACCAAAAGTAAAAACTTTTATGTTTCAAATGGCACCATCAAGAAAGTAAAAGGAAAAACAACAGGAGGAGGGGGAAACATTTGCAAATCATATGTCGACTTATATCTAGAATATTCAAAGAACTCTTAGAACTCAATAATGAAAAGACTAATAATCCCATTTAAAAAAGAGTCCAGGTGCCAGTGACTGGCACCTGTAATCCTAGCTACTTGAGAGGCTGAGACTGGAAGGATTGTGGTTCCAGGCCAGTTCAGGTGAAAGTTTGCAAGACTTCATCTCAATGGAAAAAAGCTAGGCATAGTCATATACACCTGTCATCCCAGCTACAGCAAAAGCTTAAAATAGGAGGATCATGGTTAATGCCAGTCTGGGCAAAAAGCAACACCCTATCTCCAAAATAACCAGAGAAAAATGGTCGGGAGCCTTGGCTCAAGCAGTAAAGCACTTGCCTAGCAAGCATGAAGCCCCAAGTTTAAACCCCAGTACAGCCAAAGAAAATAGTGAGCAAAAGGCCTGGATAGACATTTCTGCAAAAAAAGATACATGAGTGGCCAATAATCACATGAAAAATGCTCAACATCATTGGCCACCAGAGAAATGCAAACCAAACCCACGAGGGACTATCACCTCATAACCCACAGGCATGATGATAATTGAAAAGACAGACGATGTTGACTGTAAGCAAAAATACAGAGAAATTGGAAAACTTGTAGACAGTTGGGCAGTTCCTCAAAAAATTATAACTTGAGCTACCATATGACTCAGCAATTTTAATCCTAGGTAAAAGTGGTACATGAGTACTTACACCAGTATTAAGAACAATAGCCAAAAGGTGTAAGGACCCAAATGTCCATCAACTGATAAAATGAATTAAGTTGGTATATCCATACCATGGAATGTCACTTGACAATAAAAAGGAGTGAAATACTGACTTACACTTCAACATGGATGAACCTTGAAAACATTATGCTAAGTTAAAGAAGCCAGTCACAGCCAGTCACAAAGACTTCATATTGTATTACTCTATCTTTATAGAAACATCACAAGGAGTCAAATCTATAGAGACAGAAAGTAGTCTAGTATTCTAGAGCTGGGGGTAGGGTGAAATGCAGTTTGACTGTTAAAGAGTATGAAGTTTCTTTTGGGAGTGATAAAAATGTTCTAAAATTGACTTAGTAATGATTGCACAACTCAGTGAATATATTAAAAACCATTGAATTATATACTTTAAGTGGGTGAATTGTATGGTATGTGAGTTACACCTTAATAAAGATGTTAGTAAAAGAACGAAAAAGAAACCACATGCCCGGGGACTTGGCTCAAGTGGTAGGGCACTTGCTTAGCAAGTGGAAGGCCCTGAGTTCAAACCCCAGAACTGCAAAAACAAAAACGAAAAGCCCACAACTATACCTAAAGGCTGCTCTGTGTCCTGTCCTGTGCTAGGCAAGGAGCTCCAAGCAATACCATACATCTCCCTATTTAATGGTTGGGAGATGGGGATGGCCCAGTCAGGGGAGACCCCCTCCTATCTTTTGCCCCCCCCAGGCCAATAAGATATCTGCATGTTCTATGAGTTCAGTGGAGTGAACTTGTATAAAATGTCTTGAGAAATTCTCCCTTTTAATTGTATTTACAGAAGCCTTCCTCCTTAATCAAAACAAGCTAATATAACAAGCTTCAGCCTTGGCAGGAAAGAGCCTTGGCAGCCTGGGAGAAAATAACCTAAAGCAAGAACAGACAGGAAAAATTGCTGGTAAACAACACATACACACAGAAGAAAAAGACAAATGCAGAATTTCCAACTCAGAAGGGACCTCAGAGTTCATGTAATCTAACCCAGAGGTTCTGCCAGTCACTGATCTGCACATAAATAGCATCGGCATTAGTGTGAGTACAAAGCAACCTCTCTACTAGAAAGTGACTTTCTCCATAACCAGCATCCCTCCTCCCAACCTCCCATAAACCAAATTACTGCAAAGAGAATGGTCATCTCTCTGTACTATGTTGTCTGTGAAACTCAAGGACAGATTTTTAGTTGTAGACAGGTACACCTAATGGTCTCTAAGTGGCACCGCCCATTCTAGTAGACCCTAATCATTCTTAATGAAAATCTTCATATTTTACTTTGTCTATTTATAAATTATATTCATAGAAACTATTGGCTAAAGTAAAATTTTAAAATCTCATCTCTCTCATATACATGCCTTAACTAATCCAATGATGAAATTATTAAGCAGCCTATAATTAAACATAGACTGGGGACAGTACTGGGGCTCAAACTCATGGTCTTGATCTTGCTAGTCACACTCCTAGCCTGTGAACACAGATTTCTGAAAGTTTAAACAGATTGTGTTACAAGTTTGTTCCTGTGACCTGTTGCTGGGTGCTAAGAAGAGTAAGTCCAAGAGACACTGCCTTCGATTAAGGAGGAAGGGATATTGGATCACAGGGTTGAAAGCAGTGTCCAAGTTTTGCCCAGTGCTCTGAAACCAACACACAGGGTATGCGCCCAGGTCGAATTGGCGTAGGCGATTATTTGCATCTGGTACTTTATTTGATGAGTCCTTCCTCTCTGCCCATGTTCAATCACCCTTCTCTTTTATCAAGATGTTCTCTGACCATCTTCATCATTGCAAAATAAAATTTTGCTTTTGAAATCTAAGTGCTTTCTCTCTAAAGTTTCCTTAGCATTTCTTCTACAGATTCACAGAATTCTTACACATGATTCAGACATTATCCAATCTGCCCAAAAGTTTCAAGCCTTTGATGAGTTATATAAATTAATGTCCCCAAATACATAAAATTTCTTCAGGAATAGATCTTCAAAACCCAGACAGTTTTTATAAACATTGAAAATATGTGCTATCTACCTAAGGATTTCTAATCTTAATTTTTAACTATTAAGTAAAATGATCAGCAATGCTTATAATTATCATGAGTATCCACTACCTCCCTCTCACTTCTGATTTATAAATTACCAAGGTGTTTCCAAAGGTTTGTTGGATAGTTGTACACTCATCAGTTGGAGTGGTCATGTGAAATGAAAATCACACACTATCCAGCAAAACTTTGGGACTTTTTGTATATATGGTTAAATTGGCACAGAAACAGAAAGTCTGTACATGGGTCAGCTATTCCATGAAGATGGGAAAAAAGAAGATAAGAGAGAGACTGGAGAGGTAAGAGGATGAGAGAGAGTTGTCCGTGGACAGAAGGAGCAAGAAAGGTAAGTCACTGTAAGATCCTAGGAAATGTGTGACTCCAGGGACTGCCAAGTCAATGCCTTCAGAGATCACATGTGCAAAGGAGTTGAATAAGGAAGTTATAAGGCCTCACCCAAAGGCATTCAAGCTTAATTGTTAAAAAGCAATCAATGGGCAGGACCCAGGCTCCAAGATGGCAGCGCCCAGCAAAGTAGCCATGGCAGCCTCTGTCAAAAGTGATGGCGGGGGTGGGAGCTTTGGATCTCGGGTGGACTGAGGGTTGGAGGCGCTGGGAGTGGATCAAGCCTTTTACTGAGCCTGCATCCTTGGTGTCCTGCAGGAGGAGGAGGAAGAAGAGAAGCTGGATGCCCTGCAGGGTATCCTCTCTGCTTTCCTGGAAGAAGATTCTCTCTTTGATATCTGCAAAGAGATTGTGGAACGATGGTCAGAAACTCAGAATGTTGTCACCAAAGTGAAAAAAAGAAGATGAGGTACAGGCCATTGCCACCCTAATTGAGAAGCAGGCACAGATCGTGGTGAAGCCCAGGATGGTATCAGAGAGGAGAAGCAGAGAAAAGCTGCCCTGCTGGCCCAGTATGCTCATGTGACAGATGAAGAGGATGAAGCAGATGAGAAGGATGATTCAGGTGCCACCATGATGAACATTGGTTCTGACAAAACCCTGTTCCAAAACACCAATGTGGAAGATGTTCTCAACGCTGGGAAATTGGAGTGAGACTCTCTTTGGGATGAGTCCCAAAGAAAGAAGGAACAGGACAAGCTGCAAAGAAAGAGGGACAGACTAGCCAAACAGGAGCGCAAGGAAAAGGAAAAGAAAAAGATACAGAGAGGAGAGCGAAAGCGATAACCTTGGCCTACTCTCTGTTCTCATCCCCACGAACTTTATCAAAGGAAGAACTGGTTGTTCATATGTACATTTAAGAAATGAGAGATCATTGCAAAATTATTTCCCAAGGCATTTCCCTTTTTTGTTTACATGATCAAAAGGAAAAATCACAATCACTTCTAATTATAAAATGTGCCATGTTTTGGTGGTATGGGCAGATTGTGGTAGTTGGTGTCTGTATCAAAAATCTGGAATGGGGTGTGACCTTTCTATTTTAGCACTGAAGTCCTATGCTCCTTTGGGCTCTTAAAAAAAAACTTTCCCTCTTGGATAAATACCAGGATTCAGGAAGCTAACAGTTACAGTTTTCGTCCTGAAGGCGAGAAACGACCTGAGATGATTCCTCAGAGGAGAGAAACTCCTCTGAGATAAAAAGTGGGAGTGCAAATTACTTTAGAGGCAATATTGACCCCTAAGTCTAGTATTATTTTATAGCTGGAATAGGAAGCTAATGAGAAGCCCTATCTACATCTAGATTTTATGTTACATGGCAGCAAACTAGGAAAAGGAAGAAAATATTTGGAGGTGCTTAGAGCTGAGAATGTTTTTTTTAAAAAGTTTCAGTCTTTGCTGGGGTTGTAGCCTAGTGATAGAGTGCTTGCTTAGCATGTGTGAGGCTCTGGGTTTAATCCCCAGCACCACAAAAAAAAAAATTACATATTTTTCCTCATCTAGACTATGACTTTAAGAAAGATGTGTTGGAATTGAGTGCAAAGATATTGTTAGCTAGATTCATTTTTTTTATAATCATGAATCCTTTTGAGAGTCAGCAGGAACTCTCTATTTCTACTTCTGTCACAGTTCAGTTGTAAATAAGGCCCTCCTCTCCTTGACTTCAGGCAGCAGCCAACTATCAAGAAGAAGCCTGAAGACAGCAAACTTTACTGATAAGACAGAAAGTGGGTATTTATACCAGGAGTCAGCAAACAACTACCTGCAGGCCAAATTTGGCCCAGTTTATTTTGTACGGTACAAATTAAAAATGGTTTTTATATTTTTAAATGGTTATAAAAGAACGAGTACACTACAGACCATATGTGGCCTGCAAAACCTAATAAAATATTTACTATCTTTGGGAAAAAAAAAAAGCAATCAATGAATGCCAAATAAAACACGTTCAACCTATAGATTGCCA
Source organism: Castor canadensis (assembly GCF_047511655.1). Classification (NCBI taxonomy): domain Eukaryota; kingdom Metazoa; phylum Chordata; class Mammalia; order Rodentia; family Castoridae; genus Castor; species Castor canadensis. Next base: position 91,748,742 of record NC_133398.1, read on the forward strand.
CAACAGTTTGTGACTGCCACATTGAGAACAATTATGTTGACAATAGTAGCAAACAGTATAGACTCAGGAGCCAGACTATTTGGATTCAAATCCTGCTCTACAACTTACTAGCTGAGTGACCTTAGGCCAGTGACTTCCCTCCTAAGCCTCAGATTCCTCTTCTGCAATCAAGGCAGTAACTGTACTTGCCTCATAGGTAGGGTGACCATATGCCCAGTTTTGTCTAGATGGTCCCAGCTTATAGGTTATTTTCATAATAATTAGAATGATTAAAAGTATAATTATTAATAGTGTCACTTTCACTGTCAAAATCATCCTTCTTAGAGGACCATGGGAAGGTTCTCTTTAAAGTACTGGCTATGGTACCTGGAATAGAGAAGAAGCACCCCCTCAAAAAAAAGCAAAATATGACAATAACTTCATGTAAGACCAGCTGTGAGAAGAACAGGAATTGAAAGAGATGTTTTCTTCATAGTCGTCCCATCCCCCAGCCTCATCCCAATGCCTGAAGGTCACCCAGAGCCCTTCACATTGGCTTCTCCCATGTCTCAGACCTTCCTAGCACCTTCAAAACTCAGCTGCCCTGTGACCTGCTCCTTCAGGACTCTGCTGCAGAGCTCAGCTGGCTTATCCTACAGACCAACTGGCCCAGGTGTGGCTGGGTCCCTAGGAAATCATGTACTACCTTTCCTCAGTGATAGGACATGAAAGTGGATTAAGGGGAGAGATTTCAGTCTGGTGGAAGGAGACACTTTGGGCCAACTTTAGGTCTTCCTTCAAATAACATCACACCAGAAGCTCCTTGTGAACACGAGACCTATGCTGCTGTTTCTTTGATCCTATCTTTTGTGGTGCTACAGATCAAACTCAGGGCCTTGCACCTGACAGGCAAGGCCCTACCACTGAGCTTATCCCCAGCCTGTTTTCTTTAATCTACTAGATAGATAATAGATAGATAGATTCATATTTGGCATACACATACACATATTTACATAGGCCAAATATGAATCTAGCCTAAGCATAAAATCAATGAGTTCAATGCCTTCTAGGTCAATACTATTCTAAAATATAAATCTAGGCATTTCTTCGAGTTAGCCCTCACTTATCATAAATTAACAGAAGACTGAGAATTTTAACTAAAATGCAAACTACAATCCAGTGATCTATTGCTGCATAACAGCTCACTCAAAAACCGAGAGGAGTACAATCACCTCTCTTGGTGCTGAGGTTGATGGACTCCACTGGGTGGTTTTCAGTTGAAGTCTGTCATTTGGTTACAGATAGACCTGGCTGGAACATTTGTAGGTTTCTTCACTCTTATGTCTAGTGGCTGAGCTGGAATGGCTGGGATTACTGGGACATCTGTTTTCAAACAGCTTCTCCATGTGGTTGGGCTGGTCTTCTTGACAGCATGGTGGTCTCAAGGTAGTTGGGCTGTTAATGCAGTCTTGGGGTCTCCCAAGAGAGTGTTCCAAGAGACCCATGAGAGTCTTCAAGGCTTCTTAGGATTTGAAAGTCAGATGGTATCACTTCTACCATATTCCATTGGTCAAGAACAAGTGACAGGCCAATCTAGATTCAATAAGTTTGTACAATAGGTTCTGCCTCTTCTTTGGCGAATGGCTTGGATATATAGGGGGAGAAAGCTGATGGTATCAATCTTACTGATAAGCCACTATTCCTTCCTCCCTTCTCTTTCCACAATGTTAAGAACAGTATAAGGACTAAGAAAATAGGGTCTTAGACCCTAGACTAGTCTAGACCTTAGACTAGAATTTCCAGAATGGAGCCTTAAATTTTTAAACATCATTATCATACAAATAATATCTGTTCATATTTTTTAAATTATCCTATAGAAGTGAATAAGTAAAAAAAAATTAATGAATCACTACTGTCATCCAAAGAAAATCATTCCCACTCTGGTTATAGATAAAATTAATATCTACCTGCTGAGTAACTGTGTGGACATAATTATTCAGCCCTCTCTCCCTCCTTTGAATAGCACCTTAGTACAGAAACGCACACAATGTTACTGAAGTTAGCTAACGATGCAAGGAGCCAGCCCAGATGTCAGGACAGATACAGGGGCTTACTTAGCAATTGAATGGGTTGGGGGAGACAAATGATTGGAGCAGCTGCCACCTGGAAGTGGTGAAAGGAACATCTGCCACCCTGTTTGCTAAGGTGTTTAATAATCAGGAAGACTGTGCGTGGGGCACAAGGGGACAACCTGGATTGAGATTCAGAGCATGAACACTGATGTCAATGTTTCCCAGTTAATTAGATGTGGAGTGTTACATTGTGTCTCTAATTTCACAGAATGAAAGCAGAATGTTCCTTTCCAATTTGCAAGCAGAATATGACCTTGTTCCCATTCCCCTGGTATCAAAATGTGTAAGAATGAACCACAGCTACCAAGCCTTAGGTCCTTATATGTAGCCCAAATGGTCATGCTTCACTAGTTTGAAATAACATAATAAAGTCACTTTTTGGGGGCAGAGGTAGGGTTTGAGACAGGATCTCACTAGTTAGCCTAGGCTGGTCTTGAACTCATATCCTCCAGCCTCTGTCTCCCAAGTGCTGGGACTATAGACAGACACTGCCACACCTTGACTTAAAGTCATGGGATTGAGGTCTTTGCACTTGCAAAGCAGACTCTACTGCTTAAGGCACACTTTCAGTCCATTTTGCTTTGGTTATTTTGGAGATGGGATCTCACGAACTACTTGCCCGGGCTGAACTTCAGCCTTATTTCACCCAATTTCAGCCTCCCAAGTAGCTACTACTGGTGCTGGGCTTAAAGTCACATTCTTTTATGACGCAAAAAATTATGACATCCAAAGTTATCACCTACTTTACCCTGGGATTTCCAGTTCCCCAGCAGTTTCCTGTTCACCAGCGCTTCTGGGACCTCATGGGATTGTTTCACTTGCAACAGTGCAATCATGGCAGATTGCAGCTTCAGCTGCTGGGAAAGCTCTGACTGCTGATGATATCTCCCTTGGGGTCCCTGGACCTTCATTTCCTCTGCTGTTTTCCACTGCCCCACCCTACCTCCAAATGGTCCCTTTCCCTGAGGTTTTCTCAGTGAATGCAGAAACCAAGCCAGAATATTTAAAGAGGGTTTTATGGAGGCTGGGGTCTTGGAGAAGAAGTGTGACAATAGAAGGATAGCAGATAGGGCTCTGCATCTCCCTTGCAGGTCTCCTGTCCTTGTGACCTTTCACAAGCAGTAAGTAGATGCTACTAGCCTCCCTTCCCCCACTAGGGGCAACCTCAAATAGCTTTTCTGTTTGGAGCTAAAGAACGGAACACCATCCCATCTGACCTTATTGCAGCCCAAGCTTTCCTCCTGAAAACTGTTCTGATTCTAGTCCTGCTTCCTTTCAAGGGTGATTGACAGTGACAATGTCCTTCAACAGGACATTATCAGCAGAGAATTGCATTTGGTCCTCTATAACATCACTGTGAGAGCCAGGTCTGGTGTGACCAAATGCATCTCTTCTTAGCTTCCCCAGCTCGTGACTCTGTGAGCAGCAGCTTTAATAGTCACACTGTCACATATCTCCCAAGAATAGGCAAGAAGCATAGAGACGTTGGAATTCTTGCAAAGGAAAGTAATGAGTCCTGCCACTACACCCCCCGCCAAACAACAGAAGGACCCTTTATTTATGTATTTATGTATTTACTTTTGGTGGGACTGGAGTTTGAAGTCAGGCACTCTAACACTTGAGCTATACCTGCAGTCCACTGAAGTGAGGCAGATTAGAAGTACAAAACCTCGGGGCTCATGTAGGTTGCCTGGGTATGGCCCAGACCACCATCACCTGGCTGGGAACCACCATGCTCCTCCCCCACTCACTCATTATTGGGTGAGAACCTCCTGGGCCTGCCCTCCCATGAGGTAGAGTAGGTTTTAAAGGTACCTGAAAAAGAAAAGCTCTCTCTTGGCCAGTGGACTCTACCTGTGCCCACTGCGCCCTCTTTTCTGCTTCCCTTCCCACACCTGGCAGGACAGGCAACCCCTTCTCTTCAATAAAGCTACCCTCCCTCAACCATCCACGTGCTCTGCTTGGATTTTTGCATTTGGAGCACAAAAACCAGGATCTTCTGGTCACAGACTGCAACGGAGCACCATTAACAGAAGGACACTTTAAATCATCCACTCCACTACCACTGCCCACCATACCTCTCACCCTTAGAGACTTAAGCCTGGGTCTTCAAGTAAATTCCTCCTGTTCACATCTTTCCTTTTTTCCTTTTTTTTGTCTTTTTTATTATTGTTGTACTGAGGGGTACATTGTGACATTTACAAAAGTTCTTACAAGAAGATCCAACAATTTGTTGCTTACAGGACACCCATCTCACTGACAGAAATAAACATAGGCTTAGGATGAAAGGCTGGAAGAAGATTGACCCTGAAAACAGGCAGGAGTAGCAATACTTATCTCTGACAAAGTAGACTTCAAACCTACATTGATCAAATGAGATAAAGAAGGACATTCCATACTAATAAAAGGGGAAATAGACCAAAAGGAAATAATAATCATCAACCTATATGCACCCAATGTCAACGCACCCAATTTCATCAAACATACCCTGAAAGACCTAAAAGCATATATTAATGCCAACACAGTGGTTGTGGGAGACTTTAACACCCCATTATCATCAATAGACAGGTCATCCAAACAAAAAATCAATAAAGAAATCCAAGATCTAAAATATGCAATAGATCAAATGGACCTAGTTGATGTCTACAGAACATTTCATCCAACTTCTACACAATATACATTCTTCTCAGCAGCCCATGGAACCTTCTCCAAAATTGATCACATCCTAGGGCACAAAGCAAGTCTCAGCAAATATAAGAAAATAGAAATTACACCGTGCATACTATCTGATCACAATGCAGTAAAACTAGAACTCAACAACAAAAGTAAAGACAAAAAACATGCAAACAGCTGGAAACTAAATAACTCATTACTTAATGAAGAATGGATCATCGATGCAATAAAAGAGGAAATTAAAAAGTTCCTGGAAGTCAATGAAAATGAAAACACAACCTACCAGAACCTATGGGACACAGCTAAGGCAGTCTTGAGAGGAAAGTTTATACCCATGAGTGCATATATTAAAAAGATTGAAAGATCCCAAATCAATGACCTAATGATACATCTCAAACTCCTAGAAAAACAAGAACAAGCAAATCCCAAAACAAATAGAATGAGAGAAATAATAAAAATAAGAGCTGAAATCAACGAAATAGAAACCAAAAAAATTATACAAAGAATTAATGAAACAAAAACTTGGTTCTTTGAAAAAATAAACAAGATCAATAGACCTCTGGCAAACCTGACTAAAATGAGGAGAGAAAAAACCCAAATTAGTAGAATCAGGAATGCAAAAGGGGAGATAACAACAAACACCATGGAAGTCCAGGAAATCATCAGAGACTACTTCGAGAACCTATATTCAAATAAATTTGAAAATCTAAAAGAAATGGACAGATTTCTAGATACATATGATCATCCAAAACTGAACCAAGAGGAAATTAATCACCTGAATAGACCTATAACACAAAATGAAATTGAAGCAGCAATCAAGAGTCTCTCCAAAAAGAAAAGTCCAGGACCTGATGGATTCTCTGCTGAATTCTATCAGACCTTTAAAGAAGAACTGATACCAACCCTCCTTAAACTGTTCCATGAAATAGAAAGGGAAGGAAAACTGCCAAACACATTTTATGAAGCCAGTATTACACTATCCCAAAACCAAGCAAAGACACCTCCAAAAAGGAGAACTATAGGCCAATCTCCTTAATGAACATTGACGCAAAAATCCTCAAAAAAATAATGGCAAACCGAATTCAACAACACATCAAAAAGTTTATTCACCACGACCAAGTAGGCTTCATCCCAGGGATGCAGGGGTGGTTCAACATATGAAAATCAATAAACGTAATAAACCACATTAACAGAAGCAAAGACAAAAACTACTTGATCATCTCAATAGATGCAGAAAAAACCTTTGATAAGATCCAACACCATTTTATGATAAAAGATCTAAGAAAACTAGGAATAGAAGGAAAGTACCTCAACATTATAAAAGCTATAAATGACAAACCTACAGCCAGCATTATCCTTAACGGAGAAAAACTGAAACCATTCCCTCTAAAATCAGGAACTAGACAAGGATACCCACTATCTCCAATCCTATTCAACATAGTACTGGAATTCCTAGCCAGAGCAATTGGGCAAGAAGAAGGAATAAAAGGAATACAAATTGGTAAAGAAACTGTCAAAATATCCCTATTTGCAGACGACATGATCCTATACCTTAAAGACCCAAAAAACTCTACTCAGAAGTTCTTAGACACCATCAATAGCTACAGCAAGGTAGCAGGATATAAAATCAACATAGAAAAATCATTAGCATTTCTATACACTAACAATGAGCAAACGGAAAAAGAATGTATGAAAACAATTCCATTTACAATGGACTCAAAAAAAATCAAATACCTAGGTGTAAACCTAACAAAGGATGTGAAAGACCTCTACAAGGAAAACTACAAACTTCTGAAGAAAGAGATTGAGGAAGACTATGGAAAGTGGAGAGACCTCCCATGCTCATGGAATGGTAGAATCAACATAGTAAAAATGTCGATACTCCCAAAAGTAATCTACATGTTTAATGCAATTCCCATCAAAATTCCAATGACATTCATTAAAGAGATTGAAAAATCTACTGTGAAATTTATATGGAAACACAAGAGACCACGAATAGTCAAGGCAATACTCAGTGAAAAGAACAATGCTGGAGGCATCACGATACCTGACTTCAAACTATATTACAAAGCAATAACAATAAAAACAGCATGGTACTGGCACAAAAACAGACATGAAGACCAGTGGAACCAAATAGAGGACCCAGATATGAAGCCACACAACTATAACCAACTTGTCTTTGACAAAGGAGCTAAAAATATACGATGGAGAAATAGCAGCCTCTTCAACAAAAACTGCTGGGAAAACTGGTTAGCAGTCTGCAAAAAACTGAAACTAGATCCATGTATACCACCCTATACCAAGATTAACTCAAAATGGATCAAGGATCTTAATATCAGACCACAAACTCTAAAGTTGATACAGGAAAGAGTAGGAAATACTCTGGAGTTAGTAGGTATAGGTAAGAACTTTCTCAATGGAACCCCAGCAGCACAGCAACTAAGAGATAGCATAGATAAATGGGACCTCATAAAACTAAAAAGCTTCTGTTCAACAAAAGAAATGGTCTCTAAACTGAAGAGAACACCCACAGAGTGGGAGAAAATATTTGCCAGCTACACATCAGACAAAGGACTGATAACCAGAATATATAGGGAACTCAAAAAACTAAATTCTCCCAAAACTAATGAACCAATAAAGAAATGGCAAAGTGAACTAAACAGAACTTTCTCAAAAGAAGAAATTCAAATGGCCAGAAAACTCATGAAAAAATGCTCACCATCTCTAGCAATAAAGGAAATGCAAATTAAAACCACACTAAGATTCCACCTCACCCCTGTTAGAATAGCCATCATCAGCAACACCACCACCAACAGGTGTTGGCGAGGATGCGGGAAAAACGAACCCTCTTACACTGCTGGTGGGAATGTAAACTAGTACAACCACTCTGGAAAAAAATTTGGAGGCTACTTAAAAAGCTAAACATTGATCTACCATTTGATCCAGCAATACCACTCTTGGGGATATACCCAAAAGAATGTGACACAGGTTACTCCAGAGGCACTTGCACACCCATGTTTATTGCAGCACTATTCACAATAGCCAAGTGATGGAAACAGCCAAGATGCCCCACTACTGACGAATGGATAAGAAAACGTGGTATCTACACACAATGGAATTTTATGCAGCCATGAAGAAGAACGAAATGTTATCATTCGCTGGTAAATGGATGGAATTGGAGAACATCATTCTGAGTGAGGTTAGCCTGGCCCAAAAGACCAAAAATCATATGTTCTCCCTCATATGTGGACATTAGATCAAGGGCAAACACAACAATGGGATTGGACTTTGAGCACATGATAAAAGCGAGAGCACACAAGGGAGGGGTGAGGATAGGTAAGACACCTAAAAAATTAGCTAGCATTTGTTGCCCTTAATGCAGAGAATCTAAAGCAGATACCTTAAATGCAACTGAGGCCAATAGGAAAAGGGGAACAGGAACTAGAGAAAAGGTTAGATCAAAAAGAATTAACCTAGAAGGTAACACCCACGCACAGGAAATTAATGTGAGTCAACTCCCTGTATAGCTATCCTTATCTCAACCAGCAAAAACTCTTGTTCCTTCCTATTATTGCTTATACTCTCTCTACAACAAAATTAGAAATAAGGGCAAAATAGTTTCTGCTGGGTATTGGGGGGGGAGAGGGAGGGGGCAGAGTGGGTGGTAAGGGAGGGGGTGGGGGCAGGGGGAAGAAATGACCCAAGCCTTGCATGCACATATGAATAATAAAAAAAAAAAAACAAAAGTTCTTACAATATATCATAGCTGAATTCACCCCCTCCATCATTCTCCTTTATTCCCCTTCCCACCATGTTGACAACTTCTGCGAGGACAAAGCAAGGTTTCTTGCTTCCTAACTTAAGACTCTTTGTGTTGGTTTTCCCAAAGTAACAGGATAGATCCTTGAAAGGTAAATCCTTATTCCCAATTCCTAGGAAAAGAAAATTGCATTCTGCAAGCTTAAAATTGTTAGGCTGTGTCCAACTCATATCAGCCCTTGAAGGAAAACAAATGGCATTTCCCATTTACAATTTTAAAATGCAAACAAATGTATTCTAATCTGATACCGTGTTGATTTTCAGGGACTGGTGCCAGAAACACAACTGGGCACCATACTTTTGAAAGCTGTTTTTAGACCATCCAACTAAGAATGACCAGACATGTATCCAATACAGCCAGCTTTGGACTTTTACTTCCTGTTCACCTGATTCAGCCCCCAAATTTCCGTAGTGACATTTGCATTCCTTGGCCGTCACTGCTTCTCTCTTCCATCTGCCTTTCTCTCATCTTATTCTAACATCCTTGCCCTCCTTGTTTATAGGAAGTTCTGAGATAGGAAGGCTCCTTGCCTCAGTCTTCATGAAGAAACAGCCGAGCAGCATGCCTGAGTGTACCACACAGGATAGACAAGTTAGAGGTAAATGGATGAGAGAGCGGCTCACCTTCTTATGCCTTCACAGTGTGTGTATTTGTCCTCTTTCTGGTAGTTCGTAAAAAGGAGAACTTTATTTTGGCTCACAGTTTCAGGGGTTTCAGCCCACAGGCAATTGGTCACATTGCCTTGGGCCTGTAGCAGCAAAGTACATCATGACAGGAATGTGTTGGGAGAAGGCTGCTCACCTCATGGCCACCAGGAAGTAAAAGAGAACAAGGAAGACACCAGTGTCCTAATATCCCCTTCAAGGGCATGCTCACAAAGACCTAACTTCCTTGCAGTAGGCCCCACCTCCTAAAGGTTCCACCACCTCCCAACAGTGCCACCGACTGGCAACTAAGCCTGTGGCATATAACCTGTGGAGGGCATTTAAGACACATTTGGAGGACATTTTACAAAACAGTATTAAAACCCCAGCACCTTTTAAAACCCAGATGGCAAGGATTAAGAGCTATAATAATGATCAACATTGATTTTTCCACCAACTCTGAAGAAAATATTAAGAAAATTAAGAAAAAATGTAAAATAAAACCTTTCTTACATACCACATTCATTATCTGAGATGCATATGATGCTTCTTCTGTAACTCTCCTGTGCTACCCCAAGTTTTGACCCTGAGCACCATAATTAAACCTCAACCAGTTCTGGTGAACACCTAGAACCAGTCTTTGGGTCCTACATTAACAACTGACATCACTTTTTTCTTTTGTTTTTGTTTTTTTTTTTTGCTGCTGAGGCTTGCACTCAGGGCCTTCACCTTGAGCAACTCCACCAGCCCTATTTTTATGAAGGGTTTTTCGATATAGGGTCTTGCAAAACTATTTGCCTGGGCTGGCTTCGAACTGTGATCCTCCTGATTTCTGCCTCCTAAATAGTTAGGTTACAGGTGTGAGCCCAGCTCTGACATCACTTTTGAAGTTTTTTTTTTTTGGCAGTACTAGAGTTTGAACTCAGAGCTTCATATTTGCAAGGCGGGTAAGGTGCTCTACTGTTTGAACCAACTCCAGTGCTTCCTCCTTTTTTTGGCACTGCTGCCAAAGAAGAAAAAAAAACACTGGCTTTTCTTTTTTGTTGCCAGGGATCGAACCCAGAGCTCCGTGCATGCTAGGCAAGCACTCTATCACTCAGCCCAAGATGGTGGATTTTTTTAAATGCAGTAGTACAAGGTAAGCCAATCAGGAAAAACAACATTGCAAAACATCTAAACCTATTAATTTGTGGCATTTGTAAGCCATACAAGCAGCATATGTGTAAAAAAGATACTAGCATTTGTCCAGTTAAATATTACCAATTTAAAGAGGTCCTAGTCTTTGTCTTGTATGACATGAGCACACCATCATTTTTCTGAGTTTGTCACCTCTCTGACTGATTGTGCATGGAGCTTCTATTACCATGGAACAGTCGCTAACCACCAAGTGCTGTTGCAGAAGGATGTGCTCCGTTTCAGGATGGAGCCTGCAGCCCTGCTCTTCATGAAAATGTCCCCACAGCAGCCACATAAGCAATCTGTCAGAATGTCAAGAAAGCGGGTGAAAGGCTCATTCCTTGGGAACAGTTACCTCACACTTCCCGGCCTTCCTCAAAGGAAAAAAAAAAAAGTCAAACAGCTTCCACTGTTCCTGTTACCTCAAATCTCTGTTGACAAAAACTAAGCACTCCCCAAAATAAAAGTGACTCAAAAAGCAGGGCAGACCATACCTTACCATAGTTCCCTCACAAAACTTGTGGTCTAACTCTTCAGAAGCCAAATGCAGACTTTGGGACATAGCTATTTTGCAATGTTTTTAATTAAAAGAGAAAAGGATATAATTTTTTTTTTCACTTAAAAAATTATTAGGACATCTTCATCACAGGGGGGATTCATAGTGACAATTCAGATTAGGCTTTTATTGTACATTGGTTAGATCACCCCTATCATCTCTCCCCCTTGATCTCCTCCCCACCCCACTTAAAGCAATTGCAAGAGGTTTCTTTGTTCTATTTTATGTAAGTATATGAAGCCCATCAATCATATTCCCTCACCTTAATCTCTTTCATTCACCTCCCCCTTCCACAAGTACTCCCCACACTGTACCTATTTTACAGTCCTGGCCTTCATTATTAATATCTAAGTCAATATTCAAAGGGGTTTTTCAATGTAGCCCCACTGTGAGTGTACTTTACATTGGTCTGTTCAACCCCTTCCATTATTCTCCTGCCTAGATTAGCACCTGGAGAAGAGAAACATGCTCTCTCTGCTTCCCGGCTTCCACCTGTATTTTACTTCCCTAACTTTTAGTAAACTCTATTTACACCCACGTGTCCTGCTATGGATTCTTCTAAGTGGGACACAAAGACTTTGGAAATCTTCTGATCAGAGACTGCACGGTTGATGTTAACAATATGAGAGAAAACATGCAGCCTTTGTCTTTCTAAACCTGACTTACTTCACTTAACACGATGTCTTCCAATTGCATCCACTTACCTTCAAGCCACATGGTGTCATTCTTCCTTATGGCTGAGTAAAACTCCATTTTCAGGATCCATTCATCAGGTGTAGGGCATCTGGGTTGTTTCCATAGCTTGGCTATGGGTACAACTATTTTGAACAATTCTTTGGCAGTTTCTTATGAAGTAAAGCATACACCAACCTAGCAACTGTACACTGTCACATTTATCCAAGAGAAATCAAATATCTATACAAAAATCTAATATATATGTTCATAGCAGCTTTATTCAAAATAGCCAAAACTGGAAATTATCAGTATGTTTAGGAACAGAATAAATTGCAGTATACTCATACAATGGATTGTGTCACAGCAATCAAAAGAAACAAAGTTCTGAGACATGCAGCAAGATAAATGAATCTCAAGAACATTTTGCTGAGTGAAGGAAGCCAGACATAAAATAATACACAGCTACACACTGTACGATTCCATTAAACACAGCACAAAGCAGACCAAACTAGTTTATAGTGATAACAATCCAAACAGCAGCTGCTTTTCTCGACAAGGATAGTTTGGGCTAAGAGACAAGGAAGCCTTCTGGGTGAATGAAATATTCTTTCTGTATCTTGATTGAGGTGGTGGTGACATGGGAAAATACACTTGTGCAAACTATACCCTTAAAATATGCATATCCTATTGTATGTAAGTTTACCTCAATTAAAAAAAACAAACAATATAGGGGAAGGGAGTTCCCATTAAGGCAAAAACAAGAGCTGTGGTCCATGGTTCCCATACCACTTGAAGTTCCATATTTGGTCCCTGTGTTCAAATGAATTTTTATTATCATGGGATTATGGAAAGGTATCAGCCAGATGACAGCAAAAAAGAGCGAGAAGACAGACCTTCCAGAAATAATGTTCCCCAGGATTTTTTTTAAAGTGCATTTTTCAGTCATTATTTTGGAGCAAACAAGCAGCTGGGTCTCTTAACAAAGAGGTTTAATAGGACGCTGGGTAAAAGAGAGGGGAAATTGAGGCGAACAATGCCTGTTTCAGTGCCAGCCGCACAAAACCAAGCCTTGCAAGGTGACGCTGATGTCCCCTCTCTGCTAGTAACATCATAAGAGGCGTAACACTCAATAATGAAGGGTCCCCTAATTATTGGCATGATTTGAAGCATATTGTTGAAAACATTCTAAAACCCGAAATTGCAGTAGCAAGCGTATTGACAATGCTCTCCTTCATCTGTGAAAATAGATGTAAATGCAGAAGGAAAAGAGATTGCAGCCTTTCGGGTCCCTGTGTGCACCGTCAGCACGCTAACTCTTGCTTCTGCCTTGTTTGTCATTTCCAATTCATCTGAGTGGGAGTTGCTAGCTTCAAAGTTTCTATGTACCCTCCACCTAATTTGTTCATCTCTTACCTTCTTCCCAGTTTTACCAAAAATTAGCAAAATACAAGTAATAGATGATTTGTAAGGACATCACGAAACGTTCTGAAAAGCTACACTAAGGGAGGTTTGGGTTTTGTTTAGCAGGTGTCTCTCCTCGTCTGAGACCACACACATATATGCCTTCTAATTGTAAAATTCAGATGTTGGCTGGTGGAGGGGGGCATCCAGTAACAAAGAAACACAGAGATGCCTTCTAAATTCTACTTAGACTAAATTAACTCTGTGGACAACAACAAAAAAAGGTGCTGCCTTTTCCTTAAATATATATATTAGCAGAGCTGGCAGCTAAATAAATTCTGTTTAGTGGGAAATAAATTATGTAAATGTAATTTATAGCATTAATTCAGCTTGTAAATTAATCCACTCAAACACAGAAAGGTTTCCGTGTGATGAATATTTCTGAGGTTGTTTAATCTGTTAAAATAAATATTGAGCAGCTGACAGAAAAACATGTTCTCCGCATAACAAAAGCTGTTTTGAAACAATAATTTAAGTGCCTGCTGAATATTTACAATCCTAGTTTTTAACTCTTACTTAATTTTCTTCCTAAAAAAATGTGCAGTGTGCCATCCGTTCAATCAGCAGGGAGATTCTGATGGAAGATGAAGACTGGTCATGCTAAGAACATGTTAGGTGAGTAAGTGACACCATATATGACAGGGTAAAAGTAAGTGTATTTTAATGACACCTGCAAGGCTGCAAGAAGCACACATATTTGGGATGTTTTATGCTCGCCCAAAGCACTTGCCATTCACTGTCCACCTGGCTGAAACATTTGTAGTATTAACTATTTAAGTATTAATAGAAAAAGGAATCAGCAGTTTTAGACATGCTTTATTTATTTAAAAAGTGTAAACAAGACTTCGAACGAGGTATTTTTTTCCTTCTTGGAACACTGATTGTAGACTCCTCAGAAGAGGCAGAAACATTGTCTTACTCATTTGTACCCCAAAGAAAGATGCAGAGTCAGCATGAAATTTGGAAGCAAGGGGGAAGCTGAGGTTCTGAGAGAGGACTCAGACCCAGAGCGCCTAGCTCCCTCAGTGTTTATTGAGTTGCTGTGAATGCCTATTGATCATGAAGCATATGTGGTTTAATAGTTAACTTCCGGGCAGAACAGGATACATATTTAAACTTCTGTGCTCTGAAAAAACAGCACGTAGCACTATTGAACATAGGAACAATCATGAGTGCAAGGCATTCATGGTTCTCAGAATGATACTGAGTGGATTCTGTCTTCAGTATCACATCCCATAACCAGAAATTTGGTCTTCCAAGTAATCTGGCTGTAAATTCATGAATTTCTGATATTCATTACACTGCATGGTCTCCAACACCCAGGACTGGCTCATCTCCACAGCTTGATTTTCAAACACTTTTGATGTCTAGGATCCAGAGAAGAGAATGAAGTCTTGGGCAAATGTCTGTACTTTGGGCAGCTGTCTACTCAGAGTACAGCCTCCCCCTTATCCAAGCTTCTCTTTCACAAGTTTCAGTTATCCTTGGTCAACCATGGTCTGAAAATATTAAATGGAAAATTCCAGAAATGAGCAATTCATAGGTCTTTAATTGTGTACCATTCTGAATAGAACACCTCACACTGTTCCACTGAATCATTCCTTTGTCCAGTGCATCCACTGTATATGCTACCCACCTATTAGTTACTTAGTAGCCAGCTGCATTACAGATCCATGGCAGATTGCAGTGTTTAAATTCAAGCAACTCTTATTTTTACCTACTAATGGACTCAAGGAGCAAGCTTGCATTATTGTAGTGGTTCTACTTTACTTTTAGCTTTTGTTAATAATCTCATACTGTGCTTAATTTATAAATTAAACTTTTATCATCGGTATGTACTTATAGGAAATACACAGTATATGTGTGGTTTGGTACTATCTATGGCTTCAGGCATCCCCTGAGGGAGGACTGCTGCACAGACTTGAGTTCCCATCTCTGGTTACATAATGTAGCATGTGTATCAAGAGAGAGAACAGATGTGGGGGGGCTGCAGGGGATGGCTCAGCAGTAGAGCGCATGCCTTGGGTTTAATCCCCACACTGCAAATAAAATAAGATAAAAAAAAAAGAACAAATGCAGGACACGGTATGGGCCATGAAGCATAGGCGTTGACATATTTTTGTTTCTGTTTTTGGCATTAGTGAGGTTTGAATTAAGGGCCTCACAATTGCTAGGCAGGTATTCTGCTACCCGAGCCATGCCCCAGCATGGAGAAGTACATGTAACAGAGGTCATCACATTTGGAGTATCCATTTGGTTAACCTTCCATGAATAGGTATAAACCAGAAAAAATAGAGAAAAAAGACAAGATGTTGTCAAAGACCAAAAGCTCTTAAAGCAAGTATTAATGTTCTCATACATCAAATCTAAGATTTTTCTGAGGTTCTGCCGTCTTGAAAATATAAAAGGATTTCATGGAAAAACATGATTTGATATAAAAAGTTCTCCATATCTAGGGCTCATTATGCACAACAAGAAAGCAGTTTTATTGCCAAAGTTAGGTATTTCTCTCAGGTAAGGTCCGCTGGCCCTTTACCAGGCTGCACCAAGATGGCGTTAGTAGGATCAGAAGTCATGGACCTGGACCTGAGGATGTGCTCCAATGTGCAAGATTACAGTCAACAGCTGCATGTGCCCATTTACATGTAAGTCAACTGAAAGTTAAAATGCATTTCCTCAGTTGCATTCTCAACATTTCAAATGGTCAACCGGCAAGTGTGGCTCCTGGCTGCCTTGTTAGCACAGATGGAACACACTTCCATCACCACTGAAAGTTCTCTCAAGTGGCAGGGCTCGTAGCAAGCACAAATGACAACCTTCTACCGGGGAGAGAAGGTATTCAGTACTTAGTATTCAGAGCTTACAGAGGCTTAGTAGTCATCAAAGAGGTTTTAGAGACAACATTGAATAAATTAAATACAAATGATAAAGATTAGATTTATCTTATGATGCGTAAGAGTTATAGAATAAGTTTATGAGTAATCAATAAGCTTTTAAAAATAGCTGACATAAAATGCTAATTTTTAAAGGATAAAAAAAAATACCTAATATTCTTAAAAGTCAACTTGCTCTGGCTTTTAACTGGCCAACACTTTTTCATTTGCAAATGCAGATGAAACGCCCAGGCTTCTGTCCCTAGGGCCTCTGTGTGTGGTTGTTCAGGCTGTACACTAAACAATTCTAGGGACATAATTCACATAACTACGATATGAGCTCTACTACAGGGTCCAAGCTGCACAGCAAAGCACACAGCAGTCCCCGACTCCCTCCCAAAAACTCTAATTTAGGGCATGGCTCATTATCTCACCATCAGCTATTAGTAAGCTGAGGACTTGGAACTCAAATTTTCTAAATCCAAACATTCCTTTGACCCCAGTCTCCTGGTTTGAGTAGATCACCAAATAAGCATTAACACAAAAGAGAGACACTTACTTTCACAGAGAAACCCAGTTGTTACTCTGGGATGGGGACAGAGCCGCCTGCTGGGTGAGGACTTGGTGTGAGCTTACTCACAGACTCACAAGGGAAGAACAGGGCTCGCAGTGACACACTTCCCTCAACCCAAGGTTCAGACTGGAAAGCATTGTAAAGCTGCCTGTCTTGGGTGTACAAGGAGCGCTCACGTCCCAGTGAAGCTGCTCCAGCCTTTTGTGGGTGCGTGTTTGTGTGAATGCTTAGAACCACTCCAAAGGACCGTATAAGTAGGTGGTACATGTGTGTCCAGACAGGCAGGATACATGCAAGGTTCTGCCTCTCCAGCAGCCTCGAGTGCACTTGTGCTGGCTTAGCTACTAGGGAAAGGAGCAAGGCTGAATTCTCCAGGGCAGGCCCTGCAGCTGAAATACGACCCTGGGAACTAGGGTGGCAGAGCCTTTACAACATCCTTCAGGAGACAGCAGGAGGTCAGGCCAAGACCAGCGCTCTCAGGCACTGGTGGGAAATGCTGGATCTGGAAGAACTGACCCAGAGTGGGAGGGCAGAGTGGGTAGGCCTGTGGACAGCAGGGAATGAAAGGCTCAGGCAATAGGCAAAGCCACTGTGACCACAGACTTCTCTGGACCCAGAGCGTGACTTGAGCCTGAGCATCTGGATTCTTCCCAGTCTTCTTTTCACTACTCTCCAGTGATCTCTCTCTCTTTCTCTCTCTCTCCAGACACACACACATACTATAGGGTGTATGATTGGGTAAAGATGGGAGAGTTTGATCCCCATTGTCTGACCCAAGGCTTAACTCAATTCAGAGCTATGTCACGATTTTTTTTAAATTGTTACATCATCCTTCTCTTTGTGAATGTGGCCTTTGTCCTAGCAGATCCCAAGCACCCATCTGCCTGTGGGAAGAGTAAGGTTTGTTGCAGAAGTGAAGAACACAGTACTAGGTAGTTTCTGACAGATAAATTGAGATTATGCAGCAAGGTAATAGCTACAAGCCAGATTCTCCTTCAGAGAGATTGTCCAAATTCCTTTACATCTCACTTTAACATATTAAGCACAGAGTATGCAGTACCCAGTTCAGAGGATTTCCTAAGCTTTCCGGCTATGACAGCAAAGCCACAACCCTTGT
This sequence comes from Castor canadensis, assembly GCF_047511655.1. Classification (NCBI taxonomy): domain Eukaryota; kingdom Metazoa; phylum Chordata; class Mammalia; order Rodentia; family Castoridae; genus Castor; species Castor canadensis. The sequence goes on from NC_133398.1 coordinate 91,766,422, forward strand.
TGTTTGATGATAGACAAGGAGTGTTACCATAGGGTCATGGGAAATTATCAAAGCATTTGATACAGGCACTGACCAATCAGAGCAGATGACAACAGTCACCATCACAAAGGTGAGAGCCGTGGAGCACAAGCCATCCACGAAAGGCCATCTCTCTGGCCCAGGGGTTAGGGGGAGGATATCAGAGACAGGAGGGTACAGCAAGTGCTCAGACGTGTTCTCCTGCTGACACTTGGGATGGGTGGGGAGGGAGGGGTTGAAGGCGTCTCTTGCCCACACTCTATGGAATCAGATCCCCTCTTGAGCCACTCCCATGGCAGCCAGGGTTCAGTCACACCAAGTCAGTGGTGCCACATGGCCAGACAGAGGAAGACCGCAGTATTCTGATGCTGGGACACATGACCTCCAAGGGATGTCCAGTGCTTATATTCTTATTAGTTTTATTACATATCCTCTATCTTCTGACACCTCTTCTGATGCCTTTTATCTCTGGCATTACCTCTCATAGTCTTGGTGCCATTCAACAACTCCTGCCCCAAATCTACTCCTAGTCCCAGTTCATGGCATCTTGACCAGTAGCCACTATCAAAATTAACCTGCCCAAGTATACCAGGATCCCCACAACCACCTCCTGGTTCAAAGGCTCACTGGGAGGAGCCCCAGGACTCAGCAAAGAGCAATCCTTAGGGCCATGATTTTTATAGCAATGGTAGGTAACAAAGCAAAATCAGCACAACCAAAAAAGCACAGGAGGCAAAGCCTGGAGGAAGTGGGCATAGCTTCTAAAACCCCTCGGTGGAGTTATGCAGGACTTTCAAACAACTTGTGATGACATCAAAAAATGTTGTCTATGAGGGAGCTCATGACTCAGTGTTCCAGGTTTTTATTGGGACCAGTCTGCCTGGCAGGTATAAAAATTAACCTCCTAGAAGGAAAGCAGGTGTTCAGCAGGTGTTTCTCCATTGTTTGGAGAAAGAGAGACAGAGACAGAGAGAGACCATGAGCCACTCTTACCAGTCTTGGAAATGGTGGGAACCTTCTCAAAAATCCAAGTTCCCAGCTGCCTGCAAGGAACATCCCTGTGAGCAAGTGGTCCTAAGAAAATCAGTCTCTGGCCTATGAAGTGAAATGTTTTCTGCATAAATATTAAAAAGTTAAAAGTAAAGACAGTTCCACAATGTTCTTTGTCACTTTATTCTTCATTAAGTGATGTTATTGGCTAATTTTGTCCTCCCAAAGTCTCTATGTTGGAGCCCTAACCTCCAATACCTGCAATACTAGGTGACCCTCACTGGAGACAGGGACTTTAGTTAAATTAAGGCAACTTCCTCTTTTCACACACTGTAGGATGAGAAGCTGAGGAAATGTCCTGAAATGTCTTTTATTTTTATTTTTTATTTACTTGTGTTGGTTTTTGAGACAGGGTCTTATAACCCAGGCTGGCATGAAACTCACTATATAGACTGGGCTGGCCTTGAACTTACGATCTTTCTATTTCAACCTCCTGAGCAATGAGATTATAGGTGTGTATCACCACACCTGGCTTCATCTTTGGTCTTTTTGAGTGCTGTGGAGAGAGGGTGGATTCTTACATCCACCTGGGGCTGAAAGCCATTCATATCTCTCTGGAAATATCAAGGGCTTCTTAAGTGCTGCAGATAGCAAAGCTCTAAACCTGGGAGGGCACAGGTGATGAGGAACTGGTTGTCTAGCATGCCCTCAGCCTCTTCACTTTGCTTATACCTTCAAGGTCAACTTTTAGTCCTAGTCAATGCTCATGCAAAAACTGTGTCCCCACTGCATAGATGATACTTTAAAAGCTCCTGACAAGATGGACTCTGTGATGGAACAGTCAAAAGAGCACAGCTTGAGGGTCAAAGACTTTGGCCAAAAACTTGGCTCTGCTTCTTTGTAACTGGCTCCTCTTCTCCAAGCAGAGACGACATTACCTTCTTCTCAGACTGTACCTACAATGAGACACAGAACCAGCATAAGGGGCTCTCTTATAACAGATAATCCAGCAAATTGGGGTTTCTTCTTTTCAATGTCTTTTACCTTAGCCCTTCTAGAAATGTTGCTAACAAGGAACAAAATCATCTTATTAGTCTTTATTAGTTCTTAATTCTTCTTTCTTGTTCTATTTAAGATGTTGACATATGGGAAAATGGCCAACAGTATGTTGAACAGAAAAGAAAATAAAGGGTCTCAGTAATCCATAAGTTCAAAATGAAAAATATCCTTTTTTTTTTAATATCTTTTTTTTCAGTACTAGGGTTTGAACTCAGGGCTTTATGTTTGCTAGGCAGGCACTCTACCACTTGAGCCACTCTGCCAATCCTTTTTTGCATTGGGTATTTTTGATAGGGTCTCACGAAATACTTGCCGATCCTCCTTATCTCTGCCTCCTGAGTAGCTATGAATGTCAACAAAAGTTTAATTAGAAGTAGCTTTAGGGCCAAGCAAGTTCATTGACACATTAAATAAGATTTATGGTTTAATACTATGCCAAAGTTAACTACTTGGAACTATCCAGATGTAAGAAATCTAGCTTGCTAAGATCACTGATGTGACTCAATACCTGTTCTTCCCTTCTTCCAGCAAATAGAATCTTTGCTGAGCATATGACCAATCCTGTTGCAAATAGTTCTAGACAAAGAAATGTAAGAGGAAGTGTGTATGTAATGTCACAGAAGGGTGCTTAAAGGGAGGCCTCTCCTTTTACTCCTTTCTGCAGGCTGAAATGTGGACATGATGGCTTGAACTGGAGCAGCCATCTTTTTTTTCCAATAAATACTATATCCTTGATGCGGAAGAAGACACGAAGTAAGTTGAACTGGAGCCTCTGCCTCAATTTTTTTAAAAAAATTTATTTTATTGTTTTTACATTTACTTACATATGTATACATTGTTTTGGCCACCTTCCTTTCCCTTCCCACCTCACCCCACCAGCAGCCATCTTGGGCAATGAGTGAATGTGCATATAGAACAACACGGAGAAGGAACACAATATTCCCTGGTATCATAAATCATGACACCAGCCCTGGACCGTTTACCCAGACTTTCACATGAGAAGAATTAATTTCTATCTTTTTTCAGCCATTTACTACTTTGGACTTTTTGTCCCTTACAGCTGATTCTAATCCTAACTAGTTCAGTGCGGATGGCACAGACATAGTTGCCTGTGACATGTTGAGTTTCTTAAATTTTTCTATACATCAAAATCAGATATAAGATGCATTAGCTTGGTTTTTGTTTTTGTTGGTTCTACCATTAGCAGAAGTACTGCTTTATGAAGCAGCAACAATTGTCATGGCTATCACTTAAATAAAATTTGCTTCGAACGTGTGAAAATGTTATTGATCCTACCATTTGATTCTTGAGAGAATATGTTTTTGGCCATACAGGGATTTGAACTCAGGGCCTCACACTTGCTAGGCAGGCACCCTACCACCTGAGCCACACCATCAGTTCTTAGAAAATTTTGATGTTTAGCAGATCTTTACTGTGGAATATTTTTCCCTAGTTGTCCATGGATGCTGCTCTTGGGTTACATCCATTCTTCCCAATAAATAAAAATCTCAGGAGATACTTTCATTTTCTATAAATTGAGGGGAGGGTGGGTCACACCTCCTCTCTCTGAAGTCACCCAGTGAGCCAATCTTACAAACAGATTTTCTCCATTTGGATCAGGGATCCACCTTTGCACTCCTGTCCTTGTTGTATTTTCTTTTTTTACAACAACAACAGAGATCTGACTTACATTAGTAAGGTGGAAAAACCAAGAGCACTTGCTTGCCTTTCTGCCTTCTTTCCTTCACTCATTCAGCTTCTTTCCTTTTCTTCTTTAAAGATTTTGAGTGTTGCACACCTTTTGAGACACTAAGGAAAAAATGAACTTTTGTCAGGAAGAGGATTCAAGCACATAAAACTGTTCTAGGTTGGGCTGAGGCTAGGTTTAAAGACCGAGTACTTTGGAGGTGGTCCCAAGAAGAACCACGAGGGGATGGAGTGAAGCAAGGGCAGCCACCACTAGGACCCATAATTAGCACAACACTGCTGCGGCCACTGGGCTGGGTCCCCCAGGACACTCTAGTGTCTACGCCTAGTTACCTCTCCTTCATGAGTATGGACAGGAACTCCCCAGTGCTGCAGCCCTGTGTGTGTGGTGGGCCCAGCCAGCTCCTGCAATCTGACAAATCCTCAGGCAGAGTCACAAGCATTTATGGTAGAGGCAGAATATGTAAATGAGGAGACAGGGAAATTATATTATTTTTAATAAATATTAAAAGGACCGGACTCAGACATTGGAACCAGGAAGTAAAAACTAAAAAGCCAGAGGAGCTAGTACCCTCCCAACTCCTTTGAGATGCTAAGTTACAAGAACAGGGAGACATCTAGGGGCTCTCTGCATCTGCCTTCTTCTCTGAGATGTTAACAAACTGCAAGGCTCCTTGGATAGGTAGAGGGACAGAAAAGTGAAAAGTATGTCTGGCAAAAAAAAAAGTCTAAAACTCATTTATTTTAGGAACAATACAATTTAGGGGGTAGTTCTAAATCACATCTTCATGTTTTAAAATAATAAGCAGCACCCATCTTAGCCACACAGAACCATTGTCTAGTGCTAGGGGTCTCTAGATGACATGACCAGTGCATTCCCCTGGCTCAGAAAGTATTTTCAGATTACAGATATTCTTGTGGTGGTCTCGGGTGTGTTGTAATAGTTGCTAAGAACTTTGTCTTCTGCAATCAAAGAATGAAAGTCATAGACAATGGACAATGGATGAGCATAAGAGCAGCGTTGTATTAAGCAGAGAGGAAAAGAGAAGTTCCTGCATGGGAGAGGTCTCAGAAAAGCTGAGCCGTTTAAGTATCTTTGTGAGGCATTTTTATAAACAAAGATTCTTATTTCCTGGTTGAAGTGAAGCTGGCCATGCGTATCTCTGTGCTATTGGTCCATTCATGGGATTTACACCTTTGCCAGCCAATGGACATCACTGGGGTGTGGCGAATGCTTTCCTTTCCCAGTTAGCTCTGTGATGCAACACACCTGGCAGAACACCCTAGTCAGGCAAAGATCATGTGTTGTTCATGTGCCAGGACAGTTTCAAGGCTGAGGCAAGTAGTTTCAAGACACCCCACACCTGTTATCTCATCTCTGTGTCCTTGGTAAATTTCCATCAAGTTCCCCCTGTCCTTGCCCTGCATGGCCAGTCTCTACTTCTTCGCTTGCAGTCTCAATATGACCCACCATTTTGAGTTGTTACTCCCATTTCCTGCCTGGGGAGCAGGAAATGTTTCTCTTCTTTTCCCCCTCCACTTCTCCCTACTTTATTCTGTTATACTAAAACAAATCCCTGCTGAAACTTCTACCTTGTGAAACTCCTTGTTGTGAGACACCTTGAAATGTTTTTTGTGCGTGGATCTCAAGCACCTGTGATTTTGTGTGGAAACTAGGAATCTGAGGAAACCCCCTTATCTGGTAACAAAGCCACCAGGATAGAGAACAAATGCCAAGCTAGGACCCTCAAGGCACCAAGCACATCTATTACAACTACCTAACACACTTACATCTCACCATTAAGATATGTGCAGCCCTTTAGGAAATCCCATCCAAATGACCTGAAGAACATGTTATTTTGCATAATGGAACATTTTGGTCAGGTGGAATAGGCATCTGGCATGTGCTACAGTTTTCAGAATGTCAGGAAAGGTCCCCTCCACAAATAGATCTCCTGTTGACACTCCTTCTCCCCCTTCATGGCTGACTTTCTTCTTGAGGGAAGGTGCTAAAGTCTTTTTAGCTGTGAATGCTGAGAAGAATAAGCTTCTATCATTAGCAGCCAGTAATTTAGATGTCATTAGCTTAGCAGATAGGTAAGTCTCCAGGTAATATTTGCACTTACTTGCATCACATTCACCTTCCCCCTGAGAGTGTAAACCCCACAGGGCAGAAGCCACACCTTTTGCAATACACACTGCATCCCCAGCAGCGGTGAGCATCTGCCTAGCACAGAGAAGTATGGATTTACTGAATGGAAGGCTGAGTAAATAGAGAGAAGGAAAGCAGGTTTTGATGAAAGGAGAAAAAGAGCAAGAGATTAAAAAAGAAGATAAAAGCCAACTTCTTTTTCTATGGAAAGGAATATGGAGGTCCCTCAAAAAACTCCTAAGCATATATCCAAAGGAATGTAAGTCAGGATTCAATAGGGCACCTGCACACTCGTGTTTACTGCAGCACTATTCACAATGGACCAGCTTTGGAAACGGCCCAGATGCCCTACAACTGATGAGTGGATCAAGAAAATGTGGTATATATACACATTGGAGTTTTATTCAATCAAAAAGAAAAATGAAATTATGTTGTTTGTAAGTAAATGGATAGAACTGGAGAATAACATATTAAGCAAAGCAAGCCAGGCTCAAATGTGCTCTAATATTTAAGCCTCCTAGGCTTCTGGCAAAAGGCATGCTCATGTCTTTGGCCAAGGCCTTCTGTTTAAACAAAGGCAATGTTAACTGTCAATAATATTTAACTTCTGCCTAGGGACGCTGCAAGTCTTCTTTCTGTACAGAGCTGACTCATTGATGTTTGGGCCCTAATTGGACTGACACTTGTCTCAGTACACCTGGACCTGATGTAGTTAGCCCTTAATTGCCCACTATAGTGACAGTCCAAAATAGAGGGCCATCTAAGAGTTAAAATAGCTACAGATATAAACACCTATAGGCAATGTAACCTCTGTCACTTTTCAAAATGATTCTCTATCCTTCCTGCCACAACTGGCAGGGTCCCTTCTGATGCTCCTATCAGCGTTAAATGTTCAGGTCATATCTTCTAACTCAGATTTATCTCTTCCAGACTGAAAACCTCTAGGACTCAAATCATGAGGCAACAAGGCTATCAAGCTCTACAAACGAGGTTTCCATGAGCAACCCAGCTCTCCATGAGAAACCTTAACTGTGCTGGACAATAATTCAGACACTTTGTGTCCAAATGAGCCCCAAGGGAAAGAAATAGGAGAGACAATTTCCCTTTATAGGTAGGGTCTGCCATCCCTTGTAGCTCATAGTAGACACTGAAGATGTCAGCAACCCCCAAAAAAGAATATTTTGGAATATTGTTTCTCAGGGGGATCTTGAGGCAGGCTAGAAGTAGGAAAAGTTTAGGGTTCAAGTAGGTTGCCTGGGGATGGCCCAGACCACCCTCACCTGGTCAGGAACCATCCATGCTCCTCCCCACTCATTGATTATTGAATTTGAATCACCTGGTCTGCCCCTTCCCATAGGTTATCATAGGTTTTAAAAGCACCTGAAGGGCAGAAACTCCTCTCTGGGCTGGCAGACTCCACCTGGACCTCACCATGCTTCCCTTTGAATTTCCCTTTCCTAACTTTTAATAAACTCCCTTCACACCCATGTGTCCTACCATAAATTCTTTCTGTTGGGATACAAAGAGTTTGGAATTCTTCTGATCACAGACTGCACAGTGCCATTAACCAAAGAGAGAACAAAATTGGGTCTGTCCGAGGGAACTATTTGAGGTGGGAGAGGGAAAGAAAATCTTAGGGAATGAAAGATATTGGAACAACCTATCTATATATGAATATAACATAGTGTAATACACTATAAACTGTTGAATTTAGGGGAGTGTGATGATACAGAAAGAATAAGTAATGAGGGGGTAAACTGACTAAAGCATATAGAGAGAGGTGTGAAATGCCAGGCAAAAGCCCTTGGACTATCAATATACACTTTTTTTTTTTATGTGAAGGACAGGAGGGTAAAACAGGCCTTTCCTTGGGTAGGTACCAGTGGGAGGGTGTAAGCCATAGTGAAAGCATGAAGGAGGTGGATGTATTTTGTGTCCATTTATGAAAATAGAAAAATGAAACCTGCTTAAATTGTTCTAAGAAGGGGGGAGGAAGGTGGAGGGAGAACAACAGAGGTGGTAAATCTAACTAAGATAAATAACACAATGTATTCACCTGTATAACTATTATATGCTAATAAATAAATAAATGGAATTTATAATTGAAAAGGACTGCTAAGCTTTTACAATTGAAAAGAAATTTATAAGCACAAAGGATGACAGTGGACTGAGACAGGAGGGGTTTAACATGAAATGCACCAAAGAAGAGTCTTATGGCACCTGAAAGTCTCACACCTCCTTTCCTTATGTGCTAGCCTGCCTCAGAACTGTGATAGTGACTTTGATATTGAGGCAGGAAATTATATTATTTTAATAAATATTAAAAGTGCCAGACTCAGACAGTGGAACAAGGAAGTAAAACCTGAAAAGCTAGAGTATCTAGCCCCTCCCTATTACAAGGATAGGGAGACAAAGAGGGGCTTTCTTATCCTCCTTCCTCTTTGAGATATTAAGAAGCTGCAAGGCTCCTTGAGTGGGTAGAGGGAAAGACTCCTCTGGCAAAAGGAAGTTCTAAAACCCATCTGTTGTCCCTGTGTTTTGGGTGGGCCTGATAACATCTCCATATTTAAAAATATTAAACAGCACCCATCTCGGGCACTCAGACCCTTGTCTACTTCTTACTAGATGGGCAGTCTCTGGAAACTCTGGTCAGAAGAATTTCTGCGTGGAAAGAATCCAGGAAGGACAATGGATGTAGTGAGGGTGATAATAAAGTTTATTAAAGATGAGGGGAAGGCACAGCAAAAAGAAGCAGTGATCCCTTCCAGGTGGGATAGAGGAGGGCAAAAAAAAGAGTGGTCTTTTGTTTCAAGGGACTTTCATAATTCACAAAGGCAAGCAGCAGAAAAAATCGGGGTGATTTTTATAGGATGGGTTATGAGAGTGATCAACAAGTTTGTTTGACAAGGTCTTGCCACATTGTCAATGTGTCAATCACATTGTGAGGGATAGCACTGGGTCGAGAGAAAGAGAGCGAGAAGGGTGGGATGTCTAACCTGAAATGCGCTAGGAAAAGTTACATAGCACCTGAGAGTCCCAATAGCTTCTTTCCCCATTGTCTAGCCTGCTTCATAATGATTAGGGTTGCTAGACTTCTGATGACGTACCATCGCCCAGCTTAGAACAGTATAAGACCACAGGTATGAACCACCATTTACTATCATCTCCTGCATGAACAGGAAATGTTTCTCTCCCCCCCACACTTATCCCTACTTTATCCTGTTATACTAAAATAAAGCCTTGCTAAAATGTCTACCTTATGAGACACCTTGAAATACTTTCCACATGTGGATCTCAAGCTCCTGTGATTTTGCGTGGAAACTGGAAAACCATGGGAGCCCCCTCATTTGTCCTCTGGTAACAGTATCACAATCTAATTCATTTTCTACATATTTGTGAACTCTGGAAACTTTCTAAGTAACCAAAAAATGTGATAAATTGCATTCATTTTTTTTTGTCTATACATGTTGAGTACTTTATGAAAAAAAAAACCACAATATGAGCCAGTAGCAATGGCATGCTCCTGTCATCCCAGCTACACCAGGATGACCCTGGAATAAAGCAAAACCCTATTCAAAAGATAATGAAAGCAAAAAGGCCTGGGGGCATGGTTCATGTGGTAGAGTACATGCCTAACAAGTGCAAGGCCCTGAGTTCAAACCCCAGTGCCACCAAAAAAGAAAATCACAACATAAAGGAAAAGTTCTCGGAATTCCAAGATGGCGGCTAGAGGGAGGAAGCAGAAAGCGAGCCTCCTATAGTGAAATCTTGGAGAGACGCTGGAAACACACTTTGCAGGCATAATCACGAGAAAAGGCATAACTTTGACCCCTCCACACCTCCAGCCGGCGCAGAGAATCTCCACTTCACGTTAAACGGAGAACCGAGGAGGCCCCCGGGACGCCAGTGGCCGGCGCCCATACGGCTTGGGAAGACGCGGACCAGGTGAGCTTCGCGGTACCGCGGTTCCCCCACAGACAAGCCTGGGCCAGAGCAGCATAGCCCCCTGGACAGACTGACCTCCACCCGGGGAAAAAAGAGAAACTGAGTAATAAGCAATAAGAACAGTTAAGACACACTGGAAAGAGGGTGGGGCGCCCTGAGCGCTGAAGATTGGGGGAAGGGAATCCTTCCCGGGACTGTAAATAAACAAGCCGGGCGGGCTGGAGAGGCTCTGGCGGGAGCAGGGCGCGCCCAGCAACCAGGAGCGGGGACGCTTGTGAGAGGAGGGAAGACCCACTTCCCACGTGAACTGTAAATAAACATGCAGGCCTGACAACGCGGGGCAGTGTCACCTTTCCCAGTGCTTGGAAAGGGAAAAGCCTGTAGCAGAGGCCTCCGCACGGGAGAACTCTGAGCAAACAAAGCCTGTGGGACCAGGTGAGTGCTAAGCTCACCCCAGAGATCTGCATAAATAACGCCTCCAGCTACAGGCTGAGAGCAGCAGGCAGGCAAGCCACAGTTGCAGATACCACTCTCAGAACTGCCTCCAGACGCTTTTTTTTCTTTTTCTCCCTACCTTTGATGAGAGAACAACCGAATTACACCTGCAAGCCGAAAAACTTACTGAAACTGTATTGCATTTGAACTGGGGACACTTGGTGGGGCTTTTCTTTTTTTTTTTTTTTTTTTTTTTATCTTCTGTGTGTGTGTGAGTGTAGTTTTGTTCTACTTTATGCATCCCCTTTGATGAGACAACTACAGAACAACATCTGAGGCACCAACTCCAGGACTGGAGATTGAGACGGACATCCAAATTATTAAGACTGAAATTGCATTGCATATAAACTTGGAAGTTTTTTGGTATTTTGTTTTTTTTTTTTTTTTTTTAATTTTCTATTTTCCATTTTATTTTAATTCATTTTTATAAATAGATATTACTTTCATATACTTATTTTTTATTTTTTTATCTTTGATTTTCAATCCTCTCTCTGTCACTCTGTTGTCTGTTCAGTTTACTGTCGATTAGTACACTAACACTCCCTGTTTATACCTTTGAAACTCTCTTGTCTGATACCTTGTTCTGCTTTCTCCCTCTTGTCTGTATATTTGTTTTCCCCTTTTCTTTAACTTCTTGCTTTCCATCTCAGCTCACTCTTCCATTCTCAATATTACCATTGTTATTATTACAAGCTAGAAAATACTTAATTACACACAGTACAGGGACAGTAACAACACCAAGGACAATGACAGGAAGACAGAAAAAACAAGGAAACCAGTTTCCCCACAGCAAAAAATTAGTACAGGAACCAGAGGGGAATGAAGAGAACAGAAACTCAGAGCCAGACTCCAACAAAATGAAGATAAACTATGCCAAAGGACCCAATGAAGCCTACAAGAATAATTTAAAAGAAGACTTACTACAAGTACTCAATGAGAATTTTATAGAGATGATACTGGATAGGGTCAACCAAAATGTACAGGAGACACTCAAGAAATTCCAAGACAATAAAAATAGAGAATTTGAAAAAGCAAAAGAAGAAATAAAGGAAACCATAGAAGCACTGTATAAACACCAAAGTGAAAGAGAGAACACAATGAATAAATGGATAAATGAACTCAGGACAAAAATAGACAACAATAAAGAAGAAAACAGCCAGGATATGGAAAACCTCAGAAAAAAGAACGAAACAGAACTGCAAAACAAAACAGAAGGCCAATCCAGCAGAATAGAACAAACAGAATCTCAGAACTTGAAGATGAAATGGTAATTAAAGGAAAAACAGAAGAACTATTAATTAAACAACTCAAGACCTGTGAAAAGAAAATGCAAGAACTCACTGACTCCATCAAAAGACCAAACTTGAGAATCATGGGCATCGAAGAAGGAGAAGAGGTGCAAGCGAAAGGAATGCGTAATATATTCAACAAAATAATAACGGAAAATTTTCCAAATCTAGAGAAAGATATTCCCATACACATGCAAGAGGCCTCCAGGACACCAAACAGACCAGATCAAAGTAGAACTACTCCACGACATATCATCATTAAAACAACAAGTTCAGAAACTAAGGAAAGAATATTGAAGGCTGTAAGAAAGAAAAAACAAGTAACATACAAAGGTAAACCCATCAAAATCACAGCAGACTTCTCAACAGAAACATTAAAAGCAAGAAGAGCATGGGGTGAGATCTTCCGGGCACTGAATGAAAATAACTTCAACCCCAGGATACTCTACCCAGCAAAGCTATCATTCAAAATAGATGGAGCAATAAAAGTCTTCCATGATAAGCAGAAACTAAAACAATATGTGACCACAAAGCCACCATTACAAAAGATTCTGCAAGGGATCCTGCACACAGAAAGTGACACCCAACTTAACCATGAAAAGGCAGGCAGCACCAAACCACAGGATAAGAAAAAGCAAGACAGTAGAGAGTAACATCAAGTTAGGTACACACAATCAAACCTTCAAACAACTAAGATAACTAAATGGCAGGAATCACCACATACCTATCAGTACTAACGCTTAATGTTAATGGACTTAATTCACCCATCAAAAGACACCGTTTGACAAAATGGATTAAAAAAGAAGATCCAACAATTTGTTGCTTACAGGAGACTCATCTCACCGACAGAAATAAGCATATGCTTAGGATGAAAGGCTGGAAGAAGATTTACCAAGCCAATGGCCCCCGAAAACAAGCAGGAGTAGCAATACTTATCTCTGACAAAGTAGACTTCAAACCTACATTGATCAAATGAGATAAAGAAGGACATTCCATACTAATAAAAGGGGAAATAGACCAAAAGGAAATAATAATCATCAACCTGTACGCACCCAATGTCAACGCACCCAATTTCATCAAACATACCCTGAAAGACCTAAAAGCATATATAAACGCCAACACAGTGGTTGTGGGAGACTTTAACACTCCATTATCATCAATAGATAGGTCATCCAAACAAAAACTCAATAAAGAAATCCAAGATCTAAAATATGCAATAGATCAAGTGGACCTAGTAGATGTCTACAGAACATTTCATCCAACCTCTACACAATATACATTCTTCTCAGCAGCCCATGGAACCTTCTCCAAAATAGATCATATCCTAGGGCACAAAGCAAGTCTCAGCAAATATAAGAAAATAGAAATAATACCATGCATACTATCTGACCACAATGCAGTAAAACTAGAACTCAACAACAAAAGTAAAGACAAAAAACATGCAAACAGCTGGAAACTAAATAACTCATTACTTAATGAAGAATGGATCATCAATGCAATAAAAGAGGAAATTAAAAAGTTCCTAGAAGTCAATGAAAATGAAAACACAACCTACCAGAACCTATGGGACACAGCTAAGGCAGTCTTGAGAGGAAAGTTTATAGCCATGAGTGCATATATTAAAAAGATTGAAAGATCCCAAATCAATGACCTAATGATACATCTCAAACTCCTAGAAAAACAAGAACAAGCAAATCCCAAAACAAATAGAAGGAGAGAAATAATAAAAATAAGAGCTGAAATCAACAAAATAGAAACCAAAAAAACCATACAAAGAATTAATGAAACAAAAAGTTGGTTCTTTGAAAAAATAAACAAGATCGATAGACCCCTGGCAAACCTGACTAAAATGAGGAGAGAAAAAACCCAAATTAGTAGAATCAGGAATGCAAAAGGGGAGATAACAACAAACACATTGGAAGTCCAGGAAATCATCAGAGACTACTTTGAGAACCTATATTCAAATAAATTTGAAAATCTAAAAGAAATGGACAGATTTCTAGATACATATGATCATCCAAAACTGAACCAAGAGGAAATTAATCACCTGAATAGACCTATAACACAAAATGAAATTGAAGCAGCAATCAAGAGTCTCCCCAAAAAGAAAAGTCCAGGACCTGATGGATTCTCTGCTGAATTCTATCAGACCTTTAAAGAAGAACTGATACCAACCCTCCTTAAACTGTTCCATGAAATAGAAAGGGAAGGAAAACTGCCAAACACATTTTATGAAGCCAGTATTACACTTATCCCAAAACCAGGCAAAGACACCTCCAAAAAGGAGAACTATAGGCCAATCTCCTTAATGAACATTGATGCAAAAATCCTCAACAAAATAATGGCAAATCGAATTCAGCAACACATCAAAAAGATTATTCACCACGACCAGGTAGGCTTCATCCCAGGGATGCAGGGGTGGTTCAACATACGAAAATCAATAAACGTAATAAACCACATTAACAGAAGCAAAGACAAAAACCACTTGATCATCTCAATAGATGCAGAAAAAGCCTTTGATAAGATCCAACATCATTTCATGATAAAAGCTCTAAGAAAACTAGGAATAGAAGGAAAGTTCCTCAACATTATAAAAGCTATATATGACAAACCTACAGCCAGCATTATACTTAACGGAGAAAAATTAAAACCATTCCCTCTAAAATCAGGAACCAGACAAGGATGCCCACTATCTCCACTCCTATTCAACATAGTACTGGAATTCCTAGCCAGAGCAATTAGGCAAGAAGAAGGAATAAAAGGAATACAAATAGGTAAAGAAACTGTCAAAATATCCCTATTTGCAGACGACATGATCCTATACCTTAAAGACCCAAAAAACTCTACTCAGAAGCTTCTAGACATCATCAATAGCTATAGCAAAGTAGCAGGATATAAAATCAACATAGAAAAATCATTAGCATTTCTATACACTAACAATGAGCAAACGGAAAAAGAATGTATGAAAACAATTCCATTTACAATAGCCTCAAAAAAAATCAAATACCTAGGTGTAAACCTAACAAAAGATGTGAAAGACCTCTACAAGGAAAACTATACACTTCTGAAGAAAGAGATTGAGGAAGACTATAGAAAGTGGAGAGACCTCCCATGCTCATGGATTGGTAGAATCAACATAGTAAAAATGTCTATACTCCCAAAAGTAATCTACATGTTTAATGCAATTCCCATCAAAATTCCAATGACATTCATCAAAGAGATTGAAAAATCTACTGTTAAATTTATATGGAAAAACAAGAGGCCACGAATAGCCAAGGCAATACTCAGTCAAAAGAACAATGCAGGAGGTATTACAATACCTGACTTCAAACTATATTACAAAGCAATAACAATAAAAACAGCATGGTACTGGCACAAAAACAGACATGAAGACCAGTGGAACAGAATAGAGGATCCAGATATGAAGCCACACAACTATGAGCAATTTATCTTTGACAAAGGAGCTAAAAATATACGATGGAGAAATAGCAGCCTCTTCAACAAAAACTGCTGGGAAAACTGATTAGCAGTCTGCAAAAAACTGAAACTAGATCCATGTATATCACCCTATACCAAGATTAACTCAAAATGGATCAAGGATCTTAATATCAGACCCCAAACTCTTAAGTTGATACAAGAAAGAGTAGGAAATACTCTGGAGTTAGTAGGTATAGGTAAGAACTTTCTCAATGAAACCCCAGCAGCACAGCAACTAAGAGATAGCATAGATAAATGGGACCTCATAAAACTAAAAAGCTTCTGTTCATCAAAAGAAATGGTCTCTAAACTGAAGAGAACACCCACAGAGTGGGAGAAAATATTTGCCAATTATACATCAGACAAAGGACTGATAACCAGAATATACAGGGAACTTAAAAAACTAAATTCTCCCAAAACTAATGAACCAATAAAGAAATGGGCAGGTGAATTAAACAGAACTTTCTCAAAAGAAGAAATTCAAATGGCCAGAAAACACATGAAAAAATGCTCACCATCTTTAGCAATAAAGGAAATGCAAATTAAAACCACACTAAGATTCCACCTCACCCCTGTTAGAACAGCCATCATCAGCAACACCACCAACAACAGGTGTTGGCGAGGATGCGGGGAAAAAGGAACCCTCTTACACTGTTGGTGGGAATGTAGACTAGTACAACCACTCTGGAAAAAAATTTGGAGGCTACTTAAAAAGCTGGACATCGATCTACCATTTGATCCAGCAATACCACTCTTGGGGATATACCCAAAAGACTGTTACTCCAGAGGCACCTGCACATCCATGTTTATTGCGGCACTATTCACAATAGCCAAGTGATGGAAACAGCCAAGATGCCCCACCACTGACGAATGGATTAAGAAAATGTGGTATCTATACACAATGGAATTTTATGCAGCCATGAAGAAGAACGAAATGTTATCATTCGCTGGTAAATGGATGGAATTGGAGAACATCATTCTGAGTGAGGTTAGCCTGGCTCAAAAAACCAAAAATCGTATGTTCTCCCTCATATGTGGACATTAGATCAAGGGCAAACACAACAAGGGGATTGGACTATGAGCACATGATAAAAGCGAGAGCACACAAGGGAGGGGTGAGGATAGGTAAGACACCTAAAAAACTAGCTAGCATTTGTTGCCCTTAATGCAGAGAAACTAAAGCAGATACCTTAAAGCAACTGAGGCCAATAGGAAAAGGGGACCAGGTACTAGAGAAAAGGTTAGATCAAAAAGAATTAACCTAGAAGGTAACACCCATGCACAGGAAATCAATGTGAGTCAATGCCCTGTATAGCTATCTTTATCTCAACCAGCAAAACCCCTTGTTCCTTCCTATTATTGCTTATACTCTCTCTACAACAAAATTAGAGATAAGGACAAAATAGTTTCTGCTGGGTATTGAGGGGGGGAGCGGGAGGGGGTGGAGTGGGTGGTAAGGGAGGGGGTGGGGGCAGGGGGGAGAAATAAACCAAGCCTTGTATGCACATATGAATAATAAAAGAAAAATGAAAAAAAAATAAATAAAGGAAAAGTTCTCAATTCAGGCCTTGCAGGTATTATCTAAGGAGAGATTCCATCCCTAGCTCTCTGAATCAGAACCTTCTGGGCTTAGCCCTAGAAATCCAAATTGAGTTTTCTGCACAACTCAGTGGCAGGTCAGTCCACCATGCTTGGGGATTCCTGCTACTGAGGATACAGAGATGACACCATCATTTCCATCAAAGAGTTTGCAATCTCAAGTGGAACAGCAAGACATAGATGTTTAGATGATGGGTGTGACCACCCACTGACACTGTCTTAGGAAGACTTCATATGGGAAGTAGCATTTAATCTACACCATCACCATGACAGGTAAGTAGACTAGTGAGGGGAAGGCCAGGCATGAGAATGAGTAGATTTGGGGAAGAAATTTAGTGAACTTCTAAAACTCCATAAGAAACTTATTTTTTATTATTGTAAGTGCACAGATACAGGAAGAGACTTTAGAAATGCCTCTTTTGTCCTCTCCTGTGTTTAAAAGGAATGCAGGACTCAGGGATCTCAGGGACCGGGGCTGATTCCCACAGCCAAGTTACCATGAGGACATGCACGAAGTGCACGTCTCTGAATTTCCAGAGCAAGGGTCTCCACTCCACCTTCCTGCCTCCTGTGGGTCTGGCCTCAGAGACTGGAATGTGTTTCTGTTACTAGGGACTACTTGGTTCCTGTCCCTGAGAACACACTGCCATATGGCGCCAGGTGTCAGGAATGGCCTCCTGGGGATCCAGCCGTCCCCAAGGCTCTCCATCTCTCAGCAAGGCCCATTTCACTCCAGCCTGTCACTCACAAAATCTCTAGGGACAACAGTGTTGGAAAGGATGGAAGAACAACAAACACACACATATATACAAACACACACACATGAATGAGTAACTTCAGAAACTCTGAGATGCCATCATTGCTCAGGTTGGCATTACATACCAGGGAATTTCTGCTAAATCCTTTACACGATTAATCTTGTGACAAACTGAACAGGCTTGCCACATTCACCAGAATGTAATGGGCCACCTCATCAGTGGTGCCAGGCCATCAGACTCAGGAGCAGAGTCCACCAAAGGGTATTCTGTGTCCTAGCCCACAGGGGCTATTCCTAGAGACTGGAGACTAGCATGCAACCTGATCCAGTTTGGTTCCTCTGATGAAAGGCACTGCTCGTAGGTGACAGCTGTACCTCTGAATTGTAAAGGCTCAGCAAAACCCATAAATAAAATTTATATTGAAACATAATAGACTTTCTAACCAGGTGTGGTGGCCATGCCTACAATTCTAGCACTCAGGAAGCAAAAGCAGTAGGATCAGGGTTTCAAAGCCTGGACTAAATAGGGAGACCCTGCCTTGAAGGAAAAAAAAAGAATGAGGAAGGAAGGAAGGAAGGGAAGGAGGAAGGCAGGGAGTGAAGGGAGGGGAGGGTAAAAAGGAAGAGGAGGGAGGGAGAAAGGAGAAGGAGTGAAGGAAGGGGAGAGAGAGAAAGGAGGGGAGAAAGAGAAGGAAGGAGAAAGAGGAAGGAGGAAGGGGAGGGAGTGGAGGAAGGGGAGGGAGTAAAGGGAGTGAGGGGGAGGAAGTGAAAGGAGGGAGGGAAGCGGGGAGCGGACAGAGGGGAGGAAGGGAAGGGAGTGGTAAGAGGGGAGGGAGGGAAAGGAGGGGAGAGAGAAAAAGGAGGGCGGAAAGGGAGAAGAAGGAGGGAAGGGAGGGGAAGGAGGGAGGAGAGGAACAGAAGGGAGGGGAAGGGAAGGAAGAAAAGGAAAGGAAAGATAAAAAGTACACAAACCATAAACAAATCATGTAGCCAGCTCCCAAATAAGACACAGCTCTAGAGTAATCACTATGCTGACTTGTAGCACAGTTGACTAGTTTTGCGTGTTTGGGGAACTTACTTCAATAGAAACCTTCTAACTGTTACCAGAAAGCCAGCACAGCTGTCTACCTTGGACCATTGCATCCCTTGAGAGAAGAATTCGGGCAAGACAGGAAAATGAAGTGAAATGACAGCAAAGTTTATTAGGAAAGAAATTTAGTATAACAGGATAAAAGTAGGGAGAAATGGGGGAAAGGGGAGTAACTGTGACAGGAAGGCAAGGAGGGGGAAGAGAGATTAATGAGTGCTACAGAAAAACAAAGGAAAACCAGAGTTGGGGAATGTTACCTGGAGACCAGAGGAGGGTCACCTCATCCAGAGATTAAAACAGCCTATGAAATAACATGTGATTATGTATGGGAGAAGCTGTACCCCCATTTCTGTAACCTGCTCTAAATGGTATATAAGGAAAGCCCCCTTTGTTCTCAGTGTTCAGCCTTTGGACACGAGTCCACTGAGTCACTGCCAGCTTGCTTAATAAACTTGCTTCCTGAAAGCTTCGGTGCCCTCTCATTCTCTGTCACAGCCCTTCTACAACATAACCTTTCCTGCTCCCCATGCAGAAGTGGGAGTAGAGATTCCAGATGGTGGTCCTCACCTCTAGTCTTTCACTTTCTGAGCAGGGTAACACACAATCATGTCTAGCATCTCTAATGGTTAAGACAAACAATCTGCGTGACTAAGATGGGTGTTAAAACTAGGAGATTTCATTTAGGCCCACCCAAAACACAGGAACAACAGCTAAGTTGTAGACTTCCCTTTGCCAGACATGCCTTTTATTCTCTCTGTCCCTCTACCCATGCAAGGAGCCTTGCAGCTTGTTATCATCTCGAAGAAGTCAGATGCACAGAGTCCCTGTAAGTCTCCAAATTCTTATAACTTAGCACCTAAAAGGAGGGAGCTAGCTGCTCAAGCTTTTTAGTTTTGTTTTTGTTTTTTGGTAGAACTGGGGTTTGAACTCAGGACTTTGAGCTTGCAAAACAGGCACTCTACTGCTCAAGCCACATCTCTAGTTCATTTTTGCTCTGGTTATTTTGGAGATTGGGTCTCAGGAACCATTTGCCCAGGCTGGCCTCGAACAGTGATCCTCCCAATCTCAGCCTCCCAAGTAGCTAGGATTACAGCATTAAGCCACTGGCACCCAGATGGCTTTTTAGTTTTTATTTCCTCATTCCGATGTCTGAGTGTGGCCCTTTAAATACTTATTAAAATAGTATAATTTCTCTGTCTTCTCATGTATCTGTGCAGCCTCAGCCATCACTCATGGCTAGCTGCAACCTAACACTGTCTTCAACATTTAAAATATGTAGATGACTAACCGGAAATTTCGTGCAAAGTTCTTTGCAAGTTTAAAGATACAAAAAGGAGAAAGCATTCTATTCTTGAGTGGCTCAGACACCACTCTCAGGACGGTCCTCCAACTTAAGCCTCTGACATCATCTCCAAATGACATTGGTGTACATTTAGATATAGACACACTTGACAGGACAATTTTAAAGCTGTGTTCCATTTCTGGACTACACTGCCTATCATGAATTAATATTATAAAGAAATCCCATTGTCTGATGAATTCAAAATTAAATGACCTTACAATTTTTTCTATGAAAAGCATTAAATAGTTAAATGCAATATATATACATATATTTATATACACATACTGTTATTTTGGTAGCCCTCTATCAGAATTTTCTCCATTTTTAATGTGTTAAATTCTCAAAAATTAAGTAGTGTAGCTTCACCTTATTATCGAAAACAAAACAAACAAAATCTTGCTGGTGACAGCCCTGAAGGCTGTGTTCACCAGACCCTGGCAGAGTGTGCTACCTACAGAACCCCTGAACAAAGAAATAAGGAGGTGGCTGGGGAGAAAGTGAAGTCATTCTCTTTGTATTAACTTCCTGCCAGTAAGAAGTCACTGTGTTGTCCTTTATTCTTAGGACTATTATAAAAATAAGTTTGGCAAGGTGCTGGTGACTCACTCCTGTAATCCTACCTGATCTCTGCTACTCAGGAGGCAGAGATCAGGAAGATCTTGTTTCAAAGCCAGCCTGGGCAAACAGTTTTTGAGACCCTACTTTGAAAAAAACCATCACAAAAAAGGGCTGGTAGAGTGGCTCAAGGTGTAGACCCTGAGTTCAAGCCCCAGTACTGCCAAATAAATAAATAAGTTTGAAAGATATGTAGGAATCTTTTTATTTTTAATTTAACGGGCCAGCATATCATCATATTTGCCACATTCCCCTTATGCCTTCAATTTGTGCCCATGTTTCATTGCCATCAAGATACTGGCTGTTAAGTACCCTTTCTTTCTGGAGTATCAGGTGGCAACACAGCACCTCTAGATCAGCTGTGTTAGAGGGACCCCGGATGCTTGTTACACAAAGCAGAATGTGGAGAGGTGGGGCCCAGAATGTGTACTCAGACTCAGGGCTGCAGTTTCTGCATCACCACATGTTCCTCCTTTTGAGGAACTGCCGAGATCTCTGTCTTTTGAAAAATACTAATTTCTATATTTCAGCGGTGTTTTCGTCCATTTTCTGTTACTGTAACATAATACCTGAGACTGGATAGTTTATAAAAGAAAAGAGGTTTACTTTGGCCAATGATTCTGGAGGCTAAATAGTCCAAGAGCATGGTGGCAGCTTCTGCTTGGGTTCTGGCAAGAGACTCAGTGCTGCTTCAACTTATGGCAGGAAGTAGAAGGGCAGGGTACAAGTGCAGTAAAGGCAAACCACAGGGGCAGCCTTGCTTCTAACAATCCAATCTCTGGGCAACTAACCCAGTCCTCTGAAATGAAGAATTCACTCAATCGTGTGAGACAGAATTAACTGTTCATGAAGGCTCTGTCTCCATGACCCAAATATCTCCCACTAGGCTCCACCTCCCAGAAGGTTCCAACACATGAACTATGGGGGTGGGAGAGAGCATATTCAATGCATCTCAGCCTACATGAACATCCACTGATGATGTGAAAACCCCCCACTGGAGTTAATGATGCTCAAAAAAGCAACTGAATATGAAAGTTACAAATCTTAGTCCTTAGTTAAGATCCCAGGCAGCCACTTCCTGGCAGCCTTGAATCTTAGATTTCTCACTTATGAAGTGGAAAGTAACAGTAACTTATAGAGTCACTGTGAGAATTAAATTAGTTGATGCTCATTAAGCACTTAGAGTGTGACTCATACCTACAAAACACTCAATACGTGATATTATTCTTAGCACCGTGACTACTTGCAATTTAGGTTGAAATTGCAAGGTAATACCTGGTATTGGAGCAATGTAAGCAGATTTTGAAGTTTTATTCAAAAATGAAATGGTAACATCCAAAGCCGACAAGCATAGGCTAACCCTCGCCTATACTGTCCCCGGGATGAATGATGACACTCCAGGAAAATAATCTGAGCATAGCTAACAAGAGTCTGACTGAATTACTTTCCTGGGTGCAGGTCTTAGACATCTGTTTTTCAAATTGGTCCATAAAAAGGTCATATTTTGGATGCAATTATAAATGTCACTTTTACTCAATTTCTGATTATTCATTTCTGATTATATTGACCTTGCACCTTGCAATCTTTCTAAATTTGCTAAATTAGGCCTAGTCATTTTTTTTTGAAGATTACTTTAGGATTCTCTTCCTAAATGATTATTAATCAACTGCAAATAAAGACAGTTTTACTTCTTCTTTTCCAGTATATATGCCTTTTATTTGTTTTCCTTGACTTGTTGCAGTGACTAGGACCTCTAGTACCAAGTCAATTAGAAACAATGAATGCCAGCTTCTCCTGCCCGGGACCTGTTCTTAGGAGAGCACTCAGTCTTTCACTGTTAATATGCTAGCTAGCTGTAGGCTTTTTGCATATGTAGGTTATCAGGGTAAGGAAATTCTTTTGTATTCTTAACTTCTTTCAAGAAATTCTGAATGACTTGAATTTTGTCAAATTTTTTTCTGCATCAATTATGATGCATGGTTTTTATTTTTCATTCTGTTTATATGACAAGTTACATTGTTTTGTTTATAAAAGTTTATCTAATCTTGTACTTCTGGAATAAACACACCTCCTCACAGGCATTATCCTTTTTACATATTGCTGGATTAGCCTTGCCCATATTCTTAAGGATTTTTGCATCTATATCCATGCAGGAGAAAATATGTTTTTCTTTTTCAATGTTTTGCAGGTAGCAATTCTCCAGCCCTCACAGATACCCCAAGATAGAGAGAAAAGAGCCAAGCTGCAAATTGCATTTCCTAGGAGCAAGAGGTGTCTGTCAATACTGTCACTTCAGGACAGTTAGCAATCCACAGGATCTCACAACTGTTTTGCTCATTCCAAAAACTCAATAAATAGACATCTATTTGACTTTGTCAATAAGTATTCATTACTTATAAATGCATAAATTTTCTCTATTTCATTTGCAAAAGCTAAATGCCAGCTTATATTATGTTTTATATCTTGGCGAAGAATTATGTTTAAAAAGTAAATGTCCATAGTGCTTTGCTCCTGTTAGTAAGCAAATAAAGTTAACTATGGTAATGAAAATACAAAGAGATAATCTTTATGTTTAAAAATCTTATATAATAGCAATATACACCAGCTGAAATGGTACACACCTGTAACCTCAGCACCTCAGAGGCTGAGGTAGGAGGATGGTGAATTCCAGGCCAGCCTGGGCTACATAGCAAGAGCCTGTTTCAAAAAACAAAAACAAAACAAAATATCTATTTTTAAGTATATATTAATATATAATACATTCACATTTAATATATTAAAGATGTTAGTATTTATTATATTACATAATTTATATTATATCTAATAATGGCCTTGGTAACACTGCAGCTTAGAAAGCAGTTTTACCTTATTTGGATCTCATTTTATCTTTTGTATCTTATTTTTATTTTTCATTTGTTATTCTTCATTCTTGCTTTTTTTTTTAGTTTTAAATTTTTTAATTTTTATTGTTATTTTTATCTTATTTTATTTTATCTTCTTTGGCTCCTGTTTTCAGCATTAATGTCACATTTTGCAGGTGAAAACCTAAGGTTCGGAGAATTTTCAGGTCTTTCTCATGGTCCCTTAGTTGGTAAAAACCAGAGTGTTTGGAAATAGAAAATCATTTTTATGTACACAGAAACAGCTAATTAATAAATTCATAAATATTCTGTATTTTAATTCCAAAGGGTAAATGCTAGCTTAAGTCACTTTTTATGGCTTCAAGACAAAACAAACATTTTCATATTTTCATCTGTTTGTTTTCACATTTTTAAAAAAGAACATTAACTATACCTTGCTCCCTGCAGTAACGCACTCAAATATACTTAAGGAAATACAAACATAGCCATCTGTCAATATCCATGACTCCCTGAGGATACCAAAATGCTTAAGTACCTTATATAAAATGGTGTAGTATCTGTATATGACCTGCACACTTCCTCCTGTATACTTTAAATCATCTCTGGATTACTTAATATACCTTCTACAGTGTAAATGCTATGTAAATAGTTGTTATACTAGGTTGTTTAGGGAATATTGACAAGAAAAATCTGTACGTGTTCAGTACAGATGAAGTTATTTTTTGAAATTTTTTAATCCACAGTTGCTTGAATCTGTGAATGCAGAACCCAGAATTTCTTCCTGCTTCTCTAAATTCCTCATTTAAGAATTTATTTATTTTCCAACAAGATTTAAGACCTACCCACTTCTGCCCGACTTTCCACATGATAGTTCACATCAGAGCCCAGTGGTAAATGGAAAAGTACAAGGGCAAGCTCTTAAGCCCATGGTCCCATCTGTAGTCTGTGTGCCCTGACTAATGCGGCCTTCCTAACAGCTTACTTACCTGGCAATGCTGCTCGTGTCACCCGTCTCCCTGACCTAGAGCTGGAAGTGGCGAATGACAGCTTCAGAGGACCATGCCCTGTGACTCTCCTTATCTATGGAAGAACCAAAGAAACTTTTGTGCCATCAATTCAGACATTTCGCAAAAAAAAAAAAGTAGCCAAAATAACCTCAGCTTTTGAGTGAGAAAATAAACATTTTGTCCACTTACGTTGTCACATGTATTATTTTATAATACAAAAAACAACAAAAGCTGATTTTTGCCATGTTCTGCTTCTTTGTCTAAACAAAATCATACTGCATGGCTGAGGTGCAACTCAAGCAATAGAGTGCCTGCTGGTGAGCAGAAAGCTCTGAGTTGAAACCCCAGCACCACCAAAACAAAACAAAAACTTATCCTTGTTTTTCTTTATTACACCTGCTAACTTTAAGAGTCTTCTTTTTCTTTTTCTTCATGGATTTTTTTAAAGACGGAAACATGCAATATTGAGTTGAAAAATAAGGAAGTATTTTACATGCCAATATTTTTCTTTCTGACTGTTCACCTTAAAAATCCAAATAGCAAAGATGATTCTTCTCTGGCTTGAATAAACACGCAGATCTGAACTGTGGTGCAGTGGAAAAGCTAGATTCTCTTGATTACTGTTAATTCATTGCCAAATTAAAATGTATGCAGCCTCTTCTTCCATGACAGAAATTGTGCCTGAGACAAAGTAATAATTTTTTTTTGTTGAACAAAAACATCATCCAAATCAAGACAAGGTTTTTCTTAATGACCTAAAATGTATGTTTTTCTCTAGAAGAGGAAGAAATTTAAAAGGCAATGACAACACAGTGTTTTTCCAGGAGATGGTAATTAGAAATGAATTACAGCTTCTGACAAAGTGGCAAGAAGGCCCTGTTTACAACTTACTAACTGCAGCCCAGGCTTACAAACCCTCATTACCTAAGACTCAGCTCCCAACCCCATCCTACATATGGATGTGATTTGTACCTTTAACTCAGCTGGGATTTGAGATATGTGAGTGAGTCGGGTTGTGTTGTTGTTGTTCTTAATCCTAAAATGAACAAGTTATAGCTAAACCAATTTCAGCATCAAAAGGACAGCAGCCACACCACATGCTCTTCTTGATTCCTTCTAAAGATACTTCAGCATTATTCTGAGAACTCTCAGGCAAACTCATTGAGACTCCAGTGTCAATAGACATGGAGAGAACTCATTCCTGGTAGTGTTTTACTCTGGGCATTATAGTTAATCATTCATCCAAATGGGAGAGCAATTTACAGAAATAAACACGGACATAAAAGTCTGAGACAATAAGGGCACAACCCTTGGGAAGGTCTGCTTCCATAGTTTAACCCTTAGGGCGTTAGTCTCTCTCCCTCAAATACTCCTGCTTACTCTTTTGTAGCCATTGGTCCAGCTAACCTCAACCACCCAACCCCAATGAAACGCATGATATGTGACAGGGACACTTAAGGATGAGATGTCAAAATCCAAAAAGGAAAAGGCTAAGTCCTACAGGCTCCAACACAGGAAATTCTAACAGTGTTAGGAAAATGAAAAGCCATGTGCTAGAGAGAAGAAAAAAAATTAAAATCAACTAAATAAAAGATTAAGACACATAACTACAAAGTAGGGTACAGAAACGACAACTTGAATTGAAGATTCTTGGGAAATGGCCAGAGGTGTATGGGACAGTAGAAAAACCCAGGAAAGAGGAGGGAACACAACCTAGACAAGCAAGCAGATGAGGGGCATCCACTGGAAGGGCACAGG
Source organism: Castor canadensis (assembly GCF_047511655.1). Lineage (NCBI taxonomy): Eukaryota > Metazoa > Chordata > Mammalia > Rodentia > Castoridae > Castor > Castor canadensis. The sequence goes on from NC_133398.1 coordinate 91,792,583, forward strand.
CTCATCAAATATCTCCCATGAAACTCGTAATTATCAGCATTCCACATTATTGCTTACTAGGGCATCCATTCCTTAGTTTATTGACGTACATGCCTTACTGATGTTTTTCTAAGATGTAATACATTAAACAAAGCTTTTCTTCTACTGTTTAGGATAATTTTAAGTCTCTAATCATCTAGAAAGTTCAGTTTTCCATGACCCAATCCATCTTATAATTGCTATGATTGGATTTAACTGTCCCCCAAAAGGCCACTTCCATTACAGGGTTAGTCCTCAATTCAGGGTTATTGGGAGGTTGTGGAACCTTTAAGAGGTGAGACTAAAAGGTGTTTAGATCATTGGAATATGCCCTCAAAAATGATTATAGGACCCAGTCTCGTTTTTTCTTTTTTTTTTCTCTCTCTCTGTCTTTCACAACCAGGTTTCACGCTGTCATATGTTTCTGCTTTAATGTACTGCTCCCTCACCCCCAACAGAGGCCGAAAAGCAACATGTCCACCCAATCCCAGACTGGAAACTCCAGAACTGTGAACCCAAATCAACCTTTTACTTTTTTAAGTTGGTTATCTTAAGTATTTGCTATGTGACAGAAAGCTGACTGACACAAAAACTAATTTTATAATTTCACGTTTTCCAGTGGAGTCTGTGAATAAAGGACTCCATTCTCTTAGAAAAACATCTAACTGACAACCACAGCTCAGTGAATCCATGTGGCTCTAACCAATGGAGTGTTTTGTTTTGTTTTTTGGCAGCACTGGAGTTTGAACTCAGGGTCTCATGCTTGCTAGGCAAGTGCCCTTACTGCTTGCACTACTCTTCCAGCCTAGTAATGGAGTCTTAAGTTTACCAAGCATTGATTGTTTGGAACTATTTATGCCAATACTATTGTAAGTATGTAATTAAGTTTCAAATAAAATGTAAACTGATGAAAATGGGTACAAAAGAAAATGCTCTTAAGTGAACTAAATTGAATGCTTTGAAAAAATTAAATAAATTGTTATTTTTAAATTGTTAGATCTTTAAAATGAGAAAAAGAACTCATAAGAATCTAGTCAGGAAATCATAAAAAAGACAGGGGAATTTCCAGTTTACAGCTCCAAATTCAAAGCAGAGGGCTTGGTCTTCCACCAGAAAACGTGTACCTTGTCATGCTTGTCTATGCTTTCAGTCAGTGTTTACAGTATGTATTATGTACCATTCTGTGACAGCCAAATTCAACCACCTCTCTTCATTTATTGCTCCCAGAGCTGGGCATGGTGGCTCTCGCCACCATGGTGGAAATCTGGAGGATTTTGGTTTAAGTCCAGCCCAGGCCAAAAAAAAAAAAATTTTAAGACCCCCCACTTCAACCAATGGCTGCTGTGGGGGTGCACACAGTAATCCCAGCTATTCAGCAGTCAAGGCCTGCCACAGGGTAAAGAAAGATACTATCTCAAAAAGACCCAGTGCAAAAAGGGCTGGTGGAATGACTCAAGTGGTAGAGTGGCTGCCTAGCAAGCCTGAGGCTCTGAGTTCAACCAAGCCCCAGCACCAAAAGAAAAAAAGAGAAATCATTTTACCAGTGCGGTAAAACATGTCCTTTGGTTTATCGACAATTCTGAAAGCATGTTTGCTCTTCTGCTTTTTGCACAGGTGAGGTCTCACTTTAGCAATGACTTCATTCCCACCTGTCACTCTCCGCTTATCTTGAATCTGTCTCCGGTGGAGGTGGTGGCTTTCTTTAGCTCTTGGGCTTTCTCTTGAGATGTGTGAGTTAGAGGAAGGGAGGGGTGTGCCCCACTTCTGCCCTATCCTCAATTTTAGTCTCCTTCTAAGCAAGGTCTCACGATCACTTTGCATTTAGAAAGGACACCCTTAGATTGGCTTGGTTTCTTAAATTGAATTTATAAAACCCAATCCAAATATTCTGAGTTTAATTCCATTTTTAGCTTCATCCCATACAGGCACAAAAAGATTTGAAATAGACCTTTTCCATGCTTTATCCATTAATGAGTGAAAAGAACATAATGGCTGTGGTGGGTATTCTGAAGCATGTCTGTTTATCCCGTGACACAGTACAAGATTATCTCAGACAGAAAGGGCAGTAAATTCAGAACTCATAGCCAATGATGCAACTTTAGTTAGAAGACTGACCACTGAAGCACTAAGAAACTCCTAGGCAGTGGGCTGGCCAGGAGTTGCAGCATCTTCAATAGCTCCTACCTGTAGATAAAATTATTTTCTGTAGTAATCACTATTTTCTTGATTTGGTTGTTTAGTTTTAATTTTTAAAATATATTTTAATTTAAAAATGTTACTCAAATTCTATTGAATATTTCACATATGAGATAAAATTTGCATTTGCCAAACAAAACATTACTCCTCAAAATTCACCCTTCTATTTCACTGTTTGAAGTGTAAATATAGAGGTTGGCAGAGTGGCTCAAGCAGTAGAGCACCTGCCTAGCAAGCATCAGACCCTGAGTTCAAACCCCAGTACCACCAAAAAGAAAGAGAGAGAGAGAAAGAAGAATAAAAGTAGGAAACAAGTTTTCCTTCCAAAAATGGGCCCTTTCCAATGCAAATTTTCCCAAGAGTAGTTAAAGTTTTAAATATGTCCACCCTACTGTAAAATAGGTACAGTAAAAGGTGTACTTGTGGGAAAGGGGGGGTGAATGGAGGAGATGAAGATGAAGGAATATGGTTGATGGCTTCATATATATAAAGGAACTAGAACAACGAAAAAAAAAAATGTCCACCCTATAACTTATAAGCAAATGGCTACCTTGCTCAAAATTAACTGCTGCTCCTACTGCTGTGTGTGTGTGTGTGTGTGTGTGTAGCAGTAGTAGTATTTTATCTTTGACATTGTTTACAATTACTAACATATGGAGATAATAAAAATAAAACATTTTAGTTGGTTTGTATTGCTTTTAAATCCACTACAAACCACATGCCCTTTCTTGTCTGTACCCCAGGTACGTACTCCAATGGCTCTACCATGGTGGTATGTCACTAACACCAGTCAACAGTACAAATGTAATCTGAGATTAGACAAGGAAGCTGCCCAGACACAAAGGTTCTACTTCTGATTCAATTCAGACACAGAAATCAGTAGGCAGCTCACCTCCAGGGTATCAGTAAGAACAGATAAAGTGTTAGCTGAATAAATTTGTTTAATATTGTTCCAATATTTTTAAATATTAATATCTAAAAATATTTAATTTAATAATAATCGCTATTTTCTTGATTTGGTTCTTTAGTTTTAAATATTAAAATACATTTTAATTTTAAAATGTTACTCAAATTTTATTGCTAGTGACTAATTATTTAATTTTTTTTTCTTTTTTTTTGTAGTACTAGGGTTTAAGCTCAAGACCTATACCTTGAACCACTCCACCAGCCCTTTTTTGTAAAGGATTTTTTCAAGATAGGGTTTCACAAACTATTTGCACAGGCTAACTTTGAACTACAATTCTCCTGATTTCTGCCTTCAGGGTAGCTAGGATTACAGGCATGAGCCACTAGCACCCAGTAATAATTATTTTTAAATATTGTTTGATATTCAAACAATGTGTTAGCTTTCTGTTGCTGTGATAAAATGCCTGAGATATTTTCTTATAAGGAGGAAAGATTTGTTTTGGCTCATGGTTTCAGTTCCTGGTCACTTGGCCCCAACACAGTAGGCCTGTGGTGTGACAGAACCTCATGGTGGGGAGTGTGTGGCAGAGCAAAGCTGCCCACCTCTTGGTGGCCAGGAAGCAAGAAAAGAGGGGAAAGGGGCAGGGATCCCAATGTGCCCTTCAAGGGCACATCTCGAATGACGTTCTTCCTCCAACTAAGCCTATCCCCTCAAGGTTTCACTACCTCCCAATACCACTGTCAGCTGGGGACCAAGCTTCCAACACACAAGCTTATGGGGCATCTATGATCCAAACTATAACAAACAGTGTAATACTTAAAATTAGGTTCCAGTTCTCATATTTTGATTAAGTGAAATACGCTTTTTCAGGCCTTCTTTCTTCATTCTAAGGTTATATACATAAGGTTATATACATCTCTGTAGCACAAACAAATACACAGGTGACCAGGTACGTCCACAAGAGGGGGCCACGTATGTTTTTATGTCAACCCATATCCCTCAATTTATGAAAGAAATGGTGATGAGACTCCCTACTGAGGGTGACCAGACACAAGCAAATTGGTCAATTAAACAGGTGGCCAAAAACTGAGAACCAACTAATTCCAAGTCTGGCCCAGAGCCTAAGATGGTCAACTTTGCTGTAAATGCCAGAGAACAGAGCTGGTGTCTTACCTTGTCCTGTAGACCTCCTTGCTGACATGAGGAAGAGGGCCAAGAACAAGCCAAGAGAAAACACTTGAACTTTTCACCTTGGAAGGCTCAGGAGATCCAACATAAATACTATGTTCCCACTTCATGCTTCCATGGTGTCCTGTGTTCTTTCCCTTGTCCATAAACTACCCCTGAGATGTTATGATCAGTGAGGGCCAACATGTGAGCTTAAGATCAGACAGGTGGCCTGAGGTGTGACTCAAGTGATAGAGTACCTGACTAGCAAGCATGAGGCCATGAGGCCTGAATTCAAATCCCGGTTACAGAAAAAAAAAATGAGCTAGACTAATGCACACTGATGGTTTCACCTTCTGCTGTAAGAGTACACAGGCTTCCTCCTTTGTAGAATCCTCTCCCACTAGTAGAAAATGAAGCTCATTTCTTACCTTCCTTCTGCTGTTCTTACTCTGAGACCCTTTATAAAAGGAAAGAAAAGCTTATTTCAGAAGAAAAACTATAACGGAAACAAATATATACACATACACACAATAACAACAAAGGATATTTGGAAATACATTTTCCCCATCATCTTGAATAGAAGATGCACAGGAGTTCAGAAAATTATTCAATTAAATATCTTAATTGTTCAATAAGAAGAAGATACATAGTTACTGTAATACATTTAGGGAGAACAATTTTTTAAAGTCATCAAAAACCTTACCATTCAGAAAAAATTAATTAGTACATCGTAAGTATTACTCTAGATGTCTGTGTAAGTGAATTCGAGCAGGAATGGATGAATACCTAAATGACACAATTTCATACAATGAAATCATAAAATAGGTGCTATTTAACTAAATTAGCTTAAAATGCCTTCAACTTAACAGAAGAAAAAGAAGTTAAAATAAAAGGAAATGCTTTTGTTTTCAACTACAAAGGAATTTTTTTTCAAAAACTTGAAGAAAAAAAGATACAAAGTGTCCTAAGATGTTGGAACCATAGACATTTTTAATAAAAGTAACTCCCATAGAAAATATCAGTTGAGCCAGGTATAGTGGATCACACCTGTAGTCCTAGCTACTCAAGTGGCAGAGATTAAGATTGTGGATTAAAGCCAAAAATTCATGAAACCCCATCTCAACCACTAGTTGAGCATGGTAGTATACACCTGTCATGTCAGCTAGGCAGGAAGAGTAAAAAGGAGGATGGTGGTTCTTGCCTGTTCAGGCATAAATTTGAGACCCTATCCCAAAAATAAGTTCAGTAAAAAGGGCTGGGGGTGTGCTTCAGGTGGTAGAGCACCTGCCTAGCAAATGTGAGGTCCTGTCAAACCCCAATAACACACACACACTCACACACACACACACACACACACACAGACACACGTGACTCAGCCATGGGTGTTGGGAGAAAAGTATTACTCTTATACTTCCTCCCTATCTTCATTTTTGTTTTGGACTGTTTCTCTATCAAACCATAACATTTTCAACTGCTCTATAATTACAATTCTCATATTTGTTTAATTTCAGTTCCATATTTAAATGGATTCCATGCTCACTGGCTCTTCCCTATGGCTTTGCTTTTTCTAAGATCCCCTATTTTATTTATATCATGTGTGGCTGGATTTCATCATCACATATTTTTCAAGTCTGACTCAGTTGTTTTGTCTTTGAAAACAGATGCCTTTGGTCATTACACTTGAGTGCTGTCTTGCCTTACTTAGAATGTGAAATGTTTGGGCATTTCACATTCTTTGACAGACATTACAACAGTTTTCTTTTTCTGAAATGTTTTGCTTTTGTGGACAAGTCTCTGGCCAGCCTTTTTTTCCTTGCAAATAATGTAATTTACAATGATACCTGCATGCATGAACAATTCATTCTTTATTCTGGAATTACATATCCAAGATATAGTTTCACGTGGACCACTCTGTAGCAATTTTTTTCTTTTAATCTGTTCAGGCAAATTTCTTTTTATATCTTTGAAGAGTTTGTATCCTACATTTATTGGGCTGTGTCCTCTAAGTTCACCAACTTTTCTTACATGCTTAATTATTTTTGTCTTCAATATTTATTTAAATGCTTTAATCTTTTCCTCTGCATCTCTGTGATTATTTCAAGCTTGTTATCAGTCAGAAATTCAGTTTTCTGCTGGGCGCTGGTGGCTCACACTTATAATCCTAGCTACTCATAAGCCAGAGATCAAAAGGATTGCAATTCGAGGCCAGCCTGGGAAAAAGTGAGACCCTATCCCAAAATACCCAATACAAAAAGAGCTAATGGAGTGGCTCAAACAGTACAGCACTTGCCTAACAAGTATGTGGGGCCCTGAGTTCAAACCCCAGAACTCGCCAAAAAAAAGAGAAAGTAATTCAGTTTTCTGCCATGTCTATTCTTTTCCTTGATGTATCAGAAAAGTTAGGTCTACACTGGTGCTGTTTTGCTCCTTAGTTTCCATAGATCTTCCATCTCTTTTCTTTCTGTTCTGTTTTACCATCTCATTTCTGAGTTCTTGTTTTGTTGAACTTATGGTCTTACTAAGTTCTTTTCCTGAATGCAGCTCTTTAGTCCTTAAATTATGGTTTCTTCTTGTCTGGTCTTCATATTTTAAATGCTGTGCCCCTTTCTGTTTTTTTCTCTCTCTTTTTAGGGGATTGACATTGTATGTTTGTCCAGTGTTTGTTCTGATGAGGTATGAGTGAATTCTCATTGGTTCTTCTCATTTTATCAGAGACCAAATTGTCTTCACCTTTGAGCTAAAGTTTAAGGATATTACATTGTTGACATGTTTTGTTTTGTTTTCTGTACCCTGCCTAAGAGTGGCTATAAGCTTTTTTTTTTTTTTAAAGAACCTGATCCATTTTCTCTTCCAAGTTTGGTTTGCTAGGCTTACTCTCCTGAAGTGGGGATATATCCTGTGCCCACAGGGAAAACTTCTCCTGGTTCAGACATAGTCCAGGTTTGGCATGGAGCATTGGGACTGGACTCTATTAGGGAGAATCAGCCCCTGTTTTTGACATCCCCACTTCATTGACCCATCTCTCTTTTGCAACCATTCTTATTAATCCAATCCAAAAAAAGAGAACATAGAGGCTACCTATGTTTGGGGCCTGGTGGGGGGGCAGGGGATGGAGGAGGCAGGAAAAGAACTTCACTTAGAACTTTCACGCACCTTCCCTCCTATAACTTCACACCTGCACCTGCTTCCTCAGAGAACTCGGCATATATAAATTGCCTTGGGCTGCCCACCCTCAGTCTGTTTCTTTCTCTCTAAATTAAATCATAACACTTTTCACAAGAATTCTTTTTCTGGGGGGGAGTGGGATGGAACTGAGGTTTGAATTCAGGGCTTTTGGCTTGGAAAGCAGGCACTCTAACACTTGAGACACACCTCCCATTCCAAGAATTCTTGATATTTTACTAAGTTATCTTTTTGGAGCACTGTTTTGGGGGACATGGGCAGAGTTAGTAACAGAACTCAGAACTACTACCTACTGCATCTGGATTCCCAAGACTAGCCCTAAAGCTTGATAATTTGCTAGTAAAACTCACAGGACTTGGCATATGTTTGTCCTCAGAGCTAAGATTTATTGCAGTGAGAGATACACAGCAAAATCAGTCAAGGGAAAAGGCACATAGGGCAAAGTTGGAGGAAATGAGGAAAAAGCCTGCAAGAATCCTGTCCCAGGCTGGTCACATGGGCACACAGTGCCTGAAATTCCAGGTTCCTGAAAGGAAAGCAAGTATTTAGCACAAACCACATTGTCTGTAAAGGAAGCCAAGCTTAGCATTTCAGGAAACTTTTATATCAATATAGGAAAATTTTTATCCACTTGGTTCCTAGATACCAACCAAGAGCCCTTGAAACACACCCTCTAAGCCTTTCTGCACACATACCTTGGTCTACAACTTGTGAAAATTTGATATGAGATGTACATGTCCTTCAAACTTAATGCCCCCACCACTTCTTCTATTTTCTCTTCCTATATGAGAATAATAGGAGAAAAATCCAGAAAATCTGCAATATGGAGACCTTCCCACGTCACAGCTGTCTTAACCCCATTTCCATGGCTTCTCCATGTTCATTTACTCACATTGTCTTTGGGCAAAAAACACAAAAAAGAAAGACAATGAAAACAATATATTTGAAGCATATTTTGTAAGCTATTATAAAATCTCTAACTCCAAAAGAGGTATAATAAATTTCAGCTAAATGTGATGATTTGTTCAAATCTCATACATCATAGTTAACATGTAACATAAAATCTAAACTTACACATGAAATGTATAGGTAGTCAGATATGCAGTAACATGTACAAATATGACCTCAATGATTTCCTTGTACATTTATTACAGTTTTATGGCTTGAATGGCTATGCTGTTGTACCCAACAGGAGAAATTTAAAAAGAACTTAAGGGTTTTTTTTTTAATATGGAATATATATACTTTGTTTCAACATTTTCTACTCACTTAAATGATTCAAAATATTTACATGCTATTTTCTTACCCATAAAATAATCTGAGATGTATTTTAGGGGTAAAATCCTCCTTATAAGTCATTGTCTATGTATTTTAACAGAATTCTACCCTCTGTTGATATTTCTAATCTTGAAACTGATGAGATATGGGGAAAGATTAATAAGTCTGCCTGGGGTTGGAGAACAAAGGGAAAATATTTCATTTACGGTATCTAAATATTAGAGATCAAACACACATGAATGGAACACATCATATGTACCAATATTTGCATGTGCATACATAAGTGAAAATGTGGACACCTGAATGCACTCACATTCACCAATTATCTCAAATCTTAGGCAAGATGCTATTCCCTTAGCAGCTAAAACAAAATTCTGACTTTTCAGTGGTGAGGAGCTAGATGTAATCTACTTACCACACCTCCCACATCTCTGTCTTTCTAAACCATTTCACAATCTACAAAATCTTCCCTTGGATCTCACATAAGCCAATGATCTTTGGATCAGCGATATATATGGCTCCCAAGGTAAAGGCCTACAACTGATTCTTATCAGGAAAGGAACTATTGCCCGGCTTGAATTTCTTCCTACTTTTTCAGCAGATTGAAATTCTTGCCCTAAACAAGCTGTTTCAAAACACATGTGAAATGAACAAAAAGGAAGAGGAAATGAAGCATTCCAGAATCTGCTGTGAGCACAGAAGAGGACCCACAAAGGTTTCCAGGACCCAGACAGTGATCACCTTCTAATACATTTGCTCTTATCTTAACACATTTCCTCCTAACTAGTTACAATAGGATTAATAGAACAAAATTACGCATCTCTGTTTTCCTTTGCCTTCCACGCTTTCCCTTCTCTTTCTGCTTTTCTTTTTTTAAAGCTTAAGAGTCAGAAAAAAAGGGGGTTGCTTTGGTTACCATTAAATCAATCTCGCCTCATATCCTTCACTAGTATAAAATTAATTCAGAGTGATTCTGATTATAGCAACTGTCCCCCAGCTCTGATCAAACCTAATTACAATTTGATGCAGGGTCCCTGTCATTGTTGCATTTAGGTAATGGAGTCTGTATTTCAGTCGCCAGTGCCTTGTTAATGAGTAGAAACCATGAGAGGCCTCGGTGTTGTCTCCAGTGACCTCTTCTGCATCACAGAGAGCGGGAAGCATTGATCAACACACTGGAATGGGTTATTATTCATTATTCCCTTTTACAATCAGTGAACACCTGGCACATTGGCAGTCAGAGACTCTTCACTTTCCATTTGGATCTATGTGAGCCCCCAACTCTGACACAATGTAGCACACCAATTTCACTTCATTGAAGGAAGGAAATTATAAGAAAATGGCTGGGGAAGCCTGGAGTAGGTACTGTTGCTGGTTTTAAGTTTCTTCCTGGTTTGCAAGGAGGAGATGTTGGCAGAAATCCTGCAAATGTCACAGATGGCTTTGACAGAATTGGCCTTAATATTTAAAATTGAGAAGAACTAAAACAAACGAAGGAGCTCCCGACCAACTCCTGAAGCCTAGTGGGCTTCCAGACCTTCAGAGAACAAAAATTGCCACACCAACATTTCTCAACCAGCAGAAAAGGCAAACAAGTTGGTGTTTGCTGAGTCCTTGGCTATGGACTTCCAGTTAACTTGCTTCTCTTCTGACTTTGCGAATCTGTATTTCCAGCATTCAACTCACTTTAAGGAACTTTAATGGGCTTCTTGGTCACACATATATTGCAGATTTTTTAATCATTGGATTGACCAGTCAATTCATAACCATTCACTTGTAGGGTAAAACCAGTAACGATTTTTTCAACAATGGTTACGAGTTAAGTTCTGGGCTTCCAGCACAGAGGACTTCTGTTTTCTGAGTAGCTCGCACATTTTCTCTATGATAACAAATTTAGAAGTTGGGGAGAAGTAGAAAGAGTGAGAAAGAGGGATCAAGATTAATGGTGTGCATGGCTTCAGAACCTCAACGTATGGTTTTGCCATTTGAAAGCTTCTAAAGTTAGCTTATACTGGGGTTCTTGGCAGTCCTGGAAAAACTGGCTTTCCATCCAAATTCACCAAAGAACAATCTGGAATCAGAAAAGCAATTTGGATTAACTTCTGAAGATGGTATATTGACTTCACAGGTTCTCAATTAGAAACACCTCTGGCTTAAAGACCCTATTGCCAGAGTTTACGCTAATCAGGCCTTGAGCCCAGTGATCAGTGATGAATGGCAGCTCAGTCACCACATAGATCCCTCATCAGCAGCTCAAACTTACTTGTTTTGTCTCTACCTTAACCTCTGTGTTCAGCACCTGAAAAACAAGATACACAACATAAAACAAAAACAAAACGAATAGCTTCTCTTCCAGGAAGTGTCTAAGGTAAAATTTTACAATTATGAGAATGAAAGAAGATGAATTCTCAACCAAAGCTCAAGTTAGCACCTGGGGATTTCCTCAGACATATACAACTGTGGTGAGTTAGGCAAGGTCAAAGACTATAGATTCCATATCATTAAATTGTTACTCTCTTATTAAATCCTAGAAGGTAGGAAGAAGTTGCCACATAACAGCAACTTACCAGGTGTCCCTCCAAAGGTCAAATGATGCTGATGTAAAGGATCCAAGCCCTTCTCAAAACCATGCTTTAATCCGCCATCAGAAACAGGTCCTTGACCACTATGAGCATGTGATCCAGGACGAATGTAACCTTCCCAACACAAAGTGGCTGCCTTTTGCTCAGGCGAATGATAGCAATATCTATGTTGGTCATCTTCCCATCAATGATAGGAATCACCTTAAAGAAGGAAGTTTATTTTGGCTCACAGTCTCAAAGGTTTCAGTCCATGGTCACTTGGCTCCATTGTTTCTGGATTTGTGGGGTGAGAGACAGACAAAGAGAGTCAGGGAGAGAGACAGAGAGAGGCCAAAAGAGAAAAAGAGGGGCAGAGAGAGAAAGAGAAAGAAATGGCAGGGAGAAGAAGAGTCTGGCGATAAGATATGTCCTTCAAAAGCACACCCCCAATGACCCACTTCCTCCAACTAGGCCTCACCTTTCCAAGTTTCCATCAAAAGCCCACTAAGTTATGAACCCATTAGTGAATTAATCCATTGATGAGGTCAGATCCCTCACGATCCAATCACCTCTCAAAGGCTGCACTTCCCAACACTAATGTATAGGGGAACAAACTTTCAACACGTGAGCTTTTAGGGAACATTCTGGATCCAAACCATACCATTATCATTTTCAAATTCATTAGTACAAAATGATCACTTCATCAACATCACAGAGGTTGTACTTTATTTGAGGGCTTGAAAGTCTCACTGAAATGTTTAGCCAAAAGTGCTGCCTTAGGAACTGAAATTGTACTGCTCAGAATCAAAGCACTGATTTCAATCTCAGGATTCCCTATCTCAGGCATCACTCAGGCCCTTTCTGAAGGGCCTTTGTTAGTGATGAGATAAGGGAAGGTAATGCCAGTCATCAGATTTACTTTGTTCACATGTTTTTTAATCCATTGAGCAAGGATCTCTTGTCTTCTCTTCATGGCTGCCAATGTCTCTTGGAATAGGATCACCTAGAAGACAGAAGGAAGTCAGGGAACCTCAGGTTAGAAAAAGACCTTAAGAAATCATGAAGTGAGATTATTAAAGACCTTGGACTTGCTATTGCTATATGTATGTACATGTTAAACATTTGATAATGGAGGAAGGTGCTAAATGAAAGAAATCAAGTTACAAAACTGTGTGTGTGTGTGTGTGTGTATGTGTGCAACTGCAAGGAAATATATCAGATTGCTAATAATGGTTATGACTGGGTAGTGGGATTATGAGAAATATTTATTGTCTGTGTTATCTTCTGAATTTGAAACAATGAGCAAGTATTACTCCCATAATTTGAAAATAGGTAAACTGTAAAAAATAAAGTCATAAATCTCTTCTCTGCTTCTAGGCAGAAATATACCCACACCATTCCACACATAGCTGCCTCATCTATTGCTCTTCTCAGACCCAATTAAGGAAATTTTCTAGAATTAGACAGCTGTCATTTATGTCAAGCCTATGTTTTCCCTGTTGAAATTTAAATCCACTGCCTTTATTGACTCAGAGACCAGCTGTTTATTTACTTCCTGAGAGGGTTATTCACACTACCCATGCTGGCTCATGTCTATTTATGTCCTAAAAGTCTCCTGGGAAGGAAATATGTGAACTATCATTGACAAGAAAATGCTTGGGGAGGGGACTAGTGATTGTGATCAACTAAAAGGAATGAGTTCTGGTTTCTGGAAGAGGGTGCTGTGAGGACTAAGGAAAACATTTTCTAGATAAAGTCTACTCAGCAGACTTTTGGAAGCAATGAATCAATGAGTAACATTTAAAAACATTCACCTCAAATTCTCAAAAAGCACAAATTACCTAGCAATCCTCTAATCCTTTTTTCTTTTCTTGAGATGGGGTCTTTCTATGTAGCCTTGCTGGCCTTGAACTCCTGATCATCCTGCCTCTAAGTCTTATAAAACAATTATAAAAAAAAATACTTCTTAAGAAAAATAACATTTGGACTTGGTGTGGCTCTAGTGGTAGAGGCCCTGAGTTTAATCCCCAGTACAGAAGGAAAAAAATAGGAAAATAGGATTCAATGGTCAAGGCCTGACTTCTCTTACAGGAAATATTCAACAAAAACTACTATTGTAGGTGACCAATATCTCTTTCATCTGTCATTTCCTCTTTTCCGTTGCTCAGGCCTCCATTGCTCTATTGGACAGATCCTAACTAGTCTCCTATTGCCAGTCCTTGGTTTTGGTTGTCTTGCTCTTTTGTTTTAGTTTTAACAGGAAGCTACTACACTTGAAAAATAAATTTATTTAACTTATCTATAAAATGGATCTTTAAAAATAGATGTCTCAAATCATGTGGGGATTCAAAGAGCCTGCCCTCCACCCCCATTCCCAAATCCAACCTACCCACTTCCCATTCAGTATCTCTTGCAATACCACTAATAATCTGCTTTGATTTATCTGGGATGTCTCTCAGGCTTTGCACCAGTTCTCACACTAAGGAACCACCTAGTTAATGTTCATCTATGAAATGGAAGAGTGTTTATCAGTTCCTTTGATGAGGGTAAGCCCCTTGTATACTATCCATTCCATGTTTGCAAAGAAAAGTAATTGTTATTAATTTTTCCACTCTTGTGTCCATTACTCACTCACTATTACAACAAATATTTATTGACAAATCCTTGGTGCCAGGCCCTGGGGATAAAGGAGTAAACAAAATAGACATGGCTCCTGTTTTCATAGAACTTACACTGTAGAGACAAGTGATAGAGCTAGTAATTACTTAGCTGATTAATTAGTTTTAAAAATATGCCCTTGGATACAGAAAAGCACAATGAGGAAAATAAAACTGAATCATGTTACAGCCTCAATAGTAAGGGTGACCATAGCTAGTAAGGGAAGATTTCTCTAAGGAGATGACACTTGAACTAAGGTCTAAATGATGAGGCCTGGAAAATGTTAATCTATATAGCTTCTCTACATTTGCAACTTTTTTAATCCAGGGAAAATGTATACAGAGTAAAATGCACATAGTTTATAATTTAGTAAATTTTGTTAAATGTATATACCTGTATATATTATCACTACCACTAGGATATAGAATATTTCCAGTACCCCAGAAAGTTCTTTTTCTTCCAAACTTATTGAGATTTATTTCACAAATAAAAATTGTATACAGTTGTGTTTTGGTATCTATGGGGGGGCAGAGTTCCAGGACATCAAAATCCAGACTGGTGCCAGTGGCCCATGCCTGTAATATTAGCTACTTGGGAGGCTGAGATCTGGGGGACCATGGTTCAATGCCAGCCCAGGCAAATAGTTTGTAAAACCCTATCTTCAAAAATACCCAACACAAAAAAGGACTGGAGGTGTGGCTCAAGTCACAGAGTACCTGCTTTGCAAGCTCAAAGCCCTGAGTTCCCATAAAAAAGAAAAAAATCTACTGATGCTCAATATCTTCATATAAATGATATAGTATTTGCATGTAACCTGTATACACCCTCCTGTATACTTTAAATCACCTCTTAGATTACTTATAATACCTTCTTCAATGTTAGTAAGCTTTCCATCACTGTGACAGAATACCTGAAATAAATGACTTCAAAGGAGGAGGAGCCAGGTACGGGGGTATGTATCTGTGATCCTAGCTATGTGGAAAGCCATAGGTAGAAGGATTATGGCAGCTGCCTAGCAAGTGCAAAGCCCTGCGTTCAAACTCCAGTATTGCCAAAAAAAAAAAAAGGAGGAAATGTTTATTTTGTCTCATAGTTTCCATGGTCACGTGGTCCTGTTGCTTTTGGAAAATGTAGTGAGGCAGAACATCATGGCAGAATCACATGGTAGACAAAGGCGCTTCACTTTGCGGTGGAGGAAGGGACAAGAATCCCCGTATGCTCTCCAAGGGCACTCCCCCAATGGCCTAACTTACTTCCACTAGGCTCCACTTCTTAAAGGTTCTACCCTCCCAATAGTGCCTCACACTGGCCACCAAACCTTTAGCACATGGGACTTTGGGGACATGTAAGATCCAAGCTATAGCACAATGTAAATGTTATGTAAATAATTTTATACTATGTAGTTTAGAGAATAATGACAAGAAAAGAGTCTGTTCATGCTCAGTATAGATGCAATTTTTTTCAGATACTTTCAACCTGCTTGTGAGTTGAATCCACAGATGCCAAACTTGAAGATATGGGGAGCCAACTGCATATTTATAGTGTACAAAGTGATGTTTTGATTACCCCAGAAGTTCTTGTGTCTGCTTCCTAGACATTCCCCTCCCTAGCCCTCAGAGGAAGTGCTGTCCTGATTTCCATCACTGTAAGTTAATTTTCCTTTCTTCAACTTCATGTAAGTGGAATCATGCAACAGGCACTCTTTTATAAGTCTAGCTTCTCTCACCAATATAATGTGTTTGAGATCTACCCCCATTGTTGTAAGTATCAGTAGTTTGCTCTTTTTTAATTGCTGAGCAATATTCCATTGCATAGCTACATCACAATTTGGTTACTCCAATCTCTTGATGGCAGTCATCTAGGTTCCTTGAGATTTTAGCTATTATATGTAAAGTTGGTATAAATAGTCTTATATAAATATTCTCTCTCTCTCTCTCTCTCTTTTTCAGTACTGGGGTTTTAACTCAAGGCACTCTACCGCTTAAGCCATGCCTCCAGCCCTTTATTGCCTTAGTTATTTTCTAGGTAGGGTCTAGAGTTTTTGCCCAGGGCTGACCTCAGACCACAATTCTCCTGTTATGGTCTCTGGAATAGCTGGGATAACAGGCAGATACCATCATGCCTGGCTTATTTGTTGAGATGAGATCTCATTAACTTTTTGCCTGGGCTGGCCTCAAACTGAGATCCTCCTGGTTTCCACCTCCCAAGTAGCTGGGATTACAAGTATGAGCCATTATGCTAGGCTCACAAATATTCTTATATAGCCTTGTTATAGACCTATTACTTTATTTCTCTTGGGTAAATACTTAGGAATACAGTTTCTTGATCTTAGTGTAGATGTATGTTTAACTTTTTAAGATATGGTCCAGATTGGAGATGTAGCTCAAGCATGAAGCTCTGGGTTCACCCCAGCTCTACAAGAGGAAGGAAGGAAGGAAGGAAGGAAAGGTTTTCAAAGTTGTTAATATTTCCACAAAAATTATGAGAGCTACAGTTTCACAGATTTGCCAACATTTGTATTATCAGACTTAATTCAGGCCATTCTACTAATCCTGTGACGTCTCACTGATTTTAACTGGCATTTCCTGATTGTCGATGCTGTTGATGATATTCATGTCTTAAAGGCCATTCTTACAAGTTCTCCTATAAAGCATCTTTACATGCCTTTTGCCCACTTTTCCTGCACAGTTTTTACTTTATTACATATTTATAGCTGAATACAAGTCCTTTCTCACATACATCTCTACCCCCACCCCCATCACCTGTGCCTTACCTTTCATTTTTATGATTGATACTGTTATAAGCAGAATTTAAATTTTTTTCATGCTATTTAATACATCATTTTTTTCCTTTTGTTTGGTGTTTTTTATGTCGTTTCTAAGAAGTGTTTACCTACCCAGGTTTGAGAAGATTTTTGCCTTTTTTTAATAAAAAATTTATGACTTTAGCTTTTACATTTAGCCTATGATCCACTTTAAATTAATTTCTACTTGTGGCATGAGATAAGGATTGAGATTCATTTTGCATACATTCATCCTGTTGTTCAGTACTATTTATTAAGAAGATTATTCTTTCTCTACTGAACTTCCTTCCCTTGGCATCTTTGTAAAACTCAATTGTCTGCATATGCATAATCTGTTTCTGAATTTCCTATTCTGTCCCACTGATTCATGTCTTTTTTTTTTTTTACAATTCCATACTTAATTAATTATAAAATTGTATCCCACTTTTGAAATTAGGTATTGTAATAGTGTGAGTCCTCCAATTTTTTTCTTTTTCACAACTGGTTTTTTAATATTTTAGGTTTTGGAATTCCCACATAAATTTTAGAGCATCACTTCTGCTGTATTATATTCATCAAAACAATCAGAGAGTCAGCCCGGATTCAAGAAGAGGAGAAACAAATCCACCTCTTTATAGAGGGATGACAGGACCATATGGGGAGGGGAAGAATTGATGCCAACTATTTGTGCAACATTCTACCATCTAGCCACAATACTTTACATCCTGCCAAATGCAAAATACACTCATCTCCTTCCAATATCTCCAAAATCTCATCATACCATCAAATCAAAGTCTATAATCCTATCACCTGAACCCAGATAAAGTTGGAATTTCTCAGGTGTAGGTCATTTGGAAATAGTTTCTCTTAATCAGAACTGTGACCTAGGTGACACATTCTCTGTCTGCCTCCCAAACTCCCAACATGCAATGTCGATGCAAAGATAAGATAACCATGATAGATACTAATGCTCAAAAACAAAAGAAATGAGAAATCTATCAGTTGGTCCACTTAAAAAATTAGCCATATGACTTTCACTCTATATGCTCTCCTTCCATTTCCCATCACATACTGGCTCAAATGCTTATGGCCAGCCTAGACCAGAGCCTTACAATGGTTGTACCCAAGTGTGATCCATGAGTGGGTCACAGTATGCTGTTGGCCACCTCTGACTTGGTGAAAGGTGGCTGAGGACTCCTTCAAGGGCAGCCCCAGAGGCATGGGTTCTGATGAGGTAACTCAATGAAGGATACCAGAGACATTTAAATTCCTTATTGTGTCATGGTAGGATGTGACAGACCAAGAAGCTACCCTAGCACCTGCCTGTCTGCCTCAGTAGCCCACTACAGCATACCTCTTTCCCCATGAGCAAGGGCTGTGACAGCTGCTGGAGAAGAGGCAGGACACACATGCTGCAGGTCTGAGAGAGCTAAGCTGAGATTTCTGGAAAACCAGCCCCCAATCCAATCTTCACATCTATTCTATGCTTCTGCCCATTTGTGGCTACTGTGCCTTCTTAGTGGTGTCCAGACACTGACAGAGCTTCATCATTACCTTTAAACAGGCCATAAAATTTTTTTGTTGGACTTCAAATCCACTCACATTATCACAAGAAATTCCAGTATCATTTTTGTCAGTGAAAGCAAGGTTGGATTCCTTAAATAGAATTCCAAGCATTAAGGACTGGAGATATGTAGCTCAGTGGTAAGAGTGCTTACCTAGCACAAGCAAGGCCTTGAGTTCAATTGCAGCACTTAAAAAATGTCAAGCATCATAAATTTTAAAATCTTTAAACATGAAAACATTAGACTAAAATAGTTTAAACATTTTGAAGCCCTGACTTGAAGTAACAAAGTATCATTGATGACTACCAAAAGAGCTGTGTCATACCATTCTTTGGGCCCTCTGCTGGAAAAGTAGAATCAAGTCTCAAATAATGCCTTTTTAATTGTATCCTCTAGTATTATAGATGCAGGACAGTACTGTATCAAATCTCTGTGAATGTAAAGTATCTTGCACCTGCTTTATGATACGGAGTAGTGACTGTGCTTTATCAGAGCTGTTTTTAATGATGTTACTCTAGAATGTTTCCTTTCTAAATGATGATTGAGAAGCTAATAAAAAAAATGGTGCCAGGTACCACAACAGTAACAGAAAATTGCTGTTTTCTGGGGTTTTGTTTTTTTTACTTTTTCACTTTTTTTTTTGTTGTTGTTTTGGTTTGGTTTGGTTTTTTTTCTTGTTTTAATGGAGTGTGCTAGATGTCTCTATAATTTTGTTCAGATGACTGCAGAACCTGGAAAAGCTGTTGCTGCTATTGATGCATAACATACTGCTATTATTGGTCTTTTTATATAAATATAAATATAAATATATATATATATACATATATATATATAATTTGAATTTTTGGAAACTTTAGCTGTGCTGTCAACTTTGGAAAAAAGTATCCCAGTTTACTGTGTTGAGTTGGCATTGTACAGAAATTAATAGCCATATTGGTCTAGAAACGTTAAACTTAATTTTTTTTTCCATTTGTACAGGGGTAACGCACTGTATTAAATATGTAAGGTCTTATCTACATGGGTTTGATTACAGAAACTAATAAAGTATTCTCTAAATAAAAAAAAACTTGGTAAGGATTTGCTAACACACATTTTAAGCTTTATAAACACATAACACAGCTGTTCTTACTTGGGAATAAAAAGGAATAAAGTACTGATACAAGCTACAACATGGATGAACCTTGAAACATTGTGTTAAATGAAGTAAGCCAGTCACAAAATATCATATATTTTAAAATATCCAGAAGAGAAGAAAGAAAGTAGCTTGGCTGCATATGGTTGGGAAGTGGAGGCATGGAGGTGATCGCTAACAGATACAAAGAGTCTTTGTGGGAGGATGAAATGGTCTAAAATTGGCTGTGGTGAAGGATACATAAGTCTGTAAAGATACTAAAAACTATTGACGTGTACAGTTTAAACAGGCAAAGTATATGGCATATGTATTCATTTTCTGTGACTGCTATAACAAATTACCACAACCTTATGTCTTAAAACCACAAAAATTTATTCTTTCATACTTCTGGAGGCCAGAGTCCAAATTTAGTATTACTGGGTGGGAATCCAAGAGTTGAGTTCCCATGGCCACACTCTCTGAGGATCTAGGAAGAATCCATTCCTGGCCTCTTTCAGCTTCCGGTGAAAAGCATTGGCATTCCTTGGTTTGTAACCGCATCACTGCAATCAACCAACATCTTCCAATCTTTCTCTGCCTCATCTTCACAGAACCCTCAGTATTTGTCAGATCCCCCTCTGTTTCTCTCATATAAGGGTGATTTGAAGACTCCCCCTGATACTCCACGGTAATCTCCCCATCCGAGATCCTTAACTTTGTTACCTATATAAAGACCCTAATTCCATATAGGCTAACACAAGTTCTAGGTATTAGGCATGTTTTCTTGGGGAAAGGTGCAATATGTAGATAACTCAATAAAGCTATTTTTCAAACAGGCAAGGCATAATTAACAAAGAAATAAAATTTACTACATACAAAAAGTTATATTTGTGTTATATATTCAAGAAGATTTAAAAGACAAAGCTATCGTTAGCAAACCTTATTTTTATAAATTTTGCTTTGATCTTGATTCAAATAGAACAACAATAAAAAGGCTTGTTTTGAGACAAAGGAAAACAAAATATGGACTGAATATTATATTACATTAAGAAATTATTTTTTAATTTATTGGAAGTGATAGAATAAAATTATTCTTTTTAAGTTCTGTTAAAGATTTATTATAATGAGGTGTTTTCAGATGAAATAAAATGATGTCAGGGATGTGCTTTTAGAGATTCCAGCAAAAAAAAAATAGAGTAGATGAAATCTGAGAGTAAAACACGTTGTAACTATTTGATCTATTTAGATGTTGGGTATGTGGGGGAGGGGAGGTGGTCATTATAATCTCTTTATTTGCATATGTTTGAAATTTTCACATAATATCTTCATAGAAACCAGCTCGATTTTCTCATTTAAACGTTGAACAGATTTTATTTGGGAGCTTTAAACAAATACCACATCTTCTCTAATTCTTTCTGTTTTCTTTCTTAACACAATTCTAACATGTTCAAAGCCACATTTAATTTTATAAATAAGTCACATAAAGATGTGCTCAAATTGCCTCTGGTTTTACCTCAAATGCTCTTCAAATAATGTCATTTTCTATGTGCCATGACGTAAAATGGTTGGGAAGCTTTGTCATAAAGGAATTGATTTTTTTGACAGAGCAGCTGAATCCAGGCTTTCAAAACCCTCCATTTCTAAAAGCACTCCACGCTCCCTCTTCAGCATCTTTTTAAAGTACTTTCAGAAACTACATGCTTGAGATTCAAGCAGCCCCTGCAGCTGCAGCACAGGTTCCAAATGCCCCACTATTTTGAAAGAAGATGCACACACATGCTCTTTGTGTTGTTTTTGCTTCCCAAAAGGAGGCTAAATCCACCCCCAGTGCTTTCATAAACTGAAAATGGAAGGCCTGAGGGCCTCTGGAGACAGATTGGGCAGTGCAGGCCTCTGAGGCCTTGTGTATCCTTCTTCCCCCCATCCCCCAACAAGCTCCAGACAATGAGGATCCTACCAGAACACAGGTCAGGAGAAGCTGAGAGGGAGCACGGAGGTCCACAGGCCACCTTGCCTGGGGAGGGTAGTACACCATGTAAAGAGCCCAATCTTTGGGTTCTTGTCTGCAGTTCCTTCTCAGCTGTAAAGCCAACAGAGCTAACTGTAGGCCAGGGTGCATCTCCTGACTGAACCCCTCAGGTGAACTCAGCAATGGTGTTGGAGTATTCACTTATCTTATCTTTGGATTTGGTTGTTTATTTACATTGTGGTAGATTGCCTGCCAAGCAAGCCTGAGGTCCAGAGTTCAAACCCCAGTATCACCAAAAAAAAAAAAGAAAGAAAGTAAGAAAGAAAAAAGTGAGCTCTACACGAAGTTTAAAAAAATTGAAAGAGAACAAAAAGATATCCATAGAAATATGAATTCTCAAAGTCCCAAGCCCAGCTCTCCAATAGAGGCAATCAGGTCTACCAGTTTCTTTTGGCTCCTTACAGAGATTTTGGTGCCTAAGCACATGTTTATGAACATGTACAGTGTTCAAGTAATCACACACATTCTGTTCCTACCAAAATGTGTATCACACACACTGTCCTTACCTTCTCATAGTTCTTATCTTGATGTTTTTAACTTTATGTTTTGGAGACTGCCATGTCAATATAGAGAGATATGCCTTGAGTTATCTTTGGCTTTATTTATTCAGTTTTTAAGGCTGTATATTTCCCAGTATGGATGTCCCATAATTTACCTAAGCGATTCCATATTGGTGTATGTTTGTGTTGTTTCCAGCCTTGTGCTATTCCAAATAAAACTGTGGCAAATTTTGCAAACCCTCCAAGCTTTTACACAAGAATATTTTAGTTTCCTTTGAAAGAAAGACATACACATCATGGTGACATAAAAAGAGAAGACAACAATAAAAACTCCTCTCCCAAGATACAAAATCAAGGATAAATCTGAAATCATGTTAACAGAAGTTGCTGCTCTCTGACAAAATCAAAACAATATGGTAAGGATTCTGACTGCTGGACTGGCCCGCTTGGGTAATTCCTGCTCCCATCCCAGTAGATGGCTTTGTAAACAAACCACTGAGGCCACAGAGTTCAAGAATTTTTGTTGGTGATGTTTCCCTTCATCTCTGACCCTGAGCCTGTGCCTGAGCTGGTCTGTTGGAAATCCAATCTCATTGTTCTGCAGCATTTCTTCCCTCAGCAGACACAGGGCTCTGCCTTCTTTCTGGGCAGGCTTCTCTCCCAGCAAACTACTTGACATCTGCCTGGAGAGATGCAAAATTGCAAGCAAAGACCTTTTGACAGTAGAAACCAAACCACCAGGATACAAGAGAACAGGAAGGAGTCTGCTAACAGGGAAGTGGAAGGTTTGGGCTATACAAGGTCATGTCCTTTGACCAAATAACGTTTTGCCAAATTTTGACCAAGTCAAAAGGGGCCAACGGTTTTTCTCAACAGCAGCCAAAAGAAAGTCAACTAACAATCACACTCCTCCAGGAAAAGTAGGACCATTTCATAGTCACAAAAATGTTTAATTCATTGGACACGTTTAGGAGTAAGTAGATTTAAGTTAACAGTGTCAGGATGGTGGACTCTTTTTTGTGGCAGTACTGGGGTTTGAACTCAGGGCCTCATGCTGGTGCTCTGTCACTTGAGCCTCTCCACCAGCACTGCTTTGTGTTGGGTATTTTCAAGATAGAGTCTTGCCACTATTTCCTGGGCTGGCTTCAAACCACAATCCTCCTGATCTCTGCCTCCTGAGTAGTTAGGATTACAGGCATGAGCCACCTGTGCCTGCTGATAATGGACTCTTGAAGGAACATAAAATGCAATCTTATGAGCATTGAACTAGAGCAGTGCGCCATCCGAAGAGCTTGCCTTAAGAAAATGTACTTTAGGAGGATCCAAGACGGCGACTAGGGTACGGAAGCAGAAAGCCTAAGCTCCATGACTCCAAAAACCTCGCTGAGATGTTGGAGTCACACTTGTGTAATTCTGACTGCTTCTAGCCAAAATAATAACTGCCATCATGATAGGTGCAGAAAAAAATTCAGACTGACCCTCAAATCAGCCTTTAATTGCATCTAACAGCTGCAATCCACAGCACAGCCAGCAAGGTGCATCCAGCCCTAGGGAAACCCTCCTCCCTTCTCCTTCTTTTTAAGTTCTGTTAAAGATTTATTATAATGAGGTGTTTTCAGATGAAATAAAATGATGTCAGGGATGTGCTTTTAGAGATTCCAGCAAAAAAAAAAAAAAATAGAGTAGATGAAATCTGAGAGTAAAATGCGCTGTAACTATTTGATCTATTTAGATGCTGGGTATGTGGGGGAGGGGAGGTGGTCATTATAATCTCTTTATTTGCATATGTTTGAATTTTTCACATAATATCTTCATAAAACCAGCTTGATTTTCTCATTTAAAACATTGAACAGATTTTATTTGGAAGCTTTAAACAAATACCACACTTTCTCTAATTCTTTATATTTTCTTTCTTAACATGATTCTGACATGCTAAAGCCACATTTAAATAAGCCACTAGATACCTATCAATATTAACACTGAATGTCAATGGACTCAACTCTCCCATCAAAAGAAGCCATTTGGCAAACTGGATTAAAAAGGAAGATCCAACAATCTCTTGTTTACAGGAGACCCATCTCATTGACAGAAACAAACACTGGCTTAAGGTGAAAGGCTGGAAGAAGACTTACCAAACCAATGGCCCCCCCAAACAGGCAGGAGTAGCAACATTTATTTCAGACAAAATAGACTTCAAACTTACATTATCAAATGAGAAAAAGGATACTTCATACTAATAAAAGGGGAGACACACCAAAAGGAAATAACAATTACCAACCTATATGAACCCAATTTCATCAAACATACTCTAAAGGACTTAAAAGCACATATAAACTCCAACACAGTGACAGCAGAAGACTTTAATATCTTGCCCCCATCACCAATAGATAGGTCATCCAAACAAAAAATCAATAAAGAAATTCTAGAATGAAATCACACCATAGATCAAATGGACCTAACTGATGTCTATAGAATAATTCATCCAAACATTCACACAATATACATTCTTCTCAGCAGCCCATGGAATTTTCTTCAAAATTGATCATATCTTAGGCACAAAGCAAGCCTCAGTGCATATAAAAAAATAGAAATAATCCCCTGCATTCTATCTGATCACAATGCATTAAAACTAGACCTCAACAATACAAACAACAGTAGAAAATATGCAAACAATTGGAGGCTGAGTGACACATTGCTCAACGATCAATGGGTCATAGAAGAAATAAGAGAGGAAAACAAAGGGTTCCTGGAAGCTAATGAAAATGAAACACCACCTACCAGAAACAATAGGACAAAGCAAAGGCAGTCTTAAGAGGAAAGTTTGTAGTCATGAGAGCATATATTATTTTTTTTTCATTTTTCTTTTATTATTCATATGTGCATACAAGGCTTGGTTCATTTCTCCCCCCTGCCCCCACCCCCTCCCTTACCACCCACTCCGCCCCCTCCCGCTCCCCCCCCTCAATACCCAGCAGAAACTATTTTGCCCTTATCTCTAATTTTGTTGTAGAGAGAGTATAAGCAATAATAGGAAGGAACAAGGGGTTTTGCTGGTTGAGATAAGGATAGCTATACAGGGCATTGACTCACATTGATTTCCTGTGCGTGGGTGTTACCTTCTAGGTTAATTCTTTTTGATCTAACCTTTTCTCTAGTACCTGTTCCCCTTTTCCTATTGGCCTCAGTTGCTTTAAGGTATCTGCTTTAGTTTCTCTGCGTTAAGGGCAACAAATGCTAGCTAGTTTTTTAGGTGTCTTACCTATCCTTACCCCTCCCTTGTGTGCATGAGAGCATATATTAAAAGGACAGAAAGATCTCAAATAAATGACCTAATGCTACATCTCAAACTTTTAGGCAAACAAGAATAAGCAAAACCCCAAACAAGCAAAAGGAGAGAAATAATAAAAATAAGGGCTGAAATTAATAAAATAGAGACCAAAACACACACACACACACACACACACACACAAAGAATCAACCAAACAAAATGCTGGTTCTTTGAAAAAAATAAATAAGATTAACAAACCCCTGGCAAGTCTTACTAAAATGAGGAGGGAAAAGACACAAATCAGTAAAATCAGAAATGAAAAAGGGGAAATAACAACAAACACCAAGGATATCCAGGGAATCATCAGAGACTACTTTAAGAACTATATCCCAATAAATTTGAAAGTCTTGAAGAAATGGCAAATTTCTAGATACTTATGACCATCCAAAACTGAACCAAGAGGATATTAACCACCTAAAACAGATCTATAACATGAAATGATATGGAAGCAGTAACAAAGAGTCTCCCAAAAAAGAAAAGTCCAGGACCTGACAGATTCTCTACTGAGTTCTATCAGGACCTTCAAAGAAGAACTAATACCAACTCTCCTTAAACTTGTCCACGAAATAGAAAGGGAAGGAACACTGACTAACTCAGTCTATGAAGCAAGTATTTACACTCATCCCAAAACTGGACAAAGACATATCCAAAAAGGAAATTAAAGGCCAATCTTCTTAATAAACATTGATGCAAAAATCCTCAATAAAGTAATGGCAAACTGAATCCAACAACATATCAGAAAGATCATTCACCATGACCAGGGATGCAGGGGTGGTTCAACATACATAAATCTATAAATGTAATACAGCACATTAATAGAAGCAAAGAAAAAACCACTTGATCATCTCAATAGATGCAGAAAAAGCCTTTCATAAGATTCACTTCATGATAAAAGCTTTAAGAGAACTAGGAATAGAAGGAATGTACCTCAACATTATAAAGGCTATATATGACAAACCTATAGCTAACATCATACTTAATGGAGAAAAACTGAAACCATTTCCCCTAAAATCAGGAACAAGACAAAGGTGTCTACTCTTCCCACTCTTATTCAACATAGTACTGGAATTCCTAGCCAGAGCAATAAGGCAAGAAGAAGTAGTAAAAGGATTACAAATAGGCAAAGAAATTGTCAAAGTATCCCTATTTGCAGACAACATGATCCTACAGCTCAAAGACACAACAAACTCTATCCAAAAACTCCTAGACACCATAAACAACTTCAGCAATGTAGCAGGATACAAAATCAACTTACAAATTCTATATTCTATATTGTATATTCTATACACCAATAATGAACATATTGAGAAAGAATATAGGAAAACAATTCTATTTACAATAGTCTCAAAAAAAAAATCAAATACCTAGGAGTAAATTAACAAAGGATGTGAGTGACTTCTCCAAGGAGAACTGCAAACCTCTAAAGAAAGAGACTGACGAAGACAGACTACAGAAGGTGGAAAGATCTCCCATGCTCATGGATTGGTAGAATCGACATAATAAAAATGGCTATACTACCAAAAACAATCTACATGTTCAAAGCAATTCCCATCAAAATCCCAATGATGTTTATCACAGAAATTGAAAAATCTACCCTAAAGTTCATTTGGAAACACAAGAGACCACGAATAGCCAAGACAATACTCAGCAAAAAGAGCAATGCTGGAGGTATCACAATACCCAACTTCAAACTATATTATAAAGAAATAGCAATAAAAACAGCATGGTACTGGCACAAAAACAGCAGCCAAAAGAAAGTCAACTAACAATCACACTCCTCCAGGAAAAGAGGACCATTTCATAGTCACAAAAATGTTTAATTCATTGGACACATTTAGGAGTAAGTAGATTTAAGTTAACAGTGTCAGGATGGTGGACTCTTTTGTGGCAGTACTGGGGTTTGAACTCAGGGCCTCATGCTGGTGCTCTGTCACTTGAGCCTCTCCACCAGCACTGCTTTGTGTTGGGTATTTTCAAGATAGAGTCTTGCCACTATTTCCTGGGAGATTTAAGTTAACAGTGTCAGGATGGTGGACTCTTTTGTGGCAGTACTGGGGTTTGAACTCAGGGCCTCATGCTGGTGCTCTGTCACTTGAGCCTCTCCACCAGCACTGCTTTGTGTTGGGTATTTTCAAGATAGAGTCTTGCCACTATTTCCTGTTCCATAAACAGACATGGCTAGCTGTATTACTTGGTTCAATGACTTTTCCTTTCAGCCACAGTCAGAATTTTTGACGAATATCTGGGGCTGACTGTTAGAAATTTATCTTTGAGGAAAACCTCTCTCACCTGTGACTCTGAGTCCACGGTGGTATGCTTTCTGATAGGTTGTTGCTGTAAAGTAAAGTTGTTATTTTACATTGACACCTGACACTCTGGAGAGCAAGTCTCTGAACTGTTCTGGGCCTCAGTTTCCTTGCTTGAAGAATGAGGGATCTGGTCTAGGTTAAACTACGTTTTTCCACTATGAGATGGCTGAAGTGACATTAATGCCACTTATCATCTTTACCATTTTTTTTTTTAGTAATGCTGGGGAATTGAACCCAGGGCTTTGCACATGCTGGGCAGACATTGAGCTACTTCCACAGCCCCAAATATTATTATTATTATTTCTTACTTTGGCTGTACTGGGCTTGAACTCAGGACTTTATGCTTGTAAAGCTGCACTCTACTGCTTGAGCCATATAATCATTTCCAACCTGAGTGGCCTGGGCCAGAACCCATTGCTTTTCCAATGAGAGAAATTTGTATAGGGGACCTCAGTTTACCTTTTTTTTTACTTTTATAGAAAAGGTCTATTGTAATTTAAGGAGCCCTGTGAAAGCCACTTCTCTTGGTCACCCAAGGCATACGGAGGCCGACCTCAGTACAAAGCTTCCAACATCTACCAGCCAGAAGACTGGAAGATGCAGGTCCCATCTAGAAAGAACAAAACGTTAGGATCCTGTCTTATAGCCAACAGCAGGCAGCCTCTTTAATAAAGGCTACCTTTTTAACAAAGAAATCATTTGTAAAGTTGGAGAAGGGCATTCAGAGGGCATTTCAGGCCAATAACAGTACCATACGGGACAACTAGTGTTAATATTTGGAGGGAAAAATTTATGCTGAGGTCAAAGGTATAGAAAATTCTAAATGAGAAATTTAGAGACCACAGTAATGTCTATTTAGTTATTTCTGGAACTATAACCTTGAGCTAGCAATTGACTTACAAGGGTCTGATGCCCTGAGGTGTGAGGTGGGGCTAGGAACAGGACTTGTGCAAGGCGCCACTCCCTCCACACACACCCAGAACAAATGACCCTGACTTCCTAGGCCTGATCCTGCAGCCTGTCACCCCTCCCCCCTTCCTGTGTACTCTGCACACGTTTATTCTAGGGGAAGTGGTAGCAGGCCACAGCCATTGCCACATGTGGCTGGTGGCCCAGGATTTGCTGGGTCCTCTCTATGGATTTTCTTAGCTATGGCAGGCATTTTTGCTGTGTCCAGGAGCCAGCATCCTGTGCACAGGTGCACCTGTTTGCTTTCCCTCCTCCCCTTGTGGGGGCAGAGTTAGAGTGTAAGCTTACATAGAGCGTAAGCTGCAGGTTTTTGCAAGTGCTTTTGTAAAGCAGCTGATTTAAAGTTACTTTAGACTGAGAGGCCTGGCAAACTAGTTGGAATAACTTAAGTCATAAGGTACATGCTACAGGTTTTTCATGGGAGGCAGGGTCCCAGTAAGCCCAGGGAGAGGAAGGCAGACAGAGACAGAGGACACATGGTGAGACCATGGAGGAGGCAGAAAAGGTGTGCTGACATCTTAGGTAAGGGAGGGGAAGACAGAGCCTGGAGGCATATGACACACACCTGAGGGATTAGCCATCACCTGTGTCTCCAGGTTGCTCCCATTGATTGGTGCTGGCAGACTTTCAGGAAAATGAAACCTCCCCTCTCCGGTCACCGAATAAAGCATGAGCTCTCTCAGAGCTGGAACCGCCTTGAGGTCAGAATTGGCAAGGAGTGGCTTGCTTGACTCCATGACAGGGAAAGTTTTTTTAGGAAGATAGGAGGAGATAAGTATGGTAAGCAGTGCAAGAAGTCTGTTTACATGGGGAAGGAGGAGGTTCGGAGAGGAATTGGCTGATTTAGAAACTGGTTTACAGGCTGATAGAATCTACGCAGGGGAACAGAAAGTACAGAGGGAGGATTTGAAGTCAGAGAGCTGGATTTAGACGGAGGTATGAAAAGGCTTGGACATAATGGAATCTCTCCCCATCATCCCAAACGCTCATAGTAAAAAGTTGGGATTTAAAGACCCGAAAAGGGGCCAGTGATTTTGGTTGTCTAAAGGATAAGTGGGCCAGATTTGAGTGCAAAAGTGGATCAAATTTTTGGTTTTATATCTGGGGTCAAACCCAAGGTGTCTAAATTATTGAGGAGGCATCTCAATGGGGAGTCAAATGGCAGAGAAAATGTAGAGGCACCCATTATGAGGGACCTGGTCCTGGAATGGGAGAGGAGGATATTATGTACTGTGGAGTGTCCTCGCGCAGCACAAATATCCGAGAAAACACAAAGCACACAAGAATCGGCCATCGCTGAGTTCAGGTGGTTTGCAGGCCAAAGGCCGGTGGCTTGGATTACCTAGGCCTAGGTTTTGTAGGGTCGCGGACCCTGTAAAATCCAAACCCTGCGGAGAAGGGGATCCCTCTACCGTCTGAGCCACCCAGAGATAGCCCAAAGCCGGGGAAGTGTTCTAAAACCCAGAGATACCAAAGGGAGAGACCGCAAACGGAGCCCAAGAAGGGTAGGTGGACTCACCAAAGAATGTCTGGTGTTGGATGCGAGTGAGGGCGATCGGGAGGATGAGTCCTGGCCAGTCATGTCCTCAGGGTGGTCGTGGGGCAAGTCGGAATGGGTGTCCCACCAAGATTAGTGGGAAGCCTCCATCCGAGTCATGGCACCAAATGTAAGGAAATATAGGCCCCAAAAGTGACCACATGGAGAGGAGTGATCTGGCCAAGAGATTCTTTATTGCCGGGTGGGAGAGGGAGAGTCTCAGTGAGACTCAGCATGATCTGATTGGTTAGGATCTTATGGTTCATGCTGATTGGAGGTTGGGGCAGAAGGAGGATTCAAGCTAGACTTGAGGCAGAACTGTGACCCTGGGAGGCAGGACCGTGACCCTGGAAAACAGAAGCTTAAGGGTGCAGTAAGAACTGAAACCTATTGGCACCATTATTGCCAACACCTTCTACCAGAGGCAGAGAGAAATCCTGAACGCTCATGTGAGGAAGTGCTTATGGAAAACTATGCTGCCCAACCTGACTTAACTGATTGGCCCTTAAAAAACCCAGATCTAAAATTATACACTGATGGCAGTTCCTTTGTCAAGAATGGTGTCAGACGTACCAGGTTTGCAGTTGTGACACAATTTGGAATCCTCAAATCAGGTCTTCTTCCTCCTAATACAAGTGCTCAGTTGGCAGAATTAGTGATCCTAACAGAAGCCCTAAGACTGTAAAAAAAAAAAGAGAGTAAACATCTATACAGATTCTAAGTGTACTTTCCTAATCTTGCATGTTCATGCAGCCATCTGGAAGGAAAGACAAATGCTAACTACAACAGGAACAGCTTCCCATAAAGATAAAAGAGAGGTTACTCTAATAGTTTTAGGGATAACAGCATTAGTTGCAGCCCTAGCTGGAATCAGCTATGGGGTGATTGCCAATTATGTAACTGCAAAAAACCTAACCAAAGTAGTAGAGGGCACCTCAGACCAGGTAGGCCTTGCCATTAAGGACATGCAAAGGTCTTTGTCATCCCTTGCCTATATGGTAATGGACCACCACCTGGCCCTAGATTTTCTTTTGGCTAAACAAGGAGGGGTATGTGCCATGGCCAATACTTCCTGTTGCACATATATAAACACTTCAGGCATTGTAGTGGAACGTGCAGACTACATTCTCCAACAGGCTAAGTGGCTCCAGAAGCAATCTCTTTTTTTTTTTTTTCATTTTTCTTTTATTATTCATATGTGCATACAAGGCTTGGTTCATTTCTCCCCCCTGCCCCCACCCCCTCCCTTACCACCCACTCCTCCCCCTCCCTCTCCCCCTCCAAAACCCAGCAGAAACTATATTGCCCTTATTTCTAATTTTGTTGTAGAGAGAGTATAAGCAATAATAGGAAGGAACAAGGGTTTTTGCTGGTTGAGATAAGGATAGCTATACAGGGCATTGACTCACATTGATTTCCTGTGCATGGGTGTTACCTTCTAGGTTAATTCTTTTTGATCTAACTTTTTCTCTAGTACCTGTTCCCCTTTTCCTATTGGCCTCAGTTGCTTTAAGGTATCTGCTTTAGTTTCTCTGCGTTAAGGGCAACAAATGCTAGCTAGTTTTTTAGGTGTCTTACCTATCCTCACCCCTCCCTTGTGTGCTCTCGCTTTTATCATGTGCTCATAGTCCAATCCCCTTGTTGTGTTCAGAAGCAATCTCTTGAAACTCGGGTTTCTACACAGGTACGGGACCAAATAAAATCCTGGCTCCCCTCGAGGACTTGGTTCCTACCCTTTCTGGGGCCTATAGTTGCCATTATTCTCTTACTTGTGTTTGGACCTTGCATTTTAAACTTGCTTGTCAAGTTTGTTTCTTCTCGCCTAGAAGCCATCAAACTACAGATGCATCTGGTGGAGATGAAAACAACCTACTATCATGGTCCCCTCAACAACCCCTCTCGTGGTCAGCCCTGATGCTGTGGGCCCCTTCATCTCCCCCTGTCAGCAGGAAGCAGTTACTGACCAGATTTCATTGTCTCTATCCCTAACAGCAGTTAGGGTGACCATTGAGAGCGGGGATTGAAGGACAGACTGCAAGAGATCCCAAAAAGGTGGTAAGTGGTCAAAGAGACACCTCTCCTTCCCAGGAAACTTCTGTCTGTACCTGTGAGACATCTCTGCCCTCAGGCAATGCAAAAAGGCTATAAAAACCCAATCCCTAACCTGATCCAGGGGACCACCAGTTTCTGGGTCCCCCTGCATTCCCCACTATGCAGTCTTTCTCTTCTCTACAAATAAAATCTTTCTGACCCTGCTGTTGGAGTCTGCCTGTGCTTTCATTCTCAGAGCGGGCTCAAGAACCCTGAGCACCTGAAATTCCTACACATGTCATCCGTGCATCAGAACTAAACAGAACTTTTTCAAAGGAAGAAATCCAAATAGCCAAAAAACACATGAAAAAATGCTCACCATCTCTGGCCATAAAGGAAATGCAATTCAAAACCACACAAGATTCCACCTCACCCCTGTTAGAATAGCCATCATCAAAAACACCACTAACAGCAGGTGTTGGCAAGGATGTGGGGAAAATGGAACCCTCATATACCGCTGATGGGAATGTAAGCTAGTACAACCACTGTGGAAAACAAGATGGAGGCTTCTTAAAAAACTAAACATAGATCTGCCATATGATCCAGCAATACCACTCCTAGGGATATATCCAAAGGAATGTGACTCAGTTTATTCCAAAGGCACCTGCACACCCATGTTTATTGCAGCACTATTTTATAATAGTCAAGTTACAGAAACAGCCAAGATGCCCCACTACTGACGAATGGATTAAGATGTAACATTTATACACAATGGAATTACTCAGCCACAAAGAAGAATGAAATTTTGTCATTCAGAAGTAAATGGACGGAACTGGAGAACATCATCTTAATCGAAGTTAGCCAGGCTCAGAAGGCCAAAAATCATGTTTTCCCTCATATGACCTAAAACAAATGCAGTAATATTATTGGACATGGGTTACACACAGGAGGAATAGGAAACCCAAAACTTGAAAGTGATGTCCCCACTGTAGAGGAGTGGATAAAGTAATCTTTTTTTTTTTTTTCCATTCTAAGGATAAAGTAATCTTAAACTGGCAGAGGTCACTATGGGAAGGTGATCGGGATGTAGTGAAGAGGTCTGGTAGAGATGAACTAATTTGGGTCGTCATACACATGTACATGGAAGCAATGCTAGGAATCTCTCTGTATAGCTATCTTTATCTCAAGCCAGCAAAAATGCTATATCTTTCTTATTATCTCTTATGTTTTCTCTTCAATAAAATAAAACAGGTTCTGCCTGGAAGCAAAGGGGTGGGGAAGGAGTAGGTGGCAGGGGGGAGAGATGGCCCAAACAATGTATACATATATGAATAAATGTATAACAGTTAACAGAAAATAAAATACATAATAAAAAAAGAAAATGTACTTTATATGAAAACTGATGCATCTGAAGTCTCTGAAAATAGTTTATCCTATCAAGCAGAGATACTTTTTTTTTTTCATTTTTCTTTTATTATTCATATGTGCATACAAGGCTTGGTTCATCCCTCCCCCCTGCCCCCACCCCCTCCCTTACCACCCACTCCACCCCCTCCCTCTCCCCCCCTCAATACCCAGCAGAAACTATTTTGCCCTTATTTCTAATTTTGTTGTAGAGAGAGTATAAGCAATAATAGGAAGGAACAAGGGTTTTTGCTGGTTGAGATAAGGATAGCTATACAGGGCATTGACTCACATTGATTTCCTGTGCATGGGTGTTACCTTCTAGGTTAATTCTTTTTGATCTAACCTTTTCTCTAGTACCTGTTCCCCTTTTCCTATTGGCCTCAGTTGCTTTAAGGTATCTGCTTTAGTTTCTCAAGCAGAGATACTTACATTCCTGTAGATAGGCCTACTTAGTAATTTGGGTCACCAAATATCTTTCCTTCCCATCTTACATCTTAACTCGTGTTTCAAATCTGAAAGCACATTCAGTGTTATTTTAATACTTCCAGAGTTAGGGGTTCTGGGGTCCACACTGCCCAGAAGCCTTCTGAAGTGGCAGAGCAAGTCTGAACCTGCCAGACCATGATTCAGAATAATAGTGTCTAGGAACTGGCAAGAAACTTGTTGGTCACTAACCTTACCCCAGCCCATGCTTGAAGCCCAGAAAGGGCCTTCTAGCTGTCTAAAGGCAGATCTTGGGCTAAAATCCAGGTCGCTTGGCCCCTAAGTTTCCAGCCTGTCTCTTTTAGCTGTGTTTCTATACCGGGGGCTTGTGCAGTGTAATTCTGATTCAGCAGGTCTGCGGTAGGGTATGAAATCTTTCATTTCTAATAACTTCCCTGTGGTGCCAGTGTTGCTAGTTGAAGACAAATTCTCTAGGAAACATGTTCTTACATCTCCACTCTCAACAGTTCCCAATTATACAAATATCCAGAGAACAGTCCCTCCTGTGCTGCCTGGGATCTGATGAAAGAGAATTTGTTTCTTAATCTCTTCTCCACCCAATTTACCTCAATTAAGTCCCAGCTTCAGCCCTCTTCTCCCTGGGAACTCCTCACATTACTTGGCTACTTGCTGAGAAAGGAAAGGAAGCCATAAGACCAATTGCCTTGCTCTGATTTCTAGTGCTGTAACTAAATACCACAGACTTTCTAATTATAGACAATAGAGGTTACTTGGCTCACAATCTGGAGGCTGGAAAGTCCAAGAACGCGTTATCAGCGTTTCCGGATGGGTCTAAGGAAATGCTGAAAAGAAGTTTCCTGGGCACTTGTGTCCCATGAGAGAGGAATTCAGTCAAGACACAAAAATGTAGTGAAGTTTATTGAAGGTGAGGGGAAGTTATAGCAAAAGAAAGCAGTGGTGGTTCCTGGCCAGGTGATTAGAAGCACCAGTCTTTATTCAAAAGGCCTTTGTAAATTGAAAGGGCAAACTGCCTAAAAAATCAGGGCAGTGTTTGCAGGATGGGCTGTGTGATTGACAGGTTTGATTGACAAGGACAATATGGGGTACTCTGTGCATGCAATTATGCTAGCTCTAAGCTATTTCAGTTACATATATGAGATGTGATCAATGTTCATCTTTTAAACACAGAGCTTTTACCTGAGAGGTAACTGAAGGCAGGAGTCCCCCATGGCTTCCTGTCTTACAACTTACAACTGCAAAGGACTTACAATGAAAACAAAATTTACATCTGCAAAGGGTAACATTGGGCTGAGATAAGGAGTTTAGCATGGAATGCACTGAGAAAAGCCTCATGGCACCAGAGTTCCCAAAATCCCTAAAGCTAGCCACATAAGTGAAGATTTGGTGAGGGCCTTCTTGCTGGCAAAAGGCATCACAGGGTGAGATGGAGCAAATATTCTGGTTTGGGTCTCTCTTCCTCTTCTTATAAAGCCACTAATACTATCATGGGGACTTTACTCTTATGAACCCATCTAATCCTAATTACTTCCCAAAGACCTCACTCCAAATACAAGTAACAGATGAATTTGGAAAATAAGCTTCCAATGCAAACTTTTGTGGGACACACTCAAACCATAGCACCAATGTTCTCAGCCTTTTTGGAGGGAGGAGTGCTGGGGCTCAAAACCCAGGTATGCTAGGCAAACAATACCATTGAGCTATATCACAGCTGCCACCACCACCCACCATCCTTGCCTTTCATATCAGGTGAAGTTTGGCTAAACCAGCAGTTCTCAAAATGTGTTCCCTAGACCAAAAACATGAGCATCACCTGAGATCTCCTTAGGAATGCAAATTCAAAACCTTTAGGAGCAGGACCCAGCAATCTTGTCCAACAGATGGCATTTTATCTTAAAAAAAAGAAGGAAAATATTCAATGTAATCATGTTCTAGCCCCAGTGAAGCAGGCTAAATTAGGGAAAGATTAGGACTCATAGAAAAATATTACATCTTAGATTACCTACACTTTGGCTCAGAAACCACCCTCACTTGACTGGGAACCGCCCGTGCTCCTTCCCATTCATTGATCATTGAGTGAGAATCACTTGGTCCTGCCCTTCCCATAGGTTATTGTAGGTTTTAAAATCACCTGAATAGCAGAAGCCGGCCTCTGCCTGCAGGTTCCACCTGCGCCCACCATGCGCCCTTTGTATTTCCCTTTCCTAACTTTTAATAAACCCCATTTATACCCACGCATTCTGCTTGGATTCTTCCATGCTGAAACGCAAGAACCAAGGTCTTCTAAAAACATTATTTTGCCATCAACACCAGGACGTAGCCCACTTGTTCCAGCAATGGATGATATAATCGTAACCTACCAATGAATTCGCAAGCCTTTATGGTCCAGTGAAAAGAAACCCAGAAAATGACAAGGTCACTGAGATTTGCTCCCCAACAGTGAATCCTCCAGCTTCCCACCCTTCGGGAAGGATGGCTACAGCACCAGTGGCATCAAGCATACAGTCATTTCTCTCTGTCCTCTCTCCAGAGTGAAATAAGTTATATACCTGGCTCTTCCAACCAGATAAGAAGAAAGCTTTTTACCATGTTCAGTTGTGTGCATGTGTGTTTGTGTGAACTCCTCCACTACTTGTTCTGGAACAGAGCCCATCTCAAAAACACCCCCATTCTGTAAATAGGCTGGGGCCCTGTAGGTGAGATTGAGGCACCAGCTCTGGGTCCCACTGAGATAATATTACGGAAATAAATATAATCCACATCTTTTACCCTCCTATGCAATTCCCTCATTTTTTCATAAAAAACAATGAGAAAACCTCATTAAAATGTTTGCTGTACTTTTTAAGCTTAATAAAGGCAGCCCTAATAGAACATTTGCTTCTTTGTCTTGCATATAAAGTCGTGACTCATCTGTATGCAATTCTGCCTTGTTTGTTACATGGTTGCCATGACAACATTTTTCCTTTCAAGTGCCAAGTAAATTGTGGAAGAGTGCATTCAAACACAGTGCTCCTATAGGTAAATACTTCATTACCTTCCACACGAATATTTCATTCAGTGCACCCACTCTCTCCTAGCTTGATAAAACCAGTGCCATTAAAATCCAATTTTTGAATTCTTTCCTCTCAAGGACATGCAGAAGGTTTGCTCCACAAGAAAAGGTCCAAATCAACAGGATAGGATTTGAATATCTTAAAATATTTTCCTTATTTTATGAATTTTCTATATGGCTACTGATATAATAGAAGTTTTAAAAAATAATCAAACCAAGAAGTTAGTAACTGAAATCTTCTCTATCCCAAAGAACAGAAATCCCTGCCTTCCATCCTTGTACAAGTAGTGCAACTCCCAAACCCAAAAGCTGGATCTTGAGCATTGATTTCATAGCAGTTCAGACCTGTCTGGGTCTTTCATGCACCTGTCTAAGAGCTTCCGTAGCCCCGAGCCCCTGGTGGACAGAATGGCTTCAGCACATCTTCAGGTGTGGTGGGACACACAATGGCTCCCAAGTGCTGGACCACATACACAGCATCTGAACCATCCGGAGCTTTCAAAACTACAGATTCTGGGTACCCTTTGTTTCTATTTTGTTTTTGAGACAGGGTCTCATTAACTTTGCCTGGGCTGACATCAAACTTGAGATCCCCCTCCCTCTGCCTCTCAAGTAGCTGGGATTATAAGCATGAACCATCATGCCAGGCTAACTTAGTTTTATAAACATAGGGGCTGCTTACCCAGCATGCTCACAGCACCACAAGGAGACAAAGAGGACAACCTCATCCTTTTTACATCATAATTCTATTATCAAGAACCTAAGGAAATAACCTGAAACATGTATAAAGCTTTATGTAATGAAGATGTTCTTTATGGAGTAAAATTACTCGGTAGTCACAAATTGGAAATAACCCAAACGTCCACTAATAGATAAATAAATTGTGCACACCTATATGGCAGAACTTCATGAAACCACTAAAATGTTATGAAAAAATATAGTATCAATGGAATAGGCCTGAACTACATTTAATAAGGAAAAAAAAGCTTCTGGGTAATTTATAGGAAATTTCAATATTCTTTTTTTATTATTATTTTAATTTTTTTGTGCTACTGGAGCTTGAATTCAGGACCTCACACTTGTTAAGCAGGCACTCTTCCACTTGAATCACCAGTCCTCAATAATCTCCTTTATACTTTTTTTTTTGACATTTTTTAAAGTTATTTTTTAAATTGTACTGGGGGTACATCATGACATCTACCAAAGTTCTTATGATACATCACAGTTGAATTCACTCTCTTTATATCCCTCCTTTCCTTACACTTTTATGTATACTTTTATATCACTGTTTTATATATATATATATATATATATATATATATATATATATATATATATATGCAAGGAATTAATAACATAATAAAAACTTTCACATAGCAATAATGACAGCTAAAATAGAAAAATGAAAAACATAAAAGAAAAATTATAAATAAAAAAATCTTACCTCAGAGATAGTTGTCTTGGGATTTTTGGTTTTGGTTTTGATTGTAGTTTTTTGTTTTTTTCTGTTTTTGTCTTTTGAGACAGCTTCACTTATAGCCCATCCTGGCCTCAAACTTGCAACCCTCCTGCTTTAGCCTCCCAAATGCTGGTGAAACTGGATTGTTGATCCCAATTTCATGTCCTGGCGAAGTTGATGATTGAAGACACAGAACCAAGAGTTAAGAGTAAAGCAAGCACAAAGTTTATTGAGAGGATAGCAAAGCCACTCTTAGTGAAAGAGCTAAGCCAAAGGATGGCTGAAGTCTAGAGTTAATATAGGGCTTTGTCTGACTCAGCCTCCCCCCATCCTGCCTAGAAACCGCATTTGTGATTGGATACTGTCTAATTAGCTTTCCAGAACCTGACCATTTGGCTGCCCCCATCCTTATCAAACTGGATATTCTGGGAGGGTCTTGTCAATTCATCCTGTCCTTGAGGCCCACCATTTACATTTCATGACTGCCTCTTGCTATCCTGGTGAGACCATTTACATTTTATAACTTCCTTTTGCTATCTTGGTGGAGTTTGCTGTGTTACTTTCCTTGAGGAGCCTGTTTCTTATCCTTGTGGATGTTTTCAAAGATAGTTTTCTGTCTCTTTTATCTAGAGAAAGACCTCTATGTTTTATTATCTGGGTGAGAGGCCTGCTTCTTAGTCTCCCTAGATGTTTACTTTTGAGGGTGACTTCCTGTCTCTCTTACCTAAGACAAAGTTACTTTTGCCATTTGTTCCCCTCACATTCTTTTGTTATTTGCACCTCTCACATTCCCAAAGTCACTTCTGCCATTTGTTCCCCTCACACTGGGATTACAGTTGTATACCACCCAGCTCCTGAGGTAATTGTTTTTAACCTTATGTCGTATATTCTTCCAGACTTGGTTCTATGTGTTCAATAAAATACCACATTACTGTTAAGATTTAGTGTAGGATGAATGTATTAACAAAATGTGCTATGTATACATAATGGAGTATTCAGTCATAAAGAAGAATGAAATTATGTTGTTTGCAGGTAAATGGATGGAACTGGAGATCATCGTGTTAAGCAAAGTAAGCCGGGCTCAGAAAAAGAAAGACAGCACTTTTCTCTTTTATGTGGAAGCCAGACCTAAAAGACAAATGTTTACATAAATACATTTTTGATCTAAAATGTATAGAGAGAGAGGGAAAAAAAA
This sequence comes from Castor canadensis, assembly GCF_047511655.1. Classification (NCBI taxonomy): domain Eukaryota; kingdom Metazoa; phylum Chordata; class Mammalia; order Rodentia; family Castoridae; genus Castor; species Castor canadensis. Next base: position 91,832,290 of record NC_133398.1, read on the forward strand.
AAACATGATTGTAATAGTGTGTCTGTCTGAGGATGCTGAGGTAGACAAGTAAAAGAAAATGATAGAGAGTGAATAATATTGAAATACATTGCATCTGTGTATGAAGGTAGTATAATGAAATGCATTAAAAGCTACTGAATAATAGGAGAGCAGAGTGATAGAGAATAAAGGGGATTGATATGATTACAGTACATTATATACATATGTGAAATACCAAGGTGAACCCCTCCCTTGAATAATCAATATATACTTAAAATATGAAGGACAGGAAGGTAAAACAGGTGCTGTCCAGGATATCAGTGGGAGGGGAGAGGATAAATAGAGAGGGTAAAGGGGGGCAAATATGATGGATGTATTTTGTACACATGTATGAAAACTGAACAATGAAATCTGTTGAACTTGTTCTAAGAATGGAGGAAGGAGGATGAGGGTGAAAGACAAAGGGGATGAGTCTATTAAGGTACATTCTAAGCATATGTGTAAATGTGCAAATGTCACAATGAAATCCCCCTGTATAGCTAATATAACCTAATAAAAATGTTTTTTAAAGTGAATATAGAGGGAAAAAAAGAAGTGCTTTGGCCCCTGAGATAAACCAATGAAAGCACAGAATCATTCTATTTAGTAATAGTCCCCAAATAAATGAAAACTTTACTCCTTTTTTGTGTGTTGATTTCCAAAAACAACTTAATCCCTCTCCTTTACAATGCTGACATCTACAAATGTATATAATGTTCCTTGTAGATAAGATAATTGGGTGAGAAAAGTTTTTCCCACTTTGATTAGACTATCTACAGCCTTGGTAATCTTGCAGAAGACTTTCTTTAAATACCTGTGTTATTTTTTATTCAACACATCAATTCTTCTAAAGTCCTTTGCAAAAAATTTGCAAATAAAATTTATCATTCTTGGGCTGGTAGAGAGGCTCAAGTGGTAGAGTGCCTACCTAGAAAGCATGAGGCCCTGACTTCAAACCCCAGTGCTGCCAAAAAAAAAAAAAAAGTTATCATTCTTTATGCTTCTTTTTCTCGTTTTTCTCTTATGTGAACGTAATAAATGTAAGTATTTAGAAAAAAAAAAAAGGATATATGGTGACCTGTACTCAATTAACAGTACACTGTCACTATCTTTTATGTCTATAAATATAAAAGTGTCTTTTTAATGACAGCACAGTACTCAGTATTTGGATATTGGATGTACACATAATCAGAACCCTCCTATTGGATTTTGATGTTGCTTTGTGCTGTTGGCAGTATAATAAAAGCAAAAATAAACAGATTTATCTCTATCTTTTTGTGTCCTTCTATGGGATAATTTCCTTGAACAAGGCTTCTAACTTGTAAGAGTTTTAAGGCGTTTTAAGGTTTTTGAAATATCTTGCACCCAGTGCCAATGGTGCACACCTGTAATCCTAACTACTTGAGATGCTGAACTGGGGAGGATTGTGGTTTGAGGCCACCCAAGGCAAATAGTTTGTGAGACCCCATTTCCAAAATAAGCAGAGCAAAATAGACTGGAGGTGTGGCTCAAGTGGTAGAGTTTTTGAGTGTGAAGTTCAAGCCTGGTCCCAGAAAAAAAAAAAAAAAAGAAAGAAAGAAATAGCTTGCCAAATTGTTCTCCAGAAAGACTGGTCACTTACGTTCTACCACCAGTGAGTGAATGTGTACCCGAGGTCCTCCCCAGCAATGGCTGTTAGTACTTGCTTCATATGGATCAGCAGATAAGCCGAAAAGGTAAGTTGTAAAAAATATGTGCTCATTTGTTAGAAATGTGAACGAGCTCTTCATCACCTGACAAGCCATTTGTATTTTTGTTTTGTGAATTCAATATTTGTAATTTTTCCATTGATATATTCATCTTATTTTCATCTGCTTGTAAGAGTTCTTTATATTTTAAAGATATTAACTATTTGTTAAATGCTGTTACTTGAGTTTTTTCCAAAACCTTGTTTATAACTGTTTGGGTTGTTGTTTATAATTGTTGTTGCTAAAATGAAGTTTTAAATCTGTCCATCACCTCCTCTATTGCTTTCTGCCATTGGTGTCATAGTTGAAAAGTTTTTACACTCCTTAACACACATGAGTTTTTGCTTCAAACTCTGAGTTTTAAAGTCTATTTGTAAATGTGTAAATCTTTATTTCTAAATAGCATACACAACTTCTTTTTCTTTGTTCTTTCATTTTAGATATGTTGGGCACAGATTTTATGCACCTCCTCAGTTCCTTGGCAACCTCTTTGCCTTATCTATAGTCACTGGGCAATTCTGCAGCTTGGGACAAACTGGCCACTTGTCTTGGCATTGTCAGATCCTCCCTGTAGCCTCAGTTGTATAGCCAGACCAGGTTGCCAGAGTGGCTCCTCTCTGCCCTCCAGGACTTAGATGAGATGCTGTGCTCTAGAACATGGGTCCTGGCATCCCTGGCAGGGTCAAAGGAGGCCAGATGAGCAGAACTCCCTCTTCCTTCTTCCCACAGATTGCTCCAAAATACAGCTGGGTGTGGTGGCACATACCTGCAATCCCAGTACTTGGAAGGCACAGACAAGGATTGCAAGTTCAAGGCCAGCCTGGGCTATGTAGTAAGACCTTGTCTCTAAAAAGGAAAGGAGGGAGGGAAGGAAAGACGGAGGAAGGGAGGGAGGAAAAAGCAAAATACATGCTTTTGTTACATGCTGAGTGGACCTGCGTGACACCTGCTGTGCCCCTCAGCACATTACAAATGGTGACCAGGCTGGCAATACATCACTTTGATGTCTGACTCACATCTCCTTTGCCTTCACACTTACACCTTTGCTTTGCTATGTTTGTGACTTGTTAGTAAGTGGACAGCATGTCCACCTTGACCCAGAACTTATTCCTAGGGAGGCCACTCACCATTTCTGCTTTCTCCTCCTCCTGCTCCACCTCTCAGACTTCTTCCTGGAAGAGTCAGTCACCAGCTCGCTTTTCCAACCCTGCAACTAACTTCTTTTTAATTCATGTTAATATTTTTTGTTTCTAAAAGACCTTTCTTGTCCAAATTGTCCTTTCTTATACTCTGCCTTTATTTCACTAATTGAATAACTTTTAAAATCTCTCTGAGGATTAAAAATCATAACCTTTACCAAGTATTTTTATTGTTATGCATTTATTCATATCCTTCATCAAGTTTTATTCCACTTTCTGCATGTCTGTTTCATCCAGGTTTTACATTCTGTTTTAATATTTGTCTTTCATATTATTTCACATTATGACATTTCCTTAAGTGTATAATGATTCTTGGTTGCTCCTTAGTTTTTTTCCTAGAAAGCTGATTGAAAGGCTTGTGTTTGTGGATGAGGCTGATAGAATGGTGGCTCTCACAGCAGAGCAATTGACAAGAATCCAGCAGTCATGCCATTGGGGATACCAGTGTCTATACCTCTAATCCTTTTATCTTGGACTGGTCATTATTCCTAGAGGAAATAAACTACTCTTCCCAGCTCATAAGCCTGGCTGTCAGCCTCCTGGACACTGAGCAACCTGAGAGTTCATCATTCTCTCGTTAATTACTCTATTTTCAATATGGTAGCCCTGCCCTCAACCACCCCTGGTATCTAGTCTATCTGCCATCTGTCTGGCTTCTCATCCCTGAGACAAAAACTACTCATCTTCCAGGGGGTTGGTGTTTGGCTGTGGGAGATAAGGAGGGAATCGGAGGGTCTTACTGCTCTTAATACAAACTTCCAGCAAAACAACATGCTCTCAGCCCACCACTACCTTTCCCATTTGTGGTACCTGCCATCACCATCCCTGAGCTGACCTGGGCTTAGGTAATACAAATTGATTGGTTTCTGGCTGGCATCCTCTTGCACTTCCATCCTGCTTCCAGAATTGCATTGATTTGTCCAGTGTACTACCATCTCCTCTCTACTTTTCTTCCTCTTTAAAGTTTCTCCACTTTTGCGTTTCCTTACCATTATTTTAAGTGGAGTTTTGAGAGCTTTAGGACTATTGCATATGTTCCTTTTTCATATTTAACTAGATATCTTCAAGTGTCTATCCTACCACATCTATCAAGATAGTTGAGTGATTTTTAACCTATTGAGATATTGACAGGTGGTGGGGGTTGGGGAGAAGATTCTGTGTTTGTTTTGCATTACTGTGCATGCTAGGCAAGCTCTCTACCACTAAGCTACATCCCTGGTCCTACAGATATTTTTAATATTCAGCTACCCTTGTACTCCTGGGATAACTTCTATATGGCTATGAGACAAAATAATTTAAACTACATAAAAGTTATGTTATTCGTGGACAGTTTGAAAACATGTGTCCCCAGGACCTCTAGGGCCCCTTTTAAGGTAATTTTGACAAGTTTTTTTCAATTTTGTTATACAGTATTTTTCTAAGAAACTGATTTCTCAAATAAATCTCAAGAATATTATGCTGAATGAAAGAATCTTTACACAAGCGAGTACATATTATATGATTTAATTTATATGAAAGTTCTAGGATGGGTAAAATTAATAAGTGGGAAAAATAGAACAGTGCTTTCTTGGGGGTATAGGTTGGGGCAGGAAATGACTAAGATGGGGGTATGAGAGAATTTTAATGGGGGAGATGGCCATGATGGATAATTATTGTGACTGAGTTTGGATTACACAGTATATGTATTTGTCAAAACTCAGTGAATGTATTCTGAAATTTGTACACATTCTTGTATGTAAATTTTACATCAGAAGAAAAAACTAAGAAGTATTGAACTCTAGGGAATAATATGCATGCTGAAATATTTAGGGTGAAATGTACAGATGGTACAATCTCCTTTGAAATCCACCAAGAAATAAGAGAGATTGATAAATGGATAGAGGGAGAATGTGATGAAGCAAATATTGGAAAATGTTAATGGTAGGCTCTAAGTGGTAGATGTATAGATACTCATTGTAAATATCTTTCAACTTTTCTATAGGTTTGGGAAATTTTAATGAAAATAAAAAACCTTATAAAAATACTATCAAAAGTTAAAAAGCTGAATAATTATATTAGTTTTCTACTGGTGCATAACAAATTATCACAAACATGTTAAAACACCATTCACATTTTCATCTCACAGCTTTCATGATCAGGGGCCCAGGTGTAGCTAGGTCCTCTGCTTGAGATTGTAGACTGCATCAGGGTGTTGGATGGACCATGTTCTTATCAGCAGGCTTAACAGGAAGAATCTGCTTCTAAACTCATTAAGGCTGTTGGCAGAATTCATTTTTTTGCAACCACATGACTAGCACTTTGCTTCTTCTTGGCTGTTGGGACCCCTTCATCTCTCTCTCTCTCTCTTCTCTCTCTCTCTTTCTCCTTCTCTCTTCTCTATCTCTCTCTCTCTTTCTCCCTCTCTCTTCTCTCTCTCTCTCTTTCTCCCTCTCTCTTCTCTATCTCTCTCTCTCTTTCTCCCTCTCTCTTCTCTATCTCTCTCTCTTTCTCCCTCTCTCTCTCTCTCTCTCTCTCTCTCGTCATTAAGATAGAGTCTTCCATAATGTAAACTAATCAAGAAAGTGACAACAGATAATTTTCACTGTATTGTTGTTGGAAGCAAGTCATAGCTACCACACACTCAAGGAAAGAAAGTTATACAGGGTTGTGCTCAGTGGTGGTGATGATCAAGGTGTCACCTTAGAGTGACAAACGAGACAGAATAATGAAATCCACCAAACACTGTTTGAAAGAGGGAGTAAGAAGAGAGGGAATGAAAATGTAATGCATGTATGGAATTATCACAATGAAATTGCCCATATTATTAGTATATGATAAATGAAAAAAGAAAGAGCCTTGCACAAGAAAAAATAAACACACATGAATACAGACACATAGTGTAAGCAATTTAGGACAGAAATAAAACATGTCACTAAGCTAGTGGAAAATGTAGAAGTTTATTGTCATTATTATTGTTATTTCCTTTAGCATTACATCTGTATTTGTAAAATAACAGGAAATTAGAAAAATTACTTTTAGAACTGATTTCCCAGAACACTGTCTTTCAGCCTTTACTTCTGTCAACTGTTTGATAAACACACACAGTGTAATGGTGAAGTACGACCAGAGGAAACCACTGAAAGTAACAGCTACTATCATCACACCCACTTACACATGTGCAGACACCCACCCAGGAATCTGGAAAACAGGAACAAGATGGAATCATTAGGACAGATCCTTCCATTCTCCTAGTTTTTCATCTGCTCCTAAGATCAGAACAATAGTGCTGTATTTCTGCTGCTACAGAAGTTATATATGTATTTACACATTTATTCTAATGTAAGTAGTAGATTGATGTTTATTTCAAGTGTTCCCTTAAAGCAAGCAAGTTCTGTGTTTCTGAAAATTGTTATGTGACTATCATATACTGGAACTGATAACAAATTTTAAGTATTTTATATAAATAAAATTCATACAAAGTAAAAATAACATGAACAATCTAGGCCTTTTCCTTAAAATACAACTATTTCTCTTTTGTTAATGAAAGTCTTTCTATCACAATAAAATTACATTTGATTTATTAAAAAAAAAAGAAACAAAGAAACAAAAGTTCATTCTTTCCCTATTAACTTAAATGCACTTTTGGTTCTATTCCTAGTCCTTCTGCCTACCTGATACTCTATTTTTGAGTAAATGCCACATTGTTCTAATTATTGTAGCTGTAACATATATTTATGTATCTATTAGAATTGGGCCTAATGATGATTTATCTTTTTTGAGTATTTTTAATGCATTTGTCATTAAATGCATTGTAGTCATTTCATCTCATTTGAAAAATAAAATACACTGACATTTTCATAAAAAAATAAGAAACCCACTAATCACTGAAGAAGAGGGGAGCAGGGAGGAGGGAATGGAGATATAATGGAGAGATGAACTTGTTCAAGGTATGAAGTTATCACAATGAAACCCACATGTATTATTAATGTTGGATAATTCAGAAATAAAATTTAAAAATTAAAAAAAAAATTCTTTGGATGGCCTGAAACTTTTAGTTGGGCACTTTAATGGGGGCTGGGTTCACCTGGGAATATTGCCTGGAATGCTTAAAAACTAAGTGGTGTTTAAGTCTTTTTTGTTTTTTTTTCCGTAGTACTGGGGTCTGAACTCAGGGCCTCACCCTTGCTTGCCAGGTGCTCTACCACTTGAGCCACTCTGCCACCCCTGTGTTTAAGTCTTTTAACGTGAGGGAAGGCAGGGATGAAGTCATCTGGGTGGAGAGTCGGTCGTTTTCATGGGCTACAATTGAGGCTCTGCTGAGAAGAAAGCCTGGAGGCACCGGGCTGCTGTTTGGTCAAGAAGACATGTCAGTTTAAAACAAATCCCTCACTCTGCCTCTGCTTCCCCTATCTGTACTGACTTCTCCTTTCTCTTAATGGAGCTCATGTTCTACCTTATCTTTTATCCATCTTCCTTCCATTCACCAAGATTTCTGTGTTGTGAAGATCTGGCCATTAAAATGAAAAGGACTCGTGTGTGTGTGTGTGTGTGTGTGTGTGTGTGTGTGTGTGTGTGTGTTAGCAAGAATACTGGAAGAAGCCCAGCAGCCATCTGATAGAAAAACACAAGTGGCAGAAGTGTTGAATCATGTGGCTTGTCAAAACAACAACTAATGTCCAGCCACACTCTTCTAGAATATTTTGTTCACCTGTTGCCTGACTATATACAATCTTCCTAGCACATTTCTTCCCTGTAACTACAGTCATCTACATGAACACCCCAGAACGGGGCATCTTTCAGGGACTGAAATGTTGCTCATTTTTGGTTTTATAGAAGGATCATGAATAAACTCAACACATGGTATCATGAACATAATAAACTTCATGTACTTAGGAATTAATTTCCCTTAACTCCTAGCCCAGCACTATCAACAGCAAGATAATGTAGCTTTTAATTTTCTAGTGGCCATTTTAAAAGAAACAGGTGCAATTAATTTTAATAATATATTTTAACCCAATACCTCAAAAGTATTGCTTCAATGTAATATTAATGAGACATCTTACATTATTTCTGTGTTGAGTGAAATTCAGTGTATTTTATACTTATAGCACCTACCTCTCAACTGGAAGAAGCCACATTTAATTGTTTAAGAGTCACACCTGGCTAGTGGCAACCATGTTAGATAACACAGTCCTAGACTCAAAGAATAACCTGTGTGTGAACCACAATACCAAAACCTACTTCCCAGATAAAAGAAGAAACTGAGGAATTAGGTCTGTTTTCTGCTGATAGCAATAAATTTGTGTCTGTAGCAGGGTTCCAAATCCTCAAGTATCTCAAATACATTAAATGCAGATAATAGCATTCTATAATCCACAAGTAATAAACAACAAAAACTTTAAAATACATCTGTGTGAAACAAAGTTTCTGACTGTGGCCAGGAAACAACCTTACAAGGGTTGGAAGCTAAACACTCTTAAATACCAGCAAGTCACATAAGTGAGCAGGAAACCATGCTGTGTGTAAGACGACAGGGAGTGGTGGCATTTGCGCCATCTTGGAAAGAACACACTTTGTCTCAACACACTCAAACTGAAAACCTAGGGAACAGCTACCTGACAGTTCTCATAAGGTAGGTGTATGCATTACTTTGTCCTATTATTTAGGTACTAGAAGATGAGCTTGTTGGTAACATTTTTCTCAAAGTTTGTTATTATTAAAATTACTTTTCTCATTAAAAAAAGAAAGAAAACTTGTGTAAATACCACCTGGTCTAAACCATCTGTGAACCAGATTTGGCTTGTGGGTCACCAGCCTGAAAATAACAAAAGAAGAGCTTGTTTTGGTGCCTGAGAGTGGGGGCTGTCACTCTAGTTATACAGTCTCCCAATGACAGAGGTTTCTGTGGTGTAAACATGCCTCCCACTTAAATTTGTCTCTTGGAAGTTCAATCTTTGGGATGTTCAGTTTGGGATGACTGAAAAACTGTCAGACCTAAATTCTCCTCTGGGGCAAGCCTACCTTGGTCACTGCTAAGAGTCAAGAGCAGTTTGCATGCTGGTCACTGTCATGCTATCCCTACTGACCAGTCAGGCAGCACTCAACTGCTTCCCTGTGCTGTTCCAGGAATGGGTCCTGTTATGGCTTGAATGTCTCTATCAAGGTCATGTTAAAATTCTTATAAGGACATCAATCTTACAGAATTTTGACTCCATTCTTACAGCCTCATTTAATCTTAGTTATCACTTTAAAGGCCCTGTCTCCAAATACAGTTACATGGGGAGTTAAAACTTCAAAATATGAATGGGGCAGGGTCATAGGTCAGTCCATAAGAGAGATAGGAGATCTTCAAGTTAGTAAATTAAATGGACACAAGTACACAGACTGGGAGTGTAGGCTGTGAGGATAAAAGGGCAATGACAAAATTAAAACCGAGCTTAAATGGTGTGCCTAACCTCTTGATTCCTCTCTCAACTCCTCCATCCCATTAGAAGCACTGATGCCTTGATTCCTCTCTCAACTCCTCCATCCCATTAGAAGCACTGATGCTCACTGGAAGCCATTCAGAGATGAACTATGTTAGGTCCCAGTCCATGAGGTATGAAACATTCACAGAAAAATAAGAATTGAAGTAGAGGCAAAGTTTTATTTACTTTCCAAGAGAGGAAAGGGGCCCATACTATAAGAAAAATGATCTTTTCTATCAAAATACACATTACCCTCTTAAATTACTTAAAATTCCTCAGGTCACCATCAGGTGACTTGCATTGGTTCCTGTTTCTTCTTCTGGATTCTTGTACAGCCCCACTGTCCACCAAATCACATGCCCTAAGCCTTTTAGCCAATCAAGAAAGATTGTGAACCTTTGACCCGGACAAATCCCAGGTGAGGAGCAGGTACACCTGCATCAGGGATGTAAGAAAAAGCCACTGTCAGCCAGGAAAGAAACAAAGCAAATTCCCAAGACATGAGAGTAAGGACAGCAAGTCCTAGGAGTCCTAGAATGAGGAACTAAAAAAGAAACCCCTGCAAACTGTTTCACAGCACAGAGAAATTAAGAGAGGGAACTGCTGGGCCTGCAGAACTGAGAAGATAATGTGATATGCTAAGGAAAAAAATCAGCCCAGACCTAAAGAGGAAGAAGAGCTGGGACTCATCTAGCCCTCCAGACTTGGCAACTTGTGTGCAAAACGAGGACTGACATACCTACTTTGTGGTTCACATTTGACTTAACGACTTAATGATCTTTGTGATGGTTCTATAGGCTTCTTCCAACTACTTTGTAAATCTGTATTGTTTTGAGCAACACAATAATTTGCTTTCATCTGAATAATAATATTTTATATATATACCAAAATAACTAAGAGAGTAAATTTCAAATGTCTCACCAGGAAAAAAAACATAGATGTGAGGTGATGGATGTGTTAGATTATTTTAATCATGCTACATTGCATGTGCATATCAAAACATCACACTGGCGCTCATAAATGTATGCATTTATTTTTTAATCAAAAGCAATATTAGTAATAAAAATTTTTAATGGCCATTTGAAAGACAATAATTTGCTTTCATTTAGGATGGACACTGTGCTGCTTGTTTTAACATATGTAAAGCCAGTGAGTCTTACAACCTTCCACACCTCTAATCTGAATATGTCTGGGAGAGCTGGCAATTGACTAGGTTGGTATTCGGTGCTCATGCAATGAAATATGAACTGTGGGAGCACATGTGTTGTGTCAGTGTGGACAGGAGAATAATATTTCGTATGATGCTGACAAGTCATGAGGCACTGACTACATCCGGGCAGATAATAAAGCTTCTGGAGGCAAGAAATCACTTGGGAGAAAAGACTGCTCAGCCTTAGTCTGGCTAATGAATTTGATAGAAAGGTAGGCACATTACCCAGCCCATGAGTCTAGCAGCTGTGCGTGCCTCCCTCTAACCTCAGAGGAGGCAGCAAATGACCACAAGGCTGGGTGACATCAGGGACTGGTCAAGAAAACAAGTTCTGGGTCTCTGGGATCAGCACTTCATCCATCGTCTCCATTCTCCAAAGCCCACATGGAGCATGCACAACACAACCAGAAACTAGGCACAACTCTGGAGAAGGCTCCGAAGTGAAAATGGAGAGAAAGACCCGAACTGAGAACAATGGGACAAACAAGAGGTATGATAGGAGTCCAATGTCTCCATCTGTGGAACAACGAGTTTGTAGAATTCTAAAAAGACAAAAGAATAATTATTTAATCAACTTCCCATAACCAACGCAGTATTTTGATAAGTTGGTTGTTGGGTTGGACTGAGTCTGTGCATTTTTGGACACAACAAAAGACATATCCTATTCACAGAAAATTTAAAATGGACAGGGAAGACAAAGAAACAGAGAGTAAAAAACTTGCCTTCTTTTCAGTCCCTGTCACCTGCCCACCACTACTGAGACTCACAGCTAGAAATCAAGCTGAACTAAACATTTCTTGGCAAAAACACCCATTCAATGGAGTCAGACTCTAACAAGCGCATACATTTTTTTTATTGTCATTTCTCCCCCATGCCCCCACCCCCTCCCTTACCACCCACTCCGCTCCTTCCCTCTCCCCCCCACCCCCTCAATACCCAGCAGAAACTATTTTGCCCTTATCTCTAATTTTGTTGTAGAGAGAGTATAATCCATAATAGGAAGGAACAAGTGTTTTTGCTGGTTGTGATAAGGATAGCTATACAGGGAGTTAACTCACATTAATTTCCTGTGCATGTGTGGTACCTTCTAGGTTAATTCTTTTTGATCTAACTTTTTCTCTAGTTCCTGGTCCCCTTTTCCTATTGGCCTGAGTTGCTTTTAAGGTATCTGCTTTAGTTTCTCTGCATTAAGGGCAATAAATGCTAGCTAGTTTTTTAGGTGTCTTACCTATCTTCACCTCTCCCTGTATGCTCTCACTTTTATCATGTGCTCAATGTCCAATCCCCTTGTTGTGTTTGCCCTTGATCTAATGTCCCCATATGAGGGAGAACATATGATTTTTGGTCTTTTGGGCCAGGCTAACCTCACTCAGAATGATGTTCTCCAATTCCATCCATTTACCAGCGAATGATAACATTTCGTTCTTCTTCATGGCAAGCACATGTATTTAATCTATGCTTTTGCCATGGGTCACTCCTGTAACCTCACCTACTTAGGAGACAGAGATTATTTGGGAGAACTGCAGTTTGAGGCCAGCCTGAGCAAAAATTTATATGAGACCATATCTGAACAAACCAGGTATGGTGGGTCATGCCTATAATTTCAGGTACTTGGGAGGCATAGATACAAGGATGTCAGTCTGAGGTTGGCTCAGGCAAACAATGTTAGATCCTATCTGAAAAATAACTAAAGCAAAAAAAAAAAAAAGATGAAAAAGAAGAAGAAGAAAGAAGGAGGGAAGAAGGGAAGAAGAAGGAAGGAAGGAAGGAGGGAAGGAAGGAGAAAAAGAGAGAAAGGGCTGGGGATGTGGCTCAAGTGGTAGCACACCTGCAGAGCAAGCACAAGAACAATCTTTTGTGTTTATAAGCAGCTTGAGGAAAGGAATTCTGGGGATGTGAGAACCCACATGGGGGCCCTGAGAAAGCACCATGTTGAAGCTCAGAGTCTGGAAGAGGTACAGGACAGAGAGGAGCTTTCTGAAGCTCAGCGATATGGGATGAACTCCTCAGGGCCTCAACATCTAGAAAGCCAATAGACTGAAGACTAGTGAGTGCAAGTGGTGGCCAGAGTTACCCAGGAACTGAAATAATGAGCAGCTTCAAGGGGAGGATGCTCCAGGAACAACTAGGAGCAATATCATCGTGATATGTCTGCTCAACTTGTGAATTTTGTTTTAACAGTTAAAGTTAACAGTTGGCTAAATGCAATGTGATATCTGTCCTACATTGTATCCTGTAACAGAAAAAGAACATTAATGGAAAAACTGGTGAGATCCAAATAAAGGCTGGAGTTCAGTTAATAATAATATGCAATGTTGGTTTCTGACTTTTGACAAATGTACAATGGTAATAATGTAAGTTGTGAAGATTAGAGGAGGCTGGGTAAAGAAAATTGGGGAACTCTACCATTTCTGCAACTCTTCTGTGAATCTAAAATTATTTCAAATTAAAGCACAACAACTGTGAAGGTAGAGGATATAAGGATGTGTATTGAAGGCTGTTGAAAAATGGCCGGGGGAGGTAAAGGGGTAAGGGAAAATAATGGAAAGTGTTAAATGGACCAAAGTAAAGCACATCCACAGCAGGGATACATTCAGAAACCCCTTTGAATATCAACTTAAATATTAATAACGAAAGACAGGACTGTAAAATAAGTTCCGTGTTGGGGAGTACTTGTTGGAGGGGGAGGGGGAATGAAGGAGATAAGTGTAAGGGTATGTCATCGATGGCCTTCTTACACATATGTGAAAAAGAACAACAAAACCACTTGCAATTAGTTTAAGTGGGTTGGGGAGGGGGTGGGGGAGTGATCTAACCAATGTACAATATAAGCCTAATTAGAATTGTCACTATGAATCCCCCCATATAACAAATACATCCTAATAAAAAATTATAATAAAAATTCATATTTGCCATTTTTAATAGATTGGTGAAAAATGCCAAGAGATATCTGATTTTTAAAAATCCCAAGGAAAACTTATTCTTATCTCCTGATTCTTACTTTCTCATTTTAAAGGGTTCTGGAATATTTGTGCTTGACATGCAACACCACCCATCTTATTATAAAAACCTCAGTAGTCTTCTAGTAAACTTCTCACCTCAACCACTCCTGCCAAAATTTCAGCTTCCTGAGGTGAACTGCAAAAGTAGCCATGACACTTCACCCCTCTCTTCACCCCTGTGCAATGTGACTTAAGAGTTCTGGAAAAAAAAAATTTCTTTTGAAGTGAAACTGAGGAGGGGCAGTGAATACGCCTGCCAGTACAAGAGGCCCAGAGGCCACAGCCTGGCACCTTCAGGATCATACTGCCCTCTGGCAGGCCAGTCAAGCCCTAAGTCCTCCAAGTCTCAATTGTGGCACTTGTCTGGTTTTTAGGCAATTGTACCAATAAAGAAACTAAGGCCCAGAAGGTGTGGAGGGCGGCTTGCCCAGGGGACACAAAATCAGGACCTGAAGCCAGGTCTCTAGACTCTAATTCTCATATTTTTGAAGTTCCAAACACACTCAGGGTATCTGTCAACAGACATATATTGGGTTCCTTCTTTGGGTGGGGAGCTCTTGCCAGGTTGGTCACAGTGGGGGACTGTCTCCCCTGTCCTTTGAGGATATACCTTGGGAGTGTGGCCAAGGGAGGTAGGGCAATTCTTGTGCGTGGAGCAGGGCAGCTCCTGAGTAAAGTTCTGCCAACTCAAAACAGGTGTGAAAGAAAGCTTGCCTTTGCACTGGGATGTACCTGGCACTCTGATTCTGGGAACATTCCACTTAAATGCTCTTTGCTCTCACAAGAGCAATTCTAGAAAGTCCCATGATTGTTACTCTCATTTCAACAGCTGAGGAAGGCCAGAAGGATGAAGTGACCTGCCCCAAACCACACAAATGTAGCAACTTGTAGGTCATTCTGACTGCTGAGGCCATGACGTTAAGCTGGATATTATATTGCCTCCGGGAAAATGAAGAATGGAGGAAGGAGGGAAAGAAGAAAAGAATGGGAAAATGAAAGTTTTTGGTGTGGGGATTGAACTCAGGGCTTCAAACATGCATCCATCTTTTCCTTCTCAGTAGACTGCAACTTCACTGGCACCAGCACCATGTCTGATTTATATTTGTATGCCCAACATCTTGCAGAGAAGTCCCTGAATAAACACTCTCTCTTCCAAGGAAACCATCTGTAATTCCAGATAAATCACTAATGAATAAATACATTCCAAGATTTCTGTTGCTTTTATAAACCCTAAGAGGAAAAAAGGTTCTCACTCCATGCCCTAAACCAATGGCTCTCAAACTTAGGGTTCCTCAGCATTACCTGCAGAGCTTATTTGTACAGACGGCTGAGCTCCCACGCTGAGCTTCTGATCCATTGGTCTGGCAAGAGGCCCAAGAATTTGCCTTTCTAACAATTTTCCACATGATCCTGATGCTACAAATAAGAAAATCTCATTTCGAGTCACTCTATAAAGCAGGCCATTGGATAACCCAAACAGATTTCACTTCTTAACCAAACACAGTCTGCTACTGGACTGAATAATCTCAAGAAAGATTTTACCATACAGAGTTTATGTATTCTGGGTTGAAAGGAAAACATTGTCACTGTTTTCCACACCATTTTACCAGTTTTTCTTGCTGTTGTTTTATATGACATGGTCCAAAGGGTGCATGGCTCAAAGTGGTAGCACGCTTGCCTAGCATGGGCAAAGCCCTGAGTTCAAACCCCAGTGGTGGCAAAAAACAACCAAACAAATAAAATTGCAATCTAAAGGAAATTACCAGTCAATACCTACTATAAAAGAAGGCCAGGTTCAGAGTTGAAAAGCACAACCCTAGACCAGACTACCGGGCCCAACTCACACTCTGTCCTCCAGAGTGTTTTGTTGTGTTCACTTGTAGTTGTTTGTTTGGGGGGCGGTTATTGCTGTTGCTTTGTTTTTTTGTTTTGTTTTGTTTTTGAGAGGGGAGGTGAGACAGGACTTGTATGTAGCCCAGGCTGGCCTCAACCTCACTTTCCTCCTGCCTCAGCCTCACAAGTGCTGGGATTATAGACATGCACCATAACAACTGGCTCTCCAGCCTCTTTGTAATTTGGGGATAAAGTTTCTAGAAAGCTTCAAAGAATTTGTGTATGCAAAATGTTCAAAATTCCTTAGCTTTCAGCATCACTATTGACAATTTAGTCTTTACTTCAGCCTTACAAATAGCTCCCCTAAGGTCATACAATTAAAAGGAGCTAAAACTGGAATGAAAACTAAGGCTTGATTCCAAAATCCACATTTCTCTTTTTAATTCCTTCATAATCTTCAAAGTTTATTAAAAGGCAGTTTTGCAAGCACAGAGTGACTGGATTAAAGTCCTGTGTTTGATCCATCATACAGTAGTAGTGACTTTTTAAACATGGTTTTGTTTTTCTTGATATCAGTTACCCATAATCAATCATGGTCTGAAAATGTTAAGTGGAAAATTCCACTAATAAACAATTTTATTTTAAAAAATAAAAACTATCTCAGAAGCTAAGCAGGGTCGGGCCTAGGTAGTACTTGAATGGGAGACTGCTTGGGAATTCAAGTGCTGTAGGTTTTTTAAAAAATAATAAATAAAAATAATAAATAACTGTGGTTGTACAATTGTTATATGCTAATAATTTTTTTTAAAATGGTGTTGATGGAATATCTTTATCTTTCAGTGTTTCCTCTCTGTCACATCAAATTTTGAACTAAGGTATACACATTTTACCATGTTAAGTAAGAATGCTCTGAATTCTATTTAATTGAAGGTCTTTATTACAAATAGGATGGGTTTTCTTGGTACTGGGATTTGAACTCAGGACCTTGCCTTACTAGGCAGGTGCTCTATCACTTGAGCCAAGTCACCAACCCTTTTTGCTAGAGCTATTTTTTCCCATAGGATCTCAATCTTATGCCCTGATCGGCCTGGACTACTATCCTCTTTTTACGCTTCCTGTGTAGCTAGGATAACAGGCACATGCCCAGCTTTTTTTATTGGTTGACATGAGGTCTCACTAACTGTTTGCCCAGGCTGGCCTTGAACCACTATCCTCCTGATCTCTGCTTCCTGAATAGCTAAGATTATAGGCATAAGCCACCTTGCTAGGTAAGATATTTTAAATATACCTTCTCAATGTTAATGTGACTGATGACTGGATTTTTTTCCATAGAGCTATGAATATGTACAAATATGTTAACAGATTTCTTACTGTTGAACTTCTTATTTCTACAATAAACTTTTAAAATGTCCCCACCCAAAGTTTCTCAGGTTCCAGATTTTACTGTAGTTCCCGGGGAGGGGCTAGAAGTCTGCATTTTTAAGAATGATTTATGTATTTATTGGATGCCCTCACCACTTAACAATCTTTGGTACTCTTATACATTTCATAGACAAAAGACAGATACAACCATTGTGGATTATGAGATGGAGAAGGTCTAACAAAATAGCATTCATAAATCCCACAGCATATCCAAAGCTCCAGAAACTGTATTCAGGCTCCCTCAAGGATCAGATGCCTTTTACTGGAAAATTCTAAGATCAGAGGTTTATTCCTGTCCTTGGCTCTTATTAGACTTCATTACCTGGAGTAAATCTCTTAGTCTGCTTAGCCTCATTTTGATCATCTCTAAAATGACCAAAGTAACAACGACAATTGCCTGTATGGGTTGGGGAATCAAATGTTCATGAATTCCAGCACTAAAACAATATTGAGCCCCACATCAGTTATGAATTTGAATTTCCTTCTCTCTTTGTGATACAGGGCTCCAAACGTTTGCCACTACTCTGTGTAGCAGTCTTCCCCAAGTGTGGTACCTGTTATCAAGTTTAGAGACTTTAGTCATAATCTTTTCTCTGTTTGGAATTTCTTATCCCAATCACTCTCAATTCCTCCTTGAGGAATTGGAGTTTAGCCTCTGGATTCATACCTAAACTATCAGAGGTTTTAAAAAGTAATCTTACCAATCACTATCATTTATTAAATTCTAACTATGTCTTGCTTTTATATACATTAAAACTGGTAATCCTGGGAAACCCCTGTGAGCCAGGTGTTATTATTCCAATTTTGTGATTGAAGGAACTGAGGTTTAAACAGAAATGGAGCCCAAAGTCCATGCTTTTAACCTTTACTTTAAAGTGCCTACCTCCACAAAACAAAAATGTCTACCTCTTGATTCTAGATGGATGGGGTTTGATGTGCACTAATACTCCACACAAGGAATCTGTGTGATGTGAAGGAGAGTGCCGATTTAGTTTCTGATTTCTAATTTTGTTTCTACACAAGTCAGTTTACTGTCTTTGAATACTTTATTTCATTTCTTATTTCTTCACCTAGAAAATGACAGTTTACTAACAATTGAGGTTGATTAGATAA
Organism: Castor canadensis; assembly: GCF_047511655.1. NCBI lineage: Eukaryota > Metazoa > Chordata > Mammalia > Rodentia > Castoridae > Castor > Castor canadensis. Next base: position 91,850,260 of record NC_133398.1, read on the forward strand.
TCTGAAATAATCTCTATTAGAATTCTGCATTTCAAACTAGAACACTGGGGAATTCTGAGTCTGAAACTGGTAGTCTAAAGTCATCTTTTCAACACACTGCCTTGCAGAGTAGACATTAGAATTAATGAGAACGAGTGTGAGACAGGGCTTTAGAAACTCAGTACTAAATAAATGTTAGACCTATATCAAAATAAAAAGAAACGGTGTTCAAATATGGTTTGGAACTACAAGCTATTGCTCTAATTTGACCAGGTAAATGAAAAACTGTAAGTTCTTTGGAATCAAAGATGAAGAACTCAGTTTCTGGAGTTAGATAGACTTAAGTGTTGTTCCCAATTTTGTTTCTTAAGACCATGTGATAGTGGGCAACTTATTTCACTTCTCTGAGTCTGAATCCATTCATTTGTAAATAACAGTCCTATACTGAAGGCTGTTATTAGCGCTAAATGAAATAATGCAAGTAAAGTTATGTAGCCTTGAGTCTGGAACAGAGCAAGAATAGATTCTCTGTAGGTTGTGCCATCATTATTCCTATCAATGTGGACAGCCAGTAACGGGAGATGCACAGGAAAGCAATGTTTGTTTTTTAATAACAGTACAGTTTTATCTGTGAACATAAAATGGTAAAGAAGCTGCAAGGTATTTCAAATTTTAATCAGATTTAAGAATTTTGAGTTCTTGCTGCAATTCCAAGTCCTTGTACCTTCATAATACCAAGGAAATGTGATGAGTGTGTGCACCAGAGTCTCTTCCCAAAAGAGATCTTTGTGTCCCCAGAGCCTAAGCAGAAATGGACATTGTCACTGGCTCAGCAATTTCAGAGAAATGAGAAGCCTCAGAAATTCTCTATACTCACTGTGGGTTTCTCATTAACAGCCTCTTTCCACAACCGCCATCACAAACTCACAAGATTCTAAAATGCCTCATAGATCATTAAAAAGACTGCAGCTTAGCCGGCCCCAGGGCCTCCTCTCCACTGAAACGGGGAATAAAAGAGCAGGGATAAAAAGAGCCCTTACACAGAGCATTCACTTGCACCTGTTTGGTTAAGTGTCCAAACGCAAATTCTAAACCCAGGATTTGTGTATGTGCTTCTTCTGGAAACAGAAATATGGAAATGCCTAAAAAGCATGAGCTGAAGTTGCCTAAACACTGTGTGCTGCTGGCATGTCATCCTAGTGATCTGGCATGAAATAATTCTTAGAAAACACTCCATTTCAGCCAGACAGAAAGATACTACTTGAAAAAAGACAAAGAACTGCATTGTGAAAACAACCCATCTGTTAAGTGAGTAAATTGGACTGCTCACTGGGTACAAAAGACAGACGTGGTTAGCATATTCTAGAGTTCTAACATTACTCATATGTGTGTGTATACACACACACAAATATATAAATTTTACTTGGCTCCAAGGGTGTGACAGAACTGGTACAATACTTTAAACACACAGTGCAATTCTACTTCTTTAGTATGGTTTGTTCATGAAGGCAGAGACGTTTTCTACCAAATGAGAAAGAGAATTTGTTTCCAAAGTAAAACTACCTCCATGGAGTATCACAGGGTTTTGCTAGGTTAAGTGATAGGTTAAAAATCCCTCAAATGCTTCCATCCTGAAACTTGAAAAATGCTACCAAGTTTTAAAAATTGAAGCTTAATATGCCATGTGATTTATATACTTTACATGTGTGTGTGTGTGTGTGTGTGTGTGTGTGTGTTTTAAGGCGCTATCCTTCTTCTAACACCACACACAGAAAGTCTAAAATTGGAAATGCCAAGAGAACAAAATGGGGAGCAGGTCTCTGAATCTTCTTTCCAAAAGGCGCGCAAAGATTATTTGTCCATCAGCCTCGGGTTGTCACAGCTTCCTAAACAATTTCTTTCGGTCCCCCAAACACCCTGCACCTTCCTCATCGTTCGGAACTTAAAAGCGTTTTTCCTTTTCCGTTCTTTCCTTCTGAGCCCGCGGCGAAGGCTGGGTGCTGACGCCCTATTCTCTTGGTGGCCTGGCTCCTGCGAGCGCAGCGGCCACGGCTCGCTCCTCTCCTCCCCTTGTCCTCCTTCTTCTCCGCGTCCTAACCCTGAAGAACAGGAACCGGCCCCTCGTGAGCCGCCGCGTCCCGGGAGCGCTTCTCCTGGGCCGGCCACCGAAATATTCCTGTCCGGGGAAGGCAGGCGGAACTGGCACGAACAGGCACGTGGGGAAACGCCAGTTCTAACGACGTCCCCTAGCTCACCGAGCGTCGCGCTCCCTCTTATCCTACGTGGCTCCCAGGACCCTGCCCCGCGGCGCCACGGGAACCGGGCTGAGTGTGGGTCCAGATGGGCGCATGCCCTGGCTGGGGGAAGGTTGCAAACCGCGTCCGTAGATACCTGCTTTAGCTCTGGCTGAAGGGTTCTATGGTCAGCTGGTAATGTCCCAACGACCCCAGGCCCCATTCCCCTCTAGCTACGTCCCAAAGGGGCGAGTGTGCCAGGAGGAGATGGGGGGTAATTTTAGTAACTATTTTAAATACAAAATAAAGTAAACCTTTTGGGGGGAGGGTGTGAAGAGGTAGGTGTTAATTCATTACTAAGGTAAATACTGTGCCCTTTTGTTCAGTGATCTTCCCCCTACCCCTGCCCCGTATTCTAACCTCCACAGGTGCCTAAGCATTTGCTGCCTGACATATGGTCCCTAAAATAATAATAATGACATAATAATAATAAAAGGAAAACAAGAAGGAAGAAACCTACAAAACAAATAGAAATTAGCTGTTCTCCTAGAAGATGACTTTTTTTTTATATTTTGTGCATTTTCCACTAAACCTCCCATAACCCTGATTTCTCAGCAAACAAAACATTAAAGCAAAGATATGAGAATAAAGTCATTTCTTCACTTGGGAAGCTAATTTTGGGCAAACATCCTTGCCCTCGTGATGCTTGTGTTTGAAATGTTTAGTGACAGCTAACCATGTCTTTTGCAGGCTTGTCTTAGATGCAAATAAAATTTGAACTTCATATGTGTATGGGCTTTAAAAAGAATGTTAAAGAAAAATCATACTGCAATTGTCTTGCACAAGGATTGGAATATTATTTCATTTCTGATTACCAGCAACTCATGTTTTCTGGAATATGTTTGAAACATGAATAGGGGAGACTGATAGAGTGCCTGCCTAGCAAGTGTGAGGCCCTGAGTTCAATCTCCTGTGCCACAAAAAAAAAAGAAAAAGAGCAAAAGAAAAGAAAGAAAGAAAAGAATGGGGGAGATGTGCCTGATTATTCCAAATGTTAGCACTGGAAGGGACCTGAGAAAGTCATGCATTAACCCAACAACCTCATCTTTGCAATAAGGAACAAAGACTGAAAGGTGTAACTTGGAACTAAATTCAAAAGACATAAACAACCCTTGAAGGCAAGGAAAGTCTGGAAGACAGCGTTCAGACCTAACCAGCAAGTAGCAAGAGTGCTATGTGGACGTCCTCTAGGCAGTACCTCCAGCCACACTGGAGGGGTAAGGTTACCCAAGAGCCCCAAGTCTGAATACAGCATTGCAGTTGGGAGTCCTTCCTCCTCTCTAGTGCTAGCCTGCCCACCCTTTTCTACTGAGGCTCCTCAAGCACTGAGGACTGAAGTAGAAGGATGCTGTGCTTCAGGCAGTCTTATGTGTACCATATACACTAAGTCCACTTCAGCTAAATCCTCTTCACTTGCAAGAGATAGGAAGCTTTATGGGTGTTAATAATATATGTGGGCCCTGGTAACGAGAGGCAAACTAAGAGCGGTAATGGAGAGCAAACTCAAATCAAACCGAAAGCCAGCTGCCCTTTCTCTCTGTAGGTGGAAGCCAGGCATAAGTAGCTCCAATTGGGGACAGAAGAGGAATTGGGAGAGAGCACAAAAGGGGACGCCTCTCCAATGGAGTTCTATTTATTTTCTACAAAGGTTAAAGGCTTCTTTTGAAATGGGGGCTTAGAATTTCAACCTTTACACCAAATAAGGCATGACATTGTGTACAGATACAGTCTAATACCCCTTTGTGTAATCGACATTCATCTAAAAAAGGTGAGTTTTCTCCTTAAAAGAATTCTTTTTATTTTTAGATGATTTGGGTTTAGCAAACACAAATAATTAATTAGAACTCCTAGAAAAATCTTGGTTTCAACATACTTTTTTTTTTAGCATCTTCTCTGCTAAGATTGTTTGTTCAGAAATTTGGACTCCTGCTGCAGAGAAAATCTTTGGGTGTTAAGGAGCCAAATAATATTTACTATGAGGGAAAGTTTTGTCTTCAAACAAAGGCAAGATTTTTTAGCCTACAATGCCTTAATTCCCAGCACAGGATTCCTGAACATCATAAACCACTTGCTACCAGACCCCCTCAACACATCCTTTCTTCTCTCTCCTTCAACTGCTGGTCCTAGGGTTTTTCCTTAATGAAACTCGTTGGGTTAAGGCACAGCTTTAAAGAAGTCTGCTCTTGTAATTTGCTCTTGTAATTACTAGAAGTATAATTCATTCATTCATTTCTTAAAATAATTTCCTGTGCTAATTAGCAAAGTAGAAACTAGTAAAATGTTCCTATACCTCACATCAGTTCTGTTCATCTACACTTTAGAAAAAATAAGAGTAAACTTTCATCTCAGCTTGACAAATGTTACATCCTAAGGCAGTGATAAACTAGAGGGGTTGATCAAACCATGTGAATCAAATGCAAAGATTACAACAAGTTCAAAGTTAATAATGTTCTATTGGGGAGGAAAACCTACCTCATTTGAGCATTGTGGTCATGAAGTAGAACATTTCTGATTTAGTTAATAAGAGCCCAATTACACTTGAAATGTAGATTAATTATCCTAAAAGCATTAATCAATTCGGCAAAGACACCTCAATAATAATGCAGTCTCTATTGTTTTCATAGTAAGATTGTGCCGCCATAATCATGATCAGCTTATTGATACAAATATCTCTTCCCTTCAGTTAATTCAAATAGAACATTTCTTTGGTACTTTCAGCTGATGGGATGGTAAATAATTTTTAGACTAAAAGTTGAAGTGAATTGATTAGAAGCAATTTTTTCTGTTTTGCACAATAAAAAGATGAACTACATGGTTCGCCAAGCCAATTTGCAGAGCAACCTCTCCTCTCTAATTGCTGCCAGACTAATGTAGCAGAAGCCGAGTCCTAGGAAGTAGAGAAATCCATTTGCCCAGCCCTGACATTTAAGTAGCAAACACAAGTAGTGGATTTTCCATTACCCTTCATTTCAGCCCTGCTACATTCCACCTGTGACCCTCATGTGACGAGGGCAATGCGCTTTCATACAATTTGGTAACTGTAATAAAGGTCCACTTCAAAATGTTTGAGAGCAGACTAAAACATTTTTTAGAAAAGCATAATTAAGTCCATAACCAATCTCACTAATTCCTGATAATGTATTAGAAAACCAAGTTATTTCATAAATGCTCTCATAAATGCACATATTTCCTCTATCACAAATAGCACTATTTGTCACCAATTGTCCTACCATTGGACAGTACTTTGTGTCACTCTTTCAACAAGAAGCAGACCAGTTCTCTGAAAATGTCTTGGGCTCCATTGTCATATATTTTACCAAAAAGAAAGAGAGAAACATCTTCAAATAGATCTGTAGTACATGTAAAAGAAGAAAAAAAAACCTCTATACCTTTACTGTTTACAAATATCCTGAGATATTTGAGTCTCTACCAGTTTCCTCAGGTAAATTCTCATCAAACTGATACATTCCCAGCAAGGTACTTTTCTGCTGTACAGTCACTATGCTTCTCAACGTAGAGAATAGTACTGTATCTGGAAAGATGGACTGTAAGTGTTTGCTAAATGAAGGATGAATGTTTATAGGGCCCTGGTCTTTGAGGGTGAGAAGAAGACCAAAGAAATATTTTTAAATGAGGCAAAGTCATTTTTGTTTTGTTTTAACCTCCCAAAGGAGTTACCTTGACTTCTGATTGAAGTTTCTTCAATAATTCATCAACACTATATCTGAAAACAAAGTGTTCCCTTCGGGGCTGAATTCAGAAGCTGATTGCACAAAATGTCAGCTTCAGATACAGCATCTTCAGTTTCAAACAAATTCTGTAAAACCACAAAGAAATAGAGGCGGGTCCTTAGAGAATGTATTATCTATAAACTAAATGTTTTACCCTCTTCTTTATGTTTGCGTTTGCTTACATTGATTTGACAAAAAAACTATCTGCTAGAAGTCTTCCTGGTGTAAATTTAATAGCCTGGTTATTAAAACCACCAACCTTGTTCTTAAACATCAGTCTGTCCCAATAAATATAGTCGGAGGTATTCTTAATACTTTAACATACCTAGTGGTATGCCAATCTCAAGGTGAAAATAATTTTAAAGTAATGTGACGCAATTCAAGCATTAAGTCCCTTCTTGACAAAGTAGTGATTTGAGCTGATGTGATTTAGAAACTGAGCATTGTTTCTTTGAAGTCATTTCTACAAGGAGAAGGAGTGAGTGCTTAGATTCATGTTACTGATGGTTCATTTTTCTCTCCTCTTAAAAAATACAACTATATAATTGACTCTAACAGTGTTGAGAAACTACTAAAAACTTCACTAATAAAGAAAAAGTGGTATGTTTACACCATGGAATTCTATTCAGCCATAAAAAAAAAAGAATGAAACTCAGATGTGAGGGTGATCTGGCTGTGACATCTGTCACCCCATTGATAGCCAGGGTTGATTCGGTTGATCTGGCTGGCTAGGCGGGTGTCCCCTTCCTCCTTCACCACTCCATGTACATCCCTCCCAAAGCTGCACACTTGGTCGAAGAAGACGACCATCCTCAATAGAGGAGGACCATATTTTGATCAAGAGCATGAGTAGCTGTGCTCCCCTGCTAGAACCTCCAAACAAGCTCTCAAGAATGAAACTCTGTCATTTGCAACAAGATGGATGGAACTAGAGTTCATTGTGTTAAGTGAAATAAGCCAGACACAGAAAGGTAAGTACTTCATGATCTGACCTACATGGAGAATCTAAAAAAGTTGGTCTCCTACACGGCCAGAATAGAATGGTGGTTACCAGAGGCTCTTGAGAAGGAAGTGAGGGTTGGGTACTAAGTTACAGTTAGATAGGAGACAGAAGTTCTGGTGTGCTGTTGCAGAGTAGGGTGACTATAAATAATGTATTGCATATTTTAAACACCTGGAAAAACAGATTTTGAAAGTTTCCATCATAAAGAAATAATGAATGTTTAAGGTGATGTTTTTAACCTAGATTTAAACATTACATGATATATACATGTATTGAAACATCACGTTACCACATTAATGTGTACAATTTTTATGTTTTTATGCATCAAAGATAAATTTCTTTAATGTTTGGAAAAAGAGAAAAAACTTCACTATAGAAAGCACTGATATCAGCTGCTATGAACTAAAACCTAATAGTTATTGACCTTTGCTTCTGATTGAATTAAGAAACAGAAGAGTCGAGCAGCAGGGTGGAAAAGCGGGTAGGAAAACAATTTGCACAAAGAAATTTCCTTTGAGGTGATACACTTAAAAAGACAGTAGCAAGTCATGGATGGGGTCAAACACCACAAAGTTCTCAGCAACATTAACTGGGGTAGCTGAGTAGCAAGTAAGTCTAGGATATTGATCTGGGAGGACAATGAAAAGATGACTTTACCACATGGACAACCAAGTTATGAAGCAGGGTTAGGAACAAAGCCCTCCCAGCACTATTTCCTATCCTAGGGTTAAGGTATAGATGGTGAATGATTAAAGACATTTGAGGGCTCCTTTAGCCTGGGATGATCCAAGACAAGGCATGCAGTGGCAAAGGCGAGGTGTAACCCTGGGTAAGGAGATCCACATCAAGGTCCTGGGGTCAAAGAAAGTCCATGTGGATGCAAAGGGGAAACAAAGATATCTTGAGATTTACACTTTTGTCTGGAATTAGTGTATTTGGGAAATTGTCAAAGGTGTGGGGTTCCACTTACTTTCTCAAAATTTTCCTGGTAAGAAGAATACAATTCTTTTCTCAAATGGGATAACTTGACATTAGCAAGGCCCAGTTCCTTCACATTCAACTTAGTCCTTCAGGCCTGAGATCTACTTCAAAAATGCCATCTATGGCCATACCACCCTGAGCATCCTGATCTCGTCTGATCTTGGAAGCTAAGCAGGGTTGGGCCTTGTTAGTACTTAAATGGGAGACTGCCTGAGAATACCGCTTGATGCACCCAGTTTGGAACCACAGCTACTATTCCTCATCAAAATACCCTTTGGCCTTCAATAAGGGGAAATAAGTAATTTAATAAATGTAGAGTCTCGTTTCTAAAGCTATTTCATTTCTCCTTGGCTTCCTCCTCTGTCCCAACCATTTCTAGATTGCCTCTCCTGAGAATCAGCTTGTTGTGTACTCTAGAGAAATATTTATTTAACACAAGTCCAAACCAAGGGTAATTAGTCAAAGTAAGCTTCTGAGGAAAAAAAAAGTCATGTCATGCATTCTAATGCCAAATATCTTCAAATTGTTTATTTGGTCTACATTTCTTGTGTAGATAGTTGAGAAATAACTGAATGCTGTGGCAGTATAGACCTTCAGGAATCAAAATGTTCGCATTGTCCCTTCAAATGAGATCAACTGCCCTTGAAGAAAAAGCCATACCACTGGAAATACTCAGAACTGCTCTAAACTGTTGTCCCCACTTAAGTTATTAAATCAGTGAGTGCTGATTCTATTAAAATGTGTGGAGGGGTTGCCTCTGGAGTCTAGAGGAAAGGTAAAATTTGTATAGGAAAATAGACAGAAGGAAAGGTCAAATGCACAGCAAAGAGGAACAGGGAAGATGAAGGAGAGGGAGAAGGTTAGATGTTACATAGGCTTGATGACACCTACGGCCTGAATCCATGGAACACCAGCTGGAAGGAGCAGCAAGCTATTTGCCATGCCTGCTTTTACAACTAGCTGTGCCTGGCTCCTGAACATGCAGAATGACAGCCGAGGAAATAAGTAAACACCAGTAAAATAAGTCCCAGCGTCCACAGCCCAGAGGGCTATAGCTTGACTGGCACCCCCTGCCTCCAGGTTTAGGGACAGTTCTGTGGTGATTACCCAGAAGAAGCATATGAGTTCTCTGTGCCCAAATGCCAAGGGGTTTAGAGGTAAAAGTGAAAGGGAGCCTGCTGCTGCTGCTGAAGAGGTGATTAGAAGAGGTGGAGGGCAGATGGGAGGGAAGGAATTTGGAGGCTCTTTAAGTCTCACTGTTCAGGCACAAAGCTCCAGCTACACTCTTGCGTAGCTGGAAATATGCACATTATTTTATTTTAACAAGTTTAGAAAAATGGTCGTGTTTCAAAGACAATGCTGACGAAACACCTTGCTTTTTTTCAGCAATGTTGCATAAAGGTAGAGAGAACATCTACTTTTTTAAATGTTCAGTCACATAAATTAGCCTGAATCCCAGACTTTAATTTTGAAGGAAAATTAGATTGCATCTAAATAATTGAAGACAAGTGTTGGAACATTTTAAGAAAACTTCCTAATTTGACTCACAGTTCCTTGAGTTATTAGTGCTCACGCTCATGAGATACATCATGACCAGGTAGTTGGTGAGGACCAGCTAATAACCTCAACATTTGTGGGGCCTTTTTCTCCAGCTAAAAGCTGATTATGCTTGTTAGAACTATTTTCGTCCATCTTCCTCAATCTGAACTCCTCATTCATCCTCTATGTCATTTTCTACATTTGCTGTATTACAAGGCATGCTGAAAAATAACAATACCATACATTTGTGTGGTTGCACTTTACAGAAAACTTTCACAGTTATCATTGAATTGGCATTGTATAGCTTCAATTGTAAAGTTAATCTTTCATTGTAAATCACTAGACTACAGTGGCTATATTCATGTAAATTCTCTTGTTACAATTCACAATTGATAATACTTTGTAATAATGATACTTTTTAAAGATAACAATGAAGCTGTTTTTTAAAAAATGTACCACAAGCAACTTGTCAACTCTATTCATAAGGTAAATTTAAAAGCCAATGACCTTTACAGTTACATAAGAAAGAGTGGTTAATATTAATGAACAAATCAGGCCAAGGCAGCTGAAACTGTTCAATATTGGCAATTCTATACTTTACATTTGTTAACAAATGTAACTATTTTAGTGAATAAGGGAGCTACGAGAGAATGATGTGCTAGTTCTCTGGAACCAATTTGCCTTGAAATTTTTAAGAGATAGTTAAGTGATCCAATTTGAACTATGAGATCAAGGCTGGAACAATTTGCATTAAGACAGGCTTCACTAAAATAATTTGATATGCACTGAGCCTTGCAGCCTGAGACATATTAACTGCAGTAGGAACAACAAGTCACATCTATTGCTGTTGCTGTCTCTTATTTCTACAAACTGCCAACAGTATGCCAGAGATACAAGTTCCCTAAGTGTGTGCAAATCCAGAACAATTTTCATCTCTTTACTGAGCCAACTAATGTATAGAGTCTTTCTTGTTATTATTAAAGTATGATTTATAAGACAATGTTTTAACTAGGCATGTGGCTCAATGCAGAGTGTTTGTCTAGCATGTGTGAGACCCTAAATTCCAACCCAGCACCGCCCCCCCCCACACACACACACGCACAATGTTCATCAAAGGGATATAGATAAAATGAGTAGAGAAAAACTGTCACCAAAAAATACAAACATGTATTGGCACAATCTTTAGTGTGGCATTCCTAAAGACTATAAGGGCTGGAGATACTACTTCAGTGGTAGAGCTCTTGCCTTGCAATGCTCAAGGCAGGCTCTGTGTTCAATCAAAATAAAAACTGTTAACTAGGTGTAGTGATTCACACCTGCAATCCCAGCACTCAGAAGGCTAAGGCAGTTTGATAAGATCCAACATCATTTCATGATAAAAGCTCTAAGAAAACTAGGAATAGAAGGAAAGTTCCTCAACATTATAAAAGCTATATATGACAAACCTACAGCCAGCATTATACTTAACGGAGAAAAATTAAAACCGTTCCCTCTAAAATCAGGAACCAGACAAGGATGCCCACTATCTCCACTCCTATTCAACATAGTACTGGAATTCCTAGCCAGAGCAATTAGGCAAGAAGAAGGAATAAAAGGAATACAAATAGGTAAAGAAACTGTCAAAATATCCCTATTTGCAGACGACATGATCCTATACCTTAAAGACCCAAAAAACTCTACTCAGAAGCTTCTAGACATCATCAATAGCTATAGCAAGGTAGCAGGATATAAAATCAACATAGAAAAATCATTAGCATTTCTATACACTAACAATGAGCAAACGGAAAAAGAATGTATGAAAACAATTCCATTTACAATAGCCTCAAAAAAAATCAAATACTTAGGTGTAAACCTAACAAAAGATGTGAAAGACCTCTACAAGGAAAACTATACACTTCTGAAGAAAGAGATTGAGGAAGACTATAGAAAGTGGAGAGATCTCCCATGCTCATGGATTGGTAGAATCAACATAGTAAAAATGTCGATACTCCCCAAAGTAATCTACATGTTTAATGCAATTCCCATCAAAATTCCAATGACATTCATTAAAGAGATTGAAAAATCTACTGTGAAATTTATATGGAAACACAAGAGGCCACGAATAGCCAAGGCAATACTCAGTCAAAAGAACAATGCAGGAGGTATCACAATACCTGACTTCAAACTATATTACAAAGCAATAACAATAAAAACAGCATGGTACTGGCACAAAAACAGACATGAAGACCAGTGGAACAGAATAGAGGATCCAGATATGAAGCCACACAACTATGAGCAACTTATCTTTGACAAAGGAGCTAAAAATATACGATGGAGAAATAGCAGCCTCTTCAACAAAAACTGCTGGGAAAACTGGTTAGCAGTCTGCAAAAAACTGAAACTAGATCCATGTATATCACCCTATACCAAGATTAACTCAAAATGGATCAAGGATCTTAATATCAGACCCCAAACTCTTAAGTTGATACAAGAAAGAGTAGGAAATACTCTGGAATTAGTAGGTATAGGTAAGAACTTTCTCAATGAAACCCCAGCAGCACAGCAACTAAGAGATAGCATAGATAAATGGGACCTCATAAAACTAAAAAGCTTCTGTTCATCAAAAGAAATGGTCTCTAAACTGAAGAGAACACCCACAGAGTGGGAGAAAATATTTGCCAATTATACATCAGACAAAGGACTGATAACCAGAATATACAGGGAACTTAAAAAACTAAATTCTCCCAAAACTAATGAACCAATAAAGAAATGGGCATGTGAACTAAACAGAACTTTCTCAAAAGAAGAAATTCAAATGGCCAGAAAACACATGAAAAAATGCTCACCATCTCTAGCAATAAAGGAAATGCAAATTAAAACCACACTAAGATTCCACCTCACCCCTGTTAGAATAGCCATCATCAGCAACACCACCAACAACAGGTGTTGGCGAGGATGCGGGGAAAAAGGAACACTTTTACACTGTTGGTGGGAATGTAGACTAGTACAACCACTCTGGAAAAAAATTTGGAGGCTACTTAAAAAGATGGACATCGATCTACCATTTGATCCAGCAATACCACTCTTGGGGATATACCCAAAAGACTGTTACTCCAGAGGCACCTGCACATCCATGTTTATTGCGGCACTATTCACAATAGCCAAGTTATGGAAACAGCCAAGATGTCCCAGCACTGACGAATGGATTAAGAAAATGTGGTATCTATACACAATGGAATTTTATGCAGCCATGAAGAAGAACGAAATGTTATCATTCGCTGGTAAATGGATGGAATTGGAGAACATCATTCTGAGTGAGGTTAGCCTGGCTCAAAAGACCAAAAATCGTATGTTCTCCCTCATATGTGGACATTAGATCAAGGGCAAACACAACAAGGGGATTGGACTATGAGCACATGATAAAAGCGAGAGCACACAAGGGAGGGGTGAGGATAGGTAAGACACCTAAAAAACTAGCTAGCATTTGTTGCCCTTAACGCAGAGAAACTAAAGCAGATACCCTAAAGCAACTGAGGCCAATAGGAAAAGGGGACCAGGAACTAGAGAAAAGGTTAGATCAAAAAGAATTAACCTAGAAGGTAACACCCACACACAGGAAATCAATGTGAGTCAATGCCCTGTATAGCTATCCTTATCTCAACCAGCAAAACCCCTTGTTCCTTCCTATTATTGCTTATACTCTCTCTACAACAAAATTAGAGATAAGGGCAAAATAGTTTCTGCTGGGTATTGAGGGGGGGAGCGGGAGGGGGTGGAGTGGGTGGTAAGGGAGGGGGTGGGGGCTGGGGGGAGAAATGAACCAAGCCTTGTATGCACATATGAATAATAAAAGAAAAATGAAAAAAAAAAAAAATAAAAAAAAAAAAAAGAAGGCTAAGGCAGGAGGATCATGAGCTCAAGGACAGACTGGGCTACACAGTGAAACCCTGTCTCAAAACCAAACTAATTAACTTTTGCTATAGGAAGTTGACTTCTATATTTGCCTATGCTTGCGATCTGCCAGGCAGCAAGCTCACCTATTTCAGTCTCAACTTCATGATGTACCACTAGATGAATAGAACAGCAGTGTGGATTCTTCCTGCTGAAAGATTCCCCTCCCTCCTCTCAGTCACTGAGCCATTTGCAAAGGTAAATCTCAGCAATGGCTAAGCCTCTGACAGCCTCATTATACTTCCATAGTCCTCTTTGAGAGTTCACTGAGAGCTGACATTGGAATATTCATTGGAACCCAGAGAACATGTGACGTTTGCGAAGAAACCTGGAATTGCCTTTGTACTTTAGGGAATAGGATTGGTAATTTCCTAAGATAGGCTATTCACGTCCAGAGCAATGGTACCAAGTACCAAGTACCATCCCAGGACATGAACATTGAGAGACAGAAATATGTGGAGCATAGGACAAGGAATAGTGTCCTCTAAAGTCACTAGCAGATTATACTGGACAGGTGCCCCACTAAGATTTTCAAATCCTGTTTAGGAGTGGGCAGCAGAGACTAGGGACAATGAGACACAGAATTTTATTAACTTCCTACTCTCCTTTACTCCTCATTTCAGAATATATGCTGGGCTTGGGGCACAGCTCAATGGCAGAGTGCTTGCCTAGCATGTGGAAAGCCATGGGTTCCATCCTCAGCACTGGGGGAAAAAAAATCCCTGCAGAATAAATGCTGGGCTAACTTTTGTGAGGGTTGGCAGCCTGGAAGTTTTTGGAAGACTGGGCAACAGGGTAAAAATCAAGGAAATTTGGGGGCTAAGGAGGAGGTAGCACAAACAATGTATACATATGTAAGTAAATATAAAAACAATAAAATAAAAGGAGAACAGGAAAAAAAATGACACATCCTCCACACACACACACAGAGAAAAGGAAATTCAGGGAAGAGTTGATATTGTAGAAGCCAAGGTCAATCAGGCTCCCAGGATGCCTTCCTTACACAGTGTGTATATCTTCAATCAAACATTATAAATTTATCTTCATCTTTTTGTCTTATGTAGTTCAGTCTCTCTAGCACATGTTTCTGGGTGTGTTTCATGAATATTTATTTAACTTTACAAAAGGCAATATAGTCACATGGTATAAGATGCAAAAATGTTATAAAAATATAGAGTGAAAGTGTCATATTCATCCCAGTTCCCATCACCAGCCCAACAGGTAATCACTTTTATTACTTTCTTTTAAGCCTTCTAGAGTTTCTTTTTGCATTTGGAAATAAATATGAGTGTGATTTTTATTTCCCTCCCCTTTTCCACAAATGATTGCATGTTATATAGTCTGTCTTATACTTTTTAAAATTAAGCAGTGCAATTATTTGTGTACAAGTTTTACCTTCACTATTTATGTTCATATTCTCAACTGATAAACCTCTATATTATAGAGATGTTGATTTTCAAAACAATCTGTTCAAATTTAGTGCAATTTCACTCAAAATCTCAACAAGATTTTTTATATTACCAACTAATTTCAGAGCTTATATTTTCCTGCATGATATGATATGATAAGATATGATATTAAGCTAGAGTAATGAAATCAGTGTGCTACTGATAAAGAAACAAACAGGCTAGTGAGAACAGGGAACAGAAAGTCCTTAAACATTATATTATGTAGAAGAGAATTTAATAGTAAAGTGACTCAGTTGAAACTATGGATATGGTATGACCAAACATATGAGCAGGGTAGCATTTTTATAGGCAGAAAAAAGACAAATTATCCCCAAATTTTGCCACTCATTTAGGATAAAAACTTGGGTTGGATCCTTACCTCATACCAAATATGAAAATAAGTTATTTTACCAATTGTATTAAAGATATAAATGTTAGAAATATAAATCTACATATATTTGTTAAGCTAATTTATCATTATAACAGATAAATCTGAAAATCTCAGTGGCTTAAATTTTATTTGAAAGACAAAAAAAGTCTTTCTGGTTGAGTATCTCTTCTTCAAAATCTTCCTCCATACTGTGATTCCACCATCTTCAATACATAATTCTCCATTTCCCCCTGTGGTTGTATCCATTACAGCCAATCAACCAGGAAAACAACACAAAAGATCACCCAGGCAAGTCCCAGAAGGCAGCAGTTCACCTATGTCCACATTCCATCACCCAGAACTCAATAAATGACATGGCCGCACCCACTTGCAAGGAAGGTTGGGTTGCAAAGTCTGGCTGGGTGCTCAGGAGCAAAAAGAAAACAGTTTGTTTAACCTCTCCTGTATCTGCCTCATCTATACATTTTTATGCAGAAGAAACCTAGGAAGATCTATTTGTAAGCTTGTAAGGAATATTTTTCTTAAGCTGAAAGTGAAAAATGAAAGATTGGCTGACTTGTTTCATAAAATTAAAAAAATTACTCATAAAAGATATCATAAAGAAAATTTAAAGGACAATTGAGAAACAGAGAGAAACCATTTATAGCATATAAAACAAAAGACTAATATTCTAAAAAAGTCATATTCCAGAATAAGGAAGATACAAATCACCCACAAATACATGAAAAAAAATGCTTGGTTTTACTGAGATTCAGTGAAATGTACATTGAAGCAACAAATAGATAGCATCTGACTTATAAAAATATTTTAAAAGATGAAAACACCAAGCAAATCTGGAAATGCTTCCACATGAGCCTAAAGTCTCCACTTCCTTTCAGAAGAATTTTGTTACAGTACTGATTATAATTTAAAAAATTGGAAACACTACAAATGTCTATAGAAGAAAAAGGTTAAGTAAACTGTAACAAATCAATATAATAGAATATCATACAATAAGGTTTCTTATTGTTTATTCATTTATTCATATGTGTATACATTGTTTGGGCCATCTCTCCCCCCAACCCCTTTCGCTTCCAGGCAGAACCTGTTCTGCCCTCTTCTCCAATTTTGTTGAAGAGAACACATAGGCAATAATAAGAAGGACATAGCATTTTTGCTAGCTTGAGATAAGGATAGCTATACAGAGAGATTCCTAGCATTGCTTCCATGCACATGCGTATTACAACCCAAACTGGTTCATCTCTACCAGACCTCTTCACTACTTCCTGGTCACCTTCCCATAGTGGCCTCTGCCAATTTAAGATTACTTTATTCACTCCTCTACAGTGGGCACATCAAACACTTTGAAGTTTTAGGTTTCCTACCTTTCCCTATTCCTCCTGTACATGTTCTCTCCTTAGCATGTGACCCATGTCCAATAATATTACTGCATTTGTTTTAGGTCTAAAGTCTGCATATGAGGGAAAACATGATTTTTGGCCTTCTGAGCCTGGCTAACTTCGCATAAGATGATGTTCTCCAGTTCCATCCATTTACTTCCGAATGACAAAATTTCGTTCTTCTTTGTGGCTGAGTAAAATTCCATTGTGTATAAATACCACATTTTCTAAATCCATTCATGAGTAGTGGAGCATCTTGGCTATTTCCATAACTTGGCTATTGTGAATAGTGCTGCAATAAACATGGGTGTGCAGGTGCCTTTGGAGTAACCTGAGTCTCATTCCTTTGGGTATATCCCTAGGAGTAGGATTGCTGGATCACATGGCAGATGTATGTTTAGTTTTTTAAGAAGCCTTCATATTGTTTTCCAAAGTGGTTGTACTAACTTACATTCCCACCAGCAGTGTATGAGGGTTCCTTTTTCCCCACATCCTTGACAACATTTGGTGGTGGTGGTGTTTTTGATGACACTTATTCTAACAGGAGTGAACCTTAGTGTGGTTTTAATTTGCATTTCCCTTATGGCTAGGGATAGTAGCTGGTGGAGTAGCTCAAATGGTAGAATGCCTGCCTAGTAAGTGCTCAGAGCCTAAAGGCTCTGAATTTAAACCCCAGTACTACCAAAGAACAATGAAGAATAAAAATTATTCGAACAAAAGAAATGGTCTCTAAACTGAAGAGACCACCCACAGAGTGGGAGAAAATATTTGCTGACTATACATAAGACAAAGGACTGATAATCAAAGTATATAGGGAGCTCAAAAAACTAAACTCCCCCAAAATCAATGAACCAATAAAGAATTAAACAGAACTTTTTCAAAGGAAGAATTGCAAATGACCAAAAAACACATGAAAAAATGCTTACCATCCCTGGCCATACAGTAAGTTTTTTAGGTACATCTAGCCATATTACATGGAAAGTTCTCCAAATGTATACTTAAGTGAAAAAAGTAAGCTACAGAATAATATATATGTGATTTCTATATGAACATTAAATGAAAATGTGGAAAATTCATAATAGGTAGAGTGTTTTTTACCCAGGAAGCAAGTAAAATGACCCCATAGAAAGGAATTTTATTTTAAAGGCAGATAATTTTCTTATATAATTTGTACTCTTTTATTTATTTTTTATTTTATTTTATTTTTTATTATTCATATGTGCATACAATGCTTGGGTCATTTCTCCCCCCTGCCCCTACCCCCTCCCTTAACACCCACTCCGCCCCCTCCCTCTTCCCCCCACCCCCTCAATACCCAGCAGAAACTATTTTGCTCTTATCTCTAATTTTGTTGAAGAGGGAGTATAAGCAATAATAGGAAGGAACAAGGGTTTTTGCTGGTTGAGATAAGGATAGCTATACAGGGCATTGACTCACATTGATTTCTTGTGCATGTGTGGTACCTTCTAGGTTAATTCTTTTTGATCTAACCTTTTCTCTAGTTCCTGGTCCCCTTCTCCTATTGGCCTCAGTTGCTTTTAAGGTATCTGCTTTAGTTTCTCTGCATTAAGGGCAACAAATGCTAGCTAATTTTTTAGGTATCTTACCTATCCTCATATCTCCCTTGTGTGCTCTCACTTTTATCATGTGCTCAAAGTCCAATCCCCTTGTTGTGTTTGCCCTTGTCTGCAAATGAGGGAGAACATATGATTTTTGGTCTTTTGGGCCAGGCTAACCTCACTCAGAATGATGTTCTCCAATTCCATCCATTTACCAGCGAATGACAACATTTCATTTTTCTTCATGGCTGCATAAAATTCCATAGCGTATAGATACCACATTTTCTTCATCCATTCGTCAGTAGTGGGGCATCTTGGCTGTTTCCATAATTTGGCTATTGTGAATAGTGCCGCAATAAACATGGGTGTGCAGGTGCTTCTGGAGTAACCTGTGTCACATTCTTTTGGGTATATCCCCAAGAGTGGTATTGCTGGATCAAATGGTAGATCAATGTTTAGCTTTTTGAGTAGCCTCCAAATTTTTTTCCAGAGTGGTTGTACTAGTTTACATTCCCACCAATAGTGTAAGAGGGTTCCTTTTTCCCTGCATCCTCACCAACACCTGTTGGTGGTGGTGGTGGTGTTGCTAATGATGGCTATTCTAACAGGGGTGAGGAGGAATCTTAGTGTGGTTTTAATTTGCATTTCCTTTATTGCTACAGATGGTGAACATCTTTTCATGTGTTTTTTGTCCATTTGAATTTCTTCTTTTGAGAAAGTTCTGTTTAGTTCACTTGCCCATTTCTTTATTGGCTCATTAGTTTTGGGAGAATTTAGATTTTTAAGTTCCCTATATATTCTGGTTATCAGTCCTTTGTCTGATGTGTAGCTGGCAAATATTTTCTCCCACTCTGTGGGTGTTCTCTTCAGTTTAGAGACCATTTCTTTTGTTGAGCAGAAGCTTTTTAGTTTTATGAAGTCCCATTTATCTATGCTATCTCTTAGTTGCTGTGCTGCTGGGGTTCCATTGAGAAAGTTCTTACCTATACCTACAAATTCCAGAGTAGTTCCTACTCCTTCCTGTGTCAACTTTAGAGTTTGTGGTCTGATATTAAGATCCTTGATCCATTTTGAGTTAATATTGGTATAGGGTGATATACATGGATCTAGTTTCAGTTTTTTGCAGACTGCTAACCAGTTTTCCCAGCAGTTTTTGTTGAAGAGGCTGTCTTTTCTCCATCGTATATTTTTAGCTCTTTTGTCAAAGACAAGTTGGTTATAGTTTTGTGGCTTCATATCTGGGTCCTCTATTCTGTTCCACTGGTCTTCATGTCTGTTTTTGTTCCAGTACCATGCTGTTTTTATTGTTATTGCTTTGTAATATAGTTTGAAGTCAGGTATCATGATGCCTCCAGCATTGTTCTTTTCACTGAGTATTGCCTTGGCTATTCATGGCCTCTTGTGTTTCCATATAAATTTAACAGTAGATTTTTCAATCTTTTTAATGACTGTCATTGGAATTCTGATGGGAATTGCATTAAACATGTAGATTACTTTTGGGAGTATAGACATTTTTACTATGTTGATTCTATCACCCATGAGCATGGGAGATCTCTCCACTTTCTATAGTCTTCCTCAATCTCTTTCTTCAGAAGTGTATAGTTTTCCTTGTAGAGGTCTTTCACATCTTTTGTTAGGTTTACACCTAGGTATTTGATTTTGTTTGAGGCTATTGTAAATGGAATTGTTTTCATATATTCTTTTTCAGTTTGTTCATTATTAGTGTATAGAAATGCTAATGATTTTTCTATGTTGATTTTATATCCTGCTACTTTGCTGTAGCTATTGATGGTGTCTAAGAGCTTCTGAGTAGAGTTTTTTGGGCCTTTAAGGTTAGGATCATGTCATCTGCAAATAGGGATATTTTGACAGTGTCTTTACCTATTTGTATTCCTTTTATTCCTTCTTCTTGCCTAATTGCTCTGGCTAGGAATTCCAGTACTATGTTGAATAGGAGTGGAAATAGTGGGTATCCTTGCCTAGTTCCTGATTTTAGAGGAAATGGTTTCAGTTTTTCTCCGTTAAGTATAATGCTGGCTGTAGGTTTGTCATATATAGCTTTTATTATGTTGAGGAACTTTCCTTCTATTCCTAGTTTTCTTAGAGCTTTTATCATGAAATGGTGTTGGATCTTATCAAAGGCTTTTTCTGCATCTATTGAGATGATCAAGTGGTTTTTGTCTTTGCTTCTGTTAGTGTGGTTTATTACGTTTATTGATTTTTGTATGTTGAACCACCCCTGCATTCTTGGGATGAAGCCTACTTGGTCGTGGTGAATAATCTTTTTGATGTGTTGTTGAATTTGGTTTGCCATTATTTTGTTGAGGATTTTTGCATCAATGTTCATTAAGGAGATTGGCCTATAGTTCTCCTTTTTGGAGGTGTCTTTGCCTGGTTTTGGGATAAGTGTAATACTGGCTTCATAAAATGTGTTTGGCAGTTTTCCTTCCCTTTCTATTTTGTGGAAGATTTTAAGGAGGGTTGGTATCAGTTCTTCTTTAAAGGTCTGATAGAATTCAGCAGAGAATCCATCAGGTCCTGGACTTTTCTTTTTGGGGAGACTCTTGATTGCTGCTTCAATTTCATTTTGTGTTATAGATCTATTCAGGTGATTAATTTCCTCTTGGTTCAGTTTTGGATGATCATATGTATCTAGAAATCTGTCCATTTCTTTTAGATTTTCAAATTTATTTGAATATAGGTTCTCAAAGTAGTCTCTGATGATTTCCTGGACTTCCATGGTGTGTGTTGTTAGCTCCCCTTTTGCATTCCTGATTCTACTAATTTGGGTTTTTTCTCTCCTCATTTTGGTCAGGTTTGCCAGGGGTCTGTCGATCTTATTTATTTTTTCAAAGAACCAATTTTTTGTTTCATTAATTCTTTGTATGGTTTTTTTGGTTTCTATTTCATTGATTTTAGCTCTTATTTTTATTATTTCTCTCCTTCTATTTGTTTTGGGATTTGCTTGTTCTTGTTTTTCTAGGAGTTTGAGATGTATCATTAGGTCATTGATTTAGGATCTTTCAATCTTTTTAATATATGCACTCATGGCTATAAATTGTACCCTTTTATTTTTTATAGGAATATATAACATATTACCTGAACAAATAAAATTTATATGTTGAAAAAGGACATGAGTCAAGTGATAGGGCACCTGCCTAGCATGCCTGATGAGACCCTGAATTCTAACCCCAGTACTTCCCCCTCCGTAACAATTATACGTTGAAATTTTCTAGGAAGTGCAAAGTAGTATAACTTGCACAAAGATTTTTTTTTCAAAAGGCAAAAAGCAGACTGGGAAAAATATTTTGTAACATAAATACTAAAAATTTCCAGGTTTCCAGGTTCATGCCTGTAATCCTAGCTACTTGGGAAGCTGAGATTGGGAGAATCATGGTAGTAAATAGTTCATGAGACCCCATCTCCAAAATAACCAGAGCAAAACGGACTGGAGGTGTGGCTTCAGTGTAGAGTTCACGAAGCCCTCAGTTCAAACCCCAGTCCTACCAAAAAAAAAAAAAATCAGATTAACACTATTCATATGCAAAGAATATTACTGAATGATTTTTAACAACTAGAAAAGTCAGTAATTATTACAATGAGGAACTCACTAAAGGACTGGGATGTAGCTCAGTGGCAGAGCACATGGTCAGCGTGCATCTTTTCCATTCCCAGCAAAAACAACACAACAAAAGGAAAAGTCACAAAAGAAGAAATATAATATAAATGGCAACTAAATATGGTAAAAAATACTCAGCCTCATGAATGATGAGAAAAATGATGCCCTGAGTTAAGGCTTCTTAGATCAAACTGCCCAAGTGCCTGAATAAAGGTTAAAAGAGTGAGAAGACACCAAGGATCTAATAAGAGCAGAGGACAAATTGGGGCCATCAGGCAATGTCTTAAAGAAATGGTCTTCCAAGAAATTAGGATTTGTAAGGAAGGAGGTGAGAGGAAGCAGCCAGGGGCACCTGTAGTCATTCAATATCAGAGGGGACATTGTATCACTTATGTATATTAGCTATATTCTGGGCTCACCATTTCATTGACTCTACTCATTTTCCTTTCTTATTTCACTCTTCACATTCATAGAGCATTTGCTTGTATTCTATTCACTTGGTAAACTGCTTTTCATATCTGGAACATTCTTGAGAACAGATAATCAAATGAACAGATGATTTGTTCATCAAATGATCAAATGAATGAATGGTTGAATAAACTGTGACTGTTTTCAAGAAGAGAAAAGCCCTCAAAGTGACTTGCTAGGATGAGAATGCCAGGCACTCTGAAAAAGAATATCCTTAGCATCACTGGCCAAGACCTGAGACTTCACACTACCAGAGAATGTGAGGTTATACCAGGTGCCTAAAGGAATACTGGGCCTGTGTTACCAGAACTCATAGCCCAGTTGAAATACATAGATTGTGACTGAAAGCATTCAAAAATATTATTCTAAAGGGGATTTTATTAGCTAGGATAAACTAACTGCTATAGAAAAAAAAAAGAAAGTAAAAGAGTATGGCCCAAACTCAATAGAAGTTTATTTCTGGCTCATCAAACAGTATTGAATAAGTGAACAGGCTGGCAGAACAGTCATTCAGGGGAGCCAAACTGATGGAGATGCTGCCATCTTCAACACATGGCTTCCAAGGTTGCCCTGAGAGTCATCGCATTTGAGTCAGCTCGAAAAAGAAAACAGCAAGGTTCAACTGGAAGGATTTTCTGAACCAAGCTGAAAGTAACACATTAGCAGTGAGGCAGGAGCAGGAAAATGTAGCCTAGACAAGAATGAAGAGGAGAATGTAGATTTGTACTTCTTGCCAAAGACTATTAGGAGACCTAAAGTTAAATATGAATAAGGGACCTCAAGAAATTCCAAACTCCATACCATGATTCCCCTTCTCAGGAACTTGTGAACAAATAGCAAACCTCTTTCCAAGAGTTGCTTTGATACTAAGTTTCAGATGAAAACTCCACTTCCAAAAACTGCATTTACAGAGACTTTCTCAGAGAACCATTTTAACTCAATTAAAAATGAGGAGAAGCAAAGAAAAATCCATCCCTCCAGTACATTTTTAAGAGGGTCACTTTGGTCCCTAAGAGAAAGCAGAGATAGAAGATTGACTGTGCTTGTAAAGAGGGGAGATTTTTCTGTTTAGCCTTGTGCATTTATGGAGAATGTCATGCTGATGTCAATCTTTGTTAAATCACTGATCAATCCTCTGCAGAAGCACATTTTTAAAATATATTATTCCTGTTGTTCATGTCTGCCTTTCTCTGGTAAGGCTATTTCCCCAATGAGTGGAAGAAATAAAAGAACAGCTGCACCACATCTCTTAACCATGAACCCTAGTATGTATCCGTTTTGCTAAAAGAGAAGAAATCAATTTTTAGTTTTGCAAGAGAGAAATAAAGCCCATTTAAAAGAAAATATTTAGAATGCCTATTTAAATGCAAATTGAACTACAGCATTTACATGTGTCAATTAAATCCCTCCAAGAATATTCTTTTTTTTTTCTGTTTTACTTTTTTTTTTAAGAATATTCTTGAAATATTAGCATTTGCTTATATGAACTTTTTGTTTCAATGAGAGATTCACAGTTGAAAATTGTTCTGAATTTCATGGTGGTTGCTAAGAAAAGCAGATCATTATTATCTCTGTTAATATTTGACTTGAGAAACTAATTTATTTTTACTATGAAATATATGATGGTGCCTTTACCCATCCAAGAAAGGTCAAGATTTTCAATCCTATGACACCTCCCATGATTTTACCCCTGCTCCCACCCAACTAGACCAAAGATGCAAGGTGAGCAGTGATTGCATGACACCGCCAATACAATCTAAGAATAACAAAGAACTAACATTTGCTGAGTACCTACAGCACACACACCAGGCATTTTCTTCATTTTATGTCAGGAGTGGCTCAAGTGATAAAGTGACTGTCTAGCAAGCATGAGGCCCTGAGTTCAAGCCCCAGTACCGCCAGAAAAAAAAAAAATGTACCTGGCCAGCTGTGGTGGTACGTGCCTATAATCCTAGCACTTAGTAGGCTGAAGCAGGAGTATTGTAAGTGCTACACAGCAACACCCTAGCTCAACTAATTAACGAATTAATTGTACCTGATAACAGCAGATCTTTCTGTAGTAAGATTTTCATATGAGAAGAGAAATAACACAACAGCTTGCTTGGTACCACTGACCTTCACCTAGTCAATACAGACATCACTAATGGAACTTCCTTGGAAGTCAGGCATAACAATCCTTTCAAATCGCACACTTTCAAACACGATTGGACCTAATTTATCCATTACAGGAATAAGAGAATGCAGGAACCCTCCTGCATTAAGAGTGTCCTGGAGCCATGGAGGATGGCAACAGTCATGAAAGGAAAGGCTGGGCTTTCCTCATGATGCATTTAACCAACTTCTCAATTTTACATAGGATCCATCAATACAACACCATTCACATTACTCAAAAAGGCACCATTGGCAAATATTATAGGACTGTCAATGTAGTGGAAGGAGAGTAAGTGTTGCCTCCTTTCTGGGTTCTTCTATAACACCCAAGGCTATCATTGGAATAGAACCAGTAGGGCATAAATATGTCATATATTTACAACAGAGACAGCTACAACAGTAAATTATGTGCCATGGGTCTTCATAGTTTAAAGCATCCATACGAGAGTTCCAAGTCCAGGTAAAATTGAACAAACCCAGTCCACTCTGTCTTACCATCTGTGTAGAGATGTAAAACCTAGAAAGAATGGATGGAGCAGCTATTTGAGGACTCAGGGAAGTAAATACTAGCAGACTGGCTGGAAAGGAAGAGCAGAATCTAAAAGACCACCCAACCAGTAGGGGAACAGTAAGTGAGTTGCTCTTTTGATTATCTCTCAGTCCAGCACAAGGCAGGCCGAAACCCTGAAGTGAGTGCCAAGGGAATGAACACGGTCATCTCCAGGAGCAGTCCTGTGCTTTGGCTCTAGGAATGGGATAGGAGACTCCAAAAATTCAGAAAGAGTGGGAGAAATCCTGTTTTTCTTCTTTTTCCTTTTACAATCTCCACTCTGTCAAGTCCCAGTCTCCAGGGTCCCACACTGGTGGCAATGGTGGTGATAATGGTAGTACTTAAAACTCATAAAATGGATGCTTTTTTCTCCCATCAGAGAAGCTGCAGTTTCAAAAAGATGGGCAATCTGCTGCCGATGCCCTTCCTTCCTCCTCCTGCTGGTTGGCTCCAGGTGCCAGTTTAATTATGAGAGTTATGAGGAAAAGTACAGTAACTAAAGACCCAGATTTTGGCTAGAAAAATAAAAATGGGGCCAGGAATCTGCAAAGGACCAGAAAGATTACAGAAAGAGGAAATTACATCAGGAAAACGACCACATTCATTTGTTTACGAATTCCTGGGCTACCGGCAAACTACACATGAAATACATCATAGAGGTAAACATCCCAGGTCTACCGAATTAATCCTTTAATGCACATACTTGAAGTGGTAAAATATTAATTCTAAGTATAATGTTAAAAGTTATGTATATGTATTGTAATTCTTAGATCAACTACTAAAAAGAAATACAGCTTGAGTATCACTAATCCAAATATCCAAAATCCAAAGTGCTCTAAAATCTAAAAATTTTTGAGCCCCAATATGATACCACAAGTGGAAAATTCCACACTTGACTTCATGTTATGGGTCACAGTCAAAATGCAGGCACACTAAAATACTGTATAAAATTACATTCAGAGTATGAGTATAAGGTATACAGAAAGATATACAAACACTTGGAAAATAATCAATGCACTTCTAAATAACTCCTGAGTCAAAAAGAAATTATCAAGGGAAATTAGAAAATGTTTTCAATTGAACTAAAATAAAAATACAACATATCAAAATTTGTGAAGTGAAATTAAAACAGTGCTTAGAGGAAAATTTAAAGCATTAAATATTCACATTAGAAAAGAAGGTCTCAAATTATTAATCTAAGATTCCACCTGGGACAAAATAAATCCAATGCAAGTAAAAGGAAGGGGATAATAAAAAAAAAAGCAGCAATTGATAAAATTGAAAACAGAAAGACAATAGATAAAAATCAGTGCAATAAAGAGGTAGTTTTTTTAAATTCCTGATCAAATTGATGTCTCTAACAAGACTGACAAAGATCAAAAAAATGTATAAGCCTCTAGCAAGAATGACAAAAAACAGAGAAGTCAAATGACCAATCTCAGGAATGAAAAGGGGATATTACCACAGACTTTGCAGAAATTCAAAGGATAATAAAAGGATTTACAAACAATTGCATACATAGATGAAATGGAGTACTTTTGTAAAAACTACAAACTACTAAAATTCATTCAAAGTAAAATATATAACCCCTAGAGAAATTGAATTAGTGGTTGAAAATCTTCTGAAAAAGAAATCTTCAGGTTCAGTGTTTCACTGAGGAATTCTACCAAAACAATTAAAAGAAAAATAATATAAATTCTACACAATTTTTTTCCAGCAATGAGAGGAGGTTAGAACTTCTCAATTCATTTTATGATACAAGGATTACTGTGAT
Organism: Castor canadensis; assembly: GCF_047511655.1. NCBI lineage: Eukaryota > Metazoa > Chordata > Mammalia > Rodentia > Castoridae > Castor > Castor canadensis. The sequence goes on from NC_133398.1 coordinate 91,877,056, forward strand.
ACTAAAACCAGAAAAAGACTATACAGAGGCTGTTTGGGCAGGAATTAAATTAACAGCAAGAATATGAGGTCTGAAGAATTTTAATGTGCTTGTATATGAAAATTATGATCTGCACATCCCTGCCATGTTGTAAGAGTCAGGGTAGGTTTGGTGGAGCTTCCTAACTACATTATGTTCAATAGTCATAATAAAATGTCTGCACCCAAATTAAAGGGAAATAGAATGTAATGAAGAAACATAAATCTCAGAAACCTCAATTTGTGGCAGTTATTTGGTGGTTTACTTTTTCCCAAATATATGTCTGAGCAATTTAGAACTATAGTGTGTCTAACAGACCCCATTTCATACCTCCTCTTACAGAAAAGGATTTCATGAAAAACAGGAAAATTGCACCTGGAGCCATTATGTAGTCTACTTTACCTATAGTAGGAAAGGGCCACATGCCATGTGTTGCCCTTAGACCGCAGAAAAAGGTGGTTGGATGAAAATAAGGATTGTGTTCTGAGGCTGTGTTTTCCCCTGAGACTCTTTAAACAATGTCTTTATCTGTTCTCCATTTTATAATTGTGTTTTTTCAGCAATGTGGCAATAATTTCATAGTATTATGTGCTGTCACTTCTGCATTAGTAAACACCAGGACCTGCTGAGTAATTACAGAATAACCTCATAATGAAATGCAGTGAAAGGTTCTAATTAAATTTTAATGTTGCTTAAAACTATTCTATTTCACAATGAGAATGTCTAGCCATGTATCTTAATGAGTTATCAGAATGTACTACCCCCCAAAATCGTACAAATGAGAAAGTAAACACAGAATATTACTACCAGTGGGCTTATGTGCAGGAACATTTATAGTTAAAATTAATACACATTTAAGATTATTAAAATATTAAAACACATCAAAATGCTTCAAAAACAAAAGGGAAATTTTTATGAAAGCTCATATTTCTCTTTGAAGGGGGAAAATGCTAAATTATTCTTTAATCAAGTAGCAGGTAAATAAGCTTAAAGCTGTCTGCTTCTGAATGTGAGACTAACATGCGTTAAACTAAGAACATCCACGACTTCTACAAAATCACTGATCTAAGAGAAAACTCACTAGCTAACCTAGAAGGTAATCCATTCTTTTATTTTTCAAAAAAATCTGCCAGAAAGGCAAATTCTAGTATCACCTAATAGATCTTCTGTTGTTCTCCTTTCTCCATCCACACATCATCATTCTGGGTGTTCTGAGTAAATCCCTTTGGTGCTGAGCTAGGTAGACATGGTGAAAATTTGATGCCAGTTTCTCTTTTCATACTGCAGGAAGAATGTCACAATCATTCCTTTTTTCCTTTATGTTGTCAGAATAAACAGGTCAATCCATTTCATCTTTAGGAAATACCTATATCCCAAGTCTTCCTCTATTATATGCTGCGATCTGGTATAGCTCCTCCTCACAATTCTGTCAAATCACTTACATTGCTACTTCTACTTACAGGTCCCAATTTTAAAATGCAATCAGATGTGTAATTTTAAAATACAATCATGTTATGCCCAGTAAGGTGACTGCCTAAAGAATTCTGCAAAATAGGGTTGGGGGCATGGCTCAAGTGGTAGAGCACCTACCTAGCAAGCATGAGGCCCTGAGTTCAAACTTCAGTATTGCCAAAAAAAAAAAAAAAATCTGTAAAAGATGTCCCTGTTTTGCACTTCCTATTGGCTTGCTCTTTTTCTCCAAGATGCAGAGCTAACATACATACTATCACTAGCAAATTTGAAACCTTTTTTTCTATTATCCAAACTCTTGTATTATCAGAAATATGACCTGAGTCTTGGATATCTCCTACTGCTGAAGAAGTTGTATTCCCCATGCTCTCTTTAGTAGTTGTTGACACTGTGTCAAGATTTGTTGTCACCTGAATAAAAGTTGACATCTCCTAGCTTTCCTTGGTATCTTTTTGGCCAAAGTTATGTATCTTTGGAACAAGGCTAGAATCTCTGGGAACTTCTACCAAACAGCCTGCACAGCCCAACAGGGAACAGCTGGGGCCTCTCCCAGACATTTCTTATTCCTCTCCCATAACTCTGCAGTGCTACCCCTGGGCAGGGAACTTTCCATATAAGTGCAGGGAATTTTTCGTGTTATGCAGAACCAACATGGCACTGGTCTCTGCTCAGTCACCAGACACTGTATGGGGAGTGTTTCCATTGTTGCTTCTTGAAAAACACATAATACTTGAGAGGTAGATGCACAAGTATCAAAAGTTTGAGGCCAACCAGGGCAATAGTAGCAAGATTCTATCTAAAAAAATAAAATAAAAACAAAAGGGCTGGATGGGTATCTCAAGTGGTAGAGTTCTTGCCTAATGTGTACAAGGCCCTATGTTCAATCTACAAACAAACAAAAAACACAAAATAACTTCACTACGCAGTTTTCAAGGGGAAAATTTGCTTCAGGACACATGCTTTGGAGTCAGACAGACTTGAGTTTGAATCTCAGCTCTTCTGCTTGCTAATTCTGCTTCCATAAGCAATTTGCTTAATCTCTGTGAGCCTCTGTTTAATCACCTATGAATTGAGCCTAACAATACTCACCTCACAAAACTATTGCAAGAAATAAGCAAGAAATATGTTGTAGTGGGGAGGAGGATCAAAAGAAAACAGACTAGACCTAAGTCCTGAGAAAGTAGCAGGGAGGTAGGGATGGCACAGCAGAGAGATAAAACCTGAGAAATCTGAACATGAGGAAGGTCACGCAGCACTGAGGAGGGGAAAAATCATATAGCACTTAGGGAAAAGTAACCAATAAAATTAAATGTAACCATATATGGATTAGACTTTGCTTTTTGCTTTTGTAACCTGCTTGCAAGAGTATATAAGGTGAGACCCCTTTGTTCTCGGGCTCAGTCTTTGCATACAAGTCCACTGGGTCTGTGCTGGAACAATAAACATTGCTTCCTGCTAGTCTGCCTCAGAGTCCCGTATCTAAGCTAGCAACTTCCTGCAACAACGTGACTTGCCCCAGTGACTGTTTCAAGTACTCAGCAGTAGCTGCTACCATCACTACTGCTGCCACTATTACTAGTGTCTTTAAAACAAGTAGCATCTCCTTCTGGCTTCTGTACTATCAATGCTGTTCTTCTCTTGAAGCATCCTTGCCCATCTTGGCCCCCACATCCTAAGATTTACCAAGTCTTATCATCCTCTCCTTTGTATTCCCATTGTCAGTCAGTACACCTGTCACACCTTCACTCAGTAAATACTTATTAAAGCACTTGCTATGTACCGAGCATATGTAATACAGGTGTGTGTAATACTTATCCCAAAATATTTATAACATGGTGGTAAGTTGTGGAAATACAGACATTTAGACAGGTAACCAGAATGCAAGGCCAAATGAAACAGAACATATAGTGTTATAGCTTGGTTCTGGAATGTCCTCCAAAGGCATGAGAGGTGGTGGAAACTTCAGGAAGTAGGGCCTAGTTGAAGAAAGCAGGTCATTGGGAATGTGTCCTTTAAGGGTTTATAGGACTCATCCCTTTCCTCTCCTTCCCCTTTGCTCCCTGACTGCCATAACGTGAGTCACTTTGCTCCACCACATGCTCCCGCCATCATCACAGGTTCAAAAACAACAGAGCCAAGTGGCTATGGACTGAAACCTCTGAAACCATGAGTCAAAATAAATCTCTCCTCCTTTAAGTTGATGTTCTAGGTATTTTATCACAGCAACTGAAAGCTGACTAACACATAGAAATACTTCACACATATGATTCAACACAAAAGCAAAGATGCAGAGGAAGGTTTCACAGAAGCATTCCTCCTTGAGGGGAAACCTGAACAATAAGTAAAAAGAAAAGACACTGCAGTCTGAGAAAACACAATGAGAATTTCATGGGTGGAATAGTGGGTTGTACAGTGGGACTGGAGGATGGGGTGGGAGGGGTACAGTCACAGCTGAATATGGAAGCAGGGAGCACTTGAAAGGCAAGAGCATGGGCTTTGGCATTAGGCAGCTCTCCTTCAAACTCTGCCTCCACTTCTAAAGGTTGTGTGGCCATGTACAAATTATTTACCTTCCCTGAGATTCATTTGCAAAATATAGATAACAAAATACCTACTGTATGCAGTTTTCATGATGATTAGATAAAATGATATATAAAGAGAACTTTATACAAAGCTTAGAATATAGCAGGCACTTCAAGAATAGTAGTTATTGTTTTCATAGGAGACTGTTAATACTTGTGTGTTACCCAAACTCATAGGTTGATGCTCTAACCCTTAGTGTGGCTCTATTTGGAGATGTGGCCCTTAAGAAAGTAATTAAGTTAAATGAAGTCATAAGATTTGGTGATTTTATAAGAGACACCAGAGAACTCTCTTTTTCTCTCTGTGAGTACACACCAAGGAAAGGACAGTGAGAAAATGGTTGTCTGCAAACCAGGAAGACAGCCCTCACCAGAAACTAAATCAGCCAGAACTTTGATTTTAAACTTCTAGCCTCCAGAAATCACAAATTTCTGATGTTTAAGCCACTCAGACTGTGGTATTTTATTATGGCAGCTTAAGCTGACTAGTACAAAGGACGTGAATGGCATTTTAAGGTGTCTGTTCTTTATTTTGTGGGCTAGAGAGAAGCCTTAAAGGTTTCTGAGTAGGCAAGAATTACATTGATACCTGAGGACTGAATACCAATGGGAATGTTCTCTTCATTCACCCCTGGCCCTACTCATGACAACCACATTATGGCTAACATCCCCAATAATGCTCAGATGAACTGCACAAAAATGTGACCTTAGAACCAGGTCCCCTTGCCTGGTTTCAAGGCCGTCTAGAATATGGACCTGCTTCTGCCCACTACTTTCCTTAACTGGGAAGATCTGTCCCTGGACTGTGCCACATTTGTGGCTTTGATCAAGATATTCCTTCCACCAAGAATAATCATGCCCATTGCTGTCAGTCAGAATCCAATCCACTGGCTTAGGCCAGCACCCAGGCCACCTCCCTCAGGATGCATCCCCGTCACTGAGCTCCTGGTGTTCACACCTCTGGGCGTTATAGCAGTCAACCTCTTATATTCTGATTACTTTTTTAACATCTCCTCTGTAATGACTTAAGGTCAATTTCTGAAGCACAGGAAGGAATTTGAAGAGGGTATGGGGAGAAATCCATAGGCAGGAAAGAAAAAGGTTGGACCGATATGAGGGAAGGGACAGAGACAGCCTGCAGAGGAGATTTAGAGCTGGATGTGGTGGCTTACACCTATAATCCCTGCTATCCCAGCTACTCAGGAGGTGGAGATTGGGAGGATCAAAGTTCAAGGCCAGCTCTGGTAAAAAGTTACTGAGACCCTATCTCGAAAAAAACAAGCCAGGTTGTGGTGGTGTGTATCTGTAATCCTAGTTATGTGGGAGGCACAAGTAGGAAGTTTCCTGGTCCAGGACTAGCCCCGGGGCAAAAACACAAGACCTTATCTAAAAAATAAATTAAGCAAAAAGGGCTGGGAGTGTGTCTCATGTGGTAGAGCACTTACCTGGCAAGTATGAGCCCCTGAGTTCAAGCCCCAGGACCACTGAGAGAAAGAGAAAAGAGAGAATTTAGGGAATTTTTTTCTTTTCTTTTTGGTACTACTGGGGTTTGAACTCAGGGCCTCACACTTGCTAGGCAGGCACTCCACACTTGAGCCACTCTGGCAGCTCTGAGAGAGATTTAGAAAAGCAGATTTCACAAAGGGAGAACTGGAGTCACTAGATGTTGGTATGCATTGTGAACCTGACCTTGACATGCCCTTCCATCCCATGTCTCTGTCACTCACTATACTCCTATGCACAGGAATGCTCTGAAATTCCTGTGAGACAATGACTGGGACAGATCATCATAAGCATAGCTAACATATGTTGAAAATGCATCTGGTGTCAGGCATTAGCTTTCACTACAGGCTTTCAGTATTGCATATGCTATGTTCTTTTTTGATACAGAAATCCAGGTGTTTCTGTTGAGAAAATGTTGTCTGTGAGTGATTTTTTAAATCTGAATCTCATTCTGAGAATTATCCAGTTATATGCTATATTAAAATGAAGAGTCCTGTCCAGAAGGATTCATTTACAAAGTTTACTAACCATATTCCTCCCTTATTTGAGACCCATGTTGAGACCCCTATTTAAACACCCACACATAGTTATCTAACTTGCTTTAATTCCCATTTTTCTGGCTTCTTAATGGGGTAAAGCCAACTTTTCTTCTTCTTCTTCTTCTTCTTCTTCTTCTTCTTCTTCTTCTTCTTCTTCTTCTTCTTCAGTTTCTGGAGTTTGAACTCAGGTCTCGTGCTTGCTCAGAAGGTACTCTGCCACTTGATCCTTACCCTTAGACCTTTTTTCTTCAGGTATTTTTCGAATAGGTCTCATGTTTATGCCTGGACTGTTACAATCCTCCTATTTACACTTTCCACATAGCTGGGATGACAGACGCATACCACCATGCCCAGATTTCATTGGTTGAGAAGGAGGTCTCGAGAACTTTTTGCCTGGCCTAGCCTGAAACTGATATCCTTTGATCTCCACATCCTGAATAATTAGGATTACAGGCATGAGCCACTGTGCCTGACTCCAGCTCTTCTTATATCTTTAGTCATGTGTATTTTCCTTAGTGTCAGAGTCACTAGGCAAAGCTGGCAGAGTACAGGAGGAGCCCTGAGGGAGAGTGTTGCAAGGAAGAAGGAAGGCCACCAGGATTGACTCCCAGACTCCTATATGGAGTTTGGCTGCATTTCTCCCAGTGGGCAGCCTACCTCAGCTTCCTGAGTGCTGAGATTACAGGTATGAACCACCATGCTCAATTTTCACTTCTTATTTTAATCAACATATCACTGGTTTTAAGGAGTCTCAGAAGCCTTCACCATGAGGCTTAATCCCTAGGAGTTCAGGAATGGCAGTATGAGTGGTGCTATGGGGTGATGCATGTCAGCAAGGCACTGAAAGCAGATAGCTTATATCACATCACACTCCAACTACAGATGGCTACTTTTGTTTACAGGCCACGTTTCATAGTCTGAACATGCTAATTATTTGATATAATGTTAAGTAAAACTGGTCTTAGTAGTATAGTCCTTTCCTGTTTTTTTAAATCTTTATTTTTTTATTGCAAGAAAACCCCCCCAAAAAAAAACAAAACAAAAAAACATGTCAACTGTTGCCTTGCATCCTGTAGCTTCTTTTCCCTTTTTTAATTGTGGGGGGAGGGCAATTCTGGGGTTTGAACTCAGGGCCTTGAAATTCTACCACTTGAACCACACAGCAGCTCATCTGTAGCTTCTTATTACCAACACCCCAGTTCTCTGCCAGAGGTCTGACTGCAGAACTAAACCACTGTGCTGCCAGGTAATTGACAACACCTTTCATGACAAATGGAAGAAGGAGAATAAATTGTCCCTGCAGTGGGCCAACCTGAGGAATATTTACAGTCTTCAGAGATTTACAATGGCACTCAGCTCCAGGTACCCCCCAGCAAGGATGTGCTCTGGATTGGTTTCCTTTCTTTTCCTCTCTCTTCTCCTCCTATTCGGGGGGTTCCTGAGGTCATCTCCCAAATAAATTAAATCTGGGAAAGCCTGACCTAAGACTGCTCATAAGTAAAATTTTCCATAGACAAAGGACCAAACTGGGGGGCTTAAACAACAGAGGTTTATTTCCTCACTACTTTGGAGGCTAGATGCCCAAGATCAATCTGTCAGAGAAGGTGGTTTCTTCTGAAGGCTCTCTGCTTGGCTTGTACATGGCCATCTTTCCCCTAGGCATCACGTGGTCTTTCTATGTGTGTGTCTGTATCCTAATTTCCTTCTTCTCATAAGGACATATCAGATTAGGGCTCACCTAATGACTTTATTTTACTTTAGTTCCTCTTTAAAGATACTATCTCCAAATATACTCATTTTTGAGGTAATATAAGTTAGGACTTCAACATACAAATTTGGGGGGAGGGACACAGTTTAGCCCCTAGTAACCCATTGTACCTGTCTAGCAAGTGTGAGGCCCTGAGTTCAAACACCAGTACCACAAAAAAAAGGAGTGAGAACACTCCTTCCTCCTATTGAACCTGCAATCTCCTCCAAAGGGGAAGGGAAAAGTAGAGTAAAGGGGAAGGGGAGAAAAGGGAGGACAAGGGAAAGGAAGGTAGGGAAGGGAAGGGAAGGAACAAGTAGCTTCCATTCTAGGCCTGGGACCCTGGATTACTGGGCCTCAGTATCCAGGATACAGTCCTGCAGATGCAGCCAAGTTCCTGCTATTTCCTCAGGTTGCAGGTCCCCAGTACTACAGACAATAAGGAGAGCAGCATTTAATATTATGGACTAGGAGGCTGGACCACTGAGAGGGCTCAGTCATTATAGTTGTATGACCATAGAAAAGATACTTTACCTCTCCATAGTTCACTTTCTTCATGTGAAAAGTTTTGAACAAAAATATTCTCTATGTCATGACTAATACTCATATTTACCTATTTGATCATTATGATTAGCCTTATCATATGTTTTAGATGAGAAAATAAAGCCTTTACTCAAGGTTAGGCAATTAGTAATTGGCAAAGCTGACTCATACTCAACTCCCTTAGTGTTGATATGTGATGTAATGTGGTTCTGGCAATTGGAACCAACCTCTTGGAGCCAGCAAAAATGAGGAGATTGATCTCTTTTTGTCTCATGTAATTTTATTATGAGACCATGAGAATCTGAGATAATGGGAAATTCCAAGGAACTTCAGTCAAATATTTACAGAAAACATATGGCTGAGTTGACTTAGTTCAACCAGTGTACAAATGAAACTCAGGAGACTGTTGTAAGATACTTGCTCTGAGTCTGTGCAGGCTTGGCTTCCAAAGAAACACATCACACATCAGCACTAAGGAATTTAGTCAGGAATTTAACCTAAATTAACCCAGGCCCCTTAACTCCGAATATTTCTGCTATGTTCTCAGGGGACCTACTCATCCTCGTTTGTCCAGGAAGGACCCAAAGCCCTGTATCCTAAGACACCCTTCATTCCCAGACGCACTAGGATGGTTGATCATCCTTAGTCTCTCATATTCAGGGATGTGAGTAGGAGATGGATGGAGAGTGGAAAGAGAGAGAAAGAGATAACCATTTTGTTGGTTGGGCTGAAACAAGTGATAATTTCAGAGATTGTTTCCAGTTTAATCAGTGCAAAGAAGCAAAGATGTTATCAACTCCTTGGATGTTTAACTTTGCAATTTAGCAGCTGGTGAGAAAGGGACATTAAACATGAGAAAAATAATCACTCTATACCTTAAAGCAACTGAGGCCAATAGGAAAAGGGGAACAGGTACTAGAGAAAAGGTTAGATCAAAAAGAATTAACCTACAAGGTAACACCCATGCACAGGAAATCAATGTGAGTCAATGCCCTGTATAGCTATCCTTATCTCAACCAGCAAAAACTCTTGTTCCTTCCTATTATTGCTTATACTCTCTCTACAACAAAATTAGAAATAAGGGCAAAATAGTTTCTGCTGGGTATTGGTGGGGGGAGGGGGGAGGGGGTGGTAAGGGAGGGGGTGGGGGCAGGGGGGAGAAATGAACCAAGCCTTGTATGCACATATGAATAATAAAAGAAAATGAAAAAAATGCAAAAAAAATAATAATAATAATCGCTCTAGCAAGATTCCAAAAAAAGCCAGATGAAAAATAGTAGAAGGTGAGAGGGAAGATAACACTTTGGGGAAGGCTACCCTCACACTTCTAGACAGAGGAAACCCTAACTTTTTGTTCCTTCCGCACCCCTACTCACACTCAGTACTCTAAGGTCACACCTGAAATTATTTGTTGGAGTTATTTGCTTGTTTCTTTTACTTACTACATACCAAATTCCTTGAGAGGCTGAGTCTTACTCATCAATGAAGAACACTGCATTACTTAGCATAGAAGAAGTATTTATCAATTATTAGAATTAAATAAACAAGAAAATGGTGACTTTTTTCTACTTTTTTTTATCTGTAATACATTTTGTTACCAAAACCAGCATTCCCTCCAAAGGGCACTTTGAGTGACTTGAAAAGAACATTATCTAATTGGCAGTATATTCCACAATAATCAAACTAATCCTGTTACCAGGACTGGAGCATGGCTTGAGTGGTTGAGCCTGCCTAGCAAGCAGGTGGCCCTGAGTTCAAATCCTAGTATCACCAAAAAAAAGAAAAAAATCCTATTGCTGACAGAATAGCTGGTTACTGGCCCTTAACCCTTTGAAGTTTTGCATTTATGGGAGATCTACCCTTTATCTTTCTGTTGGAACCATGCAAGATCTAGATACATTATTAGATTGCTTCAAACTACATAGTGAATCTAATAGATAGAGGTATTTCTTCACCTGGTCTGAGGCTTTCCAATAATTTTATTGTATCTGTCCAACATTTATTAAGTACTTACTGAAAATTTTGTATAAACACAAACTGATTTGTTTTAGGGGGCAGTTATTTGTTTTTGTTTTGTTTTGGTAGCACTGGGGTTTGAATTCAGGGCTCTGAGCTTGCTAGTCAGGTGTTCTACCACTTGAGCCTCACCTCCAGCCCCACTGATTGCTAAAAAAAAAAAAAAAAAAAAAAAAAAAATTGTTGAATGTTTTAGAACTAATGAGACCTGCAGAGATTTAGTGTATAATCTCTGCCTCCAAGGAATGTCTGATCTATCATAGGAAGTAAAACTTACATATGTAAAAAGGTAACGAATAATAGATCTTATGTTAAGCAAAATATTTAATGTGTTAAGTGAGTACTATAGAAAACAAATGACAATACTCCAGATTATTTTGTAGCCTTGGCACTTATGTTTCAAGAAATGTCAGCCGATAGTGCATGCTTGTAACCCCAGCACTTGGGAGGCTGAGGCAGGAGGACAGCCAGACCTACAGAGTGAGACCTTATCTGTGTGTGTGTGTGTGTGTGTGTGTGAGTGTGTAGTTTTGTTCTACTTTATGCATCCCCTTTGATGAGACAACTATAGAACAACATCTGAGGCACCAACTCCAGGACTGGAGATTGAGACGGACATCCAAATTATTAAGACTGAAATTGCACTGCATATAAACTTGGAAGTTTTTTGGTTTTATTTTTTTTTTTTTTAATTTTCTATTTTCCATTTTATTTTAATTCATTTTTATATATAGATATTACTTTCATATACTTATTTTTTATTTTTTTTATCTTTGATTTTCAATCCTCTCTCTGTCTCTCTATTGTCTGTTCAGCTTACTGTCGATTAGCACACTAACACTCCCTGTTTATACCTTTGAAACTCTCTTGTCTGATACCTTGTTCTGCTTTCTCCCTCTTGTCTGTATATTTGTTTTCCCCTTTTCTTTAACTTCTTGCTTTCCATCTCAGCTCACTCTTCCATTCTCAATATTACCATTGTTATTATTACAAGCTAGAAAATACTTAATTACACACAGTACAGGGACAGTAACAACACCAAGGACAATGACAGGAAGACAGAAAAAACAAGGAAACCAGTTTCCCCACAGCAAAAAATTAGTACAGGAACCAGAGGGGAATGAAGAGAACAGAAACTCAGATCCAGACTCCAACAAAATGAAGATAAACTATGCCAAAGGACCCAATGAAGCCCACAAGAATAATTTAAAAGAACACATACTACAGGTACTCAATGAGAATTTTATAGAGATGATACTGGATAGGGTCAACCAAAATGTACAGGAGACACTCAAGAAATTCCAAGACAATAAAAATAGAGAATTTGAAAAAGCAAAAGAAGAAATAAAGGAAACCATAGAAGCACTGTATAAACACCAAAGTGAAAGAGAGAACACAATGAATAAATGGATAAATGAACTCAGGACAAAAATAGACAACAATAAAGAAGAAAACAGCCAGGATATGGAAAACCTCAGAAAAAAGAACGAAACAGAACTGCAAAACAAAATGGAAGGCCAATCCAGCAGAATAGAACAAACAGAAGACAGAATCTCAGAACTTGAAGATGAAATGGTAATTAAAGGAAAAACTGAAGAACTATTAATTAAACAACTCAAGACCTGTGAAAAGAAAATGCAAGAACTCACTGACTCCATCAAAAGACCAAACTTGAGAATCATGGGCATCGAAGAAGGAGAAGAGGTGCAAGCGAAGGGAATGCGTAATATATTCAACAAAATAATAACGGAAAATTTCCCAAATCTAGACAAAGATATTCCCATACAAATGCAAGAGGCCTCCAGGACACCAAACAGACCAGATCAAAATAGAACTACTCCACGACATATCATCATTAAAACAACAAGTTCAGAAACTAAGGAAAGAATATTGAAGGCTGTAAGAGAGAAAAAACAAGTAACATACAAAGGTAAACCCATCAAAATCACAGCAGACTTCTCAACAGAAACATTAAAAGCAAGAAGAGTGTGGGGTGAGATCTTCCGGGCACTGAATGAAAATAACTTCAACCCCAGGATACTCTACCCAGCAAAGCTATCATTCAAAATAGATGGAGCAATAAAAGTCTTCCATGATAAGCAGAAACTAAAACAATATGTGACCACAAAGCCACCATTACAAAAGATTCTGCAAGGGATCCTGCACACAGAAAGTGACACCCACCTTAACCATGAAAAGGCAGGCAGCACCAAACCACAGGATAAGAAAAAGCAAGACAGTAGAGAGTAACATCAAGTTAGGTACACACAATCAAACCTTCAAACAACTAAGATAACTAAATGGCAGGAATCACCACATACCTATCAGTACTAACACTTAATGTTAATGGACTTAATTCACCCATCAAAAGACACCGTTTGACAAAATGGATTAAAAAAGAAGATCCAACAATTTGTTGCTTACAGGAGACTCATCTCACTGACAGAAATAAGCATATGCTTAGGATGAAAGGCTGGAAGAAGATTTACCAAGCCAATGGCCCCCGAAAACAAGCAGGAGTAGCAATACTTATCTCTGACAAAGTAGACTTCAAACCTACATTGATCAAACGAGATAAAGAAGGACATTCCGTACTAATAAAAGGGGAAATTGACCAAAAGGAAATAATAATCATCAATCTGTACACACCCAATGTCAACGCACCCAATTTCATCAAACATACCCTGAAAGACCTAAAAGCATATATAAACGCCAACACAGTGGTTGTGGGAGACTTTAACACTCCATTATCATCAATAGATAGGTCATCCAAACAAAAACTCAATAAAGAAATCCAAGATCTAAAATATGCAATAGATCAAGTGGACCTAGTAGATGTCTACAGAACATTTCATCCAACCTCTACACAATATACATTCTTCTCAGCAGCCCATGGAACCTTCTCCAAAATAGATCATATCCTAGGGCACAAAGCAAGCCTCAGCAAATATAAGAAAATAGAAATAATACCGTGCATACTATCTGACCACAATGCAGTAAAAGTAGAACTCAACAACAAAAGTAAAGACAAAAAACATGCAAACAGTTGGAAACTAAATAACTCATTACTTAATGAAGAATGGATCATCGATGCAATAAAAGAGGAAATTAAAATGTTCCTGGAAGTCAATGAAAATGAAAACACAACCTACCGGAACCTATGGGACACAGCTAAGGCAGTCTTGAGAGGAAAGTTTATAGCCATGAGTGCATATATTAAAAAGATTGAAAGATCCCAAATCAATGACCTAATGATACATCTCAAACTCCTAGAAAAACAAGAACACGCAAATCCCAAAACAAATAGAAGGAGAGAAATAATAAAAATAAGAGCTGAAATCAACGAAATAGAAACCAAAAAAAATACAAAGAATTAATGAAACAAAAAGTTGGTTCTTTGAAAAAATAAACAAGATCGATAGACCCCTGGCAAACCTGACTAAAATGAGGAGAGAAAAAACCCAAATTAGTAGAATTAGGAATGCAAAAGGGGAGATAACAACAAACACCATGGAAGTCCAGGAAATCATCAGAGACTACTTTGAGAACCTATATTCAAATAAATTTGAAAATCTAAAAGAAATGGACAGATTTCTAGATACATATGATCATCCAAAACTGAACCAAGAGGAAATTAATCACCTGAATAGACCTATAACACAAAATGAAATTGAAGCAGCAATCAAGAGTTTCCCCAAAAAGAAAAGTCCAGGACCTGATGGATTCTCTGCTGAATTCTATCAGACCTTTAAAGAAGAACTGATACCAACCCTCCTTAAACTGTTCCATGAAATAGAAAGGGAAGGAAAACTGCCAAACACATTTTATGAAGCCAGTATTACACTTATCCCAAAACCAGGCAAAGACACCTCCAAAAAGGAGAACTATAGGCCAATCTCCTTAATGAACATTGATGCAAAAATCCTCAACAAAATAATGGCAAACCGAATTCAGCAACACATCAAAAAGATTATCCACCACGACCAGGTAGGCTTCATCCCAGGGATGCAGGGGTGGTTCAACATACGAAAATCAATAAACGTAATAAACCACATTAACAGAAGCAAAGACAAAAACCACTTGATCATCTCAATAGACGCAGAAAAAGCCTTTGATAAGATCCAACATCATTTCATGATAAAAGCTCTAAGAAAACTAGGAATAGAAGGAAAGTTCCTCAACATTATAAAAGCTATATATGACAAACCTACAGCCAGCATTATACTTAACGGAGAAAAATTAAAACCGTTCCCTCTAAAATCAGGAACCAGACAAGGATGCCCACTATCTCCACTCCTAATCAACATAGTACTGGAATTCCTAGCCAGAGCAATTAGGCAAGAAGAAGGAATAAAAGGAATACAAATAGGTAAAGAAACTGTCAAAATATCCCTATTTGCAGACGACATGATCCTATACCTTAAAGACCCAAAAAACTCTACTCAGAAGCTTCTAGACATCATCAATAGCTATAGCAAAGTAGCAGGATATAAAATCAACATAGAAAAATCATTAGCATTTCTATACACTAACAATGAGCAAACGGAAAAAGAATGTATGAAAACAATTCCATTTACAATAGCCTCAAAAAAAATCAAATACCTAGGTGTAAACCTAACAAAAGATGTGAAAGACCTCTACAAGGAAAACTATACACTTCTGAAGAAAGAGATTGAGGAAGACTATAGAAAGTGGAGAGATCTCCCATGCTCATGGATTGGTAGAATCAACATAGTAAAAATGTCTATACTTCCCAAAGTAATCTACATGTTTAATGCAATTCCCATCAAAATTCCAATGACATTCATTAAAGAGATTGAAAAATCTACTGTGAAATTTATATGGAAACACAAGAGGCCACGAATAGCCAAGGCAATACTCAGTCAAAAGAACAATGCAGGAGGTATCACAATACCTGACTTCAAACTATATTACAAAGCAATAACAATAAAAACAGCATGGTACTGGCACAAAAACAGACATGAAGACCAGTGGAACAGAATAGAGGATCCAGATATGAAGCCACACAACTATGAGCAACTTATCTTTGACAAAGGAGCTAAAAATATACGATGGAGAAATAGCAGCCTCTTCAACAAAAACTGCTGGGAAAACTGGTTAGCAGTCTGCAAAAAACTGAAACTAGATCCATGTATATCACCCTATACCAAGATTAACTCAAAATGGATCAAGGATCTTAATATCAGACCCCAAACTCTTAAGTTGATACAAGAAAGAGTAGGAAATACTCTGGAGTTAGTAGGTATAGGTAAGAACTTTCTCAATGAAATCCCAGCAGCACAGCAACTAAGAGATAGCATAGATAAATGGGACCTCATAAAACTAAAAAGCTTCTGTTCATCAAAAGAAATGGTCTCTAAACTGAAGAGAACACCCACAGAGTGGGAGAAAATATTTGCCAATTATACATCAGACAAAGGACTGATAACCAGAATATACAGGGAACTTAAAAAACTAAATTCTCCCAAAACTAATGAACCAATAAAGAAATGGGCATGTGAACTAAACAGAACTTTCTCAAAAGAAGAAATTCAAATGGCCAGAAAACACATGAAAAAATGCTCACCATCTTTAGCAATAAAGGAAATGCAAATTAAAACCACACTAAGATTCCTCCTCACCCCTGTTAGAATAGCCATCATCAGCAACACCACCAACAACAGGTGTTGGCGAGAATGTGGGGAAAAAGGAACCCTCTTACACTGTTGGTGGGAATGTAGACTAGTGCAACCACTCTGGAAAAAAATTTGGAGGCTACTTAAAAAGCTGGACATCGATCTACCATTTGATCCAGCAATACCACTCTTGGGGATATACCCAAAAGACTGTTACTCCAGAGGCACCTGCACATCCATGTTTATTGCGGCACTATTCACAATAGCCAAGTTATGGAAACAGCCAAGATGCCCCACCACTGACGAATGGATTAAGAAAATGTGGTATCTATACACAATGGAATTCTATGCAGCCATGAAGAAGAACGAAATGTTATCATTCGCTGGTAAATGGATGGAACTGGAGAACATCATTCTGAGTGAGGTTAGCCTGGCCCAAAAGACCAAAAATCGTATGTTCTCCCTCATATGTGGACATTAGATCAAGGGCAAACACAACAAGGGGATTGGACTATGAGCACATGATAAAAGCGAGAGCACACAAGGGAAGGGTGAGGATAGGTAAGACACCTAAAAAACTAGCTAGCATTTGTTGCCCTTAATGCAGAGAAACTAAAGCAGATACCTTAAAGCAACTGAGGCCAATAGGAAAAGGGGAACAGGTACTAGAGAAAAGGTTAGATCAAAAAGAATTAACCTAGAAGGTAACACCCACGCACAGGAAATCAATGTGAGTCAATGCCCTGTATAGCTATCCTTATCTCAACCAGCAAAACCCCTTGTTCCTTCCTATTATTGCTTATACTCTCTCTACAACAAAATTAGAGATAAGGGCAAAATAGTTTCTGCTGGGTATTGGCGGGGGGAGCGGGAGGGGGTGGAGTGGGTGGTAAGGGAGGGGGTGGGGGCAGCGGGGAGAAATGAACCAAGCCTTGTATGCACATGTGAATAATAAAAGAAAAATGAAAATAAATAAATAAATAAAATAAAATAATAGTTTAAAGCCAAAAAAAAAAAAGAAAAAAAAAAGAAAGAGAGAGAGAGATGGAAGGAAGGAAAGAAGGAAGGAGAAAGAAAGAAAGAAAGAGAAAGAAATTTGATTTTTAACCAGCTTCCCAGGTGATTCATATGTACACTAAGGTTTAAGAATCACTGCTATAGGAGCCAGGCACAGAGGCTCAGTCCTATAATCCTAGCTACTTGGGAAGCAGAGTTTGGGAGGATCATGGTTTGAGGCCAGTCTGGGCCAAAAATTCACAAGATGCCATCTCAACCAATGGTAGGGTGAGGTGGCACACTCCTGTCATCCTTAGTGACGTGGAGATCCACAAATAGAAGGTTCGTGGTTCAGGCCAGCCCAGGCATAAAGTGAGACCTTATCTCAAAAAATCGTCAACACGATAACAGCTGATGGAGTGGCTCAAGCGTAGAGCACTGCCTAGCAGGCAGGAGGCCCCGAATCAAACCCCCACGGCCCTCCCTCCCTATCCTCTGCCACACCCCCCACCCCACTTACCGGTAAAAAAAAAAATCAGTACTGTAGGACTAGGGATGTGGTTCCATGGTAGAGCATTTGTCTAGAACACACCCAGGATTCAATCCCTAGCATTGTAAAAACAACAAAGAATCACTACTATACATGATAGGAAGGGATTTGATCAAGATTCACCTAGTGGAGTTTAAGATGGAGTAAGGTATGGGGAAACTGGAGAAAGAAGGGACAGAACAAAAGCTGCTATATTTTTCCTGGCGTGAAATAACACCAGAAGTGTCAGGAATGGCAGGAAGGGAAAGGAAGGAGTAGGCATGAAAAGCACTGAGAAAGGGAATCATCAAACTTGGTGACTAAAGTGTCTGTTAGAGATGAAGAGCAGGGAAGAGAAATACTTCAACATCTCTAACTTAAGAAATGGGAGTAATAATTATTATAATTGTAACAGCTAGCCTGTATTAATCGCTAGGGCAGTCACTATAGACTGGTTACCTCAATAATCACAGACAACTCTCTTCTTTCTGGCTGGGTTCCCATATGAAGCTGGAAAACTATACACTTTCCTGGCCTTCTTCACAGACAAGGGTAGACATGTGACTTATCCTTGGCAATAAGATATGGGAGAAGTCTATAGGAGGCTTCTTGGAAAGCTTTTGCTTTCCTGACAAAAGAAGCCCCTTGCCCCTTCATCCTGCCTTGATGTGGACATGATGTCTGGAGTTGCAGCAGCCTGGTGACCATAAAGATGAAGATGAGAAACCAATATGCTAAAGATGGCAGAGAGGAAAGATTTTGAAAAATGAGTCTTTGATGGAACCACTAAGCTGCTGCTCCAGACCTGGAACTGACCACCTCCAGAATTCTAGTTATTTAAGAAAATTAAATGTTTATCACCTTAGATACTGTTAACTGGTGTCCTGTTACTTGAAGCTTAATACAACCAAATTGACCCAAAGCTGACTATCTGCCAGACATTGACCCAAATGTTTACACCAACTTGATGAGATTTGTGTTGCCCCCATTATATAGGCTAAATAATTAAGGCATCTGGAAGTCAAATTTTCCAAGTCCACACACTTAGTAAGTTGCACACCAGGGATTTGGAACTCAATAGTCAGTCCCCAAATTCCTCACTCTTTCTTAACCAGTAAATATATGTCTCTCAATAATAGTGATAGCACATATGGAAATAAGGGAGTTGGGGACAAGTATTAATAGCTGGACATCCAAGCAGAAATGTCCAGCAGACAGTTAGAAATGCCAGGATTACAGGGGATATTATTTAGAACAAGGAGCCATCTGTGTTGAAAAGAGTTGGTTTGGAAGCTGTAGAAGTTCCAAATCCTCATGCCTACAAGTAGGTATGGCTGAGTAGAACACAATCATAAATGTAGTAACTCAACCTTGGCCTGAATATTTTGTTGACAAAAATGCTTTTGATCATCCAAAAACTGGCTTCCTGGATACAAACATTTGAGTTCTGGCTTCCCAGTAAATAGTTTAAAGGAATGCTGTGAAGCAGGGCCCAGGGCTGCTCTCCACTCCTAATTGCCAGGGAAGACTTGGCTGTGCATAGCAATTCTCCAGTAGAAGCCGATACAGAGCATGACCTCAATCTTCAGCCAGCTGCCAACTTGCCAGGCTGTGCTGCTGATTCAGCAAAACTGCCCAGAATCTGGAATGGGGCATCCAGAACTGGTGACTGTCCCATCACCTTCAACATCAGGGAGCCTGTCCTCAGAAATGAGAATGGATATTGCTTACTTTCACACACTGGGGTTCAGAGGAAAAGGGCAGATGTTCATGAGGATCACAAAGGGAACAGGGACGGGAAATGAGTGATATGCACTCCAATAAAAATAATAGAAAATAACACTTGGTCTTTGTTGAGCACTGCCCTGCACCAGGCTCTGTGCTGAGTGCCTTTCATGCATTATCTCGCTATAAGCAAGTGAGTCTCTCTGGTCTGCTTCTATTTAACAGAATTGTTAAATTTCTAAAGAAAGTCACTGTCACTCACTGAAGACACCTTGACATTTGCCAATTGTTTCATCCATTTGTTTGATTGATGGATTTTTGATTGGTTGGCTGATTTTTTTTCCTTTTCCTTTTTTTTTCTTTTCCATTTTTCCTCTAAGAAAGGTCTAATGAAGGTCAGCTGGAATATTCTACTGACGCCCATGATGCTGCAATCATTCTCATGCAAGGCTGACACTGGGCAATAGGTCAGTCCTGTGGAAAATAACGTGCCCTGCCTAGGAGAAGTTAAGAGGTTACATGTATGAAAAAGAAGCATCTATGACCTTCCCACTGCCAGCTTTGGCAGGAAAGTATTGGCATAGTCCTAGGCTGGGTCCCACAAAACCCATGTTGATCCGGCGTAAGATATAGATGCACAGCTGCATTGGAGAAGGTGTGGAGAAGGGAAAGCTGTTGTTCTGCAGTCCTAGCACAGCCACACCTCAGGTTATTGTGTTTCACTTTATGGTGCTTTGTAGACACTACATTCTTTACAAAGGGAAGGTTGGTGGCGCTCCTGCAAAACAAGTCTAAAAGCACAATCTTTCCAAAGCCATGTGCTCACTTTGTGTTTGTGTCACATTTTGGCAATTCTCACAATACTGCAAATTATCTTTATTACTATTATATATGGCATGCTGATCTGTGTGATCAAGGATCACACATTATTACTATTGCTATATTTGGGAGGCACCAACATAGCAAATAGATGTTGTATGTGACCTGAATGCTCCACTGACCAGCTGTTCCTCCATCTTTCTCTCTCTCCTTGGACCTCAGTACTCCCTGCAACACAACAATATTGAAATTTAGTCAGTTAACAATCCTACAGTGGCCTCTAAGTGTCAAGTGAAAGGAAAAGTTGCATGTCTCTCACTTTAAGCCAAAGGTTAAAAATTATTATGGTTAATGTGGAAAGCATGTTGAAGGCCATGACAGGACAAAAGCTAGGCCTCTTATGCTAAGTAGTTGGCCAAGTTGTGGATGCAAAGGAAAAATTTGTGAAAAGAATTAAAAGTGCTGCCAGGTGCAGCAGTTCATAACTGTAATCCTAGCTACTCAAGAGGTATAAATCAGGAGGATTATGATTCAAGGCCAGCCCAGGCAAAAAGTTACTGACCCCATCTCAACAAATGAGCTGGACATGGTGGTGTTTATCTGTAATCCCAGCTATGCAGGAAGCATAAGTCCAGTCTGGCCCAGTCAAAAAATTCAAGACCTTATCTGAATAATAACTAAAGCAAAAAAGGGTTGGGGGCATGGCTCAAGTGGTATAGAACTATCATGAAGTTCTAAATTCAAATCCCAGTACAGCAAAAAAAGAAAAAGAAGCTTAAAAGTACTATTCCAATGAACACATGAATAAGAAAGGAAAACATGCTTATTGCTGATAAGGAGAAAGTTTTGGTTGTCTGGATAGGTAAAACCAGCCACAACATTCCCTCGAACCAATGCTAATCTAGAGGCAGGCCCTAACTCTAATCTTGTGCACAGCTAAGAGAGATGAGGAAGCTTCAGGAGAAAGTTGGAAAGTAACAGAAATTGGTTCATGAGGCTGTGGAAAGAAGTGTCTTCATGATGCAATGGAAGTGCAGGTAATGTAGAAAGTGCCTACATAGAAATTATAGTGTTACCCAGAAGATCTAGGTAAGATCACTGATAAGTGTGGTTTCAGTAAACAACAGACTGACAAGGTGAAATAGCCTTGTATTGCAAGGTGCCACCATCTAGGACTTTCATAGCTACAGAGAAGTCACTATCTGGCTCCACAGCTTCAAAGGACAGGCTGACTCTTGTCAGGGACTAATGAAGCTGGTGACTTGAAGTTGAAGCTCATTTACTGGGCTGAAAATCCCAAGGTCTTTAAGAATTATACTAACTCTACTCTGCCTGTGCTCTATAAATGAACCAACAAAGGACATCTGTTTGCAACATGACTTAGTGACTGTTTCAAGCTTAGTATTGAGACCTACTGCTCAGGAAAAAATATTCTTTTCAAACCATCACTGCTCATTGATGATGCACTTGATCACCCAAGAGCACTGATGGAGGTGTACAATGACATTAATATTGCATTCAGGCTTAATAACACAACACCCATGCTGCAGTCCATGGAACAGAATAATATTTTTTTTTTTTGCAGTACTGGGGCTTGAACTCAGCGCCTCACACTTGCCAGGCAGGGACTCTACCACTTGAGCCACTCCACCAGCCCTTTTTTGTGATGGATATTCTCGAGATAGGGTCTCACAAACTATTTGCCTGAGCTGTCTTTGATCCACGATCCTCCTGATCCCTGCCTCCTGAGTAGCTAGGATTACACTTGTGAGCCGCCAGCACCCAGCAACAAGGAGTAATTTTGGCTTTTAAGTTTTATTATTTAAGAAGTACATTTGGGGGCTGGTAGAGTGGCTCAAGTGGTAGAGCACCTACCTAGCAAAGTTGAGGCCCTGAGTTCAAGCCCCAGTCCCACCAAAATAAAGGGGGGAGTGCTGTAGTTATAGCTCAAGTGGTAGACTGCTTACCTAGCAAGCATAGGGCCAAGTTCAAACCCCAGCACCACCAAGGAGAAAAAAATATTTTGTAAGGTTACAGGTGGTGGATCTGAGTAAGGCCAATTGAAAACATTCTAGAAAGGACTCTAGATGCTATTGAGAACATTTGTGATTCATGGGAGAAGGTCAAAAAGCTGAGTTCCAGTCCTTGTGGATGACTTTGAGGGGCTCAAGACTTCAGTGGAGAATGTAACTGCAGATGTGGCAGAAATAGCAAGAGAACTAGAAGTGGCACCTGAACACGTGACTGAATTGCTGCAATCTCATGCTATAACTCAACAGATGGGGAGTTGCTTCTCACGGATGAGTAAAGATAGTGGCTTCTTATCAAAAGTAACAAGTTGTTTTTTTTGCCTTTGGCAGCACTGGGATTTGAATTCAGGATCTCATGCTTGCTAGGCAGGCACTCTACCGCTAGAATCACTTGTCCAGCCCTAAGAAAGTGGAAGCTACTTCTGGTGAGGATACTGTGAGGGTTCTTTGACATGACAACAAAGAATTTAGAATACAACATAAACTTTTTTTATATGGTACAGGGAGTTGAACTCAGGGCCTACACAGCCACTCCACCAGCCTTTTTTTTTTTTTTTGTGATGGGTTTTTTTGAAATAGGGTTTCTCAAACATTTTGCCCAGGGCTGACTTCAAACAGCAATCCTCCTGATCTCTGCTTCCTGAATTGCTAGGATTATAGGCATGAGCCACCAGCCCCTGGCACAACATAAACTTAATTGATAAAGGGTGGCAGGGTTTTAGAAGATGGATTCCAAAGATGTCCCATTGAGTGTAAAATGCTATCAAACAGAATCTTTTATGAAAGGAAATGGCAGCAAACCTGATTGTCATCTTGTTTTAAAAAACTGCCACAGCCACCCCAGTCTTCACCCCCAACTGGATCAGTCAGCAGCCATCCACATCAAGGCCAGACCCTCCACCAGCCAAAAGCTTACAACACACTGAAAGCTCAGATAGATGATCATAAGTATTTTTTTGGCAATAAATTACTTTTTAATTTTGGCAGCACTGGGGTTTGAATTCAGGGCCTCACACTTGCTAGGCAGATGCTCTACGACTTGAGCTACTCCACCAGCCCTTTTTTATGATGGTTTTATTTGAGATAGGGCCTGGTGAACTATTTACCCAGTGCTGGCTCTGAACTGCGATCCTCCCAATATCTGCCTCCTGAGTAGCTAGAATTACAGGCGTGAGCCACCAGTGCCCAGAGATAAATCATTTTTAAATTAAGGGATGTACACTGGTTTATTTAGACATAAAGCTACTGCACACTTAGACTACAGCACAGTGTAAACATAACTTTCATATGCACTGGGAAACCAAAAATTCCCTGTGACTTGCTTTATTTAAACATTCACTTTATTGAGGTGATCTGGAAAGGGTGCTGAGATTATCTCCAAGGTATGCAGAATGTTTTGTCTTTTCTGTCGTGATGAGTTTCAGTTAACCCAATTCTGATCTGGATGTGCGGGTCTTCATCACAAATAACTCATGATACTGAAATAACTCACTGCTGTTAAATGCTTAGATGATGTTAGAATCACTTAAGCACCTAAAGTACACAAATTAATTTAGAATTTTTTTGCAAAAGCACTTCTGTTCAAACTTATACTTCTCTAGACTTATGCTCCAAATCCACTCATTATGATTAATTCTAATCTCTCTGAAGATGTGTATCTTTATTTTATTTTCCCAAAAAGTAATGGGGACTAGAAATGGATGAATTTCATTATTGTTCATGATTGTGGTCAATTTGTCTCAGGTCCTCGGGTGGGGCTTTTGCCCTCTGGAGAGCTATTTGGAAATTAAGCTAAACAACCGCTTGGCTGTTGTGAATGGCGCTGCCATGAACATGGGTGTGCAGGTGTCCCTCTTGTGTGTTGATTTATACCCCTTTGGATACATGCCAAGAGTGGTAGAGAAGAGTGTAGCTTTTTGATGATCCTCCATACTGATTTTCATAAGGGCTGGACTACTTTATGTTCCTCACCCCCCATCTTCACTAGCATTTGTTGTTTGTTTTCTTGCTGATTGCCATTCTGACTGGGGTGAGATGGAATCTCAGTGTAGTTTTGATTTGCATTTCCTTTGTGGTTGAGAATGTTGAACATTGCTTCATATGCCTTTTTGTACTTGTTCTGACAATCATCTGTTTAATTCATTTACCCTTTTATTAACTGGTTTATTTGTTTTGATATTTAAGGTTTTGAGCTCTTTATAGATTCTGGATATTAATCCTTTATCTGACGAATAGCTGGCAAAGATTTTTTTCCCATTCTGTAGGATGTCTCTTTAACTGGTAGAAGAGTTACAGTTACATTCTGGTGACTGTTTCCTTTGATGTGCAGAAGCTTTTTAATTTGATGCATTACCATTTGTCAATTATTGTTCTTATTTCTGGGTGATTAGAGTCCTATTCAGAAAATACTTGCCCATGCCTATATCTTCAATCCCCTAGTCTTTCCTGTAGTGGTTTCAAAGTTTGAGGTCTTACATTAAGATTTTTGATCTATTTTGAACTGATTTTTGTACTAGGTAAGAGACAAGGGTTTAGTTTCAGTCTTTTGCATGTACATAACCAGTTTTCCTAGAACCACTTGTTAAAGAGGCTGTCTTTTCTGCAACACATATTTTGGGCTCCTTTGTCAAAAATAAAATAGCCAAGCAGTGGAATCAGTCTAGGTGCTCCATAACCAAAGAATGAATAAAGAAAATTAGTATGTACACACAATGGCGTATTATCCATCCATAAAGAATGAAATTATGCCATTTACAGGAAAATGGATAAAATTGGAGATCATATTGGTTGAAATAAGCTGAGCTCAAAAGGTCAAATATCACATTTTCACTTATATGCAGAATCTAGGTCCAAAATGATAAAAATAACAATGGGACTCAAGTGCACAAGAGACATTGGGAAGGGGCGTTCAATGAGAGGGAGAGGGGAAGTGGACAGGATAGGGTCGGTAAAGAGGATCAAAGCACATGACTTTTCTATGTATGGAGATAACATAAAGAAACCTATCAAATACTGTTTTTTAAAGGAAGGGATGAAGGGAGGGGATTAAGGGAAGATAATAGAGGGAGTGAACTTGCTCAAAATACACTGTGTATATATGGAATTTTCACATGAATCCCCTTGTACTATTAATAAATCCTAAATTTTTAAAAATTAAATAAAAACATAAGAAGATTTCTAAAAGTATACAGCGTTTCAGCTATATGGAAGAAAAGTGGGGAGGGTATCTATGTCTACCCCTTCTGACACTAAAGAAATTTCTCTAATAGTTCCTAACAAAAATGAAATTCCATATGAAGAAACGAAAGCTAAACAACCCTCTATTTAGCTGCTACCAACAATAATAACAATTGCCCCCCAAAAAAGGTTACATAAATAAATAAACACCAAGCTTATTGCAGAGGTAAGAATGAGACAAGCTGAGCCAGGTGGCAGTGACTCACACCTGTAATCCTAGCTACTCAGGAGACAGAGACCAGGAGGATGACAGTTTGAGACCAGTCTGGGCAAATAGTGCTCAAGACCCTATCTTGAAAATACCCAACACAAGGGCTGGTGGAGTAGCTCAAGTGATAGAGCATTGACTAGCAAGTGTGAGGCCCTGAGTTCAAAAACCAGTGCTACCAAAAAAAAAAAAAAGAAGAAAAATTTGGTAGAGCATCTGCCTAGCAAGCGTGAGGCCCTGAGTTCAAACCCCAGACTAAAAAAAAAAAAAACACCCAACACAAAACAGGGCTGGTAGAATGGCTCAAGTGGTAGAGTGCCTGCCTAGCAAGCATGAGGCCCTGAGTTCAAACTAAGTACTGGGGGAAAAAAAAGAATGAGATAGGCTGAGTCATCAATTGAAGGTGCTGCCAGCTGTGAGTGTTTCTGCCAAGGCCACTGGCCCACGAACAAGGTGTCAGAACTGTGGCTCACTAAAAAAACTGGCTTCCCACATTAATGACTAATGCCAGGCTGCCAGAATAAAACTTGCAGGCAGAATCTAACACTTAAAAGCACACAAACAGGAAAGACCTTTCACAATTCCCCAAAGTCGGTTCTTTATCCCAAAAGAGAAGGAAGGAGGTATCTTCCGTCCTGGAGTTTAAACTTGTTCAGGATTCAGGCCACGTAGAGCATGCAGCATGCAACAGGAGATTAATGGCAGGCTTCTGAAACAGAATTAACGTCTCTCGTTGAAGGTGTAAAACAATAGGCATTTGTGTCTCTGTTTTACTACCAAGAAACTGAGAAAGATCAGCTTGGTAACTTACTAGTAAAGAATAAAGGCATGTTTCAAACTCAGGTCTTTCTGGCTCCAGAGTTAATGCTCTTTCCATTATGTCATGCCACTGCAATGCACCTGCTTTGCTAAATTAAGAAAAAGACCCTTTGTACTTCTAATTATAAAATTCACGAGGCTGTTCTATAAATGTAAAGCCCCTTTCTAGTCTGATCTCCTTATTCTCTGCAGATAATCTCATTCATTTCTTTACACAAAATATGGAGGAGTGTCTACTTCCCATTCTTCCCCCCATTCTCTTCACTACTATCACAGAAAAAGAGGCAACACTCTTCTATTTCAAGGTACCACTCTCTGTGGTTCTCTCGCTCTCTTTTTTTTGTGGGGTGCTGGGATTTGAACTCAGGGCTTCATACTCGCAAAGTAGGCACTGTACCACTTGAACCATACCTCCAGTCCATTTTGCTGTGGTTATTTTGGAGATAGGCTCTTAAACACCATTTGTTTGGGCTGGCCTCAAATCGTGATACTCCTGATCTCAACCTCCCAAGTAGCTAGGATTACAGGTACCTGGTTTACCTGTGATTCTTATTCTTATCCATTACTCCAATAATTCACCCAACCTGACAATAGTACCTACCGTCCTTCCTTCTCTCCTTCCTTCCTTTTTTGGCAGTACTGGGGTTTGAATTGAGATCCTTGTGCTTGCTAGGTAAGTACTCTATCACTCAAACCACTCTCCCAGTCCTCTTCTGTGACTCCTTCCTGCCAGTGTATAAAAAATTTGAAGCGCTCTTTCTCACATATACACCTGTATGCCACACATTACCTCCAATCACTCTTTAGCTTCATTACCTCCCTCTTCCCCTTCATTTCCAAGTTTATTTTTTGGGGGGCTGGGGGGTTAGTACTGGGATTTAAACTCAGGGTTCACCACTTAAACCATTCATCCTGTTTTTGCTTTTCAGGGCTGGCCTAGGACAGAGCTACTCCTACCTGTGGCCTCTCACATAGCTGGGATTATAGGCAGCAGCCACAGGTCATTACCAAGTTCCTTTCTTACTGCCTCCACCTCCTTACCATCTAATCATTGTGCAGAAAATCCTCTTTTGATAATAACTGACAGACCAAATACAACAAATTTTTCTGTTTTTATCTGTTAGACACTCTGTAGTAAGCCACCACTAACAATTCTTATTTCTTCATACTCTCTTCCTATAATTTGTATAAAGCTATTCACCTCACATCTGCCTCTCATCCTTTTATTCTTCTTCATCCCACCCCAAATCTAAATACTCCCTTTGATTATGTCCTGACCATTTCTCCTCTTATCCTCTTTCCTTTGGCAATTTTGTGAAGCCTCTTCTACTCATTTTCAGTCTCACCAGTGCTCTAGTCTGTATTCTACTTGCCTTAGACATTGTCACCAACTTGTCCTACTGACATCCCAAAGTCAGTATGCTCAAAATATAGTCATCCTTCTTTTCTGTACATATCTATTTATTACATTGTAAATACTACTTCCCTAGTCATTGTGAAAAAAATATATACTAACAAGTTAAGGTTGCAAAGCACAATACTACAGAAGTCAAATATTTATCATTGGAGGTCTAATATTCAATAGAACTTATTTTCTTTTGTTTAAAAATGACTTTTCAAGTTAATGCAGTTTTTAAAGTAACACATATAGTAAAAAGGCACTGAAAAATACTGTATTATGTATGGTAAACAGGGGCTTATCCTCCTCTCTGACCACCATAACTTTATTCCCCTCCTTAGAAGCAGTGTTACCAGTTTTGTTTTTTTTTTTTAATTTTTTCTTTGCAGTACTAGGGCTTGAACTCAGGCATACACCTTGAGCCACTCCATCAGTCCTTTTCTATGATGGACTTTTTCAAGATGGGATCTCATGGATTATTTGCCTGGGCTGGCTTTGAACTGAAATCCTCCTTATCTCTGTCTCCTGAGTAGCTAGGATTATAGGCATGAGCCACTGGCACCTGGCCTTGTTATCAGTTTTATTAATGTTACCCATTTTCTATATATCTACCCCAAAATAGTCTATGTATTTTCAAGTACATATGTATAGATGCCCTTTTAAAATTCCAACCCACTTAAATGGTGGTATGCTAAACATGTTACTCTCCAAATTACTTTTCTTCACTTAACAATGTATTTTAGAGTTTACTCCTTATGATACATACTTTATTCATTTTAATCACTACATGGATGCATTCCCTACTGATAGACATTTAAGTTCTTCCTAGTTTTTGCTTAACAAGTTCTGTCTCAATGACTACTGTGTAAATTAGTGTGAATATATGTGCATATACATAGATCTGTAACACAAAGTACTGTAAGTGAAATCATTAGGTCAAAGGGTATGTGCATCTTCATTTTTAATGAGTATTGCCCCTGACAATGTATGGGATAACTAAAAATAATAACTGGAGTGCATTCAAATGGTCTTACACTTTTGAACATGCTCCACCTTCTCATTTCTGAGAAGCATCTGTCATCTTATTACAGGGACAAGGAAAGTCAGAAGAAATGTAATGGGAGAGCAGGGTGTGAAACAGCCTCAGATCTTGCTAATGAGGGCCACCTGGAGTAGTATGACAACCTTAGCAGAAAGATGCTAAAGGTGTACAGACAAATATGTCCAGGGGTCATTGAGCTACTCATAAGTGACAAGTCAGAGGAGGTAATTTACCTGTCAAGGCATCTGCATGTAGGATCCCCAGAAATGGGTTTCTGAAGAAATCACTAATAGGAAGTCTGGTTGATACTAAAGTTCAAATGGAATTAGCCTTAAACAACTTCAAAGTCTAGGAAATAGCCATCAGTTAAGCCCTTTCTTACTTATCTTAGTCCCCTTCTTCTACTATAACAGAATACCTGAGATAGGTAATTTATAAAGAAAAGAGGTTTATTCTAGAGCCCATGAGCATGATACCAGCATGTGCTCAGCTTCTGTTGAGGGCCTCATGCTGCTTCAACTCTTGGCATAAAATTGAAGGTTTAGTGGGGACAAGCAGAAGGTCAAGTGGTGCATGCTTATCATCCCAAATACAGAGGAAGTTTATGTGTATAGGAGGATCACAACCCAGCCCAGTCAGGCCTATATGAAAAATAACCACAGTAAAAAGCACTAAGGTGTGGCTCAAGTGGTAGAGCAACTGCATGGCAAGTGTGAGGTCCATGGGTTCAAAAGAACAAAATCAAACCAAAAAAACCCACTTTTAAACACTGCTTAAGCTTAATTTCCACAGATCAAATGATCAAATATTCTCAGTTCATAGATAGATAGATGATAGATAGATAGATAGATATTTAGATTAGATAGATCAAATAATCTCAGTTCAAATATATGTATAGACATATATACATATATATATATGTATGTGTGTATATTACACTCCTGGGACCATTCAATTAGCAAGAGAAAAGTGGAGTGATTACCTCACTTCTTCTAGAGGCTACCTTCTAGTAATAAAATCTAATACTAACAACAGATTTCAGAGTGGCTATATCATATTGTGCACACTACATATTCCTTTGGAAGAGTTGAGAGGGGTGCTGAACTAGGACCTTGTACATGCTAGGCATGTTTTCTACCACTGAGCTGCACCCCCAGCCCCTTTGCTAGATATTGTTAACACATGCTGCTGCTAAGCTGCATTTCCCTCAGCATGAAGTTCTGAAACTGTATATTTTGGACCCAAGGATAAGACTTCTACTGTTACTACTACTAATTATCTTACTGATTTCTGTTACCCTAAGCTGTCAAAATCATTTTGAATTCTGATCCTGTGCCCAGCATATTTTCTACCTTTCTCAATTGGAAAAGAGTTTCCTCTCTATTCATCCAAGTTTCTGATTAAAAAAAAGAAGGAGGAGGAGGAGGAAAGAAAGAAGAGGGAGAAAATTGAGGAATAAGAATAGATGACAGGAAAAGCCCTCTCTGACACAGTACTAAAAAACTACAGTCTCATTAATCCACTCATTACAGGCAGTTAAAAAGAAATGAACTGTTCTTAATTCTAGCCTATATTGTTAACAAAGATCCTATAGGAGAACACAAGAAATGTCCTGCTGAACAAATGCATATATCTGTTTTCCCTATCATTAATTTATTCAACGTATCTCTCAATGCTTACTATATTCATTGCACTGAGCTAGAGTCTGGGAATGCAGCAATGCACAACACTTTCACATCCCTGAGCCCATGGAGTTTACATTGTGACAACGGAGATAGTCATTAAACACAGAGTTCACAATGAGTTACTAATTATAACTATGATACCAAAATATTAGTTATTAAATTACAGAATGTATGGGATTTTCTTCAAAATATTCAGGCTATGATTTATATTTTAAATGAGACTTACCTTGAGTGGGATTGTTAAAATTGTTAAGCTGCATTTCCCTCAGCATGAAGTTCTGCAATTGTATTTTTTGGACCTGAGTGTAAGACTTCTAAGTTATTAACTACAATGATCTTACTGATTCAAGAACTTACATTATCTACTCTACTTTTTTCTAAATTTGAAATTTAGAAATGTCAATTACAATGATCATAAATGATGTGAAAAAGTGTAGGGTATTAAAAGAACACATAACAGTGAGGA
This sequence comes from Castor canadensis, assembly GCF_047511655.1. Taxonomy (NCBI): domain Eukaryota; kingdom Metazoa; phylum Chordata; class Mammalia; order Rodentia; family Castoridae; genus Castor; species Castor canadensis. The sequence goes on from NC_133398.1 coordinate 91,908,065, forward strand.
TCTAACCTAATCTGATGAGGAAGTAAATTATAAATTTAAATCTGAAGAATAAGTGGATATAACCTAAATTGAAAGTGGACTGGAAGAGGAGGAAATCTGGTAGTTAGAGAAAACAGCATATAAAATTACCTAAAGCCGGGCACCAGTGGCTCACGCCTATAATCCTAGCTACTCAGGAAGCAGAGATCAGGAGGACTGAGGTTCAAAGCCAGCCTGGGCAAATAGTTCACAAGACCCTATCTTGAAAAAGCTCTTCACAAAAATAGGGCTGGTGAAGTGGCTCAAGGTGAAGACCCTGAGTTTAAGCCCCAGTACCTCAAAAAATAAACAAATAAAATTAAAAATAAATAAAATTACCTGAAAGCAAGAGAGAGCAGAATATGTTAAGGGAACTGAAAGAAGACCAAGGGTTGCACTACAGAAGGTGAAGGAAGCTCATGGGCTGGGGATTGTGGACAGTGGTAGAGCATCTGCCTAGCATGTGTGAGGTCATGTGCTCAGTGCCTAGCACTGCAATAACAACAAATGCTTGCCTGGTTTTAAATGAAGTGGTCAAGAAGATAGATGTTAAGAAGACCAGTTGAAGATTTTTTGTTTTGTTTTGTTTTTTAATCCTAAGTATGATGAAAATTCACTGAGGTGAGCATCTTCTTTCATCCATTCCTGTTGCCATGATACTTTGCCTCACCTCAGGTCCAAAGCAATACATCCAGCAGACCTGTGGACTGAAATTTCAGCAAACTGAGAATCAAAATAAATCCTTCCTCCCTTAAGTTGTTTTTCTCAGGTACTTGGTCACAGCGATGAAAGGTTGACTAATATTTTTTTTAATGGAAGAAGAAATATTTTTTAAAATGTTGATCTGTATGGAATAGAACAGGGGAAAGGTTTAAAGACTATACTTTAATTTTTTTTTGAAATTAATGTTTTTTAACACCTATAAAATGACTTAAGTTTCTTTGAAATAAGAAATAAGCATTCACTGATGTTAATGTACTCTATGATGATTTTAATTGTTTATACATTTATTCATAAATATATACATTGTTTGGGCCATTTCTCCCCCTTGTTCCCTGCTCCCCTCTCCCTTCCCCCATCTACTTTAAATATTTATAATTCATCTTGTTTTGATACTTAGCCTTGGAACTATGTGTAAATGCATTTCATAATGATATAATAAAATTTAATGAAAAAATCAATTTCTAAAAATTAAAATAAAAAATAAACATATCTGTGTATGACATAACCACACAGAAAAGGAGAGTTTGTGAGTGCTTTAAAATATAATACTTGGACCGGAGGTGTGGCCAAAGTGGTAGAGTGCCTGTTTTGCAAGTGTGAACCCTGAGTTCAAACCCCAGTACCACCAAAACATAATAATTGAACTGTACATCATTAGTATAATACACTGAAAAGAAAAAAGAATGGCAAAAAATTAAAAATCTTTAATTGTTCTCATAATCATTTTTGGTGATATGCTAGTATTATTTATTGAGGCTATTTTATAAACATTGTGGGATAAAATGAATTATTATGTTAGTGTGGTGCCATTGGAATTAGAATTTCTGGCATGAGGGGGAATAAATAAATAAATACATGTAATTAATTAAATATATATGTATTATATAAAAGTCTGTGTCCTGAATTTAAATTGAAAATGTCAATATAGTCTCATGGCATATATTTTATCTAAGTTTTTAAAAATTTCTGGCCTTGACCTTGAAAATACTTGCAAAAATAAAACCTTTACCAATCAGTATCCCTTAGTGCCCAGATTATGGTCTCTAAATATATTCCATTAAAAGGAGCAAACAGCTCTTGATAATAATAGTTGATTGCAGGTCTGGAGCAGCAAATGTCCAAGATAAGCCTGGAATACATTGTCATATTAGAAAGCAAGAAAGCTACCAGAGATTATTAGTGTCATATCCAAAAGACTCAGGAGCCAACCTAAGGAGGATGAAACTGGCCAGAAATGGAACAGTTTCGGACTGGGGGTGCAGTTCAGCAGTAGAACACTTGCCTAACATGTGTGACGGTCTGGGTTCAATCCTCAGCAATACCATTAAAAAAAAAAAAAAAAAAGGAACAACTTGAGTTTCAATAAAACAACATTTGTTTGAAATTCATTACATATTTCAAATCTGTAAGGTCAGAATGATAACAAAAATAATTTAAAAATAAAAATAACTCACTGGTTACCTTTGTAGGATACTAGGGATCTAACTCATATCAGGGAACTTATTTTGAAACGGATAGAAGAAAAAAATGGGGAAAATCAAGCATTTATACTATATTTCCCATATAATCTATGTCTCAGGGAAAACAAATAGATAATGAGCAAATTTTTTACAGAAGTATTCTAGCTAATAAATAAAGAGAAATAACATAATTGACATACTATCATTTGCAATCCCTTATCAATCAGAGGATCTAGACAATTACTATTAATCACAAGACATAGTTTTGAGACTTAACAATATAAATAACCTAAATTCTTCAAGAAACAAATTGCAATCTGGACATGGTGGCCCACACCTGAAATCCCAGAACTTGGGAGACTGAGGCAGAAGGAGCAACAGTTCAAGGCCAGGCTGAGGGCATGGCTCAAGTGGTAGATTACCTGCTTAGCAAGTGCTTTACCTGGGTTCAAACACCAATATCACACACACACACACACACACAAAAGTTCAAGGCCAGCCTGAGCTACATAGCAAGACCCTGTCTCAAAAGATAAAGTTAAAATAAATAAATTACAAGAAAAATTGGGTGGTAAAGGAGGTGGGAATCTAGTCCTATAGATCAAAAGGACATATTGACCATTTGTAATGTATAAATCCTTTTTGAATGCTCAAAAACTTATGAGATCAGGGTTGATGGAATGGGTGAAGTGAAGCACTTGCTTTGCAAGTGTCAGGCCCTGAGTTCAAACCTCAGTACCACCACCAAGAAAAAAAAAAAGCCCTGTGGGATCACCAGAAAAAATCTGACCACTGACCAGAGATATGATTACCTTGTTTTTAAGCATAATAATGGCATTCTAGCTATGCTTTTTTTTTTTTTTAAAGAATGTCTTTTGTAGAAATCTTTACAGCTGAAATAGGTGATGAGATATGCTATGTGGGGTTGGCTTCACAGTAAGTTGGGAGGTACTGAAAGGAGTTAGAAGTGAAACAGGACTGTTTTTAAGTTGAAACTATTGAAGCTGGATGATAGGTTCATGGGGGATTACCACACTCATCTCTCTGCTTTTATGTGTGTTTGAAATTTTCCATAATAAAGAGGGTGTTGCTGCTACTGGGGATGAACCCAGGGCTGTGAGCATGCTGGGCAAAGCTCTGCCTCTGACATATATCACCAGTGCATAAAGAGGTTTCTAAAAGGGACTTCTGATTTGAGGACCCAGCACTGTAACAAAACAGAACAAAAAGAGAGGGGGAGGAAGGGGAGAGGAAAGGGACAGGAGGGGACAGAGGCTTGGATTTTTCCTAGCTCTGAGGAAAGATACGAGTCTCCTAACTAAAAATGTCAAGTGCTACACAGGATGATGTCTTAAAATTCCCTACCCAGAGTCATCATGGTGAAATTTTATATCATCAAGGAAAAGATAAGAAAGAAAAGAAAAGCTAGGGGTTGGTGGCTCAAGCCTTTAATTCTAGCTACTCAGGAAGCAGAGAGATCAGGAGGATTAAGGTTGGAAGCCAGTCAGGGCAAATAGTTTGTGAGACCCTATTAAAAAAAAAAACTTTCACAATAAAGAGCTGGTGTCGTGGCTAATGGTGTAGGCCTTGAGTTCAAACCCCAGTACTGCAGAAAAGGAAATAAAAATATTTTGCCTAAAAAAAAAGCAAGAATCAGATTGAAGTCAGACTTCTCATCAGGCAAAATTCAAAATCTATAATTATACATCCAGCAGTATTATTATTCAATATAAGAGGAAATGAGAACTATCTTCATCCAGTCAAGAATTTAAAGTTGAATGCCAGTGGCTCCTGCCTGTAATTCTAGCTATTTAGGAGGTTGAGATTAGGAGGATCGTGGTTCAAGGCCAGCCTCCATTCCCAAAATAATCAAAGCAAAGTGGATTGGAGGTGCGACTCAAGCAGTAGAGTGCTTGCTTTGCAAGTGTGAAGCCCTGAATTTAAACCCCAGTCCCACCAAAAAAAAAAAAAAAGAATTTAGAAAGCTAACAATATCAGATTACTTCAGAATAAATTACTCAGAGATACATCTAGTCTAACCAAATTAAAAATAGACATGGATGTACAAAACAATGGTGAACAAGAAACTAGATAAGCGTTTTTAAAATGTATGAAGTTGCTGATTTATACTGTTAATTTATTTTAAAATTATAATCTGGAACTAAAATTCCCCAGGTACATTCAATTATTAGAGATAACAAGAAGGATGAGAAAAGTGAGATAACTTTTAGCTTGCTGAGACTATTATCTTGTTAAGGGGAAATGTAAATAATTAGTAACCCTGGATTTCAAGAAAAAAATTTAAGTATATGTGTTAAACAGCAGGAGGTCGGGGGGACAGAGTGGGGAAAGAATATAATTGAAGTACATATGAAAAGGACATAATGAAACCTATTTTTAAAATTCGTGGAGTCAGACATAATGGCTTACATCTATTGTAATACCAGCTACTTGAGAAGCAGAGATAAGAGATGGAGTTCAAGACCAGTCCACGCAAAAAGGCTGGCTAAACCCTAACTCAAAAACCAAGATGGGTGTGATGGTCCACATCTATAGTCCCAGCTATACAGGAGGCAGAGGTGAAAGGATCCCAGTCTGAGGCTAGCCTGGAGCAAAAATGTAAGACCCTATCAAAAATAAAACTAAAGCAAAAAGGACTGAGAGCATGGCTCAAGTGGTAGAGCACTTGCCTAGCAAACACAAAGTCCTGAGTTCCCCAGTAACAGTCCCCTCCAAAAAAAAAAACTGTAGGAAAGTTAAAGGTGGGCAGTGGAGTGGCAGGGGAAGTTTACCTCTGTAATCTCTGTTACTTGAGCGGTAGAGATGAAGAGGATCTCAGTTCCAGGCCAGCCCAGGCAAAGAGAACCCACCTCACTGAATAAGCTGGGCATGGTGGCATGCTTCTGTGATCCCAGTACATGGGAGGCTGTGGGTAGGAGGATACGGGTCTGAGGCATACCCCAGGCAAAAACACAAGACCATACCTGAAAAATAGCAAAAGCAAAAAAAGGACGGGGAGTGTAGCTTAGTGGTAGAACATTTGCCTAGTATGTTCAAGGCCTGAGTCAATCCAGCACTAAAGCAGAAAAAAAAACAGTTAGAGCAACATCAATGCCAGACAAAATAAAATTCAAGGCAAGGCAATAATAATAAGTATAACAAAAGGCTATTGTAGAATAATTTAAAAATATAATCTACCAAGAAATGATATCTTAAATCTTTTGTACCTTACAACTTAAAAATACATAAAGCAATACAAACAATATACCAACACCAATCATAGTTGAAGACTTTTACAAGATCTATCTCAGAAGTTAACAGAAAAGCTGGACATGGTGGTACACACCTGTAATCCCAGCACTCAGGAGGTAGAGGCAGAAAGATTTCCAGTTGGAAGCTAGCCTAGAATACATAGTAAGTGTGAGGCTAGTCTGGACTACAAGGGATACCAGGTCTCTAATAATAATAGATAAAACACAATTTTAAAAGTATGAGGAGGTAGCTTGGAGTATTGCTTAGTGGTAGAAAGTCACATAGCATATGTAAGACCCTGGGTTTGATTCCCAGCATTTAAAAAAACAGTATAAACATAAGGAATTTAAGTAATATAATCACAAAGAATCCTGTAGTTATATATAGGCTGTACCAACAGATCTGCAGTGTTCACAAAAATTTCTTTAGTAAGCTACAGGTTACCTTCTGTAGCTATAATGAAATATATTTGGAAATGAATGACAAAAAGTTAAAGAAAAAACAGAACTTTATTCATTTGAAAAATGTTTATACTTTCTAAATTAACAGTTGAGAAATAACAGAAAATTGGGAATTATTTTGAGATAAACAATAAGAACACTACATCCCATACAGGATATGCCCAAAACATATTCATGGTATCTAAGAAAGCCTAGAAATAAGTGAACTTTGCATAGAATTCAAACAGCTTGAAAACAAATAATAAATAAGGTATAGATGATAAAGAACTAAATAAAGAGAAATGCAGTAGTTGAGGGAGCTAAAAAATAAAAACTTAGAAAAGTTAGGGAAGCAGAAAACAAAAATACAATAAAATAAAAACAAAAGTTTGTCTTTTAAAGAACAGTAATAGAAAAGCACTTTTGATTAAGGAAAAGAGAAAATAGATAACATTAGGAAAAACAGAGAAATGGGGTTATTATTATTGAGATTATTACTATTATAATACAAATATAAGAAATTTGAAGATCTAGCTGAGAGATATGTTTTTCTAGACAATGTAGATTAATGTAATTCAAAAAGAGGTTGAAAATCTAAACCAAAACCTCGCTGAGATTAAATAGGTAACTGAAGAGTTCTCACTTAAAAGCCCTAGACAAGATAATTTTACCAGGTTTTATCATTTGGATTGTCTCCAGGTTTTGCCTGTCACAAATGAAGCTACTGTGACTATCCCTGCACACCTCTTTGTACAGACAAGGTTTTACTCTCTTGGGTAAAAAACTAGGAGTAGAATGTCTGGGTCACAGCTTTTTAAGAAACTGCCATACTGTTTTCCAAAGACATTGTACTATTATATCTCACCAGAAATGTATGAGAGTCCCAACTGCACTGTATCATCAACATTTGATATAGTCAGTCTTTTTTATCTTATCCATGCTACTAGGTGTACAGAGTTATCTCACTGTGGTTTCAATGTGTGTTTTCGTAGTACCTAATGATGTTGAATATCTTTCACACACTTATTTGATGTCTGTATATATTCTGTGATGAAATGTAAGTTTTTTCTTGAGGTCTTTTGTTGTTGTTAATGAGTTTTGAGAGGTGTATGTATGTAATATAATTTGAAGGCTATAGATGACAGAGTGAGATTGTCTTATGTTTTAGAAATCTTGAGATTATTACTTGAGCCATCTATTTCAAGTTGATCCTAGTTCATCTAAATAGGTAATATTTATATGAACTCCTAAATCTTAGCTTGCCAGGAATAACCAGAACCAAAACCAATTTCTGACGATTGCTGAACCCATGGGGACTTTCAGAAGGCTCAGTTTCTGAAGGACAAAATGGATAGTCCAAAAAGATGAGTTGTCTAGAAATGAACTAAAAATTCATTACGGTCTTAATACTATGAGATTTGATACATACTGATTTCCTTTTTTTTTTTTTCTCTTATACTGGGGTTTGAACTCAAGGCCTACTACACCAGCCCTTTTTTTGTGATGGGTTTTTTTGAGGTATGACCTCTCAAACCACAGTCCTCCTGATCTCTGCCTCCTGAGTAGCTAGGATTACAGGCGTAAACCACAGGCACCCAGTTCATACTGATTTTTAAGTTACATAAAACATTAAACCACTAGGTATGGTAACACATGCCTGTTACTCTTAGCCCTTGAGAGTCAGAGGCAAGAGGATCACAAATTTGAGACCAACCTGGGCTACACAGGAGACCCTGTCTATAAATAAATAAATAAACCATCTGAAATATCTAAAAACTCATTTCAGTGAATGACATATAGTGTGATTTTTTTCATTATTACTCAAAATTCACAAGAGACACTTTTATTATTATAAATCTATTTTTATATCATATATTTATCTTGTAATAATACTTTTAATTGGTGCTCCTTAAATTTCCTGATTTCTGTAATTTAAAAAATAATTAGGGCTGGAGGTATAACTCTTGCCTACCACACAAAAGACCCTGGGCTCAATCCCCAGCACCACAAAAAGAAAAAAAAAGTTTAATTCTGCTAGTACACAAAATTAAAAGTCACTGATTCTGAATGACAGTAAACACTATTTCTTTGCTCTGTCTAAAGTTCCTGTTCCTGTCTTCAGGAACTCTATAAACTAACTTCATAAAGAAAACCAAGAAAAAAAAATACAACAAATGTAAAGTCCTGAACTGAGAATTATTTACCCAGTAAATTGATATTTTCTTAATTAAAAATTATGTCTTGCTCACAGAGACACCAGGAGAACACCAGGAGAATGGGAGGGCAGAGATCAGAGGGATGCTTCTACACACCAAGGAACTCCTGGGGATACTGGAAGCTGGAGGAGGTCAGGAGAGTCCTCCCTAGAGGCTTTGGAGAAAGCAAGGCTCCACAGATACCACTCAGATTCCTTCCTCCAGAATCCTGACAGAATAAATTTGTGTTGTTTTAGGTGAAGATGATGATGATGGTGGTGATAATGTCTGGCTTAATGTAAGAACAATACAAGCTTAGTGTAGAAAAATCAGATAAAATACTGCACAAAAAGAATAAAGTTTTAAATACCTATAATTAGAGACATCAATGAAAATGGGACCATAAGGACCTCTGAAAATTCTTTCCTCAGCAAAAATACTGGCAAAAATCATCAGAATCAACATTTTTGGAACTCTGGAATTACCAAAGGCTTGCAGCAAAGTAGATAGGGTTATTCAAGAAAAAGGCTTAATCTTCATGAGAACAGCCAGACTTGTTCTTTTATCCATCCTTCCCTAGCTATGAAGTAAACCTTGAGAACCAACATCCCATTCAGTGCCAAAGGAGGCCCCAAGAAGAATTTTCCCTGCTCTAGGTGTGTCCTACTGCCACTCAATCCAAGATGAGAACTATACCTGAAAGTGTCAGGGTGGAGAGAAAAGCACCAATCATTGTCCTGTCCTTGGGTGTACACAGCTGGGGACCAGGGTCCCACTCCTGGGCAGCCTCAACAGAGAGAGACACCACAGTTCCTGCTGCCACCCCACCTATGCAATTCCCATCACCAGTTCCCCCTGTACCTTGTCTGACCACACACTGCTGTCAGAACTGGGGGTGCGTACCACAAAGAGGGTGCTGTGGTTCCTGCTATTGCCTTTCCCCATGGACCATCTGGATCTGTACCACTGTGTGGTTGGAGGACAAGTGTTTCAGGTTCCTTACCACTACTAGTGCCCACTGGTACCAGAGAACCCTGCTAGTAGCAGAGCCAATATCAACAGTATCTTAGGATAATCACCTGATTAGGGGCCACCACTCCAATTATAGGATTAGCCTTCGAGTGAGCACCTCAAACCCACTGCTGTCTGTACTATGCATGCCTAAACTGCTAAAGTGTCCCCACTCTTGCATGGCCCATAGAGACAGTGGATCTAACTCCAACAAGGTATGTACTGTGCCCACACTCACTAATCATAGCCAAAGAAGCTACAGGGAAGTCAAACTACAGTGCCCAAGTGGAAAATAAATCTAACATTGCATAATAATACTCTAAGACACATCTTCAAAAGAAAGCCACTTCCTAAGAAGGCCACCCAATAAAAGTGACAGAGGTAACTGATCCACCACAGGCACAAATCTCAACAGAGGAACAAAAAAAATATAAAAAACCAAGGCCAAAAGCTCCTAACTCTTTAACAACATATTATGCAGAAAGAGATATGGTAAAATGTCTGATAAAGAATTCAAAAGAGCCCAAAACTCCCTTTTCCCAAAATATCAATGATGATGGGTCTTACAAAGTGTTGGATCTGAATGTTCAAGAAGACACACTGGTTGAATCAAGTGTTTGGCCACAGTTCAGGACCTATGATAGAAAAATACTCAGTAATTACCCAGATTGTAATGGGTGACAAGACTAACTGGTATACAGGACTTTCATTCCAGAAGGTTGGAAAACTTACAGAATTTGCAGTAGGTGGTGACTTTTTTCTACTTTAGATCACTAGTCAGTGAATTATGTGCAGATCATCTGGAAGAGCATGGAAATGTTGTAAACAAAGTAAGAAAAACAGATTAAGAAATGGACAAATAAAGCAGCACCTGAAATCAACAATATGATTGAAGAAGCAACAGAATTTATCAAACAGAACATTATGAGATCCAGGGGATTTTTGCTAGGCCTTCAGGATGTGAATGTTCGACCCTAATGGATCCTACTGTGAGACGAGAAGTGGTAGCAACAAGGTGATTTCTCAATAACACATGCCTCCAGACCAAGGAGAAGCAACTAGTTGGACAATACCAAAATCACGACTTGGCTTTTTCATCTCAAACTTGCAAATTAATATCTGCTGGAAAACAATATTTACAGCAGATACTAGTATTCTTCAGAGGATTTTCTCTTCTTATTCTATTTTGTTTTATTTTTTGGTGGTACTGGGGGTTTGAACTCAGAGTTTTGCATTTTTGAGGCAAGTACTCTACTGCTTGAGACACTCCTCTAGTCCCATCAGATAGTAGTATTCTTGAGGAAAACAGGATTTGTTTCTTTTGTAAAATTCTCATCTGTCCATATATATATATATATATATATATGTATATATACAGAGAGAGAGAGCTCTTATCTCCTTTTTATTTAAATAAGATGTTCTTCATTGTACTGTCAACAATTTATAATTTGTCCTTATAACTTCAATATTAGGACTGACTTTTTAAAAAAATATTTTCAATATTAGGACTGACTTTTTAAAAAAATAAGAACCGTAGTGCCCTTTTGTGGAAAGCTTTAGAAATGATAGATTTATCAGAGATATTAGACAGACACTACTGATATACTGAAATGCATGGTGGTACTGGGGTTTGAACTCAAGGCTTTTTGTTTGTGAGGTAGGCCCTCTACCACTTGAGCCACACCTCCAGGCTTTGTTGCTCTAGTTGTGTGGAGATAGTATCTCATTTTCTGCCCAACCCAGCCTGGACTATGAGCATCCTAGGCTTCCTATTGCTGGGATAATAAGTGCTTCTACCACTTCCAGATCTTTTTCTGCTGAGATGGGACCTTGCAAACTCTTTTTGCCTGGGCTGGCCCAGAATCACGATCCTCCTGATCTCAATTTACCAAGTAGCTTGGGATGACAGGTGTGCACCACCAGTGCCCAGTTGTAATAACAACATTTAGGTTGTTTTTTTCCCTGTATTTCTTTCTTTGCTTGTATAGTAACTATACATTTCAAAGAAGGCTTTTCTTAAATGAGACTGTTGAAACTATTCCAGGATAAAGGAGAATGATGGAGAATTCAACTATGATCTTTGGTAAATATCACAATGTACCCTCAGTACAATAATAATTTTTAAAATGCTCTTCTAAGGAAGTATTACAACATGTCTAAAACTCGTTTTTCCTTTTTATACTATCTGTAATTTTTAAAATATTTTCTTGTATGTAAGCTTCTAATTTTATTTGTTTTTTTTATACTGGTAGGTTGGGCAGAACCAATTATTTTGGGAGTACATATATACAGTTGAGTCATTGATTGATTTTATTAACTTCAAATGCACCTCATTTTTCATTTCTAAAAAATCCTAATTATTATTTTGGCAGCTTTTCACCAAGACATTATTTAAAAATACTTACTATATACAGTATGAATTTACTCCCTGGGTTTTTATTTGTTTATCTATTTTTTTTTTTTTTTTTGGCAGCACTGGGGTTTGAACTTAGGGCCTCCCACTTGCTAGGCTGGAGCTCTTACCACTTGAGCCACTCCACCACCCCTGAATTTACTCTCTGAAGAACCATTCTTTTCTATATAATCATGAAATTGTAGTTTAAAGAGAATGGTTTCCCTGACAGAGTCTGAAATGTAAGAAGTAAAGCTTTCAGGCTCTTATAGCATGATGTTGGTTGAACACCAGACCAGCTTACTGGTTTATCAGGGACAACATCACACTCCTCAGAGCCTTCTTTGCCCCCCAAAATCTTTCTGTATTGTTAGTTTTGTCCAAAGTTCTAGGTTAGAATAGGAAAATAGCAGAACATGGTGGATTAAAGTCTTCAGATTCTAAAGATTGCAGCTATTCAGTCCATCTTCTTTTGATAGGATGTTCCATACTATATTTTTCTATATTATAAACATATGATATTTCATACTTTCAAAATTGGTAGCTAGGCATGGTGACTAAAACCTATAAACCCAGCTATTCAGGAGGTGGAGATCAGGAGGATCACAGTTTAAGGACAGCTTGGGCAAACAGCAAGACCCCATCTCAACCAATATTTGGGTATGGTGGTACATGCCTGTCCTCCCTACACAGGAAGCATAAATAGGAAGATCACAATCTAGGCCGGCCCCACATATAAACACAAAATCCAATTCAAAAAATAACTAAAGTGAAAAGGTCTGGGGGTGTGGCTTAAGTGGTAGAGTACCTGCCTAGCAAGAATGAGGCCCTGAGCTCAAACCCTAGTAGTTCCTAAACAAAAACAAAAAATTGGTTACGGGTTGCATGCATTCATTATTGGGAGGTTTCTTAAAATTGAATGTGGAATTGATCCTTAATTTCTTCCTTTATTCTCATTACAGCCTCAGATATAATGCTAAAGGAAACTTAGACTTTTTAAATATACAGTGGAAAAAAGAATTAAAAGTTATTGTAAAAAAAACTCAAGGAGATCCAGGAGTATACAGGTTAACAGTTAAATTAGGAAGACAATGCAGTATACAAATAAATTCAGCAAAGAGAAAGATATTTTGAAAAAGAACTAAACAAAAATCTTGGAAATGAAGAGCTCAATAAGTCAAATAAAAAATTCAGTTGAAGAGGAAGAGCAAGATGGTGGATTAGAAGCTTCGTCCGTCCATTTGACTCCACAAGTGAGAAGAATCAGAGTAATAAATGAGATACTCTATTTCAAAGGGAAGAAGAGTATCGGGAATCACAAAAGAGATGACAAGACAGCTGAAAATCAGAGAGAAACAGGCACGGAGAAAAGTAGGAAACCATCCACAGCTCCAATCCTGGCACCCCACGGAGGATGGGGAAGCCAAAACCATAACCACAAGGTAAGTCAGGCAAACCTGGTGACAACAGACTGGCATAACTAGGATAAGCCACAGGATAATCCCATATTTCCCACAAGCCTTAAATCTAGTGCAGATATTTGGTGTGACAGATCTTGCTTACAGATTACCAGTTCATTTACTGACTTCAGGTTTGGGTACCCCCATACATACAATATATGGCAATCCTCAGCATGTTAATTTAGCCTGCTGAGTTGTGTTAAGAATGGCTATGTTCAAAAAGACAATGCTCGTCTTAATAATAAGTATTATAAAGGATGTAGAGACATGGAAACGTTTACATCCTGCTGGAAAAAGTGTTAAATGATGCAACCACTTTGAAAAACTTTTGGCAATTTTTCAAAATTATCTTCAACAAGGATGCCAAAACCATTCAACATCATTCCAAAAATTGTGCTGGGAAAACTGGATATCCATCTGTAAAAAAAAAAAAAAAAAAAAAAAAAAAATGTGACGTTGTACCTTATATACCATGTAGAAAAATTACATACTATGTAGAAAAATTAATTCTAAGTAAATCAAAGACCTAAACATAAGGGCTATAACTATAAAACTCTTTAAAAAAAAGAGGAAATCTTTATGACATTGGATTTGGCAATTTTTTTTGGCTGTGACACCAAAAGCACAGACAACAAAAGAAAAATTTAGATGAGTTGGACCACATCAAAATTAAAATGTTTGCGTATCAAAGGGCTTAACCATCACAGTGAAAAAGCAACTCACAGAATAGAAACAAATAGTTGCAAACCACATATTAACCCTAACTATAGGGTTAATATCTGGTATAAAAAAAGAACTCCTACAACTAAACAACAAAATACTAGTAACCCAATTGAAAAAATAGGCAACAGATTTCCAAACAACATATACAAATGGCCATAAGCAAATGAAAAGATACTAACATCACTAATCACTCCAGGTTAAAAGAAATACCTAACAGTTCCATTTATTATGTAACTATATTCAAAATTTAGTAGCAGCAGTTTGTGTCATGTTAAAACATACCAATCCTTCTATCTAACCAAGAGAAGTATAAATATACATCCACACAAACACAATTGTTCACACAGCATTATTATTCACAAAAAAATAGAAACAGCTAAATTTTCTCAACTGATGGATAATGTGCTTTGTATATAAAAAAGGAACACTATTTTGGCATCAAAAGTAATGAAGTATTGATACTTGCTACAACGTGGATTAACCTCAAAAACACTATGTTAAATAAAAGAAGCCATTACATAACATCATGTCGTAAGATTCCATTTGTATCAAAGGTCCAGAATAAAGAAACATATAGAGACAGAAATTAGATCAGTGGTTCCCAAGAGTTGGCAGGGAAAAGGGAAAGGGAGGATGAGAATAAATGTTAATGGGTACTAGATTTATTTTTAGAGTGATGCAAAATTTTCCAAAAGTAGATTGTGGTGATGGTCGCAATAATCTATAAATATACTAAAAATCACTGAAGTGTACCAAATAAACAGGTGAATGTCATGTTTGTTAATGACGTCTAAATAAAGCTTGGTTTTGTCAGTGAGCAATATATAAGTTATACATCAATAAAGTACTGATCAAAAGACAAAGGTCTGGATAATAGAGGCACAGAACTTTATGGATGAGAACTTTGATATCATCTGGTCTAGCCTTTTTACTGTATAAATGAGGAAACAGGCTCTGAAAAACATTGTTCATTGTCAGCAGTAAAATTAAATAGAAAATCAAGAAGTTAACTTGATAGAGGCTTGCCAAGATTTATTGTGAATATTCAAAACCAGGTTTCTGGTATTCAGTATATAGATTCGGACATATAGGTTCCAGTAAATTTCTATACTTAAGAGTATATTTTCTGGAATGTGCTAACCAGGCATCATCAGGGCTTGCCTGATACATTCTGTTTTATAGAATTCCCTTTAGGGACTAGCCATCTAGGGAATAAGCCATCTTGGGCTGAGAGCGTAGCTCAGTGATGCAATGCTGTGTAACATGGCAAGACCCTGGGTTCGAGCCCCAGCACTGGGAAAAAAAAAAAAATTAAGTCATCAGTGGAAAGGCACTTTCAATCACTCCACTTTACCTTTCCAGTTTTTATTCATTTCTCTGAATTATTTTTCCATTTCATTTCTATTATTTAAAATATTTTAAGCAAATGTAAACAGTTCAAATAAATCAAATAATATGTAGCAATTAATGACTGAGTAAGGGGATGCAAAGTGTGATAAACCAGGGCAAAGATTACTTGATTCATTTTAGAATCATCTACCCAGCATAGTTAAGTAGGAGTCATAGACTTATTCAGGTATTTTGGGTCTTAAAATCCTGCTAGGATGTATCTAAGGGTTTTAGGATTTCAGAGTAATGAGTTTAGAGAGCAATCAAGAATATGAAGCTCTAGAGTGGATTTTCTGAGATTTATTCTTGGCTCTATCACTAAATAGCTTATTTGGTATAGAGATATCTATTTAACCTCTGAGTTAGTAAGCCTTCCATCCTATAACAAAATAACCTTAGGTAATTAATAAGATAAGAGGATTTACTTTGGCTTACAGTTTTAGAGATTATAGTTGATGACTAGTTGGCCTATTATTTGGGGTCTAGGGTGAGGCAGCATATCATGGTAGAAGTACAAGGTAGAGCAAAATTGTTTAGGTGATAAGCCAAGGAGCAAAGACGAAAAGGAAGTGGCAGGGACCTCCTACTAGGTCCCACCTCTTAAAGGTTCCACCATCTCCCAATAGTAACAACCTGGAGACCAGGCTTTTAATACACAGGCCTCTGGGGGGGCAGGGGAGACAATCAACATCCAAACTACAGCAACTACCCTGAGCCACACCTAGACTTGACATTGTGAAATAGCAGACCACTGGGGATAAAGTCAAATTTGCCACCAACTATAATTGTACAATAAAGAAGCTTTCAAACATGCCATACCCAGACAATTTATCTTTTTCATTCTTTTTCTTTTTTTGGGGGGTTTGAACTCAGAGTCTTGTCCTTGCTAGGTTGGCAGTCTTACCACTTGAGCCACTCTACCAGCCCTTTCTGTGATGGTTTTTTTTCAAGATAGGGCCTCTCCAACTATTTGCCGGGAGCTGGCTTCAAACTGAGATCCTCCTGATCTCTGGCCTCCTGAGTAACTAGGAGTATACGATTCAGGCAGGTGAGCCACCACTGCTCAAAGACAATCTATTTTAAACACCTATTTTTTTTTAAAGTTACTTGAGGTTATGCTCCCACAAAAAAACATATGAAATCATATCCCAGAAACAGTAGACCCAAGTTAAGAGAAAAATGAAAGATAATCTAAGCACTGAGCAACAGGCCTAACCAACACTGACAATAGAATTAAAGGAAATTGACTCTGAAGGAGGTTATCTAATGCCCAGGGTACAGACCTTTGTTTCTAACACCATTCTCCAATAAAAGAAGAAATGGCCGATTCTAGGCCTAGAACAGAAAATATAAAAGATGAGTCTGAAGCATCTTGTAGTACCAGAAAGTAAAGAAGTGGTTTTTAAAAAAAATGATGGGAGTATGTCAAAGAGTCACAGGAGCTAAGAGAAAGAATTTCCAATGACCTTTCAGCTTTGTCTAAAGCTGGAATAATTTAAACAACAATATAAAGTAGCATTGAATTATAACCCAAAGTATAAAATATATAGCCATGAATGCAAACTGATATATATGATTGAACAAGTTAATAAATGAGAGAAAAGGGACAAATCTCTTTTGCAAAAGAATTTCAAGTAATTTATGTAGATACTTTGCTTTCAAGGATAGGGAACATAAATCCCCACTTCTTAAGTATAGGTTACACGTAATTACTTCCTTCTATACCATACTGTATGGAAACCAGGGGAGGGTGGAAAAAATATAGTAGAAAAACTTTACAAATACTATTCATCCAGGTGATCCACGTGAACAACATGAAAAGTGATGAATCATGTTGATAATATGTACTTATATGGAACTTCACCTTTTTTGATTTTCCTCCCAGAAACCCATTAGCCCAGTTTAATCATGAGAGGAAAAAAATCATACCAATTTTAGTAGAGGAGTATCCTGCAAAATACAAGTACACCTCAAGGTCACCAAAAACAAGGAAAGTCTGAGAAAATTGTCACCACCAAGAAGAGCCTAAAGAAAGATGACAGCTAAAGGTAATTTTGTATCCTGGATGGGATGATGAAAAACAAAGACAATTAAGGAAATATGACTAAAAGAGACTTTGATTAATAATAATGTAACAATATTAATTGTAAAAAATGTATTATACTAATATAATACAGGGTATGGGATATATGAGAACTCGCCATAGTTTCTTCTCAATTTTTCATAGTTTCTTCACACGTTTTGTGTTTCTTTAAGAAAGTATCTAGGAAGAGCCAAGGGATTTGATACTGCCCCAAGAAGTTGGAAGAACGTAAGGATGAGATCAAGGTGGGAAATTCCCCCTCCTTCTTCCTTTTTCTTCTGCTTCAAGAGCTATTTTGTGCTCGTTTCAGCAGCACATAAACTAAATGATACAGAGAAGCATGACACACAAATTTGTGAAGGGTTCCATTAAAAAAAAAAAAAAGAAGAGCTGGGAGCCAGTGGCTCATGCCTGTAATCTTAGCTACTCAGAAGACAGAGAGAGGAGGATAGCAATTCAAAGCCAGCCTGGGTAAATAGTTCACAAGACCCCCCATCTCGAAAAAAAACTCATCATAAGAAAGGGCTCGTGGAGTGGCTCAAGGTTTAGGCTCTGAGTCCAAGCCCCAGTACCACAAAAATAATAATTTAGCCTGATGTCTATGGCTCACGCCTGTAATCCTACCTATTTGGGAGGCTCAGATCTGGAGGATTCTGGTTTGAAGCCAGCCCTGGCAAATAGTTCCTGAGACCCCCATCTCCGAAATAACCAGAGCAAAATGGACTGGAGGCGTGGCTCAAGCAATAGTGCCTGCTTTGCAAGCACAATCCTGAATCAAACTCCAGACTTACTATTCTACTACTAACAATAATAATTTAAACTGGGTGTGGTGGTGCAGACCTGTAATCCCAGCATTGGGGAGGCTGAGGCAGGAGGATCAAGAGTTGGAGGCCAACCTACACAGTGAGACTGATACTGGAGTGTTGTTCCTGAGTTCATGTCCTGATGTAGTCAGTGATTGAAGAAGTTAAGAATTAAAGCAAGCACAAAGTTTTTTGAAAGGATAGTAAAGTTTCTTGAAAGCAAGCACCTGATGGGTGAGACTTAGAGCTAAGCCAAAGAATGGCTGAAGTCTAGATGATATAGATGCTCAGCCTGATTTAGGCATCCCCTACTTTACTTTGAAATTGCATCTACAATTGGCTATTTAACTACTTATTGACCCCGTTTTTATCAGACTGGCCATTCTAGGAGGGTCTTGACTTACTGGACTGGGCATTCTAGGAGGGCCTTATTAGTCCATCCTGTCCTTGAGACCTGCCATAAACATTATCTTGGTGAAACTCCCTTTTTGTTTATCTTGGGAAAATTTGCTGTTCTACCCTCAAGAGAAAATTTGCTGTACTATCTTTCCTATATTTCATCTCTTTAGATGTTTGTCTTTAAGAATGTTTGTCTCCCTTACCTAGGAGAAAGCCCGCTGTGCTTTATTATCTGGGTGAGAAGCCCACTCCTCATGTCTCCTTAGATGTTTGCTTTTATGCCTTCCTGTCTCCTTTACCTAAGACAAAGTTACTTCTGCCACGTTTCCTTTACGTTCCCAGAGCCCTTTATTTCCACTCTCATTTGCTTCCCTCATTAAGACCCTATCTGAAAATAAATAAAAATTAAAAACTATTAAGAAACAATGGGTGATGCTTCCATTTCATTTCTAGCGTGTGTGTGTGTGTGCGCGCGCGCACATGCTTGAGCCTTTGTACTTTTTCATTAGTTTTGTTAGGTGTTTTTAATCTTCTCAAGCAATTCATTAGTCCTATTATACATTTTATTCCACTAAATTCAGCATTTTCTCTCCTTTTATGTTTAATTTGCAGCTTTTACAACTTATTGGAATAAATGCCCATCTTGATGCTAAGCTTTTATTCTTTTCTGCAAAATTATACAATTTCCTTTAAGAGTGGTTTTAGCTGTATTCTGTAAATTTGATGCCATTCTTGTAATTAAAATATTTTCTAGCTTTCCTTGTGATTTCTTCCTTAACCCAACATTATTGTGGAATGTTTTATAGTTTCTAAACATATGTGACTCTCTGACCATTTTTCTCCTAACTTGTTTTAATTATGGCAAGAATATGTTTATAATCCTTTGAGATCTATTTTTACTTGCTTTACAGTGTACAGTCAATTTTTGAAAATGTTTCACAAGTCCACAAAAAACAATGCTTTTCATTTGTGTAGTACAATAGTTTATACATGTTGCTAAGGTCAGAATTAGTTATATTGTCTATATCCCTGCCAAATATTTTTGTTCATTGAAGGCACAATCTTCCTCTATGATTATAGATTTTTTTTATTCCTTATAGTTCTTTGATAAATTTAGAAGCTACATATTGAATTGCATTAATCCACAATTGTTAAACCTTCCCTTTTATCATCATCACCAGTTCCTCTTTCCTATCAGCAAGTCTGTCTGAAATTGTTTTTTATTAATATAGTGATATAAGAGGTGCTCAAATTGCTTTTGCTGAAAAGCACTGACTCCTTACTTGGAGCTTCTAAAAACAGAAGCTTGGCATTCCTGCCTCCATTTTGTATCCATTTTTGCTCTAAGCCATTCTCTTTGCAGTCACTTTGCATCTCCTTGGATTCCAGAAAGGACAGAACTGATAACATCTTTATGAAAAGACTGAAATTCCCATAAGGAATAGTGGAGACTTGCAGGACAGACCACACATCCAAATGAGGACAATTACCTATAATGTTGAGGCTGCACCCAGGAGTGGAATAATCATCTCATGGGAACCAGAGATCCTTTCAAGTGATGACAGCAAAATCTTCTCCAGACCCCTGTGGGAGCCCCTGGACTGAGATAATGATCAACCAGAACACACCTGTGACTGGGACTGTTTAAATATGCATACCTTTGTCCCCTGCCCCCAGTTCTTTTATCTACTTAAACCTATAGCTCATGTCTGTACCCCAAAAATGGCTGAAGATGAGCTGAGTGCTTCCTCTGCCTCTTCCCACATGTCCTGAGCTGTGTAATAAACCTCCTTTCTCTGCTTTCACCATGCCTCTTTATTTGGCATTTAGGGGAGGGTAGCTGGATTTGGCATAGGGAATCTCAGGAGTTTGGGTCTCTGATCCAAAACTCTGGTTTCAGTGACAGCAGTCTTTTTTTTACCACTTCAGCCACTCACCCCAGCCCCATATAGCAGCTTTCTGTTGATTCATGTATATGTGGGTTTTTTTACCTTTCACTTCTGTAACTTGGCATCTTATGTATTTCTCATATATATATATGTATATATATATATATATATATATATATACATATATATATATACAAAATTGGGATGCAAGGCAGTCAACCACCAGCTACCCCTTAACCCACCTGTTTACATTTAATGCCTGAAACATCTGAATTACCACCTCAGCAATTGTTTTTCCTACATGTCACTTTTTCTTTGTTCATTTCTTTCTTTTTTGTGATTCTATTTTTGGCCCATTAGCTTTATAGTAACATAATCTCTAAAAATATTCTAGTGTGCTTATCCTAAATAGTACAAAATACACCACTGAACATTCAAGTTTAATATAAAATGACTTAACCTTCTATCAGAAATAAGGCTCTTAAACACTTTTACTCCATTTATCCTCCTCCCCTATATGCTATTGCTTCCATGTGCATCCTCTGGTTTTGAAAACCCTTAAGACATTAGTTTTAAAAATCACTATCCATTTAATTCACATATTTATCTTTATCATCATTCTTTCTTGCATCTCTAAGGTTCTATTTGATAGCATTTTTCTCTCAGCTTAAAGACAATTTTCTTTTATTTATTTGTGAGACTGAGGTTGGAACTTGGCTTCACACTTGCAAAGCAGATGCTCTACTGGTTGGGCCATACCTTCAAGAAAAATTTCTTGTGTGGGGGGCTTGTTAGGGAAGAAATACTTTTGTATGAAATTTTCTGTATTTTGTCAAATGTACCCTTATTTTACAACTTTGGGTTGTCAGTTATATTTCATCACTCTGAAGAGGCCATCCATCTCTACTGAGAAGTCAGTCATCACATTTTGTTCTTTGGGAGGTAATACACCTTAGTTCTTTTACCACTCCAGATTTTTATTTAGTTTCTTAGTAATACTTGCATAGTGATGATTTTGCTTTAGGTTTATGTGGTCTTTGAAATTTGTAGCTTGATGATTTTCCAAATTTTCAGAAAATTCCTAAGAATTAACTACAAATATTCCCTACTTCTGGGATCCAGTTGCTTAACTGTTCTGTTATGTTGTTTTCTGGTTCTTTCCTATCCCTATCTATGTATGCACCATTCTGAATCTTTTTCTTCTAAGAAAACTTAGTTTATAATTTCTCTTCATCTGGTGTTAAACTCACTTGACTTCAATTTAGCTATTACATCATTTTAAGAATTTCCACTTCATTTTTAAATTACCAGTTCTCTGCTGAAATTTTTTCTTCCTTCCTCTCTCCTGCTCATTCTCTGTCTCCCTCTCTCTCTTCTAGCATGTGACTTTTAAAGCCTCATGTGTTGCTCCAGAACTGGGTAGACTTACTTACCACATCTTAAACAGTGTCAAACCAATCCAGATTACTTAAAAAAAATGGACAAGGAATATAGTCTGTGAAAACAGATTCATCCTCAAGAGGAAGAGAAAGCTGATCTGATCAGGTCCATTGTTTTCCTTCCCTGCCACTGCCCTTAGGATCACTCTTTTTTTGTGTTAAATTCTGTTTGGAGATTCTCATGCAGGTAACTTAAGCATCTGCTTAGATCCACATAAGTGCAGAACTATGGCTACAAATTCCCAGAGAAATTTTAAAACCCATTTTTCCCCACCCTGCCAGAACCTACGCCAATTCTTCACACAGTCTGCCTTTATAATAGAGCAGATTTTTCTAATCTGTTTCTTTACCTCTTTAAGGTACCATGTAGGGAGACTATGCAGGATCTTAAGTACCATGCTATTAGAATGTGTGATGGGAAATCACTAAAAATGTATTAAGCAAGGGAATGAAGATGATTGGTTTGATAAAACACTTACTGGGGTTAACAAAGACAAATCCCTCAATCACATCACTTAAGCAGCTTACATCCCAACAGAGCAATGTTTAAGTGGGAGTATTTTTCTTCTAAGAAATATTTGCCAATGTCTAGAGATTTTTGGTTGCCACAACTAGAAAGGATGCTGTGGGCATCTTCTGAGTACAGGTCAATGATGTTGCAAAACATCCTAAAAAGTACAAAACAGCCCCCTATAAGAATTATCCTGCAAAAAATATAGCTATGGAGTAATAAAAAAAAAGCACAATACCTATCAGTCTGCATGAGGCACAGGAAAGCATGAGAGTGGAGAGTGGAATTCATGAACCACCACAATGGGTAAATGAAGTTTAAAACTCAGTTGGAAATATGATTTGGGGAGTTAAAATCAGAAAGTAAGAAGTATATCCTGTACACAATGGGGAACTACAAATAATTTGGTATAACTAAATCTTAGGGGCAGACTAGGCAGAGAGAGAGCAATGGAGCAAGATAAAGTTAAAAAAAGAAGTCGAGACAGGTACCAGTGGCTCACACCTGTGATCCTAGTTACTCAGGTGGCAGAGATCAGGATCGCAGTTCGAACCCAGCCTGGGCAAATAGCTCAAGGATCCTATCTCAAAAAACCCATCTCTCTCCCTCTCTTTCTTTCTCTCTCTCTCTCTCTCTCTCTCTCTCTCACACACACACACACACACACACACACACACACACACAAGGGCTGATGTAGTGGCTCAAGTGTAGACCCTGAGTTCAAACCCCAATAGCATAAATAAATAAATAAATATAAATTTAAAAAGTCAAGCCAGATCACAAAAGAATAAACCAGATGAGAAATTTGGACTTTACCTTGAAATTAAGAGGGTGGAGAAGACTGATATTAAAGGTTAATGATGAAAAACAAGAAATTTATTAAAACTAAGATTATTCTGGCAACATTATGAAGAATGGTTTGACAACAAAATAAGGTAAAGACCAATTAGTAAACCACTAAAATAATCAAGGTCACAAAAGACTAGAAACAAAATCAAAGCACTAAGAACCAATATAGAAGGATGGACTGGTACTTTTTTTCAATAATTGAACACGAAGGGAGAAAATTAAATCTAATTACAGTTTTTTCAGCACCACTCACAGTGACAAGACTACAGGAGGAAACGGAAAAAAGATAATGAAAGCTAATGTCATCTCATTTATATCTCTAATAGTAATCTTGCCTATTGTTTATATACTTACATATAGACAAGATTAAGAGTATGTAACAGCACTATCTGTATTCTTATGCTTAGACCTCTGCTTATCATCCTCCAAACAAGAAAAAAATATTTTTAAGATCTTTTTCTTCTATTTGTAGATTCCATCTTTATCTTCCAGATATTTCCTGTTATATTATTTTCACTAAAATAAAGCAAAATGCCTTCATTTTATTATTTAAGCATTTGTTTAATGTTTTAAAATTCAAGGCACTTTAAAATTTTAACATAAAAGATTAATAAATGTAACTTTTACTTCTCTAACATAACTTCATAATAGCAAAGTGGAAAAGTGGTAAAAAATCTCCCTTTAAGACAATCAGCACTTACAACAAAATTAAAGGAAGGCTTATCTGTACAATTAATCCAATTAATTCAGAAAGCAGACAATTATACCTAAAGACATGAATGCCTTATTTTAATCCAATAAATGAAGTACTTAATAATGAAGCTTTCAACATGCCATTTAAAATACACTGTTCTTAGAAACAAGGCTTTTAAATCACTCAACATATCTGTGAAACAGTATCTAGTTAACAAGATTTACCTTAAATATGCCAGAAAATATTTACAATGAATAAAATAAAAACCAGCAAAGAAATTTGCATCTGAAAGTCTGATTCTATCCACTGGATTTTAATATTTTTCCTAAGAATGATGATATAAACAAATCTTTTTGGGTACACAACATATTAGAAGTAAAATTACATGTTTATGATTATTAGCTTTCAATAATATGACTCCTCAAGGAACATCACTGTAATACTTTAGAACTCATCTTATATATGAAATGACAGGCTGAAAACAAATTTCTCAACAAGAGTCAGTCACCAAATTCCTTTAACAATTGCAAAAACCCAAATTCAATCTCTAGCACTAAAGAAAGAAAAAGCCTATACATAAAACAAAATGATAGAACATTTTTAATTAAATTGCAATAACCTATGAAACTTTTTCTTTTTACAGAGTTTAATAAATAAATTTGTGATCAAACTTAATTCTAAATATTTCCTTATTGTTTTGAATTGTTACCTAATACTATTTTGGTAAATTATTTATTCAACCGCTTCTTTAGGTCCTCAAGGTGCTCCATGCTAATATCTTCTAATGCAAGTACCATTGCTTTACCCAAGGAAGGATTAAATGAGATAGTCATTAGACAGCACAAATCTATTAGATCTCTCTGACATTTCTGCAAACCTTCTAGGAATTTTTGGTATGCAACAGGATCCTTTTTTAACTTTTTCATTTCTGGTACTGAAAACCCTATCAAACTAGTAAGTATTTCATCTACAAAATCTACATCGAGATACGCAGTACCATCAGAAACCTTTGCAGTTACACTCCAAATGCCACCAGAACTTGAGAGCTTTCCAGTTAAAGTTACAATAAATGCTTTGACTTTCACTGTTGTAACTTCCTTTGGTTTACTGGCCATTAGAACAGACAAATAGATAAAAGGTGGAGAATATAAATCCATACCAATAGGAAGATCAGTACTAGTCTCCAAAGATCTTGAAGAATAATCTGATAAATGGTGACCATCTTCATCAGAAATTTGTGAACTCTTTTTTGGTACACAGTTGACCAACTCTCTATTTAATGTTTTATTACTAAAGAAATTTTCTTCTGAACTGCTAATGGTTTGTTTTATTTTATTAACTATCTCTGGCTGCTTTTCTTTATTTGTAAAATCGTGGGCTAATGGTGTATTATGATGACATGAAAAAACATTACTGTTTTGGTCTCTAGCAGCTGGACAATCAAAAGACTTCTCTTCAGAAGTCATTTGTTCAAACAACTTTTTTTCATTCCAATTCTTGTTTCCTTGTTTGTAAATTAAAAAAACATCATTGGGAGTATTAGGTTTGTGTGTAAATCTCTCCATACATTTATCTATATTTTTATTCAAAGTCAGTGGCTGCAACTCTTCAGTTTCCATCTGTTCTCTCTGGACAGTTTCCTCTAAAAGCAAGGCCTCCTCCAATGAAAAGTCATCTAATTCCCCATCACTGAAATGCATAGATTGGTTTGGTGTTTTCTCCTTTAGCTGTGGAGAAGTAACAAATCCTGGTTCAAAACTCGACTGCCTTGTGGGAATAGTATTTGAGGCACTGTCTATGTCGAAACATCTTTCCAGGAAAGTGTCATTATTTGTGGCAAGCTCATCATTTTCATCAAGACTTGCCAAGAGTTCTTCATCAGAAGGTCCTAAGACAGGATCTAGACTGTCTGTAACTCTGGGGATGTTCTGGTCAGAATTATTTGGTATAACTGAAACTACAGGATCAGGTTCCCCAATTAATCTTGCAAGTACTTTTTCCTGGGCATATTCTTCTAAAAGAGCATCGACTTCACCTCCTAACACCTTCACATTTTCTGGTTTCAGTAATAGAACACCAAGACGGAAAGAAATGTTTCCATAAATCAAAATTTTTGTACCTGGAGGAAGATCACTATGAAGAACTTGAATAGACTGATATTCCATTGCTTGTATTTGTACAATTCCATCAGTGAGCTGCAGCATCAACATTCGTGAAGACTTTGCTTCCCAAGGTTTTTGTATAACTTGTGTTTCAGCGGTAACTAGATCATTCGATGTATTCTTTCCTCTCAACGTCTGTATCTGGGAATACGCAGGTTGACTTACATCAACCAAAGAATTAATCTGTAGGGCATAAAATCCATTCAACTCTCCTTTTGGAATTTCTAAAATGCTATCAGGTAAAAGAGGATGTTCCAAATCTCTCAAATCAGTAAGTAGCCATTGCTCAAACACTTGTTTATTCATTTGTGCCTGACTCAAAGTAACATTATTATTTTCTTCTTGGATCCAGTTGATACAAGCTTCCAGCCACATTAGAGGTACTTTAACATGCCATGTGGCTGAAAGCCAGGTTTCAACTCTTGATGCAATAGCAGTTACACTCATTTCTTTTACATAAAAGAAATATGCATCTATCACCTGAAAATAAAAAAATTAAAATAATTCAGTATGTTTAAATACGGCTTTTATAATTATTTATAATGAGCAAATAGGCAAAACCACCAAGTCCTTTAGATTTTTCTCTCTCCAGCATCTTAAAAATCTCTGACTTTCTACCTGTCCAAAATTCAAAAATTCTAATTATCTGACAGTATATAGGAAAAGCAAAATTTTTAAGACAGATATACCAGGTCTCAAAGCTGGCTGTCAAGTTAAATTCTCTCAGATTTTGCATTTGTAAAATGAAAATGTAAATACTACTATTTATATAACAAGATTTTTGTAAGAATTACATGAGTATTTACAGAGCATGTCAGAAGTATGAAAGAAAATATAATACTATATTAAAATAACAAGATTAGTCATTTACAATTCAGTTAGTAAACAATGTCATTAAAGTTCTTTTTACATCTATACTGAACTCTAATTACAACTTAACTATATTAAAAGTTATATCATTATGGTCATCTAGTATTTGAATTTTAACATGTAAGAGTAGACTCTCAACTGATATAAAGCAATCGTATTTGTTTGGTAAATATTCTCAACAGTCCTGCCAAGCAAATACACTTACTTCTGATTTTTCTTTTTTGGGTGGTAATAGAATTTGAACTCAGGACCTCATGTTTGCTAGGCAGACTCCCTACCACTTAAGCCACTCTACCAGCCCTTTTTTGTGTTGGATATTTTCAGGATAGGGTCTCTTGAACCATTTGCCTGGGACTGGCCTCAAACCACAATCCTCCTGATCTCTGCATCCTGAGCAGCCAGGATTATAGGCATGAGTGCTCAGCACCCAGCTTCTGATTTTTCTCAGTATGATAAAGCAGTAGCAAAACATTAAATACGAATCAATCACATATTCACAAAAATTTAATTTGTCCTTCTACAGATGAAGATATTTAAGAGGTAGAATTGATTTAAGTTTTAATATGTCCATAAGAAAACTTACCTCTTGGCACAACAGCACAGGATTTGATGACAGGATTCAGAATTGGTTGTTCAATGGAGTACTCAAAACCTCTGCTGCTCAGAAATGTCCAGGAGAGGTAAGATAAGAAGCAGGGTTATAAAATGAAGCTATAGAATCACTAGCCCATTTTCATGAGTACAAGAGTTTGATGGTATGGCTCAGGAGGTTCCTGCTATCAGTCACGGTAGAGCTAATACAGAATAAAAAACATGAGGTTTAGAGTGAGATGAACAGAGACAAGTACCTGAGAAAGTTGCTCTAAATCTATTTCCTTATTTCTGCTTCATAGGGCTACTATGAAAATTTAAGATGACCCTGGTGCCAGACTATCATTCACTTACAAACCTGTGACCTTAAAAAGTTAATCAACTGTACTGGGCAATTGTGGCTACCACCTGTAATCCTAGCTACTTAGGAGGCTGAGATCAGGAGGATCATGATTCAAGGCCAGCCCAGGCTAATAGTTCTCGAAACCCCATCTCCAAAATAACCAGAGTAAAATGGACTAGATGTGGCTCAAGCGGTATAGCACCTGCTTTGCAAGCGTAAAGAAAGCCCTGAGTTCAAACTCCAGTCCCATCAAAAAGAAAAAGTTAATCAACTACAAGGTATCCTTACTTATCCCATTTGTAAAATAAGATGAATAGCATTTCCTCATAGGCTTGTTATGCAGAATAAACTAACATGGAAAAAGCAACACCTAGTACATGGTAAGAACTCTGTAAACTATACTATTACTTACAGTTGGCAAAAAGCAGTCACTCAAAAACTATGGTTATTGCTATTTTGGAATGAATGACCAACTCCTACATTGAATAAAATCCTAGAATGGCCTGAAATTAGTAAATGGGATTTTGTTGTTGTTCTTGTTAAACTTTTAAATAAGAAAATAATACACCTATCTGAAATTTTAGGAACTTGAAGCCTGAAACTTGTAATACAGCTCACCTTAAGCCATATTGTACCGACAAGACTATTTTACATTGCATCCCAAAAAAATGTTGAAAAGAACTGTAGCACACGCCTAAGAAATGTAAGGAAAGTAAACTTCAGTTTATTACTGAACTTAAAGCTGCCAGGTGCCATATTTTCATATTTTTCAGTGACATGGACTCCTTATCACTGCCTCTAAACTATTCTTTTTTCAGTTCTATATTTCTGTTCTAACACACATTAATTTCTATGTAAGTGCTTGCTATCATTAATATATTTTTTTTAAACAGCCCATGAAAGATGTAGAAACATATAGCTCTCAGGAACCTACAAACATTGAGTACATTATTAATTTAATGAATGGTTAAAATTTAAAGGAGATAGGGAGGGGCAGGTGCCGGTGGCTCACACCTGTAATCCTGGCTACTCAGGAGGCAGAGATCAGGAGGATTGCAGTTCAAAGCCTACCAGGGCAAATAGTTAGTGAGACCCTATCCCAAAAATACCCATCAAAAAAAAGGCTGGTGGAGTGGTTCAAGGTGAAGGCCCTGAGTTCAAGCCCCAGTACCACAAAAAAATACATAAATAAATAAAGGAGATGGGGAAGTGAAGGTCATTATAATTACAGAATTAGTAAATCTTTATATTGAAGAAAGTTAAGTTATATGTACTTTAGTTCTAATGATATCAATTTAAAAGTTCAAAGACAGGGAAGATTTTCAGGCCAGCATTTTATAAAACAACTGTTGTAGTAGAGGGTATGCTCTAACATAACAACAGAGGAATAAAACAAGAAAGAAAAACACATGATATTTTGGCTCTTACACAAAAGACAGGCATACAGCCAGAGGGCCTCGGGAAAGATTATTTTTTAAGGATAAAAAATTGTGTAAGGCCTCTAGGTAGCAGTGACTCACACCTGTAATTCTAGCTACTTGGGAGACTGAGATGTATAGGATCTCGAATGGAGGCCCCCTAGGCAAATGGTTCTCAAAACTCCACTTCCACAATAACCAGAGCAAAATGGACTGGAGGCAAGGCTCAAGCTCAGTGCTTTGCAAGCATGAAGCTGAGTTCAAACCCCAGTCCCCAGGCCCCCCACCAAAAAAAAAAACTGTTAATACCACAATTTTCAGGATTTCACATAATTCTTTTTTTTACTTTACACCCATGCTTCTCAATGTAAAAAGGAGATGTAAAGAACAAGAGGAGTGAGAGACTAACAATAAACATACAGAATACTAAGAGGAAAAGAAAAAACAAGATAACTCAGAGAAAAATCAAAAGTTGTACTGGATAGACAAAAGTACTACTATTTGTATACTATATGACTTGGCTGCTAATATCATATACATAGATATACTAATACACACCCTAAATACTAATCTGATAAAAATTTTAACTATACAGTGAGCTGGAAAAATGTGTGAGAATGGAGATGAGGTATAGTAAGACAGGTGGAGACAGAGCTAAATCCTCATTTCCATTGTAAAAATCAACAGATAAAATGCCTACAACTGAAAAATCAAGAAGTGGCAAAGTAGCTCTTTGCATGCTTTCAGAGCTATGAAAGTAAATTAAAAAAGAATCAGCTATAGATGTTAAAATTGCTTCTGAGGGAGGGAAATAAAAGAGAAGGATGAAGGACTAGGGGCATGGCTCAAGTGGTAGAACACCTGCTTAGCAAGCAAAGGGACCTGAGTTCCAAACCCCAGTTCTGCCAAAAAAAGGAAAAAGAAGGGAAGGCAAGGGATTGCTATATATTATATCCCTCTCCCCTTCCCCACCTTTCGTTTTGTTGGTTTTTTTTTTGAGACAGGATCTTCTTATGTAGCCCAGGCTACATCAAACCTCTTGAGTGCTGGGATTACAGGGGTACATCACCACATTCAGCTGTGGGATTGTCACTTTCAAAACAACTCTTTAAAGTTTGATATATGTATGATTCATTTCTTCAGTCCTCAATGTTCCAATGATTTCTTTGCACTGATGTTTCACTTTTGGGATTTTTCTTAACTTTGGGAGAAGTTTCCTTAACTTTATCTTCCGTTTGTTCTGTTTTTTTCATTACTACTACTGCTACTAGCAATGAACGAAATAGCACAGGACATGTATGTTTAAAACGAAAAGGAATTAAAAGAAGAAAACTTAAAGGAATGAAAGACTAAATATTACCATTCTAGATCAGGAACAAAGCAAGATGTGACTGTAGATACCTAAACATTGTACTAGAAGCTCTTGCTAGTCTTAACATGGATTAAAAGGGAGAAAATAGCATAAAGACATATAAACCAATGGAACAGAATAGAAAGTCTAGAAAGGAAAAAAAAAAGTACAGAAAGAAACACTCATTATCTGATCAATTGATCTTTGAAAATGATCTTCCACAATGGAAAAAAGATAGTCTCTCCAGCAAACGGTGCTGAGAAAACTGAATATTTACATGCAAAGAGTAAAGACAGACCTATCTTATATAATGTACACAACTTATGCTTTGTGAAACAGTCTGTTAAAAAGTAAGACACACACACACATACAGCAAGACACAGACTAGGAGAAACATACAATTGAACAGGCTTCTAACCATATAAAGAATTTTTAAAATTTAGTAAGAAAACAAATTTTAAAATGAGCAAAAGAACAGATAATTCACAAAAAAATAAACCAACATAAACACATGAAATAATGCTGAGTATTATTCAACACCAGGGAAATGTTAAAACTAAAACATAACTGACAATACCAACTACTAGAATTCTCGTCACTGCTGCAAAATGGCACAGTCATTTTGGAAAACAGTTCTGCATGTGAATACTTTTTATGCTCATTAAAAACTTGAATGTCAGTTGTGCACCAGTGGCTCATGCCTGTTCCATACTACTTAGGAATCTGAGATCAGGAGTATCATGGTTCAAGGCCAACCCAGGAAAGCAGTTCACGAGATCTAATCTCCAAAATAACCAGAGCAAAATCAGACTGGAAGTGTGGCTCAAGTGGCAGAGCACCTGCTTTGCAAGTGGGAAGTCCTGAGTTCAAACTTCAGCCCCACAAAAAAAAAAAAACCTGAATGTTAGCTGTTAGCTGGATAAGGTGGTTCAAACCGTTAATCCTGGCTATTCAAAAGGAATGCAGTTTGAGGCCAGCCCAGGAAAAAAGTTACATGCAGTCATATAACACAAATGCTATCTTCTACCAGAATCTGTCAAAATACCAGGACATAATACTATTGAAATCTTCAGGAGGAATGAACCAGTAAGAAAGGAAGATTGGTATGAACTGAAAAGGTCAAGGCTGGACAAAAAATGAACAAGGATGAATTTCCGAGATACTAATTCTATATCCCAGCAGGTAGAGATATATATACACAGAACTGAAGATAAGGGTTTGATAAAAATAAATTATTATTTGTAAGATTTTAATTTTTTTCAGAATACTTTTTATATGTGTAGCATTATCTAAATCCCAAAATTATAATCTGTAATAGAAACAGTATTATCTATCCGAGAGATGATGCATTGAGGCATACAGGTCATACCAAACATCCTACCCAAACCTAAAATATAAACCCTGCTAATTTCTATTCCTATACCATTTTCTAGACCCTGTTAAGTGCAAAGAGCAAGTACAGCTAGTCCATCCTTTGCATATAAAACCCACTTACATATAAAATTTAAATGACCATTCTGTTAGTGAAATGAAGACTTTTGTCAGATTTCATATAAAAGTTTACCTTGTCATTCTAAATTATTTCATCTACACAGTCAACTAAAATGTAAAAAAAATCATCTACTACTTTTATCTTTGTGATAGTTTCAAAATAGCAGTATTATGGTTAAGTATTACTTTTCTTTTGCTATACCTCCAAAATACCACATAAAATAATTTTTAAGTTTTCAAAATACTACAAACTTCTTATTTAAGGCTTAATTTAAATTAAACTGTGTCAGTTTAATTTTTTTTTTAATTTATTTTATGCACTCCAAGAATGCACTACTATTCCAGTATGTGCTTCGGGACACAGCAAGTGACAACTCCTTTCAGCTGACAATTGGAACAAATTCTAAGAAACACTGCTCATTGAACCATAACAACTAAATTGTTCCATTAATGTTTGCCAATCCTAATTAATAATTTTCCAAGTACTATCCTTCAGAATTTGAACCTCAACTTCTGGAGCTAACTGACATACTATAATTTTACAGTAATGTTATTATAACTAGGCAAAGAAAAAAAAATTCCAGTAACTAAAACTTTAAAAGGTAATCAAGACATTTGTAAAACACAAAACATTGTACAAGCATTCT
Organism: Castor canadensis; assembly: GCF_047511655.1. NCBI lineage: Eukaryota > Metazoa > Chordata > Mammalia > Rodentia > Castoridae > Castor > Castor canadensis. The sequence goes on from NC_133398.1 coordinate 91,940,668, forward strand.
AATAGTTATTCTCAAATATTCTGTCAAAAATTCAAGAACTTTGTGGAAAAAACTGACTGCTAAATGCAAACCTGTTACACAGTTCATTTATCAGGAAAGTAAGCAAAACAGGTGATATGATTGACCAGGAATGCATATATAGTTCCTACAACTGCATGTCATATCCAATTATAATAAAAAAATTATAAGTAATAGAACTTTTCCCTACAGGTTATAAAGAAAATCTTTAATTTTAATTAAATAAGAAAAGTGTCATATAGTATCTACATTATGAGTTTCAATAACTGAGAACCTTAGTAATTCAGCAAATTGTATTACTTACATCTAGTCCTTCAGAGAATTCTTAAGATTTTTGTCCCTCTTCTTAAGAACCAATAGTCATAGCAGGCAAAAGCAGCTCAGGAGAAGTTAGCTAGGGCAGACAATTTCCCACTTGCTGATATGCAAAGAACAGCCTCTTATCCTCAAGAACTTCACTCCACTATGCAAGAAAAGAAAAATAACTTTGGAAAAGATGTTTTTTAAATTGTACATTGAGATATGTTCATACTATGATATACCTCTTTTACTTTCCAAAATTAATGTTAAGAAAACAATCAGAAATAAGGACAAGGGGTTGGGGATATATCTCAGAGGTAGAGTGAATGTTCACTAATAAGACTGGGTTCAATCCCCAGCAGCTAAAAAAAAAAGAAAAAGAAAGCTGTAACAAACATTTATGTGCCAGTGTTCATCACTATGTTTTTATATTGTGGAAAAAGTAATTCCAAATGTTTAACAATAGAAAAAAAATACACTGTATTGTATCCCTGAAATGGAATCTTGGAAGAAACATTTTTTAATGACTATTTAATAACACAGAAATATGTTCACATTTTGTTAAGGAAAAGGCCACATATCCCCACTATTTTATAGTCAGGAGAAAAATTTGATTAGCATTTTGTGCCTGATAAACCTGGCTGACCACACTAATCTACATTCTAGATCTTGATTACCAAGCATTCAACAGAAGAACAGAGCAGAAAAATTCTATCACTCATCAAAAAGGCTTACATATATTTGACTTATCAGTTTTCAATTAGCTTCACATATCCATTTTTTAACACATATTTTTTATGTGGCATTCAACTAATAGCTGAGATTTAAAAGCACTAACAAATATTTATGTCCATCCCATGCTTCCATTATTTTCATCTAAAAAGAAGTCTGGTGGGGAGAAATGACCCAAGTCTTGTATGCACATATGAATAATAAAATTAAAAAATAAATAAATAAAATAAAAAGAAGTCTGTTTGAATTTGTTGGGGATGATTTCAAAAGGTAGTTTCAGAATTTTGAGAAGGTACTCTAAATATTAGGGAAAGAAAAATTTATGTACATGGACTGAAATAAAAAAGAAATAAGCAGAGTTGTTTGTGGATCCTCCATAACCTAGTATGAAGGAAAAAAAAAAAAACAGAGAATAGGTTTAGGGGTCTGAAACCCAATTCTGTTATGTGACCTTGCACATGTTCCTTACCTCTCAGTCTTACTTTCCGTTCATAAAACAAAGATAACCACAAGTTACTAGAAGTACTATAACAAGCATTAAATTGCCAACATGAGGTCTGGAACATAGTGGAGAACTCAGGAAATGGCAGCTGTAAATAATATTCCAGCTGGCTAATGTACAATCTCAATTACATTAGCCTACCTAAAGTAAATGCACAGCTAAATAATATTGGCTTTAAATTCATTGAAGATCTGAAATGATCATTAATTTGTATCAATTAATTACACCAGGGAGGAGCTACTGAATAAATCAAATTGTCAAGCCCTTCGATGAGCGCAGGTTGTCGTTTTGTGGTCCTGGGGATTAAACCTAAGGCCTGGGGCCTAGGTATCCAACACTGAGCTACTTATCAGACCCTGAGAACAAGTTGCAATATTGTTGAACTGAAAACTCCCAGTTTTAAGAAGAGAATGAAAGGATGGGTAAAAGACTTTCCCGTCATTGAAAGAGAAAAAGTAAAAGCAAAAAATGAGATAGGAAGAAAACAAAGTAGGTGGGGAACGACCCAAACAACCCTCCCACACAAAAGCATCTGGAGAACATAACAGCTTTTACCAGTGGTCCAGTCAAGACAGTTCCTATATAGAGCTGCTTCCTTTGGATTCCGTCTCATCACTGTTGATCAAGGCAGAAAATGATGGCTACAATAGAAATACTAACTTCAATAAGGGATCATTATTACAGTACGTTGTATGTACACATTAGTGAAATGTCCCAGATTTTCAATCAGACACTTAAATGTTGCCAATCCTGATAGATTAAAGCTCTATAATCCCAAATTTTCCCAGCCCCTACATACACTCATCAATTCTTGAATCCTTAATAGAAAGCTGAGCTTTGTTAACTTAGAACCAAAATGTTACGTTTTACCTCCTCAACAAGACTAAACATTCTTCATGGGACATTTAAAAATTACAGACATTAACTTTTATAATCTCCACAATCCCGGGTAATAAATATTAACAACAACCTATCCGCCCAGGATGTAAATACTAGTACTTCTCCAAGTCCTCAGTCCCCCTAACAAGTTTTCTTCCTTATCACTCAAGTAAACTAGGATGGAGTGTTTAATCATGACACAGCTATTTTAAAAGGATGGCGGCATCTCTATTCTGTACATTATTCAACAAGGAAACTGTTAGGACGGGAGTGAATCAGCACAATGCAACTCTACTACAGGTATTTGCGTGTTCATTTCTGGTCATGGTGAATTTAGCCTTTGGCGGACTGCCCCATCTTTCTGCTCCGACACGAATTTGCGATTGCGGCTGGAAGGCTGAATCCGGACGTAGTAAGCGGGTACCAGCAGGGCTGGCGACTTCCCGGAATGTCGCCCAGTCGGCGCGACCTTACGCGCCGTAACAAAGGCGCGGGGCCTTAGAACTAAGTGACCACACACCGGGCGGTGTGGACGGCACCGTTAATCCGGAGCTGGTATGAGTGCGAGGGTCTGAGTGAAAGGCAGGCGGATGCCTTCAACGTATTTTGCGATTTGCATCTTAGGGGTAAACACAAAAAGTTTTTTTTCAGAATAAACTACACAATACTCGCATCGCGAGGCACATTAACCAAACGTAAAAAGACTGGAAGGTCTCGCTAGGACGGAGCAATGTAAAAACGCCCGGCTCTGCGGGACTCTGGGGCTCACCCGCGCGTCCCGGGATCCCACCCCAGCGGCCGGCCGAGCCCCGGGCCCACCGGCCAGCATGGACCGTTACACAGCGCATTTCAGGCGGACGCCGACCGGCCACTCACTGTCGGCCGCACAGATTGTCCCTGAGGCCCAGCAGCTGCGGGAGGGGACATGGTTGTTGAGAAAGAAGGGAGGGAGACGCGAGTGTGAACTGTGAAACCGGGAGCATAAATCTGGGCCCAGCACCGACCTGGGCGTTCCGCCTTCCTCGCACAACAGAGATCCATGGGCCGCGCAACTGTGAGAGCAGAAATCGGGAGGACACCTAATCTGCTTTTGCTTCTTCACGCCCGAATTGCCGCGCGCTGGCGCCCCTCCTCCAACCGCAGATTCCCTCAGGGTTGGAAAACGCCCCTTCACCGCCCCCTCCCTACGCGAGTGAACCCGACAGTCTTCGGATCTCGCGAGACGTTTTCCCCTTCTCCCCCTCCCCCCAACTAGTGAGTGCGCGAACGGGAGAGGAGGCGGGCGCTCCAGTCGACAGCATTGCGGACGCCATTATCCTCTGTTACTCTGCGGCACCGACTTCGACATTTTGCTTGCATCTCACTTGTTTGCGGCTTATAGGTAATTGGAGTTACTGGGGCTTGGTTATTCTGGATTCGGGAAGGGAATCAGTCCCTGAAAGACTGAGTTGGCTTTTTCTTATCCGGGTTTTCTCCGGCCCGTGGCTTTACAGCCCGAAGGGAGTCGCCGGCGGGAGGCGGGGTTCCTGGAGCCTCGGTCGTCTTGATTGACGCGACCTTGGGCCAATCGCTTTGCTTTCGCACCACCAACGAAGCCTGGGCAGCCAATCGAGCGCGACCGCGGAGTAGGAGGCCGCGAGAAGGCGGGGGAGGGGAGTGTTCTCGTTCTCTGTGTCTGGCTGTGACCGTTTGAGGCGGCGCGGCTGGTAAAGAACGGCGGACTTGCGGGGTGAGGAGCAATACTAGACGAACGGCGCGTGGGTACGAGAGTCGGGGCGCAGATTTTCCGCTTGAGGGGGGCCGTTCTAGGGGCTCTTTAGTGGTTGGCCGCTTCTTGGAGGGGGAACGTTGCCCGGCGTCCCCTCCCCCACCTCCGCCATTTCCCTGAGCGTGTATCTGCAGTCGGCGTTGTGGTACTAAACTTCGAGTAATCGTGAGGCATGTGTCTAGGATGAACTGTAGTTGTGCGACACGGAGAGTAGGCCTTACTGTAGGAAGAAAGCGCCGGCAGGCGGGACCGTGAACCGGAGAATGCCGCGGGGGCGCCACCTCCGCTCTTTGTGTGCTACCCGCAGAGCTTGGGCCTCCTGGCCGGGGTCTGAGCGGGAGCGGGAGGGATGGAACGGCCGGGGCTTCCGCGGTGGTAGCTTTGTCTCCGGCCGCGGGGGGTGCGGGGGATGAGATTTCGGGACCGCGTGGTGGGTGGGGGAGGGGTCCGCGCTCGGCTCCGCCTAGTAGCACGTAGTCGCCATTACGCGGGCCGCCATTTCCTGCCGGATCCGGGTGAGGAGGGGTGCGGCGCCTTGGTTCGCTCGCCTTCCAACTGTTGGGGTTCGGGTGTTGTCTGTTCCTTGGGGAGGTGCGGAGAGGAGGGCACGGCGGGTTTTTGCTGGACGAATTTCGGGGTCTGAGGAGTGGGGACTGACCACAGGAACGGAAGGGTGACCCGCGAGCAGCGACGTTATCTTTACGGATAAAACCTGCAGTCTTGGCTCAAATTATTCCTGAACCTTCCAGCACACCTCAGAAACAGTTTTGGACCGGAAAGATGTCGTTTCGGTGGTTAGGGGAGAGAGGCGACGGACGTTTTGGAAGACTGGGAGGCATAAGTGTTGGCCTAACGTTAGGTCTTCGCGGTCCAGCTGCCCGTTTAGCAGTGCTCCATGTCCTCGCTCTCAGCTCTGTCACTGAGCGGCTTTCGTGTTGGAGGTATAATTGTTGGTTATATGCTTTTTAGCCTCATTTAAAATACTCCGCTAGCAACGGTATTGGGTTTCAAGGGCTCCATTACCTTTGTTGAATAATAGTTGTGGCAGTTTGAGTCTGCTCCTTAAGCAGGATTTTAGATTTAACCCTCCAGCAGATTGAACTAGTTGTATGTTTGACGTTTGCCGTTGGTTGTATTTGTAGACTTTGGAGATTTCAGAGCATAGCGTTTTGAGCCATCAGTTTAAAAAAAAAGGATTAGGACTTAAAAGTTTTATGAAGAATGAGGTGCAGTGTCTCTTCATAGATTTGTGCTTTGTACTTCGTGGACAAAATTAGGTTCTTTTCAGGCTTTAACAGTAATGAGTCATAGTGAGGCGCAATCTGATGGCTAAATATTAGTGCTTTTTTTGTTTGTTTTTTCAAAAATCAGACTCCTTTGAATGTTGGTGATGGTTGTTAAGAACTGATTCGATGAAGAGTCAACTTTTCAGAAATGGTTAATCGGTGTTGTGTCAAGAAATTAGTGTTCAGTAATAAGAATAATAAAAGCAAAACTGATTAATGACTTTAATAGGCTACTAAAGCACTAGGGTGTCAGTTCTCGGTCCTGTTCAGAACAGTGCAGTTCTGCTCAACAAGGACATATAATAACTGGTACGTTCTAGAAGCAGTATTGTTTTTAATTGAAAGCATTTAGCAAGATACACAGCTTGCTTCCCGATAAGCCAAATGAACTAGTTTCTTTTTCAACAGATCGGTGTCTCCATTTAATACAAGAAAATGGAAACTGAACAGCCAGAGGAAACCTTCCCCAACACTGAAACCAATGGTGAATTTGGTGAGAAAGCATTTTAATTAAAATAATTTTATATTTTTTCTTTAATTGATTTCGTTTTTACATTATGATTTGTGGTGTAATGCACTATCATTTACATAACTTAATTTCATAGTCCTAGATACTTGTCAGTATATCTTGGCTGTTTATGAACAAGAATTAACCATGTTGTGCATAGAGAACAGATAAAACAGTAGTCAATAAATTAAATTTTTTTCCTTCCATTTTGTGCTTTCTAATCTTTTGAAGCATTTGTTACAATATCTGGGGTTTAATAAAGTGTTAGTACAAAGGAGGGTGAAGAACAAGACTTCACAGTAGTGCCTTTAGCTGTTTTGAAACATTAATACATTACCAAAAAATCTATTGCAACTACAGATCAAAACTTTGATAAATTTGTACGTTAATTTCTAGGTAAACGCCCTGCAGAAGATATGGAAGAGGAACAAGCTTTCAAACGATCTAGAAACACTGATGAGATGGTTGAATTACGCATTCTGCTTCAGAGCAAGGTACAAACTTAATCTTGAAAATTTGAAAGTGAAAATTAAGCTCATTTAGCTCTCTGGGGAGTTTTTAGGACTTTGCAGACTGATGAATATAAAAAGTTTGTGTAGCTCTTCTTTGTTAACTTTTTTTTTTTTTTTTTACTTTCATGTGTAGTTCTTTCTAAACTGACTTGAAGATGTTGGTAATGGTGTTTTGCTAATCAAGGTGAAAGCCATTGCTACAATGAGCCACTACAGGGTCAAATTAGGAGTGTCTGAGGAATGATTCTTAAGCCATTAAATGCTAATTACATTGTGTGCTCCCTAGGAAACATTTCAATTAACATGTTTTCATAGGTACCTACTATTTAAATTTTTGACTTGTTTTACAAATGGGTATTGTGAAATTGATCTATATTTAAATATATGTACCCATAGTGTTAATGGCATTTTGAATATTCTACAGTAGTCTTTATTATTTAGTACTGAGCACATAGGAGATTTTGGTTAAAGTTAAAAGTACAGACACACTATTTTTTTTATATTTTCCAGAATGCTGGGGCAGTGATTGGAAAAGGAGGCAAGAATATTAAGGCTCTTCGTACAGACGTAAGTATTAATTTAAGCTACTAAACAAGCAGATTGTTTGTTTTTCTAGAAGTTTAAAGGTATCCATCATAAGACTCACCTAATGTAGTACAAACTATTTAATAATTTATTACATAGTTGATTTCAAGATTTGCTGTTCCTGTTTTAATAAAAGCCTGAGTTCAGTAAGGTAAGAGGTTTATATTAAACCTCTCCACTATCTAATAAGATTCTACCAAATGATTGCTTCAAGCAAAATAACATCTTAACTAGAAATAGTGACAAAATGTGAAAACCCTTAATCTCACCATTCCCCAAGCGTGTGAATCAATTACAGCATTACTGAAGACCATTGTAGGTAGCTGAATAAACCCAGAAATTACTTCCTTTCTTAAAAAAATTGTCCATCTGTTCTTTAACAGCTTACGTGGAGCAGAGAGGTTTTAATGTTGAGGTTGCATGGTTTAAATACGTATAAAGAATAGAGTAGGCACTTAATTGTACAATCAGGAAATCATTTGTCAATGCCTATGATTTGTTTGGGTCTTCATAATTTATAGTGGGTTGACTCTTGTGATTAGACACATTGAATGTTAGCAGTATCAGAGTGTGTCTATAGGACATGGCTACACCAGAATTTCTAAATTTTTTCTCATAGTGTACACATTTCTTGATGTTTTTCTTGCTAAAATTGAGGCAAATAACTTTGTGTTGAGTACTTATTTAACAGTATTTCATTTCTCTCTTGGTCGCAGATCTTTGTATGTTCTCTTGATAACTGTAAACTGAACTTAAAATTTTGTTTTAAAATTTATAAACCTACCTATTAAGGTCAATTAATGCATTTTAAACTTTAGGAAACCAAACCAATCTTTTATTACTGGGGGTTTTGGGGTGGGAATTTTTGTTTTGTCTTTTATGAATCTGTCTCCTCTTAATCCAGATGTTCTATAAATTATCTGGGTTATTTCCCCATTTTCCTCAAGTGAACTTTGAGTCATGACAGGTTTTGTGTCTACCCTCATGAGCCAGCCTGCTACTGAAACATCATTTGTTTTTTTTGGTTTTGGTTTTGGTTTTTTTTCTTTTTGTTTTTTTCTTTTTGGTTTTTTTCCTTTTTTTGTTTTGTTTTGGTTTTTTTTTTCTTTTTTTTTATTTTATTTTTGGTTTTGTTTTTAAAAAAAAAAAATAGAACCATCATTTAAGGTCCTTAAATGTTAAGCCACAGTCAGGTATAGAGAAGTCCATTAATGTGTTAGTCTTCAGAACAACTTAAGCTTGTTTCATTAATTGAGAGTATGAGTATAGTTTGTATTAAATTAAAATTTATTGCTTTTCCCCCTTTTCCCTCTCCTTGTTTTTTTGGCCATATATCTCCGTTGCCCATGTACTGGATCGACTTACCCCTGCGTTGCCCACCATGACGTTGGCCCATCCGCCCCTGAACGCCCATGTGAAAACCCTGGTTGGCTATGCCCAAAAATGTGCTCGTTGCCAAACGGGTACCATACTTGACAACTTCTGATTGAATGCCCATGCCCAATGCCAACATCCACGAACGCCAATGACCAATGCAGTACAATGCCAGTGTTTCAGTCCCAGACAGCAGTGGCCCCGAGCGGTATGTCCCAACAGTTTATGCCTCACTGCCTGATTAGAAAGAGAGAAATGTATTTTATTACCTGCCTTTTATATAATTAAATAGTATCCCCTTTAGACGGTGTATTGTTTTTCAAGTTTCTGTCTTATTTTCCCCATTAAGTCTTTTTGTCACTGAACTTTTACCGTGAGTTGCCCACCCAAACGATCCACTAATTTTATTTCGATGGAAGGAGCACAGCTTCAAGTGTTGCATATTTGCTGCATTGTAAATCAAATTGTTACCCAAGTAGTCTCTCGCTCTGTCTTTGTGGCCCACCTTGCTTCCCAACATTGCCTGTTCATAATTTTTTCTGATGAAATGCTAACTCTGGTTCACTTTCCTTCACTTCTCATTTGTGTTGTCTTTGTTTTGTCTTGCATTTGTATTTGTTTTCTTGCAGAGCCCATTAGTAATCTAATTTCTAACTGGTATCCATAACCTTACTCCAAATACAATGTTCACCACTTGCATATTCCCCACTTTGCCTAAGAGAAGGTGTGCCAGTTTTACCAATGTAACAGCGAGGGTGTCCTTAACTTGGTGGCGGGGAACATACGTATTCAACTCTGCTTCAGTTCTGGTCAATTTATTGCCCACTTATTCTGAGCCCTTCCAAAAGCCCATTCTCTGTCTCTCTCCAAGTCTCCTAATAGTGTTACCATGTCTATATTGGGCATAAAATGCATGTGAAAAAAATCCATAAATAGGCTACTTTAAATGGGGAATATTAAGTAATTGTTATGTTACTTTTCTGTAAAAGTTTATGTGATTGCTGGTGACAAACACAAAACTCATTTTCTTTTCCAACTTTTTTGTACTATCTGGTATTTGTGATGTTTGACAGCATATTGAGCATCAGTGCTGATATTGAAACAATTGGAGAAATTCTGAAGAAAATCATCCCTACCTTGGAAGAGGTAGGCTCATACTTTTTTAAATGTATTTGGCAATATGGGGGTTCAAGTGTTTTATTGGGGCATAGTGGGAGAGGGGAGAGAGTGGGTTAAAATGGTTTGTAACAGTAACATCTGTGTGTTGTGTAGCTTTACTGTACATGAGTTACTGTTTTTAAAATCTCAGGCTGGCCACTACTGAAGTAGTAAATACGAACTACTTGTGGTCATAGGTTCAATATATATTTAGTTTTAGGTGGGTTTTTTAAATTAGGAATGTGGAAATATGTTGAAAGAAAGATGTAGATATAACTAGAGGACGTTAAGATTCTGTGTAATGATTTATTTACTAGGTATACATAGAAAAGAATTTAAATTGGGTCTTATTGTTAGCAGTTTTCTTAATAGATTTAAAATAAATTGTAGTGGCTTTACCAATATATGCGACAATAGCCTGATCACGCTAGACACTTAACCTATTACTCTTATTTTTCTACTTTCAGGGCCTGCAGTTGCCATCACCCACTGCAACCAGCCAGCTCCCGCTCGAATCTGATGCTGTGGAATGCTTAAATGTATGTCATAGTGCCATTGAACCCCACTGAAGTATGGAGCCTGGCCCATAGGATCAATTTTATTTTTAACATAGTGTACTTTTCCCATCTCTAGAAAAAGGCTTAAAAACATGATACATGAATGGTCTTACAACTCAACTGTTGACCCTGCTCCATGCTGCAGTGGGAATTAACTACATTTGCAAAGTGCTTTGCAGTCATTTTTATTATGGTGTTATTTTAATGTTAATAATAATTTTGTGGTAACAGCGACATGCTAAATGGCTGCAGTGTGGGTATGGTGTTGCAGGACCTGAAAATAAAATAATTTTTAAGGTGGTGCAGAATGTCCTTTTTGGGCCTGGCTATTGAGGATAATAAGCACATAACTGGTAAAGTTATTGAAATATAAATTCAGGTTGCTCTCTGCAACAGTATATTATTGTTATGCTTATAGCTGATAAGTATATATTGTAGTTATTGATAACAAACTAAAATTTTACAACTCTCCCTCCACAGTATCAACACTATAAAGGAAGCGACTTTGACTGCGAGTTGAGACTGTTGATTCATCAGAGTCTGGCAGGAGGGATTATTGGGGTCAAAGGTGCTAAAATCAAAGAACTTCGAGAGGTAAAAGCATTGTTTTTTTTTCCTGTTGCTGTATTCCTTACTGAAAATGGGGTTCTAAAGCACTAAATTCTATAGACAGTACTGTTACTTTCTAAGATTCCTTATCATTTATCTAATTGGCTTTTAAGACCAAGGTCTGGCAGTCTAGACAAATTGTTTTGTCTTAACTTTTTTTGTATTAGAAGGGATTGGTGGAGCCTAGAAAACCTATTTTTCAATGTGTTTCATTTCTTCTAACAAATTTTTCTTTTTGTAAACTCAGAACACTCAGACAACAATCAAGCTTTTCCAGGAGTGCTGTCCTCATTCCACTGACAGAGTTGTTCTTATTGGAGGAAAGCCTGATAGAGTTGTAGAGTGCATAAAGATCATCCTTGATCTTATATCGGAGGTAAATAACCTTGTTACATTCAATTTCGTGAAACTGATTTCTGCAAAAGTAGTTTCACAATATTTGGACTAATGTTTACTTGCCCTTTTCCTAGCAATTTTATGTTGCCTGGCTTTACATACAGCCCTAATAGTGCTACTTTTGTATCATTTTACTACATTGCACATTTCTCATCTGATGTGCCTCCCTATGGATCATAGACTGGCCCAAGATACTAGTCATCATAGCCTTCGAGTGGTCACTTAACAGACCTTGACCCCATTGCATTGTGTGCTTTGTAGGTTCATCTATAAAATGCTGCCATTTCTCCTTCTCAAATCTGTAAGGTTTTTATTTCTGTTTTTAGTCTCCCATCAAGGGGCGTGCACAGCCTTATGATCCCAACTTTTATGATGAAACCTATGATTATGGTGGTTTTACAATGATGTTTGATGACCGCCGTGGACGTCCTGTGGGATTTCCCATGCGAGGAAGAGGTGGTTTTGACAGGATGCCTCCTGGTCGGGGTGGACGCCCCATGCCTCCCTCTAGAAGAGATTATGATGATATGAGCCCTCGTCGAGGACCTCCTCCTCCTCCTCCTGGTCGAGGTGGCCGGGGTGGTAGCAGAGCTCGGAATCTTCCTCTTCCACCACCACCACCACCTAGAGGAGGGTAAGTTTTTTTAATCTACAAGTCAACATAAAAAGCTAGATGGAATAGTGGAAATTTTTTATATGTGTGGTGGATAAATTGAGATTATAACAGATGTTATGTTTACAGAGATCTAATGGCCTATGACAGAAGAGGAAGACCTGGAGACCGCTATGACGGCATGGTAAGAACTGCTCATTTATTAGTATGTTTGTGAGGGCTGTGAGGAGTTCCTAAAATCAGATTGTTAACATTTTGCTGAGTATTAATGGCAATTGAGCAGCTTTTCTTACAGTTGAAATACTTAGACATGTAGTCATTTCTATTTTAAAATTACTGAAACTCCAAAAAACTTTCTACCTGTAGAAAAATGGTAACCATGACAAGTATGATAGGTTAATGTTAATTTTATTTCTGTTGCTTAACACAGGTTGGTTTCAGTGCTGATGAGACTTGGGACTCCGCCATAGACACATGGAGCCCATCAGAATGGCAGATGGCTTATGAACCACAGGTTGAGTATCTTTGATACTGTGCTTATCGGTAATACAAGATATTTGCTTACCAATAAGTGTTTCTCCTCATGTTTTTTGTTTCTTGTTCTGTACCTAAATCCATTTTGTTATTACTATTTACTTGGAATAAACTAGAGAAGATAGGGGAGAATTATGATTTCTTAAGCTTATAGGGTTTTTATCAGTATTAAAATGGCTTGTTATTTTGAAAGTAAAGTAATAACCTATTTTTTTCTTTGTTTCTAGGGTGGCTCCGGATATGGTAAGTTTTCTCCTTTGTGAAATCAAACATTATTTCATGCTTATTTTTTAAGATGAACTTACTGCTCATTGTTTAAATCAGATTATTCCTATGCAGGGGGTCGTGGCTCATATGGTGATCTTGGTGGACCTATTATTACTACACAAGTAACTATTCCCAAAGATGTAAGTATCCTTAATACCAGGAACATTTAGTAAAACATTTTCTGTTTATTTCCTGCTCCTCTTAAATTTCCTTTAAACTCCGAAGGATTTAACCAAAATTACTAGGATTGAGATTGTTTATTGTCTTCAGCGTGAGATAACCACTACAGTTTTGAGTCTTGTAAAGGGAATGTTAGCATGTGTAGTATAAATGCATTGTAGTCTGAGCTTTGACTACTTTACAGTGAGCCAGTCCGAATAAAAACCAGTAAATGTGAAGGGGGTTGTACCTAGGTGAATTCAGCCTCTTTACTACTTGAGCCATTCCACCAGCTCCAGTGATTCTTTGATGATCATTGATTTATACCGATTACATATTTTCTTTAAAAGTTTCGTGAACATTTGTATTTTTAAATCTTTTCAGTTGGCTGGATCTATTATTGGCAAAGGTGGTCAGCGGATTAAACAAATTCGTCATGAGTCGGGAGCTTCGATCAAAATTGATGAGCCTTTAGAAGGATCTGAAGATCGGATCATTACCATTACAGGAACACAGGACCAGATACAGAATGCACAGTATTTGCTGCAGAACAGGTCAGTTTCAATAAAGCTTTGTGTTACATTTCCACACTAAAACCTTTGAAAGCTTTTCTTAATTGATTTTTCTTTTAGAAACCATGGTGTTTCGGTCATTTGGGAACCTAACTTCTAAACATTCTAATATTCTAATAGCTTTGCTTTAATTTTCTTCTGCTTTCTTACTAAAACTGAAGACAATACTAATCTTGCTGGAAGAAGCCTTAAACCAAGCAAACTTCTCATTTCCCTGGTGAAAACTGCTGCCAAAACCACTCGTTATAAATTATACAGAGCCTGTAGAAACTATAGAAGATACATTGGATGTTGACCTAGTTCTGTGTGGAAGACTAGTGATTTTGTTGTTTTTAGATAACTAAATTGACAACAAATCACAGTCTGCCATATGGCACAGGCCACCTCTACAGGACAAATGATTGGTGCTGTAAAATGCAGCATTTCACACCTTCCTGGCATTTCTGTGTCTTTGCTACCAAATATTAACAACTTTCAGTTTCATTTTCTTGATTCTGCTCTACTAATGTCTGATTAATCATTTTTCTTGAATTTTATATTGCTTTAATTTATAGTAGCTAATGTTTTTTTAAAGTCTTCTAATTTTAATAATGGACATGTTTATTTTAATTTAGCATTAAAATTGTCTTAATGTTGAATGAGATGTTACGAACAAAAATTCTAATTCGTACTTTTTTTTTCTTTTCTTTTATAGTGTGAAGCAGTATGCAGATGTTGAAGGATTCTAATGCAAGATATTTTTTCTTTTTTATAGTGTGAAGCAGTATTCTGGAAAGTTTTTCTAAGACTAGTGAAGAACTGAAGGAGTCCTGCATCTTTTTTTTTTATCTGCTTCTGTTTAAAAAGCCAACATTCCTCTGCTTCATAGGTGTTCTGCATTTGAGGTGTAGTGAAATCTTTGCTGTTCACCAGATGTAATGTTTTAGTTCCTTACAAACAGGGTTGGGGGGGGAGGGTGTGCAAAAACTAACATTGAAATTTTGAAACAGCAGCAGAGTGAGTGGATTTTATTTTTTGTTCATTGTTGGTGGTTTTAAAAAAAAAATCCCCCCATGTAATTATTGTGAACACCTTGCTTTGTGGTCACTGTAAACATTTGGGGGGGGGCAGGGAGGAAAGTAACAATAGTTCACATGTCCCTGGCATTTGTTCAGAGCAGTGTGCAGAATGTAATGCTCTTTTGTAAGAAACGTTTTATGATTTTTAAAATAAATTTAGTGAACCTATTTTTGGTGGTCATTTTTTTTTTTTTAAGACAGTTTTCAAATGGTAGCTGAATTTTCCATTCCGCCCCTAAATACTAAGTTTGATTTTCAGCTCCTCTGTTGGATATAAATGCACCTCTTGGATATAAGCAAAGTATATTGACAAATTCAGTTCGGGTGATTTCTTGATGGTTTGAAAATCCATTGTTTGGGAAGAAATTCCATCATACACATATTCATGCTTACAATAAGCTAGGGATTTTAGTTTTCTGTTAGTTATAAAGAACCAAGGTGGGGAGCGGTATTAAAGTAATAATACAAATTATATTCCAGATGTCTGATTGGCAGCAAATTTTATTGGTCATATTTAACATTTGGTTGTGGAAGTGGCTGATGCTGAATAAATTCTGGTTATTTTTTATTAAATAATTTCTCACCTATAGATTTAAACTGTTAACCTAGTGTCTAACTTTGTAAAAATATATATATACTTGTTTTTCCATTGTATGCAAATCAAAAGAAAAAGATGTACCATTTTTCTGTTGTATGTTGGATTGTGTAGGAAATGTTTGTGAACAATTCAAAAAGTTCCTGTGGATGTTTTGTGTAGTATTTTGGCATTTGTATCAATAGTTTAAAATTCACTTCCAAATAAAACTCCCATGATGCTAGATTTGATGTGTGCCCAATTTAAAAGGGGTTCATTGATAACTGAAATCATTCCTCATGTAAGAAAATACAGTAGTCTCAAGTTACATTTTTTTGTATGAAGTATCTTTATAGCACTTAAAAGTCTACCTCTCATACCTGAGTGAAGTTTTTTTGTTTGGGTTTTTTTATTTTCTGCTTTACTTTTTCTGGTAGGGTCTTGGATTTTTTTTCCCTTGGGGTCAACCTTAGACCACAGAGATGCCTCTGTGGTGGCATGCAACAGGCTGCTGATGTTACTGGTTGAGATTGGGTGTTGGGGAGGGGGGGGTGGTCTCACTTACCCAAGCATGTACCAGCACGCCTGGCCATAAAGTGGTTTTGAATGAGTTTCTAATTAAGTTACTAGTTTGATGTTTGAGAATATTGAAATTAATGTAGAATAACTCCAAAGCATTGTTCCTGGTATGAACAGCTCTTAAACTTATTATCTGTTGCCTTCAAGTATAATTTTGCAATTTGGGAAAGAAGCATATAATGTGATCTAGGCAGTATTTTGAGTACACATTAAGTAGTGCATGCAAATAAAGCATTATAAGGGAATTAAAGTGACACTCTAGTTTGTAGAGAGGCATTAGAGTTACTGGTTAGTAGTACATGTGAATTAAGTATCAAAACCCCTAAGATGACTGCTGTCTATGATCTGGTTTCCCCAAAGGTTGGGAGTAGGCTTCATTGGCATATGAATGTTAATTAACCTTTCCCTGGGGTACTTTAAGCATAGGTAGGTTGGGGTTGCTTAGGGTAAAATGAGTCCTCCCTAGAGAATAATTACCACTAGTAACAACTGAGTCAAATTGTTAGTCCTACTGGAGAAAGCATCCCTGGAGAGGCTTTCATCAAGTCGTTGAGAATTGAGTAATGTAAATAAATAGACTGTTAAAAATGTTTTAATGTTTGCCTCAGCATAATTCAGACCTTGATCAAAAAATAATACGGTATGGATAATTAAAAGTATACAGTTTGGGAAAAGGAGACCTTTTTCCTTGCCATTATTTTTGATTGGTAAATGATGTTAAGTAGGGTTATTGGACTAGAGGGAAGTCTCGAATGGAGAGAAGTGAACATAAATTCTTAAAATGCATTAAATGGGGCACTAGATCAATGTGTAGAAGTAGTGCATACTACTAAAACTTCAAGGATCTATACATAAGGCATCAAAAGTGCTTTTAGCATAACTTTGAAAGTCTTAAGTCTTAGTACAAAAATGTCAACAGAGATGCAAATAAGATTGTACTAAAGTTCAAAAGCAAAGCCTTTCCTTAACAAAAAGTGAAGGCAGGAGGGGCTTAATTTAAAACCAGCCTGAACTATAAAGCAAGAACCTGTCAAAAAAACAAGGATTTGTCTGGTCACCAGTAGCTCACAAAAGAGGCAGAGACCAGGAGGATCATGGTTTGAAGCCAACCCTGGACAAGACTATGGAAAATACCCAACACAAAATAGGGGGTGGTAGAGCACCCGTGCCCTGAGTTCAAACCCCACTAACAACTTCCCCTCCTCCACCAAAGAAAAGGAATTAGGATAGCTCCAGGAGACAATTCTCTAGCATGCATACAATGCCTTGGGTTGGATTCAATCTCCAGCTCTGCAGGAAAAATTTTAATATCCTGTGTCTAATGCTCAAAAGTCATTGTTCCACAAATAAGGCCTGTTTTAAACCGCATAGGGGCTCATGCCTGTAATCTCTCCTCTGAGGAAGGAGGATCAGTTTTGAGGCCAGCCAGGACTAGATAGCAAGACCCTGTGCTAACCTGAAGGAGGGAAGACAAAAAAATAACCACATAAACATGTTTTACAGCCCTTTACAGTTATTCTGGGATTTTTTTGTCATTTCTTTAAAGATGGTCTCTTTATATCCTAGGCTCACAATCATCCTGCCTTAGCCCCCTGATTGCTGGATTGTAGTCATGTGCCATCAAGCTTGGTCTTGGAAAACAATTTTGCAGTGCTTTTCAAATTGTATCCCTCGGACCACCTTGAAAAAAGCACAATGGTGCTAGTTGGTCATGTCTGTTATCCTAGCTACTCAGAAGACAGATCAGGAGAATTGAGGTTCAAAGCCAGCCCCAGGCAAATAGTTCTCAAGACCCTATCTTGGTAAAACCCATCAAAAAAGGGCTGGTGGAGTGGGCCCAGTCCAGAAGAGCTCCCTGGCTCTATAGTCCACTGAAATTTTGAATAGATGTAGAAAGTGGTGGTACTGTGGAAGGTGGGGCCCAACTGGAGGAAGTAGATCGATTGGGGGTGTACCTTTGTCCTGACACCTTCTTGGTGCTTTTAACCATTTGAGTTATGCAGGCACTCTTACCACTTGAGCCACTCCACCAGCCCAAATCATCTTTTTTTTTTCAGTGTTTGGTTCTTGAGGATTGAACTCAGGGCCTTTTGCATGGTAGGCAAACACTCTACCACTGTGCTATATCCTCAAACCCCCTCACCCCCTTTTTTTTTTTTTTTTTTTTCATGGCACTGGGGTTGAACTCAGGGCTTCATGCTTGCTAGGCAAGCATTCTATCTCCAGACCTGGGAGAAGTCTTTTTGATAGAATAGGGTAGAAGGTACCAGCTAGTTCCCTGAGAGATCTCTCCTAGAATTCAGACTATGGCAGGACCAGGGATGATTAGTGAGAGAACGGACCCCAGATAGAGCCAAGAAGCAAGGCACAACCCTCACTTCTAATTTAGAACTTAAGAGTGTCCCTATGATCACATGGGATACAAAATACAGAAGAACTGGGCACCAGTGGCTCATGCCTGTCTAGCTACTCAGGAGGCAGCAATCAGGAGGACATGGTTTGAAGCCAGCCCGGGCAAATAGTTTGTGAGACCCTATCTTGAAAAAACCCATCACAAAAAAAGGGCTGGTGGAGTAGCTCAAGGTGTAGGCACTGAGTTCAAACCCCAGTACCACAACAACAACAAAAAAAGGGGGAGGGTCAGTTAGAGCTAATAGGTTTGCCACAGGATCACCATGGTAAGAGGTGTAATTACTACATAGCAGGAGCTACAAAGTAGCCCAACCAGGGGCTGGATGGAGACATGGCAGAATTGTAAAGGATTTTCAACACCAGTGAAAGCCACAGTGGGATCAGGTTAGTCAATGCTTGGTAGTGTATACCTGTACCCCCAGTACTGTTAAATGGAAAAAGTCAAAGACCACCACTGGGCTGAGTGCTGAGAAACCACATCATCACATTGGCCATTCAGTGGTAGCTATGGGGAGAGCAAAAGCCAAAATTGAGACACCAGACTACATCTCAACTAGAGATCAGAGGCAGTTTGCTGACAAATACTCCCATAATCACAACAGCAGCCTGCACACCAGAATACATCTTGGAAAGGTGGAGATAAAGACTTTAAGACCTTGGAGAGAAAACAACCAGCCCTTATAAAGGGCTGACATATAACAAAACTTTCCCTGAAGTGAGACAGTTTAAAACTGGAAGAGACCAGCTTTATTAAAGTAATAAAATTCATGTATTTTTTTTTTTTGGGCCATCAGTGGGAATGGGAACTTTTAAGAAAGTTCAACTGAGTCAAAGAGGGTATATAGGAATTTGAGGGTCCTGAAATTCCCTATAGAAACGAGAGAGGTAAGCAAGTCTAATACTATCAAGCCATACTTTTTAGGCAGATGTACTTGTCCAGGTTGTGATACATCAGGTAGCCTTTGTAGATCATTTAGTCACACCTGAATTTCAAACTGACACCAGAATTCTTTGTCGGATCAGACTGACACCAACCCCTGTTGAGACTGTATCATGGCCTAATTTCCCCTCCCCTCTCCTACTTCCCTCTTCCTCAGAATCTCAGGCTTCTCTTGACTCAATGGCTGCCACTTGCCATCATGGACACTAGTTGTGTGCAGCCCATTAAGCTGGCTAGGGTCACCAAAGAGCTGGGCAGGACAAGCTCCCAGGGACAGTGCACACAGGTGCATGTGGAATTTATGAACGGTGGGAGCTACTCCATCATCTACAATGTGAAAGGCCCATGCACAAAGGTGAGCACGTCACTCTGGGCTGGGGTTGGAGTGAGAGGCTTGGAGGTTGCACTAAACTTGCTCTTGGGTCCTGGATATTGACCACTTGGCCCATGGGATGACCTGAAACTCTTAAAGTGTTCATATTATATGTATTTAAAAAAAAAAAAAAGAATCCCAGGCTTGGTCTCTGCTTCTAGGACTTGATCTAAGACATTTGAGCTGGAGTTGGACCAGAAACATACATCACCTATATATCCTGGACTTCAAGTGATGCAATAAAAACCAAGGCTTTGAGTTATCGCTCTCTCTCTGGAATGGGTGAGAAATTTCTGTTTTATGAGGAATAACTGCATTATGTTAGGAAAGACTGATTTGAAAGTTTATGTATGGAAAGAAAATTGCTGAACAGCCAAAGGGATGAATTATATAAGACATTCTGTTAACACAGCATCAATTTCTGTTTCTAATAACATTTTTTTTGTGGGGGTTTTCTTGCACATTGGCTTGATGGAATAGAAATTCTGGTCCACAACATAAGTGAGTAAGCATTTGACTTAAGCTTGTCCTACCAGGCTTTCTCCTGGAATTTTTGATCTTGAGCAGAATGGTGCAAGTGAATTGTAATGATTGTAGTTAGTTTTTTTGAGCATCAGTAATAGAAAAGAACTTTAGGCAATTTCTGCTTTCAGTACTGCCTGGTTTCTGGGCATGATGGTGCATGTCTATGATCCCAGTACTTAGAAGGCCGAGGCAGGAGGATCACCAGTTTGAAGCCAACCTAGGCTATACAGCAAGACCCTGTGTCAGAAATAAGTAAAATAAAGAAATAAAACTGTCTGTTGTCTGTTTGACTCGTGCCTTCCTTTCTACCCTGAGAGTTTTTCATGATCTTTCAAAATATTCTTTTGCTCAAAAGTATCCAGAATCAGTTGTTATTAAGGGCTGGTGGAGTGGCTCAGGTGGTACAGTACCCACCTAGCAAGCGTGAAGTCCTGAGTTTGAACCCCAGTACCACCAAAAAAAGAGAAAGAGACAGAATCAGTTGTTATTACATACAGCCCTTAGTCAAAGAAATTTATCTTGTATAGGCAGCATTGCTAATTTCAGAGAAGGGAGCAACAAAATGTGGGTCACAGCTCTTACTGTATACCAGCTGCCCTGCTGCCAAAGAATATCATTCAAGCCTTCATAGTTATGCCAGGTTGGGGCTGACCAGTCATTTTCTGGGAAGTGCCAGACTCTACCATAAGACTGCTGCTAAATAGTGCACTGAGCAACATGCCTGGAGTTATTGGATCTTCCTTATACTTTCAGAATTCAATAAAATGTCAGATCTCATGGGTAAGAGATAAGACTTCCAAAGCAGCCACCAAAGAGATGGAATGATGCAACCTGGAATTATGGAGAACTCAATTCCCTGACCAATGGATAATAAAGAGTAAAGAAAATTTCTTTCCTCATTCCCCTCCCATAGTTGTCCTAAGACAGTTTCTACACATAATTTGTCAGGAGACTTCACCAATGATTGTGCCAACTGACTTGCTGTGTCTTTGAAGTTCACAATGAAGCAAAGACTAGGACACTACTCCATCCCCTCTACAATGATGTCCCTCATTGATAAAACATTAGCACTACTTGGGATGTAGCTCAGGGGTATAGTACTTAGCAGCATGCAAAAGCCCCTAGGTTCAATCCCCAGCACTGCAAAACTAAAATCAATTAAAAGCACTTCATTCCTTTGTACTAAAAGCTTGAAATGTGAAAACCTGTTCTGGATTTGTTTAAAGCTATTTGATCAATAATGATCATAAGTAAATGTTTCATTCGAGGAAAAAAATTTCTGCCTCAGTTCTGTTTTCACCTCTTTTCTGCTAAGCCTTCTTGGGGTTTTAGTCTATGAATCACTTTGGTGATATTGAGAAGGAAAGTAACTTTGTGAAAGTGTCTACTTTCAAAATCCATTTTACTTCTTTGCACAACTCCTGCATTTATGAGAAACTAGTCTCAAGTGATATTTATCGCCTATTCGTTGCTCTAGCCAACTTTTGCAACTTTTCCTCAATAATATATCTCAAACCCTCTGTTTCTTTATATAGGCCCATAGCTATCATGACAGAAAATAAAACCTATAGCAGTAATTGCTGCCAAGAGCTTGACATTTAATTTAGCTCGTCAGAATGATGGCTTGCTTTTTTGTTTTTTTTTTTCTTTTCTTCAACTATGCTGACATCCTGGTATAGTTGACAACAGAGTTGGCAAAAACCAGGCCCAGAATGTCAGCCAGCTATTAGCTGCTGTTTTCCCAGGACTGTAACACTTACGATGGCTTTCTTGATGACTGGATAACTTGGATACCATTCAGGAGGAGGAGGTTGTAAAGATACATCATTGATCATACCTCTTTTCTTTGCTAACCTTTAAAATGCAAACTTGGTCAGTGAGAATACAAGAAACACTGTTGGGCATGTCTCAGACAGTGAGTTCTTTGTTAGGGTCATGGGCCTTCTGTTGTTAGCTGGAGGAGCTCGGGAGCTGAGGACTTCTATCTTTGGTGATGTCTTGTGGATTGTGAACAGAAGATCACATCTGATGTGGTTTCCACTGTGATCTTCAATGTTGAGAGTAGAAATGGGAGGCTTAACAAAGAAGTTCAAGAGTTCAAGCTGAACCCTGACCTTGGAGGAATTTAGGTCACAAGGACCATATACCTCTCCCAGCACCCCCAGTGAGGCCAGAAATGCAGAAGGACCAAGGTAAACCTTATTGACTCCAACCAGTATCCTAGTTTCAGCATCAAAAAAGAACTAAAGGCTGACCCACATCCAGAGCCGCAAATCCAGGTCTAGTTTCAGAACCAGAAAGCTTGACTACTGAAGAGAAGCCAGAGGAGTCCTGGTGAAGAGGAAGCCTTGGACACAGGTCCCCATCTCAGGCCCCAGATAGCCTGGGATGTTCACCCCCAACTACTCAAGCCAGCATGGCCTTTCAGGAACCATGAAAGAATTGGGCCATTTCTGGGAGTCAGAAATGCTTCTGATCAAGCTATCCTCTGGGGGCACACTGGTGTTCTAAGTGGCCTTCTCTGATCTGGAGGCTCTAGCTAGCATACCTGGCTAGCCTTTTGGAAAATTCTACTGCTCTTCCCTTTTTGGTCTAGCTGTGTTTCCACCACCTGCTTCTCACAACTGAAAGCCAGTAGTACTGGGGCTCAAGTTTGTCTGGAGATACCCAGGATGTTGCTGCCTGGGGACTGGGCTCTGCAGGGACAAGGGCAATATCCTTGCTCTGGAGATCTGCAATTACCATGGGACTGGTAGCCTCTGCCAGTCGTGGAGCCAGGGATTGCAACTTGCATCTGGGAGTCTGGGAAAAGCCAGCACTGTCACCTTCCCAGCAGCCCTGACTGAATACAGCTTCTCCTCCTCTGCCCTGGCCTCAGTCACCGCCAGTGGTGAGAACTGCTGAGTCCCAGGAACAATGTTCACCTCTCCCTCTCAGACAGGATCTGCATGGAAGCCCCAGAGAACCTGGCTCATAACCATGGATGCTGTGGGGTCGGTATTTGTAGCTGCTGCCACAGCAAAACTAGAATATGACCTTAGCAAGTGTCGTCAATGGGAGACAGATGAACAGATAGTGGTTAAGAAAGAGGGATTCCTGAATACCATCTGTTGAAAAGGAAGAGGGAGAGAAAAGACGTTGAGTGAGTTTAAAGAAGTCACTTTTCATATTCTCTGTATCTAGTAGACATACTTTAAACAAAATAAAACAGAATAAAAAATTCAGGCACTAAGTTTATGGTGTATCTCATCCTGGAAAGAAAGAAGCGTATTTTATTCTTGTTTATATTACTACTAGTGTTTAACTCAATACCCTGGATATAGGTAGATAAGACAAGTTGTTGATTTTTCTTTTTCTGTCAACAAGCGTCAGTGACAGAAAAAGCCTAAATTATTCAACTCTCCTGGATTCTTTTGTAGATTGTCAGATGTTCTTACAATTTGACTCCCAACACTTAGTTGCTAGGGTAGAATCTCAGGTCTGGGAATGTAGCTTGGAAATGGAGTGCCAGCCTAGCACTGGGAAGCCCTGGGTTTGATCCCCAGCATCACCAAGAAGTTCTTAAAATAAAAAAAAATTTGCACTGAAGGTGTGGTTTAAGCTCTAGAGCTAATCTACCTAGCTAATCTGCCTACCTAATCACGAAGCCCGGAGTTAAAATCCCAGTACCACCGGAAAAAAAAAAAAAATCAAACCATCAGTTTTGTATTTACCCAACAGTGGTATTAATGGATTGGTAGCAACCTCTCTAATTAATAAAGTAGTGACAACCTCTCTAAGTAATAAAGTATGTTTAAAAGTTTGAAGTTTTAGGGTATTTTTTCCCTCAATTTCCTCAGTAGGGCCGCCGGTAAGTCACTACTTGGCCACCAGAATGATTGGCATTGGTGACTGGCTCCTATAGTGCCCTGACTTGGGAAGATCCATTAGCTCAGACCATCGCCGCGCCGGAGTCAATCACTGGATTATTCGGCTTCATCTACAAGACGGGGATTACAACAGCCGTTTTTGTCATTTTTTTTTTTAGTTAAAATTTAGTAACTACGCACAGGACCAGACACAAAGTGCCACTTTAGCAATTCAATATTCTTGTTTCCTCATCTATTTCTCCAAATTTCCCAATTAGTCCTCAGAAGGGAGCGACCGGCCCAGGGGTAGGGCTGGGGAAGAGGGCAGTTTGGTGTCAGACTCGTGGAGACCGTCCGCCCTAACGCTAGCCAAACATCCCTTCCCGAGAGCGTCTCACTCGCACTTCGCCCTCTGGGAGAGAGAGGCGGGAGCCGCGTGAGGACTACACGGTACATCACTACAGTCGTCGCGACCCGGGTGGGTGGCAACCCGCACTTTCTGTGATTTTCCCGAAAGGTGGTGTGGGAGGAGACAAAAAAAATGGCGGAGCCGGCCGCCCCACGGTGGGCAATTTGGCTAGCGCAGGTCAGACCCTTCGAGGCGATTTCCGGATCTCCAGAACCGGAAACTGGCCCGGGCGCGCGCCCCAGTGAGAGTGGGTGTGGCCGCCTTCCCGGAAGTGCCTGTGGCCTCAGCTCGGCGTACGACTCGTGGTAGGCGGTCTTCTCAGACTCCTGCTGCGTCAGCTCGGCTGGGGGACCCTGCTCCGGGTTAGTTTTCAGAGCCACTCTCTGGGAGCGCGGGATCCCGAGGGGGAAGAGAGTTTGACTCGCTTCAAGTCCAGAGTGTCATTTCCCCGCGGGACAGGAGCTGGCGGAATGGACGGGCCTTTGTCTCCCCGGGAGTCCGCCCGGTTTATTGCAGAGCGCAGTCGGGATGTGTCCATCGACTTCTGCGGCGTGCGGCGGGTGGCGGAGCTGCTGCGGGCCCAGGCGTCGGGACCGCAGTTGCGCGTGGACGGGTGGAAGGCCATACACGAGCTGAACCCCAGGGCGGCCGACGAGGCCGCAGTCAACTGGGTGTTCGTGGTGGACACGCTCAACTTCTCCTTTTGGTCCGAGCGGGCTGGGCACCAGTGCGTGGTGCGGTACGGGGGGAAGCCCTACACCGGGTACTGGTCCCTGTGTGCGGCGGTGAACCGAGCCCTGGACCAAGGTCGGTGCTCCTGGCCGGGACCGTAGCGGGGCGGGAGGTGTAGTGAGTAAAACTGGGAGTCCTCCAGGTTAGCCCCTTGCTTGAAAGAAAAGCAGGGCAAGGCCACATTCAGTGGCAGTGCAACTACGAAAGCTTCCTAAAGTATGCCGCTTTATTTTTTTGGTGGGACTGGGGTTTGCAAGCGCAAAGCAGGCACTCTACTGCTTCAGCCACACCTCCAGTCCATTTTATTTTGGTTGTTTTGGTGGTCTCTATTGTCCGGGCTGGCCTGGACAAGAACTAGGATTACACCTGCACCCGGTAAGAATGCCACATTTTTAAATGACACCTGAAGAACAAAGGGCAGATTTGATAAAACATTTTATGCAGTTAGATTGCATGCTCTAGGGTTACACGTAAGAGGGAAAATATATGCTATGTAATATTGCAATAGTTAGAAATGTGAGCAGATGAGCAAGTAGAAAATGAGGGGTGTGCTTCTAATAGTTGCCCACCTTTGATATTTTTCTGTAGCGTTCATTTATAGTTTCATATTAATTGCATCTTATAAAACCAAGGGTGTAATGAATTATCAGAGTATGACATAGTTCTTCTAAATTATCTTTCTGTCTAAAGGGATACCAATAACTAGTGCCTCCTACTATGCCAGAGTGACTCTTGATCAGGTTCGGCACATATTTCGTTCTGACACAGACGTTTCCATGCCACTAATAGAAGAGAGGCATAGGGTTCTCAATGAAACCGGGAAAATTCTGCTGGAGAAGTTTGGAGGCTCTTTTCTTAATTGTGTCAGAAAAAGTGAAAAGAGTGCACAGAAGTTAATGCACCTGGTTGTTGAAAGTTTTCCTTCTTTCAGAGATGTGACTCAGTTTGAGGTGAGTTGCTTCTCTTGGGAATTTTAGAAGTCTTAGTAATTCTCTTAGAGTTTACTCTTTTACTTTTAGAACTCATGAATAAGAAACACGAATTTGGGCTGGGATGTAGCTCATTGTTAGAGCACTTGCCTAGCAGGTGCCCTGGGTTCCACTCCCCGTCACCAAAAAAGAAAAGACAAAAAAAAAAAAAAAAATTGGGGCTGGCAGAGTGACTCAAGCAGTACAGCACCTACCTTGGAAGTGTGAATCCCTGAGTTCAAACCCCAGTACCACCAAAAGAAAAAAGAATAAATTTTTTTTGAAGTTTGTTCACTGAGGACAAAAAACAGTAACAAAATTAGTGTTTCAAAGCCATTACATTTTTTGCCAGGTGCTGGTAGTTTATGCCTGTAATTCTAGCTACTTAAGAGGCTGAGATTGGGAGGATCATGGTTTGAGGCCAGCCAGGGCAAATAGTTCTTGAGATCCCATGTCCAAAATAACCAGAGCAAAATGTATTGGAGAAGTGGTTCAAGTGATAGAGCACTTGCTTTGCAAGCAAAAAGCCCTGAGTTCAAACCCAGTCCCACCAAAAAAAATAAAGCCATTACATTTTTTATGTTTTCTGTTGAGTTTATTGGTAGATCTGGGGTTTGAATTCAGGGCTTCATCCTACTGTGTCAGCCTCCCAAGTGCTGGAATTACAGGAGTGCACCATGTCTGGTTTGTTTAATCCTTCATTGCTGTGTATTTTATCTGTGACAAAGAAATGAAGCAACTTCAGAAGAATGTGAAGCTGGGTGCTGATGGCACATGCCTGTAATCCTAGTTACTAAGGAGGCAGAGGTCAGGAGGACTGTGGTTTGAAGCCAGGCTGGGCAATAGTTAGACCCTGTCTTGAAATGAAAAAAAAAAAAAAAAAAAAAAAAAAAAAAACCCTTCACTAAAAGGGGCTGGTGGAGTGGCACAAGGTGTAGGCCCTGAGTTCAAGCCCCAATACTGAAAAAAAAAAAAAAGATATAAATATATTGAATAATTAAGTGAATGCTTATGTAATATTGAAATTTTGAAACTATTCCTTTTGTAATCACAATTCAACAATTAAAATTACCAATAATATTGCTTAAATCATACTTCATGACTTACAAGGTATTCACATATACAGTCTCGTTTGATCCATAGAATAGCAGTGTGGACCAAGGGCAGGGGGTATAACTGTCCTCTCTTTGTACCAGGAACCAAAATCTAAAAGGTTAGATGGTTAACCTTAGGTCATGTAGTCAGAAATAGTTAGCTTTTTGGTTCTGTTACAAAATGAAAGATGTCTGATTATGTTTGGTTAGTAAAGATTTTTTAAATTGCAAGTGACAAACACATAACTAGAAAAAGCTTAAGCAAAAAACAAAAAAAGAATTTTAAATGGAAATTTGTGACAGGGACATCCTAGTTTTGGGACTCAAGTACCATCAGGATTCAGCCTCTCATCTTTGTTTCTGATGGCACTATTTTTTTCTCTTACCACAGACTTTCTCCATAAAGTAGAAAGGATTACTGTGCATGAGTTTTGCATGTTATTGCTTTGGTTGCTTTTGTCACTGGAGAGAGGGAGGGACACACTTTCAGTACCAGTTATAAAACTCCAGGGCAAGGACTAAATGAACTGACATGGATTATGGTCAGTCATAATTATCGTCACTGGGTATGGATGTGACAAAAGAGGTAGTTACTCAAAAAGAGTCCTTAGGCCACTGTTGAATTTCATTCTGTTCTGTTTTGCTAATGCAAAAGTTTCTTTGAGATTTATCTTTGTCTTCAAAGTATGTCCTTTCATCCTTGTTTTTCAGGGAATTATGGATCAAGTTCCTTGGTCTTATCATTTAGTCCATCTAACGTAATAGTAAGAAATCAGTCTGCCAGTCATATGGCTAATAATCCATGTATTCCAGAATAGACATTGTTGTAGTACAGGAAGGACTGAGATAAAACTTTATGTGACTGCAGAATGGAATAAATTCAGGACACCATGTAGTTTGTTTTCTTTCAAGTTGTCTTGAGTTTTTTTTTTTTTTTTTTTTTTTAGTAAAAAGTAACAGTAACATTTACTATGAGAGGAACAATGGGGAGAAAAGAGAGAGAAGCCTTTTCTGTTCCCCATGCAAGAAATGGGAGGAAAGACTCTGAGTTTTTGTTTTTGTGGGTGAAAGGAGTATTGTTTTGGTTTTTTTTCTTTGTACAGTCACTTCCATTTATAGTATAGTGCTTTTGATTTGTTTTGCTGAAAAATTCAATTTTTAAAAAAAATGTACCTGGATGTAGATTAATTGTAAGGCTAACACTTTTTTTTGGTGGTACTAAGCTTTGAAGTCAGGGCCTCATACTTGCTACCAAGTGCTCTACCACTTGAGTTACTCCACCAATCCTGTTTTGTGGTGAGTATTTTCGAGATAGGGTCTCATGAGCTGTTTTCCCAGAGTGTCTTTGAACTACGATCCTCCTGATCTCTGCCTCCTAAATAGCTAGGATTACAGGCATGAACCAGCTGGCTCCCTGCCAAGGGTAACACATTTTAAAATGGAAGGCAGCTATGCTCACCACTATACCACCAACGCTTTTCCACATTTTAAAATGAAAATTGGCACATGAACCATTTCCTATGAGTTCTCATATGTTTTTACATAAGAATCCCCAAAATGTAACAAAAAGCCACACTTAGGAATCAATAGTTTCTTACATGCGCACCATGTTTTTCTCATTTATTTGTTCCAGCAGGTTATCATTAATTGCTATAAAATTATCATTAGTTACCCCAAAGCATTATATTTTTGTAACTACATATTCTAACATAATACTGAACATATGGTGCTCACTTAATGCTAAACAATTTAGGGTTGGGTAGACAATTTACAGTTATATTTGCATATGTAAATATTCAGTCCCATAATTATTTGCCCAAACTATTTTTACCTCAATAATTGTGTTTAGTGCACAGTTTTATTTTGTAAATTGAGTTTTATGTTTTGTTTTCAGCTTTACACAATCATAAACAATGCTACACAATAATTTAATTAAATCTTTGCACACATCTATAATTACTTCCTACAATAGAGTATTGTATAGAATTGCTAAGTCAGAGCAGGGCAGAATTTTCAGGCTTCATATATATAAAAATGCAAACTGTTCTCTAGAAAAATGATAAAGCCCCAATGCTTCATAACTTTTGGTGATATTGGGAATTCAGTTTAGGACCTTACATTTGCTAGCAGTTGACCTACCGCTTGAGCTACAACCCAGTCCTTGTGCTTTTCGTTTGTTTTTCAAATAGATCTTGTGCTGTTACTTAGACTACTTAGACTGGTGTTGGACCTTGATTCTCTTCTCTCCTTCTCCTGAGTAGCTGGGAGTACTGATATTATACCTGGTCTAATTGCTATGTCTTTTAATCTTTAACAGTTTGCACAAAACAGTCATAATTATTTTTTATTCTTTTTAAAAGTTTTCTTGTTTTTTGGTTGTACTAGGCTTTGGTAAAAGTTTTGATGAATACTTATTTATTATCATTGAATTTTAGACTTTATGAACAAATAAATAAAGTTGACAAATTTTAATTCAGACAGATTTAGATAACTGATTTCCCAACATGATTCCATATACCTTATCACTTAGGAAGGTTAAAATTCAGATAGTATTTGCAAAGTGCCAGCCTTTTTTTTTCTTTTGGTGGGACACGGGTTTGAACTCAGGGCCTCATGCTTGCTAAGCAGGTGCTATACGAAGAGCTGTTTTTTTAAGCCCATGAAATGACTTTAGTTTAGAGTATATAGTCACTAAGCCCTACTTAATAAATAAGCTTCCTTGGGCCATTATCTTTTAAAAAATACAGATGAGGGCCATTGGTGGCACACTGTAACTTCAGCACTCAAGAGTCTGAGACAGAAAGACCTTGAGTTTAAGGCCAGCCTGGACTACCCTGGGAACACTGCCTCAAAAAAAAATTAAACATGGGCCTTTTAATATGTCAACAGATAATACTTTATGTTACCATTTTTTTTTGGTGATAATATGGTTTGATCTCAGGGCTTTGCCCCTGATAGGCAGGCTCTCTGCCACTTGAGCCACACCCCCAGCCCACTTTATGATACTCTTAAGCATTTGTAATCTTTAATCTTTCTGTGTGTTCATAAAAATGTATTGAAGACCTTGTTTAAGAAAATTAACTCATTGGGAGAGATGGGGGAATGTTGACCAGTAGGTATTAAGTTACAGCTAGCTAGGAGCAAGAAGCTCCTAGTACAGGATGGTGACAATACAATGTGCATTTCA
The DNA here is from genome assembly GCF_047511655.1 of Castor canadensis. NCBI lineage: Eukaryota > Metazoa > Chordata > Mammalia > Rodentia > Castoridae > Castor > Castor canadensis. Next base: position 91,970,696 of record NC_133398.1, read on the forward strand.
AAAAGCTACAAGAAAGAATTTTTAGTTTTCATCACAAAGAAATAGTAAGTGTTTGAGGAGATAAATATGTTTAACCTGATTTAAATACGCAACATATACATGTATTAAATGGTATCCTATTAGTATGTAGAATGTCTGTTTTTGTGTGTCTGAAAACTTTTTAAATAAGAATAGAACTTTTTTAAAAAAATTAACTTATGATGATAGAATTTTTCATTGACAATTATTTTATAAACATGATTTTGAAAATACCTTATTCACAAAGCACTATGATGGAACAAGTAGGGAGTTGCTATTTGGGGGCTTACTGGTATTTTTAGTACTACCAGTGAATATTTGGAGATCCAGATCCCTGTGCCACCCTTTCCCCCATCTTGACCCAGTGCTTACAGTGGAATCCAGGGTCTTAAATATAATAGGCAGGAGCTCTACTACTGAACTACCTATCCAGTTCTGAGATCCAGAATATTTTTGTTTTGGTTGTACTGGGGTTTGAACTCAGGGCCTCACACTTGCTAGGCGGGCACTCTACTATTTGAGCCATTCTACCAGCCCCCTGAGACCTAGAATTTGATTACTTAAACCATAATTAGTTTACTAAGAAAATGCTTTAGAGGTTGAGTATGTATTAATTGAATTTATTGTTTGATTCCTTATTTGAATCTTTATCTTTTTCATTTTAAGAGGTAATATAATCTAATCTTTGTGATATAGTAATTTATCATAGAAGCAATGGTCATTATATGATAATTTATATGTTTTCTTATATGCTAGTATATTTTGTTGTATAAGTTTGATTCCTAGTTTTTTTTTTTCTATTTTCTATGAATACTGTTAAAATTAGAAGATAATATGAATCAGGTTAAAAATAAAAGTAACTACTATTACAGTAAACTTTATAGTATAATTGTGTTTAATATAGTTTATTTTGAAGTTGAGTTTTATATCATGTTGTTTTGTAAAGGAAACTTGAACTAGAAACAAAGTTACCTACCATATATAAATCTATATAGAAGAAGAATTGTCAAGTTGTCATATTTGGGTAGGTTTGGGAATTTAGGTTCATAGAATAATATACAAATATTTGTTAATGATGATTTGTCCCCCCAGTCCTTCAATATAATTTACAGACTGTATATCATGTCAAAAAATTGAGCATGTATGTTTGTCCTGAAAATCAAGATCCTGAATTTCTCCTTCCTTTCTTCCTTTCCTTTCCTTCCTCCCTTCCTCCCTGCCTCTCTCCTTCTTTCTCTCTCTTGTTCTTTCTTGTGGAACTGGTGTTTTGAACTCAGGGCTTCATGCTTACAAAGCAGTGTGCTACCTCTTAAGCCATACCTCCAGTCCATTTTGCTCTGGTTATTTTGGAGATGGGTCTCTGAAACTATTTGCTGGAGCTGGCCTCAAACCGCAATCCTCCTGATCTCAGCCTCCCAAGTAGTTGTACGTATAAGCCACCAGAGCCCAGAAAGATCCTGAATTTTTGTTTGTTTGTTTGTTTGGTGGTACTGGGGTTTGAATTCAGGGCCTCACACTTGCTAGGCAGGCACACTGTACACTTGAGCCACTCTGCTAGCCTATAACCCACTATCTTAAAATGTTTGATTAAATTTGTTTCTATGTACAAATACGATTGGCTAATTAATTTTGTTGTATAGTCTTAAACATTGGCTTTGACTTTCCTCAAAAATTGTAGACTTGATAAATTTTGGCTGTTGTTCAATTATGTCTTCATTTCTAAAATAAGTTAATCACATTTCTGAAAGGAAACAGTTAAATGAATGTTGTGAGCTGGGTATGATGGTACATGCTTGTAATCTCAGTACTTGGAAGGCTGAGGCATGAGGATTTTAAGTTTGAGGGCAACTTAGGCAATACAGTGAGACCCTGACTCCAAAAAAGAACAAGTGAGCAAACAAAACCAGATAAACACTTTTTTTTTTTTGGTGGTACTGGGGATTAAACCCAGGGCTTATGTTCATTCCAGGCAAGTGCTCTACCACCGAGCTAAATCCCCAGGTCAGATAAACCTATTTTTAAATTGAAGAGTGTTTCAAAAATAATACTATATAGGAGTTGTGGCTCAAGTGGTAAAGCACCTTCTTTGTAAGTGTAAAGACCTGAGTTCAAGTCCCAGCCCCACCAAAACAAAAAGAATACTATTTACATGTTAAAACAATAACTACTTGGATTATCATGACATTGAAATATGTATATTAAGCAATACCATTGAAAAAGAATACTAAGTCATACCAAAATTACATAACATATTTTATATGTCTTGAAAAAAAACTAGAAAATACATTTGGAGTGATTATGTTAATGAGATCCTTTTGTTTTCTGTAAAGGTCTGTAAATTCTTACCAAAAGAGTAACATTATTCAGCCCTTAAAAAAATGTATTAAACGTATGCCTTTTAAACAAATAGCAAGCTAAAGCTTTCAGATAGCCTGCTAACATTTATATTCTCTCCATTTGTTAGGGGAAAAGAGTTTCTTTTTACAAACGAGCCCAAATTCTTGTGGCAGACACGTGGAGTGTATTAGAAGGAAAGGGAGATGGCTGCTTTAAGGATATCTCCAGTATCACCATGTTTGCTGATTATAGATTGCCTCAGATTCTTACTTACCTTGGAGCCCTGAAATATTCTGATAGACTACTGGAGAAGCTTCTCAAAGGTTTGCAACCTTAAGTCATCATTTGTTATATTATGAATTGTTTTTGAATCTCTTGTTTAGTTTCTTTCACACAAAAAAAGGCCTCTCATTTGCTTTAAAAAAAGGCACTATTGTTAAAAATATATATGCTTGGCATGGTAGTGCACATCTGTAATCTCAGGATAAGGAGGCAAAGGCAAGAGGATTAAAGGCTAGCCTGGGCTATACAAGGGGGACCCTATCTAAAAAAATTTTTTTAAGTATATGTAAAGAAAAATACATAGGAAAATAAAATAAAATGGCTTTTCTTGTTTACATTGTGAAATATGGAGATTGTTGAAAATTGTGCTATTTGGATATTGTAATTTCAGAATTTAATAAAATGAAACCTAAATTTATGTTCCATGGATGTGTATGGTACAGGTGTAGTATTTGAGGAGTATTAATTAATCTGAGAAGTACACTACATTGTGATGTAAAGACTGATTTGTCTTCATGTGTCATTCCTTTTACTAGTCATTCATTATTGGGTATGATTATTGACATCAAGACTGGGTACCTTAGTAAATATAAGAATAGGGAATTTGGGTTGATAAGTTGGTGCAAATATTTTTTTTTAAAAAATAAACATTTCTTTCTAAAAGAAAAACAGTTGCTGGGCGCCAGTGGCTTATGTCTGTAATCCTAGCTTCTCAGGAGGCAGTTTTATGAGTGAATAATTTTGTCTTGTGAAATAGATTTAAGTCTTCCCAAATCAGAATAACATAGACTATAAAGGTACCGTTATTCCTAAGGTTAGTTTTAACAGGTTATTGTGCTGGCTTTGGGCAATCATTTTGTTCTTATTTGAAAAATGATATACTATATTATGTCATAATGCTTATGTTCTTGATGATTGTTTAAAAGGGACATGTTAAAAAAGCCATTTTCTTTTTTCTTTTTAAATTTTTGTTTTATTCATATGTGCATACAATGTTTGGGTCATTTCTCCCCCCTTCCCCCCACCCTCTCCCTTATCCCCCCTTACCCGTCCTTACCTCTCACTACCCAGCAGAAACTATTTTGCCCTTATCTCTAATTTTGTTGAAGAGAGAGTATAAGCAATAATAGGAAGGAACAAGGGTTTTTGCTAGTTGAGATAAGGATAGCTATACAGGGAGTTGACTTGCATTGATTTCCTGTACATGTGTGTTACCTTCTAAGTTAATTCTTATTGAACTAACCTTTTCCCTAGTTCCTGGTCCCCTTCTCCTATTGGCCTCAGTTGCTTTAAAGTATCTGCTTTAGTTTCTCTGCATTGAGGGCAACAAATGTTATCTAGTTTTTTGGGTGTCTTACCTATCCTCATACCTCCCTCGTGTGCTCTCGCTTTATCATGTGATCAAAGTCCAATCCCCTTGTTGTGTTTGCCCTTGATCAAGCCATTTTCTTTGTATTTTATTTTCCCTCATATTTTTCTTTATGCATATTTTTTGTTTTGTTTTTTAATCATACAGCTGTATTCAACTGTTTGTTTTGTTGTTGTTGTTTTTGAGACAGGGTCTTTGTAGTTCAGGCTGGTCTTGAACTCTCAGTCCACCTGCCTCAGCCTCCAACAGGCATGGGCCACTATGACTGGCTTTAAAAACAGATGTTCTCTCCAGACACTGGTGGCTCACACCTGAAATCCTAACTACTTGGGAGGCTGAGATTGGGAAAATAAAGGTGCGAGGCCAGCCCAGGCAAATAGTTTATAAGACCCTATCTCCAAAATAACCAGAGCAAAATGGACTGAAGGTATGGCTCAAGTATGTGCTTTGCAAGCACAAAGCTCTGACTTCAAACTCCAGTCCCACAAACAAATAAAACAGACTGTTTGACTGCATTTGTAAAAGTAGAGAAATACAGAAACATGCTACCTTTAGACAAGGCAGCACATACTCTGTAGCTTACCACAGTCTGCATCTGACTGCTGTGTTCATTTACTCCATCTGCCTGATTCTTATGGGTATTTGAATTGATGAGTTCTACTTGCAGTCTCAGTGGCACGACACCAAGGCCCACCCTGCAAGATGGGGTATTCCCTGGAGATGGATACTAAATAGATGAGGTCTTATGTGAACTATGAGCTCCATATTCAGCCAGAGCTGGCCAAAGGATCCTGAATCCAGAGCACAATCATGGTTTTCCTTGCTCAGGGTAACAACTGTGATGGTCTATGGTTTTCCTTATGGACCTAGGATGTTCCCAAGACAACATTCAGCCTCCACAATTTTCAATTATACACACACACACACACACACACACACACATCTTTTCTTTTTAATAACAAACTTTTGAATAATAAATTTAATATTAAATAAATTTAATAATATTTTTAAATTTGGGGTTGGTATATCTTCATTTAACAGATGTCTATTTGGGAAGCTAGTATATGCAAGATGCTATGCTAGGTCCTGGAAGTACTGAGACAAAAAAGCCATACATGGCCCCTATCGTTGTGGAATTTATTTTTAATTTTTCATTAATGCCTAAGTTTAGAAATGATTTTTTTTTTTTTTGCTCCATTTTTAACCCTTACAGGAGAAATGCTTTCCTATGGGGATAAGCAAGAAGTGGAAATCAGAGGTTGTACGCTTTGGTGTGTCGAGCTGATCCGGGATTGTCTTCTAGAGCTTATTGAAAAAAATGGTGAAAAACCTAATGAAGAGATCAATTCTGTTCTTTTGGATTATTACTTATGGGACTATGCCCGTGACCATAGGGAAGATATGAAAAGAATTCCCTTTCATCGCACACGTTGCATATATTATTGACCCCAAGTATAAACTGATCCAAAGAAAACGTCTACATTTCTATATCATATAATCATTTGTACAATTTTGGTTTGATTTTAAGGTGGTATAATTTACATAAGAAAACTGATTATTAAGTCGCTATTAAAATTTTTTCTGGCTAGTGGCTCATGCCTGAAATCCTAGCTACTCAGGAGGCAGAGATTAGGAGGATTGAGGTTTGAAGTCAACCGAGGCAAATACGTCCGTGAGACCCTATGTTGAAAAAACCCCTTACAAAAAAGGGCTGGTGGAAAAAAAAAAAAAAAAGGGCTGGTGGAGTGGTTCAAGGTATAGGCCCTGAGTTTAAACCCTGGTACTGCAAAAAAAAAAAAAAAAAAAAAGAAAAAGAAAAAGAAGTTTTTTCCTTGATATTTCATTGTGTATTCCCAACTTTATTTGCTTATTTAATTTTGACTGTATTTTCCCCTGCTTTGGACACATAGTTGACTTTTTAATACTTTCTTTAAATTCCCAGATTTAAAAAAATTGTGCTGCATAGTCTTCAATGATAATATTGTGTCTATTCAGTTGATAGCTCTTCTCATCTTGTAGTAATTTTTTTTTCTTTTTTTGTAGTGCTGGAGATTGAACCCAGGGCCTTGACATGCTGGGCAAGCCATATGCACTACCCAGTAATTTTCTATATGCCTTAATCATTTAATACAGAAGAGAGAAAGAAGGTAGAATTTTGGACATATAAGCTATTACTTTTATAACGATCTGTGTTTTTTTTTTTGGGTGGTCTGGAGTTTAAACTCACAGCCTGGTGCTTGCTAAGCAGGTACTCTACCACCTGAGCCACACACCCAGCCCTAAAGTCCTAAAAATCAGTGATGACAACTTATTTTAAACTTTTTATTGATAACAGTAGTGGGCATATAAACATTGGTTTCTGGTCCTGGGTATGTTTGCCTAGTATTTATTTTCAGACTAACTATATGGAGTTGAAGATATTCAAGGGCTGGAGTTGTGGCTCATGTAGACAAGTACTTACTTGCTTAGAAAGCACAAAACCCTGAGTTTAATCCCCAGACCACAGAAACATTAACAACATCAAAAACAAAAAAAAAGCAAAACATTTCAAAACTTTTTAAACCTGGAATGGATTATTTAATTAAAATAAAATTTACCCAAGCCATGGTACATGTCTGTAATCCCAGCTATTCAGGAGGCAAAAATAGGGGGATTATGGCAAAAACAAACTACAGGACTGGGTAGTGTCTCAAGTGGTAAAGCACTTGCCTAGCAAGTGTGAGGCCCTGAGTTCAAGCCCCAGTACTGCAAAAAACAAAAATAAAAACAAAAAAGCCCAAAGCAAAAATGGCTGACTCAAGTGGTAGAGTGCTTGCCTAACAAGCACAAGGCCTTGAATTAAATCCCTAGTCCCACCAAAAAAAAGAAAAAAAATTGCGAAATAAAATAAGGTTGTGTTGGTCTGCCCCGCATGCTGTGTCACCATGCCTTGAACTACTGAGGAAATCAAGAATTTGCTACTTATTGCCAAGCCAAAGTATGTTAAATCTGTCAAGGTCAAGAAATACAAGTTTTAAAGGTTACTGCAGCCAGGCACCAGCTACTCAGGAGGCAGAGATCAGGAAAATCTCAGTTCAAAGCCATCCTGGGCAAATAGTTCCCAAGACCATATCTTGAAAATATGGAGCACAAATTGGGTGGTGAAGTGGTTCAAGTGGTAGAGCATGGGCTAGCAAGGATGAGGCACTGAGTTTAAGCCAAGTACCACCTAAAAAAATAAACAAAGGTTGCTGCAGCAGATACTTTTATATTTAGGTCATCACTGACAAGGAGGAAGTAGAGAAACTGAAGCAATCCCTGCCCCCCAGATTTGGCAGTGAAGTCGTTAAAATGAACCAGTCACACTGATTTGAACTGTATTAAAATCTTAAAAAGTGGGCTGGCAGAGTGACTCAAGCAGTAGAGTGCTTGCCTAGCAAGCATGAGGCTCTTAAGTTTAAACCCCAGTACTACCGAGAGAAAAAAAAAAATCTTGAAAAGTGAAAGAAATTAAAATTCGGCAAGCTGTGTATAGTAGCACATAAGTGTAATCCTAGCACTTATGGAGGCTAAAACAGGAGGATTAGGAGCTTAGGCTCCATGGCAAGATCATATCTCAAAACAAACAAAAATAGAATTTCCCACATACAATTTTTAAAGGTTTACAGTAGATTTGATTATTTACTTTCTGTTGCAGAATGTAGGACCAACTAAGCACTCACTTCCCACCTCTACCCCCACTTTCCTTCTAAGAGAGGCATCTACAGTACTTTTTTTCTTGTGCTGGGTCAGGGATTGGTTTCAGGACCTGTCCCCTGTCCCATACCAAAATTCACAGATGCTCAAGTACCTTATAAAAAACAGCATTGGTTTGCCTATCACCTACACATGTCTTTCCACATATGTTCAATGATCTCTAGAGTACTTGTAATACCTAATACAGTTTAAATGCTGTGTAAGTAATTGATAATTAGTAGTTGTAATTAGCTAGGGAACGATGATAAGATTAGTGTATTTTTGATCTGTGGTTGGTTGACTCTAGTCACACAGAACCCACAGATGAGGAAGACTTACTTGTCTTTTTGTGTGGATATGTGTTGTGGGGGTAGGATGGGGTTTGAACTTAGGGCTTCGGGCTTGCAAAGCAACCATTCTACTGCTTGAGCCACTCCATTTTGGTCTGATTGTGTTTCTCGAACTATTTGCTCAGCCTTGCTTGGAACTGCCATCCTACTTATCTCAGACTCCAGGCGTGAGCCCCTACCTTGCATGCAGTTGCCTTGTCTTCTTGCTGTAACTGTAAATCAAATAAGGTGCCCTTTCCCTAAGCACTTTACTGCCATCTGCTGGAAATTTGTCACCATGCAGATGACAATGAATGTGAATGAGGCCTCCTGGTGTAGGGCAATGCAGTTTGCACAACCATAAATATTTGGAGACTTTTCTTCCCTGTGTGATTCAGGGGAAGGGACACCTAGGCCCAGTTTCATAGTTAGGTCTGGTATAGTATGAATTATTTATTGTTCATGGTAATCCTGTTCCCTTGCCTATGGTTGCTTTTGTAATGGGTAATCTAGTTCTGGCCAGTGATAAATAGATAAGTCTACCAGGAGGCTTTTGGAAAAGGATTCTTTGCATTTAGGAAGGAGACGTAGGAGAAGATCCCTCTTCCTCTGAGTGATGTTCTGTCTAAACATGATAGCCAAAACTATGATATCTATCTGTCTGTCTGTCTGTCTATCTATCTGTCTATCTATCTATCTATCTTCTGGCCTGTTAACCCTAACTAAGACAGAAACAACAGTTACTTCTTACAGACCTGCCTCCTATTCCAAAGCTGTCCTTGCTTTTCCTTATCCCACCCATCTTAAATACAACTAATGTAGGTTCAGTGTAAACAACTTATGCTTACCCCAGTTTTGTTGTAAAAATACTCTAAGCTCCAGGTCTAGCAAGCATTTTTCCAACTTCTATTTAGCCTTACTGCTGGTAGTTGCAGAAACTTACCCTAATGAGATGGGGACTGTCAGGCAGAAAGGGAACAGTGTTTTAAAAGGAGCCAGAGATCAGGTGCAGCACTGTATTCTGATACAGTTTGCCAAACACTGGGCTTGTGGAGTGGCTCAAATTGTGGAGCACCTACCTAGCAGTTTGACAAACATCCTGCTCCACTATTACCCTGGAGTAATGACTGACCACAGCTGAGACTACTTGGTACAGTGCCCAACAGTCCTCTGTTGGGGACTTTACCAATGCTAAAGGTTATCTAGAAGCCTCATCTACATCTCATAGTTATGGCTTTATGCATACACCTCCCCTCAAATCATCATGTTGGTTCTGAGGACACCTTATTAGATAACCATTCACTGTCCTCCAATTCTTGGAAAAGCCTGCCCATTTCTTGGAAAGCTCCATAATCAATGTCCTCAGTCTAATTATTAAAGCATATCCATAAAAGTACCTAAGACCTGGGGGCTACAGGCACTCAGTTTCTCAGTCCACCTGCCTCCATCTAATCTCCTTTAATGAGGCTCAGTTTCTCAGTCCAACTGCCTCCATCTAATCTCCTTTAATGAGGCTCTTTCATTTTGCTTCAGTAAATCTTGCTCTTTTAAAACTCCTCTTTGAGTCTACTCCCGAACCCTTTCTTCAGCTAGATGAAGAAACTGTCATTCCAGTCTCTTCAACAAATGTTGCTGGGAAAAGTGGTTATCCATCTGCAAAAAACTGAAACTAGATCCATGTTTATCACCCTGTACTAGTATCAACTCAAAATGGATCAAGAACCTAAATATCAGACCTGAAACTCTGAAGTTACTAAAGGAAGGAGCAGGAAACACTCTGGAGCTAATAGGTATAGGCAAGGACTTCCTCAATAGAACCCCAGCAGTCCAGCAACTAAGAGAAAGGATGAACAAATGGGACTTCATAAAATTAAAAAGCTTCTGCACAACAAAAGAAATGGTCTGTCAACTGAAGAGACCACCCACAGAGTGGGAGAAAATATTTGCCACCTATACATCAGACAAGGGACTGATAACCAGAAAATACAGGGAACTTAAACTAAACTCTCCTAAAATTAATGAACCAATTAAAAAATGGGCAACTGAATTTAATAAAACTTTCTCAAAAGAAGAAATTCAAATGGCAAAAAACACATTAAAAATTGCTCACCATCTCTAGCCATAAAGGAAATGCAAATCAAAATCACGCTAAGATTCCACCTTACCCCTGTTAGAATAGCCATCATCAAAAACACCACCAACAACATGTGTTGGTGAGGATGTGGGGAAAAAGGAACCCTAATCCACTGCTGGTGGGAATGCAAGCTGGTATACCCACTCTGGAAAAAAATTTGGAGACTCCTTAAAAATCTAAACATAGACCTGCCATATGATCCAGCAATCCCACTCCCAGGGATATACCCAAAGAAATACAATACAGGTTACTCCAGAGGCACCTGCACACCCATGTTTATTGCAGCACTATTCACAATAGCCAAGTTATGGAAACAGCCAAGATGCCCCACTATTGATGAATGGATCAAGAAAATGTACTTGTACACAATGGAATTTTACTTAGCCATGAAGAAAAATGAAATCTTACCATTTGCAGGTAAATGGATGGAACTGGAGAACATCATTCTGAGTGAGGTCAGCCAAGCTCAGAAGACCAAAAATTGTATATTCTCCCTCATATGTGGACTTTAGATCTAGGGAAAATGCAGCATTGTGGTTAGACGTGGGTCATATGATAAGGGGAGAGCACATTTGGGTGATGTAAAAATAGGCAGAAAACCCAAAACATGAAAGCATTTGATGTCCCCACTCCAGAGGAGCTAATACAGAAACCTTAAAGCAACAGAGGTTATCATGAGAAGGGGATCAGTAACCAGGGTAAAGATCAATTGGAGATGAATCAACATGGGTCATAACACGTGTACATGAAAGCAATGCTAGGAATATTTCTGTATAGCTATCCTCAACTCAACTAGCAAAAACATGTTGTCTTCCTTATTATGCTTGTCTCTTTTCATCAACAAAACTAGTGATAAAGGCAGAACAGGACCTGCCTGGAACTGAGAGGGGAAGGGGAGAGAGGCCGGGGGAGGGGGGCAGGGGGAAGAAATAACCCAAACAATGTATGCACGTGTGAATAAGAGAATTTAAAAAAAGAGTTAAAAAAAAAAAAGAACCTGTCATTCATCTCTGGTAACACCAGGACCAGGTCCTTTTCCTGGATGTTCTGTCACTCAATAAATCATTTTATTTCAGAGACACTTCCATCTCAGAAGTTTTAGTAGTATCTTGTGAGATTATGTCCAGTAGGAGAATGAGATAGTATGACTGTGAGTGTTTTAACTCTAAAAGACACAGTTCTCTCAAAGGGGAGGTCAGCAATTTTTCTTTTAGTGCCAAGGCCAGCTACTCCCACCTCCTCTGGAAGCTGAGTACCCCAGCCCAGAAGACAGCTCTCAAGACAGTCTTCAGGTTCTCACCCTGCTAATTGCCAGGAGCACAGGTTGATCCATTTCCAGCACCCTCTCCCCACACTGCCATTCATGCTTGGCTCCAGTCCCAAGAGAATAGCAACATATCAGCCTCCTCTTCATGACCTGCACCAAGCCAGAAGGCCAGTTTGCTTTCTTGCAGCTCTTATAGGGTCTTCAGAAATCTCTTAGCCCCCTTTGAGGTAGAAGGGATGCATCTCACCTCTTACTTCCCTTCCTGAAACTGGAATTTTAGGTCACAGGCCCAAACTCACAGGGTTCCACAAGTTAGCCACTTGCCCCTTCATCTCTATAAAGAGATGATAATGGTGAAGGACAGAGAAAGGAGATTGATTCTATGGCACAGATACACCATGGGAGAAAGTGCTTTAGCCCATCTTCATAGACATGAGCTTTAGGTTTAAATAGAAAAAGGATTAGGGGCAAGGAGAGAAAGGAATGCATAATTATTGATTAGTCTCGGTCACAGCCATATTCCTGTGGACCATTATTTTAGTCTTGGTTTTGAGGGGTGCTCTGGAGAAGTTATCTCTGTCATCACTTGAGGAGAGCAATCTGGTTAGGATAAGCAAGTCATCGATGCCTGGTGGATGGTGCGTCTGAAGGAGGCTCTGCTGTTCCTTTCGGGGGGGGGGGCAGTTTTCTCCATCCCTCCTTGTAAAGATATTTATTTTTTTCAGTACTGGGGTTTGAAACCAGGGCCTACACCTTGAGCCAGTCTGCCAGCCCTTTATTGTAATTTTTTTTTTTTTGAGATAGGGTCTTGCGAACTATTTGTCTGGGTTGGCTTTGAACTCCATCCTCCTGATCTCTGCCTCTTGAGTTAGGATTACAGGCGTGAGCCACTAGTGCCTGGCTAAAACTGTTATTTGATACAGTTCTGTCCTTCCTGGATTCCAAGATAGATGCAAGGTGAATAGCTCAGGGCAAAGACATGAAAATGGAGGCAAGGTGGGCAAGCTTTTCTTTTGTTTTTAGTTAATTCATGGGCCCCACACAAAAGCAGTTTAAGTACCCGTTATAATTGCTATGCACCCAAGACACCTTGTCTGTTTCCCTTATCACCTCGTGTCCCTCTGATAATGATATTTAGAGGAAATATGATTAGAGCTATAATAGAATTAGCTTTGTTCTGCTATAAATCCTAGGGAGGAAGGGATGGCAATGGCTGGCATTCACTTACAATGTGGGGAACTTAACCTCTTCTTTTTATCTCTGGACTCATGATACCAATTTTGAGGCAGGGGAAAATGTTTCGTTACAATGCTGTTAGCATTTGCTGATTCTTTCTCTGCAGGCTTTTTTGTTTTCATTTTTAAAACAGGGTCTTGCTATGTAGCACAGGCTAGCCTCGATGTCACGATCCTCTGCCTCAGCTTCCTGAGTGCTAGGATTATAGGACTTCTCCACTATGGAGGACAGCCTATGGTCTCTTGAGAACTTCTGCATGGTCTTCTGGATATTCTCAAACCTAAATTATTGCTATTATTTATTGAGACTTTGTCAGCAGGCCAGTGGTCTCTCCTGTCAATTCATAGTCACTATGTACAACATGTTTTCTTGTTTTTTTGGAGAGAAGGTTTTATTTATGGCCTTGAACTTATGATTCTACTGCCTTAGCTTCCCAAGTGTTAGGATTACATGCATGTGCCACCATGCCTGGCTGTGTTTGTGTTTTAATGAGTTGTAAAAATACAATATAGTGAATCAGGCATGGTGGCTCCTGTCTTTAATCCCAGCTACTGGGAGGATTGAGGTTTGAGGCCAGCCTGGGCAAAAAGTAAGTAAGACCCCATCTCAACCAAAAGCTGGGTGTGGTGGTACATGCCTGTCATCCCAGCTACATGGGAAGCATAAATAGAAGGATCAAGATGCAGGCTGGTGAGGGCATGAACTCGGGACCCTATTCCAAAAATAACCAAAGCAAAAAAGGACTGGGGGCATGACTTAAGTGGTAGAGTGCCTGCCAGATACTCTTAGAGTGAGACTTAAGTTCAACTCCCAGTACTGCCAAAAAAAAAAAAAAAGATGCTTGGTTTGTGCTACTAAAAATGAGATGTAATAGCCATTTAAAACTAAATTAGAAAAGAATTAGAATTACCAAATGGGTTGGGGGAATATATCTCAGTGGTGGAGCATTTGTTTAGCATGCATGAGACCTGGGTTCCATCTCTGGCACCAACAAAAACAAACAAACAAAAGAAAAAATTATCACATGACCTAGCAATTCTACTTCCAGGTCTAAACCTAAAAGAACTGAAAACAGACATTCAAAGAAATACTTGTATATAAATGTTTATAGGAGCATTATTTGTACTGGCCAAAAAATGGAAATAACTCATGTTTCCATCAACTAATGAATGGATAAACAAAATGGAGTACATCTATGTGATGGAATATTATTCAGCCTTAAAAATGGAATAAAAGGTGCTGATGGATGCTATGAGTGAATCTTGAATGATTGTTAACCAAAAGAAGCCAGATACAAGCCTGACATGGTAGTTCTCAACTGTAATCCAAGCTACTCAAGAGGCAGAGGCAGAGGGATCCTGGAGTTTGAGGTCAACCAGGGCAAAGTTAGTGAGACACCCTATCTCAAAAACAAACTACACATGAAAGGGCTAAGGGCATGGTTCAAGTGGTAGGGCACTTGCCTAGCATGTGTGAGGCTCTGTTTCAATCCTCAGTACATGGGGAAAAAGAAAGCAAGACCAAAATGTCTTATACTATAGATTCCATGAATATGAGATGCCCAGAATAGGTACATCCATGATAAAGAAAGTAGATTAGTAGTTGGCAGGGAGATGGGATCTGGAAGAATTTTCTTTTGGAGGTGATAAAACTGTTTTGGAACTAAACACAAAGATAATGGTTGTGCAACATTGTGAATGTTTGAGTCCGGGAACTGTCACCCCAAAATATGGCCCCCTGGCATGCTGATTATTTTGTATTAAAGGAATTTAGAGAGCAGCAGACACTGGAAGAGGCTTTACTTTATCTCCTTGTTTGCTTAAAGTTAGGACTGCCAAGGAAGAAAATAATTACCTATATTTTCTTCCCTGAATTTTCCCTTAACTCAAGTCATATTGTAGGACAAAAGACTGAAGTCTGTCAACACACTTGGATGGACTTTTATCACACACCAAAGCCTTCTATTTTATTTTTTAAAAAATATTTAAAATTTCCTGATTTATCATACAATTAATGAGGGGATTCCATTGTTATATACTTCCACACATGCATACAGTGTACCTTGAGTAAATTCACCCCTGCATTACATTTCCATTCCCTCCTCCTCCCTCTTTCAAAGTGTTTGGTGGGTTCCATTATGCTGTCTTCTTGTGTATATATTGCAGTGTACTTCCATCCTCTTCACTCTTCAGTATCCTTTCCTTCCCCTCTCCATTTAATCCCCCCCACAAGACAGTCACCCATAGACATTCATGTCCCATTATTATTATTAGTAGTAGTAGTATCATCATCATCATTTTTGGTCTAGGTTCCACAAATAAGAATGTTTGATATTTGACCTTTTGATCTTGGCTTATCTCCCTCAACATGATGCTCTTCAGTTCCACGTGTTTTCCTGCAAATGGCATAATTTTGTTTTTCTTTATGGCTGAGTATTTCATGATGTGTGTATATTCCATATAGTCTTTATCCATTCATCATTGTTGGTTACCTCAGCTGATTCCACAGTTTAGCTATTGTGAAGAGAGCTGCAATAAACAAAGGTATGCAGGCATATATCTTGTAAATCAATATTGATTTACACTCCTTCAGATATATGCTCAAGAGTGGTATGGCTGGGTCGTAAGGTAGTTCCATTTTTAGTTTTTTGAGGAACCTCTATATTAATTTCCATAGTGGTTGCACTAGTTTACATTCCCACCAACAGTGTATGTTGGAGGAATATACACTTTTCTCCCTCCTACCTGTCCATCCTCGCCAACATTTGTTTTCTTGATTGCCAGCCTGATAGAAGTGAGATGGAATCTTAGTACAGTTTTGATTTGCATTGCCTTTCTGGCTAAGGATGTTGAACATTGCTTCATATATTAGCCACTTGTAATTTTTTTTTTGAAAACTGTCTACTCATTTGCTTTTTTATTTATTTTGCAGAACGGAGGCTTGAACTCAGGGCCTATACCTTGAGCCACTCCACCAGCCTTTTTTGTATTAGGTATTTTTAAGATAGGGTCTCGTGAACTATTTGCCCAGGCTGGCTTCAAAACTCGATCCTCCTGATCTCTGCGTCCTGAGCAGCTAGGATTACAGGCGTGAGCCACAGGCGCCCGCTTGCTCTATTAATTGTATTATTCTTCTGTTTGGCTTTTTTTTTTTTTTGGTGGTACAGGGGTTTGAACTCAGATTGCTAGGCAGGTGCTCTACCACTTGGTCCACTCCCTCAGCCCATGCTGTTTAACTTCTTGAGCTCTATGTATTCTGGATTTAATCCCTTATCTGTTGAATAACTGTTGAAGATTTCCTCCACTTTGGGTTGTCTCTTGATTCTTGTAACTGTTTTTGATGTGCAGAAACGTTTTAATTTGATGTAGTCCCATTTGTCAATTCTTGCTTTTATTTCCTGGGCAATTAGAATCCTATTCAGAAAAATATTACCTATGCCTGTATCTTCCAGAGTTTTCCGTATTTTTTCCAATGTCTTTTGTTTTGGTTCCATTCAATATTTCAAAAAGAATCATTGTCTTTTCTGTGACCTCAACGGACTTGTCCCAGGCCATTTTTTTTGGTTCCAGATATTTTTTTTTCCAAGTCCATTGAGTTCCCCTTAAAATCATCATATTCTCATTGTTCCTCTCCCCTGTGGAAAAGGGGTAAATGTTTCTGAATCATGCTGTGTTAGTAGGTAATCGTAGCCTCCCTCCGCTGCGAATTTTCTCCTTTTGCATGTTAGTAAGTTTATCTTTTCTTTTTGTCTGTTCATTCTTACGAACCTTCAGAGGGCTTAGGGAGCGTTTCCTTTCGCTCCTAAATAGTAAACAGCACTGGAAAAAAAAAAAAAACTTTAAAAAGTGGCTTATTTTATATTTTGCAAATTTTACCTCAAGAAACTCTCCCCCCATCCCCAACAACCTGAATTGGCAGCTAAGATATTTAAACGCAATGTTTCATTTTGGGAGCCTGTGGATAGATATTTGGCGCTCAGCCCAGGCGAACAGGTGGCTGGTGGGATACAGCGAGCCTTTGCAGGCACACTCAGAGGTTGGCGGCTAGCTGGGCAAGGGCGCCCGGCAACTCCACTGCAGGGCGGGCTCGTGGGCGGGGCCTACAAGGGGCGGGGCCAATAAAGGGGCGGGGCCGAGACGCTGCGACTCGGAGGAGGTGCGACGGGCGTCGGGCGGCGCCGGTTGCCGTGAGAACCTGTGACAACAAAAGGCGTGGGCGGCGGAGGCGGCGGCGTAGCTGAGCGAAGTCGAGGAGTTCTGCGCCGGCCTGGGCTTTCCGAACTGGTTAGTGCTCGGCGGCCGGCCGGCCGGCCAGATGAGACGAGGAAGCTGGACACGGCTCTGCCCGCGGTGCCCTTGCGTCGGCCCTTCATCCCGCTTGTGCCCGCCGTTGGAAGGAGCGGCGCTGCCCCGAGTTGCGGACGCCGCGGGGGGGGGCTCGCGGGCCGGGGAGGCTGAGCAGGGCACCCGAGAGGTCTGGGGTAGGCCCGAGGCCGAGCGTCGCTTCCAGGGGCAAGTTGGGTCTCCACTGAGGTAGAGGTGGATCCCGGGAACGTCGCGGAATCGCATCCCGTGCGTGTCTCTTGTTTGTACTCCCACTGTCGGCCGTGAGGGGACTGAGGGACAGGGCCCCTTCCCACCCAGGCTTGCGTTCGAACGTCGGCGAAGCCCGCGAGCCGCGTCCTCCGGGCCAGGCGACCATGGAGAAAGAGGAAGGGCTTCCGCATTCTGCCTTTGAAACACTTCTCAACGCCGTCCTTTCCAGTTTTTAAAACATATCTCGTTTTCCTCTCTTCACTCAGCTACCGTCTTTATGCATTTGTGGCCTGTAGTGAGATCCTTGTGCAGTTCACTCTCTGCTAGGAAGTTTCTTATGATAATATTAATTAGCAAACCCCAAGTTTTAGACAACTACTTTCTAAGAAACCAAGAGCACAGGATGGCATAGGTACTTGGAGACATCCATTCCTCCTGATCAATGACCTGGTATCAAGGACCAGTTGCCTCGCATTTGGTCACATTTCAAAAACCTATTGAGTATGCAGAAATATTGCCAGGCAATCAGAGTTTACCTTTGTTGTTAACATCTGTTGGTGACAATACTTGTTCCTAGTAACTATAGTTAATCTGAAGTAGTATAATTGTTATAGACAGATTAAAAAGAATTTGATTTTGTATGGGTCATTAGTGTTTCTGAATGATTACAGATAGGTGAGCTTCGATAGCTATATTCCCACCATCATAACCAAGAAAGTGAAAATATCTTAATTACACTTGACATTTTTTATTAGTAATTTCTTTAAAAGCAGTTAGGGTTAGCTTAACACAGACCTTTACTTTTGCTTTAGTGCTATGTCATTAAAAAGCAAATTGATCTGTATGATGAAAATTTCAATTGTAGGTGTTCAGAGCAATTTGGAAGAAAGAAGATAGCATCCCTGCAGTTTGGAAGTTTCCAGTACCAAATAATTGTAGTCCTTTATGATCGAAAAAAGGATTCACCATACACATGAGCATTTAGTTTTTCAGTGCTGAATTTGATTAAAATGATTAAAACTGCCAAGGCTAGGTATATCTCTGTTTTGCTCATTAAAGGTAGTTTGTTGACTGTTTTGGGATTTTGCATCCTAAGGAACCCCATATATTTTTACTCTCAATGGTATTCTAATAGAGTGATGTAAATGGCTTTTGTTGTTGTAATCTCCAGGCTGACTCTGCACTCCAAATTATAAGTGCAAGGTAGTCTGCTCAGAGTTTTTCTAAGTGAATATTAAATATGTCATAAACATTTCCATAGCAAGTAGTTCATAAAATATTACTTTCTGCCCTGTGAGTCTAGCCTCACCCCAAACTGATTACTTTTCAAATGTGCACATAGATCACATGTTTGCTAGCTTTTAAAAAGCTTTATATAGTGTAAGCTTTATCCTACCAAGACTAAAAATTGATGTATGTTTTTATGCAACATGTTTTCTTTGAGTAGAATTGCTGGATCGGATGATAGTTCTATGTTTAGCTTTTTTAGGAACCACCAGTCTGTTTTTATAAAGTAACTGTGGCATTGTACATTTCTACTAGTAGTAGATGAGGGCTCCAATTTTCTCTAGCTCTTACCAACACTTCTTTAATCTACCTTTTTGATCACTAGCCATGCTGGTGGGTGTGGAATTATCTTATTGTGGTTTCGATTATATTTCGCTGATAGCTAATGATGTTGGAATATCTTTTCATGTACTTTTGGTTTTTTCCGACTGTACTGGGGTTTGAACTCAGGGCCTCATGCTTGCTAGGCAGGTACTCTACCATTTGAGCCACTCCATCAGCCCTTTTTAATATGTTGGGTATTTTTGAGATAGGGTCTCCCAATTATTTGAGCTGGCTTCAAACTGCAGTCCTCCTGATCTCTGCCTCCTGAGCAGCTAGCATTAAAACATGAGCCAATGTCGCCCAGCTCATGTGTTTATTGACCTTTTTCTCCAGAGAATTGCCTTTTCAGGTCTTTTGCCCATTTCAGATTGCTTTTTATTTTTTATTTCTTTTTTCTTTCTCCATGGAACCACCTAGATTCAGAGTGCTTTTTAAAAAGTTATTGTATTGCAAAAATTCTTTATATATTCTAGATATTGAATATATAATAGATTATTCTAGATATTAGAATATATAATTAGATTATTAGAGACATGACTTACTGCTGGTGGAGTGGCTCAGAGGTGAGAGCACCTGCCTAGCGACATGACTTACAGATATTTTCTTTCATCCAGTGAGTTGTCTTTTCTCTTTCCTTGATGGTGTCCTTTAAGGCACAAAGTTTTAAATATTGGTGAAGTCCAGTTGGTCTATTTTATGCTTTTGCTTTTGTTGGTGTATCTCAGAAGCAATTGCCGAATCCTAGGTCAGCGTTTCCAATCCATGAACATAAGATATTTTTCATTGTTTTAGAACTTATTTTACTTTCTTTTAACAATATTTTGTAGTTTTCAAAGTGTAAGTTTTATAAACCTTTTGTTAATTTTGTTTTTTTAGGTATTTTCATCTTTTTTTTTTCAATGGGGCTTGAACTCGGGGCCTTCCTAGACAGGAGCTCTACTACTTGAGCCGTGCCTCCAACTGTTTTATTCTTTTTGATGCTAATATAAATGGAATTGTTTTCCTCATTTTCAGGTTGTTCATTGTAAATGTAGTTTCCAGTTTAATTTTTTTTTTTTTTTGGCAGCACTGGGGTTTGAACTCAGGGTGTTATGCTTGCTAGGCAGGCGCTCTTAACGTCTTGAGCCACTCTGCCAGCCCTCCAGTTTAATTTTTAGTGTATTAATTTCACCAGAGAGTTTCAGAAATAAGTGCAACATAATATTTATGACTGGAAAAAGTAGTTTTTGTTAATTTTAGTTATTTTAAATAAAAAGTTTAGTATTTTTATATTTACTTATTTTTAAATCTATATTGACATAGAAACTTTTCATAAGATTTACATCTAACATTTGTGGTAAAGAGGAGATGCTGTTTTTTAAATAAATAGCTCTAAGATCTAATACAAATGTTTGCCTGAGGTTTTTTTTTTTGGTGGCACAGGAGTTCAGGGTCTCCTGCTTGCTAGATAGGCATTCTTACCACTTGAGCCACTCAGCCAGCTTTGCCTGAACTTTGCAACTCTTTAATTAGTCAGTATTTGGAATAATGGACTGGTCAATATTACCACTGTAGAAATAAAGACACAGCAGAATTCCATGTGGTTATCATTTGGTTTTGTAATTTACTAATTCACAGCCCTCCATGTCTCAACTGTTTTGAAGCAAATACAGACATCATGTCACTTTATAAGTAAACTATTGACCCACTTTACAAAACAGATTTATTCTTTTGTAACTTTTTTTTTTTTTTTTGGTGGGACTGGGGTCTGAGGCTTGGGGTTTGAACTCAAGGCTTTTTGCTTGCAAAGTAGGCACTACTGTTTAAACCACATCCCCAGCCCTCTTTGTTTTCTTTCTGGGGAAGAAAACAAAACAAAAGAAAAACCTGCTCCAAATGACTTTGCTTTTCTTTTACTAGGAGTCAGTAATTAAAATTTGTCTTTTATTTTGATACACAGGAGTCCAGATCTTACATAAAATGGATGTTTTCACACTGTATACTGAACATTTAAGTAGAGAATCTATTTAATAAAATTTAAGCTGCCATGGAAGAAATACCAGTAAAAGTCGCCGTAAGAATTAGACCTCTGCTTTGTAAAGAAGTTCTTCATAATCATCAAGTTTGTGTGAGAGTTATTCCAAACACCCAGCAAATTATCATTGGGAGAGATAGAGTTTTTACTTTTGATTTTG
This sequence comes from Castor canadensis, assembly GCF_047511655.1. Taxonomy (NCBI): domain Eukaryota; kingdom Metazoa; phylum Chordata; class Mammalia; order Rodentia; family Castoridae; genus Castor; species Castor canadensis. The sequence continues at coordinate 91,991,702 of NC_133398.1, forward strand.
TTTTTGGTAAAAATTCCACTCAAGATGAAGTTTATAATACGTGTATAAAGCCCTTAGTGTTATCACTCATTGAGGGCTATAACGCAACTGTTTTTGCCTATGGACAGACTGGATCTGGGAAGACATACACCATTGGAGGAGGCCATATTGGTAAGAGTCTCATACTGAGTTTTATTTGAGACACTAGAAAGAAACTAAAATAAGACAATAACCAATACAGTAGATATTTAGTATGTAGACTGAATAATGAAGGAATGAATAGGATAATAAAATGTGGGCATACAATCATTATTTTTGAAGGATTTATTTTTAAATATTGAGATTTCATTGAATAATCTAATTTATGATTTTATTTTTTCTTGGAAAGAAGTTTAAAACAGTGCCATGTATAGTGGTTGCATGTGATCCCAGCTACTCCAGAGATGGAGACAGGAATATCAGGAGTTCTAGGCCAGCCTGACATATTTATGGAGACCCTATCTCAAAAATAAAGCAAAAAAACCCCAAAAGAACTGGTGACATGGCTCAAGTGGTAGAGTACTTTCCCAGCAAGCATGATGCTCTGGGTTTAATCCTTAGTACCATATACACACAAACAAAAATTTAAGACAATGTTCAGTGTTCTGCCCTTGTCATTTTGAACAGAATTTAAAATAGGGATAAATGAGTTGACATGATCAGATTTTACATCCTTAAATAGCCAGGATTTAGGGGGGAGTAGGAGAAATTTATTATGTAGGTTCAAGTTTTCATTTTATAGCCATGCTTCTTTCTCTAACCTTCTCTGCCCAAACAGGATATTACTGTGTAGCCCAGGCTGTCCATGAACTCTTGATCTTCCTGCCTCAGCCTCCCAAGTGCTTAGATTACAGGAGTGTGCCACCATATCCAGTTCTCAGATTTCTAATTTGAATACTTAATATTTTAGAATATAATTTCTTCTAATTGTAATAATAGTTTGGAAAAGGTAGAGTCATGGGATTTCTAGTAGAGCTGGTGGGAACCTTGGCAATCATTTTTCTTCATTGATAAATGAGCGCTCCAGTCATGGAGAGATGAAGAAATTGTTCAATTAGGTGGTTGGTGATGGAGTGGAGGATTGAAAGCCAAGTCCTCTGTTGAGACTTTTTTCCTGTATTTATATTTTTATGCCAGAAACAAATTTTTTCTTTCATAGTAAGGAAGTCTTTATTCAAGACTATTTTGATAGGTGTAGGTACCACTGCAATGAGACTTTGCAGTGAGGGAGACAGATTGGGGTCAATTCCATGGACAAGTAGGAATTTATAGCCAGAGGACAAGGTGAGGCTGGTGGATAGAAAATTACTAACATCAGAGTTAGGAGGATTCTAACCAAACTGCACTAATAGAATTCTTGTAGAAGACAGGCCAGGGTGATCAGACATCATCTGGGAGATGGTGGACGATGAGTAATTGATGAGATATTGAGGTTGGAGGATTCTTGTTACACTGTGTAGGATTCTTGCTAAAATTGGTTTTTACCAAAAAAAAAAAAAAAGTTCTGCGGAAGTTTCAGGAGCTGGAATAAAGTAAAGAATCATTTATAGTCATGGTTCATTTTCACATAGCATGAAGAGTTTTTAACCAAGAAACTTTTTTATGAACATTATTTATGGAAAGCTGAAAAAGATGGAACACAGTCTCCAAAGCATTTCCAATGTGTTATTTTCTGAGGAAACAACACATGAACCATCTTTGATGAACCTGCTTGCCAGAGTGACTTCTGCACAATTCTGCTTCCTCTTCCTTCCTTTCAAAGGCTTTGCCCCTAATAAACATCTACACTCACACACCATTTCATATCTGCTTGTAGAGAATCCTACCTATGACTCTCAGAGCACCTGGAAAACTGTTGTCTCATTTTGATTTAAAAATAAACTTTTGAATATTGTATATATGCATCATTGTCTAAATTTTAGTATTTTCTCTTTATATAGTAGCTCTCAATTTTTTCTGTTTTTATACTTCTCAAATATAGAATATGTGACTTTCAGAAATGTGTGACTTTCATATAATAATGTCTTATTACATGCATAGATTGGGAAGAGTTTGGAGAGTAGCTGTATAGTATGAGGAAGTCCTCATTCCAAAGATTAAAAGGAGAGGCCTGAAGAGCCCAATATGTTCCGCTTTTTATTTTATTTTTTAAATGTATTTTTGACGGTACCAAAGTTTGAACCCAGGCGTCTCATGCTTGCTATGCAGGTGCTCTACCACTTGAGCTATGTTCCCTTGCCCATATGCCAATTTTTAAAAATGACCATTCTGCAGAATTCAATATTTCTAGTAAAAAGTTGCATTTTTTTCTTGAGAATTGTAGCTTTTTTTAAAAATTGGCAGATGGCTTATGATCTTAAAGATGTAGTATATGCTTTATACCAATAGGAGCTATAAAATATTCAGAGGTTTGTGACTTAGTTATATTGATTTATATTAGAGACTGTGAGTACAGACTCTTGTATATCCTTTAAGTAGCATAAAATAGCAAAGTAATGACTGTTGAATATTAAACTTCACAAGTTTACTCTCTGAAATAGTCTGTTTCAGGAATGTAAGACCAACATTGCATATGTGGAATGTGATATTTAGGTTACCAAAATACATATTTAATCTGTATTATAAATATTTGAAATTCAAATTTTTAAATATTTTAAATTGTTGTGCCTTGTTATTTGTTGAAGTGGTAATCCAGGCTGAGCTCAAACTCTCTGTGAAACCCAGACTGGCCTCTGGGCTCAAGGTTCTTTGGCCTTAGCTTCTCAAATGCTTGATTTACAGTGCCACTAGACCCAGTCTGGAAACTCTTAAAAAGGAATTTTCCCTTGTTTTGGAAAAACAAACTTCAAAACAAACAGCTTCCTTTTCTTGCCACAGGATGGCAGTCCATTCAAGTTAATAGAGGTTCAGATTTTAGGATGATTGTTGCCAAAAATCTGAATTTCAATAATCTTTTTTTTCGAAGCATGTTGTTTTTAAGGTTCATTTGCTAATGAATCTTTTATTGCTTGGAATGTATTTTCTGTGGAACAATGCTAAAAATACTGTGCAGATTTTCTAACCTGGTTTATAAAAACTTACTTAACCTTGTCTCAATTTATTCCTTCATTTTAAAATTTACCTTGTAAGCTTTTTTTAAAAACTTTTTTTTCCTTTGGTATACTGGGATTTGAACTTAGGACTTCAGTACTACTGTAAAGAAAAAAAGAAAAGAAGTTCTGATATATAATAGGAGAAGCCAGACACAGAAAGGCAAATATTATATGAGCCTACTTGCATGAAATATCTAGAATAGTCAGAGAGGGCTGGCGTAGTGGCTTAAGTGATAGAGCACCTGCCCAGCAAACATGAGGCCCCAAGTTCAAACCCCAGTACAGAAAAAAAAAAAGTATAGAGAAAGAAGTATATTAGAGGTTGGAGGTAGTTAATGCTTAATGGATGCAGAGTTCTGTTTAGGGTGATAAAAATTTTTTGAAATAGTGAAGATTGTATTAATTCTATAAATGTATTTGGCAATACTAAGGTTTGAACTCAGGGCCTTGTGATTGCTAGGCAGGGGCTCTACTGCTTGAGTCACACCTCCAGCCATTTTTTTTTGCTTTGGTTGTTTTGAAGATAGGGTCTTGCTTTTTGTTCAGGCCAGCCTGGACTGTGAGCCTATTTTATGCTTTCCACCACAGCTGGGATGACAAGTGCATGCCACCACACCCAGCTTTTTAATGGTTGAGAAGGGGTCTTGAGAACTTTTTGTCTAGGCTGGCCTGGAACAGTGTTCCTCTCCGTCTCAGCCTCCCAAGTAGCTAGGATTACAGGTATGAGTCACTGGCACTTGGCTTATTTTGTCCATGAGTTTTAGGGCTTAACATTTTTTATAGCAGAAAAATATAAGAAAATACATTTATTAAGTATGTTTTGGATTGTGTGGTTTTTCTTACATTTCAAGTTCCAGATGTGCTTTCCTGTCCTAATTTTTAGCTTCAGTTGCAGAGGGTCAAAAGGGTATCATTCCTCGAGCTATCCAAGAAATATTTCAAAGCATCACTGAAAATCCTAGTATTGACTTTAATATAAAAGTATCCTATATAGAAGTATACAAGGAAGACCTAAGAGATCTTCTTGAGTTGGAGACATCCATGAAAGATCTTCACATCCGAGAAGATGGAAAAGGAAACACAGGTAAAGTAGCCTACTTAATTGATTGCCTTCATTAGCAAACAGATACACTTAATTCGGCTTCTGGATATAATCCAAGGAGTTCTTAAAAACAGATATATAAGCAAAATTAATCTGTTTTTGCTTTTTATTTATTTATTTTTGTGGCATTGGAAATTGAACTCAGGGCCTTGTGCATGCTAGGTAAGCACTCTACTATCCAGCTACACCCCAACCTCTTATTTTCATTTTTTACTTTGGCAAAACCAATATTTTAAATAGCTTATTGATTATCAGTCTTATTTAAATCACTCAGGTGAAAATGTAGTTCTTCAGACTGATTGGTAAGGTGAATTTACTAATTTGTAATTGAAGGTACTGATTTCCTATAATTGAGGTCAGCCCCCTCTGGACTGACCTCTATTGAAACTGTGATATGGGCTAAGTTTGTTTTTGTATGTTTTTTACTCTCAGAGATACTCTGAAATTAAGGATGGTTTTCCTTCAGCTGTTCATCCAGTTGATCTGAAATTCTCCTTTTTCCCTCTTTGATTTTTGTTCCCCAAACACCTATTTCTTCCTTTTTTTTTTGGTTAAAGAAGTTTAGTGTTTTTGTTTTTGTTTGTCCATATTGATATTTACCATCCTTTGTTAGGCTTCTCTGAGGTCTAACTTTCTTTGCTTGCACCTGTTAACCTCATTAATTAACACCCATTGTTTGGAAATGGGAGAGGGTTGCAAAGGGAAGGTGAAAATGCAAGTACTTTAAGGAATGACAATTTTTGTGTGTTTGTGAGGTATGGAGGATTGAATTTAGGGCCTTGCTCTTGCTAGGCAGGTGGCCTACCACTTGAGCCATTCCCCCAACTCTTTTGGTTTTAGTTTGTGTTTTAGATAGCGTCTTATGCTAACTTTCCCTGGGCTGTCCTAGGACCTTGATCTTCCACTTTCACTTCCTGAGTAGCTGGGCCCACGGGTGTGCCCCACCATGCTCAGCTTGTTTTTGAGATAGGATCTCCAGCACTTGTCTGGGCTGACCTCAAACCTCCATCCTGTCTCTGCCTCTAGGGTAGCTGGGATTATAGATGTGCACCACCATGTCTGGCAATTTCTGATTTAAAAGCTAGTATTTTTACTGTAGAACGTATTGAAAACATAGAGAACTACGGGTTAGGAAGTTAAAGTTAATCTTTGACCTCAGAACCTACAAATGGCAACCTTTTTTTAGCGGTACTGGGGCTTGAGCTCAGGGTCTATGCCTTGTGCCACTCCACCAGCCCCTTTTTTGTGATGGGTGCTTTTGAGATAGGGTCTCTGGAACTATTTGACCAGGCTGGCTTCGAACCTTGATCTTCCTTATCTCTGCCTCCTGAGTCTCAGGATTACAGGCATGAGCCACCAGTGCCCAGCATGCAACTTTTTTTTTTTTTTTTGTGCCGATAGGGATTGATCCTACGGCTTTATACATGGTAGGCAAGTAGTGCTTTACCACTACTGCCAGTCCACAACTTCTCTTTGTATTTCCTTCCAAATTTGTTTTTCTGTGTACATATAATTTAAAAAAATATGTACTTGCAAGCTCAAATTTAATTTTGCATTTTTATTTTCTACTTTGTGAGCACTTTCATGTCACTAAGTTTTTTTGTTTTGTTTTTGGTGGGGCTGGTAGTAGGTTTTGTCCTCAGTGCCTTGTACTTGCTAGGCAGGCACCCTACCAATTGAGCCACATCCCCATGCCTTTTTTGCTTTCTAATTATTTTTCTGATAGGGTCTTGTGTTTTAGCCAGGGGCTGGCTTCAGACTATGATCCTCCTTATAGCCTCCCAAGTAACTGAAATCATAGGCAGATGTGCTTCACCATTGCCTGGCCCTCTAGGTATTTTCATGTTTAACTTTTCTTTGGTGGCACTGGGGTTTGAATTCACACTTGCTAAGTAGGCATTCTTACCATTTGAACCAGTCTGCCAGCCCTATTTTTTCATAGTTATAACTAATGTCCTATAGTAATTTGTCTCGTCAATGTTGTATAATAATTTATTTAGTAAGTATTCCTTTGTTGGAATATTAAGACTGTTTTCTGGTTTTCTTACTAATGACATTGCAATAACTGTTCTTGGTGTCCTCTTCTCTTAGAAAACACATTTAGTAAAACTTTCCTGGAGATCCTGCCAGAAGAGTTGACTCCTTGTGGGAATTTGTAGCACTGAGGACAGTAAAATGAGTGTCATCATTCAAATAGCAACTTACAGGGGACAGTAAATCTTGCCTTCTTATAGCCCTGTGTTGGCAGTTGTGGCAATCCAGATGTTTGAACAAAGTAGTTTTTGTTTTATATTTTAGAAAGTCTATTGTCTTACTTAGGTAGTTCAGTATAGTTTATCTCTTCTGGATAGACTGGTGGTTTGAGTTTCTTGTATCTTATGGAATGTAATTATTGAATGTTTCTATCTTACATCAAAAATGACAAAAATAATATATGCAAGTTGTAAAACATTAAAGAACATGGAAGTATACACTATAGTACTATTCCTAATAAATGTGATGATCAAAATATTTCATAGCTGGGGCCAGGTGTTACGAGTCACCCCCGTGGGTCTGCTATTCAGGGGCCAGAACTTGGAAGGATCTCACTTTGAGGCCAACTCAGGCAAAAATGAGGCAAAAAAAAGAAAAAAGAGCTGGTGATGGGGCTCAAATGGTAGAGCCCCTGCCTAGCAAGTGCCGTGAGTTTAAACCCTAGTACCACCACCAAGAAACAAAAAACAAACAAAAGCAAATTACAGCTGCCATGTATCTTATGTAATGTCTCACAACCAGAATGTGTTTGTTTGACAAATTTCTTTAGCACCTCTCTGAAGCAGTATTTGTCCACCTTGGCTGCTACATGATTTGCATTACCTAGGATAACTTAAAAAAAATGATTTCTCATCTCTGCCTCTCAGAGATTCTGATGTAATTGACCTGAGATAGGATCTGGACATAGGTTATAAAGCTACCAGGTGATATGCAAGTGGGTTTTAAAACCATGGTGCTAAGTTATAGTCCAACAGAAAAATTTCATGAAAACCTTATGATGATTTGCGTTTTCATTGCCATATTATATAAACCTTGATATTTTAACACTGACTTTTTGTAGTACAGGTACTTCAGAACCTTATTTATTTATTTATTTTGGCAGATTTTTGTTTGTTTGTTTTTGGTCTGACTGGGTTTCGAATTCAGGGCTTCATGCTTGCAAAACTGGTGCTCTGCCACTTGAGCCACACCTCTAGTCCATTTTGCTCTGGTTATTTTGAAGATGTGGTCTCACAGATGCCCAGGCTGACCTGAAACCTCGAGCCTCCTCATCCCAGCCTCCTAAGTAGGTAGGATTACAGGCATGAGCCACTGACACCTAGCAGGACTGGGGTTTGAACTCAGGGAATAATGCTTGCTAGACAAGCTCTTACCACTTGAGCCATGCCTCCATCCCTTTTAGCTGTAGTTATTTTCAGATAGGGTCTCAAGCTTCTTGTCCAGCTACCGTTGGACCACTATCCTCCTACCTATTCCTCCAGCACAGCTCAGATTACATGTGTACATTATCACGCCTGGCTTGTTCTTTGAGATAGGTTCTCAATTTTTTTTTGACCAGAAGGCTGGCCTCAAAGTTCAGTCTTCCCAACTCTGCCTCCCAAGTACCTGGGATTACAGGCATGAACCACCTCAACTGGTTTAGAACTTTAAATGAACTAGTTACTTCAAAAGTGTCATGATAGAAATAATATAAGTGAAATGATTATTTTTTAAAGAAACAGTGACACAACAGGATCTGATTGAAGAGGAAACATGGCACTGTACTTCGAGTGAGGATCAGGAGCTTTACTTCTGATTCAAATCTCAAATGTACCTATTCCTTTTTGAAGTATTTTTGGATATAAACAATTAATGCAGGTAGTAAGCTTAAGTTGCATTTGGTTCTTACACTGTTGTTAAAAAAAATAGAAGCTTTTTTTGAATTGCTATCTGTTTACCTTGCAATCTGATACTACGTAGGACATACCTATTTTTTAAATGAATTATCAACTTTATTTGTATTTGTATTTCATTCATCATTGATTATGAGTCCATAATACAAAAACACCCTTAAGATAAGGATGGATTGAATATTAACAAAATTGAAAAGAAACTAATTTTTTTCTTTTAATTACTTCTGATTATTTTGAGTAATATCTTTAATCTCTTTTAATTAATCATCACATTTATTAGGAATAGTAGTATAGTGTATACTTCAGTATTCTTTAATGTTTTACAACTTGCATATATTATTTTTGTCATTTTTGATATAAGATTCAATAATTACATTCCATAAGATACAAGAAACTCAAACCACCAGTCTATCCAGAAGAGAGAAACTATATTGAACTACCTAAGTAAGACAAAACAGAATATTGAAACAAAGGTTTGTTTGTTTGTTTGCATTGTATATGTGTGTATGTACTTTTTTGTTTTGGGGTTTTCTTTTGGGTGTCGGGATTTAACCCAAGGCCTCATGTATTACACCCCTAGCTATACTCCTAGCTCAAGATTTTTTTGTCAGTCATTTTAAAGAATCAAGTGTGATGTTTGACAAAAAAAAAAAAACCTAGGTTTAAAAAAATATATTAGATCTTTTAGAGTTTAAACATCAAAATGTGTAGTGTCTATTAAAATGGTTCCTTTGGGAGATTTTCTGAAATCATTTAATGATGTTGCAGATGTTACTGTTATTTGAAATGCTATTTTTTTAAAAGGAGCTATCTTGACTGGGCTGTTTAGAAAATGATAACTGTTATGTGGTTAAATTAACTGTGCTAGATTTTTATGAAAACTTTGTTTTAAAACTTGCTGTTGCTATTTTAAGTGATTGTTGGGGCCAAGGAATGCCATGTGGAGACTGTGGATGAGGTGATGAGTCTTCTGGAGGTGGGGAATGCGGCCAGACATACAGGTACCACCCAGATGAATGAACACTCCAGTAGATCACATGCAATTTTTACAATCAGCATTTGTCAAATTGAGAAAAATACAGAAGCAGCTGAAGATGAATTATGGTATTCACATCGGCAAATTGTCTCCAAGTTCCATTTTGTAGATTTGTCTGGATCAGAGAGAGTGACCAAAACCGGGAATACCAGTGAACGGTTCAAAGAATCCATTCAAATCAACAGTGGCTTGCTGGCTTTGGGAAATGTAATAAGTGCTCTTGGACACCCACGCAGGAAGAGTTCACATATCCCATACAGGGATGCTAAAATTACTCGGCTTCTGAAAGATTCCCTGGGAGGCAGGGCCAAGACTGTCATGATCACCTGTGTTAGCCCATCTTCCTCGGACTTTGATGAGTCCTTAAATTCTCTCAAATATGCCAACAGAGCACGGAACATTAGAAACAAACCCACTTTAAACTTTAGCCCAGAATCAGACCGAATGGATGAAATGGAATTTGAAATTAAGTTGCTGCGACAAGCTTTGCAAAGCCAGCAGGCAAGTATCAGCCGAACTAGCCAGATCCATCAAGAGGGCGCTCCTGGTAAAAACAGGATTCATTCTCTTGAGGAGCAAGTAGCTCAGCTACAAGAGGAGTGTCAGGGCTACCAAAATTGTGTAGAGGAGGCCTTTACCTTCCTCGTGGATTTAAAAGATTCTGTCAGACTAAACCAAAAGCAGCAGCACAAACTGCAGGAGTGGTTTAACATGACCCAAAAGGTCAGGAAGGCTGTCCTCACTTCATTCCGAGGGATCCAAGGCATTGAAAATCTGGAAGAGGGACCACAGCATATTACAGTTCTCCAGCTGAAGAGAAAGCTTAAGAAATACCAGGTACCTAGACATTATTTTTATGAGTAACTTTCTTATGGACTATGTTTATTTGGGCAAGTAAATTCTAAAAGTCACTTTGGAACTTCAGAAGTTTTTAAAATGAATTACCTGTAAAATCTCATTTGCCTTTCACTTGCTTTGTTTCTTTCTACTCTTTCTTTTCCTGTTGCTTCTTCATCAACATTTTACCTTTACTGGTTCATCTTCCTTCTCTTATGATTAAAATATATCTTAATGTGTTATATTTTATTAAGTAGAACCTTGTGGACCTTGCTATCAGTTTAGAAGATGAGAAGAAATGTTTTCAGAAACAAAATTAATTTGTACCTCATTCAGTTTCTCTCTGTCTATGGGTCTATAGGGTTTTTTGGTTTTGTTTTGCTTTTCTGGATTTTTTTTTTTTTTTGATGGTACTAGGGTTTGAACTCAGTGTTCGTACTTGGTAGGCAAGCACTCTACCATTTGGGCCACACCTCCAGCAGGTCGATGGTTCATAAAAGCTGTAATCTTAGCTACTTGGGAGGCTGAGATCGGGAGGATTGCATTTTGAAGCCAGCCCAGGCAATTTTTGAGACCCCCATCTCCAAAATTACCAAAGCAAAATGGACTGCAGGTGTGGCACAAGTGGTAGAGTACCTGCTTAGCAAGTTTGAGTCTCTGAGTTCAAGCCCTGGTATAACCAAAAAAAAAAAAAAGTAAAAGACAGTACTTTCCTTTGAATTCAGAGTAAAGATAAAAAAAATACAAATTGACATGTTTAATAATATTTAAACAATGTAGGTATGAAGATGCATTCATATTGTATGTACATATTTTGAGTTCAGAATTATCCTCTCCATTTTTTTGCATGAAGATTGTTTGTCATGGGTGAGATAGTGGAGAATGAGATAAATCTGGTTCTGCTTTTGGGAGTTTGTAAGCAGAAGCCAGTGAACAGATGGATGGGCCTTCAGTTCCTTTAAGTAGCATGGTGTCCAACTTCCATTGTGTTGTTTTGAAATATAGGAAGACATAGATAAAAGTATAGCTTTCTATTTAGAAATAGTTTCTATATACCTTCATATGTATTGGAAGCCATTTGTATTATTCTGTATTACTGCATTTCTCAAATTTTTTGATTGTAGAGCTTCTTTGCACTTTTTTTTCCAGTACTGGTATTTGAGTCCAGGCAAGTGCCCTATCACTTAAGCTACACATAAGCCCTTTTAGTCTGGGGCCAGCCTCAGTTGAGATCCTCCTACCTCCTAACCTGTGGCCTCCCTCATAGCTGGACTCACAGGTGCTGATTGCCACACCTGAGGGTTTTTTTTGTTGTTGTTGAGATGGGGTCTTCCTAATTTTTAATTTTTTTGCCTGTGCTGGTCTCAAATCATGAGTTTTTTTTATCTTTACCTCCTAAGTAGCTAGAATTATAGGTATGAGCCACTGCACCTGGCCCCTGCTTTTTTTTTCTTTTTTGAGACCAGGTCATTATGTACAGGCTGGTCTTGAACTCCTGTCTCTGCTTCCCAGTTGCTGGGATTATATCCCTGAAACACCATTCCCGTCTTCTTTGCACTTATAAAATCAAGATGCTCCCAAAGACCTATTGTTTATGTGGATTATATATCTTTGAGATTTACCACATTAGAGTTAAAACTGAGGGCTGGAGTGGTCCAATACTGGGAGGCGGGAGGATCATGAGTTCAAGGCCAGGCTGGGCTGTGTAGTGAAGTCCTATCTCAAAAAAAGTGTTATTTAAAAAAAAAAAAAAGAAACTGAAAAAAAAAATCAAACTACTTAATCATTTAGTAAGGCTAACAGTAATAACCCAGTTACTAACTTGTTAGTATAAAGAACATTTTTTCATGAAAAATGACTTTTCCAAGACCTGGGCTGGGGATGTAGCTCAGTGGTAGAGGGTTTGCCTAGTATTTGTGAGGCTCTGGGTTTATCCCCAGCATTGTAAAAAAAAAAAAAAAAAAAAGAGTAAGAGTAGAGCTGTTTACATTTTTGCAGGAATCTTTAACATCTGGCTTAATAGAAGACAATTGGATTTTCATTATGTGCTTCATCAGATTGTTACCATATGTTGTTGAAGTTCTAAAGAAGAGCCAGTCTCATGTAGATTTGTAGTTGGAAGGGAGGAGTATTTTAATAACTTTGTCAGATAATTGTAGAAATTCTTTGCTTTTTTTTTTTTTCCCCCTCCATAATGGTAATTGAACCCAGGGTCTCCTGCATGCTAAGAAAGTGCTCTGTCACTTGATCTATGCCCCTAGCCTTTTTGTTTTGTTTTGTTAATTTTGCCCAAGCTGGCCTCAAACTGGAGATCCTCTGTGCCTCCTGAGTAGCTGGGATTATAGTCATATACCACCACTCCTGGCTTGGAAATTCTTCTTTGATATCAGAGCAGAACTTAACAAGTCTTTACTTGTAATGTATGATTTGAAAGGTTTTTTTGTTTATTTGGTGTTTTTTTTTTTTTTTTTTTTTTGGCAGTAGTGGGGTTTGAACTCAGGCTTCACAATGGCTAGACAGGTACTTTACCACTTGAGCCACTCCTCCAGCCCTTTTCTTTTCTTTTGGAAGTACTGGGGTTTGAACTCAGGGCCTTGTGCTTGCTACGCATGCACTCTATAACTTGAGCCATGCCACCAGCCCTGTCTTACCTTAAGTGGATCTTTTACCCACAGATGATTTTGAGTATCATAAACTGGTCATTTGCAAAATATTTCTGTACTAAGTTATACAGATACTCAATTTCATTGTTATATTACCAAAAGATTACCTTTTTTTGTGATACTGGGGGTTGAATGTGCTAGACAAGTGCTCTACCACTTGAGCTGTGTCTCTAGCTCTATTGTTTATATTTTGTTTTGGGAGGAATTGGCTCTTGTTAACTTTCCTAGGGCTAGATGAACTCTCAATCCTTCTGCCTCCATCTCCAGAGTACTTGGGATTACAGATGTTCACCACCACACCCAGCCATTATTGTTAATGTCACCAGTGAGCTCACTAATAAAGTCCTTAAGTATTTATTGGAAGCCATCAAGCTAATACTAGCAGAAATGTTTTCCAGAATTCTAACTTTTTTGTGAAACTTTATCATTAGTAACAATTGTTTTCCTTGAAATGATAGCTTCTCATTTTTGAGAAAATATCTGCTACATACCCAAGTGTGAATAACTATGGTTTGTCATTTCTTTTTGGTTGCTGTTTTGATGCAGGGTCTTGCTATGGAGTCCAGGCTGGCTTCTAACTCTTGAGTCTCCATCCTCATCCTCCTGAGTGCTTGGATTGTAGGCATGCACCACTATACCATCATTTGTTATCTTTTTTTTTTTTTTTGGTGGTATTGGTGGTTGAACTCAGAATCTTGAACTTGATAGGCAGATGTTCTACCACTTGAGCCTCACCCCCAGCCCTTTTTGCTTTACTTATTTTAGGGATAGAGTCTCCCATTTTTATCTGGGCTGGCCTAGGATCCTCCTATTTATGCTTCCTGTGTTGCCGGAATAACAGATATGGACCACGATGCCCAGCTATTGGTTGAGATGTAATCTCTCAAAATTTTGCCCAGGCTGGCCTCAAACCATGATCCTCCTGATCTCCCCTCCCAAGTAGCTGGGATTATAGGTATGAGCCACTGCGCCAGGCTTAATTTGTTATTCTGAAGTGGTGATTTCTGCTTAGGATTCAGCTGCACAAGTTCCTACATACAACTGTTTTCCTTCAGCATGCAGCAAAAATACTTTACACATACCTTTCACTTTGTCATACTGAGTACCGAAAGATAAAACAAAAGCTCCAGAGTTGAGGGTTAAAGAATTTTTATTGCTTCACCAAGACATTCTGAAGTAAAGGTGGTTGAGGTGTGGCTCTAGTGGTAGGGCACCTGCTGTGCAAGCATGAAGTCCTGAGTTCAAACTTCCATCTCGCCCAAAAAACACAAAAAGTCTAACATTGATTTGTATTGTGAGTGCATACAATTGCAGATGCAATGATTATTATTGCATTTGGTATCATTCCTTTATTTGTATTAAGAAGCCAGCATATTTATTCACCATTGCTTTTGCACCATCAGCACAAATGGCAGCATGGGGAAAAAGGCAAATACTGTCTTAATATTAATTGAGAAAATGATTCTGACCTCATGGATGCCCTGAAAAGGGTCTTTGTAGAACACACTGTGAGAACTGCTGCTCTACTACAAAGCTTTCAGTATTTTATTTAATGCATATTAAATATGTAAACATAAGCATTTAAGGTAATATTGTTTTAAAATTAGGGTTTCTTTTTTTCTTCCTTTTTTTTTTTTTGGTAGTAACCATGCTCATTCCTACATAGAGCAGCCCTTCTCTTTAGTATAAGAGACTGGTAGAGCAGGAAGTACAGGTAATTGGAAGGAGTTGGTAATCAACCACTTTTCTTTCCTTCTTGCTTTTAGGTGGCTGAAATTGAAAGCCCATATAAGGCACTGCTTGGGGGTGGGAAGGTGGTTACTTTCTTACTCCATCTGCTGGAATCTCTACATTTAAAGTTGCTCTAGATTATGACTTCCTAAAGATATTAACAGTCTTGCTGAAAAAGGGTAATGTCATCAGATTATTTGGGGGAATGCTAGATTGCAGAATGCAGTCTTTGCTAATTTTTTTTTTGGCAGTGCTGGGGTTTGAACTCAGGGCATCACACTTGCTAGACAGATACTTTACCACTTGAACCATTCCACCAGCAGAAAGTAGTCTTAATGGCAAAACGTCTCAGAACTTTGAAAATGCTAGTAAGTATTATAAATCTCAAAGTGAGGGATACAGCTCCCCCCACTTTTTTGTCTAGGATCTTGCATGATTAATAATCTTTGGGTATTACTGAATAGCAAATGGTGAAATGACTGGTGTTATTTCTCACTTTGTGTATCTTTTATTCACATGTGCATACATTGTTTGGGTCATTCTGTACCCTGATTTGTGTATCCTTTCTAAAAATTTGTTTTTTACCCTTCCTTTTCTGTGAGATGCCAAAAAACTGGTTAAGAAGATGAGTGCCAAACTCTAGATTTGAATCTACAGCTCTCTCCTCTGCTTACCAGCTCCATAACCTTTGGTTTATACTTGACCTTTCTGTGTTTCAATTTCCTCATCTGTAAAATGGAAACAATAATACTTACTTTATATAGCTGTGGTGAAGATTAAAACATTAGTATCCAAAAAGCAAAGAGAAGGCTGCCTGCCATAGTAAGGCTCAATGATTGTTAGTTATTGTCTCCTTCCATTATTTTTTCCCTCCCTTGCCTAGGGCGTATATTAGTGGCAGCTAAGCAATCAGATTTAGTAGTCATAGGGAAGGACACATCCAAGGGTTACTGTGAAGGTAGCTTGGTAAACTGGGATGCTTAGGGAGATTGCTAGGCAAGGTGACAGGATGGCAGTCTGAGTGAGGAGAAGCAAGAATATTTTCTTTCTCAGCCCTGCTTCTTGAGTCTATTAGGCAAGCAGGTAAATACTTATTAAAAAAATTCTTGGCTAATATGAGATTGTGGCCAATTCACAGATGACAATTGGCCAGATTATAAATGCTTAGGAAGTAACTGTTTATTTTGAAGTTAGTGTTTATTTTGAAGTTACCATTCTCTTCCCTTTTAGGATCTGACCATTTTTATAACCTCAGTTTTTCACCATTAGTCAATTATTGAAGCACTCCATCCCCTCATACTTCTTAAGGGACTTTGTTGCTTTTTTTTTTTTTTCCTTTTTTTCTTTTCTCCCCCGCAAGAACTGGAGTTTGAATTCAGGTGCTTGCTAGGCAGGCACTCTACCACTTGAGCCGTGCCCCCAGCCTGTTGTTGCTTTAATTTTTAGGTTAGGGTCTGGAGTTTTTATCCTCAAACATTGATCCTCTTAGCTAAAATCACAAGTATGTACCACCGTACCCAGGTTATTGTTTGAGATGGGAGTCTAGCTAACTTTTTGCCTGGAAATGGCCTGAAACTGCAATTCTCCTGATCTCCACTTGCCAAGTAGCTGTGATTACAGGTGTGAGCTACTGCATCCAGCTTCTTTGTTGCTTTTTTTTAATTCCAGATTTTGAGCACAAGAGTAGTATATGAAGATGAGTATATTAAGCACTGTTAAATAAATAGTAAACTAAATAAAACTAAGTTATAAAACATATGTGAAAATACTTAAATATGCAGAAACAGGAGAGAAGTTACATTTTGAACTTCCAAAATAGACAATTAGTTGCATATAGAAACAGGATAATCAATTCATGAGAATTATAGTTATATCTTACTTTTAGAAGAGAGTAGTCACATAAGTGATACAACCATATAGCATTATCTAGACCTTGAGAATTATATATCCCCTCCTCCTTTGGTAACTTAATAATCCCAAACAGAGAATAGAAGGGACTTGCCCAAAGCAAGTGTGAATCTGTGGTAAAATCAAGGCTGGGCTCAGAAAGGTTGCCAGTGTAGGGACCCATCCTCTACCTTGCCATCTCCAGAAGAGTCATGCACAGACTACATTTTATGGATTAAATTTTATTTGTAAAGTGAATAGTGTTTTTGTAAATGAGCTACTCATTCTGGCTTTTGCTTTGTAGAAAACTTTTGATACAGATAGGCCCTGGGATTGAATCTTATAAATTTGGTTTAGCCACTGTATCATTTTAGGAAGAGGTTTTAATTTCACTGAGCCTTAGTTTCTTCATCGAAGGGAATCATGTTTATTCACTGAAATTTTCAAAATACCAAGTTGGTATCTGGCATGAAGTAGACACTTAAATAATTGCGTTTATTCAACTTAATTTTAAAAATTATTTGTATATCCTAAGTTTACTTAAAAATGGACTATTTCATCAGAAACCAAGAAATAAAACTATGTAACTGTATTTCGCATAGTGAAAGTATACAAAATTCCCAAGTATACTTTATTTAAATGTCCAAATTCAAATATTATTACTTACTATAGATCAGTTTAGAAAATATGATCTTTTTGATTAAAATCACATGATAATTCTAGCAAACTTGAAAAAGTTTTGTTGTATGTATGCTAGAACCTAGATAACTAGTTTTCATATGCAGGAAATAAAGATAAGGCAAATGTTCTTGTCTTCATGGTAATTAATTCCTAGGGTTTAGCAGTGACAGGTCCTCAACTGTTTTTGTCTTTCTTACAAATAAACCAGAAAAAAAGTTGAAATGAAAAGGGTAAAAAAATTCTAAGACATTGTCAAGCTGTCTTTATATGAGTTTTGTGATGTTACGTAGGTTTTCTTGAGAATTTCCCTGGTAAATATCATTTGTGCCTTCTCTCCCTCCCAGTGTGCTCTTGCTGCTGATGAAGTAGTATTTAATAAGAAGGAATTAGAGGTGAAGGAACTAAAGAATCAAGTGCAAGTGATGGTACGGGAAAACAAACAACATATTGTATCTTTGAAAGAAGCACAAAAAGTGAATAGATTGCAGGTAGGGTTTCTTAGTGTATCTAGCTCTGTAGATGTAGTACCTAACCAAACAGAACAACATTTTAAATGATAAATGGGTACATTTACGAAAGTGTATTTCAGTTGAAGAGTTCTGGACATAGGCACTTGAAAAGAATTATAATATTCCCTCTGAATCAGCCTAAGGGGAAAATATGTTTATTGTTAGCCTGATTCTATTTCACAAATATAAAGATAATATCCAGGAACTTAATTTATACATTAGATAATGGTTATTTTTTTCTCCATACTTTTTTGCCTTTAGTTGTTTGCTAAGTTACTAGGCAGTGTGATTTTAAGAGTTGGAAGGTAGGGCTGGTAGCCCGGTGGGAGAGTACTTCCCTAGCATGTGCTAGACCCTAGGATCCATCTTTAGCATCAACACACACACATACACACACACACACACACACACACACACACAATCAAAAAAACTCAAAAGAGTTGGAAGGCAAACATATAATTTAAACTTTTAAAATTTAAACTTTTAAATTAAATTATTCTCTTACATCCCATAAGTGATTTGTTCATTAACTTTGCTTAAATCTTACAAAAAATTCTCTAACCATTTCTATGGTTAATATAGATAGCCTGCATTATAATATTTAGTATGTTCCTAAATATTATACTCCTTGATGGTGACTCTTTACCCTGCAAATGGTTAATATCATTCAAAGCCTTTAGCTTCATATCAGATAGTAACTAATGCCCAGAGAAATAATTTGATCTAGTGCAAATTAGATTTTGATTTAGACATTTTATTCTTTTTTTTAACCTTTCTGATTATAAATTATTTTTAATATTTGTTTATTTGGAGACAGGGTCTTATTATGTGACCTAGGCTGGCCTTAAACTTCCTATCCTCCAGCCTCAGCCTCCTGTGTGCTGGCATGTACCACCACACCTGGCTGTGTTTGCTGTGCTTTGGAGGTCATATCTGAAAAATTTTTGCTAAGGCCATTATCCTGAAAAATTTTCCCTTTGTTTTTTTTTTTTCCTGGTAGTTTTAAGTCATAAGTCTTTGACCCATTTTGAATTAATTTTTTATGTAGTAAGAGATGGAGGTCCAGTTTTTTTCTTTTTCCATGTGAATATTTAATTTTTAGCACCATTTACTGAAGAGACTTTCCCCAATGTATGTCTTTGCTACCTTTGTCAAAAACCGGTTGGCTATAAGTACATGGATTTACTTCTGGGTCCTGTGTTCTGCTGCATTGGTCTCTGTTTGTTTTTATACCAGTACTATGCTGTTCTGGTTTTCACTTTATCATAGGTTTTGAAGTCAGATTTTATAATGTCTTCAGCTTTGTTCTTTTCCTCAGTATTGCTTTAATTATTTGAAGTCTTTTGTAATTCCACACAAATTTGGGGAGATTTTTTATTTCTGTGAACAATGTACTGGTATTTTCATAAGTATTGCATTGAAGTTGTAGATTGGGTAGTAATGGACATTTTAACAATATTGATTCTTCCAGTCCATGAACTTAGAAAGTAATTTCATCTTTGTGTGTGTTCTCTTCAATTTCTTTTATTGGGGTTTTGTAGTTTTCATTGTAGAGGTTATTTACATCTTTGTGAATGAGATTGGTTTCTTGGTTTCTTTCTCAGCAGTTTTGTTATTAGTGTATGAAAAAGCTACTGATTTTTGAATATTGATTTTTGTATCCTGCCTTATCAGTTCTAACAGATTTTTTGGGGAGTCTATAGAATCATGTTGTCTATAAACAGGGATAACTTGACCTCCCCTTTCCTCTATTATTTCTCAAATGCCTCTTTTTTATTGTTTAATTATTCATATGTGCATACAAGGCTTGGGTCATTTCTCTCCCCTGCCCCTACCCCCACCCCCTCCCTTCCCACCCACTCTGCCCCCTCCCTCTCCCCTCCTTCCCCTCAATACCCAGCAGAAACTATTTTGCCCTTATTTCTAATTTTGTTGTAGAGAGAGTATAAGCAATAATAGGAAGGAACAAGGGTTTTTGCTGGTTGAGATAAGGATAGCTATACAGGGCATTCACTCACATTAATTTCCTGTGCGTGGGTGTTACTTTCTAGGTTAATTCTTTTTGATCTAACCTTTTCTCTAGTTCCTGGTCCCCTTTTCCTATTGGCCTCAGTTGCTTTTAAGGTATCTGCTTTAGTTTCTCTGCGGTAAGGGCAACAAATGCTAGCTAATTTTTTAGGTGTCTTACCTATCCTCACCCCCTCCCTTGTGTGTTCTCGCTTTTATCATGTGCTCAAAGTCCAATCCCCTTCTGAAATGCCTTTTATTTGGTCATTTTGAAATGCTTTTCTTACCTCTTGTTTTATTGCAGTGACTAAAATTTCCAGTATCGTATTGAGTAAGACTGGTAGAAGTGGACATTCTTGTTTTGTTCCTTTTCACAGAGGAAATAATTTTAGCTTTTTACCATTCAGTATGATATAGACTGTGGGTTTGTATTATTGTCTTGTCTTACAGTGTTGAGGTACCTTCTTACTATATCTCTTTCTTAAGGGTTTTTGTCATGAAGATATATATGTAGAGTTAATTAACTTGTGGTCCTTGGGATCAGATTTAGGTCCTCACATAAGCTAGGTAAGTGCTCTACCACTGAGCTACATTCCCATCCTCAGATATATTACTGTTATTAATAGGGTCTTGCTATGCAGCCCACGCTGGCCTGGAACTTATGATCTTCCTGTTTCTGCCATCCAAGTTCTGAGATTACAGGTGTGCACCATCATGCCTGGGTTATTCAATTTTATTCAGTACTTTTTCTGCATCTAGTAAGGGGTGTGTGTGTGTGGTGCTGGGATTGAATCCAGAACCTGACACATACTATGCAAGCTCTCACCACTGAGCTCTAATCTCAGGTGGATCCTGTGGATTTTATCCTTCATTCTGTTGAGTTGATGCATTAAATTTATCGATTTGCATATCCTGAACCACCCTTGCATCCCTGGGATAAATCTGACTTGATTGTGGTGTGTAATCTTTTTGATGTACTTGCTGTTTGATTCAATTTACTTTTTGTCAAGAATTTTTTCAGCAATTAGGGATATTGGTGTGCAACTTTCTTCTTGTGTCTTTGTTTTTGGTATTAGGATAATGCTGGCCTTGTAGAATAATTTGAAAAGGTTTCTTCACTTTTAATAATTTGAAATAGTTTCAGAAGAATTGGCTTTAGTTTTTTAAAAGTTTGGTAAAGTTCAGCAGTGAAGCCATCAGGTTCTGGGCATCTTTGTTGTGTTAATGATCAGTCTTGTTTTATTTATTTATTTATATTCATTTATTCACATGTGCAAACATTGTTTGGGTCATTTCTCCGCCCGCTCCCACCCTTTCCCCCCCAATCTTGTTATTTTTTTATTGGTCTCTGTTTTCGTTTTCTGTGTCCTCCTTATGGTTCAGTTTTGGTAGATTATGTTTCTAGACACTTCTATTTCTTTTAGGTTTTTTAAATTTTGGCATGTAGGTTTTTAAATTTTTCTCATGTAGTTCTTAATAATCTTTTGTAATATCTCCTCTTTCATCTAATTTTTTTGGTTCTTTTCCCTTTTTTTCTTCTCAGTTAGTTGAGCTGAAGGTTTGTTAATTTTGTTTATATTTTTAAAAGACTGAGTCATTTCATTCATCATTTGAATTTTTTTAGTCAATACTTTGTTTATCTCTGCTCTGACTTTTGTTATTTATTTCCTTCTATTAATTTGGGGCTTGGTTTGTTTATACCATTCTGGTTCCTTGGGTTACATCATTATATTGTTTATTTGAGATTTTTTTTCTTTTTACTTTTTTAAAGTAAACTTATTACTATAAACTTTCCTCTAAGGAACTGCTTTTGCTATGTCCCACAGTTGTTGGGTATGTCGTATTTTCTTTTTTGTCTTTTAAATTGAACATGCTAATTGTACACATTAATGAGGCTCAGTGTGGTATTTTCATAAATGCATATAGTTTGTGTGCACTGAAATCCAACCTTTTTTTCTTTTTCCTTTTTCTTTCTGTTTTTTTTGGAAGTACTGGGATTTGAACTCAAGGTCTTTTTTTTTAAGTACTGGAGTTTGAACTCAAGGTCTTGTGCTTGCTAGGCAAGGGCTCTGTCACTTGAGCCAGGTCTTTATTCCTTTTTGCTTTAGGATATTTTTTAGATAAAGTCTTGCTTTTCCTCCTAGGCTGGTCTGGGATCGCTGTCCTCCTACCTCTACCTCCTTTGTAGTTGGGATTCTAGAAGCAAACCACTATACTCAGTTTGTTGAGATGGGGGTCTTTTTAACTTTTTGCCTGGGCAGGCCTCAAACTGCAATCCTTCTGATCTCTACTTCCCAAATAGCTGGGATTGCAGGTATGTACCACTGTGCTCAGCCCTTCCTTTTTCATTTTAATTTGCAGAAATTTTTATATTTCCATTTTAATTTCTTTATTGATCCATCGATTGTTCAAGAAAATGTTGTTTAAGCCAGTGCGGGTGACTCGCACCTCTAATCCTAGCTACTCAAGAGGCAGAGATCAGGAGGATCTTGGTTTGAAGCCAGCCCAGGAAAATAGTTTGCCAGACCTTATCTTGAAAGAACCCTGCACAAAAAAGGGCTGGTGGAGTGACTCAAGGTGTAGGCCCTGAGTTCAAACTCCAGTACCGCAAAAAAAAAGAAAAAGAAAATGTTTAGTTTGTTGTATTTGTACAATTTCTAGAGTTCCATGTGTTGGTTTCTAGTTTTATTCCATCGTGGTCAGAGAAGATGCATGATATGATTTTAACTTGTTTGAATTTGTTGAGACATTTTATGATGTAACATATAGTCTATCCTGAAGAATGTGCTGATGAGTATGCTAAAGCATTTGGATGAAGAATTCTGTAAATGTCTGTTAGGTCCATTTGGTCTATGGTATAGTTCAACTCTGATGTTTCTTTGTTGATTTTTTGGAGGGCTTGGATATTCTGTCTGTTGATGAAGGTGGGATATTGAAATTCCCAACTATCCTTGTATTAGAATCTGTCTCTCCCTTTTGATCTAATAATGTTTGTTTTATATTATTGGGTGCTTAATAAATTTACAAGTATTATTTCCTTCTGTTGCATTGATCCTGTTTTTTATATATAGATATAGATATATACATGTATGTATATGTATCTTTCTCACCTTTTAGCTTTTGATTTAAAGTCTATTTTATCTAATTGTATCTACTTAGGCTCACTTTTGGTTCAGTTTGTATGATATTTCTTTTCCCATACCATCATTTTTTTGTCTGTGTTTGTCTTTACTGGTGAAATGAGTGTTTTGTAGGCAGTATATCATATTGTTGGATCTATTTCTTTTCTTTCTTTTTTTTTTTTTGGTTGCTGTTCATTCAACCAGTATATATCTTTTTGGTTTGTTTTTGAGATAGGGTCTCAGGGTGTAACTCAGGCTGGCTTTGAACTTTCAATATCCCCGTTTTTAAAATACATATATGGTCTTAATTTTTTATCCTCCTGCCTCAGCCCCCTAAGTGTTGGGATTATAGCATGTACCACCATACCTGGCTAATCTATATCTTTCAGTTGGGGAATTTAATCTGTTTACATTCAAAGTTATTACCACTGATAAAAAAAAGACGTACTCTCATAAATAAAGATTTTTTCTAGCATTTATTAATTTTTTTTCTGCTTGTTTTATATACCCTTTGTTCCTTTCTTCCTGTCTTTGTGGTTTGATGGTTTTTTTTTTTTTTGTATTGATAGGGTTTGATTCTCTTCTATTTCTCTTTTGTGTATCTGATCTACCATTGAGTTTTATACTTTCACATGTCTTAATTATGGTAGTTATCATTCCTTTGCTTCTAGTGTAGGATTGATTCCCTTAAGCATTTTTTGCTGGTGATGGTAAATTCTCTCCGTTTTTGCTTGTCTTAGAAAATATCCTTCATTTCTGAAGGATAGCTTTGTTGGGTATAGTATTTTTGGTGGGCAGTTTTTTTCTTTAAGACTTTGAATATATCATCCATTCTCTCTTGGGGCTGTAAGGTTTCTGCTGAAAGGTTTGCTGTTAGTCTAAACAAGATTCTGGTTTTTTTACTTGATGCCTTTCTGTTAATATTGTTAGAACTCTTTTGTGTTGTACTTTGACAGTTTGACTATAATATGCTTCAGAGTGGATCTTTTTTGGTTCAATCTATTAATGGTCCTTTTGATAGCAGAATTATGGAAAAAGTTACTACAAGGAGTCTCAGTGGACCAGGGTTGGCTACCCATTCTGGAAAGCCAATTAATAAGATGAGCACTAATTAACAGTCTGACCACACCAGAAAGAACAGAAGTCTAATGAACTAAAGTGTCTTCAAAGTGCTTAGAGCAGTCTCAGTATTACATAGGAAAGAGAAACAAAGGCAAGGATTTGGGGTTTCCATGGTAGTAGTTCAGGTCATCTTGGCATGGTCCTGGCGTAGTTCATCATTAAATCCATCCACTATCTCAGGGTTAACCATTGGTTCCAAGAAGGTCCCTATTGCTTAGGGATGGTGTCAGTCCTTTGTCTTAAGATGGTCATCAGTCAGGCTTGTTGTTCTTGGGATCCAAGGTAACTGTAAGGAGAAAGGCTCAGGAGAAGGAGAGAATCAGAAACAAAGTGGACTTAGCTAGATCAGTGACTGGGCCCTCTTTCAAATCTCTGCTGTCAAGTCATCATTCTGTTTCTACGGGAGTGGGGCTGAAGGTGGAGCCTTGTTATACTTTGAACTTTCTAGACCTGGATGTCTGTATTTTCCCAAAGAGTTGGAAAGTTTCAGCAAGTACTTCATTGAACAGGTTTTTTTATACTTTTTCCCTTCTCTTATGCTTTATGGTGTCCCATAAGTCTTGAAGACTTTCTTTATTCTTTTTAATTTTTTTCCTTTTTCTTTTTTTATCTGACTGGGTTATTTCAAAAGGTCTGTCTTCAAGCTCAGAAATTCTACTTGATCTGTTCTGCTATTGATGCCCTCAACTGCATTTTATTTTCACTTTGATTTCTTTAACTTCAAGATTTTTTTCTTTTTGGCAGTACTGAGGTTTGAACTCAGGGCCTCATGCTTCCTGGGCAGATGTCCCATTTATTAGAATTTATTCCTAATATTTAAATATATTTCAGCCAGGTATAGTGACACATGCCTGAAATCCTATCTTCTTAGGAGGCTGAGGCAGGAGGATTGCAGTTTGAGGCTAGCTTGGGCAATTTAGTGAGACCCTGTTTCAAAATGTTAAAAAGTTACATCTGGGGATGTAACTTAGGGAGGAGTGCTCGCCTGGCATGTTTATGACCCTGGGTTTAATAAAACAATATTTTGAAGTATATTTTAATACCAGTCATACAAACTCACTCTCTTTCCCCTCTCACTTCCCCTGCCTAGCTTCTAGTAATTACTTTTCAGTTATCTGTTTTAAAACATAAACTAAAACATAGATACACAAGTTGCATTGTTCTGTGATTTGTAACAAAGAGAACAGCTGGGTAACAATCACCAGATTAAGAATTTTTAAACTGCCAGCTCTTCAGAAGTCTTCAGTGCCTCCTTCAATCACTGTCCCTTCCTCTTCTTCAAAGTGCTGCTCTCCTGACTTGTGTGGTAATACTTTTCTTGCTATTCCTATGGTTTTACTATTTAAGTATTTATCCTTAAACACTACAGTTTAGTTTTTAGACTTTGAATACATGTGTTCAGTGTGTATCTTTCAGTATGGAACTGCTTTTGTTGAACGTTTTGTGTGTACAATTAGCTTGTTTAGTTTGATAGATAATATAGGATTTCATTGTACCACAATTTATTTTCTGAACTACTGTTAATAGAAATTTGTAGAGTTTTTTTCCTATGAAATTTAAAATGCATGTATCTTGGTAACATGCATGTTTTTAAGATTTGAACCTAGGAGTTGAATTGCTGGGTAGATATATCTTTAGCTGTAGTAGATGCCAGAGTGTTTTCCAAATTATAGTCTCCACAGTGTTACATGAATGTTCACAGTGCTTCAAATGCTTGCCAGCATATGTTACTATTAATTTTTAAATCCTAGCCAATCTGGTAGGCATGTAAGTATTATTTTAATTGTGGTTTTAATTTGAATTTCCCTGATGATTATTGAGATTGAACATTTTTAAGCACATTTTTGAGTATTTGGAAATCTTCTTTTGTGAAGTGCTCCTTCAAGTCTCTAGCTTGTTTTTCTGCTGAATTGTCTGTCTTTTAAATTAATTTGTAGAAGTATATATACATATGCATACATATATATATATATATATGTATATATGTGTGTGGTGGTGTTTTCTGGGTATGAGTTTTTATAAATATTTTTTCTTTTTCTGTAGCTTTTTCTCTCAATGGTGACTTTTGATTTAAAGATTTTGTATTATAATCAAATTCAACAATTTTTTTCTTTAAGCTAATGATGTCTGTTCTCAGTTTAATAAGTTTTTCCAGTTTCCAAGTCTTTCCTTTGAGGATACTTTGTATATTTCAGGAATTTTGTTGTTTTGCCATTCACATTTAGTTTTGCCTTCCTCCTGTAATTGTTTTTTGTGTATGGGCTAAGGTAAAGGTTAAGTTTCAGTTTTTTCCCATGTGGATATCCATTTGTGCCAGCATCATTTATTGAAAGCATTATCCTTTCATCATTCTTCCAAATGCTATCTTTTTTGTAACTAAAGGTCCATGAATCTATTTCTGGGCCTTTTATTGAGGCCTATTTTTTTGTATATTCTTGAGCCAGTATCACATTTCTTATTTATCATAGGTTCATAGTAAGTCTAGATAGTCTGAGAGCAATGTCTTCTACTCTGTTCTCTGTCCCTCCCACCTTAAATATGTTGGTTGTTCCATATAAATGTCCAGAATCAGCTTGTCAGGGCCACAAAAAACTTGATTTTGGCTTAGCATTAAATCCACAGTCTGGAAAGAATAAACCTCTGATTATGAGTTTTCTAATTTATGAACACAGTATATTCATCCATTTACTTATATTTCCTTTGGTTTTTCTCAATAATGACTTATTTTTGTGTATATAGAAGAGTTGCACATATTTTGTTAGATTTATTTATAAATACTTGAGTTTTTATGTGGCTATAAATGCAGTCTTAAAATTTTATTTTCCTAATTATTTGTTGGTATCTGGAACTGTGTTGATTTTGTGTGTGTTTGTACGCATAGCAACCTAACACAGGGTCTTACACGTTAGACAAACGCTGTACCTCTGGGCTACATCCCCAGCCCTTTAATTCTGATGCTTTTGTCATTTATAATTGTGTTATCAGCAAATAATGAGTTTTATTTCTTGCTTTGCAGTCTTTTCTCTCTTTTTGAGACAGTCTCACTGTGTAGCCCAGCCTGGACTTGAACTCTTGGTCCTCCTGCCTCAGCCTCCTGAGTGCTGGGATTACAGGCATATGCTGCCATGCCTAGCTTTGCTTTGCAATCTTTTAGACTATTTCTTTTTCTTACCTTTCCGTATTTATTGGGATTTCCATCAAATACAGTGCTGAATACAAGCAGTGGTAGTAAGTATCCTTGTCTTGTTTGTAGTCATAGAGGAAAAGTTTTCAGCATTGTACTATGAAGAACCATATGATTATGGGTATTATTTATTTACCCTTTGTCAAATTAAGGAATTTTTTTTTTTGCTGAGAATTTTTATTTTGACTGGATTTTGAGTTTTACCTACTCTGTGTGTGTGTGTGTATGTGTGTTCCTAGGGATCAAACCTAATGCCGTGTACATACTAGGCAAACTCTCTACCACTGGCTATATCCCCAATCCCAGTTCTAACTAATTGATTTTTTTTTATGATGCTGGGGATCAAACCCAGGGTCTTACACCAGACACATGATTTTATTTCTCTGTTTGTTTATTTTGTGATACTGAGGTCAGGGCTTCACACTTGCTAGGCATGTGCTCTACTGCTTGAGCCATGCCTCTAACCTTTTTTGCTGTGGTTACTTTGGAGATGGGTATCTCACTTTTTCCTAAGCTGGACTGCAATCCTCTTAATTTATGCTTCCTGATGCCACTGAGATGACAGGCACTCGCCACTATGCCCAGCTACTGATCAGATGAGGTCTTGTGAACTATTTTGCCTGGACTGGCTTCAGCGTTTGATCCTCCCAATCTCAGCCTTCCAGGTAGCTAGGATTATATCCATGAGTCACCAGCACCCGGCTGGATTTTTTAATCATACAATTTTTCCATTTTATTCTGCTGATGTGAATTACCTGGTTCTACTTTGAAACAAAGCTTATATCCCTGGAATGAATCCCTTTTGGTTGTAAAGTTATGTTGTATTGGGGGTTCCCAAGATCACCCTCAGGTTGGATGTTGTAACAGGAGGACTCAGGAAATAGTTGTTCTTATTGGGCTAAGATTTATTACAGCAAAAGGATACAGAGCAGTCAGCAAAGGGAAAGGGTATAGAGCAAACTTTGGAGGAAACAAGTTGCAGGCTTCCAAGAGTCATCTTTCAGTGGAACCACACAAGATGTGCTTAATTCCCTAGCACTGACTGTAACAACATGTGAAATGTTGCCTACCAGGGAAACTCAGTAGAGCCTCAGTTCCTATGATTTTTATCAAGGGCTGGATCTGAAGATACCTTCTGCCTGGAGTATATTGCCAGACTGTTAGAAGGAAAGCAGGTTTTCAGTATAAAACACATTGTGCAAACAATTTGAGCATAATGAATTTGGGAATCCTCCCCAAATTGAAATTCTCAGGTAGTAGACAACTGATAACCTTATAGCTTGTCTTTGAAAGGACAGCTGTCAGGTCTACTCTGTTAACTTTTTCTGCACAGTTGTCCTAGATTTGGTTTGCTAATATGTTGTTTAGGATTTTTGTATTTATATTCACAAGTGAGATTGAGTATTACATTCTAAATTTTCAAATTTACTTTCATGTTTGTGATAGTTTCTTGTCTTTTTTTATTTATTATTATATTCATATGTGCATCTCTTGTCTCTTTAATGCCTTCTGATATGCAGTCATATATCCCTTTTTTCTTTTTTCAGTGCTGGGGATTGAACCCAGTGTCTGCACACACTAGGCAAGCACTCTACCACTGAGTACATCTTTAACCTCCCTTCTATTGTGTGTGTGTGTGTGTGTGTGTGTGTGTTTTATGTAGAATCTTGCTGTATAGCTCAGGCTGGCCTTGGACTTGTATGTAGCTTAGTCTGGCTTCAAACTTGTGATCCTTCTTCCTTAGCCTCCCAAGTACTCCCAAGTATGTATGCACCACCATACCTAACTCATATCTTCTTTTTCCTTCCTGGTTATTTGTGTCTATTCTCATTTTTTCTCTTAAGCACCTTTATTAGGGGATTATTAATTTTATCAGTATCTTTAGACTGAGGATGTAGCTCAGGGGTAGAGGGTTTGCTTAGCATGCTTAGGCCCTGGATTTGATTGATAGCAGCACACGTACATACACTCACAATTTTTTTTAGTGTCTTCACTACTGTTTACTTGTTTGTTATTTCACTAATTTGTGTCCTTTATTATTTAATTTTTCTATTTTGGAGGGCTGATAACCATCTGCTCTCTTTCTAGCTTCTTCAGATGGATGCTTAGTTCATTGATACTAGCATGTCTTCTTTTATAATATGTGCATTTAAAATAATATATGCCCTCCAAAGCTTATCCTTATCTGCATTTTACATTTAGCTTTACATATTTTAAAATTTTTATTGTGACTTTTTCCTTTTACCTGTGAGTTATAATAATTTTATTTCCTATACATTGGGCATTTCTTTTTATTTTGTTCATTTTTATCTTAATTGCCTTCTGGTCTGGTATGATTTTAATCCTTTGAACATATGGAAACTTGCTTTTTGGCTAAGCATAAGGTCAATTTTTGTACTTGTTAGATGTGTTTCAAAAGCATGTGTGTTTCTATATTCATTTGGTGAAGTTTTTTTTTTTTTAATATGGAACGCTTCACGAATTTGCATGTCATCCTTGCGCGGGCCATGCTAATCTTCTCTGTATCGTTCCAATTTTAGTATATGTGCTGCTGAAGCGAGCACTCATTTGGTGAAGTTAATCATGTTATTCAAATCTGTATTTTTATTCACTTTTTTGCTCTATGTCATTAATTTAGGGAGTGATGTTAAAATCTCCCCACAATGATTTTAAATGTTTTTTTTTCTGTATATTAAGTACATAAAAATGGAAAATTGTTACTTCGTCCTGGTGAATTGACCTTTTAATAATTTTTTTTTTACCTCTTTATCTCTTCTAATGGTTCTTGTGTTAAAGTCTTCTTTGCTATTACTATAACTACACTAGCTTTTTTTGAATTGGCATTTTCTGGTGTTTCTTTGTCCATCATAGTTTTAATCTTTCTGTGTCTATTTTAATTGTTTTTATTTAAAGTAAGCAGCATATGGCTAATTTTACAATCCTCTCTTGATGGTCTTGTAACAAACAGGATTATTTAGTTCATTTATGAATTTAGCATAATTACTCTTACATTTTGGTTAAAGTCATTGTACTCTTTATTTATCCTTCCCTCAGTGTTCCTTTTTCTTTCCTTACCTTCTATTGGTGTTTTATTCCTTAATTGTCATTACTCTAACTTTTATTTATTTATTTTTTTGGTAGTACTGGGGCTTGAACTCAGGGCTGCGCATTTGCAAAGCAGGCACTTTACTGTTTATACCTCCAGCCCTTTTTTTTGTTTGTTTTTGGTGATGTGGGCTTTGAACTCAGGGCCTCATGCTTGCTAGGAAGGTAGTGTACCACTTGAGCCATTCTGTTTTTTAGTGGTTATCCTAGAGTGTACCATACACCCTGGACTTAAAGTCTGATTTTAATCAGTAATTTACTCTTTTCTCGGGTGATGTAAGGACTCCATTTAACACTTCCCAACTTATATGTCATTGGTATTGTATATTTTAATTATCTGAACACATGAATTTTAAATAAGATTGCATTTTTATTGTTATGTATTAACAGTCAAAATTAGGTTTTATTTTTTTCTTTTTAAACATTGATCATACACACGAAGTACTAAGATGATAAATTTTTATTTACAAGATAACAGGATTTATTATGACATTTTCATAATGCATACAATGTGTTTTAATTGTATTCATCCCCATCTCTTTCTCTTGTGTGCCTTCCTCTGGTCCTGCCCCCATAATAGTCTCTCCTTTACATTCATGTCTTTTTGTTTGTTTTTAGGTCTAGATTCCACACATGAGAGAAAACACATAATATTTGTCTTTCTAGGTGTGTGTGTTTTGTTTTTTTTTGAGACAGGCTCTTGTTTTGTTAAACATTTTTATCAGTATATGATAGTTAGACGGGGGTTTCGCTGTTACATTCCATATATACGAACCTGGTTTGGTTCGTCCCCTCCATTATTTTCTTTCCCCACCCCCTTCTTAAAATGATAACAGGTTCCATATTCATATATGCATAGAAAGTACATTAACCATATTCACTCTCCTTTAACCTTTTCATTTACCCTTCCCCTCCCACAAGTATCCTCCCCTTAACATGACCTGTTTACCTTTGAGACAGGTTCTCATTATGTAGCCGAGGCTGGCCTTAAACTTAATGATCTTTCTCCATCCTGTGTGCTACAACACCCAGATGGCATGTATTTTGTTTTGTTTTGGTGGTACTGGGGTTTGAACTTAGGGCTTCATGCTTGCTAGTTAGGTGCTATACTAGCCCTGTTTTGTGTTGGGTTTTTTTTTTCTTTTATTATTCATATGTGCATACAAGGCTTGGGTCATTTCTCCCCCCTGTCCCCACCCCCTCCCTTACCACCCACTCCGCCCCCTCCTTCGCCCCCAACCCCCTCAATACCCAGCAGAAACTATTTTGCCCTTATTTCTAATTTTGTTGTAGAGAGAGTATAAGCTATAATAGGAAGGAACAAGTGTTTTTGCTGGTTGAGATAAGGATAGCTATACAGGGCATTGACTCACATTGATTTCCTATGCGTGGGTGTTACCTTCTAGGTTAATTCTTTTTGATCTAACCTTTTTTCTAGTTCCTGGTCCCCTTTACCTGTTGGCCTCAGTTGCTTTTAAGGTATCTGCTTTAGTTTCTCTGCGTTAAGGGCAACAAATGCTAGCTAGTTTTTTAGGTGTCTTACCTATCCTCACCCCTCCCTTGTGTGCTCTCGCTTTTAGCATGTGCTCAAGGTTCAATCCCATTGTTGTGTTTGCCCTTGATCTAATGTCCACATATGAGGGAGAACATACGATTTTTGGTCTTTTGGGCCAGGCTAACCTCACTCAGAATGATATTCTCCAATTCCATCCATTTACCTGCGAATGATAACATTTCGTTCTTCTTCATGACTGCATAAAATTCCATTGTGTATGGATACCACATTTTCTTAATCCACTCGTCAGTGGTGGGGCATCTTGGCTGTTTCCATAACTTGGCTATTCTGAATAGTGCCGCAATAAACATGGGTGTGCAGGTGCCTCTGGAGTAACCTGTGTCACAGTCTTTTGGGTATATCCCCAAGAGTGGTATTGCTGGATCAAATGGTAGATCAATGTCTAGCTTTTTAAGTAGCCTCCAAATTTTTTTCCAGAGTGGTTGTACTAGTTTACATTCCCACCAGCAGTGTAAGAGGGTTCGTTTTTCCCGCATCCTCGCCAACACCTGTTGGTGGTGGTGTTGCTGATGATGGCTATTCTAACAGGGGTGAGGTGGAATCTTAGCGTGGTTTTAATTTGCATTTCCTTTATTGCTAGAGATGGTGAGCATTTTTTCATGTGTTTTTTGGCCATTTGAATTTCTTCTTTTGAGAAAGTTCTGTTTAGTTCACTTACCCATTTCTTTATTGGTTCATTAGTTTTGGGAGAATTTAGTTTTTTAATTTCCCTATATATTCTGGTTATCAGTCCTTTGTCTGATGTATAGCTGGCAAATGTTTTCTCCCACTCTGTGGGTGTTCTCTTCAGTTTAGAGACCATTTCTTTTGATGAACAGAAGCTTTTTAGTTTTATGAGGTCCCATTTATCTATGCTATCTCCTAGTTGCTGTGCTGCTGGGGTTTCGTTGAGAAAGTTCTTACCTATACCTACTAATTCCAGAGTATTTCCTACTCTTTCTTGTATCAACTTAAGAGTTTGGGGTCTGATATTAAGATCCTTGATCCATTTTGAGTTAATCTTGGTATAGGGTGATATACATGGATCTAGTTTCAGTTTTTTGCAGACTGTTAACCAGTTTTCCCAGCAGTTTTTGTTGAAGAGGCTGCTATTTCTCCATCGTATATTTTTAGCTGCTTTGTCAAAGACAAGTTGGTTATAGTTTTGTGGCTTCATATCTGGGTCCTCTATTCTCTTCCACTGGTCTTCATGTCTGTTTTTGTGCCAGTACCTTGCTGTTTTTATTGTTATTGCTTTGTAATATAGTTTGAAGTCAGGTATTGTGATACCTCCTGCATTGTTCTTTTGACTGAGTATTGCCTTGGCTATTCGTGGCTTCCTGTGTTTCCATATAAATTTCACAGTAGATTTTTTGATCTCTTTAATGAATGTCATTGGAATTTTGATGGGAATTGCATTAAACATGTAGATTACTTTGGGGAGTATCGACATTTTTACTATGTTGATTCTACCAATCCATGAGCATGGGAGATCTCTCCACTTTCTATAGTCTTCCTCAATCTCTTTCTTCAGAAGTGTATAGTTTTCCTTGTAGAGGTCTTTCACATCTTTTGTTAGGTTTACACCTAGGTATTTGATTTTTTTTGAGTCTATTGTAAATGGAATTATTTTCATGTATTCTTTTTCAGTTTGCTCATTATTAGTGTATAGAAATGCTAATGATTTTTCTATGTTGATTTTATATCCTGGTACCTTGCTATAGCTATTGATGATGTCTAGAAGCTTCTGAGTAGAGTTTTTTGGGTCTTTAAGGTATAGGATCATGTCGTCTGCAAATAGGGATATTTTGACAGTTTCTTTACCTATTTGTATTCCTTTTATTCCTTCTTCTTGCCTAATTGCTCTGGCTAGGAATTCCAGTACTATGTTGAATAGGAGTGGAGATAGTGGGCATCCTTGTCTGGGTCCTGATTTTAGAGGGAATGGTTTCAGTTTTTCTCCGTTAAGTATAATGCTGGCTGTAGGTTTGTCATATATAGCTTTTATAATGTTGAGGAACTTTCCTTCTATTCCCAGTTTTCTTAGAGCTTTTATCATGAAATTTTGTTGGAGCTTATCAAAGGCTTTTTCTGCATCTATTGAGATGATCAAGTGGTTTTTGTCTTTGCTTCTGTTAATGTGGTTTATTACGTTTATTGATTTTCGTATGTTGAACCACCCCCGCATCCCTGGGATGAAGCCTACTTGGTTGTGGTGAATAATCTTTTTGATGTGTTGTTGAATTCGGTTTGCCATTATTTTGTTGAGGATTTTTGCATCAATGTTCATTAAGGAGATTGGCCTATAGTTCTCCTTTTTTGGAGGTGTCTTTGCCTGGTTTTGGGATAAGTGTAATACTGGCTTCATAAAATGTGTTTGGCAGTTTTCCTTCCCTTTCTATTTTGTGGAAGATTTTAAGGAGGGTTGGTATCAGTTCTTCTTTAAAGGTCTGATAGAATTCAGCAGAGAATCCACCAGGTCCTGGACTTTTCTTTTTGGGGAGACTCTTGATTGCTGCTTCAATTTCATTTTGTGTTATAGGTCTATTCAGGTGATTAATTTCCTCTTGGTTCAGTTTTGGATGGTCATATGTATCTAGAAATCTGTCCATTTCTTTAAGATTTTCAAATTTATTTGAATATAGGTTCTCAAAGTAGTCTCTGATGATTTCCTGGACTTCCATGGTGTTTGTTGTTATCTCCCCTTTTGCATTCCTAATTCTACTAACTTGGGTTTTTTCTCTCTTCATTTTAGTCAGGTTTGCCAGGGGTCTTTCGATCTTGTTTATTTTTTCAAAGAACCAACTTTTTGTTTCATTAATTCTTTGTGTGGTTTTTTTGGTTTCTATTTCATTGATTTCAGCTCTTATTTTTATTATTTCTCTCCTTCTATTTGTTTTGGGATTTGCTTGTTCTTGTTTTTCTAGGAGTTTGAGATGTATCATTAGGTCATTGATTTGGGATCTTTCAGTCTTTTTAATATATGCACTCATGGGTATAAACTTTCCTCTCAGGACTGCCTTAGCTGTGTCCCATAGGTTCTGGTAGGTTGTGTTTTCATTTTCATTGACTTCCAGGAACTTTTTAATTTCCTCTTTTATTTCATCGATGATCCATTCTTCATTAAGTAATGAGTTATTTAATTTCCAGCTGTTTGCATATTTTTTGTCTTTACTTTTGTTGTTGAGTTCTACTTTTACTGCATTGTGATCAGATAGTATGCACGGTATAATTTCTATTTTCTTATATTTGCTGAGACTTGCTTTGTGCCCTAGGATATGATCTATTTTGGAGAAGGTTCCATGGGCTGCTGAGAAGAATGTATATTGTGTAGAAGTTGGATGAAATGTT
Organism: Castor canadensis; assembly: GCF_047511655.1. Taxonomy (NCBI): domain Eukaryota; kingdom Metazoa; phylum Chordata; class Mammalia; order Rodentia; family Castoridae; genus Castor; species Castor canadensis. Next base: position 92,026,630 of record NC_133398.1, read on the forward strand.
CTGTGGACATCAACTAGGTCATTTGATCTATTGGATATTTTAGATCTTGGATTTCTTTATTGATTTTTTGTTTGGATGACCTATCTATTGATGATAATGGGGTGTTAAAGTCTCCCACAACCACTGTGTTGGAGTTAATATATGCTTTTAGGTCTTTCAGGGTATGTTTGATGAAATTGGGTGCGTTGACATTGGGTGCATACAGGTTGATAATTATTATTTCCTTTTGGTCTATTTCCCCTTTTATTAGTATGGAATGTCCTTCTTTATCTCGTTTGATGAATGTAGGTTTGAAGTCTACTTTGTCAGAGGTAAGTATTGCTACTCCTGCCTGTTTTCTGGGGCCATTGGCTTGGTAAATCTTCTTCTAGCCTTTCATCCTTAGCCTATGCTCATTTCTGTTGGTGAGGTGGGTCTCCTGTAAGCAACAAATTGTTGGATCTTCCTTTTTAATCCATTTTGTCAAGCGGTGCCTTTTGATGGGTGAATTAAGTCCGTTAACATTAAGCATTAGTACTGATAGGTATGTGGTGATTCCTGTCATTTAGTTGTCTCAGTTGTTTGAAGGTTTGATTGTGTGTACCTAAGTTGAGGTTACTCTCTACTGTCTTGCTTTTTCTTTTCCTGTGGTTTGGTGCTGCCTGTCTTTTCATGGTTAAGTTGGGTTTCACTTTCTGTGTGCAGGATCCCTTGCAGAATCTTTTGTAATGGTGGCTTTGTGGTCACATATTGTTTTAGTTTCTGCTTATCATGGAAGACTTTTATTGCTCCATCTATTTTGAATGATAGTTTTGCTGGGTAGAGTATCCTGGGGTTGAAGTTATTTTCATTCAGTGCCCGGAAGATCTCACCCCACGCTCTTCTTGCTTTTAATGTTTCTGTTGAGAAGTCTGCTGTGATTTTGATGGGTTTACCTTTGTATGTTACTTGTTTTTTCTCTCTTACAGCCTTCAATATTCTTTCCTTAGTTTCTGAACTTGTTGTTTTAATGATGATATGTCGTGGGGTAGTTCTATTTTGATATGGTCTGTTTGGTGTCCTAGAGGCCTCTTGCATCTGTATGGGAATATCTTTCTCTAGTGTTGGGAAATTTTCCGTTATTATTTTGTTGAATATATTACGCATTCCCTTCGCTTGCACCTCTTCTCCTTCTTCGATGCCCATGATTCTCAAGTTTGGTCTTTTGATGGAGTCGGTGAGTTCTTGCATTTTCTTTTCACAGGTCTTGAGTTGTTTATTAATATTTCTTTGGTTTTTCCTTTAATTACCATTTCATCTTCAAGTTCTGAGATTCTGTCTTCTGTTTGTTCTATTCTGCTGGATTGGCCTTCCATTTTGTTTTGCAGTTCTGTTTCATTCTTTTTTCTGAGGTTTTCCATATCCTGGTTGGTTTCCTCTTTAATGTTGTCTATTTTTGTCCTGAGTTCATGTTATTTACAGTTCATGTGGGAGGTGGGTCCCACTCCTGTGCAGTTCTCCTCCCATCTCCGCTTTCACAAGCTTTCCTACTCCTGATTACTGGGCGGTGCTGCTGCTCCTGCCAGCTGCCATGTTTGTTTACAGCTCATGTGGGAAGTGGGTCTTCCCTCCTCTCCTGTGGAGTTTTCCTCCCTCCGCCACTCTCACCAGCTTCCCTGCTCCTGGTTGCTGGGCGCGTGCCCCTGCTCCTGCCAAAGGCTCTTCGGCTGCCCGGCTTGTTTATTTACAATCCCGGGAAGGATTCCCTTCCCCCAATCTTCAGCGCTCAGTGCGCCCCACCCTCTTTCCTGCGTGTCTTATTAGTTCTTATTGCTTATTACTCAGTTTCTCTTTTTCCCCCCGGGTGGAGGTCAGTCTGTCCAGGGGGCTATGCTGCTCTGGCCCAGGCTTGTCTGTGGGAGTACCGCAGTACCACAAAGCTCACCTGGTCCGTGTCTTCCCAAGCTGTCTGGGTGCGGGCGACTGGCGGCCCCCGGGGCCCTCCTCGTTTCTCCGTTTAACGTGAAGTGGAGATTCTCTGCGCCAGCTGGAGGTGTGATTATGCCTGCAAAGTGTGTCTCCGGTGTCTCTCCTAGATTTCACTATAGGAGGCTCTCTTTCTGCTTCCTCCCTCCAGCCGCCATCTTGGAATCCCCCTGTGTTGGGTATTTTTGAGAGAAGGTCTCACAAACTCTTTGCCTGGTCTGGCCTCGAACTGCAATCCTCCTGATCTCTGCCTCCTGAGGAGCTGGGATTACAGGTGTGACCTACCCATGCCCAACACTTTCTGTAATTTTGAGCTTTTTTGTTTGGTGGGACTGGGGATTGAAGTCAGGCCTTCACACTTGCAAAGAAGGCACTTTACTGCTTGAGTCACACCTCTAGTCTTCATCGGACAATGATTTGTTTATGTAATTTTGTGCTTGTAAAACAAAGATTAAAGTTAGAATTTTCAGCATTATTTATTCAAAGATTTTGTTTAGTTGATGCATGAAAACCTAAATCACAGAGAGAGGGACCCAGAAAAACACACACACACACACACACACACACACACACACACACACTTGATAAACAGTGTGTTCTGTCATTGGTTTCTATGTTCTCTTCCTCCCAGGACTACCAGTTGGCCATCTTCTATCTCTGTGCTTCTGGCTTCCTATTTCACTGAGTAAAGGCTTTTACTTCACAGAACTGCTTACCATTTTCTGTCTCCTTTCCTGCAACCTCTGCTAATCTATAATACTTTCTCTACTTTTCAACTTTTTGTCTCTTATTAACTTCTTGGATTTTACTCAAAAAGTCCATCCTTTTATAAAGACAGCTAAGTAAGTTGTTTCAGTCACTGGTAAAGCAGCAATTGCAGTGAATGGGTGTTTCTTTGAGTATGTGACCTTTTTGACTATTTCTGCTTAATATTGAAAAGGTTTTTATCAGTTGGGGATGTGGCTCAGTGGTAGCGTACTTGGTGTAGAATGCTCAAGGCCCTGGATTTGTTCCCCAGCACTGCAAAATAAAAAAAGAAAAAAGAAAAGGTTTCTCATGTGTTTGAACAATACTAGCTACTTGTGAACACCAGAAGGCTAGTCTTTGGATAAATGAGGCTTGACTGTACTGTTAAGGTAGTTGTGATTTTGGTCAATGTAAATTCATTTCTAATCATTACCTACTCATGTACTGAAGTTCTCTGTTTTTCAAATTCTCATCTTTCTTCCACAAAGAATGAAAAAATAATAGAACAGCAACTTCTTGTGGATCAACTGAATGAAGAACTAACAAAACTTAACCTATCCATGACTTCCTCAGCTAAGGAAAATTGTGGAGATGAGCCTGATGCCAGAATCCCTGAAAAGAGGCCATATACTGTACCATTTGATACTCATTTTGGGTATTATATTCACATCCCAGCAAGACAAGATTCCAGGAAGGTAAAGTCTAAAAATTAATCTTTTTCTTATTTTGAGATTTAGCAAAATTTATAGTATACCATTACTGTATATTTGTAAAGTCTTTGCATTGTGTTTTTCTGTTTGGTTGCATGGATTTTTGTATGTACCACTTCTTTTGAGCATGCTCTTCCTTCCTTCTTTCCTTCCCTCCTTCCTTCCTTCCTTCCTTCCTTCCTTCCTTCCTTCCTTCCTTTTTTTCTTTCTTTTCTTCTTTCTTTATTTTTGGGCAGTTCAAGTGGAAGTTGAACTCAGTGCCTCATGCTTGCTCTACTTGCTAGGCAGTGCTCTATCATTTGAGCCACTCCATCAGCTTCTTTTGTATCATGGCCTGGACCTTGGTCTTCCTGTTTGTGCTTCCCACGTAACTGGGATGACAGTTATGAATCACCACACCCAGTTATTGATTGAGATGGGGTCTTAGGAACTCTTTGCGTGGTCTTGCCTCCAGCTGCAATCCTCTCAAGTGCTTCCTCCCAGGTAGCTAGAATTATAGGCTTGAGCCACTGCACTTGGTCAAGCATGCTTGTTTTTGACAAAAAAATTAATGCAAGAGAATGCATAGTTATATTTGGAGGAAACAATTATATGAAGATAATGTCTACATTTTGTCAAGAAGTAAAAGCTATCACTTCAGACATTACTAAGTTTGATTCATGATTTTTTTTTCCTTTGGATGGCATAAATGTAAGGTGAGGTGGAGGGTAGTTATTTTGATTTATTTGGTCTTTCTTACTGTTTTCAAAATGACACTTATGTATGATTCTGTGTTACCAAGCTGATGAAGTCAAGATGGAACAAACATGAATACGAAGTTTAGTATTAATTTTTATTTATTCTAGCTACATAGGAAGCTGAGATCAGAAGGACTGTGGTTTGAGGCCAGCCCAGGCAAATAGTTCGAGAGATTCCATCTCCAAAATAACCAGAGCAAAATGGACTGGAGGTGTGGCTGAAGCAGGAGAGAGCCTGCTTTGCAAGCACAAAGTCCTGAGTTCAAACTCCAGTCCCACCAAAAAACAAAAATTTAAAAAGTTACCTTAGGAAGGAAAATTATAAGATAGTCCTAGTTATAGCTTGAGTTTAATGAAATTCCAAAACACTGCTGAAAATCTGTAATAGATATCTGTAACAGATAATTTCATTGATTGTAAGACACATTTTTTTCACATGTGTCATCATTGATGGCTGGGTACATTTTACAGTAAATGGTAAATAACAGTTTGACAGCTATTTTTCTTTCTTGATGGTATAAAAATAATGGTTGCCTTGTAATTGGTGGCATTTTATACTTGATGAAGTCTGGTATTATGTAAGGGAAATAAAAGCAAGAGTCAAAAGATGTTCTTTCTGTACTTGACATAATTATATATATAAAGAAAACAACCAAAGCATTCTTTTTTTTTTTCATTTTTCTTTTATTATTCATATGTGCATACAAGGATTGGTTCATTTCTCCCCACTGCCCCCACCCCCTCCCTTACCACCCACTCCGCCCCCTCCCTCTCCCCCCCAATACCCAGCAGAAACTATTTTGCCCTTATTTCTAATTTTGTTGTAGAGAGAGTATAAGCAATAATAGGAAGGAACAAGAGTTTTTGCTGGTTGAGATAAGGATAGCTATACAGGGCATTCACTCACATTGATTTCCTGTGCGTGGGTGTTACCTTCTAGGTTAATTCTTTTTGATCTAACCTTTTCTCTAGTACCTGTTCCCCTTTTCCCATTGGCCTCAGTTGCTTTAAGGTATCTGCTTTAGTTTCTCTGCGTTAAGGGCAACAAATGCTAGCTAGTTTTTTAGGTGTCTTACCTATCCTCATCCCTCCCTTGTGTGCTCTCGCTTTTATCATGTGCTCATAGTCCAATCCCATTGTTGTGTTTGCCCTTGATCTAATGTCCACATATGAGGGAGAACATACGATTTTTGGTTTTTTGAGCCAGGCTAACCTCACTCAGAATGATGTTCTCCAATTCCATCCATTTACCAGCGAATGATAACATTTCGTTCTTCTTCATGGCTGCACAAAATTCCATTGTGTATAGATACCACATTGCCTTTTTCTTAGTCCATTCGTCAGTGCTGGGGCATCTTGGCTGTTTCCATAACTTGGCTATTGTGAATAGTGCCACAATAAACATGGATGTGCAGGTGCCTCTGGAGTAACAGTCTTTTGGGTATATCCCCAAGAGTGGTATTGCTGGATCAAATGGTAGATCGATGTCCAGCTTTTTAAGTAGCCTCCAAATTTTTTTCCAGAGTGGTTGTACTAGTCTACATTCCCACCAACAGTGTAAGAGGGTTCCTTTTTCCCCACATCCTCACCAACACCTGTTGTTGGTGGTGTTGCTGATGATGGCTATTCTAACAGGGGTGAGGTGGAATCTTAGCGTGGTTTTAATTTGCATTTCCTTTATTGCTAGAGATGGTGAGCATTTTTTCATGTGTTTTCTGGCCATTTGAATTTCTTCTTTTGAGAAAGTTCTGTTTAGTTCACATGCCCATTTCTTTATTGGTTCATTAGTTTTGGGAGAATTTAGTTTTTTAAGTTCCCTGTATATTCTGGTTATCAGTCCTTTGTCTGATGTATAATTGGCAAATATTTTCTCCCACTCTGTGGGTGTTCTCTTCAGTTTAGAGACCATTTCTTTTGATGAACAGAAGCTTTTTAGTTTTATGAGGTCCCATTTATCTATGCTATCTCTTAGTTGCTGTGCTGCTGGGGTTTCGTTGAGAAAGTTCTTACCTATACCTACTAACTCCAGAGTATTTCCTACTCTTTCCTGTATCAACTTTAGAGTTTGTGGTCTGATATTAAGATCCTTGATCCATTTTGAGTTAATCTTGGTATAGGGTGATATACATGGATCTAGTTTCAGTTTTTTGCACAGTCAGCTTATTTTAGTTCTATGTTACAATCAGTACTATTTGGGGTATAGTTAATTTGCTAAAATATCCCTAGCGGTACCTATGGAATATAGAAGCAAATGAGGGGAGGGTAGAATGAGGCTGGATTATGGAAGGTTTTAGGAACTTTTGAGGGGCAAGAACCATTATGTGTTGTGTTGGAATAAGCATTTACTAATTTGCTAGATATTACTCATTGTGGCAGGTCTTACTTGCTTTTCATTATTAAGCTGAGCCATTTGACTTTTTTTTTTGTAAAAATAAAATTTAAAAGCAAATGACAACACCAGAAAATAAAGTTTGACTCCTAATAAAAAGTTTCATTTGCTCCTAAAAAAATATCCAAACCCTGACGAGAGAAACTATAATGCCTTTCAGTTATAGGGTGAAATGGCTATGCTGGGCACATTGTACTAATCAGGTAGATAATTCCTGAATCGATTATTCTGTGAAGAATCCCTATCCCTCATATGTCATTTCCCAGAACTGGGAGGCCACCTCAAAAACCCTATCCATCTTACTGTTGATGTGATAGATGGTCTTAGAAGGTGATCAATAGAGGAGGCATAAAAATCAGATTTAAGAGAATCTTCTGTACTTGGTAGACTTTTTTCTCTTAATGAGGGATAAGTGAGGGACCTACTGTTAACTGATTGAATGCTGAACACCATATGATATACATATTTCACTATATGTTATAATTTTAACAGCATATATAATGGTGTGTGTGTGTGTGTGTGTGAGAGAGAGAGAGAGAGAGAGAGAGAGAGAGAGAGAGAGAGAGAGAGAGAGAGAGAGAGACACTGGGGTTTGAATTCAGGGCTTTGTGCTTACAAAGCAGGTTCTCTACTGCTTGACCCATACCTCCAGTCTATTTTGGAGATGGGGTCTTGTGAACTGTTTGCCCAGGTTGGCCTTGAACTGTGATCCTCCTGATCTCAGTCTCCCCAGTAGCTAGGATTATAGGCATGAGCCACTAGTGCCTGGCTCCTTATATAGTGATTTATATTAATAAACTGAATGTCCTGAGATTTCATTATTTACTTATTTTGAGAAATCATCCTAATGTTTGGTTACAGAGAGGTGAGATAAAAAAGAAAACATACAGTAATTTTATACTTAAGAAAAAAGTATAAAAAACAATTTCTAACTCCTCATTGTTAACTATTTCCAAGGTCATGTTTGAGTACTTAAAGTGCATTTCTAATAACATGTGCATTAATAACATGTTATTAATATAGACTGATCCTAAACTATCCCGTAAAATTTATTCTATGATATATATGCATATATTAAATATAGCACTTGAAACATTAATTCAGCTGTATCTAACCACTACATGTCAAGTATGAGTAAATGCGTTCTGCATTCCAAGTTAGGAGTGTTGTCATGGCAGGGGGAGTGGCTGATCATGGTGCTGGATTTCTTTCTGTGTTGAGATTTGGATTGGAGGGGTTCATAGACATTCAGCAGTAATCCCAAAATTCTCCATGTGTTCTGAAATGGAAAGATTGGGTGGTGGGCACTTTTATTGGGGGAATGCCTGTGCTTTGTTGAAGAACTGGTATGTTTTCCATGATGCCTTGGTTTTACTTTTTAATATTATTTTTACATGAATCTATCATTGAAGATAGGAGAGCTTTCCAGAAGAGAAAGAACTGTGTAGATTCTGAAAGAAGTATGTGTCCACAGTGCACAATAGTATTGTGAAATTAATTTTGATCTTTTTGGGGGGGCATATTTTCAGTGATCGACTATCTTAAGAGTACCTATCTAATCTTCTCTTTAAAAATTTGAATAATAGAGCCAGGCACCTGTGGCTCATGCCTGTAATAATCTTAACTACTTAGGAGGCTGAGATAAGGAGGATCATGGTTTGAGGCCACCCTGGGCAAATTGTTTGCGGCACCCAATTTCCAAAAAATAACCAGGGTAAAATGGACTGGGAGCATGGCTTAAGTAGTACAGTGCCTGCTTGTAAGCACAAATCCCTGAGTTCAAACCCCAGTCCCACCAAAAAAAAAAAATCGAATAGGACAAAATCAGACATTTAACAAATCACTTCTTTTGTCATTGGGTGGGGGAATCACTTTGCAAGGTCTACTCAAGTCCTCCTATGTACTCTCTGGATAAAGTATTTGCTGGATTTCGAACACGAAGTCAGATGCTGTTGGGTCACATAGAAGAAGAAGATGAAGTCCTCCACTGCCAGTTTTCTGGTAACAGTGATGATGAAGAATCAGAAGGCCAGGAAAAATCTAGAATTAGGTATGTACCCCATTTAATAAATATTATAATTTAATAATTATACAGTACCCCATAATTTAATGGGGTACTGTATACCCATTTAATAAATATTATAATTTTATAATGGAATACATAACAGAAGATGTAGTTTTTTCTATTAAAGTGTATCTTTTCCATTTTATCAAAGAGCAAATAGTTTTCGTTAATCTACTGTCATCTAATGTGCTATGAATTTAGTGTTTGAACAGAAGTCATCAGTCTTATAATTGAAAAATAATTTTGCTTTCAGAGCATTTGTAGTTATTCGAATTTTCAGAGGGAATTTTTTGTATTTCCTGATTTTACTGCTACACTAGAAGCAAACATGACTTTTCCATTGAATCCAACATGGAGAGCATACTTTTGAGGAATATTAGTAAAATTATGCTTATTTTAATTAATTTTTAACATTACTGTTACTTGTTTGGAGAAACTAATTTAAGAGCAGATTAGAAAGGCAAGAATTATCTTTTATCCTGATCTTTTTTTTAAAGCTGTACAAGTCGCTCATGGATTAAAAAGCCAGGCTCTGTTTGTTCTCTTGTTGAGTTGAATGATACCCAGGATGGATCACAAAAGTCAAGTTTGGGGAATGAAGGTATTTCAAACTTTCTCAAATAATTTTAGATCTAAACGTTGTAAGACACTCCCCCACTTTCCCCCATTTTTATTAGAATGTATTTGTTGTACGGGGGCGGAGATTTATTTTTTTCTTTATTCATTTACAGGGGGATTCATTTTGACAATTCCAAATAGCCTTACATTGTACATCTCCCCCCAACCCTCTCTCTTTTCCACTTAAAGCAATTGCAAGAGGTTTCATTGTTCTATTTTGTATATGTATATGAAGTTCATCAGCCATATTCCCTCACTTTCATCTATCCCATTCACTTTCCTCGCACTGTACCTATTTTACAGTCCTGTTATTCATTATTAATTGCAAAGTCAATGTTCAAATGGGTTTCTCGAAGTATCTCTGCTGTGAGTATACTTTACATTGGCAAGTTCAACCCCTTCCATTACTCTCCCTTACCCCTTCCCTCCCACACCCCCATTATTCAACACCTTTTAATACATATTGCTAATTCCTCTGCCTGCACAGATGTAATGTATTTCGATATTATTGACACTGTCATTTCTTTTCTTTTCCTCCTCCCCCAGATTCCATAGAGTAGTTCCCCATTACTGACATGTTCTACATATAAGTTTGTATATGGTCATGTTTGTTTTTATGTATATGTTTATCTTTTGGATTTATCTTCCACATACGAGAGAAAACATGTGGCCTTTGTTTTCCTTCATCAGTTGTAGGACATCTGAGTTGTTTCTGTAGCTTGGCTATTATGAACAGAGCTGCATTAAATACCAGTATACAAGTGTCTCTATTGTATCCTGACTTATATTCCTTTGGGTATATGCCCATGAGTGGTATCATGCGTCATATAGCAATGCTACTTTTAGTTTTTTAAGGAATCTCCATACTGCTTTCCATATTGGTTGTATTAATTTACATTCCTACCAACAGTAGGAATTCTGTTTTGCTGCATCCTTGCCAACATTTGTTGTTGTATATGTTCTTGATGATAGCCATTCCATCTGGGTGACATGAAATTTTAGTGTAGTTTTTATTTGTATTTCTTTTATGGCCAGGGGAGTTGTATTTATTAGCCATTTGTACCTCTTCCTTTGAAAATTCCCTGTTCAATTCATGTGCCTATTTCTTCATTGGGGGTTGAGTGTTTTGAGCTCCCTGTAGATTCTGGATATTAGTCCCATCAGATGAATAGCTTCTCCTCCCTCCCCCTTTTTAGTCGATAATTTAAGAAGCATCTAGGAATTTTCAAAACCAGAACGTGGTAGGAATGTTTTCCAAGCTGGCAGAACTTCTTTTACATTCTCAGTTCTACCTCAGTTTTTCACTCTTTTTATTCCTTAATGCAAAGGGGTTTCTACCAATAGATTTTGGCTAAAGATGCAGACCAACTCTCTCAGAATACAGGTTTTTATATTCATACCTGAGCTAATATGCTTTATACCTTTCATTACTTCATTACTTTCGGCCTGTAAGTGCGTCAGTACACGAAAAGTATGGTTAAAGAGAATTTAAAATGAAAAGTGCTCCAGCATAAAAAAAAGAGCTTCTTTTTAAGAGTAAATGCATGAATATTTACCAAAAGTTAACTGTAAATAAACCAAAATAATTTCAAAACGTAGAAATAGTAAAGGTGTTATTCAACTAGCTATCCTTGAATTATTTATTTCTAGTCCGCAACCATGAAATGAGTGCACTAGTTCCTTCATTGAGAAAAACCTTGCTATGAAAAAACGTTGATTTACATGCTGGTGCAGGACAGTAACAAAGAGTAAAGGGCCATATTCTGAGTAAACTGCATTCTCTGATCACCATACAACTAGAAGTTAATAAGCCAAAAATTTACCCCTTTACCTAACTGGAGATTTCACATCCATCTCAGATAATTCCAGTTAAAGGCAATGACAAGCTGTGTATACAAACCTATGGGATATGATTAAAAAAAAAGTATATATATATATATATACACACACACACACACACACATATATATATGTATATATAATACACACGCACATTTAATTAAAAGTTTTTAAGTAAATGAAAATCCTGACTGTAACCTAGAAAGGTAAGGTCTCAGTTGCTATGCATTTTTTTCCTCCCCTTCCTGTTTGTCCCTTCCTCTGCTACCTCTCATTTCCTTTTGTTTTGTTTTTCTTTTTGAACTATACTTCAATTGAATATTTTTATGAACAGGTATTTTTGTTTCTGAATTTTGTTTCTTCTGTTTTAAAGATTTAAAGATTGAATGTCTCCGGGAGGGTCGAGAGTCAAATTTGCAAAAATTAAGGAATTCAGAACTTATACTTAATGAAGCTAAACAAAAAATGAGAGAACTTAAAATTAACATCAAGATGAAAGAAGATTTGATTAAAGAGTTAATAAAAACAGGTAATAGTAGTGTCCTGTATTTAAATGAACTTACATGAAGAAAAAAAAAACTTCTAGGATTGCTTCTAATGTGGTATCATTTACTTTTGTTTTTGAAACTTAGAACTATCCACTGTAGCTTGTATAACAAGATATGTTTTAGAGCCAATATGTGGACATTAGTTATCAATAGAAGTTTGTTATGTTGATATTTCATCTTTGAATTGTTTGGAGCATGGGAACTCTGTGTTGTACAGAAATCTATGGCTCTTAATTTTTCCCCAATTTAAAAATATTATACCAGGCATCTAGGAATATGTCTGAGACATTTTTCTAATTCATTTTTCCCTTGAGGTGCTGGGGATTAAACCTAGGGTCTTGTGTGTGTTTTATCACTGAGGTACATCCCAGTCAGATGGCTCTTTTTTTTTTTTTTTTGTGGTACTGGGGCTTGAATTCAGGGCCTATTGCCTTGAGTCACTCCACCAGCCCTTTTTATGATGGGATTTTTCGAGATAGGATCTCACAAACTATTTGCCTGGGCTGGCTTCAAATTGCAGTCTCCTGAGTTGCTAAGGTTAAAAGTGTGAGCGCTGGTGCCCGGCTGATGGTTCATTTTTAACATTAATTTTAAATATTCTTATTTTTTTGCTTTGTTTTTAATTTTTCTTTATTTTTACTAGCATATAATAGTAGTCGGGGGGAGTCATTGTGACATTTATATATTTGCTTATAGTATATCTTAATTAGATTCATCCCCTCCATCATTCTCTCTCACCCCCCCCACCTTCTTAGAACTATTTCCACAAGTTTTACTGTTGTAATACAAAATACATCTACCATATTCACCCTCCTTCACCTCTCTGTTAACGCCTTTCCTCCTCCCACTGGTACCTCCTCCTGGATAGGACCTGTTTTATCTTCTGCTCCTTCATATTTAATTATATTGATTATTCAAGGGGGCATTCACCTTGGTATTTCACACTTGTATATATTGTCCTTTAATCAGATTAACCCACATTATTACTTACTCTTTCTCTATTGCCCTATTATTCAGCAGCTTTCAGTGCATTTCGTTATACTTTCTTCATACACAGATTGTACTATGTTTCAGTATTATTCACTTTCTATCATTCTCTTCCTTTTCTATCTCCCCATAGTTCCCTTAGGTGTAGAGATAGTTTTTATTTCTCTAAGGATGTGAGGATTTGTTTTTGTGAGCTGTTCTTCTAGGTGAGCCAAGCTTTTAGCTCTTCTCCTTTGTCTCATATCTTTGTCAGGTTGGGGATATGTGCCAGATCTCCTTATCTGTACTAGACTTGCCTTAGAAAGGATAACTCAGGTTTTTTGTTTTTTACCCAAATGACCAGCCTTGACTACTTTGAAATTCAGTAAAGGATACTAGCATTTCTTTTTCCAACTCCATGAAAGAAACAATTGTCAGTTTTTTGGGGAACTTTTCTTGAAACCCAAGGCTATAATGACAATGACTTAAATTGTGGTGAATGCTAATATGCTGACAGCAAGAAGAAAGTGGCTTTCCCATTTCCCTGCTTTCCTGCAACTTTGGTTTCTAACTATTGTTCCCCTCCTTTCCCAACCTCTTCTGCTTTCTCAAAGCATTTTCCTTCCTCATTTCTAGTTCTATACTTGCCATGCAGTTCTAACTCCAGTTATCCCAGATATTTAATTGACTTTGACTATGCTTCTTTATCACTGGCAGGATTAAATGCCAGTTGACTCCTCTTAGGAGTATCTTGTAGCTGATCTAGAAATTTAAATGATTTCTTTATACTTACAATTTCAGGATAGTGCCTGTGGAATTTGAGGATATTTACTCCCTAGAATAAATTATCTTTCATAGAGGTTATCTCACCAAAAATACTTTTGTAGCCTGATATACCCATCCTGGTTCTTTAAAATATCTGAGCTGACATAGAGTCAGTCTTCTCCTTAGGACCAAGGACAGTTTGGAACTTACCTAAAGATCCTCAGAGGTAGTGACTAGCAAAAGGATCAATGCATGATTACTTTCCAGTTCTCTCACTGAAAACTTCTCCCAGATAGGAGCTAATTTAGTCAGCAGTAATAACAGAACGAATATATATAATCAATCTAATAAGCTTTTTTTATATCTTAATATCTCTGAAATCAGGATGTATCTTACAATCAATGGCAATGGCAGTTTAGCATTTTATCATGACATAATTGGCCCTGTTTATTTTTCTCTTAGTGTTTCATAAAATATTGGTCTGCTGAACAACTGATGAATAATTCAACATTTGTTAAAATACATAATAGTTTTATGTTTTATTGTATTTATTTTGGGGGTGTGGGGTTGATCCCAGAGTCATACATGTTAGACATCTAGGCATGCATTCTACCACTGAAGTATGCCCCCAACCCCCTAGTTATTTGTATTTAAAGTTAGTCATACAACAATAATATAATAAAAAAGTTAGTCAAATATAGTTTTAGAGTGAGAAGATAGTTTACTGTCTTTAATAGTTCAATAACTTTTTATTAAAAATTATAAGATTTTCTGTATAATGTTATACAGTGTAACAAACTGTATAACAGTGTCATATACTATTCATCCTCTGAGCTCTAGACTCCTGTTTCCTGCTGTCACGAGTTGCCAGTCTAGTTGAGAGATAGTTTCCTATTTAGAATAAATCAAAAGCAAACTTTTAGAGTCAGTATCTGGCCTTAGAATGAAAACAAATGTAGAGATTTCTATGTCCTGTTTTTCTGTATGTTCTAAATACTTTTAAGTAAAGCATTTTAAAAGAATCTTTAACAAATTTAATGTAATGAAAAAAGGAATCAGCTGTAGATTAAAAGATTCTTAAGCAAATCTTTTCTTAAGATAAAAGATTCTTAGCAATCAGATATATTGTGGACCTTTTATAGATCCTAATTAAAATAAGCCAGTTTATAAAAGACATGTTGAGGCAATTGAGGAAGTCTGAATATGGACTAATGAGTTAATGTTAATGTTAGATGTGATGACTTTGGTAATGTCTATATTTTGTATAGATGTTTATTGAAGTATGTATAAATCAGATGATATAACATCTGGGATTGCTTCAGAATATTTAAGCAAAGTAAAACAAAAGGAAGCTTAGTTGAAGCAACTGTGAAAAAATATTGATAACTATTGAATCTGAGTGGTGGGTTTTCATTTCTTCACTTCTTTACTTTTGATATGTTTATGTTTTTTCCATAGTAATTTTTTAAAATTTCAAAAAGACAGATCATGGGTAGCTGAAAGCCAAGAGACAGAGGCATTTCTAATAGCCTTCTTACCTGGAGTTTGATGTCAGTAAAACTCACTTGCAAATTCAGAGGGTCAAAAATTTCACACTAAAACACAAACAATGAACCAGGGAGAAGATCATCTGGTACCAAATGGGAACAGTCATTAAGGAACTAATTATTAAGAGGCCTAGTGGCAAGCTATGTTTGGGGGTGGGTAGGGACAGCTGGGTTTTTATGTTATACCTTAAATGTCCAGGTGGAATTTTATTTTATTTTTTTTTTTTTTCAGGTGGAATTTTAGAGTAGAGCATTTTTGTTTTAATGTTTTATTTAACACAATTTATAATTGTTATTATTGTTATTATGGTGAAGGTAATGATGCCAAATCTATAAGCAGACAGTATTCTCTGAAAGTAACAAAACTAGAGCATGAAGCAGAACAGGCAAAAGTGGAACTGACTGAAACAGAAAAGCAGCTGCAGGAACTGGAAAACAAAGATCTTTCTGACGTTGCTTTGAAGGTAAAATTACAGAAAGAATTCCGTAAGAAGATGGATGCTGCAAAGCTGAGAATCCAGGTAACTTAAAAACTATAATTGAGAAAACGTTTTTTTCCTTCCTTCCTTAAGAATCCTGCTGGGCTGGGAATGTAGCCTAGTGTTGATGAGGCCCATGGTTTGATCCCCATCACTGTAAGAAAAAAGAATGCTACTTTTGAGGATTCCTGTACCAAGTTAGGAAAGAAGTGAGATTCAGAGTAGTAGAAACTGGATGGTATCCCTCCCCCACCCCCCCAGGTTATGGTTGGTTTACATATCTTACGATCTGGGTAGTATATTTCTTTATCAATAAGTGTATTATTTTAATATTGATGTAAAAAACCACATGGTTAGAAATAGCATCCTTTTATGAAGGACAGAGGATTAAATAATGGTTAAAAATATACATAAAACATCAGGTATCTGTGTGGCACTTTGTAAACACTCAACAAATGGGAACTATTTCATATAGTTTTCTAAAACTGTAACTGATTGGTTTAAGAAAGGTTAATAACCTTGAGTAACATGATTCAACTGTAATTTTCTAATGCTTGAATTTAGCTACAACTTCAGAAATAGCTACAATTAAAAATTCTTGCTGGGAGCAGTGGCTCACTGGCCTGTTAATCAGCTACTGGGGAAGCAGAAATTGTGAGCATAGTGTTCCATGCCAGCCTGGGCAAAAAGTTAGCAAGAATCCATTCAACCAATAAGCTGGGTGTGATGGCATGCACCTGTCAGCCCAACTACACAGGAGGTGCAAATTAAGAGGATCATGGTCCAGCTTCCCTGAGCAAAAATGTGAGATCCTATTGGAAAAGTAACTAAAGCAAAAAGGGCTGGAGGCTTGGCTCAAGTGGTAAATTGCCAGCCTAGCCAAGTGTGAGGCCCTTAGTTCAAACTCCAGTACTGGAAAAAAAAAATCAAAAACCCTGTTCTAGGGCTGGAGAGGTAGCTCAGTAGTAAGAGTGCTTGCCTAGTATGTGTAAAGCCCTCGGTTCAGTTCCTACCACTGTAAAAATATTTTTTAAAAATCCTATGCTATGAGAATATTCCATTACAGAGAGATTTTGTGTAAGGAAGCCATTTCTAGATGCTTTGGGGATAGTCACAGTGCTTTGTTAATCAGATCATAATGAACATATTCCTGCTGTTTCCATTGTAGCTAGAGCTGAGTTGTAATTAACTTGTTCAGAGCATTATTATTATTTTGAGAAAGTAACTATGTCACTGTTACTTTTTTCAACAAGGTAAATATTTACTATGCATCTTTGTTATTCCAAGACCTATCACAGGTAGAGATGAAAGTCAGCCCCTCCTACAGTTTCCATGCATCAAACATCTGAATTCACTAACAGTTGTTGGCTGTACAGCCTGTCAAGTTACTACCAAGTTAAAATAATGACTTGAATGTTTGAACTGCTTCAAGGAGGAATGGTGGTTGTACATGTAACACCTGTCATTTTTCCTTCAGAATAATTATTTCAACTTAGAATTCACCTCCCAGAGTTTTGTAACCAATTTTTTTCATTTCTTGATCCTTTAAGTTAGAGACATGATGTCTTAACAAAGTACTCATTTTAACAAGACTTTAGTAGACTAAACCTAGTAAGATTTTTCCTTTGTGTTTATTGTAAAATTTTATTTATAACTTCATAGGTTTATATCCTAGCTTCATTCCTGATACAATTCTTACACTCATGAGTAACATTAATATCATATACATACACAATTTAAGCATTGTTAAGGATTTTACAAAGATTATTTTTATATTTTCTAATCTCACACAATTAAAATGGTTGTGATTAAAAGAGTAAATTAAAATTACTAATAGGGTTTAACTAGACAAGGATGGGGCTAGATGAAGATGAGTACAATAGTTGCATTTGTTGTGTGTCTACAAGGTGCCAAATATGTACCAGTGTGTATTATTTAATCATTAAGTAATGATCCTTTGAATCCTTTGAAGTGTATGTTTTCATCTTACAAGTGAGCAAACTTAAGTTTTAGAAAGGTTAAATAACTCATTCAGAATCACATAGTGATGATGACAATACCAGTTTTCAGTAATTTAATATGCCATTTTAGAATATTGAAATACTAGCATTCTCATTAATATAATGCAGTTATTTAGTTATTTCCTTTTTTTTTTTTCCTTTGGTGGTACTGCAATTTTAAACTCAGGGCATTGTGCTTGTTAGGCAAGTACTCTGCCACTGGAGGCATGCCTCTAGCCCTTTTGCTTTAGATTATTTTTTACATAGGATTTCTTAACCTACGGCCTCTCATGTAGCTGGACCACAAGTATACACAACTATGCTTTGCTTATGTGTTGAAAGGGGTCTCTTTTACTTTCTGTCTGGGCTGGCCTTGAACTCCAATCCTCTCAATCTACACTTCCCTCATTGCTGAGATTATAGGTATGAGCTGCTGTGTTCAGCCAATTATTTTCATTTTTAAAACTAAAAACTCGTGCTGGTGGAGTGGCTCAAGTGGTGGGGCACATGCCTAGCATGCGTGAGGCTCTGAGTTCAAACCCCAGTATTGCCAAAAAAAATAAACAAAAATGTTTTAAATTCAAAAAAATCTAAAATTTGAAGCTGGACACTAGTGGCTCATGCCTGTAAGTCTAGCTACTTGAGAGGCAGAGATCAGGAGGACTGAAGTTTGAGGCCAGCCCGGGCAAATAGTTTGAGTGACCTTATCTCAGAAACACCCAACATACACACATAAATACATACACACACACACATACACAGATCAGGAGGATTGAAGTTTGAGGCCAGCCCGGGCAAATAGTTTGAGAGACCTTATCTCAAAAACACCCAACACACACACACACACACACACACACACACACACACACACACACACACACACACACACACCCTACACCACACACACACGGGCTGGCAGACTGGCTCAAGCAGTAGAATATCTGCCTTAGTACATGTGAGATCCTGAGTTCAAACCCCAGTACTGCCAAAAACAATCTAAAAATCTGTATGTTTATGTCTTTAGATATATGTAGAGTTACATTTGACATTGATAGTTTAATGCTAACAAAAGGTGTCCTTTTTTGGCAGCTTGTCTGACTTTTAAGTAAGTTTATCAGGCTATCTATTGATATTTTTTATCTATTTATTTATTTTTGGTGGGAATGGGCTTTGCACTTGCAAAGCAGGCTTTCTACTGCTTGAGCCATACCTCCAGTCCATTTTGTTCTGGTTATTTTGGAGATGGGGAGTCTCATGAACTATTTGGCCAGGCTGGCCTCAAGCCACAGTCCTTCCAGACTCAGTCTCCCAAGTAGCCAGGAGTACAGGCCACCAACACTTGCCTGATATTTTCAATATTACATGAAAAAGAAACTGATATGCTGATATTATGTTATGTGGCAAAACTAGCATCCAATTCCAGATAACGGAAACCACAAAGGCCTGTGGCCTCCAAGCTAGTGGCCATGTACAGATTGTTAGTTTTTGGTCTCCAGTGATATAAGGTCAATCAGTTTGGAGCTTCCTTCATCAAAAAGTCTTGCATGAACCAGACATGGTGATGCACACCTGTAAACCCAGGAGTCAGGAGACCAAGGCAGGAGGATCAAGAATTTCTGGCCAGCCTGGGTTACACAGTGAGACCCTGTCTCAAAAAAAAAAAAAAAAGTCTTTATCCATGAAAATAATAGCAACTCAACTAAATCTAATGGTGTGTTTAGTGTTTTATCAACAGTCTAATCTAGTGCTGGTCCACAGACCACACCGTAAGCTGCAACATCTCCATGAGTCCTTACATTTAATTAAAAGAAAATGTGCTTAGGTTAACAACCTATTAATTAATTGTGGTCTGAATAATTTACGGATGACCTCCCCTTAACTTTTTTATGCCATCTAAAAGGTACTAAATGGTACAAGTGTAATATACGTTTATTTAACCAGGATTAAATTTTAACACTCTGTTGTTTTATATTGGTAGTTAAAATACTTTGAAAATGTAACAAATGTTTAATGCTATCTATAAATAATTTTAGGTGTTAAAATAATGGACACTGTCAGGGAAAATGTTGTATCAGATCATCTTAATTCAAGGAGTTAATGATTTAGGTTACAGCTGGATATAAAGAGTACAGTAGAATACTATGCAGTCACATAGAACAAATCTTAGACCTGTAAGATGCAACATGCATAAATTATTTTTAGAAGAATCAATTAGTAATTTTGTGTCAGAGAGTAGGATAGGTAGATTAGGGGTCTGGGATAAGAGAGAATCTTTAAAAATATATGTTCAGTTTTGATATTGTATAATTTTTTCATGTGCAGTTATTTTTTAAATGAAAATTCTTAATAAAAAAGTAAAGAGGGCCATTCTGCTGTGGTTGTCAGCATTAGGAACGCTCATAATTTTTAATTGTTTGCATATCTGGTGAAAATTATGATTTTTCCCAGTTGCAAAATTAGAAATGTAGAAGAACAAACAAGTGTGAACCTATCAAAAATGAATGGAAATATAGGGAAAATGGCTGCCTTTACCACTGAATGAAAAGATTGTTTAGTAGAGAGAGGTACACTTTTTCATCTTGAAATATTCCATATGATCTTAGGTCTTACAGAAGAAACAACAAGATAGTAAGAAATTGGCATCACTGTCGATACAAAATGAGAAACGTGCCAGTGAACTACAGCAGAATGTAAATCGCATGAAACATCAGAAGATACAGCTGCAAAAAAGACTTCAAGAAGAAAATGAAAAAAAGAAGGAACTGGATGCAGAAATTAAGCGAGATCAACAAAAAATCAAAGTAATATTGTCATACATTCCTTCTAAGTATAATATGAAATGTTAAATGGCTCAGAGCTAAAGAAGTCAAGGTCTTGATTTAGTTGGCTTGTGAAATATCTATCCTTGATCTTCCTTTCACTACAGTCCTACTCACTTTAAAGCTTGTTCATCTACATAGTAAAACCTATTTATTGAATTCCAAATACCGTCTTTGAAGGCTTTGACTTCACAAAAGAATAGGTATGGTGATTTTTCTTTGTAGGATCTTTAATTGAGGCTCTAGCCCCCTTCCCAGTAGTTCCTTTCTCCTTCATTGGCCTCAAACCGCAATCCTCCCAGTCTCTTGCTTTCTGAGGAACTAGGATTACAGACTTGAACCACCATGCCCAGCAAGACTTTATTTTTTTTTACAGCAGTTTTAGGTTCTCAGCAAATTTGAGAGGAAGATCTAGTCCCATACATACAGGCATAGCTTTCCCCATTATCAACATCATTGGATTTTTGATGTTGGATACAATCTACTTTCAGGCCATAAAAAATCACAGAATATTATTATCTTGGTGGAACTGGGGTTTGAACTCAGGGCTTCACACTAGCAAAGGAAGTACTCACAAAGCAGGCAGTCTACTGCTTGAGCCATACCTGTAGTCCAAAATCACAGAATCTAGTTACAGAGGGAACTTAAGAATTGTTGCTCATTTTTTAACTTCTGTTTTCTTTTTTTTTTTTCTGGGACTGGGGATTAAACTCAGAGCCTTGTGCTTGTGAGGCAGGTGATCTACTGCTTGACCTACTCCTCCGGCCCATATTTGCTCATTTTTTAATAGCCACTTTATTGGTATATAATTCACATACTGTACAATGGATTTTGGTGTATCATTTTAATTTTTATAAGCTGTGGTAATATATATATAAAACATAAAATTTATAATTTTAACAACTTTAGTATATAATTCAGTGGCACTAATAATACAGTGTTGTATAGCCATCATCCTTGTTTCCAAAACCATTTCATCATCCCAAAGACAAACTCTATCATTGAGCAATAATGCCCCATTTTTGTCTTCTTTCAGCTTCTAATAACCTCTAATCTACTGTCTGTCTCTATGAATGTGATTTTTCTAGATACTTCATGTAAATGGAATCCTGCAACATCTGTCCTTTTATGTCTGACTTACTCCAGTTAGCATAATGTTGTACCATGTATCAGAACTTTATTCTTTTTATGGCCAAATAATACTCCATTGCAAAGCTAGGTGCAGTGGCATGCACCTTTAGTCCTAGCTACTTGGGAGGATTAGGTGGGATGATCTCTTGAGTCCAGAAGTTTGAGGCTAGCCTGGGCAACATAGCAAGAACCCATTTTAAAAAAACCCAACAGTAGAAACCACCTTTATATGGATAATACCACATTTTATTTATCCATTCATCCATTGATGGACAGTGAGTTGTTTTTACCTTTTGGCTATTGTGAATAATGATAAGAACATTGGCATATGAATAAGTGTTCCTGCTTTCAGTACCTTTTGGGTATGTACCTAAGAGTAAAATTTCTGGGTCATATGGTAACTATGTGTAGCCCTTTGAGGAAATGCCAGTGGTTTCCAGCATCATTTTGCATTCTCACCAGCTATGTATGAATGTTCTAATTCCTCCCTATCTCATTATTATTTTCTATTTTATTGTAGCCAGCAAAGTAGGTGTGAAGTAGTATCTTTTTTTGGGGTGGGGGTGGTGGGCAACATTAGGGTTTGAACTCAGGGCCTCATACTTGCTAGGCAGATGCTCTTACTGCTTGAACCACTGCATCAGTCCTATTTGTGTTAGGTTTTTCCAAGATAGGGTCTCGTGAGTTTTTTGCCTGAGCTAGCTTCAAACTACAATCCTCCTGATCTCTGCCTCCTGAGTAGCTAGGACTAAGGTGTGAGTCACCAGCACCTGGCTGAAGTAGTATCTTATTGTGGTTTTGATTTGCATTTCTCTAGTTACTAATAATGTTGAGCGTTTTTCATGTGCTTATTCGAGTATCTTTTTGAGAAATGTCGTTCATATCCTTTGTTCACTTTGTTCATTTATTTATTTCTGGTGGTACTGGGGGTTGAATTCAGGGCTTTGAGCTTGCTAGGTAGGTGTTCTATCACTTGAACCACTGTGCCAACCCTGTTTTTTGAGACAGGATCTCACTATGTTTCACAGGTTGTCCTTGAACTCACTGTGTAGATTAGGCTGGCCTTGAACTCTCAGTCCTCCTACCTTAGCCTCCTGAGTGCTGGGATTACAGTAGGCACCACCACACCCAGCCATGTTCACTTTTTAATTGGGCTGTTTACCTTGTTAAGTTGTAGGAATTCTTTACATATTCTGGACATTAAGCCTTGTCAGATACATGATTTCCAGATATGTTTTCCCATTACTTAGGTTGTCTTTAAACTCGTTATTTTATTTCTTTCGAGACTGGTTCTCAAGATGTTGCCCAGGTTGATCTCAAACTCATGAACTCAAGTGATCCTCCCACTTTGGCCTCCTGAGTAGTTGAGACTACAGATGTACACCACTGTAAACAACTTACACATTTACATATTCTTTCATGCACAAAAGTTTTTAATTTTGAAGTCCAATTTATCTATTTTTTTCTTTGTTGCTCATGCTTTTGTTGTCAAATCTAGAACCCATTGCCAAATCCAAGGTCATGAAGACTTAGCCCTAGGTTTTCTGACAGGAGTTTTATGGTTTTAGATCTTATATTTAGGTGGTTAATCTATTTTGGCTCAGTTTTCGTGTATGAAGTAAAGTAGGGGTCCAACTTCATTCTTTTGCATATAGAACTCCAGGTGTGCCAGTACTATCTGCTGAAGAAACTGTTCTTTCTCCTTTGAATGGACTTGACACCCCTGTCAAAATCAGTTTGCTAGGGCAGTGGAGAGATGCTATGGTGGGGCAAATGTTGACCAAAGAGAAAAAAGTTGCTGTTACACAGGATGAGTAAGTCTAGATATCTAATATGTAGCTTTATGACTGTAGTTATGAATACTGTATTGTAAGTTGGGTAAAGTAATAAATACTTTCTGCAACACCAGCATTCAGGAGGCTGAGGCAGGAGGACCTTGAGTTTAGGGCTAGCCTGGGCTACATAAGTGAGACTGCCTCAAAACAAACCAAAACAAAAAAACCAAACAAAAGGAAAGGGAAAAAAAAAGAACATTAAGAATTTGCTAAAATAGCAGATTTTAGCTACTCTTTCTCACAAAAATGGCAATTATGTGAGTAGATAGTTATATTAATTACCTTGGCTATAGTATCATTTCACTTATATTAAAACACTATGTTGTATACCTTACATATGTATAGTTTTTATTTTAAAAAGTCATCTAGGGGGCTGGGCACACACCTGTAATTCCAGCTACTTGGGATGTAGAGGTAGGAGGATTGTGGTATGAAGCTGGCCAAAAGCACAAGACCATGTCTGAAAAACAAACTAAAAGCAAAATGGGTTGTAGGCATGGCTCAAGTGATAGGTACTTGGCTCACAAGTTCAGGGTCAGGAGTTCAAACTCCAGTACTGCAAAAAATAAAAGTCAGTTGACCATACATGTGTGGTTTTTAAACTCTCGGCTCTATTCCACTGGTGTAGATTTCTGTCCTCATGCCAGGACCACATTGTTTTGATTAGGGAAGCCTGGTAGTAAGTTTTAAAATTGAGAAGTTCTCCAACTTTGGTCTTCTTTCTCAAGGTTGCCTTCAAGTCATCTGCAATTCTGTATGAATCTGAGGATTAGCTTTTACATTTCTGCAAAAGCCATTGGAAAAAATTCTTGTGGTGCTGGGTATGGAATCTAGGACTTGTATATGTTAGGCAAGTGTTCTACCACTGAACTATATCCCCCACCCTCCACTGAAATTTTGATAAGGATTGCATTTTTGATAGGGATTGCATTGAATCTATAGACTTTGTTGGCTGATATTGACATCTATTTTTTAAAGAGGGATAGTTAGTTATAATCAGTCAGTTCATTTGTTCCAGGCCAGCATGGGCTACATAGTGAGTTTCATGCTAGCCTTTCAAACATAGTAAGACCCTGACTCGAAACAATTTTTTTTTTTTTGCTATGTAACCTAGACTGCTCTGGAAGTCATTATGTAACTCAGGCTGGCCTTGAGTTTGGGATCCTTCTGTCTTTGTCTCCTAAGTGCTGGGTTGCAAGCATACTGTTGACATGGACAGCATTTAAGTCTTATGCATGCACGTGGGATGTCTTTGTTTATTTAGTCTTTAAAAATTTCATCAATGTCTTATAAATTTATTCCTAGATATTTTATTCTTTTAGATATTATAAATAGAATTGTTTTCTTAATTTCCTTGGGTTACTCATCCTTCAAAATGGTAATTATTATAGGAGTAAATACTTACTGAGTATATTCAGATGATAATATGCTAAGCACACATGTGTTTTATTTAATCCTTTTGTGTTCTATATCTTCAACTTTTCCTTTTCTCTTGTATTCTGTCTTTAAGTATCTTAGATTTTTATCATCCTAAAATTATCCTTCAACTTTATTTTTCCATATAACTATGACTTCTTTCATCTTCCCTTCATAACCAGACTTCTTAGAAAAGTTGACTGCATTTGTTTCTTCTGTTCCCATTCATTCTCTTATCCTCTTCATTCTGGGTTCTGGCTCTTCCACCACTTCAAGGCTCTTGAGTTCACTAGTGTTCTCTATGTCACTAAAGTTATTATTTTTTAAAATTAAAATTTTACTTGATCTATGATAATTGAACACATTTGTTGGGTGTGGTGTGATATTTCAGCATAAAGCCCTTATCTTAACATTCAGATGCATCCAGCATAGTTCATCACTCCATCTTGAAATAGTTTCTTCTTTACCTTCATGACATTTTACTCCTTACTTTTGCTTCTTTCTTATTTCTTTTTTAAATCTTTTTCTAGCTTATTCTATTCTATCAGTCCTTTAATAATGGAGTTCCTCAAAGATTTTGCCTATTGCTCTTGTCTTCTGTACTCTATCTTAAGTGGTCTCTCTTTTTTTTCCCCCCATGGCTAACATTAAACTCTGACAGCTCCTAGATTTAATCCTTAATCCCAATTCTGTCCTTTGATCTCCAGATTTATAAATCCAATCAACAACATTTTTGTTAAGTTGTCATAGAATTCACAATCTTCCTTGCTTAGCTCCCTTCGCGGGGAAGAGACTATAGTTCTCCAATGTGGCTTACGTTATTTATATATTTTTTCATTATATGCATATATATATTATATATGTATTTATACGTACATACACTCAGTCAGTTGGGTAAACTAGAAATTTAGGAGCCATCATTGACTTCCTCTTTATAGTATATCTTCCAGATATCTTAAATCTGTCCCATTTCTACTTCTGTTGTTTACAACCTTGGCTCTTCATCAAAGTCCCTCCTCCAGTGTAAGAATCAGGCCTGCCTGTCAGTTTTGTCTTTGAGTTTTACCTTCTCATGTCTCACAGGCCATAACTTGAACCAGCAAGATATAACATTCTCTAAATCCATGCTTGGGAAAAGAAAAACAACTCTCTTGTTCAAAGAGAACTGTATGGCAGTTTTGTTCCTTCTAATCACATTTCTAATTCTAGCAAAATGACCCATTTATGGGGAATATTGGTACCATAAAAAGGAATAGATTGCTCCAAGTGTACATTGACAGTTCCACTACTGCATGCAAAAACAGAAAACCTGCTCACAGTCCTAAAGGACATCTTTCCATGACACTCCTACTTATTCATTTTCTACTTGCCTAAACCATTTCCAGAAAATAGTATGACTTATGCATAGAACTAAGAACTCCTGAAATTATGGGTGGTGGCATGATCTTGGGTGTTGTTTGACTTCCTTAAGCACCCATTTCCTTGTATTAAGTGGAGTTTATAATAGTCACTTTCTTGCAGTATTATTGTGATGGGGGTTAAATAGTACAGATTTTTTAAAAAAAATCTAGCAGTGTCTATTACACAGTGACTTTGATATAGTAATAGGGAAAAAGGTAATAATGCCTGGAGCAACATGTATGAGAAGGAATTAGACCTACTGCAGCATATTTTAAAAATGTATACAGACAGATAGAAGTAGTAGTGATTCAACTTCAAGTATAAGGTGCCTTTATTTAAGGTGGCATTCTTTCTCATCTCATAGTTGCTAGCACCTTGAGATGGGCTAAATTGTAAGTATGAACTAGAGTTAGCAAAATAAAAATGGGGTCCAAACTCACTCATAATATAACTCAGATGGACACAGAAAATTTCATTAGTCTATAGCAGACCTGTGATCCTTGTGAGAAATAGGGTAGGAACTAACCAGATGTCCTGTCCAAATCTTACTCTGAAAATGTAAATATTTCCTTTACATAATTCTTAGGTCTCTTGAATAACAGTGCTCAGTCCCTTAGCCTCTTCCTCCCTATACTTCTTTTCCCAAGATGGCATCCAGTGTAGTGTATGTGGTAGTTGAGTGCGTGGCTTCCTCTTTCTGCATAGAATTGATTGGCTAGAATTTGTTCTTCCTTGTCTACCTTCCCCTGCTCCTGATGATATAGCCCATAGCTGGAATAACTCATAGGGTGGTCTGGCTTCCTGTTTAGAGCATGGGAATGCTTTGGCTTCATCTTGTCTCCAATGGCAATGTAAACCCGTGTTGAGACTACTACTAGGGCTATCTAGCAGCTAGCCCAGTGGCCTCTCCTTCCTCTCAGTATTGGGGCCTAGTCCCCACAATGACTGGACTGCAATTTGGCCATCTGTGACACATCAGACCAAGGAATCTAATAAGTTCCTCTTTCCTAACTGTATGTGTCACAGCCCAATCTTTGTGAAATGTGAATTAGTAGAAAAATAAAATTAAATATACAAATAAAATCCATTTTTTTTTGAGACAGGGTCTCACTGTAGTACCCAGGCTGGCCCCAAACTCATTATCCTCCTGTCTCAGCCTCCTGAGTAGGTGAAATTATAGGTGTGCTACTGTGCCCAGCTGAAGTCCATTTTTTAAATTATAGGAGTCAGTACACATAGAATTATCCTGTCAAATTGATATAAAAGTATCTAACCACAGACTTTGAATTTCTATACTTATCCATCATGGACCAGTAACAAATAGTGTGTGAAATGGGCTACTTTTCCGTGGCCTCTTTCCTGATTCCTGCCAAGCATTAGTGGTGAACAACACTGGGACTTTTGACTCTTAAGATGTGGATGGGAACTAATGAAATTTGGAAAATACTCTTCACAGGACCATGATCTCTCTTGCAAGGCTATTTTTTTTTTTATGCTGCAGACTTCTATTCATGAGCATTGAAAACTTGAGTGTTACTTTTCTTTTTGAATTTGTACTATAATAAATTCAAATACACCCATAGTAGAAGGCTGTCTTGGGTGGAGTAACTATGAAATTCGTGAGCCCAGAAGGGCAGAAAGGAAAAATCACATTTGTAATTGGTCAGACTCTTACTCTGTTATGCTAATTTGTAAACACAAAGAATGAAAAAAATTGCTCTGTTACGTTAGTGAACCTTGACTTTTGCAGTTAGATTTTTATTGCCTCAGCAAAAGGTAAAATTATTATTTTTTAAAGACCAGCTAACCATTAATGGCTTTATTTACTTAACTAATTTGCCATGCTGGGGATTAAACCTAAGGCTCTAGTATGTTAGGCAAGTGCTCTACCACTGAGCTTATACAACCCAGCCTAAAAATTACTATTTTTTTTCCAAATTCAACTTTCATCTACTCATTTTCTTTCTTTTTGCAACTAAGAAATGTTAAGAAACTTACTCCCAGGCTGTAGGTATAGGTCAGTGCTAGAGGCTCTGGGTTTAAGCTCCAGCACTGCAATGAAAAGAACAGAAAAAGAAAAGAAAGCTATTATTTATGTATTTAATGATAGCCAGGTAATAAAAATAATAAAGTGTTTTAATTTCTTTTTTTATAGGAACTACAGTTAAAAACAGAACAGGAAGAAGGTCTAAAACTGAAAGCTGAGGACCTTCATGCATTTAACTTGAAAAGGAGAAAAAGTCCTTTTAGAAATGTAGACCAACTCCAGGTTTGTCAATTCTGTTTAGTGTGTCTGGTTTTACTTCAGTTTTGGTGATTGTCTAAATAGAGGTAAAAAGAGGTGAATCTGAATAAAATCTTCAAATACTAAACTTTTTGCTACTTATGTATAAAATTTCTAATATTTCTTTTAAAACTTGTTATTAAAATTTTCTGACCCAGAAATGTTCTATATTCTTATTTCAGCAGAAATGGGTGCATTTGAAGATTGTGGAATGTAAACATGGAATCCATGTTCACTAGATTATATTTATTCCCATTATGGTCTGGCTTATTCCCATGGAGACAGGATATTTCTAAAAATCAGAGTTCTACATTCAAACAGAGTCAAATTGCATAAATGCTACATAATATATTCAAGAACTAATACTTCAGTTCCACATTTTAAAAATAAAAAGTTATAACCCATAAACTAATTTCAGAGTTCAAGGAAACTGAAAATATTATAAGAAAGTTAATGTACTTTTAAAAAAGAAAGAAAAACAGTGTACTTAAAATTGTAATTACAGGGCTGGCAGACTGGCTGAAATGGTAGAGTACCTGTCTAGCAAGCACAAAGCTCTGAGTTCAAACCCCCAGTACTGCCAAAGAAAAAATCATAATTATACTCAAAATACAAATGTATCCATCTTAACTATGAAAAAATGTGTTATTTCTTCTTAACTTTTATAAATATTATTAGTGAAATTTAGTGCATGGATGTATTCCTCCATATACCCTTTCCTCCCAGAAAAATGTATGACTGAATCGTACTTTTTTTGGGGTTTTCTCTTTATTGGAACAGAACTTAAAAAGGATTTTTTACTCATCATTCAAACCCCCCTCACAATTGAGGAATGCTTTTGACTATGTTTAAGCTAATTGCAGACTTTATAGGGTCTCCTATTGGACTATCTAAGGCTGTAACAAAACTGTGGTTGTTGAGCTGCTATTTTAGGTTTCAGTATTATAAACCACATACTGTATACATCTGGATGTAGGACTGAGTAGCTTTGTTGCTTTGGCCACTTTTTTTCTCATGCATATTTACTACCTTATTGTCTTAACATAAATTTCTAGGAGATTTTTTTAAATCGGGTTCATGAAGGACTAAAAATAACACCATATTGATTTTTTCTATTTGTTTGTTATTTTGGTGTGTTTATTTCATTACTCTGTCCAATTGATAGAGTACATCTTAGCCTTACTCTATTTATATTTGTACTTGTTTCTGAGTATCCGTAATAAAATGCTAAGGTATTGGGTAGTATTCCAACTTCTTTATAATATTTGAAGTTATCAAACTACAGTGTATATTAGGTTTCCTTCCATACTCCATTTATGTTTTCCACTCCATATTCATTTTTTCATTCCATTGATTGAATCAGACATTCACTTACTCAGTTGACATTTACTGAATGCCAACTGTATGCTAGACATTCCAGCAAGTATTATAGATGGAGAAGTAAAAAGCACAGCTCCTACAGTCAACTAATTAACTCAAAAGGAAAGACAGACTAGTAGAGCACCCCCTCCCGTGTTAAGTATTGTGATAGAGGTATGCACCTCTACAACAGAGAAAGATTCCCAGTGTGTTCTTATTAAAGATAAAATTGTCAGTCCTTTCTTTTTCATGTACTTACGCTCTTGAACGTATTTGGAGTATAAATTTTAATTTCTCATAAAACAACACAGCACAACATGTTAACTAGAACCACTTTTTTGGTTTCAGACAGGAGCATGTGTTCTCACTGGTAGTTTTAATGTTCATTTTAGAGGATTCAGCCCATCTGAATTTATATTATTACCATATAATTTTTATGGCAGAACGAAAAACAAAAATTATGTTATTTCTTTTGAATTTTAATGTAGAAATTGGATGAGCAAAAGAAATGGTTAGATGAAGAAGTAGAGAAAGTTCTGAGCCAACGCCAAGAATTAGAGGAACTAGAAGAAGACTTAAAGAAACGGGAGGCCATAGTTGCTAAGAAGGAAGCCCTGCTACAGGAGAAGAACCACCTGGAAAATAAGAAGTTGAGATCTAGTCAGGTATTCTGTTTAATTTGCTATTTGGTTCTGGTTCTAGAATTATTTTCATTAAGAGGTAAATTATGTAATTGTAAAGTTAGAAACCAAAAGAAAACTATTCCATGGGTGCATGGCTTAAGTGGTAGGCCCCGAGTTCAATACCTAGTACTGTCAGACAAAAGAAAACTATTTTTATTCTCAGTGTATTTTGCTTATTACTACTTAATGATCATCACCAAAATATTTTCAGTTTTGAAGTAAAATGTTCAATGTTCTTCAAAGTATGATATATTGTTGACTTTTTTATTGTAATAAAATATAGAAAACATAAAATGTACCTCTTTTTTGAGACAGGGTCTGGTTATATAACCCAGACTAGCCTTGAACTTGAGACCCTCCTGTCTCAGCCTCCTGAGTGCTAGGATTGTAGGCATGTGCCACCACACCTAGCCTAAAACTGACCATTTTAACCCTTTTAAAGTATACAATTCAGGATTCGAGGTTGGTCCAAGCAGTAGAGAATCTGCAAGTGCAAAGCCCTGAATTCAAGCCCCAAGGCTCACCAAAACAAAACAAAACAAAACAAAAAAATCCCCTCCAAAAAAACCCAAACACAATTCACTGGTATTAATTATATCTATAGTGTTATACAGCCACTAGGAATATCAATTTCCAAAACTATTTTTACTTCCCCAAATAGAAACTGTAAACATTAAGCAATAACTCCCCATTTCCCTTCCCTTCCAGCCCCTGGCAATCTTTATTAGTAATCTTAGTGGCATTTTAAATAAATTATATCATTTTGTGCTTTATAGTGAATACTGGTAATTTGGAAAAATAGATATGAAATCTCTCTAGCTGTCACCTAATGTTAGAGTTTAGAAGATTTTGCACAATGAAGATTTATTTTTTAATTACAAAGATTTGAGAAACTTTACAAATATTTTTCCTGGAGGTGTTGTATTTTGTGAGCCAGTTAAAGTAGTTTTATGGACAACTTTGCCTCAATTTCAACTTTTGAAAAAGAAATGATTGTGGAATAAGTAGAAGGACTAGGAAATATTTTTTGGGGGGGTGAACCTATCTATACATATTTTCAACAACAGCATCTAAAAATGAAGCTGTCTTGCTCCAACTTGAAGAAGATACCTTCACCTCTAGCCAACCTTGCATCCTGGATCAATCCATACATTGTGTCATGGAAGAGAGGATCAGTGACCTGCCCCTCTATTAGACTTGCCTTTTAGTTAGCATATAGACCTGTAGGGTCTGAGTTGATGGTGGTGTGTTTTTAGCCTCTCCACATCGATACAACAGGTAATAGTTATATATCACCTGTGGCGATGGTGATAGGAACCTATACTTACCTCTGCTTTGTCCTTTTTCCTAATCTAGAAGACCACTGAATAGAGGGTTGGGGTGGTGCCTTCAGCAAGCCAAATTGCTGGTGCCATGTCCAGGTAAAAGCTATCCCTCAAAATATGTAAATAACAGCAAAAGATTAACAAATTGAAATAGAAGAAAATTACCTGGACCTTTATGATATGTTCTGTATCACAAAAGAGAAGAAAGAGTGAAGTAAAAGAAGCATTAGGAGGAAAATAGTTTCTCTGAAATAAGATTACTTCATGATACAGAAAAAGAAAATAGGTGAAAACAGTTTTTCTATAATTTTTAGGAAGCAAGAACATTCGGAGATAAGTAGGGAGTACAAATAAATGAAGGTCACAATAAGGCAAAGCAAAGCAAAATTGATTCTTTGAAAAATTTTTTAATGAAACAGAAGAGAAACTTGAGACTAATCTCTTTTTGGAATAAAAGACAAAAAGACTTCATCTTTTCTAGTGTTTGAGAAATTATTTAGAAGATTTAATTATATGCATTTGATAGATAGACTTAAAACGTGTATCATTATATCAATAAAACGACAGAAAAGGAATATATTCACATTGTACACAAATTCAACTCAAGATAAGATGGTGGCATATATCTGTAATCCCAGCACTTGGGAGGCTGTGGCAGAGGCCAGCTGGGGCTACATAGTGAGTCCCCGTCTTAGAAAACAAAACAAAACAAAATTCAAACTGGATCATAGACTACATGTAAGAGCTAAAATTGTATAACTTAGAAGAGTACATAGGCATAAATCTTTGTGATCTTACGTTAAGTAATAGTTTCTTGGATATTATACCTAAAACACAAGCAGCAATAACAACAAAAACCCAAATAAACTGGACTTCATCTAATATTAAAAATATTTGTGGTACAAAGGACTCTTAGGAATAAAGTAAAAAAGATAACTTACAGAATGGGGAAAGTATTTGCAAATCATGTATCGGGGGTCTGGGGGTGTGGCTCAAGTGGTAGAGTGCCTGCCTATCAAGCACAAGGCCCTGATTTCAAACCCTAGTACCACAGAAAAAAGAATATATAAAGAATTCTTACAAGTCAATAATAAAAAGATAACCAGCCTCTAATTCCAGTACTTGGGAAGCTGAGCAGGAGGACTGTGCATTCAAGGTTGGCCTGGGCTATATAGTGAAACTCTGTCTCAAAAATACCAAAACAATCCTCTACCCCATCCCCACCTCCCAAAAAAAACAAGTGTTGGTGAGGAGGTAGAAAAATTGGAACCTCATCCACTGCCAATAGGATTATAAAATGTGCAGTTGCTTTGAATAACCATTTTGGAGTTCCTCAAAAGGTTAAATAAAGAGGTACTATATAACCCAGCACTTCCTTAGGTATTTGTCCAAGAGAAGTGAAAGCATATGTCTATACAAAAATTTGAACATAAATGTTCATAACATAATAACTAAAAAGTGAAAACACAAATGTTCATCAGATGATGAATGGCTAAACTGATCTATTCATACAATTGAATATTATTTGGTAATAAAAGTAATGAAGCATTGATACATGCTACAACGTGGATGATCCTGGAAAACATATGCTAAATGAAATAAGCCATCACAATAGACTACCTTTGTATAATATGATTTATATCAAATGTCCAGAATAGGCAATTCCAGGGCAGGGGGTGTAGCTCAAGTGGTAGAGCCCTTCCCTAGGAAGGGCAAGGCTCTGGGTTTAATCCCTAGTACCACAAAAAACCCAAACAGACAGACTAGGCAATTCCATAGAGACAAAAAGTAGAATAGTCGTTGCCTGGGCTAGCACGGATTAGGGAGGAAATGGAATGACTAGGAATGGTCACTGGGGAGTCATGAAAATGCCCTAAAATTGATTATGATTGTATAAATCTGAAGATACTCAAATCCATTTCTATACTTGAAATAGTTGAATTGTGTGGTATATGAATTATATCTTATTAAAGTTGTTGTTTTTAAAAAGCTATAAAAATAGTAAGGGAGATAGATTACCAAAAAAAATGTTTGTGAGATATGCAAAGCAATTAGCAGATCAGAAGAAGCTGCAATACAGGTTTAATACAGATGAGGACCAAGGCTTTTGGCTTTAGCTCTTTCTTTTCTTAAGGAAAAAATGACCTTAGTGAGATAAAACTCACGTAGAACATCAAAAAGACACAGAAATAAAAGGGCTAGGATTTTCCGAAGGCAAAAGTAAGGCATAAGATGAAAGCAGGGCATATTCTTCTCTCTTTCTAGGACAAGATGATTTATTTTCTGAAGATTGAACCAGGCACACCAGAAAGTCGGGATTAGTCAGAATACTCCAAACGGAATGAATGCAAGTCAACATATGAATTCTGAGATATCTGTTTCCTAACTCCAATTTAGATCCCAAGATGCCAGAAGCTGGATTTATATTCCCAGTAGGAAACCAGCAGATTTTCTGTAATACTTCCTGAAAAAAAAATGCCTAAAAATACTTAGATTTGGGATCTCACATATATCTTATTACCACACATCTTACTCATTTTCTGCTTGTTTGGATTTTGTTTGTATTAATATAGGATCCTAAAATAGGAGGCCTCAAACTCAAGATCCTCCTGCCTCAGCCTCCCGAGTGCTGGGATTATAGATATGCACCACCATGCCCAGCTATCTAATCAGTTTTTTAATACCTAACTCTTAAATGCTACCAACATTAAAGGAATGGCACCCCCATGAAAGATAGATACTAGGAAAAAAGGAACTCAGAAATTAGAGACAGAGCAAGAAGCTGAAAAAACTACAAAAAAGACTTTGGTATATTCGTTGTGATAAAAGATGATACTCTGTCCATAAAAGAAGAACTGTGGGTTATTGAAAACATGAAAAAAATTCTTGGGAATGAAAAGGGTAAAAGAATAAAGCTGAAAAATCTCAGAGTGAATTAAAAAATAAATCACTAGAAAATAAGAATTTAATTGGCAGATAAATCTAGGAAGACCAACATTCAAGTAATAGTAATTCCACAAAGAGAGAACAAAGAAAACGAGATTATGAAACATACAATATAAAAAAATTCTGAACACTAATGATGTGAGATTCTAGATTGAAATAACCCATCAAGAGCCTAGCAAAACATCATACTCAATGAGGAAAAACTGAAAGAACACAAAGTCAGTAATGAGACAAGGGTATCCACTCTCCCCACTTTTGTTCAGTATATTACTGGAATTCCTAGCTAGAGTAGTAGGACAAGAGAAGAAAGAAAAAAGGATTCAAATAGGGAAGGAAGAAGTCAAATTATCCTTATTTGCAGATGATATGATTCTATACTTAAAAGACCCTAAATATTCCACCAAAAAACTTCTAGATCTGATAAACATTAATTTTGTGTCTTGCTACATTAATATATAAAGATCAATACATCTTTTATATACTAAGAATCGGAAAAAAAATTCCATTCATAATAGCCTCAAAAAATAAGGGTAAACTTAACTAAGGAGGTAAAAAAAGCCCTCTACAATGAAAACTATAAAACTTGAAAAAAGAAATTGAAGATGCTAGAAGATGGAAAGATCCCCCATGTTCATGGATTGACAGAATATTTTGGAAATGGCTATACTACTGAAAGCAACCTACAGATTCAATGCTGTTCCCATCAAAATTCCAGTGTCTTTCTTTGCAAAAGTAGAAAAATCAATCCTAAAATTCATATGAAAACATAAAAGACCCTGAATAGCAAAAGCAGTCCTGAGCAAAAAGAGCAACCCTAAAGGTATCACAATTTTACAGAGCTAGAGTAACAAAACCAGCATGGTACTGGCACGAAATCAGACACAAAGACCAGTGGAACAGAATAGAAGACCCAGAAATAAATTCACACAGCTACAGCCATCTGATTTTGATAAAGAAGCCAAAAACATACACTGGAGACAAGACAGCCTCTTCAATGAATTGTGCTGGGAAAACTGGTTATCTACATGCAGTATGGTGAAATTAGGCCCTTATCTCTCACTCTGTATAAAAATCAATTCAAAATGGTTCGAAGATTTTAATGTAAGATCCAAAACTACCATGGGAAAACACTGGAAAATACAGACATTTGTAATTATTTCCTGAGTAGTACTCCAGTTACCCAGGAAATAAGAGAAGAATAGATATCTCAAATTAAAAAAGCTTCTGCCCATCGAAGGAAACAATTGGAATCAAATGAATCAAGAGACATTGCACAGAATGGGAGAAAATCTTTGCCAGCTATTCAGTGGATAAAGGATTAATGTCCAGAATATAAAAGAGCTCAAAAAATTAAATAGCAAAAGAACAAATAATCCAATTAATAAATGAATAGATTTCAGAATAATTATAAATGGCTAATAAATATATGAAGAAATGTTCAACATCCTTTACCATAAAGGAAATGCAAATCAAAATGGTACTGAGATTCCATCTCATCCCAGAATAATTATAAATGGCTAATAAATACATGAAGAAATGTTCAACATCCTTTACCATAAAGGAAATGCAAATCAAAATGGTACTGAGATTCCATCTCATCCCAGTCAGAATGGCAATCATCAGCAACAAATGCTGGGCAGATGTGGGAAAAAGGAGCCCTCAGACACTATTGGTAGGAATGTAAACTAGAGCAACTAATGTGGAAATCAGTAGGGGGGATTCATCAAAAAATTAAAAATAGACCTGGTATACCACTCTTGGGCATACTTCTGGAGTATATGTTAACATACAAGAGAGATTCCTGTACACCCATGTTTATACAAGTACTGTTCACGTTAAGTCAGGCCATGGAATCAGGCTAGGTACCCAACAGCTGATGAATGCATAAAGAAAATGTAATATATACATATATACATATATGTATACACCATGTAGTATTATTCAGCCATAATAATAAAATTATGTCATTTGCAGAAAATCAACTGAAGATAATCATGTTGAATGAGATAAGCCAAGATCAAAAAGCCAAATACAGCATATATGGTTTTGCTTATATGTGAGACCTAGACCTAAAATGATGATGATTTTGACTTGATTGTAAAAGGGAGACTGAGAAGGGGATCAGTGGGAGAGTGGGAAAGGAGAGGGTACAAAAGAGTGAAGAGGATCAAAGTACATTACATATATATGTATATAAATACAAATATGAAGATAGTATGATGAAGTCCACAAAGCACTGTTTGAAAAGGGGAGGTTAAGGGAACAGGGGGTGAACTTCTTCAAAGTACACTGTATATGCATCTAAGGAATTATCACAATGAAATCCCCTCTTACTATTAAAGTATACTAAGAAAAGATGTAAGAAAAACAGATTTTTAAAAAGAGCCTAGCAAAATGAGTACCCAAAGCAAAGCACTGTGAAGGTTTGTGGTGCACTGAGCAACAAAAAGAAAAACAGACCCTGAAGCCTCCAAATAGAAAAGACTATCCACTTGTCAATCAAAGAATCAGAATGGCGCTGAGCTTCTCAGCTTTCTTCATTAGAAGTTAAAAGACCTGAAACAATCTTTAGACTAATAAGGAAAATGATTCCCGGGGTCAGTAATTCTTTTAGCCAAATTCTTAATCATATGTGAAGATTGCATGTGGACATTTTCAAGTAAAAAATTATCTCGCATTAAACCTGTCTCAGGAAACTACTGTAGGATGTCCTCCCCAAAAATAAAAGCATAAACTTTGAAAAAAGGAAGACTCCATAATCTGAAAATGTGACCCATCATGGACATTGCTAGGAAATATCAAAAGTTCCAGGATAACTAGTTCACTAGTTCACTAGGAGGATGGAGGTTCTAGGCAAATCATTGCCAGAAAAGAATGAAAGGAGTGGAGAGGAATTTTATAGTTTTATTGGAGAAGAATTAGTTATAATTCACAAAAAGTTGGATGAAATGGAAGTATGGTCATTTTATATTAGGTAGTTCAGGTATGAATAATACCATAAAATCATAATGAGATAAATGAACATTGATTTAACTAAAAGCTGTAATGTAACTTACATTGGGAGAATGGAGGGGGAAGTATAAGTAGAGAAGAGGAGGTGATAAACTCTTACTCCTATGATACATACACAGTAGACAATACCTAAAATTCATAAAAGACATAAAAACCAGAAGAAACAGCTAAAAAGGAGGAAGGAGGCTGGCTCTAGGGAGTGGGACTCAGGTGAAAGGTTAGGGAAGGAACTGCTTTTTTTTTAAATGATAAACTTTATGATAGCATTATATATATATTATAAATTATGGCAATGTATACATATAATTACTATATATAACATACATATTACTATCCTCAAATTAAGCTACAATAAACACTTTATAAATTTGATAGATAACTCCATAAGAATAAAAGCAAATTATATGTTTAAACACACCAAATATCAACCTCTAAGAAACTGTAACAATTCTACCATGTAACAAGCCAAGGAAGAAAAGCCAATTTTAGAAAATAATGAAAAAAGAAAAATAGTACCTCTTAAAACCTAACCTAGGCATTCTTGATGGTAAATTCATAGTTTGAATCAATCAATCGATCTGTCTATCTATTTTAAAAGAGGCATTTAACTTAAGTTTCTGATAAGGAACCCCCAAAAAATCCATGGGAGAAAACAGTAAGAGTGTATATTTTGTCTGTTTTTCCTAATTTATAAGCAGTCTGAATTGTTATTTATCTGTTGGGTTGTGTCTTTTTAGGCCTTAAACACAGACAGTTTGAAAATATCAACTCGCCTGAACTTGTTGGAACAAGAGTTGTCTGAAAAGAGTGTGCAGCTTGACAGCAGCACAACTGAGGAGAAAATAAAGATTTCAGAACAAATTCAAGCCCTCCAGAAAGAAAAGGATCAGCTCCAGAGACAAAGAAACAGTGTGGATGAAAAACTTAAAAATGGTAGAGTGCTGTCGCCCGAAGTAAGTCAGTATTCTTTGGAACTGAAGTTGCTGTATGATGATGGATAACTTGAGTAATTTCTTATCACATAATCATAAAAATGATAAATCTGGTAAACTTTGTTTTCCT
Source organism: Castor canadensis (assembly GCF_047511655.1). NCBI lineage: Eukaryota > Metazoa > Chordata > Mammalia > Rodentia > Castoridae > Castor > Castor canadensis. The sequence goes on from NC_133398.1 coordinate 92,065,257, forward strand.
TGAGATTTTGTCAGCTGTAATGAGTTTACTTAGCATCTCTTTGGCACTATTTTAAACCATGATTGGGTAGAGACAGATGTCCTCACAGAGTGGTTCAGAGATGTGGCCTCTTCCTGGCACTGTTAGGCATTAGGAAACTAATACTTCCTTGAGTATGGCCTTCTGAGCTGGGTTTTCTCATCCCAAATCACAGAACACAGAAAATAATTTGAAGGACTCTTTTCTCAGTTCTTCCAAGGAGGGCACCCAACTTCTCTTTTATATATCTGTCTTAAAGATACTAGGTGGTTCACTATGTACCACAAATGCCTAGGGTTAATTCTTTCTGTGGAAACATGTTTGGAAAGGGGCTGATGTTTGGGAGCATATTCCCACTAGGTCCAAACAAATAGACACACAAAATCAAATCCCAGTAAAATACCTTTCAGTTACAGTTTTTAAAGAGCATATGGCTCCACTCATCTCTATTAAAAAAAACAAAACTGTGTAAAAGACAGTTCATTCATTGGCTATCTAATTGCCCTAGACTTGTCTTTTAGAAAATTTTTATTTCAGTTGGTATTGGTCCCTCTACCTGACTTTATTAGACAAAGATGAACTTTTGAGCTTGAATTTTCTCTGCAAATATGTATTGTTGATATCCTATCATTTCCAAATCAAGGGAAAATTGCTAAAAGAAGGTGAATTGTTGGGGATTATGTGCTTGCTGAATCTTTGTAGTGTATTTCAGATTGGGGCAAGAAAGTTAAGTGGACTAGTTTAGAAGAAACAGGAGAAAGGATAGCATGAAATTTAGATTATTGCTCATTGAATTGTTGAAAGGAATTGAAGAGTCTCAGCTGAAGGAACATTATACGCCTTTACTGACCTTATTTCATAACTTAACTTGGATAGCTGTGCAGAGGCTCACAGACTCAGGTTATCTTCCTAAGGTATTAAATTGTAACCCCAAGCTTTTAGATTTGGAAGTATAAGAGCCTAAGATACAGTAAAATGTGTGCATTTAAGGAATTCTGTCTACCCAGGAGTTTTCTAGGCTTTGTGGAAGAAACAAAAAAGTAGAAAGTGTTATGCTTCCCTTGAGAAACTGATATTCTATCTACAAAAAGAGATAGAAACATTAAAATAAAAACCCTAAACCTCAAAGAATATAAAAAAGCAAGTTATGATTCTCCCAAAACTAATGAACCAATAAAGAAATGGGCACGTGAACTAAACAGAACTTTCTCAAAAGAAGAAATTCAAATGGCCAGAAAACACATGAAAAAATGCTCACCATCTCTAGCAATAAAGGAAATGTAAATTAAAACCACACTAAGATTCCACCTCACCCCTGTTAGAATAGCCATCATCAGCAACACCACCAACAACAGGTGTTGGCAAGGATGCGGGAAAAAGGAACCCTCTTACACTGTTGGTGGGGATGTAGACTAGTACAACCACTCTGGAAAAAAATTTGGAGGCTACTTAAAAAGCTGGACATCGATCTACCATTTGATCCAGCAATACCACTCTTGGGGATATACCCAAAAGACTGTTACTCCAGAGGCACCTGCTCATCCATGTTTATTGCGGCACTATTCACAACAGTCAAGTTATGGAAACAGCCAAGATGCCCCAGCACTGACGAATGGATTAAGAAAATGTGGTATCTATACACAATGGAATTTTATGCAGCCATGAAGAAGAGCGAAATGTTATCATTCGCTGGTAAATGGATGGAATTGGAGAACATTATTCTGAGTGAGGTTAGCCTGGCCCAAAAGACCAAAAATCGTATGTTCTCCCTCATATGTGGACATTAGATCAAGGGCAAACACAACAAGGGAATTGGACTATGAGCACATGATAAAAGCGAGAGCACACAAGGGAGGGGTGAGGATAGGTAAGACACTTAAAAAACTAGCTAGCATTTGTTGCCCTTAATGCAGAGAAACTAAAGCAGATACCTTAAAGCAACTGAGGCCAATAGGAAAAGGGGACCAGGAACTAGAGAAAAGGTTAGATCAAAAAGAATTAACCTAGAAGGTAACACCCACGCACAGGAAATCAATGTGAGTCAATGCCCTGTATAGCTATCCTTATCTCAACCAGCAAAACCCCTTGTTCCTTCCTATTATTGCTTATACTCTCTCTACAACAAAATTAGAGATAAGGGCAAAATAGTTTCTGCTGGGTATTGAGGGGGTGGGGGGGAGAGGGAGGGGGCTGGAGTGGGTGGTAAGGGAGGGGGTGGGGGCAGGGGGGAGAAATGAACCAAGCCTTGTATGCACATATGAATAATAAAAGAAAAAAAAAAGAAAAACATTCTCCTTGTAGTATTTATAAAGATTATAAATAATACATTAAATAGAATCTCAAAAAAAAAAGCAAGTTATGGGTAATATATTAACGTTATTACATTATTTATGCAAAGCAGTGCAGTGGTAAGGGAAGATGTATCAAGGCTGCCTTGGTCGATTAGAATTGTGAGTTGGATTCTGAAAAACATGGCATGCGCTGGCAGATTATAAGAAGGCCATTTTAGATAGAACAATGTTAAGGTATAGAGAGGAGAGTGAGGAAATTGTTTGCAGAATTATGTTTCCATTATTAAGAATCATTGAGGCTTCTAGTTCATGTAGAGTTCTAGATAAAAATATTATTTATGGATTTATGGTGAAAATGTAGCACTGTGCTAACTTGAGGTAATGATGAACCTTCCAGTTGTTGGGGTTCCATTAAGTCTTGTGAGCTTCTTTTTCTTAGTGTGGCTGTGAAGCTGGCTCTGCTCTTACCACTATAGTAAAGCCAAGATTAATCTTCCCAAATAGATCTTCCAATAGCAGATGATTGAAAACATGTGACTCTAACCTGACAGAAGACATAAGAAAAATCTAGGTAGAATAGTTGCGATCTTGATTCTTTAAACTTATTTAAAATTATTTTCTCTTTTCATAATAAATTATTTTTCCCAACTGTATTACTTTGTAGGAATGACAGACTTTAGATCATTGTGCTAGTCTAGTGAACCTGATGGTGGGACTGAGGTTTTGAAGTCAGAGATTTGCACTTGGTAGGCAAGTGCTCTACCATTTGAGCCATACCTCTAGTCCTTTTTGGTTTAGTCACTTTTTTTTCTGTTTGGTTTGGTCATTTTTTGAACATGGTCTCATATTTTTGTCCTGGCTGGCCTGGACTGCGATCCTGTTATTTATGCTTCCTGTGTAGCTGGAATGACAGGTGTGAGCCACCATGCCTAGCCTCTACCTTTCTTTTTTCAATTGATATAGTTGTACTTCTTTATAGGGAACAGTGTTACAATTTAATGCATATGTATATGTATAAAATGTGTAATGCTCAAAACAGTAATTAGCATTTCTGTCTCCTCAAATATTTTCTTTTCTATGTGGTAGGAACCTTTGGACTCTTCTATCTATTTTGAAATGGATAATAGTTGTAGGCTGTAGTTAGCTTATTGTACTATGGAACATAAGAAGTAATTTCTCCCTAGCTAAATGTATTTTGGTACTTACTAGCTAACCTTTCTATTCTTGTAGCATCTAATGACTGCTATTCTACTCTACTTATATGTGAACAACTTTTTAAGATTCTATAAATAAATGAGAGCATGCTATATTCATTTTTGTGCTAGGCTTATTTCACATAATATAATATCTTCCAGTCCCATCTGTGTTGCTGCAGATGACAAAAGTTCTTGCCTAGCAAGTGGGATGCAAGGAGAAAATATAAGAACTATTGTTTATTTCATAAACTTTCAATTCCATGTTTTATTATTAGAACCTTTATTTCATTTATAGATAAATACCACATACACAGTGTTTGCTCAAAAGTTTTTACTTTTTTTTTTTGAGATACTAAGGTTCAGGGTTTTGTGCTTGTTAGGCAGGTACTCTACCACTTAAGCCACACTCTGCTCTTTAGTTTTTTTTCAAATAGATTCTCATGTTTCTGCTGGGGTGACCTGGAGCCTCCTATTTATGCTTCCCATGTAGCCTGGTATTCACTACCACATCTGGTTTTATTGGTTGAGAATGGGAGTGTCACTGACTTTTTACATGAGCTGGCCTTGAACTGTAATCTTTCCTATTTCCACCTCTCAAGTACCTAGGATTACAGGCATGAGCCACTGTGCCTGGCTTGTTAACTTTTTGTTGTTTTTTTTTCCCCCAAAACATATGGAGACCACTAATTTAGGTCCTTGTTGCTCACAGTATGTTCTCTGTACCTGCAGCAACAGAATCACCTGTGGGGAGTCTGTTAGAAATGCAGTTTCTCAGGCCCCACTCAGACCTACTCAGTCATAATCTGAATTTTAATAAGCTCCTTAGTATACATTAAAATTTGAAAAGCTATGATAGTTAACTCTTAATAATTTACAGTTTGTGTTATAGCTGTTTTTCATCCCAGGACAGTTTCGCATGGTCACTTACCTTACCAGCCTATAACTATTGCTAAGTTAGAGGGAATCACAAACACTTATGTGGTGCAGCCTCACTGGGTGGGTTGTCCTTAGAGTTATATAGTCATACTACCTCATATTATCTTGGCTCTTCCTTAACTTAGATCCAAAACTGTATAGACTAAATTTATATTATCTTCAACTAGGTATAAAGGGAAATAAACTCTTCATATTTGTGTTTGGCGAAACATAATCACGGTGTGAATTGAAAATTCAAATATATTATTTGGATAATTCACTTATTTCATGATTCATTTTATTCACTCACCTAAGTACTTCTCAGTATTTGTGGTTTCTATTTTTTTTTCATTTTTCTTTTATTATTCATATGTGCATACAAGGCTTGGTTCATTTCTCCCCCCTGCCCCCACCCCCTCCCTTACCACCCACTCCACCCCCTCCTGCTCCCCCCCCCCAATACCCAGCAGAAACTATTTTGCCCTTATCTATAATTTTGTTGTAGAGAGAGTATAAGCAATAATAGGAGGGAACAAGGGGTTTTGCTGGTTGAGATAAGGATAGCTATACAGGGCATTGACTCACATTGATTTCCTGTGCGTGGGTGTTACCTTCTAGGTTAATTCTTTTTGATCTAACCTTTTCTCTAGTTCCTGGTCCCCTTTTCCTATTGGCCTCAGTTGCTTTAAGGTATCTGCTTTAGTTTCTCTGTGTTAAGGGCAACAAATGCTAGCTAGTTTTTTAGGTGTCTTACCTATCCTCACCCCTTGTGCTCTCGCTTTTATCATGTGCTCATAGTCCAATCCCCTTGTTGTGTTTGCCCTTGATCTAATGTCCACATATGAGGGAGAACATACGATTTTTGGTCTTTTGGGCCAGGCTAACCTCACTCAGAATGATGTTCTCCAATTCCATCCATTTACCAGCGAATGATAACATTTCGCTCTTCTTCATGGCTGCATAAAATTCCATTGTGTATAGATACCACATTTTCTTAATCCATTCGTCAGTGCTGGGGCATCTTGGCTGTTTCCATAACTTGGCTATTGTGAATAGTGCCGCAATAAACATGGATGTGCAGGTGCCTCTGGAGTAACAGTCTTTTGGGTATATCCCCAAGAGTGGTATTGCTGGATCAAATGGTAGATCGATGTCCAGGTTTTTTTTTTTTTTTCATTTTTCTTTTATTATTCATATGTGCATACAAGGCTTGGTTTATTTCTCCCCCCTGCCCCCACCCCCTCCCTTACCACCCACTCCACCCCCTCCCGCTCCCCCCCTCAATACCCAGCAGAAACTATTTTGCCCTTATCTCTAATTTTGTTGTAGAGAGAGTATAAGCAATAATAGGAAGGAACAAGGGGTTTTGCTGATTGAGATAAAGATAGCTATACAGGGCATTGACTCACATTGATTTCCTGTGCATGGGTGTTACCTTCTAGGTTAATTCTTTTTGATCTAACCTTTTCTCTAGTTCCTGGTCCCCTTTTCCTATTGGCCTCAGTTGCTTTAAGGTATCTGCTTTAGTTTCTCTGCGTTAAGGGCAACAAATGCTAGCTAGTTTTTTAGGTGTCTTACCTATCCTCACCCCTCCCTTGTGTGCTCTCGCTTTTATCATGTGCTCATAGTCCAATCCCATTGTTGTGTTTGCCCTTGATCTAATGTCCACATATGAGGGAGAACATACGATTTTTGGTTTTTTGAGCCAGGCTAACCTCACTCAGAATGATGTTCTCCAATTCCATCCATTTACCAGCGAATGATAACATTTCGTTCTTCTTCATGGCTGCATAAAATTCCATTGTGTATAGATACCACATTTTCTTAATCCATTCGTCAGTGCTGGGGCATCTTGGCTGTTTCCATAACTTGGCTATTCTGAATAGTGCCGCAATAAACATGGATGTGCAGGTGCCTCTGGAGTAACAGTCTTTTGGGTATATCCCCAAGAGTGGTATTGCTGGATCAAATGGTAGATCGATGTCCAGCTTTTTAAGTAGCCTCCAAATTTTTTTCCAGAGTGGTTGTACTAGTCTACATTCCCACCAACAGTGTAAGAGGGTTCCTTTTTCCCCGCATCCTCGCCAACACCTGTTGTTGGTGGTGTTGCTGATGATGGCTGTTCTAACAGGGGTGAGGTGGAATCTTAGTGTGGTTTTAATTTGCATTTCCTTTATTGCTAGAGATGGTGAGCATTTTTTCATGTGTTTTCTGGCCATTTGAATTTCTTCTTTTGAGAAAGTTCTGTTTAGTTCGCATGCCCATTTCTTTATTGGTTCATTAGTTTTGGGAGAATTTAGTTTTTTAAGTTCCCTGTATATTCTGGTTATCAGTCCTTTGTCTGATGTATAATTGGCAAATATTTTCTCCCACTCTGTGGGTGTTCTCTTCAGTTTAGAGACCATTTCTTTTGATGAACAGAAGCTTTTTAGTTTTATGAGGTCCCATTTATCTATGCTATCTCTTAGTTGCTGTGCTGCTGGGGTTTCATTGAGAAAGTTCTTACCTATACCTACTAACTCCAGAGTATTTCCTACTCTTTCTTGTATCAACTTAAGAGTTTGGGGTCTGATATTAAGATCCTTGATCCATTTTGAGTTAATCTTGGTATAGGGTGATATACATGGATCTAGTTTCAGTTTTTTGCAGACTGCTAACCAGTTTTCCCAGCAGTTTTTGTTGAAGAGGCTGCTATTTCTCCATCGTATATTTTTAGCTCCTTTGTCAAAGATAAGTTGCTCATAGTTGTGTGGCTTCATATCTGGATCCTCTATTCTGTTCCACTGGTCTTCATGTATGTTTTTGTGCCAGTACAATGCTGTTTTTATTGTTATTGCTTTGTAATATAGTTTGAACTCAGGTATTGTGATACCTCCTGCATTGTTCTTTTGACTGAGTATTGCCTTGGCTATTCGTGGCTTCTTGTTTTTCCATATAAATTTAACAGTAGATTTTTCAATCTCTTTGATGAATGTCATTGGAATTTTGATGGGAATTGCATTAAACATGTAGATTACTTTTGGGAGTATAGACATTTTTACTATGTTGATTCTACCAATCCATGAGCATGGGAGATCTCTCCACTTTCTATAGTCTTCCTCAATCTCTTTCTTCAGAAGTGTATAGTTTTCCTTGTAGAGGTCTTTCACATCTTTTGTTAGGTTTACACCTAGGTATTTGATTTTTTTTGAGGCTATTGTAAATGGAATTGTTTTCATACATTCTTTTTCCGTTTGCTCATTGTTAGTGTATAGAAATGCTAATGATTTTTCTATGTTGATTTTATATCCTGCTACTTTGCTATAGCTATTGATGATGTCTAGAAGCTTCTGAGTAGAGTTTTTTGGGTCTTTAAGGTATAGGATCATGTCGTCTGCAAATAGGGATATTTTGACAGTTTCTTTACCTATTTGTATTCCTTTTATTCCTTCTTCTTGCCTAATTGCTCTGGCTAGGAATTCCAGTACTATGTTGAATAGGAGTGGAGATAGTGGGCATCCTTGTCTGGTTCCTGATTTTAGAGGGAATGGTTTTAATTTTTCTCCGTTAAGTATAATGCTGGCTGTAGGTTTGTCATATATAGCTTTTATAATGTTGAGGAACTTTCCTTCTATTCCTAGTTTTCTTAGAGCTTTTATCATGAAATGATGTTGGATCTTATCAAAGGCTTTTTCTGCATCTATTGAGATGATCAAGTGGTTTTTGTCTTTGCTTCTGTTAATGTGGTTTATTACGTTTATTGATTTTCGTATGTTGAACCACCCCTGCATCCCTGGGATGAAGCCTACCTGGTCGTGGTGAATAATCTTTTTGATGTGTTGCTGAATTCGATTTGCCATTATTTCGTTGAGGATTTTTGCATCAATGTTCATTAAGGAGATTGGCCTATAGTTCTCCTTTTTGGAGGTGTCTTTGCCTGGTTTTGGGATAAGTGTAATACTGGCTTCATAAAATGTGTTTGGCAGTTTTCCTTCCCTTTCTATTTCATGGAACAGTTTAAGGAGGGTTGGTATCAGTTCTTCTTTAAAGGTCTGATAGAATTCAGCAGAGAATCCATCTGGTCCTGGACTTTTCTTTTTGGGGAGACTCTTGATTGCTGCTTCAATTTCATTTTGTGTTATAGGTCTATTCAGGTGATTAATTTCCTCTTGGTTCAGTTTTGGATGATCATATGTATCTAGAAATCTGTCCATTTCTTTTAGATTTTCAAATTTATTTGAATATAGGTTCTCAAAGTAGTCTCTGATGATTTCCTGGACTTCCATGGTGTTTGTTGGTATCTCCCCTTTTGCATTCCTAATTCTACTAATTTGGGTTTTTTCTCTCCTCATTTTAGTCAGGTTTGCCAGGGGTCTATCGATCTTGTTTATTTTTTCAAAGAACCAACTTTTTGTTTCATTAATTCTTTGTATGTTTTTTTTGGTTTCTATTTCGTTGATTTCAGCTCTTATTTTTATTATTTCTCTCCTTCTATTTGTTTTGGGATTTGCTTGTTCTTGTTTTTCTAGGAGTTTGAGATGTATCATTAGGTCATTGATTTGGGATCTTTCAATCTTTTTAATATATGCACTCATGGCTATAAACTTTCCTCTCAAGACTGCCTTAGCTGTGTCCCATAGGTTCCGGTAGGTTGTGTTTTCATTTTCATTGACTTCCAGGAACATTTTCATTTCCTCTTTTATTGCATCGATGATCCACTCTTCATTAAGTAATGAGTTATTTAGTTTCCAGCTGTTTGCATGTTTTTTGTCTTTACTTTTGTTGTTGAGTTCTACTTTTACTGCATTGTGGTCAGATAGTATGCACGGTATTATTTCTGTTTTCTTATATTTGCTGAGGCTTGCTTTGTGCCCTAGGATATGATCTATTTTGGAGAAGGTTCCATGGGCTGCTGAGAAGAATGTATATTGTGTAGAGGTTGGATGAAATGTTCTGTAGACATCTACTAGGTCCACTTGCTCTATTGCATATTTTAGATCTTGGATTTCTTTATTGAGTTTTTGTTTGGATGACCTATCTATTGATGATAATGGAGTGTTAAAGTCTCCCACAACCACTGTGTTGGCGTTTATATATGCTTTTAGGTCTTTCAGGGTATGTTTGATGAAATTGGGTGCGTTGACATTGGGTGCGTACAGATTGATGATTATTATTTCCTTTTGGTCTATTTCTCCTTTTCTTAGTATGGAATGTCCTTCTTTATCTCGTTTGATCAATGTAGGTTTGAAGTCTACTTTGTCAGCGATAAGTATTGCTACTCCTGCTTGTTTTCGGGGGCCATTGGCTTGGTAAATCTTCTTCCAGCCTTTCATCCTAAGCATATGCTTATTTCTGTCGGTGAGATGAGTCTCCTGTAAGCAACAAATTGTTGGATCTTCTTTTTTAATCCATTTTGTCAAATGGTGTCTTTTGATGGGTGAATTAAGTCCATTAACATTAAGCGTTAGTACTGATAGGTATGTGGTGATTCCTGCCATTTAGTTATCTTAGTTGTTTGAAGGTTTGATTGTGTGTACCTAACTTGATGTTACTCTCTACTGTCTTGCTTTTTCTTATCCTGTGGTTTGGTGCTGCCTGCCTTTTCATGGTTAAGTTGGGTTTCACTTTCTGTGTGCAGGATCCCTTGCAGAATCTTTTGTAATGGTGGCTTTGTGGTCACATATTGTTTTAGTTTCTGCTTATCATGGAAGACTTTTATTGCTCCATCTATTTTGAATGATAGCTTTGCTGGGTAGAGTATCCTGGGGTTAAAGTTATTTTCATTCAGTGCCCAGAAGATCTCACCCCACGCTCTTCTTGCTTTTAATGTTTCTATTGAGAAGTCTGCTGTGATTTTGATGGGTTTACCTTTGTATGTTACTTGTTTTTTCTCTCTTACAGCCTTCAATATTCTTTCCTTAGTTTCTGAACTTGTTGTTTTAATGATGATATGTCGTGGAGTAGTTCTATTTTGATCTGGTCTGTTTGGTGTCCTGGAGGCCTCTTGCATTTGTATGGGAATATCTTTGTCTAGATTTGGGAAATTTTCCGTTATTATTTTGTTGAATATATTACGCATTCCCTTCGCTTGCACCTCTTCTCCTTCTTCGATGCCCATGATTCTCAAGTTTGGTCTTTTGATGGAGTCAGTGAGTTCTTGCATTTTCTTTTCACAGGTCTTGAGTTGTTTAATTAATAGTTCTTCAGTTTTTCCTTTAATTACCATTTCATCTTCAAGTTCTGAGATTCTGTCTTCTGTTTGTTCTATTCTGCTGGATTGGCCTTCCATTTTGTTTTGCAGTTCTGTTTCGTTCTTTTTTCTGAGGTTTTCCATATCCTGGCTGTTTTCTTCTTTATTGTTGTCTATTTTTGTCCTGAGTTCATTTATCCATTTATTCATTGTGTTCTCTCTTTCACTTTGGTGTTTATACAGTGCTTCTATGGTTTCCTTTATTTCTTCTTTTGCTTTTTCAAATTCTCTATTTTTATTGTCTTGGAATTTCTTGAGTGTCTCCTGTACATTTTGGTTGACCCTATCCAGTATCATCTCTATAAAATTCTCATTGAGTACCTGTAGTATGTCTTCTTTTAAATTATTCTTGTGGGCTTCATTGGGTCCTTTGGCATAGTTTATCTTCATTTTGTTGGAGTCTGGATCTGAGTTTCTGTTCTCTTCATTCCCCTCTGGTTCCTGTACTAATTTTTTGCTGTGGGGAAACTGGTTTCCTTGTTTTTTCTGTCTTCCTGTCATTGTCCTTGGTGTTGTTACTGTCCCTGTATTGTGTGTAATTAAGTATTTTCTAGCTTGTAATAATAACAATGGTAATATTGAGAATGGAAGAGTGAGCTGAGATGGAAAGCAAGAAGTTAAAGAAAAGGGGAAAACAAATATACAGACAAGAGGGAGAAAGCAGAACAAGGTATCAGACAAGAGAGTTTCAAAGGTATAAACAGGGAGTGTTAGTGTGCTAATCGACAGTAAGCTGAACAGACAATAGAGAGACAGAGAGAGGATTGAAAATCAAAGATTAAAAAAATAAAAAATAAGTATATGAAAGTAATATCTATATATAAAAATGAATTAAAATGAAATGGAAAATAGAAAATTAAAAAAAAAACCAAAAAACTTCCAAGTTTATATGCAATGCAATTTCAGTCTTAATAATTTGGATGTCCGTCTCAATCTCCAGTCCTGGAGTTGGTGCCTCAGATGTTGTTCTGTAGTTGTCTCATCAAAGGGGATGCATAAAGTAGAACAAAACTACACTCACACACACACAGAAGATAAAAAAAAAAAGCCCCACCAAGTGTCCCCAGTTCAAATGCAATACAGTTTCAGTAAGTTTTTCAGCTTGCAGGTGTAATTCGGTTGTTCTCTCATCAAAGGTAGGGAGAAAAAGAAAAAAAAGCGTCTGGAGGCAGTTCTGAGAGTGGTATCTGCAACTGTGGCTTGCCTGCCTGCTGCTCTCAGCCTGTAGCTGGCGGCCTTATTTATGCAGATCTCTGGGGTGAGCTAGCACTCACCTGGTCCCACAGGCTTTGTTTGCTCAGAGTTCTCCTGTGCAGCGGCCTCTGCTACAGGCTTTCCCCTTTGCACGCACTGGGAAAGGTGACACTGCCCCGCGTTGTCAGGCCTGTGTGTTTATTTACAGTTCACGTGGGAAGTGGGTCTTCCCTCCTCTCACAAGCGTCGCTCCTGGTTGCTGGGCGCGCCCCGCTCCCGCCAGAGCCTCTCCGGCCGCCTGGCTCATTTATTTACAGTCCCGGGAAGGAGTCCCTTCCCCCAATCTTCAGCGCTCAGGGCGCCCCACCCTCTTTCCAGCGTGTCTTAACTGTTCTTATTGCTTAGTACTCAGTTTCTCTTTTTTTCCCGGGTGGAGGTCAGTCTGTCCAGGGGGCTATGCTGCTCTGGCCCAGGCTTGTCTGTGGGGGAACCGCGGTACCGCGAAGCTCACCTGGTCCGCGTCTTCCCAAGCCGTATGGGCGCCGGCCACTGGCGGCCCCAGGGGCCCTCCTCGGTTTTCCGTTTAATGTGGAGTGGAGATTCTCTGCACCGGCTGGAGATGTGGAGGAGTCAAAGTTATGCCTTTTCTCAGTGATTATGCCTGCAAAGTGTGTCTCCAACGTCTCTCCAAGATTTCACTCTAGGAGGGTCGCTTTCTGCTTCCTCCCTCTAGCCGCCATCTTGGAATCTTTCTCTGTGGTTTCTATTTTTCTCAAAGAGGTGAATATTATTTCTTATGGAGCAATTATCAAATAATTGAATGATGGTTAGCGATTACATGGAGAAATAGAATGATTATTGAACATTTTTTCCCCAAATGGCTTTCAGAAGATTTTTTAAAATGGCTTTTAAAAATAAGTATGTCAGTGATTTTCCAAGATGGCGGCTAGAGGTAGGAAGCAGAAAGCGACCCTCCTAGAGTGAAATCTTGGAGAGACGCTAGAGACACACTTTGCAGGCATAATCACCGAGAAAAGGCATAACTTTGACGCCTCCACATCTCCAGCCGGCGCAGAGAATCTCCACTTCACGTTAAACGGAGAACCGAGGAGGGCCCCCGGGGCAGCCAGTGGCCAGCGCCCATACGGCTTGAGAAGACGCGGACCAGGTGAGCTTCGCGGTACCGCGGTAGCCCCACAGACAAGCCTGGGCCAGAGCAGCATAGCCCCCTGGACAGACTGACCTCCACCCGGGGAAAAAAGAGAAACTGAGTAATAAGCAATAAGAACAGTTAAGACACACTGGAAAGAGGGTGGGGCGCCCTGAGCGCTGAAGATTGGGGGAAGGGAATCCTTCCCGGGACTGTAAATAAACAAGCCGGGCGGGCCGGAGAGGCTCTGGCGGGAGCGGGGCGCGCCCAGCAACCAGGAGCGGGGACGCTTGTGAGAGGAGGGGAGACCCACTTCCCACGTGAACTGTAAATAAACACGCAGGCCTGACAACCGGGGCAGTGCCACCTTTCCCAGTGCTTGCAAAGGGGAAAGCCTGTGGCAGAGGCCCCCGCACAGGAGAACTCTGAACAAACAAAGCCTGTGGGACCAGGTGAGTGCTAAGCTCACCCCAGAGATCTGCATAAATAAGGCCGCCAGCTACAGGCTGAGAGCAGCAGGCAGGCAAGCCACAGTTGCAGATACCACTCTCAGAACTGCCTCCAGACGCTTTTTTTTCTTTTTCTCCCTACCTTTGATGAGAGAACAACCGAATTACACCTGCAAGCCGAAAAACTTACTGAACCTGCATTGCATTTGAACTGAGGACACTTGGAGGGGCTTTTTGTGTGTGTGTGTGTGTGTGTGTGTATGTGAGTGTGTAGTTTTGTTCTACTTTATGCATCCCCTTTGATGAGACAACTATAGAACAACATCTGAGGCACCAACTCCAGGACTGGAGATTGAGACAGACACCCAAATTATTAAGACTGAAACTGCATTGCATATAAACTTGGAAGTTTTTTGTTTTTTTTTTTTAATTTTCTATTTTCCATTTTATTTTAATTCATCTTTATATATAGATATTACTTTCATTTACTTATTTTTTATTTTTTTAATCTTTGATTTTCAATCCTCTCTCTGTCTCTCTAATGTCTGTTCAGCTTACTGTCGATTAGTACACTAACACTCCCTGTTTATACCTTTGAAACTCTCTTGTCTGATACCTTGTTCTGCTTTCTCCCTCTTGTCTGTATATTTGTTTTCCCCTTTTCTTTAACTTCTTGCTTTCCATCTCAGCTCACTCTTCCATTCTCAGTATTACCATTGTTATTATTACAAGCTAGAAAATACTTAATTACACACAGTACCGGGACAGTAACAACACCAAGGACAATGACAGGAAGACAGAAAAAACAAGGAAACCAGTTTCCCCACAGCAAAAAATTAGTACAGGAACCAGAGGGGAATGAAGAGAACAGAAACTCAGATCCAGACTCCAACAAAATGAAGATAAACTATGCCAAAGGACCCAATGAAGCCCACAAGAATAATTTAAAAGAAGACATACTACAGGTACTCAATGAGAATTTTATAGAGATGATACTGGATAGGGTCAACCAAAATGTACAGGAGACACTCAAGAAATTCCAAGACAATAAAAATAGAGAATTTGAAAAAGCAAAAGAAGAAATAAAGGAAACCATAGAAGCACTGTATAAACACCAAAGTGAAAGAGAGAACACAATGAATAAATGGATAAATGAACTCAGGACAAAAATAGACAACAATAAAGAAGAAAACAGCCAGGATATGGAAAACCTCAGAAAAAAGAACGAAACAGAACTGCAAAACAAAATGGAAGGCCAATCCAGCAGAATAGAACAAACAGAAGACAGAATCTCAGAACTTGAAGATGAAATGGTAATTAAAGGAAAAACTGAAGAACTATTAATTAAACAACTCAAGACCTGTGAAAAGAAAATGCAAGAACTCACTGACTCCATCAAAAGACCAAACTTGAGAATCATGGGCATCGAAGAAGGAGAAGAGGTGCAAGCGAAGGGACCCCTGGCAAACCTGACTAAAATGAGGAGAGAAAAAACCCAAATTAGTAGAATTAGGAATGCAAAAGGGGAGATAACAACAAACACCATGGAAGTCCAGGAAATCATCAGAGACTACTTTGAGAACCTATATTCAAATAAATTTGAAAATCTAAAAGAAATGGACAGATTTCTAGATACATATGATCATCCAAAACTGAACCAAGAGGAAATTAATCACCTGAATAGACCTATAACACAAAATGAAATTGAAGCAGCAATCAAGAGTCTCCCCAAAAAGAAAAGTCCAGGACCTGATGGATTCTCTGCTGAATTCTATCAGACCTTTAAAGAAGAACTGATACCAACCCTCCTTAAACTGTTCCATGAAATAGAAAGGGAAGGAAAACTGCCTAACACATTTTATGAAGCCAGTATTACACTTATCCCAAAACCAGGCAAAGACACCTCCAAAAAGGAGAACTATAGGCCAATCTCCTTAATGAACATTGATGCAAAAATCCTCAACGAAATAATGGCAAATCGAATTCAGCAACACATCAAAAAGATTATTCACCACAACCAGGTAGGCTTCATCCCAGGGATGCAGGGGTGGTTCAACATACGAAAATCAATAAATGTAATAAATCACATTAACAGAAGCAAAGACAAAAACCACTTGATCATCTCAATAGATGCAGAAAAAGCCTTTGATAAGATCCAACATCATTTCATGATAAAAGCTCTAAGAAAACTAGGAATAGAAGGAAAGTTCCTCAACATTATAAAAGCTATATATGACAAACCTACAGCCAGCATTATACTTAACGGAGAAAAATTAAAACCATTCCCTCTAAAATCAGGAACCAGACAAGGATGCCCACTATCTCCACTCCTATTCAACATAGTACTGGAATTCCTAGCCAGAGCAATTAGGCAAGAAGAAGGAATAAAAGGAATACAAATAGGTAAAGAAACTGTCAAAATATCCCTATTTGCAGACGACATGATCCTATACCTTAAAGACCCAAAAAACTCTACTCAGAAGCTTCTAGACATCATCAATAGCTATAGCAAGGTACCAGGATATAAAATCAACATAGAAAAATCATTAGCATTTCTATACACTAACAATGAGCAAATGGAAAAAGAATGTATGAAAACAATTCCATTTACAATAGCCTCAAACAAAATCAAATACCTAGGTGTAAACCTAACAAAAGATGTGAAAGACCTCTACAAGGAAAACTATACACTTCTGAAGAAAGAGACTGAGGAAGACTATAGAAAGTGGAGAGATCTCCCATGCTCATGGATTGGTAGAATCAACATAGTAAAAATGTCTATACTCCCAAAAGTAATCTACATGTTTAATGCAATTCCCATCAAAATTCCAATGACATTCATTAAAGAGATTGAAAAATCTACTGTTAAATTTATATGGAAACACAAGAGGCCACGAATAGCCAAGGCAATACTCAGTCAAAAGAACAATGCAGGAGGTATCACAATACCTGAGTTCAAACTATATTACAAAGCAATAACAATAAAAACAGCATGGTACTGGCACAAAAACATACATGAAGACCAGTGGAACAGAATAGAGGATCCAGATATGAAGCCACACAACTATGAGCAACTTATCTTTGACAAAGGAGCTAAAAATATACGATGGAGAAATAGCAGCCTCTTCAACAAAAACTGCTGGGAAAACTGGTTAGCAGTCTGCAAAAAACTGAAACTAGATCCATGTATATCACCCTATACCAAGATTAACTCAAAATGGATCAAGGATCTTAATATCAGACCCCAAACTCTTAAGTTGATACAAGAAAGAGTAGGAAATACTCTGGAGTTAGTAGGTATAGGTAAGAACTTCCTCAATGAAACCCCAGCAGCACAGCAACTAAGAGATAGCATAGATAAATGGGACCTCATAAAACTAAAAAGCTTCTGTTCATCAAAAGAAATGGTCTCTAAACTGAAGAGAACACCCACAGAGTGGGAGAAAATATTTGCCAATTATACATCAGACAAAGGACTGATAACCAGAATATACAGGGAACTTAAAAAACTAAATTCTTCCAAAACTAATGAACCAATAAAGAAATGGGCATGTGAACTAAAGAGAACTTTCTCAAAAGAAGAAATTCAAATGGCCAGAAAACTCATGAAAAAATGCTCACCATCTCTAGCAATAAAGGAAATGCAAATTAAAACCACACTAAGATTCCACCTCACCCCTGTTAGAATAGCCATCATCAGCAACACCACCAACAACAGGTGTTGGCGAGGATGCGGGGAAAGAGGAACCCTCTTACACTGTTGGTGGGAATGTAGACTAGTACAACAACTCTGGAAAAAAATCTGGAGGCTACTTAAAAAGCTGGACATCGATCTACCATTTGATCCAGCAATACCACTCTTGGGGATATACCCAAAAGACTGTTACTCCAGAGGCACCTGCACATCCATGTTTATTGCGGCACTATTCACAATAGCCAAGTTATGGAAACAGTCAAGATGCCCCAGCACTGACGAATGGATTAAGAAAATGTGGTATCTATACACAATGGAATTCTATGCAGCCATGAAGAAGAACGAAATGTTATCATTCGCTGGTAAATGGATGGAACTGGAGAACATCATTCTGAGTGAGGTTAGCCTGGCCCAAAAGACCAAAAATCGTATGTTCTCCCTCATATGTGGACATTAGATCAAGGGCAAACACAACAAGGGGATTGGACTATGAGCACATGATAAAAGCGAGAGCACACAAGGGAGGGGTGAGGATAGGTAAGACACCTAAAAACTAGCTAGCATTTGTTACCCTTAATGCAGAGAAACTAAAGCAGATACCTTAAAGCAACTGAGGCCAATAGGAAAAGGGGACCAGGAACTAGAGAAAAGGTTAGATCAAAAAAAATTAACCTAGAAGGTAACACCCATGCACAGGAAATCAATGTGAGTCAATGCCCTGTATAGCTATCCTTATCTCAACCAGCAAAACCCCTTGTTCCTTCCTATTATTGCTTATACTCTCTCTACAACAAAATTAGTGATAAGGGCAAAATAATTTCTGCTGGTTATTGAGGGGGGGGGAGCGGGAGGGGTTGGAGTGGGTGGTAAGGGAGGGGGTGGGGGCAGGGGGGAGAAATGAACCAAGCCTTGTATGCACATATGAATAATAAAAGAAAAATGAAAAAAAAAAAACGGAGAAACTAGTGAGACTTGAAAAAAAAAAATAAGTATGTCAGCCCTCCCACTAGATGAGGTTATTACATACCTGTTTCTTGTATTCCAAAAAAGTAGGTCCAGAAGTCATTCTGGTTTTTTTTTTTAAGTACTGGAGTTTGAACTCAGGACCTCATGCTTGCTAGGCAGGCACTCTATCACTTGTCACTCCACCAGCCCCAGAAGTCACTCTGATCTTTAGGTAGATCAGAAATACCCACTTTTCCTTTAGGCTGCTGAGAAGAGGAATAGGAAAAAATAACCAAGGACATAAGAAATCTTTTTCCTTTTCCTTCATTGAGTCATTCAACAGACAATGATTTATGTGAAAGGTACTATACTAGGCAATAAGGATTTGAGTGTGGACAAGACTGTCTGCTGCCTTCAAGGAGCTTAGTCCAGGTAACCTCCACAACAGGTGTAGAAATACAGAAGCACATACCAAATCTCACAAATCTGAAATAATTTCTTAACAGAGATTTGGATTCCTCCCTCCCCCAGCCAAAACAACATGTCAGAGAACTGGTAGGTTTTCTGGTGGGGATTCATCAGGTTTGTTTTCCTGCAAAGGAAATCTCTAGTATATGAAAACATGTTATGTTACCACCTTTTTAAGTACCAGTTTTTAGGACTGTTATTAAATAATTTCTCTTAATAACATTTCATAGAAATCTTAGGAAATCAGTCATGTCCTTAGGTATCCACAGCTTTTGTTAACCATACTTCATTTTTTCCCAGGGACTTTCCTCTGATTCCTAGTTTTTAATAACTTATTCTAAATTTATTTTTTCTTTCTCTCGTAGAAATGTACTGTTTTGATAGGTCATTGGCAGGACAGCAGGGGAGTGTCTAGATCTCATTAGTGGAAATACTGACATGTAAAATATACTTCAGGAATTGTGGAGGGAGATGATAATACTGATACTTCTGTGGGATGAAGCTTTATTCAGGTGTATTCCTTGGATTAGGTGATGAGCATGTGTATGAGCTTGGAATGTTGCAGAACTCACCTGACTTCTGCCTTTTCTATTTATTACACAAAGCTTATTGTGAAGATGCAACAATTCCATGTTATTCACAGATATGGTACATTGTAGAGAATAGCAAGAACTCAAACCTTTTCTTAAAATTTAGTAAAAGAGGGGCAATGTTCCTTAAATTCAAATAGTATAGTAAGACCTGAGAATATGACTAATTCCAATTTGTACTATTTCATTGTAAATGAGTGTTTTTCTATTGTGTTATGTCTAGGAAGAACACATGCTTTTCCAACTTGAAGAAGGGATTGAAGCTTTGGAAGCAGCAATTGAATACAAGAATGAAACTATCCAAAGTCGCCAGAACTTACTTAGAGCATCATTTCAAAATCTACCTCATAGTGAAGCAAATGTCCTGGAAAAACTAATTTGCCTGACTCCCGTTGAGATTAGAGCTATTCTTTTCAGATATTTCAATAAGGTTTGTTTTTTTTTTTTTTGAGGAACAGTATTTTTCTAATAGAGATCAAGTTGCTCCCCGTATTTATATTTAATTTTTATTTCAATTATTTTTGGCTGCACTGAGGTTTGAACTCAAGACTTCATGCTTGCTAGGCAGGTGGTCTTACCACATGAGCCACTCCACCAGCCCTTACATTTAATTTTTAAAGAAAAAATTTAAAGGCTCAAAGATTTGATGGTGTAACTACAAATCTAAGCATGACTTCTGTTTACAGCACTGAGTATGTTCTTCTGCATACGTAGGCTTAACTTTTTGTGAGGTGCTTCAAGTTGGAAGACCTTTCATTAGAAGGCCTTTTTGACATAGTTTTAAAATCAAAGGATTTAAAGTACATTCCTTCTGTATTTCTTAAGTCTAGATTTGAATGTTGCTATGCAGCATACATGAAAAAATCAAGGCTCCTCCAACTTTTAACTTCTTTTTCTTCATTGCTGTAGGGTAGATAAACCTGTACTTTTCTTTAATAATATGTAAATTGCAATGGAGATGAAGTGGTGCATTGGCAGCAAAGGTAGTAGTAGATTTTATTAACCTCATATGCATAAATCAATTAAAATATTTTATTACATACAAATTTGACAGTTTACTGAACCAGAGATGTTTCATAGCATTGAGAAATATGTTGATCTTTTTTCTCGTATTTTTTCCACTTATGATACATATTATGAAGTATTATTTTCTCCAAAAAACATATTGTTTATAGGAATATCAGACAATTGATAAAAAGCACTCAAGTATTTTTTAAAGTTCTAATTATGTGAAATAAAGATAAAAGGTGAATGAAAATGTTATATACAGCCTCCTCTTTAATAATCACTATCAGTAATTACTGTTATTTATGAGAGTGCATCCTATTGCTGTGTGTTTGGAGAGCAGAAAAATGGTAGAGTACTGTGCTAGGCTTGGATATAGAGAACTCTTTTGTGGTATGTTTAAGGGTTCTTAACCCAAGGTCCAGTACCCTAGCCAAGGTTGGTGGGTTTTCAATATTTGTAGAAATATTGTTTTGAAAAGAAGGTCATTAGATGACTAACAAGTTCTGTGACAAAGATACTGTGTCTTAAGTATTTTTACTTGGGAAGAATCAAACAGACAAAATGCAAGTCCTGAAACCTTTTTAAGGTCAAAAAATTGTCACTTGGGGTTAAGCAGGGAATTATCTAGATTTGCAATAATAAGAATTCTTCTTAATATCCATGTAGATTAGACAAGTAAGGTTACATTATTCAGGAGGTACAGATCAGGAGGATCAGGATTTAACACCAAACTGGGCAAAAAGTTAGGAAGACAAGATGGATATGGTGGTACATACTTATAATCTCAGCTACATGAGAAGCATACGTAGGAGGATCATGGTCTGAGGCTGGCTGGGGGCATTGTTCAAGTGATAGAGTGGCTGCTTAGCAAGTGTGAGGTCCTGGTACTGACAGAGGAGAGAGAGAGAGAGAGAGAGAGAGAGAGAGAGAGAGAGAGAGAGAGAGAGAGAGAGAGACAGAATTGTATAATGTAAACCTCAGAGATCACATCTAAGAAGTTTTGAAGGGGTATAATTATAGAACAACAATATTGAAAATAAAAGTTACCAGCATTGCAGAAAATTCCAAAGGTTGTTTTGTGGGTATGTTATAAAGCATTTATCTAGGGACACAGCACCTTTTAGGAAGCACTTATGCTGCAGAGATTAAGAAGTTCACTTTTATGTCCAAGAAAAGTACATTAATCTATTGTGTTAGGCTATGTAAGACACATTTAAGAGATAAGAAATGTCTTCACTAGGTGGTTAATTTGCGAGAAGCTGAACGGAAACAACAGTTACAGAATGAAGAGATTCAAATGAAGGTTCTTGAACGAGATAATATGGTTCATGAGTTGAAATCTGCACTGGAACATCTGAAATCTCAATGTGACTCGAGACTGATCCTCCAGCAAAAGGAACATGAACAAAAGATGCAATTGCTGCTACATCATTTCAAAGGTAACTGCCCCTTTTTGTCAGTTACACAAATGTGATGGGGATGGTATTGAGGAATTCAGTCACTCAACATGGGATCCAACATGTTACTACTTCTACCAGTTTTTGGCCTTTACATGTTTTGGGAAAGTTCACTTTGATGTTAAGGCTATTCATACTTGAAATGCTATCCCTCTATCTGTCCCATCACACACAAAAAGTGCTACAATCCTGTTAGTTTGTTGGTCTAGTTTTTATGTGAAAATGTGGACTAAGCTTTTTGGTGTTCAGTGAAAAATGTTTTGTCTCACAAAAATAACAGTACTATGAAACTTAAATTATTTTCCATTCATAAAATTAAAGTGATAGGCTGTCATATTCCTAATTACTTTTCTTATTTTATTTTTCAGTTGATTATAAAGTTTTGTGCATTAATATTATATCTTAGGCTAAAATTAGTCTACCATTAATGGGCACATAGTGATCAGCAGTTCAGCCATTAACTCTGATGTAGAAAGAGAGCTGTCACAGCAATCAGGTTGCACATTACTTGGGCATACAGCCAGTACAGAACAGCTGCTATGGCAATAGAATCACTGCCAAGTGATAACTGTTTCTGCTTCAATCCAGGCTGCTTAGTCTTGATTCTAGTGAATCCATAGCTGAAAATGGATCAAAGGGGATCTGGAAGAAGCAAACCGAAAATGCAGAAAATTGGAAAATATGTGAATTTGAGTATTGAGGCAACTTGCCTCTAAGTTTATTGTTTAACTGCCTAATTAGCAACCAGTGTCTAATGATAGGATTTCCTTGGCAGGATTCCATGTCATTGCATTCAGACATGCTCTTCTTACCTTAGTTTCATTCTGTTTAAGTCTCTAAAAGTGATATTTAAATAGAATTTTTATGTATTTTTTAAGTGACCAGAATTATACATCAAAGGTCATGTTATAGCCAAATGAGAACATTTTAAAAAAATCAATTCATTTCTATAGCATACAAGTTCTTCATAACAAAGTTTTAACAGAAAATGTTAATGAATTTTATAATTTCATCTAAATGAATATGGAAAATAAAAGTTGATTTGTATGTTTTCATTTTACTTCTTTTGCAGGGCTGGGTATCAAACTCAGGACCTTGCACATGCTAGGCAAGTGCTTTACTACTGAACTACACATTCCCAGCCCTACTTTATGGGGATTCTGATTTATGATGTCATTAATTTTACATAATTTTTAAAACAAGAGGATGGGTTAAATTAAACTAAACTACATAAATAAGTAAAACTTTACAAAACAGCTGATTATAACAAAATTACAAACCAGCAGGACCATTTTATAAATATATCAGTAGGAGAGATAAACCTGAAAATATATATTTTCTTAAGGTCAGTATGCTGGATTTTACTTCCTAGAATAGGGTTAGACATAAATATTAACTATAAGCTTTACATTATGATGGGCATCAACTAGAGTTTA
This sequence comes from Castor canadensis, assembly GCF_047511655.1. Taxonomy (NCBI): domain Eukaryota; kingdom Metazoa; phylum Chordata; class Mammalia; order Rodentia; family Castoridae; genus Castor; species Castor canadensis. The sequence continues at coordinate 92,088,297 of NC_133398.1, forward strand.
CACTGGCTGTCTTCCCACTTTTTCTTTGGTGTTTACCTGTGTGACCTAATCTTTCCTCTTCTAACAGGTTTTCTTTTTTTGTGAGTTTTTTTGGCTATATATTTCTTGGGCCTGTAGAACTTAGGCTTATGACTTTCCATATAACCACTGTTCCTGAAATAAATTTAAAGATACTGACACAGCTAATGAACAAAGTTCCAGGTATGAACTCTTAATAATACCTACTGTGCTGTTCTAAGGATTTTGTTTAGTAGTAATTGCAAAAAATGTTTATGAGTCATAAATATGTTGTGGTTTGTAGGAGGTAGGCTGGACAAGGTAACTAAAGGCTCAGTTCTTTGAAAATTTTTATAGATAGAAAAATTCAAATGTGGCTGAAAAAAAAAACATTCAGATAACAGGTATGTGTAGTATACTGACTTTAATGATAGTCTGGGACTGTATTAAAACATAGTTGTTAATCACTTATTTAAAACCAAGTTTAAATTAAATGTAAATTTCTGCTTTGTAGAACAAGATGGAGAAGGCATTACAGAAACTTTAAAAACATATGAAGATAAAATCCAGCAGTTGGAAAAAGATCTTTATTTCTATAAGAAAACCAGCAGGGATCTTAAGAAGAAACTTAAAGAACTGGCACGGGAAGCAGTTCAGTGGCAACAAGCATTATCAGAAAGTAAGACTTTTAGGGTTGTAATGCTAACACTGTTTACCTAGCATTTGGTGAATTATCATATAGCATTTCCTAAGAGACTGGTTTATTTAGGATGAGACATTTACCTTTTGCTTGTCCCCATAGATTAAAAAATGGCTTTTTGTTTACTGATAATACAGAACCCCATGAGAAGTGTATGAATGAGTGAACATGTGTCTATGTGTGAAGAAAATGATTATTTTAAATTTTTGTTCTAGAGGGCAAAGCTTTATTCACCATGGAGAATATTTAGATCAAATTTGAAAATATGGCTAAATGAAGTAGTTCAAAAGAATATGTTAACTTCAAATAAAGTTTGCTTCAAATATATCTTGTGTGGTATAAATGCTGGGATTAATTCTTCATTAATTGATAATCTCTGCACTATAATTAGCAATTGAAAGTAAATGGTGTATAATTAGCAATTGAAAGTAAATGATGTATGTAGAACCACACATTTTCCTTCAAGTACTGATCACTAAGTGCCACTATAAACCTTCTCTGAATTTTCTTAACAGTTGAGGAGCATAACTGACTTTCAGATATTTAAAATATGTAAAATATAAATACATAAACTACAAACTGTATCTAAAATGATACCTAAAACCGTAGCAAATGATCATTTATTATTTGCTATGTGCCAGTGGCTTTTATAGTCCTTAACTCATTTAATTCTTAAAATAACCTTTCTGATTACCAAAGTAAGCCTTCTGATTACCATAAAAAAATGGACAATGGAGAATAACAGAAGTAAAGGTAAAAGTTACATATTTCTAAGATAAATAAGTCTTCTATTATTATGACCTCTGGAAATTAAAAAATATAATTAAACCCCATTGTTGAGACAATGTAGACACATACAATTAGCATCTTTGTAAATAAAATGATCAAATATGATCAAACACTTGGCAAAAGTGAAAAATGCTATGAAAGTAATACATTATTATAATTTAAATATACCCTCCTTGAGACTGCAAAATGGAAAGGAATTAATATTCCTTTTTTAAAAAATCTATTTACTCACTGTGATTACTCATTCTTGTGGGGTAGCCCTCACTTAGGGAGTATAATCTCATTTCCATTTTGACAGTGGAAGTTATGGCACATACTCCAGAGTGCATTTGAACAGTAGAATCCTGTTACCATGCTGGGAGGGTCAACTAAAACCAGATTTTCATAATACAATGCCAAATTCCCAAAGTACACCTGGAGAATATGGGGCAGAGCAAGTATTCTCCAGAGAATACTTGGCCAGGACTTGGAATTCACAAGCAACAAGCCAAGCAGAGGGCAAGCAGATCAAGGTAACAGAGAGACCCAAAACACTCCTGGGTTTCCAGGGAGTAGCAAAATCTCTAGAAGATGTGATTTCTCAACTTTGTTCCTTGAATTAAAATTGAGTTATTTACATGTAAGACACCAGTAAATGAAATAAGAACAATTCATATTCACACATCTGTTTGTAAAAGAAAAATAATTCTGAAAAACTTAGTATACTGAGTGGTAATAATGTAGTTATGTTAGGATATTATAATCAGAATATCTGTTTTTGAGGAAATATCTCCCAAATTTTGTTTTTTTGAATTATTTTAAGATCATAATGCTGGAGATGAAGTCCTAAACCCAGAAGAGGCAAGTATGCTTTCAGAAGAATTCAAATGGGCATCCAGAACTGAAAATACGAAATTAAGTGGAAGAGAAAGAGGAGACAGTTCTTCAAGCACCTTAAGAACACACCCATATTCTCAGAAGCTGTGGGAAGATGTCCCAGAGTTACCTGCAATTTTTAGGTCTGTAGTACCCCCTAGTGAGCAGTTGTTAAGCAATGAGGAGAAGACAGATAAAAGTCGGTTTACACAGTCTCCCAGTAGATTATCATCCCAAATGCAGCCAGTGGGAAATGTGGGACAGCTCCATGGTATCATGCCTGTAAAACTGTGTCGCAAAGAATTACGTCAGATTTCTGCCTTGGAAATATCCTTACGACGTTCCAGTTTTGGAGCTGGGGTTGGATCAATGACTGCCGATTCCATTGTAATATCTAGGAAACCAAGTGACTTAAAAACTTAGGCATTTAGCAATAGAACTTCTAATTTGGTAGATATGCAAAAGTTTCCTTTTTTTTACTTGCTAAAAATTAAAGCTCAAGCTCACTAGCTTTTCCCTCAGGATAAATGAAAAAAGGGGAGGGTTGAATCTCTACAATCTTTTTGTATACTCTCGTTATTTATTTCTATAGTAGATTCTATATAGTAAATTAGAGCTTCAATTTACATTTCCATAATAATCAAATGTTTTCTAATACTTGATAATAGTTAAATATTTCCACTTATAAGTATGCTTAATTTTTTAGGCATATTGGTTTTTAAATAATTTTTCAGGCATATTTGAAGAAAAAACTAATAGATTAAAGTATCCTTGAGATGTATATTATTATACATTAGAAAAGCATATTATAATATAGTAACTGTATTACTGTTATTCTAAAATACAAGCATATTGCTATTTTTCAAAAGGTCCAGCTAAATGTTGCTTGTGTTAGAGGGAGTCACCTGTTGCATATGTTTTGTTTTACCACAGCTGAAATTTTGTGCTAAAATGCAGTCTGTGGGCTAAGGTAATTTGCCAGGTTTCCGGACAGAAGTGATTTACAGTTCTCAGAGGCCATAGAGGTTGAGGTCAATCTGGACTTTTTAAACACAGTTTCTGTTCTTTTTCTAGAATTGCTTTTATTTATACTATTGGTTTGCTAACATAATACAATTACGTTTTTACCTTTCTCCTGTCCTATGCATTCAGCATAACTCTCATATGCTAACAAAATTAGAAAATGCTGGATGCACTTCCATGGAATTGGGAAGCAGTGATAGAACACCACTAAAGCATTCAACATTCCAAGGAAAAGAACACTGGTTGGGACCAATCTAGTTACATGGAGTATGTCTGTAAAGCTTCACGTCAAACCAGTGGAGCTTTACCTAATAGTCTGACGGGCAAAAATCTGAGGCTTTTCTCTACAACCTGTTTCATCAGATTTTTCAGACTGTCTGTCTGAAAACTACATTGGGGCTATACATATGTAAAAGAAAATTTTGCTAAATTTCTCTTTAAGTTTTTCTTGGTCAAAATCTTTTTTTTTTTGGTCAAAATCTTATATAATATTTTGAATTAACAATTTTCCCACCAGTTTTTTCCACCATATTTTTCCATCACAGGCAACATCCCATTATAATGACCTCAGGTATTACTTTGTTACCTTTTATCACTTTTCTAAACTTCAATTTGTAAACCAAAGTTCAGTTTCTTGGACCAATTAATGTTTGAGCAGAGACAGCAGGAAAACTACCTTGACTTACAGAGGCCTTCTCAGTAAGAGCTACCCACTCACTTCCTTGCTGAATCCATTTGTTTTCATCTAATGCTGCTACTGACTTCTTTGTTTTTTACTTCCCTCTACTGCAGTTGACCTGAGCATCTCTTCTAAGACCCAAACTGTCACCCTGGGATGAAAACACTTAAGGCTTCTTTCTTTTTTCTAGCTGCTAGCTCCCTGTTCTATTGCTAAAATACAATTTCTATAGGAAAGGAGAAATAAACTTCTAAGTAGGTGGATAGTTTATATTTAAGCATGGTGCTAAAATTCATTTAAATTATGCGTTAAGTAGATTTTTGCGGACTTACAAGGAACTGGACAGTTTATTACATCAACCAAGTGAGAAACTGCTTCTTCAAGTAACTCATTTACAAGCTAACTTGGAAATTTTATTCTTGCCAGGGACTATTTGAAGTCATACTGGTTTTCAGCCAGTTTTCTTTTTCTTTCTTTTTGTTTTTTTTGCTTGCCTTTGGTTTACATATCAGTCTCATAGCAAAAACCCAGTGCCTTCAACAAGAGCATAGAAATTATACATTTATTACTTTGTAAATACTCCAGTGTACCCCCACCCAGCACAACAATAATAAAAAATTTAAAAAGAAATTATACATTTATTAGTAAATATACATTTATTAATGAATGTCCTAATCATAATTCCTTGTAGGATTAAGCAATATGCTATGCTTTAAGAAAGTATTCTGATACTAGAATCCTGCCTATGCAAGAAGCTAGTGGATATTTGTTTTACCTATGGAAATAAAAACATTTTCTCACTAAGAAAGCAAGAAAACTTACATCAAATTACAGTGATTCAGTCTGATAATGTAAAGGTGAATTGACTGCTAAGTAAGAAAGGTGTGAATTTTTTTCCCAGCATTTGGTTAAATGGATATCCTTTATATGCTATAATAGAACTCATGTACATACTCAAAACACACATACAAATAATGTACTGAATAGTGTATCCTAGAAGTGAACTTCTGGTCATTGTAGTTTATAGTCAGTATCCTTACAAAGGAAACAGAACATAAGGTACCTCCCCCCTGCAAATACAATTATTTTTAAAATATATGAACAGATTTTTACTTTCTTTTCACATGCTTTCCTTGGTCTAAACATATGTGGGGGTTTTGTTCATTATATATTTTAATTCTCTACCTATGACAGCATTTGGAAAGAAAATTATCTGCCTCTAAAAATACTAGTTCCTTCCTTAACTCCAGAGTGTTACAGATAACAGAGTTGGAAAATTCTTTAATATGGGAACCATGGATGATGAAAACATTGATGAAACATTGATGCTTTTGTACTTTTTGTTGGTGCTGGGTTCAACCCAGGTTCTCTCACATGGCTAGGTAAATGCTCGACCATTGAATTATGCTCCCAGCCTGCTTTTTTACTTTAATGCTTGTATTTTTTGGTTCTTCAATTATTTATACATTTGTGAACCTCAGGTTCCAAAAAATCAGCAGAAGTATATATGACTTTCAATCATGTGGACTATATTGCCACTAGCCATTGCTCTGTTTATATTTATTAATCTAGGGCAATAAACTTATGAATGCTTATTTGAGAATAGGTGACTTACAAAGACCTTATATTAAGTCTTACTTAAATTATATGAGTCAAATTCTTGGTGGGGGATTCAGTTCTGTGGTTAAGTTTCAAACACTAAATACAAGTATGACATATTTTGATCTTTCAGTTATTTCCTTAGGCACACACTTGTGATTTTAAAATGCTGGGGTACCAATACATCTGAAGGTTCAAGTAGAAAGTTGCTCGTCTGCAGTTTCCCTGTTAACTTCATTGGAATTTTAAAAATAATTATGTATATTTTACCTTTAAAATCATAACAGGTTGTAGGCTGCCTCCATTAATACTAATATAACATGTTTATATTTTCAAAAATTCAAAATAAAGGTGAGATCCTTCTGCAATAAATGTCTCAAATGCATTGAGCCCAAATGGGCAGTGGTTTGCCAATGGTGGGGTAGGGGAAGCCTCTGCCTAATACAGAGCGGTATTTTATCACTGTCATTGCTACTAATAGGAAGCAAGCTTCCTATTAGTTTATAGGATTATAGTATTTTAGTTTTTAAATTTTCTACAAATACTGCACTCCTTATTGCTGTATAGGGGTCACTACTAACTTTCCTTGCTCTTGGAATGCACTCCATCAAATACTAGAATGGTGTTGTTATACGGGTCTTTGCATTGAACCCAGTACAATCCCAAATGTGGATAATTAGAACATGGAAAATTATTTTTTAAAAATCTAGAAAACTTTGATATCATAATGTTTTAAAAAATATTTTAATAGTTCTCATTTGTCCCTTTTAATACCCTTTTTCTTCTGGGAAGTTCCCCAGTGAGTCAACAGAATTGCTACTATTGGAAATGATAGCAATATAATTTGATTGTACTCAAAGATAATGAATTAGACTTAAGTGTTATTATTTATGCAGGCTTAGCACCCAGCTTTATTGAGTATCTTTCTGATTCTTTAAAAGAAAAATGCAGCACTCTCATAGACTGTTATAATGAGCAAATCCTTTATGGTCAAGGAACAAAACCATTCATAACAGAGAATGGCTCAAGGGTTAAGAGTGCCTGCCTACAATGACTTCCTATATGGAACTCAAATGGATTGACAAATGGGATTACATGAAATTAAAAAGCTTCTGCACTACAAAAGAAATGGTCACTAAATTGAAGAGACTGCCCACAGAATGAGAGAATATCTTTGCTAGCAATACAAAGGATTAATAATAAGAATATACAGGGAGCTCAAAAACCTAAACAAAAAAATCAATGACCCAATGAAGAAATGGGCAAAAGAACTGAACAGAGCTTTTTCAAAGGAAGAAGTCCAAATGGCCAAAAAAAAAAAAAAAAAAAAAAAGCACATGAAGAAATGCTCAACAACTCTAGCCATACAGGAAATGCAAATCAAAACCATATTAAGATTCCACTTCCCTCCTGTTAGAATGTCTATCATCAGGGACATAAGCAACAACAAATGGCAAGAATGTGGGGAAAAAGAAACCCTCATACACTGCTGGTGGGAATGTAAATTAGTATAACTACTATGGAAAACAGCATGGAGGCTCCTCAAAAAATTAAAAATAGAACTGCCATACAATCCAGCAATATCACTCCTAGGGATATGCCTGAAGGAATGTTAGTAAGGTTACAACAAAGGCACCGCATACCCATGTTTAATGAAGCACTATTCCTAATAGTTAAGCTATGGAAATATGCCCCTGATGAAAGGATTAAGAAAATGTGGTATTTACATTGTATTTACATACAATGAAATTTTGTCATTTGCAGGTAAATGGATGGAACTGGAGAAAATCTTCTTAAGTGAAGTTAGCCAGGTTCAGAAGGCCAAAGGACACATGTTTTCTCATGTGGAATATAAATGCAAGCAATATTATGAAAAACAGGTCCCGATAAGGGGTGGTCAAATACAAGTGAAGGAGGGTAAAAGAAGGAAATTGAGAAAGTGAATATGGTTGATGTACTTCCTATACAAGAATGAATATAGAATTAAAAAAAAAAAACCTGTTGAAATGATCATAAGATGGGGACTAAGGTAGAAAGAAAAACAGAGGAGGTAAACCAATTGGAGCTGTAATACATATATTCGTGGAAATGTCACAAGGAAACTCCCCGTATAGCTTAAACAAACAAAAATGTCATTTTTTTTTCTTTTACAAAATCAGAGAACAGGAGGGCAGAACAGGTCCTGTCTGGGGAACAGTGGGAGAGGGGAGAATGTGGGGAAAGGGTGTAGGAGGGTGAATATGATGCAAATACTGTGTGCACATGCATGTAAATGGAAAAATGAGACCTGTTGAAACTATTTCAGGAATGGGTGGAGGGGGGAAAAGGAGAATGATGGAGGAGGTGATATATTTGATATATAAATGTCACAATGCACCCCCAGCACAATAAAAATAATTGCTTTAAGATTAAAAAAAAAAAGTGCCTGCTTAGCAAGCATGAGATCCTGAGTTCAAACTCCAGTGCCATCCCTTCCCCCACAAAACCAAAAGAGCACAACAGAGAAGAGTAAAAATATTAACCCTTTAAAAATTTTATACTTATGATTCTCAGTTAAAGTCCACTTACTAGTTAATGCTTGTTAAAGTAGAATAAAATTATTTTTAAACTTCATATATGTATAATTGTGTTTTCAAGCTTTGTTTTTATTTTATTATTTTTTGCAGCACATGGAATCAAACCCAAGGCCATGTTCATGCTAGGCAAGTCTTGAATTACTGAGCTATGCCTACACCCTGAGGTGTCTTTGAGTGTGTGTGGGGTGGGGTTCTGGAGACTGAACCCAGGGCCTCACGCATGGCATGCACTCTACCACTTGAGCTACACCCCCAGCTCTTTTGTTTAACTTTGGCCAGGCTGTCCTCAAACTGAAAATACTCCTGCCTCCACCTTCTGAGTAGCTGGGATTGCAAGAATGCACCACCATGCCCATTGTTTTGAGATAGGATCTCACCGTGTAGCCCAGGATGGCCTCAATCTTGAAATCCTCCTGTCTCTGTAATCCTGCCCTATGTCCTGTAATCCTGCTGGGATCACAGCTGTGCACCGCACCTAGTCTAAGGTGTCTTATTTTTTAAAGAACCACCTCTTGGACCTCACTCCACAATTATCATCAGCAAATTAAAAAGCATGTGCTTACTTACCCTTAACTCTCCACAGTGACCCAGGATTCACACAACTCAAGATGACAGGTGTCTAGGGGCAGGAGGGGAGGGAACAGGAAAGAAAGATTTGAAAGCATTCTATAGACCAGGAAAGACTTTTCAAAAATACTTGGAAAGAATATATTTTATTTCTTAGGCAAAAGGACTGAAACTTCAACCTCTGTATATCTCTAAAAGCTTAAAAGAGTACTTCTAGAAAGATGGAGGGAATGAATCTAAGATATAGTATGAGCACTTTTGTAAGTGTCATAGTATACCTCAGTGCAGCTATAATATGCTAATAAGTTTTTAAAATATGAAAGGATAAAGAAAAAAGAAAACTGTCTTGATCAAAGCAGAAGACTGTCTGTCTCTAATTGAGATCAACATAAAGCTGCAATACTGGAAGCACTTCCACTAAAGCAAGATTGACCTACCTTGCTAATACTAATTAACATTCACTGGATTTGGGAGTTCCTAGCCATTGAGATTATATATTAACAGTAACTTATAGATAACACTTAAGGCAAATGAATGGTGAAGGTTGTGGGTCAGAAAGTGCCCTAAAAAATACATGGGTAAAGAGTAAATACCTTGAAAATGGAAGGATTGTTCAATTCACAAGAAACTGAAAAAAGGGCCAGTTATTCTAACGTACAAGTGGTTTACAAATAGAAGATCCTAAAAACACATCTAGTTAGTACTGAATTTGCCATTTGAAAATATCCCAGTTTTTATACTAGTTCTACTTTCTATGATTACTGTTAATTCAGTATTATATGAAAAGCCATCCTAGGCAGTACTTGAATGGAAAATGAAGCCATTCAGGAGAGAATTATAGGAAACAGTAGTTTGGGATGAATTCCGACAGCTTAACATAAACTGAAGAGAGCACTTAGGACTTAAGTGATTTTATCAGTGAAGAACTATGAAGGGTATATCAAAATAAACATTTGATTATAGGCAAAATTAACAGGATTCATTATTATAATACAATATCTCAGTGTTGTATTTTGCTTAGTTCTGTGAAAATATCCCAGAATTTTCAACTAAAAACCCTGTGGATAAAAGATTTCCATCCATGACTACAAACCAGAAGCTATCAGTTTGCCTTGAGAGTCTGAATTAATGTTGCTCATTTTTATTTTGGCCTCCAGTGGCATTTCACTACCCTATCCTGTAGAACTGGGGAGTTAGCTGAATTTGGCTGATTTGCAATATTGGTGATATATCATTATTAAACAGCCTTTTCTTTAAAAGCTGTGGATCACTTCTTTATACTTAAAATAGTTTTCAAATGCAATAAAGTAATATACTAATATAGAAACTGCTGCTTTTAATTACTATGTGGCAGTCTTCCTTTCCAAATAAACACATGAAAACATTTTTAAAACCAAAGCATCGTATATGTTTAAGATGAAATTATAAGTAAGTTTTCCAGAGTTGGCTGTCAAAATGGGATAACTTTTGGCACATATGTGATAAAACATTTGTAAACAAATTTATTCTTCATGCTTTAGTCATATGTAATCAACAATAGAAATAACAGAATTGTCTGGAAAGTTTCATGTGGATCCCCTCAGGAAAAAAAAAAGTGTCAGGGATTCCAAGATGGCAACTAGAGGGAGGAAGCAGAAAGTGTGCTTCCTAAAGTAAAATCTTGGAGAGAAGCTGGAGATACACCTTACAGGAAAAACCACCGAGAAGAGGCAAAACTTTGACCCCTCCACACCTCCAGCTCACGCGTAGCATTCCCACTACACATTAAATGGAGAAACCAGGAGGGATCCCGTGCTGCCAGATGCCAGTGCCCAGACCACTTGGGAAGATGCAGACCACAAGGTGAGCTAAGTGGCATGTGGTACTCTCACAGACAACCCTGGCCCAGATCAGCATAGCCCCCTGGACAGACTGACACCCACCCAGGGAAAAAAGAGAAACTGAATAATAACAAAAAAGACATGTAGCAAAGTGGGTGGGGCACCCTGAGTGCCAAAGGGGGGGAGGGGCAATCCCCCATGGAACAAGATGGCTGGAGAAGGCAGGAGTGGCGGCACCGCCCAGCAACCAGGAGCGGGAAAGCTTGTAAAAGCGGCAGTGGGAGGAAAACTCCACAGGAGAGGGGGGAAGGCCCACTTCCCATGTGAACTGTAAACAAACATGCTGGCCAGAGAAAGCTGGTATAGCGCCACCTCCCCCAGTGTGCTTGGAAAGGGGAAAGCTTGTAACAGTGGAGGTTGCATTCAGGAGAACTCTTAAGTAAACAAAGCCTGAGGGACTAGGTGAGTGTTAAGCTCACTCCTGAGATCTGCATAAGTAAAGCCTCCAGCAACAGCAGGCTGACAGCAGTCACAGGAGAGCCACAGCCTCAGATAGACATCCACAAACCTGTCTCCAGACTCTTTTTTTTTTTCTCTCTTCCGTTGATGAGACAACCAAACTACACCTGCATTCTGAAAAACTTACTGAAACTGTATTGGATTTGAACTTGGGACACTTTGTGTTGTTTTGTTTTTTGGGATTTTTTGTTTTGTTTTGTTTTTTATCTCCTTTGATGACACAATGACAGAAGTACTTCTGAGACACCATCTCCAGGATTTGAGGCTGAGGGACTAACACCAAAATTATTAAGACTGAAACTTTATTGCATTTGAACTTGGAGATTTTTTTAATTTTTACTTTCTTTTATTTTATTTTACTTTATTTTTCAATCCTCTCTCTGTCTCTCTAATGCCTTTTCAGCTTACAGTTGATTAGTACACTGTATTTCCCTGTTTATATCTTTGAAATGTTTGTTTCTTTGTTTTGTTTTTTCTACTTGTCTATTTTTTTCCCCTTTTCCTTTAACTTCTTTGCTTTCCATCCCCTCTCACCCTTCCATTCTAAATATCACTAGTGCTATTATTACAAGCCAGAAAATACTTAATTGCACACAGGACAGGGACAATAACAACACCAAGGGCAATGACGGGAAGACAGAAAAAACATGGAAACCAGTTTCCCCAAAGCAAAAAATTAGTATAGGAACCAGAGGGAAATGAAGAAAACAGATACTCAGATCCAGACTCCAACAAAATGAAGATAAACTATGCCAAAGAACCCAATGAAACCCACAAGAATAATGTAAAACAAGAAATACTACAGGTAATCAATGAGAATTTTATAGAGATGATACTGGATATGGTCAACCAAAATGTACAGGAGACACTCAAGAAATTCCATGACAACAAAAATAGAGAATTTGAGAAAACACAAGAAGAAATAAACGAAACCATAGAAGCACTGTAAAACACCAAAGTGAAACAAAGAACATGATTAATAAAGAGATAAATGAACTCAGGATGGAAACATACAACATTAAAGAGGAAAAGACTCAGGATATGGAAAACCTCAGAAAAAAAGAACAAAACAGAATTGCAAAACAAAATGGAAGGCCAATACAGCAGGATAGAACAAACAGAAGATGGAATCTCAGAACTCAAAGATGAAATGGTAATTAAAGGAAAAACTGAAGAACTATTAGTTAAACAACTCAAGACCTGTGAAAAGAAAATGTAAGAACTCACTGACTCCATCAAAAGACCAAACCTGAGAATCATGGGCATTGAAGAAGGAGAAGAGGTGCAAGCAAAGGGAATGTGTAATATATTCAACAAAATAATAACAGAAAATTTCCCAAATCTAGAGAAGTCTATTCCCATACAGATGCAAGAGGCCTCCAGGACCCCAAACAGACCAGATCAAAATAGAACTACCCCACGGCATATTACCATTAAAACAACAAATCCACCTGAGAAAGAATATTGAAGGCTGTAAGAAAAAACAAATAACATACAAAGGTAAACCCATCAAAATCACAACAGACTTCTCAACAGAAACACTAAAAGCAAAAAAAGCTTGGGGTGAGATCTTCCAGGCACTGAATGAAAGTAACTTCAACCCAAGGATACTCTACCCAGCAAAACTATCATTCAAAATAGATGGAGCAATAAAAGTCTTCCATGATAAGCACAAACTAAAACAATACGTGACCACAAAGCCACCACTACAAAAGATTCTTCAAGTGATTCTGCACACAGAAAGTGAAACCCAACATAACCATGAAAGGGCAGGCAGCACCAAACTACAGGAAGAGAAAAAGCAAGAAAGTAGAGAGTAATCTCAACTTAGTACACACAATCAAACCTTCAAACAACTAAGACAACAAAATGACAGAAATCACCACATACCTGTCAGTCAGTACTAACACTTAATGTTAATGGACTTAATTCCCCCATCAAAAGGCACCGTTTGACCACTGGATTAAAAAGGAAGAGCCAACAATTTGTTGCTTACAGGAGACCCATCTCACCGATAGAAATAAGCACAGGCTTAGGATGAAAGGCTGGAAGAAGACTTACCAAGCCAATAGCCCCCGAAAACAGGCAGGAGTAGCAATACTTATCTCTGACAATGCAGACTTCAAACCTACATTGATCAAATGAGATAAAGAAGGACATTCCATACTAATAAAAGGGGAAATAGACCAAAAGGAAATAACAATTAACCTATATGCACCCAATGTCAACACACCCAATTTCATCAAACATACCCGGAAGGACCTAAAAGCATATATTAACTCCAACACAGTGGTTGTGGGAGACTTTAACACCCCATTGTCATCAATAGATAGGTCACCCAAACAAAAAAATCAATAAAGAAATCCTAGATCTAAAATATACTGTAGATCAAATGGACCTAGTTGATGTCTATAGAACATTCCATCCAACTTCTACTCAATATACATTCTTCTCAGCAGCCAATGGAACCTTCTCCAAAATATATCATATCCTAGGGCACAAAGCAAGCCTCAGCAAATATAAGAAAAAAGAAATTATATCATGCATTCTATTTGATCACAATGCAGTAAAACTAGAACTCAACAACAAAAATAAAGACAAAACATGCAAACAGCTGGAAACTGAATAACTCATTGCTTAATGAACAATGGGACATTGATAAAATAAAAGAGGAAATTTAAAAGTTCCTGGAAATCAAGGAAATGAAAATACAACTTACCAGAACCTATGGGACATAGCAAAGGCAGTCCTGAGAGGAAAGTTTATAGCCATGAGTACATATATTAAAAAGACTAAAAGATCCCAAATCAATAACCTAATGATACATCTCAAACTCCTAGAAAAACAAGAACAAGCAAATCTCAAAACAAATAGGAGAGAAATAATAAAAATATGAGCTGAAATCAATAAATAGAAACAAAAAAAAACCATACAAAGAATTAATGAAACAAAAAGTTAGTTCTTTGAAAAAATAAACAAGATTGATAGACTCCTGGCAAACCTGACTAAAATGAGGAGAGAAAAAAACCCAAATTAGTAGAATCAGGAATGCAAAAGGGGAGATAACAACATACACCATGGAAGTCCAGGAAATCATCAGAGACTACTTCAAGAAACTATATTCAAATAAATTCAAAATTCTTAAAGAAATGGACAGATTTCTAGATACATATGATCATCCAAAACTGAACCAAGAGGATATTAATCACTTGAATAGATTTATAACACAAAAGGTAATTGAAGCAGCAATCAAGAGTCTCCCCTAAAAGAAAAGTCCAGGACCTGATGGATTCTCTGCTGAATTCTATCAGACCTTTAAAGAAGAACTGATACCAACCCTCCTTAAAATCTTCCATGAAATAGAAAGGGAAGGAAAACTGCCTAACACATTTTATGAAGCCAATATTACACTTATCCCAAAACCAGGCAAAGACACCTCCAAAAAGAAGAACTATAGGTCAATCTCCTTAATGAACATTGATGCAAAAATCCTCACTAAAATAATGGCAAACTGAATTCAACAACACATCAAAAAGGTCATTCACCACGACCAAGTAGGCTTCATCCCAGTAATGCAGGGGTGGTTCAACATACGAAAATCAATAAACGTAATAAACCACATTAACAGAAGCAAAGACAAAAACCACTTGATCACCTCAATAGATGCAGAAAAAGCCTTTGATAAGATTCAACACCAGTTCATGATAAAAGCTCTAAGAAAACTAGGAATAGAAGGAAAGTACCTCAACATTATAAAAGCTATAAATGACAAACCTACAGGGGTTGGGGATTTAGCTCAGTGGAAGAGCGCTTGCCTGGCAAGTGTAAGGCCCTGAGTTCGGTCCCCAGCACTGAAAAAAAAAAAAAAAAGGAAAAAATAGAAAAAGCAAAACAAAAAAAAAAGACAAACCTACAGCCAGCATTATACTTAATGGAGAAAAACTGAAACCATTCCCTCTAAAATCAGGAACTAGACAAGGATGCCTACTATCTCCACTCCTATTCATCATAGTACTGGAATTCCTAGCCAGAGAAATTAGGCAAGAAGAAGGAATAAAAGGAATACAAATAGGTAAAGAAACTGTCAAAATATCCCTATTTGCAATATGATCCTATACCTTAAAGACCCAAAAAAACTCTACTCAGAAGCTTCTAGACACCATCAATAGCTATAGCAAGGTAGCAGGATATAAAATCAACATAGAAAAATCATTAGCATTTCTATACACTAATAATGAACAAACTGAGAAAGAATATATGAAAACAATTCCATTTACAATAGCCTCAAAAAAATCAAATATCTAGGTGTAAACTTAACAAATGATGTGAATGACCTTCTACAAGGAAAACTATAAACTTCTGAAGAAAGAGATTGAGGAAGACTATAGAAAGTGGAGAGATCTCCCATGCTCATGGATTGGTAGAATCAATATAGTAAAAATGTCTATACTCCAGAAAGTAATCTACATGTTTAATGCAATTCCCATCAAAATTCCAATGATATTCACCAATGAAAAATCTCCCATTAAATTTATATGGAAACACAAGAGGATACAAATAGTCAAGGCAATACTCAGTCAAAAGAACAATGCAGGAGGTATCACAATACCCGACTTCAAACTATATTACAAAGCAATAACAATAAAAACAGCATGGTACTGGCACAAAAACAGACATAAAGACCAGTGGAACAGAATAGGGGACCCAGATATGAAGACACACAACTATAACCAACTTATCTTTGACAAAGGCGCTAAAAATATATGATGGAGAAATAGCAGCCTATTCAACAAAAACTGCTGGGAAAACTGGTTAGCAGTCTGCAAAAAACTGAAACTAGATCCATGTATATCACCCTATACCAATATTAACTCAAAATGGACCAAAAATCTTAATATCAGACCCCAAACTCTAAAGTTGGTACAGGAAAGAGTAGAAAATACTCTGAAATTAATAGGTATAGGCACGAACTTTCTCAATGGAACCCCAGCAGCACAGCAACTAAGAGATAGCATAGATAAATGGGACTTCATAAAACTAAAAAGCTTCTGCTCAACAAAAGAAATTGTCTCTAAACTGAAGAGACCACCCACAGAGTGGGAGAAAATATTTGCCAGCTACACATCAGACAAAGGACTGATAACCAGAATATATGGGGAACTTAAAAATCTAAATTCTCCCAAAACTAATGAACCAATAAAGAAATGGGCAAGTGAACTAAACAGAACTTTCTCAAAAGAAGAAATTCAAATAGCCAAAAAACACATGAAAAAATGCTCACCATCTCTAGCAATATAGGAAATGCAAATTAAAAGCACACTAAAATTCCACCTTACCTGTTAGAGTAGCCATCATTAGCAAAATCACTAACAACAGGTGTTGGCAAGGATGCGGGGAAAAGGAACCCTCTTACACTGCTGCTGGGAATGTAAACTAGTACAACCACTCTGGAATAAAATTTGGAGACTACTTAAAAATCTAAACATTGATGTACCATATGATCCAGCAATACCACTCTTGGGGATATACCCAAAAGAATGTGACACAGGTTACTCCAGCGGCACCTGCACACCCATGTTTATTGCGGCACTATTCACAATAGCCAAGTTATGGAAACAGCCAAGATGCCCCAGCACTGACGAATGGATTAAGAAAATGTGGTATCTATACACAATGGAATTTTATGCGCCATGAAGAAGAACGAAATGTTATCATTCACTGGTAAATGGATGGAATTGGAGAACATCGTTCTGAGTGAGGTTAGCCTAGCCCAAAAGACCAAAAATCATATGTTCTCCCTCACATGCGGATATTAGATCAAGGGCAAACACAACAAGGGGATTGGACTTTGATCACATGATAAAGCGAGAGCACACAAGGGAGGGGTGAGGATAGGTAAGACCTCTAAAACTCGATAGCATTTGTTGCCCTCAACGCAGAGAAACTAAAGCAGATACTTTAAAGCAACTGAGGCCAACAGAAGAATGGGACCAGGAACTAGAGAAAAGGTTAGTTCAAGAAGAATTAACTTAGAAGGTAACACACATGCACAGGAAATCAATGACAGTCAACTCCCTGTATAGCTAGTTTTATCTCAACTAGCAAAAACTATTGGTCCTTCCTATTATTGCTTATACTCTCTCTTCAACAAAATTAGAGATAAGGGCAAAATAGTTTCTGCCGGTAGCAAGGGGTAAGAGTGGGTAAGGGGGGGGTAGGGGGAGAAATGACCCAAACATTGTATGCACATATGAATAAAATAAAAATTTAAAAAAATGTGTCAGTACTGCCGTTTGTACTCGGGGCCTTGCACTTGCTAAGCAGATGCTCTACCATGTGAGCCACACCCTAAACCCATTTTGCTTTAGGTACTTTTCAAATGGGGTCTTGCATCTATAAGCCTGGGCCCCCTATTTAGGCTTCCCATGTTGCTAGGATGACAGGCGAGCACCACTATGTTCAACTTTTTAGTGGCTGAGATGAGATCTCCCTAACTTTTTGCCTGGGCTGGCCTCAAACCATCATCTTCCTGATCTCTGCCTCCAAGTGGCTAGGATGAGAGGCATAAGCCATAGTACTCAGCTCTCAAAAAAATATTTTAAATACTTGCTAAGTCTATTTTTGTAGGCATAAATCATGTTTTAAGACTGTTTCTTTGATTTATGAGTGAAATGTTCTGTATTTTGGGCTGTTAATTTCTTTAATAAGAACTACATTCAGGAGTTACTGAACAGTAACTGTAAAAATTACTTTTCCCAAAACTGAGGAAAATTGTTTCATTTGGTGATCACAGATATTTTAAGCTCTACTTTCCCCCCAAAAGAAAGTAGTAAAACAATTATTAGCACATAAAATGTAGTTGTGTAATCAGATTAACTGCAACATCAGTCTTCGTTTGGCATTTTCTACTCTTAGTTACTCTGTACAATAAGTACACTGGAATTAAATTTGACAATACCATGGTGGCTTCTTCATAAGTATTTAGAGGCGGAACTCATTCCCATTAGTTTGCAAGTATCTGTCAATGTTAAGAACTATTTTGTTGTAGTTAGACCAAACTATTCATAAGCTGAATAGTAGTCAAAGAGAAAGCCAAGACTTTAAGGGAAATGGAACTTATAATCAGAAGTATTCTAGTGATTGTGAATGAATCAGAAAGGAATACTCACAGTTTTTCCTGAAAAATCTCTCAGTAAAATTTATTAGAAAATTCAATTTCTTCCATGAGAAAGGAAGCTAGATGTAAGATTGAGTGTACTTGGCCAGATCATAGCAAACCTGGACCCTTCAGGACCAGGGCCAATACCTGGGCTTTAGTTCTTACCTGGGAAAGAGTCTGTGCTCCTTCCAGAGGGTGAGCTGGCAGCGTAGTCATTTATTTTCTGTAAACATCACAAAATATTATCTATAGACAACAGATGGAAATTTCTTTAGATTTTTTGTTTATAGGCATTTTTCTGCTTTAAGTTTTCTATCAATCTTTTATTTTTGCAGATAGAGTCCCTCAAGGGACTTGCATTCTAGTGACTATGATGGCAAACAGAAAGAAGGATAAGAGCATGGAGGGGTGCTTTTTTAGAGGACAATGTTTCTGAGCTTACTCATGCATAAACTTGTAGAAACTAGATGTAAACTCACAAAAATTGCTTTTCAGTTTTTTCTGATGTGTGCTTGCTCACAAGGGACAAATATAAATTTTATATAAAAAATAAATTTTACCTAAACACAGAAATCACATCCAACCATTTTTGATGGGAAGGGAAGGACACTGATACTTTGCTAAGTCATTTTGTCCCTTTGCAAACAGGATATGATTCTACCACTTTGATAGGCACAATTGCTTAGAAATTATTTCAAGTTTAGGATATTTTTAAATTTTTAATTGAGATATAATTTATGCAAAGTTTATCATCTTAAAGTATACAATTAGTTAGTTTTTAGTAAATTCACTATGCTGTGCAGTCACACTAATTCCAGAACATTTTCATCACTCTAAAAGAAACTCTGTGCCTATCAGCAATCAGTCCCAATTTCCTCTTCCCCTATCTCTAGCAACCACTGATCTACTTTGTCTCTATGGATTTGTCTAGTCTTGACATTTCATATAAATGACATATAATATGTAACCTTTTGTGTCAGAGTTCTTCACTCAGCATAATGTTTTCAAAGTTCATCCTTATAGCACATAATACTTTATTCCTTTAAATGGCTGAGTAATATTCTATTGTAAGGATATGCCATACTTTTTGAACTGATGGAAATTTGAATTATTTCCATCTTTTGTCTATTATGAATAACCATGCTAAAACCTGTTATGGAGTGCTAAGAAAATTTATGTACAAGTTTTTGTGTGAAAGTATACTTTCAGATCTCTTGGTTACATACTTAGAAGTGGAATTTCTGGGTCATATGTTACTTCTATGTTTAACTTTGGAGTTACTGCCAAACTTTTCCCCAGTAGCTGCACCATTTTAAATTTCCAATTGTAGTGTCTGAAGGTTCCAGTTTTTCCACATTGTTGTAAACACTATCATTTTAAAAAAATTACCGTTATCTAGAGCATCTCTAATAATGTATATTTTCATGTGCTTTTTGGTCATTTCTGTAGTTTTGGAGAAGTGTCTTTTGAAGTCCTTTGCCACTTTTAATTTAGTAATTTTCATTATTAAGTTATTAAGAGTTCTTTATATATTTTAGGGATAAATCTCTTATCAGATAGATGATTTGCAAGTATTTTCTTCTTTTCTCTGGGTTTCACTTTCTTGTGGTGTTCTTAGAATTGTCAAAGTTCTTATTGTCTTTTAAAATTTTTTTTTCTTTTTGAGAGAGGATCTTGCTGTGTAGACCAGGCTGGCCTTCAACTCATGATCCTCCTACCTCAGCTTCCCAATTACTGGGATTACAGGTATTTGCCACAACTCTCAGCTTCAAGTCTTTGCTTTTGATGGAGTCTAATTTAACTGTGTTTTTCTTTGGTTGTTTGCATATTTTCATATCTAAGAAACCATTGTGCATGGCTTGAGGGATGGTTCAATCAGTAGCGCACCTGCCTAGCAAGTGTGAAGCCCTGAGTTCAAACCCTAGTATAACCAGAAAGAAAAACATTGTTTAATCCAAGATCATGCAGATTTATACTCTTATTTTCTTCCAAGAGTGTGATAGTTTTAAGTCTTACATTTGGGTCTTTGGTCCATTTTGAGTTTTTTATATATAGCGAGAGGTAGGAGTCCAACTTCATTCTCTTGCATGGAGACATTCAATTGCCCCAGCAATTGCCCTCATTGAATTGTCGTCACACCTATGTTGAAGACCACAGATGTATGGGTTTATTTCTAGACTCTTAATTCTATTTCATTGGTCTATATGTCTGTACTATGCCAGCACCACACTTTTTTGATTAGTGTAGCTTTGTAGTATACTAGGAAGTTAGGAAGTATGAATCTATCATCCTTGTTCTTTTTTTTTCTCCTTTTATTTTATCATTTTTACATTTACTTACATGTGTATACATTGTTTGGGCCACCTCCCTACTCCCCCTACTTCCCTCCCTCCTCCCCCCACTTCAGGCAGAACCTGTTCTTCCCTCTTCTCTGATTTTGTTGAAGAGAAAACATGAGAGGTAATAAGAAAGACATATCATTTTTGCTAGTTTGGGATAAAGATAGCTACGCAGAGAGATTCCTGGCGTTGCTTCCAGGCACTTGTGTATTGCAACCCACATTGGTTCATTTCTACCAGAACTCTTCACTACTTCCTGGTCCCCTTCCCATAGTGGTCTCTGCTAAATTAGGATTACTTTATTCACTCCTCAACAGGGAGCACATTAACCACATTCAATCTTTTAGGTTACCATTCCTTTCCCTATTTCTCCTGTGCACAGTTTCCCCTTAGTGTGTGACTTGTGTCCAGTAATACCACTACATTTGTTTTGGGTCTATAATCCGCATATGAGGGAGAACATGAGATTTTTGGCCTTCTGAGCCTGGCTAACTTTGCTTAAGATGATGATCTCTAGTTCCATCCTTTTACTTGCAAATGATAAAATTTCATTCTTCTTTGTGGATGAGTAAAATTCCATTGTGTATAAATACCACATTATCTTGATCCATTTGTCAGTTGTAGCGTATCTTGGCTGTTTCCATAACTTGGCTATTGTGAATAGTGCTGCAATAAACATGGATGTGCAGGTGTTTTTGTAATAACTTGAGTTGCATTCCTTCGGGTATATCCCTAGGAGTGGTATTGCTGGATCATAAGGCAACCTTGTTCTTTTTTCAATATTGTTTTGATTATTTTGGGTCCCTTGAGTTTCTATATGAATTTTAGAATTAGTTATCCACATCTGCAAAAAAGCCAGTTGGAGAGTTGCATTGAATCTGTGCATCAATTTTGGCAGTAATGTCATTTAAACAATATAATATGAACATGTCGTGTCTTTCCATTCTTTTAACTATGTTTTGTAGTTTTCAGTATACATGTCTTAATACTTCCTTGGTAAAATTTATTCATAAATAGATATTTTATTCCTTTTGATAACTGTTTTCTTAATTTCAGTTTTGGATTATTCATTGCTAGTGTATAGAAATACAATTGATTTTTGTTTATTGGTCACAATTTATTTTAGGTTGATAGTAAATTCAGATTTGAAACATACCACACCATGAATCAAGGAACTTGCATAGTACTTACCTATACAAACCAAGAAATCCAACTTTTTGTTGTTGATATAATTTTAGCTGGTTATTTTAAGACTTTCCTTAAGAATTATTTCTAGCTGGATGGTTCATGCCTGTAATCCCAGCTATGTGGAGGTAGGAGGATCACTGCGGCAGGCCCAGGCAAAAGTGTGAGACTCTATCTGAAAAAACAAACTTTAGGGACTAGAATATGGCCCATGAGGTAGAGGACCTACCTAACAAGAGTGAAGCCCTGAGTTCAATCCCCAATATAGCAAAAAAAAAAAATTCTATATTTCTAAGTTAAGGGTTGTAAAAGCATGCAGTATAGTAGACCATTTGTAGTCTGTGGTCTCATGTCTTTCATATGTATTTTTCCTATTTAAGTGAAACACACACAAATACAATCCTTAGCATCTCAAGTCTCTATCTGTATCATCAAGATACTTTTTACATATTCCTGCATGTTATGTATATTAATGATTACTGCTAATGGTGACAAAATTTATTCAACAAATGTTTATGTGCTATATCTTATTCTAAGTGGGAAATACTAAAAGAAAGTTTTATAAACTATAGACCCATTCACCAAGGAGCTATATGCTGTTGAGGAAACCAGTCAAGCAAATGGTAATGGTAACATTTGTATTTATTAAATAGCCAACATTTGAATGCAAACAATGAGCCTGACACAGGCTAGGTTTCTGCCTTTCTGGGGCTCATAATAAAGGGACTCTAACAGACCTGGTAAAAATAGATAATGGGAGTAGGAGGAAAGGTATCTAAATTTGGAGTAAGGTAAGGCTTCCCCTCTCCTTGGTCTAACTGAAGAAGTTGGCCATAGGAAGGTCAAGAATAATAGTTGCAGAATTTTAGATCAAGAAACCCCATTACAAAGCCTAAGAAGTGGGAGACCTCATCATATGCTCAGGGAACTGCAAGCAACACACCAAGAGGTTCTGAGTAAGTATCTGCTGAACAAGTGAATAAATTAGTGCTGGGTGTGAGGGATGCTGGAGGAGGATGGGAAGGCTTGGCTCACAATGGAGCCATACTCAGAGGTTTGAAGGCTGAAGAGAGCCTGCTGCATCTCTTCCTTAAGATTTATACTGTACTTGGACTGATTCACTTTTGCTTGCCCAAAACATGTAAATGATATAAAAGCACCAGAAAAGAGTTAAAAACCAATTAAGCACAACTAAATATTTATAAATTTGAGGTGGTAGCTATGTCTATGAGTTAAAAAACCATTTTAATCACTGCCATGTTTCTAAGGAAAATACTATTTGTGTGTCTAATGTCAGAGAATATTTTTTAAAACATCTGATTTTGAAAGTACAAAACAGTGTTTTGTAAACTACATTTTCATATGCTATTTTTCAATTCAAGGAAATTACATGTAACTTACATAAAAAAGTACACTATAAGTAATACCACAATGAAGGCAGGGAAAGGAAATAGCTGAGTCAAAATGCTAGAAAGGCAACATTCATACTTCTATTATGCAGTAAACACAACAGAAAAAAAATTGCTTTTAGGGCCTCAGTTTATTCAATATTTTTGAAAAAGGCAAGTATTAGTTCTACTTACAATCTTAATGTGGAATGATTAACACTATTGGCTAAGTTAAAAAAAGGATACTGTAGTCTAGGCCTGGTGTGGTAGTTTATACCTATAATTTCAGCTATTCACTTGGAGGCAAAGATCAGCAGGATTTTGATTTGAGGACAGCAGAAGTAAAAAGCTAGCAAGACCTCATCTCAACAAATAAGTACATGTCTGTAATTCCAGCTATGTGGGAGGCACATAAAGGAAGATCATGGTCCAAGGCTAGCCTGGGCCAAAAAGTGCAAGACCCTACCTGAAAAATAACTAAGGCAAAAAGGGCTGGGGGCATGGCTCAAGTGGTAGAGTGCTTGCCTAGTAAGCACGAGGCTGAGTTCAAACCCCAGTACCATCAAATAATAAAAAAAAAATAATAAAACATCCCCATTGTCTCATTTACCATTATTTTTCTTTCCCAAAAGAAATATAAGTCAGGTATAATGGTGCATATCTGTAATCCAGAACTCTGGAGGCAGAGGCAGGAGGATCTTGAGTTCAAGGCAGCCTAGGAAATACAATAAGACAGTGTCTCAAAAAATATATATATAATATATATATATAATTTATATATATATATATAATTTTTACTTTTTTCAAAGTGGTTATATGGTTTAAGAAACAAACAGATAAAAGGCTCATAGCAATAATAAAAGGTTCTATTCCACGTGTCATCACTTATTCCCACTTTCCACAGGAACGTTGGTCTGCTATTTAATTCCACTTTTTTAACAACACAATACTGCCATGTCTTGTTTTTCAGTTTTGGCAATTACATCATCTATGAATTTCCTAATATTTTTATTGTTCAGTATTTCTTATATACATATTTCATTTTTTTTTGTTTGTTTTTGCAGTACTGGGGATCGAATCCTGGGCCTCACATGTGCTAGGCAAGTGTTCTGCCTTTGAGCCCTACTGGATGTGATTAGTATATAAACACTGTCCACAGCATTTCATGTTATACTAGTCAGAAGAAGTTAATTATGCCACATTAACTAATGACCATAGAAACCCTAAGTCTCTTTCTTGTTCTGTTGGCTTACAACAGTAAAGGTTTCCTTCTCATTCATGCCTTGTGTCCAGCAGTGGGTCAGCTGCAGTTCAGCAATATGATCTTCACTCAGGTCACAGATGGCCAGAGCAGCCCTTATCTGAACAATGCTGATCTGTGGCAGGGTTAGAAATGGAATCATAAGCTAGCTCTTAATGTTCTGGAAGTGGCATACTCACTTCTGTCTCCATTTCATTGGCCAGCATAATCCACAATGCCAAGTCTGACATCAGTGGGGCAGAGAAGTATAATCCTTTCTCTTCATCATCACATATTCTTAGAAAATCAAATGGTTTGCTAGAAATATTTTGTTTCTAATTTTTTCTTTCCTAGGTTGCTTAGCTTTCTTCATACCTATCAGCACTTCATCTCTGTGTGTCCAAACCAAGTTGTGAAGTTCTGTTCATAAGAACACATTAGATAATCCATCATTTCCATTTTTTTCTTGTAGACAGCCCCTCTGGAGCACCCCCAGCTTCCAGTGTCAGGATAGACTGGCTGCTCTCCAGGCCTGGAACCTCCCTGCAACTTCATTTAGGGAATTCACTTTCTCTTTCATTGAAGCTCTGTTTATCAGCTCCTTTGTTTTTAGTTTCTTGATTTATACCATTACTTGGGTGGAGTACTTCATTGTAGTAGTTTTCTGAGAATAGACAGGAAGTAAAATATATGAAAGGATTAAGGATGTAGCTCTGTGACAGAATGTTTGCCTACCACATGCAAGGCCTAGGCTTGATCCTTAACGCTGCAAGAAAGCAAAACAAAAATAAGTGCCTTTTTCAAGAAGAAGAAATAAAAGGAATACAAATAGATAAAGAAACTGTCAAAGGATCCCTATTTGCAGATGACATGATCCTATACCTCAAAGACCCAAAAAATTCCACCCCAAAACTCCTAGACACCATAAGCACCTTCAGCAAGGTGGCAGGATATAAAATCAACTTACAAAAATCATTAGCTTTTCTACACATCAACAAAGAACAAATTGAGAAAGAATATATGAAAACAATTCCATTTACAATAGCCTCAAAAAAAATCAAATACGTAGGAGTAAACTGAACAAAGGATGTGAAAACCTCTCCAAGGAGAACTATAAACATCTGAAGAAAGAGATTGAGGAAGACTACAGAAGGTGGAAAAGATCTCCTGTGCTCATGGATTGGTAGAATCAACATAGTAAAAATGGCTATACTACCAAAAGCAATCTACATGTTCAACACAATTCCCATCAAAATCCCAATGACATTCATCACAGAGATTGAAAAATTTACCCTAAAGTTCATTTAGGGTAGACACAAGAGACCATGAATAGCCAAAGCAATACTCAGCAAAAAGAGCAATACTGGAGGTATCACAATACCTGACTATATTACAAAGCAATAGCAATAAAAACAACATGGTACTGGCACAAAAACAGGTATGAAGACCAGTGTGTCTGTACTAGTATCAACTCAAAATGGATCAAGGACCTTAATATCAGACCTGAAACTCTGAAGTTAGTACAGAAAAGAGCAGGGAAAACTTTGGAAGTAATAGGTATAGGCAAGGACTTCCTCAATAGAACCCCAGCAGCCCAGCAACTAAGAGAAAGGACTGACAAATGGGAATACATGAAATTAAAAAGCTCTGCACAACAAAAGAAATGATCTCTAAACTAAAGAGACAACCCACAGAGTGGGAGAAAATATTTGCTGGCTATATATCAGACAAAGGCCTGATAAGCAGAACATACAGGGAGCTCATAAAACTAAACTCCCCCAAAATCAATGAACCAATAAAGAAATGGACAACTGAACTAAACAGAAATTTTTCAAAAGAAGAAATCCAAAGGGCCAAAAAACACATGAAAAAATGCTCACCATCTCTGGCCATAAAGGAAACACAAATCAAATCCATACTAAGATTCTACCTCACCCCTGTTAGAATAGCTATCATCAAAAACACCACCTACAAAAAATGCTGGAGAAGATGTGGGGGAAAAGAAACCCCCGTGCACTGCTGGTAGGAATGTAAACTAGTACAACCACTTTGGAAAACAATATGGAAGCTTCTTAAAAAACTAAACACAGATCTGCCATATGATCCAGCAATCCTACTCCTAGGGATATATCCAAAGGAATGTACTCAGGTTACTCCAGAGGCACCTGCACGCCCATGTTTACTGCAGCACTATTCACAAGAGCCAAGTTATGGAAACAGCCAAGATGCCCCACTACTGATAAATGGTTTAAGAAAATGTGAGGGGGATTCCAAGATGGCAGCTAGAGGGAGGAAGCAGAAAGCGAGCCTCCTATAGTGAGATCTTGGAGAGACACTGGAGACACACTTTGCAGGCATAATCACTGAGAAAAGGCATAACTTTGACCCCTCCACACCTCCAGCCGGCGCAGGGAATCCCCACTTCACGTTAAACAGAGAAACCAGGAGGGCCCCCGGGCCGCCAGTCGCCAGCGCCCAGACAGCTTGGGAAAACATGGACCAGGTGAGCTTTGTGGTACCGTGGTACTCCCACAGACAAGCCTGGGCCAGAGCAGCATAGCCACCTGGACAGACTGACCTCCACCAGGGGAAAGAAAGAGAAACTGAGTAATAAGCAATAAGAACAAATAAAACACGCAGGAAAGAGGGTGAGGTGCATTGAACGCTGAATATTGGGGGAAGGGAATCCTTCCCACGACTGTAAATAAACAAGCAGGGCGGGCCGGAGAGCATCTGGCGGGAGCAGGGGCGTGCGCCCAGCAACCAAGAGCGGGAAAGCTTCTGAGAGTGGCGGAGGGAGGAAAATTCCACAGGAGAGGAGGGAAGACCCACTTCCCACATGAGCTGTAAACAAACATGGCAGCTGGCAGGAGCAGCAGCACCGCCCAGTAATCAGGAGCAGGAAAACTTGTGAAAGCAGAGGTGGGAGGAGAACTGCACAGGAGAGGGGGGAAGACCCACCTCCCACATGAACTGTAAATAAACACGCAGGCCTGACAACACAGGTGCAGTGTCACCTTTCTCAGTGCTTGGAAAGGGGAAAGCTTGTAGCAGAGGCTCAAGCACAGGAGAAATCTGAGCAAACAAACCCTGCAGGGCCAGGTGAGTGCTAAGCTCACCCCAAAGATCTGCATAAATAACGCCTCCAGCAACAGCAGGCTGACAGCAGCAGGAAGGCAAGGCACAGTTGCAGATACCATTCTCAGAACTGTCTCCAGACTCTTTTTTTTTTTTTTTTGTCTCCCTACCTTTGATGAGAGAACAACCGAGTTACACCTGCAAGCTGAAAAACTTACTGAAACTGTATTGCATTTGAACTTGGGACACTTGGTAGGGTTTTTTTTGTGCGTGTGTGTGTAGTTTTGTTCTACTTTATGCGTCCCCTTTGATGAGACAACAACAGAACAACATCTAAGGCACCATCTCCAGGATTGGAGACTGAGACTTCACTGCATTTGAACTTGGAAGTTTTTTGGTTTTTTTGGTTCTTTTAAATTTTCTATTTTTTCATTTATTTTAATACATTTTTATAAATTGATTTTTCTTTCATTGATTTATTTTTTATTTTTATTCTTACTTTTTTTACTTTTGATTTTCAATCCTCTCTCTGTCTCTCTAATGTCTGTTCAGCTTATTGTCGATTAGTACACTAACGCTCCCTGTTTATACCTTTGAAATCTTCTTGTGTGATACCTTGTTCTGTTTTCTCCCTCCATTCTGTGTATTTGTTTTTCCCATTTCTTTAACTTCTTGCTTTCCATCTCAGCTCACCCTTCCATTCTAAATATTACCATTGTTATTATCACAAGCTAGAAAATACTTAATTGCACACAGTATAGGGACAGTAACAACACCAAACACAATGACGGGAAGACAGAAAAAACAGGGAAACCAGTTTCCCCACAGCAAAAAATTAGTACAGGAACCAAAGGGGAATGAAGAAAACAGTTACTCAGATCCAGACTCCAACAAAATGAAGATAAACTATGCCAAAGGACCGAATGAAGCCCACAAGAATATTTAAAAAAAGACATACTACAGGTACTCAATGAGAATTTTATAGAGATGATACTGGATAGAGTCAACCAAAATGTACAGGAGACACTCAAGAAATTCCAAGACAACAAAAATAGAGAATTTGAAAAAACAAAAGAAAAAATAAAGGAAACCATAGAAGCACTGTATAAACACCAAAGTCAAAGAGAGAACACGATGAATAAACAGACAAATGAACTCAGGACAAAAATAGACAACATTAAAGAGGAAACCAGCCAGGATATGGAAAACCTCAGAAAAAAGAATGAAACAGAACTGCAAAACAAAACGGAAGGTCAATCCAGCATAATAGAACAAACAGAAATCAGAATCTCAGAACTTGAAGATGAAATGGTAATTAAAGGAAAAACCGAAGAACTATTAATTAAACAACTCAAGACCTGTGAAAAGAAAATGCAAGAACTCACTGACTCCATCAAAAGACCAAACTTGAGAATCATGGGCATCGAAGAAGAAAAGAGGTGCAAGCGAAGGGAATGCATAATATATTTAACAAAATAATAACAGAAAAATTCCCAAATCTAGAGAAAGATATTCCCATACAGATGCAAGAGGCTTCCAGGACACCAAACAGACCATATCAAAATAGAACTACCACACGACATATCATCATTAAAACAAGTTCAGAAAGTAAGGAAAGAATATTGAAGGCTGTAAGAGGGAAAAAACAAGTACCATACAAAGATGAACCCATCAAAATCACAGCAGACTTCTCAACAGAAACATTAAAAGCAAGAAGAGCGTGGGGTGAGACCTTCCGGACACTGAATGAAAATAACTTCAACCCCAGGATACTCTACCCAGCAAAGCTATCATTCAAAATAGATGGAGCAATAAGTCTTCCATGATAAGCAGAAACTAAAACAATATGTGACCACAAAGCCATCACTACAAAGGATTCTTCAAGGGATTCTGCACACAGAAAGTGAAACCCAACTTAACCATGAAAAGGCAGGCAGCACCAAACCACAGGATAAGAAAAAGCAAGACAGTAGAGAGTAACATCAGGTTAGGTACACACAATCAAACCTTCAAACAACTAAGATAACTAAATGGCAGGAATCACCACATACCTATCAGTACTAACGCTTAATGTTAATGGACTTAATTCACCCATCAAAAGACACCGTTTGACAAAATGGATTAAAAAAGAAGATCCAACAATTTGTTGCTTACAGGAGACTCATCTCACCGACAGAAATAAGCATATGCTTAGGATGAAAGGCTGGAAGAAGATTTACCAAGCCAATGGCCCCCGAAAACAAGCAGGAGTAGCAATACTTATCGCTGACAAAGTAGACTTCAAACCTACATTGATCAAACGAGATAAAGAAGGACATTCCATACTAAGAAAAGGAGAAATAGACCAAAAGGAAATAATAATCATCAATCTGTACGCACCCAATGTCAACGCACCCAATTTCATCAAACATACCCTGAAAGACCTAAAAGCATATATAAACGCCAACACAGTGGTTGTGGGAGACTTTAACACTCCATTATCATCAATAGATAGGTCATCCAAACAAAAACTCAATAAAGAAATCCAAGATCTAAAATATGCAATAGAGCAAGTGGACCTAGTAGATGTCTACAGAACATTTCATCCAACCTCTACACAATATACATTCTTCTCAGCAGCCCATGGAACCTTCTCCAAAATAGATCATATCCTAGGGCACAAAGCAAGCCTCAGCAAATATAAGAAAACAGAAATAATACCGTGCATACTATCTGACCACAATGCAGTAAAAGTAGAACTCAACAACAAAAGTAAAGACAAAAAACATGCAAACAGCTGGAAACTAAATAACTCATTACTTAATGAAGAATGGATCATCGATGCAATAAAAGAGGAAATGAAAATGTTCCTGGAAGTCAATGAAAATGAAAACACAACCTACCGGAACCTATGGGACACAGCTAAGGCAGTCTTGAGAGGAAAGTTTATAGCCATGAGTGCATATATTAAAAAGATTGAAAGATCCCAAATCAATGACCTAATGATACATCTCAAACTCCTAGAAAAACAAGAACAAGCAAATCCCAAAACAAATAGAAGGAGAGAAATAATAAAAATAAGAGCTGAAATCAACGAAATAGAAACCAAAAAAAACATACAAAGAATTAATGAAACAAAAAGTTGGTTCTTTGAAAAAATAAACAAGATCGATAGACCCCTGGCAAACCTGACTAAAATGAGGAGAGAAAAAACCCAAATTAGTAGAATTAGGAATGCAAAAGGGGAGATAACAACAAACACCATGGAAGTCCAGGAAATCATCAGAGACTACTTTGAGAACCTATATTCAAATAAATTTGAAAATCTAAAAGAAATGGACAGATTTCTAGATACATATGATCATCCAAAACTGAACCAAGAGGAAATTAATCACCTGAATAGACCTATAACACAAAATGAAATTGAAGCAGCAATCAAGAGTCTCCCCAAAAAGAAAAGTCCAGGACCAGATGGATTCTCTGCTGAATTCTATCAGACCTTTAAAGAAGAACTGATACCAACCCTCCTTAAACTGTTCCATGAAATAGAAAGGGAAGGAAAACTGCCAAACACATTTTATGAAGCCAGTATTACACTTATCCCAAAACCAGGCAAAGACACCTCCAAAAAGGAGAACTATAGGCCAATCTGCTTAATGAACATTGATGCAAAAATCCTCAACAAAATAATGGCAAATCGAATTCAGCAACACATCAAAAAGATTATTCACCACGACCAGGTAGGCTTCATCCCAGGGATGCAGGGGTGGTTCAACATACAAAAATCAATAAACGTAATAAACCACATTAACAGAAGCAAAGACAAAAACCACTTGATCATCTCAATAGATGCAGAAAAAGCCTTTGATAAGATCCAACATCATTTCATGATAAAAGCTCTAAGAAAACTAGGAATAGAAGGAAAGTTCCTCAACATAATAAAAGCTATATATGACAAACCTGCAGCCAGCATTATACTTAACGGAGAAAAATTAAAACCATTCCCTCTAAAATCAGGAACCAGACAAGGATGCCCACTATCTCCACTCCTATTCAACATAGTACTGGAATTCCTAGCCAGAGCAATTAGGCAAGAAGAAGGAATAAAAGGAATACAAATAGGTAAAGAAACTGTCAAAATATCCCTATTTGCAGACGACATGATCCTATACCTTAAAGACCCAAAAAACTCTACTCAGAAGCTTCTAGACATCATCAATAGCTATAGCAAGGTAGCAGGATATAAAATCAACATAGAAAAATCATTAGCATTTCTATACACTAACAATGAGCAAACAGAAAAAGAATGTATGAAAACAATTCCATTTACAATAGCCTCAAACAAAATCAAATACCTAGGTGTAAACCTAACAAAAGATGTGAAAGACCTCTACAAGGAAAACTATACACTTCTGAAGAAAGAGAATGAGGAAGACTATAGAAAGTGGAGAGATCTCCCATGCTCATGGATTGGTAGAATCAACATAGTAAAAATGTCGATACTCCCCAAAGTAATCTACATGTTTAATGCAATTCCCATCAAAATTGTAATGACATTCATTAAAGAGATTGAAAAATCTACTGTTAAATTTATATGGAAACACAAGAGGCCACGAATAGCCAAGGCAATACTCAGTCATAAGAACAATGCAGGAGGTATCACAATACCTGACTTCAAACTATATTACAAAGCAATAACAATAAAAACAGCATGGTACTGGCACAAAAACAGACATGAAGACCAGTGGAACAGAATAGAGGATCCAGATATGAAGCCACACAACTATGAGCAACTTATCTTTGACAAAGGAGCTAAAAATATACGATGGAGAAATAGCAGCCTCTTCAACAAAAACTGCTGGGAAAACTGGTTAGCAGTCTGCAAAAAACTGAAACTAGATCCATGTATATCACCCTATACCAAGATTAACTCAAAATGGATCAAGGATCTTAATATCAGACCCCAAACTCTTAAGTTGATACAAGAAAGAGTAGGAAATACTCTGGAGTTAGTAGGTATAGGTAAGAACTTTCTCAATGAAACCCCAGCAGCACAGCAACTAAGAGATAGCATAGATAAATGGGACCTCATAAAACTAAAAAGCTTCTGTTCATCAAAAGAAATGGTCTCTAAACTGAAGAGAACACCCACAGAGTGGGAGAAAATATTTGCCAATTATACATCAGACAAAGGACTGATAACCAGAATATACAGGGAACTTAAAAAACTAAATTCTCCCAAAACTAATGAACCAATAAAGAAATGGGCATGTGAACTAAACAGAACTTTCTCAAAAGAAGAAATTCAAATGGCCAAAAAACACATGAAAAAATGCTCACCATCTCTAGCAATAAAGGAAATGCAAATTAAAACCACACTAAGATTCCACCTCACCCCTGTTAGAATAGCCATCATCAGCAACACCACCACCAACAGGTGTTGGCGAGGATGCGGGGAAAAAGGAACCCTCTTACACTGTTGGTGGGAATGTAGACTAGTACAACCACTCTGGAAAAAAATTTGGAGGCTACTTAAAAAGCTGGACATCGATCTACCATTTGATCCAGCAATACCACTCTTGGGGATATACCCAAAAGACTGTTACTCCAGAGGCACCTGCACACCCATGTTTATTGCGGCACTATTCAGAATAGCCAAGTTATGGAAACAGCCAAGATGCCCCACCACTGACGAGTGGATTAAGAAAATGTGGTATCTATACACAATGGAATTTTATGCAGTCATGAAGAAGAACGAAATGTTATCATTCGCAGGTAAATGGATGGAATTGGAGAATATCATTCTGAGTGAGGTTAGCCTGGCCCAAAAGACCAAAAATCGTATGTTCTCCCTCATATGTGGACATTAGATCAAGGGCAAACACAACAATGGGATTGGACTTTGAGCACATGACGAAAGCGAGAGCACACAAGGGAGGGGTGAGGATAGGTAAGACACCTAAAAAACTAGCTAGAATTTGTTGTCCTTAACACAGAGAAACTAAAGCAGATACCTTAAAAGCAACTGAGGCCAATTGGAAAAGGGGAACAGGTATTAGAGAAAAGGTTAGATCAAAAAGAATTAACCTAGAAGGTAACCCACACACACAGGAAATTAATGTGAGTCAACTCCCTGTATAGCTATCCTTATCTCAACCAGAAAAAACCCTTGTTCCTTCCTATTATAGCTTATACTCTCTCTACAACAAAATTAGAAATAAGGGCAAAACAGTTTCTGCTGGGTATTGTGGGCATAGGGGGGAGATGGAGGGGGCGGAGTGGGTGGTAAGGGAGGGGGTGGGGGCAGGGGGCAGAAATGACCCAAGCCTTGTATGCACATATGAATAATAAAAGAAAAAAATAATAAAAAATTGAATTCATAAAAAAAGAAAATGTGATATTTATACACAATGCAATTTTACTCAGTCAAAAAGAAGAATGAAATGTTGTCATTTGCAAGTAAATGGATGGAACTGGAGAACATCATCTTAAGCAAAGTTAGCAAGGCTCAGAAGGCCAAAGATCACATGTTCTCCCTTATATGTGGTTACTAGACCTAAAACAAATGCAGTTAATATTATTGGACATGGGTCACACACTAAGGGGAGAACACATAGAGGGAGGAATACGGAAAGGTAAGAAACCCAAAAGTTGAAAGTGTTTGATGTGCCCACTGTAGAGGAGCTAATATAGTAATCTTAAATTGACAGAGGTCATTATGGAAAGGTGACCGGGAAGCAGTGAAGAGGTCAGGTAGAGATGAACCAATTCGGGTTGTAATACACATGTGCATGGAAGCAATGCTAGGAATTTCTCTGTATAGCTATCTTTATCTCAAACTAGCAAAAACATGTCTTTCTTATTATTGCTTATGTCTTCTCTTCAAGAAAATTGGTGAAGAGGGCAGAACAGGTTCTGCTTGGAAGTGAGGGAGGATGGGAGGGAGAGGGAGGGGGTGGGGACGCAGGGAGGAGAAATGGCCCAAACAATGTATGCACATATGAATAAATGAATAAATAAACCAAAAAAATCATGTCTTTTTCTTTTTGACATCTTTTCCTGTTCCCTGCACTGGTTTTATTTTCTCCTGGTTACTCTACTTGTTCATTTTAGGCTCTTCTTTCATGTAAGGGTTTTTTTTTCAAGTACTTTCCTTAAGTGTTGACCTACACTCAAGAATGAGGTGACAAAAAGTTAATTATACCTTCTGTTGGTATGGGCATGGTCTATCAACTGTTGTGCTTCACTGTAAGAGACAGGTAACAAACCCTGTTCCTCATTATGGTATTCCAAACTCAACATTTAGTGGCCTCTTTTCTTGGAGTAGCTGCTTTTCCCCTGTGTTAGTCAGCTTTCTGTTCCAGTAACAATATGAGATAATCCACTTATAAAGAGAAAAATTTCACTTTGGCTTACAGTTTTTGTTCAGTGGGGGGTGGGTTTGTGGTACTGGGGTTTGAACTCAGGGCCTTACATTTGCAAGGCAGGCACTCTACCACTTGCGCCATACCTCCAGCCTGGCTTACAGTTTTTGGAGGTATCAGAAGCCCCACTGCTATTTAAAAAAATTTATTATCATATTATTGTTGTCCTGGGGGTACATTTGTGACATATACAAAAGTGCTTACAATGTATCTTAGTTAAATTTACCCCTTCATCATTCTCCTTTACCCCCTTCCCTCTCAATTTTCCATTACCATACATGAGCACATATTTCTACCATATTCATTCTCCTACACCCTTTCCTTATATCCTCCCTCTCCATTGCTTTTGGAACTGTTTCAAGAAAGCACACTATGAAGGGAACATATGGCAGAGAAAAACTGCTCATTTCATTGCCAAGAGAGGGAAAAGGGCTAGGATTCCACTCTTTCCTTTAGGAACATGCCCCTACTAAGCCCCATCTCTTAAAGATTCTGCCACCTTCCAATAGCAGTACTCTATTGACCAAGCCTATTACATAGGTATCTTTGGGGGACATCCAAACCATGACCCCTACAGAAACCGTTCAATCTCCTGACAGTATCCCAGTATCCTAGAATGTGAATTTGGGACTGAAGCTAAGAGGGTTTGTCTCATAATTCGGTCTGCACAACTTCACTTTATTCTCCTTTCTGTGTAAGTGAGCCATCCCTATCCTCAGCTCTACCTGGGTTCTAGGGGAGTTCAAGTCAGCCTCTCCAGAAAGAAGACCATCTATATTCTGATGACTTGGGCAACATGGAATGGAGCAGGGAATGGGAGGAAGAAGGGTCTAACTGGTCTTTAAAAATTTTTTTACAACAAATCTTTCTTTTTTATACAGTACTAGGGCTTGAACTCAGGGCCTCATGCTTGCTAGTCAGGTACTCTACCTCTTGAGCAACTCTACCAGTCTTTTTTTGTGTTGGATATTTTCAAAATAGAGTCTCAAAAACTATTTTGCTAGGCTGGCCTTGAACAGTGATCCTCCTGATCTGTGCCTCCTGGGTAGGTAGGATTATAGGCATAAGTCACCAGTACCCACCAAGGCATCTTCTTTTCAGCCTCAGTTTACCTCTGCTTTCAGAGGTATCACAGTTGCAGAGACTTTCCAGGGCTTTATGACATTAGCAGGTTCACTTGTGGATGACTACTCCCTCTCAAAGGGTTAGATATTAACGTTCTCAGCTTTGGCAAGTCAGTTATTATTCATTCATCTGCTTTCTACATTCCTAAGTTTTGTTGACATCCATCTTCAGCAGGGATCTCTTTCCCTGTTTGCTTTGTCTTTACAGGTTTATATGTTTACAACTTTTTTTTCCTTCACTGTCATTTTAATGAGGTATCTGGAGTAAGTGGAGAAAAAACGTGTATTCGATGCACCATGTTTAACCAGAAGCCTTCTTACCATTAGGTCTTAACATGTATGGATATAAACATTTTCTAAGTTGGAAAACTTCAGTATAGGTATGGGTAATTTCATAAAAATAAGATATAAGTATAATAAAATAATGACTATATTTAATTCTAACTTGTTTAAATATGCTAGGAAGTCCTTAAAATACTTGTATGTATTATATGTAGTTCATGTAGTATATACATAGTAACCTTTGAGGTGTCCCAGCAGTCTAACTTCAGAGCCCTCATGCTACATATGTTACATCATTTTCCAAGATAATGATAATCTTGGTATTTTCAATTTGCTCAATCCTTATTTATCATAATTTAAGCTATAACAGATTTTTTGACTGTCTATTTGAGACAGGGTTTCACTATGTGGTCCAGGCTGGCCTCAAACTCACAATCCTCTTGCCTTAGCTGCCCAAGTGCTGGGATTACAGATGTGAAGTGCCATGCCTGGCTATGGCTATAAAAGGTTT
The DNA here is from genome assembly GCF_047511655.1 of Castor canadensis. Taxonomy (NCBI): domain Eukaryota; kingdom Metazoa; phylum Chordata; class Mammalia; order Rodentia; family Castoridae; genus Castor; species Castor canadensis. Next base: position 92,125,130 of record NC_133398.1, read on the forward strand.
TTAATGAAGATTTTGAACATTTGCTATGCATTATTTCATGTAGCAAGCTAGCATCACTATAGACATACTTATTTGAGATACACATTGGAGGTAGAACAGAGTAATCCATGACAAATTTTAAAGCACTGTCATAGAAAACAGGAAACCAGCATGTGATGGATTTATAATACAGACAGATGGGCATTCCCTGTAAAAGAAAGTAGTTAACAGCTGTAATTTGAGAGGTCAGACAGAAGCAATTAGAAATCCTACATTATATCATTTTCTCCAACACTGTCTTGATATCACTCCTGTTGTAATTCTTTGTGCATATGTATATATGTGTGCATGTGTGTGTGTTTGTGTATACACACACACACACTTCAGAGACGTATCTGCCTTGAACTCTCAGTGTAGCCAAGTCTAGCCTTGAACTTGAGATCTTCCTGCCTCAGCCTCCGGAGTACTGTACCATGAGGTCCAGCACTAGTAACATAATCTTATGTGGCCACTGTTGTAAATATGATCTGTTGTTAACCAAGACATTATGTAGTTCATGACTATAAAACAATATATAAAACTATATGGATGTTCATTTTCAAAACCCTTACTATCTCTCAATTCCTTGACCTCCTGTCTTCAAAGAATGTTGGACCTTCTGCTGCTTCAGTGTGTTAGTCAGCATTCTGTCACTATAACAAATGCCTGAGATAATCTACTTATAAAGACAAAAGGTTTATTTTGGCTCACAGTTTTGGAGGCCTATGATTGATTGGTTCCATTGCTTTTGGGTCTGTGGTGAATCAGTACATCATTTTGGGCAAAACCCAAAATGTCTCACCATATAGCCAAGAAGACCTTGAGGAGGGGGCTAGAATCCCACTGTCTCTTTCCAGGGCATGCTCCTAATGACTTGCCTCTTAAAGTTTCCATTGCCTCCCAATAGTGCCAAGGCTTGGCAACCAAGCCTTCAACACATACACCTTTGGGCGCCACTTAAGATACAAGCCATTGCACTCATTTGCTTATTCTCATGATCATTCCCATACTCTCATATTACTGGTCACTGTAGCCCCTCTTTTAATTTTAATATGAAGTCTTCTACTGTTCAACTGGTCTCATCTTTCTGAGTCATTCCCTATAGAACATAAACTCCAACAATTCTTCAACCTGATCAAAAACATCAATATAGACACTCTACTATCTTTTCCTGTTCCCCATCCCCCCTTAATCTTACATCTTACCACACCTGAAGTGATAATGCCTCATTTGCTTCTACCCTCAACTGTGTTTGTTCTGCCCTACCCATTATTCCTGCCTGGCCAAATCTCAGTCCTGGTTAGTGCCAAAACTGCCTACTCAATGCCTGCTCATGAGTTGGGGAAAAATGTACAAGCAAGTGACTAGTGTCACTATAAATTCATGATCACTCACTGAAGGGATCCCTTAGTAGTGCCTGGAAAGTTCACTATGTTCCTAATCAATTCACTCGCCCTTGCTCATTGACTTTTATTTTACCTCTCTCTTCTTTCCTCATGACTTTCAGTGAATGATCACATTAGAGTAGGCTAAACTGATACAACAAATTTACATGTTGCTCACATAATTGAGTGTTCCAGGTCAGCGGGAAGCTCTCCCTTCATCCAGGTACCTTCTTTCTTGTGGCTCTGCCAACCTCAGGGGCTTGTCATCTGCATAATCAAAGCAGAGGCTGCATGTCCAGGGTCCTGCTGGCAAAAAGGAAAAACACATAGAGGCGGCACATATACTGTTTGGTAAAGGCCCTGGCTTGCAGTGACATAGTTCCTTATGTTCTACTTGACCATATTGACTGAAAAGAGGCTAAGGAAAGCAGTCTGTCTTCAGAGAGAAGATCTCTCTCCTTATTTCGCTCCTTATTTCACTGAGAAAACAGAAGGGACTACAGAAGAACCTTTACTCTCTCCCTCTATCAAATATAAATTTACTTCAGTGTAAGCAGGTATATACATGGGTACTGTGGATGTACATGGATAGTGTGGAAGATTGAGGACCAGCCCTACCCTGGGCAAAAACAGAAGACCCTACCTGAAAAATAACTAAAGCAAAAAAGGACAAGGACCATGGCTCAAGTGGTAGAGTGTCTGCATGAGGCCGTGAGTTAAAACCCCAGTACCACTGAGAGACTGGGGAAAGCGGGGGAAGAAAGAAGGAATAGAGGAGAGACATCTGTAAGAAAAAAAGAAGATGCTTTTTGAGAGATAATTTTGTATATTTATATATATATATATATATATTTATATTTATATATCCCATATATATGGATACTGCACGGGGTTTCTAGGCGATCCTAATCAGATTAGAAGGTATTAGTTTCCAAGCTTTTGATTAGAAAAACGTGGCTATGGTGACAAAATGCAAGCATATCTTCTTCCTTGTGTTTTCCAACCTCTGTAGTTTGGAATACTGTTGATCAACATTTCCTCCTGTTCAGCTTTTGTGAAACTCCAATCCACCTTTGCTTTGATGATTCTGTATTACTCTGGTTCTCTCACTTCCTCCCCCCCTACCCTATTTTATTTGGCTTCTTTCATCTAGATTAGAGCTTCTCAAACTTTGATGTGATATAAACCTCTTGGGGTTCTTCTTCAACTGAAGATGCTGATTCAGCAGCTCAGGGTTGGCTCCTGAGAGTCAGTGTTTCTAACAAACAACCTAGTAATACCAATGCTACTGGGTCATTGACCACAGTTTGAGTATCAGGACTCTTAAGATGTTTCCCAAGTTTCTGCCCCCCTCCCTCCATTTTTTCCCACTGCTAGGCTGAATACTTTCCAATTTTTCTAGGTTCAATCCTCTTTTCACATATTTCAGAACTTTTATTTCTGGAAAGTGCTCCCCTAGAAAGAATATCCGTATATATTTTGGTGGTCTCAGGGTCTTGTGTCTATAGGCAGGGGCTCTATTACTTGAGCCATGCCTCCAAACCTCAAAACCTTTATTTCTAACTTCTTAGTGTCCACATCTTTGTTGCTCCTTGAAAAATCTTCAAACCCTTAAAATGTCCATCCAAACTGATCATCAACTCTCAAAAAGCAGCTCCTCCTTTTTCTTACAGATGTCTCTCCTCTACTCCTTCTCTCTTCCCCCCTCCCCCAGTCTCTCAGTGGTACTGGGGTTTTAACTCAGGGCCTCATGCAGACACTCTACCACTTGAGCCATGTGCCTCACCCATTTTTGCTTTTAGTTATTTTTCAGGTGGGGTCTTCTGTTTTTGTCCAGGGTGGGCCAGGTCCTCAATCCTCCACACTTCCACATTCCTAAGTAGATAGGATTACAGTGAGTATATGGGATTACAGATGTGAGTTAGCCAACACACCAGTCCCCTTTTTGTATCATAATTATCTACAAACAAAACCTCACTATTTTCATTTTCCTAACCTCAATTAATCAGTTGCCAAATTCTGTAGATTCTGCCTCCACATCATCGCTCAACCACAGTCTTTTAAATTCATCCTGCCCTCCCTTTAGCTCAGAGTCATCACCTTATTTGTTTGGGATGGGACTGAAGTTTGAACTCAGGGCTTTGTGCTTGTAAAACATGCGCTCTTCTCGAGCCAAGCCTCCAGCCATTTTGTTCTGGATATTTTGGAGGTTGGTGAGGGTGGTGGAAGGTCTCACAAACTATTTGCCTGGCCTGAAACCTCGATCCTCCAGATCTCAGCCTCCCACATAGCTAGGATTACAGGCATGAGCCACTGGCGTCCTGGCTTCGTTCTGTGTTTTTGAGATGGGGTCTTGCTATGTAGCCACTGTCCTTGAAGTCACCATCCTCCTGCCTCAGCCTCCCAAGTGCTAAGATAACAGGCCTGCACCACCACACCCAGGTAGATCATCATTACATTCTACCAGGCTCTTGGTTTTTTCACCTCTAATTGGTGCATCCCTTCACAAAGAGATATAAAGAAAAAGAAACCTTCCTTTTCTTCCTCCAAATTTAAAAGGATGATAACTCAAAATACAGAATTAAATACAAATGCATCCACTTGGCACCTGGGACCCCCTTCTCCTTTGTTTTTGCCACTCAACATATCTTACTTAGAGCGTTTGCTCTTTCCAGAACACAGCTGTCAATGCCTTCATACATGTTTCTATGCTTTTGCTGTAAAACCCTCCTCACCTCCTTCAAGGTCAAACCCAAACGCCGCCTCCTTCAAGTTGCCTTTCCTGATCTCCCAGACAGACATGAGAGGCTCTCCGATTCTCTGCAGTACTGTTTTTCACATGGCATCTAGCATGCTGTCTTTTTTTGTAGCTGTTTTCTTTCTTTTGAGGGCAAGGATTACATCTTTGATTCCCCTCTGTAGCCCCGAGACTTCTTACCGATGAGGGGTGGGTGTCTAATCTCAGTTGAATTCAAGTGACTTGTGTTGATAATGTCACAGTGGAATCAGAATTGTAAGCTAGTACACCTAGGTTCCAACTTGCCATTAGCTGCCGTTCGCTGCTAGGTTTTGGGTAAGTCGCTTAACTTTGCTTGCAAATTTGGCCCGCTACTACCTAACTGCGTAGGGAGAAGCCGGCTGAACTTGAGAGACTCAGCAGTTGTTTTCTTTACAGCGGTCTGCCGCAGTGTCTCTATATGAATCCTGACTTCACTAACCGATGCCATCCCCGAGCTGCTGAAGACCTTTTCCACTCCATGGCCTTGTAACCGCTGTCGGCCAGGCAGGGCTCCCGCGCGGGAGCGGCGTGCAACGCCATTCGCTCGGGAAGCCTCCACCTTCCCTCCCCGCTCCAAGAGCGCCCCTCTCTTTCTTCCCGCTGACCCCGCAGACCGCGGCGCTGTTGCCTACGCGCGCCGTTTGGATCCTGCCCGGCCCCCGTAGCTCCTCGTCTCCAGCAGGTGGTTCTGGTCCTCTCCCCTAGTCTGGACGCTCGCGTCACCCGCGGACCTCCACCCCGCGCCATCGTCGCGACCCACCGATAAAATAAACAAACCCCGCGGCGCGCGCGCCAGGCCCCGCCCCGCGCCGGGCTTCTCCCGCCCTCCGCTCGCTGGCTCTCGCTCGCTCGCTGGCAGCCCCGCTCTCCCCGCCCCTCACCACAGCCGGCAGCCGCGCTCACCGTCGCGGTCTCTCCAGCCGGCCCCGACCCGTTAGTGCCCGACGCGCGCCCCCGGCCCCGCGAGAGCCCGCCCCGCCCCTCCCGACACTTGACCCAGCGCAGTCCCAACGCCCAGGCAGCGCCCCCAGAGCGGCGCGGCGCGGCGGGAGAGGCGTGAGCGGCGGCGGGCCAGAAGGCGAGCGGAGGAGGGTCGAGCGGCTGGAGGCCGGGTGAGTACGCGGAGACAGGCCGCCTCGCGGGGGTCGGCTCTGGTGCCCCTGCGGCGGTCGCGGCGACCCGGCCGCGCTCCCCACAGCGCTCCGGCCTCGGCGGGGGGCGGGGGCAGGGACGGGGACTGGGGCCGAGCCGCGGGGCAGAGGGCGCGGAGGGCCGCTCCTGGCGAAGGGCCGTGGCCCGGCTTCTCCCGAGACCCCGGGGCCGCAAAGTGACAGGTGCCGGCGCCCCTGCCCGCAGCTCACTGGCTGGGCGGGCGCTCGGAAATTTCTGGAGCGCCGAGCTGACGCGTTGTTTCCCTTGCAGGGCGCGAAGCCGCGGCGCCCGCGCTCCGCTCGGCGCTTGGCCGTAAGTTTGGAGCATCGGCGCCCTGCCCGGGTGAGGCTTGGCCTTCCTCACGAATGAGGTACAGTGAATGACTCTTTGAATGCAGCGCTCTCCGCCCGTCAGAGAAAAGGAAACCGCAGACCTGAATTTTAATTTTTTTTTTGCTGTTATGTTTGGAACAGTCTCTCAACATTTGTGCGGGATCCTTAGCATTTGGGGTGTTTAATACCTATGGAACAGGAATGACGAAAGCCGTCTACTCCATTGTCTGCGCCATCCCCTTTTCCATGCTTTATGGTAGCGGGATTTTTCAGTTGAGCGGGGGTGATGCTTTCGTCACAAGGACTACACTGAAATCGGTGACGTGTTTCTGCACCAGCAGACGACCCCTGTCTGCTTATGTCGTAAACGTGTTCATGATTGTAGCCGGAGTCATCTGGCAATAAATTTGACTTGTCCCTGGCAAAATACTTCAGAAATCTCTCCTGGAAAATTAGAATACAGAATTAAAAATCTAGAAGGTGGGAGGGAGAGTGGGAGGGTGATGGAGGGGTGAAATTGTTCAAAGCCCAGGTGTGAAATCACCACAGTGAAAGCCCTCGTATTGTTTTGTGTGCTATTTCAGAGTAAAATTTAGACATTCTGTAGAAACCTAAAATTTTTTTCTCGTTTATGCTACTAAAGTTGGTAAGTAGTCATCCAATTTAATGAGATTTTCTCAGTTGTCACAAAGGACACAGTAAACTTCTCTGTATATTACCAATTTAGTGGCTGGCTTCTAGTACTACAGAGTAAGAGCAAGAACCTAGAAGTTGATGGAAAAGGCACTGCGTGCTACTGTTCCCTTATTCATGAGGGAATCCCTGTGTCCTATCTCAGTACGTTGGTTCTTTTTGCTTAATTTTGTCAAGGCACGGACATCAGAAGCTGCACGCTGGAGAAGGGGGCGCAGTAGTTAACGGTGGAAGACTTGGAGTTTGCGACTTAATGATTAAGTTTGTGTTGTTTGCAATAAGGGCATTGGGAACAAAGTTTTAGTGTACACTTGGCTCTTACTGTGAACCTTAATTTTTAAGAAGCCACAGTGAAAGATACTGTTTGTGTTGAGGAACAGAGCATGAAATAATTTTTTATTTTACCAGGTGTTAAATCCGTGATACTAGGTACCATTACATTTTATGCTCAATCCCTTTCTTTTAATTAATTTTTTTGTGATGTTGGGTTTTGAACCCAGGGCCTTGCATATCCTAGGCAAGCACTTCACCACTGAGCTACATCCCCAAGTCAAGTCAGTTTATTTTTTAAAATCTAATTACACTTCCAAAAGTCTACACTAGCTGGATGTGGTGGCAGATGCATGTAATCCTCATACAATATAAAACCAGCTTGGGGTTTGTATTGAGACCCTGTCTCAAAGACATAGCCACACTAATTCACATTTACTACTTGGCATTTGCATTGTACTAATTTCTTTTTTGATCAGGCTAACTGGTTGATAGCGAGATGACTGTTACTCAGGGATATATTTGGCTGTTATTGATTAAGACATATGTGTGTGTGTGTGTATATATCAGTTTTGAAGTATCCTAATTGTAGTCCCCTGAACTGAGATCTATCCTTACTCTAGTGAGGTTATAGTCTACAGGGCTGAGGCCACAATAGCAGTGTTCTTTGATAGGGACCACGAGAACCAATCATTTAGGATTCCTGCTGCAGGCAGTTTAGCCTGTTCCTTTTAAGGAACAGTTTACTTAAGTACCTGATAGACCCTCATTCTTTTATATCAGTAATTTTTTTTTTTTTGGTAGTGCTGGCGTTGAACACAGGGTCCTGCTTGCTAGTCAAGTACTCTACCACTTGAACTGTATGGCCTTAATCCTTCTTGTTTTAGTTTTTTGAGATGGGGTCACCACAGTTTTGCCCAGGCTGTCCCAGAACTCTTCATCCCTCTGTCTCCTGAATAGCTGGGATTACAGGCAGGCACCACCACACCTGACCAAAATCAATACTTGAAAACCTAATATGCTTCCTATACAAATTTGCCTCTTAGACAAAATTAGTTGTGCTGATGATTAGTTGGTAGAATGGTACTTATGGTAAAATAACTTTGGAGTGGTAATAATCATTGTTAAACTGCATTGGTGTTATGGGAATAGAGGATAATCTGTTGTATAGTTTGTGTTGCATTTTTATTTTCCTACTTCTAGGCAGGGTTTTTTTGTTTGTTTGTTTTGGTGGCACTGGGGTTTGAACTCAGGGCTTCACACTTGCTAGGCAGTGGCACTACTACTTGAGCCACTCCTCCAGCTGATTTTTCCTACTTCTAGAGCACATATTTCAGGGCTGGCAGAGTGACTCAAGTGTTAGAGCATCTGTCTAGAGCACATCTTTCACTTCATAGGTAGCTGTGTGTTTGGAAAATGCTTACATCACTAAGTTTGATCAGTTTATCTCCTACGTGTGGAGTATTGTGATATTTGTGAGGAATAGAAACATGAGGCCCTCCTTCAGCATGTTGAAATCAGGACCAAAGGCAGCTAAGAGACAATTTTTAATAGAGTCCATTCAATAATAGAAGTAAATATGAAGTCTGGAGGGATGGAGGAGGAGGAGAGAATGGTTAATTTGAGGACAGGTTAGACAGAACTTCATAGAGATGACTAGTAACTGAGCAGGATTTTGAGGAATGGATAGAAGTCTTAAGTGGATGAGGTCGAGGGCACTGTGAGCAAAAGGAACAGCATAGATAAGAATAAGAACAAACAAACTAGTGGTGTGTTCAGGAAATTCTAGGGTTGGCAGAGTGGCTCAAGAGGTAGAGCACCTGCTTAGCAAGAGTGTGGCCCTGAGTTCAAACCCCAGAACTGCTGTATTAAAAAATAAATAAATAAAATAAGGGAAGAAAATTCTAAATAGTGCTTTTTTTTAGAGTACACATAAAATCTGAAAAAGAACTGCTGTAGAAAGCTCTAACATATACCATAATATTTAATACAAATAACTGACTTTTGGAGTATTAAGTATAGAATGGAGATTTCACTATACTTTTAACATCACTGAAATCTCAAGTATAGAGGAATTAATAACTTTTACTAATGGTAGTCATTAATATAAACAATAATAGAATAATAAAAGGTACATTTGTATAATGATTTGGCTGCATATTTGTAATTGTGAACTTACTTGTGTGGTTTTTTTTTAAGAATTTCTACCAGAAAATTTTGTTTTTAAACTCATCTTGTAAATTCCTTTTGTTTTTCTTCAACTTCTTACATTAGCCTTGAAATTTTATTTTTTAGAGGGAAAAGTTTATCTTCTAAAACTTTCCGTTTTCTGTTTTTGTGGAGCTGGGGATCAATCCCAGGGCTTTGCACATGCTAGGCAAGTGTACTACCGCTGAGCTATACCTCCGTCACAGAAATTCTTTTTAAAAGGAGGCTTAAAGGGAAGAGGGGGAAAAATACAAAATAATTATTAGATATTTTGATTAAAAACCTGATGTGTACAGTAGTTTAGTAATATGTATATGACTGCTTAATGTATTCTGGGCGTCAAATTCATAGACTAACATAAATAGCCTAGTGAAGGTCCATTATACTTTCATTTACATTATATGCCTTAATTCCATATAAGTGCATAAACGAGCATGTATGCAACTGAATTTTAAAGACCCGTGTGTGTGTGTGTGTGTGTGTGTGTGTGTGTGTGTGTGTGTGTGTGAAAGAGAAAGAAAGGGAAAACAGAGGAAGGAGAAGGGGTGTATTTAAATCTATTGATCCTTATATCTTTTAGATATGACTGGAGGTGGAGATACAGAAGTTTAGGACACAAGCATGAAGGAATACTAACCCTAGCTAAACCCTGGTGTAGTATTTTTAGGAAGTCTGATGTGTTCATGGTCTGTGAGTTTTGTTTTTTGTATTTTTTAAACTACAAGGAGTTTTTGGATTGTTTAACAACTTTAAATTCTTAAAAATTAGTTAACAAAGGTAATGTTTTCTTAAAAGCATGCAACATAATCTCCGACAGTTGCCCTATATCATTTGACTCTGCATCACTAACATAAAGGGCGAAAGGTATCTCGGTGTCAGTTCTCCTTTCTAAATTTTGACTCGTGACAGAAAAGTCAATATTGCATTGATTGCATGATGTTTAACCTTTTCAGTTTGGGAATAGATGATAATTTCAGGATGAATGTTTTCCTTATAGATGTAATATTGTCATTCTAGAACATTTGGGGAAATAATGAAAACTGTGGAGAGGAAAAGAAGCATAATGAATAATCCCATGTGTTTCTTTCTTCTTTTGGGCATGCATACAAATAATACACATATTTACAAATTGAGGATTATTTTTATATTAAGTTAAATTTCCTGTTTTCATTTAAAATCTACATTTTTCCCTCTGTCACTTCTGAAGGACTGGTTAGTGTCACTTTTTATGTGGCATGTAGGTTTCTCTTAACTTTTCAGATGATGTGTTGGCTCTTACCATTTTTTTAAAGAAGTTCAGCACGAAGCATAGGTTGAACCCTTCCAGTTGTCTCATCTCCTATCCTTTTAGCTTCAGACTAAGTTGAATAATTTTTTTGTCTTTAATATTTAATACAAGTGACTACACTGCTCTCCTTTTGTACTCTTACCCCTGATCAAATAAGGAATCATTATACATAAGTATTTCTGCCTTTTCAAAGTAAGGTATTTTAAACATGAGTTGTTGAGGTGGTACAGCCTTCCCAGAAAAATAATTGTGTCTTTTGATTACTTTTGTTTTTGGATTTTTTTTTAACATAAGCCTTCTACTACTGAGCTATATGCCCAGTGCTCTTTTGAATGTTTGTTGGCTCTCAGATAAAAGTATTTATTATAATACTTTCTGTTTGCTCTGTCTTTTGTTATTTCCTTTTGCTCATTCAGGAAACATTATGTATTGTGGCCCACTGTTTAAGACATAGCCCCAACAGTGATTCTTGGGTTTCAGGTAATTTTATGTTTTCATTCTGCAGTATGTTAGGTTTAATCTTTAGGTCTTTAACTCTTGGCATTGCCTGGCTATGTAACTACTACTCAGTGCCTAAAAACTTTTCTGTTTTATTTCAAAGATTAAAGTCAGTCTTATTTTCTAGAGGGGCACTTGTTGCTTTGGGTGTCAAAACATTTTTTGCAGTGGAGTCAGACATGCTTAGTCACCATTCTAAACAGCTTGTAACAGATCCTGTGCCTCTTAAGATGTTTTAGAATAGACATTTATGAACATTTAACTCATGCAAGACACGTTTTAGTCAAATAATAGTAAAGAAACCAGTAGATGATAATTTTATGCTATACTTGGCTATTGCTCTGAGCACTTACTCAGACTTTACATTATGTTGACTTACTTTATAGTTACTTACTCAGATTTTAGAATAACTCAGTGAGTCAGGCACTATTATCCCCATTTCACAGAGGATACAGATCAGATAGGTTGCTCAGGGATTCACAGTTAACTAGACATTTTTGGATCCTAGTCTTGTGATAGTGTTCTCTTCCATTTGGCATCTGCATTTCTTTTCTTTTTTGGCAGCACTGGAGTTTGAACTTGTTAGACAGGTGCTCTTACCATTTGAGCCACCTGCATTTCTAATACAAAGGACTAAAGGCATCTCCTTTAGTCCTTTCCCAAACTGGAAGGACATCTACAAGTGTGTGTAAAAGCTAGGTAGAAAGAAATGTATTACATTTAAAAATAGTATATGACCAGGTTAAATAAAATAAAATATAAGATATTAGGACAGACCACCAAATATTGAAGTTATATATAACTTCAAAATCTTTTTAGGATTCCTAAGGAAAAAAGTTACACTTGACTCTGAATATAAAATTTTAAACATAAGTTTTATCCATGAAATAAAAATATAACTTCATGATCTAGACTTTTAAATAATGATTTCTTCAAATTGAGTCTGCCTTAAAATTTTGTTTGTATGAGTAGGAAATTAAAAAAAATTATTGTCTAAGAACTCAATAATTTATAACAGTTGAAATTTTTTTAGGGAACATAAGAATTCTTTATCAAAAACATAATACAAAATTTCTTGTGATAAAATGAAAAGATGTCAAATTTAATTGAATTTTCTAATTTCAAGTGTTTTAAAATAATGACAAAGCTGTAATTGATAGAAACATGTATATTGTTTTAGTAGTCACCTTGTAGCTGGATTTTATACTACTGAAAGGGTATAAAATGGTGAAAAATACCAATATAGAGATTTATGGTCATTGTATGGAAACTTACCTACAAGGAGATTTTGGGGTCATCCACTCCAGACCTGCTCTTCCCTGTATCATGTGCCTTGCTCTTTGGGCACCTGGAACATAAAATCTTCCAATAGTTCCATGGGCCTAACTATGGGCCTGCCATGAATGGCAACAGTACGTTCTGCAGCTGTCTGATTAAATGATATCCAGGGTGTTTAGCACTTCCCTTGTCATAGCTGCAGAGCTGTGGACAAGCACCATAGGAGGAGGTTCCTTGCATCTGAAGGTGAGTAGTCCAGAGGCAGTGACTCTTCCAGGGTATTCCTGGTTGCCCAAAGGCCTGAAAGAAACTTTTATCTGAGTACACACTGGTTAAGGAAGCTCCACCTTATACCACAGAATGAAAATTTCATGAGCTTTGGAGAAATGTTTTAGAATAGACATTTAACATATGCACCCAAATACGGAATGTATGATTTTGATCATCTGTTCTAGAATGGGAAAGAAATTTGTGTAAGATATAAGTCATGTTAAAACTAGGTTCTATTGAAAAATCCCAGCAGTATAAAGAAGCAACATTTCTTTCTTGTTCAAGGTACATGTCTCTCACATGTACCTTGGTTAGAAAGGGGGCTTTGTTCATTGTAGTTTCAGACTTGTATCAGATAGAGCTGATGGAGACCCCATCTCAACATATGCTTTCATAATCACAGAAGCAGGGAAAAGAGAACATGGTGAGCCACTAACTTTTAAATTTTTTAAAGTTTATATTTCACTGGACAAAGGAAATCACATGGTCATGCCTGCATTCAACAGGAGATGGATATATAATTCTCCTTCAGGGAGGGGTAGCGGAGTGAATATTTGTGGCAGTAATGGAGCTACCACTTAAAATTTATAGTTCCAACAGTTAAAATTAAACCTTGTGGTAATTGTTGAGCAGCTGTATAGGATTATTGAAACTAAAGCGCTCAAAGCAACTACAACTTTATATAGGATTATTTTAACAAGACATGTTGAAGTTAAAGCAGAATTACTATTTTCTACAATATTTTTAGCCTGGAATTTAATTTTGTAATATTTTCTTCTTTGTGATAATTTATAAAAGCCCTTATTCTCATGCTTGCAAGAAAGATTTAAACCTAAAACTGTGTCATAATATGCCAGTGTGATGTCATCTCTGTATGTTGTGATATTTTATCTTGTTGTCACCTTTGCATAGCTCTCTCCCACACTGAATAGGAGATATGTGATATTATAATATAAGAGCAAATATATGTGTAACCAGTAGGATATTGTGGAAATGATTGCAGATAGTTCACATCTGAGTACTGTCTCAAGCCAGATATGATAAAACTATAAACAAAAGCAAAGGAATAAGTTGCACAAAAATCTGGGTAATTATCTCTGAATGGTGAAAGTTATTGAGAAGAGGCATAGGGGCTAGTTAACATTCTGTTAACCTTGGTGCTGGGTCCTTTGAATGTTCATATTATTTTTTTAAACTGAATACTTTATTACTCAGTTTTTGCACCTGTTTCAAAATAAAACCAAATTTCTGAGTTGTACAGTCTGTTAAGAAAATCTGTGCTGGGGATGTACCTCAATGGTAGAACATGTGCTTAGCATGCTCAAGGGCTCAGGCTTGATCTCCAGCACCACAAAAAGATTGGAAGAGCCCTCATGTTTATAGTACTTTGATAGTTTCTTCAGACTTCAGAGTAAGGTCCAGCAAATTGAGGTTTAGGTCCTGACTCTGCCACTAACTTATGGAGTGATTGTAGGCAAGTCAGTTGACCAATCTAAACTCCAGTTACCTTATCTATAAAATTAAGTGATTTAGGCTAGGAATTACTGGAGGACCTTTAAGGTCATTTCTAAGTCTAAAAGGTTCTTGACATGCTAACAGAACCCTAAATGATCCACACCCATGTATCTTGGAATAGTAGGGAGCACAGAGACTAGTGAACTAAAACCTACCGTGGAAGGTGATTTTGAAAAGTTTCTTTTGGTGCATTGATTTAAGCTCTTTATTTTGCTGTCAGTTGTTAGGGTACAGTCTCTCAAATCAAACTTAAGCATTTTGAATATAAGACTGTTCTTTTCTACTCCTTTAAAAGTTTTTCTTGGAAGTTGGGGGTAAACATGTAGTTGGACTAAGGGTCTGTAATGAAATGTTACATTCCTCTTTTCCACTGTAAACCATATTGATTTAGGATGCTTTCCATAAAAAAAATGTGACTTTTTTAAAAAGTCATATATGGGAAAAATAAACATTGGTGATAGTCTAGCAGTGATTGTGAAATATCAATGTATCACCTTTGTTTTGAACAATTTTATATTATTTATGTAAGTTAAAAAGTATGTTATTGTCAGTGGGATTGTGGGTATGAATCCAGATATTAATTACTATATCTGATGTCGGGAGAAATATAAGCCAGGCATGGTAGTATATGCCTTTAATCCTAGCTACTCAGGAGGCAGAGAGGAGGATCCCAGTCTGGAGCTGACTGGGCAAATGTTGGAAACCCTATCTGAAAAACAAACTAAAAGAAAAATGACTGGGCTGGGCCTCAAGTGGTAAGCATGAGGCCCTGAGTTCAATCCCCAGTACTGCCCCACCCTCCAAAAGTGTATTTTGTATTTCATATATGTGGTTATTCTTAAATAGAACAGTTTTTACTGAGTGTGCCTCCTTTTCTCCCTCCCTACAGGAGTCATTCTTAACAGAAATATTTTGAAAGAAAACTCTCTATCATGGCCTCAGCAGTCATTAGCTCTGTTCTCACAACTGCCTCTCGTTTTGCCCTATTACAAGTGGACAGTGGCAGTGGTTCTGATTCTGAGCCTGGAAAAGGCAAAAGTCGGAATAATGGAAAGTCTCAAACTCTGGGAAACAAATCAACTACAAATGAGAAAAAAAGAGAGAAAAGAAGAAAAAAGAAGGAACAGCAACAGAGTGAAGCAAATGAGGTAGTAGTTATAATTAGTGTTGTCTGCTTTCATCATAGACTCTGTATGCATGCATCATGAGGACAGGTACTATCTTGTTCACCCATATATTCATTGCACCTGTTCCATAGGTACTCAATAAATATTATTTGAATGAATGGATATAATGTGTACTTAAAGTCAAATGTAAGGAACATTTTTTAAAAAATGTCATCTTTTAGAGCTGGAGGTATAGCTCAAATGGTAGATTGCCTGCTTAGCAAGCATAGGGTCCTGAGTTCAAACTCACCAAAAAAAAAAAAGTATTCATTTTCTGACTTTTGTATTCATTCTTCAAAATTTAAAGCAGGCTGGCCATGGTGGCATTATGTCTGTAATTCCAGCACTCGGGAGGCTTGAGGCAGAAGGATCATGAGTTCCAACCATCCTGGGTTACATGTGACCTCCACCCCTCCACACCCCCAAAATGTTTAAAATGGGAAAGTCTTAAAAGAAAACAAGCTTAACATAAAGGTGCACACCTGTAGTCTCAGCTACTCAGGAGACGGAAGTAGGAAAGTTGCTTTTGAGCCTAGGAGTTCAAGGCCAGCCTGGGTGTCATAGTGAAACTCTTGTCTCAAAATTAACAAAATAAAAAAATGAATGAAAGCCACAAATAACTTTTATTTTAGTTGTATGAGTTAGAATAATGAGCATTTAGAACTTTAAAAAATAACACTTTTTTTAAATTCCAAAAAATCATTAGTAAGGATTGCTAAATTGAATTTAATATATTTTGTGTTTTGTAGCTCAGGAATCTTGCTTTTAAGAAACTTCCCCAGAAATCCTCTCATGCCATTTGTAATGTTCAGCATGAGCTTTCATTGCCAAACCCAGCACAGAAGAATTCACGTGAAGAAAATTGGCAAGAGTGGAGACAAAGAGATGAACAGGTATTGCTAAGTAAATAAAATTATTTTGCTTTCTCAGTCAACTTACAGATTTTTAAGATGCCAGCACATCTGAATCCATGTCACCACTCTTCTAAGGAGCAATTTGTACTGGATTAATTCACATATGTTGATACTTTAAGGGCAGAGATCAGAAGGATCTCAATTCCAGCTAGCCTGGGCAAAAAGTTAGCAAAACCCATGTCAACCAATAAGCTAGGTGTGGTGGCATTCACCTTCTTTCACCTGTCCTCTTGACTACATGAGAAGCATAAATAGTTGGTTGGTGACCCAGGCCCCTCCCTGTCCCCCCTACCCCCTCAATACCCAGCAGAAACTATTTTGCCCTTATTTCTAATTTTGTTGTAGAGAGAGTATAAGCCATAATAGGAAGGAACAAGGGTTTTTGCTGGTTGAGATAAGGATAGCTATACAGGGAGTTGACTCACATTAATTTCCTGTGCGTGTGTGTTACCTTCTAGGTTAATTCTTTTTGATCTAACCTTTTCTCTAGTTCCTGGTCCCTTTTTCCTATTGGCTTCAGTTTTTAAGGTATCTGCTTTAGTTTCTCTGCGTTAAGGGCAAAAAATGCTAGCTACTTTTTGAGGTGTCTTACCTATCCTCACCCCTCCCTTGGGTGCTCTCGCTTTTATCATGAGCTCAAAGTCCAATCATGTTGTTGTGTTTGCCCTTGATCTGATGTCCACATATGAGGGAGAACATACGATTTTTGGTCTTTTGGGCCAGGCTAACCTCACTCAGAATGATATTCTCCAATTCCATCCATTTACCAGTGAATGATAACATTTCGTTCTTTTTCATGGCTGCATAAAATTCCATTGTGTGTAGATACCACATTTTCGTAATCCATTCGTTGGTGGTGGGGCATCTTGGCTGTTTCCATAACTTGGCTATTCTGAATAGTGTCGAATAAACATGGGTGTGCAGGTGCCTCTGGAGTAACCTGTGTCACAGTCTTTTGGGTATATCCCCAAGAATGGTATTTCTTGATCAAATGGTAGATCAATGTCTAGCTTTTTAAGTAGCCTCCAAATTTTTTTCCAGAGTGGTTGTACTAGTTTACATTCCCACCAACAGTGTAAGAGGGTTCCTTTTTCCCCACATCCTCGCCAACACCTGTTGTTGGTGGTGTTGCTAATGATGGCTATTCTAACGGGTGAGGTGGAATCTTAGTGTGGTTTTAATTTGCATTTCCTTTATTGCTAGAGATGGTGAGCATTTTTTCATGTGTTTTTTGGCCATTTGAATTTCTTCTTTTGAGAAAGTTCTGTTTAGTTCACTTGCCCATTTCTTTATTGGTTCATTAGTTTTGGGAGAATTTAGTTTTTTAACTTCCATATATATTCTGGTTATCAGTCTTTGTCTGGTGTATAGTTGGCAAATATTTTCTCCCACTCTGTGGGTGTTCTCTTCAGTTTAGAGACCATTTCTTTTGATGAACAGAAGCTTTTTAGCTTTTTGAAGTCCCATTTATCTATGCTATCTCTTAGTTGCTGTGCTGCCGGGGTTTCATTGAGAAAGTTCTTACCTATACCTACTAATTCCAGAGTATTTCCTACTCTTTCCTGTATCAACTTTAGAGTTTGTGGTCTGATATTAAGATCCTTGATCCATTTTGAGTTAATCTTGGTTAGGGTGATATACGTTGATCTAATTTCAGTTTTTTGCAGACTGCTAACCAGTTTTCCCAGCAGTTTTTGTTGAAGAGGCTGCTATTACTCCATCGTATATTTTTAGCTCCCTTGTCAAAGACAAGTTGGTTATAGTTGTGCGGCTTCATATCTGGGTGCTCTATTCTGTTCCACTGGTCTTCATGTCTGTTTTTGTGCCAGTACCATGCTGTTTTTATTGTTATTACTTTGTAATATAGTTTGAAGTCAGGTATTGTGATACTTCCTGCATTGTTCTTTTGACTGAGTATTGCCTTGGCTATTCGTGGCCTCTTGTGTTTCCATATAAATTTCACAGATTTTTCGATCTCTTTAATGAATGTCATTGGAATTTTGATGGGAATTGCATTAAACATGTAGATTACTTTGGGGAGTATCGACATTTTTACTATGTTGATTCTACCAATCCATGAGCATGGGAGATCTCTCCACTTTCTGTAGTCTTCCTCAATCTCTTTCTTCAGAAGTTTGTAGTTTTCCTTGTAGATCTTTCACATCTTTTGTTAGGTTTACACCTAGGTATTTGATTTTTTTTGAGGCTATTGTAAATGGAATTGTTTTCATACATTCTTTTTCAGTTTGCTCATTGTTAGTGTATAGAAATGCTAATGATTTTTCTATGTTGATTTTATTTCCTGCTACCTTGCTGTAGCTACTGATGATGTCTAGAAGCTTCTGAGTAGTTTTTTTGGGTCTTTAAGGTATAGGATCATGTCGTCTGCAAATAGGGATATTTTGACAGTTTCTTTACCTATTTGTATTCCTTTTCTTCCTTCTTCTTGCCTAATTGCTCTGGCTAGGAATTCTAGTACTATGATAAATAGGAGTGGAGATAGTGGGCATCTTTGTCTGGTTCCTGATTTTAGAGGGAATGGTTTCAGTTTTTTTCCGTTAAGTATAATGCTGGCTGTAGGTTTGTCATATATAGCTTTTATAATGTTGAGGAACTTTCCTTCTATTCCTAGTTTTCTAGAGCTTTTATCATGAAATGGTGTTAGATCTTATCAAAGGCTTTTTCTGCATCTGTTGAGATGATCAAGTGGTTTTTGTCTTTGCTTCTGTTAATGTGGTTTATTACGTTTATTGATTTTCGTATGTTAAACCACCCCTGCGTCCCTGGTATGAAGCCTACTTGGTCGTGGTGAATAATCTTTTTGATGTGTTGTTGAATCTGGTTTGCCATTATTTTGTTGAGGATTTTTGCATCAATGTTCATTAAGGAGATTGGCCTATAGTTCTCCTTTTTGGAGGTGTCTTTGCCTGGTTTTGGGATAAGTGTAATACTGGCTTCATAAAATGTGTTTGGCAGTTTTCCTTCCCTTTCTATTTCATGGAGGATTTTAAGGAGGGTTCATATCAGTACTTCTTTAAAGGTCTGATAGAATTCAGCAGAGAATCCATCTGGTCCTGGACTTTTCTTTTAGGGGAGACTCTTGATTGCTGCTTCAATTTCATTTTGTGTTATAGATCTATTCAGGTGATTAATTTCCTCTTGTTTCAGTTTTGGATGATAATATGTATCTAGAAATCTGTCCATTTCTTTAAGATTTTCAAATTTATTTGAATATAGGTTCTCAAAGTAGTCTCTGATGATTTCCTGGACTTCCATGGTGTTTGTTGTTATCTCCCCTTTTGCATTCCTGATTCTATTAATTTGGGTTTTTTCTCTCCTCATTTTAGTCAGGTTTGCCAGGGGTCTATCGATCTTGTTTATTTGTTCAAAGAACCAACTTTTTGTTTCAATAATTCTTTGTATGGATTTTTGGTTTCTATTTCGTTGATTTCAGCTCTTATTTTTATTATTTCTCTCCTTCTATTTGTTGTGGGATTTGCTTGTTCTTGTTTTTCTAGGAGTTTGAGATGTATTATTAGTTTATTGATTTGGATCTTTCAGTCTTTTTAATATATGCACTCATGGCTGTAAACTTTCCTCTCAGGACTGCCTTAGCTGTGTCCCATAGGTTCCGGTAGGTTGTGTTTTCATTTTTATTGACTTCCAGGAACTTTTTAATTTCCTCTTTTATTTCATCGATGATCCATTCTTCATTAAGTAATGAGTTATTTAGTTTCCAGCTGTTTGCATGTTTTTTGTCTTTACTTTTGTTGTTGAGTTCTACTTTTACTGCATTGTGATCAGATAGTATGTACGGTATAATTTCTATTTTCTTGTATTTGCTGAGGCTTGCTTTGTGCCCTAGCATGTGATCAATTTTGGAGAAGGTTCCATGGGCTTTTGAGAAGAATGTATATTGTGTAGAGGTTGGATGAAATGTTCTGTAGACATCAACTAGGTCCATTTGATCTATTGCATATTTTAGATCTTGGATTTCTTTATTGATTTTTTGTTTGGATGACCTATCTATTGATGATAATGGGGTGTTAAAGTCTCCCACAACCACTGTGTTGGAGTTAATATATGCTTTTAGGTCTTTCAGGGTATGTTTGATGAAATTGGGTGCGTTGACATTGGGTGCATACAGGTTGATAATTATTATTTCCTTTTGGTCTATTTCCCCTTTTATTAGTATGGAATGTCCTTCTTTATCTCGTTTGATCAATGTAGGTTTGAAGTCTACTTTGTCAGAGGTAAGTATTGCTACTCCTGCCTGTTTTCTGGGGCCATTGGCTTGGTAAATCTTCTTCTAGCCTTTCATCCTTAGCCTATGCTTATTTCTGTCGGTGAGATGGGTCTCCTGTAAACAACAAATTGTTGGATCTTCCTTTTTAATCCATTTTGTCAAGTGGTGCCTTTTGATGGGTGAATTAAGTCTGTTAACATTAAGCGTTAGTACTGATAGGTATGTGGTGATTCCTGTCATTTAGTTGTCTTAGTTGTTTGAAGGTTTGATTGTGTGTACCTAAGTTGAGGTTACACTCTACTGTCTTGCTTTTTCTTTTCCTGTGGTTTGGTGCTGCCTGTCTTTTCATGGTTAAGTTGGGTTTCACTTTCTGTGTACAGAATCCGTTGTAGAATCTTTTGTAGTGATGTCTTTGTGGTCACATATTATTTTAGTTTCTGCTTATCATGGAAGACTTTTGTTGCTCCATCTATTTTGAATGATAGTTTTGCTGGGTAGAGTATCCTGGGGTTGAAGTTATTTTCTTTCAGTGCCCGGAAGATCTCACCCCACGCTCTTCTTGCTTTTAATGTTTCTGTTGAGAAATCTGCTGTGATTTTGATGGGTTTACCTTTGTATGTTACTTGTTTTTTCTCTCTTTCAGCCTTCAATGTTCTTTCCTTAGTTTCTGAACTTGTTGTTTTAATGATGATATATTGTGGGGTAGTTCTATTTTGTTCTGGTGTGTTTGGTGTCCTGGAGGCCTCTTGCATCTGTATGGGAATGTCTTTCTCTAGATTTGGGAAATTTTCCGTTATTATTTTGTTGAATATATTACGCATTCCCTTCGCTTGCACCTCTCCTTCTTTGATGCCCATGATTCTCAAGTTTGGTCTTTTGATGGAGTCGGTGAGTTCTTGCATTTTCTTTTCACAGGTCTTGAGTTGTTTATTAATATTTCTTTGGTTTTTCCTTTAATTGCCATTTCATCTTCAAGTTCTGAGATTCTGTCTTCTGTTTGTTCTATTCTGCTGGATTGGCCTTCCGTTTTGTTTTGCAGTTCTGTTTTGTTCTTTTTTCTGAGGTTTTCCATATCCTGGCTGGTTTCCTCTTTAATGTTGTCTGTTTTTGTCCTGAGTTCATTTATCTGTTTATTCATCATGTTCTCTCTTTCACTTTGGTGTTTATACAGTGCTTCTATGGTTTCCTTTATTTATTCTTTTGCTTTTTCAAATTCTCTATTTTCGTTGTCTTGGAATTTCTTGAGTGTCTCCTGTACATTTTGGTTGACCCTATCCAGTATCATCTCTATAAAATTCTCATTGAGTACCTGTAGTATGTCTTCTTTTAAATTATTCTTGTGGGCTTCATTGGGTCCTTTGGCATAGTTTATCTTCATTTTGTTAGAGTCTGGATCTGAGTTTCTGTTCTCTTCATTCCCCTCTGGTTCCTGTACTAATTTTTTGCTGTGGGGAAACTGGTTTCCCTGTTTTTTCTGTCTTCCCGTCATTGTCTTTGGTGTTGTTACTGTCCCTGTACTGTGTGCAATTAAGTATTTTCTATCTTGTTATAATAACAATGGTAATATTTAGAATGGAAGGGTGAGCTGAGATGGAAAGCAAGAAGTTAAAGAAATGGGAAAAACAAATACACAGACTGGGGGGAGAAAACAGAACAAGGTGTCAGACAAGAAGGTTTCAAAGGTATAAACAGGGAGCTTTAGTGTACTAATCGACAATAAGCTGAACAGACATTAGAGAGACAGAGAGAGAATTGAAAATCAAAAATAAAAAAAATAAAGGTAAGAATAAAAATAAGAAATAAGTAAATGAAAGAAAAATCTATTTATAAAAATGTATTAAAATAAAATGAAAAAATAGAAAATTTAAAAAAACCATAAAAACCTCCAAGTTCAAATGCAGTGAAGTCTCAGTCTCCAATCTGGAGATGGTGTCTCAGATGTTGTTCTGTAGTTGTCTCATCAAAGGGGACGCATAAAGAAGAATAAAACTACACACACACACACGCACAAAGAAAACCCCACCAAGTGTCCCAAGTTCAAATGCAATACAGTTTCAGTAAGTTTTTCAGCTTGCAGGTGTAATTCGGTTGTTCTCTCATCAAAGGTCGGGCGACAAAGAAAAAAAAAAAGAGTCTGGAGACAGTTCTGAGAATGGTTTCTGTACCTGTGGCTTGCCTGCCTGCTGCTGTCAGCCTGCTGTTGCTGGAGGCGTTATTTATGCAGATCTCTGGGGTGAGCTTAGCACTCACTGGCCTCCCCCCTGCAGGCTTTGTTTGCTCAGATTTCTCCTGTGCATGAGCCTCTGCTACAAGTTTTCCCCTTTCCAAGCACTGGGAAAGGTGACACTGCACCCGCGTTCTCAGGCCTGCGGGGCCCTCCTGGTTTCTCCGTTTAACGTGAAGTGGAGATTCTCTGTGCCGTCTGGAGGTGTGGAGGGGTCAAAGTTATGCCTCTTCTCAGTGTTTATGCCTGCAACGTGTGTCTCCAGCTTCTCTCCAAGATTTCACTATAGGAGGCTCGCTTTCTGCTTCCTCCCTCTAGCCGCCATCTTGGAATCTCTCTCACTAGGACATTTTGTAAAAGTCAAAGGGATAGTCATGTTATATAACAAGATGAGATAAGATAATGAAAAAGTAGCCAAGAAACAGGAACTAGAAGAAAATTTTAAGATGTGGGAAATAAATAATAGAAGATTCAAAATTCATTAGACAGGCTGGAAATGTGTCTCAAACAGTAGAGCACCTGCCTAGCAAGCAAAAAGCAATTCAAATTCCCAGTACCACCAAAAAAAAAATTCATTAGCACCAAAGAACAGAGTACATCCTGAAGAAGGTTGAGTCAGTGTGAAAGAAAATTTGACATAAATTTTGCCAATAAAATTGACATGATAGATTAGAACACTGTAATGAAACCAGAAGGACATTTAATGTTCCTAAAACAAATAGAACAGAGGCAGGAAGGTATAAAGGATGAGACTGATAAAATTTTCCCTAAGCTTAAGACTTAAATCTACTCATACAAGAACTAAAGCCAACTTTAAGTCCTTAAAATAGTTTTGAATATTGGGCTGGGCATAGTAGCTCATGCCTATGATCCAAGCACATAGGAGATGGAACAAGGAGGATTGCTATCTCAGGAATGTGAACTACATAGTGAGACTGTCTCAAAAATAATTTTTTATTTTAAGAGTGTGAAAAAAATACACTCTTAGACAGGGACAAGAACTTATACAACCATTGTCCTCTCTGCAAGTTTTTCTGAGATGTACCTCCTGCCAGTTATTTAAATCTTAATGAGTATCAGCAATAAGCATTGAAGCTAGTTCAATAAAAAAATTAACTGAAAGCAGGCATGGTAGTACATACCTGTAATTCCAGCTGTCAGCATGTGGAAACAGAAGCATTGCCAATTTGAGGCTAGTCTGTGTTACATAGTAAGACTCATTCTCAAGACAAAAACAAAGAGTTAACTGTAGTGGGTATAAACAGTAGAGAACATAACCTATTTGAAGAATTTGTCCAAAATGAAGGCTCTTATAAATATAAAAGTAGCAAATAGATAGAGGAATCAAAAATTTAAAATTTTGATAAAATGTATAGTTCCAAGGATGATTTTTTTAAATTTACAGAGAACTACTTATAGGACTTGTCATTTTTGAGATTTTAGTCACTTGAAGGCAAAAAATAGATATAGTTCATATAACAAAAATCAGAAAGAAAAGGAAATTGCAGGGAAGCCTGTACAATTGGGTATAGAAAAGCATAATAGACAAATACTTCGTTCTATCAATAAAAGTAGTTGGACTTACACATTAAAAGATCAGTTGGGACAAAGTCTCAACCACAGTTTGATCTTAATTCTAATCTTTTCCTTAACATTAGAAATTGTGATATTGAGCAGGTATGGTGGATTTACATCTATAAATCCTAGCTGCTTGGGATATGGAGATAGGTTGATTGTGGTTTGAGGCCAGCTCAGGCAAAAAAATTATGGAGACCCTATCTGAAACAAAGGACTTGAGGGTGTGGCTTGTCTAACAAGCCTGAAGCTGAGTTCATTCCTCAGTACCACAGAAGGGAGAGAGGGAGGGAAAGAGGGAAATTGTAATATATTGACACTGAAAACATAGGTTCTTGCTATTCAAGATATTTTATCTTTTGTTGAGATATGCTGCCAAAGCTACAGAAGTTGTAAAGAAGATCTTTACTGCATTATTGGTGTCTTTAAAGAAATACTTTTGTCTCATTTTTCATTTCATGAATTTGTATCTATCCCTGCATGCTTTATTGTGGAAAGTAGTCTCATTCCCTACCCAATTCTTTTTATTGATGTTTACATCAAAAGAGGCATATATTTCACATTTAAAATGAATTTTGTGTGATATATGAAATGAATGTGAATTATATCTTAGCAAAAACTTTTTAAAATGATGTATAGTTTTGATTTTCACTATTTTAATATTAAATCAAGATCAAGAGACACTGTTCACCAACAGCTGTTTACTGTGAGTAATTATCTGGGTTTATGTTGTTCAGCTATAACCTTTTTTGTTCAGAATGTATTAATATTGATTCCAGCATACTTTTTAGAAAGAGGCTAAGCATAGCTCAAAAATAATTAAATGAATAGAAAAATATTTTCTCAAAATAATAAATAGATCAGCTTATTGTATATTTCTTATTTTTTGATTAAAATTCTATACATCACTGATTTTGTCCAACTTTTTTTTTTGTGGTAGTGGTACTAGGGTTTGAACTCAGGAACTCATGCTTGTTAGACAGGCATGCCCCCATCCCAGATTTTGTCCAACTCTTAAGTGAAGTGTCTGCTAGCATGTTCACTATAGTAATTTCTCTCAGATGGGATCCTCCAATTCATTTGATAAAGGTGTTTGCCCAATAACTTATTAACTTTGTGGCTGGTATGACTTGGCAACAGTTTGACTTGCACCTGTTTACCCTATGTGGGCTGTAAATTCAGATCAATACTTCAGAATTCATTGCTTTTCTGCTGGAATTACTTGGTACTTGTTCTCATAATTACTTGATTATTGTTCTAGAAAGACTTCCACAGATCCCTGGGTATTGTTCGAAAATAAAACAAAAACTAAGATATCTCCAGGCCACTTGTCTGATCAGATTTTATGACAAGTGGCTAGGAGCAAATAGATTGATGACT
Organism: Castor canadensis; assembly: GCF_047511655.1. NCBI lineage: Eukaryota > Metazoa > Chordata > Mammalia > Rodentia > Castoridae > Castor > Castor canadensis. Next base: position 92,150,321 of record NC_133398.1, read on the forward strand.
CTATAAATGAACATTTGAAATATTTATTACTTATTTTCCTATTTCTAATTTTCCTTTTCAGCTACTTATGTGATACCACTCTTGCACTAACGATTTATATTTTATATTTACTATATTAGGGTCCTATTTATTAAAAATTATGATTTTATAAGTTGCATTATTTCTGATTCTTTTTCATTACTATTTTTAATTCTTTGGCAAATCACTGAATCATTTTTATTACTTGGAGATAAAAACAAAACAAAAATGTAGCCAAGAGAAAAGAACACTTAAAAGACTAAAAGTACTTTAAGATGAACTATGTGTGATTATTATTAGAATAGCTATATGTGGTTTTTGTAGACTATTAACAGCCTTTAAAATCATAATGTGAAATAAGACTATTAGACGATTTCATGGAAAACAATTCCTTTCCAGGTTATGAAAAGATATGTGGCTACACTTTAAAAAAAATCACTGAGTTAGAGGACTACAATGCATTATTGCTATTTTGGCTAATTGGTTGGCTACAAGTATCAGATGTCTTTAGGATGATTTTTCTATCACTTACATATGTAATTTTTAAATGACATATTATTTTGTACATATTTAAGGAATACAGTGTGCTTTTTTTGTGGTACTGGGATTTGAACTTGGGTCCTCATGCATGCTAGGTAGGTGCTTTGCCTCTTGAGCCACTCTGCCAGCCCAGATATTTCAATACTTGTACACAATGTGTAATGATTAGATCAGGATAATTGGCATAACACCTCAAACAATTTTCATTTCTTTGTGTTGGGAACATTTAAACACATTATTTCTTTTTTTTTTTTTTTTTTGTGCTAGGGTTTGAACGCAGCACCTCACAATTGCTGGGCAGGTACTCTACTACTTGAGGTTCTCTGCAAGCCCTGGAACTTTTAAAATTTATAACAACTATGTTCCCATGGTACCTCAGAGTTAAATGAACTCATCTTTTGAGAATTTGGTTCATATTTAAATGGACAAAACTGTTAAAGTTCTTAGGCATACAAATTGATTTTTCTACAACTAGTTCCACAATATTTACTATCCTTCATGGTTTTCACTGGTTTTTCATACTCTGACAGAGTATAGATTTGCTTAAATAGAAAAAAAATGTTTTACAATTACATGGGGAGTAGGAAGCAGTGAAGGAAGCTAAGAGAAGGGGCTTGCTGAAGTACTCCATCTTGAGCACATGTCAGTATTTCCTTCAAGTCTGTCTTTTTCTTCCTTTCCTCCTCTCACAAATAAAAAAAAATGACAAGGAACTTTCAGTTTACAAACATAAATACTGACTCATGATGGCTCAACTTAATGATTTTTTTTGACTTCACAATAGGGCCAAAGTGCTCAGCAGTAAGTAAAACCTGTACTTTGAATTTCGAATTTTGATCTTCTACTAGGCTAGCGATATGTGATATGTTAGTCTCTGGCAATGTTGAGCAGTCTCATTCCCAGGTCAGCCAGGCAAACGAGAGTAAACAACTGATACTCTGCACTATTGTTGATATTATGTTTGGTTTTATGTTTTAAAATACCTTCAAAATGCCCATCTGTGTCTTCTGTACCCATACAACCATTCTGTTTTTCATTTCATTTTTAGTTCAGTATCCAGTATGTGTCAGATGATTGTGTCTAACTTTTGGCTGATGTAAGTGTTCTGGGCATGTTTAATGTTGACTTGGCTAAGCTGTTATGTTCAGTAGGTCAATAGATGAGGTATATTAAATGCATTTTCATCTTGTGATATTTTCAACTTAGGATTTTTTTTGTGATGTAACTGCATGTTAAATCAAGGAACATTTGTATAAAATACTTTTAGAAAGTCAAAGTTTTATTTGCATTTTATTGCATGGGGCCTATTGTAGGCCTTGTTCCCCCGCTCCCACATCTCTTTCAGTTCTATGTATGTATGTAGTGATTAGACTAACAAGTATATTTATAGCAGTATAGAATTAAGGTGTATTTAGAGAATTTGGAATCATGCTTTTCTTTTTCTTTTTTTTTTCATTTTTCTTTTATTATTCATATGTGCATACAGGCTTGGTTCATTTCTCCCCCCTGCCCCCACCCCCTCCCTTACCACCCACTCCACCCCCTCCCTCTCCCCACCCTCAATACCCAGCAGAAACTATTTTGCCCTTATTTCTAATTTTGTTGTAGAGAGAGTATAAGCAATAATAGGAAGGAACAAGGGTTTTTGCTGGTTGAGATAAGGATAGCTATACAGGGCATTGACTCACATTGATTTCCTGTGCGTGGGTGTTACCTTCTAGGTTAATTCTTTTTGATCTAACCTTTTCTCTAGTACCTGTTCCCCTTTTCCTATTGGCCTCAGTTGCTTTAAGGTATCTGCTTTAGTTTCTCTGCGTTAAGGGCAACAAATGCTAGCTAGTTTTTTAGGCGTCTTACCTATCCTCACCCCTCCCTTGTGTGCTCTCACTTTTATCATGTGCTCATAGTCCAATCCCCTTGTTGTGTTTGCCCTTGATCTAATGTCCACATATGAGGGAGAACATACGATTTTTGGTCTTTTGGGCCAGGCTAACCTCACTCAGAATGATGTTCTCCAATTCCATCCATTTACCAGCGAATGATAACATTTCGTTCTTCTTCATGGCTGCATAAAATTCCATTGTGTATAGATACCACATTTTCTTAATCCATTCGTCAGTGCTGGGGCATCTTGGCTGTTTCCATAACTTGGCTGTTGTGAATAGTGCCGCAATAAACATGGGTGTGCAGGTGCCTCTGGAGTAACCTGTGTCACAGTCTTTTGGGTATATCTCCAAGAGTGGTATTGCTGGATCAAATGGTAGATCAATGTTTAGCTTTTTAAGTAGCCTCCAAATTTTTTTCCAGAGTGGTTGTACTAGTTTACATTCCCACCAGCAGTGTAAGAGGGTTCCTTTTTCCCCGCATCCTCACCAACACCTGTTGGTGGTGGTGTTGCTGATGATGGCTATTCTAACAGGGGTGAGGTGGAATCTTAGTGTGGTTTTAATTTGCATTTCCTTATACTTTGCTCATGTGGCTTTTTCCTTCTGCAAACTCTTCTATCCAAAGGGCAAAATAGTTTCTGCTGGGTATTGAGGGGGGGGAGCGGGAGGGGGTGGAGTGGGTGGTAAGGGAGGGGGTGGGGGCAGTGGGGAGAAATGAACCAAGCCTTGTATGCACATATGAATAATAAAAGAAAAATGAAAAAAAAAAACTCTTCTATCCATCTTCCTACTATCAAAATTATGTGTCCCCTTAAGTATCAAGTTCATTTCTGTATGTTTCTCTAATTGTATTTGTTGTTGATCTTTTTTTCTTAACTTTGGTAGCATTTATAACGTATTATTGTTTTTCTCGTAGTTTATATGCATTAGTCTTATGTTTCTATCTGGAGTAAGAATACTTTGAGGAACAAAGCCAAATTTATGCTGTGGTTTTTTGTCTTTTTCCTTCTGCTGGGGATTGAACCCAAGGCCTCACACATGCTATACTTTTCTTTAGCACCCCACAGGTAGGGCAAAGCACATAGAAGATTCTCAATAAATTCCTCTGACTGATCATACAGTGACATTTTTGGAAGATTTTTCCCGCTTCTGAATTTGAAAATGTAAATCATTTTTAGCCAGGTACAGTGGCTCAATGTGTAATCCTAGCTACTCAGAATGTGGAGATTAGGAGGATTGTGGTTTGAAGCCAGCCTGGGCAAAAAGTTCCCAAGACCCCATTCTATTATTTTGTGGAACTGGGGTTTGAATTCAGGGCTTTGTGCTTGTGAAGCATGTGCTCTACTGCTTGAGCCACACCACCAGTCCACTTTGTTTTGGTTATTTTGTAGATGGGTCTTGGGAACTATTTGCCCAGGCTGGTTCAAACTACAGTCTTTGATATCTCAGCCTTCCAAGTAGCTAGGATTACAGGCATGAGCCACCAGTGCCCTGTACAAGATTCTGTCTCAAACAATAAAAAATCTGGGCGCCTATCATCCCATCTGTGCAGGAAGCAGAAATGGGAGGATTGCAGTTCAGGTCAGTATGAGCACAAATGTAAGACCCTGTTCAAAAAAATTCCTTAAAGCAAAAATGGCTGAGGGTGTGGTTCAAGTAGTAGAGTGCCTGCCTGGCAAGTTGAAGGCCCTGACTTCAAATCCCAGTACTGCCAAAAACTTTTAAAATAATTTTTGTTTACCTGTATACTAGTTTGTATTAATTATTAAATAGCAAATTTGGCTGGCCTCAGTGGTGCACACCTGTAATTCCAGCTACTTGGGAGGTGGAAGCAGGAGTATCACAAGTTCAAGGCCACTATAAAATAAATGTAAATCTAAACTTAGAACCAAATGCTCTTGAGAGCTGCATTTTTTAAAACTTTAAACATTCAGTTTCATTCAATTTTTATTATTCTACTAGAATGTTCTATCTTAACATTTAAATTCTATGAATTAATGTGAAAAATAATAATGGTATCTTGCAATATTCCCAACTTTTAATCTGTTTTCCTGCCCACTAGATTATTGGAATATCAGTCAGTATATATGACATACTAGAAATAACAGTGAATTTCCTTTCTGTAATTAAATGTCAGCAATATGGATTAAAATTTTATTAGCAACATAAACCCGCTTTGTTCAGATAAACTTAGTTTTCTTACTTTGTTAGGATTATCACTATATTTTAATTATGGTAAAACATTTTGTATTCAGTTTGCTTTAAGTTTAGGTACAGAAATTGATGTAAAACTTCCTTCTTTATGTAACAGTATCATGAATCTAATTCCTTTTTTTTTAAACTGTCATGTTTTCCCATTTATATAATAATTTAAATATAAAAATGTTATTTTTCCTGCTCATTACTAATTTGGATTGAATTAAATCTTCAGTTCTTTCAAGTTACTCTAAAAAATGTATAGTTTACTGTGGGCTTACTCAGATTTTTCTATGTATCTTTTTATCCCATTTTTATTCTAGTTTTATTTTTCTGTGTTAGATTAATGCTTTTATCTGTAAACCTAATCTTTTTTGTTAACTTTTTGTCTCAGCATAGGTAGTTAGGAAGGAAAAGTGGTATTCAGTAGTAACATTTTCCTAGTTTTCAAGTTATCCTTTGTGAAATAGATCATCCCTTTTGGTGTTACTTTCTATTTTACTTTGCATTTTTTAATCATAAAACAACAGAAACATTTCTTAATGTAATTTATTGGAAGGTGATTAATCTAAATTTGAATTAAAACTTAAGCAATTAGGCCTTAGGAAAGGTAGAAACTAAGAAATTCTAGGACACTCAGAAGCATGAGTTAGTGGCTGTCATCAGATGATTAAACCTTACTTTCATCTGGGTATGGTGACACACACCTGTAATCTTAGCACTTGGGAGGCTGAGGCAGGAGGATTACAAGTTTGAGACCAGCCTGTGCTATATAGCAAGACCCTGTCACAAAAATAAGAATAAAATGAAACCAAAGAAAACCCACCTGACTTGCTTTATCTTTGCTCCCAGAACTTAATTCCTTGGGAGAGCACCTATTGGTATGATGGTAGCTTGGATGTTTGTGTGAGTATTATGTTAGTCACTCGGCTGTCCTGTTGAGGCAAAGGATATCAGAATAGAGTGTAGCAACTCTAAGGAAGAGTTGGGAAGACAAAAGTAAGAGATGTCCCACATAAACACATACATGTACTCAAATCGTACTCCTATCATGTTACAATTTCTTTACATACAGGACAGGTATTCTCATATCCCCAGTAGTGAACAACCTAAATCCCCATCTAACTACTGCAGTTAGGCAGAGTAATTCTTACAAAGAGTAGATTGGAGAGTGGTAAAAACTAGACTTTTAAGAAGTTAAGATGAGACTGAGTGATAAGGAAGATGAACCAGCAGATAGGAATGTAGGGAATGATTTTATTAGATGACTTAGATGTAAGGCAACTAGAGCATGGTATGGTGGTGCAAACCTGTAATCCCAGTTACTTAGGAGGTGAAGATTGGGAGGATCATGATTTGAGGCCATCCCAGGCAAAAACTAGTGAGATCCCATCTCAACAAAAAAGCCAGGTGTGGTGGTGCACTCTCGTGATCCCAGCTACACAGGAGATGTAAGTAAGAGGCTCAAGGTACGAGACCAGCCTGGGCAAAAACATGAGACCCTATCTAACACCTAGCAAGTGTGAGGCCCCTAGTTCAAATCCCAGTACTGTCAAAAGAAAATTTAAGTAAATAAATACATTAAAAATGTAGGCAATCATATAGTTTTATCATTTTGAAGTAAAAGGATGTATTATAAATAATTATTCTGTAATATCTGGCATTATATAAGGACATTTTTGGTTGCCTTATTTAAATATTCTGTACCTGTGGATTTTTCTGTATTTAGGACATGGTATATTATGTTCAGTAATGCTTATTGACTCTTTTTCAGTATTATACTTTTCAGTAATAATCATTGTTAAAATTTTGCCGTCCTAAACTGGAGAGTATCATTGGCATCTGTTACAACACTGATGTGCTTGTAAGATTTTTATTAAAGTAAAAATAAGATTGTGTTTTATACAACAGATTAATAACAATGAAGGGGAAAATAGAAATCTCAAAAGTGGAAGTTTGTGCTTTGCTATCATCTATAAAATCCAGGGTTCCCTAGTCTAACATGGCTAAATAACTGGAGAACTGATGCTTTTTTTTTTTTAACACATTTGTTTTCTTTTCCTGTATATATTATCATGGCATGCTTGTTTTGCTACTGTGATGTAATACTGTTTATTTTGAAACTTCTTTTTTTAGCTGACGTCTGAAATGTTTGAAGCAGATCTTGAGAAGGCATTGTTGCTAAGTAAATTAGAATATGAAGAGCACAAAATGGTATGTATTTATGTGTCTGTTGATTCACATATTTTAAAAGTTTTAAGTGGTCAAAGGTTAGGATTAACCTTTCTGGATTTCATGTAAAAGTTCTCCTTTAGGACTGAGAAAGTAGCCCAGTGGTAGACTACTTGGCTTTCATGCACCAGGCCTTGAGTTTGATCCCTAGCATTACCAAAAAAAAAAAAAAAAAAAGGTGCTAAAAATTCATCATTGTAAAAGAATATTATCAAGAACTTTTCACAATAGGATTCCTCCTCAGGTTTTGAGAGAACAAAAGCATGTGGACCATTATAGTTAATAGTTAATAGGAAGCCATTTTTAATAATTTTGGCCTTATAAACTTAGGATCTATCACTGAGCTTTGATATTAGGCTGTGTGTTAAAATGACTAAGAACCATCTACGTTAAAAAGTAGTGTTAGCTTCTAGTATCTATATTTAAATTGAGAATTGGTAAGCCTTTTATGATTAATATTTTTTTTTACCTGTTTGTTGTCTGATTTTTTTTATTTTTTATTTTTCATTTTTCTTTTATTATTCGTATGTGCATACAAGGATTGGTTCATTTCTCCCCACTGCCCCCACCCCCTCCCTTACCCCCACCCCCTCCCTTACCACCCGCTCCGCCCCCTCCCTCTCCTCCCCCCAATACCCAGCAGAAACTATTTTGCCCTTATTTCTAATATTGTTGTAGAGAGAGTATAAGCAATAATAGGAAGGAACAAGGGTTTTTGCTGGTTGAGATAAGGATAGCTATACAGGGCATTGACTCACATTGATTTCCTGTGCGTGGGTGTTACCTTCTAGGTTAATTCTTTTTGATCTAACCTTTTCTCTAGTACCTGTTCCCCTTTTCCTATTGGCCTCAGTTGCTTTAAGGTATCTGCTTTAGTTTCTCTGTGTTAAGGGCAACAAATGCTAGCTAGTTTTTTAGGTGTCTTACCTATCCTCGTCCGTCCCTTGTGTGCTCTCGCTTTTATCATGTGCTCATAGTCCAATCCCCTTGTTGTGTTTGCCCTTGATCTAATGTCCACATATGAGGGAGAACATACGATTTTTGGTTTTTTGAGCCAGGCTAACCTCACTCAGAATGATGTTCTCCAATTCCATCCATTTACCAGCAAATGATAACATTTCGTTCTTCTTCATGGCTGCATAAAATTCCATTGTGTATAGATACCACATTTTCTTAATCCATTCGTCAGTGCTGGGGCATCTTGGCTGTTTCCATAACTTGGCTGTTGTGAATAGTGCCGCAATAAACATGGATGTGCAGGTGCCTCTGGAGTAACAGTCTTTTGGGTATATCCCCAAGAGTGGTATTACTGGATCAAATGGTAGATCGATGTCCAGCTTTTTAAGTAGCCTCCAAATTTTTTTCCAGAGTGGTTGTACTAGTCTACATTCCCACCAACAGTGTAAGAGGGTTCCTTTTTTATGATTAATATTTTAATCCTTAAAATTTATTTGGAGTTTTTGTTCCCTAAATTTATTTAACTACTTAGTGGTTGATCATAAATGGTTCCTGTAGTATTGAAGATTTTTTAACCATGTCACTGTACATTGATGACCTTATCCAAGATGAAGGAAAGAGGAATTAATTTTCACATATGATTGTGTTACTTACATATTGTTCAGTGGATAAAGATAAAAGTTGTCAGTAAAGTGACCTGTATATAGTGTATATATTAATTTCATTTTCCATGTTTCTATACCTGTTTTTCCAAATAATCGAATGATTATAACCCTTTTATTTCATTTATATTAAAAAAAGCAGTTACAAAAACTGATATAGCTCTCTTTAATATGGTTTAATTATTTAAATGGACTTTCAGATAGTATTTAGAAAGTCTTCTTGTATTTCTCAATTAGGACATAAGATCTTATCAAATAGAATACTATCCTTCAGTAATTATTTTTTGTTGTTAGATATGGTTGAGGTTCTAAAGATAAAGAATTAACTGTATCCTTACAAGAGAAGTAGAGTAAATGGTGTTGGTAAAATATCATGGTCTCAGACAGTTTGCTTGCCATACTCATGCCTAGTAGCCAGAAGGTACTATTCATTTCATCAGTTGATAATGACTCTTAAGAGAATGTAGAAACTCCTTTTGTATGCAGTAGCTAGTATGAGTGATTACATTAATGTAGTCATTGAGTTTTAAGTCAGTATTCCAATAAAATAATTATTTTGGCCTAAGGAGTTTTTATAATAAAGTTTGGGATAATCTTTTTCTATCCACTTCTGACACGCATTCACCACTTGCTTACTAAACAGCCAAGTGTGCTAGGCACATATCACAAAGATAAAGATGTGGTTTCAGCTCTTGAGCTTACTAGAGAGAGACATACATGTAATTATAGTACGTAGTACTAAGATATACATGTTCTTAGTATAGTGAGAATTAAGAAAAATAGAAGACTTCTCAGTGTCTTTTATGGGGATGGGTTTTTGGAAAAGATTTCTTAAAAGTCTTACTAGATTTATTAGATGTTCACAACATTTGTAAGAGGAAAGCAGGCATTCTCAAAGAATGTGTGGCAAGTGTACAAAATATGTGTGTGTATGAAAAAATACAGTCTATTTGAAAAACCGTAATTTAGGAATCTAGAATTGCTGGAGATACGGACAAAAGGATAGGATATACAGAACCTCATGTACTGTGCTAAGAAGGTTGGGTTTTTAGATCTCTGTTAACAGAAAGCTATTGAATATTTTTAACTTTTAGATTGATTTCAGGTTTTTATTTTAAAAACTTCTACATAGCAATATAGAAGATGGATTGAGAGGCTAAAATTAGAGACTAGCATTGTCGGAGCAAAAGAAAGATGGGGTTAATAATAGAAAGTACAAGGAAAAGAACAGATTTAAGAGATCTTTAGGAGGTAAATTCAACAAAACCTAGTAACTGATTTAATAACTAATTTGGATATAAGGTATATAGGAAGAGTAGGCAAGGATAATGTGAAGTTTCTGGCTTTGATAGTTATATAGATAGTGGTACAACAAGGAACTTAGTAGAGGATCAAGTAGGGAAGTCAGGGTAGTTGGTTAGAAAGATAAACATATTTGGTATGGAGGTTCTTATTGAACATTTCACTTGAGTTGTCTGTGCATACAGAAATCATTAGTGTAAAAGTAGGACTTTAAACTTTGAGATTGAAGAATAATGAATATGAGGAAAATTTAAGAATGGGATAATGATAAATAGCAGCTACATTTTAAAGAAGATTAGGAAAAGAAGCCAGCATAGGAGACTTGATGAATTGTCAGAAATGTGTTGAGAAAACCAAGAGTTGGTTAAAAATATAATGTCTTTTGGATTTGGCAGTTATGAGGAGGTTGCTTATGCCTATAATCCTAGCTACTTGGGAGGTTCAAGGCTACCCCTGACAAAAACGTCACAAGATCCCATCTCAACCAATATTATGGCACAGTGGTGCATACCTGTCATCCTAAACTACCTGGGAGGCTCAGATTATGATGATAATGGACCATTATGATGATAATGGTCCAGTTAAACCAAAGCCAAAAAGTTTGCTAAGACCCCATCTCAACAGAAAAAAGCTGATCATGGTAGTGGATGCCTGTCATCCCAGCAATGGAGGGAAGCCTAAGATAGAAGGATAGTAGTCCAAGTTGGACTGGGCAAGACACTGTCTCCAAAAGAGGTTGGAGGCATGGCTGAAGTGGTAGAGTGCCTGCCTAGTTAGCTTGAGGTGCTGAGTTGAAACAGAAGTACTGCAAAAAGAAACAAAAAAAGATTTAAAAAAAATCCCCCCAAAACAGGAGGTTAATCTTAATTTTGGTGTCAGAAGAACAGAAGCTAGATTTCATTGGTGTGAGAATGTAAATTTATCTGTAGATTGTTGTTTTAAATTTGACCTTAAAGAAAGAAAGAGGTAGCAGTGGGGAGGGAATAGTAGACCAAGGTATAATATTTTTATTTTTAATGTTCAGAGTTGTGAAATGTTGGTCATATAAATAAATAGATATCCTTTTATACAATTTGGCTCTTCTAAGTTTTGAGTTTTTATTTGCCTTTTTTCCTTAAAAGAACTCAAGAAACACATTACCTATTGAAGAGTTGATTTTATGTTCATAAACTAAACTTAATTACTTATTGATAATTCTTTTCAGGAGTATGAAAATGCTGAAAATGTTTCAACTCAGTCAAAAGTTACAAATAAAAAAGATAAAAAAAAGAATCATCAGGGGAGAGACAAACCTCCCACGGTACCACTAAAAGATTTTCAATCTGAAGGTAATATATATATATGTACAATATCTGTTATGCTAGATGAACCACTTTAAAGTTTTTTTATGCCTGTATTTTTCTAATGTTAAAAAAGAAGTAAAAATGGTTTTCTAATGTATCATTTAGAATGTAAAAATGTAAACTTGTTCATTTTGTACTGGTATAATAGAATACTGAGACTAGATAGTTTTCAAAAAACAAAAATTTGTTGGCTTACAGTTCTGGAGGTGGGATAGTAGGTAGTTCAGTATCAAGGTGCCACCATCTGTCAGGATTTCTTACTGCCTTTTCATGTAGCAGAAGGCAAGAGGGCAAGGGAGCAAGGGGGAGTCAAACTTACCCTTTTCTTTCTCATGGCACCAATCCTCCTGTGAGAGTGGAGCCCTCATGGCTTAATCACGTTAAAGGTCCCATTTCTTAATACTGTTTCAATGACAATTAAATGTCAACATTATTTTTGGAGAGGACAAACATTCAAACCATAGCAATCTGGAAATAACTATTTTGTGGTTTAAAAGAATATAAAATAAATCATTATAAAACCCTAAAATAACTTACCTTTTCTAAAATTTATTAAAAATAAAAATTGACATTTGTAGTTTTTCATTGTTTTTAAAACATTGCTAGTTGTGGTGGTACACACCACAACACACACTTGGGAGATTGAGGAATCATTAGTTCCACAGGCTGGGCTATATAGTGAGACCCTGTCTCAAAAATAAATGTACATGCTAGGGATGTAGCTCAAGTGGTAAAGAACCTGCCTGGCAAACTTGAGGTCCTGAGTTCAAACTCCAGTACTACCAAATAAATTATTGTTTTCATATGTGAAGTGATTTTGTTTATGCTATACCAGAAATACCATCTTAAATTTCAACCACTATTGGCCAACCTCTTCAAGTTATCTAGAAATGGCATCTTAGAAAATTAAAACACAAATTTTAAAATGAAACTTATACCAGAAAACTGCTTATATCATTGTTTTCATTATCAAATAACAAAGACCAAAGTCAAGCCATCAAACTTTTGAACACAGAGCACAAAGCACATTATTTTTAATATGGGACATTATGAAAACCATTGGCCTGTGCTATATAATATAGCAGCTACTATTAATATGTGATAATTAATAAATAATTAAAAATGTAATTCCTTAGTTACATTTCAGGTGTTCAGTACCTACATGTGCCTAGTAGCTTCCATATTAACCATATTAACCCAGGTATGGGAAATTATCATCATCACAGAAAATTTTATTGAACAGTGCTGTGTCTATACCAGTCAGAATCATTGCTCACCATATGAGCAACTATTTGTTTATTGACAGCAGTTTATTTGATTAATATAAATTTAGCCTTAATACTTTGGGTATTGTTCTATGAGTATAAATGCTATCATAGTAATTCAGAAATAAGCCTCTATAAACTAGAAATAAGTTTAGAGGATCATATTGCTTTCATTTTATCAAGAAAATTTTTCCTACAGTCTACCTCTGAATAAGTTGCTTTGCTTTGGGGTTAAAAGAACACACATGCATGTTAAAATAAAATCTCCAATTTTAATAAGATTTAATATAGGAAATATATTTTGCGAAAGTAGGAATATGAAAAGAATGCTTTTTAAAACTCCTAATTTATTTTCCATGTATTTGATTTCTTGAGTAGCATGTAAATTCATGAGCTGCACAGAGAAACATGTCAGTAATGATACATTAAAGGGAAGCTGCACAGTTTTTACAAGTCATGATTATTGCAGTTGTGGTTCTTCCTTGGATTCTGGTATCACATTATTTGTTAAGTAGAACATGCCAGAAGAATGACTGTAATATACCAGGATTTAGTAGGTTGGTGTGAGCTTTGATTTTGGCATTTACTGTGGTTATAGACTGTTTTAACAGATTCTTTACAGAACTGGGCCATCTTTTAGATTCTTGGTCATAAGAAAGCTATTCTATTAAGTTGTTTTTAGTGCTTGAGAGTGAAAAATTTCTGCTGTACTCAAGAAGCATTGTTAAGTATTAGGTATCCTGATTGTCCCCAAGTTAAATAAGAACACTAGCTCCCTATTTGTACTTTAGATTCAACCTTGTAGCTTTGTAGATTCCCTCAGATCTTCTTTTCCTCATTCTGTTTTCAGTCGTTCATTTCCAAAAATACTGTGTTGTTTCAGAATAAGTGGCTTATTTCTTCTTGATATATTTGTTATGGGTTCATTTTGTGTTATCTTATAAATACATATCAGTTTTTAGTATTTTTCATACTACTATAAGGACATAAATTACTATTGTACTTTTATTTCATTCAACGAAGGTAGTAATCTTTTCTTGTAATTATACAACTCTGATTTGATTTTGGACATAGTTGTGTCCCCTCAATTTGCAACCCTCCAAAAATATGTGAAACCAAATAACTAAATTATATGGGATTCACATGTTTGAAATTTAATAATATCCCTTGGTATGGGTGGCATTTACTAAGATACAGGACCTAGTTCCTAAGCTGAGCAAATTAGCAATTATATGCTGAATTTTAACATCTTAAGCCTAGACAAGTAAATCACATATGACTCTTAGAAAGCCCTATTGATCATCATTTTGAGCCTGATAAGCCAAGTTCAGAAAAACAAATAATGCATGTTTCCTCGCATATGTGGAATCTAGACCTAAATAATAATAATAATTATAACAACAACAACAATAATAATATGACATGAGTATGTAAAAGGGGGAGTTTTGGGAGGAGAACAACCATGCAGGAGGAAGAGGAAAGGAGACAATGATGGAGGGTAAATATGATCGAAGAACATTATATGTATGTATGAAAATAACATAATGAAATCCACTAAAATCTGAAAAAGCAAAAATGAGAAAGGGGTATAAGAAAGAGCAGTTGAGGAGGTAAATTTGACCAAAGTACATTATGTGCATGTATGGAAATACCACAATTAATATGCTGTAATAAAATTTTTGAAAAAGAAAATTCTATTGCCATTTATAACTTATTATATAATTTTAAAATTCTTTTAATTACTTTTTTACTTTTTAAAACATATGTTAACTCTCTTCCATAAAGTCTCACTTTTTTTCATTTACAGATCACATTAATAAAAAGACTGAGGTAAGTATTGTAACCATGTTGAATTGTAGAAAACACTAATGATTTTAAGAATAATACTTTACCATTTACCAGTAAATCTTTTTTGAGACATAGCCATTTAAAGGAAAATTCATCAATTTGTTTTGAGTGACATAGTAAAATAAAAACATGATTATTTGCATGAAGTATAGTATCATTTGGTGATGTTATCCTAATTTGTGTATGTATGTGTGGGTGCATGCACATGTGTGAAGCAGAAGGTTACCATGTGTTTGCCAACCTTAAAATTCAAGGAAAAAGTGATTTATCTCCATTTTAGCAGTACTGGAGTTTGAACTCGGGCTTTGTGCCTACTAGGCAGGTACTCCAACACTTGAGCCTCACCTATTTGCTCTGGTTATTTTGGAGATAGGGTTTTACTTTTTACCCAGGTCAGCCTGGACCACAATCCTCCTATTTTACACTTCATGTCATAGCTGGGATGCAGGCATACGCCACCATGTCCAGGTTTTTTTTCATTGAGATGGGGTCTCACAAACTTTTTTTGTCTAGGCTGGCCTGGAATCTCAATCCTCTCAATCTCAGCCTCCCAACTAGTTTGGATTACAGGTATGAGCCACTGGCACCCAACTTCCAAGTCTATATTTTAATCTTTATTAAAATCTTATCCTGGGTGTGGTGGTACATGCCTGTAATCCCAGCACTCAGGAGGTGGAGGCAGGAGGAGGCTAAGTTCAAGACCAGCCTGGGCTACATAGGAAGATCCTCTCTAAAACCCAAACCCAAACCAAAAAAGCAAAAATAACTCCACAAAAAATAAAAACTTATCCTAAAACACCATGTCTCATGTGTTTTTGGAATTATGGAAATTGTGAAGTAAGCAGTGAATTTATAAGATAAGCCCATGGGTAAAAGTAACCTGGTTATATACTTCTTTTAGAAGGATAGTGCAGCCTACATACTACTCTGGTGTAATGGGTCCTTTCTTGAAAATATTTTATTGCTACCTCTACAAACAATTAGAATTGATGATGCTGTTATAAAATATCCTTTGTCTTTGAAGAAGCTAGTAATAAAATGTTAACATTTTTTAAAGTAATAATTTCAAAATTTCATTGTTTTATTGTATAAGTTGTCAATAATCCCACTGATTAATTTTTTCGTGGTTAGATGTTCCTTGATTTTACTTTAAAATATTCTATATATGTGATTTCTGACTTTTTTTTGTTTCAGGCATTTCCTTGACAGGTTAGAAAAATGAAATCTATTTCTTAAAGCCATACCTAAATAATACTCTGGTTATATTAATAATTTAGTCCTTAACTACAAATAAAAACACAAAATTGATTTGTTGGTAAAATAGATGGTTGAAATTCTTAAGTTATTTACAAACCACCACAGCTAGTTCTTAGATTAAAATTTAAATGACCATGTCTATAGACTTAATTTTATTTTTCAAAGTGGAAATGTGTGCTTTTGCATGATTCTATTTTTTTCTTTTACCTACACATTGATTTATTTGGGGGACAGTTTTATGCAAATGAGAAATGATACAAATGGTTACATTCTACTTCTAAAAGACTTACTAGTGGAGGAAAACATAATTCATACTATTTCATCCTTACTTTTCTTTTCTGATCTAAAAGGACAAAAAATGCAGACTAACAGGATCTTATTTATTTTTTAGTCCAGATGAGTTGTATTTAAATGAGCATCTGTATGTGGAATCAGATATTTTGTCTTTCATTATTTTAGAGCTGTGTCCTTCTGTTAAAAATTTTATATGTAATAAGACTCATTTTAAAGAATTCTCATAATTAAGAGAAATCCTTCATTTCAAAATTTAGTCTAATTATGATATATTCTCCAAATAACTTTTAAAAATTAATCAAAAGAACATCATTTACGTTATCTTTTGACACTTGTTAAAAGTTTACGTTGCATTTCCATTCATGGTATAGCTCTTTATCCACAATGTGTGTGAACCAGAAGTGTTTCTGGTTTTTGAGTTTTTTTGAATTTCGGAGCATTTGCACAGACTTTCCTAGTTAAGCGGCCTAGTTGAGCATTCTAAAAATACCAATGATCCAAATTGGACACAGCACTTTGGATTCCATGTATTTGCATTCAGGATGCTCAGTCTGTACTCACTTTCTGGAACTTAAATATTTAAATGTTACAGTAGTTAGGCCTTTGCCCTAGGAATTTAAACTTTTTTTTCCCTCAGAATCTAAAAGAGAAGTCTGAAAAAAATTTCTATTTGACTTCTACAAAGAAATATGTTTTGTGCTCCCACAATAATACTAGTCTTTATCTTGTATTCTTAGTAACTCACTCTTTCCATCTTTAATATGTTAACTTATGCCAAGAAATTTTTTTCTTTATTTTCTTTTATCATTTTTACATTTCCTTACATGTGTATACATTGTTTAGGCCACCTCCCCGATCGTCCCCCTCTTCCCCCCTTCTCCAATTTTGTTGTAGAGAAAACATAGGAGATAATAAGAAACACATAGTGTTTTTTCCTAGTTGTAGATAAAGATAGTTATACAGAGAGATTCCTAGTGTTGCTTCCATGTACTTGTATACTGCAATCCACATTGGTTCATCTCTACCAGACCTCTACACTACTTTCTGGTTCCCTTTCCATAGTGTCCTCTGCCAGTTTAAGATTACTTTATTCTCTCCTCTACAATGAGCACATCAACCATGTTGAAATTTTAGGTTTCCTTCCCTTTCCCTGTTCCTCCCATCCACGTTCTCCCCTTAGTGTGTGACCCATGTCCAGTAATATTACTGTATTTGTTTTAGGTCTATAAACCACATATGAGGAAGAACATGCGATTTTTGGCCTTCTGACCTGGCTAACTTCGCTTAAGATGATGTTCTCCAGTTCCATTCATTTACTTGTGAATGACAAAATTTCATTCTTTGTAGCTGAGTAAAATTCCATTGTGTATAAATACCACATTTTCTTAATCCATTCATCAGTAGTGTGGCATCTTGGCTGTTTCCATAACTTGGCTATTGTGAATAGTGCTACAATAAACATAGGTGCACAGGTGCCTTTGGACCTGAGTCGCATTCCTTTGGGTATATCCCTAGTAATGGTATTGCTGGATCATATGGCAGATCTATGTTTAGCTTCTTAAGAAGCCTCCGTATAGTTTTCCAAAGTGGTTGTACTAGTTTACATTCCCACCAGCAGTGTATGAGGGTTTCTTTTTCCCCTCATTCTCGCCAGCATTTGTTGTTTTTAATGATGGCTATTCTAACAGGAGTGAGGTAGAATCTTAGTGTGGTTTTGATTTGCATTTCCTTTATGGCCAGGTATGGTGAGCATTTTTTCATTGTGCTTTTTGGCCATTTGATTTCTTCCTTTGAAAAAGTTCTGTTTAGTTCAGTTGCCCACTTTATTGGTTCTTTAAATTTTTGGGAGTTTAGTTTTTTGAGCTCCCTGTGTATTCTGGTTATCAGTCCTCTGTCTGACATATAGCTAGCAAATGTTTTCTCCTACTCTGTGGGTGGTCTCTTTAGTTTAGAGACCATTTCTTTTGTTGTGCAGAGCTTTTTAATTTCACGTTGTCCCATTTGTCCATGCTTTCTCTTAGTTGCTGGGCTGCTGGAGTTCTGCTAAGGAAGTCTTGCCTATACCTATTGGTTCTAGGGTATTCCCTGTTATTTTATGTACTAACTGCAAGGCTTCAGGTCTGATATTAAGGTCCTTAATCCACATTGAATTGATACTAGTATAGGGTGGCAGGCATGGATCTAGTTTCAGTTTTCTGCAGGTAGATAATCACTTTTCCCAGCAACATTTGTTGAAGAGGCTGTCTTTTTCCATTGTATGTTTTGGTGCCTTTGTCAAAAATAAGGTGGGCATAGCTGGGTGGATTCATATCCGGGTCCTCTGCTCTGTTCCACTGGTCTTTATGTTTTTGTGCCAGTACCATGCTGTTTTTATTGCTATGGCTCTGTCATATAGTTTGAAGTTGAGTATTGTGATACCTCCAGCATTGCTCTTTCTGGTCAGTATTGCCTTGGCTTTTCATTGTCTTTTGTGTTTCCAAATGAACTTTGGAGTGTATTTTTTAATCTCTGTGATGAATGTCATTAGGATTTTGATGGGAATTGCATTGAACATGTAGGTTGCTTTTGGTAGTATAGCTATTTTTACTGTGTTGATTCTACCAATCCATGAGCATGGGAGATCTTTCCATTTTCTGTAGTTGTCCTGGATCTCTTTCTTCAGTAGAGGTCATTTACATCCTTGTAGAGGTCATTTACATCCTTTGCTAATTCCTAGGTATTTTATTTTTTTGAGGCTATTATAAATGGAATTGTATTCCATTTATTCTCATTTGTTCATTGTTGGTAGATAGAAAGGCTGCTGATTTTTGTAAGTTGATTTTGAATCCTGCTACATTGCTGAAGCTGTTTATGTTGTGTAGGAGTTTTGGAGTGGAGGTTTTTGGGTCTTTGAGGTATATGAGCATGTCATCTGCAAATAGAGATATTTTGACTATTTCTTTACCTAGTTGTATTCCTTTTATTTCTCTTCTTGCCTTAAATTGTTCTGGGAACTCCAGGACTATGTTGAGTAGGAGTGGGGAGAGTGGGCATCCTTGTCTCATTCTTGACTTTAGGGGAAATGGTTTCAGTTTTTCCCCACTAATTATGATGTTGGCTATAAGTTTGTCATATATAGCCTTTATAATGTTGAGGGACATTCTTTCTGTTCCTAGTTTTCTTAGAGCTTTTATCATGAAGTGGTGTTGGATCTTATTAAAGGCTTTTTCTGCTTCTATTGAGATGATCAAGTGATTTTTGTCTTTGATTCTATTAATGTGCTGCATTACATTTATTGATTTGCATATGTTGAACCATCCCTGCATTCCTGGAATGAAGCCATCTTGGTCATATATGATCTTTCATATATGTTGTTGGATTCGGTTTGCTATTATTTTATTGAGGATTTTTTTCGTCGATGTTCATTAAGAAGATTGGCCTGTAATTCTCCTTTTTGGATGTGTCCTTGTCCAGTTTTGGGAGGAATGTAATACTGGCTTCATAGAATGAGTTGGTCAGTGTTCCTTCCCTTTCTATTTTGTGGAAAAAGTTTAAGGAGTGTTGATACTAGTTCTTCTTTAAGGTATAGGAGAATTCAGCCGAGAATCCTTCAGGTCCTGGACTTTTCTTTTTCGGGAGGCTCTTTATTGCTGCTTCAATTTCATTACATATTAAAGATCTGTTTAGGTGGTTAATGTCCTTTTGGTTCAGTTTTGCATAGACATAAGTATCTAGAAATTTGTCCATTTCTTCAAGATTGTCCAATTTCTTGGAATATAGGTTCTCAAAGTAGTCTCTGATAATTCCCTGAATTTCCTTAGTGTTTGTTGTTACTCTCCTTCTTCGTTTCTAATATTACTAGTTTGGGTCTTTTCTTTCCTCATTTTAGTCAGATTTGCCAGGGGCTTGTCAATCTTGTTTGTTTTTTCAAAGAACCAGCTCTTTGTTTCATTGATTCTTTGTATGGTTTTTAAAGTGTCTATTTCATTGATTTTGGCCCCTGTTTTTATTATTTCTCTCCTTCTGCTTGTTTTGGGTTTTGCTTGTTCTTGTTTTTCTAGGAGTTTAAGATGTAGCATTAGGTCATTTATTTGAGATTGCTGTGTTTTTAATATATGCACTCATGGCTATAAACTTTCCTTGTAGGACTGCCTTTGCTATGTCTCATAGGTTCTGGTAGGTTGTGTTTTCATTTTCATTAGCTTTTGATTTCCTCTCTTATTTCTTGTGTGACCCGCTGATCGTTGAGCAGTGTGTTATTCAGCCTCCAATTATTTTCATATTTTCTTTTGTTGCTTTTGTTGTTGAGTTGTAGTTTTAATGCATTGTGATCAGATAGAATGCAGGGGGTTATTTATATTTTCTTATATTTGCTGAGGTTTGCTTTGTGCCCTAAGATATGATTTATTTTGGAGAAAGTTCCATGGGCTACTGAGAAGAATGTATATTGTGCTGTTGTTGGATGAAATGTTCTATAGACATCAGTTAGGTCCATTTGGTTTATGGTATCATTTAGTTCTAGGTTTTCTTTGTTGATTTTTTGTTTGGATGACCTATCTATTGGTGATAGGGGGTATTAAGGTCTCCCACTGCCACCGTGTTGGAGTCTATATGTGCTTTTAAGTTCTTTAGTGTATGTTTGATGAAATTGGGTGCACTGACATTGGGTGCATATAGGTTGATAATTACTTCCTTTTGATGTATTGACCCTTTTATTAGTATGAAGTGTCCTTCTTTATCTCATTTGACCAATGTAGCTTTGAAGTCTACTTCGTTTGTTACAAATATTGCTACTCCTGCCTGTTTTCAGAGGCCATTGGCTTGGTAAATCATCTTCCAGCCTTTCACCCTAAGCCAGTGTTTATTTCTGTCAGTAAGATGAGTCTCTTGTATAAAACAGATTGTCAGATCTTCCTTTTTAATCCAGTTTGCCAAACAGTGCCTTTTGATGAGGGGGAGGGGTTGAGTCGATTGACATTCAGTGTTAATATTGATAGGTATGTGCCATTTAGTTGTTTTTGTTGTTTAAGGATTTGATTGTGTGCGGTTGAATCATTGCTACTCTCTGATTATTTGTCTTTTTTTCTCCTGTTGTTTGATACTTCCTGTCCCCTTGTGGTTTTGTTCGCTTTTATCTTCTGTGTGCAGAATTCCTTGTAGAATCTTCTGTAGTGGTGGCTTGGTAGTCACATATTGTTTTAGTTTCTATTTATCATTTTTATTATTATTTTAGTTTCTGTTTAAGATTTTTATTGCTTCATCAATTTTGAATGATAGTTTTAGGATGATAGAACATCCTAAGGGCTAAAGTTGTTTACATTCAGTGCCTGAAATACCTTACTCCATGCCCTTCTTGCTTTTAGGTTTCTGTTGAGAAATCTGTTATTTTGATGGGTTTACCTTTATACATTATTTTTTCCTCTCTCACAGCCTTCAGTATCCTTTCTTGTTCTCTGTGCTTGTTGTTTTTATGATAGCATGCTGTGGGGATAATATGCTGTGATAATATGCTTGGTCAGGTCTGTTTGGTGTCCTGGAGGCTTCTTTACCTGAATGGGCAAAACTTTCTTGAGATTTGGGAAACTTTCTGTTATTTTATTGAATATATTACGTATCCCTTTGGCTTGCATATCTTCCTTATTCAGTGCCCATGATTCTCAGGTTTGGTGTTAATTGAGTTAATTGAGTTCTTACATATTCCTTTCGGAGCTCTTGAGTTGTTTGACTAAGATTTCTTCTGTTTGTTCTTTAATTCTGTTTTATCTTGGAGCTCTGAGATTCTGTTTTCCTTTTGTTCTAGTCTGCTGGGGTTGCCTTCCACTGTGTTTTTTTTGTTTGACTAAAGGGACTTTTTATTTCCAGGATTTCTTTTTTCTGAGATTTTCCATATCTTTGTTGAACTACTGTTATATTTTGTGTTGTCATCTTTAATTCATATATCTCCCTTTTTAAAGTGTCCTTTGTTTCACTTTGGTGTTTGATGCAGGTCCTTTCTGAATTCCTTTGTTTCTGTGTCTTGCCATGTTTTTTTATTTTTGCTGCCTTAAAAGTTCTTGAGTGCATCTTGTACATTCTGGTTAACCATGTCCAGTTTCTTCTCCATGAATTTCTTGTTAATATCTTCTAAAATTTCTTATTTGAGGGTTTTTATGTGGGTGTCACTGGGCTCCTTAGTGATATTTATCATTGCTTTGTTGAGGTCAGGAACTGGGTATCCATTTTCTTCATTTCCCACTGAATCCTGTATTGGATTGTTTTTTGAGGACAGTGGTTTCCATCCCTTTTTTTCCCTTCATTCCACTTGGTGATGTGGAACTATGTTTTTGATAGACTAATCGGTGGTTTTGATTGCCTGATTTCTTTCCCTGATTTAATTTTTTCTGTTGTGACTGACTTGGTTGTTAGCTAGGTTGATGTGCTCTTTCTGTCCCTGGCATGGGATGTGTAATATAGCAATAACAAATTCACAGGTTCTATTCCAGACTTCTTGTTTACATATTATATAGAAAGCCCCTTGCTGATAATATCCATAAAATGGTGGAGTTGGGGCGGGTGATGGCTATGAGGTTACTTACAGATTTGGGGGAATTGGTAAAGGTGGAACTAAAAAGGGAGAAGGGGGTGGGGGTGGGGGAAAGAGGTATGGGGTCTGCTGGATTTTGTGGCCCTTGTGTGTGTTTGGATGTATTTCTGTTGTAGTGGATGGTGCTTGTGTCAGGGATTGTAGGTGGCTAGGGTTGTGTACAGTTTGTACAGTAGGCTAATCAGCGGGTGGTGAGTGTGTAGAAGGAGGGGTAGTGTGACAGGTTAGAGGAGGATAGGATAGGGAGGTGAAGATAGGGGAAAGATAGTACAGAAGAAGGAGGGAAAGTGAGGAGAGTAAGAATAGGTATAAGAGAATAGTGATGGTGAAGTTAATAATACAGGAATAGTAAAAATAAAAATTAAAGAAAAAAGAGAAACACAAAAAACACCAGGTTCAGGAACCACAGAAAGTTTGGTCTTTTGGTAAAAGTTCTGGAGTTACTCTTTAGGTGTCCAATCCTAGTATTGGCGTATAAGTGGAAGTTCTGATGTGGTCTCACCAGGTGACTGGCTTGTAAGTAGTATTTGTTTCCTTTTGTCCACAAGATTAGTTGGAATTGTGAGGTGAAGTAAGAATGCCAGCTCATGCATGGTGGTCAGAGGTATTCTTTTCACCATGTGGCAGCTGTGTTGCCCTTCAGCTGTAGCTCTGTTTGGTCAGCTCCTCCCCCAGCAAGGTGGGGCAATTCAGTTTTGAATGCTGCTTTCTGTCCCAGAGATCATCTTTGGGGTCCACCACCTGCCCTGCCTTGGGAGATTGGCCTGTTGCCCAACCCCTACTCTCAGCCTTTGTGTTTTTCCCAATCTCTAATGAGTGCTAGTGGCTCCTTTCAGAGGTTGGCTTGTCACCCCACTCCTGCTCCCAGCCTTTATGCCTCTCCCTATCTCTGCTGGGTGTCAGCAGCTCCTCTCCCTCCGCCTGCTCTCAGCCTTTTTTTTTTTTTATAACATGTTTTAATACTTTTTTTTTCCTTTTTCTTTTATTAATCATATGTGCATACAAGGCTTGGTTCATTTCTCCCCCCTGCCCCCACCCCCTCCCTTACCACCCACTCCGCCCCCTCCCCCCCCCCCCCAATACCCAGCAGAAACTATTTTGCCCTTATCTCTAATTTTGTTGTAGAGAGAGTATAAGCAATAATAGGAAGGAACAAGGGGTTTTGCTGGTTGAGATAAGGATAGCTATACAGGGCATTGACTCACATTGATTTCCTGTGCGTGGGTGTTACCTTCTAGGTTAATTCTTTTTGAGCTAACCTTTTCTCTAGTACCTGTTCCCCTTTTCCTATTGGCCTCAGTTGCTTTTAAGGTATCTGCTTTAGTTTCTTTGCATTAAGGGCAACAAATGCTAGCTAGTTTTTTAGGTGTCTTACAGCCTTTGCTGCATTGGATCACAGAGAGCTTGGTGCTGAGAGTTTGGCTCCTTGCCCCACCCCCACTATTGGTGTCAGATTATAGTTTGCTGTTTATGTTTTTTAATTTTGCTTGTGTATGGGGGGCTCAGTCTGCCGCGGGGCTGTGCTGGATTATTTTCCTGGAGGGTGGGTAGGGGAGTCATGTGTGGTGCATGGTGCTCACCTATTCTTCTGCAGTTTCACGCAAGCAACTTTCGTGCTAGCTGGTGGGGAAAAATGGTTTGCTCTTTTCAGTGTGTATGGAGGCTTTCCACAGGCTATGGGTCCAGGCAGGATGTCATAGAGTTTGATTCTGATTGATGCTCTGTCTTCTGCTTGTTCACCAAGAGATAGTTTTCTGTTGGGAACAATATTCTTCTCATCTGCCTCCTCTGAAAATCAGGTATTTATTGTGTAAAATTCAAGAGGTGATTTTTTTTTTTTTGGCTGGATGCTGGGGGCACATGCCTGTAATCCTAGCTGCTCAGGAGGCAGAGATCAGGAGGATCGAGGCTTGAAGCCAACCCAGGCAAATAGTTCATGAGACCCTATCTCAAAAAAACCCATCACAAAAAAAAGGGCTGGTGGAGTGGCTTGAGGTGTAGGCCCTGAATTCAAGCTCCAGTACCACAAAAAATAAAAATAAAGAAATAAAAAATAAGTGAAAGAAGAAATGATTTGTTTTACTGAGCAGTATTTGAACAAGATATACATTCTACTATCTCCTAACTAAATGTGGTGTTAGGTTGATTGCAACATTACCTTTTTTCTTTCTCTAGCCATCTCAATGTGTTATTAATCTTAGTACTTTCTTCCTAGTCCAGTTTCTTCATAATATCTCTCACACTGAAGCATAATAAAAATGGGGTAGTGGTCTGGCTCAAGTGGTAGATCACCTATTTGCCTAGCAAGTGCAAGGCTGAGTTCAAATCCCAATACTCCCCCTTCAAATGACATTTGCAGGACATTTCTCTCGCTCTGTTTCCCCTCTCTCTCTCTCTTTCCCCTCCTCCATTCCTGGCCCCCCCCATTCTTGGTGGGGGTTGTAACTCAGGGCCTCATGGTTGCTAGGCAGGCATTCTACCACTTGAGCCACATCCGTGATCCTTGTTTTCACTTTTTTTGGATAGGGTGTTTTTGCTGTGGGCTGGTCTCGGACCACAATCATCCTACCAACACCCCCCCACCTCCCATAGCTAGGATTACAGGAGTGTCCCACCATGTCCAACTTGCTTATTGAAATGGGGTCTCACTAACATATTGCCTGGGATGGCTTCAAACTGCAGTCCTCCCAGTATTCCCCTCCCAAAGTAGCTGGAATTAGAGACATGAACTACCGTGCCTGACTAGCTTTTCTTAAGTAAATGTCCAAATGTTGACTGCTCCTTTACCATTCTCTATCACTACAACATAGGGAAGAACATCCCAAGCGAATTCTAGGCAAACAGAATTAGAAATGTAGTAAGTGCTTGTAACATCTCTTTATAAAACCTCTTCTAATTGTGCTTTTAAAGGAATGTTACTTAATTCTTAAAGTTGTTTTTCTTTAATCTTAATAAGTAGTGTTTTTGAAGCTAGTACTGCATTTAAAGGTGGGAACAGTATCTTATAGTTACTTCTTTCTCTTCAGACCCACTTTTATCTGGCCTTCCTGACTCTAGTTCCTCTAAGTAGAGTTTTATAACCTTAAAGTTTTTAGTGATCATCGTATGTCTGAATATCTAAAAGGTCAGGCCTTCGATATGCTTGAATAGACTACCTATGGAAGAGTACCTGAGAAATTAGAACAGTGGTTGCCAAAGGAGGCTGGTGGATACTGACACAGGCATAGGAGGAAAGGTTTTTCACAGTATGATTTCTATCATAGCTATGTGCTGTCTATTAAAAATAAAAAAGACTGGATGAAGGAAGGAGCCAAGGAACAAACCCATTGCTATGTAGCTCTACAACCAATTTTCTTCTGATTACACTGTACTTCTGTCATGCCTATCTTTAGCTCATTGTATGAACATGAGTAAATAATGTATTCACCTTAAGCCCTAGTTAAATTATGAAAAATATTGTTAGATCTGTTAATTTCTAAAATTATGATAAATGATCATTAAAGTAACTAATAATGAAAAAGATGCTCTAAAAATGAACCCTACAGTTGGTTCTATCAAAACACTAATGATATAGATTGTTAATTTTGAAAGCGAATAAACTTAACCTAGGAGTAAAAAAAGAACTATAACATGTAGATGGACCATTTTGAGGACTGTGTATCATAGTGTATTAAGGGATCTCAAAACGGTAATGCTGGAAGGTTATTCTCTACAAGGTAACATGGACCCTTGGAAGTAAGAAAGTATTACAAGGAAAATGACAGTTTTTCCCAAATTAGTGTGTTGTAGAGTCTTTGCAATCCTAGTGAAAATCCTAAAGGATAGTTTTTATTAGAACTCAACAAATTATTAATATGGGAGACCAAAGACCAAAAAAGAGCTTAAAACAAGAATAACCATAAATACTGTAATTTTGTTTACCAAGAGTCCATGTATATACTGGTCTTTTTTTTTTTTTTGAGCTATTTTGTCCCACTGGTCAATTTACTCCTGTGCCAGTTCGACACTGTGCTACTTATTCTAACTTCATAATATCTTATATATGGAAAAATCAAGGAACAGTTTTTAGCCATATTGGGATAATACTCAGTTTATCCCACAATAAAATTAATTCCACATACATTAACCAATTATATAAAAGTAAATTTTATAACTTTTAGAACTGAAAAATATAGGAGAATATATTTCTGATCTAGGGGTAGGGGAAAACTTAATAGAAACACAAATTATAAAAACAAAAGGTTGATAAAGGGTTGTCATTCAAAATGAATAACTTATTTCCTACAAAATGCATAAAGATGTAAAAAAAGACAAAGCACAAATGGGAGAAGATAATTTCAAAGCATAAAACTAATAAAGGATTAGTATCTAGGTACACATGCCCTAGAGAAATTTGTACATGTGTTCTGGGAATCATGTATAGAAAGGTTTATGTTTATATTTGTAATATAGCTCAGCACACCTTCATCTTCCTCAAGGAAAACTCTGGAAAAAATCCAGTTGTTGGTCTTCAGTAAAATGGATAAATTTTAGTAAAATCATATAAAGATTTGTTTATGTAGTAGTGAAAATGAATGAATTTATAGTTCCAGGTAACAACATGGATGATCCAGAAGAGAATGTTGGATGAAAAACAGGTCTAAGATTTTCTCAGAATTATATCAATTTTATAAAACTTAAAATATAAAGCAATACTAAGTATATTTGCTAAAAATGTTTATATATAAATCAAGCCTTGTGATCTGATTTCTGTCTTATAGGACATACAGGGTTTAGAAGTATAAGTTAATTGGGCACCGGTGGCTCACACCTGTAATCCTAGCTTCTTGGGAGGCAGAGATCAGGAGGATCACAGCCAGCCCAGGCACAGGGGAAAAAAAAGCGAGTCCCTATTTCAAAGATACCCAATTCAAAAAAGGGCTCGTGGAGTGACTCAAGTGGTAGAGCACCTGCCTAGCAAGCATGAGGCCCTGAGTTTAAATCCCAGTACCACCAAAAAACAGAAGTACAAGTTAAATGATACCTAAAGGAAGCAATCAGACAAATCTAGGAGATACTTTGTACGGACAACTGTGGTCTCTATAATAAGAAAGTGTGATTGAGAAGAAAAGATTTTGGGGGTTGGGAAGTGGAGTGTTCTAACTTAAAGAAGACTTGAGAAATGACCAGATGGAATGTGAAAACCTTAATTAGATTAGTAATAAACATTTTGTTGTAATTGAGGAAAGTCAAATACGAATTAGGTATAAGATGATATTAGAGTATGCTTTTGTTAGGTATGGTAATGGCATTTTGGTTAAATTAGAAAATTTGTTTTTCATAGCTGCATGTAAAAGAATTTTGAGATGAAATGTCAATTTCATAGTTTTTAATAGTCAATTTTATAGTCTCAACTATAAAATTACTATGCCATAAAAGGGGGAGAGATTAACAATTGTTAAGTCTAGGTACAGTAGAGTATATGGATGAAAACTTTCATAATAAAGAGTGAGAAAACAAGCAAAGTGAAGTTAAATTGTTTAGTGCTACATCTGTAAAACAAAAAAAAATGGAAATGAGAAATGATAAACTCTAACTTTGAGGTATTGGTTACCTAGTGAGGGAGATGAGGATAAAGGAAGAGTACAAAAGGGTAGGAGTACAAGGTATAGGTAATGTTCTGGTTTTTAAGAGGATTGGTGGTGGGATCATGGGAGTCTTTAAAAAAAAAACATGTTATTGAATTATATAATTTACTTACCATTAAATTCACCTGTTGCTTGTATATAATACAATTGTGTACAGTATACACACATAAAATTTGGGGGGAGGGTAATAGAGATCGAACCCAGGCCTCACACATGCTATCCAAATAATCATTTTACTACTGAGCTATGCTCCCAGCCCCATTTATAGTATATTTAAAGACTTGTATAGCCATAACCCCATTTACTTTTAGAATATTTTCACAATCCCCAAAGGTTCCCTCATATGCATTTGTAGTCAATCCCTATTTCCTTGAGTCCTTGGCAATTACTGATCAGTTGTCTATCTCCATAGGTTGATTGTTTCTGGTAAAGTTACCATGAATAGACTCATAACATGTAGTCTTTTTTTTTAACTTAGTGTAATGTACTATGTTATGCATTTATCAATAGCTCATTCAACTTATTTCTGAATAGTATTCCATTTTATAAATATTGTTTATTCACAGATTAATCAACTTGATGTCTTTATGTTGCTATATGTTTTTCTCTTGGGTGGACACCTAGGAGTGAAATTTGTTGAATTGTATGATAAATTTATGTTTGACTTTTCTTTTGCAGTGCTGAGGATTGAAAAATTTTAACTTTTTAAGCGTGCCAAGTTATTATAAAAAGTAAATATGCCATTTACCATTCCCACCAGCAATATGTGAGGGTTCCCATTTCAACACATCCTTGCCAACGCATGATATTGTCTTGTTTGGACTATAGCCATTCTAGTGGGTATATAGTATACCCTATTGTAATTTTAAGTTGCATTTACCTAATGACTATGTTTTCATATACTTATCAGCCATTCTTATATCTTCTTTGATGAAACAACTTTTCAGATCTTTTACTCTTTTTTTTGTTTTGTTTTGTTTTTGGTACTGGGGTTTGAACACGGCCTACACCTTGAGCCACTCCACCAGTCCTTTTTTGTGAAGGTTTTCTTAGAGATAGGGTCTCACAAACTATTTGCCCAGGCTTGCTTCGAGCTGTGAGCCTCCTGATCCTTTCCTCTTGAGTATATAGGATTACAGGCATGAGCCACTAGCGCCCTGCTTTTTTGTTAATTTTGCCTTATTTATTTTTTGGCAGTACTGGGATTTGAACTTAGGGCCTTGAACTTGTTAGGCGGGCACTTTACCACTTGAGCCATGCCCTTAGTCAGAGGGTCTCTTGTTTTTGCCTGGGGCTTACCTCAGACCATGATCCTCCTACCTGTAGCCTCTGGTATATTTGGGATGTTAGTGCACACCACCACACCCAGCTTATTGACTGAGATGAGGTCTTGCTGACTTTTTGCCTGGGCTAGCTGTAAGCCACAGTCCTTCTGATCTCTACCTCCTGATTAAAGCTGGTCTTACGGATATGAGCCACAGTACCTGGTGGTCTTTTTCTTTTTCATTGGTACTACTTGCTAGGCAGGTACTCTTATCATTTGAGCCCACAACGCCAATCCCCTTTTTGCTTTCCTAATGGTGTCTTTTAAGCACAAGAGTTTTACATTTTTTTTGTCAGTACTGGGGTTTGAACTCAGGGCCTCACACTTGCTAGGCAGGTGCTCTACCACTTAAGTCACTCTACCAGCCCTTTTTTGTGCTGGGTATTTTTGAGATAGGATCTCAAAAATTGAGATCCTGTTGACTCATATTGACTGAGATGGGGTATTCCTAACTTTGCCCAGGCTAGCTGTGCATATTGATCCTCCCAATCTCTGACTCCTGAGTAGCTAGGATTACAGGTGTTAGCCACTGGCACCTGGAAGGTTTTAAGTCCAGTTTATCATTTTTTTTATGGATTGTACTTTTGATGTTCACTTAATAATGCTTTCCCTAACCCAAAGCTATGATTATTTATCCTAGAGACATTGTAGCTTTAGTTTTTTTTTTAAATTTATGATCCAGTTTGTATGTATATAAATACATATATGTATATATATATGTATATGTATGTATTTATATGTAAAATACATACATATACATATATATTCATTTTTATGTTTACTTACATGTGTATACATTATTTGGGCCACCTCCCCCCCTACTTCCAGGCAGAAGTGATCCAGTTTTTAGTTAATTTTTGTGAATGGTGTGAAGAAAGCGTTAAAATTCACTTTTTGGCATATGCATATCCAATTCTCCCAGAACCTTTTATTGAAAGCATGCTTATTTTCTAATAAAATGCCTTTATCTTTTTTTTAAGTAAATTGACCATAATTGTGAAAGTTTATATATAGATTCTTCTGTTTCAGTATTTATGTAAACATCATGCTGTCTTACTCATTATATATTTGTGCTCAGAATTTTAATTAAAATGAAGTTGGATTAACTAGACTTAACTAAGTCAAACAATGCATGTTTTCACATTTATCATATTTTTATCCTTTTTCTGAGGTGTGGGAGGGTGTAGAGCTTTTTGCCTTCTACCCCATAGTATATCAAGTTATATTTTGAAAATTTTCATCTTTATTTTGTGCCTCACTCAGAAATACTCAAGAGGTAGCTAGGCATGCTGGTAATAGGAGCAGCTATCAAAAACAGGGACACTGGGTGAGATTGCAGTCTTCAGTGACATGAAATCCTAAGGCCAGTTAGGTGCCAACAGCATGCTTTTCCATCCATAGTAACTCAGCAGTGTTTTAAGCATTATTGTTCTTACTGTTTTAAAATGAAATCTTAATCAGAATATACTGGATGTATTTTATAAATCAATAATAAAAGTTATATCTGTATCACTTAGCTCATGGGCATTCCTGAAGCTTAATTGTTTGAGCTAATAATAAATATTTGCTTTGTTAACTTCTCATAGTGTTTCTGTGATTAAAGTGATGTTTTTTAAGTGCTTTGCAAAATATTAAGTGCTGTACAAACATTTTTAATGTCATTTGCACAAATAAACAAGTGAACTTTTCTTTCAAACACTTCACTTTCTAAGATAATGTGAAGGAAAAATGGTGAGCAGTCATTGAACTGTTGTGTCATTTGTTCACAGATACAAGTGAAATGGGTAAAATTGTGTGACAGCCTAAGAATGTGGGACATAGGTGAAAGCAGTGAGAGTGGAGGATCATTTTCTTCAGTCTCTGTTCATAATTGGAGTTGGTGGGGGGGTGGAGGTGAATGCTACTTGTAAATTTCTACACAATTGGATAGATAAGTGATAAAATGTAATCACTTAAAAAATTTCTTTTACTGATACATGTAATTTATGTAAAATGTTTTTAAATGAAGTACAAAGATATAGTAATGAAAGCAGTGTGGTAAGGGACATAAGAATTAGATATACAGACTGATAGAATTAAGAGTTCAGAAACAAACATTGAAGCCCAACACCAGTGGCTCATGCCTGTAATCCTAGCTACTCAGGAGGCAGACATCAGGAGGATTGCAGTTCTAAGCCAGCCCAGGCAAATAATTCGTGAGACCCTATTTTGAAAAAAATCCATCACAAAAATCGGCTGGTGGAGTGATTCAAGATCTAGGCCCTGAGTTAAAAAAAAGAAACAGACCTTAATGTTTATTCAATTGATTTTGGACAAGGCCACCAAGAGAATTTATTGGGGTAAAATATTCTTTTTACCACAGACATGCTGAATATCTACATGCAAAAGAATACATTTGAGCCCTCCTTCACTATACACAAAGATTAATTCAAAGTGTATCACAGAGCTAAGTTTAAAGCCAAAGCTGGGACAGTGGTATGCCCCTGCATCCTAGCTTTGCAAAAGGCCGAGGTGGGAGGATTGCTTGAACCAGGGACTTCAAGACTAGTCTGGGCAATGTAGACTGTCTCAAAAGGGGGTTGAGGCTGGAGGTATAGGTCTTTAGTAGAGGGCCTACTTAGCATGTGTTTGATTCCCATCACCACAAAAAAAGAAGAGCTAGGTTGAAAGGTATACTAAGTAGAACTAAAACTGAGGTTCTTAGAATAAAATATGGGAGTGAATATTTTGTGACATTGAGATTGTCAGTGATTTATTAGCTTAGCTGGACTTCATCAAAATTAAAAACTTTTCTGTTGTACAAAGGACACCATGAAAAATTTGCAAAGACAACCCACAGAATGGGAGAAAATAATTACAAATCATATTTGACAAGATGTATTTATTTAAAATACATTAAAATCTCTTATGACAAAAGTAAAAGGACAAGTAGCTCAGTTAAACAATGATCAAGGGATCTAAGTAGACATTTCTCCAAAAAGATGTACAAATGTCCATCAAGCAGATGATGTGATGCTCAGCTCCATTAGCCACCAGGGAAATGGTGATACGCAACTTCAAACCCATGAAGATGGCTGTAATAAAAAAGATAGACAATAACAAGTAGGGGTGAGAATATGGAGAAATTGGAACTCTTTTGTACTACTGAGGGCTTGTAAAAGACTGAGCTGCTTTGGAGAACTTTGGCAAGTATTTCAAAAGGCAATATAACACAGATCCCATGTGACCAAGCAATTCTCCTCTGGATAGACACCCAACAGAATTAAAAACATGTTCACAAGAGTCTTGTGCATAAATGTTTGTATTCATAATAGACCCAAAGTAAAAACAACTCAAGTGTCCATCAACCAGTGAATGAAATAAAATGTAGAATGGGACATTTTTTGACAATAAAAAAGAATGAAGTACTGATGCATGCCATATCAAAGGTAGACCTTGAAATCATTTTGCTGAATCAAAGTTTGTCACATGAAAACCACATATTAGATTATTCCACTTTACATGAAATGTCCAGAATAGGAAAATTAATAGATTGAAACAGATCAGTATTGCCTAAGTCTGGGCTGAGGTATTAGGAAGAAATGGGGAGTGACTGCTAATGGGTTCAGGGTTTCCTTTTGAAGAATAAAAATGTTGTAAAATTGTTTGTGGTGATGGTTGTTCAACACTTTGAATATATTTTAAAATGATTGATGGGTACACATTAAGTGGGTGAGTCATAAGACACATGAATAACAAAAATTTGAAAGTCAAGTAGTGCTGGATATGATAGCACAGGACTGTAATCCCAGCACTTGGAAGGATTGCAAGTCTTAGGCTAGCTTGGGCTACAAAGCATGACCCTGTCTTGAAAAAATATGTATCAAGCACTATCCCCCCCAAAAAAATTAGAGAAGCAAGAATAGGACATTTATAAAGATGTCTCTACTGTTTACCTTCTGGAGATAGAAAATGATCAAGTGGTTGATTCTAACCATTTTTCTTTCATTCCTCATCTGTCTAGTGGCTGACTAGATTTATTAAATGCATACACTTTTGTGTGAAATGATAGTAAATCATAATTCATTTTTGACAGGAATTGAGTTCTTCTCAGACTTTTTCACATGATGGAGGATTCTTCAATAGACTGGAAGATGATGTTCATAAAATTCTTGTTAGAGAAAAGAGAAGAGAACAGCTTACAGAATATAATGGAACTGATAATTGTACAGCTCATGAACACAACCAGGCATGTAAAATAGAAAATTCTCTTAAAATCACAGTGAAATGAAAATGAAAATTTTCTTTTTACAGTAATCAGTAGAATCCAATTACGATTGTATAAAGTAATAGTTTTACTGTATTGTCTTAGTCATTATCCCACAAAGATAAGATGTGTATAGTCCATTCATTGACATATTTATAGAGGTTGTGCTGTATTTTATTTATAGTTGGGCACTGGTGTTGGAGAGATCGCTATATACACACCTTCCTTCTCTTAGACACTCAGAGCTGTGAGGATATGAGTAGGTAGACCTGTAAAAGATTATCATTCAGCATGATGAAGACTTTTAGGGAGATGTATACAATAAAAAGTTTTGAATGGAAAAGGTAATAATGATCACTGATTGGGTAAATTGTGACAAGTATATAAAAATGACATTGGGGTAGATTTTGAGGGATGAATAATTCTATAAACTGAAAAATGGAGAAAGACTATAGCCTAAGGCATTTGCAAAAACAGGCCTTGGTTATGAAAGGCCTTAGTCTGAGTAATCAGCAAACTGAAAAATTTTGCAACTAAGAAGTATAGGGTTAAGTGAGTGTAGGATGACATGATTAGAGAAATACATTGAATTTGGGTTTTAAAAATTTTTTTGTACAAAACTAAGAAGTTAAAATTTTATCCTGTACAATAAGGCAAGCCATGGCCCACAAGTCAAATCCAGTCAGTGGCCTGTTTTTTTTAAAACTATATAAGTCATACAATACTGTTCATCTTATAGCATAAAATAAAACAAATTGAGATTTTCCCCAAAAATAATTTAGAAGCTTACATAGAAAATACCATTGCCTGAAGTTTATGATCTTTAAGTTATAGGTCAAAAGAATTTCATGTTGTTGTTTTGGGTTTTTATTGTTTTAGATTTTACTTTCTTTTTGAATTATTTTTATTTTTGAATCAGCACACATATGAGAGAGTTTCATTGTAAAAATTCCATACATGTGTACAGTGCACTGTGAACAAGTTCACCTCCATTTGCATTCCCATTGCTCCCTTTCTCCTCCCCTCTTTTTCAAACAGTGTTTGTTGGGTTTCATTATGCTGTCTGTCTCTCTGTAGATGTACATGTAAATATATATTTCTATAAATATTCTGTATATAATTTATATGTATATATATGTAACATACTTCAATCTTCAACCCCTCAGTATCCTTCATTTCCTTCTCCCCCCCCCACGGATTCCCCCAGACAATCTCCCACTTACAATCCCCCATTTACATTCATGTCCCATTATTATCATCATCATTATTTTAGGTCTAGGTTCTACAAATGAGTGAGAACATGTGATATATTTTAAGGCCCATGAGCTAAGAACAGTATGTACATTTTTGAAATAATTGTTTTTAAAAAAGAAGAAAGCCAGTTGTGGTAGCACACATCTATAATTCTAGAGCACACCTGTATTCCCAGCACTGGGTAACTGAGGCAGGAGGATCTCAAGTTTGAAGGCAGCCAGGCTATATAGCGAGACCCTGTCTCAAAAAAAAAAAAACCCAAATATATATATATATATTCTTTACAGAAGTATATATATATATATACTTTACAGAAAAAGTTTGTCATTATGTAGCATTGGCTTTCACAGTATTGTCTACATTTTCTATTCTAATTTAATTCCTGAGCCAACAGTAATTGCCAGAAAATATTTTTTAATATAGTGCTATGTTACTTTTGCTATATCTGCATTTCTACCTAACAGTCCTTTGATTCATCTTTTTTCTGACTGAAAAATTCCTGCTACAGCTACTCCAAATCCTAAAAGACTGCTTCCTTATCCTTTTATTCTTCTCAAAGGACATTATTCTCTGTTTACTAAAAAGATGGGTAAATTCAGTCATTGAACAAATTAAACATCTACTATGTGGTGTTATGTGAGACACAAGATAAGTCAGACCCTTAAGAACTTTTTACTGTAATGCAGCAATAGATTGGTTTATAAGTAACACTATTCCACGTGAAGACCTATTTTCAGCATACAGTGGAAAATTGCCTGCCCGAGGAACTTGTAAGCTTCTAACTTTCTGACATTTGATTTAATGTTTTCCTGTCTTGACATAACTGCCAGATTTTATGTACAGTCCAAGCAACCATGTTAACATTTATGGTTAGCATGTTTGCTTCCACTTTTTTCATTGATTGGGATTTTCTTCTTGGTAATCCATACCTTCTTTTTTAAAAAAGACATCTCATCATTTTTGGAGAGAAGATATGATATTAATATATTTCAGGAAATATTTACATGCCTCACACCTTTTGTAAAAGAAAGTTGAGTATAAATTAAATTATCAAGTGATTGTAATGCTATAATCAAGACAAAATGATAGTGTAGTATAGTAGAAAGAGAATAGACTTTGAAATCAAACAAATTAATAAACTATTAGGTCTTCAGGTTATCAAGCTCTGTTACATTGGAATGCAATTACTTGTTTTTCTTGCATTATTATTAGGAAGGTTAGAAATTATGACTTAAAATGTTTAGCCGACTATGTTTTAGACGTATGCATTAGTAGATAATTTTACACAATCTAGTGCAATAGTAATTCACAAGATTGGGGATCAGAGATGGCTTTGCAAAGAGAAAATAGCATTTGAATCGTAAACTTAAAGGACAGAAGAATTTGAACATGTGGAGGTGAGGAAGAAGAAACTGGAATGACTTGAGTAAAAGTATGGGCACAGTGAAGTATAAGCCAGCTTAATTAAAGCAGAAGGTTCATAGACAAATGCAGTGTAAGTTTGATAAGGTAGATTGAAAAGATCGTGCAGGATTTAAAGCCTACTTTATAATTTAGTCAGTAAACAATAAAGAATTTTTAAAGGTTCTTGAGCAGAGAGTAAAGTTTTATTTACTAATATTAATTTCACAGCAGTGCCTAGGAAAAACTAAAGGAGGGTGAAGAAAATAGAAAGGAATTAGACAGACAGTAACTTAGTTGTAAGGATATAGTACAAAATAAACATTACTTTAGTGAATTACTAGGGAATACAAATTGGTATAATGATTTTGGAAAAGAATTTGGCCTTAACTTTTAAATTAGAATGTGATAGGCATGACCTATCTTGTAGAAATTCTACCCCTGGATTTATTTATTCATTTTTTGGCAGCACTGGGGTTTGAACTCAGGGCCTCACACTTGCTAAACTGATGCTCTACCACTTGAGCCACTTCACCAGCCCTTCTACTCCTGGATTTAAACCCTGGATACATGTTCAAAACTCAGTTGTTTATTAACAAAATCAGTAGAATAAAAAGACCCTGCCCCCAAAAGACTTAGAAAAAGGGATGGGATATAATATATTACTTAAGGAATATAGATACAGATACAAAGAGTAACAGACAAAGACAGTGATAAACACAAAATGCATAATAGTGGATATCTCTAGGAAGAGAGGGAGAGGGATGTGATCTGGGAAGATACTGGTAATATTCAAACTTCTGTTTTTTTGAGAGAGAAAGATTGAATTATTTATACAAATCTGAGTCTCTTCGAGTATTGACTTTAGTTCATTCCAGATGCTGACATCATCCTCAGAGTCTGTTTAAATCCTTAATTTGCATATTGTTTTTTTTTTACCTTACATGTTTCGTGTGTGTGTGTGAAGTTTTTCATAAATTAAAAAAATTAGGATGTTTGTATATTATGTCATTTGAGTGTAATAGGGAAAAAGGATTACAACCATTTGAAAAATTCTCTATTCTTTTTGTGTATCTACGTCCTCTCACTGTTGTACTCTTTTCTCAGAGAAAAAAAAACCTCTTCCTTTTGCCAAGATTAAAATTCTGTACATACATTAATATACCAGGTATTACTAAATGTGAAATCAATCGATTTTAGTTCTACCATTCTATTGGGAGGATGTGCGGCTCAAGTGGTGAAGTGCCTGCCTAGTAAGCATAAGACCCTGAGTTTAAACTCCAATACTGCCCCCCCAAAACTTCCTAGGACAAGTGTTATGGTTCACACCTGTAATCCCAGCTATTTGGGAGGTGGTGAGAGAAGGATAGTGGTTCAAGGACAGCCTGAACCACTGAAATCCTACCTCAACAAACAAGCCAGGTGGGGTGATACTTATCTCTAATCCCAGCTATGTGGAAGGCAAAAAGTGCAAAACCCTACCTGAGAAATAAACCACAAAAGGCTGGAGGCATGGCTCAAGTGGTAGAGGGCTTGCCTAGCAAGGGTAAGGCCCTTGAGTTCCAACCATAGTACTACCAAAACAAAACTAGAAACTTGGAGTGTCCTTCTTATTCACCTGTCATAATCAGCCTGTATCCAAATGTTGATTCTACCTCCAAATCATGTCTCAAATACACTCCTTCCATTTATACCCCTTCACCCTTACTCAGGGTATAATTTTGTTTGGTCGGCTTCCTTACAGTAGCAATTGAAAGGTCTTTCTGCCTGTCTTACTCTACTCAGTTTTCTATATAACATCTGAAGGGGTTCTTTAACAAACTTACAGGCTCAAGCAGTCCTTCATTCTCAACCTCCTGAGTAATTGGGACTTCAGGCATGTGTCATCAAGCCTGGCTCCACAGTCATCTTGTACCATCTTTGCCTTCACTATATCCCACCTACATTGGCCACCTTTTTTCTTCCATTTACAGCACTGATATAGCACTTTTTTTCATAACTCAGATCTTATTTTCTAATTATGGCATTTGTTTATGTAAAATCTGTCTCCTTGCTACACAAATCCCAGAAGGACAGATTATTTTCATTTTTGCTCACCATTGTACACCTGGCACCTAGGAAAATACACATGAGTATTTGTGGAATATGTTACTGTTGCCACATTACTCTAAATAGACCCAGTTTTTATTCATCAAAAATGTGACCTTGGAGCTGAGTTCCCATGGCTCACACCTGTAACCCTAGCTACCTCAGAAACTGAGATAAGGGGGATCACAGTTTAAGGCCAGTTCAGGCAAATAGTTCAAAAGACCCCATCTCAACTAAGAGCTGGGTGTGGCAGTACACACCTGTAATCCCATGCTACTTGGGAGGCTGAAATCAGAAGGATCACAGTTCCAGACCATCCTGAGCAAAAAAGTTTGCAAAACCCCATTTCAGTGGAAAAAAAACTGGGTGTGGTGGTACATACCTATCATCCCAGCACCAGCAGGAAGCTTAAAATAGGAGGATTATGGTCCAGGCTGCTTTGGGCCCTATCTCCAAAAATAACCAGAGTGAAAAGAGATGGGAGCGTGGCACCTGCCTAGCAAGCAGAAAGCCCTGACTTCAAACCCCAGTACCAAATCATAATTTGGAGTGACTTTTTACATGTAAATTTATTTTGACATATGGTGCAAGATGACAGGTATCTTGAGGATAGACTAATAACAACTTGTCATGGAGAAGTTTTAATATGTTTATTCTAGGATATAAATATCTTTTCAAAGGCCTGACACTGTTGTAGAGTATGCTGATAGCTTGAAATTAATCATAAAAATCTTACTTGCTTTCACCATACATAATATAATTAATAATACAATATAATTGAGTCAAGTTGAAATTGATTTAATAGTTTAAGATTGCCTGAAAAAATAAAGTCAGGATTTTCCTCAATCCTTTCATAAAAGAATATTGTAAACTAGGATTGACAGAACAGTTTTAATCTTAAAACAGTGTTTTTCTTTTTTCAGGAGGTGGTTCTAAAAGATGGAAGAATTGAAAGACTAAAGTTGGAACTTGAAAGGAAAGATGCTGAAATCCAGAAGCTGAAAAATGTGATCACTCAATGGGAGGTTTGTATTCATTTACTTAGAAAAGAAAATAATTCTATAAATTTATACATTTTTTTGGTTTTCTTATATGTAAACATGTTTAATAGTTAATAGGAATAGTCATTCTGATGTTTGGATTTTTTAACTGACTCATGATTTGAAGTCTGAATAATAATATTATTTATATTGTTTCAGTGTATATGTATATATAATACATATATTATTTCATATATATAATAACCATTTTAAGTGGATGAGTCAGTGATATTATTGCACAATATTTCCATTATTGTGTAACCATCACCACTATGTTTTTTCAGGTTTTTTCATCATCCCAAACAGAAATTCTGTTCCCATTAAACAGTTCCCCATTCCCAGTCCTCCAGTCCCTCATAACCCCTTAATCTCCATGAATTTGCTTCTTCTAGGTACCTGGTAAAGGTAGAAACATAGAATATTTGTCCTTTTGTGTCTTGCATATTTCATTTAGCGTAATTTTTTCAAGGTTCATCCATGTAGCATTTATCAGAATTTTATTCCTGTTTATAACTGAATAATATTCCATTGCAGGTATATACTGCATATTGTTTATTGGTATACAAGTATCTGAATACCTGCTTTGAATTCTTTGGGATAAATACATAAGAGTAGAATTGCTAGATCATATAATAATTCTGTTTGACATTTTAAGGAACCTCCAAACTGTTTTCTGAAGCATCTGTACCATTTTATGTTCCAACCAGCAGTGCACAAGGGTTCCAGTTTCTCTGCATCTCCCCAACACTTGGATGTATACTTGTTTTTAACCATGAATCTTACTTCTTCCCTTGACCTAAAAAAATCTCTTATTTATATCAAATATCACTTTTTGAATAATATTAGGCCATTCAACAATTACTCATTGCATGCCTGTGGTGTGCCAGGTACTTTTCTGGGCCCAACGTATGTAACAGTGAAAAAAATAAATCGAGTTCAAGCCCTGATGGTTCTTACATTTCTCTTCTTCCTCTGCTTGTGCCTTTAGGAATAATAAGCCTTGCTCAGACTTTTTCCAACTACACAAATCCATCTTCCTTAGCTTTTCATTTCTAGTTTCCTTTGCTTTTGTTGAAGTAGGCATGAGTTATAGGAAAGATAGAAATGGAAAAGAATTGCAATACAATGTAGGATTTACAATTGATATTTGAAAGAGTGATCCAGAAGTACAGAGAAAGGAATGGATGAGTTACTGCTATTGAAAATTGGTGAGAATTTCACAGAGATGATTTTTCCACGTAGGGAGAACAGTGTACACAAAGGCATGGGAATGGTAGGAAGTGTACACGGTAGCTGACATTTAGAGAAATGTAGAAGGCTGGAGAAGGCGAGATCGAAGATGTTCATTGGGATTAGAATCTGAAGGCATTTGGATTTTAGATAGGTCAATAAAAGTCACTAAAGAAAAGTGACATGAGAATTGTTTTTGTGGGATTATGATGCATATAGCTAGGGCCTGGAGTGAAGATAGTTTGGTGAAACAGTGAGTAGTAAGAGGAAGAGCACAATATTTAACTGGTTGGAGGAAAATGAACATGTAGTTTGCATTTTGGACATACTGAATTTGAAACGACTGTGCTACAATCAATCTCAGGATACAGTGGAGTCACAACATGTGAGCATTTAACTTTACCAACTTGATATGCCCTATATTTTTGTGAAATTAAAAATACTAGCCATACATGGTGCTTGTAATCCCCAGCACTTCAGAAGCTGAGGTAGGATGATGGAAAGTTTGGGGTCAGCCTG
This sequence comes from Castor canadensis, assembly GCF_047511655.1. Classification (NCBI taxonomy): domain Eukaryota; kingdom Metazoa; phylum Chordata; class Mammalia; order Rodentia; family Castoridae; genus Castor; species Castor canadensis. Next base: position 92,191,412 of record NC_133398.1, read on the forward strand.
AGCTAGACCCTCTCTCAAAAAAAAAAAAAAACTAAAATAGTAGGACATTGTGTATTTCATATGTGCTCTTTATTACAAACCACATGTTGCTAGTATTTTAGGTATTTATGTTTTGTAGGTACATTTACTACTCAGGATTGTATATATAAAACTGCATATACTATTTTCATAAGCACATTAGGGAATTTTCACAGGTGATTTGCATATTTGCATTTTTTGATTTATGAGCTGCTTTTAGATATTAAAGCTTTCATAAGAGGTGCCGCCATGTATAGTGACCTGCACCGTGGACAAAAAAACTTGAGCTGCACTTAGAGTTTGGTGAGATATTAACATAGATTGAAGTCCTACAAGTAGGAATTTCATGGGAGTGTTGTTCCACATATTCATGGTGAATATTTCTGTATTCAAAGTGAATACAATTATAGTTGAGTGTATATATTTTTCCCTGACACATTTATGGTACCACCTGACTTGTCTCTTGTTCATTTCTAAAGTTTTTCAGAAGTTCTATTCTTTATATATACTGTGGTGCTTACTTTAGTTCACTGTGTAGAGTATTACTCAGTAAACAATTGATTTATCATCACCCATTTAATAAAGAGAGAACTGTTTAGTAAAAGCCAACTTTATAGGACTTAGAATACATTTAAATCTGTTTTACAAGAAATTTGAGGGCTAGGGCAAGGTTCAGTGATAAAATACTTGCCTAGGATGATTAAAGCCCTAGGTTTGATCTCCAGCACTGTAGAAACAAGAAAAATTTTAATCTGTTAACTTCTAGGTACATGTTGAGAGAAGAAATGACAAGTTCTTTAAACTGATATATTTTCCTTAGGCATTTATTTTTCTATAATATATTAAGTGGATTGGTTACTATTTTAACTCTTTATTAATGTTTCTGAGAGTGTTAAAAAATGTTGACTAAGGATAGTATAGGCAGAAAGTCACCTGGAATGTGGATGTTAATGTTGGGGCACAGGCCCTCTTTTTCATAAGTATGTAATTGTATCATTTATATAGTGTGAGGGGAAGCTAAGCCATTTGAAAAAAATTGAAAAAAAGCTGAAAGATGTTTCAGTAAATTACTAATTCATGTCAGCCAAAAATTATTATAGCAGTAATTATTTATCAATGAAATAAGAGATTAGGTAAAGTTTAACTGAGAAGGTATATAGAACTGTGCTGTAAAATTCAATAACCACTACAAATGTCTCAATTTAAATTAGTGTTAAGTAAAATTAAAAATTCATTTTCTCAGTCACACTAGCCATGTTTCTGGTGTTCAGCAGCCACATATTGGACAGTGGCAACTACAGAACAGATATAGAAAGTTCTACTATATTGTTGTACAGTACTGGTGTTGAAATGAGTCATTTTTCTTTTGGGTTTCATCTGAATTATTTTGAATTGTGTAAGGGTTTTATTTGGGGAAGAAAGACAAAGACTCTTCAGGAAAATTTAGTATTATCCTGACTTCACTTTCAGCTCTCCTTAATTTTTTATTTTAGTGAACATTTAATTTAAGTAGTAGACTGTTCTAGTTACATTTTCCTCCATCCTTTTTTTCTCAGAAATAATTTATGTCTTTAAGCAAGCCTAGAATTCACAACTCCATAAACTGTTTGTAAATCATTAATTATATAGTTTACATTTCTAAAATTAAAATTTTCTTTTTTGACTAATAGGCAAAATATAAAGAAGTAAAGGCAAGAAATGCACAATTATTGAAAATGCTTCAGGAAGGTGAAAGTAAGTAATTTGTGTGTTTTTAGAATTAAAATTTGTCATAGCAATATTTGAAGTTAATTTTTCAAGACAAATCATTTATCAACTCAACAAAATAAAAAGCTTTTCCCGAGTGATACAGGCTAGGTAGTTGCTGACAATATTATCATTATAAGACACTCTTAAAGAGCCTTGGTTTTATATACATTTGCACTACTCAGGCAAGAGAAATCCTTGAAATTTCAATTCCATGAATCATTGGACCATTTTAGAAGGAAAACAAATAGAATTTGCTTTTAATTGTTGGAGGAGGCAACTTGTGATTGCTTTAGGTTTTTCTTCCTATTTCCTTCCTTTTTTCTCCCTCTCCCACTGCTCTTTTTATTTTGGCTACTAGAACTCATCAATAGAAACCTAAAGAAATAATCTAATCCAAAAACTGATTAGAGATAACCTTAGTAAATTTGATGTCATATGAAAGCTTCTCAATCAGTTGCCTTCCTGAAACTTACCTTGAAAGTTCTATGAAAATTTTCCATTCATAACACAAAAGGAAATATGTATTAATTTTTAAATATGAGATTTAAGCAAAGGAAGTTATAAATCACAAAAGAACATAGATTAAGACATCAATAAAGTAGAAAATCTCATGAATAGGTAAAACTAAATATAATAAACAATTTCCCTTCTCAGTAAATGCTCATAAAATCTACATGTAGTGCCTGTGTACTGTATGGCATTCAAGGAACTGAAACTTACATTGAAAAGAAAAGAAAATGTCTAAAAGTATGGATATAAAGCTATTGGTAGAACTATCCAACTGAAATTTAAATTATATTACGAAAAATAGTTAATCAAAACAGTGTGAAATGTGTACAGCCCTAGGTTCAGTCCCCAGCACCAAAACAAATATGAGTAAAATGCAAATTTTCATATATAAATATAAAAATATATATCAAATGTATATATTTTGGTGGTATTGGAGTTTGAACTCAGGTCAAATTTATATTTTTTATATGTTAGCTGATAATATGATGAAATAGGAGTTTAGGAATAATGGGGAATGGGAGCCAGTTGCTCATGCCTATCATCCTAGCTACTTGAGAGGCTGAGATTGGGAGGATCATGGTTCAAGGCCAGCCTGGGCAAATAGTTCATGAGACCCCATCTCCAAAAATAACCAGAGCAAAATGGAGTGAAGGTGTGGCTCAAGTGGTAGAGCACTTGCTTTGTGAGCATGAACCTGAGTTCAAACCCCAGTCTTACCACCACCAACGACGACAACAAAAAAATAGAATAATGGGAAAAGGCATTATTTGTATATTAAGGTATAAACATTATAAGGTTAAATTAATTTTATCAACATCACAGGATTAGTATCATAAGATTAATGCATGTTATTAAGCTTCAAGTGTGGGTCATTTAATGAAAATAAAAAAATTATTTGGAAGACATTTATCTAATTGAAGAAATGAGCTGGTGGAGTAGCTCAGGAGGTAGAGTGCCTAGCAGTCGTGAAGCCCTGAGTTCAACCCCTAGTACCACCAAAAAAAAATCTTTAACTGAAGAAATGAAGCATATCATTGTACTTTGGGCTATATGATTTATAAAAGTAAAAATAATATTCCCCACTAATAAACTATTCCAGAAAGTTCCTCTCAAAAGTAAAGCTGGGACTGATGATACACACCTGTAATCACAGCCACTCACAAGGCTGGGGGAGGAAGATTGTAAAAGGCCAGACTGGGCAACTTTGGTGAGATCCTCCCTCAAAAAATTAAAAAGGGCTGGAGGTAGGTAGCTTAGTGGTAGAGGACCACCAAAAAAAAAAAAGATAGAGAAAAAGTAGATTAAAAATAAGTATCATGGGGCTGGGCTGAGGTAAAATATAGTTCAGAGGTAAAACCCTGCCTAGCATGCACAAGGCTCTGGGTTTGATCTCCAGCACTGTCAAAAAAAAAAAAAGGCTATTAGTGAATAACATCAATGCCATAGTCCACACCATAAGTAATCCAAGTAGAAAATGTTACGTATTTTCACATAATATGAAAATATTCAAAACACTGTAGCATTTATAATGTAAATGTAGCCAATTCTGTTATAATTCAACCTATTTTGCTAACAATCACTTCCCTTTTCAAAATCACAGTTAAAAAACATAAGACTTGTGAGAAAAATAAGGAACACAGCATTCAAAAACTTCATTCATGGCATATTTAAAAAAAAAGGCACTTGGGAGGCTAGGGCAGGAGGATCATGAGTTTAAGGCCAGCCTGGGCTATATATAGTGAGTTCCAGGCCAACTTCAATTGCATAGGGAGACTTCATCTCCAAGATAGATAGATAGATAGATAGATAGGAAGGAAATAATAAGTAAGATGGGAAAAGTACAAAGTCATAGTGAGGGAGGAATGAGTTTTAGTGATTTATTATATAAAAAGGTGATTGTAGTTGATAATAATGTAAGTGCTTGGCATGGTGGTGCACATCTGTAATCCTAATACTCAGGAGGACCATAAGTTTGAGTCCAGACTGGCTATATAGTGAGAACCTACCAAAAAAAATATGATAATAAAGAAAGCATAAATGTTTGAGGCTATAGATAAATTAAATATCCTGAGTTAATATCTGTGGTGATATTAGTTCTCATATATTTAAACATTTCCTCCTTTGCTAATTTATTACAATTTTACCTCTTCAACTTCTCCTACTTCATTTTCTTAGTGAAGAGCTAGTTTCATGCATTAACCATGTGGAGACTTTTAAAGCTTAGGAAACTGGACCAAAATAGAGAGGGGTCTTTTGTTTTTCCATTGAGGGTAAAACCTCTAGAATAGTTCTAAGAGACCACAAATGTTATGTGATCAGTCATATGAGCTATATTTATTTACTAGTGCTTTATTGGTGTGAAAAGTCAGATAATAATATTGTCTGCCTTATAGTCACTTCACCAATTTAACAAAAAAGCACTCTTCACTGCCTTTAAAAAATCTTGCTTTAAGATTAGTCATGGTAGCCAGGCATAGTGGTTCATGCCTATAATCTCAGCCCTTGGGTAGCTGAGGGTAGAAGATTAAGCATTCAAGGCCTCCTTGGGCTACATGATGAGATCTTGTCTCAAAAGAAAAAAATTAGCCAAAGTTTTTCCTATGTGAAAATTTGCATGTTGTTGTATACTTGATCTAGTTAATGTAGATGCAAATAATGATCATCATATCTGCAATCGTGATTTTAACACCACAGAAAATTTAAAATTTCCAAGAAAAACTGCTGCGGTGATAATAATCAGAATTTACTGTGGAAAATAAAATCTATGCTGGGTCAAGAAGTACAGTGATCCATTAAAAAATGTAGTACATTCATTAAGTAAGAAGACAAGGAATCATTGTTCTAACTGTACTATACTTAGATTTTTGTTCACTGCAGTACTATTAAAGCATTTGAATGACTGAAAAGAAAATACTGCTGTTTTTCCTTTTTTGTCAGTGAAAGATAAGGCAGAAATACTTCTGCAAGTCGATGAATCACAGAGTATCAAGAATGAACTAACTATACAGGTAAAGAAATACGGAGTATACATGATTGATTTTCTTATGCTATTCTTTAGTCTTAAATTTTTAAACTTGACTAAACAGAACTACAACCCATCAACATTGCAAGAAAGTAATAGAAACTATACTTTATTATTATGTAATAGCAAGTTAGTAAAGATTCCGTTTATTGTCCTTAAGGGAGGTAGGTATGTCCTGAAGAATGGGGAAACATTTTAGTGGACTGTTAACATAGGGATGAAAGGGCAGGTAGAACTTAATCTGTTCCTAGATTAGACTTACTCTCCTTCACATCCTTGACTTCTGACAGTGAGTTTGTCCTGTCTATCTGTAAGAGATAACTGTATATAAAACTTAATGGAAACTATGGGGAGAGTTTCTTCTCTGATACTTGTTTATGTAGTTGTCAGAATTTATCAGTGTGAAAAGTGTTCATAATTAGTGTATTTGTCAAGAAGATTTGAAAAATCGCTTTCTTATTGAATATTTGGTTATAGGTGACTTCACTTCATGCTGCATTAGAACAAGAAAGATCTAAAGTGAAAGTATTACAGGCAGAATTAGCCAAATACCAGGTATGCTTTTATAATTTTGAAGAGTTTTCATCACCAAAGGTACATTTGGACTAGATATTTTGTGAAAATAAATGTACTATCTTATTTTGGGGCCAAAATTTATTCATCAAGTATATTAACAATTTTATTATTGATCATATAATTTACATTTAAAACATTGTTACAATTATAAGTAGTACTACTAACTAGTTATTCTTTTGGAATTACAAAATAGTGACTTTCTAATTCTGTCATTCTGCACTTACAAGATGACATTCAGCATTTATATGGATGAAACAAAATATCAGTGCTTTGTTTTAATATATATGTATATTTGTATATACATATTTATATGTACATGTGTATGTGCCTAAATCATAAAAATGCATTAATTAATGGGTGATCATAGTCAAGGAAGCTTGAAAGCCTCTAGTAGCATAGAGAACATAAACATTTACTCAAACTACCTGCGACATTGAATCAGTCTGAGAAGGGGAATTCCCTTTGCCTGGGAGACTTTGAGAAGGATGCTTGAATGTTGTTTTGGTTTCTTTTTAAAGCTCTTAAGAAGCATGATAAGAGTTTTAAACTATGTAACATCAGTACCTATGTATAGTAGCTATACCTTAATTTTTTCTACATTCTTATTTTCCTGTTAACAGAAAATAAATCATTTAAAAATACCTGTGATTATACATCTCAAGTCCCACAAAATCGGTTCATACTGTTTTTCTCTGAATAAAAGTTCTTTGCAGAACTTTTATGTGATCAGGAATGAAGAATAAATAGCGTTCTTATACTTGGAAGTTTTTTGTTTTGTCTTCTTTAGAAGGTTGACGTAGAAATATATTTGACTCTAAAGATAGAAGCTATAGGATGAAAAAGCTTGGAGGAAATGAAGAGAAGCTGCCATCATTATCAAATGAGTCTGGGCTCAGTATGTCCTGAACATAACCACTACTTTAAGAAATGTATTTCCACAAACAAGCAGTTCCCAAACTTGGTGATCATCAGGATCACTTGGAAACATTTGAATTATATATTATAAGCAATATTTTGGTGATCAACTTAAGTTTGGTTATCATTACCATACTTTATCAAAATGGGAAAAATATTATAAGGAAAATACTTTAAATTATTTTTATGGTTGAATTGAGGTGTGGCCTATGTAGTTGTGGATGATTTTAATTTTGTTCTTTGTACTTTTGTTCTTTCCATATTTCTACAATAGGTATTTGCTTTTTAAATCAGAATAAAACAAAATGTAATGTTAAAATAATGTACAGAGATAGGTGTGGTGGTACATGCCTGTAATCCTAGCTACATAGGACACAAAGATGGCAGGATTGTTTTTTAAGGCCAGCCCAAGAAAAAAAGTTAGTGAGACTCTATCTCAAAAAACAAGCCAGGCATGCCTATAATCCTAGCTACTCAGGATTCAGAGATCAGGAGGATAATGGTTCAAAGCCAGCCCAGACAAATAGTTCATGAGACCCTATCTAAAAAAAATCCAACACAAAAAATGGCTGGTGGAATGGCCCAAGTGGTACAGTGCTTGCCTTGCAAGCATGAGACCCTGAGTTCAAATTTCAGTACCATTAAGAAAAAAAAAAGCCAGGCATGGTCGTTCATACTTGTATTCCTAGCTGTACAGGAGGCAGAGGTAGAAGGATCATGATCCAAGATCAGCCCTGGGCAAAAACATGAGACCTTATATGAAAAATAACTAAAGCAAAAAAGAAAAGAAAAAGGGTTAGAATGTGGCTCAAGTGGCAGAATACTTGCTATAGCAAGCACAAAGTACTAAGGTTCAAACATCTGCACTGCCAAAAAAACAAAAGTACATAAAATTGTTGTCTTTTAAGCTGCCTTTCGTTTTCCTTGGCTCAAGTCAAATAACCATAAATGATATTTCATGTGTAACAAATTAAATACAGACCTGTGTATGCCACTGAGCAATATGAAAATAACCTACTTTTCAATCTACTAATAGACAAAATCACATTTCTAATGCAGTTTAATATGACCAAAACTTGGCAGAACTTGAATTATAAATTGAATTGTCCAAAAATAATGAACTAAATTTATTGATCATATGGAACAAATTAAGTGTGTGGTTTATTTTGGTATTTATCAGATGCTTTACTTTTTAAAAAAATCCTACAGCAGTAAAAATGAACTTTAAGAAATAGGATATTCATTCACTTGTAAGCTAATTAAGCCTAAACAAATTCATATAGAAGTACAGTAACTGTAGGTATACAAATAATTTAGTAGTATGGACACTCAAATTTGTAACATTTACGAAAAAATATTGCTTCCTTCTCATACCCCAGAATACCTTTGGTCTCATATGTTCTTAAAATGAAAATGTCCCTAAAATGGTGTTTCCTAAATAATTTGCTTTATTTTTTCTTTACAGGGTGGCAGAAAAGGGAAAAGAAACTCTGAATCTGACCAGTGTAGGTGATTATATTAGCCTTTGAAGTCAACACAAAAGTTAAAACTTTCAGGGTTTTGCAAAAATGTATATATTTAATGTTGAACAACTGCTAAACTATGCAGTTTTTGTTGAAGGAACTAAAAGCAACTAGCTCACTAACAGTCTATAACTTTACGTTCTTTTGGCTTAAAGTGAAAAGAAATATTGAATTCCAGAAGCACTCAATGAGTATTGTTTGCTATCCATACTTCTTATCACTTTAGTTTTTCATCAGTCAATAAAATTCAATTACTCTTCCAGTAATGTTTGATTTTTTTTCAAGTTTCATAAACAATGTGAAAGTATCATTTTTGCTTATGCATCAGCCAATTAATTCTTTCAGTTCAGTACACTTTCTGTGTACTAAGAGTCACAAGATGAGTGAAATATGGTTGATATCCTCATGTAGCTTATGTGTAGGTGGGTAAAGTAGGGGCAAAAAGTAATTATTATCTGTTTGAATGTGATACATTGTTTGGAAATTGAGAAAACTTGCATGAGATAAATTTTAGTAAGTATGTTTTCTGTAACTTTGTTGAGAAGCAGTCTAGGCAGCAGGAATGAAATCTGGGCTGAAGGGTTTGTTTTTAAGAGCAGTTTGGCTGACCTGAGGTTAGTAATATGACATACTGGGAATCAGGAGTTTTATGAGTGGGGAAGAATGAAGGAGAGATTTTTTTGTTGCTGGAGATTGAACTCAGGGCCTCACACATGCTAGGTGAGCACTGTACCACTGAACTGCACTCTCAGCTCAGAAGGCTTTTGTTTTGACTAGAACATATGTTTATATAGGGCAGAAATGAGAAAGCCAGAAGGGTAGTTTGGGGATAGCTTTCATCCATCTTGAATTTCAAGATAATTTGATTAGCACAGGGAAACATTAAAAATGTACAGACAAAGCAGTCATCAGAGTTGTCCTTTAGAAACAGAATACTTGTCCTTTTAAATAGAAAATCATAAAAGAAAGTCATTTGGAAGAGAATATTGAGGAGGCTTTTATAATAGTAGAAATAGGAAATAAAGGTAACCTCGAACTGGGAAAGTTGCAGTAGATTTCAGAAAATTAAAAAGTGTTTCCATGGGGGAGTCTAACAGACTTATGCAGAATGAGAAAAAGGGCATCAGAGACAAAAACAAGATCTCAGGCCTAAAAGAGAGTAAGAGTGATGGTGTCATTCATAAAGAAGTCATGTGCCAATGGCTCATGCCTATAATCCTAGCTACTTAAGAGACAGCGATCAGGAGGATCTCAATTCAAAGCCAGCCCATGAGACCGTATCTCAAAAATACCCAACACAAAACATATAAAACATGATAATCATATTCCAAACAAAAATGTGAAATATTTTATAGATTTTATTGTTAAATGCAATTGTGTCTCCCATCCAAGTTTAAACAGGCCCAATCCTGCTTAGCTTCTGTGATCCAGTACATTCAGGGTGATATGGCCATAGACGCAATTGCTTCTCATTATAAATTTGTTAGGGAATAATTTTCTTCACAATATTACACACACACATGCACACACATGCACACACACACACACACACATGTTCCCAATTTTATATGTATATAAATATATACTGATTATACCGTTTTATATAAATTAGTTTTTTAAGAAAGCACAACTTTGAGATATAACTGACATAGAACCACATATTTTTTATTACATTTCAGTAAGTAATTTTTTATTGTTGAGCTGGGTGGAGGTACATTGGAGTATTTACAAAAGTTGTTACAATATATCAAATGTATCATATTTGAATTCACCCCCTCCTCTGCGCTCTTTCATCCCCACTCCCCCAATTCCCAGAAGAGTCTCAGCAGGTATAATTTTTGCATTATATGTGTGTGCATTATTTGTACCTCCTCCCACCTCTCCACCATGTCCCACACCCCCACACCTCCCCAAACCCACCTCCAGGTAGACCCTATTCTCCCCCCTTATTCTCCGATTTTGTAGAAGAGAAAACATAAAAGATAATAAAAACATGGCGTTTTTGCTAGTTTGCGATAAAGACAACTATATAAGGAGATTCCTTGTGTTTCCATGCATATGTGTACTACAAACCAAATTGGTTTATCTCTATCAGACCTCTTCACTACTACCTAGTCCCCTTCTCATAGTGGCCTCAAGCCAGTTTAAGTTTACTGTATTTGTACAGTAAGCACATAAACCACATTCAGGTTTTTTATTTTCCTTCTCTTGTCTTATTTTTACTTTTTTAAGAAGCCTCCAAATTGTTTTCCATAGTGGTTGTACTAGCTTAATTCCCACCAGCAGTATATAAGGGTTTCTTTTTCCCCCTGCATCTTCGCCAACATTTGTTGGTGGTGGAGTTCTTGATGCTAGCTAGCTATTCTAACAGGAGTGAGGTGGAATCTTAGTGTAGTTTTGATTTGCATTTCCTTCATGGCCAGGGATGGTGAGCATTATTTCATGTTTTTTTAGCCATTTAGACTTCTTCCTTTGAAAAAGTTGTTTATTTCAGTTGCCCATTTCCTTATTGGGTCATTGATTTTTGGGGAGTTTAGTTTTTTGAGCTCCCTGTGTATTCTGGTTATAAGTCCTGTGTCTGATGTACAGCTAGCAAAGACTTTCTCCCGTGCTGTGGGAGGCATCTTCAATTTAGAGACCATTTCTTTTGTTGTGCAGAAGCTTTTTACTTTCATGTAGTCCTGTTTGTCAATCCTCCTTTAGTTGCTGAGCCGCTTGGGTTCTACTGAGGAAGTCCTTACTTATACTTATTGCTTCCAGTGTATTCCCTACTCTTTCCTGTACTAGCTTCAAGGGTCAGGTTTTATATTAAGATACGTAATCCACTTTGAGTTGATACTAGTACAGGGTGACAAGCATGGATCTAGTTTCAGTTTTCTGTAGGCAGATAACCAGTTTTCCGTAGGCAGATAACCAGTTTTCCTAGCAACATTTGTTAAAGAGGGTGTCTTTTCTCTTATCATATTTGTCAAAAATTAGGTGATTCATAACCGGATTCATAACCGGTTCCTCTATTCTGTTCCACTGGTCTTCATGTCTGTTTTTGTCCCAGTACCATGCTGTTTTTATTGTTATGACTTTGTAGTATAGTTTGAAGTCGGGTATTGTGATACCTCCAGCATTGCTCCTTTTGCTCAGTATTGCCTTGGCTGTTCACCATCTTTTGTATTTCCAAATGAACTTTAGGGTAGAATTTTCAATGTCTGTGATAAATGTCATAGGAATTTTGATGAGAATTGCATTGAACATGTAGATTGCTTTTGGTAGTATAGCCATTTTTAATTTGTTGATTCTACCAGTCCATAAACATGGGAGATCTTTCCACCTTCTGTAGTCTTCCTCAATCTCTTTCTTCAGTGGTTTATAGTCCTCCTTGTAGAGGTCATTTACATCCTTTGTTAAGTTTATTCCTAGGTATTTGATTTTTTTTTTAGGCTATTGTAAATGGAATTGTTTTCCTAAATTCTTTCTCAATCTCTTTTTGTAAGTTGATTTTGTATCTTGCTACTTTGCTGAAGCTGTTCATGGTGTCTAGGAGTTTGGGGGATTTTGGGGGGGTCTTTAAGGTATAAGATCAGGTCATTGGCAAAAGGGATATTTTGACAGTTTCTTTACCTATTGTATTCCATTTATGTCTTCTTCTTGACTTAATGCTCTGGCTAGGAATTCCAGGACTATGTTGAATATGAGTGGGGCGAATGGGCACCCTTTTTTCATTCCTGACTTTAGGGGAAATGGTTTCAGCTTTTCTCCATTAAGTCTGATGTTGGCTATAGGTTTGTCATATATAGCCTTTATAATGTTGAGGTACATTCCTTCTACTCCTAGTTTCCTCAGAGCTTTTATCATGAAGTAGTGTTGAATCTTATCAAAGGCTTTTTCTACATCTATTGAGGTGATCAAGTGGTTTTTGTCTTTGCTTCTGTTAGTGTGCTGTATTACATTTAATGATTTGCATATGTTGAACTGTCCCTGCATCCCTAGGATGAAGCCGACTTAGTCATGGTATATGATCTTTCATATATGTTGTTGGATTTGGTTTGCCATTATTTTATTGAGGATTTTTGCATCAATGTTCATTAAGGAGACTGGGCTGTAGTTCTCTTTTGTTGGATGTGTCCTTGTCCAGTTTTGGAAGGTGTGTAAAACTGGCTTAATAAAATGAGTAGGCAGTGTTCCTTTCCTTTGGAAAAGTTTAAGGAGTGTTGGTATTAGTTCTTCCTTAAAGATCTGCTAGAATTCAGTGGAGAATCCATCAGGTCCTGGAATTCTCTCTTTTTTTGGAGAAACTTTATTGCTGCTTCAATTTCATTATGTATTATAGCTCTGTTTAGGTGGTTAATGTCTTCTTGGTTCAGTTTTGAATGGTCATAAGTATCTAGAAGTTTGTCCATTTCTTCTAGATTGTCCAGTTGATTTGAATATAGATTTTCAAAGTAGTCCCTGATGATTCCTTGGCTTTCCTTGGTATTTGTTATCTCCCCTTTTTTGTTTCTGACTTTATTAATTAGGGTCTTTTCCCTCATTTTAACCAGATTTGCCAGGGGCTTGTCAATCTTGTTTATTTTTTTAAAGAACCAGCTTTTTTTTGTTGTTGATTCTTTGTATGGCTTTTTGGGTCTTTATTTCATTGATTTTGGCCCTTATTTATTATTTCTGTCCTTCTGCTTGCTTTGGGTTTTGCTTGTTCTTTTTTTTCTAGGAGTTTGAGATGTAGCACTAGATCATTTATTTGAGATCATTCTATGTTTTTAATATATGCATTCATGGCTATAAACATTCTTGTAGGACTGCCTTTGCTATGTCCCATTGGTTCTGGTAGGTAGTGTTTTCATTAGCTTCCAGGAACCTTTTGATTTCCTCTCTTATTTCTTCTATGACCCTCTGACTGTTGAGCAATGTGTTGTTCAACCTCCTATCACGTGTGTGTTTTCAGCTGCTGCTATTATTGTTGAGTTCTAGTTTTAATGCATTGTGATCAGATAGTATGCAGGGGGTTATGTCACTTTTCTTATATATTGAGACTCTGTGCACTAAGATATGTCTGTTTTGGAGAAGAATGTATATTTTGCTGTTGCAGGGTAAGATATTCTGTAGACATCTGTTAGCTCCGTTTGATGTTGATTGTTTGTCTGGATGACCTATCTATTGGTGATAGAGGGGTATTAAAGTCTCCCACTACCACTGTGTTACAATCTATATATGATTTTAAGTCCTTTAGTGTAAGTTTGATGAAGTTGGGTACACTATGTATTAGGCACATATAAGTTGATAATTGTTACTTCCTTTTTATGATTGTCCCTTTTATTAGTATGGAGTGACCTCCTTTGTCTTGTTTGACCAATGTAAGTTTGAAGTCTTCTTTGTCTGATATAAGTATTGCTTCTCCTGCCTGTTTTGGGGGCCCATTAGCTTGGTAAATATTCTTCCAGCCTTTCACCCTAAGCCAATGTTTATTTCTGTCAATAAGGTGGGTCTCTTGTATACAACAGATTGTCAGATCTTCCTTTTTAATCCAGTAGGCCAAAGGGTGTCTTTTGTTGAGGGAGTTGAGTCTATTAACATTCAGTATTAATATTGGTAGATGTGTGATTATTCCTGCCATTTAGTTGTTTTTGTTTAAGGATTTGACTTTGTGCAGCCAAATCAGTGCTACTCTCTGATTACTTGTCTTTTCTTCTCCTGCGAGAACTGCGTATTATTTAAAAAAAAAAAAAAAAGGACTTTAGGTGTACCTTAAGTGGTAGAGTGCTTGCCTGGAAGCACGAGTTCCTGGCTTCAGTTTCCAGTACCACAAAGAAAGAAAAAAAATACCTTCCAACACTTGGTTTTTCAAACAGAGGAGTTAGTTTCTTCCTGGAAAAGAAGAACCTAAAGTTTATTTTTCTATTAATGGAGCTCTACCTACCAAGTTATAACTTGATTGAGAGAAATCAAATAACTGACATAAGGACCTATCATTAAACCATCTATTGTTGTAGGAAAATATGTGATAATTAGTTGTTAGCCACTCTTCAACACTGTAGTTCATTTTAAGCCAATAATTTTAATTTTACCAAGCATAACATTTTGTGTAGTTGCCCAATTAGAAGTACCATGTATACTAAGAAGTATTTTATATAATAAAGCTTCCTTGTTAGTTTTTTTTTTTTTTTAGCCATTGTGATTGACTTTAATTATAATAATGATGATAATAACTTAAAATGCAGGCTGCATCCTACTTTAAGTTTTCTTTTGTTTCTTCTCTTGGTGTACATTTTCTTTTTGCTTAGTGTTCTTTTTTATTTTTTTTTTCATTTTTCTTTTATTATTCATATGTGCATACAAGGCTTGGTTCATTTCTCCCCCCTGCCCCCACCCCCTCCCTTACCACCCACTCCACCCCCTCCCGCTCCCCCCCCTCAATACCCAGCAGAAACTATTTTGCCCTTATCTCTAATTTTGTTGTAGAGAGAGTATAAGCAATAATAGGAAGGAACAAGGGGTTTTGCTGGTTGAGATAAGGATAGCTATACAGGGCATTGACTCACATTGATTTCCTGTGCATGGGTGTTACCTTCTAGGTTAATTCTTTTTGATCTAACCTTTTCTCTAGTTCCTGGTCCCCTTTTCCTATTGGCCTCAGTTGCTTTAAGGTATCTGCTTTAGTTTCTCTGCATTAAGGGCAACAAATGCTAGCTAGTTTTTTAGGTGTCTTACCTATCCTCACCCCTCCCTTGTGTGCTCTCGCTTTTATCATGTGCTCATAGTCCAATCCCCTTGTTGTGTTTGCCCTTGATCTAATGTCCACATATGAGGGAGAACATACGATTTTTGGTCTTTTGAGCCAGGCTAACCTCACTCAGAATAATGTTCTCCAATTCCATCCATTTACCAGCGAATGATAACATTTCGTTCTTCTTCATGGCTGCATAAAATTCCATTGTGTATAGATACCACATTTTCTTAATCCATTCGTCAGTGCTGGGGCATCTTGGCTGTTTCCATAACTTGGCTATTGTGAATAGTGCCGCAATAAACATGGATGTGCAGGTGCCTCTGGAGTAACAGTCTTTTGGGTATATCCCCAAGAGTGGTATTGCTGGATCAAATGGTAGATCGATGTCCAGCTTTTTAAGTAGCCTCCAAATTTTTTTCCAGAGTGGTTGTACTAGTATGCATTCCCACCAACAGTGTAAGAGGGTTCCTTTTTCCCCGCATCCTCGCCAACACCTGTTGTTGGTGGTGTTGCTGATGATGGCTATTCTAACAGGGGTGAGGTGGAATCTTAGTGTGGTTTTAATTTGCATTTCCTTTTTTGCTAGAGATGGTGAGCATTTTTTCATGTGTTTTCTGGCCATTTGAATTTCTTCTTTTGAAAAAGTTCTGTTTAGTTCACATGCCCATTTCTTTATTGGTTCATTAGTTTTGGGAGAATTTAGTTTTTTAAGTTCCCTGTATATTCTGGTTATCAGTCCTTTGTCTGATGTATAATTGGCAAATATTTTCTCCCACTCTGTGGGTGTTCTCTTCAGTTTAGAGACCATTTCTTTTGATGAACAGAAGCTTTTTAGTTTTATGAGGTCCCATTTATCTATGCTATCTCTTAGTTGCTGTGCTGCCGGGGTTTCGTTGAGAAAGTTCTTTCCTATACCTACTAACTCCAGAGTATTTCCTACTCTTTCCAGTACAGGGTTTTCAACTCAGGGCTTTGTGCTTGCTAGGCAGGTACTATACTGCCTGTACCTTTTTGCTCTGGTTATTTTGGACATAGGATCTTGTTTTTGCCCAAGCTAGCCTGGACCATGAGTCTCCTATTTTATGCTTCTCAAATTCACTGGGATGACAAGTATGTGCCACTGTGCCCAGCTTTTTTCCATTGAGATCGGAACTTTTTTGCCTGAGCTGGCCTGAAACTATGATTCTCCTTATCTCAGCCTCCAAAGTAGCTAGGATAATAGGTATGAACCATTGGTCTAGTTGTTTTGATAACACAAATATACTTATGTAAAATACATGGCACAAATATTCTTAACTTTCCCTTCTCATTTGGCTGGGAATTCTTTGACATTCTGTCAAGAAATGTTGCTTGGCGCCAGTGGCTCATGCCTGTAATCCTAGCAATTAAGGAGGCAGGGATCAGGAGAAACATGGTTCAAAGCCAGCCTAAGGCTTTTGTGAGACCGTATCTCAAAAAAAGAAACAAAGAAAAGAAAAAACCACAAAGAACAGGCTGGTGGAGTGGCTCAAAAAAAAAAAAGTAGTGGGGTCTGTTATTCCTCTTGAGTGTGGGTGGCTCTGTGAACATTTTTGGTCAATAAGAACATGATAAAAATGATACTTTCTAAACCTGAACCTAGCAATTGGCAACTTCCTCTTTTGTCCTCTTGGAATGTTTCCTCTGGGGGAAGCTAACTGCCATGTGTAATAAGTACTCTGAGATTGTCATCTTGTAAGAATGGCAAGACCTGTAGGTCTTTGGTTGATGACCTCAACTTAGCCAAAAGCATCTGTAGGCCATGTAAGTGAACCATTTTTGGGTATCTGTCTCAGTCAAGTAAGTCTTCATACGACTCTAAACTCAATTGCATTCTCTTTGCGACTTCATGTGAGATCCTAAGTAAGAACTACCCAGGCATCTTAGTTCTTTCAGGCTGCATTAACAAAATACAATAAAATGGGGATGGGGGGAGCTTATAAACAATAATAGGTTTATTTCTCACCACTCTAAAGACTGAGAAGTCCAAGAGTGAGGCACCCACAAATTGAGTATCTGTGAGGGCCTGTTTTCTGGTACATGGATGGCATCTTCTAGTCATGTCTTTACGTCGTGGAAGGATTGTGACTTTTTTTTTTTTTCGGCAGTACTGGGGTTTGAACTCGGCCTTGCACTTGAGCCATGCCCCAGCCCTTGGTGGAAGGGTCAAGACATTGTTTTTCAGATGGGGTCTTAGTATATAGCCCAGTTAGCCTCAGCCTCTCAATTGCCAAAATGCCTAGCCAAAACCTCTTTTATAGGGCCCTAACCCTAATACCGTTCATGAGGGTTCTCACCCATGACCTGATAACCTCCCAGCTGCTCTACCTCCAAATACCTTCCCATTGGTGATTAGGTTTCAACATAGGAATTTGGAGGAAATTAGAATTTTAAGCTACTAAATTTTGAAATGTTTTGTTATAAAGCCGTAAACCAAAGTAAATGCAGGAACAGGGACTAAACCCAGGGGTTTACACTTGCTGAGCAGGTGCTCCACCAGTTGAGCTATGCCCCAGTCCCAAAATTTCTTAATTGGAAGGAAGGTAATGCTGTAATAAAAAACACCAAAGCATGTGATACTGGTTTTTTGGCACCAGGGGGAGGCAGAGAGGCCCCAAGTAACCTATTAATGATCAAAGTCTTGGTGAGAGATTGAAGCAGTGGGAGAAAAATGTTATGGAAGCTGAGGAAAAAGGGATTATTGTTATGAAATGACAAAGTTTAGCAACATTGTTGCCTGTAGTAGCATGGAAAAGGAACCTAATGAAGGTAGATCTAACTGGGAAGGTTTTTCAGACACAATATAGAAATTTACAATTGGTTTCTCTTAACTGTGTACCATAGACTATAGGAAGAAAGAGATAAACTAACAAAAATCTTCAGTTTTCAGCAGAATTTAAAGAAAATATGAAGGAGCCAGCAATTTCTGGATTCAAAATTAAAACTCTCAATTCTAGTTTTTCCCAGCAAGAGCTGAAAAGCAATTAGTGGCTTCAAAACAAGGACCAAATCCAAAGGCCTACCAATAAAGTAAAACTTCAAGATAAAGATCTCAAGGGTGTGGCTATATAAGACTCTTCATGACCTCAAAGATTTATGGGAATGCCTAAGAAAGCTATGAAAGGGTATGTCTTTTGTGCCCTCTCCTCCGTTATATTGGGACTTTTAAGAATTTTTTTGGCAGGTGGTATTGAGAATTGAACTCAAGGCCTTCCTAGGCAAGCACCTTACACCACGCCCCCAGCCCTTTTATTGTAGAGCCACACACTCAAGCCTTTTGCTTTTGGTTTTCCAGAAGGGGTCTTGCACTGGGCACCAGTGCTTCACGCTGTAATCCTAAGCTACTCAGGAGGCAGAGAGCAGGAGGATAGCAGTTCGAAGCCAGCCCAGGCAAATAGTGCGTGAGAACAATCTTAAGAAACCCTATCACAAAAAAATTGGGCTGGTGGAGTGGCTCAAGGTGAAGGTCCTGAGTTCAAGCCCTAGCACCACAAAGAAAAAAAGTCTTGCATTAATTTTGCTTAGGCTGGCCTTGAACCAACCATGATCCCTCTACCTCTGCCTTCTCAGTAGCTGAGATCAGAGTCATGACCATCACCACACCTAGCCTGACTCTTAAGGACCTTTTTTTTCTTTTAAAGGAAGCTTTATTATTTTTTTCTTTTACTGTTGTGCTGGGTGGGGGTACATTGTGGCATTTACAAAAGTTCTTACTATGTATCAAGTATATCATACTTGATTTCTCCCCCTCCACTATTCTCCTTTATTCTCCACTTGCAGTTCCTGGAATAGTTTGAACAGGTATCATTTTTGCATTTATATACATGTGTACTTATTTTTTGCACCGTATTCACCCTCCTACCCCCTTTCCCCATCACCTACCCCTTCCCACTGGTGCCAGCTCTGCCTTCTGGGCAGGACCCATTCTGCCCTCCTGCGATTTTGTACAAGAAGAAAGAGAAAAGATAAAAAGAAAAATAGGACATTTTAGCTTGTTTGAGATAAAGGTAGCTAGATAGGGAGTTTCCTTGCAATATTTACATGTATATAAATATTAAATAAAACAGAGCTGTAATAAACATGGGTGTGCAAGTGCCTTTGTTGTAAGCTGACTCATATTCCTTCAGGTATATCCGTAGGAGTTGTATTGCTGGATCATATGGCAGTTCTACTTTTAGTTCTTTAAGGAGCCTCCATACAGTTTTCCATAGTAGTTGTACTAGCCTACATTTCCACCAGCAGTGAATGAGAGTTCCTTTTTCCTCACATCCTCCCCAACATTTGCTGTTTGTGTTCTTGATGTGAAGTGAGGTGGAATCTTAATGTGGTTTTGATTTGCATTTCCTTTATGGCTAGGGATGGTGCTGACTCTCAAGGATCTGAAGGGCAATGTGCCACAGCCTCATTGGCAGCTAAGAAAGAGAAGGCTTATCTCAGCAACAAATGTGCATACTTTTGTCTAGTAAAACTGATTGTAAGAAATGTACAAAAAAATTAACAAGGAACTGTATGTACCAACTTGATTCTAAAGGGATAAGAACAAAACCCAATAAATGGATGGAATTGGAGAACATCATTCTGAGTGAGGTTAGCCTGGCTCAAAAAACCAAAAATCGTATGTTCTCCCTCATATGTGGACATTAGATCAAGGGCAAACACAACAAGGGGATTGGACTATGAGCACATGATAAAAGTGAGAGCACACAAGGGAGGGATGAGGATAGGTAAGACACCTAAAAAACTAGCTAGCATTTGTTGCCCTTAATGCAGAGAAACTAAAGCAGATACCTTAAAGCAAATGAGGCCAATAGGAAAAGGGGAACAGGTACTAGAGAAAAGGTTAGATCAAAAAGAATTAACCTAGAAGGTAACACCCACGCACAGGAAATCAATGTGAGTCAATGCCCTGTATAGCTATCCTTATCTCAACCAGCAAAAACCCTTGTTCCTTCCTATCATTGCTGATATTCTCTCTACAACAAAATTAGAAATAAGGGCAAAATAGTTTCTGCTGGGTATTGAGGGAGGGGGTGGAGTGGGTGGTAAGGGAGGGGGTGGGGGCAGTGGGGAGAAATGAACCAAGCCTTGTATGCACATATGAATAATAAAAGAAAAATGAAAAAAAAAAAACAAAACCCAAAACAAAAGAGGCCTCTGGATTATCAGCCTTTTAGTGGTAGGAAACAATCTGGAAAGATTCCGAGATGGAAATAAAAGCTTATTGCTTATGAAGAAGTAAAGCTGCCTCAGAATGGAAACAAGAACACAGTTGACTTAAACGCTAATCAAGGAATTGGTAATATGTGCCAGCTAGAGTTCAGATTTACTATAATCTGCCTCATATTTTCTTCTTTATTGTATAAAAATGTCAATTGTTATTCTACTTGTGAGCAGGAAGCAACTAACTTGTCTCATAGTTTATATGTCTTCAGACTCAGATTGAGAAGAACTGTACTTGAGGAACCACACCTGGACCTGATGTAGACGATGATATGCTAGACTTGGAGTTGATGCCATAGTGAGAATAAATGTGTGTGTGGTATTGAGGATTGAACCCAGGGCCTTATGCATCATGCCTTCTACCTCTAATATGTTCCCAGCCTTAAGGGGAATATATTTTGTATGTAAGAAAATTTTTAATTATTTATGGCCTAGATGGCCAAAGAGTCTTAAACCTTTTTCTCACCGAAGAGGTAAGATTGTGGCCCTGTCCCTTGAGTCTAGATGGGTTCAGGGTATTCTTTGATCAGTTGAACACAGGAGAACGACCCTAGGCCTTAAGAGATGGACAGCTTTGACTTTTTTCTTCTTGGAACTTCTCTGAGGGAAATCAACTGTCATGTAAAAAGTCCTTGTAATCCTAGCACTCAGGAGGTAGAAGCAGGAGGATTGCAAGTTGGAGGCCAGCCTTGGCTACATAGTGAGAACTTGTTTCAAAAAAAAAAAAAAACCCTAAGAGCTCCATGTGCAGAGAAGTTGAAGCCACCTTAGAGAGTTTACATGTAAGCATTCTAGTTGACGGCCTCCCAGGGAACTCCCAACCAATAACCAGTTTCACCCATCAGCTATGTGAATGAACCGTGTTGAATATTCAGTCCAATGTAGCATCGGCTGTCATTTCATGCAAACACACAGGAGAGATCCAGAGAGAGAAGTGACCAGCTGAGCTCAGTCAATTCAGAGCATAGTGAGAGATGTGTTTTGTAATCTGTTCAAAGTTTTGTGCAGCCGAGATGCAATATTCCAATATTTAAGTCCCCCTTTTTGCCTTACTTTCCTTTTGGCTTCAGTTGCCCATTTATACAGAAATATGTGTATATTGAAATTTCAGAAATACTGAAGTTATAGCACTGTACTGTATGGAAGATACCTATATTGCCTAGTTTAAGATGGTGTTACGTTGCAAGGTTCATGAATTTAGGTAGTTAATGTCAGTATTTTTGATGTTTAAGTTCAGTTTTTGGTTTTGGGTTCTTTGGATCACCTGAATTTCTACTTTGTTTCTGCATGGCATTTGTAACAGTTTTATAAGAGAATATGTTAACAAAGTAATTAAATTTAAAATTATAACAGAATACATTCAAAAGAAGCCTATTTCTACACAGGGAAAGATTATATTGGTCTATTATAGCATATATCCTTTTTATCCTTCAAATATGGATAAAACCTTTTTCCTTCTATACTACTCATTGTGATATAAGCTTATTATATGATCTTCATTGTACCACAACTCCTTACCTTAATTGTAATCTGGTTATCCTAAGAATACTGGATATTCTAAGAATTGTAATCTGGGGACTAGCAAAGTGGCTCAAGGTAGAGCATCTACCTAGCAACTGTGAGGCCCTGAGTTCAAACTCCAGTATAACAAAAAAAAATTATAATCTGGTATCCTAAGAATCCCGTCCTTGAAGTACTCTTAAAAGACAAATTATTTCTTATATTATCTCTTAGATCTTAGGACCAGGAAGAAACTTTGTTTCTTCTTCACTGCAGCCCAGGCATTTTTTCCTGTCCCTGGTAAGCCACCACTCTTGAGACTTTTGCCACAGTTGAGCTGTTACTTATCCACCATCTCATTACAGTTATCTAACAATACCTGCATGGGTTGCTGTCACACTTTCAAAGGACACTAGTTCCTTTGTCATTGTTTCTTCCCTGCTTGTGTTCTGTTCATCATTTTAAATGATGCATTTAACTGAGCTCTGTTGCTGTGAAGAATATAGCTCATGTACAGGTATAGGTCAATGATTTGTACATTCTCAAGTATTCACTGCATACTACTTGATAGTATTTATACATACATACTGAATTTGAAAAAGATTTAATTGATGATACAGATATATTTTATTTTTGTTTACTTTTGGAAGAGGCTATCTGAAGAGAAGAATATGTGGTTCTGACTCAAGGATCATGTAATGGACCCAGCCCAGAATGTTGGGACACCCAGTCTCCTCCACTCCTCTTCAGACATAAGATGACTTTTCGGTACTTGTTAAGAAAGTTCTCTAGGTAACATGACATGCCAATACTTGCAGTGCTTGTTGAAGTACTTGTCCAAGTAGCAAATCTGCTTGTGGGCCATCATGCCGGTATACAGAGAGTCAGAAAACAAAGAGCGTGAAGAGCAGGAACAGAAGGCCACACATCCTCCATAGGCCAGGAAAACAGCTGGGACCCCTACTTGCCCATTTTTAATTGGGTTATTTGTCTTTTATTTGTTTGTCTTGCTTTTTAGGGTTAGTATCTCATTATGTAGCAGAGATTGGCCTAGGAATCGAGATCCTCATGCCTCAGCCTCCCAAGTGCAGGATTATAGGCACTGACTACCACATCCACATTCAAGAATGAATTTTTTTGCTCCTTCATTACTGGCCAAGAAATTTTTCCTATCCTTAGCAATATTTAATTTCACTGAGATCTCTAAATCCACTAACCCAATGACTTTTTGTTAGGTTTTTATTTTGAAATAATTTTAGAGTTACAAATAAATCTCAAAACCAGTATGCTTAATTTCATTATATCCTTCATCCAACTTCTCTGCTGTTAAAATCTTACATAGTCATAGCAGCTAATAATCATAATTATCAAAATTAAGAAATTAAGAAAGCTACAATACTATGAACTAATTAACAGACCATATTCAAACTGCACTAAGTGTGCCAAAAAACTTTCATCCTTTTCTGCTCGGGAATCAGTCCAAGGTCCCACATACCATTTAGTAGTCATGTCTTCTCCATCTCTCCAATCTAGGATATTCCTCCATCTTTGTCTCATAAATTTGACACTTTGAAGAATATAAGTCAGTTATTTTACATAATGATCTTCAATTCAGATAATGTATTCTCATGATTTTAAATTGAGATGCATTTTTGGTAAGAATGCCACAGAATGGGTGCTGTGGCCCATGTACCAGGAGGTACATGATGTCCATGTCTTATTCTAAGTGGTAATGTTAACTTTGATCACTTGTATAAAAGGTAGTTTCTTTACTGCAGTTATAATTTTTTTCTTGAAAGTTAAGTAATTAGTGCGGGGATACTTTATCATTTGCCTGTTAACTTTAGCACTCATCAGTAATTCTTGTCTACAGCATTTATTCCTGTGGTGTTTGCCAAATGGTGATTTTCATTGCCACAATTACTTCTTCATTTATTAATTGACATTCTAATAGAAGGAAGAGCAGCTCTTTCATTAATTCATCATTTATGTATAGAATCCTAAATGTTTTACCTTATTATTTTTATAATCTATTAACTATGACTTATTTTGTTACTCAGTTGTCTGAGATTTGGCTTCTTTCTCTTGGCATGTTCCTATAAATTATGTGCTCATTTCCTGCTTTCAATTCCACTACTTCATCCAAACACACCATTTGATTTTTATGATGTATCATCAAAATCATATGCTAGCAAAAACTTGATTCCTTTGCCTCATTTCCCTCTATCATACTTACCACAAAGCCTCATTCCAATTGAATCTAAATGTCTTCTTTGTATTAGCACCCAAGCAACTGGTATTGTTTGCTGGTTTTACTTTAAATTCGTGATCGTAAACCTCAAGTGGGCACTTGGCACTGCTAAGCAGGGCAGATTTTTCTAGTGAGTTAGCATTTCTAAAATAATTGTTTCACAGCTTGGAGATAGAAAATTTTTCTATCTCCCGACTCCTTTTACACACCTCCTGAGTCTCTCCTCTCAGTCTATTCTCAACTAAAGAAATGTCCTCATTTTTCCAGGAAAAGTAGAGGTAATCAGACAAGAGTTACTTCTTTTTACCACTGCTGATTCTTTCATCTCTATTCATATTCATAGTTACCAAGGAAAAATTTTTTTGGCCTGGCAACTCCAGTCTGAACTTATGCTCTGGATCTTATCCTTTGTCTTCACAAAAGCTTCAATCTTCTATCTCTTTCTCCTGCTTTGTCACTCTCCTTTTCAACAAGGTCATTCTCATCAACATCAAATATACTCTGCTATGTTTAATATAAAGAAAGAAAGCCGTCCTGCAGGCAGGCTCAAGCCCTGAGTTCAAACCCCAGTACCACCAAAAAGAAGAAGAAAAAGAAAGCCGCAAAACCCCTTAAAATCATATTCCCTCTAGCTACAACTCTTATTTCTCCTCTTCTTGATAGGAAGACTTAACTTCCCCTTCACACTACCCTACTCAGCACGTTGTTAAAACTACTGTGGTCACCAAGGGCTCCATACCACCCACCTGAAACAACAGTTTCCAAAACACTGGACATCAAGCAACAAAGGACAGTGATCCCTGAGAGGTGGGAAACAAATGAGGTGAGCCCTAGTCTTGCCCTAGTTTATTGTCTTGTTAAAAGTTTCCAGACCACAGAGTAAAGAAGAGAAACCCAGGCAGAGCTTGCCACCCTCCTTGAGTTAGAGATGAACCTGAAAGACCAAAGAGAACAAAGCAGCACAGAGTGAGAACTCTGTGTATCTGCATGGAGGGGCTCCATCTTCATTATCTAGCAGCATTCTTGGCTAGTGCATACATGCATATGAGGAAACTATATGAGGCCAGAGGAATAACCAGCCCAAAGAATTAGAGGTTACAGTGTCTGAGATTCACACAAGATTGGGAATAGTATGTCTTTCCACCTGCCAAACTCAAAATTCACATGATTCATAGGACATTGGGTAGACTACACAAAATGGCCTTGCCTCAGAAAATGGAGAAGAGCCCAGAGAAGGAGCAGTTCTAAACCAAGCATTGTACACCTATTGAAAAGTTTTTCAAAAATTAATGTAAAACAAGAATTTTTCAGACAAGGAAAAGACAAAATAATTCATCACCAGAAGACATATGCTACAAATAAATGTTAATGGAAGTCCTTCAGACAGAAAGAAAATGACAGCAGATAAAATATGGATCATTGTGTAGACAAAGGAATGAAGAATGTAGGAATAGCAAATTATATAGGGAAATATATTTGACTTCTTTTGGCAGTACTGGGGTTTGAACTCAGGAACTCTTGCTAAAAAGGTGTTCTACCACTTGAGTCACCCCACCAACCCCTATATTTGATTTTTTGTTGCTAAATAAATCTTGTCAAGGTGGGCATGGTGGTACATGCCTGTAACCCCAACACATAGGAGGTGGAGGCAAGTTCAAGGCCAGTCTGGGATACCTATTGAGTTCTAGACCAGCCTGAGTGAGTGAGACCATGTGCCAAAAAAAAAAAAAAAAAAGCAAATGCAAAAACAAAGCAAAAAACCACAAAAATTCTACAAAAGATAAGTTACTCTTCAATAACAATGTATTGTGGGTTTTATAACATTTGTAAAGTATATGACAACAACACAAAGATTAGTGGAAAATATACCTACACTATTATATAAAGTTCTTAAACTCTACATGAACTAGTGGAGTATGATAAATTGAGATGTATAGTATACACCTCAAGACAGCCAATAAAATAACAAATCATTGTGTTTAATAAAATGAGCAAAAGAGATAAAGTGGAACAAAAACCATTTGATTAATCCAGAAGACAGGGGAGATAAAAGGGAAAAAAGGAACAAACAACAGATGGGACTGAAAATTAATAGAAAAAGATGACATATAAACTTAAGCATATCCAAAATCACATTACATGCAATGGTCATCTACTGCAGTGAACTTAGAGATTATCAGATTTGGGTTTTTGCAAAATTCACTTGGATGTTGCCTAAAAACTTTTTAAATGTAAAGATACAAAAAGTAAGCCAGGTACAGTGGTGACAGGTACATCTAAACTTCCAGCCACTCAGAGGCTGAGACAGAATTTCTTTAGCCCAAAAGTATGAAGCCAGCCTGGGCAACATAGACCTTGTCTCAAAAAAAAAAAAAAAACCAGAAAGCAGTTTTTATACTGTAGTAATGAACAACT
Source organism: Castor canadensis (assembly GCF_047511655.1). Taxonomy (NCBI): domain Eukaryota; kingdom Metazoa; phylum Chordata; class Mammalia; order Rodentia; family Castoridae; genus Castor; species Castor canadensis. The sequence continues at coordinate 92,217,847 of NC_133398.1, forward strand.
GGAAGTTGAAATTAAAGAATGAAAATCTCTGGGCTGGGGGTGTCACTTAGTGATGAGAGTGTTCGCCTACCATGTGAGTTTCTGGGTTTGTTTGGGGGGGGGGGAATCCCAAGGCATTCCTTTAACCTTTAATTATCTGCTTTTGTCACAATAACTTTTTTGTGTGTGGTATTGTGGTCTGAACTCAGGGCCTCATGCTTGCTAGGCAGACACTCTTATCACTTGAGCTACCCCAGCAATCCTTTTTTTGTGCTGGGTATTTTTTGTGATAGGGTCTTAGCTTTTTTATTTCGTTCTTTGGGGGGTGGGGCAGGCTGGCCTCTAACTGTGATCCTCCTAATCTCTGCCTCCTGAGTAGCTAGGGTGACAGGCACGAGCCACCAGCACCCAGCTCGCAGTAACATTTCTTATGAAAACATTTTCTATTCTTGGCAAAGATCAATAAAAATAATAGAGGGCTGGAGGAGTGACTCAAGTGGTACAGTGCTTTCCTAGCAAGTGTGAGGCCCTAAGTTCAAACCCCAGTACTGCCAAAAAAATGTATATATTCTTATATTTCTGAGTTCTAATGCAGGAATTCGGTGCTTACAGATCACTAGCATGATTGAAGAATGGGTTCCAGTTGTTTACTCCTACATTTTCAATTCAGGATGCTGCTACTACCAGATCTCAAAAAGCTACAGAGAATCCCTATTGAACTTACAGCTGTCTCATAGCCCCAAAGGGACCAGATAGTTGATAGTAGTGTCCAGCCACCACAAAAACTCCCATCTGCTAAAGCTCAGACATTAACTACCACTATTATGTGAGACATAGACTCTACCTTCCAAGTTTCCATGCAAATCTTTTGAGTCTCTCATTGGGGGAGACTTACTTCTTATCCAAAACACCCAGGAAGCCTAGGGAAGGTGATCTCTAGCTTCATCCTCTGAGTAACAGATTCAGACATAAAAGACAGTAAGAATAGATTTTAATCGCACATTAACATTTATCTATAGTGGGCTGGATTGTGTCATCTGCCCCAAAAAGATAAGTTCAAGTCCTAAGCCCCAGTACCTGTGACCCCATTTGGACTAAAGATCTTCAAAGATGTAATCAAGTTTGAATGATGCCAATAGATTAGGGTGAGCCCTACATCCAATGACTAGTCTCTTTATAAGAGAGAGGATACTGGACACACAAAAGAGTTGAAAGAGTATTGTACACATGAAATGCAAAGGCCCACACAGGAAAAAGCTTTATTGTATTCAGGGAACAAAAAGGAGGGAATGTGGCTGGAGCACAATTGAATACAAGGAAGAACAGTCTAGGGAAATTAGAGAAATAGGCAGGGCAAGCAGATGTGGGGCACACCTGTGATCCCAGCACTTGGGAGATGGAGGCAGAAGGATCACAAGTTTGAGGCCAGTTTGGGTTATATGAATAGCGAGTTCGAGGCCAATCTGGGCTAAATAGCAAGATCCTATTACAAAAAAAGAAAGAAAGAAAGAAAGAAAAACACCCACTCAGCAGAGATAGAAGGATAGTGGTCCAAGAATTGCCTGAACCTATCTGAAAAACAAACTAAAAGCAGGACTGGGGACGTGCCTTGCAAGTACAAGACTCTGAGTTCAATCCCCAATATCAAAAAGAGAGAAGTGGTGAGGGAAATGGAAAGAAGAGAAGAGGAGAGGAGGGGAGGGGGAGGGAGAAGGAAGGGGAGGGAAAATAGGGCAGCTCTGCCAATCTGTGAACATGGAAGGAGGTTTTTTCAATTTCTTTGATGTTTTATAGTTTTGCTGTAGAGGTCCTTCATTTCTTCAGTTAAGTTTATTCTTAGGTATTTTTTTGAGGCTATATAAAATGGGATTTCTTTCTCAGCCTGATCATTATTGGTATATAGAAAACTAATGATTTTTGTATGTTGATTTTATAATATACTTTGCTGAAAGTGTTTTAGATCTAAGAGCTCTTAGGTTCTTTTTTTTTTTTCTTTTTGGTAATGCTATTGGGGTTTGAACTCAAGGCTTTGTGCTTGCTAGACAGATGCTCTACTATTTGTGCCACACCTCCAGCCCTGGACCATGATCCTCTCATTTAAGCTTCCTGCCATAGGTGGTATGACAGGTGGGCACCACTCTGCCCAGCTTTTTCTATTGAGATGGAGTCTCACTAACTTTTTTGCCTGAGCAGGCCTGGTACTGCAGTCCTCCCACTCTCAGCCAGATCTCAGCCTCCCAAGAAACTAGGATTACAGGGCCTGAGCCATCATACTCAGCTTAGGGTCTTTTAAATACAGGATCATATCATTACAAAGAGGGATAACTTGACTTCTTCCTTTTCTATTTGTATCCCTTTTCTTTGTCTTGCCTTATTGCTCTATGAATCTAAGCACTATATTGAATAAGAAAAGAGAGTGTGGACACCCTTATCTTGTCGTCTTCCTGATTTTGGAGGAAGTGCTTTTAGTTTTTCCCCATTCAATATAATATTGGCTATAGTCTGTCATTTATAGCCTTTATTATGTTGAGATACATTCCTTCTACTCAGGGATTTCATAATGAAGAGATGTTGGATTTTGTCAAAGACTTTCTCTGTATTGCTTGAGATAATCATTTAATTTTTATCCTTTTTCCATTTATGTTCTATATTACATTTATTGATTGGCATATGTTGAACCATCCTTGCATCCCTGGAATGAAACCAACTTGATCAAGATGTATGATCTTTTTTAATGTGCTGTTTAATGTGTTGTTGAATTCAGTTTGCAGGTATTTTGTTGAGATTTTTTGTATCTATCCTCATGAATGAATTTGATCTATAATCTTTTTTGTTGTATCCTTGTCCAGCTTTGCCATTAGGGTAATACTGGCTTCATAATTCATATTTGATAATGTTCCTTACCTTTGTATCTTATGAAATAGTTTGAGGAGCATTGCATTAGTTCTTGTCTGATAGAATTCAGCCATGAATCCATCAGACCTTGGGGTTTTCTTTGTTGGAAGGTTTTTAATTACTATTTCAATCTCATTGCTTGTTACTGATCAGTTTAGGTGTTTTTTTATCTTCTTGGTTCAATTTTGATAGGCCATATGTGGTCTAGAAATTTATATGTTTTGTCTAGATTTTGCAGTTTATCAAAATATAAGTTTAAGTTTTCAAAATGTCTATTGATCATCTGGATTTTAGTATTGTCACTTTTTGTCTCTAATTTTATTAATACATGTCTTCTCTTTCTAATAACTAGCTTATTCTTACCCTTGAAGTCTTAGTTCAAATGTCACCTTTCAGAGAGACTTCCCTAACTATGTAACTCCTACTAGTTATTTCCTTTTACGTTTTGTTTCTTTTTTTGGCACTTGACATCTAAAATTTTCTTATTTGTTAATACTGAATCTCCAGAGTGTGGCATGTTAAAGATTCTTTAAAGTATCTTATTGAATGATTGATGGATGAATCTAGTACATCTTTAGGTCATACAATATTTTAGATAGTTACAGTGACACATGGGTAAACTAAATCTAAAATATTGTGTCATGTGAAACCTTCACAGAAAATCATGATAATCTAGCCACCGGAAGTCAAAGATACTGTCTTGGGTTAATGTTAGGAATATAAATAACCCAATCAATTTATAGATGAGAAAAATGAGATGCTGCATGAGTGCCTGTGTACTGGTAGTAATACCCAGGGTATTCCCTCTTTGGAGGGCCTCTTCCTACACAAACAACTGCCACTTTGACTTCTCCCTTTGTTCACTATATTAATCCCTAAAGTGGCTGAAGGTTATATGCTTTAGGACTGTAATAAACAAGATGATATTTACTGGTTACAATATAGTGATTTGAATTCAGAAAAACTTATCTTTCTTACATAAAAAGTGACTTAACTGTATGCAGAGTCAAGGCTGTAAAAACAATGGCCCTCGCCAAGAACTATTACTACATCCAGTTAGCCTCAAAATACAGGGCCCCATGGATCTCTTCTGAGTAGCTTGAATTAACAAGGCCATATACCATGGTATGTGGTAGACATGCTATACTCAGTGGTAAAACTGTCCCTTCCTGACTTACTCACATGCTCCTCATACTCAAATTGTTGGAATGTTATCAGTCACATCCAACTCTTCCTGTCACCGGAATGTACCACACCTCCCTAGAGTGGGGTTGGTGTCTCTTCCCTTCATTCTACCTTTTGGCTAGAGACCCTCATCTTTATCCTATTGAGAAAGCAGAAAGCAACATTTTTGCTTATAGATAAGTTTAAATTCTCTGTGAAATGACTCACTAGAAGAGCAAAAATAAACCTGATTCAACCTATGGAACCAGGATGTTACTAGTTTTAAATCAGACTGTTAGCAATCAGCTGGCTGGGGTTCTTTTGCTCTATCCAGTTACAAATCATGAGTCTGCGAGATCTTTAATGTTGGCAGTCCCGGGCCCTTAAGTGCCAAGGCCTAGGGGCTAGACTGGCAGACCCAGAGGCCTACAGTTCCCATCCATAAGCAAGAGGCTTACTGCTCCAGGCTTAACAGCCAGAGACTTATGGCTATAGGTACTCGGGTTGGAGGCTTATTTCTCTGGGCTTTAACCACCACTATCAGTGACCCTGACACTTTATACTGTTGTAACCCTCAGCTTTCAGCAGCAGGGTGTATCAGCAACTTAAAGTGCCTGCTAGTCTTACAGCTCCTGAGTGAGTCTCAGGTGTTGGGACCACCACCTCTTCTAGCAGCTAGTGTTATAGCTCTCCAGCCAAAGGTTTTGGGGCTCTTGATTTTTAAGGCTAGGCCAGCTCCCTGGAACTTGTCCAGTAACCGGGACAGGAAGTTTCTCATCTGGCACTTACCTGCCTTCTTTCTTCATCCTTGTATCTCTGCTCTCTCTTGCCTTCTCTATACTTCTGTCATCCTTTGTTGTTTCCACCACCTAGTTCCTATTGTTTCTGCCTCTGGTTGAAGGTGTGGAAGACTAATTGAAAGGAGTTTCATTTCAGCTAAAACTTATTTCACATGGGCATTGTGTATAAAATGAGCCATTCTGAACAACCACATTCCTAAAACACAAAGGGTTTTAGGACTGGAGGTATGGCTCAAGCAGTACAGTGCCTGTCTGGCAAGTGCAAAACCCTGAGTTCAGACCACAGTACCACAGAAAAGGGAAGAAATATTAAAAACTAGATTAAAATGTTTCAAATATGTTGTCACAAATACTTTGTGTTTGTGTGTGTATTAACCAGGGGTGTAGCTCTGTTGTAGAGTGCTTACCTAGCATGCACAAGATCTTGGGTTAAATCCGCAACACCACACACACACACACAAAAAAAATCAAGGGGGTGAAAGATTGTGCAGTGAACACTATCAAACATTTCTAGAAGAAATATCAGTTACTGCAACCACTATGGAAAGCAGTTACAGAAGTTCCTCAAAAAACTAAAAATAGACTTATCATCTGATCTAGTGATACCTGACCTGGACATGTTCCTGAAGAAATGTAAGATAGGATACAATAGAGCCACTTATAGACCCATGTTTCTTGTAGTACTATTCACAATAGCCAAGCTTTGGAAACAGTCCAGATACCCTGCAACTGATAAATGGGTTAAGAAATGTGGTATATATACACAATGGAGTATTAATCAAACACAAAGAATGAAAATATGTTGTTTACAGGTAAATGGATGGAACTTGAGATCATCATGTCAAAGCCAGGCTCAGAAGGACAAAGGTTGCATGTTTTCCCTTGTATGTGGAAGCTAGACCTAAAAGATAAATATATACATAAATACATATATGATCAGATATATATACATACACACACACACATACATACATAACATACATACATATATGGAGAGAGGGCGAGAGAGAGAAAAACCATGATTGTAATAGTGTGCCTGTCTGAGGGAACTACAGGGAGGCAGGAGAGGAAAGGGGAATGATAGAAGTGAATAATATTGAAATATATTTCATCTGTGATGAAAATAGTGTAACAAAATGCATTGAAAGCTTGAATAATAGAAGAGCAGGACTCCAGAGAAAGTAAGAAGTAGAGGCGCTTAATCTGATTAAAGTACAATATATACATGTGTGAAATACCAGTGTGAACCCTCCCTTGAACAATCAATACACACTTAAAAAATGAAGGACAGGAAGGTAAAACAGGTCCTGTTCAGGGGTGGATACCAGTAAACAGAGAAGATTTCATACATGTATGAAACTTGTTAAAATTGTTCTAGAAAGGGGCGAGGGAGATGAGGGAGAATGGTGGAGGGCGATGAATCAAAGTTACATTGGAAGTACATATGTAAATGTCACAAGGAATCCCCCTGTACAACTGATATATGCTAATTTTTAAAGTTAAAAGATTTAGGTAAATGGAAATAATATCTCATGTTCAGGAATCCCTATCAAAATTTTAATGACAAATACTGTAGAAATTGAAAAGTCCATTTTATAATTCATGTGAAATCTCAAGGGACCCTGATAGCCACACAGATCTTGAAAATAAAATGAACAAAGCTGAAGGATGCACATTTCCTGATTTCAAGACTAATGCAAACTCTCAGTAGTTAAAATAGGGTAGTATTATCATAAGGACATATATACAAACCAGTGAAACGGAATATAGATCCCAGAGATAGACCCTCAGATATCTGGTTATAATATTTTCAACAAGGTTGCCCATATCATTCACTCTTTTCAAAAACTGAATATCCATGTGCCAAAAAAGGAAGTTGGACACTCACCTAACTCCATATCCAAAAATTAGCTCAATATGGATCCCTGACTTGAATATAATATAGAACAAATGCTTCATGACATTGGATTTGGATCCAATTTTGATTTCTTTTTTGGAGGGGGTGATAATGGGGTTTGAACTCAGGGTCTCACACTTGCTAGGCTAGGTGGCACTCTATCTACCACTTGAGCCATTCTGCCAGCCCTTTTTGTTGTTGTTGAATATTTTGTACATAGGGTCTTGTGAACCTGGACTGGCCTCAAACTATAATCCTCCTGATCTCTGCCTCCTGAGTAGCTAGGATTGCAGGCATGAGCCTCCAATACCTGGTAGATTTGGATATTTTAAAAAATTTGATATGCCACCAAAGATATAGGAAACTAAATAAATATATATATAAATTAGACTTCCTGAAAATTTTTTTAAATGTGCATCAAAAGACACTGTCAACAGAATGAAAAGGCAACCAACAAAATGAGAGAAAAGATTTTCAAATCATATATCTGATATGGGATAATATCCATAATATATTGAGAACCCTTAAAACTCAACAACATAAATAACCTGGTTCAAGCTGGGGAAAGAACTTGAAAAGATGTTTCTCCAAATATACAAATGGTCAATGAGCAAATGAAAATAAATTCAGGATCACTAATCATCAGGGAAATGCAAATCAAGTGTTAGGGAGAATGTGAAGAAGCTGGAACTCTTACGCACTATTGGTGGGCGTGTAAAATGATACAGCCGCTGAGGAAACCGTATAACAGCTCCTCAAAAAATTAAAAACAGGACTTGAAGTGTGTCTCAAGTGGTAGAGTGCCTGGCAAGCACGAGGCCCTGAGTTCAAACACCAGTGCTGCCAAAAAAAGTTAAAAAGACTATATAACCTAGAAGTTCCACTTCTGGATATATGCTCAAAAAGAAAAGAAAACAGGGTCTCAAAGATATACTTACACAACCATACTCATAGCAACATTATTCACAATACCTAAAATGTGGAAGTAACCCAGTATTCATTGATGGATAGCTAAAATGTGGAAGTAACCCAGTATTCATTGATGGATAAATGAATAATGAAATTTGGTATATATATGCACTGGAAGGTCATTCAGCCTTTAAAAGGAAATTCTGATATAGGCTATAACATTGTTGAAACTTGAAGACATTATAAGTGACATAACCTGTTAGAAAAAAAACTATTGTTTAATTTTGCTTATATATGAGGTAGTTAAAGTAGAGTGGTGTTTTCCAGAGGCAAAGGGGTGAATTATTAATGGATATAGTTTCCAAATGAAAAGAATTCTGGAGATGAATGGTGGTGATGTTTGTACAGCAGTATGCATTCACTTAATACCACTGAACGCAGTATGCATTCACTTAATACCACTGAACTGTACACCTAAAAATGGAAAAACAGTAGTTCTTACTTTATGTGTATTTTACCACAATTAAAATGGGGAGAAAATGTATCAGGTTCTTCATAAAAAGAAAGATCCAAATGCCAGTAAAGATTAGGAAAATGTACCTAACATTTAAATTCAAGCCACAATGAGAAACTATTTATACCTTTGCCAAAAATGACAAAAATTAAAAGTCTAATAATACCAAGCATTGATGAAATTTTGGGTCAATTGAAATTGGTGGGATTACAAATTGGTAGAAACATTTTGGAACATATTTTGGCACTGTCTTGCTACCCTGTGGATGCATGGACTCCAATAATCCAGCAATTCTGCTCATGAGAATATATATGCTGCAAACCTTGTGCTTATATGTATAGGATATTTATAGAAGCATTGTTTGCAATAGGAAAAAACTGAGGGGGATCAACAAGCCTTACCTAAACAGAGAAATATGAATGGATTTCACAAACAACATTAAGTGTAAGAAGAAAGAAAAGAATACAAATGGTATAATTAAGACTGTATTTATAGCCTAAATTCACCATTTGCTAGTTACATGATCTGATGAAAAACACCTAACTTCTCTAAAGCCCCAATGTTCTTACCTGAAAATTAGGCAAAACAAAACAAAAAAACCTCAAGGGGTATGAGGAGATAAAATCAGATAATGGATATAAAGTACCTATATAGAACCTAGTAAATAGTAAACACTGAAAAAAATAGCAATTTATATTCAGGTGTGACTCATATGGTTTATGTATGTTTAGAGTTTACCCTGGTTGTCAAAAACTCTTAATAAGTGGCTCTCAGAACTTAACAGTCCTTTCAATGTGCTCTGAATAGTTTATCGTACAAAAACTTCTCTTGTCATAGACAGTAAACTTATTTTAATAAATTTAAGCCTAAACTTAAATTTTTTTTTGGCAGCCAGGCCACTTAAATTTGTAGTCAACTAAAAGTTACAGGTCTTTTCTTTTTCACTTGAACTACTTATTAGTAGTTAAGGCAGGTCTCTTTAGTTTGTATTTGTTTGATTTTATATACCTAAGTGAAGGGTTGTATACATATTTCTATTAAATATTCCTTGACTGACTTTGGTTTATCATTACAGAATTTTTAAATGATCCTGTCATCTACTATATTAGCTAGTCTTCTAAATATCATCAAGATGACTCATGTCTTCCAAGTTGACAGAAATATTAGACAGAAAGCAAAGTCCAATTACAAAGTACAATGGTATACTGCTGAAGACTTCAGATGCTTTTGTAAAATCAGCATTATTTACTATGAATATTCAACTAGCTTTGAATTTAACTTAGCAGTTTACTGGAAAACACTTTTTCTGTTTTATTTATAAAAGTATTGTATGGAGTTTCATAAGCTATCTTGTAGAAATCTGGGTTACTCCATTTTGATATTATGTGCCCAGTTATCAGCCCAATAATTTTTTTTCTGAGACAAAGGTCTGGCTGTATAGCCCAGGCTGGCCTCAAATTCATAATCCTCCTGCCTTTGCTTCCTGAGTGCTGGGATTATAGGTTTGAGTCACTATCTGGCTTAGCCCAATAATTTTACCAACATCTGTAAATAAAGTTACACTAACACAATATTCTCACCAAATTAATTTATCTTCTAATCACTACTTCATTTTGTTAAATTTTAATGATATGAAAAATTAAAAGAATCACAAACTTAGAGGAAAATCTATAAATATAAATCTAACAATATAAATATAAGTATGATACAGCATGCTTTCTTCCTCCCTGGATCATGGGAGAGTAAGTTTATGTGTATTTCATACAAACAAGGACCTTCTATTACATAACCACATGTAACCATCAAAATTAGGAAATTAAGGAGGTGTGCCTCAAGCTGAGTTCCACCAAAAAAAAAAACCAAAAAAACAGGAAATCAACATTGCTACATTGTCTTAGTCCCCACTCCAGTTTCTTAAATTGATCAAATATGAGTCACATTCATTTTGTTTCTCACCTGTGGCTCCTGGCTCATTACTCCCATACTTTTGTTATTTCCTAAGGGTCTAAAATAATTTTGGGGTAATTTAGGCCTCCGAAAGTAAAGTTTCTCTGTGACATTCTCCTGCCTTCTCTTTATCTGCTCCTTTTCCTCCCCAAGGCAGGCTATTAAAACTAGATTTGTCTTCCCCAAGGCAGGTCATAGAAACTAAAAATATACCTGAATCTACCCCCGCTTTCTGTCTTGGAGCTGACCATAAAAGAAATTCCCTGGTGATCCCCATCTCAGAAGATGTCCTGCCTGGTGCCACAGGAAGGAATGCTGCTGCACTAAGGCCAAGATGAATCTGAACAGATTTTTCCGGGTTTGCCCACACAGTTCATTAGCACTGTATCATACCTTTTTTGTCCAGTCACATTTTGCATTTCAACGTAGTTGTCCACACCTCTATCATGCTTATGCAATAAAGTCTCCATATAAACCCAAAAGGAACCAGGTGCAGTGCCTCATGCCTGTAACCCTAGTTACTTGGGAGGCAAGATCAGGAAGAGTACAGTTCAAGGCCTGTGTAAAAAGTTTTGGAGACCCTGTCTCCAGCCAGGAAGTTTGGCATGGTTGCTCATGCCTACAGTCCCTGTAGGTAGGAGGACTGCCTAGGCCTGCCCTAGGGAAAAACGCCATACCCTACCTGAAAAATAACTAAAGCAAAAAAGGGCTAGAGGTATGGCTCAAGCAGTAGAATGCTTGAGTTCAAACCCCAGTACCATTATAACAACAATTAAGTGCAAAAGAAAACTGGGTGGTACATGCACACCTGTAGTCCCAGTTACTCTGGAAGCTAAGACAGGAGGATTACTGAAGTCTAGAAATTTGAGGTCAGCCTGGGCAACATAGTGAGATGCAGTCTCTATAAAACAAAGGATAGTGTTCAGAGAGTTGGAGAGCTTCTGAACTGATGAACACCTGGAGGTTTGTGGCCAGGTGCCATGAGAATGGCTCATCCCCACTTCGTGTCCTGGATCTTCACAAACCTTGCCCAATGGATCTCTTCATCTGCCTGCTTACTTGTATTCTTTAAAAATATCCTTTATAATAAGCCATTAAATGTTAAGTATGGTGTTTTCCTGAGCTCTGTGACCTCCACTAGCAAACTAATTCAACCTGAGCAGGAGACCCTGGGAACCTCAATTTGTAGGCAGTTGTTCAGAAGTTCTGGACTTGCAACTGAGTCTGAAATGAGACAGTTTTGGGTACAGCCCATTTAGACCCCTATGGGATCTAAAGCTGTCTCCAGATAGTGTCAGAACTGAATTGGGTTAGAGGACACCCAGCTGGTATCCCTGCTATCCCATTCCTGATGGTGGTTAGTTAAAAAATAGATTTGGAGCTTTTTGGTGATTGTTGTTGTTCATTTGTTTTTGCAGTACTGGGGTTTGAACTCAGGGCCTTGTGCTTCTGAGGCAATGATGGTCACTTTGATGGCTGACTAAGGTGGTGTCTGCCAGGCTTCACCAATGTTCTCTTTGTAATTAATATTTTTTAGATTGGGAGGCACTTTAAAACTATGCAAATATGCTATTATTTAGAACATTTTCAACTTATTTATTCATTTACATCATCTTTATGGACCCATGGTTTCCTATTCAGTAGACTATAATTTATTATTTTAGTTATTTTATTTTTTAAATTGTCAAATTTGACAGTTTGTCAATTCCAATTGACAGTTTTTTAAATTGTTATCAGGAGACTCTTCAAGCTAACTTTGGTGTCCGTTTGACATATCCCATCTTTTTAGCATTTTTTGTTTTGTCACAAAAAGATAATACTTTTCCTACTATAGCCCTATGAATCAATCTCCAGGGAACACTGGTTCGTTCTAAGAAAGATGTTTAAAAGCCAAGCTCTATGTACTGAGTATGCTTATTGCTATTGTGATACTATTGATCCTAGGTCTTTTAGTAGAAAGAGCTAGGAATACACATAGACACACTCTCTCTTTCTCTCTCTCTCATAGATACACACATTTTATCTATAGTATATGTATAGTATATAATATGTATATAGGCATGAGTTCAAACTGATTTCAATCTAACATAAAGTTCATTCTAGTTTTCTTCCTTACCATTTTTGTAATTCATGTCTCTGACAGTGAGTATCAGCTCCCATTATTTTTTATGTACTTAAAGTTGAATCGTGCATGTTATTAATGGCAGCTATACTCTATAAAGTCTCTTCAAATACTGAATTCAGAAAACTGCAATGCTGCTCATAGAGGATACACAGGTCAGGTTCCTACAAGTCTGGTCACAACATTTAAATCAACCAATCAATATATAACCTTGTTTTGTTTTTCCATTTAAGGACATCTTATTTAATAATATGTTTATTCATTAACATTGAACTCATAGCAAACAGCACTGTAACAAATGTTGAACAAAGTTTATTTACCATGTATTTTCCCATAAGACATACTAAATCCTTTTTTATTAGCCTATACTAGTTGTACAGGGGATACACTGTGATATTTACATATGTGCTTATAATATATCTTAGTGAGATTACCCCCTCCATCCTTCTCCCTCTACCCCCTTCTTAGAACAATTTCAATAGGTTTCATTCTCCTATTTTCATGTATGAATACAAAGAACGTTCACCATATTCACCCTCATTCACCCTTTCCTTATGCCCACCTCCCTCCCACTAGTCACCATCCCCTAAAAAGACCTATTTTACCCTCCTGTCCTTTATTTTTAAAAAAGTGTACATTGATAGTCCCAGGAAGTTTCATCTTGGTATTTCAGGCCTGTGTATATTGTGCTTTCATCAAATTAACCCCCTTCCCCATTACTTGCTTATTCTCTATCACCACACTCCCCTAATATTCAACAGCTTATCATGTATTACATTATATTATATATCTATATTCATATATAGATGAATTATTTCAATATTTTTCATTGTCTTAACATTTTCCTTCCCTTTCCTGCCTCCCTTTGTACCCTTAGACATACCCACTAACAGGCTGGTTCTCTCTCTCACTTTACATATATATATATATATATATATATATATGTATATGTATATATGATCATTTATGTATTTATGCATACATTTATCTTTTAGGCCTAGCTTACAAATGAGGGAAAACATGTGATGCTTGATTTTTTTCAGCCTGGCTTACTTTGCTTAACATGATGTTCTCCAGTTCCACCCATTTATTTGCAAACAACACAATTTCATTCTTTTTTATGGCTGAAAAAAACTCCATCATGTATATATATCACATTTGCTTAATCCACTCATCCAGTCATGGAGCATCTGGATTGTTTCCAAAGCTTAGCTGTTGTGAGTAGTGCTGCAATGAACATAGGTGTGCAAGTAACTCTAGTGTATTTTGGAACATCCAGGAGTGGTATTGTATAGTTCCTTCCTTCCTTCCCTTCCTCCTTCCCTCTCTTCCTCCCTCCCTCCTTCCCTTGTTTCCTTTCTTCCTTTTTCTTTTCCTTTTGGCAGAACCGAGGGTTGAACTGGGGGCTTTGGCCTTTCCCTTGCTAGGCATGTGCTCTACCTTTTAAGTCATGCTCTCAGTTCCCATTTTTCTTTTAGGTATTTTATTTTTTCCTTATTTATATGTAGACATTCTTGATATATTCTAGATACTAGTTCGTTGTTGGTTATACATTTCCTACACTTATTTTTAGCATATGGCTTGTTTGTTTATGATGCTTTCGATATACAGAAGTTTTTTTATTTTAACATACTATGTCATTATCTTCTTTATGGCTGTGCTTTTTGTATTACAAAGAAATCCTTTCCTAGCTCCTAAAAGCTACTGAGTTTTGCTTTCCACATTTAGGTTACCAGTCCACACAGAAACTCCTTCCTTGCCTCATTCAAGCAATGAGACCTTTTGAGTCAGATGCTTCAGGGATTGTCCTGGATTGAAACAGGGTGTTTGGTTATCCTCCTAATTAAAACAGGATGGTTAGTTTTTTAAGAAAGCTAAGTGTTTATTTAGTAAACAGTTAAACACTTTTTCCTAAACTTAACTGAAGATTATTAGGAAGGTCCTATAATTAGTGTCTTTATAAACTTTACTACTTAAGTGATTCTCTATAATTGGGGGAACAGATACTTATAAAGAATAAATAATAAAATGAATAAATAAAAATATTACCTTCTCTTAACTTAGTTCATGCTAATTTATGAGAATGTTATTCTTTAGAGAAGCATTGGCCAAATCTGCCCTGTTGCCTATTTTCCTACAGCCTGTGAGTTATGGTTTTTTACATTTTTTGATATTGAGAAAAACCAAGACTATTTCATGATACATAAAAAGTATATAAAATTCAAATTTCCATATTCAGGGGCTGGGAATGCAGCTGCAGTAGTAGAGTGTATGTTTACTCTGTATGAGGACCTGGGTTCAGTACTCAGCCAAAAAATGCCATACTAACAAGTGAAGTTTAATGTAATAGTGATTGACTGAATGATTGCCACAGACTCATTCTGATATTGTCTGTGGCTGCTTTTGTGCTGCAACAGCAAAGCACTTGCAACAGAGATTGTATAGCATACAAAGATTAAAATACTTAAATCTTGAATGACAGTGTTTCCCTATGGAGCAAAGGGCAGATTTGTTGCCTATCCTAAAGCATTTAGGTTTCCTAAGCTCAGAGGTACTTTCTTGTAATACAATCCTATACATGTTCAGATGACAACCTGGCCTTTCTCAGTCACCTGTTGGTACGAACTAACATGAAAATGCTGATACTCAGCCTGTCTTGTCTTCTGTCAACAAACTAATTTGGTAGTTTGGAAGAGTATAAAAATCTCAGACTCTTCATAGTACTTAACAGTATTGATGACAATGAGATCCTGACTGAGACAAGGATTTTTGGAAGAAGAATAATGGTCTTGACCTGTTCAATAGGATTTTAGGTAAATCTATGGGAATCATTGGGAAGCTTATGGGAAACCACTGAGTAAACTGAATAATCAACCAGGCTACACATAGTTTTCCATTTTATCACTTTGTTAATAAAGAAAAATTGGGAAGGTTGTTGCAGGGAAATAGGCTCAATGACAGCTACTCAAATGAAGCCCTTATTGCTAACTATCCTCTAGGTATAAGAACTTCCTTTTTTTGTGGTACTGGGGTTTGAACTCAGGGCCTCATGCCTGCTAGATAAGCCTCTATCACTTGAGCCAAGTCCTCAGCCCTAGATCTGAAAACTTTGTCAATCTTGTCAGTCAACCTCAGTTTCATCCCACTGTAACTAGTACTAAGTTTTGCCTTTTTTTTTAAAGACAACAAAGAAACGTGTTTACATTGACCATGAAAGGGAAATTTATAACAGCCATGGGCAAAAACTAGGCAAATTTTAAAACTTTCGCTGGTTTACCAAAAGAAATGGGTGTCCAGTGCTTGTTGACGCTATAGCTAGGCTGAGCCATATGGCTCAGTCCTTTCTTCAGTCTGTCATGCTAATTTGAGATTTAACTGAGGACCACAGTAAAAGTTCTTGAAGTTTTTCTTAGTGCATTCAGACTGCTATACACAGCTTTGGCTCTCTCAGAGGTTTTCCTGAGACAGAATAATTCCTGTGAGGAATAAACGAGGTATTTAGATTAACATAAGGCTCGTTCTGCCCACGATTAGGTTTACAGTACTGATAACATAACCCACTGAAGAATGAGAAACAGACTCAAAGAAATCTAGATAACTTTTTGCAATCAGCCCTATCATGCTGGAAAACCTCCCCTACCACTTATGTTGAACATAAGAGATGTTATTTTGATAATGGAGCAGCAAATATTCCAGATTTAGGTGGACTCCTCAAAAAGTTCACTGTTTTATGAGCCAACTCAAGTCAGCCAATGAGTACAAAACCCAAACACAGTTGGAAAATGTGACTTCGGTTGCAATTCCAAAAGCTGAAAATGTGAGCAGATGATGCCTCTGCCGCTTCATACGGAGTTCTGTGTAGACTAAAAATACTAGGGGTTTTTTTGATTAGGCTGTAACTAGCCACTGCACAATTTAAAACTAAATAAATGCATCTTGCTTTTAACACTAATCATTCTCTGCTGTGCGCCTTGATCCCTCTCTTCTCAACATGCATAAAGGAATACATGAGTAGGGGAGGGACCAAGGTGTCCCTGTCACCAAGGGAACCACATGCTTATGCTATTAAGTATGCCAGGGAACTTAAAGGAGAGGAGGAATTCAAATTTTTATGGCTCTGTTGATTACAGGTACACAAGTCACCACTGGGTACAGTGGAACCTGGCTCAGGGAATGGGTTTTGGGCAGGGTTCACCTGGGGGAGAGCTAAAATGACCCTGTGGGCCAATTTTGTGTTGTTTTGCTTTTATATGTGAACTGATGTGTCATGTGCATTTTTTTTTCATCCTGTAAGTAGGAGAGATTTTCCTGACTGGGAAAAGTGGCATATGGAAGCATTAATGCTTTTGAACCCCAAAATCCTAATGACCCCTCTGAGCTACAATTTTACATGATTATGATTTTGCTGACTGACACTGTTGTTAAGGAAAAGCAGCCTCTATTTAAACGTGAACAGATATGTATGAATCATAGCTTTCCTGATACATGGCTACTATATACACCCAGTTTGAAAGGTTTATTGTTACCTTGCTACTGGGCTCTTGTAGAAATTGACATAGGCCTCTGATTCTCACTGATATTCCCATTTTGGGATATATCGACTTGTATTGAATGACTAACAGGATGACAAGGGCTTAATAATCTTGCATGTCAAATGGAAACGATCATATTCTGGCCCAGAGGCGTCTCAGCTTTATACTAAAAAGTGGCATATCCTTCTAAAAGAACCTTATCTTCCTCCTCCTCCTGCTTTTTTGCCTGAAGCAAAGCTGCTGGCTCAATGGCACCTTCAGTTCACAGTTTCACTACATTCTTGGGCCTCATTCACCTAGGGTTTTGCTTAACTGAAAGCTGATGGAAGTTCTGAGCTGCTGAGGCTGTTCAAAATCAATGTTGACTATGTGGTTAATACACTAAGTGGACAGAATTCAAGGTTGATCTCTTATCTCTGACCAACAGTCCTCTTGATGAACCTTGTTGTATTTGTTCTAGCTCTGTGTTGTTACCAGTGGCCTCTTTGGTCTACGCTTGGAAAACTACAGATTGAAAACACTTTTCTGTGGCCATGAATTGTGAAAACAAATCACAGCTGCTGACCCAACCATCTGGGACTTACATGTAGATGTTTATGGTAAGGGTCCATTCTCTGCAGAGATTAGTCAAGTTGCTGATCAAGCACTATCCTGACTGACAAAATTGCTGCCTGTGTGCATCATTGTACTAGACATGACACACACTGAACACAGAGGAATCTATGTATCTGATACAAAGGCTACACTGCAGGCCAAACTTGTGTGTCTCCTGATAAAGTTGATACATGTAGCCCACAGTAAATGAGACTACAACTCCTGGCTTATCTGTTACATTCCTCTCAGGGAAACTGATGCCACATTCTGCTGTTACACTTTTTCAGCTTATGGTATTACTGGTCCAGTCCAATCTGCTGATTTTAGCTACACCATTGTATCCCTTGAAACTAATCTGTATTATGTTATTTTTTACTTTCGAGCCATTGCAATCTGATAATTGTGTACCTTTTATTGAAAAAGTCACTAACAAGCCAGGCATGGTGGAACATACTGTAATCCCAACACAAAGGAAGCTGTGAGGTAGGAGGATCACGAAGTTTAAGGTCAGTCTGGGCTACGTGGTGATACCATGTCTCAAAAAAACAAGTCACTCACACAAAGGGCTAATAATCAAGGTATTTCATGGACCTTCTGTGCTTCCTACTATCCACAAGCATTTAGTATCTGTTGAGCATTAGAACAGATACCTCAAAAATCAACTCAAAAAGATCTCTCACTCTGTCTCCTTTACCTCTTCCTAGTCCACACACTTGGGTTACTAGATATTTTAGTTACTAAATGTGTCTATCCCCAGAAAAGGACCATCTCTTCTTGGTTGCTCCTTAGGGCAAAAGGGGTAGGGTGGGGGTTTATAAATCAATCTACTTTGAAAACCAGAATTCTTGGCATTATTCTTCTTTCTTTCCCTTAATGGCAATCACAGACTGGTCTGGCAGACACACCAAGTGGCAGCCCTAGCCAAAAGAAGGCCTATGGAGGCCAGGCACAGTGGTACACAGCTGTAACCCCAGCTACTCAGGAGATGGAGATCAAGTAAAAAGTTAGGGAGACACCATCTCAAAAAAAAAAAAAAGCTGGGCATGGTTGTATGCTCCTGTGAGTCCAGCTCCACAGGAGGCTATAGGTAAGAGAACTGAGGTCTAAGGACAGCCCCAACCAAAAGTGTAAAATCCTACCTGAAAAATAACCTAAAGGAAAAAAGTGGTTGGGGATGTGTTTCAAGAGGTAGAGTGCCAGCAAACATGAGGCCCTGAATTCATACCCGAATACTACCTCCCCCCAAAAGAAGGCCTACGGTATTTAAACTTAATTCTGATTCATCTGTTAGGTTCTTGTTGTATTAAATGGTCTCAGATCATAACATAATGTCCATCTGGTTAAGAACATTGCTAATTAACTAGTCTAAGTAGCCCATGTGGATCAAAATGGTGGACATTATGGGTCTACATCAGTATTAGAAAAGTATCCTTTTTTTTTTTTTGCACCTTATTTTTCTAGACAAAAGGTCTGGATGTGAGTAGGGGATGATTGGAGAAAAGGTGAGGAGGATGTAGCTACTGGGATGGGACACACTGAAATTTTTGGTAGTGGAGATAGGTTAAATAATATCAGCATCAGAGAAAGAAACATCTTAGACTTTGGGAAACATAGGAAAGGAGAAATATTAATGATACTGTCTTTCAGAGCTATCCATGGATCTTTCCTCATGAAGGAAAATATACTGATGAGGTTCCCTTGAACTAGCAACACTTTAAATTTAACTGACTGCTGACAGCTGTGACTACAGCCTCCTGAAGCTTAATGAAAAGCCTACTGGAAACAATAGGGAATAGCCCAGCTCCTGTACCTGTCAACACCTTCTAGATATTTTTCCCACTCCCATCCTGTAACCTTTGCTGTTCATACTGTGGGGTAGCTGAATGTCACCTGGTTTGTGGCAAAGATAAACAGGATGGTTGAATTGACTTCCCTCAAGCAGCTGCTCTATAAACAAGGACTAGACTATCCAAACTTAACTGGGAATCCTAAGGCCCGCCAGTGATCAGGGAGGCTGGGGGCACTGTCTACCTGTGTCTTTCCAACTGATGTAAGTCACATTTAAGGACTCCAGTAATTATAAACAACATTTTATTCCCAGGTATATCAAATATATTCCTAGGACTGTACTATGTAGAGGTCAGGCAGTAACTTGCCTCTTGAAAGTATAGTGATTTATAACTTAGGAGTAGCCATAAGAGAACTTCAAGTGTTTCAGGGAACACCATGGAGAGATCACATGGACTTCTGATAAATGGATAAAATGGGAGAGTTATCTAAAATGAAGCTGTTCTGGATTACTTGGAGGAATTTCACAGAGGGATAATTGATCTTCTGTTTGTGTACACCTTGTGCCAATTATTACTACAATATGAATCATCCGATTAGAAGAGGTAGATCAAAATTCATCCTTACTTTAAACTGAAGTGATCAGTGACTTCACGCTGGCTCTGGACAGCATTCAAGACTGTCTCAACTCACGGCTCAGGGTTGTTATTGATGTGATTGCCCTAGATTTTCTCCTTGTAGGCCATGATAAAGTGTGTGAAAATGCTAATATATCCTGCTGTACTTGGATTAATGCTTTGGGCCAAGTAGAATAGTCAATACACAAACAATAACTATGAAGCGGCCAAAGTAGACCCTAATAGTTTATGGAATTTATTCAGTAATTGGGTCTGGAACCCTGGGAAGTACGGTTATTAACACTGCAGGTTTGCTTTATCCTGCTAATGGAGTCTTATGGACAGTAGCCTTATTAATGTTGTATGAAACAAAATGGGTTTTTGTTCTAGCATCTGGTGGTCAATTTATGATGAGCAATGTCATACTTATGGGAAAGTTTGCCAGAAGTCAAGAGAGTACAGAAACAAGGAGTAAATGTTATCAGAAGACAATTTTTTATGGGTCTCTCATGATTCTGTACATATTATGAATAAAGGAACTTTTTAAGGCAAAGACATCTACATTCTAATCTACAGAAACTTTGAATATATGCAAAAGAGTATCTACAGATATGATTAAGAATTCTGAGATGGGGGAGATTATCTGGATTTTCTGAGTGGCTTCAACATCATCACACGAGGTCCTTATAAAGGAAAGAGGGAAATAGACACTCAGAGGAAATGTGACAGTGGGAGCAGAGGTTGGAGTGATGTTTTTGACCGCAAGCCAAAGAAATGCAAGCAGCCTATAGAAGCTGGAAGAGTTAAGGAACAAATTCTTCCTTAGATCCACCAGCAGGAACAAAGCCTTTGATTTTAGTCCTTTAATACACATTTTGGACTTCTGACCTTCAGAACTATAAGATAATACAGGTACTAGGGATGATCCCACCAGCCCTGGTCCTCAACCAGGGGTAATTCTACCTCCAAAGGGACATTTGTGATTGTCATGGCAAGGATGATATGGGATTGCTGCTATTGGCATCTAGTGAGTAGAGGCAGGGATGCTGCCTAACATCCCACAACGCAAAAAAAGACCCCCATAACATAAAATTATCTGGCCCCAAATGTCAATAATGTTGAAGTTGAGAAACCTTGCTCTACACACAAGGGAGGGGTGAGGATAGGTAAGACACCTAAAAAATTAGCTAGCATTTGTTGCCCTTAACGCAGAGAAACTAAAGCAGATACCTTAAAAGCAACTGAGGCCAATAGGAAAAGGGGACCAGGAACTAGAGAAAAGTTTAGATCAAAAAGAATTAACCTAGAAGGTAACACACACACACAGGAAATCAATGTGAGTCAATGCCCTGTATAGCTATCCTTATCTCAACCAGCAAAAACCCTTGTTCCTTCCTATTATTGCTTATACTCTCTCTACAACAAAATTAGAGATAAGGGCAAAATAGTTTCTGCTGGGTATTGAGGGGGTAGGGGGAAGAGGGAGGGGGCGGAGTGGGTGGTAAGGGAGGGGGTGGGGACAGGTGGGAGAAATGACCCAAGACTTGTATGCACATATGAATAATAAAAGAAAAAAAAAGAAACCTTGCTCTACAGGAAGAATAAAAAATAATGAGAATAGTAAGGAATAGTTCTGTATCTTGACTGTGGTGGTAGGTAGATGAATCTAAGCATTGTGTAAAAGCTGCATAGATCTGTACCATATACACCATACATGTTAATACAGGTTAAAAATGTAATTTTTAACAAATTTTATTAATACAAATTAATACAGGTTAAAAATATGGTCAAAACTGAATAAACTCTGTAATCTAGTTGACACGTCCATTTCCTGGTGTTTATATTAGGCAACCATGATTTAAGATGTCATCAATTAGGGGAAGTTGGATAAAGGGTACCCAGGACTCTTTAACTTCCCATGAGTCTATTTCAAAATCAAAATAAAAAATAAATAGTAAGACTGGACCTAATAAGCTTCCCAGCTGTGTTTTTCAGACAGGCTGGCTACACTTCTTATTTTGTGCTGCTGCTGACTTTGCTTCTGTCTTTTTTATGTTGCCATAACAGAATATGTGGGGCTGAGTAACTTATAAAGGAAAAGGGTTTATTTATGTCATAGTTCTAAAGTCTGAAAGTCCAAGACCAGGCAGTTGCAACCTGACAAGGGCCTTTTGCTGGCTCACAACACAGTGGAAAAGCAGAAGGTGCATACAGAAGAAAGAAAACCCAAGGAGTGGTCTTTGTAACATGCTCTAGTGATAAATACTCCAGTACTAAAAAAGCAAGAACTCACATCAGTGACAGTTAAAGCAGGCCCTTGAGAAAGCCATTAATTCCTCTTACTAACGTAAATCATTTTGTATAAGCTCTACCTCCCAATATTAGCACAATGTAAATCCAATTTCAACACGAGTTTCAGAGGAGACAAACCATATTCAAAGGATAGCAAAAACCAAAAGAATGTGGGATCTTACTCAGTAACTTTTATTCAAAATCTGTGTTGGCCATAGATGTATTTGGACATTCTACCCAGTGGTCTAACATCTATCTATCTATCTATCTATCTATATCTCATTATGCTATAAACTTGGGAGGGACAAAGGAATAAAAAATATGATCTACTGCTCTCAATGAGTTTCCTCACTAGTGGAAAAAAAGACAGTTCAACAATTCAGTTCAGCAGCAAATATCTTCAAGCTAAGAAATTAGGCTGGGCACTGTGTGGTATAAATGATATATTTTTTTTGACCCTTACTTTCAAGGACCTTGTTTAATAAAGTAGACACACACAAGTTAAGTACAAGACAGAATGCAGTGACATCAAAAGGTAATAGGGGTATACTGGAATACACAGGGTCTAGAGGATATATGATTTGAAAAAACAGTTTGTCATGAGAAAACTGTCAGAGAAAGTCACATTTTAACTGAGTCTTGTAGGACAGGTAAACTAATGGGGCCAAAATAAGGAGGTAGAATTTCTACTTGGAGTAAATGTTGTTGAAGGGGAGTATAGGTTATGCTTAGAGAGTTTTTGTTGATTGGTTTGGTTGAGCAAAATCTTCTGGTCAGAAGATCCAGAATAAACATTATTCTAAAACTTTGGTGAGAGCGCTGAAAAATCTCAAGTTAAGTGCCAAGACCCTAACTTAGTTGTAGGATAACATGTTATCACTAGAGAATAGATGAGCCTTTAGACTGAGGCAGAGGAATCTGTATGTTATCGCTGTAATCTAGGTCAGAGTTAACAAGGGTATGAGTTAGACCTGTGTGGCTGCAAAAGAAACAGTTTAAGATAACAAAGGCTATGCTACAAGTGATGAATTGTCAAGTAAACCTGCAGATAATTATGGTGAAAGGTCAGAGGAAACAAATGCTTCTGCAGAATTGGGTTCTCAAGGAAGATTTTACAGAGGAGATAGGAATGAGTACAAGGTAGGGCTGTAATTATCTGAAGAGGTGAGAGGAGTGTAAAATACAATTGATTCTAGAGCTGACAATAAACCTGTTCGACTTGAATAGAATGCATCTATAGCATAATGAAAGACAGACCAGGAGTTAGTTGTGCAAGATTTTGAGTTCACAGTGAGATACTTGGGCTTTGTCTTCCAGGAAGAGAGGAGGTTATTATAGATTTTGAGTAGGGAAGTAGCATGATGAATACATGTTACTTATAACACTTAATTGACATGTGTGCTACTTTGTCAATTGGAGTCAGGTTAATTTCTAGACACAGGATTAAAGTTTGCCAAAGTATGGTACACAAAAAATTCTTGTTGATTGAATCATTTCATCAAGGAAACATTCTTCCACGATGTGAATAATAACTACTTACCAATATACTTGAAGTCTGAATAATGGATTTTCTTAAAAAATTCATTGGTTGGATTTTCTCCAACCTATCACTTGGAGCCGGCTCATACTGGCTTGTGACAGCTGAATGGTAAAATTTCAGGTATTCTGTGAACCAGGTGACCTCAAGTTG
The DNA here is from genome assembly GCF_047511655.1 of Castor canadensis. Lineage (NCBI taxonomy): Eukaryota > Metazoa > Chordata > Mammalia > Rodentia > Castoridae > Castor > Castor canadensis. The sequence continues at coordinate 92,241,587 of NC_133398.1, forward strand.
GCAGTATGAATTGGCCATTTGCGTGCATTTACATAAAGAAAACTTGCAAATGCTATAAATCAAAGCTTATTTTCTGCAGAATTGAGTATTAAATGTTTATATTTGCTACCACCTCTGCACTCCCACACCCAACTATCCTCTAACTTACTTGAGAGCAGAGACTGAGTCTTGCCTTTGTATCCTCCATTCAGTATTGGACATTAATTGTGCTTAATTAATGTCTGTAGAATGGATGAAATATGTTCTTATAATTATATCCAGATCAACCATACAATAAACAAAAACCATTCAGAAAAAAAATGCCTCCTCAAATAGACATGTAAACCAGGGGTCAGCCAAATCAGATCTTATGCCTGTTTTGTTTCATAAATAAAGTTTTCATAAATGCAGCCAGACTTATTCATGTATGTATTGTCTACAGTTGCTTTGTGGCACAAGGGCAGAACTGAATATTTTGGACAGAGATCTTATGGCCCACAGAGTCCAAAATATTTGCAATCTAGCTCCTGCAGAAAGTTGGCAGATCCCTAATCTAGAGCATGTCACTCCCCGCAATGGTCCCTTACAGGTTAGGACTATGTCTACAAGACTGACCTGGTGGCCCATGCCTATAATCCTAACAACACATCTGGCAGAGATCAGGAGATCACAGTTTGAAGCCAGGTTGGGCAAACTGTTTTCCTTTTCTGGAAAAAACCCATCACAAAAAAGGGCTGGTGAAGTGGCTCAGGGTGTAGATCCTGAGTTCAAACTCCAGAGCTGCAAAAAAAAAAAAAAGGTAATTTCTGCCTCGAAAGCACAAGGCCAAGTCCAAACCCCAGTACCACAAAACAAAAAAGATAATTAACTCTACTGTGTCTTCTTACAGATAAATTATATTACTTAATAAATTGTCATATACATGGGAAAATTTTAGATATTAACGTAGACACATAAAAGCAATTCTGTAAGTGCATGGTTAGAGATATATTCAGGGCATTTTTTGGAGCACAAAGAAAAACATCAGGTCTCTAAAAGGCAGCAAGTGAAGTCTTTCTGGGGAACATGATATAGAAAAAGAAGTTAGGCAGGTGAAAGCAAGGGGAAAGTAATTGTAGGCAAAGGAGGCAGCCTTAGGCATTGTTCATGCTACTGAACAATACTGGCAGAAATTTAGGTGATACCAATTAATGTCTATATTGCAATTTATGTCTTCAGAACTCTTTGACCCAGATTCTAAAGAACTCTGGTTAAAAAGTAGTGTTTATGCAACACTGTCGAATGGCTTACGAGCAAAGATATGAACGTCTCTGCATGTTTGGGTCACAGTGGGCTGTCAGGGTTTATATTTGTGCAATACTGATTAACATAATGTAGTGGGTTGCATATTCCTTGCAAATTTTATTTTTGGTAATGACCTTTTTGTTTTTTAATTTATTTTTTGTCATTACTGTACTGGGGGTACATTGCGACATTTACAAAATTTCTTACAATATATCATAGTTGAACTCACCCCGTCATCTTTAAAAACAAACGCTGAAGTCTTTTAAAATGTAGAATTCGAAAGTAAAAGTTAATTTCCTGTTTCTCATCTGTATCTTCATTAAGCTGAAAATACCTTACAACTATCCTAGATGCCACCTCAAGTGTGACAAGATGCAGTAACGTCATTTGATAGAATACAAAATGAACCCCTCGGCTCTACTAAACTGTCCCGGTTGGATGGACTCATTTAGGGAGACAGTGGTTCAGAGACCGGGGCGCTCGCACATGGCTGTCAACAGACAACGCGGGCCGCCAGATCTTCTGACCAAACCGGTCCACCCGAGGGCGGTCACTCCGGTCCTGGGCAATGACTCCGTGAGATTGCGCAGGGGCGCAGAGCCGCTCGGGCGTTGACTGCACTTTCCTTTCGTTGTGAGGACCTTTCTCCTGCACTCATCTTTCCAACTCCCGCGCACAGGGTAGTAGAAACAAACACTGTAAGCCTTCCTAGTAGGCAAACACTACGCGTATTAAAATAGTAAGAAACTACCTTGTCGCTATTTTATCAGCAAACCCTTCTCCAGGTGGACCGTGCGCGGCACCCAGAGTCAAAAAAACGCAAGCCAGAGAAGGGTCGACCTCACCCGAGCCAAGCATGAGGTAAGGGGGAAAACTACCTGGACGGCGAGAGCGCAGGCGTGTTCGCTGCGCGGCGCCGAGTGGTGAAGTCCCTTTCTAGTAATTTCGCTGATCGTGACGTCATCAAGGTGTGCCGCCACAGCGCTTCCCAGGAGTCTATTTTTTGGTGACGGTAGAGAGGAAAAAAAAAGAACCTATTTATCCTGCTTCACTTTGCTTTTAGTCCTTTACGCTGGATGAGCCTACATTTTTGGCAATGGGCTGAAAGAAAAAGGGACGCAAACTGAGCACGAAGCTGCCCCAAGAGGGGATGACTCGGCGACGCCGCTAGTCGCTTTACCCGGCGTGCTCCGCGCGGCGCCAGCGGAGGGACGTGGGGGGAGGGGCGGGAGGAGGAAGCGGCGGTGGCGGCGGTTGCGGATGTCGCTGCGAACGATCTGCGTCTGAACACACGGCGGCTGCTGAGCGCCCGACGCGGGCCTTTGCCTGGAGCCCACGCCGAGGTCCGCCGCTTCTCGACGGCCCTGCACCCGTTGCTTCTTAGGCATTGTGCCCTGCATTCTTCGCTGCCCGGGCCCGTCGGCTCTGGCGTCTCCTGACTTCTCCTTCGCCAGTTCCTTCTCGCCTGAGTCACCGCCGCCGCCGCCGCCATGGCCGAGAGTGGTGAAAGCGGCGGCCCTCCGGGCTCCCAGGACAGCGCCGCCGCGGCTGATGGTGCTGGCGCTCCCGCTGCCTCTGCAGAGCCCAAGATCATGAAAGTCACCGTGAAGACCCCGAAGGAGAAGGAAGAGTTCGCCGTACCCGAGAACAGCTCCGTCCAGCAGGTGAGCTGCCTGGGCTCGGGCCAGGGTGGGAGTGACGGCGGGACCTCCGCCCACGGCCGGAGGAGACGTTTTGGAAAGACCTGGGAGAGAGTCGTCCCTGGAGGTGCCCTCGGCTGTTTTCCTGAATCTCGTCCCGAATTAGATGACGCCCAAGATCGGGGTTTTCCCCGTGGACATCGCAGAGGTTGTGGCGGGGTCGCGCAGGCCACGCTGCTGCCGCCTGGCTCCGAGCCCTTGGGTGTCGGGGACCCCTGCCCGCTCCCCGCCTCCCCACCTGCCGGCCTCCCCGCCTCCAGCCACCTCCCTTCAGCTGCTCACAAAGGGAAGGGACCCGGCCACAGCCTGAGTCCGGGCGGGGCGAGGGTCGCGTCAAACAAGGCTGCGGGCTGGTTGTCGTAAGAGAAAAAGTGGGGGTGTGCTCATTGTTTACCTGCCGCGGGTGAGGCAAATCTTGGGGTGAAGTGCACGTGTGCATTTAATTCTGCGTTCTGAATGTTTCCAGTCTTTATTTAAAAAATGAACTGTGGCGTAGGAATTATTTTCAGCCACATAATAGTACTAGGCTTAAGGAGAAAAGTGAGTGACTTTTATTCATTGATGACTAGCTTGTTTTTTTTAGTAGTATATTTATCATCTTTCAGATGCCAGTCATTGGGTGGGTTTTTGTTTGACTTTAGAGGGATGATAGAGACGTTACTTGGATGTTAGCGGCTGCAACTTAATAAAAGAAAATAAAATTGGTATAATGGAAACTCTTATCAAGTAATTGACTGCTTAAAGTCTGTTCAGGAAAAGAAATTTTGCAGAAATTTTTAGTTTATTGAATACATCCTGGAATATTTTCAATAATTATTGAATTGTTCTCAAACTATCTCAGTGTGAACAGTTTATGCCAGGAAGCAATTAACAATAACATGTGCCTTTAAGTTTCCTCATGCTTTATCTAGTTCCAAAGGTGTTTTGTGAAGGTGGACGGTGTGTAGCATCAGTTGAGAGAAACTTATCACCAACTGAATCATCACTCTTTGTTCCCTAACGCTCTTATAAAACTTTCTCTTGATGTTTTTATATTTTTTAACATCGGAAGTTGCAAGAATTGTACAGGGAACACTTTTTTGTTTTCATAAATGTTTAAGCCAGTGTCATCCAAGCCATTAAGTTGCAGAATATTATAATTGACTTAAAAAGTTGCTCTCTTGGCTTTCCCTAGTTCAGTCACTCCCATTGTGATTTTTTTCATCAGATTAGGTTTACCTGTTGAAGAACACAGGCAAGGTCATATAGTATGTACTCTTTAGGATAAGGGTATTCCTCCCCCCACCCCACCCCACGCAGCATATTTTTGACATTTCATCCTTGTGTATGGTCATACCTCACACTTCCTCCTACTGGAGATCTAACCCAGGGACTTGCATGCTAGGCAAGTGCCATACCACTGGCACAGGCCTGGTACTTCTCTTTTATTGTTGTATAGTTTTCCGCAGCCTTAATATACCATAATTTATTCACTGTTGAGGTCGTCTGTTTCCAGCTAGTTACTGTGAGTAGTCTCGTACAGGTTATTTTGGGAACATACATTTTTATCTCTGTGGTCAAATACTTAGTGGAATGACTAGGTGATAGGGCAGCTCTATGCTTAGTTTTAAAAGAAACTATGTATTAAAATATACTCCTTTATAAGTCCAACAGTGATGTATGGGTGTTCTCGTTGCTCTCCATCCTTACATTTAAATTATCAGTCTTCTCTAATTTTAGCTATTTTAGTGAGTGTAGCCATATTAACTTTAGAAGGCCTTGGGTCTTTCTGGGATTTCTAGTTTAGGCCTTCATCATTTTGACTGCTTTCTGCATTTTACTGCAAAAGATTAGAAATAATATTTTATAAATAGAAAAAAAATCATCTAGGTGTCTGTGAAGATGTTTTTTGTGATAGCAAAGTTAGAATTTTAAATTCTGTGGAACTTTTTTATTCTACTGTAACTAAAATGAATTTTAATAGATAAAATTAAAGCCTTTCTGAGGTAACTTTTCTGATGGCAGTTAATTTTTAAAGTATTGACCATTTTCTGTTGAAGTAGAAGACATGATAAAAATTCAAAGCTCACAACTGCATCACAAACCTGAAGACATTAAACTGTTTGTGGTAGAGCACCTGCCTAGCAAGTAGTAGCTCCTGAGTTCAAAGCCCAGTACAGCCAAAAAAAAAAAACCTGAAACAAACAAAACTAAGAGTGGAGAGGGGCTTGTGTGTGTGTGTGTGTGTGTGTGTGTGTGTGTATAAAGGAGAGATAGAATGGAGGGGAGCTTCCATATAACTTTTAACTAGCTTGTCTTGGGATGTTGTTGCTCTCTAGATAACTGTAAAAATTTTAAAATACAGTTATTTGAAATGTTCAGGCAGTTCTACTCTAGTTTTAATAAATATCATTTGGAACTTTTGGAAAAATACTAATATACTTAATTGTGATATAAATATTGTATGAAATTTAATTGAGCCTGTGATAAGGGAAATTGTAGTACTTCAGGGTCATCACAAATAACATTTACTTCATACTGGTAGAGTGGATCTAGAATACACTGTCAGTTTTGATACCTCAGCCACATGTGGTTAGTGAGCCCTTGAAATGTGTTTGGACTGAATTGAGATGTGTTGTAAGGGTAAACTACACACCAGATTTGGGGAATTTTGTATGACAAAAATAATTTCTTAATAGATTTTAGAAGTATTACCTGTTGAAGTAATATTTTGCACCTAGTGGATTAATTAGAGCTAATTTGACTTCTTTTACTTTGTGTGTGTGCAGATTGAACCAAGGACCTCCTGTGTGCTAAGCAAGTGCTCCACCATTGAGCTACTTGCACATTCTCTTTACTTTTTCAGTATGGCTGGTTGAATGTTTAAAATTACTTGTGTGGCTTATATTTCTATTGGACAGTATCTTACACGGGATGTTGGGTTGAATCAGTATTACAGGGTTTATCTAAAGAAAAAATGTCCCTGAGATGAGTGTTTTCATGCTTGTTATTCTAACGAATTGGCAAAAAACAATATTTAATGATTCTGATTAGCAGAGGTTACTTAGCTTTTTTTAAAGTAGCGTATCTTAAGTATTTACATATAATTCAGTTCACCCTTTGAAAGTCTACAATTAATGTCATTCACAGGATTGTGCAACTATCACCACAATAAATTTTCAGACACTTTCATCACCTCCAAAAGAAGCTGTATACCCTTTAGCAGTCCCCCCAATTCTTTCCTTACCCCCTAGGGAACTGCTGATCTGATTTTTTGTCTATAATTGCCTATTCCTGGATATTTTTTAATAAAAGGAATCATACAATCTTTTGTGACTGTCGTCTTTCACATAGTCTATTTCTGTTGTTGCTTATTTTGTTTTTTGAGGCAGGGTCTCCCAGTACAGTCTAGGCTGGCCTGGAATTTGCTATCCTCCTCTCTCAGCCTCCCCAGTGCTGGGATTACAGGCATGTACCACCACTATAATGTTTTGGGGCCTTATCCACATTGTAGGCTATAGTAATACTTCGTTTTTATTGCCAGTTAACATTCCATTGTATAGATATATGCCATATTTTATTTTTCTATCACTTGATGGACATTTGGTTATTTCTGTGTTTTGGCTATTATAAATAATGCCTCTGTGAACACTCGTGCATAAGTTTTTGTGTAGACATAGGGTTTTGTTTTTCTTGGGTGTATACCTAGGAGTGGAATTGCTGGGTAACATGGTAGTTCTCTCTGAGTTTTTGAGTAACTACTAAATTGTTTTCCAAAGTGACTGCACCATTTTTATCACAAACAATGCTTGAGGATTCCAGTTAATATAGACAGTTATTCTCTGTCTTTTTGATTATATCCATCTTAGTGGCATCTCATTGTAATTACCTCACTCATTATTGGTACCTGAGCAGTAATTCTTACTGTAGTCTGGAGCTCCCTAATACAATTTTAGGAAGACCATGAGATCAAACTATTTTTTATAAGAATTCTGAGATGTTATTTGTGTTTTTTAGTCTAATTCTCAACAAAAGTGAGCAGTGCACTTTGGCAGAAACTTTATGATATGGTATATTGCAACAGATAGAAAAACCTGTCATCTATTAGACTAAAGTGATTCGCCACAATTTAAAATAGTGCTGCTCTTGTTACTAGGACAATGTAGCTATTTTTCAGAAGAATATTTATATTAACACATAATAGGTTTATTTTTAAATTAGTATTTTAGAAGGGGTTTTCAGTTTTAATTTCTGGTACAGTTGATATCAATAGGCATAACCTTCCTAAATGAAACTCTTAAGGTCGTGAATTTGTGAAATGGTATCCTGGGACCAAAAGTTGCTAGTACAGTATTTAATAGATAAGTTGGTATTTAGAAGATTGAGGACTGACTGTACTGTAAAGGTAACATCGCCTGTTGCTAGAAATGATATTAACCTCCTGCCAGTATCCCTTCTTTCCTGGTACCTCCCCATTAATTTCCAGAGTAATCTGTAAAAATTGTTAATAGGATGGTATCACTCTACATAAAACCAATGGTTCACCATTGGTCTTAGTATCTGTGAGTTGGTGGTGTCCTCTCTGATAGCTCCAGCCTGTGTCTCCATTCTCTTCTGAGGCCTTCTTTCTCTTTGCTCACTTGGTTTGCTGCATTATCTTTACAGTTGACCTGTTACTACATTGTTACCCCTGCCTCAGGATGTGTACAGTTTGTTCTTGCCACCTGGCATGCCTCCCATTCTTTTCTGGGTCCCACTGATCCTTTAGATCGCAATGCAAAGGTCAGTTTCTCAAGAAGGTATCCCCAGTTGCCCAGGCTAGGTTGAGTACCCTGTTGTATTTTTCTCACAGCTCCCTGTTTTTTAATCATAATTTGTCACAATTCGAAATTACACATTTTGGCCAGACCATGGTGGCTAATGGCTATAATCCTAGTTATTAGGAGGTGGAAATCAAGAGGATTGCGGTTTGAAGCCAATATGGACAAATAGTTTGTGAGAATGTATCTCAAAAAAACTCATCACAAATAAGGGCTGGTGGAGAGGCACAAGGTGTAGGCCCTGAGTTCCAACCCCAGTTACCTCAAAAAACAAAATTATAGATTTATGTGGTTATTTAATTAATCCTTCCCTTCCTCTGCTAGAGAGAGAGAGACTGCAATTGTTACTGTGTTTCTAGAGCCTTTCACATGGTATGGGCTCAGTAAATACTTGTTTACAAATGAATCTAGAAGATTATGCACAATAATACTTAAAAATAACTACCATTTTTTTGAACCTGTACCAAGTGCAGTGTGTATATAATTTCAAGGCTTCAGTTCTGGAAGTTTCATCTGAAACTGCTCTCTCTTAGCTCCAAACACAACTGTTAAATTATTGTTACTATTTTGTTGGCACTCAGGGCCTCACATGCTAGGCAGGCACTCTTTTTTTTTTTTTTTTTTTTCTTTTATTATTCATATGTGCATACAAGGCTTGGTTCATTTCTCCCCCCTGCCCCCACCCCCTCCCTTACCACCCACTCCACCCCCTCCCGCTCCCACCCCTCAATACCCAGCAGAAACTATTTTGCCCTTATCTCTAATTTTGTTGTAGAGAGAGTATAAGCAATAATAGGAAGGAACAAGGGGTTTTGCTGGTTGAGATAAGGATAGCTATACAGGGCATTGACTCACATTGATTTCCTGTGCGTGGGTGTTACCTTCTAGGTTAATTCTTTTTGATCTAACCTTTTCTCTAGTTCCTGGTCCCCTTTTCCTATTGTAGGCAGGCACTCTTGAGCAACGCTACCAGCCCTTCAAGCACAACTCTTAACTGCTTCAGGATGTTCATTCTTCCATTTGTGTCTCTTTATTTGGAACATTATTCTTGTTGAACAGTCTTTCTTAGCTGGAGAGATCCTCATTTCATTTACAGAACACAAAATGATTTGAATGCTATTCATTTTTCTCAAAGATGGTTTTTATAACTAACATAATTTAACATGCATAAGGGAGAAGTTAATTCTTTGCATAGTCAGTGCTGGTGAATGTTTATCAACTAGTTCTTCAGGAAGAACAAGCACTGGTTTGTTTGATTCCCATCATGTAAATATTCTCACCGTGACATTTCACGCCATCAATATTAAACTGGCTCAAAAAAATTCATGAAAATTAAGGCGTTGTTACTTACAACGGATACATTAGGGCAGGGGTCAGCAAAGTATGGTGGGACACATCCATCATGCTATTTGCCTGTGTGCTATGTGTGGCTCCTTTTCAAACAGGCTACCTGGCCCACAAATCCAAAGATGTTTATTATGTAGACCTTCGTAGAAAATTTGTTGGCCTGTGCATTAGGGCTTATATTTCTAGATCCTGTCACAGTGCTCATCAAAACCCTTTTCATTGGGAATTTTTACCATGACTTATGAACAACACAGTTAAGTAGAAATACAATGTGAGTTACATATGTAATATTTTAGTAGCTACTTAATACAACTGAAATTGTAATTTTTTGTGTTAAAATGCACAAAGCATAACCATCTTAACCTTTTTTTTTTTTTCTTTAAAGACAATCTTGTTATGTAGTCCAGGCTGGTCTCAAATTTACTATGTAGCTGAGGCTGGCCTCAAACTAGCAATCCTACTTCCTCAGCCTTCCAAGTGCTGGGCTGGGGTTATAAGCATGCACCACCATGCCCACCTATCATAAGTATTTTGTGAGAGAGAGAGAGAGAGAGAGAGTGAGTGTGTGTGTGTGTGTGTGTGTGTGTGGTACTGGGCTTGCACTCAGGGCCTACACTAGCCCTTTTTTGTGACAGGTTTTTTGAAATAGGGTCTCACGGGCTATTTGCCCTGGCTGGCTTCGAATGGCGGAGATCCTCCTGATCTCTGCCTCCTGAGTAGCTAGGATTACAGGCGTGAACCACTGGCACCCAACTATCATAACTATTTTTAAGTGTATAGGTCAGTGATATTAAGTACATCAACATAACTGTGAAACTATCACCACCAATTCTCTTCAGAATGCTTTTCATCTTGTAGGACTGAAACGTGTATCCGTTAACTCCCTGCTCCTTTCTTTTTGCCATCCCCTGGAAGCCATCATTCTTTCTGTTTCCTGAATTTGTCTGTTCCATATATTTCACGTAAGTGAAGTCATACAATATTTGGCCATTTGTGATTGGCTTATTTTACTTAGTATGATGTCCTCAAGGTTTATCTATGTTGTAACATGTGTCAGAAGTTTATTTCCCTTTTAAAGCCAAATAATATTCTGTAATACATTTTATTTATCCATTAGTTTGTCCATTGTCACTTGGGTTGCTTTTACCTTTTAGCTTGTAATTTTACTATGTTTTACTTAGCCTAATATATTTAAAAAATTATCTTAAGATGATACAAAAGATCATTTTATGTTTTTTATTTTGACAGTACTGGGGAATGAATTCAGGGCCTCCTGTTTGCTAGGCACTTGAGCCACACCTCTAGCCATTTCACATTTGTTATTTTTTAGATAGCGTCGATTTTTTGCCTGGGGCCGGCCTCACATCTCAGTCCTCCTACCTAAGACCTCCTGTACATCTGGGATTATGGGCCTGCACCACCACATCCAGGTTATAGATTGAGATAGAATCTTGCTAACATTTTGCCCAGGCTGGCCTGAAACCAATATTCTCTCCATTGCTGCTTCCAGAGTAGCTAGGATTATAAATTGAGCTATTGTGCTTGACCATATTTTACACTTAGAGCACGTCTCAATTTGGACTAGCCATGTAAGTAGCCAGATGTGGGTAATGACTACCAAAATTAGCACAGGTAATAAAGCTTTCAGAATCTGAACCCTAGCCTTTTTCCCTTTACTCAGTGAATTTAAAATTTTTTAATTATTTTTTGTAGTACTGGAGATTGAACTCAGGGTCTCCAAGCACTCTACCACCTGAGCCATGGCTCCAGTTCCTTTGATTTTTTTTTTTTTTTTTTTGAGACAGGGTCTGTTTAACTTTGCCTGGGCTGGCCTAAAAACTCATAATCTTCCTGCATATGTCTTCTGAGTAGCTGGTATTACAGGCATGAACCATCACACTCTGGCTACATTGTCTTTAATTTCACAGCAATTTTGTGTTGAGTATTACAGCCCTCCCTTTTAAGATGAAGAAACAGGTTGCATATTTCTTATCTGGAATGTTTGAGACAAGAAGTGTTTCAGATTTTGGAATATTTGTATTGTCTTTACATTCTGAATCTGGAAATCTGAAATGCTCAAATCCATTTGGATAGACTACATGATTTATTTATTAAATAGGTATTATTCAAGTCTCTAGATTTGGTTATACTTTTTTTGTTAATGTTTTTAATCTTTAAAGGTCTCCAGTTTTCTTTAAAGGACAGAGCTTTTATATTTCAAAATGCAGAATGCGAATAAAAATTATATTATGCATGATATTAATATAAGATTAGAAAATGCAGAGCCAGGCACCAGTGGCTAACACCTATAATCCTAGCTACTCAGGAGGCAGATTTGAAGCAAACCTGGGCAAATAGTTGAAGAGACCCTATCTCAAAAAAAAAAATTTTTTTTTTCATAAAAAAAGAGCTGGTGAAGTGGTTCAAGGTGTAGGCCTTGAATTTAAACCCCATACTGCAAAAAGGAAAAAAAAAAAGATTAGAAAATGCAAATAATGCAGAAAAGTATGACATAAAAAGGTTCCCATTCAGGAAAAAGAAAAAAAATTTAGTGGGTCTGCTTAGAAAGGTGTTTATCTGTGTGTTTACAAATTACAGTTTTGTACTTTTCTTTCAAGTAAGCTTACTCTTTTTTAAATTTGTATTATCTTGGCAATCTTATGTAGAACTAACTCATTCCACTAGTACTTGTTCGTGTGTTTTATTGTTTTGGTTTGTGTATTGGTTTTGGTTGGAGGTTTAAACTCAGGGCCTATACCTTGAGCCATTCCACCAGCCCTTTTTTGTGAAGGTTTTTTTCCAAGATAGGGTCTCAAGCACTGTTTGCCTAGGCTGGCTTCGAACTGTGATCTGTCTGATCTCTGCCTCCCATGTAGCTAGGATTTTAGGCATGAGCCACCAGTGCCTGGTCAAAATGTGTAATATTGAATCGTGATAAATTATGATTAAAAACGAGGAATTTTGGGTTATTTTTGGTTTTGATTTTGTTTTGGCAGCACTGGGGTTTGAACTTGGGTCTCAAACTTGCTACACAGGCACCCTACCACTTGAATCATTCTGCCAGCCCTTGTTTGTGTATTGATTTTTTGTCATTTTTTTTCTTCTTTTTCTTTTGTTTTGTTTCTTTTTTCCTTCTTTTGAGCTTTGTATTGATTTTTGAGAAAGGAAAAATGAATTGGTGTGTTGTTACTAAGTTTAAGTAGATTGAAATATGGTCTGCATTTTGGAGGGAGCATGACCTTGGAATTGGAGAAAGCTGACATTAGGTATCAAGCGTTACTCATCTAAGCTTCACTGGCTGCATTTTTTAACATGTGATGTAATTCGTGCTTCACTAGATTGTTTGGAGGATTTTATGAGATGGTACTGCATAAAGTACCTGGCTCAGTATTTATATCCTTTATTTGTATTAGTCTTTTCCTCTGAACTGTTTTGTTCACCATTGAATTTAAGATTTTGCAATAGAGGGAAGCTTAAAGAGTATGTGACTAGTGAAACATGTAGTTTGTTATCTTTCATCACATTTAGATCAGAGAAACTTAAAATACACTTCAATTGTAAGAAAGTGCATCTTTTATCTATTACATACTCATTGTAGTTGTTTCTCATACTTGACATTTTTGTTTAATGTTTATGCAATATTTTTAATAAGACTAACAACTTTAAGGTAAACATCAGACATTTGGACAGTGATAACTGACAGAACTGTTTATTTAACATAGATATTTTTTAAGTGATATTAGCAATACTGAGTAAGAAACTGAGTAAAAAAACCTCTTGAACGACCAGTGACTTAAAATACTAAAATAACAAATATTCAAATGCAGTTCATTTATCATTCAGACAACTATTATTTAGATGTTTTGCTAAAGTGCTATTAAACAGGGTTCTGCAAGAAATGAAATGTATATATTTTATCTTCAGAGCATGTTTTATCTCAGAGCTTAACTAAATTTTATTTTTTGATAGGTTTGCAAGACTTCCGTTTTTCTTAGCTTTTTGAGGCAGGGTTGCACTGTGTAGCTCAGGCTGACCTAGAAATTTCCATCCTGCCGCAGCCTCCTGAATGTTGGGATTATTGGAATGAACTACTACCCCTGACTTTGCTGTTCTCCCCACACACACCGTGAATACTTAATATGGAGGGATAGACACAAGCTACTTAAAGACATGTGGATTGTGGAATATTTGCAAAGGATAACAATGCTGTTTTTAGCTAACTTAAAAGTCCAATTAATCTTTTGCATGTTTGCATATGTGTGTTGAGGATTGAATCCAGGCTTTCTCACATGCTAAGCATGAGCTCTTCTACTGAGCTATATCCCTATCCCCAACCCAGTTTTAAAAGTGTTTATAATTAATTTATCCTTACATAATTAGACTAGCAACATTTGAACCTCTGTCTGAATGTAGGCACTATACTCCAGGTAGTTTACACACAACTCTCTTAATTCTGCCATCAACTCTATAGAATAAATATTACCTTCATTTTACTGATGAAGAAACCAGGGCTGAGAGACAAATAACGCCCCCTGCCCCAGGTTCTACAACTATAAAGTGGAAAAAAAACAAGATTTGAATTAAAGTATGTATGTTTCAAAAGGTCTTTTTTGATATAATAACACTTCAAATCTCCTCTCATCCACCCATGTGTGTACCTCATTTTCTTCCCCAAATAGTCAAGAACAGGGATTAAGCAAAGCTCCTCCCCCCATAAAAATTGATACAGTAAACTTTACATGTTTTCATTTCCAGACAGCATTTCAAATTCTTTCAGCATTGTTTTTTTCATGGGTTTCTTAAATTATTTATTTGCCACTTCCCAAATGAAAAATAGCAAATTTGTGGAGAAAAGGAGGTATGGTGACAAGAATTGACAATCTGGTAAAAAAGCAAATACAGGACATGTTGAGAGTCTGCAACTGTTATCTCTGTATTGCAGGATAGCAGTTGATACTTGAATCAGTAGCTCAGCATTACCAAAAAGTGAAATTATGTTCAATAGAATGGAAAACGATTTTGGTATTTACCTGGGTAAACTTCATTTAGCTGGAGAATACACTTATGTAAACACCTGACTTTTGGGTGATGTGCAGTCGGGCTACCAAATGTTTTGCCTGTTAGTTTTCAAATCAAAAATTGCTTATTTAAGTTTCATTAGAATTTTGCTTCTGGTAATTCCTAGTTTTCACCTCTTTTGACCTGTTGGTTGTTACAAGTTGTCAGTGCAAGGTCAGAGTAGGAGATATACATTCATAGGAAATAATGGATCTTTAGAGGCCTATTTTATCATATCTCTTTGATTTTGAGTTAATGGTGGCCACATGGGCTTAAGGAAATAAGTATATCTATCTTATCTCTCTAATAGAAATTACACAAATCCTTTTTTATGGATCTTGTTTTTCCCCAAATGAAAATATTTTGAATTAATTTGTTTCTATATTATATTTCTACAAGTGATAGTTATCAGGGTGCTGTCTCTGTCTAAAGCAGTTTTGGGATTTTCTAAGATTGCTATTTTTTTTTCCATGTCAGTACTACTAGCTTCTGATTTTTTGTTTTCCCCTTGTTCAATGAAAGTGTAGCAGATAAAACACATGAAATTTAGGTTGAAACATTAGAGAAAAAATTTCTGGGAAAAAAATTATGGCAGTACTAGGATTTTTAACTCAGGGCCTCACACTGACTAGGCAGGCACTTTATCACTTGAGTCCTGCCTTCAGACCTTTTTCAGATAGGGTCTCGTGTTTGCCTGGAGCCAGCCTCAAATTGGGATCCTCCTACCTATTCCTCCCTATTGCAACAAGTTGAATGTGACCTCCACATCCAGCTTGTTGATTGAGATGGGGGTCTCGCTAGCCTTTTGCCAGGGCTCTACTTGAACTGAGATCTTCCCAATCTTCACCTCCCTAGTACCTGGGATTATAGGTATGCACTACCATGCCTGATTCTAGAAATTTTAAAATTAGTGAACACTGAAACTATTGTCCTTTTTTAGGGAACAGAATAGAAACTTAAGGATATTTGATTTATGTGCAGAATTTTGGGGCCTTCTACACATGCTATTTAGAAAAAACATAACATTCTTTATCATTTGTATTAAAAATTTCTAGAATATGGTTTATTTGGAAAAGTATATCACATCTGTTTAGTGTGGTGCAATTAAGATTTTTCTTAATTTTTATTTCATTCATATGTGCATACAATGTTTGGGTCATTTCTCCCCCCTTTCCCCACCCCTTCCCCCTCGCTACCAAGCAGAAACTATTCTGCCCTTATCTCTAATTTTGTTGAAGAGAGAGTATAAATAATAATAGGAAGGACCAAGTGTTTTTGCTAGTTGAGATAAGACTAGCTATACAGGGAGTTGACATGCATTGATTTCCTTACATATGTGTGTTACCTTCTAAGTTAATTCTTCTCGAACGAACCTTTTCTCTAGTTCCTGGTCCCCTTCTCCTGTTGGCCTCAGTTGCTTTAAAATATCTGCTTTACTAGACATCGATCACCAATTTGATCCAACAATACCACTCTTGGGGATATACCCAAAAGACTGTGACACAGGTTACTCCAGAGGCACCTGCACACCCATGTTTATTGAAGCACTATTCACAATAGCCAAGTTATGGAAACAGCCAAGATGCCCCAGCACTGACGAATGGATTAAGAAAATGTGGTATCTATACACAATGGAATTTTATGCAGCCATGAAGAAGAACGAAGTGTTATCATTCGCTGGTAAATGGATGGAATTGGAGAACATCATTCTGAGTGAGGTTAGCCTGGCCCAAAAGACCAAAAATTGTATGTTCTCCCTCATATGTGGACATTAGATCAAGGGCAAGCACAACAAGGGGATCAGACTATGAGCACATGATGAAAGCGAGGGCACACAAGGGAGGGGTGAGGATAGGTAAGACACCTAAAAAACTAGCTAGCATTTGTTGCCCTTAACACAGAGAAACTAAAGCAGATACCTTAAAAGCAACTGAGGCCAATAGGAAAAGGGGACCAGGAACTAGAGAAAAGGTTAGATCAAAAAGAATTAACCTAGAAGGTAACACCCACGCACAGGAAATCAATGTGAGTCAATGCCCTGTATAGCTATCCTTATCTCAACCAGCAAAAACCCTTGTTCCTTCCTGTTATTGCTTTATACTCTCTCTACAACAAAATTAGAAATAAGGGCAAAATAGTTTCTGCTGGGTATTGAGGGGGTGGGGGGGAGAGGGAGGGGGCGGAGTGGGTGGTAAGGGAGGGGGTGGGGGCAGGGGGGAGAAATGAACCAAGCCTTGTATGCACATATGAATAATAAAAGAAAAAGAAAAAAAAATAAAAAAATAAAGTATCTGCTTTAGTTTCTCTGCGTTTGAGGGCAAAAAATGCTATCTAGTTTTTGAGGTGTCTTACCTATCCTCGTACCTCCCTTGTGTGCTCTCACTTTATCATGTGATCAAAGTCCAATCCCCTTGTTGTGTTTGCCCTTGATCTAATGTCCACATATGAGGGAGAACATACGATTTTTGGTCTTTTGGGCCAGGCTAACCTCACTCAGAATAATGTTCTCCAATTCCATCCATTTACCAGCGAATGATAACATTTTGTTCTTCTTCATGGCCGCATAAAATTCCATTGTGTATAAATACCACATTTTCTTAATCCATTCGCCAGTAGTGGGGCATCTTGGCTGTTTCCATAACTTGGCTATTGTGAATAGTGCTGCAATAAACATGGTGTGCAGGTGCCTACAATTAAGATTTATTCACTTGTTTCAAATGGAATGACAGGCAACTGAATTTATATAATTGTTAATCTCAGGGTTTTTTCTTGTTTGTTCCAAATTTTGGATAATTTACTAAGAACAAATCAATATTGCTTTAGTCTTCTATTTAATAGTAGTTCTAATACCTAAATTAGTTGACTTTGGTTGTTTAACATTAAAATTTTTTTACGAATTGAATTTTCATAGACAATTTAGTTTCCCTTTATATAGTACTAAAAGTGTAGCTGTACCCTATCACCATTTTTAACATTTCCTGACTTTGTAAGTGCCATCAACTCATACTTCAAACCTAAGATGTTCCCCAGAATCAAGTTTCATGAATTTGGAGGATCCTAGTATCAGTGACATTGTCAACAGCTCTTTTTTTTTTTTTTTTTTTTTCAGCTAGTTCTGTGAGTTCATGTATTTTAGATTCCACCTGTAGTTAATAGTGTTGTCAATAGCTCTTTATTCTTTAAACAAAGGTGAATTTTTGCGGGTCTATAATGATTTTGTTTGGTTTGTTTTGTTTTGTTTTGTTGTAAGGATTGACTGAGATAATTAGTAGTGCCAGAAGACAGCACATAGCTCTGTAATAAAACAATGATCAACATAAATAATTTTTGAGCTGTATTTCTGTAGGTTGTTATTCCTTTGCATGTAGGACACTGTAGAAAAGCTCTTTTTTTAGTGTGTCCAGAAGGCCTTGAGTATTGACATAGACAACTCATGGTTAGGGTTTCAGTCTTAAACTGAACTATTCAGTACTGTTTTATAAGCGTTTGCGGTTGTTGCTAATTTGGATATCAGGTCTTAACTGTCCTTCTAGCTAGGATGGTTATGGATAACCATCTCTTACTTTTGAATGAATATCTTTTTTTCCATGTCTTAATTTAGTCTGGTGTGCTGCCTAAAACTAGGTCTTTACCATTCCAGTTCCTTTCAGATGAGTTGCCCAAGACAAGACATACTTTGATTTTCTGGCTAGTGAATTACTTGAAATTGTCCAGGAAAGTTGGCTACCTGTGTTTGACTTCCTGATATTTCTTATAAGTAAGTCATTCACAGTCAACCTTTAAAACTATTTTTATTACAGTATAGCACAGAAGAATGCTACATCATAGATGTACAACTCCATATATTAAGGTCAAGAATGTAGAACATTATCAACTCCCAAGAAGTCACCTTGTGATTCCTTGCAAACTTCTTCCTAAGGTAATCATTCTTTTCACTGACACTGTAGATTTTGCCTTCCCTCCCCCTTTTTTATTATGGATAATTATTGTTCATTGTTTTTATTACAGATAATTTCAAACATATAGAAAATTAGAACTAAGGATACAGTTCAGTGGTAGAGCACTTGTATAGCATTTTTTCCCCAGTACTTCAAAAACAAACCAAAACAAAATTTTAAAAACCCAGAAAGTAAAGATAATAATAGTGTTCCTTTCATCTAGCTTTGACAGTCTTAGAGGCACTCTTGTTTTAGTATTACTTTCTCTTAAGGCTTTTCCCCTTTCTGTTATTTTGTAGCATCTCTCATGTATTGTATTAACTTATTACTTAATATTGGAGCATTATCTCTAAAAGATAGCACTTTTTTCTTTTTTTTTTTTTTTTTTTTTTTTTTTTTTTGCTGTACTGGGGTTTGAACTGAGGGCTTACACCTTGAATGAGCCACTCCACCCGCCCTTTTTTGGGGGGATGGGTTTTTTTGACAGGGACTCAAGAACTATTTCCGTGTTCTGGCTTGGAAGCACGATCCTCCTGATCTCTGCTTCCTGAATAGGTAGGATTACAGATGTGAGCTACTGGTGTCTGGCAAGAACACTCTTAAAAATTATTGTCAGTACATTACTTTGCCTTACCACTTAATAATGCCTTACTTTCATCACTTACCCACTCTGCTTAAAAATTTCGCCATGGTGTCAAAAATATTTGTTAACATAAATTTGTAAGACTTCATTTCTTAGATCAGTTTTAGGTTCACAGAAAAATTGAGAAGAAAGTATAGTGAGTTCCCATATCTTTTGCTCCTTTTTCACTATCAAGAAACTGAAAAAAATTGTTTCAGTTGGTAAACCTGCATTGACAATTCATCATTGCCCAAAGTCCAGTCTAGATTATGGTTCACTCTTCATGTTTATATATTCTGTGAGTTTGACAAATAATCTAATGACTTGTGCTCTATTTATCCTTCTATCATCCACTTGCAACCACTGATTCTTTTACTGTCTCCATAGTTTTGCCTTTTACAGAATGTCATATAGTTGGATAATACCATAGATAGTCTTTTCAAATTGGTGCTTTCACTCACTTATATGAATTTTAAGGTTTCTCCATGTCCTTTCATCACTTGATAGCTCACTTCTTTTTAGTGCTAAATAATACTTCCTTACCTGGAATTGTCACAATTTATCCATTTACCTACTGAAGAACATCTTGGTTGCTTTCAAGTATTGGCAGTTACAAATGAATCTTCCATAGATCTGTGTGCAGATTTTAGTGTGGATATAGTTTTCAGTTCCTTTAGGTAAATACTAAGGAACGATTAATGGGTCTTAAAGTAAGAGCATGTTTAATTTTGTAAGAAGCAGCCAAACCATCTTCAAATTGGCTGCACCATTTTGCAGTCCCATCATCAATGACAGTTACTGTTGTTCCACATCCTTGCCAGCGTTTGATGGTGTTAGTGTTCTGGACTTTGGCTCTGTGATGGTTATGTGTTGTTAACTCATTGTTTATGTTTTTCTGGTTACGTATGATTGACAGCATCTTTTTATATGTTTATTTGCCATCTGTGTATTTTTGGAGAGGTACCCATGAAGATTTTTGGCCTGTTTTCTTACTGAATTTTATTACTTCTTTGAACAATAATTTTGACAGTCTTCTGGACAGTAGTCCTTTTTCAAATATGTCTTTTCCAAATGCTTTGCCTAGTCTGTTCACTGTATCATTTCTCCTCCCTTCCTTCCCTCCCTCCCTCTCTCTTCTTTCCATTTCCCTCTCCCTCTCCCTCCTAAGGATTGAATTTAGGACCTTGGTGCTTACTAGGCAGGTGAACCTATCTCTAGAGCCACTCTGCCAGCCCTTTTTGCCTTGATTGTTTTTGAGATAGGGTCTTGCTAATGCTGGACCAGCCTGGATGGTGATCCTCTTATTTATGCTTCCCTGAATAGCTGGGATGGCAGGTATGTGGTGTGACCACCACACCTAGTCATCATCTCATTTCTTGAAAGAGACATTTTAAAACTGGCCTGCAAATAAGGATCATAAATTAAAATTTCTTGTCTTGCACCTCTCCACCTCATAAGTATGCCTTCCTTTTTCTTGTCTCTTTGCATTGGCTTGGACTTTTAGTTCCATGTTGAATACTAGTGTGGTGAAATGAACATCTTGCCTTGTTCCTGATTTTAGAGGGAAACCCATCTAAAATGGTTTTATAATGGTTTACCATTATATGAAGATTTTTTTTTGTGAATGTACTTTTATCAGGTCTAAACAGCCCCTTGCCCCTTTTATTCCTAATTTACTGAAAATTTTGTCATGGATTAATGCTGTCAAATGCTTTTTCTTCCTTGTGTGTGATTTTTCTTCTTTTGTCTGTTACTACAGTGAGTTACGTTGGCTTTTTTTTTTCCCCCTTTAAATTTTATCTTAGCCTCACATTTCTAGGCTAAGCCCCACTTGGTCTCTTTTTCCTATACAACTGGATTGGATTTGATATAGTATTCTGTAGAGGGTTTCTGCATCTGTGTTCAGCAGGGATATTGGTTTGTAGTTTTCTTGTGCTGGTTTTTGTATTGGGATAATATTGGCCTCATAAAATGAACTGAGAAATGTTCTTTTTTTCATAAGAGATTGAGGGCATTTTTAGTAATTTGCATTTTTCAAGGAAAAGGTCCATTTTTGTCCAAGTTGTTGATTCCCCCTCCCCCCCTTCCATCAGGGAGTTGCTGTATAGCACAGGCTGGTCTAGAACTCATGATTATTTTGCCTGAGCTTCATAGTGCTGCAGATATAGGGATGTGCTAGTTAGTCATGCTGTTGATGTGTGTAGTTTTCTCTCTCTCTCTTTCTTTTTTTTCTTTTAGTGGGACTAGGATTTGAACTCAAGCAGGTACTCTTATCATTGTGTAGTTTTCTTTGTTCTTTTAAAGTCTCTGTGGTATTCTTTCTGTTTTTCCTGATCTTATTAATTTATGTCTTGTTTTCTTGGTCAAACTGGCTAGAGGTTTATCAATTTTGAGACTTTAAAATATTTTTCTTTTGTTTTTCTATGCTTTGATTTCTCCTTTTTTTTTTTTTTGGAGGGGGTGTCTAGTTTTCTGTTCTAATTTCTAAAAGTGGAAACTTAAATTACTAATATGTCATCTTTCTCCTAAAGGAAAAAGTCTGTATTTAATACATGTATTTACTTAAGAATTGATGTACCTGCATCTCACAAATTTTTAATATTTTATCTTGTTTTTGCTCTGCTGAAAATATTTTCTAATTTCTTCTCAAGACTTTTTTTTGATCCATGAATTATTTAGAAGGGTTTTGTTCAATTTGGGCATTTATATTTCTCTGTTACTAATTTCTAATGTAATGCCATTATTATCAGAGCATATATTTAAAAGATTCAGTTATTTTAAAATTTCCAAGGTATGTGCTATGACTCAGAAATATGGTCTGTCCTGAGTGCTTTTTGTCTACTTGAAAAGAATGTATCATTCTCAACCACAAGGTCTGCTTTTTATATTTGCTTCTCCATCATACCATTAATAAATGTTGAGTGAAAGAAGTGGGAAGGACAGTTAGTGTAGTTAGTGTAATAGTTTGAGAACTGGGGCTGACCGTATATGTATGGAATTAGAAAGAGCAGACTGGAGATGGAAATCTGAGGAATAGGTTATGGCAAACTTGGTAAGAGCTAATTTGTGGCCCGAACTAAATTTGGTTTGGTTGACATAAAAAGAATTAAGAAGGGTATTTCACAACAATAAACTATTAGACCTTAGTAGAGGATTGATTATGAAATATAGGCACCTATAACAAGACCTTTGCAGTAGAAGTGACCTGGTAATCATTATACACTAAGATCAAGATACACAGAAAAGATACTTTATGTTGTTTGAGTTGTTGTATCTATTGTGGGGGCCTCTTTGAGGTACTTCTGGAAGCCAATCTGGATAGTGCTATGCAAACACCTCTTTATTTTTATCTTAATTAGTTCAAAGAAGAAATCTCTAAACGCTTCAAATCACATACTGATCAACTTGTATTGATATTTGCTGGAAAAATTTTAAAAGATCAAGATACTTTGAGTCAACATGGTATTCATGATGGACTTACTGTTCACCTCGTCATCAAAACTCAAAACAGGTATGTTTTTAGAAGATACACATTCATGCTAGGCAAATGTTCTGCCACTGAACCACATCTTTGTTCTCTCATTTTAGAGGGTTCAGCAGTGTTTAGGCATTATATGTTTTAGACAATCTGCATTAGATAACAACTAAGTTAATACATTTTTATCTATTCCTTTAGTTTTAGGGAAAGTTTTAGACAAGAGCTTGGTAACTCGTCTCCTAACAAACTACAGATCTCTCATAATTTGTTAAATGTAACATACCATGAATTTTTAAGAGAAACCTTACTTATGTATCACTGAGAAAGAATACTCTAATGAAACTTGTGTTTTCTTGTTATTTAAAATTTTATCCTTAGTGAGTTTCCTTAGATTTACTTGAATATGGTCACATTCTTTTGGATATACACAAAAAATAAATAAATAAAATAAATTGACTAAGGCCTTCCTAAAGTTACTTCATGTTGGGTCTCATTCTTTTTGTTCCCATGGGTTTTTTGGTTTGTTTGTTTATTTTATACTGGGGTTTGAATTGAGGGCTTCAAGCTTGCAAAGCAGACTTGAGCTATGCCTCCAGTCCCGTTTTCCCTGGTTATTTCGGAGATGGGTTCTCTCAAACTATTTACTATAGTCCTCCCAATCTCAGCTTCCCAAGTAACTAGAATTACAGGTGTGAGTCACTGGTGCCTCACTTGTTTGTTTATTGAGACAGAGTCTCACTATGTAGCCTGGTTTTCCTTGAACTCAAGATTTACCTTCTGCCTATGGAGTGCTAGGATTACAGGTACCTGTCAAATCCCCCTTGTCTTAGACATCAGTGTCCATATTTTTCCATACAGTATCAAACTGTGTTCTAGTGAGCATTGATGGTGCAGCATTTCTTAAAATACAGCTGGAATGTTTTTTTCAGGATTTTCTTCAAAGCCATTAACACCTGTTTAGCAAATTTTCATGATGGATTCCTTTAAGAGCAAATATTTGCTTTCCTTTTAAGAAATTTATTCCTCTATTCCTGTGTTTTTCTACATGCATGATAACTTTTTTCAATGCCAATTAATGATACACATTTACTGAGGACACTATATATGGTAATTAAACTTAGAAATGTACTCAGTCACTCAGCTGAAGTCCTATAGAGCACATATATGGAGACATTGTAGTTTGTGCCTGGCTGTCAGGCAGTTAAGACAGCCCAATTTCAGAGGTGTTAAAATGAAAAATTATATACCTTAGAATAAATGAAAGAAACAGTGAGATTCAGAACTCTTGTATCAGATGAAGGGTTCTCTAATAAAGTCATAGTATTAATAATAACTAGTTATTACTTATATTGATTTTTCAGTTATTGGTGAAATCTCTTATTTTTCTTTTAACAATTTCATGGATTTAAGTAAAACAGGAGCCTAACCCTGTAGATTCAGAAGGGGATAGATTAGAAAGCTGTTTATCTGGTGAAACTTTGTGGGTATGGGTAATCACTGATGGTCTTCTGTGGGTGACTGATCTCCCTCGTTCCCCCACCCCCGCAAAATACAATGAATGTAAGTGGAAGGAATGAATTATTTGTGTATATTATACTCAGAGAGGAGGGGCATAGCAGTATATTTTGGATTTTAAAAGGTTTCACTGTGTTTCTATTTTTTGTTCATAATGCTTAGTTATTGCAGGATATTTATGATTTGAGTTTATATGAGAGCTTACCTTTATTTCTGGTTATTGGAATTTAGAGGTCCTTTTAAAAATTATTAGCTCCATTGATTCACATTGTGACTTAATTGTCATCCCTAGGCCTCAAGATCATTCAGCTCAGCAAACAAATACCACTGGAAGCAATGTTACCACTTCATCAGCTCCTAATAGTAACTCCACATCTGGTTCTTCTACTAGCAACCCTTTTGGTTTAGGTAAGTGGCTTAACTCATTTTTATAGGGAACAACAACAGCAACAAAAAAGGCAAAACTAAAACAACTCCTCTTTCTCCCAGAGTGTTTTCAGATAAAATGACAGAATAAAAACATGAAGTTACTTTAACAAAACAACTTAAAACTTTTTATAGTTTACTTTTATACTTGTAGGCATTAAGGAAATAGGTGAGGATACCGGTATGCTTGATTAGCTCACATTATAAATCAGTCAGTAAGTGACATATTTATGTTTAATAATGAAAGAGATTCACTATATGTGTACCTGATCTGACTACCACGCAATTGCATCTAAGGAAATTTAGCTTATTGTTGATCATAAGGTATGATTAGCAAAGTAATAATTTTCCCTTTTATGAAATGAAGGAATCAGACTGCACTTTACTTTGAAACTATCCTGACACACAGAAGGACTATGGCCTGAAAGCAAGCCCAATGGTTATGGAGCTCCTGCATCAGCTTGAACTGCTTTTCATCTATCAGTTTTATGTGTACTATTTTTACATGTCAGTGATCACATCTTTGATCCTGTTTTTTTTTGAGATAGAGTCTCAAGAACTATTCACCTGGGCTGGCCTCGAACTGTGATCCTCCTGATCTCTGCCTCTGGAGTAGCTAGGATTACAGGCGTGGGCCACTGGTGCCTGGCACCTTTTACCCTTTCCATATGAGTTTTTTAGCTGTTTAGTTATATTATGACAAATATATGTTGGAAGCAGTTCAGAGCATGACATGGATTGGTGTATTCATATTTGAGTTAAACTTTTTAAATTTAAATATTTGCTGTTCTTATTTCACTAAGCTGACCACATTCCATTTTTTGCCACATCACTTCACTGAAAATTCCCTTGATAAGATTGTCATTGACATTAGTACAAATGTAGTGAACACTTTTTAAAAATTGTAAGTCAATTTCTTAATGCTTACAAATCTGTCCTTCAAAATTTTCCTATTAGTTGGTTTTATGACCAGTTGTTTTTTTTTTTCCCCCCTGGGTTTTTTTGTGGTTCCTTTATGTTATATTGCTACCTGGAGTTGTGCCCTGATTTTCTTCTCTTCCTTTAGTCTATTTATTCTCCCAGACTATCATATTATATCCTGGTGACTCTCAAATTTATACCTCGACCCACACCACTAATGAACACCATGCCTTGTATTCACCTCTTAGGTATTACCTGATGTTCTCTTAAGAAATTTTAGCCTATATCTCAGAAAACTAAGAAAAATAAAAAAACATATAAAAACTTCATGTCTTACCCCTCAAATTGCTACTTTTCCTCTGAGTCTTTTGGTCCATAACTTCTTCTCCACCCTACCTCATAAGCTATTTCCTATTCCTGTTCTCTTAATACAGGACCTCAACCTTTTTTGTCCATAATATTTTCTCTGATTCCTTTTCACAGTGCTGTTAGAAGACATTTTAAATGACTTAGTCTCTTGAAAGATTTTTAAGATTTAGCCCTTGTCTATTTCTGTATCTCATTTCTTATCCATTGCAGGAATTATATAAGTCAATTTAGGTTATCTGGTGAAACCTCAAATTCATGGCAGCCTAAATTGTCCAGAGAGGTCTAGAGACAAGATAATTCCCCCTCAAGGGCATGTACCCTGTTACCCACTTCCTTTCAACTAGGCCCTACTGAACTCATCAGGGATCAGTCCGTTGGTAAGGTTAGTGCTCTCATGATCCATTCACCTCTTAACAGTGCCACTAGCTGAGTGCCAAGCTTTTGACATCTGAGGCTGGAGGGAGATACTTCTATCTAAACCATAACGTAGGAATTAAACATAGATAAGTAATATGAATTCTATTTTTGTCGTAAAGTAGTTTTTTATAATGGATTGTTAAGTCAGCTGACATTTTTGCATCTTCATGTTTTAGCACAGTTGTGGTAACAATAAAAATTTATGTGTGTTTTTCCCCCTCGTCATCTAAGGTGGTCTTGGAGGACTTGCAGGTCTGAGTAGCTTGGGTTTGAATACTACCAACTTCTCTGAACTACAGAGTCAAATGCAACGACAACTTTTGTCCAACCCTGAAATGATGGTCCAGATCATGGAAAATCCCTTCGTCCAGAGCATGCTGTCAAATCCTGACCTGATGAGGCAGTTAATTATGGCCAATCCACAAATGCAGCAGTTGATACAAAGGAATCCAGAAATTAGTCATATGCTCAATAATCCAGACATAATGAGACAAGTATGTGGAAAATTATTATGGTTTATTTAGCTAAAAAATTATGTATTCTTAATTTTCTGTAGTTACAGAAATTGTCTTGTAGATACTCTTAAGCTAAAGAGAAATTCTAATCATCATTTAAGAAAACTCAACAAACTACTAATTTGGGCTATTTTAACATTGAATTTTTTTTGCTATACTTGAAAGCTCTTTTTAAATAGTTTGAGAAACAAAAAGTCCATTTCTGGAGATGGGCAGTCATTCATAACAGAGAGCTTTTTTTTTTGATACCATAAATGTTAGCTTGCTTTTTGAGGTAAAATCTATAGAAATTTTAAAAAATACATTTTTCTGACTTAAATACTACAACAAATTTGGCTTAAAACTCTAAATTGGCTTTTATTTGTGATTCTAGAATCTTAGTGGCACCTTATTCTGTAAATATAATAAGTGTTCCCATGAGCTGAGCAAAGGAGGTTAGCTTTCAGGAGGTAGAAAATGACTGAAGAAAGAGAAATAGAACAAAAAGCAGATGGGTTATTGCAGTTACTTATTGGGTTACAATACTGACTGAGGTTGATTGGATGGAGTCTTCTGCTTATTTGTTTTTATTTCTTACAGAAGCCTTTTTCAGCTTGATTACTTGGCATTTAGCACAAGTGGCTCCATTCAGTGTGCCAGGGCCTAGGGCAAGAGGCTAGTTCAACACAATGGCCTCCTATAAACTTTAACAGAGTTAATAGCTAAAATAATTCCATTTGTATTTCAGTGCCATTTTTAAAGGAAATTTTTCTTGTAGACATTGGAACTTGCCAGGAATCCAGCAATGATGCAGGAAATGATGAGAAACCAGGACCGAGCTTTAAGCAACTTAGAAAGTATTCCTGGGGGATACAATGCTTTACGGCGCATGTATACAGATATTCAGGAACCGATGCTGAGTGCTGCACAAGAGCAGGTGATCCATTGGCTCTGAGGCTGGGGCCTAGGAGTAGCTCCTATCTAATACAAATAAATACATGTGAAGTGAGGGTGTTTTTATAAGGAAATATGATTTCACTAAAAAATAGTTTCAAGGCCAGGTGTGGGTGGCTCATGCCTATAATGATAGCTACTTGGGAGGCTGAGCTCGGGAGAATTAAGGTTTGAGGACAGTCCGGGCAAATTCTTGGGACCCCATCTCTAAAATAACCAGACCAAAATGGATGGGAGGTGTGACTCAAATGGTGGAGCACCTGCTTAGCAAATGTGAAGCCCTGAGATCAAACCTAAGTCCCACCAAAAAAAAAAAGTTTCCTATGTTATTTAAAACAAAAGCTTATTTATGATTTTTGTGTCTTTATTACAGTTTGGTGGTAATCCATTTGCTTCCTTAGTGAGCAGTACATCCTCAGGCGAAGGTAGTCAACCTTCTCGTACAGAAAATAGAGACCCATTACCCAATCCGTGGGCTCCACAGGCTTCTCAGAGTTCATCGGCTTCCAGTGGTTCCACTAGCACTGTGGGTGGCACAGCTGGTAGTGCTACCAGTGCCACTGCTGGGCAGAGTACTACTGGGCCAAGTTTGGTGCCTGGAGTAGGAGGTATGCTTATAAGTCATGCTTTCTCGTTGTTCTCATTTACATGAATAATGAAAATAATGCTTTTATTGTTACCTGTGGTTTCGCGTGTGTGTCCAGTAATATGCCTGCCTTTTATGATTAACATACCCATATCAGTTCATGTACTTATTTTTTCTGCGGTCAGAAAAACGAAAGTCTGTACTCTTAGCATTTTTCAAATATAGAGTAATTAGTAATTGTAGTCACTGTGCTGTACAGTAGATCTCCAGAACTCATTCATGGAAAGATTTTAAGCAGAGGAATGGCACAACATTTTTAAAGCAATAATAGGATCAACCTAGTTACTATTTGAAGAACATACTGGAGAAGCCAGAATTAATAAAAAAAGTTTGATTATGAGGTCATTCCATTAACCCAGGACATGAGGTAGAAAGTAGAAAAATAATTAGTGACAAAGATGCAAGAAAGTAATTTAATAGTCCCACTATGTATTTGTTTTAATTGAGATATAATTCAGGTAAAATAAAAATGATTTTAGATATTCAGTTCTACCTGCTTCAGTGAATTTATACAGCTAGGTTTCTGCCACTCTAAGACACAAAACATTTCTGTATTTAGTTCTTTCAACCATATAAGCAGCCATTAATCTTTTTGCCACTGTAGATTAGTTTTCCCCGCTTTAGGAATTCATATAAATGGAATTGCACAGTATGTAGTCTTTTGTGTCTTATTTCCTTTTACTTACTGTTTTTTAAATCCATCACAATGTTGTGTATCTCTCTAGCTTGTTCCTTATTATTGAAAAATACTGCCTTCTGTGGGTATCATTACAACATATGTGACTTTTTTTCTTTTTTTGCCTAGCATCTCTCTACTTTGCAGAGATGAAGAGGCAAAAGAATTAGAATTAAAGCTTTGACAATAAAATTGAGATTCTAAAATAGGATAAAGGCCTTATATGGTAGGATCTTTTGGCAAGGGCCAAAAGAGTTTATTTTCTGGCCAAAAGAGTGGTGTGTGGAGACCTTAAAATTTGGGCATCTCCTGAGTTGAAATGAGCATGTCAGATGATCTATATAAATGAAGGCACAGTATAGGCACAATTGGGGCCTGAGTGTTGTGTTCATATTTTTCTGGGAAGGTCTGGTTTTGGCTATATCCATAAGTAATTGTTACTGTTAGGCTTCTTATTCTTCTGCGTATGTTTGCTGTTTGCTTTCTTTAGTTTTGTTTTGGGATTCTTGAACCAAACCTATCGTAATGTTGAATGTGTGTCCATTTTTGAGGCTCTTGCTTTCTGAAGGCTGGGGTTTGGGTATTTAGCAAGATGTTCAAATGCTCCATTTCACAGTTTGCATAGTTTATTTCCTTTGTGAGTGTTTCTGTTGCTTTTGGTAAGGTTCTTAGAGCCTGACATCTAATAATCCAGTTGTTTTCTTTTTATGTTTATGTCCAGTGATAAGCAAAAGAAAAAGGGTATTTTTTTTGTTTTGTTTTGTTTTTAAATTCAGGACTTTGTGCTTGTAGGCAAGCTTTCTGCCACTTGAGCCACTCCACCAGCTCTAAAATCTAAAATAAACCTTTATTATTTTGTTGGGGGGGAGACTGGGGTTGAACTCAGGGCTTCACTCTTATTAGAGTTTTTGGTTTTCTGAAGAAAGTTTTAACTATGTGATGGTTAATCACTTGTATATATTATAGTGGAAGGGTTACTGAAGATTCCAGAGGCAGTTTTCTGTTTTTACATGTTGAGAGAAGTAGATGGTAGCTTTGTTTCAATGGTAAATAAACTAAAGTGAAGAGGGAACGTATGGCTACCTGTGTTGTTATTACTAGAGCACATGATCCCTGAATTTAGTCTGGTTTTGTATTCCACATCAGTAGACTCTAAAAAGCCAGTCTTGAGGTCAGGGCTAAACTAGCTGCAGCAGAGTACCTGCCAGATGTGTTAAAAATCAGATTTCCACAGCTAGGCACAGTGGTGCATGCCATAGTCTCAACTACTGGGGAGACTGAGATAGATCACTTGAGCCTGGGAGTTCAAAAACCAGCCCAGGGAACATAGGGAGACCCTCCCCCAGCCACCCCTCCCCTGGGTTTGAACTCAGAGCTTTGCATTTGCTAGGCAGGTACTCTACCACTTGAGCCACACCTCCAGCCTCTGAGAGCCTATCTTAAACAACCCAGGTTTCCAGGTCTTAACGTTAGACCCTGTGGATCAGAATCTTTCGTGGTGGAGCTTACCATCTATTTTTATAAAACTGACGATTATGTTGGGTTGAATGGATAGGGAATTTACTTTTCTGAGGGTGAGACTCAAATAGTTATCTTTCCTTCCAACTATTCAGATGGTTAAAACATCAAATGCTGATTTATCTGTGAATTAAGTTCAATTCACAGAGGAATGATTTCAGTCAGCTTTTTATACCTGAGATAAATCAGCTTAAGAGGAAAGATTAAATTTGGCTTATACTTCAGAGGTTTCAGTCCATGGTTACTTGGTCCCATTGCTTTTCTACCTGTTCTGAGGCAGTACATTATGGTTGGAAGTCTGGTAAAGGAAGCTGCTCACCTCATGGTTGCTGGGAATGGAAAGAAAGGGAAGGAAGGTTCCCTTCATGGGATATTGGGGATCTCCACAGTGACTTAATTTCCTTCCACAAGGCTCTATCTCTTAAAGATTTTGCCACCTCCTAATAAGAACTGGGGACCAGTTCTCCAACACATGGGCCTTTGGGAGACACTTACCCAAACCATAACTGTACTTATATTTGGCATATAAATAGGAAGAAATGGAAACATGGGAGCACTTCCATAAAGTGAGAGGGCCTGGATATGTTTTATTTATTTATTTTAATTTTTATTTTTTTAATTTCTTTTATTCATATGTGCATACAATGTTTGGGTCATTTCTCCCCCCTTTCCCACTTCCCCCTCCCTTTCCCCTGCCCCCTCCCTCTGTTTCCCTACTCCTTCGCTACCAGGCAGAAACTATTCTGCCCTTATCTCTAATTTTGTTAAAGAGAGATTATAAGCAATAAATAGGAAGGACCAAGGGTTTTTGCTAGTTGAGATACAGGGAGTTTACTCGCATTGCTTTCCTATACATATGTGTTACATTCTAAATTAATTCTTCTCAAACTAACCTTTTCTCTAGTTCCTGGTCCCCTTCCTTCTCCTATTGACCTCTGTTGCTTTAAAGTTTCTGCATTAGTTCCTTTGCATTGAGGACATCAAATGCTATCTTGTTGGGGTTTTTTTTGCTTTTTTGGGTTTTTAGGATTTCTTGCCTATCCTCGTACCTCCCTTATATGCTTCTCGCTGCCTCATGTGATCAAAGTCCAATCCCCTTGTTGTGTTTGCCTTTGATCTAAAGCCTGGATGTGTTTTAAAAGATACTTGTGTCTTGGTAGAGGAACTGTAAAGGTGAGGAACTTTTTAAAAATTCATTGCTGAGAGAAGAATCAGAATGAAGTATGATTGATGATCACAGTGATACATATTTATAGAATACAATGAGAATCATGAGGTTTCTGGATATAATACAAGTCTTTAAAAATTTGAAAACCATTTTTAAGTAAAAAATTATCCTATATTCAGTTTTTATTTCTTATTTGATTCTTACCAAGAGAAATGCATTGTTCCCACCTAAAATATTATAGACCAGGCAAAGCAAGGATTTAATTGGATATCTTGATGGGTAGGCTACAGTAACAACTTTTGTCTAACAAAAAATTTTGCAGCATTTCTTTTTTTGGCTGTACTGGTATTTGAACTCAGTGTTTCACCCTTACTAGGCAGGCTGTCTATCATCTGAGCCACACCCTTATCCCTTTTTGCTTTTATTGTTTTCAGATGAGGTCTCAAATTTTTGCCCTGTGGTGGCTTCTGACCAGAATCATCCTAACTACAATCTCCTTCATAGCTGGGATTACAGGCATGAGCCACTGTAGCCTGATCTTCAACATTTTACTTGGGTTTTTAATTTAATGGCTTAATACTCTAATATTTCATGTTAATGTTTCCATCAAAAGAAAACAAGAAACAGCAAAAACAGCTTATTCTGCTGGTCTATCAAATTATCAACATACTTACTTGCACACTTATAATTCTTACTCAACACTTAAGTTCCACACACATGTTAATTTCTTGACTCTTGCCTGTAAACACTTTAGATGACATCTTAGCATGAGTTGGAAAACTTTTTTGTAAAGAATCAGACAATATATTGAGGCTTTGCACACAGAGGCAAAATTGAGACTATTACATCATCAGAGACCAAATTTCCACAAATTCTTTTGTTGGTGAAATTAAAATACAGTAATAAATGAGAACAGTATTTTCCTCATATCTACTGAGAGAAATGGATTTTGGGGAATAACATTTTGTTGAGTGTTCTGTTTACCAAAATTGTGGATACTAATCTGTTAATACTGATATGTAATGAGACTACTTCATTTAAAACAACTCATTCTAAAAGTATGTGATTCTAATGGCACATCCATCAGTGTGGAAGGCTTGTAGAATTCTATAAGTTGTTTGCTTTCAGCATGCCATTATGTTGTAATCACTTGAAATGGAAAGTGAAGTGGTAGCTCCTCAATTATACAGCTTAATGAATTTTAAAACATGGACTTACCTTTGCACTTGAAATAAGGTCTAAAAAATGATGCTGGAAGTGTGAGCTCAAAAGTAAACCTGGACATTTGTGAGAACAAAGATCTGGTTACTTGTAATTTTTGATGGCACAAAAAGCATATAAAACAGCTTGACATTGCTTGTAATGTAATTACAACTGTTAATGTAATAACTGTTAATGTAATAACTGTTAATGTAATAACAACTGTTACATTGCTTGTAACAGTTCTATCAAAATGACTGTATTATAGTGAGTTTCACATGTGAAGGGTAAATTCATTGAGAAACATCAAGTCTCTAGAAAAAGGTAATTTCCAAAGTTAAAAGTAATGTTTGTTGGGTAGTTCTCATTTAGGAAAATATCACAGCCATGAACTAATAATAAAATACTACAATGAAATTTTACTTCTTCTAAGCTCTTCTATGCTTTTTGTTTGAGCATGTCAGGATATTGAAATATTTCTGACAAAAATTCATGGAGTTGACTGGATAAAATTATTAGAGTAAATGATATTCACCATTGATACTCCTACTGGTTCAATAACAAGGTAGAATACAAATACAATATTTTTCAAAGTCCCTGCTGATGAATGAAACAAATACCTTGTTTTTTTTTGGTTTCTTGGCAGCACTGGGGTTCAAACTCAAGGCCAGGCCTGGCCCTTGCTATGCAAGTACTCTACCACTTAAGCCACCCTCCAGCCCTACCTTATGTTTTTATAAGCTTTGTAAATTTGTCCAACCAAATGCTTTTTAATTCTCCACACATATTACACATTTTTGCAAATAGCAAATATAGTGCACCTTAGCAGATTGCTTCTCTTTTTGTTATTTTGTTTGTTTGGGGGACGAGGTCTTGATATGTAGCCCAGGCTGACCTTGAACTCTCAATCCTTAGTTTCTCTGGAAATAGTCTCACTTTAGTTGTTCTATGCAGGTCTTTTTTTGTGGTATTGGGAATTGAAACTAAATCACTGAGCTACATCCACTGCCCCAATGCAGATCTTTTTAGAAGTTAATTTTTCAGCTACTTCAGACTTGACCTTGGCTCTCCAAATAAACTAGAACTGAACAGTATCAGTAACATCTGTTGACCCATCAAGAATCAAGAAATGCCATTCAAAATCATTTGTGTTGTTAATGAATTGAATATTGGTGCCCTTAATTCTGAGAAAGAAACTGTTCTCCCTCAAAGGCAAATAGACTTAGGTTTGTCTTCTCAGAGCACATTTGGCTGCTGCAATTAGCTAATCTAGTACAAGACTTTCCTTGATTGGCTAACAAGCCATTTGAAAACTTTGATTGCAGCCTTTCATTTTAATTTTGTAATTTTTCTGACCATTGCTTTCCTGTGAGTGGGGAATGTTGGTTTTGGGGATTTTGTTTTTTTGAGACTGGGTCTCACTGTATATTCTAGGCTGGCTTAAAAGTTGCCATCTTCTTGCCTCAGTTTACGAGTGCTGTGATAAGACAGGCACACCACCATACTAGTCTGGAATATTATAAGTGCTTATTCTGGCAATATTGTATTCTTTAGTGACATTACGTAATAAACACAGTGTTTTTCCATCTCATTTGATAAAGTAATCCATATTCCACTGTGCCTTAAAAGCATATTTGTAGTCTATTCCTTCTTCCGTTTTTCTTCTTATATGATTGGTATACACTGGTAATTAAGGAAAACAAGATGCTAGAGTGATTTCATATAGCATGAACTATAACTGACACTAATTTGTGGTTTGTGGTATGCCAAACAACAGTACAGTCTGTCATAAATACTCTCTACCTCTGCTTTCTAGCACAAAAGCATAGCCATAGACAATAAATGATTCAGCATGACTCTTCAACAGAATGGTTTATATAGACACTGAAATTTGTTTCAGATAGTTTCCATGTTTTACAAAATATTTTTCATTAGATTCTTTTTCTTTCGTCAGTACTGGGAATTGAACTCAGGGTTTCGTACATGCTAGGCAGGTACTTTACCATTTGAGCCATGTTCCCAACCCTTTTTTGTTTTAACTATTTTTTTGGGAAGAGTCTCTCATATGTTTGTCTGGAGGCCTGAGACCATAATCCTCCTACCTATGTCTACCTCATAGCTGAGATGACAAGTGTGTGACACTATTGCCTGTCTTGTTTGCTGAGATGGAGTCACTAACTTTGTGCCAGGCCTGACCTTGAATTGTGATCCTTCCCATATTTGCCTCTGGAGACGCTGGGATTACAGATTGTGAGCCACCACACCCAGCCCTTTCTTTTCATTAGATGTGGAAAAAAATGAATTGAAACACTCAATTTGAGAAAAGAGAAAAAGTAAAAATTATTATAAGCAGCAGTTGCAAGAAACTAGAAAGATAAGTGGAAAGAGTCAAATGTTTTAAGCCTAATAAAAAGTACATTAGATGGAAGAACAAAAGGGAAATGAAAAAGTTAATGAGTTTACTTGACATAATGAGTTTTAGAATACGTTTGAGTTTGAGTATATCCATTTAGCAATTGAAAATCTGGATATAAGTTTAACAAATGGTTTTCAAAGCAAATTTGCTTATATAAATAATTATGTCATCCCATTTTGAATTTTCATATAAACTCAGCTGCAGCTTTCATCAAAAAAGAAAAACACAAGAATAGTTGTAACAAGCACTTTACACATTAATTGAATTGTCACAACCATCCTATGAAGTAGATGCTATTTTCTCCATTTTACAGACGGGGAAATGGAAGTATGAAGAAGCTAAATAACTTGCCCAAGGTTGCATAGTTAGGTTGGATTTGAATTCAGGTAATCTGGCTCCAGATACTGCTTTTAGATGCTGTAAGGTCTCAAATGTTAAATATGCCCACATTTCACTCAGTGACAATGGGACTGAGATTTTGCATCTTTATTCCCTTCATGCTTAAGTGTGAACACTATTGACTGCTGAATATGATACTAATTAAGTGATCTTTTGCAATCCTGGAGGAAAAGTTGGCTCAGACTGTGGCTCAGATTTCTGTGTGGGATTTTTCAACAGTAATTTGAACATACCTAATTTTTGCCTTAAATTGACTTTAAAATCTAGTCCTGCCATTAAATGTGATTTTAAAATCATAATTCTTCTTTTACTCGGGTATATGTTTGACATGTACTTTTGGTGATCTTAGTTTAAAATTTGTTTTTTAGTTCAATTGATAAATAATATGTACACAGTAATACCTCCTCCTACAGGCTTACATTCCAAGACCCCCAGTAGATGCGTAAAAGTACAGAAAGTACTAATCACTAATGCCACATTTTTTCCTTACACTTACTTGCACAAATTTAATGTCTTTTTCCACTCTAACTAAGCAATTAGCACTATCTGTGGCCAGTATTGCTGTCTGTGGTTTGAGGAGCAACAGCAAAACTAACATGAATTTTTTTTATCCTTCACAATTTCATGGAGTCAAGAGAATTTTTTTTCTTACTGTTGATCTTAGCAGCTTCAGCATGTGATTTTTTTTCTCTTACTATGTCAAA
The DNA here is from genome assembly GCF_047511655.1 of Castor canadensis. Classification (NCBI taxonomy): domain Eukaryota; kingdom Metazoa; phylum Chordata; class Mammalia; order Rodentia; family Castoridae; genus Castor; species Castor canadensis. Next base: position 92,277,615 of record NC_133398.1, read on the forward strand.
AGCTTTCATCGTTGCATTGAAAGATTGCACACTTTAGAGCTTCTCTTTGGCACTTTTGAATTGCCAAAGCACGATTCTTGTGCTTTAGAGCCATTATTAAGTAATGAGTTAGCTACTAAGTGACTAATGGGTGGCTAACACATATAGTATAGATATGCTGGACAAAGAAATGAAGCAGGGCAGCATGGATTTCATAATGCTGCTCAGAACAGCGTGATTTAAAAATTAAGAACTGTTTATTTCTAGAATTTTCCAGTTAATATTTTGGGTTGACCATGGGTAGGTAACCAAAACTGTAAAGTGAATCTGTGGATAAGGGGAAATTACTGTACTTAGTTGCAATTACTAAAATTTTAGCAGAGTATGTATTATATTTTAAATCACTCACTTCTGTTAATATGTGTTTTCCTTAGCACAGTGTCTTTTTCTTTTTTTTAATAAATTTTCAGCTAGTATGTTCAACACACCAGGAATGCAGAGTTTGTTGCAGCAAATAACTGAAAACCCACAGCTTATGCAAAACATGTTATCTGCCCCATACATGAGAAGCATGATGCAGTCACTCAGCCAGAACCCTGACCTTGCTGCACAGGTGAGTTTGTAATTATATTTAAAAAAAGAAAAAAACTGCATTGTGAACTGAGTAGTCCAATAATTTTGATCCAGGCACATTTTATTATGACATTTCAACACTAGAAACGTAGGTAAACTGCATCTTTAATTTTTGGGAGCACAGTTTATTTCATATACAATCAGAACAACTTCATCTCTGCTGTTTATTGATTAGAACAAGTACAGGTTTACAGAATCTACATAAGTTGAGTAAGGAGATGAGTATAGAAGTTTGGAATTGCTCTCATGAAGATAGAATCTTCTGTGAAATGGGAATTTTGAAAGCAATTAAGAGCAGTATCAGTGTTTGAAATACTTTTATGTATTAGATGAGTAAGATTGTAATAGTCATGCTGAACACGACATGTGTGGTATAGCCTGAAACTGTTCATTTAATGTAGAAGGCAGACTTAAAGGAACAGTGTTCCCATTCTTTCCATGCACATATACATACACACATACCCTATTAGCATACTGGTGGTTTTTTGTTTTGTTTTGGTGGTGCAAGGGTTTGAACCCAGGGCCTCACACTTGCTAGGCAGGCACTCTATCACTTGAGCCACTCTGCCAGGTACTTTTGAGATAGAGTCTCATGAACTATTTGCCCAGGCTGGCTGCAATCCTCCTGATCTCTGCCTCTGAAATAGTTAAGTAGCTAGGATTACATGCGTGAGCTACCTGCATCCGGCTAGTATACTGATCTTTTGTTAATTTATTTATTTTCTAATTTGTTTCTGAAGGGACATAATTGAAAAAATTAGTGGATCTCAACACTGACTGAAACATTCAGGATTACTTGGGGAGCTTTAATATTTTTCTAGTACTGGACCTTGTGCTTTCTAGGCAGGTGATCTACCACTTGAACCATGCATTCAGCACTTGGGTTGCTGATGTTTCACCTAGATTTATCACCTGTAGGCAGGAAAAGCTATGGAGGATGTGAAACAAGACTTGATCATCCGCACTTTATATTTACTGCTTACTGAAATGGCTTCAGTTGAGTGGTGGGAACCCGAAATACATCATAGTTAATCTAAGTCTTCAATTTTAAAAGCCTTGAATTACTTCATTCTGTCAGATGAAGTTATTTTTGTCTATTAAATTTCAGAGCCATACTAATAAGTATAAAGCAGGTGTCTTTGAAGTTAAAGTCTCAATAACATAGAATTTGAAATAATTAAAGATCAAGTTTTTAAGATAATTTTTGTATTTAAAAATTTTTGCATTGCAAGTACATTTTTATGAAAGAATTTTATTCATATGAAAGCTCTCAGACTCCATTACTAGCATTAAATTCCTGAGTTTAGTTATTCAGAGCCATATTTGTTAGTGTTTAAAGCTAAAATGTTCAGTGTATTCTGTTATCAGAAGATTAAAGTTTCTGGTTTTTTCTTTTGATTTTTAAATATTAAAAAAAGTCTTACATATAAAAAGCCTACTAACTGTGACACAAAGTGAGGTAAGTTAGAAATATTAAACTAGATGATTTTTTGAGAAAAAATAAATTTAAGATGGCATGCCTTTTCTAGATTACTTAAGTGTCATAAATCTTGAAAAGTAAATATAACCTCATTAATATGTTCATAATCAAGAAATATTTGAATGGAACTTTTAAAGTAGCAGGTTTGTAGACCTCAAGTAGGTATTACTTTATTTAATGTGAACTTATTGGTCATTTTGAAATAAATACTATATACCCATAAAACATTGCCTTTTCCCTGCTTTGATTATTGTATATTGTGTTCAAATTAAATGATCCACTTTTCAACAGTAGCTAAACTAGGAGGCAGGATTTCTCTTTTCTTCTAGCATTTGTGTGTAGGTTGCTTTTAAATGTCATTAACTAATTGAGGGCAAGCATCATTTTCTTCCCAGACATTGGACAGGTAAATAGGCTAGCAGTAAATCATTGTTAGTTTACTTTTCACTTTGGGGAAAGTGATATAATATTTGTCCTTTTTGAGGCTGAGAGAATTTATTAGTTTCTGGTTTTGCTGATTGTGTATTGTATTATTTTTAGGTATCCAACATCATGTTAATATTAGCCCTGACTTAATTATTAACACCTATTTGAAGGTTTAGTGGACTGTGCCACTTTTCTCATCTATGGTGGTAGTAAGATGAAATCTAGATGCTTATCTCGGTGTTCTCAAATAGATTTACATCTTTCGGGTCTTAAAGCATTTTAACTCTTTCCCCCAGAGGACTGTTGGTACTAGTTTTGGGTGTTTTTCGCCTAGCACTCCATTTTTCTGGCAAGTTGCTTGCTGTTTTGTGGTGGTATTTTCCTGGACCTAATGTTAGCTGTTCTGTAGTAGGCAAGTAGATAAGTGGCTCCAGATCTGGATTTTCTGCATGCTTGCCATTTGTGTGTTGAGGTTTCTAAGCAAGCAATGTATATAGTTTTTTTTTTTTTTTTATGTATTGAGGTTTATGTTTATTCTGTCAATGTAGTAGAAAATGTACTCCCATGAGTGTTAGCTACTCCCATTTTTCTTTCAAAGGCAAAAAAAAAAAAAAATCTTTGCTTAAGGAAAAGCCTAAGAAAATGATTGCTTTTGTTTTTTAAGATACTGCATGTCATTATCATATTCACCATTCTTATTGAGAGAGAAGATGCCTCATTTTTTGTATTTTGGAGATCTGTGTTATGGAAAGAATTTTCCATTGTCCTCTTTTACTTATGTTCTACCTTCCTCCCTTTCAAGTGCCAGCTTAGGCACTTAGAGGAAGATAGACTGTTAAACAAGGTACATTACTTCTTTCAGATATTTCCAGTTAAAATTGTTGAACACTTGCCCCATAGATGATGCTGAATAATCCCCTATTTGCTGGAAATCCTCAGCTTCAAGAACAAATGAGACAACAGCTCCCAACTTTCCTCCAACAAGTGAGTAAGAAAAGATGCTAGCTATCTTCGATATGATTTGCTTGAAAAAGTTTGATGAAAATTTTCCTTGCTCTTCTCTGGCCGATAGCAAAACACACACACAAAAAGTATGATAATGCTGTCAATTTGCAGAGAATTCAGCTTGATCTTACCTTAGCCCCATTTCACTTCTGACCTTTTATGTTTATTTCTTAAATATAAATTCTGAGGAAAGAACGATTTTGTTTTTGCTTTTGAGGATCTAAGATTTTGAATGCTTTGTTAATACCATGAACCATTTTCTTCCACTTTACTAACTTTGAAGTGCTTCCTTGCGTCATGTTACACTTTATGGTTTAACTGATCTCGAGTGACAGGAAAGAACTACCCTATTCCAAAATCAGTTTTGGTTTCGTTATATTTTCTTTCATATTAGTAGAATATTTTTCTAAGGGGTAGACCTCATTTCCTCAAACCCAGAATTACTAAGATTAAAATTGTCAGTGTTGTCATTTAAGGGAGGTTTTGTTTTTTTTAAAAAGTACCTGAGATTGCCATGGTATTTTGCATTTAAAAAGATACAAAGAAAATTCAGTCTTGGTTTTTTTCGAAACTGGTAGTTTTAGGGATTTATATATGATGTAAATGTTTTTGGGGGTTGTAAACGATTTCTCCATGGTTAGTTAGTGTCTTTGATCTACTGTAGTGATGTAAGCTTACTTTTTTGGTCTGTTAGGTGGTGGATATTTGGAAGTAGTGGAGCTAAACTCAGGACACATGTATTAACTTCAAATTTGGAACTATTGTTTTAGTGTGTATATCATTGGTAAGATTGTCACATTAGCAAGGGATAACACTTGGTCATGAGGAGTATGTGGCTTCCATTATGTTATCATGTACTATTGTGCATTTGAAGTTGTTTTTTAGAAATAATTCTTTTTTCTTCTGTTGGAGAAGGGAACCATTGTAGCTTCCAGAGTAGCTTCTCATTGTCTTCATTATGAAAATGGCTTTTATGATTGACTTGGGATGGAGGACAAGTCATGATTCGCATACTAGGTTTGCTGTCAAAAAAGATGATTTCTGTTTTGGATAAGAAATTATGGATTACCAGTGTCTGAGAGAAATTATGGATTACCAGTGTCTGAGAGAAAGGTTTTAGATTTTTCTCCCTAAAACATAGTAGAGATTTTATTTTTTTAAATTATATCTTCATTGATTTTATTCCTCTTGTGACACTTTTTTTTTCTTCTTCTTCCTTAGATGCAGAATCCTGATACACTATCAGCAATGTCAAACCCTAGAGCAATGCAGGCCTTGTTACAAATTCAGCAGGGTTTACAGACATTAGCAACAGAAGCCCCCGGCCTCATCCCAGGGTATGCTTATTTCAGTCTGTAATAGTTACTTTCTCTGAGACTTTCAGATTTAGTGTCGTTTGTTAGTGATGTTAAGAAGGTTGTTTTTAGTTAGTGTTCAAAATTACAAAATGCTTATTTTAAAAAGATAATTTAGCCAATATTATGTTAAAATATAATTGATTTGCCACCTGGTTTTAGTTGGCCTCTAGTTTTGTAAGAGCTGAAGTTTGTCACTTACTTGTGTTTTCCCTAGGTTTACTCCTGGCTTGGGGGCATTAGGAAGCACTGGGGCCTCTTCAGGAACCAATGGATCTAGTGCTGCACCTAGTGAAAACACAAGTCCCACAACAGGAACTACTGAACCTGGACACCAGCAGTTTATTCAACAAATGCTGCAGGCTCTTGCTGGAGTAAATCCTCAGGTAACAATTCTTTTCTGCTAAAGTTTTGCATTCCTTAATATTAGGAATTTGGAAATTTCTAAAAAGGAAAAGGAAAGCAGCAGCCATTTTGCATTTAAACTAATGAAAAATACAGTTTTAAGGATACTGGATCTAAAAACAGGCATTACAGATGTTAAGTTTTGTGCTTTATTAGATACTGAAGGAAATATTATTGTGTGGAAGGATGCTTGAGCCCAAATGTCATATTTTCAGACACAGCCTTTTAAAATGGATTTTTTTGAAGTCCCTGTTTGAAACAGGTATTGTTTTATAAAAGTTTGTCAGGGTGGAATAGAAACCTGATTGTCCTTAGTACCTTCAGGACAGCTGTATTCTTTTTCTTTGCAAAAAATGCTAACCCCATCCACTACCCCACTTCCTGTGATAAACTAGTATTACATATGTATGGCTCAAAAAAATATTGACACCTCCCCTGTAATGTTCATTCATTTGTAAACACTGACTTTATTAAGAATCTATCATTAGATAAAGATAGTTGCTATTTCAAACCTATTATAATAGGTCACCCACATGGAAAAGTGATATTTTTGATATCTGGCATAGTTTCTGGCTTATGGTAGGTAGTCAATAACTGTTCATGGGATTAATAAGAAAGAAAAGGTTTTGGGTATTAGAATTGTTAATATAAGTTTAATAACCTAACAACCTCTCCATTAACCAGAGTGGCTTGGATTGATTGGAAATGTCATGTGTATTTGTTTAAAATCATTTCTGCAGAAAGATTAAGTTTTTCTGCATGCTCATGAACTTCTAAAGTAACAGAGTTTATTAAGTATTGTTGGGGGGTGGGGGAAGCCAGGGATTGAACCCTGGGCCTTATGCCTATCCCTGGCCTGTAAGCCTTTCCTTAAGGCAAAATTATGTGATCTGTTTGACATGATAGTACAGGCATAAACTAGGCTAAAATAAGATGGTAATTGACCTTTAAATATGTTGGATATGTTTCAAGAGACAGGCAGTGCTTTTAAACCTCAGTAGATCAGCATATGTTATTTGAAAAGCAGTGAAGATTTTTTAAAGTTATTTATGTGTGGCATGGACTGGTTGACCTTAGATTTCAATAATTTTTGTTTTCCTTTTTTTTAAAACAGCTACAGAATCCAGAAGTCAGATTTCAGCAACAGTTGGAGCAACTCAGTGCAATGGGATTTTTGAACCGTGAAGCAAACTTGCAAGCGCTGATAGCAACAGGAGGTGATATCAATGCAGCTATTGAAAGGTTATTGGGCTCCCAACCATCATAGCAGCATTTCTGTATCTTGGGAAAAAATGTAATTTATTTTTGATAACGGCTCTTAAATCTTTAAAATACCTGCTTTATTTCATTTTACTCTTGGAATTCTGTGCTGTTATAAACAAACCCAATAGGATGCATTTTAAGGTGGAGTGCAGTTAGATGTGTGGGTTTTTCTGTATTTTTTTTCTTTTTTGGAACAGTGGGAATCAATGCTTTTTCATTTAAAGCTACTGCATGCATTAAACACTTCTGCATTTATTGTAATTTTTTAAAACCATCACCTTTTATAATTGGGTGAACAGATCTTGTCCTGCATCTGTCCAATTTATTTGCTTTTTAACCATTAGCCTGTGGTAGTAATTTATGTAGAATAAAAGCATTAAAAAGAAGCAAATCATTTGCGCTCTATAATTTGTGGTACAATATTACTTATTGTAACTTTGGCATGTATTTTTGCAAATAATGCTGTAAGATTTATACTACTGACAGTTTTTGCTTCATTTGTATACAATACAGAGTATGCACATTTGGGATTGCATTTCTGGAAGCATACTACATAGGTTATCTGAACAAAACACCTGTAACCAAAAAATGTGAAGATAATGAAGTATTCGTAAAAGTTAAGTATTTCCTAGTTGTATACAATCTTACAGCATCTTAATAAACATCTTTCAGCAGAAGTGCAGTTAGTCAGGTTTGTTGAAAATAAAGAAAAGCTAACTCTGGTAATCTGTTTAGGGACATTTAATTGTACAGACAACATAATGTAAAAAGTTGTCTCAGCATTCACAAATTGACTGTAAATTACCTTAATCTTTGGGCAAACTGAAGGAGCAGTGTAGTATACCCCAAAATACATTTGCCTAGGACTTTTCAGCTTCTCCCATAGGTAGTTTAACAGGCATTACAAGAAATGTTGCTTTCACTGAAAGTATTGATGTTTCAGTTTTTAATTGTCACATGAAAATAGGACTATCTTTTGGGTTTATCAGTTTTCTCATCCACAGGCAGTACATGAACTTAAAATGATTTGTGAGCCACTTGTTTCTGAAGTGTTTGGATAGTTCTATTAAATAGTTAAATATTGTGCTTTTCAGAGCCTCGAAGAATGGGGGATGGGAGGGGGGTGAGACGGAATCTATCCTGGATTGGGCCAGCCTAAACTAATAATACTGGCAACCAAGATTCTGTTAGGATTTCTGTGCATATAGTGTAGTAATGAAGTATCATTTGGGGTGAAAAACAAAAGAGCCGTTTAAACAATGTTGAGTACATTTGATCTATTGATCTGCTGATCTATAGATCAGTCTTTTAATTTCCTCTCCAGAGAAGTTCTGTTTGCCTAACACTCAAACTATTGGGGTGGCACATTCCTTTAGGACCAATTAAAACATAACTTTAAGGTCAGTAATATATTTGACTGACTCTGGTTCAGTATTCTCTTAGGTCATTATATTCTCTCGTGTACAGTTACAGGAAATTACAATGGTTCAACCTAAAATGAGTTCAGACCAATAAAATCAAGGGGGAAAAACAAGTTGAATTCTATTACTTCTATAAGTTGCTTGCTATTTAAAATGGTCAGGAGGCCAGGTTGCCCACCAGTCCATGCACTGTTCTGACACTTTCCCCAGGAGGAAAGCATGTACAAAGGTCAGGGTGGAGGCATGATTAAAGGAGGTTGTTAAGAATGGTATTCATGTGTCTTTAATGATTTTTGTACTGGTGAATGGTGTGGGACAGTGTCATAAGCAATTTGACAATTTATTAATCACAAAATAACAATAAATCTCTAGCTTTCACACTTGGTTTGTCTTGCCTCTTTTGTAGAAAGGAAAAAAATGTCTTCATTTTACTTTTACTAAACATATCTATTTAAAGGCTATTGGAGCTGATTTATCCCAGATTTTAACACAATTTAGGTTATTCCTTAATAATTTTTAAAGCTTTCCCAATTAAAATGTTGCATACACTGTGTTACAGTATGTAAAAAGGTAACCCACTAAGAATAAATGTGACCTGGGCTCTACTTTTCTCTTGATTCCAACTGATTATTCAACTTTGAGTAAGACATCATGATTTCTTTATTATAAACAGGGTGTTGAGGTCTATTGGATGTGCTGGACTAGGCAATCTCTTAAGTACCTTTAAGCTGCTAGAGTGGCATGGTTTTTGTTGTTGTTTGTTTCTAATATGTTTATCTTAGATATGCACATTAAGGGGTTCAAAATGCAGATGGTCTCCTACTTAGGAATTTTGGGCTTTTCTGGTGTGAAAACTATACATATCAAGTAGAAACCAGTTTCAAATTTTGAATTTTGATTTTTTGTAGACTGGCAGTATGCATAACAATAATCTGTTATTAGGCTGACACCTGCCACTCAAAGCAGGAGGGTAAAAGACCTAACTCTAGGATAGTGTGTTGCTAAGGTGGAATATTTGGTAGGTTAGATATATTAAATGCATTTCCAACTTAGCAATATTTTCAGCTTAGAATAGGTTTATTGAGAAGTGAACCCATTGTAAATTAAGGGACTTCAATACTTGAATTTTTTCTTTTGTTAGTAATGGGGTTTGAACTCAGGGTCTCACAATTGCTAGGCAGGCACTCTACCACTCAAGCCACTCCGTCAGCCCTTGAAATTCTTTAAAAGCACCAAAAATTAAGACGTAAGTTCTCGTTGTTATAAGTTTGTTATATCCTAAACAAAGTGTAGCAAATATTGAATAATCAGATAAATGAGAGCTGGCTTTTGTGTATTCAGAATCTTGGATTTTGAGGTTGGCTTCAATATAGTAATGAAAACAGTCTTTTGATCTGACATCATTACTATGTTAATTTAATGGGAAAATCATAGAATTCAACAGAATGGATAAAAACAGTTTTTTAATGACAAAAGTGAAGCAAAAGGTCTACACACTTAACCTATGACAAAAATGGTGTTGTGGTGAAAGCTGGATAATACCACATGATACACGTCCTCTCATAAAAGATTAGTATTTTAAGCACTATAAAAGTTAACAAAAAAAGAGGCTGCTTAAAGTTGTTTAATCCAGCCTTTTCTAATCTTAGAAGACTGCCCCTCTCACTTGACTGTTTTTTGAGATAATGCTATATCCAGTGAACATACTATGGGAAAAGTTCTGAATTTTCCCTTTTCTGGTGCTGTACATGATACTCATTCTTTTTCTTTGTCTTGTGTAAAGCCTACCATTCTTTCTGTGTTCAGTTCTGAAGGCTGTCTAAGTTTTACAACCCAGTGGTTGATTTCTCTTTATTTGAACTGCTTAGCCTTTACCATGAACTACCACATTCTTTTCCTGTCATTCATCTTACAGTGTTTTGTTCTGTTTTATTTTCATGTTCTGCTCTGAAATTGTCTTGGCAATTACTTAAGTGACATCAAGTGATCTTACTTGATTTCTCTTTTTTTCATAGACATCCATTGCTTTATAAAGTCCTCATTTACTGAGTATCTATTGATAGTGTTTGACATTGAGGATGTTTAACACATGAAGTTTGTGTCTCCTAGAGTTTGTGATTATTAGTTGTGGGGTTGGGGCAGAATATGCATTTCTGACAAATTTCTAGTTGAGAACCATTGGGCTAGGTTAGCCAGGGTAGAAGCAGGGTTACATTATAGACACTTGGGCTGGGCTGGTAGTAGAGATGGTAAGAAGTAGATTTGGGGAATGATTGAAGGTAGAGCCAATAGGATTTACTGATAAGAGAAGTTTGAGATTAAGAGCAAGAAAGGAGTCAAGGTGAACAAAGCAGAGTAATATACAAGGAGACTATAAAACAAGTTTGGTGCTGGGTTCCAGTGGCTTGCATCTGTAATCTTAGCTACTCAGAGGCAGAGTCCAGGAGGCTGGTTCGAAGCCAGCCCACGTAAATAGTTTGCGAGACCCTATCTTGAAAAAACCCATCACATGCTCAAGGTGTAGGCTCTGAATTCAAGCCCTAGTACCAAAAAAAAAGTTTGGTTTTGACATAAGTTGAATGTACTTGATTGAACATATAAGTGGAAGTGTTGAGAGGGCAATTGGAGCTGCAAAGTAGATAAAGGATAGATACAAGGTGAGAACCAAGAGTGGTCCTGAAGCAAGTTAAGAAACTTAGTCACAAGGAGATAGGTTTAAGGTATTGTGTTAAATGCTGCTGTTTCATGTACTCATTGTCACTGTCCTTTGAATGCTATGCTTTGGATTGGTAAAGGGAAACACCTTCATGGCTACACCTAAGGAAGTTTAGTGTGGTGGGGTAAAATTATAGTTGAGCAGACCAGGGAGGTATTTTTTGTTTTCAGGTTTTTTGGGGGGAGATGTTGGTGGTACTGTGGTTTGAACTCGGGCTTTCGCTTGCTTGGGCAGGTACACCCAGATGTGACTTGAACCACACCTCCATCCATTTTTTTCTCTAACTGTAGACAGATGGGGTGCAGTAGTAGTGTAGAAGTTTGACTTTTGTTTTCTTTCAAAATGGGAAATACAGCTTGTTTATATTCTAATGATCAATGTGTATGTAGGGGAGGGATTTGTGTTTTCTACTGGCAAGTACAGAGAGAAAGGAATTACTTCTAGCTTTTGATTTTTTTAATAGGCTTTTGTTTGTTTTTTTCCTTTTTTAAAATAACATATTAGCACCTTTGTTATATGAGGTATAAAGGAAAGGTTTTGGCTTTCCAACCATCATTTTCCTGAGCTGGTCTACTGTTTGCCTGTTACTGTCAATAAAAAGTATACCTAAGCCTGGTGCCAGTGGTTTACGCATGTAATCCTAGCTACTTGGGAGGTTGAGATCAGGAGGATCGCAACTAGAGTCCAGCCCAGGCAAATAATTCATGACACCCCATCTCCAAAGTAACCAGACAAAAACGGACTAGAGGTGTGGCTCAAGCCGTAGAACTTGCTTTGCAAGCATGAAGCCCTGACTTCAAACCCACTCTAGCCCCATCCCACCCCCCAAAAAAAGACTACAAAAGTGGTACCTGCCTAGCCCATCTAAACTACTTTGTGGCTAATCTTTTCTAAAGTAGAGGAAAAGCATCCCGTTTTCACCATTTGTGTTTGACTGAGTAGAGCAAAATTGGGGTTTCCTATAAAGCTGGTACAGTGATGAAGCACACTTTCCATTTATAGTTCCACTCTATTCTTAGAATAGGACTACGAGCTCTTCATACAGTTTCCTTCAAAAGAGCAAAGATGAGTTGTGGAGCCAGGTTCTTTAATGTGATGTATAGTCATTACTTGTGCATTCAGACTAGATTTTTTTAAAAGTTACTCTAACATATTTGGTTCTTCTATTTCAGAAAGTAGAGAGGATTTCCACTGTCATGGTTATCTACTGTTTTGTAAATACACTACAGTCTGGTGACTTGGGAAGCAAATCATTTTGTTTGTTCATGAATGAGCAATTTTGGTAGGGTTTTGGTGAATGCAGTTGCAGTGACTTGACTGGAAACTTTACTTTCAAGAGGGCTCATTCATATGGCTGTTAAAATTGAGTGCAGTTATGTGTTCATTTATTTTTGTGGTACTGAAGATCAAAGCCAGGGCCTGGTGCATACTAGGCAAGCACTCAACCACTGAGCTACATCCCCAGCCCTTGGATTTTTTGAGACAGTGTCTTGGTATATAACCCTGTCTTGTCTGGAACTGGTGAACTTCCTGCCTCCACCTCCTCAGTGCTGATATTACAGGTGTGCATTACTATGCTCAGCTGCTACCAGCTTTTTAAATCCTAGGTCCCAAACTGACCCAGTGTCACTTCTTCAATATTCTAATGGTCAAGCAGTCTTAACTTGCCCAAATTTAAGAGGTGGGGTCAGAAGACTCACTTCCCAATGGGAAGAATGTAAAAGAATTTGTGACCACGCAGTATAATGAGGAAAATTATGGGAGGAGCACACTTTTTTCTTCTCCACTGTCCATTTCTTTCTGAGAAAAGCAGGGCCTTAGTTGCTTATTGCTTATTGAATATTATAGCTGGAACTCTGTATGTTCAACCATGAGTTCCTTTTGTTTAAACTCAAAACAGCTTGACCAAAGGAAGAATGCATCATAGTGTACTTCTTGCCATGTAGTACTACGGTTATTGTGATGGGCTTTACCCATGTGGGGAAGTGGTTTTCTTTAATTATGGTAAAATACACATAAGAATTACCATTGTGATCATTTTTAAAGATATGAGTAAAGAGTGTGACTAGGTACGTTCACAGTATTTTCTTTGTAACCATCACTGTCATTTGTTAAATCTGAAAATGCAACAAGTATATGAAAAAATGTTCAGTACCTCTAATCATCAAGGAAAGGCAAGTCAGAACCACAGTGAGATATGTCACCACAGTTAGAATGACTGTTTTGACCAAAACAATCCTGGTGAGGTTGCAGAGAAGAAGCGTTCTCTCTTATGTATTGTTGGTGAGAATGTAAATTAGTACAATCATGAGAAACAGAATGGGCTGGTGAAGTGGCTTCAGTGGGAGAACGCCTGCCTAGCAAGCCTGAAGCCCTGAGTTCAAACCCCAGTACCACCAAAAAAAAAACTGAAAATGGAGCTACCATATTATCTAACAATCCTAAAGGAAATGAAATTATAGCAAAGAGATACCTACACTACCGTGTTTGTTGCAACATTTTTGGGGGCAAGGGGTGGTAACTGGGGTTTAAGTTTAGGACCTCCCACTTGCTGGGCAGGTGCTCTACCACTTGAGCCATACTTTCCAGCCCTTTTTGTTTTAGTTATTTTTTGAATAGGGTCTCATGTTTTTGCCTGGTGTAGCCTGGACCTCACCATCCTCCTATTTAAACCTTTTGCATAACTGGTAGAATAGGCATGCAACACCATGCCCAGATTTATTGGTCGAGATGAGGTCTCACTAATTTTTTTACTCAGGCTGTCCTCAAACTGCCATTCTCCTGATCTCTGCCTCCAGAGTATTCAGGATTATGTAAGTGTGAGCTACTGTGCCTGGCTTGTTGCAGCACTTCACAATATCCAACATATGACATCAACTGATACGTTCATTAATGGATGACTTGATAAAGAAAATTAGTCATAGATACACAATGAAAGCATATCCAGGCATAAAAAGGATTAATTCCTGTCAGTTTGCAGCATCATGGTTGAATCTGGAAAACATTTTGTTTAGTGAAATAAGCCAAGCACAGACTCACAAGTAATGCATATTCTCATTTGTAAAAGCGAAACATGTTGATCACATGGTAATAGAGAATATAATGGGTTACTACAGGCTAGCAAAGGTAGGAAGGAGGAGAGGTAGAGAAAGGAAGGAGAATGGGTACCAAAATAACAGGGAAAGTAGTTCTAATAATTATTAATAGATTATTCTAATAATCTGTAGTATAGTAGAATTACTATAGGCTACAACAGATGTACTTCAAAATAAGAGTTGGAAGGTTCCCAACATAGAAATGATATTTGAGGAGATGAAAATCCTAGCTACTCTGATTATTATACATGGTATATATGTATCAAATTATAATACTGCACTCATAAGTGAGTACAAATACTCTATATCAATTAGAAAGTAAAAAAAATTGAAAATTGTTGCTATTTGTAGACAATGTCTCTTGACCAATCTGAGCTCATTAGTTTTCTCAGAATAGTGTAGAGTTCTGTATTTTGATGGAGGTGTGATTGTGTTGTAGATACAACGCCTGCTTTGTACTTATATACTGTCTGCATGGTGTCTACTCTTACTCTTAAAGTGGCACTGTAAGGAAGTCCCACCATCACCTGTGCACAGGCAGTGGGTGCCAACCTGCCTTACAGAATGGGGTTGAACCCATATGGAAAGGATATGTAAATGATGTTGATTTCTGTTCAAATGAGAAAGACATAAAAATTGGTTAGACAGTGGGACAGTGGATGTTGATGGCTTTTTAGATATCCTCATCCAATTTTAGAATTGGGAGCTACAAAATAAATATTTTTGTTTTTATTTTTGCAATACTATGAATTGAACTCAGGGCCTTGTGCTTGCTAAGCAAGTGCTCTACCACTTGAGCTATAACCCATGTCTTTTTGCTGTAGTTTGTTTTTCAGATAGGTTCTCATGCTTTTGCCTGTGTCAGCCTCAGAATGCAGCCTTCCTCCCTCTGACTCCTGAGTAGCTGGGGTTACAAGCGTGTACCACCATGCCCCCAGCCCTGCTACAGAAAATTTAACAAGCCGAGATGTACAAGTTCTCAGCCCTCACTTCATATTAGAATCAACCAGAGAAAAAAATACACACTCCTAGACTAAGTGGAATTGTTACATCTGGGTGAAATTTAGGCATAAATTTTAAGTTTCCAAAGATGGCAATATGCTTCCAGAGGAAAATGGGAGGGCTGGAGGAATGGCTTAAGCAGTAGAGCTAGCAAGCATGAGGTCCTGAGTTCAAACTCCACAGTACCACCACTAAAAATAAATAGTTTATCAAGGAAATAGAAATTTATTAATGATTTAGGGCTTTCTCTACTTCATTGTGCACAAATCACCTGGGATCTTGTTACAATGCATTTTCTGTTTCAAAAATTAACTCAATATATCCACAAAATCAATGTGAACAACTAAAGCTGTAAAACTCTCAGAAGAATACAGGTGTAAATCTTTGTGATTATTCAGTGATTTCAAAATCAAGCAACTATTGAAATAAAATGAAATTGGACTTCATCATGCTTAATACATTTTGTGCCTTAGTGAGTATCAAGAATGTAGCTGGGAGCCAGTAGCTCACGCCTGTAATTCTAGCTACTTAGGAAGCAGAGAGAGGAGGATCGTGGTTTGAAACCAGCACAGGTAAATAGTTCATGAGCCCCTATCTCAAAAAAAATCACAGAAAAAGACTGGTGGTGTAGTAGCTCAAGGTGAAGCCCTGAATTCAAACTTCTGTACCACAAAAAAAAAAAGATTACCAAGAATGTGAAGACTATCCAGAGAATCAGAGAGTTTTGGTAAGTCATATATATGATAAAGAACTGTTGAAATCTAGCAGTAAAAAATTCAGTTTAAAAGAAATCAAGGGAAAAAAGAATGAAAATAGAACTGAAGGAAAAGTGATTTTTCTACAGATTAAGGGCCACTAAACACATGAAAAGATGCTCTACATAACAGATTGAAACCTTAAGGAGGTACCCTTCAACACTGTAGGATGGCTAGAAAGACTTGGTGAATGTGAAGAGTTCAGAAGCTTCTCCCTATGCTGTGAAAAGGTACAGTGGTGCAGCCTCTTGGAAAACAGCAATTTCTTAGAAGAATTAACTGGAGTTAGCATTTGACCCAACAATTCCACTGGGGTCTGTATATACCCAAGAAAAACCAAAACATTATATCCCTATAAATCTTGCACATAAATGTTCATAGCAGCAACATGATTTTATTTTTTGCAGTACTGGGGTTTGAACTCAGGGCCTCATGCTTGCTAGGGAAGTTCTCTATCACTGCCAGCCCTTTATTTTGTTGGGTATTTTTGAGACAGGTTCTCACAGACTATTTGCCTTGGCTGGCTTTGAACTGTGATCCTCCTGAGTAACAATGATTACAAGCATGAGCCACTGGCATCTGACGGCATTGTTCTTGATAACCAAAAATTGGAAGTGACCCAAATATTTGTGGGCTATGAATGAATTTTTAAAATGTGGTATGTTAATACATTGGAATATTATTTAGCAACTGAAAGGAATGAAGTATGGATACAGGTTAAAACAAGAAGAGACAGGTTTTACACAGGCCCTGGGTGCTCCTTGGACAATTGTTGGCTGGTGTTGGATGGGATGGGAACTTTTCAAGGTCTTTCAGTTCGACATCATTTATCTTCAAGAACCTAGCTACATAGCAGAAGTGCTGTATGTCCTGAGACATTAACCCACTACTGCATGTCATCCAACTCTAACCTCAACATATAACTGACGATGTACTCAGTGAAAATGGGGTAGAAGGCTTCCATCTGTTCTCAGGCATGAGGAGTTTCTTGTTAGCTATGAACATATTGAGTGGAATATGATTCTAATGAAGCAATCTTGAAATCCTGGAGGAAACATTGGCTTAGATACCTCCTTATCATCAGATGGGTTCTACAGCCTGGCTTATTATAGAAAATCTACCAAATTCTTATTTTTGAGAAGGCATGTTCAAGTTAAACCCACCTGGGTTGTTTGCTTGTCCTGCAAGGAATAAAGAATATGTCACCAGCTACTTCAAATCAAGGCCTAAAAAAACCTTACTGACAATGATCTGTACAATGGAGGAAAAAAAAAAAAACAGTTCCTCTTGTCATCCAAGAGCTAGCCCATTATTGAAAGCTAGGCCTTATGTCTGCTGACCATTCCACAGGACACCAACATCACAGGATTGCTCTGTTACCATGATGGGTCAAGACAAGGGCAATTCTGTAGTCATGTCTACACACAGAGAAAAACGTGAACATTGTCCATACCACACAAATGACTAAATCAGGTATAGCTCTGGCCTCCTTTCATTCCTCTCATCTTTATCAAGATATCCAGTCACCTCCCACTGTTGTTGAAGAGGTGTGCTCTGCTTACACAAACAATAAGCCCATCTTGTTTTATGCATGTGTATTCCTACGTAATCTGGATTTCAGTAGTGGCAGTCCTATATAGGTAAGGCATGAATTTTTCATTTGGTCACTGTCTTCACAGGCTCCTAGAAGCCATAGGTGTTTTTGTCATGTCCTCTGAGCATTAAAGATTTTGCAAGTCCTGTAATGGTTTGGGCCTGCTCAGGGGTCGTATCCTCTTAAACTGTTTCTCTGAAGAGTCATCTCTGATGATTTTGCCAGTTTGGCAGTTCTGTCCCTCAGTGCAGGAATGGCTTTTCCCAGAAAGTCAGATTTTGTCCCAGGGAGGAGGGAGACTTGAGTAATCAGAAGTCAGTGCCAATGTAACTTTTTGGGTTAAATTAAGCAACAAAGAGATTTGTAAAAATGTGGCTCTTAGGCTGGACTTAATTAATCTAATTGCTTGTCCCATAGGGGATGTACCTTTATATTGCTGTAAAGTGTTAGCAGGTAGCAGTTATAAAGTTTTTACAAGGAAAATACAAAATGACCCCAATACTTAAGAAAGTGTCCTGGTTATAGATAAGCACTTGTCAGAGACTTTTTTTATGGATGTTCATGAAGGATCAGCAATCAGGACTGTAATGACAAAACTCAAACTAACTGGTTCATTACAATTTAAATCTTGAATTTTGGTTAGGTAAAGTAACAAGTTAGTGGTTGTCATCACTGTCAATACCATATTAAAACCCTCAATTTTTCAATGGTTAAAGGAAGGCAGTGTTAGTAATTTCAAATACCCCTGTTTTGATGCTCACTTGTACAATATATATAATAGTTAATGTCAGATAAACCAAAAACCAAAGTGGTTATACTAGCTGAAAGTGCACCAGAGAAGGGGGGAGGGGCAAGGAGCTAATGTCATTGTGAACTATCAGTAAACAAAATCTGGAAAGGCGGGAAGGCTGAGAGCAGGCAGGTGATAAGCCACTCCCCAAAGCAGGGCAGGTAGTGGATCACAGTGCTCATCTCCTAAGCCAGTGAACAGCCCCCAAAGTCAACTGCCCTGCAAAATTGAAAAAAACAGCTAACCATCATACCACACTGACAGCAGGGGGTCTGATGAAACTCAGACCCTGCCCCAGAGAAAGGGGGCTGGACAAATAAATAAGCCCTATGCATGGAAATACCAGTGAACAAGCACAGCAAAAAGCCACCTCCAAAACAGAGCAACTAGTGGACTACAGAGCTGATCTGTACCTGAGGGCAACATTCAAACTTAAACTGCTACACCTCACTGGGGGAGGAGCTGACCAAGCAGCTGCAGCTGAAGAATAACACAGCTATCAGCTGAGGAAATCAATATCTCTGACCACCCTGCATGATTTGTCAAAACTACCTTACCTCACAATTTCAATTTAACGGGTAGAAGAACAAAACACTACTCACAAGCCAATCACCTGGTGAGAAAAAGTCAGAGCCTCTGCTTATATGCCAATACCAGGACTGGATGCTGGAGGAGTAACTGCAGAACTTAAACTAAGACTGAAATTCTATTGTTCCTGAACTTGGTGTTTTTCTTTTTTTTTATTTCATTTGTTTGGTTGTTTTTGTTTTTTGTTTGTTTGTTTGTTTGTTCATTTTTTTGTTTGCTTTGTTACTGTGGGTTTTCTATTTTTATTTTTATTGCTATTATTTTTTTTTGTTTCTATACTATCAACTTTACCATTATTATCTTCTCATCCTACTCTCACATCCTTCACTCTCCCTTCTGTGCTGAAATCCATTGCTCCCCTCCCCAACAACTTGTTCTGTCCCTTCTCACCCACTCTCTCCCCTAGCCCTCACCTTCCCTTCCCATTCTCCCCCAACCTGTCACCAGACTACTCCTCCCTCCTACACACCTATCACCCACTGACCAACCTATTATGCCATCTTTACACAACCCCAAACCCCTGCAATCCCTAACACAAGCACCCTCTACTACAACAGAAATACACCCAAACACACACACACAAAGACCCCAAAACCCAGCAGCCGCCACACTGCTTTCCCCACTCAACCACCCTACTTCTCACCTCCCCCTTTAGTGCCACCCTACCCCACTTCCAAAATTTCTGTAGGTAGCCTTACATTAACCCCCCAACTCCCACTGCTTATAGATATTACCACCAAGGGATCTTCTATATAACATATGAACTACTGGTTAGGTATTAAACCTGTGAATTAGTTATTATAAACTACACCAAGACCAGGAACAGAAATAGCACACCAACCTAGCTAAAAACCCAAGACAGCCACAAAACAAAAATTAAATCAAGGGAAAGAAAACAGGTTACTAAAACCACCAACTAATCTATCAAGAACATAGTTGCACAGTATCAAGTGGAGTGATAGGAAGAAGAAAAGGGGCTGGAAACCACTCTCATCTCCAAAGTAATTTAATACAAGATTCAGAGGGAAATGAAAATGGATACCCAGTTCTGGACTCCAACAAAACAAAGATAAATGACACAAGAAAGCCAGTGATGCCCACACCTCACCACGACCAAGTCGACTTCATCCCAGGGATGCAGGGGTGGTTCAACATATGCAAATCTATAAATGTAATACAGCACATTAATAGAAGCAAAGACAAAAACCATTTGATCATCTCAATGGGTGTAGGAAAAGCCTTTGATAAAATTCAACACCATTTTATGATAAAAGCACTAAAAAAACTAGGAATAGAAGGAATGTACCTCAAAATTATAAAGGCTGTATATGACAAACTTATAGCCAACATCATACTTAATGGAGAAAAACTAAAACCATTTCCCCTAAAATCAGGAGTGAGACAAAAGTGCCCACTTTCCCCACTCCTATTCAACATAGTACTGGAATTCCTAGCCAGAGCAATTAGGCCAGAAGAGAAATACAAGGAATACAAATAGGTAAAGAAACTGTCAAAATATTCCAATTTGCAGACAATATGATCCTATACCTCAAAGACCCAAAAAACTCTACCCAAAAACTCTTAGACACCATAAAAAGCTTCAGCAATGTAGCAGGATACAAAATCAACTTACAAAAATCATTAGCTTTTCTATACACCAACAATGAATAAACTGAGAAAGAATATATGAAAATAATTCCATTTACAATAGCTTGAAAAAAAATCAAATACCTAGGAGTAAACTTAACAAAGTATGTGAATGACCTCTACAAGGAGAACTACAAACCCTTGAAGAAAGAGATTGAGGAAGACTACAGAAGATGGAAAGATCTCCTATGCTCATGGATTGGTAGACTCAACATAGTAAAAATGGCTATACTACCAAAAGCAATCTACATGTTCAATGCAATTCCCATCAAAATCCCAATGACATTCATCACAGAGATTGAAAAATCTACCCTAAAGTTCATTTGGAAACACAAGAGACCGCGAATAGCCAAGGCAGTACTCAGCAAAAAGCAATGCTGGACGTATCACAATACCCAACTTCAAACTATATTACAAAGCAATAGCAATAAAAACAGCATGGTACTGGCACAAAAACAGATATGAAGACCAGCAGAACAGAATAGAGGACCCGGATATGAAGCCACAACCCTATGCCCACTTTATTTTTGACAAAGGCGCCAAAAACATACGATGGAAAATAAAATAGCCTCTTCAACAAATGTTGCTGGGAAGAGTGATTACCTGTCTGCAAAATATTGAAATAAGATCCATGTTTATCGCCCTGTACTAGTATCAGCTAAAATGGATCAAGGACCTTAGTATCAGACCTGAAACTCTGAAGCTAGTACAAAAAAAAAGCAGGGAGTACTCAATAGGTATAGGCAAGTGTTGTGGAAGTATGGTCAGACAAGAAACCAAGCGACACTCGGAGGAGTGGAGAACTCAGATTTTACTTTTATGCCAGCGGGCTCAGACATGTACCTGTGTCTGAGCACTGAACAAAGTATTCACAGGATATTTAAAAGGCAGTGCAGAGCATCAGGTTACAAAAATGTGCTCAGGTTATGGTGTGCTAACCAGTGAGTTAGATTGTTTAGGTTAATTGGGCTGGTAGTGAGCTAGGGACCCAATGTTGTTTAGATAAGAACAGCAGGGAAGGCCTGCTTTGGAAAGTTTACTTACAGGTAGAGACAAAGAAAGGCAGGAATGAGTGCTTATCTCTGCATGGTGCCTTTCATCTCAGTCCTGAACTTTTGCATGACTCTGATGGGCAATTCCTCATGCTTTACAGGTTTGTCTGAGGTTACAGCTTTTAATTGACAGTTTACCATGATTTAAGACCCTGTTTCAAAGCTATCTTCCTCTTCACAAGGACTTCCTCAATAGAACCCCAGCAGCTCAGCAGCTAAGAGAAAGGAGGGACAAATGGGGCTACATGAAATTAAAAAGCTTCTGCACAACAAAAGAAATGGTCTCTAAACTGAAGAGACCACCACAGAGTGGGAGAAAATATTTGTTAGCTATACATCAGATAAGGGACGATAACCAGAATATACAGGGAGGTCAAAAAACTAATCTCCCCCAAAATCAATGAACCAATAATGAAATGGGCAAGTGAACTAAACAGAACTTTTTCAAAAGAAGAAATCCAAATGGCCAAAAATCACATGAGAAAATGCTTACCATCTCTGGACATAAAGAAATGTAAATCAAAACCACACTAAGATTCCACCTCACCCCTGTTAGAATAGCTATCATCAAAAACACCACCTACAACAAATGTTGGCAAGGATGTGGAGAAAAAGGAACCCTGATACACTGCTGGTGGGAATGCAAGCTAGTACAACCACTTTGGAAAACAATATGGAGGCTTCTTAAAAAACTAAACATAGATTTGCCATAGGATCCAGCAGGAATCCTATGGACCCAAAGGAATGTGTCTCAGGTTACTCAGAGTCACCTGCACACCCATGTTTATGCAGCACTATTCACAATAGCCAAGTTATGGAAACAGCCAAGATGCCCCACCACTGACGAATGGATTAAGAAAATGTGGTATTTATACACAATGGAATTTTACTCAGCCATGAAGAAGAATGAAATCTTGTCATTTGCAAGTAAATGCATGGAACTGGAGAACATCATCTTAAGCAAAGTTAGTCAGGCTCAGAAGGCCAAAGAGCACATGTTTTACCACATATGTGGATTATAGACCCAAAACAAATGCAGTAATATTATTGGACATGGGTCACACACTAAGGGGAGAACACATACAGGAGGAATAGGGAAAGGTAGGAAACCCAAAAGTTGAAAGTGTTTGATGTGCCCACTGTACAGGAGCTAGTATAGTAACTTCAAAACAACAGAGGTCACAAAGGGAAGGTGACCCTGAAGTTATAAAGAGGTCCAGTAGAGATGAATCAATCAGGTTGTAATACACATGTGCATGGAAGCAATGCTAGGAATCTCTCTGTACAGCTATCCTTATCTCAACTAGCAAAAACACTGTATCTTTCTTATTATTGCTTATGTTTTCTCTTCAACAAAATTGTAGAAGAGGACAGAACAGGTTCTGCCTGGAAGTGAGGGGGCTGCTGGGCAGGAGGGAGAAATGGCCCAAACAATGTATGCACATTTGAATAAATGAATAAATAAAAAATAAAATCTATGGGACCACATGGGTCAATAAATCTAATTATAAAAGAGTTAAATGTAAATTACACTCATGATAGAATGAAACATTATTGTTTATAAATTTTTTGTTTTGTCTTAAGGCAGAGAATAATTAGGGATCCCTGATTGGGATTAGAACTTTAGATAACCTTTGAAACAGTTGTGTACATTAACTATAAAAGCAGTTTGTGAACCATCTTAAAGACATCTAAACACACACATGCAGATGTTTTATAAGTGTGCATAAAAAAGTAAGAATTAGGTGGCCACAATTGGTAGTAGACAAAGACATACACAGAAAACATTCAATGACACACAAAGCAATTACATTAATTTAGAGTTACTCTTACTAAATAAACCACTTTTTATGAATATCTTTAGTAGATTAGCTAGCTAGATTCCTAAGTAGTTCACAATAGGTCTTTAACATTGCCCAATTCTTAGCAGACCAATGCAGTTAAAACAACACCTATAAGAACCATATTAATTTAGAGAAGTTTAACCACAAGTTAGTTATAGTTTTCCTAGAGGATGGCAACATGGCATCACCCATGAGTTCAATATTCTTAGGGAGTGGCAAGACGCTGAACATGTGATGTCTCCATCATGGTGCCAGCATTCCCTGTGACCACATGGTCTCTCCAAAGGGTCCCTCAAATGGAACACAAAGACATGTTACATGAAATATACAGGCTC
This sequence comes from Castor canadensis, assembly GCF_047511655.1. NCBI lineage: Eukaryota > Metazoa > Chordata > Mammalia > Rodentia > Castoridae > Castor > Castor canadensis. The sequence goes on from NC_133398.1 coordinate 92,301,000, forward strand.
AAAATAGCAATCTGTTATGGGAATAAAAGATATTTCCCCCTGAGAGACAGGTGTCCGTGAGTTAGGCATGCTAAGGAAAAGACCAAATTGAAGCAAGGTAAGGTGGAATTTAAAAGTTTTGCTAGCCTGCTCAGATTTGACATCACTTAGATGTCATAGGTTGTATAATTTTTTCCCTTCAAATATAATGTCCTGTCTTTTAATTTTAAAGGCTTATTTAAATTTAGGATTCGTAGGGGTAAGGCAAATGGCAGTAAACCTTTAAGCTTTGTTAGTGTCCAGTTTACTCCAGGTGTTTGTAATTAGATCCTGGACTTCTCATAAAGGGGCTTTGTTATAACCTAGAAAGCCAAGAATCTAAACCCTGTACAATCCAGCCATTCACAGATCCACAGTTTGGAAATGACCTTGAACAAGTTTAGAATCTGACATATTACTTTGAGCTACAGAGAAAATTTTATTAATTTTAAAACAAAAATAATTTTTAATAAAACCTCTAATTAAACTGTTAATCTAAAATACCTGATAGAACAATTATGTCACCATTTTGTGAATCAGCCAAAATGGCAGCCCCGCCCTTAAACAAATTCCTGCGCTCTAAGACAGCCCCTACCAGAGACTACTGTGCATTCGCTTACTTCCTTAACCTCCTCCCCCTTCTATAAAAGCCACTGCTCGCCCAGACTTGGGGCTGTGCCATCTTTTCCCTGGCCAGGTTGGCAGTTTGGGCCTGCCATTAAACTTTGCTCTATGGACATGAGACTTTTCTCCTGAGCTTTCTTTGTGAGCGGCATTTTTCCTAACATTTGGTGCCATGACTTGGACCAGGTTGAGTTCCTGGCACTGACCTTGCTCTCCCAGCCTCCCCCACCCCATCCCACTCTCTCTCTCCCTCTCAATTCCCATTTCCTTCCTCTGGGATCTGAGCTGCTTTACCAGAATCCCCGATCCTAGAAAACACCACTCTCTCACTAGCTCACAGGGAAGTTCCTCTGCCCCAGTGCACCTCCAACTGCTATCCACCACTGGCCAATCTTCCCTCAAGGTTCTCTCACTCGGTGAGAAAGGGAACAGAGGGGAGGGAGAGGGTACAAACGCGTGGCAGCTGTAGCAAAGAGGCAGAGGCCACCAAGAACCATAACTTAAGGCCTCATGGTCAGTGCCCTGGGACAAGAGAGTGTGACCTCGGTGTGAGCATTTCTGTGACCCCTATAGACTATGGAGGCAAAGTGAAAGTCAACAAAGAGAAATCAAGTGACCAAGGGAAACAGAGGCTTGGTGGGGAAGGGAACAGTTTAGAGAAGGAAGCAGGAGAGCACTATGGACCCATGGTAGCCACAGGAAAGAGCAGTCCTGGCTTGGGGACCGGTGACGACTTTAATACTGTGTCGTGCCACACATTGCCATGTGCCCTAGCTGCCACTGTCCATGTGGCCAGCAGGCTCTGGAAGCCGCCACTGGGTGTCTGGACTCGAACTTTTGGTTGGGGGGACTGAGTGCTGGCCAGCTGAGGTCCATCCCCTACGACTGCTGCCACTGGAAAAGCCAGTGGCTTAGGTTCCAGTAGCCCAGGTGGTAGCGGCTCTATTCACCCTCTAAAACTGCCAGGGGAGAGAAAAAGAGGAAGGAAACAAGAGGGCAAGAGTGTGTGTGTGGGGGGGGGAGTGCTCAAGAAACCCAGCTGGAGGTATTCTTAATTGTCCTGGCCACGGCCACGTGGTGGTTAGAGATCTTTGAGTGTTATCTCCCACAGCACAGGGAAGGAAAGAGGGGCAGGGGGTAGTAAGGGTTAGGGAAGGCGATAAGGGCCCATTCCCTGTGGGCCCCAAGCTGCGTGTTGGGGGCGGCGTAGTGCACATTTGGCAGACAGACACTGCCCCCCTGCAAATGAGAGGCCCGCCTGTTGGGTGGACAACGCTGGGTCCCAACCTGACATTTCCTAGCTACTTTCTCTGAGGACAGGGCTCAGCCCATTCCCTTGGCAGTGCAGAAGGAAAAACAGTGAAAAGAATAACAGTGACCTTCTAAAATGCAGGGTCTGGGAGTTCACCATGAGTTTCCTGGCTGGTCTCACCAAATGTTGATGGCAGAACGACATTTTCAGAAGAACTTGGTTCTTGTGTTTTAAGAGACACATGAAACATTCTTCATGCTTCAGCATGGAAGAATCCAAGCAGAACGTGTGGATATAAATGGAGTTTATTAAAAGTTTGGAAAGGTAAATACAAAGTTGGTGCAGGTGAAGTCCGCCAGCAGTGAGTGCTTTTCTTTTTCAGGTGCCTTTAAAACCTACTCTCCTGGGAGGGCAGGCCCAGGAGGTTCTCACCCAATAATGTGTGAGTGGGGGAGGGGCATGGGCGGTTCCCAGCCCCGTGACGGTGGTCTGGACCACCCCCAGGCAACCTACTTGAGCCCCAAGGTTTTCCTACTTCTAGCCTGCTTCGATAGTTTTTCCTAGAGTAATTTCACCTTTTCAGATCTTACATAAGTTCTTTGATTCACTTTAAATTGGTACCAGTACAGGTGAGAGATTGGGACCTAGTTTCAATCTTCTGCAGGTGGATATACAGTTTTCCCAGCACCATTTGTTGAAGAGTGCATATTTTGAGCTGCTTTCTAGGAAGACGACCTGGGACCTTAACACTGGTTGAAAGATATAAGGATTGGAAATTGAGTGTTATGGGGTTTGGCCTTGGAGAAGGGAATGGGACAATGGAAAGAAGGGGAGGTAGCTCGATATAACAGGGAAATAAAGAATGGTTTGGGGGACAGGGAAAATAAAAAGAGAAAAAGAAAAAAAAGAGATTCCCCCAATTAGATACCAAATTAAAAATTGTTTTAAAAAAGACAAAAACAAAACAAAAATGCAAAAAATCCACTTATATTTTTTGTTGGAGAAAAGTGTGTTTGTCCAAGTTAGTTGTCCTTGCCCTGGTTGTTATGGGAACAGCTTGGGGGTGGGGGGAGTAGCACCTCTAGCTTAGGGTGTGGCAGGGGCCTCAGGTGAGGGCAGCTGGTACTGGTAGCTGATGCATTGTGTGAGATCTGGGTGGCTAGTTCTGTGAGTAGGGCACAGGTAGCTTGAAGGGTGGGGCCGCTGACTTCTGGACATTTTGCTGCTTTTCAGATTGCCCCAAGTCAAAACCCACCCTCTCTATGTTGTCTTTGGTGGCAGTCTCCCGAGCATACACTGTGGTTCTGAGACCTGGAACTCCCCAGGTGGCAACCTTTTAAATCCCTAGAGTTGCTCAGTTAGAGGCTTGCTGCTTGTTGTTTGCAATCAAGCAACTGTTCTAACTTGAGGTCTCAGTCAATGGTAGATGAGTTTTTAATTTTTTAAAATTATTTAATGGATCTGCTGTGGCTGGATTTGGTGATATTGGGTGTTTTTTGTTTTGTTTTGTTTTGTTTTTTGCTGTTTTTCTGGTTCCTGCCAGGAACCCTTGGATTGCTCTGTCAGCCTCCCTTTCTGGCTAAGTTTACTCTGGGTGGCAGATTCCCAAGGGGAAACTATGACTGCAAGTCCCAGGACTTTCTGGGATCTGACTTTTCAAATCTCCTGAATTGCTTGGTCTCTGAGTTTTCCTGCTTGTAAGGAGCATCAGATATCTGAGCTCTCTGCCAGTGAAGGAAGTTTTCCACAGGCAGTTTGGCACAGTCACCAATTTCCTACTCCACCTCCCTCTAACTTCTCAGCTCACTGAGATTCAAAGTCTCTGTGCTGCCAGGTGACTCAAGATTGCTCCTTGTTTTCAAGATTCCCTGAGAGCCTCAGTCTTGATCAGGAAGCCTGCTCTGATGAGGGTATCTTGCCATGGCTCTCTTAGGCATGGGGAATGAAAGGGTTGTTCTGTGTGGTGCTGGCCTCTCATGCAGTGGAAATTATTGTCCTGTGATATCCCTGTACTGGGGTTAGGGTTAGACGGTGGTACAGGTGTTGTCCCAGACCTAGATCTGCCAGTCTGCTGCAACAGCTGCCCGGTCCACCTTGAGGTGGAGGCTTCCGCTTCCCCTCCCCTCCAAGGGGAGCTAGGTCTAGCAAACCTATTGCTTGATTCAGTCCACCATCTTGATGTCATTATTTTTGAGATATTCTGTCACTCTTTTGTGTCTCTCCATGCTCTTCCTCTCTTTGGTACTTCTGTATGTACCCTCTCGTTATCCAAACCCTTATTCACAGGGTCTGATGGAGAAAGCTACTACTATACCATCTTGCCCTTTCCCAATCACACTTTGGATTGATTTTTTTTATTAAGGAAATTTATATACCGTTAAAGTCAGTGGTTTCTAATATATTCCACTGTTGTGTAAACACCACTGCTATCCAATTTCATAACATTTCTATCACCCCAAACAAGAAACGTTGAACCTATCAGTAGGTAGTCCCAATTTCCATCTTTCCCTAACAGCCCACTAAAATACTTCATGTCTCTGGATTTGCCTCTTCTGGACCTGTCATTTAAATGGCATCATATAATATGTGGCATTTTGTGTCTGGTTTCTTTGCTTAGCACAATACTTTTAAGGTTCATCTATGTTGTGGTATGTATCAGTACTTTACTCCTTTTAGGGTTGAATAATATTCCATTGTAAGAATATACATTTTGTTTGATTTATATACAGAGATGACTATAAAAATAAGTGTCTACCATTTTCTGTATTTCTGTGTATTCACTTCACCTGAAGTCTTCATTGACCTGTATTTTTTCCTGTTAAACCAAGAGAAACACCTGGAGAGTGGGGAGACCTAGGCGTTATTGAAAGGACATTAAACAGACTGCCATTCTCCTCTGGGAAGACTGTTTTAGTACGTCCAGCGCTGGGTCTGCTAAGCTTAAGGCTATGTCAGTCTATGTCTTTAGCCAGAAAAGAAATTCACCCCTTTATTTGGTTCCTTCTGCCTGTGATTCCAACTGGGTAAAAGCTATCCTATGTAGCTCCCACCCTGTCACAACCCAAAGCACTTCAGAGGCTGCACATCATCTCTGACCTTATGTGATGGTCCAATGGGTCTTCAATCAGAACCAGGTCAGCCTTTACCTTCCCCCAGTTGCTGCCATCTCGGTGAGGCTCAGACCAAGTGCGTATCTGAGGTCCTGTTCCCCAGACCTTGATCCAGGGTTCTGGACTTATCATACTGCTCATGTCAGCTTAGTGGAAATGCTGGATGGGTAGGTTGGAAAGCATCCATTTTTAATTTCCTCAACTGGTTTACTTCAACATGCAGTAGAGGTTGAGAACCACTGCAATACTGCCTTCCTCTTTAGTTTTCCTTTTCTCCTCACAAGAGGACCAGCTACAGCACAGCTCTAGATCAGTCCAAATCTGTCAAAGAATGTGCTTTGGCTTCTATTATGAGATGTGAGCAGGAGCACAGTCTACTGGAACACATGTCCGTCTATAGATCTAATTCCCTATCCTCAAGGCCGCTGCTACATCCTTTATTTTTCAGAGAACTATAGCCTGGGAATACAAGATGTCTTATCTTTCTACCCTGACACAAACTACCTTAGAGTCAGAGTTTTGTGTTAAAATCCTCAGATGCTCCAGGGTGCCCATCATAGCACCGTGGGGCCTGAGTACAATGGGTTCATCAATTCCTTCCTCTTCTTCAGGTGGTATATGTTCACTGAGCAACTTCAAGTGCCTGGACCCTGAATATGACGACTGAAGCCAGGCAGGAGATGACCCCAATAGCTTGGAAGAGAGAAAAATCCAAGGCTTCATATTTTCTTAGGCAAGAGCCATCCACAAAAAAGAACCCTTGCATTTCACTAGCACATTGGCTATTTGTAGCTCCCAGGTCTAAGACTGAACACCTTATAAAAAGAAAACATGCATCAGCTTCTAACACTCACACTGGCCAGAGGTAATTGGTGGGCCTGCAGCATGGCCAGGTCCTACGACTTTGGTTGAGTTAGAGGAATAAAGTATCTTTCTGGAGGCCACTGAGAGGCCCAATTCCATGCTTCATTCACTTAAGTCCCATCTTTGCAAGTTTTGTAGATGTGTTCTTATTTATTTTGAAATGACCCACTTTATTTAAATATATAGTCAGGCCTCTATATCCATGGGTTCTGCATCTATGGTTTCAACCAGCCTCTGAAAAAAACTAAAAAAAAAAACAGTATTTGTATTTTATGAACATGTACACTTTTTTCCTTGTCAATATCCCTAAATACAATAGAACACCTATTTATATAATATCTGCTCTATATTACATGTTATTTAAGTATATGGGAGGAGGTCTATAGATCGGTTATATGCAAATAATCATTTTATGTCATTCATTTTTCCAGTACTGGGAATCAAACCCAGGACCTTGTGCATACTAGGCAAGTACTCTACCCCTGACCTATACCCCCAGCTCTACATCATTCTGTGTAAAGTACTTGAACATCCTCAGATTGGGTCCTGAAACCAATCCTCCTGCAGGTATAGAGGGATGACTGTACTGTATTTATTTATATTTATTTCACTGCTAGGAATAGGAATAGAACCTATGCCTCACACATGCTAGAAGTATTCTGACTGACCCAGCCCTCTATCTTGAAGGAAACTGGTATGCCACTACTTTAAATCATTGGGGGACTGTGCATCCACCAGGGGTCACTACATCTTTGTTGGAAAGGGAGATAAGCAAGTGCTGACCAGGGGCAAAGACACTTACACAAAATAGATGTCTTTCATGCCACGGATTGGCCAGAGGTGGCAATGTAAGGAAGACCCTTTTGTGTGTATTTAAGCATTTAGTGCCTGAAAGCACTGAAACTGAAAATCACACTTCTTTAGGCTGGTCAATGAGGTCCATTACCAGCTCTACTACTCTGCAAATTCAAAGACATTTGGAATAGGAATTTACTTGAAAAACAGACTTGTTTTAATGTAATTGTCATTCCACCAAAATGATCTTTTACTGCCATAGAAGATTTTGACCAAATGTTACCTTTTAAGTAGCAGTTATGTTTAAACAATACACATAGATATGACGTATGGCTAGCTGCTCAGCAAAGACAGTCACTACTTTAGAGATGACATAATTTTAGCCAAAAGGCAAGAAACTTGCTCTTGCTGCTGGTAAATATATTTGATTAGGCTGTTTGAAGAATTGAACAAACCTGGCAGAACCTTTGCCTTTTGACACCTCAGCTTAAGAGCCACTGCGTAAAGACAAGGATTAGGCCGTGTGCTGGGTGAAGTGACTTACTGGTGGGTGACTAATTGTGAATAGGTTTCTGCTCTGGAGACCGATTTCCATGGGATGTCATTTATTTGGATAAATACAGATATGAGTGAGAATGTCCTTTAAAAAGGTAATTTCTAGAATTGGCTACAGAAGTATCTGTGATTATCTGACTGCATCCCAGATGGATTTAAATTTCAATTTAAGCTTAACTTTCCAAGCCGCTTGCTTCCCTTTTCTCCTGACTTACCAGCACATGATGCCAAGGACATCATGAACTACTTAAAATAAAAGCAAACAAGTCTACCTGAACATGCTGCAGTTTGTTTACTTGAAGGATTTAGAATACAGAATGGACAAGGAGACTGGAATAAACTTCTGATTCAGTTTGGACCACAGATATGAAACAATTCTCATTTCATCTGCAGAGTTTCCATGACTGTAGCAATGATCTCTGGAAGCTTTTTGTCCACACTGATTTGGATGAAGTTTTCTGGAGCTGATGGGGGCTCCAGAGTATCAAACTGTGACTGCAATAGCTCAGGGGGCATAAAATGTCCTTTCCTTTGGAGTAAGCGTCCAGAGATGACCTCAAACGACCCGCTCAGATGGATCACCAAAAGCGGCATCTCAGCCAGCTCTTCCTTTCCTGCTTCCCCATGGCACAGAGGTGCACTATCCTTTCCTCGTAGCAGGATGTCTCTATATATCTTCTTCAGGGCTGAACAAGCTAAAACCACGTGCTGCCCTGAGGATACATCTCTGCTTAAAAAGAAAAAAGGAGAGATGGGGTCTTCGAAATGAAAACATTTAAAGTAATCAGTGCAATTCTAGGTGGAGAACTCCAGTCCTACTTCTCTCCCAATGGAAAGTGTTAAAATGAAAATGGAGATTAAGCATCAGACACTCCCAGCTTTCAGTTAAAACTTTCACTAGTGAAAGCTGCATTCTACAGCTGGCTTCTCTCCATTCCCACTCTGCAGCATGGTGGGCATGGCTGGAGGAGTTGCCATTACAGAACTAGAGAAAGCAAAGAGAAGAGAGCATGGTTCCTGAGTGGGCAAGGTGAGAAGGGTATGCAAAGTTTCCAGGGATGCACCAGGGGAGAAAACCTGAGGCAGCATGATTCAGCACCAGAATGGGGAAAACCCTGTGGCCAGAGACCACACAAGAGTGAGCCACAGTGTCCACATCACTGCAGTGAGTGGCTCTGTAGTGCATAAGGGACTCTTTAAGAGGTGGAGGGTAAATGCTTGCCTGAGTAGAAAGTTCTCTTCAGAACTTAGTGTTCTGAAGAAGCCTTCCTTTGACCTTAATGCCAGGATACACTGGGACTCAGTGGATGGAGTGTTACCACCAGAAACAAATTACACACTGAGCTTTCCCTCTGGCCGAAGGCTAATGGGAGAGCTTGCTTTATTCTGGGTCTGGAGGTCTACACTGTGACCTCGAGGGATCCTCACCTATTTCCACGAACTGGTCAGTGTTATAGTATAGAGACTCAGATAAGTCTGTTGTGTCAGGGACCCATTTGGGCAAGAGTAATCAAACCCTGAAACCTGAGAAACTTGAAGCCCCTAAATAAAAATTCTAAGTCAGGGCTGCCACCATATCTATAGGGTGTAAAAGAGCAGACTGAATTTTAAAGTAGAACTAACTCCATATGGCTTTCATAGTTATGTTTGATACAATATGACTTTATGTTAAAAAGAAAGATTTATAACCCATGCCCTGCCTTTTCTGAGTCCCAACCAGGATGGGGCTGGACCCAAGGTGGGTGGAGGGTCCCTGTTAGTTCAAAGGTATGCCACAGAGCTGAACAATGCAGGCTCCAATCCTGGTGGCCAAACACCTATTGGTTCCAGGCCTTGCTGGTTGTCACAGCCTGAAGTAGAGGGAGAAAAAGTGATGAGTAAGACAGGTCATAAATGAGATGGTACAGGTTATCATGTTTTGGTGTATTGTTTTTCCTTTAATTGTGGTCCTGGGGATTGAACCTAGGACCTCGTGTGTACGAGGCAGGCTCTCTAGCACTGAGCCACATCCCAAGCCCTCAGTTAACATTTTTGGATATTAGTTAAGCTTAATGAATATTAGTCATTGTTTTAAGTGTAGGCCATGCACTTTTATTTTCTCACAATACTCTGTATTGTAGTTCCCACTACATTTATTCCCAATTTACAGATGAAGAAACACATTTATGAAAACCAAGTAGTTGATCAAGATTCCCAGCTATGGGCGTGGTGGCTCACACCTGTCATTCCAAGCTACATGGACAGTTGAGGTTGGGAGGATTGTGGTTCCAGGCCAGCCCAGGCAAAAAAGTTAGCAAGACCCTATGTCAATAGTAGAAAGCTGGGCATGGTGGTTCATACCTGTCATCCCAGCTAGGCAAGAAGCTTAAAATAGGAGGACTGCCTAGGTTGACCTGGGCAAAAAGTGAGACCATATCTCCACAACAGCTAGAGCAAAAGGAGCTGGAGGCATGGCTCAAGCAGTAGAGTGCCTGTCTAGCAAGCTCAAGACCCTGAACTCAAAAGACTGATAGAATCTTTGTCTCCCCAGCCCAAATAAACTCCACGCTGTCTGTACTGGCAGAAACCAGTGTTGGTTACTTGACAGAAGTGCATTCTATTTCTGAGATCCTTTATCACCAGTCAGTGGTGATTGCAAGAGTAAATTTTCTTCCCTTATCCTTTCTGGTGGAATTTTTTTAACTCATTGGCTTATGCCAAGGCCTGATGGATTCTTACCTTAGTAAAATGTCATGCAAGTTGCAGAGCCATGGAATCCTGTCCTAAAATTAAAGCAGACTCAAAGTGACTTTGCCAGGTACTGTTTGTACAGAAATATAGTTATATCATGTTCACAAACATTGGGGTCCAGAGATCTTGGTGGTTCTAATAAGCAGGCAATGCACAGGCTATGTCGGTGGGAAGGGGCAGTTTCTTGGTTTGGGTGTCAGTAGTTCTTTTTCTAATGTTTACATATCTGTTACTGCATTGCATATATTCTGTAGACACCTCTGATCTAAAATGAGGAGGGGATTCGCCATAATCTGTCAGCTTTGACTCTGGTCATATTCAAACCCTCCAAACAAAACTTCCCTCAGATAAATGCACTGAGAACTTTGTAGTTTTCCTAAAGAGAAGGCTGAGAAGTTTACATAGCTTGCAGTAGTGTCTGAGATGTGTTCTCCTTCCTGGGTTAAATTCTGATTACTGGCCATAGTGCATTGAAAAATGAATGGTAATATCTGATTACAGATTGTTTCTTAATGTGTATTGGGGTTTTCTATTCTTCATCCAGATTTAGTAACCTGAGCCCCTCCTCTCCACTTGCCTCCCCTCCTACTCCACACTCTTCTGTGGTTAAGGACTCGGGATGTGGCAAAAGCCAGGTGGTCACAGGGCAGGGGCAGATTCAGCCCACTTCAGTCCAGTGTCCTGGCTCCAGAGCCTCCGACACAGGTCACAGCTCAGTTCACACACTGCCCAAGGCAGGGTCACTTTATCACCTTCATTATTACTTCGAAGGAAGAAACAAAACCCATGCTTTTATTATTACACAGATCTTCTGATTCTTAGACCAAATGCAGTAACAGCAGGTTATGTTCTCATTTAGGGGTAAGAGGAAGCACCATGTGTCCCCGACAGTGTCTCTGTCACCAGGTCACTGCCATCTAAGCCCTCTTCCCCACAGTGGACTGTATGAAACTGTCTGGTTTTGTCTGAGTTCAAATACACTGGCAGGTCATTCACGTTCTCTTCATTCTCAATGTCAAGTGCTTTTCCTTCCTGTTGATTAGTCTTGCAAACACTTGTCTTTTTTTTTTTGTGCTACTGGGGCTTAAACTCAGGGCTTACACCCTGAGCCACTCCACCAACCCTTTTTTGTGATGACTTTTTCGAGATAGGGCCTCACAGAACTATTTGCCCAGTCTGGCTTTGAAGCACAATTCTGATCTCTGCTTCCTGAACAGCTAGGATTACAGGCATGAGCCACCGGTGGCTGGCTTTATTTTTATCATCTTTTCAAATAGCCCTGTTCATCACCTACAGTTTGTTCACTAGCACTCCTACACTTTTTTCATTTATTTTCTTCTACTTGAACACATAGCTTGTTACTTTTCATTATTTTCTAAAACTGTATTGAGAGGACCTAAGTTCCCTAAGTAATGTCTGAATTGCACCCTATAAGTTTTGATTGATAGTACTTTTGTTGTACATTTCTTAACATTTTATAATTTCCATTATGTTTAACTTGAAAATTATATGATTACTTATTTTTTATTTTTCAATTTTATTTATTTTGAGTCCCCAGTGTTTTCAGTGATTTTTGGAAATTTTTATTATTAACTTGTAATTCAATTCTATTATGGTAAAAAAATGTGATTGGAATTTGTGCCAATATCCTTTACGGGTGCAGCATATAGTCATTTTATAATTGTCCCATATTTATTTGAAAAGAATATTTATTACTAGTCATTGATTAGTCAAGCCTGATGCATTTGTTCAACTCTTCTATATCCTTATTCATTTTGGTTTTTTATGTGTTTTCAAGAGAGGGATTTTTAAAAATTAATGAATGAATTTGACTAGGGCCTTGTGCTTGCTAAGCAGTCACTCAACCACTTGAGCCACACTGCCAGCCCTTTTTTGCTTTAGTTATTTTTCAGATAAGATTGCACATTCTTGCCTGGAAGTAGCCCCAGCCCAGGATCCTTCTATCTTATGCCTCCAGTGTAGCTGGTATTAGAGAGGCATTCCACCATGCCCAACTTACTGATTCTTGCTAACTTTCTGCCCGGGCTGGCCACCTGATCTCCAACTCCTGAATAGTTAATATTATAGGTATGAACCACTGTGCTTGGTCTCCAAGCAAGGTGTAAGTTCTAAATAACTTATTTATAGTATATTGCTATAATTGTTCTGTTTTATTTTTAGGTTTTGTTGCTGATCTCTTCTTGTGCCTAATTTATAAAACTTTAATGTAGAAAATATGCATAGGAAAACAGGATAATAGGCTTTGGTACTATCTTCAGTTTCAGGCATCCCCTGGGGGTTCTTGTAGCATATTCCCCATGCCTAGGGGAAACTACTATAACATGTGTTTCTTCCAGTAACCAATCATTTCTCCCCTCTCCCCCTACATAAATTCTTCTTCTGAATTCTACCCACCCCACTCAGACTACCCACTCAACAAGCATCACTTGTGAACAAATGGCACAGCAAAGGCAAGATGAGCCAGGGAAAGCACAACTGCAGGGTGAGCTGGGGCCACTGAAAGTGAAAACAAGTGTTGGTCTTTGGCCAGTTCCACTCATGGCTGCCCTTTGAACACATTTGGTTCAGACGCCTGTGTGCCCTGGCTGCTCTGTGGACCTGGCCCTCAGCCTTGCCCTCCCAGTCTCTCTTGAGTTCCAGCCAGTTACATCAGCAAATCCAGTTTGTGACTTTGGTTTGAAGGGGACACTCTGGGAAGTGACCTGTTGGGCCTACATGTAGGACAGTAAGATCCATTCGTTCATTCATTTGCTCACAAACATGCCACACATATTTTGTGTATCCAGGGGCTACAATGGTTAACAACACCTGCCCTTTCGAGGGTAAAGTCTAGCTGAAGAGACAAATATTAACTAAATTCTCACACCATCAATAGCTGAGTGCCAACTGTCCCTAACTGGAACAAGGACAACAGTGCTGGTGCTATGAGAGCTCATCATGGAAGTTTTAGGGAGGTAGCAGGGAGGGCTTCCCTTCTAAAGCGGCACAGGGGCCTGAATTGCTGGGGTCTGCAGGTGGGAGGCTCTTGAGCTGACTCCAGGCATCTTAACCTCCCTATGTAGTTCAGACTGACCTTGAATTGGCTATCCAGCCCAGGCTGATCTCAATCTCAGACCTTCCTTAATCTGCTTCCCAAGTTCTGCAACTACTGGGAATATTTCCACGTGGTCTGGAGGAGGGACCTCAGTGAAGCAGCATAGTTGAGGTGTGTAAGGAAAGCTCAGACGATGGGTTGTAGACTACACTTGCTGGTGCAGAGAATCTCCACTTCACGTTAAATGGAGAAACGAGGAGGGCCCCCGGGGCCGCCAGTGGCTGGCGCCCATATGGCTTGGGAAGACGCGGACCAGGTGAGCTTCGCGGTACCACGGTACTCCCACAGATAAGCCTGGGCCAGAGCAGCATAGCCCCCTGGACAGACTGACCTCCACCCGGGAAAAAAAAAAAAAGAGAAACTGAGTAATAAGCAATAAGAACAGTTAAGACACACTGGAAAAAGGGTGGGGCGCCCTGAGCGCTGAAGATTGGGGGAAGGGAATCCTTCCTGGGACTGTAAATAAACAAGCCGGGCAGGCCGGAGAGGCTCTGGCAGGAGCGGGGCGTGCCCAGCAACCAGGAGCGGGGAAGCTTGTGAGAGTGGGGAAGGGAGAAAAATTCCACAGGAGAGGAGGGAAGACCCACTTCCCACCTGAACTGTAAATAAACACACAGGCCTGACAACGCGGGGGCAGTGTCACCTTTCCCAGTGCTTGGGAAGGGGAAAGCCTGTAGCAGAGGCTCCCGCGCAGGAGAACTCTGAGCAAACAAAGCCTGTGGGACCAGGTGAGTGCTAGCTCACCCCAGAGATCTGCAAAAATAACGCCGCCAGCTACAGGCTGAGAGCAGCAGGCAGGCAAGCCACAGTTGCAGATACCACTCTCAGTACTGCCTCCAGACGCTTTTTTTTCTTTTTCTCCCTACCTTTGATGAGAGAACAACCGAATTACACCTGCAAGCTGAAAAACTTACTGAAACTGTATTGCATTTGAACTGGGGACACTTGGTGGGGCTTTTTTTTTTTTTCGTGTGTGTGTGTGTGTGTGTGTGTGTGTGTGTGTTTGTGTGCAGTTTTGTTCTACTTTATGCATCCCCTTTGATGAGACAACTACAGAACAACATCTGAGGCACCAACTCCAGGACTGGAGATTGAGACGGACATCCAAATTATTAAAACTGAAACTGCATTGCATATAAACTTGGAAGTTTTTTGTTTTTTTGTTTTTTTTTAATTTTCTATTTTCCATTTTATTTTAATTCATTTTTATATATAGATATTACTTTCATTTACTTATTTTTTATTTTTTTTTATCTTTGATTTTCAATCCTCTCTCTGTCTCTCTATTGTCTGTTCAGCTTACTGTCGATTAGTACACTAACACTCCCTGTTTATACCTTTGAAACTCTTGTCTGATACCTTGTTCTGCTTTCTCCCTCTTGTCTGTATATTTGTTTTCCCCTTTTCTTTAACTTCTTGCTTTCCATCTCAGCTCACTCTTCCATTCTCAATATTACCATTGTTATTATTACAAGCTAGAAAATACTTAATTACACACAGTACAGGGACAGTAACAACACCAAGGACAATGATGGGAAGACAGAAAAAACAGGGAAACCAGTTTCCCCACAGCAAAAAATTAGTACAGGAACCAGAGGGGAATGAAGAGAACAGAAACTCAGATCCAGACTCCAACAAAATGAAGATAAACTATGCCAAAGGACCCAATGAAGCACACAAGAATAATTTAAAAGAAGACATACTACAAGTACTCAATGAGAATTTTATAGAGATGATACTGGATAGGGTCAACCAAAATGTACAGGAGACACTCAAGAAATTCCAAGACAATAAAAATAGAGAATTTGAAAAAGCAAAAGAAGAAATAAAGGAAACCATAGAAGCACTGTATAAACACCAAAGTGAAAGAGAGAACACAATGAATAAATGGATAAATGAACTCAGGACAAAAATAGACAACAATAAAGAAGAAAACTGCAAGGATATGGAAAACCTCAGAAAAAAGAACGAAACAGAACTGCAAAACAAAACGGAAGGCCAATCCAGCAGAATAGAACAAACAGAAGACAGAATCTCAGAACTTGAAGATGAAATGGTAATTAAAGAAAAAACCGAAGAACTATTAATTAAACAACTCAAGACCTGTGAAAAGAAAATGCAAGAACTCACTGACTCCATCAAAAGACCAAACTTGAGAATCATGGGCATTGAAGAAGGAGAAGAGGTGCAAGCGAAGGGAATGTGTAATATATTCAACAAAATAATAACAAAAAATTTCCCAAATCTAGAGAAAGATATTCCCATACAAATGCAAGAGACCTCGAGGACACCAAACAGACCAGATCAAAATAGAACTACCCCACAACATATCATCATTAAAACAACAAGTTCAGAAACTAAGGACAGAATATTGAAGGCTGTAAGAGAGAAAAAAACAAGTAACATACAAAGGTAAACCCATCAAAATCACAGCAGACTTCTCAACAGAAACATTAAAAGCAAGAAGAGCGTGGGGTGAGAACTTCTGGACACTGAATGAAAATAACTTCAACCCCAGGATACTCTACCCAGCAAAGCTATCATTCAAAATAGATGGAGCAATAAAAGTCTTCCATGATAAGCAGAAACTAAAACAATATGTGACCACAAAGCCACCATTACAAAAGATTCTGCAAGGGATCCTGCACACAGAAAGTGACACCCAACTTAACCATGAAAAGGCAGGCAGTACCAAACCACAGGATAAGAAAAAGCAAGACAGTAGAGAGTAACATCAGGTTAGGTACACACAATCAAACCTTCAAACAACTAAGATAACTAAATGGCAGGAATCACCACATACCTATCAGTACTAATGCTTAATGTTAATGGACTTAATTCACCCATCAAAAGACACCATTTGACAAAATGGATTAAAAAAGAAGATCCAACAATTTGTTGCTTACAGGAGACTCATCTCACCGACAGAAATAAGCATATGCTTAGGATGAAAGGCTGGAAGAAGATTTACCAAGCCAATGGCCCCCGAAAACAAGCAGGAGTAGCAATACTTATCTCTGACAAAGTAGATTTCAAACCTACATTGATTAAACAAGATAAAGAAGGACATTCCATACTAATAAAAGGGGAAATAGACCAAAAGGAAATAATAATCATCAATCTGTACACACCCAATGTCAACGCACCCAATTTCATCAAACATACCCTGAAAGACCTAAAAGCATATATAAACGCCAACACAGTGGTTGTGGGAGACTTTAACACTCCATTATCATCAATAGATAGGTCATCCAAACAAAAACTCAATAAAGAAATCCAAGATCTAAAATATGCAATAGAGCAAGTGGACCTAGTAGATGTCTACAGAACATTTCATCCAACCTCTACACAATATACATTCTTCTCAGCAGCCCATGGAACCTTCTCCAAAATAGATCATATCCTAGGGCACAAAGCAAGCCTCAGCAAATATAAGAAAACAGAAATAATACCGTGCATACTATCTGACCACAATGCAGTAAAAGTAGAACTCAACAACAAAAGTAAAGACAAAAAACATGCAAACAGCTGGAAACTAAATAACTCATTACTTAATGAAGAGTGGATCATCGATGCAATAAAAGAGGAAATTAAAAAGTTCCTGGAACTCAATGAAAATGAAAACACAACCTACCGGAACCTATGGGACACAGCTAAGGCAGTCTTGAGAGGAAAGTTTATAGCCATGAGTGCATATATTAAAAAGATTGAAAGATCCCAAATCAATGACCTAATGATACATCTCAAACTCCTAGAAAAACAAGAACAAGCAAATCCCAAAACAAATAGAAGGAGAGAAATAATAAAAATAAGAGCTGAAATCAATGAAATAGAAACCAAAAAAAACATACAAAGAATTAATGAAACAAAAAGTTGGTTCTTTGAAAAAATAAACAAGATCGATAGACCCCTGGCAAACCTGACTAAAATGAGGAGAGAAAAAACCCAAATTAGTAGAATTAGGAATGCAAAAGGGGAGATAACAACAAACACCATGAAAGTCCAGGAAATCATTAGAGACTACTTTGAGAACCTAAATTCAAATAAATTTGAAAATCTAAAAGAAATGGACAGATTTCTAGATACATATGATCATCCAAAACTGAACCAAGAGGAAATTAATCACCTGAATAGATCTATAACACAAAATGAAATTGAAGCAGCAATCAAGAGTCTCCCGAAAAAGAAAAGTCCAGGACCAGATGGATTCTCTGCTGAATTCTATCAGACCTTTAAAGAAGAACTGATACCAACCCTCCTTAAACTGTTCCATGAAATAGAAAGGGAAGGAAAATTGCCAAACACATTTTATGAAGCCAGTATTACACTTATTCCAAAACCAGGCAAAGACACCTCCAAAAAGGAGAACTATAGGCCAATCTCCTTAATGAACATTGATGCAAAAATCCTCAACAAAATAATGGCAAACCGAATTCAGCAACACATCAAAAAGATTATTCACCACGACCAGGTAGGCTTCATCCCAGGGATGCAGGGGTGGTTCAACATACGAAAATCAATAAACGTAATAAACCACATTAACAGAAGCAAAGACAAAAACCACTTGATCATCTCAATAGATGCAGAAAAAGCCTTTGATAAGATCCAACATCATTTCATGATAAAAGCTCTAAGAAAACTAGGAATAGAAGGAAAGTTCCTCAACATTATAAAAGCTATATATGACAAACCTACAGCCAGCATTATACTTAACGGAGAAAAATTAAAACCATTCCCTCTAAAATCAGGAACCAGACAAGGATGCCCACTATCTCCACTCCTATTCAACATAGTACTGGAATTCCTAGCCAGAGCAATTAGGCAAGAAGAGGGAATAAAAGGAATACAAATAGATAAAGAAACTGTCAAAATATCCCTATTTGCAGACGACATGACCCTATACCTTAAAGACCCAAAAAACTCTACTCAGAAGCTTCTAGACATCATCAATAGCTACAGCAAGGTAGCAGGATATAAAATCAACATAGAAAAATCATTAGCATTTCTATACACTAACAATGAGCAAACGGAAAAAGAATGTATGAAAACAATTCCATTTACAATAGCCTCAAAAAAAATCAAATACCTAGGTGTAAACCTAACAAAAGATGTGAAAGACCTCTACAAGGAAAACTATACACTTCTGAAGAAAGAGATTGAGGAAGACTATAGAAAGTGGAGAGATCTCCCATGCTCATGGATTGGTAGAATCAACATAGTAAAAATGTCGATACTCCCCAAAGTAATCTACATGTTTAATGCAATTCCCATCAAAATTCCAATGACATTCATTAAAGAGATTGAAAAATCTACTGTGAAATTTATATGGAAACACAAGAGGCCACGAATAGCCAAGGCAATACTCAGTCAAAAGAACAATGCAGGAGGTATCACAATACCTGACTTCAAACTATATTACAAAGCAATAACAATAAAAACAGCATGGTACTGGCACAAAAACAGACATGAAGACCAGTGGAACAGAATAGAGGATCCAGATATGAAGCCACACAACTATGAGCAACTTATCTTTGACAAAGGAGCTAAAAATATACGATGGAGAAATAGCAGCCTCTTCAACAAAAACTGCTGGGAAAACTGGTTAGCAGTCTGCAAAAAACTGAAACTAGATCCATGTATATCACCCTATACCAAGATTAACTCAAAATGGATCAAGGATCTTAATATCAGACCCCAAACTCTTAAGTTGATACAAGAAAGAGTAGGAAATACTCTGGAGTTAGTAGGTATAGGTAAGAACTTTCTCAATGAAACCCCAGCAGCACAGCAACTAAGAGATAGCATAGATAAATGGGACCTCATAAGACTAAAAAGCTTCTGTTCATCAAAAGAAATGGTCTCTAAACTGAAGAGAACACCCACAGAGTGGGAGAAAATATTTGCCAACTATACATCAGACAAAGGACTGATAACCAGAATATACAGGGAACTTAAAAAACTAAATTCTCCCAAAACTAATGAACCAATAAAGAAATGGGCATGTGAACTAAACAGAACTTTCTCAAAAGAAGAAATTCAAATGGCCAGAAAACACATGAAAAAATGCTCACCATCTCTAGCAAAAAAGGAAATGCAAATTAAAACCACACTAAGATTCCTCCTCACCCCTGTTAGAATAGCCATCATCAGCAACACCACCAACAACAGGTGTTGGTGAGGATGCAGGGAAAAAGGAACCCTCTTACACTGTTGGTGGGAATGTAGACTAGTACAACCACTCTGGAAAAAAATCTGGAGGCTACTTAAAAAGCTAGACATCGATCTACCATTTGATCCAGTAATACCACTCTTGGGGATATACCCAAAAGACTGTTACTCCAGAGGCACCTGCACATCCATGTTTATTGCGGCACTATTCACAATAGCCAAGTTATGGAAACAGCCAAGATGCCCCAGCACTGACGAATGGATTAAGAAAATGTGGTATCTATACACAATGGAATTTTATGCAGCCATGAAGAAGAACGAAATGTTATCATTTGCTGGTAAATGGATGGAATTGGAGAACATCATTCTGAGTGAGGTTAGCCTGGCTCAAAAAACCAAAAATCGTATGTTCTCCCTCATATGTGGACATTAGATCAAGGGCAAACACAACAAGGGGATTGGAGTATGAGCACATGATAAAAGTGAGAGCACACAAGGGAGGGGTGAGGATAGGTAAGACACCTAAAAAACTAGCTAGCATTTGTTGCCCTTAACGCAGAGAAACTAAAGCAGATACCTTAAAGCAACTGAGGCCAATAGGAAAAGGGGAACAGGTACTAGAGAAAAGGTTAGATCAAAAAGAATTAACCTAGAAGGTAACACCCATGCACAGGAAATCAATGTGAGTCAATGCCCTGTATAGCTATCCTTATCTCAACCAGCAAAACCCCTTGTTCCTTCCTATTATTGCTTATACTCTCTCTACAACAAAATTAGAGATAAGGGCAAAATAGTTTCTGCTGGGTATTGAGGGGGGGAGTGGGAGGGGGCGGAGTGGGTGGTAAGGGAGGGGGTGGGGGCAGGTGGGAGAAATGAACCAAGCCTTGTATGCACATATGAATAATAAAAGAAAAATGAAAAAAAAAAATAAAAATAAAGTGGCACAGGGCTGTGATCTGAAGGATGAGCAGAGTTCACTGCTGAGGGACAGTGGATCCAAAAGGCCTGTAGGAGAAGCATGGCCGCAGGAGGACTGAGAGGGGTCGGGGAAGTCAGAGGTAGGTGGACGTGTACAACACCTAGAAGAGGCTGGAGACTGTGTGGAGGCCAGAGGATGTGTTTAGGAATGTTTGGCTTTGACCTTGAGATCAGTCTCTAAAGGGGCTTAGGCAGGGGTGACATGCCACAATTTAATGTGCAAGATCACTGTGGCTTTGGGTAGAGAATGGTGACAGTGGAAGACTGACAGGACCTGGGAGAAGGTGAACTTCCCTGTGTGTGAGGCATAAGGGAGCCTCTACCCTTCAGGGATTACACTCTGCAGATTGAAATCCTGCTGCTGAGTGCTGGGGTGAGGCTTAACTGACAGACAGACCCTGAGTTCAAGGTGTGGCAGGTTCTGTCACCCTGGGGCAGAGGGTGACACTGCTCCTGGGACTGAGTTCACAGAGAAGTTTAGGACCCAAGCTAAGGGAGGCGAGGGGACCCACCGTGTGGCTGACTCTCTGGAGCACCTGTACTGGGCGCATCCCATGACTCAGGGTCTCAGAGATCTCAACCTGCATCACCCAAGTGCCACACATGTATTAGACACAGACAACCACCCTTACCTGGTCATTCAGCGGTATCCCTCTTCCCATCTTCCTGCGATTTTCCTCCGGGTGATAGTCATCTGCATCATAAAATTTCCATCCTAGCTTTAAGAACAAAGGGAAGAATATGTGTGGCAGGCAGTATGGTCCAAGTGACAGCAACCAGGGAGCTACTACTGGGCAAGTGTGAAAACAATACCACCACCCTCTTCCCTGAACAACCCAGTCACTCCCCCCACCCCTCACCCAGACATGGGAGGGAAGAGCCTTGCAACGAAATTTCACAATCCCATCACTGGGCTGAGGCAGCCCTTTTTCTTTTTATTACGGCTTGTTCCCATGGTTTGAAAGCTGTGCAGAGGTTTCTGTACAAACCACTACATGCCAGAAGGGAGGGAGAGAAGAAGCAATGAGACAAGAACACAATGGGATACATGATTAGGAGGCACTAGAACAGGTTACCTCAGAGGCCAGCTGGGCACCCACTGTTGATCTGTGGAGAAGGAAGAGATGTTCCAATTACTGTCCTTGCCCAACGTGTGAGGCATTTCCTTCCTTGCAAGATGCCTGGGAAACATGACTGCCCCAGTCGATATTAAAATGCTAGTTCCTATGGGATCCTAAAGCAGTTATGTCCCTGACCCTGGAGTCCAAGATTGGCCTTTGCTGTTCTCTAGGAATGTCAGTGGAGACATAATTAGCCAGTAACCACTATTTCTTTTCCAAAAGGTAAAATATCAGATTTCATTAAAATGCTGAGGTTTGCCAGGTACCGGTGGTTCAGTCCTGCAGTTCTAGCTATCTGAGAGTTTGAGATCAAGAGGATGGCAGTTTGAGGCCAGTTAGGGCAAACAGTTCATGAGACCCTGTCTCCAAAATAACCAGAGAAAAATGGACTAGAGGTGTGGCTCAAGTAATAGGGCACCTGCTTTGCGAGCACAAAGGTGATTTCAAACCTCAGTCCCACCAAAGAAAAATCTGTTTTTCTTCAATGATCAAAGTTTTCTCATCCCTATTGTATAGATGTTTATCTTTTGAGAGAAAATACTGAATTAATGAAATGATAGAATTCTGTTGAGGATGTTGGAGGGAGAAGTCTGATGAAAGATTTAATCCCTAGCCACATAAAAGCATCAGAAGCTGCAATTGGAGTTTAAAGAGACACACCCTTACAGGACAAGGGTCAATGAAAATGTTCGCTGTGTACAAAATGGGAGCTCAGAGCACTGCCACCATTCTGCAGGTAAATAACTGGGTTCCTGGGCAAACTGCTCTCCTCAGTTACATATTATTCAGCCATTCCTTTTTTTGGCAACACTGGAATTTGAACTCAGGAACTTATACTTGTTAAGCAGGCGCTCCACCACTTGAGCCACTGTGATAGCCCTTTCTTGTGATTTTTTTTGAGATAGGGTCTTGGGAGCTATTTGCCCAGGGATGGCTTTAAACTGTGATCCTCCTAATATCAGCCTTCTGGGTAGCTAGGATTATAGGCATGAGCCACTGGCACCCAGCTAGTCAGCCATTCTTTATTGAGCACCTACTAGTTGCCAGGATAGCCACCTTAAGGCCAAGAGTTCAGCACCACTGAGTGGGGATGGAGTCGGGGACAATGATGCATGAAATCCTTTCTTGCTGTTAACTTCTAACAGCAGTCATTGAAGCTCCACTTTCAGAATTACACTATATCTTCATTTATTGTGTCCTCTGTTTTGCATGCTATCCCTAGCATTATTTGCTTGATATTTTATTTAATTAACATTACTTTTAACATGAACTTTAAAGTAATTTCAAAAATCAAATAGCCAGTGGGGGAGAGGGAAGGGATGCAAAATAAATTAGGAAGGTTTAAGCTTGCGCTCCCAAAAGCTGAGAGAGGCTTTACTAAGACAGTTAAAATATACAGAAAAGGAACACTGCTGCTATTCAAAATACTCATCAATTTTCCAAGCAAAATATTTTTTGAACACCTACCATGTGCTAGGTACTGTTCTGGACACATATATCAGTCAACAAAAGGGAAATCATTCTTATTCAGGCGGGGGATGGGAAGACAAAGAACATAATAAATATGTAAACCTGTTGGACATTGTTTCATTGTAAAAGAGTTACAAACAGTCTTTCTGTTCTAAGACTATGTTCTCTTCAGCCATTAGGTTGTGACAATTATTCTTGAAAACAAAGTAAATTTAATTAAAAAACCCCCAGGACCCTAACAGGGACTCACAAGTCAACAAAGAACTCTGTTGATGGATAAATACATTGATTTTCAGTCATTTCATCACTCAGCATATTTGACTTATCTCTGACCTTGAACAACTGGAGAGTCCCAGGGCTCAGTCTCTGGCTGACTTCTTCTATATTTACACTCAGTCTCTTGGTGGTATCAACATCTTATGTTTTTAAATATATTCACACACCAGTGATGCCCTCATTTACATATAAAGCCTTTTCTTCTCAACTTCACTTGGATACCCAAACATCCCTTGACACATCCACTTGGGTGACTGACAGGCCCATCTAACTCACCACATCCCACACTGAGCTCCTAAGATTTATTTTTCAAACCTGTTCCACCTTATATTCCCAGATCAGTCTGCAGCAACTACCTTGACTTCTCTCTTGCCCTCATGTTCCACATCCAGTGCACAAACACATCTTTTTGATACTATCTTCAAAATATCTCCAAATATATGACCACTTCTCTTTACCTGCGTTGTTTCGCTGACCTCAATTCCCATCATTTCTCTACTCATTAAGCCACAACGGCTCCCTTGTTGGTCCTTGAAGCCAAACCTCAGAGTCTTTGAACTTGCTGTTCCCCTTGCCTTCGATATGGCCATGGCTTATTCCCCAACTTTCTAGTCATTCTTCCTCCCAGGCGCCTTCTCTGACCGTCCTGTTTAGGACTCCATTCCACTTTTCCCGAGACCATCTGTCACCGTCTGACACAATGTGTATTTATCGGTTCATTTATTCTGTCTGTCACACTACAAGGTAAACTCTTTGCGGACATAGATTTTATCCGCCGCCCCTCCCCACTCCCATCCCGCCGTCCTGGTCCTCATGAAAGGACCCCTCCATATTAACACTGCCTCCTTCCAGTTTAAGAAAGGGGAAAACAACGCACCACATGGTTACTTCACTTTCCAAACTCTAATCAAAAAAGTCCAGCAACTCCCAGGAGGGAGCAGCACTCCCGCCTGCCCAGGCAAGTCTGTAGAGCCTGGGACCTGGATCACCTGCTACCTTGTGACAAGATGCCCAACCCGACTTTCGTGACCGGCAGCCTCAGGCTAACCCTCGGAGCGGGGTTCCTCTCGCGGCTCCCGTTACCGCAGCCCTTTACCAGGGGCTTCCGATTCCCGCTGGGGGTGCAGCGCGGGGAGCAGGCTCCGGGTGCGGGCAGAGCAGTTGCGGCGCCCGGGTTCCTCCTGTGTAAGAGAAGGGACGTGGCTGCCTCCCCGGGAGCCACGGCCTCCCCGGCTCCAGGACCTACTTTCCCGAGCCGCTGACGCCCATCACCAGTAGCACGCCGGGCGCGGCCATAGTCCCAGCCTGCTCTTCGCGGTCTCCTTCCGACCCAGGGCTCCGGGCGCGCGCTCTCCGCGCCCCCGCCACCCTGCGCGCCCTCGCGCAGCCGGAAGTGCAGCGGGAGTCGCTGCTGGAGTCCCTTCCTGCGGGTTGTGCTGTTCTCTGTACCTCCTCCATGCAGGCACCTTCTGGGCTCGCTTGGAAAAAGAATGAATAAAATAAGAGCGATGCACAGATAACACGCGCAGCAATTTCAGGTGCTCAGGGTTCTTGAGCCCCTTCTGAGAATGAAAGCACAGGCAGACTCCAGCAGCAGGGTCGGAAAGATTTTATTTGTAGAGAAGAGAAAGACTGCATGATGGGGAAAGTAGGGGGACCCAGAAACCAGTGGTCCCCGTGGGTCAGGGTTGGAATTTGGGTTTTATAGCCTTTTTGTGCATTGCCTGAAGGCGGAGATGCCTTTCAGATGCAGTGGGGCGTTTCCTAGGAAGGAGAAGTGTCTTCTTGACCTCCTATGCTCCGTCCTTCAAGAGCACACTGCTTACAACAGGAGGCTGCACATCCCAAAATGCACCCTCCTCCGGGGAAGGGAGGCAGCTGTATCAGGAAATTGGGTCGTGCAGTGTGCCTTTTGTCACAATAATTGTGGCAGACACCTTTTAGTGTAGAATGTAGAGTTGATTACAGTAGTACATACAATGCTCGTATGGCTCTGCTTTTGTTACATGCTGGTGTGGAAGTGTTGCAGGCAGTTGTCCAGGGTCCTTGCCTTCAGAGGCCAGAGAACTGGCTCGTGAGGCAGCTGAATGATGAGCCAAAGCTGGTATATAAAGTAGGATTTATTAGAGAGAAAGGAAAGGCTACAGCTAGAGAAGTGCAGTGGAGCCTGGAAACCAGTAACTCGCTGCTCAAGTGAAGGCTGGGGTTTTTATGGACGTTTTAACTCTGGGTTAGGTGTGTTTTTCTCATTGGCCGTGGATTCCTGGGCCTTCTCAGGTGAACTGGTTTGGTTTGCACCTTTATTGGGGGAGGGGAAACAATCTTGAGAGCATTTTGCTCATCAGCCCTGTAACAGATCTATCAGACCCTTTATCTTTCTTTAAGATGCAGAAATGCAGTTTACAACTCCCTCTCAGGATGCAGGAATGCAGGCCTCTTGGGGGGGATGGGCTACTTAATCTACCTTAGGTCTCCAGACCCAACAATTCCCCCACTGAGACAAGTACCCAACTGCTATTGGGGAGAAGAGCAATGACTCATCTAGCTGATTCCTGCTGACAGTGGGGTGACAGGAGGATAGGGGTGGTGGTACTTGTCTCAGGGGTTGACCCTTGTAGTCTCCAAGGGCCCCATAGAACGGAATGGAGGGCTCAGGTGTAGGCAGAGGTGAGTATTCCTTGACTAAGAGCTGGAGTTTCATCCACTGGACCTGTTGAGATATGAATCTGGAGAGAGCATTCATTATACAAGGCCCAAATAGGAGTATTAAAAGGAGCATAAAAAGGGGCCAGCCACAGGTAGTGCCCAAGGAGTGCAGCTCCATATGTTGTCCCAGAAGGACCATGAATTGGCTAGCTCTTGTCAGGGAAATTACTTAAAAAGAAGGAGCACTCCTTTATAATACTTATTTGTCTTGAAATGATGTCTTGATTATGCATCATTTTACAATATTTGATTTCTCACTTCTAACATGTTCCATCACTGCCTTTGTTTACCTAGTTCATATGACACTATGTCCTAGAATGCAATTAAGGAGACAAAAATCATCTAATGACTATTTCAGTTATCCCTGCCCAGACTTTTATACTTAGCCTGAGTGGGTGAGATTTCAATTTGCTAGAATGTTAGGTCCCAATCCATGAGGCCAGTGCCTGGGGTGTGAAAGTGTTGGGTCTGGAGACCTAAGGTAGATGAGTGAGTATCCCATCCTCCCATAGAGATCACTGCATTCCTGCTTCCTCAGAAGGAGTTGTAAATCTGCATTCCTGCATCCTGAAGAGGAGATACAGCTTCTGATAGATCTGCCACAGGGCTGATAAACAAAATGCTCTCAAAATTGTTCCCCTGAAGGACTGAAGGACGGACTGCAGGAGGTCCCAAAAGGTGATAAGTGGTCAAGGAGACACTTCTCCTCCCTAGGAAATGCCTGTTTGCATCTGAAAGGCATCTCTGCCATCAGGCAATGCAAAAAGGCTATAAAACCCCACTCCCACCCTGACCCACAGGATCACTGATTTCTGGGTCCCCCTGCATTCCCTAATATGCAGTCTTTCTCTTCTCTTTTCTCCAGCTAAATTCTGTACAAATAAAATCTTTCTGACCTCTGCTCTTAGAGTCTGTCTGTGCTTTCATTCTCAGAGCAGGCTCAAGAACCCTGAGCACCTGAAATTCCTGCATGTGTCATCCATGCATCATATTTGGTGATGCACGGAGGGACCCAATCTCTTCTGAACCAATGTCAGTATAGGTTGTGCCAAACTGGGAAAGACTGCCTAGGAATGTGACCGTGAGCGTCTGGCACTCTGGTGGAGTCTATTTTCCAAGAGAGACCCACCCACCATGGCCTAGCTATGGTGGAACTCTCAGGTCGACCTTTTCTCCCTCTCTCTCTGCCTTGTTAAGGAGGGTTTCTTCCTTGGAAAACTGAGGAAAAGCTCCAAGCCCACTACAGCTGTACAGCAGGCAATCTGAGGAAACTCAGAGGCCAGGCAGGGATTTATACTGCACTGCCAATGCTATGTGGGCAGAACTCGACTTCAGTGCACCGAGGCTTTTTCTTTTTTCCCCTCCTTAAATGCTAACTCTCTCTTTCAAAATCTGGCCAGCTTAAGGGGAGGTCTGAAAACAGCCGGTGGAAAAGAAACTTTGTCTTCAAGCCACAAAAGGTATTCTGGCTGGGGCACTCCCTGGTGTCACCCAAAGGCTGAAGATGCAACTTTCTGACCCACCCTGAGGCTCCAAAGGTGGCTAAGTCTTGGACCTCTCCAGCCATGTCTGCAGCAAACAGACAATCAGATCTCTTATGTTTCCTTCATGGTTTCCATGGCCTGAGAGTGGAGGTCACCTCTTGCTTCCAGTGCTCTAGTACTGCCTTTGGGCAGGATTGACCTGGACAGCAGGGATGATCAATAATCCCTCATGCATTGAGCCTGGAAACCTTCTTTTCCCCCAACCCTCAGCCTCTCCTTCCCCTTTCCCAGGCAGTTCAGGATGAGTGTCCCCCTCCCCACTTTGCTCTAAAGCAGTGAGCTCCTTTCTTTAGGGAGTTTGGGAAAAATCCTTACAGACACCAGAAAGTGCTATTCTCCAATTTAGGCTTAACTGTCTTTGTCAAGCATCAGGTTAACTGGTTAAACAGGTTCCTCAGCCTGCCCTCAGGGAAAGAAAAAAAAAAAATAGTTAAAAGGCAAAAACCACAGGTCTCTGTTTTTTGCCCCTTGCCGGAGCAAAAGCCTCCAGATGCTCTCTCTCTCTCTCTTTTCATAGAAAGCACGTAGGTTTCACAGACTATATAGGGGAACAAAACTTTACTTCATCAGGAGTCCCCATCCATGCCTCTAAAGGGGTCCTCCTTCTGGCTATGCAAGCCCTCTTGGTTACTTTGATAGAGTTATTTTTTTAATAGTAAGTGTTCAGCTGGTAGAGGAGAACTAGGCCTACCTGGGTCGCAGGGCACACAGGCAAGTCAAAATAGATGAGAGATTGGTCAAAGATCATCTTGGGGGGGGGCACAACTGAGATATCTATCTGTAAATCCTCCATGGCTTTACCCACAAGTGGCAGTGAAAGGAGCAAGGGAGAGCAGGACACCTCTCCCACTAGAGTTTCTCCTAATCTGGGGACACTTAGATAAAAGGAGAAACCTCTGTTAAGGTGACCAATTTTCCCTTGTTTCCCTTTTTAGATGGGAAGTCAAGCTTCAAGGATCCAGGAAGGATCCCCCTTGCCTGCTTATTAAAACATTGGAAAGATCTTGATCCAGAAATCTTCAGCAAAAGCGACTCAAGTTTTACTGCACCCAGGCTTGGCCACAGTATCCTCTAGGAAATGAGGAAAGATGGCCATAAGGAGGGAGCATTAACTATAATACCATTCTTCAATTAGATATGTTCTGTAAAAAGGAGGGAAAGTGGACTGAAGTTCCATATAGTCAACTGTTCTTTTTCCTAGGAGACCACCCAGAATGGCTAAACAAATGCAGGCTAGATACTCAGACCATGATAACCCTTTGCAAAAAGCCCCCAAACTCCCTTGAACCAAAAAACCCATCAGCTCCACCTCTTCCCCCTTACCCAGCTACCTCACACACTAGCCATTCTCCCACAGGACTCTACCCCCTCCAGTTAATTCCTGGAGGGGATAGGGCTCATGTTCCTTTTAGAATGAGTGAATTTAAAGAAATAAAACAGGATTTAGGAAATTACACAGAAAACCCAGATCAGTACATCCAGGCATTTAGAGAAGTCAGCCAAACTTTAAACTGAGCTGGAAAGATGTAAGGCTATTGCTATCTCAGACCCTCACTTCTCTGGAGAAACAGCGGGTTTTAGATCAGGCAGTCACAGCTGGAGACAATTATCACTTAGATAAAAGTGGCCCTACAGCCCTGCCTTGGACTGCGCCCTTACCAGAGGAGGAGGGGAAGGGAGAATAAAGACAAAGACATTGGATACCTAAAAGGGAACCTTGATTCCCAATTCCAACAGGAGATCAGGCAGTGCCTAGGTATGACCCTAAGTGGGACCCTGAAAATAACAAGGATGAATGGAGCCATAACGATTTCATCCACTCCTGAGGATCTAAGGAGAGCCAAGGTAAAACCTCCTAATTACTCCCCAGCCACAGCTGTACAGCAAGGACCCTTAGAAACTCCAGTAGCTTTTCTACAGAGACTTAAGGATGCTTAACTTAAGCATACCAACATTATACCAGAGTCACAGGAAGAGGAAAACATCCTAAAAGATAAATTTCTAACACAGTCAGCACCAGATATCCGTAAAAATTTCAGAAATTGGTGGCTGATGGGAGCAGAGATCTGGACCAATTGGTCCATGTAGCCACATCTGTATACTATAACAGGGACTTAGAAAAAGAAAGGAAGGACCTGGAAAAGGGAAAGAGAAAGGATAAGCGGCAGGAGGCTCTGATTGCCGTGCTCAGAGAGGCTCCCCTGGGGCCAAGTCCAAACCCGAGGACATGCTTTCAATGTGGATGGGCAGGCCATTTTAGGAGGGAGTGCCCTGGAGAAAGCTACCTCCAGGGCCCTGCCCCATTTGTCAGGGAAAACACTGTCCCCGGTTCCCCTGGGAACTGAGGCCAGAGCTTCCCACCCAATGATGGGTCCCTGGGCCTCTCATCCAGGCTCTGTAACCACCATAAAAGCAGAGGAGTCCCAGGTTAAGCACAAGATCAGCCTCCTTATCAATACTGGAGCCAGCATCTCAGCTATTCCTTTCTCTCCCAGACCCACATCCTCCAAGAAAATTACTGTTCGAGGCATATCAGGCCAGCCTCTAGAGCGTTATTTCACTCAACCTTTAGCCTGCTCCTGGGGAGATTTCCTTTTTAATTGTCCCTGAAACCCCTACTCTTCTGCTAGGGTGAAACCTTCTATCTAAATTGGGGGTCCAGCTCCTTTTACTCCCAAGAGAGTACTTTTGCTTGCCCCTGATAAGGAAACAAGTAGACCCCACAGTGTGGATGGATGGACACACTGTGGGACAGGCACGAACAGCTGCCTCAGTTCTAATTCATCTCAAGGACCCCTCCTGGTTTCCCCATCAAAAACAATATCCTTTAAAACCAGAAGTTAAGGAGGGGATAATTCCATAATCAAAGACTTAAAAAGACAGGGACTGCTAATAGAATGCTCCAGTCCATATTATACTCCTATACTAGGTGTCAGGAAGGGACCTAACAAATGGAGGCTAGTCCAGGATCTCAGCCTGATCAACAAAGCAGTAGTGCCTCTCCACCCTGTAGTTCCAAATCCATATATGCTTTTAGCCCAAATACCTCCAGGTACTACTTACTACTCTGTCCTGGATTTAAAAGATGCCTTCTTTTGCATTCCCTTACACCCTAAAAGTCAACCTATCTTTGCCTTTGAGGACCCCACAAGAAAGTTTGGACAGGTCACTTGGACTGTCCTCCCCCAGGGATTCAGAGACAGCTCCCACCTCTTTAGGTTAGCTCTAACCCAAGATTTGACAGAATGAAAATATCCACAAGCTACTCTGCTATAATATGTAGATGGCCTCCTGCTCTGTGGACCAAATGAGTCTGTCATTTCACGAGCCACTGAGTCCTTACTAAACTTCTTAGCAGATAGAGGTTATAAAATCTCCAAAGAAAAAGCCCAATTATATCAGTCTGGGGTTACATATTTAGGTTTTGTCCTGGAGAAAGAAATGAGGGCTCTAGGAGAAGATATAATCTATCCAATCCTGACATTTCCTCTACCTAAAACTCTAAAACAATTGAGGGCCTTTTTGGGGGGGGGTCACAGGATACTGTAGAATTTGGATCCTGGGATATGCAGACCTAGTCAGGCCCTTATATCAAATCCTTAAGGAAGCACAGAAGGATACCCAGCCCTTTATTGAATGGGATGACAAGTCAGAAAATGCATTCCACCAGTTAAAAAAGGCTTTTATGACAGCTCCCACCCTGGGTCTCCCAATACAAGACAAGTTTCAATTATTTGTCTATGAAAAGGGAGGACTGG
This sequence comes from Castor canadensis, assembly GCF_047511655.1. NCBI lineage: Eukaryota > Metazoa > Chordata > Mammalia > Rodentia > Castoridae > Castor > Castor canadensis. Next base: position 92,332,084 of record NC_133398.1, read on the forward strand.
CCTTGGGCATGGTGACTTAGCTCTGGGACCTCACTCCCCAGCCAGTAGGTTACTTAAGCAAAGAATTAGATCAGATAGCCAAGGGATGGCCAGGATGCTCAGAGCAATGGCCGCAGGAAGCCTTTTAGTGCCTGAAGCTCAGAAACTTATCCTAAACCACCCCCTAACGGTTTATACCCCATGGGACCTAGGGGAAATTTTAAACTCAAAAGGAGAACTTTGGCTATCTGATAGCTGTCTACTTAAATATCAGGCCCAGCTTCTGGGAGGGACAGAAATAACTTTAAGGACCTGTCAGAGCCTAAATTCTGCATCCCTTCTACCAGAGGCAGAGGGAAATCCTGAACACTCATATGAGGAGGTACTTAAGGAAGATTATGCTGCCCGACCTGACTTAACTGATCGGCCCTTAAAAAACCCAGATCTAAAATTATACACTGATGGCAGTTACCTTGTCAAGAATGGTGTCAGACATGCAGGATTTGCAGTTGTGACAGAATTTGGCATCCTCAAATCAGGTCCTCTTCCTCCTAATACAAGTGCTCAATTGGCAGAATTAGTGGCCCTAACAGAAGCCCTAAGACTATCAAAAGAACAGAGAGTCAATCTCTATACAGATTCTAAGTACGCCTTCCTGATCCTGCATGCTCATGCAGCCATTTGGAAGAAAAGAGGAATGCTAATGAATAGGAACAGCTTCCCATAGAAATAAGAGAGGGATAACAGCATTAGTTGCAGCCCTTGCTGGAATCAGTTATGGGGTGATTGCCAGTCATGTAACTGCAAAAAACCTAACCAAAGTGGTACAGGACAACTCAGACCAGGTAGACCTTGCTATTAAGAACATGTGAAGGTCTTTGTCATCCCTTGCCTGTATGGCCATGGACCACTACCTGGCCTTAGATTTTCTTTTGGCCTAACAAGAGGGGTTGCACATATATAAACACTTCAGGCATTGTACAGGAACGTGCAGATTACATTCTCCAACAGGCTAAGTGGTTCCAGGAGCAATCTCTTGAAACTCAGGTTTCTACACAGGTATGGGAACAAATAAAATCCTGGCTCCCCTCCAGGACTTGGTTCCTACCCTTTCTGGGGCCTATAGTTGCCATTATTCTCTTGCTTGGTTTGGGCCTTGCATTTTAAAGTTACTTGTCAAGTTTGTTTCTTCTTGCCTAGAATCTATCAAACTAAAAATGCCTCTGGTGGAGACGAAAACGACCTACTATCGAGGTCCCCTTGATAACCCCTCTCGTGGTCAGCCCCTGCATTGCCCCCTGTCAGCAAGAATCAGTTACTGAACAGACTTCATCATCCCTATCCCTAACAGCAGTTAGGGTGACCATTGAGAGGGGGGAATGAAGAACTGAAGGACAGATTGCAGGAGGTCCCAAAAGGTGATAAGTGGTCAGGGAGACACTTCTCCTCCCTAGGAAATGCCTGTTTGCATCTGAAAGGCATCTCTGCCATCAGGCAATGCAAAAACAAAAGGTGATAAGTGATCAAGGAGACACCTCTCCTTCCCAGGAAACCTCTGTCAGCACCTGAGAGACATCTCTGCCCCCAGGCAATGCAAAAAAAGGCTATAAAACCCAATCCCCAACCTGACCCACAGGATCACCTGTTTCTGGGTCTCCCTGCATTGTCCAATATGCAGTCTTTCTATTCTCTTCTCTACAAATAAAATCTTTCCGACCTCCGCTGTTGGAGTCTGCCTGTGCTTTCTTCCTCAGAGTGGGCTCAAGAACCCTGAGCACCTGAAATTCCTGCAGGTGTCATCCATGCATCACCCCCTCCCCCATAAGGGGCAAACAGACCAATTCATCTAAGAAAGCCTGAGAATCCATGGCCAATGAAAAGAGCCCACCTAACCCTTACCCGAAACCCAGAGCTAAAATGTCCATTAAAAACCCAAGGCTTCACCTGAGCAGTGAGCTACCGGTTTCTGGGCTCCGCTGCAGTTCCCTAGCTGTAGCCTTTCCTTTCTCTCTAATAAATCCTACTTCATATATCAGCTTTGGCTCATCACTCAGCTGCCTCACGAGCCAGTTCACTGGCCTGTGATGGCAAGGACCCTTGACACTGTCCTGCAACACTTCAAACCAGCATATAATAAAATATTTCACAGAAAAGCAAGGATTGAAGCAGAAGCAAAGTATTATTCACTTACCAAGAGAGGAAAGGGGCAGGATACTAAGAGGTATCAGCCCAGAAGGAGGTTAAGGCTGGGGTTTTTAAGTATTTGAGATGTAAAAGGAACATACTGTTGATGTTTTATTTTTAGCTAGCTAAACCAAACCTATGGCAGGAAGCAACTGGGATGGTAAGTTTCTCAATGTTTTGTCAAAGTGGCTGTTTGCTAGCTTGTACAATCTTTTCTACGATATCACGAGGTCAAATATGTTGTCAACAAGGTGCAAGTGGGATTCCCCTTGAGTTCAGAAAAACAGTTTCTGCAAAACAAAATGAAACAGCCTTCCTGCCAGACAAGATGGAGTCCTTTACAAAATGGAGTAGGTTAGGCTAATTTGAGTTGGGGCCTTACATAGCACTGGCAATACATGAAAATAATAGTGAAGCATATTAGAAAAGGAATTAAGTATAATAGGATTAAAGTGATGAGAAATGGGGGGAAAAGGGAGAAACATAACATGCAGGAAATAGAAGTAGAGACTCATGGTGGTCCTCATTTCTAGTTTTATACTTTGTGAGCTAGACACGTGGTCATTAAGATATTGGATCTGGGTGGCTAAGATGGGTGCTAAAATAGGAAGGTGTCATCCAGGTTTACTCAAATCACAAAGGACTTCCCTTTGCTAGACATGCCTTTCATTCTTTTTGCCCCTCCACCCAACCAAGAAGCCTAGCAACTTGTTAACATCTCAAAGAGGAAGGCAGGTGCAGAGAGCCTAAAGACTCCATATCCTTGTAACTCAGCACCTAAAAGAAGATGGGAGGGGGTGAGGGGGTAACTAACTGCTCTGGCTTTTTAGTTTTTACTTTCTAGTTTCAATGTCTTAGTCTGGCCCATTTAATATCTATGGTCTCTCACCCCTGTACTTCTAGCAGGAAGTGCTTTTTTCCTCTCTTTAAATTTTTCCCTACTTTTATTCTGTTAAGCTAAAATAAATCCTTGCTAAAATACATATCTTGTGAGAGTCCTTGTTGTGAGACACCTTGAAATGCTTTTCATGTGTGGATCTCAAATACCTGTGATTTTGTGTGAAATCTGGGAAATTGTGGGAATCCCCCACTCTTCCTTGGGTAACAACAGGACTCTAGCCCTAGGAAGAGAGACAGACACCCGTATTGACCAAAAGGAAAGGGAATCAGGAGAATAAATGACTCTCCCCCTTTCCCTCTTATCTGCTAGTGGTCAAACCCCACTGGTCAACCCCCAACTGAAGGGCAGAGAGCTAGCAAGTCTTTTGGGGCATGGCCCTGCTGCTAATTTCTCAGGCACAAAACAGGTATGAGAAGACTAGAGATTGCACCTGGAGAGACAAATGAAAGATGCCCAGCACTTCTGCTCACCAGTCAGTGAAATCCTCCTGTGCCTGCTTCTAGGACAGCAGAACTCAAGAGGTACTCTAAGAACTGAATTCCATTATTTCTGGTTTCCAGAGAGTGCAGCTGTAAGGGGTGCTCAAAATACTTTTGCTGAAAAGCACTGAATCCTCCTTGGGCACAAAATTAACTAAAAACAGGAGAAGCTTGGCATCCCTACCTCTATTTTGTGTCTGTCTTTGCTCTAAGCCATTTTCTTTGCAGTCACTTTGCAATCATCTTGAATTCTAGGAAACACAGATAATATCTTTATGACAAGGGACAGAAACTACACCCAACAGTAGACTTTCCTTTGGATGGACCACCTGCCTAGTTCCAGGTAATAACTCTAGAGCCTCTCCCAGAACAATGACTGAAGTAATGACAGTTCACACCTGTGACTGTTTAGCTATGCATACCTTTTGCCCTCTGCCCCCAGTTATTTTGTCTGCTTCAACCTATAGCTCATGTTGGTACCTCGAAGACAGCTGAAGATGAGCTGAGTGCTTACTCTGCCTCTTCCCACAGCCATGTAATAAACCTCCTTTCTCTACCTTCAACAAGCCTCTTTATTTGGCATTTAGGGGTGGGTGGTTGGACCTGGCACATGGACTCTCAGGAGTTTGGACATTTGGTCCAAAATTCCAGTTTCACCACCCGCTTGTTAGGGCTTTCCACCTGTTACTGATGGGCCAACCCAAGGGTAAACATTGGTCTGGTATTGGGTTCTGTCAGTCTACTGCAAAACTGTCACTGAGGCACACAATGCCTTGGAAGCCCCAAGAATCCACAGTGAAACACAGTTTCATGTGCTACCTTCGTGATGCATGTTCAGAGAGCTCCCAGATTGAGAAGAGACTGTAAGTCTCCCCCAGTCATAGCAGCTCTGGCAAGGCTACTGTATTCAGTTAACCATTCCACGGGGAATGGCTTCTCTTAATGCATACAAGCACTAACCTGGGGGGAAAACAAGCTTTGAAGATGGCTGCCTGGGCGATATTCCTCTGAAAGGAACAGATCTGATATATCTCATTTAAAAGGTTGGGTTTGCACTTCTTCCCTTCTAGGAGGGTCATCAATCCCACTTTAATTTTGTAAATCTAAATAGATACATGGGAGAGCTCCTCAGATTGAATAGTAAGTCACAGCCAAATTCCTACAAATCAACATTGAGAGATTAGGAGTCAGGAGCAAGTCAAGCAAATAGAGAGAGTGTTCAATAACTAACTGAGAGTCACACAATAAAATAAAGTGTTAATGGCGCTGGTGCAGTCTGTGATCAGAAGGCTTTCAAATTCTTTGTGTCCCATGTGGAAGAATCCATGGCAGGACACAAGGGTATAAATCGAATTTATTAAAAGTTAGGGAAGGGGAAAATACAAAAGGAGAGCATGATGATTCCAAGTGAAATCTGGAGGCCAAGAGAATGTGTTTCTGCTCTTAGATGCTTTAAAAACCTACAATAACCTTTGGGAAGGGGAGAACCAGGTGATTCCTATCCAATAATCAATGAGTGGGGTGAGGCATGGCTGGTTCCCAGCCAGGTGAGGGTGGCTCCTGAGCCAAAGCATGTTTAATCTAAGATGTAATATTTTTCTGAATCCTGAACTTTCCCTAATTTTAGCCTACCTAAAAAGGAAGAAAGTTAGTCACAGAATGTTTTGCACCCATTTCACCACAAAGCAGGTTCCAGAATCTGGCAGCAAAACAGGATGACCTGAGGTTGACCTATACAGAAGGGGAGGCAAAAGGTAGGAGGAGAAGCATTTTGAGGACTATTCCTTGAGTCTGAGCACCAACCCCCTCCAAACCTCATTGTTCACTTAGGACATGGCCATCAAAGGAACCAATAAAATCTGCATTAGTTCCGTACCTAGTTAGCATATGAATTTGGGTAACACCTTGCTTTGCTGAATAAAAGCCCAGAGTCACTGGCAACCCACTTGGGATCCCTTCCTTCTGGATAGAGGGAGCTTTCATTCTTTAGCTTAATTAAAGTTCCTAGCTATAATCCTTTGTTGTCCATGAAGTTCATTCTTTGTCTTCATGAGGTAAAGAACTCAGCAAAGAATCCAGAATGCTGACACACTCCCTCTGCTAAACACTTAAGCCAGCAAAGTTAAGTGGAGGATTTCATCCTGCACAAATCTATATCAATATGAGAAATACTAAAAGTCCAACAGAAAAAAATGGCTAAGCTGAATGTGGTGGGGCACACCTAACCCCAGCTATTGGGAAGGTAGAGACAGGAGAATCACTAGTTCAAGGCCAGCCCTAGCAAAGTGAGTTGGATCCTATAACAGAAACAAAAGCAAAACAAACAACAAAAAAAGGGTTGCAAGAGTGGCTTAGGAGATAAGAGTGCCCCTCTCCCACACACACAGCCAAATACATAAACAAGAATTTCAAGAGATGAAACACAAGTGGTACATAAACATAGGAAAAAATATTTAACCTTAACTGTATTAGTAATCATTTAGTAATCAGAGAAATACAATTAAAACTATGAGGCAAGATGAATATATCCACCAGCCTGGAAAAATTTAAAAAGTGGAATAAAACCAAATGCTGGCTGGAAGGTTAAGTGTGATGTTGTTCATCCTTTAATGGGGGAAATGCAAATTGGTATAACCACTGTGGAAAAACAGTTTGGAATGATAGAGTAATACTGAATATGCACAGACCTTACAATTGTACAGTTCCATTCCTGGGTTTATACACCAGGACATGTATACACACATGTATAAGAAGTCTTGTTCATAATAATCCCAAACTGGAAATCATAACATATTCAAACAATGAAACACTACAGAACATAAAGTGAATGAATGTCATCTATAAAACCATATCAAAGCCATCATGCTGATTGGAAGAATGAAATCTTTATGATCCCCATTTACAATACAGTGCAAAAAATGAGTACACATGTTTGTAAATGCAAAAATGATACCTATTGAAACTATTCCAGGAATTGGGGAAGGGGAGAATGAAGGAGAATGGTTGAGGGGGTAAATTCAAGTATGATATATTTGATACATTGTAAGAACCTGTGTAAATGCCACAATGTACCCCCACCAGCACAAAAAAGGAAAAAAACCTTCCTATTAAAAATAATACATTATTCATATCAGTATAAAATTTCCATACACTTTTTTTCTTCTTTAGGAAAAATTTTTGGAAATAAACATGCTGAATGACTATATTTTGTCACCTCTCCCCCCCACAAAAAAGGGCTGGTGGAATGGCTCATGGTGTAGGCCATGTAGGCCCTGAATTCAAACCCCAGTACTGAAAAAAAAAAAAAAGAAGAAAGAAAAAAGAAAAGAAAAGAAACTCAGTAAAACATTTATGGTTGAAGGATGTGACACATATGGAACAATGCAGAAATGAAGAAAAGGAAGAAAATAATTACCCTAAAATTCAAAGTTGGGGGAGGGAGTTTGGAAGAACATGAAACATCTTCAAGTGAATTTATAATATTTTACTTCTTAACCTAGATACTAGTACTGTTATGGTTTGGGTATAAAATTGCCTCAAAGAATCCTTTGCAGAAACCTTAGTCCCCAGCTGGTGGCATCATTAAGAGGTGATTGGATTCTGAAGGTGCTGAACTCATCACCGGACTGATCTATTGTTCATCACTGAATGGACTATTGGAAGGTGAGGTCAGTTGGAGGAAGTAGGTCACCAGGAGTATATTTTTGAAGGGTGTGTTTTGACCCTAGCCCCAGCTTGTCTCTTTGCTTTCTGTCCTCCATGAAGTGAGCAGCTTTCCTCTTCCATGCACTTCTGCCACTTCCTTCTGCCATGCCACATGCCTAAAAGCAATGGAGCCAGCCAACCATGGTGAGCCAAAATAAATATTTTTTCCTTTAATTTGCTTTTCTCAGGTATTTTTTCACAGTGATGAAAAACTAACATAGCTACACAGCCATTCATTTTAATCTTTTGCTTAAAAATGTATGTGTATGTTTTATTTAACTTTATATGTATGCTATATTATGTACACACACAATTTGAACCTTTTCTACCTGCTTTCCAAGCCCCAGCAGCAGAGAAGGACCTGGGAAAATTCATCCTGTTGACAAAGCAGGAAGAGTAATGCCTGATATTGGAGGAATTTACATTGATCTCGACCTTCAACTCCCCCAGCTTGATTTTCTGCTAGTGTTTCTGCTGACATTGCACTTGAAGCTAATAATCTCTGCCTCCAATGACAATGTACAATATTACTTCACTGGTTCATTTGTGAATACTTGCCACTAAATAAAAATTATATTTTGAAGAACTAAATCCACTCTAAAACAAAATAAAACAAAAAGACCCTGTTGCTTATCTTTGACAAGAATATATCTCTAATATCTCTATCTTTTCTATCATTGACCAGTTGATTCAGGCTACACATAAATGATGGCATGTGTTATCTATTATCTTTTTAAAAATGCCTTCCAGGGCCAGACACCTGTGGCTCATGCCTGTAATCCTAGCTACTCTTGAGGCAGAGATAAGGAGGATCACAGTTCGAAGCCAGCCTGGGCAAATAGTTCCAGAGACCCTATCTTGAAAATACCTAACATCCATGCATGTGCACACACACACACACACACACACACACACACACAGGGCTGACAGAGTGGTTCAAGTGGAAGAGTGCCTGCATAGCAAGCATGAGGCCCTAAGTTCAAACCCCAGTCCCACCAAAAAGAAAAAGAAAATGGTTGACTTGCTCATTATTTGGCTGCTTTTCTTTTTTTCTTCTCTTTAATAAATTCTTAGTTGCCCTGAAGGGTAGGAAAATAAGGGTTTCAAACTTCCTTGTGGAGTGAGGGTCACAATTATTGTCACACAGGAAAGCTAAGTATACCAGTTCTCCATGGTAACAGGAGGCTGTCTGCCATTGCTCCTTATTGTGAGGAAAAGTCTTTTCTATCAAAATGTGTCACCATGTTGGCTGCTAACAGTTCCTGGTTCTTGTTCACTGAGCTCCGTATTCACACCAAAATTGCTACCTACCCCATCTCCAAATTCCAACTGTAGCAGTAGCCAATCTCAAGCAGATTGTGCTCCCGAACTTGATCAATCCAAGTAAAGAGGGTGGGGCCCCATCGCATCAGGGATAAAAATGCAGACCTATGGTCTACCCCGTGTGCTGGTTGTGCCCATGTGCCTGTGCACCTTCTGCAGAAGTAAATTTTGTCTTTGATAAGAACTGCCCCTTGCCACCATTCTGCAGCCTGACCCACAGCTGGTCTCATCCCTTGCAGAACAAAGCCCCACTGTCCCTTATCTCCTGCCACCTCTGTTTGCCCGTCTCTAGCCCTTGCATTCTCCCAAATGCTACTTAAGGCCAGACCCACCAAGAGAAGCTGCTGTGCCATTTTTTCTTCTCGGCCAGCCAGCCTGCTTATTAAACTTTTGGACATGAGATACCTCTCATGAGCCTGCTGTGTGTGTGGTGTGTGGCATTTTCCTAACATTTGGTGCCATGACTCAGATCCAGATGAGCTTCCGGCATTGACCTTGCTCTTCCATCAGTAAATTCAGGCCCTTGTAGGTGGGAGCTGCTTTCCTTAATCCTGGATAAACTTACTGGGATTTGAGCTGCTTTGTCGGGACCCCTGCTTCCAGGTTAACGCCTCCACCTTCACTCACAGGAGACATCCTCAAGGCCAGTGCACTTCCATAAACTCACCCACCACCAGTTGATTTCCTTGGTACTCCCTTGGTGAGTCCCCTTGTGTCATGAGTCATGGCTCTCTCTCTCTCTCTCTCTCTCTCTCTCTCTCTCTCTCTCTCTCCTCTCTCTCTTGGTTGGTAAAAATCCTAGTACTAGGGTCCGACCCACATCAGCTCAGGAGCCAGGTTCCTGAGGTGTGGACGATCCTCTCAGTGAAGACATTCCCTTGAGGTCCTCCACTTCTCTGTTTTGTCCAGGAAAGCAACATCTCAGGGACACCCGCCATATTCTTCCTAGGACTGGGTCTCACCATGGGGACTGGACCTTCCAAAATTCCCTCAGACACTCTTCTGGGCTGCCTACTGGCCAACCTCAAGCCCTTATGGCTCTCACCTGATCTCAAAGCCGAAAAACTCATTTTTCTTTCCAATCAGGCTTGGCCACAATACCAACTGGACATAACTCAAAATGTGTGCTTAATGGCATGCTCTACCCTAACATTCTCAGAGATCTCTATAACTTCTGCAAATGCACTGGAAAGTGGAAGGAGATTCCCTATGTCCAGGCCTTCTCTTACCGCCACTCTATATCTTCTCTCTGTATCCTTTGCTCCTCTGCCCAAGTCCTTCTGGCTACAAAAACCCCTACTACTCTTCCTGACTCTGATGCTTTCCCCTCTTTCGACCCTGCTGATGAGCCTCCACCTTATCAGACACAAGCCTGCATTGTTCAACAACCAGCCCCCAGTGCTTCCCCCATCGCTCCTTCTGCCCCTCCTCCCGCCACTCCTTCCGCTGCTCCCCCCACCCCTTCTCACATCTCTTCCTCTGCTCCATCCTCTGCTTCCCTTTCCCCTCACCCTCCTACCAACTCAGAACCACCGGATCCCCTGAGTCCCCCACACACTTGCTCTCATGGGCCCCCCAGCCAGCTGGTTTCCTTCTACCCACTCTGAGAGGTAGCTGGTTCCGAGGGTATCATGCAAGTTCATGTTCCCTTTTCTCTCACAGACCTGTCTCAAATTGAAAAATGCTTTGGTTCCTTCACCACTAACCCTAACTCTTACATTAAAGAATTTCAATATTTGGCCCAATCTTATAGCCTCACCTGGCATGACATTAATACCATCCTCTCCTCAACCCTCCTCCTGGAGGAGAGATGAAAGGTCTGGGATGCGGCTAAGACACATGCAGATGAGATTCACTGCACCACCCCTGCCCACCCCATGGGAACATTGGTGGTTCCAGAGACAGAACCCCATTGGGACTATTAAACTAATGACACAACTTCCAGAGACCAGATGGTCACCTACCTAGTGGCAGAGTTAAAGAGGGCTGTCCAAAAGGTTGTTAATTTTGATAAACTCAGGGAAGTTCAACAAGAGGAAAAAGAAAATCCAGCCAGTTTCTTGTCCCAACTCACAGAGGTGCTACGATGCCATACCAAAGTTGATCCTGAAACACAAGATAGGACAATTATTCTTATGACCCATTTTATCTCCCAGTCAGCCCCAGATATAAGAAACAAGTTAAAACAACTAGAAAATGGTCTTCAGACTCCACAGGCTGAAATTCTAAATGTGGCTTTTAAAGTCTATAATTACCAAGAAGAACAGCAAAGTGGTGATAAGGAAAGGAGAGATAAGGCCAAATTCCAGATGCTGGCCCAAGCTCTCCGGCAAAACCGCACCCCCCCTCTCTGGCTCCCAACTCACAAGGCCAGGGAAAATCTCGAATGCCTCCCAGCCCATGTTTTCAGTGTGGCCTTGAGGGACACTGGGCCCATGTCTATCCTAAGATACTCCACCCACCAGGACCATATCCTAAGTGCAAACAGGAGGGCCACTGGGTGAGGGACTGCCCCTCCACCTCTCAAGGCAGGGGGTCTAGACCCCCTCAATGTTCCTCCTCCCTAACTGATTTTCTAGGACTAGCAACCGTGGCAGAAGACTGATGGAGTCCAGGACTCCCAGGCCAGACAACCATAACTTCACAGGAACCCAGGGTAATGGCCATTATTGACAGTAGGCCTATCTCTCTCCTCATAGATACTGGTGCCAGTTTTTCTGCCTTGCTGGAGTTCTGGGGACCTACCAAGCCTTCTTCAACGTCCATAGTTGGGGTGGAGGGAACTCCTACCCAGCCCTTAATGACTTTTCCCTTAACTTGCATACTGGGAGATACCCTCTTTATTCATTCCTTCCTAGTGCTACCTAATTGTCCCACTCCACTCTTAGGTAGAGACATTTTAACAAAATTTCAGGCCCCTCTCACCTTGCACCCATTTCCCTCAAGGCCACGACCCATTAACCCCTCATCTCCATCCTCATGGTCTCTCCTCACTATCATAGGTGCCTTGCTTCCACAAGCTTCTCCCAACTCCTCACCCTTACCAGCAACATTGGTGGACCCCATTGTATGGGATCTCAAAAACCCCTCTGTTGCCTCACATCATGAGCCAGTTGTTATCACTCTCAAAGATACTTCTACTTTCCCAAACCAATCTCAATATCACATCTCTCTAACCCAACTACAGAGTCTAAAGCCTATCATCTCAGAGCTTCTCACTAAGGGCCTACTTCGCCCAACCCGCTCCCCCTATAACACTCCTATTCTGCCTGTAAAAAAGCCCAGTGGGTCTTACTGGCTGGTACAGAACCTCTGTTTAATCAACATGGCAGTGACTCCTATCCACCTGGTGGTGCCTAACCCCTACACTCTCCTGTCTCTCATCCCTGGTACCACAACCCATTTCACAGTCCTGGACTTAAAAGATGCTTTCTTCACTATGCCTGTCCACCCACGGTTTGAAAACCTCTTTGCCTTCACCTGGACTGATCCAGATTCTCATACTTCCCAAAAGTTGACCTGGACTGTTCTGCCTCAGGGGTTCCGGGACAGTCCCCACCTCTTTGGCCAAGCTCTGGCTAAGGACCTCCTTACCCTCCATCTCTCCCCGAGTAAACTCCTCCAATATGTAGATGATCTCCTGCCCTGCAGCCCCTTGCTCAAGGATAGCCAACAACACACTGCCCTCCTGCTTAATTTTCTGGGAAAAAAGGGATACCATGTGTCCGCTAACAAGGCTCAACTGTCTTTCACCCAGGTGACTTACCTGGGCCTATCTATCTCCCCTACTCATAGGGCCATCACCACAGATCATAAGGCCTTACTAGTCTCTCTCCCTGTCCCCACCACCAAAGCTGAAATTCTCTCCTTTCTTGGCCTGGAAGGCTGCCTCAGAGCCTGGATACCTAACTTTAGTCTAATGGCCAAACCTCTATATGAGGCTTATTTTCCAAACTACTCTTTGCCTTACTGTAAACCACTCCACCTACGCTTTCACTCCATCCCTTCCTATGGGTGATTATTGTATCTGCCTCAGGTATCTCACCCTTTGTGGCCTATTTCTTGTACTTTCCTTATTCTTATAACCTGGATCTTTATTTTCCTCCCGGTCAGTTCCCTATCTCCATCATAGCTCTGGAAGTTCAAGATCTGGGAAAACTATAAATCAGGCTCAGCCAACATCACACATCATGTGGGCTCTAGGGACTGCCCCCCCTATGGGGTGTAGTTGGGCTCTCACCATCCTGTTTACACTTAAGTCCATTGTACCACATCCTGTGGGGATGTACATCAGCCTCCCTTATATCTGCTTCCTCTTTGGTCAAACACAACCATATTGTAAAAAAGGGTGCTAAATGGTCAGAGGAATATGGCAGCTGCCCATATTGGAGCTGCAGAAAACATTGGATCTCAGAAAAGTGTCCAACAAGTAGTACAGTAGGTGGTCATTATAATGACTAAGGTTTCTTCCTCTGCATCCCCTATCCCTGGCACCAGCGTTGGCAGGACGGGGTCAAAGGCTCCATGTACTACTCAGGTACTAGTTTACAACCCTCAGGAGCCCTCTTTATATCTAGAGAATGGGTTATAGCTCCCCAATCATAGATAGAACTCTCCTCAAATATCTTAAAAGCTGAGCAGACATTCCAGGACCAACTCCCTAATGGTCCTACACACACAACTCTATCATCCTGGATCCAAATGATAGAAACCTCTATACAGTTTCTTAACTCCACCAGTTCTATAAACATTATCCACTGTTTTTTGTGCACCTCCCTCCAGCACCCCCTGCTGGTGGCAGTGCCCGTCAACCTCTCTATCCGTGCCGCCACCTCTATGTCCCAAAGCTCTAAGTGCCGCCCCCCTTTGACTTCTATACCTCTGTGGAAACCTGACCCAGACCAACACTCACTTCCCTCCTACACTTGTTATTACACCTCTGTCCACTCCTCTTCTGGGGCTAGTTTCCTCAAATTTTGTTGCTCTAATGTCTCTATAACTACTCAAACCTTCCCACCCTCTGGACTATACCTCTGGTGCAACGGCTTCTTACACACCTGTGTAAATGCCTCTACTCCATGCCCCTGCCTTTCAGTAATAATAATTCCCCACCTTACTCTCTATGGAAAGGCTGAATTCTTCTGGTTATATTTGCCCCAACAACCACGAGCCACCTTCCTACCCATTATGGTTGGGATTAGCCTGGCCTGGGCGCTGCCACTGGGTTTGCAGGTGGAGCCCTGGGCCATAGTGTCATCTCTGTAAAAGATTTTGAGGAGTGCCTACAGGTCACTCTTGAATCAACCTCAGCATCTCTAGCCCCGCTTCAGTGACAACTCACCTCATTAGCTCAGGTTGCCTTACAAAACCACAGGGCCCTACATCTCTTAACCACTGAGAAAGGAGGCACTTGCCTTTTCCTCCAAGAGGAATGTTGTTATATTAATGAGTCAGGCCTAGTAGAACAAAATATTAATAACCTGTCTCGCATAAGTGAAGAAATCCAACTTCGCAGGACTAAAAACTCCTCTGTCCTAGATTGGAATCGATCTCCTCTGCTCTCTTGGCTACTGCCTTTCCTAGCACCCCTTATTGTTGTCTTTATCCTCCTGAGCTTTCTCCCCTGCATTATAAAATCTTTACAAAATTTTTTACTAGATTGCATATCTGCAACCACCAACCAAAGATTCAATCAATTCCTCCTCCAAAGATATCAACCTTTCTGGGGCCACCGAGGGGACCCCCACGCTAACCCCTACAGAGAAACCAAACCCTAAGGACCCCTGAAAACATGCAACAGGTGGAGTCCTGCCAGCAGGAAGCAGCTAAAGAGACCGATGCTTCACCCCAATTCCTGATCCTCAGCCCCTACCCTCATCATTATTAAATAAAAAATGGGGGAATGATAAAAACTTCCCCTTGCCACCATTCAGCAGCCTGAGTGCAGCTGGTTTCATCCCTTGCAGAACAAAGCCCACTGTTCCTTATCTCCCACCACTTTCCTTTGTTAGCCTCTAGGCCTTGCTTCGGCAGCTGGTTTCATCCCTTGCAGAATGAAACCCCACTGTCCCTTATCTCCTGCTACCTCTCTTTGTCCATCCCTAGCCCTTGCTTTCTCCAACATGCTACTTAAGGTCAGACTCACCAAGAGAAGCTGCTGCACCATTTTTATTTCACGGCCAGCCAGCCTGCTTATTAAACTTTGGACATGAGATACCTCTCTTGAGCCTCCTTTGTGTGTGGTGTGCGGCGTTTTCCTAACAGTCTTGCCAAGATAATTCTCTGTTTCTGTGTCTTCAATTGTGACCCAGTGGTCTTCAGGGGTCTTATTTCTAACAATTTTGGCACTCACCCAGAATAATTCCATTCAGGAAAAGTGCGCAAAAGCCCCTTATCCGGAGGGAGATGTGGTTTTTTAATTTTTAATGACTATAAGAGACTCCTTCCCTGAAATTAACTCTTGACCGGCTAATTCATTCTACCTTTTCCATGCTTACTAAGATAGCCAGATATTATCAATTTCATTGGAGATGTAACTGACATGCAGATTTGATTCTAATTTTTAAAAACCAACTAATTTTTGGTATAAATTAAGAGGTTGGACTCGTGCATCCTATATCCTTTTTTCAGAGGCTATAGGATGACAGCTTTGCAGCCAAAACTAGCCTCCCTAAATTTTCTTTAAAAGGTTTGACTAATAACAAAGTTGCTGTAGCACAAGGTAAACTATTATTAGAGGTTATTTAAAAAGCACCCTCTAGGGGTAAATCTGAAGTCTTAAAAGAGGCCATTTTAAGTTAAGACCCTGATCCTATTATGTCTCAGTATGCTTGGTAAGGGGACCCCCTAGAGGATGGGGAAGTCCAGGACCCAGTAATAAGGACTGGGGAGGTGCAATGATTAAAAAGGGACGCCTCCATAAAAATCATTGCAGCTTTAATTAATCATGCTTGTTAAGGTGTAAGGAGACATCCATCTTTGAGGGTGTAGATTAATTGTTCTGAATAAAGGGAACAGATGCAGATATGCATGGCTCCATTTCTCTTTTCTTCCTTCTGTCTCTCTTCTCTGGGAACAAATTGAGACAACATAGGAGAATACACAGTCCTGATGTTTTGCTCCTAGGATGTTATGAGCATTGCTAACTATACTATGGTTACTATTAAATAGGTAAAATTTTAAAAAGAAAGGATTAAAAAAATAATAACATATGGCCAAACCTAACATTAAGATGCCTCAGAATTGGGCCTTAAAAAGACTCCAATTGCAACTTTGGTATTTTGAGCCATTTGTGTTACTTTTAAACTGACTTTGAGTTTCTGCAGATTGTCTAATAGGGAAATTTGGATTCTATTTTGGTCTTTAGCAGGAAAGGGATGGTACATGTTAAAACAGGAGGTTTAAAGAGATCTGTTGTGATTTGCATAAAAATTAAAGGCCCTGAGCTTATCTTGTTGCTACCCAAAGGAAAATTTTAACTTACACATGGTTTAAAATGTTTTTCTATGGGTGCACTTTAGTTGTTTTTGTGTCTTTGTGTATATGTCTGTTAGTCTTGGATTTATGATTGTTCTGGAATGGGTCATCTATGTGCACTTAAATTGACATTTATGGCATGTCTAGTTTAAAACTTTTTTTTTTTGTGCAAATGTGTGTGTGTGAACAACTTTAAGATGATTCTTGTTATAGTGTTAATATTTAGGAATTGCTGATTCTTTTCTCTTCCTCTCCTCTTCTGCTACTACACTTTAGAAAAACCAGGTTTTTAAGGTTTTATTTCAACCAGGTATAACTAAAATGCAAGCATTATTTTATGGCAGTAATCTTGATCTGTTTCATCCTGTCTTACTTTCAACTCTTTCATAATTGGATGTGTCTTTAAGTTACTTGCATAGACAGTTTAAAATTGCCTTTCTTCATGGGTCTATATAGTAAAAATAAGGCTAATTGATAAGACAATTTTATTTAAATTTAAAATTCTTATAAAAGGTATTTTTAAATGCAAGTTACAAAGTCAACAAATAGAAAACATATAAAAAGGTACTGAGTATGTGTTTGGAAAAAAGTTAGGGAGAAAGAGTGATTTTGGATGAGAAAGAATTTTGTAAAGAAGGGTTTGTCTTAAAGATTTTTCCAAATAAGGAGGGACAAGGACAAAAGGTTCAGAATGTCGTATGAAGGTCCTGAGTAAGTCTTAAAAGTGTATGATGGATGGAGTTTACAAAAGTCTATGTGTGTAATTAAGTTGACTGCAATTTAAGAGCTAGCTAAGGGATTTCCTAAAGTCAAAATATTGCTTGGGGAACTCATCAGGGTTTTGACTCTTTAGGAAACCGAATCCTAACTGAATGTCTTTTCAGTGATTTTAATACATTTGCAATGCTAAAAATGTGTGGGCTGTATGTCTAAATTTCATTTAAATGCTATGCAAATGTTTATGGGGTTAAAGTTAAGTTAACAGCCCTAGTAAGGAAAAAGCAATGCAGGCTATTGTTTCCTATGGGGAAGCAAATGTAACTCATTTTAGGATAAAAGGCACTCAAGGTTGTGGAGGCATTCCTCTTCCCCCTAAAGGCCAATAAGTTTATCCCAGCTGTGAGAAAAAGTATTTAAAAGAACCATAGTTCAAGAAACATCATTTGCTTAAAATAAAGGTGAAAGTTTTTTTATATTTGATTGTGAGGCTAGTACTGTAACTGTTTAGAATATAACCTTTGCTTATGGATCAGTTTTTCTGAAATTATGAGCTCTCAGTCTCTCTTCAGCTCTATCATCCCTTAGGCAGGGACTGCTGGCCCAGACTCCACCATTTGAATTTTCAGTGCATTGGCACTGGAAGATTACATCCTGATCTGGACTTGGAGTGGAGAGAAACTGGAACCATCCTGGGAGGGACCTTATCAGGTGTTACTCACTACCAAGATTGCAGTATATACTGCTGAGAAGGGATGGACCCAGTAGACCTGAATAAAATGAGCTCCCAAGGAGGAGCTCTGTCTTCAGAGCCTGGCAACATCAAAGTAACTTTAAGAAGACTATAGTGGTACTATTTTCCCTATTTACTTGGGAAACTGTA
This sequence comes from Castor canadensis, assembly GCF_047511655.1. Classification (NCBI taxonomy): domain Eukaryota; kingdom Metazoa; phylum Chordata; class Mammalia; order Rodentia; family Castoridae; genus Castor; species Castor canadensis. The sequence goes on from NC_133398.1 coordinate 92,349,731, forward strand.
TTTACCATTGATGTCACCCAAACTTTTCTCTCCCTTGATTGTTAAGTTTGATGCATGCCTGTGGTGATCCCCATTGACAATGTCACCTTTGGGCTAAGACTATATACATATGCTCATACCCTGGCCCCAGAGAGGACTATCATGATGATTTTGATAAAAACTTAGATGGGCCATTTGGGGGCTGTTCAGACGTGGGGAGGACTACACAGTATAAGGGTTGGAACTTATCAGCCTACAGGAAGGGAAAATGGAAACAATTACAAAGTAAGATACAAATTAATAGAGTGCTCTCTCCCCTATTGCCAACTCTATCAATGAAACCCCCTTTTTTTGGTCATAGATGACCCACATACCATGACCATAGAGCCTTCCATCTTGAGGCAGTATAGATTGGGAGCCAATGCCTCTGGAAGAGATCCCATAGGTACATTCCTTTTGAGATTAGTTAAAAATACTACAATTACATTGTCTCCTGATGATAGGCTCTGATCTCCAACACCTCCCTTCAAACTTAATAGTGACCAAGCCAAGGTAACTGTAGTGGAGGTTAAAGATTTAAAATCAGACCATTGCTATTAAAACTGGTTATGGGAAACTAATGCCTGATTGAAATGGATTAAATATTCTGTCTGCACTTTAAACAAAAGCGAAGTTATATGCGTGTGACAGGAAAGCCAGAGCCTCAAGTTTTCCCTTTCTCTTTGGGACACACCTCAGACTCTGCTAAAATAAATATATAATAATACTCTTCCAAAAAAGAATGGCCTGGGGCAATGAGTCTTGTACAATCTTGTCACTACTGTTTCCTGTGGTCAAAGATTCTGGGGGACAAAAGCCACCATGGTTAATTATACCCCTATCCTAAAACTCTAACTATGTCTCATGCCTCTTAGGGTGGGGGGAAGAATTAGAGTTCCTGGGAAATGCATGCAGATGCAGTGCAGGACAATCCTTTGAAGAGATGAGCAGTAAGTCTCCTCTGCCTGTCGCCAGGCAGATGTCTGGTGGTATTGAGGTGAACTTTTACTTGAGACTCTTCCAGTCAAATGGAGTGGGACTTGCACTCTAGTCTAATTTGCTATCCTTTTCACCCTGGCATTCTGGAAACCCAAATCTTCCCTAACCAAGGAAAGACAGAAATGAGATCTTGTTTTCCCTGGAGGGTCACTTGACTCCCATGTCTACATAGATACCATAGGGGTCCCTAATGAATTCAAAGCAAGAACCAGATAACAGCAGGATTCAGATGAGCACTATTCTGGTGGTCCACTAATCCAGTCCACATAAAAATGTTACATTTGTGACAGGAAGGCCAGAGCCTGTGGACTGGATTAACTATATTTATTATAACCTGCAGAGATTTGTCAACTATACTAGGGATGCAGTAAGGGGAATTTGCAGAACAACTAGGCCCTACCAGTAAGATGGCACGGGAAAACAGAATGACTCAAGACATGATTCTGGCAGAAAAAGGGGGGTTAGGTGTTATTATTGGGGGTGAATGCTGTACATTCATCCTCAACAACACAGCTCCAGATGGGACCATAACCAAGGCTCTCCAAGGCCTGACAGTCCTGTCAAACAAACTGGCTAAGAACCATCTTACTAACTGGTTACAGCAATGGTTTGGGAAATGGAAGCGGGTGACGACCCCAATCTTAACATCTCCTTGTTGTATTTGGGGCAATGGTTCTAACTGGGTGTTGTGTTATACCCTGTATATGGGGACTAATTCTTAGACTCATAGAGACTGCCCTAACTCAACAAACTCTTGTATAATACCAAATATTGTTGAGTACAGCTGAAATATAGAGTCAGATAATGTTAAATGAGTTTGAAAAAAAGAATGGAAAATAAAAAGAGGGGGGATCTGTGAGGAACACAGTGTGTTCTATCCAAGTGTGTTGCCATCTTAGCTGCTTACAGTTCCTGGTTCTTGTTCACTGAACTCTGTTTTTGCACCGATATTGCTACCTACACCATCCCCAAATTCCAACTGTAGCAGTAGCCAATCACAAGCAGATTGTGCTCCTGAACTTGATCAATCCAAGTAAAGAGGGTGGGGCCCCACTGCATCAGGGATAAAAATGCAGACCTATGGTCTACCCCATGTGCTGGCTGTGCCCATGTACCTGCACACCTTCTGCAGAAGTAAAAATTTTGTCTTGCCAAGATAATTCTCTGTTTCTGTGTCTTCAATTGTGACCCTGGTGGTCTCTGAGGGTCTTATTTCTAACATTATGGAAGATTTAAAAACATGCCAGAGTATTTCAGTGCCCTGGGTCATTATGAATATTAGTGATCATCACAGGGTACTATTAATTCATGGCTATATCACAAATTACCACCAAATGTAGTAGCTAACAGCAACACATATTTGATATCTTATAGTTTCTGAGGGCCAGGACTCAGGGACTGGCAGCCAAGCTGTCAGAAGAGCTGTGATCTCTTCTGGAAGCTTAATCTGGCAAGATATGCTTCCAAGCTTCTCATATAGATGTTGGCAGCTTCAGTTCCTTGTCTGCTGTTGGCTGGAGACTTCAATTCTTTGTCTGCTATTGGATGAAGACTTAAGTTCCTTGTCTACTATTGGCTGGAAACTTCAATTCCTTGTCTGCTGTTGGCTGAAGACTTCAGTTCCTTGCTCCATCTGTCTCTTACAGGTTGCCTGGAAGCTTCACACCATGACATATGGCTTCCTCCAGATCAAGTTATGAGAAAGAGAGATGGAAGCTTTTATAACTTTCTCTTAGAAATGATACACTATTACTTCTAGAACAACAGTATTCACAGCGGGGTGTGATTCTCAGGAGACAGGAAGTTTTGAAGACCATCTTGGTAGCTGGCTACCACAAAAAGACCTATTGTAACTTCACTTTTAAAAAAATGTGAAAAAAATAGACATAATAAAACTTACCATCTTTACTTTTAAGTGTATATGCCAGTAGTGCTAAATATATTCATATTGTTTGCAACAGATTTCCAGAACTTTTTCATCTTGCAAAATGAAGTAATTACTTATGTCTGTGTTTCATATTGATTGGATGCCAATCAATAGTGTAACAGCATTACACTATTTTCGTGATTTGTTTTGGTTTAGATACTTACCTTAACTTTGGGCTTGACCAAAGTCTGATTTACTCTGATTGGTAGAATGTGGGCAGAAGTGACAGTATACCAGCTGTGAACCTAGGCCTGGCATCATACTTTTCTGCTTGTCCTCTTCTGCTTCTGCCTTGAGAAGAGTTTGCCTTTGGTAGTGTTAGGGTATGAGGCCGGCCACCTTCTGAGAGGACAAAGGACACTCGAGACAAAAGAAGTCACAAGGTGAGGTTTATTTTCTAGCTAGCTAGGGTCCGAGCATCTGCCTGATGCAGCAGATTTCAACAAGGACCCTGAATGCAAAGTTTAGGCAGGTCTTAAAACATCAATCATTGTCACATAGGAATTCCTCATGCCCCTGGGGTCACATTTTCCTGACATTGCCCACATCCTGGTGGTGGGGTAAGATTATTTATTGGGAACTGGAGAAACACCAGAAGTTTACTTATCAGGTTTACCTGTCAGGAACTTGAAAAACACCAGATGTCTTAACATATTGACTCACATTCCATTCAGCATGATCAATCAGAAACACTCCCTGTTTCCCAGGAACCGTTTCACCTCCCTTTGTTCCAGGGAGTGGGGCTTGAGGTTACCCAAGGGTCATGCCAGTTATAGCTGATTTTTAGGCTAGGTGGGCTCTAAGTTAAAGTACCCCAACTTAGGCTAGGTGGGCTGCAAGTTAAAGTACCCCAACAGTAGCTGTTTCCCCCTGTGTTGGAACCCACAGAAAGGAGACCTGAGCCCAGCCTGCTGTAAGGATCCTTCACTTACAGCTGAGCCTGGCCTGGATTAATCAGCCTCCAATCAACTTGCAGACGTGTAGGCAGGCTCAGCTGAGATGGTAGGACTGTCCCCAGTCATGTGAGAAATAAATGCCAAATGTTGTATGTCATTGATATTTTATAGTTGGTTGTTACAAAGCATTAGCTGATTCTTCCCTTTCTCACTCTAATATCTGCCCCTGCCATTCCCAAACACAACATAATCACATAAATCTGAATCATTTTTCCCTCTGACCTGAGCACTACTTGAGTTTATGTTGATGGGGGCCAGAAGTCTATTTGCTGAGCATGAGCAGGAGAATAACAGTCCTTCAGCATAACAGATGTGGGAAATAGCTCTAGAGGTTTCTGCTCTATTCAGGGCATCTGGAAAGAGGTTGATGCTGCCTCTTTCCCTCTGGGGAGTGGACTGAATACATTCATCAAGAACATCTATCTTGGGCTGGCAGAGTGGCTCAAGTGGTAGAGCATCTGCCTAGCAAGCATTGAGGCCCTGTGTTCAAGCCCCAGTACCACCAAAAAAAAAAAAAGAGAAGAAAAAAGAAAGACCATCTATCTGTAAGTGTATTTCACTCTTTTTTTCTTTTTGTTATGGGACTGGGGTTTGAACTTAGGGTTTCACACTTGCAAAGCAGGCACTTTACCACTTGAACCACACCTCTAGTCCATTTAGATTGGTTATTTTGGAGATGGGGTCTTGTGAACCATTTGCCCATGTTGGCCTTGATCCTCTCAATCTCAGCCTCCCAAGTAGCTAGGATTACAGATGTGAGTTACCAGTGCCCATCTTGTATTTCACTCTTGATAGGGTTCATGTTCAGAGCAACTAGCATATGCTGAATTCTAAATGGATACTTGAAAGGCAGTGTTTGAACACAATGCCATTCATGGACAAACTTATTATTTAGTCAATTAATCAATAAACAATGAAATGGAATTGACTAAATACAATGAAAAATGGAATCAATTCTCTTGGCCTCAAGGTGGGGAGGTGTCAGTGAAGTGGGTGGCTCCTCGGGTCTCCCTTTTTGGCTTAAGCCTACAAGGCACTTAGGTAATGCAATAGTTGGGGCCCTGGGAGACCTAGCCTTTTCTTTAGCTAGTGGCCTGTCCATTGACGGCCTATGTGGACAGAAGGAGAAGTGGTGTCTAGCAGGTCCAATGCAGGGCGTAGCACTTCAATACATTGCCTCACTTATTTTGCATAGTGACCTTGTGAGATTGTGATTTAGCAGATGAAAAAACAAGCATAGGGAAGTTAGAAACTAGCTGATAAGTAAATAGTGAGCAGGGACTTGAAAACATGCTTGTCTGACTCTAAAGTCCCAAATCCTTTCACGTTCAACCATGGCATCACAATTCAACATGATTTATAGAGGACATTGGCTTTAGTATTATTAATAATCTAATAATCACTAATAATCTAATCAGTTTTCATTGCTGTATCAAATACCCAACAGAAACAGTTTAAAGGAGGAAAGGTTTATTTTGGCTCACGGTGTCAGGAGCTCATGGTCTGCTGGACCATTGCTTTGGACCTGAATATCATAGTAGCAGGCGCAGGTGGCAGAGGTGGCTCACCTCATGGTAGCCAGGAAGCAGAGAGGAGTAACAATGGGACTGGGCAAGATGTACCCTTCAAAGACAGGCCCCCAGTGATCTACTGCCTCCAACCAGGTCCCACCTTCCACAGTTCCACCGCCTCCCAATAGTCTATTCAAATTTTGAATCCATCAATGAGTCAGAGCTCTCATGATCTCTTGAAATGCCATTACAAGCACACCTAGAGATTTTACTAATCTCCTGGGCATCTCTAATCCAATTAAATTGGCAATCAAGATTAACCATCACAGCTGGGCACAATGGCTCACTCCTGTAATTCCAGCTACTTAGGAGGCAGAGATTGGGAGGATCGAAGTTCAAGAACAGCCTAGACAAAAAAATTACTGATACACCATCTCAGTCATTCCAGCTATGAGGCTAACAGGCAAAAACTTGAGATTCTATTAAAAAAAAAAGGGCTGGGATTGTGGCTCAAGTGGTAGACCGTCTGCCTAGCAAACTTGAGGCTCTAAGTTCAAAACTCCAGTACCATTAAAAAAAAAAAAAGATTAACCATCATAGTATCCTATTATAAATTCCAGATGGGACATTCTAAACCTATTCATTTTTACAATATATATCTTTTTTTAAAAATATGAGTCAGTGCAATTGAAGGGAAAATATTTTTAAGTGCAAAATTATATTAATAAAGAGTGCATATTGGCTGGGCACGGGTGATCCATGCCTATAATCCTAGCTACTTGGGAGACAGAGATAAGGAGGATCAAGGCTGGATGCCAGCCTGGGCAAATAGTTTGCATGACCCAATCTTGAAAATTCCCAACACAAAAAAGGGCTGGTAGAGTGGCTCAACTAGTAATCTACCTGATGGCAGGCATGAGGCCTTGAGTTCAACTCCCCCCTACAAAAAATTTTCATGCTTACTGGAGGCATGATTCAAATCCAATCCCACCTAAATCAATCCATCAATATTTCTTATTTAATACAAAAGAGCCAAAGTTATGGAGGCAGTGAGTGAGCTGAGCAGTGCAGCAAAGCCATGGTCCTAGAATTTGCTCCTTCACTCTTTTTGTGGTATTGCATTTTGATATGTCATGCATATGAGGAGGCAGGTTAGAAATAGGAAAAGATAAGTGACACCTATGTAACTTAACCTAGGGAATCTCAGGTTAAACACTCTCTCACTCCCTCTGAGCCTCTCTTACAATTGCAGGGCTCCTTTTCCATTGCAATCCTTTGCTGGCTGCAGAGCTAGGCAGAAAACCCCTGAGAATTAGCGTAAGTATATGCACAGTGATCCATCTCCCTAGCCCAGATTGTCCAAATCCCTCCCTCACACAGATTATTGGTGGTTTAAAATTCCTTGAAACAGAGCCTTAACTCTTTTCCCTGCTCCCTGCTTCTCCACTTGGCAGAGGCCACACCGCCCTTGTGATTCCTTCCTCCTTACCTATAATAAATGCTTTATCTCCCTTTCCATATCCATGTGTCCTGCCTGCATCCCTACATGAGAGACACAAAGAATCTAGGTGTCTTCTGACCAGAGACTACATGAGACTACAACAATAGGAGACAGAGGATGAAAAAAATCAGGTCCATTTGTGTTGCTATAACAGAATAACTGAGGCTGGAAAGTTTATGAAGAGGAGAGATTTATTTCTTATAGTTCTGGAGGCTGGGAACACCAAGGTCAAGGGCTTGCATCTGGGGAGGGCCTTTTTGTTGTCTGCTGTGGTCTGCTTACTGTCAAACTTGTTTCTGTCATGACAAATTGAGATCCTGCGTCATAGTTAGGTTGAGTTATTACACCAAAATAATAATGTCAAAATGAATTAATACCAAGGATGGTGGCTGAAATCACCTCTTCCTGAAAAATGGATTTATAACTTCACACTGATGAATCATTTCCAGAACTAACTTTCTAACAAATTTAGTTCCTTACAACAAAGTTTTTCCTATCCCAAGTTTCTAAGTCAGGCATCCTTAGAATTATTAAAAACAAGTTTCGATGTTTCAGAATGCTCTTTTCCTTTTCTAAAAGCAGACTTAGAGACTTAGCTTTTTATGACTAGATACAAAATATTTAGTTTAAATTTTATTTTAAGAAATATGTAAATATTTGACTTCTTATCTGTCTAGCAGATTATATAGGTTAGTTTAGGCTTGTTAATAGTCCCCATTCTGTTAATTTGGTGGCTCTGAAAGATTTTGGTTTTAGGACTCTTTCACTCTTAAAAATGACTGGGGACTTGGGCTGAACATGTGGCTCCAGCAGTAGTGCCTACAAAGTGTGAGCCCTGAGTTCAAATCCTAGTATTGCAAAAAAAAAAAAAAAGACTGGGGAGTCCAAATAATTTTTTAAGGACTATCTCTATTAATATTTCTTATATTAGAAATTGAAACTGAGAAATTGAAAAATTATTAACTCATTTAAAATAACGAATAAACTCATACACTAGCATATATTATGAAAAAGACCCTTATATTTGCCAAAGTAAAAATTATTAATTGAAAGAGTGGTATTGTTTCATGACCCTGTCCGCATGGCTGTGCTGGTGCAGCCCATGTCTGCAGCTCTCCCCGGCTGGTGGTATTTCAGGGCTGGCCAGCTTCCGTGGTTCCAATAGCTATTGCTCCTAGCAGAAGCTCTTTGTGGTGCTCAGCCCCTGTGGCTCTGCCTGGCCCAGAGGCTTTTCGGGGCATCTTTGACATCATGTGGGGGATAGCTGTGCCCCACAGCCCAGGCACTCAGTGTTCCTACAGATTTAACACCATGAGGACACTGCCATGGTTCCAACCTGTGCCTTCTAGAGAGGCAGCCAGAGCTGCACCTGTGCCCACTGGAGATGTGTCTGAGGGGCTGAGGAGTGCTGTGCCTGAATGCAGAAAGCAGAGGCTTGATGCAGGCAGCATTGGGAAGCAAACCCAAGGTACCATGGGCACCCTGCCCTCAGAATGCTTTTGTGGCTATTATCCACTGTCTTGATGCATCACACATGGCTTCCTTCTATCCATAATAATCTCATTAAATAGTCATTGTCTGGGTCCTTGGTGTTTTCTCTTGAGTACTTTCTCTCTCTCTCTCCTTTTTTTGGTGGTGCTAGGGGTTGAACTCAGAACCTTGCACTTGTTAGGCAGGCACTCTGCAACTTGAGCCATGCCTCCAGCCTTCTCAATTTTTTTAGGCTGAGAATTTTCCAGCTCTTTAAGTTCTTCTTCCCTCTTGGTTATAAATTCTGTATTAATTTCTCTTTTCTCAAATTTTACCATAAACAGTCATGAAAAGTCACATCACGCCTCAACACTTTGTTTCTTCTACCAAATATTCTAGTTCTTCACTTATAAATTCTTGTCTTCCACAAAGCACTAGGACATGGACACAGTCAACCAAGTTTTTTGCCACTTTGTAATGAGGATGGCCTTTTCTTCAGTTTCCAGTGAGATAGTCCTCATTCCCATCTACGGTCGCATCAGAATGGACTTTAATGTCCATATTTCTACCAACACTCTGATCATGACCACTTAAATCATCTTTAAGAAGACTGAACCTCTGTACAGCTCTTCTCTTCTTCTGAGCCTTCACCAGAATTGCTCTTAATTCTCTGTCAGTATAGTCTTTTTCTAGCATTCACTTCTGACTTTTCCATACTCTGTCCTTTACTTAGTTTCAAAGCCATTTTCACATGTTTGTAATTACCTAGTGTGTGTGTGTGTGTGTGTGTACAGTGTATAAAATATACTTTATGTTTTACATATATACAAACACAAGAGGGGATTTATTAGGGTAATTAGTTCATATGATTATGGAGGCTGAGAAGCTGCAATATACCATCTGCAAGCTGGAGAACCAGGGAAGTTGATGGCATGGCTCAGTCTTTTAGGGTGAGTTGTGAGTCTGAAGACCAGAGTCTGGAGTTCTCTGTGGCAGAAGATGGTTTTCTGAGAGAAAGGGAGGGAAAGAGGAAAGGAGGGGTGAGGGAGAGAAAGGACAGAAAAAAGGACAGAGGGAGAGAGGGGGAGAGGAGAGAAAGAGTGCAAATTTGCCTTTCCTTTGCATTTTCTCTGCCTTTATTGTTTTATCTGGTCATCAGCCAATTGGATCACACCAGGTGAGGGTGGCTCTTCTCTCAGCCCATTGGTTCAAATGCCAACCTCTCCTGGAAACAGCTTCATAGACACCCAGAAATTGTGCTATCCAGGTATCTCTTTATCTAGTCAAATTTGCACTGAAAATTAGCCATTACACATTTTCTAAGAAAGGTTGAGTTAAAGAGCATGGGGTTTGTAATTTTCTGTTTCTACAATTTACTAAACGGCTGCCTCTTTCACACTGTCCCTGTGACCGTAGAGCCATCTACTGCCACGTCTGGCATATAGCAGGTGATCAAAATGTCTGTTGAATGAATGACTGAAAGAGAGGTAAGGGATGAAGAAAGGAAGGGGATGGGAAGGAGAGAGAGGAGGAAACTCACCTCTGGCGCCTCAGTGGTGGGCACAGGCACTGCCTGGGCAAAGCCCCACAGCAGTAGAGCTGATTCACTGGATGAGTTGGACTGGCAAGGTGCAAGCAGAAAGCAATCTCATTTCTCACCTGACCCTTCAAGTCCATTCTGTCAGCCTATTTCCCTGCCCCGGGTAAAATTCTATGCATGTTTTATAGCATTCTCTTTCACTTTCAGGAAGTAGAAAATCTAATCTTTTCTAAGAGCCAAACTCAAGCTTCCTTTTCCATTGAAAATCTCTGCCTCCCTCTGCTCTTTACTGGTTTATCCTTTGTGGATCTGCATTGGGGAAGGACATGTTATCGTCTTTTTCTCTCTCTTCAGGGAGACAAAGGTCCAGGTCTCAACAGGCTGTTCATGGCTTGCATCTGGTGCAGAGGCTTCTGGGTATGTTAAAGGTAACCTACTGGGGCTGTTTGATGGGGAGAAGGTGTTCAGAGACCCTACCTTCTCAATAGAGGTTGTGCTTTTGCATGTACTCATGGGTTCAGTGACTCTAGTCACTTGTTCTTCAGCTTCTCGCTCATTCTAAGATGACCACTTGTAGCTGGGCACTGGTGGCTCACACCTGTAATCCTGGCTACTTGGGAGGCTGAGATCAGAAGTATCAAGGTTTGAAGCCACCTGGGAAAATAGTTTGCAAAACTCCATCACCCAAATAATCAGAGCAAAATGGACAGGAGGTGTGGCTCAAGTGGTAGGGCACCTACTTTGTAAGCATAAAGCCCTGAGTTCAAACCCTACTCCCACCAAAAATAAAAAAAGATGATCATTTGTCTCCTGTGGGGCAGCACCAAGTGACCTTTTAGGCTTAGGGGAAAAGGCCATTCTCAGGGCATCCTGGCCTCTGCACTCTGCAGTTGCCTTACCCCCTCAGACTTTCACACTTGGTACTAGATCCTGCAGCCCCTCTACCAGGGGACATATGTCAAGCTCTCCACATGGGTTTTCTTAAGCCCATCTTGCTTAGTCAAGGTGAGAAGGAAGTATATCCCTGTCTTTTCTCCACAGAGCAGGAGAGGTGGTAGGGAAACGACTGACCACACAGGGGTCTTCACAACGCTGATACTAGAGCCAGGCTTGTAGATACTTCCACCAACACAACCAACTGTTCCATGCCTACTTGGTGGAGAAAGTTCTTTCACCATTGTATGGAAGTTGAATGCTCAAATCAAAATGTTTTGAATAAAGTGACATGAAGACCATTGGTTGTAGTAAGTGTAGGAAATTAAAAGCCACAATTGCCTGGCTTACTCACATCCTCCAGTAGATGAAGAAAGAGAAGAGAAGGAAGGGAAACTACATCACTGCTGTGGCACCTTGTTGGAGAGCCTGATCTGTAAGCTGCAGAATGCAGAAAGAGGTCAGAGCTTTCTGTTCCTGAGAGGTTTCAGCCCTGCCCCTCTCTAGTCTGTCGCTTCCTCAGGCTTATCTTGTCATGTTTGTCTTCCTTTCCCCACAAGCCCTGGCTCCTCTACCTTGCCCACCTGAGGAATCAGCCCTTGTGTAATTTCCCAGAGAAACACTGCCTTATAAGCTCTTTTTGGAGGTAACAAACTAAGACAGTCAGCAGAGGCCCATCTGTCTGACACACAGAACTGAAGAGTACACATCCTTTTCTACTAAAAGCCCTTGGCCTACCCCAAGGCCAGGGGACTTTTCTTTGATTGCCTGGCAATCACATGGATGTCATTTCAGTATCTCTGATTTGACTCACAATTCTGGTTCCTCTTCCATGCAAAGAAATTCAGTGTCTGGTTGCCTTGGCTCCTAATATGTTCATTCATGCTATTCCCCTGCCAAGCTGCCTTGCCCTCAAGCTGCTTAGGTATTTTCCCAAAAGAGAATTTTTTTTTGGAGGGGGGCACTGGGGATTGAACCACCAGCCTTGCACTTGCTAAACAAACACTCTACCACTTGAGACACACCTCAAGTACTTTTTAAAGCTATTTTTCAAAAACAACAACAAAAAAACCCCCAAACACACAAATGAACAACCCCATTACTTTGTGGACATGGGTGTAGAGTGAAAAAGCATTGAATGGACTCAGCAGACATGTGTCATAGGGTGTGGAGAAATGTGTTGAAACGTGACTGTTACTCTACAGTCTTCTGTTCACTGTCTTCTGTCACAGGAATGGCTGCAGCCATGTGTACACACAGCTGAGCAATGGCTATTCTTGTCCTCTTTTTTTCCTATTGGTTTACTTCTATTTTTCTTTAACAAGCAGCTAGGGTTAAATGCTTTGACTTGAAAATGGACCACCACTAACTTTATTTCTAACAAATTCCCTCTTCTTTTTCTTTTTACTTTTACTGGTCTGGTTTTCACTCGTGTTTTGTTTTTCAAATTGCTCTAGAATTTATTGACTTTCTTCATCATAGGCAGGTTTTCTGATTTGGTTTCTAATAGTAGCAAATGATTCTGCTGATAGGTCATGGACATCTGTTTGCTAATTGCTGCTTCAATTAGTCTCTGTGCTAATCCTCTTACACAGGGGATAATACAATACCCTGTCGCTGTCAAGACCCCAGCTACATTGATGAGAATTGTACGAATTGAAGCCATTAAGACTTTCCACTTCCCAAACCATCCTTCGAACCATCCACTGCAAGGATTGTCAATGCTGGCATTTTTGGCCAGTTCATTAGTCAAAGTCATTAGTCCCTAGAGTGCCTTTGTGAGGAGTGTGCCATCAGGAGCTGTGTCATTGGGAATAAAAGCACAACACTTTTCTCCCAACATAACACAAATTCTTCCCTTCTCTACCAGAATCATGTCCAGTGCTACCCTGTTTTCCCAAGCCATTTGGTTAGTGGCATCCATGTGACAAACTACCCCTTGGAAGAGCATCCCAGGTATAGTTGATAAACCTCTGCTGATTATAATAAATGTAATTAATTCCATCCTCATTTTTATCAATAGTGGGCCATCAGAAGAGTGCAGAGTCAAATCCAGCAGCTGTCTGGTTGCTGGCCTTAAATTCACTGGGGACTCCCTTGGGGACCCTTATTGAGTCTCAATCTCTCTCTCTCTCTTTCTCGCTCTCTCTCTCTATATATATACACACACACATATATGTGTATATATATATATACACATATGTACATATGTATATACACGCATATGCATATGTATATTCACGCATATGTATATATGTATACAACATATATGTATATATATATATATGATATATGTCAAAAGACCCTGCTATTGCTCTCTGTGCCCAAATGATTACTTTTATCCTGTTTGGGTATCTGGTGGAATGCAAGGGTGAATGGAAAGGCCAATTGAAGTAGGGCACAAGTCCTGATTTAGTTGGACAGTAATATGTCATGGAGGTTCCTTTTCCGACAATACCACCAGACAGTAGCCTGGGGTATATGGAGAGATGAGTAATTGCCAAGGCTTAACTCATTAGTGATGTTTAGGACATAGGTGCAAGTTGTCAATTCTCCCATGGGTCTAGTGACTTCTGCCTCCTGCCTAGAGAGGCAAGAGGAGTAGTTCACATTCCCTATAGAGAAAGAGGGAATTGCCCTAGGGTCTGATCTTTGCCAAGTGGGAAAAGCAAAGACACTCTTACAGTGTCCTTGTTTCCTTATGCATCCTTGTGTTAGTATAGAGCCAGCATGCAATGCATTCCTCCAGGATCAGTATCCCTTCCGAGGGAAAATGGAACCACTTGTGCCTGTGGCCATCCGGCAGCACATGTATCACTCTTGTTAAGAGTTTGTACAGTAAATCTCACCCATTCAACCAGGCATTCATATCATCATATCTAATTTCTAGTTCTAGGGTCTGGCTTAAATCTTTTATCTCAATTAACTCTACTCTTTTAGGGTTATTATTTGGCATATCAAAGTCCCTATCCCTATATTTCAGGCTGAGTTTGGGTGCTGGCCCATCCTAGAAAAGGAACCAAAAAGTGATTTTCCTATCTTAAATTTAGGAGGTGATAAAGGAAATTTAGTTGGCAGAAAATTTAGTTGAAGGGCTGTCAGGATCAGGACCAGGAGACATCAAGTTATTTTTTACTAAAATAGAAATCAGAGAGAAATTAATGACAACCATCCTTTAAAGTAAAAAAAAATGCTTTTTATGTGGATAAAGCTAATAGGATTTTTAAGAAAAATCATAAAAGCATTAAGGAAATATATAAAGTCTGCAGACTGAAAACACCTGCCATCTGTAGAAACACTGTAGTAGACCAATGCCTTTTATAAAGATGGAACCAATATCCATCTGCTGCCTATTTTAGGTGGCAATGGTTAAGTCAAGAGGTAGGTTGTTATGAAAAATTTTAATATGATTTTTGTTAGGGGGGAATTCCTGAGTTGAGTAATTTATGTTAGACCCTAGGTCATACTTAATTACTTGTGGGTTCACTAGGTGTTTCCTTGCAAGAGTAAAGTAGTTTATAGTGCCCAATGCAGTTATAATATGTTCATAAGCAAAGGTTATACTGTGAAGTTATTGTATTAGCCTCACGATCAAATACAGCTCAAACATAAAGATTCTTCCATCTTTTCTGAAAACAAATGATGCTTCTTGAATTATGACTTCTCTAAATACTTTTTCTGTCTTACAGCTGGGATAAACTTGTAGGCCTTCAGGGGGTAGAGGAATGCCTCCACCGTCCTGAATGCCTTTTATCCTATAATAAGTCACATTTGTTTCCCCATGGTCATAGGGAAGTCATTTTGGTGGGGGTCTATCATAGCGGTAGCCCCCATATTCAATAGGATTTCCAGTTAGCCTTTTCTCTAAGGCAGTAAGTTTAAAATCTTATATACTGTAGGCTGTAGGAGAGCAAATGTCTTGTTAGTCTCCTTGGATGTGACATCATTTGATAGTTTTGGAAAATAAGCCCTCAACTGCAGAACTTTCCCTTCTTTCTATATAATGTCCTGCCTTTTAGTTTTAAGGGCTCATATAAATTTAGGATTACTAGGACTAGGGCAAATACCAGTAAACCTGTGAGCTTTAAGGGCCTTTTTGTTATTATCTAGTTTACTTCGACTACTTATAATCAGATCCTGGGTTGCCTCATATAGGGCTTTGTTATTACCTAGAAAGCCAGGAATCCCAATCCTATAGAACCCAGCCATTTACAGATAGGTTAAGCTAATTATCATTGTTAATTTTTTTTTAGGTGGCTCTAATTTTAAGGCCTATCTTCTTAGAGGCAAGAGTTCCACAGAGTTACAATGTGGCTAATTTACCTTTAGTTGGAAGATCTATGCCTTTTTGTGGAGAGGCCCAGTACTCTGCAAATTCTAAGAACTTAAGATCATCTGCATACTGTAGTAAGGCTCCACAGTTTGAAAAGGATCTTAACAAGTTTAGAATCTGACATACGACATTGAGTGATAGAGAACAAAGTTTCATTAGTCTCTAGCATTAGAGTTAATGTTACCCCTTGCAAAAAAAACCCTCCTAAGTAATAATAACAATTAATAATTGATGTGTCATGATGGAATAGATTTAATTGCTAAGAATAAAACCTCTAATTAAGTTGCCTATCAAATATCCATACATAAGGACCCATTCTTCTTAATCTGTTGGCTTTGCTATGGAAAGGCTGGCAGCAGTGACTCTTTTGCTGTTGGGTTAGATGCAGGGTCTCATTATATGGCTTTTGTTGGCCTGGAGCTCTCTATGTAGCCCAGGCTAGCCTTAACTCATGAATCTCCTGTTTTAGCCTCCCAATCAGTGGGATTACAGGCATGGGCCACATGCCCAACATGTCTTTATTTTTATTCTGACACCTTTCCCCTTGTTTCTCAACAGTTTTCTTTGAGAGCTTGTTTGGAGGTTCTAGCAGGGGAGCGCAGCTACTCGTATACCCTTGACCAAAGAACGGTCCTCCTCTATCGGGGATGGTCGTCCTCTTCAACCGAGCGCGCAGCTTCGGGAGGGACGCACATGGAGCGGTGAGGGAGGAAGGGGACACCCGCCTAGCCAGCCAGATCAGCCGAATCAACCCTGGCGATCAGTGGGGTGACAGATGTCGCAGCCAGATCGCCCTCATATCCAACAGTTTTCTTTGGAAGACATCCATTGACCAATCACTGTGGTCTGGCTGTAATTGTCCCTCATTGTCAGGATGAGGTACCCCAGATAGAATGATGTGATCCCATGTTAGAGAACAAGTGTCAGATAGGTTGAGAGTCAGTACCAATAAGTCCTTTTTCTGGCCAATTTATACAAACTTAGAGGTTTAGAAGAAGTAGCCTTTAGGCTGGGCTTATAGGGTGCCCATTTTTAAGTTAAATTGTTTTGCTCTTTAGGTAATATGGTGGTGAAAGGAATATGAGGTCTCAGCGGGCCCCAACCCCCTTGTTGGAGAAACCAGTACCAAACATCCCATGTAGATAAGATAAGCAATGAGGCAGGGCTCAGTTAGGGCATATAGAATGTGAGGAATGCAAGATGTGAGATACGAGCAAGATGTGAGATACGAGCAAGATGTGAGGTACGAGCAAGATGTGAAGTACGTGCAGGATGTGCTCTGCCTGCTTGTCTAATGTTGATAACAAAAATATGCACGCCACTGCAGTCTATATAAGATTTCCCCCTAAGAGGCTCAGGGTCTTGCTTTCCTAACCGGTCCTGCGTGTCCGTGTGGGAGCTCGACCCTGGCTAGCCAGTCCAATAAACTCTGCTTTGTTGATTGCATTCACGCCTGGCTCTCTGTCTCTCGGGGGAATAGGATTCCGGGTCCTAACATTTGGAGGTTCCACCGAGATTTCATTTTCTCGAGAGACAGAACCTGCCTGCGAGAAAGCAGGGGCGATCCCAAGTCCTAGGCGTTGGGAGGGGATCCCAGACCCTCATTTGGAGGAACTTGAGTGTTCCATTTGGGCCGCGGCGGGGATTCGGCCAATCCCCAGGGAGATTCATTCTGGGAATCTCGCAAGGAGGACCACAGGGTCCTATTGGGAGAGGCTTTCCTCTCATTTGGGCTCGAGCATTTTAGGAACCCTGGCGCCAGGTGAAGAACTAATTGAGCTAGTCGACCGACCACCCGTCAAGTGGACGCCTTTCGGCCTGATATCCCAGTTGGACGGTGAGGAGGTTGAATGGGGTGCGCACCAGTGTGAGAGAAGGACCGGTCCGAGCGAGTGCTGGAGAGTGTTGTGTGTGTGTGGAATTATTGTTGCCTTTACCCTTTTTGTTCTATCTCTCTTGGTGTTTGAGTCTCCTTCCACAATGGGACAGGGACAAACAACCCCAAAGTCTCTGATCCTTTCTCACTTTCCAGAAGTTAAAGAAAGGGCCTTAAATGCGGGTCTGGTCATCAAGAAAGGTAAGTTCGACACCTTTTGTTCTGCAGAGTGGCCCACCTTTGGAGTCGGGTGGCCCATTCAAGGTTCCCTCTCCCTAGACCTGATCACTAAGGTTAAAGCAGTCATTTTTCAGCCAGACAATCGAGGCCATCCAGACCAAGTTTCTTACATTTTGGTTTGGGAGGATCTGGTGAGGAACCCTCCCCCTTGGTTAACAGTTTTTCTGACCCACCCCTCCAGTTCGGCCCCCGGGGCTAAAACCCCAGTCACGCCCGCCTTGGTCATAAAGGAGGAGGAAAAACTTCCTCTTCCCACCTTGACCGGTCCTCAAATTAGGGCATCTCCTTCACCATCTCCGGTCTTACCAGAGAGTTCCCCCCTTTACCCATCCCTCGCAGGGGCAGAGGAAGATCGGCCGCCTCCATACGTGACTCCCCCTGGCCAAGCCAGTGCCCCGGAGGAGGAAATTTCCTCATCCTCCTCAACAGGACTGGCAGCAGGAGGAGGAATGGGTCGAAGACTTCGCCCCCGAGGGATCCGGGAAAGGGAGGGGGAAGACGGGCCCCCCTCATCAACACAGGGGGAGGAAACTGTCCCTACACTTCCAGTCCGGATGGTGGGCCAAGGGGGACCGGGAGGAGGGCAACAGTTTCAGTACTGGCCCTTCTCCTCCAGTGATCTATATAACTGGAGGACGCAGAACCCACCCTTTTCTGAAGACCCCAAGTGTCTCATAGATCTCCTGGAGTCCATCATGCATACACACCGCCCCACTTGGGATGACTGTCATCAGCTGCTCAATACTCTTTTTACGACGGAGGAACGAGAGCGCATCCTCAACGAAGCGAGGAAGAATGTCTTGGGGGATAATGGGAGACCCACAACTCTCCAACCGGCCATAGACGAGGCTTTTCCCCTACGCCGCCCTGATTGGGATTTCGGGACCGCAGAAGGTAGGGAGCGTCTTCGGATCTACCGCCAGACTCTGATGGCCGGTCTCCGAGCGGCCGCTAGAAGGCCCACCAATTTTGCAAAAGTAAAAGCAGTCATTCAAGGGGAAAACGAAAGCCCAGCCGGTTTCTTAGAGCGCCTCTATGAGGCATACCGTCAGTACACCCCGATTGACCCTGAGGCGGACCTCCACCGGTCTGCTGTGGTACTCTCATTCATTAATCAGGCAGCCCCAGACATTAGGAGAAAACTCAATAAACAGGAAAACTTAGGGGAGATGACTATAAGGGAAATGCTACAGGTAGCAGAAAAGGTCTTTACCGCTAGGGAAACTCCAGAAGAAAGGGAGGAAAGACAGAGAAAGGAAGACAGGGAAGCCCAGGAGAAATTGAGAAAGGAGGACCGGGAGTTCCAGGCTAAGGAAAACCGAAAGCAACAGAGAGAAATGGCTCGTATTTTCCTAGCGGGTGTCCGGGACCAACCCAGAGGAGGGGGCCACGCCAGGACCCCGGATAAGGAACACTGTTTTTACTGTAAGGAAACGGGGCATTGGAAGAGAGAATGTCCTAAGTTAAAGGGAAGAAGAGGGTTTGGAAGGAGACTGGGGGAAAACAGGGAAAGGGAACGAGCAGTAGAGCAGGCCAGAGTCCTACTAGCCGGAGAAGAGGACTGAAGGAGACGGGGCTCAGACCCCCTCCCCGAGTCCTGGGTAACAATGCATGTGGAGGGGAAGCCGATGGGGTTCATGGTGGATACCGGCGCCCAATATTCGGTTTTAAACAAGGCACATGGACCTTTGAACAAGGCACGAACAAGTGTTGTTCAGGGGGCCACCGGTACGCAGTTATGTACATGGACTACCAAAAGAAAGGTGAACTTAGGAAAACACCAGGTCACACACTCCTTCTTGGTCGTCCCTGAGAGCCCCGCTCCCCTGCTCGGACGGGACCTACTCACCAAAATAGGGGCCCATATCCATTTTGAACCAGATGGAATAATTGTGACTGATCGAGAAGGGAGCCCGATTCATGTCTTGTCCCTATCATTGGCTGACGAGCATCGTCTGTTTGAGAGTCAACAGGAACCAGGAGGGGACATGACTCATTGGGTAAAAAGATTTCCCACGGCCTGGGCGGAGACTGCGGGAACCGGCCTCGCCAAACACCTCCCGCCCGTAGTTATACAATTGAAGGCTTCTGCTCTCCCCATTCGGGTGAAACAGTATTCTATGCCTGAGGAGGCCCGAAGAGGCATAGCCCCTCATATCCACAGGCTAATAAAGGAAGGAGTACTGCGACCTTGTCAGTCTGCCTGGAATACTCCTCTGCTCCCTGTCCGAAAGCCGGGAAGCGGGGACTATAGGCCTGTGCAAGACCTACGAAAGGTAAACGAGCGGACGGAGGACATTCATCCCACCGTTCCAAATCCCTATACCTTGCTCAGCCACCTACCCCCCTCGCAAGTATGGTATACAACCCTTGATTTGAAAGATGCTTTCTTCAGCATTCCATTGTCAGAAATTAGTCAGCCGCTATTTGCTTTCGAATGGCAAGAAGATGGGGGCCAATCCGGACAGCTCACTTGGACCAGACTGCCGCAAGGATTTAAAAACTCTCCCACCCTGTTTAATGAGGCCCTGAGCCAGGACCTGGAACCTTTTCGTCGGAGCCACCCACGAGTCACTCTATTACAGTATGTTGATGACTTACTGTTAGCGGCAGAAACCCGAGAGGAGTGCATCAAGGCTACTGAACACCTGCTAACGGAATTAGGTGAGCTGGGGTATCGGGCAAGTGCCAAGAAAACTCACATCTGTAAAAGGTCAGTGACGTATTTGGGTTATCGGATTGCAGATGGGGCAAGGTGGCTGACTGATGCCATGAAACAGACTATTCTGGCTATCCCATCCCCGACATCCACTAGGGGGGTGAGAGAATTCCTGGGCTCCGCGGGGTTCTGTAGACTCTGGATTCCAGGATTTGCGGAAATAGCCAGACCCCTATATGAGGCCACCAAAGAAGCTCCAGATTGGAGTTGGGGAGAGAGAGAACAACAGGCCTTTGATCAGCTAAAAGACGCTCTTTTGCAGGCCCCTGCCTTAGCCTTGCCAGATCCTACAAGACCATTCACTCTGTTTGTAGATGAGAAAAAGGGGGTAGCCAAAGGAGTCTTGACCCAACAGCTAGGTCCCTGGAAGAGACCAGTGGCATACTTTTCCAAGAAATTAGACGCAGTAGCGGCAGGATGGCCCCCCTGCCTCCGCATCATAGCGGCCATTGCCGTGCTGGTGAGAGAAGCCGATAAACTAACCTTTGGACAGGCCCTCTGGGTAACGGCCCCTCACCCGGTGGAGGGAATCCTTAAACAACCCCCTGGGAAATGGATGACGAATGCCAGGCTCACCCACTACCAGGGGCTCTTGTTGGATTCCCCTCGGATCACATTCACAGATCCCGTAATCCTGAACCCTGCCACCTTGTTGCCTAACCCGGAACTGCAGACACCTGTCCATAACTGCAAAGAATTCCTCTCCGAAGTTACACAGGTACGGGCTGACCTAAAGGATACCCCCCTGTCCGGCTGCAAATTAAACTGGTACACGGATGGAAGCAGTTTTTTCCAAGATGGAGCCCGAAGGGCAGGGGCAGCTGTAGTCGACCAAGAAGGAAATACGGTATGGAGCAGCGCCCTCCCACCCGGAACATCAGCCCAAAAAGCGGAATTAATTGCCTTGGCAGAGGCCCTGGAGAGGGCAAAAGGAAAGCGAGTCAATATCTACACCGATAGCCGCTATGCTTTCGGTACCATCCATGTCCACGGGGCCATCTATCGCGAAAGAGGATTCCGCACAGCAGAAGGAAAACATCTAAAGAACCTAGCCGAAGTCCAGCGTCTATTAATGGCAGTGGAAAAAACCGAAGGCAGTGGCAGTGATGTATGTCCCAGGCCACCAGTCTGCCAAGACGCCGGAAGCTGTCGGTAACAACAGAGCAGATCAAGAAGCAAAGAGAGTAGCAATGGTGAGTCCTCCCATGGAGACAGGGCAACCTTCCACGGTTGTGGCGATAGACGTGCCGGTCCCAGAGCTCCCTCCACTACCCCCCCGACCAGAATACTCCACAGAGGATTTCACTTGGATGAGAGCCCACTCCCCCTTTAGAGAAGGGGAAGACGGATGGAAAAGCGACTTGGAAGGCAAGTTAATTCTGCCTGAAAAACTCGGACGATTCCTGTTGGCTAACTTACATAAGTCCACCCATTTGGGGCGGAGAAAATTACTAGACTTGTTGACATCTGCGCAGCTCCGATTTCCGAACCAGACCATAGCAGTCCGCCAAATTGTGGAAGATTGTGCCAGCTGCACAATCATGAAACCAGGACGAAGGGAGGGGCACCATACAGGTACTCGGGAACGGGGGAGGGCTCCGGGAAGAAGTTGGGAAGTGGATTTTACTGAGGTAAAACCGGGAAAGTTTGGGTACAAATATTTGCTGGTATTCATAGATACCTTTTCAGGCTGGGTGGAGGCTTTTCCTACAAAGAAGGAGACGAGTCAGGTAGTGGCAAAGGCTTTGCTAGAGGAAATCATACCCAGATATGGGGTGCCCGAGGCAATTGGGTCAGATAACGGTCCGGCTTTTGTTAGTAAGGTCCTGCAGGGACTAGCCCAGACTATGGGGGCCAATTGGAAGCTACATTGTGAATATAACCCCCAGAGCTCAGGGCAAGTAGAAAGGATGAATAGGACACTAAAGGAGACTTTAGCCAAATTGGCCCTGGAGACTGGCGGTGATTGGGTGACGCTCCTTCCCTTGGCCATCTTCCGAGTCCGGAACTCCCCCTATGTCCATGGGCTAACTCCCTTTGAGATCCTGTATGGGGCTCCACCCCCCATCATTCAGAGGACCTTAAGCCCAGAACTAGGTGATCTGGCCCCAAATTACCTGACCATGTTGCAGGCTTTAGCTAAAGTGCAACAACGGATTTGGCCCTTAATTCAAGCATACCACGCTGTTAAGAGGGACCCGGCTCCGGAACATGGCATAGTCCCGGGTGACATGGTATGGGTTAAAAGGCATCAGTCCAAAACCCTAGAGCCTAGATGGAAAGGACCTTATGTTGTACTGTTTACTACCCCTACCGCCCTCAAGGTTGATGGCATCGGACCTTGGATCCACCACTCCCACGTGCGTCGAGCCAATCATCAAAAACAAGAAGGGGTCAAGGAGTGGACTGTACGGCGGCACCCAGACAACCCATTAAAGCTAAAGCTTTTGTGGCCCCGGGAACATGCAGAGCCTTCAGGAGCAGCCACGGATGGGGTGGCTGATTGCTCTGATCTTGCTCAATGCCCAGAGCGGGAGCCTCGCAGAAACCAACCCTCACCAGCCCTATAAGCAAACCTGGATACTCACCGATGGGGAGACTCATACCACCCTCAACGAGACTACTCGCACTGCCCCCATAGGAACTTGGTGGCCGGAGCTTCAGTTCTGCTTCAGAGACATCAATCCTGCCTACAAGTCTACTGCCCCGGAGTCAGCCCGACGTTATGGGTTTTATGCCTGCCCCGGCCACAAAAAGAACCAGGAATGTGGGGGGATACAATACTCCTTCTGTAGGTCATGGGCATGTGTCACATCCAATGATAGTGAATGGAAATGGGGGATATCAAAATCAGACCTAGTCAAATTTGCCTTTGTAAATGGGATATTAAGGGGGCACAGAATTCCAATACCCACCCATAAATGCCAGCCCACGGATCTAGATAGAATCAAGGTCACTTTCACTGAAACTGGCAAGAAGGACACCCCTGGGTGGATACAAGGTAAGGTATGGGGACTTGTATTTTATAAATATGGTGGACATGCTGGCTCGACCATAGTGGTCAGATTAAAAATTGAGCCCATAGGGCCACCGTCCACAGCAGTAGGCCCCAATAAGGTACTTAGGCCGCCCAATGTAAAGCCATCTCCCCAACCTTCCACAACTCACCACCTTCCCTCAACCATAGCTCGGGCTAATGTTACAACTCCAAGACCATCAGAAACCAGCCCTCCCCTGGTGAGGCCCAGTCTCATGACCGCATCTAAAGACCCCCTCTGAGAGCTAGTGGGTGCTGCCTTCCTGACGTTAAACCACACCAACCCTAACATGACTAACTCCTGTTGGTTATGTTATGATGTGAGGCCCCCATTCTATGAGGCAATAGGGCTAAACACCACTCACGATACCTCATCTGAGGAAAACCCTAGTCAATGTTCCTGGGGAGACCGTAAGAGAGGTCTGACCATACAGCAGGTAAGCGGCCAAGGAACCTGCTTAGGAAAAGTGCCAAAGAACAGACGGGACTTATGTACTGTTATTAACGCCAGTTCTACCTGGGGAAATGCTATTAAATGGGTAATTCCAAAGGACAATGGGTGGTGGCTATGCTCGCGGTCCGGACTCACCCCATGCCTATCAACTAAGGTGTTTAACAGCTCTAAAGAATTCTGTGTTATAGTGGTTGTGCTGCCCCGCATCCTCTATCATTCGGAGGAAAGTCTATATTCATACTGGAATATAGGAACAGGTGAGAGAAAGAAGAGAGAGCCTATTTCTACACTAACCATTGCTACCCTACTTAGCCTAGGGGTGGCTGGGGCAGGGACCGGCATAGCCTCCCTGGCTACTCAACATAAAGGGATGTCTTCGCTGCGCGCAGCCATAGATGAAGATATAGAGAGAATAGAAACCTCCATTAGCCACCTAGAAAAATCCCTCACTTCCCTGTCTGAGGTAGTACTTCAAAACCGACGAGGTCTGGACTTGTTGTTCCTCCAAAAAGGGGGACTATGCGTTGCTCTAGGGGAAGAATGTTGTTTTTACGCTGACCATACCGGAGTTGTTCGTGACTCCATGTCTAAACTCCGAAAGAGCCTGGAACAAAGAAAACGAGAAAAAGAGGCAGGGGAAAGCTGGTTCGAGTCTTGGTTTAACCAGTCCCCATGGTTGGCTACCCTTTTATCTGCACTGGCAGGGCCAATAATAATCATCCTACTGCTTGTTACCATAGGACCCTGGATTCTAAACCGACTTATGACTTTTGTCAAAAGTCGAATTAATACTATCCAACTTCTGGTCCTCCGCCAACAATATCAGGCTCTTCATCCTCTCGAGGATGATTCCTCAATTTAGGCCATAAGAAAGGGGGGAATGAAAGGAATATGAGGTCTCAGCGGGCCCCAACCCCCTTGTTGGAGAAACCAGTACCAAACATCCCATGTAGATAAGATAAGCAATGAGGCAGGGCTCAGTTAGGGCATATAGAATGTGAGGAATGCAAGATGTGAGATACGAGCAAGATGTGAGATACGAGCAAGATGTGAGGTACGAGCAAGATGTGAAGTACGTGCAGGATGTGCTCTGCCTGCTTGTCTAATGTTGATAACAAAAATATGCACGCCACTGCAGTCTATATAAGATTTCCCCCTAAGAGGCTCAGGGTCTTGCTTTCCTAACCGGTCCTGCGTGTCCGTGTGGGAGCTCGACCCTGGCTAGCCAGTCCAATAAACTCTGCTTTGTTGATTGCATTCACGCCTGGCTCTCTGTCTCTCGGGGGAATAGGATTCCGGGTCCTAACAGTGGCATTTTTTTTTTAAATGCAACTTTTGCAAAATATCAACAGAGAACAGTTTAAGTTTTACAAGGAAAATACAAAACAAAACCAATAAGAGCAAATATTTAAACAGACAAATGTTTGAGAAATAGATACTTGCTAGAGATGTTTTCTGGCAGCTTCACTGTAAACACCTTAGAGAAGGATCCAAACTGTAGATGACAAAACACTTAGAACAGTCAGTTTGAATGTTTTAAAATGTTTAGCAGTTGACAAAACAATTTTTATTGCATATAGCATTTTAGGATTATAATTATGCTGGGCAGCATTAATTAGTGCCATTAGGCTCTTGCTATCTCTCAAGTATATATTTAAAATTTTATTGTACAAAATGCCATAATATATCTTATTAATAGAATAAATCCCCCCTTTTTAATTTTGCCTTTAGAGTAAATTAACTTTAAATAAGTTGCAATATACTTTTTATTTTAGATGTATTTTATGGGTAACCAATGTCCAATCCTTAATTAAATGGCATTGCTTTTAATTTTAGAAAACAATATTGTTAGAGAGTATAAGTACATCTAACATTTTAGGACAGTAACAATTAGCATCACAGTTACACAGTTGTCATATATATATATATGTATATTAATTTAGATTTTTACCTTTTGAGTAGAGTTTAAAATTTTTGGCCAAGTAGGATAATAGGTGTGCAGCACTAACAAAAATCAAGGATTTAGACCTCTAACAAGCTTAGGGAGACATTGCCAGTGTCCCCAAACAGCCTTCTTTTCTATTAACTGAGTGTTGGTCACTTTGTATTAAATGTACATAATTTTAACCCTGTACACTTTTGTATAGCATTTAAATGAAGTTTAGACATATAGCCCATACATTTTTAGGGTGGTTTTTTTCCAACTTAATTAGGTGTTAAATGTGTTAAAATCACCAAAAAGAGAGATACTTAAATAAGCTGATTTAGCAACAAGGGGATTGGACTATGAGCACATGATAAAAGCGAGAGCACACAAGGAAGGGGTGAGGATAGGTAAGACACCTAAAAAACTAGCTAGCATTTGTTGCCCTCAACGCAGAGAAACTAAAGCAGATCCTTAAAAGCAACTGAGGCCAATAGGAAAAGGGGACCAGGAGCTAGAGAAAAGGTTAGATCAAAAAGAATTAACCTAGAAGGTAACACCCACGCACAGGAAATCAATGTGAGTCAATGCCCTGTATAGCTATCCTTATCTCAACCATCAAAAACCCTTGTTCCTTCCTATTATTGCGTATACTCTCTCTACAACAAAATTAGAAATAAGGGCAAAATAGTTTCTGCTGGGTATTGAGGGGGGGGAGAGGGAGGGGGTGGAGTGGGTGGTAAGGGAGGGGGTGGGGGCAGGGGGGAGAAATGAACCAAGCCTTGTATGCACATATGAATAATAAAAGAAAAAGGAAAAAAAATAAGCTGATTTAGCTAGGACTCAGTTTCCTAAACAGTAAAAAAAAAAAAGAAAGCCTGATTAATTTCTCAAGCAATTAATTGTCTTGATAAACATAAGATCTCTCCTATAAGCCAGTTTTTAGCAAATACTACTAAGAGCAGAGTATTTTTTTAAATATTTATTTTATTCATATGTGCATACAATGTTTGGGTCATTTCTCCCCCTTTCCCCCCACATCCTCCCTTACACCCCTCCTCCCTTACCCCCTCTTACCCCTTGCTACCCAGCAGAAACTATTCTGCCCTTATCTCTAATTTTGTTGAAGAGAGAGTATAAGCAATAATATGAAGGACCAAGGATTTTTGCTAGTTGAGATAAAAATAGCTATACAGGGAGTTGACTCATATTAATTTTCTGTGCATGTGTATTACCTTCTAAGTTAATTCTTCTCAAACTAACTTTTTCTCTAGTTCCTGGTTCCCTTCTCCTATTGGCCTCAGTTGCTTTAAAGTATCTGCTTTAGTTTCTCTGCATTGAGGGCAACAAATGCTATCTAGTTTTTTGGTGTCTTACCTATCCTCATACCTTCTTTGTGTGCTCTCGCTTTGTCATGTGATCAAAGTCCAATTCCCTTGTTATGTTTGCCCTTGATCTAATGTCCACATATGAGGGAGAACATATGATTTTTGGTCTTTTGGGCCAGGCTAACCTCACTCAGAATGATGTTCTCCAATTCCATCCATTTACCAGTGAATGATAACATTTCGTTCTTCTTCATGGCTGCATAAAATTCCATTGTGTATAAATACCACATTTTCTTAATCCATTTGTCAGTGGTGGGGCATCTTGGCTGTTTCCATAACTTGGCTATTGTGAATAGTGCTGCAATAAACATGGGTGTGCAGTTGCCTCTGGAGAAACCTGTGTCACATTCTTTTGGGTATATCCCCAAGAGTGGTATTGCTGGATCAAATGGTAGATCAATGTTTAGCTTTTTAAGTAGCCTTCAAATTTTTTTCCAGAGTGGTTGTACTAGTGTACATTCCCACCAACAGTGTAAGAGGGTTCCTTTTCCCTGCATCCTTGCCAGCACCTGTTGTTGGTGGTGTTGCTAGTGATGGCTATTCTAACAGGGGTGAGGTGGAATCTTAGTGTGGTTTTAAGTTGCACTTCCTTTATTGCTAGAGATGGTGAGCATTTTTTCATGTGTTTTTTGGCCATTTGAATTTCTTCTTTTTGAGAAAGTTCTGTTTAGTTCACTTGCCCATTTCCTTATTGGTTCATAATTTGGGAGAATTTAGTTTTTTAAGTTCCCTATATATTCTGGTTATCAGTCCTTCATCTGATATGTAGCTGGCACATATTTTCTCCCACTCTGTGGGTGGTCTCTTCAGTTTAGAGACCATTTCTTTTGATGAGCAGAAGCTTTTTAGTTTTAAGTCCCATTTATCTATGCTATCTCTTAGTTGCTGAGCTGCTGGTGTTCCATTGAGAAAGTTCTTGCCTATGCCTATTAATTCCAGAGTATTTCCTACTCTTTCCTGTACCAACTTTAGAGTTTGGGGTCTGATATTAAGATCCTTGATCCATTTTGAGTTAATCTTGGTATAGGGTGAGATACATGGATCTAGTTTCAGTTTTTTGCAGACTGCTAACCAGTTTTCCCAGCAGTTTTTGTTGAAGAGGCTGTCTTTTCTCCATCATATATTTTTAGCTACTTCATCAAAGACAAGTTTGTTATAGTTGTGTGGCTTCATATCCAGGTCCTCTATTGTGTTCCACTGGTCTTCATATCTGTTTTTGTGCCAGTACCATGCTGTTTTTATTGTTATTGCTTTGTAATATAGTTTGAAGTCGGGTATTGTGATACCTCCTGCATTGTTCTTTTGACTGAGTATTGCCTTGACTATTCGTGGCCTCTTGTGTTTCCATATAAATTTAACGGTAGATTTTTCAATCTCTTTAATGAATGTCATTGGGATTTTGATGGGAATTGCACTAAACATGTAGATTGCTTTTGGGAGTATAGACATTTTTACTGTGTTGATTCTACCAATCCATGAGCATGGGAGATCTCTCCATTTTCTATAGTCTTCCTCAATCTCTTTCTTCAGAAGTTTATAGTTTTCCTTGTAGAGGTTATTCACATCTTTTGTTGAGTTTACACTTAGGTATTTGATTTTTTTTTTGAGGCTTTTGTAAATAGAATTGTTTTCATAAGTTCTTTGTTCATTATTAGTGTATAGAAATGCTAATGATTTTCTATGTTGATTTTATATCCAAGAGCAGAGTATTTTTAAGATAAAATTAGATATGATATGATAGCTGTATATTGGTTTACTAAATTTTGATTTTAGGAAATAATTTAGATAACCTTTTAAATATAGCCATATTAATGACATTATATATTTTACTGTCTTTTGAACGCTGAGGTTTCAATCCTCCTTATTTTGGAACGGCCCTTAGAACAAAACTTATCCTACAAAATCCTTTATTTAGAAGTCATTTCCTTCTACATTTAACCTTTCTTTAAAAATACCCAATACCTTTTCAAATTTTTTTTATTTGCCAAAATCTTTTAATGTCTATTAAATGTTTAAGTAAAATTGTTTCTTTTCCAATCAAAAAGAGTGCTTTTATATTTAAAGACCTGTGTAGAAAACCATTTTATTTCTTTAAGTGACAATTTATAGAAAGACATTCGTTAGTTGACTCATATTTTAAGAGTAAGGTCTGAATTATAATTTCAACAGAATGAAACATATTAAGATCACTTGGTCATATATATATAGTTAAGCAGTTTTACATAGTTTCATTTAAAAATAATTTTTACTTTAATTCTAAATACTTAAAAGTTACCTCTTATGTTCCTGTTTTTGATAACCTTAAATATAACCTTAACCTTATAACAGTTTAAGAACCATTTTGAAATGTTTACATAAATACATACACACACACACACACACATGAACAAGTTTTATAAATTAAGCATGCCAAAAAATGTCAATTTAAGTGCACATTAGGTGAACTGGAATTCCAGGAGCAAATTAATTTGTGCCCAATGCTGTCTTATAGTCATAAACAAAATGACACATTAAAAAAACAAGTAGAGTGCATGCTCTGAAAAACCTTTTAACCCATAGGTGTAAGTTAGAATTTTCCTTTTCCTTAGGGCAAAAGGCAGCAACAAGATAAGCTCCAGGCCTTTTATTTTTATGCAAATCACAATAGGTTTCCTTAAACCTCAAGTTTCAGTATGTCTAAAAATGGTTTCATCTCTTTCTCTCTCTTTTTAAATTCGTAACCTCCTCACTTATGAGAGGGGCATCTATAAATTCAGTTTTTCCTGGCCCAATGGAAACTTCCCAGGGAGAAAACATTGCTTAGAAGAAATAAGGAAGCTTTCAGTAATCCTTTTTACACTATTCTAATTCCTTTCTTAAATTTAGGTAAGGGCTTGCTTCTCTACAATCACTAGTCCCTGATTCTTCTGGCTCCTTGTTTATCCCTGGCTCCTCTCCCTAGTGTGCAGAACATAGAGAGGGGGCAATCTTGATGAGGGGTCCCAGGATATTTCCTGGAGGCCTTCCTCTTTTTCTTTGAAATGAAACATATGGGCCTGCCCCTTTGATTAGGAAAGGGCACAATCTTTCTCCTCCTGCTTGGACAAGGTCTTTTCGTTTACATAAATAACTAGAGCTTGGCGCACCCAGTCTTCATCTAAGTTGAACTTGGGCGAAAAGCGGAAGGTCCACAAACTAAGCCTTTACGCTGTGTAAAACCGCAGCACGCAACCGCCTTTTGTTTTTTTTTTTTGCTCTTGGTTCAGTCTCCCCAGGACTTTAGCATCCTCGCCACTGGACCACATGGGGGAATGTCCAAGGGAGCCTCCTTGGCTTTATTTCCCTTGATTTTGCTAGGCCTAGAATCTCTTGTTCCCCACTTTTGGCAGGTCCCTGTGACTATCCTGTGTGCTCAACCTCCCCAAACTGGAGGTTTCTTGCACACCCCAAGGTTTGCTTTGCCTGTCTCTGACTATCTCCCACATGGGAGAGCAAATCCACCCGGACTGGGACCCTACCCTTGCTTCATGTCTCAAACACAACTCAGTCACACTACATGTGACCTCCAAAAATACCCAACCACCAAGCAATACTTGTAGTCCAATTTTCCCACCTTGGCTTGTGCACGAGGTTGCTTGGTTGACTCAGTGCCTGCTTTTGCTTTCCTGTGTCACTTTCACTATCTTCTAGAAAACAGTCGGGTTTCTCTATGGTTTCTGAGGAGAGACGGGGTACCCAAGTAGCACAGGCCACTTGAAATTGGGTGGGACATGTGTCCTCTTCAACTTGGGCCCACTCCACTTGGGCACAGAGATCCCCAACTTACCCTCAAGTTGTGAGAAATATGCTCAGCTGTCCAGACTCAAAGAATGAACTGAGAGCCACATGGAGTACAGTGGAAGTGAAACTTTAATCATGATCTTGCAAGATGGGGTGCCTGACAAGCAGAGACCCCAGAAGCTGTCACAATAAGCATCATATTGTCCAGTGTGCAAGTCCCATCTCCCCCCAACCTCCCTACCGCACTGTTCCTCACTGGGTGTACACTATGGGGTGTACATTCTTTTACCAGATATCACCTAGATTTGCTGTTGGGTTATTTAAAATATGCCTTTGGGATTGGTTAAATTTTAGAGGTGGGCTTGAGGTGGTATCTGGCTTCTTTGTGGCAGGAAGATGCCACATGCCTCTGGCATGTACACAGTTTTTACCTATTTTCTCATTTTTATCATGATTTACCCCTCCCAGTTTAAGTTCCCTTATTAGTTTCCCCTCACCCCCAAATATCCTCAAGATGATACACAAGCAAGTGAGCAGCTAGGGTTAAATGCTTTGTCTTGAAAATGGACCACTATGACTTTATTTCTAGCAACAGATATTATATTTCATTAGCAATAACATTCTGGTGAGGTAAAAATAAGATGAATTAAGCAAAACCTTTGATTTAGAGATCCTCTGGCCTCTGTCTCACAAGCACTGGGATTGCAGGGTGCCCCACCACACCCAGCTAAGTAATGACTATTAATAATGGATTAGGATGTTTGTAAAAATCAGTGGCATTTAATATTCCATTTCAAATTTCTGAAATCTATGTAAAGAAAATTACTTGGTCACAATTTCCTATGAAATGGTCAAACTAAAAAGACTGCTTGATAACCTCTGGAGACCACCTGTGCTGGGGACATGATCTGTAGGAACACAGCCCCACATCAGGCGATGGGATTGCTTCCTATTCTGGGCATAAGTTAGGGGAGGTAACCAGGCTCTTCCCTGCAACCTCAATGCTTCTGGTAGCACTGGCTTGACTTTTCTCTTAAATGTCACTGGACATCTTGAATCAGAAATACATCTTATCAATAGTAATTTTATGGTTGGGAAAATAAGATGAAGGTCGAATGTCACAGGTCACTTTGATTACCATTGAAATGTGTCTCAGTTCTCACACTTTGGTGTGGAGTGATGCATTTTTCACAATACTTTTTTTTGGTGGTTCTGAGACCTCACAGTTGTTAGGCAGGCACCCTACCATTTGAGCCATGCCCAAAGCCTTTTTTGTTTTAGTTAGATGTCAGATAGGGTTTCAAGTTTTTGCCCTGGGTTGACCTCAGACAGTGATTGTCCTACTTATGCCACCCAAGTAACTGGGATTGCAGGTGGGCCCCCTCATGCCTACCTTATTGATTGAGTTT
Organism: Castor canadensis; assembly: GCF_047511655.1. Classification (NCBI taxonomy): domain Eukaryota; kingdom Metazoa; phylum Chordata; class Mammalia; order Rodentia; family Castoridae; genus Castor; species Castor canadensis. The sequence continues at coordinate 92,381,725 of NC_133398.1, forward strand.
GGGTCTTGCTAACTTTTTCTCTACACTGGCCTCAAACTGTGATCTTCCCAATCTCTGCCTCCCAAGTAGCTGACATTATAGGTATGAACCACCATACCAGGCCGTTTTTCACATTCTCATTTCACAGAAGACTTTCTTTACATTCTTACTTGATTTTGTATCTTGATTTCCAGTTTTCATCACATGACATTAAAACCCAACATCTCAAATAAATTTACTGTTTTTTAAACTATTAGAAAGTTCAAAAACTACAGAATGGGAATCCCCCATAGCCTTAGGTTGGAAGGGAAAGGACAAGCAATACAGCCATGACTGAGTGGCAGGAAAATCATCTCAGTTCCCTTGCAGCTGGGAGTGTTGGCCCACTAATCCGTGTTCCCTGTGCCAGCCTCTTTAGCAACACGTGTGGTAAGTAACCTGGATCCTTCATAGAAAACACTTCATTGAACATTTTGGCTGCTTTTATGTGTGTGGGAGGTACATTGTCATAAGCAGGTAAGAACAAGGAGGAGGATGGTGAAAGAACTTGAAAGAAAAAGAATCTTCCCTCACAGATATGGTTCTGATTCTGCATCCAAGAAGAGCAGGTGAACTGTTGGTATGGCAGCCCTACTTAGGAAAGAGAGAACCTAAGAAGAAAGATCGTCTAAGTGAGAGATTTCTTGGTCCAAATCCCGAGTATTTACTCACTACCTTGCTAGGTGATTGAATTTTTTGACCCTTGATGGTTGGGTATAAATGTTCCCTGTCTCTCTGGAATGGCTGGGGTGGTGATGGAACATTCCTAAGGACACCACCAGTTCCTTTCAGTTTGAGATCAGAATGTACATTGCACAAAACTGGGAAGGCATGACTTGTGTCTTTTTTTAAAAAAATTGTCGGGCTGGGCTGGAGGTGTGGCTCAAGTGGTACAGTACCCGCCTTGTCAGTGCAAAGCCCTGAGTTCAAACCCCAGTTCCACCAAAAAAAAAATTGTGGAGGGGCTGGGGTAGAGCACCTGCCTAGCAAACACCAGGCTTGAGTTCAAACTCCAGTACCACACAGAAAAAAATTGTGGAGAAATTCATATAACATAAAAATTGTGATATTGAATATTTTGTTTTGTTTTGTTTTTGAGGCAAGGGTTTCACTATGTAGCCCAGTGTGGCCTCAAACTCTTGATCCACCTGCCTTAGTCTCCTGAGTGCTGGAATTACAGCCATTTACACCTCACCTGGCTTAAACATTGTATGTGTGCACTTCAGGAGTATTGACTACATTCAAACTGTGCAACACATTTCCAGGATATTTTCATCTTGCAAAACTGAAAGTCTATCCACTTAGGTAGCTCTTCACGCATCTACTTCCAAGCCCTGGTATCCACCAAGCTACTTTCTGTCTCTACAATCTCTACTCCTCTAGGTATCTCATATAAATGGAATCACGCAGTATTTGACTTTTTGTGGGCTTATTTTGCTGAGGTTCATCCATGTTGACTCATGTGTCAGAATTTCTTTCTTTTTTAAGGCTGAAAAATCCATTATATGGTATATCAGTTCACTTTGTTATAAGACCCTGAGTTCAAACCCCAGTCAGTACTGCCTCCCCCCAAAAAAGTTGAAATAGTTGAGAAAAAGGGGTAAAGGGAAGGAAAATAAGGCGAAGCCAGGGGCAGGGTGAGGGCATGAAGTACATTTTAAAAATTCATTTATTCACATGTGCATACATTGTTTGGGTCATTTCTCCCCCCTGTGAAGTCCATTTTGAAGGCCCTCTGGTGGGGCTATGGCAGTAGGCTCCTCAGTAGGTGAAACAAAGAAGGAAGCAATCATTTAGGGTGAGGCAAAAACCAAAGCAGCTGCTCAGAGGACACAGATTTTCTGGTTGCTGTGGCCCAAGAAGGCTTCTCCCCATGGGATCTTACATAGCAGACACACATTGTGAAGGCCATATCTTCTTTTCCTTCACCTCAGACAACTCAGTACAGTTTTCACCTGGCTCCTTCTTGACAAGCCCTCAGCAGCAGACAGTGCAGAGACCCACGGGGAGAGGGTGGGATGCTCACTACAGATGGCCTACAAAGGGGCCAGAGCAATGTGTACTCAGCTATCACTCACAGTGCTCCAGCTTCATGCATAGGACAGATGGACTATGCATGAAGTAGCAGGACCTCCATAAACACAGCCTTGTCTGTGTAGTGCAGAGGCCAACCTTCAACACCATGTCCTCAGCACACCCTTGAGAGGGAGAGTACACTAGTAGTCAGGAGCAGGTATAGAGTGAGGGCCACCCTCAGAAAACAAGGCACCATTGCAGACCATATGCTGACCTGGCTCAGGCTCTTGAGTCCCCACAAAAGGGGAGCCTGGACTGGGGCTGATCATCTGAGCAGCAGGTTTGGGAATGTGATCCTGGATCAGGGTGAAGGGGGAGTGAAGCAGGGAAGGGGCAAGAGCTGCCTCATTGAGTTGGTCACCACTACTGACTGAGGCCATGGGAAGGTGTCCTAGAACTGTTCCTGGGGCAGCACACTAGGATTTGTCTTCAGCTCCCCATTGGCCAAGGCTGTCCCCAGGGTGTCACTCACTGTGAGAGTCCAGTAGATTTCTTCATCATATGCACACTGACAAGCTCTGGCATCAGGGAAACAGGGGGCTTCACAAAGCTGGCTGAAGTCTGTGCACAGCTGGTAGCTGCAGCAGGGCTGGGTGGCAGGTGAGGCTAAGGCCAGAGGACAGGAAGTGTGCATGCTGGACTGGCTGGCATCATGACCTCAGATAACTTAACCACCTCGTTAGGGGCACTCCAAAGACAGTCATACCCGGAGGTACTGGGGGAGGGGGAGGTTAGGATGTCAGCACATGACTTTTAGGGGACAGAACGTGGTCATAATAATTACTAGCCATTTCTGTGGACTTTCCCAACTCTCCTTTCAGTTTGGTCAGTTTTTGCTTTCCATAATTTGCAGCTGTCATATTATGTGCATACAAATTTAAGATTTAAAGAAATCTTTCCATTGAAATGATTTTTAGCATTATGAAAATTCTCTCCTCATTTGCATTTGGGATTTTTCACTTCTCCTTCTACAGGAACCAGTGTCAACAATACAATTTCCCAGATAATGTTGTACAATCATAAACTTCAAAAATCTTATAATTTACTTGTGTCGAATTTATGCATCATTTGGAATTACGTTTGTCTGCCTGTATCAGAAAAACCTAAAATAACAGTAGTTTAAATAAGTTGGAAGTTTCTCAGCTGTAGAAAACGATCTGGAAGTTTTTTTCAGATCTTGGATGGATGGCAATTTAACAAAATTGTTGGGCCTTTTTACACAGCACCTCATAGCCTAAGATGGTTGCTAGGGGTTCTGGGTATTGGATAACAGAGAAGAAAGGAGAGTCTAAGCTTACCTCTGCTTACATTTCATTGGACAGAATTAAGATATACAGAACTTTGGAGGATCCTGGGAAATGTTCTTTTTATGAGTGGCAATGTGGCGAGGTAAAAATTGGGGTTCTGTGAGTTAAACAGGAAGAAGGATTGAGTGTCTGAGTAGGCAGCAGCAGTTTCTATTACTGTGTTACATGTGAGATTTCTTTAGGACTGCCCCCTTCCTGTTGGGCTCTTTTGGCCCTCAGGCCTCTGTGGGGCCCTTTGCTGTATGACAAGAACTACCTCATTTCTCCCAGCCAAGAAAGGCCTTCACTTTGTACAGAAGGGGCTGCCCTGTGGCTGAGGCCTCCTGCAGGCTGCCTCTTGGGTTTCCTGAGTCACTCACACCTTTAACAATGTTGCCTGGAGAGCCTCAGCATACACTTGGCATCCCCCATGAGGGTCACAATCCAAACACTGGAGAACCTTGGTGTGTAGTCAATCCCTCCAGAAGCTTCAAAGGAGAAAGGCATTTGTTCCTAGGGTTTAATGCAGTTCTTCTAGTTTAAGAAACCTCAGACATGAACAAAAGGTGGATTAAAATGCTTTGTTTTTATTCCCAGGCAGCTTCTATCTCTCAATGTTTTACTGAGTCACTATTCATTTAATTCAATAACAGAAATCTTGATATAATGAAAAGAGCCAGGCACCTTACTTATGCTTATTGCCTCATTTCACAGATCTGACACTTTGAACAGAGAGGTTAACTAACTTCCTGGGGTCACACAGCCAGTAATTTTCATCTTGTTTGAAATCTCCTAAGACATTGACTTCAAAAGCTGTGACTTCTGTCTTTTTCCTAGATTTGAGTCATTCACCCATTGAGTTTAGAGTTAGGAGACCAGCAAACGAGATGCTTGGATTTTCTTGCCTCATTTTCCTTCCTTCCTTCCTTCCTTCTATAGTCTGGGGCAGAACCCAGGGCCCTATGCATACTAGGCAAGGGCCCAGCCCTTGAACTTGGCTTCTCATCTCCTCTCCCACCTCCCCTTTCAATAGCTCAGTTGCTCCTTCTTTGTCAGAGGACCTGGCTTTGGGCTCTCAGCTGCTTTCCTCTCCACTGACATGTGACATGACAATTACTGCAAGGCTGTGACACACAGGCTTGGATGAGGCCTGGGTAGAAGAGTGTGCTTTTTTAGGGAGAAAAGTCCCTTCTTGCATCATACCAGGCTCAGCTTAACCTTGTAACTTGACTTTCTGTATCCACTTGACCTTAAAACTTGAACTTTTCTGTTTTTCTCTGATTAAAAAGATCCATTTCCTATCATTGTATATAATGTGAGAAGGTTCAAAGTCTCTGGTGTAAGAGGTCCTACAACTGATGAATGGACTAAGAAAATGTGATATATATATATATGTTTCATTCTTCCTTATGGCTGAATAAAACTCAAATTTATATAATATTATGCAATTTATATATAATTATTATATATATTATATATTTATTAAATATACTATATAAATATATTAATAGTTATATGATTTTAATTTATAAATATATTAAATTAATATATATTTATATATTATAATTATATGTAAACTATACAAAAATTATATTATTATATAATGTATAATTTTATTATAATATTTTATATAATTTTATGATTTATGTTATAATTATATAATACAATTATATAATATTATATATAAATGAGTTTTATTCAGCCATATGGAAGAATGAAACCATGTGGTTTGAAGGTAAATGGATGCAATAGGAGGACATCACATTAAGTGAAGTAAGCCAGGCTCAGAAAGACAAAGGCCACATGGTGTCTTTCGTTTGTGGAAGAGAGATCCAAAAGGAAAACATACACAAAACTAAACGTTATCATATACACATTTATATGTAGAATGTGTTTGTAATAATCTATGGAACTCAGGGGAGGAGGAAAAGGAAAAGACAATGATAGTCAGCAATATTGAAATATATCTGTGCAGGTAGAGGATCCAATGATAAGTATTGAAAGTGGTCAAATAATGGGGGCTGGGAGGGAAGGAGTAACGGAGAGTAATGGAAGGGGTTGAACTGATCAAAGTAACGTATATTCACAGGAGGTCACCCCTTTGAACATTGATTTTGAATTAATAATTAAGGACAGGACCGTAAAATAGGTACTGTTTAGGGGTGGTACTTTTGTGTGGGGGTGGAGGAGATGAAGGTGAGGGAATATGGTTGATGGGCTGCATAGACCTATATGAAATAGAACAATGAAACCTCTTGCAGTTGATTTAAGTGGGGCAGGGAAGGGGTTGTTTGTTGGGGGGTAGATGGTGAGGGTAGTCTAACCAATGTACAATGTAAGGCTATTTGAAGTTGGCACAATGAATCCCCCTGTACAAATGCTAATTAAAATGGAAAAAAAGTCTCAGGTGTAAGAGTTATGTAACAGACACAAATAGCCTAAATATACCCTTTATGCCCCTCACTGATGTTTCCTCCAGTCATGTGGCCTCAGAACAGTTTTCCTCAGTGGTTTGCTAGTTCCAAGGTCGTCTGACCCCTTTCTCTCTAACAGTGAAAATCATAGGAAAATTTGTTAGGAAAAGAATACATTTTCAACAGACCAAAAGCAGTTTGTCTCTAGAGTAAGAATGAGAACAACCCCATTTCTCTTTATAAGTTGATTACCTCAGGTATTTGCTGTAGCAATGGAAAACAGTAACACAATCTCCCAGGTTTCTGGTTGTCTGCTGCAGGCCAGTGGAGATGCTCTTGGGTGCTGTGGGAGCATGGAGGGGAGGGGCAGGATAGGAAGGTCAGGAGCTCTATTGTGAGCACAGCATGTGGGATCCCAGTGGTTGGAAGTCAGGTACAAGAGCAGTCCCTTTCAAAGAATACTGAGGACACATGACCAGAGAGGCAGGCAGAAAACCAGTATCTATAAAGGGAGAAAAAATTTCAACTAGGGTGCCATCAAATTATCTAATTCCACTGACAGCAAGAAGTGATTGAGCTTTGTCCAGCGGATTTAGTAATGTAATTTAAATTGCACATTGAGAAGGGTGGTAAAAATTACTCTTTTGGAAAAAAGAGTAATAAAATGTGGCCAGTATTGTAGGAAAATTAAAAAACACCTTTTGCACCTAAAAATTGCTATGAAGGACCTCTACTCTGACTTCTGGTGGCAGACTTGGACTTGGCTCACTTTTTCTTTCTTCTTTGATTCTGTGTTTAGAGGAGTCAAGTGAGAGTAGGAAGCTGAAAAAGCTCTTAACATTGAAGTTTTCCAAAATGAAATTTAGTTAGCATGTTATGTTTTTGGAGAATTGGCTGAGAAAACCAGTTTTTGAGGATAGAAAATAATTTATCTTCCTAAGTTTTGGCCAGTGAGAACCGTAAGAATCACCTGAAAAGGACTTAGTGTCTGGGGGAATAATTTCAGTCTTTAAAACACATTTTAAAACTTCATTATGAGATGAGTTCCATGTTCAAGAGACTGCAGGCTTTATGTACCTTGGTTGCAATCTTATAACTTGAGATTGAATTTTCAGATCTGCTTGAAAAATTTCATCAGATGATTCACTAATTGCACCTGATATCAAATCTGGGCAAAAATGGAACTTCAATTTGGGTACTCACTCACAGACACCTGTGAGAATCAACTTATAGAAGAAAAGGTTTATTTTGACTCACAATTATGAAGTTTCCAGTCCAGGACTGGGTGGACTCATTGCTTTTAGACTTGTGGTGACACATGTCATGGTAGAAATGTGTAGAAGACCAAAACCACTCACCTGAAGGCCAGGAAGCAAAACAGAGGAAGAAAATGGGATGTGGGGGAATAGGATTTCAGTATCCCTTTTGAGGGCATGCCCTCAATGATCTAAAGATGTCCCACTAGGCCCCATCTCTTAAAGGTTCTACCACTTTCTAATAGCACCACCATGGGAACCAAGTCACATGGGCCTTTGGGGGAGCATCAAGATCTAAACTATGGCACAACAGAATAATATTGGGATATATATGCAATGAATAGTGGCACACTCAATTTCATTAAAAAAAAACACTACTGAATATAAAGGCACAGATAGATCCCAACACAATAATAGTGGGTGACTAGAAAAGCCTATTCATCCAGTCAAAAATCAAACAAAGAAACTTCAGAGTTAAATGACACTATAAATAAAATAGGCTTTATAGACATCTACAGAATATTCCATCCAATAAACACAGAATACACATTCTTCCTCACAGCCCATGGAACTTTTTTCAAAATAGATCACATTCTAGTGCATAAAGGAAGTCTTAACAAATACAAAAAAAATTAAATAACTTCTTGTATAAAATCAAAAAATGTCTAAAAACAAATGAAAATGAAAACACAACATACTAGAACCTGTGAAATATAATAAAAGTGGTTCTAAAAGGGATATTGCCAGCTATAAATACATACATTAAAAAATCAAAGACATCTTAAATAGATAAAAACCTAATGATTCACCCTAAATAGAAGGAATAAAGATCAGAGCTGAAATTAATGAAAATGAAACTAAAAGAAAAATATAAAGGATCAATGAAATAGTTGGTGCTTTGAAAGGATAGACAAGATTGGTAAACCACTAGGCAAACTAACCAAAAAACAAAGAGAAGACATATAGTAATAACATTAATGATGAGAAAAGTGACATTACAACAAATGCTGCTGAAATGCAGAGGATCATTCAGGAATATTTGGAAAATATTTGGAAAATCTAGAAGAAATGGAAAAATTTCTAGACACATATGACCTAACAAAATTGAATAAAGAATGAAACAACTTAAATAGATAAATAATGAGCAACAAGATTGAAATAGTAATAAAAGAAAAAACATTCCCCTGGATGCTTTCACTACTGATTTCTACCAGATCTTTAAAGAACCTATGCTCATCAAACTATTCTACAAAATACAAAGGAAGAAACAGTTTCTTTTTTTCTTTTATTAGCATATAGTAGTTGTGCAGAGGGATACATTATGATATTTACATATGTGCTTGTAATATATCTTTCACCCTCTCCATCATTGTCCCTCTTCCCCTTCTTCCCTTCTTAGAACAATTTCAGCATGTTTCATTCTTCTATTTTCACATATGAATACAAAATACATCCACCATGTATGTACATCCACCCTTCCTTATGCCTACCCATCCCTCATTGGTACCCACCCCCTGAAAAGACCCGTTATTTGGGGGGGGGTTACTTTCAAACTGTAAAGCCAGTATTACTTTGACACCAAAACAGGATAAAGAAACAACAAGAAAGGAAACAATAGGAAAATTTCCTTGATAAACATAGATACAAAAATCTTCAATAAAATATCTGATTGTATGCACATATGAATAAAATAAAAATTAAAAAAAATCTGAAAGCAAATTCAAAAAGATTGTACATTATGATCAAGTTGGTTTCATTCTAGGAATGCAAGGATGGTTCAACACATGCAACTCAGTGTAATACACCATGTAAACAGAAACAAGGAAAGGACTTGTTGCAACAAAATTCAACATCCAACCCTTCCTGATAAAAATCCCTGAAGAAAATAGGAATGGAAGGTTCATATCTCAACACAATAAAGACTATATATGATAGATCTATAACTAAGATTATACTGAATGGGAAAAAATTGAAACCATTTCATCTAAAAATCAGGAAAGAAACAAGAGTGTCCACTATCACCACTCTAATTCAATGTAATGCTTGCAATCTTAGCCATAGCAATAAAACAAGAGAAATAAATAAAAGGGATTAAAAAAGAGGAAGAAACAAACTATCCTGGTTTGCAGGTGATACAATCCTATATTTAAAAGACCCTAAATACTCCACTGGAAGACTCTTATTTGATATTCACTTTCAGAAAGGTAGCATGATACAGAATTAACACACAAAAATCAGTAACTTTTTTATTTACCACCACCAATTTGGTGAAAAAGAAATCAGGAAATCAACCACATTCACAATATCTTAAAAAAAATACCTAGTCATAAACTTATGCAAAGATGTTGAAGACCTCAACAATAAAAACTACAAGGCACCAAAGAAAGATAATGTAGAAGACAATAAAAAATGGAGAGACCACTTACCATGTTATGGATCAGCAGAACAAATATTGTTGAAATGATCATATTACCAAAGGAAATATATAAATTGAATTCAATTCCCACCAAAATTCTGATGGTGTTCTTTGCAGAAATAGAAAAAAATCCTAAAATTCACAAAACACGAAAGACTTTAACAGATGAAGCAATCCTGAGTAAAAGGAACAACAACAGAGATATGACAATACTTGACTTCAAACTATACTACAGAGCTATAGTAATAAAATCAACATGGTACTGTTACAAAAACAGACACATAGACTAATGGAATAGAATAGAAGATTCAGAAATAAGCCCAAACAAACAAACTCCCCCAAAACAAAAACAACCTAGCTTCTTTATCAAGTGATGTTGGGAAAACTATATGCCACATGTATAAGACTAGATCCCATCTCTCACATTGTGCAAAAATCAACTAAAAATGGATCAAATACCTTAATGTAAGACCTGTAACTTTGAAACTATGGAAGGAAAACATAGAAGAAACACTTCAAGATATAAGTATAAGCAATGACTTTCTGAATAGGATTCCAATAGCTCAGGAAATAAGAACAAGAATTGATAAATGATATTGCATCAACTTAAAAATCTGCACAGGAAATAGCAGGGAATACACTGGAATTAACAGGCATAGCCAATGACTTCCTAAACAGAACTCAAATGGCTCAGCAACTAAGAGAAAAGACTGACAAATGGGACTACATGAAATTAAAAATCTTCTGAACAACAAAAGAAATGGTCTTTAAATTGAAGAGGCTGACCACAGAATGGGAGAAAATCTTTGCTAGCTATACTTCTGACAAGGGATTAGTGACCAGAATATATGGAGTTAAAAAAACTACCCCACCCCCTGCCAAAATCAACAATCCAATGAAGAAATGGCCAAATGAGCTGAACAGAACATTTTCAAAGGAAGAAGTCCAAATGACTGAAAAACACATGAAGAAATGATCAATATCCCTGGCCATAAAGGAAATGTAAATCAAAACTATATTATGATTCCACCTCACTCCTGTTAGAATGACTACCATCAAGAACACAAACAACAACAAATGTTGTCAAAGATGTGGGAGAAAAGGAGCCCTCATACACTCACTGCTCGTGGGGATGTAAATTAGTACAACTACTGTGGAAAACAGTATGGAGGCTGCTCAAAAACTAAAAATAGAACTGCCATATGATCCAGTAATTTCAATCTTAGGGATATACCCAAAGGAATGTTAGGTTACAATAAAGGCACCAGCACACTTATATTTATTGCAGCACTATTCACAATAGCTAAGCTATGGAAACAGCCAAGATGTCCCACTACTGATGAATGGATTAAGAAAATGTTGTATTTATATATAATAGTGTTTTATTCAGTCACAAAGAAGAATGGAGGTAAATGGATAGAACTGGAGAACATCATCTTAAGTGATGTTAGCCAGGTTCAGAGGCCAAAAGCCACATGTTCTCTCTTATATGTGGAATGCAGACCTAATACAAATATAGCAATATTATGAAAAACAGGTCACATGAACGGGAGGTTACATATGAGAGTTAAAAGAAGGAATTTAAGAAGGTGAATATGGTTGATGTACTCTATACAAAAATGAATATAGAATTTTTAAACCTTTTGAAACCATCATAAGAAGAGGACTAAGGTAGAAAGAAGAAAAATAGAGGAGATGAACAATTAGTGTTACAATACATATATACCTGGAAATGTCATAAGGAAACTCCCTGTGTAGCTATCTTAAACAAACAAAAATGTCATTTTTTTCTTTTACAAAATCAGAGAACAGGAGGGCAGAACAGGTTCTGCCTGGGGGGTGGTTGGTACCTGTTGGGAGGGAGGAAGCAGTGGGGAAAGGTTGTGAGAGAGTGAGTATAGTGCAAAGACTGTGTACACATGTGTGTAAATGGAAAATTAGACCTGTTGAAACTATTCCAGGAATCAGGGAGGGTAGCAATAAAGGAGAATGGTGGAGGGAGTGAATTTAACTATGATATATTTGATATATTGTAAGAACTTTTGTAAATGCCACAATGTACCGCCACCTAGCACAACAATTAAAAAAGAAAGAAAAAAATCTGCACAGTAAAAGAAACAATTGATAAAGTGAAGAGATAGCCAATGGAATGGAAGAAAATCTTTGCCAGATAATTAGTTGATGGGATTAATATCCAGAATATATAAAGAAGTTAAAAAATTAAACAGCTAAACCCAAATAAGACAGTCAATAAATGGCCAATCAAATTGAACCAATACTTTTCAACTGAAAAGTAAGTATAAATGTCAATAAATACATGAAAAAATATTCAACATCTTTAACCATTAGGGAAATGAAATATGAAACAACATTGAGACTCCATCTTACCCAGTCAGAGGAAACATGCAACCATAAATGCTGGTAATGATGCATGGAAAAGGAACCCTTATACATTGTTGGTGGGAATGTAAATTAGTGCAGCCACTGTGGAAACCAGTATGCAGTTTCCTCAAAAAACTAAAAATAGAACTACCATATGATCTACCCACGCCACTCTTGTATACATACCCAAAGGAATCAGAGTCAGCTTACTGTAGAGATACCCCTGTACCAGTGTTCACTGTGGTACTATTTACAATAGCCAAATTATGGAATCATCCTAGGTGCCCATCAACCAATGATTGGATAAAGAAAATACATTATGGGGCTGGCTAAAGGGCTCAAATGGTAGAATTGCCTGCCTAGCAAGGATGAGGCCCTGAGTTCAAACTCCAGTGCCACCAAAGGAAAAAAAAAAGGAGAAAATGTATTCTATATACATAATGGAGTTTTACTCAGCAGTTAAAAAGGATGAAATAATTTCGTTTGCTGGAAACTGGATAACTGTTAAGTGAAATAAGGCAGTCCCACAATGACAAGTGTCACAAGTTTTCTCTTATTTGTGGAAGCTGGGGGAAACGCACAACAATTTCAGGAAAATAAAAGGGGGAACTATTAGGGAGGTTGAAGGGGAAGGGAAAAGGGAGGGAGGAAGTGGATAAGAAAGAGTAACAGAGGGGGTGAATATGATCAAAGTGCATGTAAGGAAACATCATTAATGAAACCCTTTACTTTGTATAATATGCCAATAATAGTAATGTTTGGCACTTCCCCAAATTCTGCTAATTACAGGGCCTTCAAAATAAATATGCAGTACCTGTCAATATTTCATTCTGCTTAATTCACATTAAATTTATCATCAAGGACATACAATGTGAGTACCTTTGGTTGTGTTTTGCTTGTTTAAGTTAACAGACTCCAGTTTGTAGAGTTTTGTGCCTCACTCAGGAGATCAATTAGAACACTCTGTCTTACATGACGGTGATTTAGAGGTGTTCCAGTAGAGGGAACTTTCTACCTTTTCACACTCTAAAAACTTACAAACAAAACAGCCTCAGGCCTGTAATTCCAGTTACTTGGGAAAATCTAACCTGGGCAAAAAGTTAGTGAGACCCCATCTCAACTAATGGCTGGGCATGCCTGTCTATCCAAACTATGTGGGAAGCACAAATAGGAGAACCACAATGCAGGCTGGTCAGGGCAGAAGATGAAACCCTATCTCAAAAACAAGCAATAATAACAACAAAAAATTTTGGTGGAGTGACTCATGTGGTACAGCACCTGCCTACCAAGTGCATGACCCTGAGTTCAAACCCCCCAATACTGCCAAAATAAAAAATAAACTCAGCTCTTTATTAAAATATCCAAGCTAAAACAAATGCTAAATTCCCCAATAAAGCAAGTTTAAGAGCAAATAAAGGATAGATCCAAAATGGCATCTGGGACACAGATGCAGACAGTGTGAACTCTGTGAATCAGGGACCTTGCTGAGACACTGAAGACACACTTGGCTGAGGTAAAGCACAAGGGAGAGCTGAAACTTCGGCATCCTGAACCCCTAGCCCATGGAAGTCTTCTCCACACCACCATACACTGAAAGAACAGGCGGGCCGCCACCTCCATGCTGCTGCCGCCTGCCTGCTGGACTGCCAGCACACCAGCCACCACCCACTTGCCCACTGGCCAACGGCTCCAAACGTGCTTGGGAGACCTTCAGCAGACCAAACAGAATACTTTCCTGCTGGAGCCACACTTGGCAAAAAAAAAAAAAAAAACCAAAAAGAAGAAACAAAACTCCAAAACCCTTAACCCCCAGCCTGTAAAAAGCTTCTCCCTGCCATGTTACACTGAGAAAACAGGAGGACACTGGCTCCAAACCTGCCTTGGAGACACAGACAAACAGGACTGGATGCTAAAGGAGTAACACCAGAACTACTAAGACTGAAATTCTACTGTTCCTGAACAGGAAAATTTTTTTCTTTTCTTTAAATGTTTGTTTGTCTTGTTCACTGTTTGATTGTCCACCATCTCTCCCTGTTGATTTCTTTGGTTCTCCATTTTTTTTCTTTCTTGGTTTTGTTAGTTTTACTATTGTAAGTTAGCTAATACTAAATTACACATAGACCAAGGACAGAAACAATACCAAGTGGAATGATGGGAAGATGAGAAAGGATGAACACCATGCTTTCCCCCAAAATAAATTAGTACAGGATTCAGAAGGATATGAAGAAAACGGATACCCAGATCCAGACTCCAACAAAGCAAAGATAAACTATACCAAGGTTCAGCCCACAAGAATAAGCTGAAAGAAGAAATCCTGCAAGTAATCAATGAGATGTTACTAGACATGGGTAATGAAAATGTACAGGACGCACTCAAGAAATTATAAGACAACAAAAATAAAGAATATGAGAAAACACAAAAACAAATAAATGAACTCATAGGAGCTCTAAATAAACACCAAAGTGAAACAGAGAACACCATAAATAGATAAATGAATTGACAATATTAAAGAGGAAGTGACCCATGATATGGAAAACCTCAGAAAAAAGTATGAAATAGAAATACAAAACAAAATGGAAGGCCACTCCAGCAGACTAGAACAAGCAGAAGACAGAATCTAAGAACTTGAAGATGAAATGGAAATTAAAGGAAAAGCTAAAGAACTATTAGTCATAAACTCAAGACCTGTGAAAGGAATATGCAAGAACTCACCAACTCCATCAGAACACCCAACCTGAGAATCTGGGCATTGAAGAAGGAGAAGAGGTGCAAGCAGAAGGGATTCATAATATATTCAACAAAATAATAACAGAAAACTTCCCAAATCTAGAGAAAACTACACCCATTCAGGTACTGGAAGCCTCCAGGACACCAAAGAGACTTCACCAAAATAGAACTACCCCACAACATATTATCATTAAAATAACAAGCACAGAGAATAGAGAAAGAATATTGAAGTCTATAAGAGAGAAAAAACAAATAACATATAATGGTAAATTCATCAAAGTCACAGAAGATTTCTCAACAGAAACCTTAAAAGCAAGAAGAGCATGGAGTGAGGTATTCTGGGCACTGAATGAAAATAATTTCAACCCTAGTATACTCTACCCAGCAAAGCTATCATTCAAAATAGATGGAGCAATAAAAGTCTCTCAGATAAGCAGAAACTAAAACAATATATGACCACCAAGCCACCCCTACAAAAGATTCTTCAAGGAATTCTGCACACAGAAAGTGAAAGCAAACAAAATCATGAATGGGCAGGCAGTACCAAACCCACAGGAGAAGAAAAGGCAAGAAAGTAGAGAGTAACATTGATTCAGCTACACACAATCAAATCCTTAAACAATGAAGACAACTAAATGACAGGAATCACCACATGCCTATCAATACTAACACTGAATGTTAATGGACTAAATTCCCCCATCAAAAGATACTGTTTGGCAAACTGGATTAAAAAGGAAGATCCCATACCCAAAAGACTGTGACACAGATTACTGCAGAGGCACCTGCACACCCATGTTTATTGCAGCACTATTCACAATAGCCAAGTTATGGAAACAGCCAAGATGCCTCACTACTGACGAATGGATCAAGAAAATGTGGTATCTATACACAATGGAATTTTATGCAGCCATGAAGAAGAATGAAATGTTATCATTCACTGGTAAATGGATGGAATTGGAGAACATCATTCTGAGTGAGGTTAGCCTGGCCCAAAAGACCAAAAATCGTATGTTCTCCCTCATATGCGGACATCAAGGGCAAACACAACAAGGGGATTGGACTTTGATCACATGATAAAAGCGAGAGAACACAAGGGAGGTGTGAGGATAGGTAAGACACCTAAAAATTAGCTAGCATTTGTTGCCCTTAATGCAGAGAAACTAAAGCAGATACCTTAAAAGCAACTGAGGTCAATAGGAGAAGGGGACTAGGAACTAGAGAAAAGGTTAGATAAAAAAGAATTAACCTAGAAGGTAACACACACACACAGGAAATTAATGTGAGTCAACTCCCTGTATGGCTATCCTTATCTCAACTAGCAAAAACCCTTGGTCCTTCCTATTATTGCTTATACTCTCTCTACAACAAAATTAGAGATAATTTTCAAGGGGGTGGGGGGGATAGGGAGGGGGTGGAGTGGGTGGGAAGGGAGGGGGTGGGGGCAGGGGGGGAGAAATGACCCAAGCATTTTATGCACATATGAATAATAAAACAATAAACATAAAAAAAAAATAAAAAAAAGGAAGATCCAACAATCTGCTGCCTACAGGACACCCATCTCATTGACAAAAACAAGCACTGGCTGAGGATGAAAGGCTGGAAGAAGATTTACCAAGCCAATGGACAATGAAAACAGGCCGGGGTAGCAATACTTATCTCGGACAGAGTAGACTTCAAACTTACATTGATCAAATGAGATAAAGATAAACTAATAAAAGGGGAAATACACCAAAAGGAAATAACGATTATCAACCTATATACAGCGAATGTCAATGTACCCAATTTTATCAAACATACTCCGAAGGACCTAAAAACATATATAGACTCCAACACAGTGGTCGTGGGAGACTTTAATACCTCACTATCACCAATAGATAGGTCATCCAAACAAAAAAATCAATAAAGAAATTCTACCACTAAATCACACCATAGATCAAATGGACCTTGCTGATGTCTACAGAATATTTCATCCAACTTCTGCACAGTAAACATTCTTCTCAGCAGCTCACAGAACCTTCTCCAAAAATTGATCATATCTTAAGGCACAAAGCATGCCTCAGCAAATACAAGAAAAGAGAAATAATCCCATGCATTCTATCTTGCATTAAAACTAGAACTCAACAACAAAAACAACAACAGAAAATAAAAGGTTCCTGGAAGTTAATGAAAATGAAAACATGACCTACTGGAACCTATGGGACACAACAAAGGCAGTCCTAAGAGGAAAGGTTATAGCCATGACTGCATATATTAAAAGGCCATAAAGATCTCAAATCAATGACCTAATGCTACATCTCAAACTACTAGAAAAATGAGAACTAGCAAATCCCAAAACAAGCAGAAGGAGAGAAATAATAAAATTATAAGGGCTGAAATCAATAAAATAGAAACAACAACAATAAAAAACATATAAAGAATCAATGAAACAAAAAGCTGGTTCTTTGAAAAAATAAATAAGATTGACAGACCCCTGGCAAACCTGACTCAAATGAGGAGAGAAACCCAAATCAGTAAAATCAGAAATGCAAAAGGTGAGATAATAACAAATACCATGGAAATCCAGGAAATTATCAGTGACTACTTTGAGACCCTATATTCTAATAAATTTGAAAATCTTGAGGAAATGGACAGATTTCTATATACTTACAACCATCCAAAACTGAACAGGAGGATATTAATCACCTGACTAGATCTATAACACAAAATGAAATTGAAGCAGCAATAAAGGGTCTCCCAAAAAAGAAAAGTCCAGGACCTAATAGATTCTCTGCTGAATTCTATTAGACATTTAAAGAAGAACTGATACCAACCCTCCTTAACCTGTTCCATGAAATAGAAAGGGAAGGAAAACTGCCTAACTAATTTTATGAAGCCAATATTACTCTCATCCCAAAACCAGACAACACCACCTCCAAAAAGGAGAACTATAGGCCAATTTCCTTAATGAACATTGAAGGATGCAAAAATCCTCAATAAAATAATGGCAAACCAAATCCAGCAACACATCAGAAATATCATGCACCACAACCAAGTCAGCTTCATCCCAGGAATGTAGCGGTAGTTAAACATACACAACTCTATAAACTTAATATAACATATTAATAGAAGCAAAGACAAAAGTCACTTGATCATTTAAATAGATGCAGAAAAAGCCTTTGACAAGATCCAACACCACTTTATGATAAAAGCTGTAAGAAAACTAGGAATAGAAGGAATGTATCTCAACATTGTAAAGGCTATTTATGACAAACTTACAGCCAACATTATATTTATTTTACTTACCATAATGACCTATGAGTTCATCCATGTATCACCAATGACAGCTTCATTATATTGAAGGCTGAATAGTATTCCACTGAACCACAAAATGGGAATTGTGGGTCCATATCGATATATATGTATGCCACATTTTGTTTATCCATTCATCCACTTGTGGGCATTTAGACTTTTTTCTTTTTTTGTTGCTGTTGTTCATGTCAAGACTTGTTCATTATCATCTTCTTGATGATATTTTCTTATATTGGCTCTTGTGAATACTCCTGCTACAAGCATGGGGTGCATGTAATCTTTCAAGTTTTTGATTTCAATTCTTATGAAGTGGGATTGCTGAATCCCACTATAGCAGTTTTGAAGAACTTCACACCATCTTCCATAATTGGTAGAGAATTTAAAATTCTACCAAAAATGTACAAAGTTTCCCTTTTTTTCTCAGTATTCTCACTGATACTTGGTATCTTTAGTCTTTTTGATAAACCCATTCTAATGGATGTGAGGTGACATTGCATTTAGTATTAATTTGTATTTCCCTAATGATTACTGATACTGAGCATTTTTTCCCCAAAACTTTAGGCTTTCTTTTGAGAAGTGTCTTTTCAGGTAATTTGCCTATTTTTCAACTGAATTATTTGTTTTCTTGTTGTCAAGTTGTTTGAATGACATACATTTTGGATATAAGCCCTTTATCAAATGTATGGTTTGCAAATATTTTCTCCTATTATGTGGCTTGTCTCTTCACCTTGTTGTTTCTTTTGGTGTGCAAAACTATCTATTTTTATTTGGATGTACTTCATACATGCATGTATTTCCATGCATAAGGCCTGCACTCATCAAATCCAATCATCACCTTTCTACCCTTCACTCTCCAAACCCTTCCCAATCTCTAGGAATCACTGTTCTACTTTCAGGTTGACTTTTTGTAGCATCCACGCATATGAGAGGGGATACGTAGTACTTGTCTTTGTAGAGGCTTTTCTTTGTGGTACTGGGGTTTGAATTCAGGACCTCATGCTTCCTAGGCAGGTGCTCTACTACTTGAGCCACTCCACTAGACCTAGAAGCTTTTTAATTTGATGTAATCCTGTTTGTTTGTTTAAAAAAATTTTGCCTGAGCTTTTAGGATCATATTAAAAATCTTAACCCAGACCAATGTTGTGGAACTTTTCCTCTACCTTTTCTTTTAGTAGTTTAACAGTTTCAGGTGTTAAGTTTGTCTTCATTCCATTTTGAGTTGATTTTTTAAATTCTTTTTTAAAAATTATTTTATTTAGACCTCATTAATAGTACAAGGGGGATTCATGAGAAAATTTAATCTCTTGTTACAGTTTATTCTAATTTTTTATTCCCTCTTTGGTTAGTTTGAGTAGTTTGCATTTTTCTAAAAATTTATTTCATTTATCTAAATTTGTTGGCATGTAGATTTATGTGTTTATTGTTCACATATGCCCCCCTTTCTGAGAACCGTTCCACTTCCATTTTCCATGGATACAGTGAAAAAGTTCCCAAGCCACGTTTATAAGGTGCGATCCAGGTTTCCTAACTATCCTTGACTGGTCCATTTGACCAGCTGGGGGTTGAGAAAGAGGTGTTTTCAGATGAATGGATAAATAAAATTTAGTATACATACATTATGGAGTATTGTTCAGTAGTAAGGAAGAATTAAATTATGTCATTTGCAGGAAAATGGATGGAACTGGAGATTATTAAATTTACCAAAAAGCCATACAGAAAGACAAATACTACCATGTTTTCTCTTATATGTGGAATCTATACCTAAAGAAAAAAGAAAAAAAGAGAAAGGAAGGAAGGAAGAAAGAAAGAAAGAAAGGACATGAATATAAAAGGGGAAATGAGGGGGGAGAACCAACAAGAGGTGCAAGGTGGGAGGAAGAAAGAGAGAATGTGGCGGGGGAGAATATGATCAAAATACATTGTATGTATGTATGAAAACGTCATAAAGAAGGACTAGAGGCGTGGCTCAAGTGGTAGAGTGCCTGCCAAGCAAGCTTGTGGCCCTAAGTTCAAACCCTAGAGATAGGGAGGGAGTAAAGGAGAGGGAGACAAAGAGAGAAAGAGAGAGAGAAGGAGGGAGGGAGGGAAAGAGGGAGAGAGAGAGAGAGAGAAAGAAAGAAAAGGAGGAGGAGGAGAGGGATTGAGGGGGAAGAGGGAAGGAGAGGGAGATGGTATGTAGCAAGAGAGGGGAATGAAGACTACATTCTCAGAGCACAGATAAGAGATAGATTGGTGGTGTTTAGCTTTTTCCTAGGGTTCCATTGTTTCCTGCCCTTGGATTCTGTGCTTTGATTAATCTTAGTAGGGTTTTGCTACTTACATGTAAAATATATTAACTGATGCAGTCTGTTAAAGAGATAAATATCCTTTTGCCACATTGATGGTAACATTTGTAATATAATGATTTGATAGGTAAAGAAAAATGTGGCAACATCTTTCTTAGTCTACCAGCTTCTTAAATAAAAGAACTATGATTTCTCTTCCTTTTCTGTCACTTCTCATTTTCAGCTCCCTCTTTTTCTTCCTCATCTGTTTTTTGTGTTCTTAGAACCTAGCACAATTTTGAACACCAGCTTATGCTCAATTAATGTTTAATGGCCTAAATTGAACATAGATAAAAAAGCGGGAAAGAATCTAGGGCTGGGGATGTAGCTCAGTGGTACAGCACTTGCCTAGCAGGTGCAAGGTCCTGGGTTCAATGCCTAGCACACACACACACACACACACACACACACACACACACACACAAAGTCCATCATTAAGTGTGTCAAATCATTTTGGAAGGAGGAAGAGGGGATAAATGGAAATATGATGGAGGAGGTGAACTCATTCAAAGTATACTGTTCACATGAATGGAATTATCACAGTGAAATCCCCTCCTATTAATGTATGCCAATTAAAAAATAAATATGACTGTGTAGATTTTCCTCTGAAATAGAAACAACATATCTCAGCGTACCAGGAGACTTGTAAAAGTACGTTCATAGCAGCTCTAGCCAAAACAAGATACAACACATATGGAATGGATAATATAGTGATGGTCTCATATCTAGACTATTCTAGAACTGTGCTGTCCCATTTGGTAACTACAAGTCACATAGGCATTGAACAATTTCAGTATGGCTATAGTATGATATTAGATGTGCTAACTATGAAACAGATATCAGATTTCAGACTTCATCTGAAAATGTAAACTACATCAATATTTTTGAAGCAATATTTATGAATATTGTGATATTTATTAATAGGAATCAATATTTTAGATATACTTAGCTAAAGTAAACATGACATTAAAATAAGTTTTGTGTATTTCTTTTTACTTAAGAAAGTTTTTTTCATTTGTCCCTGGAGCCATACTTGTCCATTTTCTTTCATTCTTTTTATTTAACTGCAGTCCTAGGACAGACCCAGTTTTGTATTCCACCTTATTCCGGTAATGTACTACAAACATATTTCCATGATGTCCACAGCCTCCAAATTGCAATTATTATTGTTGCTTCAATAATGGGAAATGATAAATTTAGAAAGTATTTATACTGAATATTTAATAAGGCAAAGCAGAAACGGGAAGTGCTTCATTTGTAGTCAGCAAGACAAATCTCCACTCCTCTCCTGCTAATCAGCCACATCCTGATCAAATCCAGCTTTGCTCTGATCTGGCGCCTGGTCTTGCACTGCTGAGCATGGCTGGATGAAAACACAGCCACGACAACTGGCCTGACCTTCAGTTCCTGATCAGTAACCCCAAGAGGACTCTGAATGCTGTGCAGCCATTGTTCCATCTTCTCGGAATCTAGTTACTTTCCCATTCTCTAAGGGATGATGTCATTCCTTTACCTTAAAACTCAGATGACTAAGCCTTCTCCAGCCTCTACCTCAGCTGAGGAGGTTGTATTTTCTTTCACTGAGAAATGAGTCACAATAAGAAGAGACTTTTTTAAAAACAGGTTTCACATATTTATTACTGAGTGATAATTAAGGTAATCAAAGAAGAATCAGATTTCCAATTTAAAACACCTAACTGTCCAGGCAGTGTTGAAATTTCCAGCATGATACCAAGATGATTGCCAACCACAAAAGAGCAGGAATTTGTGTATCATCTCTCACAATTCCTTACAAACCCAGCTTGGCTCTCCTCCAGTGTCTCCTCTTGGAGTTGTACCTGCGTTTGTTATGAATCCACTGGGGAATGGGATGATGTTGCTTTTGTTTCTTGGCCAGGAATTGCTTGATTCTGAAAGTCTTGTGAGAAGACATGGTGAGAAGATGGGGCAAATGCACATACCACGATGGTGGACGAAAGCAGAAGAGCAAGAAGAGACTTTGCAGGACTCTGCTGCTCCCTGACCTACGTACCTCTATCTGTGCCCTCCTACTATCACCGTAAATAAGCCGGACATGCTCCTTAAACCAGCCTCTGCCTTGGCACTGATTCTACCTACTTTCATCAGCTCAAGGATTTTGCCCCAGCATTTCCCTACCATTCCCACCACCCCACCTCTTGCATCACTGTTCTTTTTCTTTTTCTTGAGCCCTTCACATTAGACTACAAATGCATGGATATGTCTTTCCTTAATTTCTCTTGATTCATTTCACCCTCTATCTGCTGCTCCATTACAAGCCCTCCAGGTGATTGCAGTGAATGCTGCCACAGAGAAGCACTATTTAGATACAGTTATTGACCCCACTCTTTTTTTATGTTTGATTGACATGTGTTAATTGTACATATTAGTGGACTTCAGTGTGATATTTCCACATATGTATCTAGCATTCACTGATCAGATTCAACCTCACTTTATCTACTTTCCCCTCTTATATACATTCTAGTCAAGCTTTAGGTCCCTCCATTCCACAGAAACAGCTCTATCAGGTCAAGAATGATCTTCCTTGGTAGGACCAGTCTTCTCTTTGTCAGAGAGGAAAGTTACAGATAAGCATGATGGGAAGGCTAAGTGGAACTCTATTATTGGATTAAAATCAGATATCAGGGCAAATTTATGGTTAGCTGAATAAATATAGAGATTATAGATACAAGTAGATAGACACAGAAATAAGTATACATATGTGTGCATGCATGAGCAAATATGTATACATATATTACCTATCTCTGCTGAGAGGGCCCAGGAGTAATGACATCCCTGTAGCAATGCGCATACGAGGTCTCCAGCCATTGGTTTCTATTGCTACCCTTCAAGAAAAGAAACCTAGGCCCATTTGAGAAATGGATCATTTTAGGGCTGGTGTGGGGAAAATGCAAGAGCAGCATTTTACAGTACCAAAAAGTGACAAGTGAAAAAAGAAAAAAAAGAGGTATGGGAATATGTTTTAGGAGCCAACCTGAAAAATACCTATAGCCAAAGCTGGAACAATTTGATCAACATAATAAATCATAAAGCATTGGCTTATAACCTAAAGTACAAAATGAGTATCTGTGAATCTATACTCATACATACACGAATAAGTTCAAATTATATCCATATCTATATGCATTTTTAAAATAGCTATAGCTTTAATATAGATATTATTTTGATTTTTCTCCTTAATATGGCTGAAATGTTCCTTGACAAATTGTATTATTGGTAGCTGACCATAATTTCACAGGATTGACATGGAGGCATGGCTCAGTGGCAGTGCTGGAAGGCCCAGAGTTCAAGCCCTAGTATTGGCAAAAAAAAAAAAAAAAAGTAAAATCTAAGACATTATTAAAAAAAAGATTCCATAGAATTAATAGAGGGATGTTTCCATATTTTTGGGTAGTTAAACTATTTACAACAAGTAACGCTTTAGCAGTCCACCTAAAACCTCTTCCCTTTTCCCCAAATTTCTGCATTAACCTGCTATGTTGCCTAAAATCCTCATTGGCAAATTTAAACTAGGGCTTTAAAATCAGTTAAATGCATGCTATTTTTTGGAAGGACAATACTTTGAATCATTATCACCCATTACTTCCTTATTACTAATTACTTACTGGAATGACTTGCCATTCACCAGGAGGACATTAAAGGAATGGGGATGGGACAGTCGAGGTTTTTATTTTTCAGTTTAATTGTACAAAATAATGGGTTTCATTTCGACATACATGTATATAATCTATTTTAATTGTATTCACTTCCTATATCACCCTCTCTTCTCCCCTTGCACTGGTCCCCACCAAATAGTCCCCCTTTTACACTCATGACCTTTTTGTTTACATGTTTATTTGTGCTTTAAATCTAGATTCTGCTTATGAGAAAAAATATGCAATATTTGTCTTTCTGAGTCTGGCTTATTTTGTTTAACATGATGACCTCCAGTTCCATTAATTTTACTGCAAATTTTATTTTTTATGGTGGAATGATGACAGTTAAGTTTTGAATGGGGCTATGGACAGTATCTCTGGAGGCACAAATGTGTCTTAGACTGGGAGGCCCTGGTTGATTGGGGCCACGTGAGGGTCCAAAATGCTTGGCTAATAAAGAGGCTCAGAGAAGAAGAGCCTGAGGGTGAATGGGTCCCACACCTGAAATCAGCTTCCCTACTCTTCAGCTCCAGTACCTTTAGCTCCCATTATTTCTCAGTCTTATCCTGAAATCATGTGCTTTCAGTTAACCAGTGATACCTACCTCAATAGACATCTCTGTCCTTAAGCACATTTGTATCTGCCTGAGATGACCTGGAATGGAGGGACCCAGTGAATTTCTGAAAGGGACAGGAGTGGGCTCTTATTTTTGTGTGTGTGGGACTGGGATTTGAACTCAGGACTTAGTCCTTGCAAAGCAGCCACTGTACCACTTGAGCCACACTTCTAGTCCCAAGGAGTGGGCTCTATATGTGATTGGCTCAATGGACTCTGCCTGTTACTTTCCAATAAAAAAATAGCTTCAGTGGCCTCTGAAATACTTGAGCAGAATAATGAAGTAAGCAAGGCCATGGGACAGTTATGTTCCCAGTAAATCTCATCATTATTCTTCTTCCCAGGTAATGGGTTCTCTGGATTAACAGGACCACGCAGTGTCTATATTGAAATAAGTTAAATTAAATATCACTGTGTTAACAACATGACTGCCAGTCTGCTCCAACTGTGCTACCAAACTACATTAAATAGAATTTGTTTACAGCATCTGCTGCTTCTGACTTTTGAGGTAATTATTTTTGAACTTTGATTTGTTCAATGACCCCCAAGTTGTCCATCCTGCTCTGCCTTAGAGTGACTGAAGTCAAAAGGCAAATGATCTGCTCTGCATGGTGCCTGGACACCCCGTCCATGTCCCTCACCTCCCGCCTCAGCAAGCTAAGCAGACGTTCTCTAAGAATTGCATCTAGTTTGTGCCAGTAATTATTGTCTCTTATTTATTTATTTACTATGATTTATTTATGTCTCTGATTATGGTTCTTGAGCATGGAAAATGGGCACATTATTTCCTCTACAAACCAACAAATATCTGGCTGTTCAGCATGGACAACACATGAAACTGGGTAATTGAGGCAGAGATGATCGTTCCTGAAATCCTAGGGATTTTCTGCTTTGCTTTCTTTGGAGAGCATGCACATATTACTCTCAGTTGTGCTTTCTGTATTAAGTTGTGAAGTCTGAGATAACCTGGTTGCAGTAAGATACTTAATATTCAGGTAAATGTGCAACCAAGGAGAAATTGAGCTTGTTGGCCCTATCTAGCGACTTGCCTAAGACAGTTTAGAGCTGGGCATACATTAGGGATTTAGAAAATTCCTCTCTCTCTCTTTCTCTTCCTGTGTAGGTGTAATAAAATTTGAGATGAATATTATAGTGGTAAGATCTAGGGAGGAATGGGGATTTAAAAAGAATGGATGAATTGCCAATATTCTCAGAAAGCCAGTAAGCAAACCTTCCCATACGGCCTCCACTTACAAAGAAATTTACCAATACTATTTTAAACCAATAGATTGTAATTATATTTCATTTATGAAGGTCAATGTGATATTCAACCTATATGTAGGTATATAATATATATAATGTGGAATGATTAAAACAAGCTAACTGGGGGTGAATTCAACTATGTTATATTATCAGTACTTTTGTAAATGTCACAGTGTACCCCCAACACAACAACAACTATAAACTAATTTTAAAAAACCAAGCTAACTAACATTAATCATGTTACTTAACATTTTTTGTAGTGTTATATTTGAAATTTATTCCTTTAGTTATTTTGAAATACATAATACAGTAATACATTACTATTGACTATAGTCATTCTGCTGCAATAGATCTTAAATCTTTTTTTTTTTTTTTGCAGCACTTGGGTTTGAACTTAAGGCCTCACACTGGCAAGGCAGGTGCTCTTACTGCTTGAGCCAAATCTTATTCATCCTATCTTGCTGAAACATACTCCTGACCACTAACTCTCCATTCCCTTCTTCTGTCCCCGTCTGTCCCTGGTAACTGTCATTCTATTTTTTACTACTATGAGTTAATGTCTTTTAAATTCCACATATAAATGAGATCATGTGCCATTTGTCTTCATTTAAATGGATTATTTTTCTTAGCTCAATGTCTTCTAGATTCATCTTTGTTGTTCCAAATGACATAGCTGTTTTCTTAAGTCTGAAGTGTGTGTATATATATATATATATATATATATATATATGCCACATTTCCATTGTGTATATTTTACCACTTTTCTTTATATCACTTAGGCTGATTCTTCATTTTGTCAAGTATGAATAGCACTGCTATGAGGTTAGGAGTGCAACTATCTCTTTACATATTGATTTCAATTTGTTTTGACATATTCCCAGATGTGGGATTGCTGAATCATATGGCAATTATATTTATAGTTTTAGAGGGAGTCTCTTACCATTTCCTACAATGCTGTATAAATTTATATTCCCACAAATAGTGTTCAGGGTTCGTTTTCTCCTGCTCCTTACCAACACTTACCTTTCTTTCTTTCTTTTTTTTTTTTTTTTGACATTTTGAACTCAGGGCCTTATGATTGCAAGGCAGGTGATTTACCACTAGAGCCACGCCTCTAGCCCTTTTTGCCATAGTTATTTTGGAGATAGGGTCTTACTTTTTGCCCAGGCTGACTTGGACTGGCATCTTCCTATTTTACCCTTCCTGCCATAGCTCTGAGATGACAAGCATGAATCACCATGCCAACCTTTTCTGTTGAGATGTGGTCTTGAACTTTTTTGCCCATGCTAGCTTGGAACCATGATCCTCCTGATCTCTGTCTCCTGAGGAGCTAGGATTACAGGCCGGAGCCACTGGTGCCTGGTTTATTTCATCTTTGCGATAAAAGACATTCTAGCAGGTGTGAGATGATATCTCATTGTGGTTTCAATTTGTACTTCTCTGATGATACTGAGTGACACAAGCAATTCTTCATAAATCCACTGACATTTGTTTCTTTTTTTGAGAATTGTCTGTTCAGATCCTTTGCCCATTTTTAAATTGGGTTGTCTTCTGGCTATGGAGTTGTTTGAATTCCTTATATATTTTTGTTATTAACCCCTATCAGGTATATGGTTTGCAAATATTTTCTTTTTGTTGGTTTCTTCTTTTTTTATTGTGGTTATGTCTTTCCATACAATTTTAAGTAAATAGGCTTTGAGAAAATATTCTGGGAGTGATGGCAGATGATGACAATATTGATGACAGTGTTCAAATGTTTTATATAAGAAAATAAGAGGAACTGTAACCATCATTGCCCCCAGAAACTTATATATTTAATATAAGATAAATAAAAATATTGAATTGGCATTTGACAAGCATTATTCTTTGTAATCTATAAGCCTAACCAAATCAAAATATTTTTTTCAACTACTGAATGTTTCTTCAAAAACAAAAAAATTGATCAGGGTTGGAGTCATGGCTAGAGCACTGCAGAGCACCTGCCTTACAAGCACAAGCCCTGGGTTCAAACCTCAGAATCACCAATTCTAGTGGTCCTCAATTTTAATATTAACCCAAGAAACAAAATGTGATTCAGCTTTGAAAATGACATTAAACTCCTTTGCTGTAATTATACTTAATTTATATAATTCAAACAACTTAGCTGAAGTCAAGATTAATTTTGTAAAAACCATGGACACATGCTCTTATGCTCTTATGCTAAGGTAACTTCTTTAAAAGTTAATTATTCTTTAACACTTCAGATGTAAACTACACAGGTATAACTTGATATGCTAGCAATCTACCCTTCCAGGCCAACTGTTCTTAAGGGTAAGGAACATATAAAAAGTCACTGTAAATCACACATAAACATCACTAATTTTCCCCAGTAAAAGTTTTCCGATATAAAAACTATACCAATAATTTTTTCTACTAATACTTTAGAGAAAATGTCTAACAGTTCAGCATTTGAAAGACTTCTCTATATATTATTAAACAGATGCAGAGACTGAGAAGCACAATTGGATACTTTAAAAGACCTACAAATAAAACAAGACTTGCAATGTGGTTTTGTGTTGAGCCCATTCAAAGACCTCAGTTATTCAATAACTGAAACCATCACAATAGCAGATAAATTGCAATTAATTGTCACCAACAATAAAAAATTAAATATTAAAGCATCTTTTATTCACATTCTAGCATATGCAGGAAAGAAAAATGTTTTTAATAAGAGACAACACTTAGTCAAATGCTGTCTAAAGTATTTGGCAAATTTGTTTTTGTATTCCCCTATTACACATAGTGTTGAAAGCTCTCATGATCAAACACTTTGGCCCAAATCAAGAGAAGTATAAATAAGCATCAATTTATTAAAGGGAAGCAGTTCACTGTTGAAAAATAAAAAAGGAACAGGAGAGAGTATCATATAAAAAGTTCAAATACTGGTATTAAGATTTATATTTCAGTAATTAAGCAAAAGAAGAGACAAAAGCTTCACAGTGAGATACTCCATTTATAGGCTTAGTGGACCATGCTATGGAACAGCTTGACAGGGCTTCACCATCCTTTAAAAATGATCACATTCATTTGTTGAAGATCATACAAATTAAGACTGGTTATTATTCTCCACATTTGTCCATTTATAAAGCTCAACAGACTTCATGAAGCATACTGAATAGTAACATTTCATTAAGACAAATTTGAGAAAATAATTTAATGCCAAATTTCTTCATAAGCCAGTGTTGGTGGCTCACTCTTATAATCCTAGCTACTTGAGAGGCAGAGAGATCAGCAGGTCATGGTTCCATGCCAGCCTGGGCAAATAGTTCAGAAGACCCTATCTCAAAAAGACCCAACACACACACACACACACACACACACACACACACAAAGGCTGGTGGAGTGGCTCAAGTGGTAGAGGGCCTGCCTACCAGGTGTGAGACTCAAGTTCAAACCCCAGTACTGCCAAAAGATCTCTTCATGAACTTTCCAATTATAAGTTTTTATGCAAGAAACACAAAAAAATCCTGTATTTTATAAAAATATGCCTCAATACCAGTGAATAATGATACTGAAAGATGTTGAAACAAGATTGCTTTTTTCCTTTTCTTTTTAGTGGTGTGGGAAATTGAACTGAGAGCCTTATGTTCTACCATTGATCCATAAGCCCAGCTCCTTTTGCTTTTTATAGTTTGTTTTTAGTATTAGGGTCTTGTATTTTTGCCCAGACTGGCCTCAGTTTCTCAAGATGTGTGCCACCAGATCCAGTCCTCACAGGTTACTTTTTAAAGGATGGTTTCCTTGTCTCAAATTCCAAGGAACTCATCATCTTTATGGTTAGTTTTATTTAAATGCTTTATATCAACCCAGTTCCAGCCTAGAGGAAGTTCTTTGTGATCTGTTTTATCTGCCAGCTTCCATTTTTGGGCTTTTGAAAGTTGCTCTTTTTTGTCTTTTTTTATTACTTGATGGAACTATATTAGAAGTATCAACTGAGATGATATTGCTTATGGATATTGTAGAATTAATGGGCTGGTGACTTTCCATGAACTACTCTTTATTGTCCTTGGTGTATTCAAACAATGTATAAGCCATAGAGACTCCAAAATTAACTTCTACTGCTTTCTGTAACTTGGCTAATATACTCTGTTTTACAGTTGATAATATGGTGTTGTTAAAAAAAAGGTTCATAGATATAATTGGTGGTGTTTGGGGATATGTTTCTTTTTTTTTTTTTTTAAGATTTCAAAGTTTTATTTACCAACCAGCCTTTTGCTGGAAACTCCTGATTGATATACTCCATGAAAGTGAAGGACTGAATATATTTAAACACAGGAAACAGGAGAAGAAAACAAGATTTGGAGTGGGAAGCTGGAGAACTGTAGGATATCTTCAAGAAAAAGCAATGCGACCAGTGGATGGCCTGCTGTGTCTGAATAAGATGAGGAATGCTGACTGCTGCAAAGAGTTAGGGAAGCTTGAGTAACACCTGTATACACTGGTGATCCCAGGCAAAAAGCGGGGTAATGTCCTCTCCAGGGAAAGCAAGGAAAAGCTTCTACCAGGTAGGAAAAGAAATACCACACTCCATAGCTTATCTGGGAGTGATGGTCACACTGTCATACAAATGTTGACTACTGAGGAAGCCAAAAGTCACTAGCAAGTTAGGAGACAGGGAACACGTCGGAGCGCCCCATCATTTCTTTCTCTAGAAGGAAAACAACAGATATCAAGTCAAACTGAGGCTACCAGAGGAAAGTGGAGGGCTACCCAGAGGTGGCCTCCCTAGGCATCGGAGGCTCACGCCTGCAATCCTAGCTACTCAGGAAACAGAGATCAGGAGGATCGCGGTTCAAAGTCAGCCCCTGCGAATAGTTTGCAAGCCCCTATGTCTAAAAAATCCCTTTACCAAAAAGGACTGGTGGAGTGGCTCAAGGTGTAAGCCCTGAGTTCAAACCCTGGTACTGCAAAAAAAAAAAAAAAAAAAAGAGAGAGCGGTGAGTAGTGAGGAAGAGTCTGTTCATTTAAAGGTTTTAAAAGTTATTTTATTTCAAAAATAATACATACTGCTACTGCATAAAAGCAGTAACTGAAAGAGCTCTTTTTGCAGTACTGGGGTTTGAACTTAGGGCCTCCTACTTGCTGGGCAGGTACTGTACCACTTGAGCTGTTGTACTAGCCCTGCATTATGTCAGGTATTTTTGTGAAAGGGTTTGCAAACTATTTGCCTAGGCTGGCTTTGAACCGAGATCCTCCTGATCTCTGCCTCCTGAGTAGCTAAGATTACAGGTGAGATAATTTTTTTTTCTTTTATTATTCATATGTGCATACAAGGCTGGTTTCTGTCCAGAAAATCTCTATTAAGAAGGCTTTGGTACTGGCAGAAAAACAGACATGAGGATGAATGGAACAAAATTGAAGACCCGGACACAAACCCACACAGGTAAGGTCTTTGTTTTTTTACAAAGGAGCCCAAAATATGTGTTGGAGAAAAGATATCCTCTTTAACAAATTTTTGTGGGAAAACTGGATGTCCACATGGAGAAGACTGAAATTAGATCCCAGTCTCCCACCCTGTTACTAATATGAATTCCAAGTGGATTAAAGATTTAATATAATACCTAAAACTGTGAAACCACTACAGGAAAGAATAGGGAAGACACTGGGACATATAGGCATAGGCAATAACTTCCTGAATAAAACTCCAATAGTTCAGCGATTAAGAGAAAGGCCTGACAAATAGGACTGCATCAAACTGAAAAGTTTCTGCACAGCAAAGGAAACAGTCACTAGACTGAAGAGACAGCCTACATAATGGGAGAAAATCTTTACCAGCTATACTTCTGACAGGAGATTAATAACCAGAACACACAGGGAGCTCAAAATACTAATTTCTCAAAGAATCAACAACCTAATGAGTAAATGGAAAAATGAACCAAACAGACAATTCTCAACAGAAGTACAAATGACCAATAAATACATGAAGAAATGTTCACTTCCTTGGCCATAAAGGAAATGCAAATCAAAACTACATTGATATTTTTCCCTCACTTCAGACAGAATGGCTATCATCAATAACACAAACAACAACAAATGCTGGTGAGGATGAGGGGTGAAAAAGGAACCTTTATACCCTTGGTGGGAATGTAAATGAGTGCATCTGCTATGGAAAGCAATTTGAGGGTTCCTCAAAAAATTGAAAGTAGAACTACCATTCTTGGGCGTATACCTGAAGGAATGTAAGCCAAGATAAAATAGAGACATTTACACACCCATGGTTATTGCAGCATTATTCACAATAACCAAGCTTTAGAAACAGCCCAAATACCCTACAACTGATGAATATATTAAGAATATGTGCTATATACACATAATGGAGTATTACTCAGCCATAAAGAAGAATGAAACTATGTGGTTTGCAAGTAAATGGACAGAACTAGAGATTATCATCTTAAGCAAAGTAAACCAGGCTCAGAAGCACAAAGGTTGCATGTTTTCTGTTGTATGTGGAATCTAGACCTACAAAATGAACACACACACAAATACATATATGAGGGAGAAAGGGAAGGAGAGAGAGAGAGAACATGACTGTGATAGTGGGTCTTTCAGAGGGGACTAAGGGGAGGTGGGAGAGGAAAATAGGATGATAGTGAATAATATTGAAATACATTGTATTTGTGTATGAAGATGGTATAATGAAATTCACTGAAAGCTGTTGAATAATTGGGGAGCAGGGTGATAGAGAAAGAGAAAGTAACAGTAATTTCATGTAGCATGTAATTTCATACATGTATGAAATACTATTGCAAAATCCCTTTGAACACTCAATATGTACTTAAAAAAAACAAAGGACAGGAATGTAAAACAGTCCTGTCTGAGGGTGGGTGTCAGTTGGATGAGGGAGGGTAAATGGAGAAGGTGAAGGAAGGCCAATTTGGACAATGTAATTTGTATACATGTATGAAAATTAAACAATGAAACCTGTTGAAATTCTTCAAAGAAGGGGGAGGGTGGATGAGGGAGAAAGATGAAGGGAGTGAATCTAATTAAGATATATTGTTAGTAAATGTCACAATGAACAACTAATATATGCTAATAAAAATGTAAAAGCAGCAGCAGCAACATCAAAAGGCTTTGGATAGCCATTTTCACCTACCCTGTATTGAAATGAAACTGGACTTAATTCTTGGAAACCTACATTTCCTTCATAAATAGAACATAGTTCTACTTCTATCTTGGGACCTGCATGGGAAAGGTGTGTTCTGCCTGGGGTTCTCACTTTCTCGTTGGCACTCTTAATCTCCTACCCCTGCTTGACAACATTTGTGACAATGAAGAGAAATAGGGTGGTGGTTCCCCCAAGGCTGGGACATCCCTTTTTCCTTTCCTGCCTTTGCTATAGGGTGGGGGTACAATTTTCACAGCCACAGATGGGAGTCCACCCCAGACCTGGATGGCACCAAGCAGCAGGTTGTGGGTGGGGAGCTCAAAGTCAGGGCAGGTGGGGTGCCCAGGCAGGTGGACTGGATGCTTCTTAACATCATTTGTTTTGTTGTGCAGAAGCTTTTGATGCAATTCCATTTGTTATGCTTTTGTTGCCTGAACTTTCAGGCTCATAATAAAAAATTCCTCACTCAGATCAATGTCATGGAGCTTTTCCCTTAAGTTTTCTTCCAGTAACTTTACCATTTAAAGCCAAAAATATATGACGGAGAAAAGACAGCCTCTTCAACAAATGTTGCTGGGAAAAGTGGTTACCCATCTGCAAGAAACTGAAACTAGATCCATGTCTATCACCCTGTACTAGTATCAACTCAAAATAGATTAAGGACCTAAATATCAGACCTGAAACTGAAGTTACTACAGGAAGGAGCAGGAAACACTTCTGGAACAAATAGGTATAGGCAAAGACTTCCTCAATAGAACCCCAGCAGCTCAGCAACTAAGAGAAAGGATGAATAAATGGGACTTCATAAAATTAAACACTTCTGTACAACAAAAGAAATGATTTCTAAACTGAAAAGACCACCCACAGAGTGGGAGAAAATATTTGCCAGCTATACATCAAATAAGGGACTGATAACTAGAATATACAGGGAACTTAAGAAACTAAACTCTCCTAAAGTCAATGAACTAATTAAGAAATGGGCAACTGAACTAAACAGAATGTTTTCAAAAGAAGAAATTCAAATGGCCAAAAAACACATGAAAAAATGCTCACCATTTCTGGCCATAAAGGAAATGCAAATCAAAGCCACACTAAGATTCTACCTCACCCCTGTTAGAATAGCCATGATCCAAAATACCACCAACAAGTGCTGGCGAGGATGTGGGAAAAAAGGAACCCTAATCCACTGCTGGTGGGATTGCAAGCTGGTGCAACCACTCTGGGAAAAAATTTGGAGGCTTCTTGAAAATCTAAACATAGACCTGCCATATGATCCAGCAATCCCACTCCTGGGGATATACCCAAAGGAATGCAACACAGGTTACTCCAGAGGCACCTGCACACCCATGTTTATTGCGGCACTATTCACAATAGCCAAGTTATGGAA
Source organism: Castor canadensis (assembly GCF_047511655.1). Taxonomy (NCBI): domain Eukaryota; kingdom Metazoa; phylum Chordata; class Mammalia; order Rodentia; family Castoridae; genus Castor; species Castor canadensis. The sequence continues at coordinate 92,415,998 of NC_133398.1, forward strand.
ACAGCCAAGATGCCCCACTACTGACGAATGGATCAAGAAAATGTGGTACTTGCACACAATGGAATTTTACTCAACCATGAAGAAAAATGAAATCTTATCATTTGCAAGTAAATGGGTGGAACTGGAGAACATCATTCTGAGTGAGGTCAGCCAGGCTCAGAAGACCAAAAATCGTATGTTCTCCCTCATATGTGGACTTTTAGATCTAGGGCAAATGCAGCAATGTTGTTGGACTCGGATCACAAGAAAGGGGGAGAGCACATACAGGAAATATAGGAATAGGTAGAAAACCCAAAACATGAAAGTGTTTGATGTCCCCACTCCAGAGGAACTAATACAGAAACCTTAAAACGACAGGTTATCACTAGCAGGGGGTCAGGAACCAATGTAAAGATCAGTTAGAGTTGAATCAACATGGGATGTTAACACATGGGCACATGAGAGCAATAGTAGGAATCTTTCTGTATAGCTATCCTTAACTCAACTACCAAGAACACTTTGTCCTTCTTATTATGCTTATGTCTTTTCTCCAACAAAATCAGTCACAAGGGCAGAACGGGACCTGCCTGAAACTGAGGAGGGGGGGAGGGGGAGAGGGGGGCAGGGTGGAGAAATGATCCAAACAATGTATGCACATAATAAAAATAAAATAAAATAAATAAATAAAAAAAAAAGTCTTCTATCTAAGTCTTTAATTCATTTTGAGTTGATTTTTGTTCATGATGTAAAATAAGGGTCTAATCTCCAGCACTGTTTATTAAACAGATTTTCCTTTCCTTACTGTGGCCATTGTACTTATCAGAGGCCCAAGGGCTGGTACAGAGACCCGGCCTCTGACTGCTGGAAAGAAAGGTGGGATATTCCTAAATATTTCATTTCCACCAACAACATACTTTAAATATCCCTGTTAATCAATTTTACACTGGTTAAGACTAAGGAAGGGTCCATGGTGATGAAGTGGGTAGAGTTGAGGTGCCATCACAAGATTATCCATCAGGAGATTAATTTTAAAGAAATATCTCCAAATTTATAGAAGTTCATGTATTGTCATCTGCAGTAGTTACCAATATTTCAGCAATTAGTGTAGATGAAAATGCTCTGAAAACCCTCAAACACCTAGAGGAAGGATAATGTTTTGTGATAGTGACTAATTCTTTTCCCTTTCCCCCATGCTTCATTGTCATTTCTTTCTTCTTTTGTAGAAAATAGAGAAAAGAAGAGTGTTTGGTTTCAAAAGCCCATGTCCTGTGTTAGCTGGAGAGGACTCTGGGAATAGCTAAAATGTTTGAGAGGGTGAGGAGGTATTCCTGTTCCTAGACTAACCACCCTGGGGGACAGGACTGCCAAAAGAATGGAAGGTAAATGGAGCCAGAGGAAGAAGGCTTGCCAGCCAAGGTCACCAGGCGGGGCACTGTGGGCTTGGTTTGAGCACTCAGAGCCAGCTGGCAACCCAGCCAGTGCTCACACTGTCAGAGAGCATCCTTCATCACCTGAACCCAGGGAATAGGCCAACACAGCTTTTTGTTGGGGTGTAATGAAGCTTTTACTTCATAGCCATTAGCCCTTTACTCAGAGTTTGCCTCACTCTGAGGACAGTGCCCACCTTGCACTCCCCTAGGACGCCTATAAATCTGAAAGTAGTCTAGTCGGGTGGAGGTGAGGCTGAAGGGAAGTCCCCAAACCTACACTGAGAGGTGCGAAGCTGGGGAGGCTGAAAGAAAACAACTTGGGAAGCCTCTGAGCTGGGAAACTAGTTAAACAGCCCTGTTATTCCTTACAAGGCCCTGGTCTGGATGCCAGAGCACACAACCCACTTGCTGGGGATGGAATCCAGGGACTTGCTTACTCCTTTTTGCTCCAAGTAAATGGCAGCTGCCTGGGCAATGGCTAGGATTATGTGTAAGGCATGATTCCTGCCTATGAGGCTCACAGTATTGGAGAAAGGGTGGACACAGATACAATTAATTGTGATGCCACATTGTAAGTACAGCTACAAGTACAGGAGACATGCAGTGATGGCAGAGAGGAAAAGCATGCTGTCCTTCCCTGGGGCAAGGATTCTACTTCCTTATTCTATGTCAGATTTGGCCATAGGACTTGCCTATGATCAACTAAAAGGTGAATTGTTTTGAGTTTAGAGCTTTAAAAACCAGCATAAGATCTGCCATATTTCTTTCTTTTGTCTTTTGTTGTGATTACCAGCAAATATTCCAGGTTGTTCTGTCAGCCTGGGTGCTGGAGTAGAGTTGATCTGTGACGGTCATGTAGAATAAGCAAGAAATTAATTGTTTAGTCATTGAGGTTTTGGGGCCTTTTTTTTTTTTTTGTAGTACTGAGTTTTGAATTTATGGCCTCATACTTGCTAGGCAGGTGCTCAACCACTTGAGCCATGTCACCAACCCTTTTTGTTTTTGCTATTTTTCGAATAGGGTCTCACATTAATGTTAGGACTGGCCTGGACTGAGATCACCCTGTGTATACTTCTTGTGTAGCTGGGATGACAGGTACATGTCACCACATCCAACTTTTAATTGGTTGAGATTGGGGTCTCACTAACTTTTTGCTTTGGCTGACCTTGGACCACAATCTTCCTCATCTCCACCTCCTGAGTAGCTGAAAATTATAGGTGTGAGCCATCAAGCCTGGTCAGGCCATTTTTTATTGCAGCAGAGACTAGTAAATTCTGGCTGATATTTTTATTTTCCTTTTTGAATATTTTTGGATTATATTTTTATTTTTAATTGACATAGTAATTATACCTATTTTGGCATACAGTGTGACATTTTAATACATAAATACAATGTATATATTCGATCAGAGTAATTGGCATATCTATCACCTCACACATTTATCTGTCCTTTGTGTTGGGAACATTCAAAATCCTCTTTACTAGTTATTTTGAAATATTCAATTAATTGTTGCCAACCATAGTTACCTACTAGTGTATAGTGGCAACTCCATAAGTATTTGTTGAGTAAATTGCTGAAGGGGTTGGATTGTCCTGAGTGTGAGAGTGAGGAAGGGAGTTCAGTGGGCTCTGGGAGGCCTTATGTAGGAAAGTTCAGCAGGAGCCTGGCTGTGATGGATGTTGTAAAGTTTTTCAGAGGAGCGTGACAGGAAAGGCTCACAGTGCTTTTCTCTCTATATTTACTTGCAGTGTCACTAGCAATCTTTGGTCCCTGATACTGTGGATTAGCCACACAAGAAATGTCATTCAAAAGATATTGAACATTTCACAAAGTCACTGGGCAGGGAATATAATAATTACCAGAATATAATTTATACACAAATATATAGTCATTTGAAGTTCAAAATTGGCAATGTGACAAATTTATAAATAACTTATTTTAGATATCAAGTTTTATACTTGAAATGGCTATTTTCAAATTCTGTGGAAATTTCTTCTGATAATGGTGATAGATTTTGAATGACAGGTTAAACTATATGGAATTGTCATCATTGGCCTCCCAAACTGGCAATTTCATATGGTTTGATGTAATAAATTTGTCTAATCAGTATTTAACATTAAAGTTGGAATTTTTTCTTTTAGCACATATAGATGTCAACACACTAATCTTAACAATTCACAAATAAACTCAACTAATGTCAATACATTTTGCATGTGAATAATTATCTTTTTTTTCTTTCTCTCTCTTTTTTTTTGTTTTAGCAGTACTGGGGTTTGAACCCAGGGCTTTGTGTTTGCTAGGCAGGTGCTTTGCCACTTGAAGCCACACCTCTGACCCACATGTGAGCAATTTTAATTTTACTTTTCTGAAGCTGGCATTTGGCTTCACACATGCATGCAAACACACACAAAAACATGGTTTACATATTTAAAATTTTTTAAATTTCTAATTTTCAATTTAACTTCAGGTACTAAAAAATGTTAGTTAAACTACTTTGTTTAAGCTAGGAATATCCTTCAACAAATCTTCAAGGTGAGATTCATTTTTAAAAAAACTCATCTCTGCTCACACATTTGTGACATCTCTCTTCCAGTGAATGTCAATACATTTTGATATGAAAAACAAAGTGGTACCCTGATCCCATCTTTCACTACAGCTGAAACCAGATGGACTCTAGGAACTTGTATTTTGTTAGAGTCACCATTTTAGTTTCATCACTCAATGTGCAATTCAAAGCCATAGGGAAACATTTACATATGAGAGTTTCTAGGAATAAACACCATGTGTTACCCGCCTCTCAGGGTTTCATATAAAATGCACACTGTTATCAGGCTTTCCATCTCCCTGACACTGAAGTAAAATCATGATAGCACAAAAACTTGTAGCATCGCCATCAAATCTCATTTATTACCTTGGGCAGCTCACCTGCAGCAGTTTGATAATTTGCTGTGGAACATGTAACATTCCTTCAAGCATTTCTCTTCAGGGATTCTAATTAGAACTCTAAACTGGCATAGTTACTCATATCTTCAGTTATATCAGTCAAGGGATTACCTCTGACTTAGCATGCTTTCTCTTTGATATGAAATGTTGTCATGTGTCTGCTAGTAGTGGCATCTGATGGGGAGATGCTTTTTGTTTCCTTTAAGTGGTCTCAATTAGATTGTTGAAAATTTCAGGCGGACAATTGCAGGTGAGCAATTCTGCATTTGTGTGAGACATTTTAGCTTTGGCAATTAATTTCATGATGTAGTAACTGGCATTCTGATATTGTTACCAATATTATAAAAGAACATTCTTATCTTGTACATGCAGGTGCTTAAGATGATTACATCTTTTTTTGTTTGTTTAATATGTAGGAGCAGAGCAGGGGACCATAGCTTCATTTGCATTTGATACCTCTAAATGTGACATCTATGCTGAAGAAGAGAAGACATTATGACAGATAAATCCAAACTTTAGACAATGCTTATAAGTTACTTAATTAGTGACTGAAACTTATTATTATTATTATTATTTTTACTACTTAACTATTCTGTGAACCTGATAACTTAAAGATTTAATAAAAAAGATTGGATATGGTGGCACATGCCTGTAATCCCAGCTACTCAGGAGGGAGAGGCAGGAGGATAATGAATTTGAGGCCAGACTAGGCAAAGTTAATAAGACCCTCTCTCAAAAATAAAATACAGCTCATGGCTTGTGCTTGTAACACTGGCTACTCTGGAGGTGGAGATTAAGAAGGTCATGGTTCAAAGCTAGTTCAGGAAAAAATATGGGGCTCTATCTGAAAAATAACCTAAAGTAAGAAGGGCAGAAGTCGTGGTTTGAGTGGACTAACACCTGCCTACCAAGCATGAGACCTTGAGTTCAAACTCCAGTACCACAAAAAAAGTTAATAAAAAACTTGCCATAAATAAATGCATAAAACATAAATTTAAATACAAAATATTCAATAGAGGTCTTTACAGCTTCAGAAAATCTTTGAATGAAAGAATTTTATGTCATTTATATTTTTAAGAATGGTTTACAATAAATTATAAAAAAGAAATGAAGTTTGTAGAAACAAAACAAAAATACCAACATTTAAATTTTTACTTAATAACAAAAATTCTGAAAAAGTAGAGAAAACACAATTATTGCTAACCTCGTACATCCTAAAATATTTAGAAAAATCAATCCTCTGAAGTAGTAAATGCCTTAATCACTTTAGTTTGTTTTCTGGCTATACTGGGGTTTGGACTCAGGGCCTCACACTTGAAACCTTTTTAGTGTTGGGTTTTTTCAAGACAGGGTCTTGAGAACTATTTGCTGTCTTGAACTGTGATCCTCCTGATCTTTGCCACCTGAGTAGCTAGGATTACAGGTGGTATTATAGGCTAGTATTGCCTGGCTTCTTAATAACTTTTAATGAGTAGAACATTAAAACAACATTGAAAACAGGCTAGAACATTGAAAACAACAACAGGGAAATTCCATCAAGAACCTGAAACAGAGTAATTGAAAACTTCAAAAGAAAACAGAAACTCAAAAACAAAAAATGACGATGGAGAGATTTAATGAGAAATATATCACTTAGTAGCAAATAACATCAGCAATGAAACATCAAAAAATCTTTTATATTAATAAAAAGCTGTGGAAAGAAATGGATTAATTAAAAAAGAAGAGTAAGGCATGGTGGCACAGCACACTTGTAATCCCAGCACTTGGGAGGCTTAGGCAGGAGGATCTCAAGTTCCACACCAGTCTGGGTGTATAGGCAGACTGTCTCAAAAACAAAAACAAAAACAAAAACAAAACAAAACAAAAGAAACCCAAACAAAAACTAAAAAACAAAAACCCTGCCCCGTGGGACTGCATCAAACTAAAGAGCTTCTGTACAGCAAAGGAAACAGTCACTAGACTCAAGAGAGCACACAGAATGGGAGAAAATCTTTGCTAGTTACTCATCCAATAAGGGACTGATATCCAGAATCTAAAGGGAAATAAAAAAACTCAGCCCCAAAAGAATCAACACCCCAACGAAGAGTTGGGCACATGAATTAAACAGGGAGTTCTCAAAGGAAGAGGTACAAATGGCTAGTAAATACATGAAGAAGTGTTCAACTTTCCTGGTTATGAAAGGGAGGCAAATCAAAACAACACTTAGATTTCATCTCACCCCAGTTAGAATGGCCATATTCAAGGGTAACAACAAATGCTGGTGAGGAAGTGGCAAAACAGGAACCCCTATACACTGCTGGTGGGAATGCAAGTTAGTACAATCACTATGGAAAGCAGTATGGAGATTCCTCAAAAAACTAGAGCTAGAACTGCCATAAGATCCAGTGATACCACTCGTGGGCATCTACCCAAAAGAACATAAGACAGGATACAGTAGAGATACCTGTACTGATATTCATCACAGCTTTATTCACAATAGCCAAGTTCTGGAAACAACCCAGATGCCCTACAACTGATGACTGGATCATGAAATTGTGGTATATATACACAATGGAGTATTACTCAGCCACAAGGAATTATGGAGTTTGAAGGTTAATGGTAAATGGATACAACTGGAGGACATGCTAAGTAAAGTTAGCCAGGGTCAGAAACAAAAAATACATATGTTTTTCCTCGTACTTGGAAGATAGACCCCAAAATAAACATATATACAAAACCAAGCATGATCATACACAAACTCAGATGTAGAACATGTTTGTGACAGTGGAACTACTCTATGGAACTTCGGGAAAGAGGGAAAGGAAAAGAGAACCCTGCCCCTACAAAAAAAAGAATGAGGCAAGCCAAAACCCCCAAACAACAAAAGTCTATATATTTTGTATTTATCCGAAAAACAAAGAGTTTCACCAACAATAACCAAATTATAGTTAAATAAACCATCAGACAAATTGGAATGTTTAAACAGGCAAGTCAGAGGCTCAGTTAGGTGCTTCGTGGTGTGGTTGCTGCTGAGCACTAGCCCTCATGAATGCACTCCATGTCCCCTCAAACATTTTCTGAACTCAGGAATTTCATAGGGGAAGCCATAGAAATAGTGCTCAAAATATTGCTATATTATTATTAAGAGAATTTCATAGGTCACATTAGGGGTTAAGTTTTGTATTGCATAGTTCTGTGGGTTTGATAGGTACATGGTATCATGTATCTACTATTAGAGAATCATATGGAATACTTGCACTGCCTTAAATATGTCCTGTACGTCACCTGTTCATCCCAATCACTTCCAAAACTCCCAGCAACTACGAGGGTTTTTGTTTGTTTTTTGTACTCATCTCTATAGTTTCGCCTTTTCTAGAATGTCATTTAGTTGGGATGATACATTCTACAGGCTTTTCAGATTGGTTTCTTACACTTAGCCTTTAAAGTTCCTCCATGTATTTTATAGATCTTGCAAATATTTTGTTAGATTTATACTTAATTTTTTTATAGCTAATTTATTTCCATTGCTGAATAACATCCCATAGTCTGGATGTTTACAAATTTACCTATTGAAGTATCCTTGGTTGCTCTTCCAATATTTGTCACTGTTTTAACATCCATGCACAGGTTTTTTTTTTTTTTGGTGGTATTAGGGTTTGAACTCAGAGTCTCATGCTTGTGAGGCAGGTGCTCTACCACTTGAGCCACTCCACTAGCTTATGTGCAGGTTTTTATGTGGGCATGTTTTCAACTCATTTGTATGAGTATACAGAGCAGAACTGCTGGATTGCACAGTAACCCTATGTTCAGTTTTGTAAGAAACTACCAGCCTATCTTCCAAAGTGGCCACATCATTTTATATTCCATTAGTGATAAATGAAAGTTCCCTTTGCTCCATATCATCGCCAACATTTGGCACTGTCAGGGTTTGGATTTTATCATCTAATAAGTGTATATAGTACCTTGTTTTTAAATCCTCTAATGACATATGATGTTGAGCACAATTTCATATGTTCCTTTTCCATTTGGATATCTCATTTGGTGAAGTGTCTATAAAGAGACATTTACCCATTTTTAAATTGGATCATTTTTTTCTTACTGTTGAATTTTAAGAGTTCTTTGTATATTTTAGATAAAAGTCTTTTGTCTGATACGTGTTTTTGCAAATATTTTCTTCTAGTCTGTGGCTTATCTTCTTATTCTCTTAATAGGGTCCTTCTCAGAGTAAAAAATTTAAATTTTAGTGAAGTCCAACTTCTCATGCTTTTGTTTATATAAAAATTCATTGCCAAACTCAAGGTTACAGAGATTTTCTCCTATGCTAATTTTGAAAATTATAAAGCTTTTCTATTTTAAATGTAGATCTGTGATCCTTTTTTGGGGGAGGGTGTTCTGGGGATCAAATCCAGGGTCTTTTGCATGCAAAGTAAATACTCTATCATTATGCTGTATCCCCAATCTTTGGTTTTTTGAGACAAGGTCTTGTTAGGTAGCCTATACTGACCTTGAACGCGAATTCTTGATCCTCCTGACTTAGCCTCCTGTGTGCTGGGATTACTGGTATGTACTGCTTCCTGGCTTATAATTCATTTTGAGTTAATTTTTGTATACAGTATAATGTCTATCTAGATTCATTTTTTATTTGCATGTGGATGTCCACTTTCTTTAGCACCATTTGTGAAAAAAGGCTATCCTTTCTTCATTATATTTGTCTTTTGTTTCTGTGTCATAGATCAGATAAGTATATTTGTGTGCATCTGTTTCTGGGCTCTCTGTTCTGTTCCATTGGTTATTTTTTCTATGTTTTTGCCAGTCACACACTGTAGCTCTATATTAAGCCCTGAAATCAAGTAGTATTAGTATTCTTTGTTTTTCTTCAATATTGTATTAGCTACTGTGAGTCCTTTTCCTTTCCATATAAACTTTAGAAAAATTTTATAGCTATCCACAGGATAACTTGCTGGGATTTTGATTTGGATTGCATTGAATCTATAGGTTGAGTTGGGAAGAACTAACAACAATTATCTCCATTTATAAGTTGGGAAGTTTTTGGTTTTTTTGTCCAGTGCAGTATCAAACCTACAGCCTTGCCCATGCTAGACAAGTGCTCGTATACAGAACTGTTCCCTCGATCACAGGAAGTGATTTTTTGGAGGGGGGTAGTACTGGAGTTTGAACTCAGGGCCTCAGTCTTGCTAGGCAGGTGCTCTACAGCTTGGGCCACTCCACCAGTCCTTTTTTGTGTTGGGTTTTTTCAAGATAGGGTCTCATGAACTATTTGTCTGGGGCTGTTTTTGAACTGATTCTTCTGATCTTTGCCTCCTGAGTAGTGAGGAGTGAGCCACCGGCACCAGCTCCCAGGAAGTTTTTATGATGAGGAACAGCAACAACTACCACTGAGCATGAGTTCCTACTTCTGTTAATAACAACATAGGCTTCACCATGGCTGATGTCCTTACTTCATTAGTGGAACCACTTTTCCTTTACACAAATGTTTCTGTGGGGCAGGCTCAGTTATGAGGATTTTTACAGGGAGGATTTAGTCCAGTTTTTTTCACTAGACCCAGACCTGTTGTGTCCTATAGATCAAACAACCTAAGTTGGATGCTCAGTCACCAACAAAATTCCTAGGGATCACACTATTCTAAAGTCCATTTGAGTGCCACTGGTCTTGACATGGCCTCCTTGTCACTGAGGTTTAAGTTACAGTACTTGTCCTCTGCCAGCCCAGGCTCCATCATCACCATTTTAAAAATCAGGAAGCTCCTTTCAACTGCAGTGTTGCTTTTTAGAAATGGTGGTGCGTCTTGTCACGATTCTCTGCAAGCCTTGGTGGAGCCCCCTCAGGGAACACAATTAGAAGAGAGGTAAGGTGGCTACATGGGGAAAAAACCCACTGTGATATTTCCTTCCCCCAATTCTTTGGATTCTTTCCTACAGACATACTGGGGGATTTGTTTCTTCACATTTTCACTTAGCTGAGTCCAAAAGTCAGTTAAAGGATTTAGATAGTGTATTGAAACTCAAGTCACTGCACACAGATGCTCTTCAATTTAAATTAGCAGAATGTTGTGATTTTTTTCCTGGGGTTGACCTTGTAATTAGCCTCCCAAGAACATGCCTGGGTCTGATTTAAGTACCCAGAGGTGGTGGCAGAGGAAGGAAGAAGGTTGGCTTTGCTTTCCAAGGGAAGTGCCACAGGTGAAATCAAAATATGGTCTTCAAACAAGTTAGGAATAGCCTCATTACATAAGGGAAGTAGGAGTTTGGGGATTGAGTTACCCTTTCCTGATAAGCAGCTTTCCCACATGAAATCTGATGAGGCTAATAATTCATTTGACTTTGTCATTTGGCAACTTGAAGATTAGATAAGTTTTGAGTTTGATTTTTAATCATTTTAGCCTTTAGTAGGTACTTGAATCCAGGCAACCATAAATGGTAATTTGCCTAGCCATTTGCCCTCTGACATATGCCAACAGTTTTCAGAGATTGTATTTTTATGCTTGTTGAAATCTCAGCCTTTATTCCAGGCAACCAGTCTCAATAATTTTGTTTCTTGCAACCCCATATTGGGTGAATTTTGTTCTTTTTCCATACTGTCTTGTTGGTCTTATTTTGCTCCCTTGAAATTTCTGATAACAGCTTTGGGGACGTTGACATGTCTCTTTTGGAACCTAAAGGTCACTCACTATACAGGATAGACAAGTGTGTGGTCTTGGAGGAAATGCATAGACTGTGTTAAGTGGTGACCTTTCTTTGACCTCTTGGCTATCTGTTGTTTGGGCTGGGAGAGACGATTCAACCATAGCTGTAGTGGGTCTTATCACTGCCACCACATACGGAACTTTACAGATTATAGACTGACTTTTCCTCCATTACTTGTCTCATACCAGCTTCTCAGTAACCTGTGAAATGGGTGGAAGTACCACAGCTGTGCTCTTTTAAGTTGAAAAAAAGAATCTGAAGAGGCCTTCCCAAGATCCTCAGAGATGGCCAAGAGCTGGGCCAAGACTTAAATCTATATCTTCTCAGACTCTTCAATTCTGACCTCTCCATTAAACCCTGCCCCAACACTTCCAGGACCCAGGGCAAGAGTACACATGGAGGCCCACATATTACTGTCCAAATATTTTAAAGTTATAACCCAGGTCTCATAATGTTATACGAAATAAGCTCTATCCTATGTTGGAAATTCTTGCAGTTTGGGGAATCTAGAAGCAGATGCCTATAAGATGTTTATTAGTGATCAAGGAGGGGAGGGAGCAGGAGCAGGCAGAGGGAGAAATCCAAATGCAATACAGTCCTTGCCAAACCGCAGCCCACCTCGCTATATATGACCTAGACCATATATGGCCCATCAGGCTGTCCTGGGGATAAGTAAAACTTCTGGGCCTCCCCTCTTCCACAGGACAGGGAATAGCTTTAGAGGAGGGGCTCTGTGCAGGTGTGGAAAACCTTGAAAGAGCGACAGCTGCAACCAGTCCTTCCTTCATAAGGACCTGTTTTCAAGAAAGGGAGAAGCAAGGCCAGAGGGCTTCCATCAGTTCCCACTCCCCAATATTCCAGCCCCCATCTTCAAGTTCCACCCTCTGCCTCACTACCTTCTTTGGGCCTAGGGCATATAACACAAGGATTTGACCGGCTTCCCCACCCCCCATGAGAGAGAGAGTACCTGGAAGCAGTAAAGAATTCCAGGCCCTCCAGTACTGAGATTAGTTTAAAATTGGATGAGACACTTCTTTGCCATTAGACTCCTGGGTTCTTGAACAATTGGAGGTGGAGAAGGCTCAAACAAAGGTCATACTGAGATGTTAGGAGACATAAACAAGAGATTGCTTAAGGAAGGCTCTGAATTGCTTAGAGGAGGTTGATCCCAGCTAATATTAAATAAACCATTGGCTTTAAAAATCACCATGAGTACTAGAGAGAGTTACTATAGCTGTATTCCTGGAATAGCTTTGCCTGGGCCTCCTGTTACTCTAGGGAACTCCCCAAGGGCCCAACAGTCCTCTCCTCCAGCGGAATCCCCCTTGAGGGTGTGGGCCAGGGTCGCTCTCCACCTTCCGTCGCCGCCAGGTCCCTGAGGCCGAGCAGTGCGGGGCGCTGTCGGGCGCCGGGCAGGGACAAGCACCACCAGGAGCCAGAGCGACCGCGACCGAAGGAGGGAGGAAGCGGCGAGGACGAGGAAGGCAGCCGGGCCCAGCCTGACGCAGTGGCGGTGGCGGTGTTGGAGCAGGCCCCCCGCCAGGGCTCTCGGGCCACCCGAGCCAACGGTCCCTCTGCCTGCTCCTGCAGCTGCTGGGCGCTCGCGAGAGACAGTGCTCAGCTCGCCGACCAGCCATCCTCACCCATCGAGCCCTCGCCAAGGGAGGCGCACGGGCGCGCCACCGAGGGAGGCGGGGAAAGGAGCTGGCGAGGCCTGGGGCGGGGTGGGGGGAGAGGACCCGCCCGCCGCGTCCCGGCTGCCGGCGTGTGTGGCCGCAGGCGCCTGAGGCCGCCGCTATCCCAGGGTTGAGCCGCGCCCAGAAGTCCCACGGGCAGTGCGTGAGTCGCGGTGTGTGTCCGCGAGGACCAGCGCAGCGCCGCCCGGAGCTTCCCGCTTGCTCCCCGGTGCTGCGGTGCATGTTCGCCTTCTGCCACTGTGTGCCGAGAGGAAGGAGGACCATGAAAATGATCCACTTTCGGAGCTCCAGCATCAAATCGCTCAGCCAGGAGATGAAATGCACCATCCGGCTGCTGGACGACTCAGAAATCTCCTGCCACATCCAGGTGCGGGCGGAGCCGGGCGAGGGTGCAGGGCGCGCGGCATCCTCCGAGGGCAGGGCTGGTGGCCTCTGTGGGTGGGCATGCGCGGGTAGGGAGCCCACCCGAACGGAGCAGCCCGGCCAGAAAGCCAGATTTCGGTTCCTCTGTCCTCTGTGAATGGGCTCCTTACCCAGGCAAGGGGGCATGGTCCCCTACAAGGCGCTGGGCTCACGTTGTCCGCGCCCTGGCATGCACCCTGTGCTCACGTCTTGCTACGCCCAGGCAGGGGGCACGCTGCAGTGGCGCGCCTGTGGCCCCCTACTCGAGCAGGAAATGGGAGCTCCAGGACCCGAGAGGGGCACTTGAATGCCGCCCACTTGCCTCCCTTCCTCCACGTGGAGAAGGCATGCATCAGCCCGGGTTCACTCCTTTCTGTCTCTCGCGCCCAGGTTCCAGAGGTGCTCTCAGTCAGGGACTCTCTTGCCACTCCCTGTCACCCCTCGGCAGATGGCCTTTATCTCTCCGTGTGGAGAAGTGGCGAAGTTTCCCTAGAGTGAGGGGTTGGGTAGCCTTGGGCTCCAGCCTTGAGGGACTGGATGCGCCTCTGCGTTGAACTGGAACTAGCTTCCTTGAAAGGAACGTGTTTAAGAGGAGGGAAGAGGGTTGTAAGGCAGGAAAATGGGGAGTCTTGCAGGAACCCGAGTCCTGTGAAAAACATTCCCTTGTAATCTTGGTGGACATTCATTTTCTCCCAATTTGGAGAAGGCAAACTGTTTGGGCCAAGGCAGCTTTCCTGGAAGCCCCTCCCTCGGATAATAAGTGCCTTTGGGCTTGTAGATCTAGTGTGGGCTGCAAGTGTGTGTGTGTGTGTGTGTGTGTGTACAAGCACGTGCATGCATGTGTCTGCATTTGTGATACGTGTAAATGTAGGCAGGCATGCCATTCTCTCCATGACCGCAAATATGCCCCACTAGGCACGCACAGTTTAGAAAGGTCGTGTCAGGGCTCATCACTATTTGCTTTGGACTTTAAAATCTATGTATTTATTTCTGGGATTTCCTCTTCTCACCTATCGGAGTTTTGAAGCTCCAGGACAGTGCCTGTGGGAGGTGAATGGGGCAGCGTCTCCCACAGGAATCTCTCTGTAGATTGTGTTAACAGGAATGAAAGGTGTTTCCCAGATTATTTTTAAATTTAATTTTTGCTAGTGGGAGCTTATGACACTGAGACAGTGCAACTTATTTGTAGGCTCACAGTTGAACAAGTTTTAGGGCAGGAATGTGTGCTCCACAATTTCCCAGGAAAGTAGGCTGGCACTGAATTTTCTGGAGGATCTTGAATTTCATTCTGTGCTAAGTACTAAACTTAATAATAAAAGGATTTAGCAGGATAGGCAGTTTTTCTGCTTCCACCATGGTTGCTCAGAAATGTTTGGCATGTATTGTCTTGTGATCCAGAGAGTGGTTCGCACACTTGGCTTTAAGTTCCAAAGTGGCTGAATGGGTGGTTAAGTCACAATGAATATGTAGATGATGAAGGGACTAGCAGTAGGCAGTGGGGCTATTGAGGCTCCTGGTCCCTCAGCTCTCAGCCCTTGTCTCTGGTGGAGCTCCCCTGCCCCACCTCCCTCAAGACTGGGTCTTCCTTAGAACAGGTAAGTAGTTCCCAAAGGCCATGTATATATTATCTGGGGTTCTGGGAAACAAAAAAAGAGTCTCCCAGCCTAATATCAGTTTGGGAAATTTGAGTTCTTATGGCCTATTGATGACAAAAAGGTTAAAATTTTGTATTTCAACAAGTTGATTTTGATATTGATTTAAAAAATATGGTACACCTTCTGCCTCTTTTGCTCCTAGGATGATTAATTATCATATAGGCAAGTAAAATGAATGAAAAGATTTTATTTAGATAATTTTGGACCTCATACTTCATAGAGTAGTTCAAACAAGGAATTGAAATTGTACTTCTAAGTATCAAGTTGCAAAGATTTCCTATTTGGTTAGAGGACAAAAGGACTTAAAAAACAAAATAAAACAAAAATATTTGGAATTGCCAGCACTTGTACTGGGAGAATCTGTCCTCTACCTCCCCTTACTCCCTCTCTCCCTCCAAACTGCTGAAGTAGGTTTCATGGCAAGATGCTGCTTGTGTTGGATGCAGGAATGATCGAAATCTTCAGGACTGTTGTTTGGGATCATGTGAGTAGCTGTAGGTAACTTTTTGGGGGATCTTTCATGTGCCATTACATGTATTTATTTGTATCCATTATATCCAATCTCTACCACAAACCTTTGAGATAGATATTATTTCCATCCTACAGATAAGGAAACAGAGATCTGAGAGTTTAAGTGACTCATCCTAGGCCACATCTCTAACAGCTGATCGAGCTGCTGGCATTCAAGCCAGAATTGTTTGGATCCAAAGCTCATGAATGTCTTTGACATATTACTCCATAATTTAACTAAAATAGCTGAATTTCCTGTGGCATTTCCATACACCCAAATACATAAACTCCAGGACTGGGATCTGAACTAGTGACTGAAGGCTTGTGAGATTCATAATCTGAGCCGTCAAAGTGGTCTTTCCCGACATTTGCAAATTTAGGGGTCCAGGGTCTGGTATTAAAGTTGGCATATTAGAGTTAATTGGGTCCACATCCAAAGGCCACTGGTGTGTGTTGGGGGATGGCATTTCCACTTTCAGAAAACATGGTGTCTGCCTTCAAGAAACTATACTCACAAATGCTCTGATAGACTCTCCACAGGATGTTCTTAAACTGTAGCACTTTCGTCAAAACATGAAGTCTGAAGGTAAGGGGGAATTGCTTGGCTGTGCTCTGATTACAGGATGTGACAGTGAAGGGGCATGGTTGGAAAGGTTTCATTCCCCTCAGCATGCTTTCCACAAGAGGAGGAGGGCACAGCATTCTTCTTGCTACTCCCCTACCTACCTGGAAGGATCTTGGTATTTACCACTACATTGATTATAGGCAGTAGATTCGCAAAACCGTGACTTTTAAATGTTTCTTTTCTAATTGATATAATTTGGTGGTACTTTCAATCACACAGCTTCACAGCACAATCTCAGCAGTCTGGTGACCAGCTCCAATAAGAAACATGGAAGTCACTGGCTCTGTGTCTTTTTTGCAAGGTCTAGGAAGCTGTCCCATCATATCCCTTTATATGTGGATGTATATGTAGGATAGAAGAGGAATTCCAAATGGACAGAGAGTAAAAGAGGAGTCCAAGATACCTGACAGAGGCCTGGGGAAGGGAAAGTGTTGCTGAATGCTCCCTACTGGCTTTTCCAATTGAACCAGCTTTTGATGTCTGGATATGGTAGCAGAATATGGTTTGGCTCTAATGCTGTTTCATTCAATCTTGGTGCTTCAGTTAGATTGGAGTCCTAGCTATCTTCTGTCCATTTTTCAGATGCTGGCATGGTTATTCACAACTTTTGCCATTTTTAATACTGATATTTGTTGAGCAAAAGGTAGACTTTGCACTTTGGTATGTGTGTGGCAGTACTGGAGGCTGAACTCATGGCCTGGTGCTTGCTAGGCAGGTGCTCTACCACTTGAGCCTCTCCTCTAGCCCTTTTTGTGGTGGTTATTTTTGAGATAGGGTCTCACTCTATGCCTGGGCCTGGACTGCAGTTCTCCTAGTTGCGCTTCCTCATGTAGCTGGTGTGCACCACTACACCTAGCCATTGGTTGAGATGGGGGTCTTGTGAGCTTTCTGCCAGGTTGGCCTTGAAAGTTAATCCTCCTAATCTCTGCCTCCCAAATTGCTAGGATTACAGGCTTAAGCCAGTGCACCCGGCACATTATTTATTGTTTGGTAAAGCCTGGTAAATATGATTCAAATCTTTGAACTTGGTTGGAAACTTGTATTTATATTTGAACAGCAATCCTAATGTACTGCTTTGCACATAGTAGGTACCCAGTAAATATAGATGTAAATTGAATAATTTTCTTTCATTAGGGTAGGAACATTGTTGATTTTGCTCACTGATTCACTATTACTTAGAGTAGTACTGGGCATGTAGCATGTGTTCATTAAATACTATTTGAATGAATGAGTGCTCATCCACACAGTATTTAATTTAGCTCATTACTTATCAACACTAGGATAACATGACATCATTGGATTGGTAATCAGATGTGTGGCTAAGTTATGATGTTATCCATACATAATATTGAGTGAATCATTTCATATTTGTAAAATAAAGGAGTTGGGTTAGATGAGTGGTTACAGTTTTAAAGGTCTGTGGCTTAATTACCATCTACAAAAATTGCATTTGAGCAAAACATTGCTATTGACAAAGTGGTTATATCTACATCATCTAGGTAATTACCCATAATTATCTTCATTTTGTTGATGTTATTGTGTGTATCTCACTCTTATAGATATGGAAAATTTGGCTCAGAGAGATTAAGCAATTTGTGAATTAGAACCTGGTCATCTGGCTGAAAACCCAGAGCTCTTTTTTCTCTGTAACACTGCCTCTTGGGACTTGAGGGTTAGGGTACTTTTGTCTGCAAGTAAGAGAGAAGCCAAGTTAAAGGACACTTACTATCTTACCTAGCAAGAAGTACAGAGATAGGACAGCTTCAGGGAATTCTACAGTTCTGCATAGACCCAGGTGCTTTCCACCTTTCTGCTCTGCCGTCCTTAGCATGTCTGCTGTCACTGTAGTCACCATGATTGTAAGTGGCTGCAGTGCTGGATGTTGGGCACTACCAGATTCAACATCAAGAGAACATTTTCTCACATATTCTTTTTATCACAATGGGACACTTTTCCATGAGGTCTCTCATCAGTCTTCCCATCAGATTCCATTGGCATTCCTATGCTCTATATACAAAAACATTTAGGAGTGTGTATATCCGGGTTCTTCTCTCTCTATAATGGAGGTAGGCTTTGGTATTATAGAAGGAATGGAGGGGTGTGTGTATGTGTGTGTGTGTGTGTGTGTGTGTGTGTGTGTTGGGGAGGAACAACTGTTAGCTAATGAAGCTATAGCATCTTTAAGAATATGTAAAATTGGGTTGTAATTATTGTTACAATAAACCTTTCAGGAGAATTTAATAAGATGTTATCAAAGCCCTGGCTTATTTTAGGAAATCTTTGTACAATCAAATTCCAGAACAAGAAAAATTATTAGAGAATTCTTTGTGTGGTTAAATATCAGTGCAGTTCTTATTGAACTGGCACGTTCTGGGTAGCTCAAAGGTAGCTTTTCTATGGCAGGTGCAGCTCTATACAGTGAGTGAACTTTATGCTTGTCAAAGTGTTGGGGAGTTTTGTTCTTGAGCACTGCTTGTGCTTGGGTTTGAACTCTGACTGCCATTGACTGGACAGGTGACTTTGGATAAGTCACTTTACATATTCCGGCCTTAGTTTCCTCTTCTATCCGTGAGGAAAATGATGGTTCAGATCTCACTGACTTATTGAGAAGATTAAATGGAACACAGTATGTTAAGAGCTTAGTACCTGGCCCTTAAATAAGAGTTGAAAAAATAGTAATTGCTATCTTAACCGCAAGTAGTGAAAAGGCTTTGACTTAGACTCTAATGACTTTAAGCCAAAACAGCATCATTTTCTGATTGTGCAAGACCTTAAGTAAATCACTGGGCCTCTTTTTCCCCATCTGTAAAATGGGCACAATTCCTTGATCGCCACCTTTCATTGGGTTGTTGACATAATGGATGTACAGATATGTTGTAAATATTAAAACATCACTCAAATGCAGATTCTAATAGATTTGGCTGGAAGAAAGGTAGCTTCTTTTTTGTTGGAGTGGGAATTGGATGATCACATGGAAGCATATATAACTGCTAAATATCAGACCCTGTGATTATCCTGCTGGTAAAAGCCAAGCTAGGTCTTGCTGACATCCTCATTTTTTTCTGTTAGCAAGGACACTTTTCTCTTCCAAGCTCATCTAGAATGCCATTCAGTGTCTACTGAAAATCAGACATGAAAAGGAATAGAAGGGAGAGAGTTTGTTAAATACTGTGAACTGGCACTAATGTTTTAAGTCCTACAGTACATGGGTTAGCTCTTTATATTAACTATTTACTGAAAAAAAACCCCAACCAATGTTATTCCAGTGATCCACTATAATCTTATCTCTTGATGTCCTCAAGGCAAAGGCAGAGCGTATTGACTGCAGGGACAATGTGATACCGTTAGCTCCAAATCCTTTGCATGGTGTATCAGCTGAGATGCTTGTAACTACTGGCAACAAATTCCAGTTCAAACAGACTTTAACATTAAGGACATTTACTAGCTCGTACATCTGGGAGTTTTGAATTAAGGACTTAATTAAAGAACCGTGGCTCTGTTTCTCTGGGGCTCTCTTGCCTCTTTCTGCCTTTTGGGATGGTTTTATCCTCAGGCTGGTAATGGAATGGTTCCAGTAATGCCAGGTCTCCTGTTTTCATTGAACACCTCTATAGGAAGAGAGAAGCCTTTTCTAACTTAACATTCCAAGCTGAGCTCCGTCAGTCTGATCAGATTTCCTGTGTCATGTGCCCAGCCTTGAGCTAGGGACTGAGACCAGTGAAAGGAAATATGTTGATTGACTTAAGGTGACCAGAGTGGACCTTGGATTTAGTGTTAGGGGATCAACTTCTTTCCTGGTGTTGGTCTGTGTACCTGAAAGTCAGGGTTCTCTTTGGTAGGGAGGAAGGAAGACATGGCTCCTGGGAAGAAACCCACAATACCTACTTTAAGCTGGGTGCAGTGGTGCACACCATCTACGGTCCCAGCACTCAGGAGGCTGAGGCAGGAAGATTTTTCCTGTGAGGCCAGCCTGGGCTAAGTAGACCCTGTCTTAAAACCAACCAACCAACCAACCAACCAAACAAACAAACAAACAAACAAACGGATGGGGGTATAGCTCAGTGATAGAGTGCTTGCCTACTTGGTATTTAATCCTCAGCACCACAGAGCACAAACATGTATGAACCTTAAAAAAATTGTGCTAAGTGAAAGAAGGCAGACACGAAAGAGTACACATTGTATGGGTCTACTTTTATCAAATATTCAGAATAGACAAATCTATAGACAAGAAATAGGTTAATAGTTGACTAGGCCTATGAGGTTTAGAGAGAAATTGAGGATGACTGCTAATAGGCATGGGATTCTTTTTGGTGATGGAAGTGTTCTAAAATTGATTATGGTGATAGTTGCACAACTGAGTGACTATATTAAAATTGGATACTCTTAAATAGAGCAGGCATCAGTACTTTGTTCCTTGTACTTGTCAAGTAATAGTCCATTTTGTGGCTATATTACATTGTGTTGATCCATTCACCATTTGATGAACATTTAGGTTGCCTTCATTTGGGGGCTATTATGAATAATTTTGCTATAAATATTCCTATAAAGGTTGCAGTGCAGACAAATGTTTCATTTCTCTTGAGTATATATGTAGAAGTTGGGATTACTGGGTCACATTGTACCTCCATGCTTAATCTTTTGAATAACCGCTGAACTGTTTTTCGAAACAGTTGTGTCATATAGCATTCCTAGCAGCAGTATATGAGGGTTTCAAATTTCCCATATTTTCTCCATCACTGATTATTATCTGTCTAGGTGCTGCATGATGTGTGGGGGCACAACATCAAAATCTATTTAGTCAGACATAGCAGATACTTGCAGAAATGTAGAACAATGCTACTTTTCTCAGTAAATTATTTTTCATTTTAAAAAATATAGTTATTTTATGTGTAATGGTTTTTTTTTTGTGGTACTGGGATTTGAACTCAGGGCCTACATGTTGAGCCAATCCACCAGCCCTGTTTTTTTGTGATGGGTTTTTTTGAGATAGGGTCTCATGAACTATTTGTCTGGGCTAGCTTTGAATAGCAATCCTGCTGATCTCTGCTTCCTGAGTAGCTAGGATTACAGGTATGAGCCACTGGTGCCAGGCAATTATTTTAAAATGAATTGATAATTTAATATTTATTCTTAGTAAGTATTGATGTGTACAATCCATATAAACAAAAGTCCATAGATATTCAATAGTGTAAAGTAGTTTTAAGGCCTATGAGCTTAAGACTTGGTGGTTTAGGTGATGCTCATTTTTCAGGTGACTGCCATTTTTTTTGGTGGTATTGGGGTTTGAACTCTTGCTAGGCAGGTGCTCTACTGCTTGAACCACATCTCCAGTCCTTAGGTGACTGTCAATTTCTTAAACTTTCTGAAAAAATTTTAAACATCATGAATAAAGCAGAATGGAATTTCCATGCATCTTTGGGTCTATATGATCACAAGTTACAAGTACCTGAATAATGTTAATTAAATAAAAAACATCAACTACATACATGGAGTATATCTATATTTAGAATTCTTTGTTGTAATCCTATACTTGTGTATATATGCGTACAGGCATGTGTGTGTGTGTGTGTGCGTGTGTGCATGTGCACGCACGTGCACATTGCAATGTGAAGAGTAGAAGGACATATCAGGCTCTGCTGTGTAAATATTTTTTATTTTATTTTATTTTTTTTTGTGGTACTGGGGCTTGCACTCCACCAGCCCTATTTTTGTGAAGGGTTTTTTGAAATAGGGTCTCACGAACTATTTGCCTAGGCTGGCTTCGAACCACGATTCTCCAGATCTCTGCCTCCTGAGTAGCTAGGATTATAGGTGTGAGCCACCGGCGCCTGGCTATGTATAAGTATTTCTTGACAGTACTTCTCTCTAGCTGCATCTTGACTTTTTCAACTCTTATTACTAGGTCAAGCCATACCTTATTTTGAGACCCCTCATTTGATTATGGAAAATGTATAGTAACTATGCATTAATGGTTTAAAGTGTAGATCACTTGAATCAGTCCCTTAGTCATTTCAGTTTTTAAAATTATTACTTCTCTTTCTGAGTAGCCCTGTGGGAAAACTGAAAAAAATATTGCAGGAATGGAAATATCAGAATGGATCCCAGCAGTATCTAATATGAGTTTCACATGGCATAAGTGGTAGGCATTGGGTAGATAACATGGACTTCCTTTAGTTCCCTCTTTGTGTGGTGAAGAAATTCAAACTTCTCCTCCCATGAAGTAGCAAAGAACAGAGAGGTTGAATCTGAGATGGGAAAAACAATGGGATTGTGGTTAGGAGCCATCAGGGCAGGTTTTGCAGCCCAAGTTTGATTTGAGCTTGATTCAGGCTAACTAGAGTCAGTGTTGAGGTCTGGGAAGGTATGTAAGTGCTTCTCCATCTCTGATGTTCTGAGGATCTTATGTGCTCTGTTCAAGTGCAGATCCTGATACAGGAGGTTTTGGAGAGGGCTCTGAAATTGGGCATTTCTTTTTTTGTTTTATTTATTTTTTAATTATCTTTTTTATTATTGTTGTACTGTGGGTACATTGTGACACCTACCAAAGTTCTTACAATATATCATAGTTGAATTCACCCTCTCCATCATTCTTCTTTATCTCTCCTTTCTGGAGTAGTTTCAGCAGGTCTCATTTTTCCATTTTAATACATGAGTATATAATGAAATTGGGCATTCCTAACTGGCTTTCTGGTGATGATGCTTGTAGTACTGGTCCATGGGCCAAACTTGAAATAGTAGGACAGTAATGAAATTCATGTTTCTTATAGTAATATTTCTAGTGTCCTTGTGTGGGGACTCTTTATTTTTGGCCCTTATCTTCTTTGAAAGCACCTCACGTGGCACATTTCCCTCAGTAGATGTTCAGTGAATGTTTGAGTGAGTGAGTGGATGAATAAAGAAATCCATCCTGATGTATCTATCACAGTTAAACTGAAGTGCTGATTAGACAGTGTTGCTGGGATTGGAGTGATTCCTTTTGACTCGGTGCCCCAGCCAAATCAAGAGATTGTTTTTCACATAGGATTTCCTGTGATGGCAAATCTGATGAAGTGTTGATTGTCAGGCAGGGCATATAGGGGCCTGGGGTTAATGACAGCCTTCATATCCCTCTGGGCCACACTTCCCACTCCTGCTTTCCTGTATTCTGGACTCTTAGAGGTGTTGCTCTGGCAATGTCTCAGCATGAACAAGCCATTGTGTATAAGCCACCAGTGCCTGGAAGCCCCCAGAGGCCTAGGGGACTCAGCTGTTCTCACTTGCAGAAATGACCTTGAGGGACAGTGACCCTGGAGGATAGTGCAAAATGCATTCTAGTTGTAACATGAGCTCTGGAGGTGTAGAATAGAAAGTATAGGGTCATTTTGGGAAAAAAAAAATCTCATTCTAAAAAAGAACATTTGTATAGATCAAACCATTATGTTTTTTTAAGCATTATTTTTGAAGTCACATCAATCTTATTCAATAAGCATTTGTTAAATATCTTCTACATGCCAAGCACAGAGCTAGGAACTAGGATACAAAATAAAATTAACCATCAAGAGGTTCATAGTCAGTTAGCAAAAGATTAACAAGATAGTGATTTGAAGACAAATTGACAGATGTAGAGACAGGTGCATGCAGGTGAAAGACCAAGAGGAGCATCTGTATCAGGCTGGGGCATCAGTAAGTGTCTCTGGTATAGATGAACCTTGATTAATAATTAAAGGACAAGTGGAGATCATCAGGAAGCATGTTAGAAATGCCAATTTTCAGGACCTCCTGCATCAGAATCTACACTTGAACAGAGCACAGAAGATCTTCAGTTGACTTCCACTTGTCCTTTTATACTCTGCTTGGTACAAAATCCTGGGCATGAAGTGAAATGATTGGATGTGGGACTGAAGGAAGGGAGAATCTGGGATGAGTCCTAGATGGCTGGTTTCAGTGACAGGAGTAATGGTAATGCCATTCCAGAGGGACAGGACTAGTCGTGTAATTTTTATGATCTAGTACAAAAGGAAAGTACAGGGTGCTTTGCTCAAAAATTTTTTTAAATTTCAAGATAAAGATAGTTGAACCTGTTAAACCAAGCATGAGTCCCTGAGCAAATGTATAGGTCGTATACCCATGAAGCTGGCTCTGAGGACATGAGAAGCAGGTTGGGAGCAGAAGGGATGGTGAGTTCCACTTGAGTATCATGACCTTGAGGTGACTGCAGGGCACCTGATGGAGCACACAGTTGAACATAAGGAATGAAAGTTACCAGAGACATAGGTCTGACATGGAGACAAAGATTAGGGGATCCTTAGGGTCTTGAAAGTGATGGGGGTGAATTCAAGTATGACATATTTGATATATTGTAAGAACTTTTGTAAATTGCCACAATATACCCTCAGCACAATAATAAAAAATAAAATAAAATAAAAAAGAAAGTGGTGGCAGAAACAAGTATGAATCATACCACCATGACTAGTCTTCCTTTCTTCTCTTTATTTCAGCTTGGGTCATCCTGGTAGAACAAATCAATGAATTAATTATGAGCTCTGGAATTCTTTCTAAGAGTACTTGATCATTTTTCCTTTAATAGTTAACTCTGGTCTGAACAAGAGCTGGTCTCCATTTTCTTCTGCAAACAGGGCAGCCAAAACATGGTTTTTGGTGGAAATGCATTTTCCTGTCCTTAGTGTCCTTTGACTAGTAAATGAAAAAGACCTCACTCAACTTTAGCGTTCTGGGTTTCAAGGCATAGGATTTCTGCTCTAGGGAAGTTGCCTTTTAAGACAGTGTTGTGAACATTAAATATATGTTGTATTTAAAAATCCTATCAGTATAGCATAAAATTAAGCAGAGGAAGAACAGCTTTGTGAGTTATGTTGCAATAATTTATCATTTATTTAATATTTATTTATGTCTCAGATATCGCCTAAAGAAAATGTTTTCTATTTAGTTTCCAGGAGGATATTGTGGATATTAACTAAAATAATTCAAGTTCTGGAAAATCACTGAAAAAAAAATCTAATATTAGTAATGTGGTAACCTGAATCTTAGAGGTACAATAGAGTTTTGTCTGGGTATATGTAGGTATTATGCTAGGTTCAAAGCACAATTATTCTGTGGTGTGTGTGGGAAATAATTAATTGGCATGTTAAAAGATCAGATTATGGTTTATTGTTTCTCACTTTAGAAGTATAATTTACTGCTTTGAGGCTCTAGGCTCTGATGGCTAATATTTATCTAGAAAGTGAAGGCTGACTGAACCAGGGTCTTCACAGACAAATAGAAAATTCAAACATAGCATCATTTAGTAATGTGATAAAGTTAAGAAGTCTTTTAAACAAATAAGTAACTAATTGGCCTTATTAATAGAACAAAGGACAAAAGCCTAATTAACAAGTCGGCTAAGAATTCTTCCTTGATGTTTCTAGCCAATGTTATTATTATTATTATTATTTTTGGCTGATCTATACACTGTTGTTCTGAAAATAATGCCAGTCTTTGTGATCTGGATCTTATATAGGTGTCATCTACCATGTTATGTGGTGTTGAGTATTTATTGGTTTTTTGCTCAGTAGTACCCTTTCTCTTCATGTCTATTCTTCTTGACATCCTTAAGTAGTACAATAACCATATGTATTAGCTATTTGACTAAATTGAAATGTAGAGCAGTAATGTGGTTTCCCTAGGGGCTCATATTTGGCAAGATTAGAATGGGGTATGTGTTTTAGGTTTGCTCCAATTGTACTAAATGCTACCATTATTTCACTTCTGAATCTTTCCCAATAGTCTAAGTGATGTAATTCTTTTCCACTGACAACGTTTTTAATAGCACAAAAGAAGAACCATACACTGATCACATTGTGGGTAGAGAAGGGAAATTGATGTCTTAGAACTGTCATCCAAGGACACAGTTTAAATTATTCCCCTATTTACTTTCTTCAGTAAACTTTGCTGAAAGTATATCCAAATGAAAGTTGTAATCAGCCTATTTTATTTACATTATATATAAATATAACATATTACATATATTGTCATGTATTTGTATACTACATATCATATATACATATATTATATATACATAGCATATATATTATTATATAATATCCATAATTGTGGATATTAACTAAAATAATTCAAAATTCTAGAAAAATCACTCAAAGAAATAATTTAATGTTAGACTGCTAATGTGTAGTAATCTGAATCTGAAGTGTGCAGTAGGGTACATCTAATACTAATAGATACAATCTAATATATTAGTTTAATGCACTCTAATAGTAATAGTTTAAAATTTCAAATTAGCTCCCAAGAAATTGCAAAAGAAGATAATATCAATAGAATTTCTTATCTCACTTCTAAGGTAATTTCCCTGGTAGTGTTAAGATTGACTATGCAGGTTAAACTCTTAGCAATCCCAGATTATGGTATTTTGAGAGCCTCTAGAAAAATATTGAGAACAGAGTGTTTTTTTGCCTGGGCACTAGCTATAGCCTTGTTAGATTTTCTTTGCTTTGATAGCTTAGGCAGAAGAGTCAAAGTTTGTGGAGTCAGGTAGAAAAACACTTCAGCTTCATTCATACCACCTGGAGGCTTGTCAAGGATAACTTCACCTCCTGTGTTTCTAAACCTCAAGGGAAATGTGTTTTTGCTGAGGGGCATTCTGTCTCTAGTCTGGGTGGAGGAGGAGGGGCACCTTGAATGACACCTTTTCCCTCTAGGTTTGGAGACGTAGTTTTTCCACCAGGTGTAGGTGGCACCTTCTTGGTTCAGTGCTGATTAAAAGGAAAAAAAGGATGAAAAGTTGTACAGTAATTCAAGGGCAGCTGGGAAGGCTGAGCTTGCAATGCCAGCAGCCATGTGGTAATTTGAGAGCAGCAAATTAGAAGAAGAAAGCAGATTTTAATCATACGGCACTGAGAGGAAGGTGGTTCAGGTTTATCTCCAAATTGTCCCTCCATTAGCGGAAGAGAGCTTTTAATGCTATTATCTAATATATGGTCTTAAAGATTTCTTTCTTCCTTTCCTCAGGCTTTCTTTAGTATACTCACTCAGTAGGAAATGCCAGCCTTTTTTCTTTCTCAGTGTATTGAACAGTTGTTAAATATAAAATATTTTCTTGGTGTTCCTGGAAATGAAGGGACAAGATAGATGTGTGTGTGTGTGTGTGTGTGTGTGAGAGAGAGAGAGAGAGAGAGAGAGAGAGATTCTGAGTCCAAAGTGCAAGATCAGTGTTCATGCATGCTTGCATCCTCCATTCATTCACCAATCCACCCATCCACTTATCCACCCATCAATCCACTCATTTACTAATCCATCCACTCACTGGGCCATATATCCATCAATTCATCCATCCATTTGTCCATCCACCCACCCATTTATGTATCCATCTAAGAAACATTATTTCCATGGGACACCAAAATGTAAGAGTTCTCACTTAAGTATTTAAACCTCTATGTGCTGTTGGGAGGGGTGATGGTGACCCTTGAGGACTAGAGCCTTTCTTAATTACAAATCAAGAAATTGGGAGAGAGACCTCATAAGGGAACTCACCCCATTTACCTGTTAGGGCAGTACTGAGCCCAGTCAAAGAAGGCCTGATGTAAATAAGTGTTGAAGAGAGGTGCAAGGAGTTGGAAAATCTCCGATGGGGACTCTTCTGGATACCAGAGGTACAAGAAGATAAATTAGAATATGGTCTTTGTTGGTCTAACAGAGGAGACTAACATGAAAACAGATTTGAGGTAGTACTACTAGAATAGAAAACACCAGGATATTACTGGAGCTCATAGAGGTGTCAATAAGCTTGGGGAAAGGCATAACCTTCCTTTAACCTCTGGTCATTTACTTCCAAAATTATCACTTCCTAAAAGGAAATTCTTTGAAAAAAATCACTGACATTTTTTCATTCACATTTAAAATATAAGAACATCTTTAAGAACTTTGCTCTTTTTCTTGAAAACATCTTAGCAAAAATTGTACCTTGCTATAAAATGTGATTTCAAGACAAGTCATATTCTCCTTCCCCGCCAGATTTTCACCCTCAAAGTGTTTATTGTATGGATATTCTGTAGTAGTGACTGGTGTGGGGGCATGTCCTAATGTAGTTGGAGAAGGCCAGGACAGTTTTTTGGAGGGGATATATGAGCTGAATTTTGAAGAAAAAGTAGACATTGCCTGACCAATAAATTGAGGAGTGTGTTGAAATGGGTGCAGTTAGGGAGGGAGAGACATTCTAGTAGAAAGTTAAGCATAGGGAAAGACATGCCATTTGTGGGGAACTGAAACACACTGTAATTGTATAATCAACAGAGAGATCCAGAATATGCAGCAGGGAGTCGTTAGTTATCTGCTTAGGATCTGCATAAGTGGAGTGGATAGTTGGGATCCAGAAAATAATACTGACCATTGTTATTTAGGGAAAAATTAAGACAACCTATTGAGGTGTGGTTTGTATGGGCTGTAATGACCTGAAGAATTGTTTTTGTGGAAGTAGCTTGGCTCACACATCCAGAGCTACAGGTAAAATTTTTTCAGTGCTTCTTCTCAGGCTTAGAATGCCTTAATCCTTTTTGAAGCGCACCACCCCAGGGGACACTGGAGTTTGTGAGTTCTTAGCTAAGGTTTTAATTTTCTATGTGCTGTTGGGAGTGGTGATGGTTCTTCTACCCATGACCTTCAGTGAACCCTTTGATGAAGTAAGTCTTTCTTAATTACAGGTCAGGAAATTGGGAGATCCCATTACCTGTTAAGGTGGTTCTAAGCCCAGCCAGAGTGGTCCTGATATAAATAATTTGTAGAAGCTCCAGGAAGTAACTGTTGAGCAGAGGTGTGAGGAGTTGAAAAAGGCCTCTTTACGCACATCAGTCTTCTCACAGAACGCTTGAGATGGTGAAACTGTTCTGTGTCTGTGCTGTCTGTTTTGGTACACACTAGACTGATGTGCAACTGAGCACTTGACTAGTGCTTGACTGACTCAGGAGCAGAGTTTTCAAAGCTTTTTAATTTTAATTCATTAAAATTTAATTGGGTCCATGTGCTGGTGGCTGTGATACTGAGCAGCACAGTGTCAGCTTCTTAACAGTGTTTGACTCTGGAAGGGGAGAGGAAGTGAGAGTTTCCTTAGGGAGAAGGATGGGAAAGCTTTGCTCTCTATACTTCTATGGTAAGCATGTATTACTTTTGTAATTTTAAAACTATGAGAAAATTTGGAATGAATTTATGTAACTTTATTTTGAGAGAGGACTTAGAAAGTTGGAAAAGATTTCAGATTTTAGTTTGATGCCTGCATCTGTCTTGAGAGTATCTGAAGTCCAAAGAAGGGAAGGACTCACTCAGCAGTTTATGCTGAATGACAGAGAGGGTTGGGATCCCAGCATCCTAGTCTCTATTTTCACAGTTCTTTCTACTTCATGATAAGACATCCTTTGTGCAAGCTTGGTTAATGTTGTTATGTATTCTCTTAGCATCTAGATGAAACTGACTTATATTACAATGATTTAGAAAAAAGAAACACTAACACTTATAATCATTGATAAATAAACAGCACCTTTCCCTCTGTCATTTATTTTGGAGATATCTTTTCTCTTTAATAGTAATTATAAAAGCGCATAGTAAAAATTCAAATACTATAAAAGATTACCCAGTGAAAAGTAAATCATCCTCTTATATCTGATCCCAGGTGTACTTGTCAGAGGTGTCTGTTCCTCACAGATTTTTTGGGGGGTGTATCCTTCCAGAAAACAATATTAACCACTATTTATTAGAGACTACTAATAACCGCATCAAGGTGTAGTTTGTGTGGGCCAAAATGACCTGAAGAAATGTTTTGTAGGACTGGCTTGGCTCACACTTGTAGAGCTGGAGGTAAAATACGTTTTTTTCTTTATTTGTATCTGTCTCTGAATGCCTCAAGAAATGTTGGCATCCACATTATGTCTCCCTAAGCTCCCATGTTCTCTTGGTGGGCTTGTATTTATGCTGGATAGCTGATAGTCACATCCTGTTTAATTTTTTGAGGATTTTTACTGCTTCTTCCATTGTGTCATCCCCTCCCCTGCTTCATGGTGTGACTGGAATAAATGAAAAGTCTTCCCTGCCCTTCCTCTTCTCTACTCACCACCCTGTCTTGCAGACTTCGAATGTCTTCAGAGAGGACCTGTTCTCCTAAGGGCTCCATTTAAAATTCCACTTTCTCAGTGAAGTGTGAAGAATAATCAGGGATGCTGAAGGGCTCTTAATGTGTGAGATTCCTCCCAAGGAGTAGTGACTCCCTTAGATCCCAGTGGGCTCTAGAGAGTGAGGGGCAAGAGGAAAGGAGGGCTGGCCTCTGGGAAAAGAACAGGATGGGAAGACCTGGGGAGGTGCTTAGGTAGTGTATCAGTGCATTGGCTGTATATACGACTGTGGTGGGCCTTATGACCATTTTTTTTTTAACTGTTCTGGGATTTGAACTTACGGCAAGATTTTAATGACTGTCACACCAACCGTGAGTCTTTTCTCTAAAGGGACACTCCCAGCCACTTCATATCATGTTCCCCTTTGCCACTTTTTCATAGCACCTCTGGCTGTTCATTAACTTGCTCATTCCTTTGTGGGCCTGTTTATTGTCTCTTCCCCACAGACAGTCAGCTCCTCCAGGGCAGGGACCTGCTGTTTCCCTGTATCTGGAACACCTAGGGACTCAACAAAAATAGCAGTTTGCTGAAAGAAAAAGTGAGTGAACACACCCAAACAACAGCAGCAGCCAAACAACAGCAGCCACAGCAATGATAACTGCCATCTGTTGACCACTTAGTACAGGTTAAATGCCTTTTCTCTAATCCTCAAAAGCAGCCCTTAGTAGTGGGAATTAATATCCTTATTTGAAAGGTGAGGAAAAGGAGAGATGTTGTGTATCCTGTCTTGAGTCACAAGGCCAGTTAATAGTGGGCTGAGAATTGAACCCAGATCTATGTAAGACTTTGACATTTAACAAATTAACATGAAATTCCTAGAGATGGCAGCCTTGAGTGATCACTTAGAGGGGTGCCCTGCAAAAGAAGCTGCAAAAGAAGCAGGTTTCTGTCTTCCAGGTCGGAGTCAGGAGGTTGGAAGCAGACAGGCACTGCTCCTCAGAAGTTTGGATGAAGATACCCACGCAGCCCTATCAGCATGGCACTGTGGAGCCAGTTTATTCCTGACCTGGGTTCCTGGTGGTATTTTGAGCAGTTGTGAATTATTTAGGTACTGAGGCAGAATGTTTCCTTGTCCTGAATCCTAACTGAAAACTGTGCTGAAATTAAAGCCTAGAGATTCAGCAGCTATTTAGTTTTTTTTTTTTTTTTTGCTGTGAATGGATAGAGGAGAAAAAACAATCTTGAAGCCATCAGCCATATGTTTTACCTTTTTGGTATTCTTCCTGTGCTCTCTAATGGCTCCTTGGTGCTTGTGATTATTTTTATTTTTATGATATCATATTTTGCAAAATACCTGAGAGCCATTTTTACCATTCTGGGTGCCCAGAGAATGCCCACTTTGATCAATTTTTTTTCCACCAGTAAAGCCAAAGCTGAGAGAAGAAAGGCCTATGACCATCCTGGTCTCTATGAACTTCCTCCTCTGAGCCCTTCCTGAGCCTCAATGCTTTCCCCCCTACTTGGCTATGAGCCTATTATTGTAAATTTATGGAGCATATTACATTTTTATAAATGCCTCAGATTCCATTTATTGGTCATCTCTAAGTGAGTCACTAAGTATGGAAGGAGGAATACCTGGTAGAATCCGGGCTGACCACCAGTGTCAAGTTAGCACAGATTAGGGCAAAAACTTTTAAGAGATGCAAGTACATCTTGGCTCTTGGAGATGTACCCAGCACCTTGCACATGCTAGATAGGTACTCTACCACTGAGATACATCCCCAGCCCCAACCCTTCTTGACAAGGGTTGGTGCAGTCTACTCTCTGAGAGGGATCCACCTATAAATTTTAAAATAGCTTTATTAGGATATAATACACATACCATACAATCCACCATTTAAAGTGTATACTTCAACTGCTATTAGTCTAGTCAAAGAGTTGTTCATCAAGACCTCAATCATATTATACGTAATCTTTGTTGATTGGCTTCTTCCCCTTAGCTCAGTGTTTTCAAGGTTCATTTATATTGTATATGTATCAATACTTCATTTCTTTTAATTGCCAATAATATTCAATTGTATGGATGTATCACAGTTCATCCATTCATTGGTTGATAGATATTCATTGGCTTCCACTTTTTGACTATTAAGAATAAAACTGATATGAGTGTTATTTGTATATAATTTTTCTGTGAGCATATGTTTTTATTTATCTGGGAATAGAATTGCTGGGTCCTGTGCTAATTCTATGTTTACCTTCTCAAAGATCTGCCAGACTGTTTTCCAAAGAGGCTGCCTCATGATTCATTCTTAAAATGACATCAGTAAGTTTCAATGTTCCATAGTCATACATGTATAGAAGATACATCAATAATTTCATCCTCCTCTCCCACTTCATATACCATCCTCCTCTGACTAGCACCTCTCCTTAACATGACCTGTTTTATGTTCCTGTCCTTCATTGTTTTAGTGTCTGCTCATTATTCAGTGTTGTTTTACCTTGGTATTTTACCTGTAAATATATTGTACTTTAGTCAGCCTAACCCCCCACTATTACTTTTCCTTATCCTGTTCCCCCTACCCTGTACTGTTCAACAGTTTCCAGCGTGTTTCATTGTGTTTTGTTCCTACACAGATGTGATGTATTTCAAAATTATTTACTCTCTATCCTTCTGTCCTTCCTAGTCTTCTCTAACAGTCCCACTATTAGAAACATTTTACATATATATATATATATATATATATATATATATATATATATATATATGATCATGTTTGTATTTGTATCTTCCATGTTTGAGAGAAAACATGCAACCTTTGTCTTTCTGAACCTGGCTTAATTCACTTAACATAATGTTCCCCAGTTCCATCCATTTACCTGAAAGTGACAACATTATTCATTCTTCTTTATGTCTAAATAATATTCCATTTCTTAATCTATTCATCAGCTGTAGGACACCTGGGCTTTTTCTATAGCTTGGCTATTGTGAATAGTGTGGCTATAAACATGGATGTGCAGGTGTCTTTATTGTAACCTGACTTAGATTCCTTCAGATATATGCCCAGGAATAGTATTGCTAGGTCATAGGGTAGTTCTATTTTTAGTTTTTTGAAGAACCTCCATACTTTCCATAGTGGTTGTTATAGGTTGTATTCCCACCATCAGTGTATGAGGGTCCTTTTCCCCTACATCCTCATCAACATTGTTGTTGTGTTCTTGATGGTAGCCATTCTAACAGGAGTGAGGTGGAATCTTAATGTGGTTTTGACTTGCATTTCCCTTATGACCAGGGATGTTGAGCATTTCTTCATGTGTGTTTTGGCTATTTATATGTCTTCCTTTGAAAAATTTCTGTTCAATGCATTTGCCCATTTCTTCATTGGGTCAGGGATTCTTTGGGAGTTTAGTTTTTTGAGCTTCCTGTAAATTCTGGTTATTAATCCCTTGTCAGTTGTAAAGCTGGCAAAGACTCTCTCCCATTTTGTAGGCTGCTTCTTTACTCTGGTGACCATTCCCTTTGCTGTGCAAGAGCTTTTTAGTTTCCTGTAGTCTGATTTGTCAATCCTTTCTCTTAATTGCTGAGCCATTGGAGTTCTAGTTAGGAAGGTATTGCCTATGTCTATATGTTCCAGTGTCTTTCCTACTGTTTTCTGCAGTAGTTTCAAAGTTTCAGACCTTATATGTAACTGACGTTATGATTGTAGCCATCAAAAGTGGTGAAGTGGGTTGGCATTGTGGTTGGGGTTTATATTTCCTCATTGGTTTCCACCTACATCTTATCCATATGGTTTTTCCCTAGGTGACTGGACAGTTTTTTCAGGGGTTAAAGTTTGGAAGGTGAAGAGAATAGTCTATTTCTAAAGCTTCTCAGGCAGCCGCATGTATGTGGGGTGTTCTTTGTGCTTGCACCTTTTCCATCTGCAGGGTTGAGGGGGCATGACCAAATCATTGCCCAGGACTTTGCATTGTAACCACCTACAGAGTTGTCTTCTGCTTTACTGTAGCCGTTTTTACTTATCACAATTTTCCACAGGAAATATGAAAACTTAAAGGAATTTGCTTTTACGATCCAGTGACAGATGTTCTGTTATACCCATAACCTAACTCATTAAAATTTCTAAGGCTGTGGTGTTTTTATGGACACTGTATGTCAAGCCCACAGCATGAAGAATATGTGTGTTTTCCACCTTTCCTAGGCCCTCAAAGAATTAGCAGTTAGGGAGAGTCCAATCCCTGGAACCATGTTTGTTTTAATTCAACTCTTTATTTTGAGATAGTTGTTAGATGCACATGCAGTTGTAAGAAGCAGTATCAAGAGACCCCATCCTTGGAATTGCTTTGCTGTGAGAGAAAATGAGGACTGGAAAATAACTCGGGAAGTATGCCAAGAATTCAAACTATTTCTGTGTCATCAGCTCTGTGCTTTTCCCAGGATAAGGGCCACTAATCAAAACATGAAATGAGTTGTGCCTGGGGAGGGGTTGTTTATTGACAGTGGTTATTCAGTTTTGTGAATAGGTAAACTTGATAACATGATATCCTCTCTTCCCTCCCTTCCTTGCTCTTAAGGGTCACTTGAGCATATTGGGTTTTTTTTTTTTTTGGCATGTCTACAGCAGCTGGCTCTTATCTTTTGAAGTTTTAAAAGAATTTGAATCTGCCATATATCTTGTTTTAACTTAAACCTAACTCATACTGGAAAAAAAGTCCTCTAAATAAGACAAAGAATGTAAACAAGGTAAAGAATGTAAACTCAGCCAGCCTAATACCTGGCATGTCATTTGTGTCAATCACTTTGCATCACTGTGACAAAATACCTGAGATAAACAATTTAAAGGAGTAAAGATTTATTTGGCTCATTATTTCAGAAGTTTCAGCTCATAGTTTCTGGACCATGGTAAGGCAGAGCATGAAGGCATGAAGCGTGTGGGATAATAGAGCTGCTCACCTCATGGCAGCCAGAGAGCAGTGAGAGGGAGGGACCAGGAAAAGGTATACCTTTCAAGGACATGCCCCCAGTGGCCTACTTTCTCTAAGTAGGTCCCACCTCCTAGTTTCCATCACCTCCCAATAATGACATCAGATTATGATTTTATCAATGTATTAACCCAATGATTTGGTCAGAGCCCTCATGATCCAATTGCTTCCCCAAAACCCCACCTCTGAACATTGCACTGGGGACCAAGTCTTCAACACATAAGTCTTTGGGGGTACATTTCATGTTCAAACTAACATCATTTGAGTCTGATTTAACATGTATTTATTGAGTATCTGTTCTATGACAAGTATTGCTTGAGTTTCAAGGGATGTAACATGAGAGGAAAGAAATTTCTGCCCTCATGGAGCTTGCATTCTCCTGGGGGGAGACAAACAATAATAAAATATGGAGTATGTTTGTTGTTGGGAAATGCTTTGATAAAAGGTAGGGAAAGGGAAAAGTTGGAGAGGTGGGAGGAGGTGGGAATGGGGATTGATTCCAGGTTTAAATGAGGCTATTAGGAAAGACATCCCTTAGAAGGTGACATTAGAGCAGGAGTTGGCAACCTTTCTCTGTAGAACACCAGGTAACACAGCAGGCCAACTACTCAATTATTATTGTTCAAAAGCTGCTATAGGGGCTGGGGAAGTAGCTCAGGAATAGAGTGCCTAGCATGTACAAGGCCCTTGGTTTGATCCCTAACACTGCAAACAAACAAACCAAAAAAAAAAAAAAGAACAGAACAAAACAACAAAAAAAGCAGATGTAGACATTGCATAAAAGAATGAGTGTGTCTGTGTCCCCATAAAACTTTATTTACAGAAAAAGGCAATAGGCTGGATTTGGGCAGGGGCTACAGTTTGTCAATTCCTACATTAGAATAAAAATGTGAAGGAAGTGAGAAACCAGAACCTGTGGGATCTAAGGGAGCAGCATTCTAAGCAGAAGAAACTGCTAGTGCAAAGACCCTGAGGTGGGTTGGGGACTGGCTTGAAGAACAGGAAGCGTTAAGTGAGCAGTGGAAGAGTGTGGGGGATGAAGAGTGGTAGGGGGATTTGTGGACCAGTGTAAGCTTAACACATTAAGACTAGTCAAAGCAATGATCTATGAACTGATTTTTTTGAAACAATTGAAGTATAATATGCATAGAGAAAAGTATGCAAAGTCATAGGTGTACAGCATGATATATTTTCATAAATTGAATGATCTTGGTGACAACACCCTAACCCAGAAACTAAACCTGACCCATACCCAAGAAGCCCTTTTGGGCCTCCCCCAGGCACCTTTTCCTGAGGGTGAGCCCTAACTTGGCTTCTAGCATTACAGGTTAGCTTCACCTGTTGTCCACCTTTACACACTGTTACAAAATAGTCATCAGGTGGTTAAACTCTTTGTCTTCTTGCATTTGACTTCTTATGCTCAGCATGGTGTTTGTGAAAGTCATCCTTATTGCTGCTTGTAGTTATAATTTTTAAAAATCTCACTAATGTATGGGAGTCAATTCTATGATCTATTATTTAATTTTTAAAAATTGTTGGTAGATAGTTAGGTTGTTTACAGTTTTGGCCATTACCAACCATTTTGCTTGCTTTAACTGTTTGATTTTTTTAAAAAAAATTTTTGGTGATAAGGTCTTGCTATGTAGTCTCAGATGGCTTTGAACTTGAGATCCTCCTGTTTCAGCCTCCTGAGTACAGGGATTATGAGGGTGTACGACCATACCCAGCAACTTTTTGCCTTTTAATAAGTAATAAACTCTTCAATACTGAATCAACCATATTTAGAGGCATATGGAATTTTTGGAAAATAGCCTGAAGTGTCTGAGAACAAAATAGGCCTGAACTATTCACTGACTTGTCTAGGAACTATCTTCCCTGCTCTATCTCAAAAGTCCAGAGCTGCCTGGCACTGCAAGTATGCACAGGCCAGGTTGTGCAGTGGACATTCAACATGAGTTGATGCAGTTGGCTCAAGTCATTACTCAAGGTGTCCATCTTCCCTGTGGTATTCCTTTGGCAGATGCTTATTTGTTCCTAATTGGAAAAGCTTCGGAGGCTCTCACAAGATTTTCCATAGCCATGAGATGTGGGACCATGAAGGACCTTCAATGTCTACATCTGTGAGTCTATTTGGCAGGAAATCTCAGTGTTGTTAGGCTCTAACATGTTCTTAAATCCTAGGAAGGAACTTAAAACATTTAGGCAGCCCAAGATGGAATCTCCTTAGAAAAAGAAAACTTGCATTTGTGACTGTTGTTCATGAAGTGCTCAGAAAACACTAGAAAAGGATAACTTTTTGATGAATTTGAAGCTGACCTTTTTGAAAACACAGTTTTTGTGCTGAAAATGTAGACCAGTTGCTCTTGGCAGCTGTGGAGTTGTGAGGTGGGAATTTGATCACTTTGTTAGGAGGACCTTGGTGGCACTCCTGTCTCTCCTGACTCTCTCAGGCCACCTGTCCTATTAATAACTCCTCTGCTTAGCCAGCACCCCCATCTGTAAGTCATCCTCTTAGTACACAGAATGCTTCCAGCTGTCAATTTAGTGGCCTCAGCACTTGGCTAAACTTAGTGCTCTCCCAAGTCTTGGGCTTGTACAGCCTTCAGTGTCCTTCTTGAGCACTTTATGATTTGTTTGAAAGGTAAGTTTCTCCTTGTGGACTCATTCTAAGTTGAGGATCCTCTCACACCCCAAAGACAGATGGATAAGAAAATTAGTAAGTTTGAAAAAGCAAGAGAGAAATCTGTCTCCTATGTTAGCAGGTCTGAGTTTTCTCACCTGTATACAGATTTATGCTGTAGTTTACATATCTGTAGAATGGATATTTCATTGCTTTGATGAGATTTGTCATAAAATATTGCTTCCATGGTGTGGTATGGGGGGGGCTCTTTTTTTCCCATGTGGAAGAACTTCTAATGACTGGTATGGACACTGGGCACAGAGTCAATGCATGGAAATTGCTAAAAGAAAAAATAAAGTATATATTTGTGCTCCTTGCAACAACTCTGCTCTCACTATTATGGGGCCCTCTGAATCCAACATTGCTTGTTGTATGACTTCAACTCCCATAGTTTGACCATCCAACACCTTCCAGAGGGTTCCTGTCATTCATTCATCAGATATTTACTGTGAGATTATCTTGGGATCTAGAAGTGAAACTCACCAAGCTTGTATTCTAGTGGACAGAGGCTGACAATAAGAAAACACTTATCCAAATCAAAATTATGACAGGTGGTAGTGAATTATATTTAGGAAAATAGAGGTAGGTAAGCAGGATTAAATAGAAAAGAGGTGGGGACAGGTATGCTTCTTCATAGGGTGACATGGAAAGGTCTCTTTGATAAACTGATATTTTAGCAGATGTCTGAAGGAACTGAGGGAAGAGATCCCAAGTGGATATCTGGAGAAGAGCATTCTAGAAAGAGAACAGGTATAAAGGCCTTGAGGTAGAAGGGAACTTGGGTATTTGAGAAACTTGAGCAAGTTGGGGAGAGCTAGGAGAGACTCCCATAGAGATAGTGCTGGGCCAACTCTGAGGGTCTTATGGTCACCTGAAGAACTCTGGAAACCATTGGAAGGGGTTGGTGGAAAATTACACGGTTACTGTTGTGGATTTTTTTGTTTTCACTGAGGGAGTGCTCTACCACTTGAATCGTGCCATCAGCCCTTTTTGCTTTAGTTATTTTTCAGATAGAGACTTGTGCTTTTTTGCCTGTGGCCAACCTTGGACTGTGATCCTCATATCTATGCCTCCCACATAGCTGGAATTACAGAAATAGACCTACATGCCTGGCTTGTTCTTTGAGGTAGGGTCTTGCCTGGACTGACCTCAAACAGTGATCTTCCTAACTCTGCTTCTCAAGTAGGTCTATGCTTTTAAAGAGGGTCACTCACTTTCTATGTTGAGAACAGGCCCTAGGGAGACAGGAGCAAATGCAGGAAGACCTGTTAGGAGATGAGAGATGTGCCATTGTATGGTGAGAAGTTTTAGGGAGTTCATGACCACCAGAGTGTCCACTGATCATTGATGATACTCCCCTTTTGTGTGAATTTGAGGTTTAGTAGGTAAATACTGTCCTGGTTTGGGAGAGGGAGTTGTTGAGGGTCAGTCCTTCTTCCTCTCCAAGGGCCATCAACATGGGGGTAGCACAAACCCCAATGTGGCAAATTACAGCAGGGTCACCAGTGTATCCTTTTCTTTCATTGCCTACTCTGGCCCCCTATGGTCACCAGCTGTCAGGTAGCCCCTCCTTTGAGGAGCAGGAGAGTGTCAGCTAGTGTTAATCACACAAGGCCTCAATGAACTAGGGTTCCCCCTTTTTCCTTCTTGCCTGAGTGAATTGAACCTTTTCTGTCCATGATTTCAATTAAGCCAACTGGAGTGTTGCTTTTCTCAAACTTGTCTGGACCAAACACATCTGGTCCACTTAGCTGGTGGAGGTGTAGCCCTGAAGTATTGGGCCTTCTGAACCTTAGGTCCCAATCATGGTGCTTCATCACCACCATTTGGATTCTGTATTGTTTATCTGTTGATTCATAACTAATAGTGGCTGAAACCAATACCCACTGATTAGGTCTCTAGGCCAAAAGTCTGGGCAGCCTTGGCTGAACTCTATGCTCAGGCATCACTATGCTGTACTCAAGGTGTTGACCAGATTGGGTTTTTATCTGCAGGTCTAGGGGAAGAGTTTGTTTCCAAGGTCATCAGGCTAGTGAATCCAGTTCTTTGTGTTCATAGAACTGAAATCCTCATTTTTTTGTCACTCTTGGCTGAGAGACACTTTAGATTCTGGAGATTGCAGTATCCCTTGCCATGTGCCCCCTCTAACTTCAAGCCAGCAGGTGCATCAAATTATTCTTGTGTTTTCAGTTTCTCAGAATTCCCTATGCTATCCACTAGAGAAAGCTCTCTGCTTTTGAGGGTTACATTATATTTAGCCTGCTTGTACAACCTGAAGGTCAGCTGGGCCATATATCCTGTGTAATAACTGCCAACAAAATAGTACCATCATGGGAGTGCTATCATCATAGTGATAGGTTCTGGAGTTAGGGTGGGACATCATTACAGGGCCAGTTTAGAGACTTTGCATACTTTGCCAGTATTTTTCTGCCAATACCAGTAGAATTTGCAGACCTAACTTTGCCCTCACACCCAGAACCTGAGTTCTTCCTTATTTAGAGGGACAGTTGGAATTATGAAGCTACACAGTGCCTCAGAACCCAGCATATTGATCAGAAATCATATCTAGTGTCTCTGTCTGACTCTGAATGGCAGGGGACTAAGGAAATGATGGCCTATTATATCATTATGTGATCATTAAGGTTTCTCATTAAAACTAAAATTATAAGGGCTGAGATGTTCAAAGCATTTGTGTGGTTTGATTTGAGGTCTATAGTGAGCTTTCTCAAGCTCCTGGTTCCTACCTACCTAACTAGGGGCAACCAGAGATACAGAAAGGACAAATGATAGAAGACAGACATGCAGAAAGTTGGGATCAGGTGTGCTGGGTGCTTGGATGGAGATGCACAACAGCGTTGTTGCTTCTTTTCTTCTCTTCTCTTTACTCTGCTTCTTTTCTCTATCTTTAAAACTTTTCTTCTAAAGTCTTTCTTTAAAACCTTGCTTCTTTTCTGTTCTTTAAAGTCTCTTTCCTTAGACTCGCTGTGTCCCATGTTTTCTCTTAGCTTTCCTTTGGCATAATCTCTCTTAAAGTCTCAGTCCTCAGACTTGCACTGTCCCATGTTCTCTCTTTAACTTTCTTAAAATTTTAGTGCTCAGACTTGCACTGTCCCATGTTCTCTCTTTAGTTTTCTTAAAGTCTCAGTGCTCAGGCTTGCACTGTCCCATCAGACTTGCACTATCCCATGTTTCCTCTAATCTCTAGCATAACTCAGCAGCCCACCAATCAACCACCTCCCCATCCAAAAATCCTTCCATCAATCCCCCATCAAAAAACCTCCATCAATCAAAATCCCCCTTCCTTCTTCAGTGAGTCTTTTATATCCAGTGGTAAATAAGGAGGTGGAGCAACAGTTCTTGGGGAGGGGTGTGACACTGTAACCAGAGAAATCTGCATTCCTACTTCTCTTAGGAAAGCAGCTGTGCTGCATTTTGCCTTCTTGCTCTCTTCTGTGGCTGGGGCCATGCCAAACTCAGCCTGTAGATCATTGAGCTTGTGTCAAGTTCTTACAGGCTTCTCATAGTCCACTCCCCATAGAGGTCTTCTGAATCAAAATTGGAGATAGCCTTTGCTGTCTCCTGTGCATCTACTAACCTGTCAGAGCCAGCTCTGGTAGTGTCCTGGGTGTGCTTCTCACCTCTTCCAGACACTTCCTCTGATCTACCAATTATATTTAAAACTCCTAAGTTGGGTGCTGGTGGCTCACGCCTGTTACTTGGGAGGCTGAGATAGGGAGGATGGTTCAAGGCCAGTGTGGCCAAATAGTTTGGGAGACCTCATTCCCAAAATAACCAGAGCAAAATGAACTGGAGGTGTGGCTCAAGTGGTAGAGTGCCTGCTTTGTGAGTGCGAAGCCTTGAGTTCAAACCCCAGTCACACACACACACATACACACACACACAAAGTCCTTCTGACTTCTACCAACTGTACCCATTAGTGACCTACAGGCATACCACATGCCTCTTTTCTTTTTTTATAAAATATGGATGTCTTAGAACTGGTAGAAAAATTCAGTTGGAGGCACAAACAACCCCAAATACCCAAAACAAACCAAATGAGCAATGCCAGAGGCATCACAATTCTAGATTTCAAAATATGCTACAGAGCCACAGTAACAGAAATAATATGGCACTGTCATAAACAGAGACACGTAGACTGATGGAATAGAATAGAGAACCCAGAAATAAGCCCATGCAGCTACAGCCATCTGATTGTTTACAAAGGAGCTAAAAACATACATTGGAGAAAAGACAGCCTCTTCAAAAAATGGTGCTGAGAAAAATGGATATCCACATGTGGAAGACTGAAACTAGATCCCTATCTCTCACTCTATACATAAATCAGCTCAAAACGGATCAAAGACCTTAATGTAAGACCTGAAATGTGGCACTACTAGAGGAAAACATAGGGGGAACACGTCAAGATATAGGTGTAGGCAATGATTTCCTGAATAGGACTCCAGTAGCTTAGGAAAAGCAAGACTTGACAAATGGGGTTGCATCAAATTAAAAACTTCTCCACAATAAAGGAAGTAACCCAGTGAAGAGACAGCCTACAGAATGGGAGAAAATCTTTGGCAGCTATATATTGGACAGGTTTAACATTAGTATAGCTACTACAGAAAACAGTAAGTTCCTAAAAAACTAAAAATAGCACTACCTTACAAGCCAACTGTACCACTTCTGGGTATTTATCTAAAGGAAAAGACGTCAGCACACAAAAAAGAAACCTGCATACCCACATTTGTTATATCAATATTCATAATTGCCAAGATATGGAATCAGCGTAAATGCCTGATAACAGATGAATGAATAAAGAAAATATGGTATATACATACAATGGCGTATTATTCAAAGAAGAATGATACCATGTCATTTGCAGGAAAATGAATAGAGCTGAATGTTATCATGTTAAGCGAAATAAGCCAAAAACAGAAAGGCAGATATCACATGTCTTATTTCATATGTGGAAATGAAAAAAAAAAGACAATCTGAAAATAGAAGCTGAATTAATAGGGAAGGAGAAGCAGGGCAGGGAAAGTGGAGAGAAAAGAGGGCAAGAGAGGGTATTAGGAGAGTGATTCAATCAAATCATTATATATATATGTATATATGGAAATGGCACAGTGTAATCCATTGATTGGCACAATTAAGATGAATTAATAATTATAATAAAAATGCTGAAAAACTTGTTCCTTCTATTGGGACCCATCAGTGTCCTTCTAATCTTCACCTAGTATATTCACTTGTGGCCTATAGCTACACCTCATGCCTCGTCTCTTTTATAAAACATGGATATGCGGATATTCCAGGTAGATATTAACTCTCAGAACATTTCTTGTCTAGACTAGACTCCAGCCTTGCCAGGCAGCCTGTCCATGACCTTCTTCCAGTACTGTCGTCTACAATGTAGGGTCTGTCCTACGCAGGATCCTCTTGTTGTACTCACTCCTGGCACCATACATGGTATGGGGATCAATCAGTATTTATTGCCTGGGATGCTGTTTCTCTTTGGAACTAAAACTAAGTGACTCAGAGTTAGGTGTTCCTATTTCTTCCTGATGAATATTGCCCAGTCCATCCAAAGCCTTTACCATCCCAAGCCTTTATCAAGAGATAGTTACTGTTTTCTGTCGTAAATCCTTTTCAAAACAAGCCACATGAATAGGTGAATAAAACAAGTTAATGATTCAGACATTTGAGAGTTGTTTCTTCCATAAGTAACAAATTTTGGTGCTTGATTTAAATTGTGCCTTATTTAAAGTTTCAGTGGAAAGGAGGAAGTAAATTCATCACTGAGAAAAAAGAAGATTAACCACAGAAGTGGTTTCCTTTTCCCTCTACACACATGCACAGAATCAATCAGATGCACTGACTATAGGAGTGAAAATGAAATCTCACTAACAATATAGAGAACCCCCCCAACCCCTGGCAAATCAAATACACTCTCTGATTGCCTTGCTGCTTGTTACATAGCAATCACCTGATTACTTCCAGGTGGCAATTTGGATTTTCCTAGTAGGAATTTGCTATGATATTCTAACATTGCTGCTTGGTTTAAAATGCATAGTTTTCTATAATATAATTTTTAGTACATTTGTATCATCTTTCTATAGGAAAATATATGTGATTATGTCTGTAAGAAATTGCAAGTTATATCTACTTGCTTGGTGGTTCAGCTCTATAGCTAGAATGTACTATAATGCCCCATGAAAGAGCATTCCACATTTATAAAAATGTCAGGATGCAGCTCTGCTCTCTGGAAAATTAATGGAGCACCTCCTATGTATAATAAGGGTCTTGCCTCGTCCTCATGACATTTATCTTTCCTCCTTCTAACAGATATTTACTGACTCTTGTTATATATAAAGAAGTATGGCTTTTAGCAGTGGGAGGGGGAGGATAAGTGAAGAGGGTGAAGGAGAG
Source organism: Castor canadensis (assembly GCF_047511655.1). Taxonomy (NCBI): domain Eukaryota; kingdom Metazoa; phylum Chordata; class Mammalia; order Rodentia; family Castoridae; genus Castor; species Castor canadensis. Next base: position 92,460,093 of record NC_133398.1, read on the forward strand.
TGAATATGGTCAACGTACTTTGTATATGAGTATGGAAATAGAATAATGAAACCTGTTGAAATTGTTTTAAGATGGGGAGGACCTGGGATAAGGGAGAAGGATGGAGGGGGTGAATCTAATCAAGATACATTGTAAGCACATGTGTACATGTCACAATGAAACCCCATGTAAAACTAATATATTCTAATAAAAATGTAAAAGTATAGATTTAAAAATAAGTATGACTTTAAAGGAAAACATCTACTTGTATCATATAATTGTAGAAAATAATTTTTCTTTTAATAGCTTGATAAATATCCAAATAAATGAAATTAGTTTGTTTTTGACAACTTTGATTTGGGTATGTGTCACATACATTATGCAAATTAATTTTTAAAATAGAACTGATTATTCTAGGTGAGTAGTTTTAGTTAGTTCATTATTGATCTCTCTGTTTACTAATGAACTGACAGATGAACTAGATGATTGTAAAGTATTGAACTGTAAGTTACAAAATGCTAGAGAGAAGCTAACCTTTATTTTCTGTTCTTCTTTTCTCTAAACCCATATATTGCTGTCTCTAGATATTTGCATGTTGATAGAGTTCAAAAAATGTATTAATTCTGTATCCTTTTTCAGCCAGCTTCATTGACTGAATTACTGGAGATGGAGGGAAGAAAAAGCTCTATAAGAGAAGCAGGAGCCCCACCTTTAATCTACATTAGACCAATGGTTCTAAAATGTGGCCACACCCCAGTACTGACATGTGTGGGGGTGTGTGTGTGCTTTCGTGCATGTGCACAACCCCATGCACTGTGTGCAGACTGACAATGATGGAATATGCTACAGACATTTAGGATGATTTAAAAAATTAACAAACTTTTCTTTTAGAGCAGTTTTAGGTATAAAGAACAATTATGCAGATAGTAGAGAGATCTGCCCCCTCTTCTCTATCTCTCTCTCCTATTATTAATAGCTTTCATTAGTTGATACATTTGTACAATTGATAAACCATTGTTTATATGTCATTATTGTTAAAGCTGGTCATTTACATTAGGATTTGCTTCTACGGGTTTTCACAAATGCATAAATTCATGTATCTGCAGAATAGTTTCACTGTCCTAAAGATTCCTTGTGCACTATTCATTCTTCCCTCCTAATCCTTAGAAACCACTGATTTTTTTTCCTGTCTCCCTAGTTTTGCCTTTTCCAGAATGTCATATAGTTAGAATCAGACAGCATGAAGCCTCTTCAGAACAGGTTCTTTCATGTCTTTTTGTGACTTGATAGCTCATTTGTTTTTATTGCTGACTTGTATTCCATTATCTGGATGATTACTCATTGTACAACCTGGTGGGGATATCTTCATTGCATTCACGTTTAAAATTCTTTTACCACCATATATTAATTGTACAAAAGGGTTTCACTGTGGTATTTCCATACATGCAGATAACATGCTTTGAGCATGTTTACCCCCTCTATTACTCTAATTCCCCTTGTACTCACCCTTTGTTTGTTTGTTTTTTTTTTTACAATTTCGATGGATTTCATTATGCATCCAAGTTTTGACAATTATGAATCAATCTATAAGCTTGCATGTACAGGTTTTCAAACTCTTATGTGGGCAAAAGTTTTCTTTTTTTTTTTTGCAAGATGACACATTTTAATTAGTATTCTCCCTTTATAATTGTTTTCTTCTTTTTTGTGGGGAGGAGGGGACGGGGGTTTGAACTCAGGCTTCGTGCTTGGGCAAAAGTTTTCAATTTACTTGGGTAGATATTAAGGAACACTATTGCTGGATTATATAGTAAGGCTATATTTAGCTTTATAAGAAACTTTAAGTCATTTTATGTTCCTACCAATATTAGATGAACATTCTTGTTACTTCCCATCCTCACCAGTGACTGGTGTAATCAATATTTTGGATTTTGGTATTACCTCATTGTAGGATTTTTTTTTGTATTGTTAGGTAATTTTAATAGGTACTTGAACATCATGAATGCACTGTACAGATAAGTAGGAGTGGAAAGATATGACCATTGTTTCTGGCTTCTATTTTCTTCAGGAGATATATTCTTCATCATTATTTTTACCCATTAATCAGTTTTCAGTCAAGAATCTAAAATGGAAGCAGGGCGCCGGTAGCTCATATCTGTAATCCTACCTACTCAGGAGGCAGAGATCTGGAGGATTGTGGTTCAAAGTCAGCCCAGGCAAATAGTTCGTGAGTCCCTATCTCGAAAAACCCTTCATAAAAATAGGGCTGGTGGAGTGGCTTAAGGTGAAGGCCCTTAGTTCAAGCCCCAGTACCACAAAAAAAAAAAAAAAAGAAAAAAATCTAAAATGGTGAAAGTTCATTCTTTGAGGCCCCGTTTCAGATCTTTTTTCTACAGGTATCATTCACGGTCCCTCAGTTTTAAAGAATTGCCCAGAGGGAATTTTCAATTTATTGTTAGTGCAGGGAATTTGCACCTGATTTGCCCTCGAGGGAAAAACATCTTGCCAACAGGTGTACTTGAATATCATTTTGGAGAGTAGCTTACACAGAACTTTTGTCTACATAGACAATCTCATGTTTTGGTGTTCTGACAGGGTTACTGTGAATAACAGGATCAATCATCAGCTTCATTAACTTCCTGTCGCAGGAAAAATTTAGCCTTTTGATGTCAAAACCAAAGTCTTGGTAAATCTGCAAGGACATTGTCACATTAAAGATAGCCTGCACATTTTGCACATCCAGCCCCATACCCATGATCTAAAGGGCTAATATAGTAGATCTTTATGGTAAAGCCTTTCTTGATCTCACAGACATCTCTCTCAATTTTATCCCATCAATATTAATGATAAAGTTAGCCAGGAGGGAGAGCTGAAAGTCTTGTCTAGAAGCTGTTTTACACAACAAATACACTGTTTTTGCTTTGATTATATTTTTGGAGTAGTGGTTTTGAGGATAGATATTGAGGGGATATTCTAGACCAGTGCTGTCCAATAAAACTCTGCATTGCCCAGTATGGTAGCTAGTAGCCATGTGTGTTTTGTAAAAGAGCATAGATGTGTATCACATAAACATAAACATATCACATATCACATAAACATGTATACAAAATATAATTATTTATAAATGAACCACAAATTTAAGAGATAATAACTTTTTAAAAATTCCACAAGGAACATGTACTATTTTATAAATTATTTATTTATTTATTTATTTTACAAAAGAAAGAAGCAAACTTGCAAAGATCCGAGAAAGACCTCAGATAGTACTCTCCAGAGTATGGTAGGAGCCAATTGGGGATACAAAACTAGATTTTCCTGAAACAGATCTTTCCATTTTTTACCTTTTTAAATTTTTTTTAATTGACAGAATAACTATAGATTTATGGGCTATAGTTATATATGGACACCTATATATGTACAATGATAAATCAGGGTAATTATAAAAAAAAAGTCAACAAACAAACAGCTGGGTGCCAGTGACTCACACCTATAATCTCAGCTACTTAGAAAGCTGAGATTAGGAGAATCACCACTTGAGGCCAGCCCAGGCAAAAAGTTCCAAAGACCCCTCCCCCCATCTCAACCAAGAGCTGGGTACTGTGGCATGTGCCTATCATCTCAGCTATGTGACAGACTGATTTGGGAGATTGGGGTTTGGCCAGCTTGGGCAAAAAAGCTTATGAGGCTCCATCTCAACAGAAAAAGCTGGGCATGGTAGTGTGTGCTTGTCATCCTAGCTGTGGCAGGATGCCCGAAATAGGAGTATTGAGGTTCAGGCCAACCTGGAGAAAAAGCAAGACCCTATCTCTGAAATAACCAGAGCAAAAAGGGCTGGGGGCATGGCTCAAGCAGTAGATTAAAAAGTGGAAAGCCCTGAGTTCAAACCATAGAATTGCCAAAACCAATTGACCCAACCAACCAACCAAAAAAAATCAAAAAAGCAAACAACAACAAACAAGCAAAAAAATGTGAATTGTCATGAATTCTAAGGATATGCACATTTTCATTTTAATAAGAAGAAACATAAGTGGCAAAACTTCATGCGAATATTCTGAATACCCACTATTTAAAAAATATTATGTTCCATTTTTTTGAGATAGGGTCTCACTGTGCAGCCCTGGCTGGTCTAGAACTCAAGATCCTCCTGCCTCTGCCCCCAGAGTGCCGGAATTATAGGTGTGCACCATGCCCAGCTTGTTCTATTTCATTTATGCAAGTACCCGAAAAGGGCTACACAACTGTACACGCTCTTAGACATTTAATAGTCTACACCTTTCTCCTGAGAATGATTAAGTACACTTCTGTTGTCCATTCTCCCACTTTTACATGTTAATGGCAAGGCAGGAAGAAGGGGACAGGCTGCAGACTTTCCTAGGACCCCAGCAGACTGTCATGCCCTTCTCATTGTTGGCATATATATCACATGGACTCTTCTTCAAAGGAGGCTAGGAAAATGGTTAGTTTTTCCAGCCTCTTTGATGGAAATGACTGGGGACAAAGGAATTTGATTAGGTTTTGGGCCATGGGAGATAAGAATTATATTGCAATACTGAGGAGTTAGCTAATGCTGGTGGGAGGCATCATCACATCAGTTGTCTCAGAAGGAGGTCTCCAGGACTGGTCTGGACATAAGACGGGAGGTGATGGGCATGCTGGATTGCAGGGGCTCCTGAAGGTTACAGAGGGAGGACCTTGAGCTGGGAATGAATTAAGATCTTCATCTCTTAAATTCTGTCCCTTAAGCAGTTCATAGGTATTCTTGAATAATGAGTTTGAGGACTACTGCCCAATCATATCCCTGTTTTGTAAATTCACAAGTCACATTAGCACCTTCAAGACCTAAGAGGTTCTGAAGCTGTAACAAACAAAACAAGCTTTTTGACCATCAGTGTTGAACTATAGTTAACTCTAATTTTCCCAAAAGTGCTTGGCCATTGGAGCCCTCTTCACATTATGCATACCAGGCAAGGATCCTGTTGAACCTGTGCTCCAGGGAACACGTTTTAGGAAGCACTAATGTTAGCAAGAGAGTAGAGGATGGCCAGGATGAGAGGGCTTCTACAAATCACGTACTTCTGTAACAATATATTACAGAAGGAAATTTCACCTTGCTTTCTGGATTTGAGGCTAGGGCACAAAGCTGAGTATAAAGATGTGAATTCCTCTCCCCTAAGCTGGGGAAGGTGCCAGCAGATGGGAGCCAGTCACTCCCTGCAGGTCTTGTTGAAAAGTGTCAGTTCAGAAAAATGGCCTAACACCAACATGGCTGCAGTGCTCCTTTCTGTCCCTCTAGCTGTTGGTACCAGAAGGCACTTGAGTCTGTAAACTGAAAGAAGGAATGGTGGGGGCAGGGAGAGGGCTTTTGGAGATGGATCATGTTCATGGAGACAGAAACGTGGAGTGCTTCTCCTTCCCAAAGTCAAGGGAGGGGCTATAGAAGGAGCATTTGTAAAGCTGGGGCATCTGCAAGAAGGATGATACTCTGTTTTCCTGGAGGATGTCTCTTTGCTACTGCACTTGCTGACCTGCCTCTGTGCTCCCTGAGTGGAGGAGAGGGAAGGAGAGAGAACAACGAGGGGGCTGGGCCAGTTTTCCCTGAACTCACCTGGTGCCCTGAAGGTTGCTTAACTTGGGCTAAGATGCTATTACCCCACTCAGTGGCTGCCCATGAGGCTGGGGACCTCTGAGAAATTGTGGGTGTTGGAGGCTGAGGAGGTGATGGATGAGATGGATCTTGGAACTGAGTGGAGGGGAGACCTGAGTGGACCCTTATGGAATGAATGAATGCTGAGCTCTGGGGGCATGTGGCTCCCTCCCCACAGGCCTTGGTTGCCAGACAGGGCTAGGTAGATAAGCAGCAACAGTCAAGAGAAAAAGGGGCTGTAGTCCTGCACCCCTGTGGCTCCTCCCTACCCTTACTGTGGAGGTATAGGGGTAGAAAGGCCAGGATAGGTGTAGGGTTCCTTCTGTTCTACGTTGCTAGTTATGGGGAAGAGGCTGATACAATATAGGAGGCAGTTTTAGGGAGAAAACCCCCAAACCATGCTGTGTTTATTATAGTCCAGTGAGGTGAAATTTTTCTTTTTTATACTTAGTAATGGTTTTGCTGTGAATGGAGTTTCATTATGGCTGAGCTGTATGTGCTTCATTATCAGCCAGGCTTACTGTAATCAACCTTTTTACTTAATGCTAGCAGTTCTATCAGTTTCATGCTTTGTTGGGGAGACCCTTTAATCAAATCAACCTCTGTTTAGGGTATCGTATTCGGGGAATGACAGAAGTTCTGATTTACTCTTAGTGTTTGTGGAACTTTTTCGCTTAGGGACCTAGGGTGTGATGCCTATGCATTTAATTTAAATTTAAAAACATTAGACATTTCTAACATTTTTCACAAATACTTACAGGAGTATATAATGAACACCATTGTCTGCCATTCAGCTTGGGAATAAGCCCAAGGACAATCATGTATCACTTAACTACAGGGACATGTCCTGAAAAAAATGTATTGTTAGGAGATTTCATCATTGTGTGAACATCAGGGTGTACTTACACAAACTAAGCCAGCTATGATGTCACTTTTTTATTTGCACATAATGGTTGTATAAGGGCATACATTGTGACATGTATGTATGTGCTTACAATATATCAGATTCACCTACTCCACCATTCTCTCTGATCCCCTCCCCTCTTCTTAGAACAATTTCAGTAAGTTTCATTGTTCTATTTTTATACAAGAATACAAAATAAATCCACCATATTCACTCTCCATCACCCTCTCTATTTATCTTTCCCCTTCCTACTAGTCCCTCACCCCAATAGGACCTGTTTTACCTTTCTGTCTTTTGTTTTTTTAAGTGTATATTGATTGTTCCAAGGGGTTTTTGCCTTGGTATTTCAGACATGTATTATGTGCTTTAGTCAGATAACCCCCCATTTCTTACTCTGTGTCTCCCTGCTCCCTTATTATTCAGCAGTTTACAGTGTACTATGTTATGCTGTCCTAATAAATAGATGTATTATGTTCCAATATTATTCACTCTATCATTTTCTTTTCTTCTCCCACTTCCCCATAGTCCCCTCAGACAGACCCACTAATACAATCATGTTCTATCTCTCTCTATATCTGCACATATATGTACATGCATATAAGATCTTATATGTGTTTATGAGTACATTTACCTTATAGACCTAGTTCCACATATGAGGGAAAACGTGAGACCTTTGTCTTTTTGAACTAGGCCATATAGCCTCATGGTACCTCTGTTGTATATGTAATTGCTTGTTAGTTGCATTATCCTTGTGGGACACATGGCTGTACAATCAAAAGTCCTTGTGTATGCCTGTCCCTTCCCATTTATTTCTTTTTAACCCACCTCCCCAGAGCTCTGCTCTAGTGAATCTGTTGCTGCCAATACATGCTAATTCCCTCTGGGTAGGATGACTTTTCCAGGCAACTACATCCAGTCGAATAGATGAGAGCTCAAAAATACCTGATTGTGTGTAATGTAATCCTTTTCCTACTAAGACCCAGGTCAGGAGGCCTCTGAGGTGGTTTTCCTGGCTAAATTTCCCTTTTTCCATTGTGCTGACCCTGTGAGGGTTTGTGTGGAAGGGTCGGCTAAAGCTGTGGAGCTGCTGATGAAGCAGAATCTTCCAGAGAAGAGAGTCTGATCACAGACTTGAAGTGCCCCATTGTGCCTCTGTGCTGCGTGTGGCATCTCACTCCCAGATGGAGGGAGTACTCCTGGCTGGTGTCCGCAGGTGCCAGACTTCTGAGGATTCATTGTCCAGGCAGGCCCTTGATTGCTGGAGGAGGCTCTTCAGCATGCTTGTCTCCCCCAGGTGCTTGGCAGAGAAGTTAAATATCCAGGAAGTAAGGACACCCAGCAGGTACCATTTTTACATTGTCTCATACTACACTATGATCTCGTCTTGAGCAGGGCTCAGTTTGCTATTGCAGCCCTCCCTCCTACTCTCAATAGAACAAGGAAGTCACTAGTAAATTTTCCTTTAATCTCAAATTCCTGTGTTAAATGCTAAAAGGATGACGATTGGGTGCAACAGCAATTCCCAAAGTGTTGTATGTGTTACCTGGGAAGAGGGATTTCATGGGAGATTCAGGGTTAAATAAAGTCCTTAGAAAGAAAACTGCATACTTCACAGAACCTTCAATAAACTGGTATTTATTGTGATTCTCCAAGAGTGATAGATACATGTAGTTGTTGTCACAGAAATCTGAATGTGGAATATTTTTCAAATGAAGCATTTCATGAAATGATGTCATACTTTTGGGTTTGCTGGAATAAAATATTTGGCTTTCCATGCATTTTCTAAATGGTTGCTACTGGCAACAAGAAAGAATTGTGTGTGTGTGTGTATGTATGTGAGAAAGAGAGAGAAAGAGAGAGAGAGAGAGACTAACAAACTGGATCTTTCACAAACTGTTTAATCAGTCTATCAATCAGTCTGAAAATTATAGAAAGCCCATTAAAGGCATTTTTTTTTCAAAAAAGATTCTGTTTTTCTAGTACCCAATCTCCTCCATTTTCCAAAACTTTTTTTTTGTGCCAGATGGATTGAAAGTTCATTGCATTAAAGAATATAGGACTGCAAAAAAGGAAGTTAGAAAAATGCATGTTTGTTTTTCCATGCCAACCTTCCCAGGATGTGCATTTATAGACAGACTTTTGCGAATGGTTTGGTACTTTTGACAGATTTGCAGGTCTGTTTTGTTCTGGGATGAACAAACCACAAACAAATTCCTATAGTGACTGGGGAAAAGGCACAATTTTTACCAGATGCAAAGCCAGGTGATAGAACATGAAAAAGGAGCTGGCATTAGTATATTTTAGAGCTGAGGGACTTGCAGTTTTCCAGGGTAAGAAACACAAATCCTACTTATTAGAACAGGAATGAAGCCTGGTTGCCCTCTTGTCTTTGACATCCCAGTGACCTGGCCAAGTGTGATGTCTGACCTGGGGAGGCTGCATGTTAGTCATGGGACTGTTTATTGTACTTGATTGCTACATTTATTGAGATTTTGACTTGTGAATTATCTCCCCTGAAGATAACTGCAGGCAATAGCAGCTATTGAAAACAATTTTCTATAGATATTTGAGGTTAAATCAAAAATAATTATTTTAAAAGTGGCAAGTTCAGCTTGGTTGTACGTTAGCCCAATCAGACCATGTCTGAGGCAAGAGAAAAGGATGTCCTTTGACCCTGTGGGCGGCTAGACAGCCCAAGTGGATTTGCTGGGTTTCATGATGAACATATAGTTTGTTATCAAATGCTCAGCTCTCAAGTGGTCACAAGTTTGGTGGCAGGGCCCCATTCTACAGCAGTTGGAGCACTTTTCTTTCCATCTCTGCTTACCTAACATGGGTCCTGCTGAACTTGGAGGCTTTTGTTCTGCATCAGGGCAGGGCTACTGGGGAGGATTGTTGGGATGGCCAGAGACTCAGCAGAGCATTCTCTTTTCCTCCCATCATTTTTCTCTTACACACACACACACACACACACACACACACACACACACACACACACACACACACACACCCTTATGGGTCTGAACTCCAACTGAGGAGGAAACAGACACATTGTGATGACTTGGCCATCTTCTTAGTTTCTCCTGGCATAGTCTACTTCAAGTCTTCCCCCTTTCCTTGTAGTGTTGTCTTCATTATACAAAATATATCTCAAGTCATTGCCTCTTCATGTTTTGTAATTAGTTAGTTAAACATTTAAGAGGGATGGTACTGATGGTCCAGTGATAGGTTTGGGGAGAGTGGGTCGACCTCTACAATTGGCCAGGGAGGTCTTGTGGAGAAAGTGAGTTTTGAGTGTGCAGTGGAGGGAGAATGATTCAAGCATCAGGAAAGTGGAAATATTACATCTGATTTTTTTCAAAGCAGGGGTCCCTTTTTCTAACATGCAGATGGTCTGTTTATGGTGTCCTTACTTCTTTTATCTTTTCTTGTAATCTCATGTGTCCTAATACATAGTTTTAAGAGGTTGAGTGTTTGCTTTCACTGTTGGTCAGTTTTCACTTGGGTTTCAGTGCATCTATGACTAAATTTGCACTTAAAGGATGGTTTAATCAATGGAGCTGTGTCAGATTCTCCTTAGTTCAGGTGACAAGTGGAGTGAGGTGTTGCAAAGAGGCTTCAAACAAAGTATTTCATGTGTCCTTTCTGTGCACTGTCTGTTCTCTGCTGCTGAGTTGAGGGAGAGCATATAACTGGCATGTTTGTGCACCTGGATGCAAATTATTTAGCTATATGTAAATTACATAACTGTAACAGAACTGGAGAAATGCCTCACAGATTAATTATGTTTCTTTTACAAAGAGGTCAAAATAATAGAGTATATATTTTGGTGCATATAGATATGATACATACTGTGGATACAAATTTATGAGAGTTAATAGCTTAGGGCCCATTTTTATCCTGGCTGTAGCTAGAAATTGGTGAAAATTCGGTCTTTGTTGTTTTCAATTGCAAATTAGGTGACAATTTATTTTGAGCTAGCCTTACATTAGGGCGATGGACAAATTGCTTATGATAAGCCCTGGGAAAAGACATTTTGGTGAAATTTTTATCATTTTGGAGGTGCTTGTTCCTTGAATCTATGCTCTTTGACAAAAATCACAACCCTTTTCATTTTGCAAAGACCCTTTGATATCACCTCATATTTTTCCTAGGCACCTACTGTGTCCTCCTCTGAGCTAGTTTTCATTTTTATTGTTTCATGTTCAGCAGAGTAGTATTGAGTTAAGTCTTTTTTCCCTCAGTGGGCTCATAAAGGGCTTCTTAACATGGCTAGGGTTGGCATGTTGTCAGTGTTTAGTTAATATTTGTTACATCTGGTGTGGATCACTAGCATGGCATTTGAAATTCACCAATTCTAGCAGCATCCTGGGGGTATGTCATTACATCTCACCTGTATTGTCAGAAGCCTTTAGGGGATTTCTGAGATAAGGGAAAGATGGTTCATATTAAAATTCAGTTTCCTACAAGTAGAGAGAAATATGATACAGATGGTCATTAGCTCTCTCTTACTCTATTGAGGTAGACTATTTATAGGGATGGGAAGGAGGCAATAAAATCTTCATTTTTAGGAACAAGAGTAAAATGTGAGGTACTGTTAATAAAACCTGTTTAACTCACTCTGGAAGGTGCCATTCATTACCCATTGGTAATGCTATTGTCCCCACACAGAGCTGTGACTATTGGCATAAAGTTTACTCTTGGTGATGATAACATGGGGAACATCATTAATATTCTTTTCCTTGCTCTGCTGAAATCAAGGAAAATGTCAAGAGAGATGCATGGCAGGCGTTAGAGGGGAAATAATGGTATTTTCTGTGTAAGTAGTATGTAAGGATCCCGGCTAACCAAATGCTTAGATAGAACACATATACAGTGGTTCTTGGTAGAATATTCATAGTCAGTCTATGGTCTCGTGTTGATTGAAGATATCATTGTTAATGCAAGAGTTTATTTTCATTCTTTTGCTTTTTAAATTCACAGAGTTGAGTATTCAGTTATTGTTACAAAGGATTTAGTGATGTGTGTCTGTATGTGTGGAATTGAAATATTAATTGGTGCTCCTTTATGCAAAAGCACAGAACAATACTTGTAAGTATGTCATGGCTTACAGATAATGTCCTGGACCAGTGGAATCAGGTGGGTTCATGTGGAAGAATATATAAACTGATAAGATGGGCTGAAGAAAGACTTGGGCACCTGAATGGTGGGCAACCTGAAATTCCATCATCGGGGAAGAACGTCTTCTTTCTCTGCTGCCTGCTGCTCACCAAATGAAAAGTGTATAGTCTGGCAGAGATGTTTTGGTGGCCGTGTATCTTGGTAAGCTCTCAGCATGAGTGCCACATGTAACATTTGAGTTAGACAATTGCAGTGCAGACATTAGAATCCACAATTGCTCTTTTAAACACAAGACCTTATTCAATGGTCTAGATAGGTCACAAACTCATTGACAGGGTTGAAAATACAGATCTGGCCTGGGCTGCAATGACTGACTCTGCCACTCTGGAGAATCAGACCATCGAAGGTGCTTCTGCCTCTGGTATCATCAGAGAGCTTTCTGTCACACCAAGATGCCCTAGGACAAATACTCCCTTCCCTGCTATCTTCTCAATTAAAGAAAACACGTTCTGCATGGCTGTCAGGAGAGCACGTGAACTCAGTGTTCATGCCTGGATTCTTTGATTCAGATTGGTCTGCCAGTAGCAACTGTGCTCCTTCCTGCTTGTGTGTTTGTGTGTACCCTTCTACCTCGCTGGAGTACCTCTATTTCTTCCTCTTTGGTTGAATTACCAGCAGCCTTCCTTTTTTTTTTTTTTTTGCGGTACTGGGGCTTGGACTCACAGAGCCTTCACCTTAAGCCACTCTACCAGTCCTATTTTTATGAAGGGTTTTGCAAACTATTTGCCTGCACTGGCTTTGAACTGTGATCCTCCTGATCTCTGCCTCCTGAGTAGCTAGGGTTGCAGGTGTGGGCCACCTGTGCTTGGCTAAGATAGCTTACTTTTTTTAAGCATCCAACCTCAGCAACTTCTAGCTTCAGTAACTTGCTTGTTCCATAATATCCTATGTATTTATTGTATATACTAATCGTTTGCATAATACTTTTTTAAAAGTTTACATCTATTATCTTGCCTACTTGCATGTTACCTTACATTTTATACATGTTTCCATCCATTAACCTACTAGAACCTACAGTGAATGACCTTCACAGTTGTCCCTTGAGGGATTGGTTCCAGGAGCCCTAACCAATACCAAAATCTGAGGATGCTCAAGTCCCTTATGTAAAATGGTGTAGAATTTGTATAAAATCTATGAATATTCTCTCACATGCTTTAAATCATCTCTATATTACTTATACTACTCAACACAATGTAAATGCTGTGTAAGTAGTTGTTATGGCATATTATTTAGATAATAATGACAAAAAAGACATCAGTATACATTCAGGTGGATGCAATTTTTTAAAAAAATAGTTTTGATCTGAGGTTGGTTGAATGTGAGGATGCAGAACTGTGGATACAAATTTGGAGGGGTAACTATACTTTTGTTGTCAGTGATGAATACAATTACTGAAAGCATAGAGTCTGATTTTCCTTGCAATGACCTCAGGCATTCTAAATGAGTGCTTAGTGGATGCTGTGAACCTCTACAGACAGATTATAGTACCAGTAGATATCTTTAAAAAGGAAAACTTTTTGTCCATCACTATTTTGTGAATTACACACAGTTGTAAAATGCTTCTCAGTTTTTGTTGAAATTATCTAGTAGGGATTTCAGCAAATAAATAATCTTTGAAGTTTTCAAACAGCTGGGGTGTTACTTCCAAAAATGTAGGAACTCCCTGTAAATGAGTGCCTGCCTCATGCACAAACCTCACCAAGGATGGCTGAGGCCCAGCAGTCATCACAGAGATGGCCATGTGCCATAAAAGAAGATTGCATGGCAAAGTACAAGTGATTTGCTGTCTTTGCTTTTGTTTTCTTTGTTTTATGTCTGATTTGATTGGCTTCCCTCTTCATTGTTCTTGTGAGCTTTTTAAAAAACTGAAACAGCATCTTCTATGTGGATCTCAAGGTGCTCTGTGCAAAAAAGGCTCTGTGGTCACTGGTTTTGGGGACACCACAATTCCCCTCTTGGTGTTCACAGTGCACACTAACATGTAAAGAGCTCAGACAAACCCTGCCAGGAAGGAGCATCCCATGTAATTTTAGTCAGCCTTCATATTAGACTGGGAACTCATCTCCAGATTACTTTGAAACATTATATAGGTATATTCTGAATCCAATACCCTGGAAAGTTTGGGCAAACTAGTTAAATATGTGGAATTTAAGCTATGGTTATCTTTAAAAAAATCTAGTATTGGGCCTCATTCTAATGTGATTTGTCTCTTCTTCCATATTTTTAAAATGTAAATTTATATATTCATATATTGATTTTCTTTTAATGATGTTATTATAGTATTTGGCTTAGCTATGCATGAATAGCCTTCTAAAAATCTCTTTAATGATCATTTTAAAAAGCTAGAAGAAGAACTTCTCTTAGAATTTCAATCTCCTCCTTTCCTGGGAATTGAAAACTGAGGGCCTCATGCACGCTAGGCAAGTGCTGTATCATTGAGGCACATCCCTAACCTAGAATTCTGGAAAAGAAGCATTTTCCCCATTAGTATTTATTTTTCCTTAAAATAACCTCTAGTACACAGAATTGCACTAATCATAATTTCCAGGTCATGACACACTTGTATCATTAAAGCATGCAAGACTCTCTCTTATGTATTTGTTTGGTAGCCTGTTTATAATAGGCATTCATGAATCTACTAACACCAAGCTGAGGCCTCAATGACAGTGACATCTGACTACACCTGGCCTTCCAGTCCCATTCTCCTGCTTCCTTCTACTGCATACCATTACCCTGGATTCTGAAGATAATTCTTCTGCTTTTCTTTTTACTTAGTTTTCTTGCATCTATTTGTTTTCCTGTAAAGCATTATATGTAGGTGCTTTTCAGTTTGTAAGTGGTTATATCCTGTTCTATGTAGTTTCTTCTAATTTAACTTTTTTCACTTAGTACTCTATGTTGCAGTCATGTTGTTGCATGTTGTTTTAGTTCATTTGTTTTGACTGCTGAATAATATTCTGTTGTATAAACAGAATACAGTTCACTCATGTATTGTCCTACTTATGGGCATTGTGATTGTTATAAGATTATACCTGGTGAAAGTGGTGATATTAACTTTTTTTGCACATATCTCCAGTTGTACTTCTACAATAAGTTCTTGTGGTGTATGTCTAAAACTGGAGTAGCTGGAATGAGAATATTCTACTTTCAGAGACAAATGTTAAACTATTTCTCCAGAATGTCAGAATTTAATTACATCTTAAGGCTGAATAATATCCTATTGTAAGTATATGCCACATTTTATCTACTCATCTGTCATTGGAGATTATATTGTTTCTGCTTTTTGATTGTTATTAATAATTCTACATGGACATTGGTGTACAAATATCCTTTTGAGTTTCTGTTTTAAATTCTTTGGGATATAGACACACAAACGGAATTTTCGGGCCATATGGTAATTCTGTGTTTAATTTTTTGTGGAACTTCCATACTGTTTCCTATAGTGGCCATTGTACATTCCCACTGATAATGCACAGTCATTCTACAATTTTATCAACACTTCTGCCTCCCTTCCTTCCTCCCTTCCTTCTTCCTCCATTCCTTCTCCTTCTCTTCCTCCTTCCCTCCCACTCTCTCCCTCTCTCTTTTCTTTTCTTCTTCCTTCCTTCTTCCCTCCCTCCCTCTCTGTCTTTCTCTTTCAGTAGCCATCCTAATGGGTCTGAAGTGTGATCTCACTGTAGTTTTGATTTGCATTTCCCAAATTATTAGTGACATTAAGCTTCATTTCATGTGCTTCATAACTTTTGAAAATCTTGTGGAAATTACAGGCTTTCTGCATAGGAAAGTGTACATATGTTCTCTGTGTTTTGCATAGCAACCTTGGAGAGGGCATCACGGACTCCCTGAAGTTCAGATGGGGAATGACAAACCTAGGCTTGCAACCTCTCTTATGAGGTTAACACTATGATCAGGTAATGCTCTATGTAAACAGATTAATGGCATGTTTCAAACTTGTCTTAAGAAGTATGACAGTTTTAAATTGGAACATAAGTCTTTGGACATAGGAACTTTTCTTATTCAGGATGTACTTTTGGGAGTGAAGAGAGGAAAAAGAAAGGATGCCAGTCCTTGAAAAAAATAAACAGGGCTATAATACAGGTGAAGAAAATTGGTGCAAACATTAGAGCAGTTGTGTAAAGCAAAAAAGCTTAGCTATCTGTGTGTTATATTTAAATGTGTATTTATGTGGGATTATCTATGCATATATTTTTATATCTATATATTCATATAATCTGTTTTATTCTCTGTAGGTATATTCATGTATTCCTGTATAAGCAGATTATTTTTGTAAAGCTAAAGTTAAATGGATATTTTTCATTTGTATATAATTTATTACAGTTTTTTCATCATGATTAGGAGTGATGGTGACAGTACTAATTGAAATATTCTGTTTTGTATCATAAATAAAGCTATTTATTTGTGGACTTAAAAACATTAGCTCAGGGCAAATATTTGATATTTTAGGATGAAGTCTTGGGGGAGGTTAGAGTCTGCTGGCTTTTTCTCAACCTAAGAGCTCGAGCCATGTAGGAGAAGACAAATACTTTGTGAATGCTTCTGTGGAAAGGTCGAAACAAAGTGCAAGACAGAATATGTGAATAGAGTGGGAGAAGTGAAACAGCTGGAGGCCCAGGTGGGTTGGCATCAAGGAAGCCTGAAGGTAGAGATGAGAAGGCCGGGCAAGGGGACTGCAGACCCAGGGCCAAGAAGCTCCTGATCGAGTCACACATGGAATCTGGAAGTTCAGAGCAGGGCAGAATGCTTTTGCCTTCCAGGGTCAATCAAATGGTGAAGGTGTATGGGTCAAAAACCTTTTCTTCATCAGCAATAGAACTTTGAGGTGGGAAAGATTTGTTAATTAGTTGGAAGAAGTACAGTCACTGAGGATCTTGGAAACAAACCTTCATGTTCTGTGAATGGGACCAGAATCTGATTGGGTTCTGAGGGAGACCATCAGTGAGCTGGCTTAGTGTTGAGCTGGTCACCTGCTGCTTAGGGCTTGGCAAAACTGCAGATTGGAGAGAAGTGTGGGCCCATCCGAGGCACACCTGGCCCGGAGCTTCTGAGGCTGTAACTACAGGAACTAGAATTATCCAGGGCAGAGTTTCTCAATCTTGAGTCACCTGGAGTGCTTTACAAATCCCAGCGGTTCAGCCACATTCCAAACTCATTAAATCAGAATCTCTGGGGAGGGGCGGGACTAAGGCATCAATAGTTTCTAAAAGTTCCTGGTGACTCTGAATGCAGCTGAAATAGAACCTCTGATTTATGGGTAAGCAGCCAGATGAAATCAATAATCCTGTTGTCCTTGAAAAAAATTATTTCCCAATTAATTTGGGTTGAAATCAGCTGCCAAGTAAAAATTGTTTCTTTTCTCTCCCTCCACTCATTTAGGAGAAGGCTTTCCTGGCATAGTTATCAAAAGAGCCACACAGAGTCATTGCTTTTCAAACACTGTGTGTGCAAGTCACTTGTGGTTTCTAAGTAGTAGGTTTGATCCTGAGAATTTTCATTTCTTTCTTTCTTCTTTTATTTATTGTTGTGCTAGGACAAATTTGCATTTCTCATGCATTCTCAGATGATATTGATGGTGCTGGACTATGCTTTGAATAGCAGGATTCTAGGCTTATCATCACTGGGGTTATTTTTACTCATTCTTGTTTATTTATTTTTAGTTATACTAGGGTTTGAACTCATGAGGTTGCACTTACTAGACAGGCACTCTACCATTGAGCCATGCCTCCAGTCCTTTCTGTTTTAAGTTATTTTTCAGGTGGGGGTGTTTTTGCCTGGGGCTGGCCTGGTCAGAGATCTGCCTACCTACGCCTCCTGCATAGCTGTGATGACAGGCACGTCCCACTATGCCTAGCTTGTTTATTGAGACGAGGGATCTCCCTAACCTTTGTCTGAGCTGTCCTTGAGCAATGATCCTTACAATCTTTGCCTCCTGAGTAGCTGGGATTATAGGTGTGAGACACTGTGCTTGGCCCTACTCATTCTTTTATTCATCAAAATACTGAAATGTTCTTTCTACCCTCAAGACACTTTATTAGTTAGGTTCTGGGGATGAGCATGAAAGACACAGTCCCAGCCCGCAAAAATAATAAACTCAAAGAAGAACAACAACTAAGCCATCATTTCATAAACAACTACTTAAATGTAATCATGATAAGGGTCAAAAAGGGAACGTAGAAGTTGTTATGAACCTTGTGGTGGGGTCTGGTTAGTATGACATGATTGTGACTCACAAGGTGCAGTGAGCCCCAAGAGCGCCATGTCATGCACGGATGCTCACGCCAGCTGTGGGAACCTGCTGACTTCTCCCTGTGACCTCCCAAAGCACTGCTATATTTAGCTTATTGAGCCTCTTTTCCCACTCACGATTTCCCATGGTGGCCTCAGCCATTATCCTATCCACTTACTCTTAACTTCTGCCTCTTTTGGGATCCAGGTCCAGTTTTTTAACTACCGATGCACAGCTCCACCTAGGAGACACATTAGCACCTAAAATCCAACATATTCTGAAACTAACACCTCACCTTCTTCACCAAACCAGCACTTCTTCCATGTTCCTAAAGTGCTATTTTTTTTGACACTAGCCAGTCAAGTGAAGTTTCACATATTCTTTTTCTTCTCTCTCTTTTTTTTTTTTTTTTTGCAGTATTAGGGTTTGAACTCAGGGCATTGCACTTGCTAGGTAGGCCCTCTAGCACTTCAACAACATCCCAGCCCTTTTTGCTTTACGTATTTTTTTATAGGGTTTTGAATTTTTTTTTGGCCAGCTTGAAGTGCAATCCACCTATTTGTGCTTCCTATGTAGCTGGGATGACAGGTGTGTGCTGTTTTTCTTTTCTTCTTGGTCCTAGCTCTTGGTATGTTTGGTAATTTTTGATGGAATGTTGGATACTGTAAATGAAAAATCTTCCACAGAGAGTTTTTAATCAGTTAGGATTTTAATCATCTTAATTTAATCTCCCTTATCCAAAAGGTAAGGAATCCCAACTGGAAGCCCAGAGTGTGATGCACAGATGACATGTGCAGGAATTTCAAAAGGAAAAGAGAAAGTATAGGCGGCAGGAGGCTCTGATTGCAGTGCTCAGAGAGGCTTCCCTGGGGCAAAGTCCAAACCCAAGGACATGCTTTCAATGTGGACAGGTGGGCCATCTTAGGAGGGAGTGCCCCGGAGAAAGCTACCTCCGGGACCTGCCCCATTTGTTGGGGAAAAAATTGGAAGGCACACTGTCCCCAGTTCCCAGGGGAACTGAGGCCAGAGCCTCCCACCCAATGATGGGTCCCTGGGCCTCCCATCCAGGCTCCTGTGACCACTGTAAAAGCAGAGGAGCCCCAGGTTAAACACAAGGTTAGCCTTCTTATTGATATTGGAGCCAGCATCTCCAGTATCTGGACCCAGGTCCTCTAAGAAAATTACTGTTCGAGGCATATCAGGCCAGCCTCCAGAGCGTTATTTCACTCAGCCTTTAGCCTGCTCCTGGGGAGATTTCCATTTCTGTCACTCCTTTTTAATTGTCACAGAAACCCCTACTCCTCTGCTAGGGCAAGACCTTCTATCTCCTTTTACCCCCAGGAGAGTACTTTTGCTTGCCCCTGATAGGGGAACAAGTAGACCCCACAGTGTGGACGGATGGACACACTGTGGGTCAGGCACAGACAGCTGCCCCAGTCCTAATTATCTCAAGGACCCCTCCTGGTTTCCCCATCAAAACAATATCCTTTAAAGCCAGAAGTTAAGGAGGGGATAATTCCCATAATCAAAGACTTAAAGAGACAGGGACTGCTAATGGCTCCAGCCCATATGATACTCCTATTCTCAGTGTCAGGAAGGGACCTAACAAATGGAGGCTAGTCCAGGATCTCCGCCTGATCAGTGAAGCAGTAGTGCTTCTCTACCCTGGAGTTCCAAATCCCTACACACTTTTAGCCCAAATACCTCCAGGTACTACTTACTACTCTGTCCTGGATTTAAAGGATGCCTTCTTTTGCATTCCCCTATACCCTAAAAGTCAACCTATCTTTGCCTTTGAGGACCCCACAAGAAAGTCTGGACAGGTCACTTGGACTGAATCCTCCAGGGATTCAGAGACAGCCCCCACCTCTTTCGGTTAACTCTAACCCAAGACTTGGCAATATGCACAAGCTACTCTGTTACAGTATGTAGATGACCTCCTGCTCTGTAGACCGACTGAGCCTGTCATTTCATGAGCCATTGAACCCTTACTAAACTTCCTGGTAGCTAGAGGATATAAAATCTGTAAAGAAAAAGCCCAGTTGTGTCAGTTTAAGGTTACATATTTAGGTCTTGTCCTGGAGAAAGAAATGAGGGCTCTAGGAGAAGATAGAATCTGTCCAATCCTGACATTTCCTCTACCTAAAACTCTGATGCAATTGAGGGCCTTTTTGGAGGTCACAGGATACTGTAGAATTTGGATCCTGGGATATGCAGACCTAGCCAGGCCCTTATATCAAATCTTTAAGGAAGCACAGAAGGACACACAGCCCTTTATTGAATGGGATGACAAGTCAGAAAATGCATTCCACCAGTTAAAAAAGGCTCTTATGACAGCTCCCGCCTTGAGTCTCCCAATACAAGACAAGTTTCAATTATATGTCTATGAAAAGGGAGGACTGGCCTTGGGAGTGGTGACTCAGCTCTGGGGAATCACTCCCCAACCAGTAGGCTACTTAAGCAAAGAATTAGATCAGGTAGCCAAGGGATGGCCAGGATACCTTAGAGCAGTGGCTGCGGTAAGCCTTCTAGTGCCTGAAGCTCAAAAATGTATCCTAAGCCCGCTCCCTAATGGTTTATACCCCACCTGACCCAGGGGTAATTTTAAACTCAAAAGGAGAACTTTGGCTATCTGACAACCATCTACTTAAATACCAGGCCCAGCTTCTGGGAGGGACAGAAATAACTTTAAGGACCTGTCAGAGCCTAAATCCTGCATCCCTTCTACCAGAGGCAGAGGGAAATCCTGAACACTCATGTGAAGAGGTACTTATGGAACATTATGCTGCCCAACCTGACTTAACTGATCGGCCCTTAAAAAACCCAGATCTAGAATTATACACTGATGGCAGTTCCTTTGTCAAGAATGGTGTCAGACATGCAGGGTTTGCAGTTGTGTCAGAATTTGGCATCCTCAAATCAGGTCCTCTTCCTCCTAATACAAGTGCTCAACTGGCAGAATTAGGGCCCTAACAGAAGCCCTAAGACTGTCAAAAGAACAGAGAGTCAACATCTATACAGATTTTAAGTGTGCCTTCCCCATCCTGCATGCTCATGCAGCCATCTGGAAGGAAAGGGGAATGCTAACTACAACAGGAGCAGCTTCCCATAGAGATAAAAGAGAGGTTACTCTAATAGTTGTAGGGATAACAACATTAGTTGCAGCCCTAGCTGGAATCAGCTATGGGGTGATTGCCAATCATGTAACTGCAAAAAAACCTAATCAAAGCAGTAGAGGGCACCTCAGACCAGGTAGGCCTTTCCATTAAGGACATGAAAAGGTCTTTGTCATTGCTTGCCTTTATGGTCATGGACCACCTCCTGGCCCTAGATTTTCTTTTGGCTAAACAAGGTGGAGGGGGGTATGTGCCATGGCCAATACTTCCTGTTACACATATATAAACACTTCAGGCATTGTAGAGGAATGTGCAGATTACATTCTCCAACAGGCTAAGTGGCTCTGGGAGCAATCTCTTGAAACTCAGGTTTCTACACAGGTATGGGACCAAATAAAATCCTGGATCCTCTCCAGAACTTGGTTCCTACCCTTTCTGGGGCCTATAGTTGCCATTCTCTTGCTTGTGTTTGGACCTTGCATTTTAAACTTACTTGTCAGGTTTGTTTCTTCTCACCTACAATCCATCAAACTACAGATGCCTCTGATGGAGATGAAAATGACCTACTATCGCGGTCCCCTCAACAACCCCTCTCGTGGTCAGCCCTGATGCTGTGGGCCCCTTCATCTCCCCCTGTCAGCAGGAAGCAGTTACTGAACAGACTTCATTGTCCTTATTCCTAACAGTAGTCAGGGTGGTCACTGAGAGGGGAGACTTGAAGGACAGACCATGGGAGGTCAAGGAGACACTTCTCCATAGGGAATGTCCAACTGCATCTGAAAGGTATCTCCACCCTCAGGCAATGCAAAAAAGGCTGTAAAAACCCACTCCCCACCCTGACCACTGGTTTCCAGGTCCCCCTGCATTCCCCAATATGCAATCTTTCTCTTCTGTTCTCTACAAATAAAATCTTTCTGACCCTGCTGCTGGAGTCTGCCTGTGCTTTCATTTTCAGAGCAGGCTCAAGAACTCTGAGCACCTGAAATTCCTGTGCCTTTCATCTGTGCATCAAGTGTATACCCAGGTTCCTCTACTTCGTTGGGTCCCAATCCCATCAGTGGTGATAGCTGTGCTTAGCTTATCATCCTTTAGCAGCTATTGTCTGGTCTGCTTCTCTCCTCTCTCCCTGTGAAATTTATAAAACAGAAAATGCCCAAGTGGTGGTGGGGAGTGTTGGGAGATTTCTGTTATCTTACTCTTGGAACTTGACCTCAAATCCAGAATGTCTTAGATGCCTTCAGAGAGGTATTTTGTTTTTAAACTTTATCCAGGTTTTCTGTATGTTCATCTGTCATTGTTGAAAGTTACATATTTTTTATTTTTAAGTTTTGAAATGTATGTAAGGGGGCTTGACTCATCAGAAACAGGTGTCATTCTGGCGTGCAGATGAGAGAACCCTCCTCATGTCAGTTGCAGCACAGTCTGCTGCCTTTTTGTCTCATAAAATTTTTTGACTTTTCTCTCACTGTAACTTTTTGCTTTGCATTCTGAGGAGGTAACTTGAAAGTAGGTGAATTGAATATTATGCTCTTAATTAGATGTAGAATGGTAGCTTTGTGACAGGAAGGGGGAAGGGAGATAATGAGTGAAAAAAGAAAAACTGAAGTTGGGGAATGTTACCTGGAGACCAGAGAAGGGTCACCTTGACCCAGAGGTTAGAGCAGCCAATATAATGACATGTGATGATGTATGAACAAGCTGCACCCCCCATTTCTGTAACCTCTTAATGGTATATAAGGAAAGCCCCCTTTGTTCTTGGGGCTCAGCTTTTGGACATGAGTCCATTGAGTTGCTGCTGGTTTGCTTAATAAACTTGCTTCCCGAAATCTTTGGTGCCCTCTCAGTCTCTGTCTGAGCCCTCCTGTAACAGCTTTTTTTGGCAGGGAACAGGTTAAATAAGTGATACTCAGATCTCAATTTGGTCTTTATGTAGTAATAAAAAAGCAGCCATTCCTCTGTAAGGGAAATGAAGACCATGGTCTGGTTATGCTTATAATTTTGCTCTACTTTGTACTTTTGGGGATTTTCAGTTTTGAAGAGTGTGGTAGTGATCTTTAGAAGTGTATTTTTCTGTATTTGTACTAGTGCAGAGATAATGTGTGTGCATATAAACACACACAGCACACATTTTTTTTTTGCATCTCCTTGTCTCAGAAAATCATTGAGTGCAAAAACATAAGTTCTCCTGAGTCTTAATCTCTAGGAAAAGAAAGGAAGCTTAAACTGAAAGCTTCTTAACCTTGGCAGAAGTTTATATGGCTGTGAGATTTCATCATCTTGTTCTACTACAACTGTATTTGCCCCAGTGTATTTGTCTGCTTCCTTCTCTGCCAGCAATGAACCTGGAACTTGAAGAGGCCAGTTTACATTCCTTGTGAGGGAGGAGGAGCCCTAGGTCTTTGGAAGCTTTGTTGGCGTGAATGTTTTCATTCAGAGAAGTGAACTTTCTCACTCAAGTTCACCCCTTCCGCCATTATATTATTGTTAGTGGGAGTATGAAGTAAGTGTATGATGCCTCTTTGGTCCCTAAAAAACTTGGAGTCAGTTGTGGGGAAAGTCAAAGACATATGCAAACTTAAGTATCAATAGAAAAAATTGAATGTTCACATACCTTAGTAAAAGATAAGGTGACAAATGGAGAGTACAGAGCTTGCAGTAACAGCTAGGTTGGGGAAATTAAAGTGGAAGGATTCTTATGGACTTGAGGACTGGGAGTTCCTATTGATTTGGAGTCAGCTAGGAGTAGAGTGGACTCCTTTGATACCTTGATAGGGAAATTAGAGTGGACAGTCTTGGGCTGGGAAGGCACAAGAGGGCTCAGGAGCTCAGTATTAGAATGTGGTGCAAACCTGGGGCCCAAAGTCCCACGGTGGAAAGCCTCAAATGCCAGGTCCTGTGTTGAGTTTGGATATTCCACAAGCAAAGGGGGAACACCAAAAGTCTTTGAACAGGAAGGCATATGATGATTGTTTTAGGAAGGATAAATTAGAAGAATGTAGAATGAGTTAGAGTGGGAGATATTGTAAGCATGGCAGGTAGGTTTCTTGATTTCAGGGAGTGTAGTAAGGGTTGCTGGCAGGAAAAGGGAAACCAAGAGGGAGATTAGAGAATGCTTTTGAAAGAACACTGATGACTGATGGGCTATTGAGTAAAGACTATTGGCATTTTATGCAAATGTAAATTATGTGATTTGAGGAGGTACAACATAAAATATCAACAAAGATGTTTTATTTGGATGCATTGAGACAACCCCAAACCCTTACTTCTCATCTATGATAAAGACTCAACTGTCATAGCATGGGCTTTCATATTTTACCAAAATGGATCCATTCAATACAAGGAAGGATTTTTCAGCAAGGAGAATCAGATTTTTCTGCTAACAAAATGCATTATAAATGTTCTCACGAAATAGAAAGCACTTAATGGGTATTGTGTTGGGTCTTACTGGGGAGGAGCTGGCATTGTGGGCTTGTGTGTGTTTCCTTGGTTGGTGTTTTCCTTTCCTGGTGCACTATCATCATTTCTGTTTCCAGAATGTCTCCTCCATGATGATAGTAGCTGGGCAAACACCATTCAGGAAATGTCATATTCCAGAAGGTGACTGGGTAAGCTATTCCTCTGATCTATTATTGACCTTTGTTCCTGATGAACATTCATTTCCTGAACTGTAGGCCATGGAACATCTTCAAGACATGTTAATGTGTTTATCCTAACAGTTGTTCTTGCAGAATGAAGTTTGTGTCTTCTCTGTAGATCATAGTATATATTGGTTCTGAGAAATTGGGCAAGTGCAGAAATTGATTCAACATTATTTGAATTCCTTCCCTTCCCTTCTAGTACTAGGGTTTGAACTCAAGGCCTTGTGCTTGCTAAGCAGGCACACTACCACCTTAGCTGTTCCACCAGCTGGTTTAAAATTATCGAACCTATCTTTTCCTGTACTTATTTGACCATAGAACACTTCCCATTATACTTGCTAACATCTGGATGAAGAGTTCTAGGGAAAATCAGGCTAAGAAATACAATTCTTTCCTGTGTCTCCTCAATAAAAGCATAGTCCTTTAAGTGAATGAGCAAGTGAATGTTTATAGGAATCATCATACACATGCTACTGGATATGTGCTTTCCATTCATGAGGCCAGACCTTCTGACTGGAATCTTCCTGGAGTGGCAGAGGTCAGTACCTCCCCCAGGTGAGACACACACTGGTGCACAGCAGAGTTGAGGAGCTAGTTGAGTTGACACAAGGCAAGTGGGTTTTTGAGTTTGAATATCCAGATCGTCTCTCTGGTTATTGCACAGTCACTTAAATGAATAAACCCGGTCCCTGTCCTGGGTAGTCACTATGCAAGGCATTTACATATATTCTCACTTAATTCTTGATGAGTTGTTTAAAGGTAAGTAGGAAGTAGCAGGGCCAGAATTAGATCAACTAGAAGTCCAGTGTGGGATTCCATTGTGCCTTTTCTAATGAGAAGCTTGGATTTAATATGTCCAGAACCTTCTCTGGGATTTTCTAGATGTGTTCTGATGGAGAGAGAGCTATGAATGGAGCTTTGGAGCAGCTGGAGTCTGAGGCTGTAGTCCTGAGTGGTAGAATCTCCCCTCCCCTTCCCTCTCTTGCTTCTCCTCCTCTTTCTTCCTTTTTAATCTTTGTATGTGCTACATTCATTTCTCCTGTGAAATTGCAAATAGTTATTAGCTTATAGCTCTTCTTAGCCAGATTCAATGCTTTCATCTCAGACCAGTTGTACTGTAAAAAAAAGGCCTACCTCCACAGGTCCCCAGCCTGGGAATCTCTATTTTTACCATGCTCCTGGGGATTCACATGTACATGCATCCAAGTTTGAGAACTAGTGGACTAACAATTCTACATAGTGTCCCTTCTAGCTCAGTGCTACTCTTGAAGACTTACTCCCTATCCCCATATTAGTTTTCTGTGACTTTCCATTGATGAGGAGTCACTGGCTACATGAACTTTAATTATGCATGACTTCTGATCTTTTGTCTGACAATGTCTGGTTTCTAATTCCCATCTTGGCTTTGAATTCAGTCATCTCTGCCTTCTTCAATTTAATGCTCTCTTTCTCAAGGATATTGTTGTTGTTCTTCAATTCCATGTTTCACATGAAATGATTTCTGCATTTTTATCTTTATCAATGACTTTGAAAAGGTACAGTTCCTTGGTTTTAAGTTTTCCCTGCACAAATGAATGATAGCATCATGAATAAGATATGACTCCTTTTGCCACCAGGCATTTCCCTGCAGCTCTTGCACTCTTTCTTTTGCCTTTGATATTTTGACCTGTGGAAATTCAAATTCTCCATATCTGGTGTGAAATCTTAAGAACCTTGACCTGCAGATATGTCACCTAATGATTATCCAAGCAGCTGCTGACTTTCTGAGAAGTGGCTTTATCAGGGGGAGGTGCTGTGTGAATCCCTACTGGATTGATTTTGGCACAGTTGGGCTCTTTTAGACTCACTCAAATGGTAATTAACCCTCACCAGTGAACTGCTTGCTACTTACCATCCCTAGGGATGGTTTGCTCAAAGAAACCTGGGGTTTTAATTTTGTCTGTCTCTGTTTCTGACCTAGGTTGATTTTATTTGCTTGGTGATGGATTGTTCCAACCAATGTAATTCCTCAGCCCTGCTGGCATCTGTATCTTGTTGCAGTTTAACCTCCTTTGAATGCTGTTGGACATTTGCAGAACATATTGGGGCACCATGGCCAAATTTGCTTCAGTGATGGCTGCCTCTCAGCTCAGGGCATTTTTGGTGTTGATGTTTTTTATCAGGCTGGGGTGTTTAGATACATTTATTTGGCCAACATGCTATCAGGGCTTAGGGTGGATCTGGAAGTCAAACCCACAGCTGCTATCAGGCTGCTTGGCTGATGAGGAACTTCCTTGTTCATCTCCATTCTCTCTTCCCAGGTCCCATGTGATCAGGGGTGTCTTGTCTTTCCCTGGCCCCATAAGTGGGGCAAAGGTCCCTAGTGATAAATTATTGTGCTGTTCCTTCTGTTACTTGCCCCAAAGTTCTCACAGACAAGTTTATTAATCCTGCTTTGGAGAGGGTGGGAACAATTACTAAGCTTCACATTTTCTGAGGAATCTGGACAGTAGGGATTTGTGGAACCAGTTGTAGAGCTGGGAACTAAATCGAGCAAGACTTGACTTGTCTGGGCCCTGAGCCTAAATAATTCCTCATGGTTAATAAAGAAAAGAAATGAACCTTTTCAGAATCTGAAGTTTGGTTCAATTTATTCCCTTCACCTCACTGCTCTGTGTAGTCATATGCTTCCCAAGTCATTTACCTCTCAGATTTGTCACCTGAAATTCCTGATTTGGTTACTTTTCCCCATATAGCATCGATTTATTTTATGTAGTTAGAGGGTGCAACTTCAGGTGGTTGTTATGGTTTTGGTGGGTGATATCACTGGAAAAGACATAAAAATTTAGAAATGACTTAGTTCAAGTCTATTTTCCTGTAGAAATTAAGTTTGTTTAGAAAGACTGGTTTCTGACCTTGAATCTGTCTTTCAAGTTCTTATAGAAATGGATACAAAATTGTATTTAATCAAGTGGATTTAGCTAGAGCTGTATCATGTTAGCCTAGTGTCCAATAAGATATATTACTGACAGTGAACTCAAAAGTAGGTATTGTTAGGCTGATGTTTTTATTCCCACTAAATTTTTTAGATTTTTTTTCTGAGAGTAGCTGGGAATGAGGCCTAAGTCTGACCCATACTCACCAGATATTGTCTGATAGAGAAATAGTAAAACTTATATCTTAATATCCAGCAGATGCTTGAACAATTAAAAGCATCTTGCATTTTCTAATCCTTTAGAAAGCTGTCATTTTGTTTACTGTGACAGAAACCAGAAAATAGGATTTGGGTGACAGAAAGATCTCTGCAGGTAAGCAATGTAATATTCAAACTGCAGAAAAAGTAGAGTGGAACCTTAATACTCCAAGAGACAGAAGACAAGATGACTGTACTCTAAGGTCCTAGCAGATCACAGTAGAACAAATCTATCCTGCCTTGAAAAGGTGAAAGGAGGTTTGTTTGTACAGCTTTCAAAGGTATGTGTCAGTTGCTACATGTCATGAGCTACTATGTGGTGTTCTGCATTATTTTTCCTGAAACAAATTAGAAGGAAGCTCTTTTGGAGAGCTTTTGATGGATATCTTGGGACTGAAACTCAGAGCCTTGCACTTGCTAGGCAAGTGCTCTACTTCTTGAGCCATGCCCTCACCTCACCCCCCTCGCCATTCTTTTACTGGCCTCAGACTGTGTTCCTCCTACTCTGCCTCCCGAATAGCTGAAATTCTAGGCAGGTACCACCACACCTAGTTTATGATGGGTATCTTAGAGGAACCTTTTAGTTCTATTTAACAGTTTTTGAGAAACCAAGCCAGAGCTCTCTGTTTTATTATATTTTCCCCTCAGAGCAAAATTTCTCAAAATAAATCCCCTGGGCAATAATGATTCAGGATGTATTTTATTTCCTGACCAAGTACAGACAACAGGGTCTTAATCCCTGGGCTTCCTGCTAATGTCAAGATTGAGATAATTTTTTAAAATTGGCCAGGCAACATATTTAGTTTGGGTCAACACCTGCCATTTTCTCTACAATTTGTGAAAGAAACCTTCCTACCAATAAGACTTTAGTTTAGCTTGGTGATTTCCCAAAGGATTCACAAATTTGAGATTATTTTGGTTTGTTCAAGAGCCTGCTAGATAGTAAGATACATCTTACTGTTCCTCTATCAGATCTAGGTCTGGGTACCAGTTACTGATTCACATACAGTGAGGGAAAAAATAGGTGGAACCTTACCTGCCAACAATCAGGATGCGATTTCTCCAGTTCTTCTTGTTCATTTCAGTAATACCGGCATCTATTGGGAGTAGTCTAGATTCTTCCATTTATAACATTCTCTCCAATACTCACCGTCTCTGCCTTATTTAAATCTGTACACCCATACTTAAGAGAGAGATGTTGGAAGTATGTAAATTGTTCACAGGGAGTCATGGTTGAAGTTCAACATGGTAGAGATCTGTATTGATACTGTTTCAAGCTGTCATTGTTCGCCTGTTCCAGCTGGTACACCTTTCCTTCACGGACTTTTTTAGGGTACCTGGCTCTCAGAGTGGGATGCAGGGGAAGTCCCTGGGCAGAAGTGAAGATGCTACTAGCTTGAAGTGATCTAAAGCCTGTGTACAGTGGTCTACCAAGACATGGCTGAAATGAGGGCTGAGGCTGAGAGCAGATGACTTAGGGCACCAGAAGAGTCTGCACATGGACACCTCCTCCAGGGAGAGGGTGGGAGGGTGTCAGGGTTTAGAAGGTCCACAGTGAGGAAGTGTGGAGTGAATGAGCAGGCAGGCCGAGCCCTTTGGTAGAACATCAAAGGAGAGTCAAGTGACAGAGTTTCCATGTGGTTTACAATCATGCAGGATCTTAAATGTTGAATAAATGCAATCTTCTGACTTTCCACAAGACTCAGTTTCAAATTTTTCTCTTTCTATATGTCACACAGTGTTTTATTATTGCTACTTATCTAAGTAAGATCAGTCTGCCAAGAGTTTTAACTTTTCTTTCTGTTTACTCTGTTGGGTGGGAGCCAGCTAATGAACAGGTCCAGAAATAACTTGATGGTACCAGGTAGAAGAGCAGCTAAGTATGACAAAACAGAATATAAGTATTTGTTAAGAGAATGAATAAATTCATAAATGGAAACTGGTGCTTGGCCAGCTTACCATCATTCTTCCTATTTTTGGTCTTTTGATTTTTTTCCCCTCCACCATGTCCCTTATTTCATTTAGCATCTGTTTTTTGGCCTATAGAATTTCTGTATTCGATAAAGATGACTGTTGTGATGTATCTTTTAAAAATTTAAATTATAATTATTAATACAAATAACTTTATAAATCATTTGGATTCACTGTGATATTTCTATATCATGCATTGGTCAAGTTTGAGTGTATCTTGACTTTGGATATTTTCTCCTTTTACATTTTGTTGGATTTTAAGTTCATTTGATGTGGTCATCTTGTTTCTTTTTTTTTTTTCACATTTTCAAAAATTATTAAAAATTTGAAGATTGTGAGAGCAGGGCAATAAACCAAGCTCAGAACTAGTGTGATTACTCAGGCTGAATAAGTGAAAGCTGCGATTTGAAGGATGTATAGGAATGAGCCCAAACAAAGAGCAAGAGAAGAGACAGAGTCATCTTGTTTTCTTAATCCCCTTGTTTCTCATCCCCATGGATAGCATCCCTTGATGGAAATCCTTAGGACCAATCACCCACCACAGACTTCATAGCTGATGATTTGGAAGTTCATTTAGTAGAGTCCATCTCTTTGGTTTTATGGTAGATGTGTGTGTAGGCTTGAAATAACTAATGTCATTGCAAAGGTCTTGGCTGAGTGAATTCCTGTTCCATTGATTTAATCCTTTTTGATTCCAAATTTCAAAATGGGGCTGGCAGAGTGGCCCAAATGGTAAGAGTGCCTGCCTAGCAAGTGTGAGGCCCTGAATTCAAACCCAAGTGCCACCAAAAACAAAACAAAACAAAACCCCCCCAAAAACTTCAATCCAAATTTCAGAATGTATTTTCTCACTCCTATCAGTAAATGGTGTGAGATACTAGATACTCCTGTTATTTGACAACTTGGACAGATCCTGGGGCTGCAATATCCTTTCTTAGTATACATAGAAATCTGTTTTTTTTTTTTTTTAAACTTCAGTGGTTACTGATCACTCCCCAGCTATATCCATGCATCCTGAAATCCATGTTTAGTCTTAGAAAAGTCACTTATCCTTTAATCACTGGCATCAGTAGTGTCTTTCATCTTGGAGGGACTTTGAAAAAAATTTGACTTCCACCTTTTCATTTTAATACATATGGATCTAAAGGCCACAGCAGTCAAGTGAAATGACCAAGTCCATTCAACAAGTCAGTAAACACAATGCCCTGGTTCAGAACCCAGGTGACACATGTCCAAGTCTACTGTTCCTCTGAATGATAGGACAATCTTGAGGTCAATAAGGGTATGTGTGACACTCACACTGCGAAGAGCCACTTTCTTTTTTCCTCAATTTGTCCTTCATCTTTCTTTTTCACCAGATTAATCCAGGAAAGTCATGTATCACAAATTAGGCTTTCATGGGTAGTATTGATGTTTCTGAATAGTTGAACTTTGAATAGCTGCTGGGTGGTTCTCTCTATATGAGAGAACCCACCCTGAGTTTTTATAATGCTTGTATGTATGTCAGCATTTTGAATTAGTTTATTATAAGCGGTTTTTATTGCTCATATGAACCTAAACAAGCCTTTGTATAGGATAGTGCCATGCCTTGACTTTTATAGCATCTTCGTCTTAACAAACTCAGGGTGTTCCATTTATTGGACTTCTTATATCTCTTAACTTGCATTGTTTTAAGTTGTGCTTATTTCTTTTGAAATTGAGGTTAAGTATTTACAGCACATGCATAAGTTAAAATTTCAGTAAGGCTAATCACTTACTAAAACAGATAGTACATTAAATTGATAAGAGAGTAGGGAAAAATGCTCCTGTATATGTCTGGTGGGAGTTAAATTGCATATGGCGGATACTTCTGTAATATGCTTCAAAATATTATTGTATCTATCTGCTTCCATCCATCCATCCATTCATCCATCCCTTATCTACCTACCTACCTACCTACCCATCTACTTATCATCTGTCTGTCTGTCCTTTCTTCTGTTATCTATCTATCCTAAAATATGTTTGTAAAAATGAATAAACAGCCATAAAAATTCATCAAGCTACTGAAATGGTGGCTGATGGGTTGAGTGATGTTCTAGTTTACCTTGTTGTGTTATTGGATCACAGAAAAAGAAGTGGACATAATTGATGTTGTCTACAACCTTGAGGATGGGAAGGAAAAAAAATGTGGGGGTGATAAAGGGGAAATATAGAGAGATTATTAGATCTATAATAAAATTCAGTTGCTTTAAATTCTTAAAGACTGTGGCTTGAAAATACCTTTTCCTGGTCCTTGGTAAGACTAGGGCATTGTTTTTGTATGTCACGTTCAATGATCCCCTTTGTTAATGCTGTAGATTTAACTAAGATGTCTAATGTGGGTTACTTTTGCTAGGCAGGCGCTCTACCACTTGAGCCACTCCACCAGCTCCTGTGGGTTACTTTTGAATTCCCCTTAGCAATGCTAAGAACGTCTTTCATGTGCCTATGCTCAGCCTGGAAGCCAAGGTTATATGGGGGTGTTGGGAATGGTTGGCATTTACCGCTGCCTACTGTTGGTGGTAAGTTAACCTTTGTTTATTGGGATAGCTGTCAGCTATTGGGTTTAGGTATTTGTTTGAGATAGGATGAAAGGAATGTGGGAAAATAATAAATATGGTGATCCTACAGTACCTACAAGGGATGTGTTGACATATAGTGCCAATAAATGTGATTGTTGTTAATTACTTCACCATATATAGCTAGCCAGAACAGTTTTTTCCAATGGAAATATAGACACATCTGTAATTTAAAACCTTCTTGTAGTTCTATAAAAAATAAAAAAGATGAAATTAATTTTAATAATATATTTTATTTAGCCCGTTATTAAAATTTTTCTAATAATTGATTTACACATTAGTTTTTAAAGTTGAATTAAAGTTGAATTAAATATTTAGTTCCTCAGTTCCTGAGTATTCCTTCACTTGATGTCCTGGCACATTCTATAAGAAGCTGACCAGGGGCATTTTGGGAAAAGCTCATGCCAGCATCCCTGACAGGCACTCACTCAGTTATTTGGCAGCAGCCTGAACTGCACTGTGGCTGTGTCATCTATCCTATATGTGGACAATGGCCCAGGTGGGTAATCATTGTTCCTCATTCAAATATAGGCAGAACAGGAATGATTAGCAGGTATGTATGCCTGTGTGTGATCTATTTGTGTGCTTGTGTATGTGGCAGTGGGATGGCTTAGCATTTCCATCTATTGCTCTTAAGATAAACTGCCCTTTCTAATAAATATGTGTATTATGGGATATGCAGTCTAACCTCTCAATCTCCTTACCTCAACATATCACCAAAGTAGCATAAAACCAGAGCTTAAAAACCCTTTAGGAAAAATTCTATTGCCTTCATTTAAAAGGGTAAAGTATATTTACTTTTGTTATAAAAATAACAAAAAAATCACTTATAGTTTAGGGAACTAAATGATCAGTGTGCTCAGGTTAAAGATGGATTTACAATGAATTGCTCATGTCTCAGAGCTCTATCCATAACGCACTTCACATTTGCAGTACCAGGCACTCACTGAAGCCTCATCTCCATGTTATCCTTTTGCAAAGATCATGCCTCCTCCAGTTTGAAATTGTGTCCTTCCCACTGCTCCAACTTTAAATACCTTTGCCAGTGCCAGCATACAGAGGTCCCTGTTGTTGCTCTGGTACTTGATTTGCAGGGCGGTATTTTTTCTCGGGAGGAGTTTCTTGAAAATTTCCTTTCTCCTGCCCAGAACAGGCAGGCAGGCAGGCAGGTGACCCTACAGCAGCCGATCAAACCTGGCACCAGTGCCATTGAGACTCCAGTTCTGCCATCTCCTTGAGTCAGAGTCTGCCCTTCCCACAGAGCTAAAAGTCTCTGTTCCAGGCTGCTATGTGGGGACTCTGCTATTCTGAGAGGAGGAGGAGGAGGAAGAGGCTGATAACATGCACTTTGGGCAATGGTCTTGGAATAAAAACAGGAAAACAAATGTAAAGACTGAGAGTGACAGTTGGGATCTTATTAATGTAGTGGCTGTCACAGTGTAACTAGGAAAGAGACTGTAGGCATGTGGCAGACTGTCTGCAAAGTTGATCTGTATATGTGTGTGTGTGTGTGTGTGTGTGTATGCGCGCACACCTGCATGCAGACATTTCAGGCTTTCCCATATAATTAAATTCCTTAAGCTTAAAAAAAAACCTGTCAGTTGCAACTGGGTTAGTTATTTTTCTTTATGAATGCTTCTGTAAGTACCTTTAAATTTTAGCTTAGGCTTTTTTTTATTTCTTCTTTTTGCAGTACTTGGGTTTGAACTCAGGGTCTCACACTTGGTAGGCAGGTGCTCTACCACTTAGTTCTTTTGCTTTAGCTATTTTTCTGGATAGTGTCTTATGCTTTTTTCCTGGGGCTGTTGGTGATCCTCCTACCTATGCCTCTTATATAGCTGGGATTGTAGAAGTGTACTACCAAGCCTGGCTTGTGGACTGAGATGGGATCTCATTAAGTTTTTGCCTAGGCTGGCCTCTAACAGCTATCCTCCATATCTCTACCTTCTGAGTAGCTGAGATTACAGGCCTGTACTACCATGCCTCATCTTTACCTTAGGCTTTTTAGAGGAACATTCAATGTGAAGAATGAATTTATTATGGGTTTTCTCCTTTTAAAAAAATATGGAGGCATTACATTTATACATCAAAGTCCCTCAAGTGTATCTGTGAAGTGAATGGCCCAGATCAAAATGTGAACATTTCCATACTCCATGGTCATGTGGGAATACATTGTTATATCCAGTCTTAGCACCACCACTGCCTTCCTTACTTGCCAACCCAGCTTCTAATTCCTGAATCTTCCTAGAAAGTTTCTGGGATGAGGTGTAGCACATGGTTGTCATTTTCAACCGATGAAGATGAGCCAGAGCTGAGATATGAACTCCTGTTTTCAGACAGAGAAAGTGTGCCCAGTACTAAGGAGGCTGGAAGGACCTGTGCAGGGAGACTTGTGACATGAGGATTCTCTCAGCCAGAGACCTGAGCTCTGGATCTAGCTCTGTCACCAGCTTGCCAGGGATCTCATTGTGGTTTCTGGAGTCCTGTCCTTCCACAGGAAGTGACAGCATTATGATTCCAGTGGAAATATGGCCATTTATGTAAATACCATAAACCCCATGACCCCAGAGTTCAGCCAGGAAACTTCAGTGATCCAGGAATCAGACCAGATGTTCTTTTTCTAAAAGATATTTTACAGCTGTTCACTGGCCTCATTCTGTCTTCCTGAAGGCAGTGACCAGGCCTCTCAGAAGCTTAGAAAGGCTGGAAGCTTAGCCTTTCACTAGTTCTGTGTTATGTTTTCACTATTGCTCCGTGGAGCTGTAGGGTGGCATGCCAGGGTCCTGACTGGAGGGCAGTCAATCTGATTTAGCGGTAACCCATGCCCTCCCCTGCTAAACATTTTGAATGTCACCCCTAGCTCCTGAGAACATCTAGTGAGGTTCCTAGTGCCTTCCCTCAATGGGCACTGTTTTCCTTCTGATCTCCTTACTACCTGCATGGCTCACAGCAAGGCCTCTGCTCTCTAACAAAATGTGTTTCATGCAGATAAGACCTGAGGCCCATTCATCTACTTCATGAGAGATGAACAAGGCTCAGAACGCACAAGGTTCTGAGAGCTGGTAAGGAATGTTGCTGTGTGTGCTCTGACTTCACTTCTTCCATCTGTACCAATAAAGATGAAAGGAGTTTGACTAGGCAGCTGTTAGTTGCTGCTCATCCCAGTGCTGCCGAGATTATTGGGAACTCATGGAGACTAGATGCTTTTGAGGTTTGGATGGCTTAGTTCATTTTAGTCAAAGGAAAATGAAATGTGAAAATCAGATCTGATTTTAAGCATTTTTCCCTCTGTTGTCTTAGGGAGAGGAATGGGCTCACAGGCCTTAATTTACCTGGGTAATTGTTTCCATTTTGAGATACAGTTGCAACCTGAGCTGGGGCTGACTTGTAACCTGTGTGGCTACCCCAAGAAGTCTGATGATGCACCTCATTCTTCCCTTGCTACCTGGGGACTCAGGAGTGATCTGCTGGGTTTGGCTGTGCTGTGCGGCTCTGAGCAGTAGGGTGGTTGTCTGGGAATCATGGCTGTCTGTGGCAAGGTTGGAGTGCGCTGTGTGTACTTTTGCACTTCACCTTTTATGCCTGGGCCTTTGTCTGCAACTTTCTCTGTTTTTTGGTTTAAGGGCAGGAGTCACAATCTCAGATATAGGCTGGGTCAGGCAGGTATCATACATATGCAAATGGAGACCACAGCAAAGCTGAGCAGGTCCCTCATCAGATATGATTTTCAGGTATTCGATAGAATGTCTCTTAGAGAAGTGTGGTTAGCAATCCCTATGGGAAGATTAGAAAGTGTGAAGGCTGCAGGAAAAGTAACATTGAAACCTAACATCTATACATTCTCAAGAGTCACCCTTTATGTATTCAAACTAAAGGAAAAGAGAAGAAACAGAGTCACATGGGCAAGTTGTATTTAGCTGGAACTCAGAGAACTTGCAACTCGTGGTTGCAAGAAAGAGACACATTTATCTGCCTGCTAAGTGTCAGATAATGCACTGGCCTTTTAAAATTATTTCTGAATTAGCATAAATTTATAATATGGGGCAATTTTACTGTGATAGTTATATACACGAGTATAGTGCACTTTGAACAAGTTCACCCCTCCATGGTATTTCCATCCTCGTCTCCCCCACTTCTCAAACAGTGTTTGGTGGGTTTCATTATGCCATTGTCCTGTGTATATGCAGCACACGCTTCAACGCTCAGTATCTTTCCTTTTCTCTTCCCGCTGATTCCCGCTAGCCATCCCCATATATATTCATGTCCCATCTTTATCATTTCACAAATGAACATGTGATATTTGGCCTTTTGAGCTTGGCTTATCTCCTCAACCATGTGTTGGCCTTTTAAAATAAATATTATTTGATGCTCAGCAATCCTATAAAGTAGGTGTCTTATGTCTAATTTTTGGGCACAAGAAGTTATATTTAGTTTGAGGTTACTTAGTCAGAACATGGTGGCATAAGAGTTTGACACCCCTCATTTCTGTCCAGCAGCTCCTGCCTGTGTGTCACAGTATCACCAGGTTTTGTGGCCCGACTGCCCCCTGGTCTCCTCTATTGCCAGTATTACCATGTGCCCTCCCTGGGGCTGTCCACACTCTGAGCTGGCCCGAGGTCTAGGCTTATCCTTGATGTCTGCTGATGCTGACTGTGGATCTTTTACCTGGGACTCCACCTGGGACTCCCGCCTATTGTGGGGCCTGGGATGTGCTCATCCAACCTGGCTCCAGCTCAAAGGTCTGACTGCCTATTGGGTCTTCTCCAGGTTTGGATCTCTCTGGTTGCTTTAGGTGCTTGCTAGACCTGTTATCGGCCCCTGCCCACTCTATGAGGCACATGTTAGAGGGGCGTGGCTGCCCTGCTCTCATTTCTAGGCTCCTTGCACATGGTGAGTTAGAAGCAATACTTGCTGTCTTGTGTGCCTTGTGTGGACCTTGCTGGCTGTGAGGAGGTCAAGCAGCAGGAAGCTTACAGTGTATGTTGGGGGAGGAAGGTGTCAATTGCTCTTCAGGCTTGCATTTTCTTCCCATATACTCAATTATAAATAAATTGGAGCATTTGGAATCCAGTCAATTTAGCACCCCATACTCAAGTGTCCCAGAAATGCTTTCACATATGCAGGGAAAAGGAAAAACAATTGGTGTAATGTAAAAGAAAAGGGCTTTCCTAGTTGGCAATTTTCTTGGGTGTGGATGTTGCTGCAGTAGAGCTTTTTATTTTCAGTTGTAGGCTATTGTTTTGCTTAAAGGCCTGCATTTAGGAGTACCAAAGGCAGACTATATGGCATGGAAGCTGCTGGACTCTTGTAGAAGTTACAGTGGAACAAAATATTACACACTCAATTGTCTAGGTGAGACCGAGGCTGGGTGCTGCCTGTGTGTCTTTCTGACTGGTATGTTCCATGTGTGTGACATGGATATGGCTCATAATGGCTCCATGGACCCTTTTTTTCCTGGTGGAAATGGCCCATGTTTTTATCTCCTGCCTGCACTGAATAATTGCATATCCTTGGACAAGTCATTGACCTCTTTGAGCCACAGTACTCATATTTATATAGTAAGGATTGTACTGGAAACATGTAGGGTCACTTTGAAGATTGATGCAGTATCTGTAAAGAGATCTTTGTGAATCCTGAAATGATCTGAAGCCAAGCCATTCATCATAAACTTGTAGGTTTGGGTTTGCATGTTTCAAATTTTGAAATAGGTAGACTAAGTCTTAGCCCATTCCTATTCCTTTTCTTGAATCAAGCAACCTTTTTATTTTATAAGATTGCTCATCACAGAAAAACAATTCTTCAATGTGCAAATATTCCCAATCCTCAAACATTTCTTGAATTTTTCACCAAACCCAATTGTCCTTTTATTGTCTCTTTTCCTAAATCCATACCAGTGCTCAGCTATGTATGATTAGGCAGGATCATAATAATTTTCTTTGTACAAGCAAATAATGAGCCATGCTTTTTAAGAATATATGCTTTATCTTCCAAGAATAGAAGAAAAGTATTTTGCCAAATGAATGACTTTTGGATGGTAAACTATTAGGTAGATGAGACCACATTGTGGTGAGGAAAGGAGAGGCCCTTTGGATTGTATCCTTGTTATGGCACTTCTGTCATGTCTGGTGTCTGCCGTGAGAGTTATGGCTGATGTATTTTATATAGGATTTGAGTTAGCTCACACATGGTACAATAATAAAATATTAAGAAATAATACAAGTAAAATAAGGATAAGTATGAACTAAATGAAATGCCCAGACATGGGGAAAAGCTGAATTTGTAAGTATGAAGGGTATAGGTCTTGGCATAGTCGCTGTAAGTGGGCTGACTATTTGACTTTGAGCTCCTTGGAAGTCATCTTGAGTAAAAAGCCCATTAGAGAAAAATGTAATCAGTTTCCATGGAAGGCAATGTTTTCAAAGTTCTTACTCCAACTTGGAGCTGCATAGGAAAATAGGTGACGTAGTCTACACCAGTCACTCAATACCATCTCACAGCAAAAGTGGAAGTGGTATTTTAGCCTATTTCTTGTAGGTTCTTGGCATTATTAGGCAGTCAGTTTGGGTTAATGTGATCCAAATGCATAACTTTTGGTGGCTATGTTGACTTTGCTTTGGAACAGTAAGGACTAACTGACAAAAGACACATGATTTTTGAAGGAAACTCCAGAGATAGCACACAGTGCTTTCTATTGTGCTTGGAAAGACTGAAGAGGAGGGGACTTAACCTATTCTTAGTTTGAATTTTTTGAGGCTGGTTGTCTAGGGTAATCATCAGCCATTGTACTTGTGATGTGGATGCTAAGCCAGACCAGAGTTTGGTTTTCTATGTAAAAATGGTAACTTTGGATAAGGACTGTAGGAGGAGGTCACTGGCTGGTCAGGAGGAGCTTAGAAGAACCTGACTTGCTGACTGAGGGCCAGCCCCCATTTCCCCTACAAAGCAGGTTTGATGGCCATGTATACACAAGTCTCCCAACCTGCTCTGGAGTGAATGCTGCCATTTCAGGCTCAACATGTTATAGTTACTTGTTCACAGTGTTTAAGGAACTTCCAGCCAATCAGCTCCAAGTACTGAACAGATTTCTTTTCTGTGCATTAACTGCAAAGTTTAAACATTTTTTACGTAAGCCAAATAAAATAAAATGTATTTTAGTGCCTGAGCTACTTTTGTTTATTTTGGAAATAATAAATGAAAATGTTGGAAAAGTTAGAGTCCATTTGTCCTTTTCCATGCTTTGAAAAATATTTTTCCTGCTTGTCAAAGAAATATACTCTTATTATACACAAAACAAAAGAATCTTAAAGATCATAGGAGTTATTTATGATACTACCACCCAGTGACAATCACTATTGACATTTCCTTCCATTCTTCTGTGTTTGTTTGTGTACACACATCTAAAGCCACATATATATGCATGTTGGTAGGTATATCTTCACAGATTAATGGGTAGATTAATTTGACTATCAAGACATACCCCAGAGATCTTTCTAAGGCTAATGAAGATATTAGATTTAGAAGGACTGTTCTAGGAATATTCCAGCATTGGGCAAATGCTGGAAATGTGAAAAGGACAAAATGAAATGGGCAGAGAAGGAGAGAAAGAGTGAAAAGAAACTAACACTTGGCATGTGCTGACTTTGTGTGAGCGTTCTCTCCTACACACTATGATTTCTGTTACCCTAGGACAGAGGCTTATGTCCTCAGAAATAATAGCTCAGGCTTAGCAGTCAGACAAATGTGAATTTACATTTTTGCTTTACCTCTTACTAGTTTAGAGCCTCCCTTTTCCATATAAGATCTGTATAAATCTTCCACTATATGGTTATTGTAAGGACTTAAGCTTTTATGCCTGGGAAGCTCTACTCACAAATGGAATTTTTTAAATCAGTATTATTCATCTACACATGCATAAACAGAGTCTCAGAGAGGGTAATGCACCTAAGATCCTACAGCTAGTGAGTGATAAAGACAGGATTTGAACTCTGATGTGCTGCACTTTGGAGCTCATGTTCTTGATATTTTGTTAGGTTTATGGTTAAGAACAAAGATGCTTTCTTCAGTAGTCCAGTGCATTTTATTTCTTCTATGTCAGATGTTTATGAAGAAGTGGATGTTCATTGCTTTGGAATTTATAACTGGCCTTTTTGGAGGGCAACATCTAGGAAAGTGAAGCATTCCGCTCTGTTTGGATGTAAAACTGGGAAAAAGCATGCCTCTCTTTATTTGGTGGCATCTACAGCTGGGGCAGGAGCATCTGCAGTTAACA
This sequence comes from Castor canadensis, assembly GCF_047511655.1. Classification (NCBI taxonomy): domain Eukaryota; kingdom Metazoa; phylum Chordata; class Mammalia; order Rodentia; family Castoridae; genus Castor; species Castor canadensis. Next base: position 92,500,805 of record NC_133398.1, read on the forward strand.
ACAGAGGAAGGGTTAATGCGTATTTGCTTTTGCCCAGGAATACCACTTAGCTACGAGTTTTTTCCCTAGAAGATTAGGAAATGGATGTTTGCTGCTTCATTGAGGAGTTTTAAAGGCTGGAAATACTTTTGAGTTATTTTCCAGGGCTGTTGACCTCGATTCTTGGATTATGATTATTCCGGCTGGAGTCCAGAGCTCTAGAGCTTTTAATCTGTAGAGACTCTTTTTGTGTATTTATCTTACTAGGCTCAATGTGACCTTTTAAGTCCTTAAATCATGAAGGCGTAGTTTAGGTTTGGGAACTGTGATTATTTGGGTTTTTTCTCCTTTTAAGTCCATATACCTAATATATCAGGACCCTTCCCTGGCAAACTACCTTGATATCAGTCTGGGGATGAGTACAGTTGGGATCTTTGGCTTTTCAGGCATTCTCCCCTTCTATTCCAATGTGGCGTTCTGAAACAGCAAAAAAATAGAATCAACATTAGCCAAGTTTTTCGGATATATTCTCTTAGTGAGGAATGGATAGGTCATGTGTCAGTAACATCCCCCACCCCCAAAATATCACCTGCTTTGTACTGAGCATCTCTTTTCTTGTTTCTGCTATAATGTGCCATAAGGGGCTATAGTGACATTTTGATCATCATGGTGATATAGTGGCCCAGGATGATGGAGGCTTCATCTCGAATGCTACCACGATCACCATAATAGTGGAAGGGAGTATGGTAAATTCCCCATTGTCTCTTTAAGCTTGATTGGCCAAAACAAGTCACATGGACAAGATGTATTTCAAATGGAGCCATGAGGCACAGTTGAGTCATGTGCCTGGAGGGAAAGGAGAACCAAAATACATGGGAGCAGCCCTAGTGATCATCCTACTCCTTGGGTAACATACTCTTATATAGATGCCTCAGTATATCATCTGTAATCTTCGCTCTTGATTCTGCAAAGCACATGCTCTTTTTCCATATTATAGATGAGAAAAACATACTCAGAGGGTAAGGTGAGTTACCCAAATACACACAGGGTTGAGATTGGAATCTTGTCTTTCTGATACTAAATCATATGCACTTTCTTCTCTGTTATGCCACCTTTGACAGCTTAAGCTTTTTAACTTCTTCCCTCAACTGTACACTTCCCATGGATAGTGATGTTGCCAGTAAATCTTCTTCCTGCATTCAGTTTGTATACAGCTTATGTTTGTTGAGAGTTGCACTAGGAGGTACAATTATTTCAGCAATTAAAAATGTAATTTATAGGTTTTGTCATTTTGGGTGATAAAATGCTATACTCCATACTTTGTGACTTGCTTTGGAAAATACGTTTTATTTTCTCTTTGGAAAATTCCATAAGATGTTTTCTTAAGTCAGAGCTTTTATTGATATGTTTAATAGTAATTTAGCAGAAATTTTTAGCATTTGCTGATGGAACCATGAGAATGGTCCAGTTGGGAGCTCATGCATTGAATTAAGTGTCTAGTAAGAGTGAACCAAAGGACAATTATGAGTCCTTTGGGGCAGTCAGAAACTGGACAAATATCCTCCCTGGTCATTAGACTCTAGAGACTATCATGTGTCTATTGTACTCAGCACTAACACACTGATATATTTACATTTATGAAGGGGGCTTTGTATTTTACTTATATAAATGGCATTTTGGTCAAATAATTATTTTAGCAGGACTTGGATTATAGAACTAGAGTTTAGATGAAGTGCTCTTCTTACATTAGAAATAACCCAGGTTTGTGGGCAGTGACTGTAAAGAAGAGAGGTTTGGTCTCTTCTGTTTGTCTCTTGGGCAGCAAATCTGTGCCCACAAACTTAGGAATGCCTAAGACCCTTTGTCTTTTTTTGGAGTGGAGATTGTCAGGGAGATGCTGCCAACAAGGTAGGAGTGTGTGCTTTGGACCCTTGATATGGATCTTGAAAAACAATCACCTGTTTGAAAAAAGTTCTGAATTACAATGAAACTAATTAAAAATTGCACATTAGTGTCTCCTATCTGATCTTCTTACCAGTTTCTCTTTATTTTACATGTATTGCTGCTAGTATTATCTTTACTTTCTTACTTATCAATTACTGCCACTTGCTGGCTGGTCACATTCTGATGCTTTCTTATTGCCTACCAGGAAAGTTTAAACTCCTTAGCAAGGGACATGTAGCTCTTCAAGATCTTGTCTGTATCTACTAATAAAATAATCATAATATATACATCATAATGTGTTTAGGAAGTTTCTGCACAATAGAAGGGCCATTTTTAACTGCTTGCCAGGCAGAAAGTGAGAATTTCTAAGAAGAGGAGGATTGTCTTTCCTTTCTTCTCAGCAATGTGCTGATTCTGTAGAAAGAAGCTAAGTACAAGAAAGACGATGAATCTGTAATGGGCACGTGAGAGAGAAAGGTGCTTTGGTGTTTTATAATCATCTGGTTGTCTGTAACCAACAAAGACACAGTTCTTTTTCTAGTCCTTTATTAGCCAAAAGTAGTCTGAGAACAGGCCAGATGTAAGTGGTTACCAGAAGTAGAGGCTGTAGACCTACTCATTATAGTGCTCTTCCCTTGACTTTTGGCTATGGGTTAATGCCATGTCATTAAGGAAGAGAAATTGGAAACTAACATCATAAGCCTCTCTGGAGCCTTATGGATGTGGTCCATTAATGGACATTAAATATTTTATGGCATCCATGGACTCAGTCATATTTCACTACGTTCATCAAGTCTCAAGTAAAGACAAATCATTATACACACTCTCTTTGAGTGGATATGGTCCCCTTTTGGTGATAAGCCTCAAGATTCTGGTGCTCAGCTTAGGCATGTCCAGGTAAGTGGTATCCATTCACAGATGCCTTTAATAAAGAAGTTCACATGTGTTTGCTGATACAGATATTACAAAAAAGATTAGGGTTTTAAAATGCCTTCTGTCTTCCCCCAAGTATATCTTTCTCTGGAAAGACCTATGGCAGCCACTTACTATATAGGAGGAAGGCTATGCTGAAACATCGCTCTGAGGCAGGAATGAATTCTAAGATCTTCGCAACTGTGGGAGATACAGAACACACAGGAGAAGAAAGGTATTTCTACTTCTTGTCCCCATTGAGGTTGTTTTGCCTTTTTCAGGGTCCATACTCTTGGTCATGCAAGTTCACATTTGCATGGAGAAAACACTCCTTTTTTTAAAAAGACACATAGAATGGAGCAGAGGGAAGTTACCTATGACTCCTCCCAAGTATCTGTTTTCAAGACCCATTCATTCGTGAGTGATAAGCATGATTTCCCCCAAATAGTTGGTAAGTATTTATTTCAGCAACTGAAAGAATGGAATTTATAGGTTTCATCTTTTTGGAGTAATGCTATATGACTTAGCTACCCCATACTTTGTGGCTTGCTTTGGAAAATACATTTTCTTTTCTTTTTAGAAAATCACATAAGGTGTTTCCTTGAGTCAGACTTTTTCTTGGTATGCTTAATAGTAACTTAGCAGAAATTTTAGCCTTTTACTGGCACTTCCAGCCTCACTGGGAGTCTGCTTATAGTACAGAACAGCCAGTGTGTGGGAGGTGAGGCTGAGGTTGGAGGATGATGCTGAAAAATGAAGTGTGTTTCCCGCACGTGCCCTCACATGCCCTCCTTCTCTTTGTTTCTCTCTTACACTGTCTTTTGTGCTCTTGTGGATAACCCCTGCTTCATACACTTAGCTTTTCCCTGTCACCCCAAGTGACATACACATTCTTCTGCAATGACAATCTGATATAAACTTCATGCCCTATAGCAAAAACGAAGTAGGATACTGAATGTGGGAAGATGGAAGTGTGACTTGTCTCGGTTTTCTTTGCACTGTGTTTTACTTCTATGGAAGACCCACATCTGTATGTCCTGGTTATATATGAGTCTTAGCCTGGTCAGAGGATAGTGGGGACCATAGGAGAAGCTGTTTGATGTTGACTGGAGGAAGAGCCACTTTGCTCATAATTAGTGGTAATGAACCTATGACATTGTGTAAACCAAAGGAACTTTCCTAGGCATTATTGTATTATGGAAAGAATTGTCAAGCTCAGACTTGAGTGATAGAATAGAGTAGGAATTTGTTTACCAGAAAGGTAGATGAGTTGTTCAAATTTATTGGTAAATTATATATTGAGAGTTTCTTCAGCATTATTCATAGCTTATATGTCTTCTACAAGTTAACATCTAACTTTATAGTATGAATCCTAAAGAACAGTAAATATTAAGTCAGACAAGTTATTGCCCCTAAAGCATGAGGTGTCCCTTATGTGGCTTTGTTAGACAATACTCTACTGTGACCTTGAAAGGGCACCTTGTCATCTTTTTGCCTTATTTCCAAGATTTGGATAACTTTTGGAAGATTTGGATGATTATGGAACCATTGCAGAAGAGGTTCCTGTTTTCACCATCTGAATAACCTTCTGACTTTTTGGTTAATATTTATTCTGAATAGTTAGCTATTTCAAGGACATCTATAGCTTGAGCAATATCTCATTTACTTTGTCCATTTTTCTTTCCAGTGCAGTATGTTGTAACTGATTTCAGGGATGTTGTCCCTTGGGTAAACCACCTGGATTTATCTATTCCTGTCTGGCTATTTTGACCTCTGTGCCCCCTAGTCCAGGTTAGAAATCTCTAGTTACAGGATAAAAATGTAAATCTTTAAATGGCATGGCTATTCTGGGGAAGGGAATAATTGAAAAAAAATTGTGTTTTTTGTCTTAAGTCCAGACAGAGATTTAAATAAGTCATATGAAGTAAATAGTTTCAATATAAGAAATGACTTTTTAAATTTATAAGCAGCACTATTTTTAATTTTTGAACTAAAAAGTTCACATTATGGAGGTTGGTACTAGTGAAAGGGGGGAAGATACAAGGAAAGAGTGTAGGAGGGTGAAAATATCACATATATGTGTATGAAAATGGAAGAATGAGACATGTTGAAACTATTCTAAGAATGGGAGGGGGGAGGATAAAGGAGAATGATGAAGGGAGTGAATTTAACCAAGATACATTGTAAGCACTTTTGTAAATGTCACAGTGTATCCCCAATACAACAATAATATGAAAATTAAAAAAAAGTTCGCATTATCTTTTTATTGCCCTTTGAAGTGAGTTTTTTTTTTTGAAATGGGCTAATCTCTTGTGCACACACAGGTACACCCACACCCCTACAATAACTCTTATTAATTTAGATTTCATGAAAGAAAACTGTGTGAATAACTTAGAAATACTAGGTTTGTTCTGAGTAAAAAGCTAAGCATAGTGAGCCCCCTTGAGTCTTTTGGAATTTCTTCTGTGTAGGCAGTTGTGTCTACTCCATTTAATTATATTTTATGAGTTATGATTTGACTCTCTGTGTGACAGAACAACAAATGATTTTCATGAATTTCCATGGTCATTTCTTTCTTTTTGGAATTACTTAGTCTCAAGGAAGAGGTGGCAAAGTCAGAATCTAAGATCAGAATCTTAGGAGAGGGATTGTGAGAGTAGGGGCAGGCTAAGCAAGAGTCCAAGTGAGGCTTGGAACATGGTGTGAAGGAGATGGTATGTGCACAGCTGCCAGGGAAGAAGAGAGCCTTCATTCTAGGCTCTCTTTTCTGAATAATTAGTTTATGGGGAGTTAGTCTATGTCTCAAGTTAAGTTCTAAGGTTCTAGAAATTTTTACGTTGACAGTCTGGTCTAGTGTTTTCACATTGTGGTCCTCAGACTACAATAAAGTCATTGGGGCAGATGGTTGTTAAAAAATTGTAGGTTCCTTGTTCCTGTCTCAGATTTACTGAATCAGAATCTGAGGATGGATCAAAGAAATTCCATTTTACTTAAAGAATTCCAGGTCATTCTCAAAAATTTGAGAATCACTGAAATGGATGTTATGTTAATCTGTATTTCCTCTCTTGCCTTTGTCCAAAGTAACAACAACAACAACAACAACAAAACAAAGCAAAAGAGATTCCTTCATTGCAATCATCTTGGTTTCTTGTAAGCTTTATAGATTGAAATTAGCCATACCACAGAGTTAAAGGCTAAAAGATAGACTTTCTAAGGTGTTTGTGGTTTAGGAAAGGTTTCTGTCACCTCCGTGATTCTGTGATGAGGCCAGTATTCAGTGGGAGCTTTCTGATCCCAGAGCCCTGAGCCTTCCCTCTGGCTTCTTGGTTTGCAGTGGCTTTGGGCTTCCCTATAGAGAGGTAGAAATGTTTTTGTAAGCAGGCTACTTCACTTCATGAAATTCTGCCTTTCCCAAAGGAGGTTGGACAAAGGGCTTTCCTTGATGGGCCTGGGTATTTGAGTTTAGAAGCATACTGAATACCACATATTGACTAAGAGAAAATAACATAGAAGTCCCTGTGTGCAGCAGTATTGCTCCAATATCCATATGGGTAGCTACAGAATTGAGAATCACTTAACAAGGGGCATCGAAGAAAGGATTCAGACATCAACACCTTATGTTAATTATAGTTTCCTCTTTAAAGCCACAGATTGATGATCATGTTACAACCACTTACTGTCTCCCTCTTGCTCTCCATTGGAAACCACAAGAATCCTAGGCTTTAAGTCTAAGAAGTTGGGAGAGAACTATTGATTAGTATGGCCTGTTTCTTCATTGGAATGACTTAGTTTGAGTTTAAATGTTTATTAAAATGACTTAATAATCCATAAACCCCTCTGTTCTATTGCTGGGCAAGCAGGAATGGATGGCTGAGTTGTGGTTTACTGGGCTCATGTGTGTCACGGGGAGGCAAATGCTACACATGTATCCTCTTGTTTAATGTTGGACATTTAGCCCAATTCACAGTTGAGGAAACCAAGACTCAGAGAACCAAATGCTTTGTCCTGGGTGACAGCCAGGAAGGGTCAGGGTCAGGGTCAGGTCATGGCCTGGAAGAACAAGCTAAATTCTTTTCCCCCAGACCTGTGGAGACCCATGTCACAACATCCTAAAAGAGACTTCAAACTTTACTTGAGGCTGTGATGACCTGGAGTCCAGTGGTTCAGGCATGGAAAACATAGCCAGGAGAAATGTTCATTTTTTTTTTTAGTTTGGGATGAATTTGATGTTTGCTGAAGCCAATGGCTGACTCTGAGGACTTAAGGAAAGAAATTTATAAAGAAACCTTCTGTCTGTCTGTGGACATTCTTCAGCCTCAGAGCTCTAGACAGGACACTCCCAGCTATTTTAGAGTGGGTGATAAAGGAGAATTTGCAGAATAGAGCAATATGGAGGCTTTTTGACACAAGTCTTTTAAAGACTTTTTACCTGTGAGAAGTATGAGAGGGGAGATCAAATCCCTTCTTCCCTTGTCTGAGGTCTCCTAATCTCTTGCTTTCACCATTGTTGCTGAGGGCACAGACTTTTATGATGTGGTTAAATGTCATTTCTACCATGTCCTTTATTAACAGAGTGTACTCAACTAGCACTCATTGGTCTTCTTATCCTCCTGTGATTTTTTTTTAAATAAGGAAACATGTTTAAGAATAAAATGGATTTCTTTAATATTTAACTTAAAATCCTGTTATATTGAACTTACAACAGATATTTTGGCAGAGTTTGGATGGGTGATATTTGACCTTTGTTTTGAGCATTTAACCTGCTGGACTCTGAAATACCAGAGGGTTTGGGGCAGTGGATGACATTTTCTTTGTGCGGTGGTGGACTTAACTGTGGTTTACACATAAAGTCTTGGAATGTGAGTGGGCTGTTGGGGAGTATGGGCTGGCAGGCTGCAGGGAGGCAGCCATGTAAAGGGCACATTCACATTCCTGCCAGGCCACTGGGCCAGCCTGGTGGCTGCTTGCCATCTGGCAGTGCTCTTTGGTGTTCCCCCTAGAGGGATTCCTGGATTCCTTGGTGCAGGGATAACTCAGTGATTGGGCAGAAGCAGAGCCTGGCCCAGTGGCAAAGCCAGAGTTGTAGAAGCAGTTTATGCAGGAGAGGGAGCTGCACTGAAAATACAAGTCCATGGCCATTGCATCCTGGGAGGAGGCTAGGTACCCACAGAGGGTAGGAGCATGGAAAAGGCTTTGGAAGTGCAATGTTTTGATTCCAACCATGCTCTCTAGCTACCGGATTTTGGGAATGCAGCTAAGGAAGGGACTCATGGGAAAAGTACAGTTAATAAGTAAGGTATTACTGTCTACTGAGGACTGTATGTGTCTGGAGTTTCTGTGGGTTCCTTCTGAAGAGACCTGGATTCCTCTGAATAAGGAAAGGCCCACATTTAACTAAGAGTTTTCTGTGAACAGAATGCTATGCTAGCTTCTGGCAGGCAAGTATGTTTGTAAGTTGGTGATCTTTTGATAGGAGTTCATTCATGAAAGGCAAATGGAAACTTCCGGTTAGAACTCAAGCCAGGTCATGAGTTGAGAGTTGGGAAAAATAACACCAGATGCAGGCACAAAACTAGGAAAGGCAAAATAATAAGGGAGTTGAAACATCGTGGAAGTTAAAAATGTCATTAGAGTTAACAAATCAGCAAAAAGGGAAAGCCAAGGCAAGTGACACTTTTGACACATTTATAGGTTCAGCAAAAGCTGATACTCCCAGGAACTAAAGCAGCAAATGTTTCATCTCAGTGTTAAAAAAACCCCCCAGTAAACCACAAAGTGGTTTGAGATTATCACTTGTGAAATACAAAGTACAAACTTGAAATAGAATATAGAAAAAAAATCAGAGTAGTAAATAAAGAATTTTGGGTATAATTAAGATAAACTCAATTTTGGGCATTTTATTTTATCTTAGAGTTTTTAAGAAAACAAAGAGGATCTTGGAGAGCAGAACAAACCATCCTAACTCTATTCCTAGAAGTGTGTTTGAATAAATAAATTATTCACAAGGGAATAATAAACATATGGAAGCACATGTGGTGCTACTTTCATTTTGCAAAACATAAAATATGTTACACCAATATCATATTCATTTATGACCAGGAATCTTGTTGGATGAAGGAAGTTGTGCATCTTAATTGGCTGCTGTTCTTAAACATCTACGCTATTGGACATTCCCAAGAAGCTTGAAATGTGTGCCTTGAAACAAACATGCTTTTTCAGTGGGCTCATAAAGGGCCAATAGACTCTGCTGAAATGAAGTGCTGCTCACTATAAACTTGTAGGGCATGCTTTGTGTGTCATAGGGTTTCACTGCCATTTGTATGATCCCATAAGGCATCATTGTTTACCCTAGGGGTCAGAGCATCCCAGTGGGATCAGGCAGGTGACTGTAGTGAACCAAGTGTAATTTTCTACTCTGAACATTTGTGATCCATGTGTACCTAAATGCACATGATCTATATTTACATGTATTTATACATAAACACACAGATAATAAAAGTCCTTCTATATAGCTCCTACTACTTAGTGCTTAGTTTCCACCTATTGGAGCTGATCCTTGGTTTTATTTGTCAGATACAAGGGGCTTCAGACAGAGGAGGCAGTGGTGGGACTAGGATTGTACTGTAGGGAGATCTCTTTGTGTTGCTTTGTAGGACAAAGAGCAGGGGTGAGATAGAGGAGCAAGACAGTTAACTTGTCTCTGTTTTTTTGTGCTGGGGAATCCAATCCATGGCCTGTGAATGCTAAGCATACACTCTACTGCGGACCTTCACACCCACCCACCCCCAAACTTGTCTCAGCCAGAGGTTTGAGAATAAAGTAGCTTTCTCCTTTTCCTTCCCTTCCCTCTCCTCCCTTCCCCTCCCCTTTTCTCCCCTTCCCTTTCCTTCTCTTTTCTTTTCTGTGGTACTGGAGATTGAACTCAGGGCCTTAAGCTTACTAGACAAGAACTATACCACTTATGTCATGCCTCCAGTCCTTTTTGCTGTTTGTTTTTCAGGAAAAAATTTGTGCTTTTGCCCCAGCAGGCCTCAGACTGCAATCCTCATACTTCTACCTTCCAAGTAGCTGGGATTTCAGGAGTACACCACCATAGCTGGTCCCTAAAGTAGCTTTACTATAAGAAGAAAGTACTTGCATTAGGTATGATATAGAATAAGACTGAATCAAGTTAATGACTGGTGATGGGGAAATAAATTCATAATAGTTACAAGTCTCAAGTCTAGGACACTGGCAAATGGTAGTGAGGAGAAGCAGTTGGTGAGGAGTGAGTTATATGTGGTCAAGGGGTTGAGTTTGGCTTGGGTCCTGTTGGCTTGTAGTTGAGAAGTCAAACTTGGATATGGAACCTGAGAGGTCAAGATTGAAGCTGGGGGACTGAATGAGATCCTTCAGCAAATACAGACAGGGGCAAACATCCTGGACAAGGAAAAAGAATAAAGGGCTAAGTGGAATAGAAGAAAGAAAAGAATTTTAAGAAGTGGAGGACTGTGAACTCCTACTTAGTAGCTGGGATCTAGCACATGTCCTCACAGAGGCCTAAGAAGGAAATGTAATTGCTCCAGCTTTACAGAGGAGGAAACGGACAATGAGAGGCTGATGAGGATACAGGACTGCAAGGCAGGCAGGGCTTTTTCTAGAAGGTGGGTAGAGAAGAGAGTGGCAGAGAGCTCAGTGCTTGGGGCACATCAGAATGAAAGCAAAAGGGCATTTTTAAGGTTGTCCTGGGGAGCGTGTTTGTTAGCAGAGGGGAAGGATCAAAGGGAGACTGATACAGAAGATGAAAGTTGAAGATGGAGTAAATAATTGATGGGACTGAGTCCCTACTCGTACAGATGGGATCAAGAAGGATCTTTCTACTGACAGGAGCCTGAAAGGATGCTCTCATTGGACAGGGGACTTGAGCCCCAAGCAATGGTGAATCATCACATAGGGGAACTAGGGATCTGAAAGGAACCACCGGCTCTGGATGTGATGGCCACTTACTATGGCATGACTCTGAAGAGAAGTACTAACTGTGCATTTTCTTTTAATTTGAACCCTTCTATGGCTTGTTTATGTTACTTCTCATCAATTGCAGATCCACACAAATAAATCCAGCTTAGAAGAAGTAGAGATGACTTTAATTAGCTTTCATTTTTTTTTTCCCAAGGAGACCATGCCATTATCAGTTGAGCTCTCTTGGTGTGTTTAGCTTCAGTGAACAGAGCTACATTTTAAGAGCAATGTTAGCAAGGATTAAATTGTTATTGTGTTTGTATCATAATCAATATAATGGGTGTAACACATACTTTCTGATGGAGATTTTTCTGGAGAAGCCTCCAGATAGGGTAGAAGGAACTTGAGCTTTCAAGCTAATTAGTGGGTATACACCTGAGCTATAGTATTCCAAATGATGTGAGTTTTAGACTAAAGCCGTTGACTACCTTTATTTTCTCCTGTCAGGCAATAATGATACTGTAGAAGGTTTTTATGATAGATATATGTAAACACCAAGACTATGCCTTAATAGAATGGTGGCAATACTAAAAAAAGTTATTATTGTTAATCACTGTCAACTGAAGACAAAATATTTTATTATAAAAGATATCAGGCCAACATGGGTATATGTATGTGTGTGAGTGTGGTAAGCATGTGTATATATATCTATACAAACATGTTTTTTCATTCTCTTGTTGATGGATATTTGAATTATTTCAGTTTAATTCCATTATAAGCCCCTTTGCTGTAAACATTCTTATATTCTGGCATGTTAGTCTTTCTCTCACTTCCTATTGGGAATAAAAGTACTATTTTTAATCACCCTCAGCTCTGCTAGGGTATGCCAGATCATTTTCTAAAGTGGATGGTGGGATCAAGCTTGTTTTTTGTATTCAGTTGCCTAAGGGATATATGACCTGGACAACCTTTCAAAGAATTTGGTCAGTGAAGTCAACACCTTCTGATCTCTGGGGTTATTGTGATGGAGGGGAGCTAAGAAGTGCCACCTTCAGGAATAGGGGCCAAGGGCCCATATGAGGTTTCTTGATGTGTGAATCACCCTGGATGCTTTCCAGGCCTGTAATCCTCAGGCAACTTTTGATGGATTTTGATTCCACAGGTTGTGATGGAGCCTGAGAATCTGAATTCTAAAAAGATGCTTCAGGGAATTCCTGTACTAGGTGATTTTGGGAAATCCTGCTCATGCCCTATGCCTGGGGCTGAGTTCCAGTGGGGAAGGATTTCTGAATGCCTTTTTTTTTTAAATATTTAGCACAGATTTAGTCAGGAAGTACTATCATAAAGGGGAAAAAGTAGCTCTAGACAGAAGTTTTCTTGGTTTTACAAAACCAGCTAAGATCCCTTTTCCAGGTGCTCAAACTTGTACCAGACAATTCTTGGCTCCCCCCAACCTACAATTGGTTTGGGCCACCCAATCTTTTTGATGTTCCCAATTCCAGGTACAGTGATGTGAATGCTCTACCTGGTCTTCTTCCACCTCCACCAAAGATTTTCCTTTAACCTCCTCTTGCCTGTACTGGACTTTAGGCATGTTGATCTCTGCACTCTGGGACCATGCCACCATCTCTTATCAGTCATTTTGCTTCTGCTATTTCCTGTGTCTTAAATGCACCCTTCTACTTTTCTCCCTCCGGCTAACTTATCCTTATTCATTACATCTGCTTTTCCCAAACTTTCATCTGCACACAGAGAACCTGTGGACGTTAAAATTTTGGTTCTGATTCAGTTGGTCTGAGCTGGGCTTGAGATTCTGCATTTTATAATTAAACTCCCAAGGACTTCATAAAATTAAAAAGCTTCTGCACAACAAAAGAAATGTTCTCTAAACAGAAGAGATCACCCACAGAGTGGGAGAAAATATTTGCCAGCTCTTCATCAGACAAAGGTCTGATAACCAGAATATACAGGGAGCCCAAAAACTAAACTCCCCCCCAAATCAATGAACCAATAAAGAAATGGGCAACTGAACTAAACAGAACTTTCTCAAAAGAAGAAATTCAAATGCCCCCAAAACACATGAAAAAATGCTATCTCTAGCCATAAAGGAAATGCAAATCAAAACCACACTAAGATTACACCTCACCCCTGTTAGAATAGCCATCATCAAAAACACTACCAACAACAGGTGTTGGTGAGGATGTGGGGAAAAAGAAATCCTCGTACACTGCTGGTGGGAATGCAAGCTAGTACAACCACTCTGGAAAAAAATATAAAGGCTTCTTAAAAATGTAAAAATAGATCTGCCACTTGATCCATCAATCCCACTCCTGGGGATATACCCAAAGGAATGCAACACAGGCTACTCCAAAGGCACCTGCACACCCATGTTTATTACAGTGCTATTCACAATAGCCAAGTTTGGAAACAGTCAAGATGACACACTACTGACGAACGGGTCAAGAAAATGTGGTATTTATACACAATGGAATTTTACTCAACCATGAAGAAGCATGAAATCTTATCATTTGCAGGTAAATGGATGGAACTAGAGAACATCATCCTGAGCGAGGTTAGCCAGGCTCAGAAGACCAAAACTTGTATGTTCTCTCTCATATGCAGACTTTAGAGCTAGGGCAAATGCATCAATGTTTTTGGACTTGGGTCACATGGCAAGGGGAGAGCACATACGGGAGGTATGGGGATAGGTAGAAAACCCAAAACATGAAAACGTTTGATGTCCCGATTCCAGAGGAACTAATACAGAAACCTTAAAGCAACAGAGGTCAACATAAGAATGGGATCAGGAACCAGTGTAAAGATCAGTTAGAGATGAATCACCTTGGGTTGTAACACATTTGTACATGGAAGCAATGCTAGGAATCTCTCTGCATAGCTATCCTTAACTCAACTAGCAAAAATGCTCTGTCTTTCTTACTATGTTTATGTCTTCTCTTCAAGAAAATTAAAGATCAGGGCAGAACAGGTTCTGCCTGGAAGCCAGCGGGGGTTGGTGGGGAGAGGGTGAGGGCCTGGGGCAGGGTGAGAAATGACCCAAACAATGTATGCACATGTGAGTAAATGAATAAAAAAATAAGAAAAAAATTAAACTCCCAAATAATTCAGAGTGTTACTAAGTCTGTGGACCACCCTTGGGTCAGAAGACTCTAAAACTCACCTTGTTCATTACCTGCTCTTCAGATGTGCTCTTAGCACCTGGACCAACCTTGGCCAGACTTCTTGGGACTGTCTTAAGATTGCAACTTTGTCTTTCTGTTTCCTGAGTGCTGTAAAGATGCCTATGATATCTTTGTTTATCTTTATGTGCCAGCTTAATTGGGGATATTCAACAAATATTTGTTGAACAAACAAATGATTACAGTAATCCAGGAGGAGATTTGTCTGACTGCACAAGTAACTATTTGTGACTGTTTTTCTTTAATTTCTTTTCTTCCCTTTGTGGTGCTAGGGACTGAACCCTGTGCTGTATATATGCTAGGCAAGCCTTCTACCATTGGGCTACATCCCTAGCCTATGACTGTTTTCCTGTTGTGGCCAATGACTAGTTGCATTTCCAGATGGAGCCTTGTGGCCTGGAGAGTTGGCTCCATTTTCAACAACACAACAAATCTTGCTAGGGGAGGAGCATGTGAGTAGGTGGTTAGCTTTGGCATTGGAAGAGACCTACTTCTTTGTGCTTAATTTAGGTCAAGATTAGTGGTTTTAAAATTAGTCCTGAATTCTGAGTTTTCTTTGGATGATTTTCTCACATTTGTGGACACACATTGCATACATTTCTATGGATTACACTGCTGAATGTTCTAACACACAGGTTCTTCTCCACACAGGTTCTAAAATAGTCTTTCTAAAATGCAAATGCGGATTATGCCACTCATTTGGAAGACTCCTGTCATTGTAGGGAAAAACACCAATTACCTCATAAGGATTCTGAATGGGGTATCTGATGGTCAGGTTTACCTGAGCTAGCCATTTTCTCCTGTCTGAATGTTCCTTTCACTCTCAGCAGCTAGGATGATATGATGACCCTACCACTAAGACCTTTCAACTATGGCCATGACCTCTCCACAGCCTCATGGTTTACTTTTTATCCAAGTTGCTTGGTTGAAAGAGCATATTCACACCAGTAGTCAGGTTGTAGACTCCCAGCTATGGCTGCTCATTGTTATGAAGGACCCCTTTGGGCCAGCTTACTTTTGTATTGCTCTGGATGGTTGTTATGTTGACTAGAATTTCTGTCTATTTTAACCTGGAAGTACTGAAAAATCCTGTGGAAACCAGAAAGAGTAAATAATAAAGGCCTGGGTTTATGTTTTACCTCAGCACTTCTAGCAGAAATCTCATAATGATTGGCTTAATCTTTTAATGGACAGATGGTTTGAGCCCTTCTACTTGTAGGTGAGTAAACAGTAGCTAGATGGGAGAAGTTTCTAGTATGCAATAGTTATTCTGCTGACATGGTTTAATCTTCACTTTCTCATCTATTGTAAACTTGTTTTTCAGTGCTTGTTGGAGCAGTGGCCCAAGTCAACCAAAAAAATTATTACTTGCACAGCCAGATAGACTGGGGTAAACCCCAGGCAGGTTTTTCATCCCTCTGAGGGCTAGTATTTATACCTATAAAAGTGAAAATAATAAGACTTTCTTTGTGTAGATAGTTATGATGACTAATAATGTAGAACTGTTGTGTTAGGTACACCATAGGTAAGGCTGTCTTCTTGTTTTTACTGACTAAATGAACGGAGTTTCTTTCTTTCTTCCTTCCCTTCCCTTTCCCTTCCCTTCTCTTCCCTTCCCTTCCCTTCCCTTCCCTTTCCCTTTCCCTTTCCCTTTCCCTTCCCTTCCTTTCCCTTCCTTCCCTTCCCATCCCTCATTCTTTTCTGTTTCCCCTTCCCTCCTTTTCTCCATCCCTCCCTCCCCTGCCCCCATCTCCTGATGTTTAATTTTGACATTTTAAATCATAATGCAATGTTTTGTTTTTAGGCTGGGAGAGCCTCTCTCATCCCCTGTCATTATTCTAAATATATTTCACAAATGCAGTCATACTGAATTCCTGTGTATGCCTGAGATACTGATGTGTGAAGGACGTAGAAGGACTGCTCTTATCTGTCATGGTTATTTAATAAGCTATTGTGTTATTGCAGTACATGTGTTCATGTAACCTTTATTTTACATAAAAATGGCTTCAAAGTACAAGAGTAGTGAAGCTGGAAATTGGATATACTAAAATGAAGTTAACTGTACAGTGCTTCCTCTATGTAAAAAGGTGAATGTCTTGATCTAATAAGGAAAGAAAACAAATCACATGCTGAGGTTGCTAAGAACTACAGTAGAATAAGATATTTTAGAGTAAGAAAGAGAACACACTTACATAACCATTATATAGTATCTTGTTATATACTATAATATTTTAATAATACATGTACTATTTTAATATTCATTATTATTGTTATAGGGCCTAATTTATATATTAAGCTTTATCATAGGCTTGAACACCTATGATATGATATGTATACACACATAAATATGGAGTATTTGTATGTACATATACATACTATATATTATCATTACTATATATTCTATCAATCTGTATATATATATGTATCATCAGTACTATATATACACTATATATGCTATCATATATTACATACATATGTATACATACACACGTGCATTATCAGGACTCTCTATGGTTTCAGGCAGTGTGCTTCTGAGCATCCCTAGAGTCTTGGAATATATTCCCCACAGATAAGGTATGGTGGGGGAGCTACTGTATTTTTGTGATTTCACAAATCCCTGAGGATCAGGAAGCATATTTTTCTACTTTGTTCCATCTGTAATGTATCTGACTTCTAAAATATGAATACTGATGCTTTTTATTGGCTTTATTTCTCCTTTAATATTACTTTTCACCCACAAAAACTCTAGTTCAAGTAACTTTAGTACAGTCTCCTAAAGAGGCCTTGGGAAATTTTGCTTCTTTATTTTTCAAGCACTAGTTTTCTGGCCTCATGGCTTAGATAATGCTTGACTGGGGGCATCTATTACACAAACCTCATCTTTGTTACTGTTGTGTGTAAAGCAGGTTCTGTAACTTTAACAGAACTCTGTTTTTCTATGTCTCCACGCTGGCCATCTTTCATCATTGTTCCCAACTTCAATTCTCTCTATCAGACTTGGCATTATAAAACACTTCCCAGCTGTTAACTGGCTCTGATGCAAACATCTGTTCTGGCTGGAGTCACTCTCATATTTTTCCAAGTGGAGTTCTGTGACCATCTGTCCCTCCTCCCACACCCCTCCCCTGCCCTGCCCCATGACCTCAGAGTACTGCCTAAGGTGAGGGAAATTGAAAAGCCATTTGGTGAAGGAAAATGAAACTTTGTATGATAAGAAAGAATTTTTATTCTAAAATTGAAATATTTACTGCCTACTTTTGTACATTTGATTTCATCTAAGACATGCATTTCATCAGGTACAAGGGAGCCTGTCATCTCCTAATATTTGTTCTTGCCTTAAAATATTGCCTGACTGATTAGGAAGCACACACAAGAGTAGAAGGGGTTGGAGTGATCAGCTTATTGCATGCAGGAGTGAAGAGCCTTCCATTGAGCCTCCTGGAGTTGGTGGAAGACACAGGTTAGGAGCTTGGGTCTTCCAGTGTGTAGGTCTCTAGGTGAACTTTAGAGGCATCCTTGGACCCCTCAAATTGTGGAAAAGTTTTATGTATATGTGTAGGATTGGGGCTAGCATGCATGACTTGCATCATCTAATGAGTTCTTTTGAATTTTCCTGATTATAGTAGTTATTGAACCTCCAGCTCTTCAGATTTAGGATAAGGCCTATAGAACATTTGCTGGAGAACTATGATACTCAGACACCTTAGCTTTACTGCAGGATAAACACCATTCTGCCATTGGCAACTATAGTCTCCAGGGAGGAAAGGGCAAGAATGTTAGCTTACTGTGATATGGAGATAACATTCTTTTTTTTTTTTTTTTTTTCATTTTTCTTTTATTATTCATATGTGCATACAAGGCTTGGTTCATTTCTCCCCCCTGCCCCCACCCCCTCCTTTACCACCCACTCCACCCCCTCCCGCTCCCCCCCTCAATACCCAGCAGAAACTATTTTGCTCTTATCTCTAATTTTGTTGTAGAGAGAGTATAAGCAATAACAGGAAGGAGCAAGGGTTTTTGCTGGTTGAGATAAGGATAGCTATACAGGTCATTGACTCACATTGATTTCCTGTGCGTGGGTGTTACCTTGTAGGTTAATTCTTTTTGATCTAACCTTTTCTCTAGTTCCTGGTCCCCTTTTCCTATTGGCCTCAGTTGCTTTAAGGTATCTGCTTTAGTTTCTCTGCGTTAAGGGCAACAAATGCTAGCTAATTTTTTAGGTGTCTTACCTATCCTCACCCCTCCCTTGTGTGCTCTCGCTTTTATCATGTGCTCATAGTCCAATCCCCTTGTTGTGTTTGCCCTTGATCTAATGTCCATATATGAGGGAGAACATACGATTTTTGGTCTTTTGAGCCAGGCTAACCTCACTCAGAATGATGTTCTCCAATTCCATCCATTTACCAGCGAATGATAACATTTCGTTCTTCTTCATGGCTGCATAAAATTCCATTGTGTATAGATACCACATTTTCTTAATCCATTCGTCAGTGGTGGGGCATCTTGGCTGTTTCCATAACTTGGCTATTGTGAATAGTGCTGCAATAAACATGGATGTGCAAGTGCCTCTGGAGTAACAGTCTTTTGGGTATATCCCCAAGAGTGGTATTGCTGGATCAAATGGTAGATCGATGTCCAGCTTTTTAAGTAGCCTCCAAATTTTTTTCCAGAGTGGTTGTACTAGTCTACATTCCCACCAACAGTGTAAGAGGGTTCCTTTTTCCCCGCATCCTCGCCAACACCTGTTGTTGGTGGTGTTGCTGATGATGGCTATTCTAACAGGGGTGAGGTGGAATCTTAGTGTGGTTTTAATTTGCATTTCCTTTATTGCTAGAGATGGTGAGCATTTTTTCATGTGTTTTCTGGCCATTTGAATTTCTTCTTTTGAGAAAGTTCTGTTTAGTTCACATGCCCATTTCTTTATTGGTTCATTAGTTTTGGGAGAATTTAGTTTTTTAAGTTCCCTATATATTCTGGTTATCAGTCCTTTGTCTGATGTATAATTGGCAAATATTTTCTCCCACTCTGTGGGTGTTCTTTTCAGTTTAGAGACCATTTCTTTTGATGAACAGAAGCTTTTTAGTTTTATGAGGTCCCATTTATCTATGCTATCTCTTAGTTGCTGTGCTGCTGGGGTTTCATTGAGAAAGTTCTTACCTATACCTACTAACTCCAGAGAGGAGATAACATTCTTACTGATCTACCTTCTTACTGATCACCAGATGCAGGCCCATCTTCTTACTTGAAGTATTGCTCATTGCATGGTATGTACATGTTTTGGAGTCTTATGAGCTGTACTGAGGCTTATCTCTGCTACCTCCTGACTATATGACCTTGACCAAATGATTTTTTCCCCTACATCTTAGTTTCCTCATATGAAAAACTTATAGCTGTTTGCAGCACTGTGATGAGTATTCAGTACAAGGATGCATTCAGAGTGGAGGGCATGTAGCACACCAAGCATTTTTACTGTTCTCTGCTGACCATTTTGGAGTTGATGAGAATCTGTCTTACTAGGTCAAAAGATGCCAGTCAAGTATGCTGTTGAGGGGTAGGCTGCTGAGGAGTCGCAATTCCTGGGAAAGCCTACCTGATGATATCCTGATTGTGAACAATCATAGAATATGCGTATTTGTTAATTTGAATAATGGAGCAGGAGGCAAAAGTATTACTGTGTTTGTTTATAGTGTCTGATTGCTTGAAATGTAAATGCTGCAGTACCCACGTTCGTGAAGCCAAATGGTCCACTTTGGGCTGTTCAGTCTTTTTAAGGAGTTGAGGATGAGGTAGCAGATTCCTCTCATCACTGGCTTTCCTGTTTTCTTTCTGTCCATTGACCATGAGGCTTTTCTGTTTACTAGAATTCCATTTTGTGTGGTAGAGTTGATAGGGTAACAAGAATGCATGATCTTACAGGAAGCTAAGTGCCAGCTGGACATACCATTTTAGGAATACAGCCACAAAGAAACTGTTTTTGGCAAACATTGATGTGTTTTTAAAGAAAAGTGGGGGATGGATAGAAATTGCCATCTTAGGCCATAGGTGAATCTTTACTTGAAGGCAGCATGCAAAGAGCCCATGGTCTACCTTAGGTCATTTTGTGGCATAGTTCAACTCATTTTCCCTCATTTTTGAAAGGAAAGTGTCCTCCAGAGCTGGTGTGAAAGATGAACATTTTCTGTAAAAGAATGATAATGACAACAATAATAATGGTAGTAAACCCACTTGAGAGTTAAGGGGTTGATGTAGGTGCTCTTTAGAATGAGGTGAACAAGAATATGAAACATGCCTTCTAGACCTTTCCTGTCTTGTACCCTACCCTATCCAAATTTCAAACACATTCAACATATGTGAGTACACAGCTGCCCTTGTGATCATGAAGCTGGCAATGACTTCTCTCCCACATAACCTGCTTGCTTGTGTACAGGGGACCCATCCTAATGCCTGGTAAGACTGTTCCTAACAGATATTTTCTTTTAAGGCTTTTTCTTTCCCAAATTAAAAAAAAAAGTTAAAGGTAAAGAGAAACTCAGCTTTAGACTTTATTTAAAAGCAACTCATTTTCTGTTACTTATATATGTATAGAGACAGCATAAAGGAAACCTACCAAATATTGTTTTTAAAAAGGAGGGAGGGGGTTAAAGAAATATAATAGAGGGTGTCAACTTGCTCAAAGTAAACTGTATGCATATGTGGAATTTATACATGAAACCTCTTTGTACCATTAATGAATTCTAGAAAAAAAAAGCAACACATTTTAAATGTCATTTTTCTAGGAAAGAAAAATAAAAAATTTAGAATTAGCATTGGTTTATGTGTCTTGCCTGTCATTAAAAACTGCCTAAATATACTTACCCATTGTATCCCAGCAGAGGTGTTATGCATATGTTTTATACTTATGTGCTTTTTGTCAATCTCTGGTGATTTCCCTTGGCAGAGCAGTGTTGGCAAAGGAATGATTTTGATGGGCACTAATGCATTCTTACCAGAAAGAGTTTCTTCTAATTTGCTACCCTTACGGCTGTGTCTCTCTTTCTCTCTGTGTGATTGAATTTGGTGACTTTTTTTGAGTTCCTGGTCCCATCTCTCTTGGGCTCATACTCTCTTCATTCCCTGAAGTTCCTGGAATCACGATCTTGAGTTTTGTTCATTATTCAGTATCACATTACACCAATGTATCTCAAAGTGTGGTCCCAAACAGCAGCCTCAGCACCTCTTGGTGTGCTGGCAGAAGCTATTTTCTTAGTGTCTGGACCTGTAATTGTGTCAAGTGACTTGACAATAGGAATCTAAGGTGGTATATGGTAATTTGGGTTGCTAATCAGTTGTCCTCAAGACAGGGTAATTATCCCAGATTATCCTATTGGGTCCAATTAATCACAGGGTCTTTAATATGGAGGAAGGGAGACAAAAGAGTCAGTGCTCCAGTGATGAGATATGAGAAAGACTTGACCAGCCACTACTGGCTTTGAAGCTGGAGGAGGGCCAGGAACCAAGGAATGCAGGCCAGTACTAGAAGCCAGAAAAAATAAGAAAAAAACATCTCTCCTAGGACCTCTGGAAACACAGTCAAATTTGTGTTATTTTATTTTATTTTTTATGTGTTCTTTTTACTTAAAATTTTTTTTATTTATTCACTTATTCATATGTGCATACACTGTTTGGGCTACTTCTTCCCCCTGTTCCCTCAACACTCTCCCCCCTACCCTCCTCGCGTCCAGACAGAACCTGTTCTGCCCTTTTCTCCAATTTTGTTGAAGAGAAGACATAAGCAATAATAAGAAAAAGTGTTTTTGCTAGTAGTTGAGATAAGGATAGCTTTACAGAGAGATTTCTAGCATTGCTTCCATGCACAAGTGTGTTGCAACCCAAATTGATTCATCTCTACCTGACCTTTTCACTAGGTCCTGATCACCTTTGCATATTGACCTCTGTCATTTTAAGGTTTCTGTATTAGCTCCTCTGCAGTGGGGATATCAGACACTTTCATGTTTTGGGTTACCTACCTGTCCCCATTCCTCCCCTTGCCATGTGACCCAAGTCCAAAAACATTGATGCATTTGCCCTAGATCTAAAGTCCGCATATGAGGGAGAACATACGAGTTTTGGTCTTCTGAGCCTGGCTAACCTCACTCAGAATGATCTCTAGTTCCATCCATTTACTTGCGAATGATAAGATTTCATTCTTCTTCATGGCTGAGTAAAACTCCATTGTGTGTAAGTACCATATTTTATTAATCCATTCGTCAGTAGTGGGGCATCTTGGCTGTTTCCATAACTTGGCTATTGTGAATAGTGCTGCAATAAACATGGGTGAGCAGGTGCCTCTGGAGTAACTTGAGTTGTATTCCTTTAGGTATATCCCCAGGAGTGGGATTGCTGGATCATATGCAGATCTATGTTTAGATTTTTAAGAAGCCACCATATTTTTTTCCAGAGTAGTTGCACTAGCTTGCATTACCACCAGCAGTGTATGAAGGTTCTTTTTCCCCGCATCCTCACCAACACCTGTTTTTGTTGGGTTTGATGGTAGCTATTCTGACAGGGTTAAGGTGGAATCGTAGTGTGGTTTTGATTTGCATTTCCTTTATGGCCAGACGTGGTGAGCATTTTTTCATATGTTTTTTGGGCATTCGAATTTCTCCTTATCAGATAGTTCTGTTTAGTTCAGTTGCACATTTCTTTTTTTTTTCAAATTTTTTATTATTCATATGTGCATACAATACTTGGGTCATATCTCCCTACTGCCCCCACCCCCCTCCCTTACCACCCACATCGCCCCCTCTCTCTCCCCCCCACCCCCTTGATACTTGGCAGAAACTATTTTGCCCTTATCTCTAATTTTGTTGAAGAGAGAGTAAAAGCAATAATAGGAAGGAAAAAGGGGTTTTGCTAGTTGAGATAAGGATAGCCATACAGGGAGTTGACTCTCATTAATTTCCTGTGCATGTGTGTTACCTTCTAGGTTAATTCTTCTTGATCTAACCTTTTCTCTAGTTCCTGGTCCCCTTCTCCTATTGGCTTCAGTTGCTTTTAAGGTATGTGCTTTAATTTCTCTGCGTTGAGGGCAACAAATGCTAAATTTTTGGGTGTCTTACCTATCCTCATACCTTCCTTGTGTGCTCTCACTTTTATCATGTGCTCAAAGTCCAATCCCCTTGTTGTGTTTGCCCTTGATCTAATGTCTGCATATGAGGGAGAACATACGATTTTTGGTCTTTTGGAACAGGCTAACCTCACTCAGAAAGATGTACTCCAATTCCATCCATTTACCAGCGAATGATAACATTTTGTTCTTCATGGCTGCAGAAAATTCCATTGTGTATAAATACCACATTAACTTGATGCATTCATCAGTAGTGGGGCATCTTGGCTGTTTCCATAACTTGGCTATTGTGAATAGTGCTGCAATAAACATGGGTGTGCAAGTGCCTCTGGAGTAACCTGTGTCACATTATTTTAGGTATATCCCCAAGAGTGGTATTGCTGGATCAAATGGTAGATCAATGTTTAGCTTTTTAAGTAGCCTCCAAATTTTTTTCCAGAGTGGTTGTATTAGTTTACATTCCCACCAACAGTGTAAGAGGGTTCCTTTTTCCCCACATCCTCGCCAACACCTGTTGTTGGTGGTGTTGCTGATGATGGCTATTCTAACAGGGGTGAGGTGGAATCTTAGTGTGGTTTTAATTTGCATTTCCTTTATTGCTAGAGATGGTGAGCATTTTTTCATGTGCTTTTTTTGCCATTTGAATTTCTTCTTTTGAGAAAGTTCTGTTTAGTTCACTTGCCCATTTCTTTATTGGTTCATTAGTTTTGGGAGAATTTAGTTTTTTAAGTTCCCTATATATTCTGGTTATCAGTCGTTTGTCTGATGTATAGCTGGCAAATATTTTCTCCCACTCTGTGGGTGTTCTCTTCAGTTTAGAGACCATTTCTTTTGATGAACAGAAGCTTTTTAGTTTTATGAGGTCCCATTTATCTATGCTATCTCTTAGTTGCTGTGCTGCTGGGGTTTCGTTGAGAAAGTTCTTACCTATACCTACTAACTCCAGAGTGTTTTCTACTCTTTCCTGTATCAACTTTAGAGTTTGTGGTCTGATATTAAGATCTTGATCCATTTTGAGTTAATCTTGGTATAGGGTGATATACATGGATCTAGTTTCAGTTTTTTGCAGACTGCTAACCAGTTTTCCCAGCAGTTTTTGTTGAAGAGGCTGCTTTTTCTCCATCGTATATTTTTTAGTGCCTTTGTCAAAGACAAGTTGGTTGTAGTTGTGTGGCTTCTTATCTGGGTCCTCTGTTCTGTTCCACTGGTCTTCATGTCTGTTTTTGTGCCAGTACCATGCTGTTTTTATTGTTATTGCTTTGTAATATAGTTTGAAGTCGGGTATCATGATACCTCCAGCGTTGTTCTTTTGACTGGGTATTGCCTTGGCTATTTGTAGCCTCTTGTGTTTCCAAATAAATTTCACGGTAGATTTTTTAATCTCTTTAATGAATGTCATTGGAATTTTGATGGGAATTGCATTAAACATGTAGATTACTTTAGGAGTATCGACATTTTTCCTATGTTGATTCTACCAATCCATGAGCATGGGAGATCTCTCCACTTTCTATAGTCTCCTCAATCTCTTTCTTCAGAAGTTTATAGTTTTCCTTGTAGATGTCGTTCACATCTTTGATTAGGTTTACACCTAGGTATTTCATTTTTATTGAGGCTGTTGTAAATGGAATTGTTTTCATATATTCTTTTTCAGTTTGTTCATTATTAGTGTTTAGAAATGCTAATGATTTTTCTGTGTTGATTTTATATCCTGCTACCTTGCTGTAGCTATTGATGTCTAAGAGCTTCTGAGTAGAGTTTTTTGGGTCTTTAAGGTATAGGATCATGTCGTCTGCAAATAGGGATATTTTGACAGTTTCTTTACCTCTTTGTATTCCTTTTATTCCTTCTTCTTGCCTAATTCTCTGGCTAGGAATTCCAGTACTATGTTGAATAGGAGTGGAGATAGTGGGCATCCTTGTCTGGTTCCTGATTTAAGAGGGAATGGTTTCAGTTTTTCTCCGTTAAGTATAATGCTGACTGTAGGTTTGTCATGTATAGCTTTTATAATGTTGAGGTACTTTCCTTCTATTCCTAGTTTTCTTAGAGCTTTTATCATGAAATGGTATTGGATCTTATCGAAGGCTTTTTCTGCATCTATTGAGATGATCAAGTGGTTTTTGTCTTTGCTTCTGTTAATGTGGTTTTATTACATTTATTGATTTTCGTATGTTGAACCACCCCTGCATTCCTGGGATGAAGCCTACTTGGTCGTGGTGAATAATCTTTTTGATGTGTTGTTAAATTTGGTTTGACATTATTTTGTTGAGGATTTTAGCATCAATGTTCATTAAGGAGATTGGCCTATAGTTCTCCTTTTTGGAGGTGTTTTTGCCTGGTTTTGGTATAAGTGTAATACTGGCTTCATAAAATGTGTTTTCCTTCCCTTTCTATTTCTTGCAACAGTTTAAGGAGGGTTGGTATCAGTTCTTCGTTAAAGGTCTGATAGAATTCAGCAGAGAATCCATCAGGACCTGGACTTTTCTTTTTGGGGAGACTCTTGATTGCTGCTTCAATTTCATTTTGTGTTATAGATCTATTCAGGTGATTAATTTCCTCTTGGTTCAGTTTTGGATGATCATAGGTATCTAGAAATCTGTCCATTTCTTTAAGATTTTCAAATTTATTTGAATATGGGTTCTCAAAGTAGTCTCTGATGATTTCCTGGACTTCCATGGTGTTTGTTGTTATCTCCCCTTTTGCATTCCTGATTCTGCTAATTTGGGTTTTTTCTCTCCTCACTTTAGTCAGGTTTGCCAGGGGTCTGTCCATCTTGTTTATTTTTTCAAAGAACCAACTTTTTGTTTCATTAATTCTTTGTATGTTTTTTTTGGTTTCTATTTCATTGATTTCAGCTCTTATTTTTATTATTTCTCTCCTTCTATTTGTTTTGGGATTTGCTTGTTCTTGTTTTTCTAGGTGTTTGAGATGTATCATTAGGTCATTGATTTGGGATCTTTCAGTCTTTTTTATATATGTGCTCATGGCTATAAACTTTCCTCTCAGGACTGCCTTCATGGTGTCCCATAGGTTCTGGTAGGTTGTGTTTTCATTTTCATTGACTTCCAGGAACTTTTTAATTTCCTCTTTTAGTTTATCAATGACCCATTGTTTATTAAGCAATGAGTTATTCAGTTTCTAGCTGTTTGCATGTTTTTTGTCTTTACTTTTGTTGTTGAGTTCTACTTTTATTGCATTGTGATCAGATAGTATGCATGGTATAATTTTTCTTTTCTTGTATTTGCTGAGGCTTGCTTTGTGCCCTAGGATATGATTTATTTTGGCGAAGTTCTGTGGGCTTCTGAGAAGAATGTATATTGTGTAGAAGTTGGATTAAATGTTCTGTAGACATCAAGTAGGTCCATTTGATCTATTCTTTATTTTAGATCTTGAATTTCTTTATTGATTTTTTGTTTGGATGACCTATCTATTGATGATAATAGGGTGTTAAAGTCTCTCACAACCACTGTGTTGGAATTAATATATGCTTTTGGTCTTTCAGGGTATGTTTGATGAAATTGGGTACATTGACTTGGGTGCACACAGGTTGATAATTATTATTTCCTTTTGGTCTATTTCCCCTTTTATTAGTATGGAATGTCCTTCTTTATCTTGTTTGATCAATGTAGGTTTGAAATCTACTTTGTCACAGATAAGTATTGCTTCTCCTGCCCGTTTTCGGGGACCATTGGCTTGGTAAATCTTCTTCTAGCCTATCATCCTAAACCTGTGCTTATTTCTGTTGGTGAGATGAGTCTCCTGTAAGCAACAAATTGTTGGATCTTCCTTTTTAATCCATTTTGTCAAACGGTGCCTTTTAATGGGTGAATTAAGTCCATTAACATTAAGTGTTAGTACTGATAGGTATGTGGTGATTCCTGTCATTCAGGTGTCTTAGTTGTTTGAACATTTGATTGTGTGTACTAAGTTGAGGTTACTCTCTACTTTCTTGCTTTTTTCTTTTCCTGTAGTTTGGTGCTGCCTGTCCTTTCATGGTTATGTTGGGTTTCACTTTCTGTGTGCAGAGTCCCTCGAAGAATCTTTTGTAGTGGTGGCTTTGTGGTCACATATTGTTTTAGTTTTTGCTTATCATGGAAAAATTTTATTGCTCCATCTATTTTGAATGATAGTTTTGCTGGGTAATTTATCCTGGGATTGAAGTTATTTTCATTCAATGCTTGAAAGATCTCTCCCTAAGCTCTTCTTGCTTCTAATGTTTCTGTTGAGAAGTCTGCTGTGATTTTGATGGGTTTGCCTTTGCTTGTTATTTGTTTTTTCTCTCTTACAGCCTTCAATATTCTTTCCCTAGTTTCTGAACTTGTTGTTTTAATGATATGTCGTGGGGTAGTTCTATTTTGATCTGGTCTGTTTGGTGTTCTGGAGGCCTCTTGCATCTGTATGGGAATATCTTTCTCTAGATTTGGGAAATTTTCTGTAATTATTTTGTTGAGTATATTATGCATTCCCTTTGCTTGCACCTCTTGTCTTTCTTCAATGCCCATGATTCTCAAGTTTGGTCTTTTGATGGAGTCGTTGAATTCTTGCATTTTCTTTTCACAGGTCTTGAGTTGTTTAATTAGTAGTTCTTTGGTGTTTCTTTTTATTACCATTTCATCTTCAAGTTCTGAGATTCTGTCTTCTGGTTGTTCTATTCTGCTGGATTGGCCTTCCATTTTGTTTTGCAATTCTGTTTCGTTCTTTTTTCTGAGGTTTTCCATATCCTGGGTCGTTTCCTCTTTAATGTTGTCTATTTTTGTCGTGAGTTCATTTATCCGTTTATTCATCATGTTCTTTGTTTCACTTTTGTGTTTATACAGTGCTTCTATGGTTTCCTTTATTTCTTCTTTTGCTTTTTCAAATTCTCTATTTTTGTTGTTTTGGAATTTCTTGAGTGTCTCCTGTACATTTTGGTTGACCTTATCCAGTATCATCTCATTGAGTACCTGTATTCTTCTTTTACATTATTCTTGTGGGCACATTGGGTTCTTTGGCATAGTTTATGTTCATTTTGTTGGAGTCTGGATCTGAGTACTAATTTCCTTCTGGTTCCTGTACTAATTTTTTGCTGTGGGGAAACTGGTTTCCCTTTTTTTTTTGTCTTCCCATTATTGCCCTTGGTGTTGTTATTGTCCCTGTACTGTGTGCAATTAAGTATTTTCTGGCTTGTAATAATAGCACCTGTGGTATTTAGAAAGGAAGGGTGAGAGGAGATTGAAAGCAAAGAAGTTAAAGGAAAAGGGAAAAAGAAATAAACAAGTAGAAAAAAAACAAAACAAAGAAACAAACAAGAAGTTTCAAAGATATAAACAGGGAGAGACTGTGTACTATTCAACCATAAGCTGAAAAGGCATTAGAGAGACAGAGAGAGGATTTCAAATAAAGAATAAAAACTAAAAAAAAAAAAAGAAAAAAATATATATTAAAAAAAAAATCTCCAAGTTCAATTGCAAGTTTGGTGTTCGTCCCTCAGCCTCCAATCCTGGAAACGGTGCCTCAGATGTTCTGTAGTTGTCTCATCAAAGGCGAAAAATAAAATAAACCAAAACTGCACAAAACAAAACAAAAAAATACCCACAAAGTGTCCCAAGGTCATATGTTTAGTTTAGTAAGTTTTTCAGCATGCAGGCGTAGTTCAGTTGTTGTCTCATCAAAGGTAGGGAAAGAGAAAAGGAAAAAAAAAAAGAGTCTGGAGACAGTTCTGTGAATGACTGTCTGCATCTGTGGCTTGCCTGCCTGCTGCTGTCAGCCTGCTGTTGCTGGAGGCTTTGTTTATGTAGATCTCAGGAGTGAGCTTAGCACTCACCTGGCCCTGCAGTCTTTGTTTATTCAGGGTTCTCCTGTGCACCAGGTGCTGCTACAAGCTTTCTCCTTTCCAAGCACACTGGGGGAGGTGACACTGCAGCAGCTTTCTCAGGCCAGCATGTTTATTTATAGCTCATGTGGGAAGTGGGTCTTCCCCCCTCTCCTGTGGAGTTTTCCTCCCTCCACCACTTTTACAAGCTTTCCCGCTCCTAGTTGCTGGGCATGTGCCACTGCTCCTGCCTTCTCTGGCCCTGCTTGTTTATGTACAGTTCTGTCAGCGATTCCCCTCCCCCTTGGGCACTCAGGCGCCCCACCCTCTTTGCTACATGTCTTTATTGTTGTTATTGCTTATTACTCAGTTTCTCTGTTTTTCCCTGGGTGGGGGTTGGTCTGTCCAGGGGGTATGCTGATCTGGCCCAGGGTTGTCTGTGTGAGTACCACGTACCGCTTAGCTCACCTTGTTGTCCGTGTATTCCCAAGCCATCTGGGAGCCAGTGTCTGGCGGTGGCCCATGGGCCCTCCTGGTTTCTCCATTTAACATGAAGTGGAGATGCTCTGCACAGGCTGGAAGTGTGGAGGGGTCAAAGTTTTGCCTCTTCTTGGTGGTTTTTCTGTAAGTTGTGTCTCCAGTGTCTCTCCAAGATTTTACTTTTAGGAGGCATGCTTTCTGCTTCATTCCTCTAGCCGCCATCTTGGAATCTCCTCCAGTTGCCCATTTCTTTATTGATCATTGATTTTGGGGGAGTTTAGATTTTGGGCTCCCTGTATATTGTGGTTATCAGTCTTTTGGCTGATATATAGCTAGCAAATATTTTCTCCCACTCTGTGGGTGGTCTCTTCAGTTTAGAGACCATTTCTCTTGTTGTGCAGAAGCTTTTTAATTTTATGTAATCCCATTTTTCCATCCTTTGTCTTAGTTGCTGAGATGCTGGGGTTCTACTGAGGAAGTCCTTGCCTATACCTATTGTTTCCAGAGAATTACCTGCTCTTTTCTGTACTAACTTCAAAGTTTTGGGTCTGATATTAAGGTTCTTGATCCATTTTGAGTTAATACTAGTACAGGGTGATAAACATGGATCTAGTTTCAGTTTTCTGCAGGCAGATAACCACTTTTCCCAGCAGCATTTGTTGAAGAGGCTGTCTTTTCTCCATCGTATGTTTTTGGTTCCTTTGTCAAAAATAAGGTGGGCATTGCTGTGTGGTTTCATAGCTTGGTCCTCTATTCTGTTCCATTGGTCTTCATAATCTGTTTTTGTGCCAGTATCATGTTGTTTTTATTGCTATTGCTTTGTAATATATTTTGAAGTTGGATATTGTGATACCTCCAGCATTGCTGTTTTTGCTGAGTACTGCCTTGGCTACTGATAGGTGTGTGGTGATTCCTGTCATTTAGTTGTTTTTGTTGTTTGAGTATTTGATTGTGTGCAGCTGAATATATGTTACTCTCTGATTCCTTTTCTTTTTTTCCTCCTGTGGTTTGGTACTGCCTGTCCTCTCATGGTTTTGTTTGCTTTCATTTTCTGTGTGCAGAATTCCTTGAAGAATCTTTTGTAGGGGTGGCTTGGTGATCAGATATTGTGTTGATTTCTGCTTATTGTGGAAGACTTTTATTGCTCCATCTGTTTTGAATGATAATTTTGCTGGGTAGAGTATCCTAGGGTTGAAGTTGTTTCCATTCAGTGCCTGGAATACCTCACTCCATGTCCTTCTTGCTTTTTATGGTTTCTGTTGAGAAATCTGCTATGATTTTGATGGGTTTATGTTTGTATGTTATTTGTTTTTTCTGTCTTACAGACTTCAATACCTTTCTCTATTCTCTGTGCTTGTTGTTTTAATGATAATATGTCATGGGGAAGTTCTATTTTGATCAAGTCCTTTTGGTGTTCTGGAGTCTTCCTGTACCTGGGTGGGCATTACCTTCTCTAGATTTGGGAAAATTTCTGTTATTATTTTATTCAATATATTAAAAATCCCTTTTGCTTGGACCTCTTCTTCAATGCCCATGATTCTCAGGTTTGTTTTTTTGATGGAGTTGCTGAGTTCTTGTATATTCCTTTCACAGGACTTGAGTTGTTTGACTAGTAGATCTTCAGTTTTTCCTTTAATTTCCATTTTATCTTCATGTTCTGGGATTCTGTCTTCCGCTTGTTCTAGTCTGCTGGAGTGGCTTTCCACTATGTTTTGTGTTTCTGTTTTATTCTTTTTTCTGAGGTTTTCCATATCATAGGTCACATCCTCTTTATTGTCTATTTTTGTCTTTAATTCATTTATCTCTCTATTTATAGTGTTCTCTGTTCACTTTGGTGTTTATTTAGGACTCATGTGAGTTCATTTATTTGTTTCTGTGTCTTCTCATATTCCTTATTTTTGGTGTCTTGTAATTTCTTGAGTGCCTCTTGTACATTTTGGTTAGCCAAAATGTAGTATCATCTCCATGAAATTCTCAGTGATTACTTGCAGCATTTCTTCTTTGAGGTTATTCCTGTGGACATCAGTTGGGTTCCTTGGTGTCATTTATCTTTGTTTTTTTTGAGTCCGGAACTGGGTGTCTGTTTTCTTCATTTCCCTCTGAGTCCTTTAATAATTTAATACAAATTATTTTTGGGGGAGAATGGTTTCTATCCCTTTTTCGTCTTCCCATCGCTTCACTTGGTACTGTGCAACTATGTTCTTGATAGTCTAGTTG
Source organism: Castor canadensis (assembly GCF_047511655.1). Taxonomy (NCBI): domain Eukaryota; kingdom Metazoa; phylum Chordata; class Mammalia; order Rodentia; family Castoridae; genus Castor; species Castor canadensis. The sequence goes on from NC_133398.1 coordinate 92,532,366, forward strand.
GTGGTTTCAGTCACCTGTTTTCTTTCCCTTGGTTTAATTTTGTTTTGTGGCTGTATTGGGTTTTTAGCTAAGTATCTGTGTGATATTTCTGTCCCTGGTCTGGGTGTAATTTAGTATTAACTAATGCAAAGTTTTAATACCAGACCAGTAGTTTATGTGTTATACAGAAGATCCCCTGGTGGTAATATCTATAATCAGTGGGAGTTGTGGGTGGGAGGCTAACATTTGTAATGCTAGCTATAGAAATTTAGGGCATTGGATAGGGTGGCACTAAAGGTGGAGATGGGAAGTGGAGTGGTGGAGTGGGGAAAGCAGTGTGGGGGCTGCTGTTTTTGTGGTCCTTGTGTGTGTTTGGGTATATTTCTGTTGTTGTAGAAGAGGGTGTTTGTGTTAGGGATTGCAGGGATTTGAGGTTGTGTAACGGTATTGTAGGTTGTTCAGTGGGTGATGAGTATGTAGGAGGGAGGTATAGTCTGGTGACAGGTTAGGGAGAATGGGAGGGGAAGGTGAAGGCTGGGGAAGAGAGTGGGTTTAAGGGGGCAGAATAAGTTGTGGGATGGGGAGCAATGGGTTTTAGCATAGGAGAAGGATAGAGAGTGAAGGGGTGAGAGTAGGGATGAGGGGATGATGATGGTTAAATTGAAAGTATAGAAAGAGAAAAGGAAAAAAAGGATGCTAGGAGTAAAAGTAAAAGTAGAAAATCCACAAAAATAAAACTAACAACAAAAAAATTAAACTAAAGAAATCAATGGGGAGAGATGAACACACAAAAAAGAAACAAAACAAAACAAAGAAACAAATAAACAAAAAAACTCCAGGTTGAGGAACCATAGAATTTCAGTCTTAAATTCTGGTGTTACTCCTCCAGCATCCAGTCCTGGTGTTGGTATTTAAGCAGAAGCTCTATCACAGTCTCACCAGGTGGTTGGCTTGTGGATAGTGTTTTTTTCTTCTTTCAGCAGTGGCTGCTTGGTCACTCCCGCTCCCCCCCCCACCCCAGGTGTGGCAGTTTAAGTTCATATGCTGACCTCAGGTTCAGGAGATTAGCCCTGTGGTGTACCAGCTGTCCTGCTTTGCAGGTGGCTATTTGCTGAACTTGTGTACTGGGGGCTTGTTTCTTTGCTTTGCCCCCTTTCTCTGGGACAAGGTTAGTGATCCGTCAGCTGGCCCCCTGCTGTCAGTGTGTTCTGATGGTTTGCTGTTTGTTTTCCAATTTTGTGGAGCTCTTTGACTTTGGGTGTTTCTCACTAGCTCTGGAGATGACTTTTGTGGTCCACTACCTGCCCTACTTTAGGCAGTGGCTTGTCACCTGCCTGCTGTCGGCCTTCCTGCCTTTCCAGCCATTTGTTTACTGATAGTTTACATGGAGATTAGCTCCTTGCCCCTCCCCACTTCTCCATTGTGCTTTCAGTGACCCCAACCCCTTTGCTATGTGCTAGTTTTCAGTTCATTGTTTATTCAGATTTTTTTTTTGTGGATGTGTCCGTCTGCCCAGGGGGCTATGCTGGTTTACCCCAGAGGTGGCTGGGGGAATACTGCATGACACTTGGTGCTCACTTGTTTGGTCTGCCGAATGTCTCCCAAGCAGGCTTGGAGCTGGTATCTGGCGGCGGTGGCAGCCCACCTGTTTTCTCAGTGTAATGTGGCATGGAGAGCTTTCTATGGGCTAGGGGTTCAGGGTGCCGAAGTTTTGATTCTCCTTGTTGCTTTATTTCTGCTAAGTGTGGCTCCAACATCTCAGCAAGGTTTTTGAGTCACAGAGCTCATGCTGTCTGCTTCTGCACCCTAGTCGCCATCTTGGATCCTCTCCAAATTTGTGTTATTTTAAGCCACTAAATTTATGGTAATTTCTTATTGCAGTGATAGGAAACAAATATACCCATGAACTTGTTAGATGTTAAAATTCTAGGACCCCCTTATGCCTACACGTACCATATCAGGGACTCCAGGGGATAGGGCTCAGCAACCTAACAATTTCTCCTGGTGACTCTGATGCACATTAGGTTTGAGAAACACTTTTCAGATTGTGCTTTTGAAGCACACGAGCCTTTGTTCTAGTGGAAGAGACAATCAATGTGTAAGTTGCTAAATATATGAGATTATTTCAGGTTCAGAAAACCCCTTATACTGCAGCTTGGTTTTACTTTATGCCATGATAGAGATTGGTTTGGAAGAGGAAGCAATTGAGCATGCAATGTCCAGATCACTTTGCAGACTGAGGCTGGTGGAGGGAAGAGTACGTCAGCGTGCTTTTGATTGACACTTATACAACCTTTTAAGAAAATCAATGGAGCCTGCATTAATAGCAACTGTGGTTGAGAACTGAGTGAGGCTGAGTGATAAAAAAGAGAGTGGGCTTGGGGGGGTATGATGGGGAAGCTGTGGAAGTATGTGGCAATGGAGGGGACGGCAGAGGAGTGCCCAGAGGCTGGCTCTTAGGTGAGTTCAAGGAGGAATGATCCCCTCTGAGAAGTTGTATCGTTTACTTCTGAGGTTGTCTCGTTCCTTTTGGATAAGATTCAGCCCCAGCACCATTTTCACTAGAAAACAGTTACGTGATGGGATGTATAATAATGAACTACTACTTCCCACCTTCTTTCTCCTTCATAAATTGCTTATGAAAAGCCTGTATGATGTCTCCAGAGAATGTCATTTCTGTGTTCCAGGAGCATAGTTTTATAGGTTGTGGTATTTGTTCATTAAATTTTGCCTGTGTCTTTTAAAAGGGCTTCTGGGAAGCCTACAATGTTGTGCCATATCTCTTTCATTTACTCATTTAGAGCCACTCTGCCTTCTGTGCCCCAGATGGCTGGCTGGTGTATGACTTTGATATGAGTTACCTTGTCCTTTAGTTTCTGGTTAGTTTTGTCCTACCAGGGCCCCAGCTAGGAGGTCACAGGAGAGAATGTAAGATCTGAGTATGTTTGTGGAGGTACTAAGGATTGAACTCAGGTCCTCATGCTTGCTAGACAAGTGCTCTACCATTTGAGCCATACCCCCAGCATAGACCTCAGTATTTTTCCCTTGTTTCCCTCCCTGTGATGTTGCCTTAAACTGATTATGTTCCTGAACCAGTGATCAGTACTTTTCTGAGGCAGTTTCTGTCCATGACTCTCTCCAGGGGGTCCCTTTGCATTTGAGTTTTGTCTTGGGGGTGATGTTCCTTTGGCTTCTCACATTTTTCTTGCACTAACCCTGCAGTTTCACTCCATCTACCTCATACCTTATAAATGGTCCCTTAGGAAGAACCCCATCTAGAATTACTCTGAATTGAGTGTGCTATTTGCCTTTGGGTGGGATTCAAGCAGGTAAAATGTCAAAACATAACAGTGGAATAAGAACTATTAAATAAATTGAAAGGCTTAGAGGCACAGAACTATGAATTGAGATAGGTGTCATCATGGTATTTGTGTATTGGCTAATGTGTTTATTGGCTGTTTGTCTTCTTTTGTGAACTACTTATTTGAATCACTTATCTGTTCTTAAATTGGGGTGCTTGTCTTTTTCCTATTTGTAGGAGTGTTTTGAAAAATGTATTCTGGCCAGGCACCAGTGGCTCACACCTGTAATCTTAACTATTCAGGAGGCAGAGATCAGGAGGATTGTGGTTCAAAGCCAGCCCAGGCAAATAGTTCACAAGACCCCATCTAGAAAATACCCAACACAAAAAAACCCAGGGCCGGTAGAAAGGCTTAAGTGGTAGAACTTCTGTCTAGCAAGCATGAGGCCTTGAATTCAAACCCCAGTACTGCCAAAACATGTATGTACAGGATATAAATCTTTTGTCAGATATAAGTATTGCACATATCTCTCCCTGGTCTATGGCTTGCCTTTTCACTATATCAATGATATCCTTTTTCTAACAAATAATCTAATTTTTAATGAAGTCCATGTATCATTATTTTTCTTATTTGACTAATGCTGTATTTAAGAAATCTCTGGTAGTAGTCTCCTATATTTTCCTCCAGAAGTTTTATTGTTTTACCTTTTACATTTATGTCTGCAATCTACTTGGAATGATTTTTTAAAAGCAGCTTTATTGAGGTCTAATTTGCATACCATTAAATTCACTCATTTTAAGAGTTTTAGTAAATTTATAGAATCATGTGACCATCTCTACAATCTAATTTTAGAACATTTTCATTATTCCCTCATTCCCATTTGCAGCCACTCCCCTTTTCCACACCCAGGCCTAGGCTTTCTGTTTATAGATTTGTCTTTTTGTTGTTTTCTATGTGTGTATGGTATGTAGTTATTTTATTTGAACATAAGCCTTTTATCCAAGCAAAAACAGTGTTCTAATGCTTTGTGTGGTTCTCCTGAATGATTCTTGCTAGTACAATTTTAGCTTTTCTAGAAGGAATTATTTGTATCAAGTCTTATGCAGGCATTGGGTAATATAATGGATAATGTCTGGATACATTCTGGCAAGAGATTTAAAAATACCTGATAATTATTTTTTTCTGCTGCCCCTTGCTCAGAGTTAAGGGATCATCCAGATGGGATTAGTGAAGAAACATGTGAGAAGCTTCAATATTGAAGTTTATGGCCATGGATATCTGGTGATCTAAGTCATTATACTGGGAGAACTTAAGGAAATAAGTAATGGTCAGACAGCATGGTTCTGTTAAATTCCACCAGTCTGAAGCAGGAATCTGGCAAGGGCAGATACAGTAATTTTCACAGTTGAATTGTCTGAGTGAATGCCTGAAGTGCCAAGAAGACACACTATTTATTATTTATTCTATCAGATGCAGCCATGCAGATGGTGAGCTGACCTATCATTGTGTATCCTTGTATTTCTGTCCACCAATGACTGGCACACTTCTCCCTTGTGTATGGACAGCAGGATGGACTCAAAGGGCTCTACTGACAGAATCTCCATTCTGCTTGGACACCTGGAAATGCAGGTGACTGATTACCTAGATTTCTGTACCATAAAGTAAAAATGATATGGTATCTACACAATTTTCAGAGAGTTACTACCTCTTGGACACCTCGGAACATGGACTTATACTTTGATATGTTCACCAGGATCAGTTAGTTTTAAACATGGCTGAATGAATTGGCTTGTTGGGTAGTCTGCTAAACTTTGAAGACTAACTGTCAAATGTAATTATTTTATTTGGACCATATTTTGATACTGAATGTTTTTTAAAGACATCATTTAGCCAGTATAGTCTACTTGTTGGTCAGGTTGAAGCCTTATTATTGATATAGGGAAGGTTGCCTTTCTGTTTTTCTTAACAGTAGTAGGGTAGGTATTTACTTTACTCAATAGCTACATTAATTTAACATGTAAAAAGAAAGATTCTTGTCACAAATTTAACACATCAGACATTTTACACTCCCTGGATTTTACTCTGCTTAGAAAGCCTACCTAGGAAAATCCAGTTACCCTGGGAGTCTGGTTTTATTGTCAGTACCTCACTTTCCCCTGAAACACTGCCTCCCCTAAAAAAGGTAGGTTGTAACCATTCCCTGATGATCATTCCCAATTGTCTTCTACCTGCTTTGGGCTTAGCCCTAAGATCGTATTATCATTTTTGTTTACATGTTTGTTTTTCCCCTTTAGGCTGTGTGTTCCCAAGGAAACAGTGTGTCTAACATTATAATTTTCTCAGTGTCTACTGCTGAAAAAATAAAGACTGAATGAGTGAATAAGTGAATGTAGCAAACCCTAAAAAATAAGGAAGATTTTTGCATTGCTGATGTACATTGGTACAACCACTTAAGAGTGCTCTTTGGCAGTATTTACTACAGGTAAACAAATACATGTTGCATGTCTTACCAATTCCATTTCTAGGTGTGTACCTAGTGGAAATACTTGTATTTGTTCATGAAAGGTCTATAGAAGTATGTTCATACAAGTATGTTCATAGCAGCTTTCTTGGTTTAACAAGAACTAGAAAACACCCAAGAATATGAGGGATAAATGGATAGTAATTATTGCAATGGTTATACCATACAGCAATAAAGCAAATGGATGTCTGTTCACATAGAAACATATATGAATATCAGAAATCATTTTGAAGTAAAGAAGCAGGATACAAACAGAACAACGTTGTAGATTCCTTTCTATTAAATTGCAAAATATGCAAAATTGCTTAAGGATAGAAATCAGAGTAGTGGGTACCTTTTGGATATGTAATAACTGAAAGATATGAAGCAGATTTTTGAGGAGCTAATAATGTTTTATTGCTCGTGGTTATGTAGTTTTGTTCATTTTTTAAAATTTCTTTTATTCATATGTGCATACAATGTTTGGATCATTTCTTCCCCCTTTCCCCACCACCTCCCTTTCCTCCACCCTCTTCCTCTCTCCTTTTACCCCCCCACTACCAGGCAGAAACTATTTTGCCCTTATCTCTAATTTTGTTGAAGAGAGAGTATAAGCAATAATAGGAAGGACTAAGTGTTTTTTCTAGTTGAGATAAGGGTAGTTATACAGGGAGTTTACTTGCATTGCTTTCCTGTACATGAGTTACATTCCAAATTAATTCTTCATTTTGTAAAAGTTCATTGAGTTGTGCACTTATAGTTTGTTACTATATATATATATCAATATTAATATTTACTTAAAAGTAAGAAGAGTGGCCAGAACAGTCCTGTTTTATGCATTGAGAAAATTCATTTCTATACACATGGACTCCAGGAATGGTGCAGATATTGAAGAACTGTGAATGATCTGAAATGAAATGTAAGTGGATAGCTTAATTCACTGGGGGCTTCTGTACATAAACTAAAAAATGATAGATCAATGATTGAGGTGAAAATTTACATACTTTAAAAATGTTTGCGTTTCATTTATGAGGTGAAGTAATGTATACTAGTGGGCCTGTAGTGAAATAGTTGTGTCTAAAACTTCTTCTCATTCAGGTTTATAGTCTCAGCCCCACTAACACCTAATTTCCCCTGGAAAAATAGACAGCCTAGTTTTATGAATGGAGGGATATCCAGCACAGTAACTTTTCTCCAAGCATCCTAATTAATTTTATTCTGTAGAAACAGCTCATTATTTTGCATAAATTCATATGTGAGGAATAAGAATTATGGTTAAATGTGACCCAGGCCTGAAATATGAAAATGAGTTTGAACTGATAAATACTGTAGCCTGATTGTTAACCAAGTTAGGGAAACAACACAGATAAAGCAGGCTGCAAAGTTAGCTGAAATCATTATTTCTTTCAAGGTCTTGCAGCAGCTATAAAATGCTGCCATGACCCCCCTATTTGAGGGATCTTTTTGCTTACCAGTGATATCCAAACTTTCTTTACTGCACCCAGACAGTATTGGGTTCCATAATTCATAAACTGTACTCATGTCATGATAGCATGTAACATACATTTAATCCCCTTCTCCTAATCTACCTCAGTAAACATCAACACACTCAGAACTGATCAAAAGCTTCCCTTAGAGGCACCTGAGGTCATTCTAAGAACCCAGACCCCTCCTAAAGCCTGTCCCCTAGTAGCATCCATGATTCCTTTAGGCTACTCTCTCTAGTTGCAGCAACTGGGTTGCTTGAATTTTTTTTATTTCTCGTTTCCCTTTCCCCCGTTTAGAACAATTTCAATAGGTTTCATTGTTCTATTTTTGTATATTCATACCAAATACTTCTGCCTTATTCACCCTCCTTCACCCTTTCTTTATGCCCTCCCCCCTTCCACTGGTACCTACCCCCGGACAGGACCTGTTTTAGCTTCCTGTTCTTCATTTGTTAAAAAAGAACATTTTTGTTAGTTTATGATAGTTATGCAGGGGATTTTGTTGTGACATTTCCATATATATATATATAAATATTATACCCCAAATTGGTTCATCCCCTCCATTATTCTCCCTCCTGCCCCACTCCCCTTTGTGTAATGACCTCAACAGGTTTTGATGTTCCATATTAACACATATATCGAAAGCACATCAACCATATTGATCTTCTTTACTTTCTACACTTATCCTTCCCTTTCTGCTAGTGCCCTCACCTTAACATGACCTATTTTATGTTCCTTTTCTTCATTACTTAGGTGTCTGTGCATTGTTCAGTGGGAATTTTGCCTTGATATTTTTCCTATAAATATATTGTGCTTAAGGTGGTCTTGCCCCACTTCCACTACTTTTCCCCTTATCCTGTGTTGTTCAACAGTCTTCTGTATGTTTTGGTTGTGTCCTGTTCCTACATAGATGTGATGTATTTCATTATTATTCACTTTCTATCATCTGTCCTTTTCTTCTTCCCTTGGTCTCCTCTAACAGTCCCCTTTTGGAAACATGTTTTGCAAATATTTGTATGTATATGCAATAATGCTTGGATTTGTATTGAATCTGTCTTCCACACATGAGAGAAAACAAGTGACCTTTGACTTTCTGAACCTGGCTAATTTCACTTAAGTTGATGCTCTCCAGTTCTTTCCATTTACTTGTGAACAATAAAATTTCATACTTCTTTATGGATGAATAAAATTCCATTGTATATAAACATCATATTTTCTTAGTCCACTCATTAGTTGTAGGGCATCTTGGCTGTTTCCATGGCATGGCTATTGTGAGTAATGCTGTAATAAATGTAGGTGTGCAAGTGTCTTTACTATAACTTGATTTACATTCCTTTGGACATATGCCTAAGAGTGGTATTGCTGGATCATGTGGTAGATCTATTTTTAGTTCTTTTGAGGAGTCTCCATACTGTTTTCCCTAGTGATTGTACTAACTTACACTTCCAACAACAGTGTATGAGGGTTACTTTTCCTCCACATCCTTGCCAACATTTATTGTTGCTGGTGTCCTATTCTAACAGGAATGAGGTGGAATCTTAGTGTGATTTTGACTTGCAGTTCCTTTATGGCCAGGGATGTTGAGCATTTCTTCTTGTGTGTTTTGGCTATTTATAGTTCTTCCTTTGAAAAATTTCTGTTCAGTTCATTTGTCCATTTCAAATCATTGATTCTTTGGGAGTTTAGTTTTTTGAGCTTCCTGTAAATTTTGGTTATGAATACCTTATCAGATACATAGTTGGCAAAGATTTTTTCCTATTCTCTGGGATGTCTCTTAAGTTTGGTGACCATTTCCTTCTAGCACAGTAACTTTTTGAGGACTTCTTCCCTCACTGCTTCCCTTCCTAAGAAACTGGTAGATAATATTTTACATCCTTGTTGGGGTGTGTGAGGAGTTAGGGGAGACCTTTAGAGTGAGTCATTTAGTGAAGACTGTGGTCTCTGTTCTCCTTGGTCTTATGGGTCTGACCACCATCACCTCTTTGACCTCATCTGCTCCCACCCCATGTACTCATTTTGCTCCAGCCTCATCACAGCTCTCTGATGAGACCCATCTCACATATTTGAGTTTTAGCACCATGCCCTACCTATTTCCTGTCCCTGGGTTGTTCTTCCCTATTCATTTTGGTTCATCTTGAGCCTAATGTCTTCCTGTCTTTCAGGTATTTGCTTACATGCCAGTTGCCCAATGAAGCCTTTTTTGACCATCCTATTTAAAATTGCAAACTGCCTACCTCATCCATTTACTGCTCTGTTGAGTAATTTCTGGATACATGTAAGGAGAGTGTGAGGGGTTGGCAGAAACATGGATGAACTTTGCAATGAAATCAAACCAGAGTTTGAAATTTAGCTGCTGTATCTTGGAGGAGTTCCTTAAGTTTTCTCTGGGCTTCAGTATCCTTGCACATGAAATCGGTTATCTTACAGGTCTGTTACCAGAGATAGACAGAGTTGTGTAGGTAAAGCGCCTAGTCACGAACTGAACTCAGCAAGGCTCAATAAATACAGACTCTTCTACACATGTCTCTGTAACTGCTTTTTTCCTGCATCAGCAAGGTCTGGCTTATATAATATGATGTTTCTAGAAGTCAGTACAAGATGAGGATGAATCTGTTTTCATAGGGCAACCACACTAGCACAGAGAAATTGAACCCCTAATATATTATCTGAAATTATATGGTTAGTCCATTTTATCTACTCCAAAATGATTTTATTGAAAGCCTAAGACTTTCAGGAAAAGGTGGGAATTGATGGGTTAATAAGCCAGATTTCTAAGGAGCAGGTGATGTTCCAGCCATAGAGTGAGGTGAGACAGTGAGAATCTTTGCTTTTGCCCAAAACATTCCAGGGAGGAGCTTTGTAATCAGTAATCATGTTCTAAAGTATGATGACAGGCAGCAAAAGATACCAGTTACCTCTATGGTGCAGGGCTGGGGTTGGGGCATAAGAGTGGGAAGGGGATAAATATCTTGCTTTTAGAAACATAATTTAGGGGCTGAGGATATAACTCAGTGGTAGAGTACTTGCTTAGCATGAGGAAGGCCTTGGGTTGTATTCTCAGAACTATAAAAAACAAAATGAATAAACTCCAAAAATAACAAAGAAAGAAAGATAATTTAGGATTTCTTGGCTCTTCCATGTGTGAAAGGAAGGATGTTACTGAAAACTCTCTAAGACTCAGAGTTGATTTTTGTCTCTTGTCTAGTGAGAGGAGGATTAGGAGGGGTCCCACACTGGAGGAAAGGATGTCAGTACAAGATGCCGTTGAGGGGTGGTAAGGCATGTATCTCTCTATCATTTCACATTCAGTCCAGTGAATGCTCAGGAAAAGTGTGTGAGAGATTGTTTGGCTTGGAAACAGATGAGGTAATTAAAAATGAAGTGTTCTTAAAGTATGCACACCAATGTGTACAACGAGATGCATAGATAATTTGCTGCAGCTTTCTTTGAGCTGCCTAGGTAGAACTCCAAAGCTATGGACAGGGTGTTATTTTGGTTCTGGCCAAGCTGCTACTCTCTTCATCTCCCTCCTTCCCCAGCATGACATGGGAAATCCATCTCCAAACTGAGCACTGTGTTAGTCTCCCCACTGTCTTCTCTGAACTCGAATGGCAGCTCCTTCATGTGCTGCTGAGTGGATTGATCCTGACAGTACCTGAGGCAATAGCTTTACTCCATTTTGGTAGTGATGAAAGGAAATAAAGCAGAGCACTCAGCTTTGAGAGACAAAGTGAGTCTTTTCACTGAAGGGTCAGATTGGAAGAAATAAAATTTAGGGTCTGAGTCCAAGTGTCATGAATAGGAAGGTCCATCAGTTCCCAAACTGATGAAAGAGAGATTGCAGCTGTTTTCTACAACTCAAACTGATTTTTATGCCAAGACCTTTCCTGCTGGGGTAGTTGGAAATTTTTGTTTGTCTCTTCTTAATCTCCTGAACTTTCTTTCCCCTCAAGGTTGTACTGAGGTTTTGGGGCTCCATTAAGTTATCAGTACAGCACAGGGAAACATGCTTGTCATTGACTATATGTCTCGCCTGTCCCTTGGACCAAGTGGGGATTCCCAAACATGGAAACCAGGTGATGTCAGAAAACTCAGTATTTGAGTTCTTACTTCCCAAGATATACCTGATCTTTCCTCTGTAATGTCTTTATGAGAAGCATACTCAGGGAGCAGTCACAAGTTCATAGAGCTCATTTCTTCCTTTGTTTTAATCTGAAGAAGTCTTTTTCTCTGTAGAATATTAAAAATAGCCATAAATTCCTTTTTACTTCTCCCATTTAGGGGAAAGGTTGTTATACCCTTGAGTCTGGACTGGACTTAGCAACTCACTTGTAACCAATAGAATGCAGTATAAATCATGCTGCATAAAAGATAACTTCTGCCTGGATTCTTTGGGAATGCTCATCCAGGAGAAAGCAAGGCTTCCTTGGTGTGAGGAAGCCCAAGCTAGGCTGAATGGGGAGAGAGAGGAAGATAGAAATAGGAGAGGGAGAGGGAGGAGGAGTAGAAGGAGAGAGAGGAGAGAAGAGGACTAGTGAGGGGAGAAGATGACAGCAGAGGGGAGAGGAGGGTAGGAGAGAAGGAGGAGGGAAGAGAGGGAGAAAAGGGTGCAATAAGCCCCTAGTGATTCCTGCCAGCCAGTCCAGCACAGGCACCAGACACGTGAGTGACAAAATCTTCAATCATTTCCAGGCATGGTCACCATCAGATGCAAGAATATAAAGAACTCCTGGCAAGAACCATTCAACTGAGTCCAGTCAGTTCATAGTACTATGAGATAGAATACTAATCATTGCTTGAAACCTCTGTGCTTTAGAATAGTTTGTCATATAGCAATAAGTATTTGGGACACTTCACATTCTGTTCTCCTCAGTGGCTTCAGACATTTGAAAACAAAATCTACCAGCTACTTACTTGCACTCTGCCACACATATCCTGTGAGATTAGGGATTGTAGAGCCTAATACCTCTTAAAAGGAGTGATAACGGGAGGAAGAAAATCTGGAGGTTAAAAAGCCCTAAATTATAACTAAAAGTTTTTTAAAAATCAATATCCACTATCAATATTTCTTTCTTTTATTTTATTGTTTTTATATTTACTTACATGTGTACACTTTGTTTAGGCTACCTCCTATACTCCTTTGGGTATTTCCCTAGGAGTGGGATTGCTGGATCTATGGCAGATCTATGTTTAATTTTTTAAGAAGCCTCCATATTGTTTTCCAAAGTGGTTGTACTAGCTTACATTTCCTTTTCCCCCCCACATCCTTGCCAACATTTGGTTGTTGGTGCTCTTAATGCTAGCTATCCTAACAGGGGTGAGGTGGAATCTTAGTGTGGTTTTGATTTGCATTTCCTTTATGGCCAGGGATGGTGAGAATTTTCTCATGTGTTTTTTGGCCATTTGGATTTCTTCCTTTGGAAAAGTTCTGTTTAGTTCAGTTGCCCACTTCCTTATTGGTTCATTAATTTTGGGGGAGTTTAGTTTTTTGAGCTCCCTATATATTCTGGTTATCAGTCCCTTGTCTGATGTATAGGTGGCAAATATTTTCTCCCATTGTGTGGGTGGCCTCTTCAGTTTAGAGACCATTTCTTTTGTTGTGCAGAAGCTTTTTAATTTCATGTAGTCCCATTTGTCCATCCTTTCTGTTAGCTGCTGGGCTGCTAGAGTTGTATTGAGGAAGTCCTAATCTATACCTATTGCTTCCAGGGTATTCCCTGCTCTTTTGTGTACTAACTGCAAGGTTTCAGGTCTAATATTAAGGTCCTTAATCCACTTTGCATTGATACTCTTATAGGGTGACAGGCATGGATCTAGATTCAGTTTTCTGCAGGCAGATAACCACTTTTCCCAGCTACATTTGTTGAAGAGGTTATCTTTTCTCCATTATATGATTTTGGTGCCTTTGTTAAAAAAAAAGGTAGGTGTAGCTGTGTGGATTCATATCCGGGTCCTCATTTCTGTTCCACTGGTCTTCACGTCTGTTTTTGTACCAGTACCATGCTGTTTTTATTGCTATTACTTTGTAATATAGTTTGAAGTCAGGTATTGTGATACCTCCAGCATTGCTCTTTTTGCTGAGTATTGCCTTGGCTATTTGTGGTCTTTTGTGTTTACAAATGAACTGTAGGGTTGATTTTTCAATCTCTGTGAAGAAGGTCATTGGGATTTTGATGCAAATGGTGTTGAATATGTAGATCGTTTTTGGTAGTATAACTACTTTTACTATGTTGATTCTGCTAATCCATGAGCATGGGGGATCTTTCCATCTTCTGTAGTCTTCCTTAATCTCTTTCTTCAGGGATTTGTAGTTTTCCTTGTAGAGGACATTTACATCCATTGTTAAATTTATTCCTAGGTATTTGATGTTTTTCGAGGCTATTGTAAATGGAATTGTTTTCCCATATTCTTTCTCAATTTGTTCATCGTTGGTGTATAGAAAGGCTACTGATTTTTGTAAGATGATTTTGTGTCCTGCTACATTGCTGAAGCTGTTTATGGTGTCTAGGAGTTTTTGGGTGGAGTTTTTTGGGTCTTTGAGGTATAGGATCATGTCATCTGCAAATAGAGATTTTTTGACCATTTCTTTACCTATTTGTATTCCTTTTGTTTCTTTTTCCTGCTTTATTACTCTGGCTAAGTATTCCAGGATTATGTTGAATAGGAGTGGGGAGATTGGGCATCCTTGTCTTGTTCCTGACTTTAGGGGAAATGGTTTCAGTTTTTCCCCATTAAGTATGATGTTGGCTGTACGGTTCTCATATTTAGCCTTAGTAATATTGAGTTACATTCCTTCTATTCCTAGTTTCCTCAGAGCTTTTTATCATGAAATGGTGTTTAATCTTATGGAAGGCCTTTTCTGCATCTATTGGGATGATCAAATGTTTTTTGTCTTTGGTTCTATTAAGGTGCTGTTTTATGTTAAAGATTTGCGTATGTTGAACCATCCCTGCATCTGTGGGATGAAGCTGACTTTGTCATGGTGAATAATCTTTCTGATGTGTTGTTGGATTCAGTTTGCCGTTATTTTATTGAGGATTTTTGCATCAACGTTCATTAAAGAGATTTGCCTGTACTTCTCCTTTTTGGATATGTCCTTGTTTTGGTTTTGGGATGAGTGTAATGTTGGCTTTATAGAATGAATTAGGCAGTGTTCCTTCCCTTTCTATTTCATGGAAAAGCTTAAGGAGAGTTGGTATTAGTTCTTTGAAGGTCTGATAGAATTTGGCAGAGAATCCATCAGGTCCTGTACATTTCTTTTTTGGGAGACTCTTTATTGCTACTTCAATTTCATTACATGTTATAGATATGTTTAGGTGGTTCATATCCTTTTAGTTCAGTTTTGGATGGTCATGAGTGTGTAGAAATTTGTTCATTTCATTAAGATTTTCTAATTTATTGGAATATAGGTACTCAAAGTAGTCTCTGGTGACTCTCTGGATTTCTGTGGTGTTTGTTGTTATTTCTCCCTTTTCATTTCTGATTTTACTAATTTGGGTCTTTTCCTTTCTCATTTTAGTCAGAGGCTAAATTTGCCTCTGGGGAAATTTTAGTCAGTGGCTTCTCATTCTTGTTTATTTTTTCAAAAAAGTAGCTTTTTGTGTTTTTGATTCTCTGTATTGTTTTCTGGCTGCATAGAATTCCATTGTGTATAGATACCACATTTTCTTAATCCATTCGTCAGTGCTAGGGCATCTTGGCTGTTTCCATAACTTGGCTATTGTGAATAGTGCCGCAATAAACATGGATGTGCAGGTGCCTCTGGAGTAACCTGTGTCACAGTCTTTTGGGTATATCCCCAAGAGTGGTATTGCTGGATCAAATGGTAGATCGATGTCCAGCTTTTTAAGTAGCCTCCAAATTTTTTTCCAGAGTGGTTGTACTAGTCTACATTCCCACCAACAGTGTAAGAGGGTTCCTTTTTCCCCGCATCCTCGCCAACACCTGTTGTTGGTGGTGTTGCTGATGATGGCTATTCTAACAGGGGTGAGGTGGAATCTTAGCGTGGTTTTAATTTGCATTTCCTTTATTGCTAGAGATGGTGAGCATTTTTTCATGTGTTTTCTGGCCATTTGAATTTCTTCTTTTGAGAAAGTTCTGTTTAGTTCATGTGCCCATTTCTTTATTGGTTCATTAGTTTTGGAAGAATTTAGTTTTTTAAGTTCCCTGTATATTCTGGTTATCAGTCCTTTGTCTGATGTATAATTGGCAAATATTTTCTCCCACTCTGTGGGTGTTCTCTTCAGTTTAGAGACCATGTCTTTTGATGAACAGAAGCTTTTTAGTTTTATGAGGTCCCATTTATCTATGCTATCTCTTAGTTGCTGTGCTGCTGGGGTTTCGTTGAGAAAGTTCTTACCTATACCTACTAACTCCAGAGTATTTCCTACTCTTTCTTGTATCAACTTAAGAGTTTGGGGTCTGATATTAAGATCCTTGATCCATTTTGAGTTAATCTTGGTATAGGGTGATATACATGGATCTAGTTTCAGTTTTTTGTAGACTGCTGACCAGTTTCCCAGCAGTTTTTGTTGAAGAGGCTGCTATGTCTCCATCATATATTTTTAGCTCTTTTGTCAAAGATAAGTTGCTCATAGTTGTGTGGCTTCATATCTGGATCCTCTATTCTGTTCCACTGGTCTTCATGTCTGTTTTTGTGCCAGTACCATGCTGTTTTTATTGTTATTGCTTTGTAATATAGTTTGAAGTCAGGTATTGTAATACCTCCTGCATTGTTCTTTTGACTGAGTGTTGCCTTGGCTATTCGTGGCCTCTTGTGTTTCCATATAAATTTAACAGTAGATTTTTTGATCTCTTTAAAGAATGTCATTGGAATTTTGATGGGAATTGCATTAAACATGTAGATTACTTTGGGGAGTATTGACATTTTTCCTATGTTGATTCTACCAATCCATGAGCATGGGAGATCTCTCCACTTTCTATAGTCTTCCTCAATCTCTTTCTTCAGAAGTGTATAGTTTTCCTTGTAGAGGTCTTTCACATCTTTTGTTAGGTTTACACCTAGGTATTTGATTTTGTTTGAGGCTATTGTAAATGGAATTGTTTTCATACATTCTTTTTCAGTTTGCTCATTGTTAGTGTACAGAAATGCTAATGATTTTTCTATGTTGATTTTATATCCTGCTACCTTGCTATAGCTATTGATGATGTCTAGAAGCTTCTGAGTAGAGTTTTTTGGGTCTTTAAGGTAAAGGATCATGTCATCTGCAAATAGGGATATTTTGACAGTTTCTTTACCTATTTGTATTCCTTTTATTCCTTCTTCTTGCCTAATTGCTCTGGCTAAGAATTCCAGTACTATGTTGAATAGGAGTGGAGATAGTGGGCATCCTTGTCTGGTTCCTGATTTTAGAGGGAATGGTTTTAGTTTTTCTCCGTTAAGTATAATGCTGGCTATAGGTTTGTCATATATAGCTTTTATAATGTTGAGGAACTTTCCTTCTATTCCTAGTTTTCTTAGAGCTTTTATCATGAAATGATGTTGGATCTTATCAAAGGCTTTTTCTGCATCTATTGAGATGATCAAGTGGTTTTTGTCTTTGCTTCTGTTAATGTGGTTTATTACGTTTATTGATTTTCGTATGTTGAACCACCCCTGCATCCCTGGGATGAAGCCTACCTGGTCGTGGTGAATAATCTTTTTGATGTGTTGCTGAATTCGATTTGCCATTATTTTGTTGAGGATTTTTGCATCAATGTTCATTAAGGAGATTGGCCTATAGTTCTCCTTTTTGGAGGTGTCTTTGCCTGGTTTTGGGATAAGTGTAATACTGGCTTCATAAAATGTGTTTGGCAGTTTTCCTTCCCTTTCTATTTCATGGAACAGTTTAAGGAGGGTTGGTATCAGTTCTTTTTTAAAGGTCTGATAGAATTCAGCAGAGAATCCACCAGGTCCCGGACTTTTCTTTTTGGGGAGACTCTTGATTGCTGCTTCAATTTCATTTTGTGTTATAGGTCTATTCAGGTGATTAATTTCCTCTTGGTTCAGTTTTGGATGATCATATGTATCTAGAAATCTGTCCATTTCTTTAAGATTTTCAAATTTATTTGAATATAGGTTCTCAAAGTAGTCTCTGATGATTTCCTGGACTTCCATGGTGTTTGTTGTTATCTCCCCTTTTGCATTCCTGATTCTGCTAATTTGGGTTTTTTCTCTCCTCGCTTTAGTCAGGTTTGCCAGGGGTCTATCGATCTTGTTTATTTTTTCAAAGAACCAACTTTTTGTTTCATTAATTCTTTGTATGGTTTTTTTGGTTTCTATTTTGTTGATTTCAGCTCTTATTTTTATTATTTCTCTCCTTCTATTTGTTTTGGGATTTGCTTGTTCTTGTTTTTCTAGGAGTTTGAGATGTATCATTACGTCATTGATTTGGGATCTTTCAATCTTTTTAATATATGCACTCATGGGTATAAACTTTCCTCTCAAGACTGCCTTAGCAGTGTTCCATAGGTTCCGGTAGGTTGTGTTTTCATTTTCATTGAGTTCCAGGAACTTTTTAATTTCCTGTTTTATTGCATCGATGATCCATTCTTCATTAAGTAATGAGTTATTTAGTTTCCAGCTGTTTGCATGTTTTTTGTCTTTACTTTTGTTGTTGAGTTCTACTTTTACTGCATTGTGGTCAGATAGTATGCGTGGTATTATTTCTATTTTCTTATGTTTGCTTAGGCTGGCTTTGTGCCCTAGGATATGATCTATTTTGGAGAAGGTTCCATGGGCTGCTGAGAAGAATGTATATTGTGTAGAGGTTGGATGAACTGTTCTGTAGACATCTACTAGGTCCACTTGATCTATTGCATATTTTAGATCTTGGATTTCTTTATTGAGTTTTTGTTTGGATGACTTATCTATTGATGATAATGGAGTGTTAAAGTCTTCCACAACCACTGTGTTGGCGTTTATATATGCTTTTAGGTCTTTCAGGGTATGTTTGATGAAATTGGGTGCGTTGACATTGGGTGCGTACAGATTGATGATTATTATTTCCTTTTGGTCTATTTCCCCTTTTATTAGTATGGAATGTCCTTCTTTATCTCGTTTGATCAATGTAGGTTTGAAGTCTACTTTGTCAGAGATAACTATTGCTACTCCTGCCTGTTTTCAGGGGCCATTGACTTGGTAAATCTTCTTCCAGCCTTTCATCCTAAGCATATGCTTATTTCTGTCGGTGAGATGAGTCTCCTATAGTCATACATTGTTTTAGTTTCTATTTATCATGAAAGATTTTTATTGCTTTATCAATTTTGAATGACGGTTTTGTTGGGCAGAGTATCGTTGGGCTGAAGTTGTTTTCATTCAGTGCCCAAAATACTTCATTCACTCCATGCCCTTCTTGCTTTTATGTTTTCCTGTGAGAAATGTGCTTTCAGTTTGATGCATTTACCTTTATACATTATTTGTTATTTCACTTACAGACTCCAATATTCTTTCTCTATTCTCTGTGCTTGTTGTTTTAATGATAGTATGTTGTGGGGAGTTTCTATTTTGGTTAAGTCTGTTTGGTGTCCTATATGCTTCCTATACCTGAATTGGCAAAACAGAGATTTGGGAAATTGTTATTATTTTATTGAATATATTAGGTATTCATTTGGCTTGCCCACCTGTTCTTCTTCCATGCCCATGTTTCTCAGGTTTGGTGTTTTGATGGAGTCACTGAGTTCTTGCATATCCCTTTCACAGCTCTTGTGTTGTTTGACTAAGATTTCTTCTGCTTTTCTTTTTAATTTATATTTTATCTTTGAGCTCTGAGATTCTGTCTTCCACATGTTCTAGTGTGCTGGAGAGGCTTTCCACTGTGGTTTTGGTTTGACTAAAGTAACTTTTTATTTCCAGGATTTCTGTTTAATTCTTTTTTCTGAGGTTTTCCATATCTTTGTTCAACAACACTTTTATATTTTGTGTTGTCAGCTTTAATTCATATATCTCTCTTTTTATAGTGTCCTTTGTTTCACTATGGTGTTTATTGAAGTCATCTCTGAGTTCCTTTATTTGTTTCTGTGTCTTCTTATGTTCTTTATTTTTGGTGTCTTGAAATTTGTTGAGTGCATCTTTTATATTCATGGAGAAGATACTAGGCATGTATCTTCTCCATGAATTTCTTAGTGATATCTTTCAAGATTTCTTCTTTGAGGGTTTTTATGTGGGTGTCAGTGGGCTCCTTAGTGACATTTATCATTGTTTTGTTGCGATCAGGAACTGGGTATCCATTTTCTTCATTTCCCACTGAATTCTGTATTGAATAGTTTTTTTTGAGGACAGTGGTTTCCATCCCTTCTTCTTCTTCCCATTGCTCCACTTGGTGCTGTGTATCTATGTTTTTGATAGGCTAGTTGGTGGTTTTGATTGCCTGATTTCTTTCCCTGATGTAATTTTTGTGTTGTGACTGACTTGACTGTTAGCTAGGTTGATGTTCTGTTTCTGTCCCTGACCTGGAGGTGTAATTTAGGAAAAACAAATTCACAGGCTCAATGCCAGAGGAGTTGTTTACATATTTTATAGAAAATCCCATGATGATAATATGTATAAACAGTGGCAGTTGGGGATAGTGATTATTAGGGTAGTTGCAGGTTTTGTGGAATTCGTAAAGGTGGGGTTGGGTGGGGAAGAGTTATGGGAGCTGATGGTTTGTGGCCCTGTGTGCATTTGGAAGTATTTCTGTTGTTGTAGTGGAGAGTGCTTTTGTTAGGGTTTGCAGGGGGCTGGGGTTGTGTACAGTTTGTACAGTATGCTAGTCAGCAGGTGGTGAGTGTGTAGGAGGGAGGGCTAGTGTGGTGACAGGTTGGTGAGGATAGGAAGAAGAGGAGAATACTGGGACAAGAGTGGATTATAAGGGGTAGAAAGTTTAGTTGGGAAGGAGAAGAATGGATTGTAGCACAGGAGAAGGAGGGAAAGTGAAGAGGGTAAGAAAAGGGATAAGAGAATAGTAATGGTGAAGTTAATGATACAGGAATAATAATAAAGAAACCACAATAAAAAACACTGTGTTCAGGAACCACAAAAAGTTCAGTCTTTTGGTAAAAGTTCTGGAGTTATTCCATAGGCATCCAATTCTGGTATTGATGTACAAGCAGATGTTCTGATGTGGTCTCACCAGGTGACTGACTTGTGAGTAGTATTTGGTCCTTCTGTCCACAAGAGTAGTTTGAATTGTGAGGTGAGGTAAGAGTGCCAGCTCGTGCTGGGTGGTCAGAGCTGTTGTTTCCATGAGGTGGCAGCTGTGTTGCCCTTCAGCTGCATCTATGTTTGATCAGCTACTCCCCCAGAATGGTGGGGCAATTCTGTTTGGAATGCTAACCTTTGTCCCAGAGATCAGCTCCAGGATCCACCACCTGCCCTGGTTTTGGAGGTTGGCCTGTTGCCCCACCCCAGCTCTCAGCCTTTGTGCTCTTCCTGATCTCTGCTGGGTGCTAGTAGCTCCTCTGAGAGGTTGGCTTGTTGCCCCACCTTCACTCTCAGCCTTTGCTGCTTTACCCACATTAGTTCCCTGAGAGTTTGGCCTTGAGAGTTTGGCTCTTTGCCCTACCCTGTTCTCTGGGGCAGGTTCAGCATTCCACCCCCATCTTCACTGTCAGTGTTAGATTAAAGTTTGGTGTTTATGTTTTTCAGTTTTGCTGTGGCAGGGGGTGGGTTCAGTCTGCCCAAGGGCTTCACTGGATTATTTTCCCAGGGGTGTGGGTAGGGGAGCTGCATGTGGTGAGTGATGATTACAAGCAGCTTTGGAGCTGCTGGCAGAAAGAAGTGGCCTGCTTTTTTTTCAGTGCGACACAGCATAGGGAGGCTTGCCACATGCTAGGGGTCCAGGATGTCACAGAGTTTGATTGTTATTGATCCTCTGTCTTCTGCTTGTTGTTTCCTCCTTGTTAGTAGGAAAAAAGAAAGAGGGAGAGGGAGAGAGAGAGAGAGAGAGAGAGAGAGAGAGAGAGAGAGAGAAGAGAGAGAGAGAGAGAAGAGAAACAATAACCAGGGGGCTTTTTTCCCCCAGGGCCAGATATCCCTTCCTGGTGGTCCTACGTGGGATTTTCGTGGCTGTTAGGTAAAATTGAAGGCTGATTTAAGGGTCAGTCTTTGAATTTCGTCTGCTCTATTGTGGTGGTGGTTATTAATAGAATTACCCAAGTGCAGCTGGGACTTCTCAAGGAGGTTTCCAATGTCATGGAACTTAGGACTTCAGATTCCCTATCCTAGCCACCATTTGGGATCTCCACCTACACTCCAATTTTGATTTCTATTAGTGTGTGATTTCATGGTTGCCCTCTTTTAGGGGATGGCTATTTTTAGAGTATTTTGGCTTTGTGAAATTGGTAGGTAAAATGGCATTTTATTATGGCTTAATAAATATTTTAAAATATTTTACTATGTGTGAATTATTCTGTGGAGCACAATGAAGAATTTGGCCTAAAATAAGTATACTTGAGAAAAGAAATCTTGAGAGAAATACAAAACTAGAGCTATGCAATCATACAAGACTACAGTGAGAAAGATGACCAGGATAGTGTCTCATCAATCTCCAATGAAGTCCAAGGGCAGTGTGTCACCTAGGCCATGGGTAATGTAAGAGCAGGCGAATTCTCTATTCACAGGTGAGTACATCAATTGCAGAATTTTGAGGGATAGAGAGAAAGGCTTTGCCCATACCAGGGAATGGAATGAGTGAAAACATTATGGTGGGAAATTTTGTGAAGTATTTTGAATGATAAGATGAACTGGAAGAAAATGTGCGAAGTAAAATAAAAACCATCCAACCATTACTACCAATAACAAAATAAAACTCAGCAACTTGAACAATAGATACCTATAATTTACAGCCCAACTTTGACTGCCCTCTTTGGTGGGGGGTGCTCTCACAGATACTGGCAAACAGTTACTGAATACCGAGTGAAGACCCTTTGATGCCTTGTTCATTGTCCAATGCCCAAGGAGCCAACTTTCTGAGGTTCAGTGTATAACTTGGGAACAGCACTCATGTTTGAAAATGGACTTCTGTTCTAGGAGGGTTGTCACTAGCATCATGTCTTGACTTGCAAGAGGAAAAATCATCTCCTTTTTCAAGATCTTGTTAGCTGTATGAGCTAACACAGCATTTGTTAAATGTGTGACCTTTCCTCCTTCCTAAGAGGTCTGGGTGGAATCTTTGGGTGCTGCTTCTGTTTGTCCTCACAAAGAATGGCTGTGTAAACTCTGTTCCAGAATGATCCTTCCATGTGGGTCCCTCAAGACCTGGAGAAGTCTTGGCTGTGGTGGCTTTTGACTTCTCTCCTCATCCTCCAACTTGAGGCCATGCAGATGGAGAGGAAGGATTGGGAGACATTTTGTAGAATGTGATAGGAGGCAGGGAAAGTTGCACTGTGACTGGAGGCAGAGCATTATTTTCTGAGCTCTAAAGGAGCATGTGGTTCTTCAGTGGTGCTGTTTAAATGCTTGCTGATGCATAACCACAGCTGCCCTGCATTAGTGTTGCAGCCATCTTCTCAGTGTTTGAATATGGGGAAAGGGGTATGGAGAAATGGAATGTGATAGAATTGCTGGAAAAGATAATAAATTGCCTATGTAAAATGCAACATTAATTGCTGTTTGGTTTAATCTATGATGGAATTAATGTTGGCAGAATTTTCATCAGAACAGAAAGAGCCAAAAATGCAGCTCTACCCCATGCCCAACAAATTTAAGCTAAAATTCTCTGTCAGCTTTGGCTTTGGTGTGAAGAAGGGATGATGGGCAGTTTCAACACCATCTCTTTTTATTCCCAAACCAAAAATCCCTTTATGCAACTTATAGGGGGCCTGGCTACTTGGGTTTAAATGAAAGTGTACAATACCAAGGAAGCACTCTGCTAATGAGGCAGTGTGGAAACCCAGGACTCCCTGAGTTTGGGTTTGGGATGGACCTTCACCCAGCCCCAAACACTGCTGTATACCTGGACACTTGGAGTGTAGGCTAGTAAGTTGCTTAATGCTGTTGGTTGGCAGAGGCAGGGGACTCTAATGGACTTTAAGATCAGAGATATTCTCAGTTCATTCAGCCTCTTGCTTCTTTTCTTCCTGGATGAAAAGGAGGTGATGCTTCTGGATAATATGATAACTGAAATTCTGGCTATAACTTTTAAGGATATTTCTAGTCCACTGGCCTGTGAAAATATAGTCTGCATTTTACCTTCAGAGAGTAAACCATTGTCCTATGTGGTTAAAAAGAAATTCATTATACTGACAATCAACCTAATGTTTGTGCTTGTAGAAAAGCCAACAAATGTAAATAGGTACAAATAAAAAAAAGTAGAACTCTTCTAACAGTCAACTCCCACAGATATCACCATAAACATTTAGCTTTTTAGTCTTCAAGTCTTTATTCTTATGTGTACATGTACATATGTGTGTATACATCTGTAAATATAAACATATATGAAACACAAATACTATTAATTCTATTTTTTTCATTTATATGCCTTTTTCTTTTTTGGTGGGACTGAGGTTTAAACTCAGAGCTTTGTGCTTGTAAAAACAGGTGCTCTACCCCTTGAGCCATACCTCCAGTCCATTTTGCTGTGGTTATTTTTAGAGATGGAGTCTCACAAACTCTTTGCCCAGAATGTCCTTGAACCATAATACCCTGATCTCAGCATCCCAAGTAACTGGGATTACAGGTGTGAGCCACTGGCACCTGGCTACATATGCTTTCTTAAGAATGAATCCCTCATGGGGAGCTTCACTTTTAAACTCCTTTCTAGAATGCAGTTTGTGCATTCTTACGTGTTTATACAATGTGATGAGGCTCTGTGTTGATGCATTGAGAAACAATAAACAAACATTCTTCAGGAGTAAGGAATTGGTAGATTGGATGTGATATTTTCCTTTCTTCAGGAAAAAGGCAGAGGAGGGTTAAAGCAGAAAGCGGGCTTGTGATAGCTGATAGTGGTGATTAAAATTCCCATCAGTCACTCTGTATTTTTAGTTTTGTAAAAACAAAACATCATGGCTTGGGTTGCTGTGTAGTCAGAAGAGATATAAATATAACTAAGATGTTTTTCTTCCTTCGTGACTAATCTTCCCTTCGTGAAGAAAGGGAGAGGTGTGATAGTTGGGAAGCCCAGCCTACATCTTCTAGTCTTTAAATATTTGTGACAAATCATTCTGGTGTTCATGCGTGCCTCTGTGTGTTAGTGTGCACACTCATGCATATATGTGTGTGTGTGTGTGTGTGTGTGTGTGTGTGTGTGTGTGTGTGTGTGTGTGTGTATGTCTGTATGTATGTATTCAGAAATCCCCATGCACAGAGAGCAATTGTTTCAGAATTCCAAGGGCTGTGCAGGCTAAAAGCCGGCTTATAGCCTGACCACTGACATGGAAACCTTCTGGAATGATATTTTCATTGAAGTGAGATATCAGGACTTCATGTGTGGACTTGTGGGTTTTTTTTTTCCAAAGGAGCAGTACAATTTGAAGGAGAAAAAAGTTTAAAGAATTAAGGATGGAGGTAGGTGGAAATCATACATTTCTAGAAGGTTATCCACCCAAATCAGGCTGGTGACAGGGCTGTTGGAAGGGCAGATGACATACTCTGTGCATACTTACCACAGGCAGGTAAGTTAGCACTCAGCTGTTTGAAGCTGTTATTCCTATCATAGGTATGACCTCTGTTACAGTTTGAATCTGAAATGTGCCCCACTGGCTCATGTGTTGATTTCTAGGTTCCCAGCTGGTGGTGCTATTTTTGCAGGCTCTGGAGCCTAGCTGGAGGAAGTCGGTTAATGGGGATGTGCCTTTTTGTGCTTCCTCTCACTCAAACTTATCCCCTCCTTTCCCCCTCTGCTTTCTGTCTGCCATGAGGTGAGTAGTTCTGCTACACCCTGCTGTTACCATGATATTCTGCCTCAGCATGGACCCAGAATCAATGGAACCAAGGACTGTGGACTGAAACTGTGAGCCAGAATAAATCTTTCCTTCCTTAAATTGTTTAGTGATGAAAAGTCTGATTAACACAACCTCTGTCATAGTACTTAACTGAATTATACTAGATTGCAGTTTCCAGCAGTGCAGCCCTCTTTAGCCATGTGTTTGCTGAAAGTGGAAGACATTTTGGAACATCCCTGGCTATCTAGTGGCATCTCCTCTTTTCCTGATTGGCTCATTATGCTCCTTACCTTCTTAGTCTTCTCAGGATGCTTTCCAGCCAAGCTATAGCAAGTATGAAAGTGTGCTTTTGACAATGGTAGAGGCCCCTTTAAATTTACATCAGCTCCATAGTCTTAAGCATATGTAAATATTCTAGCCACTTCTTGCTGTGATTCTCAGTTTCTCCCTCCTCCTCCCTCCTGGAGATAAAAGATGATTTCTTGTTACAAAAGAAACTACATAGTTACTGTCTATGTAATATTAGGAAAGAGGTGGGGATGCAGTAGCCTTATGGACTTGGTCTGGGGGGATAGAATTTGGAGGTTTAGGCAATTGAGCATCTGTAGTACTTTGAGGCTACAAGAAAATTGGAAGGCTAAAGGAGAATATTTGGGAAATGTTATTGTGGCTTTCTTAAATGTCCCTTAGAATTGGTAAGAACTGAATTTCTTTTCATGTATTTGTGTCAGTGACCAGCTTCTCTTTAAAAGTGTCTGAGCCCTATGAAGTCTGAGAGCTGTGGACTCCCATGGCTACATTAGGGCTACATGCATGCAGTCTTCTATTAAATTCATCTCTCTGCCCTTGTTTATTTTCCTTTCTTACTGGCTTAGCTAGAGGAGACTATGTACCTGCTGCCCCAGCCTGAGTAGAGCTTAACTAATTGTGTGATACTGAATTTCTGAATTTCTTCATAAACCATTCAGTAGCTCTTGTTCTGGTTACTTTGCCTTACTACCACAAAGGAGCCAAGAGCTACTCTGTCAGATTATTTTTAGAAACTGGGGAATCCCACAAGTGGTTGCTCATTTAAGTGGATGTGAGGTTTTTGTTTCTTTTTTTCTTAACTGTGGAGCTCAATGCAGCCATTCGGTGTGCAATTTCAGGAGGAATTCTGTTTTGTTTATTAAAAAGATTCTGGGTATGTAAAAAAATTGCACGAGCAGAAACCATTTCTTCACTCTGTGTGACAGCTTCTAATTGAGTGGTGTTATGTTTTTCTTGGAGCACTATACTCCCAATTCACTAAAAAAAAAAAAAAATCCATTTTTTTCCCCAAATCAATGACCCAATGAAAAAATGGGCAAATGAACTGAACAGAGCCTTTTCAAAGGAAGAAGAAAAAAATGGTTAAAAAAACACATGAAAAAATGCTCACCATTCCTGGCCTTGCAGGAAATTCACATCAAAATTACATTAAGATTCTATTTTACTCCTGTTAGAATAGCTACCATCAAGTACACAAACAACAACAAATGTTGGTGAGGATGTGGGGAAAAAGGAACCCTCAAACCACTGCTGGTGGAAATGTAAGCTAGTAAAACCACTATGGAAAACAGTATGGAGACTCCTTAAAAAAATAAAAATATATCTGCCATATGATCCAGCAGTATCACTCCTAGGGATATACCCAAAGTATTTTGAGTCAACTGAAAACAAAGGCACCTGTACACCCATTCACCCACACTGTTCACAATAGTTAAAACATGGAAACAGCCAAGATGCCCCACTACTGATGAATGGATTAAGAAAATGTGATGTTTATAGATAGTGGAATTTTACTCAGCCACAGAGAAGAATGGAATTCTGTCATTCACAGGTAAATGGATGGAGCTGGAGAACATCATCTTAAGTGAAGTTAGCCAGACTCAAAAGACCAAAAGTCACATGTTCTCCCTCATATGTGGAATATAGACCTAACACAAATGAAGAAATATTATGAAACACTGGTCACACTAAGGGGAGGTCATGAACAGGAGTGATAGGGAAACTGAAAGATTAAATATGGTTGATACACTCCCTATAGAAGAATGAATATAGAAATCTTAAACTGGCTGAAACTACCATAAGAAAGGGACTAGGGTAGAATGAAGAAAATTAGAGGTGATAAACCAGCTGGGGTTATAGTACATATATACATGGAAATATTACAAGGAAACCCTCTGTGTAGTTACCTTTACCTCAAACAGGCTAAAATGTAATGTTTTTTGTTTTGTCTTTTCTCTTCTTTCTTCTATAAAATTGAACAGGAGGGTGGAACAAGTCCTGCCCAGGAGGAGGGCTGGCACCGGTGGGAGGGGGTAGATGTTGAGGGAAGGGGGTAAGAGGGTGAATATGGTGCAAAAAGTGTGTAGCTAAATGAAAAAATGATACCTGTTGAAACTACTCCAGGAATCATGGGGGAGGGGGAAATGAAGGAGAATGGTAGAGGAGGCATATGTATGATATATTTGATACATTGTAAGCAGCTGTGTAAATGCCACAATGTACCCCCACCCATCACAACAATAAAGAGAAATGAAGTTACAAAAAACCCCATCCAAAATGGGAAAAACAAAACAAAATAACAAAAAAATAAAAATGTTAATAGGAAAAAATATAATTTACAGGTGATTCCAGCTAGGTCTTAGATTCTAAACTCATTGAATTCCCTAAAGTGAAATGCCTTAGATAAATCAGTGAGTATTGAAAAATGGTTGGCAATGCTGTTATTTTATGTAAACAAATATCATCTTGGAAGGCAAATACAGCATGTTATGTGTGTGGACTGGGTCCCTGTGTCTGGGTTGGCCCCTACTATGATAGACACTAGGAAAGTTCATAAGTGTTCCCATCCTGGTTGGCCCTTGGTGGAATTTTATCCTGTTACATATTTGAAGCTAGAAAAGGTAAGTAACTTGTTTTGCCTATTGAGCTGTAATAATCTGTCACTTCTGGGCAGAAACTGATAACAATTCCAGTCTTCTGTCTTTGTACTGTGAGAGGCCTGAATTCAAACTTGTGGTTTGCTATTTGTTTGCCATGTGACCTTGGGCAAGTTACTCAACCATCCTAAACTTTATGTTCTTTTCCTTGAAAATGCTAAAGCAGCTGGCAGCTGGGCTCATGTGGATAAAACAAGGTGAACACTCTAAGCAATGGAAATAAAATACAAGACATGCATTGTCAGGCAGCAAGGAGGCCATAAGTGTTGCCTGTTGACTCTGAATCTGAGCAGAAGGGAGGTGGCTCTAGAGCATCTCAGGGAGATCTTGAGGCCCAGAGGATTCAGCTCTCTGCTTTACAGGGCTTTTAGAGAGGCAAGTATTGCAGAACATAGGCAAAACTAGGGAAAGGGGCATATATTAAATGAAAATGGTTAAATCCAGGAGGCACTGATTAATAAAGATGCTTGTTTCAGACAGTACTTTGCCTAAAATCTTGCCTCAACTACTAAATTGAGAATTACTTTTAAAATGTATTTTCCCTGTGGAACTTTAGGTAATAAAACATCTTTATGCGCATATTTCTTTTGTTTTTTGTTCCTCTTTTTTATTACCATATATTGTGCAAAGGGATTTTATTTTGTTATTTCCATACATGCTTATAATGTACTTTGATCAAATTCACCCCCTGTGATTCTTTCTTGCCCCTTCCCCCCTTTTTGAAGCAGTTTTTAATGGTTTCATTATTCTATTTTCATACATTTGTATAAAGTATTTGGATTATATTCATCCCCTTTCACTCTCTGCATTCTCACTGGTTCTTACCCTCAAACAGCCCCTACCCCATTTTATACTCCTCTCATTCTTTCTTTTTTTCAAGGTCTAGATTCTGAATATGAGCAAAAACATTCAATACCTGTCTTTCTCAGTCTGGCTTATTTCATTGAACATTGGTGATTTCCAGTTCTATCCACTTCCCTGCAAACAACATAATGTCATTCGTTTTTATGGCTAAATAATAGTCCACTGTGTATATATACCACCTTTTCATTTGCTATTCATCAGTTGATGGATACTTAGGCTGATTCTGTAGTTGGGCTGTTGTGAACAGTGCTTCTAAATATAGGTGTATAAGTATGTCTGTTGCATGCAGATTCACATTCCTTCAGGTACATGTCCAGGAGTGGTATAGGATCATATGGTAGTTTACTTTTAGTTTTTTTGAGGAAACTCCATACTGATTTCCAGAGGGATTGCATAGTTTACATTTCTACCAACAGTGAAGAAGTATTCCTTTTTCCCCCACCCCACATCCTCAGCAGTTTTTGTCTTTGTATTCTTGATAACTGCCATTCTAACTGGGGTAAGATGGAATCATAGTGTATATTTCCTTTATGGGTAAGGATGTTCAACATTTCTTCATGCATTTAGCATCCAGCTGAACCTCTTTTGAGAATGGTCCAGTTCATGTGTCCATTTATTAATTGCATTGTTCTTTTAGTTTTTAATTTTTGGAGCTCTTTGTATATTCTAGATATTCATCCTTTATCCAATGAATAGCTGACAAAGATTTTCTCCCATTCTGTAGGTTATCTCTTGATTCTGGTAATCGTTCCTAGCTTTGTAATTTCATGAACTCCCATATGCCAATTCTTGCTGTGATTTCCTGAGCAGTTGGAGTCCTATTCAGAAAAATGTTATCTATGCCAATATTTTCAAGGGTCTTCCCAATGTTTTCCTCTAGAAGTTTCAAAGCTTGAGATCTTACATTTAGATCTTCGATCTATCTTGAATTAATTTTTGTTTAGGGTGAGAGACAAGGGTATACTTTCAATCTTCTACATGTGTATATCCAGTTTTCTCAACAGCATTTATTGAAGAGACCCTTTCTCCAATGTATATTTTTGGCACATTTGTCAATCTGTAGATAGGTAAATTTCCTTCTGGATCTTCTATTTTGTCCTATTTGTCTACATATCTGTTTTTGTGCTAGTACCATATGTTTTTGTTACTATAGCTCTGCAGTATAATTTGAAGTCAGGTATTTTTATAGTTCCAGCATTGTTTTTTTACTCAGGATTGCTTTGGCTATACAGGATCTTTGTGCTTCCATATGAATTTTATGACTGATTTTTCTGTTTTTCTGAAGAGTGACATTGGAAATTTGGTGGGGATTGCATTGAATCTATAGTTTTTTTTTTGGTAGTATAGACATTTTTATAGTATTAATTTTGCTGATCCATGAACATGGGAGGTCCTTCCATCTTCTGGTGTCTTCTTCCATATTTTATAGTTTTCATTGTATTGGTCTTCTCTTCCTTTTTTTGTTAGGTATGAAATGTTTTTTGAGGCTATTGTGAATGGGATTGTTTTCTTGATTTTTTTCTCAGTTATATAGAAAATCTACTGATTTTTGTATGTTGATTTTTGTATCATGATACTTTGCCAAACGTGATTATTAGACCTATGAGTTTTTTGGTGGAGTCTTTAGGGTCTTTTTAAGTATAGGATATATCAGTTGCAAGTAGGGATAATTTGACTTTTTCCAGTTTTGTGTTCCTTTTATTTCTTTCTCTTATTGCTCTAACAATTCAAGCACTATATTGAATAAAAGTGGAGAGAATGGACACCCTTGTCTTGTTCCTGATTTAGAGGAAATAGTTTCAGTTTTGTCCATTTAGTATCATGTTTGCCATATGTTTATCTTACACATAGATACATACCACACACACAGACATACACATAGAGTCTTTATTATGTTGAGGTATGTTCCTTCTATTCTTAGTTTGTTCAGGGTTTTAACATGAATGGATATTGAATTTTGTAACAGGCCTTTCCTTTTACAAAATTCCTGTTTGTAGCTATTGAGATGATCATGTGACTTTTGTCCTTGGTTCTGTTTATGTGCTATATCATGTTTATTGATTTGAATATGTGGAACCACCCATGCATGCCTGGGTGAATGAAACAAACTCGATCATAATGTATGATCTTTTTAATGTGCTGTTGAATTCAGTTTGCAAATATTTCATTGAGAATTTTTGTGTCTATGTTCACCAAGGAAATTGGTTTGTAATTTTTCTTTATTGTCTTGTCCTTATCTGGTTTTGGTATCAGGGCAATACTGATTTCATAAAATGAGTTTGGTAGCATTCTTTTCATTTCTATTTTATGTAATAGTTTGAGGACCATTGATATTTTTTCTTTAAAAGTCTGATAGAATTTGGCAGTGATTCTGTCCAGTCCCAGGTTTTTCCTTTTTGAAAAACTGTTACTGCTTCAATTTCATTGTGTGTTACAGATCTGTTTAAGTGGTTTATATCATCCTAGTTCAATTTTGGTGGGTTGTATGCATCTAGAAATTTATCCCTTTCTTCTAGATTTTTCCAGTTTATTAGAATATAAGTTTTATAAGTATTCCCTAATGATCCTTTGAATTTCATTGGTATTTGTTATGATAGTCCCTTTCTCATCTGTAATTTTATTAATTTAGATATTCTCCTTCCTTCTTTCATTTGGTTTGACTAAGGGTTTGTCAATCTTATTTCTATTTTTTTTAAAAGAACAAACCTTTTGTTTCATTCTTTGTATTGGTCTTTTTGTCTCCATTTCATTAATTTCTGACCAGGTCTTTTTAGTTTCTTTCCATCTGCTACCTTTAGTTTTAGCTTGTTCTTGTTCTTCTAAGAGCTTGAGAGATATATCACTACATTATTTATTTTTTTAACATTGCCCTTGCTGTGTCCAAAGGTTCTGATAAGTCATGTTTTCATTTGCATTCAATTCTAGGAAATTTTTTATTCCCTCTACTTTATTTCTTCAGTAGCCCAATGATCATTCAAAAACCTGTTGTTCAGTATCCATGTGTTTGTATATTTTCTATAGTTTCTCTTACTGTCAATTTCTAGTTTTATTCCATTGTAACCTGATAAAATGCAAGGAGTTACTTAATTTTTTTTACATTTGTTAAGACTTCCTTTATGTTATAGAACTTGAACTATTTTGGAGAAATTTCCACGGGCTGCAAGAATGTGTATTCTGTGACTGTCAGGTGGAATATTTTGTTGATGTCTGTAAAAACCATCTTTACACATGCCATCTAAAGTGTCATCTAATTCTGAAGTTTTGTTGTTCTTTGACTGGATGACCTGTCCATTGTTGAGGGTGAGGGTATTAAAGTCACCTACTATTACTGTGTTCAGGTCTATCTGTCTTTTTATGTCCAGTAATGTTTATGAAATTGGAGGTGCCAACATTTGGTGCATATGTTTACAATTGTCATCTCCTCCTGCTAGATTTTTCCCTATATCAATTTCAGTGACCTTATTTATCTCTTCTTGCTAATTTTGGTTTGAAGTGTGCTTTGTCAGATATGACTGGTCCTACTCCTGTTGCTTTCAGCTCCATTTGTTTGGAAAACTTTTCCAATCCTTTCTTTCTAATCCAGTGTTTGTCTTGCTCATGGTGTGTGTTTTTCCTAGGCAACAAATGGTTATGTCTTTTTAATTAGATTTGCCAGTCTGTGTATTTTGATTGGAGAATGATATCATTAAAATTAGAGTTGTTATTTAAAGGTATGTATTAATTCTTGGCATTCTATTGGTTATGTAGTGCTTCATTCTTCCTTACTCCCTATGTGTATATCTACTTGTCTAGTGAAATTTCTTTTCACTAGAAATTTTTTTTTTGGAAGTACTGGGGTTTTGAACTCAAGGTCTTCTACTTGCTAGGCAGTTGCTTTACCACTTGAGTCATGCCCCTAGCCCTTTTTTCTTTTCAGGCAGGGTCTCATGTTTTTTTGCCCATGATCCCCTGGACCACAATCCTCCTACTTACAACTCCCATGTAGCTGGATGACAGGTGCACACCACCACTTCCAGCTTTTTTTCGAGATGGGGTCTTGCTAACTTTTGCCTGGGCTGGCCTGGAAGCATTATCCTTCCAATGTCTGCCTCCTGAGTAACTGGGATTACAACCATGAGCCACCACACCAGCTAGGATTTATTCTTTTCTGTATTTTCATGGTTCCATTTATTTTTCTTTTCTGTGTTTAGGATTCCTGTAAGTACTTTTGCAACCCTGGCTTAGTGGTCATGAATTGCTTTATTTTTTGTTTATCATGGAAGGTTTTTATTTCTCTTCCAGTTAT
Organism: Castor canadensis; assembly: GCF_047511655.1. Lineage (NCBI taxonomy): Eukaryota > Metazoa > Chordata > Mammalia > Rodentia > Castoridae > Castor > Castor canadensis. Next base: position 92,565,614 of record NC_133398.1, read on the forward strand.
GGATGACAGCTTTGCTGTATATAGTAATCTACATTGGCAGTCTGTTTTCTTTCAGGGCTTGAAAAACATCATTCCATGCCCTGATTGCTTTCAAAGATTCTGTTGAGAAATATGTTTGCTTTTATAGGTGCCTTGGTGCTTTTCTTTTGCAGCTTTCTGTATTCTTTCCTTGTTCTGTATGCCTAATATTTTAATTATAATATGATATGGGGAGGTTCTTTTCTGATCCTGTCTGTTTGGAGTTCTAAAAGCTTCACGTACCTGGATGACCATATTTTTTTTTTTTCAAAATTTGGGGTTTTTTCTGCTATTATATTATTGAATATGCTTTATATGCTTTTAGCTTGCATTTCTTTTTTCATTTTTATTAGCATATAGTCATTATACAGGATGTATTCATTGTGACAATTCTGGATAGCCTCACATTGTACATTGATTAGGTTGCCTCTACCATCTCACCTCTTGACCCCCTATCTGCACCACTTAAAACAATTGCAAAAGGTTTCAGTGTTTTATTTTAGCTTGCATCTTTTCTCCTTGTTCTATGACCATTATTCATACATTTTGTCTTTTAGTGATGCCCAGAGGTCTTGCGTGTTCTGTTCATACTTCCTTAGTTTTTCCTCTCTATGTTCATTTGCATATTCTAATACATTCATCTTCTTTCAAGCTCTGATATCTTTCTTCAGTTTGATCCAATTTACTGGAAAGACTTCTGAGTTTTTATTTTTAAACTGACTTATTGAGTTTTTCATTTCCGGAATTTCAAATATGATTCTTTTTCCAGAAAATTTCTATTTTTGTTGTATTCATCTTTCATGTTCCTCATTGTCTTCTTTATTTCATTTAGCTCTTTGACTTTTCTTAGAATTCATTTCTTAGAATTCATCCTCTCTCATTTCATTGATCGTTCTTATAATAATATTTTTTGAATTCTTATTTCAATTCACTTCAGTGTTAATCAGTGTTTATTGTGGAGTCACTCAGTTTTGGAGGCATTGTGTTGCCTTGTTTTTCATACTTCTTTTGTTTTGTTTGTGTCTTAGGATTTGTGCATCTAAGGCCAAGTTATGGTTGGAAGTTTTAATCACAGTGTCTTTTAGTTCAAAAATTTTCCGTGTTTCGGCAGAACAGTATAGTGGTTGGGTTGAGGTGCTATTTTTTGCCACTGAACTGGAAGGTGGTCAAGCATTTGCCTAGTGCTCAGGACTCTTGGACTAATCCCCAGAACTTTTCAGATCAAGGTAAACTAGATGGAGTTTCTTGTAGGGTTAGTTGTCCACTTCTGGGTTGCTTTCACTATAGAAACTTTCTGTCTTTGTGTACTGGGAGCTGGTGCGGACTTCAGGTTGCTTTACAGCCTTTGAACTGGGCATTTTACCACTTATTCCACAAGCTCCCCCCCAATTTGTGTCACTAGAGGAAGCAGGCATTCAAACCTCAGGGTGACCCTCGAGTGTATCACAATGTTGGGAGCAAACAAAGCTCTGAGCTCTGCACTGGCTGAAGGAGAAGTGAGAATCTCAATGCCTACAAATACTGTCCAGTAATACACCACCCTGCAGAAGGCTGTGGAAGTCACATGGTTTGGAGGGTCTGGGCTTATGGCCCTTGGGCAACCTGGTAGTTAACACATGCCTGGGTTGCATGCAGTTCCTAGAGGTGGGCCCCAGTACTTTGAGATTATGCCCAGCAGTTTACCTCCCCGTGTGAGGAAGAAGGCTGTGGATACCATGTGATTTGGAAGGTCTTAATGAAGCAAATTTTCTCTTGCTTCTGTTACTACTGAACCTAACTGGGGGCGACAGGAGATGTAGAAAAGACAAACGATAGACAAACAGACAGAAAGTTGGGGCCAGGTGTGTTGGGCACTTGAATGGAGACACACAGCAGCCTCATTGCTTCTTTTCTCTATTATTCTCTTTATTTACTCTGCTTCTTTTCTCTATCTTTGTTTTTTAAGGCTTTACTCCTTTACAATTGTTTAAAACCTTGCTTCTAAAGTCTTCTTTCTATTTTTTATTTTTTTAGTACAATTAATTTTACTGTATGTTTTATCTAGAAAATGATTTTTAAAAAATTTTTATTGTTTTATTATTCATATGTGCATACAGTGTTTGGGTCATTTCTCCCCCCTGCCCCCACCCCCTCCCTTACCACCCACTCTGCCCCATCCCTCTCCCCCTGACCCCCTCGATACCAGGCAGAAATTATTTTGCCCTTATCTCTAATTTTGTTGAAGAGAGAGTATAAGCAATAATAGGAAGGAACAATGGTTTTTGCTAGTTGAGATAAGGATAGCTATACAGGGAGTTGACTCACATTAATTTCCTGTGCGTGTGTGTTACCTTCTATGTTAATTCTTTTTGATCTAACCTTTTCTCTAGTTCCTGGTCCCCTTCTCCTGTTGGCCTCAGTTGTTTTTAAGGTATCTGCTTTAGTTTCTCTGCGTTGAGGGCAACAAATGCTAGCTAATTTTTTAGGTGTCTTACCTATATCCTCACACCTCCCTTGTGTGTTCTCGCTTTTATCATGTGCTCAAAGTCCAATCCCCTTGTTGTGTTTGCCATTGATCGAATGTCCGCATAAGAGGGAGAACATACGATTTTTGGTCTTTTGGAACAGGCTAACCTCACTCAGAATGATGTACTCCAATTCCATCCATTTACCAGCAAATGATAACATTTCATTCTTCTTCATGGCTGCATAAAATTCCATTGTGTATAGATACCACATTTTCTTAATCCATTCGTCAGTGGTGGGGCATCTTGGCTGTTTCCATCACTTGGCTATTGTGAATAGTACTGCAATAAACATGGGTGTGCAGGTGCCTCTGGAGTAACCTGTGTCTTTTGGGTATATCCCCAAGAGTGGTATTGCTGGATCAAATGGTAGATCAATGTTTAGCTTTTTAAGTAGCCTCCAAATTTTTTCCCAGAGTGGTTGTATTAGTTTACATGCCCACCAACAGCTTTGTAAGAGGGTTCCTTTTTCCCCTGCATCCTTGCCAATACCTGTTGTTGGTGGTGTTGCTGATGATGGCTATTCTAACAGGGGTGAGGTGGAATCTTAGTGTAGTTTTAATTTGCATTTCCTTTATTGCTAGTGATGGTGAGCATTTTTTATGTGTTTTTTGGCCATTTGAATTTCTTCTTTTGAGAAAGTTCTGTTTAGTTCACGTGCCCATTTCTTTATTGGTTCATTAGTTTTGGGAGAATTTAGTTTTTTAAGTTCCCTATATATTCTGGTTATTAGTCCTTTGTAGCTGGCAAATATTTTCTCCTACTCTGTGGGTGTTCTGTTCAGTTTAGAGACCATTTCTTTTGATGAACAGAAGCTTTTTAGTTTTATGAAGTCCCATTTATCAATGCTATCTCTTAGTTGCTTTGCTGCTAGGGTTCCGTAGAGAAAGTTCTTACCGAAACCTACTAACTCCAGAGTATTTCCCACTCTTTCCTGTATCAACTTTAGAGTTTGTGGTCTGATATTAAGATCCTTGATCTATTTTGAGTTAATATTGGTATAGGGTGATATACATGGATCTAGTTTCAGTTTTTTGCAGACTGCTAACCAGTTTTCCTAGCAGTTTTTGTTGAAGAGGCTGCTTTATCTCCATCATATATTTTTAGCACCTTTGTCAAAGACAAGTTGGTTGTAGTTGTGTGGCTTCATATCCGGGTCCTCTATTCTGTTCCACTGGTCTTCATGTCTGTTTTTGTGCCAGTACCATGCTGTTTTTATTGTTATTGCTTTGTAATATAGTTTGAAGTCAGGTATTGTGATACCTCCAGCCTTGTTCTTTTCACTGAGTGTTGCCTTGGCTATTCGTGGCCTCTTGTGTTTCCATATAAATTTCATGGTAGATTTTTCAATCTCTTTACTGAATGTCATTGAAATTTTGATGGGAATTGCATTAAACATGTAGATTACTTTTGGTAGTATAGACATTTTTACTATGTTGATTCTACCAATCCATGAGCATGGGAGGTCTCTCCACTTTCTATAGTCTTCCTCAATCTCTTTCTTCAGAAATGTATAGTTTTCCTTGTAGAGGTCTTTCACATCTTTTGTTAGGTTTACACCTAGGTATTTGATTTTTATTGAGGCTGTTGTAAATGGAATTGTTTTCATATATTCTTTTTCAGTTTGTTCATTATTAGTGTATAGAAATGCTAATGATTTTTTTATTATTTTATTATTCATATGTGCATACAAGGCTTGGGTCATTTCTCCCCCTGCCCCCATCCCCTCCCTTACCACCCACTCTGCCCCCTCCCTCTCTCCCCCAACCCCCTCAATACCCAACAGAAACTATTTTGTAATGGTGTAATACTGTCTTCATAAAATGTGTTTGGCAGTTTTCCTTCCCTTTCTATTTTGTGGAAGATTTTAAGGAGGGTTGGTATCAGTTCTTCTTTAAAGGTCTGATAGAGTTCAGCAGAGAGTCCATCAGGTCCTTGACTTTTCTTTTTGGGGAGACTCTTGATTGCTGCTTCAATTTCATTTTGTGTTATAGATCTATTCAGGTGATTAATTTCCTCTTTATTCAGTTTTGGAAGATCATGTGTATCTAGAAATCTGTCCATTTCTTTAAGATTTTCAAAATTATTTGAATAAAGGTTCTCGAAGTATTCTCTGATGATTTCCTAGACTTCCATGGTGTTTGTTGTTATCTCCCCTTTTGCATCCTGATTCTACTAATTTGGGTTTTTTTCTCTCCTCATTTTAGTCAGGTTTGCCAGGGGTCTGTCGATCTTATTTATTTTTTCAAAGAAACGACTTTTTGTTTCATTAATTCTTTGTATGGTTTTTTTGGTTTCTATTTCATTGATTTCAGCTCTTATTTTTATTATTTCTCTCCTTCTATTTGTTTTGGGATTTGCTTGTTCTTGTTTTTCTAGGTGTTTGAGATGTATTATTAGGTCATTGATTTGGGATCTTTCAGTCTTTTTAATATATGCACTCATGGCTATTTTGTTGGAGTCTGCATCTGAGTATCTGTTTTCTTCATTTCCCTCTGGTTCCTGTACTAATTTTTTGCTGTGGGAAAACTGGTTTTCCTGTTTTTTCTGTGTTCCCATCATTGCCATTGGTGTTGTTATTGTCCCTGTACTGTGTGCAATTAAGTATTTTCTGGCTTGTAATAATAGCACTAGTGATATTTAGAATGGAAGGGTGAGAGGGGATGGAAAGCAAAGAAGTTAAAGGAAAAGGGAAAAATAAATAAGTAGGAAAAAAGACAAAACAAAGAAACAAATAAAAAAATTTTCAAAGACATAAACAGGGAGAGACAGTGTTCTAATCAACCTTAAGCTGAAAAGGCATTAGAGAGACAGAGAGAGAATTGAAAATAAAAAATAAAAAGAATAAAGACAAGAATAAAAATAAAAAATAAGTAAATGAAAGGAAAAATGTATACATAAATAAAATAAAATAAAATAAAACAAAATAAAAAATAAAAAATAATAAAAAAATAAACCTCCATGTTCAAATGCAATGAAGTGTCAGTCTTAATTATTTTAATGTTCATTCCTCAGCCTCCAATCCTGTAGATGGTTCTGTAGTTGTCTCATCAAAGGGGAAACAAAGTAGAACAAAACTGCACACACACACACAAAAACCCACAAAGTGTCCTAAGTTCAAACGCAATACAGTTTCAGTAAGTTTTTCAGCATACAGGTGTAGTTCAGTTGTTTTCTCATCAAAGGTAGGGAGAGAGAAAGAAAAAGAGTCTGGGGACAGGCCTGTGAATGGCTATCTGAGGCTGTGGCTTGCCTGCCTGCTGCTGTCAGCCTGCTGTTGCTGGACGCTTTATTTATGCAGATCTCTGGGGTGAGCTTAGCACACACCTGGCCCCGCAGGCTTTGTTTACTCAGAGTTCTGTGCAAAAGCCCCTGCTACAAACTTTCCCCCCTCCAAGCACACTGGGGGAGATCACACTGCATCCACTTTCTCAGGCCTGTGTGTTTATTTACAGTTCACATGGGAAGTGGGTCTTCCCCCATCTCCTGTGAAGTTTTCCTCCCACCGCAGCTTTTACAAGCTTTCCTGCTCCTGATTGCTGGGTGTGTGCTGTTGATCCTGCCGGCTGGCATGTTTGTTTACAGCTCACAGGGGAGGTGAGTCTTCTCCCCTCTCCTGTGGAGTTTTCGTCCCTCTGCCACTCTCACAAGCTTTTCTGCTTCTGGTTGCTGCATGCGTCCCAGCTCCTGCCCTCTCTGGCCAGGCCCGGCTTGTTTATTTACAGTTCTGTGAGGGATTCCCCTCTCACCTCTTAGGCACTCAGGGCACCCCACCCTCTTTGCTACATGTCTTTATTGTTCTTATTGCTTATTACTCAGTTTCTCTTTTTTCCCAAGGTGGGGGTCCATCTGTCTAGGGGGCTATGCTGATCTGGCCCCGGGTTGTCTGTGGAAGTACCGCATACCGCTTAGCTCACCTTGTCCGCGTCTTCCCAAGCCGTCTGGGCGCAGGCGTCTGGCAGAGAAACCTCCTGGTTTCTCTGTTTAACATGTAGTAGAGATTCTCTGCCCTTTCTATTTTTTAAAACCTCACTTCTAAAGTCTTCTTTTGTGTTCTTTAAAGTCTCTTTCTTTAGTCTTGCACTGTCCCATGTTTTCTCTTAGCTTTTGTTTAGCACAATCTCTCTTAACGTCTTTGTCTGTAGACTTGCAGACAAACAACAGCTGTCGTGTCTAAAACTGCATTAGCATAACTCTTAAAGTCTTGGTCCTTAGACTTGCACTATCCCATGTTCTCTTTAGCTTAGCTTTTCTAAAGCCCATGTATAAAGTTCTTGGAGCAGACTTTCACCATCCTGTGTTCTCCTCACAGGCTGCCAACCAATTCTGTCATCCCCTCTTTAGCAACTTCCCTTTAGCAATTCTCCTTCAGCAATCCTCACTTCAGCAATTCATTTCCCCCTCCAGCAATCTCCCTCCAGCAATTTCCATTCAGCCAAACCCCTGCCTCCCATCAAAAAGCCTCATGTTCTCCTTCAGCTAGTCTTTTATATCCAGTGGTACACAAGGAGGTGGAGCAATGTTCTTGGGGAGGGGCATGACATTATAACAAGAGAAACCTGATCTCTGTTTCTCTGAATGTAAACAACTTAGCAAAAGCAGCTGATCTGCATCTCGCCTTCTCACTCTCTTCTGCGGCTGGGGCTGTGCCAAATCTCAGCCTACAGATTATTTGATATAAACATCTTAGGAAAAACAGCTGCTCTGCATCTTACTCTCACCCTATTCTATGGCTGGGGTTGTGCCAAACTAAGCCTGCAGAATATTGAGTACAACTGTGCTTATGTCCTCATAGGCTTCTTCTATGCTGCTCTCTACATCTTACACTCCTCACCAGAGTGTTCAGGACCTCTGACCACCTCTCCTTTCAGTGCCAGAACTCCTCATTGCTTAAACTTCTGTGCAGGACCATGTCAGAGTCTCTCCTTCTCTATTACCTCTTTTCATGGCAATCTCCTAGGCAGACACTGTGGCAGAGTGTCCCAAGACTCCCTGATCCATGATCATTCCTTTTTATCAAACCCCCAGAATATCTCAATCTCAAACAAAAGTCCATTTCTCAAGATGGCATCATATTATAGCTCTCAGAGATAAGGGGAAATAATGTCTTCTTCACTGGGGCTAGCCTTCCACACTAGACCAGCTGCTCTCTCACCAAATCACTAAACAGGGTTTAAGAGTTGCAAGAGTTGTGGGGTTGTCTTGCAGCTAGAATTGCCAGTGTGCCACCAGGGCCACCTGGTTTACTTGTGAATGTGTCTTAAGCTTCCACTCTCCCTCTTCCTCCCATGGAGCCGCGGATGGGTATTGGAATTGTTTGTGGCTTTTCTGCTTTCCTGCCATTTCTTTCATGATTCCTGATATTCTCCCTCTCTTTCTATCTTTAGATCATAGTCTCTCTTGTGTTACCTGTCTCTTGTCATTCATGGGGTTAGAACAGTTGGTGCTTCTAATCCACCGTCTCAGCCCTTCTCCCTTTGAATAATTAAAACAGCAATTTCTTTTTTTTTTAGTCTCTAACTTTGCTAACTTTGTCTTCAAATCCCTTGAAGGTCTCTGCTTATCTCCCTCCTTCCTTCTTCTTCCCTCCTGGTCTTCCCTTCTTACTTCTTATTTCCTTGTTTCTTCATTCCCCCTTCCTTCTGTAATTAATGTTTTGGAATAATTTAGGTTTACTGGAAAATTAAGAAAAAAGTACAGAGTTCTCATGTGCACTCAATCCCCTCATATTCTTTGACTTACTATTTGACATTGGTGCAGTACATTTTTTAAAGTTGATAACCAATGTTGATACATTATTAACTAAAATTCATAGTTTATATTAGGGTTTCACTTATTGTTGTACAGTTTCATAAGTTTTGACAAATACATAATACTACATTTTAACCATTAGAGTATCATACAGAATAGTTTAACTCTCCTAAAAATTTCGTGCTCTGTCTCTTCTCCTGGTTACAAACAACTGATCCTTTTTATCTCTATAATGTACTCTTTTCCAACATACTATTTTTATGTACATAGTATGTGGCCTTTTCAGACTAGTTTCTTTTACTTAGTAATATGCCCTCAAATATCATCCATTTCTTTTTTGTAGCATGGTAGCTCAATCCTTTTTATCTCTGGATAATATCCCATTGTATGGGTGTATGAATTTGTCAATCAGTTTACTTGTTGAATGACATCTTGGTTGCTTCTAGGTTTTGGTAATTATGAACAAAGCTGCTGCAAACATTTTTGGTGCATTTCTTTTGTGTACACATGTTTTCAACTCCTTGAGTTGAAATTCCAAATAGTATACTTGCTGGAATGAATAGTATGCCAATGCTTAATTTTATAAGAGACTGCAAAATTTCTTCCAAAGTGGTTGTTCCATTTTACATCTCTACCAGCAATGAATGAGAGTTTCTGCTGCTCTACATCCTCACAAGTAATTGATATTGTCAGTGTTTTTTATTTTAGGTAGACAACAGATGTTTATAGGACTCATTGCTGTTTGAATTTGTAGTTTTTTAATGACATATATGGTTGATCATTGTTTCATATGCTTAATTGCCATTTGTATAATATTTTTGGTGAGGTACCATTCCAATTTTGCCAATTTTAAATTTAGGTTGTTTTTTAATATTTAGTCTTAAGAGCTCTTTATCTATTTTATAATTATATATTTATATATTTTGGATATTAGTCCTTTGTCAGATGTGTTTGGGAAGTATTTTCTCCTAACCTCTGGCTTATCTTTTCATTTTCTTAATAGTCATTTGGCAAAAGTTTAAAAAGTCTGATGGACTAATTTTTTCTTTCATAGATACTGCTTTTGGTGTTGTATCCAAAAAAGTCATCACTGAAACCCAAGTAACCTAGATTTTGTCCATTGTTATCTTCTTGAACTTATAATAGTTTTGCATTGCACATTTAGGCCTATGATTAAGTCTGAGTTAATTTTTGTTAAAGGTGTAAGGTCTGTGACTACTTTCACTTTTTTTTGCATGTGTTTGTCCAGTTTTTCCAGTACCATTTTTTGAAAAGACTGTCCATTTTCCAATGTATTGTCTTTGTTCCTTTGTCAAAGATCAGTTGGGTGTATTGTATGGGTCTGTTTCTTTACTTTCAGTTCTGTTTCACTGATCTATTTTTGTATTCTTTCGCTATTACCAAATTGTTTTGACAACTGTAACTTTATAGTAAGTCTTAAAGTTGGGTAGTGTCAGTCCTCTGACTTTGTTTCTCATTAATATTATGTTGCTTACTCTGAACCTTTTGCTTTTCTCAATAATTTTAGAATTAGATAGGCTACTGGCCAGGTGTAGTGGCTCACACCTGTAATCCCAACTTCTTCGGAGGCAGAGATCAGGAGGATATGGTTGGAGGCTAGCACAGGCAAAACGTTAGTGAGATACCCATGTCAACCAATAGGTTGGTGTGGTGTTGCCTGCCTGCTATCCCATCTACACAGGAGATGTAAATAGGATGATCTTGGTCCATGCCAGCACAAATATGAGGCCCTAACTAAGAAAAAATGGCTGGAGTCTTAGCTCAAACTGGTAGAGCTCCTGCTGAGTTCAAACTCCAGTACTGCCAAAATAAAAAGAAAGAAAGAATCAGATAGTCTATCTCACTGGCACATTTAAAAAAATAAATATTTAATTGTGCTGGGGGTACATTGTGGAATTTATGAACGTTCTTAAAATACATCAAACTATCATAGTTGAATCTCCCCCCTCAGTAGTTCTCCTTTGTTCTCCCTCCCCCTACTCCTGGGATCATTTCAGTAGGTCTCATTTTTCTACTTACTTATATGTGTATACAATATTTGTACCATATTCACCCTCCTACCCTTTCTCCACATCCTCCCCCCCTCCCACTGGTTCCAACCCCCCAGACAGGACCTGTTCTGCCTTTCTGTTCTCCAATTTTATTTTAAAAAGTGACATTTTTACTTGTTTAAGATAGCTATACAGGGAGTTTTCCTTGTGACATTTTCATGTATATGATAGGGCTTGCATTGACTATATGTCGACTTGAGAAAAATCGACATCTTAGCAATATTGAGCCTTCCTATTCTGTTCATGACATCTATCTAATTATTTAGGTCTCTTATTTTTCATCAGTTTTGCAGTTTTCCTCATATAGATGTTGTATATTTTATTTTGTTAGGTTTATATCTATATTTCTCTTTTTGATTCTAGTGTAAATGGTTTTGTGCTTCTCATTTCAACTTCTAATTGTTGCTGGCATATAGGAAAACAGTTCATGTTGCATATTGGCTTTGTATTCTGGAACTTTGATAATTTCTTTTAAATTTTCAGAGAGATAATTATGTTATCTGAAAATAAACTTTTATTTCTTTCTTCCTAATCTGAACAACTTTTACTTCATTTTCTTATTTTACTGCATTAACTAGGACTTTCATTAGAAAGGGCAAGAGGAAACATTTTGCCTTGTTCCTAATTTTAATGGGAAAGCATTTAGTTTTTTACTACTAAGTGTGCATCTTACCTGTAGGATTTTATTGTCTTTTTAAAATACATGTTCTTTTTGAAGCTGAGGAATTAAAAAAAGCAATTTACAAACCAAATCAGTGTATGCATGTAATCCCAGCACTCAGGAGATAGAAAATGGAGGATCATGAGTTTTAACCAAGTCTGAGTTACATATTGAGACTCTATTTGGAAAAACAAAAAACAAATAAAATGTCAAGTAGACATGAATTTAATTATGGACTATGCCACTTTTTAGCTATGTTGACCTTGAGCAAGTTAATTAATCTGTTTAAGCCTTAGTCTTATTTTCCTCAGCATGAAGAAAAAAAAAACACCAAAAAAACCCCCACTTTGTTCAAACTGTAGAAAGGATTAGAGTAGGTATACTTTAAAATTATTCAGAGGTGAGTACTTTCCAGATTTGGGTTTGATGTTAAACCCTGAAATAGGAAGAAAATGATGGAGAAGGAAGAATCTTCTGAGCACTAAACCGTGGTAAAAATTGTGTAAAAGAGCTGACAAACCAAATATGATTCCCGAAACATGGGATGGACTTGTGAGCCTGTAAGAACAGAAACAATCCAGTGACTGGCATGGTTATAAAAAGTATCTTTTAGAATGAATGTCAATGGGCACAGGAGAGGAAATGGAGCTGGAAAATATGCAGAAGAAAAGCAGAGAGGGCATGCATTACTAACTGAAAGCCATCTGCATACTTTTTCAATTATGGCACTCCTTTAGAAGACACTGTTCTGCTCCAAGATCCAGATAATGGTGTATCTCTCCCATTTCCAGTTCCTCAGACTTTGGTTTCACCTTCTGTTTATCTGAAAATATTTGAATAACAAAAATCAAAGCAACTTTTAATTTCTATGTGAGACCAATAGATTCAACCATGGGAGTCCCTCTTCTCTTATTTTCTTTACATTTCTGCCCATTTAAACAGCATTACTATAGTTATTTCCTCTCTTGGGATGTTACAATTTCATTGTGTGTCAAATGTTAAATCAGTTACTGTCTGCAGTGGGAAGGAACAATTAACAAAGCTATATATCACTTGCTACTTGAAGTACAATTATAAAGGCTATTTTTTGGTGGCTTTTTTATTGTGCTGGGGGGTACATTGTAGCATTTGCAAAAGTTCTTTCAATATATCAACTATATCATACTTGAATTCATCCCCTCCACCATTCTCCTTCATCCCTCCTCCCCATTTCCTGGAATAGTTTTAATAGATACCATTTTCCCATTTACATACATGTGTACCATATTCACTCTTCACTATTTCCCTACCTCTTCCCCCCTTCCACAGGTGCCATCCACCCCCCTCAGGCAGGACCTGTTCTGCCCTCCTGTTCTCCAATTTTGTACAAGAAAAAAAATGACATTGTGGCTTGTTTCCTTGTGGCGCTTCCATGTATATATGTATTATAGCCTGATTTGGTTCATCTCCTCTATTTTTCCTCTTTTTACCTTATCCCTTTCTTATGGTGATTTCAACCAATTTAAAAATTCTATATCCATTCTTATATAGAGAGTACATCATTTTTTTCTAAAGAAATGCTTTGTTTTGGTTAAAGCTGTAATCCCTACCTTAGCAAAATGTATGAATTTACACAAATAGTCTTGAATTTTTTTTAGCAGAATATCAACAAGAGTATTGTTGTTCAATCAGGCCGCCACTATCTTTCCTAAATTAGAAGAATGCTTGTCTTTTACAATAGAAGCTGAACTATTTAGTTAATCAGTTTCTCATTACTATTCTTTGTTTATCTGCCTATGAAGGTAAATGGATCAAGGCTTTTAATTCAATGAAGAAATGGAGCCATCTATCCCTAGAAGACATAATACTAGCAGTAAACTTAGGACATCAATACTTTTTAGGGCTTCAAAAGTTGCTAGAAGATACCAGGAATTTCTAAGTATTTGGATGTGGATTCCTTCCCAGGTAGGAGAACCAGTAGAGATTACTCTGTTCATCCCTAGATGTGTGTCCATAAAGACTGCCCCCTTTTCAAGAACAACTCCTTCAGGCAAGGGTGCTAAGTAACAGAACTCTTCCCTTATTACCCAGGAAATGTGGTCTCACATCTTACATGGAGCTTTGGAGATGCAGTGCTCACCACAGAATGAATGGTTTCCACTGTCCTGGAGTCTACATTTCTGACTCTTCTGGCCATTTCCTGCTTGCCTCATCCCAGTAAGCCTCTCCCATGCCCCTTCTCTGTGTTGGGCCTCTCTTCCTCCAACAATTCCTAAGATGTCAATGGTTAGACATCCTTGGAGAAAACTTAAAAGCTCTGACCACTGAGGACTGAGATGCTGTGAGAATTTCCAAGAAAAACTCTTTCTAGGAACCCTTCCTCTATTGCCTCAGCTTACAGGTTATAAGCTCAAATATATCCGGGGATCAGGAACTAGGGAAATGGAAGCCAACAGTACTGCAGCATTTATTCCCAAGGAAAAGAAAGTAGCAACTGTTGCTGAACCCCAGCACACTGTTATAATACATCTTTTAGACTCTCCAACTTTTAAACATCATCCAGCATCCAGGTTTTATGTGCAGTCTCCCAAATTAAAAATACCAAAAGAATGTGCTGACAAGTGAAACATGTTCGCAGAGGGATTTGGTAATTTGGCTCATCATTTGGTGGCCTGAAGATACATAATCATATCTGCACTGTTGCTCTTTGAACTCAGCTTCTTGGCCTGAGGCATTGGTTCACTTTTTCCTCTGATAGGAAAATAACAAGCAGATATAACAAGTGGATATAACAAGCAGAAAAGCCAATTTGTCTTACAAATTTCATAGACATCTCTATAAATTCACATTAACATATTGACCACTTGGAGATAAAGGCTCAGTTTCTCTGTGGATATGTAGACTCCATTTTCTTTTTTTAAAAATTATTCATTTATTCACATGTGCATACATTATTTGGGTCATTTATGCTCCCTGCCCCTGTCCCCCACCCTGTGCCCCCCTCCCCCCCTCAGTTCCAGGCAGGTCCTGTTCTGCCCTTATCACTAATTTTGTGGAAGAGAAGACATAAAGATAAAAAGGAAGATAAGCATTTTTGCTCATTGAGTTAAGGGTAGCTATACAGAAATATTCCTAGCATTCCTTTGTGTACACATGTGTTATGACCCATGTTGATTCATCTCTAACTGATCTTTTAACTGGTTACTGATCCCCTTCTCATGATAACCTCTGTCGCTTTAAGGTTTCTGTATTAGTTCCTCTGGGGTGGGGACATCTAACGCTTTCATGTTTTGGGTTTTCTACCTATTCCTATATCTCTCATATGTGCTCTCCCCTTGTCATGTGATTCAAGTCCAACCACATTGCTGTATTTGCCCTAGATCTAAAGTCCACATATGAGGGAGAATATACGATTTTTGGTCTTCTGAGCCTGGCTGACCTCACTCAGAATGATGTTCTCCAGTTCCATCCATTTACCTGCAGATGATAAGATTTCATTCTTCTTCATGGCTGAGTAAAATTCCATTGTGTACAAGTACCACATTTTCTTGATCCATTCATCAATAGTGGGGCATCTTGGTTGTTTCCATAACTTGGCTATTGTGAATAGTGCTGCAATAAACATGGGTGTGCAGGTGCCTCTGGAGTAATCTGTATCACATTCCTTTGGGTATATCCCCAGGAGTGAGATTGCTGGATCATATGGCAGGTCTATGTTTAGATTTTTAAGAAGCCTCCAAATTTCTTTACAGAGTGGTTGCACCAGCTTGCATTCCCACCAGCAGTGTATGAGGGTTCCTTTTCCCCCACATCCTCACCAACATGTGTTGGTGTTGGTGTTTTTGATGATAGCTATTCTAACCGGGGTGAGGTGAAATCTTAGTGTGGTTTTGATTTGCATTTCCTTGATGGCTAGAGATGGTGAGCATTTTTTAATGTGCTTTTTTGCCATTTGAATTACTTCTTTTGAGAAAGTTCTGTTTAGTTCAGTTGCCCATTTCTTAATTGGTTCATTAATTTTAGGAGAGAGTTTAGTTTCTTAAGTTCCCCATATATTCTGCTTATCAGTCCCTTGTCTGATGTATAGTTGGCAAATATTTTCTCCCACTCTGTGGGTGGTCTCTTCAGTTTAGAGACCACTTCTTTTGTTGTGCAGAAGGTTTTAGTTTTATGAAGTCCCATTTATTCTTCCTTTCTCTTAGTTGCTGGGCTGGGGGGTACTATTGAGGAAGTCCTTGCCTGTATCTATTAGTTCCAGAGCGTTTCCTGCTCCTTCCTGTAGTAACTTCAGTTTCAGGTCTGATATTTAGGTCCTTGATCCATTTTGAATTGATACTCGTACAGGGTGATAGACATGGATCTAGTTTCAGTTTCTTGCAGATGGGTAACCACTTTTCCCAGCAACATTTGTTGAAGAGGCTATCTTTTCTCCATTGCGTAATTTTAGTAACTTTGTCAAAAATGAGGTGGGTATAGTTGTGTAGATTCATATCCGGGTCCTCTGTTCTTTTCCACTGGTCTTCATGTCTGTTTTTGTGCCTGCACCATGCTGTTTTTATTGCTAGTGCTTTGTAATATAGTTTGAAGTCAGGTATTGTGATACCTCCAGCATTGCTCTTTTTGCCTTGGGTATTCGTGGTCTCTTGTGTTTCCAAATGAGCTTTAGGGTAGATTTTTCAATCTCTGTGATGAAAGTCATTGGTATTTTGATGGGAATTGCATTAAACATGTAGATTGCTTTTGGTAGTATAGCCATTTTTACTATGTTGATTCTACAGATCCATGAGCACAGCAGATCTTTCCATCTTCTGTAGTCTTCCTTGATCTCTTTCTTCCGGAGTTTGTTATTCTCCTTGTAGAGGTCATTTGTATCCTTTGTTAAATTTACTCCTAGGTATTTGATTTTTTTTGAGGCTATTGTGAATGGAATTGTTTCCTTCCAGTTTGTTCATTGTTGGTGTATAGAAAAGCTAATGATTTTTGTAAGTTGATTTTGTATCCTGCCACTTTACTGTAGCTGTTTATGGTGTCTAAGAGTTTTTGGGTAGAGATTTTTGGGTCTCTAAGGTATAGGACCCAAAATAAGGATGTTTTGACAGTTTCTTTACCTATTTGTATTCCCTTTATTTCTTCTTCTTGCCTAATTGCTCTGGCTAGAAATTCCATTACTATGTTGAATAGGAGTGGGGATAGTGGGCACCCTTGACTTGTTCCTGATTTTGGGGCAATGGTTCAGTTTTTCACCATTATGTATGATGTTGGCTATAAGTTTGTCATATATAGCTTTTATATTGTTGAGGTACTTTCCTTCTACTCCTAGTTTTCTTAGAGCTTTTATGAAATGGTGTTGGGTCTTGTTGAAGGCTTTTTCTGCATCTGTTGAGATGATCAAGTGGTTTTTGTCTTTGCTTCTATTAATGTGCTGTATAACACTTATTGATTTGTGTATGTTAAACCACCCCTGCATCCCTGGGATGAAGCTGACTTGGTCATGGTGTATGATCTTTCTGATGTGGTGTTGGATTCAGTTTGCCATTATTCTATTAAGTAGTTTTGTGTCGATATTCATTAAGGAAATTGGCCTGTAGTTCTCCTTTTTGGATTATCTGGTTTTGGGATGAGAGTAATATTCACTTCATAAAATGAGTTAGGCATTTTTCCTTCCCTTTCTATTTCATGGAACAGTTTAAGGAGGGTTGGTATTAGTTCTTCTTTAAACGTCTGGCAGAATTCAGCAGTGAATCCATCAGGTCCTGGACTTTTCTTTTTGGGAGGCTCTTGATTGCTGCTTCAATTTCTTTTTGTGTTATACGTCTATTCAGGTGATTAACATCTTCTTGGTTCAGTTTTGGGTGACTGTAAGTTTCTAGAAATCTGTCCATTTCTTCAAGACTTCAAATTTATTAGAGTATAGGTATAGGCTCTCAAAGTAGTCTCTGATGATTTCCTGGATTTCTGTGGTATTTGTTGTCATCTTCTCTTTTGTGTGTCTGATTTTACTGATTTTGGTTTTTTCTCTCCTCAGTTGAGTCAGGTTTGCCAGGGGTCTGTCAATCTTATTTATTTTTTCAAAGAATGAGATTTTTGTTTCATTGATTCTTTGTATGTTTTTTTTTGTTTATATTTCATTGATTTCAGCCCTTATTTTAATTATTTATTGCCTTCTGCTTGTTTTGTTATTTGCTCTTTCTTGTTTTTCTAAGAGTTTGAGCTTTAGTATTAAGTCATTAATTTGAGATCTTTCTATCCTTTTAATATATGCACTCATGGGTATAAACTTTCCTCTTAGGACTGCTTTTTCTGTGTCCCATAGGTTCTGGTAGGTCGTGTTTTCATTTTCATTAACTTCCAGGAACCTTTTAATTTCCTCTTTTATTTCATCAATTTCCCATTCTTCATTGAGCAATGTGTTGTTCAGCTTCCAATTGCTTGCATGTTTTTTACTGCTGTTTTTGTTGTTGATTTCTAGTTTTAATGCATTGTGGTCAGATAGAATGCACGGGATTATTTCTGTTTTCTTATATTTGCTGAGGCTTGCTTTGTGTCCTAAGATATGATCAATTTTGGAGAAAGTTACATGCTGAGAAGAATGTATATTGTGCAGAAGTTGGATGAAATATTCTATGTTCATCAGCTAGGTGCATTTGATCTGTGGTTTGATTTAGTTCTAGGATTTCTTTATTGATTTTTTGTTTGGATGACCTACCTATTGGTGATAGGGGAGTATTAAAGTCTTCCACTATCACTGTGTTGGAGTTTTTGTATGTTTTTAGGTCCTTGAGAGTATGTTTGATGAAATTGGGTGCATTGATGTTGGGTGCATATAGGTTGATAATTGTTATTTCCTTTTGGTGTATTTCTCCTTTTATTATTATGGAGTGTCCTTCTTTATCTTGTTTGACAATGTAGGCTTGAAGTCTACTTTTTCTAAGATAAGTATTGCTACCCCAGCTTGTTTTCAGGGACCATTGGCTTGATAAATCTTCTCGTGCCTTTTGCTCTCAGCCAGTGCTTATTTCTGTCAGTTAGGTGGGTTTCCTATAGGCAGCAAACTGTTGGATAGTCCTTTTTAATCCAGTTTGCCAAATGGTGTCTTTTGGTGGGGGGGGGATTTAGTCTGTTAACATTCATTGTTACTATTGATAAGTACATGGTGATCCTTCTCATGTAGTTGTCTTTGTTGATTAAGGGTTTGAGTGTATGTAGCTGAATCAATGTTACTCTCCAATTCCTTGTCTTTTCTTTTCCTGTGGTTTTGTACTGACTGTCCTCTCATGGTTTTGTTTGCTTTCATTTTTTGTGTTTAGAATTCCTTGGAGAATCTTTTGTAGTGGTGGCTTGGTGGTCATATATTGTTTTAGTTCCTGCTTATCATGGAAGATTTTTATTGTTCCAACTATTTTGAATGAGAGTATGCTAAGATTGAAGTTATTTTCATTCAGTGTTAGGAAGCCCTCACTCTATGCTTTTCTTGCTTTTAATATTTCTGTTGAGAAGTCTGCTGTGGTTTTCATGGGTTTACCTTTGTATGTTATTTGTTTTTTCTCTCTTAAACCCTTCAATATTCTTTCTCTAGTCTCAGTGCTTGTTGTTTTAATGATAATATGTCGTGGGGTAGTTCTATTTTGGTCAGGTTTGTTCGGTGTTCTGGAGGCTTCTTGTATATGAATGGGCATAGTTTTGGGAAATTTTCTGTTGTTATTTTATTGACTATATTAGGCATTCCTTTTCCTTGCACCTTTTTCCTTATTCATTGCCCATGATTCTCAGGTTTGATCTTTTGATGGAGTCAGTGAGATCTTGCATTTTCTTTTCACAGGTCTTGAGTTGTTTAAATAATAGTTCTTCAGTTTTTCCTTTAATTGCCATTTCATCTTCAAGATCTGAGATTCTGTCTTCTGTTTGTTCTAGTCTGCTGGAATGACCTTCCATTTTGTTTTGTATTTCTGTTTCATTCTTTTTTCTGTGGTTTCCATATTATTGTTTACTTCCTCTTTAGTTTTGTCAATTTTTGCTCTTAATTCATTTTTCTCTCTGTTTATGGTGACCTCAGTTTCAGTTTGGTGTTTATTTAGGGCTTCTATGAGTCCATTTATTTGTTTCTGTGTTTTCTCTTTGTTTTTGTTTTCTTGGAATTTCTTGAGTGCCTCCTGTATATTTTCATTGACCATGCCTAGCAACATCTCTATGAAATGCTCATTAATTACTTGTAGAATTTCTTTTAGGGTCTTCTTGTGGTCTCTGTTGGGTTTGTTGGTATAGTTTTTCTTTGTTTTGTTGGAGTCTGGATCTGGGTGTCCATTTTGTTTATTTTGCTCTAAATCCTATACTACTGAATTTTTTGGGAGAGAATGGTTTCCATCCCTTTTTCTTCTTCCCATATTTCCACTAGGTACTGTTTCTGTCCCTGGACTATGTGTAATTTAGTATTAGCTGGGTTACAATATTAAGACTAAGAACACCAAGAAAGAAGGATAAAAAAGAGAAATAGAAGGAAAGATAAAAGAAGAGAAAAGAGAGAAAAAAAGGGAGAGATAGTGTGATCAAACAGTTAACCAGGCAGTGAAACTCTTAAAGAAGGGAGAAAAAAACTCACCAGTTGTGGAACAATCAGATTATAGTCTTAGTTGTTCTGATGTTACTCCTTTAGCATCCAGTCCTGTCTGTGTGTCTCTTGGGCAGGTTTGGAGCCCTGTAGTGGTGGCCCAAGTGGGAGCCTGGTGGAGCAGTTATCTAGAAAGCCTGTTGAGTTGGGGCTTGGCTCTGCCTGAGGGGTGGGGTCCCAGTGGGCTGGGGAATGCAGCTGTCTCATGCTGAGCTGATCCCGTCAGGGCCGGGGATCCTGGTGGGGCAGGGATCCAGCAGGGCTTGAGATCATGGGGATCCTGGCAGGGTGTGGCTCCGGTTGTTCCACTCAGAGCTCAGGCCCAGCAGAGCCTGAGAGGCAGGGGGATTGAGGGATGGGGATCCTGGTGGGGTGTGGATCTGTCGCAGCCCAAGAGGTGGGGATCCAGGTGGGGCCCTGCACGGCCTGAAGGGTGGGGATCCCAGTGGTGCATGGATCTAGCATGGAGGTGGGGCATGGCATGCCCCGAGGGGTGGTGATCCCACTGTGGTGTGGATCTGTTTTGGGGCTAGGGTCCGGTGTGGCTGAGAGGCAGGGATCCTGGTTGTATGTGGATCTGGCGTGGGGCTGTGGGCCGGTGCAGCCTGAGGGGTGGAGAGCCCTTTGGAGTGGAGCAGCGGCTCTGCAGTCCTATGGGGAGGGGACTTGGCAGGCCGGCTGTCCTTTTATTAGATAGTGGTATGGAGAAGCCTTCCATAATCTAAGGGTTTAGAGTGCCATATTTTTAGCTCTCCCTGGTGCATTACCTCAGCCAAGCATGTCTCCAGCATTTCAGCAGAGTCCCTGGTTCAAGAGCTCATGAGGTCTGCGGCTCTGTTCCAGTCACCATCTTGGATCTCTAGACTCCATTTTCAACCTGATTTCAAAATGGCTTCGGCAGTTCTAGGCTTCCTAACTTTGTCTATTTTCCAGAAAAGAGAGAAAGTCTATTTTTGAAGCTGTTTCAGAAGAATAAACCGGACTCATCATATCAAAAGCCCCAGTAAATAATTTCTCTTATCCTATTGACCTAAACTGAGTCATGTGTCCTTTCTTGAGCCAGTCAGATAAGAGGGGTGTGATGACTGGTCAAGTTTGAGTCCTGGAGGAAGGGACGGTCATATCTCCTCAAGCCTCTTGGATGTAGGTGTGTTTATGTATGCATGCACATATTTGAACAAAATTGGAGTTCCATTAGAACAAATGAAGGTGAATATTAGATACTGGGTAGTCAACTAATGACATCAATTTTAATGTGCTTGGTATTTTATAGAAATAAAAAAACCTGCATCTCCCAGATTGGGTCTTGTGGTTGATAATATAGTGCTCCTTTCTGCTGTGTCCAAATTCTTGTAACTGAAGAATTTAACATTAATTCTAAGTCTTTTTAATTTCTTCCTCTCTTTTCACGCAGAGAATGGGGACTTTTAGGCACACTGAGTTCCTAGAACAGCTTTGGCATAGGTATTGGATATGAGTTGATATCCTGTAAACAAACATAACATTTCTGAGTCCAGTTTCTTAGTCAGTAACCTGGGAAGAATATTAACCATCTTAGTGGGTTGTCAAGAGATTAAATGCAAAGTATGTAGCACACATTATGGTGTACAGTAAATGCTAAAATAAATATAGTGGTTATTATTATTATGTTTATACCTTCATTCCTAAAGGTAGCTATTCACATGATAAACTTTGGTTTATAACAGTACTTTAAGTTTTTTTAGCCGGCACTTTTCCTCCCACTTAATCATTATCTAAAATATAGTAACATGTCTTGGCTTAGAGTTTTAGGAATTGGTGACTGAGATCAGCCTTCTTTTTTCATTGAAAATAGCCACTGCTGATGTAGGCAAATGATTTCTTCTCACTTTGTCTTTAAGCAAAATTTATTGTTATTTGACTTTGCCACTGAACCAGGGAGTCAAAGTAAATGCATCACAAGCATCTGGCTTCAAGAAGAATCAAGTGAAGGGTTTAGGTCTTTGTCTCTATTCACTTTTCTCCCCACAGAGGCCAATTCTGGGAGGTGGATGCCATTCTCCTCAATTTTGAATCTGAAAGGATTTATAAAATTGGTGACAAAGACTTATAGTTGACATTATTCTTACTATTACTAATAATGACATCTTCTATTGGTATAGGGCTTCGCCGTTTACAAAATGCTTTCTCATGGGATTTTAAGGTCCCAGTTATAAATTACCATGTTTCACTCATTGTTTTTGCTCCAGTCATTATTTCGATGATTAGTGCATAATAGATATTTAACAAATACATGACTGAGCCTTAAAATTATGGGATAGATCTAAAAATCATCATCATTATTTTCCCATCTCTAGAAGAAGAAACTGAGTCTCAGGAAGATTTCATGACTTATGTAAGGTCACCCAGCTGGTAAGTGGTAGAAACAGTACTTGAACACAGTGGATTGTTCTGTCTTCTATTCATTCTTTGGGGTGGGGAGGAGAGGTGGAATTTTCTGATAAGTAGATTATAAGTTGGATCCCTTGAGACCATACTATGAGAGAAAGGTAAGCTCTATAGTCATTTGTGTTTGGTGGACTTTCTGCTTGCTACAGTCCATGTGACAACTTCAGAGACAGAAGGGACTGTGGGATCAGGAGAAAAATATCATGTTACAAACAACAACAAAGTATAGTTTTTATTTATTAAGCATCTATTGTGGGCCACAAAAAGTTTTACAAATGTTGTCTTAATACTGAACTAACCCATCATGTGAGTATATTTTAATGTACAAACGAGGATATAGAAGTTCAGAGCAACTAAATGATCTTTTCACTGTCTCAAAAATGGTTTCTAAAGGAATTCATGTTATGTATTGCCCACTTATCAGAGTAATTTAGAAAAACACATTGATGAACAGCAGTTCTGAGGTAAGTTAAGACCCTCTCCTATACACAGGGATGCCATACTCTGAAAAAGTGCTCACTGGCCCACTGGAACCCCTCCACAGACTGGCTGCAGGGCCTGCTGGATGCTTTGGTACAAAGAGTAAAGCTATCTTTTCATTAACAAAAACTTCTCCAGCGTCTTCTGCCCAGGCATATAGTTATTTTATACATATGATTTTGGAATGGGATGAAATTTGCTATGCCAATGAGCCTTTGGCTCACTGAGAGAATCTGCCTTTTGAAATACTCTGTCCTCCCACAGCCAGCAGACTAGTACTTCACAACCAATAGGAGAGGATCCTCAAAGAACGTGGGATCATTGCAGGGAGCTCAGGGATTCCAAGGCTTGTCCAAAAGATAGGCAGAGAAGGTATAGAGACCACCCAGCCCCCTTCACACTTTGAGGCTCCTGGAGTAAAGAAATCCTCCAAGGAAACCAAGCATGGCAGCTCAGTTTAGATCAGAGAGTATCAAACTCTCTAGTGAGAGACCAGTTCTAGATTTTGCTTTCCTAACGTGTCGTGGACCAATTCCTACAGAAAACACAGTAAAAATTAATTATCCTTAATTTTTGCACTTACCTCATGAAGGACCTATGAGCAGTTGTTCATGTTCTAGGATAGTCCCTGAATCATACCTTTACTAGCACTGCTTGATAGATTTTAACAAATTAAAATATTGTAAGTGTTTTCTCATTATTTTAGTACAGTATTTATAAAAGTATCAATAAACCAAATATTATACCTGGTAAG
Organism: Castor canadensis; assembly: GCF_047511655.1. Lineage (NCBI taxonomy): Eukaryota > Metazoa > Chordata > Mammalia > Rodentia > Castoridae > Castor > Castor canadensis. The sequence continues at coordinate 92,588,865 of NC_133398.1, forward strand.
AACCAGTAATTGGCACACACGTTTAAATGTTTAGGTAGATCCTTTTTCAAACCCTGGGCATTTCTTAGACTAGAAAACCTGTTTCACAGACAGCCTTAAAAATCTGTACTTAACTACATAATAGATTTCAGGCACAGATGATTGAATCTTATTGACCCCTATTTGAGGCCCTGCTTAACATTTATATTTTACTTTTTTCATATATATGAAGTACTTTTATGATTAATAAAGCAGACTTATGTAACAGTTTTAAAGAATTTATATGAGTCATTGGATTTGTTTCCCTTTATTCTGTCACTGCTGAAAGTATAGCTGCTATTCAATGGGAGAATCAACAAAATTATGAGATTAAAAAGAAGCCTTTTGACTTAAAATCTTTTATAACCATTTCTCCACAAAGAGTTTGAAAAAGATGCATGAAAGTTGACTAATTTCACTATGTTGGAGGCATTTGCTGTGTTGCCTAAGGTTCACTATTACTATGTTCTCCAAAGGGTTTGTGTGAAGCACTACCATTTGTTCCCAGACTCCAGGTATTCCATGAAAGAAAAACAATGCCTCATTATCCATTCAGTAGTATCAGTGTGCCAGGCACTGGCTTAGGCATCAGGGCACATTCTCTACCCTCAGGAGGCTCAGGAGAAAGCTTATAGTCAGAACCCTGTTTACCCAAGTCCTTTCCCTAATGGGGTGTACAGACAGGTAGCTGGTCTCCTGCTCATTACTCTGACCTCTGAACAAACCCTTCTAGCTGTTGGTACTGAGTCTAATGTTTAGTGTAAGAACTTAACGTGGTATACAGAAATTCCTAACAATAGGAACCTAAATGGCTTGTAGACACGTTCCAGATTTTCAGACAGGAGTGGAGCAGAGCAGAATGTGGTGCTGTATGCTGTCTTCATTGGCAGGAAGCTGTATAATGGGGAGCCTCTTGGGGTGATTAGGTGTTGTGGGGTAGTCTTAGGTGCAAGGGAAGGACAACAGTGGTGGAGAGGTCCTGTGACACAGTCAGGGACAACTTGTGAGCATGAGGTAGAAAATGACTTTGATCTTTTCTGAATCAAGGAATGGATACTTCTCAAGGGAAAGGTGGACTTTTTTTTTTTCTAAGTGACCTCTTTAGATACGTAAAATTTTATACTTTTTCCATGTTGCCCTAGACCAATGCTTCTTAAACTTTAAGTGCACACAAAAAGCCTGGGGATCTTGTCAAGATGCAGACTAGGCTCATTAGGTCTGGGGTTTGGGGGCAATGGGAGATCAGTGCCTGAGCGTGTCTGTGTTTCCAGACAGCTTCTTCTCAGGTGATGCTGAGTTTATTAATCTTCAATTTTGCTGGTTTTGGGGTCATACTTTCAGTAGCAAAGACCTAGAACCTGGTGGCATGGAACCATGGTGTCAGTCTATTTTGTGTTGTTATAACTGAATATCTGACACTGGTTAAGGTACAAAGAAAGAGATTTATTTGGCTCATGATTCTGATGGATGGAAGTCTAAGCAGCATGTTGTCACATCTGGCCATGTCACAATTTGAGGGAGAAGTCAAAAGAGAACTGTCTGCATGCAGAAGGGTCATGAGTGTGAGCAAGGAAGCAAGAGACCAGGGAGGAGCTGAGCTCTTTTATGACTACCTGCTCTTGTGAGAATTAGCCTGGTCCTACAAGAACTACATTAATCCTTTCTGAGGGTGATGCCCCATGATCTAATCATTTTTTAAAGTCCTTGCCACCTCTGTACTGTTCCATTGGGGACCAGTCTTTCAGCACATGAACTATTGGGAGACAAACTGTTTCCAAACCATAGCACTTGGGAATTGGCCTGACCTCCTTTTGTGGAAAGCATAGATTCCTATTTCAGTCACATACACACATACTCCAGTTACTACATTGTTTGAAGTGGTTATTTTCCATCTCAAGGGTCTTAAATAGTCTGGAAGTTACTGCTGGAGGGTGTATATTAGTTTAATCATTAAAAAACTTTGCTGTGCTTTGGAATACATCTTCTTCAGGGCAAAATGACATCCATATCTGTCATGCCCGATTAAGGTCTTCTCAATCCCATATCAGTACAGCACATTGTTTTTACCCACATGCTTTTTGTATCTTGCATGTGGTAGGGAGTAGTTCCTCATGGTAAATCTGGATGCAGAGAGCTTTGCAATCCAATCATAAACAATGAACTCAAGTGTTATGGTAGGTAAGTTGATAATGCTCAGTTTCATTCAAATTAATGGATGACAGAGTATCTGTTTAAAAGGGTCTAAATCTACTGCTATATTCTGGGCATTGGTTCAGTTATCATCAGACAGAGTTTATCATTTGAGCCACCTGACATAAAAAATATTATAGAAATTTAAAAATAAACTCAATTTTGATGTTCTGTCTTTTTTTACTTAGATCAGATTTTTTTCTGTTAGGAAATAAAGGCTCACAACTAATGAAAAATTAAATTTGAAAGTGATTTCAGAGGAATCATCACAATATGTGATTTTTAAAGTACCAGTGCTTTGTTCAGTGCAATGCATCCAAGGCCAACGAGTGGCTTTTTCATCCAATTTCTTGAGTTGGTGGTAATATTTATTTATTTATTTATTTTTATCTTTTAAATTTTTACTGTTTTATTATTCATGTGTGCATACAAGGTAATTTTTTTAATGAAAATATCATGTAGCATAGATCAAACTAATTTTCTAAAGTTATTTTTAATGAATTAGAAGAGTGGTTCCCTTGATGTCTCTAATTTCTTTTTATAGTTCATATTCCAACTCTAAAACATGTATGGGTCTGTCAGTAACTTTGATTGAAGCAGAAATTAATTCTGTCAGATACTCAGATGAGGCTTAGATGGGTCTTTGCTATTAAGAGGGTTTTCTTGTAATGGTATTTATCTTAATCAGATTTGGTGATAGATCTTTCACTAAGGATTTTGGAAGAAAAAAACCTAACCAATTTTGAAACAATTAAGTCCAACATCTCATTTTACCAAAATGGAAATAGACAGTAACCAAGGTTAGATGGGCTTTAGGTCCCATCCCTGGGCTTCCCTGATCTCCCACAGTGTCTTTCTTTATTGATTCATGTTTGCTATGAGGCCTGAGGAAGCAGGTTTCCCACCATTCCTGGTGTGAGCAGGGATAGTCCAATACTTTTCACCACACTGGCACCCCAATCCTACCTCTTAGAGCACCTAGCAGACTGAGTGCTCCAGGGGGATAAAGTGGCTTGGCAGAAGCCCAGATGCATAGCCAGTTGGCCTGGCTCAGATCCTGCCTTGCTCCATACAAGTTGTGTGACTTTGGGCTTAGTTTCCTTAGATATAAAATGAGGACCTTTCTTATAGGATCATGGTGAGGACTGAATAAGTGAATATTTCAAAAACAATTAGAACAAGCAGCCAGGGGCACCATATATGTTATATGAGGGTTTGTAAACTGGGGTTTCCATAAAGTATTGAATTGTGAAATTGTTTCAAGTCAAGTCATAAATAGCATTGGGAAAATTAAAAGAATCTGGCTATATAAAAATATATTTATGGAATATTTATAAATATATGGAAATGTCATGAGGAAACTTCCTGCATGACTATCTTGAGCAAAAATGTCCAGAGAACAGGAGGACGGAACAAGTCTCGAAAGGGAGGGGTTGGTATCGGGGACAGGGGGGGAAAGGAAGTGGGTAAAGAGTGCAAGAGGGTGAATATAGTGCAAATGCTGTGTACACACTTATGAAAATGCAAAAATGATACCTATTGAAACTATTCCAGGAATGGGGGGAGAGAGGATTAAATGAGAATGGTGGAGGGGGTGAATTCAAGTATGAAATATTTGATATATTGTAAGGACTTTTGTAAATGCTGGGTATACCCCCATCTAGCACAACAATAAAAAAAGGTCATGTAATAGAATAAAAGAGAACATACACATATTGTGTTTCTGCAGAGTATTGTTGGATATCCCCTTGGCTCCACAGACCAATTAGGGTGAGCAAGGCTCACTGTGGATGGGATATGAATGTGCAGGTGACCATTGGATGAAATTTAGATGTTTTTCCCTTGCAGAAAGAGACCAAAGGGCAGTTCCTTATTGATCACATCTGCAACTACTACAGCCTGTTAGAGAAGGACTACTTTGGCATTCGCTATGTGGATCCAGAGAAGCAGAGGGTAAGAACCAGTTTTATCTCAACCCATTTCGGGAGAGGGACCCAAGCTGTGGGCTCTGTGGAGATTCCTCCCAGAGCCCTCTGGTGCCTTTGTTGTTATGGATTATTAGCCACAGGAAACCAAGCAGTCAGTGTGGGGTGTGAATGGGAGATTTAGGTCCTGTCCCTGTTGGACTGAGGGGAGCAGGAGGAGGAAAAAATTAACTTAGGCCTTTCCAAATAGGTGCTCCACCGTTGGGAGAAGAGAAAATGCTCTTGTGACCCTGGAAATGAGGGTTTGCAAAGCTTTTCAACAGTGGCTGCGTAAAATCTTGTTGTAGAGAAAAATCTTCCTCCCTTACTATGAAAAGCTAATGGCTGAGAGGGGAATGAGGGAGTACTTAAGGGGTGTGGGGCTTTCTTTTGAGGGTGATGGAAATGTTTGGAACTTAATATAGGTGGTGGTTATACAATAGTATGAACGTATTCAATACCACTGAAATTTATATTTTAAATCATTAGTTTTCTGTTAAATGGATTTTAACTCAGTAAAAAAAGCTTTTGACAGAAGCTACTTTTTAGAAACCACTAGATTTGGCAGTCTCTGTTATGTTCTTGCTTCTGGACATCCCTACCCTTTCTGGTACTTGTGAGTGGGTAAGAGTTAGCAGGGCACTTGGGCCTTTCAGACTGTTATACCATCCCAAGTATATGCAGGTATGGCATTTGCTGGGCCCATGGTGGTCAGGCCCCTCATGTCTAGAAGGCTCCTGGAATTTCTGTCCTGGTCCTGTCCTGCAATTCTGCTGTGTGTCCCATGAATGGGCCAGGACTAGCAATGGGCCAGGATACTCAGTGCCCACTTGATCTGTGCTTCTTATATATGGGCACATGTGAAGAAGTTTCTTAGGGGTAACCAGGGATGGGAGATAGGACCTCTCTGCTCTCTTTTAATTTGTTCTCCTCCTCTCCAGTTCCTGGCTTTCTTTCTGGGAAAGGGAAACCCAGCCTGGTTCTTAGTTTAGTATTTATGGACCCAGTACCATGAAGAAAAGCCCACAGAATATGTTTTTGTAAAGGAAGAGGATGTTTAAGGAATAGATTAGATTTTTTGCTGGAACACAGAGGATATTACTTAGCTCTTAGAGTCCTACTGATCCAGCTCATATGAAAGGATGCATTGAAGCAGCTCAAAAGAAGGAGACTTTGGTTTCCTCTAGAATCTATGGTTACTTGGGTGAGAGAGAGGCTGGGAAGTGGTGAGGATGCTGGACCAACATAGGGTCAGGGAGGGCATTTGTGTGGCATATACCACTGAGTAACAGTGTTTCCCAGACCTCATACTGCAATAGAATCACCTTGGGTGTTTGCTAAAAATGTTAAGTGTGGGCCCTTTTCCAGATGTCCTAAATGAGAATTCCTGGCTGGGGCCAGGAACATGCATTTTTAACACATTCTTATACTAATTTCCATGTAGCTAGCTCAGCTTTGGTCTTCTGAACATTGTTGGGGCTTATGGTATAAAGGCATAGACATAAATTTTTATTACTTATGAGGATATTATACATACATGGAAAGAAAAAAGGTGAAAAGAGCTGTTACTTGTCAAAGGCCCCACAGTTAGTAAGTGTGGAGTAAATGATAGGGCATTAGGAAAAGCACTGAGCCATCTCTTAGGATTATGGTTCAAAGTTGCTGTGGGCCACACAGACTTTGCAGGCTGTGTTAGTGATATAACCACTACTGAATAGAGGTTATTATTATTATTTTTTTTGTAAAATTCCATTCTATTTTATAAATAGCCAAGCTATAGAAGTAAATCTAGATATAATCAATTGAGCATCTATTGTGTTCTAGGGATTTTACATATAGCTTCTCATCTTCCCTAGAACTCTGTAACGAATGGGGAAACTGAGATGCAGAATGGGTCAGTAGCTTGCCTATGGCCTCATGGTTAGTAGTTGGTAGAGGCAGAATAAGATTTGAACTCACATTGTTTTTGTTCCACCTGTCAAATGAAAAAAATTTATTTATTTATTTATTTTATCATGTTTACATTTACTCACCTGTATATACATTGTTTGGGCCCCCTCCCTGCCCCATACCCCACTTCCAAGCAGAATCTTTTCCACCCTCTTGTTCTCTGGTTTTGTTGAAGAGAAAACGTAAGAGATAATAAGAAAGACATAGCATTTTTGCTAGTTTGAGATAAAGATAGCTATACAGAGAAAATTTGAAGCACAGCCTAAACCTTTTCTGGAAAGGGCCTGATAGAAAATGTTTTTCAGCTTTGTGACCCATACAGTCTCTATTGCAGTTACTTAATTCTTGGTTCTTGTAGAAAGCAGCTGTAGACAAAACCCAAATTAGTGGATGTATCTGTGTTCCAATAAAAGTTAATTTTTTTTCTGTCAACTAGAAAATGTACAGCTATCCATAGTTTGCTGACTCCTGGCCTTGGAAATAGCTGAAACAACTTAAATGCACAGGCTTTTTTCATAATTTTAATCTTTGCATTGGGGAGATATTGAATAAAAGGGTTTTAAAAGTCTCTAGAACTGAAATCAGAGATACAAGTATGAACTCATGGTGTTTAAACAGCATACCATAGATAGATACAGAAACAAATATAGATGTGTGTGCATGCGTGGGTTAGTATACACACATATACACATTCCCACACTCTGTCCTCTAAGAGGGCCTACAAGCAATGGTACCACAGCAGCAAAGTGCACCCAGATTCTGATCTCTAAATACCATTCTCAAATAAAAGCAACAGGGCTCTTTTTGCAGGAAAGACTGATTACAGAATTGGGATAGAAAAATCATGGGATGAACCTGGAGTATCTTGTGGCACCAGAAAGTAAGGAAGGACTCAAAACATGAAAGGATATGCCTCTATGAAAAGTACTGAGCCAACCTTAAAGGACTGCCTGTGGGACAAACCAGAACAATTGGAGTAAAAGAGTTAATTACAGTAGCATTGTATTACAGTCTATGGAGTGAAATAAATACCCATGAGTTCATACTGATGTAAATAACTTAATAAATAAAGGGGAAGATGGAGGAGATCTTCCTTATGATGAATTCTTCTTAATAAAAGAAGGGGAAATGAGAGAAACAGGTTTAGGGAAATGCGTTTTAGACAACCCAATAATAATTTTGCAGGCTAGAATCACTGATAAATCCTAAAATTAGGGGATAAGTTTGAGGAAAAAATGTTATTTGCATAATCTCAAAGTATCCTCATTCCCCCCAAGATATTTTTCAATTGCAAAGGGAATTTACTTTAGCAAAACTTGGCAGTACCACTTTAATCAAGAGATCAAGGTCAACATCACCAGTTGACATAGTGAGAAGACATATTGAGAAAGCCACATTCTTTGTGGTATCCTTTCTAATGGTGCATAACCTCAATCAAACCTTGAGAAAGCACCAGACTTACATATAGAGAGGGACATTCTCCAAAATAGCTTAATATTCTTCAAGGCTTTTTTCTTTTGGTGGTATTGGGGTTTGAACTCAGGGCCTCATACTTGTTAGGCAAGTGCAGTACCCCTTGAGCCACTCCACCAGCTCCTTAATACTCTTCAAAAACATTAAGGTTAAAAAAGATGATGAAATCAGCAACACCACCAACAACAGGTGTTGGCGAGGATGCGGGGGAAAAAGGAACCCTCTTACACTGTTTGGTGGGAATGTAAACTAGTACAACCACTCTGGAAAAAAATTTGGAGGCTACTTAAAAAGCTAGACATTGATCTACCATTTGATCCAGCAATACCACTCTTGGGGATATACCCAAAAGACTGTGACACAGGTTACCCCAGAGGCACCTGCACACCCATGTTTATTGTGGCACTATTCTAATAGCCAAGTTATGGAAACAGCCAAGATGCCCCAGCACTGACGAATGGATTAAGAAAATGTGGTATCTATACACAATGGAATTTTATGCAGCCATGAAGAAGAACAAAATGTTATCATTCGCAGGTAAGTGGATGGAATTGGAGAACATCATTCTGAGTGAGGTTAGCCTGGCCCAAAAGACCAAAAATCGTATGTTCTCCCTCATATGTGGACATTAGATCAAGGGCAAACACAACAATGGTATTGGACTTTGAGCACATGATAAAAGCGAGAGCACACAAGGAAGGGGTGAGGATAGGTAAGACACCTAAAAAACTAGCTAGCATTTGTTTCCCTTAACGCAGAGAAACTAAAGCAGATACCTTAAAAGCAACTGAGGCCAATAGGAAAAGGGGACCAGGAACTAGAGAAAAGGTTAGATCAAAAAGAATTAACCTAGAAGGTAACACACACACACAGGAAATCAATGTGAGTCAGTGCCCTGTATAGCTATCCTTATCTCAACCAGCAAAAACCCTTGTTCCTTCCTATTGTTGCTTATACTCTCTCTACAACAAAATTAGAAATAAGGGCAAAATAGTTTTTGCTGGGTATTGATGGGGGGGGAGAGGAAGGGGGAGGAGTGGGTGGTAAGGGAGGGGGTGGGGTCAGGGGGGAGAAATGACCCAAGCCTTGTATGCACATATGAATAATAAAATTAAAAAAAAAGATGATGAAAGACTGGGAAACCATTACAGATTGGAGACACACATCAAGTAAATCAATGTGGGATACATGGGAACTGGAGAAACTCCAGATTAAGTTTGTAGTTTAGTTAATATATTGTACTAATTATTCTCTACTGTATTTTGAACTATTTTATAAGTCTAAAATTCTTTTCTAAAGTTAAAGAGAAATGTTTAGGTTGATGTTCTTCATTGTTCTTTATATTTTACTTGGTTTAGCTTAGTCATTAGTGCTGGGTTGTAAGTTTGAATTAAAAATGGGGGCCAACCTCCAAATAAAACCTCCAAATAAAAATAAAATAAAATAAATCTGTTGTGGCCACTAAGGTGTTTGAAAGAGTACCTGAAAGCTTCTGTTTTTCCCCCTCTGTATCATACAGCTATAATATCCTTTTGCTTTTGAGGATACAGTCTAGGTGTAACTTCTTAAGGGTTGCAGGGTAGTTGTACAAAATTGCATAGAATGTTTTTTGACACAGGGTGTCATTAAGTAGCCCAGGCTTGCACTGAACTATTGATCTGATCCTCCTGCCCTCCCTCAGCCTTCTGAATGCTGGTGATGACAGGTGTATGGCTGGATTTTTTTTCCTTTAGTGTTTAGGATGGAACCTAGGGCCTTGTGCAAGGTAGCCAAGTGCTCCACCACTGTGCTTCATCCCCAGCCCTTAAAACTGCATAGACTTCAGAATCAGAATTCATGATTTAGAAATTGTATCTCTGCTTTTTAGTAAGTGCTGTGATCTTGATCACATTATTTAACTTCTCTGAGTCTCAGTTCCAATGGATTAAATACTTCCCTTTAGGGTTGATGTAATAATTGAAATAAGGCATATAAATGCTTAATAAATGGTAAATATTGATGACATGATATGTGTTGTTTTCAGTGTTAGTTATTTCTCTTATTATTTTTACAATTATTATGCTTGGTCTAGGTTCAGGTGAGGAAACAGAGCCATGTTTACCAACCCCCCAAACCCAAAAATATTAACAACAACTTCTTTTAAAGGTAATAGGGTCATTGTTATGATCTTTGGAGAGAAAATGCAGGAAGGGAGCCTTGAACAATTAAAGAAATGTGCTCATATGCACAAGAACATGCTCATATGGGAGTCTTAAGCAGAGACCAGTTGACCAGTATTTGTTTTCTACAAGTTTCTGTACTTTTTTCAGTGACAAATAAAACTGATGAATTATTTAGTTGAAAGCTAATCAAGAAAGAAAAGCAGGTAAATTAGAGATGCTAAAGTGAAAATTACCTCTGCTGTGGGGCTTGTGGTTTGCCTGAAACTCTTCCCAGATCAACTGATGGTAACCCATTGTAGAATATTAAATATTTAGCATTATTACATTTGAACACCATATGTTTGGCAAGATGTCTCATCTCCATATGCTCTGAAAGTGATGAAGATTAAATTGGTAAATGATGACTATCCTTTGCTATTGTAGTGGCAAAGGTCCAGGACTTCCATTATTGCAATTTTAGTTGCTATAGGAAGGGGTAGATTCCCTCTGAGGTCCCACACATTCATCTTTTGAGGAACTCCTATAATCTTAGTTGCCTAGAGTACATGAAAATCTAACCATTTTACTGATAGAGAAAGCTGAGGCAATAAGTCTAAGAGTCTTGGAACAAGATAAGAAATAATGAAATAATTCCAGAAGGTAGCACTTGGCTTAAGTCCAGATTATTTTTTAAATCCAACATACTATTTTTTTATTGTTTTATTATTCATATATGCATACAAGGCTTGGGTCATTTCTCCCCCCTGCCCCCACCCCTCCCTTACCACCCACTCCGCCCCCTCCCTCTCCCCCCCACCCCCTCAATACCCGGCAGAAACTATTTTGCCCTTATCTTTAATTTTGTTGAACCACTTTTGCTCAAATATTTGGGTAACTTCTTGCTGGAAAGATGAAGTTTTAAAATAGTTAACTTGATTTCATACTTGTTTCTATTGCTATGATTTGAGATATACATTGTACAAGATTTCCCTTCTTATTCTTCCACCCCTTCCCTTTCCTCAAATGCAGCTAAGGAAGCCACCCCTAGCCTTAAAACTGAGGAAGTACTCAGTTTCTAGCACAGCCAGAAGAAGAGTTATACCAGGCCTTGGCGATGGGTGATTATACTCAGTGCTTTTGATTTTAACTTGCCTATTTCTAAGCATCTGCTGAGCCCATTTGTATCAGTCTCCATGGCTTTTCTAATATGACAATGGTTCCAACTTGTACCCAAATACAAGGGATTCACTGGAAGCGCTCTCCTCTGGGGACATGCTCCTTAAGTGCCCTGTGATAAGGCATTGTTGTATTATGCATGTGTCACACATCAGAGGGTTTAACAAACCTTCTGATGGGAGCATGACCTGAGAATCATGGATGGAAGGGCTTGATGAAGTTTGAGATTACAGCCTTGAGATTTTTATGTAGGTAGCCAGGAAGAACTAGTGAGCCTTTTAGTGAGTTTTATTAATAATGGGGAAAGACCTTGTCTATGCTAGAGCAATTTGCTTTTTCTAGAGGCACCTTGGGGAGGACGTGGAATGGAATAAAAACCAGCACAATGATTTGAGGTTTCTCTCTGGGGAGGATGCCAGGAAGCCAGACAGCATTATGTCCCACCAGCTGCTCTTGCCATTGAAAGGCTGCTTCCCACTCCTCAGCATAATTGCTTCACAGATGCTTGTCATTAGGAACAAGAGTGGTACCCAAGATTTAGGGCATCCTGTGCTGGAGAGCAGGGTGTTACTGCAGCCTCAAGTCCCTGTTCACGAATTCACCTGCTTAGTAGTTTTCCTTTGTTTTTAAAGATCAAGAGTGATTAAAATCAAGATTTCTTGAGCAACTGCGTCAGGGGATATATACAGGTAACTTGGTTTTGTAGCAGAGGACTTGTCACCATATTACAAGGAAGACAGCACTATCATAACATCTTTAAAATTAGATACATTGTCTCATCATTCAATTGTGCCCCAAGGTGTTAACATTGTCAGATTTGGAGAATTTATCAGAATCCTTCAGCAAAAAGTAGAATTAGATACTTAACTAAAATAATTGTTCATAATCAGCTTTGTCTGCATCTGATATTCTCCTGTGAAGGGAGGGGGACACTTGAAAGATTATGATCTGGAAGTCCCTTAGCAATCTAGGATGTCATAATTCTAATGCAGGGAGGGGGAAATGTGTGAACTGGTGGTCTTGTGTGAACCAGAAGTTGGTCATAAGAATAAGGGGACTAGGAAAATGCTATTTTATTCCTGTTTGAATATCCAAGGTAGGATGTTTTTTTCTCTCTTGATGGTAGAATAGCTGGGGTAGGAATCAGGGAAATAAGATTTTAGGGACCATCGGTAGAGAGAGAGGCATTTTCTGCAGGCTTCTAGCAGTCAAGACCATTAGGGCTGACTAAAAACCAGTTTTGAAATAGCTTTAAAGACAATTTTTGAGTCAACCTGGAAAGAAGATTAGAATGTAAGTGTGATGTATAACTTGGAGACATACAAACAATATAGATTAGGAAATAACCCTTTGAAGGAGACTTTTTTTCCCCAGTTCTGAGGATTGAATCAGAGCTTTGTGTATATTTGCAAGTACTCTACCATTGAGCTACACCCCCAACCCCTGAAGTAGGCTTTTGTTTCTTTTTGATTCAGGTTTCAGCAGATTTCTTTTGAAGTTCAGTTGCAATTCTGTGTTACAGGCATGAGGGTCAATAAGGACCTAGTGTTCTAGTTATTTGTATAATAAGCCTCACTATAATTTAGTGGCTTAGAACCACACAATTTTATTATATCACAGGATTTTTGTGCATGAGAAAAGGTTCTTCTGCTCCTCTTGATGTCGACAAAGTCACTCAGTAGTGTTCAACTGATGTCTGGTCTGGTCTAGAGGGGCCAAGGCATCTTCACTCATATGACTGGTGCTTTGGTGTGGATGACCAAGAGCTGGAGTTCAGGGGTTCCCTTTCTTTGCATGTCATTTCAAGGCCTCTCCAGATGGCCTGTGTAACAGGGTGTCTGGACCCCTGGCATGGCTATTTAGGACTTCAAGAATAAATGGGGTTAATCACCAAATAAGCTATATAAGAAAGAGCAGATTTTGAAGAGAGGTGATAGGTTTTGAACATGTTAAGTTGAGGAAATTGTAGAGATGTGAAAGAGATATTCTGTCTGTAATTGAAAATATGGGTCTGAAACTTAATGATGGAGATTTTGGAACCAATGAAATCTTTTATTACTTTAAAGTTCTGGGAATCAATTGTAGAGTGAAGGGAGAGACTGTAGAGTGAGAGGAGAATCTGAAAGCTAAGACATACTCAGAAGGAAAAACCAGCAAGGAAAATAGATAAAGAGCAGATAAAGTAGAAAGAAAAGAGTGAGGAGAGAGAAGCAATATAAGTCATAGACTCAGTAAAAGGGAAAGGTCTGCAGTTCCAAGTATCAAGGAAGGAAATGAAGAGTACTACAGCAGGAAGACTGGGTCCCTGGCACTCGCTGGTTATATGAGTTTGAACAAACTTGTTATTGTTCTATTCCCTTTTAAATTTTCTTTTTCTTTTTTTTGGGGGGGGGGCAGTACTGGGGTTTGAATTAAGGGCCTTGTGCTTGCTTTCTAGGCAGGCACCCTACCACTTGTGCCATACTCCCAGATCCTGCTTTTCTAGTTATATTTTTTAATATGGTCTCAAATTTCAGCCTGGGGCCAGCTTTAGATTGCAGTCCTCTTACCTATTCCTCTCACATATCTGGGATCACAGGCCTGCACCACCATGCTTGATTTACTTGTTAAGATTGGGCCTCACTAGCTTTTTGTCCAGACTAGCCTCAAAGCTGTAATCCTCCAAGTCTCCATCTCCTAAGTAGTTTGGATTATAGGTATAAGCCATATGCCCAGCCAGACTTGTTACCTTTTTATGCTATCTTTGCCTCAATTTCTTCACTTGTAAAATGGGAACACAAACAGTACTTGTGTTCTTATATGATAGAGTAGCTGAAATCTTCCTAAACATTCCCAATTTATGTCTCCCTTAGTATCTTATGCATTATTTCATGGTTGTCTATAGACTAGGAGAATATCTAAAAATTCTATCTAATAAGAATCAAATCTAAACAACTTAATAGGCATTCATGTTCTATTACTAACAACTTAGTAATAATTGGAACATCAGACACATAAGTTTCAAGAAAAGTAGTATTTTCAGTTCATTCTAAGATAACTACAATGAGTTAGTAATATGAGGTGAGTGCTTATTGGGCACCCCAGCATCAGACATTGTCAAGTTCATTGTCTGCCCCATGCCTACTTTTACATGGTATTTGCATTTTATCAGAGCAAGAAAACTAGCTTTGCAAAAAAAAAAAAGGCATCAAAAGGAATCTAGCATAATCTTCTGTTGGAAATGTAAACTCTCTAGAGTTCACAGTTCCCATAGTGATGACAGATGTCTGTATTTCCCTAGGGTGCTAACTGCAGCCATTGTTATAAATTTTGCAGGTCACTTTCTTTATCCAACAGTATGCCTTAGAAATCTTTCAATGTTACACATAAGGATTTACCTCATATAAAAACACTCCTGCAGATTCATCCAAAATATGAACAGACCAATTTCTTTACCCTTTTCCTGATGGTGGCCATTAATAGTATTTTAATATTTTGTACTTTTATATAGCATTGCAGTGAAAATACTTATTATGTTATGTGCCTCTTTGTTCATATGGATAAATTGGAGAACAAAGGAATTGCTAGCCCCTAGGCCAGTCAGGTTTTTGTTTGTTTGTTTTAATTAATAAATTGAGCCTGGCCTCTTTACACAAACAATTTCCTATAACCCTTTCAGACATGGTTATGCTGGGGGTTTTTTCTACAGCTCTCTACTCTGTGACTTTCTCATTGGGAAGAATAGTTGTCCTGGAAAAATAAGTTGCAATCACTCTGTATAAGTAGATAACTGATGAATACAAAGCCTGAAAAGCAGGGGTAGGATATGAATAGAATAAGAGATGGACAATAGGAATTGATCAGAATCTGCAAGGTGTTTTCTTAGGACAATGAAGAAGCCAATTCATTTAGAGTAAATAATTTATTTAGGTCACAGATGGCAAATACCTTGCAGGCATGCCTTAGATGTTCCCTGCCCTTCATGGCAGACATAGCTGATCTATATCTGTGTAACAGACATAGCCAATCCACGATGACACTCATTTTCTCCAGGCCTTCACCCAACTCTTTGGAACCTTCCTCACAGCCTGGTATGGGCACACAAAAGGTAACCAACCTGTCATTCCTAGAGTCAGAGAGAAGCTGGAGAAACAGGCTGAAGTTAGAAGTGCTAAGGCATTAAAAGGATGGAAAATTTATTTACATTTATATGTTATTATTCATTTTATAATGAATGGTAATTGTCCATATGAAACAGTAGCAATATATATTGCTCTTTGGTCACTCATTTGATGTTTTACCTTAGTTCTAAATTGTCCTATTTATTTATTTCTAGTGAAGTAATTTAATCACTACAGACCCCTTTTATTATTCTTCATGAAGCCCATATATTTAAAGATATGGTTACCAATTAAATTTATCTTATTTAGTAAGAACAATGGCAGCAGAAAACCAGCATTTATTGAATATTTTATGTGGCAGGCACTGTGTGCATTACATTTATTAACTTTTTAAATCCTTACCACAGCCTGAAAGTAGGTGCCATAACTTTCCACCTTATGGCTGTGGAATCTGAGGCAAAGGGTTTACACAAGGTTTACATAGTTGGTGAGTGATATGATGACTTAGTTGTCTGCTTTTCAGTTATAGCTATATAATTTCTGATTAGAGGGAGAAAATGAGGATTCCCAAAATGAGCTGATATAATTTTGGCCAAAAACAAAGAAACTTGCTGTGTCAGCCTGACTATGCAACAAGGGCAGGGGTTGTACAGTTTCTTGTCAGACTTTTCCATAATGTCAAAACAGTTAAAAGTCTCTCATTGTAGCTAAAGACTGCAGATATGACACTCTAGATTGGAAACTACTGATTTGGCCATTTAATTTTCCAGTTCCTGAGAAAACAGGAAGTGCTTGTCAAAGAGAACAGTGCATCGTAGGACAAATCGATCAGTTGGGAGGCTGTACAACTGAGAGGTTATGAACCAAATCTCTGGAATCCCACTGCATGGCTGGCTGGCTTCACCATTTATTATCTCGGTGACCTCAAGCAAATTGTGTAACATCTTGAGCCCCAGATTTCATATTGGTGAATGGAATGGTTGTGAGGGCTAAACAAGATAGCTTACGGAAACTCTTAAAGGGCTTCTGGCACTTTTTAAGCACTCAACAATTGCAAACTTTTGTTAAACTTAATAGTATGCATTATATCAAATGATAAAGATAATATAGAACTGTGATGCTTACTGTGTGATACAAAGGAGCTAGAGCAGGTGTAAGATCTCAATTGATGTTAAGTATTCCATCCTCTTCATTCCTCTCCAGCATCAAGCAGGCAGGAACTCCATGAGGGAGGACTTACTGACCTCATGATGAGTCTCCAACAGCACTGCCTATTATCATGTTTGTGAACTGCAGATGTATAAAGTGACTCTTCCTGATACTCCCTGAGCAGCTTCAGGGACATCATGATTACTGATCTCAAAAGCTGCCTGGCTCTCAGCGTGTTCAAGTGACCTTTGTGGTGCAGAGCCAGCCAGCCACTGGGACTAGTTTGTTGTCTGCTTCAAAAAAATATCTGTCAGTAACATGTCAGGTCTTTTGTCTGCTTTGTTTTGTGATAGAGGTGATTTTTCTTCTTGATGACCTCAGGCCTTGGAAAATAAGACTTTAAAATGATTTGTTCTCCCTACTGTGAAGGAAACATCTCCAATGTGTGTGATGGGGCTCATGCTGACTTGGCCTAATATTCATCTTAGAGGAGTTGGCCTAGAAGAGGAACTGGGTGCTTATGCTGGACTGAGCTTCCATGAGGTCATGAATGTTAAAAGCTCTAAGTCCTTAACCATCTGGGCTTTTCCAGAATCACCTCAGAGTCAACTAGGGCTGCTAGAACAACTCACTTAAGTGCATACTTTCTCTTGTCCTTTTCTCTTAGCAACTATATGACTCAAATATTACTCAGAAACTGTTAACCCTCTGTAATTTATACCTTGTCCACATTATTATTGTTGTCAAGTTGTTCATGTTGGTGTTTAGAGGGTGGGACACTGAGGAACATCTATAGAAATCAAAGCTGTATTTAGAATTCCTTCTAGTTATTAAATAAACAATTTGACCCACAATCTTTTTTTTTCTCTTCCTAGCACTGGCTTGAACCTAACAAATCCATCTCCAAGCAAATGAAATGTAAGTGTCAATATGTAGTTTATTTTTGCTACGAAATGTCCAAAACCAGATTCTGTTTCCTGATAATTTCTCCTCCCAGGGGGAAAGGGTGGAGTGGAAGCTACATGGGTGAGCAGGGCTTTCTTTCTCCCAGTGAGAGATGTGCATCTTAATCCCTCTTTTTCTCTTACTGGGCCCCTGAAGTCACTAGTCTTACTGTCTCCTATGCTTTTTCGCCTCCCCACCATCTCGCCCTCATATTTCATATTTGAACAGGAGCTTTGGAATTAGATTGTTAAAGCTCCCTTAAAATAATCACTGATATCTGATTCCTTTTGATTATGGGGGTTGCTAGTAAAAGGTTCAGATTTTGGGGTGCAATTTTGAGTGGGATCAGAGAAGTAGGTACGTTTGGAAGATATAAGCTTACTGATAATTCTTATTCTTTTCCATTCTTTTAACTCCCAAAATTGAAGTGAACATATTTTCTTTCCAGGTAATTGCTCTGGTGTTCTGAACTCAATTGCTCTCTAGAATCCCTGGTCATCCACTAAGGGAATTGTGAAGAGGGTGTTGATTATTAGACCTGGGTGACATAATGCTTTGTTTTGGTCACCTGTACAGGCTATAGGTGATCTGCTTTTATTTATGGTTTGGTGAAGAACTTCTGAAATGCACTTTAGAAATTCATTGCCCACCCCTAAACACATTTATTTCACCATGTCAACTTTCTCAGGGCTCTGCAATGTAGGCAATAAATCAGTTTTTCATCAGAGATCGGATTAGTGTATATCATGCCACTTGTCATCATTCCTGGGTTCTTTTCTTTCTCAAGTATGAAATTATTCTGGGTAGGGTTTTCAGATAGGAAAAGGAAGAAATTGAACATGGATTGCAAACTAGCACCTTTCTTCTTTTACCCTCCCTGCTTGTCCTCCTACCCCCATCTTTAAAGAGCAGGTCTATTTGGTCAGTGCAGGAAGGATGTGTTGAGCTGACAACAGGTACAGTAGCAGGTGTGGGAAGTCCAGGGAGGCCAGGCTGCTGGGGCAAGGCTGTTACAGAGTTGGGGCATGCATCCCCTTGAGGTAGAAGGACAGAGACCTCAGGAGGCTCCTATAGAATGATACACAGGAAAATGAGAATGAACTAACACATTTGAGAAAAAAGTAGCTGATGCTTTGCTTTTGTAACTTAACTGCCAAAAGTTGGTATTTTTGATTATATATATTAAAATCTTTAAGCTAGTTTATAGAAATATTATTTATATTAAATGAGTCTTTGACTTTGGTTCTTAAATGACATGTAATATTTTCCACAGGACATAAATATTTTCTTCTCTCTCTCTTTCTGTACTGGGGATTGAACTTGGGGCCTCATCCTTTCTAGGCAAAGATCCTACCACTTGAGCCACATCACTGTTTTGTGTTGGGCATTTTCAAGATAGGATCTCCTGAACTATTTGCCTGGGCTGACTTCGAACTGTGATCCTCCTGACCTCTCCCTCCTGAGTAGCTAGGATTATAAGCATGAGCCACTGACACCTAGCGATTTTCCTTAATAATTTTAGAGATTTTTCATTATGTATAATTGAGGACTGATCTTATTTAAAAATAGTTTTCTGCTCATTCATTATACATGTGTATAATTTATTTATTTATGGTGATCAGTGTTGTTTCTAGTATTTTGTTGTTATAAATTATGTTCCAATATAAATGCTCATACATTCTTGCATTTTGTGAAAGTATGTGTACATGACAAGTTTCTAGAAATGGATTTAAACACCTTCACATTTTGTATTTCCCTAGTGATAAACATTCATCCAAGAAGTTTATAGTAGTTTATTCCCACTAATGTTATGTGAGAATGCTGTTTCCTCAAAATCTTGTTTAAAATAGATACAATTAAATTTATTTTTGTGACTTAAAATTTTAGGAAAAGAAATGTTTATATAATTGAAAACCTAATTAATTAGATGGTTAGTTAATTTAGGATGTATTTTTAAATTGGAATACTTCTTAAGGTCTTGCTTCTTTGCACTTAGGAGAGGCACTATTATTCATTTTTAAATTAACACTTGGTACAATTGACTGTATTGGTGTAAGTGCAAATGAGTTTTACCACATATACAGAATGGATACTCAGCCCCACAGTCAGAGCAGGGCAGTTCATCACCATACAACTTCTCCTGTGTAGCCAACCCTTCTCCCCAACACCTAGCAATCACTGATCTGTTCTGTGTCTGTATAATTTTGTCTTCTGAGAATGTCATGTAAATGGAATCATAGAGCATGTAATCTTTAAAACTCAGCACAGTAAGATTCATCTAGGTTTATCAATACACGATACAGAAAACCCATGAGAATAGAAGCTTATCTTTGAAAAGATGAAGAAAATTGTTGAACCTCTAGAAAGACTGAGGGAAAGAAAAAAAAGGTAACAATTTTCAATGTTGGGAATGAAAGAAGGGACATCACTGCAGATGCTACAGAACAGTTCTAGTCATGTAAATTTGATGAAATAGATCAATTCCTCAAAAACCAATATGAAATATATAACTCTGGTAGTGGTTTTATACCTTCTAGAAATCTCAAAATCTCTCTCTCTCTCTCTCTCTCTCTCTCTCGTTGGGGAATTGAACTGAGACTTAAGCTTGCTAGGCAGGTGTTCTACTGCATGAGCCATGCCCCCAGCTCTTTTTGGCTTTTAGTTATTCTTTTGATAGGATTTTGTGCTTTTTGGCCAGCACTGGCCTTAAACTGTGATTCACCTACCTAGCTTCCTGTGTAGCTGGGATTACAGATGTGTACCACCCACACACTCACCAACTTTTTGCTCAGGCTGGCCTCAAACTATGATCCTCTTGATCTCTGTCTCCCAAGTCAGAAAGAAATCTATAGATCCCTTGCTATTCCTGTTGTTTCTTTCAGAACTTCCTGTCCTGCTCCTCAAGCTGTAAGTAGGTGCTTTCCCTGAAATTTTCTCTGTTAGAGCTGATGCCCTCTTTCAGGTATATCTCAGCTCTGGCCAGAGGATACCAGGAGGAAAAACATGAACTCACTACTGGTTCATTAGTCTTTTGAATTCTCATCTTTTTTCCATATGCCTTATACTGTTCACTTTCAGAGTCCTTTAATGTCTGCTGCACATATTCTGTTCAGGTTTTATAGCTAAATTCTATGAGAGAATCAGAGTGAATGAAATTAGCTCATCCTACCTGTAGTTGGAACCTGAAGGTCTAACTTTTAATCATTCCTTGTTTATTAGGTAAACATGCAGGTAGGCTGCATAATTTGTGTGGGCTGTGTATTAGGGTCATTTTCTCATTTTCCTGTGTGTCTGCATGTCCATAGGTACAAATGTGGGCTGAGAGGTCGATCCATTTTTGTTTTTCATGTGTACTCAGATTAACAGGTAGCCTGAAAACAAAGTGTTAATAGATGTGGCATATTTTGAATGCTTGGTTTTCAGAGTCCTTGGTTTTTATGAAGGAATGTTACTACGCAACATACAGTGACTCTTTTCACTTTAAACCTGTAGCTTTTAGCCTTGAACCTGTAACTGTGGAATGTAGCCTGATATGTACAAATGAATGACGCAAATTAAAAAGATGGATGTTGCATGTTTTACAGAATTTATGTAGCTTCACAAATTACATTAGCATGAAAAAGTTTTGGAAAAGTTACATGCTATGTCTCAGATGTACAGAAATGTAATATTTCTCCTATGATTGAATTAAACTTGGCTTGTGAGCATCTGTTTTCTCTGAGGGCAAAAAAGTTTAATCTTATCATTTTAGGGTAACCCAGGATCTGAAGTTTAGAGTTTGATCTGTTTCAGAAAATTAGTCAATTTATAATATAAATGTACTCATTTAAGATTACATACACAATACTGGCATAATAGTGTATCCTTGTTTTCTTCTCCTCATAAAGTTATGATGAGGCAGGTAAAGCTTAGATACCTATTGGAGTGAGAGTGACCTCTCTCTAGGACAGTCCTCAGAGAATTCTTCTGGTATGTCTCATGTGATTCAGCCTTTATTATTGGCTTTTTTCCCATTGTATCCTCTGTGGATGTAATTGGTCCACTTGGCCCTTGAGTGTGCCTAGAAGAAGTTACTAAAGCTGTGATCCCTGATGTGGACTTAGTGTGCAAGTCTCTAGACTGTCTTCTTGTGGGTCCCTCTCTAGGTCTCTTACATAACTGTTTTATCTTAGCACATCTATCTGTATTCAACCTCAGGGCAACTTGAGTACACTAAGGCTTCCTATGTATCTAAACACACACCATGCAGCCATTTCTCTCAACAGTTCTAGGATTTCTTTTGTCTTATCCCTATACCTCAGTGTGTTCAGCCAAGAATAGAGTATTGAGGGTGCTGTATTCCTCCTCAGAGATCTAGATAGAATCTTAAACTTGGTTTAGCTGAAGCTCCATATAGGACTTCTCTCACCATTCTTCACCCACACTAATAATGGTTTTCCTTTTGATACAAGATTAATATCCTAAATCAATAGCTTTCTTATACTGTTCCTCACATATAATGAAAGTGCTATTATTTACAATAGCAGTAACAAGAAAAAAGATAAATTTCTTACAAATAAATGTAATTAGAAATGTTCAAGTGCTGAATAAATAAAAGTGGAATCCTACTGCAGAGTTAGTGTAGTGTAGTAAAAAAGTTGCTTAATAAGTGGAGATTCTTCATGTTTTTTGCTTAATATTGTTAATAAAATCAATTCCTTACAAATTGATTCATACATACAATAATTTGCAAAGTAAAATTTCAATAAACTACATTATGACATTTTAACAAGCCTCATTTACAAAACAAGATGCTTAACATTAAGTATATAAAAACAGCAATGGGAGAAACATTGTTCTGTTAGATGGCAAATTAAGGCATATAAGCAGCAGTAATTGAAAGATGCTGGGAAGTGGGGCAAGATGGCAGACCATAAGCTTCTTTTGTTTGACTCTGTGATGAGAAAGTCACAATAACAAAGCAGAGACTTTATTGTGAAGAAAGAGAGGAAGAGCATTAAGCATCATGAAAGAAGTGACAGGACAGCTGAAAAGCATGGAGAAACATGAAAGACAAGGGAGAAAAATAGGTAAAAAAATGTCCATAGTTCTAATCTCAGCTCCCTGGCAGGGGTGGGAAGAGAAGGGGATAGTGAAATGACAACCATAAAGTAAGCTAGGCAGCCCTGGTGACAGACTGGCAAGTCTAGCTGCAGAATAAGCCTACACTTCCCATAAGTCTTAAACCCAGAATGGGGATTTGGTGTGACAGTGACTATTTGTTCATGGCAGGCTAGTAATGGAGAAGAATGGCATTTTGTCACTCACATAACTTGGAGTGCTTGAGCCAATGACATCTTAGAGAGGGCCTATGAGAATGAGCTACTGTGGGGATTGGCACAATTAATATTGTATGAATGGCAATACTACTTAAAGCAATCTACAGATTCAGTGCAATTCCCATCAAATGTCCTTCTTCACAGAAATAGAAAAATCAGTCACAAAATTCATATGGAAACAAACCAAAATCCAAATAGCCAAAGCAATCTGTGCAAAAAGAGCAATGCTGAAAGTATCACAATACCTAACTTCAAATTATACTATGGAGTCATAGAAGCAAAAACAGTGTGGTATTGGTGCAAAAAGTCATACAGACCAATGGAATAAAAAAGAAGATCCAAAAATCAATCCAGAGTGCTACAGCCATCTGATTTTTAATAAAGGTGCACAAAACATACACTAGAGAAAATACACCCTCTTCAACAAATGATGTTGGGAAAGCCAGACATAAACATGTAAAACATTGAAACTAGATCCTAGTATCTCGCCTTGTGTAAAAATCAATACAAAATGGATGAAAGTCCTTAATGTAAGTCCTGAAACTGTAAAACTACTACAGGAAAACACTTGAAGATATACGTATAGGCAATAACTTTCTGAACAGGACTCCAATTGTTTAAGAAATAACAGCAATAATTGACCAATGGGATTACATCAAATTTAAAAGCTTCTTTATAGCAAAGGAAACAATTGTCAAAATGAAGGGATAGCAAAGGAAACAATTGTCAAAATGAAGAGATAGCAAAGGAAACAATTGTCAAAATGAAGAGATAGCAAAGGAAACAATTGTCAAAATGAAGAGACAGCCTACAGAACATGAAAAGCCCTTGCCAGCTATGTATTCATCAAATAATTATTCCCCAGCATATACAAAGAGCTCCAAAAATTGAACACCAAAAGCACAAGCAATCCAATTAATAAGTGGGCACATGGTTTGAACAGACATTTCTCAAAAGATGATGCACAAATGACCAATAAGTGCATGAAGAAATGTTCAACATTCTTAGCCATAAAGAAAATGCAAGTCAAAACAACTGAGATTCCCTCTCATCCCTGGCAGAATGGCTTGAATCAAGAAAACAAACAACAAATGCTGACAAAGATGTGGGAATTAGGAAATCTTATACACTATTGGTGGGAATGTAAATTAGTGAAGACACTACTAGAATCAGTAATGAGATTCCTCAAAAAATTAAATATAGAACTGCCATATTACCTTGCTATACCTTAACTCCTGACCGTATTATCTGTTGGAGTGTAGACAACATACAATAGTGATATTTTCACACTCCATTTATGGCAGCATTATTTACAATAGCTAAGATATGGAATGAGCTTAAATGTCCATCAACTGATGAATGGATAAAGAAAATATGGTATATATACAGAATGGAGTATTATTCAATCACAAATAAGGATGGAATTATGTCACTTGCAGGAAAATTAATGGAACTGGAGATTATCATGTTAAGCAAAATAATCCAGACTTAGAAAGGCAAGTATCAGATGTATTCACTCATGTATAGGAACCTGACTTTAAAAAAGTGATATGAATATAAAAGGGGACTGTTTGGGAGGAACCAGTTGGGGGAGAGAGGGGAAAGAGAGAGTGATGAGGGGAATGAATATTATCAAAGTTCTTTGTAGGCATGTATGAAAATAGAATAATGAAAGCTATTATATATGATAAAATAATATTATAATATATATGCAGTACTGGGGTTTGAACTCAGCTCCTCTTGCTTGCTAGGCAGGTGCTCTACCACTTGATCTATGTCATCAGCCCTGAGACATATTACAGATTGTTAAAAAAATAAAAGAATAAAGGAAAGGAAAAGTGGTAAGAAAGAGTAATAGAGAGGGTGAATTTGATAAAAGCATATTATATAAATATATGGAAACATCACAATGATATCCCTTTATACAATTAATATATACAATTAATCCTCCCTCTGGAAGTAGCTGTTCTTGTGACTGTAGAGTCCTTGGATTTGTTTCTGATGTTGACAAGGAAGAACAGAAATTAAGATATAGGACTATAGGTTTACAAAATGTAAATCCTGGGAAATGTTATAGTGATTCAGATCATGAACCTTCTTGATCAGTATTTTCATTCTGCCAGAAGAACCAAGGGATGAATGCAATGGCAGGGCTGCCTGTTCGCCTTACATCTGCCTCAACACTTGAGGCCCATAATTCATTAATTTATTGAGTCAGACAGGCAGAGTCAATCTTTATTAACAATTAGCTCTGGAACAACAAGAACAAGACACTTACTTTCATGAATCTTGCCATCCAAACTTATATCTGCATTTTTTGTGCCCCTGTCACAGTGTCCTTTCCAGGCTTGGGTGATGAGGTCAGACTTCTTGGCAAATCAGGTCCTTGGGGTAAATCCTGCTTCACTATGTTGGAGCACGGAGTCATTTAAACTCACTGGAAAACTCTTTGTCTTTTATTGGCCATATGGGCCAATAAAATGATACAAGAGGGTATATGATGGTAGAAGGAAACAGACAGAAATTTTTAGACTTGAAAAATAATTCCTCCTACTGTTTTCTATTGCTAGCAACCATCCAACTCAGATAATGGGTCTGGTGATAAACATACCATTAGTACCATGCATTGCTTTTTCTCTGTGAATGATCATAGAAAATGGAGGGAGAAGTCAGAACAACAGTAGATTTTTTTTTATTGTTTAATTATTCATATGTGCATACAAGGCTTGGGTCATTTCTCCCCCCTGCCCCCACCCCCTCCCTTACCACCCACTCTGCCCCCTCCCTCTCCCCCCCACCCCCTCAATACCCAGCAGAAACTATTTTGCCCTTATTTCTAATTTTGTTGTAGAGAGAGTATAAGCAATAATAGGAAGGAACAAGGGTTTTTGCTGGTTGAGATAAGGATAGCTATACAGGGCATTGACTCACATTGATTTCCTGTGCGTGTGTGTTACCTTCTAGGTTAATTCTTTTTGATCTTTCTCTAGTTCCTGGTCCCCTTTTCCTATTGGCCTCAGTTGCTTTTAAGGTATCTGCTTTTAGTTTCTCTGCATTAAGGGCAACAAATGCTAGCTAATTTTTTAGGTGTCTTACCTATCCTCACCCCTCCCTTGTGTGCTCTGGCTTTTATCATGTGATCAAAGTCCAATCTCCTTGTTGTGTTTGCCCTTGATCTAATGTCCACATATGAGGGAGAACATACAATTTTTGGTCTTTTGGGCCAGGCTAACCTCACTCAGAATGATGTTCTCCAATTCCATCCATTTACCTGCGAATGATAACATTTTGTTCTTCTTCATGGCTGCATAAAATTCCATTGTGTATAGATACCACATTTTCTTAATCCATTCGTCAGTTTCCATAACTTGGCTATTGTGAATAGTGCCGCAATAAACATGGGTGTGCAGGTGCCTCTGGAGTAACCTGTGTCACAGTCTTGAGTATATCCCCAAGAGTGGTATTGCTGGATCAAATGGTAGATCAATGTTTAGCTTTTTAAGTAGCCTCCAAATTTTTTTCCAGAGTACTTGCTCATTTCTTTATTGGTTCATTAGTTTTGGGAGAATTTAGTTTTTTAAGTTCCCTATATATTCTGGTTATCAGTCCTTTGTCTGATATGTAGCTGGCAAATATTTTCTCCCACTCTGTGGGTGTTCTCTTCAGTTTAGAGACCATTTCTTTTGATGAACAGAAGCTTTTTAGTTTTATGAGGTCCCATTTATCTATGCTATCTCTTAGTTGCTGTGCTGTTGGGGTTTCGTTGAGAAAGTTCTTACCTATACCTACTAACTCCAGAGTATTTCCTACTCTTTCCTGTATCAACTTTAGAGTTTGTGGTCTGATATTAAGATCCTTGATCCATTTTGAGTTAATATTGGTATAGGGTGATATACCTGGATCTAGTTTCAGTTTTTTGCAGATTGCTAACCAGTTTCCCCAGCAGTTTTTGTTGAAGAGGCTGCTATATCTCCATCGTATATTTTTAGCTCCTTCTCAAAGACAAGTTGGTTATAGTTGTGTGGCTTCATATCTGGGTCCTCTATTCTGTCCCACTGGTCTTCATGTCTGTTTTTGTGCCAGTACCATGCTGTTTTTATCATTATTGCTTTGTAATATAGTTTGAAGTCAGGTATCGTGAAACAGGGTCTCACTGTGTAGCCTGGGTTGACCTTGACCAAGGACTCTGGAGTGGCAAGAATAGCTACTTCCAGAAGGAGGATTAACTAATTCAACTGATAAATATTTTGAGTATCACACACACAGTTCTTGATGTTGTACAAATAAACACAAAAATTCTGTCTTTGTGGAAGACACATTCTAGTGGGGGAAACAAGTATAAAAATCAAAATAGATAAATAATAAAATAATTTAAAAATCAAAATAATAACTGATACATACAGGTCATTAGAAGGCCATATGTCATTAGAAGAATCCAAAGCACAGAGGATTTAGGTGTGAGATAAGACATCCACTTCTGTTCCCTGTTTTCCTCTCTACTTCAACCAAATCCATGAAGGCAATTGCAATGCTCTTTTACTACTTTCTAGAAAACCAAATAAGGATAGAAATAGAACCATTCAACAAGAGCCATCATTACCCCCAAGTGTGCTGTACACTGGTTTGGGGTCAGAAGCCAGCACGTGAGCATGCACTCATTCTAGCTGTACAACTGATGGAAGGAAACCTTGCCAAGTACCATCTGGCAGGTGGCATTTACTCCCTGGGACATGTCCAAGGTCCTGAATCTCCCTGTGGAGAGATGCCTCTCCCTTTCTGTTAATCACTAAGTGTCTCTGTCCAGTCTAGTTTCCATATCATCTTATTCTTCTGCTACAGGGAAAGGGGGATGAAGTAAAGGATGTTCTTATCTATGCCAAACAATTGGTGTAGAATCAGTGGAAGGAAACATCTGATCAAGGAGCTAACCAATAAAACCTGCAGGGGCCCTATCCCAACAGTGTCATCATGAACAACCACTACACATTGTCTCTAGGCTGGCCAGTGTGGTCAACTCCTGGTGGTCCATCTCTACTTTGGTACTCAGGCTTTGGCACAAAGCATGGTGGGCATTTGTTACTGTGGAAGAGTTCAAAGTACTGGGGGTGTTTATTTTAGAGAAGAGTCAGAAAGACCGTGACTGCTGTTTTCCAATAAAGCAGGCCTCTCTGTGGGGGAGAATAATTAGACATTTTTCGATCCTCAGGCTTGTGGTAAGGATGACTGGGTAGGAGTTTCTACACTCTGAACTGTTTAAAGATGGTAACTAGAGAGCTTCCTTTGAGCCCCACTACCTGATCTCTTAGGAAGAGTTTAAGTCCTGATTTGTATGTGATCAACTCAGACACCAATTGAAGCCAAACCTTGGGCATGGTAAGCAGATGTGCTGCCCCAGGTGGTAGAGAAAAGACAACTGTAGTTGGGGGACATCTTCTATGATCCTTCTTTCCCCAATTTGCCTCCATTCAGCTGACTTTATTTTTCTGTTTCCTTTAAAATATTGTCCCATACTTGCTGACTCAACCATTCAACTTTTGGGAGTCATAGAAATATAAGTAAAAGGTAAAAGTACATCATAATCTGCACAGAAGAATGTGTATATTGTATTGTTGGAATTGTAAAAATGTGGAAACAATCCAAATGACAATTAAAAGGGGAAAGTTCAGTAAGTTCTAGTTTATCCATAGTATGAATTATTGTTCTTTTATAGAAAGTGATTTAGACCTATATCTACTATCCTGGAGGGATAGGGAAGTATAAAGTTAAGTGAGAAAAGAAAAATATGTATGGCATGATTTCATTTTGAGAGAATAAATAAAACCCCTTCATATATAATCATATTGTCAGACACTGATGTGAGGTGATAAAAAGAGTGGGAGAATATAGATGAAATTGTTAGCAGTGTTGGAGAGATGAGGTATGGTAGGGACCTGAGAGACACAAGTTTAGGAAAAGAGACAAAGTAAACAAAAAGAAAGTGAACAAAAATAAAAGTTGGTATTTCTTTCTTTCTTTCTTTTTTTCTTTCTCTCTCTCTCTCTCCCTCCCTCCCTCCCTCCCTCCCTCCCTCCCTCCCTCCTTCCTTCCCTCCCTTCATCCTTTCTCTTTCTTTCTCTCTCTCTCTCCTTCCCTCTTTCTTTTTTCTTTCTTTCTTCTGTAATCTATCTCCTATCTATCATCTATGTATGTGGGTATCTATCCATCCATTCATAATCTATGCATTTATTATTTACTATATCTATCTGTCTATCGGTCACCTACCTATCATCTGTCTATTTTCATTCATTGTGTTCAAACATGTATTTATCTAGGAGACTTTAATAAAAGACAAAAGCCAGAAAAAAAAAGAGAAAATTCCTTTCGTTTTTTTCAGGTTAGTCCTACCTTTGGTCCTATTGTTGTTTTATAAAAATGGTCTTTTCTACTAAAGACAATCCAGAGGACTTATAATTAAAAGATATTAGTTTTAATCATTGAAGATGGTGTCTTAAACAAATTAAAATGAAAACTAGGGAATATTTAAAGATAAAATATTTTGAGTTAGAACTTAATTTTTAGATATCATGAGAGATGAAGACTTGAGAATCAGTTGTATTTTTCTAAATTGTTTCTTTGCCAAACAGAAGGTATTCATTTTCTCCTAGTCCTTATGAAAAATATTTCCTTTTTTAAATCTAGAGAACTCAGTTAGGAAATTTGCTGGTAGGTTAATAGGGCAAGATGGTGAGTTCTAACTATGTGTGTGTGTGTCTATGTGTGTGGTGGGGGGAAATCAGTTTTTCTGCTGAGGTAGAGAGCTTTTTAGTAAATTATTTTTAACAGTTATTTCCCATATTAAATTTTCTTCATTATACATTCATATTTGAAGCTGATGGTTCTTTTTTTGCAAACAATTTGTCTACAACTAGAATAGCCTAGACGTTGAAGATTTGGCTAGTAATTTAACCTCTGCTTATCTTGAAAGAGGATTTGGTTGAGCATAGGATGCTGTTTCACATTCATGTTGGATGTAAACTCAGAGCTGATCCCAAGTAGCTATATTGATTGTCACAGTGGCAAATGAGCAAGTATGTCAGGTTTACGTGAATTATAATACTAGTCATAATATTTCCTTGATTTTTAGATGTTCATTTTATATGTTAACTGAAATCTGAATGCATTTTACTTTACTTGTATGTATTTATTAGGGTATTACTGCTAGTCAGCAATGGACTTGTAATTGAAGATGTTGGAAATCCTGTAGAATCTCATTGTGTTCTAGATAGTTGATCCAATTAGAACATTCCAGTTCTAATTGAAATACAGTATGTAGTAGTATTATCTCAATTCAGACAAACTAGGAAATTATGACAGTGTTTATTTTCATATAGTCTCATACAGAGATACTACTAAAACTCTACAAAGTAGGGTCTTTGTGTGTCTGGTTCTGTTTTTTTAAGCTTCAATTTTAATTTAAAGGTACCATCATTTTTGGAAATCTAGTCATGTATAGTGATATTTTTCCACCTCACGTCTGAAAAATCTTTCAAATGCCCCAAAACTTGGCTTATGTGCAATTTGTTTGTCACAAGAGGTGGGAAGAATTAGAAAAGAAAATTTTTTTTTTCTTGTTTGAGTTGTGACCTGGAGAGAATGAAGGAATGAGGTGAACTGAGATGTGAAAAGATGTACTTACTAATTAGGTTGCTTTCTTGTATTCTGCATTTGCTCTGGGTGTCCTGTCAAGCATTTCCTTTGAGTTTGGTTGTCACTGTCACTTTATTTTTCTGGGTATTCCATTGGTGTCTTCCCCCAAATCACTTCTCCCCACCACGCACACCCCCACCCCCAGCTAGTCTGTGAGCCTTCATGGCTGACATTTCTATGTGTTTTTGAGTTCATGGTGTTTTGCTGCTTATCTCATGCCTTTTCTTTATGATGTTTCAGCTCATCCACCATATACCATGTGCTTTAGAGTGAAATTCTACCCACACGAACCCTTGAAGATTAAAGAAGAGCTCACAAGGTATTTTTTGTTTGTTTGTTTATATTTGCACCTTTAACCAGGCATCAGTTCATTGTCTTACAGGCTAGATGTGTCTCTTGTTTAGAATAGAACACTTCAACAAAGTAGGTGCTGAAGTCGGCGTTTTGGCTCAGATTGTTTCTCTTAATTGTCTTGGGATTTTTTTCAAATAATTGTCATTGGGAGTATAATTAACTGCACAACAAAACAGTGGTTATGAAGAAGAGGTGCTCTCTGAAAACATCTGACAGTGTGGTGCTAAAACTAAGTAGAAGATAAATCTCTTTAAAATGTAGGCAAGTTTATAGCAATTGTAGCTCTAGCCTATCTTTTGGATCCAAGCTTTTTAGGGAGGGACAAGATCGTTCAACAAAGTAGACAGTTGGTCATTCTGCTTTCCATTTGTGAAATGTAAACCATGGGGCCAGCTTCTCTTCCCTTGTAGACTTTTCTGAACTCAACTCTGAATTTTCCAGGCCTCAGACTTCCTCTCTTTCATCTCCCTCTGCTGGAGCTGCATTCAATCCATCTTCTAGAAGTAATGCTTCCTTGAACAACATTTACAAATATTGTTGAGCAGAACCTGAGCAGGACACTCAACTGGGAACAGTGGATGGAAGACAGAGCTGTTGTGCACTTAGTTATTGATGAGGCTGTGACTTGGTTACCCCTCAAAATCACTGTACCTTATCTCCAAAATAATCTGTTTAGGTGTGATACCACAGAAAAGCAAATGCAAATTGCTTAGATCATTGATGGAAGAGGGAGTGTTTGGGTTTATGGAGATTTTGCTTTCTTGTTATCCAGAGTCTCTGGTAATACTGACCAAAATGGCTCTAAGGCCTTCCTTTGGAAGGAAGCAGATGATTCTGTTTTCTATTATTAATTTGCCAAGAGCCATTTAGTGAGGTTTATGCTAGAATAGTGTGTATGTGTGTATGTGTGTGTGTGTGTGTGTGTGTGTGTGTGTGTGTGTGTGTGTGTGTGTGTGTGTGTGAAGCAGGGAAAATAGATAATGGACATTGTAAGATGTGGTGGTTATTTTATAAACTTATCTGCTTTTCTTTTTTTATTGAAGTAAAATTCATATAACATAAATTGATTTCATCATCTTCATTAAACATTCACAGTGTTGGACAACCATCACCACTGTTTAATTCCAAAACAATTTTATCCCCCTAAAGAAACCCCCATACCCAACGTTAGTCACTCTCCATTCTTCTCTCTCCCAACCCCTGGAAATCACTAATCTACTTAATATCCCTATGGATCCCTCCATTTTGGAAATATTGTAACAAAGGAATCATATAGATCATACAATATATGGCCTTGACCTGCTTTTGGCTTGAAAATTTGTTTGATAGATTTTTCCTCAGTTCTAATTATCTTCCTTCCCCCAGGGGAAAGGGTTGAGCTACTAACAACTGAGAGAGAGAGAAGTATTTGTTCTTCCCTGAAGATGGTAGCAGTGTAATTAGGAAGATCAAATAACAAACAAATGCCTTACTCTTATCATCTATTTTCTTTATAATCTTGTCTGGGGATAAAAATTGAACTAATGTCACAATATAAATAAAAAATGATTCTCTTGTCATTGAGGAAAATGCATTTAGAGTAAAAGAATACAAAGTTTTAGTTAATAAGTCTAGTTAAGTCCCTTAAAATTAACTTTGCTAGCATTTTCCTGCCTTTGACTGAATAGTTCAGGTATGAATACTGGAATGTGGTGAACACTCAGATGTTTCCAAAGGAAATTAAGATGGATTCCTGCGTATATATAGGATATGTATCTTATATATACACATATATGTGTGTATACATATTATGAATGTATGTGTTTATATATATATAATATATGAAAAATTAGATTTATTATTAGTCAATATAGTCCTTAGAAGTCAAAGATAACTTAGAAACTGTGAGGTACCCCAGGTACTTATGGTTTAAACCTTGTCTTAAAAGTGTTTAGCTTTTTCTTATATGGTAAGTTGTTACATTGTTGTAAGATTAACTTAAAATTTGAGAAAGATTTAATATATGAGAGATTTAAGATCACATTTATGGAAATGCTTGTGAGTAAAAAAATGTTAAGAAAAAAAGCAGTTTTAAAAGAGTAAAGAGTGAGGTTAGCCTGACCCAAAAGACCAAGAATCGTATGTTCTCCCTCATATGGGGACATTAGATCAAGGGCAAACACAACAAGGGGATTGGACTTTGATCACATGATAAAGTGAGAGCACACAAGAGAGGTATGAGGATAGGTAAGACACCTAAAAAACTAGATAGCATTTGTTGCCCTCAATACAGGGAAACTAAAGCAGATACTTAAAGCAACTGAGGCCAATAGGAGAAGGGGACCAGGAACTAGAGGAAAGGTTAGATCAAGAAGAATTAACCTAGAAGGTAACACACATGCACAGGAAATCAATGTGCGTCAACTCCCTGTATAGCTATCCTTATCTCAACTAGCAAAAGCCCTTGTTCCTTCCTATTATTGCTTATATTCTCTCTTCAACAAAATTAGAGATAAGGGCAAAACAGTTTCTGTCGGGTAGCGAGCAGGTAAGGGGGGGGTAAGGGAGGGGGTGGGGAAAGGGGGTAGAAATGACCCAAACATTGTATGCACATATGAATAAAATAAAAATTAAAAAAAGAGTAAAGCTGCAAAAATATCCATAGAAATGGCACTTGAAATAATTTTTCATCCTTCTTTTAGATCTCCATTTGAGTAATCATTTTACAATCTTTTAGATTTCTGGGCCTTGTAAATGCTACATGCAACTAGATGTAACCAAAAGTATGCAGTATCATTTTAGTGAGAACCATCTTTAAATTATGTTAGGTAGAGAAGCAAGCAAACAAACAAACAACAAAACAAAAACCCCAAACTGGCAAAACAATAATTTATGCCCCAAATCCTGTTCTGTTCTGGTCACTTAATCCTTTAATCCAGTAATAACTAAAGAAAGTTGCATTATTTTTTATGCCTACTGTATTTTTTTTTTAAAATGAGCATCTTAAACCTGAAGCCATTGTAAGGCTCAGTGGATTATGTTGAATCCACAGTATCCACAGTAATCCCTGATTATCTCCAGGGATCATTCATCTGAGCAACGACCCAAGCTGTGATGTTGTGACAACTGATTTTTTTCCCCTGAGGTTGCTTTCACCAAATCTGATTTTTGAATTATAGGATTAGAACGCAAAGCTCTCATTCATCAGTAAATACTTACTTAAAACTATTTTCATTACCAAATTCATGTAAGAGTGCAAATAAATGCTTCAGTGCATATGTTCAACAATTAAAAGAGAAACCTTATGACATTTGGCCTAGTAGTTTATAGTCCTTAATAAAGGAAAGATTTGGTCAGGAGTGGTAGGTAGCTCATGCCTGTAATCTAACATACTCAGGAGGTAGAGACCAGGAGGATTGCCATTTCAAGCCAGCCTAGGCAAAAAAGTTAGTGAGACCCCTCCCCTCCAATCTCAACAAAAAAGCTAAAAAGTTGGGCATGGTGGCACATCATCCCAGCTACAATAAATTGGAGTTTTGAGGTCAAGGCCAGCCTGGACAAAAATACCAGAACCCTATCTCAAAAATTCCAAAGGAAGAAGAGTTGATGGTGTGGTTCAAGTGGTAAAGCACCTGCCTAGTAAGTGTGAGACCTGAGTTGACTCCAATACCAAAAAAAAAAAAAAAAAACAATTTTGTGTGAACAGCAACATAAGCATTACTTGAGAACTTTTTAAAAAAGAAGTAGTACTCACAATTTCTTGATGTATAGGTGTAACTTTATTTTTATTTTATTGTTTTTGCATTTGCATACATGTGTATATATTATTTGGGCCACCTCCTCCCTCCAACCATTCCCCTGCCTCCAGGCAGATCCTGTTGCACCCTCTTGTTCTCCAATTTTGTAGAAGAAAAAGCAAAAGATAATAAGAAAAACATGGCATTTTTGCTAGTTTGAGATAAAGATAGCTATACAGGGAGAATCCTTGTGTTGTTTTTATGCACATAAAACATTACAATTACAACCCAAATTGGTTCATCTCTGCCAGTCTTCTTCACTACTTCCTAGTCCCATAGTGTGACTCTTTCTCAGGAAAGAGCAGGGGATACTATGGAAGCAATAGGCATAGGCAAGGACTTCCTCAGTAAAACTCAAGTGGCCGAGCAACTAAAAGAAAGGATCAACACACGGGACTACATGAGATTAAAAGGCTTCTGCACAACAAAAGAAATGGTCTCTAAATTGAAGAAGCCACCCACAAAATGGGAGAAAATCTTTGCTAGCTATACATCAGACAAGGGACTGATAACCAGAATATATGGGAAGCTCAAAAAACTAAACTCTAATCCAACATACTCAGGAGCTGGAGACCAGCAGGATTACCATTTTTTACCTAGGCAAAAAAGTTAGTGAGACCCCCATGTCAACAAAAAATGCTAAAAAGTTGGGCATTGTGGCACATCATCCCAGCTATAATAAATAGGAGGTTTGAGGTCAAGGCCAGACTGGACAACCCTATCTCAAAAATTCCAAAGGAAAAAAGGTTGATGGTGGCCTGGATCAATTTAAGATGACTATATTCATTCCTATACAGTGAACACATCAACCACATTTAAGTTTTTGGTTTCCTTCCCTTTCCCTATCCCTCCTGTTCATGGTCTCCCCTTAGAGTGTGACCTATGTCTAATAATATTGTATTTGTTTGAGGTCTGTAATCCACATATGAAGGAGAACATGTGATTTTTGTCTTCTGAGCCTAATTTCACTTGAGATAATGTTCTCCAGTTCCATACTTTTACCTGTGAATGACAAAATTCCAAGCTTTTTGTAGCTGGGTAAAATTCCATTGTATTTAAGTATCACTTTTCTTTCTTTTTTTTTTAATTTTATTATTCATATGTGCATACAAGGCTTGGGTCATTTCTCCCCCCTGCCCCCACCCCCTCCCTTACCACCCACTCCGCCCCTCCCCCTCCCCCCCACCCCCTCAATACCCAGCAGAAACTATTTTGCCCTTATTTCTACTTTTGTTGTAGAGAGAGTATAAGCAATAATAGGAAGGAACAAGGATTTTTGCTGGTTGAGATAAGGATAGCTATACAGGGCATTGACTCACATTGATTTCCTGTGTGTGTGTGTTACCTTCTAGGTTAATTCTTTTTGATCTCACCTTTTCTCTAGTTCCTGGTCCCCTTTTCCTATTGGCCTCAGTTGGTTTTAAGGTATCTGCTTTAGTTTCTCTGCGTTAAGGGCAACAAATTCTAGCTAGTTTTTTAGATGTCTTACCTATCCTCACCTCTCCCTTGTGTGCTCTCGCTTTTATCATGTGCTCAAAGTCCAATACCATTGTTGTGTTTGCCCTTGATCTAATGTCCACATATGGGGGAGAACATACGATTTTTGGTCTTTTGGGCCAGGCTAACCACACTCAGAATGATGTTCTCCAATTCCATCCATTTACCAGCGAATGGTAACATTTAGTTCTTCTTCATGGCTGCATAAAATTCCATTGTGTATAGATACCACATATTCTTAATCCATTCGTCGGTGGTGGGGCATCTTGGGTGTTTCCATAACTTGGCTATTGTGAATAGTGCTGCAATAAACATGGGGGTGCAGGTGCCTCTGGAGTAACCTGTGTCACAGTCTTTTGGGTATATCCCCAAGAGTGGTATTGCTGGATCAAATGGTAGATCAATGTCTTAGCTTTTTAAGTAGCCTCCAAATTTTTTTCCAGAGTGGTTGTACTAGTTTACATTCCCACCAACAGTGTAAGAGGGTTCCTTTTTCCCCGCATCCTTGCCAACACCTGTTGTTGGTGGTGTTGCTGATGATGGCTATTCTAACAGGAGTGAGGTGGAATCTTAGTGTGGTTTTAATTTGCATTTCCTTTATTGCTAGAGATGATGAGCATTTCTTCATGTGTTTTTTGGCCATTTGAATTTCTTCTTTTGAGAAAGTTCTGTTTAGTTCACATGCCCATTTCTTTATTGGTTCATTAGTTTTGGGAGGATTTAGTTTTTTAAGTTCCCTATATATTCTGGTTATCAGTCGTTTGTCTGATGTATAGCTGGCAAATATTTTCTCCCACTCTGTGGGTGTTCTCTTCAGTTTAGAGACCATTTCTTTTGATGAACAGAAGCTTTTTAGTTTTATGAGGTCCCATTTATCTATGCTATCTCTTAGTTTCTGTGCTGCTGGGGTTTCGTTGAGAAAGTTCTTACCTATACCTACTAACTCCAGAGTATTTCCTACTCTTTCTTGTATCAACTTTAGAGTTTGTGGTCTGATATTAAGATCCTTGATCCATTTTGAGTTAATCTTGGTATAGGATGATATACGTGGATCTAGTTTCAGTTTTTTGCAGACTGCTAACCAGTTTTCCCAGCAGTTTTTGTTGAAGAGGCTGCTATTTCTCCATCATATATTTTTAGCTCCTTTGTCAAAGACAAGTTGGTTATAGTTGTGTGGCTTCATATCTGGATCCTCTATTCTGTTCCACTGGTCTTCATGTCCTTTTTTGTGCCAGTACCATGCTGTTTTTATTGTTATTGCTTTGTAATATAGTTTGAAGTCAGGTATTGTGATACCTCCTGCATTGTTCTTTTGACTGAGTATTGCCTTGGCTATTCGTGGCCTCTTGTGTTTCCATATAAATTTAATGGTAGATTTTTCAATCTCTTTAAAGAATGTCATTGGAATTTTGATGGGAATTGCATTAAACATGTAGATTACTTTTGGGAGTATCGACATTTTTACTATGTTGATTCTACCAATCCATGAGCATGGGAGATCTCTCCACTTTCTATAGTCTTCCTCAATTTCTTTCTTCAGAAGTGAATAGTTTTCCTTGTAGAGGTCTTTCACATCTTTTGTTAGATTTACACCTAGGTATTTGATTTTGTTTGAGGCTATTGTAAATGGAATTGTTTTCATACATTCTTTTTCAGTTTGCTCATTGTTAGTGTATAGAAATGCTAATGATTTTTCTATGTTGATTTTATATCCTGCTACCTTGCGATAGCTATTGATGATGTCTAGAAACTTCTGAGTAGAGTTTTTTGGGTCTTTAAGGTATAGGATCATGTCGTCTGCAAATAGGGATATTTTGACAGTTTCTTTACCTATTTGTATTCCTTTTATTCCTTCTTCTTGCCTAATTGCTCTGGCTAAGAATTCCAGTACTATGTTGAATAGGAGTGGAGATAGTGGGCATCCTTGTCTGGTTCCTGATTTAAGAGGGAATGGTTTCAGTTTTTCTCCATTGAGTATAATGCTGGCTGTAGGTTTGTCATATATAGCTTTTATAATGTTGACATACTTTCCTTCTATTCCTAGTTTTCTTAGAGCTTTTATCATGAAGTGGTGTTGGAGCTTATCAAAGGCTTTTTCTGCATCTATTGAGATGGTCACGTGGTTTTTGTCTTTGCTTCTGTTAATGTGGTTTATTACATTTACTGATTTTCGTGTGTTGAACCACCCCTGCATCCCTGGGATGAAGCCTACTTGGTCATGGTGAATAATCTTTTTGATGTGTTTTTGAATTCGGTTTGCCATTATTTTGTTGAGGATTTTTGCATGAATGTTCATTAAGGAGATTGGCCTATAGTTCTTCTTCCCTTGAAGAATCTTTTGTAGTGGTGGCTTTGTGGTCACATATTGTTTTAGTTTCTGCTTATCATGGAAGACTTTTATTGCTCCATCTATTTTGAATGATAGTTTTGCTGGGTAGAGTATCCTGGGGTTGAAGTTATTTTCATTCAGTGCCCGGAAGATCTCACCCCACTCTCTTCTTGCTTTTAATGTTTCTGTTGAGAAGTCTGCTGTGATTTTGATGGGTTTACCTTTGTATGTTACTTGTTTTTTCTCTCTTAGAGCCTTCAATATTCTTTCCTTAGTTTCTGAACTTGTTGTTTTAATGATGATATGTCGTGGGGTAGTTCTATTTTGATCTGGTCTGTTTGGTGTCCTGGAGGCCTCTTGCATCTGTATGGGAATATCTTTCTCTAGTGTTGGGAAATTTTCTGTTATTAATTTGTTGAATATATTACGCATTCCCTTCGCTTGCACCTCTTCTCCTTCTTCGGTGCCCATGATTCTCAAGTTTGGTCTTTTGATGGAGTCGGTGAGTTCTTGCATTTTTTTCCCACAGGTCTTGAGTTGTTTAATTAATAGTTCTTTGGTTTTTTTCCTTTAATTACCATGTCATCTTCAAGTTTTGTGATTCTGTCTTCTGTTTGTTCTATTTTGCTGGATTGGCCTTCCGTTTTGTTCTGCAGTTCTGTTTTCTTCTTTTTTCTGAGGTTTTCCATATCTTTGGTAGTTTCCTCTTTAATGTTGTCTATTTTTGTCCTGAGTTCATTTATCCGTTTATTCATTGTGTTCTCTGTTTCACTTTGGTGTTTATACAGTGCTTCTATGGTTTCCTTTGTTTCTTCTTTTGCTTTTTCAAATTTTCTATTTTTGTTTTCTTGGAATTTCTTGAGTGTCTCCTGTACATTTTGGTTGACCCTATCCAGTATCATCTCTATAAAATTTTCATTGAGTACCTGTAGTACTCAATTATTAAATACTCAATAATTAAATTATTTTTGTGGGCTTCATTGAGTCCTTTGGCATAGTTTATCTTCATTTTGTTGGAGTCTGGATCTGAGTTTCTATTTTCCTCATTCCCCTCTGGTTCCTGTACTAATTTTTTGCTGTGGGGAAACTGGTTTCCCTGTTTTTTCTGTCTTCCCGTCATTGTCTTTGGTGTTGTTACTGTCCCTGTACTGTGTGCAATTAAGTATTTTCTAGCTTGTAATAATAACAATGGTAATATTTAGAGTGGAAGGGTGAGAGGAGATGGAAAGCAAGAAGTTAAAGAAAAGGGGAAAACAAATACATGGACAAGAGGGAGAAAACAGAACAAGGTTTCAGAGAAGAAAGTTTCAAAGGTATAAACAGGGAGCGTTAGTGTACTAATTGACAATAAGCTAAACAGACATTAGAGAGACAGAGAGAGGATTGAAATCAAAAATAAAATAAAGATAAGAATTAAAATTAAATATGTTAATGAAAGAAATCTCTACATATAAAAATGAATTAAAATAAAATGGAAAATAGAAAATTAAAAAAAAAACCAAAAAACCTCCAAGTTTAAATTCAATGAATTTTCAGTCTTAATAATTTGAGTGTCCATCTCAGTCTCCAATCCTGGAGATGGTGCCTCAGATGTTGTTTTGTAGTTGTCTTATCAAAGGGGACGCATAAGGTAGAACAAAACTACACACACACACACACACACACACACACACACACACACACAAAACCCCATCAAGTGTCCCAAGTTCAAGTGCAATACAGTTTCAGTAAGTTTTTCAGCATGCAGGTGTAATTCGGTTGTTCTCTCATCAAAGGTAGGGAGAAAAAAAAAAGAGTCTGGAGACAGTTCTGAGAATGGTATCTGCAGCTATGGCTTGCCTGCCCGCTGCTGTCAGCCTGCTGTTGCTGGAGGTGTTATTTATGCAGATCTCTGGGGTGAGCTTAGCACTCACCTGGCCCCGCAGGCTTTGTTTGCTCAGAGTTCTCCTGTGCGGGTGCCTCTGTCTGCTACATGCTTTCGCCTTTCCAAGCACACTGGGAAAGGTGACACTGCACCCACATTGTCAGGCCTGCGTGTTTATTTACAGTTCATGTGGGAGGTGGGTCTTCCCCCCTCTCCTGTGCAGTTTTCCTCCCACCACCACTTTCACAAGCTTTCCTGCTCCTGATTACTGGGCAGTGCTGCTGCTCCTGCCAGCTGCCATGTTTGTTTACAGTTCATGTGGGTAGTGGTTCTTCCCTCCTCTACTGTGGAGTTTTCCTCCCTCCGCCACTCTCACAAGTTTTCCTGCTCCTGGTTGCTGGGTGCATGCCCCCAGTCCCGCCAGAGCCTCTCCGGCCTGCCTGGCTTGTTTATTTGCAGTCCCGGGAAGGATTCCCTTCTCCTATTCTTCAGCGCTCAGGGCACCCCACCCTCTTTCCCTTGTGTCTTTATTGTTCTTATTGCTCAGTTTTTCTTTTTTTCCCTGGTGGAGGTCAGTCTGTCCGGGGGCTATGCTGCTCTGGCCCAGGGTTGTCTGTGGGAGTACCACGGTACCGTGAAGCTCACCTGGTCCGCGTCTTCCCAAGCCATCTGGTCGCTGGCGACTGGCGGCCCGGGGGCCCTCCTGGTTTCTCCGTTTAACGTGAAGTGGAAATTCTCTGCGCCGGCTGGAGGTGTGGAGGGGTCAAAGTTATGCCTCTTCTCAGTGATTATGCCTGCAAAGTGTGTCTCTAGCGTCTCTCCAAGATTTCACTATAGGAGGTTCGCTTTTTGCTTCCTCCCTCTAGCTGCCATCTTGGAACCCCTCTTGAGTTGATACTTGAACATGGTGAGAGACATGGATCTAGTTTCAGTTTTCTGAAGGCAGATAATCAATTTCCCAGCAACATTTGTTCTACCACTTTAGCCACTCCACCAGCCCTTCCCAGCAACATTTGTTGAAGAAGTTGTCTTTTCTCCATCGTGTTTTTGGTGCCTTTGTTGAAGTTTAGGTGAGCATAGCTGTGAGGATTCATATCCAGGTCCTCTGTTCTGTTCCACTGGTTTTCATATCTGTTTTTGTGCTGGTACCATGCTGTTTTTTATTGCTATGGCCTGTAGTGTAGTTTGAAGTCAGGTATTGTGATATCTGCCATGTTGCTCTTTATTCTCAGTATTGCCTTGGCTATTCTCAGTCTTTTGTGTTTCCAGATGAACTTTAGGGTAGATTTTTCAATCTCTGTGATGAATGTCATTGGGATTTTGATAGAGATTGTGTTGAACATGTGAATTGCTTTTGGCAGTATAGCCATTTTTACCATGTTGATTCTGCCAATCTATGAACATGGGAGATCTTTCCATCTTCTGTAGTGTTCTTCAGTCTCTTTCTTCATTAAGTATTTCTCCTTGTAGAGGTCATTTACATACTTTGTTGAGTTTACTCCTAGTTATTTGAGTTTTTCAAGGCTATTGTAAATGGAATTGTTTTCCTATATTCTTTCTCAATCTGTTCATTGTTGGTGAAAGGCTACTGAGTTTTGTAAGTTGATTTTGTATCCTTCTACTTTGCTGAAGCTGTTTCTGATGTCTAGGAGTTTTTGGGTGGAGTTTTTCAGGTCTTTAAGGTATAAGATCATGTCATCTGTGAGCAGAGATAGTTTAACTACTTCTTTACCTAGTTGTATTCCTTTTATTTTTTCTTCTTGCCTTATTGCTCTGGCTAGGAATTCTGGGACTATGTTGAATAGGAGTGGGGAGAGTGGGCACCCTTATCTCACTCCTGACTTCAGGGGAAATGGTTTCAATTTTTCCTCATAAAGTATGATGTTTGCTTTAGGTTTGTCATAGATAGCCTCTATAATGTTGAGGTACATTCCTTCTATTTTTAGTTTCCTTAGAGCTTTTATCATGAAGTGGTGTTGAATCTTATCGGAGGATTTTTCCACATCTATAGAGATGATCAAGTAATTTTTATCTTTGTTTCTGTTAATGTGCTGTATTATATTAAAGATTTGCATATGTTGATCCATCCCTGAATCCCTGAGGCAAAGCCGACTTGGTCATGGTGAATTACTGGAGAACATACATGTGGAAATTCTTAGTTTCTGTGTTAGACCTACTGAATCTGAAACTATCGGGACAGGACCCAGAAATCTGCATTTTCATAAACTCTACAGGTAATTCTAAGCCATGCCAAAATTTGAGAACCATCACTTTAAGATTATTTGGATTTTTCAAATTCTTTGTTTCTTTTGGAAGATATTAAAATGGCCACAACATTGTGCTGCCACCATAATGGTCTAATTCCAGAACATTTCCTTCACTTCAGTAGAAAGCCTGATATCCAAGTCATCCTATTTTTTTCCCCTACTCTCTCTCTTTGGAACCCATTAATCTTGTTTTCTGTCTCTATACAGTTGTCGATTTTGGACATTTCATATAAATAGAGTCAGATATCATATGACCTTTTGTGCTGGCTTTCTTTGCTGTAGCATAATGTTTTCAATATGTACCTGTATTGTAACATCTGTCAGTACCTTTTCATTTTTATGGTTGAATACTATTCCATTGTATGATATGCCACATTTGTTTTTATCCATTCATCAATTGGTGGAAATTTAGGTTATTTCTACTTTTTAACTATAATGAATAATTATGTAAAAGTTTTGACGGGGGTCTGGATTCTGATTTAATTGGGTCTCAGGTAGCATTCAGTGCACATAGCATTGGTATTTCTTAAGAGCTCTCCCTGATAACTCTAATGTGAGGTCATGATTGAGAACCATGAGTGTAGAACCTTACTACTCAAATTGTATTGCCTAGGGAATCTCATGCCACCCAGGACCTACTGAATCAAAATTCACATTTTAATAAGATCTCCAAGTAATTCATGTGCTCATTGAGGAAGGGAGGCATTAGTTTAGGGAGCTAGTCTGTGTTCTTGGCTACAAATACATGCCCAACTAAATATGAAACTTACTGGGAACTTTATCCTGTGTGCATAATTCTACACTAAAATGACTAGAGAGTGTCATTTGAATTTCCTCTATGTCCCCAATGCCTAGCACAGTACACAGCACTAAGCAGGTGTGAGATAAAGATTTATGGAGTGAAAATGCCAGTGAGTTGCTGAGTCCTTCAGTGTGTGTAATGTGATATCAATGATATTGCTAGGCAATGGCTCTGGGAAAAATCTTTATGATCTTACACA
This sequence comes from Castor canadensis, assembly GCF_047511655.1. Classification (NCBI taxonomy): domain Eukaryota; kingdom Metazoa; phylum Chordata; class Mammalia; order Rodentia; family Castoridae; genus Castor; species Castor canadensis. The sequence goes on from NC_133398.1 coordinate 92,632,063, forward strand.
TCAGTTGCCTTCTCTGACTGTTCATTTTTTTGCTTTAAAATGGCTCCTCATAAATCTGACTAAAGATCCAATTACTTGACCACTAGAGGTTTGTATTAGTCAGGGTTCTCCAGAGAACATCAAAACATCAAATAGGATTTGTGTCATTATCTATCTTTCTATCTACCTACCTACCTATCTCTTTCTCTATCTGTCCATCCATCCAGCCATCCATTCATCATTCCCTCACTATATAATATCTCATTTATATACCTATAAAATGAGATATAAGAAATAGGCTTCTATGAAAATGGCGGCTTAGAAGTCCCACGATCTTCCATCTGCAATCTGGAGGCTCAGGGAATCCAGTGGCATAGTTGAAGGACTGAGAGCCAGATGATGTAGATTACAGTCCAGGTCTGAGGGCTTGAGAATCAGGAACACTGAGGGCAAAAGAAGACCTATGTCCCATCTCACACAGTCAGGTAGAGTGAATTCAACTTTCCTCTGCCATTCAGTTCCTTACCAGATTGCATGATATCCATCTATACTGGGGAGGGGCTTTTGCTTTGCTCACCTGGCCAATTAAAATGCTAATCTGTTCCAGAAATGTCTTCACAGAGACCCAGAAATAATGTTTAGCCACATATCTGGGAATCCAATGGCCCAGTGAAGTTGACATGTAAAAGAAACCATCACATAGTGGTAACTAAGACTGGCTGAGAGGTGTCTTTCTAGGTAATGCAACACTTTGGGTAGCCCCTCCACACAGTGGCTCAGGAATCTAGGTTGTTTTCTTAGGACAGCAAGTAAGATGAAGTAAGGGAAGGATCCAAGGTGTACAATTTAAGGAGGCTCTGACCCTCGGGTTCATGGCCACCTTATGTGCCTCTCCTTAGTCCTTGTCCTCCTTTGTCCAGCTAGTGGTCCCACCCTTGGACCTGCTTTACATCATGTTGGATAATTGGTTTTGATGTTAGTGTAGCAAAAACAATCTCATGTCTGTTTTTATGAAATAAGTTACAAGATTAGCCATTTTCCCCAGTCATAAAGACAAATGAAATTTTTTCATTCACAGGTAAATGGATGGAATTGGAGAACATCATGTTTCATGAAGTAAGCCAAATTCAGAAAGACAAAGGTCACATGTTTTCTCTCATTTGTGGAAGATAGATCCAAATACAAATATAAGCATCATATATATATGCAGAACATGTTTCCTAAAGTGGGACTGTTAATGTAGACTAGGGGAGGAAGAAAAGAATGATAGGTAGTGAAAAACATTGAAATATATGTCATTTGTATAGGAACAAGACACAACAGAATGCACTGAAAAGTGTTTATCAGTTGGGGTGGGGGGTAAGGATAAGGAAGAGTAATAGAGGAGGTTAGATTGACTAAAGTACAATGTATTCACACGTAAAATACCAAGGCAAAGAAACCCCCACTGAACAATGACCAGACAGTAAAACAATGAAGGATAGGAATGTAATATAGGTCATGTTAAGGGAAGGGTAATAGTGGGAAGGGGATGGTAAATAAAGAGGATAAAGGAGGATGAATATGGTTGAAGTACTTTTGATACATGTATGAATATTTTACATTGAAACCAGTTGAAGTCATTCCAAGAAAGGGAGAAGAGGGAGATAAATGGAGAGAATGAACCAAACTGGGGTACAATATATGGATACATGTTAAGATGGCTATCATCAAGACCCCAAACAACAATAAATGGTGAGGATACTGGGGAAAGGAACCCTTATACTTTGTTAGTGGGAATGTAAATTAGTACAACCTCTATGGAGGCAGTATGGAAGCTCTGCAAAAAAACTAAAAATAGAACTGCCTCAGCATGTAGAGAAAAAAAGAGTAGAAGAAAGAAATGAAGGAAAAGGAAAATGTGTGTGTGGAAGAATTAAAAAAGTAAGGAGAAAAAATTTAGAATGAAAGAAGGATGAACAAATTGGAACTTTGGTAAAAAGGAAAAATTTTTGTTAAATTCTGAATTTCTTCCTTTTGGAGGGGAGTGGGTTTCCTCTGTGGTCAATGAGTACACTGAATGCTCCCCTCCAATGACTGGTCCTTAGGTTTTAGTCTGCACCTCCCAGGCCATGCAAATCTGAGTTCATTCAGATAGAATCTTTCTCTTGGTTCCTGGGTTCCTGCCCCTCCTTAGGAGGTAGCAAATGGTGGTGCTCCCCCTCCTCTGGGTAGGTTTGGGGGGCTCCCCTCAGTCTGTTTAGCCAGAGGCTCCTCTTAGGGGTTCTGTTAGTTTCAGCTTACTTGGATGGGAGGCTTCTTGGAGGTGGTTTTCCAGGTTGAACAGGAAGCATGGTCTGTCCTCCCAACCCATCAAGTCTGGAACTTCATCTCAGGCTGGGATGGATGGACATAGGACAATAACGACAACCACAGTCAGATTCAACTCACTACTATGTGTCTTGGAGGTCGTCAAATGAATTATTGTTTCCCACAGGCTGGGTTTAGGCTTGATTGCCTGCACCAATATTGTCTTCTTTGTGTAGAGAAGTGCAGGCTGAGCAAAGAGCCATGACACCCCTCCCCGATGAGGCAGGGAGGGAGATTTCACTAGGTTTCTTAGGTCAAGGTTCATAAGCTGGTGGGGTACTATTAGATGCTGATAAGCTGAGCTGGGTGTGTGATAACCCTCAGGGCTGAATGGTTTGTAGGCACCTCTGGTATTGGAGTGCTTCTCAGGTCAGTGGGTGTGGCCAGTGGTCAGGGATTGTTCCCTTTTCCACAGTCTGGAACTCCCCTGTCTAATGGAAGGCTCACAGTCCTGTGTGTCAATTTTTAGAACTTAGGGTGGTATTCATGGATTGGAGGCTTCTCTGGTCCAGAAAAAAAAATAACACCTGCCAGGGGGCACTTTGTTCCTGGCAGCACCTGAGTTCCTGGGGTGGATTCGCACTTAAAAGGCTTATTAGAGGTTGGTCATTGTAGATATGGTTTGTCTATATATTGGCAACCTCTTATTTAGCAAAATAATCAGATCAACTACGCTTGCTGACAGGAACTTAATGTTATCTTCCAGGTTTGTGGTGTCTTGGTGATGGGGGTCTGTCAGCAATCCACCATCTTCAGATCTCTCTCCAGCCAAAACTTAGTATGATTATTTCTTCTTTTGTGTTACAGGTACCTTTTGTATTTGCAAATTAAAAGAGATATTTTTCATGGTCGACTGCTGTGCTCCTTTTCTGATGCTGCCTATCTAGGTGCCTGTATCGTTCAAGGTGAGTCTGGCCTCAGTGTGCCCATCTACACCATTATGGAACTTTGATACACTACTCCCTGCTCCACTCCAATCCTGCTTGTGTCTGTGGATGAAGGCCAGGTAGGACTGTGTTCTTAGCAACCATGCCTCCTACTCCCAAGCCAGTGGGATCCTGGTAGAAGGCTGAGCTGTTATGTTCACAGTGGCATCTGCAAATACAAAGGATCCTTGAAGGCCCCATAGTAGATCTCAGGGTCTTGTTTTCAAAGGGGTTGGACTGTATTGTTTAATGAAAAGCACTGAAGAGATGTGGGTATTCTATGTTCTGAGCTACATCCATCAGTTGTGAGGCCTGATGGACACATTGAGGGGGGAAACCATGTCTAAGAAGTTGGTTCCAAACAAGGAGGATCCCTTGATATATATATATATTCATATTTTATCTTGTGTATAGATGCACATGTACACTGTGTCTAATTCCTTCGCTTTTCTAGCCATATGATAAGGTGAGGAGACCATTGGCTCACAATGTGTTGTACCTCAGTTTAATCTTCCTTCCCCTTTCCTAGTTATTTCACCATAGACAGATTACTTGAGTACTTTAGTTTCGGTATCTCCACGTGTTTGGTGGAGTCTTCATACCTTCTTCCTGGGAAGTGTGATTTCGTAAGACTAAGCCGCACCAGGCTGGAAGAAATTCAGGCCCATCACTGGTAGTTGCTTCTCTTTGGAAAGCTGAATAAGCCCTAGGGGTTGGGGCAGTGGAAAGCAGTGAGTTTACCCACCTGGGTTGGCTTATGGATGCTTCTACCTTGTTGGAACAGTCTTTAAGGGAAGGCAGACTCTAGGACACCAGAGCTATTCTTCACTTGGGTGAATGTGCCCAGCATCCAAGTAAAAAATGACTCAGGTGTTCTGTTCTCCTGGGTTTGTTGGAAGGTAGCTGGCTGCAGAAACTTTTGGAGGGACTTTGATCATCTAGCCATTTGTATCATGAATGGTAATGATATTCTTATGAGAGAGAAGGAGGAGAGGGTAGAGAGAAGAGGGAGGAAGGGGGAGAGAAAACAGAGAGAGAGAAAGAGAGAGAGAGAAGAAAGAATGAATATTACTGAGTGTCTGAATGTGTCAATATTGCAGTGCATCCAGAAAGAAGAACAGAGCTTGTGATGGGCCATAAGCTGGTCACAGGTCTTCCTATTACAATGCCAAGCTTCATTCACCGCTTAAGAGAGAAACTTGTCTTTCTAGGGATCTCACAGTGGCCCCCCTCTCCATCCCTGTGGGATGCCCTGTGCTGTGAAATACTTCATTTGGCCCTATTTGTTGCTTTTCTCCCTTTCCTGTTGGTGCCGTAGTGCTGGAGCAGATTTTGGCAAAGGTGTTAAACTCCTTGGGGATATTCTAGTTTAACATGGTCAGAACTATGGTAACCCTGTTATGGGAAGTAATCCTATGAGCTCTGAGGTGAGAATGTGCTTCTGAAAGCTACCTTTTACCAGAGTGAAGGCATGTTAAAACCTTGTACTTCTCTTCTCTTATGGTGAGCATGGCACATTCCTAGTTAGGGTGCTCATCTCAGGAAGGGGAAAGGGAATCAATACTAATCCAAGCAACAGGCCAGCAGAGGAAGATTTCAGAATGCATTTAGGCATTAATGAGTTAACTGTCAATTCTCCAAGGGTAAGCTCAATACACATTTATAATGCTCTTCATCCTGTTACATTTGAAATAAAGCCACAAAGGCACCATGCAGACAAGCAGGGCCCTTTATCATCATCCCTCATTGCTAGTGTCACTGACCATACACACATACACACACACACACACACACACACACACACACACACACACACACACACACACACACACAGAGTGGAGAAAGCAGAATTGGAAATGGATGAGAAGACCTTGACAGGACCTTTTGCTTCTAAAATGCAGTGGTACCTGTGGGTTATTTGTAGCAAGTTCAGTGAAAGCTGGGTTGTTAAAGTTCTGTGATGCTCAGGGTAATGATAAACAGTTCTGAAGGAAATTAACAAATACAGATTGAGATGGGCTCTGTCAGGGCCACTTATTCTTACAGAGTGATAGGGAAGGTGGAGTTCCTGATTAGAAAGTGGGAGGCCACTTGGTGTTTCATTGTCTTGTTTGCTAGTACCTTTTTAAGGAGTGTGTTTTAAGCTTCAGTATATTTTGAATGTATAAATAACAGCCACAGTTTTGCTACTTATAGTTATGGAATCCAATGAATGTATTTAATACATGCAAAATGCATTTTCTTTCATAATACAAATTGCAAAACACTCAAAGGCTTCGGGATCTATTTATATCCTTTGTAAAAATTTCTTCCCTATTCCTTCTAGAAAACATCACCATGGGGGGATTAACTTGTCTGTTCTGCTTGATGAGTCTAATTCACCTGGATTTTGGATCCTGCTAGATATCAGAACTCAGTGCATCTGTCCCTTCCTCCATTCCTGGTCCACTCCATCTAATGCAGTCTTCAACACATCATTCTTTCTCACATCCCGGTTCTGTTGTCTTTCAGACATGTATATCTGAAAAATCTCGATGAGTAGTTTGGGGCTTTATTGTGCTTTTTCTTTTGTGTAAGTTAGCTTTCTGTCACTATAACAAATACTGAGATGAACTTATAAAGGGAAAAGGGTTACTTTGGATAACAGCTTCAGAGGTTCCAGTTCATGATCTAATTATTGCATTATTGTTTTGGTCCTGTGGCAAGGCAGCACATCATGGCAGGAGCACATGGCAGAGGAAAACCACTTATATCACAATCAAGAATGCAAAACCAAAGAGACTGGAATCCCCTAATACCCTTTGAGGCTCCCCAGTGACCTAAAGACCCCCCACTAGGCCCTGATACTTAAGGTTTCCACCACTTTCCAATAACACCAAGCTCAGGACCAAGCACTTAACATACAGTCTTTGGGAGAGACATTCCAGATCTTATGTTGGATCTAATTCCTACTGTCATCATTAATCCCTTTTGGCCCATCTACTGATTAATTGATTTTCCTAAAGGCAACAACTGGGTTCACATACATCTTTTTTTTTTTTTTTTGTATTTTAAAAATTGCTTTGTTTGGGGATTATTTGTTACCAAGGCACAATTTTCTTTTGGGATTAGTTTTGAGAAATGGCTAGAATTTTTTAAGTTACTACTTATTAACAGCTCATGGTTACACTGTGCTCATCCCTTTATAGATACCAAGAAGTATATTTATTTTACAGATGAGAAGGTGATATCCAGAGATTAAATCACTTGTCTGAGTTCCTTTAGCCAGTCAATGTCGGGTTAGGATATTTACTTATCTATCTACCTATCTATCTATCTATCTATCTGGTACACATGTATGTTTGTCTTTGCAAACGGCCTTGTAACACAATTAGTATTGTTCATGTTCATATACTTTTACATTTCACAAATTAAATGAGACTATAGAACTCATTTTATGACTTTCTTTTTGTGCTCAGAATACTGTTTTGGGATTATCTATGTTGCTAAGAGTATTTCTTGTTGTTTTTAACCACCACAGTGTCCTTCCTGCAGGGTGTATCTCCCATCTCCATCCTTTATTTTTTTATTTATTATTTTATTATTCATATGTGCATACAAGGCTTGGCCCATCTCCATCCTTTACTCATCAGTCCTACCAACCATGAATTGTTTCCCACTTCTGATGATCATGACTGATGCCGTAATAAAAACCTTGAGCATATCCTTTTTTTTTTTTTACACCTAGAGCTTTTCTAGGATATATGCCCAAAAGAGGGATTTCTGAGTCATAATATTGGACTAACTAAATACTCCCACCTTGCTCTCTAGAAGACCTACATGTATCAAGAATCTTCAGAAGTGCACAAATACTTCTGTTGCCTCGCATCTCTGCCAACTCCTAATTTTTTTTTGGCAATGTTATAGATGTAAAGTGACATCTTGTTTTGGCTTGCATATCTCTGCTTACTATTGAGTTTGAGTATCTCTCCATGTGCTAGTCCTTTGCATTTCCTCTTCTGTGAATTGCCTGTTCATATCCCTTGACCATTTCTCCATTGATCTTCCTGTCTATTTTCTTATTTATTTGCAGGTATTTCTTTTTTATTTTAGATGACAGCCCTTGTCAACGTTAGGTTTTGTGAATACAATTTTTCAGCTTGACATCTCTCTTACTTTGGTATCATGTCCTTTAATGAACAGAAACATTTACATTTTAATATTATCAAATTAATCAATTTCTCCCATATAATCAATAGTATTTTTGGTCTTATTTTAAAAATCCTATGTTATTTTGGGCAATTTGAATTCTGTTAAGAATCTTTAATGAACATTGTTGTCCTCATGGATTTGTCCTTTTATTGTCATTAGATGATTTGGCAATAAAGGAACAGTAGATCAGAATTACAAAGCTGTATGTGAGTTTTTGGATGTGCTCTAATTATCCTTATTTTTTCTATTTCAAAGTCTTACTGGTGATTAGTTTTGCCTAATACAGTTTTCTCATCTTTAGTCTACTCTTCTGGGCTGTATCCACTGTTTTCGCCTGAGATACTTGCTCCTTCTGGCTTGCTTTCGTTAACAAGCTTATAGAATCAGTAAGAAGTATTTCTACTGCTAGGCTCTTGGGGTGCTTGGAGAAGTATAGGCATTTCTTTTTATCCTTGAAGGTTCTCTATGTTACAACATAGCAACAACCTTAATCCAATATGCTATTTAGTTCTTAGATATATACTCTTTAATTTAAAGAGAAATCTACTTATTTTTAAGTGCAATCTCCTTCATGCTGTGATTTCTTTTCATTGAATGAGTCACACTGCACAAACCCTAGCCTGCAGTTCCAGCCAGGAAATTCTTGGACTTAGAAACTATATTAGCTATGAATGGAACCCTGAGAAAGGTTTGGAAATATTGGGGAAACATTTAAAATATTTTAATTTAAAATTTTCACCATCAACAAATGGACATTTTATGTACCTCTAGTGTACTGTGTGATGTTTTGAAATATGCACATGTTGTAGTATAGTTAAGTTGAGCTCATTAACATATCATTAGCTCACATGCTTACCATTTTCTGTGATGAGAAGACTTAAAATCTACTCTTAGGACTTTCAAGTATATTATACATTGTTATTAACTGTAGTCATCACTGATCTCTTGAACTTATTTCTCCTGTCTTAACTGAAATTTTATATCCTTTGACTAACTTTTGGAGGTTGGTATTATTGATGGTCACAATGAGTGTGCTATTAACATTTAGTGCTTGAAGGGTAGAGAAGCTAAACATCCTACAATTCCTTGAGAAATCTGAAACAATAAAATTATTCAAAGGCCAACAGTGTTTCCATTGAGAATGGTATGATCTAAGTTGATTTAGTATATAGAAAAAGCAACTGAGACCCAGAGAGGGTTGACAAGTACCCAAGCTCACATAACTAAATCTTAACCTGGATAGCATCTCTAGATACTGAGGTTGTGGTCTTTCCATGGGTACAATTACATTTTATTGGTGAGCACATTCCAAACTTTTTTGAATAGCAAGAGACATTCAATATACATTCTGCTCATATTGTTTTAAATTTTCTCTTTTTCTTTTCCTTTTACTGGTTACAGCTGAACTTGGTGATTATGATCCTGATGAGCATCCTGAAAATTACATCAGTGACTTTGAAATTTTCCCAAAGCAGTCACAGAAGCTGGAAAGAAAAATCATGGAAATTCATAAAAATGATCTCAGGTATTATGGGTAGACATTTGTGAGATCATAGAGGTGAGAAAGTATTCTTACTATGGGGAATGTGGAAATCACATGAAGAAAAATATTTGTAACACGTGGGTAGAGTGGCAGTATTTCTGGGCCCTTCAGTCTCACCCTGATGTCATCTGTCAGTGATAATCTCAACAGTGTGAGATCTCCTAGGTGGCCTTTTATGAACCATCAACAGTTATTACAACTGTATATCTCCTTTTTTTCTTTTATTTATATGTGCATACAATGTTTGGGTCATTGTACTGCCTACACCCTTACCCCTCTTTCTCTGCCCTTTCCCCCTTGCTACCAGGCAGAAACTATTTTGCCCTTATCTCTAATTTTGTTGAAGAGAGAGTATAAGCAATAATAGGAAGGACCAAGGGTTTTTGCTAGTTAAGGTAAGGATAGCTATACAGGGAGTTGACTCACATTGATTTCCTGTGCATGTGTGTTGCCTTCTAAATTAATTCTTCTTGAACTAACCTTTTCTCTACTTCCTGGTTCCCTTCTCCTATTGGCCTCAGTTGCTTTAAAGTATCTGCATTAGTTTCTGTGCATTGAGGGCAACAAATGCTATCTAGTTTTCTGGGTGTCTTACCTATCCTTACCCCTCCCTTGTATGCTCTCGCTTTATCATGTGATCAAAGTCCAATCCCCTTGTTGTGTTTGCCCTTGATCTAATGTCCGCATATGAGGGAGAACATACGATTTTTGGTCTTTTGGGCCAGGCTAACCTCACTCAGAATTATGTTCTCCAGTTCCATCCATTTACCTGAGAATGATAATATTTCATTCTTCTTCATGGCTGCATAAAATTCCATTGTGTATAAATACCACATTTTCTTAATCCATTCATCAGTAGTGGGGCATCTTGGCTGTTGCCATCACTTGGCTATTGTGAATAGTGCTGCAATAAACATGGGTGTGCAAGTGCCTCTGGAGTAACCTGTGTCAAATTCTTTTGGGTATATCCCCAAGAGTGGTATTGCTGGATCAAGTGGTAGATCAATGTTTAGCTTTTTAAGTAGCCTCCAAATTTTTTTCCAGACTGGTGGTACTAGTTTACGTGCCCACCAGCAGCGTAAGAGGGTTCCTTTTCCCCCTGCATCCTCGCCAACACCTGTTAAATGGTGTTGCTAATGATGGCTATTCCAACAGGGGTGAGGTGGAATCTTTTTATTTTTATTGTTTTATTATTCATATGTGCACACAAGGCTTAAGTCATTTCTCCCCCCTGCCCCCAACCCTCCCTTACCACCCACTCCACCCTCTCCCTCTCCCACAACCCCCTCAATACCTGGCAGAAACTATTTTGCCCTTATCTCTAATTTTGTTGAAGAGAGAGTGTAAGCAATAATAGGAAGGAACAAGTGTTTTTGCTGGTTGAGATAAGGATAGCTATACAGGGAGTTGACTCACATTAATTTCCTGTGCATGTGTGTTACCTTCTACGTTAATTCTTTTTGATCTAACCTTTTCTCTAGATCCTGGTCCCCTTTTCCTATTGGCCTTAGTTGCTTTTAAGGTATCTGCTTTAGTTTCTCTGCGTTGAGGGCAACAAATGCTAGCTAATTTTTTAGGTGTCTTACCTATCCTCACCCCTTCCTTGTGTGCTCTCGCTTTTATCATATGATCAAAGTCCAATCCCCTTGTTGTGTTTGCCCTTGATCTAATGTCCTCATATGAAGGAGAACATATGATTTTTGGTCTTTTGGGCTAGGCTAACCTCACTCAGAAGGATGTTCTCCAATTCCACCCATTTACCTGCGAATGATAACATTTTGTTCTTCTTCATGGCTGCATAAAATTCCATTGTGTATAAATACCACATTTTCTTAATCCATTCATCAGTAGTGGGGCATCTTGGCTGTTTCCATAACTTGGCTATTGTGAATAGTGCTGCAATAAACATGGGTGTGCAGGTGCCTCTGGAGTAACCTGTGTCACATTCTTTTGTGTATATCCCCAGGAGTGGTATTGCTGGATCAAGTGGTAGATCAATGTCTAGCTTTTTAAGTAGCCTCCAAATTTTTTTTCTAGAGTGGTGGTACTAGTTTACATGCCCACCAATAGTGTAAGAGGGTTCCTTTTTCCCCATATCCTTGCCAACACCTGTTGGTGGTGGTGTTGCTAATGATGGCAATTCTAACAGGGGTGAGGTGGAATCTTAGTGTGGTTTTAATTTGCATTTCCTTTATTGCTAGAGATGGTGAGCATTTTTTCATGTGTTTTTTGGCCATTTGAATTTCTTCTTTTGAGAAAGTTCTGTTTAGTTCACATGCCCATTTCTTTATTAGTTCATTAGTTTTGGGAGAATGTAGGTTTTTAAGTTCCCCATATATTCTGGTTATCAGTCCTTTGTCTGATGTGTAGCTGGCAAATATTTTCTCCCACTCTGTGGGAGGTCTTTTCAATTTAGAGACCATTTCTTTTGTTGAGCAGAAGCTTTTTAGTTTTATGAAGTCCCTTTTATCGATGCTATCTCTTAGTTGCTGAGCTGCTGGGGTTCCATTGAGAAAGTCTTTGCCTATACCTATTAGTTCCAAAATATTTCCTACTCTTTCCTGTACCAACTTTAGATTTTGTGGTCTGATATTAAGATCCTTGATCCATTTTGAGTTAATCTTGGTATAGGGTGATATACGTGGATCTAGTTTCAGTTTTTTGCAGACTGCTAACCAGTTTTCCCAGCAGTTTTTGTTGAAGAGGCTGTCTTTTCTCCATCGTATATTTTTAGCTCCTTTGTCAAAGACAAGTTGGTTATAGTTGTGTGGCTTCATATCCGGGTCCTCTATTCTGTTCCACTGGTCTTCATGTCTGTTTTTGTGCCAGTACCATCCTGTTTTTATTGCTGTTGCCTTGTAATATAGTTTAAGTCAGGTATCGTGATATCTCCAGCGTTATTCTTTTGACTGAGTATTGCCTTGGCTATTCGTGGCCTCTTGTGTTTCCATATAAATTTAACAGGAGATTTTTCAATTTCTTTGATGAATGTCATTGGGGTTTTGATGGAAATTGCATTAAACATGTAGATTACTTTTGGGAGTATCGACATTTTTACTATGTTGATTCTACCAATCCATGAGCATGGGAGATCTCTCCACTTTCTATAGTCTTCCTCAATCTCTTTCTTCAGAAGTTTATAGTTTTCCTTGTAGAGGTCATTCACATCCTTTGTTAAATTTACACCTAGATATTTGATTTTTTTTGAGGCTATTGTAAATGGTATTGTTTTCATAATTTCTTTCTCAGTTTGTTCATTATTAGTGTATAGAAATGCTAATGATTTTTCTATGTTAATTTTATATCCTGCTACCTTGGTATTGCTGTTGATGGTGTCTAGGAGCTTTTGAGTAGAGTTTTTTGGGTCTTTAAGGTATAGGATCATATCATCTGCAAATAGGGATATTTTGACAGTTTCTTTACCTATTTGTATTCTTTTTATTCCTTCTTCTTGCCTAATTGCTCTGGCTAGGAATTCCAGTACTATGTTGAATAGGAGTGGAGATGTATATGTTCTTATACATATAGGTTTCTAAATACACTGAGTTTCTGAAAGTGAAATCTAAGATAAATAAGCAATCATTTCCTATTTGAATTTTGTATCACCTTTTCCCCTTCTGTAGCCATTTCTGGATGTATCAATTTCAAATAAGTCAAATCCATTTGCCCAGCTGCTTTCAAGATGACAAGATTTAGTGTCTTTTCTCATTTTCTTGTCTACAATGCTTCTGGATGATAACTAGAGTTGTAGTTGAGGTACATGTACCAAAAATCCTGGAGTTCTCACTATGTACCATATGCTAATATAAGCACTTTGCACACATTAACTCATTTAATCTTTACAACAACCTAGGAAAACAGTTCTGTGTTTTTTCCCTATTACAGATGAGAGAACTGAGGCATAGAGAGGTTAAGTAACTTACTAGTAATTGTCAGATGCAGAAGTTGAATTCAGGCAGCCTGAGTATAGAACATACGCTCTTGAGCATTGTGCTACATAGGCTATAGGGAATAAAATAAAGCATGTTTAAGAGTCATCACCAATTTGGAATTCAGATAACTCAGGTATTCTAGTCTATAATTAGAATTTAGATACTGTGCAAATCACAGAAAAAATTATTTTGATAATAATAGCAAGTATAGGAAGTGTTAAGACAAGTACTAATGAAGAACTGCAAGATCTGGAATGTTTCTATCTTCTGGGCCTCTAGTAATCATAGAGAAAACAGTTACTGGATTATGAATTTTGAGAGGGTGTGCTATAGTTCTCTACATTGTGCAGGCGCTCCCCCTTCTGGTGAACCTGAGAAGAGTTTCGGTAGCCAGAACATGGTGCAAAGATGTGCATTATTCCACTCAAACCCTCCCAAAGTCTACCAGGCAGCCACTATGAGTGTTCTCAATGAGGGATAGGAAAATACAGGCTGGAGAGGCTAAAGGACTTGCTCTGTTAACTAGAATCAGCTAGGACTTGAACTTTGGGTTGTCTGATACTAATGTGAGGACAATACCTCTGTTCTGAGCAGTTGCTTCACAATGTTACCATGGCAGTAGTTCCCAAGGATGGACACTGGAGAAAGGATGAGTTGGTAATTTCTGCCATTCAGAAAATAGGAGAGGAAATTGAAAGAAGAGAATCTTGAGAGATGTTGCAGCAAGACTTGTTGACTCACTGGACTTTATGAGGAAACAGGTAGATAAAAGAAGATTCCAGATTGTTTTTTAACAATCAGAAAGTTATAAATTGGGACCTGGACCAATTGTGCCAGGACCTGGGTTTGTTGTGCCTCTGACAGTGATCACCATGATTTGGGGTTTATCAGTTAGTCATGTTTTATGTGTCTCAGAGTGAGGTCCGTGGCTTGATTGAGGCTGCAGTTCTCTCCCTCTGTAGCATCCAGAAAGCTCTTGAAGTGGGTCAGAGTCATAGTTTTGAGGGATGAACTTGCCAGGCATTCATGTGATATTGTAAGGACAGCATCAGGGAGATACTTCCCTGTGTGTTTTTTCTCATCCTCCTCAAGTGGTACTGCATTTGATTCTGTGTCAGTATAGCTTAGAGATTTTTAGGTTTGAGAGGGAAGATAAGAAGAGTAGAGGAATGTGATAATGTAGTGGGAGAGGAGTTTTCCAGAGTTGACAGAAAACTTGCTATAGACGTTAGGTTTCTCTGGGGATTTAGTGAACTTTTACACATAGGTCGGGAAAGTGTTTCCTTTTTGTGGAAAAATAGTCTTCAGTTGGATTGCTCTGCAAATCTAACCATGTCAGGAAGGAGTCACAGATGGAGGCCTATGCAAGTGGCAGCCAGGTGAGCATTCTGTTCTCCATGTGATTATATCAAGGGATGATGTATGGCCTTTGATCTATTGTTACATAGACATCCTGAGAATATACAGCTGGCTTTTAATGGGGTTTGAGGGACCTAATAAATAACCACTTTCTTCCTACCTGGTTTCTGAACCTGAGAAAGAAAACAAAATACATGGCAATAGAGACATTTGAATATTAGCAGAAATGATGGTGATTTGTAGAGACATTTTTACCTGTGAAGGGGAAGTTTCATGATCTACTCTCAAACTTTTTATACGCCAGAATCATTCTGCTCCCAGGCTTTCTAAAGAAGGAACAAAAGTTGCCACACTTGGGAGAAAGTTAATCAGGGAGGTATAAAAACTTCCCTCTTTAGGGAGGCTACACACAACTTGAAGGTAGAACCCAGATGGCCTGCTGGACAGGTGTGAATAAGAGAGCTCTTTGGGGGTAAGAAAGTGAAAGACAGGGAGTTTTGAGGTGCTGCAAAATGGAATAGAAAATTGAGAATTTAGTAAGAACTTATTTGGGACTAAATATTTAAACAGCTCTGGATATTTAAAAGACTGCTATGTGAAGATTAAAATTTTTGCTTAGATCAACTAATTTTCCCTAAGTATTCTATTTCTGTGATTGTTCTGGAAGACAAGGCAGAAAGAAGTTATGATTTTGGAAATATGACAGGATATTAAACTGTCGATCATATCTGTATCAAGATAAACTGGATTTTGCTCAGGACAGCTCCCAAAGCTCAGTGGCTTGGCATAAAAAGTCTCCTTCCTTGCTCTGCTGTGTGTGCACCTGAAGTCAGCTGGGGAGCTCTGCTTATCACTACTGTTACTTAGAGCAGTCCTATGCTTAAATTTGCCATTGTTAAATCAAAGGTAAAAGAAAACTCTGGAAGGTCTTGCATTAACTTATAAGTGATACATGTCACTTCTGCTTACAACTCACTGGTCAGAAGCTGCCTCAAAGTCCCACTCAATTGCAAGGAAGTGCAATTATATCAGTTGTCCAGAAACTGGAATGAGCTACAAAGAGTTGGAAAACAGCCCTTAATGACCTTCATAGTATCATTGATTAATAGAGTTGTTTTTCTGTTTCTAATATACTTAACTTTTTGTAGAAGTATATGTTCACATCAAAACTGAGGGTAATTATAGAGATTCCCCTAACACATGGGTTATCAACACCCCTCCCTGGCGTGGTACATTAATTATGAGTGATGAACTTACATGAATTCATTATAATCGCTCACAGTCTATAGTTTACATTGGGGTTCATTCTTAGTGTATATTCCATGGTTGTGGACAAATGTTTAATAACCTATATCTACCACAGTAGTACATGTGAAATAGTTTCACCATTCTTTTTTTTTTCATTTTTCTTTTATTATTCATATGTGCATGTAAGGCTTGGTTCATTTCTCCCCCCTGCCCCCAACCCCTCCCTTACCACCCACTCCGCCCCCTCCCCCTCCCCCCCCAATACCCAGCAGAAACTATTTTGCCCTTATTTCTAATTTTGTTGTAGAGAGAGTATAAGCAATAATAGGAAGGAACAAGGGTTTTTGCTGGTTGAGATAAGGATAGCTATACAGGGCATTGACTCACATTGATTTCCTGTGCGTGGGTGTTACCTTCTAGGTTAATTCCTTTTGATCTAACCTTTTCTCTAGTACCTGTTCCCCTTTTCCTATTGGCCTCAGTTGCTTTAAGGTATCTGCTTTAGTTTCTCTGCGTTAAGGGCAGTAGTACATGTGAAATAGTTTCACCATTCTAAAAATTATTCCTTCCTATCACCTAACCCCTGGTCATTTTACTGTGTCTGTAGTTTTGACTTCCATAGAATGTCTTTGTTGGGATTATACAGCAGATAGTCTTTCACTTAGTAATATGCATTTCAGGTTCTTCTATGCTTTTTCCTGGCTTGATAGCTATCTTTATTTTTTAACCACTAAATAATATTCCATTGTCTGGATGTATTATGTACCAGAACTTGTTTATTCTCCCAGGCTTGAGAAATTATGAAAACACTACCTTAAATATCTATGTACACATTTTCATGTGGACATACATTTTCAGCTTCTTTAGGTAAATAACAAAGGAGTATGATTGCTACATCATATATCAAGTGTTTGTTTAGTTTTGTAAGAAACTGCCAAACTGGATTAGAGGCATGTCTTAAGCAGTAGAACACCTACTTTGTAAGCACAAAGCCCTAACAAACTCCAGTTCCATCAAAAAAGGAAAAGAAGCTGCCAAAATATTTTCCAGTGTCTGTACCATTTTCCATTCCAACCAGAAATGAATGAGAATTCCTGTTGCTCCACATACTTGTCAGCATTTGGTAGTATTGGTGTTCTGGTTTGGCCATTATAATTGGTATATAACTAATAGAGCTATATTTAAAATACTTTATATGTACATCTTTGGGCATCTTAATATACTATGAACTGGAGGATGTGGATTATGGAACAGATGTTAGTGCTAAAATCCACTGAGTCTGAATGATTCTTCTAGATCAGTGGTAGTTAAATATTTTTGACTTTCTGGACTGTATGGCTCTATTACAGCCAGTCATCTCTGATTTTGTAAAACAAAAGCAGACATAGACAATTTATAAAACTTTATTGATAAAACAGGTGTTGAACCAAATTTGCCTCACAGATCCTAGTTTGCTGACTCCTGTTATAAATATGTGGAAAACTTGTCTGGAATCAATTACTATATCACTTTCTTTCCTCTGTAGAAAATTTTAAGACAAGAGCCATATTTTAAAAACTATGTGTGAAAAAGAATCTCTTTTTAATTTATAAACTCCATTGAATTTGGTGTGCACTTCTGGGACTGATTAAAATAGGTCATTCCTCCTTCTAGAACCATCTGGTGGCTGAATGGAGTCATTACCACAATAGTCAATGGACATTTGACTGTTACATTCTGTTATTTTTAGCTCTACCTTTCTGTTTTCCACAGGTTTAGTCATAGCCATCTGAATTAAGAAGAAATACTCATTTTATTCATCCAGAGGGTTTTCAGAAAGGGATTAAGCTAAAAATAAGATTTATTTCACTGTAAGGAGTGCTAATAAACTTCTCTGGAGGTATTTCCTAGACTCAGCCAGTCTTATCGTCTTCTCATCACCAGCTCATCAGGTTTGTTATTAGGGGTGAAAACATTTATACTAACTTCAGTCATAGGTCACAACTTTTTAAATAGTCAAGAAGCTCAACTGGCAGTGAGCTTCCTTGCCCCTAAATAGCAGGAAAGTCATCTAGTTAGCTGCATTGTAGTAACTGAATACTGTGAGGTTTGTGCTGAAAACAGTAAGACAATTATTTTAATGAAAAAAAATTTTAATGATGTTATTAGCATTTAATAGTTGTACAGGTGGTACATTGTGATATTTATATACGTGTTTAAAATATATCTTAGTTGGATTTACCCCCTCCATCATTTTCCCTCTTCCACCCTTTTTGAACAATTTCAACAGGTTTCATTCTTCTATTTTCATATATGGATATAAAATACAACCTCACTCCCCCTTTCCTTGTGCCTACCCCTTCCCTGTGGTTTCCACCCTGGAAAAGATTTATTTTTGACTCCTGATCTTCATTTTAAAAATTAAGGGTATGTTGATAGTCCAAGGGGATTTTGCCTTGGTACTTCGGGTCTGTATATATCATACTTTAATCAAATCAGTCCCCTTCTACTGTTACTTACACATTTTCTATCACCATGCTCCCTAATATTCAACAGCTTAGAGCACAGTAATGCATGTACTTTAAACAGAGCAATTATCTCTATTTCTCAAAAGTCACATTTTCTGAAAATCACGTATATATGATTTATAACAGTTTTTTTAAAAAAGTCTAACTTTCTAGACATAAGTGCCATGCTGTGGTGAATATCCTCTCCCTTCTGATGAGTAGGTCACAAGAGCCTCCTTAGGAAATGTTTTTGTCAGTTTTGATAAGAGTGTTTATTGAGCAAAAGGAAGAGGACACATGTCCAATTACTTTGCAGCCCCACTTCTTCCTAAGATGTGCTTTCTTTCTGTCATCTCTTCTCCCTCTCCCTGTATCCTTTGTTTTCCTTTCAAAACCCTCCAATCGCTGTCTCTGCTAGGGTATTAAATTCATTTCTGTTTTCTGTTGCTATTTGGTGTAACATCCTTGTTAGGAAGAGAAAGATTAGATCATTTGGCATTAAGCATTCCTTTTATAAAAATGAAATCCTTGCATTATGTGGCCTAAAATTGTATATTTCTGGAGAAGAATGGACCTGGGGCAAATGGCATGCACATCCAAGTCTTTAACTTTTTGCACCAGCGAGAGCTGGATAAAGTGATTTGAAGGGAGAAGGAACAATATCACCAAAGTGCAGCATGGGTATGAAGGAGAGAGGAGTTGTACTGAAAGTCAGTTAGCCAATCTTAATATTCCCTGACCTATAAGTCTAACTTTTGATGAGACTATAACAATTCATACACATACCTATGCATCTTTCCATCTATCCATCCATAAAACATGTATTTAAGAGCAATGTTGTGTGGAGAAGTGGCCTTGGTCGGATCTTCATCTGCTTCACCATTAAGCTAGGATCACTTTCATTAGTCACACTCCACCATGATCTTAGGTATTGAAGGATTTTATCTACAAAATAATATCCATGAAGCAGTAATTTTCTTCCTACTTTTTACTAGCCAAAGAAGCTGTAATTACCATTCAGAACCTTTGACCTTCCAGAGGTTGCTAGCTAAAACCAAAGTGAATTGACATTCAGTTATTTTACTAGAGGGATGCTTGGAATCCACAGCAGGGTCGTAAAATGGCAGTCTTTTGGTTACACTCTGACCTAGATTCATGTAATCTGGGCCAAATAATAGGTCTTTTTCCTTTAAAAAAAAAACCCTAAAACTTGAATGTGATTGATGTACTCTGTAGAGGAGCAAATATAGTAATCTTAAAACTGGCAGAGGCCAGTATGGGAAGGGGACCAGGACATAGTGAAGAGGTCCGGTAGAAATGAAACATTGTGGGCTGTAATACACATGTGCATGCAATGCTAGGACTCTTTGTATAGCTATCTTTATCTCAAGCTAGCAAAAATGCTGTGTCTTTTCATATTATCTCTTATGTTTTCTCTTCAACAAAATTGGAGAACAAGAGGGCGGAACAAGTTCTGCCTGGAAGTGGGGTGGGGAGGGGGTGTATACTTGTGTATACATTTATACACAAGTGAGTAAATGTAAAAATGATAAAATAAAATAAAAAAATTATCATTTGCCATAAATCTAGCTTTACTCGTAGCTGGAGGGTTTGGTAAGACCAAGTCCAGGCCTCTCTGTGGTAACTTTGAGTAACAGTGCTCCTTGAAAGAATTGTTTGCTTTCTGAATCATAGGATCCCTATTCAGCCAATTCACCTTTTCTCTCCATTGATACTGAGTTTGTGACCACCCACAGATAAGGAAACAGTTCTGAGAAATTAACTTGTCCAAGGCTGTACAGTTATGAAACAGTGGAATTGATCTGAAACATCAGTTTTCATGTACTCTAATATCTTTCTAAGTTGTTTCATTTCTATAATTCTTGGCCCTGTGTGGCCTCAGTTTGTGATCGCTATGTCCCTGCTAGCATGGAACGTATCCAAATTTGCAATTTTTTATCTAATGCTTTGCATGGCAATGGTCCCTAATGTTTCCTAAGAGGTTTGAAAGAGATAATGACTCTCTCCAAGTAAAAGATTGGAAGTGATAAATTTGTGACTTTCATTTCCAATTGGGATATAGAAGGTATGCAGCATTGATTTTCTGTAACTCCAAAATAAGACCAACAAACAAAGTAAATGACAAAATCATATTTTTTGAGCCTGTCTGAAGCTGAGGATGTAAAGAAACTTAAATGTACTAAAATCCAAAATGTTCTTCCATGGAGAGACTCAGTTTCTTTAGCTTTGGATACAGTGATGGGAGAAAGAGGAATATGGCCAGAGGTGGTGGTTCAGAGCCACAAGCCAACCATTTAATTGCTGGGGAACTGAGTGACATCCCTCCAAAGCACTTCAGATACTAGCCAAGGTTAGGAAGCCCTTGCCAATGGCAAGGGACAAGACAACAGGGAGAAGAAAGATCTAATGCCCAGAGGACTAGGGATGGGACTGAAGAGCACAGGTGTTTCCCTGCAGTTCCCAAATTCTGCAGCCAAGCTATAAAGCATAAAGAGCCCTATGGATGTTAAAATCCCAATTTCTGCTGAAGGGAAAGTTCTGGGAGCACTCCCAAACATTTGAAGCCAGAGTGAGGAAAATTTAAAGTTGCAACAAAGCTAAATTTTTAAAGTTGCAACCAAATTGCAGCAAAATCTAATTTAACTCAAGAAAGAGAATGTTATATTGGTCTTCTCCCCTGACTTTAATTCTGGCACTTATAAGTCCAAATGGGTCAGGTAGAGCCAAACACATCTCCTTCCCTGCTAATTGTGCTTCAAGCAGTCCATGTGATTGCTGGCAAAATCCACACCTCATTCCATAATTACTGGCAACTAATAACTTGCATTTATTCTTGGAGTACCCTGTGATCTAAGATCTATGTAGTGGCATGCTAAAGGAAGATCAATATGAGAAGATTATTCAGGAAGACAAGAAATGGTGTATAGCTTAAATACGTAATTATTTGACCCCACCTAATTTATTAGGAAAGCTTATCTTTGGAGAATTGCTGGCTCTTAAAAAAGAATTCAACTAATCAGTGGTCTTTGCCTCTAAATGTTTCATAAACATAATATTAATCTTAACAGAGCATTTCCTGGTACAACATTTAAGGGATAGAAAATCTTTATTTTCCATTACCAAACAGAGTTTTGCCAGAAACAAGTGTATAGTGGGAGATTCAAGGTAAAAAAATCTATTTAATTAGTCCTAGTGTCTTCTTGGAAAACAGATCATTAAATGGTTTCTTCCTCAGCATGTTGAGGGCCTTGGAAGTCTCGGTGTTATTGGGGCCCCTGCCTTTTCTCCTTTGGTTTTGGTCCTTTTGCTTTCCCTGACATTTGCAGCTAACCTGTCTCTGGATATGAATTTTTCAATTAGTCTTTTAAATGTTTAGCCAGTAAAGCTAGGCAGTCAACCCTCAAGCAAGTGATACTGACTTGATTTTTATTTTAATAATGAACTTCAGTTATGTGCAGAACTAGCAAGAGAATAAATGCTAGTCTGTGGATGAGGGAATAGGAAAGATACTCCTGAAATTCATAGGGAGCCACAAAAGACCCTAAATAATCAAAACCATCTGGACAAAAGAAAAAAGCTGCCAACAGCATACTACCTGACTTCAAAATATACTAGAAAGCCAAAACATGATACTGTCACAAAAACAGACATAAAGACCAATGGAACAGAATGGAGAGCTCAGAAATAAATCCTTGTATTTATAGCCAGCCGATTTCCAACAATTAGATGTGAAGAATACACAATGGAGAGAGGATAGTCTCTTTAATAGTCTCCTTCACTGTATACAAAAATCAATTTAAAATGGAGACCTAAAGTTATGAAACATCTCTAACTTTTGATGCTGTAATTTTGTTTTTATCACTTTTGAAAGCCATAGAAATAGCATATGCAATGTTTATTAATTTATGTCTGGCTTCTTTTGTTCAACTTTTATGATATCCAATCATCTTGTTGTGTGTAGCTTTACTTCATTTATCTTCATGCCTGTCTAATATTCCATCATCTATCCATTCTACTTTTTTTGTTCATTTATTCACGTGTGCATACATTGTTTGGGTCATTTCTCCACCCTGCCCCCCTCCTCCACCCTTCCCCCCTGTTCCAGGCAGGTCCTGTTCTGCCCTTATCACTAATTTTGTTGAAGAAAAAACATAAGCATAATAAGGAAGACAAAGCTAGTTAAGGAAAGCTATACAGAGAGATTCCTACTATTGCTTTCGTATACCCATGTGTTACGACCCACGTTGATTCATTTCTAACTGATCTTTACATTGGTTCCTGATACCCTGCTCATGATAATCTCTGTTGTTTTAAGGTTTCTGTATTATTCCTCTGGAGGGGAAACATCAAACGCTTTCATGTTTTGGGTTTTCTACCTATTCGTATATCTCCCGTATGTGCTCTCCCCTTGTCATGTGATCCAAGTCCAATAACATTGCTGTATTTGCCCTAGATCTAAAGTCCGCATTTGAGGGAGAACATATGATTTTTGGTCTTCTGAGCCTGGCTGACCTCGCTTGTTCTCCAGTTCCATGTCTTTACCTGCAAATGATAAGATTTCATTCTTCTTCATGGCTGAGTAGTAGTACATTGTGTACAAGTACCATATTTTCTTGATCCATTCATCGGTAGTGGGGCATCTTGGTTGTTTCCATAACTTGGCTGTTGTGAATAGCGCTGCAGTATTATTTTAAAATAATTATTAGGATATATTCATTATTCAGGGTGAGATTCATAGTGATGGATCCAATTAGATTTATATTGTACATTAGTTACATTATTCCATCATCTCTCCTCCTCAACCTTCTCCCTGCCCCACTTAAAGCAATTGCAAGAGGTTTCTTTGTTGTTTCACATAGGTATATGAAGTCCATCTACGTATACCATCACCTTAATCTTCTTCCTTCACCCTCCCCTCCTCACTAGTACCCCCTACCTGTTTTACAGTCCTGTTTTTCATTATCTACTGTTGATAGCCTTCTGAGTTGTTTATGTTTTGCTATTACAAATAGTACTACTTTGAAAATTTTATATATTTCTTAGTGCAACATGCACAAGTTTTGTTACATGTATGAGTGCAATTTTTATATTTTAGGGTAAGCATGTTCAATTCTAGTAATGCTAGAGTGTTTTCCAGATTAGTTCTACCAAATTTCTTTTCCACAGTAGTGTATGAGTGTATTTCTTTTGCTAAATAGCCCTACCAGTGCTTGTTTTCACTAGTCTTCAGTTTTAGCTACCACATGGATACATTGATTTATATTTTCTTGATCATGTAGCTCTTTTATTTTTCCTACTAGCTTTTCTCTTATTTTTCCAGGTGTTTGGTTTAAATTTGTTCATTGGTTTATAGAAACTTTAAAAAGTATTTCAGATAGGGGTTCTTTTTTGGTTGTAATATTTCTGACATCTTTCCCCATACTATAGATGGTATCTCTTGATGAACGGAGAGACTTGAGTCTAGTAGGACATCCTCTGGAGCTGTGCAGCATTGGCACACTGCTACCATCTGTTTGTGATAGAAAGTAGATGTCCATCAGACTTATGAAAGATGGGGAGGTGCTCAGAAAGAGAATACCTAGGCAAAAGTAGCCACTTTCCATCTCAGTCCATTTCTGTTGCTATAATAAAGTATCTGAGACTGGATGCTTTATAAAGAAAATGATTTATTTGGCTCACATTTCTGGGAACTCAAGAGGATGGTGCCAGCACCCACTTAGCTTTGGTAAGGGCCTTCTGGCTGCATTGCAGCATGACAGATGAAAAGGGAGGGAGCATGTGCAAGAGGGAGAGACCATTTGGCAAGACAGGGAGTCAGAGAAATTCAGGGCTAGGCTTTCTCTCACATGAACTAATTGGGATACCCTGAAAACTGCACTAATCCCTTTTAGGGCAGCATCCCCAATGACTTAACCAGCTTGAATTAGGCTCCACCTCTCATATTGCTACACTGGGGACCATACATCCTGTTAGGTCGATGCGGATGGGAATGCCAAATCGGAGCCAAATAACAAAGCAAACAGGCTTTAAGCAGGCTTTATAGAGAGTGCGCTCTTGGGCGAGGTTCACCATCCCCAAAGAACAGGGCCAGAGAAGTCACGCTGGAGAAATGGCAGCCCAGTTCTTATAGCCTGGGTGAAGTCAAGAGCTTAAGGTATTATGGGGTAGGTCAAGGTTTGGTGGGGAGGAGCTCAGGGTAATATGGATCTGTAGGATAGGTCAGAACCCATTGCCCCCAGCGGGAGTTGCCATGGTAACTAGAGGGGAAGAGGAAGGAGGAGGGTGAAATGGGAAGTCTCTAATCGCCATGCACGGGAGTTGCCATGGTTATCAGGAAGCCTGTAATTGCCACGCTCTGGAGTTGCCATGGTAACCATGAAAGCACGGAGGGAGTGGAGTGGAAAGTCAAGCGGAGAGTCCCTGATCGCCAAGGGGTGGCTGCCCACCGGCCAAACACATCCAGCATGTGAACTTTGAAGGACACACTCTAACCATATCCAAACCAAATAGCACTTTCCAACATAAACTTCTAGGTTGTAATCTCTCACAATTAATTTGAGAATAGAAAAGAGAGATGGAGTTTAAAGTTAGCTTGGATTTTAAGAATCAATAACATTTGGGTTACAACAAGATGCTGGTGGTTTGAGCAGTCCTGAGAGTGGCCAGTGCTAGCAGAGGGGCTCTGATTGGTGTGTAGCAGAATTAGAGCTTTTCAAGTAATGTGGGAGAATCACCAGAGCAGGGTCAATGGTCTGTGACTGTGGGAGGCATAGAAGTGCCTTGGCTCTGGTCCTGGTTTCTTTTGGCCACTATGGATGAGTTATTAAGGCTGAAGTTTTATACTGAATACTCTTAGAGTGCTGCTACTTAGTAACATGATAGGTAACACAGCTTCAACTTCTTTGTCCTTGTGTATGTGGGTGAGGTAAGTGTACAGTGAGTGTGTGTGTATGAGTATGAGAGAGAGAGCAATATTTGGAATAAAAATTATCTTTGTTTTCTGATGAAAGTTAAAATGCTACAAGAACTTAAGTGAGAGTCATGGAGCGAGAAACATACCAGTATGTTTTGAGGATATTAAAAAAGTTGCCTTTCCATATCCCTGTCAAGAAAGAGGGTGACTCTCTTGAGTTTATTGTTACTTTATCAAGAGGACAACCAAGTATAATGACTGTGTCTTGTAGAGGAAAGAATGAAAGAGTGAGCCAAAGATAAGAGTCTATCACAGAGCTAAATGAGATGAATAAATATTCTCCCTCTCCAATATGTGCCATAGTGAAATTGCAGGCACTAAAATTGAAGAAGAAATTCTGAAAAGCTTCAGAAAGACCCTATTTTCCTAAAGCAGGCATTTGAGTTAATTCCTTGGGAATATTCTGAGGGATGGATTTAAAATTTATCTCTTCATTTAAGAAAAGCAGTGTACATGGCAAACTTTCCTTCCTTCCCTAACTTTCTGTGGGTGGCAGGAACAAAAAAGAGAGGGGATATAAGAAATAATGACATTTTTGGATCAGGAGACCTGGTTATCTCTGGAAGTCAGGAAACAGAGAGGATCAAGGCCAAACATGTATACAAGGTAGCCATGGTTCTGGGTGCTTTGGGCTATGGATACACAAGGCAGCCATCATGATGAGTAAGCAACTGCATTTGGAGCCACTGGGCAACTTTGACCCCCCTTCCTCTACTTCCTTTGTGTCAAGTCAAGGGCAGCAGTAAGGCTTGTACTGAGGTGCCCTAGATCTTAGAAAGAACTAGAAACTTTACCAAAAATACATACTATTCCCACACATCTCATCTCACCCTTCCATACAACCTCAGGGGGCCACTTTGTTAAACAGATATATATATCAAATACAAAGGTGAACATCCAACCAAGAGTCACCAAACACCTCAGGAAACATCTACCAGCAAATGAGACTCTTTTTCAGTTCAAAAAAAGGATGCTTACCAAGAAAGCAGCATTCAGGGAGCAAATAGGGTTGAACCTTTCTGTAATTCTTCTAGAGGGAGAAGAGGAATTTGTGTTCATTAAATATGAACAGTCTCCTATTTCATGATCCAAGAAGATACTACATTGGGAATGAAATGTTTAATTGTTATTTAAAAATACGTAAATGAGATGAAAGGTTGAATGCTCACAATTAAAGAATGAATTGGCAAGCTGAAAGTTGGAATAATAAAATGATTTTTAATGTAGTACCAAGAGACAGAGAAACAAAGGATACTTGTATCAGTTCCTTTCAATGGAAAGGTAGAGATAGGAGGTAGAGGAGGTAGGCAAGGGAAGAAAAGAACCAAAAGAATAATTAATGACAGATAGGAGTTGTTAGATTAAAGAGTCTACACAGTGCTGATCATGTTGAATAAATGAAGATGTTCCTTGAACATATTGGAGCAAAATCTCATTACACTAAGAGTAAAGGAAAGATTTTGAAAAGCCTTTGTGAGAAAGTAGATGGGATTGTTTTGATTTAGAGGCATAATGACTCTTCAGTGTCTTGATGGGGGTAGGGGGCAATCCATCTATGGGAAGGATCTTGAATGCAGATACATTTAATATTGCAATATAATTTTGCACTTTGAAAATGCAAATGACTTCATTTTGTTTCCTATGGCAAGCTCTTCTTGGGTTTTAGAGTTATGTAATTTCTTTTTGGGGAATGGTTTGGATTCTCTGTGATACATGTGGGATATTAATGTTTGTCAAAGTGGGGTCTTTGAAATGTTGCATAATCCTTGTGTGGATTTCATGATCACCTATATTTATAGTTCTTTTCTTCCCCCTGAGGCCAAGACCTTGTTTACCATCCTGGAGGACAGTATTAGGATTCATGATTGAGATTTCCTTTTAAAATCCTGAGCTTTCCATGGAACAATTCTTTGTGCCTGGATGGCTGTTTAGGCTTCTTGATGGGGTAACAAGATTGCACAGTCAGGGGAAAAAGGAATGCCATTTATCCTAGATAATCTTTTTAAATGAGTAGGAAAGGGAAGATGCTAAGTTTTATGTTATATTAAGATTGAATTTGCAAGGGCCTGCTTACTGGTAGCTTGGTAACCTTGATTTGCTGTACCAGTAACTGGAGTACTCAGAATTCATGCAGGTATATTATGGGGCAATTAGTGAGAGAACTGAGAATAGACTTCTTAGCAAAGGGATCCTCATGGTGAAAATAATGATTGGTTTTACTGATTTTTATTAGGTAGAGATCTTTTAAAAATTTATCTTAGAATATCATATTTTACTGATTGAAGGGACTCCACATTTCTATTACTTTCCATCTTAACTCCCTAAACTTTTCTTATATGATTTTAGAGGTCAGAGCCCACCCGTTGCAGAATTTAACTTACTGCTGAAAGCTCACACTTTGGAAACCTACGGGGTGGATCCTCACCCATGCAAGGTAATAGTTTCTCACAGTAAGTAACCATATGATGATTATTTTGCTCCAAAGAGAATTAATTGGTTTGTAAGCATGGCAGAACCCTCTAGAGTTTCCATAGCCTGACCCACATCTCCTAATTGGAAGGGACACCAGTGGACTGTAGTCACATGTTTTGGCAGTTGATTTTCTCCACTGTAGTCTTGAAATTGCTTGCTAATTGCAATGAAGTAGCCACATTTTCCTAAATTAACATACACAAATTTATTTACCAAGTGGTTAATTTCCCTGTAAAGTTAGAGAATGGCAACAGATTTATTTTCAAGGCTGTTACCATCAAGAATGCAGTCTTTAAAAATGGGAAGGTGGAAGGAAAACAAAAAGAGATTTCAAACTACATTATGGGATTTCCTTATCTTTTTTTTTTTTTTTTTCGGTACTACTGGGGCTTGAACTCAGGGTTTCGTGCTTGCTAGACAGGCACTCTTATTGCTTGAGCCACTCCACCAGCCCTATTTTGTGTTGAGTATTTTCAAGATAGGGTTTCACAAACTATTTTCCTGGTTTGGCTTCTAACTGTGATCCTTCTGATCTTTGCCTCCTGAGTAGCCAGGATTACCCATGAGCCAGAAGTTCCTGGCTTTCCTCATCTGTTATCTTAATTTAAAGATGTCTTAAAGATAAGTTTCAAGTGGTTCTGCAACATTTATTTACCCAGATCTGATCAGCTTATTAGGTAAGTACTAGCTTTGCAGTGCTCAGCTCAGGCTGCTCATTAGAAGCACCTGGGAAGCTTCAGCAACATCTGCTTCCCAAACACTCCCATCCTTATTACACTATTGTCTATGATTAAGGAGGAGGCTCCCAGATGACTCCAGAGTGTGGCCACGGTGGTGGTACTTGTCCATACTGGGGTTTGTATCCTCTTGTTCTGCCTACACAATTATTTTAGAATATTTTACAACTGTCCCTTCTAGTAATGGTATAAAGTCAGTTTATTCCAATTAATAATTTAAATTTTACTCATAAATTTGAGCTTCTTTATTTTAGTCATTATTTGGAGACTGACTTGATTTTGTTGTTATTTCTTGGACTTAATTTATCCATGAGATGTTTAGTGTTCCTGGTATAGAGTGGAAGCAAAGTAGCTTTCATAGACATATTTAATACTGAAATTGCCAGAAAATATGTGTGGGATTAGGTTAGAGGAGAGATTTGGTTTCATTGTATTAGAGAACTGATGGCAACCAAGAATTGTTTCCTCACATTATAGAGTAGATTCAGAACACAGGTAACCCCAGAAGATATTTGAAAATAGACAGTGTTTGGGAATAATCTATATTTTTTCCTGGTGGACCCTTCCTTAAAGGGAAAAGCTGCATAATCATGGACCTTGCCCAGATTTTGGAAATCCTACTCATAGAAGCTTTACCTTAGAAACTAATTTGTTGTTGCAAGCATTGGATTTGACTTGAAATCAACCCAGGGTAAACGTGAATGAGCACACCATTTATCATTTGCTTCATTTTTCCTCAATCCAAATGGTTTCTTTTCCTCTCCTCTCCTCTCCTCTCCTCTCCTCTCCTCTCCTCTCCTCTCCTCTCCTCTCCTCTCCTCTCCTCTCCTCTCCTCTCCTCCCCTCCCCTCCCCTCCCCTCCCCTCCCCTCCCCTCCCCTCCCCTCCCCTCCCCTCCCCTCCCCTCCCCTCCCCTCCCCTCCTCTCCCTTCTCCCTACCTCTCCCCTTCTCTCCTTCTCTCCCTCCCTCCCTTCATTCCTTTCTTTTCTTTCTTTCCTTTCTTTCTTCCAGGATTCAACAGGCACAACAACATTTTTAGGATTTACTGCTACAGGGTTTGTGGTGTTCCAGGGGAATAAGAGAATCCACTTGATAAAATGGTGAGTACTTCATTGGAGTACCATTTTTCTTAATTTGTTTTCCCCTCCCTTTGTTTTTTTTTTGGGGGGGTGCAATTTCAGGTGGAATGACTAGTGTCCATTTCTTTGCTAAGAAACCTCATCATAAAGGAACTTATCACCTATAAATGAAAGCCAACCTAGGTTGCCCTTAGTGGTTAATTGAATTTGTCAAAATGAGGAGTTGCCTTGGGAGATCTGGTCTCAGGCGACTCTGCCTTAAAGAGAAGGAATAAATGTTTCCTTACCAGGAGCTTCTGTTGATCTGATCAAAGGTGTGAATCTCAGGATGGGTCTGAGTGGAATAGAGGCATTAGTTTCTATCTCAGTATAATTTGTGTTCCTGAAACAGAATACCTGATGCTAGGTGATTATAAAGAAAAGAGGCTTATTTGGCTTATACTTCTGGTGGCTGAAAGGTCCAGATAGTATAGTACTGGTATCTGATGAGGGCTTCCTGGTTGCATTATAACACGGAAGAGACATAGAAGGGAATCAAGCATGTGCAAAGAGCATGTGTGTGAGAGGGAAAGCAAGAGAGAATGGGAAGGGGTCAGGTTCACTCTTTTTAACAACCTGCTCTCCAGCAAGACCTAACCCACTCTTGAATTCCGGCATCAATCCCTTCATAAGTGTGGTTATGATTCATTCAGTTCTCACTAGATTCCACCTCTTAAATGTCCCATCACTTTTTAATACCACCACACTTGGGACAAAGCTTTCAGCATATGGAACTTCCAGCACAGGAAACAGAGAAGTCCCTCAAAGCAACTCAGGACCCACTTTCTCTCATTTCTTTCCACTCTCCTCTTCTGTTGAATCCTTGGTGCAAACTCACTCTTTGTTATCCAGTGAACTTGCTTTTGGCAAAAGTAACAAGCATGTCTGTCTACTCAGAATGGCATACAAATAAGAGAACTGATTAGTGCAAAAAGCAAAAGCTGCAGAATTGGGCAAGTCCAAAATCCATAACTTAGTTGTTTAACAATACCATGAAGGATTTAGGTTTCCATTTTCTTCTCTGCTATTCTAGCTTGGTAGCTTTTGTTTCCAAGCTCATAAGATGCATAGGATGCTGGCCTTCATGTCTTCACACAGCAGAGCCTAGAGCCCAGAGGACTCTTTTTAAAATAAGAATAGCATTTTCAGAAGCCCTGTGAGAGACTTCCCTGTATATATAGTTGGACAGAACTGGATTCACATGTGCCTACTTAAACCAATCCTTGCTAGGAAAAATGGAAATTCCATGCCTTAGCTGGTCAAGTAAGTTAAGATCTCTTGCGTGCCCAGCAAGCTTGTCCTAGAAACCTTAGGTGGTGATGGGAGATGCCAGAAAAGACAACAGACAGAAGACCAAACATTGCATAAAGCTGGGGCCAGTTAGGCTGGGTGCTCAGATGGAGGCACACCAGCACCCCCCACCTCCAGTGAGTTTATTATATACAGTAGCAACGCAAGGCAGAGAGGCAATTCTTGGGGTGGGGACATGACATCGTAATCCTTGGGAACAGGAGGAACCTGTGACAGCTTCTTTCTGAACTAAACATTAAAGGAAAATATAGCTGTACTGCATCTTGCCCACTTCCGCAACTGAGGCTGTGCCAATTCAAGCATGCAATCTATTGGGCATAACTATGCTTGATTCCTTGTGCAGTTTGGGGCTGTGCCAAACTCAAACACGCAGCTTATTTGGTACACCCGTCGGCTCCCCACAAAGACTAGTCCTTTGCAGCTGGGAAGAGCATTGTCTGCATGAACAGGTGGCCTTGAGGAAGTCTAGTTTGTGTCAGTAAAGAAGTGAGAGGATGGAGTAGAAAGGCCAGCAGATACCTGCTGTGTTCAATTGAGGGGTTTTGCTAAAGTGAGGAAGGCTGAATATTATATGTGCATTGAAACGTTGAAAGGCTAAGTCTTGCTTATATCTGCATCTTGACTCACTTCTATTTCTGATGATCTCTGACAGTCTTGTCACCCCTGTGTCTTACTGGGTTATTAGATCACTAGCAAGACCCGAGGTCTGAACTGTTAGATATAAAGTTCTTGATGGGCCAATGAACATCCTCAGTCCTGGGGTGGAAATGTTCTCTTGCACTTACCTGAGTCTCTATATCCTGGCTCTGATAGCTTCGGGATTTCTTCCACCACCTTTTAACCAAATCCCTTCCCTTTCTTAGCACTCTCTTCTTAGGCACCTACTTTCATATATTTCATATAGTGAACTACATTTCATATCATATCACTAATTTGTGAACTATAAATGTAACATGGTAGTGTTTGCTTTTCCCCTCTGTACCTTCTCAGCACCTTATAAAGAAGTTGCTATGTTAATTATCATTGGTCCACTCCAGAATACCTCCCTAGGGATTCCTATTTACTTTTGAGAGCATGGGTAATTTGGGGTATTTCCCCCATCCTTTTCTAGGACTGCAAAAGGCTTGGGTTCCTAAAGGATGTTAGATCCTCAGGTTTCTGAATTGCTTGAGTCCCAGACCAGTTAGGTTAGAACTTGGTACACCTACAATGCAGATTAGTTTCTTTTTTATTGTTTATTCATATGTGTATACATTGTTTGGACCATCTCTCCCCACTGTTCCCTGCCCTCTCTCCTCCCTCTCTTATCCCCCTTTTGCTTCCAGGCAGAACCTGTTCTCCCCTCTTGTCCAATTTTGTTGAAAAGAAAACATAAGAGATAATAAGAAAGACATAGCATTTTTTGCTAGCTTGAGATAAGGATAGCTACACAAAGAGATTCCTAGCATTGCTTACATGCACAAGTGTATTGCAACCCGAATTGATTCATCTCTTCCTGACCTCTTCACTACTTCCTGGTCACCTTCCCATAGTGGCCTCTGCCAGTTTAAGATTACTTTATTCACTCAAACACTTTCAAGTTTTAAGTTTCCTTCCCAGAGTGGTTGTACTAGTCTACATTCCCACCAACAGTGTAAGAGGGTTCCTTTTTCCCCACATCCTCGCCAACACCTGTTGTTGGTGGTGTTGCTGATGATGGCTATTCTAACAGGGGTGAGGTGGAATCTTAGTGTGGTTTTAATTTGCATTTCCTTTATTGCTAGAGATGGTGAGAATTTTTTCATGTGTTTTCTGGCCATTTGAATTTCTTCTTTTGAGAAAGTTCTGTTTAGTTCACTTGCCCATTTCTTTATTGGTTCATTAGTTTTGGGAGAATTTAGTTTTTTAAGTTCCCTATATATTCTGGTTATCAGTCCTTTGTCTGATGTATAGTTAGCAAATATTTTCTCCCACTCTGTGGGTGTTCTCTTCAGTTTAGAGACCATTTCTTTTGATGAGCAGAAGCTTTTTAGCTTTATGAGGTCCCATTTATCTATGCTATCTCTTAGTTGCTGTGTACAGCCACTCTGGAAAAAAATTTGGAGGCTACTTAAAAAGCTAGACATCGATCTACCATTTGATCCAGTAATACCACTCTTGGGGATATACCCAAAAGACTGTGACACAGGTTACTCCAGAAGCACCTGCACACCCATGTTTATTGCGGCACTATTCACAATAGCCAAGTTACGGAAACAGCCAAGATGCCCCACCACTGACGAATGGATTAAGAAAATGTGGTATCTATACACAATGGAATTCTATGCAGCCATGAAGAAGAATGAAATGTTATCATTCGCTGGTAAATGGATGGAATTGGAGAACATCATTCTGAGTGCAGTTAGCCTGGCCCAAAAGACCAAAAATCGTATGTTCTCCCTCATATGTGGACATTAGATTAAGGGCAAACACAACAAGGGGATTGGACTATGAGCACATGATAAAAGCGAGAGCACATAAGGAAGGGGTGAGAATAGGTAAGACACCTAAAAAACTAGCTAGCATTTGTTGCCCTTAACGCAGAGAAACTAAAGCAGATACCTTAAAAGCAACTGAGGCCAATAGGAAAAGGGGAACAGGTACTAGAGAAAAGGTTAGATCAAAAAGAATTAACCTAGAAGGTAACACCCACGCACAGGAAATCAATGTGAGTCAATGCCCTGTATAGCTATCCTTATCTCAACCAGCAAAAACCCTTGTTCCTTCCTATTATTGCTTATACTTTCTCTACAACAAAATTAGAAATAAGGGCAAAATAGTTTCTGCTGGTTATTGCGGCGGGGAGAGGAAGGGTGGGGGCAGAGTGGGTGGTAAGGGAGGGGGTGGGGGCGGGGGGAGAAATGAACCAAGCCTTGTATGCACATATGAATAATAAAAGAAAAAGGAAAAAAAAAGTTTCCTTCCCTTTCCCTACTCCTCCTGTGCATGTTCTCCCCTTAGTGTGTGACCCATGTCCAATAATATTACTGCATTTGTTTTAGGTCTGTAATCCACAGTGCAGATTAATTTCACATCTCTCTATCTTCAGATCTTCTTTTCTATCTGGGTACCTTGAAGTGAGGAGATGGGCAATCTCTGAACCATTTGTTTTTGGTTTCTTGTGTATATCTTGCTGTTGTTCCTGGTTTGGTGCTGATATAGACAACACAATTCTTGGTTTTTTCTAAGGCATATGTATTTGTAACAGCCATATACATATTGCTAAAACACATTTTCTTCTCATGTTTATCCTATTTGTGCTTTTTAAAAATCTAGCTTTCTCACTTTTATAAATCCTCTACCTAAGGTAAAACAGATTAATGAGAACTCACTGTTCTTTTTTCCCCCAGGAAAAGCATAGAGGCATTTATAACTATCCTAGGAATTAGATCAAAGGAATAAAAATAGAATACTTATCAAGAAGGTGACCTCTGGTTTATACTTTAGCCAGGTTTTAATAGACTAGCTACTTAGGATAAAATCTAAACTCACGCTTTGACCACAGCTTATCATTCATCAAGTCATTCTTAAAATTTTGAACATTTCAATGTGTAATAAAACCAGCCTTTTGTAAAAAGGGAGATGAGGAATGAAAATTTTTCAATATGGTATATGTGCTTTTTGGAGATGGATGGAGAAGAAAGAAAAATCAGATATTTTGGAGACTTTTTTTTCATTAAGTGAATCTGAAATAGCATTCTTCGTATGTTGCAAAGTGAGCTGGCCAGTTAATGCTGGTTTGGTCATTAATGTACACAAACACTGTAGAATTCCTTGGAAAAAAAGGTAGCCTAACTATAAAAAGTGGGATAAGTAATTCTGAGCTGCTTAGGGATCCCCTCCTGGGAAGAAAATTGCTCTACAATTCCCTTGGGGCTTTTTCTAGCTCATTAGATCTTCAGCAATGATAAGATAATATCTTCTTTCACTGCAATCTGGTTGGCATTTATGAGTCAGCAAGATTCCAGGTTAGGTAGGGTACCTTGGTTAGCCACCACCTTTTTTCCCCTTTCTTACCCAGAGATTTTCTTTTCTTAGGCTAGATGTCTGCAAATTGAAGTTTGAAGGGAAGACATTTTATGTGATTGGCACCCAGAAGGAGGTCAGATACTGTTGTCCTAACTACCTGTTGCTGTGTGCATGTCTAAGTGTGTGCATGAGAGTGAGTCAAGAATAAAACATGCCTTTAGTATTGTAGCCCGCAAAGACCATGACTTTGAAGTGATGATAGTAAAAGCTGTGCACTGAAGACATATTAGAGGTAAACAAATAAGCACTAGTTTACACATTAGCGATGCTGACTAATGCTGGCTATACATCCCTATGTAAAAACAATACTGGGATAAAGTTGAGAATAAAAGGTGGACTCGGACTCTCCCTTCCTCCTTTATACTAAAATACAGATAGATGAAACAAATAAGAAATATGTACAAAGCTAGGTATCAACCAGTTGGAGTGTTACAACTAGAGTCTGTAAATTCCAAGAGTCTTAAAATAAAGGAATTACGATATGTAGGTTGTTGGTTCACCAGGGTATGCTGTTCAGAGAAGGCCATTAGCAAAATGTTGAGCCTCAGAGCTAGCTCCAACGTTCACAAATGTTCTTGATCCTAGATCTGAGTTCAAGTATTAATTATTCCAGGATGGCAATTAAGATGT
The DNA here is from genome assembly GCF_047511655.1 of Castor canadensis. NCBI lineage: Eukaryota > Metazoa > Chordata > Mammalia > Rodentia > Castoridae > Castor > Castor canadensis. Next base: position 92,667,385 of record NC_133398.1, read on the forward strand.
TAGACTAATCCTAGTGTGATAGAGAGGTAGGTGTTTTCCTGCAATGTTAAGAAGGATTCTGAAGCTCTTTTCTTATCAGAAATAGGGATTAGGCCTGAGTACAGTAGTGCTTGCCTGCACATCTAGAACCTGGGGGGCTGAGGCAAGAAGATCTTGAGTTTAAGGCCAACCTGGACTACTTAGTGTGACATTGTCTTAATGGAAAAAAAAAAGAAAGAAAAATAAGGAGAAACAAAGCTTAAATAGATTACTGATGTCTGCAATGGATGAGTTATTGGAATACCATTTCAAAAATACTTTAAGGAACACAGTAATGTGTTAAGGTACTTCAAATATTTGTAGTAGGAGGCAGGACACAAGTAGGTAAATACCTGACAAAGCATGCACAGCATGAACTGTGTTTAACGTGCTCTGTCTTTTTTTTTTTTTATTAGAAAAAAGCAATGTTGGCATTCCATACTTCAACCCCAGCTGCCTGCAAACATCTTTGGAAGTGTGGGGTGGAGAATCAGGCCTTTTATAAGTAAGTGGCTTTTATTCACTTAATCTTAGGTTTTAAAAGAACATACATTCATTTCTTCTAATACAGATCTTTTTATTGTGTTTAAATGAATCATAAATTTGTTCACCATTCAGGGTGACTCCCAGCCATTGTTGACCTGACCAAGTCCTGAGCTTATTTTGATTCCTATTGAATCACTGTGTGCTGATTGTTTAAAAAAAATTATTATTTCCATAAAAAATGTCACAGAATCTATTTCTGGTTCTGTGCCCTATCCCCAGATGCAGACCTTTATTTGGGATGTAGTCAACAAATATGCCAGTCAGGGGAGTAGGGAACTGAGACAATGTGCTTGCTTGTTTGCTTGCTTGATGTATCTGTCTGTCTATCTATCTATCTATCCATCCATCATTTAGACAGGGTCTTGTTATGTAGCTTAGGCTGGCTTTGAACCTGTGGTCCTCCTGCTTCAGCCTTCTGAGTGCTGAGATTATAGATATGTGCACCACACCTTGTTGGGGTGCATTATTGAGCAGGTTCCTTACTGTGGGCTGCTGGGCTCAGCTCTGTTGAAGAACACTGGGAAAATGTATAAAAAGTTTCAAAGTTCTCCAGAGGTGGACTGTTTATCTGCCACCCTCTCATTCATTTTGGTGGAGGGGTTCTTTGGAGGGTAGAGTTAATACTCTCTGGCACTTTAGTTTACTCTGAGCATGGGACTTTTAGCAGACAGTCATGCATATTCATAGTAAGAAGTACATAGAATGGGACGCAAAGTTTTGCTAGTGGAATGCTGTCAGAGTCTAGGATCATGGTGAGTTGGGGCTGGATGGCACTTTAGATGGCATCCATAAAACTCCCAGCTTTCAAAAGAGGTTCACACCAAGGATGAGTCCATGGAGTTCTACCTTCTCCTCTAAGACCCTCTTGTTGACTGGGAGAGCAGTGCTGATGGATGCAGCCTGGAGCCTAGCCTGTCCTGCCGAAGTCAACAGCACCGTCACCCCTGAAACTCCCAGTCCAGGTGGCTTTTGATAAATTTCCTGTCCACTGAGCTTCTACCTTACTCATTAAACCCATCTCTTTCTTTTGACTTCTTAAGGGTTTAAGATGAATTCTGACAAAGAGAACATTACCACATATTGACACACAGACATATGTGCCTCCTTCTCTCTCCCTCTCTCTCTTTCTCTCTCTCTCTCTCGGGTTTGAACTCAGGGCCTTGAACTTGCTAGGCAGATGTTTTACCTCTTGACACATGTCCTCAGCTGGGGAAAGGGTGAAAAAAGAGGTTAAAGGAAGATTGTGAATATGATCAAAGTATTTCATGTACATGTATGAAAGTAGAACGAATCCTATTAAAATTGTTTAAAAGGGGCCTGGGGGAATACGAAACAGTACCAGAAGGGGTGAATTTGACCAAAGTATATTATATGCAAGTATGGAAATATCACAATGAAATCCCTTTGTATAATTAATACATGCTTATTTTTGAAAAAAGAAGAATCCCTTATCTCATTGTAAATGCTAAGTCTCTGAATCTTCTGGGCTTTTGTTGGTGAGGACCATCAGGAGGATGATGGCTTGGATAATGATTTTCAACCTGTTTTCAGTCACAGAATTCTTTTCTTTAAACTGAAATATAGACGAAACCCAATAATGTCAAGAAGTAAAAGTAGAGAAGCTATGGCTATAGCTACAGACAGAATTGGGATTAGAGACTGAGGACCCTTCACTCATTGTTCATGCATCTTCAGAAGCTTGGGTGACCAGTTATACCACTTACCTGGAATCTTCCAAGCTTAACACCAAAAGTCCCATGTTCCAAGAAACCCTTCAGTACTAGGTAAACCCTATTAGGACCATAATTAAAAATGCTTTAATGAAACAATTCATGAAATGCTACACATCTAGGACTGACAAGAAAAAGTGACCACTACCTGAGGCTACTTTGTGCTTCCTGCAGTGTTTGGAGACTGATAAAAAGGGATACTTGTTGGCCTCTAAAAAATCAACATGTCAGGCTGGGTATAAAGGTACAAGTCTGTAATCCCAGCCACTTGGGAGGTAGAGATTGGGAGGACTATGGTTAGAGGCTAGCCTGGGCAAAAAGTTAGCAAAATCCCCATGTTAACCAACAAGTTGGGCATGTGTGTGTGTATGCCTGTAATCCCAGACAAGTGGGAGACATAGGTAGGAGGATTACTGTCCAAGGTCTGCCCCAGGCTAACAAATGCAAGACCTTATCAGAAAAATAGCTACAGTAAAAAGGACTCAAATGGTAGAGCCCTGTCTAGCAAGCAAGAGGCAATTATAATAATAATATTATTATTATTATTATGTTGGTTTTTTTCTTGCTTCTTTCACTTAGTATAATTTTTTCAAGCTTTACTATGTTGTAGCTTTTGTCAATATTTCATTCTTTTCGATGTGAATAATATCCCATCATATGGATATACCACATTTTGTTTACCTACTCACTAGTTGACAGACATTTGAGTTCTCTCTTTTTTGCTATTATGAAGAATGCTACAATGGGCATCAATATACAAACTTTTGTGTGGGCAGTTTTCTTGGTCTTATACCTAGGAGCGGAGATCTTGAGCCATAGGATAACTATAACTATTTTAGAAACTGACTGTTCTTAGAGCCTAAACTTTTGATGAAACTGGTATCTGTCAAAAGACAGGTTATAAACATTTAATTAGTTATTTCAATGAGTATTTTCTCACAAGTGAAATAGTCAATAAATGAAGTCAAGAAATTAGCCATAAGCAAGATGATATCCATACCGTCTTTTATTATCATTTTCACATTTGATCTCTCTGAGGTTTGGAACTAGGTTCTGCTTTTCTGTGCATTTCCTGAAGATCTCAAGTATTGGAAACATATTTACTGGATTGAATTGATAATTTGTGCCTTCAGAAGATCTTTGTTTCATTGTTAGAGACCACCAGGGGAGTAAAAGAAAGATGATAGTAGGTGAGTCTGCTTGGGGGATCTAGGAGGGGAGACCCTTTCAGGTGGAGGAAGGACATCATGACCCGAATATGGGTTCAAGGCAGGGCAGTGAATGACATGTTTTGAGTAGGATGAGTGTCTGCACAAAGTTCGGGTACAAGGTAAATGAGGTGGAAAGGGAGGAGTTGAAGGCCTGGGAGATCTTGGGCCAGATGTGAGGGGCTCAAACATGGGAAAGAAGCAGCAGAAGTGTGATAGTTGTGGCTAGTCATTCTTCATCCCACAGAGGGAGCAGAAAAGGCCTCTCACAGACACCTCAGGGAGACCTACTGGGAACAACTTTCACACAGCCTTGAAGATATGTTAGTGAAACCGTAGAGTCCTTATCAAAGAAAAACTTAGAGACATTAGTTCATTATTTTTCACACATGTTGTTCTATCATGTATGAGGAAGTCAGTTGGTAGATGGAGTCAAATAAAGGCAGCAAAGACAGAATTGAAATGGGGGTGATTGTGGAGTGGCTCAAGTGGTAGAGAACCTGCCTAGTAAGCATGAGGCCCTGAGTTCAAGCCCCAGTAACTGCAAAGAAAAAATAATTGAAAAATGGAGAGAGGAAAAGACTATAATCATGTTGCATGATTTAGGGTAAGTGGATTAGCTAGGGAGTCAGTCTGATAATTCTGTCATTAATGAGGTTGATTATGCAACCAAATAAACCCCTTCCAGTCATCTGTGGTTGCTTCACAAGAGCCAGAGAGTTAGCTGTCAGCACATATGACAGACTATATATGCTTGACTAAGTCCTTGAACTAAAGGCTCTGGTTTTGTTAGATCATGCTGCTCAGGCTTTCTCATTTGGAATTCTCCTCTCTAGTATTTGTACCAATCTGAGATTTGCCAGAACCTTTTGCTCTTCTTCCATTATCACATAATTATTCTTGGTCCTTTGGAAGAAGGAAAGATTTTGTTCATTCTGACCCAGCCATGTGAATCAGTCACTTTCATGCTTTTCTTCTCATCTATAGAATGGAGGGCCTGGAATTTACCTGTTCCTTTTCATGCTATCCCTGTGGTTTAGCATAATGAACATGGGTTTTGGAAGTCAACAGGCTGGGGTTTGAGTCTTAATTCTGTTACTGGCCAGCAGTTTGGTATGGGAAAAAGCCCTTCAACTCTGAGCCTCATCTTTATTTTCCATCTGTCAAATGCTGTGGCACTAACCTGCCTTATAGTGTTCAATTCTGTCAGGTATGATAACCAGTGGTAAATGGCAGCAGTTGCTAGAACTATTATTATAGCCCCTCTGAAAATGATGAAAAGGTTTTTGAGCACTAGTGGAATGCAGAGTCCAGTGCCCTTGATTCTATGGGACTCTGACTGCTCACCTCAGGATGGGAAGCTGGTTCCCCTGCTGTTCCAGTGCTTTCCCAGGAGGAGGAGGCCCTGTTCCACGTCCAGCTCTGTCTGACAGCACAGCTGGCCCTGGTTTCAGCTGGCAGATCAAGGCCCTGATTTTATTTCCATATCCACGTCACCTGTCATGGGAATAGGGAGGCCCAGTGGTCACTCCAATGAATTCCTCAGGGTGTGCTTTTAAGACATGAATGTGCTACTGGTTGTCAGCTGGTCCTGGGCCAGGAAACTGGTTTGAAAGCCCTGGCTCTGAGATTTGCTGCATGGGAACAGACACTAGAAGCAGCAACCCTGATTTGTCCATCTACTCCAGACCCCAGGGGATTCCCAACACAGACTTAATTACCATTTAAGGGCTTACTTTATATTATGTGTGTTGTAGGTGTCACCAGCTTTGGGACACTGGAGTTTCCCTTTGTTGGGTACTGGTTCACTGGTTGCACCAAAGGATTTAGTGGCTTACTGGTGTTTTCATCCTAAAACTCTGTCTCACATCTGTTTTGTGCTTTGCATTGTGCTGGGCATTTAGGGATATAGTGGAGGCTCAATGACATTCCCTGTCCTCATCTAGTATGGAATTGCATGCAGGTGATAAAGGCAGTTGCTAATAAATTTCTCATTTGGAATTTGGTGTGCTAGAGAGTGATAATATAAAAAAGAACCCAGACTAACTCCCAGCACTGATGCCTCTCACTTTAATGGGCACACAACTTGCCTGGAGATCTTGTTAAAAATGGAGGTTGTGATTCAGTAGGTCTGGAGTTGGCATGAGATTCCACTTTTCTAATAAATTCTCAAGTGATGCTATGAGGCAGGTCTGTGGACTACACTTTGAAGTAATAAGACCCTCAATCCTGACTGCATACCAGAATCACCAGAGGGAGATTTTAAAAAACATCAGTACCATGGGTTCTTGATCCTATCCCAAATCCAATTAAATCAGAACCTGAGTTCTCACCAAGATTTGCATATGAATGTTTATGGCAGCATGATTCATTAAAAAAGCAGAAACAACCTAAATGTCTGAATGTCCAAATCAAAGGAGAAACATGATCAGGGATTTTCTGCTTTAGCTCAAGCCATAAAATGCTGTGTTACTGACAGCTGGAGGCAGGGCCAGGACCCCTGTTGTGGAAGGGATCAGAGCAGTGGAGGAAGGAGGAATGGAATATTATTCAGCCACAAAATACTAATAATACTGCAACATGGATGAACCTTAAAATATGCGAAGTGTAGTGTTTTCACGTACATTTTGCAAAATGTCACATATCATGATTCAATTGATATAAATTGTCCAGAACAGGCAAATACATAGAGACAGAGAAGGTAGATTAGTGGTTCCTTAGGACTGAGGGTATAGGATAAGAGGAGGAGAATAGGAGTGACTACTTGTGAGCAGAGGGGTTTCTTTGGGGGGGGGATGAAAATATTTTACTGTTAACATTGGTGATTGACATTTTGATCATTTTTAACTTTGTGAATTATACTAAAAACTACCAAAGTATACACTCTGAAAGGGTGAACTTTTTATCATGAAGATTGTATCTCAATGTATCTGTTATTTTAAGAAATTCACATTTGGATGAAGACTTTCTCAGGTGGTGCTAATGTGCACTCATAGGGTGAAAACATCACTCTCACCCAGCGATTCACTAAGTGAGGTCCCTAGTCCAACATAAGCACTCTCCAGGATTTGTTGGAAATGTAGACTCTGGGTCTGGGCTTTACACCATTCTCTGAGCTCTACCCAAGATTTACAGAAATCAGAAATTTGTGTTTTAAAAAGCCTCCTGTATGACTGGTGTTCATTACAGTTTCAGAGCCTGTATGGCTTAAGTATTTTAAAAATTAAACTACAGAAATCAGACAGACTTGGGATTTCAGCCTAGATCCTCAGCTTCTATCATGTGACTCTGGATAATTTATTTCATTTCTCAGTGCCTCAGGTTCCTTATGGAAAAATCTCCTTCTGGGAGAGAGCTGTGGGGATAAAATGAATTAGTGTATTAAATATGCTTTGAATAGTGCATTACCCATAATAAAAGCTCAATAATAATAACAAATGCTGCTAGTATTACTTCAGAAGCCTCAAAATACAATGAGATTATGTTGTTAATTGCAGAGGTGGTTTGGGAGCACTATTAAATATCCTCCTACCCAGCACCCAACCTGACCTCCATTCCCAGCCTCTGGTGTAGCAGGTGTCAAAGGAGAAATTGAGGCTGGAGTGAGGGCATTCTGCTCTGCAGAGACTATCTGGGTTTCCCTGTTAGGTCAGATGCTTGAACACAGCCATACTGCTGGGTTGGAATGCTGATGGGGAGTTGGAGGTGGAGTTGGGAGAGGGCAGGCAGGAGACAAGGCAGAGGCTAGAGGAGAGTGAGTTGCTAATCTAACCAGGGTGATTAGATTATTGCATTGCATTAAGTGGAAAGAAATTCTTCCCCTTACTTGCTGTTGATGGGAGAGTCTGGTAAGCTGAGCACCTGGAACATGCCAGGTAGAGTTAGAGCTACTTATCTGTTTTCAGAGTGCTTAACATGGTTCCATGGAACTTCATGATTTGGAGGATTGGCTATGGTAGCTCAATAGCAAGAGGACAATGGAGAGGTTTAGACAGTGATATTAAGGAAGGAGGAGGAAATGAAGGCAGATGGAGGAAGGAAGAGAGGGGAACTATTACATAAGGAGCAGGCTAGTGCCTTTCAAATCAAACACTGGTTACTTTTAAATCATTTAATCTTGTGTGCCTTTTCTCTGAGCACTATGAGGTAGGTGTTTTAACACTCTCCTCCTTTGAAAAATACACAGAGAAACCAAGGCTCAGGAAAGCTACATGATATGATCAAGGTCATAGAACTACAGGCAGGTGGTAATCTGTGCCACTGGTCTTTGAGGGAAAATGTCTCTCAGGTCATCTGAGGAAAATTTAAAAATGCAAAGGTTCTCAAATGCAAGTGGACTGCCTTGGAGTCATCTTGGGGTGTTTGATTAAAATGCAACCCCCTCTCCACACCTATTGAATTGCAATCTTGAATGATCAACCTGAGATCACGTTTTTAAATCATTTTACTTTTTATTTTTATTGAGACATAGTGTTTGTACATCTTTATGGGTACAGTATAATAATTTGATAGATGTATAGAATGTATAATGATCAAATCAGAAAAATAAGCACTTCCATCTCCTCAAAAATTACTCATTTATTGGGGACCTTCATACTCTTCTAGTTATTTTGAAATATCTCATAAGATTGTTATAATTAATAGTTACTCTGCTGTGCTATAATGAACCATAACTTATTCTTCCCCACCATCCTCAGTTTTGGTGCGCCTTATCTATTTGACTTCTTTTTAAAATTTATTTTTAATTATAATCTTAACACATATTAATTGCACAAACTATGGGAAGAATGTGTTTTTTATATCAGTAAAAATTGCATTTATATTCACACATGCATCAGGGTTTAATTAGAAGGCTTGCCACTTGAAAGGATTGGTAAGGATGTAGCCAGCTAGCACTCACATTCATTGCTGAAGATATGCAAAACATTAGAGACATAGAAGCAAACAGTTTGATAAATATTCCTTACTGTGAAAACCAGCAATTCCACTTTTAAGAATACAACCAATATAAACAAAACAGGTGCTTGCAGGCAATTCTTGTAGGCAAAGAATAACTGCAATCTGGAACAACCAGTATTGACTAACTGATGAATGATAAAAGAGAACCTGTGATTTTAGAACCTCCTGCAAGTGTATCTAATGCTACACTTGATCTGAAACTGGTACATTGGATTTGTGTAACTCAACTGGCCACCATTCTCTTTCCCATACCCATTTCCCTTCCTCCTCTGGTCTTTGTTTTCCAGTTCCCATTGGGTGTGTGTTGTTTGAATTATTAGATTAAACTCCCCTGTTAAAATTCTATCAAAGATCTCAGGAGTCCACCTGAATATTTGGGACAGCATGGACTTGGTGGTAATGCTGTTGGCACATCAAATGACACAAACAATCATTCAGGGGAATCAGCTACCAGGAAGAAGCAAACACCTTTTTCTTTCCTTTTGTCCTGAACAGAAAATGGTTGGCTTTTTCTGTAAAATGTATCTTTTTGCCTGTTTTTCTTGGGTTACTTTAGAATTTTCTGTGGAGACAGTCCAGCACTGAGCCCTCCCACCAAGAGGCCAGCTGGAGTTTGAGGAGAGATTCACAGCCTCCTTATGAGACCTAGAAGCTGAGGCTGACCCAGTAGAAAGGGAGCTACCACCTCTCCCTTTTATGTCACCTCAGGCTGTTCACCGGGTGCACATGGTGCATGAGGAAGGTGCTTCTTTGTGAAAGATTATTACTATGGCTTTCTGTGTTCTCTAGATAAAGTCAAGTCCTTAACAAAGAGTACTTAAGGGCAGGTCCTGCAAAATGAGACTCTGGCTGTCTCTCCAGGTTTGACTTTTTCCACTCCGTACATCTGTTCATTCCAGTAACAACAACAATCACTTTCTAGTTCTGGAAATCCTCAGGCTGAAGGCTTTTGTGGTTGTTGGCCCTTCTGCTGGTCACACCTACCACCATCCCAGGTCATTATTTATTCATCCCTGAATCTCAGCTCAAATGTCCTTTCCACAGGCACCTTCCCCAGCAACCAGACTAGACCAGCCCTACTCTCCTATGCCCTCATTGCACCTTTTCCTATCTTGCAATCCCCACCATTTGTCATTTACATGTATTTGCATGGTTACTAGATTTACATTCACCTCTCCTCTAAGGCTTGCATGCGATGAGTGCAGAGACCTGTGTCTTCCTGGGCTATGTTTGGTGTGCAGGGCAGGGCTCATCTCCTAAACCAATAGATTGAGCTTCAGGTGGCTCAGGATTGGGGATCATTGCCTACCCTGAAACTTCTACCTGGATTTCTAGATCTGTTGTATGTGTTTGCTTAGAATCCTACAGAGCATATTGGTTTTATTTGTGTGCCATTTAAAGATTTTGCAATTATCAGTATTTTCAATGATTCTAAACTCTGGCAGACCTGTTCTAACTTTTTAAATTTAATTGCATAAAGCTTAAAGTGACTGCTGTAGAGATATCTTTGGTTGTCATAATAATTAGGGCCCCATCTTCAGCCTTGGGTCAGCTCATATTCTCCATACATTTCAGTGCTGTTTTGTTCTTATTTATGAGGATGGTCAAAGGTGCTGAATCATGGCTTGGCTGGCCTTCTTGTTCCTTGTGTATCTGAATCATCTACCAGTGTGGATTATTTTAAAGGGCACTAGGTCATGGTGACACAGAAGCTAGGACCATGAAATGATGATTCAGCCCTTGTTCTCTTGCTTGGGAAATAATAGAGTTTTCTGTAACACAGTAAGTTACCTGTGTGGCTAAAAAGGTGTTTCACATTGCCACAGGAATATTTACACAAGCATAGCCAGCAGAGAACCCCCAACCCCAGTGAACTTGACAGTGCCACATCACAAAATTCTGTTCTCTGTATCTCTCAAAGAAAAATTGGGTAAGAATTCCACTTAATTATCAACATTGCCCAGTCCTCTTGGTAGGCTATGACGCAATAACAGAGTATAAATCTGAATGTGTGGCTCATGACCTGTTTTCACAAAGGAAAGCAGGTTGCATTAGATGATACCAGTGATGGCATCAGATTGGAATACACATAAAGTAGTAGTTATTCCTTTATGAAATTTCTATGGTTCTTGTGTGTTCATGCTGAATCACCATGTAAAATGTATTCTTTGTTGTAGTCAAAAGATCTGATTACCAGGCTGGAGGTATGGCTCAAGTGGTACAGTGCTTGCCTAGCAAGCATAAGGCCCTGAGTTCAAACCCCACTGCTGCCAAAAATACCTGATTACCACAGTTCTACAGCTAGTTGGAGTTTCCAATGTCACTGACACCAGTTTGCTTTTTCTTAAAGGTATGCAAAATCCAGTCAGATCAAGACTGTGTCAAGCAGCAAGATATTTTTTAAAGGAAGTAGATTTCGATATAGGTGGGTACAGATGGTTCCATTGTGGTGATGGGGTTGGGGAAAGGGGCAGTCATTTACATTTGAATGTTTTGCTTATAAGTCAATTTGAGTTTATACCCCTGAGTTGTCTTCCATTTCCACTCCATTGAGCTCTCCATAGGAACTTCCCCTTGTGGAAGAAGGGAAGGGGTGGATTTGTAGATAGGGCTCAGATCATTGTGAAGTTAAAAAGAAAAGATGTGTGTATACCCTCCCCTTCTCTTCTGAGTGTCTCTGTACATACATTGTTTCTGTCTTTTATAGTGGTAAAGTTGCCAAAGAGGTGGTGGAAGAAAGCTCCAAAATCCAGAGGGAGCCTCCTGAGGTGCACCGGTGAGTGGTGGTCCTATCTGGCTCAGGTTATTTCTGCAATGGACAGAGGGATTTAAAAGGTGGCTTTTGCTTGGGCTGTAGTGTAGTTCCTACTTCAGTTTGATCCCTAGGATTACAAAAAATTTAAAAACCTTCCTTTCGAAATTCTTTGTAACATTCCTATGTATAGTGACATACAGCATTAAATAAGGACAGTTACTTTCCTAGAAATCACCTTCATGCAGATTTGGCATGGCTGTGGCATAAGTGCAACTGGGCTCGCTTTTGAGTCACTTATTCTGGGGACAGTCACTGATTAGGTCTGGAGTGTCAAGTAAACAAGTAGTGTGTGTGCCATCTCCTGGCCAAGTTCCAAAGTCCTTGCCCTCTTCGAACTGTACCCTGTTCCCATCTCACTTATTAGACATGACCAATTCCCATTGGTCTGAATCCTTAGTCATTTCACATGAGGGAAGAGGCTCACCTGTTAGTCCCTTTATTCCCACGGACCTCCCAGTCATTATTGATTCAAGGGTATACATCTTCATTAAGATAACAATCTATGGTAATTCTTAGGAACTAATATTCTCTTGGGTAGGCTGTACTTCACATCACCACAATTTACATATGGAGTATCCTAAACCTCAAACATCTGACATATCTTAGGGTTGAATATTCTTGCTATGGTGCCTTCCCCCTTTAAGGCAAAATCATCATAAGCTAAATCCCTTAGGGAATTCCCACGTACTGGTTAGCACCTATCCTTCCTTCTCCATCTTGGAACCCAGAGATGTTTCATTTATGCCAAGATTTGTCAGTCTCCTCCATTTCCTGGGTGAGTTGGGTGCCATGTCTCTTTGTCCTGCTGGGTTGTGGACAGGAGGAGGCTGTGGTTCCACAGGAATAAAGTCTGAAAAGACTATCAGCCTGATGATCACATCTGCATAGCATCTGGATAGCACTTCTCTTCCAAAGAGAGAAGCAGAATTACAGTCTACAGGAGAGCTTATGCATATGCATATAAATTATGGTTCATTCCTGCTTTGGGGTGGCTCAGTTGAGAGCTGTCACATGCAGTTCTGCAAAACTAGTCTTTCCTGCAGGAGAAAATTGCAGGGCTAGGGAAGCTGGAGCACCTTGGATGAGGGCACCTCAAGGCAACACCTGAATGCCTGACAGTCTGCCCATCAATGAGAGGACTTTTCAGGCCTCTCTCTTGCTCTGCATTGTTCATTCAGCACAGCAGAAAAGAAGAAGAGGAAATACAAAGCACACTGTTTCAATTTTTTCAGATACTTTGGGTTGGAAATAACCTCTGGGATCACTTAGTTTGTTGCTTCTACTTTATTGACAGGAAATTGAATCTAAGATTCGTTAAGTGATTTAGCCAAGGACCTAAGCTTCAATGTTCTGCTTCTGAGTCTGGAGCTCTTTTTCTTTGTTTCACTTGCCACTCTGAAACCTCTGATATTCTCTTAGAAATTGGTAGTAGAGGCATGACTACCCCAAGTGGTTCAGCTTAGATTTTCTTCCAGCTTGAAGCTTGAGTATTGACTTTAAAAAATGAAAGAAAGAAAAAGGATAAGGTACTCATGGTGTGTGTGTGTGTGTGTGTGTGTGTGTGTGTGTGTGTGTGTGTGTGTGTGGAGGGGGGGTTTCTGATGGTAAAACACAAAGTAAGAAACATGTTAAACAATATTCTTTCAGAGAGACATATTCCAAAAATACCAGGCTTTCCAAGAGTCTTGTAGTTAGCATCTATTGGTGGTTAATGAGATCAGAAAAGAATTTTTTAAAAATGCTTCTCTTGTAAATTAAGATTTGCATAATTTCAGAAAATCAAGGCTTGCTAGCTCAACATTTCTCAAACCTTTACTCGCCAGAGGATCACCGGGAACACTGTTGCAATCAGATTCTGATTCAGGAAGCCGAGTGCTGTTTGAGAGTGCATTTCTAACAAGCTGTCAGGTGATGGTCATGTGCCTGGTCCATGAACCACATTTGACTAGCCAGGCAACTCAGATGGTGCAGAGGTAAAAAAGAGTAGTTTGCCTAGAGAGAAAACTTTTCTTGGTATGAACTGAACCACCAAATAAGGAAGGGAAATGGAGATGTGTTGAAGCATGAAACAATTCATAGTTTCCTTTTTTTGGAATCTTGTAAAATTCCCCAAACATGGGTCTAGAGGCTGTTGAAACTTAGTTTTCTCTTCCACCACCCCTTTTCATGTGTACATGGAAAACTGTAGTTTACATCTTCAGGTCATCTCACTGATCTGCAGTTATTTGTAGCAGGCCTCAAATCCCTGACAGATCAGGAAGAAACTAGTTAATGTAATGACACAAAGCAAGCTCTGGGAGGCCAGAGTTCTGTATGATTCTAACGAATCATAGAGGTCAATCTGTATTTGTTAAATGAACTCATGAAGGAGGAGTGTGGGATGACAGTAGCACCTCTGTCATTTTCTTAGATCTGAGATCTGTCAAAATGATGTATGAGGACCTTGACCTCTCCAGAGCCAGTGTTATGGTCAGAGTAGTAGCAATGTTGTTGCAGAAATCTCAAGTTGAGTTATGGGACACTGAGGCAATTTAGCAGGAACCAACATTTTATTGTGTCAGCAGAGACCCAGTGGACTTGTGTCCAACAGCTGAGCCCCGAGAACAAAGAGGTCTTATCTTATATACCCTTGCAGTAGGTTACAGAAGCAAAAAGCAAAGCTCAACCCATTTGTGGCTACATGTGACTTCATTGACTATTTCATTTTCCCAGTGCTATGTGACCTCCTTCATGTTTTAATTTTTTAAGTTTTATCTCTCTGCTTTGCTGTCCCTTCCCCCTGCCTCATTATCAGAACATAGCCTGTTTGTTTCTTTTCTGGCCCTCCTCCCTGCTACATCATTCCATTACATGTGTGGCTGTTTTTTTTTTTTTTAATAGTGGCCTCTATAATGGTCCTAAAAGACTGCAATACCAGGGGAACCAGGCAGGGTAATATTAAACGTGTTTCCAGGATAAGGCCTATTGCGCCTATCAGGGTTTTGAAACTGCCTAAGGCAGAGAACCATCATCAAAGCAGGTAATTTGGGAGTCCATCTTCCCCAAGTTTGGACAGGGACATGGGCAAGCTTTTTTATTTTATCTGTGATTTTTTTATAACCTTTTTTTTAATCATTAATGTGTAAGCAGCAGTTGTTTAAGTTAAATTTTTTACAAATTCCTCCCTCAGAAGCAAGCAAATAGTCTAAAGCCAAATGGTTTTGATAAATGGCATTGTGCATCTTAGCGCTTTGTTTTGCCAGCAAATTGAGAGCTCTTGTAGTTTTATTAGTCACAATTTTAACAATAGCCTGCAGCCTGATGATGTGGTTGAGCAAATATATAGCGGTGCAATAGCCCCAAGACCCGTCTTTGGCCCAAGTGGCAGGACCATAGTACTGGATGATTCGCTCACGAGGCCATTTATCATGTTTTTAATTGTCAATTTTTAAGGCACCCCATTTTGTCTATTTAATCTTTTTTTTATATATGGAGACTCCCAGTTTTTTTTTTAACCTTGTCTGAGAGGAAGCAAGAAAGAGGATGGTCTGATTGAGCCTAGCATGTAAAACCCAAACTACCTGCTAGGTAGCACTATATAAGCTTGCTTTCCACATGTCCAATACAGCCCTCTGGGTGATTGCCAATCTATGTTTGTGGTAAGGTTGTCCCAAGCTTTCCTGAAATTAAAGAAGCTGGCCAGTGTGTGGGGCTGAGGTTCTGTATGGTTAGGTGTCCCCCATCATTGGGTCTCTTGGGCAGTGTAATTCCCAATGATGGAAGTCTTTAGGAGCCAGATGCCTTTCCTGTGTTTTGGGAAAGCAGTCTTATTAAAAGGTTCCTGTGGGTCCAGGTCCCTTCCTTACCAAGGCCAATGGCATCCCATGTTGGTCCCCCCACAAACATAGCATGAAGTGACATTCAGTGTCTGAGCTATAGATTCAGCCAGTGAGAGGAACAAGTTTTTGGCCTTGGTAGACATAGAAAATTTACTCCTTATCCCCTCATAAAAAGAGTGAAAAACTTGGTATGAGGAACTGTCATGGGTATCAGTTACTAATTTGAGGTGCATCAGAGTCCAGGATCAAAGCCCTTTTTGTTTATCTTTATGCCAATTACATGTCCCCATGTCCAATCAGTGGCTTAAGTATAGTAAAATTTATAGGATTACAGATATCAGGAGTGCAGTTTGGGGGAGTTGTCCCCTTGTGAAGGAGGGCTGCATGTTTTGTCCTTTCCCATGTGGTCCATGAAACACAGCTCCAGTAAGGGTAATAATAAGAACCTACATCATCACACGGCCAAGAGTTGTCTCTCCTGTACATATACTTTTTATTTGACATATAGGCTTTTTCCCAAGCTAGACCCTATAACCACAGCCTATACCTTCATACCCACCTTGGTCTATGGCCACACATGCATCAAAGAACATAGATGCTGGTTTATCAGGGCTAAACATCTGGGTGTGGCTGACAAGGGACTCAGGATTGCTGATGCTCCTGATCTCTAACCATTGCTCCTGAGGGTGGTGGGTGGGGTTGAAGCAGATATGGTGATTACCATGGAAGCACAGGTGGCATGGTTGTGAGTGTATGACCCGATGACAGTGCCTGCACAAGAATAGTAAATATGGAAAAGCAAAGTCCTAGTGACAACATTTCCTACCCAAGTAGTATGCATACATAGGTCACAGGATGAGGGCTCTTGGGACCATGAAGGGAGACCATATCAGAAACAATAAACAGTAATTATGCATCCTGCCCAAAAAAGGTAGAAGAGAGCTAATAAATCCAATCAGCAGGGGCAGTTTTTGCCAAACTTATGGCAAAGACGGGTGAGAACTACAGCAGCAGATACAGACAAGGAGTGACAATGCCT
The DNA here is from genome assembly GCF_047511655.1 of Castor canadensis. Lineage (NCBI taxonomy): Eukaryota > Metazoa > Chordata > Mammalia > Rodentia > Castoridae > Castor > Castor canadensis. The sequence goes on from NC_133398.1 coordinate 92,683,518, forward strand.
TGCAGTGAAATCACTGGTGTGGAAAACAGTCTTTTTGTCCCGTTGGAGAGTTGACTCCTCAAGATTCAGCCATGCATAGATTAGTCAGTTTCCTGGGGTGACTAGACCAGGGCTGTCTTCATGCCATTCTTGGTCCCCTGTTGTTTCCTGGGAAGTGAAGACCTGCTGAAGGAGGGCTTTCAGATCCCAGAGTGTGATCCTACATGGTGAAACCAGATTAGGGATGCACTCCCATTCGAGAGAAGCTGGCTTGACTCAACTGTGGTGGATCCAAGGAGCAATCTCTGCTACTTTAACTGTAGTGGGGATAGACAAGACAATAGCAAAAGGCCCTTCTAATGGGGTTTTCATGGCTGGACATTTTATTCTTTTATCCAGACAGTATCTTTTTTTTTTAACTGAGTAGAATTACCATGGCAACAATATATTATCAGTATATATGTCCAAGAAAACACGTTGTTTTAAAAAAAAGTTAAAACCACCATCTTTAAGCATTAAAGGACATGTTTAGAGCCAGTATAAATAGTTACTTTGTCTCTATTTAAAGTGGAAGACCCTGTCTAAAAATAGGAGTTTGTGTCTGGAAAGGCTTTAATGCCAGATAGCCACACATATGTAATAACCATTTCCTTAACCCTCTCGGCCTTGGTTATTTTTGAGAGGTCTGGCACCAGTGACTCTATTTGAACTTGGATGGCATTCCCCCCTTGTTTCCAAACTGTTTATTTCTGAGCAGTCTCTTTCAAAGATTTGTCTCCCATCCAAATACTAATCAGGCCTGATACTGCTTAGCTTCTGAGACCAGATGAGATTGGGAACACTTAGGTTGGTATGGTAGTAGACTGAAAATCTTAATTGGTCATTTTCTTTCTTGTTTGGATCTTGTTTGTTTGTTTGGTTTTGGTCCCATGTCAGGGAGCAAATAATGAGCATATTAGGGGGAGTCAGTGCCAACTAGACCTTTTTGGCCAAATTTAAGCAACAAAGAGGCTTAGAAGGAGTGGCCCTTAGGCAATGGGCTTTTAGACAAGGACAATATAAAACAAAATCCAACAAAAGCAGATATCTAAAAAGTTGACCTGGTTGATACATAAGCACTTATTAGTCATTTTTTATGGACTTGATTATAAATGCCCCAGAAGGATAAGAACTGTAATGACAAAAACTTAAAAGAGCCATGGTTAAAATTTTGATGGGCAATTGAGCAACTAACAGAACAGTGTATCAGTACCATTAACTTTTTCTTACTGTATTTATCTAAATTTTGTTTTAGAAGGCTTGATATACTTGAAAAACATAAATATATTTAGTATAAAGAACCAGCAATAGCATCATAGCCCTACAGAGGTTATATATACATATTAGTTTAGTTGTTTTTGAAGTAAAACCTTAGATTTTTATGAGTTGTAGAGGGGAAGAACAGTTTTCTTCGTAAACCCAAAAAGCCCAGTCACAGACACATATAGGGTACCAAATGTATTAGAATCACCCAAGATAACAGTTGTTTAACCATGAGGTCATCTAGAAAATTTTACATAAACTGTTAGAAAATAAGAAGCATGGAAGAGGCAGAGAGACAGCTCAAACACCAGTACAGGGTTTATTGTTTAGGCAGGAGCCTGGTGGAGGGGACCCCAGCAAGAGAGCTAGAGCCCATTGCCATATACAGGCTTAGACTAGATATAGGGGGCTAGTGGAAAAGTACCAGGAAGGTCACTAAGGGATATTGTTGCTGGGCAACCTAGAAAGATAAGGTGTAGTTAGGTCATGGTCTGCCCAACTGTCCTTGGCATCCATACTGGGAGATAAAGGTTAACAATTGTCTCTTTGTCAGTCTTTGGGGTTGCGTGGGGAGTTCCTAATAAGCCATCTGCTTGGGGGAAGGGGGTCTAGTCCTAACATGGCTGTCCTTATTGTTAACCCTAACATAAACCAATTCTTAAATGAACATGACTTAGTTACCTTAGTAGTTAAAACCCTGACAAAAATCACCAGAGAACACAGGTAAATATTTATGGGGACTAAGTGTGGAGTTAGGAAACATAGTGGCCAAAAATCATGGCTTAGATGTTGATTAGGGATCACATCCCAGATTGTTGACATTAACAGATGGCTCATGACATACAGCAGGATCTCCTCAACCTATAGTCAATGGAGGCCCCTAAAATAACAGGCCTAATCTGGTCATCCCAGGCCAGAAATTTCCTCTGCCTGACAATAGAAGGAGTAGGACTAACATCTCCACTCTGTTGACTCCAATAAAAACTGGAGCTCTTCATTTTCAGTGTAGTGACCTTTTTGAGTTTTTATTTTTTTTATCCTATCTGGAGGGTGCACTTTGGCCTTTTTTTAAACTTTGTTTTACATAAGTAAATCTGTCTCAACCCTCATATCAGTACTCCCTGTGCTCAGCTGCCTCTTGCTTCTCTGTGTTTTAATAAACTCTTGTGGTCTTGACAAATTTGCAGATTAACCTGTAGCACCAAAACTTTCTGACAGTTGTCTTGACAAAACAAAAACCATTTTAAGACAGTTTTTTTGTAAATGTTATCAAGAACAATACAATATTTTAAGATAGCCTTGTTGTTATGAGCTTAGAGAATTAAGTTTTAGTTTAACATCAGTACATTAAATTCTGACCTTACAAAACCTTTAATGAACTGGATTTTAGTTAACTCAATCACTTACATAAGCATTTATAAGCCCCCTCCTTTTATGACAACTTATTTTGTATCCTCTGGGGGAGCTTGTCTTTATTTTTTTTAAAGTATTTTTTATCCTTTTATTTTTAAAAACCATACCTTTAATATCATATATATATATATGTATATATATGCATATACATATATGATGTATAAAAACCTTCTAACTTAGAACCTTATATTTGTATGGAAAAAAACCAGAAAGAAAGCAACCTTAAAATTATTTTTTGTATAAAAACAATTTATAGTAAGCCCATTTGTTAATAGACCCATGTATTATAAGAGATAATTAAATCCCAGATTTTATTTATGACAGAATGAAATAGGCTAAGGTCATTTTTAACTACCCAAATTGTAAGATTTCTGTTGCAGTCTGTAGCCTCTCTTTTTTTTCCCCCACTGGTCTAAGCCAGAGTGTTAACCCCTGAATGCCTACATCCTAGTGAAACCTGATTGAAACAAGTTTAAAAACCTGTTTTTTAAAAAAGTAGTAGTAGAACATAGTAATAATTTTTACATTTGCTTTATAATAAGAACCATCCTCAAGATGTTTACATATTTAAAAGCAAACAGTTTAAGCAGTTTGTAACAGAGATCTTTAAAACAAACACCCTGGTTTTTTGTTACCTTGAATATCACATTAACCTTATAACAGCAGTTTAAGAACCATTTTGAAGATGCTTACATATACACACACACGTAAAAGTTTTATAAATTAAGTATGCCAGGAAAAAAATGTCAACTTAAGCATGCATAAGATGAGCTAGAATTCCAGGAGCAAATTAAATTTTTCCCAGTGCTTTAAACAAATTCACACACACATACAGGCACACACACAATTAGAGTGCACTCTCAAAAAAAGAAAAATGTTTAAATTATACCCAGAGGGCTATCTGGTGGAATGGTGGGTAATGCATCTGTTCTCTTGGGAGTTTCCCTCCTTTGGAACTGAATTTTTTGTTATCCCTCCCTTAACCTCAGTTGTGACTATTTCCCGGAAAAAACTCAACCCCCCTAACTCTCGGAGATGTCTTACACACTTTCATCCCGCTCCCTTAACCTGAGAGAACCAGTTTCATTCCAAATAGGGTTATTAAGGGGTCTCTGGGAGGTGATCAGTCTCCCCTTCTGCCTCCTGAGACAGGTCTGAATTTGAACCTGGGTTCTTACCAGTCTGATGAGCAGTACTCCCCTCCCCTCCACGCACTGGCTCCTGCACCTCACCAGGTTCTGTTGTGCATCCGAGGCCTTCACCCCCACTCACTGGGTGGATGAATCCCTCCTCTGGATCAAGCTGTCCATTGGCACCTGGTGGGATCTTCTAGCAGTCAGGGGGATGCATCCTGGTGACAAGGGAGGTGATAAATCACCATCTCTGCAGTGCCAGCAATGAGCCTCCCAAGAAATGTTGCAGGAATCTCAAGCACAGTTACAGAATACTGAGGCAGTTTAGCAGGAACCAACGTTTTATTGTGCCACCACAGACCTAGCGGACTCCTGTCCAACGGCTGAGTCCTGAGAACAAAGAGGTCTCACCTTATATACCATTGCAAGCAGGTTACAGAAGCAAAAAGCAAAGGTCAACCCACTGTGGCTGCATGTGACTTCATTGGCTATTTCATTTTCTTCTTCATGTTTTAATTTGTGACCTTCCTCATGTTTTTTTTAAGTTTTATCTCTGCTTTGCCATCCCTCCCCCCTGCCTCATTATCAGAACACAGCCTGTTTGTTTCTTTTCTGGCTCTCCTCCCTGCTACAATGTGCGGCATGGTCAGGCTGGCAACCTTTTTCCCCAATATCCAGTTGCATGGTAGGAAGTTGTTTCTCTTGGAAAGTTATTTTCAAGTTATTTTAGCTTTTTTGATATGACTATCAAAATTGAGAATATAGTGATGAGCTCTTCTCTTCAGTGGATGTCCTGGGATGACTGTTGGTCTAGAATAGCAATAATAAACTTTAATTAATCATCTTTCCTCACAACCAAGATTCTACTCCTCAAAGAATAGTAGGTTCATAGATTCCTACTTTTGCTGAGGTACATGTACAGAAGCAGAGTGAGATCAATGTCTTGGAATTTCTCTTTTTCTTTAAAAAGAGAAAATTCTGATGTCCTCTCACTGCTTTTTATTGATGACAAAATCCTTAATGATGGAGGAAGAATCCCTCAACCATCCCAAATATCCCATTAGACACAGGGGTGCAGCTAATGGAGCCCAAGACTGGCTGTGTGAGCAACTGGGCATAGCAGCCACCACCTGGGAAACACATAGGCAGCATTTATATCTGAAACTAGCACAGGTAGGTTTTAATCTTGGCCATATTGCTTGCTACCTGCATGGCCTTGGGTAAGGTTTACCTGTATAAAATAAGAGCCATAGATTGTTTTGCCCTACTTCTAGATTTTGGTTTTGGGATTAAAATAAAGAACTTTTAAAACTATAAAGGACTATACCAATGTAAGGCAGTAACATTCCAGTAGGCCAGCACTACTTCCTTTTATTCCAAGGAGTGGTGAAGAAATTTGATGAGACTCACTTTATGCCACCGTTTTTGAGTCCTTCATTTGCCCATATAAGTGTCTATATTCAAGTTACTTCAGTTTCCTCATCTTTAAATATTGTGTTTTCACCTTACAAACATGTTGAGAAAAACCAGTGGGGTCAATTATATGCAAACCCTATTTTCCAGTGTTATAATCAACTTGCAGTTCATGAAAGAAACCTTTTTACCTCAATAGAGTTCTTGATGCCAGATTTATTTGGAGACTGTCCTATGCGTGAGTGGGCTGTGAAGTGGGTAGACATTTTTACAGTTAGCTGATGGGTGGACTTGGAGAGTGGAGAAAACATGGCCCATGTCCTGGCCTTGCCTGAAGACCCAGTCATAGCTACCTCATGGCAAGGTTTGGTGTGTCCCCAAGGGTTCATGTGTTGAAAACTTGGTTCTGGAGCAGTGCTATTTGGAGATTGGACCATTAAGAGGTGTTTGAACTGTGGAGATTCCACCCTCATGAATGAAATAGGTCTCTCGGTGGTAAATGAGTTCCCCCAGTTTCCAGATTCTGGATGATTATAGAGCCATCCTACCTTATGTGTTTGTCATCTCTGCATGTTCAAGTTTGTCTTCTTGCTTCCTCTATAATGAGGTGAGCCTAATCCTTATCCAGAACTGAGAAGATGCCAGCACCATACTTTCTTGACTTTTCCAGCTGCAGAGCCTTGAGCTAAATAAAACTCTTTACACATTTTCTTTATACCAGTATTAGATATTATCAAAATGGACTAAAGCACCTCAAGTGGTCAGGTGGAAGGGCAAAGTCAAGTCTAATTGGGACCTTGACACATATAAAAGTGTCTGGCATGGTGGGACTTCACATAGCCCTTTGGAATGTTGTAGGCTAAATTATGTAGGAAGATGGTATGGAGTGGAACAAAAGACATCAGATGATCTGACTTTGAATCCTGAATCTGCCTAAATAAGCACTTTTACTCAAGTTACATATTCTTACTATATCTCAGTTTCTACATCTGTTAATATGGTATTTACCTTACCTATCTTTTTTTTATTCATATGTGCATACAATGTTTGGGTCATTTCTCCCCCCTTCTCCCACCCCTTCCCTTACCCCTCCCCCACTCCCTCTCCCCCCCACCCCCTTGATACCTGGCAGAAACTATTTTGTCCTTATCTCTAATTTTGTTGAAGAGAGAGTAGAAGCAATAATAGGAAGGACCAAGGGTTTTTGCTAGTTGAGGTAAGGATAGCTATACAGGGAGTTGACTCACATTGATTTCCTGTGCATGTGTGTTACCTTCTAGGTTAATTCCTCTTGCTCTAACCCTTTCTCTAGTTCCTGGTCCCCTTCTCCTATTGGCCTCAGTTGCTTTAAAGTATTTGCCTTAGTTTCTCTGCGTTGAGGGCAACAAATGCTATCTAGTTTTTTAGGTGTCTTACCTATCCTCATACCTCCCTTGTGTGCTCTCGCTTTATCATGTGCTCAAAGTCCAGTCCCCTTGTTGTGTTTGCCCTTGATCTAATGTCCACATATGAGGGAGAAAATATGATTTTTGATCTTTTGGGCCAGGCTAACCTCACTCAGAATGATGTTCTCCAATTCTATCCATTTACCAGTGAATGATAACATTTCATTCTTCTTCATGGCTGCATAAAATTCCATTGTGTATAGATACCACATTTTCTTGATCCATTCGTCAGTAGTGGGAAAATCTTGGCTGTTTCCATAGCTTTGCTATTGTGAATAGTGCTGCAATAAACATGGGTGTGCAAGTGCTTCTGGAGTAACCTGTGTCACATTCTTTTGGGTATATCCCCAAGAGTGGTATTGCTGGATCATATGATAGATCAATGTTTAGCTTTTTAAGTAGCCTCCAAATTTTTTTCTAGAGTGGTTGTACTAGTTTACATTCACACTAGCAGTGTAAGAAGGTTCCTTTTTCCCTGCATCCTCACCAACTCCTGTTGTTAGTGGTGTGCTAATGATGACTATTCTAACAGAGGTGAGGTGGAATCTTAGTGTGGTTTTAATTTGCATTTCCTTTATTGCTAGGGATGGTGAGCAATTTTTAATGTGTTTTTTTTTTGCCATTTGAATTTCTTCTTTTGAGAAAGTTCTGTTTAGTTCACTTGCCCATTTCTTTATTAGTTCATTAATTTTGGGAGAACTTAGTTTTTTGAGTTCCCTAAATATTCTGGTTATCAGTCCTTTGTCTGATGTGTAGCTGGCAAATATTTTGCACTCTGTGGGTGTTCTCTTCAGTTTAGAGACCATTTCTTTTGTTGAGCAGAAGCTTTTTAGTTTTATGAAGTCCCATTTATCTATGCTATCTCTTAGTTGCTGAGCTGCTGGGGTTCCATTGAGAAAGTCTTTGCGTATACCTATTAGTTCCAAAGTATTTCCTACTCTTTCCTGTATCAACTTTAGAGTTTGGGGTCTGATATTAAGATTTTTGGTCCATTTTGAGTTAATAGGTATAGGGTGATAAACATGGATCTAGTTTCAGTTTTTTTGCAGACTGCTAACCAGTTTTCCCAGCAGTTTTTGTTGAAGAGGCTGCTTTTTTTCATCGTATATTTTTTAGTGCCTTTGTCAAAGACAAGTTGGTTATAGTTGTGTGGCTTCATATCCAGGTCCTCTATTCTGTTCCATTGGTCTTCATGTCTGTTTTTGTGCCAATACCATGCTGTTTTTATTGCTATTGCTTTGTAATATAGTTTGAAGTTGGGTATCGTGATACCTCCAGCATTTTTCTTTTTACTGAGTATTGCTTTGGCTATTTGTGGCCTCTTGTGTTTCCATATAAATTTCATGGTAGATTTTTCAGTCTCTTTAATGAATGCTTTTAGGTCCTTCAGGGTATGTTTGGGTAAATTGGGTGCATTGACATTGGGTGCATATAGGTCAATAATTTTTTTTTTTGGTGTATTTCTCCTTTTATTATTATGGAATGTTCTTCTTTATATCATTTGATCAATGTAGGTTTGAAGTGTACTTTGTCAGAGATAAGTATTGCTTCTCCTGCCTGTTTTTCGGGGCCATTGACTTGGTAAATCCTCTTCCAGCCTATCATCCTAAGCCTATACTTATTTCTGTTGGTGAGATGGGTCTCCTGTAAGCAACAAATTGTGGGGTATTCCTTTTCAATCCATTTCATCAAACGGTGCCTTTTGATGGGGGAATTAAGTCCATTAACATTAAGTGTTAGTACCAATAGGTGTGTGGTGATTCCTGTCATTTAGTTGTCTTAGTTGTTTGAAAGTTTGATTGTGTATACCTAAGTTGAGGTTACGCTCTACTTTCTTGCTTTTTCTTTTCCTGTAGTTTGGTGCTGCCTGCCCTTTCATGGTTATGTTGGGTTTCACTTTCTGTGTGCAGAATCCCTTGAAGAATCTTTTGTAGTGGTGGTTTTGTGGTCACATATTGTTTTAGTTTCTGCTTCTCATGGAAGACTTTTATTGCTCCAGCTATTTTGAATGATAGTTTTGCTGGGTAGAGTATCCTGGGGTTGAAGTTATTTTCATTCAGTGCCCGGAAGATCTCACCCCAAGCTCTTCTTGCTTTTAATGTTTCTGTTGAGAAGTCTGCTGTGATTTTGATGGGTGTACCTTTGTATGTTTTTGTTATTTTCTCTCTTACAGCCTTCAATATTCTTTCTGTTGTCTCTGTACTTGTTGTTTTAATGATAATATGCCTTGGGGTATTTCTAATTATGATCTGGTCTGTTTGGTGTTCTGGAGGCCTCTTGCATCTGTATACGAATAGTTTTCTCTACATTTGGGAAATTTTCTGTTATTATTTTGTTGAATTTATTACACGTTCCCTTTGCTTGCACCTCTTTTCCTTCTTCAATGCCCATGATTCTCCCGTTTGGTCTTTTAATGGAGTCAGTGAGTTCTTACATTTTCTTTTCATAGGTCTTGAGTTGTTTAACTAATAGTTCTTTGGTTTTTCCTTTAATCTTTGAGTTCTGAGATTCTGTCTTCTGTTTACTCTATTCTGCTGTATTGGCCTTCCATTTTGTTTTGCAATTCTGTTTCATTCTTTTTTCTGAGGTTTTCCATATCCTGAGGCTCTTCCTCTTTAATGTTATCTATTTTTGTCCTGAGTTCCTTTATCTCTTTATTAATCATGTTCTTTGTTACATCTTGGTGTTTTTACAGTGCTTCTATGTTTGTTTTATTTCTTCTTGTGCTTTTTCAAATTCTCTATTTTTGTTGTCTTGGAATTTCTTGGGTGTCTACTGTACATTTTGGTTGAACATATCCAGTATCATCTCCATAAAATTCTCATTGATTACCTGTAGTAGTTCTTCTTTTAGATAGTTCTTCTGGACTTCATTGGGTTCTTTGGGATAGTTTATCTTCATTTTGTTGGAGTCTGGATCTAAGTATCTGTTTTCTTCATTTCCCTCTGGTTCCTGTACTAATTTTTTGCTGTGGGGAAACTGGCTTCCTTGTTTTTTCTGTCTTCCCATCATTGCCCTGGTGTTGTTATTGTCCTTGTATTGTGTGCAATTAAGTATTTTCTAGCTTGTAATAACAAAGGTGATATTTAGAATGCAAAGGTTAGAGATGGAAAGCAAAGAAGTTAAAGAGAAAGGGAAAAACATAAACAAGTAGAAAAAACAAAACAAACAAAAAAGTTTCAAAGATATATGCAGGGAGAGATAGTGTACTAATCAACAGTAAGCTGAACAGGCATTAGAGAAACAGAGAGAGGATTGAAAAAAAATAAAAATGAAATAAAATAAAATAAGAAAATAAAAATAAAAAATAAATAAATGAAAAAAAATCTCCAAGTTCCAATGCAATAATGTTTCAGTCTTAATAATTTTGGTGTTCGTCCCTCAGCCTACAATCCTGGAGATGGTGTCTCAGAAGTAGTTCTGTCATTGTCTCCTCAAAGGGGAAAAAAACTAAAAAAAAAAACAAAACAAAACAACACAAAACAAAAGGAACCCCAGGAAGTGTCCCAAGATCAAATGCAATACAGTTTCAGTAAGTTTTTCAGCATGCAGGTGTAGTTCAGTTGTTATCTCATCAAAAGTAGGGAGAAAGAAAAAAAAAGAGTCTGGAGACAGTTTTGTGAATGGCTATCTGAGGCTGTGGCTCACCTGCCTGCTGCTGTCAGCCTGATGTTGCTGTAGGCTTTATTTATGCAGATCTCAGGGGTGAGCTTAGCACTCACCTAGTCCCTCAGGCTTTGTTTACTTAGAGTTCTCCTGGGCATGACTGCCACTGCTCCAAGCTTTCCCCTTTCTAAGCACACTGGGGGAGTTGACACTGCACCAGCTTTCTTAGGCCTGCATGTTTATTTACAGTTCACATGGGAAGTGGGTCTTCCCCTCTCTCCTGTGGAGTTTTCCTCCCACTGCCGCTTTTACAAGCTTTTCTGCTCCTGATTGCTGAGTGTGTGCCGCCACTCCTGCCTTCTCCAGCCGGTTTGTTTATTTACAGTTCCGTGAGGGATTTTCCCTCCCCCCCTTCAGCACTCAGGGCACCCCACCCTCTTTGCTACGTGTCTTTTTTGTTGTTATTGCATATTATTCAGTTTTTTTCTCTTTTTTCCCTGGGTGGGGTCGGTCTGTCCAGGGGGCTATGCTGATCTGGCCCAGGGTTGTCTGTGAGAGTACTGTGTACCACTTAGCTCATCTTGTGATCTGCATCTTCCCAAGCCATCTGGGTGCTGCTGTCTGGTGGCAGCACGGGAGCCCTCCTGGTTTCTCTGTTTAATGTGAAGTGGAGATGCTATGCGCAGGCTGGAGGTGTGGAGGAGTCAAAGTTTTGCCTCTTCTCAGTGGTTTTCCCTGTAAGGTGTATCTCCACTGTCTCTCCAAGATTTTACTTTAGGAGTCACGCTTCTGCTTCCTCCCTCTAGCCGACATCTTGGAATCTTACCTTACCTATCTTATAGGCACACTGAGAAAAGAAAATGAGGCAAAGTCTATATAAGCTACTTTGTAAACTAAAAGAAGGCCATTCAGTTCAGATTCTGCTATTATATTTGTACTCAGACAGCCACCGTGTAGCTAGAGTCTTGCTTTAAATCAATTGGCATCAATTGATTGGATCAATTGGCATCTTTAAAAAGGGATAATCTTTAGTCTAAAGGAGATGGTAGGTGCAGTGCATTTGAGTTACTATGACAAAAATACCATATACTAGGTAGCTTATATACATCAGAAATTTATTTCTCATAGTTCTGGAGGCTGGGAAGTCCATGACCAAAGCATTGGCACATTTGGTGTCAAAAGATGACAACTTCTTTTTGTTTCCTCACATAGTGGACAAACTCCCCCAGACTTTATTATTATTATTTTTTGCTTTAGTTATTTTTCCAGATAGGGTCTCACATTTTTGCATGGGGACTGGCTCAGACCATGATCCTCCTATGTATGCCTCCAGTGTGACTGGGATTATGGGCACCACAATGTCCAGTTTATTGATTGAGATGGGGTTCTTGCAAAGTTTTTACCTAGGCTGGCGTCAAACCACGATTCTCCCAATCTCTGCTTCCTGTGTAGCTTGTATGATAGGCAATTTTAATCTCCCCTCCTTTCTTTCTCCCCTCCTCCCTCCCTTCTTTCATTCCTTCTCTGTGCAGGAATTTCCCTGTCCTCATTTTTTCCCTGCTAACTCCACTGTGCTCATGAGGACTTGTCATGGGTGCCACTTTGCCTGGGAGGTCTTCCCTGGCTTTCCTCTCACTTACACAGAATCAAATGATCTGCTTGACTCTCAGTCTCCTTCTTGAGATATGTGTCTTTCAAATCTCCCCATTTCTGGCCAGTCTGAAGATGCAACTTAAGTCAAGCCAGATTTCACAAAGTTTATTTCTGTTTCAATCCTGAATACCCTTTACCAAATGCTAAGTGAGGCACTGTAAAGTGCACAGGAATGGTCAGGTCAGTGTCTGCACTTAAAGAGGTTATCAAAGTGGGGATGATTAGTACAGTAATAAGCAGAAAGAGACAGAGGTGACAAATGCAATGAGTTGTAAATAAGAGAGTAGTATTAGAAAGAGATAGAGGGAAGGAGAGTGGGGGAGAGAGAGAGAGAGAGAGAGAGAGAGAGAGAGAGAGAGAGAGAGAGAGTGTGTGTGAGTCTGTCTGTTGTGAGGAACATTCAGGGAAGGCTTCAGGGGGGGAAAAGACATTTGACACTATCTTCAATGGACAGGTTGGGTTGGGTTTTGACAGAAAATGGGAGAAAGAGTGAGGTGCTAAATATCCACCTGCAGCTCCCTACCTCCCTGTCTCTTAGGGCAACCTTCTGTCTCTGTAAATCAGGCAGTGCACAATTAAGCTTCAGTAGTTTTGATGAGACACCTGCACAGCGTCCTTGCTATCTGCTACCTATCACAGTCACTGATGTGCTTGTTCCTTTCCACAGGAGAGCCAGAGTTGGGTTCCATGGTTGTCTTGTGAGGAGAGTATGGATAGGAATATTAAATAGTGGTCATCCAGGGACACAAAGCCAGCTAGTAGCTATAGAATGTCTGTGACATTCTGTCTATCAGAGATTTTTGGTGGCTGTTCTTGTACTCTGAACCACACTCTTCACTCACCTTTCCATGCTTCTATTCAATGATGGCTGATTCCAGGTCCATTTCCTGTGCCTTTTAAAAATTGCTGTGTGATCACCACACATGTCCAAGTCTGATGACATCTGGGGATCTACATTGTCTTTCACTGAGTTACACTGAAACATGAAGACATTTGTTGACGAGTTAAGAACAAGAAGGGATGTGCATCCTGAGTGTATGATGTCTTTACTGCTATGTAATCCACTAAGTATGTCCAGGAGCATTTCCCAGCTTGGGTAGCCACTGAGAGAGCAGGGCTCGTGTTTTCAATGGACACCAACTTTATCTGGCCTGTCTTCTTACAGAGTCAACATTACTCAGAGCCGCAGTTCCCACTCCTTGAACAAACAGCTCATCATTAACATGGAGCCCCTGCAGCCCCTGCTTCCTTCCCCCATTGAGCAGGAAGAGGAACTTCCTCTGGTTAAGGGTAAGTCAGCCACTTCATTCCAGAGGCCTGTTTCAGAGAATGGGAGGTTTATAGTTAAAAAATATTTTTTAAATTACATGTGAAAGCAGTAATGATGTTAGAGCTGCATTGTCCAGTAAGCTGCACTAGCCATGAGTAGTGGCCTTATTTAAAAGTAAGTTTAAATTTATTAACATTTAAAATCTAGTTCCTCAGTCCCACTAATCAGATTTCCAATGTCCAGTACCCACATGTGACTGATGGCTGCCATATTGGCTGAGAACATTTCCATTATTTTAGACAGTCCTGATGAAAGGTTATGTTTTCCAGAATAATCACAATTACATTAGTCATAAAGAATTCTCCACAAGTGTATCTACAGTTCTCATTTTCTTTCTGCCTTGGTATTTTCTCAGCCTCTTGTTTCTTTTTCCACAGATAACTTGTCTGATAGTTTTGATACAAACTAAATATGTAGTATTCACTTCAACCCCAAAGTTATTATATTTTTTAAAATGTTAATGTGGTAATACATATGTTTATAGGCTTCTTCTCCCTCTGCCCCTTCTTTTCTTCTTCTCTTCCTCCTCTCGCCCTCCCCTCTTTCCCTCCTCCTTCCTCTTCCTCTTCCAGTATCTCACTGTACTGCTTATTGTAGACATCTGGTGAGGTAAATCTCATACTGTTATTAATTTCAAAGTAAATTAACAATGAATACACACAGAATAAAGTTATTAGAATCCTGAATACAAACACAACCTGCTATTCCTTAACTTTATGTGAGTTTTAGTTTCATCACTGCAAATCTGGATACAAGAGGGGAGGCCTCCCTGTCCCCAAAAGATCACCTTTACCTCAGCTTCAAGTTAAGAATTCCTTCCATAGGAGAGAACTCTTCAGTTCATAAGAAGAATTTTTCTTGGTGTGCAAATATACTTCAGAGAGGCAGCAATAACCAGTTCATACTGTTAAATGTAAAGAATTTTAGTAAAACTTTTCCTGAAACAATGCTGTGGTGGTTGGAAGGGAAACTGGTAAGTGGATGCCAAAAATCCTGAGTAGAGAGAACATGTATAAAATATGGAGGGTGGGATTTCAGAAGACACCTTCTGTCCTCAGCTGGACCTTAAGAGAAAATAATTATTAGAACTAAATTGTTATTATGTTCCTTGCGATCTCTCTTGACAAGTAACTCTGTAAGTTCCATGCTAAATTAATTTTCTTAGTTCAAGAATCTCTGGCTCCATGTTGCTTGTCTTTTTTTGTGTGTGTTTTTCTAGTGAAAGAAAATGGCTTTAATTTCTGATAATGGATGATTTTATGGGCTCCATATCATCTTCCTGGAATATTATTTTGAGTGAAAACCACTTTTTTTGAAGGTCATGATTATCCCAAGGTAGAATGAAGGAGTATATGACTAATGGAAAAGGGAAGTAGGGGGGGGACATAATTATGTATGGAATTATGACTCCACATTATCTCTAAAGTTGGTACTTAGATGGGAATAAAATTTGGAAACCAGACTGGTTGAACAGGTGGAATGGGGAATACAGAATCCTACACTACTGTTGCCTTGGGAGACCTCTCACCCCAGGATATGAAGAGGAACCTACTCTGAACTGTGAATCCCATTCAATTACAAAGTTCCATTTTGCTCCACTTTCTATAATAAGATTCTACTGCTAAATGGTAGCCTTGTCTTTCATGTAACAACTGTATGCATAGTAGACAAAACCATTATAGTTAGGTGCAATAAAAATTTTAAATCTCATTACAATAGAATAGGAATCCATAAACGACCCTCTCAATTTTCCCATTTGTTTGAAAAAAACATCGTGAATTCTTTCATCAGCTGCAAAGACAACTCCTTGATAGCTTCATATATTACTCATGATTTTTTCTTTAGGAGATTTGTCCCCATTTTGGACCTTTTTGTGGATTTTGAAGCTCAGACAAATCATAATATTCTCCAGGATATAGAATCAATTAAAAATGAAGACAAGTCATTTGCAGGTAACTGGATGAAACTGGAGAACATCATTTTAAGTGAAGTTAGCCAGGCTCAGAAAGACAAAAGTGACATGTTTTCTCTCATATGTGGAAGATAGATCCAACACAAATACAATCTTTGTCATATATCCTTATAAATATATGCAGAACATGTTTCCAAAAGTGGAACTGTCATAGGAGAGTAAGGGAAGAGGAAAAGAAGAAAAGAATGATGGTGGATAATAATGAAATATATCACATCTGTGTAGGAACAAAACACAACTAAACACACCAAAACTGTTGATCACTAGGTGGTAGGGGGAAAAGAGTGAGGAAGGGCAGTGGAGGGGGTTAGACTGATTTAAGTGCAATGTATTTACAGATAAAATACCAAGGCAAAATCCCCACTGAACAATGAACAGACACTTAAACAGTGAAGAACAGGAATGTAAAACAGATCATGTTAAGCAAAAGGCAATAGTGGGAGGAGGAGGATAAATGAAGAGAGTAAAGGATGAATATAGTTGAGGTACTTTCTGTACATGTATGAATATGGAACATTGAAACATGCTGAAGTCACTTTAAGGAGAGGAATGGGGTAGAAGTGAGAACAATGGAGGGGATGAACCAAATCAGGGTATAATGTATATACATACGGAAATGTTACAACGAAACCCCCTGTATAACTATCATATGCTAATAAAAATGTTCAAAAAATGAAGACAAGTAAAAACAAAATTATTAATTATCCAATAAATTATCTTCCCTAACTAAAGTAAGAGCAGAATCATTTTCGGTACCATTTAGTTCAAAGTGTGATTCTACAGTGTTATATCTTGTGTTGTTTTATCATATATATGTATGTATAAATGTAGCTTTATATTATATCTTGTTACTCATCAAGTTTCTGGTCTTTGAAGATCAGGCAGTGGGATTCAGGAAAACTTCAGTATGAATACTGATTTATAGGTTTATAATTCCCTAATAAATAAAGTATGCTGGCATATGCCTGTAGTCTCAGTACTCACGAGTCCTACTTAGCAGGACTCTGCCCCCACCATCAAAAAATAAAAATAGAAAAGAGCCAAACTTAAAGAGAGTAGAAATTCATTCATTCCCTAACACAACAACCATGAAAAAGACAGCTTATACAATGGGTAGACCACAGGTACAGTACAGTTGTGCACTGTAAAGATGAAGATGAGCTCTCTTCCCTGAAGGCTTATAGCAGATTGGTGAGATGACAGTGGGATTGTATTGGTGATGAATAAGTTCTGCCTCTGCTGACTGAATTGTGTGCTTGCAATATCCAGTGCTTCACTGGATATTGGTGCCTTGGGCTGCTTGAGGAGTGTCTTGTTCCTTGGTAACTGTGAAATGTCTGACATAGCATCAGAGGATAAAGGAATGAAAGGATGAGACTGAGGGGAGGAAGGAAATGTGAGTGGTCTGACCTACCTGCAGAAGTTGCATGTGGGGTTGGAGGAAAGAAGAGACAGGGGAATGGTGAAGATGACTTAGAAATTTAGTGACGAGCCAGCTCATGATGGGTCTTCTATGATCTATGATTTGTTGGTACATTTAAACTTTAACCTGAGAGCAACTGGGAGATATTCAAAGATTTCAGGCATGGAGATGGATTCATTGGAATTGCATTCTGTAACATGCTGAAAGTGTGTGGAGGATGGACTTGAGGTGAGTATTGTGGGAGCTGAGTATCTCAACTTCAGTATTATTGATCTGTTGAAGTGAGCATTTCTTTATTGGGGCACTATCTTGTGCAGTGTAGAATGATTAGCAGCATTCCTGGCTTCTACCTAGTAGATGGTAATAGTCCTCCACCAGCCTTGAAAATCAAAAATAACTCTAGATATTGCCAAATGGTCCCTGGGGAACAAAATGGATCTCTGGGTAAGATTACTGGATTGGAGGTCCAGAGACCACACAGTTACCATTGCAATAACCCAGATGGATTGAGAGTAGGAGGAGGCATCAGATTAAAGGTAAAGTGGAAGGATTGTGCAGACAGGGCCACCTGCTATGATTACATAGGTATATAGCCATGGTTTGCACACAGTCTTTGTCCTGCCCTTGACTTTGAGAAACTGAGTAAAAAATTTCAACCTCTTTACTTCAAATACAAGACCATTTAAGTGACATGTCAGCATCACATGAGAATCCATGGCAAAAAAAAAAAAAGATTGTATTTTGATGTTGGAGCCATTGAGAGAGTTATATACACTGCTATTGTTTTCCTGAGCATCAAACTGTTACTGTTCACTTTTGATGTCAGTGTTCCCCATCTCCATACAATAGCTCAGATTCTTGTTTGGGGGAGTTTCAAATCATACATTTGGAAAATGGATTCACAAACAAGTCAACATTGGAAGCTCAAGTCCTGTTAAGGTTGTCTGATTAGGAATCTTTTAAAAAATCAACTTAGTAGAAATAGAATGGTCTTCACCTGGCCCTTGGAATCTCCATCTACATGAGGTCATGGGAAGGTCCTGGCATTTTGTCTCAGATGAGGTGGTATCCTTGATGTTGTCATGACTCTCTGAGATCATAACCACCTCTTTGACAAGTTCTTTACTTCCCTTTTTTATTAGTGCATATTAATCATACAAAGGAGTTAGCCTGTGGTGTTTCACACATGCATATACTGTACATTGATCCAATTAACCCCCTATATTGCTGTCTCTTTTCCCTCTCTCCCTCCCCCTATTTTTTAACAGCTTTCAGTGAATTGCCATCTTCATACATGACACAGTGTATTTTGGCATTGTCCCCCCCCCATCATTCTCTTTCCCTCTCTTCCCCCATCAGTCCCCCAATTACAGTCCTGGTTTTGTATATGTTAAGTCTAGATTCCACACATGAGAAAGAATATGCCCTGAACCTGACTTACTTCACTTAACATGATGAACTCCAGTTCCATTCATTTTTCTACAAATGCCATAATTTCATTTTTTATGGGTGAATAATACTCCATTACACATATATTATATATAATATTCATATACACATATATATAGCTGAATGGCTGAATAATATTCCATTATATATATCATAATCTGTATCTACATCTATAGATATCACATTTTAAAATCACTTCCTCAGTTAAAGAGCATCCAGGCTGATTCTAAAACTTGGCTATTGTGAATAGTGTTACAGTAAACATGGGTATGCAAGTGTCTCTATTGTATCCTGACTTATGTTCTTTTGGATATATGCCCAAGAGTGGCATTTGCCAGATCATATTGTAGTTCTGTTTTTAGTTTAGCTTTTTTTTTTTAAGGAACCTCCATACTGCTTTCCATAGTGGCTGCATTAATTTACACTTCTACCAACAGTATATAAGAGTTCCTTTTTCCTGCATCCTCAGCAGCATTTGTTTTTTGAATTCTTGATGATAGCTATTCCGATTTGGGCAAGATGAAATCTCAGTATCATTTAGATTTGCATTTTCTTGATGGCCAAGAATGTTGAACATGTATTCATGTATTTATTGGCCATTTGTACTTCTTCCAAGAATTGTCTGTTCAGTTCATTTGCCCATTTATTAAGTGTGTTGTTGGTTCTTTGGAGTTTAGTTTTTTGAGTTCTGTATATATTCTAGTTATTAATCCCTTGACAAGTCTTTTCATTCATTGCAGAAATTAAATTGTCTCAATAACAGCTGGGCCAAGTATTATATTCCCGATAACCCCAGTGGTGTTCTAGGAGAGTGTGTGACCCCATTCACTCAAAGGACAGCTGAAGGATTAGCTTTTAAGTGGGCTGTATCTGTGTAGGGAGAAAACAAAGCCAGTTCCTAGGCACCACTCAGCAACGGGAATGTTTTCAGTGGTCACCCAGCAGTTGCTCTGTTACAAAATCCATGGAAAGTACTGTGGTGGAAAACATTACATGACAGTAACAAGCCATTTGAAAAGTGCCACTTTATGGGATGGTTAAAGAAGACTAAGGGAGGAGGAAAAGAAGAAAAGAATGATAGAGAGTGAATAATATTGTAGGAACAAGACACAACAAAATGCACTGAAGACTGTTGATCAACATAGGGTAGGAGGAAAAGGGTAAGGAAGAGTAATAGAGAGGGTTGGACTGATTAAAGTACAATATATTTAAAGGGAAAATACCAAGGCAAAAATCCCCACTGAACAATGAACAGACACTTAAACAATGAAGGACAGGAATGTAAAACAGGTCATATTAAGGAGAGAGTGATAGCGGGAGGAGAGGGTAAAAGAAGAGTGTAAAGGAAGGTGAATACAGTTGATATAATTTCTATACATGTATGAATAAGGAACACTGAAATCTGTTGAAGTAATTTTTAAGAAGAGGGAATGAGGAAGGAGGGAAAATAATAGAGGGGATAAACCAAACAAGGGTACCATATATGTATATTGGAAATGTCTCAAAAAAACCAACCCTATATAACTATCACATACTAATAAAAATGTTAAAAAATGAAAAATTCCACTCTAGACCATTTGAGAATTTCAAAAGAAAAAATTAGAAGTGAGAATTGTTCTAGGTGAAAATATTATTTTAATGAGTCATTAATTTGAATAAATTCACATGAAAAATAGAGCAGATTCTCTACAGTATGGATAGCAGCATGCGTTCCTGTTTTTAATGAAAATACTAGTGCATATAGACAAAAGCCTGAGCAGACTCTGCACATTCACATTTTGTGTTTCCTCAAAAAACTTTTCATTTCCTTTTTATGTACTTTTTCTTTGGATATGTTCACATTCTTGGAACTCTGGTTTACTGACAACCTAAGTATTCACCAGAAGTTTGTATCACCTACAGGAGATCTTTGAAATTTTGATTATTTTTTTGTGCTGTGAGGATACTAAATGATTTGTTTCTGATGCAAGTTAAGTGCATTTTAACTTTTGCATTTAGCAAAAATTTAATTTAGCAAATATTTAGCTCACAACTTAATACATTAACAGTGTATATCATGTCAGCTCTGTAGCTGGCTAATTTTCTACAAATAGTTCATTTTGTGGAATTTGGTATTTTCTGTGTATACACAATGGTGGTTAAGGTTGTTGCTCTATTTCTGCATTAATGCTTTAGACAAGAGGGAAAATGCAAACTCTGGTCTTGGTTCCTACACCAAGCAGCTGCTGACCACAGACAAGATCCTCCACCTTTCCAATCTTCATCTTACTAGTTGATAAAACAGGAGGATTGAACTTGAGCAACATTCAGGTACTTTCTAGCTTGAAACTCGGACTCTTTTGATGAATGTCAAAGTAAAAAAATCTAAGACTGTGCCTTGAGTTCTTTTACAATAAGAATGGGAATTTAAGGACAGGATTATTTTTCATAGGTTTTGAGATTTAGAGTGAAGGTTGAGGATGATCTTATACAAGGGTCAGCAGAGAATAGCCTAATGCCTATTTAGGCAATGGCCTTGGAACGATCAGTTATGGCCAGAAGTATCTACATATTATTCTTGATTGCTCTTCTTGCTCTGCAAAACTTAAAATTTCTAAAATTTAAATAGAAAAAGTTTGCCAATCATGTACTTGGGTAAGTATTGGGACTGGGATTGTGTCCTGGTTCTCAAATTTCTGGACCAGGTACCTTAGGTGACATGAAACACATAGAAAGTGACTTAATTCTGTCTAGTTAAAATATAACCATTAACTAAGGAGCTACATTTATTTTTCACTTAAATCAAATGAATGATTAAAACAACTTGGCTTGGTAGAGCTCTTGCCTAGCATTCACAAGGCCATGGGTTCAATACCAGTACTGCTCGCATGCACACACACACACACAGATAACATTTTGTATATAAATGTGGAAGGTCTCTGTCATTCAGTAAAAAGAGCTCCTGTGCATTTAGGGCAGTGTTCAAATCTTGTTTTTTTTATTATGGCATACTACGACCTGTGTCTCCTCGAGGATGTCTGTCACTGTAGACTGGCTGGTGAGACGACTGGGGGCATGGCTCAAGCTGTTGAGCGCCATCCTAGAAGGCTGGGGACTGCAGTAAGTGGAATTCTTAACAGAGCTGGACTGCAGGGGGAAACAGACTTCCCACATGATGCTCACTTCCATCTGGGACTTGTGTTCTGATTAAAGTTGAATTAATTAAATAAGGAATGATTTACTCCAGGGATAGTTCTAATTACTCACTTGCTCACCATTTATGTTCAGGGTGATTTTTAAAAAGTAATTTAGTAGCAGAGCTTTCAAATCATTACTGTTGCTCTAGCTATTTTGCTGTTGAATTACCTATTAATAATTGTTTTGAATGATTTTCCTAGGATGAAAAAAAACATGTTAGTCATGTAGTCCAGTCACAGTTCTTAAGGACTTGCATTTGAACCAGTGGAGAGCATTGTATGACCAACTATGATTAAAAACAACAACAACAACAGCAACAAACTACAGTCTGCTTGGCACTTAGACAAGTACACACTTTTATTGCTTCCTAAGAAACCACAGGAGTGGAAAAGTGAAATCATTACTAACCCCACTGTCATTAGAAAGCAGAAGCTAGAATTTTCTGAGTTTTGGATGCATTCCACAATCAGCATGAGGCTCTGTTTTCTAGCATTTTTGTTAGTGGGTTGGTAGTGAGTGTTGAGTGGGCGATCTTCAAGCTACCCAGGCTAAACTGAAGCAAGATCTCAGAGCCTCTCCCTCACACCTCTCCTTTGTCTTAAAACTCAGTTTCAACTATGTGGAAAAAAGCCTTGACTATCTTGTAGATCTGCAGCAGTTTAGGCACAATCCATAAGAGGTTCTGGTCAGCTGGCACAAGACTGATTACTGGGAGAGTCCACTGGGGAGTCCACCTAGTGCCACATCCACAGGAATGCAGCCTCCTGCTTGGTTTGACTAATGGAGAACTGGAGATCCTAGAGCTCTGGCTGGTAGGGCTGGTGCATGGGCTCCTGCAGTGATCTACTGGGGTGGAGGAAGAAATCATATAGATATCTTCTGATAGTTTAATATTGTCACTTCTTTGTAAAATTTCTGTTGTGTAGGTTATATATAATTTCTGAGTAAATATGCAGTTATTAGTAAGTAAGCACACTTTTTAATCCCCAAAAGAAGATTTAGATACAACTACTCTATATCTTACAGATGTGTCTTCAAATAAGAAAAGGTGTGGTATATTTCTGCTACTCTGATGTTTCTGTTCATGCCAAAGTTCCAAATTTGTAAAACAGATGTGAAATCTGTCTGCTCTGGTTATGGTGGGGACATACCACCATTTTACATGCTTTTGATTAATCACTTGGTGAACTTAGCATCATCACTCAAGTGCCTTTGCCAAGCTTTGTCACTATCATTGAAGAGTCCTATGGTGGCTTATGAGAATTCAGTTTCTATGGAGCCTGGGCTTCACATGGGTGAACATAGGACACATCAGAGGGGATTCTTTGGTGGTGGGAAGAGCACTGGATAAAGAATGAGAGGATCCACGGTTCGTTCACTCACTCACTCATGAATTGATAAACCTTTTTATTATCTGGCACATATTGACCACTAGATCTGATTTACTGTGCTACAAAACAAAGCAAGATGATGTCTGAGTTTCTACTCTGATTGGTCTTTCATAATTCTCCCCCAAAGTGCAGCTGTTCTTAAGTAATGTCCTTTCAGATCATTCCTTACTGTCTTTGAAAACAAAGATTTAGCTGTCATCTTTACAGACATGGTAAATGAAACAGCAAGCATGGAACTCCATGATCTCTGAAAGCAGCACTCGGTGTTTTCCTTTCTTTTTGTGAGTGACTCATTCTGGCATTAAATTGAAAATTCATAGCAGCTAGCTGACACGGAATAAAAATGAGTATTTTACCACTTGAGAGAACCCTTGCTTCCTTTAAAATCTTGTCTGCTCTTAGAGAAGTCCAGTTGAAAACTTTTTAAACCCCAAATCCTCATTATAAATGTGACAGAGAGCAAGTACTTTGGCTAAAAGTGAAATTAATAAGGTTTTCAGGATAACTGATAACCTAAACATAGGCTGGAAATTTTGCTATTAAAGAAAAGAGTATCTTTATTGTTTAAAAAGAGCATCCTTCATGGTCTTCTCAGTCCCTACCTGACTCCCTCAGTCACAGCTGAACAATCTGGTCCCTGCAGACAGACATGTCCTCCCCCAACTCTAGGACCTATTCCTACCTTTACTTAGGAGGGAGTGGAGGAGTCCCAGGCCAGCCCTTTGGGTTAGACTCTTAGTTTTGCTCTATCCATTTGCACTGTCTTATCTTCCTGTCCTCATACCAGCCTGGTTCCCTTGCCTTGAGGCAGGAACAAAGGGGCTGTGACACTGAGATCTGGAAGCAGCACTTTATTGGCAGTGCTGCAGCTCAGTGGGATAACTCCCAAAGTCTAAGCCCTGAACACAGTAGGGCTATTACTTTTATACATGAGCAGGTTTTGAGTATATCAAGGCAGGGGGTCAACGTATGCTCATTGGAGGATAGTTTTTGTCTTCCCAATTTGGTACAAGCCTATCTCTACCAGGGCAAGAAAAAAGGGGGCACCGGGGTCCTTACTTCTGTTGCCCTGCTTTTGCTGTTATGGTTTCCTTGCTGAACCTCCAGCTGCAAGCTTCTGTGATTAAGTGTCTGTGAACTCAGCTACTACCTTCAGAAAAGCTGTTAAAATTGATTTTTTCATTTTGCTTTACCACATTCCCCCTTTGATGCTAGAATCTGCTAAGATTAGAGAGCATCACTCTCATAATGTGGTTAGCTGTAGGTTGATACTTTCACATAGCTAGCACATAAGAAGCAGTTTTCTTTTTGACTAATATTTCAATAAAGAAGGAAGCAGAGCTGGTGATTAAGGGGAGGAGACAAGGGAGAAAGAGGCATACTGCCAGTAGCAGCACAACAGCACCTACAAGTGGTTTGAATCCACCCAGAGATGAAAACAATCTACCAAAGAGGTCTTTTGGAAATTATCCCTTCCAAGTCTGTACTGGGACATGGGCTACTTTCCTGATATTGGTGGCAATGTCTATTATCATCTATCTGGAGGCAACAGTTTGACTGCTTAAATTTTGCATTTACTTCTCCTTTATCTGCTAATAAGTAGTCTAATGCTAAGCAATTTTGGTATATTGCAGTGCGCATCTGGGTTTGTTGGCCTGGCTAGAAGCTCTAATGCTGTAGCGGTTTGGTTGGTTATGACCTCTACTATTGCCTGCAGTCTGATAATTCTATTTAGCATATAGATGGGGTTTCTATATCCCCAGTTACCATCCTGTGCTCAGGTGGCTGGACCATAGTCTCAATAATTCTTTGGGGTGGCCATTTGTCCTCTGCCCAGTGCTATGTGCCTCCTATTTCTGGGAGATTTTTTTTAGCCCAAGGACGTCCCTTTTTTATGGCTCTCATTTTTGAGAGCCTCTCAACATACCCAGCAACCAGTGACATTTAGTTTAGAAGTTACCTTTTCTGCCAAGTCTACAAAGAGGTTTTTCACAGCTGGAAAATAGAAAATGTTTTTGGACTTTTGGGTGGTTGGATGAGCACCTCTTTTGGAAGGCAGATCTGATATTCCCAACAGATTCAGCTGTCTAGATTCCTGCAACACTGACCAGTGGAATTACAGGTAATTCTCAATTTTCAGGACTTTTCTTTTCCTTTCATGCATATTTGGGCCTCCAAGTAGCAGGTGCTTGGTATATGAGTGGTGGTTTGAAAGTATCGGGGACCACTTCTCTGAATCCAGAGAAGGTCTTTTGAGAGTGGTTTATAACACTCTGAGCACTGTGGGAACTTGGCCCAAGGGGAGGCTCCCATGAGTGCAAATTTCTGTGAACATCAGCATCATAGAAAGGGACATCATGCTCTTTACAGAGTGTTAAGGATAGTAGCAAAACAGAAGAGGATGAGAACTAGGACTCCAGTTAGGGGAAACCATGGTATTAGCCCTTTAAAGTCCTTTGTTGTAAGTCCCAGCTTCAGCCATGCATAGGTCAGTCAGCCCATGGAGTGACTGAAGCAGGGCAGGTTGTCACTGCAGAGATGTGTCAGGCTGTCTGCAGAGAAGAAGCTTCTGAGGCTGTTGTGGATCTGGAAAGCACTTTCACTCTGCTTCAGAAGATGCTGCTGGTTTTAGATGGCTGTGATGAATTCAGGGGGGTCACCTCAGCCACTTTGACAGCAGTGGGGGTAGATAAGAAGACAATATAGGGGCTCCTCCACAGGGTCTTTAATGGTTGTTCATTCCATTCTTTTACCCATACTAAATCTCCTGGCTTATAAGGGTGTACTACAGTAGAGAGGCTTCTTGGGGGCCAATTTTGTTCATATTCCTGGACCCATTTATGAAGCTTGATTAAAACTGTCCCTAAACCTTACATTTGTTGTTGCAAGGTAAGATTGCCAATTTCAGATAAATATCCTCTAAAACCCTTCATTAAAGGAGGAGACCTTCCATATAAAATTTCATAAGGGGAGAATCTGGTTTGCTTATTAGGGCTGCACCTATTTTTAAGAAGGGCAATAGGCAGAACTTGAGTCCATTTTAGGTGGGTTTCCTGGCACAATTTACTTAGTTGTAACTTTAAAGTCCAGTTCATGTGCTCTACCTTACCTGAACTCTGAGGAAAGTAGGCAGTGTGCAACTTCCAGCAAATTTTTAGACCTTATGCTAGGGCCTGCACAACCTCGGTCACAGAGGCCTATGTGATCCTATGGTGAGCGGAATGCCATAGCAGAGAATGTTTTCCTTTAGGAGATGCTGAGCCACTCCTTGGGCCCTTTCAGTTTGAGTTGGGAAAGCTTCCACCCAACCTGAAAAGGTTCAAACACATACCAGTAGATACTTGTTTCCATTGGCCTGGGGTAGCTCTGTAAAGTCCATTGGAATGTTTTCAGATGGGGTTCTTCCAATACTCTGGATACCAGATGGTGGTTTAGGTCCCTGGCATGGATTGTTTTTGGTGCAAAGCACACATTGCTCACAAACAGCATGGGCTATGGTGGACAGTTGGGGTATGTAGAGATATTTTTCGAGAGCCGCTTTCAGTGTAGTCTGGCCAATGTGGGTGTCTTGATGGTAAGATTGCACTAAAGTGAAGGCTAGAATTTCTGGGATAACTATCCATCTATCTTTGAGCTGGTACCATCTTTCCTTGAGGAATCTTCCCTCCTCAGTATCCAGCCAATTTTGTTCATGCTGTGAATACTCAGGGTTCCAGTTTCTTAATGGTGTTAGTAGGAGGACAGCCTCCAGAAAAGGTGCAGGGGAGGCTGATTCACTGCTAGCTGCAATTTGTTGTGCCGCTTGATCTGCCTTTTGTTTTCCCCAGGCAGTGATTGAGTTTTCCTTCTGATGGCCTTGGCAGTGTATTACTACTACCTTCTTGGGGGCCTAAACAGCTTCCAATAACTCAAATATTTCTTGGCTGTACACAATGTCTTTACCTCCTGAATTTATGAGTTCTTTTTCTTTGTACAAAACTCCATGGACATGCAGGGTAGTAAAGGCATACCTAGAATCTGTGTAAATGTTTGCCTGGACCCCTGCTGCTAGTTTTAGGGCATGGGAAAGGGCTATGAGCTCAGCCTTTTGAGCAGAGGTTCCTTTGGGTAACTTTCTGGCCTCGAGGATGGCATGGAGAGTGACCATTGCATAGCCTGCTAGCCTTTCTCCTTGATGAATAAAGGTGCTTCCTTCGGTGAAGTATTCCACATCTGGGTGATCAAGCAGTTGGTCACTTAGGTCCAGATGGCTGGAGAAGGCCTCATCCATAATTTTAATGCAGTCATGGTCTAGTCCTCCTGGATGCCCAGGAATGAGTGTGGCAGGATCTAAGGTTTTTACCATCTCAATTGAGATGTGTGGGTTGTCACACAGCATGCCCTGGTATTTGGTGACTCAGGCATTTGCCAGCCAATATTGTCCTTTATAGTCCATGAGAATTAACACTGCATGAGGAACTTGCTCTGTCAGGTTCTGTACCAGAGTTAGCTTGTCTGCCCCAGCCACTAACAATGCTGTTGCTGCTAGAGCTTGCAGGCAGGGAGGCCATCCCTTGGCAACAGAGTCTAATTGTGTAGAGAAATAGGCCACCGGTCAATGACATGACCCTAGCATCTGAGTGAGCACCCTGACTGCTGTGCCATTTCTCTCATGCAGATAAAGAATAGTTTGTTTAAATTTGGAAGTCCCAGTGCCTGAGCCTGAGAGAGAGTCTGTTTGAGATCTTTGAAGGGTTTTTTCTGTAGTCCTCCCCATTTCAGCAGGTCCCATTCTCCCTGCTTTGTGGCTTTATAAGGGAGTTTTGCTATGACAGCAAAGTTGGGATCCAGATTCAGCAAAATCCTGCTGTTCTCAGGAACTCTGAAATTTGCTTTTGGGTAGTGGGAATTAATTCCGGAGATGGAGCACACAACTTGTTTTTGTTCATTCCCCAGGCACGTCATTTCTTGAGGGATGTGGAAGCCAAGATATTTAACTTTAGGCTGGCAGATTTGGGCTTGTTTCCTGGATACCTTGTAACCAGCCTCCCAGAGATGTTTGAGGAGCAGATGTGTTCCCTCAGCACATTCTTCTGAAGTCCTTTCTGAAGAAAGGACTTCCCATATTGTAGGAGCAGGCATCCTATCTGTCTGGCTGGAAACATCTTTAGGTCTGAGGCTAGTGCTTGTCCAAAGGTTGTTGGAGAGTTTTTGAACCCTTGAGTCAATCTGGTCCATGTGTACTGTTGCCCTCTTCCATCTTTTGGATCATCCCATTGGAAGGCAAAAAGCTATTGGCTCTGAGGGGCCAGTCTGATGCAGAAGAAGGCATCCTTGAGGTCCAAGCAGGTGAAGACAATTTCTTCTGCTGGGATGAGGTTGAGAAGGTGTATGGGTTGGGCACCACTGGATGAATAGTCACTGTGCCTTGGTTGACTATCCTCAAGTCTTGGACAGGCTGGTAGTCATCTGTCCTAGGCTTTTTGACTGGTAACAGTGGTGTGTTTCATGGTGACTGGCAGGTCTTGAGTATGCCATACTTTAATAGCCAATCTAGGTGCTTTTGAATGCCCAATTAGGCTTGGTGAGGGTTTGGGTATTGGTGCTGTCTGCTTGGAGTTGCACCCGGCTAGAGTTCCACCACTGTAGGGGGAATGTGTCAGAAAGTCTGGTTATCAGTCCTTTGTCTGATGTGTAGCTGGCAAATATCTTCTCCCACTCTGTGGGTGGTCTCTTCAGTTTAGAGACCATTTCTTTTGTTGAGCAGAAGCTTTTTATTTTTATGAAGTCCCATTTGTCTATGCTATCTCTTAGTTGCTGAGCTGCTGTGGTTCCATTGAGAAAGTCCTTGCTTATACCTATTAGTTCCAAAGTATTTCCTACTCTTTCCTGTACCAACTTTAGAGTTTTACTATGTTGATTCTAACAATCCATGAGCACAGGAGATCTTTCCATCTTCTGTAGTGTTCCTCGTTCTCTTTCTTCAGGGGTTTGTAGTTCTCCTTGTAGAGGTCATTCACATCCTTTGTTAAGTTTACTCCTAGGTATTTGATTTTTCTTGAGGCTATTGTGAGTGGAATTGTTTCCATATATTCCTTCTCTGTTGTTGGTATATAGAAAAGCTAATGATTTTTGTAAGTTGATTTTGTATCCTGGTACCTTGCTATAGCTGTATATGGTGTCTAGGAGTTTTTGGGTAGAGTTTTTGTGTTTAAGGTATAGGATCATATCGTCTGCAAATAGGGATATTTTGACCCATTTGTGTTCTTTTTATTTCTCCTTGCCTAATTGCTCTGGCTAGAAATGCCAGTACTGTGTTGAATAGGAGTGGGGATAGTGGGCACCCTTGTCTCGTTCCTGATTTTAGGGGGAATGGTTTCAGTTTTTCATTGGTAAGTATGATGTTGGCTGTAGGTTTGTCATATATAGCCTTTACAATGTTGAGATCATGGATCTTGTCGAAGGCTTTTTCTGCATCTATTGAGATGATCAAGTGGGTTTTGTCTTTGCTTCGTTTAATGTGTTGTATTGCATTTATAGATTTGCATATGTTGAACCACCCCTGCATCCCTGGGATGAAGCCGAAATGGTCATGGTGGATAGTCTTTCTGATGTGTTGTTGGATTCGGTTTGCCATTATTTTATTGAGGATTTTTGCATCAATGTTCATTAAGGAGATTGGCCTATAGTTCTCCTTTTTGGAAGTGTCTTTGTCTGGTTTTGGGATGAGAGTAATATTGGCTTCATAAAATGTGTTAGGCAGTGTTTCTTCCCTTTTTATTTCATGGAACAGTTTAAGGAGGTTTGGTATTAGTTGTTCTTCAAACGTCTGATAGAATTCAGCAGAGAATCCATGAGGTCCTAGACTTTTCTTTTTTGGGAGACTCTTTATTGCTGCTTCAATTTCATTTTGTGTTATAAGTCTATTCAAGTGATTTATATCCTCTTGGTTCAATTTTGGATGGGCGTTAAGTATCTAGAAATCTGTCTATTTCTTCAAGATTTTCAAATTTATTAGGATATAGATTCTCAAAGTAGTCTCTGATGATTTCCTGGATTTCTGTGGTATTTGTTGTTATCTCCCCTTTTGGATTTTTTCTCTCCTCATTTTAGTCAGGTTTGCCAGGGGTCTGTCAATCTTATTTATCTTTTCAAAGAACCAAATTTTTGTTTCATTGATTCATTGTATGGGTTTTTTTTGTTTCTATTTCGTTGATTTGGGCTCTTATTTTTATTATTTCTCTCCTTCTTGTTTGGGGATTTGCTTGTTCCTGTTTTTCTAGGAGTTTGAGATGTATCATTAGGTCATTGATTTGAGATATTTCTGACCCTTTAATATATGCACTCATGGCTATAAACTTTCTTCTTAGGACGCCTTTGCTGTGTCCCATAGGTTCCAGTAGGTCATGTTTTCATTTTCATTAACTTCTAGGAACCTTTTAATTTCCTCTTTTATTTCATCAATGATCCATTGATCATTGAGCAATGTGTTGTTCAACTTCCAGTTGTTTGCATGTTTTTTACTGTTGTTTTTGTTGTTGATTTCTAGTTTTAATGCATTATGGTCAGATAGAATGCATGGTATTATTTGTATTTTCTTATATTTGCTGAGGCTTGCTTTGTGCTCTAAGCTATGATCAATTTTGGAGAAGGTTCCATGAGCTGCTGAGAAGAATGTATATTGTGCAGAAGTTGGATGAAATATTTTGTAGACATCAGCTAGGTCCATTTGATCTATGGTGTGATTTATTTCTAGAATTTCTTTATTGATTTTTTGTTTGGATGACCTATCTATTGGTGATGGGGGGTGGTATTAAAGTCTCCCACTACCACTGTACTGGAGTCTATATATGCTTTTAGGTCCTTCAGAGTATGTTTGATGAAATTGGGTGCACTGATGTTGGGTGCATATAGGTTGATAATTGTTATTTCCTTTTGATGTATTTCCCCTTTTATTAGTATGGAGTGTTCTTCTTTATCTCATTTGATCAATGTAAGTTTGAAATCTATTTTGTTTGAGGTAAGTATGGCTACCCCTTAAACCTTGATTTAAACTTTGCTTTTGACTACTGCTTAGTAAGTCCTGGCTCAACAACTCAGAACAAGCACTATATCATTTTGAGTTAGAACCCTGGAAGGCAGCATTGAAAGAGTGCTTACGACCTGCCAGGCCCAGTGCCCCCTCACGTTTTCCTCACAACACCCCTTTGAGAGCAGTGCTGTCATTTCCACTCTACAGACAAGAACAGGGTGACACAGAGGCTGAGTGACTAGTCTAGTGACCCACAGCAAGATGAAACCATGGTACAAATCCACACAGACATGACTATCACATTTATTTGGCATAACAACCTTGAGAGGAGTTCTTGTCTCTCTTTTACATTTGAGAAACATGGGCTCCAAGTTGTCTAATAACTTCCATTTATTCACAAAGCAGAAACAAACTGATTGTCTTTACCTAAATCTACATCAGAGTGTTTGTTACAGCAGTAGACATGGAATTCAGGCCCATGAGCAGTTGTTTTCATTGACTTCTGTTCCTCTTTGACTTCTGTCTGATTTTACTAGTGTTTCTGGCAGTTCTCTTCTTCACACATCCTCTGCTATCCTTTTGGACTTTTGTCATTCCCCTGATATGAATTCCCAGTTTCTCAAACAAACAAATTTGTTGAAGTAGAAGAATGCAAGAGCATCTGAATGTTATTCTCTAGAGCCCAATCCTCCAAACAAGAATAATACCTATGGTACAGTGTTGTGCAGAATCTGTTGGTGAATTACACATCTCTGCCTCTCTTTACTTCTTTTGAAAAAAGTCACATGTTTAGGCAGAGTCAGACAAGGTGGAGAAAAGTGGCTGAGGCAATATAGAATGCAAGGCCTGCTTTTTTCTCTTTCTCTAGATGAAGAAAGATCTCTGAAAAGTACCACAGAGAGTAAGAAGAAGTTTAAGGGAGAAATGCAACTATTATGATTGACAGTAGTTAAAATAACAAAATAATAATAAGTAATAAAATAACGTGTAAATAGTAAAAGGAAGGAAGGAGGCATTTGGAACTATGGCAAGCATATACACTTGAGAAAATATTTGCCAACTATACATCAGACAAAGGACTGATAACCAGAATGTACAGGGAACTTAAAAAAACTAAATTCTCCCAAAACTAATGAACCAATAAAGAAATGGGCACATGAACTAAACAGAACTTTCTCAAAAGAAGAATTCAAATGGCCAGAAAACACATGAAAAAATGCTCACCATCTCTAGCAATAAAGGAGATGCAAATTAAAACCACGCTAAGATTCCACCTCACCCCTGTTAGAATAGCCATCATCAGCAACACCACCAACAACAGGTGTTGGCGAGGATGCGGGGGAAAAAGGAACCCTCTTACACTGTTGGTGGGAATGTAGACTAGTACAACCACTCTGGAAAAAAATTTGGAGGCTACTTAAAAAGCTGGACATTGATCTACCATTTGATCCAGCAATACCACTCTTGGGGATATACCCAAAAGACTGTTACTCCAGAGGCACCTGCACCCCCATGTTTATTGCGGCACTATTCACAATAGCCAAGTTATGGAAACAGCCAAGATGCCCCACCACTGACGAATGGATTAAGAAAATGTGGTATCTATACACAATGGAATTTTATTTAGCCATGAAGAAGAACGAAATGTTATCATTCACTGGTAAATGGATGGAATTGGAGAACATCATTCTGAGTGAGGTTAGCCTGGCTCAAAAAACCAAAAATCGTATGTTCTCCCTCATATGTGGACATTAGATCAAGGGCAAACACAACAAGGGGATTGGACTATGAGCACATGATAAAAGCGAGAGCACACAAGGGAGGGGTGAGGATAGGTAAAACACCTAAAAAATTAGCTAGCATTTGTTGCCCTTAACGCAGAGAAACTAAAGCAGATACCTTAAAGCAACTGAGGCCAATAGGAAAAGCGGGAACAGGTACTAGAGAAAAGGTTAGATCAAAAAGAATTAACCTAGAAGGTAACACCCACGCACAGGAAATCAATGTGAGTCAATGCCCTGTATAGCTATCCTTATCACAACCAGCAAAAACCCTTGTCCCTTCCTGTTATTGCTTATACTCTCTCTACAATAAAATTAGAAATAAGGGCAAAATAGTTTCTGCTGGGTATTGAGTGGGGGGAGAGGGAGGGGGTGGAGTGGGTGGTAAGGGAGGGGGTGGTGGCAGGGGGGAGAAATGACCCAAGCCTTGTATGCACATATGAATAATAAAAGAAAAATGAAAAAAAAAAGAATGCAAATGACTATTCTCATGGAAAAGACAAGTATGGCGGTGTTTTTTTTCATGGTTTTTGTTTTGTTTTTGGATTGTCTTCTTGTTGCAAGTGAGCTACAGTGACACATGTTGTTTTAACATGACGATAATAGCTGGGGGTATAGCTCAGTGGTAGAGCACTTGTCTAGTATGCCTGAATCCCTGGGTTCGATCCTCAGTACCAGATGTTTTTTTAAAGGAATATGACAATAAAGACTTCTCAAAAGACAAAATTATAAAACATTCCCTTTTGCAGATCTTACTTTATTTGTAATTCTGGAATGGAGAAGCAGGCTAGATCAAAACAGTTTAGAATGCTTTGCCTGACTACAATAGGCAGGATTATTTATAGCCAGAGAATAGGAAGTGAGTACAGAAAATGGAAATGAGGTAGACACAGCTTGATTGGTGAGAATTTGTGTCTGTCTTATTTGAACATTGTATGAACAATTGGTCTCTTGTGATTGGTTGAGAGTTGGTTGTTACAACAGCAGGTTACAGTCTGTTTACACATTGTTAGATTTCAGTATGGAGAAAACTTTAAGCCAAACTTAAAACATATATGGAAGTAGCTTTAGGCCAAACTTCATTCTCTTTATCAGATTTATCTATATTATCTCCAAACAAGCCAAAGGGAAATTTCCCTGACCTACAGCCATGCATATGGGCAATTATTAACCTTTGAAATTCTTCATCTGTGTTACTACAAAGGAGCAATTCATCTAGAATGATGATTTTCAGATTTGCTTTTCAGTGGTTTTTAAAGAATGATTTTTCTTTACCTGGTGAGAGGGTACTGATATGTACTATCCTAGGATTCCACCTCTGTCCAGTTTATTTGTTTTATATATGGAGATTCTGCTCAGAATTGTTTCATAAGGGAAACTACCAAGGGTTGAAAGTTTTTAAGTTGACAATTTCGGTTTTGAAATCTTAAAGTTTTAAGTTTGAAAACTGACTCATTGCGAGTAGGAACTGTTGTATCTTTCCTAGGACTGACGGTCTGTGAGAGACAGTGGGGAGCCACCTGGCTCTAAATGTGACCTCCCTTCACCTCAGGCCATTCTGCATAGCTGGACATGCTCTTCTCCACTTCAAGGATTTACTATTCAGTCTTATTTTATTTTTTTCCTGTATGCATTTTTTCATAGATGAGGTCAAACTGTTTATATAAACATGCTTTGTCATTTAGTAGTATATTGCAAATATTTCCTCACATCATTAAATTCCTCTAAGCATTAATTTTAATGTCTATGCAATATTCTACCACCACATAAACTTAACTACTTTCCTGATCAAAGTTTAGATTGATTTTTTGCAATAATAAGATACTCTGATGAACATTTTTGTTCAAACTTTTTGTCAATATTTCTGATGATTTCCTCAGAATAAATTTTAAAAAGTAGAATCTCTGGGTTATTAAAGTATACCACACCTGTAAAACTCCATATATTTTGCTATGCTTCTCTCCAGAAATGCTAAATCAATTTATATTTCACAACGAAGTATAATAATGTAGAATTTCAGCTGGCTGCTCCAAACTAGCCCTTCGTTTTATTAGAAAATTATCTTTCAGCAGCAATAGTTATTTAAAATAGAACATGCATGCATGGCAAAATTATGTGAGAGAAATTCTGAAAATCAGGGTGAGAAAATTATAACAGCATAGAAATAAAATGAGATAGTATGTGAAGCACAGTTATTAGCTGAATTTTTCAGCAATTCCATGTTCTCAAAAGTGAAAACAGTTACCTCCTTGAGTGCTCTTACTAGAATGCAAGCATGGCTCAGATGTGTAAGTGCAGGACTTTAAAAAGTGCCAAGAGTTAGAATGTGATATTTGGCTCCAGCATTTAAACCACATTATTTAGAGATGGGAGCAGTAATAACAGCGGTCCTTCTGGGGACTATTTTTTTTAAGCCAATGGATATTATTTGGATGCTGAGGTTTAATTCATGTCTTTGCCACTAAATTTTATGAATTTAGATTAATTATTACCCTTAAGCCTTATCCATAAAATGAGGAATATGTTACCATTGTTATGAGAATGGAGATGAAACAAGTGAGCAACTTGCCACTTTGGTGAGAATTGTGCTGTCTAGAGTGGCAGCTCTGTGTGACTGCTGAACACTTGCTGCATAGCTGGTCTGAATTGAGACATACTATACATGTGCAGCACAAACCAGTTTCAAAGACTTAGTCTTCTAAAAGGATATAAACTATTTTATTCATAATTTTATATAGTTGATATTGTTTTAGATAACTTAGTTTCAAATAAAATACATTATTAAAATTAATTGTAATTTATTTTAACTTTAATTTGCTTTTTCCCTTTTTAAAATGTGGCTGGCATTTTATTTTCATTGCACAGCTCTACTCTAGAATAAAAATGGTTTAATAAATATTTTTTAATAGGGGTAAAGGTGGATTGTGTCTCCATTTAGGAGTTATCCAGTTGCCTTTCATGGGACATTTGATTCTTAGGACCCTGTACAATATTTGGTGGAGTCCTTTGATTTAGATGGCTTAGAAATGGCCAGGTCAGGATGATACATAAAATTTCAATTGTTTTTAGAGGAGTAAGTGGAGAGTTTAAAAATAGCATCACCCTCTCTCCTCCCTGCTGCATGCCTCGCTCTCATGAGTTATTTCTGTTGGCTGTGCTAGGAACTTGACATTTGATTCATTCTCAGTGTGCCCTCCCTGCATTGGTCCTTTAAAACAGAATGGGTACTTGGTGAAAGGTCAGAGCTGTTATGGCTGGCTGTAGCTGTCCTGTACTTTAACAGGCAGAGGAGACCTAGGGAAATTGGAATAATAAATATGGCAAAATGCTTGGTCAAGATCCAGACTCGAAGAAGCCTCCACTTGCATATGGTGAACCACTGCAGCAGTAATGTATTTGTCCGTCTGCTGAGACATGGCTCCAAGGTCACAGCTCGAAATGCCGGTATGTGCCATGCCCTGGGCTGTCCTCCCGTGCCTAGAGAAGTTCGTGTGCTTCCAGCTACCTGGTCACCATTAGCGACTCAGAGAGAAGCCAAGGGTGTTATGGTGTTCAGGCTTTTGATAAGGATGGGAAGAGAGGGACGGAGAAAAGGAGAGATCCAGATGAGCAGGAAGCAGAGGAGGGGGATGGTAGTGCTTGTTCCCTTGTTCAACAGAATAGTATCAAGTTGTCATAAAGACAAGTTCTGTTGTCTAATCATCTGTGAGTTGGGTAGGAGGCAGGGATGTGTTTACTTCCAGATTGCTCAATGAGAGACAGATGGGAAGGCAGATTGTGTGATCAAAACATGCTCCTGGCATCTCAGATCTGCTTGTGAGGGTGAGGCAAAGTTTCTCTTTATCTTCAAAGCTTTACTAAAGTAAAATATCTGCTATAGAACTGGGATCAAACTTATGTTCTGCCAATTTTCTTTTCATTGTAAATAACATGATCCTTGGAGAAATAGGAATTAAAATAGAAATTTAAACTCACATCCTACAATCATAAAGAAACTGCAGTTACATGTATATATGATTAAAACAAAAATACATTCTGGGAAATATCTAGAATTGGTCTTATGAATATTTGTGAAACTATTGCTAGTTGTATTTGTATGATGACATAAGTAATATATAATATGTTCCTGTTGTAGAAGATTTTTATTTTTATCTTTACTTATTTTTGAGACAGGGTCTTTTTATATAGGCCAGGCTAGTCTTGAATTTGAGATTCTCCTGCCTCAGCCTCCAAAAACTGGGATTATAGGTGTGTACGACCATGACAAGCTTGCAAAAGATTTTTTTAAAGTACAAATATATAGGATGTCTTCCTTTACCTTAGTACTCTTAATAGCCAGTCTGTTAACATTGACAGAGGATACAAGATTTTTTTTAGTGAATGGTTTTGCTCTAGGTATATTATTTTACAATTCATTTTTCACTTAATTATATAGCTTGAAGAATTTGCTATACAATACATATTAATATACACCTTTTAAAATGGTCAAATGATATTATGCAATATAGGGAAATAATAATTCACTTTTTAAATCACCAAGTTATTGTTGTAAATTGATATTTCTTATTTTTGGTTATAACAGTAATGAAAGGAATGTAGAAACAGTCATTTCTCTATAATAGATTATTAAAATTATTAAGGTAAAGGATATACAAATTTGATGGAAATGGTCAAATTCTAAAAGATAAAACTTAACAAGATGAGTATAAGAAAATCTACTCCCATCTTATTACTAATCCTGATGTGATTGATTTCTTAAAATTTTATAAAATGGTTGAAAGAAAAATGAGATTTTCTTGTTTTAATTGTACCTCTCTTTTTAATAGTGAGAGTGAACATCTGCTCAAATGGTTATTTGTCATTGCTTTTCTTCTTTTGAGATTTGCCTGTTTGTGTACTTTGCACATTTCTATTTTGGTTTTTCCTTTCCTTATAGATTGAAGGAATTTTAAAATAATTTGAACGTTCATCCTTTGCCTTTTGCAAATGTTAACTTTATTCTTCTAATTAATTAGTTTTGGCTTACAATATTTTTTGGTATTAACTTTGTGACATAGGCACTTTTGACATGGGCACGTTTTATATCTGAAAACAGCTTCTAATATGCAGGCTAATTTTTGTATATCCTAATTTTTTAAATTTCTTGTGTTTTTTTGTCTTTGAGTCCTGAAATTCTTTCACTTATTCCAGCATGCTGGAGTGGCTTTCCAATGTGTCTTTTAGTTGATTTAAGGGACTTCTTTTTCTAGGTTTTCTGTTTGATTTTTTTTTCTTGAGACTTTCTGTATCTTTGTTATACTCCTCCTTCATATCTTGTGCTTTCTTCTTTATTTCATATTTCTCTTTTTTTATTTTATTCATATGTGCTCCTCTTTTTTGATAGTCTCCTTAGTTTCCTTTTGGAGCTTGTTGAAATCCTTTGAGTTCATTTAGTTGTTTCTGTGTCTTCTTGATTTTTTTTCATGTTTTCTTGATATTTATTGAATTTTTTTTCACATCTTCTTTAAGTTCCTCTTCTAGCTTTTGAACTTTCTTATCATTCTTCTGAGGTCACAACTGGGGACTCATCCCCTTCAGTTCCCATTAAATCTTCCTTTATGTTATTGTTGGCCTTTTGAGGAGTCATATTCCCCTGCTTTCTTCTCCCTATGTTTCTATTTTGTGCTTTGCTCATGTGCTGTTGATTGCTTAGTTGGAGGTTTTAATCACCTGTCTTCTTTCCTTGACTTAATTTCTGTGCTTTGAGTGGCTTAGTTGGTAGCTAGGTTGCTGTAATGTTGTTCCCTAACCTAGAAGTATAACTAGGCAGTAACAAATTCACAAATTTAATGTCAAACCAGTTATTTACATAATATATAAGAAACCCCTTGATGATATTGTCCATCAATAGTGGGTACCAGGCAGATAAGATTTGTTTGAATAGATAGATATTTGAGTAATTGAAAAGATGGTGCTAGAAGAGGGGGGAATGAGAGAGGATGAGACAAGGGGCAAAAGAGGTGTGAGGTGTGGGGCTGTAGGGTAATGGCATCCTAGTGTGTGTAAAGGTGTAGTTCAGTTATTGGGGGTTAGGAGGTGCTATCGTCAGGGATTGCAGGGTGATAAGAAGGATGGGGGCAATGTGTAAAATTGGTGAATGATAAGTGTGGAGGAGGTAGGGGCAGTGGGTGGAAAAGTAGGGGGGTAGAGGAGAGAAAGGAGAGAATAGAACAAAGAAGAAGAAAAAATTGGGGAGACAAAGGACAGTGAGGCAAGAGAGGACTAAGCAAATTGATATTTGTACAAAGTGGAAGAGGGAGATAGTGACAATAGATTATAGGAAAAATGGAAAGAAAATGCAGAAAGTAAAATTAAAAATATTAATAATAATGATAATAAAAGTACTAAATAAAAAAGGAAAAAAATCTGTTCATTGAAATTTCTGGCCTTTTTTCTCTCATTTCAAGTTCAGGAGCTGACACTTTTGACAGGGACTTTCTCAGTGTCTCTGTTCCTTCTTATATTCTGGGCTGTCTGTCAATGGATGTTGCCCTTCCCTGTGCGAAAGCTTTGGAGGGAGTGTTCTTAGGGTGTTTTAGCCCATTCTTTCTTTGGTGGAATGAGCCATCTGGTGTAGGTAGGTTCTCTGAAGTGGTCCTGCCAGGAGCTGGTTGCTGAGTAGACATTGCTCCTTCTGCCCACAAAGAAAGCTGAAATTGGGCCTTTGATTACTCACTGTTTGGCTCACTGCCAGTTTCTCCAAGGTGGTCTAATATGTTGCTCATTTCACCAGATGGCAGATGGCAGCTGTGTCACTCTGCTACTCAGGTTTGGGCAAGTCATCATTTCACCCTGCCCCCAATAGACTAAGTCAGCTCAGCTTTCTGCCCCACCCCACCCCCACTCCGGGTGAGTTAAGCTTAGCATTCTTCCCCTCCTCTGCCAGGCAGAGGTGAATTTTTTTTATTTTTTTATTCATATGTGCATACAATGTTTGGGTCACTTCTCCCCCTTTCCCCCACCCCTTCCCTTACCCCTCCCCCTGCCCCCTCCCTTTCCCCCTACTCCCTTGCTACCCGGCAAAACTATTTTGCCCTTATCTCTAATTTTGTTGAAGAGAGAGTATGAGCAATAATAGGAAGGACAAAGGGTTTTTGCTAGTTGAGATAAGGATAGCCATACAGGGAGTTGACTCTCATTGATTTCCTGTGCATGTGTGTTGCCTTCTAGGTTAATTCTTCTTGATCTAATCTTTTCTCTAGTTCCTGGTCCCCTTCTCCTATTGGCCTCAGTTGCTTTAAAGTATCTGATTTAGTTTCTCTGAGTTGAGGGCAACAAATGCTAGCTAACTTTTTAGGTGTCTTACCTATCCTCATATCTCCCTTGTGTGCTCTTGCTTTATCATGTGCTCAAAGTCTAATCCCATTGTTGTGTTTGCCCTTGATCTAATGTCCACATATGAGGGAGAACATACGATTTTTGGTCTTTTGGGCCAGGCTAACCTCACTCAGAATGATGTTCTCCAATTCCATCCATTTACCAGCGAATGGTAACATTTCATTCTTCTTCATGGCTGCATAAAATTCCATTGTGTATAAATACCACATTTTCTTAATCCATTCGTCAGTAGTGGGGCATCTTGGCTGTTTCCATAACTTGGCTATTGTGAATAGTGCTGCAATAAACATAGGTGTGCAGGTGCCTCTGGAGTAACCTGTGTCACAGGCAGAGGTGAATTGTACCCTTCAATTATGTCTACCAGTTTTGTTCAGGGGGGTACATTCTGCTCACCAGCTGCACTGGCCTATGTGGTTCCCTTGAGGGCAGGTGATATGTTACACTCACCTGGCAGGGTTTCGGATTTAATCCAGTGAAAATGGGTTAGCTTTGGCAGGGTGCAAGTAGGCTGAAGTTCACGGTTTTGTGACTGTTTAATATGGGGGGGTCCACGTTCTGCAGTCTTCTGCATTGAGTTTTTGCTTTCTGCAAACAGAAAAGAGTAAGTGAGGAGAAGAAACAAATAGTGATAGTGATAAAAACAATTTAAGGGTCAGTTATTGAACCTTTTGTGAACCCTATATGTTGGCAGTAATGTAGTTAGCTTAAAAATCAGAGTTACCAGATTCTTGCTACCATGATTCTGAAGTATTTTTCTGAAATCTTGGAGCTCAGGGTTTCTGCATCCCTCAGCTATCCACCATCTTGAAATCCTCTTGTATGATCTTTTTGATATGCTGGTGAATTTGGCTTGCAAATATTTTTATTGAGAATTTTGTCTCCATGTTCACTGACGAGATTAGCCTGTAATTCTCTGTTTTTTGTTGTGTCCTTCTCTGGTTTTGGGTTGAGTGTAATACTGGCTTCATAGTGTGGCAGTGTTCTTTCCCTTTCTGTTTTGTGAAGAAGTTTGAGGACTGTTGGCATTAGTTCTTTTTTTAAGATCTGGTAGAATTCAGCAGTGAATCTGTCAGGTCTTGGATTTTTCTTTTTTAGGAGACTATTTCTGCTTCAGTTTCATTGCATGTCATGGAACTGTTCAGGTGATTAATATCCTCTTGGTTCAGTTTTGGATTGTCATATGTATCTAGAAATTTGCCCATTTCTTCTAGGTTTTCCAATATATTCGAATATAGGTTTTCGAAGTAGTCCCTGATGATTCCCTGGATTTCCTTGGTATTTATTGTTATCGCCCCTTTTTCATTTTAATTTTATTAATTTGGATCTTTTCTCCTCATTTGCTAGGGGTTTGTCAATCTTGTTTATCTTTTTAAAGAACCAGGTTTTTGTGTCCTTGATTCTTCGTTTTTTTTTTTTTTTTTGTCTCTAGTTCATTGATTTCAGCCCTTATTTTTATCATTTCTTTCCTTCTGATAGTTTTGGGTTTAACTTGTGGTTGTTTTTCTAGGTGTTTGAAAAGCAGCATTAGGTCATTTATTTGAGATCTTTTTGTGTTTATAGTATATGCACTCATGACTATAAAATTTTCCTTTACAGCTGCCTTTGATGTGTACCATTGGTTTGATAGGTTGTGCTTTCATTCTCATTGAGTTCCAGGGAGTTTTGATTTTCTCTCTAATTTTTTCCATAACCCACTGATCATGGAGCAATGGGTTGTTCAGCCTCCAGTTGTTTATTTCTGCTGTTTCTTTTGTTGTTGAATTCTAGTTTCATTTGCCTTTGTTGCAGACAGTATGCAGGGGGTTATTTCAGTTTTCTCTTATTTGTTGAGACTTGCTTTGTGACCTAAAATATGGTCTGTTTTGGAGAAGGTTCCTTGGACTGCTGAAAAGAATGTATGTTGTGCTGTGCAGGATGGAATACTCTGTAGACTTCTGTCAGGCCCATTAGATCTATGGTGTCATTCAATTGTAGAGTTTCATTGTTGATTTTTTTTTTGTCTGAATCACCTATCTATTGGTGATAGAGGAGTATTGAAGTCTCGACTACCACTGTGTTGGGGTCTGTTATTGTATGTTCATTAGTGTGTGTTTAAGGAAGTTGGGTATACTGGCATTGGTGCTTATAAGTTGATAATTGTTATTTCCTCTTGATGGTTTGCTCCTTTTATTAGTATGAAGTGACCTTCTTTGTCTCTTCTGACTAATTTAGGTTTGAAGTCTACTTTATCTGATACAAGTTTTGGTACTCCTACATATTTTTTGAGCCATTAACTTGGTAAGTCTTCTTCCACCCTTTCACTCTAAGGCAATGTTTGTTTCTGTCTGTACTGTGGGTTTCTTGTAAACAACAGATTATTAGGTCTTCCTTTTTAATCCAGTTTACTAATCAGTGTCTTTTGATGAAGAAAATGAGTCATTAAGATTCAGTGTTAATATTGTGAGGTATGTAGTGATTCCTGCCATTTGATTGTTTTGTTGTGTAAGGATTTGTGTGTGTGTATGTGTAACTACTTCTATGCTACTCTTGATTACTTATATGGTCTTCTTTTGAGGTTTAATAATTTCCATCCTTTCATTGCCATGTTTCTTTTCTTTTTTCGTTTATTCATATGTTGTTTGGGTCATTTCTCCCCCCCTACCCCTGCCCCCTCCCTCTTCCCTGCTACCTTCTTGCTTCCAGGCAGAAACTGTTCTGCCCTTATCTCTAATTTTGTTGAAGATTGAGTATAAACAATAATAAGAAAGACAAAGCATTTTTGCTAGTTGAGATAAGGATAGCTATACAGGGAGATTCCTAGCATTGCTTCCATGTACATATGTGTTACATTCTAAGTTCATTCTTCTCAAACTGACCTTTTCTCTAGTTCCTGATCCCCTTCTCCTATTGGCCTCTGTCACTTTAAAGTTTCTGCATTAGTTCCTTTGCATTGAGGACATCAAATACTATCATGTTTTTTGGGTTTCTTACCTATCCTCATACCTCCTTGTGTGCTCTCACCTTATCATGTGACCAAAGTCCAATCACCTTGTATTTGCCCTAGATCTAAAGTCCACATATGAGGTCTTCTGAGCCTGGCCAACCTCGCTCAGGATGATATTCTCCAGTTCCATCCATTTACTTGCGAATGATAAGATTTCATTCTTCTTCATGGCTGAGTAGAATTCCATTGTGTATAAATACCATATTTTCTTAATCCATTCATCAGTAGTCGGGGCATCTTGGCTGTTTTCATAACTTGGCTATTGTGAATAGCATGCCATGTTTGTTTTCATCTTCTGTGTGTGGGATTCCTTTTTGTATCTTCTGTAATGATGGTTTAGTGGTCATGTATTGCTTTAGTTTCTGTTTATCATGGAATGTTTTTATTTCACCTTCAATTTTGAATGATAGCATTGGTGGGTAGAGTATCCTATGATTGAAATTGTTTTCTTTCAATTCTTGAAATACTTTATTTCATGCTTTTTTGTTTCTCATTTTCTGTTGAGAAATCTGCTATTATTTTTACCTTTGTATATTTATATGTTGTTTACCTTTATACGTTATTTGATTTTTCTCTCTTACAGACTTCAATATTCTTTCCTTGTTCTCTGTGCTAATTGTTTTAACTATAATATGCCATAGACAATAGAAGAAAAGTTGTGGGGGAGAAAGGAAAGTGAGGCAAGACTGCTAAGCAAATTGATATTTGGAGAGAACGAAAGAAGGAAATAGGTAACCATAGATTATAAAAAAAAAAAGAAAGAAAGTAAAAGTAAAGATAAATAATAATTAAAATATTAAAATCTAGTTCACTGACAGTTCTGGACTCTTTCATCTGATTTCATATGCAGGTGCTGATGCTTTTGTCAGGGCCTTTCTTAGTGTTTCTGTGCCTTCTTAAGGTTATCATGTTGGGCTGTGTGCCAATGGATGTTGCCTCTTCCTGTCTTACAGATTTGGGGGGA
Source organism: Castor canadensis (assembly GCF_047511655.1). NCBI lineage: Eukaryota > Metazoa > Chordata > Mammalia > Rodentia > Castoridae > Castor > Castor canadensis. Next base: position 92,727,320 of record NC_133398.1, read on the forward strand.
ATCAGGTCAGAGTGTTTGAGCCCAGGCTTTCCCAGGGATTGGCTGTGTGATGCAGGCAGGTTCTCTGAAGTGGTCCCTCCATGAGCTGGTTTGTGAGTAGCTGCCAGTCCTTTCTGCCCACAGGGCAAACTAGAATTGAGCCTTTTGGTCAATATTTTTTAGTTCACTACCTGCTTCTCCAACACTGGTGTTTTCACCTGACTGCAGTTGTGTTTTCTGCCCCCACTCAGGCTAGGTTTGCTGAGCCTTCTGCCCTGCCCCTACACAAACTGAGTCTGCTCAGTGTTTCGCCCCACCCCAGCCAGGCAAAAGTGAATTGTTTCCTCTGTTTGTTTGGTCACCAATTTTGTCCAGGGTGGTGCAATCTGCCCACCAGCTGTGCTAGACTATGTGGTTCCCTCAAGGTCAGGTGATGTGTTATGACAGGGTTGCAGATTCATTTTGGTGAAATTGGGTCAGCTCTGGCAAAGCATGGGTAGGCAAGAGTCTTATGTTCTGTATCTGTATATTATGGCAAGTCCAGGGAGTCCCAGACACTTGCTCAACTCATTCTGCAGTTCTCTGAATTTCATCTTTGCTTTTCAATTTCATGTTTCCTGGATGACTTGAGTTCTTACCACAACCCTAGCATCACAGGAAGGTCACAGTAAGAGAGAGACTGAATCACACACAGTTGATCTAAGCCACACAGCATGTTCCAGAAAATGGCCAAAATTGAATTTTAGATTATTGGTAGGAGATGTGAATTTCAAAACATTGAGGTCTTCTATTTGGGAACAACATTATTTTTCTTCATTTGTTATGATTTTCTTTTTTTGTTTTGTTTTATGCTGTTTCATTTTTATTATTTACTTTTGCCAAAAGAATAATTAATTTTTATTTTTTGAGATTTACTTTTATGCTTCATCATTGTTCTCATGAAAATTTTGCACATTTTTTGTTATGGATATTCCTGAGTATTATGTCTTTTAACTTGTGCATTTAGCTATTTTGAATGGGATTTTCCATTATCATATTTTTATTTTGTCTTTGCTGGCACATGATCAAATGACAGCTGTGTGATTAGATGCCATCAGTAGCAAGTAATAGGGAATCCTAATTGACTGTAGTTTAAAAAATAAAGTGATTTGTTATCCAAGACCACAAGAATTCCAGAGGAAGATAGTATTCTAGAGTTGAGAACCACTTTCATTTTGTTTCACTATAGTACCTGGCTTTAAGATGGCTGCCAGAGTTTCTGCTGTCTTTTTCAGTTATAATAGTGTCAAGAGGTAACGAGTCGTACCTACCCAAGATGTTCTCCTTAGAAGCAAAAATCCTTTCTCAGAAGTCCCTTACTCATGTTTTATTCTCTCTCTATCTCTTTCAATTTTTATTTTCAAGGTGGTTCATTTACCCATTTCTAAACCAATTGTGACCAAATAGCTGGAATTACCATAACTGGCTTAGACTAATTTTACAAGGAGAAATGGATCATGAAGTCTGCCATGGAAACTCCCAGAGAAGAAACATCTATATCAGATTGGGAGTGGGAGATAGGAGAGCCTTCCCAGAGGAGGAGCACATGGGGTCTTAAAGAATGAGCAAGAAGAATGGGTTTAGAAAAACATTCCAGGAAGAGGCAACAATCTGTGCAAAAGGCAAGTAGTTTCCACTAAGGTGGAAATCTGTCAGACAGGTAGACAGGAACTTTTTTGTGCTAAGCTAAAGAGCTTAATATTTAGTCTGAAAGATATGAAAAAGCTTTTAAGAAAATGATTGAAATAACTAATTGGCAGCTAAAAATTATTTTTCTAGAAACAATTACCAAGAAGTCAAACTGAAGTCAAGGATACCAGTTGTGATGCTGTTGCTATCATTCAGTGGGTAGGGATGGAGAGGCAAGAACAGCTTTGAATGTGAATAAAGTGGCAGAGTTTAGAGAAGTTGGAGACTGTTAGATTTGAAAATTCAGGGGGAAGTAGTTTTGGTCCATGCTTGGAGTGCTGGTTCAGGAAATGGAGTAGACGATGGTGCCACTTACTATACAATGAGTAATGGAGGAGGCACAAAGTTGAGTGGGACATGACATGTTTGGTTTAGGACATATTGAAATTGATGTTCCTATGCATAGTTGCATGGATGGTATGCCTAGAACTCATTGGACCATTCTTAGTTGAGATAGACCAGAGGTGCTGTAACATGTGTTCCCTAAACTAAGTTGTATTCTGTGTTCTCTAGACAAGCAAATTTGTGAAATGTTGAGTTAAATAAAACAACTGATTTCTTTTCATCAGGACCTCTCAAACACTTTAATATGTTAATAGTAATAATACCAAGAGCTTGTCAAGTGTCAGGAATTTTACATATATTAACTCATGTATTCCTCTGCACTCAATGCAGTTATGTCCTGAAATTTTCCCTATTTTTTAATGAGGAAACAGGGACAGAGAAATCAGTACAAAATCAGGATTCAAGTAAGGGAAGGTGATTTCTTAAAGTTCATGGTAATGTCCAAAATGGTGATAAAGTATGCACAGTCCCCTAGACTCTCTGACTATAGAGCATTCTTTTAGAGGAAAAACTGGAAGCATTTTAAAGGACACTAGTAACCTGCTGTACCAGGTTGAGCAATTCTGCAGTGGCAAATTAGGTCATATTAGAGCCTTGATGTTGAGACATCAAGAAAGAGGTTTTAGAGTGAGAAGAGCAGAGAACTGAGGTCACCACAGAGAGGTGAGAGGTTATGAGGACAGAGGTAGCTTAGAGTCAGTGGATGAAAACCAAAGGAAAATGGAGTCTCAGAGGTTGAGTGATGAGCAAGGGAACAGAAAAAGAAAATACATACCCATTAGTTTCAGAAATGTGGTGGTCCTTGGAAGCCTTGGTGAGAGCTATTTCAGCAGATATCCAGCAAGGGCAGCTAACTGTGGAAATGCAAGGCCATGGGTTGGGTTCTAGATATTGAAGTCACATAAGATGATAGTACTATGCATGACAAAAGAGTCTGAAAGAGTAAAGGCAAAACCAGGAGGTTGATAGATAATGGCCACAAAGAGAAAAGAGTTTAGTCTACAAAGATGAAGCCTCCAAGAATGAGGATGAGGGTAGAAAGAATGCTGAGTCATTCTGCCAGCCCTGGTGTTGGGAGATGTTTGGTTGGAGTGCAGAAATGGGGAGTACATTACGATTTCCTCCCCTTATCTCTCTCTGTCTCTGTTTTTCTCTGTGCACGTGTGTGTGTGTGTGTGTGTGTGTGTGTGTGTATGTTTGTCTGAATTTCCTTTCATGTATACTTTCCTGAGTCACTGGGATGCCTTTTCATAAGTCATAAATAGAATGAACAGACAGCCTTCCAAAGATGTCCAGAGGCATCAAGGACATTCCTAGTATTAGATATTAATCAGTGTCCATTCTTGAAAGGGAAAACCCTCAACTGGAAAAGTCAATGTCATTTTGAGGACTTTTCCTAAAAACTCAGGAGACATGAGTTTTATTTGGAAGATTAAACTTTATTCCCTAAAAAGGAGCCATATGCAAGGCTAATGATATGCTGTCATGAAATTTTGGAAGTCTGAATGCTGCTTAATATGTATAGAAAACATTTTCATGACTGATAGCAATCTGAACGTAGTCAATTTTAGTTTATTCTATTTCTGACCTAAGTTTCTAATCTGTACAACAACAAGTGAATTTTTGGCTTCCATGTTGACTATGATGCAATCACAGGAGAGCTGACATATAACTAAGTGATCATTAAGTTGATTAGGCCAACCTTCTGAGAATGAAAAAGACATTTTTGCCAGGGTCCCAGGCAGCAGTGGAATGAGTGGTCACCTACATAGAATAAACCCTTGGTTTTGACAAATGAAATTGGGCTAATAGCAGAGAATATTCTTCTTCTTGATTTAAGAAATGAGGGTCTCTGGGTCTCTCAAATTCTTTCTCTTCATGCAACATGGCAGTTTGGAAAAAAAAAACACCTTGGGATTTGAAGTGAGAGAAACTTGGGGGAAGGCTTGCTTCCTAGTTTTATAACCTTGTAGAAATTATCAAATCTCTTTTAAGTCAGATTTCTTATCTCCTTTTATGAAGGTCACATGATTATGTGCTTTAAAATGTTCAGCCCCTACATAAATTCGTTAAAAATCTTACTGCCTTCCTCTCCATCCTCTCCATCCTCTCCATATGAAACTGTAAGTGGAACAGTTTATTGACAGACTTAATCTCAGATGGAGCTACAGGACGCTAGAACTGGAAAGGGTGTGGTACATTTCATAGATAAAAAGTTCAAGACTTTAGGACTGGAGTAATCTACTCAAGTTTGGTCAGATTGTTACAGCTCAGCCTGGGGAATGGACTCAGCCAGGTGTCCTGACTTCTAGGCCAAGGCTTTTTCCACTCCATCATTTTTTACCAGAAGCAGAGTTTTGTTTTCTTCTTGGACTCCTCTTTTCCTTCAAGAGTAGAGCTTACATCCCAGAGCCAGTTTTGATAAGCTGATCAAGATTAATGAATGGATCAGCCTTAGTTTAGCCCATCTTGGGAAGGATGGTTCTTGCTCTGTAAGCAACAAATATGTGACCTCCCCAGAGATTTGACAAGTTCATTTGTGCTTGAGCTGTGGTTTTGAACATTCTGAGATCTCGCACCCCTTTAATAACAAAAGTCTTATAATGTTCCCAGTACCATCTTGAGATCCAATTCATGGAAGACCTAGTCTACCTACGTGTGACTTTAAAGCTGAAATAGTGTTCTAACTGCAATGTAAGGAAAAATTAGAAGAAAGTAATTTATAATAAAATATGAGTTCTCAAAATTTTTTCTCAAATTTGACTTACCAAGAGACAGAATTTAGGAATGAGGTGTTTTGAATGAGGAAAAATGGGCATAACGGGATATTACTGTGCAGGAAACTCATGCAACTTAGACATCTCTGATGGGGAATTATGTCATATTCTGTTCTGCCAAAGAACTCTTAGCAACCATCTTCCTTCAATTTACCTATTGGTTGCATTCCCGAAAAACTCAAAATATGCTAAAATGATACCCCAAATAAATGCTTTAGGTTTACATGTAAAACAGAGGTAGGTTATAGATTCAAATAATTGTAAGTGACTTTTTCTTTTACATGGATTATGTCCAATATTTGACATTTGAAAGTTGTGTGGCACACATAATAAGTGGTGCCACTTATTCTGTGACACCATCCTGAATATTTTAGCAGGTCTGTCATCCCTGACCCCTACCCACAAATGACTCAAGCCCCTCTAAACACTTTGACATTTAAAAAGTCTGTATGACCATCTAAAGCACTCTCTTCCTGGCTAGATGGTGGTATTACTTTCCTTGAACAACTGCTCTGGAGGTTAATGGGCATTCTTTTCATAGTGGGTGCTATCACAGGGTACTTCAGGGCTTCTCAGGGGGACCAGATAGAGGTTCTGAATGATGCCACTTCACAAAGCTTCCAGCATGGAGAAAGGCCTTGTGCTCATAGGATGAGCCAGGTGGCCATGGCAGATGGAGTAGGAAATAAGGCTGAAAAATATCTCCTGCAAAGTTTCTTTTCAGCCAAATGACAGCAACAGTCACAGTTGATTTCAAATTGGAAAGATATTACCAAGTGGGCTTAGTGTTATCTCAAAAAACCCAAACCCTAAAGTCTTGCTTAGGATGTTAGCATAGTTAAATGCAAATATCAGATGACAAATTATATTCTGACATGCTGTATTGTCTCCAAAGTGCTTTCTCACATTTTTCTTTTCTTCACACTTGACCCTTTCTTTCATGTGGCAGCATGTGAGTATCTTTATTTTAAGGTGTTCTGGTGATACTTAATATTGCATAAAGATCATTGTGCACAGGAAACTAGACAGGGCAGTTAACTGTTCTGGACATGCACCAGGTTCTGGAAAACTCAATGGTACCATTAGTAGTGTATCATAGATATGCTCAGAGTTAACCAAGAGACTGGTTTCTGAATGCAAATGTAGGCAATGCCCATTCTGTGTTTACCTGCCATTAATTTTGCTGTGCACTGAAAAGGTCTATATTTTGTTCTCAACAATAAGATAAGGAACAGCCATCCTAAGTAGCAGCATCTGTCAGCAGTTTACCGAGTAGGTTGTGTTGTAGTGCATGATGTGTCTTTAGGGCATGCCATCATATTAGAATCTATGTGAATGATGCTAATGGAAAGGGGCAGCACACAACTTGCTTAACTATATATGGTAGACACTCTTCCTATTCATTATCAATGACCACTCTTTTCCATCAGCATTCGTCTTTTGTTTCTTGCTGTTTTGCTTCATAAAATACTTTTTCAAATTAGATAATGACAGCAATGGTATAAAGAATATACCTATCATTCAAAGATAAAATAGTAGTAAACACTTACTTTTTCCTATGTGTCAGAATATTATCTTATTTGAATTGATCTGCATAGTCATTTAAATCAGAGAACTTTTCTAAGTCATTGTCATTTTTTTTCTAAAACAAAAAGTTCTCAATCTTTCTAATTGAACTTAGTAAATATATTCAGGAAACATCTCAGATACAAATAAAGTAAAATAAATTTAATGAAGAAGTATAGATCTGTTCTCTTTGGACATTCTTGTTTGAATTCAGCAGAAAATGTATGTAGGAAACTTTTAGTATCCATCATATAAGGAGAATTAAGAAAATATGTATAACCAGCTACAATATAATTCACCTGTTTTCTATATAGTGTGTTTGTTAGAAGGTTAGTGTATGTGTTGATAAAATGGCATTGTTTGATAATGGACAGAATGTAGCCTGTTGTTCTTTGTTGAGATAATAACCTCTGATTTGTTAGTTTTTCAAAACTACATGCAATGCTTACACATCTATAATTTCATTTAACCCTCACCCCATTCTGATGAAGTAGGTGCCTGATTTGTAATAAGTGACTTTTAACTACTCATTCACTGAAGTCTTATAAGTAATGACAGATCTGTGATTTAAACTTGGCTTTTGACTCAATCACCTTTTGCTATTCCCCCAGCTGTCTTATAGTCTGAGCACAGAGATGAGGGGAAAGTAATAGGAGTCTCTAGTGTATCTAACATTTGTGGTTACAGAACTACGAAAAGTCATGTATTTATCCCTGCTTATCTCCTTCTTTATAGAAAGAGAAGTAGCATCAACATCAACAGCCTAGAATACTTTGATAACTTGAAATATCAGAAATGTAGCTGATTTTTTTGTTATGGCAGCAGTTACTAAGTGGCATCGTATAGACCTAACAAGACTCACAAATCCATTTTGTGTGGACTACATGGATATTTTAAATTGAATATTAAAGCTTTTCTATGGAGCTCAGAATGGTCAGTTCTTCCCAGTCACCACTAGTTCCTATTGTCCCACATGATTCACATCAGGCAGCTTGGCCTTTGTTACCCTTGGATGAGTCACTATGATTATATTTTAGCTACTGGATTCACCCTTTGTTAGTGCCTTATTTTTCTTCCTTGTATTTCAGACTTGTCAGAAGATAAGTAAATGAAGGAAGAAGGTTCTGGGCGACAAGGATTGAAATTTTATATTGTGTGGGTAGCAAAGTTTTCACTGAGATGGTGACTTTTGACGAAAAACCTTCAAAGAGGGGGAAAAAACATGAACATGTATGGAGGAATACTGCTCCAAATTGAGGGAGTAGTAAATGCAAAGGCCTTATGGTGGGAAAGTGACTGGCATGTTTGAGGGGCAGCTGAGTGGTCTTTGGCTGGAGTGAAGTGAGGGATTGAGAGAGTGCTAGGGAAACAAATTTAGAGAGGTTAATATGTAAAGACACCTCTTAGAAAGCTGTTTTACATGCTGGGGATGGTTATGTAAGCTTGTAATCATCGACCCATAGGAAGATTGCCATAAATGGCCAACATAGGCAAAAAGTTTTTGAGACCCCCCCGCCATGTCAAACAATGACTGTGCATGGTGATGCATGTCTGCCATGCCAGCTATGTGGGAAGCACAGATAGGAGAATTGAGGTCCAGAAAGTGAGACCCTATCACAAAAATAACAAACAGAAAAGAGCTAACAGAGTGGCTTGAGTGGTAGAGCACCTGCCTAGCAAGCACAATGCCCTGCATTCAACCCCCCAGTACTTCCAAAAAAATAACATTGTTTTACAACTGCAAATCAATCCAAGAGTTTACTAGTAGGCAACTAATTTATTGTATTAACTAGTAAATAGAAAAATTGGGTGGTCAGCCATGGTAGCTCATGCCTATCTTCTCAGCTACTTGAGAGGAAGAGATTGGAGTATCTTGGTTTGAGATAGTCTGTGCAAAAGTTAGCACGATCACCTTCTCAACAATCTGGTCATGGTAGCACATGTCTGTGATCCCAGCTACTCAGGAGGTGTAAGGAGGAGGTTTGCAGTCTGAGGCTGGCTCCAGGCAAAAAGTACAAGACCCTATCTGAAAGGTAACTAAAACAAAATAAAGGGGGAAACTGGGTATGTGTCTCAAGTAGTAGAGCTCCAGTCTAGCAAGCATGAGGCCTTGACTTCAAACCCCAGTACTTCCAAAAGAAAAGAAAAAGAAGGAAGTAAGAAAGGAACGAACGAAAGAAGGGAAAGGAAAGGAAACAGAAAAAAATGGCATCCCTTAGAAATAAAACCAAAAGGTACTATTTTAATATGCAAAATGTTTAAGTTAAAATGCTAGATGAAAGGAGCAAGATGCAAGTTTGTGTACACAATATGACTGCAATTTCAGGTTGAACATCCCTTACCCAAAATCCTTGAGATCAAAAGTATTTCAGATTTTGGAATATTTATATAGATTACTAATTGATTATCTCTAATATGAAAATCTGACATACAAAGTGCTGTGATATCCAAAATCTTTTTGAGCTTAAAAAGTTTTGGATATCAGAGCATTTCAGATTTTGGATTTTTGGATTAGAGATACTCAGCCTGAACCTAGCACTAAAAACCACAAAATTGTGCTCAGAATGAAGACTAGAAAGCAGTACATCAGAACCATGATGTAATTATCCCTGGATGGTGGCTTCTACCATATTTTTACAATAGTTTAGTATAGTATAATTTTATATTATATTTGATAATAGCTTTGAATTCCAAAAGGCATCACTCATAATTATAATGTAGTAGTGACTTACCATTTTATTCTTATAGATATGACCAAAGTTGGAGGTTTTCATACTGGAATCACACACCTAAATGTGTGTGAATGTCATAGCTACATGACATATTACCAACCACCTAAAAATTGTTGGTTATTTAGGGTTTAGAGTATTTACCTTAGAATTAATAGTCTGTTACTAGCAGGACTTTGTTTAAAGTCAAGGTTCCACAGAATAATTTCATGGACTGCTTGAAGTCTGTTTACTATTTTGTTTCTACCTACACATTTTTGTGGAAAAATAAAAACTGAAATTTAAAATTAAGGGAAAATATCTCTCTACAGGTGTCTCATTACCTAAAGAAGACGTTTCTGCTCCCCTGATCTCCAGCTCCCCAGTGAAGGAAGCTCAGGAGTATGAAGATACCCCAAGTGAAGAGAAAGACAAAGTAAAAGGAGAGCCCTTGACGATCTCTGAACTAACATACAACCCAAGTGCCAGCCTGCTCCCCACCCCTGTTGATGATGATGAGATTGACATGCTCTTTGACTGTCCATCTAGGCTTGAGTTAGAAAGAGAAGACATAGATTCATTTGAGGAATTGGAAGCAGATGAAAATGCCTTTTTGATTGCTGAAGAAGAGGAGCTGAAGGAAGCTTGCCGAGCTTTGTCATGGAGCTATGACATTCTGATGGGCCATATTTGGGTGAATCCACTGGTCAAGAGTTTTTCTAGGCTCCTTGTTGTGGGCCTGGGACTGCTGCTCTTTGTATTTCCCCTGCTCCTCCTCCTTTTGGAGTCAGGTATTGATCTCTCCTTTTTATGTGAAATCCGCCAGACACCAGAGTTTGAGCAGTTTCACTATGAATACTACTGTCCCCTCAAGGAGTGGGTGGCTGGAAAGGTCAACCTCATTCTCTACATGCTGGGTTGCTCATGAGGTTAATATCTTATAAGACTAAGGGCTATATCCAATGCTAGTGATTTTTTTTTCAGTAGATGCCTGGTTCTGAATGGTCATAGGGTCCTCAATGGGTGTTCCTTTCTCATAACTTTAACTCTTAAGTTAGCTTTCCATAATTAAATGCACTTAAATAAGTTAAATCAAATATAGTTATTTTAGTTACAGGTCAGGATGATGGCCTTTAAATAACCAAAACATTTTTATTTTTTAATGTAACGGATATCCTCTTTATCTATTATATCATAATACATAACATATTGGACTGAATTAGATTTTCCATTTTTTAATAGTTGGCATCATTATAAGCTATAATGTTCAGAATCAGAATTTTAGTACAAATCTAAGGGAAAGCTTTTGAATATAATCCTTAGTGAAAACAATGTCCTCTAACCAATGCCTATACAACTAAATTTATGCTGACTTTTTTGTTTTTAAAAAATATTTTTATGTGTTCAAACTATTTTGGTAAATTTTTAGCAAAAACAAGCCTCTTTGGAGTTATTCAAGGAAACACACTGTAAGACTAATGCACAAAGGTTTATCAGGAATTTTTTAATGTTTTGGCACAGGTTTGTTTTTAAAAATATTTTTGACAGAGCAATCCCATTTGTTTTACCTGCACACGAACTAGAAAGTGGATAAATAGACACCATAGTAAGTAAGTTTCCAGGATGATGGAACTGGGGATGTAGAAATTGAGAGCATTGAGTTAACACAGGAAGGTCCATTTTTCAAGATGGACTGAGATGCCTTAGTACTTTTATTTGCATTCTGTCTACCTATCTGGGCTGGGGAAGCAGAATGTTTTAAAAAGAAAGCAAATCTTTAAGGGAAATGGTAAAAAGATGTACCAGTTAATTGCTTATTGTACATTAACCTAAGAGTGGAGGCAGACAGGAATTGGGAAAGTAGCAAAGAAGAGTTCTGGAGAAGTTAGTAGGCATGTGGTGGTAGGCAAATGGTTTCTTTTATGAAAGTGATGGTGACATAAAGCATTAAATGATGTTAAGAACAGTGTACTCACTGTTTGAGTTCACATGAACATGTTTAAGTGGATCTAAATAAATGTGGAGAAACTTTAAGGTAACTCTTTTGGTCCCTCATGCCATTCATTACGAAGAAACTTTAAAAGTGTGTGTGTGTGTGTGTGTGTGTGTGTGTGTGTGTGTGTGTGTGTGTGTCTGAGAGAGAGAGAGAGAGAGAGAGAGAGAGAGAGAGAATGAGAGAATACAACTATTTGATAAATGACAATGATCACCTTTCTGTGGTGGGCAACATACTACTTTCCTTGCTTGGTTTCCTTAATACCTTAACTTATTTATAACTCAGACTTCTATGTGAAAATGGAAAGGGCTCATCAGATGATGTTTCAGTTCAGCTTGGGTGACATAGACATAGATGGAAAAAATAACTGGGTAACAGTGGGGACAAATCCTTGAGTTCCTTCCTGCATACCACTAAATCCATGGTAGAAAGGATTTGATGCTTTCCCATGCAGGGCATTCACCAACACCGTGCTACAAGTGAAAGAGAAAAGATTATAGACTTTACAGCATGGAGTATAGAATTTCTCTCTGGATTGAAAACGTCCCATTGCCTTCAGTTACAAAGAGATGGGGCCAATCTTCAGTCACTCACTAACTCTAAGGACATTCCAGCTCTATCACTAACTTAATTTCCAAACTGGGCATTCCAGGACCACTCATTCAGTGGAACTCTTGAGTGGTTTATCAGACAATTAATTTTGAAAGTCAGTTCATGAGGCCTTCTGTTGAGCACTTTTTAATATACACTTGCTATTAAGTTTTTAGGAATTTCTCCGCATGGACTTTCAATTATTGTACATTATGTATATGATTCATACTAATATAAAAATATATTTTCTGTGGTTGGAACCTACAACAATGTATTTTGGAAGTATTCAAGTGGTCAGCTTTGACATTGAAAGTTTAATTTTTCTTTACTGCTCTCATATGTCTTCTAAGTTATCATCTTTGACATAAGGGTGCTCCAGTGCAGTCTGCCCCAACTCAGTCCCAATTCTAATTGTGCTTCATGTCATTTTCTTTGAAGTTCTATCCAAGATAAATTATCTAGTCCTCACATTTAAAAAATAATATTAAGGAATATTTTTTAAATTATGGAAGTAGTATATTTTCCATTGTAAAATATTTAAAAACCATGAGGACAACTATCACATGGAATCCAACCACACAGATTTATTTTAAAGAGAAATGTATAGATTATTTTAACAGTCACACTTAGTATCTATCTTGTCTTAGGCAGAAGATTCAGTTTTGTATACAAATGTCTTCAGATAATGGAGTTGACAGAATAGGGTCTGCTGAATTTAAAATGGGACCTTGAAATGCCATTTAGTTAGCATATGGTGAGAGCCTTTTAGAAATGTCCATAAAAGTTTTGTTAGAATACAGTGAACAGTTGCAGACTATTTCCAAAGATGTATATTATATAACATAGTGAAATACAGAATTCAAAGCAAGTGTGTGAGTATATGTATATTCCATATTTTTGTATATGTGTTTACATATGAATCTATGTATGTGTATGTTTGTATAGGCACATCTAATATGGCTTTCATACACAGTTGTGATTATTTTCCCCAATTGGCAAATTTTTGACATGTTGTTATTTCTTTCCCTCTCAAATATTGTGATGGGTAAAACCTACAGCCTCAAATATTAAAATTTTCCATGAAATATACTGTGTGTACACTTGTGCATTTGTGTACACATACATACATATACATGGCAAATACATATACACACACAATGTTGCCTTTAGTGCTAATGCAAGTTGCATAGTGAAAATAATGTAGGTACAGTATCATGTATTTTTATCTGTCCTTGGAACTCTCTGTAAAATGTTGTGTATTTTGGAGTGAATTATGTGGTGTGTCTAACATTTATAAACATAACTCTGGGGAGATTTACAGCAAATTGATTTTACTGAAATACTAGAGCTATGAGGGGGCCACATTACTGTGATTGGAGCCATGTCTTTGTATAATGAAATTTGCATTTCTTTTTTTTCTTTTATTCATATGTGCATAAAATTTGCATTTGTATGTCAACATCCAGATCGTTTCATATGTTAATATGGTGGTAGGAATCCCTAATAAAATACTGTGGGGTAAAATATTTTGCAATTATTCAGTTTTATTTAAAGTTGTATAGTCAGTCTATTAGAAACTATGGGAAGATGCCCTCTAGGACCATGAAATATAGTCACCTTTTAATGATGATAGTATGAAAATGATTTCAGGTAATGGATGAGATTTACCCTCTGCAGAAATCACCCAGGCCAAAACCAGGAATATTAGTACTGAAACTACTCTAAGTACAAAAGAAAGCTATGGTCTAGTTGGTGGTATTAAAATAGAAGAGGAGGAAATGCTAGAGCGCTAGAAATTAAGAGGTCACTACCACTGGCAAGAACAGGGAGTCTTCCTATTCCAAAGAGAGCTGACTCAGACTCTTAACTTTGTGATTCTTGTCATGAGACTTCTGTTTCTGTCACAGGTCCTAAAAAAATTTATTTCAGTTGTACTCTCCCTACCACATATCATAGCCAGATATTCTGCTGAGGTTTGGCACAACTACAGCTGCACATCTGAATATTAAATCAGGTGTTACTTAGAATGAAAGAAAAGGGAGCCCTCCTTATGGGATATAAGTCCTCCTTATATCATAGATATTAAGAGGAATTGTCCCCCAGCTGTGGCTGCCTCTTCAGCCTGTCAAGGTCTTCTTAATCCACAGTCCTCAGCGTAACATGCTCCAGTATATAGCACAAAAAGAAACTCAATGGTTAGTGCTCAGATATGAACTGATTTATGGACAGGGGCCTGGTTCTAGCAGCTCTGCCTTTGTTTTACACAATGTCTGCTAACCCTCACGGCTCATACAAAATGGCCTTTGACCACTTATTCATTGTCTAATTCATTGAGCTCCTCAACCAGCCCCACTTCTTGGGAGAACCTTTCCTTTTATTCCTATGTTTTCTGAGTCAAATGGAGGAAGGATCTCTCACTAACATTCCCAACCTGGAGAGAAATTACTGAAGAGACACTTCTACTTCTTGGGTGACTTCTGGGATGGTTGTGGCTGATGTGTTATGAGTCTCATTGTGATCTTTTTCTACTGGGGTGAGATAATGTGCTAAAGTCTCTGCTTACTTGTACTCCTGCTTCTTCTCTCTTTCTCTCTGTCTTCTACCTGCTTTTGGGCTACCAGTCTCCATGCCTTAAACAGACCAAGCAGGACCTGCCCATGGTGGGCCCAGCCAAGATTGGCTCTCCTATGTTCCAGCCTCAGTCTGGGTAAGTTTGATGAGCCTAGCCAGGGGGCTCAGCTGTCATCACTTCAGAGAGGAAGAAAGAAACCTCATTTAGGCTTCAGATCTCAGCTGTATTCTCCAATTCATTAATAAAGGTGATTTTAACACTCTTCTGGCCATTTTGTCTTTTATCTGCTGGGAACTCAGATGGTGGCAGAATGGTGGTTAATATTTAGGACCATCAATCTCCAATGTTGTAAGGAAGGAAGGAATGAAGGTGCTCCTAGGTGAGCCTCAGGTATCAGAGGACTTCTGACATTGACATGAGCCCTCAGAGACCTCTCCAATGAGAGAGGGAATTGAGAATTAGTATTGGTAAAGAATGGATGGTTGATTAGAATCACACATCTCTGTTCTGTACCTTTAGTTGATATTATCCTAAATATCTCTTTGGAAAGGGAACGAGGGCCATCTTCCTAGTTACAGGGAAACTCTTAATAGGATAAAGGTATACTTTCTGTGGGTACTAAGTTTTTAGTCACACCTTTCAAATTCCAGAAGCTTCTCCAGCTACACCCATCCGATTCTTTTTAATCAAAGAATTATGATTATCGTCATTGGCTTTCCAAGGAGATTATCCTTCAAGGGAGAGAATATATTAACAAACTAATGTTAGTTTCTACTATGTGTGACAGATATATTCTTCAGAAGTTAAAAACTCAGTATTCTAGTTCATTAGTCTCTTGCTATTTTTTCTTTCCTCTCTATCTCTCTCTCTCTCCCTCTCCCTCTCTCTCTCTCCTCCCTCTCCCTCTCCTTCTCCCCCTCCCATCCCCTCACCTTCCCCCTCCCCCTCTGCTTCCCCCTCTCTCTTACAGTACTGAGTGGAGTTTGAGCTCAGGACTTCATGATTGTTAAGCATGTGCTCTACTACTTGAGCCACACCATCAGCCCTCTTGAAATTTTCTTGATGTGAATCAACCTGAGTTTCCTGAACTCTTTGAGCATCTGCTTCTGCAAAGCTGCAAATCAGACCACTGTTCACAGTGGTACCCATGTAAATGTATTGTTCCCTGGTGATATTGTTACCATGTAATTCGTCAAAACCATGACTTTTTTGATGGTGAGAGGAGATGTCCTTAATAATTGTGCCGTAACAATAATAATTATCTGGGATTGTTTCAGATACTCTATTTGCAAAACTATCTGATCAGCTATATACCTTCTTTCAACAACTCCTCTAGGGTGTTTCTCTATAATATTGACACAGTGAAATAGGGAAAGATTTTTGTCCTATAGTCATAAATTTCCTACTTGTTATCAAGAATCAGATTAAAAGTTACTAAAATGAATTAGGTTATGTGTGTTTTGACCATTAGATTACAAGTTACAGAGAACATTTTAAGTGAAGCTTCTGACACTGAATATTTACTGGTACTCACTTAAATTATTTGCCATTAGTGATACTTAATTTATTAGTGTGAGATAGGTAGAGGGAGGATATTAAAATTATCTCAATATTGCCTTTACCTTCCATACTCCTGAATTTGAATTTATGATTGACACATACAGAATGTTAATGAACTTGAGGCATGGCTCAAGTGGTAAAGCATCTGACTAGCAAGCATGAAGCCTTGGGTTCAAACCTCAATACTGCCAGAGTATTAATGATCAGCTTAACTGTGAGCAGCTAATTTATACTATAGACATTTAAGACTGAGTTTCACAGAAAGTCAACTTGATCTTTTGTAATGAGAAGTGCCCATTTTCTGGGTACTTGTTGGATGCTGGATGCTTCATACATGTTTTCACTTCAACGTAAGCTATAATGTAAACCAAACACTATCTGTGAGTGTAAAGAATCACATCTAGAAAGCTTCTTCTAGGGAGGTCTGCCCCTACAGATCAAATTTTCTTATATCTATTCCTATCTTGAAAGGGTTGGAAACACAGTATATACCTTTGACTCCAAATCTCCCATTTTTGCAAATTTCTTGTGATGCTGGCAGCTATCAAAACAATTTCTTCTTCATTCTAACACAGAATTAGACTACATTTCTCAGCTCCCATATAGTTAGATGTGGGCATATTCCTGACTTATAGTCAATGAAATTTGAGAGAGATGACCTATATTGCTTTCAAACCTTGGACTATGTGTGAGTCTCCATCTGTCACTGGATATCAAAACTTACAGTGACATTTAAGCCACTTGTTGATGTTAGAGCCACCAACAACATGCATACTTGAATGTCTTTGTGCACAGGTGCATCATAAACCACACCCCAAATTTGACCCATCTTAGACTGTTACTTGAGCCACTAAGCCTTAGCTGAGTAGTTTCCAAGTCAGTTGCTGTCAACATTCCTTCTTACAGTATTCATTTGGCTATCTCTCCTAGGAAATGGAATTTCTACATTGTAAACAACAAAACTCCATTTAAAAACTAAAGAAGAGCTTCATAAATGGAATGATATCCTGTGTTCATGGATTTATTATTTTTACAATGTCGATACTCCTAAATTGCTCTTTAGAATAATGGCTTTCAAAATCTCAGCTTTCTGTTTTGCAGAAAGTGACAACCTGGCCCTAACATTTCCTATGGAAATGCAAGAAACTCTGCCAGGATAGTCAAATCAATCTTGAAAACAAAGAACAAAGTTGGCAAACTAACAGTTTGCAACTTCAAAACTCTGTGTAAAGTACAGTGATCAAAACAGTGTGGGTACTAACCTAAGAACAGATATATAAATCTGTGGAATAAAAATTTGCATCCAAGAGTAAATCCATGTATTTACTAAAAGTTGACTTGGGTGGATGTCAGGCAACCCAGAGGAGAAAGTACAGGTTCTTTTAACAATCAAATATCCAGATGCAAAAAATAAGTTGGACCCATTCTTCACACAATATACAAAAATTAATTCAAAATGGATCAGAGATTTTGATTTAAGTGTGAAAACTATAAAACTCTTAGGAGAAATTCTGGAATATATCTTTGTGACCTTTGATTAGAAATATGAAAGCAAAAGCCCTAATGATGAAAGAACAAATGGATGAATACGATAGTAACAGATAAAATTAAAACACAGTGGACTTCAAAGAGCACAATCAATTCTGTAACAGATACAGAACTTCTTTATTGGATAATGAAAAGTTTCTACAATTGTACAGTAGTGATGATTGCATGACTTTGTGAATAGACTAAAGATCAATAAGTTTGCTGTCGATGGGTGAATTTTATGCTATGTAAACTATATCTCAACGTACTTTTAACAAAAATTATTTGCTTATTTTCTCTATGCAATTTTGGTAACATTTTATGAGATGTTCATGAGGTTAGTGTCTTTGACATACCAAAATTATTCCTATTTCCATACATTTGCAAGTTTTGTCAGCACTTATTTCTATCAAAATGAAAAATAGATGATACTGAAACTAGTTTCGTTTTAGCAATAAATATTTATCCATGAATAAAGAATAAAGATTTCTATTAAGAGATCTATTTATTGCTAATAAATGTTTATCTTTTACGTTTAATAGACTTCTGTGTCTTGATTGTATAGTGTGGTTCTTCAGCAAAGAGACTGAACAGATGGGCTCTCAGAATGTTCTTCTGTATGGTTTTTTACAATAAAATAGCCCATCTGATATTATCTTATGCTTTCTTCCTTTACCATCTGCTAACTCCTAATTCCCCAGGACAATACAGGCCTCACATTTGGGGAAGACCCTATTTTCCCTGGGTGCATGACTTTTTTCTCATCTGATGTTTCAAGCGTCCATGTTGGCTGCAGTCATCCAATTCTTCTGATGCACAGACTTGGAATTCTGAGGTGGCTGTTGGCCATCCCAGAGACCCCTTAGGCACGGCCCCTTGCTTTTGCCCAACTACATTCAAAATCAGATCCTTTTCTTCAACTGTTCAATTTTGGTTTTCTCTAAACAGAATGACTATTGATTGGATCTTTGGCCTGCAGCCCACAGGTCTTGCCAGAGGATTTAGTTTCTAAAAGTTTGGCCTGTAATATCCATATCAAATTTAAATTGAGTACAAACTGCTCTCTTCATTGGAGTTCACACTGACTGCAACTTCCTCAACAATTTAGCCAATCTAACCTTGGCTAAATTCTTTCTCAGTCATGGTAATTCTAACTTGAAGGAATGCTCTTCTTTCCAGCGCATTCCATAAACAGTATCATCATTTGCTCCCACAACAAGAGGAAGGCATGTACTTTATTCTCTCCATTTCTTTCCATATAAGCAGAAGAGATTTCCTTTGATTTCAGTGTCTTCATTGACTGTGGTTTTCTTTTATTTGCAGCTAAGTTTCTAGCTAAACAATTTTACCAATTTTTTTCCTGACCATGTATCTTTTGAAGAAGGATTATGTCCTGCACATCATCAAAAGTCAACATTGGGGGGTTTTATTCTTCTCACTGTTTGAGAGATGTTAGCCCTCTCCTCCTGGTCATCAATATCAGGTGAACAAGAAAGCTAAATCAATTCTTCTCCCAAACACTTTGGTACTGATCCTGGGCACTTTTGTTGTATGAAAGAAGATGTGGCTATACATATCAGTCTATCACTTCCTGTTTAAGGAGCTTGGATGTAATATTTTTAGTAATTTGTGTCAGTCTCTCTATAAAATGGGAATAACCAATATCTATGTCAGAGAGTGGTTGTGTGAGTAAAATTAACCAAAGAATACCAAGAAACTGAAATATAAACATTATTGCATACTCCATACCAACTTAATACTTTGTCCTCTTTGTTTCTAAAAACCACTACCACCTCTCTCTCAAAGATCGCTGTCATCTCTTGCCCATTAAAAAACAGATGTATTCAACACCCCATATCACTCTACCTCACAGAAACTTTATGGAGATGTCAAAGCATTGTCTGCAAGTCAGTGTTAAGAAAAAAGATTCCATGGGAAATATAAATAAGAAATACTGTATATTGTAGCCTTTACCTCACATACATATAACTTGGTAGAATTTCTGAAAAAAATCTCAAAATAGACATTTATTCAAGTATTACACACATTTATGTAATAATGATCCCTTTTTATATAAAACAACTTCTTTTGTCAAACCCATAAACAGGTTATCAAAATAAGCCATGGTAAATACATAAGGTACTGGAAACCATAGATTATTCCACTCTAGTGAGCATGGTTTCCCCTAAACCTGGACTGTGCTAATATTACAGGTCACAATTTTACAGTCAGTGAGGATCCCCATCAGTACAGAAGGGTCTTACCTAAGCCTCACATTGCCTCCTGAAGGTAGGCAGAATGTGACTCTTGGATCCTCAGGGTCCAGCCAGGGCTGGGGGGTGTCTGTCTAGCCAGTCTCAGGGGTTGTCTGAATCTATCTTGAAATCCCACTTGATTGCCCAATGAAGTATAAGGCTAAGAGGGCTGAGAAATCTGTTACGCAGTGCACATGTATTATCCTCTGGGAGAACTACCAGTATTGCTTTGGAAGAGAAGGTTATTTCTTCTGAACCCTATCTGTGAACCAAGAATTGGGGCTAAGAGCTTCTTTCATGTAAATCCCTAAGCTCTTCTGCTGCCCCATTCTTCCTAAGGAGCCATTTCTCTCTGCACACAAGTTCTGCTTTTCGGACATGCTTATACTAACATATTTTCTACACCATGGACTACTGCACTGTAGAATAAATAGGATGGAAGGACCAGGCTGTCTCTAAGTGGGACATTCTCAAGTAGCGAGGACACTTCCAGTCACTTTACATCTTATTTCAAGGAACTGAATGGGTACTGCATTTCCACCTTCAATGCCACTCTATTTCCCTGCAGTCACTGGGGAGGAAATGGGACTGCAAAATATAAATCCCTTAAGAATATAAATGTCCTTCAGACATTTCTGGTGGTGGTGTGGAACTGAGTAAAACGAATAGGTAAATCCAGGTTCTGGCAACCTCCAGAACCTATAAATAACCTCTGGTTAAATCCAGATTTCCTGGTTTGCCTAGCAGGAGGCCAAGAGTGGGAAACTGGTGTGATTTTGAGTTTCTAACCGGTATGATTCTGGTCACCTATCAAATTTGGATATTTTGGATTGGAAAGCAATTCATATCTACCTTCCCTGAATCCCAAGTGAGGGTCTGGCTCTTGTGAGTTCAGTGAATGAGAATGAAGTCGGTCAGTGTACCCTACCTTCATGTAACCCCTGCTGAAGTCTCTGCATCTCCTTGCAGAGACTTTACCCCCACATGGGTCCACTACTCCCACATCCCCTATAGTTTCCGTAACTATCCAACTTACTGCCTTCTGCATCCTTGGAGTGCTTTAAAGGGACATCTACCTGCCCTGGTGGTCACTATCCAACTTGGAAGGGGGAATTATCAAACAGGTCTGTCAGGCTAAGAGGAAACTTTATTATCAATATTATAATGCCTCTTCTTCCTAGTTTGTGCTTATAGAAGCCATGGGGTCTTAATAATTTTCTTTTGCATGGTCCTCCTATGGGGTAGAAGGCACTCAAGTAATGTGGCTTAGGTAGCTGACCACACCAAAGTGGTTCCAAGCTGTGAACTCCTCTTGGCTGTCCAGAGGACAGCCTTTGTCTTTCTCCCCAAGGACTGCTGCCTTAGCTGAGCCCAAATGGAGAGAGCCTGATACCAACACAAAGCTGTGAACTCACAAAAGCCTGGAGTGAGTTTGGCACTCAGAGACCTAGAACTATTCTGAGCAACTTCCTTATGAGAGAGACAGACCTCTGCAGGTGTTGGGTTTCTGCTTGTTAGCTCTTAGGCCTGGACATGCCCCATAGCTGCTTCAAATAACTTGGTCATTGTTTTGGCTAGTCACGTCCTGTTCCAGGAGCCTGTCAGCTTTTGTTTTTAGAATGGTCTGATGGATTTGGAGGTCCCTCAATAATCTCTGCTTCAGGTGCTGTCTTGTGGACACTTGGCTGTCCAAACTGGCTTTCCAAATAGAAAGCCAGAGCTGTCTGGGAGCTGTGGATATGAAGGATGAGTGCCCACAGAGAAGAAGTGGGGAGCTCAAGGGATGGGTGTTAATTTTACTTTTCACAGTATCTCAGTAGGAAACTATTATCTGCATTTTGTAGGAGATGAAAAGGAGACACAGAATTTCAAAAACTTGCCCAGTGATGGAGTCTACATTAAACTCAGGGTTTGTCTTCCAAGCTCACTCTCAGCACTCCAAATATAAATGAAATTTTTCTTACCCTGATGAAACTTTCATTCATGCTCCCTCACCCTCATCAATAACCAAATTCATCTACTTATATAGTGGTGAGATGTTTCATCTCTTTGAGTGTGGTTCTGTAGGGACAGATACCGTCACACCCATTTATGACTTTCCTTGTGTAGGCTCTCAGGAATGTTTGATGAATGAAAAATAACAAAGATACAAAGTACTTCACAATTTTTTTTGCTTTTTCCTTTAAAAGAAGGACATGTTAATACTTTTATAATTACCTTTTCTGAGCCAAGCATTCAAAATATTTTATTCCTATTCATTCCTATATCATGACACAGGAAAACAGTGTAATTGTGTATTTTTTTTCTTTTGAGAGAGGGTCTCACTAGGTAACTCAGGCTAGCTCCAATCTCTCAAGTGCTGTGATTACAGGCGTGCACTGTCATGCCTGCTATCCCATGTTTTTTCCATTTTATGACAGAGGAAATTCAGGTTAAGTTCTTTGCCTAAAGACACACTGACAACCATGTGGAGCTTGAATTTAAACCCAAGATTGGCTGGGTGCCAGTGGCTTATGCCTATAATCCTAGCTGTTCATGAGGCAGAGATAAGGAACATTGGGGTTTGAAGCTACCTGGGGCAAATAGTTTGTAAGACCCTATCTCAAAAAAGCTCATCACCAAAAAGAGCTGGTGGAGTGGCTCAAGGTGTTCACTCCACCCTGAGTTCAAGCCTCAATCCCACAAAAACAAATCAAACTAAAACAACAACAGCAAAACCAAGATGGGTTGCCTGATTCAGACATTTCTGACATGCCATACTGCTTTATAGAGCTTCTGGAAGGAAGAAGCAATGGTCAATGTGTAGGTATAATTATCTCCTGAGTGAAAAATTTGATTGTAGTTGTGCTGTTCTTCAACCAGTAAACAGGAGTGTATGTTCTGTGAAACTAAATAAATAATGCAAAAGCACTAAGGCCAGAGAGAGAGCTCCTCATTTATGGGAGAGTTCTCTTCCCCCAGGATCCTGACTTAGGGACCCTGACGCTACCACATCACATTAGGATCTGGGATAATGAGAAGACTTATTTATTGGCCACCTTCTCCACAGACTTGCCTCAGATGATTTGCAGTGGTTTTGTTTTGCTATTTTAAATGGAGAAGGTAAAAAAAGGTATAAGCAGCAGAAATGAAACAGTAGATTCTGTTGAATTTGGAGGAAAAAAGTTTGCAACTCTTTCCTGATTTATCTTCCAAGAAGAAGAATCTGTTTTGTGTTTTGATGATTCACCACTATTCACATGGTTTGGCTTTCAGGAAAAGACCCCTGTGCTTTCAGGCTATTGCTCACACATTTACCTAGTTTTCTCAGCCCTTAATGTAAATGTTTATGTTTCTGTTTTCCTTCCTTGAATTTGGTTACCAGTTTATTTTGAATTCTCTCTTTCCCTATCTCCTTCTCCCTCCTTCACTCTCTCTACCTCCCTCTCTCTTTCCATCTCTTTTTATCTTCCTCTCTCCCTCCCCCTCTGTTATTTTTATTTATATTTCATGACATATGAAATATACATATATATATATATATCCCACTGAATATATACACATAACACTATGGGTTTGTTTTTTTCTATTTAAGTTAGGGTCTCCAGAGTTGTGAGGTCATTATTACATAATTTCCTGACAATGGCTTCTCATGCCATCATTGTTTGCAGTCAAAAAGCTGTGAAAAGAGCAGTGGGATTCCAAAAACCACATTCCCTCATTACTTGGCCATGTACTGTCTGTGGACATAGCTGTGGTTCTACTCTTGGACCTGAGTGTCCATCTCTGACAAGTGACAAACACAGCCTACTCAAGACTCAGTCATCTTTACAGCACTGGGACTCTAATGACACACTTATCTGTACCATGATAAAAATAAGCTCAAGACACTGTGCAGTGCAACAAGAAATAGGAAAAAAGTTGATAACCCACGTGGTCTTCAGACTGAACCCATTGTCTCAGTATCGCCCTGCTTATAGACTTGGTCCAGGCTGTTGAGGTTACTGGGACCAGCCTAGAATGAAAGACTCTGGGCTTCAGAAGAGAATAGAGAGAATTAGGAACTGAAGGGGAAACCATCTTCCCATTCTTCAGCATTTCCAGAGTGTGGAAACAAAATTGTTTGGCAATTTTGGTGTTTCTGAGAACTACTAGTTCTGTATCTAAGTGAAATCATGGCCACCTTTACCTGCTTGTCACCCTTATCTGGGCTGTCAGTTATTTACAGAGCAACATCTTCGTGAATAAATATCTTCTTGGCACTCTAAGGTTCAAAATGGACCATAGTATGCCCCAATCAGAGAGTGGGAGGACATGTGGCTTCAAGAGTTAGGTAACATCACTGAAGTCAAGGCAAGACTGAGGGAACAGTTGAGTGGAAACTGAATCCTTTTACTAGAAAGGAAATTATTAGGACAATTGGTGATCATTGAATGGGGTCTGAGGATAAAGTGTTGTAATGTAGTAATGTTACTTTCTTAGTTTTGCTGGTTGTATTGTAAATCATGGAGAGAAAGTCCTTATTTGTAGAAAATCTACAGTAAGATTTGCAGGAATGATGGAGCATCAGACAGTCAATTTACTTTTAGGGGAAAAAGGACTTTGTACTTAGGGGGACAGACTGGATTTTCCTAGGACAGTCACAGTTTTAGCATTTTAGTATTTAGCAGTTTTAGTATTTTGGGGAAAGCCCCTCAGTTGCATGCAAAAAGGGATGGTTTTACTTTAATTTACCTACAACATTAAAAAAAATAAGTTTCAGTTGTTTAAAAATACTTTTGCCATAAATTAATTTGAGTACTAATAATTCATTCAAGAAGCAATGCATTATAAATTTCCAAGGCATGCTGCAGACACTGAGTGTTCCATTTGGCCCTTGGTGAGCTGGAGTGGCCAGATGGGTGATGATGTGATGGCAAGTTGTTGCCGGCCTAAGAACTACTCACAGTGCTGGACATCCTCAATCAGGCTGACCTTGGACGAGTTACTTAATCATTCTGAGCCTCAGTCTCCTCTTCTGTAATACAAGAATGCTATAAGTATTTTATGTTCAGCAGTAAAATCCTTTCCTTAAAAGAAATCTCACCATTTAAAATGTAATGGAACTGCTCTGGTCAAATTATGTGAAGATTTTCAGGTCCTGTGGTTACCTAAATCTCTCCTATGTTCCCTCTGTTGTTACTCCTTGCAACCCTGGAGCTCTACAGAGCATAAAATGAAAGTCATTGTGCTAGAAGATATTTTTCATTTTTATTAGCTGTACAGGGGATACATTGGGACACTTACATATGTGCTTAAAATATATGTAAATTAGATTCACCCCTCCATCATTCTCCCTCATCCTCCATCCTCTCTTCTTAGAACAATTTCAACAGGTTTCATTATTCTATTTTCTCACATGAATATAAAATACATACACCATTGTCATTCTGACTGTAATGAGGTAAAATCACAATGTGTTTTGATTTGCAATTCCTTTATGATCAAGGATGTTGAGTATTTCTTCATGTATTTATTGGTCATTTGTACTTCTTTTGAGAATTGTCTATTCAGTTCATTTGCCCATTTATTAGCAAGTTGTTGATTTTTTGTGGGGTTAGGTTTTTGAGTTCCTTGTATATTCTGGTTATTAATCCCTTGTCAGATGTATAGCTGGCAAAGATTTTCTCCCATTCTGTAGTTTGTCTCTTCAAGTCTAGTGATTGTTCCCTTTGCTGTGCAGAAGCATTGTAATTTCATGTAGTCCCATCTGTCAAAACTTTCTCTTAATTGCTGAGCTATTGACCCATACCTGCGTGATCTAGTGTATTTCCTATTTTTTCCTGGAGTAATTTCACCATTGCAGCCCTTTCATAAAGATCTTTGAAGGGGGCGGAGTGGGTGGTAAGGGAGGGGGTGGGTGCAGGGGGGAGAAATGACCCAAGCCTTATATGCACATATGAATAATAAAAGAAAAAGAAAAAAGAAAAAAAAGATCTTTGATCCACTTTGAATTGATACTAGTACAAGGTGAGAGAGTAGGTTCTAGTTTCAATCTTCTCTAGGTAAATATCCAGTTTTCTCAGCACCATTTATTAAAAACATGATCTTTTCTCCAATGCATGTTTTGAGCTACTTTGTCAAAAATCAAATGACTTTAGCTGTGTGGGTTTGTGTCCAGATCTTCTATTCTCTTCCATTGGTCTTCATGTCTGTTTTTGTGTCAGTACCGTGCTGTTTTTATTGCAATGACTCTGTAGTATAGTTTAAATTCACATATTGTGATACCTCTAGTATCTCTTTTCACTCAGAATTGTCTTGGCTATTTGAGGACATTTGTACTTCCATATGTGTGTGTCTTTAAACCCCTTTATTAAATTTATTCCTACCTATTTTAATTTTTGAAGCTATTATGAGTGGTATTGTTAGATTGATTTCCTAACTTCATTTACCTGTTTATTTCAATCCTCTTTGTGGTCTGTGATCATTCTAACTGTAGGCTTCTGAATTCTCTCTTAGACATATCAGCTAACTCATTATCCTTGGATTTAGATGTTGAGTTGTGATGGGAGTTTGGAGAGGAGATGTTGCCTCAGTTTTTCATATTTAAATTTCTATATCATACTGTGGACTTCTGTTGGTTTAAGTTTCCTTCAGTTCCTCAGGTGAGCAGAAAATCTACTGCAGTAACAATGTCAACAACCCAGCAATAAATCAAATATTTGAACAAGTAGGGAACAATTGGAACCCTTATCTGTATCCCCATTAAGCTTGTGTGGGAGCAAAACTGGTTTGTAGGGGAATGATCTGGGAACTTAATATTGGCTGAAAGGTATAAGGATTAGAATTTAAGTATTCTGGGGGTTGGGCATACAGAGGAGATGGAAGTAAGATAGTGGAAAGAAGGGAAAGTAGATGTAGGAGATAGTAGTAGGAGAGTGCACTATATATTTATAACGGAAATAGATGGTTATAGTTGTGAGTTACATATATCTATTGAGTTTAGTATAATACACCACTAGGATCTAAATTCTGTGTTTTGCCCAAGGAAAAACAGTGATATATGGAAAAAATCCTGTGAAATACTGACTATATCCAAAGAGGTAAAACATGCTGCTAGACATTCAGCCTTTGAATATAGTGGGTTGTAGAATGGGAGTTATACATTTCTATGAAATTGGGTTTAATATAGAATTGTGAGCTAAAATTGTGTGTTTCTTCCAATGAAAAATGGTGATAGACAGAAAATAATCCTGTTAAGTATTGACTCAATTCCAGGATTTGAACTAATTGCTAGATATTCAACCTTTATGACCAAAAATTAATCATTTTCCCAATGAATCAGTGATACATTGGGTGCAATCCTGTGAAATACAGTGTCCATTCAAGGATGTGAACTTACTGCCAAATATTCAACCTTACAACTAAGGTGGGTTCAGAGTTAGAGTTACATGTTTCTATGAAATTTGGCATAATATAGCACTAGGAGCTAAACATGCATATTTATCTTGAAGAAAAACAGTGATAGATGGAAACTAATCCTGTGAAATACTGACTCAGTTCTAGGAGTTGAACTGACTGCCAAACATTCAACTTTCAAACTAAGTTGATTATAGAATGGGAGTTAGATGTTTCTATGAAACTCAGCATCATGCCATCATACTTCATGATGAGTTAAAATAAATATTTCTTGCCAAGAAGTGTGTTGTAGATGCAGAGTAAAACTTTAACTCAATTCCAGGAGTTTAACTTTCTGTCATTCAATTTCTAACAAAGTTAGTTATAAAAAGGGAATTACAGGTTTCTATGAAATTCAGCATAATACAGAATTTGGAGATTAAATGAATTTTTCTTCCAAAGAAAAATGGAGATTGATGGGAGGTAATCCAGGGAATTTCTCACTTCATTCCAGGAGTTCAACTTACTGGCAGTCATTCAACCTTGTAACTATATGAGTTATTAAATGAGAGTTAGATGTTTCAATGAAAGTCAGAAAAATACTGCTTTATGAGCCTAAATGACAGTTTCTTCCAATTAAAAGCAGTGAATAGGGAATAATCTGTGAACCACTGGCTCAACTAATTTGGCTATAGAATGTGAGTTAGATGTTTCTAAGAAATTCATGAAGATACAGCATTATGAGCAAAAATGAACATTTCTCCCAAGGAAAAATGGTTGTAGATGAGGATTTTTCTGTGAAGTATATACTCAATTGCAAGAGGTGAACTTACTGCTAGATATGAAACATTGTAACTAAGTTGGTTTTAGAATGGCACTTACAAATTTCTATGAAATTCAACATAATTCAACATTATGAAATGAAAGCAATTTTTCTCCCAAAGAAAAATATAGATTCGTGGGGAACAATCTGAGGAAATTCCAACTTCACTCCTGAGTTGACCTTACTGGCAATCATTCCACCTAGTAACTAAGTTGGTTATAGCATGCAAGTTACCATTTCTATGAAATTCATGAACATAAATCTTGATGAGCAAAAAACAATGTTTCTTCCAATTAAAAATGGTGATATTTGGGGAGTAATCTTGTGAAATACATGCTATACTCCAGGATATGAACTTTTTGCCAAATATTCAACCTTATATGTAAGGTGGTTTCAGAATTGGAGTACATTTTCTTATGAAATTTGGCAAAATGCAGCATTAGGAATTAAAATGTATGTTTCTCCCAAGGAAAAAACAGTGACAGATGGAAAGCAAGCCTGTGAAATACTGACTCAATTCAGGAGTGGAACTGACTGCCAGACATTCATCCTTGTCGCTATGTTGGTAATACAATGGGAGTTAGATGTTTCTATGAAATTCAGCATAAAACAGCCTTATGAGCTAAAATGTATGTTTCTCCCACTGGAAAACATTGATAGATGGAAAGTCATCCTGTTAAATACTGACTCAACTCTAGGAGTTGAACTAATTGTGAGACATTCAAGGTTCTCAATAAGCTGGTTGTAGAATGCTAGTTAGATGTTTCTATGAAATTCAGCAAAATATAGTAGCATTATGAGCAAAAATTAATGATTCTCAAATTTTAAAATGGTGATGGATGTGGAATAATCCTTTGAAATATAGACTCAAAAGTAAGATGTAAACTTTCTGACAAATACTCAATATTACAACTAAAGTGGTTGCAGAATTGATGTTTCATGTTCCTATGAAACTCTGCATAATTCAGGGGTAGGTGCTAAAGTGTATGTTTCTCCCAAGGAAAACAGTGACAGTTGGAAAGTAATCCTGTGAAATTGGTTTTCAATTCCAGAAGGTGAACTGAGTGCCATTCAATTTCTAACAAAGTTGGTTATAGAAAAGGATTTACAGAGAATCTGGCTCAGTACAGCAATTCCTGCACAGAGATGTGTGGGTGGTTGGAGATGTCTGAGCCTTTATCTGAGGACCAGTCACTGAGGTGGTAGAGCAAGCAAGGTTCTTCTGCTCCTGTCACATATACTGAAGATGGTTGCCTACAAGAACTTAGCAAAATAAAATTCCAGAGAGGGATCCAAGATGATGACTAGGATGCAGAAGCAGACAGGGTAAGCTCCATAAGTCAAAAATCTTGCAGACACACTAGAGCCACACTTGGTGGAAATAAGGCACCAAGAAGAACCAAAACTTTGACACCCTGAACCCTTAGCCTGTACAAAGCTTCTCCATACAACGTTACACTGAGAAAACAGGAGGGCTCCCATGCTGCCAGACAGCAGCTCCAAACCTGCTTGGGAGATATTCAACAGACCAACAGGTGAGCACCAAGTATCATGTAGTATTCCCCCAGCAACCCTTGGAGTAAACCAGCACAGCAACCTGGGTAGACTCACCCCCCCCACTCCACAAAAAACAAAACAAACAAAAAACTGAACAATAAACAAGAAACTGAAAACAAACACACAGCAGAGGGAGTGGGGTGCTGTAAGTGCACTGGAGAAGGGGGGAGGTGCAAGGAGATGATCTCTGTGCCAACTTTCAGTAAACAAAGTCTGGAAAGGCAGAAGGGCTGACAGCAGGTCAGTGATAAGCTGCTGCCTAAAATAGAGCAGGTAGCAGTCCAGAAAACTTATTTCCTGAGCCAGTGAGAAACATCCAAAGTCAAATGAATCAGACCCCAAACTCTAAAGTTGATACAGGAGAGTAGGAAATACTCTGGAGATAGTAGGTATAGGTAAGAACTTTCTCAATGAAACCCCAGCAGCACAGCAACTAAGAGATAGCATAGATAAATGGGACCTCATAAAGCTAAAAAGCTTCTGTTCATCAAAAGAAATGGTCTCTAAACTGAAGAGAACACCCACAGAGTGGGAGAAAATATTTGCCAGCTATACATCTGACAAACGACTGATAACCAGAATATATAGGGAACTTAAAAAACTAAATTCTCCCAAAACTAATGAACCAATAAAGAAATGGACAAGTGGACTAAACAGAACTTTCTCAAAAGAAGAAATTCAAATGGCCAAAAAACACATGAAAAAATGCTCACCATCTCTAGCAATAAAGGAAATGCAAATTAAAACCACACTAAGATTCCACCTCACCCCTGTTAGAATAGCCTTCATTAACAACACCACCAACAACAGGTGTTGGTGAGGATGTGGGGAAAAAGGAACCCTCTTACACTGTTGGTGGGAATGTAAACTAGTACAACCACTCTGGAAAAAAATTTGGAGGCTACTTAAAAAGCTAGACATTGATCTACCATTTGATCCAGCAATACCACTCTTGGGGATATACCCAAAAGACTGTGACACAGGTTACTCCAGAGGCACCTGCACACCCATGTTTATTTTGACACTATTCACAATAGCCAAGATATGGAAACAGCCAAGATGCCCCACCACTGACGAATGGAATAAGAAAATGTGGTATCTATACACAATGGAATTTTATTTAGCCATGAAGAAGAACGAAATGTTATCATTCCCTGGTAAATGGATGGAATTGGAGAACATCATTCTGAGTGAGGTTAGCCTGGCCCAAAAGACCAAAAATCTTATGGTCTCCCTCATATGTGGACATTAGATCAAAGGCAAACACAACAATGGGATTGGACTTCGAGCACATGATAAAAGCAAGAGCACACAAGGAAGGGGTGAGGATAGGTAACACACCTAAAAAACTAGCTAGCATCTGTTGCCCTTAATGCAGAGAATCTAAAGCAGATACCTTAAAAGCAACTGAGGCCAATAGGAAAAGGGGACCAGGAACTAGAGAAAAGGTGAGATCAAAAAGAATTAACCTAGAAGGTAACACCCACGCACAGGAAATTAATGTGAGTCAACTCCCTGTATAGCTATCCTTATCTCAACCAGAAAAAACCCTTGTTCCTTCCTATTATGGCTTATACTCTCTCTACAACAAAATTAGAAATAAGGGCAAAATAGTTTCTGCTGGGTTTTGAGGGGGTGGCGGGGAGAGGGAGGGGGCAGAGTGGGTGGTAAGGGAGGGGGTGGGGGGCAGGGGGGAGAAATGACCCAAGCCTTGTGTGCACATATGAATAATAAAAAAAAAAACAAAAACAAAGTCAAATGACACTGCAACATTGAAAAACAATCAGAAAACTATCACAACATGATGACAGCAGGAGGTCAGCTGAAGGATCACTGACCGTGCCCAAGAGAAAGGGGCAAGGCAAAGAAACAAGCTCCCAGTAAACCAACACAGCTAAAACCCAACTGCAAAGGAGGACAGGTGATGGGTTATGGAGCTGATCTCTGAAATCTGTGGACAAGCTACCACTCCCTGAGGGAGGAGCTCACTGAGAAGTTGCCACTGAAAGGAGAAAAACTGGTGAGACTCCCCAGTCACATGGCAACATTAAGACAGAGCCTCTTCTTAAATACCAATACCAGGACTGGATGCTGAAGGAGTAAAACTAGAACTACTAAGAATGAAATTCTATTGTTCCTGAACCTGGAGGTATTTTGTGTGTTTGTTTTGTTTCTTGTTTTTTTGTTAGAGTTTGTATGTTTATCTCTCCCCATTGATTTATTTGGGTTTTTTGTTTGTTTGTTTGTTTTTGTTGTGTTTTGTTAGTTCTACTATTCTGAGTTGGTCAATATTAAATTACACCCAGACCAGGTACACTAAGCTAAAAACACAATACACCCACAAAACAAAATTTAACCAAGGGAAAGAAAACAGGTGGCTGAAACTACCAATAGCCTAACAAGTACACAGTTATACAGTACTAAGTGGAGTGATGGGAAGATGAAAATGGGATGGAAACCATTCTCCTCCCCAAAATTATTTAATACAGGATTCAGAGAGAGATGAAGAAAATGGATACCCAGTTCCAAACTCCAAGAAAACAAAGATAAACAATGCTAAGGAACCCAGCGATGCCCACAAGAACAGTCTCAAAGAAGAAATCCTGCAAGTAATCACTGAGAATTTCATGGAGATGTTACTAGACATGGTCAACCAAAATGTATAAGAGGCACTCAAGAAATTCCAAGACACCAAAAATAAAGAATATGAGAAGACAGAGAAACAAATAAATGGACTCATAAGAGCCCTAAATAAACACCAAAGTGAAACAGAGAACACTATAAATAGAGAGAGAAATGAATTAAAGATGAACATTGACAATATCGAAGAGGAAGAGACACATGATATGGAAAACCTCAGAAAAAAGAATGAAGCAGAATACAAAACACAATGGAAGGCCACTCAAGCAGATTAGAACAAGTGGAAGAAAGATTCTTGGAACTTGAAGATAAAATGGAAATTAAAGGAAAAACTGAAGAACTATTAGTAAAAGAATTTTAACCTATGAAAGGAATATGCAAGAACTCATCGACTCCATCAAAAGATCAAACATGAGAATCATGGGCATTGTAGAAGGAGAAGAGGTGCAAGCAAAGTGAATGTGTAATAAATTCAACAAAATAATTACAGAAAATTTCTCAAATCTAGAAAAAGTTATGCCCATTCAGGTACAGGAAGCCTCCAGGACACCAAACAAAATTAACCAAAAGAGAATTACCCCATGAGATATTATCATTAAAACACAAGCACAGAGAATAGAGAAAGAATATTGAAGGCTGTCAAAGAGAAAAAACAAACAATATACAAAGGTAAACCCATCAAAATCACAGCAGGTTTCTCAACGGAAACCTTAAAAGCAAGAAGAGAATGGAATGAGGTATTCCGGGCACTGAAAGAAAATAACTTCAAGCCTAGGAAAACCCAGCAAAACAATCATTCAAAATAGATGGAGCAATAAAAGTCTTCTACGATAAGCAGAAACTAAAACAATATATGACCACCAAGCCACCACTACAAAACATTTTCCAAAGAATCCTGCACACAGAAAATGAAAGCATACAAAACTATGAAAGGACAGGCAGTACCAAACCACAGGAGAAGAAAAGGCAAAAAAGTAGAGAGTAACACTGATTTAGCTGCACACAATCAAACCCTTAAGCAACAAAGACAACTAAATGAAAGGAATCACCACTTACCTATCAATATTAACACTGAATGTTAACAGACTTAATTCAAAAGACAACATTTTTTTTTTTTCATTTTTCTTTTATTATTCATATGTGCATACAAGGCTTGGTTTATTTCTCCCCCCTGACCCCACCCCCTCCCTTACCACCCACTCCACCCCCTCCCGCTCCCCCCCTCAATACCCAGCAGAAACTATTTTGCCCTTATCTCTAATTTTGTTGTAGAGAGAGTATAAGCAATAATAGGAAGGGACAAGGGGTTTTGCTGGTTGAGATAAGGATAGCTATACAGGGCATTGACTCACATTGATTTCCTGTGCGTGGGTGTTACCTTCTAGGTTAATTCTTTTTAATCTAACCTTTTCTCTAGTTCCTGGTCTCCTTTTCCTATTGGCCTCAGTTGCTTTAAGGTATCTGCTTTAGTTTCTCTGCATTAAGGGCAACAAATGCTAGCTAGTTTTTTAGGTGTCTTACCTATCCTCACCCCTCCCTTGTGTGCTCTCGCTTTTATCATGTGCTCATAGTCCAATCCCCTTGTTGTGTTTGCCCTTGATCTAATGTCCACATATGAGGGAGAACATACGATTTTTGGTCTTCAAAAGACAACATTTGACAAACTGGATTAAAAAGGAAAATCCAACAATCTGTTGCTTACAGGAGATCTAACTCATCCACAAAAACAAGAACTGCCTGAGGGTGAAAGGCTGGAATAAGATTTACCAAGCCATGGTCCCCCCCAAAACAGGCAGGAGTCGCAATACTTATCTTGGACAAAGTAGACTTCAAGCCTACATTGATCAAATGAGATGAAGAAGGACATTCCATACTAATAAAAGGGATACAGTGATAGAGGCTTTAATTTGCATGTTAGCTATTAATTTGGGTGTGATTTTTTCAATTCAGATTATGTCTAGGAGGGTTGATGCTGCTTTTTGACTGAGTTTTAGTGTGTTTTTGGGTGAAGTATGGTGTATAATAGTTGGGAAAAATGCAAGTATTGTAGAAAATGATTTGGTATTGGAGTTTAGGTTTAGTTTTAGGTTGTAGGTTATGTTGTTTAGTTCTATTGCGATAGTGAAACCTAAGATAGTGACTCCTAAGGCTATTAGTTTTAGGTATAGTGGTATGGTGAGTGTGGGGCTATTTATGGGGGTGATGGTATTTGAGATAATAAACCCAGCGCAAATGCTTCCTACCAGTAATTGTTTAATAGAATTTATAAGTTGTGGGTTGTTTTCATTGATGTTGATGAGTGGATAGAATTGGGGCTGTCCTAGGAGGGCAAAGAAGATAATTCGTGTGCTGTATACAGCTGTAAGGGAGGTTGCAATGAGTGTAATTAGTAGGGCTCAGGCATTGGTGTATGACGTGTTGGCAGATTCAATGATAAGGTCTTTTGGGTAAAATCCTGTTAGGAAGGGTATGCCTGTGAGTGCTAGACTTCCTACTGTTAGGGAGGAAGTTGTAAATGGTATGGCTTTGGCTAATCCACCTATTTTGCGGATGTCTTGTTCATCATTGAGGCTATGGATGATGGATCCTGAGCATATGAATAGTATTGCTTTGAAGAATGCATGATTACAGATGTAGAGGAATGATAGGTAGGGTTGGTTAATTCCGAGGGTGACTATTATTAGACCTAGTTGGCTGGAAGTTGAGAATGCGATGATTTTTTTTATGTCATTTTGTGTTAGAGCACAGATTGCTGTGAAGAGGGTTGTGATAGCTCCTAGGCATAGTATAGTTGATATGATTAGTTGATTAGATTCTAGGAGGGGGTGGAATCGGATTAG
This sequence comes from Castor canadensis, assembly GCF_047511655.1. Lineage (NCBI taxonomy): Eukaryota > Metazoa > Chordata > Mammalia > Rodentia > Castoridae > Castor > Castor canadensis. Next base: position 92,762,140 of record NC_133398.1, read on the forward strand.
GAGGAACATTCCTGCTATGACTATTGTGCTTGAGTGGAGTAGGGCTGATACTGGTGTGGGGCCTTTTATGGCTGAGGGGAGTCATGGGTGGAGTCCGAATTGGGCTGATTTTCCAGTAGCAGCTAGTAGCAAGCCTAGTAGGGGGATTGTTGTTATTTTAGGGTCTATGAACAGTTGTTGTAGGTCTCATGAGTTGGAGTAAATTAAAAATCATGCTATTGGTAGGATGAATCCAATGTCTCCTATTCGGTTAAATAGGATTGCTTATAGTGCAGAGGTGTTGGCGTCAGTGCATCCGTATCATCATCCAATGAGCAGGAATGATATGATTCCTACTCATTCCCACCCGATGAAGAGTTGGAATAGGTTATTTGCTGTGACTAGGATTAGTGTGGTGATAAGGAAGAACAGTAGCTATTTAAGGAATTGGTTGATGTTGGGGCCAGAGTGTGTGTATCATAGGGAGAATTCTATGATTGATCATGTTACAAATAGGGCTACTGACACGAATAGTAATGAAAAATAGTCTAGTTTGAGGCTGAGTGAGAGTTTTGTAGTATGGATGGTGAGTCAGTGGCAATTGGATATGATGGTTTCGTTACCTAATTGGATAAATATAATTATGGGGATTATGCTAGTGATGAATGCTAGTTTTACTGAAGTTTTGGTATATTCAGGATAGTTTTTGTTTTTGTAAAAGTCTGTCAGGGATATTAGGATGGGGTATATAAGGATGGTAAATATTATGATTATGGATGAGGTTAATACGTTTTTTACTTTTATTTGGAGTTGCACCAATTTTTTTGGCTCCTAAGACCAACGGATAACTACTATCCTTTAAAAGTAAGAAAGCCTTATTTTTAGGTATGGTGGCATGAGTTAGCAGTTCTTGCATACTTTCTTGGTAAATAAGAAAATTTTATTTTCTGATTCTAGATTCACAATCTAGTGTTTTTATTAAACTATATTTACAGAATATTGTGCCGAGAATGATCTTTGGATTTAAAGATAGTAGGAGTAGGGGTACTAGGTGGAGGAGGACTAGGGAGTTTTCTCGTGTAAATGATGGGTGAATGTTGTTTATGTGATAGGTGGGCTTGCCTTGTTGAGTTGTGGTTAGTATGTATAGGGTGTATAAGGCTGTGATTAGTGTGTTAGTTCCTATAAGGAGGATGGTGAAGTTGGATCATGAGAATGAGGAGGTGATGATTATTAGTTCTCCGATTAGGTTAATTGTTGGGGGTAGTGCGAGGTTGGTTAAGCTTGCTGTGAGTAGTCATAGAGCTATTAGTGGGAGTATTGTTTGTAGGCCTCGAGTTAGGAGTATGGTTCGACTATGCACTCGTTAGTAGTTTGTGTTTGCCAGGCAGAATAGGACTGATGAGCTTAGACCATGGGCTACTATTAGTGCTGTAGCTCCTATAAAGCTTCATGGGGATTGGATTAATATGGCGATGATTACTAATGCTATATGGCTGACTGATGAGTATGCAATTAGGGATTTTAGGTCTGTCTGTCATAAGCAAATTGAGCTGGTCATTACTATGCCTCATAGTGAGAGTAGTATGAATTGGTATATTATGTGGTTTGTGACGGGTGATAGGAGGATGGTGATTCGTATTATACCATATCCCCCTAGTTTTAGTAGAACAGCTGCTAGTACTATGGAGCCGGCAATAGGTGCTTCAACATGGGCTTTAGATAGTCATAGGTGTAGTCCATATAATGGTATTTTAACTATAAATGCTATTATACATGCTAGTCAGAGCAGGTCATTTGGTCATGATAGGTTTAGCTGCTCTGAGTAGTTGTTTAGTATGTGAAGGTTTAGGGACCCTAGTGAGTTTTGTAAGTAGATTAATGCAACTAAAAGGGGTAGGGATCCAATTAGTGTGTAAAATAGGAAATATGGGCCTGAGTTAAGTCATTCTGTTTGGTTTCCTCATCGTGTAATGATAATTAGTGTAGGAATTAGTGTGGCTTCAAATAAGATGTAAAATAAGATTAGTTCTGTGGATGTAAATGTTATGATTAATAGGACTTGTAGTAGTACTAGTATAGTAATATACATTTTTTTTTCGTTCTACTGGTTCTTTGTTCATGTGTTGTTGACTAGCTATAATTATTAGTGGTAGTAATCAGGCTGTTAGGATTAAGAGAGGGGTGGAGAGGGAGTCTGAGGAGAATAATAGTGAGAAGTTAAGGCTATTTTCATTTGATTGGTTTAGGGTAAGTAAGCATAGTATACTGATTAGTAGACTGTAGACAGTGGAGTTAATTTAGATTATGTTGTTCTTTGAGAATCATGTTATAGGGATGAGTATGATTGTGGGTATAATAATTTTTAGCATTGTAAGAGGTTTAGGTTTTGTACATAGTCCGTTCCATATGAGTTCGATATTGTAACTAGTAGGACCAGTCCTACTGCGGCTTCGCAGGCTGCGAAGACTAGGATGATAATGGGGAACATAAAAGATAGGGTGATATTGAAGTTCAGGGTGATTAGGGTTGCGGTGATAAAAATTGATAGTATTATACCCTCTAAGCATAGGAATGAGGATATTAAGTGTGATCGATAAATTAGTGCTCCTAATAGGGATGCTAGGAAGGCTAGGAATAAATTAATTAGGATAGGGGACATTTTGGTACTTATGAGTGATTCATAATCTAATGAGTGGAAATCATTTGCATTGTATTAAACTAAGCACCATATTCATTTCATTCTAATCCTTTTTTAGATCATTCTTAGGATAGCCCTAATGATAGGATGATGATTAGAGCTAATGCTATGAGGATAACTGGGTAGAGGTTGTTTGTTTGTAGTGCTCAAGGGAGGGGAAGTAGGGTGATTTCAAGATCAAATAAGAGGAAGGTGATTGTGATTAAGAGAAATTTTATTGAGAATGGGAGTCATGCTGAGCCTATGGGGTCAAATCCGCATTCGTAGGGGTTTGATTTTTCATTGTAAATGTTGATTTGTGGGATTCAGAATGCGATAGTGATTAAGAGGGTTGCTAGGAGGGAATTTAGGATTAATGCAATAATTAGGTTGATTGCTCTCTTTTGGGTTTATATGAAATCTAGTTGATTGGAAGTCAGCTGTACTAATTAATACTAAGAGAGCATGAGCCTCATCAATAGATGGAGATGTATAGGAATAGTCATACTACATCAACAAAATGTCAGTATCAGGCTGTGGCTTCGAAGCCAAAATGATGTTTGATGTAATATGGAATTTTAGTTGTCGAGTTAGGCATACTAGTAGGAATGTGGAGCCAATAATTACATGTAGGCCATGAAATCCTGTTGCTATGAAGAAAGTTGAACCATAAATGCTGTTGGAGATTGTGAAAGAAGTTTCAAAATATTCTGAGGCTTGTAGAAGGGTGAAGTAGATGCCTAGTAGGATAGTGATTGATAGTGCTTGGATTATATTTTTTCGGTTTCCCTCCATTAGACTGTGGTGGCTCAGGTAATGGATATGCCTGATGTGAGAAGAACTGATGTGTTGAGAAGAGGGATGTCTAAGGGGTCTAGTGGGTTAATGCCAGTGGGTGGTCAGCAACCTCCTAGTTCTGGGGTTGGGGCAAGGCTTGAGTGGTAAAAGGCTCAGAAAAATCCAGCGAAGAAGAATACTTCTGAAACAATAAACAGTACTATTCCGTACCGCAGTCCTTTTTGAACAACTGGGGTATGGTGACCTTGGAATGTGCCTTCTCGTACCACATCTCGTCACCATTGATGTATGGTTAGTGAGTTGGTGAGCAGCCTAGTATTAAAAGGAATGTAGAGTTAAAGTGGAATCATATTGCTAAGCCTGATGTTATTAGGAGGGCGGATAATGCTCCTGTTAGTGGTCATGGACTTGGGTTAACTATGTGGTAAGCATGAACTTGGTGGGTCATTATGTGTTGTCATGGAGATATAGGCTAACTAGGAGTGTAAATACATAAGCTTGGATTAGGGCTACTATGAATTCGAGAATTGTGAGGAGAACTAGGATAATAAATGTCACGAAAGCTTTGGTTGGGTTAATAGTTAGTAGTGCTAGTGTAGCTCCACTGATTAGGTGGATTAATAGGTGGCCTGCTGTGATGTTAGCTGTTAGTCAGATGGCTAGTGCTATCAGTTGAATAAATAGGCTAATAGTTTCAATAATGACTAGTATTGGGATTAAGGGGATTGGGGTTCCTTGTGGTAAGAAGTGGGCTAGGGATGATTTTATTTTATGGCAGAAGCCTAGGATTACAGCTCCTGCTCAGAGTGGGATAGCTATCCCTAGATTTATTGATAGTTGAGTTGTTGGGGTGAAGGAGTATGGAAAAAGTCCGAGTAGGTTAGTTGACCCAATGAAAATAATAAGTGATATAAATATTAAAGATCAAGGACGTCCTTTAGAGTTGTGCATTGTTATTATTTGTTTAGTGATTAGTTTGATTGCTCATTGTTGGGTGGAAGTTAGTCAGTTATTGATTAATTGGTTTGGAGCTGGGAGTATAATACTTGGGAAGAGGATTACTAAGGTGACAATAGGAAGTCCTATTATAGTAGGGGTAATGAAAGAGGTAAATAGATTTTCGTTCATTTTTTTTCTCAAGGGTTTTCTTGTTTTATAGATTCAACATTTTTGGGTGTAGGGTTGGATGAAAAGTTGAATGTTTTTAATTTTAATTAGAAGATAATAAACAGGGTGAGAATTATGGAGGTAATTGTTGTAAATCATGTGGATGTGTCGAGTTGTGGCATATCATTATGAGAGCTAGCTCTCTGTCTTTAACTTAAAAGGTTAATGCTGCGGTAGCTTCATAATGTACTTAGAGTATAGATAAGGATCAATTTTCAAAGTATTTGAGTGGGACTATTTCCAATATGATGGGTATAAAGCTGAGGTTTGAGCCACAAATTTCGGAGCATTGGCCATAGTAAAGTCCTGGTCGTGTGGAAGTGAGGGTTGCTTGGATGAGGAGCCCTGGGATGGCGTCTGTTTTTAGGCCTAATGATGGGATGACTCATGAGTGTAGTACATCTTCAGATGAGATTAATATTTGGATTGGTACTTCTATTGGTAGTACGACTTGATTGTCAACTTCAAGGAGTCGGAGTTCTCTGGGTTTTAGTTCTGATGTTGGGATCATGTAAGAATCGAATGTTAGGTCTTCATAATTGGTATACTCATAGCTTCAGTATCATTGATGTCCTATGGTTTTTACTGTTAGTACTGGGTTGTTGATTTCGTCTATTATATATAGGATTTGTAGGGATGGGAGAGCAATTATAATGAGAATAATTGCTGGGAGGAATGTTCAGATAGTCTCTACTTCTTGGGCGTTTATTGTGTTGGTGTGTGTTAATTTAGTGGTAAGCATAAGTGAAATGATATAGAGCACTAGAGAGCTAATGAGGTAGACAATTATTAGTGTATGATCATGGAAGTTTAATAATTCTTCTATGATGGGTGATGTTGCATCTTGTAGGCCTAGTTGGAGAGGGTGAGCCATGAAGATATATGGGGGATTAGCCTGTAATTTAACTTTGACAAAGTTATGTAATTATTTTACTAATATCTTATGTAGAGAAAGACATATAGGATATGGGGCTGGCTTGAAACTAGTTCTAAGGGGTTCGATTCCTTCCTTTCTTAGTGTGTTTTTACGTATGTGGGCTCTTCCAATGTGTGGTATGGTGGTGGGCATCCGTGGAGTCACTCTAGGTTTGTTGTTGTAAGTTCAACTACTCCTATTTCTTGTTTTGAGGCAAATGCTTCTCAGATTATGAAAACTATAATAATTACCGCAGTTAGGGAAATGAAAGAGCCTATTGACGATACTGTATTTCATGCTGTGTAGGCATCTGGGTAGTCAGAATAGCGTCGTGGTATGCCAGATAGGCCGAGGAAGTGTTGAGGGAAGAAGGTTAGATTTACTCCTACAAATATAATGGTAAAATGGATTTTTGCTCATGTTTGGCCTAGTGTATAGCCTGAGAATAGTGGGAATCAGTGCACAAATACTCCCATGATTGCAAATACTGCTCCTATTGATAAAACTTAGTGAAAATGGGCTACTACATAGTATGTGTCTTGCAGTACGATATCCAGGGATGAGTTGGATAGAACAATGCCTGTTAGGCCACCTACTGTGAAAAGGAAAATAAAGCCTAGGGCTCAGAATAGGGCTGGGGATCATTTGATGTTACCTCCGTGAAGTGTAGCTAGTCAACTGAAGACTTTTACCCCAGTGGGAATGGCAATAATTATAGTAGCAGATGTGAAGTAGGCTCGGGTGTCAACGTCTATTCCGATGGTAAACATATGGTGTGCTCATACAATGAACCCCAAGAAGCCAATAGACATCATAGCTCATACTATTCCTATATACCCAAATGACTCTTTTTTGCCAGAATAATAGGTAATGATGTGAGAGATTATGCTGAAGCCTGGAAGAATTAAGATGTATACTTCAGGGTGACCAAAAAATCAGAATAGGTGTTGATAGAGGATTGGGTCTCCTCCTCCTGCAGGGTCAAAGAAAGTAGTGTTTAGGTTCCAGTCAATTAAGAGTATTGTAATTCTGGCCGCTAGGACAGGGAGGGAGAGTAGTAAGAGGACTGCAGTGACCAGGACTGATCATACAAATAATGGTGTTTGGTATTGTGATATTGCAGGGGGTTTTATATTAATAATTGTTGTGATAAAATTAATAGCACCAAGGATTGAGGATACACCAGCTAAGTGAAGAGAAAAAACGGTGAGATCCACTGATGCTCCTGCATGGGCTAGATTACCTGCTAGTGGGGGGTATACAGTTCATCCAGTTCCCGCTCTGGCTTCTACTATTGAGGAAGCCAGTAGAAGGAGGAAAGATGGTGGGAGAAGTCAGAAGCTTATGTTATTCATTCGGGGGAATGCTATATCAGGGGCTCCAATTATTAGTGGTACTAATCAATTGCCAAATCCTCCAATAAGGATTGGTATTACTATGAAGAAAATTATTACAAAAGCATGGGCTGTAACGATGACATTATAGATTTGGTCGTCTCCTAATAGGGTTCCTGGTTGTCCTAATTCTGTGCAAATTAATAAGCTTAAGGCAGTTCCTACTATTCCTGCTCAGGCTCCAAATATTAAGTACAGGGTGCTGATATCTTTGTGGTTTGTTGAGAATAGTCAATGGCTGACGAACATAGGTAAAATGGCTGAGTAAGCATTAGACTGTAAATCTAAAGACAAGGGTTGAGTCCTCTTTTTACCAGGCTTTGAGGTGATGGATCACGTTGAATTGCAAATTCAGAAGAGCAGCTTCAACTCTGCCAGGGCCTCTCCCGCCTTTTTTTTCTAGACGGCTGGAGAGATAGATTGAAGCCAGTTGCTTAGGGTATTTAGCTGTTAACTAAAATTTCATGGGTTTGAATCCCATCAATCTAGCGAGGACTTAGCTTAGTAAAAGTGCTTGATTTGCGTTTCATGAGATGTAGGGTGGTATCCTGCAGTCCTTATTACAGGAATTAAGTTTATTTAACTTGCTTAGGGCTTTGAAGGCTCTCAGTCTATTTAACCTAAATTCCTAGTTTAGGGTAAATATGATAGGTGTTAGGGGTAGGGTTATAGTTGTAATTATAAAAAGTGGGGGCAAAAGAATTGAGGGTTTGTTGTTGGGGTGTCGTCATTTTATTTTTGTGGTGTTTGTGGTTGGGAATAGGGTTAAGGTTGTTGAGTAAATTAGTCGTATATAGAAGTACAAGTTTAGTAGGGCTACTATAGCTGTAATTGTTGGTGTTAAGATTAGATCGTTTTTTGTTAACTCATTAATAATGATTCATTTTGGTAGGAATCCTGTTAGTGGTGGGAGCCCTCCAAGTGATAGTAGTGAGATTAGTAGTATTAGGGTAATTACTGGGGTTATGTTTCAGGAGTGAGCTAGAGTTAGTGTGTTGGTGTTTGTGTTATAATTGATTATTGTAAACATGGTGATAGTTAGTAGGATGTAGATGATTAGGTTTAGTATGAAGGCTATGGAGTTGTATGAGATGATGGCTATTATTCATCCTATATGGGTGATTGATGAATAGGCTATGATTTTACGTAGTTGTGTTTGGTTTAGTCCTCCTCAGCCACCTACTATAATTGATAGTAGGGTTATTGATATGAGGAGTTGATGGTTGATTGATGGTGTTAGTTGGTATAGAATGGAGATTGGGGCTAGTTTTTGTCATGTTAGTAGTAGTATTCCTGACATTAGGGTGGTTCCTTGGGTGACTTCTGGTACTCATAGGTGGAATGGAGCCAACCCAAGATTTATAGTTAGTGCTACTAGGGCTATGAATGATATAATGGGGTTTTGCGCATAGATGATTGATCATTGGCCTGAGTCTAGTATGTTGATTACAATTGCTATTAGTAGTAGTATAGATGCTGTGGCTTGTGTTATGAAGTACTTAGTTGCTGCTTCTGTGGATCGTGGACTTCCTTTATTGATTAATAGGGGGATGAATGCTAATATATTAATTTCTAAACCTGCTCATATTATTAGTCAGTGGGAGCTTGTTATTGTAATTATTGTTCCTATAATTACAGTGGGTAAGATAATTAATTTGGCAGTGGGGTTAATTAGTACGGGAAGGATATAAACCAACATTTTTGGGGTATGGGCCCAATAGCTTAGTTTAACTGACCTTACTTTAGAGTTGGGTGTGATATTGTAGCATGAAGAATTTTGAGTTCTTAGGATTAGGTTCGATTCCTGTAGCTCTAGAAATAAGAGGGCTTGAACCTCTATATTTTACTCTATCAAAGTAACTCTTTTGTCAGACATATTTCTATATTTGTGGGGGGATGCTTGATATGGCAATGGGGAGGGATACATATAATATGTGGGTGGCCAAAGTGAGTGGAAGGAAGTCTTTTCATAGTAGGTATATGAGGTGGTCTTATCGGAATCAGGGGTATGATGCTCGGATTCATAGGAATAGTATGGTGAGGCAGAGGGTTTTGATAGTGAAGTTGATAGTGTATAGTTCTGGGGTTAGAGGGTTGTGGAATGCTCCTAGGAATATGATTGTTGTGAGAGCATTTATTATAATGATGTTTATATATTCTGCTATGAAGAATAAGGTGAATGGTCCGGCAGCATATTCTACGTTGAATCCGGATACTAGTTCGGATTCTCCTTCAGTTAGGTCGAATGGGGCCCAGTTTGTTTCTGTTAATGTTGAGATAAATCATATTATTGCTAGTGGTCATGTTGGGATGATGAGTCAGATATGTTCTTGTGTTGTAATTAGTGAGAATATAGTGAATGATCCATTTATAAGTATTACTGATAAAACGATGATGGCAAGGGATACTTTGTATGAGATTGTCTGTGTGACAGCTCGGAGTGCTCCAATTAGAGCATATTTAGAATTTGATCATAGGATGGCGTAGATGGATAGGCTAGAGGTTGCTAGAATAAATAGGATGCCAAAGTTTATGTTGATTAAGTGTTGTGGTATTGGAAATGGGATTCATATAATAAGGGCTAGGGTTAGGGCTAGGGTTGGGGCGATAGATAATAGCAGTGGGGAGGACGCTAGTGGTTGTATTGGTTCTTTAATGAATAGTTTTAGTGCACTGGCAAATGGTTGAAGGATGCCGTAGGGGCCTACTACGTTTGAGCCTTTTCGTAATTGTATATATCCTAGGAGTTTTCATTCTACGAGGGTTAAGAATGCTATTGCAAGTAGAATGGGGATAGTTAGGGTAAGGACATTTATGATGAACATGGAGTGTTAAGGAGAGGAGTTGAATCTCTGAGGGTAAAGTTTTAAGTCTTATGCAATTACCAGGCTCTGCCACCTTACCTAACCCTGTTCTAGGGTAGGTGAGTAGATAGTTTACTAGATTAATGTTAGTGTATCTATTGGAATTAAGGCTCTGATGGGGAGTTGGCCTTGTTTCTCTTGTCCTTTCGTACTGGGAGAAACTTGTAAATAGATAGAAACCGACCTGGATTACTCCGGTCTGAACTCAGATCATGTAGGACTTTAATCGTTGAACAAACGAACCTTTAATAGTGGTTGCACCATTGGGATGTCCTGATCCAACATCGAGGTCATAAACCCTATTGTCGATATGGACTCTAGAATAGGATTGCACTGTTATCCCTAGGATAACTTGGTCCATTGCTCAAGTGATGGGTCAATTTATGATTTTTTTTTCTGTATTTTGACTTGTTAAGTCTAGATTTAAATCATTCAGAGGTTGTTTTGTGCTCCGAGGTCACCCCAACCAAAATTATTAAACCAGAAATTATAAGGTTGGCCAATTAGGGGTAAGTTTGTTTTGTATAATTGTGGTTGACAAATTAAAGCTCCATAGGGTCTTCTCATCTTATTGGTTTATTCCCGCCTCTTCATGGGAAGGTCAATTTCACTGATCAAAAGTAAGAGACAGATAAACCCTCGTCAAGCCGTTCATACAAGTCCCTATTTAGGGAACAAATGATTATGCTACCTTTGCACGGTCAGGATACCGCAGCCGTTTAACAATTGTCACTGGGCAGGTGGTGCCTCTAGTAGTTGTAATGCTAGAGGTGATGTTTTTGGTAAACAGGCAGGGTTTTTGTTTGCCGAGTTCCTTTTTTTAATCTTTCCTTATAGCACTCCTATGTCGGGTTAACACTATGTTTTATAGGTTGGGCCTGTGTTTGTTTTTCTCTATATATATGTTAACTATCAGTGATTCATTCGGTCTGATATAAGTTTGTGTTCGGAGAATTTTTTCTTGTTACTGATATTAACATTAGCTCATTTATTGGGGAATAGATTAACTCAGTTTGTATTATAGGAGGTCATATTGGTTCTTGTAATTTAGGGGTTGATGTGGTTGAGCTTGAATGCTTTCTTAATTGGTGGCTGCTTTTAGGCCAACTATGGCTGTGTAGGTGATTTTACTCTCTACATAAGGTTGTATCCGTATCTAAAGGGCTGTCCCTCTTTAGACTAACATTAAAATTTACATGTTGGAGTATTATTTCTTGTGGTAAATTTTAAGTGGAACTGAAATTCGGTTCTGAGTAACCAGCTATCATCAGGCTCAGTAGGCTTTTCACCACTACCTAGAGATCTTCTCACTATTTTGCTACATAGATGAGTGTGTTCATAGATAACTGTCTTTAGGTAGCTCGTCTGATTTCGGGGTGCTTAGCAAAGTTCTCTGTGTTAAGCTTTTTCTAGTTAAATCATGATGCAAAAGGTACAAGGTGTAATCTTTGCTTTTTAGTGCTTTGAATTAGTCTTTCATCTTTCCCTTGTGGTACTGGCTCCTGGTACATATTTCTACCACCTATACTTTATGGATTGGTGAATGTTTTATTTTATAGGTTTGATGTAGTTGTGGTTGTTGGTTTTTGGGCTACAATTAGCTCAAAATGTTCATTGTATGAAATCTTCTGGGTGTAAGCCAGATGCTTTATGGTTAAGCTACATTTTGATGTTCCAAGCACACTTTCCAGTATGCTTACCTTGTTATGACTTATCTCCTCTTAATTTTTGTGGCAGTAGTTTATGTAAGTTTTGTGATAAAAATGTTGAGAAGGGTGATGGGTGGTGTGTACGTGCTTCATTGCTCAGTTCAATTGAGCTTTCTAAATTCAATTTACTGCTAAATCCTCCTTATCCTCTTCGGTTTCATAAGAGTTTCCATTGATTTTCTTGGGGTAAGAAAATGTAGCCCATTCTTCCCATCTCATTGGCTACACCTTGACCTAACGTTTTTATGTTGTATGTTTTAGCTTACTTTAAGTGCCTTAAGTAGGGTTTGCTGAAGATGGCGGTATATAGGCTGATTTAGCAAGAAATGGTGAGGTGAATTGGGGTTTATCGATTATAGAACAGGCTCCTCTAGATGGATATAAAGCACCGCCAAGTCCTTTGAGTTTTAAGCTGTTGCTAGTAGTTCTCTGGCGAATATGTTTGTTAGGTTTGCATATTTAGGTTTATGGCTAAGCATAGTGGGGTATCTAATCCCAGTTTGGGTCTTAGCTGTCGTGTTATCAGATTTGTTAAGATTACTTTTGTAAGTTATTTTTTCTTTAGCTGTAGCTTTTTATGGCCTAGGTAAAGTTTATTCTTATTGAGGAGTAGAAGTTCTTAAACACGCTTTATGCCGGGGTTTATTAGTTTGGGTCTATTGTATGACCACGGTGGCTGGCACAAGATTTACCAACCCTTATAGTCAGTGTAACTTAGTCAAACTTTCATTTATTGCTTAATTTTTATCACTGCTGTGTCCCGTGGGGGTGTGGTGAAGCAAAGTGTCTTTAGCTACAAATTTTGTGTGCTTGATGCTTGCTCCTTTTGGTCTGTTAGACCTAGAGGGCATATTCACTGGGGCATGGAGATTTGCATGTGTAATTTCACTGAAAACTAATAAAAAGGCTAGGACCAAACCTTTATTTATTTATGGGATTATGCAATCCATCTAGGCATTTTAAGTGCCTTGCTTTGATATATAAGCTACATTAACTTTTTGAGGTTAATTTTCTTCTTTTATGTGGTTGGTTATTTTAGGTATCTTACTAGTGTGTAGGGAGGGAGTGTGGAGTTGGATTATGTGGTGGTTGGATTTGTGTGTTGAGTGATTTAATTTATGAGATACTTAGATGGCACATTAATAAATTGAACGTATATAATAAAGGATGAAAATGTGGGGTTTATGGGTGGATGTGTATATAAAAGTTTATTAGTAGGACATGTTTCTTGTTTTTGGGGTTTGGCAAGAGTTAGTCATGTGGGGGGGTGGGGGGGTTTGCCCATAAATACATGTATACTTGTGTACGTGTGTACATGTGTACGTGTGTACGTGTATACATGTATGCGTATGTGTGTGTTTTTTTTCTCATGTCCATCAAGCATGGAGTTCTAGCATACCTTGATTTTTACTATGTGGATTAAGAATATTGACTTAAAAGTCCAGCTACAATAGAATTGACTGAGACCATGCCTTGATGGCTATACTGAGTCACAGCATCCTAAAATTTAAAAAATACCAAATGTATGACAGAACAGTTATGTTGATCATGAGCCAGTCTAGTCATTAGTCCATCGAGATGTCTTATTTAAGGGGAACGTGTGGGCAATCTTAGTTGCCATGGCCCTGAAGTAAGAACAAGATGCCAGATATAGTTTCATTATAGAAACCCCCAAGTTTAATGGGCCCGGAGCGAGAAGAGGGACACTTCCCAAGCGGGTTGCTGGTTTCATGGAGGATGGTAGATTAAGAGACCATATTGTGGTAGGGGATATCCATTTTGACAAGGGTTGTTTTTGACTTAATGCATTAATGTACGACCAATAGAGTAATGTGTTATGTCCTCTTGTAGGTGTTCTTTGGATATGAATATTTGTATTGTTAATAGTATTACGTTTGTTAGCATTATATGTGCTACAGTCCGAGTGTTATGTATGTACGTGCTTATACGCTTGCACTGAAGGACTTTATGTACAATTATACAGTTATGTACTATGTATGATTAACATTTTAAATACTCAAGCATTATTAATGTGGTATGTAACCGAATGCATGATATACATAGGTTATTGTAACACGTACATGCCAATGTATTACTTGGGATTAGGTGATGTAAAATTGAATGCAGGGGGTAGTTTAATTGTGAGAATATCAGCTTTGGGTGCTGATGGTGGGACTTTGTTTCCTCCCTGATGTCCTAAGGGGATATTTCCCCATTGTTGGTTTACAAGACCAAAGTAATGATTTATACTATGAGGACTCTTCATTTAAGTATTTTGTTTTCAATTAGGCTAGCGGTGGGTATGAGGACAAGAATGATGAGAAAGTATAGGATTGATGCTATTTGACTAATGATAATAAATGGGGGTTCAACAGGTTGTCCACCGATTCATGTTAGGGTGAGGAGGTCTGCAGTTAGTGCTCAGAATAGGCATTGGCTAATTGGACAGAATATTAGGCTTCGTTGTTTTGATGTATGAAGGAGAGGGAAGGCTGCTAAGATTAGGATTGACAATACTAGGGCTACAACTCCACTGAGTTTGTTGGGGATGGATCATAGGACCAAAAGGAAATAACAATTATCAACCTGTATGCACCCAACATCAGTGCACCCAATTTCATCAAACATACACTGAAGGACATAAAAGCATATATACACTCCAACACAGTGATAGTGGGAGACTTTAATACCCATCTATCACCAATAGATAGGTCATCCAAACAAAAGACCAATAAAGAAGTCCTAGATCTAAATCACACCATAGATCAAATGGACCTAGCTAAAATCTACAGAATATGTCATCCAATTTCTGCACACTATACCTTCTTCTCAGCAGCCCATGGAACTTTCTCCAAAATTGATTGTATCTTAGGGCACAAAACAAGCCTCAACAAATATAAGAAAATAAAAATAATCCCATGCATTCTATCTGATCACAATGCATTAAAACTAGAACTCATAACAAAAGCAATAGTAAAAAACATGCAAACAGTTGGAAGCTGAAAACACATGGCTCGATGATCAATGGGTCATTGATGAAATAGAAGAGGAAATTAAAAGGTTCCTAGAAGTTAATGAAAATGAAAACACAACCTACTGGAACCTAAGGGACACAGAAAAGGCAGTCCTGAGAGGAAAGTTTATAGCCATGACTGCATATATTAAAAGGACAGAAAGAGCTTAAATCAATGACCTAATGTTACATCTCAAACTCCTAGAAAAACAAGAACAAGCAAATACCAAAATGAAAAGAAGGAAAGAAATAATAAAAATAAGAACTGAAACCAATGAAATAGAAGCAAATAAAAAAAAACTATACAAAGAATTAATGAAACAAAAACTTGGTTCTTTGAAAAAATAAACAAGATAGACAGCCACTGGCAAACCTAACCAAAATGAGGAGAGAAAAACTCAAATCAGTAAAATCAGAAATGCAAAAGGGAAGATAACAACAAATACCACAGAAATCCAGGAAATCATCAGAGACTACTTTGAGAACTGGTATTCTAATAAATTTGAAAATCTTGAAGAAATGGACAGATTTCTAGATACTTATGACTATCCAAAATTGAACCAAGTGGACATTAATCACCTGAATAGGTCTATAACACAAAATGAAATTGAACCAGCAATCAAGAGTCTTCCAAAAAGAAAAGCCCAGGACCTGATGGATTCTCTGCTGAATTCTATCAGACCTTTAAAGAAGAACTAATACCAACCCTCCTTAAACTGTTCCATGAAATAAAAAGGGAAGGAAAACTGCCTAACTCATTCTATGAAGCCAGTATTACACTCAACCCAAAACCAGACAAAGACAAATCCAAAAAGGAGAACTATAGACCAATTTCCTTAATGAACATCGATGCAAAAATCCTCAATAAAATAATGGCAAACTGAATTCAACAACACATCAAGTCAGCTTGATCCCAGGAATGCAGGATGGTTCAACATATGTATATCTATAAATGTAATACAGCACATTAATAAAAGCAAAGACAAAAACCACTTGATCATCTCAATAGATGCAGAAAAAGCCTTTGACAAGATCCAACACCACTTCATGATAAAAGCTCTAAGAAAACTAGGAATAGAAGGAATGTACCTCAACATTTTAAAGGCTATATATGACAAACCTACAGCCAACATTATACTTACCAGTGAAAAACTCAAACCATTCCCTCTAAAATCAGGAATGGGACAAGGGTGCCCACTATCCCCACTCCTATTTAACATAGTACTGGAATTCCTAGCCAGAGCAATTAGGGAAGAAGAAGAAATAAAAGGAATACAAATAGGTAAAGAAACTGTCAAAATATCCTTATTTGCAAATGATATGATCCTATACCTTAAAGACCCAAAAAACTCTACCCCAAAACTCCTAGACACCATTAACAGCTACAGCAAGGTGGCAGGGTACAAAATCAACTTACAAAAATCATTAGCTTTTCTATTCACCAATAATGAACAAACTGAGAAAAAATATATGGAAATAATTCCATTTACAACAGTTTCAAAAAAAAAATCAAATACCTAGGAGTAAACTTAACAAAGGATGTGAATGACCTCTACAATGGGAACTACAATACCCTGGAGAAAGAGATTGAAGAAGACTATAGAAGGTGGAAAATCTCCTGTGCTCATGGATTGGTAGAATCAACATAGTAAAAATGGCTATATTACCAAAAGCAATCTACATGTTTAATGCAATTCCCATCAAAATCCCAATGACATTCACCACAGAGATTGAAAAATATACCCTGAAGTTCATTTGGAAACACAAGAGACCACAAATAGCCAAGGCAATATTCAGCAAAAAGAGAAATGCTGGAGGTATCACAATACCCAACTCAAACTATATTACAAAGCAATAGCAATAAAAACAGCATGGTACTGGCGCAAAAACAGACATGAACACTAGTGGAACAGAATAGAGGACCTGGACATGAATCCAGACAACTATGCCCACTTATACAATGGAGAAAAGACAGCCTCTTCAACAAATGTTGCTAGGAAAAGTCATTATCCATCTGCAAAAAACTGAAATTAGATCCATGTTTATTACCCTGTACTGGTATCAACTCAAAATGGATCAAGGACCTTAATATCAGTCTGAAACTCTGAAGTTAGTACAGGGAGTACTCTGGAAGCAATAGATATAAGCAAGGACTTTCTCAATAGAACCGCAGCAGCTCAGCAACTAAGAGAAAGGATGGATAAATTGGACTACATAAAATTAAAAAGCTTCTGTACAACAAAAGAAATGGTCTCTAAACTGATGAGACCACTCACAGTGAGGGAGAAAATATTTGCCAGCTCTACATCAGACAGGGGGCTGATAACCAGAATATACAGGGAGCTCAAAAAACTAAACTTCCCCCAAAATCAATGAACCAAAAAAGAAATGGGCAACAGAACTAAACAAAACTTTTTCAAAAGAAGAAATTCAAATGGCCAAAAAACACATGAAAAAATGCTCACCATCTCTAGCCGTAAAGGAAACACAAATGAAAACCACACAAAGATTGCACTTCACCCCTGTTAGAATAGCTATCATCAAAAACACCGACAATAACAAATGTTGGTGAGGATGTGGGGAAAAAGGAACCCTCATACACTGCTGGTGGGAATGCAAGCTAATGCAACCACTCTGGAAAACAATATGAAGTTTTCTTTAAAAACTAAACATGGATCTGCCATATGATCCAGCAATTCCACTCCTAGGGATATACCCAAAGGAATTGGACTCAGGTCACTCCAGAGACACCTGCACACCCACATTTATTGCAGCGCTATTCACAATAGACAAGTTATGGAAAAAGCAAAGATGCCCCATTTGCAAGTAAATGGATGGAACTGGAGAACATCATCTTAAGTGAAGTTAGCTAGGCTCAGAAGACTAAAAATCATAGTTCTCCTTCATATGCAGACTTTAGATCTAAAACAATGCAATAATTATTAGTCTTGGGTCACACGCTAAAGGGGGGACACATATAGGAGGATTAGGGAAAGGTAGAAAACCCAAAACTTCAAAGTGTTTGATGTGCCTACACAGAGAAGCTAATACAGTAACTTTAATATGACAGATGTCAATATGGGAAGGTGATTGGAAAGTAGTGAAGAGGTCTGGTAGAGATGAATCAATTTGGGTTGTAATACACTTCTGCATGGAAGCAATGCTAGGAATCTCTCTGTATAGCTATCCTTTTCTCAACTACCAAAAATGCTATGTCTTTCTTACTATTGCTTATGTCTACTCTTCAAAAAAATTGGAGAAAAGGGCAGAATAGGTTCTGCCTGGAAGAAAGTGGGGTGGGAGTGGGGGGGTGCAGAGGGAAGGGGGGAGAAATGGCACACACAATATGCACATATGAATAAACGAATAATGAAAAAAAAGAGAAGTGAAGTGACTTTTTTTTGGAGATGGAATCTTTCTATGTTTCTATGGCCTCAAACTTGGTATCTCAAGTGATGATCCTGCTTCAAACTGCTGAGTAGCTGGGACTATAGGTACACACCACTGCACCTGGCTCAAATCAGTAGATTTTAGTGAGTATAATATTCAGTATAATCAAATTGGAGTATTCACTTTTTTGGCAAACTTACCTAAATGCCTATGATAAGTATCTAGTGAGGCAGTTACAATTCTCATTAAGTTTACACTAGTTCTAAACATTCTTTTACTTTTTTAAAACAAACTAGCTAAAAACCAATTTGTTGCAAAATATCTTGCCTGTGGCACAAATTAACTTTTTTCAACATTGGCAAGACCTTTTTACGCTCATGGGTCAACAAATAAATATTAAAATGACCATAATACCTAAAGCATTATAAAAATTTGATTCAGTTCCCATCAAAATTCCAATGACACTCTTCACAGAACTAGAATGAAGCCATGCTAGTCTACGACCATACCACCCTGAGTGTGCCGATCTTGTCTGATCTCAAAAGCTAAGCAGGGTCAGTCCTGATTAGTACTTGGATGGGAGAAAAGCAATCTTAAAACTGAAAACACAGAAGGCTCTGAATAGCCAAAGCAATCCTGAGCAAGAAGAGCAATGCTGGTGTTACCACAATACCTGACTTCAAACTATGCTTTGGAGCCATAGTAACAAAAACGACTTGGTTCTGGCACAAAAACAGACATGTAGAGCATAGGAACAGAATAGAAAATCTAGAATTAAGCCAAGCAGATGCTACCACTGGATTCTTGAAAAGAATGCCAAAATCATACATTGAAAAAAACCCAGCCTCTTTAACAAGTGGTGCTGGGAAAACTGGATATCCATTTCTTTCTCTCTGTCTCTCTGTCTCTCTCTCCCTCTCTCTCTCCCACTCTTTCTCTCCCTATATAAAAATCAACTCAGAATGGATCAAAGACCTTAGTGTAAGACCTGAAACTTTGTAACTACTACAGGGAAAACTTTGAGATATAGGCACAGGCAAGGACTTTCTGAATAGGGCTGGAATATCTCAGGAAATAAGAGTATAAATTGACAAATGGGATTGCATCAAATTAAAGTTTCTGAACAGCAAAAGAAAAAATTAACAGAGTGAAGACACAGCCTATTTTCCAGATAGTTATCTAACAGGGGATTAATATCTAGGCTATAAAAAAAACTGGAAAATAAAAAAGCAAATAATCCTATCAATAAACGGGCAATAGATCTGAACAGACAATTTTCAAATGAAGCAGTACCATAAATACATGATGAAATGCTCCACACACTTAGCCATACAGGAAACACAAATCAAAGTGACTTTGAGATTCCAGAGTGGCTATCATCAAGAAAACAAACAGTAACAAATGTTTTAGGATGCAGGAGGGGAGGGAAGGAACTCTTAGCCATTGCTATTGGGTATGTAAATCAATACAGCCACTATAGAAATCAATATGGAGGGTCCTCAAAAAATTAAAAATAGAATTTCTATGTGGTCCAACCATACCACTTCTGGGTATATAGCCAAAAGAATCAAAGTCAGCATACTACAGAGATACCTGTATACTATACAGGTGTTACTCACAATAACCAAACTGTAGAATCAGCCTAGATGCCCATTAACAGATGAATGGACAAAGAAAATGTAGTATAGCTATAAAATGGAGTATTATGCAGTCATAAAGAAGAATGAAATTATATTGTTTGTAAGCAAAATGACAGAATTGGAGATCATAATGTTACGTGAAATAATCCAGTGCCACAAAAACAAGTATCACATGTTTTCTCTCATATGTGGAAGCTAAGGGAAAACAAAACAAAAAACAAGGTCATGATAGTAAAAGGGGATTACTGGGGAACTAAGAGGAGAAGGGAATGGGCAGAGGGGCAAGGGGGAATGAGAAAAAGCTCTAGAGGGCGTGAGTGTAACCAAACTACACTTTAAGCATGTGTGGAAAAGTCATGATGCAACCCATTATTTTGTACAATTTAATTGATGCTAATAAAAATTAAAGTAGACCTTATTTGTTAGAGAAGTTTTTAGGTTTATTGTAAAACTGGGTAGGAATTACAGAGAATCCTGATCAGTCCCATTTCTTCACATATGCACAGCCTCCTCCATGATCCACACCCCTCACCAGGGTAGCATGCTTGCTATAATGAATTTATATTGTCATTTTTACCACCCAAAGTTCATAGTTTGCATCAGGCTTTATTCTATGGGTTTTGACAAATGTGTAATGGCATGTACAATCATTATACTTTAAGTAGAATAGTTTTACTACCTTAAAACTCCTATGGGCTCTTCCCATTGATCCCTCCCTCCTTCCTAATAACTAGTAACTGTTGATCTTTTACTGTCTCCATAGTTATGTTTTTTCCAGAATGTCGTTGTATTTACTCCATTTTTTCATTGCTATAATGAAATACCTGAAGCAGACAACTTTCTAAAGAAAAGAGTTTGCTTTGGGCTCATGGTCTGGAGATGCAAGGTCAAGGGTTTCATTTTGTGATCTCCTTCTGTCTGGAAAAGTCTTGAGGCAGCACAGAGCATCACACGACAAGAGACAGAAGTGTGTTTCTGTACATGTGTCTCTGCTGGTCTCTCTCCATACCAGAAGCAACAGGGTTCAATCATGAGGGCTCCATGCTAATGATTTTTAACAAATCCTAATCCCTACCCAATGGACCCACCTCTAAACACCATAGTTCAATTAACTTTCTACCCTTTGTTTTTGGTGGGCCTGGGTTTGATCTCAAGGCTTCATGCTTGCAAAGCTGACACTCTACTGCTTGAGCCATAGCTCCAGTCCATTTTGCTCTGGTTATTTTGGAGATAGGAACTCATGAACTTTTTTCCCAGGCTGGCCTTGAATTGCAATCCTCTGGATCTCAGCCTCCCAAGTAACTAAGATTATAGATGTGAGCCACCAGTTCCAAGCTAAATTTACACCTTCTTAATCCCTCACCATGGAGATTGAATTTCAACATACAAAGCCTTGGGAGATATCAAATCATATCTGAACCACAGCAATTACTTTTGCAGAGTTTCCTTTTTGTTCCCATAAACAAAATCCTTCTCTGCACATATGCCTCCAGTCATTATTTTGCTTTAGTTATCTTTCAGGCAGAGTCTCACATTTTTGCCCAGGGCTACCCTGTGATTGTGACCCTCTTACCTATGCTTCTTTCATAGCTGGAATTACAGGTGTATACCAGCATGCCTGACCTCTGGTTTGCCATCTTTGTGTATTTTTTTTTCAACAATGTTCATGTACACTGACAGGCGGTTCTGTCTTATTCTTGTATAGCTTGTACAGACATACATTTATAATTCAACACTTCTAATAACTTCTCCCATTCCTGAGATATTTAACAATTTATTGACACTATTACTATTACTGCCTCACCATCATCAAAATCTCAATGATAAATAAGGACAATAATGGTCAGCTTTTGAGTATAAGTTTGATGCCAGGCACTGAAAACAATATCTCCTATTTTCAAAAGAACCTTTCAAGGTCATCCTCATGAAGAAGAAGATGCTAAAACAGGATTTAAAATCTGATTTATAGTTTCCTCTTTGTCATGCTGAATCTTTAAATAAATACTAAATTGAGACTGTAGCCTAATGACATACCTAAATTAATTGTTTTACTAAATGTATTATGTACTTTTCCAAGATTCATGTCTTTCATAATGTTGTGGGAAAATATAATTTCACAAGGAGAATTTTAAATAAAGAGACATTTTTCTAATAAGGTAATTGACAGTCATGAGAAAGGATAGCTCTTTTGTATAGATAGCACAAAATCAAACTCTGTACTTCCCCAACACAGGTGTTCACTGGGAAGAACATTTGAGATTGACCCTAAGAACTCATCTCTGCTTTCATCTATCTTTTCACTAACTGCTAAAACTTCATTTGAAATTTAAAATATCTTCTACAAAGGTGCAAATGTCCTGAAATGTCAAATGCATTTGTGTTTTATTTCTTCCACTCCAATGCTTCCACTAAATATATCGTCAGCCAGAGCAACAACTTCCAACTTTCCTTTTAAATGAGTGAAGGAGCTTGGGGGAACCTTCTGAGCTTCTATTTAAGAGTATACTTGGGAGTCTCTTTCATTTATGGGGTGCAGGGTGTGGAGAAGGTGTAAGTCTGCTTCTATCAAGATCTGTGGAACAGGATGTGCTGCAGTTGTCAGCCTGAGTTCCCAGTCCTTGTATCTTACCACGTGATGCTGAGGACAGCTACGTTCTAAACCACAGTGCTATCAGAGGCAATTAGGTATTGTAGCAGTGCCTCCTGTGACATTCAGTCATAGTGCCTGATATAGACCACATGCTCTAAAAGCATTGTTATTATGTACTCAAGGACATGCACTGTATCTTATTTTAGTCATGTTCAGAGTATATTGTAGGGGAGACATGGAAACAAGTTAATTGAACTGTTATGTTCTGGTGAGTGATGCATGCACATATCTGTAATCTACTTTATGGGGAAGCAGAGCTTTTGTCTGGATGCACATGTGGACCTGTAGGCTACCATCTTCATTAGGAACTAATGGTTTGGTTTAAAATTACATTCCAAAGATACTAATTGCTATAGAGTAGTTATTAGTGATGGCATTCACACAATGTGTTTAACTCACTGATTATTTTTGCTAATAAAATAATATTAATATTTATCAGGTCCCCAGAAATACAGATTCTTTTCAGTTTTAAATAAGAAATGGTAGAAACTAAAGGAGCACCATTAGCAAACACTTTCTGTTTTGTAAAACCCTCAGACTGCTAATTCTTCTATCTGTGAGAGAACTCAAAGGTAAAAATATTTGGAAAATGCAACAATTTTCTGCAATATGGCATCATAAGCAAGCTATGGCCTTTCAGAAGTTATAGTCTCTCCATTATCCTACAACTCTGCCATGTAGGACACCTCATACTTTCTTTTATTTTGCCTCCTTTCAGTAGTTCTTTTGAAGCAAAGTCACTCAGCATATATTTTCAAAAGTGCTTATCCAATTTAATGCCCTATCTTTTTGGTAAGAACAATGAATTTTCAATCTACTTAAAAGTCAACAGTTTCATGGATGCTGGCAGGTGAAATGAGTCTTCTGACTCAGAGATCAAGGATTTTATTACTCATAGAGCTACAAGCAGCATAAGCACCAGTTGATACAACCCTCCTTGTCCCAGTTTCATGGGGGTGATGTGGATGGACTCAGTTGGGTACAAGAACACACAGTAGGTTCCATTACAGAATTAAAGCCCTGAGTGTAGGGAATCCAAATCTCTTATAAAGATCAGGAAGTTTTGCCTACTTCCTGCTTCTAGAACTGCCAGTCTGGAGCAAAGGACAGTCTGGTGAAAGAACAGTGCAGAAAGATGCAAGATGCAAGAGCCAGGGTTTTTCCAGCAAGGCTTCCTGCTCACATTAACCAGGTGAGTCTATGTGGTTGTGCAGCAGTGGATGAAATGCTTTATCAAATCCACTCAGGAAATTAAGACAAAAGTTTAACTCAGAAATCAAGGGATCAAAGATGGCGATGGAGACAGAGCCACAGATCTCATGAGCTCCTGATCCAGAGACTCTGTTGAGCAGCTGGAGACATGCCTGACTGAGGTAAACTACCAGGGAGCACCAAAAACATGGCATTCTAAACACTTAAATCGTGGAAGGCTTCTCCATACCACGATCTAATAAAAGAACAACCGGCCTGCCAAATCCCCACCCTGTAGGTCTGCAGAGTCACTGCTCCATTCTGCCAGGCTCTCCGCCCCTCGGGCTGCACCAGGCCACAACCCTGTACCAGACCCACACATGGCAGGATACCTGCCCCTCAGCCGCACCAGCCTCTAGCCTCCAGAACCACACCACACTGGAATAACCGCCCCTAGGCCGCGCCACCGAATCCATGACCACCAGGATCCCCGCCACCAGTCCACCGCTGGGCCCCAGCCTGGATCTGGTCCACAGCTCGCCGAGATACCGCCCTCCACCCAGCCCACCACACTTCAGGCCCTGCCGAGCCCTAGCTACACGTGGGATGGTCATCACCTCAGACTCCCTCCACCCATCAGGCCCTGCTGGGCCCCAGATCCATGTGGAATGACTGGAGCCCTGCCCCACTGGGACAGGCACCAGCCTGGCGCAAGACAGCCACATCCACCAGCCTGCCAGGAACCCCACCCCTTGGTCGGAGCTGGCCCCAGTTCTACAGGCTTCCCAGATAACCGGTCCACCAGGCTCCAAGCATGCCTAAGAGACACACACAGACTGGACTGGACACTAAAGAACTAAAAACAACTAAGCCTGCAATTATACTGTTCCAGAATGGTGTTTTTTTTCTCTTTTTCTCCCCTCTTTAAGGGTTTGACAGCCTGGTTTGCTGTTTGATCACCCACCATCTCTCCTATTTTTTTTCTTTCTTTTTTCCCTCTCTTCCCTCTTCCTTTTATCTTTCCTTCTCTTTGTCTTTTTTATCCTTCTCTCATGATTTTGTTAGTAATAATATTGTAAACCAGCTAATACCAAATTACACATAATCCAGGGACAGAAATGGTACCTAGTGGAAATATGGGAAGAAGAAAAAGGGATGGAAACCATTCTCCCCCCCAAAATAAAGTATTACAGGATTTAAAACGCAATGAAGAAAAAGGATACCCAGACCCAGACTCCAACAAAACAAAGATAAACTATATCAAGGAACCCAACAAAGACCACAAGAACACCCTGAAAAAAGAAATTCTACAAGTAATTAATGAGAATTTCATAGAGATGCTACTAGACATGGTCAACCAAAACATACAGGAGGCACTCAAGAAATTCCAAGACAACAAAACTCAAGAATATGAGAAAACACAGAAACAAATAAATGAAATCATAGGAGCTCTAAACAAACATCAAACTGAAACAAAGATCACCATAAGCAGAGAGATAAATGAATTAAAGGCAAAATTTGACAATATTAAAAAAAATTTGATAATATTAAATATCAAATATTAAAATTTGACCCATGATATGGAAAACCTCAGAAAAAAGAATGAAACAGAAATACAAAACAAAAATGGAAGGCCATTCCAGCAGAACAGAACAAACAGAAGACAGAATCTCAGAACTCGAAGATGAAATGGCAATTAAAGAAAAAAACCAAAGAACTATTAGTTAAACAACTCAAGACCTGTCAAAAGAAAATGCAAGAACTCACTGACTCCATCAAAAGACCAAACCTGAGAATCATGAGCATTGAAGAAGGAGAAGAGGTGCAAGCAAAAGGAATGCATAATATATTTAACAAAATAACAGAAAATTTCCCAAATCTAGAGAAAACTATGCCCATTCATTTACAGGAAGCCTCCAGAACACTGATCAGACATGACCAAAATAGAGCTTCCCCCATGACATATTATCATTAAAACAACAAGTACAGAGACTAGAGAAAAAATATTGAAGGCTGTAAGAGAGAAAATAAACAAATACCATAAAAAAGTAAACCCATCAAAATCACAGCAGACTTCTCAACAGAAACATTAAAGGCAAGAAAAGCATGCGGTGAGATCTTCTAAGCACTGAATGAAAATAACTTCAATCCTAGGATACTTTACCCAGCAAAACTATCATTCAAAATAGATGGAACAATAAAAGTCTACCATGATAAGCAGAAATTAAAACAATATATGACCACCAAGCCACCACTACAAAAGATTCTCCAAGGAATTCTGCACACAATGAAAGCAAACAAAACCATGAAAGGGCAGGCAATACCAAACCATAGGAGAAGAAAAGGCAAGAAAGAGTAACATTGATTCAGCTACACATAATCAAACTCTTAATCAACAAAGACAACTACATGACGGGGATTACCACAAAC
This sequence comes from Castor canadensis, assembly GCF_047511655.1. Taxonomy (NCBI): domain Eukaryota; kingdom Metazoa; phylum Chordata; class Mammalia; order Rodentia; family Castoridae; genus Castor; species Castor canadensis. The sequence continues at coordinate 92,787,961 of NC_133398.1, forward strand.
TTATCAATACTAACACAGAATGTTAATGGACTAAATTCCCCCAATAAAAGACACAGACTGGCAAACTGGATTAAAAGGAAGATCCAAAAATCTGCTGCCTACAGGAGACCCACCTCATCGACAGAAATAAGCACTGGCTGAAAGTGAAAGGCTGGAAGAAGATTTACCAAGCCAATGTTCCCTGAAAACAGGCAGGAGTAGCAATACTTATATCAAAGTAGACTTCAAACTTACATTGATCAAATGAGATAAAGAAGCACACTCCATATTAATAAAAGGGGAAATAGACCAAAAGGAAATAACAATTATCAACCTATACGCACCCAACATCATTGCACCCAATTTCATCAAATATACTCTGAAGGACTTAAAAACATATATAAACTCCAACACAGTGATAATGGGAGACCTTAATACTCACCTATCCCCACTAGATAGGTCATCCAAATAAAAAATCAATAAAGAAAACCTAGAACTAAATCACTCTATAGATCAAATGGTCCTAGCTGATGTTTACAGAATATTTCATCCAACTTCTGCACAATACACTTTCTTCTCAGCAGGCCATGGAACTTTCTCCAAAGTTGATCATGTCTTAGAGTACAAACCATGCCTCAGCAAATATAAGAAAATAGAAATAATCTCATGTATTCTATCTGACCACAATGCATTAAAACTAGAAATCAACAACAAAAACAGCAGTAAAAAACATGCAAACAATTGGAAGCTGAACAACACATTGCTCAATGACAAAGGGGTCAGTTATGAAATACAATAGGAAATTACAATGTTCCTGGAAGTTAATGAAAATGAAAACACGACCTACCAGAACCAATGGGACACAGAAAAGGCAGTCCTAAGAGGAAAGTTTATGGCCATGAGTGCGCATATTAAAAGGACAGAAAGATCTCAAATCAATCACCTAATAATACAGCTCAAACTCCTAGAAAAACAAGAGCAAGCAAATTCCAAAGCAAGCGGGACAGAAATAATTACAAGAAGTGCTGAAATAAATGAAATAGAAACCAAAAAACCATACAAGGAATCAATGAAACAAAAATCTGGTTCTTTGAAAAAACAAAGAGGATTGACAGACCCCTGGCAAACCTGATTAAAATGAGGAGAGAAAAAACCCAAATCAGTAAAATCAGAAATGCAAAAAGGGAGATAACAACAAACACCGTGGAAACCCAGGAAATCATCAAAGACTACTTTGAGAGCCTATACTCTAATAAATTTGAAAATCTTGAAGAAATGGACAGATTTCTAGAAACTTACAATCACCCAAAACTGAACCAAGAAGATATTAATCACCTGAATAGATGTATAACACAAAAAGAAATTGAAGCAGCAATCAAGAGTCTCCCAAAAAAGAAAAGTCCAGGACCTGATGGATTCTCTGCTGAATTCTATCAGATGTTTAAAGAAGAACTAATATCAACCCTCCTTAAACTGCTCCACAAGATAGAAAGGGAAGAAACACTGCCTAACTCATTTTATGAAGTCAATATTACTTTCATCCCAAAACCAGACAAAGACACCTCCAAAAAGGAGAATTGTAGGCCAATTTCCTTAATGAATATTGATGCAAAAATCCTTAATAAAATAATGGCAAACAGAATCCAACAACACATCAGAAAGATCATACACCATGACCAAGTCAGTTTCATCCCAGGGATGCAGGGATGGTTCAATGTATGCAAATCTGTAAATGTAATACAGCACATCAATAGAAGCAAAGACAAAAACAACTTGATCATCTCAATAGATGCAGAAAAAGCCTTCAACAAGGTCCAACACCACTTCATGATAAAAGCTCTTAGAAAACTAAGAATAGAAGGAATGTACCTCAACATTTTAAAGGCTATATATGACAAACCTATAGCCAACGTCATACTTACCAGTGAAAAACTGAAACCATTCCCTCCAAAATCAGGAATGAGACAAGGATGCCCACTATCCCCACTCTTATTTAACATAGTACTGGAATTCCTAGCCAGAGCAATTAGGGAAGAAGAAGAAATAAAAGGAATACAAATAGGTAAAGAAACTGTCAAAATATCCTTATTTGCAAATGGTATGATCCTATACCTTAAAGACCCAAAAAACTCTACCAAAAACTCTTAGACACCATAAACAGCTACAGTCAGGTGGCAGGATACAAAATCAACCTACAAAAATCATTAGCTTTTCTATACACCAACAATGAACAAACTGAGAAGGAATATATGGAAATAATTCCATTTACAATAGCCTCAAAAAATCAAATACCTAGGAGTAAATTTAACAAAAGATGTGAATGAAATCTACAAGAAGAATTACAAACTCCTGAAGAAAGAGATCGAGGAAGACTACAGAAGATGGAAAGATCTCCCGTGCTCATGGATTGGTAGAATCAACATAGTAAAAATGGCTATACTACCAAAAGCAATCTACGTGTTTAATGCAATTCCCATCAAAATCCCAATGATTTAGATCACAGAGATTGAAAAATCTACTGTAAAGTTCATTTGGAAACACAAGAAGACTGCCAATAGCCAAGGCAATACTCAGCAAAAGAAGCAATGCTGGAGGTATCACAATACCCAACTCAAAGTATAATACAAAGCAATAGCAATAAAACAGCATTGTACTGGCATAAAAACAAACATGAAGACCAGTGGAACAGAATAGAAGCTACAGATATGAATCCACACAACTATACCCACCTCATTTTTGACAAAGATGCCAAAAACATACAATGGAGAAAAGACAGCCTCTTCAACAAATGTTGCAGGGAAAAGTGGTTATCCATCTGGAAGAAACTGAAACTAGATCCATGTCTATCACCCTGTACTAGTATCAACTCAAAATGGAGCAAGGACCTAAATATCAGACCTGAAATTCTGAAGTTACTACAAGAAGGAGCAGTAAACACTCTGGAACTAATGGGTATAGGTAAGGACTTCCTCAATAGAACCCCAGCAGCCCAGCAACTAAGAGAAAGGATGGACAAATGGGACTTCATAAAATTAAAAAGCTTCTGCCTAACAAAAGAAATGGTCTCTAAACTGAAAAGACCACCCACAGAGTGGGAGAAAATATTTGCCAGCTATCCATCAGACAAGGGACTGATAACCATAATATACAGGGAACTTAAGAAACTAAACTCTCCCAAAATCAATGAACCAATTAAAAAATGGGCAACTGAACTTAATAGGACTTTCTCAAAAGAAGAAATTCAAATGGCCAAAAATACATGAAAAAATGCTCATCATCTCTAGCCATAAAGGAAATGCAAATCAAAACCACACTAAGATTCCACCTCATCCCTGTTAGAATAGCCATCATCAAAACCACCACCACCAACATGTGTTGGTGAGGATGTGGGGAGAAAGGAACCCTAATCTACTGCTGGTAGGAATGAAAGCTGGCACAACCACTCTGAAAATAAATTTGGAGACTTCTTAAAAATTTAAACAGACCTGCCATATGATCCAGCAATCCTACTCCTGGGTATATACCCAAAGGAATGCAACATATTTTACTCCAGAGGCACCTGCACATCCATGTTTATTGCAGCACTATTCACAATAGCCAAGTTATGGAAGCAGGCAAGATGCCCCACTATTGATGAATGGATGAAGAAAATGTGGTATTTATACACAATGGAATTTTACTCAGTCATGAAGAGGAATGAAATCTTATCATTTGAAGGTAAATGGATGGAACTGGAGAACATCATTCTGAGCAAGGTCAGCCAGGCTCAGAAGACCAAAAATCATATGTTCACCCTCATATGCAGACTTTAGATCTAGGGCAAATACAGCAATGTGATTGGCCTGGGACCACATGACAAGAGAAGAGCACATATGGGTGATATAGAAATAGGTAGAAAACCCAAAACATGAAAGCATTTGGTGTCTCCAGGCCAGAGGAGCTAATACAGAAACCTTAAAGCAACAGAAGTTATCATGAGAAGGGGATCAGTAACCAGGGTAAAGATCAATTAGAGATGAATCAACATGGGTCATAACACATGTACATGAAGCAACGCTAGAAATATTTCTGTATAGCTATCCTCAACTCAACTAGCAAAAATGCTTTGTCTTCCTTATTAGGCTTGTCTCTTTTCTTCAACAAAACTAGTGATAAATGCTGAACAAGACCTGCCTGGAACTGAAGGGGGAAAGGGGGTGAGGGAGGGGGGCAGGAGGGAGAAATGACCCAAACTATGTTTGCACATGTGAATAAATGAATAATAATAAAAAGGTTTAAAAAAGTTTAACTCAAACGAACAGCTATGTAATTGAGAAATTAATACTTATCATGTGGAAGCAATAGTTCTCAATTCTGGCTGCTTCAAAAATATGCTAGTCCCTTAGCCCCATCACAGGGACTTATTTGTGGGGGAGGGCCCTGGCCTCAAGGTTACTTTAATAAATAATAAAGCCAGGACTGTCAATCACAGAGCCACAGTGAGCCCAGTACCAAGCAGAGTCTTTTCAGAGACACAGAAAAATGTAAACTCTGGACTTTAGGTAATGATCACATTAATTTGTACTCATTTATTAAAGCCAAGGTAACAGGAGATGTTAATAAAAGGGGAAAACTGCAAGAACCACCTGCTCCTACCTACTCATTTCAGAGGTGGCCCCTGTGGGCTGGGACTGAAAAGCATCTTGCTTGCATTCCCCTATCCTGTTGGAGGTGACTCTTCCTCTGACTCCAGGCCCAGGGCTCTTTCTCAATACAACCATGTCCATGGAATCACCTGGCTTGCTGGCTTCAGTCTATTCCATGTTCCCTTTATGCCCTGTTTAGTTGTTCCTAATGAGGACAGAAAACAAGACTTAACTGAATAGCACATTAGGACTCCCACTTCTGGTGGGAAGAACCAGAGACTCTGGTTCAGAAGAACTGAAGTGTGATTTGTGATAATGATTTTAAGCCCTGCCCCAAATTCCCAGAAAAGTGACTGGGAGAGATGACAACTTCTGCATTTGCACTTGGCCTCACCTCCCTCTGTGCTGAGAACTTCATATTTGCTTATTACACCAGATTCCTCACATGGAGCTTTTTCCTTAAAGGAATTACAAAAGACAGACAGCTGAATACATTTTACGATTTCTGCCTTCAATCATAGGAGTTGCTCTGGGCTCTAGGAGAAAAGAAGTCTAAATATAAGACCCAGAGGCATCTGAGAAGCAGAAAGCTTCTTCATGCCTGGCTGCCTATCAAGGGAAGCAATTTTCATAAATCCACACAATGGGAAAAGTTCTCACACTTCTGAGTAGACTCAGTGTCTGGAGTAGCAGTTGCCAGGGGAAACATGATTTTATCTTCTACCTGCTGCTAACCAGAGGATCAGAGAAACACGTTCTTCTGAGGGCCAGCAAAGAGAGGACAGAAGCCACCAGGTCTCCTCTCCAGTGTTGGGACAAAATCAACAGTCAAGTTCACCAGCCAGCTGTCAAAGCCCTGACTGGAGCTAGGATAGTTTCACAGCAGAAACAACAGTGAAGTTAAGGATTTGACCATGGAGGGAGTGGGGGTGGGGAAGAAGTCATGCTTTAAATATCCTTTGTCTTTTATCTTGTAGCTATATATCTACCTTTTCAGGGGCAAGATGAAGTGGAGAGACCTTTTATGAACCTTTAAACAATAGTAAGAGATGAGGTAATTACTAAAAGAACCACACAGTGTGTCTGAACTTGCTCAGTTTTACAACTATTGTGTATAACATGAAAGAAGAAAGTGACAGTCATGTAGGAAAAAGTGACATTGGGCTAGAAGTATACTCAGTGTAGAGCATTTGCTTAGCATGCATAAGGCTCTGGGATCCATCCCCCAAAACAAAAGAAAACAACAAGGAAACCTTGGCATTGGCTGGTATCTCTTCCTCTTTCATTCCTTTTTCTGCTTGACACCCTACCTATTCTGAGCTCCCACAGGGTTTATCATCCTGAGAAATTTAATTACATGCTGCCTTGCTAACACAGAAACAGAATTCTATAGTCTGAAAGAATCCAGCCTTTCATGAAATCTACACCCTTATTTCATAGAAAGAACCCCAGAGATTCTGGGATTAATTCCGTTTCATAGACAAGAGTGGAAGCCAGTCCTGGGCTAGTCCTGGTTCTGCTATCTTTGGAAGTGGGTTCAGGTCTTCCCCAGGGGTTTTGAGGTCTCTGAGAATAGGAGGCAGGCACTAAGCCATGGTCCCATGTCCCTCCAGGACCTATGGCAGAAGCTGGGCTCAAGACAGGAGTTAGGTAAGTACCTGTGACTGAAATACATTGACTTGGAAGCACCATTCCTGTAGGTGAGGCCTCTCTTTTCAAATCATCCAGATGGGGCAGATTTATCTAGACAGTCATAAAATATTCCATAATCAACATACAGATGCAAATTATCACTTGGTTTGGGTAGGGGAACCATGCATACTTCAAATTTATTTCTTGTGTCTTTTTGTAGATCATCATCTAAGATGAGTAAAAATATTTTCACTCTTGATTCAAAGCCCAAATCAAACTGTAAGTTTGATTATACAATAGAGAAGCCATTGAGGAAAGGCATCTATCTAAGAAAAGCATCTATATCTATATCTATAGATAAATAGGATTCAGAACTGGGTGCTGGTGGCTCAAATCTGTAATCCTAGATACTAGGGAGACTGAGATTGGGAGGTTCACAATTTGAGACCAGTCTGGGCAAATAAGACTCCATCTCCAAAATAAACCATAGCAAAATAGACTGGAGGTGTGGTTAAAGCAGTAGAGCACCTCCAATCCCACCAATGGGAAAAAAATACAGGATTCAGATTTGAATATTTCCTAATGCACAAGGAAAATTGAAATTGAGATTCAGAAATGCCACTGGTTAGATTCAATAACTTAGAGGTGGATTAATATTATAAGCATTATTATTCCCATTTTGAGCACTTCTCAAGAGAGTTTCAAATGTGTATTTTCCTGAGAAATGCCACTTTGCTCTGTCACCCACCATTACTAATGCTCCTAGTGCTAACTGCCATTGACTCTGCCACTTCTGGAGGAAGGAGAGCAATAATTTACTAGTAAGAGATACTATGGTTTTCATCAGGCTTCCAAGGATTTTCTCTTTCTAGTTTTGCTATTTTAATTTTAAAGTTTCTTCTTCAAGTTTGATTGTCCATTTTCCATTGCCATAACAAAGCACCTGAGGCTGGATAATTTGAAGAAAAGAGGGTTTTTTTAGCCTACAATTCTGGAGGCTCAAAGTCTAAACAGCATGGCCCAGGTTCTGACAGGTTTCTTCCCACCCCGTGCCCAGCCTTGGATAGATGGGCAGATGGCATCATGGTGGGAGGGAGTCTAACATGGTGAGAAAAGAAGCCAGAAAGCAGGCAGGGATGGGGCACACTTGTTTATTACAACTTAGTCTTTGAGGGGATACAAGTCCCCTTCCGAGGATGATCTCCACAACAGCCTAAGCCCTTCCTACTGGGGCCCTACCTCACTATCTCCACTTTGGGGACCAAGTCTTTAACACAGGAACCCTTGGGGGACAAACCATATCCTAACCATAGCACCACATGCCAACATTAGGTGACAGTTTGGGGACATTTTGGTATGTTCTTATCATTCCAGAAAAACTTTCATTAGCATCATTATTTTCTATGTTAATATTTTACTAAGAAATCACATCAGATCTGGACACACACTCACACACACATGTTTTCATAGGAGCCACAGACATGCTTTACAGATACGGGAACATAAATTCATACTTTAGAGGCTGTGACATACTTAGTAAGATTTTAAGAAGTAGCATGTCTACTTAGAGCATTATTATTCATTCAGTTTCTGAATGAAATATGAGCTGATAACAGAAGTTTAAGAAGACAAGATAGTTTTAAAAAATCACTGAAAGGTCCATGAAAATATTTAGATTATCTTAGAAGTAATTTTCATTCAATAACAAAATGATTACTAGGTATATTCTTTTTACTTGTCTTTGAAGGAATTCACAGAGGAAAAGGCAGAATTTACACAAGGGCAAAGCACGAGAATCCCACTCACCATTTTATACTGACTCTAATTAATTTATCCAGAGGTAAGACACTCGTTTTTTCTATTGCTGTGACTTAGAGATTCTGACTCAGTGCCCATTACTCATCCAGTCTAAAACACAATGGCTGTCATCTCCAAACTTGGAGCCAGTTTGAACCATTTCAATGTCAGATTCACTTCAGAGGAAGTGATTTTATATTCTTTTCTTCTTTTCTTTTTTTTTTTTTAGCAAGTGGTTCTGGGTCAGGAAAAAAGTTGCTAATAATAGCTTCTACTTACATACATACATACATACATACATATATTCTTGATACATTATTTTCCGTGAAAAAACTTTTATTTGTTGTTTTTCTTTTATTCAACAATTTGAGTCAAAAGGCAAGATAAATATATTGTTCTGACACTGATGTAATATTCATATCTGTGACTACTTTCATGGAACAACAGTCATCTAGGTAGGGGTGCGGGTAGGGGGATTTGGCACCTGCCTAGCATGCCCAAGGCCTGGAGTTCAAACCCCAGGACCAAGAAAAACAACAAAACAAAAAACACACCAAAACCAAATAATCAAACAAACAAAAAAGTCATCCAGATAAAAGATGAAAACTCTTCTACTATTTGAGTTATTTTGCTCATAATTAAGTTAAGAGTCTTGCTGGGCACCAATGACTCATGCCTGTAATCCTAGCTACTTAAGACACAGAGGTCAGGAGGATTAGGAGGATTGTGGCTTGAAGCCAGCTGGGGCAAACAGTTCTCAAAACCCTATCTGGAAAAAACCCTTCAGAAAAAGGGCTGGGGGAGTAGTGACTCAAAGTGAAGGCCCTGAGTTCAAAACCCAGTACTACGAAAAGAAAAAAACAGTCTAGGCATTTTATTTAGTGGATTTTACTTAAAAACTAAATGTTTAGCAGATCATTTTACTGATAAGCCCAATCACTGTCACACAAAATCAGTTTGCTTCTTCCTGCATTCAAATGTAAAAGCATCTTGCTATTTGTCTGCTTTTATATAATCATATTTTAAGGGCTGGTATTTGCTCCTTAGCTTAAATAACATATGATTTTTTTCCCATTGTAATGATGGCAACTTAGTCATTTATTTTATTTTATTTTTCCAGTTCTGGAGATTGAACCCAAGACTTCATGTATGGTGGGTAAATTCTCTACCACAGAGCTATACTCCCAAGCCTCAACTTAGTCATTTAAAAAGAAAAAAAAAAAACAGAGACCTACTTTTAGATGGTAAATTACTTGTTCATTCTGTGCTTCAATGATTAAATCTCTTGGTGACAAATACAATTAAAAAAATAATTTTGGGTTTCAGTTTTTCCCAATTCCATCATGTAAACAAGCCTAACTAAATAATTACTTTGCAATAAAACAAAGGAGAAGCAAAGGATAAAGGGGAATTTTAAAATCCTTTTTCAGAATGGTTTTGGGCTGTGCTGTTAGGAGAGTTTCCCCTCAAACAAACTGAGCAACCACTTGAGCAAGCACATATTCATAATTTGGAGATCAGAGCTTCCCAAGGAAGAGTACCATGAACTCTAAAATCATGACACAAAGTATGAGAAAAAGTATCTATAAAGCCAAAGTCACCAGCTCTCCTCTCACCCCAAACTAGCAAGCATTCTTAGATTCAGAGTCAGAGGACTGTCATCATTGCAGGTGATGCGTCTGACTCATGCTCACATCTACTTAATCAACAAGTCCACTTTACCTCAAGGATTTGTCGGTATCCATTCTATAACTGCTGTCAGTCTCATGGATGCAATGCCACCATTGTGACTGATCATATCGTCACGTTTATTTTTTATTATTTATTTATTTATTTATTTTTATTGTTTTATTATTCATATGTTCATACAATGCTTGGGTCATTTCTCCCCGCTGCTCCCAACCCCTCCCTTACCACTCACTCCGCCCCCTCCCTCTCCCCCCACCCCCTCAATACCCAAGCAGAAACTATTTTGCCCTTATCATCACATGTTTAAAACAATGCCAGTGGATAACCAGTGTATAGGAAATGTTCCCCACCAGCCCATGTAGTGAAGGCTTTGTTGCCAGCCCTAAAGCTATTGGGAGGTAGTAGAGGTGGGGCCTCATGGAAGGAAGTTATGTCATTGGGGCAGGCCCTTGAAGAGGACCCCAGCCCCTTCCTGTCTCTCATTACCTCTTAGCCACCATGAAGTGAACAGGCTTCCTTTACTCCTGCTATGATGTACTGTGCCACCACAGGCACAAAGCAACATGGCTAAGTGACTGTGGATGGAAACCTCTAAAACCATGCTTTAAAATAAACCTTTCCTCCTTTTAACTTGGTTATCTCAGGTTATCTTCAGGCCCTAAACACATTGCTATCTCCTGTCATAACAATTTATCTACGAGCCATTTCTACTTTCTGATTTGCTCTTCTTAATATAAAAACCTCTCATTATTTCCTCCTTGTCCTTCAGATAGCTCAAATGTCATTCCTCACAGAAGCAATCCTGACTCCCCAGAGTAACTCAAACACCTTTATTGGGACTTATACATAATCATATGTCTTTCCTTTGAAAGTAATCAAGGCTTTCAATTTGTCCCTATTTGTGAATTTGGTTAATCTCTCTCCCAGGAGATTATGTGCTCCTTGAGGTCAAAACAGGTCTGTTTTGCTTACTGCTTTGTCCTAAGCATTGAACAATCAAAACATTTGTTGGAAGACTAAACAAATAATTCTCAAGCATCCTTGTGTGCTGGGATCTTCTTGCTAATAGCAACATTGTCATGAGTCAGTGTTTTCAAGGTTCTTAACTCCAAGACAGCTACAAATAAAAGCATAAATGAAAGGCAAAGGCAGGTCCATGAGTGAGAGGGTAACTTGTGTGTAGAGAGCTTGAGTTTTATCTAGACTTGTCATGTAAGCCTTCCTGGACACCATTTGAACAGGAACTGAACACAGCAAGGAAATATTCCACAGCAACCTTGGGCCAGGTCATGAAGGATCTTCTAAAGCATGAAAATAATATTGAATGTGATCCTGAATGAGATGAATATTTTTTAAAAAGACATGCTTTTCTTTCTTAAAAAGAGGTTTGGGGATGTCTAGCAGAGGCTGAAGCCATGTAAGTTTACTTTGGAGCATAATGTAAGCATCCTGGTGAAAGAATATGGATTCTGCATATCTGCTTAAGTCAGATCCTCTAGGGCATGCTGATGGAGTGGATGGGAGGTGCAAGAGATAGAAGAGTCAATCATGACTGTAGACTTTTAGTCTTGGCGAATGGAAGAGTGGTGCTGCTACTGATTGGTCTTAAGAAGTCTGGGAGAAGTGCAGGTGTGAGAGGAGGGAGGCAGAGGTTAATAGGACTCTGTGTGAATTGTTTAAGTTAAAAAAACTTCATATCTGAGGATAGTACACACAATAAATCACACTGTACAATAAATATTTGGTGTGAAATAGATTGCAGGGAAGAATTCACCCCAGTGACTTATGAGAAATAGAGCAATTCATTTAAAAAATGAATATAAACACATACATGATTCCACTGCACTTCTTTACATTTATTTATTGAAAACAGCTGTGCTGAAGACCTCACCATGAAATGAATGTGATGATGAAAATTCCTCCACTCTTCCATGTTCCATTTAGTTGAGTCCTCTAATCAAATTTATACAATGCTACTAGTTATCTCCTTTATTGTTGCTTTTTAGGATAATCTGATAGTATGAACGACAAAATAAAGCCCAGAATTCTCAAGCTTAGTGTTTAAATCTGTGAAAAATGTAATGTCGTTTGAGTTTTCCAACTATTTTAAACCATTCACCAGAGTCACTATTCACAGAGTCAAGGTTATTGTCCTCCACACATTGTTCATGATCCCATCTCTAAGGGCTAACTTTGGTAACTCCCCAGCCCACTTCTAGAAGTGACAGAGTCCTTAGTGGTGTGCTGAGCTGGCTAGCATTGCAGGTAGCATCACACTGCAAAGAGCCAATCTTAAATGTCTAAGGATTTTACCCACTAAATATTCAATACAGCCTTTACAAAAAAAGTGATTGTGAAAGTATTTGCACCAGAGAAATTAGTAAATGCTCCAGTCAGAATTTCTTTTCCCTTTTGTTTTAGGAATCCTACTTAGCTTCACACACCAGACTTATTTTGTAAAAAATCAGCCCTTTGTTTTCTGATTGGACTTACATATATCAACAGTGAGCTGGAAATCAGATATATCCATTCTTTACCTTTACTACTTATTTAAATAGTTTTAATTAATAACCTGATGATGTAAAATTTATGTAAAATAAACTTCACAAATATGAAGTATCAATTTCACAAGGGTTAAAACCATTACATGTGAAAACCATCATCACAATCAAGACAGGAGGCTTATCCACCAGCCCCTAAGATTCCTGTGCCTTTTGTAAACTGTATGCCAACTCCTGTCTGTACCCATGGCAGGAAGCCCATGGCATATTGTCTGTCATTACAGATTAGTTTGAATTTTCTCAAATTTCATAAAAATAGAATCTTACAGTAGCTACTCTTTTTGCCTGTCTTTTTTATTCAGCATGCTCACTTTAAGATTCACTCATATTGTTGTAGGTATTAATATTTCATTTCATCCCATTTTAATGTTGAGTAATATCCCATGGGATGGATATACTACAATTATTCATCCATTCTCCTGCTGATGAACACTTTGGCTGTTTCCAATGTTTGGTTATCAAAAGTAAAGCTGCTATTAATATTGGTGTACACATAGCTATATGAACATTTGCATTAATTGTGGCTTTTTATTCCTTATTTTTAATGATTTTTTTAATGCTTTAACATCTTGCTGCCTTTCTGATCCTGGAGGCACTGACCCTCTAGGATTACATAATTCTTAGAGATAACAAAGAATCACTTCAGAAATGTACCCATAACCAGCTTGGGATTACTCAAATGAGCCAATTTTAAGCCTGTTTACTCTGCCTCCACCCATTTATTCCCATGGTAACCATAATAAATTCTCTGGTCACAGTTATCCCCCCTCCCTCTTCATCCTAACTGACCTGAGCTTCTCTGTGTGGGCCCTATGTCATGGTGTGCCTGCTCCTCTTGGGATCTATGACTATAGTGAACTGTCTTTTCAATGCCAGTAATCTCTTGATCTGTTGGTGTAGTCATACCTAAATAATAATGATATATACTTTAAAATAGCATTTGTTTTATTTCTCTTGGATAAATATTTAGAAGTAAAATGAGTAGATCATATGATATATGTACTGTTAATTTTTAAAAGAAATCACCACACAAAAAGGAAAATGATAGAAAAATATCTCTTATGAAAGTAGACCCAAAAATACTTGAGAAAATATTAGCAAGCTGAACTCAAGAGTATATAAAAATGATTATACACCCTGATTAAGTAAAATTTATCCTATGTAAGTGAGATTGGTTTAACATCCAAGACTCAATGAAATGTACCATAATAATAAAAAATAAAAACCAAAACCCATCTGAACATATCAATAGATGTAGAAAAGGCATTTGATAAAAAACAATAGATAGTCATGGTAAAATCTCTTGACAAAAAGTGGAATAGCATTCTCAACCCAATAAAGTGTCTGTATAAAATTCAAAGGAACACACACCCACCTTTTCAAACTAATGAATAAGTATAGCAAGTTCTCAGGATAAAATATTGATGTAACAATTAGTTATATGGGTTGTGGTAATAGTAACACAAGTGTATAACTCATGTTCAAATTTATCCACGTAGCTTTTGATGTGCCAGTTTATATACCTCAATAAAGTTGAGGGGAAAACACTTGTTTTTCTATATACAAACTATGAGCAACCTGAAAGTGAAATTAAGAATTTGATTTGATTCATAACAGTATCAAGAATGAACAAAAACTTAGGAATAGATATTAAAAAGAAGTGCAAGACTGTTACACTGAAAATTATAAAACTTTGTTGTTGGAATTAGAGGAGATCTAAATAAATTGAAAGATATTCTAAGCTCAGGGACTGGTAGACTCAGTGTTTTTAAGATGACAGTCCTCACCAAAGTGATCTATAGATTTAATGCAATTCCTAAGAAAACTCTAACGTACTCTTTTGCATGAGTTGACATGCAGATGCTAGAAACTTACACAAAACTGTAAAGTACCTAGAAGAGTCAAACAGTTTTTAAGAAAAGAAAAAGTTGGAAGATCATCACATTTGTTTTAAAACTACAGCTATCAAGACAATATGGTAGTCACTGAAGTATGGACCCAGATCAATGAAACAGAATTGAGAATGTAGAAATAAATCTTTAGGTTTAATTGATGTTTGACAAAGGTGCCAAGGCACTTCAATAGGGAAAAGGACAGTCTGCTTAATATATTCTACTGGGAAACTTGGATTGTCATAGGCAGAAAGATGAATTCAGACTTAGACTTACATAAAAATTAATTAAAGAGATTCCAAGATGGTGACTACAGGGAGGAAGCAGAAAGGATGCTTCTAAAGTAAACTCTTGGAGAGACACTGGAGATACACCTGGCAGGAAAAACCACCAAGAAGAGACAAAACTCTGACACTTCCACACCTCCAGCCCATGCATAGCATCCCCATGCCATGGTAAATGGAGAAACCAAGAGGGTACCTGTGCTGCCAGATGCCAGCTCCTACCTGCTTGGGAGACCACCAGGTGAGCAAATAAATGGCATGCGGTACTCCCTGGGACAAATCAGCATAGCCCTCTGGACAGACTGACCCCTGCCCAGGGAAAAAAACCTGAATAATAAACAAACAGTTGAAAGAAAATAAAAAGAGACATAGCAAAGAAGGCAGGGCACCCTGAGCTCTGAAGAGAGGGGGAGCGCACTTCCTCATGTGAACTGTAAATAAACAAGCTGGCCAGAGAAGGCAGGAGTGGCAGCCCCTGCCCAGCACCTGGGAGCAGGGAAAGCATGTAACAGTGGCTGTCATGTGGAAAGCTCCACCAGAGCAAACTGTAAATAAACAAGCTGGCTGGAGAAGGTAGGTGTGTCACCACCTCCCCCAGTGCGCTTGGAGAGGAAAAGGTGTACAACAGTGGCTAAAGTGTGGCATGCTCCACAGGAAAGTGGGGGATGGGCATCTCCTCATGCAAACTCTAAATAAAAAAGGACCGCAATTGCAACAGGTGGGTAGGGCTGTATACTGGAGTAAACAAAAGGGGCATGTGTATAGGAGAACTCTTAACAGAAAAAGCCTGTTGGGCTAGGTGAGCGTAAATCTCCTTCCTGAGATCTTCAATAAATAAAGCCTGCAGCAGCAGCTGGATGACAGCAGGTGAGCTGCAGCCTCAAGTAGACATTCACAAAGCTGTCTCCAGACTCATTTTTTTTTCCTTTGATGAGACAATGACAGAACTACTACTCAAAAACCAGGACAGGATGCTGAAGGACTAACACCAAATCTATTAAGACTGAAACTTTATTGCATTTGAACTTGGGAAATTTTATTTATTATTTATTTTTTTATTCTCTGTATCTCTAATGCCTGTTTAGTCCACTGTTGATTAGTACACTATCTCTTCCTGTTTATTTCTTCAGCTCTGTTTTTTATTTTGTTTTGTTTTGCTTTTTTCCCTTTTTCTTTACCTTCTTTGCTTTCCCTCTCCTCTCACCTTTGCATTCTAGATATCATCATTATTACTATTACTGGCTAGATAATACTGAATTACACACAGTACAGGGACAGTAACAGTATCAAGGGGAATGATGGGAAGATGGAAAAAGAGGGAAAACATTTTCCACCCAATAAAAAATTAGTACAGGAACCAGAGGGAAATAAAGAAAACAGATGCTCAGATCCAGACTCCAACCAAATGAAGATTAAACTATGCCAAAGAACCCAGTGAAGCCCACAGAACATGCTGAACGAAGAAATCCTGCAAGTAATCAATGAGAATTTTATAGAGATGATACTGGATATGGTCAACTAAAATATACAGGAGACACTCAAGAAATACCAAGATAACAAAAATAAAGAATATGAGAAAGCACAATAACAAATAAAAGAAACTATAGAAGCATTATATAAACACTGACGTGAATCAAAGAATATGATAAGTAAAGAGATAAATGAACTCAGGACGAAAATAGACAATATTAAAGTGGAAGTGACTCAGAATATGGAAAACCTCAGTAAAAAAAGAATGAAACAGAAAGGCAAAGCAAAATGGAAGGCCAATCCAGCAGACTAGAACAAGCAGAAGGCAGAATCTCATAACATGAAGATGAAATGGTAATTAAAGGAAAAACTAAATAACTATTAGTTAAACAACTCAAGATCTATGAAGAAAATGCAAGAACTTACTGACTCCATCAAAAGACCAAACCTAAGAATCATGAACTTTGAAGAAGGAGAAGAGGTGCAAGCAAAAGGAATGCATAATATATTCAACAAAATAATAACAGAAAATTTCCCAAATCTGGAGAAAACTATGACCATACAGGTACAGGAAGGCTCCAGAACACCAAACAGACCTGACCAAAATAGAACTACTCCATGACTTATTATCATTAAAACAACAAGTACAGAGACTAGAAAAGAATATTGAAGGCTGTAAGAGATAAAAAACAAATAACATACAAAGGTAAGCCCATCAAAATCACAGCAGACTTCTCAACAGAAACATTAAAAGCAAGAAGGGTTTAGGGTGAGGTCTTCCAGGCACTGAATGAAAATAACTTCAACCCTAGGATACTCTACCCAGCAAAAACTATCATTCAAAATAGATGGAGTAATAAAAGTCTTCCATGATAAGCAGAAACTAAAACAATATATGACCACAAAGCCACCACTGCAAAAGATTCTTCAAGGGATTCTTCACACAGAAAGTGAAACCCAACATAACCGTGAAAGGGCAGTCAGTATCAAACTACAAGAAGAGAAAAAGCAAGAAAGTAGAGAGTAGCATTGATTTAGCTACACACAATCAAGCCCTCAAACAACTAAGACAACTAAATTATAGGAATCACCACATACCTATCAACACTAACACTTAATGTTAATGGACTTAATCCCCCCATCAAAAGGCACCATTTGAAAGACTGGATTAAAAAGGAAGATCCAACAATTTGTTGCTTACAGGAGACCCATCTCATCGATAGAAATAAGCATATGCTTAGGATGAAAGGCTAGAAGAAGATTTACCAAGCCAATGGCCCCTGTAAACAAGCAGGAGTAACAATACTTATCTTGGACAACGTAGACTTCAAACCTACATTGATCAAATGAGATAAAGGACATTCCATACTAATACAAGGGGAAATAGACCAAAAGGAGATAACAATTATCAACCTATATGCACCCAACGTCATGACACCCAAATTCATCAAACATATACTGAAGGATGTAAAAACATATATAAACTCCAACACAGTGGTAGTGGGAGACTTTAACACCCCACTATCATCAATAGATAGGTCATCCAAACAAAAAATCAATAAGGAAATCCAAGATCTAAAACACACCATAGATCAAATGGACCTAGTTGATGTCTACAGAACATTTCATCCAACTTCTACACAATACACATTTTTCTCAGCAGCCCACAGAACCATCTCAAAAATAGATCATATCCTAGGGCACAAAGCAAACCTCAGCAAATATAAGAAAATATAAATTATACCATGCATTCTATCTGATCACAATGCAGTAAAACTAGAACTCAACAACAAAAGTAAAGACAAAAAACATGCAAACAGCTGGAAACTGAATAATTCATTGCTTAATGAACAATGGGTCATTGATGAAATAAAAGAGAAAATTCAAAGGTTCCTGGAAGTCAATGAAAATGAAAACACAACCTATCAGAACCTATGGGACACAGCAAATGCAGTCCTGAGAGTAGAGTTTATAGCCATGAGTGCATATATTAAAGAGACTGAAATATACCAGGTCAATGACCTATTCATACATCTCGAACTCCTAGAAAAGCAAGAACAAGCAAATCCCAAAACAAATAGAAGGAGAGCATTAATAAAAATAAGAGCTGAAATCAATGAAATAGAAACCAAACACACCATACAAAGAATTAATGAAACAAAAACTTGGTTCTTTGAAAAAATAAACAAGATTGATAGCTCCCTGATGCAAAAGGGGAGATAACAACAAACACTATGGAAGTCCAGGAAATCATCAGAGACTACTTTGAGTGCCTATATTCAAATAAATTTGAAAATCATGAAGAAATGGGTAGATTTCTAGATACTTATGATCATTCAAAGCTGAACCAAGAGGACATTAACCACCTGAATAGATCTACAACACAAAATGAAATTGAAGCAGCAATCAAGAGTCTCTCAAAGAAGAAAAGTCCAGGACCTGATGGATTCTCTGCTGAATTCTATCAGACCTTTAAAGAACTAATACCAACCCTCCTTAAACTGCTCCATGAAATAGAAAGGGAAGGAAAACTACCAAACACATTTTATGAAGCCACTATTACACTTATTCCAAAACCAGGCAAAAAAAAGGGGAAAACTATAGGCCAATCTCTTTAATGAACATTGATGCAAAAATCCTCAATAAAATAATGGCAAACCGAATTCAACAACACATCAAAAAGATCATTCACCACAACCAAGAAGGCTTCATCCCAAAATGCAGGGGTTGTTCAACATACACTAATCAATAAATGTAACACACCACATTAACAGAAGCAAAGACAAAAACCACTTGATCATCTCAATAGATGCAGAAAAAGCCTTTGATATGATCCAACACCATTTTATAATAAAAGCTCTAAGAAAACTAGGAATTGAAGGAAAGTACCTCAACATTATAAAGGCTATGTATGACAAACCTACAGCCAGCATTATACTTAATGGTGAAAACCTGAAACCATTTCCTCTAAAATCAGGAATGAGACAAGGATGCCCACTATCCCCACTCCTATTTAACATAGTACTGGAATTCCTAGCCTGTGCAATTAGGCAAGAAGGGGAATAAAATGAATACAAATAGGTAAAGAAACTGTCAAAATATCCCTATTTGCAGACAACATGATCCTATACCTTAAAGACTCAAAAAACTCTACTCAAAAGCTCCTAGACACCAGCAGCAGCTATAGCAAGGTTGCAGGATATAAAATAGACATAGAAAAAATCATTAGCATTTTTATACACTAATAATGAACAAACCAAGAAAGAATATATGAAAACAATTCCATTTACAATAG
Organism: Castor canadensis; assembly: GCF_047511655.1. Classification (NCBI taxonomy): domain Eukaryota; kingdom Metazoa; phylum Chordata; class Mammalia; order Rodentia; family Castoridae; genus Castor; species Castor canadensis. The sequence continues at coordinate 92,807,185 of NC_133398.1, forward strand.
CCTCAAAAAAAAAATCAAATACCTAGATGTAAACTTAACAAAGGATGTGAACGACCTCTACAAAGAAAACTATAAACTTCTGAAGAAAGAGGTTGAGGAAGACTATAGGAAGTGGAGAGATCTCCCATGCTCATGGATTGGTAGAATCAACATAGTAAAAATGTCTATACTCCCAAAAGCAATCTACATGTTTAATGCAATTCCCATCAAAATCTCAGTGACATTCATTGAAGAGATTGAAAAATCTCTGGTGCAAAAACAGAAATGATGACCAGTGGAATAGAATAGAGGACCTGGATATGAAGCCACACAACTATAACCAACTTATCTTTGACAAAGGTACTAAAAATATACGATGGAGAAAAGATAGCCTCTTCAACAAAAATTGCTGGGAAAACTGGTTAGCAGTCTGCAAAACACTGAAACTAGATCCATATTTATCACCCTATACCAGTATTAACTGAAAATGGATCAAGGACCTTAATATCAGACACCAAACTCTAAAGTTGGTACAGGAAAGAGTAGGAAATACTTTGGAACTAATAAGTATGGGCAAGGACTTTCTCAATGGAACCCCAGCACATCAGCAACTAAGAGATAGCACAGAAAAATGGGACTTCATGAAACTAAAAAGCTTCTGCTCAACAAAAGAAATGGTTTGTAAACTGAAAAGACCACCCACAGAATGGGAGAAAATATTTGCCAGGTATACATCAGTCAAAGGACTCATAACCAGAATATATAGGGAACTCAAAAAACTAAACTTGCCCAAAATTAATGAATGAATAAAGAAATGGGTAAGTTAACTAAACAGAACTTTCTCAAAAGAAGAAATTTAAATGGTCAAAAAAACACATGAAAAAATGCTCACCATCTCTAGCCCTTAAGGAAATGCAAATCAAAACCACAATAAGATTCCACGTCACCCCTGTTAGAATAGCCATCATTAGAAACACCACCAATAACAAATGTTGGTGAAGATGTGGGGAAAAAGGAACACTTATACACTGCTGGTGGGAATGCAAACTAGTACAACCACTCTGGAAAAAAATTTGGAGGCTCCTTAAAAATCTAAACATAAATCTGCTGTATGATCCAGCAATACAACTCTTGGGCATATATCCAAAGGAATGTGACACAGTTTACTCCAAAGGCACTTGCACACCCATGTTTATTGCAGCACTATTCACAATAGCCAAGTTATGGAAACAGCCAAGATGCCCCACTATCAATGAATGGCTTAAGAAAATGTGGTATTAATACACAATGGAATACTACTCAACCATGAAGAAGAATGAAATTTTATCCTTCGCAGGTAAATGGATGGAATTGGAGAACATCATCCTGAGCAAGATTATCCAGGCCCAGAAGCCCAAATATCATATGTTCTCCCTCATATGCAGATGTTAGATCAAGGGCAAACACAAAAGGGGATTGGACTTTGATAACATGATGAGGCAAGAGCACAAAAAGGAGGTGTGAGGATAGGCAAGAAATCCAAAGAGAAAAAAAAGATAGCATTTAATGTCTTCAATGCAAAGGAATTAATGCAGAAACTTGAAAGTGACAGAGGCCAATAGGAGAAGGGGACCAGGAACTTGAGAAAAGGTTAGTTTGAGAAGAATAAATTTAGAATGCAACACACATGTACAGGAAAGCAATGCGAGTAAACTCCCTGTATAGCTATCCTTACCTTACCTAGCAAAAACTCTTGGCCTTCCTATTATTTCTTATACTCTCTCTTCAACAAAAATAGAGATAAGGGCAAAATAGTTTCTGCCTGGTAGTGAGGGGGTAGGTGGGAGAGAAAGGGAATGGGGAAAAGGGAGGGGGCTGGAGGAAGAGGGGAGAAATGACCCAAACATTGTATGTAGATTTGAATAAAAGAAATTTTTAAAAAATGCTTTCTGATCACAAGTATTCCTATCACAAGCTAACTCAATTCTCACAGGGAAACAATGTGGTAGACCCTCCTGCTTCTGCATACATGATTTTCTTCCCAGACACACAGTGATTCTTCCATTCACTTGAATTGGGCTATTTGGCCCAAAGGGAATGTCTCCCCCTATTGAAAACACTGAGGGGTGCAGTATTCCCTTTAAAAGATACCTCAATTCTCATAGGGAACAATGTGCAAAACACTCTCTAACACAGATTGTAAGATACAATAATATATAATATAATATAATAAGATGTAAGAAACATGCGTTTCTCCATTTCTTCTGAAGAGGGTATTTTTTAATAAAGGGAATGATTCTTCCACTTCAAAACACTTTCAGATTGCAAGTATTCCTTTCACAAACTAACTCAATTCTCACAGGATAACAATAGAGGGACCCTCTTGCTTCTAACAGATGGTGTTCTTCCAAGAGAAACAGTGCTTCTTCCATTCACTTCAATGGAGCTATTTTGCACAAAGATGATGGTCCTCAAACCTGAAATTGCTGAGAGGTAAGCAGTATTCCTTTCAAAAGGTAACTCAATTGTCACAGGGAAACAATATGCAAGACAATACTACCTCTAACACATTTTATTGTTCTATAAGATACATGTGTTTCTCCATTTCATCTGAAGAGTTTATTTTTCACAACGTGAATGATTCTCCCAGTTAAAAAGGCTTTCAGATTGCAAGTATTCTTTTCACAAGATAACTCAATTCTCATATGGAAACAATGTCGTAGACTCTCCCACTTCTAACAAAGATGGTTTTCTTCAAGAGATAGAGTGCTTCTTCCATTCACTTGAACGGAGGTATTTTGAACAAAGGTGATGTTCCTCACACTTGAAAATCCTGAGAAGTAAGTAGGCTGTATTGCTTTCAAAAGTTAAGTCAATTCTGATAGGGAAACAATGTGCTAGACCTTCCTGCTACTAACATAGATGGTTTTCTTCCAAGAGATACAGACCTTTTTCCATTCAATTGAATGGAATTATTTTGCACAAGAGTGATATTCCTTACACTTGAAAACTCTGAGAGATAGGCAGTATTCCTTTAAAACAATTTGGTAGACCCCTGCTTCTAACATAGATTGTTTTCATCCAATAGCTACAGTGCATCTTCTATTCACTTGAATGGAGCTATTTTGCACAAAAGTGATGTTCCTCACATTGGAAAACCTTGAGAGGTAGGCAGTATTCCTTTCAAAAGGTAACTCAATTCTCATAGAGAAACAATGCAATAGACACTCCTGCCTGTAACACAGACTGTATTGTTCCATAAGATACACGTGTTTCTCCATTTCATCTGAAGTGGGTATTTTTCATAAAATGAATGATTCTCCAACTTCAAAATGCTTTCACATTGCAGGTATTCCTTTCACAAACTAACTCAATTCTCACAGGGAAACAAAGTGCTAGACCCTACAGCTTCTAACATAGATGGTTTTCTTCCAAGAGATACATTGCTTCTTACATTCACTGGAAAGGAGCTATTTTCCACACAGTTGATGTTCCTCACGTTTGAAAACCCTGAGAGGTAGGCAGTATTCCTTTCAAAAGGAAACTCAATCTCATAGGGAAAAATGTGCTAGATCCTCCTCTTTCTAACATATTTGCTTTTCTTACAAGAGATAGATTGCTTCTCCCTTCACTTGAATGTAGGTACTTTGCACAAAGGTGATGTTCCTTATGCATGAAAAACCCTGAGAGGTAGGCAGTATTCCCTTCAAAAAGTAACTCAATTCTCATAGGGATGCAATGTGCTAGAACCTCCTGCTTCTAACTTAGATGGTTTTCTTCCAAGAGGTACATTGCTTCTTCCTTTCTCTTGAATGTAGCTACTTTGCCCAAGGGTCATGTTCCTCACACTTGAAACTACTGAGGAGTAGGGAGTATTCCCTTCAAATGGTAATTCAATTCTCATAGGGAAACAATGTGCAAGACATTGCTGCCTCTAACAAAAATTGGATTATTACATAAGATACAAGTATTTCTCCGTTTCATATTTAGAGGATATTTTTCATAAAGTGAATGATTTTGCCACTTGAAAATGCTTTCAGATCACAATATTGCTTTCATAAGTTAAGTCAACTCTCACAGGGAAACAATGTGCTACACCCTCCTGCTTCTAAAATAAATGGTTTTCATCCAAGAGATACAGTGCTTCTTCCCTTCACTTGAATGGAGCTGTTTTCCACAAAGGCTGATGTTCCTCACATTTGAAAACCCTGAGAGGTAAGCTGTATTCCTTTCAAAAAGAAACTCAATTCTCATAGCAAAGCAATGTGCTAGATCCTTCTGCTTCTAACATAGATGGTTGTCTTCGATGAGATATAGTACTTCTTCCATTCAGCTGAATGGAGCTATTTTGCACAAATGTGATATTCCTCACACTGGAAAACCCTGAGAGTCAGGAAGAATTCCTTTCAAAAGGAAACTCAATTCTCATTGGAAAGCAATGTGCTAGACCCTCCTGCTTCTAACACAGATTGTATTGTTTCATAAGAAACATGTGTTTCTCTGTTTCATATAAAGAAGTTTATTTATCGTAAAGTGAATGATTCTCCCACTTGATAACGCTTTCAGAATGCAAGTATTCTTTTCACAAGCTAAATCTATTCTCACAGGGAAACAATGTGGTAGAACCTCCTACTTCTAACATAAACAGTTTTCTTCCAAGAGAATCAGTGCTTCTTCCATTCACTTGAATGGAGCTGTTATGCACAAAGGTGATTTTCCTCAAACTTGAAAACCCTGAGAGGTATGCAGTATTCCTTTCAAAAGGAAACTCAATTCTCAAAAAGAAACAATGTGATAAACTCTCCTGCTTCTAAAATAAATGGTTTTCTTATAAGATGTACAGTGCTTCTTCCTTTCACTTGTTGAGTTATTTTGCACAAAGGAGCTGTTGCTAACATTTCATAATCGTGAGAGGTAGGCAGTATTCCTTTCAAAAGGAACTGAATTCTCATAGGGAAACAATGTGCTAGACCCTCCTGGTTCTTACATAAATGGTTTTCTTACAAGACTTACAGTGCTTCTTCCATTCACTTGAAAGAAACTATTTGCACAAAGGTGATGTTCCTCACACTTGAAAACCCTTAGAGGTTGGCAGTATTCCTTTCAAAAGGAAACTCAATTCTCATTGGGAAACAATGTGCTAGACCCTCCTACTTCTTTAGTAAATGGTTTTCTTACAAGACTTACAGGGCTTCTTCCATTCACTTGAATGGAACAAATTTTGCACAAATGTGATATTCCTCACACTTGAACATCCTGAGAGGTAGGCCGTATTACCTTCAAAAAGTAACTCAATTCTCAGAGGGAAGCAATGTGCTGTGCCCTCCTGTTTCTACCATAGATGGTTTTCTTCCAATATACACAGCACTTGTTCAATTCACTTGAATGGAGCTATTTTGCACAAAGGTGATGTTCCTCACACTTGATAACCCTGAGGGGAAGGCAGTATTCCTTTCAAATGGTACTCAATTCTGATAGGGAAACAATGTGAAAGACAATCCTCACTCTAACACAGACTGTATTGTTCCATAAGAAACATGTGTTTCCCCTTATCACATGAAAAGGTTATTTTTCATAAATTAAATGATTCTCCCACTTTAAAATGATTTCAGATCAAAGTATGACAAAGGTTCACAACCTAACTCAATTCTCACAGGGAAACAATGTACTAGACACTCCTGCTTCTAACAGAAATGTTTTTCTTCCAAGAGATTCAGTGTTTCTTCCATTCACTTGAATGGAGCTTTTTTGCACAAAGGTGATGCTCCTCACACTTGAAAACCCTGGGAGGTAGGCAGTATTCCTTTCAAAAGAAACTACATTCTCAAAAGGGAACAATGTGATAAACCCTCCTGATTCTAACATAAATGGTTTTCTTCCAAGAGATACATTGCTTCTTCCATTCACTTGAATAGAACTACTTTGCAAAAAGTTGATGTTTCTCACATTGGAAAACTGTGGGAGGTAAGCAGTATTCCATTCAAAAAGTAACTCAATTCTCACAGGGAAGCAATGTGCTACACCCTCCTGCTTTTAACATAGATGGTTTTCTTCCAAGAGATACAGTGCTTCTTGCATTCACATGAATGAGCTATTTTGCACAAAGGTTATGTTCCTTACACTTGAAAACCCTGAGAAGTAGGCAGTATTCCTTTCACACAGATCCCATAGTGAAACAATGTGCAAGTACTCCCACCTCTAACACAGATTATACTGTTCCATGTGTTCTCCACTTCAGATGAATAGGACATTTTTCATAAAGTGAATGATTATCCAACTTGAAAACACTTTCAGATCACAAGTATTATTTTCACAAGGTAACTCAATTCTCATAGGGAAACAATCTTCTAGACTCTCCTTCTAACATAAACGCTTTTCTTACAAGAGAAGCTTTTCTTCCATTCGCTTGAATGGAGCTTTTTGCAAAAAGTTGATGTTCCTCACATTTGAAAATCCTGAGAGCTAGGCAGTATTCCTTTCAAAAGGAATCTCTATTCTCATAAGGAAAAAAATGTGCTAGACCCTCCTGTGTCTGACACAAATGGTTTTCTTACAAGAGATAGAGGGCTTCTTCCATTCACTTGAAAGTAGCTATTATGCACAAAGGTGATGTTCCTTACATGTGATACCCATGAGAGGTAGGCACTATTCCTTTCAAAAAGTAACTCAATTCTCAAAGGGAAGCAATGTGCTAGATCCTCCTGCTTCTAAAATCAATGGTTTTCTTCCAAGAGATGCCGTACTTCTTCCATTCACTTGAAATGGATCTATTTTGCACAAAGGTGATGTTCCCCACATTTGAAAACCCTGAGAGGTAAGATGTATTCCTTTCAAAAGGAAACTCAATTCTCATAAGAAGCAATGTGCTAGACCCTTCTGCTTCTAGCATAGATGGTTTTATTCCAAGAGTTACAGTACTTCTTCCATTCACTTGAATGGAACTATTTTGCACAAAGGCGATATTCCTTACACTTGAAAATACTGAGGGGTAAGCAGTATTCATTTTTAAATGTTAGCACAATTAACATAGGGAAACAATGTGCAAGACACTCCTGCCTCTAACACAGATTGAATTCTTCCATAAGATACATGTGTTTATGAATTTCATATGAAGAGGGTATTTTTCATAAAGTGAATGAGATCCCACTTGAAAATGCTTTCAGATCACAAGTATTACTTTCACAAGCTAACTCAATTCTCATAGGGAAACAATCTTCTAGACCCTCCTGCTTCTAACATAAATGCTTTTTCTTACAAGAGATATAATGCTTCTTCCATTCACTTGAATGGAGCTGTCACAAGCGCCTATTGGTTCGAGTACAGAGAGACAGTACCCAGAAGACTTATTTCAGAGAACAGGGTTTTTATTCAAGCAAATTCACACAGCACTTTCCTATGGATCCTGATACCTGTCTCTGCTACCCTAGCCAGCCAGGAGTTACTCAGACCTTTCCCCAAGTCTCGCTCACCGTGCAAGTTCTTCTCAGCCAATGAGGGGGGCATAGCTGCGCCCCAGGGGATCCTCACAGCCGCCTCCAGTGCAGGTCCAGTTCACGGTTCACTGGCGACACCCAGTGGTCATCGAGAGAAGGGGCATGCTCACAAGCTGCGGCTGCCTCTACCTCAGGGTCTGGGGGAAAACTGACAGCATGATCTCTGATGGGCAAGAACCATGCTGAGTTTATATACCCTGTGGTGACCTCACCACTTCTGCTATCCACTCTGTTTCCTTAGGACTGGCTTATTAGCATATAGCCTGTCACACTCAGGCTGGCTTCTAAGTCCTAACACACACTAGCTAATACTTCTTATTTCAACATTTCATGCTTTAACACAATACAATCCATCAATACAATAACAATCTTATATATGTTTACCGCAAAAATCCTTCAATATAACAACAGTCTTATATGTGCTCACCACAGTCCACCTCCCAAGTTCTTTTTTATTTTATTTTATTTTATTATTTTTTTCTTTTTTCATTTTTCTTTTATAATTCATATGTGCATACAAGGCTTGGTTCATTTCTCCCCCCGCCCCCACCCTCTCACTTACCACCCACTCCGACCCCTCCCGCTCCCCCCCTCAATACCCAGCAGAAACTATTTTGCCCTTATCTCTAATTTTGTTGTAGAGAGAGTATAAGCAATAATAGGAAGGAACAAGGGGTTTTGCTGGTTGAGATAAGGATAGCTATACAGGGCATTGACTCACATTGATTTCCTGTGGGTCCTAGTCTTCAGTTTAGGGCCTCTGGGACGAGTTCCATGGTAAACTGGAAGAGTTAATTAGCATCACAAAAGGGAACAATTTCCCTTTTGTGTCCATGTGAAAGCTGCAATAAAAAGCCTTTTCCCAACCAATGGGATGCCAGTACCCTATATAGTATGCTGCATAGCGTTCATTTTCCAGCAGTGACACGTGCCCAGTCTGGCATACATGTGGAAATGGACGAATGTCACCACTGGGTAGAAGTGGGAAACAATGAAGAAGGTGAGAAATCCTGTTGTTGGTGGATGTGGGTGAATCTCTTCTGCAGCCCATTCTTGTAAGTATGTCCGTGCAGTCCATTGTGTTGATTGGGGAGTGGTGTAAATGCCATCCCCTGGTCTGCAAGCTTGTGCTGTGTCTTTTGACAAGTTGGACCAATGTCCAGGTTTCCACTGTAATATTATGTCATCTTCGAAGTCCACGGCCTTTAGTTGATTGTTGATGATTCTTGCGCTGGAGCCTGCTCCTACGTCAGATTGGGGTTGTGGAGGTCCAGTGTTGAGTCTGAAGATTGCCTCTGAAGGTTCCCAGTGCTGAGTAGCATAGGGTTCCCACATTGGAAATGATGACACACGTTGCAGGTGAATTGAAAGTGGGTCTTATTTCCACTGGATCAATGGGCTGCCGTTTGGATCACATATGATTGGTGGTCAGGGAAGGCTTCTTCTGGTTCTTGAGATGTTGAAGGTGTTTGTTGTCTAGAAGGAGCTGATGGTGTCTCTTGTGTGATTATTAGTTGTGTATCTACAGGAGTGTGGGGCATGGGCATGACTATTTGTATTTGTTTTGGTGTGTGGGGAATTACATAAGTAATGAATGGAATATACTGTAAGCATGATGGTAAAAAGTGTGATGGGACTGTATGTTTTGTGGTATATAAGCCTGCCAAATATCCCCATGTTAGTCCTACTAGATAGAAGAAGAACAGAGTGAGGAAGAGATCACTCAGCATTATTTACCAAAGCTTATAAAATCTATATCTGTCAATAGTAAAAGGCTTCAAGATTAAGAATAAAAATAAGAAGAGTGTGTATGTGATAGAAAATGTTATGCCTAAGACTGTAAGAGTTATTTCTGGTTTAAGCATTAAGTGTATTGTCTACTGGGCGCCTATGGCATTGCCTTACTGGATGTTCAGTTCTGCAATATGAACAAAAAATCCATCCTACATTTCTTTTGTAAAGGGGTTTTAGCTCTATGGTTTTGTTATTCCTATATGTGTCAAAGTATTCTTTCTAATTAAGGAATGCAAAGTATTGTTTGAGTGCATGTATCAAGATTGGTTTAAAAATTGCACTGATAGTAATGTCCTCCAGAAATGGTTGGATGACTATGGGGTTATCCATGGTTGGCCCGACAGGGTAATGCTTGGATTCTATTAATTGTAAGAGTGTTTCAGGTTGATTTTGGAGCATGTAGCTCCAAAGTGAAGGATATGTGTACACTCGTTGGGAGAGGTGCAAACTTATCCAGTATGTAAGGAGGGGGCCTACCGCTTGGTAGCAACATCTGTGCCCATAAGTGTTGTTAGGGTTTAGATCATGTTTTAAGATGTGTTTTAGGAATTCTCTGTATGTGTCTTTCCTTTGCCCTCCATTATATATTGCAAATCTAGCCTTGCAAAATCTACACTCATCATTAGTATACAATCTTAACATCCTATTAATAACCAAATAAGCATCTGTATGCATTGCATATGTGCGGTAAAGGTGGTTCCAAGTTATTTCTTTAAAATAATTTCCTCCAAGGGTTTGGGAGTTCCATGTTCTCCCATTATTCATATATTTGTAATCAAAGGCGTGGAAGCTCTGCATTGTTGTGGGCAATTAGTTTCCAAATTGCCAAATCAGCACTTTTCTTTTGAGAATGCCTGCAATATAGGGAACGTAGTTTTATTGCTATAACCAATATAAGTATGAGCACTGCATAGTGCCATAAATCTCTTAGCCACCTAAAGGGGTTCCAAGAGGTGATACAAGAAATATCAAATTTCAGCAGTCTTATTAACACATGTCCTACTGAGCAGTGAGAGGGTGTATATCTATGGTGGATGAATGCCATTGTATCTGTCTCAGCCAAGCACACTGCCTCCTTTGTTTCTACCAATTGTTTGTCCATGTGCTCAAATTCCTTATGGACTGCATCATTCATGTTTACAAATTGTTTTGCATTTCTATGTATGAAGTCCTTCATAATATCTAATTGTCTATTGGCTTCCTTTGCCATTGCTTCTTCTTTTGCTAAAACATCTGGAGCTGCTGCTTGTGAAAATGAGAAATAATGTTGTGTGGATACTATTCTCCTATCCCAAACCAGTCTCGAATAAGTAGTACTATTGAAAATTAGATTTGGCTGATGAAGGTGACATTGATTTTGTATGCATTCTCCAGGATAATGCATCCTACTGGTCTTTCTTGAGTTCTGTCAATAAAAGTATTGTGGGTCTGGTCCTGAGCCTCATTATCAATCATTGACATATTTCTGTACCAATACTGTATGATGTGATTATCACCTGAGCATACTAAAAATGTATTGTTCCCTAGGGAAGTGGCTATATCTCTAAGGGGTGTTATTACTAAGTCTAATTCATGTATAGTATGCAAAATGGGTTCTGGTATAATATATATATTTTGTGTGATAGGTATTACCCTGTCTCTTGGATAAAACTATGTAGTATTAATTGATTTATCACCCACTACTGAAGTATGGATCATGGTATTACAAATTTATCTCCTAACTTTCTTGGGACTGTCGTTGTGTAGTGGGCTGAGACTGCATTGTCTAAGAAAATTTGTAAGAGATGTAGTTCACAATATCCATCTACACAACTTGTATGGTATCTGTCATCTGATATAGTTTTAAAATGCATTTTTTCCTTTCCTTGGCCTGTTTGGAACAACATTGTAATTTCATCCATCATGGCATCTAAGGATTGTTGGGCCTTAAGGCATTCTATTTCATGTTCCTGAAGGATTAATTGTTCTTTAAGCCACTGAAATCTTCCTATTGCCAACTTGTCAAATTGAAACAGCATTCTTGATGGACTCTATTTCTAGTTGTAAGTGATGTACTATTTGTGTTAATTGATTCAGACCTCTTGATAAGGCCTCTATTGCCTCAGCCTGGTGTTTTGTAACCTGCTTTAGGTCATCCAGGGCTATGAAAAGTGGTGCTGTTAAGGTTGTTATTACTGCAGTTGCTACCACAGCTGTGATGACACCTGCCATAAAGAAATGTAAGGGCTTCCTTTTCGGTAGACTTAGGCCATATGAAAATGTAGGTAGCTTTAACCCTTTACACTTCATTTCCTTAGGCACCATATGATTGAGATTTAGTGTGAGCATAAGCTCTCTTATCCTGGGGTTAGGCAATATTCTTAAAGAAGTGTAAGTTAATGGTAAAGTCATTGGGGGTTCTCTCCACATGATGTGTCTATGTATATCAGAAGTATTTTCTGATGTCCTTGGTGCAAAGAGAACCTCCAGTTCATAATGTATGGAGTAAAATTTAAGTGTCTCATTCCAGCCTCCTCTATACAATACACATGGTGTGTCTGAGAAATTTTTTATCCAACAGTTTTTAAATGAAGCTTCTAAATGGTATATTGTGTCCCAATCATATCCAGGCATAGAAACTGGTATTCCTTCTGTTGTCATTGCACTGGATGTATCATTTCTCCATCTAGGTTTGTGGGCTACAAAGTCCACTGTATGCTATCTTCCTTTCCATGGTAATAGGAAGGAGAATGCATATGGAACACCATAATTGTGTATTTAGTTATTCCCTGCATGCGCATCCCTGCATTGGACCACTACCATAATGTATGGTGTAATGTTGGCTTGTGCTGTTTTATATATAGGTTTAACATGAACAAGAGGTCTAGTGCAAGCAGATTTCTTAACTTGGTTAGAGGTTATCAAACCATTTAAGGTGTAATTAGGTGCCACATAACTACTGATCTCATAGTATGTAATGTTTGTCCAATTTGTCATAGCCTTAATTGGCCCTGGCAGCCATTTATAATTTAACTTTTGAGCATTTAGCATAATAGTTTTAGTAGCTGGTGTTACTAATTCTAGTGGGATAAGTTGTTCAGCTATGTTAGATTGGTGGTAGGGCTTGTCTAGGTATATATTGAGCTTCATGTATATATGTTGGAATATCACAATCTAAATTGCTTGTGATTGTGCCTATTCTATGTATATTTGAGAACTGGGTCTTATTCCTGCAAAGTGAGAGAACACTGTTCTGGGTGTAGTACTGGTGTCTGCAGGTTTCCCTGTATGATTAAAGAAGGCAACGTGGAAAGTCTTATTCAGAAAAATGTGAAATGAAAAATTGAAGCTGGCCACACTTTCAGTAGTACTACCATCTTCTGTTCTTTTATAAAATTTATAGGCTGTTCTCATGCCAAAATTTATTTCAGCTAACGGAGAATATAGGTTTGGATAACCTGATGCCAGAGATATTGTAAGTTTTTTTACATTTGCATCAGAATCAGTGGTAGAATTCAATTTTTTCTGGTGGAATGCAGTATCATTAGAAAGGTCTTGATATGAAAAATTTTGTGCACACAGGAATGACATTATGGCCACTCCTGTGGTATCATTACCCAATTTGGGGTAAGCACTCCATAGAGGTGAATAATATTCAGGTAACTCTTCTGGCCTTGGTAAATCCACAGTAGTGTTTACCAATGTAAGAAATCCCAAGGCACAATGACAGTGGTCTTGTAATACCAATTCCTGTTTAGTATAACATTTAGTTTCTTCCTGCTGGTGTAATCTGTCTCCGTAATTGGTCAGTATTTGAGCTGCAAAAGAAGGGTCTGTTGGTGGGAATGGTTGTGGCAGTAATTCAGTTAAAATAATCTGGAATCTCCAATGGTGTACATCCAATGGGAGTATGTCCATCCATGCTGGAATATGTGGGAAGGACAGGTTAGTCACCTTGGGTGTGCTAACATAAGAACTTCCATGGTAATAGTGTAAGGCCCCATAATATGGCAAATTTGGGAAGTTAGCAACACACACTACTATTCTGGTATCATTTTCCTGCATGAACCATGGGATGCTCTTATTCATAGCTGCTTCTGGGCATATGTCCCTGTATGGCTCATTGTGATTGTCTAGATATAAAGTGTTCCTGCTTTTTTGGGGGAGCAAAATTTGGTATAGGTTTTCTAAGTATATCCTGTGGTAATGTTGTGGTAGTACTTGGGGTACTTAAGGTATCACTCCCTTCCTCCTCTCCATCATCCTTATTCTCCCTATCCTCATACTCAATCCTCACTCTGTTCATTCTCAGTCCCAAATTCTTGTCTGACCAATGGAGAAAAGAAGATTTGAGGGAATGATGTCTTTATAGCATCATCACAAGTATAGATGGGTTCCTCCTCTAGGGTAATCTTGGTGTAAGAACTGGGTCTCTTGGTGGCATTGAATATATGAGAAGTTGGAGATTTCCACATCATGGTGTTAAGTTTAATGTCTGCTACATATGTAGCATAAATGGCTGATTCAGTAGTGGCATTCCTTCATAAAACACTTTCAATACATGCTACAGGACTTGATTTAACATGACTGGCTGATGGAGATAGCTTCCTGCCCATAAGGTGTAAATGGAACAAATCCCTGGTGTCAAAGTAGTCATTGCAGTAAGATGGGGCCACCCACTTTCCTTTAGCATAGCAATGCGTGTACAGAGCCCCATAGGAAGGCCTATACTTTAAAAATGGCTGTATGTCTAAGTATTTCCATGGGACCAAGAAAATTGAGAAATTAAGTGTGGGGTTAGGGTTGTGGGTGAGTAGGGTTTCATTATGAAAGTATTTAGTGGATTTAATGATGGTGGTAGCATCACTAGAACCAACGATCCAGGATACACAAAATATGGTTAGTAAATTTCTTGCACATGAAGTTAGTACTATTGGTAGTATTGCTATTGACATTGCCCTGGCATCTCCTTTCACGGCAGAGGGTATAATGGCCAACTACTGTAATTCCTACTCAAACTAGAATAACTATAGTAATGAGCAAAAGAATGCAGTGGTAAGTAGTATGTATGTAACTCAGGCAGCACAATGCTAAAGATAGCATCGTGGCACCAGCTTGTCTATTTTAGTGATTTTGAGGTCACCACTTTTCCTTGTAGTCCAAACAGCGTTGGGTGCTCCTAAGCACAAAATCTCCTGTGGAGAGAGATTATTATTGTGATATTTTAGGTGACTTTGTATGATAGAAGTACCTTGTTACACTGAGTTACTACCCCCAGATTAAAAACTGGTCTGGGGAAGGCATTTTCAAAGGGTGAAGGTCTGCCAAGCCTCAATCTAGAGTTGAGCTAATAATAAGCTATCTCTAAAGCTCTACTCAGTGGCTGATCCTTCAAATATTGTAATTTCAGTTTTAATAACCCATTATGTCTTTCTATGTTACCTGCTGCCTCTGGGTTATGTGCTAGATGATAATTCCACATAACATCCATCTCCTGGGCCCATTTCTTGACTATTTGGCTAGTAAAATGCATGCCTTGATCTGACTCAATAATGGCCAGGGGGCCATATCTGGCCCACCAACACTATAGGGTGTATATGGTGGCCATAGCATCAGGTCTCTTATGTGCTTTTGCCAGCATTACACCAGAATGTACATCTACCATTGTGCATGCACAATCTCCCTTATGTGTTTGTAATGGCCCTATGAAATCTATCTGTATTATAGCATTAAAGCAATTAGGTTTATACAATTCTGGTGGGGCTCTATATCTAAATCTTTGTACTGTCATTGAGGAATCTGGGCAGTTTTCCACTGCCTGTTTACATTTTGTTCAAGACAGATCAATATTTCTTAATTGTCCCCAAGTAAACAATGCATGTATGCCACAATAGCCTACTGTCTTATGAAGGTCTCTTAGTTCTTGTATTGAGTGGGTACATATCTTGAGTGTTTTTTGTTTTATTTGTTCATTTTGTTCATTCTTATAATTCCTAAATGTATTAGTTTTAGTTCATTTAGGTTTATCTTGTATTACCCTACTCCCAGGTCCTCTTTTGAGAGTCATTTTTAGTCCTTCTTGTTTATGTGCATGCCACAGATCTGCCCAGTTGTCTTTCCTATACAAAGTTACAGAATGGTCTGTGGACTCTTTCACCTTCCAAGGTGTATTTCTGGCAATCATTACAGCTGCTAACTTATCTGCCTTTTTGTTATGCTGAGATGTTGGATCGCCTCTCCCTGTGTGTGCATCCATGCGTGTCACATAGATGCTAATAGACTGGGAGAGTTCATCCATTTTTATCCAATCTTCCTTAGACCTTATGTCCTTGCCATTTATCTGCCAGTTGGTATGCTTCCATTTTCCTGACCATACTACAATGCCATTGCACACACACCACGAGTCTGAATATATCATAACAATTTTATATCCTTCCTTTTGGGATTGTTCAATTGCTAATCTGGCTGCATGGATCTCTGCATGTTGTGCTGATCTACACGTGCCTTGGTCTGTGAGGATTTGCCCATCTGTGGGTCTCCAGGCTTCAGATTTCCAATGCAGCTTGCCACCCTGCAACATGGATGCTCCATCAGTGAACCGGGCATTTGTCTGTGAGTTGTCCCATCTCTCTGTCCCCCAATGGACAATATTCTTGGCCTGTGCAATTTTTGGCATGGCTATGGGGCATGGTACCATCGGGGCTGAGGCAATCTTCTCCTCCCACAGTGGTGTCTTCCCGTTTGCCATGATCTTATGATTATTGAGGCACTCAGAGAGGAATCACTCAGAAGGTGTTCTAGCTAGGGCTTTCCCTTTCATGTTGATCCAGTCCAATATTGGCACTGGGCTACGGATTACTAGGCATCGTTCCATCAGGACCAGGCACACTGTTTTCAATGCCTCCATGAGTGTCCAAGTGAGCCTCTCAAAAATTGTATATTTGGATTCCACATATAGGAATCTTTTATAATAAAATGATATGGGTACTGTGCGGGCACCTCGTTTACACATTATGCTCCAGTTTCCATATCCTGCTTGATAGGAAATATCCAGAATCACAGTGTCAGTGCGTGCAATGGTGTATAACTGGCTATGAGTTGATATCAACTCTTTTACTGCCTTAAAGGCATGTTCTTGTTGTAGGCCCCACTCAAAATCAGAGGCCTTCTTAATAACCTGATACAAGGGTTGTAATAGGATCTGTAAATATGCAATATGATTTCTCCAATATCCAAACAATCTGATAGTTTGTTGTGCTTCCATATTATTAGTTGACACTTTTAAATTGGCAATTTTATCTAGGACTGAGTCAGGGACCTTTGGTCCTGTCACTGTCCATATCACTCTTAAGAACTTAACAGAGTCTTGTGGGTTTTGTATTTTATTTGGATTTATTGTCCACCCATCTTTCCTTAATATCTCCACTGTCTCCTCTAGTAATTTTGATATCTTTTCTTTGCTCTTTCCAGCTATAATTATATCACCTACATATGGCAGTACTAAGCATTCATCTTGGATCTTTAATTTGTCTGGTGACCACTGTAGTGTCACATGCACTATGATGGGGTTGTTCTTATATCCCTGTGGCAATCTTTTAAATTGATATTGTTTGTTATTCCAGGTAAAGGTGGTCATCTCTCTAGATTTAGGGTGCAGTGGTAAGTCAAAGAACATATCAGAGAAGTCCACTGATGCAAACCATGTGTATGCTCCCTTTTGTATTCTATAAAATAAGTCTTGTACATATGGTAAATTACCAGGCATTGCAGGTGAAATCTCATTAATTTTCCTAAAGTCCACAGTGAATATATAGGTGCCATTTGGTTTCTTAACCAGCCAGACTGGGCTGTTAAAATTAAAGGACTGTGTCCTTTCAATGACTCCTTTGTCTATTAGGGTATTTATACATGCTGTCACTTCATCATGTCCTCCCTTCAATAGATATTGTTCAGTAAAGGAAGGTTGTATTTCTGGCAATAGTATTGGCTCTACTTTTACCTCTGCCAGATTTACTTGTAACATTTTATTTTTCTTTAAAGGTAGCCATGCACCAAATATTTGTGGAATAATATCCATTCCTAGCAAGTCTGTTGGTGCAGAAATAAAAACTGCATTTATTTCTATAGGCTCTCTATCATATACTAATATTCTTATTGGGCATCTATAAGCAATATTTACAGTGTTTACTCTCTGTATCTGTATAGGATCCTGTTGTTTGGGGAAACAATGTGCAAGACATTCCTGCCTCTAACACTGATTGTATTGTTCCATAAGATACAAGTGTTTTTCCATTTCATATGAAGAGGGTATATTTCAAAAGGTGAATGGTTCTTCCACTTGAAAACACTTTCAGATCGCAAGTATTCCTTTCACAAGCTAACTCAGTTCTCACAGGGAAACAATGTGCTACACCCTCCTGCTTCTAAAATAAATGGTTTTCATCCAAGAGATAGTGTGCTTCTTCCCTTAGTTGAATGGAACTATTTTGCAAAAAGGTGATGTTCCTCACATTTGAAAACCCTGAGAGCTATGCTGTTTTCCTTTCAAAGGGAAACTAAATTCACATAGTGAAGCAATATGCTAGACCCTCCTGCTTCTAGCATATGTGGTTTTATTCCAATAGATACAGAACTTCTTCCATTCATCTGAATGGAGCTATTTTGCACAAAGGTGATGTTCCTCACACTTGAAATTACTGAGGGGTAGGCAGCATTCCTTTTAAATGGTAACACAATTTATATAGGGAAACAATGTGCATGCAAGACACTCCTGCCTCTAACACAGATTGAATTCTTCCATAAGATACATGTGTTTCTAAATTTCATATGAAGAGGGTATTTTTCATAAAGTGAATGATTATCGCACTTTAAAACGCTTTCAGATCACAAGTATTCCTTTCACAAGCTAACTTAATTCTCATAGGGAAACAATGTTCTAGACCCTCCTTTTTCTAACATAACTGCTTTTTTTCTAAGAGATACAGTGCTTCTTCCTTTCACTTTAAAGGAGTTGTTTTGCACAAAGATTATGTTCATACCCTTGAAAACCCTGAGAGTTAGGCAGTACTCCTTTCAGAAGGAAACTCAATTCTCAAAAGGAGACAATTTGTTAAACCCTTCTGCTTCTAATATAAGTGGTTTTCTTACAAGATCTGCAGTGCTTCTTCCTTTCACTTTTATTGAGCTACTTTGCACAAAGGTGATGTTTCTAACACTTGAAAACCCTGAGGGGTAGGCAGTATTCCTTTCAAAAAGTAACTCAATTCTCATAAGGAAGCAATGTGCTAGACCTTCTTGCTTCTTCTTTATTTTTCTTTTATTCATATGTGCATACAATGTTTGGGTCACTTCTCCCGCCTTCTGCCTCCCCCTTCTTTACCTACCTTCCTGCTCCCTCCCCCCCCTACACCCTCACTACCAGGCAGAAACTATTTTGCCCTTATCTCTAATTTGTTGAAGAGAGAGTATAAACTATAATAGGAAGTTGAGATAAGGGTAGCTATACTGGGAGTTGACACGCATTGCTTTCCTGTGCATGTGTGTTACTTTCTAGATTAATTCTTCTCAAACTAACCTTTTCTCTAGTTCCTGGTCCCCTTCTCCCATTGGCTTCTGTCACTTTAAAGGATGTGCATTAGTTTCTCTGCATTGAGGGCAACAAATGCTACCTAGTTTTTTGGGTGTCCTACCTATCCTCATACTTCCCTTGTGTGCTCTCGTTTTATCATATGATCAAAGTCCATTCCCCTTGCTGTGTTTACCCTTGATCTAATGTCTGCATATGAGGGAGAACAAACGATTTTTGGTCTTTTGGGCCAGGCTAACCTCACTGAGAATGATGTTCTCCAATTCCATCCATTTACCTGTGAATGATAACATTTCATTCTTCTTCATGGCTGCATAAAATTCCAATCTGTATAAATAACACATTTTCTTCATCCATTCGTCAGTAGTGGGCCATCTTGGCTATTTCCATAACTTTGCTATTATGAATAGTGTTGCAATAAACATGAGTGTGCAGGTGCCTCTGGAGTAACCTGAGTCAAATTCTTTTGGATATATCACCAAGAGTGGTATAACTGGATGATATGGTAGCTCTATGTTTAGATTTTTAAGAGGTCTCCAAATTTTTTTCCAGAGTGGTTGTACTAGTTTGCATTCCCACCAACAGTGTAAAAGGGTTCCTTTTCTCCCACATCCTTGCCAACATCTGTTGTTAGTGGTGTTTTTAATGATGGCTATTCTAACAGGGGTGATGTGGAATCTTAGTGTGGTTTTGATTTGCATTTCCTTTATGGCTAGAGATGGTGAGCATTTTTTCATGTGTTTTTTGGCCATTTGAATTTCTTCTTTTGAGAAAGTTCTGTTTAGTTCACTTGCCCATTTCTTTATTGGTTCATTAATTTTGGGAGAACTTAGTTTTTTGAGTTCCCTAAATATTCTGGTTATCAGTCCTTTGTCTGATGTGTAGCTGGCAAATATTTTCTCCCACTCTGTGGCGCTCTCTTCAGTTTAGAGACCATTTCTTTTGTTGAGCAGAAGCTTTTTAGTTTTATGAAGTCCCATTTATCTATGCTATGTCTTAGTTGCTGAGCTGCTGGGGTTCCATTGAGAAAGTCTTTGACCATACCTATTAGTGCCAAAGAATTTTCTAGTCATTCCTGTACCAACTTTAGAGTTTGGAGTCTGATAATAAGATCCATGATCCATTTTGAGTTAATATTGGTATATGGTGATAAACATTGAACTAGTTTCAGTTTTTTTGCAGACTGCTAGCCAGTTTTCCCAGCAGTTTTGTTGAAGAGGCTGTCTTTTTTCCATCATATATTTTTAGTGCCTTTGTCAAAGATAATTTGGTTATGGTTGTGTGGCTTCATATCTGGGTCCTCTATTCTGTTCCACTGGCCTTCATGTCTGTTTTTGTGCCAGTACCATGCTGTTTTTATTGCTATTGCTTTGTAATATAGCTTGAAGTCAGGTATTGTGATACCTCCAGCATTGTTCTTTTTACTGAGTATTGCCTTGGCTATTCATGGCCTCTTGTGTTTCCAAATAAATTTATCAGTTGATTTTTCCATCTCTTTGATGAATGCCATTGGAATTTTGATGGAAATTGCATTAAACATGTAGATTTCTTTTGGGAGTATAGACATTTTTAGTATGTTCATTCTACCTATCCATGAGCATGGGAGATCTTTCCACTTTCTGTAGTCTTCCTCAGTCTCTTTCTTCAGAAGTTTATAGCTTTCCTTGTAGAGATCATTCACATCCTTTGTTACATGTACACCTAGGTGTTTGATTTTTTGAAGCTATTGAAATGGAATTGTTTTCATATATTTTTTCTCAGTTTGTACATTATTAGTGTATAGTAATGCTAATGATTTTTCTATGTTGATTTTATATCCTGCTACCTTGCTATAGCTGTTGATGGTCTGTAGGAGATTTTGAGTAGAGTGTTTTGGGTCTTTAAGGTATAAGATAATATCATCTGCAAATAGGGATATTTTGACATTTTCTTTACCTATTTATATTCCTTTTATTCCTTCTTCTTGACTAATTGGTCTGGCTAGGAATTCTAGTACTATGTTGAATAGGAGTGGAGATAGTGGACATCCTTGTCTTTTTCCTGATTTTAGAGGAAATGGTTTCAGTTTTTCACCATTAAGTATAATGCTGGCTGTAGGTTTGTCCTATATGACTTTTATAATGTTGACGTACTTTCCTCCTATTCCTAGTTTTCTTAGAGCTTTTATCATGAAATGGTGTTGGAACTTATCCAAGGCTTTTTCTGCATCTATTGAGATGATCAAGTGGTTTTTGTCTTTGCTTCTGTTAATGTGATGTATTACATTTATTGATTTTCATATGTTGAACCACCGTCCTGCATTCCTGGGATGAAGCCGAATTGGTCATGGTGAATGATCTTTTTGATGTGTTGTTGAATTTGGTTTGCCATTATTTTGTTGAGGATTTTTGCATCAATGTTCATTAAGGAGATTGGCCTATAGTTCTCCTTTTTTGGAGGTGTCTTTGCCTGGTTTTGGGATAAGTGTAATACTGGCTTCATAAAATGTATTAGGCAGTTTTCCTTCCCTTTATATTATGTGGAACAGTTTAAGGAGGGTTGGTATTAGTTATTTAAATGTCTGATAGAATTAAGCAGAAAATCCCTCAGGTCCTGGACCTTTCTTTTTTGGGAGAATCTTGATTGCTACTTCATTTTCATTTTGTGCTATAGATCTATTCAGGTGATTAATGTCCTCTTGGTTTGGTTTTGGATGATCATAAGTATCTAGAAATCTGTCCCTTTCTTCAAGATTTCAAATTCATTTAACTATAAGTTCTCAAAGTAATCTCTGATGATTTCCTGGACTTCCATGGTGTTTGTTGTTATCTCCCCTTTTGCATTCCTGAGTTTACTGATTTGGGTTTTTTCTCTCCTCATTTTAGTCAGGGTTGCCTGGGGGCTAGCAATCTTGTTTATTTTTTCAAAGAACCAACTTTTTGTTTCACTAATTCTTTGTATGGTGTTTTTGGTTTCTATTTCTTTGATTTCAGCTCTTATTTTTATTATTTCTCTCCTTCTATATGTTTTGGGATTTGCTTGTTCTTGTTTTTTTAGGAGTTTGAGATGTACTATTAGGTCATTGATTTGAGATTTTTCAGTCTTTTTGATATAGGCACTCATGGCTATAAACTTTCCTCTCAGGACTGCCTTCGCTGTGTCCCATAGGTTCTGGTACTTTGTGTTTTCATTTTCATTGACTTCCAGGAACCTTTTAATTTCCTCTTTTATTTCATCAATGACTCATTGTTCATTACGCAATGAGTTATTCAGTTTCCAGCTGTTTGCATGTTTTTTTGGCTTTATTTTTGTTGTTGAGTTCTAGTTTTATTGCATTGTGATCAGATAGAATGCATGGTATAATTTCTATTTTCTTATATTTGCTGAGGATTGCTTTGTGCCCCAGGATATGATCTATTTTGGAGAAGTGTCTGTGGGCTGCTGAGAAGAATGTATATTGTGTAGAAGTTGGATCAAATGTTCTATAGACATCAACTAGGCCCATTTGTTCTATGATATGTTTTAGATCTAGGATTTCCTCATTGATTTTTTGTTTGTATGACCTGTCTATTGATGATAGTGGAGTGTTAAAATCTCCCACGACCACTGTGTTGGAGTTAGGTCCTTCAGGGTATGTTTGGTGAATTATGTGTGAGGACAGTGGGTACATATAACTTGATAATTGTTATTTCCTTTTGGTCTATTTCCCCTTTTATTGGTATGTAATGTCCTTTTTTATCTCATTTATTCAGTGTGGGTTTGAAGTCTACTTTGTTCGAGGTAAGTATTGCTACTCCTCCTTGTTTTTGGGATCCATTGTCTTGGTAAATCTTCTTCCAGCCTTTCATCCTAAGCCTATGCTTATTTCTATTAATGAAATGGGTCTCTTGTAAGCAACAAATTGTTGTGTCTTCATTTTCAATCCAGTTTGTCAGAGGGTGTCTTTTGAAGGGTGAATTAAGTCCATTATCATTAAGTGTTAGTATTGATGGGTATGTGGTGATTCCTGTCATTTAGTTGTCTTAGTTGTTTGAGGGTTTTATTATGTGTAGCTTATTCAATGTTACTCTCTACTTTCTTGCTTTTTCTTTTCCTGTAGTTTGGTACTGCCTGCCCTTTCATGGTTATGTTGGGTTTCACTTTCTGTGTGCAGAATCCCTTGAAGAATCTTTTGCAGTGGTGGCTTTGTGGTCATATATTGTTTTAGTTTATGCTTTTCGTGAAAGAATTTTATTGCTCCACATATTTTGAATGATAGTTTTGCTAGGTAGAGCATCCAAGGGTTGAAGTTATTTTCATTCAGTGCCTGGAAGACCTAGCCCCAAGCTCTTCTTGCTTTTAATGTTTCTGTTGAGAAGTCTGGTGTGATTTTGATGGGTTTACCTTTGTATGTTGTTTGTTTTTCCTCACTTACAGCCTTCAATATTCTTTCTGTAGTCTCTGTACTTGTTGTTTTAATTATAATATGCTGTGGGGTAGTTCTATTTTGGTCAGGTGTGTTTGGTGTTCTGGAGGCTTCCTGCAACTGTATGGGCATAGTTTTCTCTAGATTGGGAATTTTTCTTTTATTTTGTTGAATATATTATACATTCCTTTTGCGTGCACCTCTTCTCCTTCTTCAATGCCTATGTTTCTCAGGTTTGGTCTTTTGATGGAGTAAGTTCTTGCATTTTCTTTTCACAGGTCTTGAGTTGTTTAACTAATAGTTCTTTAGTTTTTCCTTAAATTGCCTTTTCATCTTTGAGTTTGGAATTCTGCCTTCTGCTTGTTCTAGTCTGCTGGATTGACCTTCCATTTTGTTTTGCACTTTTGTTTCATTCTTTTTTCTGAGGTTTTCTATATCCTGAGTTCTTCCTCTTTAATATTGTCTATTTTCATTATGAGTTAATTTGTCTCTTTATTAATCATGTTCTTTGTTTCACTTTGGTGTTTATACAGTGTTTCTATAGTTTCTTTTATTTCTTCTTGTGCTTTCTCAAATTCTCTATTTTTGTTGTCTTGGAATTTCTTGTGTTTCCTGTACGTTTTGGTTGGCCATATCCAGTATCGTCTCTATAAAACTCTCATGATTACTTGCAAGATTTCTTCTTTCAGATTGTTCTTGTGAGCTTCATTGTTTTCTTTGGTGTAGTTTATCTTCACTTTATTGGAGTCTGTATTTGGGTATTTGTTTTCTTCATTTCCCTCTGTATCTTGTATTGATTTATTATTGGGGTGAAAGTGGTTTCCCTCTTTTTTCCATCTTCCATCGTTGCCCTTGCTATTGTTACTGTCCCTATACTGTGTGTAATTCCTTATTGTCTAACTTGTAATAATAACAATGGCGATTTGTAGAGTGGAAAGGTGAGAGAAGAGGGAAAGCAAACAAGGTAAAGAAAATGGGAAAAAAACCCAAAACAAACAAATAAATACACACACACACACACACACACACACACAATAGAGCCAATGAAATAAACAGGGAGAAGTAGTGTACTAATCAATGGTGAGTTATACAGGCATTAGAGAGACAGAGAGAGGATACTAAAACAGAAAAATACAGAAGAAAATCCCCAAGTTCAAATGTAATAAAGTTTCAGTCTTTATAATTTTGGTGTTAGTCCTTCATCTTCCAGTCCTGGTGTTGGTGTCTGAGAAGTTCTGTCATTGACTCATCAAAGGGGAAAACCCAAACCAAACCAACCAACCAAACAAACAAACAAAAAAACAAAAACCAAAACACAACAAAACAAATAAATCCCAAATTTAAATGCAATACAGTTTCAGTTAGTCCTTCAGCATGCAGTCATAGTTCTGTCATTGTCTAATCAAAGGACGAGAAGAACAAAACACAACAAAACCAAAAAGAGTATGGAGACAATTTTGTGAATGTCTATCTGGGGCTGTGGCTCACCTGCCACCTCCTGTCATCCTTCTGCTCCTGCAGGCTTTATTTATTCAGATCTCAGAAATGAACTTTATAATAACCTAGCCCTGCAGTCTTTGTTTGTTTAGAGTTCTCCTGGCTGCATGCCCCTTTTGTTTTCTCCAGTATGCAGCCCTACCCACCTGTTACAATTGCAGTCTTTTTCTTATTATTTAGAGTTAGCTTGGTGACGTCTCCCTCTGCTACTCTCTGGTGGAGCATGCTACACTTTAGCCGCTTTTACATGCCTTCCCCTCTCCAAGCACACTGGGGGAGGTGCTGCTGCAGCTTATTTACAGATTGTGTGAAGGAGTGCCTCTCCCCCAATCTGTAGTGGAGTGTCCTATGCTTTAGCTGCATTTACAAATCTTCCCCTCACCAAGAATACTGGGGGAGAGGTGCTGCCACTCCTACCTTCTCCTGCCAGACTGTTTATTTACAGTTTGAGTGGGGAGTCCCCTTCCCCACTCTCTGGAGCTCTGGGTACCCTACCCTCATTGCTAAGTGTCTTTTTTTTCCAGCTACTTGTTTATTATTCAGATTGTTTTCTTCCTCTTTTTTTCCCTGGGTGGGGTCAGTCTGTCCAGGGGACTATGCTAATTTATTTTGTGCTGCTTAGCTCAGCTGGTGGTCTGTGCCTGTCCAAGCAGTCTGGGAGCTGGCATCTGGCAGTGTGGGAGCCCTTCGGGTTTCTCCATTTAACATAGAGTGGGGATGCTATGCATGGGATGGGGCTGTGGAGGAGTCAGAGATATGTCACTTCTTGGTGGTTTTTCCTGCCAGGCATATCTCCAGCATCTCTGGAGGATTTTACTTTAGGAGGCATACTTTCTGCTTCCTCCCTCTAATTGCCATCTTGGAATCTCTGACCCTCCTGCTTCTAACATAGATGTTTTTCTACCAAGAGATACAGGGATTCTTCCTTTCACTTCAATGGAGCTATTTTGCACAAAGGTAATGTTCCTCACATTTGAAAAGCAGGCAGTATTCCCTTTATAAAGTAGGCAGTATTCCCTTTATAAAGTAGCACAATTCTCAAAGGGAAGGAATGTGCTAGACTAACCTGCTTCTAACATAGATGTTTTTCTACCAAGAGATACAGGGATTCTTCCTTTCACTTCAATGGAGCTATTTTGCACAAAGGTAATGTTCCTCACATTTGAAAAGCAGGCAGTATTCCCTTTATAAAGTAGGCAGTATTCCCTTTATAAAGTAGCACAATTCTCAAAGGGAAGGAATGTGCTAGACTAACCTGCTTCTAACATAGATGGTTTTCTTCAAGAGATACATTGTTTCTTACATTCAGTTGAATGGAGCTTTTAGCACAAAGTTGATGTTCCTCATATTTGAAAATCCTGAGAGATAGGTAGTATTACTTTCAAAAGGAAACTCAACTCTCATATGGAAAAAATGTGCTGGACCCTCCTGTTTCTAACACAAATGGTTTTCTGATGAGATACAGGCCTTCTTCCAATCACTTGAATGTAGCTATTTTGCACAAAGGTGATGTTCCTCACACTTGAATACTCTGAGGGATAGGCAGCACTCCTTAAAAATGGTAACTCAATTCTCCTAATGAAGCAATGTGTGAGGCATTCCTTCCTCCAACACAGATTGTATTCCTCCATAAGATACATGTGTTCCTCCATTTCTTATAAAGAGGATAGTTTTCAAAAAGTGAATGATTCTCCCACTTGAAAACGCTTCCATATCACGAGTATTTCTTTCACAAGCTAATTCAATTCTCACAGGGTAACATTGTGCTTGATCTCCTGCTTCTAACATTGATGGTTTTCTTACAAGTTGATGTTCCTCACACATGAAAACATTGAGAGGTAGGCAGTATTCCTTTCAACAGATAATGCAATTCTTATAGGGAAACAAAGTGCAAGACACTCCTGACTATAACACATTGTATTGTTTCATTAGCTACATGTGTTTTCCCATTTTGTCTGAATCGGGTACTTTTCATAAAGTGAATGATTCTCTCACACTTCAAAACGCTTTCAGATCGCATATATTCCTTTAACAAACTAACTCAATTCTCACAGCTAAACAATGTGCTAGAACTGCCTGCTTCTAACATTGATTATTTTATTACAAGAGATACAGTACTTCTTCCATTCACTTGAAGGAGCTACTTTGCACAAAGTTGATGTTACTCACATTTGAAATCCCTCAGAGGTAGGCAGTATTCCTTTCAAAAACTAACTCAATTCTCTCACAGAAACATTGTGCTAGACTCCCCTGCTTCTAACATTGATGGTTTTCTTACAAGAGATAGAGTGCTTCTTCCACTCACTTGAAATGAGCTGTTTTGCACAAAGTTGATGTTACTCACACATGAAAACACCGAGAGGTAAGCAGTATTCCTTTCAATAGGTAACTTAATTCTCTTAGGGAAACAAGGTCAAAACACTCCTGCCTCTAACACATTGTATTAGGCTATAAGACACAAGTGCTTCTCCATTTCATCTGATGTGGGTACCTTTCCTAAAGTGAATAATTCCCCCACTTCAAAATGGTTTCAAATTCCACTTGAATGGAGCTATTTTGCACAAAGGTTATGTTCCTCACATTTGAAATTGCTGAGAGGTAGGCAGCATTCCTTTTACAAGCTAATTGAATTTTCACAGGGAAACAATGTGGCAGACCCTCCTGCTTCTTACATTTATTGTTTTCTTAGAAGAGAAAAGGTGCTTCTTCCATTCACTTGAATGGAACAATGTTGCATGAAGTTGATGTTCCTCACACTTGAAATGACTGAGAGGTAGGCAGTTTTCCTTTAAAAAGTTAATCAATTCTCACAGGGAAACATTGTGTCAGACCCTCTTGCTTCTACATTGATGGTTTTCATACAAGACAAACAGTGCTTTTTCCATTCACTTGAATGCAGCTATTTTGCACAAAGTGAGGTTCCTCACACTTGAAAACCCTGAAGGGTAGGGAGGATTCCTTTCAAATGGTAACTCAATAATCATAGGGAAACAATGAGCAAGACATTCCTGCCTTGAACACAGATAGTTTCTTTCCATAAGATACCAGTATTTCTCCATTTCATAAGAAGAGAGTGTTTTTTCATAAAATGAATGATTCTCCCACTTGAAAACACTTTCAGATCTCAAGTATTCTTTTCACAAGCTAACTCAATTTTCAGAGAGAAACAATGTGCTACACCCTACTGCTTCTAAAATAAACGGTTTTCATCCAAGAGATAGAGTGCTTCTTCCTTTCAGCTGAATGGGGCTATTTTGCACAAAGGTGATGTTCCTCACATTTTAATACCCAGAAAACTAGGCTGTATTCCTTTCAAAAGGAAACTCAATTCTCATAGTGAAGCAATTTGCTAAACCCTCCTGCTTCTGACATAGGTGGTTTTACTCTACGAGATACAGTACCTCTTTCATTCACTTGAATGGAGCTATTTTGCACAAAGTGATGTTCCTTATACTTGAAATTCTGTAGGGGTAGGTGGTATACCTTTTAAATGGAAACAAAATTCACATAGGGAAACAATGTGCAAGACACTCTTCCAATGCAGATTAAATTCTTCAAAAGATACTTGTGTTTCTAAATTTCATATAAAGAGGGCTTTTTTTTTAATAAAGCGAATGATTATCCCACTTGAAAACCATTTCAGATCACAAGTATTCCTTTCACAAGCTAACTCAAATCTCGTAGGGAAACAATGTTCTAGCCCCTCCTGTTTCTAACATAAATGGCTTTCTTCCAAGAGATAGAGTGCTTCTTCCTTTCACTTGAAAGGAGCTCTTTTGCACAAAGTTTATGTTCCTCACACTTGAATACTCTGACAGGTAGGCAGTATTCTTTTCTAAAGGAAACTCAATTCTCAAAAGGAAACAATGTGCTAAACCCTCCTGCTTCTAACATAAATGGTTTTCTTACAGATATACAGTGCTTCTTCATTTCACTTATATTGAGTTACTTTGCACAAAGGTGATGTTCCTAACTCTTGAAAACCCTGAGGGGTAGGCAGTATACCTTTTATATGGTAACACAATTCACATATGGAAACAATGTGCAAGATAGTCCTGCCACTAGCAGAGATTGAGTTCTTCCAAAAGATACATGTGTTTCTAAATTTCATATCAAGACAGTATTTTTCAAAAAGTGAATGATTCTCTCACTTGAAAACGCTTTCATATCACCAGTATTTCTTTCACAAGCTAACTCAATTCTGAGAGGCAACAGTGTGCTAGACCCTCCTGCTTCTAACATAGATGGTTTTCTTACAAGAAATACAGTGCTTCTTCCCTTCACTTGAAAGGAGATATTTTGCACAAGTTGATGTTCCTCACACTTGAAAACCATGAGAGGCATACAGCATTCCTTTTAAAGGGAAACTCAATTCTCAAAAGGAAACAATGTGCTAAACCCTCCTGCAGCTAACATAAATGGTTTCCTTACAAGATATACACTGCTTCTTCCTTTCACTTGAATTGAGCTACTTTGCACAAAAGTGATGTTTGTCACACTTGAAAATCCTGAGGGGTAGGCAATATTCCTTTCAAAATGTAACACAATATTCGTAGGGAAGGAATGTGCTGGACCCACCTGCTTCTAAAATAGATGGCTTTCTTCCAAGAGATACAGGGATTCTTCCTTTCACTTTAAAGGGGCTGTTTTGCACAAAGTTGATGTTCCTCACCTTTTAAACCCTAAGAAGTAGGCAGTATTCTCATCATAAAGTAATGTGCTAGACTCTTCTGCTTCTACCATAGATGGTTTTCTTCAAAGAGATACAGTGCTTCTTCCTTTCACTTGAAAAGAGCTCTTTTGTACAAAGTTTCTCTTTGTCACACTTGAAAACCCTGAGAGGTAGTCAGTATTCCTTTCAAAAGGAAAGTCAATTATCAAAAGGAAACAATGGGCTCAACCCTCCTGCTTCTAACATGAATGGTTTTCTTACAAGATACACAGAGCTTCTTCCTTTCACATGTATTGACCTACCTTGCCCTTAGATGATATTTCTAAGACTTGAAAACCCTGAGGGGTAGGCTGTATTCCTTTAAAATTGTAACTCAATGAGGTTAGCCTGGCTCAAAAGACCAAAGATCATATGTTCTCCCTCATATGCGGACATTAGATCAAGAGCAAGCACAACAAGGGGATTGGACTTTGAGCACATGATAAAAGCGAGAGCACACAAGGGAGGGGTGAGGATAGGTAAGACACCTAAAAAATTAGCTAGCATTTGTTGCCCTTAACGCAGAGAAACTAAAGCAGATACCTTAAAAGCAACTAAGGCCAATAGGAAAAGGGGACCAGGAACTAGAGAAAAGGTTAGATCAAAAAGAATTAACTGACACCTAAAAAACTAGCTAGCATTTGTTGCCCTTAATGCAGAGAAACTAAAGCAGATACCTTAAAGCAACTGAGGCCAATAGGAAAAGGGGAACAGATACTAGAGAAAAAGTTAGATCAAAAAGAATTAACCTAGAAGGTAACACCCACACACAGGAAATCAATGTGAGTCAGTGCCCTGTATAGCTATCCTTATCTCAACCAGCAAAAACCCTTGTTCCTTCCTTTTATTGCTTATACTCTCTCTACAAAAAAATTAGAGATAAGGGCAAAATAGTTTCTGCTGGGTATTGAGGGGGGAGAGAGGGAGGTGGGGAGTGGGTGGTAAGGGAGGAGGTGGGGGCAGGGGGGAGAAATGAACCAAGCCTTGTATGCACATATGAATAATAAAAGAAAAATGAAAAAAAAAGAATTAACTGAGAAGGTAACACACAAGAACAGGAAATTAATGAGTCAACTCCCTGAATAGCTATCCTTATCTCAACTAGCAAAAACGCTTGTTCCTTCCTATTATTGCTTATACTCTCTCTTCAAGAAAATTAGAAATAAGGGCAAAATAGTTTCTGCTGGGTATTGAGGGTGTGGGGAGGAGAGGGAGGGGTCAGAGTGGGTGGTAAGGGAGGGGGTGGAGGCAGGGGGGAGAAATGAACCAAGCACTGTATGCACATATGAATAATAAAACAACAAAAAAAGAAAAAAAAGAAAATAAAATGTCTATTAAAAAATTGTAACTCAATTCACATAGGTAAACAATGTACAAGACACTACTTTTCTAACACAGATTGAATTCTTCCATATGATACATGTATTTCTCCATTTCGTATGAAGAAGGTATTTTTCATAAAGTGAATGATCCTCTCACTTCAAAATGCTTTCAGATTGCAGGTATGACTTTCAAAAGCTAACTCAATTTTCACATGGAAACAGTGTGCTAGACCCTGCTGTTTCTAACATAAATGCTTTTCTTATAAGAGATACTGTGCTTCTTCCCTTCACTTGAATTGA
Source organism: Castor canadensis (assembly GCF_047511655.1). Lineage (NCBI taxonomy): Eukaryota > Metazoa > Chordata > Mammalia > Rodentia > Castoridae > Castor > Castor canadensis. The sequence continues at coordinate 92,838,209 of NC_133398.1, forward strand.
GCTACTTTGCACAAAGGGGATTTTTCCTCACACTTGAAAACCCTGAGAGGTAGGTATCATTCCTTTCAAAAGGAAACTCAATTTCATAGGGAAAAATGTGCTAGACCTTCCTGTTTCTAACACAAATGGTTTTCTTACAAGAGATAGAGGGATTCTTCCAATCACTTGAATGTAGCTATTTTGCACAAAGGTGATGTTCCTCACCCATGAAAACCCTGAGGAGTAGGCCATATTCCCTTTAAAAAGTAACTCAGTTCTCATAGGGAAGCAGTTTGCTAGGCCCTTCTGATTGTAAAATAGATGTTTTTTTCCAAGAGACACAGGGCTCCTTCCATTCATTTGAATGGAGCTATTTGGCACAAAGTGATGTTCCTAACACTTGAAAACCCTGAGAGGTAGGCAGCATCCTTTCAAATGTTAACTGAATTCTCATAGGGAAACAATGTGGAAGACATTCCTACCTCTAACACAGGTTATATTTTTTTATAAGACACATGTGTTTCTCCATTTCATATGCATAGGGTATTTATCAAAAAGTGAATGTTTCTCTCACTTGAAAATGATTTCATATAGCCAGTATTCAATATAGCCAGTATTTGTTTCACAAGCTAACTCAATTCTATAAAGAAAACAGTGTGCTACACTCTCCTGCTTCTAACATACATGGTTTTCTTCCAAGATAAAAAATACTTCTTCCATTCACTTGAATGGAGCCATATTGCCCCAAAGTGATGTTCCTCATACTTGGAAACTCTGAGGGGCAGAGAGTATTCCTTTCAACTGGTAACTCAATTCACATAGGGAAACAATGTGCAAGACAGTCCTGTCTCTAACACACATTTTATTCTTACTTAAGATACATGTATTTCTCCATTTCATATGAAGAGGGTATTTTTCATAGAGTGAATGATCCTTCCACTTCACAACGCTTTCAGATCACAACTACTACTTTCAAAAGCTAACTCAATTCTCAAATAGAAACAGTGTGCTAGACCCTGCTGCTTCTAAAATAAATGCTGTTCTCACAGAGATACAGTGCTTCTTCCATTCACTTGAATTGAGCTCTTTTGCACAAAGGTGATGTTTCTCACATTTGAAAACCCTGAGAAGTAGGCAGTATTCCATCATAAACTAACTAAATTCTCATAGGGAAGTAATGTGCTAGTCTCTCCTGCTTCTAACATAGATGGTTTTCTTCCAAGGGATATATTGCTTCTTACATCACTTGAATGGAGCTTTGTGCACAAAGTTGATGTTCCTTACATTTGAAAACCCTTAGAGGTAGGCAGTATTCCTTTCAAAAGGAAAGGCAATTCTTAAAGGGAAACAAGGTGCTAAACCCTCCTGCCTCTAATATAAATGGTTTTCTTACAAGATATAAGTGCTTCTTCCTTTCACTTGTGTTGAGCTACTTTACACAAAAGTGATGTTCCTCATATTTCAAAACCATGAGAGGTAGGCAATATTCCTTTCAATAGGAAACTCAATTCTCATAGGGGAAAAATGTGCTACACCTTCCTGTTTCTAACACAAATGGTTTTCTTACAAGAGATAGAGGGCTTCTTCCAATTACTTGAATGTAGCTATTTTGCACAAAGGTGATGTTCCTCACCTGTGAAAACCCTGAGAGTTAGGCAATATTCCCTTCAAAAAGTAACTCAATTCTCATAGGGAAGTAAGGTCATAGACCCTCCAGCTTCTAAAATAGATGGTTTTCTTCCAAGAGATACAGGGCTCCTTCCATTCACTTGAATGGAGCTATTTTGCACAAAGGTGACGTTCCTAGCACTTGAAAACACTGAGGGGTATGGAGTAACCCTTTCAAATGGTAACTCAATTCTCATAGGGAAACAATGTGGAAGACATTCCCACCTCTAACACAGATTGTATTGTTCCATAAGGTACAAGTATTTCTCCATTTTGTATGAAGAGGGTATTTTTCATAAAGTGAATGATTATTTCACTTGAAAACGCTCTCAGATCGCAAGTATTCCTTTCACAAGATAACTCAATTCTCATAAGGAAACAATGTTCTAGACCCTTCTGGTTCTAACATAAATGGTTTTCTTCCAAGAGAAATAGTGTTTCTTCCTTTCAATTGAAAGGAGCTCTTTTTCACAAAGTTTATGTTCCTCCCACATGAGAACCCTGAGGGGTAGGCAGCTTTCCTTTCAAATGGTAACTCAATTCTCATAGAGAAACCATGTGCGAGATACTCCTGCCTCTAACACAGATTGCATTCTTCCATAAGATACATGTGTTTCTAAATTTCTTATGAAGAGGATATTTTTCATAAAGTGATGATTCTTCCACTTGAAAACACTTTCAGATTGCAAGGATTCCTTTCACAAGTTAACTCAATTCTAACAGGGAAACAATGTGGTACACCCTCTTGCTTCTAAATAAATGGTTTTCATCCAAGAGATATAGTGCTTCTTCCCTTCACTTGAATGGAGCTATTTTGTACAAAGGTGATGTTCCTCACATTTGAAAACCCTGAGATCTAGGCTCTATTCCTTTCAAAAGGAAACTCAATTCTCATAGTGAAGCAATGTGGTAGACCCTCCTGCTTCTATCATAGGTGGTTTTATTCCAATAGATACAGTACTTCTTTCATTCACTTGAATGGAGCTTTTTTTTTTTTTCCTATGCCGGAAACTTTACATATGTTAACTTAATTAGTCTATTTTTTTTCATTTTTCTTTTATTATTCATATGTGCATACAAGGCTTGGGTCATTTCTCCCCCCTGCCCCCACCCCCTCCCTCCACCCCCAATACCGAGCAGAAACTATTTTGCCCTTATTTCTAATTTTGTTGTAGAGAGAGTATAAGCAATAATAGGAAGGAACAAGGGGTTTTGCTGGTTGAGATAAGGATAGCTATACAGGGCATTGACTCACATTGATTTCCTGTGCGTGGGTGTTACCTTCTAGGTTAATTCTTTTTGATCTAACCTTTTCTCTAGTACCTGTTCCCCTTTTCCTATTGGCCTCAGTTGCTTTAAGGTATCTGCTTTAGTTTCTCTGCCTTAAGGGCAACAAATGCTAGCTAGTTTTTTAGGCGTCTTACCTATCCTCACCCCTCCCTTGTGTGCTCTCGCTTTTATCATGTGCTCATAGTCCAATCCCCTTGTTGTGTTTGCCCTTGATCTAATGTCCACATATGAGGGAGAACATACGATTTTTGGTCTTTTGGGCCAGGCTAACCTCACTCAGAATGATGTTCTCCAATTCCATCCATTTACCAATGAATGAACATTTTGTTCTTCTTCATGGCTGCATAAAATTCCATTGTGTATAGATACCACATTTTCTTAATCCATTCATCAGTGGTGGGGCATCTTGGCTGTTTCCATATCTTGGCTATTGTGAATAGTGCCGCAATAAACATGGATGTGCAGGTGCCTCTGGAGTAACAGTCTTTTGGGTACATCCCCAAGAGTGGTATTGCTGGATCAAATGGTAGATCGATGTCCAGCTTTTTAAGTAGCCTCCAAATTTTTTTCCAGAGTGGTTGTACTAGTCTACATTCCCACCAACAGTGTAAGAGGGTTCCTTTTTCCCCGCATCCTCGCCAACACCTGTTGTTGGTGGTGTTGCTGATGATGGCTATTCAAACAGGGGTGAGGTGGAATCTTAGCGTGGTTTTAATTTGCATTTCCTTTATTGCTAGAGATGGTGAGCATTTTTTCATGTGTTTTCTGGCCATTTGACTTTCTTCTTTTGAGAAAGTTCTGTTTAGTTCACGTGCCCATTTCTTTATTGGTTCATTAGTTTTGGGAGAATTTAGTTTTTTAAGTTCCTATATATTCTGGTTATCAGTCCTTTGTCTGATGTATAGTTGGCAAATATTTTCTCCCACTCTGTGGGTGTTCTCTTCAGTTTAGAGACCATTTCTTTTGATGAACAGAAGCTTTTTAGTTTTATGATGTCCCATTTATCTATGCTATCTCTTAGTTGCTGTGCTGCTGGGGTTTCATTGAGAAAGTTCTTACCTATACCTACTACCTCCAGAGTATTTCCTACTCTTTCTTGTATCAACTTAAGAATTTGGGGTCTGCTATTAAGATCCTTGATCCATTTTGAGTTAATCTTGGTGTAGGGTGATATACATGGATCTAGTTTCAGTTTTTTGCAGACTGCTGACCAGTTTTCCCAGCAGTATTTGTTGAAGAGGCTGCGATTTCTCCATCGTATATTTTTAGCTCCTTTGTCAAAGATAAGTTGCTTATAGTTGTGTGGCTTCATATCTGCATCCTCTATTCTGTTCCACTGGTCTTCATGTCTGTTTTTGTGCCAGTACCATGCTGTTTTTATTGTTATTGCTTTGTAATATAGTTTGAACTCAGGTATTGTGATACCTCCTGCATTGTTCTTTTGACTGAGTATTGCCTTGGCTATTCGTGGCCTCTTGTGTTTCCATATAAATTTAACAGTAGATTTTTCAATGTCTTTAATGAATGTCATTGGAATTTTGATGGGAATTGCATTAAACATGTAGATTACTTTGGGGAGTATCGACATTTTTCCTATGTTGATTCTACCAATCCATGAGCATGGAGATCTCTCCACTTACTATAGTCTTCCTCAATCTCTTTCTTAAGAATTGTATAGTTTTCCTTGTAGAGGTCTTTCATATCTTTTGTTAGGTTTACACCTAGGTATTTGATTTTTTTTGAGGCTATTGTAAATGGAATTGTTTTCATACATTCTTTTTCAGTTTGCTCATTTTTAGTGTACAGAAATGCTAATGATTTTTCTATGTTGATTTTATATCCTGCTACCTTGTTATAGCTATTGATGATGTCTAGAAGCTTCTGAGTAGAGTGTTTTGGGTCTTTAAGGTATAGGATCATGTCATCTGCAAATAGGGATATTTTGACAGTTTCTTTACCTATTTGTATTCCTTTTATTCCTTCTTCTTGCCTAATTGCTCTGGCTAGGAATTCCAGTACTATGTTGAATAGGAGTGGAGATAGTGGGCATCCTTGTCTGGTTCCTGATTTTAGAGGGAATGGTTTTAGTTTTTCTCCGTTAAGCATAATGCTGGCTATAGGTTTGTCATATATAGCTTTTATAATGTTGAGGAACTTTCCTTCTATTCCTAGTTTTCTTAGAGCTTTTATCATGAAGTGATGTTGGATCTTATCCAAGGCTTTTTCTGCATCTATTGAGATGATCAAGTGGTTTTTGTCTTTGCTTCTGTTAATGTGGTTTATTACGTTTATTGATTTTTGTATGTTGAACCACCCCTGCATCCCTGGGATGAAGCCTACTTGGTCGTGGTGAATAATCTTTGATGTGTTGCTGAATTCGGTTTGCCATTATTTTGTTGAGGATTTTTGCATCAATGTTCATTAAGGAGATTGGCCTATAGTTCTCCTTTTTGGAGGTGTCTTTGCCTGGTTTTGGGATAAGTGTAATACTGGCTTCATAAAATGTGTTTGGCAGTTTTCCTTCCCTTTCTATTTCGTGGAACAGTTTAAGGAGGGTTGGTATCAGTTCTTCTTTAAAGGTCTGATAGAATTTAGCAGAGAATCCATAAGGTCCTGGACTTTTCTTTTTGGGGAGACTCTTGATTGCTGCTTCAATTTCATTTTGTGTTATAGGTCTATTCAGGTGATTAATTTCCTCTTGGTTCAGTTTTGGATGATCATATGTATCTAGAAATCTGTCCATTTCTTTAAGATTTTCAAATGTATTTGAATATAGGTTCTCAAAGTAGTCTCTGATGATTTCCTAGACTTCCATGGTGTTTGTTGTTATCTCCCCTTTTGCATTCCTGATTCTACTAATTTGGGTTTTTTCTCTCCTCATTTGAGTCAGGTTTGCCAGGGGTCTATTGATCTTGTTTATTTTTTCAAAGAACCAACTTTTTGTTTCATTAATTCTTTGTATGTTTTTTTTGGTTTCTATTTCATTGATTTCAGCTCTTATTTTTATTATTTCTCTCCTATTTGTTTTGGGATTTGCTTGTTCTTATTTTTCTAGGAGTTTGAGATGTATCATTAGGTCATTGATTTGGGATCTTTCAATCTTTTTAATATATGCACTCATGGCTATAAACTTTCCTCTCAAGACTGCCTTAGCTGTGTCCCATAGGTTCTGGTAGGTTGTGTTTTCATTTTCATTGACTTCCAGCAACACTTTATTTTCCTCTTTTTTTGCATCCATGATCCATTCTTTATTAAGTAATGAGTTATTTAGTTTCCAGCTGTTTGCATGTTTTTTGTCTTTACTTTTGTTGTTGAGTTCTACTTTTACTGCATTGTGGTCAGGTAGTATTCACGGTATTATTTCTATTTTCTTATATTTGCTGAGGCTTGCTTTGTGCCCTAGGATATGATCTATTTTGGAGAATGTTCCATGGGCTGCTGAGAAGAATGTATATTGTGTAGAGGTTGGATGAAATGTTCTGTAGACATCAACTAGGTCCACTTGATCTATTGCATATTTTAGATCTTTGATTTCTTTATTGAGTTTTTGTTTGGATGACCTATCTATTGATGATAATGGGATGTTAAAGTCTCCCACAACCACTGTGCTGGCGTTTATATATGCTTTTAGGTCTTTCAGGGTATGTTTGATGAAATTGGGTGAATTGACATTGGGTGCGTACAGATTGATGATTATTATTTCCTTTTGGTCTATTTCCCCTTTTATTAGTATGGAATGTCCTTCTTTATCTCGTTTGATTAATGTAGGTTTGATGTCTACTTTGTCAGAGATAAGTATTGCTACTCCTGCTTGTTTTCGGGGGCCATTGGCTTGGTAAATCTTCTTCCAGCCTTTCATCCTAAGCATATGCTTATTTCTGTCAGTGAGATGAGTCTCCTGTAAGCAACAAATTGTTGGATCTTGTTTTTTAATCCATTTTGTCAAACGGTGTCTTTTGATGGGTGAAATAAGTCCATTAACATTAAGCGTTAGTACTGATAGGTATGTGGTGATTCCTGCCATTTAGTTGTCTTAGTGGTTTGAAGGTTCGATTGTGTGTACCTAACTTGGTGTTACTCTCTACTGTTTTGCTTTTTCTTATCCTGTGGTTTGGTGCTGCCTGCCTTTTCATGATTAAGTTGGGTGTCACTTTCTGTGTGCAGGATCCCTTGCAGAATCTTTTGTAATGGTGGCTTTGTGGTCACATATTGTTTTAGTTTCTGCTTATCATGGAAGACTTTTATTGCTCCATCTATTTTGAATGATTGTTTTGCTGGGTAGAGTATCCTGGGGTTGAAGTTATTTTCATTCAGTGCCCGGAAGATCTCACCCCACGCTCTTCTTGCTTTTAATGTTTCTGTTGAGAAGTCTGCTGTGATTTTGGTGGGTTTGCCTTTGTATGTTACTTGTTTTTTCTCTCTTACAGCCTTCAATATTCTTTCCTCAGTTTCTGAACTTGTTGTTTTAATGATGATATGTCATTGAATAGTTCTATTTTGATCTTTTCTGTTTGGTGTCCCGGAGGCCTCTTGCATCTGTGTGGGAATATCTTTCTCTAGATTTGGGAAATTTTCCATTATTATTTTGTTGAATATATTACGCATTCCCTTCGCTTGCACCTCTTCTCCTTCTTCGATGCCCATGATTCTCAAGTTTGGTCTTTTGATGGAGTCAGTGAGTTCTTGCATTTTCTTTTCACAAGTCTTGAGTTGTTTAATTAATAGCTCTTTGGTTTTTCCTTTAATTACCATTTCATCTTCAAGTTCTGAGATTCTGTCTTCTGTTTGTTCTATTCTGCTGGATTGGCCTTCCGTTTTGTTTTGCAGTTCTGTTTCATTCTTTTTTCTGAGGTTTTCCCTATCCTGGCAGTTTTCTTCTTTAATATTGTCTATTTTTGTCCTGAGTTCATTTATCCGTTTATTCATTGTGTTCTCTGTTTCACTTTGGTGTTTATACAGTGCTTCTATGGTTTCCTTCATTTCTTCCTTTGCTTTTTCAAATTCTCTATTTTTATTGTCTTGGAATTTCTTGAGTGTCTCCTGTACATTTTGGTTGACCCTATCCAGTATCATCTCTATGAAATTCTCATTGAGTACCTGTAGTATGTCTTCTTTTAAATTATTCTTGTGGGCTTCATTGGGTCCTTTGGCATAGTTTATCTCCATTTTGTTGGAGTCTGGATCTGAGTTTCTGTTCTCTTCATCCCCCTCTCGTTCCTGTACTAATTTTTTGCTGTGGGGAAACTGGTTTCCCTGTTTTTTCTGTCTTCCTGTCATTGTCCTTGGTGTTGTTACTGTCCCTGTACTGTGTGCAATTAAGTATTTTCTAGCTTGTAATAATAACAATGGTAATATTTAGAATGGAAGAGTGAGCTGATATGGAAAGCAAGAAGTTAAAGAAAAGGGGAAAACAAATATACAGACAAGAGGGAGAAAGCAGAACAAGGTATCAGACAAGAGAGTTTCAAAGGTATAAACAGGGAGTGTTAGTGTACTAATCGACAGTAAGCTGAACAGACATTAGAGAGACAGAGAGAGGATTGAAAATCAAAGATAAAAAAAATAAAAAATAAGTAAATGAAAGTAATATCTATATATAAAAATGAATTAAAATAAAATGGAAAATAGAAAATTAAAAAAAAAACCCAAAAAACTTCCAAGTTTATGTGCAATGCAGTTTCAGTCTTATTAATTTGGGTGTCCGTCTCAATCTCCAGTCCTGGAGTTGGTGCCTCAGATGTTGTTCTATAGTTGTCTCATCAAAGGGGATGCATAAAGTAGAACAAAACTACACACTCACACACACACACACACACACACACACACACACACACACACACACAAAAGAAGTCCCACCAAGTGTCCCCAGTTCAAATGCAATACAGTTTCAGTAAGTTTTTCGGCTTGCAGGTGTAATTTGGTTGTTCTCTCATCAAAGGTAGGGAGAAAAAGAAAAAAAGCGTCTGGAGACAGTTCTGAGAGTGGTATCTGCAACTGTGGCTTGCCTGCCTGCTGCTCTCAGCCTGTAGCTGGCAGGGTTATTTATGCAGATCTCTGGGGTGAGCTAGCACTCACCTGGTTCCACAGGCTTTGTTTGCTCAGAGTTCTCCTGTGCTGGAGTCTCTGCTACAGTCTTTCCCCTTTCCAAGCACTGGGAAAGGTGACACTGCCCCCGCGTTGTCAGGCCTGCGTGTTTATTTACAGTTCATGTGGGAGGTGGATCTTCCCCCCTCTCCTCTGAAGTTTTCCTCCCACTGCCACTTTCACAAGCTTTCCTGCTCCTGCTTACTGGGCGGTGCTGCTGCTCCTGCCGGCCGCCATGTTTGTTTACAGTTCACGTGGGAAGTGGGTCTTCTCTCCTCTCACAAGCTTTCCTGCTCCTGGTTGCTGGGTGCGCACCCCGCTCCCGCCAGAGCCTCTCCGGCCCACCCGGCTTGTTTATTTACAGTCCTGGGAAGGATTCCCTCCCCCCAATCTTCAGCGCTCAGGGTGCCCCACCCTCTTTCCAGTGTGTCTTAACTGTTCTTATTGCTTATTACTCAGTTTCTCTTTTTTTCCCAGGTGGAGGTCAGTCTGTCCAGGGGGCTATGCTGCTCTGGCCCAGGCTTGTCTGTGGGGGTACTGCAGTACTGCAAAGCTCACCTGGTCTGCGTCTTCCCAAGCCATATGGGCACCGGCCACTGTCAGCCCCGGGGGCCCTCCTCGTTTCTCCGTTTAACGTGAAGTGGAGATTCTCTGCACCAGCTGGAGATGTGGAAGGGTCAAAGTTATGTCTTTTCTTGGTGATTATGCCTGCCGTGTGTCTCCAGCGTCTTTCCAAGATTTCACTATAGGAGGGTCGCTTACTGCTTCCTACCTCTAGCTGCCATCTTGGAATCCTCTGAATGGAGCTATTTTGCACAAAGTGATGTTCCTCACTCTTGAAATTCATGAGGAGTAGGCAGTATACCTTTCAAATGGTAATACAATTCACATAGGGAAACAATGTGCAAGACACTCCTGCCTCTAACACAAATTGAATTTTTCCAAAAGATACATGTGTTTCTAAATTTCGTATCAAGAGGGTAGTTTTCATAAAGTGAATTATTATCCCACTTGAAAACACTTACAGATCGCAAGTATTCCTTTAAGAAACTCAATTAACAGAGGGAAACAATGTTCTAGACCCTCCTGGATCTAACATAAATGGCATTCTTCCAAGAGATACAGTGCTTCTTCCTTTCACTTGAAAGGAGCTCTTTTGCACAAAGTTTATGTTCCTCACACTTGAAAACCCTGACAGGTAGGCAGTATTCTTTTCAAAAGGAAACTCAATTCTCAAAAGGAAACAATGTGCTACACCTTCTTGCTTCTAACATAAATAGTTTTCTTGCAAGATATACAGTGATTCTTCCTTTCACTTGTATTGGGCTACTTTGCACAAAGGTGATGTTCCTAACTCTTGAAAACCATGAGGGGTAGGCAGTATACCTTTTAAATGGTAACTCAATTCACAGACAGAAACAATTTCCAAGACTCCTGTCTCTAATACAAATTGTATTCTTCCATAAGAAACATGCATTTCTCCATTTCCTATGAAGAGGGCATTTTTCATAAAGTGACTGATCCTCCCACTCAAAACGCAAATATTACTTTCAAAACTAACTCATTTCTCACATGGAAACAGTGTGCTAGACCCTGCTGCTTCTAACATGGATAGTTTTCTTCCAAGGGATGCATTCTTCTTATAGTCACTTGAATGGAGCTATTTTGCACAAAGGTGATGTTCCTCACATTTGAAAACCCTGAAAGTAGCCAGTGTTCCCTTCATCAAGAAACTCAATTCTCATACTGAAGCTATGTGCTAGACCCTCCTAATTCTGAAATAGATGGTTTTCTTCCAAGAGATACAGGGTAGGCAGCATTACTTTCTAATGGTAACTCAATTCTCACAGCGAAACAATGTGCGAGACACTACTACCTCTGACACAGATTTTATTCTTCCATAAGATATATATGTTTCTCCATTTCATCTGAAGAGGGTATTTTTCAAAAAGTGAACGATTCTTCCACTTGAAAATGCTTTCCTATTGCTTGTATGTCTTTCACAACCTAACTCAATTTTCACAGGGTTCAGTGTGCTAGACTCCCTTGCTTCTAACATAGATGGTTTTCTTACAAGAGATACAGTACTTCTTCCCTTCACTTGAAAGGAGCTATTTTGCACAAAGTTGATGTTCCTCACACTTGAAAACCATGAGAGGTATGCAGTATTCCTTTGAAAGGGAAACTCAATTCTCAAAAGCAAACAATGTGCTAAACCCTCCTGTTTCTTACGTAAGTGGTGTCCTTAGAAGATACACAGTGATTCTTCCTTTCACTTGTATTGAGCTACTTTGCAGAAAGGTTATGTTCCTAACACTTGAAAACCCTGAGGGGTAGGCAGTATTCCTTTCAAAAAGTAACTCAGTTCTCATAGGGAAGCAATGTGCTGTACCCTCCTGCTTCTGAAATAGATGGTTTTCTTCCAAGAGATACAGAGATTCTTCCTTTCACTTTAATGGAGCTATTTTCCACAAAGGTGATGTTAGTCACATTTGAAAAACCTGTGAAGTAGGCAGTATTCCCTTCATAAAGTAATGCAATTCTCAAAGGAAAGCAATGTGCTACACTATCCTCCTTCTAACATAGATGGTTTTCTTCAAGAGATACATTGCTTCTTGCATTCACTTGAATGGAGCTTTTTGCACAAAGTTTCTGTTTCTCACATTTTAAAACCCTGAGAGGTAGGCAGTATACCTTTCAAAAGGAAACTCAACACCCATATGGAAAAAATGTGCTAGACCCTCCTGTTTCTAACACAAATGCCTTTCTTACAAGAGATAGAGGCATTCTTCCTATCACTTGAATGGAGCTATTTTGCACAAAGGTTATGTTCCTCAGACATGAAAACAATGAGAGGTAGGCAGCATTCTTTTCAACAGGTAACTCAATTCTCATAGGGAAACAAGGTGGAAGACACTCCTGCTTCTAACACATTGTATTATTCCATAAGATACATGTGTTTCTCAATTTCATCTGAAGCAGGTACTTTTCATAAAGTCAGTGATTCTCCCGCTTAAAATTGCTGTCAAATCGCAAATACTCCTTTAACAAGCTAACTCATTTCTCACAATTGAACAATGTGCTAGACCCTGTTGCTTCTAATGTTAATGATTTTCTTACAAGAGATACAGTGCTATTTCCATTCACTTATATGGAACAATTTTCCACAAAGGTCATCTTCCTCACATTTGAAATTCCTGAGAGGTGTTGAGGAAGTATGGTCTGGCAAGAAACCAAGCAATACTTGGAGGAGTGGTGAACTCAGATTTTATTTTTACGCCAGTGGGCTCAGACATATACCTGTGTCTGAGCACTGAACAAAGGATTCACAAGATTTTTAAAAGTTTGTGCGGGGCATCAGGTTACAAAAATGTGCTTAGATTGTGGTGTCCCAACCAGTGATTTAGACTTTTTAGGTTAATTGAGCTGGTGGTGAGCTAGGGACCTAATGTTGTTTAGATAAGAACAGCAGGGGAGGCCTGCTTTGGAAAGTTTATTTACAAGTAGAGACAAAGAAAGGTGGGAATGGGTGCTTATCTCTGCATGGTGCCTTTTATCTTGGTTCTGAACTTTTGCATGGCTCTAATGGGTGATTCCTCACAGTTCTGTCTGAGGTTACAGCTTTTAATTGACAGTTTACCATGTTTTATGGCCCTGTTTCAAAGTTATCTTTCTCTTCATTACCCCCCTTGATGCTTTTTCCACTTGTGGACAAGCATAAACACTAGACTTTAGAAATTCCATAAGGTTCTTGTTGTTCCAAAGGCCTATATTGTGCTACTAAGAGCTGCAACATTATCACCTCCATCCAGGAGCTAACAAAGTGAATTATGGCATTAAGAATGAATGGACCAAATATCAGTGCCAATAGAAGAATAAAGATAGGGCCCAATAATGGAATGAGCCATGATGCCCAGTTCCAGATATTGCTCCATCAGTTCCAAGAATTTGCTAATTCCTGCCTCCTACATGCGACTCGGGCCTGCAATTGCTGATCCACATCCCTGACTATTCCCAACTGATTTACATAAAAGCAACACTCTTCGTTTAAGAAAAGGCAAAGCCTTTTTGGCAGTGAGTAAATCCAACCCTCTCTGGTTTTGGAGGACCACTGATGCTAGGGAGTCCAGTTGGTCCTGCATAGCCATTATGGACTCCGCCACTTGCTCTATGTCATTTGTTAGTTCTGCAGATAATTGATTATAGTGTGTGGCTGATGAAGCAATTCCCCTTGTGCCTATTCCTATCCCAGCTGTAATCCCCAGTCCTATCAATAAGGGTATAAATTGGATAGCTCTCTTTGACTGTGAGTGAGCTAATAAAGGCACAGGGAGGGTCTGATTATTGGGCTCTGTGTTTATTTGGGGGGTGAGGAATGCCAGTGTACAGATGCCCTTCCAGTTAGCAGGCAGGCACTGATAAGCAAGGGTCCCAAGACAAAAATATTCCCGGTCTGCTGCACCATAGCCTGTCAACTGTACATCTAATGGAAGTAGTGGTACAGTTTTGAACTTGAGCACATTGGTCAGCAGTCAGTTCCCCAACTGAATAGTATCCTTTTGAATTGTAGATACAACTGGGGCTTTCTTTCCCTGGAAAGAAAGTGGCCTTATGCAGGCTGAGCAGTTATCCTGGCCTCCCATTTGGACAATCTCAAAATGCAGTAGAGTTAGAAGGCAATAACACATCAAAGACCTCATGCTCGAGGTTGGGATCTAGGCTACAGACAACACCGGACAGAGGTTGGGCTTCCAACTATGCGGAGATAACAGAAGGCTTAGGTTCCAATCCTGGGGAGCAGTGACAGACAGTCCTAGAGCAAACAGTATTGTAACAACGCTGATCAGTAGGATAAGGTATGGGTGACAGAAAGGGAATACATCTGTGTCCTGGTGGATGAATCCTCAGGCTTCTGCTGTACATTGACCAACCAGCTTCCAGGATATGGTTGGAGCAGGGCTGGAGGTCTCTTGGACAGTGGTGCTCCACTGCGATGTCCTCTGGAGCCTTAATCTGAGGGGGTTAGTTGAATCTCAGACTGCTTGTCAGTTGTTGGTGTCCACGGGAGCAGCAGCCCTCTTTCCAGAAAATGTGATGTAGGGTTGTTCCTAGGGCCTGGAGATGTCGAGACATGTCTAGACTTCCAATTTGCCTGAGGTCCCCTCTGAGCCTGTTTGTTATGGGAGGGGGTCTGCCGTAGAGAATCTCAAAGGGTGAGTAACCAGAGGGTCTAGGGGTACAGCGTGCCCTAAGCAGGGCTAAACGTAGCATGTCTACACAGGGAAATTGTGTCTCTTGGCAGAATTTAGCTAAGGTAATTTTACGGGTTCAATTTATGCACTCTGTTTTCCCTGAACTCTGGGGCCTGTATGCTGTATGGAGTTTCCATTTTATTTTTAAAATCTTGGCCAGGTCCTGAACTATTTCTGCCATGAAGGCTAGCCCATTATCTGATCTGATAGAAAGGGTAAGTCCATATCTGGGGATAATTTCTCTTAAGACAGCCTTTACTACCTCTTATGCTTTCTCTGTGTGTGGGGGGTAAGCTTTAACCCATTCTGAGTAGGTGCAGACAAGAACCAGGAGGTACCGGTACCCTCGACAGGGCTTGACCCCTGTGAAGTCCAATTCCAAATCCTCAAAAGGTATAGTTCCTGTAGTCTGTATTCCAGGGCTCGGCCTGGGCCCTGACTCGCATTGTTTTGTGCACATGTGATGCACCTAGCACTCACTTGGGCACACAGGGTGGGGAGCTTGGGAATGAAATAGTATTTGTCCAATAGTTTTTCCAGGGCCATTTTCCCCAAGTGTGTTAGCTCGTGCTGTTGTTTTACCCAAGCGACTGCTACAGCACTGGGGACAAAGAGTCTCTGGTCAGGCAACTTCTCCAGCTCCCCCTTTTCTTTTATTCCCTTTTCATCTTTTGCCCATTGTGTTCTTCCTTCTTGGTGTAATTTGGAGTGGGAGGCAGCTCCGGAGTCAGCAGAAGCTTGGTGGTCTGCTGTGGCACTTCAGGGAGCTCAGTTCTTCTGCTGCCCTTTTTGCTGCTTGATCTGCCAGGCACCTTCCTCTACTAACACAGTCCATGCCTCTTTGGTGGCCTCTGCAGTGCATGACAGCCACTCGAGATGGTTCCCAGACTGCTTCTAGCAGTTGGAGAATTTCTTCTTTGTTTTTAATCTCCTTTCCCACTGCTGTCAGCAATCCTCTCTCTTTGTATATTGCTCCATGCATATGCAGGGTGGCAAAGGCATACTTAGAATCTGTATAGATGTTTACCTGCTTTCCCTTTGCATATCGTAGTGCCTGAACCATCGCCCAAAGTTCTGCTCATTGTGCAGACCAGCTTTGTGGTAGGGCTTCAGCCTGTATAATGTTAGCAGTGGTGATTGTGAATCCAGACTTTCATTGTCTGTTCTGGATGAAACTGCTTCCATCTGTGAGAAGTTCAAACTCTGGATTTGAGAGGGGAACATCCATCAGGTGTGACCTGCTAGAATATACTTCGTCCATCACCTCTTCATAATCATGATCTGGAAGCCCTTCCTCTGTTGGCAGGAAAGTGGCAGGATTTAAAGTTCTTACAGTCTCAAGTCTAACTTGTGGATTTTCACATAGTAATCCTTGGTAGTGGGCCATTCTGGAGCTGCTTAGCCATTTATGACCATGTCCGTTCATTAGTGCTACGACTGCATGAGGAACTTTGATATTAACGTCCTGTCCCAGGGTGAGCTTGTCAGCCTCCCTGATTAGGGTTACTGTGGCTGCCAGGGCCCGGAGACATGGAGGCCACCCAGAGGCCACTGGGTCCAAGCACTTTGACGGGTAAGCCACTGGATGTTGCCAGGGACCCACCATTTGGGTGAGGACCCTCAAAGCTGTGTGATTTTTCTCATAGATGAAGAGACTGAAAGGTTGTTTTACGTCTGGCAGCCCCAATGCAGGGGTGCTGGTTAACAGCTTTTTAAATTTCCTTTAAAGCCTTTTCCTGTTCAAATCCCTAGTTTAAAGGGTCTTTTCCTGAGCCTGATGTGGCCTCATAAAGTGGTTTATCCATGCTTGAATATCCAAGTATCCAGATGTGACAGAATCCTGCCACTCCCAGGAATTCTTGGACCTCCTTCTTGGTCTTTGGCTGAGGGATGGAGCAGACAACTCACTTCCTCTCCGGACCCAGGGCTCGCTGTCCCTCTGAGATGGTAAATCTGATGTATCGGACCTCTTGTTGGCAAATTTGGGCCTTTTTCCAAGACACTTTGTAGCCTGCCTCAGAGAGTCAGGCTAGCAGTGCCTTTGTCCCTTCCCAGCACTTCTCCCAGTTGTGGCTTGCCAGGAGCAGATCATCTACATATTGAAGCAAAGTGCAGCTTGGATTTTATTCCAGGAATGTTGACAAATCCTCTGCAAGGGCTTCCCCGAACTGGGTAGGGGAGTTCTTGAAGTCCTGTGGAATTCTAGTCCAAGTCATTTGCATTTTTCTTCCAGTATGGGGGTCTTCCCATTCAAAGGCAAACAAAGGGTGACTAACTGGTGCCAGGTGAAGACAGAAAAAAGCGTCTTTTAGGTCTAGGCAAGTGAACCAGCTTGCTTGTGGTGGTAGAAGACTCAGAAGAGTGTAGGGGTTAGGGACTACTGGGTGTAGTGTGATAACAGCATGGTTAACTGCCCGCAGGTCATGAATGGGCCGGTAATCTTCTCCCTCTGCCTTCTTGACAGGCAACAGTGGGGTGTTCCGTGGCGATTGGCAGTCGATCAATATCCCTGCATCCTTCAGCCACTGTAGATGGGTCTGAATTCCTAACCGTGCTTTCCATGGTACCGAATACTGCCTCTGTCTGACAGGGAGAGCCCCAGGCTTGAGTTCTACCATTACAAGTGCATCATTGTCAGCCAGACTGGGGGCCCCGTTCTCAGCCCATACATCAGGAAACTCCTCCAGCAGGCAGATGGGCTTCACCAGGTCTCCCTTTTCCTGAGTAGGCATGGTTATTGCCATGATGAGGGCATTTGGTCACCTCACATTAAGATTTGCAGGCCCTCTCTGGTTGAAGGTGATTTGGGCACCAAGCTTTGTTAATAAGTCCCTTCCCAGCAGAGAAATTGGGCATTCTAGAAAATACAGGAACTCATGATTCACCTCATGCCCTCCGAGTTGGCGCATCTGGGCTTGGCAGAACTGCTGGGCTGTTTGGGGGCCAGTGGCTCCAATTATTGTGGCTCTGCGCTGGGTGAGTGGGGCCACCACTGGCTTCCTGACCATGGAATGCTCTACGCCTGAGTCCACCATGAAAATCATTGGTTGGCCCCCCACTTTCATTTTGGCGTGGGCTCTCAGGGGCCTAGTAGTAAAGAGCCCGATCTTTCCTAGGCTGATCCAATTCCTGCTAGGCCAATGAGATCTTGGGCCTCTGGTTCTGGCTGCCATCATGTATTCTTTCCTTTGGAAATTCTATTAGGCTTCAGTGTTTTCCTCTTGTGGTGGCGGTGGTGGTGGAGGGTGTCCATTTTTCCAGTGGCCGATCTTCTTGCAGTAGGCACATTGGTCTTGCTGGAGTGAGGTTCTCCCATTGGGTCTCCCCTTCCATGGTGGATCTGGCTGCTGAGTTGCATCCAGCTTCTCTAGTGCTGCAGCCAACAAAGACACCTTGGCTTTCATCCTTTTATCAGCTTTCCATTTTTCTTTATTCTCCCAGTTTAAGAAGATTTTATTTGTCACTTCTAACAACTGAGTGGCATTCATCTCAGCAAAACATTCAAGTTTTTCAAGTTTTCTGCAAATGTCAGCATATGATTTAGGCACAAACGCCATACTGACCATTTGCTGGTTTTCTGGCACTTCTGGGTTGAAGGTAGTATATATTTGGAAGGCCTCACAGAGTCTCTCATAAAAGTCAGTCAGAGTTTCCTCTGGCTTCTGAATAACTGCTGCAATTTTGGACATGTTGGTAGATCTCTTAGCTCCAGCCCTAAGCTCATGTAAGAGGGCAGCACGATATTGAGTAAAGTCTTCTTGTCCTTCTACTGTATTGAAGTCCCAAGTGGGTTGAGCATCAGGGACTGCTTCTCCTACCCATGCTTCTGCATCTAGGGTTCCTGCTGGAGCCTGCCCTTGGAGCCAGCGGTGAGCCTCTGTCAGAATTCACCACCATTCTTCCTTATTGAAAAATGTCAGGAGGATCTGCTGGCAGTCATCCCAGGTGGATTGATGGGTCTGGAATATGGATTCTAGGAGATTGACAATAGCCTGAGATTTTTCTGAATATGATGGCATATGATTCCTCCAACTTAGGAGGTCAGTTGAACTGAAGGGCTGGTAATAAAGGATAGAGCATCTGGGCTGGACTGTGACATCAGCATCAACCTGCTGGGGCCCTTCTCAGAGAAGCATCTGCAAGGCTCTGGCTTGAGGGGCTGGTGCTTGAGACGAGTGAAGGCGGCAGCTCAGGGGCTGTGGACTCAGACTCCAAGCCGGGGATGGGTGTGGGACATCACTGGGACTAGGAGGCTGCTGGCAGGGCAGAGAAGGGCTCACTGAATGTGGTGGGCTGTCTGGGAAAGGTGGCACAGGCTGCTCTGATGGTGGAGGTATGCTGGGAATGTATGGTGGGTGCACTGGCAGCTCATCTTCTGGATCCCCTTGCAGAGCAAGTTTGGTCACATTCTGGTCTTTAGACTTTCTTGTCTGGGCCATGAAAACTCTACTCTGTCCCTTTCTGTTAGCACAGAATTGGATCCAGGAGGGCATGGTTTGAGCCACCTGGACCCAGGAGTCAATATATGGAAAGTGGTCAGGGTACCCAGGGTTTCCTATTATGATCTGATAAATGGCTCTGACCGTGGGCAACTCTAGACTGCCTTCAGGGGGCCAGTTGACCCCAAAAGTGGTCCATTCTGTCTCGCATAGTGCACACAGCTTTCCAGGAGACATTTTAATCCCATAATCCCCTGTGAATCCCTTCTTAAAATGTTTAAGCATACACTCCAGGAGTGTGGGTTTTGAAGAACCTCCACCCATGTCAAGTAGAGGTATCCCCTAATTCCACCCTATGTATTCCCCCCCTGCATTGTTGGCACAAAGACAAACAAGGGTGGGTGCCCCTTCAAGAGAAGAGACCAATCAGATGTTTGTCTGGCTGCATCCCGATGGAACTTCAGTGCCTCTAAGCATTAGTGGCAGGGTCAGCCTTGTGACTGTGGATCAGGGGTATCTCCGATGCCACCCTGAGCTGTATGAGGCTCATCACGGTACCACAGAAGTGACCCACTTGGACCCCATAGCTTTTCAGCTGTGGGGCCACAAACTCCAGCCTTAAGCGAGGACAAATCAGGCTGCTCACTCACTCACTCACTCACTCCAAAGTTATTACAGTTTTCCTTCCCCCCTTCTTGGAGGATTCCCTGACCTGTGGAACTCCTCTCAGAGGTTCCTGGGAGTGGATCAAGCTCCCTTTCCATCCAGTGGGACAGGACATGACTTTGGACTGATTTCCCAGGGATGGTGCTTACCCAGTCTGGAAGAGACTGCTGAATGAGTTGGTCCACCTCTCCTTGGAGTCCAAGCTGGGCCATGACTGCTCAGAGAGATGGAGTGCCATAGGGGCAAAGGAAGACCTAGAATACCATCGGGTGGCACAGCACCTTGTTCAGTCCATGTCCCTCCCTACTCTCATGCAGCCCAGCCACTGGCTGGTGGCACAAGGGGCCAGTTGGTTGGAATCTCGTTGGGGCCTCCAAGATGTTGAGAATGTATGGTCTGGCAAGAAACCAAGCGACACTTGGAGGAGTGGTGAACTCAGATTTTATTTTTACATGAGTGGGCTCAGACGTATACTTGTGTCTAAGCACTGAACAAAGGATTTACAAGATATTTAAAAGGCAGTACAGGGCATAAGTTACAAAAATGTGCTCAGGTTATGGCGTCCTAACCAGTGAGTTAGATATTTTAGGTTAATTGGGCTGGTGGTGAGCTATGGACCTAATGTTGTTTAGATAAGAACATAGGGGAGGCCTGCTTTGGAAAGTTCATTTATGAGTAGAGACAAGGAAAGGTGGGAATGAGTGCTTATCTCTTCATGGTGCCTTTTATCTCGGTCCTGAGCTTTTGCATGGCTCTAATGGGTGATTCCTCACAGTTCTGTCCAAGGTTACAGCTTTTAATTGACTGTTTACCATGTTTTATGGCCCTATTTCAAGGTTATTTTCCTGTTCAAGGTAGGCATATTCCTTTCAAAAATTAACTCAATTCTCACAGGGAAACAATGTGGTAGACCCTCCTGCTTCTTATATTCATTTTTTTTTTACAGAAGACACAGTGCTTCTGCCATTGACTTGAAGGAGCAATTTGTACAAAGTTCATGTTCTTCACACATGAAAACACTGAGAGGTAGGCATTGTTCCCTTCAAAAGTTAATTCAATTCTCACAGGTAAACTTTGTGCTAGACCCTCCTACTTCTCACATTGATGGTTTTCTTGGAAGTGAAAGAGTGCTTGTTCCATTCACTTGAATAGAGCAATGTTGCACAAAGTTGATGTTCCTCACACATGAGAGAGGAAGGTAGTATTCCTTGAAGAAGTTAACTCAATGCAAGATGGCAGCTAGAGGGAGGAAGCTGATAGCCTCCTATAGTGAAATCTTGGAGAGACACTGGAGACACACTTTGCAGGCATAATCACTGAGAAGAGGCATAACTTTGACACCTCCACACCACCAGCCAGTGCAGAGAATCTCCACTTCACATTAAACGGAGAAACCAGGAGGGCCCCCAGGCCACCAGACATCCATGCCCAGATGGCTTGGGAAGATTCAGACCAGGTGAGCTTCACAGTACCATGGTACTCCCACAGACAAGCCTAGGCCAGAGCAGCATAGCCCCATGGACAGACTGACCTCCATCCGGGGAGAAAAGAGAAACTGACTAATAAGCAATAAGAACAATAAAGACACGCGGGAAAGAGGGTGGGCGTACTGAGTGCCAAAGATTGGGGGAAGGGAAGCCTTCCTGGGACTGTAAATAAACAAGCTGGGTGGGCCAGAGATGCTCTGGTGGGAGCGGGGGCACACACCCAGCAACCAGGAGCAGGAAAGCTTGTGAGAGTGGTGGAGGGAGGAAAATTCCACAGGAGAGGAGGGAAGACCCACTTCTCACGTGAACTGTAAACAAACATGGTGGCTGTCAGGAGCAGCAGCACCTCCCAGTAATCAGGAGCAGGAAAGCTTGTGAAAGTGGTGCTGGGAAGAAAACTCCACAGGAGAGGGGGGAAAACACACCTCCCACATGAACTGTAAATAAACACTCAGGCCTGACAATGTGGATGCAGTGTCACCTTTCCCAGTGTGCTTGGAAAGGGGAAAGCTTGTAGCAGAAGTTCCTGCACAGGAGAACTCTGAACAAACAAAGCCTTTGGGGCCAGGTGAGTGCTAAGCTCACCCCAGAGATCTGCATAAATTATGCCACCAGCAACAGCAGGCTGACAGCAGCGGGCAGGCAAGCCACAGCCGCAGATACCATTCTCATTACTGTCTCCAGACTCTTTTTTTTTTTCTCCCTACCTTTGATGAGAGAACAAACGAATTACACCTGCATGCTGAAAAACTTACTGAAACTGTATTGCATTTGAACTTGGGACACTTGGTGGGTTTTTGTGTGTGTGTGTGTGTGTAGTTTTGTTCTACTTCATGCGTCCCCTTTGATGAGACAACTACAAAACAATATCTGAGGCACCATCTCCAGGATTGGAGACTGAGATGGACACCCAAATTATTAAGACTGAAACTTCATTGCATTTGAACTTGGAGGTTTTTTGGTTTTTTGGTTTTTTTTTTAAATTTTCCATTTTTCATTTTATTTTAATTCATTTTTATATATTGATATTTCTTTCATTTACTTATTTTTTATTTTTATTCTTATCTTTATTTTTTTATTTTTGATTTTCAATCCTCTCTCTGTCTCTCTAATGTCTGTTCAACTTACTGTTGATTAGTACACTAACGCTCCCAGTTTATACCTTTGAAACTTTCTTGTCTGATACCCTGTTCTGTTTTCTCCTTCTTGTCTGTGTATTTGTTTTTCCCTTTTCTTTAACTTCTTGATTTCCATTCAGCTCACCCTTCCATTCTAAATATTACCATTGTTATTACTACAAGCTAGAAAATACTTAATTGCACACAGTATAGGGACAGTAACAACACCAAAGACAATGATTGGAAGACAAAAGAAACAGGGAAACCAGTTTCCCCACAGAAAAAAATTAGTACAGGAACCAAAGGGGAATGAAGAAAACAGATACTAAGATCCAGACTCCAACAAAATGAAGATAAACTATGCCAAAGAACTCAGTGAAGCCCACAAGAATAACTTGAAAGAAGACATACCACAGGTACTTAATGAGAATTTTATAGAGATGATATTGGATAGGGTCAACCAAAATGTACAGGAGGCACTCAAGAAATTCCAAGACAACAAAAATAGAAAATTTGAAAAAGCAAAAGAAGAAATAAAGGAAACCATAGAAGCACTGTATAAACACCAAAGTGAAACAGAGAACACAATGAATAAACAGATAAATGAACTCAGGACAAAAATACACAGCATTAAAGAGGAAACCACCCAGGATATGGAAAACCTCAGAAAAAAGAATGAAACAGAACTTCAAAACAAAACGGAAGGCCAATCCAGCAGAATAGAACAAACAGAAGACAGAATCTCAGAACTTGAAGATGAAATGGTAATTAAAGGAAAAACTGAAGAACTATTCATTAAACAACTCAAGACCTGTGAAAAGAAAATGCAAGAACTCACCAACTCCATAAAAAGACCAAACTTGAGAATCATGGGCATCTAAAAAGGAGAAGAGGTGCAAGCGAAGGGAATGCGTAATATATTCAACAAAATAATAACGGAAAATTTCCCAAATCTAGAGAAAGATATTCCCATACAGATGCAACAGGCCTCCAGGACACCAAACAGACCAACTCAAAATAACATACAAAGGTAAACCCATCAAAATCACAGCAGACTTCTCAACAGAAACATTAAAAGCAAAAAGAGCATGGGGTGAGACCTGGGCACTGAATGAAAATAACTTCAACCCCAGGATACTCTACCCAGCAGAACTATCATTCAAAATAGATGGAGCAATAAAAGTCTTCCATGATAAGCAGAAACTAAACCAATATGTGACCACAAAGCCACAACTACAAAGGATTCTACAAGGGATTCTGCACACAGAAAGTGAAACTCAACTTAACCATGAAAAGACAGGCAGCACCAAAACACAGGAAAAGAAAAAGCAAGACAGTAGAGAGTAACCTCAACTTAGGTACACACAATCAAACCTTCAAACAACTAAGACAACTAAATGGTAGGTATCACCACATACCTACCAGTACTAACGCTTAATGTTAACGGACTTAATTCACCCATCAAAAGGCACTGCTTGAAGAAATGGATTCAAAAGGAAGATCCAACAATTTGTTGCTTACAGGAGACCCATCTCACCAACAGAAATAAGCATAGGCTTTGGATGAAAAGCTGGAAAAAGATTTACCAAGCCAATGGCCCCCCAAAACAGGCAATAGTAGGGGTACTTATCTCTGACAAAGTAGACTTCAAACCTACATTGATCAAACGAGATAAAGAAGGACATTCCATACTAATAAAAGGGGAAATAGACCAAAGGAAATAATAATCATCAACCTGTATGCCCCCAATGTGAACACACCCAATTTCATCAAACATACCCTGAAAGACCTAAAAGCATATATAAACGCCAGCACAGTGGTTGTGGGAGACTTTAACATCCCATTATCATCAATAGATAGGTCATCCAAACAAAAACTCAATAAAGAAATCAAAGATCTAAAATATGCAATAGATCAAGTGGACCTAGTTGATGTCCACAGAGCATTTCATCCAACTTCTACACAATATACATTCTTCTCAGCAGCCCATGGAACCTTCTCCAAAATAGATCATATCCTTGGGCACAAAGCAAGTCTCAGCAAATATAAGAAAACAGAAATTATACCGTGCATACTCTCTGATCACAATGCAGTAAAAGTAGAACTCAACAACAAAAGTAAAGACAAAAAACATGCAAACAGCTGGAAACTAAATAACTCATTACTTAATGAAGAATGGATCATCGATGAAATAAAAGAGGAAATTAAAAAGTTCCTGGAAGTCAATGAAAATGAAAACACAACTACCGGACCCTATGGGACACAGCAAAGGCATTCCTGAGTGGAAAGTTTATTGCCATGAATGCATATATTAAAAAGACTGAGAGATCCCAAATCAATGATCTAACAATACATCTCAAACTCCTAGAAAAACAAATCCTAGAACAAGCAAATCCCAAAACAAATAGAAGGAGAGAAATAATAAAAGTAAGAGCTGAAATCAATGAAATAGAAACCAAAAAAACCATACAAAGAATTAATGAAACAAAAAGTTGGTTCGTTGAAAAAATAAACAAGATTGATAGACCTCTGACAAACCTGACTAAAATGAGCAGAGAAAAAACCCAAATTAGTAGATTCAGGAATGCAAAAAGGGAGATAACAACAAACACCATGGAAGTCCAGGAAATCATCAGAGACTACTTTGAGAACCTTTATTCAAATACATTTGAAAATGTTAAAGAAATGGACAGATTTCTAGATACATATGATCATACAAAACTGAACCAAGAGGATATTAATCACCTGAATAGATCTATAACACAAAATGAAATTGAAGCAGCAATCAAGAGTCTCCCCAAAAAGAAAAGTCCAGGACCTTATGGATTCTCTGCTGAATTCTATCAGACCTTTAAAGAAGAACTGATACGAACTCTCCTTAAACTGTTCCACAAAATAGAAAGGGAAGGAAAACTGCCAAACACATTTTATGAAGCCAGTATTACACTTATCCCAAAACCAGGCAAAGACACTTCCAAATAGGAGAACTATAGGCCAATCTCCTTAATGAACATTGACGCAAAAATCCTCAACAAAATAATGGCAAACCGAATTCAACAACACATCAAAAAGATTATTCACCATGACCAAGTAGGTTTCATCCCTGGGATGCAGGGGTGGTTCAACATACGAAAATCAATAAGCATAATAAACCACATTAACAGAAGCAAAGACAAAAACCACTTGATCATCTCAATAGATATAGAAAAAGCCTTTGATAAGATCCAACACCATTTCATGATAAAAGCTCTAAGAAAACTAGGAATAGAAGGAAAGTACCTCAACGTTATAAAAGCTATATATGACAAACCTACAGCCAGCATTATACTTAATGGAGAAAAACTGAAACCATTCCCTCTAAAATCAGGAACCAGACAAGGATGCCCACCATCTCCACTCCTATTCGACATAGTACTGGAATTCCTAGCCAGAGCAATTAGGCAAGAAGAAGGAATAAAAGGAATACAAATAGGTAAAGAAACTGTCAAAATGACCCCAAACTCTTAAGTTGATACAGGAAAGAGTAGGAAATACTCTGGAGTTAGTAGGTATAGGTAAGAATTTTCTCAATGAAACCCCAGCAGCACAGCAACTAAGAGATAGCATAGATAAATGGGACCTCATAAAACTAAAAAATGGTCTCTAAACTGAAGAGAACACCCACAGAGTGGGAGAAAATATTTGCCAGCTATACATCAGACAAACGACTGATAACCAGAATATATAGGGAACTTAAAAAACTAAATTCTCCCAAAACTAACAAACCAATAAAGAAATGGACAAGTGAACTAAACAGAACTTTCTCAAAAGAAGAAATTCAAATGGCCAAAAAACACATGAAGAAATGCTCACCATCTCTAGCAATAAAAGAAATGCAAATTAAAACCACACTAAGATTCCACCTCACCCCTGTTAGAATAGCCATCATCAGCAACACCACCACCAATAGGTGTTGGTGAAGATGCAGGGAAAAAGGAACCCTCTTACACTGTTGGTGGGAATGTAAACTAGTACAACCTCTCTGGAAAAAAATTTGGAGGCTACTTAAAAAGCTAGACATCGATCTACCATTTGATCCAGCAATACCACTCTTGGGGATATACCCAAAAGACTGTGACACAGGTTACTCCAGAGGCACCTGCACACCCATGTTTATTGCAGCACTATTCACAATAGCCAAGATATGGAAACAGCCAAGATGCCCTATCACTGATGTATGGATTAAGAAAATGTGGTATCTATACACAATCGAATTTTATGCAGCCATGAAGAAGAACAAAATGTTATCATTCATTGGTAAATGGATGGAATTGGAGAACTTCATTCTGAGTGAGGTTAGCCTGGCCCAAAAGACCAAAAATCGTATGTTCTCCCTCATATGTGGACATTAGATCAAGGGCAAACACAACAATGGGATTGGACTTTGAGCACGTGATAAAAGTGAGAGCACACGAGGGAGGGGTGAGGATAGGTAAGACACCTGAAAAATTAGCGAGCATCTGTTGCCCTTAATGCAGAGAATCTAAAGCAGATACCTTAAAAGCAACTGAGGCCAATAGGAAAAGGGGACCAGGAACTAGAGAAAAGGTGAGATCAAAATGAATTAACCTAGAAGGTAACACACATGCACAGGAAATTAATGTGAGTCAACTCCCTGTATAGCTATCCTTATCTCAACCAGTACAAACTCTTGTTCCTTCCTATTATTGCTTATACTCTCTCTACAACAAAATTAGAAATAAGGGCAAAATAGTTTCTGCTGGGTATTGAGGGGGTAGGGGGGAGAGTGAGGGGGTGGAGTGGGTGGTAAGGGAGGGGGTGGGGCAGGGGAGAGAAATGACCCAAGCCTTGTATGCACATATGAATAATAAAATAAAAAAAAGAAGTTAACTCAATTCTCACAGGGGAACATTTTGCTAGACCCTCCTGCTTCTAACATTGATGATTTTCTTTCACTTGAATGGAGCTATTTTGCACAAAGGTGATGTCCCTCACCTATGACAACAATGAGTGGTAGGTAGTATTCCCTTCAAAAGATATCTCAATTCTCAGAGGGAAACAATGTAGAAGACACTCATGTCTGTATTACATTGTACTGTTCCATAAGATACATGTGTTTCTCCATTTCTTCTGAAGTGGGTCCTTTTCATAAATGAATGATGTTCCCAATTCAAAACAGTTTCATTTTGCAAATATTCCTTTAACAAGCTTACTGAATACTCACAGCTAAACAATGTGATAGAACCTCCTGCTTCCAACGTTGATGATTTTCTCATAAGAGATACAGTGCTATTTCCATTCAGTTGAAAGGAGCTGTTTTGCACAAAGTTGATGTTCCTCACACATGAAAACTCTCATAGATAGGCAGTAGTCCTTTAAATAGGTAAATCAGTTCACATAGGGAATCATTGTGCTAGACCTTCCTGCTTCTAACATTGATGATTTTCTTTCATGAGACACAGTGCTCTTCCATTCATATGAATGGACCTGTTTCCCACAAAGGTGATTTTCTTCATGTAGGATAGGCTGGGGGTAGTGAAGTATACTCTCTGCCTTCTGGGTAACTCCTGTTTGCATCATAAAAGCATCTCCATCCTCAGGCAATGCAAAAAAGGTTTTAAAAATCACTCTCCAACTTGATCCTCTGAATGACTGGTTTTCCCATTCCCCTGCACTCACTAATAAGCAGACTTTCTCTTCTCTTCTCTGCAATTAAATTCTTGGCAAATAACATCTTTCTCACATCTTCTGTTAGAGTATATCTCTGCTTTCATTTTCAGAGTAAGCTCAAAAACTCTTAGCACCTGAAATTCCTATGCAAGTCTTCTTGCATCATTCACACTTGAAAACCCTGAGAGGGAGGCAGTATCCCTTTCAAAAGGAAACTCAATTGTCATAGGGTAACAATGTTCAAGACACTTATGCATTTAACAGATTGTATTGTTCAAAAGATACATGTGTTTCTTCATTTCATCTGAAGAGGGTATTATTCATAAATTGAATGACTCTCCCATTCAAAATGATTTCTGATGGCAAGTATCCCTTTCAAAAGCTAACTCAATTCTCACTGCTAAACACTGTGCTAGACCCTCCTGCTTCTAACATTGATAGTTTTCTTACAAGAGATACAGTGCTACTTCTGTTCACTTGAATTGAGCTATTTTCCGAACAGGTCATGTTCCACACTTTTGAAATCCCTGAGAGGTAGGCAGTATTCCATTCACAAGCTAACTGAATTCTCACAAGGAACCAATGTGGTAAATCCTCCTCCTTCTTACATTCATGTTTTTTTTTTTTTTTACAAGAGATACAGTTCTTTTTCCATTCACTTGGAGGAGCAATTTTGCACTGTTAGGGTAAGAGGCCAGCCACCTTCTGAGAGGACAAAGGACACTCGAGACAAAGGAGGTCACACAGCGAGGTTTATTTTTAGCTGGGCTAGGGTCCAAGCATCCGCCTGATGCAGCAGGTTTCAGCAAGGACCCTGAGAGAAAAGCTTAAGCAGATCTTATACTCTTTAAAGCATCAGTCATTGTCACATAGGAATTCCTCATGCCCCTGGGGTCACATTTTCCTGATCTTGCCCACATCCTGATCTTGCCCACATCCTGGTGGTGTGGTCATATTATTTATTGGGAACTGGGGAAACACCAGAGGCTTACTTATCAGGTTACAAGGAATGTGTTCTCCCATAAATTAGGGGCTAGTACTGGAATAGAAACCTAAGGTTTAGATAAGAACAGCAGGGAGTCCTGCTTTGGAAATTTTATTTACAAGTGGAGACAAAGAAAGGCAGGGATGGGTGCTTATCTCTGCATGGTGCCTTTCTTCTCGGTTCCAAACTCTTGCATGGCTCTAGTGAGCAATTCCTCACAGCTCTGTCCGAGGTTACAGCTTTTAATTGACAGTTTACCATGTTTTACAACCCTGTTTCAAGGCTATCTTCCTCTTCACGAGGTTACCTAAGGGTCATGCCAGTTATAGCTGATTTCTAGGCTAGGTGGGCTGCCAGTTAAAGGCCCCAACAGCACAAAGTTCATGCTCTTCACACATGAGAACACTGAGAGGTAGACAGTGTTCTTTTCAATAGTTAAGAAAATTCTCACATGGAAACATTGTGCTAGATCCTCCTGCTTCTCACATTGATGGTTTTCTTAGAAGAGAAACAGTGCTTGTTCCATTCACTTCAATGGAAATGTTGCACAAAGCTCATGTCCCTCACACATGAAAACATTGAGAGGTAGGCAATATTCCTTTCAACAGGTAACTCAATTCTCATAGGGAAACAAGGTGCAAGACACTCCCGCCTTTAACACATTGTATTGGGCCATAAGATACAAGTGTTTTTCCATTTCATCTGAAGCAATACTTTTCATAAAGTGAATGATTCTCCCACTTCAAAATGCTTTCAAATCACAAATATTCCTTTAACAAGCTAACTCATTTCTCACAGCTAAAAAATGTGCTAGACTCTCCTACTTCTAAATTCGATGATTTTCTTTCAAGAGATACAGTGCTACTTCCTTTCTCTTGAATGCAGCTATTTTGCAGAAAGGTCATGTTTCTCACATTTGTAATCCCTGAGAAGTAGGCAGTATTCCTTTCACAAGCTAACTGAATTTTCACTGGGAAACAGTGTGGGAGACCCTCCTGCTTCTCATATTCATGGTTTTTTTTTAAACAGAGATACAATACTTTTTCCTTTGACTTGAAGGAGCAGTTTTGTACAAATTTCATGTACTTCACACATGAAAACACTGAGAGGTAGGCTGTGTTCCTTTCAAAATTAACTCAATTCTCACAGGTAAATATTGTGTGAGACCCAACTTCTTCTAACGTCGATAATTTTCTTCCAAGAGATACACTGCTCTTTGTATTCACTTGAATGGAGCTATTATGCAGAAAGGTCATGTTCCTCACATTTGAAATCCCTGAGAGTTAGGCAGTACTCCTTTCACAAACTAACTCAATTCTCACAGGGAAACAATGTTGTAGACCCTCCTGCTTCTTACATTCATGGTTTTTTAAAGTAAGAGATACAGTGCTTCTTCCATTCACTTGAAGGAGCAATTTTGTACAAAGTTCATGTTCTTCACACATGAGAACATTGAGAGGTAGGCAGTGTTATTTTCAATAGTTAACACAATTCTCACAGGGAAACATTGTGT
This sequence comes from Castor canadensis, assembly GCF_047511655.1. NCBI lineage: Eukaryota > Metazoa > Chordata > Mammalia > Rodentia > Castoridae > Castor > Castor canadensis. The sequence continues at coordinate 92,868,360 of NC_133398.1, forward strand.
TAGACCATCCTCCTTCTCTTAGAAGAGAAACAGTGCTTGTTCCATTCACTTCAATGGAGCAATGTTGCATAAAGTTCATAACCTCACACATGAAAGCAATGAGAGTTAGGCAGTATTCCTCTCATAGGAAACAAGGTACCAGACACTCCTGCCTCTAACACATTGTATTGGGCCTTAATATACAAGTGTTTTTCCATTTCATCTGAAGTGGTACTTTTCATAAAGTGAATGACTCTTCCACTTCAAAATGCTTTCAAATCGCAAATATTCCTTTAAAAAGCTAACTCTTGTCTCACAGCTAAAAAATGTGGTAGACCCTCCTGCTTCTAAAGTTGATGATTTTCTTACAAGTGATGCAGTGCTACTTCCAATCCCTTGAATGGAGCAATTTTGCACAAAGGTCATCTTCCTCACATTTGTAATCCCTGAGAGTTAGGCAGCATTCCTTTCACAAGCTAACTCAATTCTCACAACTAAACAATGTGCTAAACTCCTGCTTCTAACATTTTTTGTTTTCTTACAAGAGATTCAGTCCTTCTTGCATTCACTTGAATGGAGCTATGTTGCAAAATAGGTGATTTTCTTCACATTTGAAATCCTTGAGAATTAGGAAGTATTCCAATCTAAAATTAACTCAATTCACACAGGGAAACATTGAGCTAGACCCTCCCCAATCTCACATTGATGGTTTTCTTAGAAGAGAAATAGTGCTTCTTCTATTCCCTTGAATGGAGCAATGTTGCACAAAGTTGATGTACATCACACATGAAAAGACCAAGAGGTAGGCAGTATTCTTTTGAAAAGATAATTAAATCTCACATGGGAATATTGTGTTAGACTCTCCTGCATCTAACATTGATGATTTTCTTACAAGAGATACAGTACTTCTTCCATTCACTTCAGTGGAGCTATTTTGAACAAAGGTCATGTTCCCCACAGTTAAAATTCCTGAGAGTTATGCAGTATTTCTTTCACAAGCTAACTCAATTAACAGAGGGAAACAATGTGGGAGACCCTCCAGCTTCTTATATTCATTTTTTTTTCACAAGAGACACAGTGCTTCAATTGACTTGAAGTAGCAATGTGCAAGATACATCTGCATTTAAGACAGATTGTATTCTTCATAAGATGCATATGTTTCTCCATATTGTCTGAAGAGGGTATTATTCATAAATTGAATGATTCTCCCACTACTAAAACGATTTCTGATTGCAAGTATCCCTTTGTTCCAAATAGGCCTATTCAGCTGAGTTGAAGAAACACATATATCTCTCAAACACAACACCTGTGTTAGAAGCAAGAGCATCTAGCACATTGTTTCTGTGTGAGAACTGAGTTAGTTTTTGAAAGGAACACTTCCTGCAACTTAGGTTTTTCAAGATGGAGATAGACTCTGTTTGTTCCAAATAGGCCTATTCAGATGAGCTGAAGAAACACATGTATCACTCCAAAGAAAACCATGTGTGTTAGAAGCAGGAGCATCTAGCACCTTGTTTCCAAGTGAGAGTTGAGTTAGTTTTTGAAAGGAATACTTCCTGCAACTTAGGTTTTTCAAGATGGAGGTAGGCTTTTTTTGTTCCAAATTGGCCTACTCAGCTGAGTTGAAGAAACCCATGTATTTTTCAAAAGAAAACCATCTGTGTTAGAAGCAGGAACATCTAGCATCTTGTTTCCCTGTGAAAATTTGGTTGGTTTTTGAAAGGAAAAATTCCTGCTACTTAGATTTTTTCAAGGTGGAGATAGGCTCTCTTTGTTCCAAAGAGGCCAATTCAGCTGAGTTTAAGAAACACATGTATTTCTCCAAAGAAAGCCATCTGGGTTAGAAGCTGCAGCATCCAGCACATTATTTCATTGTGAGACTTTGGTTAGTTTTGGAAAGAAATACTTCCTACTACTGAGTGTTTTCAAGGTGAAGATAGACTCTCTTTCTTCTAGTTAGGCCTATTCAGTTGAAGAAAGACATGTGGCTGTCGAAAGAAAACCATGTGTATTAGAAGCAGGAACATTTAGCACATTGTTCTCCTGTGAGAATTGAGTTTGGTTTTGTAAGGAAAATTCCTGCTACTTGGGTTTGTCAAGGTGGAGATAGGCTGTTTGTTCCAAACAGGCCTATTCGGCTGAGTTGAAGAAACACATGAATCACTCCAAAGAAAACCATCTGTGTTCGAAGCTGCAGCATCTAGCACATTGTTTCATTTTGATATTTGGGTTAGTTTTTGAAAGGAATACTTACTGCTACATGGGGTTTTCAAGGTGGGGATAGGCTCTCTTTCTTCCAAATAGGTCAATTCAGTTGATTTGAAGAAGCACATGAATGTCTTCAAAGAAAACAATTTATTTTAAAAGTGGGAATATCTAGCACCTGCTTCCCTGTGAGAATTGAGTTAGTTTTTGAAAGAAAACATCCTGCTACTTAGGTTTTTCAAGGTAGAAATAGGCTGTTTGTTCCAAATAGGCCTATTCAACCCAGTTGAAGAAACACAGGTATTTCTCCAAGAGAACCATATGTTAGAAGCAGGAGCATTTAGCACCTTTTTTCTCTGTGGAAATTTAGTTAATTTTTGAATTTGAAACTTCATGCTACTTAGGTTTTTCAAGGTGGAGATAGACTCTGTTTGTTCCAAATAGGCCTGTTCAGCTGAGTTGAAGAAACAGAGGTATCTCTTGAAAGAAAACCTTGGGTGTTAGATGCAGGAGCATCTAGCACATTTTTTCATGTGACAATTGAGTTACTTTTTGGTAAGAATACTTTCTGCTACTTTGGTTTTTCAAGCTGTAGATAGGCTCTCTTTGTCCAAACTGGCCTATTCAGCTGCTTTGAAGAAACACTTGTATCTCTAGAAAGAAAACCATCTGTGTTAGAAGCATAAGCACCTAGCACATTCTTTCCCTGTGAGAACTGAGTTAGTTTGTGAAAGGAATACTTCCTGCTACTTAGATTGTTCAAGCTGGAGATAGGTTCTCTTTGTTCCAAATAGGCCTGTTCAGCCAGTTGAAGAAACACATGTATGTCTTGAAAGAAAACCATCCGTGTTAGAAGCATGAGCATCTATCATCTTGTTTCCCTGTGAGAATGAGTTAGCTTTTTAAAGGAAATCTTCCTGCTACTTAGATTTTTCATGGTGGAGATAGGTGCTGTTTTTTCCAAATAGGCCTATTTAGCTGACTTGAAGAAACACATGTATCACTCCAAAGAAAACCATCTATGTTAGAAGCTGCAGCAGCTAGCACATTGTTTTCCAGTGTTACTTGTGTTAGTTTTGGAAAGGAATGCTTCCTGAGACTTTGGTTTTTCAAGGTGGAGATAGGCTGTTTGTTCGATATAGGCCCATTCATCTGAGTTTAAGAAACCCATGTATCTCTCCAAAGAAAACCATCTGTGTTAGAAGCTGCAGCGTGCAGCACATTGTTTCCTTGTGAGACTTTGGTGAGTTTTGGAAAGGAATACTTCCTGCTACTTAGGTTTTTCAAGGTGAAGATAGGGTCACTTGTTTCAAATAGGCCTACTCAGCTGAGTTGAGAAACACATATATGTCTCCAAAGAAAACCATCTATGTTAGAAGAAGGAATATTTAGCACCTTGTTTCCCTTTGAGACTTGAGTTAGTTTTTGAAAGGAAAACTTCTTGCTACTTAGGATTTTCAATGTGGAGATAGGATCTGTTTGTTCCAAATATGCCTATTTACCTGAATTGCAGAAACATGTGTATCAATGCAAAGAAAACCATCTATGTTAGAAGCTGCAGCATCCAGCACATTGTTTACTTGTGAGACTTTGGTGAGTTTTGGAAAGGAATACTTCCTGCTACTTAGGTTTTTCAAGGTGGACATAGGTTTTCTTTGTTTCAAATAGGCCTACTCGGCTGAGTTGAGAAAAACATGTATGTCGTCAGGAAAACCATCTATGTTTGAAGAAGGAACATTTAGCATCTTGTTTCACTTTGAGAATTGAGTTAGTTTTTGAAAGGAAAACTTCTTGCTACTTAGAATTTTTTATGTGGAGATATGATCTGTTTGTTCCAAATAGGCCTATTCACCAGAGTTGCAGAAACACGTGTATCACTGCAAAGAAAACCATCTATGTTAGAAACTGCAGCATCTAGCATATTGTTTCCCTGTGAGAAATGAGTGCTTTTTTGGAAGGAAAACTTCCTGCTACTTAGGTTTTTCAAGATGCAGGTAGGCTGTCATTGTTCCAAATAGGCCTACTCAGCTGCATTGAAGAAACACATCTATCTCATGAAAGAAAACCATCTGTGATAGAAGCATGAGCATCTAGCACCTTGTTTCCCTGTGATTATTGAGTCGGTTTTTGAAAGGAAAATTTCCAGCTACTTAGGTTTTTCAAGTTGTAGATAGGCTCTGTTTGTTCCAAATAGGCCTCTTCAGTTGAGTTGAAGAAACACATATATCTCTTGAAAGAAAATATTTCTGTTAGAAGCATGAATTTAATACATTGTTTCCCTGTTAGGATTGAGTTAGTTTTGAAAGGAATACTTCCTACGACTTAGGTTTTTCAAGGTGGAGATAGGTTCTCTTTGTTCCAACTAGGCCTATTCAGCTGAGTTGAAGAAACACATGTATGTCTTGAAATAAAACCAACTGCCTTAGAAGCAGGAGCATCTAGCACATTGTTTCCCTGTCAGAATTGATTTAAGTTTTGAAAGGAAAACTTCCTGCTACTTAGGTATTTGTGTTTGTTCCATATAGGCCTTTTCAGGTGAGTTGAGGAAAGACTTCTATCTCATAAAAGAAAACCATCTGTGATAGAAGCCTGAGTATCTAACATATTGTTTTGCTGTGTGAATGAGTTAGTTTTTTAAAGGATATTTCCTGCTACTTAGGTTTTTCAAGGTGGAGACAGAATCCATTTGTTCTAAATAGGCCTATACAGCTGAGTTGAAGAACCACATGTATCTCTCGAAAGAAAACCATCCGTGTTAGAAACATGAGTATCTAGCACATTATTTCTCTTTAAGAATTGAGGGAGTTTTGGAAAGGATAACTTCCTGCTACTTAGGTTTTACAAGGTGGAGACAGGCTGTCATTGTTCCAAATTGGCCTATTCAGATGAGTTGAAGAAATACGTGTGTCTCTCTAAAGAAAACCATCTGTGCTAGAAGCATGATCATCTAGCACCTTGTTTCTCTGTGAAAATTGTGTAAGTTTTTCAAAGGAAATCTTCCTGCCACTTAGGTTTTGAAGGTGGAGATAGGCTCTGTTCATTCAAATACGCCTTTCAGCTAAGCTGAAGAAAAACATGTATCACTCCAAAGAAAACCACTTATGTTAGAAGCTGAATAGTATAGCACGTTGATTCCCTTTAAGAATTTAGGGAGGAATTCCAAGATGGCGGCTAGAGGGAGGAAGCAGAAAGCGAGCCTCCTATAGTGAAATCTTGTAGAGACGCCAGAGACACAGTTTGCAGGCATAATCACTGAGAAAAGGCATAACTTTGACCCATCCACACCTCCAGCTGGTGCAGAAAATCTCCACTTCACATTAAACAGAGAAACAAGGAGGGCCCCCAGGCCGCCAGTCGCCAGCACCCAGATGGCTTGGGAAGATGCGGACCAGGTGAGCTTCGTGGTACCGCAGTACTCCCACAGACAAGCCTGGGCCAGAGCAGCATAGCCCCCTGGACAGACTGACTTCCACCCCAGGAAAAAAGAGAAACTGAGTAATAAGTAATAAGAGCAATAAAGACACGCTGGAAAGAGTGTGGGGCACCCTAAGCGCCGAAGATTGGGGGAAGGGAATCCTTCCCGGGACTGTAAGTAAACTGCAAATAAACAAGCTGGGCAGGCTGGAGAGCCTCTGGTGGGAGTGGGGCGCGCACCCAGCAACCAGGAGTGGGAAAGCTTGTGAGAGTGGTGGAGGGAGGAAAACTCCACAGGAGAGGAGGGAGGACCCACTTCCTACGTGAGCTGTAAACAAACATGGTGGCTGGCAGGAGCAGCAGCACCACCCAGTAACCAGAGGCGGGAAAGCTTGTGAAAGTGGTGGTGGGAGGAGAACTGCACAGGACAGGGGGGAAGACCCACCTCCCACATGAACTGTAAATAAACATGCAGGCCTGACAACACGGGTGCAGTGTCACCTTTCCCAGTGCTTGGAAAGGGGAAAGCTTGTAGCAGAGGCTCACGCACAGGAAAAATCTGAGCAACAAAGCTTGCGGGTCCAGGTGAGTGCTAAGTTCACCCCAGAGATCTGCATATATAACGCCTCCAGCAGCAGCAGGCTGACAACAGCGGGCAGGCAGCCACAGCTGCAGATACCATTCTCAGAAATGTCCCCAGACTCTTTTTTTTCTTTGTCTCCCTACCTTTGATGAGAGAACAATTGAATTACACCTGCAAGCTGAAAAACTTACTGAAACTGTATTGCATTTGAACTTGGGACACTTGGTGGGGTTATTTTCGTGCGTGTGTGTGCAGTTTTGTTCTTTATGCATCCCCTTTGATGAGACAACTACAGAACAACATCTGAGGCACCATCTCCAGGATTGGAGACTGTGACTTCACTGCATTTGAACTTGGAGATTTTTTGGTTTTTTAAAATTTTCTATTTATTCATTTTATTTTAATACATTTTTATAAATAGATTTTTCTTTCATTTACTTATTTTTAATTTTTATTCTTACCTTCTTTTTTTTATTTTTGATTTTCAATCCTCTCTCTGTCTCTCTAATGTCTGTTCAGCTTACTGTAGATTAGTACACTAAAGCTCCCTGTTTATACCTTTAAAATCTTCTTGTCTGACACCTTGTTCTGTTTTCTCCCTCCAGTCTGTGTATTTGTTTTTCCCATTTCTTTAACTTCTTGCTTTCCATCTCAGCTCACCCTTCCATTCTAAATATTACCATTGTTATTATTACGAGCTAGAAAATACTTAATTGCACACAGTACAGGGGCAGTAACAACACCAAAGACAATGACGGGAAGACAGAAAAAACAGGGAAACCAGTTTCCCCACAGCAAAAAGTTAGTACAGGAACAAGAGGGGAATGAAGAGAACAGAAACTCAGATCCAGACTCCAACAAAATGAAGATAAACTATGCCAAAGGACCCAATGAAGCCCACAAGAATAATTTAAAAGAAGACATACTACAGGTATGAGAATTTTATAGAGATGATATTGGATAGGGTCAACCAAAATGTACAGGAGACACTCAAGAAATTCCAAGACAACAAAAATAGAAAATTTGAAAAAGCAAAAGAAGAAATAAAGGAAACCATAGAAGCACTGTATAAACACCAAAGTGAAAGAGAGAATATGATGAATAAACAATAAATGAACTCAGGACAAAAATAGACAACATAAAAGAGGAAAACAGCCAGGATAGGGAAAACCTCAGAAAAGAACGAAACAGAACTGCAAAACAAAATGGAAGGCCAATCCAGCAGAACAGAACAAACAGAACACAGAATCTCAGAACTTGAAGATGAAATGGTAATTAAAGGAAAAACTGAAAAACTATTAATTAAACAACTCAAGACCTGTGAAAAGAAAATGCAAGAACTCACTGACTCCATCAAAAGACCAAACTTGAGAATCATGGGCATCTAAGAAGGAGAAGAGGTGCAAGTGAAGGGAATGCGTAATATATTCAACAAAATAATAACAGAAAATTTCCCAAATCTAGAGAAAGATATTCCCATACAGATGCAACAGGCCTCCAGGACACCAAACAGACCAGATCAAAATAGAACTACCCCATGACATATCATCATTAAAACAACAAGTTCTGAAACTAAGGAAAGAATATTGCAGGCTGTAAGAGAGAAAATACAAGTAACATACAAAGGCAAACCCATCAAAATCACAGCAGACTTCTCAACAGAAATATTAAAAGCAAGAAGAGCATGGAGTGTGATATTCCGGGCACTGAATGAAAATAACTTCAACCCCAGGATACTCTACCCAGCAGAACTATCATTCAAAATACATGGAGCAATAAAAGTCTTCCATGATAAGCAGAAACTAAAACAATATGTGACCACAAAGCCACAACTACAAAGGATTCCTCAAGGGATTCTGCACATAGAAAGTGAAACCCAACTTAACCATGAAAAGAGAGGCAGCACCAAACCACAGGAAAAGAAAAAGCAAGGAAGTAGAGAGTAACCTCAACTTAGGTACACACAATCAAACCTTCAAACAACTAAGACAACTAAATGATAGGAATTACCACATACCTATCAGTACTAACGCTTAATGTTAACGGACTTAATTCACCCATCAAAAGGCACTGCTTGAAGAAATGGATTCAAAAGGAAGATCCAACAATTTGTTGCTTACAGGAGACCCATCTCACCAACAGAAATAAGCATAGGCTTAGAATGAAAGACTGGAAGACGATTTACAAAGCCAATAGCCCCCGAAAACAGGCAGGAGTAGCAATACTTATCTCTGACAAAGTAGACTTCAAACCTACATTGATCAAACGAGATAAAGAAGGACATTCCATACTAATGAAAGGGGAAATAGACCAAAAGAAATAATAATTATCAACCTGTATGCACCCAATGTCAACGCACCCAATTTCATCAAACATACCCTGAAAGACCTAAAAGCATATATAAACACCAACACAGTGGTTGTGGGAGACGTTAACACCCCATTATCATCAATAGATAGGTCATCCAAACAAAAAATCAATAAAGAAATTCAAGATCTAAAATATGCAATAGATCAATTGGACCTAGTAGATGTCTACAGAACATTTCATCCAACTTCTACACAATATACATTTTTCTCAGCAGCCCATGGAACCTTCTCCAAAATAGATCATATCCTTGGGCACAAAGCAAGCCTCAGCAAGTACAAGAAAATAGAAATTATACCATGCATACTGTCTGATCACAATGCAGTAAAAGTAGAACTCAACAACAAAAGTAAAGACAAAAAACATGCAAACAGCTGGAAACTAAATAACTCATTACTTAATGAAGAATGGATCATCGATGAAATAAAAGAGGAAATTAAAAAGTTCCTGGAAGTCAATGAAAATGAAAACACAACCTACCGGAACCTATAGGACAAAGCTAAGGCAGTCCTGAGAGGAAAGTTTATAGCCATGAGTACATATATTAAAAAGACTGAAAGATCCCAAATCAATGACCTAATGATACATCTCAAACTCCTAGAAAAACAAGAACAAGCAAATCCCAAAACAAATAGAAGGAGAGAAATAATAAAAATAAGAGCTGAAATCAACGAAATAGAAACCAAAAAAACCATACAAAGAATTAATGAAACAAAAAGTTGGTTCTTTGAAAAAATAAACAAGATCGATAGACCCCTGGCAAACCTGACTAAAATTAGGAGAGAAAAAACCCAAATTAGTAGAATCCGGAAGGCTAAAGGGGAAATAACAACAAACACCATGGAAGTCCAGGAAATCATCAGAGACTACTTTGAGAACCTTTATTCAAATAAATTTGAAAATTTTAATGAAATGGACAGATTTCTAGATACATATGATCATCCAAAACTGAACCAAGAGGAAATTAATCACCTGAATAGATCTATAACACAAAATGAAATTGAAGCAGCAATCAAGAGTCTCCCCAAAAAGAAAAGTCCAGGACCTGATGGATTCTCTGCTGAATTTTATCAGACCTTTAAAGAAGAACTGATACCAACTCTCCTTAAACTGTTCCACGAAATAGAAAGGGAAGGAAAACTGCCAAACACATTTTATGAAGCCAGTATTACACTTATCCCAAAACCAGGCAACGACACCTCCAAAAAGGAGAACTATAGGCCAATCTCCTTAATGAACATTGACGCAAAAATCCTCAACAAAATAATGGCAAACTGAATTCAACAACACATCAAAAAGATTATTCACCACGACCAAGTAGGCTTCATCCCAGGGATGCAGGGGTGGTTCAACATATGAAAATCAATAAACGTAATAAACCACATTAACAGAAGCAAAGACAAAAACCACTTGATCATCTCAACAGATGCAGAAAAAGTCTTTGATAAGATCCAACACGATTTCATGATAAAAGCTCTAAGAAAACTAGGAATAGAAGGAAAGTACCTCAACATTATAAAAGCTATATATGAGAAACCTACAGCCAGCATTATACTTAATGGAGAAAAACTGAAACCATTCCGTCTAAAATCAGGAACCAGACAAGGATGCCCACTATCTCCACTCCTATTCAACATAGTACTGGAATTCCTAGCCAGAGCAATTGGGCAAGAAGAAGGAATAAAAGGAATACAAACGGGTAAAGAAACTGTCAAAATGTCCCTATTTGCAGACGACATGATCCTATACCTTAAAGACCCAAAACACTCTACTCAGAAGCTTCTAGACATCATCAATATCTATAGCAAGGTAGCAGGATATAAAATCAACATAGAAAAATCATTAGCATTTCTATACACTAATAATGAGCAAACTGAAAAGAATATATGAAAATAATTCCATTAACAATAGCTTAAAAAAAATCAAATATCTAAGTGTAAACCTAACAAAAGATGTGAAAGACCTCTACAAGGAAAACTATACACTTCTGAAGAAAGAGATTTAGGAAGACTATAGAAAGTGGAGAGATCTCCCATGCTCATGGATTTGTAGAATCAACATAGTAAAAATGTCGATACTCCCTAAAGTAATCTACATGTTTAATGCGATTCCCATCAAACTTCCAATGACATTCATTAAAGAGATCGAAAAATCTACTGTTAAATTTATATGGAAACACAGGAAGCCATGAATAGTCAAGGTAATACTCAGTCAAAAGAACAATGCAGGAGGTATCACAATACCTGACTTCAAACTATATTACAGAGCAGTAGCAATAAAAACAGCATGGTACTGGCACAAAAACAGACATGAAGACCAGTGGAACAGAATAGAGGACCCAGATATGAAGCCACACAACTATAACCAACTTGTCTTTGACAAAGGAGCTAAAAATATACGATGGAGAAATAGCACCCTCTTCAACAAAAAGTGCTGGGAAAACTGGTTAGCAGTCTGCAAAAAACTGAAAGTAGATCCATGTATATCACCCTATACCAAGATTAACTCAAAATGGATCAAGGATCTTAATATCTGACCACAAACTCTAAAGTTGATACAGGAAAGAGTAGGAAATACTCTGGAGTTAGTAGGTATAGGTAAGAATTTTCTCAATGAAACCCCAGCAGCACAACAACTAAGAGATAGCATAGATAAATGGGACCTCATAAAGCTAAAAAGCTTCTGTTCATCAAAACAAATGGTCTCTAAACTGAAGAGAACACCCACAGAGTGGGAGAAAATATTTACCAGCTATACATCAGACAAACGACTGATAACCAGAATATATAGGGAATTTAAAAACTAAATTCTCCCAAAACTAATGAACTAATAAAGAAATGGACAAGTGAACTAAACAGAACTTTCTCAAAAGAAGAAATTCAAATGGCCAAAAAACACATGAAGAAATGCTCACCATCTCTAGCAATAAAAGAAATGCAAATTAAAACCACACTAAGATTCCACCTCACCCCTGTTAGAATAGCCATCATCAGCACCACCACCACCACCAACAGGTGTTCGTGAGGATGCAGGGAAAAAGGAACCCTCTTACACTGTTGGTGGGAATGTAAACTAGTACAACCTCTCTGGAAAAAAATTTGGAGGCTACTTTAAAAGCTAGACATCGATCTACCATTTGATCCAGCAATACCACTCTTGGGGATATACCCAAAAGACTGTGACACAGGTTACTCCAGAGGCACCTGCACACCCATGTTTATTGCAGCACTATTCACAATAGCCAAGATATGGAAACAGCCAAGATGCCCCACCACTGACGTATTTATTAAGAAAATGTGGTATCTATACACAATCGAATTTTATGCAGCCATGAAGAAGAACAAAATGTTATCATTCGCTGGTAAATGGATGGAATTGGAGAACTTCATTCTGAGTGAGGTTAGCCTGGCCCAAAAGACCAAAAATCGTATGTTCTCCCTCATATGTGGACATTAGATCAAGGGCAAACACAACAATGGGATTGGACTTTGAGCACATGATAAAAGCGAGCGCACACAAGGGAAGGGTGAGGATAGGTAAGACACCTAAAAAACTAGCTAGCATTTGTTGCCCTTAACGCAGAGAAACTAAAGCAGATACCTTAAAAGCAACTGAGGCCAATAGGGAAAGGGGACCAGGAAGTAGAGAAAAGGTTAGATCCAAAAGAATTACCCTAGAAGGCAACACACACGCACAAGAAATCAATGTGAGTCAATGCCCTGTATAGCTATCCTTATCTCAACCAGCAAAAACCCTTGTTCCTTCTTATTATTGCTTATACTCTCTCTACAACAAAATTAGAAATAATGACAAAATAGTTTCTGCTGGGTATTGAGGGGGTAGGGGGAAGAGGGAGGGGTCGGAGTGGGTGGTAAGGGAGGGGGTGGGGATAGGGGTGAGAAATGACCCAAGCCTTGTATGCACATATAAATAATAAAATTAAAAAAAATAAAGTTAACTTTTTAAATGCGAAAAAAAAGAATTTAGGTAGTTTTTTAAAGGAAAACCTCTTGCTTACTAAGGTTTTTCAAAGTGGAAAAAGGCTCTCTTTGTACCAAATAGACCTATTCAGCTTAGTTGAAGAAACTCATGTATCACTCTAGATTACATTATCTGTGTTAGAAACAGGAGCATCTGTCACATTGTTTCCCTGTGAGAATTGAGTTAGTTTTTGCCAGGAATACTTACTGCTATGTGTGTGTTTCAAGGTGGAATTAGGCTGCTTTTCTAAATAGGCCTATTCAGCTGAGTTGCACAAACACATGTATCACTTCAATGAAAACCATCCATATTCAAAGCTGCAGCATCTAGCACATTGTTTCCCTTTGATATTTGGGGTAGTTTTTGAAAGGAACACTTACTGCTACATTGAGCTGAAGAAGCACATGCATCTCTTGAAACAGAACCATGAGTTTTAGAAGCATGAGAATCTAGTACATTGTTTCCCTGTGAGGATTGAGTTAGTTTTGAAAGGAAAACTTCCTGCTACTTAGCTTTGTCAATGTGGAGATGGGCTTTCTTTTTTCCAAATATACCTATTCAGCTGAGTTGAAGAAACACACGTATGTCTCAAAATAAAACCAACTGTCTTAGAAGCAGGAGCATCTAGCACATTCTTTCCCTGTGAGAATTGATTTAGTTTTTGAAATGAATACTTTGTGCAAGTTTTGGTTTTATAAGGCAGAGCTAGGCTCTCTTTGTTCCAAATCAGACTATTCAGCTGAGTTGAAGAAACAGATGTATCAGTTTAAAGTAAATGATCTGTGTTAGAAGCATGATCATGAAGAATCTTGTTTCCTTGTGAGAATTGAGTTAGTTTTTGAAAGGAAAACTTCCTGCTACTTAATTTTTTCAAGGTAGAAATAGGTTTTCTTTGCTCCAAAGAGGCCTAATCAGTTGAGTTCAAGAAACACATGTATCACTAAAAGAAAACCATCTATGTTAGAAGCTGTATCATCTACCACCTTGCTTCCCTGTGTGAATATTGTTAGTTTTTGAAGTGAAACTTCCTGCTACTTAGATTTTTCAAATTGGAGATAGGCTCACTTTGTTCCAGATAGGACTAATCTGCTGATTTGAAGAAAGAGGTATATGTCTCAAAAGAAAACCATCTGTGTGAGTAGCAGAAGCATCTAGTACATTGTTTCTCTGTGATAATTTAGTTAGTTTTTGAAAGTAATATCTCCTGCAACTTAGGTTTTTGTCATTGGAGATTGGCTTCATTTGTTCCAAATTGGCCTATTCAATTGAGTTTAACAAACTTATATATCTCTCGAAAGAAAACCATCTGTGTTAGAAGCATGAGCATCTAGCACCATTTTCCCTGTGAGAATCGAGTTAGTTTTTGAAAGGAAAACTTCCTGCTATTTAGGTGTTTCATGGTGCAGATAGGCTCTATTTTTCCAAAGAGGCCTATTCAGGTGACTTGAAGAAACACATGTATCACTCCAAAGAAAACCACCTATATTGGAAGCTGTAGCATCTATTACATTGTTTCCCTGTGAAAATTGAGTTAGTTTTTGAAAGGAAAACTTCCTGCTACTTAGTTTTTTCAAGGTGAAAATAGGCTATCTTTGTTCCAAATAGGGCTATTCACCTGAGTCGAAGAAACACATGTATCACTCCAGTGAAAACATCTGTGTTAGAAGAGGGGCATCTAGCACATTGTTTCTCTGTGAGAATTGAGTTAGTTTTTGAAAGGAATACTTCCTACAACTTAGGTTTTTCAAGGTGGAGATAGGCTTTCTTTGTTCCAAATAGGACTGTTCAAGTGCGCTGAAGAAACACATGTATCTCTAGAAAGAAAACCATCTGTGTTAGAAACATGAGCATCTAGCACATTGTTTCCCTGTGAGAATGAGTTAGTTTTTGAAAGGAAAACTTTCTGCTACTTAGGCTTTTTAAGGCGGAGATAGTCTGTTTCTTCCAAATAAGCCTTTTCAGCTGAGTTGAAGAAACACTTGTATCTCTGGAAAGAAAACCATCTGTGATAGAAGCATGAGCATCTAGCACATTGTTTCCCTGTGAGAATGAGCTAGTTTTTGAAAGATAAACTTCCTGCTACTTAGTTTTTTCAAGGTGGAGATTGATGGGAACTGCCTCTTCCACAGCCTAGACCACAGCTGGTTTCACTCTTTCAAAACAAAGCTCACTCGGAATAATAAGAACTATCTCTTCTGCAGCCTAAGCTGCAGCTAGTTTCACTCCTTACAAATGAAGCCCACTGATCCTTATCTAACACCACCTTTCTTTGCTCACCCCTAGACCTTGCTTCAGCAGCTGGTCTTTTCCCTTGCAGGACAAAGCTCCACTGTCCCTTATCTCCAGCCACCTCTCTTTGTCTGTCCCTACCCCTTGCTTTCTCCAACATGCTACTTAGGTCCAGACCCACCAAGAAAAACTACTGCTCCATTTTCTCTCAGCCATCCCACCTGCTTATTAAACTTTTGCACATGAGATACCTCTCGTGAGCCTCCTTTGTGTGCAGTGTGCAGCGTTTTCTTAACATTTGGTGCATTGGCTGGGAACAGGTGAGCTTCCAACATCGATCTTTCTCTCCCAGTCTGTGACTCCAGGCCCTCCCCATATATACTGCACTTCCAAGCCTACTTTGGCCTCAAGGCAGACATCCCCTATAGAGTGCCAAGCTGAGGGCTTATATCAGCCTGCCAATGCTACATAGGTGGGAGCTGCCTTCCTTAAGCCTGGATAAACTTGCTGGGATCTGAGCTGCTTTGCCTGGACCCCTGTTCCTAGTCTAGTGCTGCATCTCCACTCTTGCTCACAGGGAACCTCCTCAAGGTCAGTGTGCTTCCTATAACTCACCCACCACTGGCTGATTTACTTGGTCCTCCCTTGGTGAGTTCCCTCATGCTGCCATGCCATGACGTGCTTCTCTCTCTCTCTCTCAGTTGGGAAAATCCTAGTACTAGGTCCTGACTCACTCAGCTCAGGAACCAGGTTCCTGAGGTGTGGGCAATCCTCTAGGTGAAGACGTTCCCTTGAGGTCCCTCCACTTCTCTGTTTCATCCAGGAAACAAATATCTCGGGGACATCCACCATATTCTTCCCCAGACCGGGTCTCACCATGGGCACTGGACCTTCCAAAATTCCCTCAGACACTCCTCTGGGCTGTCTGCTGGCCAACCTTGAACCCCTATGACTCTTGCCTAATCTAAAGGCAAAGAAACTCATTTTTCTTTCCTATCAGGTTTGGCCCCAATACCAATTGGACAATAACTCTACATGGCCACTAGATGGCACACTTGACCCTAACATTCTCAGGGATCTCTATAACATCTGTGATTGCACTTGGAAATTATAGGAAATTCCCTCTGTCCTAGTGTTTTCTTATCTCTGCTCTAAACGTTTTCTTTGCACCTCTTGCTCCCCTGCCCAATCCTTCTGTCTACAAAATCCCCAATTACCCTCCCTGACCCTGACACTTTCCCTTCCTTCGATCCTGCTAATGAGTCTCCACCTTATCAGACATGAGCCTCCATTGTTCAGCAGCTGGCCCCTGTCGCTTCTCCTGCCCCTCCTCTCACCGCTTCTCTCGCCACTTCCCCCACCTCTCCTTCCATGCCTTCCTCCACTCCTCTTTCTCCTCCCCCTTTCACTAGCCCTTCCACCAACCCAAAGCTGCAGGATCCCCTGAGCATCCCCCACACTTGCTCTCATGGCCCCCCCAGCCAGCTGGTTTCCCTCTACCCTCTCTGGGAGATGGCTGGCACTGAGGGTATCATGCGAGTTCATGTTCCCTTCTCTCTCACAGACCTGTCTCAGATTGAAAAGTGCCTCAGTTCCTACACCACTGACCCTGACTCTTATATTAAAGAATTTCAATATTTGGCTCAATCCTATAGCCTCACCTGGCATGACATTTATACCATCCTTTCCTCAACCCTCCTCCCAGAGGAGAGACGAAAGGTCTGGGACGTGGCTAAAACATGCAGATGAGATTCACTGCACCACCCCTGCCCACCCCTTGGGAATGCTGGCAGTTCCAGAGGCAGAACCCCATTGGGACTATCCAACTAATGACCTAACTTCCAGGGATGAGAAGGTCACCTGCCTAGTGGCAGGGTTAAAGAGGGCTGCCCAAAATGTTGTCAATTTTGACAAACTCAGAGAAGTTCAACAAGAGGACAAAAAAATCCAGCCAGTTTCTTGTCCTGACTTACAGAGGCATTACAACGTCTGAAACTAAGGACAGGACAATTATCCTTATGACCCACTTTATCTCCCAGTCAGCCCCAGATATAAGGAAAAAAACTTAAAAGGCTAGAAAAGGGCCCTCAGACTCCACAGGCTGAAATTTTAAATGTGGCTTTTAAGGTTTATAATTAACATGAGGAACAGTAACGGGCTGATAAGGAGAGGAGAGATAAGACCAAATTCCAGATGTTGTCCCAAGCCCTCTGGCAAAACCCCCTGGCTCCCAACTCACAAGTCCAGGGAAAATCTCGAATGCCTCCTGGCCCATGTTTTCGGTGTGGCCTTGAGGGACATTGGGCCCATGTCTGTCCTAAGATATGCCACCCACCAGGACCATGTCCTAAGTGCAAACAGGAGGGCCACTGGGTGAGGGACTGCCTCTCCACCTCTCAAGGCAGGAGGTCTAGACCCCCTCAATGTTCCTCCTCCCTAACTGATTTTCTAGGACTGACAACTGAGGCAGAAGACTGATGGAGCCCAGGACTCCCAGGCCCAACGACCATAACTTCATGGGAGCCCAGGGTAATGGCTATCATTGATGGTAGGCCTATCTCTCTCCTCCTAGACACTGGCACCACTTTCTCTGCCTTGCCAGAGTTCTGGAGACCTACCAAGCCTTCTTCAACCTCCACAGTCGGGGTGGAGGAAACTTCTACCGAGCCCTTAATGACCTTTCCCTTAACTTTCATACTGGGAGATATGCTCTTTACCCATTCCTTCCTAGTGCTACCTAGTCCCACTCCACTCTTAGGCAGAGACATTTTAACAAAGTTTCAGGCCACTTTCACCTTACATCGACCCCCACAAGAGCCATGGTCCACTAACCCCTCGTGTCCATCCTTATGGTCCCTTCTCGCCATCATAGGTGCCTTGCTTCCACAAGCTTCTCTCAACTCCTTGCTCTTACCGGCAACATTAATGGACCCCTCTCGGCCTGTGTCAGGCCACTTCAGGTCCCTCTTACAAACCCTAACACAAGCCCCAGCATTTTGCCTGCTGGACCTCACTCGTCCTTTTTTCCTTTTTGTCTCTGAGAGACAGGACTTTGCCCTAGGAGTTTTAAGACACAACATAGGACCCTCCTTTTCTCCAGTAGCATACCTCTCAAAACAGTTAGACCCCACAACCAGAGGATGGGCCCCATGCCTCAAGGCCCTAGCAGCTGCTTCTCTCCTAATTCAAGAAAGTAAAAAGATCACCTTTGGGTCCCCCCCTACTGTTTACTCCTCTCATAGCCTGTCAGAGCTCCTTACATATAAGGGACTTCACTCCATGCCCCCCTCTTGTATCCTGTCCCTCCAGGTGGCCTTGGTTGAGGACCCCACACTAACTTTCATCTCATGTCCCCCACTTAATCCAGACACTCTTCATATTCTCTCATCAACACCCCTCATTCACTCCTGCCCCAAGATCCTTGAGGAGCTCCTCCCCTGCCAAGACCACATTCAGGAGGGCACTCTTTCTCAGGCTGACTACACTTGGTTATTGATGGCAGCTCCTTTATTCACAATGGACAATGAAAAGCAGGATATGCTATTGTGTCTAATTCCACTGGCATTGAGGCACACCCTCTCCCTTTGGATACAACTTCCCAGAAGGCTGAACTAACTGCCCTGGCCAGAGCTCTAACTCTGGCTAAAGACAAAACTATTAATATTTACACTGACTGTAAATATGCCTTTCACACTTTGTTGTCCCACTCTGCAATCTGGAAGGAAAGGGGACTCCTAACTACAAAAGGAATCCCATCATTAATGCTGCCTTAATAATCCAGGTCCTAGAAGCCTCGAGCCTCCTTTCCCAAATAAGAATCACCCATTGTAAACCTCATCAGACTGATTCCTCTATTATTACCAAAGGAAACAACTGAGCAGATACAGAGGCAAAACAAGCAGCCCTCCAATCTGCACCCCAGACCCTGTACCCCCTTACCCTGGTCTCCCTTCCCCTTCTCACTAAGCTCTCACTCCCCTCTTCTGAGGTCAAATCTCTTCTCTCCTATTTACATATGATTTTTCATCCTAATCTTCATGCTCTCTACACCTTTCTCCATCAATCTCTTTCCCTATCAACAGAAGACAAACAATACCTTAAACAAATCACCCAGCCCTGCTCCATCTGTCAGCATACAAACCCTAACTCCAATGTTAGGCCCCCTCCCTTTCCCACACACCAAGACAGAGGATGCCTCACTGCCATGGACTGGCAGATGGATTTTAACCACATGCCTCCTATAAAGAAAATCAAATACCTCCTGGTACTGGTCGACACCTTCACAGGATGGGTGGAAGCCTTCCCTACAACTACTAAAAGGGCCTCCACAGTAGCAACAATTCTGGTCACAGATATCATCCCACAGTTTGGCCTCCCAGACTCCAGACAATGGGCCCGAGTTTGTTTCCTCTATTTCTCAAAAGCTGGCACAAGCCTTAAACATCCACTGGAGATTTCACATCCCCTATCACCCCCAACCCTCAGGCAAGGTCGAGTGTGCCAATCACACACTCAAAAATACTCTCACCAAACTCTCTCTCGAACTCCATCTAGATTGGACAAATCTCCTGCCCTTAGCCTTTCTCCACCTCCGGACTCTCCCAAAGAGACCACTTATGCTCAGCCCCTTTGAGCTCCTCTATGGCCGTCCACTTCTCCCTATCACAGTTCAGCCAAAGCCCCCCAACATTCTCCCCTCTCTCTTGAACCCTCTCCTTACCTTTCTTCATTCTCTCCTTTGGTCTTATGCTCATGACCAACTACCATAACCCTCTGACACTATTAAAGTGCCTCCAGTTCTCCAAGTAGGAGACCTTGTCTATCTAAAAGACACAGCCACACCTGGCCATCTAACACAAAAATGGAAAGGTCCACTTAAGGTCATCCTTACCACACCTATGGCTGCAAAGCTAACAGGATTTTCCTCCTGGGTACATGTTCAAAACCTAAAACTGGCAGCCCCACAAAAAACCTATCAATTTCTTCTTACAGGACCAGATAAAATAAAGATCTCCTCCCTTCCTAGGATCCCAGAAGATGGAGATACACACAGAGCCTCCCAGGACATAAGTAGGAGCCCTATGCCTGGGTACCTGGCATCTCGCCTACTCACCCTTTATACCTCTCCTCTCCCATTCTTTCCTGTCAGTGCCTGTCCATGCTTTTACTTTTTCATATATACACTCTACTCTAAAGTCTTAGACTTCCCACCCCACAACATGATCAACTCCCCCCCTCTCTCATACCTCTTTTACCATTGCTTTATAGATTAGATATCTGATCTTCATCTCCAGGGTACTCTTTCAGACTTTACTCCTAAAGAAATCTACTCATTTTCCAACCTACTTTTTGGTTTACTGTAAACCACTCCACCCATGCTTCCACTCCATCCCTTCCTGTGGGTAGTTCTTATCCTTGTCCCCCTTCTCCTGAGTGTCGGCCTGTGGACAGCCTCTCCCCCTGAGTGGAGATGGCCCCATCACATGGTACTTTGCCTCAGGTATCTCACCCTCTGTGGCCTATTTCTTGTACTTTCCTTATTCTTATAACCTGCATCTTCATTGTCCTCCTGGTCAGCTCTTTATCTCCATCATATCTCTGGAGGTTCAAGATCTGAGAAACCTATAAACCAGGCTCAGCTGACATTACACATCACATGGACTCTGGGGACTACCCCCCCCATGGGATGTAGTCATGCTCTTACCATCCCATTTGCACCTAAGTCCATTGTGCCACATCCTGTGGGAATAAACATCAACCTCCCTTATATCTGCTTCCTCTTTGATCAAATCCAATCATATTGTAAAAAGGATGCTAAATGGTCAGAGGAATATGGGGGCTGCCCCTATCAGAGCTGCAGAAAACAATGGATCTCAGGAAAGTGTCCAACAGGTAATATGGTAGGTGCCCATTATAATTACTCAGGTTTCTTCCTTTACATCCCCAATCCCTGGCACCAGCATTGGCAGGACGGGGTCAAAGACTCCATGTACTACTCAGATGCTAGTTCACAACCCTCAGGAACCCTCTTTATATCTAGGGAATGGGTCATGGCCCCCCAATCACAGATAAAACTCTCCTCAAGCATCTTAAAGGCTGAACAGACATTCCAGGACCAACTCCCCAAAGGTCCCACACACACAACTCTATCATCCTGGATCCAAATTATACAAACCTCTATAAAGTTTCTTAACTCCACCAGTTCCATAAACAATACCCACTGTTTCTTATGTGCCTACCTCCAGCGCCCCCTGCTGGTGGCAGTGCCCATCAACCTCTCTATCCCTGCCCCCACCTTTATGTTCCAAAGCTCTAAGTGCCACCCCCTTTGACTTCTATATCTCTGTGGGAACCTAACCCAGAACAATACTCACTTCCCTCCTATACCTGCTATTACACCTCTGTCCACTCCTCTTCTGGGGCTAATTTCCTCAAATTCTGTTGCTCTAATGTCTCTATAACTACTCAAATCTTCCACCCTCTGGACTATACCTCTGGTGCAAAGGCTTCTTACACACCTGTGTAAATGCCTCTACTCCAGGCCTCTGCCTTTCAGTAATAATAATTCCCCACCTTACTCTCTATGGAAAGGCTGAATTCTTCTGGCTATATTCACCCTGACAACCATGAGCTGCCTTCCTACCCATTGTGGTTGGGATTAGCCTGGCCTCCTCTATCGCTGCCACAGGGTTGCAGGTGGAGCCCTGGGCCATAGAGCCATCTCTGCAAAAGATTTTGAGAAGCACCTGCAGGTCACTCTTGAATCAACCTCAGTTTCTCTGGCCTCCCTTCAGTGACAACTCACCTCATTAGCTCAGGTTGCCTTACAAATACGCAGGGCCCTAGATATCTTAACCGCTGAGAAAGGAGGCACTTGCCTTTTCCTCCAAGAGGAATGTTGTTACTCTATTAATGAGTCAGGCCTAGTAAAACAGAATATTGATACCCTGTCTCACTTAAGTGAAGAAATCCAAATTTGCAGAACTAAAAACTCCTCTTTCCTAGACTGGACACAATCTCCTCTGCTCTCTTGGCTGTTGCCTTTTCTAGCACCCATTATTGTTGTCTTTATCTTCCTGAGCTTTCTCCCCTGCATTATAAAAACTTTACAAAATTTTGTACTAGATCGCATATCTTCAGCCAAAGATTCAATCAACTCCCCCTCCAAGGATATCAACCTTTCTGGGACCACCAAGGGGACCCCCACGCTAACCCCTACAAAGATACCAAACCCTAGGGACCTCACCTGAGAACATGTGCCACCCCCCACCAGCCGGAATCAGCCAGAGGATCAAACTGCGCCCCAATACCTAACCCCTCTCCTCTCTTTCTCTCTCTCTCTCTCTTTATTAAACAAAAAATGAGGGAATGATGGGAACTGCCTCTTCTGCAGCCTAGGCCGCAGCTGGTTTCACTCCTTGCAAAACAAAACTCACCGGGAATAATAAGAACTGTCTTTTCTGAAGCCTAAGCTGCAGCTGGTTTCAGCCTTACAAACAAAGCTCACTGTTCCTCATCTCCCACCACCTTCCTATGCCCACTGCTAGACCTTGCTTCATCAGCTGGTCTCATCCATTGCAGGATAAAACCCACTCTCCCTTATCTCCTGCCACCATTCCTAGCCCTTGCTTTCTCCAACAGGCTACATAAGGCCAGACCTGCCAATAAAAGCTGCTGCGCCATTTTCTCTCGATCAGCCCACCAACTTATTAAACTTTTGTACATACGATACCTCTCCTGAGACTCTGTTGTTTGCGGTGTGCGGCGTTTTCCTAACAGTGATAGGATCTGTTTGTTCTAAATATGCCTACTTGGCTGGGTTGAAAAACACATGTATCTCTTGAAAGAAAACCATCCGTGTTAGAATCATGAGCATCTAGCACGTTGTTTCTCTTTAAGAATTGAGGTAGTTTTGGAAAGGAAAATTTCCTGCTACTTAGGTTTTATAAGGTGGAGACAGGCTCTTTTTTTTTCCACATTGGTCGATTCAGATAAGTTGAAGAAACACATGTATCTCTAGAAAGAAAACCATCTGTATTAAAAGCATGATCATCTAGAACCTTGTTTCCCTGTGAAAATTGAGTTAGTTTTTGAAAGGAAATCTTCCTGCTACTTAGGTTTTCAAGGTGGTGATAGGCTCTGTTTGTTCAAATAGGCCTTTTCAGCTGAGTTGAAGAAAAACATGTGACACTCCAAAGAAAACCACCTATGTTAGTGTATAGCACCTATGCAGTGTATAGCACATTCCCTTTAAGAATTTAGATAGTTTTTGAAAGGAAAACTTCCTGCTACTTAGGTTTTTCAAGGTGGACATAGGCTGTTTGTTCCAAATAGGCTTTTTCAGGTGTCTTGAAAAAACACATGTATCTCTGGAAAGAAAACCATCTGTGTTAGAAGCATGAGAACTGTGAGATTTGAGTTAGTTTTTGAAAGGAAAGCTTCCTGCTATTTAGATTTTTCATGGAGGAAATAGGCCCTGTATGTTCCAAATAGGCTGCTTCTGCTGAGGTGGAGGAACAAATGTATCACTCCAATGAAACCCATCTATGTTAGAAGATGCAGCATCTAGCACATTGTTTTCTGGTGTTACTTTTGTTGTTTGTGAAAGGAATACTTCCCACTACTAAGGTTATTCAAGGTGGAGATAGGCTCTCCTTGTTCAATAGGCCTACTAAAACACATATGTCACTCCAAATAAAAACACTAATGTTGGAAGCTGGAGGTAGCACTTTGTTTCTCTCTGAAAATTGAGTTCATTTTTGAAAGGAAAGCTTCCTGCTACATAGGTTTTTAAGGTGGAGTTAGGCTGTTTGTTCCAAATAGGCCCTTTGAGCTGAATTGGAGAAACACAAGTACCACTGGAAAGAAAACCATCTGTGGTAGAAGCATGAGCATCTAGCACATTGTTTCACTGTGAGAACTGAGTTAGTTTTTGAAAGAGAAATGTCATGCCACTTAGATTTTTCAAGTGGAGATTGGCTCTGTTTGTTCCAACTTGGGCTATTCAGCTTAGGTGAAGAAACACAGGTATCTCTTGAAAGAAAACCATGGGTGTTAGAAGCAGGAGCATCTAGCACATTGATTCTTGTAAGAACTGAGTAGTTGCTTTTTGAAAGGAATACTTCCTGCTACTTAGGTTTTTCAAGCTGGAGATAGGTTCTTTTTGTTCCAAATATGCCTATTCAGCTGAGTTGAAGAAACACATGTATCACTCCAAAGAAAACCACTCATGTTGGAAGCTGGAATGTTAGCACATTGTTACCCTGTGAAAATTGAGTTTCTTGAAAGGAAAACTTCCTGCTACTTTGGTTTTTCAATGTGCAGTTTGGCTCTCTTTGTTCCTATAAGCCTACTCATCTGAGTTGAGGAAACACATGTATCTCTAGAAAGAAAACCACCTGTGTTAGAAGCATGAGCATCTAGCACCTTGTTTCCCTGTGAGAATTGAGTTACTTTTTGAAAGGAATACTTCCTGCTACTTAGGTTTTTCAAGGTGAAGATATGCTCAGTTTTTCCAAATAGGCCTGTTCAGGTGAGTTGAAGAAACAGAGGTATCTCTTGAAAGAAAACCATGGGTGTTAGAAGCAGGAGCGTATAGTACATTTTTTGCCTGTGCTAACTGAGTTAGTTTTTGAATGGAATCCTTCCTGCTACTTAGGTTTTTCAAGCTGGACATAGGTTCTCTTTGTTCCAAATAGGCCTCATCCTCTGAGTTGAAGAAACACATGTATCACTAAAGAAAACCACTCATGTTGGAAGCTGTAGTGTCTGGAACATTGTTTGCCTGTTAAAATTGAATTAGTTTTGGAAAGGAAAACCTCCTGCTACTTAGGTTTTCAAAGGTGAAGATAGGCTGTTTGTTCCAAATAGGCCATTTCAGCTGAGTTGAAGAAACACATTTATCTCTCTAAAGAATACCATATATGTAACAAGCTGTGGCATGTAATGCATTGTTTCACTGTGAGAATTGAATTAGTTTTTGACATGAATACTTCCTGCAAATTATAGTTTTCAAAGTGGAGAAAGGCTCATTTTATTAAAACAGGCCTATTCAGCTGAGTTGAAAAACATGTTTTCTATGAAGAAAACCATCTGCTTTAGAAGCAGGAACATCTAGCACATTGTTTCCCTGTGAGAATTAAGTCAATTTTTGAATGGAATAGTTCCTGAAAATCACAGTTTTGAAGCTGGAGATAGGATCTGTTTGCTCCAAATAGGCCTATTCAGCTAAGTTGGAGAAAGACATGTTCTTTCCGAAAGAAAAGCATGTGTGCCAGAAGCATGAGCATCTAGCTTATTGTATCTCTGTAAAAACTGAGTTAATTTTGGAAAGGAATAGTTCCTGCAAGTCATAGTATTCAAGGTGGAGATAAGCTCTGTTTGCTCCAAATTGGCTGATTCAGCTAAAGTGAAGAAACCTATGTGTTTTGGAAAGAAAACCATGTGTGTTAGAAGCAGGAGCATCTAGCACATGTGTCCCTGTGAGAATTGAGATGGTTTTTGAAAGTAGTATTTCCTGTAAATCATAGTTTTCAAGGGGAGTAAGGCTCATGTTGCTCCAAGTAGGCCCATTGAGCTAAATTGAAGAAACATACGTATCTCTCCAAAGAAAACTATCAAGTTAGATGCTGCAGCCTCAAGCACATTGTTTCCCTGGGAGAGTTGAGTTAATTTTTGAAAGGAGAACATCCTGTAATTTTGGCCTTTCACAGTGGTTATAGGCTATCTTTGTTCCAAGTAGGCCTATTCAGCTGAGTTGAAGAAACACATGTATCTCCTACCATCTGTGTTACAAGCAGGAGTATCTAGGACATTGTTTCCTTGTAAGAATTGAGTTAGTGTTTGAAAGGAATACTTCCAGCAAATCATAATTTTCAATGTCGAGATAGGCTCTGTTTACTCCAAATAGGCCTATTAAGCTGAATTGAATAAACACATGTATCTCTCCAGAGAAAACCATCGATGTTTGAAACTGCAGCATCTAGCTTATTGTTTCCATCTGAGACAAGATTGAGGTTTTGAAAGGAATACTTCCTGCATCTTAGGTGTTTCCAAGTGATGATACACTTTGTTGGCTTCAAAGAGTCCTACTGAGGTAATTTGAAGAAATACATGTATCTCTTGGAAGAACACCATCTGTATTAGAAGCAGCAGCATCTAGCACATTGTTTCCCTTTGAGAATTGAATTAGTTTTTGAAAGGATACTTCCCACAACTTAGGTGTTTCAGGTGGTAATATGCTCTGTTTGCCCCAAATGTGCCTGTTAAGCTGAATTGAAGAAACACATGTATCTATGCAAAGAAAACCATCTATGTTAGAAGCAGGAGCCTCTAATGCATTGTTTCTCTGTGAGAATTGAGTTAGTTTTTGAAAAGAAAAGATCCAGCAAATCTTAGTTTTCAAGGTAGAGATAAGCACCCTTTTCTCCAAATTATCCTAATCAGTTAAGTTGAAGATACTCATGTATTTCTCAAGAGAAAACCATCTGTGTTAGAAGCAGGAGCATTTAGCACATCATTTCCCTGTGAGAATTGAGTTAGTTTTTGAAAGGAATACTTCCTGCAAATTAGGTGTTTCCAGATGGATATAGGCTCTTTTTTCCTCAAATAGGCCTACTCAGGTAAGTTGAAGAAACACATGTATCTTTATAAAGAAAACGATCTATGTTAGAAGCAGGAGAACATAGCACATTGTTGTCCCATGAAAATTGAGTTAGTCTGTGAAAGGAAATCTTTCTGCAATTAGGTGTTTTAAGGTGGATATACACTCTGTTTGCTCCAACTAGGTATGTTCAGCTGAGTTGAAGAAACACTTATATCCCTCCAAAGAATTCCATGCATGTGACAAGCTGCAGCATGTAGCACATTGTTTCTCTATGAGAATTGAGTTGGTTTTTGATAGGAATACTTTCTGAAACTTAGGAAACAAGATAGGCCTTGTTTCCTCCAAATAGGCCTATTCAGCTCAGTTGAAGAAACACATGTATCTCTCCACAGAAAATAATCATGTTAATAGCTGCAGCATCGAGCACATTGTTTCCATGTGAAAGTTGAGTTAGTTTCTGAAAAGAACACTTTTCTGCAATGTGGATTTTTCAAGGTGGTGATAGGTTCTGTTCATTCCAAAAAGGCCTAATCTGCTGAGTTGAAGAAATACATGTATCTCTCCTAAGACAACCATCTATGTTAGAAGCTTCAGCATGTAGCACTTTGTTTCCCTGTCAGTATTGAGTTGATTTTTCAAAGGAATACTTCCTGCAAATCAGGTTTCAAGGTGGAAAAGGCTAATTTTGTTCCAAATGGGCCTATTCAGCTGAGTTTAAGAAAGACATTTATCTCTCCAAAAAAAAAAAAAAAAAACCATCAATGTTAGAGTTGCAGCATCTAGTATATTGTTTCCCTGAGAGAGTTGAGTTAGTTTTTGAAAGGAATACATCCGGCAAATCACAGATTTCAAGGTGGAGTAAAGCTCAGGTTGCTCCAAACAGGTCTATTCAGTTGAGTTGAAAAAACACATGTATCTCTAGAAAGAAAACCATCTGTGTTAGAAGTAGGAGCATCTAGCACATTGTTTCCCTTTGAGAATTGAGTTAGGTTTTGAAAGGAATACTTCCTGCAACTTAGGTATTTCAGGTGGACATAGGCTCTGTTTCCTCCAAAATAGGCCTATTCAGCTGAGTTGAAGACACACATGTATCTCTCCAAAGAAAAACATCTGTGTTAGAAGCAGTAGCATCTAGCACATTGTTTCCCTGTGAGAGTTCAGTTAGTTTTTGAAAGGAGTACTTCCTGTAATGTTGACCGTTCAGGAAGGTGATAGGCTCTCTTTTTTCCAAATAGGCCTATTCAGCTGAGTTGAAGAAACACATGCATCTCTCAAAAGAAAACCATCTGTGTAATAAGCAGGAGCATCTAGCACATTGTTTCACTCTGAAAATTGAGTTAGTTTTTGAAAGAAATACTTCCTGCATCTTAGGTGTTTCAGGGGGACATAGGCTCTGTTTCCTCTGAAATAGGCCTATTTCGCTGCCTTGAAGACACACATGTATCTCTCCAAAGAAAAGCATTTGTGTTAGAAGCAGGAGCATCTAGCACATTGTTTCCCTGTGAGAGTTCAGTTAGTTTTTAAAGGAGCATTTCCTGTAATGTTGGCCTTTCAGGATGGTGATAAGTTCTCTTTTTTTTTAAAATAGGCCTTTTCAGCTGAGGTGAAGAAACACATGCATTTCTAAAAAGAAAGCCATTGTGTTAGAAGCAGGAGCATCTAGCACATTGTTTCCTTTTGAGAATTGAGTTAGTTTATGAAAAGAATATTTCCTGCAAAGGATAGTTTTCAAGGTGGAATAAGGCTTATGTT
This sequence comes from Castor canadensis, assembly GCF_047511655.1. NCBI lineage: Eukaryota > Metazoa > Chordata > Mammalia > Rodentia > Castoridae > Castor > Castor canadensis. The sequence continues at coordinate 92,896,475 of NC_133398.1, forward strand.
GCTCCAAATAGGCCTATTCACAAGAGTTGAAGAAACATATGTATCTCTCAAAAGAAAACCATCTGTGTTAGAAGCAGATGCATCTAGAACATTGTTTCCCTGTCAGAATTGAGTTCATTTTTGGCAGTAATACTTACTGCAAACATAGTTTTCAAGGTCAGGAAAGGGTGATTTTGTTTAAAATAGGCCTATCCTGCCAAGTTGAAGAACACTTGTATCTCTCGAAAAACAACCATGTGTGTTTGCAGCAGGAGAATCTAGCACATTGTTTCCCTATGAGAATTTAGTTTTTGAAAGGAATAATTCCTGCAAATCACAGGTTTCAAGGTGGAAAAAGACTCATTTTGTTCCAAATAGGCCTATTCAGTGGAGTTGAAGAAACATGATTCTGTCAAAAGAAAACTATCTGTGTTAGAAGCAGGAGCATCTAGCACATTGTCTCCCTGTGAGAATTTAGATAGTTTTTGAAAGGAATTCTTTCTACAATTAGGTGTTTTCCGGTGGATTTACACTGTTTGCTCCAAAAGGGCCTGTTCAGCTGAGTTGAAGAAACACATATCTCATCAAAGAATACCATGCAAGTCACAAGCTGCAGCATGTAGCACATTGTTTCCTTTGAGAATTGGGTTGGTTTTTATAGGAATACTAACTGCAAGTCATAGTTTTCAAGGTGGGGAAAGGCTCATTTTATTCCAAATAGGCCTATTCAGCTGCGTTGAAGAAATGTATGTTTCTCTATTAGGAAAGCCATCTGCTTTAGAAGCAGGAGCATCTAGCACATTGTTTCCCTGTGAGAGTTGTGTTAGTTTTAGAAAGGAATACTTCCTGCAAAGGAGTAAGGCTCATGTTTCTCCAAATATTCCTATTCAGCTGAGTTGAAGAAACATATGTACTCTCCAATCAAAACCGTTGATGTCAGAAGCTGCATCATCAAGCACATTGTTTTCCTGTTAGAGTTAAGTTAGTTTTTGAAATGCATACTTCCTGCAACGTGGGTTTTTCAAGGTGGTGATAGACTCTCTTTCTTGCAAATAGGCATATTCAGATGGAGATGTAGAAACACATGTATCATTCCAAAGACAACGATCTGTGTTAGAAGCATGAGCATCTAGAACATTGATATCCTGTGAGAATTGAGTTAGTTTTTGAAAGGAATAATTCCTGGAAATCACAGGTTTCAAGGTGGAAAAAGACTCATTTTATTCCAAATAGGCTTATTCAGCTGAATAGAAGAAACATATGATTCTGTCAAAAGAAAGGAATATGTCCTGCAAATCACAGTTTTCAAGATGGAGTAAGGTTCAGGTTTGTCCAAGTAGGCCTATTCAGTTGAGTTGAAGAAACACATGTATCTCCCAAAAGAAAACCATGTGTGTCAGAAGCATAAGCATCTAGCTCATGGTTTCCCTGTGAAAATTGAGTTAGTTTTGGAAAGGAGTAATTCCTGCAAATCATAGTTTTCAACCTTGAGATAGGCTCTGTTTGCTCCAAGTAGGCCTGTTCCACTGAGTTGAAGAAACACATATATCTGCATAAAGAAAATGATCCATGTTAAAAGCAGGAGTATCTAGAATGTTATTTCCTTTTGAGAACTGGTTAGTTTTTGAAAGGAATTATTTCTGTAAAATAAGTGTTTTAAGGTGGATAGAAACTCTGCTTGCTTCAAATAGGCCTATTTAGCTGATTTGAAGAAACACATGTGTATCTCCAAAGAATACCATGCATGTAACAAGCTGAAGCTTGTAGCACACCATTTCCCTGTGAATATTGAGTTAGTATTTGTTAGAAATACTTCCTGCAAATCATAGTTTTCAAGGTGGAGAAAGACTCATTTTATTCCAAATAGGCTTATTCAGCTGAGTTGAAGAAAACATATATTTCTCTATAAAGAAAGCCATCTATTTTAGAAGCAAGAGCATCTAGCACACTCTTTCCCTTTGAGAACTTGTTAGTTTTTGAAAGGAATGCTTCCTGCAAAGGATAGTTTTCAAGGTGGATTATGGCTCATGTTGGTCCAGATATTCCCATTCAGCTGAGTTGAAGAAACATATGTACCTCTCGAAAGACAACAATCTGTGTTAGAAGCAGGAGCATCTACCATTTTGTTTGCTTTTGAGAAATGAGTTAATTTTTGAAAGGAATACTTCCTGAAACTTAGGTGTTTCACGTGGAGATAGGCTCTGTTTTCTCCGAATAGGCCTATTCAGCTGAGTTGAAGAAACAAATGTGTCTCTCCAAAAAAAGCAATCTATGGTAGAAGCAGCAGCATCTACCACGTGGTATGTCTCTGAGAATTAAGTTAGTTTTTGAAGGGAATACTTACTGTAAACATAGTTTTCAAGGTGGGGTTAGGGTGAATTTGGTCAAAATTGGCTTATCTAACCAAGTAGAAGAAAAACATGTATCTCTTGAAGGACAACCACATTTGTTAGAAGCAGGACAGTCTAGCACATTGCTTCCTGTGAGAATTTAGTTAGTTTTTGAAAGGAATTCTTTCTACAATTAGGTGTTTTTAGGTGGATATACACTCTGTTTGCTCCAAATAAGCCTGTTCAGCTGAGTTGAAGAAACACATATCTCATCAATGAATTCCATGCAAGAAACAAGCTGCAACATGTAGCACATTGTTTCCCTTTGAGAGTTGGGTTAGTTTTTGATAGGAAGACTTCCTGCAAATCATAGTTTTCAGGTGAGGAAAGGCTCATTTTATTCCAAATAGGCCTATTCAGCTGCGTGGAAGAAATGTATGTTTCTCTATAAAGAAAGCCATCCGCTTTAGAAGCAGGATCATCTAGCACATTTTTTCCCTGTGAGAGTTGAGTTAGTTTTTGAAAGGCATACTTCCTGCAAATCAGTGTTTTCAAGGTGGAGTATGGCTCAGGTTGCTCCAAATAAGCCTGTCAGCTGAGTTGAAGAAACATGTGTATATCTCAAAAGAAAAACACCTGTGTTATAAGCAGGCATATCTAGCATATTGTTTCCCTTTGAGAATTGAGTTAGTTTTTGAAAGGAATAGTTCCTGCAAATCACAGTTTTCAAGCTGGAGATAGGCTCTGTTTGCTCCAAATAGGTCTACTTAGCTAAGTTGAAGAAACATATATATCCCCCAAAAGAAAAACATGTGTGTCAGAAGCATGAGCATCTAGCTCATGGTTTCCCTGTGAAAACTGAGTTAGTTTTGAAAAGGAAAAGGTCGTGCAAATCATAGTTTTCAACCTTGAGATAGGCTCTGTTTGCTCCAAATAGGCCTGTTGCACTGAGTTGAAGAAACACATATATCTGTATAAAGAAAATGATCCATATTAAAAGCAGGAGTATCTAGAATGTTATTTCCCTGTGAGAATTGAGTTAGTTTTTGAAAGGAATTATTTCTGCAAAATAAGTGTTTTAAGGTGGGTAGAAACTCTGTTTGCTCCAAATAGGCCTGTTCAGCTGATTTGAAGAAACACATGTATATCTCCAAAGAATACCATGCATGTAATAAGCTGAAGCACATAGCACACTGTTTCCCTGTGAATGTTGAGTTAGTATTTGTTAGGAATACTTCCTGGAAATCATAGTTTTCAAGGTGGAGATAGGCTCATTTTATTCCAAATAGACCTATTCAGCTGAGTTGAAGAAAACATATATTTCTCTATAAAGAAAACCATCTATTTTAGATGGAGGAGAATCTAGCACACTCTTTCCCTTTGAGAGCTGTGTTAGTTTTTGAAAGGAATGCTTCCTGCAAAGGACAGTTTTCAAGGTGGATTATGGCTCATGTTGGTCCAAATATTCTCATTCACCTGAGTTGAAGAAACATATGTATTTCTCGAAAGTCAACAATCTGTGTTAGAAGCAGGAGAATCTACCATATTGTTTGCTTGTGAGAAATGAGTTAATTTTTGAAAGGAATACTTCCTGAAACTTAGGTGTTTCATGTGGAGAAATACACTCTGTTTTCTCCGAATAGGCCTATTCAGCTGAGTTGAAGAAACAAATGTGTCTCTCCAAAGAAAGCAATCTATGGTAGAAGCTGCAGCATCTACCACATGGTGTGCCTCAGAGAATTGAATTAGTTTTTGAAAGGAATACTTACTGTAAACATAGTTTTCAAGGTGGAGAAAGGGTGATTTTGTTCAAAATTGGCTTATCCAGCAAAGTTGAAGAAACACACGTATTTCTCAAAAGACAACCACATGTGTTAGAAGCAGGAGAGTCTAGCACATTGTTTCCTGTGAGAATTGAGTTAGTTGTTGAAAGGAATACTTCCTGCAAATCACAGGCTTCAAGGTGGAAAAAGACTCATTTTGTTCCAAATAGCCCTATTCAGCTGAGTTGAAGAAACATGTGAATGTGATGAAAGTAAACCATCTGTGTTAGAAGCAGGAGCATCTAGCACATTATTTCCCTGTGAGAACTGAGTTAGTTTTTGAAAGGAGTACTTCTTACAAATTAGGTGTTTCAGGAAGTGATAGGCTCTGTTTGCTCCAAATGAGCCAATTCATCTGAGTTGAAGAAACATATGAATCTCTCCATAGACAACCATGTGTGTTAGAAGCAGGAGCCTCTACATCATTGTTTCCCTGTGAGAATTGAGTTAGTTTTTGAAAGGAATACTTCCTGCAACTTAGGTGTTTCCAGGTGGAGATAGGCTCTTTTTTCCTCAAATAGGCCTAATCAGGTAAGTTGAAGAAACACATGTATCTTTATAAAGAAAACAATCTATGTTAGAAGCAGGAGAATATAGCACATTGTTGTCCCATGAAAATTGAGTTAGTCTGTGAAAGGAAATCTTTCTGCAATTAGGTGTTTTAAGGTGGATATATACACTCTGTTTACTCCAAATAGGCATGTTCAGCTGATTTGAAGAAACACTTTTATCTCTCCAAAGAATTCCATGCATGTAACAAGCTGCAGCATGTAGCACATTGTTTCCCTATGAGAATTGAGTTAGTTTTTGATAGGAATACTTCCTGCAACTTAGGTGTTTCAGGTGAAGATAGGCCTTGTTTCCTCCAAATAGGCCTATTCAGCTCAGTTGAAGAAACACATGTATCTCTCCACAGAAAATCATCACGTTAGTAGCTGCAGCATCTAGCACATTGTTTCCCTGTAAGAGTTGAATTAGTTTCTGAAAAGAATATTTTCTGCAACATGGGTTTTTCAAGGTCGTGATAGCCTCGTTTTGTTCCAAATAAGCCTATTCTGCTGAGTTGAAGAAATACATGTATCTCTCCAAAGGCAACCATCTATGTTAGAAGCTTCAGCATGTAGCACTTTGTTTCCCTGTCAGTATTGAGTTGGCTTTTCAAAGGAAGACTTCCTGCAAATCACAGGTTTCAAGGTGGAAAAGGCTAATTGTGTTCCAAATGGGCCTATTAAGCACAGTTTAAGAAACACATGGGGATTCCAAGATGGTGGCTAGAGGGAGGAAGCAGAAAGCAAGCCTCCTAGAGTGAAATCTTGGAGAGACACTGGAGACACACTTTGTAGGCATAATCACTGAGAAGAGGCATAACTTTGACCCCTCCACACCTCCAGCTGGCTCAGAGAATCTCCACTTCATGTTAAATGGAGAAACCAGGAGGGCCCCCAGGCCGCCAGTTGCCCGTGCCCAGACGGCTTGGAAAGACGCGGACCAGGTGAGCTTCATGGTACTGTGGTACTCCCACAGACAAGCCTGGGCCAGAGCAGCATAGCCCCCTGGCCAGACTGTCCTCCACCCAGGGAAAAAAGAGAAACTGAGTAATAAGCAGTAAGAACAATAAAGACATGTGGAAAAGAGGGTGGGGCACCCTGAGCACCGAAGATTGGGGGAAGGGAATCCTTCCCAGGACTGTAAGTAAACTGCAAATAAACAAGCCACGCAGGCCGGAGAGCCTCTGGCGGGAGCGGGGGCACGCGCCCAGCAACCAGGAGCGGGAAAGCTTGTGAGAGTGGCGGAGGGAGGAAAACTCCACAGGAGAGGAGGGAAGACCCACTTCTCACGTGAGCTGTAAACAAACATGGTGGCTGGCAGGAGCAGCAGCACCACCCAGTAACCAGGAGCGGGAAAGCTTGTGAAAGTGGCAGTGGGAGGAGAACTGCACAGGAGAGGGGGGAAGACCCACCTCCCACATGAACTGTAAATAAACACGCAAGCCTGACAACGCAGCTGCAGTGTCATCTTTCCCAGTGTGCTTGGAAAAGGGACAGCTTGTAGCAGAGGCTCCTGCACAGGAGAACTCTGAGCAAACAAAGCCTTCGGGGCCAGGTGAGTGCTAAGCTCACCCCAGAGATCTGCATAAATAATGCTGCCAGCAACAGCAGGCTGACAGCAGCAGGCAGGAAAGCCACAGCTGCAGATACCATTCTCAGAACTGTCTCCAGACTCATTTTTTTCTTTCTCTCCCTTCCCTTGATGAGAGAACAACTTAATTACACCTGTATGCTGAAAAACTTAATGAAACTGTATTGCATTTGAACTTGGGACACTTGGTGGTTTTTTTTTTTTTTGTGTGTGTAGTTTTGTTCTACTTTATGCGTCCCTTTTGATGAGACAACTACAGAACAACATCTGAGGGACCATCTCCAGGATTGGAGACTGAGACAGACACCCAAATTATTAAGACTGAAACTTCATTGCATTTGCATTTGGAGGTTTTTTGGTTTTTTGGTTTTTTACTTTTTTTTTAATTTTCTATTTTTCATCTTATTTTAATTCATTTTTATATATAGATATTTCTTTCATTCACTTATTTTTTATTTTTATTCTTATCTTCATTTTTTTAATTTTTGATTTTCTATCCTACCTCTGTCTATCTAATGACTATTCAGCTTACTGTCAATTAGTACACTAACGTGCCCTGTTTATGCCTTTGAAGCTTTCTTGTCTGATACCTTGTTCTGTTTTCTTCTTTTTGTCTGTGTATTTGTTTTCCCCATTTCTTTAACTTCTTGCTTTCCATCTCAGCTCACCCTTCCATTCTAAATATTACCATTGTTATTACTACAAGCTAGAAAATACTTAATTGCACACAGTACAGGGACAGTAACAACACCAAGGACAATGATGGGGAGACAGAAAAAACAGGGAAACCAGTTTCCCCACAGCAAAAATTTAGTACAGGAACCAGAGGGGAATGAAGAGAACAGAAACTCAGATCCAGACTCCAACAAAATGAAGATAAACTATGCCAAAGGACCCAATGAAGCCCACAAGAATAATTTAAAAGAAGACATACTACAAGTACTCAATGAGAATTTTATAGAGATGATACTGGACAGGGTCAACCAAAATGTACAGGAGACACTCAAGAAATTCCAAGACAGCAAAAATAGAGAATTTGAAAAAACAAAAGAAGAAATAAAGAAAACCATAGAAGCACTGTATAAAAACCAAAGTGAAAGAGAGAACATGATGAATAAATGGATAAATGAACTCAGGACAAAAATAGACAACATTAAAGAGGAAAAAAGCCAGGATATGGAAAACCTCAGAAAAAAGAATGAAACAAAACTGCAAAACAAAAGGGAAGGCCATTCCAGCAGAATAGAACAAACAGAAGACAGAATCTCAGAACTTGAAGATGAAATGGTAATTAAAGGAAAAACTGAAGAACTATTAATTAAACAACTCAAGATCTGTGAAAAGAAAATGCAAGAACTCACTGACTCCATCAAAAGACCAAACTTGAGAATCATGGGCATCGAAGAAGGAGAAGGGGTGCAAGCAAAGGGAATGCATAATCTATTCAACATAATAATAACAGAAAATTTCCCAAATCTAGAGAAAGATATTCCCATACAAATGCAAGAGGCCTCCAGGACACCAAACAGACCAGATCAAAATAGAACTACCCCATAACATATCATCATTAAAACAACAAGTTCAGAAACTAAGGAAAGAATATTGAAGGCTGTAAGAGGGAAAAACAAGTAACATACAAAGGTAAACCCATCAAAATCACAGCAGACTTCTCAACAGAAACAGTAAAACCAAGAAGAGCGTGGGGTGAGATCTTCCGGGCACTGAATGAAAATAACTTCAACCCCAGGATACTCTACCCAGCAAAACTAACATTCAAAATACATGGAGCAATAAAAGTCTTCCATAATAAGCAGAAACTAAAACAATATGTGACCACAAAGCCACCACTACGAAATATTCTTCAGGGGATTCTGCACACAGAAAGTGAAACCCAACTTAACCATGAAAAGACAGGCAGCACCAAATCACAGGAAAAGAAAAAGCAAGGAAGTAGAGAGTAACCTCAACTTAGGTACACACAATCAAACCTTCAAACAACTAAGACAACTAAATGACAGGAATCACCACCTATCTATCAGTACTAACGCTTAATGTTATTGGACTTAATTCACCCATCAAAAGGCACCACTTAATGAAATGGATTAAAAAAGAAGATCCAACAGTTTTTTGCTTACAGGAGACCCATCTCACTGACAGAAATAAGCATAGGCTTAGGATGAAAGGCCGGAAGAAGATTTACCAAGCCAATAGCCCCTGAAAACAGGCAGGAGCAGCAATACTTATCTCTGACAAAGTAGACGTCAAACCTACATTGATCAAATGAGATAAAGAAGGACATTCCATACTAATAAAAGGGGAAATAGACCAAAAGAAATAATAATTATCAACCTGTATGCACCCAATGTCAACGCACCCAATTTCATCAAACATACCTTGAAAGACCTAAAAGCATATATAAACGCCAACACAGTGGTAGTGGGAGACTTTAACTCCCCATTATCATCAATAGATAGGTCATCCAAACAAAAAATCAATAAAGAAACCCAAGATCTAAAATATGCAATAGATCAAATGGACCTAGTTGATGTCTGCAGAACATTTCATCCAACTTCTACACAATATACATTCTTCTCAGCAGCCCATGGAACCTTCTCCAAAATAGATCGTATCCTTGGGCACAAAGCAAGTCTCAGCAAATATAAGAAAATAGAAATTATACCGTGCATACTATCTGAACACAATGCAGTAAAAGTAGAACTCAACAGCAAAAATAAAGACAAACTACATGCAAACAGCAGGAAACTAAATAACTCACTACTTAATGAAGAATGGACCATTGATGAAATAAAAGAGGAAAATAAAAAGTTCCTGGAAGTCAATGAAAATGAAAACACAACCTACCAGAACCTATGGGACACAGTTAAGGCAGTCCTGAGAGGAAAATTTATAGCCATTAGTGCATATATTAAAAAGACTGAAAGATCCCAAATCAATGACCTAATGATACATCTCAAACTCCTAGAAAAACAAGAACAAGCAAATCCCAAAACAAATAGAAGGAGAGAAATAATAAAAATAAGAGCTGAAATCAATGAAATAGAAACCAAAAAAACCATACAAAGAATTAATGAAACAAAAAGTTGGTTCTTTGAAAAAAATAAACAAGATCAATAGACCCCTGGAAAACCTGACTGAAATGAGGATAGAAAAAACCCAAATTAGTAGAATCAGGAATACAAAAGGGGAGATAACAACAAACACCATGGAAGTCCAGGAAATCATCAGAGACTACTTTGAGAACCTTTATTCAAATAAACTTGAAAATTTTAATGAAATGGACAGATTTCTAGATACATATGGTCATCCAAAACTGAACCATGAGGAAATTAATCACCTGAATAGACCTACAACACAAAATGAAATTGAAGCAGCAATCAAGAGTCTCCACCAAAAGAAAAGTCCTGGACCTGATGGATTCTCTGCTGAAGTCTATCATACCTTTAAAGAACTGATACCAACCCTCCTCAAACTGTTCCACGAAATAGAAAGGGAAGGAAAACTGCCAAACACATTTTTATGAAGCTAATATTATACTTAACCCAAAACCAGGCAAAGACACCTCCAAAAAGGAGAACTATAGGCCAATCTCCTTAATGAACACTGATGCAAAATTCCTCAACAAAATAATGGCAAACCGAATTCAACAACACATCAAAAAGATTATTCACCACGACCAAGTAGGCTTTATCCCAGGAATGCAGGGGTGGTTCAACATACTAAAATCAATAAATGTAATAAACCACATTAACAGAAGCAAAGACAAAAACCACTTGATCATCTCAATAGATACTGAAAAAGCCTTTGATAAGATCCAACACCATTTCATGATAAAAGCTCTAAGAAAACTACAATAGAAGGAAAGTACCTCAACATTATAAAAGCTATATATGACAAACCTACAGCCAGCATTATACTTAACTGAGAAAAACTGGAACCATTACCTCTAAAATCAGGAACCAGACAAGGATGCCCACTATCTCCACTCCTATTCAACATAGTACTGGAATTCCTAGCCAGAGCAATTAGGCAAGAAGAAGGAAGAAAAGGAATACAAATAGGTAAAGAAACTGTCAAAATATCCCTATTTGCAGATGACATGATCCTATACCTTAAAGACCCAAAAAACTCTACTCAGAAGTTTCTAGACATCGTCAATAGCTATAGCAAGGTAGGAGGATATAAAATCAACAGAAAAATGATTAACATTTCTATACACTATCAATGAGCAAACTGAAAAAGAATGTATGAAAACAATTCCATTTACAATAGCCTAAAAAAAAATCAAATACCTAGGTGTAAACCTAACAAAGGATGTGAAAGACATCTACAAGGAAAACTATACACTTCTGAAGAAAGAGATTGAGAAGACTACAGAAAGTGGAGAGATCTCCCATGCTTATGGATTGGTAGAAACAACATAGTAAAAATGTCGATACTCCCCAAGGTAATCTACATGTTTAATGCAATTCCCATCAAAATTCCAATGACATGCATTAAAAGATTGAAAAATCTACCATTAAATTTATATGGAAACACAAGAGGCCACAAATAGCCAAGGCAATACTCAGTCAAAAGAACAATGCAGGAGGTATCACAATACCTGACTTCAAACTATATTACAAAGCAATAACAATAAAATCAGCATTGTACTGGCACAAAAACAGACATGAAGACCAGTGGAACAGAATAGAGGACCCACATATGAAGCCACACAACTATAAGCAACTTGTCTTTGACAAAGGAGCTAAAAATATACGATGGAGAAATAGCAGCCTCTTCAACAAAAACTGCTGGGAAAACTGGTTAGCAGTCTGCAAAAACCTGAAACTAGATCCAGGTATATCACCCTATACCAATATTAACTCAAAATGGATAAAGGATCTTAATATCAGACCCCAAACTCTAAAGTTGATACAGGAAAGAGTAGGAAATACTCTGGAGTTCATAGGTATAGGTAAGAACTTTCTAAATGAAACCCCAGCAGCACAACAACTAAGAGATAGCATAGATAAATGTTACCTCATAAAGCTAAAAAGCTTCTGTTCATCAAAACAAATGGTCTCTAAACTGAAGAGAACACCTACAGAGTGGGAGAAAATATTTGCCAACTGTACATCAGACAAAGGACTGATAACCAGAATATATAGAGAACTTAAAAAACTAAATTCTCCCAAAACTAATGAACCAATAAAGAAATGGACAAGTGAACTAAACAGAACTTTCTCAAAAGAAGAAATTCAAATGGCCAAAAAACACATGAAGAAATGCTCACCATCTCTAGCAATAAAGGAAATGCAAATTAAAACCACGCTAAGATTCCACCTCACCCCTGTTAGAATAGCTATCATCAGCAACACCACCACCAACAGGTGTTAGCGAGGATGCGGGGAAAAAGGAACACTCTTACACTGTTGGTGAAAATGTAACTAGTACAATCACTCTGGAAAAAAATTTGGAGGCTACTTAAGAAGCTAGACATTGATCTACCATTTGATCCAGCAATACCACTCTTGGGGATATACCCAAAAGACTGTTACTCCAGAGGCACCTGCACACCCATGTTTATTGAGTTTCTATTCACAATAGCCAAGTTATGGAAACAGCCAAGATGCCCCACCACTGACGAATGGATTAAGAAAATGTGGCATTTATACACAATGGAATTTTATGCAGCCATGAAGAAGAACGAAATGTTATCATTCACTTGTAAATGGATAGAATTGGAGAACATCATTCTGAGTGAGTTTAGCCTGGCCCAAAAGACTAAAAATTGTGTGTTCTCCCTCATATGTGGACATTAGATCAAGGGCAAACACAACAATGGAATTGGACTTTGAGCACATGATAAAAGCAAGAGCACACAAGGGAAGGGTGAGGATAGGTAAGATACCTAAAAAATTAGCTAGCATTTGTTGCCCTTAACACATAGAAACTAAAGCAGATACCTTAAAAGCAACTGAGGCCAATAGGAAAAGGGGACCAGGAACTAGAGAAAAGGTGAGATCAAAAAGAATTAACCTAGAAGGTAACACACGTGCATAGGGAATTAATGTGAGTCAACTCCCTGTTTAGCTATCCTTATCTCAACCAGCAAAATCCCTTGTTCCTTCCTATTATGGCTTATACTCTCTCTACGACAAAATTAGAAATAAGGGCAAAATAGTTTCTGCTGGGTATTGAGGGAGAGGTGGGGGTAAGTGAGAGGGTGGAGTGGGTGGTAAGGGAGGGGGTGGGGGTAGGAGGGAGAAATGACCCAAGCCTTGTATGCACATATGAATAATAAATTAAAAAAAAGAAACACACGTATCTCTCAAAAAAACAAAACAAAAACAAAAACAAAAAAAAGCATGAATGTTAGAGTTGCAGCATCTAGCACATTGTTTCCTTGTGAGAGTTGACTCAGTTTTCAAAAGGAATACTTCCTGCAAATCATAGTTTTCAACGTGGAGTATGGCTCAGGTTGTTCCAAAAAGGGCTATTCAGCTGAGTTGAAGAGACACACGTATCTCTCCAAGGAATATCATGCATGTAACAAGCTGCAGTATGTGGCACATTGTTTCCCTGTGAGAACTGACGTACTTTTTGATAGGAATACTTCCTGCAAATCATAGTTTTTAAGGTATAGAAAGGCTCATTTTATTCCAAATAGGCCTATTCAGCTGTCTTGAAGAAAAGTATGTTTCTCTATAAAGAAAGCCATCTGCTTTGGAAGCAGGAGCATCTAGCACATTGTTTCCCTGTGAAAGTTTTGTTAGTTTTTGAAAGGAATACTTCCTGCACAGGTCAATTTTCAAGGTGGAGTAAGGCTCATGTTGCTCCAAATATTCTTATTCAGCTGAGTTGAAGAAACATATGTAGTCTCCAAAGAAAACCGTCAAAGTTAGAAGCTGCATTATCTAGCACATTGTTTCCCTGTTAGAGTTCAGTTAAATTTTGAAAGGCATACTTCCTGCAATGTGGATTGTTCAAGGTGGTGATAGACTCTCTTTCTTGCAAATAGGCATATTCAGATGGAGTTGTAGAAACACATGTATCATTCCAAAGACAACCATCTGTGTTAGAAGCATGAGCATCTAGATCATTGTTACCCTGTGAGAAGTGAGTCAGTTTTTGAAAGTAATTCTTCCTGCAAATCAGAGTTTTTTAGGTGGAGAAAGGCTCTGTTTATTTCCAATGGGCCTAATCAGCTGAGTTTAAGAAACACATGCATCTCTCCAAAAAAACCCATCAATGTCGGAAGCTGCAGCATCTAGCACATTATTTCCTGTGAGAGTTGAGTTAGTTTTTGAAAGGGATACTTCCTGCAAATCACAGTTTTCAAGGTTGAGAAAGGCTTATTTTGTACCAAATAGCCCTATTCAGCTGAGTTGAAGAAACCCATGTTCTCTCCAAAGAAAACCATCTATGTAGGAACCTGGGGCATCTAGGGCAGTGTTTCCCTTGGAGAATCGATTAAGATTTTGAGAGGAACTTCAGTGTTTCAAGGTGAAGATTGTTTCTATTTGCTCTAAATAGTCCTACAGAGGGATTTTGAAGAAACAAATGTTTTTCTATAAAGAAAATCATCTATGTTAGAAGCAAGAGCATCTCATGCATTGTTTCCCTGGGAGAATTGAGTGATTTTCGAAAGGAATACTTCCTGCAAATCATAGTTTTCTAGGTGGAAAAAGGCTTATTTGTTCAGAATAGGCCTGTTCAGCTGAGTTGAATAAACACTTGTATCTCTACAAAGAAAACCATCTACATAAGAATCAGGAGCATGGAGTGCATTGTTTCCCTATGAGAACTGAGTTAGTTTTTGAAAGGAATTCTTGCAAAAAATTACAGTTTTCAAGGTGGAGGAAGGCTCATTTTGTTCCCAAAGGGGCTATTCAGCAGAGGTGAAGAAACACATGTATCTCTCCAAAGAAAACCATCTATGTTAGAAGCAGCAGCATCTACCACATTGTTTCCCTTGTGAGAATTGAGTTAGGTTTGGAAGGAAATACTTCCTGCAACTTACCTGTTTCAATGTGGAGAAAGGTTCTTTTTGCTCCAAATAGGCCTACACAGGTAAAGTGATGAAACACATGTATCTCTGTAAAGAAAATCATCTATGTTAGAAGCAAGATCATGTCATGCCTTGTTTTTCTGTGAGAACTGAAGTGGTTTTTGAAAGGATTACTTCCTGCAAATCACAGTTGTCAAGGTGGAGAAATGCTCATTTTGTGCCAAATAGGACTATTCAGCTGACTTGAGGAAACACTTGTATCTCTATAACAAAAACCATCTATGTAAGTAGAAGGAGCATCTATCTCATTGTTTCTCTGTAAGAATTGAGATAGTTTTTGAAAAGAATACTTCCTGCAAATCATAGTTTTCAAAGTTTTGATAGGCTCTTTTTCCTCCAAACAGGCTTATTCATCTGAGTTGAAGAACCACATGTACCTCTCCAAAGAACATCATCAATGATAGAAGCTGCAGAATTAAGGACATTTTTTACCTATGAGATTTGAGTTAGTTTTTGAAAGGAAATTATGATTTTGAAAATCATAATTTTCAAAGTGGCGAAAGGCTCATTATGTACAAAATAGGTCTATTCAGCTGACGTGAAAAACACATGTATCTCTCAAAAGAAAACCACCTGTGTTAGAAACAGGAGCATCTAGCACACTGTTTCCTTGTGAGAATTGAACTAGTTTTTGAAAGCAATACCTCCTGTAAATTATAGTGTTCAAGGTGCAGATAGACTCTGTTTGCTCCAAATAGACGTATTCAGATGAGATGAGAAACACGTGGACCTCTCCAATGGAAACCATCTATGTTAGAAGATGCATCCTCTAGCAGTGTTTCTTTTTGAGAATTGAGTTAGTTTTTGTAATGAATACTTCCTGCAGCTTAGGTTTTTCAAGGCCCAGATAGGCTCTGTTTCCTCCAAATAGGCCTATTCAACTGAGTTGAAGAAACACATTTATCTCTTGAATGACCACTGTCAAGGTTAGAAACTGCAGCATCTAGCAGAATGTTTTCCTATGTGAATTGAGTTACTTATTGAAAGGAATACATTCTGAAAATCATGCTTTTCAAGGGGAGAAAGGCTCATTTTGTACCAAATCGGCCTTCATCTGAGTTGAAGAAACTCATGTATCCCTGCAAAGAATACCATCTATGTTAGAAGCTGGAGCATCTAAGGCATAGTTTCCCTTTGAGAATTGAGATAGTTTTTGAAAGAAATAGTTCCTGGAAATCACAGTTTTCAACAGTGACATAGAATCTGTTTGCTCCTAACAGGTCCATTAGGTAAGTGAAGAAACACATGTATCACTCAAAAGAATACCATCAGTGTTAGAAACAGGAGATTCAAGAACGATTATTCTTTCCAGTGAGAATTGAGTTTGTTTTCAAAGAAATACTTGCACATCATAGTTTTCAAGGTGGAAATAGGCTCTGTTTGCTCCAAATAGGCCTCCTGAGCTGAGTTGAAAAAACAAACATATTTCTCCAATGAACTCATTTATGTTAGAAGATGAAGGTTCTAGCAAAGTGTTTTCCTTTGAGAAGTGAGTTAGTTTTTGAACCGAATACTGAATTCCAGACAGTTTTCAAGGTAGAGATAGTCCCTGTTTGCTCCAAATAGGCCTATGCAGCTAAGTTGAAGAAACACACCTGTCTCTTGAAAGGAAACCATCTGTGTTAGAGGAGGAGCATCCAGCACATTATTTCCTTTGAGAGTTGAGTTAGTTTTTGCAAGGAATACTTCTTGCAAACATAGTTCTAGGTGGGGAAAGGGTGATTTTATTCCAAATAGGCCTATCCAGCTAAGTTGAAGAAACACATGTATCTCTGAAAAGCAAACCATCTCTGTTGGAAGCAGGAGCATCTAGCACACCATTTCCCTGAGAGAATTGAATTAGTTCTCGAAAATATTATTTCCTGCAAATAAGAGTTTTCAAGATGGAGTCAGGCTCATGTTGCTCCAAATAGGCCTTCAGCTGAGTTGAAGAAACACATGTATCTCTCAAAAGAAAACCATCTGTGTTAGAAGTATTAGCATCTAGTGCATTGTTTCCATGTGAGAATTGAGTTAGTTTTTGAAAGGCATCTTGACTCCAAATCGTAGTTTTTAACCTGGTATAAGGCTCACATTGCTCCAAATAGGTCTATTCAGAAGAGATGAAGAAACACATGTGTCTCTCAAAAGAAAAGCTTCTGTGTTCGAAGCAGGAGCATATAGCACATAATTTCCCATTGAGAATTGAATTTGTTTTTTTTTTTTCTTTTATTATTCATATGTGCATACAAGGCTTGGTTCATTTCTCCCCCCTGCCCCCACCCCCTCCCTTACTACCCACTCCACCCCCTCCCGCTCCCCCCCCAATACCCAGCAGAAACTATTTTGCCCTTATCTCTAATTTTGTTGTAGAGAGAGTATAAGCAATAATAGGAAGGAACAAGGGGTTTTGCTGGTTGAGATAAGGATAGCTATACAGGGCATTGACTCACATTGATTTCCTGTGCGTGGGTGTTACCTTCTAGGTTAATTCTTTTTGATCTAACCTTTTCTCTAGTTCCTGGTCCCCTTTTCCTATTGGCCTCAGTTGCTTTAAGGTATCTGCTTTAGTTTCTCTGCATTAAGGGCAACAAATGCTAGCTAGTTTTTTAGGTGTCTTACCTATCCTCACCCTTCCCTTGTGTGCTCTTGCTTTTATCATGTGCTCAAAGTCCAATTCCATTGTTGTGTTTGCCCTTGATCTAATGTCCACATATGAGGGAGAACACAATTTTTAGTCTTTTGCTCTTTTTAGTCTCTGTTTGCTGCAAATAGGCCTACTCAGCTAAGTTGAAGAAACACTTGTGTCACTATTAAGAAAACCATTTGTGTTACAAGCATGACCATGTAGCACATTGTTTCCCTGTGAGAACTGAGTTAGTTTTCGAAAACAATTCTTCCTGCAAACACAGTTTTGGAGGTGGGGAAAGGCTGATTCTGTACAAATAGGCCTTCTCAGCTAAGTTGAAGAAACTCATGTATCTCTATAAAGCAAACCATGTGTGTTAGAAGCATGAGCATCTAGCATATTGTTTCCCGTTGAGAATTGATTTAGTGTCTGAAAGGATTAATGCCTGAAAATCTAAGCTTTAAGGTGGAGATAGTCTCTGTTTGCACCAAATGTGCCGGATCAGCTACGTTGAGGAAACACATGTGTCTTGGAATGAGAACCATGTGTGTTAGAAGCAGGTGCATCTAGTGCAGTGTGTCCCTGTGAGAAATGAGTTCGTTTTTGAAAGTAGCATTACCTGAAAATCATAGTTTTCAAGGCAGAGTAAGGCTCCTGTTGCTCCAAATAGGCCTATTGTGGTGCGTTGAAGAAACACATATCTCTCCAACAACAACCATCTGTGTTATGAGCAGGAGCATGTAGAACATTGTTTCCCAGTGAGAATTGAGTTAGTGTTTGAAAGGAACATCCTGGAAATCATAGTTGCCAAAGTGGAGATAGGCTCTGATTTCTGCAATAGTCCTACTACCCTAAGTTGAAGAAACACATGCATCTCTCGAAAGAAAACCATCTATGTTAGAAGCTGAAGCATTTAGCATATTGTTTCTGTGTGAGAAATGAATTTGTTTTTCAAAGGAATTCTTCCTGCAAATCATAGTTTTCCAGGTGGTGATAATCTGTGTGTGCTCAAAATATGTCTGTTCAGCTAAGTTGAAGAAACACATGTATCTCTGGAATGAAAATCACCTGTGTTATAAACAGGAGCATCTAGCACATTGTTTCCCTGAGAGAATTGAGATAGTTTTTGAAAGCAATACATCCTGACTATCATAGGGTTCAAGGTGGAGACAGGCTTTGTTTGCTCCAAATAGGCCTATTCAGATGAGTTGGAGAAACACATGGATCTCTCCAATAGAAACCAACTATGTTAGAAAATGCAGCCTCTAGCACTGTTTCTTTTAGAGAATAGAGTTAGTTTTTGTAAGGAATACTTCCTGCAGCTTAGGTTTTTCAAGGCACAGATAGGGTCTGTTTCCTCCAAATAGGCCTGTTCAACCGAGTTGAAGAAACTCAACTATCTCTTGAAAGACCACCATCAAGGTTAGAACCTGCAGCATCTAGCACATTGCTTACCTGTGAGAGTTCAGTTACTTTTTGAAAGGAATACGTCCTGCAAATCATACTTTTCAAGGTAGAGACAGGCTCATTTGGTACCAAATAAGCCCATTCAGCTTTGATGAAGAAACTTATGTATATCCCCCAAAAAATACCATCTATGTTAGAAGGTGTAGCATCTCAGGCATTAATTTCCTGTGAGAATTGATCTGGTGTGTGAAAGAAATACTTCCTGGAAAGCACAGTTTTCATGGGGAGATAGGCTCTGTTTGCCACAAATAGGCTAATTCATGTGAGTTGAAGAAATACATGTATCTCTCCAAAGGAAACAATCTATGTTAGAAGCTGCAGCATCTAGCACTTTGTATTCCTGTGAGAACTGAATAAGTGCTTGAAAGAAATACTGCCGGCGATTCATAGTTTTCCAGGTGGAAATAAACTGTTTGCTCAAAATAGGTCTATTCAGCTTAGTTGAAGAAGCACATGCATCTCTCGAAAGAAAACCATCTGTGTTAGAAACAGGAGCATCTGACATTATTTCCACGTGAGCATTGGGTTTGTTTCCTAAAGAAATACAGCCTGTAAATCATAGTTTTGAACGTGGAAGTAGGCTCTGTTTGCTCCAAACAGGCCTATTAAGGTGAGTTTAAAAACAGATGTATCACTCCAAAGGAAACCCTCTGTGTTAGAAGCAGCAGCATATAGCACATAATTTCCCATGGAGAATTGAGTTTGTTTTTGAAAGGAATACTTCCTGCAACTTATGCATTTCATTTGGAGGTAGGCTCTGTTTGCTCTAAACAGGCCTATTCAGCTGAATTAAGGAAGCACAAAGATCTCTCCAAAGGAAACTATATATGTGAGAAGCTGCAGCATTTAACTCATTGCATCCATTGGAGAATTGATTTAGGTTTTGAAAGGTATTGTTCCAGACTTAGGTGTTTCAAAGTGCAGATAATCTCTGTTTGCTGCAAACAGGCTTACACAGCTATGTTAAAGAAATACTTGTGTCACTATTAAGAAAACCATTTGTGTTGGAAGCATGAACATGTAGCACATTGTTTTCCTGTGTGAACTGAGTTAGTTTTTGAAAGGAATACTTCCAGCAAATCATAGTGTTCAAGGTGGAGATAGGCTTTTTTTGCTCCCAACAGGCCAATTTAGGTGAGTTGAGAAACACGTGGATCTTTCCAATGGAAACCATCTATGTTAGAAGATGCAGAATCTAACTGTGTGACCTTGTGAGAAGTGAGTTCGTTTTTGTAATAAATACTTCCTGCAGCTTACATTTTTCAAAGTACAGATAGGCTCTGTTTCCTCCAAATAGGCCTATTCAACTGAGTTGAAGAAACACATTTATCTCTTGAATGACCACCATCAAGGTTAGAAGTTGCAGCATCTAGCAGAATGCTTACCTATGTGAATTGAGTTACTTTTTGAAAGGAATTCTTCCTGAAAATCATGCCGTTAAGGGGGGAGAAAGGCTAATTTTGTACCAAATCGGCCTTCAGCTGAGTTGAAGAAATCCATCTAACTTCCAAAGATTACCATCTGTGAGACTCTGGAGCATCTAAGGCATAGTTTCCCTTTGAGAATT
This sequence comes from Castor canadensis, assembly GCF_047511655.1. Classification (NCBI taxonomy): domain Eukaryota; kingdom Metazoa; phylum Chordata; class Mammalia; order Rodentia; family Castoridae; genus Castor; species Castor canadensis. The sequence continues at coordinate 92,916,459 of NC_133398.1, forward strand.
GAGATAGTTTTTGAAAGAAATACTTCCTGGAAATCACAGTTTTCAACAGGGAGATAGGCTCTGTTTGCTCCTAACAGGTCTATTAGCTAAGTTGAAGAAACACATGTATCGCTCGAAAGAAAACCTTCCATGTTAGAAACAGGAGAATGAGGAAGAATTGTTATTTCCCCGTGAGAATTGAGTTTGTTTTCAAAGAAATACTTCCTGCATATCATAGTGTTTAAGGTGGAAACAGGCTCTGTTTCATCCAAATAGGCCTCTTAAGCTGAGTTGAAATAACACATGTATGTCTCCAAATGAAACCATCTATGTTAGAAGATGCAGCTTCTAGCAAAGTGTTTTCCTGTGAGAACTGAATTAGTTTTTGAAAGGAATACTAAATTCCAGACAGTTTTGAAGGTAGAGGTAGTCCCTGTTTGCTCCAAATAGGCCTATCCATCTAAGTTAAAGAAACACATGTGTCTCTTGAAAGGAAACCATCTGTTTTAAAGGAGGAGCATCTAGCACATTATCTCCCTTTGAGGGTTGAGTTAGTTTTTGAAAGAAATACTTCTGGCAAACACAGTTTTGAAGGTGGGGAAAGGCTGATTCTGTACAAATAGGCCTACTCAGCTAAGTTGAAGAAACACATGTATCTCTGAAAAGCAAACCATCTCTGTTGGAAGCAGGAGCATCTAGCACACCATTTCCCTGTGAGAATTCAGTTAGTTCTCAAAAATAATAATTCCTGCAAATAAGAGTTTTCAAGATGGAGTCAGGCTCATGTTGCTCCAAATAGGCCTTCAGCTGAGTTGAAGAAACACATGTATCTCTCAAAAGAAAACCATCTGTGTTAGAAGTGTTAGCATCTAGTGCATTGTTTCCATGTGAGAATTGAGTTAGTTTTTGAGAGGAATACTGACTACAAAGCATAGTTTTCAACCTGGAATAAGGCTCACATTGCTCCAAAGAGGCCTATTCAGAAGAGATGAAGAAACACATGTATCTCTTCAAAGAAAACCTTCTGTGTTAGAAGCAGGAGCATATAGCACATAATTTCCCATTGAGAACTGAGTTTGGTTTGGAAAAGAATGCTTCCTGCAGCTTAGGTGTTTCAGGTGGACAGAGGCTCAGTTTGCTCCAAATAGGCCTATTCAACTGAGTTAAAGAAGGACAACTATCTCTCCAAAGAAAACCATCTATGTGAACAGCTGCAGCATTTAACTCATTGTATCAATCTGAGAATCGATTTAGGTTTGGAAAGGTATAGTTCCAGAAACTTAGGTGTTTCAAAGTGGAGATAGGCTCTGTTTGCTGCAAATAGGCCTACTCAGCTAAGTTGAAGAAACACTTGTGGCACTATTAAGAAAACCACTTGTGTTGGAAGCATGACAATGTAGCGCATTGTTTCCCTGTGAGAACTGAATTAGTTTTTGAAAGGAATTCTAACTGCAAACACAGTTTTGAAGGTGGGGAAAGGCTGATTCTGTACAAATAGGCCTACTCAGCTATGTTGAAGAAATGTATGTATCTCTATAAAGCAAACCATGTGTGTTAGAAGCATGAGCATCTAGCATACTGTTTCCCTGTGAGAATTGATTTAGTGTCTGAAAGGATTAATGCCTGAAAATCATAGCTTTAAGGTGGAGATAGTCTCTGTTTGCACCAAATGGGCCAGTTCAGCTAAGTTGAGGAAACACACATGTCTTGGCATGAGAACCATGTATGTTCGAAGCAGGTGCATCTAGCACAGTGTGTACCTGTGAGAAAGGAGTTCGTTTTTGCAAGTAGCATTTCCTGCAAATCATAGTTTTCAACGTGGAGTAAGGCTCATGTTCCTCCAAATAGGCCTATTGAGCTATGTTGAAGAAACACGTATCTCTCCAACAACAACCATCTGTGTTAGAAGCAGGAGCAGGTAGAACATTGCTACCCTGTGAGAATTGAGTTAGTGTTTGAAAGGAACATCCTGGAAATCATACTTGCCAAAGTGGAGATAGGCTCTGTTGGCTCAAATAGTCCTACTCAGCTAAGTTGAAAAAACACATGCATCTCTCCAGGGAAAACCATCTATGTTAGAAGCTGAAGCATCTAGCATATTGTTTCTGTGTGAGAAATGAGTTTGTTTTTCAAAGGAATTCTTCTTGCAAATCATAGTTTTCCATGTGGTGATAGTCTGTGTTTGTTCAAAATATGTCTGTTCAGCTAAGTTGAAGAAACACATGTATCTCTGTATAGAAAATCAACTGTGTTAAAAACAGGAACATCTAGCACATTGTTTCCCTGAGAGAATTGAGTTAGGTTTTGAAAGCAATACTTCCTGACAATCATAGGGTTCAAGGTGGAGAGAGGCTTTGTTTGCTCCAAATAGGTCTATTCAGATGAGTTGGAGAAACACATGGATCTCTCCAATAGAAACCATCTATGTTAGAAAATGCAGCCTCTAGCAGTGTTTTTTTTTTGAGAATTGAGTTAGTTTTCGTAAGGTTTTTGAAGGCGCTGATAGAGTCTGTTTCCGCCAAATAGGCCTGTTCAACTGAGTTGAAGAAACTCAACTATCTCACGAAAGACCACCATCAAGGTTAGAACCCGCAGCATCTAGCACATTGTTTACCTATGAGAGTTCAGTTACTTTTTGAAAGGAATACTTCCTGCAAGTCATACTTTTCAAGGTAGAGACAGTCTCATTTTGTAACAAGTAAGTCTATTCAGCTTTGATGAAGAAACTTGTGCATATCTCCAAAATATACCATCTCCGTTAGAAGCTGTAGCATCTCAGGCATTAATTCCCTTAGCGAATTGATCTAGTGTTTGAAAGAAATACTTCCTAAATTCAGAGTTTTCATTGATAAGATAGGCTCTGTTTGTTTCCAATAGGCTTATTCATCTGAGCTGAAGAAATACATATATCTCTCCGAAGGAAACAATCTGTGTTAGAAGCTCCAGCATCTTGCACTTTGTTTCCCTTGGAGAACTGAGTAAGTGCTTGAAAGAAATACTGCCTGTGATTCATAGTATTCCAGGTGGAAATAGGCTCTGTTTGCTCAAAATAGGTCTATTCAGCTAAGTTGAAGAAGTACATGTATTTCTGAAAAGAAAACCATTTGTGTTAGAAGCAGGAGCATCTAGCCCATTATTTCCACCTGAGCATTGGGTTAGTTTCTGAAAGAAATACGTCCTGTAAATCACAGTTTTGAAGGTGGAAATAGGCTCTGTTTTCTCCAAACAGGCCTATTAAGCTGACTTTAAAAACACATCTATCACTCCAAAGGAAACCCTCTGTGTTAGAAGCAGAGGCATATAGCACATAATTGCCCTTTGAGATTTGAGTTTGTTTTTGAAATGAATACTTCCTGCAACTTAGGTGTTTCATTGGGAGATAGACTATGTTTGCTCCAAACAGGCCTATTCATCTGAGGTAAAGAAGCACAATTTCTCATTTTGTTGTAGAGAGAGTATAAGCAATATAGGAAGGAACAAGGGTTTTTGCTGGTTGACATAGGTATAGCTATACAGGGAGTTGACTCACATTAATTTCCTCTGCGTGTGTGTTACCTTCTAGGCTAATGCTTTTTGATTTCACCTTTTCTTTAGTTCCTGGTCTCCTTTTCCTATTGGCCTCAGTTGCTTTTAAGGTATCTGCTTTAGTTTCTCTGCGTTAAGGGCAACAAATGCTAGCTAATTTTTTAGGTGTCTTACCTATCCTCACCCCTCCCTTGTGTGCTAAAGCTTTTATCATGTGCTTAAAGTCCAGTCCCATTGTTGTGTTTGCCCTTGATCTAATGTCCACATATGAGGGAGAACATACGATTTTTGGTCTTTTGGGGCAGGCTAACCTCACTCAGAATGATGTTCTCCAATTCCATCCATTTACCAGCGTATGATAACATTTCGTTCTTCTTCATGGCTTCATAAAATTTCATTGTGTATAGATACCAAATTTTCTTAATCCATTCGTCAGTGGTGGGTCATCTTGGCAGCTTAAATAACTAGGAAAACAACAGCAACAACAACAAAAATGTAGTTGGTGTCAAATATGTATAGCTTGTTACCAAGGATACAATCATATAGGGCCAGTAGTGTTGTTATGCACATATGAATATTTTTGACCACACTATGTATAATAAAGGAGAAACAAGTAATTGTCCAAAACAGTCCTTATATATGTATTTGCAAATAAAAGATTTCAAAAATTAAAAAATGAAAAAAAAATAAAGAAGCACAAATATCTCTCCAAAGAAAACCATCTATGTGAGAAGTTGCAGCATTTATTTTTATTTTTATTTTTTTTTGGTGCAGCATCAGGGATTTCAGGGTGTTGGGCTTGTGTAAAGTGGGGGCAGTAGGTTGGTCTCTAGGTGGTGAATGTATAGGAGAGGTAATGTGGTGACAGATTTGGGGAGATTGGGAGAGGATGGGGAAGACAGGGGGAGAGAGTAGATGAGAAGGGGAAGAAAGAGTGGTTGAGAAGGAGAACATTGGATTGTAGAAGGAGGGAGAGTGAAGTGGCTGAGAATAGGGATGAGAAGATAGTGATGGTGAAGTTGATAGTATAGAAAGAAAAAAGAAAATAGGAATAAAAATCTATTTATTTATTTATTTAGTTTTCCTTTTTCTTTTATTATTCATATGTGCATACAAGGCTTGGTTCATTTCTCCCCCCTGCCCCCACCCCCTCCCTTACCACCCACTCCACCCCCTCCCTCTCCCCCCCAATACCCAGCAGAAACTATTTTGCCCTTATTTCTAATTTTGTTGTAGAGAGAGTATAAGCAATAATAGGAAGGAACAGGGTTTTTGCTGGTTGAGATAAGGATAGCTATACAGGGCATTGACTCACATTGATTTCCTGTGCGTGAGTGTTACCTTCTAGGTTAATTCTTCTTGAACTAACCTTTTCTCTAGTACCTGTTCCCCTTTTCCTATTGGCCTCAGTTGCTTTTAAGGTATCTGCTTTAGCTTCTCTGCGTTGAGGGCAACAGATGTTAGCTAATTTTTTAGGTGTCTTACCTATCCTCACCCCTCCCTTGTGTGCTCTCGCTTTTATCATGTGCCCATAGTCCAATCCCCTTGTTGTGTTTACCCTTGATCTAATGTCCACATATGAGGGAGAACATACGATTTTTGGTCTTTTGGGCCAGGCTAACCTCACTCAGAATGATGTTCTCCAATTCCATCCATTTACCAGCGAATGATAACATTTCGTTCTTCTTCATGGCTGCATAGAATTCCATTGTGTGTAGATACCACATTTTCTTAATCCATTCGTCAGTGGTGGGGCATCTTGGCTGTTTCCATAACTTGGCTATTGTGAATAGTGCCGCAATAAACATGGGTGTGCAGATGCCTCTGGAGTAACAGTCTTTTGGGTATATCCCCAAGAGTGGTATTACTGGATCAAATGGTAGATCGATGTCTAGCTACAAACAGGCTTACCCAGCTAAGCTGAAGAAACACTTGTGTCACTATTAAGAAAACCATTTGTGTTGGAAGCATGAACATGTAGCACATTGTTTCCCTGTGAGAACTGTTAGTTTTTGAAAGGAATACTTCCTGCAAATCATAGTGTTCAAGGTAGAGATAGGCTTTGCTTGCTCCAAATAGCCCTATTCAGATGAGTTGAGCAACACGTGGATCTCTCCAATGGAAAACATCTATGTTAGAAGATGCAGAATCTAGCAGTGTGACCTTGTGAGTATTGAGTTAGTTTTTTTAGTGAATACTTCCTGGAGCTTAGTTTTTCAAAGTACAGATAGGCTCTGTTTCCTCCAAATATTCCTATTCAACTGAGTTGAAGAAACACTTGAATGACTACCATGAAGGTTAGAAGCTGCAGCATCTAGCAGAATGTTTTCCTAAGTGAATTGAGTTACTTTTTGAAAGGAATTCTTCATGAAAATCTTGCTTTTCAAAGGGGAGAAAGGCTCATTTTGTACCAAATCAGTCTTCAGCTGAGTTGAAGAAACTCATGTATCCCTTGAAAGAATACCATCTATGTTAGAAGCTGGAGCATCTAAAGCATAGTTTCCCTTTGAGAATTGAGATAGTTTTGGCAAGAAATACTTCCTGGAAATCACAGTTTTCAATGGGGAGATAGGCTCTGTTGCTTACTATAGGCTAATTCATCTGAGTTGAAGAAATACATTTTATTTTCCAAAGGAAACAATCTATGTTAGAAGCTGCAGCATGTAGCACTTTGTTTCCCTGTGGAATTGAGGAAGTGCTTGAAAGAAATACTGCCTGCGATTCATAGTTTTCCAGGTGGAAATAGGTTCTGTTTGCTCAAAATAGGACTATTCAGCTAAGTTGAAGAAGCACATGCATCTCTCGAAAGAAAACCATCTGTGTTAGAAACAGGAGCATCTAGCACATTATTGCCACATGAGCATTGGGTTAGTTTCTGAAAGAAATACGTCATGTAAATCTTATTTTTGAAGGTGGAAATAGGCTCTGTTTGCTCCAAATAGGGCCTATTAAGCTGAGTTTAAAAACACATGTATCACTCCAAAGGAAACCCTCTGTGGTAGAAGCAGAAGCATATAGCACATAATTGCCCCTTGCAAATTGAGTTTGTTTTTGAAAGGAATACTTCTTGCAAATCATAGTGGTCAAGGTGGAGATAGGCTTTGTTTGGTCCAAATAGGCCTATTCAGGTAAGTTGAGAAACATGTCGATCTCTCCTTGGAAACCATCTATGTTAGAAGATGCAGAATCTAACAGTGTGACCTTGTGAGAATTGAGTTAGTTTTTCTAATGAATACTTCCTGAAGCTTAGGTTTTTCAAAGTACAGATAGGCTCTGTTTCCTCCAAATATTCCTATTCAACTGAGTTGAAGAAACACATTTATCGCTTGAATGACCACCATCAAGGTTAGAAGATACAGCATCTAGCAGAATGTTTGCAGAGGCATATAGCACATAATTGGCCTTTGAGAATTGAGTTTCTTTTTGAAAAGAATACTTCCTGCAACTTAGGTGTTTCAATTGGTGATAGGCTCTTTTTGCTACAAATGGGCCATTTCGGCTGAGTTGAGGAAATACATGTATCTCTCCAAAGAAAACCATCTAGGTTAGTAGCTGCAGCATCTAGCACATTGTTTCCCTTTGAGAGTTAATTTAGTTTTTGAAAGGAATACTTCCATCACTTTAGGTGTTTCCAAATGGAGATAGGCTTTTTTTGCTTTAAATAGGTCTACTCAGGATAGTTGAAGAAACACATGTATCTCTCCAAAGAAAACCATCTGTGTGAGAAGCAGGAGCATCTAGCACATCATTTCCTGTGAGAAGTGAGTTAGTTTTTGACAAGAATACTTCCTGAAACATAGGTGTTTCACGTGGTGATAGGCTAAGTTTGCTACAAATGTGCCTGTTCAGCTGAGTTGAAGAAACACATGTATCTATCCAAAAAAAAAAAAAAAAAACCAACTACGTTAGAAGTAGGAGCATCTAGTACCATGTTTCCCTGTGTGAATTCAGTTAGTTTTGAAAGGAATAGTTCCTGGATATCATAGTTTTCCATGCAGAGATAGGCACTGTTTGCTCCATATAGGCACATGCAGCTAAGTTGAAGAAACACAGATATCTCTCAAAAGAAAGCCATCTGTTTTGTAAGCATGAGGATCTAACACATTGTTTCCTTGTGAGAATTGAGTTAGTGTTTGAAAGAGATACTTCCTGCAATTCATAGTTTTCAAGGAGGAGATAGGCTCTGCTTGTTCAAAATAGGTTTATTCAGCTAAGTTGAAAAAGCACATGTATCTCTCAAAAGAAAACCATCTGTGTTAGAAACAGGAACACCATAACTTGGCTATTGTGAATAGTGCTGCAATAAACATGGGTGTGCAGGTGCCTCTGGAGTAACCTGTGTCACAGTCTTTTGGGTATATTCCCAAGAGTGGTATTGCTGCATCAAATGGTAGATTGATGTCTAGCTTTTTAAGTAGCCTCCAAATTTTTTTCCAGAGTGGTTGTACTAGTTTACATTCCCACCAACAGTGTAAGAGGGTTCCTTTTTCCCCGCATCCTCGCTAACACCTGTTGGTGGTGGTGTTGCTGATGATAGCTATTCTAACAGGGGTGAGGCGGAATCTTAGTGTGGTTTTAATTTGCATTTCCTTTATTGCTAGAGATGGTGAGCATTTTTTTCATGTGTTTTTTGGCCATTTGAATTTCTTCTTTTGAGAAAGTTCTGTTTAGTTCACTTGTCCATTTCTTTATTGGTTTGTTAGTTTTGGGAGAATTTAGTTTTTTAAGTTCCTTATGTATTCTGGTTATCAGTCCTTTGTCTGATGTACAGTTGGCAAATATTTTCTCCCACTCTGTGGGTGTTCTCTTCAGTTTAGAGACCATTTCTTTTGATGAACAGAAGCTTTTTAGCTTTATGAGGTCCCATTTATCTATGCTATCTCTTAGTTGCTGTGCTGCTGGGGTTTCATTGAGAAAGTTCTTACCTATACCTATGAACTCCAGAGTATTTCCTACTCTTTCCTGTATCAACTTTAGAGTTTGGGGTCTGATATTAAGATCTTTGATCCATTTTGAGTTAATCTTGGTATAGGGTGATATACCTGGATCTAGTTTCAGTTTTTTGCAGACTGCCAACCAGTTTTCCCAGCAGTTTTTGTTGAAGAGGCTGCTATTTCTCCATGGCATATTTTTAGCTCCTTTGTTGAAGACAAGTTGGTTATACTTGTTTGGCTTCATATGTGGGTCCTCTATTCTGTTCCACTGGTCTTCATGTCTGTTTTTGTGCCAGTACCATACTGTTTTTATTGTTATTGCTTTGTAATATAGTTTGAAGTCAGGTATTGTGATACCTCCTGCCCCACCACTGATGAATGGATTAAGAAAATGTGGTATCTATACACAATGGAATTCTATGCAGCCATGAAGAAGAACGAAATGTTATCATTCGGTGGTAAATGGATGGAATTGGAGAACATCATTCTGAGTGAGGTTAGCCTAGCCCAAAAGACCAAAAATCGTATGTTCTCCCTCATATGTGGACATTAGATCAAGGGCAAACACAACAATGGGACTGGACTTTAAGCACATGATAAAAGCTTTAGCACACAAGGGAGGGGTGAGGATAGGTAAGACACCTAAAATATTAACTAACATTTGTTGCCCTCAATGCAGAGAAGCTAAAGCAGATACCTTAAAAGCAACTGAGGCAAATAGGAAAAGGGGACCAGGAACTAAAGAAAAGGTTAGATCAAAAAGAATTAATCTAGAAGGTAACACCCACGCACAGGAAATCAATGTGAGTCAATGCCCTGTATAGCTATCCTTATCTCAACCGCAAAAACCCTTGTTCCTTCTTATTATTGCTTATACTCTCTCTACAACAAAATTAGAAATAAGGGCAAAATAGTATCTGCTCGGTATTGAGGGGGTGGGGGGGAGAGGGAGGGGGTGGAGTGGGTGGTAAGGGAGGGGGTGGGGGCAGGGGGGAGCAATGAACCAAGCCTTGTATGCACATATGAATAATAAAAGAAAAAAAAAGAAAGAGGAACACCTAGCACATTATTTCCCTGTGAATGAGTTAGTTTTTGAATGAAACACTTCCTGCAAATCATAGTTTTGAAGGTGGAAATAGCCTCTGTTTGCTGCAAATAGGCCTAGTCAGTTGAGTTAAAGAAACACATATATCACTCCAAAGGAAACCATTTATGTTAGAAGATGCAGTATCTAGCATATTGTTTCCCTGTGAGAACTGAGTTTGTTTTTGAAAGGAATACTAAATTCAAATCACAGATTTCAACGTGGAGATAGGCTTAGTTTGCTTCAAATAGGCCAATTCATCTAAGGTGAAGAAACATATGTACCTCTATAAAGAAAACTATCTGGGTTAGAAGCATGAGCACCTGTCACAAGGTATTCCTGTGAGAATTGAGTTAGTGCTTGAAAGGAATACTTCCTGCAAATCATAGATTTCAATGTCGAGATGTACTCTGTTTGCTCCAAATAGGTCTATTCTTCTGAGTTGAAGAAACACATGTATCTCTCCAAAGAATACCATCTATGTTAGTAGTTGTGGCATCTAGCACATTGTTTCCCTGTGAGAATTGAGATAGTTTTTGAAAGGAATACTTCCGGCACGTCATAGTAATCAAGGTGGAGAAAATTTCATTTTGTACCAAATAGCCCTTGGAGCTGAGTTGAAGAAACACATGTATCTCTAAAAAGAAATCAATCTATGTTCCAACAGGAGCATCTAGGCCATTGTTTCCCTGTGAGAACTGTGTTAGGTTTTGAAAGGAATATTTCCTGCAAATCGTAATTTTCAAGGTGGAGTAAGAGTCAAGTTTCTCCAAATAGGCCTATTCAGCTCAGTTGAAGAAAAACATGCACCTCTTGAAAGAAAAGCATCTGTTTTTGTAGTTGCAGCATCTAGCACATTTTTTCCCTGTAAGAATTGAATTCGTTTTTTAGATGAAAACTACCTGCAACATGGGTTTTTGAACCCATGGTGATAGGCTATCTGTCTTCCAAATAGGCCTTGTCAGCTGTCTTGAAGAAACACAGGTTTGCCTGCAGAGACAACCATCTGTGTTAGAAGCAGGAGCATCTAGAACCGTGTTTCACTGTGAGAATTGTGTTAATTTTTGATGGGAATACCTTCTGCAAATCATAGTTTTCAAGGTGGGGAAAGTTCTGTTTTCTCCAAATAGGATCATTCAGGTGATGTGATGAAACACATGAATCTGTCCAAAGAAAACCATCTACGTTAGAAGTGGCAGCATTTAGCACAGTGTTTCCCTATGAGAATCAATGTAGATTTTGAAAGGAATTCTTCCTGAAAATCATGGTTTTCAAGGTGGAGATTGGCTCTGTTTTCTCCAAACAGGACTATTCAGCTGTGGTGAAGAAACACATGTATCTCTCCAAAGAAATCCATCAATGTTAGAAGCGGCAACATCTAGCATAGTGTTTCCCTATGAAAGTTGATGTAGATTTTGAAAGGAATACTTCCTTCAACTTAGGTTTTTCAAGGTGGAGATAGGCTCTTTTGTTCCAAGTAGGACTATTCATCTTACTTGAAGAAACACGTGTATATCTATAATGAAAACCATCTATTATAAAAGCAGGGCCTAGCAGTGCATTATATGTCTGTGAGAATTGATTTGGCTTTGAAAGGAATAGTTTCTACACATTATAGTTTTCAGAGTGGTGAAAGGTTCATTTTGTTCAAAATAAGCCTATTCAGCTCAGTTGAAGAAAGACATGTATCTGTACAAACAAAACCATCTATGTAAGAAGCAGGAGAATCTAGCTCACTGTTTCCCTGTGAGAACTGAGTTAGTTTTTGAAAGGAATAGCTGCTGCAAACCATAGATTTCAAGGTGGAGATAGGCTCATTTTGCTCCTAAAGGTCTTATTCAGCAGAGTTGAAGAAACACTTGTATCTCTCCAAAGAAAACCATCTATGTTACAAGCTGCAGAATATAGCACATTATTTCCCTGAGAGAGTTGAGTTAGTTTTTTAATGGATTACATCCTGCAAGTCACCCTGTTCAAGGTGTAAAGAGGCTCATTTTGTTCCAAATAGGCCTATGCAGCTGAGTTGAAAAAATACATGAATATCTCCAAAGATATTCATCTTTGTTAGAAGCAGGAACATCTAGAACATTGTTTCCCTGGAAAATTGAGTTAGTTTTTGAAAGGAATACTTCCTGCAAAACATAATTTTCAGTGTGGTGATAGGTTCTGTTTGCTCCAAAAAATCCTGTTCTGCTAGGTTGAAGAAACACACGTATCTCTCCAAAGAAAGCCATCCATGTTAGAAACAGGAGCATCTAACGTGTTATTTCCCTGTGAGAACGTTTTTTAGTTTTTGAAATGAATACAACCTGCAAATCATAGTTTTCAAGGTGGAGAATGGCTCTGTTTCCTTCAAATTGGCTAATTCAGCTGATTTTAAGAAACACATGTATCTCTGCAAAGAAAACCATCTATGTTAGAAGCTGGAGCATCTAGCACATTGTTTCCCTGTGAGCATTGAGTTAGTTTTTGAAACAAATAATTCTTATAACTTAGGTGTTTCAAGGTGGAGGTAGGCTCTGTTTTCTCCAAGTAGGCCTATTCAGCTGAGTTGAAGATATAAAAATATCTCTCCAAAGAAAACCATCACATTAAAAGCTTCAGCATCAAGCACATTGTTTCCCTGTGAGAGTTGAGTTAGTTTTTGAAAAGAGTACTTTCTGTAATGTGGTCCTTTCAAGGTGGAGATAGGCTCTTTTTGTTCCTCTGCCTATTCAGATGAGTTGAAAAAACACATGTATCTCTTGAAAGACAAGCATGTGTGTTACAAACAGGAGCATCTGGAACATTTTTTCCCTGTGAGAATTGAGTTAGTTTTTGAAAGGAATTCTTTCTGCAAATCAGAGTTTTCAAGATGGAGATATGCTCTGTTTGCTTCAAATAGGCTTATTCAGCAGAGTTGAAGAAAGATAAATATCTCTCCAAAGAAAACCATTGATGTTAGAAGCTGCAGCATCTAGCACATTCTATCCCTGTGAGAATTGAGTTTGAAAGAAATATTTCCCACAAATCATTGATTTCAAGTTGTAGTAAGGCTCATGTTTCTCCAAATAGGCCTATTCAGCTAAGTTTAAAAACACATGTATCTTTCCAAAGAAAGTCATCTGTATTAGAAGCAGAAGCATCTAGCACTTCGTTTCCTTGTGAGAACAGAGTTAGTTTTTGAATAGAATACTTCCTGCAACTTAGGTGTTTCAGGTGGTGATAGGATGTTTGCTACAAATGTGCCTTTCAGCTGAGTTCTTCAAAGACAATCATGTGTGTTAGAAGCAGGAACATCTAGAACATTGTTTCCTTGTGAAAATGGAGTTAGTTTTTGAAAGGAATACTTCCTGAAAAACATAATTTTCAATTTGGTGATGGATTCTCTTTGCTCCAAAAAGGCCTGTTCTGCTAGGTTGAAGAAACACATGTATTTCTCCAAAGAAAGCCATCTATGTTAGAAACAGGAGCATCTAGTGCATTATTTCCCCTTGAGAATTGAGTTAGTTTTTGAAATGAATACTTCCTGCAAATCATAGTTTTCAAGGTGGAGGTAGGCTCTGTCTGCTCAAAATAGGCCTATTCAGCTGAGTTGAAGATATAAATGTCTCTCTCCAAAGGAAACCCTCTGTTAGAAGCTGCAGAATCTCTCCCATTGTTTCTCTGTGGGAATCATTTTCTGTCTTGAAAGGAATATTTCCTGCCACTTAGGTGTTTTCAGGTGGAGATAGGGTATGTTTGCTTCAAATAGATCTACTCAGGTAAGCTGAAGAAACACAGATATCTCTGTAAAGAAACCCAACCCTGTTAGAATCAGGAGCATCTAGCACATTGTTTCCCTCTGAGAATTAAGTTAGTTTTTGAAAGCAATAGTTCCTGCAAATCATAGTTTTAAATGTGGAGATACACTGTGTTTTCTCCAAATGGGCCTATCCAGTAAGTTGAAGAAACACATGCATCTCTCTAAAGAAAACCATCTGTGTTAGAGACTGAAGCATACAGCATGTTGTTTCCCTGTGAGAATTGTGTTCATTTTAGAAGGGAATACTTCCTGAAACTTAGGTGTTTCAGATGATGATAGACTCTGTTTGTTCAAAATGGGCATATCCCGCTGACATGAAGAAACACATGTATTTCTCCAAAGAAAACCATCTATGTTTGAAGCTGCTGTATCTAGCAGATTGTTTTCCTGTGAGAATCAAGTTAGGTTTTGAAAGGACTACTTCCTGCAACTTTGGTGTTTCAAGGTGTAGATAGGCTCTGTTTGCTCCAAATTGGTCTATTCAGCTGAGGTGAAAAAATATATGTGTCTCTCCTATGGAAACCATCTATGTCAGAAGCTGCAGCATCTAAAACTTTGTCTCCCTGTGAAAGTTCAGTTAGTTTTTGAAAGGCATACTCCCTGCAAATCATAGTTTTCAAGGTGGAATAAAGTTCATTTTGCTCCAACTAGGCCTATTCAGCTGAGTTGAAGACACACATGGATCTGTCAAAAGAAACCCACATGTGTTAGAAGCAGGAGCATCTAACACATTGTTTCCCTGTGAAAATTGAGTTAGTTTTTGAAGGGAATTCTTCCTGCAACTTAGGTGTTTCAGGTGGTGATAGGCTCTGTTTATTCCAAACAGGCCTATTCAGCTGAATTGAAGGAACACATGTATCTCTCAAAGAAAACCATCTATGTTAGAGGCTGCAGCATCTGTCACATTGTTTCACTGTGAGAGTTGAGTTTGTTTTTGAAAGGAGCACTTCCTGCAAATCAGAGCTTTCAAGGTGGAGAAAGGCTCATGTTGTTACTAAAAACTTATTCAGCTGAGTTGAAGAAACACATGAATCTCTCCAAAGACAACCATCTTTGTTAGAAGCAGGAGCATCTAGAATATTGTTTGCCTGTAAAATTGAGTTACTTATTGAAAGGAATACTTCCTGCACATTAGAGTTTTCAAAGTGGAGTTACGTCTGTTTGCTCCAAATAAGCCTATTCAGTTGAGTTGAAGAAACACATGTATCTCTCCAAAGAAAACCATCATTGTTTGAAGCTGCATCATCTAGAACATTGTTTCCCTGTGAGAATCAAATTACATTTTGAAAGGACTATTTCTTGCATCTTAGGTTTTTCCAGGTGGATATAGACTCTGTGTGCTTCAAATAGGTCTACTCAGGTAATTTGAAGAAACACATGTATCTCTATAAAGAACACCATCCCTGTTAGAAGCAGGAGCATCTTGTGCATTGTTTCCCGTGAGAATTGAGTTAGTTTTGAAAGGAATACTTTTTGAAACTTAGGTGTTTCAAAGTGGAGATAGGCTTTGTTTGCTCCAAATAGGCCTTTTCAGCTTAGTTAAAGAAACACATGCATCTGTCCAAAGAATACCATCTATGTTAGTAGCTGCAGCATGTAGTACATTGTTTCCCTGTGACAATTGAGTTATTTTTTAAAGGAATACTTCCTGTAAATCATAGTTTTCAAGGTGGAAAAAAGCTCATTTTGTTCCAAATAGGCCTGTTCTGCTGAGCTGAAGAAACACATGTATCCCTCCAAAGTTACCATCTATGTTTGTAGCTGCAGCAGGTAGTACTTTGTTTTCCTGTGAGAACTGAGTTAGTTTTTGAAAGGAATACTTGCTGAAAATCATAGTTTTAAAGGTGGAGAAAGTCTCATTTTGTTCCAAATAGGCCTGTTCACTGAGCTGAAGAAACACATGATCTCTATAAAGAAAACCATCTATGTTTGAAGCAGGAGTGTCTAGCACATTGTTTCCCTGTGAAATTGAGTTAGTGTTTGAAATGAATACTTCCTGCAAATCATAATTTTCAAGGCTCTGTTTGCTCCAAATCTTTCCTGCAAACATAGTTTTTGAGGTAAGGCCCATGTTGCTCCAAATAGTAGTATTCAGCTGAGTTGAAGAAACACATGTATCTCTCTAAAGAAAACCATCTGTGTTAGAAGCAGGAGCATCCAGCACATTGTTTCCCTTTGAAAATGGAGTTAGTTTCTGAAAGGAATACTTTTTGCAACTTAAGTGTTTCAAGGTGGATATAAGCTTTGTTTGCCCCAAATATTCCTATTCAACTGAGTTGAAGAAACACATGTATGTCTCCAAAGAATACCATCTATGTTTGTAGCTGCAGCATGTAGCACATTGTTTTCCTGTGAGAATTGAGTTAGTTTTTTTAAGGGGAAGCTTCCATTTACTTAGATTTTTCATGGTGGTGATAGGCCCTGTCTGTTCCAAACAGGCCAATTCACCTGAGTGGAAGGAACACAAGTATCACTGCAAAGAAATCATCTATTTTAGAAGCTGCAGCATGTAGCCAATTGTTTTCCACTGTTGCTTGTGTTAGTTTTTGAAATTAATACTTCCTGGTATTTAGGTTTTTCAAGAGGGAGATATGTTCTCTTTGTTTCAATAAGTCTACTCAGCTTAGTTGAAGAAACACATGTATGTCTGGAAACAAGGCAATTATGTTAGGCGCAGGAACTTATAGCACCTTGTTTCACTGTGAGAAGTGCGTTAGTTTCTGAAAGGAATACTACCTGCTGCTTAGGTTTGCAAGCTGGAGAAAGGTTCTCTTTCTTCCAAATAGTCTTATTCACCTGAGTTGAAGAAACACACGTATGCCTACAAAGAAAACCATCTGTGTTAGAAGCATGAACACCTAAAACCTTGTTTACCTGTGAAACTTGAGTTTGTTTTTGGAATTGAAACTTCATGCTCCTTAGGTTTTTCAAGGTGGAGATAGTCTCTATTTGTTCAAATAGGCTTAATCAGCTGAGTTAAAGAAACACAGGTATCTCTCGAAAGAAAACCATGGGTGTTAGAAGCAGGAGCATCAAGCACATTTTTCCCTGTGAGAATTGAGATTGTTTTTGAGTGGAATATTCCTGCTACTTAAGTTTTTCAAGCTGGAGATAGGTTTTTTTTGTTCCAAATAGGCCTATTCAGCTGAGTTGAAGAAATACATGTATGTCTTGAAAGAAAAGCATCAGTGTTAGAAGCATGACCATCCAGCACCTTGTTTCCCTATGAAAATTGAGTTAGTTTTTGAAATTGAAACTTCATGCTACTTAGGGTTTTTCAGGTGGAGATAGGCTCTGTTTGTTTCAAATAGGCCTATTCAACTGAGTTGAAGAAACACAGGTATCTCTCGAATGAAAACCATGGGTGTTAGAAGCAGGAGCATGTAGCACAAATTTTCCTTTTGAGAATTTGCTTAATTTTGAAAGGAATATTTCCTGCTACTTAGGTTTTTCAAGCTGGAGATTGCTTCTCTTTGTTCCAAATAGGCCTATTCTGCTTAGTTGAAAGAACACATGTATCACTCCAAAGAAATCATCTATGTTGGAAGCTACAGCATCTAGTAGATTTTTTCTTTTGTTATTCATATGTGCATACAAGGCTTAGGTCATTTCTCTCCCCTGCCCTCACCCCCTCCCTTACCATCCACTCCACCCCCTCCCTCTTCCACCCACCCCCTAAATACCCAGCAGAAACTATTTTGCCCTTATTTCTAATTTTGTTGTAGAGAGAGTATAAGCAATAATAGGAAGGAACAAGGGTTTTTGCTAGTTAAGATAAGGATAGCTATACAGGGCATTGACACACATTGATTTCCTGTGCCTGTGTGTTACCTTCTATGTTAAGTCTTTTTGATCTAACCATTTCTTTAGTTCCTGGTCCCCTTTTCCTATTGGCCTCAGTTGCTTTTAAGGTATCTGCTTTAGTTTCTCTGCATTAAGGGCAACAAATGCTAGCTAATTTTTTAGGTGTCTTACCTATCCTCACCCCTCCCTTGTGTGCTCTCGCTTTTATCATGTGCTCAAAGTCCAATCCCCTTGTTGTGATTGTCCTTGATCTAATGTCCACATATGAGTGAGAACATACGCTTTTTGGTCTTTTGGGCCAGGCTAACCTCACTCAGAATGATGTTCTCCAATTCCATCCATTTACCAGCGAATGATAACATTTCATTCTTCTTCATGGCTGCATAAAATTCGATTGTGTATAGATACCACATTTTCTTAATCCATTCATCAGTGGTGGGGCATCTTGGCTGTTTCCATAACTTGGCTATTGTGAATAGTGCCACAATAAACATGGGTGTGCAGGTGCCTCTGGAGTAACCTGTGTCACAGTCTTTTGGGTATATCCCCAAGAGTAGTATTGCTGGATCAAATGGTAGATCAATGTCTAGCTTTTTAAGAAGCCTCCAAATTTTTTCCAGAGTGGTTGTACTAGTTTACGTTCCCACCAACAGTGTATGAGGGTTCCTTTTCCCCCGCATCCTTGCCAACACCTGTTGTTGGTAGTGTTGCTGATGATGGCTGTTCTAACAGGGGTAAGGTGGAATCTTAGCGTGGTTTTAATTTGCATTTCCTTTATTGCTAGAGATGGTGAGCATTTTTTTCATGTGTTTTTTGGCCATTTGAATTTCTTCTTTTGAGAAAGTTCTGTTTAGTTCACTTGCCCATTTCTTTATTGGTTCATTAGTTTTGGGAGAATTTAGTTTTTTAAGTTCCCTATATATTCTGGTTATCAGTCCTTTGTCTGTTGTGTAGTTGGAAATTATTTTCTCCCACTCTGTGGGTGTTCGCTTCAGTTTAGAGACCATTTCTTTTGATGAACAGAAGGTTTTTAGCTTCATGAGGTCCCATTAATGTATGCTATCTCTTAGTTGCTGTGCTGCTGGGGTTTCATTGAGAAAGTTCTTACCTATACCTACTAACTCCAGAGTATTTCCTACTCTTTCCTGAATGAACTTAGAGTTTGTGGTCTGATATTAAGATCTTTGATCCATTTTGAGTCAATCTTGGTATAGGGTGATATACCTGGATCTAGTTTCAGTTTTTTGCAGACTGCCAACCAGTTTTCCCAGCAGTTTTTGTTGAAGAGGCTGCTATTTCTCCATGGCATATTTTTAGCTCCTTTGTCGAAGACAAGTTGGTTATACTTGTTTGGCTTCATATGTGGGTCCTCTATTCTGTTCCACTGGTCTTCATGTCTGTTTTTGTGCCAGTACCATGCTGTTTTTATTGTTATTGCTTTGTAATATAGTTTGAAGTCAGTTATTGTGATACCTCCTGCATTGTTCTTTTGACTGAGTATTGCCTTGGCTATTTGTGGCCTCTTGTGTTTCCATATAAATTTAACAGTAGAGTTTTCTTTTTTTTTTCATTTTTCTTTCATTATTCATGTGTGCATACAAGGCTTGGGTCATTTCTCCCCACTGCCCCCACCCCCTCCCTTACCACCCACTCCGCCCCCTCCCTCTCCCCCTCCCAATACCCAGCAGAAACTATTTTGCCCTTATTTCTAATTTTGTTGTAGAGAGAGTATAAGCAATAATAGGAAGGAACAAGAGTTTTTGCTGGTTGAGATAAGGATAGCTATACAGGGCATTGACTCACATTGATTTCTTCTGCGTGGGTGTTACCTTCTAGGTTAATTCTTTTTGATCTAACCTTTTCTCTAGTACCTGTTCCCCTTTTCTTATTGGCCTCAGTTGCTTTAAGGTATCTGCTTTAGTTTCTCTGCATTAAGGGCAACAAATGCTAGCTAGTTTTTTAGGTGTCTTACCTATCCTCACCCCTCCCTTGTGTGCTCTCGCTTTTATCATGTGCTCATAGTCCAATCCCCTTGTTGTGTTTGCCCTTGATCTAATGTCCACATATGAGGGAGAACATATGATTTTTGGTTTTTTGAGCCAGGCTAACCTCACTCAGAATGATGTTCTCCAATTCCATCCATTTACCAGCGAATGACAACATTTCGTTGTTCTTCATGGCTGCATAAAATTCCATTGTGTGTAGATACCACATTTTCTAAATCCATTCGTCAGTGCTGGGGCATCTTGGCTGTTTCCATAACTTGGCTATTGTGAATAGTGCCGCAATAAACATGGATGTGCAGGTGCCTCTGGAGTAACAGTCTTTTGGGTATATCCCCAAGAGTAGTATTGCTGGATCAAATGGTAGATCGATGTCCAGCTTTTTAAGTAACCTCCAAGTTTTTTTTCCAGAGTGGTTGTACTAGTCTACATTCCCACCAACAGTGTAAGAGGGTTCCTTTTTCCCCACATCCTCGCCAACACCTGTTGTTGGTGGTGTTGTTGATGATGGCTATTCTAACAGGGGTGAGGTGGAATCTTAGCGTGGTTTTAATTTGCATTTCCTTTATTTCTAGAGATGGTGAGCATTTTTTCATGTGTTTTCTGGCCATTTGAATTTCTTCTTTTGAGAAAGTTCTGTTTAGCTCACATGCCCATTTCTTTATTGGTTCATTAATTTTGGGAGAATTTAGTTTTTTAAGTTCCCTGTATATTCTGGTTATCAGTCCTTTGTCTGATGTATAGTTGGCAAATATTTTCTCCCACTCTGTGGGTGTTCTCTTCAGTTTAGAGACCATTTCTTTTGATGAACAGAAGCTTTTTAGTTTTATGAGGTCCCATTTATCTATGCTATCTCTTAGTTGCTGTGCTGCTGGGGTTTCATTGAGAAAGTTTTACCTATACCTACTAACTCCAGAGTATTTCCTACTCTTTCTTGTATCAACTTAAGAGTTTGGGGTCTGATATTAAGATCCTTGATCCATATTGAGTTAATCTTCGTATAGGGTGATATACATGGATCTAGTTTCAGTTTTTTGCAGACTGCTAACCAGTTTTCCCAGCAGTTTTTGTTGAAGAGGCTGCTATTTCTCCATCGTATATTTTTAGCTCCTTTGTCAAAGATAAGTTGCTCATAGTTGTGTGGCTTCATATCTAGATCTTCTATTCTGTTCCACTGGTCTTCATGTCTGTTTTTGTGCCAGTACCATGCTGTTTTTATTGTTATTGCTTTGTAATATAATTTGAAGTCAGGTATTGTGATACCTCCTGCATAGTTCTTTTGACTGAGTATTGCCTTGGCTATTCGTGGCCTCTTGTGTTTCCATATAAATTTAACAGTAGATTTTTCGATCTCTTTAAAGAATGTCATTGGAAATTTGATGGGAATTGCATTAAACATGTAGATTACTTTTGGGAGTATTGACATTTTTCCTATGTTGATTCTACCAATCCATGAGCATGGAAGATCTCTCCACTTTCTATAGTCTTCCTCAATCTCTTTCTTCAGAAGTGTATAGTTTTCCTTGTAGAGGTCTTTCACATCTTTTGTTAGGTTTACACCTAGGTATTTGATTTTTTTTGAGGCTATTGTAGATGGAATTGTTTTCATATATTCTTTTTCAATTTGTTCATTATTAGTGTATAGAAATGCTAATGATTTTTCCATGTTGATTTTATATCCTGCTACCTTGCTATAGCTATTGATGATGTCTAGAAGCTTCTGAGTAGAGTTTTTTGGGTCTTTAAGGTATAGGATCATGTCATCTG
Organism: Castor canadensis; assembly: GCF_047511655.1. Lineage (NCBI taxonomy): Eukaryota > Metazoa > Chordata > Mammalia > Rodentia > Castoridae > Castor > Castor canadensis. Next base: position 92,937,339 of record NC_133398.1, read on the forward strand.
CAAATAGGGATATTTTGACAGTTTCTTTACCTATTTGTATTCCTTTTATTCCTTCTTCTTGCCTAATTGCTCTGGCTAGGAATTCCAGTACTATGTTGAATAGGAGTGGAGATAGTGGGCATCCTTGTCTGGTTCCTGATTTTAGAGGGAATGGTTTCAGTTTTTCTCCATTAAGTATAATGCTGGCTGTAGGTTTGTCATATATAGCTTTTATAATGTTGAGGAACTTTCCTTCTATTCCTAGTTTTCTTAGAGCTTTTATCATGAAATGATGTTGGATCTTATCAAAGGCTTTTTTCTGCATCTATTGAGATGATCAAGTGGTTTTTGTCTTTGCTTCTGTTAATGAGGTTTATTACGTTCATTGATTTTCATATGTTGAACTACCTCTGCATCCCTGGGATGAAGCCTACTTGGTCGTGGTGAATAATCTTTTTGATGTGTGGCTGAATTCGGTTTGCCATTATTTTGTTGAGGATTTTTGCATCAATGTTCATTAAGTAGATTGGCCTATAGTTCTCCTTTTTGGAGGTGTCTTTGCCTGGTTTTGGGATAAGTGTAATACTGGGTTCATAAAATGTGTTTGGCAGTTTTCCTTCCCTTTCTATTTTGTGGAACAGTTTAAGGAGGGTTGGTATCAGTTCTTCTTTAAAGGTCTGATAGAATTCAGCAGAGAATCCATCTGGTCCTGGACTTTTCTTTTTGAGGAGACTCTTGATTGCTGCTTCAATTTCATTTTGTGTTATAGGTCTATTCAGGTGATTAATTTCCTCTTGGTTCAGTTTTGGATGATCATATATATCTAGAAATCTTTCCATTTCTTTAAGATTTTCAAATTTATTTGAATATAGGTTCTCAAAGTAGTCTCTGATGATTTCCTGGACTTCCATGGTGTTTGTTGTTATCTCCCCTTTTGCATTCCTAATTCTACTAATTTGGGTTTTTTTCTCTCCTCATTTTAGTCAGGTTTGCCAGGGGTCTATCGATCTTGTTTATTTTTTCAAAGAACCAACTTTTTGTTTCATTAATTCTTTGTATGTTTTTTTTGGTTTCTATTTCGTTGATTTCAGCTCTTATTTTTATTATTTCTCTCCTTCTATTTGTTTTGGGATTTGCTTGTTCTTGTTTTTCTAGGAGTTTGAGATGTATCATTAGGTCATTGATTTGGAATCTTTCAGTCTTTTTAATATATGCACTCATGGCTATAAACTTTCCTCTCAAGACTGCCTTAGCTGTGTCCCATAGGTTCCGGTAGGTTGTGTTTTCATTTTCATTGACTTCCAGGAACTTTTTAATTTCCTCTTTTATTGCATTGATGATCCACTCTTCATTAAGTAATGAGTTATTTAGTTTCCAGCTGTTTGCATGTTTTTTGTCTTTACTTTTGTTGTTGAGTTCTACTTTTACTGCATTGTGGTCAGATAGTATGCACGGTATTATTTCTATTTTCTTATATTTGCTGAGGCTTGCTTTGTGCCCAAGGACATGGCCTATTTTGGAGAAGGTTCCATGGGCTGCTGAGAAGAATGTATATTGTGTAGAGGTTGGATGAAATGTTCTGTAGACATCTACTAGGTCCACTTGATCTATTGCATATTTTAGATCTTGGATTTGTTTATTGAGTTTTTGTTTGAATGACCTATCTATTGATGATAATGGAGTGTTAAAGTCTCCCACAACCACTGTGTTGGCGTTTATATATGCTTTTAGGTCTTTCAGGGTATGTTTGATGAAATTGGGTCCATTGACATTGGGTGCGTACAGATTGATGATTATTATTTCCTTTTGGTCTATTTCCCCTTTTATTAATATGGAATGTCCTTCTTTATCTCATTTGATCAATGTAGGTTTGAAGTCTACTTTGTCAGAGATAAGTATTGCTACTCCTGCTTGTTTTCGGGGGATATTGTCTTGGTAAATTGTCTTCCAGCCTTTCATCCTAAGCATATGCTTATTTCTGTCAGTGAGATGAGTCTCCTTTAAGCAACAAATTGTTGGATCTTCTTTTTTAATCCATCTTGTCAAACAGTGTCTTTTGATGGGTGAATTAAGTCCATTAACATTAAGTGTTAGTACTGATAGGTATGTGGTGATTCCTGCCATTTAGTTGTCTTAGTTATTTGAAGGTTTGATTGTGTACCTAACTTGATGTTACTCTCTACTGTCTTGCTTTTTCTTATCCTGTGGTTTGGTGCTGCCTGCCTTTTCATGGTTAAGTTGGGTGTCACTTTCTGTGTGCAGGATCCCTTGCAGAATCTTTTGTAATGGTGGCTTTGTGGTCACATATTGTTTTAGTTTCTGCTTATCATGGAAGACTTTTATTGCTCCATCTATTTTGAATGATAACTTTGCTGGGTAGAGTATCCTGGGGTTGAAGTTATTTTCATTCAGTGCCCAGAAGATCTCACCCCACGCTCTTCTTGCTTTTAATGTTTCTGTTGAGAAGTCTGCTGTGATTTTGATGAGTTTACCTTTGTATGTTACTTGTTTTTTCTCTCTTACAGCCTTCAATATTCTTTCCTTAGTTTCTGAACTTGTTGTTTTAATGATGATATGTCATGGAGTAGTTCTATTTTGTTCTGGTCTGTTTGGTGTCCTGGAGGCCTCTTGCATTTGTATGGGAATATCTTTCTCTAGATTTGGGAAATTTTCTGTTATTATTTTGTTGAATATATTACACATTCCCTTCGCCTGCACCTCTTCTCCTTCTTTGATGCCCATTACTCTCAAGTTTGGTCTTTTGATGTGAGGCAGTGAGTTCTTGCATTTTCTTTTCACATGTCTTGAGTTGTTTAATTAATAGTTCTTCGGTTTTTCCTTTAATTACCATTTCATCTTCAAGTTCTGAGATTCTATTTTCTGTTTGCTCCATTCTGCTGGATTGGCCTTCCGTTTTGTTTTGCAGTTCTGTTTCGTTCTTTTTTCTGAGGTTTTCTTCTTTATTGTTGTCTATTTTTGTCCTGAGTTCATTTATCCATTTATTCATTGTGTTCTCTCTTTCACTTTGGTGTTTATACAGTGCTTCTATGGTTTTCTTTATTTCTTCTTTTGCTTTTTCAAATTCTCTATTTTTATTGTCTTGGAATTTCTTGAGTGTCTCCTGTACATTTTGGTTGACCCTATCCAGTATCATCTCTATAAAATTCTCATTGAGTACTTGTAGTATGTCTTCTTTTAAATTATTCTTGTGGGCTTCATTGGGTCCTTTGGCATAGTTTATCTTCATTTTGTTGGAGTCTGGATCTGAGTTTCTGTTCTCTTCATTTCCCTCTCGTTCCTGTACTAATTTTTTGCTGTGGGGAAACTGGTTTCCCTGTTTTTTCTGTCTTCCCGTCATTGTCCTTGGTGTTGTTACTGTCCCTGTTCTGTGTGTAATTAAGTATTTTCTAGCTTGTAATAATAACAATGGTAATATTGAGAATGGAAGAGTGAGCTGAGATGGAAAGCAAGAAGTTAAAGAAAAGGGGAAAACAAATATACAGACAAGAGGGAGAAAGCAGAACAAGGTATCAGACAAGAGAGTTTCAAAGGTATAAACAGGGAGTGTTAGTGTACTAATCGACAGTAAGCTGAACAGACATTAGAGAGACAGAGAGAGGATTGAAAATCAAAGATAAAAAAATAAAAAATAAGTAAATGAAAGTAATATCTATATATAAAAATGAATTAAAATAAAATGGAAAATAGAAAATTACAAAAAAAACCCAAAAAACTTCCAAGTTTATATGCAATGCAGTTTCAGTCTTAATAATTTGTGTGTCCGTCTCAATCTCCAGTCCTGGAGTTGGTAACTCAGATGTTGTTCTGTAGTTGTCTCATCAAAGGGTATGCATAAAGTAGAACAAAACTACACACTCACACACACACACATACACACACACACACACACACACACACAAAAGAAGTCCCACCAAGTGTCCCCAGTTCAAATGCAATACAGTTTCAGTAAGTTTTTCGGCTTGCAGGTGTAATTCGGTTGTTCTCTCATCAAAGGTAGAGAGAAAAAGAAAAAAAAGCATCTGGAGACAGTTCTGAGGGTGGTATCTGCAACTGCAGCTTGCCTGCCTGCTGCTCTCAGCCTGTAGCTGGCAGCGTTATTTATGCAGATCTCTGGGGTGAGCTAGCACTCACCTGGTCCCACAGGCTTTGTTTGCTCAGAGTTCTCCTGTGCGGGAGCCTCTGCTACAGGCTTTCCCCTTTCCAAGCACTGGGAAAGGTGACACTGCCCCGCGTTGTCAGGCCTGCATGTTTATTGACAGTTCATGTGCGAGGTGGGTCTTCCCCCCTCTCCTCTGAAGTTTTCCTCCCACTGCCACTTTCACAAGCTTTCCTGCTCCTGCTTACTGGGCGGTGTTGCTGCTCCTGCCAGCTGCCATGATTGTTTACAGTTCACGTGGGAAGTGCGTCTTCCCTCCTCTCACAAGCTTCCATGCTCCTGGTTGCTGGGCCTGCGCCCCGCTCCCGCCAGAGGCTCTCCAGCCCGCCCGGCTTGTTTATTTACAGTCCCGGGAAGGATTCCCTCCCCCCAATCTTCAGCGCTCAGGGTGCCCCACCCTCTTTCCAGCGTGTCTTAACTGTTCTTATTGCTTATTACTCAGTTTCTCTTTTTTTTTTTCCGGGTGGAGGTCAGTCTGTCCAGGGGGCTATGCTGCTCTGGCCCAGGCTTGTCTGTGGGAGTACCACGGTACCGTGAAGCTCACCTCGTCCGCGTCTTCCCAAGCCGTATGGGCACCGGCCACTGGCGGCCCCAGGGGCCCTCTTTGTTTCTCCGTTTAACGTGAGGTGGAGATTCTCTGCGCCAGCTGGAGATGTGGAGGAGTCAAAGTTATGCCTTTTCTCGGTGATTATGCCTGCAAAGTGTGTCTCCAGCGTCTCTCCAAGATTTCACTATAGTAGGATCGCTTTCTGCTTCCTACCTCTAGCCGCCATCTTGGAATCCCAACAGTAGAGTTTTCAATCTCTTTAATGAATGTCATTGGAATTTTCATGGGAATTGCATTACACATGTGGATTAATTTTGGGAGTATCCACATTTTTACTATGTTGATTCTACCAATCCATGAGCATGGGAGATCACTCCACTTTCTATAGTCTTCCTCAATCTCTTTCTTCAGAAGTGTATAGTTTTCCTTATAGTGGTCTTTCACATCTTTTGTTAGGTTTACACCTAGGTATTTGATTTTTTTTTGAGGCTATAGTAAATGGAATTGTTTTCATACTTTTTTTTAAGTTTGCTCATTACTAGTGTATAGAAATGCTAATGATTTTTCTATGTTGATTTTGTATCCTGCTACCTTGCTATAGCTATTGATGATGTCTAGAAGCTTCTGAGTAGTTTTTTGGGTCTTTAAGGTATAGGATCATGTCATCTGCAAATAGGGATATTTTGACAGTTTCTTTACCTATTTGTATTCCTTTTATTCCTTCTTCATGCCTAATTCCTCTGGCTAGGAATTCCAGTACTATGTTGAATAGGAGTGGAGATAGTGGGCATCCTTGTCTGGTTCCTGATTTTAGACGGAATGGTTTCAGTTTTTCTCCGTTAAGTATAATGCTGGCTGTAGGTTTGTCATATATAGCTTTTATAATGCTGAGGTACATTCCTTCTATTCCTAGTTTTCTTAGAGCTTTTATCATGAAATGATGTTGGATCTTATCAAAGGCTTTTTCTGCATCTATTGAGATGATCAAGGGGTTTTTGTCTTTGCTTCTGTTAATGTGGTTTATTACGTTTATTGATTTTCGTATGTTGAACCACCCCTGAATCCCTGGGATGAAGCCTACTTGGTCATGGTGAATAATCTTTTTGTTGTGTTGTTCAGTTTGGTTTGCCATTATTTTGTTGAGGATTTTTGCATCAATGTTCATTAAGGAGATTGGCCTATAGTTCTCCTTTTTGGAGGTGTCTTTGCCTGGTTTTGGGATAAGTGTAATACTGGCTTCATAAAATGTGTTTGGCAGTTTTCCTTCCCTTTCTATTTTTTGGAACAGTTTAAGGAGGGTTGGCATCAGTTCTTCTTTAAAGGTCTGATAGAATTCAGCAGAGAATCCATCAGGTCCTCGACATTCCTTTTTAAGGAGACTCTTGATTGCTGCTTCAATTTCATTTTGTGTTATAGGTCTATTCAGTTGATTAATTTCCTCTTGGTTCAGTTTTGGATGATCATATGCATCTAGAAATCTGTCAATTTCTTTAAAGTTTTCAAATTTATTTGCATGTAGGTTCTCAAAGTAGTCTCTGATGATTTCCTGGACTTCCATGGTGTTTGTTGTTATCTCCCCTTTTGCATTCCTGATTCTACTAATTTGGGTTTTTTCTATCCTCATTTCAGTCAGGTTTGCCAGGGGTCTATCGATGTTGTTTATTTTTTCAAAGAACCAACTTTTTGTTCCATTAATTCTTTGTATGGTTTTTTTGGTTTCTATTTCGTTGATTTCAGCTCTTATTTTTATTATTTCTCTCCTTCTATTTGTTTTAGCATGTGCTTGTTCTTGTTTTTCTAGGAGTTTGAGATGTATCATTAGGTCATTGATTTGGAATCTTTCAGTCTTTTTAATATATGCACTCATGGGTATAAACTTTCATGTCAGGACTGCCTTTGCTGTGTCCCATATGTTCAGGTAAGTTGTGTTTTCATTTTCATTGACTTCCAGGAACTTTTTAATTTCCTCTTTTATTGCATCGATGATCCACTCTTCATTAAGTAATGAGTTATTTAGTTTCCAGCTGTTTGCATGTTTTTTGTCTTTACTTTTGTTGTTGAGTTCTACTTTTACTGCATTGTGATCAGATAGTATGCATGGTATAATTTCTATTTTCTTATATTTACTGAGACTTGCTTTGTGCACAAGGACATGGCCTATTTTGGAGAAGGTTCCATGGGCTGCTGAGAAGAATGTATATTGTGTAGAGGTTGGATGAAATGTTCTGTAGACATCTACTAGGTCCATTTGATCTATTGCCTATTTTAGATCTTGGATTTCTTTAATGATTTTTTGTTTGGATGACGTATCTATTGATGATAATGTGGTGTTAATGTCTCCCACAACCACTGTGTTGGCGTTTATATATGCTTTTAAGTCTTTCAGGGTACGTTTGATGAAATTGGGTGCGTTGACATTGGGTGCATACAGATTGATGATTATTATTTCCTTTTGGTCTATTTCCCCTTTTATTAGTATGGAATGTCCTTCTTTGTCTCGTTTGATCAATGTAGGTTTCAAGTCTACTTTGTCAGAGATAAGTATTGCTACTCCTGCCTGTTTTCGGGGGCTATTGGCTTGGTAAATCTTCTTTCGGCCTTTCATCCTAAGCCTATGCTTATTTCTGTTGGTGAGATGGGTCTCCTGTAAGCAACAAGTTGTTGGATCTTCCTTTTTAATCCATTTCCTCAAATGGTGCCTTTTGATGGGTGAATTAAGTCCATTAACATTAAGCGTTAGTATTGATAGGTATGTGGTGATTCCTGTCATTTAGTTGTCTTGGTTGTTTGAAGGTTTGATTGTGTGTACCTAAGTTGAGGTTACTCTCTACTTCCTTGCTTTTTCTTTTCCTGTGGTTTGGTGCTGCCTGTCTTTTCATGGTTAAGTTGTGTTTCACTTTCTGTGTGCAGAATCCCTTGAAGAATCTTTTGTAGTGGTGGCTTTGTGGTCACATATTGTTTTAGTTTCTGCTTATCATGGAAGACTTTTATTGCTCCATCTATTTTGAATGATTGTTTTGCTGGGTAGAGTATCCTAGGGTTGAAGTTATTTTCATTCAGTGCCCGGAAGATCTCACCCATGCTCTTCTTGGTTTTAATGTTTCTGTTGAGAAGTCTGCTGTGATTTTGATGGGTTTACCTTTTTATGTTACTTGTGTTTTCTCTCTTACAGCCTTCAATATTCTTTCCTTAGTTTCTGAACTTGTTGTTTTAATGATGATATGTCATGGAGTAGTTCTATTTTGATCTGGTCTGTTTGGTGTCCTGGAGGCCTCTTGCATCTGTATGGGAATAGGTTTCTCTAGATTTGGGATATTTTCCTTTATTATTTTGTTGAGTAGATTATGCATTCCCTTCGCTTGCACCCCTTCTCCTTCTTTGATGCCCATGATTCCCAAGTTTGGTCTTTTGATGGAGTCAGTGAGTTCTTGCATTTTCTTTTCACAGGTCTTGAGTTGTTTAATTAATAGTTCTTCAGTTTTTCCTTTAATTACCATTTCATCTTTAAGTTCTGAGATTCTGTCTTCTGTTTGTTCTATTCTGCTGGATTGGCCTTCCGTTTTGTTTTGCAGTTCTGTTTCGTTCTTTTCTGAGGTTTTCCATATCCTGGCAGTTTTCCTCTTTAATGTTGTCTATTTTTGTCCTGAGTTCATTTATCCATTTATTCATCGTGTTCTCTCTTTCACTTTGGTGTTTATACAGTGCTTCTATGGTTTTCTTTATTTCTTCTTTTGCTTTTTCAAATTCTCTATTTTTGTTGTCTTGGAATTTCTTGAGTGTCTCCTGTACATTTTGGTTGACCCTATCCAGTATCATCTCTATAAAATTCTCATTGAGTACTTGTAGTATGTCTTCTTTTAAATTATTCTTGTGGGCTTAATTGGGTCTTTGGCATAGTTTATCTCATTTTGTTGGAGTCTGGATCTGAGTATCTCTTTTCTTCATTCCCCTTTGGTTCCTGTACTAATTTTTTGCTGTGGGGAAACTGGTTTCCCTATTTTTTCTGTCTTCCCATCATTGTCTTTGGTGTTGTTACTGTCCCTCTACTGGTCAGTGTCTTCCCAAGCCATCTGTGTGCTGGTGACTGGCGTCCCGGGGGCTCTCCTTGTTTCTCCGTTTAACGTTAAGTGGAGATTCTCTGCACTGGCTGGCGGTGTGGAGGTTTCAACCTTATCCCTTTTCTCAGTGATTATGTCTGCAAAGTGTGTCTCTGGCGTCTCTCCAAGATTTCACTATAGGAGGCTTGCTTTCTGCTTCCTCCCTCTAGCCGCCATCTTGGAAACCTCTAATAGATTTTTTTCACTGTGAGAACTGAGTTAGTTTCTGAATGTAATACTTCCTGCAATTGAAGTTTTTCAAGGTGGAGATAGGCTCTGTTTGGTCCAAATATCCCTATTCAGCTGAGTTGTAGTAACACATATGCTTTTCGAAAGAAGACATTCTGCGTTAGAAACAGGAGCATCTAGCACATTGTTTCCCTGTGAGAACTGAGTTAATTTCTGCAAGTAACACTTCCTGCAACTTAGGTTTTTGAAGGTAGAGATAGTTTCTCTTGTTCCAAGTAGGCCTATTCAGCAGAGTTGAAGAAACACATGTATCTTCTGAAAGAAAACCAACTGTGTTAGAAGCAGGAGCATATAGCACATTGTTTCCCTGTGAGAACTGAGCTTGTTTTGAATGGATAAATTCCTGCCACTAAGGTTATTCAAAGAGGAGATCAGCTCCTTTTGATCAAAATAGGCCTATTAAGATTGGAAGAAACACATATATCACTACAAAGATAACCAAATATGTTAGAAGCTGCAGCAACTAGCACATTGTTTCTTGTGAAAATTTCTTAGTTTTTGAAAGTAATAATTTCTGCAACTTAGGTTTTTCAAGGTACAGATAGGCTCACTTTGTTCCAAACAGGCCTATTGTGCAGTGATGATGAAACACATGTACGTTTCAAAGAAGACCATTTGCTTTTGAACCACAAGCATGTAGCACATTATTTCCATGTGAGAATTGAGTTAGCTTTTGAAATGAAACTTCCTCCTACTTAGTATTTTGAAGGTGGAGACAGTTTCTGCTATTCAAATAGGGCTATTCAGAAGAGTTAAAGAAATCTCTCCACAGAAAACCATGTAGTTTGAAGCTGCAGAATCTAGTACCTTCTCTCCCTGTGAGAACTGCATTAGTTTTTGAAAGGAATTCTTCCTGCTAAGCCGGTTTTTGAAGGTGTCGGCTCTGTTTGTTCCACTTAGGCTGAATCAACTGAGTTAAAGAAAGCCGGTTTTTGAAGGTGTTGGCTCTGTTTGTTCCACTTAGGCTGAATCAACTGAGTTAAAGAAACACATGTATCTCCCGAAAGAAAACCATCTGTGTTAGAAGCAGGAACATCTAACATGTGGTTTCCATGTGAGAATTGATTTTGTCTTTGACAGGGAAATTTCCTGCTACTTATGTTTGTCAAGGTGGAGAGAGGCTGTGGTTTTTACAAGTAGGCCTATTCAGTTGAGTTGAACAAGCACATATATCGCTCCACGGAAAAGATTGTATGTTAGAAGCTGTGGCATCTAGCACATTCTTTCCCTGTGATAATTGAGTTAGTTTTTGAAAGGTATACTTCCTATAACTTAGATTTTTCAAGGTGGAGATAGACTCTCTTTGTTGCAAGAGAGAGTTGAAGAAACACATGTATCTCTTAAAAGATATCCATCTGTGTCAGAAGCCAGAGAATCAAGCAAATTGTTTCCCTGTGAGAATTTAGTAAGTTTCTGAAAGGCAAGCTGGCTGCTTCTTACATCTTTTACGGTGGAGATAGACTTTGTTTGTTCCAAAAAGGCCTGTTCAACAGAGTTGAAGAAACACATGTATCACTACAAAGACAACCATGTATGTCAGAAGCTGCACCATTTAGCACATGGGTTCCCTGTGAGAATTGACTTACTTTGTGATAGGAATACTTATTGCAACTTAGGTTTTTCAAAGTGGAGATAGGCTCTGTGTGTTCTATATAGGCCTATTCAGTACAGGTGATGAAACACATGTATCTTTCGAAACAGGACTATCTGTGTTAGAAGGAGGAGCATCTAGCACATTGTTTTCCTGTGAGAATTGAGGTCGTTTTAGACAGGAAACTGTTTCCTACTTATTTTTTCAAAGTGGAGATTGGCACTGGTTGTTCCAAATAGTCCTATTCAGCTGATTTGAAGCAACAGATGTATCGCTCCAAGGAAAAGATTCTATGTTAGGAGCTGCAGTATTAGCACATTGTTTCCTGTGAGAATTGAGGTCGTTTTTGAAAGGCAAAATCCTGCATCTCAGGTTTTTGGTAGAGTGGACAGTCTCTGTTTGTTCCAGATAGGGCTGTTAAGATGAGTTGAAGAAATACATGCATCACTCAAAAGAAAAGACTCATTTTGGAAGCAGCAGCATCTAGCAATTTGTCTCTCTTTGAGAATTGACTAGTTTCTGAAAGTAAAACTTCTTCCAAGGTAGGATTTAAAAGGTGGAGATATGCTGTCTTTGTTCTGATTATCCTTATTCAGCTGAGTTGACAAAAACAAATGTATGTCTTAAAAGATCATCATCTGTGCTAGAAGGAGGACAATCAAGCACATTGATTCCCTCTGAGAATTGATTTAGTTTAAGAATGGAAAAATTTCAGCTTCTTAGGTTTCTCAAGGTGGAAATAGGCTCTGTTTGATCAATTTAGGCCTATTCAAGAGTTGAAGACACACAGGTAACACTCAAAAGATAACCATCTATGTTAGAAGATGCAGCATCTATCACAATGTTTCCTTGTGAAAATTGACTTAGTTTTGAAAGGAATACTTCATGCAACTTAGGTTTTTCAAGGTGGTCGTAGGCTCTCTTTGTTTGAAATAGGCATATTGAACAGAATTTATGAAACACATGTCCTTTCAAAGAAGATCATCTGTGTTAGAAGCAGGAGGATCTAGCACATTGTTTCCCTGTGAGAACTGAGTTAGTTTCTGGAAGTAATCCTTCCTGCAACCTAGGTTTTCCAGGTGGAGGTAGGTTCTCTTTGTTCCAAGTAGCCCTATTCAGCTGAGTTGAAAAACCCCATGTATCACTCCAAAGAAAACCATCTATGTTAGAAGCTGCAGCACCTAGTAGACTTTTTCACTGTGAGAACTGAATCAGTTTCTGAAAGTAATACTTCCTGCAATTTAAGTTTTTCAAGGTGGAGATAGGCTCTCTTTGTTTCAAATATCCCTATTCAGCTGAGTTGCAGTAACACACATACCTTTCAAAAGAAGACCATCTGCTTTAGAAGCAGAAGCATCTAGCACATTGTTTCCCTGTGAGAATTGAGGTAGTTTCTGCAAGTAATATTTCCTGCAACATAGGTCTTTCAAGGTGGAGATGGATTCTCTTTGTTCCAAGTCAACTCAACTTTTTTTTCAACTGTGTTGAAAAGCACATGTATCTTCTGAAAGAAAACCAAGTGTGTTAGAAGCAGGAGCATGTAGCACATTGTTCCCATGTGAGAATTGAGTTTGTTTTTGAATGGCAAAATTCCTGCTACTGAGGTTATTCAAGGCAGTGATTGGCTCCATTTGATGAAAATAGGCCTTTTCAAGAGTTGAAGAAACCCATGTACCATTACAAAAACAACCATCTATGTTAGAAGCTGCAGCAGGTACCACATTGTTTCCTTGTGAGAATTGACTTAGTTTTTGAAAGTAATACTTCCTGCAACTTTGGTTATTCCAGGTGGAGTTAGTCTCATTTTGTTCCAAATATACATATTGTGCAGAGTTGATGAAACACATGTACCTTCAAAGAAGACAATCTGCTTCAAAACCAGGAGCATCTAGCACATTGTTTCCATGTGAGAATTGACTTAGCTTTTGAATTGAAACTTCCTGATACTTAGGATTTTGAAGGTGGAGACAAGCTCTGGTTCTTCCAAATAGGGCTATTAATCTGAGTTGAAGAAAAACATGTATCACTCCAAAGAAAACCATCTTTGTTTGAAGCTGCAGCATGTAGCACCTTGTCTCCCTGTGAGAATCAAGTTAGGTTTTGAAAGGAATTCTTCTAGCTACTTAGGTTTTTCAAAGTGCAGATAGGCTCTGTTTGTTCCAAATAGGCCTATTCAACTGAGTTATAGAAACACATGTATCTCCAGAAAGAAAATCATCTGTGTTAGAAGCAGGAACATCTAACACGTGGTTTCCATGTGGGATATGAATTAGTTTTTGAAAGGAAATTTCCTGCTACTTAGGTTTTGCAAGGTGGAGAGAGGCTGTGGTTTTTCCAAATACACCTATTCAGCTGAGTTGAACTAGCCCATATATCGCACTAAGGAAGATTGCATATTACAAGTGTGGCATCTAGCACAGTCTTTCCCTGTGATAATTGAGTCAGTTTTTGAAAGGTATACTTCCTACAGCTCATTTGTTTCAAGGTGGAGGTAGGCTCTCTTTGATGTAAATAGGCCTATTCATTTGAGGTGAAGAAACACATGTATCTCCCGAACGAAAACCATCTTTGTTAGAAGCAGGACCATCAAACACACTGTTTCCCTGTGAGAATTGAGTTTGTTTTTGAAAGTCAATGTTGCTGCTTCTCAGGATTTTTACAGTGGAGATAGGCTCTGTTTATTCCAAATAGGACTGTTCAACAGAGTTGAAGAAACACATGTATCATTACAAAGACAACCATGTATGTCAGAAGCTGCAGCATCTAGCACATTGGTTCCCTGAGAGAATTGACTTTCTTTTTGAAAGGAATACTTTCTGCAACTTACATTCTTCAAAGTCGAGATAGGCTCTCTGTGTTCCATTTGGCCTATTCTGTACAGGTGATGAAACACAAATACCTTTAGAAAAGGACCATCTGCGTTGGAAGGAGAAGCATCTAGCACATTGTTTTCCTGGGATAATTGACTTGGTTTTAGACAGGAAAACTGCTTCCTCCTTAGGTTTTTCAAAGTGGAGATTGGCACTGTTTGTTCTAAATAGTCCTCTTCAGCTGAATTGAAGCAACATATGTATTGCTCCAAGGAAAAGATTCTATGTTAGGAGCTGCAGCATCTAGCCCATTGCTTCCCTGTGAGGACTGAGTTAGTTTTTTTAAGGGGAATCTTCCATTTACTTAGATTTTTCATGGTGGTGATAGGCCCTCTTTTTTCCAAATATGCCTACTCAAATTGTTTTCTAGTGTAACTTGTGTTAGTTTTTGAAAGGAATTTTTTCTGGTATTTAGCTTTTTCCAGAGGGAGATATGTTCTCTTTGTTTCAATAAGCCTAGTCAGCTGAGTTGAAGAAACACATGTATGTCTGGAAAAAAAACAGTTATGTTAGGAGCAGGAACATATAGCACCTTGTTTCCCTGTGAGAAGTGTGTTATATTTTGAAAGGAATACTACCTGCTACTTAGGTTTGGCAAGCTAGGAAAGGTTCTCTTTCTTCCAAATAGTCTTATTCAGCTGAGTTGAAGAAACACATGTAAGTCTTGAAAGAAAACACCTTGTTTTCCTGCAAAAATTGAGTTTGTCTTTGAAATTGGAACTTCATGCTCCTTATGTTTTTCAAGGTGAAGATTGTCTCTACATTTTCAAAGAGGCCTAATCAGCTGAGTTAAAGAAACACAGGTATCTCTCGAAAGAAAAGCGGGAGCATCAAGCACATTTTTTCCCAGTGAGAGTTGAGTACGTTTTTGAATGGAATATTCCTGCTACTTAGGTTTTTCAAGCTGGAGATCCATGTATCACTCCAAAGAAAACCATCTATGGTAGAAGTTGTAGCATCTAGTAGACTTTATCACTGTGAGAACTGAGTCAGTTTCTGAAAGTAATAATTCCTGCAATTGAAGATTTTCAAGGTGGAGATAGGCTCTCTTTCTTCCAAATATCCCTATTCTGATTAGTTGAAGTAGCACATACACGTTTCAAAAGAAGGCCATCTGATTTAAAAGCAGGAGCATCCAGCAAATTGTTTCCTGTTAGAATTGAGTTAGTTTCTGCAAGTAATACTTCCTGCAACTTAGGTTTTTCAAGCCGGAGTTAGGTTCTCTTTGTTCCAAATATAGCTATTCAGCTGAATTGCAGTAACACATATACCTTTCGAAAGAAGACATTCTACGTTAGAAGCAGGAGCATCTAGCAAATTGTTTCCCTGTTAGAACTGAGTTAGTTTCTGCAAGTAACACTTCCCGTAACTTAGGTTTTTGAAGGTACAGATAGTTTCTCTTGTTCCAAGTAGGCCTATTCAGCAGAGTTGAAGAAACACATGTATCTTCTGAAAGAAAACCAACTGTGTTAGAAGCAGGAGCATATAGCACATTGTTTCCCTTGAGAGCTGAGTTTGTTTTGAATGGATAAATTCCTGACACTAAGGCTATTCAAGGTGGAGATCAGCTCCTTTTGATCAAAATAGGCCTATTAAGATTGGAAGAAACACATATATCACTGCAAAGATAACCATCTATATTAGAAGCTGCAGCAACTAGCACATTGTTTCCTTGTGAGAATTTCTTAGTTTTTGAAAGTAATAATTTCTGCAACTTAGGTTTTTCAAGGTACAGATAGGCTCACTTTGTTCCAAACAGGCTTATTGTGCAGTGATGATGAAACACATGTACGTTTCAAAGAAGACCATTTGCTTTTGAACCACAAGGATCTGAAATGAAACTTCCTCCTACTTAGTATTTTGAAGGTGGAGACAGTCTGTGCTGTTCAAATAGGGCTATTCAGAAGAGTTAAAGAAACAAATGTATCTCTCCACAGAAAACCATGTAGTTTGAAGCTGCAGAATCTAGTACCTTCTCTCCCTGTGAGAACTGCATTAGTTTTTGAAAGGAATTCTTCCTGCTATGCTAGTTTTTGAAGGTGTCAGCTCTCTTTGTTCCACATAGGCTGAATCAACTGAGTTAAAGAAACACATGTATCTCCCGAAAGAAAACCATCTGTGTTAGAAGCAGGGACATCTAACATGTGGTTTCCATGTGAGATTTGATTTTGTTTTTGACAGGGATATTTCCTGCTACTTGTCTTTGTCAAGGTGGAGAGAGGCTGTGCTTTTTACAAGTAGGCCTATTCAGCTGAGTTGAACAAGCACATATATCGCTCCACGGAAAAGACTGTATGTTAGAAGCTGTGGCATCTAGCACATTCTTTCCCTGTGATAATTGAGTTAGTTTTTGAAAGGTATACTTCCTATAACTTAGATTTTTCAAGGTGGAGATAGACTCTCTTTGTTGCAAATAGGCCTATTCAGTTGAGTTGAAGAAACACATGTATCTCTTGAAAGATATCCATCTGTGTTAGAAGTCGGAGAATCTAGCACATTTTTTCCCTGTGAGAATAGAGTTAGTTTCTGAAAGGCAAGCTGGCTGCTTCTTACATCTTTTACGGTGGAGATAGACTTTGTTCCAAAAAGGCCTGTTCAACAGAGTTGAAGAAACACACGTATCACTACAAAGACAACCATGTATGTCAGAAGCTGCACCATTTAGCACATTGGTTCCCTGTGAGAATTGACTTACTTTTTGATAGGAACACTTCCTGCAACTTAGGTTTTTCAAGGTGGAGATAGGTTGTCTTTGTTCCAAGTAGGCCTACTCAGCTGAGTTGAAAAAACACATGTATCTTCTGAAAGAAAACCAACTCTGTTAGAAGCAGAAGCATGTAGCACATTGTTCCCATGTGAGAATTGAGTGTGCTTTTGAATGGCAAAATTCCTGCTACTAACTTTATTCAAGGTGGTGATTGGCACTGTTTGAACAAAATAGGCCTATTCAAGAGTTGAAGAAACACATGCACCACTACAAAAATACCATCTATGTTAGAAGCTGCAGCAACTAGCATATTGTTTCCTTTTGAGAATTGACTTAGTTTTTGAAAGTAATACTTCCTGCAATTTAGGTTATTCAGGGTGGAGTTAGGCTCATTTTGTTCTGACAGACATATTGTACAGAGTTGATGAAACACATGTACCTTCAAAGAAGGTACACTTCTCAAAGGTCCACTGCTATTCTGACCCACCTGCCTGCCCAGACCATGTGGAAAGCTACACACAGCCACACTCAAACCCTAACCCACACTGTCCTCAGACATGCCTGGCTAGACAGTAACTCAGATTTGAAGTGATAGAGCAGGGTTCATAACTGGCCCCTCCCAGCATCTTCCTCTTCTTTTCCTTCCCTGCCACTGCCTGCACAGGCAGAAGCTTTGCTCTGTTTTTTGCTGTCCTCTGGATAGACAGGGATGGGAAAAGGAAGCCAGGTCCAACAAATTCACTCTGGCAGTGCAGGGAAAGGAAGATGAGTTTTTTGATTCTGTTGCCCTACTATGTGTTTCCAGAACACTCACCTACATCCTTCACATGTGGCTTGATATGTACTGGGAGGATTTCTATGAACCCATTGAGTTTCCCTGTCCCAAACTGATGGTTGGGTACTTGAAACTCCATATGCCTGGTTCAGAGGAGCAGTGTCCAATCCAATATCTCCTGTTCTAGTGGGAATTTCTGGAGACCAATGAAACAGCCTATGAAGGTGAGGAGCCTGGGTTTGAACGTTGAGCACATGAGGAGTGGTCTGTTAGGGACCCACTTTGTGGACCTTTCACTTTTGCAAGGTGGACAAGGAGGAACGAGGAGCCCGTGACCCCACAGCACTTGGGCCACAGTCTAGGCTCTGTTCTTCTATGGGGTCAGGGCTCTGGCTTCTCTGGTAATCTTGGTCATCTCTGATTTTTGAAAGCATCAGGGTAAGGTGTTCATATGATGATCTTGTCTCCTCCTGCAGCAGCCCTTTTAACTGCTCAATTGCTGAGGCCCAAGGTTTTGAGGCAAATCCTATGCAGGGACCAACAATAAGTTCTCCTAGGCCTACATCTGAGGACATGGAGCTTGAGTTGATCAATGAGGACACTCAGCTCCTTGCCACATCTCAAGACCATGAAGAGCACTTCATGGTAATGGGTGGTGGGAGTGTCTGTGCAGGTCAGGATAGCATTGGTTCTCACCTGTTTTGTTCAGATGTGGCATTCTTTGGTTCACAGGCATTTTTCCCATCAGAATGTCCTTCCTCCTCTTATTGCCAGAGAGGATGAGCCAATGGAAGAGGAGCTTTACTTCCTTCTTTCTTAGTTTCTTTGATTTATTTGTTCATTTTGTTGTTGTTTTTGTTATGGAAAAAATGAGTCTATGAAAGTTACTGCTGTTTACATGATATTTACTGACTCAATAATACATTACTGTAATTTCATCAAATAAAAAATTTCCATAGTTTTCAAATTGAATAACATCATTAGGCATAAATAACCATAATTTTCTTTACTCTTTGACATTAGAAGCCTCACTTTATGGCATTTCCTCCAGACCTGGTACCATAGCACTTCATGCTGACAGATGCTGTGAATGGCTCTGCAGGGCAGGGTGGTAGCAAGTGTTCTTTAGACTTGTTCTGCGCATACCTGGCATTGCCTGGCTAAGAGCCATTTTCCCATTCAATTCGCAGAAAATGGCACCATGAACAGCACCATTTTCTTAATGCAAAACTTCAGGTCAACCTTTGGACTGTAGATGTGGGCTCCCTCCAGTTACTGTGTGGACTCAGGAATGGGGTAAAGGTGCAGCTATGCACAGGTTTATCTCCTGCACCAGGACCTCAGGCCTTAGGTTGAAGCCTGAGATGGCTGACCCACCCCTTTTGTGAGTATAACATGGAATTTAGAGTGCAGGGCTTTGTGTGAAAGAGATGGGTGCTGTGTTCACCAGGCACAGGAGTCTGTGAGCATAACTGACAAATGGGCAGCTGTGTGAGAAAGGAAAGGACTTTTGAGTCATACTTGGATGACCTTGATGTCACAATTTATAAACCAATGTGTTTCATTTGTCATTAGAGGGAGTCACAGTTCCTGGACAGAATCCTGTTTGGCATGAAGTCCAATTAGCCTTCAGTAGTGTGGACAGCAATGAAAAGTGAACCTACATCCAGGAAGGCTGCCCCACATATCTGCTGTTAACTCAGCTTCTCTGCATCATCAATGGATGGAAGGGGCTGGGCAGACAGGGAGCCTCCTAGATGACACACTGCGTGGAAAGAGCTCAGCTCAAGGGCCCCTCACAGGCTGTTCAGAAAGAGTTGATTGCTGGATGCCAGGTACATGTATCATCTAATCTAGGAGCCACTGGATGACCACAATCTGCACAGTATGACACATCATCCCCCATCTCTGTATTCTGTGGCTTCTGCTTTTTCCTCCTGTCTCACCTGTTACACATCATTGATGAGGACTGAGTGGTAGCTGTTCTCTCCAGGGTCATGGAAGCTCATGTCAGTTTTAGGCAAAACTCTTAGAAAATTCACTGTTTGAAAGAGTGAGCATTTTCTTGGTAATTAAAATTGTGAGTAGAATCTGATCTGAAGAAGAGAAAGAAACTTCTCTGGAACCTACAATTGAATAGATGAGAAAAATCTGGTGTGTGAATGTCAGGGCTGGCAGGACCCTGGCAAAGGATACTCTGGGGAGGCCTCCTTAAGCCAGCCCATGTTGCTCTACCAAGGGAGAAAAAGTCAGTATGTGTCTCCAAGGGACCACGCAGCAGCTCCTCTTATGGCAGGCCTACACAGCTGTCATAACACTGAGCATTCTACCTATGTCTACCTGTGACTCCTATCCACCAGCCTGAGATTATGACCCAGGACAGGTTTCTGACATTGGAATTTCACATCCCACCCTCATTCTGTCCTAAGGTTGTCACCTCTTGGTGAAGGCAACAAGAATTGGAGGCAGCATGGGTCACCAACAGAGAGAAAGCTCAGCCCCACAATCACCAAGAGCAGCTGCCTGGTCCCAGTACAGTCTCTGGGTCTTTCTGCTGCTGCCTGGAGTGTATGCTTCTATGTGGTTCTGGAATAGGACCATCCCTCACCTGCACAAAATTCCACCCTCTATGAGGGCTGTGTGTATATAATTTCATTTGGATGGGTATGAATGGATTGCGCTAGTTTGTGAGTTAGTTATTGTGAGTGCCCTTCACACTCTTTTAGGATTCCTTGTGAAAGGGAGAGGTTCATGAGTGGGAAGTACTCTACCTGTGAATCTGGGATGAGGAGGTAACCTTGTGCCAACTCCCTCCCCAGTAGCCAGGATTAGCCCTGGTCCTGAGAGATACTCTGGAGCCCTTTCTCTACTGACAGGCCCTGGTTTCCAACATTAGGGATATTCCCACACCTCCATGTTCCAGGTCTTCAAATCCCAAGCTGCTTGTCAAGCCCCTCTCCAAACACCTCCACTGATATCCAATGTTATGAAAGTGCATGTAAATGGATAGATTTATATAGGCCTTTGCGTTGTGTATGCATGCATCTCTATGGATACACTGGTGATTTTCTCTGGATTCCATTGTGTTACTTAGGTTTGAGTGAGCTGTCTTTGATTTCTGAGTTCTTTGAGAGAGAGGGTCTCTGGCTATGTAGCTTAGGTGGCCTTGAACCTGAGATGCAACTCCCTTAGCTTCCAAAGTGTGGAGATTAGAGGTGTGAAGAACCATACCTGGGCTTTATTTAATTCTTTGTCACTCCCCTTCTTGAAATTCTCCCTCTTCTTTGTTACTGAGTTAGCTTCACCTTGCGACTGTCCCTGAGGTTAATACAGCTCATTGGGCAAGTAAAAGTGAGGACTTCCTAGGTGGCAGATAAAAGGATGACACTAGTGAGCAATCCAGAAGCGTGGGAAAGATACTGGATACCTCATGACCTATGCACAGGATGTGCCCAGTCCTACCTAAACCAAGGCCTCAAATATCCCCACTCTTGAGACAGGTTCCCACCATCTTTACCCAACAGCTGGTTACCTTTTGAGTTCATTTGGTTGAAACCATACTTACAAGCATCCATGAAAGTGTCACAGCTACTATACCTGGGTGAGTTCCTAAGGGAATGAAGCCCAGAATAACTGGGATTTGCTTTCTGTCATAGAAAATTGTACTAAGTGCTGAAAAACTTGCCATCACACAGTAGGTGCCTCAAATATATTTGTGCAAAAAATGAGGCTGCCTAGTTCCTTACCAGATATTTCACTGGGCCTGGGATCCTCAGTAAACTAAGAGCTCCCTGATCTGCTACAGTTAGGTTTGAGATGACATTCTCCTTGGAATGGAGAAAATCCTTTAAAAATCTGGAAAGTGCTTGGCTGAGGCCACTGGTGGCTGAGGACCAAGGCTGAGAGCTTCTCCAAGGGAGACGGGGAAAGCACAGAACAGCCCAAGTCCTAGGCAGGCAACTTCAGAGGATTAGGCCCATGACAGAACTCCCAGCGTGAGTTCTGACTAGAGATTAGAGGTCTTGGGCTTATGTGAACTACAAAGAAATCAAGAGAGCTGTGGGTGGGGTCCTGATCACTGGAGGGGGGAGAGGGGTTTCTAAGACTTCAGTGCAGGCACCTGTGAGAATACATCATCACAAGACAGCTTTTCCCTGAGAGATTGACCACTTGATTGACCCTCCATACCACCAAATAGATGTGAGAGCCTCACTGTTAGCAAAAGGAACTCAGCTGTCTCCCAGGGGTCAAGTGAGTGTTTTAAGAGCAGGCGGTGCCTTTCAAGTGGACAGTGTTATGGGTGTTTAGTACAAATTGAGCTTATGGAATTGAGGAAGCAGGAACCACAATTTAAGGGCCACTGGCACCATTTGCCTGACAGCTAGTAGGATATGTCCTGGTGAAGTTGACATTACATAGAGAAAGGGGCCCAGAGGCACACAGAGCAGTGAGTAGAGAAACCAGAACAGGAATGATATGTTCAAACGTTTTAGCTTGAGCTCCATTCCATTGAGGTTCCCTGCAGTTTCTGCCTATCTACTTTGTCAGCCAGAAAAACGACTTGGGCTCAGGTTTGGTAGTCTTTGGATAGGCAGGGGCAGGCCCAGGAACCCAGGACCCAAAAGTGAGCTGTGGCAAGGCAGGGAGAGGCAAGGCCAGGACTCTGATTCTGCTGCTCTTCCATTTGCCTTCAGGGCCTTCTGCATTCTTGCCAACAGGCTGGACCAGAACTCAGAGGCTTTCTGTCAGCCTCTACATTTGCCTTGCTTCAAGTTTCTGATAGCTCTGCTGCAGCTCAACATGCCAGGCTTGGACAATCAATCCTGTGCTCATTTTCTCCTGGCCCAGTGGGAGCACTAGGATTTCCAATGAGGCAGAAGCTGATGGTGAGGAGACTGGTGTTGGGACACCAAGCACATCCGAGTGGGTCAGTGCTGGGCCCCACCTTGTAGGTATTCTAAGTCTGGCACTGTGCCAGGAGAAAGATGAGCCTTCCTCCAAAGGCCTTCGACCACAGCCTGGGCAGGCATCCTGTTGTGGGTTCAGGACTGTGTCTTCTCAGGCAGATGTCTGGGATTTGCCTCAAAATACTGTGGAGCAGAAGGGAAAGTTGGTGAAGTTCAAATGGGGTGTGGTTAGTGGAGAAATATCCTTAGGTTAATGTTTGTTAGGAGTGGGTGACAATTTTATTAAGGTTCAGTATATCTTTTGTATTTTTCTTTACATGTTAGTTTGTTATTGTGGTCCTGGAGAACAAACCAAGTACTCTATCACTGAGCTACATCCTCCATCCTTAAAATGCTTTTCAAATGATGATATAACTGTATTGAAAGACTTTATGGAGAGACAGGGGTGATGGCAGGAGTGTAAGAGTACTGGCACTCATTATTCATTGTAAGAATTGCAGAGATAATGTCTGTAACAAACAAGAAATTCAGGAAGTAGCTGAACATACATGTTTTTTAGAAATAGGACTATAAAGTAGCTAGTCAGAATGCAGAGACAGAAGGATTGCAGACTGTCATTTCCCCTGGAAAAAACCAAGAGATCCCTTCTGAAAAAACTAAAAGCTAAGGGGCTGGGGCAAGTGGTAGAGCACTTGTGAAGTATAAATCAAATGCTGTGTTCTGAGCAGATGGGTTCATTTATTCCAGCAGACTGTAGAACAAATGAGCCAGGAGCGAGTTTTACAGTAAGCCAGTCAGCCCCCATTATCTTGTGTGTTGTTTCCTCAGCCTGCTCATGCAGTAGTTTTTATACAGATGCAGACAAAATGACACTAAGTCAAGTTATTACATCTATTGCACATGTTAATCCAGACACTGCTTACATGACTAGTCATCCATGAGTTGTTATGTAGCAATAATGAATGTGCCTGTATACAGGCAATGAGTCTATATGTAGCAACTTTCTATATGCTTAGCAAGCACTAGGTCCTGAGTTCAATCCTCAGTAAATAAAAACAAATAAAACAAAAATATCTATACAAACCAGATGGTATAGTTAAGGGGAACACTCAAGTGCCCAGGGGAAAAGAAACTCAGGAATAAGGAGAGTGAGTCTTCTCTTTCCATTGTTGGCTCATAGAAAAACCTGACTTTTAAAGCTATGTGCTTGTTTATCTTTAAAGATGAAAGTAATGTTGAATGTTGACATTCAGGCCAGATGTAGTGGTACACACCTGTAATCCAAACTGCTCAGGAAACAGAAACAGGAGAATCTCAATTTTGAGGCCAGTCTAAGATAGTAGAACAAAACCAAAGCTGAAACAAAACTCATCACCTAGGCTAGAGGCATGACTCAAGCAGTAGACCCCCTAACTCAAAAGCATGAAGACCAATGTTCAAACACCACTTGCAATGTGGTATTTATACACAATGGAATTTTATTCAACCATGAAGAAAAATGAAATCTTCTCATTTGCAAGTTAATGGATGGAACTGGAGAACATCATTCTGAGTGAGGTTAGCCAGACTCAGAAGACCAAAAATCATATATTCTCCCTCGTATGTGGTCTTTAGATCTAGGGGAAATACAGCAATGATATAGGACTTGGGTTACATGGCATGGGGAGAACATATATGGGAGGTATGGGGTTAGATAGAAAACCCAAAACATGAAAGCATTTGATGTTCCCACTCCAGAAGAATTAATACAGAAACCTTAAAGCAACAGAGGTCAACACAAAAAGGGGTTCAGGAACCAGTGTAAAGATCAGTTAGAGATGAATCAACTTGGGTTGTAACTCATTTGTACATGAAAGTAATGCTAGGAATCTCTTTGTATAGCTATTCATATCTCAAGTAGCAAGAACACTTTGTCTTATTATGCTTATGTCTTCTCTTCAACCAAATTAGAGATAAGGGCAGAACAGATTCTGCCTGGAAGAGGGGTGGGGGGAGGAGAGCAGGAGGGTGTGGGAGTAGGGGGGAGAAATGACCCAAACAATGTATGCACAAGTGAATAAATGAATAATAATTTAAAAAAGAAGATGGATGACACATACATATGTATATCTAAGGATGAATATAACATTGTAATGCTTCCCTTTGCATATTGAAAAAAGATGATATGGTATAATAAATTATTTTGTAAGCATTCATTAAAAAAGCACCACTTGCACAAAAGCAATAAAAACAGCACAATGACAACAATAACAAAACAACTAACCATGTAGAAGGGATATCTTGGGACTACTTGAAGAAAATTGACTGTTGGAGAGAATATTAGGTAAGACTATGTGCTGGTGTTCAATTTTCTGTTATAATAATGATATTGTGACTATGTAGCCAAATGCACTTAGTTTTAGGAGATAACTTATTCAATTATTTAGGAATGTTAACAATGGGTAAGTCAGGTTGAAATATCAATTAGTTATCCAGATAAATAGTGAATTTTTCTCTTTGTGCAACTTTCTGTGGGGTTGAAGTTTTTGAAAATAAAGTGTCAGGGGCAAAAATAAGGCAGGGCAGGGAGGCACAATTTTGTAATCTCAGCTATTTTGGAGGCTGACATTCAGAGAATTATGGTTTAAAGCCAGCCTAGATAAAAAATTATCAAGCTCCATCTCAACCAATAAGCCAGGTGTGTGGGAGTATGCACCTGTCATCCCAGCTATGTGGTAGGCAAAAGGAAGATCATAGTCCTGGCTAACTTGAGACCCTAGTCTAAGAAATAGCTACAGCAGAAGGACTGAGGGCATGGCTCAAGTAATAAGAGTATTGCCTAGAAAGCTTGAGGCCCTAAGTTCAAACACCAGCAAAGCCAAGTAAAAACTTTAAAAAAAGAAAGAAAAGAGTTTTCTAAATAATTCCATCTATTCAAACACATTGCAGAAATGGTTTTGTATTATTGGAATGCAAAATAGGGCAATTTTAAAAGAAAAATTATTTAAAATAGCAGTGTGCAGTACAGGCAAAACTCAAAGCAAATGTCTGGCATGAGGAAAAACTTACAATAGTTGGAGTGAATTCAGGGGAGAAAGAGAGATATCAGGAAGCTGTGTGTGTGCGCAAGTAACCCAGACCCCCATGGAACCCATGATAGTTGAGCTATTGGTCCTCTTTCAGATGAAGGGTGAAGAAAAAGCCTGACATTGGTTTATGGCCCAGCACTATAGCTGAAGGGAAAGTAGTGTGCAGAAATGTTTTAATAGGACTGCCCATAGGACCTACACCTTCTGCTCTGGAAGAGAAGGAAGCTTGTGGCAAAAGGGTGAGGGTAGCAGAAGGGAATGGGAAGGAAAAGGCAGAAGGAGGAAGTATTAAGTTATTATGACGATCAGCATTCTCTTCTATTGATTTGTATGACGGGTAAGAATTGATCTACAGACACACTGAAACATAAAATCCCTTTGTACATTTCTGCATGTGGCTTGATTCTCATTTTTTGGGACCTGAGTTTGCCTCTTGTTCTTTTCTTTCTCCTACAAAATTCAAAGATCCCACCACAGAGCAAACAGAAGATCTAGGATCATCCTTTTTTTCTTAAATTGTAGGGCAAGGAAAATTGTTCTTTCACATGCCTGAAGAGAAGTTCTGAGATAAGGGCTGTGCATGGATTGATTTTAGGGACAAATTATTGAAAACTCAGCATTTCCTAAGCAGCGGGATGCAGAGTTTCCTAACTAGAGAATTAAGTTTTGGAAACTCATAGATCTTCCAGACAGGAAACAAATCATGATACATTCAGCATCTAATTTATTTTCTTTCTGCTGCACAAATATTCCCTTCTCTTCAACATATCATTTCTTCCTCAACAAATCAAGAAAATTTAATGTTGGGTCTAGATACCTAAGGCAGATGAGTGAGTAGCCCATCCCCCATGGAGAGCACAATGAGCCCTGCACCCAGAGAGTTATAAATCTGCATTCCTGCACCCTGAGGAGGAGATACAGGGTCTCATAAATCTGCCACAGGGCTGATAAACAAAATGCTCTCAAGGTTGTCCCCCCTCAAATAAGGGGCAAACAGACCAACTCATCTAAGACAGCCCACATGCAAATACATGGCCAATAGAAAAAACCCACCTAACTCAGAGCTGGGACATCCATAAAAGCCCCAGTCTTCACTGTGCAGTGAGTTACCAGCTTCCAGGCTCTGCTACACTTCTCTAGCTGTAGCATTTCCTTTCTCTTTAATAAATCCTACTTTATATACCTGCTTTGGCTCATCATTCAGCTGCCTCACAAGCCAGTTCTCAGGCCTGTGAAGGGGAGGACCCTCGACACTGGCACGTAACATTTTAGTGACTATAATGGGACTTCCTTTCTTCTGGACCAAGGTAAGTATGACTTGAGTGCCAAACCAATAGGGGCATGCCTAAGTTGTGACTGTTGAGTATCTGGCACCCTGCTTGATGCTCCCTCTGGGGGAAACTCCCTGCTGAGGACTAGCCAAAAGCAGACTCCTTCGCTTCTCACCCTGCCTGTCTCTTCCTATCTTCCTAAGGGATTTTCCATTCATGGCATCAAGCCAGCTGCTCCTTGCCAACTCTGGCCTCAATGTGATTCCAGCTTTGGGGGAGCTCATGCTCCCTCCCTGTGGGCCAAGACCAAGCCTGGGGTTTATTTGGGTACACCTCATGCTATGCTGAAGGAATCCTGATTGGTTATGGTACCTGAAAACTGTTTCTCTTTCCCCCTTGTCTAATATGCCTTCTGCATGAGACAGTGACCTGAGAGTGGAGGTTTCATGTTGCTGTAAGTGTTCCAGTACCACTCAGTGGGAGTGACCTAGAAACACACGTGATCACTAATCCCTCAGGCATGTGTCATGCCTCCAGGCTCTGCCTTCCCCTCCCTTAACTAAGATGTCAGGACACCTTTTCTGCTCCCTCCCTGGTCTCACCATGTGTTCTTTACCTCTGTCTGCCTTCCCTTCCCTGGGCTTACTGGGACCCTGGCCTCCCATAAAAAAACTTGTAGCATGGTACCTTATGACTTTTTAAAAGTTATAACCACAACTAGTTTATCAGGCCTCTCAGTCCACAGCAAATTTAAATTTTAAATCAGCTGCTAGGCCCCAGCGGAGGCGGAGGCAGAGGCACTTACTAAAAAACTGCAACCACCACACTCATGCCCTAACTCCGCCCCCACAAGGGGAGGAGGGAAATCAAACAGGCTTTCTCATGCGAGCCCCCTGGGCACAGCAGAATGCCTGCCATAGCTAAGAGAATCCATAGAGAGGGTTGACATACATCCAAAGCTGCCAGCCACAGATGGCAGTGGCTGTGATCTGCTGCCACTCCCCCTAGAAGGGATGAGAAGAAAAATAAATGCACACAGGCATATGTACAGATGAACAGGGGAGGGGTGATGGGCCACAGGATCAGGCCTACACAGACAGGGTCGCTTGTCTCAGGTGTCTCAGACAGACAGGGTCACTTGACCCAGTTTCTTGTTGTTGTTGTGGGGGGGTTGGCACGTTGTGCAAGCCCCACTTGCAGCCCCACCTCATGCCTCTGGCCACTGGACCCAGCCCTTGGAAGCTAATTGTTAGCTCAAGGTTATGGTCACAAAAAGCACCAATGTAACCTCCTGGGAACAGCAAAATGGGCATTACTGTGGTCTCTAAACTTCTTATTTAAAATTTCCTATACTTTTGGCCTCAGCATAAATTTTCCTTCCAAATATTAGCACTAATTGTCCCTTATGGTACTGTTATTGCCCTGGATGCCCTCTGAATGCCTTTCTCTAACTTTACAGATGATTTATTCCTTTGTTAAAAAGGTAGCCTTTATTAAAGAGGCTGCTTGCTATTAGCAAAAAGGCAGGATCCTAGCTTTTTTTGTTCTCTTCTCACTGCATCAGTCAGGTGGTCTAATCATACCAGTTCACTTTCTGCAGTCCTGACAATGGATGGTGGGAGGAAGTCACAAGACACAGACACCTGGTCTCATTAGTAAGGTCATTCCCAGTCAGGACACTGACAAAAGGGAACTGATCCAGTTTATTGTTGTTGTTGTCTTTCTGGATGGGACCTGCCCCTTCCAGTCTTCTGGCCTTGGTGACCACTTCTGGAGACCACTGTGGTTTCCGCTGGCCTGTTGATTAAAATGTTGAGAAGAAATGTTGGAAGCTTTGGGTGACCAAGGGAAGTGGCCTTCACATGGTTCCTTAAATTACAATACCATACTCCAACTAGACCTTTTCTGTAAAAGTGAGAAAAAAGTGCATTGAGGTCCCTTATATAAATTTTCTTTCATTTCTGAGACCACCCAGATTGGCTCCATAATTACTATTTAGATATTCAAACACTGGCTATTCTTTGAAAGCAACAGGATAAACATGGGAAAGGAGGCCCAAAAATATGATAAGGAGGACCCCTTATCAATGACAAGGCCACCCTTACTGCTCCATTCTTTGCCTCACCTTCTAAGACACCATAATATTCAAAACCTCTTAATGGGTGCTTCCCCCTTCAACAGGAAATGGTAGGAAGAGAGCAAGTCTCTGTCCCCTTCCAGTTATCAGATCTAAGGGAAATTAAAAAACATCTGGGCAGCTATACTGACGCAGCAGACAAGTACATTTAAGCCTTTATCTCTGTGATCCAAACTTTTGAATTGACAGAAAAAGGTATTATGCTTCTACTTGACCAAACACTTTCCTCATTAGAAAAGAAATGGGTTCTAGCCCAGGCTACTCAGGTTGGGAACGATTACCATTTACAATGAGGCCCAATACCCGTGACACCTAAAAATAAGGGAATAAATGTACCTATACCTACAGGGGCACAGGCAGTCCACTTGACAGATCTACACTGAAAATCAGAATGGTGAAGGGGCTGGCAATGTGGCTCAAGCAGTAGAGTGCTGCTTTGGAGGCATAAGCCCTGAGATCAAATCCTAGTACAGCCAAAGGAAAAAAATTGGGGGCTGAGTATGTAGCTCAGTGGGAAAGTGTCTGCCCAGCATGTGCAAGGCCCTGAGTTCAATTCCCCAGCATTGCTAAATTAAAAAAAAATGGTAAGAAAGATAAATGGCATCAAGGCCATTTCATCCATCTCATAGTGAAAAGGCTAAAAAGGACCAAAGTCAAAACTCTAAACTATTCCCATGTGACTGTAGTACAGCAAGGCCCTGAAAAAAACCCTCTTACCTTTCTGTGCAGCATCTTAAGGATGCTATCAGAAAGCATACCACAGTGGAGCCAGAGTCACAGGTGGGAGAAGTTCTCCCCAAAGATAAATTTCTAACACAGTCAGCCCCAAATATCTGTAGAAAACTCCAAAAGTCTGTGGCTGAAGGAGAAAAATTGTTGGACCAACTAATACAGCTAAGCCATATCTGTATATTATAACTGTGACCTTACTAACAGGAGAGAAAAAGATAAGAGACATCATGACCTCATTGCTGCTCTCAGAGAGGACCTCACCCAACTGGGGCCTGCATCCTGAACTTTCTACTATAGTGGACAGGAGGGGTCCTTCTACAGAGAATGCCCAGAAGGGAGACAGCCCAGGAGACAGCCCTGCCCCCAGCCAGGACCCTGCCCTCTCTGCAAAGGTAACCACTGGAA
Source organism: Castor canadensis (assembly GCF_047511655.1). Classification (NCBI taxonomy): domain Eukaryota; kingdom Metazoa; phylum Chordata; class Mammalia; order Rodentia; family Castoridae; genus Castor; species Castor canadensis. The sequence goes on from NC_133398.1 coordinate 92,966,851, forward strand.
GTCTAAGTGCCCCTGTCTCCAGATGGAAGGCAAGGTGCCATCTCCTATGGATTGATTGGTCCTGTCCATGCTCCACTTCTTTGCATCAATGTTGGGGAGCCTCAGGGTAGCCATAATGGTAGAAAAGCAAAAGGTCATTTTCCAACTAGACAGTGGAGCCTGTTTCTCTGTCTTACCTTTCTTTCCTGGTCCCTGGTCCAAAGACAAAGTTATCATTTGGGGCATATCTGACCAGCCCCATAGGAATATTTTACCTGGCCTCTGACCTTCTCTTGGGAGACCTCCTCTTCTGTCATTCTTTCCTCATAGTTCCTGAAACTCCAGTGCCCTTGCTAGGATGGGATTTACTATCTCAACTAAAAGCTCAAATTCTCCTCCCCCCAGGTGGCTATCTCTGCTGCCCCTTTCTTCAGGAACAAATAGATCCCACAGTGTGGACTGATGGGATGACTGTATGGTGAGCCAGGACGGCCCTCTCTATTTCAAGAGAGCTCAAAGATCCTGCACAGTTTCCACACCAAAAACAATATCCCCTCAAGCCTGAGGGAAGATGATGCCTTATACCAATCATAAAGTCCTAACATAAAAATAAAACAAAAACCAAGGGCTACTAATTAGTTGCTGCAGCCACTATAATACTCCTATTCTTGCTATCCATGAGAGGCCAAACAAATGGAGATTGGTTCAAGATCTCCAGCTCATTATTGAAACAGTCATTCCCCTCCACCCAATTGTTCCCAATCCCTATACTCTACTGGCTCAAATACCCTCAAAAGCCCAATATTACTCTGTACTAGATTTAAGGGACACTTTCTTTTACATTCCTAACTCTAAAGTTTTCATTGTCCAAGAGTACACTCAAAATTAATGTAATTGTTTTGTGCTTCATTGTGTAAGTTCTGTATGTCTAGCATTTAATTTATTAGAAACAAAAATCTAATAGCTATATGGACAGTCTTATTAAAAACTGGGACTGATTCAAAACACTATTCCTAAAATTGACTCTTGCCTCAGCTGTTAAAATGAATCCTAAAAGAATGAAATGGGACATTTCTCAATCTGCTCCTAAAAATTAAAATAATAATAATAATAATAATAATAATAACTAATCAATGTACTTATGGCCACTTAGTTAATTTTTACATGTTCTTGAGCTCTTAAATCTATGTGCACTTAAATTGACATTTATGGCATGCCTAATTTAAAACTTTTTTACATATACATATATTTAAACATCTTTAGGATGATAAAAGTAATGTAAAGAAATACAAGGCTTCTGTTCTCTTCTTTCCCCCACCTCTTCTGCTGCCGGTTTTAAGAAAAATCAGTTTTTTTTTCAAAAGTTATGTCAATCAGCTCTAACTAAATTATTGGCATTATGGACAGTAACCTTAGTTTGTTTCATCATAAGTAATTTACATTCAGTTCTATAATTATATCTATTAACAAATGATGTAAATTTAAATTTAAAATTCTTATGGAAGTTATTTTAAAATACAAGTTACAAAGTGAACAAATAAAAAGGATATAAATAGGTGTTGAGTGTATTTTTTGGCAGGGGGAAGATCCAAATAGGAATATTAGAAAGCGCATAAAAAGCAGTCCGGTTATTAATACAATTAGTTAAAATACAATGCTCACAGGTAATGTTGTAGTAAGGGTAAAGAGTTCTTTTACTATGTTCAGCTATCATGACATGACCTGTTAGTAAAAGATAAGAAGGAGAGATACAAGCAGTTGTATTATGATATACAATCTAATAGTTCTATGTTGATGACACCATCACAGGACCCATAGCTGTTACCAACTGCCAAATATCCTTTTGTATCACTCCAGAAGAAATAACAAATATGGGTGAGATCCATCCTGCAGTTGTGATCAATCCCCATCATGGGTAGACATAAGTTGTCTTTGAGACCAATGCCAGAGAAGTTCATTTGTCCCATACCTATCCAAGGGTCACTTAACAGGTATTGGGTATGCACAATCCAACCAAGGAGGAGCTCCATAAAACTTCTCAACCAGATCAGGACAAAGAAGAAGGCCCCCAGGTGGCCCTCGTTCATCAAGACAATAATGACCAGGAAAGCCCAGCTTAATAATAGTATGCCAATATAATTCAGTAAAATCATCTTGTGAGTCCAAGGCACTGGAAATTTGAATAGTCAATTGAACATCCAAATATGCAGTGCCATCATTCTGACAGGAGAGTATGGCAACCATGGCCAAAAACAAGGCTTCCAATGTCTGAGGTTGTGATGTACATCACAGAAACTCCTCGCCTTCTGTGACCAACTTTTTAATTTGACCCCAAGTAGGCAGAGGATAGGCATGGGTATTAAATGCCTTTGTTACTGGACAAGGGGGCAATCTCTGAGTTACTTTTGTCCTTTTTACTCCTTGGTTGATCTTGGCCACTACTTTGGGCATCACTGGAGAACTCATGATGTCTCATCAATCTTTCTGGAATCCAATGAGGAGAATCAGCATCCCTGGGGAAAATACAAAGATAGCCTCTACCCTACATTAACACAAGGTTAGGGCCCATCCATTGATTTGTCAGTGGATCCTTCCACATGATCAGAAGATGAGTCTGTTTCGAAGGGCCCCCAAAATCTTTCTGTTGCTGACTGACCCTGTTTATTTACATTTAAAAAAATTTAAAGCAAAAAGAGTGTGATTAAGTCTATTAGCATCAGTGGCATACTCTATTTCCCCTTTATATTTTAATAATTGAGACTTAAGTGTTTGGTGTGTACGTTTAGCCATACCTTGACCTAATTGACATATCTAGCTATGTACATGTCTATATCTATATATATATCTACATAGAACAAAGAACACAACAAAGATAGAATATGTATTTTTTAAGTGAACAGTTAAAGTAACAATTTTTTGAGTTATTAAGTCTCAACAAATATCAAAGAACATATCAGAAAAAATATTTTTTTGACAATAGTGATATTAGGCTAGAAATCATTGGTTAAAAAAAGAATAGCTACTTGAATTATGTAAAATAATTTAAAATATTTGTATGTGAATAAAGAAACACAATAGAAATTTAAAATCTTTTGAAATAAATACAGTACAATATGACATAACACTTGATAGGGGAATTGATAATCTTGCCATACATGAGAAAAGAAGAAAGGCTGAAAAATAACTGTCTAAGTATTAAAATTAAAAAATGAACACCTGATTAAAGAAAGTGTAATTAATAAATTAATAATATTAATCAAGTCAAAATTTGGTTTACAAATAATGTAATAAAATTAGTAAAATTTAGCAAGTACAGTTAAGAATAAAAGAGAAAAGATACAGAATACTAATACCAGGAACAAAATAAAGTGACCCCATAGTGCATTTTACAAAAATTAAAAGACGTCATAACTTGATGCCTATAAATTTTTAAATGATCATGAAATAGCAAACTCTTTGAAAATACCAAAGCTGGTGCATTTAGTAAAGGAAATTTTGAATTGGTCTATATTTTTTAGAAATATTTTTAGACAATAGAAAGAGAAATAGCATTTTAAACATAAAGTAATTTTATGACACCTACAAAATCTTAAAATTAAAACTTGACAAAGTCTTGTAATTGGCAGAATGCAGGAAACAGTTGCTCTCATAAAGCTTTTAAGACACAGGCTATCAACCTCTGGATTTTCATCTGGTAAGACTGTACTGACTTTTTTTGGTCCAGTTTTATTGAGATAGAATTTACAAGAAAAATTGTATATACTTAAGTTATACAAGGTGATCATTTATTATATTACCACAATGTTTGCCAGGGTCAACTTAATTAAGTAATTAACACAACCATCATCTCACAGAGTTGTGTGTGTGTATGTGTGTGTATTTAAAATACTTATAGTAACTCTCTTTAGCAACTTTAATTACATACTACTGTATTAACCATAGTCACCATGCTGCACATCTGATTACCAGAGTTTACCCATTTCATAACTGAAAATGTGTACCTATTAATTAGCATCTCTTTATTTATTTATTTATTTATTACCCCAACTCATGTCCTGGCAAGTACTTACCATTTTGTTTTCTCTTTATGATTGGACTTCAAATTTTTTATACAAGTCATATGATATTGCAGTTGAGTGTGTGTGGCTAGTTTTATCTAGCATAATAAATTACATGTTTATTTATGTGATCAAAAATGGGAAGATTTCCCTCTGAAAAATGTTTTATATATCTATCTATCTATCTATCTATATATATAGATAGATAGATATATATATATATCTGTTTGCTTGTTTGTTTATTTATTTATGGTACTGGGAACCAAACTCAGGTCTCTAACATGCCAGGCAAACACTACCACTGAGTTGTACCTTAGACCTTGAAAATTTAAATTTTAAGTAAGAACCCTATATTACTGATTTCTGAGAAGCAGTAAACTATACATTAACCATCCATCTTTACTTTTATACATATTTGTAAGTGACATTGTAGTTAAAAGCAATATTAATGTTTAATATTTATTGAGTATATAAATGTATTTCATAAATTAGTACATTAAATTTCTCATCACTATTTTTATTTTACAGATGATAAAACTACACTTTACAGTGATTTGTTTATGGTTATAGTATCCAATGGATGTTAGCATAATTTTTTATTCCATCTCATGGTCCCAATAGACTTGTTAACAATGAAAGCCATTGGCCTGGGGTAAATAGAAGAATGGAACATTGTAGAATAACTTATGATCTCAAAAATGAAATAGACCCCCAGGGACTGAATGCAGATTGGGCTGTTGACAGGTTCTAACCCTTTCAGGTTTTTGACTCCTCTTTTTAATAAAAGATCCAAGATGGTGACAGAGACAGAGCCACAGACCTCATGAGCTCCTGACCTAGCAACCCTGCTGAGAAGGTGGAGACATGCCTGACTGAGGTCTGCGGAGCTGCTGCTCCATTCTGCTGGGCTTTCCACCCCTCAGGCTGTGCCAGGCTATAGCCCTGCACCAGACTGACACATTGAGGGATCCCCACTTCTCAGGCCTTGCCAGATCCACACACCACCGGGGTATCTGCCCCTCAGCCATGCTGGCCTCCAGCCTCTGGACCCACACCACACTGGGATACCCACCCTTTGGCTGCACCACTGGATCCACAACCACTGGGATCTCCACCACCTATCCATGCCAGACCCCAGCATGGAGCTGGTCCCACAGCTCGCCAGGATACCCACTTCCCTCCCCCGAGCCCACCATCCTTCAGGCCCTGCTGAGCCCCAGTTACATGTTGAATGACTGGACTCACACCCCACGGACTCCTCCCCACCCCCTGCCAATCAGGCCCTGCCAGGCTCCAGATCCATGTGGAATGACTGGAGCCCCACCCCACTGGGAAAGGCACCAGCCTGGTACGAGACAGCCACATCCACCAGCTCACCAGGAACTGGGCCCCTCAGGCGGAACTGGTTCCAGCTCTTCAGGCTTCCCAGATGATGGCTCCACCAGGCTCCCACTCAGGCCACCACTAGAGGGCTCCAAGCATGCCTAAGAGACACACACAGATTGGACTGGACACTAAAGAGGTAAAAACAACTAAGCCTGCAACCCTACTGTTCTAGAACTGGTGATTTTTTTTCTTTTTCTCCCTTCTTTAAGGTTTTGGCAGTCTAGTTTGTGTTTGATCACCTACCATCTCTCCCTTTTTTCTTTCTTTCTTTTTTTCCCTCTCTCTTCTCTTCCTTTTACCTGTCCTCTTTCTCTTTTTTTATCCTTCTCTCACAATTTTGTTAGTATTAATATTGTAACCCATCTAATACCAAATTACACATAGTCCAGGGACAGAAACAGTACCTAGTGGAAATATGGGAAGAAGAAAAAAGGATGGAAACCATTCTCTCAAAAAAATAAAGTAGTAAAGGATTTAGAGTGAAATGAAGAAAACAGATACCCAGATCTACAGTCCAACAAAACAAAGATAAACTATACCAATGAACCCAATGAAGACCACAAGAACACCCTGAACAAAGAAATTCTACAAGTAATTAATGAGAATTTCATAGAGATGGTACTAGACATGGTAAACCAAAACAGGAGGGATTCAAGACATTCCAAGACAACAAAACTGAAGAGAGAACACAGAAACAAAAAAATGAAAACATAGGAGCCAGAAACAAACACCAAACTGAAACAAAGATCACCATAAGCAGAGAGGTAAATGAATTAAAGGCAAAAATAGACAATATTGAAGGAGAACTCACCCATGATATGGAAAACCTCAGAAAAAATAATGAAACAGAAATACAAAACAAAATGCAAGGCCATCACAGCAGAATAAAACAAACAGGAGACAGAATCTCAGAACTTGAAGATGAAATGGAAATTAAAGGAAAAACTGAAGAACTATTAGTTAAACAACTCAAGACCTGTGAAAAGAAAATGCAAGAACTCACTGATACCATCAAAAGACCAAACCTGAGAATCATGGGCATTGAAGAAGGAGAAGTGGTGTAAGCAAAAGGAATGTGTAATGTATTCAAAAAAATAATAACAGAAAATTTCCCAAATCTAGAGCAAACTATGCCCATTCAGGTACAGGAAGCCTCTGGAGCACCAAACAGACGTGACCAAAATAGAACTACTCCATGAAATATTATCATTAAAACAAGTACAGAGACTAGTGAAAGAATATTGGAGGTTGTAAGAGACAGAAAAACAAATAACATACAAAGTCAAACCCATCAAAATCACAGAAAACTTCCCAACAGAAACATTAAAAACAAGAAGGGCATGGAGTGAGGTCTTCCAAGCACTGAATGAAAATAATTTCAATGCTAGGATACTTTACCCAGCAAAGCTATCATTCAAAATAGATGGAACAATAAAAGTCCTCCATGATAAGCAGAAATTAAAACAATATATGACCACCAAGCCACCACTACAAAAGATTCTCCAAGAGATTCTGCACAGATAATGAAAGCAAACTAAACCATGAAAGGTCAGGCAATATCAAACCACAAGAGAAGAAAAGGTAAAAAGTAAAGAGTAACATTGATTCAACTACACATAATCAAACTCTTAATCAACAAAGACAACTACATGATAGGGATCACCATGTACATATTAATACTAACACTGAATGTTAATACACTAAATTCCCCCATCAAAAGACACTGACTGGGAAACTGGATTAAAAAGGAAGATCCAACAATCTGCTGCCTGCAGGAGACCCACCTGTAGGCAGAAATAAGCACTGGCTGTAAGTGAAAGGCTGGAAGAAGATTTAACTAGCCAATGGTCATGGAAAACAGGCAGGAGTAGCAATACTTAACTCGGACAAAATAGACTTCAAACCTACATTGAGAAAATGAGATAAAGAAGGACATTCCATACTAATAAAAGGGGAAATAGACTAAAAGGAAAAAACAATTACCACCTATATGCACCCAATGTCGTCGCACCCAATTTTATCAAACATACCCTGAAGTACCTAAAAGCATACATTAACTCCAACACAGTGGTTGTGGGAGACTTTAACACCCCACTATCATCAATAGATAGGTCATACAAACAAAAAATCAATAAAGAAATCCTAGAACTGAATGACACTATAGATCAAATGGACCTAGCTGATGTCTACAAAATATTTCATCCAACTTCTGCACAATATACATTCTTCTCAGCAGCTCATGTAACCTTCTCCAAAACTGATCATATCTTAGAGCACAAAGAAAGCCTCAGCAAATATAAGAAAATAAAGATAATCCCATGCATTCTACCTGACCACAATGCATTAAAATTAGAAATCAGTGACAAAAAGAGCAGTAAAAAACATGCAAACAATTGGAAGCTGAACAACACATTGCACAATTACAAATGTGTCATTGATGAAATAAAAGAGGAAATTAAAAGTTTCCTGGAAGTTAATGAAAATGAAAACACAACCTACAGAGCCTGTGGGACACAGTGAAGGCAGTCTTAAGTGGAAAGTTTATAGCCATGAGAACATATATTAAAAGGACAGAAAGATCTCAAATCAATGACCTAATACTACATCTCAAACTCCTAGAAAAACAAGAGCAAGCAAATCCAAAAACAAGCAGAAGGAAAGAAATAATAAAAATAATGGCTGAAATCAATGAAATAGAAACCAGAAAAACCACAGAAAGAATCAATGAAACAAAAAGCTGGATCTTTGAAAAAATAAATAAGATTGACAGACCCCTGGCAAACCTGACTAAAATGAGGAGAGAAAAAACCCAAATCAGTAAAATCAGAAACATCACAGAAATCCAGGAAATAATCAGGGACTACTTTGAGATCCTATACTCTAATAAGTTTGAAAATCTTGAAGAAATGGACAGATTTCTAGAAACTTACAGCCACCCAAAACTGAACTGAATAGATCTATAACACAAAAAGAAATTGAAGTAGCAAACAAGAGTCTCCCAAAAAGGAAAAGTCCAGGACCTGATGGATTCTCTGCTGAAATCTATCAGACATTTAAAGAAGAACTAATACCAACTCTCCTTAAACTGTTGCGTGAAATAGAAAGGGAAGGAACATTGCCTAACTCATTCTATGAAGCCAATATTACTCTCATCCCAAAACCAGACAAAGATGCCTCAAAAAAGGAGAATTATAGGCCAATGTCCTTAATGAATATTGATGCAAAAATCCTTAATAAAATAATGGCAAACCGAATCCAACAACATATCAGAAAGATCATACACCATGACCAAGTTGGCTTCATCCCAGGGATGCAGGGATGGTTCAACATACACAAACCTATAAATGTAAGGCAGCACATTAATAGACACATAGACAAAAACCACTTGATCATCTCAATAGAAGCATAAAAAGCCTTCGACCAGATCCAACACCACTTCATGATAAAAACTCTAAGAAAACCAGGAACAGAAGGAATGTACCTCAACATTGTAAAGGCTATATATGACAAACCTACAGCCAACATCATCCTTAATGGTGAAAAACTGAAACCATTCTCCCTAAAATCAGGAATGAGACAAGGGTGCCCACTATCCCCACTCCTATTCAACATAGTACTGGAATTTCTAGCCAGAGCAATTAGGCAAGAAGAAGAAATAAAAGGAAAACAAATAGGTAAAGAAACTGTCAAAATATCCTTATTTGCAGATGATGTGAGCCTATACCTTAAAGACCCAAAAAACTCTACCCAAAAACTCTTAGACACCATAACAGCTACAGTAAGGTGGCAGGATACAAAACCAACCTACAAATATGATTAGCTTTTCTATACACCAACAATGAACAAACTGAGAAGGAATATATCAAAACAATTCCATTCAGAATAGCCTCAAAAAAAAAATCAAATACCTAGGAGTAAATTTAACAGAAGATGTGAATGAACTCTACAAGGAGAATTACAAACTCCTGAATAAAGAGATTGAGTTAAGACTATAGAAGATGGAAAGATCTCCCGTGCTCATGGATTTGTAGAATCAACATAGTAAAAATGGCTATACTACCAAAAGCAATCTACATGTTTAGTGTAATTCCTATCAAAATCCTGATGATTTACATCACAGATATTGATGTAGAGTTCCAAATGAACTCTACAGTTCATTTGGAAACACAAGAGACATTGAATAGCCAAGGCAATACTCAACAAAAAAAAGCAATGCTGAAGGTATCACAATACTCAACTTCAAAGTATATTACAAAGCAATAGCAATAAAAACAGCATGGTACTGGCATAAAAACATACATTAAGATCAGTGGAACAGAATAGAAGATCCAGATATGAATCCACACAACTATACCAACCTCATTTTTGACAAAGGTGCCAAAAACATATGATGGAGAAAGGACAGCCTCTTCCACAAATGTTGCTGGGAAAAGTGGTTATCCATCTGCAAGAAACTGAAACTAGATCCATGTCTATAATCCTGTACTAGTATCAACTCAAATTGGATGAGGGACCTAAATATCAGACCTGAAATTCTGCAGTTACTATAGGAAGGAGCAGGAAACATCTGGAACTAATAAGTATAGGCAAGGACTCCCTCCGTAGAAACCCAGAAGCCCAGCTGCTGAAAGGATGGACAAATTGGACTTCATAAAATTAAAAAGCTTCTGCACAAAAAAAGAAATGGTCTTTAAACTGAAGAGACCACCCACAGAATGGGAAAAAATATTCGTCAGCTATACATCAGACAAAGGACTGATAACCAGAATATACAGGAAACTTAAGAAACTAAACTCTCCTAAAATCAATGAACCAATTAAAAAATGGGCAACTGAACTTAATAGACCTTTCTCAAAAGAAAAAATTCAAATGGCAAAATAGCACATGAAAAAATGCTCACTATCTCTAGCCATAAAGGAATTGCAAATCAAAACCACACTAAGATTCCACCTCACCCCTGATAGAATAGCCATCATCAAAAACACTACCAACAACATGTGTTGGTGAGGATGCAGGGAAAAAGGAACCCTCATACACTGCTGGTGGGAATGCAAGCTGGTACAACCACTCTGGAACAAAATTTGGAGACTTCTTAAAAATCTAAACATAGACCTGCCACATGATCCAGCAAACCCATTCCTGGGGATATACCCAAAGGAGTGCAACACAGTTACTCCAGAGGCACCTGCACACCCATGTTTATTGCAGTGCTATTCGCAATAGCCAAGTTATGAAAACAACCAAGATGCCCCACTATTGATGAATGGATCAAGAAAATGTGGTACTTGTACACAATGGAATTTTACTCAGCCATGAGAAAGAATGAAATGTTATCATTTGGAGGTAAATGGATGGAACTAGAAAACATCATTCTGAGTGAGGTTAGCCAGGCTCAGAAGACCAAAAATCTCATGTTCTCCCTCATGTATGGACTTTAGATCTAGGGCAAATGCAGCAATGTGGTTGGACTGGGACCACCTGACAAGGGGAGAGCACATATGGGTCATATAGAAATAGGTAGAAAACCCAAAACATGAAAGCATTTGATGCCCTAACTCCAGAGGAGCTAATACAGAAACCTTAAAGCAACAGAGGTTATCATGAGAAGGGGATTAGTAACCAGGGTAAAGATCAGTTAGAGGTGAATCAACATGGGTCATAACACATGTACATGAAAGCAATGCTAGGAAAATTTCTGTATAGCTATCCTCAACTCAACTAGTAAAAACACTTTGTCTTCCTTATTAACTTGTCTCTTTTCTTCAACAAAACTAGTGATAAAGGCAGAACAGGACCTGCCTGAACTGAGGTGAGAAGGAGGGAGAGGATAAGGAAGTGGGGCAGGGGGGAGAAATTACCCAAATAATGTATGCACAGGTGAATAAATGAATAATAAAAAAATGAAATAGAGAGATGGGAGGTGTGTTATGGTTTTATCTCACTTGCATTTAGAGTCCAGATGTAAAAATGACTGTTTAGTTCTTGTTTCTCAAATATGAGGAAAACAGACAGGAGAATAAATAAGGGTGTCTTATTTTTTGCATCTTGGGTTTTTCCAGGAGTAGTGAAGGCAAATGTATTTCCTCTGATTAACTAAATCACATCTAAGATACATGCCACTTCTAACATTTTGTAGTTCACTTTTAGAAATGGCCTAAGTGTGAGAGTTGCTTAACATTTTTTTAAGCAAGAGAGTAAACAAGCACTCTTATGAAAATGATAAATTTAATATTTTTTTGCACTGCAAAAGTAAAACACTCTAAAATAAAATAGTTTTAGGGCTGAGTCTTTTATGTTGTCTCAATCTCAAGATTTAAGACTATACATATGTTGATTTATAGATGTTTTTGTTAGGGACTTCGTAACTGTAATATGTACTTGGAATATATCCATAAGGCTCTGGAATGAAATAAGACTGCTGAAAAATAGGTTGTCATTTCTTTTTTAATAGAGTAAGTCCTTATTATCACAGGGTGCCAAGATCCAGATTCTGTAAAATCCTGTAACTCCCAGGAAAGCTCTAAGTTGCTTTATGATATGGGGGAGTGGGAAATGGAGGATTGGGTAGATTTGTTTCTGACTCAGAGAGTGAGCCTGTCCCTTTAAGACCAAACCTACATAGGTGACTCAGGGCATGAGTCTGTCTCTAAACCCTTGTTGTAGTAAGTTAGTTGCTGTGAAGGGTTTGTGGGATGTTTAAAGGCAAACAGGGGCTGACTGTCAGGACGTAGGTTAAATGTAACACTTTTGGATAAAAAACTTTAACTCATCATTTTACATAAATTGACCCTTTTAACTTTGTAAATGTTTGTATCATATTTAGATAAGGTATAGACACAGAACACAGTAATAAGGTGGTCATTTAAGAGACCTTTGTATGAGCAAATACATAAGTGAACTCTGATTTAGCTTGACAAGATCAACAGAAAACAGAAGAAATTTCTTTAATAAAATCTTTTTTATAACAGCTTTTTGTAGATGTTACTCTGAGCAGAACAATATTAAGATAGCCTTGTTATTTTATGGACATAGGGAATTAGATTTTAGTTTGATATGATCCCAAAAAATCTTTAGGCAACTCTTAGAGCATAGTCAACTTTAACTTTATCACTTTGTAACTTGTAGTTTAAAATAACTTTAATAAGAATTTTAAATTTAAATAAAATTTTTTAAATTAGCCTTACTTTTATTATATAGACCCATATAGAAAGGTAATTTTAAATTGTTTTTATACAATAAGTAACCTATAAAGACACCATTTGTTAACAGATATAATAATAAATATAATATAATATTATATATATTATATATACATACATTATATATTTATAATTAAATATATAGATAAATAATAAAGGAATTGAATGTAAACTACTTATGACAAAATGAAATAGACTAAGTTTACTGTCCATAAAAAGTGCCTATAATTTAGTTAGACCTGATTGATATAACCTTTAAAAAATTGTTTTTTTTTTAAAGTAGCAACAGAAGAGGTAGGGGAGAGAAGAGAACAGAGCCTTGTATTTCTTTATATTAATTTTATAATAAGAATTATCCTAAAGATGTTCAAATATATGCATATGTAAAAAAAGTTTTAAATTAGGCATGCCATAAATGTCAATTTAAGCATGCATAGATTCAAGAGCTCAAGAACATGTAAAAATTAACTTAAGTGGCCACAAGTACATTGATAAGTTATCTCTTAAAATTTCTGGGAGTAGATTGAGAAGTGTCCCATTCTGTTTTTTTAGGACTCATTTTGGGTGGATTGATAGCTGAAGTAAGAGTCAATTTTAGGAACAGTGTTTTGACTCAGTCCCAGTTTTTAATAAGACTTTTATAGTAGTTATTAGATTTTTTGTCTCTAATAAATTAATCATATCATAGACATTCACAAAACTTACACAATGAAACACAAAACAATTATAAAAATATCAAGTGCACTCTTGGACATAAGACAAAAAACATTTAAGCTGACTTTAAGACACTTTATAACCTGTATTACACAACATTGAACATAAAATTTCTGTAAAGAGAGCCTATTCCTTACTTACTTGTTGGCCCATTTCTCTCTCAATGTTGCTCCGTATCCTTGAACTGAAACTAAAATTATATTTGCATGCACCTCCGGAACCTTCCTTACATTAAGGTCCCTGTATGAGGGCACCAACTGCTGGGATTGCAGAGGTCCTTGACCCAAAAGAGCTCAGGGCAGGAATGAACAATACAAGACACACAAAGGGACTCACTTACTCAGGAAGGGAATGACAAAACACATATCAAGAGGGCCAGTAGGCTGAGGACCAATTGGCAAAATTTTATTTTTCTCAGCCAGCTTTATACAAAAGAGGAAGAGACTTAAACATCAAAACACTCTGACTTAGTTAAAACTTTTCTGTTTTTTCCATCCTGTATCTTTACTGCCAGTGTCCTTGACTAAGTATAAACTTCTTTTCAGTCAAGGGAAACCATTTAGCATTCCTCCCCACCATGATAGAGACATAGTGCATCTGCAGATTCCGACCTTGTCAGAATGCTGCTAAGCCACAGAAACCTTGTCAAACTGTGGCTTTTGGTTCCCAACACCCATTGTTAGCACAAAGCAGCTAGATAGTCATCACCCCTCTCCCCAACAGCAGTTGGGTACTTGTCTCAGAGAGGGAACTTGTTGGGTCTAGATACCTGAGGCAGATGAGTGAGTAGCCCATACCCCATGGAGAGCACCATGAACTCTGCACCTTGAGAAGGAGTTATAAATCTGCATTCCTACACCCTGAGGAGGAGATACAAGGTCTCATAAATCTGCCATGGGGCTGATAAACAAAATTCTCTCAAGGTTGTCACTCCCCACCCCCAATAAGGGGCAAACAGGCCAGCTCATCTAAGAGAGCCCACCTGCAAACACATGGCCAATAGAAAAAACCCACGTAACTCAGAGCTTGTATGTCCATAAAAGCCTCAGCCTTCACCTGTGCAGTGAGTTACCAGCTTCCGGGCTTTGCTACACTTCTCTAGCTGTAGCCTTTCCTTTCTCTCTAATAAATCCTACTTTATATACCAGCTTTGGCTCATCATTTAGCTGCCTCATGAGCCAGTTCTCTGGCCTGGAAGGGCAAGGACCCTTGACACCGGCACGTAACATTAACAACATAAACCTTTGTCTTTTCCCGCCCATCACATAATTCAGTATGGATATTCCATCTGAGGAAGATGGAGTCTTTCATAGGGAAATGGAAACTATCTCTTTAATCATCTATGCTTTTTCCTTGGGTGAATTTTTCAAAACTTATTTACACATAGGCATTGTATTCCTTTAGTGTCTGGACAATAGCTTTCTTCACCATTCCAAAAAGAGATTTATTGGATAAATCTTTGGTATGCAAGCAGTAAATACCTTAGCTCAGTCTTCATTATCTTTGATGAGTTTTATATCATCTTTTAGCTAGGTCAGTGGCTTAATACAGTTTTCTAACTTTTCTGTTTGTAGTTGTGGGTTGACAATTGAGTGTGAACTTTTCTTGGGCCTTTTGTTTGAACAATATGAGAAAATTGGTCAAGAAAGGTTTTGATACCTACCTTATTTGAAGAGTTGTAACATCATATCCTTTCTTTCTACGTCTCTTTCCATTTCAATCTTTCATTCCACTTCCTCACCTATAACTTCTCTATGACCTCACTGCTAAGGAGATAAGCCAGATCTTTGTGTGGTAAAATTTCTCCAACTGTTCACTACAAAAGGCTTTGCAGTTGTTCCAAATGCTAGAAATGCTACAGAAGGTATAAAAGTAAGACTAGTGATGAAATTCATATGTTTTCTTCAACAATAATAAGCCCCAACTGGGCAGGAATTAATCTTGAAAATAGTTTCCTCCAGTCATTTTCAGGATTGAAAAAATTTTTTGTATTCTTATCTCAGACTTATGTGCATTAATTACTGTTTTAACATTATACTTTGTTGGTGCTTAAAGAATGTTGACTTTTAGAAAATATCTTTTTGTTTCATTCAGAAAAATTCTAATTGAGTTGTATTTAATTAATTTTTCTCTTTGGAACACAAAGCAATACCATGCCCAGTGAAACTCAGAGGAAAGCAAGGAGCCTTGGTGGTCAGTCAGTGCTCTCCTCATCTGTTTCATAGAACACACATACAATATCATCATCTAGGTCAAGAACTGAATTAAAAACCCATACAACAAGGTCTGTAATAGAGATATTTGCTGTTCAGAGGTCCTGAGTAAGAAATTTGCAGTTCTCTTTTGAAAACCTTCCAACTGAGCCTGAGCAGAATCAGTTGTGATAATATTTACATGAACAGTACTAGGTGGCCAAATTGTTTTTTTAAACAAAATAATTTTCTCACTTTGTTAAGGTACCAGACCTCACAGAACAAACTTAAAGTATTTTTAATAAATGAGTTATGTAACTCTTACACATAGGAATTAAATATTCCTACATTACTTATGCATTTCTAATATTTGTTTATTTATTTATTTGTTGGTCCAAGAAGAGGTGGAGTTGAGCTCATCTTCATTCTTAGTTCTTAGTTCATTGTCATTATCTCTTCATATACTTACTCATATGCACTCTGACATTAACTCTTTGCTATAATTAAAAAGGATTACATTTTAATGAATGAAAAATGTCCTTGTATTGTGAATCTTTTTCTTTCCTTAATTGTTTTAATAATGTTTGGTGACCATATAAATTGCCGTACATAGATATAACATATTAACTATATATAAACAAATACAAATATCTCTATATAACAGAAGTTATTTGAATATATTGTTACACATGGTTAGTTCTATCTGTTTGTATGTACCTGATGCATATTAATCCATCTATCATGGTCTATGTATTAATTCCCTGGGTTCCACTCTGTATAATCTATAGCAATGTCACAGAGAATACCTTCAATTAATAGCCCATTAAGAACCCATTAAAACACTTTTCTTAGATGGGATCAATCAATGAGTCATAGAGCAAACATACACCTAATTATTTTGAGCATGTTCAGAGAGTTTCCAGAATGGACTCCCAACAACAGAGCACCACTACTTGCCAAAATTTTGTGACATTTATTCTCATAATTTTTGTCACATAATAAGGTCATATAAACTCTTGTTAAAATTTTCCATTTCCTTGGTTACCAGTGACTTTGGGAATATTTTAGTATGCTTTCTGGATTCTGGGATTCTTCATTTTTAACCCTTAACTCATGCTCCATGCCTGTTTCTTCAATTATTCTATCACTTCAATTATGATTCTATTTTTTATATCCCTTCATTTTTTAAAATATTTTGATGATTTTTCTACCACAGAACCACATTGGTATCTCTGAGTTGTGGGTTTTGCATACTGCAAGTATCTTTTATGTCAGTCCCTTGTCTACTTATTTCTAATGCCTTACCCTGAGCAAATATTGTTGATTTTTCTTCATATTTTTCTGTTGTCAAGACCCATTTTTCATCTTCTAGTTTCAGTCTTATCTAGAAAGCCTTTGCCCAAACAATCACCAATATATTTACCTATAATTTCTTCCATTAGCTGTATTACTTACCTATTGCCTATCTACCTATGTATAGGCATAAGGAAGGGACACATTTATGTACTTCTAGTGAGCCAGTTTTCTTCATAACCTGATGCTTTCATTTCTCCATTGTATTGGGTATGAATTACACATGTCAGTTTTCAACACACACCCATACATCATTTTATTTTACTAGCCTTTTTATTTGTTCCTACTCCCATATGATATGAGCTTTTTTTTAACTAATAAAATTAATTATTTCTTAAAAGTTGGTAAGACAAGCCCCTGCTCTTTCTTCTTATTTACTAAAATTCATTTACTGATTTTAAAAGAATCTCAGTTTGTAACAAGTTCATGTTTGTTCAATGAAGACTTAAAAGCATTATTTGTGGTACACTTATCTTCTTCCATGTCTAATCTCATATTCTATTCTATTTCTTCCTTTTTACCACGTTCATGATCAATTAGGCTTTCTTTTCCCCAGTATTAAAAACAAGCTATTTATCCTTGTGGAAAGTTTACCACAAGAGAGAGAAAGGAAAATGCTTTGAAGAAAGAAGGCATTATGTATAATTAGTGGCTCATCTCCTTCCCTCTGGATTTCAAGTCTATGACTCTGAAAGAAGTCATGAAGTCTTCATCCTCAAACAAGTAATGGAGAAGAACCTGAATGCAACTACCATAGAGCTAGCCATAGTGCAGCCTGGTGAGAGTTTTCACATGTTCACAAAGGAAGAACTTGAAGGGACATTTAAGGAATAATGATCTTCAGAACTTCTCTGGGACAATTCCAGTTCTCCTAATTACCCTTAAATATTATTTCCATAACCTACTCTATGTAAAATCTCCAGTGTATGTGCATTTTATAATATCTGAACATGAATACAGTTTGGAAATAAAGAAAAAAATTAAAAAACATGCTATTTAGAGTGGAGTGTAGCTCATTACTTAATTATTACATTTTATTATTCACTTAATGTCCATAGAATCAGTAGTAAGATCTTTTGTTTAATTTCTCATATTGGCAGCATTTGTCTTGTGTTGCTTTTTTTCTTTTCTTTTCTTCCTTGTTTAGTCTGGCTAGGTGTCTATCAAATTTATTAATCTTTTCAAAGGAACAGTTTTTGTTTTGTTGATTTTTTCTATTGCCTTTTGTTTCTAACATATTGATTTGTGCTCTACTTTTTAGCATTTCTTTATTTCTGCAGAGTGAGCATCTGTCTCAAGAGTGGGAGTATTTGAGGCAGGTTTTGGGTAGGACTGGGCACAACCTGGGTCCCTAAACTCTTGGGATTCTGATAAGAGGGCTGAGATCTTGGGCTTACCTGAACTACAAAGAAACCAAGAGATGTGTGTGGGGTTCTGAGCACTAGAGGGGGTGCCAAAAGTATATAATGGAGAAAATATAGCCTCTTTAATAGATGTTGCTGGGAAAATTGGATATCTGCATGCAGAAAACCCAAACTAGTTCTGTGAATCCCATCCTAAAAAATATCAACTCAAAGTGGTTTAAAGGCCCTAATGTAAGACCTGAAACATTGAAACTAGGACAGGAGAGTAGGGAATACAAAGGAACTCCTAAACACAGGCAAGAACTTATTAAATAAAACTCCAATGGTTTAGCAACTAAGAGAAAGGATTGATAAATGGGACTACATAAAACTAAAAAGCTTCTGGCAAACAAAAGAAATGGTCAGCAGATGAAAGAAGTAGTCCACACAATGGAAGAAAATCTTTCCCAGGTACACATCTAACGAGGGATTAATAACCAGAAAGTACAGAGAGCTCAAAAAACTAAACACCTCAAAAAAATCAATGACCCAATGAAGAAATGGGCAAATGAACTGAACAGAGTTTTTTCAAAGGAAGAAGTCCAAATGACAACACACACACACACACACACACACACACACACACACACACACACATACACAAAGAAATGCTCAGCATCCCTGGCCTTAAGAAATACAAATCAAAACCAAATTAAGATTCCAGTTTACTCCCTTAGAATGGCTATAACAAAGAACACAAACAACAACAAATGTTGGGGCAGGGATGTGGAGAAAAAAGACACTTCATACACTGCTCATGGGAATGTAAATTAGTGCAAGCACTATAGAAAATAGTGTGGAAGGTCTTTAAAGAACTGAAAATAGAACTGCTATATGAACCAGCAATACCACCCCTAGGGATATACCTGAAGGAATGTAGGTCAGGTTACAATAAAGACATCTGCACACCTGTTGGAGCCATCAGTGGGACTGTGCTTGTGTGATTTGGCATCTAGCCTTGTGAGAAAGCTCTAAGGAACTGAGGCAAAGGTCTCAGAACCAAACGTCCAGAAAAACAACAGTGCTCAAGGTTACCCAGATGGCTTTGTGTCCTTCAGATGTAAATAAGAAGGTTATGCTGACCATGTTCTTCTCCTGCTTCTCTGTTCCCATTTTTAAAGAGACTTAACAAAGAGTTAATTTTGACTGTGCTTCCCTGTACTAATGTAACCTTGATATGTAATACTTGGCATACTTTTCTGACCAAATGCTCTCTGTATAAAAGGAGTTTATAAAAGCAATAGTATGCTTCATTAAAGTGGCTATTGAGCAAGACTCAGTAGTCTCCTCATCATTTATGGCTCTGGTCACCCAGGTTCAGCCAATAAACGGCAACACACACCCATACTTATTGCAGCATTATTCACAATAGCCAAGTTATGGAAACAATTGATATGCCTCAGAAGAAGGAAATTTCACCATTGGTTGGTAAAAGGATGGGACCAGAGAGTTTCATCTTTTTTTTGATGGCACTGGGGTTTGATCTCAGGGCCTTATGCTTGCTAGGGAAGAATATCATCTTAAGTGAAGTTAGCCAGGTTCAGAAAGCCAAAGTCCACTTGTTTTCTCTCATATGTGGAATAAAGGCCAATACAAATAAAAGCAATATTATATATACATAGAAATAAACACAAAAAAAGTATCCAAAACTTGGACTTGTAGAGGAGACCAAGGGAGGAGGAAAAGAAGTTAAGAAAAATAGCAATTAATAATGAAGTACATCACATCTATGTAGGAACAAGACAAAAGAAGCATGATGAAGAACATTGACTATTGTTCTGAAAATAATGCAGGATGGAGGAAAAGGAAGAGGAAGTGCAGTGGAGGGTCTTACATTGCCTTAAGTACTGTGCATGTACAGATATAAATACCAATGCAAAATCCCAGTGAAAAATGAACAGACACCTAAACAACAAAGGAAAGGAATGTAAAACAAGTCATGCTTGGGGGAGGTCACTAATGGAAGAGGGAATGTAAAATAAGGAAGTAAAGAAGGTGAATATGATTGGTGCACTTCCTATACCATTATGAATATGGAATTTTTTAACCTGTTGAACTCACTATAAGAATAGTAAGGTAGAAAGGAGAAAAGTGGAGGAAATGTACCAATTCAGGTTATAATACATATATATATATGGACATGTCATAATGAAACTCCCTATGTAGTTATGTTAAAGAAACAAATATCTTTTTTCAAAACTAGAGAACAAGAAGGTAAAACAGGTGCTGTCTGAGGGTTAGGTACCAGTAGGAGGGGGAAAGATGTAAGGAAAATGTGTGAAAGGTCAAATATGGTGGAAATACTATGTGCTCATTTATGAAAATGGAAAAATGACACCTATGGAAAGTATTCTAAGAATTGGGAGATTGTGGATAAAGGAGAATAATGGTGAATTTAACTACTTTTTAGTGCAAGCGGTTTTGTAAATGTCATTATGTAAATCCAGTACAACAAGAACATAATGATAAGAAAAATAAAAGTAAGGCTACATATGTTGTGAAACAGAATACAGAGCTAGAAGTAGCCACAGATATCAGTTCATCCTGGGAAACAACTATTTGGGAGTGGTAATGGATGAGAATGAATTTGGGAAAAGTAACAAAAGCTGAGAGCAGGGATGGGAGCCACCCTCCCAGAGGAGCAGAACTAGCACCTAGCAGAGTTGGGGTGAGGCACAAAGGCTGAGAGCAGGAGTGAGGCGACAAGCCAACCTCCTAAAATGGAGACCCTGAGCTGGTCTTGTGGGACTGAAGGCGGTACTCAGAATTGAATTGCCACACCTTGCTGGAAGAAGAGCGAACGAGACAGAGTTGCAACTATAAGGCAAGGCAGCTGCTGTTTGGTGAAAACAACAAGAGCTCTGACCACCTTGTATGAACTGGAAGTAAATTACCTCAGACTCTATTTGCGACCTGCCCTGTAGACAGAAGGAACAAAATACTGCTTACAAGCCAGTCACCTGGTGAGACCACTTCAGAGTTCCTGCTTGCAATGGACAGCCCATAAGACAAAGGAAAGTATGAAGAAAAGAAAAAATTCCTCCAGCTATTAGCAACCATTCCCCATAAAACCCAATTTAAAAAGAGCCAATATCATAATTGGATGCCAAAGGAATAACTTCAAAACTTTTACCAAACAGACTGAACTTTATGTTGTTGGTGTACCTGTTTTTTTCTTTTTCTTTCTTTTTTGTATTACTAACTTTACCATCATTATTTTCTTATCCTTACTCTTACCCCCTTCCCTTTCCCTGCTTTTCTTATGCTATAATCAATTCTCCCTCACAACTACTAGTTCTTCTCCTTCTCATCCAGACTTCACCCATCTTTGCCTCTCTCTATTATCCTTCCCCAACCTGTCACCACATTACCTCTCCCTCTTACACACTCACAATCCACTGACTAGCCTATTATACCAACCAAACACACCACTGGCCCCCTGCAATACCTTTCACAAGCACCCTCCACCATAACAGTGGAAATACACCTCAACATGTACAATGGCCACAAAACCCAGAAGACCCCATACCTCTTCTCCCATCCCCCTTTATTTCCCCCCTTTTTAGTGTCACCTTTACCAATTACCCAAATTTGTATATGTAACCTAATTACCATAACAAACTCCCAAATCCCACTGTTTATAGATATCACCAAAGCATTTTCCCTATAATATGTAAACAATTGGTCTGGCATTGAACCTGTGAATTTGTTATTGCTAATTTAAACCTCCAGGCAAGGGACAGAAACAGCATATCAACCTAGCTAACAACCAAGTCAGTCACAATACAAAGTCTAAATCAAGGGAAAGAACAAAGGTAATTAAAACCACCAACTAGCCAATCAAGGACATAGTTGGGCAGCAGCAACTGGAGCAATGGGGAGAAAAAGAGAGAAGAAAATTACACTCCTCAAAAACAAAACAAGACAAAACAATTTAATAGAGGATATAGTGGGAAATGAAGAAAATGGATACCAAGTTCCTGACCACAAAAAAACAATGATAAATTTCACTAATGAGTCTGGTGAGGACCCCAAAATTCCCTCAAAGAAGAATCATGGAAGAGATTACTGAGAGATTCATGGAGAAAATACTAGACACAGTTAACCAGAAGACATAAGATGTACTCAAGAAATTTCAAGACACTGCAAATAAATAACATGAGAAGAAACAGAAACAAATAAATGAACTCAGAGAAGTCTTCCATAAATACCAAAATGAAACAAAGGACAGTATAAAAAAGAGATATGAAATAAAGAAGACAACACAAGATATAAAAGAGGAGTTGAACAAAGATATGGAAAAACCTGAGAAAAAGAATCAGACAGGAGTCATGTAAATAAAAAGTCCCTTTAGTCAAACAAAAAACACAGAGGTAAGGCAACTCCTGCAGACTAGAACAAGTGGAAGACAGAATAGCAGAGCTTGAAGATAAAATAGAAGTAAGAAGAAGCAGTCAAACAACTCAAGACCTGTGAAAGGAAAGTGAAGGAACTCACCAGCTCCATCAAAAGACCAAACCTGAGACTCATGGGCATTGAAAAAGAAGCACAAGCTTAAGAGATTCATAATATATTCAATAAAATAATAACAGAAAGTTTCCCAAGTCTTGAGAAAGATTTGCTCATTCAGGTACAGGAAGCCTCCAGGACACCAAACAGACTTGACCAAAATAGAACATCTTCATGGCATATTATCATTAAAACAACTTGCACAGAGAGCAGAGAAAGAATATTGAAGGCTGCAAGAGAGAAAAACAAATAACATATAAAGGTAAGCCCATCAAAATGAAAGCAGATTTCTCAACAGAAAACTTAAAAGTAAGAAAGGTATGGAGTGAGGTGTTTCTGGCACTGAAAGAAAATAACTTCAGCCCTAGGATACTCTACCCAGCAATATTATCATTCAAAATTGATAGCAATAAAAATCTTCCACAATAAACAGAAACTAAAACAATATATGACCACCAATCCACAACAACAAGAGATTCTACAAGGAAATCTTCACACAGAAGATGAAAGCAAAGAAAACCATGAGAGGACAGGAAGTATCAAAATGCAGGAGAAGAAAAGACAAGTTATCAAAGAGTAGCAGCGACTTGGCTGCCCACAATCAAATCCTTAAACCACAAAACCTATTGATATTAACACTGAATGTCAATGGACTCAACTCCCCCATCAAAAGACACTGTTTGGTAAACAGATTAAAAGGAAGATATGACAATCTGTAGTTTACATGAGACCCATCTTACTGACAGAAATAAACTCTCACTTAGGGTGAAGGGCTGGAAGAAGATTTACCAAGTCAATGCTCCCCCCAACAAGACAGGAGCAACAATATTTAATCAGACAAAATAGATTTCAAACTTACATTGATCAAATGAGACAAAGAAGGCCACTTCATACCAAGAAAAGTAGCAATACATCAAAAGGAAGTAACAATTATCAACCTATATGCACCCACTGTCAGTGGACTCAATTTCAACAAACATACACTAAAGGACTAAAAAACACATATAAACTCCAACACAGTGGTAGTGGGAGATTTTAATACACCTCTATCAACAATAGATAGGTCATCCAGAAAAACATCAACAAAGAAATACTAGATGTAAATGACACCATAGATAAAATGGACATAACTGATGTCTGCAGAATATTTCATCCAGCAACAGCACACTACACATTCTTCTCAGC
Source organism: Castor canadensis (assembly GCF_047511655.1). Taxonomy (NCBI): domain Eukaryota; kingdom Metazoa; phylum Chordata; class Mammalia; order Rodentia; family Castoridae; genus Castor; species Castor canadensis. Next base: position 92,990,829 of record NC_133398.1, read on the forward strand.
AGCCCATTGAACTTTCTCCAAAATAGACCTTATCTTAGGGCACTAAGTAACCCTCAACAAATATAAGGAAATTGAAATAACCCCTGGCATTCTATCTGATCACAATGCAATAAAATTACAGCTCAACAACAAAAGCAACAGCAGAAAATATGCAAACAATAAGAGGCTGAACCACAAAATTCTCCTAGACACCATAAACAGCTTCAACAAAGTAGCAGGATACAAAATCAACTTAAAAAAAATCAGTAGCCTTTCTATACAGCAACAATGAACAAATTGAGAAAGGATATAGTAAAACAATTCCATTACAGTAGCTAGGAATAAACATAAGAAAAGATGTAAATTACTATTATGAGGAGAATTAAAAACTATTGAATAAAGAGATCAAAGAAGACTACAGAAGATCAAAAGATCTCTCATGCTCATTTATTGGCAGAATCATCATAGTAAAAGTGGCTATACTACCAAAAGCAATCTACATGTTTAACACAATTCCAAACAAAATCCAATGACATTCATCACAGAGATTGAAAAATCTTCTCTATAGTTCATTTGGAAACACAACAAACTGCAAATAACCAATGCAATACTCAGCAAAAAGAGTGACACTGGAGGTATACTGACTTCTAACTATCCTACAGAGCCATACCAATAAAAACAGCATGGTACTGGCACAAAAACAGACATGAAGACCAGTGGAACAGAATAGAGGGCTCACCTAATCTTGAAAAAAGTTGCCAAAACATACAATGGATAAAAGACAGCTTCTTCAACAAATGTTGCTGGGAAAATTGGTTATCTGCCTGCAGAAAACTGAAGCTAGATCCATGCCTATCATCCTGTACTAGTATAAACTCAAAGTGGATTAAGGACCTAAATATCAGACCTGAAACCTTGAAGCTGGTACATGAAAGAGCTGGGAATACCCTAGAACACAGCAGGTATAGGCAAGGACTTCCTTAGTAGAACTTCAGCAGACCAGCAACTAAGAGAAAGGATTGACAAATGGGATTGACAAAAAACTTCTGCACAACAAAAGAAATGGTCTCTACATTGAAGAGATCACCCAATATAATGGTAGAATGTGTTTTCTAGCTATACATCAGACAAAGGTCTGATAACCAGAGTACACAGGGAGCTCATAAAACTAAACTCCCCAAAAATCAATGACCAAATAAACAAATGGGCAACTGAACTAGACAGAACTTTTTCAAAGGAAGAATTCCAAATGGCTAAAAAATCACATAAAAATTCTCACTATCCCTGGCCATAAAGGAAATGAAAATCAAAACCACACTGAGTTTCCACCTTACTCCTGTTCAAATAGCTGCCATCAAGATCACTGCCAACAACAAATGTTAGCAAGGAAAACTCATACACTGCTGGTGAGTATGTAAGCTAATACAACCTTTATGGAAAACTAAAAAACTGGAAAAATAAACATAGATCTGCCACATGATCCCACAATATCACTCCTCGGGTATTGCTGAAAGAATGTGACTCATGTTACTACACAGGCACCTGCACACCCATGATAACTGCAATACTACTTACAATACCCAAGCTATGGAAACAACCAATATGCTTCAGTACTGATGAATGGTTAAGAAAATGTGGTACTTATACACAATGGAATTTTATTCACAGCCACAAAGAATGAAATTTTGTCATTTGCAGGTAAATGGATGGAACTGGAGAATATCATCTTACTCGAAGTTTGTCAGGCTCAGAAGGACAAAAATTGCATGTGCTCCTTCATATGTGGATTATAGACCTAAAGCTAATGCAGTAACGTTATTGGACATGGGTCATACACTAAGGGGAGACCACACACTGGAGGGATAGGGAATGGGAAAGAAACCAAAACTTGAATGTGGTTGATGTGCTCACTGTATAGGAATGAATGTAGTAATCTTTAACCAGCAGAGGTCACTATGGGTAGGGAACTAGGAAGCAGTGAAAAGGTCTGGTAGAGATGAACCAATTTGGGTGGTAATATGCATGTACTTGGAGACATCAAAAGGAATCTCCCTGTATAGCTATGTTTATCTCAAACTGGCAAACCCACCATGTTTTTCTTATCTTTTATGCTTTTTATTCTACAAAATTGGAGAACAAGAGGGCAGAACAGTTCTGTCTGGGGGCGGGGGGGGGAGCAAATAATGTATACACATGTACGTAATTGCAAAAACTATAAAATTAAATTAAAAATGAAATAGTAATAAAAATCTATTAGAAGATCATAAAAATTAATGAGAAAAAGAAAGACAGGACTGTGTGTGTGGGTACTTGTGGGAGACGGGGTGGTGAATGAGGGAGATGAAAGTTAGGGAACATGGTTGATGGGCTTCATATACATATACATATGAAACAGAACTCTTGCAATTGCATTAAGTGGAGTGGGAATGGATTTATGCTGGGAGGTGGGAGAAGGTGTGGCAATCTAATCAATGTAAAATGTAAGGCTTTTTGGAAGTATCACAATGAATTCACCTGTACACCTAATAAATCCTAATAAAATAGAAACAAATAAACAAACAAACAAAAATATGATAAGGGAAAACTGGAAAATGCACTGTCTGCAGCAGGCTTTGAGAAGCTGCAACATATTTCTGGGGATCTAATATGCTCCACATACCCACAGAGTTGTGGGTCCCAACCCACAGTTTTGGGTCTCAATCCATAGTTTTGATTGGCTTTAAGGCTCTATGCAAGCAGGAAATGAAGGCTAAGAAAGCTGTAAAGTTCCAGAGCACCCAGGGAATCACCAGTACACCCAAAGGACCCTCAGCAAAGGTTGAAAGACAAATTGGTTCAAGTTTGTCTTGAATTTCCTGTGCAATCATTAACTGGTCACCAAACTAAGTAAGTGGAGATTACCATGGTTGCACATGAAAATAATATAGATCTGAAAGATTTAGTCCAGGGAAGACATTAAACAAAGATTAATAAGAATAGCAGCAATAACAACTCTGTGAGAAGTGAATCTGATTTTAATGGTTATCACATTGTGTTTCTTAATATATGTGAAAGGTTCAAGAAAAAAATATATGAAAAAAGAACCATTTCACACATTTCCCTGCAGCTTGGCAGGCTAGGACTCTGGTCAGTGCCTGGCTTGAGCTCACTTCTGTCAGTGAGTCACAGCATGGCTTGTGACCCTGCATTGGCCTGGAGAAAGCATCATGGCTCCTCTGTCTGGCTCCACATTTTCTTAGTTTTCAAAGTCATGTAGGCAGTGGAGGTAAAAACCCACCCAGCTTGGCATCCCCAGGACCCTTGTGGGACATGATCTCTGAAAGTCAGGGAGCTTGAGTGCAGTCTGGGACTGAGAGCAGAGGAGGGAGCTGGCCTGGGTGTCTGCCATCTCTGTCCTTGGGAGCGAGACCATGAAGGAAAGCTGCTCTGCACATTTGCATTATGTACTCAGTCTAAAATGTTTTATTGCAAACTGTTTTGGGCTTATGCCAAATTTTCTGGCGCACCCTTGAAACTCAATGTGATAGACAGCACCTGGAGAGGCTCAAGAGGTGATATACCAGTTTCTCAGCCTGAAAAAATACTAAATTTTTAGAGAAAAGAGAAATATAATGCTGATTATGAATTCTTAGCAAAGCAAGGGGTGGATTCACTGGCTTACATTGTTCTCCTTGAGAAGCTTCTTCCTGCTGTGCTTCACATTCTGGATTGAGGGTGACAATTACTTACTAGCACAAAGCCATGGCTTTCTTCATGAATTCCTTTTCTCTTGAGTTTAATCCTTCCTGGAAGGATGTCTAGGAGAGCACTGAATAGGATTCTCCTGACAACAGGAAAGCCTCCTCTCTATCATGTCCAGTAAGTGGAAGCACAGATAGACAGAGATGCCAAGGAGTGTCTAAATCCTCTATAAAACAGACTGGGAACATCTCAGTTTTTCTACCTTGGATACCTATATGCTTGGTTTTCTTATACCTCTTTATAAAGTATGGTTTCCTAATGTTCAGTTACAAGAACATGTGAAGCAGCTCTCCAACCTGTGTCACTTTTGTGATGACATCCTAAACAGTTACTTTAGGCTTACTTTCTGAGATGGATGACAATCTTCACCAAAGCCCTCAGCTTCCTCCTCAGAAACTGCCACCACTCAAATTGGCTCCAGCAGAAGAGAGTAATTCCTTACACCAGCTATCACTCTGACAGTCCGCATGTTTTGTAGCCTAAGTCTTATGATTATCTAGGTAATCTCTTACACTGAGGATGTGAAGGTGAAAAGAAAATACTGTTCCTAGTATAAGGAAGACTAAAACAAAAGGAACTTTCTATGACATCTGCTTTTGGTTTTAATTAGAAAGCTTGTATTCTAGCTTGGCAATGCATTTTAAATGAAGGTGAATGCTAAATGAATGTGTTGAGGTGAAACACAATGTATGGTATACATACCAAAAAAACCCCTGCTTTAATCTTGGTAGATTTTTGCCTTTGGTTCCCATGTTGCTGACCAAGAGCTACAATTCTGTTCTGAACATTTATTCCTAATTTACTCAAGTTAATTTATCCAGTTTATTAATTTAGTTTTCTTATACCTGCCTAAATATATAATGTATGACTGTTTGTCTGAGACATTTTCTGTTTAGAAATCTGATGCCTGTTTTAGGAACTAGGAAAAAATATGAATTATTTCAATAGAAAAGTGTGTTTTAACTTTAAAAAGCAAAGAGGAATGTGCTTTTAGTTGTGCTCTCATAAGTATAATCTTTTAGGGGTTAGTACCACATATATAATTATTAAAGGTGGCTTCATATAATATCCATCTAATGATGACCACTTTAGTACAACATTATATTGCTGATGTGTTCAGGATAGATTAGCAAGGGGTTCTTAGTTTGCTGGGTGAATGTGTCAGCTTGAAACCTATGAATTGGTAGAACATCTTTTACTAATTGTCTGATTCTTGTGTTTATTCTAGAACTGAATGTGTCAGTCATTGTTATTATGTCAGGCTGTACAACCTTATTGAAACTTGCTTAATTATGGAGACACTACTCCAGAGGAGCCTGTGGCCAGGGTACAGAGATACCTAATTAGCATCTGGTCTGAGTTTTCCATGCTTCACTCAGAACAGTATTCTTACATAAGAAGCATACCATGTAGTCACAGCTTTCTTTCCTATTTTTATTTCTTTTATTCACATGTGCATACAATATTTGGGTCATTTCTCCCCCTTTCCCTCAGCCCCTTCCCTTTTCCCCTGCCCCCTCCCTGTCCTCCTTACCCCCTCACTTCCAGGCAGAAACTGTTTTGCCCTTATCTCTAATGTTGATAAAGAGAGAGTATGAACAATAAGAAGAAGGACCAAGGGTTTTTGCTAGTTGAGATAAGGATATCTATACAGGCAGATTCATAACATTGCTTTCATGTGCATATGTGTTACATTCTAAGTTGATTCTTCTCAAACTAACCTTTTATTTAGTCTCTGGTCCTCTTCCCCTATTGGCCTCTGTCACTTTAAAGTTTCTGCATTAGTTCCTCTGCATTGATGGCATCAAATGCTGTCATGTTTTTTGGGTTTCTTACCTATCCTTATACCTCCTTTGTGTGCTTTTGCCTTATCATATGATCAAAGTCTAATCCTCTTGCTGTATTAGCCATTGATCTAAAGTCCGCATATGAGGGAGAAATATGGTTTTTGATCTTCTGAGCCTGGATAACCTCGCTCAGGATGATGTTCTCCAGTTCCATCCATTTACTTGTGAATGATAAGATTTCATTCTTCTTCATGGCTGAGTAGAATTCCATTGTGTATAAATACCACATTTTCTTAATCCATTTGTCAGTAGTGGGGAATCTTGACTGTTTCCATTAATTGGCAATTGTGAATAGTGCTGCAATAAACATGGGTTTGCAAATGCCTCTGGAGTCACCTGAGTCACATTCCTTTGGGTATATCCCCAGGAGTGGGATTGTTGGATCATATGGCAGATCTATGTTTAGATTTTTAAGAAGCCTCCAATTTTTCTCCTGTAGTGGTTGCACTAGTTTGCATTCCCACCAGCAGTGTACAAGGGTTCCTTTTTCCCCACAGCCTCACCAACACCTGCTGTTGGTGGTGTTTATAATGATGGCTGTTCTAATAGGGATAATCTTAGTGTGGTTTTGATTTGCATTTCCTTTATGGCTAGAGATGGTGAGCATTTTTTCATATGTTTTTTGGCCATTTGAATTTCTTCTTTTGAGAAAGTTCTATTTAGTTCAAGTTGCCCACTTCTTTATTGGTTCATTAATTTTTGGAGAGTTTAGTTTTTTGAGTTCCCTATATATTCTGGTTATCAGTCCTTTGTCTGGTGTGTAGGTGGCAAATATTTTCTCCCACTCTGTGGGTGGTCTCTTCAGTTTAGAGACCATTTCTTTTGTTGAGCAGAAGCTTTTTAGTTTTATGAAGCCCCATTTGTCTATACTTTCTTTTTGTTGCTGAGCTGCTGGGGTTCTACTGAGGAAGTCCTTGCCTCTACCTATTACTTCCAAAGTATTTCCTACTCTTTCCTGTATCAACTTTAGAGTTTGGGGTCTGATATTAAAGTCCTTGATCCATTTTGAGTTAATACTAGTACAGGGTGGTACACATGGATCTAGTTTCAGTTTTTTGCAGACTGCTAACCAGTTTTCCCAACAACATTTGTTGAAGAGGCTGTCTTTTCTCCATAGTATATATTTTGTGCCTTTGTCAAAAATAAGTTGGGTATAGTTCTGTGGCTTCATATCCGGGTCCTCTATTCTGTTCCACTGGTCTTCATGTTTCTTTTTGTGCCAGTACCATGCTGCTTATGTTGCTATTGCTTTGTAATATAGTTTGAAGTTAGGTATTGTGATACCTCCAGCATTGTTCTTTTTGATGAGAATTGCCTTGGCTATTCATGGTCTCTTGTGATTCTGAATGAACATTAGGGTAGATTTTTCAATCTCTGTGATGAATGTCATTGGGTTTTGATGGGAATTGCATTAAACATGTAGATTACTTTGGTAGTACAGACATTTTTACTATGTTGATTCTACAAGTCTATGAGCATGGGAGATCTCTCCACCTTCTAGAGTCTTCCTCAATCTCTTTCTTCAGGAGTTTATAGTTTTCCTTGTAGAGGTCATTCACATCATTTGTTAAGTTTACTCCTAGATATTTGATTTTTTTTGAGGCTATTGTAAATGGAATTGTTTTGATATATTCTTTCTCAGTTTATTCATTATTTGTGTGTAGAAAAGCTAAAGATTTTTGTATGTTAATTTTATATCCTGCCACCTTGGTATAGCTGTTGATGGTGTCTAGGAGGTTTTGGGTAGAGTTTTTTGGGACTTTAAGGTATAGGATCATATCGTCTGTAAATAGGGATATTTTGACAGTTTCTTTTCCTATTTGTATTCCTTTTATTCTGTCTTCTTGCCTGATTGCTCTGACTAGGAATTCCAGTACTATATTTAATAAGAGTGGGGATAGTGGGGATTTTTGTTTCATTCCTGATTTTAGAGGGAATGCTTTCAGTTTTTCAAAATTGAGTATAATGTTGGCTGTAGGTTTGTCATATATAGCTTTTACAATGTTGAGGTACTTTCCTTCTATTACTAGTTTTCTTAGAGCTTTTATCATGAAAAGTTGTTGGATCTTGTTGTTGGCTTTTTCTGCATCTATTGAGATGATCAAGTGGTTTTTGTCTTTGCTTCTATTAATGTGCTGTATTACATTTATATATTTACATATGTTGAGCCACCCCTGCATTCTTGGGAAGAAACGGACTTGGTCATGGTGAATGATCATTTTGAAGTTTTGTTGAATTTGGTTTGCCATTATTTTACTGGGTATTTTTGCATCAATGTTATTAAAGAGATTGGCCTATTGTTCTCCTATTTGGAGGTGTCTTTGCCTGGTTTGGGGATGAGTGTAATACTGGTTCCATAAAATGAGTTAGCCACTTTTCCTTCCCTTTTTTATTTCATGGAACAGTTTAAGGAGAGATGGTATTATTTCTTTTTAAAATGTCTGATAGAATTCAGCAGAGAATCATCAGGTCCTGTACTTTTCTTTTTTGGGGAGATAAGTATTGCTACTCAAGCCTGTGTTTGGGAACCACTGGCTTGGCAAATCTTCTTCCAGCCTTTCATCCTTAGCCTATGCTTGTTTCTATCAATGAGATGGGTCTCCTGTAAGCAGCAGATTTTTGGATCTTCCTTTTTAATTCAGTTTGTCAAATGATGTCTTTTGACGGGGAAATTAAGTCTGTTAACATTCTGTATTGGTATTGATAGGTATGTGGTGATTCCTGCCATTTAGTTGTCTTAGTTGTTTAAGGATTTGATCATGTGCAGCTAAATCAATGTTACTCTCTACTTTCTTGCCTTTTCTTCACCTGTGGTTTGGTACTGCCTGTCTTTTCATGGTTTTGTTGGCTTTAACTTTCTCTGTACAGAATTCCTTGACAAATCTTTTGTAGTGGTGGTTTGGTGGTCATATATTGTTTTAGTTTCTGCTTATCATGGAAAACTTTTATTTCTCCATCTATTTTGAATGATAGTTTTTCTCAGTAGAGTATCCTAGTGTTGAAGTTATTTTCATTCATTTTCCAGAAGACCTCACCCCACGCCCTTCTTACTTTTAAGATTTCCATTTAGAAATCTGCTGTGATTATGATGGGTTTACCTTTGTATGTTATTTGTTTTTTCTCTCTTACAGCCTTCAATATTCTTTCTCTATACTCTGTGTTTGTTGTTTTGATGATAATATTTCGTGGGATAGTTCTATTTTGGTCAAGTCTGTTTGGTGTCCTGGAGGCTTCCTGTACCTGAATGGACATTTGGGAAATTTTCTGTTATTATTTTGTTGAATATATTACGAATTCCTTTTGCTTGCTCCTTTTCTCTTAATTCAATGCTCATGATTCTCAGGTTTGGTATTTGATGGAGTCATTAAAATCTTGCATATTCCTTTCACAGGTCTTGAGTTGTGTAACTAGTTGTTCTTTAGTTTTTCCTTTAATTACCATTTCATCTTCTAGTTCTGAGATTCTATTTCCTGCTTTTTCTAGTCTGCTGGAGTTGCCTTCCATTTTGTTTTGCATTTCTCTTTCATTCTTTTTTCTGAAGTTTTCCATATCATGAGTTTATATCCTCTTTAATATTGTCAATTTTTGACCTGAGTTCATTTATGTCTCCATTTATGGTGTTCTTTGTTTCACTTGGTGTTCAAACAGTGCTTCTATGGTTTCTTTTATTTATTCTTGTGCTTTTTCAAGTTCTCTATTTTTGTTGTCTTGGAGTTTCTTGAGTTTCTCTTGCACATTTTGGTTGACTATATCCAGTATCATCTCTATGAAATTCTCATTGATTACTTGCCGGATTTCTTCTTTCAGTTTGTTATTGTGGGCTTTGTTGGGTTCTTTTTCATAGTATATCTTATGTTTTTGGAGTCTGGATCTGGGCATTTGTTTTCTTCATTTCCCTCTGGTTCCTGTACTAATTTATTATTGGGGGAAAATGGCTTCCATCCTTTTTCCATCTTCCCATCTTTCTAATTGGTGCTGTTATTGTCCCTGTACTGTGTGTAATTTAGTACTATCTCATTTGTAGTAGTAAAAATAAGGATATCTAGAATGGAAGGGTAAGAGGAGAATGAAAGCAAAAGAGGAAAGGAAAAAAGAAAAAAAAATAGAGAGCCAAAGAAGTAAACAGGGAGAGTTAGTGTACTAATCAACAGTGAACTAAACAAGCATTAGGGAGACAGAGAAAAAAGAAAAAAAATCCCAAGTTCAAGTGAAATAATGTTTCTGTCTTTATAGTTCTGGTGTTACTCCTTCAGCATCCAGTTCTGCTGTTGGTGTTTGAGTAGTAGTTCTGTCATAGTCTCTGCAAAGGAAAAGAGAAAATAGTAATAATATAAAAAGAACAAAAAATTGAGAAAAAAATAGAAAAGATATATAAAACTATGAAAGAATAAAAATTTCAGGTCTGGAATTCATGACGTTTTAGTCTTAGTATTTCTGGTGTTGCTCTTTCAGCAGCCAGTCTTGGTGTTGGTATTTAATCAGTAGCACTGTGGTTGTCTCACCAGGTAGTTGGGTCAGGAGACATCTTTGTGAACCTCTATCTGCTCTGTTTCAGGCTGTGGCTCACCTGCTGCCTACTGTCAGCTGGCTGCTGCTGCAGGGTTTATTTATTGCAGTTTGCTGTGGGGAGCTGTCACACCCACCTACTCCAGCAGGTTTTGTTTATTTAGAGTTCCCCTGGATGCCTGCACCTCCCCTTCTTTGGTGTAGAGCCCTACTAGCATGTTACAGTTGCAGGCCTTGTTTATTTAGAGTTTGCATGGGGAACTGCCCATCCCCCACTCTCTGGTGAAGTGTGCCACAGGTCAGTCACTGTTACAAGCCTTGCCCACTCTAAGCTCACTGGGGGGAGATGCCAAACCCACCTTCTCTGGCAGACTTGTTTATTTACAGTTCACATGGGGAACTGCCCTTTGCCCTCTCTCTGGCAAGTGTCCTACACATCAGCCACTGTTGCAGGCCTTGTCCTCCCAATGCTAACTGGGGGGAGTTGCCAAACCCACCCTTTCTGGCAAGCTTGTTTATTTAGTTTGCATGGGTGCCTGCCCCTTCTCCTTTCTCCAGAACTCAAGGTGCCCTACCCTCTTTGAGAGATGTCCTTTTTGGTTGCTTGTTTATTATTCAGTTTTTTTTGCAGGGTGGGGGTCTGTGTGTCCAGGGGGCTATGCTGGCTTATCCCAGGGGTGGCTGTGGGAGTACCATGTACTGTTTATTTGCTCACCTGTTGTTCTGCATCTCCCAAGCAGGTTAGGAGCCAGTGTCTGGTGGCGCAGAAGCCTTCCTGGTTTCTTTGTGTATCATGGTGTGTGGAAGCTTTGTGTGGGCTGGGTATTTCTGTGTGTCAGAGTTTTGCCTTTTCTTGGTGGTTTTCCTGCCAGGTGTGTCTCCAGCATCTCAGCAAGATTTTTGCTTTATGGCGCTCACACTATCTGCTTTCTCCTTCTAGTCACCATCTTGGAACCTCCAGTCACAGTTTTAAGATGACCAATTAGTTTCTATATATTTTAGACACAATTGAAGGATCCAAAGGAATAAATCAGAAATAGCAGATTTTTAAGAGTATTTTCTATGTTTTGGCTGCTGAATTGCTCAACAATTTGCTGTATGGTAATTTTACTTACAATAGAAACTTGGCTATTTTAGTGGTTGAGGTGCTTATGTTGTCCTAAAACCTCTTCTGGGATTTTTTGTTTTGTAGTGCTGGGGTTTGAACTCAGGGCCTTTACCTTTAGCCATTTCACCAGCCCTTTTTTGTGATGGTTTTTTCAAGATAGGGTCTTGTGAACTATTTGCCCAGTCTGGCTTCGAACTGTAATCCTCCTGGTCAATGCCTCCTGAATAGCCAAGCTTACAGGCATGAGCCACAGACACCCAGCCAAGACTGTGTTTTTTGATCAGTGCCTTAAAATATTATTAAAATGCTCAGAAAATCTTATGGAGTCTTGCAGAAACCTATATGTTAAGAAAACAAGTTTTGTTGTTAAGAGAATTAGCTAATTTGAGGTGGTGGAGCTTAGCTGTATTTCACTGTCATCCTCCCAATTTATTCTATATTTAGAAAGCTGTTTATATGAGAGTCTTTAAGTCATCATAAATATTTTTTTTCTTTAAAGTTTTAACTAAATGAGAAATGAAGTAGTCTTCATAATCTTGTTCTTCCCTTTGAATGCATTTAGGGAAAGTACCTAATGAGTTTCATATTATTTCTTCAAAAAAGTTTTTTTTGTGTGTGTGTTTGTGTTTTGCTCATTTTTCCAGCAGTTTATTAATTCAGCATTCTGAAATCTATATTTTAAATTGAAAATCATGACTGTGAAGCTTTATTGTACTCAAGGATTGATGTGTATTGGAGAAGGATGGTTAACTCATTAATCAAAAATCTGTTGATGATTTAGTCATGGTTAGTCATTTTCAATTATGATTTATATTAAACCTTTAAAAAAGCATTTGAAGTGGCTTACAATTGCAAAACACATGTAAAACAGGACAATTAGAATTAGTTTTTGAAAAAATAAAAAAAATTATTGGAGAAAGAACTATATCAACTCTAACAGACTGTAAATTTAAATAGGAAATCTCACTTCAAGTTTTTCCAAAATATCCAAAGACATTACTGGTTAGATAAGTTCTTTTTTCAATAAAACTACTAATGTCTGTTAAGTACAAAAATGTATTTAAATATTTATAAGACTATGACCAATCATATTTTTACAGTATATAGATTTCAACTAAGAAGTGTACTATATTGTTTCATGTATTGAACTTTTAATTAAAAGAGGCCACTTTAGAATAAAAAAAAGAAAAGGAAAAAAGTCAGGGAAACATGGTCCAAACAAAAGAAAAAAATGCAATAACTACCTTCAATAACTATCTTAAGGAAGCCCAGATATTAGACTGACTTAATAGGCCTAGGTTTTAAATCAGCTACCACAAGTGTATACATCTCTCTCTCCCTCTCTCTCCTTCTTTCTCTCTCTCTCTCTCTCTATATATATATATTTAAATATATATAGACATATATTTATTCTATATTCATCTATTGATCTGTCTTTATCTATCTATCTATCTACATGCACCATTGTACAAAGAAATAAAGGAAAGAACAAGTAAATTCTCTCTCTCATTTTTTAGCATGTACCTGTTGTACAAAGGGGTTTCACTGTGATTTTTCCATGCATGCATGGAAATAACGTACTTTAGTTAAATCCACTATCTGTATTACTCTTCTTATCTCCCCACTTTAAAAAATTTAATGGAATTCATCAATCTATTTTCATACATGCTTATGAAGTACTTTGATAATATTCAGCCACTTCTTCACCATCTCCTGTCAAGACTCCCTCTCACAGGTTCCCACTCCAAAACCATTCCCATTCATTGCATTTTAGGTCTAGAAATAGAATTTTCAAAAAATAGATAACCAACTGTAAATACTGGAGCTGTAAAGTGCAATAACTGAAGTGAAAACGTCATCAATTTTCTCCAACTCTGTGGGTGGTTTCTTCAGTTTAGAGACCATTTCTTTTGTTGTACAGAAGCTTATTAATTTCATGTAGCCCCGTTTGTCCATCCTTTCTCTTAGTTGCTGGGCTGCTGCAGTTGTACTGAGGATATCCTTGCCTATACCTATTGTTTCCAGCATATTCCCTGCTCTTTTGTGTATTAACAGCAAGATTTTGTGTCTAATATAGAGTGACAGGCATAGATCTAGTTTCAGTTTTCTGCAGGCAGATAGCCACTTTTCCCTACAACATTTGTTGAGGAGGCTGTATTTTCTCCATCATATGTTTTTGGAACCTTGGCCAAAAATAAGGTGGGCATAACTGTGTGGATTCATATCCAGGTCCTTTATTCTGTTCCACTGGTCTTCATATCTGTTTTTGTGCCAGTAACATGCTGTTTTTATTGCTATCACTCTGTAGTATGTTTGAAGTCAGGTATTGTGATACCTTCAGCATTGCTCTTTTTGCTCAGTATTGCCTTAGTTCTTAGTAGTTTTTGTGTTTCCAAATGAACTTTAGGGTAGGTTTTCAATCTCTGTGATGAATGTCATTGGAATTTTGTTGGGAATTGCATTGAACATGTAGATTGCTTTTGGTAGTATAGCCATTTTTACTATGTTTATTCTGCCAATCCATGAGCATGAGAGATCTTTCCATCTTCTGTAGTTTTCCTCAATCACTTTCTACAGTGGTTTGCAGTTCTCCTTATAGTGGTCATTTATGTCCTTGGCTAAATTTACTTCTAAGTATTTGTGGGGATTTTTTGAGGCTATTGTAAGTGGAATTGTTTTCCTATATTCATTCTCAGTTTGTTCATTGTTGGTGTATAAAAAGTCTACTTATTTTTGTAAGTTGATTTTGTATCCTGCTACTTTGCTGAAGCTGTTTATTCTGCCTAGGAGATTTTAGGTGGAGTTTTTTTTTTTTTTTGGATATTTGAGGTATAGGATCATGTCATCTGCAAAAAGGGATATTTCAACAGTTTCTTTACCTATTTGTATTCCTTTTATTTCTTCTTCTTGCATTATTGATCTGGCTAGGAGTTCCAGTACTATGTTGAATAGGAGTGGAGATAGTGGGCACCCTTGTCTCATTCCTGATTTTAGGGAGAATGGTTTCAGCTTTTCAAAATTAAGTACAATGTTGGCTGTAGGTTTGTCATATATAGCCTTTACAATGTTGAGGTACATTCCTTCTATTCCTAGTTTTCTTAGAGCTTTTATCATGAAATGGTGTTGAATCTTATCAAAGGCTTTTTCTGCATTTATTGAGATAATGCAGTGGTTTTTACCTTTGCTTCTATTGATGTGCTGTATTACATTTATAGATTTGTGTACATTGAACCATCTCTGCATCCCTGGGATGAAGCAAACTTGATCAAGGTGAATGATCTTTTTGATATGTTGTTGGATTCAACTTGAAATTATTTTATTGAGGATTTTTGCATCAGTGTTCATTAAGGAGATTGGCATGTAGTTTTTTTTTTTTTTGGATCTGTCCGTTTCTGGTTTGGGGATGATTATCATATTGGCTTTATAGAATGAGTTGGGCAGTGTTCCTTATCTTTCTATTTCATAGAAAAATTTTAAGGAGTGTATGTATTAGTTCTTCTTTGAAGGCCTGGTAGAATTCAGCTGAGACTCTGTCAGGTCCTGGACTTTTCTTTTTTAGAAGACTTTTTATTGTTGCTTCAATTTCATTATGTGTTATAAATATTTCCTCAATAGCATTTATAAGTCTGAAAAATTCCGTCTGTATGTGTGGCTGGTACACACTAACATTATGCATTTGAAAAGTGCATAACTGGTGCTGGGATGTAGCTTGGTGTTACAGCACTTGCCACAAAGCAAAAAAGACAAAAAAAAAAGAAAAGTATATCATTAAGTGCTGTGTCTATATTTTTAGTTTAAATTATAAAAGTATTATCATATCTGGAGGAGATCCAAGATGGCAGGTAGGCTAGGGAATCAAAATTCCTGAGCTCCACGACTCCAGAAACCACTCTGTGATGTGGGTGCTACACTTGGGTAATTATGATTGTTTCTAGCCAAAGTAACAACTGCTAATACATTAGGAGCACAAAAAAATTCAAGGGCTTTCCCTTAAAGCAGCTTTGAATTGTACCTAACAGCCAGGAAAATCCTGGCATGGTACCGCCAATATGGTGTGTCTGCCCTAGGAAAAGCCCCCTGTATGCTTCTCGCTTTTTTTTTCTTTTTCAATGAGCATCAATCATAATCAAACCCTAAAACATCCTGAATCTGTAACCCCTGGAAAGCCTACCTACACCCCACTGGATGGAACTCAGTCCCAATAAGTGTCTGTCTTGAGAAAAGAGGCATGCCAGTTCTCCCCACCATTTGGTTTCAAAGCTGTCTGCATAACTGCAAACCTAACAGGTGAGCAACATGCACTGCATGTGACTCCTCTACCCTCCCCCTGAGAACATAATCTGGTGCAACCACTGAGCATATTGAACCCCCCACCCCCCCAAAATAAAAACAAAACTGAAAAGCATAAAAAGGGAATTGTAATCAAACACTGACAGTAGGTGTGGGATGGAATGCTGATCCTGCCTCTGAGAATGGGGGTGGGGCAAGGAGAAGAACCCTCAGAGAACTAAGGTGAGACAAGGAACAAAGGCTAAGAACCAGGTGGGGTGACAAACAAATTCCCAAAGGATCTGAATTATCACTGAGCAGAGGTGGGGTGAGGCAAAAAGGCTGAGAGTGGAGGTGGGGCAATAAGCCAACCTCCTGAAACAGGGCCATGGTGGATTGCTGAGGTAGTCTGGTAGAACTGGTGTTACTCAAAACTGAATTGCACCAACTTGCTGGGGGAGGAACTGACCAGACAGAGTTGCAGTGGTAGGGCAATGCAGCCTCTGCTTTGTGAAAACAACAACAGATAAGATCACTTTGGACAAACTGGCAGTGAGTAACCTCAGGTCTCAATTGCAACCTGCCCTGTGAACAGAAGAAACCAAGCACTGCTCACAAGCTAATCATCTGGTGAGACTAATTCAGAGCTTCTGCTTGTAATGGATAACTCATAAGACCAGGGAAAGCTGGCCACCTCCTCCTAAGATGTATGGCCAGAGGGGCAGCACCCTTCCCCATAAAGCCCAGAATACCAAGCACCAATATCAGAATTGGATGCCAAAGCAATAAGTACAGAATTTTACTGAGCAGATGAACATTTTGTTGTTGTTGTATCTGTTTTTTTCTTGTATTATTAGCTTTTCCATTATTATTCTCCCTATTCATACCCCTTCACTTTATGTCCTTTTCTTGGGCTATAATCCATTGTTCTCCCCTCCAACTACCCTTTTTGTCCCTTCTCGTCTACTCTTTCCACTATATTTGCCTCCCTCTCCAATCATTCCCCAACCTGTCACCACATTTCCTCTCCCTCCTACACATTCACCACTTACTGACTAGCCTACAATACCAACCATACACACCTTATGCCCCCTTCAATCCCTGACATAAGCACCCTCCACCACAGCAGTGGAAATATACATAAACACACACAAGGGCCATAAAAACCAGCAGCCCCCATAGTTCTTTCAGTTCCCCCTTTTAGCATCACCTTTACTAATTACCCAAGTTTCTACCTATAGCCAAACAAACAATACTCCCCCAACTCCACTTTTTATGGTTATTCTCACTAAGGGGGTTTCTATATAATATGTAAACAACTGGTCTGGCATTAAACTTGTGTATTTGTTGTTGCTAATTTACACCTCCAGACCAGGGACAGAAACAGCACTTCAACCTAGCTAAAAACTAAGCAGTCACAATACAAACATTAAATCAGGGGAAATAAAACAGGCAATTAAAACCACAAACTAGCCAATCAAGAACATAGTTTTACAGCACCAATTAGAATGATGGGGAGAAGAAGGGAAGGAAACTACACTACTCAAAAAATCAATTCAATAGAGGATTTAGTGAGAAAAGAAGAAAATGGATATCCAGATACTGACTCAAACAAAACAATGATAAATATCACTATTGAGCCCTGTGATGCATACAAAAATCTCTCAAAAAACTAAAGCAGATACCTTAAAAGCAACTGAGGC
Source organism: Castor canadensis (assembly GCF_047511655.1). NCBI lineage: Eukaryota > Metazoa > Chordata > Mammalia > Rodentia > Castoridae > Castor > Castor canadensis. Next base: position 93,007,982 of record NC_133398.1, read on the forward strand.
CAATAGGAAAAGGGGAACAGGTACTAGAGAAAAGGTTAAATAAAAAAAAATTAACCTAGAAGGTAACACCCACACACAGGAAATCAATGTGAGTCAATGCCCTGTATAGCTATCCTTATCTCAACCAGCAAAAACCCTTGTTCCTTCCTGTTATTGCTTATACTCTCTCTACAACAAAATTAGAAATAAGGGCAAAATAGTTTCTGCTGGGTATTGAGGGGGTGGGGGCGAGAGGGAGGGGGCGGAGTGGGTGGTAAGGGAGGGGGTGGGGGCAGGGGGGAGCAATGAACCAAGCCTTGTATGCACATATGAATAATAAAAGAAGAAAAAAAAATCTCTCAAAGAGGAAATCATGGAAGAGATCACTGAGAAACATGGAGAAGCTCTGAGACATGGTTAACCACAAAGCATAAGATGCACTCAAGATATTTCAAGACACCACAAAAAAACTTGAGAACACACAGAAACATCTAACTGAACTCAGAGAGGACTTCAACAAACACCAAAGTAAAACAAAGGACACTATAAAAGAGGTATGTGAAATAAAGAAGACAACACAAGATATAAAACAGGAGTTGAACAAAGATTTAGAAAATCTCAGAAAAAAGAATCAAATGGAAATCTTGTAAATAAAAAGTCTATTTACTCAAACAAAAAACATAGTGGAAGGCCACTCTAGAAGTTGAAGACAGAATCTCAGAGCTTGAAGATAAAATAGATATTAAAGAAAAAACAACTCTTAATCAAAAACTCAAGAGTTGTGAAAGGAATATGAAAGAACTCAGAGACTCAATCAGAAAACCAATCCTGAGAATCATGGGCATTGACAAAGGAGAAGAAGTGAAAGCCAAAGGGATATGTAATGTATTCAATAAAATAACAACAGAACATTTCCCAAATCTTAAGAAAGTTTTGCCCATTTGGGTACAGGAAGCCTCCAGGACATCAAACAGACTTGACCAAAATAGAACCTCTCCACGGTATATATAATTGTTAAATCAACTAGCACAGACAACAGAGGAAGAATTTTGAAGGCTGTAAGAGAGAAAAAACAAATACCTTATAAATGTAAACCCACCAAAATAACAGCAGAATTCTCAACAGAAACCTTAAAAGCAAGAAGGGCATGGAGTGAGGTATTTGGGCACTGAAAGAAAATAATTTCAGCCCTTAGATACTCTACCCAGCAAAACTATCATTCCAAATTGATGGATCAATAAAAGTCTTCCACAATAAACAGAAACTAAAATATGACCACCAGTATAGAGGATTCTACAAGGAATTATGCATACAAAAGATGAAGGCAAATGAAACCATGAGAGGACAGAAGTATCCAGACAAAGAAGCCAGAAATTAAAGCAATTAAAATGGTGACACACACTTTGATAGAAATGACTATTTTCTCACAATTTACCCCTGTTTACTTCATATTCTTTTCTTCAAACTCCTTTAACATTAATTGACTTCTATCTCATCTGTGCTTAACAACAGCTGGAGTGACACAGGAATTTGTTTAGCTAGAGCAGTTTCAATGAGCCAAATTGTCAATCCTCATATGTAGAGAATAATACAGCACCCAAATAAGGTGAGGGCTTTATGTACAACAATGAGGGATGTTAGAATTGAGGCCATTACTCCCATTTTCCAAACCACTGCTCCAACCAGCTAGTAAGGGGGTCATTTATTCCTGAACTTTTGGTTTGTTCATTCGACAGGGATGTCAAACTTGGAGATCCTTGGTTATATTTCCATCTTGAGCTGTATTGTTAGGGATGTATGTACAACATTCACCTCCATTTGGACACATACCCCTCTTTCTCTGCTAGAATCATGTCCAGAGCCATTCAGTTTTCCCATGCTATTTTACTAGAGGAGCCTAACTGATCTGCTATTCCCTTTAATGCGTCTGTTGTTTATAATAGATGTTTATATTAGATGTAATTAATCCAGTCTACATTCTTATTGATCACAGACCACCAAAACAATGATGATTCAAAGCATACAGCTATTTGATTTCTTGCTTTGAATTCATCAGGAACTCCTTGTGGGACCCCAATGGCATCTATATAAATGTGAGAGTCGAATGACCCTTAAGGGGAAGTAAGATCTTGTTTTTGTTTCCTCTTAGTCAGAGAGCGTTTGAGGCTTTGAAATGCCAAGGTGAAAGGGACAGACAGTTGGACTAAAGTACAAGTCCCACTCCATTTTACTGGTAGAACCTAAATTAAAGGTCCATCTCAGTATCACCTGATGTCTGCCCTGGCAACAGCTAGAGATGTTTTATTGGCTTCCTCTTCAAAGGATAAGCCTTCACTGCACCCTGATACATTTCCCAGAACTCTAATTTCTCCCCTAACCTAGAAAGGCATGAGGTGTAGTTAGAATTTCGAAGTGGGGGTTTGACTGACTGAGGTGGTCTTAGCCTTTCAGGTTCATTAACTGAGGGGAACAGTAGTGAAAAGGTCCTGTAAGATTTATTGCCACAGATTGTCCTACCTTGGAAGAGGGAAATCATATATGCCATTGCATCAGGATCTGTGGTCCATCCCAGGGGAAAGGGGACAACATGGCATTCTGTTCTTCCTGATGCACATGGATAGCAATCTGTTTTATTTAGAGAAAATATGGAATATTTGATCCATTCCAACCAGGCGTTTGTCTCCCTGTAACCCATATCAATGGCTATAGTCTGCCTTAAGACTTTGACTTCCACTATAGTTACTGCTATCTGATTATGGTGGAGCTTGGGAGATTGTGTTGGGAGATGAACATCAGAGGGTATTGTGGTAATAGGTTCTAGAACCAATTCTGAAAGAAACATACCTATGGGGCTTTTATATGCATTATGAGCTCCTAGCCTATATTTTCTGAAGATAGATGGCTTGGTGGACATAAAGGAAGGGTCGCTGATACTCACTGTAAGGGGTTACATTGAAGATGCTGACAGTTGCAAGGGGGCATGGCCCTACAGATTTGCATCTTTGGCAGTATATGTTTCCAAAAGAGATGACTCATATAGCTAGAATATCATGAAGTCACTTATGCAACACTCCCATTTGGGTCTGTTGTCCACCCCACAGCACTCCAACTAGCTCGTGGAGGATTGTCATACCGGCTAGTGTGATTATCTTGACATATATATTTTTAAGCCTTGGATATAATGTTGGTTTTTAAGATCACTGCAGTGGGTAGCAAGAAATGCATCAAACTTGATCGTTACAGGAGAGGAATCCTGGAGAATACTAATAGTGTTTATGCAATTCCCTAGATGAAGAAGAAACAACAGTCCCATTAGAGTCTTTGTGAAGTTACTTTTGTATTGCCAGGCTTTGAGTCCATGGCCCAGTGTTCTCTCTTGTGTGCTCACTTTACTTGAGTGTGTGTAGTGGGCCCATCCTCTTTCAGTGGTACACACTGCTGTCTCAAGTTTGCCTCAAGGTTCTCTCAACTTCAGGATCTGACTAGGACATAATCTCTGGGATGATGTGGATGTGCTTGGAACTCCAGTAGTGGGGCCTGAGCCAGTAGTCCTTGGTGCCTGAGGGATGACAAGACAGAGGAGAGACTAAGTACATAGTTTCAAAGGAACTGGTCTTTGGTCTCAAAGGAGGGGAGGCCAGAGGGTCAGCCTAAAAAAGATAACCCATATAACATCTCATAAGGAGAAATTCTATATCCTTTCTGGAGCTGTTCTGATCCTAAGCAAGGCAAGGAGTAGACACTTAGTCCAGGGTAGCCAGATCTCAAGAACAAATTTGTCTTTTTAAGGTCTGGTTCATCCTTTCAACTCTTCTTGAGGAGGAATAGGAGTGCTGTGGGGTATGATATTCCCATTTGAGGCCTAATGCCTTCATTAATTCCTTAATTACATTGGCTGTGAACTGGCTCACATTATCCAAATCAACAACTCCAAATTAAGAAATTATGTTATGAAAAAGTACTTGAACCACTCCTTTTGCAGTGACACTCGATACAACCCAATTGGTGAGATGGTCTACCTTAACCAGTGAATATTTTAGATGGTTCTCCTGAGGTAACTCCCTGTAATCCACCTGAATACTTTGAAAGGGCCTTAATCTTGGACTTCTTTCCCCTGGAAGTTGTCCTCTCAGAGACTGCTCGTTAACTTTTCTTCAAGATAAACAACTCTCAATAACCTGTTTTGCCCAATTCCTGGGCACATGTAAACCTCGAGAATATCATCACACATGGCTTGGATTCCAAAATAACATTTCTGGTGTAACTGAGTCATTACTTCTCTCATAGGAGCTTAGAATGTACTTCTTTCCCATCTAGGAGAAGCCATATCCTTTCTGGGGTTTGGGAAGAACCCAACTTCTCTAGTTGAACCCTTTCCAAGGGAATGAAAACAGGGTTCATGAAAGGTGCTTGGATAATGACAGTGAGATGTAACATTTGGAGTTCTGGTTGGAGGTCAGCCTTCTTCACAACCTTATCAGCCAAATTGTTTTCATGAGCCTCTGGGGAGTTACCCCATTGATGTACTGAGACATGGACTATTGCAATTTCTTCTGGAAGAATGAGACTATCAGTTTAACAGTAAATTCCTTGTGCATTAGATTCTGTCCTCTACTGTTAATTAGTCCCCTTTCCACCCATATCATCCCCAAAATGTGTACTATCCAAAATGCATACTTGGAGTCTGTTTAGATGGTTCCTTCCTTATCCTTTAGAAACTTTAAGCCTGATTTAATGCAAACAACCCACAGATCTGGGTCAATGAGTTGTTAGGTAACCTTCCTGACTGAATAACATTTAATTCTTCTCCATCCACCACTGAATATCCATTGTGTCTTTTCCCTTTAATCATTTTAGAGGAACCATCTACAAACAATTTGTATTCATCTAGAAAGGAAGTCTCTCTGATGTCTGGTCTAACCTTGGTCTGGTATTCAATGATATGTAAGTGACAATGTCCCATGGGATCCTGTGTCCTCTCTCCTAATAGAAACTCAGCCTGATTTAGACAACTCTTAGAAGCCAAAGTCAGATTTTCCCTTTCCAATAGGATAGCCACATATTTCAAAATCCTAGAGTCAGTTAACCACTGCCCCACCTTCTGTGGAAGAATGACCCTGACCTGGTGGGGTGTGCTGACTATTAGAGATCCATCAAAAAGCATCTTTCTGCTTTCCTCAGTCAATAGGGCTGTGGCTGCTACTGCTTGGACACACTCTGGCCATCCTCATGTGACAGGATCTAGAATTTTGGGCAAATAAACTATAGGCTGTTTATTTCCTCCATGTTCCTGAGTAAGGACTCCCAAGGGTGTTTCTTTATCTACACTAAAAAAGAGGTCAAAGAGTTTCTCCAAAGAGGTTAAGGCCAGCACATGGGTGGTGTCCAGAGACTGTTTGAGGTGTTTTATTATCAGAATTTCCTGTGGTTTCCAGACTAAGGGATCAGGCACCTCTTCTAGCACTTTGGAATATAATGTTTTGGTTTTAAGAGTGTAGGATTCCATCCAAAATTTGTAATACCCTATCAACCCTTGAATTTTCAAAGCCCCCTCTTAAAGGCAAAGGCATGCTACTAATATCCTATATCCTCTCAGGGCTCAATCTACATTTCCCTTTACCAATTAGCTCTCCAAGATATCTGACCTCTTCCTCTACAAACAATAATTTGGTTTTTGAGATTCTTAGTCCTTGATGGCTCAGGAAATTTAGAAGATCATCTGTGACATCAGTCACCTCATTTTCAGTGAGTCTGGACAACAAAAGACCATTTACATATTATAATAAACTTGTCTAGGGGGAGGGAAAATTCTTCCAGTTCCCATTCCAAAATTTGACCAAACAAGTTGGGAGAATCAGTAAAATCCTGTGGAAAGACTGTCCACCAATATTATTGTTTCTTGCCATTTTGGGTGTCCTCTCATTCAAAGACAAAAATGTTCCTGATTTCACTGATAGAGGGCAGGTCCAGAATGCATCCTTCAAATCTACCACACTAAGCCACTGGTGATCAGGAGGGATCTTGCTAAGGAGAGTATAGGATTTGGGACTACAGGGTGTCTGCTGTGAACTATTTGATTGATAGACCTGAGATCCTGTGCTAGTTGATATAATCCATCCAATTTCCTCACTGGTAGGATAGGTGTGTTAAAGGGGGCAAACAAGTTTCCAAAAGGCCATCCTTTAACAATCCCTCAATTATGGGTTTCAGACCTACCCTCCCCTCTAGGAGAATGGGGTATTGTCATCTCTGTACTTTTATATTTGGGGATTTTAGGTCAGTATGGATTGGGAAAATTATAACCCCTCTCTATTTCCATCCTTAGTCCAAATCTGGGAAAGAGTTTTGTTCTCAGTTTTCAGAGTCATTAGATTTTTAAAAATCTCAAAATCCATTTTAGCCACTTTTATTCCTATGCCCAATTCAGACATTAAATCCCTTCCTAAAAGGTTGGTTACAGCCTCAGTTACAAAAAGTAGGATGACCCATGTTTACCCTATCTTGGAATTTCACTTGAGTTTACTCAAAAAGAGAAACATTGAATTCCTCTTCCTTTACCCTGGAAATTGAGAGCCTTTCTGAAGAGAGAGACAGACCTGGGGAGGGCATAGTGAGTGATGACCTGTCTGTCCCAGAGTTAACCAAAATGTGACCTCTTTTTCTTTGAGACTTATTTTTAATTTTATCAAGGGTTCTCCATAGTATCTATCCATATAAAAGAACTCCTGACTCCCCCCTTATTCTTCCTCAAAGGTCATAAGGGAATTAACTTCTCTTCCTTTTTCCCTTCAGGATATTCTCTCTTGAAATGTTCCAGTATCCCAAATCAATAACATTTGTACTCTTTCTTTCCCCTGGGGTCTGTGAACCTGCTTTCCTTTCTGAGGTTTTGGAGGGGGCTTATATCCCACTCTTTAAGGAGTGCTTTTCTTTTCACTGGCATTCCTGGGGATAGATAGCATAATTTTAGCCTTCTGCTTTTGCTTTTCTTCATCACATCTCACATAAAACTTTTGGCCTTCCCTCAATATGTCATCCAAGCTTTTGTCCTTCCACTTTTTTATTTACTGCAATTTCTTAGAATGTCTGGCCAACTACTAGTTACAAAATGGAGTTTAAGTATATCCTGTCCCAGGGGATCATCTATATTTAACCCCAAACACCCTCTCATCTTGTCTTTCAGTCTACGAATTCAGCAGGTCCTATGCACATCAAAGACATTGGCTATGTTCTGGGACTGTGGAACAGATTACCTAATTTCTTTGATGATCATGTTCCTCAAGCCCCATTTTCCCCCTGTCATCAGGATCATTGTTATTCCAGTGAAGATCCTCAAGAGGAAATTTTCTATTGGCTTGGTCAACTCTGGGGCCTGGTGGGTGCTCTCTCTCCCATATGGCCATGGTGGACCTCCTAATCATAATTCTGTTCTCCCCAGAGAATAAGATTCCAAGAATTGGCAAAAATTCCACCCAGGCTTAAATATGTGGGCCCAGGAATTAATTGAGCTGATCAGCAACCTCATGTGGATCTTCTAAAAGGGACTTTAATCCACTCTTAAAATTTGAGGCCTCAGAGCTAGTCAGCAGAGCATCAAGAAAACCAAAGTTTTCACTTCCAGTTGAGGCCTCTCTGAATGGGTAGAGGGTCAGAGAGAGCTTTCTGGGAGAAAACTTTCTGAAGGTTTTGAGTGTCCTTCTGACATTTTTGAAGCTCCCAATCTGAGCCTTGAAATGTTTGAGCAATGACCTGAAAGCAGGCCAGGACTGGTTGAGAGTCAGTTAAGGAGTCAGAGGTTGTGCTAGACTGAGCCTTTGGAGCTTCCATCCCAATCTTGGGATTCCACCTGAGGGGACCCAAAATTATAAGGAGGGCAAACAGGAAATAGAGTACCATCTGGATGGCTTTTCCTTAGGCTCCATTTTGTTCTCTATTTTATCATCTTTCCCTGATTTTAGAAGGAATAGAACTACAGGTCCCCACCTCCAACAGAGAGTACACTCAATTTCTTCTTGGATCCCTGGGCATTTATCATTAACATGTTCAATCAGTACTTGACAGACCTAGTCTCATCTGACTCAGATTTTGGCCAGAAAGCTACAGGTCCTGGGTCCCTGGGTCCAAAAGGACTAGCAATATTTAATCATCTGTTGCTTCTTTTTGCCTCTGGTCCTTGGGTTATCAGATCAGTATCTTAACATCTGTGCTAAGAGGCTGTCTGAAGGGATTTTATTTGTGGATCCATTTTTCCCTAGAGCTCTTTTTTTATTGTTTTATTATTCATAGGTGCATACAAGGCTTGGGTCATTTCTCCCCCATACCCCCACACCCTCTCTTACCACACACTCCACCCCCTCCCTAGATTTCTCTAGATTTGGGAAATTTTCTGTTATTATTTTGTTGAATATATTATTCATTCCCTTCGTTTGCACCTCTTCTCCTTCTTCAATGCCCATGATTCTCAAGTTTGGTCTTTTGATGGAGTGAGTGAGTTCTTGCATTTTCTTTTCACAGGGCTTGAGTTGTTAAATTAATAGTTCTTTCGTTTTTCCTTTAATTACCATTTCATCTTCAAGTTCTGAGATTCTGTCTTCTGTTTGTTCTATTCTGCTGGATTGGCCTTCCGTTTTGTTTTGCATTTCTGTTTCGTTCTTTTTTCTGAGGTTTTCCATATCCTGTGTGGTTTCTTCTTTAATGTTGTCTATTTTTGTCTTGAATTCATTTATCTGTTTATTCATCATGTTCTCTGTTTCACTTTTGTGTTTATACAGTGCCTCTATGGTTTCCTTTATTTCTTCTTTTGCTTTTTCAAATTCTCTGTTTTTGTTGTCTTGGAATTTCTTGAGTGTCCTCTGTACATTTTGGTTGACCCTATCCAGTATCATCTCTATAAAATTCTCATTGAGTACTTGTAGTATGTCTTCTTTTAAATTATTCTTGTGGGTTTCATTGGGTCCTTTGGCATAGTTTATCTTCATTTTTTTGGAGTCTGAATCTGAGTATCTGTTTTCTTCACTTCCCTCTGGTTCCTGTACTAATTTTTTGCTGTGGGGAAACTGGGTTCCCTTTTTTTCTGTCTTCCTGTCATTGTCCTTGGTGTTGTTACTGTCCCTGTACTGTGTGCAATTAAGTATTTTCTAGCTTGTAATAATAACAATGGTAATATTTAGAATGGAAGGGTGAGAGGAGATGGAAAGGAAGAAGTTAAAGAAAAGGGAAAAACAAACAGACAGGTAGGAAAAAACAAAACAAGAACGTTTGAAAGGTATAAATAGGGAGTGTTAGTGTACTAATTGACAGTAAGCTGAACAGGCCTTAGAGAGACAGAGAGAGGATTGAAAGTAAAAAATAAAAAGAATAACGATGAGAATAAAAATAAAAAATAAGTAAATGAAAGCATTATATATATATATATAAAATAAAATAAAACAAAATGAAAAATAGAAAATAAAAAATAAAAACAATAGTAATAAAAAATAACCTCCACGTTCAAATGCAATGAAGTTTCAGTCTTAATAATTTTGGTGTCCATCTCAGTCTCCAATCCTGGAGATGATACCTCAGATGTTGTTCTGTAGTTGTCTCATCAAAGGGGATGCATAAAGTAGAAGAAAACTGCACAAAAAAACCACACACAAAGTATCCCAAGTTCAAATGGAATACAGTTTCAGTAAGTTTTTCAGCATGCAAGTGTAGTTAGGTTGTTTTCTCATCAAAGGTAGGGAGAGAGAAAAAGAAAAGTCTGGAGACAGTTCTGTGAATAGTATCTGTGGCTGTGGCTTTCCTGCCCACTGCTGTCCACCTGCTGTTGCTGGAGACGTTATTTATGCAGATCTCAGGGGTGAGCTTAACACTCACCTGGCCCTGCAGCCTTTATTTACTCAGAGTTCTCCTGTGCGTGAGCCTCTACTACAAGCTTTCCCCTTTCCAAGCACACTGGGGGAGGTGACACTGCACCTGCTTTCTCAGGCCTGTATGTTTGTTTACAGTTCGCATGGGAAGTGGGTCTTTCCTCCTCTTCTGTGGAGTTTTCCTCCCTCTGCCACTCTCACAAGCTGTCCCACTCCTTGTTGTTGGGCACGCACTCCCACTCCAGCCAGATCCTTTCTGGCCTGCCTGGCTTGTTTATTTACAGTCCAGGGAAGGATTCCCTTCCCCCAAACTTTGGTGCTCAGTGCGCCCCACCCTCTTTCCAACATGTCTTTATTGTTCTTATTGCTTATTGGTCAGTTTCTCTTTTTTCCCCAGGTGGAGGTCGGTCTGTCCAGGGGGCTATGCTGCTCTGGCCCAGGGTTGTCTGTGGGAGTACCGCAGTACCACTAAGCTCACCTTGTCTGCCTCTTTGCAAGCCACCTGGGCGCAGGTGGATGGTGGCTGGTGGCCGGCGGCTGGCAGCCCGGGGGCCCTCCTGATTTTTCCATTTAACGTGAAGTGGAGATGATCTGCGCTGGCTGAAGGTGTGGAGGGGTCAAAGTTTTGCCTCTTCTCGGTGGTTTTGCCTGTAAGGTGTGTCTCCAGCGTCTCTCCAGGATTTCACTATAGGAGACACACTATCTGCTTCCTATCTCTAGCTGCCATCTTGGAATCTCCCCTAGAGCTCCTTTTACTTGTGTTGTTTCCTATTCCAATGTATCTGGCTGGTGAGAAAACCCTGTAGGTGCTCAACCTCCCTAATTCCCTGGAGATGTCTCACATGCTACCCCATGCACTTTGTTCTTTTCCAACCAATTCCTTCATGGGACAATATCCAACAGATGGCACTACTTAGCAATAGGCTGGTCAGTAAAAATCCCCAACTAGGAACTTGTACTTGCCCTGAAATCTGTATGTAATCACCTGGATATCTACAGAACTGTGAATCAGAACACCACACTCACTTTGTGTCTCAGACATATCTCATTCACTCTCACACAACATCCAAGACTTTCCCCTGGTCACCAAGGAATACTTTGCCTACTAATGCAATTTCTTACCTTGGCCTATGTCTAGGATTGTTTGACTGCCACAATATGTACACCCTTCCTCCCTGTATTGCAAAGAGAATCCAGACCCGGGAATGAGTCCCCAGTCCAGGGGTGCTGATTGCTTGATACCATGGGGCCCCTGCAATGAGGCAGAGGTGTGTGCCTCCTCTGGAATCAGGGGCTTCTGATCACCTCTTCCCAGTGGAAGTTGAGTTTCCTGGCTAATGCTGCAGAATTTCTTAGAAATAAATATTCCAATTGCTGAGACTATTCTTTTTTCCCATGTCTTCCCATGAGCTGAATCTTTACATATTCCATTGGATAAATAGATGAAATAGTAGTATAATTTGTGGTTTAAATTTATTTAGCTCATTATTGGGTTCAAACACTTTTAATAAGAAATCTTTATTTTTCCAGTGAATAGACCCTGAGATTTTGTGATATGATTCATACTGAAACTTCCAAATTTAGGAAACTTAGCTGGTATTTCCTTGTTTTGAAGACTGGAGGAAAAGTTTTGAAGATGTTACAGGGTTTTCATTACTTTTCTGTTGCATGGTATATCTTCTGTAGTTTGGAATTCACCATTTAGTTCTGGTGCCTGTCCTCAGCCTTTCAGGAAAGCTTCACTACTTTATGAAGGTCATGACCTTTTTTGTTGTTTAAAACTGGATATTAGAGGAAATCCAAGATGGCAGATAGAGGGAGGAAGCAGAAAGTGTTCCTCCTAAAGTAAAATCTTAGAGAGATGCTGGAGATACAGATTAAAGGAAGAACCACCCAGAAGAGGCAAAACTTTGACTCCTCCACACCTCCAGCCTGCACATAGCATCTCCACTTCATGTTAAACAGAGAAACCAGGAGGGCTCCTGTGCCGCTGCCAGATGCCAGTGCCCAGATGGCTTGGGAAGAAGCAGACCACAAGGTGAGCTAAGCAGTACATGGTACTCCTACAGACAATCCTGGGCCAGATCAGCATAGCCCTTTGGACAGACCGACCCACACCCGGGAAAAAAAGAGAAACTGAATAATAAGCAATAACAACAAAAAAGACATGTAGCAAAGAGGACTGGGCATCCTGAGCACTGAAGAGGGGGGAGGGGAAATCCCTCAGAAGCTGGCTGGAGAAGGCAGGAGCGGCAACACACTCCCAGCAATCAGGAGTGGGAAAGTTTGTAAAAGAGGCGGTGGGAGGAAAACTCCACAGGAGTGGGGGGGAGACCCACTTCCCATGTGAATTGTAAATAAATGCGCTGGCCTGAGAAAGCTGTTGCATTGTCATCTTCCCCAGTGTGCTTGGAAATGAGAAAGGTTGTAGCAGTGGCATCACACCCAGGAGAACTCTGAGTAAACAAAGCCTGTGGGGACAGGTGAATGTTAAGCTCACTCCTGAGATCTGCATAAATAAAGCCTCCAGAAACAGCAGGTTGACAGCAGCAAGCAGGAGAGCCACAGCCGAAGATAGCCATTCACAGAACAGTCTCCAGACTCTTCTTTTTCTCTCTCTCTCCCTTTGATGAGACAATAACTGAACTATACCTGCTTGTTGAAAAACTTACTGAAACTGTACTGCATTTGAACTTGGCACACTTTGTGGATTTTTTTTGGTTTTGTGTTGTTTTGTTTTGTTTTTAGTTTTTGTTCCCCTTTGATGAGACAACAATAGAACTACTTCTGAGACACCATCTCCACGATTGGAGGCTGAGGGATGAACACCAAAATTATTAAGACTGAAACTTTATTGCATATGAACTTGGAGATTATATATATATATATATATATATATATATATAGTATATATATTTTTTATTTTTTATTTTCAATCCTCTCTCTTTTGCTCTAATGCCTGTTCAGCTTACTGTTGATTAGTATACTATCTCTCCATTTATATTTTTGAAAATTTTGTCATTTGTATTGTTTTTTCTACTTATTTGTTTTTCCCTTTTTCTTTTACTTCATTGCTTTCCATCTCCTCTCACCCTTCCATTCTAAATATCACCATTGTTATTATTACAAGCTAGAAAATACTTAATTGCACACAGTACAGGGACAATAACAACACCAAGGGCAATGACGGGAAGACAGAAAAAACAGGGAACCCAGTTTCCCCACAGCAAAAAATTAGTACAGGAACCAGAGGGAAATGAAGAAAACAGATACTCAGATCCAGACTCCAACAAAATGAAATAAATTATGCCAAAGAACACAATGAAGCCCACAAGAACAATCTAAAACAAGAAATTCTACAGATAATCAATGAGAACTTTATAGAGATGATACTGGATAGGGTCAACCAAAATGTACAGGAGACACTCAAGAAATTCCAAGACAACAAAAATCAATAACTTGAAGAAGCAAAAGAAGAAATAAAATAAACCACAGAAACACTGTATAAACAAGAAAGTGAAACAAAGAACACGATTAATAAACAGATAAATGAACTCAGGTCAAAAACAGACAACATTAAAGAGGAAGGGACTCAGGATACAGAAAACCTCTGAAAAAAGAAAAAAACATTATTGTAAAACAAAAAGGAAGGCCAATCCAGCAGAATAGAACAAACAGAAGACAGAATCTCAGCACTTGAAGATAAAACCAAAGAACTCTTAGTTAAACAACTCAAGACCTGTGAAAAGAAAATGTAAGAACACACTGACTCCATCAAAAGACCAAATCTGAGAGTCATGGGCCTTGAAGAAGGAGAAGAGGTGCAAGCGAAGGGAATGTGTAATATATTCAACAAAATAATAACAGAAAATTTCCCAAATCTAGAGAAATCTATTCCCATTAGTTACAAGAGGCCTCCAGAACACTAAACAGACCAGATCAAAATAGAACTACTCCATGACATGTTATCATTAAAACAACAAATACAGAGACCTGAGAAAGAATATTAAAGGCTGTAAGAGAGAAAAAACAAACAACATACAAGGTAAACCCATCAAAATCACAGCAGACTTCTCAACAGAAACATTAAAAGCAAGAAGAGCGTGGGGTGAGAGCTTCCGGGCACTGAATGAAAATAACTTCAACCCTAGGATACTCTACTCAGCAAAACTATCATTCAAAATAGATGGAGCAATAAAAGTCTTCCATGATAAGCAGAAACTAAAACAATATGTGACCACAAAGCCACCACTACAAAAGTTTCTTCAAGGGATTCTGCACACAGAAAGTGAAACCCAACATAACCATGAATATTGATTCAAAAGGCCTCAATAAAATAATGGCAAACCAAATTCAACAACACATCAACAAGATAATTCATCATAACCAAGTAGGCTTCATCCCACGAATGTAGGGGTGGTTCAAGATAGAAAAATCAATAAGCGTAATAAACCACATCAACAGAAGACAAAAACCACTTGATCATCTCAATAGATGCAGAAAAAACATTTGATAAGATCCCAAACCATTTCATGATAAAAGCTGTAAGAAAACTAAGAATAGAAGGAAAGTACCTCAATATTATAAAAGCTTTATATGACAAACATACAGCCAGCATTATACTTAATGGAGAAAAACTGAAACCAATCCCTCTAAAATCAGGAACTTGATAAGGATGCGCACTATCTCCACTCCTATTCAATATAGTACTGGAATTCCTAGTCAGAGCCATTAGACAAGAAGAAGGGAAAAAAGGAATACAAACAGGTAAAGATACTGTCAAAATATCCCTATTTGCAGACAACATGATCCTATACCTTAAAGACCCAAAAAACTCTACTCAGAAGCTTCTAGACATCATCAATAGCTATAGCAAGGTAGCAGGATATAAAATCAACATAGAAAAATCATTAGCATTTCTATACACTAATAATGAACAAACTGAGAAAGAATATATGAAAACAATTCCATTTACAATAGCCTCAAAAAAAAAATCAAATACCTAAGTATAAACCTAACAAAGAATGTGAATGACCTCTACAAGGAAAACTATCAACTTCTGTAGATAGAAATTGAGGAAGACTATAGAAAGTAGAGAGATCTCCCATGCTCATGGATTGGTAGAATGAACAAAGTAAAAATGTCTATACTCCCAAAAGTAATCTAAATGTTTAATGCAATTCCATCAAAATTCCAATGACATTCATTAAAGAGATTGAAAACTCTACTGTTAAATTTATATGGAAACACAAGAGGCCACGATTAGCCAAGGCAATACTCAGTCAAAAGAACAATGTTGGAGGTATCACGATACCCGACTTCAAATTATATTACAAAGCAATAACAATAAAAACAGCATGGTACTGGCACAAAAACAGACATGAAGACCAGTGGAACAGAATAGAGGACCCAGATATGAAGCCATACAACTATAGCTAACTTGTCTTTGACAAAGGAGCTAAAAATATGCGATGGATAAATGTCAGCCTCTTCAACAAAAACTGCTGGGAAAACTGGTTAGCAGTCTGCAAAAAACTAAAACTAGATCCATGTGTATCACCCTATACCAATATTAACTCAAAATGGATCAAAGATATTAATATCAGACCACAAACTCTAAAGTTGGTACAGGAAAGAGTAGGAAATACTCTGGAATTCGTGGGTATAAGTAAGAACTTTCTCAATGGAACCCCAGCTGCACAGCAACTAAGAGATAGCATAGATAAATGGGACTTCATAAAATGAAAAACCTTCTGCTCAACAAAAGAAATGGCGTTAAACTGAAGAGAACACCCACAGAGTGGGAGAAAATATTTGCCAACTATACATCAGACAAAGGACTGATAACCAGAATATATAGGGAACTTAAAAAACTAAATTCTCCCTAAATTAATGAACCAATAAAGAAATGGGCAAGTGAACTAAACAGAACTTTCTCAAAAGAAGAAATTCAAATGGCCAAAAAACACATGAAAAAATGCTCACCATCTCTAGCAATAAAGGAAATGCAAATTAAAACCACACTAAGATTCCACTTCACCCCTGTTAAAATAGACATCATTAGCAACACCACTAACAATAGGTGTTGGCGAGGATGTGGGGAAAAAGGAACCATCTTACACTGTTGGTGGGATTGTAAAGTAGTACAACCACTGGAAAAAATTTTGGAGGTTACTTAAAAAGCTAAACCTTGATATACCATATGATCCAGCAATACCACTCTTGGGGATATACCCAAAAGAATGTGACACAGGTTACTCCAGAGTCACCTGCACACCCATGTTTATTGCAGCACTATTCACAACAGCCAAGTTATGGAAACAGCCAAGATGCCCCACCACTGACGAATGGATTAAGAAAATGTGGTATTTATACACAACTGAATTTTATGCAGCCATGAAGAAGAACGAAATATTATCATTCACAGGTAAATGGATGGAATTGGAGAACATCATTCTGAGTGAGGTTAGCTTGGCCCAAAAGACCAAAAAATCATATGTTCTCCCTCATATGCGTAGATTAGATCAAGGGCAAACACAACAAGGGGATTGGACTATGAGCACATGATAAAAGTGAGAGTACACAAGGGAGGTATGAGGATAGGTAAGACACCTGAAAAACTAGATTGCATTTGTTGCTTTCAGAGCAGAGAAACTAAAGCAGATACTTTAAAGCAACTTAGGCCAATAGGAGAAGGGGACCAGGAACTAGAGAAATGGTCAGATCAAGAAGAACTAACCTAGAAGGTAACACACCTGCACAGGGAATCAATGTGAGTCAACTCTCTGTATAGCTATCCTTATCTCAACTAACAAAACCCCTTGGTCTTTCCTATTATTGCTCATACTCTCTTTACAACAAAATTAGAGATAAGGGCAAAATAGTTTCCACTGGGTAGCGAATGGGTGGGGGTAGAGTGAGGGTGTGGGGTTTTAAGATAGCGGGTAGGGGGAGGGGGGAGAAATGACCCAAACATTGTATGCACATATGAATAAAGAAAAAAAACTGGATATTAAACTCAGAACCTCGCATATGCCCAATAAGTGCTGTAAGGCAGGAAGCACAACTGCATAACTTTCGTTTGTATTTTAACTTTGAGATAGCTTCTTATTAACTTTACATAGGCTGATGACAAGCTCACAGTATTATGCCTTCACCCCCCAAATAGCAAAGATATCTGGTTTGTGACACCATGCCCATATCCATGAATGTTTTCTATTACAACTTTCCTACCATCAAGTTTTGAAAATCTCTGCTTGAATCATTCCATCCTTCCTGTGAAAAACATTGGTGATATGGCATAGCCTCTCTGCCTCACTGAATGTATGGGGCTCTTGCATATTTTCTCTAGTTTGTTTTATCTAGGATCTTGCTGTTGTCTGGTTTTGAAATTGGTACCAAGTTTTTTATGTTTTTATTTATTCATTTGTTGTCGTTACGGTGGGAAAAATTACTTTTGGAAATTTGTGCATTCAAACTGAAATAGCTCCACATTTCTTAAACAAGGCATAATATAATTTAAATCCTCACAGTATATTGATGCAAATACTTTAAATCTCATTATATATCTTCATAAAGAAAACATTAAGGAAATCAAGATGGCAAACTAATGGCACCCATGTGTTAGTATCAATGAGATTTAGAATCAGAAAAATTAATGAACAGTTACCCTTTGAGTTTGCTATAATGTATGCTATGGTTGTTTCTGAAGTTAGTTTCTTTTTTCTTTCTTAGTGGTGCTGAGTTTCAGGGCCTGGTCACCTGAGTGCATCAGGTAGCTGGCTAGCTACTGAGGTATACTCCTCACCTAATTTTGTGGACCTTCACTTGAACCCTTAAAAAACTTATTCTGTTATAAGCTTGGTGAGTACATTGAGTGAAAGAATATGGTGATTAAAATTTTCACCAACAATGTGGCCCAAGATTTGCAAATCTCAATGGAAACACTCAAGAAATGCAACAAAAAAAATCAAGGTACTCTGCCTCCTCCAAATGCTAGCAGTTCCACAGTAGCTGATGGTAATGATAGCAATAGTGTATGAGTTCTGGACAAGTTATTCAAAATAATGAGTATAAGAATGATCATTTAGCTATGCATGGTGGTACATGCCTTAATTCCAGCTACTCAAAAGGCAGAAATTGTGAGGGTTATGGTTTGAGACCAACTCAGGCAAAATGTTAGTAAGACCATGTTTGAACAAATAAATTGGGTGGTATTGCAAGTGCTTCTAACCCTAGGTACTTGGGAAGTGTAATTAGAGGGTCATATTCCAAGGACAGCTCCAGCCAAAAAATATAAGACCTTAACTGAGAAGAAGGGATAACTGAAACAAAACAAGGCTGAGAACATGACTCAGGTGGTATAGAGTTTCCAAGTGCAAGATCCTGAGAAAAATAAGAATGAGCTTGATACCACAAAAGAAAATAACTGCATCTAACCAAGTTGTCCTACAAAATTGAAGTAGAAGTAAGGAACTTTCACAATTTACATACATTAAAGGAATTCATGACCACTAAACGAGCACCATAGAAGATACTCAAAGGAATCCTATACACAGAAAAGAAACATAAACACAACCATAAATATATTGGAAAGAATTAGTCTGTCTAGAACTGTAGATCAACACATGAAGATTAGGAAAGAATCAAATATTACAAAAACAACAAAATAACATGAATCATTACATACATTTTAATAGTTCTGAAAGTTAATAGTCTCAATACTCTTATTAAAAGATACTAGAAGATTGGATTAAAAACAGACACAGCTGTGTGCTACATGCAAGAAATGTGCTTCAATGCCAAAGACAATTCTGAAAATGAAGGGACAGAAAAATGCATTCTAATCAAATGGAATCCTAAATCAAGCAAGAGTAGCTATACTGAATATCTACATGTAAAACTTTGAAAATTGATGCTCCAACTCACCCTATCTGAAGATCAACATATAATGGATTAAAGACTTTAATGTAAGACCTGAAACTTTGCAACTCCTATAGGAAAACTTTAGAAGAAACCCTTCAAAATATAGGAACAGGAAATGACCTTCTGAATAGGGCTCCAATAGCTCAGGAGATAATTGTAAGAATTGATTAATGAGATTGCATCAAGTTAAAAAAGTTTCTGCACAGCAAGGAAAGGAATTATTAGCGCTATGAGTCATCCATTTAATGGAAGACAATCTTTGCTAGATATTATTCTGTTAATTTTATTTAGATATTATGTATACTATATATGATTTATAGGTGATATTTATAAAACTAAAAAAACTTGAACACCAAAAGAACAAAAATTGAATCAAAAGATGAACAAATGAACTGAACAGATTTTTCCTTTTTTATTATATTATTGCCATACTCTGGGTACATCATGACATTTACAAAAGTTCTTACAATATATCATAGTTGGATTCACCCCCTCCATCATTTTCCTTTATCCCACCTCCCTCCATTCCTGAAATAATTTCAACAGGTCTCATTTTACATTTTCATACATAAGTACTACCTGAATGCACAAAATTTTGTATGAAAAGACATTTTTATTAGAAGTAAAATTGGCCAATAAATACATGAAAAAATGTTCAAATTTTTAGCCATTACAAAAATGCAAATCAAAACTGTATACATAGTCTTTCTCACCCAAACCATAACATCTATCATCAAGAAACAAAACAAATAAAAACATGTTAGTCAGGATTCAGGTCGAAGAAAAATTATGTACCATTGGAAGGAATGAAATTTAGTGCAGCAACCATGAAAATCAGTATGGAGATTCCTTGAATAGCTAAAAATAGAGCTACAATATAATCCAGCTATACCACTCTTGGGTATCAACATTAATCAAGTCAACATAAAACAATTGTACCTGCATAACCATATTTATTGATGTGTATACATACACAGTAGACTAATGGATCAAAATTGAGAGCATGATGTTTAGCAAAATAAAGTACACTCAGAAAGATGAATAACATATGCTTTCTCTCATATGTGGAATCAAAAATGATTCATGATAATAGAAAGGAGATATTAGGGAATAGAAAGGAGTCTAGGGGATAAATATGGGGGGAAATACAATTAAAGAACTTTATATACATGTATGAAGATATCAAAATTAATGACACTATTTTGTACAAGAAATGTGCACTAATAATAAAAAGGAATAAGTATTCACATAATAAAAGGGATATTTGGATCATGTATAATTAGAACACAAAATAAGAGCACAACTATGTCACTATCAACATAAAAATAATAGGTAGCTTACTATGTACAAAACTTGAAATTATACTCTACAAAGACAGAAAGCTAAATAGTTCAGATTTGAAAATATACTTAAGGATGATTATAGGAATGAAAATTAAGTAAATTTTTAAAATACAGAAATCTTATAAAACAGATGTTGTAGAAACAAGGTCTCTTATATACTGCAAATAAGAGTAAAATTTGGCAAACCACTTTTCACAATGTATTGATATTATTTGTTAAAAGTTAACATGTACTCATAACTCAGCAAAAATATTCTTTGTATTCTAGATATTGATTTTCATATAGAGAATATCAATTTTGTAATTAAACTTTTTATAAACATTCATCAATAGAATGTATAAATGTAAATGAAGTGATTACTTTTCTGCTAGTTTGTTGTCTCTGACCTACCTCTACATTCAAGGAATAAATCCACTGTGTCAGTGGTCTGAATTCTCATAAGCATTTCTCTTTTCCAATGAGAAAAATATTTAGCCTTGGTGAAGGATGCTCAAAGAACATTGAATGGGTTCAGTTTGTTTCACATGAAGTATCCATGCTGAGGCTGTGATGACATAATTTGTTGCTCTACCCAGCCATTTACCTGAAAAACTAAGAGCCTTGAACTGTTCTGATGATGACCTCCCCACATATACCCCCTTCATAGACATCACAGTCTTTGGACCTGAATGAAAGAGCACACTTTCTCTGCTCATGCTGGATTGAGGTTTACAAATGTCCTTGTAGGAGGGTTGTGGATTATAGTCCCACATTTGTCAGTGATACTCATGTCACAGTCCCTTCTGTCAGTATAACTAATGTCTCCTGAAAATTTTTGAATCAAATAGGAGGTTCTCTTCTGGGTGCTGCTCCCAATATTGCACCATTTTGATCACTAGATGGTTTAATCTGACCAGTCTTTGCTTCCCTAATCAGAGGCAGCTGAGATGATGAAGGTTGGCAGAAGTATAAAAAGGTAGACAGTTCATTTAATTATTTTTCTAAATCATATTATTCAATTTCAAGACTTTTATTAAAAATTCAAATTAAAAATATATCTAGATTTGGGGTATTATTATTTCATCTGTATGTTTGATAGCACATAAATGTTACTTGGTTATTAAACCAGAAAACACACAGAAAAGATGGGCATAGTGCAGATGCCTGCAATCGTAGTACCTGGGAGGCTGAGGAAGGTATATTGCAAGTTCCAGAAATTCTGGGCTAAATAACTAGACCCTATCTTGTAAAAGAAAAAAGGGGGGAAGCAAAAGTATGGATGATTACAGAAGATGAATAATGGGAACCTAGGAGATATTAACTTTTCATTAGAAAATTATTAATTGAAAAAGTAGAGAAAAACTTGCCTCAATATGTGAGTATACATACTAGCATCTGAAATTCTTTGTCACTCTTTGTTTATGTGTGTGCCCATATCTGTCAAAGTCTATAGAAGAAAAATCTAAATAGTACTAATCTACCCATATGAGCTCTATTAATCTACTTAGGATAACTCACATGAAATGTTTTATAAAGAAACTTAAGAGTGCATAAGTAGTACATAATTAAATTTTAGTTCTCTAGATCATCCACCATAGAAAGGTACATGGACATTTTGAACATTTTCAATGGGAATGTGACAATCTACAAAAGGGAACTGTTTAGGATCAGGCATGGTAGCTTATGTCTATAAACCCCGCTACTTTGGAGGCAAAGGTGGAAGGACTGCTCTCTGAGGCTGGCATGAGCAAAAGCAGGTGACTTTATATGAAAAAGAAACAAAAGCAAAAAGGGCTGGGGACATGGATCATGGTAAAGTTCTTGACTATGAAGCATGAGGCCCTGAGGTAAGAACACAACACCCCCCCAGAAAAGAGAAATTGTTTAAATATTTCCATATTCTTTATGATTAATAATTTAAAATTTTGATCCTTCTAAAAAACATAAATTAGACTTGAAGAATTATTGGTTATGTTGTTTCCATTTTATGCATTCCTTAGAAACAATCACTAAGAAAATGCTTCTAAATCTTTATATAATTGAAGGCCTCTCACAAATACCTTTGTTTCAATTCCTCCAAATTATGCTAGATGGCAAAGGTAATATTATTTAATAAATAATTTATTTAGTAAAATGTGATCTTTTCTAAAAGATTTATTTTTAATTTGTAACTACTGCTGCAGAAATTCATACTGTAAGCCATAAATGTTATATGCATATGTACATATAGAACTATATGCAGATCAAAATTTTTTATCTATCTGTTATTTGTTTAGTTATATTAACTGGCTTGTTTTTGAGACAGAGCTTTGCTATATAGCTCAGGCTAACCTTGAATTCATGATCCTCCTTTTTCAGGGTTCCATGTGCTTGGATTGCAGCAGACACACAAAACCCATACAGATCATAGCTTTTCAGTCTTTCAGTGGTGACATGGCATACAACAATTCACACAAAGTCTAAATCTGAAACCTCTATCTCTCTTGGCACTTCCATTCATTTTTTCAGTCAAAAATGCTCAGAATCAACAAAAATATGTTCCTTTTTAATTTCCTCATATCCTGATTTTGGATAATAAACCAAATGTTCATCCAAGTCTTAAAAGAAAGTATCAGATTACTTTCACATTTCTCCATCAACATTTGCTATTCCCATACTCTAAAGTTCTCAGAAGTTTTCATAAGAACTTCAGCAAGATATTAAACTGAAATTAATGTTTTCAGATATGGATTTCTGATGAATGAGCAGCCAAAATAGATCCTAGGGCATATAAAATGAAATACTTTCCTCTTGAGCAACTATACAGTCTACATTCCTTCAAACAGAAAATGACTGCTAAAATAATCCCAACAGTCCCTCTGTGTGCTTTTTAAATTGAATTTAAATTACAACAAAATATCTACATTGAAATTGAAAAAATGAGAATGTATATATATATATATGTATCTATCTATATATACATATTTATGTTGTGTGTCTTAAATTCTCCTAACACTGTCATTGATGTTTAAATTTTGAATTCCAATCAGTATTATAGTTGTTCTTTTATTTAACATATATTAAAGTTCCACCACCATGCTTTTGTCAATTACTGATTAAGTTATGCTGCATGCATGCATGGAAATATATGCAAATCATATGTTATTAAATTTTATTGAATATTTTGTTGTTACTAATTTTCTTGTTCTAATTAAATATTCAAATTCACAATATAAAACATACAATTCATTACTAAGAAAAACAGAAATTGTCTGACTTTACTACTTCTTAATATTTACCATATTTTACAAATATTAAATATGAATTAATAATGAAATACCATCTTGAATTAAGATAAGATGACAGAAAATGTAATACAAATCCTCTATCTACTCATCATACTTAATATTCTAGAGGGGATAGGAAATCTATCAAAATCCTCAGTATCTAACATAAAATACAATATCCCATTCACTTTGGTCCATTCATATTTTGTTTTAAATTTGAAACATCTGTTTCAGACAGGCTGCTTAATCAGAAACATGAAACTGTGCTGACCTTGAGCCCAGACCTACAAATGGTAGTTGTGGGAATACTATTAGTTGTGACCTCATGAGTTTTATATTCTTATAAGTCAATGTAGGTAATTAAATTATATATGGGACATAATAAACTCCATACTAACATTGGTTATTATATTAACAGCATTCAATGTATGGTTATTGACTTCTTCGGTGGATGACAAAATTTTGAGCACTATTAGTAGTGAACAAGTAAAGATTTTTTTTGTGTGGATATTTTTCTAATAGGATGTACTGGAGAAAGAGACTAACAACAAAAGAATGTTAAGGAGTTATTATTCATTATAAGTATCCAACAGAAATAAATTAAAATTGGTCTACATATTTGGGGCTATTAATAAATATCTTCTCAGTTAATAATTTTTAGGTTAAAAAACATTTAAAACTTATTCTGTTATGTGGGGTTTGGAAGACAGAATTGGGAGATGTTTTATTTTCAATTAGATTAGGCAGTATATATCTGACTGAATAAATAAATATTATAAGCAAGGCACAAATACAGTGTAGAAAGTTGATGTGTGGTGAACCAGAGAGATTATATTTATTTTTAAACATTCAGTTTTTTTCTTGTCAAAATGCAAGCCAAAAAAAACCATCTATATGCTGTATTTTGCTTATTTGCTATGGAGTTTGACCTCTACTTCTAAACAGAAAATAATAAAAGTAACTTCCTTCTAAATACATTCTACAAGCTTTCAAATTCTTTGTCTTGTCAGTACTACATGAATGATTATTTCAGTTCATGAAAAGGTACTTGTAATCTCCATTAGCATGTCCTTGAGCTATTATTGACTATCTTCATCGAGACTTCTTGCCTGCTAGACTTTCTCCCTTTCCATAAATAAGCCATTTTAGGCTAAATATAGGATTTTTATTTGCTTTATTACAATTATTCAGCAGTCTCTCTGTTTTCTATAGTGTCAAACTTTAGTCATTATTATTCTCCCTTTCCTTACAGTATATTTTGCCCCAGTCTCACTTAAATGACTTATCCTCCTTGACTGTTTTGTCCTTCACCCTTTCTCATTTATGTTATTTTTCTTGAAACATTAATCAACACAATATCTTTCTGCAGAAAAAAAGATTAGCTATCCTTCCATATTGTTCATGCATTTCTGGGTGATTTTTCTCAAACTAAATTAAACTTCTCTGAAGCATTATACATATTTGGTATTCTTTTTTTTCCTCTTTATATATTCTTCTTCAAAGAGTTTCTTTTTCTTATTCGTGTATTCATATGTGCTTACATTGTTTGGGCCATTTCTCCCCACTACCCCCCGCCCCCTCCCTCTCCTTCCCACCTATCCTTGCTTCCAGGCAGAACCTATTCCACCCTTACCTCTAATTTTGTTGAAGACAAAGTATAAGCAATAATAAGAAAGATAAACATTTTTGCTAGTTGAGATAAGGATAGCTATACAAAGAGATTCCTAGCATTGCTTCAATGTGCAAATGTGTTACACACCAAGTTGATTTTTCTCTAACTCACCTTTTCACTAGTTCCTGACTCCCTTCCCATATTGACCTCTGTCACTTTAAGGTTTCTGTATAAGTTCCTCTGCAGTGGGGACATCAAATACTATCATGTTGGTTTACTATCCCCATACCTCCTGTGTGTGCTCTCCCCTTATCATGGGACCCAAGTGCACCCACATTGCGGTATTTCCCCTAGATCTAAAGTCCACATATGAGGGAGAACATACAATTTTTGGCCTTCTTAGCCTGGATAACCTCACTCAGAATGATCTCTCCAGTTCCATCTGTTTACTTACAAATAAGAAGACTTCATTCTTCTTCATGGTTGAGTAGAATTCCATTGTGTATAAATACCACATTTTCTTAATCCATTCACCAGTAGTGGGGCATCTTGCCTGTTTCCATAACTTGGCTATTGTGAATAGCGCTACAATAAACATGGGTGTGCAGGTGCCTCTGGAGTAACCTGTGTCACACTCCTTTAGGTATATCTCCAGGAGAGGGATTGCTGGATCTTATGGCAGATCTATGTTTAGATTTTTAAGAAGCCTCCAAATTTTTTTCCAGAGTGGTTGCACTAGTTTGCATTCCCACCAGCAGTGTACAAGGGTTTCTTTTCCCCTACATCAGGCCAACAGCTGTTGTTACTGGTGTTTTCAATGATCTCTATTCTAACAGGGGGTCAGGTGAAATCTTAGCGTAGTTTTGATTTGCATTTCCTTTATGGCTAGAGATGGTGAGTATTTTTTCATGTGTTTTTTGACCATTTGAATTTCTTCTTTTGCGAAAGTTCTGCTTAGTTCACTTGGCCATTTCTTTATTGGTTCATTAATTTTGGGAGAGTTAAGTTTTTTGTGTTCTGTGTATATTCTGGTTATCAGTCCTTTGATGTGTAGCGGGCAAATGTTTTCTCTCACTCTGTGGGTGTTCTCTTCAGTTTAGAGACCATTTCTTTTGTTGTGTAGAAGCTTTTTAGTTTTATGAAGTCCCATTTGTCTATACTTTCTCTTAGTTGCTGAACTCCTGGGGTTCTATTGAGGAAGCCCTTGCCTATACCTATTACTTCCAGAGTGTTTCCTGTTCTTTCCTGCACCAACTTCAGAGTTTTGGGTCTGATATTAAGGTCTTTGGTCCCTTTTGAGTTGATGCTAGTACAGGGTGACAAACATGGATCTCATTTCAGTTTTTGCAGATAACCTCTTTTCCCAACAACATTTGTTGAAGAGGCTGTCTTTTCTCCATCATGTATTTTTAGCACCTTTGTAAAAAATTAGGCGGACATAGCTGTGTGGATTCATATCTGGGTCCTCTATTTCATTCCACTGGTCTTCATGTCTACTTTTGTGCCAGTACCATGCTGTTTATATTGCTATTGCTTTGTAATATAGTTTGAAGTCGGGTATTGTGATACCTCCAGCATTGCTCCTTTTGCTGGGTATTACCTTGGTTATTCGTGGTCTCTTGTGTTTCCAAATGAACATTAGGGTAGATTTTTCAATCTCTGTGATGAATGTCATTGGGATTTTGATGGGAATTGCATTAAACATGTAGATTGCTTTTGGTAGTATAGCCATTTTTACTATGTTGATTCCACAAGTCCATGAGCATGGGAGATCTCTCCATCTTCCTTAGTTGTCCTCAATCTCTTTCTTCAGGGCTTTGTAGTTCTCCTTGTAGAGGTCATTCACATACATTGTTAAGTTTACTCTTAGGTATTTGATTTTTTTGGAGGCTGTTGTAAATGGAATTGTTTCCATATATTCTTTCTCAGTTTGTTTGTTATTGGTGTACAGAAAAGCTAATGAGTTTTGTAAGTTGATTTTGTATCCTGCCACTTTGCTGTAGCTGTTAATGGCATGTAGGAGTTCTTGGACAGAGTTTTTTGTGTCTTTGAGGTATAGGATCTTATCATCTGCATATAAGGATATTTTGACAGTTTCTTTACCTATTTGTATTTCTTTTATTTCTTCTTACCTAATTGCTCTGGGTTGGAATTCAAGTACAATGTTAAATAAGAGTTGGGATAGTGGGGACCCTTGTCTCATTCCTGATTTTAGGGGAAATAGTTTCATTTAGGGGGAATGGTTTCATTAAGTATGATGTTGGGTGTAGGTTTGTCATATATAGCTTTTATAATATTGAGGCACCTTCTGTCTATTCCTAATTTTCTCAGAGCTTTTATCATACAGTGATGTTGGATCTTGTGGAAGGCTTTTTCTGCATCTATTGCGATGATCAAGTGGTTTTTGTCTTTGCTTTTATCAATGTGCTGTGTTACATTTATAGATTTGGATATGTTGAACCACACCAGCATTCCTGGGATGTAGCCGACTTGATCATGGTGAATGATCGTTCTGATGTGTTATTGAATTTGGTTTGCCATTATTTTATTGAAGGTTTTTGCATAAATGTTTATTAAGGAGTTTGGCCTATAGTTCTCCTTTTTTGGAGGTGTCTTTGTCTGGTTTTGGGATGAGTGTAATAATGGCTTCATAGAATGAGTTAGGCAGTTTTCCTTTACTTTCTATTTTGTGGAACAGTTTAAGGAGGGTTGGTATTAGTCCTTCTTTAAAGGTCTGGTGGAATTCAGCAGAGAATCCATCATGTCCTGGACTTTTGTTTTTTGGGAGACTATTGCTGCTTCAATTTCATTTTATGTTATAGATCTATTCAGGTGATTAAGGTCCTCTTGGTTCAATTTTAGATTGTCATAAGTATCTAGAAATCTATTTCTTCAGTATTTTCAAATTTATTAGAATATAGGTTCTCAAAGTAGTCTCTCATGATTTCCTGGATTTCCATGGTGTTTGTGGTTATCTCCCCTTTTGCATTTTTGATTTTACTGATTTGGGTTTTTTCTCTCCTCATTTTAGTTAGGTTTGCCAGGGGTCTATCAGTCTTGCCTTTTCTTCTCCTGTGGTTTGGTACTGCCTATCCTTTCATGGTTTTGTATGCTTTCATTTTCTGTGTGCAGGATTCTTTGAAGAATTTTTTGCCGTGGTAGCTCTGTGGTTACATATTGTTTTTGCTTCTGCTTATCATGGAAGACTTTTATTTCTCCATCTATTTTGAATGATAGTTTTGCTAGGTAGAGTATCCTAGGGTTGAAGTTATTTTCATTCAGTGCCTGGAATACCTCACTCCATGCTTTTCTTGCTTTTAAGGTTTCCGTTGAGAAATCTGCTGTGATTTTGATGGGTTTACCTTTGTATGTTATGTGTTTTTTTTTCTTTTTACAGCTTTTAATATTCTTTCTGTATTCTCTGTGCTTGTTGTTTAATGATAATATGTCATGGGGTAGTTCCATTTTGGTCAAGTCTGTTTGGTGTCCTGGAGGCTTCCTGTACTGGAATGGGCATAGCTATGTCTAGATTTGGGAAAGTTTCTGTTATTATTTCATTGAATGTGTTATGGATCTCTTTTGCTTGTACCTCTTCTTCTTTTTCAATGCCCATGATTTTCAGATTTGGCCTTTTGATGGAGTTGGTGAGTTCTTGCATACTCCTTTCACAGGACTTGAGTTGTCTGACTAATAGTCTTCAGTTTTTCCTTTAATTTCCATTTAATTTTCAAGTTCTGAGATTCTGTCTTCTGCTTGTTGTAGTCTGCTGGAGTGGCCTTTCATTGTGTTTTGTATTTCTGTTTCATTTTTTTTTCTGAGATTTTTCCATATCATGGGTCCCTTCCTCTTTAATATTGTCAATTTTCATCCTTAATTGACTTATCTCTCTATTTATGGTGTTCTCTGTTTCACTTTAGTATTTTTAAGTGCTCCTATGAATTCACTTATTTGTTTTTGTGTCTTCTTATGTTCCTTATTTTTTTTGTCTTGGAATGTCTTGAGTGCCTCCTGTACATTTTGGTAGACCTAGTCTAGTAACATCTCCATGAAATTTTCAGTGACATTTTGCAGGATTTCTTCTTTCAGATTTTTCTTGTGGGCTTTGTTGGGTTCCTTGGGATAGTCTATCTTTGTTTTGTTGGGGTCTGGAACTGGGTATCTATTTTCTTCATTTCCCTCTGAATCCTGTACTAATTTATTTTTGGGGGGGAGAATGGTTTCCATCACTTTTTCATCTTTCCATCATTCCACTTGGTGCTGTTTCTGTCCCTGTTCTGTGTGTAACTTAGTATTAGCTAACTTACAATAGTATAAGTAATGAGATCAAAAAAGAAAGTAAGAAGGAAAGATAGAAAAAATAGAGAACCAATGAAATCAACTTGGAGAGATGGTGTATCAAGCAAAAATGAACTAAACAAGCACTTAGAGAGAAAGAGAAAGAAGAAAAAGGAAAAAAAAACAGGAAATGAAAAATAAAATCCCAGGTTCAGGAACAATGAGGTTTCAGTCTTGATAGTTCTGGTGTTACTCCTTCAGCATCCAGTCCTGGTGTTGCTATTTAAGCATCAGTTCTCTTGTTGTCTTGCCAGGTGGTTGGGTCAGGAGACAGCTTTGTGAACTGCTATCCACCCTATTTCAGGCAGCAGCTCATCTGCCACCTACTTTTGTAGATTTGTTTACTGAAAGTTCTCACATGGAGAATCTCCTTGCCCCCTCCTCCATTCTCCAGTGGAGAGGCTTGCCTGCTAGCTACTATTGCAGGGTTTGTTTACTAAAAGTTCTCATGGAGAGCAGCTCTTTTCTCTTCCTCCCTTTTCCAGTGAAGTGGCTTGTCTGCTAGCTACTATTTCAGGGTTCGTTTACTAAAAGTTCATGTGGAGAACAGCTCCTTGCTCCTCCCCACTTCTCTGGTGTGCTCCGCCCCCTCTGCTGCCTGTCCTTTTTAGTTCCTTGTTTATTATTCAGTTTTTTTGTGGGGCAAGTGTCAGTCTGTCCAGGGGGCTATGCAGGTTTATCTCAGAGGTAGCTGTGGGAGTACCATATGCTGCTTATTTGCTCACCTGCTGGTCTGCATCACCCAAGCAGGTTTGGAAACAGCATCTAGCAGCATGGGCGCACTCCTGGTTTCTTAAAGTAATGTGTAGTGGAGAAGCTTTGTGCAGTCTGGGGGTCTAGGGTGTCAGAGTTTTGCTATTTTTTGGTGTTTCTTTTTCTGCCAAGTGTGGCTGCAGCATCTCAGTGAGATTTATAATTTACAGAGTTCATGTTGTCTGCTTCCTCCCTCTATTTGCCAGCTTGGATCCTTTTCCTATATTTGGTATTCTTATGACAATATTCTTTGGTTAAAAATTACACTTTGGTTAAAATACAATTTCTCTTATTGGTTTATATTAATTGTCAATTTGAAAAATTTTTGCAAATGAAAATACTTTTTATTTACTTTTCTAAAGCAGTTTCAAATAGAAAAAGTGCTAAGAATTATAAAGACACAATGGAGGTTTCAATTCTTATATCACTTTAAGAAATAAATTAAGAGGGAGGGGGTGGGGGTAAGGGAGGGGGTGGAGGGAGGGGGGAGAAATGACCCAAACATTCTATGCACATATGAATAAAAAAAGAAATGAATTAAAACATGAATAAAATTACTTTATCAAGGTATATTATTTTAACATTAAGAAGTACTCAAGTTGAAAGTGCCTCTTATGAACACTGTTAAATGAATGGGGCCCCAAATAGGATATATGTTGATATGCAAACTATTGCTATTATTAGCAGGAGGAATTCATTAAGCCTAATATAATGTTTATATCAAAGAGAGAGAGATTTTTATATAACTTCAACATATTTATATTGATGCAAAACAACATGCTTTACATAAGTATATAAAACCACAATTATGTAATAATAATTCAAGTTATTATGAATTACTACTACTACTTTATTATTATTATTTTGAGACAGAGGCTGTCTTTACTGTACATTGTGGCATTTACAAAAGTTCATGCAATATATCAAATATATCCTATTTGAATTCACACTGTCCACCATTCTCTTTTATCCTCCCATCCCTCCTTCCAAGAATTATTTCAACAGATAATATTTTTTTCATTTACATACAGGCGTACACAGTATTTGCACTGTATTCACCTTCCTCCACTTTTTCCTCACCTCCTTTCCACCTCTCACTCTTCCTCCCTCCTGTTCTCCAATGACACTCCAAAGTTTCTGATGCTGTCTTTAAGGAGTTTGAATAGTATTGTATTTTATAGTTCTGTCTTTGATCAGTTTTAAATAAATTTTAAGGTGTATAAAATTGGTAGGTAGGCTCCTATGTTTTTCTTTTTTAGGTACTGGGATTTGAATTCTAGGCCTTGAACAGTTAGGCAGATGGCTCCCACTTGAGCCACTCCTAGGCATTTTTCCTTTAGGTTATGGATGTATGTGTGCATTCACTTTAAATAGAATCTCATATATTTGCCTGGGTCAGTTTGAAATGCAATCTTCCTATCTATGGCCACCTGCATAGCTGAGTCCACAGGTGCTAACCACCATGCTGGGCTTATTTATTGAGAACAGAGATAATTTTAGTGGGTGTCAATACTGGAGATTGGATTCAGAGCCTTGTGCTTACTAGGCAAGCACTCTACCAGTTGAACCATGCAAATATACCTTTAAGGTTGATTTTTACATATAGATTTCCTGATGTCCAGTCATTGTTTGTTGAAGAGCTTATCTTTGCTTCATAATATTTTCTTTGTCCTTCATCAAAGATCAGTTGACAATATCTATGTGGATTTATTTTGTGGTTCTCTGTTCTGTTCTATTGATTTATTCTGTTCTTCATCAATACCATACTTTCTTTATTACTGTAGCATTATGGAAACTCTAATTGAGTCATGACATTCATCCAACATTTTATCCTCCAACATGGTTCTGGCTATTATTTATCTTTTGCTTCTTCATATAAATATGATGATGTCCACAAAATAACTCCCTAAGGTATTGACTGAGATTGCATTGTTGTCTATGAATCAAATTGAGAAGGACTGACATTTTGATGATAGTGATTTCTCATATTCAGCAACACAGACTAACCCTCCATTGAGTCTGTTCTTGCTTTATTTCTTTAGTTTTACTAAAAGTTTATTCGATTTATATTTAAGTGTTGCATTTTTTGAAGTACCAATGTAAATGATACTGTGTTTATAGTTTTAATTCCTGTTTGTTCATTGCTGGACATGATCACATTTAAAATTAGAGTGAGGGGATAACTGATACTGGACATTTAAAATGATAAAAATTCTCAATTTCATAGAAATCTGGCATAGATCACACTTTGCTTTATTCATAGAACATTTAATACAAATCATTTACTGAAAATAGTAAAATTTGAATTCAAAGTAACAAAGTAAACAGAGTTAAAGTAGAAATTCCAGTTTCAAGTTGCTTCTGAGGAAAGCATTCATGGATGTTAAATATGCTCCATGAGCCTCAATACTAGCCAAACTATGTAGACAGAGCATTTACTAATCATGTCTTTCCATGATGTTACCAGAGATTCCTAACAAGTTTTGAAGTATTTGCATCATTAATTCATCATTAATTATATCATGTGAAGTATTCAGTTTTTAAAATGTTATTGCAATATATACATTTCATAAAACATTTTTATTTTGTAAGGCATGTAAAAATTAATATATTATCTGTGTATATTAATTACACAGTTCCTATGTACATATTCATATGGTATTGTTAATATGGTGTTAATGACAACCTCCACACAATCCCAGAACATTTTATGTAATTATTCCACTTCTTGAGAAAACAGATAATGTTTTCCAAATGAATGTTTTAACCAGTGATATCAAATATTATATTTTTGATACAAAAGCATAGATTAGATATTTAGTATGCCCTCAAGTCTGTGAGGAATCTCTGTGGGTTATGTGTTAGTGTAAAAGAGGAAGTACCAACAGAATTTGCATTTTCAGACAATTGAACATACTCTGCAAAATTCAGCCAAAATTCACTTAGTACAGAACAAAGCAAACAAACACATAATATTATTCTTGATTGTGATAAATGATAAATAGCAAAAATAATACAATATGAGTAACTAAGGAGCAGATTTTTGATTTCCAGGAATGGTAAGACAGTGCTATTTTTTTTGTATTAAATCTCCTGTTGTAAATTAAGGGATAAATGCAATCAGTTCAGGATAACTGGAAAACTGGCAATAACTTATTACCATCCTCAAAACTACTTAATTAGTCACCAAAAATCTCACAAAGAAAATCTCAGACTCAGATAGCTTCATCATAGAAGGAATATGTTCATTAGAAACTGGAATATAATGTCTTGCTGCCTTAGATTTGCAACATCAATTTTAAGAATGAATAAGATTATACTAGGTATAATAGTCTAGATAGCATTATTTATGGAATACTATTGGAAGAATGTATCTATGTAAGATGCTGTCTGCTCTGTCTGGATGACTTGTTTTATATATCAATGAATGGTGAAATTTAGGAAAATTGGTGAATTTAGCAACTCAAAGTTGCTCCAACTCTAACAAGCTGTGAAAGTGTAACAGAAATGAAGGATTTTGTTTTAATTGACATGGTTCACACAAGCCATCAATCAAAGTATATCCTAATGAGTGAAATTAAAGTTATATACTAAGGTGTGTCATAATATATTCAATATATAATTTCTCAGATTTAATTGAACTTGTTTGGTGTGTTGGGTCTATATTATCGCAGAACTCAATATACAAATCTGATGTTAAAAACAAATTTGAGGATGGCACATATTTCAAATATATATGTAAAACAAACAAAAGCTCAATTTGAGCCAAAGTTTACACATAATAAAAAAATAGAGTAAATAGCCTATAAATCCATGCAAATTGAGAAGATGAAGCTATTAAAACAAAAGTTCACAAAGATAGTAAAATAATTTAAAAATGAGAACAATTTCACTTATTACAATAAATGGAATTGTCTTAAACAAAATACCAAATGGGATCAAGCAATGTGTGTGCACATGTGTATGTGTGTGTGTGTGTCTCTGGGTGTGTGTGTGTGTGTGTGTGTGTGTGTGCGTTTGGGGAAGGATGCTTTAGATTTGTCACAAGAAAATGAAATTAATCTAATATTACAAACAGTAACTAATTTAATTTGGTACATTCTTTTTCTGCAGTTCACAATGCCTATATTTAAGTCCTGGTGTACCTATTTGTTACATGATTTTTTGGATTGTACTGGAGTTTGTACTCAGGATCATGTACTTGGTAGTCAGGCACTCTACATCTTGATCCACATCTCTAGCCTTTGATACATTAATTTCTTAGAAACAGAAAATATCTAGATGTCATAAGAGGAATGGAATAATTCATGAAACTTATATATTCCATAAATTATAATCTATTTGATTTTACCAATAACTCTGTTGAAGATTATTTGAAAAAGAATGATGAAAAACCCTTTCGGAATAAATTGAAGTGAGGAATAATCATGAAAATATATAGAATTATAGTGATTCTGAATTTTTTTCCCAAGATGATTCTGGTGATCTGCTGTAGATACATGAGGGATTAAACTAAGTCTTAATGGAATAATTCAGGAATAGAGAAACATTTGGAGACCTTGAAAATCATCTCCTTTGCTGGAGTTGCATGGTTGAAACACTTTAAATACATTTGTTCTTGCAAATGCATGAGATACAAAGCTGTGTACTCAGTGAACTTGGAAATGTAAATAATTGAGCTTGAATTCTAGCGACTGCCACACACAGCTATGATGGAAGAACACAGAAGCCTCAGCACTGGGAATAACTATATTGACTTTTCCTCAGAAGGTAGGAAGAAGAATATTGGCTCTACACTACCAACATACAGCATGTTCTGTAATAGAAAGTGAAATCTTCTGAAGTAAGATCATGATATCTTAAATATCAAAAAACATGTCTATGATTATTCTAATATAATGTTTGGGGCATAATCAAAGATAAACAGGTACATAAAGTAGAATAAGCAGCTAAGCAGCTTAAGTCAGAATAAGAAGAATGAGGAGAAGACAGAAACATACCCTATGACATTATAGTTAGTGAAATTATGAGATAGTGTCTGTAAAACACGTTATTATAGTTTTCTAGTCACTGCTAAGAGCATCTAAGAATGTTCTAATCTTAACATTTGTTTTAGAGAGGATTTCATTTTCTCTTACTTAGTATTCGTTTAATCAAGTAATATAAGAAGCATGGGCTTTCTGATTAAAAGCAAATGACATCTATACACTTCACTATTAGGCCAAGAAAATCAAACAAAAAGAAAACTTTTAAAAAGTGGTAGGGCAGGAGAAAAGACAAGTTAGCTTTAATAAAAGACAATCCAATGACTGAATTCTGGAACAACTGGGGAAGAAATTGATGGATGGATCTATGTCATTCAGATACACATACTGAAAAAAATCTGTCTCCATCTAGTAGTTAAAAAATTTTAAGAAATGGGACAAATAAAAACATTTTTGATGCGAAAGACAAATTGAAGTCACTACAAGAAAATGAGTATTTTAGGAAATTTCTAGTCTATTCCACTGATAAAGGCAAGTAATACCAGATAGAAGCTTGAGTCTGATAAACTGAAACAATTAGATTAATATGAGGGCAATTTGAAAAGCAAGCAAATATATGGGTAAATCTAAATGAATATTCATTGGGTGAGACAAATCCTTTATTGGATTAAAAATACACACATGTAAAATTAAAAAATCTCTGACATAATTAACATAAATGTATAAATGAAGTTAAAAATCTTCTAAACAGCTAATTTTGGAAATGAGTCAAGCTAAGAGAAAACAAACTTTAGTAATTCAGAGGTTCACATTTTAATTTTGTGGCTGATGAAAAACACCTGCACACCCATGTTGATCCCAGAATTAATGATAATAAGTGAAAAAGTGGTGGAATCAGCCTAAGTGACTGACAAATAATGAATGCATTCATAATATGATATATCTTTTTTTCCAGTACTGGGAATTAAACTCAGGGCCTTCACCTTCAGCTGCCCTGAAGTTTGATACATTAACAGCAGCCCTATTTTTGTAAAGAGTTTTTTGAGATAGGGTCTTGTGGAACTATTTGACCATACTAGCTTTGAACAATAATCCTCCAGATCTCTGCTTCCTGAGTAGCTATGGTTACAGGTGTGAGCCATTGGTGCCCAGCAATGATGTATCCTTATAGGCAATGGGGTATTACTGAGCCACAAAGAATGAATGGAACTGAAGATCATCATACTGAGTGAAATAAGCCAAGCTCAAAATGCTATATGTAGAATCTAAGACTAAAATGAAAAAAATGCAATAATAATGACACTTGAGTGCAAAATCTACCTAGTCAGGTGAAGTGTGTCTACCCAAAAGAGATGAGTATATGGAGTGAGTTCCAGAGTGTGAAGAGGATCACAGTATGATACTTATGAATATATATCGAGATAGCATAAAGAAACCCCTTAGGAAAAATGTTCAAGATGGCAGATAGTTGAGGGACCCTGAGACCTTGAGCTCCACAATTTCAGAAAAATACTTCAGAATCATGGTAGCAAGGATTGGTTCAGGTAACCCTACTTTTTTGCCAACTAAGATATCACCAATACATTTGGTGCACATGATGTTCAACAACTGACCATTAAAGTAGCTTTTTTAGCACATAACAGCTGGGGAAGCCCTGGCACTGGGACAAGCAGCACTTGCCTGTTCACCTGATGCAAAGCTGTTATTTCTTTTTTTCCTTTCTTTTGCCTCTTTTCTCCTGTTTTAGAACAGCAAAAATACAATGCATAGAACTGTATAATGAGTCATTTATATATCTGAGACCATCTGGACCTGCTGTAATATATGGATGCAGAACCTTGGACCTCCTGCTTGCCAGAACAAAGCCAGAGCTGACACATTCCACCTGAGTGAATCTACAACCCTGCCAGGTGAGCATGACACATAATCAGCTATAGAGGGAATCATATTCCAGCACAGCTGGTGAGCAGATTGCATCCCCTGGACAAAACTGATGGCCAAATAAGTGGATGAAATATTTCACCTCTGCCTGGTGGAGGTGGGGCAGAACATTGAGCTCACCCAGCCTGTGTAGGGCAGGCCAACCTAGTTGCAGTCTGGTGAAAAAAAACACATTAGACCACATAGGATAAATGTAGTGAACTGAAAAGCAATCCATTAAAAAGCTCAGTTCTAGCTCTGAGACTTGCCCTATGGATGAAAGGGAATAGTAACTGTTCAAACCAGTTCCTGGTAGGATCACTTTGAAAAACCTGCCTGTAACAGATGACCCATTCCACCAAGGAAAGCCTGGTATCAAATATCCTGAACCAATTTCCCCCAAAGTTGTCCAATAGGGAGGGGCAACATCCATTGACACACAACACAGCACACCAACATTAATAAGGGACAGAGATTCAGAGAAAGTCCCCATCAAAAGAATCAGCACTTGGATTTGAAATCAGAGCAAAGACTCCAGATCATTCATTGACCTGATTTTTTAATTTAGTATTTTTATTTTTATATTTTTTTCCAGTTTATGGTTACCTATATCCCTCTTCCACTCTGTCCAAATACCAATTTGTGTAGCCCTGTCGTGCTCAACTTTCCTTTCATTTCCCCAAGTTTTTCTTCTTCTCTCTTTCCCTTTCTTCTCCTTTCCTTACTCTCCTTCCTCTCCCTTTCCCCCCACTGCCCCTACCACCTCCACACACATCACTCTGAATTGTCTACTTAACCAACTTTATTGGTTACCACCATCCTTCCTATTCTTCTGCAATGCCTGGCAATAGTACCCTTCCCCCCAACAGCTGAACTAAAGCTTTACCCACATTAGGGCCATAGCACCTTATAGCCCCCACACCTCACAACTCATCTCGCCCTAGACCCATCCCCCCTCCCTGCCCTCTCTTCTGGTACCATCTTTTTAATTACCTCAGAATCTATCTCTATGAAAGCAACTGTTATCTACCCAATATACACTGTTTGGAGATAACATCACCAAGGGTTTTTAAATGTATCATGTAAATAACTGGTTTTTCATTGAATTTGTGAATTTTTTATTGCTAAGTTATCCCTTCTGGTCAGGGAACAGAAATATCATGACAGTCAAGCTAATAACTAGTCTAGATAATCAAAACATAAAATTAAGTCAAGGGAAAAATAACAGGTTACTAACACACCACATGAACAAAACACAAAAGAGAAACATGGGTTGAAGAAGAAGACAGAGGATTATGACTCCTCAAGAAACTAACAATAATGTAATGGAAGATTTAGTGTAAAGTGAAGAGATGAATCCCAAGTTAATGACTTCAAAGAATATTGATAAGAATGTTCAATAAGCTTAAAAAGGAGCTTAAAGAGAATATGCAAAAACAACTCAAGGAGTATCAAGAGGACACCGACAACAAACTTGAAAAGACACAGAAACAACTAAATTACCTCAGACAGGATTTCAACAAGCTCTAAAATGAAACTAAGGAGATTATTTTAAAAAGGACACATGAAATAAAGAAGACAGCACAAGATATAAAAAAGGAGTATAACAAAGATATGGAAAGTCTCAGAAAAAAGATCAAATCCTGGAAATAAAAGGTTTCTCTTTGTTTTTATTCATTTATTCACATGTGCATACATTGTTTGGGCCATTTCTCCCCTCTACCCCCTCTCACTTCCAGGCAGAACCTGTTCTGCCCTTTTGTACAATTTTGTTGAAGAAAAGACATAAGCAATAATAAGAAAGACAAAGTGTTTTTGGTAGTTGAGATAAGCATAGCTATACGAAGAGATTCCTAGCATTGCTTCCATGTACAAGTGTTTTACAACCCAAATTGAATAATTTCTACCTGACCTCTTCACTACTTCCTGATCCCCTTCCCATATTGACTTCTGTCACTTTAAGCTTTCTGTATTACTTCCTCTGCAGTGTGGACATCAAACACTTTCCTGGTTTGGGTTTCCTACCTATCACCATACCTCCTGCATGTACTCTTCCCTTAGCATGTAACCCAAGTCCAACAACATTGCTGTATTTGCCCTTGATCTAAAGTCTGCATATGAGGAAGAACATACAATTTTTGGCCTCGTGAGCCCGGCTAACCTCGCTCAGAATGATGTTCACCAGTTCCATCCATTTACTTGCAAATGATAAGATTTCATTCTTCTTCATGGCTAAGTAAAACTCTATTGTGTATAAGTATCACATTTTTTAAATTCATTCATCAGCAGTGGGGCACCTTGGCTGTTTCCATAACTTGGCTACTGTGAATAGCACTGCAATAAACATGGGTGTGCAAGTGCCTCTGGAGTAACCTGTGTCGCATTCCTTTGGGTATATCTCCAAGATTGGGATTGCTGGATCTTAAATCAAATAAAAACCAATGGACTGGAACAAGTGGAAGACAGAATCTCAGGGCTTGAAGATGAAACAGATATTAAAGACAAATAGAAGAATTCTTAGACAAATGACTCAAGAGCTGCAAAAGGAGTATAGAAGAACTGTATTACTCTGTCAAAATTATGAACTTGTGCATCAAAGAAGGAGAAGAGGTGCAAGCCAAAGGTATAGGTTAAGGTAATATATTCCAGAAAATAATTGCAGGAAATGGCTCACATTTTAAGAAAGAGTTGCCCATTCAAGAACAGGAAGCCTCCAGGATACCAAGCATACCTGACCAAGAGAGAATCTCATTATGGATATGTTATAGTTAAAACAATTGGAACTGAGAACAAGGAAAGAATATTGAAGGATGTAAGAGAGAAAAAATCCAATGACATATAAAGGTAAAACCATCAAAATAACAGATTTCTCAACATAAACCTTAAAATCAAGAAGGACATGGAGTGAGGTGTACAAGCACTGAAAGAAAACAATTTCAGTCCTAGGATACTCTACCAAGCAAAGCTATCATTCAAAATTGAAGGATGCATAAAAATCTTCCAGGATAAACAGAAATTAAAATAACACATGACCAGTAAACCACTGCTACAGAAGATTCTGAAAGGAATCCTATACATAGAAGATGAAAACAGAGCTGTGAAAGGATCAGAATTATCAAATCTCAAGAGAAGAGCAGCCAAGTAATCAGAGAGCAGTATAGAATTAGTGGCACACGCACAGACACTTACATATCAAAAACTAAATGGCTGGAATGACTGCATATCTCTCAATATTAAAAGTGAATGTTAATAGCCTCAACTCTCCCATCAAAAGATACTTTTCATCAAATTGGATTAAAAAGGAAGATATGACAATCTCTTGTTTACAAGAAACCCACCTTACAGAAAGAAAAAATCATTATATTAGGATTAATGGGTCAGAAGATTTACCAAGCTAATGGCCCCCAAAAGCAGGCAGGAATAGCAATGCTTTTCAGATAAAGTAGTCTTCAAATCTAAATTAGTCACAATAGACAAAGAAGTTCAATTCATACTAACAAAAGGAGCAATACATCAAGAGGAAATAACAGTCATCAACTTATATGTTCCCAAAGTACAAGCATCAACTTTGTTAAATATACACTATTGAAATTAAAAACACAGATAGACCCCAATACAGTATGGTGGGACGATTCAATACTCCTTTACTACCAATAGATAGGTTCTCTAGACAAAAAATCAACAAAGAAACTCTACAATTGAATGATACCATAGAGATAATGCACGTGACAGACATGTACAGAGTATTCCCTTCTGCAACAGCATAGTATTCATTCTTTTCATCAATCCATGGGAATTTCTCCAAACCAGACAATATATTAGGTCAGAAAGCAAGTCAACAAATATAAGAAAATTCAAATAATCCTCTGCATATTGTCTGAACACAATGCAATAATGCTAGAATTCAGCAACAAAAGAAATATACACAAACACCTCAAGTCATTTTTAGGTTGTCTCTTTGTTCTGTTTTTTCCTATATTGTGCAGATGCTTTTTAATTTCATAAGATCTGATTTGTCCACTTTTGCTTTCATTGCCTCTGCTTTTGGGATTTTATCCAAACATCCTCACCCAGACTAATACTCTGATTGGTCATTACAATATATACATGTGTTTGAACTCAGGGCCATGTGCTTGCTAGGCAGACACTAAGCAGGCACCCTACACCTTGAGCCACACTGTGCCGCCCACCCAAATATGTGCAATTATGTGAGTTGAAAACAGTTTTTGGAACAGGTGCATGGTAACAGGAAGCAATTACTGCTTTTAGAAAACATACCCAAATGCTGTCTTCCAGAGCTCCCTGTCTTGTGCAAAGACATTTATTGCAAAATAATACCAACCAAATTTTGCTTGAAAAATAAAATCGACCCTCTCCTTAAAAAGCCATCAGGGATCCAAACAGACCAATGAAAAAATGCAGGATATCCCACACTCAATCAGAAATTCCACTTTGTTCATGCTGTTTTAAAACCGGTGACTAAATCAGAATTCTAAATGTTTTAGTGAGTATTTTCATGATAAAATGTTGAACGTAAACAGCCTGTGATAGTCTAGAAGAGCAACAGAGGATGTGTTTCTCCCCAATGGCAAGTAAAACATGTGGAAGAGAAATGAAGCCAAAAGTTATTCAGATAAGCATCAATCAATTGTGAAGTCTTATAAAGGAATAAGAACAGAAGGAAACAGAACTCAGATGAATAATAACACAACAGCCCACCCTTTTGATGACAAACTCAGTAACAGTGTGTCATGTGATAATATGAGGCCCCAAAAGCAAGTCTGACAGAACAATTAATGCCCACAGAAGCTAGTACATTCCAAAGAGATATTAGGGAACAATATCTCATCATCATCCAGGTAAGAACCATTGAGAGGTATATTTAATAAGGATGACAAAGTCTTTGATATTGAGACAAAATATATTACACCTTATCTACTGTGTCACAACGAGGTTATAATATACTCTTCACATAGGGCTTGACACCATTCCTTGCACAAAAGGCACTAACTCATTTTCCAATGAATTTATGCATAGTCTCGCTTTCAGAAAAAGTATGAATCAGAGGCTTACTCATCTCCTTCCCTTTCTAACATAGAGAAAGGGGGAGAGTTGTACACTGTTCACCAGGTAACTGCCTTGGGCTTTCCAGTTTGGACAGAGTTCCATTGGACAGTTCCAAGAAGGATGTAAGCTCAAGTGGAGGTCCTATCCCAATTTGATGCATTAGAGAGCAAGATGTCATTGTTTGGTAGGAATGTGAAGTGAAGAGACATTCTTCTAAGATTGCCCATGCCTGTGTAAATTAGAAAAAAATTAGCTTACCACAGCCTTTCTCCACCTGGAATAGTTTTCTCCCCTGTGGAACATTTAGCAATGTTTGGGTTGAGGGGAGGAGTGTTACAGCTTACATCTAGTGAATAGAGAGAGGCCAGGGATGCAGCAAAATATCCTATAGTGCCCAGAACCCCTCCTAGCATAGTTATCCAATCCAAATATCAGCAGTACAGAGCCTGGGAAACCTGGTTTACAGGAAAGCTCTGACTTATTATTATCTCAGACAATAATGAAT
Organism: Castor canadensis; assembly: GCF_047511655.1. Lineage (NCBI taxonomy): Eukaryota > Metazoa > Chordata > Mammalia > Rodentia > Castoridae > Castor > Castor canadensis. The sequence continues at coordinate 93,050,502 of NC_133398.1, forward strand.
TTTCACTGACACCTATTTCCTACAAGTGACCTCATTATTGTTATTAAGCAGCTGTTTGCTTTGCATAACATGTACCCTCCTCCCTCAATCCAGGAAAGTTCTTTCCTGATAGCAATTTTTATTTCCTTCAGTCACAGTCCCTCCTGTCCATCCAGCAGGCAGCTCACCCATACACCTGAACAACATCTCTCCAGGTGTGATCTGACTTGAAGAGCCTTCACCTGCTTCTGCTCTTCCACCCCCCCTCCCATCAGTACCTCCATCTTCCTCATCCTGGGACCAGGGCATGACCATACTGGGTTTCTGAGGTAGGGAAATGGCTCTAGGAACATCAGAAAATGAAATGAAAGAAGTTAGTAAGTTAGCTCCTGTACCCACAAAGAATTCATTTGTGTTGAGTCCCAGGAGATATACCATGTAAAATGAATTTCAAATGCTAACCTAAGAAGTTTCATGCTGTATTACATAAACACAAACACATAGGCCACAGATCATTTCTAACTGGGAAGATGATGTGCAGAAAAGTGATCATTTTGCAAAGAGAAAGTACCTTTGTCCATTTTCTGTTGCTCCCACAGAATATCTGATACTGGGTGACTTATAAAGGAAAAGTTATTTAGTTCAGTTGCAAGAAGCTGAATTCCAAGATCAGGCAGCCACAATCCATCAAGGCCATCGTACTGCACCAGAAGATGGCAGAAAAGAGAAAGCTAAAGGAAAAAATAGGTGTCTTCCCTTTAATAACCATCCACCTAAAATTTTAAAGTTAAAAAAAGAACATGAAGTGATTGCTTTTGACAGTCCTTTATGGAATTCATTAAAACAAATGCTTTATCCCTCTTCATCAGCATACTAACTATATAAAAAATTCCCCTTGCTTTCAATTTAATAGAACCACAATTAGGAAACTCAACATGTGAAACAGTGCCATTGGATTGTGCCAATTAAATCATTCTTGGTGCAAATAAAATAACCTTACCTTAAGGAACAAACAATCATGGTGCCCTGGTTGTAAACAAAACATTTCTCCCCAGTTTTTATGAGATTTTCATTTTCAGCCAATGTTCAGTCATGTTTCTGATCTCCTCCTCTTTAAACCTTAATTAATTCAATCTAAACTATCTAAATTTTGATTTTGTTGCTAATTACAATATTTAGATGTTGATATCTAGTTTGTAGAATATGACAATGCATACACCTTTAAAAGTATAAAACTGGACTGGAGGCATGGCTCAAGTGGTAGAGCACCTGCTTTGCAGGTGCAAAACCCTGAATTCAAACCTCAGTACCAAAAAAAAGCTTAAAACTATTTAAAATGAAAGGAAGTTCAGAGCAAGCTAAAGGTTTTGTTTAAACAAACCCCTATCAACCAGTTGTCCAAATATTCTTCTGTTTTATTATACATTAACTTCCACATGGGAAACAAATCTTTAGACTTGAATATTTCCTTATAACAACAATAAGCTTTACTGACAAGGAATCTGGTGAGAGATGATGCCTGTCTTTACAGAGAGTAAGTGGCTGCAGGCTGCAAACACTCTGTGTGCCAGGGCATCTATCCTCCTCAAGTACCTGTGTGGACAGAGGTAGAGCCTCTATTTGGTGAATCCTGCATTTGGAGGCCAGGGAGGAATCATATGTACTAAATAAGAAATGCATCTCATGTACTTTCAAGCACTGTGATGTACACAGGTGTCTGAGATAGCACTTCCTCAATAATTACAAGCATAAAGTGAACATGGATTGTTTATGACTTAGGATATTCTTGTGTATGTATCCATTTTCCTTCATGTTGTGAAGTTCTCAAGTCTAGGTGGCTGCCTTCCATACTACTTACTGAATTGATCTGATTTTAAACCAAAAACTAATCTTTAAGTAGAATAGTCTCCTTATTGAGGGCACCACAGCTGAAGCCACAAACTGAAAGTAACCAAGGTGGGTATTTAGGGTATATTCTTATTCAAAATAGTACCAAGAGACTCACATTTCAAAGCCTAGTTGAGATTATTTTGAAAATACGCACCTAGACTCTTCCTCCAGAATTTACTCTTAAAGAACATAAGTGCGTTTTTCTTTGGTAACACATCTGCACAATTATTTTCTTCAAGAGAAGATAGCAGAGATTTCTCCATTCTCCTCCTATCCCTCTCCTCAATCCACCTGACATGAGTTGATGAAAGCTTTAAGTTGAAAATGGAAGGAGCAGATGGATAGGGAATTCAGGTGACATGCAGCAGTTAACAGAGTTCTTAAAGTTCCCACCCAATCAACTTGTGTTCAGCGTTTTTAAAACTAAAATGAAGACATCCTGCTGGATGGCATTTATGCCTTGTGTGCAGAGTGATTTCCACTATTTGTGGAGGTATCTTTGGATCTGCAGGTTGAGACGGGATGAGATACTCGAAGCCTAAACTTGGAAGTCATGATATGAAAAGGACAAATGTAACTACAAGATATTGGGTCTTTCCCCTAAGCATTCTCAAACCTATAAATATATAGATAGATATATAAATATAGAAAGCTCAACCACAAAATAAAAGCATGCTTGCACACTAGAACTCTAATGTCTATTTTCTGTCACTAACCTGTCAACTGCCTGAAAGAGTCATCTACTTCAGAGGTTTGCATATTCCCTGAAAGAATTTCCAACAACTATGATGGCTCTCACATGGTTTTCAGCTGATATCCAAAAATTTTCATCAGAAATTGAAACAGTTGTCAAGAATATAATCTCTCATGTGTCATAAATGTTAACACTCAGAAATAAAACTATTATGTCCCTCTTGAATATATTCAATCACATATAAATACCATATGAAATGAATTCATTTCTACTGTCACCATTTTGTTGAAAAGGCATAAGAAAGCTCTTTAACAAAGAATACCAATTCTAGCCATTTTCTGGAATTTTATTTTCATTCCATTTCCCCTATGACATTTAATACTAATGTAATTTGTTTTCTGCTGAAAGTCTTTTATTTACAGTCCTATCACACCTTCCTGCAACAAAATATGAAGTGTACACAAGTTGAAATTTAGTAATCATATTTTCTGGGATCATGGAGGTTCTAAGTGTTAACATTTTTTCTTCTGAATTGCATTACCATTAGACATACTACTAGGCCAAATTAAAAGGTCTAAACAATGTAAACATGGTCTACATTGTGATACATGATCTTTAAGTAATCAAAAGTATCTGTTGAAAAAGTGTCTCATGATGACATGAGTAGTGACTGCAACAAAGGAGCTGTTGAATTGCCCCTGGTTGCCTGGAAGATGCAGGCTAGGATTGGCTCCAAGGAAGATTCTGGGTGGGTGAGTGGAGTCTTTCATTTATAAGGAAGAAGTTGGGCAATTATGAAAGCAGAGAGGATGGAGAAGGAAGGACAAGTTCCAAGCTGGACCTGCTCTCATAGGTATCAGTTTTAGAACCTGAAGAGATCTAAAACTATTCCTTAGTATCTCATAAAAAAACCCTTGCATATACCAGGGGCATGCACAACCCAGTGTTAAGACCCCTAATTTAAGTCAGGAAATCTCCAGGGGAAAATATTTTCAATCCAATGTGTTATAACAATATGTTAGAATTTCTCTTCGAGTTTATTTTTAACAAAAATGAGAAAGCAATTTTATTTACTAATATTTAATGTATGGACTGATTTATGGTCCTTCACTGTGTCAGAAGGACCTTGCTTTCTGGAAAGAAGAGTGGAATTCCCATCACTAGTTCTCTTTTAGCACTTTAACATAGTTTGCCTGTGCCCAGTTAGGTGGATTGACATACCTTACTTAGTTTTAACTATATGAATTCACACAAACAAGTAAGATTAAAAAGATATGAGCTGGATGCCAGTGGCTCTCGCCTGTAATCCTAGCTGCTTGGGAGGCTGAGACTGGGAGGACTGTGGTTTGAGGCCAGCTCTGGCAAATAGTTCAACAAACCGAATCTCCAAACTAACCAGAGCAAAGTGGACTGGATGTGTGGTTCAAGGGTACCTGAATAGAAATCAAAGATTGATGGAAATTCCAAGGTGGCAAACACAAGCAACCAGAGCACCAGCATTTCACTGCCCTTGAAGCCCTGAGACAATGCCAAGCCCAATTTCCCGCCCACCTGCTCCTTTCTACTTCCCAGTCCAAGAACTTATGGGGTCTGGAAAGCAGCCTACACCTGCCTTCACTTCCCCACCAGCCCCCTACATCCTGACTCTGAAGTCTGCTTGGATTGGCCACTTGTTGGGAACCAAAAGCCACAGTCTGACAAGGTCACAGTGGCTTAGCAGCATTCTGACAAGGTCAGAATCTGCAGGTGCACCATGTCTATATCATGGTGGGAAGGAACACTAAGTGGTTTCCCTTGACTGAAAAGAAGTTTATACTTACTCAAGGACACTGGCAGTAAGAATGCAGGGTGGCAAAAACAGAAAGGCTGTAACTAGGTCACAGTGTTTTTGATGTTTAAGTTTCTTCCTCTTTTGTATAAAGCTTGCTGAGAAAAATTAAAATTTGCCAGTTGGTCATCAGCCTTCTGGCCCTCTCAATAAGTGTTTTGTTATTCCCTTCCTGAATGAGTGAGTCCTTTCATGTGTCTTGTCTGTTCATTCCTTCCCTGAGCCCTTAAGGATCAAGGACCTCTGAGATCCTGGCAGCCACTTCTCTGTTTAACTAAAAGCTCTTGGTGGCTCCCAGGCACAGAAAAGAGTCCTTCACTTTCTAACCCCATATCTGGGGCCTCTGAATTCTGGTCACAGGCTTAGAAGTTAGAGCCATTGAGCTGCCTAGAAACCACATCACCTGACTGACCCAAGTGCATCACTGACCCCAATGCAAGCCTGCTATCCCTCATACCCCATCTCTCAGGGCATGGCCTTACTCCCTGCTCCCTCAGGAGACTGAAGCACTCAGAACAGTGTACATATTCTCAGCAGCCATCTGCACCTCAGTGTGCCATCTTCCTTCTGGTTCCTGTGGGTAGGCTCTCTGTGCTGCATCCAAGCCAGCCCCATGTACTACATCCCATTGTTTCTTACCTGTCAAGTGCTTCATCCTAGCAACTTCCCCCTCCCCCATCAACCCCTACACACACACACAGGCATGCACACACACACATGCATCAGCACACACATGCATGAATGCCCGAACATGATTTTTCCCATCAACAAACATGCTTTTATTTCTCCCATCATTTTTTTGGTGGTACTGAGGTTTCAACTTAGGGCCTCACACTTGCTATGCAGTTGCTCCATCACTTGAGCAACTCAACCAGCCCTTTTTTGTGATGGGTCTGCTCAAGATGGGGTCTTGCAAAGTATTTGCCCAGGCTGCCTTCAAATCATGAGCCTCCTGATCTCTGCCTCTTTTTTTAAATTTTTATTTTATTCACATTCACATACAATGATTGGGTCATTTCTCCCCCCTACCCCTAAACACCCTCCCTTAACCCCCCCCCATGCCCTCAATTTCTCTTACCCCTTACTACCTGGCAGAAACTATTTTGCCCTTATCTCTTTGTTTTTTTTAAAATTTTTATTGTTTTATTACTCATATGTGCATACAATATGAGTCATTTCTCCCCCCTGTCCCCACCCCCTCCCTTACCCCCACCCCCTTGATACCAAGCAGAAACTATTTTGCCCTTATCTCTAATTTTGTTGAAAAGAGAGTATACACAATAATAAGAAGGAACAAGGGTTTTTGCTAGTTGAGATAAGGATAGCTATACAGGGAGTTGACTCACATTAATATCTTGTGCATGTGTGTTACCTTCTAAGTTAATTCTTCTTGAACTAACCTTCTCTCTAATTCCTGGTCCCCTTCTCCTATTGGCCTCAATTGCTTTTAAGGTATCTGCTTTAGTTTCTCTGCATTGAGTGCAACAAATGCTATCTAGTTTTTTAGGTGTCTTACCTATCCTCATACCTCCCTTGTGTGCTTTCCCTTTATCATGTGATCAAAGTCCAATCCCCTTGTTGTGTTTGCCCTTGATCTAATGTCTGCATATGAGGGAGAACATACGATTTTTGGTCTTTTGGGCCAGGCTAACCTCACTCAGAATGATGTTCTCCAATTCCATCCATTTACAAGTGAATGATAACATTTCGTTCTTCTTCATGGCTGCATAAAATTCCATTGTGTATAAATACCACATTTTCTTAATCCATTCATCAGTGGTGGGGCATCTTGGCTGTTTCCATAACTTGGCTATTGTGAATAGTGCTGTGATAAACATGGGTGTGCAGGTGCCTCTGGAGTAACCTGTGTCAAATTTTTTTGGGTGTATCCCCAAGAATGGTATTGCTGGATCATATGGTAGATCAATGTTTAGATTTTTAAGTAGCCTCCAAATTTTTTTCCAGAGCAGTTGTACTAGTTTATATTCCCACCAGCAGTGTAAGACAGTTACTTTTTCCCCACATCCTTGCTAACACCTGTTGTTAGTGGTGTGCTAATGATGGCTATTCTAACAGGGGTGAGGTGGAATCTTAGTGTGGTTTTAATTTACATTTCCTTTATTGCTAGAGATGGTGAGCATTTTTTCATGTGTTTTTTGGCCATTTGAATTTCTTTCTTTGAGAAATTTCTGTTTAGTTCACGTGCCCATTTCTTTATTGGTTCATTAATTTTGGGGAAATTTAGTTTTTTAAGTTCCCTATATATTCTGATTATCAGTCCTTTGTCTGATGTATAGCTGGCAAATATTTTCTCCCACTCTGTGGGTGCTCTCTTCAGTTTAGAGACCATTTCTTTTGTTGAGCAGAAGCTTTTTAGTTTTATGAAGTCCCATTTATCTATGCTATCTCTTAGTTGCTGTGCTGCTGGGGTTCCATTGAGAAAGTTCTTGCCTATACCTTTCAATTCCAGAGTATTTCCTACTCTTTCCTGTACCAACATTAGAGTTTGGGGTCTGATATTAAGATCCTTGATCAATTTTGAGTTAAGATTGGTATAGGGTGATATACATGGATCTAGTTTCAGTTTTTTGCAGACTGCTAACCAGTTTTCCCAGCAGTTTTTGTTGAAGAGGCTGTCTTTTCTCCATCTTATATTTTTAGTGCCTTTATCAAAGGCAAGTTGGTTATAGTTGTGTGGCTTCATATCTGGGTCCTCTATTGTGTTCCACTGGTCTTCATGTCTGTTTTTGTGCCAGTACCATGCTGTTTTTATTGTTATTGCTTTGTAATATAATTTGAAGTCGGGTATCATGATACCTCCTGCATTGTTCTTTTTACTGAGTATTGCCTTGGCTATTTGTGGCCTCTTGTGTTTCCATATAAATTTAATGGTAGATTTTTCAATCTCTTTAATGAATACCATTGGAATTTTTATGGGAATTCCATTGAACATGTAGATTAGTTTTGGGAGTATAGACATTTTTACTATGTTGATTCTACCAATCCAAGAGCCTGGGAGATCTCTCCACTTTCTATAGTCTTCCTCAATCTCTTTCTTCAGAAGTTGATAGTTTTCCTTGTAGAGGTCATTCACATCCTTTGTTAGGTTTACACCTAGGTATTTGATTTTTTTGAGGCTATTGTAAATGGAATTGTTTTCATATATTCTTTCTCAGTTTGTTCATTATTAGTGTATAGAAATGCTAATGACTTTTCTATGTTGATTTTATATCTTGCTACCTTGCTATAGCTATTGATGGTTCTAGGAGCTTTTGAGTAGAGGCTTTTGGGTCTTTAAGATATAAGATCATATTATCTGCAAATAGGGATATTTTGACAGTATCTTTACCTGTTTGTATTCCTTTTTCTCCTTCTTCTTGCCTAATTGCTCTGACTAGGAATTCCAGTACTATGTTGAATAGGAGTGGAGATAGTGGGCATCCTTGTCTGGTTCCTGATTTTACAGGGAATGGTTTCAGTTTTTCTCCATTAAGTATAATGCTGGCTGTAGGTTTGTCATATATAGCTTTTATAATGTTGACATACTTTCCTTCTATTCCTAGTTTTCTTAGAACTTTTATCATGAAATGGTGTTGGATCTTATCAAAGGCTTTTTCTGCATCTATTGAAGTGATCAAGTGGTTTTTGTCTTTGCTTCTGTTAATGTGGCTTATAATGTTTATTGATTTTTGTATGTTGAACCACCCCTGTATTACTGGGATGAAGCCTACTTGGTCATGTTGAATGATCTTTTAGATGTGTTCTTGAATTCTGTTTGCCATTATTTTATTGAGGAATTTTGCAGGAATGTTCATTAAGGAGATTGGCCTATAGTTCTCCTTTTTGGAGGTGTCTTTGCCTGGTTTTGGGATAAGTGTAATACTGGCTTCATAAAATGTGTTAGACAGTTTTCCTTCCCTTTCTATTTCATGGACCAGTTTAAGGAGGGTTGGTATCAGTTCTTCTTTAGAGGTCTGATAGAATTCAGCAGAGAATCATTCAGGTCCTGAACTTTTCTTTTTGCAGAGACTCTTGATTGCTGCTTCAATTTCATTTTGTGTTATAGATCTATTCAGGTGATTGATGTCCTCTTGGTTCAGGTTTGGATAATCATAAGTATTTAGAATCTGTCCAATTCTTTAAGATTTTTGAATTTATTTGAATATAGGTTCTTGAACTAGTCTCTGATAATTTCCTGGACTTCCATGGTGTTTGTTGTTATCTCCTCTTTTGCATTCCTGATTCTACTAATTTGGATTTTTTCTCTCCTCATTTTAGTCAGGTATGCCAGGGTCTGTTGATCTTATTTATTTTTTCAAAGAACCAACTTTTTGTTTCATTAATTTTTTGTATGGTTTTTTTGGTTTCTATTTCATTGATTTCAGCTCTTATTTTTATTATTTCTCTTCTTCTATTTGTTTTGGGATTTGCTTGTTCTTGTTTTTCTAGGAGTTTGTGATATATCTTTAGGTCATTGATTTGGGATCTTTCAGTCTTTTTAATATATGCACTCATGGCTATAAATTTGCCTCTCATGACTGCCTTTGCTGTGTCCCATAGGTTCTGGTAGGTTGTATTTTCATTTTTGTTGACTTCTAGGAACTTCTTTATTTCCTCTTTTATTTCATCAGTGACCCCGTGTTCATTAAGCAATGAGTTATTCAGTTTCCAGCTGTTTGGATGTTTTCTGTCTTTACTTTTGTTGTTGAGTTCTAGTTTTATTGCCTTGTGATCAGATAGAATGCATGGTATAATTTCTATTTTCTTATGTTTGCTGAGGCTTGCTTTGTTCCCTAGGATATGATCTATCTTGGAGAAGGTTCCATGGGCTGCTGAGAAGAATGTATATTGTATGGAAGTTGGATGAAATGTTCTGTAGACATCAACTAGGTCAATTTGATGTATGGTGTATTTTAGATCTAAGATTTCTTTTTTGATTTTTTTGTTTGGATGACTTATTTATTGATGATAATTGGGTGTTAAAGTCTCCCATGACCACTGTGTTGGAGTTAATATATGCTTTTAGGTCCTTCAGGGTATGTTTGATGAAATTGGGTGCGTTGATATTGGGTGCATGTAAGTCGATAATTGTTACTTCCTTTTGGTCTATTTCCCCCTTTATTAGTATGGAATGTCCTTCTTTATGTCGTTTGAACAATATAGGTTTGAAGTTTACTTTGTAAGAGATAAGTATTGTGACTACTGCCTGTTTTGGGGGGGCCATTGGCTTGGTAAATCTTCTTCCAGACTTTCATCCTAAGCCTATGCTTATTTCTGTCAGTGAGATGGATCTCCTGTAAGCAACAAATTGTTGGATCTTCCTTATTAATCCATTTCATCAAATGGTGACTTCTGATGGAGGAATTAAGTCCATTAACATTAATTGTTAGTACTGATAGGTACATGGTGATTCCTGTCATTTAGTTATCTTAGTTGTTTGAAGGTTTGGTTTTGTGTATCTAAGTTGAGGTTACTCTCTACTTTCTTGCTTTTTCTTTTCCTGTAGTTTGGTGCTGCCTGCCCTTTCATGGTTTTGTTGGGTTTCACTTTCTGTTTGCAGAATCCCTTGAGGAATCTTTGTAGTGGTGGCTTTTTGGTCACATATTGTTTTAGTTTCTGCTTATCATGGAAGACTTTTATTACTCCATCTATTTTGAATGATAGTTTTGCTGGGTAGAGTATTCTAGGGTTTAAGTTATTTTCATTCAGTGCCTGGAAGATCTCACCCCAAGCTCTTCTTGTTTAATGTTTCTGTTGAGATGTCTGCTGTGATTTTGATGGGCTTACTTTTGTATATTATTTGTTTTTTCTCTCTTACAGCCTTCAATATTCTTTCTCAGGTCTCTGTATTTGTTGTTTACATGATAATATTCTGTGGGGTAGATCTATTTTGATCTGGTCTGTTTGGTGTTCTGGAGGCCTCTTGTATATGTATAGGAATAGATTTCTCTAGATTTGGGAAATTTTCTGTTATTATTTTGTTGAATATATTATGCATTCCCTTTGCTTGCACCTCTTCTTCTTCAATGCCCATGATTCTCAAGTTTGGTCTTTTGATGGAGTCAGTGAGTGCTTACATTTTCTTTTCACAGGTCTTGAGTTGCTTAACTAATAGTTCTTCAGTTTTTCTTTTAATTACCATTTCATCTTCAAGTTCTGAGATTCTGTCTTCTGTTCATTCTATTCTGCTGGATGGCCTTCCATTTTGTTTTGCAATTCTGTTTTGCTCTTTTTTCTGAGTTTTTCTATATCCAAATCCCTTCCTCTTTAATTTTGTCTATTTTCATCCTCAGTTCATTTATCTCTTTATTAATCATGTTCTTTGTTTCACTTTGGTGTTTATACAGTGGTTCTATGGTTTCTTTTATTTCTTCTTGTGCTTTCTCAAATTCTCTATTTTCGTTGTCTTGGAATTTCTTGAGTGTCTCCTGTACATTTTGGTTGACCATATCCAGTATCATCTCTATAAAATTCTTATTGATTACCTGCAGGATTTCTTCTTTTAGATTATTCTTGTGGGCTTCATTGGGTTGTTTGGCATAGTTTATCTTTATTTAGTTGAGTCTGTAGCTGAACATCTGTTTTCATTTCCCGCTGGTTCCTGTACTAATTTTTTGCTATGGAGAAAGTGGTTTCCCTGTTTTTTCTGTCTTCCCATAATTGCCCTTGGTGTTGTTATTGTCCCTGTACTGTGTGCAATTAAGTATTTTCTAGCTTGTAATATTAACAATGGTGATATTTCAGATGGATGGTGAGAGGAGAGGGAAAGCAAAGAAGTTAAAGAAAAAGGGAAAAACAGATACACAAACAAGTAAGCCAAAAAAATAACAAACAGAAAAAAGTTTCAAAGATATAAACAGGGAGAGATAGTGTACTAATCAATAGTAAGCTAAACAAGATTTAGACACAGAGAAAGAGGATTGAAAAAAAAATCTCCAAGTTCAAATGCAGTAAGGCTTCAGTCTCAATAATTTTGGTGTTAGTTCCTGTGCCTCCAATCCTGGACATGGTGTCTCAGAAGTAGTTCTGTCGTTGTCTCATCAAAGGGGAAAAAAACAACAACAAAAAACCCAACCAACCCAAACCAAACCAAAACAAACAAACAGAAAAAAACACCAAAAAGTGTCCCAAGTTCAAATGCAATACAGTTTCAGTAAGTTTTTCAGCATGCAGGTGTAGTTCAGTTGTTGTCTCATCAAAAGAAGAGAGAAAAAAAAAAGAGTCTGGTGACAGTTCTGTGAATGGCTATATGAGGCTGAGGCTCACCTGCCCACTGCTGTCAGCCTGCTGTTCCTGGAGGCTTTATTTATGCAGATCTCAGGTGTGAGCTTAACACTCACTTATCCCCACAGGTTATGTTTACTTAAAGTTCTCCTGGGTGTGACCACCACTGCTACAAGCTTTTCCCATTCCAAGTATACTGAGGGAGGTGACACTGCACCCACTTTCTCAGGCTGGTGTGTTTATATACATTTCACATGGGAAGTGGGCTTCCCCCCTCTCCTGGGGAGTTTTCCTCCCACTGCTGCTTTTACAAGCTTTCCTGCTCCTGATTGCTGGGTTGGTGCCGCCTCTCCTGCCTTCTCTGGATGGCTTATTTATTTACAGTTCATGTGGGAAGTGGGCCTTCCCCCCTCTCCTGTGGAGTTTTCCTCCCACCGCCACTTTTACAAGCATTCCCGTTCTTGGTTGCTGGACATGTGCCGCTGCTCCTACCTTCTCTGGCTGGCTTGTTTATTTACGGTTCCATGAGGGATTTCCCCTCTCCCCCTCTTCTGTGCACAGGGCACCCTGCTGTCTTTACTACATGTGTTTTTTTTATTGGTTATTATTCAGTATCTCTTTTTTCCCTGGGTGGGGGTTGGTCTGTCCAGGGGGCTATGCTGATCTGGCCCACAGTTGTCTGTAGGAGTACTGTGTGCTGCTTAGCTCACCTTGTGGTCTGCATCTTCCCAAGTGGTCTGGGTGCTGGCATCTGGTGGCAGTGCAGGAGTCCTCCTGGTTTTTCCGTTTAACATGAAGTGTTGATGCTATGCATGTGCTGGGGGTATGGTGGAGTCAAAGTTATGCCTCTTAGTGTTTTTTCCTGTAGGTGTATCTCCAGCATCCCTCCAAGATTTTACTTTAGGAAGCATGCTTTCTGCTTCCTCCCTCTAGCTGCCATCTTGGAATCTCTGATCTCTACCTCTTGAGTAGCTAGGATTACTTACAGGTGTGAGCTACCAGTACCCAGCATTTTCCCCCACTATTCTTTAAAAAGTGTCTCTGGGCTTGGAATGGATGCTGTTTTGCCTCTTCCCATCCTCTGCCCTTACCTCTTCAATGGCATGGTCCTTACTTTCACCTCTCAGTTGCTGTTCTTCAAATACGAACATATTTTGCCTCCATTTTTGCCTTCCTTCTGACCTTAGCAAGACCAAAGTGTCAGTAAATCAACACTCCCTAGAACAGCCTCCAACCCACAACTGACAAGAGTTGGTACATAATTCCATGTCCTCATCACCTCTTGGGTGGGATCATTCTGGTGTGTGTGTGTATTCCATTTCCCAAAGTCTCCCCATAGATCTGAACTCTGTCACCTGCAATGAGATCTGGTTTGGTAAATTGTCCTCAGAAAGCTGGGTCACTTCACTCCCCTAGTTTCCCTGCCTCCACTGAGGTCCCTGAGTGCCCCAAACAAACCACTTCCACAGAATCCTTGCCTAAAGGTCTCCTTCTGGAAAAACCCAAAGAAAGGCAAGCCCTTCCCATGCCCCAAGATACTGTTCTGATTTTCCCTTCCTCTTTATGACAAAACTCAGAAGCATCATCTTTAGCTGCTACTTACTGTCCCTCTAGGCCCCTTTCCTTAGTCTAGGACTTTACTCCCACATCCTGCATCTAGGCCTTTACTCCCACATCCTGCTGTAATGGGTCATGTTGAGGTAACTGACACCCCCATGGTCCAATCTCAGGCTTCATTTTATTGGACCAATCAACAGTATGTGACTTTTCAATACACCATGTTCTCTGGGATTCCTGGAAACCACACCCCTGGTTAACTTCCTTCCTCACTGGCCAAATTCTCATCCGTTTTGTCACTTGTTCCTCATCTCCTTGACCTCTGTCCATTGTCCCTCAGGACTCAGTGCATGGCCTTCTTTCTCTATCTACACATCTTCCCTTGATGATCTTATCCAGTCTAAATCTTCACAGTCTAAACACCAAAGACCCCCAACATTTTTCTCTCTACACACCTTTAATCCTTCTCCACATTTCCACTTGGATGTACACAAACATATAAAACCTAACATTTCCAAAATTGAGCTCATGTTCCTCCAGCCCATCTTCAGTCTTTTCCATTTCAGTTAATGACCACTCCTTTCTTCTCATTGCTCACACCAAAACCTTGGATTCAGCCTTTGATGACTCTTCTTACTGCAATAAACTTTAATCAGTCCTGCAGAACATATACTGAATGTGACCACTTCCAACTCCATGATTGATGGCCTGGATTATAACCCCAGCCTCCTGACTAGTCTCTCTTCTACCCTGGCCTCTCTAAGATCTATTCTCAACTCAGCAGCCAGGACACTCCATGTAAATTTGATTCATATCATGTCACTCTTGTACTTAAAACCCTCCCATCATTCCTGGTGGAATCAGGCAGAGCATCAATGAGGTAGTGTCATAACAGAAGCCAAAATCTTTTTTAAAATCATTTTATTAGCATATAGTTGTACAGAGGCTACATTGTGATATTTATGTATGTGCTTATTTATGTATGTGTATCTTAGTTGGATTTACCCTGTCCTCTCCTTTTTAGAACAACTTCAACAGATTTCATTCTTCTATTTCATATATGGATACAAAATGCATCTACCATATTCATCCTCATTCCCCCTTTCCTTGTGTCCACTCCCCTCCTGCTGATGCCCACCTCTAGAAAAGACCTATTTTACCCCCTTGCCCTTCATTTGTTTATAAAGTGTATATTGATAGTCTGAGGGTGATTTGCCTTGCTACTTCAGGTCTGTATATATCGTGCTTTAATCAAATTAACTCTCTAACCTCCCCTGTTACTTACTCATTCTCTGTCACCATGCTACCCTAATATTCAAGAGCTTACTGTACAGGAATTATATTATATTCATAAATAGATGTGCTGTTTCAATGTTTCTCATCCACTAACATTTTTTCTCTCTCCTGCCTCCCATAGCCCCCTCAGACAATACAATTTTGTTCTCTCTCTCACTATATATATATATATATATATATATATATATATATATATATATATATATATAAAATCATGTATGTTTCTATACATACATTTAACTTACAGGTCTAGCTTCCACATACAAGGGAAAACGTGCCACCTTTAACTTTTTGAGCCTGGTTTACTACACTCAACATGAATGTTCTCCAGTTCCATCCATTTACCTGCAAACAACATAATTTTACTCTTCTTTATGGCTCAATAAAACTCCACTGTGTGTATATACCACATTTTCTCAACCCATTCATCAGTTTTGGGGCATCTGGGTTATTTCCAAAGCTTGGCTATTGTAAAAATGCTGCAATACCCATGGGTGTGCAAGTGGTTCTATCATATCCTGGAGCACATTCCTAGAAGCCAAAATCTTATCATGGTTTTCCAGGCCCAGCACAGCCAATACCATTTCTGCAATGCAATCTCCAACCACTCTCCTGCCTGTTAACTCCACTGTTCATTTACCACCTTCCTGTTGTGAACATGACAACCTGGCCCTACCTTCAGGTCTACGTCAATATTCTCTGTGCCTGGGATGTGCTTACCAAGGATTCTGCCTTTAGGAAATACTAACTTGTGTTGCTTACAGTCAGTTTTTCCTAACCAGAATGTTGGATTGTGTTTTCATAGGTATTGGAGGAAAAGCAGAAGAGTACCTGATGCATACTTGATTTTCAATAATGAGAATGTGGAATGAATGAAGGAACTGCTCACCCTTCTGCTACTCAAACATCCTAACTTCTGGTTAGAATATATTACTGTGCTGCTGCCACATGTGTCCTCAACTGCTTCAGCCCCATCTTTGTTAGTTATTTCCTTAGGAGTCTTGTTTGCTGTTTGATGTCTGTTTGTGAGGGTGTTGTTTGTTACATTTTGACACTCTATGCAACACCTAGTACAAGTTCTAGTATTTAACAGGTATTGAAAATGATGAGAATCTGGGAGAAAAGGGAACACTTATACTCTGCAGGTGGGAATGTAAATAAGTCTGGCCACTATGGATATGAGTATGGAGGCACCTCAAAAAATTTCAAAGAAAATGTCCACATGGTCCAGTTATACCAATCCTGGGTATACACCCAAAAGAATCAGTTAGCTTACTATAAGACACCTGCACACCCATGTTTATCACTGCATTAGCATAATAGCCAAGTTATAGGCTCAGCCTATCAGTGAGTGAATGATAAAGAAAATGTGGTATACACACAATGGAGTATTACTCAGGCATAAAGAGGAATGAAATTAGGTTGTTTTCAGAAAAATGGATGGAACTAGAGATCATTGTGTTAAAGTGAAATATAAGCCAGCCTTGCAAAGATAAGCATCACATATTTTCTCTCCTATATAGAATCCAGCAGGGAGGGAAAGACATGAAAGTAAAAGGGGGACTGTTAGGAATGTGGAAGGGAGAAGGAGGAAGGGGAAAAGAAAGAGTAGTAGATGGGCAAATGTGATCAAGTACATTATATGCATGTGTGGGCATGTCATAATAAACCCCCTTTGTACAATTAATGCACACTAATAAAAGAACATAAAAGTAAGATATTTGTTAGAAAAAAAAAGATGGCTGGCCATGTACCCAGTAATGGCATTGCTGGCTCATATAGTAGTACTATTTAAAAATTTTGAGTCCTCACAATGGCTGTGCTAATCTACATTCCACCAACCATGTACAAGCATTTCCTTTGCTCACATCTTTGCCAGTATTTACTTATGTTGTCTTTTTCATGACAGCCATTCTTATTCGGATGAGATAATATCTCACTGTGGTTTGATTTGCATTTTCCTGATGATTCGTGATGATGAGCCTTTTTATATACCTGTATGTGTCCTATATCCAAAGGAAATGAACCCAGACTGTCAAAAACACATCTGCCCTCCCATGTTCATTGCAGTAATAATCACAATAGCCAAGAACTGGACAAAACCTAAGTACCCATTGACTGACAGACAGATAAAGATAATTTGTTACAGATACACCCTGAAATACTATTCAACCAAAAAGAATGAAATCCTGATATTTGTGGGACATGGGTGAAACTGGAGATCATTGTGCTAAGTGGAATAAGCCAGACACAGAAGGACAAGAATCACATGGTCTCACTCATGTGGAATCAGAGACAGTTGATCTCATGGAGGTTGGGAGTAGAATGGCGGTCAGTGGCTCGAGAGAGTAGGGGGAGGGTGTGAGAAAAGGTTGATGGTGTATAGCAATTATACTTAAACAGGAGTAAGGCATTCTGGTGTACTGTTGCCCAGAAGGGTGACTACAGTAACAATTACACATTGTATACTTCACAAAGCTAGATGGAAGGATCCTGAATGTTCTCACCATAAAGAAATGGTGAATGTTTGAGAGGATGGATATGTTTTACTTGATTCAAACACTACACATGTATCAAAACACAATGGCACCTCATTAATATGTATAATCTTTATGTTTTTGTATCAGTTAAAGAAAATAAAAATTTAAAAAATACCTTTAAGAAATATCAATTTGATCAATGAAAAAAAATCTTTGAAGAAACAGAGGCTCAAAGAGTTTACATGATTTGCCCAAAATTGCTGAACTATGTCACACAGCTTTGGGACCTCTGCTTGAGTATCCTGACTCTAAATTCAGTCATACTTTCATTTCTCCCATGTTTAACATCTTATCACCTTCCAGACGACATCCCCCCTGTGCTAAGATCCCCACTGTGCTGGGCACTATTAGCATCACTTTGTCTTCTGTACTACAAATAAACTTGAAATTTTCCTATTTAAATGCAGACACCCATAGATATTGAAGATCTTTCTCAGAATCCTTAAACCCTAATATGCATACAAATCACATGGCCTTTGTTAAACTGTGGAATCTGATTCAGTAGTTGTACAACAGGACCCAAGATCCTATAAGTGCAGGGTTGCTGCCAGTGCTGTTGAGGATAATAAAGTTAATTAATTATAGCTGCTTAATTAAGCATGGTTTCCCAGTTTCCCAAGAAATAAAGGAATTAAAGCATTGATGAATACTCTTGTCTGCATGTTAGGATTGCTTAGATGATTAAAAAAAACCTGACATCTGAGTTAGTTAGTCTGGTCACCAGGCTAACCAAAACTTCCCAGATGACCATATCTGAGGCCAAGACTGAGGACCACTATCTTAAGCGATGTGCTTTGTGGTTATAACAAGGATACTGAAGACAAGTGTGGCATGGCAGCACATGCCTGAAATCCCAACACTGGGGAGGCTGAGATAGGAGAACAAGGAAATCAAAAGTTCTAGACCAGTCTGTCTACATAGCAAGACTCTGTCTCCTAAAAAAAAAAAAAAGAATGCCAAGGAACACCAGGGCAGAATTGACCTCAGAATTGCCATCCCTCTGCCCAAAGTCATGTTAGTAAGAAAACTTGCATAGCACTGCTGAGTGTCAGGCACTGTTCTGAACACTTCATATACATACTTTTACATATATGTAAACATGATGTGAGGGCTATTATGGCCACCTCCTTTTACAGGTGAGGGAACTGAGGCACAGAGAATCAATGAATTTATTGAATGACAGCATTCAATATTCAAACACAAGTAGTATGGTTGTTGGGCTCATGTGCTCAACCACAAAGCTCTACTGCATGGTGTTCCAGGCTGAACTGGGTCCCTTCCAATATATTAAATATATATTAAAGTCAAATTTCTCAAAACATGAGTGTATTTGGAAACAAGGCAATTAAAGAAGTGATTAACTTAAAATTAAGACATTACAATTAAGGATGCATTTTAATTCTCTATTGTCTGGTGTCCTTCTTTGAACAGAGGGTGGAGGAGGGAAAGAGAGAGGGAGGGAGGGAGGGAGAGAGTCAAAGACATGCACACAGAGGAAAGACCACAGGAGGATATTGAGAAATTGAGAAGCCAGGAAGAGGGGCCTCAGGAGAAACCAAACCTGCCAACACCTTGATTTTGTACTTCAGTCTCCAGGACTGGGAGAACTAAATCCCTATTGTGTAATCCTGCCAATCTGTAGCATTGTGTCATCACAGCTTCAGCAAATTATGCTTCCTCCCCTCAATGTCTTGCAGCTTGCTTAGTATGGAAATTACCTAATCAAAATGAAAACCAAATCTGCCTCTTTCCATTAAACCATGGAAATATTCCAGATCTCCTCAGAGCTGCACACTATTCAGAGATTCCTGACTGGCACCCCAAACCCAGTCTCCTCCCAAGGCTGTTCATGCCACTAAGCCTCCAGTGGCATGGCTACATGTCTGGAGTGGACATGACCACACAGCTTGACATTCAAAGCTTTCACAATGTGCATTCCCCCCCACCGCATGCTTCCTTTCCTCTCCACCTCTTCCCAACCCTCCCCACTTGCAAAAATTCACCCTCAGCCCTCTGCAATCCCAAACTGCTCCTCCCTGCTCCCTACTCTCTGTTGTCCCACTCACATACCCTGCCACTGCCTCACCAGTACCACTCTCTCCTCCTCTGTCCTCCCATGGCACCAAGGAAATCCCTTATGATGACCTCTGTCACAACAAGATGGGGCTTGGGTCTATAACAGTTGTTACACATGAACTCCGTGGAGTCATGGATACATCTGTATTTTTCCCATTTGCCTATTTTAAAAACTTTTATTAACACTATTTTAACTGACAAACTATAATTATATACATTTTGGGGGTAAAATGTATACATATGTATAAATGAATTATTTCCATCACCTCAATTACCTATGTTTTTGTGGTAAGACACTGGAAATTTACTCTTGTTATTTTGAAATCTATAACACCATTATTGACTATAGTCACCTTGTTGGCCAGTTAATCTCACAAATTATTCCTCCTATCTGACTGAAACTTTTAACCCTCTGACCACTGTAGACCCTAAACAGTTTGAAATCACAGAGGCAGAGAATAGAATGATGATTCCCAGAGGCTGGAGTGGAGGGGAGAAAGGGAAGGGTGCATTTTATTTCTCTTTCTTACTCTGCACCTGCAGCAGTGCCTTAAACAGGTGCTTGGTTAATGTTTATGATTCCAAACTCAATAAGTATAATTGCAAATATGTTCCTGAAAGACAGTCCTTTTGCAAAGTCTGCCAAATGCTAAATGTGGCCTTTAATGAGCAGTCTATGGGCTGTTTATTACTCGCTAATCTGTACTTGAAAACAACCAAAGCATCCAAAACACAAAAGAAGAATATAAAAAAAAGTTCATCCTCAGGAAAGGTCTGAATTGATTATGGCACTTCTCTACAGAATCTACAATGTTTCCCAAGGAGAAAATTTGAGAAAGATTGGTGTTTTTTTTTTAAGCCATTCCTGCACACAGCTGGATAGATTTCAGAGTGCACCATGAATGTAAAATGAGTTCTTGCTAGAGATGGTTTAATTGTTCAATGTAGTCTCGCTCCTTCATTTTGCATTTAATTGACTTCACACCATAAGAAGCTGAGAAGGGGGTCCAAAATGCACTGAAGAACTGCTTTGTATTGGATATGGTGGTTCACATAATGATCCCAGCACTTGGGAGGTTGCGGCAGGAGGACCGTGAGTTCCTAGTCAGTCTGGGCTACACAGTGAGGCCCTATCACAGAAAAAACTTTGTAAATGCTCTACAATGGGGATCCCCATTCTCAAGAAAACCAGACTTGCTTTTCTGAAGCCAATTCTGCCAGGGGATCTCTCCTGTCATCCATTTGTCATGACTGCCTCCAGATTACTTGGCCTTGACTGTGTCAGTGACCCCCTTCCTCCCCAGCATTTCATGAATTTCAACTTCTCTCTTTACTTTGAGCTATTGTGGTCTTGACCTCTGGAGGACAAGACTGTGACTTAGAGATCTTCAAGGTCCCCTCTGTATTTAGCATCTAGTAATTGATCCACAGATACCTGTTGAATTTGAAAGAAAACAGGAGTAGATGAGAAAGAGTTCCAAACTGCCACTTCACCTAAAAGTGAAAGCCAGCCTTTCCCACAATGGCAGGAACACTCCTTCAACCAGCTGGAAGGGCACAGCCAGGAAGTAGGATTGGCAACAGGACAGTTGTTAGGTGCACAATGCTGGTGTAGAGTGGATATTTTAGTTCATATCCAATATCAGCAATATTTTTGCAATCATTTCCAGCTTGGGAGAGAGGAAAGGACTGTGGGTTTGGTGGGGCTGTTGTGGGGATTCAGTGATCTCTTCAATGGCCAAGAGTTTAGATCACTAACAAAAGCCATAATGTCTAGGTGTTCTCTTTAATTTCTCCCAAACACAGCAAGTGAATTTGGACTTAGGGAAAGGGAAATCAACATGTTCCAGAAACTGTGCTTGATTTTGGGAACAGAGATGGAAGTCCCAGTCTCCAGGAGACCCAAGAGGGAGAAAGGGGTGACCATGAGGAAATGCTTTTAAACTAGTTAAGAAGTCCAGAGAAAGAGGGAGTTCAGGAGAGTGCAGTAGAGTGAGAGGGTGAAGAAGTGTCAGGAGAGGTTCCTGGAAGAAATAACTCTGGGCAGAAGGTGAATGAATTCTGCACTCAAATCTGACAGACCTCCTGGCCACATCACAAAGGGAAAGTATAAAGAGTGAATAAACCTATCAAGGGAAATGACCATCACAGTAATACAAATCAAAGTAACAATGAGGATTATTTCAGATATGAGATTAATAAAAAAATATGCTATTTAATGATAACCAGAGTTGGTGTGGATATGAGAAATTGACCCTCTCATATATTGGCAGCAAAAGTACATTTCAGGGAAATTTCATTCAAGAATCAAGTGGTGTGGTACATGGTATGCACACCTGTAATCCCAGCACCCTCAGGAGGCAGAGGCAGGAAGATCACAAATTCAAAGCCAGCCTACGATCACAGGGAGACCTTGTCTCAAAAAAAAAAATCCAATATCAAGTGGTAATTTTTCTTTTTTTTTTCTTTTTCTTTTATTATTCATATGTGCATACAAGGCTTGGTTCATTTCTCCCACCTGCCCCCACCCCCTCCCTTACCACCCACTCCACCGCCTCCCTCTCCCCACCCTCAATACCCAGCAGAAACTATTTTGCCCTTATTTCTAATTTTGTTGTAGAGAGAGTATAAGCAATAATAGGAAGGAACAAGGGTTTTTGCTGGTTGAGATAAGGATAGCTATACAGTGCATTGACTCATATTGATTTCCTGTGCGTGGGTGTTACCTTCTAGGTTAATTCTTTTTGATCTAACCTTTTCAAGTGGTAATTTTTCTTTGAGGCTCTTGTTTTCTATCTGGAATCATAGATTGACGGAGGTGCGGGGTACATGGCATATGAATTGTGAACTCATCAAACTGCACACATAAAATTTGTGAACTTCACTGTTTATGAAGTATACTTCAATAATAGCCAAATAAGTTCACCAAGCTAAATGTGCCTGGGCATCTGCTATCACATTATTTATAGCAGTCTAAAAGTGCCTACAACCCAGTAAAAGAGACACAGTGCATCTATTGAATGAATAGCATGCAGTCATTTGAAGGAAGGGTCACTTGGAGATCACACAGAGGGCAGCAAGAGCAGTAGCTCTCAGGCTTATCCCACAAGGAAGTCACCTGAGGGACTTGCTGAAACACGGCTTGGTGGCCCTATCCCTAGAGTTGGGATGGGAACAAAGAATTCACATTTCTGACAAGTACCTAGTGTTGATGATGCTTCTGGCCCAGGAAGCACACATTGAGAGGAACTGCTACTGGGTGTTACTTCCACAGACCGATGGCAAATACTGAGTAAACTCCCCCTTCAGGAGGTCACAGCCCTCAACTTCCTGACTCCTTTCTGCCCTGAGGATGAAGGATCTCCTCTCTAACCTGACACAGTAGGCCCTGAATGGAGAGTTGTGCCCCTCCCTCCTCGGCTGTTTCTCTGCAGGACCCTCCCCCAACTTCTCATCTCCCCTGGGAGAATCATTGCCACCAAAGCCCCTCCCTCCTGCCTCAACCTGTGCCTCAGGTCTTAGCCTGGGCCTCAACTCATGCAGGAGACCTCCTGTGACTGACCCTGCCCCTACACACACACACACACACACACACACACACACACACACACATGCTCAAATACCCACGTACTCACATACATACACACATGGACACACACTCTTTCACACACACACACACACCCTTGTGCACACACCTACACATGTGCACACACACATGTACACATATAAACGGGCACATGTAGTGAGCTCACATACATACACACATGTACACACACATGAACATACAAACATGCACAGACATACACTCACGTGTGTGAGGACACACATGAACACATACACATGCACACAGTCACACACATATACATGCTCACATACATGCACACATTGCTCACACACACTACTCTATTGCAGGGAGCTCATCATGGCACTTGGTGCACTAGACTTGACTTCAGTTTGTATGTCTGTGTGTCTGTCTGTCCCCCTAAAATGTAAACACCATGCAAGCAAAGGCCCCACCTGTAGCTCACCAGGGTATCCTGGGGTCCGGCACACTAAGGGTCCACAGCCCTTTCCTGGAAAATAAGAGAGTAGCAAAATTTCACAAAGAACTACCTGGCAATGAAGTGGAAAAAATTCACTGAAACCCTCAAATGGAGCAAAAGGATTCCTGACTGAGAACCCAATTTCCACCTTTCCTCTAACCTTGGCTCACAAATGTGTGCTTTTATACAGCCATTAGAAATTTGGGTCTTTCAACTGTTACCTAATGGCCAGAGGAGGTGTGGGCAAGTGGAAGGCACTGCAGATCTATCTAGCACCCTCATCAGAAGCAAGCCTTCCTCGTGGTCTCCCTGCATGGGCCATGCAAGGAGAATCTACTGTGGAATTCCCATGTGGGTGGCTCCCCTCCTCCCTCATTTCAGTGCCTGAGTACTTCATGACCAACCAACTCCAACAGGTCACGTCCTTGATCCCTTCTCCAACCTCTGTCTTAGGTCAGAGAAAATGGAATTCCAAAACATTTAAGCAGCCTGTTAATGTCCACAACTAATTAGGGACAGAGTGGATCAGCTACAGTCATTGGGCACCAGGCTCTTTCCAGCCAGTTCCCTGTCTTCTGATTTCCTGTGGAACTTTCTAGAGACAGAAAACATAAAATTTGGTGTGTTTTGTATTACGTTTCTCTTGACTTTTCATACAACACAATTTATTTTTCCTTGGCTTTTAATAACATTGTCCGATTCAAATATGTCATTCTAGTGGGTTATTTTCCTACTAAACTATTAAAACCCATGAGCTGTAGAGAGATAAAGTCATCCTCTTGCAGAATCCCTCATCTTTGGGTGTGAACTTCTGATCTCAGAGATTGACGTTTTTGTTGTTACTCTTTTTCTCATTTGATGGTATCTACATTCCAACATTAAATAGCATGCAGAAGCTCACCTGCTCTTGAGAGATTAGAAGCACATAAAAGTCAAATGAAAAATATTGCTGTAAGACTTGATGACTTGATTTAAAAGAATTGAATTGCAATCATGCCAACACTACTATCTCTGCGAATCCTCCTCATTTTCCTTCTTGTTGTTGTGGTAACAAACAACATTACCAACATTAGGAGCCAAATTTAAAATGTTCCTGTCTCCAACAAGACTCAGTACTTAGAGAAACCAAGAAATTATTTATATCCAAAATAAAACATTGAAAATATTCATATGGAGAGGGAGGATATAAGGAAAGGGCACAGAAGGATGAATATGATAGAAATATTTACATACTTATCTATGAAAATGGAAAAATGAGACCTATTGAAACTATTCCAAGAATGGGGTAGAAGAGGGAAAAAGAGGAATGATAGAGGAGGTGACTTCAACTAAGAACTTTGGTAAATGTCAAAAATGTACCCCCAATACACCAATAATATGATAATAAAAATAATAATAGAAAAAATGTCTATTTGAAATATGTGTTTAAGGTATTTATAACTCTGTTGAAAACTCATAGCCATGAGAGTGAGGTCTGAAGGTCATTTTGAGGTGTTGCCATCCAAGTTAGCCTTTTCTGCTCTCACCTCTTCTTTTTCTCCAACAACCTATGACCTCTGCCCTTGTGACAGAGACAATATTGCATGCATCCACTTAAAGAAACTTATCATTTGTTTTTCCACAAGTGTCTAAAATCCTTTTCCTTTTATCTTTGGAGTTTAACTAACTTTAAAGTGATTGATTGAATTGGCATGAGTTCTTGGTAATTTTCAAGCCACAGGCTGGGAGAAAATATTTGCAAAAATATATCTGACAGAGAATGAACAATTCCCAGGATATATAAAGAATTCTTACAAATCAACATAAAACTATGAACAATCCCATAGGTAATGCTTTGTATACACACATCATGAGGGAAGATATGAAAGTGGCCAGAGGCACATGATAAATTGTCCAACCTCATTAACTATCAGAGAAGTGTAAATTCAATTCACCTTGGGATGCTATTAAATACTTATGTGAATGAATAAAATTAAAATGTTGGACCACACCAAGTGTTGGCCAGGAACTGGAACAATTAGAATTCTCAGACTTTGTTGTTAGAAGCATAAAATGTTATAATCACTGTAGAAAATTTTCTGTCACTTTCCTGTGAAACTAAACATACCCTGGCACTGTGACCCAGAAATTCCAGTCATGCATTGACTTAAGAGAAATTAAAAACCTGTGAAAAAACTGTTATAGCAGCTTTACACATAATAAAACTGTAAAATGTAATAAAAATAAAATTGTAAACAGCTTAAATATTTAACAGGAGACAAATTGTGATATGATACCATACTGCTCAGCAATAAAAAGGGAATGAATTACGGATACTATGGGGCTGAATATCACAAAACTACTCTTAGTGAACGAAGCCAGAGAAGAAAACATACTGAATGACTGAACTTACATGAAATCCTACTGTGCATGTGCTATAGTTTGGACTTGAAATGACCACTGAAGGTCCATGTTAAAGACTTATTCCCAGAGTAGGATCCTTCTCTCCTCTTCTTTCTCTCTCTCTCTCTCCTTCTTTCTCTCTCTCTGTCTCTCTGTCTCTCTCCTTCTTTCTCTCTCTGTCTCTCTCTCTGTCTCTCTGTCTCTCTCCTTCTTTCTCTCTCTCTCTCTCCCTTTCTTTCTCTCCTTTCTTTTTTGCTTCCTAGCCATGAGGTGAGCAGTTTTGCTCTATTCCACTGTCCAGCCAACACAAGCTCAAAAGCAATGGGTCAACCAATCATGGACTGGAACTCCAAAACTGTGAGACAGAATAGGCCTTTTCTCTTTGTAAATTGATTTTGTCAGACTTTTGTTATAGCAATGGAAAACTGGCTAACACAAGGCAAATATAAGCCACGGAGGAAACTTTCTGAAGGATGAAAATGTTCTAAATCTTGTTGGGAACATAGTGCATGCACTTGTCAAAACTCATAGAATTGGGCATTTAAGTTTCTACATTTCATTATGTGTGAATTTTGCCTTAAAAAGCTATAAAAATATTAAACAATAGTAGGTTTGGTTTTCATAATAGCATAGAAAAAAACTCTCTCAAATTATTCTCTGTGTATTCTAAGCTTCTATAATGACTAAATAAACACATTGAAGATAATGCATCCCAGGTTTCTCACTGTTGGAAAATTGAGTTACAAGGATTGCAAGAGGAAAGACTGAATTATACCTATTGAACTAGAAATGGAGACATCATGTGACTAATATTTTAGATAAATGATGATAGATACATAGGCAGATAGGAAGACACATAGATATACAAATGATAGGTGAAAATATGGAAGGAAGAAGAAATGCATGTGTATACATACATATACCCCTACCCTCTAATTCTGTTTCCTTGATAAGCCTAGAAGGTATGCCAAGCCAACATTAATGAGTCCTATTAATGCTTGAACATTTGTTTCTAACTGCAATTCTCCTTGAAAATGAACTGGAGATCACTTGGGGGAAAAAGACTGCTTCAGAGCCTGGGACAGACAAAATATAAGTCTGGACATCTGGTTTACCAAAAAGTATGAAAATATTCCAAGAATGACAGAGCTCTATCAAAAGGATACAGGAGCCAGTTCATGGGCTCCCCTTAGCCAAATCTGGGATAATTTGAGTTTTAAAAACAAACAATGACAGTGATATTCATGGATTATAATTTGTGAAATAAAATAAGAATCTGAGTTCATATTGATACAGATCTGACACAAACAAAACTGTAAATAAATGAATGACTATTTGGGATCAATGGATGGCTCCTTAGAAAACTGATAGAAGAAGTAGCAGTAGTGTCAAAGTGTTTAGAGTTAAGGGACATCATGTCTGCAACTGATTCTCAAGTGACTCAAAAAACATTTAGTCAGGGATAAGGATGTGGCTTACTGGTGTAGTCTTGCCTCATGTTCATGGTGGCCTAAGTTTGATTCCCAGCAACATACACACACACAGATAAAGATATATACACAGGTATATACGTTATACATGCATACATATTATGGATATACATTGATGTCTATATAAATAAATATTCAGAGAGATAGATGATGGTGAAGCAAATACATTAAAATGCAAACAATAGATAAGTCTAGGTAAAAAGTAGCATGTGGGAGATTCTTGCAGTAAAGCTACAATTTTTCTCTAACTTTGAAACTATTCCAAAATAACAAGCAAACAAAAGAAGAAGGAAAAAAAGGGGGAGAAGGCCTGGCTTCAGACATACCCAAA
The DNA here is from genome assembly GCF_047511655.1 of Castor canadensis. Taxonomy (NCBI): domain Eukaryota; kingdom Metazoa; phylum Chordata; class Mammalia; order Rodentia; family Castoridae; genus Castor; species Castor canadensis. The sequence goes on from NC_133398.1 coordinate 93,077,832, forward strand.
GCATGAGAGGAGAAAGAAACAAAAAGAAAAGTATAAAACATACATAACTATGGGACAGAGGAAAGATTTACAGTGAGAAGTTTTCTTAATAAAATATTCTAGGGCCTGGTGGAGTGGCTCAAGTAGAGAATCCGCTTAGTAAGCATGAAGATCTGAGTTCAAACTCTAGTGCTGCAAATAAAATAAAATAAAAATACTCTAAAAAAAGGGATAGAGGGAAAATCTCTTTCTTTTGACAACAGGAAAAATTCAATGTTTTTCCAGCCCCTATAGAACCATCACTTGATCAACAGTGCTATGTGTGAAAGGATAGTTTTGGTTGCCTGGATGCTATAGGCTAATTAGGTAGGTAAGAATCCTCTTCCTAAACCTGAGTATTAAAGAGAGCAGGCAGATAGATTCCCTGTGCTTAGATGTCTGATCCTGGAAATGCCTTGCTAGGAATTAAAAATGCAAAACAGAAAATGTATACTAATATTCAGAATAAGAGTTTGCTAGAGAATAAGTTTCTCTTTTTAAAAGAGGTGATTTAATTTTGCTTTAATTCTAATAAGAATACTGATGGAAGCATTGCTGCAAGTTGATAAAATATCCTCCAAAAATTATAGATGCCTTGGATGTAGAAAAGCAGAAATCTAACTGTATTGCCAACCTCAATAAAAGCCCAAAGCAGAGAAAAACCTAACACTTATCAAGTTCCTTCTATGTTACTGGGACTTTGCTATGTAGTTACATACATTATGTCATTTAATCCATTCAGCACATCTGGGAGATAGTTGTTATCTACATTGACAGATAAGGAAATGGAGCCTCATGCTAGCTAAAAAAGTTACCCAATATAAAAAACCAGCAAGAATCAAATTACTCTAAGTCAAAAGCTTACATTGATACAGATATAGCTATGTTTATTATTTCAAGATATGAAAATGTAAAACTAAGAAAGTGTTACAAATAGAATTGGGATTTTTGGGTGTCATGAGAGAGATGACACAACTTGGAAGTCACTAGACAAGGCAAACTTTACTTCTGCAGAAGGGTGTGCCACAGACAACGAGTCCAGTTAGCAAGCACACCAAGTAAGAAGTCCATTCAGTTTTTATCTCCAATACAAGTCGCCCCTCACCCTGATTAAATGGGTTTGGGTTCACAGTCTTTACAGTTGGTTAATTTTGCAAAGGGGACACGTGGGGGCAAGGGCATTTTGGGGTTGGGGGGGCAAGGAAATTCCTCTGATCAACAGTCATCTTAAGCAAGCATTTCTAAGATAGGACATCTGGTGATAGCAGGAACTTATTCAGCTAAGAAGAAAAAACAACCAGCTCTTTGTTCAAAGACAGGAACCCTGCCAGGTTACGCACATATGGAATGTAGGCAGCAATTCAGGGAAATTAAGCTGACATCTGGAAAATGGTAGTTATACTATATAGTAGCCCTTTTGACAGAAAAGACCTGGTTTTGGTTGATTCTCACAAAAGTATGAATGATAAAAAGATTTTTCTTTCATTATTTATTATACTCATTTCAGACCTTAAAACAGTATGGATGATGAAGTTTTCTTTTGATAATTTCAAAATGGTACCTTACCAGACCAAAGAAAAAATGTGCTCCCTGAACAGCATACAGACTGAGTCAGAAAGACTGGAGACCAAAGAGCATGGGCCCATTGGATTTGAAATGCCCTTGTGTAGAAGGGATACTTCTTCATGGTGGTCTGAATGCTACTCTTGGCTCATTTTTTCCCCCAACAAGTCACCTTCTAGTTCTTAGCTAGAGACTGGAGCAGAAGACCCACAGTGGATCCCAGAAGTTAAGGTCTATTTTACAACAAATCCCTCCCACATCCAAATTACTCTTCCAAGAAGTAACCAATGAGCCCTCAGGAATGGGGAACTGGAAGCTGTTTGACTCACCCAGGGATCACAGTGGAGCAACAGGGCCCAGCAAATGGTCTCCTGACACCTGGAGCTCACTGCAGCTTCCAACATGCAGCCTCTAGGAAGTATCAGAACACACAGACCAGAGGTGAGCACTGCTATACGTGCTGTGTATGCCAGAAAGCATTTTAAAAAGTCTACTGCAGTGAAATACATGGAATGTAAAACGTGCCATTTTCATCATTTTAAGTGCACAGTCCGAAGTCATTCAGTACACTCATAATGTTTTGTCACCACCATCCATTGCCAGAACTTCTTCATGTTCTCCAATTATAACTGTTCCCAGGGAACACCAACCCACCATTCCTCCTTTCCCCCATCCCTGGCAAGCACCATTCTACTTTCTGTTTCTCAAAGTGAGTATTCTAAGAAGCTATTATGAATGGAATTATACAATATGTGTCCTTTTGTGAAGGACTTATTTCTCTTTGATAAATGTTTTTAAGTTTCATCTGTGTTACAGCATGTGTTAGAATTTCTTCCCTTTAGGACTAATACTCCAATGCATGTGCAGAGCACACTTTATCTTCTCACACACAGATGGAAACTGGAGTCTCTTCTACCTTTTGGCTGTTGTGAAGAATGCTGCTATGAACAGGGGTGAAAGTATTATTTTAAACTATTAGTTTTCACCAAGCCAGGTAAGAGATAAGGTGTGTCCCACATTTCAGTGGAAGATATTAAGGCAAGAGAAACACCTAATTACCACAGCATTTGAGATCACAAAGATTTAAGATAGTTTGCCTTCCCTGTGATGCCCATTTGATGTCTCTCCCCTTCCTCATATTACAGCCTCTGGCATCCACCCCACTTCTGTTGGTTTCACCTTTACTGTTGTCACCCTCACAGCTTCTACCAGGACTGGTCCATTGGGGAATCTGAAACCAAGGCAGCTCCTACAGGTGGAGTGGCCAGAACTGATGTTAGCAGCTGAGGGATGAATGTGCCTATGGAGGTTTCAGACACAGTTGAGCAACCAAACCCAGGGCTCAGAGTCCCTCAGGCTCCTGATACTCAGTTACTTCCTTATCTCTAGCCAACTAAAGACAACTAACAACTAGGAGTAATCCCAATCTATGAGCTGGAAGTCAAGCAGAGGTTGTGTTTATGTGGGGAGGAAGTATACCCAATAGGAAAAGCCGTTGGGTGGTATTTATTCAAATTCTTTTATTTTAGGAATAGAAAGTCGAATAGGAATGAATCCTGACCTTCACAAAATAATTCTCCTTCCTAAACTTGATTTTATGTTGACATCTGATAATCCCATTACAAATTGCAGGTGAGGTGTTTGGGTGCAAAGCAGCTCTATGGAGGCTAGCGCTTGGCCTCATTTTGTTGTATGGTACAGGCAGAGGGCAGCCTGAGTCCAAGGTGTCTCTTTCCATCCTGTTCCTTGATGCCTTGATCCCAGAATCTGGAATAAACAAACCTGCAGCTACTGGAACTGTCTGTATGGATCTGCTTTAGAAATCTTTCCTCACTTGGACTGATGAGAGGGGAAGTCTCAGACCTGCAGTGGCTGGAAGAGAGGTCCTGGAGCCTCTGTGTCAGGGAAGGACAGAGGTCATCCAGGTAATGGGTATGTACACCCATAATCTTAAGGCTAGATCTCATGCACTCATCAATATTCCTTTGAACTGAAGAAAATGCACACATTTTTTAAATCTCTGATAAACCTAACATTTTTACCATTAACCAAAATCTGCAAATGATGGAAAAGTGTGCTGTTCAGTTAGTCTTAATATTTTTGAAGATAAGTTTAATGCCTATGTGAATTGCTGCTTGTATATTTATTTCAGGTTCTGAACTTCCATCATAAAAAATAATAAAATTTTTTATTTGCTAGGCTTCTGTTTATGATCAATTTGGCAGGACAGACAATCCACTAGGGAACTATAAGATGTGTTTTATTTATACTTTTGTGTGTGTGCTACATATTCTAAAAATATTCTAGTCCTCAATCATTTCAGTCTCAGATTTCAATAATTTTTTTAAAGCCAGGAAGAAGGAAAAATCAGCAATGTGACAGCCCCAAAGCCCCAACCAACACCTCAGCCAGACCTTAGACATTGTCACTGACATGGCCAGCAATGGGAGGTGAGTAAGGACAGCACATCCCTCCCCAGGACTGAGGGACTGACTCCTGTGTACTTTGTAGGAAGGGATCACTAACCATGTAGCCCAGAGAACCTATGAACCATGAAACCTATTCAGTTCAGAATATGAAAAGTCTAGAATTTAAAGTTAAAAATATGAAACTGAATGAACAATATTTGGTCATCATTATTAAATGGTTCTAAACTATAGAGATGAAAAAATTGCTTAGAGAAAAATTAAAGGAAACTTTTTTCTGTTTCATTAGAGAAACATTTTATTTCTAACTGCTTTCCCCCTGTATCTCTACCTAATACTGTGATGAAATTGTAATATTTAAAAAGCAGGCACAACAATGATAATAGCAGGTTCCAGTTTAGTTATAACACATGTTCAACAGAGAGATACTGTGCTGAAATCAGTTACACGGGACAACCTTGAGATGCTCTTATTCTTGTGAAATTAGCCCTTTGAAACCCTTGTGTTAAACTAGTACTGTTGGAGTTGAAATCACATAAGTAGAGAAAAAGAGAAGAAGGAAGGGAGGGAGGGAGGCAGAGGACGGAAGGGGAGGGAAGGGGAGCAGGGATTTCAAACTAGTTAAGGGGAAAGGGAAGGGGAGGGGAGGGAAAAGAAGGGAAGGGGAAAATCTCTAAGCATAGGCTTTGGAGTTTTCTCTACAGAATTTAGTAGAGCCCAGCTCAAATGTCACTTAAGTAGATTCAGTGCACTAGAAGCCCAAATTTCCCTCCTAAGTAAGACAAAGCCTCAGAGTGGGGAGATAGTACTAGCCATGGAGGTGCGGTAAAGCCCCCTTTCTTCCCCCTACCCCAGGGCTGTGGTGAGGGAGAATCCCAGGGTCACATCCACTCCTATAATCTGTGTGTTTTGGATATTGTGGGTCAGGTGACCTAGGGGACCATTCAGGTATTGTCCTCTGTGTTTCTAGGATAATGTGTCACACACCAGGCACAAACTCAAAATGTGAAGAGCCATAGAATTCACAAGGATTCCAGACATGATTGTCAGCCTCAGGACATGGGGGCAGGTGTAGAAAGTTTATTAATTCTTTCCTGTAGTAAGGCAACCCTCTGAGCATTCACCCACCCCCCAGTGCTAAATTTACATCACCCACACAGAGAAGATGACAAATTCACAGAGTTGGGAACAAGGCTGAGACATCCCCACTCCAGCTTTAGTCAGGACTGAGAGGCATGGATGGAGACGAGACCTTCCTCCTTGACAGCTGTCAGCAGCTGTTCCACCCCACCACCTGGTCCATCTTGGACAGGACTAGCAGGAGGGAACTTGTTGCAAATTACCCCCTCCCACCTCCTGCACATATTACCCAAAGCTTGTGCTGCTGAGGTGCCCTTGGGGTGGATGCGCTAGTTCCTGAGCCTATTTTGTCCCTAAATATGGCAAAGAACTCAAAGCAGGCTGAAGCACTATGAGGATCCATTGTTGTAGTCTGTTTCTCCCCTAAAGCAAGAACCTGCCATGTTTTGGGCACAGCAGAGATGATGAGTTTGTCCTAGGAAATGTGAGATGGGTCCTCAGAAAGCCCAGGTAACAGCTGCTCCAGACCCCAAGACATTGGGACTACTCTCAAATCCACCCACATCTGACAGCAGGCCAGAGGCCAGCTGTATGAATTAGTGCAATCTTCTCAGGGTACAGTTTCAAGTGTTCATCAAGAGCCATTGTGCTTCTATAACCCTTGATCCAGTGACCCCACGTGAGGGTGGGAGGATGGGTGGCTGGTGCTGACTGTGGTGATTACTGACATCTATCAGGCTCTTACCATGGGTCAAGGTATTTACTACCCAGCAGCCTCTCTTGGCCTTGCATATGTTGGAGTTAATAACCCTCCAGTGCTGAAAACAGACACACAAGAGACAGAAAATCTTGACAAGGCAATTTTGTCTTGATGAAGAGGGTGCAAGTATGTGCTCACTACTGCTAAGCAACACGAAAGCACAAGATGGCAGTCATATCTGCCCCTCACCTGGGATTTGTCCTGGTCAAAGGTTCACAATCTCCCTCGATTGGTTAAAGGGGGATGGGTTAGGGCATGCAGTTCGGTGGGCAATGGAGTTGTACAGGAAGGAAGGACCCTTTAAACATGCAAGTCACCTAAGATGGTGACCTGAGGAATTTTTAAGTAATCTAAGAGGGTAACAAATACTTTGATAGAAAAGATCATTTTTCTCACACATATAAAGATTCACTATTTAAAATCATGTCTGCCTCCTTTATCACATGATAAAGCCAGTGGGTCTCTTCTGTGGATGTACACTGGAGTCATCAAGAAGCTTTTGGAGGGCCAGTCTCTGTCTTGGGTGACCCTCAAAAAAAGGGGATCTGGCCTCAGGATCTGGCCAGGTGTTTCCAATCTAGGTTTTAATCAGCCCCACCAGGTAGGGCTGTCTAGAGCCAATTAGAGCAGACAGCCAAAACCAGCTTGCCCAGGAATGTGTAGCCAGCAGCAGGGGCCTGGGAAACCCCCAGCAGCCCGAGGCCCTCCATCCCCTCATCTTACTACCTGCACACTCCCCTTCCCCACAACAACCTGGGGACTGATACTACAACAATCTTCATTTCCAGGGAATGCTCCAATGAACCCAGAAAAAACAGAGTTCTACTGCAGGAACCCCTCTGGCTGTTAAGAATAAAGATGCTGGGGAATTGACAGATACAAGGAAGGTGAGATATTCAGAAATCTTACAGAGTTGTGGACCAAGTGGCCCATGTTCTCAGGGCTCTGTAACCTCCTCCCTTGCACATATTCACTTCATGATCCACCCCCACACACCACAGCTTGGCCCAAGTACCCACATCATCCATCTAACTGGAGAGCCAGAGCCCTACACTGTCCCCATACTCACCAGCATGCTGTGTTGGTCAGAAAGTTTTGGCAGGCCAATCCTCTATGTCAGCAACATCCTCAGCCAGGGAGCTGACTTCAGGTATTTCCAATCCAGGTTTTATCCAGGCCCACCTACTAGGTGTGTCTACATCTGGTTAGATCCAGACAGAACCAGCTTGCTCATGAAAGTGTAGCCTTCAACATGGGGTGGCTTATGCTTGGCCCTCAGAATCCAATGACTGCTGTGAGGCAAGTTTTTTTGTTTCTTTGTTTTGGAAGCCATCCCTTTAGCCAGGTGCCATTTTTACCGCCCCCCCCCACACTCAGTTCTTTACTGACCTTTGCCTTCCTTTAGTTGGCTACCTGATTTATCAGCCAGATGTGGTTGGCAGACAAATCCCATGTTAGGAGTTTCTCAAGAAATGAGTAGTCCCCGAAGACCTAGAACCCAGGTGTTTCCAATGTAGGTCTACCACACACACTCTCAAAACCCACACTAAGTGAGCTTGCTTTGGAAGGTGTGGCCTTGTGGGAGTGAAATATCCCACCCAAACATGTACCTTCAGCATATATTGACTTGAATTTTCAGAAAAATTTCAGACACAGGAATGACTCTTACAATCTGTCCTTTTGCAAAAAGAAATGGACATCTAGCCACACTAAATAAAGCAACAGTTGGAGTAGGTATGAGCCTTTCTATTATCCCTGCCTCCCAGGATTTCCACAGGAAGAAAAGATTAGGAGGGGTCTGACAACTGGTCCAGGTAAATGACCAGAGTGGTCGTCACCTGAGATACTTCCTCTGCACAAAATGAACCTTGCTTGTTCTGTACATCTTCCCCACCCCCAGCCTTCATTAGGCTGTCCACTATCCCTCCTACCCAAAATCCCAAGCCCCTATTTCCCTAACCCTTTAGGGTCGATATTTGGGGCAGCCATCTTGCCTCTCCATGAGTTTCACACTCCTAGGCCATAAGCATGTGACAAAGATTGTGTGTTCTTTTTTCCTGCTATCTGTCTATTATCAGTTAATTTCATAGACTAAAATTATCAAAACTTCAGAGGAAAAAATAAATTTAAAACTTCCCCTACACCTTCAACACTGGGGTCTTCTCTTTTGCCCTTCAAATTCCCACCACACTGCATGACTGGGAGGGCCATTTCTTGAGACTCTTGCTATGTTACCCCAGGCAAACTGGCTGCTGCCAGAGCAGCCTATCTTCCCTTCTCAGGAAAGCTCCCTGCACCCATGCTAGATGGCATGGTTAAAAGTACATTGCCATCCTAATTGGGGTAAAATGAAATCTTAGTATAGTTTTGATTTGCATCTCTTTTATAGCCAGTTGAACACTTCTTCATGTATTTACTGGCCATATTCAATTCATGTGTCCATGTCCTCATTGGGTTGTTGATTCTTTGGGGGTTGAGTTTTTTGAATTCCCTATATATTCTGGATATTAGTCTCTTATCAAATGAGTAGCTGGCAAAGATTTTCTCCCCATTCTGAGGCGCAGCTTCTTGAGAATAGTGACTATGTCTTTTGCTGTGCAGAAGCTTTTGTATATCAAAAACAAATCATATTATATTATATTCTCTCTTCAAGAAAATTAGAGATAAGGCCAAAACAGTTTCTGCCTGGAAGTGGGGAGGGGGGGGAGGGGGGTGGAGAGGAAAGGCAAAGGAGAAAGGGAGGCAGTGGGGGTTGGGGGGAGAAATGACCCAAACATTGTATGCACATGAATATTTTTTCCACATGAATAAGTGGAAAAAATCATATACACATTTATATGTAGAACATGTTTATAATAGTTCAGCTACTCTATGGAACTCAGGGGAGGAGGGAAGGGAAAAGAGAAGGAGAGTCAACCATATTGAAATGCATTACATCTGTGCAGGTAGAGGACACAATGATTTGTGCTGAAAGCTGTTGAAAAATGGGGTGTGGGAGGGGAAGGGTAAGGGAGAATAACCAAAGGGGGTCAAAGTTAAGTATATTCACAGCTGGAATACATCAAGAAACCCCTTTTAACATTGACTTTGGAGTTAAAAATGAAAGACAGAACTATAGACTAGGTACAGTGTGGGGGTACTTGTGGGAAGAGGGAGGGTGAATGGAGGATGGTTGCTGGACTTCATATACATATACAAAACAGAATGATGAAACCTCTTGCAATTGTTTTAAGTGGGGTGAGAGGGAATGGTGGGGTGAGCTAATGAATGTACAATGTAAGGCTATTGAGAAGTAGCACAGTGAATCCCCCCATACCATGAGTATATACTAATAAACATGAAAAAGGTAAAAAATAAAATAAAATTAAGTTACTTAATCTCCTAAGAGATTATGATTGAGTTGATTGACAGATGGGAGTATAAAAGACTCTCCAAGTATTCTGTACGGCCAGGACTGAGCCCCTACTCCACAGTATTGTCCATGGAATCAGATCTAAGGTGTGAGGCCCATGAGCTGTGTGACTTGAGTATCAATTCCTCAGCTATGAAGAGGAAAGAATTTGTGATGGTGATACTGTTATTGGTGGGTGATCTTAGCTGACCTTGGTGGAGAAGATCTCAGGTCCTTGCATCTCAGAACAAAGCATTGGACAGAGACACAGATTGAAAGCAATAGTATGGTTTTATTGAAAGAACAGGGAACATATAGACAGAAGGAAACACCACAAGGCAGAGCGGTGGGCTCTGACCAGATGGCACAGAAGCCCATCTTTGTTTAAAGAGCAATTTAACGGAGGGAAAAATCTGGGTGGCCTTTGCAGGAGGGGCTAGGGTGATTGAAAGGTGTGACTGACTGGGCTTGTCCCTACCCATAGTGCATTCTGTTATAATTACATGCATATATGAAGTTTTAAGTAGGGGGTGTCTCAAAAGGTCATTTGAGGACAGGTTCCCCAGCACTCAGAGCACGTGCTAACTCCAGGATTTTCCTTCTGCACAAACATCTTTTATCATAATGTAGTGACTATTGAGTTAACTGCAAATAGGGGGTTCCAAGGACATTCCCAACCAGATGTCTCCTAAAGGAGGTGTGTCCTAGGAGGGGCTCTTATGATATTTTATCTGGTCCATCTCCACACCCTTTTGGCTAAACTGTACTTCCCTATCCTCCTGCCTCAGTACTAAAAGCCTACAATGGTGGTGTCCTGCTCAACTCAGTGCCTGCCCTTCTTATAGGACATGTTCAATAAATGCTTGACAAATAAGTTTTAAAATAATAATTCCCTCCTGAGGAACATTAGTCATCTCTTCCAGGTCAGGAGAGTCTTCCTGTCTGTAGAAATAATGGTAGTACTAACTGGAGGTAAGGCTGTTTGACCTATGTAGAGACAGGTGGTTTCCAAATGTGAGTGGGGCTGTCCACCATTGATGGCTGAGTGAATGGAAGTAGCTCTCTTTGAAATAAAGGGAGTCTTGATTAACACTGTATCCTGGAATCATCTTGAGAGAGTTAAACAAATTAAAAATGAATAAAAAAATTCCAAATGATGGAATACATATCTCATCAAATTCTCTCTCTAAAAACAATAATAAAACTGCAGAATTGTCAGAAAAACAAACATTTAAGGATTGTAGAAATCAACCAGTGACACAGGACAATTGAGAAGAACTGGTCCAAGGAAAACAGTTGAACTTAAGAGTGCAACAGTGGGAATCTGGCATGTCTCTTCCTGCAGCTCCACCAGGGCAGAGACGTGGATGGAGCCCCTGACTCCACGGACAATGGGTGTTCCTTTTTCAGTCAGGGGCTCCATAATGATGTCTTGAGCAACAAGGGATGGCATGTGCATGGTCCTATAAGATTATAATGGAGCTGAAAAATCCTATTACCTAGTGATGCTGTTGCCATGGTAACGCCCTCACACCACACAGTGCTCAAGTATTTGTAGTGATGCTGGTATATACAAACCTGTCCTGATAGGAATGCAGCTCCATGGTAGAGCACTTGCCTGACATGCATAACGTTCAATCCCGGCACAGCAAAAGAAAAGAAAAAGTTTGATATGAGCATGGTGGGGCATACCTGTAATCTCAGCACTCTGAGGAAGTGGAGACAGGAAGATAATGAGTTGAAGGCCAGCATGAGCTATAGTGAGACGTTGGTTCCAAACACCAAACAAACAAACAAAAAGCCTATCCTACTGGATAGGTATATATAATAATGTAGCTCACACAATATGTATAATAAGTGACTATATTACTGGTTTATGTATTTACTATTGTATTATTTTAGTAGACTGCACTCCTACTTATAAGAAAAAGTTTATTGTTTAGTGTGCTCTAGTGCCAACCTTGTATATCTCATGTTTGCCACACCTTGGGATGGCATCAAAAAGCCAAGTTGAATATTTGACCTCCACCCTCTCATTTGGGTAAGTACACTGTAGGAAGTTTGTACAGCCACAGAATCATGTAACAACACACTCCTGACTTATCCCCCTTGTTAAGCAGTACTTGACTACATTTCAAGTGATGCTCACAAAGCCCAGAGTGGGTGCTGGAAACAAACATAATCTTAATTGCAAACAAACAGGGAAAACCAGCAGTACAACCAGCCTGAGCTTTTGCTTTTCTCATAAGGGGCAGTGACAGACTAGGAAGAAATGTTACAGAGAGGTCCGGGAATGAACTGGCCAGAATGGACTTTGGTGAGCCTGACACATCCCCAGTTGTCTGAGGCATGTGAGTAAGGACAAAGGTGAAGGTGTACAGAGATCTGCACACAAGCAAGAGACCAGAAAGCACCCAGGTGTCCACTTGTCCTTGGTTCAGTACGAGGCCATGTGGATGCACAAGAGACATGAGGAGAAATGGCAGAAAACAAAATCCAGAAAAGGCTTGTAAACTGCCTAAATTTTGAATCCACCCTTCCACCTCACTTAGATCCGTTAACCAACAATGAAAGCTATACTGGCTCAAGGTCTTGAGCACAAACTACAACCAATCACTGGTTGATGACTAAGCTATGCAGGCTGAAAGTAATCCCTATAAAACCAGGTTGGTTTGTTTTTGGCAGCACTGGAGTTTGAACTCAGGGTCTCACATTTGCTAGGCAAGGGCTCTACCACCTTAGTCACTCCACCAGCCCTTTTATTCTGATGTTTTTGTTTTTGTTTTTTTTTTTTTTGATAAGGTCTCAAGAACTATTTGCCTCAGGCTGGCTTTAAAGTATGATCTTCCTGTTCTCTTCCTTCTGAGATTACAGGCGTGAGTCACTGGTGCCTGACAAAACCAGGTGAAAAAATAACAAGGAGAATAAAAACATTTAAATTGAGCAGCTACATTAGCAGTCACACACCATAGGAAGACTACAGATTCAGTCTAAATAATAATAACATGCCAACTTGTAACTCCACCCCACCCCATTGCAGAGTCTGTGGTCCCCCTGGGTGATGATACTGAGGTCAGAGATTCTATACCCCAGAAGGTAGCAAAATGCTCAGCATAGTACACAGAAGAAACACTTAATAAAAACGAAAACCTCATCACTTCATCCTTAACATCCACTCCATCAGCTAGCAGCCCCAGCTAGGGCTGACTGGGTCCTAACAAGTGTCATTCACGCTGGAACAAAGCTGGCTCTCCTTGGCCATTTCCAGCCTCTATCCACCTCCCCTTCCTGCCTCTCCCCTCTCTTCCCTTACAACTCTTTTCCTTGCCCTTCTCCCACCTCCTCCTCCAACACAGAACCTGAGATTGCTTTCTCTTCTCCAGGACCAGATAATCTAGGATAGTCAGTGTTCTGTTTATATTTGATTTCCTTTAGAGTGTATGTCACTTCTGATTCATAATCAGAATCATAATTTGTATTTGTCACCATTATTATCCATGTCACAGGATCCCTATTTCCCTATGGTTTCACCATACTTTCAGAACACTCTCCTCATTAAATGCCATTTGTATACAAGATTTCTTCAGATAGGGCAATGAATGCACACCTTTGGAGGGGGCTACATGTCCAGGATTATCTACCTTCTTCCCTGACAGATAGAGATCCCTAACTCCTCGTTCACTTCCCTTAATGGGCTAAGAATGTTAGTTTTATTTCCTTTTATTTCTGAATGTATTCTTTCTCTTTGGGATCTTAGTCTGTTTTTCCTTGGTCCTTATAATTCAGGAATTCCACCAGGATATTTCTAGGTAGGTGTTGCTGGTTTTGTTTTTCATTACCTTTACCCTGAGGAGCAGTGTTTAGTCTATCTAAAGACAAGCTTTTCTTAGATTAGAGAAATTTCCTTCTAATACACTGTGGACAATTCCTTTCTACCTTTTCTTCCTACCTGCTCACTCTCCCACTTGTCACATATGAACATGAGCTCTGAATACCCACCATGATTTCTCTTTTGCAACTATTCAGTTTCATCATCTACAATAGCTCTTTGGTCCTCATCAATTAACCACCCTCTTTTTCTGTGTATAGACTGAGTTCTTTAAGATTACAGAAATCATGTTTCATAAGTCCCGGGCCATTCTGGGGAGCAAAGTTGCTGTTTTATGGTTTCTCTTCAGGCCATGACCTATTCTCTGCACAGGCGACACCACAATTCTATGTCAGAGTTGATGTCAGATTCAGTTGCTAGTTAGAAAGGAATGGTTGGGATTTGTATTTTTTTCACAAGTGCACACAGCTTCTCACTGGTTGGGAACTGGTGAGGTAAGGGAAGAGGCCTAACATCAGGACAGCATTCACCACAGTCGTTAAGCAGAGTTGTTTCACTTGACCATCCTCCCACAAACTGCTCAGTGCCTTTGACTAGGCTGCTCTTTCTAGTTTATTCCTCTGGCCTGCAAACATCAGGCTACTTGCTCTTTAGCAGGTAGCCAACCACAGTTAGTAGACACCTCGGCTGACTCTGTTGTGTGGAACTTAGAACAAACTCTTTTCCCCAGCTGAGGGGCAGGAAGGAGATGCATCTCCATCTTTGGTTCTCTGGGGCCAACAGCAAGCCTCTCCTCCCTGGAGGACTGGAGCAAATCTATCAGGCTGGCATCCCCTGCAAGCCCCTCCAGCACCCCCAAGAACAGTAAATGGGGTAGGTTGCTATGTTTGTCTCTGTCCAAGTCTGGAGGAGAGGATTGGAGAGGCTGGCCTGTGCCTCTAGCCCCTTGCCTGCATGGTCCATGGAGAGTGAAGTGCCAATTTGAGAATCTATAGGAGAACTTGAAATTTTAGCAAACTTCCCAAGTTCCTGGGGTGCTCAAGAAGGGGGCCTGGGAAAGAGCAAGTTCAGGAGAACACACTCAGTTGTCCTCGGTCTCCTGAGCCCCAGTGCTGTCTTCTCATGACCCCTACAGTCCTTCCTTGTGAGCCCTTCATTCATCCAGCCCTGGCATCTCCCCTGACCATGGTGCACATGGCCCTCTACTCGATCCTTGGGCAGATGGGTACAGACACCTGGGAATATTCATTTGTCCTATTTTTCCCACATGCCTTGCAGATATGTGAAATATAAATGATAATTGTATTTGTTTCCATTCTCACCTCTAAAACCTTTTTAAAATTAGACTTTCAGAGACTAATGTGATATTGCTTTTCATTTATTTATTCCTAGGGTCAAAGCTGTGAGCATTTTGTTTCCTCCCTTTTTCATTTTTGAATGACAGAAGCACTCTCTGATTATTGAAAGTATAAACCACATACCTCTGGATAAAGGAAAGAATGGAAGTTTCCAGACTGCTCACAACTTTGAGATAACCAGCATGAAATGTGGTGTATAATTATCCATTTTTTGATACATATATATTGGATATATGAACACCATCTATCTGTTCATGTAAATACAACTAGAAGTGTTCATGATTTTGTTCTGCTATTTGCCATCATAGCAAATGCTACAGCACAAATAAATAAATTTTATACAATTAGAAACCAGGTTTCTATGGTTTGCACTAGAGAAATAATAGGGGTCCTCTCCACACACACACTTTTAAAAATAATCTATCTTGTATTTAGTAAGATGTGAATAATAAAGGATGCCCAGTAATAAGGACTGGGCTTCATGAGAATCCTCTAACACACTTGTAACTTTTTGGTGAAGGTCAAAGTCGTCTAAAATACAATGTTTATCAAATAAAAAGAACATGAAATAAAACCTTCTAGCAATGTATCTGACGTTGCTCAAGCCCTGTCACGGGTTTAGGGCGCATCCAGTGTGAATCACTTTGCTCAACACCCAGCACCAGGAGCAGGAGGATCCTCTTCCGGGAAGATGCTCACTCTGGGCAGTGTTGTGCTTTGTACACTTAGATGAGTACTGATGATACAATTTAAAAGATCCAAATGCTCAAAATTTGACACCAAAATTGCCTTTAATTAGATAAAATAAAACTCTCATCCTGTTGCCAGAGCCACTACCACCAAATCCACTTGAAGCTGGTGCAGCTGCTGGGTGTCCATCCCTCTGACAGGACTGTTACTACAGCATTCGTCATGCTCCAGGCACACCTCCACTTGCAAGAGCTCTGATGAGAGTTGGAGGTAGAGAATGTTGGTATAAAACAAGGATCCCTTCTTATTTCTGAACAGCACTCACAGCTTCCTTCTCAGGAAACTCCCAGACCTTGCAGCCTCTCACCTGAGGCACAGGCTTACAGCAAAGTTGTTCACTGCAGTAGAACAAGGCAAGGTGAGCAGGGTTTTGGTAATCTCAGGAAATGCTCTTCCCTAACTCCATGGTCTTGCAGAGGTGATGAACTATTTCTGTAAAGGACTCTACTAAAGTCTGCACTGACACTGC
Organism: Castor canadensis; assembly: GCF_047511655.1. Taxonomy (NCBI): domain Eukaryota; kingdom Metazoa; phylum Chordata; class Mammalia; order Rodentia; family Castoridae; genus Castor; species Castor canadensis. The sequence continues at coordinate 93,093,476 of NC_133398.1, forward strand.
CTAAACAAATGGGCATTAATGTGTTCCACTAAGACCTTATCTACAAAACACAGGCAGTGTTAGAATTAACGCCAGGTGTTCAAGCAGAAACTTCTGCACAAATTTTCATAGCAACATCTTTCACAATATCCACAAGGTGAAAATAACTCAAATGTCCACCAACTGATGCACTCAAAAAAAAAAACTATGGTACAGATTTGGAAGTAACTCAATGGTAGGGCTTTGGCCTAGTGTATGTGAAGGCCTGGGTTCAAAAAAAATTAACAAATGAAATAAAATGTGGTATATATAGACCATGGAATATTATGTAGCCTTAACAGAGTCCTGACACATACTACAACTGGATGAATCTTGAAAACATTCTGCTAAATAAGAGAAGCCAGAGTCGGGTGTCAGTGGCACACACCAGTAGTCCTAGCTATTCAGGAAAAGGGATCAGGAGGATCACAGTTCAAAGCCAACCCAGAAAAATAGTTCAAGAGGCCCTATCATGAAAAAGCCTATCACAAAAAAGAGCTGGTGGTATAGCTCAAGGTGTAGGACCTGAATTCAAGCCCCAGTACCCCTCCAAAAAAACAAAAAGCCAGAAACAAAAGGTCACATATTTTATGAGTCCATTAATATAAAATATCCAGAATAGGTACATCAATAGAGACAGAGTAAGATTAGTAGTTGACAGGGACTGAGGGGAGATGGGGATTGATGTCTTACAGTCTGAGTTTTCCTTTGGGGGTTATGGAAATGTTTTGGAATTAAACAGTAGTGATGGTTAGACAACACAGCAAATGTACCAAATGTACTTTTCAATGGTGTTGAAAAGTACACGTACAAATCGAGAAAATGCACCTTTATATTATATGAATTTTACCATGAAAACTTTAATGAGTTTTTTTAATTTGTATTTTACTGATATGTGCATACAATGTTTGGGTCATTTCTCCTCCCTTCCCCCATCCCCTCCCTTAACCCCCGCCCCCTTCATCTCCACCCACCCCCTTGCTACCTGGCAGAAACTATTTTGCCCTTATCTCTAATTTTGTTGAAGACAGAGTATAAGAAATAATAGGAAGGAACAAGGGTTTTTGGTAGTTGAGATAAGGATAGCTATACAGGGAGTTGACTCACATTAATATCCTGTGCATGTGTGTTACCTTCTACGTTAATTCTTCTTGAACTAATCTTTTCTCTAGTTCCTGGTCCCCTTCTCCTATGGGCCTCAGTTGCTTTAAACTATCTGCTTTAGTTTCTCTGCATTGAGGACAACAAATGCTATCTAGTTTTTTAGGTGTCTTACCTATCCTCATACCTCCCTTGTGTGCTTTCGCTTTATCATGTGCTCAAAGTCCAACCCACTTGTTGTGTTTGCCCTTGATCTAATCTCCTCATATGAAGAAGAACATATGATTTTTGGTCTTTTGGGCCAGGCTAACCTCACTCAGAATGATGTTCTCCAATTCCATCCATTTACAAGTGAATGATAACATTTAGTTCTTCTTCATGGCTGCATAAAATTCCATTGTGTATAAATACCACATTTTCTTAATCCATTCGTCAGTGGTGGGGCATCTTGGCTGTTTCCATAACTTGGCTATTGTGAATAGTGCTGTGATGAACATGGGTGTGCAGGTGCCTCTGGAGTAACCTGTGTTACATTCTTTTGGGTATATCCCCAAGAATGGTATTGCTGGATCATATGGTAGATCAATATTTAGATTTTTATGTGACCTCCAAATTTTTTTCCAGAGTGGTTGTACTAGTTTACATTCCCATCAGCATTGTAAGAGCATTCCTTTTTCCCTGCATCCTCGCCAACATCTCTGTTATTGGTGTTGCTAATGATGGCTATTCTAACAGAGGTGAGGTGGAATCTTAGTGTGGTTTTAATTTGCATTGCCTTTATTGCTAGAGATGGTGAGCATTTTTTCTTGTGTTTTTTGGCCATTTGAATTTCTTCTTTTGAGAAATTTCTGTTTAGTTCACTTGCCCGTTTCTTTATTGGTTCATTAATTTTTGGAGAATTTAGTTTTTTAAGTTCCCTCTATATTCTGGTTATCAGTCCTTTGTCTGATGTTTAGCTTGCAAATATCTTCTCCCACTCTGTGGATGTTCTCTTCAGTTTAGAGACCATTTCTTTTGTTGAGCAGAAACTTTTTAATTTTATGAAGTCCCATTTATCTATGCTATCTCTTAGTTGCTGTGCTGCTGGTGTTCCATTGAGAAAGTTCTTACCCATACCTACTAATTCCAGAGTATTTCCCACTCTTTCCTGTATGAACATTAGAGTTTGTGGTCTGATATTAATATCTTTGATCCATTTTGAGTTAATATTGATATAGGGTGATATACATGGATCTAGTTTAAGTTTTTGCAGACTGCTAACCAGTTTTCCCAGCAGTTTTTGTTGAAGAGGTTGACTTTTATCCATCGTATATTTTTAGCGCCTTTGTCAAAGACAAGTTGGTTATAGTTGTGTAGCTTCATATCTGGGTCCTCTATTCTGGATTCATGTCTGTTTTGGTGCCAGTACCATGCTGTTTTTATTTTTATTGCTTTGTAATATAGTTTGAAGTCGGGTATCGTAATACCTCCTGCATTGTTCTTTTTATTGAGTATTGCCTTGGCTATTCGTGGCCTCTTGTGTTTCCATATAAATTTAATGGTAGATATTTCAATCACTTTAATGAGTGTCATTGGAATTTTTATAGGAATTGCATTGAACATGTAGATTACTTTTGGGAGTATAGACATTTTTACTATGTTGATTCTACCAATCCAAGAGCATGGGAGATCTCTCCACTTTTTATAGTCTTCCTCAATCTCTTTCTTCAGAAGTTGATAGTTTTCCTTGTAGAGGTCATTTACATCCTTTGTTAGGTTTACACCTAGGTATTTGATTTTTTTTGAGACTATTGTAAATGGAATTGTTTTCATATATTCTTTCTCAGTTTGTTTATTATTAGTGTATAGAAATGCTAATGATTTTCCTATGTTGATTTTATATCCTGCTACCTTGCTATAGTTATTGATGGTGTCTAGGAGCTTTTGAGTAGAGTTTTTTTGGTCTTTAAGGTATAGGATCATATCGTCTGCAAATAGGGATATTTTGACAGTTTCTTTACCTATTTGTATTCCTTTTATTTTTTTCTTCTTGCCTAATTGCTCTGGCTAGGAATTCCAGTACTATGTTGAATAGAAGTGGAGGTAGTGAGCATCCTTATCTAGTTCCTGATTTTAGAGGGAATGGTTTCAGTTTTTCTCCATTAAGTATAATGCTGGCTGTAGGTTTGTCATATACAGCTTTTATAATGTTGAGGTACTTTCCTTCTATTCCTAGTTTTCTTAGAGCTTTTGTCATGAAATGGTGTTGGATCTTATCAAAGGCTTTTTCTGCATCTATTGAGATGATCAAGGGGTTTTTGTCTTTGCTTCTGTTAATGTGGTTTATTACGTTTATTGATTTTTGTATGTTGAACCACCCCTGCATTCCTGGGATGAAGCCTACTTGGTTGTGGTGAATGATCTTTTTGATGTGTTGTTGAATTCAGTTTTCCATTATTTTATTGAGGATTTTTGCATGAATGTTCATTAAGGAGATTGGCCTATATTCTCCTTTTTGAAGGTGTCTTTGCCTGGTTTTGCTTTAATGTTTCTGTTGAGAAGTCTGCTGTGATTTTGATGGGTTTACCTTTGTATGTTATTTGTTTTTTCTCTCTTACAGCCTTCAATATTCTTTTTTGGGTCTCTGTATTTATTGTTTTAATGATGATATGTCATGGGGTAGATCTATTTTGATCTAGTTTTTTGGTGTTCTGGAGGCCTCTTGCATCTGTATGGGAATAGATTTCTCTAGATTTGGGAAATATTGTTATTATTTTGTTGAATATGTTATTAATTCCCTTTGCTTGCACCCCTTCTCCTTGTTCAGTGCCCATGATTCTCAGGTTTGGTCTTTTGATGGAGTCAGTTCTTGCATTTTCTTTTCACAGTTCTTGAGGAGAGGTTTTTTTTTTTTTTTTGTCTTTTCTTTTTTGGTGCTGGGATCGAACCCAGGGCCTCAGGCATGCTAGGCAAGCGCTGTACCACCGAGCTACATCCCAGCCCTCACAGTTCTTGAATTGTTTAACTAATAGTTCTTCGGGTTTTCCTTTAATTGCCATCTCATCTTCGAGTTCTGAAGTTCTGTCTTCTGTTTGTTCTATTCTGCTGGATTGGCCTTCCATTTTGTTTTGCAATTCTGTTTCGTTCTTTTTTCTGAGGTTTTCCATATCCTGAGTTGTTTCCTCTTTAATGTTGTCTGTTTTCATCCTGAGTTCATTTATCTATTTATTAATCGTGTTCTTTGTTTCACTTTAGTGGTTTCTACAGTGCTTCTATGGTTTCTTTTACTTTTTTGTTCTTTTTCAAATTCTCTATTTTTGTTATCTTGGAATTTCTTGAGTGTCTCCTTTACATTTTGGTTGACCATAGCCAGTATTATCTCTATAAATTTCTCATTGATGACCTGTAGGATTTATTCTTTTAGATTATTCTTGTGGGCTTCATTGGATTCTTTGGCATAGTTTTTCTTCATTTTGTTGCAGTCTGGATGTGAATATCTGTTTTCTTCATTTCCTTCTGTTCCCATACTAATTTTTTGATGTAAGAAAACTGGTTTCCCCCTTTTTTCTGTCTTCCCATCATTTTCCTTGGTGTTGTTATTGTCCCTGTCCTGTATGCAATTAAGTATTTTCCAGCTTGTAATAATAACAATGATGATATTTAGAATGGTAGGATGAGAGGACAGGGAGAGAAAAGAAGTTAAAGAAAGAGGGAAAAACAAATAAACAAACATGGAAAAAAACCTAGCAAATAACCAAAAAAGTTTCAAAGATATAAACAGGGAGAGATAGAGTACTAATAAACAGTAAGCTGAACAGGTATTAGAGAGACAGAGAAAGGATTGAGAAAGAAAAAAATCTCCAAGTTCAAATGCAATAAAGTTTCAGTCTTAATAATTTTGGTGTTTGTCCCTCAGCCTCCAATCCTGGAGATGGTGTCTCAGAAGTAGTTCTGTTGTCTCATCAAAGGGGAAAAAAACCAAACCAAACAAAACACCATAGAGTGTCCCAAGTTCAAATGCAATACAGTTTCAGTACGTTTTTCAGCATGCAGGTGTAGTTTGGTTGTTGTCTCATCAAAGGAAGGGAGAAAAAAAGAGTCTGGAGGCAGTTCTGTTAATGGCTATCTGAGGCTGAGGCTCACCTGCCCACTGCTGTCAGCCTGGTGTTGCTGGAGGCTTTATTTATGCAGATCTCAGGTGTGAGCTTAACACTCACCTAGCTCTGCAGGCTTTGTTTCCTTAGTGTTCTTCTGGGCACGACCACCATGCTACAAGTTTTCCCCTTTCCAAGCACACTGGGGGAGGTGACACTGCACAAGCTTTCTCAGGCTGGCATGTTTATTTACAATTCATGTGGGAAGTGGGCCTCCACCCCCTCCTGTGGAGTTTTCCTCCCACCACCAATTTTACAAGCTTTCCCGCTCCTGGTTACTGGACGTATGCCACCACTCCTGCCTTCTCCAGCCAGCTTGTTTATTTACAGTTCCATGAGTTCCTCTTCGGCACTCATGGCGCCCTGCCCTCTTTGCTACGTGTCTTTACTGTTATTGCTAATTATTCAGTTTCTCTTTTCTCCCTGGGTGGGAGTCAGTCTGTCCAGGGTCTATGTTAACTTGGCCCAGGGCTTTCTGTGGGAGTACCATGTGCTGCTTAGCTCACCTTGTGGTCTGCATCTTCCTTAGCCATCTGGGCACTGGTGTTGGTGGCAGCGCTGGAGCCCTCCTGGTTTCTCCATTTAACATGAAGTGGAGATGCTATGTGTGGGGTGGGGGTGTGGAGAAGTCATTGTTTTGCCCCTCTCAGTGGTTTTTCCCTGTAATGTGTATCTCCAGTGTCTCTCTAAGATTTTACTTTAGGAAGCATGCTTTCTGCTTCCTCCCTCTAGCTGCCATCTTTGCTTGAGTTTGTTAATTTATGTTTTCAAATGGGCAGTGGGCTATGTTGGCCTGAAATCTACGGCTCCTCAAAATTATTCAAACCATCTAATCCTAAATTTGCATGTACCAACCATGTGTCACACCTCCCTCCTCCTGAAATAGCAAAGTCTCTGAGCCATGCTGTCCCCCCATCCTAGTGCTCCCCTGTGGCCCTGTCAGACATAGCATGACACTCACAGTGCACCTCTTTTCAAAAATTTGTGAATGTAAGCATCTTCCTCCATGACAACCACTTCCATGTCTGTGTATGTCTTATCATATCTAATGAAAGTTGGTTCTGTGTAAGAATTTTAACCCATTTACCTGACAGCTTTGCTGGAACTGGTTATTGCACACACATAGGGACTTGAACTCAAACAGAATATGTGTTGATAGGAATAAAAGTGCTGCCTGAGTAACCCACAAGTTCAGGCCATGGGCAGATTCTAAAACAGGGAGTTTGAGAGAAAACATCAGGTGAGAGATTTTCCATTCTGTTCTTGTTAGTGGCAAGTTTCTTCCCCCACAGCACCCCATTGTTTGTGCAGGTGCAGGTGCATCATCACCCCATCTCTCACCTCCCCAAGTCCCTCTAGTCTCAGAGGGACCTTTCCAGTGACTCCTCTGTGACTTCCTGTGGTCAGAACTGGGGATTTGTAGCTGTGTGCTAAGGGAAGGAGGGAAGGGAATAAGTTGGTTTAGAGCAGTCCCCTTTCACTGGTGGGATTTTTCCCTGGCCTGGTTTGGGAGTTGTTTTGTTTTTTTTTTAAAGAAGTGGCTGGATTTTCTTCCACAGAGTATTTCTTCTGTTTTGCCTTTTACTTTTCTGCTCTCCTTGCATCTAATATGTCAGGTCTCAGAGCCCATGGGTATGCACATCTCTGCTTGGTACACACAAGTGCTTAGTATTCTGGAGCTTCTCTTCTTGTTTCTGGGTGCTCTTCCAGATCAAGGTGTCCTGCAGAGCATGACATGAGCACATGCCCTGTCATTTTTTATTCTCCTTTAGATCAACTCCCCTTTCTTGATAGGGGAATGGATGGTGGAAGTGCTGAAGTCTCCCTTGTGACTGCAGAATCAGCCAGCTTGGGTTCAAATCCCAATTCTGCCACTTCCTTACCATGTGACCAAATCTCTCTGTACCAACGTCCTCCAAGTCAAACAAAATGTAAAGGCAAGGTCAAGATTGCCCACCCTTGTCCTTGGAGATTGAAACCTCAGTTGAGTTGGGAAAAACTTAAGTCCCCATTCTTTAAAGTGGAATAAATTGGGTTTTATTATTACTTTTTTTTTATACATTTCCCCTTAGTTCTGCCAAGTGTAAGAAACCAAAGATCAGAAGTACTGTGATCTTTTTTTTTTTTTATGTTGGTTAGCATGTATTTTTCTTTTTTTTTTTTTCATTTTTCTTTTATTATTCATATGTGCATACAAGGCTTGGTTCATTTCTCCCCCCTGCCCCCACCTCCTCCCTTACCACCCACTCCAACCCCTCCCACTCCCCCCCCTCAATACCCAGCAGAAACTATTTTGCCCTTATCTCTAATTTTGTTGTAGAGAGAGTATAAGCAATAATAGGAAGGAACAAGGGGTTTTGCTGGTTGAGATAAGGATAGCTATACAGGGCATTGACTCACATTGATTTCCTGTGTGTGGGTGTTACCTTCTAGGTTAATTCTTTTTGATCTAACCTTTTCTCTAGTCCCTGGTCCCCTTTTCCTATTGGCCTCAGTTGCTTTAAGGTATCTGCTTTAGTTTCTCTGCATTAAGGGCAACAAATGCTAGCTAGTTTTTTAGGTGTCTTACCTATCCTCACCCCTCCCTTGTGTGCTCTCACTTTTATCATGTGCTCATAGTCCAATCCCCTTGTTGTGTTTGCCCTTGATCTAATGTCCACATATGAGGGAGAACATACGATTTTTGGTCTTTTGAGCCAGGCTAACCTCACTCAGAATGATGTTCTCCAATTCCATCCATTTACCAGCGAATGATAACATTTCGTTCTTCTTCATGGCTGCATAAAATTCCATTGTGTATAGATACCACATATTCTTAATCCATTCGTCAGTGGTGGGGCATCTTGGCTGTTTCCATAACTTGGCTACTGTGAATAGTGCCGCAACAAACATGGATGTGCAGGTGCCTCTGGAGTAACAGTCTTTTGGGTATATCCCCAAGAGTGGTATTGCTGGATCAAATGGTAGATCGATGTCCAGCTTTTTAAGTAGCCTCCAAATTTTTTTCCAGAGTGGTTGTACTAGTCTACATTCCCACCAACAGTGTAAGAGGGTTCCTTTTTCCCCGCATCCTCGCCAACAACTGTTGTTGGTGGTGTTGCTGATGATGGCTATTCTAACAGGGGTGAGGTGGAATCTTAGTGTGGTTTTAATTTGCATTTCCTTTATTGCTAGAGATGGTGAGCATTTTTTCATGTGTTTTCTGGCCATTTGAATTTCTTCTTTTGAGAAAGTTCTGTTTAGTTCACATGCCCATTTCTTTATTGGTTCATTAGTTTTGGGAGAATTTAGTTTTTTAAGTTCCCTGTATATTCTGGTTATCAGTCCTTTGTCTGATGTATAATTGGCAAATATTTTCTCCCACTCTGTGGGTGTTCTCTTCAGTTTAGAGACCATTTCTTTTGATGAACAGAAGCTTTTTAGTTTTATGAGGTCCCATTTATCTATGCTATCTCTTAGTTGCTGTGCTGCTGGGGTTTCATTGAGAAAGTTCTTACCTATACCTACTAACTCCAGAGTATTTCCTACTCTTTCTTGTATCAACTTAAGAGTTTGGGGTCTGATATTAAGATCCTTGTTCCATTTTGAGTTAATCTTGGTATAGGGTGATATACATGGATCTAGTTTCAGTTTTTTGCAGACTGCTAACCAGTTTTCCCAGCAGTTTTTGTTGAAGAGGCTGCTATTTCTCCATCGTATATTTTTAGCTCCTTTGTCAAAGATAAGTTGCTCATAGTTGTGTGGCTTCATATCTGGATCCTCTATGCTGTTCCACTGGTCTTCATGTCTGTTTTTGTGCCAGTACCATGCTGTTTTTATTGTTATTGCTTTGTAATATAGTTTGAAGTCAGGTATTGTGATACCTCCTGCATTGTTCTTTTGACTGAGTATTGCCTTGGCTATTCGTGGCCTCTTGTGTTTCCATATAAATTTAACAGTAGATTTTTCAATCTCTTTAATGAATGTCATTGGAATTTTGATGGGAATTGCATTAAACATGTAGATTACTTTGGGGAGTATCGACATTTTTACTATGTTGATTCTACCAATCCATGAGCATGGGAGATCTCTCCACTTTCTATAGTCTTCCTCAATCTCTTTCTTCAGAAGTGTATAGTTTTCCTTGTAGAGGTCTTTCACATCTTTTGTTAGGTTTACACCTAGGTATTTGATTTTTTTTGAGGCTATTGTAAATGGAATTGTTTTCATACATTCTTTTTCCGTTTGCTCATTTTTAGTGTATAGAAATGCTAATGATTTTTCCATGTTGATTTTATATCCTGCTACCTTGCTATAGCTATTGATGATGTCTAGAAGCTTCTGAGTAGAGTTTTTTGGGTCTTTAAGGTATAGGATCATGTTGTCTGCAAATAGGGATATTTTGACAGTTTCTTTACCTATTTGTATTCCTTTTATTCCTTCTTCTTGCCTAATTGCTCTGGCTAGGAATTCCAGTACTATGTTGAATAGGAGTGGAGATAGTGGGCATCCTTGTCTGGTTCCTGATTTTAGAGGGAATGGTTTTAATTTTTCTCTGTTAAGTATAATGCTGGCTGTAGGTTTGTCATATATAGCTTTTATAATGTTGAGGAACTTTCCTTCTATTCCTAGTTTTCCTAGAGCTTTTATCATGAAATGGTGTTGGATCTTATCAAAGGCTTTTTCTGCATCTATTGAAGTGATCAAGTGGTTTTTGTCTTTGCTTCTGTTAATGTGGTTTATTACGTTTATTGATTTTCGTATGTTGAACCACCCCTAAATCCCTGGGATGAAGCCTACCTGGTCGTGGTAAATAATCTTTTTGATGTGTTGCTGAATTCGGTTTGCCATTATTTTGTTGAGGATTTTCGCATCAATGTTCATTAAGGAGATTGGCCTACAGTTTTCCTTTTTGGAGGTGTCTTTGCCTGGTTTTGGGATAAGTGTAATACTGGCTTCATAAAATGTGTTTGGCAGTTTTCCTTCCCTTTCTATTTCATGGAACAGTTTAAGGAAGGTTGGTATCAGTTCTTGTTTAAAGGTCTGATAGAATTCAGCAGAGAATCCATCAGGTCCTCGACTTTTCTTTTTGGGGAGACTCTTGATTGCTGCCTCTTGCATTTTCTTTTCACAGGTCTTGAGTTGTTTAATTAATAGTTCTTCAGTTTTTCCTTTAATTACCATTTCATCTCTAAGTTCTGAGATTCTGTCTTCTGTTTGTTCTATTCTGCTGGATTGGCCTTCCGTTTTGTTTTGCAGTTGTTTCATTCTTTTTTCTGAGGTTTTCCATATCCTGGCTGTTTTCTTCTTTATTGTTGTCTATTTTTGTCCTGAGTTCATTTATCCATTTATTCATTGTGTTCTCTCTTTCACTTTGGTGTTTATACAGTGCTTCTATGGTTTCCTTTATTTCTTCTTTTGCTTTTTCAAATTCTCTATTTTTATTGTCTTGGAATTTCTTGAGTGTCTCCTGTACATTTTGGTTGACCCTATCCAGTATCATCTCTATAAAATTCTCATTGAGTACTTGTAGTATGTCTTCTTTTAAATTATTCTTGTGGGCTTCATTGGGTCCTTTGGCATAGTTTATCTTCATTTTGTTGGAGTCTGGATCTGAGTTTCCATTCTCTTCATTCCCCTCTGGTTCCTGTACTAATTTTTTGCTGTGGGGAAACTGGTTTCCTTGTTTTTTCTGTCTTCCCGTCATTGTCCTTGGTGTTGTTACTGTCCCTGTACTGTGTGTAATTAAGTATTTTCTAGCTTGTAATAATAACAATGGTAATATTGAGAATGGAAGAGTGAGCTGAGATGGAAAGCAAGAAGTTAAAGAAAAGGGGAAAACAAATATACAGACAAGAGGGAGAAAGCAGAACAAGGTATCAGACAAGAGAGTTTCAAAGGTATAAACAGGGAGTGTTAGTGTACTAATCGACAGTAAGCTGAACAGACAATAGAGAGACAGAGAGAGGATTGAAAGTCAAAGATAAAAAAAATAAAAAATAAGTATATGAAAGTAATATCTATTTATAAAAATGAATTAAGATAAAATGGAAAATAGAAAATTAAAAAAAAAAAAACCAAAAAACTTCCAAGTTTATATGCAATGCAATTTCAGTCTTAATAATTTGGATGTCCGTCTCAATCTCCAGTCCTGGAGTTGGTGCCTCAGATGTTGTTCTGTAGTTGTCTCATCAAAGGGGATGCATAAAGTAGAACAAAACTACACTCACACACACACCGAAGATAAAAAAAAAAAAAAAGCCCCACCAAGTGTCCCCAGTTCAAATGCAATACAGTTTCAGTAAGTTTTTCGGCTTGCAGGTGTAATTCGGTTGTTCTCTCATCAAAGGTAGGGAGAAAAAGAAAAAAAAGCGTCTGGAGGCAGTTCTGAGAGTGGTATCTGCAACTGTGGCTTGCCTGCCTGCTGCTCTCAGCCTGTAGCTGGCGGCATTATTTATGCAGATCTCTGGGGTGAGCTAGCACTCACCTGGTCCCACAGGCTTTGTTTGCTCAGAGTTCTCCTGTGCGGTGGCCTCTGCCACAGGCTTTCCCCTTTCCAAGCACTGGGAAAGTTGACACTGCCCCGCGTTGTCAGGCCTGCGTGTTTATTTACAGTTCACGTGGGAAGTGGGTCTTTCCTCCTCTCACAAGCTTCCCCGCTCCTGGTTGCTGGGCGCACCCCACTCCCTCCAGAGGCTCTCCAGCCCACCCGGCTTGTTTATTTACAGTCCCAGGAAGGATTCCCTTCCCCCAATCTTCAGCGCTCAGGGTGCTCCACCCTCTTTCCAGCGTGTCTTAATTGTTCTTATTGCTTAGTACTCAGTTTCTCTTTTTTTCCCGGGTGGAGGTCAGTCTGTCCAGGGGGCTATGCTGCTTTGCCCCAGGCTTGTCTGTGGGGCTACTGCAGTACCGCGAAGCTCACCTGGTCCGCGTCTTCCCAAGCTGTATGGGCGCCGGCCACTGGCGGCCCCGGGGGCCCTCCTCGTTTCTCCGTTTAACATGAAGTGGAGATTCTCTGTGCCGGCTGGAGGTGTGGAGGAGTCAAAGTTATGCCTTTTCTCAGTGATTATGCCTGCAAAGTGTGTCTCCAGCGTCTCTCCAAGATTTCACTATAGGAGGGTCGCTTTCTGCTTCCTACCTCTAGCCACCATCTTGGAATTCTCAGAAGTACTGTGATCTGTTATTTTATTCATTCAGGGGCTTGTCTCCCAGGCACCCCGCGGTGTCCTCCGGAGCTTTGCTCCTAGGACAGGTGTGAAGGAGCAGGTGGATCACTGAGTGTTTCACAGGGACGCTTGTCCTCCCTCCAGAGTTGAATGCCATTATTATTACTTTTTATTAGCATATATTAATTGTACAAAGGAGCTTCATTGCACCATTTCCAAACCTGCTTATAATGTACTTTGATCAAATTCAGCGCCCCCATTACTCTTTTATAATTTCCCTCCACAAACTGTTAACTGAGCAAAACTCCATGTTAGTGCATTGTTGGCAAAGTTGCTAGAAGACAAGTTGATAAGAAGCATTTTGACTACCTTTCTCTTAAAGCGTTCTAATGGCTTAAGTGAGAATGAGGGAGGAAGAGAGCGAGGGAGAATGGAAGGGAGGGAAGGAGGGAAAGAGGGAAGAGAGAGGAAAGGAAGTAGTAAGGAGGAAGGGAGGGAGGGAGGGAAGAAGGAAAGGGAGGGGAAGGGGGAGATAGAGGAGGGAAAGAATGGAGGGAGGGAAAATTCATCTATAAAATTTGGTTTTGCTGTTAAATTAGGCATCCAGCTTATAGTAAGTGGGCTTATCAGTTTCACAGACTCAACATTAAATATTACAACTTCAGCAAGATAAAATCTGAACATCAATATTAGACAAGGCTGTCAATTGTAATGAAGGTTATAAATTTATGACCTACAGAACCAAGCACCTTTAAGGGACAGTGTGTTAAATTTGGGTTGTCAAGTGGTGAGATTATCTCCCATTTGGGGCTGGGAATTGAGATACATGCCACTCATATCTGTGGCCTTTTTTTGGCCCCTGGAACTCATTTTCTCCTCACCTGTAAACAAGTAGGAAAGACTTAAATGAGCCAATAATAAGGTTTAAATTCGCTACATTTTTTTGTTTCAACAAGTTATGTAAAATGGTATAAATTATATTTGTGTTAAAAGACTGCTTTAAGAAGAGATTTATACTCAGTTGTTTTTGTAAGTTTAAGTGCTTAGTTTTATGTTCAGATGTTTGAAATTATTTCAAATACATCACTGAAATAACTATTTTATTATAAGAACAACAAAAAAGATTTCTTCCCTCTCAATTTTTCCATCTTCTTCTCTAAATGTCAATGATGTTTGACTCTCAATTTGAAGAGTGTGGAACAGCAAGATATCAGTCAACCTCTCTGAGCAAGGCTCTGGGAAGATCAACAAAATAAGGGCTATAGCTCATGTTGATTTATGGATAATTTAGTCCTAAGGAAACATTCATTACAGGTGCCAGACCATAGACATTTTCTCAGGAAGCTGATGGTTGTGAGTATTTATCTTTAATTTGAGGTGTTAACTCGGCTGAGTGACCTGGAACTTGGGAAATCAAGCCACACAACTTCCTTTCCCTTCAGTTTATACAGTGAGCTATTCTGTAGCTCCTCATTAGACAGATATAAATGCATGAGTCTCACAAAATCAAGTTTCAACAAAACGTTGTTTGATTAAGTGGATATTTTATTTACAATTTATTTAAAACTGAGTTCTAGTACTCTTCAAGGGTAAGCTAATTAGTAAAGTCAATTTAAGAATCACCACTGAAGTAAAGACTGTTCTAAATTTGTAATGATTACTGGAAATAGAACTGATTCTCCCTATCAGTTATAAAACTGATATAAAACTCCACCAAAAATTACTTTTGCTGTAGGAATGCAGAGAAACAAAACAGCTCATCTATCCAAGAACAGTCCCTTTGGTAAAGGGACATGAAATCCCTGTAATTCTGAAGGTACAGACATTCGCTGCTCCTTTGATCTTAATCCTGATGAGTTTCCTGATTTGTAGAGCCAGGGAACCTCAGTGAACCTCCAGGACAGGCACCTCAGTTCCCAGATGAGCAGACTGAACGGAAAAGAAACATTCTAAGCAAAGTAAATAGAACACATAAAATAAAAAGCACTTAAATACATTTAAGAAACAATTATATATTAATAGTGACATGGTAACTATAAGCCAAATACCATTCAAAGAAAATAAAGACTTAGAAATTATAATTGGCCATTTTGACTGCCTGTCTGCTATTGGTAGTTTGGTTATTTCTTCTGACTTACTTCAGTCTGTGTGTCTTCCCTATTAGCATAATAGAAAATCAATAAATAAGTTTACATAGCACTGGTTAAAGTCTGTTTATTTGTTCAAATGATGATAGTTTCTTTTTATGGATGAAGTATAATTGAATTAAGACATATCAATTACTTCTGTAAGAACTCTGCCATGATTTTTTATTCATTAATTCAACACAGTCACAAACATTCAGGTATATTATCCTGAATGTCCGACCTTCGTGTGGGCTTGTGTCTTTCCACTAAGAGGCAAATACATGGACAGTCTGGTCTTTCCTGCCCTGGAGGAAACTAGAAGACATTTCTCCCCAAATTATTTTCACACTGGCCTCACTTACTGCAGAGGGCAAAATGGATTTACCCAGTAAAGTTTGAGTTCAGTGATACCTGTAGACATTGATGCTTCCTATGTGCACTTGACTCAGTCTGAAGTTTTTATAATAGACCCAAATAAGAATAAATTGAAGTGTCCATCAATATGGGGGTGATTAAATAAGTCACCTACATAAGCAAAAGCAGGCTATAAATGCAGCCATGCTTTCATTAACTAGGAAATCTCACTGAGACATCATTCTCAGGGGCAACACTGCGGGCAGCAATGAGGAAGGACGAGAAAGGCTTTTGGTTTTAGTTTAATATCTTTCACTGTTTTTCGAAATGTTATACCATGTATGTAGCTATATTTAGCTTCTAAAAAATTCGAATCTCAAAGGAATATCTTTTCTAATAGTGTAAGACTTTATAACCCTAGATCAAGTTATTCTGAAGATTTTTAATAAGAAAGTTTAAAGAAATTATGACATGCAATAATTTTCATGTGTGTTCTCAAATATACAGACCATCACAACTAAAGAAAATGGCAGAAGGGGAGCAGTCCTTAAATATTTTGGGGTGGGGAGGAAAAGAGGCAAATGTTACTTCATGGGTCTTGTTCTCCTGTGGGTCCCCCAGTGTGCTGAGGTTGCTGTCTGGGACTCCTTGCTCCACCCGACAGTCCCTCTCACTGTCGCATTTCTGAGCAATCTCACTGTATTGATCAGAATGATCCAGTGTGTTTGTAGAGCATGCCCTGTGTGTGTGTTGGGGGAGGGACCCCCCACCACGGTTTTATTCTCACTCAACAAGGTTGATCTCTGTAGATCACTAAGGAACTTTTACTCCATTTTCTAAAAGAAAAAAAGTTGTTTCTGGAAACATAATGATTTGGGGACATTAGAGCCTGGCAAGTGCCTGCTGCCTTAAAAAAAGGCACATAACAATTTTCAGTTCTGAAAAAAAATGGCCTTGATTTGTGACAGCCAACAAGCCACTGTGCTGGCAGTTTGGAGGAGGGGAAAGGGAGAAACAACTCAGCTGAATTTTGTATATTGGCTAACTTACTTTTTAAAAAGTTTTTAATTGGAGCAAAATATCATTTTCTAGAGAAATGATTACTTTTAGCCCAAAAGTCTTTGGAGATGTGTTGGATCAGGTGAGTGGTGTCAGCATGGAGGACACACTGAAGGGCACTGGATTAAGGTGCCCAAATCAGTTGACAGTCTAGTTGAAGGGACAAGCAAATGGGGTCAGAGCCAGGGAGAGTGGAGGCCTGGCTCCTGCCACACCTCAGCCACATACAGAAGCTCTGAGCTTCAGAGGGTCAGCAAACCATCTCTGTTCAAGGCAGGATGAGCTCAGTGCCCTCCCTGGTCCCTTCCAGCCTCAGTTACATGAGTACTCATCTAACTGAAAGGCCAGATGACCAGGATAGACTTGCAGAGGTGTCCAGTGTCATGAGAGGTAGGGGAGAGGAGCAGGGGGAGAGTGGAACTCAGGTTCTTATACTTTACAGTATTTTATTTTAATCCCACATCTGTGTATGCTTCGCTTCTTCTGGAGTGTGAGTCATAGCTGCCTGGTTGACAGAGAAATCCATTAGTACATGTACAAAAACTGAATGCCCAAAGACCAAGATTACCCAGCAGACATGTTCTTCACAATGCTTTAAAATGTCTTAAATTCATTGTTGACATTTGCAAATCAAGAGATGACCCATTGCTGGGGATGGAGCTCAGTAGTAGAGTACTTACCTAGCATGCACAAGGTCCTGGGTTTGATCCCATGTCCTGATCCAGGGCTCTCTTTCCATGACACAGGCAGAGCAGAGCTCCATGGCACCTGCCTGTGTCATGGAAAGTCTTCCTCAGGCAAGGAATCGTCCACAATTCACATACGTTGGTGGTGTCAGGAAGACAGAGGTGCCTAGTAGACAGCTTTGTAAACATTTTTTATTTGGAAAAAATAATTTAGATTTACGGAAAGTCACAAAGATAGCACAGAGTGTTCTCATATATCTGCTGCCCAGCTTTCTCTAATGTCAACATCTTATGTACCCATGAAACATTTGCTACATCTATGAAGTTAACACTGATGCAATAAAATTCACTGCGGAATTTATTCACATTCCCTAGTTTTTCCACTAAGGTTCTTTTCTCTGTTCTAGGATCCAATCCAGGAACCACATTACATTTATATGGGAGACAAGGTTAAAATAGAAGGCAAGGTAAATCTATGATATGTGAGTTACACCTCAACATGACTGCTACAAATTTATAACAAAATTACAAATTTATACAAATTTATATTCCAACCATCAGCCCAGGTTGGCTGCTGCGGAAACCCGCCATTCCCTCTCATCCTCCCTAAGGAGGTAGGAGAGATGGTTGCAGATGTCCTGGCTTTGGCTTTACCCACTGACACCTGAGTTCACACAGTGAACTGAGAAGAAAACATAATTCAAAGGCTCTATGTTTGGGTTATTTTGTTTTGTTTTGTTTTTTGGGTGATTCTGGGGTTTGAACTGAAGATCTCTCACACACTAGGCAGGCACTCTACCACTTGAGCTACATCCCAGTCTGGAAAGGCTCTATGTTTTGAAGAGAAAAAAGTTTCTCCAATTCCAGAAAGCCCCCAGATTGCCTTCAGCAACTCCTGACCATACTGTAATATGATTAGTGATGGCCAAAGCCATTTTAGAGACAGTCTTTCAACATGTGTTAATTAAACATGTAAAAAACGATAACCTTATATTTTTTGCCCAGCGGACAGAGATTCTGAATTTGCAAATAATGAACAGGTTAGTGATTAATTAATTAACTGCTGACAGATGTGGACAGAGACCATTTATGGATTCTTAATGTCCCCCCTTCTCTCTTAAGATTGTTCTTTCTTATTTTAATTTTTGCCACCTAGCTCTTCCTTTATCAAATAGTCAAATAAAGTAAATAAATAAGAAAAAATTATATGGGCCATATATATTCCATTTCTCAGCCCCTCCATATCTTTCATGACCTTGACACTTTTTTTTTTACTCTTGTGGTAACCCAGAGTTTTGTGCATGTTAGGCAAACACTCTAACACTGTACAACACACCCCTGGACACTTTTAACAAGCAATGGTTGGGTGTTTTGTGGGATGTCCCTGAATTTCTGCTTGTCTGGGAAATAGACTGAGCTTTCTGGAGTTAAGAGAAGTGCACCCAGAGGCAGTGGGTCCTTCTGTCACATCCGATCATATCAGTGGTACATGAAGTCAGCAAAGCTTCCTTAGGAGTGTTCTGAACCTTACCTGCTTGGTTAAAGTGGCTTTTGTTTCTGCACTGTAAAGTTCCTATTTTCTCCTCAGTCTACACATCACCCCCTGGGAGGAGAATTCAGTGCAGGTGGGCATCAGAGAATGTGCAATCATGTGTTCAAACCTCTACAGGAATTCGCAAACTGTGAGACATTTTGAGGCTGTGCAAATGCCCTGTTTTCCCTTCAATTTCTCCTGTTCCTTTTCTCTCTCTGCAATGGAGCCTAAAGTCCAGGGAGGCTGTTCTGGTGATTTTCTATCTCCCTCACTCTTGAATTCACTCACTGAAATTTCCCTGAAAAGAAACATTGGTCTTTTTCTTTCACTTATTTATTTATGTTAGTCATTTATATCTATTTGGATTCGTTCTTGGCAAAGTAATTGATACCCTGTGTTCTGCTCCTCAAGTAGTTCCAGTGGTGGCCACTGGGAACACTTTCAGATTGGATCCTCCTGTCCCTTTGCAGTGCCCCCACCTCCTACTTTTTGATGGTGTAAAATGCTTGACACAGGAGGTTTTAAAAGCTACAGTGTATCTGCAGCTTATTTATAGAGGCTGGAGTGCCACAATCACTTTTTTCTTTTGTAAGGAGATGAAAGAAATTTTTATTAATTTTTTCTAACTTGGAAATGATTTCAAGATTGCAAACAGTTACAAGGTAATTGAGACAGGGGATATAACTCAGTGGTAGGACACTTACCTATAATGTATGACCTGGGTTCAATCCCCAGCATTGAAAAATTCTGCCAGAACAGATGTACCTAGCTCCATCACCTTTTTCTCTATCACTCGCCTTGTCTACCTACATTTGTTTTTCAAACCATTTGAAAACAAGGTGACACATCATGACCCTTTACTTCTAAATACTTGAGAGTGTACTTCCTAAGAAGATGGTCACTCTGACATAATAAGAAGATGGTCACTCTGACATAATCACAGCAGAGTTGTCACCTTGGAGAATTTTTTTTTGGAAGTACTGGGGTTTGAACTCAGGGCCTCACACTTGCTAGGCAAGTGCTCTACTACTTGAGCAACTCCACCAGGCCAGTTTTGTGTTGGGTATTTTCAAGATAGGATCTCATGAATTATTTACCCAAGCTGGCTTTGACCTAAGTATCTAGGATATGGGCACCCAGCTACCTTAGAGAAATTTAACATTTTTCTCTTATAAATTCCTTTTTAGTTAAAATCTCCAGCTACTCAGGAACCCACTCAGATTGTCCCAGTAATTTTATTTCCCTTGAACCTCTTTTTAAGACACAAATATACCATCTGTCTTAAAGAAAAGAAATAGGTGTGTTTTTTGTTTAAGAGATGAACATTTTATTACTATGGCTATACATAGCCAAATTGCTTTCTAAAGAGAAAGATATATGCTTATATAGTTACCAAAAGTGCATATGAATTTCCTTCTGCCCATACTTACAGTCCTATTTTTTCACACTAAATAATTAACTAGAGGAAGGTGAGAGCTCTTTCCTTTCTAGTATACAACACTCCAATCATTAACAATGATTTCTAAGAACACCCCAGGCTGGTCCTGCCTGAGAGCACAAACAGTAAACAAACATGAATAACATATCATCTGCACTCAATAACTATTCCATTACTGCTGTTGTTCTTATTAATACCAAAGTATGACGATTCTTCAGCTATATCTGCTTTCTCAGGCCCTTGGGTCCCCCAAACATGGTTTTTCAATTATGTGTGGATCACCTCCAGTTTGGTGGGGGTGTCTTGGAGCAGACTGTACTCAAGCCCCTCTCCACTAGACACAGCTGCACTCTGCTGGGGCCTGTCATAAACCCTCAGAACCAAAACTATACTGGGGGCTGACATGGTGGCAAAAGTGTTACCTAGACTCTGACAGGACACTGCCTTATTCCCAGAGCATTATTAGTCTAGCTCCTCCATCTTTTGGTCATAACCTCTCTTTCCATGGAGACTTGGGTCACAGGAGAGTGTCAGGGGGCCAGTGTGCCATGTTCGTTTTTTTTATTGTTTTATTATTCATATGTGCATACAAGGCTTGGGTCATTTCTCCCCCCTGCCACCACCCCCTCCCTTACCATCCACTCCACCCCCTCCCTCTCCCCCTCACCCCCTCAATACCCGGCAGAAATAAGTGTCAATGGCGGGTCTGGACACCTAGGGTGGTGTTTGTATGCTCAGGTTCAGAGGTAGGAAAGAAACTATGATTCCATAGGAAGGAGGGAGGCAGAAAGAAAGGGAGGGAACAGGGAGGAAGTTTTGGGAAGAGGTAAGGGAGAAAAGAAGATGGCTACAGCTGTAGTTTTAGACTGCATCACCCATGGGGAGCAAGCAGGCAGCCCTCCCACCACATCCAGCACAAAGCCATCTTTTCTTTGGCCTATTGTGTTGGACTCCTTTTCGAATGTGCTGTCTTGAAGCAGAGCTGATGCTGTTAAAGACCAAAGGATGGCACCAGGTGTGATGGTGCATGCCTGTAATCCCAGCACTCAGGAGGCTGAGACAGAAGGATCACAAGTTCAAGGCCAAACCTGGCTGCAGAAAAGACAATCCTGAAAAAAGAAAGGGCTGGAGGTGTAGCTCAGTGATGGACTGTTTTCTGAGCATGTGCAAAACCCTGGGTTGGATCCCCAGAACTGGAAAAAGAATTAAAAATAAAGACTCAATAGCTTTGGTTGCCTGGCCTTTGAGGGCATCTGAGTCTATGACTCCTTCCTAAGACCTCCCAAGGTTACAGCTACTGCACTCAGGGTCTTCCTTGAAGGCAGAGCCCCCAAGTGCTTCCCCACCCCAAGGAGAACAGGAAGCAGACCCGGCAGACACCACTCTGCTTCAACCACTTGACTTCCTCTGGCTTTGGTTATGCAAGTGGTGCATCTGCTGGAGTAAACCCTTCTCCTGCCAAACACAGCAGATGTGAAAGAATCAAGCCAACCACTTCCTGTGCAGGCCTCGGATTTCTCCTTCGTGATGCTCTCCAGCTCAAAATGTCAACTCCAAATTTTGAGAAAAGAAAACATTTCCCTGAGCCCCGACTTGACCAAACTATCTGCTCTGAATGCCAGATGCCTAACTTGAACTTGAAATTTATTTAGGACCATTTAATAGTAAAGGAATAAGTGAATAAATCAGGCAGAGAAGTGATATTACTTTTTGCCCTCCTGAGTTGTAAGTGTAAAACCTCTTCCTTTCAGGTCAAAGCAAGTCATATTTTCTTCTCTCATTTGTAGCTGGGGAAAATGAGAGGCCTTGGATTCACCCAGAAGCCATCTAAACCACCAGGGAATCTAAAGGCTACAGGCATCAGGTGTTCCATCCGATGAATGTGAAAAATGTAAAATCTGCCATGCTGTTCTAATTTCCAGCTTTGCACTGAATCCATTAGCCTGGGAAGGAAACTAAAGCCGTTGGAAGATAGGATGGGGTGCTTGGCTCAGGCTAGAGGACAGCCCAGAGTTCACAGAGGCCCCAGAGCACAGTCTTTATCTGGAGAGAGGGCAGAAGCCAGCAGAGTTGAGTGCTGCTCTGACCCAGGAAGTACAAAAAAAAAAAAAGAAGCCCTGCTCTGACCTTCCCTGCATGTCTGAGATAACCCAAAAGGGCCACTACCATTTCCCTGCAAGTTCTTTCTGTGCAAACAACTATTTGGAAAAGGGCCATTTAATTTGATGAAGAATAATGAACACCTATTAAAAGTATCAAGACAGCAAAAAAAAAAAAAAAAACCCAAATAAGACGAGTCCCTGTCTTCAAGAAACCCCACTAAGTCACCAGCACCTCCATGTCTATCAGTCACAGGCAGTGACTCTAGGGGGAGAGGGCACCCAATGCTGGCCAACTCCCCTTCAGGGGGCATCAGGGGTGGTGGGGACAGCATAGGCTTCCCGAACATGCTCAGGCTGTGGCCTCCAGAGGTCAATGAACACCTCTGAAGATCTGTGCAAAACAAGCCATTAATTAGCTCCTGCCACCGTTCCATTGTGGACACATAATGTCCTGTTGTACTAATAATGATATACAACTTTTACTTATCAATTTAAAAATAGTTTTTGAGGCAGAATCTTTCAGGCTGGCCCAACTCACCATCCTTCTGCCTCTGCCCGCTGAGTGCTAGGATTAAGGCCTTGCACCACCATACTTGGCAATTTTTGTTTTAATTTTTAAATAAAAGGTTATAAGGAGAAATCAATGGCTCTGGAATAGCTGTGTGTTACAAGTGGCAGTCCCCCATAGAGCACCCGGCAGACAATGGGCACTTGGGAGTTGCCGTCTCTCTCTCTTTTCTCCCTCAGTCTCCTTCCTTCTGAGCTGCCTCACCACAGCATGCACGTGTGTGCTCCTGGCTTAGTTTTGCACAGGGCAGCCCCGGCTACAGAAGTGACCAGATGACTAGAAGATGAGTCCAGGAAGGAGAATGAAAGGAGTGCACTTTTTAAATCTTATGGAATACCTGAAGCTACTATGTGTTCCAAACTCCTTCCTACCTCAAGACATTTACACATGCAACTCCCTTCAAGGGGAAGGTTTTGTGGCCCTTCTGAAACAGACATTAGATTCTATTATTATAAATATAATAGAATGTAATAAAATATAAATTATTATATGTTATAATTATAAAATGCTATTGCTAATTATTTCTAAAGTTTTTTCTAAGCTCCTTTCCCAGACCCAATCCTTGGGTTGACCCAAAGGGACCAGTTGGCATGGGATGAAGATGTGCAGACCCAGGCTCAAATCCCAGCTCTTCCACTTTGGGGGATGAAGACACAGGCAAATTCTCTCTGTTTCTTCATCTGAACAGTGAGCAGAGAATTATCCACTTCACAGAGCAACCCTGAGGACAGTGTGCATAGCACATCTGTCACACAGTGGCTGATCAAGAAATGACACAGGAAGATGGGAAAGACCTGACATTTACTGAGTGCCATGATTTGGTCTGCACTGTGGCTAGAAGTTTTGCTTATCTATCCATTGTAAACACACACACACAAACTGTGAACTAAATGTTAAAAGCCCAGGCTGGTCTCAAAGTTGTGATCCTTCTCCCTCAGCCTCCTGAGTGCTGGGATTACAAGTGTGCACCACCAGGCTTATCACAAAAGATATTGTTTAGTAAAGTTAAAATCATAACTGTCCCATAGATATAAAATTAAAGTGTGACAAAAATTTCATTTTACTTATAAATAATGATAAAACTAGTAACATTATAACTGATTCAAAGGAAAATTCAAAAACACATATATAGGAAATCAAGCAGTTCACATCTGTAATCCCATCTTCTTAGGAGGTTGAGATTGATTTTAGGAGCATCAAGGTTCAAGGCCAGTCCAAGCAAATAGTTCTCAAGATCCTATCTCCAAAACAACCAGAGCAAGATGGACAGAGGTGTGGCTCAAACAGTAAAGTGCCTGCTTTGCAAGTGTGAAGCCGTGAGATCAAACCCTAGTCCCACCAAAAAAATAAATCTTCATATGAGAGCCAGGCATGGTGGCATGCACCTGTAGTCCCAGCTACTCAGGAGGTTGAGGGAGGAGGATCACTTGAGCCTGTAAGTTTGAGGCCAGCTGAAACAAAACAGTGAGACACTGTATCAAAGGAAAAAAAGAATGCTCAAATGAATTTACAGTAGATGAAAAATTGACCAATATGAGCAGGTATAATATCATTTGCATCCATTGGGAAAAATTTATTTGAACTTCTAGGTCTAAGAATCATTTGAATTACTGTAATTTTTCCATAACTTACAGAATTATAAAATGTTTCAGAGACCATGAATCAGATCATGAATCAGAAAATCTGGAAGGTTAGCTGACACCCTTTTCATTTCTGTTAATTTCAAAGTTTTTCAGACTGTGTTGTGACCTCACTGTTATCTTGCCTTGCAGCTGAGAAAAGAGGTTCCTAATTTGAGCTTGTGGTGTGTCTGAAGTCACACAAACAAAGCGTGAATGGCAGGGTCTGGATTAGAACTCACCCCTACTTGGAGTAGCTCGATTTGCAGGGCTGGACTTGCTTTGTCTCTCATATTTCAGGGCATGAACAATCAGTACATCCGTTGGGAAGTCTTCTGCTGTGAGACATGCCATGAGCTCAAAAGTTTCTGGGAAAAGGAGATCAGCAAACAGACTTGTTACCGAGAACGGGAGGAGGACCGCAGGGGCAGAAGCGCCCTGAGAAAGTACGTGGACTCTCTTTCCGCTGTTATTTTAAAAGTAGGTTTCCCCAGAAATAGACCAGATGTGTAGAGGGGCTTGACCGCTTTTATTTTCATCATCCACTGTTGGAGGATGGGGTATGGTGCTGCAGTCTGTGACAGCTGAGGGAAGGAATGAGATCCAGACTTGGAGGGGAGGAAGAGGCTTATTACACTGAGGGCACCATGTATCCTGCCAGCTCATGGGAAGGATGGGCTTTGGTCAGGTGGCAGTAGAGAGAAGTAGCAGGAAAGTCTGCCAGAGACTTCTGGGGGGCTTTCATGGAAAGGCAAAGCAGAAAGAGCACACAGTTCAAGGGTTAATTCAAAATTAGAAAACAGATGGTTTCTAGATGCTTGGTACCTGGATCCAGGATACTTTAGGGCTGAGAAGGTATTGGTTGGGGTGGGGGTGTAGATCTGGAAGTTGTTGGTTTTGTTATTGACTGAGCATCATAACCTTAATTAATTCAATATAAACAATCTAAATTTTTTTTCATTGCTAATTACAGTTACAATTGGATGTTGATATCTAGTTAATAGATCATGACAATGCATACAATTTTAAAAGTATAAACCTGGACTGGAGGCATGGCTCAAGTGGTAGAGCACCTGCTCTGCAGGTGCAAAGCCATAAGTTCAAACCTCAGTGCCACCAAAAAAAGCATAAAACTATTTGAAAGTGAAAGGAAGTTCAGAGCCAGCTAAAGATTTTGTTTCAACAAACTCCTATTAACCAGTTGTCCAAATATTCTTCTGTTTTATAATACATTAACTTCCACATGGCAAACAAATCTTTAGACTTGAGTATTTCCTTATAATAATTATGAGCTTTGATGACAAGGAATCTGGTGAGAGATGATGCCTGTCTTTACAGAGAGTAAGCAACTGCCAGCTACAAACACTCTGTGTTCCAGGGCATCCAACATCTCAGGTGCCTGTGTGGACAGAGGTAGAGCCTCTATTTGGTGAGTACTGCAAGTAGAGGCTAGGGAGGAATCACACATACTGAATAAGTAATTCATCTCATGTACTTCCAAGCACTTTGATGTATACAGGTGTCTGAGATACACTTCCTCAAAATTACTCAATAATAAATGACTGATTATACTTAGGAAATTCTTGTGCATCCATCCATTTTCCCTCACATTGTGAAGTTCTCAAGTCTATGTGGCCGCCTTCCATACTACTTACTGAATTGATCTGATTTAAACCAAAAACTATCTTTAATGAGGGCACCACTGATGAAGCCACAAAATGAAAGTAACCTAGATGGGTATTTATGATATCTTCTTATTCAAGATAGAATATCTTATACCAAGAAACCCACATTTCAAAGCCTAGTTGAGATTATTTTGAAAATATGCACTTAGACTCTTCCTCCAGATTTTACTTTTGAAGAACATAAGTGCGTTTTTCTTTGGTAACAAATCTGCACAATTATTTTCTTCAAGAGAAGATAGCAGAGATTTCTCCATTCTCCTCCCATCCCCCTCCTCAATCCAGCTGACAGGAGCTGATGAAAGCTTTAAGTTGAAAATGGAAGGAGCAGATGGATAGGGAATTCAGGTGAGATGCAGCAATTAACAGAGTTCTTAAAGTTCCCACGCAATCAACTTGTGTTCAGCATTTTCAAAACTAAAATGAAGACATCCTGCTGGATGGCATTTATGCCTTGTGGGCAGAGTTATTTCCATTATTAGTGGATCTGCAGGTTGAGACGGGATGAGATATTCGAAGCCTAAACTTGGAAGTCATGATCTGAAAAGGACAAATGTAACTACAGAGATATTGGGTCTTTCCCCTAAGCATTCTCAAACTTACAAATATATAGATTAATGTATGAATATAGAAAGCTCAGCCACAAAACAAAAGCATGCTTGCTCCCTTGAACTCTAGTGTCTATTTTCTGTCACTAACCTGTCAACTGTCTGAAAGAGTCATCTACTTCAGAGGTTTGCATATTCCCTGAAAGAATTTCCAACAACTATGATGGCTCTCACATGGTTTTCAGCTGATATCCAAAAATTTTCATCAGAAATTGAAACAGTTTCCAAGAGTATACTCTCTCATGTGTGATAAATGTTAACATTCAGAAAAAAACTATTATGTCCCTCTTGAATGTATTCAAACACATATTAATACCACATGAACTCCTATATACTGTCTCTTTAACAGAGAATAACAATTCTAGCCATTTTATGAAATTTTATTTTCATTTCATTTCCCTCATGACATTTAATACTAATGTAATTTACTTTCTGCTGAAAGTCTTTTATTTACAGTCCTATCACACCTTCCTGCAATAAAACATGAAGTGTACAAAAGTTGAAATTTAACAATCTTATTTTCTTGGACCATGGAGGTTCTAAATGTTAATATTTTTTCTTCTGAATTGCATTACCATTAGACATATTATTAGGCCAAATTAAAAGGTCTAAAAAATGTAAACATGGTCTACATTGTGATATATTATCTTTAAATAATCAAAAGTATCTGTTGGAACAGTATCTCATGATTACATGAGTAGTGACTGCAACAAAGGAGCTGTTGAATTCCCTCTGGTTGCCTGGAAGATGCAGGCTAGGATTGGCTCCAAGAAAGATTTTGGGTGGGTGAGAGGAGGCTTTCATTTATAAGGAAGAAGTCAGGCAACTATAAAAGTGGATAGGAAGGAGAAGGAAGGACAAGCTCCAACCAGAAGGACCTGCTCTCATAGGTATCAGTTTTACAACCTGCAGAATCCAGTTCCTTAAAACTATTCCTTAGTATTTCATAAAAAATTTTTGCATACACCAGGGGCGTGCATAACCCAGTGTTAAGACAACTAATTTAAATTAGTAAATCTCCAGGGGAAAAATATTTTCAATCCAATGGAGCAACAACATGTTAGAACTTCCAATTGAATTTATTTTTATCAAAAATGAGAAAGAAATTTTCTTTACTAATATTTACTATATGGACTGATTCTTGCTGTGTCAGAAGGACCCAGATTTCTGGAGAGAAGAGTGGAATTGTTATCACTTGTTCTTTGTTTAGCATTTTACCATAGTTTGCCTATACCCAGTTATGTGGATTTATATAATCTTACTTACTGTAACTATATGAATTCACAGAAACAAGTAAGACTAAAAAGATATCTGAGCTGGAAGCCAGTGGCTCATGCCTATAATCCTAGCTGCTTGGTAGGCTGAGACTGGGAGGATTGTGGTTTGAGGCCAGCCCTGGCAAATAGTTCAACAAACCAAATCTCCAAACTAACCAGAGCAAAATGGACTGGAAGTGTGGTTCAAGAGTACCTGAATAGAAACCAAAGATGGATGGTAATTCCACGGCAGCAAACATAAGCAACCAGAACACCAGCATTTCACTCTCCTTGAAGCCCTGAGACAGTGCCAAGGCCAATTTCCCCACCCATCTGCTCCTTTCTACTACCTAATCCAAGAGCTCATGGGGTCTGGAAAGCATTCTACACCTGCCTTCACTTCCCTGCCAACCTTCCCTTCATTCTGACACCATACTCTGAAACCTGCTTGGATTGGCCACTTATTTGTTAAACTAAATCTGTTGGTGGCTCCCAGGC
Organism: Castor canadensis; assembly: GCF_047511655.1. Classification (NCBI taxonomy): domain Eukaryota; kingdom Metazoa; phylum Chordata; class Mammalia; order Rodentia; family Castoridae; genus Castor; species Castor canadensis. Next base: position 93,121,403 of record NC_133398.1, read on the forward strand.
ACAGAAAACTGTCCTTCACTTCTAACCATGTATCTGGGATCTCTGAATTCAGCTCACAGGCTTAGAAGTTAGATCCATTGAGCTGCCTAGAAACCACATCACCTGACTGACCCAAGTGCATCACTGACCCCAGTACAAGCCTCCTATCCCTCATACCCCATCTCTCTCTCAGCCCATGGCCTCTCTCAGGATACTGAAGCACTCAGAACAGTGTACACACTCTCAGCAGCCATCTGCACCTCGGTGTGCCATTTTCCTGCTGGTTCCTGTGGGTAGGCTCTCTGTGCTGCATCCCAATCCAGCCCCATGTAATATATCCCATTGTTTCTTACCTGTCAAGTGCATCATCCTAGCAACTTCCCCCTCCCAAGTCACCCCCTGCACACACACACACACACACACACACACATGCATGCACCCACACATGCATGCATGCATGCACGCACACACATGCACACATTCTTCCCATCAATAAACGTCCTTTTATTTTTCCCACCATTCTTTTTTTGATGGTACTGGGGTTTGAACTCAGGGCCTCATGCTTGCTAGGCAAGTGCTCTACCACTTGAGCCACTACACTACCCCTTTTTTGTGATGGTTTTTTCAAGATAGGGTCTTACAAACTATTTGCCCAGGCTGGCTTCGAATCATGAGTCTCCTGAACTCTTGAGTAGCTAGAATTACAGGTGTGAGCTACCAGTACCCAGCATTTTCCCACCATTCTTTAAAAAGTGTCTCTGGGCTTGGAATGGATGCTGTTTTGCCTCTTCCCATGCTTCTGCCCTTACCTCTTCAATGGCATGGTCCTTACTTTCACCTCTCAGTTGCTATTCTTCAAACAAGAACTTTTTGTTTGCCTCCATTTTTGTCTTCCTTCTGACCTTAGCAAGCCCAAAGTGTCAGTAAATTAACACTCCCTAGAACAGCCTCCAACCCACAACTGACAAGAGTTGGTACATAATTCCATGTCCTCATCACCTCTTGGGTGGGATCATTCTGGTGTGTGTGTATTCCATTTCCCAAAGTCTCCCCATAGATCTGAACTCTGTCACCTGCAATGAGATCTGGTTTGGTAAATTGTCCTCAGAAAGCTGGGTCACTTCACTCCCCTAGTTTCCCTGCCTCTGCTGAGGTCCCTGAGCACCCCAAACAAAACACTTCCACAGAATCCTTGCCTAAAGGTCTCCCTCTGGAGAAACCCAAAGAAAGGCAAGCCCTTCCCATGCCCCTAGATACTGTTCTGATTTTCCCTTCCTCTTTATCACAAAACTCAGAAGCATAACCTCTAGCTGCTACTTACAGTCCCTCTAGGCCCCTTTCTTAAGTCACTGCACCCTGGTTTTACTCTCAAATACCACTGAAATGGGTCGTGTTGAAGCAACTGACACCCCCATGGTCCAATCTCAGGCTTCAACTTATTGGACCAATCAACAGTATGTGACTTTTCAATCCACCTTGTTCTCTTGGATTCCTGGGAGCCCCACTCATGGTTTACCTCCTCCTTCACTGGCTAGCTTCTAGTCCCTTTTGTTGCTTGTTCCTCATCTCCCTGACCTCTGTCCATTGTCCTCCAGGACTCAGTGTGTGGCCTTCTTTGTCTATCTACACATCTTCCCTTGATTATCTCATCCAGTCTAAATCTTTAAACATAGTCTAAACACCACGGACCCCCAACATTTCTATCTCTAGATACCTATACTCCTTCTCCACATCTCCACTTGGATGTCCAGTAGATATATAAAACGTAACATTGCCAAAACTGAGTTTGTGTTCCTCCAGCCTGTCTTCAGCTTTTTTTCATTTCAGTTAATAACAGCTTCTTCCTTCTAATTGCTCACACCAAAACCTTGGATTCAGCCTTGGATGACTCCTCTTACTGCAATAAATTTTAATCAGTCTTCTTGCAGAACATATACTGAATGTGACCACTTCCAACTCCATGACTGGATTATAACCTCATCCTCCTGACTAGTCTCTATTCTACTCTGGCCTCTCTAAGGTCTATTCTCAACTCACCAACCAGGAAACTCTATGTAAACTTGATTCATGTTGTGTGACTCTAGTGCTTAAAATCTTATTATGGTTTTCCAAGCACAGCACAGCCAATACCACCTGTGCAATGCAATCTCCAACCACTTTCCTGCCTGCTAACTCCACTCTTCACTTACCTCCTTCCTGCTCTGAATATGACAACCTGGTCCTACCTTAAGGTCTACATCACTATTCTCTGTGCCTGGGATGTGCTTACCAAGGAAATAAAAACTTATTAGGAAATAAAAACTTATTTCTGTTGCTTACAGTAGGTCTTTCCTAACCAGAATGTTGGATTGTGTTTTCATAGGTATTGGGGAAAAAGTAGATGAGTACCTACCTGATGCATACTTGACTTTCAATAGTGAGAATGTGGAATGAATGAAGGAACTGCTCAACCTTCTGCTCCTCAAACATCCTAACTTCTGGTTAGAATATATAACTGTGCTACTGCCACACATGTCTGCAACTGCCTCACCCCCAGTCTTTGTAAGTTATTTCCCTAGGGGTCTGTGTTTGTGTAGGTGTTGTTAATTTGTTTCTTTTTGACACTCAATACAACACCTAGTACAAGCTCTAGTGTTTAACAGTTTGGAAAATGTTGGTGAGGATTTAGGAGAAAAGGGAACATTGATACTCTGCAGGTGGGAATGTAAATAAGTCTAGCCACTATGGATATGAGTATGGAGGCTCCTCAAAAAATTATAAAGAAAACGTCCACATGATCCAGTTATACCACTCCTGGGTATACACCCAAAAGAATCAATTAGCTTACTAGAGACAACTGCACAACCCTGTTTATCACTGCATTAGCACAATAGCCAACTTAATAGACTCAACCTATCAGTGAGTGAATGATAAAGAAAATATGGTATATACACAATGGAATATTACTCAGCCATAAAGTAGAATTAAATTAGGTTGTTTTCTGGAAAATGGATGGAACGAGAGATCAACATGTTAATTGAAATATAAACCAGCCCTGCAAAGACAAGCATCACATGTTTTCTCTCCTATATGGAATCTACTAGTGAAGGAAAGACATAAAAGTAAAAGGGGGACTGTTAGGAATGTGGAAGGGGAAAGGGGAGAGGGGGAACTGGAAAAAACCTAAGACCCATCGACTGATAGATAAAGATAATTTGTTACAGATATACCCTGAAATACTATTCAGCCAAAAAAGAATGGAATCCTGACATTTATGGGACATGGGTGAAACTGGAGATCATTGTGCTAAGTGGAATAAGCCAGACACAGAAGGACAAGTACCACATGGTCTCACTTATGTGGAATCAGAGACAGTTGATCTCATGGAGGTTGGGAGTAGAATGGCGGTCAGTGAGTGGAGAGAGTAGAGGGAGGGAGTGAGAAAAGGTTGATGGTGTATAGTAATTATAGTTAAACAGGAGTAAGACATTCTGGTGTACTGTTGCCCAGAAGGGTGACTACAGTAACAATTACACATTGTATACTTCACAAAGCTAGATGGAAGGATCCCGAATGTTCTCGCCATAAAGAAATGGTGAATGTTTGAGAGGATGGATATGTTTTACTTGATTTAAACACTACACATGTATCAAAACATCAATGGCACCTCATTAATATGTATAATCTTTATGTTTTTGTACCAGTTAAAGAAAATAAAAATTTAAAAAATACCTTTAAGAAATATCAATTTGATCAATGAAAAAAAATGTTTGAAGAAACAGAGGCTCAAGAGTTTACATGACTTGCCCAAAATTGCTGAACTATGTCACACAGCTTTGGGACCTCTGCTTGAGTATCCTGACTCTAAATTCAGTCATACTTTCATGTCTCCCATGTTTACACATCTTATCACCTTCCAAACGACATCCCCACTGTGCTAAGACCCCTACTGTTAGCACTGGGCACTATTAGCATCACCTTGTCTTATGTACTACAAAGAAACTTGAAATTTTCTTATTTAACTGCAGACACCCATAGATATTGAAGATCTTCTCAGAATCCTCAAACCCTAAAGTGCATACAAATTGGCTGGCCTTTGTTATACTGTGGAATCTGATTCAGTAGTTGTACAACAGGACCCAAGATCCTACAAGTGGAGGGTTGCTCCCAGTGCTGTTGAGGACAATAAAGTTAATAAATTACAGCCACTTAATTAAGCATGGTTTCCCAGTTTCCCAAAGAAATAAAGGAATTAAAGCATTGATGAATACTCTTGTCTGCATGTTAGGATTGCTTAGAAGCTTAAAAAAAACCTGACATCTGAGTTAGTTAGTCTGGTCACCAGGCTAACCAAAACTTCCCAGATGACCATATCTAAGGCCAAGACCGAGGACCACTATCTTAAGCGATGTGCTTTGTGGTTATAACAAGGATACTGAAGACAAGTGTGGCATGGTGGCACATGCCTGCAATCCCAACACTGGGGAGGCTGAGATAGGAGAACAAGGAAATCAAGGGTTCTAGGCCAGTCTGTCTACATAGCAAGACTCTGTCTCAAAAAAAAAAGAATGCCAAGGACACCAGGGCAGAATTGACCTCAGAATTGCCATCCCTCTGCCCAAAGTCATGTTAGTAAGAAAATTGCATAGCGCTGCTTGGTGTCAGGCACTGTTCTGAACACTTCATATACATACTTTTACATATATGTAAACATGATGTGAGGGCTATTATGGCCACCTCCTTTTACAGGTGAGGGAACTGAGGCACAGAGAATCAATGAATTTATTGAATGACAGCATTCAATATTCAAACACAAGTAGTATGGTTGTTGGGCTCATGTGCTCAACCACAAAGCTCTACTGCATGGTGTTCCAGGCTGAACTGGGTCCCTTCCAACATATTAAATATACATTAAAGTCGAGTTTCTCAAAACATGAATGTATTTGTAAACTGGGCAATTAAAGTAGTGATTAACTTAAAATGAGACCATTAGAATTAAGGACTCATATTAATTATCTATTGTCTGGTATCCTTATTTGAACAGCGAGTGGGGGGGAGGGAAAGAGAGAGAGAGAGAAAGGGAGGGAGGGAGAGAGAGAGAGAGACAGAGAGAGAGAGAGAGTCAAAGACATGCACAGAGAGGAAAGACCACAGGAGGACCTTGAGAAATTGAGAAGCCAGGGAGAGGGGCCTCAGGAGAAACCAAACCTGCCAACACTTTGATTTTGTACTTCAGTCTCCAGGACTGGGAGAACTAAATCCCTATTGTGTAATCCTGCCAATCTGTAGCATTGTGTCATCACAGCTTCAGCAAACTATGCTTCCCTACAACCAACACATCCTGTGGCTTGCTAAGTACAGAAGTTACCTAATTGAAATGAAAACCAAATCTACCTCCTTCCATTGAACCACAGAAATATTCCAGATCTTCTCAGAGCTGCCCACCATTCAGAGAGATTCCTGACTGGCACCCCAAACCCAGCTTCCTCCCAAGGATGTTCATGTCACTAACCCTCCAGTGGTTTTCATGGCTACAGTGTGGTCATACCCCACAGTTTGACATTTAAGGCCTTCATGATGTGGTTCCCCACACTCCATGGTTCCTCAACTCACTATCTTCCCCACTGTTGTCCTTTACCCAACCCACCCCTCCCCACATGCTAAAATGAACTCTCAGCCCTCTGCCATCCTGGACTGCTCTTTCTTGCTCCCTCTTCTCTGTTGTCCTGCTCACATACCCTGCCATTGCCTCACCAGTGTCCCTCTCTCCTCGTCAGTCTTCCCATGGCACCATGGAAAGCCCTCATGATGATCTCTGTCACAACAAGATCTTGGGTCTATAACAGTTGTTACACATGAACTCCATGGAGTCATGGATACATCTGTATTTTTCCCATTTGCCTATTTAAAACTTTTTTATTAATATTATTTTAAATGACAAATCATAATTATATACATTTTGGGGGTACAATGTGATATTTTGAGTATGTATACAATGTAGGATGATTAAATGAATTATTTACATCATCTCAATTACCTATCTTTTTTGTGGTGAGACACTGGAAATTTACTCTTGTTATTTTGAAATCTATAACACTATTATTGACTATAGTCACCCTGTTGGGCAGTTAATCTCACAACTTATTCCTCCTATCTGACTGAAACTTTTTACCCTCTGACCAGCTTAGACCCTATACAATTTGAACTCACAGAAGTGGAGAGTGGAATGATGATTCCCAGAGGCTGGGGTGGAAGGGAGAAAGGGAAGGGTGCATCTTAATTCTCTTTCTTAGTGTGCACCTGCAGCAGTGCCTTAAACAGGTGTTTGGTTAACATTTATGGATCCATACTCAATAGGTATAATTGCACAATTATGGTCCTGAAAGATAGTCCTGTTGTAAAGTCTGCCAAATGCTAAATATAGCTTTTAATGAGAGTTCTATGATCTATTTATTACTCACTAATCAATATTTGAAAACAACCAAAGCATCCAATACACAAAAGAAGAATATAAATAAAACTCTCATCCTCAGGAAAGGTCTGAATTGATTATACCACATTTCTACTAGAATCTACAGTTTTCCCCAAGGAAAAAATTTGAGAAAGACAGGTGTTTTTTAAAAAGCCATTTCTGCACACACCTGGGCTGGATGGTTTCATAGTGTACCATGAATGTAAAATGAGTACTTGCTAGAGACTGTCTAATTGCTCAGTGCAGTTTTCCTCCTTCATTTTGCATTTAATCAACTGCAGGCCATTAAAAGCTGATAAGGTGGTCCACAATGCACTGAAGAACAACTTAGTATTGGATATGGTGGTTCACAACATGATCCCAGCACTTGGGAGGCTGAGGCAGGAGGACCATGTGTTCCTAGTCAGTCTGGGCTAAACAGTGAGGCCCTATCTCAGAAAAAAAATTAGTAAGTGCTTTACAATGGGGGGTCTCCATTCTCAAAAAAAGAGACTTACTTTTCTGAAGCCATTTCCACCAGGGGATCTCTCCTGTCATCCATCTGTTATGGTTGCCCCCAGGTTACATGGTCTTGACTGCATCAGTGTTGGCTGTCTAGAGGTGACCCCTTCTTCCCCAGCATTTCATCAATTTCAACTTCTCTCTTTAGTTTGAGCTATTGTGGTCTTGACCTTTGGAGGACAAGACTGTGACTTAAAGATCTTCAAGGTCCCCTTTGTATTTGCCATATAGTAACTGATCCATAGATATCTGCTGAATTTGAAACAAAACAGGAGTAGATGAGAAAGAATTTCAAACTGTCACTTCACCTAAAAGTGAAAGCCAGCCTTTCCCACAACGGCAGGAGCACTCCTTCAACCAGCTGGAAGGGCCCAGCCAGGAAATAGGATTGGCAATAGGACAGTTGGTAGGTGCACATTGCTGGTGTAGAGTGGATATTTTAGCCCACATCCAAAATATCAGCAATATTTTTGCAATCATTTCCAGCTTGGGAGAGAGGAAAGGACTGTGGGTTTGGTGGGGCTATTGTTGGGATTCAGAGATCTCCTCAATGGCCATGAGTTTAGATCACAAACCAAAGCCATAATGTCTAGGTTTTCTTGTTTAATTCTCCCCAACACAACAAGTGAATTTAGACTTAGGGAAAGGGAGATGAAAACATTCCGAAACTATGCTGGGTTCTGGGAACAGAGATGGAAGTCTCAGTCTCCAGAAGACCCAAGAGGGGGAAAGCGGTGACCATGAGGAAATGCTTTTAAACTAGTTAAGAAGTCCAGAGAAAGAGGGAGTTCAGGAGAGTGCAGTAGAGTGAGCTGGGAGAAAAAGTGGCAGAAGTTCTTGGAAGAACAACACTGGGCAGAGAGTAAGTGAATTCTACACTCAAATCTGACAAATCTCCTGGCCACATCACTGAAGGGAGATTATGAAAATAAATAAATCTATGGAGGAAAATGACCTTCACACTAATGCAAATCAAAGTAACAGTGAGGATTAGTTCAGATATGAGATTAATAAAAAAGTATTTAATGATAACCAGAGCTGGTGTGGATATGAGAAATTGACTCTTCATATATTGTCAGCCAAAGTACATTTCAGGGAAATTCCATTCAAGAATCAACTGGTGTGGTACATGGTATGCACACCTGTAATCCCAGCACTCAGGAGGCAGAGACAGGAAGATCACAAATTCAGTCAGCCTAGGCTACACTGGGAGACCTTGTCTCAAAAACAAAATCAAGTGTCAAGTTGTAATTTTTGTTTGAGGCACTTGTTTTCTTTCTGGAGTAATAGATTAATTAAGGTGTGGGGTACATGGCATATGAATTGTGAACTCATCAAACTGCACACATAAAGTTTGTGAATTTCACTGTTTATGAAGAATACTTCAGCAATAGCAAAATAAGTTCACCAAGCTAAATATATCTGGGCATCCATTGTCACCTTATTTATAATAGCCTGAAAGTGCTTGCAACCCAGTAAAAGAGATATGGTGCACCTACTGAATGAATAGCATGCAGTTGTTTGAAGGAAACAGAGATTGGAAGGAAGTGCTTGGAGGCCAGCATGAGCAAAATGTTGGTATGGCCCCATCTTAACTGGTTTGTTAGCCGGTTATTGTTGGGTACTGATGGCTCATGCCTGTAAATTCTATCTACTCAGGAGGCAGAGATCACGAGGATCATAGTTTGAAGCCAGCCTTGAAAATACCTAACACACACACACACACACACACACACACACACACACGCACACACACACACACACACACACACACGGCAGAGTGGCTCATGTAGTAAAGCACCTGTCCAGTGCCTAGAGTTCAAACCCCAGTACCACTAAAAAAAACATGCAGGGTGTTGTGGTATGCCCTAAAATAGAAGGACTGAGGTCCAGGCCACCTGGGCATGAACATGAAATCCTATTTGAATCATAACTAAAATGAAAATGGATGGGGTGTGGATCAAGTGGTAGAGAGCCTTCTTAGCCTAGCAGATACAAGACCCTAAGTTCAAATCCCAGTACTGCCAAAAACTAAACAAACAAATCAAAATCCAAGGCCAACTTTTATTATTTTGGTTTCACTTTCCTTTTGGCTTTTTTGTGATTTTTCTGATAATCCTAGGGCATCAGAAAAACAAAAGTCTTTGTTAACAACGAATACAAATTGTTCTCAAGGTGTTCAACAATTATGCAATAAAATTTAGGTTATTGTCATTGTCAGAGATGTGGAAACCCATTTTTGAAGTGCTCAGTGGAATGAATAGGGACTACTCAATCTTTTGGGTTTAAGTATTCAAGGAACTATAATTCAGCCCTTGAAAACCTCCTGATTTTCTATTAGCTAATGAGAATGGCTGGATTCTGGGACCAGCCACTCAAAGTAGCCAGTCAGTCTCCTCACTTGTACCAGTCATGAGTTGAATTGAACCTCAGTTTCTTCAGGCAGTATAATTCTCAGTGTTTAAGTCATGTTCTCAGTTGTCATCTGGAGCATTAATTTCCCCTGAGTCATGGCATCTCCAACTACATATGAAACAGAGCTGCTGGGCTTCAGTGGCTCACACCTGTAATCTTAACTACTTAGGAGGCTGAGATCAGAAGGACTAAGGTTAAAGACCAGCCTGCACAAATTGTTCTTAAGACCCCATCTCCAAAATAACCAGAGCAAAATGGGCTGGAGATGTGGCTCAATTAGTAGGATATCTGCTTTGCAATGGGAAGCTCTGAGTTCAAACCTTACTCCTGGGTGGTGTGGGGGGTGTGGAATAGAGAAAAATGATTTATTTTACTTCTTCATAACTGTTGTGTAACAGAAGAAAAGACACAGCCTTATTCTCTGGCTTCCCTGCATATGTCAAGTAGCTACAGGTTTGCTCCCTTAAATGCAAAAGTAGTTTATTTCACACCATCAGGACCATCTCATTTATGGTCATGTAACAATGAATCTGTTTATCTAGATCAAAGAAATAACCCTTTATTCAGACAACAGTAAATCCATTACACTTAATGTACAATCAAGCTCAATCTGCTTGAAATAAAGATGTGAGGAAAAAAGGAAAGTACCTTCCTTTATATCTTTAGTGTCTGAGTCAAAGAAGGAGAACATGAAACCACTGGGCTGCACAGCCCCACTCATCAGAGCTGCAGCTTCACAGATGTCTCATTCCAGAGTGTGTCTTCTTCCTTTTCACTGATGTCTTTCATAGTTTGGAATATTTCTTTTAAGTCCATAGCAATGTCAATACATCTCTTTGGACACCTCAGGCAGCTTCTCAGCTTCCTCCCTTTTCTTCTTTTGTTTTGCTTTACTGCAATGACACACCAACATGCACGTCACAAAGACAAGTTTTGGAAAATTTCTAAAAATCAAGAAAGGTAAACTCCAGGGATAATTTTAATTCCATCCTTTTAACAGCTAAGAAGAGCCACAGAGAACCTTGACCAAACAACCTTTTCTACACAAAACTGTCTCAAGAAGATGCAAATATTAACATGGTCATATTCTCCCTCTAAACTACTGTTCAGAAATTAACCAATCTATCAGGGGCTGGAGGTTGACTCAAGTAGTAGAGTGCCTGCCTTGTAAGCATGAAGTCCTGAGTTCAATCCTACTACCACCAAGCAAAAAATAAAAAACAAGAAAACAGACCATCAGCTGTAAGGACATCCTTAGCATCAATGGGACTATCAATATACACTTTAGAAAATGAAGGACGGGGATAAAACAGGTCTTTTTCATTGGGGGGGGTACCTGTGGAGGCTGGAGGGAATAGGAAAGAGTGAATATGCTGGATGCATTTTGTTTTCATATGAAAATAGAGTAATTTATATTGTTCTAAGAAGAGGTGGAAGAAGGATGAGGGAGAATGACACAGTAAATATATATATATATATATGTATATATATTGTATATATATATATATACAATAGAAAAGATTATATATCATGTGCAAATTGGTTTCATTCCAAGGATGCATGGTTGGTTTAATGTATGTAAATCAATGAATATAATACTGCATGTAAACAGAATCAAAGACACATATCACATGATCATCTCATCTGATGCCAAAAAAGTATTTGACGTCATACAACAACCTTTCATGATAAAAGTGCCGAAGAACCCGGGAATAGTTGGAATGCCCATCAACATAATAAAGGCTATATATCAGAAGCTACAGCTTACTGGGAACAAGCACTACAGGTTTTTACAAGATTAGATATCTCTTTTTTCCACATTTTGCATTACAAAGTTGGTAGCAGAAGCAACTGTTGCCTATTGCCCTGTAGGTAATAATGTCCATTTGCCTGTAGATGTATCCCCAAACTTAGACATATTGACCTGAGCATGGAGTATGTGGTGTCAGGAAGGAATAAACCTAGTTTTCTGATAATGTACACTTTGAAAGCTTGATGTGGTAGCAAATGAAGTAAACCTTGCCACATCATTCCAGTGTAATAGGTTGTAGTTGGCCCATCAGTATAATTATGTTAGCCCTATTAAGAAAAGACTAAGTTTACTGTTTTCTTGGGATCAGAAACCAGCAAGCATTCTACATTATGGAGCAAGAAAAATAAGAAGCATACTCATTTGAACTATTTCAGATGGGGGATAAGTTAGCATGGAGATAAAGACAGCAAATAAAAACACCAAGTTCAAGAATTTAAACAAAGAAATATAAGCCTACACAAGGGGAGAATGGGGATTGGATTGAAAAGAAAATCTGAATCCTTCAGAGAATATTACTGAGAGTAGTCAATATCACCTGTGGATAACCTATACAGAAAGCCAATTTTGGGGAACAGACACAGAACTAAAATTTTTATAGAGCTAGAAGACATTACTAAAATCCATAGGAAGCAAAACAGCTCCAGGGTACATAGGAATTCCAGGCATGGTTTAGTCATAGGATCTGTGCATCACCATGTTGCTTTTGTGGGGAAGCCTGAGAGCTTAATATTGGTCAAGGTGGATAAGGTGAAAGGAAGAAGCATCAGTCACACACTATAGAAGATTAGTACCAAGTCATGAAGGAGTTTCATTTTTTCAGGCAATGAAAGATAGTTTGGGAGCTAGAATAAATGATGGAGAAGTTGTAAATCAAGAAAGAGAGGGAAGTTCATCCTTGAAATAAATAGCAAAGAAAATATATTGAGTATTTTTAGCACAAGAGCATCAAAGCATGGTGTTAAAAACAAAGTTGTTTTTATATAGCAAGTAAATAATATTAGATGAGGTGAAGAAAGGAATCCGTGTTACTATACTAAACAATATGGTCTTCATACAAGTGTGGAAAAGAATCAAGAGCATTTTACATGGTCTACATATCCATTAAGACTCTTAGATTGAAAAAGGAAAATATTAACTTCTAGGGGTCAGTCCTGTAGTGTTCACTTAGTGCCTCCCATTTGACAAACAGGCACTTTAACCATATGAGCCATGCCCCATCATTTTTTTTTGTTTTTGTTTTTCATTATTTTTAGGTAGGAACTTGTATTTTCCTGAGCAGTCTTCAAACTGTGATCCTTGTTCTGGTACCTCCCACATACCTGAGATCACATACGTGTGTCACTATGCTTGGCTTATTGACTGAAATGGGTCTTGATAACTTTTTGTCCAGGATGACAATAAACTGAGATTATCGGTGTTAACCAACATGTCCTGTCATAAAAGGATAAACAAAAACTTAAAAAATTTTTTTCTTCATAATCTTGTAGCATAAAGCTGCAGGAAGCATATCATACTACAAGACATGTATAATTTATGCTAAAAAATTAACCAAAACAAACATTTAAAATTCATTGTTAGGCCAGGTGTAATGGCACACATCTTTATTCCCAGGACTCAGGAGGCTGAAACAAGTATCATAAGTTCCAGGCCACACAGGGGTACGTAGCTAGACTATGCTTCAAATAAAGAAAAGAAAAAAATCAACAGTTTTATTGTGACTTGGATGGGAAGAATATCCTCAAAGACTAGATAGGGAAGAGAAAATGTGAATCCATGAAATAAGAAAAACTAAAGAAAGCATTTTATATCAGAGCACATAGCAGAACTTTAAAAGACAATACTAAAACAAAGACTCAGTAAAAATATTTAGGTACATGAGAAATAAAAAAAGAAATCAGAAACCTGTATGGACTCAAGCTGCCCAGAATGTTGTCACCCTTCATAGGTGAACTGAAAAATATTCCATCCTGAGAACTGCAATTGTGGGGAGGTGTGTCAGAAAGGCCACAGCAGGGTTCCGATAGAAACACCAGTTAACTGAGTAGTATTTAATACAGAAAATATTAAATGCATGAAGGGGGTTGTGGAGACCACAAACAAGTGATAATGATGGACTCAGGAATCATAACTACAGAATTGTTGCTAACTGAGAGAACAAATGATGACAGGCAGAGAGGGTCTCTAGAACACAGAAGGCTATTAACATGTGCAGAAGATGGCCTTGGAATAAGTATGGCTGCCTAAAGCATGCCCAGTGGTTAGCTCACCAAACTGTTAATTACCAGGGCATACAAAATTCTTGCCATTCCTGCTGCACAGGTCCAATCAGCATGATAATGTCATTACTGGGGACTACTGTAAAGTTACAGCAGGATTTCAAAATAATCATGATCTTCTAAACCAAATGATGACATACAACATGAAGGTATGGTAACCTTCATGATCTATGGTAAGATCATGGCAAGGAAATGACTATCCACTATATTTCCATGAAAAGCCAACTAATCATGAACCTCCTTAATGGGAGTGAAAAGGAACACAATCACCAGCTCAAAACTACACGCCAAGTGCTAGATTTGATACTATTTCCAGAACAGATTCAAAATTCAGGATACCAACTATACATTAATGTCACCAGAGTTTAAAGGTGTATAGTACACTATCATCAAATATGATCCTTATGCAGTTCCAAAGGTCATAATGGTGGATGGCCAAGGGATATGATGGATACCACCACATCTGCATCTTTATGACTCTTCTGGCAGTAATTATTATAAAACATCCTGAAGCACATTATTCTTCCTGAGATATTACTGTAGACAAGATGTCTGTTCTGGGGGGGAGTTCTACTGGTTTTCCATTCCCCAATAGCTCTTTTTCATAAGTCAGAGGATCAACTTGAGGACATCTATTCCCACATCTTTCCAGCCCAGCTGTATACTGTGAAGCTGAGGTTATAGTCACAGATTAGTTTTGTGGATGCTTGCACATTACAGTGATGTGCACTTCAGCAAAAATTGCATTATTGTTTTCATAAAATCCTATTTTAACTGAGTGGCACTGATTTTCTGTTCCCTTGAGTGATAGATCAGAATTCAGACCTAGTAGTTGGGTATAGTGCCAATGCTTGCAATTGTAACACTTTGGAGGTAGAGGCAGGAAGATCAAAGTCCTAGAACTTTTTTTCCAACTCTGTTGGAAAGCCAACAGAGCATGCCTGATTGCCTGTTAATCTAGCTACACAGGTGGCAGACACAGGACAATAGTAGTTTAAAGTTACCCAGAGTAAAAGTGAGTAAGATCTATCTCAAAAACTAGCTGATTGTCATGGCACACACCTGTGGTCTCAGGTACTTGAGAGAAAGCTAGGAGAACAAAATTAATCACGATTTTCATGAGACTCTTTTAAAGAAAAACAACTAAAAGCAGACAGGAGCATGGCTCAAGTGGTAAAGTGCTTGTCTAGCTAAATGCAAGGCCCTGAGTTCAATCCCCAGTATCACATACAAAAGAAGACTATATTTTCTTTTTCTAGTCAACAGTAAGTGTAGAAACTAGCTTTAGTTATCTTTTGAAGAACACTTGTTTTATCTATCTATCTATCTACCTATCTATCTAGATATAGATACAGATATGGCTATGTAGATGGATGGAAGCAAGGAAGCAAGGAAGAAGGGAAGGGTGAGGCCATTACTAGAATGATTAAAATAACTCAACAGACTTCTCAATAATTTGTCAGTGTGTCTATGAATTGACATGAATTTCTATACTTTGGGAAGGCCCAGTATCATTCATTTCAGAAACCCAGAGGTGCCTACATTTACATGGTCCCTAGTGATACCATGGCATAGTTGCAACTGTTGTAGGACCTATAGGGCAAGGCAAATTTTTAATCACTCTTACATTGCTGCATCTTACATAGTTATAACCACCTTCTCTCTAATAACTAAATGCTGTCACCTGGTCTCTGCTGGTTTGGAATCTCCACATTTCTGAAGCACTATGAATACATTTAACATATTCTGATCTTGCTAAGTGCAAAGACATACCATTACATTTCTCAAAAATACTGTCTGCATCGTTATTATTATGCTCCTTAACTCTTTAAGTAAAGGAGAAGGAATGGCTTACTTTGGCCAGTAGAATGCAAAGAATTGAGAGCAGATCAATTTGAAATCTAGGTCTCTAAAAGTTCCATGTGCACATGAATAAGCTCATCCACATGAACAAGCTCATCCATCCTGGGAGATGACAGGGGATGATTAATCTCACCCCTACCATCACAACCCAGACAACCTTGGTCAACCAGATGACTGATTACAGAAACACCTTTAGGCTCATCCCAAACCAGTTGATTCTGGCCTGAATCAGCAAAGCCACTCAGAAAGAAACTTAAGTATTGGTTGCTTCAAGCCAACAAATGTTTGTAATAACTTACTATACAGTTACAAACAATACCATTTCAATAATTCAAAGTCTTCATAAATACATGTTATTGCAGGTCAAGATTTCTTGCTGATCTCCTTATCAGCAGCAAAGTAATCCTTATTTTCACAATAGTGAGAAGTATTATCAGGCCCTACCTCAATGATCCCCTTCTCCTCTGTAGACTAAAACCATAGGTAAATTGACATGGTTCAGAGAACAAGTCACTGATGTCCAATATTGGCTGGGCCCTTGCATGGCTTTACAGAGTTTTGGAGAAACTTCTAATAAAATAATACAAAATTATAAATACAAAATTATTTCTGTACCTGGGCATTTATTTATAATTATAATATACATTATAATGAGTCACCTATTTACAAAGGCTGAAAAATAGCAAAGGAACATCATCACAAAGTACAAATAATCATATTTATATCAATTAATGCCCTGATACAGTCTGTTTTGTTTGGTAGTTCTGGGGTTTATTTTTTATTCATTTATTCACATGTGCATACACTGTTTGGGTCATTTCTCCCTCCTGCTCCCTGCCCCCACCCTCTCCCTCATCCCCTCTCGTTTCCAGGCAGAATCTGTTCTGCCCTTATCTCTAATTTTGTTGAAGAGAAAATATAAGCATAATAAGAAAGACAAAGCGTTTTTGCTAGTTGAGAGAAGGATAGCTATACAGAGAGATTCCTAGCATTGCATCCATGTACAAATGTGTTACAACCCAAGTTGATTTATCTTTAACTGATCTTTACACTGGTTCCACCCCTTCTCGTGTTGACCTCAGTCACTTTAAGGTTTCTGTATTAGCTCTTCTGCAGTTGGAACATCAAACTCTTTCATGTTTTGGGTTTACTACCTATCCCAATACCTCTGGTATGTGCTCTCCCCTTAGCATATGACCCAAGTCCAACAACATTGCTGTATTTGCCTTAGATCTAAAGTCCGCATATGGGGGAGAACATATGATTTTAGGGCCTCTGCTTATTAGGCAGGTGTTCTACCATTTGAGATACATAACCAGCCCTGAGTCTCAAATTTTGCCCAGGGCTTACCTTGGACTATGATTCTCCTACTTATGTCTCCCATTTAGCTGGAGCATAGCCATTCACTATCATACCCAGCTTATTTGTTAAGCTAATGCCAGCTGGTCTTAAACCTAAGTTTGGAGGTGTGTTCAACCATGTCTGGCTACCTGCATATACTCTTTAACCTATTTTTCTATATACCAATGGTTTCTTACTCTTTGACACATTGTCACTTAAGAGAAACTTTGCAATTTTCTTTTCTCTAAAATAAATCAACCCACTTGCTGTTGTTTGGGTGTCACCCAAAATTTCACTAGAAACAGGGTAAGACAGCAGAGGAATAGAAGCTTTTCCATCAGATCACATGAATAAGAGTCTGGACATCAAAAAAGAGTCTATATACTGAAGATCAAAAGAGAAAAATGGGGCAGATAAGAATCAGGGAAAGATTGGGAATATAAGACTAGATAATTTCCTTTAGAGCATCTCAGGTTAGAAGCCCTCTCTCACTCACTCCCTGAACTTCTCATTCAATTGTAAATACTTTGTAAGCTGTGGAGCTAAATAAAAAGGGGGATCTGTGAAAATCTCCTCCCACATAGACTTGAGGTACCTAAAAATTGCCACAAATGTATGCAAGGTGGCCCAGAACCCTGGTCTTCCCCCTTATCATTGGCACCCTGGAATGGCTTAGGTATTTCTCATCTCCAAGTTAAGGATAGTATAATAAATGCCTTAATACAAACATTATTCCTGCATGGCTTGTCCATGCCACCTGGCAGAGAGCACAGATGTAATCCCCTTCCCCCTTTACCTTTAATGAACTTCATTGTCTCCCTTACTACAGCCACATATTCTGCTTGGATTCATCCATACCATAAGACAAGAGCCAGGCATCTTTGGTCAAAATTCTTAGCAATGACAACAGAAGAATAGTGAGATTCACAAAAGAGGAATGAATAGCTGAAAAATCTGGTGAAACACAAAGGCAGCAAAGTAAACTAGAAACAGTTTAAAACTATCAGTCTAGACAGGGATCCAGCCACAGTGACCTTGGGGTAGAGGAAGCTATAGCCTCCACCCTCAGGTAAACCAGGCAGCCTCCAAGAAAGACTGGCAGACCTAGCTATGGCAAAAACAAACAAACAAAAAGCTCCACAAACTACACCTCCTGAAAATCTTAATCTATAGAAAAGTGATTATTTCAGCATGACAGGTCATCAGACAAGACAACCTTTTATGCCACATACCTCAGGGAGCTGTGGCAAAGCACCACCTTGAGATAGGGCCTCCTGGTAGAGTCTGAGGTACCCAGGGAATTCCTGAAAACAAGTAGCAATGGAATCTCAGGGCAACTTGAGATTCCTGGCTACAGCATATAAGAGTGGACTGTCATTATAGGCTCATGGAGGAGAGGCTTTGATCTGGGGTCAAACTGAGAAGTTAAGGGGAAATCTGGATGGGAAAGCACAGTTTGGGTGGCCCCTCCCTGCCTTCTTGTGGATAAATTGAAAAATAAAATGCTTAGCCCTCTCTGCCACAGAGCTCAGGTTACCAAAGCTGCTTTCAGATTGCCTTCAGGCAGGTGAATTTTCAGACTGAGCAACCCAGAGGAGTTGAAAAACCACAACCCTGAAGTTGTAGAGCTCCTAGTTACAGAGTCTGAGTGAGTGACTGCCAGTTTGTGAGTGACTGAGTGGTTGTAGAAAGGGAGAGGTTTTAATCTGGGCAATCTGGCCCTGCCCTATGCATGTATAACAGTCCAATTATCTAAGGTCAATGTTTGAATAAAGCATGCAGGCTCAACTGACTGAGAACTCAGGTTACAGAAACTCCCTGATAAGTGCTGACTTGCAGGTGAGTTTTGAGACTGAGCAACCCTGGGGACTTAGAGTGTTGTATATCTGAGAGGTACAGTCTAACAAAATCAGTGTTCATGTGGGCCACAGATGCCAGAGGCAGACAAGGGGAGGGAGAAGTTTTGATTGGGCCAGTCTGCAAAGCAGCAAAAGGCTAGGTGGTTGGTGGCCCCACCTTACCTAGCAAAAGCAACTTCATGAAATAAGGCCAAACTTAAGGAAGGAGCAGCCCCACCCTCTCAGATTTCTCTGCATATCAACAGATATGCAGAGGTTATCAATGATAACCCCCTATCTATGGACATGCTGCAGTTTCAAAATAACTATGCCAGCAAAGTGCTTTGTTAAGAGAATTTCCCTGTAGGGAATCAACTACCCAGTCACAACAGCCTGCCATTTGAGGCTCCAGTCTTCATTCTCTGGTAGTGTTGCAACTCTGCCCTCCTATAGCTATTCCCATAATAACCCAGGTAAGAAGAGTAACTATGGCAAAATGCAGAAAAGCAGAGAATATCAACACTTTTCAGCAAGAAATATAAAGGTTCTTTTCTTCATTTCTCTCTTTACCCAATTTATTTTTGTTTTGCTGCTTCCTTTTTCTCTTTCTCTTTTTTACTTAAAAATTTAGTTTCTGGGACTGTAGGTGTGGCTCAAGTGGTAGAATACCTGCCTAGCTAGCACAAGGCCTAAGTTCAAACCCCAGTAATACAAAAAAAATTAGAAAAAACTGGTTTCTAATTTTAAGAATCTTTTTTAAAGTTCTTAATTTTTGTTCTCATCTGCCATTCTCTATTTCTCCATAATTACCCTCTCTGTTCCCTACTCCCCCTCTTTCTGCCTTCACAGTCTCCTTTCTTCCCCATGCCTCTCCTATATATTATTAAATTTCTAATCATTATACCTTTCAATGTTAAGCTGGCAGATCACCCACCAGTTATTTCTACTGGGAACCAGTTATTTGCTCCCATATAAACTCAGTGCTGAGACAGGTGAGGGTTGCAATTTTTTCATACTCATTCATATATAGGAGTTATTGCCAAATCTTTACCTTTTTTTTATTTTTCTTTTATTATTCATATGTGTATACAAGGATTGGTTCATTTCTCCCCACTGCCCCCACCCCCTAAATCTTTACCTTTTTAACACAAATTTTGACCTTTGCTTATCCAAAGAACTAAAAGAGAAACTTTAGTTTTAGAAACATTTTTTGACCAATAGAGAAGCAAATCACAGCACAGAAATTTAAATATGTAAAACCAAGGCTGTATTTCTCTTCCAAAACTCCAAAACAACTTAGCTGAATGGAAAAACAATGAATTCACTGAAATTTCTGTGAGATAATTTAGAAGTCTACTGTGAAAAATGACCAGTGACCTCCAAAAGAATTCAAATAAACAGATAAATGCAGTTGAAAATCAAGTCAGCAATGTGGAAGAAATTCTGCAAGGAAATGGAAATTATGAAAAAAGTAACATCAAAAAATGTTAGAAAGGATAACCTTAATACATCAAGTAAAAACAATAGTAGATAATATTAGCAACAGTCAAAGTCAAGCAGAAGAATGAATATCAGATATGTAGGGGGCAAGAGTGAGTGGATATTCTGCTTTATATAATGATATAGACACAATGTACAGGAGGCCTTTGGAACTCCAAATAGACTTGACTAGAAAAGAACCACTTCATAACATAGCAATAATTAATATGAACAAAGGATACTGAGAGCGCTAAGAGAAAAACAGAAGCTTACATACTAAAGTAAAAACAAAAGAATCTCCTCATACTTCCCAAAACATATCCTAAAAGCCAGGAAAATACTGAGAAATAGGATGAACACACTGAGAGAGAATAACTTCCAATCAAAGACATTATACCCAGCAAAGTCATCCTGCAATTGAAATGGAGAAGTAAGGACCATCTAGGATTAGGTTAGTCTAACTTGGTTCATGTCCAACAGGCCCACAAAACAGAACTTACTAAAGGGAGTATTTCATACAGAAGAGGAAGAGAAAACAATCCCCAAAACATGAGGAATGAATAAAACTCATAAGTGGACGATAGGAACCCAAGAGAATTAGGAAAGTATAAACATGATCAATTTAGTAATTTAACAAAGACTAAAGATAACAATGCCAAGAGTAAAGCAACCAACATGAGACTCAACCAAGAAATAAAGCAATAGAAACACAGGAGTCAGTAAGTACCTCTCAATCATTACCCTAAATGTAAACAGACTTAACTCTCCAACCAAAACACATGGTTTGTCTGTTTGGATCAAAAAGCAAGATCTACAGCAAATATACCCCACAAACAAAGAAACACACAAACTAAAAGTGAAAGATTAGAAAAAGATGCATCAGCAATGTGGGAATTGAACGCAAGTAGGAATAGCTATTCTCATTAATAAAGCAGATTTTAAGTTTGCACACATTATGTGGGGTTTGTATAATAAGTACCTTCACATGCAAATGAGGTCACCATAGGATTGCCAGTAGTATTTACCTTTCAAACACTGACATGAGGGTAGCTGCATGTATCACATTAATGAGCATATCCCTCATAGGAAAAATTTCTACTTTTACTAAGCAAAGAGAAGAACCAAGTAATTCTGCTTATATCCTTACACATCTGATGATCTAATGTTTTGAAAAATTTTCAACAGATAAACATTGCCCCATAAATTTTGAACAATTTTCCTCTTTACTTCAACACTGTTCCAGTGCCTGAATGTAGAGGGAACAGTGATATACCAACCTTGTTGCAAAACTAGGTGACACAGAAAACAGTATTCTTCAGGAATGTTCCTAGAGAACATTGCTACACAGGAACAGAGAGAAATAACTAAATGGACCTCCAACTCAAATATGCCATTGGAAATTCCAAATAATTTTTTTGCTACCCAGTAGAGGGGAAAGCCAAAGAGGAATGAGCCAACTATCTTAACTGAGTGTAGTTAACATGTTTTACTTTTTACATGCAAATCATAATGATATAATTAAATCCTATATCTCTCCCAGGAACTTGGAAGGGAACTTAAAAATAAGAGGCCCCCATCCTTTGGCTTAAACAACTTCAATCTTATTCCCAGTATAATTGTAAAGGCATTAGAAAAATGAGAATAAACTATAATGTTAGTGTTATGGTTTGGACTTAAATTTCCTCAAAGCTCATTGATTGAAAGCTCTGACCTCAGTTGATGGCTCTGATGAGAGATAATGGAAACCTAAAAGAGGTGGAGAATGGTTAGAGAAAGTGAGTGTGTCCTTAAAGGTATGTTGGCACCTTCTCCCTTTCCTTTCATTCTCTGCTTCTTGGTTTTCATAAGGTGGGCATCTTTTCTTTCACACGCTCTAAACAAAATGATACTCTGTTTTGCCACAGGCCCAATACAATGGAGTCAACTGAAGATTGATCTTGTGAAATCATGAGGCAAAATGGACCTTTCCTCTTTTTAATTGATTTTTTACATTACTTTGTCCCAGTGATAGAAATCTAACTCATACAGGTACATTTTGTTAAATTTATCAATATCAAAATACTGTCTGAAGATATTCCTCCTGGATGAATTTTCCCAAGTAGTTAAGAATAGAATAAATATTCTAACCAATTGGTTAATTGAGATCTGGACTCACTGGGGCCTACTGCCCTTTTCAAACTGTGCTGGAAAGCATATCAAGATTCAACTGGGTGGAAGTTTTGAGCTAGATTTTTATGAGCAAAATACTCTGCTATCCATTAAACATATCCCAAGAAAGGCCTGAAAAACACTCCCTTCGTTGTGGCCACAGGTAATGCATGTTGAAGGATGGAGCCAAATTAGTGATTGACTTCTTGTTGATTGGATTCAACAAGCCAATCAGAAGCTACAGAAGATGGTGAAGTAAAAAAGGACAGTCACTAAAATATTGCCACTTAGCTTTAAATTCATCCTTTACTATATGTTCAGCAAAGAATTCAGAATTCACTCTTTACTATATGTTCAGCAAAGAGTTTCAGAATTCTTTGAAAACTCCTTACGAAAGTTTTGTTTATTAGAGAGTGCACCGGAAAGATGTAGTATGAAGAAGGGGCTCTCCTGCTTCTAGGACTACATGGTTGAGAAGTGCTGTAGGATGGGTACTTACCCAGCCATGGTCTTAGTTGAGCATCATTCACAATGACACCACCACAGCTATCTCCTGCTTTTTGGATATGGACACAGCACACTCTAATCCTCTGATCCTACTAAAACTCCCATTTGCCCTTGCAGCCCAGCTTTGTACAATTGCCATCAAAGAACTTCATACCTATGAAAACCTGTATGTTTTGTCACTGCAACTTGCCTGCTCCTGCTTGCAACCCACAGAGTTATAAGTCCAGTCAGCAAGTGTAAACCCAGACAGAAACTCTGGGCCAATCAGTAAAATTCTCTATTCTTTTCTTTTTCTTTAATTCATACATGCATACAATATTTGGGTCATCTCTCCCCCATACCCCCCCTTAACTTCCCCAACCCCTCCATCTCCCCCCACTCCCTTGCCACCCGGCAGAAACTATTTTGCCCTTATCTCTAATTTTGTTGAAGAGAGAGTATAAGCAATAATAGGAAGGACCAATGGTTTTTGCAAATTGAGATAAGGATAGCTATACAGGGAGTTGACTCACATTGCTTTCCTGTACATGTGTGTTACCTTCTAAGTTAATTCTTCTTGATCTAACCTTTTCTCTAGTTCCTGGTCCACTTCTATTGGCCTCAGTCACTTTAAAGTATCTGCATTAGTTTCTCTGCATTGAGGGCAACAATTGCTACCTAGTGCTGCAATAAACATAGGTGTGCAGGTGCCTCTGGAGTAACATTGCTGGATCATATGGTAGATCTATGTTTAGATTTTTAAGTAGCCTCCAAATTTTTTCCAGAGTGGTTGTACTAGTTTACATTCCCACCAGCAGTGTAAGAGGGTTCCTTTTTCCCTGCATCCTTGCCAACGCCTGTTGTTAGCGGTGTTGTTAATGATGGCTATTTTAACAGGGGTGAGGTGGAATCTTAGTGTGGTTTTAATTTGTATTTCCTTTAGTGCTAGGGATAGTGAGCATTTTTTCGTATGTTTTTTGGCCATTTGAATTTCTTCTTTTGAGAAATTTCTGTTTAGTTCACTTGCCCATTTCTTTATTGGTTCATTAATTTTGGGGGGAATTTAGTTTTTGAGTTTCCTATGTATTCTGGTTATCAGTCCTTTGTCTTATGTATAGCTGGCAAATATTTTCTACCACTCTGTGGGTGCTCTCTTCAGTTTACAGACCATTTCTTTTGTTGAGCAGAAACTTTTTAATTTTATGAAGTCCCATTTATCTATGCTATCTCTTAGTTGCTGAGCTGCTGGGGCCCCGTTGAGAAAGTTCTAGCCTATACCTATTAATTCCAAAATATTTCCTAGTCTTTCCAGTACCAACGTTAGAGTTTGTGGTCTGATATTAAGATTATTGATCCATTTTGAGTTAATATTGGTATAGGGTGATAAACATGGATCTAACTTCAGTTTTTTGCAGACTGCTAACCAGTTTTCCCAGCAGTTTTTGTTAAACAGGCTGACTTTTATCCATCATATATATTTAGCGCCTTTGTCAAAGACAAGTTGGTTATAGTTGTGTGGCTTCATATCTGGGTCCTCTATTCTGTTCCAATGGTCTTCATGTCAGTTTTTGTGCCAGTACCATGCTGTTTTTGTTATTGCTTTGTAATATAGTTTGAAGTTGGGTATTGTGATACCTCCAGCATTGTTCTTTTGACTAAGTATTGCCTTGTCTATTCATGTCCCCTTGTGTTTCCATATAAACTTAACCGTAGATTTTTCAATCTCTTTGATGAATGTCTTTGGGATTTTGATGGGAATTACATTAAACATGTAGATTACTTTTGGGAGTATAGACCCTTTTACTATGTTGATTCTACCAATCCATGAGCATGGGAGATCTCTCCACTTTCTATAGTCTTCCTCAATCTCTTCCTTCCAACGTTTATAGTTTTCCTTGTAGAGGTAACTCACATCCTTTGTTAAGTTTACACCTAGGTGTTACATTTTTTTTGAGGCTATTGTAAGTGGAATTGTTTTCATATATTCTTTCTCAGTTTGTTTATTATTAGTGTATAGAAATGCTAATGATTTTCCTATGTTGATTTTATATCCTGATACCTTGCTAAAGCTATTGATGGTGTCTAGGAGCTTTTGAGTAGAGTTTTTTTGGCCTTTAAGGGATAGGATCATGTCATCTGCAAATAGGGATATTTTGACAGTTTCTTTACCTATTTGTATTTCTTTCATTCCTTCTTCTTGCCTAATTGCTCTGGCTAGGAATTCTAGTACTATGTTGAATAGAAGCGGAGATAGTGGTCATCCTTGTCTCATTCCTGATTTTAGAAGGATTGGTTTCAGTTTTTCACTATTAAGTATAAGGCTGGCTGTAGGTTTGTCATATATAGCTTTTATAATGTTGAGGTACTTTCCTTCTATTCCTAGTTTTCTTAGAGCTTTAATCATGAAGTGGTGTTGGATCTTATCAAAGGCTTTTTCTGCATCCATTGAGATGATCAAGTGCTTTTTGTCTTTGCTTCTGTTAATGTGGTTTATTACCTATATTGATTTGCCTATGTTGAATCACCCCTGCATTCCTGGGATGAAGCCTACTTGGTTGTGGTGAATGATCTTTTTGATGTGCTGTTGAATTCTGTTTGCCATTATTTTATTGAGGATTTTTGCATGAATGTTCATTAAGGAGATTGGCCTATAGTTCTCCTTTTTGGAGGTGTCTTTGCCTGGTTTTGCGATAAGTGTAATACTGGCTTTTAAAATGTGTTAGGCAGTTTTCCTTCCCTTTCTATTTCGTGGAACAGTTTAAGGAGAGTTGGTATTAGTTCTTCTTTAAAGGTCTGATAGAATTCAGCATAGAATCCATCAGGTCCTCGACATTCCTTTTTAAGGAGACTCTTGATTGCTGCTTCAATTTCATTTTGTGTTATAGATCTATTCAGGTGATTGATGTCCTCTTGGCTCAGATTTGCATGATCATAAGTATTTAGAAATGTGTCTATTTCTTTAAGAGTTTCAAATTTATTTGAATATAGGTTCTCAAAGTAATCTCTGATGATATCCTGGACTTCAATGGTGTTTGTTGTTATCTCCCCTTTTGTGTTGCTGATTTACTAATTTGGGATTTTTCTCTAGTCATTTTAGTCAGGTTTGTCAGGTCTGTCAATCTTGTTTATTTTTTCAAAGAACCAACTTTTTGTTTCATTAATTCTTTGTATGGTTTTTTTGGTTTTTATTTTATTGATTTCAGCTTTTATTTTTATTATTTCTCTCCTATTTGTTTCAGGATTTCCTTGTTCTTGTTTTTCTAGGAGTTTGAGATGTATCATTAGGTCATTGATTTGAGATTTCAGTCTTTTTAATATATGTACTCATGGCTATAAACTTTCCTCTCAGGACTGCCTTTGCTGTGTCCCATAGGTTCCAGTAGGTTGTGTTTTCATTTTCATTGACTTCCAGTAACTTTTTAATTTCCTCTTTTATTTCATCAATGACCCATTGTTCATTAAGCAATGAGTCATTCAGTTTCCAGCTGTTTGCATGTATTTGTCTTTATTTTTGTTTTTGAGTTCTAGTTTTATTGCATTGTGATCAGATAGAATGCATTGTATAATTTCTATTTCCTTATATTTGCTTAGGCTTGCTTTGTGCCCTATGATATGATCTATTTTGATGAAGGTTCTGTGGTCTGCTAGAAGAATGTATATTGTGTAGAAGTTGGATGAAATGTTCTGTAGACATCAACTAGGTCCATTTGATTCATGGTATATTTTAGATCCAGGATTTCTTTATTGATATTTTGTTTGGATAACCTATCTATTGATAATAATGGGGTATCAAAGTCTACCATGACCACTGTGTTGGAGTTAATATATGCTTTTAGGTCCTTCAGGGTACGTTTGATGATATTGGGTATATTGATATTGGGTGCATATAGGTTGATAATTGCTGTTTCCTTTTGGTCTATTTCCCTTTTTATTACTATGGAATGTCCTTCTTTATGTCGTTTGATCAATGTAGGTTTGAAGTCTACTTTGTCAGAGATAAGTATTGCTAGTCCTGCCTGTTTTGGGGGGTCATTGGCTTGGTAAATCTTCTTCCAGCATTTTATCCTGAGCCGATGCTTATTTCTATCTGTGAGATGGGTCTCCAGTAAGCAACAATTGTTGGGTCTTCCTTTTTAATCCAGTTTGTCATACAGTGCCTTTTGATGGAAGAATTATGTCCGTTAACATTAAATGTTAGTACTGATAGGTATGTGATTATTCCTGTCATTTAGTTGAAGGTTTGATTGTGTGTACCTAAATTGATGTTACTCTCTTTCTTGCTTTTTCTTTTTCTGTAGTTTGGTACTGCCTGCCCTTTCATGGCTATGTTGGGTTTCACTTTCTGTGTTCAGAATCCCTTGATGAATCTTTTGTAGTGGTGGCTTTGTGGTCACATATTGTTTTAGCTTGTTCGTATTATGGAATACTTTTATTGCTCCATCTATTTTGAATGATAATTTTGCTAGGTAGAGTATCCTGGGGTTGAAGTTATTTTCATTCAGTGCCCAGGAGACCTCACCCCAAGCTCTTCTTGCTTTTAATGTTTCTGTTGAGAAGTCTGCTGTGATTTTGATGGGTTTACTTTTGTATGTTATTTGTTTTTTTCTCTTACAGCCTTCAGTATTCTTTCTCGAGTCTCTGTATTTGTTGTTTTAATGATAATATGCCATGGGGTAGTTCTATTTTGGTCAGTTCTGTTTGGTGTTCTGGAGGCCTCTTCCACCTGGGAATAGATTTCTCTAGATTTGGGAAAGTTCTGTAATTATTTTGTTGAATATATTATGCATTCCCTTTCCTTGCACCTCTTCTTAAATGCCCATGATTCTCAGGTTTGGTCTTTTGAAGGAGTCAGTAAGTTCTTGCATTTTCTTTTCACAGATATTGAGTTGTTTAACTAATAGTTCTTTGGTTTTTCCTCTAATTACCATTTCATGTTAGAGTTATGAGAGTCTGTCTTCTGCTTGTTCTAGTCTGCTGGACTGGCCTTCCATTTTGTTTTGCATTTCTGTTTTGTTCTTTTTTCTGAGGTTTTCAATATCCTGAGTCACTTCCTCTTTAGTATTGTCTATTTTTGTCCTGAGCTCATTTATCCCTTTATGAATTGTGTTGTTTGTTTCACTTTGTTATTTATACTGTGCTTCTATAGTTTCTTTTATTTTTCTTGTGCTTTCTCAAATTCTGTATTTTTGTTGTCTAGGAATTTCTTGAGTGCCTCCTGTACATTTTGGTTGACCATATTCAGTATCATCTCTATGAAATTTTCATTGATTACTTTCAGTGTTTATTCTTTCAGAATGTTCTTGTGGGCTTCATTGGGTTCTTTGGCATAGTTTATCTTCATTTTTTGGACTCTGGATCTGAGTATCTGTTTGCTTCATTTCCCTCTGGTTTCTGTACTAACTTATTACTGGGGGGAAACTGGTTTCCCTCTTTTTTCTGTCTTCCCATCATTGCCTTTGCTATTGTTACTGTCCCTATACTGTGTGCAATTAAGTATTTTCTAGCTTGTAATAATAACAATGGCGATTTGTAGAATGGAAAGGTTAGAGGAGTGGGAAAGCAGAGAAGGTAAAGAAAAAAGGAAAAACAAACAAACAAATAACTAAAAAAACCAAAACAAACAAACAACAGCAAAAAAAAACCTGTGCCAAAGAAATATACAGGGAGAGATAGTGTACTAATCAACAGTAAGCTAAACAAGCATTAGAGAGACAGAGAAAGGATAAAAAAAATCCCCAAGTTCAAATGCAATAAAGTTTCAGTCTCAATAATTTTGGTTGTAGTCCCTCAGCCTCTAATCCTGGAGATGGTGTGTCACAAGTAGTTCTGTCATTGTCTCATCGAAGGGGAAAAAACCAAAAAACAAAACAAACAAAAAACAAAAACAAAACAAAAAATCCCAAGTTCAAATGCAATACAGTTTCAGTTAGTCCTTCAGCATGCAGTTCCAGTTCATTTGTTGTCTCATCAAAGGAAGAGGTATAAAAAGGGTCTGGAGACAGTTCTGTGAATGTCTGTCTGAGGCTGCAGCTCACCTGGCCGCTACTGTCAGTCAGCCATTGCTGGAGGCTTTATTGATTGTAGATCTCAGGAATGAACTTAACACTCACCTAGCCCCGCAGGCTTTGTTTATTTAGAGTTATCCTGGGCATGATAGCCACTGTTACAAGCTTTCCCCTATCCAAGCACACTAGGGGAGGTGGCGCTACACCTACCTTTTCTGGCTGGTGTGCCTATTTACAGTTCACGTGGGAAGTGCCCCTTTCCCACTCTCCAGTGGATCTTTCCTCATGACAACCACTGTTACAAGCTTTCCCACTCCAAAGTTGCTGGGCAGGAGCTGCCACTCCTTTCTTTTCTGGCTGGCTTGTTTATTTAGAGTTCTGTGTCTTTTTTGGTTGTTGTTGTTTATTATTCAGTTTGGTTTTTTTTCTCTTTTTTCCCTGGGTGAGGGTCAGTCTGTCCAGGGGGCTATGCTGATCTTGCCCAGGGTTGTTTGTGAGAGTACCGCATGCTGCTTAGCTCACCTTGTGGTCTGTTTCTCTCGAGCCGGTAGGAGCTGGCATCTGGTGGTGTGGGAGCCCTGCTAGTTTCTCCATTTAATGTGGAGTGGGGATGCTATGTGTGGGCTGGGGGTGTGGAGGTGTCAGAGTTTTGCTTCTTCTTGGTGGTTTTTCTTGCAAGGTGTATCTCTAGCATCGCTCCAAGATTTTACTTTAGGAAGCATGCTTTCTGCTTCCTCCCTCTAGTCACCATCTTGGAATCTCCAAAAGTCTCTATTCTACAGTTGGTTGCAACTATATATTCTCCAATGAGTTCTGACTCCCAGCCTTGGGAAGGACTTTCTCTTTCAAGTTGCCTTGGTTACTTACACTATATAGTGTGGTTTGAGAAAAGCAAAGTCCAAGTTTCCAGTTCCCTTCCATGAACATGATAGAGCATATTAGGCCAAATTTGCTGTACTTTAACAAATTTAGGTACTGCCTGGTCAGTTTGGGTATTATCTCACTCAAAACTCAGAAGGCCAAAAGGGGCACAGGTCAGACCTCAAGCAATGAAATGCTCTAGACATGACGAATCAAAGCTTCAAGGAGACTACAGACATCCAGATGCCTAGAGCTAGAGATCATTAATTTAGGAATATAAAAGAACAAGTAAGACCCTGAGAGAAGCCAAAGTAAACTCTTATGGAAACTAAGACATTGAAAAGCAGCTGTGTGTATGTGACACAACTAGAAAAAGGATTTAAGGAAGACACATGCACAGGTGAGGCATAAGACAACCTTCTTAGTGGGCTAAATAATGAAGATCTTGCCAATTTTGAACAACAACAACAAAAATCACAAGGTATACAAGTAAACAAGAAAGTATGCCAATTCATCAGAACAAAATAAAACTGTAGGCACTCTATGTAAAAGATACAAAGACATAAGAACTGCTGCTAAAGAGTTTGAAACAATTGTTTTAAATATGATCAAAGAGCAAAAGTAGAATACAAGCAAAGATGAAAGAAAACCAGAAAATGATATATAACAAAATGAAAATATCAACCAAGGGATTGGACTTGTTTTTAAAAAGAGTTAAAGAAATTCTGAATATGAAAACTTTAGTAACTAACTGACAAATTTACTAAAGTCAGTCAACTGAAAACTAATCAAGGCAGAAGAAGGAATAAGTGAAGTTGAAGATTCAAGTTATTGAATTTGAGAAGAAAAACAATGAATCAAATTGAATGGTGCCTAAGGGCCTTATGTTACATCATCAAGTTGACCAATATATGAAGTATGAGGATTTCTAAAGGACAAGACAGATTACATAAACAAACTATGGCCCCCAGCTGTCCCAAATTTGGCAAAAGTCTTGGAGACACAAATCAAACATGATTAACAAATCAAAAGAGACCCACAATAAAACATAAAACAAAGAATCTTGAAAACAACACAAGAAAAACAACTTATTATATATAGGGAATCTCAAAAGATCATCTGCATGTTTTTCAGCAAAATTTTTATAGTCTAGAAGATAGTAGGATGATGCAATAAAAATTTGAATTAGAAAAAACACACAAATATTCTGTATCTAATAAAGTGTCATCCCAAGGGGAGGCATAGGAAGATATTCCAGATAAATAAAAGGTGAGGGATATCATTACCACTGGACCTGTCCTAAGTATTGCTAAAGTTTTAATAGGGTTCATTTGAAAGTGAACTCATGCATTATTTTTGTTTTCCATCCCTCCTCAAATTTTTTTGATGATGCCAGTTCTTCCTAAGGTCTCAGTTAACCAAATATAGGAGGACAATGTTCCTGCCTTGACCAGCACATATATCATCTTGTCAAGTCCTTCATTCCAAAACCACAGCTCTACCCACTTACCATGAAGCAGCCATTATAGAGACATGTGCTGGAGATCCCTGAGAAACAGAATTAAGGATTGAAGATGGATAAGGGAAGAATGGAGGAAGAGGAAGAAGAGGAGAAAGGCCCCACCAAAACTTAGGATTTTCTGCATGTTTTCTTACTGAGAACTCTTGGGTCAGAAAAAAAGCACTTTGTTGTCCCTGAGCCCTCAAAGATGGAAAGGTCATTTCTACTCCCTCAAGGACAATCTATAATAAATTTGTTTCCTTCTTTTAACATATTTCTCAAATGTTTTTGGTAGACCATTAAGCAATATGGACTTCAGATTCCAGTCACAAAATGCAGTTCTTCAACTGGCAAAGAAAGAATTCAAGACATTAACTAGAAGACATATGAAAACATAAATATCTTTAGCCAGATGTGGAGGCACACACCTATTATCCTAGTACTCAGGAGGCTGAGACAGGAGAACTGGGAGTTTGAGACCAGCCTAGCCTACCTAGTTAGACCCAAAGAGAGGGAAGGGATGCAAAAACAGGAAGAGAAGGGAAAGGAAAGAGAGGGAAGTGAAAGAAAAAAATATAAAGATCTTCCATAAGAGTAAACTTGGAAAGAAAGGAAAAAATCAAAAGAAAAGAAAAAAAGAGACAAGGCAGTAAACTTAGGTAGGGAAGGAAGGAGGGAGAAAAGGAAGAAAGGAAAAAGGAAGAAAAGAAGGAAGGTATTCTGAAGGTCAATATATTTTTATTTTGGTTTACAACTTTATTATCCATCTTTAGGACCAAAATACAAAACCATAAAATGTAATTGCTAGGAGTTACAAATTTATAAAGGTGTAATATGTAACATCAGTAATATCAAGTGGGGTAGTATTGAGAGTAGAATTTTTATGTGGCCAGAAACCCACTGGTAATAATTTTCATTGCTATAACAAGAATATTGTATGTAACACCAGTGGAAAGCATAAAGATAATGTCCATAGAATATAGATGAAATGAAAAAAGGATCAAATGACACTAAATAGGAGGGCAGAACAGGTCCTGTTTGGGGTTTGGTACCACTGGCAGGGGGAACATGTGGGGAAAAGATGTAGGAGGGTGCATATGGTACAAATACTATGTATACATGAATGTAAATGGAAAAATGAACCCTGTTGAAACTATTCCAGGAATGGAGGGAGGGTGATAAAGGAGAATGATGAAGGGGGCGAATTCAAGTATGATGTATTTGATATATTGTAAGAACTTTTGTAAAGGTCACAAGGTATCCCAGCACAACAATAAGTAAATAAATAAATCCACTAA
The DNA here is from genome assembly GCF_047511655.1 of Castor canadensis. NCBI lineage: Eukaryota > Metazoa > Chordata > Mammalia > Rodentia > Castoridae > Castor > Castor canadensis. The sequence goes on from NC_133398.1 coordinate 93,153,658, forward strand.
ACACAAAGTAAGACAATTATAGAGGAAATGGAATTATAGTGGAAATGGAAGGCTTATAAGAAAATGAGTAACAATGGCAACATCCTATCCCTGTCAGTAATTCATTTAAGTATAAATGAACTAAACTCTCTAATTAAAAAGAATGATTGGAAGGATAGACTAAAAGGCAGGATCCAACTATAGAGTGTGTCTTTAAGAGATTCACTTAAGATCCAAACATAAATAAAGTAAAAGGATAGGAAAATGTGCTCCATAAAAATAGTAAGCAAAACAGAAAGTAGTGGACAAAGTAGACTTTAAGTCAAAACTTGTTACAAGAAACAATGGCATTTTATAATTACAAAAGTGTCATTTCACCAAGAAGATAAAATAATCACAACAATATGTATACAGCAAACAATAGAGCTCCTATCTACATGAAGCAAACATTGACAGAATTGAAGGGAGCACTGCTCTACAATAAAAATAGGAAATGTCAAGATCCTATTTTTGATAAAATGAAGAAAAACCAGGACATGATTAATAAGTATGTATCAAACTTGAACAACACTAATAACCAACTGATCCAAAAACAAATACAGAAAACTCCAATCTGGAACAGAGGAATACACATTTTTCTCAAGTACACATGAAATACTGTCCATATTAGAACATATTTCAGGCAACAAATAAATCCCAATGGAACAAACTATTTAAAAGATACAAAATTATCTTTTCTTGTAAAAAAGTTTACAATAATAGAAATTATTAACTTCTGGAAATCCACATATGTATGCAAATCAAACAATACTCTGTTAAACAACTAGTGAGGAAAAGAAGAAATCACAAAACAAAAAAGAAATTATTTTCCACAGACAAATGATAATGTAAACACAGTTAAAACTTATGAGATGCATCAAAAGTAATCCTAAGGGAGAAATATATAATTGTAAACACATTAAAAATGGAGAAAGATCTCAAATCAGAACCCTAACTACATCTTAATAAACAAGATAAAGAAAACAAGCTAGACTAAGCCAGCATAAATAGGCAATTACTAATATAATGGTGAAGATATAATAGACAAGTAAAATCACACAGAAAATCAACACAATGAAGAGTTGGTTCATGGAAAAGAACAAAAAAAAATTTAGATAGATTTCCTAAGGTAGTGAGGAAACTAAAGTAACTAAAATCTGATGTGAAAGAGGGGATATTACTGCTGATTTTACAGAAAGAAAAAGCATATTAAGAGATGATGAACAACTTTTTTCTCAGCACATTGGAGAGTCTAGCTAAAACACACAAAATACTGTAATTACATAATCTAGTGTATTTGAATCATGAAGAAATATAAAATCTCAAAAGACCTACAATTGATGGTGATTTAATCAGCAATCAAAAATGCCCCAACCAAGAAAAGCCTAGTATAGCACAATGTTACTCATGAATTCTACCAAGCACTTAAAGAATTAATGCCAATCCTTCTCAAACACTTCCAACAATTTTCAGACGTATCTTATGAGTCCAACAGACCAGCTGACATCAAAGCCAAATAAAGATAGAGATCAAGATAACTTATAAATATTGATGCAAAAATACTCAACAAGATGCTAGCAAACTGAATCCAATACCACATTAAAATGGTGATTCATTCTTGTAAACCCTGAGGTGACCCTCAGATCCACACATTAACCCATACTTTCCTAGCATCACATTTCCAAAACCACAGAGTACACATTTAATCTATCCATCCACATTTAATTCAATATGTTATATGCATATGTGACATAGAAAACACATGCAAACCACCAACACATAAACAGATATGAAACTTGAAAATTCATTATTAATAAAAATCCCATACTTGACAGTGCAGCCCCTGTCACACAGCAACCTTTACATTCTTAAACATACTTGCACAAAACTTCCTTATGCTCCTTGGGGAAATATATCTACAGCAATAGAAAAATTTCTAACACTATACACAAAATACATGTCATATCATTAGGAAGGATTTGTGGTGGTTCTGAGAGATTACACATCCTGACCTCTTGAACTCAGATGCTCCCTTTTTTGTCAGCTGTTCAGCACTTGTTTCAGCTAAAGACAGGTTTTGCAGAGTTCTTTTTTATGTCTAGATAAAGCAGAGTAACAAAACACCCAAGGGTAGTCCTATTGAGATATTTTAGCCTGCCAGGGAAACTTGAGGTCAGAAGACACTGTATTATTGCTTGGGTGTTATTTCACCTTAACTCTGCTAGGCGTTCCATTCCTGGACCCAGGATGTGTCCCTACAGGGAGAGTGACCCCGCTGCCTGGCCACTTGCTGCCCACTACACCCTCCATGAGAGGCCCTGGAGCAAGCAGACCTCCTCAGCCCTGCAGCCCACCAGTCACCCTGCCACCTATGTACACCCTGGGACCATGACTGGACCCAACAGTGGGGATGCCCTGACCCAGGGACAGTCCCCAGGAGGAGTTTGACTTCTCCAGCTTCTTGACTATGACTGAATCCTTTTCAAGAGGAACAAGTGGACATGAGGTCACCAGCCTGCCCTCTGGCCTTGCATACCTCAACAATGTCCTGAACTATGTCCTCAAGCAAGAAGGCCTCCTGGACAGTTTGGAGATCTGGATACCACAGGGCCCCAGAATTTGGAAAGGTGACCAAGCCAGCAGGGACCTTGGTCCTGAACCCAAGGATCAAGATCATCCCATGAACTGCTGCAGGCAGTGGGTGGGGAGACTTTGGCTAGTCAGGAGAGACACCAGCCTGCTGCCTGAGCCACCTGCCACCATACTGTGGTGTGTGGCTCATGGTTCATGCTGCCGTGCCAGGCTTTGAGGGCCACCAAAAATTGCTTTGCTTCAGCCTGGCTAGCAGCAGCTCCTCTGCCAGCTTCCTTTCCAACATCTTTTCCTCCTACACCTCACCCAGTTTCATTATTCCCCCCATAACCTGGCCAATAATGTCATCTCAAATCAGCCTTGCTGAGTACAGCTGCCTGGGCCACCTGACTCACTCATGCCCCATCTGGCCTTGTGCTCCTCCTCACCTGGTATTAAGTGGAGGCACTGTGCACTTAGCTTTGGTTGCCCTTCTGCCCAGAGCCTCATCCCAGCACTCCTGGAGCCACTTGTCACAGTCCCCTTGCCACGTGTCCCTCTCCCTCCCCCACTGGCCATGGTGACCCCTCAGGGTGCCACCCCACTGCTGGTGCTACCTTGCTCATTGATGCCCTGAACAGCTTTGATGCTGACTTGCCTTGGGGATCCTCCCCAAGATGTGGAAGACCAGCCCTGACCTGTCACTGGTGTCCACCAACATGGCCAAGGCCTGCCTGCACAACCACATCTACCCTGCTGTGGAGTTCCTGGGCCCTGTGAGCAGGGGGAAAGGAGAAACTCAGTCCCTGAGTCCATCATGCTGGTGCCACCAACTGGCCTATGGTGAGCACCCAACCTGAAATGCTCTAAGAAGGATGCTGGGCTAACCCTGCCCCAAAGTGCCTGTAAGAAGATGGGAGCTGCTCTGGGGAAGCAAGCACCCTGAGTTCCTTCTCCAACAGCACCTAAAACATGTGGCTTCCTGGCTGTTTGTGTCCCCTTGGATGCCAATATAAGGCCAAGGAGCTTCTTCATCCTTTTTTACCTCATCCACTTCATAACCTTCCCCATGGAGGAGGCTCAGCTGGGCCTGCAGCTCTTGGTTCTGCTGGCAAATGGCTTTCAACCACTCTTCGGTCTCCAGTGGACCATCTCAGCAAACATCTTTCTCTGCACTTTCCTGTGCTTCAGCTGGTTCAGGAGCTAGGCCTGCATCAGTAGGTGCTGGTACAATGACTGCTTCTCAGAAGTCACCTGTTGATCAGCAGTCACATACTGCTCATAGGCCCTCAGGTACTGTTGTAGGTTGGCCAGTCAGTGGTCTCCCTGCTCCTGCAGAGTTTGAACCTCTTGGCTCTTCAGCTTCCCCTTCCCCTTCAATTCTGCCTGCATCTCTTGCAGCTGGCTCACCTTCTTGGCCAGCAACTTCTTGACATGCTGCTCTGAAAGCAGTGAACTGGTGAGTTCCATGTTGCTGTTGGCCAGCCTGATGAAACCACCCTGCAACTTTGCCAGGTAGTTGCAGTACAACTCCGGTGTGAGCCAGAACAGGAATCCAGGGCATAGTTCTAGACACCATGGAATATGGGCATGGCCTAAATACTTCTAACCCATTTTTCAGTGAAATTGCTGAAAGAAAAAAGGGGCATAGTCAGTTTTCTTTGAGACAGGAGAAATGGGTTGAATCACAAAGACAGCTGCATGTGCAGCACCTGACCCAACCCAGCCCACTTCAGGAATGATGTGGACTCTAGATGGGCACATGTGGCATGCTTTCACTTCTTTGAAATCATCTCCAGGTTATCTGCCCCTTACACCCATCTTGTCCTCCAGACAGACCCCATTGCAAAGCACTCACTCCTGATTCTGGTAGTGTATTTGACCCTGTTCCAGCTGGGTCCAGTCCAAGTTTCCTACTTCCTAGCTGCTCCTCTTTCAGCAACCCCATGTTACCTATTCCTCGGCACTCTGCCCAATCAGCTTTTCTCTACCAGATTCCTGTTCAAAACTGACTGAAGTTCCCATGTGGCTTTCTGGTCCACTGTGACTTGGTTGGTTCCCCTCCCCAGCCCCTCTCTATCCAAACACAGCTCACTCACAACAGCTCCCTTCAAGGTTTTTTCTCAGCTGACCTGTTCTGAGAAACTTCAAGTTATTTTTTAGTTCCGCCCCTCCCCTTCCCTTCCACCTGCCCTCCATTCTTCAAAGAATTATTTTCATGTCCTGGAGCACCTGCGTTCTCATGTCTTTCCTCCTCTAGGCACCTCCTGCTTACATTTCCCTCTGTCATCTCTAATTTTATTACTTTGGGTTTACCTTTTTCTTTTTGTCAGTTTGGGAAAGGGCTTTTTAATCTTGTTTATCTTTTCAAAGAACCTTCTTTTGGGTTCATTGGGTGTTGTTGTTTAGGCTCCATTTCATTAATTTCTGCCCTATTCTTTGTTAGAACTTTCTGCCTATGAACTTTGGGTTGAACATCTTGTTTATCTGAGTTGCTCTTCTGTTTTATACTGAATTATTTGTTTTCTTTCTTTTTTTTCTGTTTGTTCATACGTGCATACAATGTTTGGGCCATTTACCTGCTAACCTCCACCCCCTCCCTCTCTGTTCACCCCCTCTCTCTCCCCCACTACCCCCTTGATTCCAGGCAGCAACTGTTCTTCCCCTATCTCTAATTTTGTTGAAGAGAGAGTATAAACAATAATAAGAAAGACAAAGCATTTTTGCCAGTTGAGATAAGGATAGCTATAAAGGGAGATTCCTAGCATTGCTCCCATGTAGAAATGTGTTATATCCCAAGTTGATTCTTCTTGAGCTGACCTTTTCTCTAGTTCCTGGTCCCCTTCTATTGACTTCTGTCACTTTAAAGTTTTGGCATTAGTTCCTCTGCATTGAGGACATCAAATACTATTGTGTTTTTTGGGTTTCTTACTTGTCCCCACAACTCCCATGTGAGCTCTCGCCTTATCACGTGACCAAAGTCTAATCACATTTCTGTATTTTCCCTAGATCTAGAGTCCGCATATGAGGGAGAACATATTTTCTCCCACTCTGTGGGTGGAATCTTCAGTTTAGAGACCATTTCTTTTGTTGAGCAGAAGCTTTTTAGTTTTATGAAGTCCCATTTGTCTATACTTTCTCTTAGTTGCTGGGCTGCTGGCGTTCTATTGAGGAAGTCCTTGCCTATACCTATTAGTTCCAAAGTGTTTCCTGCTCCTTCCTGTAGTTATTTTAGAATTTGGGCAATGATACTAAGGTCCTTGATCCATTTTGAGTTGATACTAGGACAGGGTGATAAACATGGATCTATTTCTTTTTTTATTTCTTTTATTCATATGTGTACATAAAATGTTTGGGTCATTTCTCCCCCCTACCCCTGCCTCTACCCCCTGCCCCCTCCTTCTTCCCCATCCCCTCATTTCCAAGCAGAAACTGTTTTGCCCTTATCTCTAATTTTGTTAAAGAGCAAGTATAAACATTAATAAGGAGGATCAAGGGTTTTTGCTACTTGAGATAAGGATAGCTATACAGGGAGATTCCTCATGTTACTTTCCCGTACATATGTGTTACATTCTAAGTTGATTCTTCTCAAACTAACCTTTCTCTAGTTCCTGGTCCCCTTCTCCTATTGGCCTCTGTTGCTTCAAAGTATCTGCATTAGTTTCTTTGCATTGAGGACATCAAATGCTATCTTGTTTTTTTTGGTATCATACCAATCCTCATACCTCCCTTGTGTGCTCTGGCCTCATCATGTGACTAAAGTCCAATCCCCTTGTTGTGATAAACATGGATCTAGTTTCAGCTTTTTACAGATGGGTAACCATTTTTCCAACAGCTTTTGTTGAAGAGGCTGTCTTTTTTCCATTGTATAATTTTAGCACCTTTGTCAAAAATAAGGTGGGCATAACTGTGTGGATTCATATCCGGGTCCTCTATTCTGATCCACTGGTCTTCATGTCTGTTTTTTTGCCAGTACCATGCTGTTTTTATTGCTATTGCTTTGTAATATAGTTTGAAGTTGGGTATTGTGATACTTCCAGCATTGCTCTTTTTGCTGAGTATTGCCTTGGCTATTCGCAGTCTCTTGTGTTTCCAAATTAACTTTGAGGTAGATTTTTCAATCTATGTAATGAATGTCATTGGGATTTTGATGGGACTTGCATTAAACATGTAGATGTAATGGGGGGGGCATTAGGTTGGTAAATCTTCTTCCAGCCTTTCACCCTCAGCCAGTACTTGTTTCTGTCAATGAGATAGGTCTCCTGTAAGCAACAGACCGTTGGATATTCCTTTTTAATCCAGTTTGTCAAATGGTGTCTTTAGATGGGGGAATTAAGTCCATTAACATTCAGTGTTAGTATTGATAGGCATGAGGTGATTCCTGTCATTTAGTTGTTTCATTTGTTCAAGGCTTTGATTTTGTGCAGCTAAATCAATGTTACTCTCTACTTTCTTGCTTTTTTTCCTCCTGTGGTTTGGTACTGCCTGCCCTTTCATGGTTTTGTTTGCTTTCACTTTCTGTGTGCAAAATTCCTTGAAGAATGTTTTGTAGTGGTGGCTTGGGGTCATATATTGCTTTAGTTTCTGCTTATCATGGAAAACTTTTATTGCTCCATCTATTTTGAATGATAGTTTTGCTGAGTAAAGTATCCTAGGGTTGAAGGTATTTTCGTTCAGTGCCTGGAAGACCTCACTCCATGCTCTTCTGGGTTTTAAAGTTTCCATTGAGAAATCTGCTGTGATTTTGGTGGGTTTACCTTTGTATGTTATTTGTTTCTTCCCTCTTACAGGCTTCAATATTCTTTTTCTAATCTCTGTGCTTCTTGTTTTAATAATAATATGGGTAGTTCTATTTTGGTCAAGTCTGTTTGGTGTCCTGGAGATTTCCTGTACCTGAATGGGCATATTTTTCTCTAGATTTGGGAAATTTTCTGTTATTATTTTGTTGAATATATTATGAATTCCTTTTGCTTGCACCTCTTCTCCTTCTTCAATGCCCATGATTATCAGGTCTTTTGATGGAGTTGGTGAGTTCTTGCATATTCCTTTCATAGGTATTGAGTTGTCAGACTAGTAGTTCTTCAGTTTTCCTTTAATTACCATTTCATCTTCAAGTTCTGAGATTCTGTCTTCTGCTTTTTCTAGTCTGCTGGAGTTGCCTTCCCTTTTGTTTTGTATTTCTGTTTCATTCTTTTTTCTGAGGTTTTCCATGTCATGGGTCACTTCCTCTTTAATATTGTCAATTTTCGTCCTTAATTCATTTATCTCTTTACTTATGGTGTTCTTTGTTTCACTTTGGTGTTTATTTAGGGCTTCTATGGTTTATTTGTTTTTGTGTTTTCTCATATTCTTTGTTGTTGTTGTCTTGGAATTTCTTAGTGCCTCCTGTATGTTTTGCTTGACCATGTCTAGTATCATCTCTATGAAATTATCATTGACTAATTGCAGGATTTCTTCTTTCAGAATGTTCTTGTGGGCTTCATTGGGTTGCTTGGTGTAGTTTCTCTTTGTTTTGTTGGAGTCTGAATCTTGGTATCCGTTTTCTTCATTTCCCTCTGGTTCCTGTATTAATTTACTATTGGGGGGAGAATGGTTTCCATACTTTTTCTGTCTTCCCATCATTCCAATTGGTGCTGTTACTATCCCTGTACTGCATGTAATTTAGTATTAGCTAGCTTGCAATAGTAAAAGTAATGAGATCTAGAAAGGAAGAGTAAGAGGAAAAAGAAAGCAAAGAAAGAAAAGAAAAAAGAAAAAAAAACCAAAGAAATTAACAGGGAGAGATGGTTTACTAATCAACAGTGAAGTAAACAAGCATTTAGAGAGAAAGAGAAAAAAGAAGAATGAAAAAATATCCCAGGTTCAGGTGCAATGAATTTCAGTCTTGCTAGTTCTGGTGTTACTCCTTCAGCATCCAGTCCTGGTATTGGTATTTGAGTAGTAGCTCTGTCATCTCACCAAAGGAAAAAAGAAAAAAATAATAATTTAAAAAGAAAAAATAATTTAAAAAATTAGAAAAGATATATAAAACTATAAAAAACTAAAAATTTCAGGTTCAGAAACAGTGAAGTTTCAGTCTTAGTAGTTCTGGTGTTGCTCCTTCAGCAACCATTACTGGTGTTGTTGTTTAAACAGTAGCACTGTTGTTGTCTTGCCAGGTTGTTGGGTCAGGAGACAACTTTGTGAACAGCTATCTGCCCTGTTTCAGGCTCTGGCTCATCTGCCACCTACTGCGGCTAGTTTTGCAGGCTTTATTTACTTAAAGTTCATGGGGGGGATCTTCCACTCCCACCTTCACTTGCAGGCTTTGTTTATTTAAAGTTCACGGCGGGGGTGGGGGGAGAATGTGGACTGCCCCTCCCCCCTTCTCTGGTGCACTCAAGGCACTCCCCCCCTCACTGCTAAGTGTCCTTTTCAGTTCATTGTTTATTATTCAGTTTTTTGTTCTTTTTTTTTGCAGGGTGGAGGTCAGACTGTCCAGAGGGCAATGCTGATTTCATCCCAGGGGTGGTTGTGGGGGTACCACATGCCTCTTATTTGCTCACCTGTTGGTTTGCACCTCCCAGGCAGGTTAGGAGCTGGCATCTGGTGGCACAGAAGCCCTCCTGACTTCTCAGTGTAATGGGGCATGGAGAAGCTTTGTGCAGGCTGGGGATTTGGGGTGTCAGAGTTTTTCTTCTTCTTGGTGGTTTTTCCTGCCAAGTGTGGCTCCAGCATCTCAGTAAGATTTTTGCTTTATGGAGCTCATGCTATCTGCTTCCTCCCCCTAGTCACCATCTTAGATCTGTTTTCTCTTTTTTAAAGATGGATGAGACCATAAAATTAATTTTATCTCCTACCATGGATATTATATTGTTTCTGGTGGTACCATGTGATGTTTTGATACATGTGTTTATTGTGTACTGCTCAAGTTTGAAGAAGCTTAGGTATCTCCTCAAATATTTCTTATTCCTTTCCTTTTAGCATCTGTGAATTATACAGTACATTATTGTATCTGTAGTCTTTCCACTCAACTCAACTACCACAGTACATCTGGACTGGTCTTCTAAAGTGTAAGTTAGAATCATGTTCCCTTCCCTGTTTACACTTTAAGTGGCTTCCCCACATAAGTTGGCTCTTCCCTCACATGATCTGGCTCTTTCCTTTCTTCCTACACCTTTCGTATGCCTGTCCACTGACTGTTCATTGTGCTCCATTAGCATTTTTAGAGTTGCCAAACCCTTTCTTACTCATGGATGTTGTTTTTTTCTGCCTGGAGCATTCATTCTTCCAACTTTCTTCTTGCCAAACTCATACTCACTTCATATTTCCACTTAAAATATTGTTTGCTTGGTAATTATTTCAAGTTTAAGTCCTACATTATAGGGACCATGTATTGCTCTTAACTAAATTCACTGCTGTGTACCTAACACATAGCACTTACTTGACCATATAGGCATGCACTAAAGAACCTTTAAAAGAATGCTTATTGTCAAAAACTATAGTTCTTATGCATATATTCTACTCATCATTGTGTCTTGCATGTTTTGTGATAATAAGTGGTCCTAATTAATTTTTTCTCTTTTTCTAGAGGAATCATAAAATATATTTAATCATACATGATTAAGAAAGAGTTCTTCATATTCTTTACAAACACACATGATACCCTGGGTTGGATCCACAGGCCCCAAACCAAGAGAAGATCATGATAAAGAATAATTTGGAATAAGTCACAAATCTATGAAAATATGTACAAGATCTCTATAAGGAAAACTATGATCTCACTTTCCTAATATTTAAAAAGGAAAAATAAAAACTATCTCATATGATTGCATGAGGATTTAATATATCGTTATGCAACATTTTTAAACAGTGGTTGGCAGGCAGTAGATCTTTTATATATGAATGAGGTGGTATCATCACCAGCATTGAAAGAAAAAAGAGAATAGAAAGATCATTATAGATAAAGTCAAAGATAAGTCAATTGAAATTCTTATGGGATATTTACTGACTTTAGTGAATGTGTGTGCTTGAGGTCTATATGTATACAAAAGGAACAAGAACCTACCTTGTGCTCATTCTGCAATGGAATCTTTGAGATTTTGGTGATGTTGCTTTCATGTGTGGTCCTAGGGTTTCCCTTTAGTCTTGTGTATTTTATAAGTATAGGTTATGTGTAGCTATGTGTGTAACTGAGTTCATGAAGCATATTAGTGTGTATCCTGGAAGATGTGGGTGATTTATTGTATGTATCTGAAAATAGACTATATAGAGTGTGTGAAAAATTCAGCAATTGTAGAGTATTTGTATCTTGAGACTGTGGGATTACATGCAGATATTTTCTAGTTGGTTAATGAGACAACTGATTTTATAGCTGATGCTTAGATGTTAGGTTTTCATTCAGTACATTTTTAATGTTTATTTTGGGTGTATATTGAATGGTAATGCATAATTGTGTCAGTGACATATGAAAATTAAGGATGAATAGTATTTTTCTCTAAAAGTTTAGGTAATAACAGGTAGTATATCCATGTTCATGGGGTCAGCAGTAGTTCTTTGTTTGGGTTCACCAACAATGAGGGATGTGTGATTTAGACATACATTCTGTGGTTTGGTTTGTGTATTTGGGGCTGGAGTTCAGGTTCCTCCTTAGAGGTGTCAAAAGATGGTGTGCACATATTTGTATGAAGGGACATGAGAATGTCAGAGCTATTTGGGTTGTAGTCATGATGGGATAGATGTTCCTTGACTTGACTAAAAGTCAAGGCTTTCTTGCCTCTCCCTGGTGATGTCTTATTCAGTAGTTACTAGCTTACCACTATTGTGTGTGTGTGTGTGTGTGTGTGTGTTCATATAACCACACACTTGAGTGAAGTATGAATATTCAGGCAAGGATGAAGAATGAGTACAGGTATTAGAGATCTACCTAAATTGCCAGTGGTGCATCAGCTGCTACAGCTGATTGGTGTGTGCATTGACCCTGGTTATTCTGAGCTTTTGCTTTACATTTAACTATGTCAATTAACTCTCTAGAGCCAAGAGTCCTCTTCTTTATGTAGATGGATTCAGAGCTGACTGAATTTTGGGAAGACTGAAATCCTTCAACATTTGTATGGTCCTGATACCTGAGTGTAAAGTTGGTGGGACCCAGTGGACAGATAGCTGTGCAGAACATTATTTTCATGGGTGTGTTGTCTGCCTGATTGAGTACAGTCATAATACTTTGATGATGCCATGATGGAATTCAGGTGAGACAAGACCTCTCTTCTGAAAAATCCCCTATGATATCTTTGTACTCCTTATGACACAGTGATGGAAAAGGAAACCCTACTCAACAGAATGTGGCAATTGAAAGCCTGCAGAACCTCTGTGCCCACTACCAACTGCTACTGGAATGGTAGGACTACTGGGTATCAAGCAGTTTATGTGTGTCACTAGTTCTAAACCAACCTTGCTCCATATTAGTGTGAGGCTTCACATCCATGTAAGACTGCCAAGGCTTACCAGTATGAGGTTTTGATTTCTGTATTGAGAACCATATTTCAGTGTATCTTATTTGGAAGAAATGTCCTGCTTTCTTTTCTGAATACTTGTGGTACCTGTAGCTTTGAGAATTTCACATCAGCTTTATGTTTAGCTGATAAAGTAGTTCACATTATTTCATTTTCTCTCTTCATTGAGTGGATGACCAAAGAGAAAGAGAGGAATCAGAAAGTCCAAGATTGCCACCATCTAATCCACCATGTACTCTACCTTTTTGCAACCTAGCCCTCCTGGGCCTGACTCATTATGAGTCTTCCCTGGCCAGAAGTCCACAATACAATCTGATGTAGGCTTAGCATTTGCTGGAAGAGATAGGGGAATCAAGTCATGGGATATATGTTTCATATTATTGTTTGGATTTTAATTATCCCCCAAAGGCTCATGTGTTAGTAAACCAGTCCCCAGCTAATGGCTCTATTGTCTCTGGTAGGGCCTTTGTTGAGGTAGGGCCTAGTGCAAGGAACATGAGTCATGAGAAATGTAATTTTTAGGATGTATTGTACCCCTATCCATGCTCTCCTTGTCTCTGTCTGAGGTGAACTTTATTTTTCCTCTACCATGTACACTCTACCATGATAGACTGCCCCATTATAGGCTCAAATGAATCGGGACCACATGCTGACATGCTTCAGGGAACTTCAGGGACTGAAAGTTATGAAACTATGAAACAAAATAAAAGATTATTTTTCCTTTTAAAATGTTTATACTGGGTATGTTGTGATAGTGTCACAAACCTGGTTAACATCAAATTGGTAGTCGGTAAAGTTGTTGTTGTGCCAAAACTGACTATGTGATTCAGAAGCCTTGGGAACTTGTCTGTTCAGCTTGTGTTGAAAATTTAGACCAGCAACCTAGACAAAGCTTACAGTGTTGGAAGAAGAGCTTAATGGGTGATTCTGGTGGGAGCTCTGAAGAGCAGAATGCTGATATATATGCATATAGTAAAGGGTGTCTTCATAAAGTTTCAATAAAATTAAGGACTATATTGGGAATTGGATTAGAGACTGCTCCAGTTACATTCTGTCAAAAAACCTGACTACATTTTATTTATTTCCTGAGTTCTTATGTGAGTCTAAAATTAAAAGTGACAGAATTATAGTGAGATTCTGGCACTAAAGGCACAGTGCCAAGATATGAAAATTTAACATTTGGTTAGAAAGTAGTGGTAAGAAGTCAAGGCTATGAGGGGTTGGGTTGCCAGTGAGATTAGTGCCATTAAGAACAAACCAATTCCTTTCTATTGGTTAGAAAATGCCTTGAGGGCATCTCAGGAATTAGTATCTCCAATTACTCAGTGGATGGTCAGAGACTTTTTTGTTTGTTTGTTTGTTTTTTGTTTTTTATTATTATTCATATGTGCATACAAGGCTTGGGTCATTTCTTCCCCCTGCCCCCACCCTGTCCCTTACCACCCACTCCACCCCCTCCCTCTCCCCCCGACCCCCTCAATACCCAGCAGAAACTATTTTGCCCTTATTTCTAATTTTGTTGTAGAGAGAGTATAAGCCATAATAGGAAGGAACAAGGGTTTTTGCTGGTTGAGATAAGGATAGCTATACAGGGAGTTGACTCACATTAATTTCCTGTGCATGTGTGTTACCTTCTAGGTTAATTCTTTTTGATCTCACCTTTTCTCTAGTTCCTGGTCCCCTTTTCCTATTGCTTAGAGCCCAGGGCACCCTATTTAGTGAGGGACACCCAGGGAATTGTTTCCTGTTCATCCGTCAGAGGCCTAGAGGCTATGATCCAAGTCGTACTGACTACTGATGATTCTGGTGTCACAGTTGTTGTCATCCATATAATGATGGTATGGTAGGCATGCAGAAAACAAGATTTGTCAGGTCAAGGAGGATTGCACTAAAATTTCAGAGAAAGTCTGGGAGGAGAGGCTGGGTTGCACAGTCAGTGTCCCTTGCAAGCAACCTTTGGGAGGGCTATGTGTGAAGCTAGAGCATGAACCCAAAGCTGCCAGGGAGACTGATGGAACTTAAATATGCCATAACTGCCTGGATGAGGAAGTGGAGACAGGAAGTAGAGACAGTGACAGTGTACAACCTTGTGGGCTGCAGCCAGCAAGGCTAAAAAGGTAAGGCTGTCCAAGATCTAGAGAGAATATATCCCACCAGCATACATACTGAGTTACAGGATGTAATGTTTGCCTAGCTAGGTTTTGGTCTTCCTTTCCTCTGACAGGTCCTTGCTTGTTTTCTTATACCTAATGGGAACATTTAACCTGTGCCATTATATCTTAGATGTTTGTAATAGCTTTCTCTTTAGTTTTTACATGGGACCATAGCTAACATAAGCATGAAAGTTTAAGTTTTCCTGCCACCCAAGAGAGCCAATAACTTGAGAGTAGTACTGAAGGACCAAAATATTTTGTTCAGCAACAAGTTGACATTTCATAAGATGAAGGGCTAAGCCTGAGGTTATGTTGCCTAGACCACCTACAAAAAGTTTACATAGCATCATTTTGGAATGCCATCTCCATCTCAAGTACTGGATGTGGAACAGCCAACTTAGGCCCCTTGGCCTCTGATAAAGAATCCTGTTTTCCAATCCTTAGACAACAGCAGTCTGTGTGGTAGGTGAGGTGACTGGATACAAATGCACACAATGACCTGGAACCTAAATAAAAATTGTATCTCACATTAAATGAGGACTCCCCTGTGACAATTGTCTTCTTCATGAATATGATAAAAAATAATTGAAAAATCAAAATTGGCTGTACTCACAGGGCCATGAAAATCCAGTGAGATTAGACACTTTCATTCCCTAGAGTGACAGTACTGTTTTTGAGTATGTGGCTCTATTGGCTGATGACATCAGCCTCAGGGCCCTTCATTGTGTATGCCATTATGTTACTCTACAGCAGCTCCATGAGAAAGCATAAACCACCTGTGGGGTACACTGACATAGGGAAATAGAAACACATTTACACAGCAGGAATCTGTGGAAGGCTCCTATGGATTAGTGTTTTGAATCAGGATTTGGGCCAGGTATGCAAATGGTGGTGGGTATAATCTGGGAAGCCCAGGAACCAGTTGGTTCCTTCTGGCCACCACCACAGGCCAGGGTAATCATGACTATCTTAACTGCTGGTGAGATTGAAAGTAATCACACACCCACACAGTACCTTTGGGGTGCTCCAGTTGGTGGGGAACTGAGTGTAGAGAAGGATCTGATTGTATAGGTGCTCTGCTGGTCTATCTTCTGCTCCAATTTAAACAATGGTTTTAAAAGGCACAGACCTAATCATTCCATCACTACAACCTTCTAACCACCAAGGATGGCCTGGGGAAAGTAGGCAGAACCAGAGGTCTCCCCTGGAGGAGCACTGGAGTCATGAGGATTGGCAGGGGATACATCCAGATGGCCAGAGTGCTGGGCAAGGGCCTGGTGGGGTAAATGTCAGGTCAGTGAATGGAGAGATGTGGAGGCCCCAGGGTTCAGGATCATGAACAGTGCTGGCAGTGGAGATGGTGTAGAGAAAAAGAAAGGGTGCAGTAAGGAACAAAAAAGCATAGGATGTTGTCTCTCTGATCCTGATAGACACTGGGGTCAGGGGAATTTTCTCAACAGGTAATGGTTGTGGGGAAGGGAAATTCTGTAGTTTACAAATATGCTGGAGTGAATTTTAGGCTCTTTCCCTATATTTGATAATTATTCCAGCAGAGAACTTAATCCCAGTTGACAAGATTCCCTGACCCCTCTCTGCTGCAAGAAATATCTCAGCTTTCCTTTCCTCTGAGTGGTACCCTTGAGCATCTCTGGCAAACAGCCCATCCCTCTGCTAGTCATCTCCCTAGAATACTGTCAGATTGAGCAGATTGGCAGCACCTTCCCATTCAGTAAACTCACGAGTGGGCATGGGACCTGGGGCAGTTTCTGACTTCCCAATGGCCTTCATGAAGGAACAGATTCTGTATTTCCCTTCACTCTTCCTTTACCCTGTGCTCCTTATGAACCTCTGTTTTTCATTCCTGGGGTAGCACAAGAAAACTAAAGTATCCAATGAAATCTCTCTCCATGCCAGCACTGTAGGAACACTTAGGACAATGCAATCCATCCTTCCATCATACTGTATGACCTTCACCTAGCACCTCTTATAGCAAACATATTCTCTCCAGCTCAGTCCCTGTTGATCACTGGTCCTATCTGGACATAGGAAGTTGTTCCCAGACAATGGATCTGTGAAGTACAGACACTTCACAGTGTTACCTTGGAACCTGTCCTTGCACAGCCAGCAGTGGCTGCAGAGGTGTAGAAGAGGCCAGGTAATGGTACATGTTATGGCACTCAGTCAAGACATCCAGAGATTTTCACAACTTCTTCTCAACTTGAAATTTTGTGGCCTATCTGTGTCCTTTCATTTAATATTCCAGTAATATAAAGAAATAAGCCATGGAGATCCAGGCATGAGGCAGGTGCCAAGTGAAAGAATTATCTGGACAACATTTTCTTTTCTAGTGGCCCCATATCTGATGATCAAGGGCACCAACACCTGCAACTCATAAGATCACTTGCTCTAACTTTTACTTGCAACACTAAGGTCAGAAAAACTTCTTCAATTCATATTACTTTCCATCCTCTCTTGAAAATGAAACCAGCTCTCCTAGAACGTGCTATGGAAAAAGTTACAGCACTCCACATCTTTTCCCTCTACATGAAATACAAGAACAGAGAGATGAGCAAAGTTTTGGTGTTGACATCAAAATGAAAGGCTGAGGGAACACCATTACTGTGGGCAAAACTAAAAACCACTGAATGTCTGTTTTTATTGAAGGGATAAAAATTCAGAGCAATTCAGGGAAGTCCAAGTTCTTTGTTGGTTGAATTTTCCAAGCTACCCTGCCCATATTGAATCAAAGATACCATCTACTTGGACAGAATGGAAGCCCTCATGGTCAGGAAGCAACTTGGGGCTCTAGGCAGTAGATGGTGGAGTAACCTAAAGCCTCACTCAGAGTGACAATATTTCATTGTATACTAGGTCAGAAAGAAACTCATGGAGGTATTTTCTGGCTAAGGTCATTTTGGTGCATCATTTCCCTGAGATAAAAAACAATCCAGTCAAATCCCTCAGAACTATATCATGAATAAGTTCCAGGTACATTTTAAAAGGACACAGGGCTGTGGCTTCCCCCTTGATCTCTCTCTGGGATAAGACCATTATATCATACCACCACTGTCAGGAAACCATCTAGAAGGGCACTGTCTTGTTAGTAGAGAGAATTGTCCAGGTGACCCCATCCTTTCTCCTGACCAAGTATATTTACTAGAGTTGTTTTCATGTCCCTCTCAAGCAACTCTTTAGCCTGCTATAAGCTTTCTCAGTCTCCCTAGGTGAGATGACTTTGGGAAAGTCTAGGTATGACTTCTTCTTCTACTGTAGTTCAATCATTTTCCCCATGGTGGGCAGGGAATTGACTTTGTTATGGTTTAAAGGGAGACAATGTCCCTGACCTCCAGGCTTACCTCTTTCTGAAGCCATCTCTATAGGACTTGATACCTGCCATGGCTATGTGCCTGCCTCCTTAGTGAGCCAAGCATTGGACCCAGAGAGAGATTTGGCTCCAGGAGATTCACAGGATACAACTAAAGCTGGAAAAAGTTTAAAATTAAACAACAATAGATTGTATATTAAGACATTCTGTAGTGGGTGGAGGGGCAGGACATCAGGGTTAGGTAATTTTACATTCAATACTGCACCAGCAGACAAGAACTAGTTCCCTTCAATTAGCAGAATGGGAACAGGATTGGTGTGAATCTGTAGGTAGTTTTAAACTTGATGCTGAGATTCACAGCACAGTACTTTTGTGGATATCCTCTTCCTGTAGATCTTCATGAGTGTATCTGGTTCTCCTTCCCTCATCCTGCCTTGCATTACTCCAGAATCAGGCTCATGAGCAATTTCAAAAATGGTTGCTCTTTCTTAACAAAATTCACAACATATATTAAGGAAACACAGGGGTTCTTAGGGAGGAAAGAGGGGGAAGTGTTCGAAAATTAAATCACTTGGGAGTGTATTTGCTTTTTATGTGCACATCATTCCTCATGGATACGTCTTTTTGTCTGCAATAGTTGTCCATTGGTGAAATCCCTGCATTTCCTACCATCATAGTCATATGACTTTTCCTGAAGGAGCCTGTACTTCTGGGAACCATAAATGAGCCTATAGGATACAAACAGAAATCCTTTTTGGTCATAAGAATATTCTGTTGTCCAATGTTACTTGCAGTAAAGAGATTCTATTGTGAATCTAATTACCACAAACAAAAAAATTGCCCATAAAGAATATTCATGCTCATTTGATGATATTGACAATGGAATGGCCTCTGGAGTTCATGGATTTACAAACTGAAAAGGTATGGGAGAGGACAGACCCTTCTTACCCTAAGATGAAAGGACATAACATTCCTAGAGTCCTCATACCAGAAACTTAAAATCCACTATTCATGGAAAGGACATACATTTGGAGAAAAAACAGGAGTTTAACCACCAATGTGTACCTCCACTCACATGTACTGATCCCATCTTGACCTTAGATGCCCACTTGCACACTAGAAGCACTGATTATTGGCTTCATGATTACTTCTATCACGTTCCTTCTCTTTGTAGAATATAGTTTCCCATTGCAGGATTTGACTGTTCCTGTCATAATGAGGTTCAGCTTGAGTTGTAACATTAACATGATGCTAAAATGATGCATGTTTTGTAGAAATAATATTTCAAATTTTATATTTGGATCTTTCCTGGTCTAATGATACTTTCATGATACTCTCTTATGATGCTGGGCAGTCAGTAAGCAATGGCTCTCATCAGTCCATCAGCATGTATATAAACAGCCAATATCTTACAATGTGGTGTGTTGTTGGACTTTTTTTTATAAGTTGTATTTTGTGTTTATGCATCCCATCATGTCTAGAAAATACTCTCGCATACACATAAATGGAATGTACATACTCTACCAAAAGTAATCTTTCTGTTAGCTGATTTTGCCAAAGTCAAGTGTAATGTATGTGTTCTAAGAATGTGTTAAGTAGGGAGGCTAGACTACAATGTGTTTTAGGCTGAGAATATTAAATATGTATTTGACTTTTGCAATTTTAACCATAAGATGGTTTTAGTGCAACATACCTCCTCAAAAATGAGGAAGCAACTGCAACTATACATGGAAATTGTGTGATGTTCCTTAAAATTTTGTTTGGTTTTCTTTTGCATAGTGTACATGAATCATTGTCAGGTCATCAGTGTCAAAGTGATAGGAAAAAGCACTCTTGTTTTGTGCTGTGAAAAGAAAGCCTTAAAAGATATTGTTCAAAGAGCTGTGGAGTGAGTGTCCAGATGATGGGAACAAAATGTGCAGGGTGATGAAATTCACAAAGAAGAGTGTAAAATTGTCCCCATACTACTTGTAAAGTAGATGGAAATTGACCCAGATTGTCAACCTTATTAAAAGTCTAGCAAAAACTTCCAAAACAAACATTTGTGAATTAATATTTACTGGGAGATCCCTGAATATGAAATAAATGTACTTAGGAAGAACTTTGGGGATAGAGTCAAACAAATCACATCTCAGAGTGGTTTCCAGCTCTGAAAGTTTGTGCCAGAAAAGTTCAATGGAACTTTGCAGACACTAGTTTTTGAAAGGTTTGAAGAATAAAGGAAAAAATATGCCAACTACAGCCCTGGGCCCATATGAGCAGACTTTGTGTTAGGTTACACTACTAAAATGATGGTGGCCATGACTTGATTGCAGCTGTGCCTTGTAACGTTATTGTTGAAGTCAGGGAAGGACAGAGACCAAGAGAGCCTCCATATATTCAGAACCTTCTCCTCATTAATATCTTTATCAACCTTAATGCCCCAAGTGTTCTTTGTGGTGGTACAAAACACCCTCTCCCCTACTCTTGGCACCACCTGCCCTCTGTGTGCAGCTGAGACTTTACCTGTACCTCCTATGGGGAGAAACAGGATAAAACTGCCAGAACCTGGGCATGCCAAGGCCTCTAGTCCCTGGTGATGTTAAGCAGCCAGGAAGGCTTCCCCTGTTACCTCAGGATCTAAGACCAGAGGCCACAGGGGCAGAGGGTGACATTTATTTTGGATGGGCATTTGCTCTTGTGAGCAGACAGCCCCTTACAGACTGGAGAACCTGCTGCCCTTTTCTTGAACTGGATTTGGCCTGTCCAAGTTTATAGCCCCTCTCTCCCCTCAAATGACCAAGGACTCAGCACATCAACTACCCAAGGACCCAGAGACTGGGTAGGGAGTAAATGTGGAATTTAAGTGCTCTAAATATCATCCTCCTCTGACTGTCCCAGATGTTCTACCCTTGGCCATGTTTCCTCTTAGGTCCTGGTCGGGGTAGCTCTCGTGAACCTTACTCTTTCCAACATTAGTGGGAATCTATGCACCTCCCCCTCTGTGCTGTCCTAGTGTGCACCTCCAGGAAAACTGACCCAAGGCTCAGTCTGTCTGACCATCAGTACTCAAAAGCTAGAGGCAGCCAGAGACCAAGGTGAAAAAGGTTTTCCCATGTGAATGTATGAAGGATTACATGTACACTATAGATTGGTTGGTGGGAACTCAGCAATTGGTCACTGAGAGTTCTGATGGAAACTGAGAAGAGGAAGGAAGAGAATGGAAAGTATGCAGACTCAGATCTCCTGAACACCATCAACAAACTGTGTTCCCAGGAGGACTTCATAAGAAAATGGGCTGCATGGGGTTTGTGGTATCAGTCAGATTCCAGGAATTTCACTCTTTTTCTTGGATTTTAGCTTGATTCCATGGTTGGTGAGCACTGTGTGAATGTTTTTGTTATTCTTAGGTCATGATGATTTAAAATTGCATGGTGTGGACCAACTTGGGAAGATCATTGTATCCTGCTTCTTCTGAAGGTCCAATTGGCTTGATCCATGCCACACACACTGCCTTATTCCTTCTTTTCCCAGGTGAAAGCCATCATTTACCCCCAATTCATAGAATAATTGTTCTAACCAAGACAGAGATGGATAGCTTGACCCTAATTGAGGAGCTGAAGCAGGTGGAAAGACCTGATTTTCATCAGCCTGATTTGGTTAGTTCACCAAATTATCATCAAACCAGGTCCGTTTTTTTCAGCACATATATAGTATGCCAGTCACAGAAATAATGGGTCTGCAAAAGAAATATTTTATTCATGAGGCATCAAAAGATGAGAGGAAAGGAGACTCACATCTAAAACCCACCTCCTGAGGATAGGGCACCAAATATCCACAAGAGGCATGGGGATTAATGATTGGAGGTTAAGTAAGAAGAGGTGAAACATCTTAAATCTAGTTGATTTACTCAGGAGCTCAAAGCAAGTGAAGTGGGTAAAGTTTAGGGCATTTTTTCCTGTTTTGCCTCAGTTTCAACAATGAATGTTTTGTTTTCCTACATGTTGCAGACTGCCAATCTATGAGATTTCAATACACCACCCCATGCTTTCAACACTTTGTTTTCAAACACTTAGACCTCATCTACTTTTCTTTTATCAAAGTAGCAGGAAACAAAATCAATCAATAAAACCCAGTAGCTTTCATGTATAGCAATAATGAGCATTTAAGAAAGAAATCAGGAAAACAACCCCATTCATAATAGGCTCAAAAAATAAATAAATAAAAGTAGCAATAAGCCTAACACAGGAGGTGAAAGACCTCTACAGTGAAAATCATAAAACAATCAGGAAACAAATTGAACCTGGCTTGCTTTGTTTAACTTGGTGATCTCCAGTTCTATCCATTCACCTGCAAACTACATCATTTCAATTTTCTTCATGGCTGAATAATACATCATGGTGTCTGTTAATAAAGGGAAAGGAAAAAGATTAAAAGACAATGACAGAGAATGAAAAGTATCAAAATATACTGCATCTGTATAGGAAGGTGGCATCAGGAAACACTCTGAAAACTGTTGATTAATAAGAGGTAGAAGAAGATGGGAAACAGAAATACAGGGGGTTAATCTGATTAAAGTTCAATATATGCATGGATGAAACAGAAAGTGGAACTTTTTGAACAAAGCATATACAGTTGAAAAATTGAAGACTGGAATTAAAAACAAAGGCTGCTGGGAGGTAGATATTAGTGAGAGAATGGATGGGAAATGAAGAGGGTGAAGGAGGGGGATAAGGACTATGTACTTTATATGAATGCATGTAAATGGAACAGTAAAACTTGTTGAGATTATTTTAAATATGGCAGGGTGTGAGGGAGAATGCTGGAAGGAAGAATCTGATGAGTCTACATGGCAAACGTATTTACAAATGTAACAATTAAACCTCATGTACCATAAATACGTGCTAATAAACTTGTTTAAAAAAATTGAAGAAGACACTAAAGATGTAAAACCATTTCTTGTTCATAGATTGGCAAAATTAACATTGTGAAAAAAGTATATTACCTAAAGGGACATCAGATTCAATTCATTTCCCATCAAAATAGAAAAATCAGAAAAACAGAAAAATCAAATCTAAAATTCATATGAAAATGCACACAAAATTCCTGAATAGCCAAATTAATCTGAACAAAAAGAACAATGCTACAGTATCACAATACCTGATGACTTCAAAGTTTACACAGAGCCATATTAATAAAAATGATAAAAGAAAGAAACATGAACCAATGCAATAGAGTGGAGGACCCAAAATTAAACCTAAACAACTAAGCTGCCTAACTGCTTATAAAGTTGCCAAAATCACACCTTAGCAAAAAGACTGTCTTTTCAATAAAGATGATGGGAAAACTAGATATACCCATGTATAAAAATCAATTCAAAGTGAATCAAATACCTTAATGTAGGATCTGAAACTTTGAAACTACAGGGAAACATAAGGTAAACAAGTCATAGACAAGACTTTCTGAATAGGACTCCAATATCTTAGGAAATTAAGAACAGAAATGGAGACAATTTTGCCAGCTACCCATCTGACAAGGGATTAATATTCAGATTAAAAAAAAACTCCAATACTTAAGTGCCAAAAGAACAAAAAATCCAATTAATAAATGGTCACATAAATTGAATGGCCAGTTCTCAAAAGGAGAAATGCAAATGGTCAATAAGTAAATGAAAAGATATTTAACAACTTTAGCCATCAGGGAAATCAATCAAGACTACAGTGAGATTCCATCTGTCCCCAGTCAGAAAGGCTATCGTGAAAAATAGTGGGGGAAAAGTAACTATTGGAGGGATTATAAATTAGTCCAGCCACTATAAAAATTTCTATAAAACAAAAACCTAAAAACCTAGCTACCATAAACTTCAGCTATATTCCTGAGTACATACCCAAAGGAATCAAAATCAGCATAAAATAGAGACCCTGCATATACGTGTTCGTTATAGCACTATTCAGAAGAACCAAGTTGTGGAATCACAACTGGTGACCATTAGCAATGAATGCATAAAGAATATGTGGTACATATGCAAAGGAGTCTTAGTCAGCCACAAGGAAGGAGGAATGATGTTATTTGTAGAAAAATGTAGGAAATTGGACATTAGCATTTTAAGTGAAATAAGCCAGAAACAGAAAGACAAATATGACAAATCTTGTATGCGGAAACTGGAGTTAAACAAAAAGACATGAAATTAGAAAGGGTACTATTTGGGGAGAGGAAGGTGAAGAGTAGAAAATGGAAGGAGGAACAAGTTAGGGAAGTGAAAGTTGAATATGATCAAAGTACATAACAAATGTGTATGAAAATATCACAATGAAACCAATTAAAATGTACACAAAATGTGTTTTTCCTCTTCATTCATATATTCATATGTGCATACATTATTTGGGCCATTTGCCCCCCTGCCCTCCCCTTTCTCTCCTCCACTTGCTTCCAGGCAGATATTGTTCTGCCCTTTTCTCCAATTTTGTTGAAGAGAAGACATAAGCAATAATAAGAAAGACAAAGCATTTTTGCTAGTTGAGATAAGGATAGCAATACAGAGAGATTCCTAGCATTGCTTCCATGCACAACTGTATTACAACCTGAATTGATTCATCTCTACCTGACGTCTTCACTACTTCCTGGTCACCTTCCCATATTGACCTCTGTCATTTCAAGGTTACTGTATTAGCTCCTCTGCAGTTGGGACATAAAACACTTTCAAGTTTTAGGTTTTCTACCTATTCCCATACCTCCCATATGTGCTCTCCCCTTGTGACTTGTGACCCAAGTCCAACAACATTGCTGCATTTGCTCTAGATCTAAAGTCCTTGGTTGGGAGATAAAATTTTTTTTAAAGACAATGTAAGTTATCCTGGTGCTCCATCAGTAAACTAACAAGTAAAAAGGAAAACCAGAGAAAGAAAAGGAGGGCAAAGAGAAGGGAAGAAGGGAAGGTGAGGAAGTAAAACAAAGCTCAAAGTTATTTTGGATGCCACCAAAAACAGCACCCTGCTCCAGTACTCCTAACATTTCGAAAGGAAGCCTTCTGCATTCAGTTCATGATTGTTATAGAAAAGATTAAAGAGGACAGAAGATCTTAAATCCTAACATCACTTCCACTTTAAAACCACTAACAGGAGGTGTGTAATAGAACTGCATGAAAAAATACAGAATTTGAAGGCAGGCCCTTAGTATGGGACACTGCATTGTGATATCTCAGGAAAGTAAATTAATCTTTCACTTGTGTTCTGGGTTGTTAAGTGAAGAAAATAACACTATTTTCATCCCTAAATAATTACACACATGAAAGGGTATGTTTCTATTGCAATCATGGTTGGAGAAAAACATTCACATGCCAATACTTGGGGATTCTGAGAAAAGAAGAATATATACAATATACCAAAAGCATGATCAAAATGTCATTGATTTGTATGACTGGATTATATCCATGTACTTTTGTGTCTGCTCATACTTCTACACATAAAGTAACAACATAAAGAGGCTTAAAAAGAATACAGGAAAATTTTAAATATTTGAGGGTTGCCATCTGAATGATGAGGTAGGTGATATATCCATAGTGGTTCTACATAGAACTTCAGTCAGCCTAGAAGGTAAAAGGGATTGATATAATTAGGAGTTTCCAAACTTAGGGCTGTTTGAAAGTGGAATGACTCCAAGTAAGGGAATGAGCTACCTGATAGAGAAAATATTGAACCTGAAAGGAATGATTAACTCTCAGGAGACACTTAAATGTTGGGTCAAAACACAAGTCCCACAAGGTCAAAGACACCCATCAGTTTTGTTTACTGCTGTGACTGTGTGCCTAGAACATTGTTTGGCACATAGAAGGCACCAGACTGTGATGAAAAAAGAAAGGAACAAACACTGGGATTGCTTTGAATCAGGATAGCTGTGGTTCAAAGCCAGCCTTGGCAAATAGTTTGAGACCCTATGGAAAATATACATCACAAAAAGGGTTGGTGGAGTAACTCTAGGTGTAGGCCCTGAGTTCAAACCCCAGCACTGCAAAAATTAAGAAAGGAAGGAAGGAAGCAAAACAAACAGAAACAATAAAAGAAAGAATAAAATTGTGTTTTGTGTTGAAAAATAGATGGAACTTTACAGCATTGTTGTGCAAGAAGGGAAAACTACATGTTTTCCCTAGACATAAAAGGTGAATGTGTACATAATACACATATGATCACATAATATATATATACACACACACACACATATACATACAAACATACACACAGGGAGAGAATATGTTTGTAATACTGAGTCTGACAGAAATACAGGAATAGAAAGATAATATTAACAAAGTACATTGCCTGTGTGCATGAAGATAGCATAACAAAATGCATTGAAAAGGGAACAGGGAGATAAAGATAGTAACAGAGAAAGACTACAAAATGGCAGGAGTAAATATGATTAAAGTACAATTTATACATGTCTGAAATACTAAGGAGAAACCCTCTTAATATACATTTAAGAAGTAAAGGAAAGAAAGGTAAAATAGTTGCTTTCTGAGGGTAGGTACCAGTGAGAGGGATGAAGTTGAACAGAATGGGTAAAGGAGAGCAAATATGGTCAGTGTACTTTGTATATGTGTATGATGATAGAATGGTGACAACTGTTGAAATTTTTCTAAGAGGAGGTGGGGCTTGAGTGAGAATAGTGGAGAGGAAGAATCTAATTAAGGTACATTGTAGGCACGGATGTAAATGTCACAATGAAACTCCCCTGCAAATCTAATAAATGCTAATAAAATAAAAGGAAGGAAAATGATACAAATCACTTAAGGAGACAGAAAAAAAAGAAAATTTCATTGACTTCTCAACTCATTATTGGTGAAAATTTTAGTATTGTGCCAAATTTAGGAAAAACAAATTTGACTCATGATTATAAAATATTATGGAATTTCATATACTTGTCACATTTTATGCACAATTAATAAGAACCCATTACATTTTTATGGTGGCAAATGTCACCACAACATGCTATTAAGTTTACACACATTATGTGAGGTTTATATAATATGTACTAACAGAAGCAAATGAGCTCACTATAGGATTGCCACTAGTATTTACCCTTCAAACATTGACATGAAGATAGATGCATAAATTGCATTAATGAGCATATACTTAACAGGAAAAACTTCCATTTTGACTAAGCAGAGGGAAGAACCAAATTGCTTACAGATTTACACATCTAATGATGTGATGTTTTGGAGAATTTTCTACAGATAAACTTTGCCCCATAAATTTCAAACCAATTTTCTCCTTTATTTCAATGTCCAGTGCCTGAAACTATAGGGAACAATCATGTCCCACACTTACTGCAGTACCATGTGACACAGAGAACAGCGTTCTTCAGGATTGTTCCTAAAAAACATTGCTACTCAGGTACAGAGAGCAATCATTTATTTATACCAAAAGTAAATGTATCTCCAACTCAAATAGACTTTTGGAAATTCCAAATAAGTTTTTGCCATCCAATATAAGAGAAAGCCAGAGATGAATGAGCCAACTATCTTAACTGATTATAGTTAACATATTTTACTTTTTATATGCAAATTGTAATGATATAAGTAAATGCTATGTCTCTCCCAACAACTTGGAAGTGAACTTATAAATAAGAGGACCTCATCCTTGAATTTAAATAACTTTAATCTTATTCCCAGCATAATTGTAAGGGCATTAGAAAAATGAGAATAAACTACAATGTTAGTGTTATGGTTTGGACTTAAATTTCTCCAAAGCTCATGAATTCAAGGTTTTGACCCCAGTTGATGGCTCTGATGGAAGATAGTGGAAACCTAAAAGATGTGGAGACTGGTTATAGGAAGGAGGTATGTTCTTGAAGGTTATATTGGCAACTTGTCCCCTTCCTTTCACTCTCTGCTTTGTGGTTGCCATGAGATGAACATACTTCCTTTAACATGTTCCTGTAATGATGTTCTGCCTAGCCATATGCCCAAAACAATGGAGTCAGCTGAAGGTAGATTGAACCTCTGAATTCATGAGACAAAATGGACCTTTCCTCTTTTCAATTATTTTAATTTTCCATAATGTTAATTTTCAAATGCTTTGTCCTAGTGATAGAAATCTAACTAATACAGGTACATTTTGTTAAACTTATCATTATCAAGATACTCTTTCAAGATGCTCCTACATGATGAATTTTCCCAAGTAGTTTAGAGGAGAAATAATAGTCTAACAAATGAGTTAATTGACATCTGGATTCAATGGGCATTACTGCCCTTTGCAAACTTTGGTAGAAGGCATCTTAAGATTCAATTGGTTGGAAGATTTGGACTGGATTTCTTATGAGCAAAATACTCCATTACAAATTAACCATATCCTAAGAAAGGCCTGAAAAACACTCCCTTCACAGAGGAGACCATGTAATGCATTGTTGAGTGGTGAATCCAAATTAGTGATAAACCTTCTGGCGATTTTCCACTAGAGCTAAAGAACATGGTGAGGATATAAAATGAAAGTCACTAATTTATTGACTCTTAGCTTCAAATTCACCCTTTACTATATGCTTAGCAAAAAGTGACAGAGTTCTTTTAAGACTTCTCCTAAACAATGCTATGTTTCTTAGTAGAGTGCATGCAACAGATGTAGGATGAGGAAGGAGCTCTCCTGTTTCTAGCAGTACATGGTTGAAAAGTGTTGTAGGGTGGGTACTTACCCAGCCATGTTCTCAGTATAGCATCATTCACAATATCACCACCACAGCTATCTCCTGCTATTTGGAATGGGCACAACACACTCTAATCCTTGCATCCCACTATTACTTCTATTTCCCCTCTTCACCTACAGCACAACTGCTTGCAATTGCCACAAAATCCCCTGGTCCCTATGAAAACCTGCATGTTTTGTCACTGCAACTTGTCTGGTCCTGCTTGCAATTCAAAAGAGTTTTAAGTCCAACCATCAACTGTATACCTAAACAGAAACTCTGGGTCAATTCAGTAAAGGTCTCTACTTTACAGTTTGTTGCAATTATATGTTCTCCAATGAGATATGAATTCCAGCCTTGGGAAAGACTCCTTGAAGCTTCATTGGTTACTCTCACTAAAAGGTATGGTTTGAGAAAAGCAAAGTCCAAGTTCCCAGTTCACTTCTATGAACATGAGAGAGCAGATCAGGCCAAATTTACTGCACTATAACACATTTGGATATTGACTGATTAGCTTGGGTGTTAAACTCACTCAAGAGTCAGAATGCCAAATGTGGCACAGGTCAGATCTCAGGCTATGAAATGCCCTGGACATGACTAATCAATGCTTCAAGGGTACTACAGACCTGCAGATGTCTAGCTAGAGATCACTAATTTAGGGCTATAAAAGAACTAAGACCTTGAGAGAAATAAGAGTAAATTCTTCCAGAAACTGAGACAGTGAAAAGCAGCCACAACTGGAAAAAGGACTCAAGGAAGACACATGCCCAGAAAAGGCATCAGAGAGCCTTCTTAATGGGCTAAATAACAAAGTTCCTGTGCTGGAACAAGCTAGTCAGTAAAGACAGAAGACAGCTGATTTTTTAATGCCAATTTTGAACAACTACAACAAAATCACAAGGAACACAAAGAAACAAGTATGTGAACTAGTGGGAACAAAATAAAACTATAGAGAAGGATCCAAAATGGTGACAGGGACACAGACACAGACTGTGTGAGTTCTGGGAATCAGGGACATTTCTGACACACTGAAGACATGCTTGGCTGAGGTAAAGCACCAGGGAGACCTGGAACTTCGGCACCCTGAACCCCTAGCCAGTGGAAGACATCTTCACGTCATGATACACTGAAAGAATAGGTAGCCCAATGCCCCCCTCCCCTGGGCCTCTGCCCTGCAGGCCCACAGGACTGCTTCCTGCTAGCCTGACTGGCCACCAGCCCACCAGGCCTCTGTCCCACAGGCCCTGCAAGCCTGCCAGGCTCCTGACCCGCATTCCCATCAGGCTGCCACCCATCAGCCTGCCATGCCACAGCCCCACCTGGCCTCTGCCCCACAGGCCCACAAGACTGCCACATGCCACTGGGACACCATCTGCTGGCCTGCTGGCACACCAGCTGCCACCACACAGGCCACCAGGCTGCACCTGCAAGGCTGCCACATGACACAGGAGGGCTCCAGCACCACCAGACACAAGCTCCAAACCTGCCTAAGAGACACAGAAAAACAGGACTGGATGCTAAAGGAGTCACACCAGAAATACTAAGACTGAAATACTACTGTTCCTGAACCAGGGATTTCTTTTTCTTTTTTTTTCTTTTCTTTAAGTATTTGTTTGTCTTGGTCACTGTGATTGTCCACCATTCTCTCCCTGTGGATTTCTTTGGTTCTCCATTTTTTTCTCTTTCTTTTATTTCTTTTTCTTTCTTTGTTTTGATAATTTTACTATTTTAAGTTAGCTAATACTAAATTACACATAGATCAGGGACAGAAACAATACCAAGTGGAATGATCAGAAGATGAAAAAGGGATGAAAACCATTCTCCCCACCAAAAAAAATTACTACAGGATTCAGAGGGAAATGAAAAAGCAGATACCCAGATCAATACCCCAACAAAACAAAGATTAAACTATACCAAGGAACCCAATGGAGCCCACAAGAACACCCTGAAATAAGAAATTCTACAAGTATTCAATGAGAATTTCATGCAGATGTTACTAGACATGGTCAAGCAAAACATAAAGGAGGCACTCAAGAAACTCCAAAACAAAAACAAAAAAAAGGATATGAGAAAACACAAAAACAATAAATGAAATCACAGGAACCCTAAATAACATCAAAGTGAAGCATAAAACATGATAAATAGAGAGATAAATGAATTAAAGTTGAAAATTGACAATATTAAAGAGGAAGTGAGTCATGATATAGAAAACCTCAGAAAAAAGAATGAAACAGAAATACAAAGCAAAATGGAAGGCCACTCCAGCAGACTAGAACAAGCAGAAGACAGAATCTCAGAACTTGATCAAGAAATAGTAATTAAAGGAAAAACTGAAGAACTAGTAGTCAGAAAACCCAACTCCTGATCTTAAAGATCTCAAATCTATGACCTAATGCTACATCTCAAACTACTAGAAAAGCAATAATAAGCAAATCCCAAAACAAGCAGAAAGAGAGAAATAATAAAAATCAGGGGTATTATCAATGAAATAGAAACAAACAAAACAATAGAAACAATCAATGAAACAAAAAGCTGGTTCTTTGAAAAAATAAATAAGATTGACAGATCCCTGGCAAACCTGACTAAAATGAGGAGGGAAAAAACTCAAATCAGTAAAATCAGAAATGCAAAAGAGAGATAACAACAAACACCACAGAAATCCAGGAAATCATCAGAGACTATTTTGAGAACCTATATTCTAATTCTAATAAGTTTGGAAATCTCAAAGAAATGGACAGATTTCTATATACTTATGACCATCAAAAACTGAATAAATAGGATATTGATCACCTGAATAGATGTATAACACAAAATGAAATGACAGCAGCAATAAAGAGTCTCCTAAAAAACAAAAGTTCAGGACCTGATCGATTCACTGCTGAATTCTATCAGATGTTTAAAGAAGAACTAATACCAACTCTCCTGAAACTGTTCCATGACATAGAAAGGAAAGGAATACTACTTAACTCGTTTTATGAAGCCAGCATTACTCTCATCCCAAAACCAGACAAAGACACCTCCAAAAACGAGAACTATAGGCCAATTTCTTTAAAGAATATCTATGCAAAAATCCTCAATAAAATAATGGCAAATCGACTCCAACAACACATCAGAAAGATCATACACCATGACCAAGTAGGCTTCAACCCAGGGATGCAGGGGTGGTTCAACATATGCAAATCTATGTGTAATATAGCACATCAATAGAAGCAAAGACAAAACCACTTGATCATCTCAATAGATGCAGAAAAAGCCTTTGATGAGATCCAAAACCATGTCATGATAAAAGTTCTAGTTTACTTCATGATAAAAGTAAACTAGGAATAGAAGAAAAGTATCTCAACATTGTAAAGGCTACATATGACAGACCTATAGCCAACATCATACTTAATGGAGAAAAACCAAGACAATTTCCCCTAAAATCAGGAATGGGACAAGGGTGCCCACTATCCCCACTCCTATTAAATGTAGTACTGGAAATCCTACCCAGAGCAATTAGGCAAGAAGAAGAAGTAAAAGGAATACAAATAGGTAAAGAAACTGTCAAAATATCCCTACTTGCAGACTATATGATCCTATACCTTAAAGACCCTAGAAACTCTACCTCAAAACTCCTAAACATCATAAACAGCTACAGCAAGGTGGCAGGATATAAAGTCAACTTACAGAAATCTTTAGCTTTTCTATACAACAATAATGAACAAACTGAGAAAGAATATATGGAACAATTCCATTTACAATAGCCTCAGAAAAATCAAATACCTAGGAATAAACTTAACAAAGATGTGAATGACCTCTACAAGGAGTACTACAAACCCCCAAAGAAAGAGATTGATGAAGACTACAGAAGGTGCAGTGAATTCCCATGCTCATGGATTGATAGAATCAACATAGTAAAAATAGGTATACTATGAAAAGCAATCTACATGTTTAATACAATTCCCATCAAAATACCAATGATATTCATCACAGAGATTGAAATATCTACCCTAAAATTCATTTGGAAACACAAATTTGTGGTTTCACAAAAAAGACCACAAATAGCCAAGGTATTACTCAGCAAAAACAGCAATGCTGGAGGTATCACAATACCCGACTTCAAACTATATTACAAAGCAATATCAATAGAAACAGCATGGTACTGGCACAAAAACAGACATGAAGAACAGTGGATCAGAATAGCGGACCTGGATATGAATCCACACAATACCCACCTCATTTTTGACAAAGGTTCTAAAAATATATTATGGAAAAAAGGTAACCTCTTCAACAAATATTGTGAAAACTGGTTATCCGTGTAAAAAACTGAAACTAAATCCATGTTTATCACCCTGTACTAGTATAAACTCAAAATGGATCAAGGACCTTAATATCAGACCCCAAACTCTGAAATTAATAAAGGAAGGAGCCAGAAACACTCTGGAAGTAATAGGTATAGGCAAGGACATCCTCAATAGAACCCTGCAGCCCAGCAACTAAGAGAAACAATGGACAAATGGGACTACATGAAACTAAAAAGCTTCTGCACATCAAAAGAAATGGTCTTTAAACTGAAGATTCCACCCACAGAGTGGGAGAAAATATTTGCCAGCTATACCTCAGACAAAGGACTGATAACCAGAATATACAGGGAACTTAAGAAACTAAACTCTCCCCAAATCAATGAACCAATAAAGAAATTGGCAACTGAACTAAACAGAACTTTCTCAAAAGAAGAAATTCAAATGGCCAAAAAACACATGAAAAAATGCTCACCGTCTCTAGCCATAAAGGAAATCAAAACCACACTAAGATTCCACCTCACCCCTGTTAGAATAGCCATCGTCAAAAACACCAATAACAACAAGTGTTGGTGAGGATGTGGAGAAAAAGGAACCTTCATATACTACTGGTGGGAATGCAAGCTAGTGCAACTACTCTGGAAAAAATTTGGAGCCTTCTTAAAAATCTAAACATAGATCTGCCATATAATCCAGTAATCCCACTGCTGGGAATATTCCAAAAGGAATGCAACACACGTTACTCCAAAGGCACCTGCACACCCATGTTTATTGCAGTACTATTCATAATTAGCCAAGTAATGGAAACAACCAAGATTCCCCACTACTGACAAATGGATCAAGAAAATGTGGTATTTATACACAATGGAATTTTACTCAGTCATGAAGAAGAATGAAATCTTATCATTCACATGTAAATGGATGGAACTGGAGAACATCATTCTGAGTAAGGTTGGCCAGACTCAGAATACCAAAAATTGTATTTCTCACTCATATGCAGACTTTAGATCTAGGGCAAATATGGCAATATTTTTGGACTTGGGTTGCATGACAAGGGGAGAGCACATATGGGAGGTATGGGGATAGGTAGTAAACCCAAAACTGAAGGTGTTTGATGTCTCCACTCCAGAGGAACTAATACAGAAATCTTAAAGTTACAGAGGTCAACATGAGAAGAGGATCAGGAACCAGTGTAAAGATCAAGTAGAGATGAATGAACTTGGGTTGTAACACATTTGTATATGGATGCTAGGAATCTCTCTCTATAGCTACACTTAACTCAACTACAAAAATGCATTGTCTTTCTTATTATGCTTTGGTCTTCTGTTCAACAAAATCAGAGATAAGGGCAGAACAGGTTCTGCCCTGTGAAAGTGAGGGGGAGTTGGAGGGAGAAAGTAGAGGTGGGAGGCCGGGGGGTGAAATGACCCAAACAATGTATGCACATGTGAATAAATGAAAAAAAAAATCTGTAGACACTTTACCTAAAAGATACAACGATGTGAGAATGATTGCCAAAGAGTTTGAAACA
Organism: Castor canadensis; assembly: GCF_047511655.1. Classification (NCBI taxonomy): domain Eukaryota; kingdom Metazoa; phylum Chordata; class Mammalia; order Rodentia; family Castoridae; genus Castor; species Castor canadensis. The sequence goes on from NC_133398.1 coordinate 93,187,677, forward strand.
ACTGTTCTAAATATGATAAAAAGGGAAATAGTAGAATACAAATAAAGATGAAAGAAAACCAGCAAATGATATATAAACAAAATGAAAATATCAGTCAAGGGATAGAATATGTATTTTAAAAGAGTTAAAGAAAGGAATCAGTGAAATTGAGGAGAAAAAAATGAGGAGAAATGAATGGCACCTAAGGGCCTTATGTGACATAATTATGTGACCTATATAGGAAGTATGAACTTCTCTAAAGGCCATGACACACTGGAAGATATATTACTTAAAGAAATGATGCCCCCAAATTTCCCAAATTTGAGGAAATCTGTGGATACACAAATCCAACATACTTAACAAAACCTAGAATATCCACAGTAAAACATTATAATATATAAAATAAAGATAGAGTTTTTAAACAATATAAAAAAGTAACTTATCTTATATAGGTATCTTGGAAAGTTCACCAGCATGCTTTGTAGTAGGAGTTGTATAGTCTAGAAGATAGTGGGATATTATAACAAAAATTGAATAATGAAAAATAACCAAATATTCTAACAAAGTGTTATTCCAAAGGGAGGCAAAGTAAGTTATTATAGATAAAGAAAAGGCAAAGGGTCTCATTACCACTGCACCTGTCCTAAAAGAAATGCTAAGTTGTAACAGGGGTTCATTTGAAACTGTGCCTTGCTCCTTCTGCATTGTTTTTGTTTTCCATCCTTCCCCAATCCCTTTTGATGATGATGAGTTCTTTCTAAGATCTCAATTAACTAAATGAAGGAGGTCAATGTCCACTGTGTTATTCCTACCTTGACCTGCACATATATAATCATGTCATGACCTTTATTCCAAAAATCCTCAGCTCTGCCTCTGCTTCTTATGAAGCAGCCAGAACTGAGAAATGTGCTGGGCATCGCTTGGAAAAAGAATGAAGGATTAAAAGTGGGTAAGGGAACAGTGGAAGAAGAGAAAGAAGAGAAGGAAAAAGTCCCCACCAAGCCTTGGGATTTCCTGCCCATTTTCTTACTGAGAGCCCTTGTGTCCCAAAAAACACTTTGTACTCACTGAGCCTTCACACAGGAAAAGGTTACTTCTACTTTCCCCAGAGGCAATCTAGAATAAACTTGTTTCCTTCTTCCCAATTTTTCTTCCATGTTTTTGATAGACCAGAAACCAATATGGACCACAGATTCTAGTCTCAAAATAGAGCCTCTCAAATGGAAAAGGACTCAAGACAACAACTAGATATGTGAAAAAATAAATATCTTTAGCCAGATGTGGATGCACACACATAATTCTAGCACTCACGAGGCTAAGTCAAGAGAATTTGGAGTTTGAGGTTAGCCTATCCTACCTAGTTAGACCTTAACCCTGAGGGAGGGAAAGGATTCAAAGAGAGGAAGAGAAGGGAAAGGAAAGAGAGGGTAGGGAAAGAAAAATATAAAGATCTCCCATATGAGTAAACACTTGGAAAGAAAGGAAGAAATGAAACAAAGGAAGAAAAGAAAGAAGAAAGTAAATATAGGAATGAAGGATGGATGGAAAGCAAAAAGGAAGGCAGGAAGGAAAGAAGCAAGGAAGGAAGGAGACAGGCTTTATGAGGGTCTCTGATAAAGTTAAATATGTATAAAAATATTTAAATATCATTATTTTGTTATTTTGATTTACAACTTTATTCTCTACTTATCCATAGGACCAAGGTACAAAACCATAACAAGTAATTGTTAGGTGTTTCATATTTATAAAGGTATACTTTGTAACATCAATAACATCAAATGGGAATCACTGAGAATAGAACTTTTATGTGGCCAGAAAAAAGCTGGAATCAATTTTCAATGCTATAACAAGGATACTGTATGTGACCAGTGGTAACCATACAGATAATGTCTATAGAATAGACATGAAAGGTAAAGAGAATTGAATGACACTAAACAGGAGGGCAGAACAGGTCCTGTCGTGGGGGTTCATATCAGTGTGTGGGAGGTGGATGTGGAGAAAATGTGTAGTGGGGTGAATATGGTGCAATAACTATGTACACATGTATGCAACTGAAAAAATGAAACCTGTTAAGACTATTCCAGGAATGAGTGTAGGAGGATAAAGCAGAATAATGGAGAGGTGAGTTAAAGTATGATATAATTTGAAATATTGTAAAAACTTTTGTAAATGTCACAATGTACTCCATCACAACACCAAATCAATCAATCAATAAATAATTGAACTAAACACAAATAAGGCAATCATAGAGGAAATGAAGGACATAAAAGGCTTAATATTAAAGAAAGTGTGTAACAGTGCAACACCCTTCCCTTTCCGTAATTAATTCAAATGTAAATTAATTAAACTCTTTAATTAAAAGAAAAACTGGCAGAAAGGATTAAAAGGCATGTTCCAACTATAGCTTGTTGATAAGAGATTCACTTAAGAGCTACATATAAATAAAGTGAAAGGTTAGGAAAATGTACTCCATGAAAATAGTAATCAAGACAGACAGTAGTGAACAAAATAGACTTTAAGTCAAAACCTGTTACAAGAGACAAGGACATTTTATGACAAAAGAGCCAACACACCAAGAAGATAAAATAATTACAACATTATATACAGCAAATAACAGAGTTCCTATCTACTTGAAGCAAACATTGACAGAATTGAAGGGAGAATTGCTCTACAATAAAAATTTTAAAACTTCAAGATCTCACTTTCAATAACAGGTACAAGGACCAAGACAGAAGGCTGTCTTGGCAATAATGAGGCTGTGGCAAACTAGAACAACACTACAAAATAATTGAACAAAAAAAAAAACCCCAAAACAACCCGTATATAGAAACCTTCTATCAGGAACAGCAGAATACACCTTTCTTAAGTACACATGGAATACTGTCCATGTTAAACCAAATTTTAGGAAACAAGTCCCAATAAAACTTAAAAGATTCATAGTTATCTTTTCTGATAAAAAAGTTTATGACACTACAAATTAATATCTTCAGGAAAACTGGAAATCTACACATGTATGGAAATCAAACAATACTCAAACAATTAGTGAGGAAAAGAGGAAATCAGAAAACAAAAAGAAAATATTTTCAACAGACAAAGAAAAATGAAAACACAGCCAAAACTTGTGAGATGCAGCAAAATTAACCATAAGGGAGAAATTTATACTTGTAAACACATTAAAAAAGGAAGATCTCAAATCTAAACTGTAACTACATCTTAATAAACACCATAAAGAAAACAAGATAGACAAAGCTAGCCTAAGTGGGTAATAACAAATATATGGGTGGAGATAAAATAGACAAGTAAAAATCACAAAGGAAATAAAAAATCAAAGAGTTGATTCTTTTTTTTCCATTTTCAATCTTTTTTATTCATTTATTCACATGTGCATACATTGGGCCATAACTCCACCCTATCCTCACCCCTACTTTTTCCCCCCACCCCCACTCGCTTCCAGGCAGAACCTGTTCTGCCCTTATCTCTAATTTTGTTGAAGATAAAACGTAAGAAATAATAAGAAAGACAAAGCATTTTTGCTAGTTGAGATAAAGATTGCTATACAGAGATTCCTAGCATTGCTTCCATGTACAAATGTATTACATCCCAAGTTGGTTGAACTCTAACTGACCTTTTCACTAGTCCCTGATCCCCTTCTCATATTGACCTCTGTCACTTTCAGGTTTCTGTATTAGTTCCTCTGGAATGGGGACATCAAATACTTTCATGTTTTGGGTTTCTTACCTATCCCCACACCTCCCGGTGTGTGCTCTTGCCTTATCATGTGACCAAAATCCAATCCCATTTCTGAATTTTCTCTAGATCTAGAGTCTGCATTTGAGGGATAACGTGATTTTTGGTGTTCTGAGCCTGGCTAACCTCACTCAGAATGATGTTCTCTCCAGTTCCATCCATTTACTTATGAATGATAAGATTTCATTCTTCTTCATGGCTGAGTAGAATTCCATTATGTATAAATACCACATTTTCTTAATCCATTCATCAGTAGTGGGGCATCTTGGCTGTTTCCATAATTTGGCTATTGTGAATAGTGTGGCAATAAACATGGGTGTGCAAATGCCTCTAGAGTAACCTGTGTCACATTCCTTTGGGTATATCCCCAGGAGTGGGATTGCTGGATCATATGGAAGATCTAAGTTTAGATTTTAAAGAAGCCTTCAAATATTTTTCAGAGTGGTTGTACTAGTTTGCATTCCCACCAGCAGTGTACAAGGGATCCTTTTTCCTCACACCCTCACCAGCACTTGCTGTTATTGGTGTTTTTGATGATGGTTATTCTAACAGGGGTTAGGTGGAATCATAGTGTGGTTTTGATTTACATTTCCTTTATAGCTAGAGATGGTGAGCATTTTTTCATGTGTTTTTTGACCATTTGAATTTCTTCTTTTGAGAAAGTTCTGTTTAGTTCAGTTGCCCATTTCTTTATTGGTTCATTAATTTTAGGAGAGTTTAGTTTTTTGAGTTCCCTATATATTCTGGTTATCAGTCCTTTGTCTGATAGCTGGCAAATATTTTTTTCCCACTGTATGGGTGGTCTCTTCAGTTTACAGACCATTTCTTTAGTTGTACAAAAGCTTTTTAATTTTACAAAGTCCCATTTGCCCATACTTTCTCTTAGTTGCTGAGCTGCTGGAATTCTATTGAGGAAGTCCTTGCCTATACTAGGAACCTTTTAATTTCCTCTTTTATTTTATCAATGACCCATTGATCTTTGAGCAATGTGTTGTTCGGCTTCCAACTGTTTGCATATTTTTTTACTGATGTTTATGTTGTTGAATTCTACTTTTAATGCATTGTGATCAGATAGAATGCATGGGATTATTTTTATTTTCTTATATTTGCTGAGGCTTGCTTTGTGCCCTAAGGTTTGATACATTTTGAAGAAGGTTCTATGGGCTGCTGAAAAGAATGTATATTGTGTGGAAGTTGGATGAAATATTCTGTAGACATAAGCTAGGTCCATTTGATCTATTGTGTGATTTAGTTCTAGGATTTCTTTATTGATTTTTTGTTTGGATGACCTGTCTATTGGAGATAGGGGAGTATTAAGATTTCCCAATATCACCGTGTTGGAGTCTACGTATGTTTTTAGGTCCTTCAGAGTATGTTTGATGAAATTGGGTTCATTGATGTTGGGTGCATATAGGTTGATAATTGTTATTTCCTTTTGGTGTATTTCCCCTTTTATTAGTATGGAGTGTCCTTCTTTATCTCATTTGATCAATGTAAGTTTGAAGTCTACTTTGTCCCAGATGAGTATTTTTATTTCTGCCTGTTTTCAGCTGCCATTGGATTGGTAAATCTTCTTCCAGCTATTCACCCTCAGCCCATGCTTGTTTCTGTCAATGAGATGGGTCTCCTGTAAGCAACAGACTATTGAATATTCCTTCTTAATCCAGTTTGTCAAATGGTGTCTTTAGATGGGGGAATTAAGTCCATTAACATTCAGTGTTAGTATTGATAAGTATGTGGTGATTCCTGTGATGTAGTTGTCTTCGTTGTTTAAGGCTTTGATTTTGTGCAGCTAAGTCAATGTTACTCTCTATTTTCTTGCCTTTTCTTCTCCTGTGGTTTGGTACTGCCTGCCCTTTCATGGTTTTGTTTGCTTTCACTTTCTGTGTGCAAAATTCCTTGAAGAATGTTTTGTAGTGGTGGTTTGATGGCCATATCTCATTTCAGTTTCTGCTTATCATGGAAGAATTTTATTGCTTCATCTATTTTGAATGATAGTTTTGCTGTGTAGAGTATCCTAGGGTTGAAGTTCTTTTAATTCAGTGCCTGGAAGACCTCATTCCATGCTCTTCTAGCTTTTAAAGTTTCCATTGAGAAATCTGCTGTGATTTTGATGAGTTTACCTAGTATGTTATTTGCCTTTTCTGTCTTACAGCCTTCAATATTCTTTCTCCAGTCTCTGTGCTTGTTGTTTTAATGATAATATGTCATAGGGTAGTTCTATTTTGGTCAAGTCTGTTTGGTGTCCTGGAGACTTCCTGTACCTGAATAGGCATAATTTTCTCTAGATTTGGGAAAATTTCTTTTATTATTTTGTTGAATATATTATGAATTCCTTTTGCTTGCACCTCTTCTCCTTCTTCAATGCCCATGGTTCTCTGGTTTGTTCTTTTGATGGAGTCAGTGATTTCTTGCATATTCCTTTCACAGGACTTGAGTTGTCTGACTAATTTTTCTTCAGCTTTTCCTTTAATTACCATTTCATGTTCAAGTTCTGAGATTCTGTCTTCTGCTTTTTCTAGTCTGCTGGAGTGGTCTTCCATTTTGTTTTGTATTTCTGTTTCATTCTTTTTTCTGAGGTTTTCTATACCATGGGTCACTTCCTCTTTAATATTGTCAATTTTTGCCCCTAAGTTATTACCTATTTATGGTGTTCTCTGTTTCACTTTGGTATTTATTTAGGGCTCCTATGAGTCCACTTATTTGTTTTTGTGTCTTCTCATATTCTTTATTTTTGGTGTCTTGGAATTTCTTGATTGCTTCATGTACATTTTCTTTGACCTTGTCTAGTAACATCTCCATGAAATTCTCAGTGATTTCTTGCAGGATTTCTTCTTTCAGATTGTTCTTGTGGGCTTTGTTGGGTTCCTTAGGACTATCTTTGTTTTGTTGGAGTCTGGAACTTGGTATCCGTTTTTTTCATTTCCCTCTGAATCCTGTAGTAATTTGTTTTTGGGGGGAGAATATTTTCCATTGCTTTTTTGTTTTCCCATCATTCCACTTGGTGCTGTTTCTGTCCCTGGTCTGTGTGTAATTTAGTATTAGTTAACTTACAATAGTAAAACTAATGAAATCAAGAAAGAAATAGAAAAAAGAATACAAAATAGAAGAAAAAATAGAGAACCAAAGAAATCAACAAGGAGATATGGTGGACTAATAAACCACGAACAAGATACACACTTAGAAAAAAGAAAAGAAATTCCAGGGTCAGGAACAATAGAATTTCAGTCTTAGTATTTCTTTTGTTACTCCTTTAGCATCCAGTCCTGGTGTTGGTATTTAAGCAGTAGCTCTGTGGTAGTCTCACAGGTGGTTGGGTCAGGAGATGAGCTTTGTGGACTGCTATCTGCCCTATTTCAAGCAGTGGCTCATCACCTGCCTACTGTCAGCCATCTACTTTTGCAGGCTTTGTTTCCTGAAAGTTCACACAGAGTTCAGCTCCTTGCCCTTTTCCCCTTCTCTGGTGCAGAGGCTTGTCAGTCATTTACTTTTGCAGGCTTTGTTTACTGAAAGTTCACATGGAGATCAGCTACTTGCCCCTCTCCCTTCTCTGGTGTGCTCAGATCACCCCACCCTCTCTGCTGCATGTACTTTTCAGTTCCTTGTTTATTATTCAGTTTTTTTGTGGGGTTGGGGTCAGTCAGTCCCAGTTATGCTGGTCTATCCCAGGGGTGGCTGTGGGAATATTGCATGCCACTTATTTGCTCACCTGTTGGTCTGTGTCTCCCAAGCAGATTTGGAACTAGTGTCTGGTGGCATGGGAGCCCTCCGGTTTTCTCAGTGTAATGTGGTGTGGAAAAGCTTTGTATGTGCTGGAGGTTCAGGCTGTCAGAGTTTTGCTTCTTCTTGGTGTTTTTTTCCTGCCAAATGTGGCTCCACATCTGAGCAGGATTTTTGATTTATGGAGCTCACACTGTTTGCTTCTTCCCTCTAGTTTCCATCTTGGATCCTCAAAAGTTAATTCTTGAACAAAATAAATTTTAGATAGGTTCCCTAAGGTACTAAGAAGACTAAAGAAACTAAAATATGAAATGAAAGAAGGATATTACTGTTGATTTTACTGAAAGAAAAATTATTTTACAAGATTAATGAAGATTTTTTTCTCAGTACATTGGAAAGTCCAGATAAAATGAACAAAATAGTATAAATATACAATCTAGTGTATTTGAATCATAAAGAAATAGAAAATCCCAAAAGACCTGTAACTGATGGTGATTTAACCAGCAATCAAAAACCATAGAACTAGAAAAGCCTAGTACTAGATAATGTCACTCATAAATTCTACCAAAGATTTAAAGAAGAATTAATGCCAATCCTCTTCAAACACTTCCAACAAGCCTCAAACATATTCTATGATGTCAGCAGGCCAGCGTTACCTTAGCATCAAAGCCAAATAAAGATACAGACCAATGCACCTTATAAATACTGATGCACAAGTACTCACAAGCAAACTGAATTCAATAGAACATTGAAATAATTGTAAAGATAGTAATGATGATTCATTCCTGTAAACCCTACTATTCAAGAAGTGGAAATTAGGAAGTTCCCATTTTGAGGTCACCCTCAGACCCACAAATCCACCCATACTTTCCTAGTATAACATTTCTGAAACCACAGAATACACATCCAACCTATCCCCATATATTTAATTCAATATATAATATGTATACATGACATAGAATACACATACCCAAATCTCCAGCACACAGATATGAAGACTGAAAATTCACTATTAATAAAAATCCCATACTTGACAGTGTAGCTCTTGTCACACAGCAACCTTTACACTCCTAAACATACTCATCATAACCTCCTTATGCTGTTTTGGGAACTGTATATATACAGCAATGAAACAATTTCTAACAATATACACAAAGTGCACAACATATCACTATGAAGGATAGTCACTTTTCCTATTTGTGGTCTCTGAAAGATTGCACATTCTGACCTCTTGAACTCAGATGCATCCATATGACTTACCTTTGCCAGTGATGTATGAGCAGAAATTCCACAAATTAATTGAGCAGAAAAACTCACTTGGGGCTGGGTGTGGTGCACAATGGCAGGTGCAGGGGCATGGAGAGCCAGGATCCATAGCTGCCTGATCCCAGCCCAGAATTCTGTGCACCAAATGAGGGCTGAGGCAAGTCAAAGGGTTGGTCCCCAAAGGGTTTCTCTTACCTGAGTGAAAAGACCAGTCCTGATAGAACCTCACCTCGACTACACTTCACCCGCCCATGGCTGCCAACTTGGTTCTGTATTGTGGTGACATCTGTGTGTACTCAGAGCTGGGGAGCCTGCACTGGCTGCTGATGCCAACCCCTGCATGTGGCTCAAGGGTCCGGTGTGTGCATCCTCCCCTCCTCTGCTGCAGCTGCTGCATACCTGAGCACCCCACCACTGCCACAGTCCCCCGGTGCAGTGGCAGGACCCTCTCTGCAGCTGCTGCCCATGACTGGCTTGTTCTGCTGAGCACAGAATCCCTTGGCACAGCTGTGCCTAGCAAACTGGGCTGGCTGTCCATGGCCAGGTGCGAGGACCTAAGGAACATGGTGCAGCTGCCCTAATCTTACTAGGTGCTCATTGCCATGGCCATCCAGAGCACACCTGAGAGCAAGCTCACTCTCAGCCACATCTACCAGTTCCTCACCTACAGCATTCCCTTTCTACCATGGCATCAAGAGCGTCTACCAGAACTCCACCACAACTTGTACCTCAATGACTGCTTCAAGAAGGTGTCCCGCAATGAGGATGATCCAGAAAAAGGTTATTAGTGGACTCTGGATCTGAGCTCTGAGAAAATGTCTGACAATGGAAAGTTCCATCAGAAGTGAAAGTGCTGCTCTGAGACCAGTAGCTCCACAGAGGATGCAAGGACACAAAAATCAGAAGGAAGGGAAGCCAAAAGGCAACAGTCCCTCCTCTCCGCTGAGATCTGTACAGTCTCTGAGCCTCCTGAGGGACCAAGAGCATTTCATCCTTTCCTGGACCATCCACACTCACCTCCACTTATTGCCTCAGCACCCTGTTCAGCAGCCTCAGCACCTTAATTGTCAACACCAGTGGGAGCACACTGCAAGCCAACTCCAGCAGACTCCACCTCGGGATTCAAGGGCACAGCTGCCTTCCAGCAGCCACACTTCCCCATACCACCTCCATTTTCCATGTTTAACCAGACATCTTGCAGCTGAGCAACAACCCTGGTGATCACCATCTAGTGATCTTTCGACTCCAGTCCTTTCCCTGCCAGGACAAGCAGGGGCCAAAGCAGCCCTTTCAGCAAACCTTTCTACAACTTCAGCATGGTCAACAGCCTCATCTACCCCTGAGAGGGCTGAGAAGTGTAAGCAATGCTTCTCAAGTTTTCATATGCACACCTAAGATCTAGTACAAATGAGGTTTCCAAGTCAAGGGGTCTGGGGTACAATGGAGGTTCTGCATTTTCTGTTGAGCTCCTGGGTAATCCTGTGGTCTGCTGACTATACTTGAAGTAATTAGGGTGTATTAGATAAGTCTTTTACACCCCAGTAAACTTTGACAGATTTCTCTGGAGAGAAATCCACTTCACTTTGTTCTGGGATAGGTAGCCTTGAGCCTTATGAGGTCAGGGACCAACTGAGTCTATTTTGTTAGTCACTGAATACTGGGGTAGCAAGCTCAAATCTGTACAGGCAGCTAAAAACCATAAGCCAATGAAGTTACTGGGTGGGAAAACCAAAGTAGTTGGCAACTTAAACAGCATGGAGTGATTGGGACTGACCAGTTTAAGGTGGCTGTGAACAGTTGGTTATCTCCTACATATGTGGCAACATTCTGATTTTTCTAGGAAAGTCAGACAATACAGATTTTTATAGGAAACCTCCAACTTGTATATTTTGCTTTCAATTTTTATCAGTGAGTACTAGGAACACCACAAATCCTTGATCAATATCAGCTTACAAGTCACATGTCTGGTACCTGGCAGGTACTAATAGCAATAAAGTTGTACAAGCAACCCTGTGTGCCAAGCACTGTTCCAGACATGTGACATGCATTAACACTCTTAATCCTCATGACTACTATAGGAGATAGGTATGACCATCCTTTGTTTTCCATATGAAGGAAGCAGAACTCTGAGGTGTTAGTTAACCTGACTAAGGTCACAGGGATAGGAAATGGAGCCAGGCAGCCTAGCACAGAGCTGGTACTTTTAACCTTTGTGTTCTAGTTCCTAAAAAACAAGCCAGCCTCATGGGCAGGCACACATAAATTATAAGAGGTAGGAATGGAGCTAGATCTTACTTGACCACAGATTCTGGTTGAAATAAAAGTCATTTGACACAGGTTACTCCAGAGGCACCTGCACACCCATGTTTATTGCGGCACTATTCACAATAGCCAGTTATGGAAACAGCCAAGATGCCCCACCACTGACGAATGGATTAAGAAAATGTGGTATCTATACACAATGGAATTTTATGCAGCCATGAAGAAGAATTTTCGCTGGTAAATGGGTGGAATTGGAGAACATCATTCTGAGTGAGGTTAGCCTGGCCCAAAAGACCAAAAATCATATGTTCTCCCTCATATGCGGACATTAGATCAAGGGCAAACACAACAATGTGATTGGACTTTGAGCACATGATAAAAGTGAGAGCACACAAAGGGAGGGGTGAGGATAGGTAAGACACCTAAAAAATTAGCTAGCATTTGTTGCCCTTAACGCAGAGAAACTAAAACAGATGCCTTAAAAGCAACTGAGGCCAATAGGAAAAGGGGACCAGGAACTAGAGAAAAGGTTAGATCAAAAAGAATTAACCTAGAAGGTAACACACATGCACAGGAAATTAATGTGAGTCAACTCCCTGTATAGCTATCCTTATCTCAACCAGGAACACTTGTTCCTTCCTATCATTGCTTGTACTCTCTCTTCAACAAAATGAGAGATAAGGGCAAAATAGTTTATGCTAGGTATCGAGAGTGTGGGGGGAGAGGGAGGGGGCAGAGTGGGTGGTAAGGGAGGGGGTGGGGGCTGGGGGGAGAAATGACCCTAGCCTTGTATGCACATATGAATAATAAAACAATAAAAAAAGAAATAAAGGTCATTTGAGTGGGCATCAGTGGCTCACACCTGTAATCTTAACTAGTTAGGAGGCAGAGATCAGGAGGGTCACCAGTCAAAGCTAGCCTGGGCACAAAGTTCAAGAGACTCTATCTCTAAAAAATCCAACACAGAAACAGGGCTGATGGAGAGGCTCAAGTGGTACAGTGCCTGCCTAGAGAGACCCTGAGTTCAAACCCCAGTACTACCAAAAAAAAGTTATCTGAGAAGTTCTTCTGATTAGCACTCCTTTCTCAGAGGTATCTTCATTTGAATAATTTTTATGGTCATCCACCCAGTACCCAGCAGAGAACACAGTAACACAGCCAGTAATTGTTGCATGGCAATTTATTCAAAAAGTGGTAATTAAACAATGGGAATGGTTGTTGGATTTATGGGAGCAGCCTTCCATTAAGATGAAGGTAATGTTCTATGAAGTTGCGTTTATATCATGTTTTTGAATCTTTGATATGAGCATTGTTAATTTGGGGTTTTAATTTTTTTAGAAACAGAATCCCATGTAAGTTGTAAAAACCATTTCCCTGCATATCTTTTTCTTTTAAGAGTCTTATAGCATTAATCTTTTATTTTTGAAACACACTTAAAAATTATTTTAAAGTGGCTTATTAAGGTACAAATGTCATCACTAGTACTTTTTAGCATTATGCAGAAAGACAGCCAAAGAGACTACCTACCTTCATGCTTTGTATACTAAAATTTTTCTATGGATAATTTTGTATGAAAAATTGTGGACATTTATGAGTATTCTTTCTTACACTATTCTGCATTGTGTAATTTAATTTATAATTTGAAATGGGCAGCAAAGAAAATTTTTCTTCAAAAGAAAAAAACTCTCCATGCTGAGAAGAATCACATGAAATAAATGTTAAGTGGAATGAACAAAAAAAAGAAGAAGAACTCCTTCTGCTCCTGTTTCAGATGAGATGATCAGTTCATTAGATGCAAGGTGAAGACAACAGACACCAATCTAAAACTAACAATTAAGTGAGAATTAAACCTGTGTTATTGGAATTTACTGGGACACAGAATTATTTGTTATATCAGAGAATCTGACATGTCCTGTTTCTGTAATACACCAAACACTGGAAAACATCCCCTCAAAGTCCCCAACTACATTTATAAATGCACACAATTACAATATTCCATGATGCAAATACATAGAGATATGTAACCCTAATCTCACAATGTATATATTAGACAACAACACAGGCTCCTCAAACACTTGCATAAAATAAGATACGAATTCACACAAAACTTATCTAACCAGAATTCGATATGCATGTCCCATTACCTTCATGCTACTCAAATAGACATACACTTTCCCTAAAAACATTGTGAATGTTCACATAAACCACCCAAAGAACATTTGCATATGTACATAAGATGCAACCCCAACATAAAAATGTATGGTACCTTTTAAAACTTCCTTAAACACGATTACTCAGATGTGCTAAATTCACACTTTCAAAGGGCATCTTGCTACACACAAACTACCAGAACACACACAACTCCCACAACCCTGAACACAAACACACATTTTTCTTCCACCATCTGAAAACAAGGGAAGAAACTGACTCAAGATAAACAGTAGATGGGTTGGATACTGGAATCTGCCAGCAAGATCTTATCTCAGTGCAGTGATTATTTATTAATTGCTGGGATCAATGATGGAAGACAGCCTTGTCTGTCAACTCTTTAGCAGTAGTTTCAGCTAAAGACAGGGTTCGCACAGTTCTAACTTCTTCATGTCTAGATAAAGCAGAGTGATAAAACACCCAAGCATTGTCCTATTGAGATGTTTTAGCCTGCTATGGACACTAGAGGTCAGAAGACACTGTATTGGGGCCTGAGTATTATTTCACCTTCACCCTGCCCAAGGTATGCTCAATGTTAAAAATTTTTAAAAAGAGAACATTATCCTCACAAAACTGTCTGACAGACTAAATTGCAGGGAGTTCAAACTAAGACAACATTCATTGATTCCTTAATTTAATTATTACTTATCAGGCATAAAAATCAGATTTTATCCTATTAGTTTCTCTCAAACTATAATGGGCACTTCTCTTATATATATATTACATCCCATCAGAGAAAGTACACAACAGAAATATGTGTGTCATGGATACACACACATACAGGTAAGTTTGGAGATGTTAAATCACCAATAGATTAAGGCACAGGTCATCTGCTGAAAGAGCAGAGGGGTAACAAATACAAATTTGAGGAAAATGGAAGGGATAGAGTAATTCCTTCATGTAAAACTGTTCCAGCTGCTGTAGTGCCTCCTTAATGGGAATTTATATTCCTTTTCTGTTCTATACATATCATAATTGGCTACAATGGAGATAAAGAGTCAATTTGAAATCAAGTGAATAAAAACTATAGACATGTACTCCCATCAGTGAATGAGAGTCAGTGATTGGGAGTGGATCTGATGGATGATGCTCCAACCCCACTTGGAATTACTCAATGGATTAGGACACATATGGGATCAGGGTTGCAAACTCCAGCACAAGCCTCACTATGTACTCCCATCAATGGAGGAACAGCAATAGGAAAACTGTGAGGAAGACAGATGGGAGGTAGGCTGTGTAAGAATCACATCAGAAGATGATCTGCTGCCCCAAATATGAAAGGGAAGGGGGAACAGTGTTAGGGAAATGAGGAGTTATGTTGGATATCCACGAACAATCAGTTGTTATAAGCCTAACATTTGTTATAACTATTTATGCCATCCAAGCAGTTTAATTTTCATAAACTTGTACAGAGAGCATTGTTTTTTTAAACCAGTTTCACAGTGAAGTAAACTGAAGTTCAGAGAGGTTAACAATGCTTGCCCACAGTCATAGACCTGACAGAAGTTTCTAAGAATATCTAATTCAAGAGCTATAACAGTCTATACAAGCACTCTACCACTGAGATACAGCACCACTCTCAACCTAATTAAGTTATATTTCATATCTGCTTTATTGCACTTTGAAATAGAAGCCAACTAAGTGTGCTCCAGAGGAACATGCATGTGTGCTTGAGACATTGCAATCAAGGGGCAAAGCAGCCCATGTTACTTAGCTCCAAGCTGATGCTGCCTCCCAGTGGTGTGAGTTGGCCTGGGATCTGCCCTGGGGAAACAATGTAATGGAGACTCCAATTGGCACTCTTCCAAATCTGGTGGGACAGTGTGAGAGCAGGTGCATGGCTGAAGCCTAGCTGGGCACTGTGCAGTTTTCTGAACTGGGCTGGTCTTTCCAAAAGTCTTCCTCAGACTGACAGTTGCGAAGTGATTTGGATATACCATGGACCAATACCCTCACCCACACACTGTAGTCTTAAGAGAGAAAATAAGAGATTTAAAGAAGATGAGCTCTGTGAAGAGCCTGGGGGAATATTCTAGACAGAGGGAACAGATAATGCTATGGAGAAGAGCTGAGGGTGCTGCAGCTGGGCCTGAGCCTGAAGACCATACCAAAGTGGCAGACAGGAAGGGAGAGGGAGTCTGAATTCGACTTAGCCACCAAAACAGCACCATTACAAACTTAGACTTTATTGTAAGAGCTGAGGGACTGAAGAGAACACAGAAAAGACATATCCTCCCAAGAGGAGAAGATAACTTCTGATTCAGGTGTCAAAGAAGGAGAATGGTGGCCTCAGGGAAAAAAGAAGCCAAAGAAACATGGAGAGAGATCCTTAACAGGGTGTTGCCAGAGCATGCTTACTGTGAATTCAGGCACATGGACCCAATGGCTGCCAGAAGAGCCAGGCTGTGAGGACTCGTGTAGGGACCAAACTGAAGAACTTGGCCTTTATGCTGCAGTTGGAGACACCCATTAGACAGACCAATGGAGATGTCAACCTAAAAATATTCTCAAGAATTGATGTTGGAAGTGTTTATCTCCTGACAGATTAAAATAACCCTATTTCTGCATTCCATGCCTCCTCCTAATGAAATCACACAATATGCACAAATACACATACAAGTGAATGTCGTGTATATATGAACATATTTTTCCAGGAACACACTTACAAATTCTGTTATACTGAAAGTTTGTGAAATCACATGCACAATGTACCACATCAAACATGGAAAATCAAATCATCCACATGTGCCTACCTACAACCAGAATTCACATAAACAGAATTCTAAATCTCCTGAAAAAAGCAGTCTTCATTCTATTCACAGAATATACATACTCAATAAATGCAAGTCATATTTTTGCATCCTCAACACAGACACACAACTAGCAGAATCACATTAAAAGCTAATGCAACCAGATACACCCTGATTATAAACAGATTATAATTTCCATAACTCCTGAAGGACAAAAACACACAGTTGCAAATGCATATATACAATCAATTACTCTATATTTGCAGAACCCTGATATACCAACATCAAGTCTCAAATACACAAAAGTCTTCCAACAGTCTCCAAAATTACACATCAACAGTCTTGACCACAATCAATGCAACATGGCCCCCAAATACACACCTACCTACCTACCCACCAATGGCACCAACACACACAATTACCACCTCTTCTGATTTCAAACCCCTTTCCCATCTCTTCTGATTTCAAACCCCTCCCAATTCCAAAATACACATTTATATTCAAAGACTATACTTCATTTCAAAAAAAATTCTTCCCTCAAATATTCCTCATAACACCTATGAAACCTGGCACACCATAAACTATATATACTGTGTCTACCACAGCATCTTAATGACTACTATGTACACATAACTATCCTGTAGTTCCTCTGAAGAAGTACACACCTCATATCACAACTCTAAGATGAACACACAGTTAACATGAGCTTAAGCACTCAGATATCTGAATGTACACACCCACTGTGTAGCCAAACATATGCACAGAATCTCTGCTATGATTACCACATTCCCCATACCACTTGTGTCTATATATATCTATATATATATGTATATATATATATATAGATATATATAGATATATACACATATTTGCAAGGACACACAGTCTCATTGATCTCTGAACATTCTCAGTCACAAAAACTCCCCCCTTACAAGATGCCTGAATGTACATCAAGAATCCCTAATGCACAAATATAATACTCGTATACACCGCAAATCCTAATAAAACCATAACCTCAAGCATTTAATCTAAAAGCAGATATTTCCAAATACCCTCAAATGAAAACTTCAAATACACAATCCTCTTTCTCATGAAACTATGAGCCATCCGGCATAATCCAAAATTCATTTACACATAGTTCCCATTGATAACAGAATACATTTAGAACAAACTCATATGCTTCGTGAATATGACACAATTCTCCATTCCCAAATACAACACATACAACTGCCTGGATTATGAACATGCACACACACACACAATGCTTCACAAGCCAAAGTCAAACACAGAAACCCCTCTCTAACAGGCATACTAGAACATCACTGCCTCCTTCTAAACTCACAAGATGATTTTTCATTCCTCAGAATCAAATATATCACCTTTTAGCCCTAAGTAGGAACACAAACAGGTGGTCCAATATGTGCTCTATTACAGTCTGTCTATATCCCTACACTACATACACACAACAATTAATACCCCAAAATACCTAACCCAACATCTCTCTTCACAAAAAGACCTATCTCCCAAATTCTTACCTAGACACTGTTTTAAAAATAAACACTATGACCTGAATATTAATAAATCAAACACACAAGGCAGTAGCCATATAATCTTACCTCTTCTCAAATGCATGCATGCATGAATATGCATGAATATGCATGAATGCCCTCAAATCACACAGACCTATATAACAGACTGGCATAACTAATGTATACTCACAAAGGCACTCACCCTACATTTATCAAATACTCACTTATACACAAACACTAGGCACATGATAATCAAGCCCGCACACCCTACATAATTCACTGTGTTAATTATATCATATCTCCATCTCCTACACATGAAATACACTGGAACATATGCCCTGGCACTAAATGCGCACATTCACAAAGGACATAATATACACACACACACTGCACAGACACACACAAACATACACTCTTAAATTTGGAGACATGGGTCAGCAATTGGATTATAGGCTATTAATCTTCTGGACTCTAAAGAAAGAAGTGGAATGTGCAAGAAAATGGAACAAATTATGGAAGTGCAAAGAAGCATATATTTCCTCATACAGAATGGTTTCTGCTAGTATAGTTGCCTCCTCAAAGGGACTCCTAGCATTCATATAAGGTACATGCTCATTTTCTGATCAGATATCAACTTTGTCAGCATTGTAGATAAAGAGACAACAGGAAAACTCAGTGTGTGAAAACCACAGTTTTACTCCTGTTATCAGTAACTATGGGGAGGCTCTGATGAAAGGCCCATCTACCCACTCTGTTGTTACTCATGTGATAGGGACCTGTAGCTCTCCAGGGCATCATCATCCTCCAGGAAGCCTTAACAGGTCTGCTTTTCAATGGCAGAAGATGAAGAGTAAGACCCTAGGACCAAGAAGATGCCTTGCAAGTGTCAAGCCCTAGATTAAACCCCAGCCCCACCAAAATATTTTTTTTGTCCAAGAGGAAGACTGAGTATGGGACAGAGGCTTATTTGAGTCACATGGTAGAGAACATGGATGTTATGAGGTAACGTAGGAACTTGGATCACTTTTGCCACACCCTCAACCAAGTATAGACTTTGGGAAGTGGATTTTTTCCAATTACTTATTTTTGTCTTTCAACACTGGGAAGGCAAAGACATGTTTCCCTGTATGCTTCGTTCGTGGTCATCTCCTTGGTGTATGCACTATAATAGCTATTCATATCACATAGTAGTATAGAGGTGCTGTCAGAATTAGAACTCAAGATTTTGAGGGGCAAATACACTCCCTGGTTGAAAAGGGGGATGAATATAATTTCGTGTTTCAACAACATCATTGAGAATTATAACTTGTTATCTTTGATATCTGAGAGGGAAAATGACATTAGAATGTTAGTATATATCTATGTTTATTATTTGGGGGTGGGGTAGACAGCAACTCCCTGTGTAATACAGGCTGGACTCATAATCTTCCTCCCTCTCTTTCTTGAGTTCTGGGATTCTAGGTGTGTGCCATCACACCAACTAATATACATTAATCACTAGAATGTTTCAAATTTTTAATTATGATAGTTACACATTTGATTTTTCTATTTTTTGAATTACCTGTTCAAGTCATTTGCTTGTTTTTCTATAGGGCTCTTTGTTTTCCTTATGAATTTGCCTTCTTTGGATATTGAGAATATCAATCCTTTGTCAGTTTTTATACAGAAAAACTTTGTCCCTAGCCTGTTCTTCAATTTTTGTATATGATCTTTCTTTTCTTTCCTTTTCTTTACTCTTTTCTTCTCACCTCTCTGTTCCTTTCTTTTTTCTTTTATTCTACCATGTACTGGATATTGAACCTAAGTGATAGAGCTAGGAAAGTGCTCTATCACTTGAGATCTATCCCCATCACTTTTATTTTTTGATTCAGACATAGGATGTTCTCTTTTTTACACACTGGCTTTAAATTTTCTATCCTTTTATCTCTGGCTCCAGAGTAGCTGGGATTACAGGTATGAATAACCACTCCCAGCTTTTTTATTAGCTTTCTGATGTGTAAAGGTTTTAAGTTGTATGCAATCAAGTTATTTGTATCTTTATTTTTTTCTGTTGATTTTCTATTAAAATGCCACATTAAACTTATTGTCCTATAACACCTCTTGTGGTCTTTCATATGGCCATTTTGTAAGGCAACTGTCAATAAGCTCTGTAAGTAATGGATGGAATTCATGATATGACCTATGGGGACATAAGCCCTGGGAATTCAGCCCAGATTGAAATTCAGAACCAAATGAATCATAGGTAGGTGGCAGAAGAAAGTTTGCCTGAGTCCATATACATTACAAACAATTCATCCTTACAGAAAATCAGTTTCCTTTGTGGAATTAAGTTGGATTTGAATAAACATGACATTATTATGCTATCAAAAGGGGGAGAGTAGTAGGCATGGATGTATTTCTTTCTTGGTAGAGTGAAGATGGGTAGGTGCAGAATGAAACTGAAGGAAGTGTTTTAGAAGAGGGAAGAAAGGAATAGGGACTTTAGAGGGAACTGTAGAGAAGAGTTCTTTTATACATTAATTTGATGAAGTGTCCAAGTCAAAGAATTTAATATTCCTTTCATGGTATAAAACAAACAAAACTAGAAATGCTTGCAAAGTCCTACATGTCCTTTCATTTCTAAATACTTTTTTTGTTTTCCTGGTGGTTGAGTGATGGCAAATACGTTATTATTGGCACTTTATACATTGTACCCTACATACCCATTTGCTTAAAATTAACATGCCATAAGTCATTCACCCTGCTAGACAGAAGGACATCTGTAGATAAGTTGTCTCTACTAACATGACACTTTCAAAATGATAATATCAATTTTCACAACCATGATAGTATCAATTCTTTCAGGTGCCAAGAAGAGCTGTGTATTGTAAGATCTGTGAACATATGCCCATAGGGTTTTCTTACTATCAATGTTGTTTAAGTAATCTCTTCCTCCAACCTAGTAAATCTTCAATTAGCAAGAACACTCTGTGTAGAGGGCAATATAGTCAACTCAATTTTCTTGTAACTGATTAATTTCCACGAAAAGTTGTTTTACATTAATCTTTACCCAAAACATTGACATTTACTTGTCTTATTAAATAGAAACACTTGTCATTAATGGCTGAATAAAGTCTTGTAAACACTACATGTGGAAGTTTTCTATATTGTGATAGAGGAGTGTGTGTGTGTGTGTGTGTGTGTGTGTGTGTGTGTGTATGTGTGTGAATTCAGAGACTGGGCAGAGGAGGATTTTCCACATCCTCACTTGGTGCTAGGGTAAAAACACTGGCTTTGTTTCCCCTGGCTAGAGGCATGTGGCAGGCCTGATTTGGAAGGAGTCTTGTGATAACAAGAAGGACATAGAGCATTCTTCCTGCTGGTGATGAACTTGGCCATTTTCAGTAGTGGCAAAAATTGCTCTGTTGGGGCCAAAAACTCTCTTGTAAGGTCAGTTCTGCGGGAGGTTTCTGGAAGCCAAGTTGCATAAGCTTGTTCCTCATCTTTCCTTAGGTTTCCTAACATCCCTTATTAAATTCCTTCCTGCTTAACTCCACTATTCTCTGATACTAAGTCATGGAACTTGTCTCAGAGTTATCACTCTGACTATGAATTTTCATAATGTACAAATGCCAATAGTGAATACTTAGTGAAGAATCATAATACATGACTATGAGCTACTTAACATACATTATCTCATATTATCATTAAATAACTGAACAGAAATTACTATTATTGTCTTCATTTTACTAACAAGTATACCATGTCTAGATGTCCAAGTGACTTGTGCATAGTCACTCAGGGACCTCTTAGCAATATCAGGACTTGAACCCTTGCAGTTTAGCTCTAGTGCCTGTCCCCTTAAATACCATGGTACAGTGAAGGAGGGAAAGAACACCTGACTGTTCTTTTACCAGATCATAAAAGCAGATCTATTCTTCATTAGCACTTACTTTTTTGTGATTTATCTTCTCTTAAAATAAAAATCCCTCTCAGTTAAATAACATGCATAATCTGCCAGATTCAGGATAATTGAGATTTTTATTATCATATATGAAAATAATGGAGCCATTTTACTACCCCTTGGCTTGGAGACATTGCTGCTGAAAGAATTACCCTCAGATCAACACTGGAATACCACCTGGAAACATGTTAAAACACACGATCTCAGGACCAGCCTCAGATGTCCTCATGTAGTAACTGAAGAAAAGTCAAGCAATTTGATTTAACACACCTTTCAGGTAATTCTGATACAAGTTAAATCTTTAAAATGATTGTTTTATAGGTGGAGAGAGGTAGTTAGTACCCATCTGTATAAAGAGTGTTTTTCTTGGATTGTCTGAAGGGCATTTTATAATGCCCTGCAGAACTGGAAGAAGTGTCTGATTATATGCAATGGAATTCTCAAGGGATACAGAATATCAATACCTGAGAAAAAATTTCAAGGCTACTGTAACTAACACCTTGCTAAATACAATCTGTGAGTCTTTGATTTGTATACTTATATAATACCATGGACTTGGTAACATTTCCTGTTACCTTCTGAATGAAGCTCCATTTCTAGTCCATTTGTTAAGAGTTAAGGTGCTTATGACCATCTCTTGGAAAAGTGACTCATTTTAGAAACCCCGGTCTACTTCTCTTACTTTCACTAAAATTCTACCCCATTAAGAAAATGAGCCAGATAGTAATTTAATTTGGTACTGTTGAAGATAATAGAATTATTTACTTTAACAAAGACAAATTATGTTTCTACGTGACCACATAATACTTTGCACAGCAGAATTTCTGGGCTTCCAACAATCATACTTCAAAAGAAGAAAAGAATTCCAATTCTCTTTCCTTAGATATTTAATTTTATTGAGGGGGAATACCACAACATGAACTAAAACAAACAAAAAGAGGAGAGAGAAACTAACTAGATAAATGTTACCCATACTAGAATAGTATCCAATTCAGATATCAGAAATTCAGGTAAAAAACAGTTACAGTTTGTGCCATTTACCTCAAAATGGAACAGATGTAATGAATAAAACTTCAACTTTTGGTCACCATTCATGTTCTTACCATGTAACTGAAAAAATGTTCAGCCTGTGGTACTATGCAGAGTTTCAGATAAATGTCCATCTACCTTCCACTCTTGAAAAATTACTGAACAATTTTATACCATATAGAAATAATAAATCCCTGCCCACTTCCACATGAAGCTCCCTACAACATTTTAGATGAAATTTCTTCAGCTCAGACTATTTTGTAAGATTTGGTAGCACATGCACCACCATTTTTGCACTGATCAGAAATAAAAGAGGTGACTTTCCATGCTTTGATGAAAAGTTACTACTCATGTCTACAGTTATGTGTAAATAATGACTCATTACCTTTTAAATTTATAATTTACAGAATGTCCAGTTGTAAAGAAAGCTGTGAACTTTTCATATGCAGTGAAAGATCAGTCAAGAAACAAAATATGCCAATTATACAAGTTACAAGGACAATACTTTATCTTCATTATAACTCACGTTTCCTGCTGGCATATATTTGTTGCATAGGTGCAAAAATCAATCAGAGATGGTGACAATGGTAATTTTTTTTACAAGATATCTATGATTTGAGTGTCAAACTCCTCAACTCAAGTGCTCCTATTTCAGCCTCACAAGTATCTGGGATTGCCACAATGCATTGATAATGGTGATTTCTTTTGCTACAGTACTGGGTTACAATTTTTAAACTTACTTATGAAGAGCTCCCAGGGAAAGATGGAGAGTTCTAGCTAAATATAGCCTTTTTCCTGTTGCAAAAGCAACTATCTATTTGCACTGACTGTTAGGTACACCCTTAGGTCCTACCTCATGTGCTTCATGGCTCAGACTAAAAGAATGGAAAAACTAAATTCCTCTCAGTGGAGTTTTACCTAATAGTCTTCATGGTACCACTTTTCCATCACTATGCCCCCAAAACAAAGTTAGCAGGTGGACCTACTGCACACAATACAGAGATGAGTGAAAAACTCCTAAGAACTGAGGAAGAACAAGTAATGAAGGTCAGTCTCCCTACAGCCTGTCTAAGCTCCTTTTGATACATATGGTTTAATCTCCATTATGATACCTTTTCATCCTACAGAAGAAAATTGAAATTCCACTCTCAGCAAGCTTGGTCCTCTCAGGCCTTTACTCTACAAACAAAAGAGTCTAGACAGTGATTAAAAGCACACTCTGAAACCAGACTTCCTGGGCTCAAATACTGCTTCTGTCACTTACCAATTGTGTATTATTGTAGAATTTACTTATCCCCTCTGATGAGAAAATTCCTATCTTATCTCAGGGCTGGGAGGACTACATTCTTATAGCATCCTTGATGCACATAAAGTATATAGAACTTCTTGAGTATTATCAGGTATACTATTTTAGAAATAACACCTAGGATTGGACTCAAGATTCTCCAATCTATGCTTATCAGATGGGAACTTAGCTATAGTCTTTTTTTTTCAATTGCAAAATGAGAGGTCTATATAACCAGGAACCAGATGATTCCTAGAGTGTCTTTCTGCTAAAATTGTATCTTGCTTTTTTATTATATCCCCTTATTGTTTCTTATACTTCTACTGTGATATGAATTGAAACTGCTTTTCTACTGCTAAGATGAGGAAAACTTGGAACAAGAAAAGTAGATGGACTTTTTTATTTGGTTTGGTTTGGTTACAAAAAAGTGTACCATGGATTCAATCAGGATTAGGAAATTTTGAATTGCATTCTGAAGGCTTAATAACTGACGCCTTCCTCACCACTGACCTGTGGATGATTAGCCCTGGAGTCCATCTCTCCAATACGCTGATACTCAGAATGGCTTTAGACAGTGTGTGCACATCTAAAATACTTATCTAAACCTGCACTGGGCTGTCCTGATTAATTTATCTAAACCTATATTATGGAATGTTAAACTTCTGGGAGTAATGATCTCCACATGCTTTCAGTGCTATGCCTATTGTGTTCAAGGAACTTTGGAAACTGCACAGTGGCTGAGAATCTTCTCTGAATCACCTACATTAAGGCAATAAGGGGTAAGATATTAGATATTACAGACCATTAGCATGGTAAAATAGGCATATATGTCTGAACATGAAAAACATCACCTCTCTTTCACTAGGGAGCTCTTATGTATTTTTACATTTCTAGGCTAGTACTATGAGCTCAAAAATCCAAGAGAGAAAGGATACATTGAACACCATGGAACAGAACATTTTAGGATACCTGCTTTCCTCAGATATCAGCTTCACTTCCACTTCCCTTTCAGAGCACAAAGTCTCTGGGCCATTGCTGTACAAGCACTATTTTCTCTGTCCATGTAAAGCCATGACAGATTAACATGAGCATGGGATGAGAGGGCAAAGGGGTGAAAGGACAGATAAGAAAGGAAGAAGAAGAGCAGGTGAGAATGGGGAAGAAAAGGCAAATCCAACTAGGGGAAGGAGACTCACAGTCTTTAGAAATGATAACTTCTGAGATACTGTCCTAATATAGGCTGAGAGCCTCACACTACTCAAATGCTTGCCATATAATCCAAAGAAGGATCTGTGAGATTTAGATGATTTTGCATATCCTTAGATACTTGGCAGCTTGATGTCTGTCCTGTGGAACTCACTTGGTTCTTGTCCTCCTTTGGTTCTTTACTTCTGATATTTTCCCACCTTGAAATTTTATCAGAGTTAATTCTTCATGTCAGAGTAAAGGGAAGTTAAATATGATTAATATGAATTTACTCAGCTTTAGGCAAAAAACTTAATGAGAAATTATCTTACCATCATTTTGCTAAGATGACTTGTCTGTGTAGAACTGCAAGCATGGCCATCTTTAGTAAATTTTAAAAACTTATTCTTAGAAATGTTCCCGTTTGTAGAATTTCTTTACAAAGTTTCAATATATACCAAAGAAAATACATTTAAGTCTGTGTGACATTTGAAACAATTGGCAAATAAATTTAGAATTACATTTTTATCTCTGTCTCAAAAAATAAAGAAGTGATGTTTAGAAGTTTTTTGCCAAAATATATTTTACTTTCTTAACCAACCTGAAATTTCAGACTTGCTCTTTGTGAGTTCTGTCTAGAATAGATTTAATCCTGAATAGAAAGACATAATCCTTTTCAAATATCAGATGATAAATGTATTTAAAGGTAGTAGAAACAAGGTGATACGATCTTCATTGTATTTTCCAAACATTTTTACTATATACATATCTATATCTATCTATCTATCTATCTATATATATATATATATATATATATATATATATATATCTTGTATCAGAAAAAAATATGCATTAACAAGATTACTATACTAAAGCCAGATCCCCAGTGGAGAACAAGAATGGTTGAAGAATACTTAGGGAATTTGTTGTAGAAGGAAAGAGGAGAGGAAAGTACTTTACCACCATTTTCTTTCACCAAAGAGTTAAGTAGATTTTTCTTAATCTGAGATATATTGCTAGTTACATATTAACAAACCTAACTCAAATATGAAAAATTATATTCATATGTGAAAGACAGAATAATTATTCTTTTTGGGCTCTGTCACCACAACACTAAACTAAAACGATTTGCTCAGCATCCAGAAAATAACTACAGGATTCTTGTCTATAGTCATTAGGTGGAAAATGGAAGGCAAGAGCCTACTGAAAGGAACTGTTGAATTTTTACCAGAAATACAAAGTATTCTTTTGCCCACAAATAGCTAGAAACATTCAACATGCACTGGAGGATATGGCAACTGAGTTAGAAATAAAAATGTCTCTCATAAATACATGATTTTCACAAAATAATATGGATGACTAGAGAAGATATTTAAACATTTTTCACTCATAAAAACCCATTAAAGCAAAAAAAAGTTTACTAATTAAAAAATCCATTTAAACAGACCACAAATATACAGTCATTAAAAAAATCCATTATCTTTCTTGGTCAACCTGACATATTTGGCTTACCACTCTGACTACACAGTTATAGAATTCAAGGAGAGACTTTTGTCACATTAATGAATTGATTTTAATAGCATTTTATATTGGTCTTTGGCTCTTGATTCTAAACATATATAAAAATGCTTAGACCCATGAACAGGGTTTTCCAAGACTAAAACTACTGCAGAGAGATGGAATGGGGTGTCCACTCCAAGTGTGGACCTGGTATTGCAGCACCTGATGGGTGCCACAAAAAAATTTCAAACCAGGAGGAAGAGTTTGGAAAGAGGTTACCCTAAATCCCTCCTTTTGACAGAAGTTTTACCTTAAAGCTTACCAAGAATGGAGAGTGACACCATAATTACAGCTGATTCAGAATATACACATTGCCAAAGCAAATTTATTGCAGCACTATCATTGTGTGGTGTGGCAGGGGAGTGTTGTCATCAGGTTGGCGCTGAACTTGCTTTAAAATCTAGTGGACAAAACTGATTCCGGAGCAAACTAGGGAAGCGGCCAGTGCGGTGAGGTGGATGAGGGCCCAGAGCAGAGCCATAGGTGGAGTGTAGTGCTTAAGTGGAACTCCTCTATGTTGGCCAGCTACTTCTGAGCTCCAGAGCTGCCAATCACTTGTATGCTTTAATTCATAAGTGGGAGCAACTAAAGGAGTGGTGGCTCTGCTTCTACATGCAGTCACTACACTTGCAGAAACAGTCATGCAACTGTTGGATTTTGGCACCCATTTGAAGCAGAATGTACACAAACCTCCTACTTCTGGCACTGTACCCCCACGATGATGGGTAAGTTCAGGCATAGAAGTTGTTCTCATGCAGCTCCTGCATGCATGGACTCAGGTCAGGCACTGTCTGGCCTTGAAGCTTGGGTGATTGAGGATGGCGACAATGCTCACATAAGCCTTGTTGATGGTGAGAAGCAGAGCTTCCTTATGGGCTGCATGTTCTCCTGCAACAGCAGCTTGGTCACCTACACATGCTCACTGCCCACTGCCAGCTCCAGTGCATTTAGGTTCATGTAGTCTACACAGTTGACAATGACCATCTTCTGTTACCACAGCATTGTGTGCACCTTGTGTGTGTTGCCTTACTTGGTGGTGTCCAGGAAGCACATCTCAGCAGTGAGGCTGGTGCTGTGGTCTTGAACATGAAGGCTGGGTCCAGGACAATCTGAAGACAGCCCTTCTCCTTCAACAGCTTCAAGTATCACAGGGACAGGCTTCCCTCTATGGACCTGATCACTAGAGACAAGAAAACAGTGTAGAAGAGTAGGTCTGTGACTTTCTCCCACCTATCACAGCACCACTGTTGAGCTCTGGCTGGTGGATCTTTGGGTCAGTTGCTAAAGATCTGCCTCAGATTCACCCTGTATCTAACATGAGCTGGTGGACCCCCAAGAAGAGGTGGCACCCCCTGGAAACAAGAGTTTGTTTTCTCTATAAGATGTAATTCAGATGGAGTAATACTAAACAATTTCCACACACCTGCCCCTCTCTTTATGACCATGGTAAGGAAGGAAACTTGTGGCAATAACGTGACTTCTGCTCTTAAAAGTTGTGGAAATAGAGGCTATTTGGCGCCAAAGCAACAAGCTGGAATGCTAAAAGGAAGCTAATGTTCTTCAAGAATTAGAACAGAACAACCTTCTCACGTCATTGCATACATTTATCTAAATATAATAGAGAAAAAGAGAAAAACAAAAACAAGAAGACAAGCCTTGTGTTTAGGCCAAGTACCATCTTAAAAGATCTTAATTTGAAATTTTCTGTTATGGAGAACCACTCCCCCTGCAAAAAATTTTACAAGCCTCATCTTTTCAAATGACCCATATGAGATTTAGCAAACATAAAACTCAAGCCTCAATCTAGACTTACTTTATTCAAAATCACTGCGTCTTGTAATAAGGATGTTTAATTACCAATATATTTACCTTTTGAACTAAAACAATATGGTTTTGTTTATGATGTGGTTATCACTCGCATTTTTTGTGAATAAAGCACTAATTATATATCCAAATAATATGGACTGAAATTCTAATGCCAACCACATTAGTTAAGCTCTAATGGTATTGTAAGTCATGTTCTTAACTGATACATGGTGATTTGAGTTCATATCATAAGTTTTATGATGTTGACTAATAATTTCATTACCTTCTGCTTCCTTAGCCTACATGTAAAATGGAAATTTATCAAGTTTTCCAGATTTTCTTCATAAGTTTATAAATAAAAAATCTTTTTGTAGAAAATCTTAGTCTCTGAGGAATGATCCAAAATAATCAGTATCATTTTAACATTGTGATCTTCTGTAATATCTCATTGATTTAGATAATAGTTCATTAGCTATTGCAATATTGTGCTAATATTGTGTAGCTTTGCATCTTTATTCTTACCCTGTTCCAAGACACTTGGCTGACTGAAATATTCAAAATAGCTTCCTTAGAAAAATCTGTTTGGTGTCTTTGCTCTAATTTCCTGCATGGGGAACAGGAAATGTTTCTCTTTTCCTCCCCTTACACCTTTTCTATACATTATTCTGTTATACTAAAATAAATCCTAGCTAAAACTTCAAAAAAATAAAAATCTGTGATGTTTTTCTTGTAAGAGTTGTACCACAAGATACCAGGTAAAACTTTTTTCACATTTCTGACTTTGAAAACAAATAAGGCCAAGTTAAAAGTGCATGGTGGAAAAGAAAATGTTTTGTTTATACATTATATATTCTAGAAATACCTGCTACTATTGAAATCATATCCACAGCAGAAAGGACTCTGTGCTCCTGGGGTCCTGGAGGTAGACAACCCAATTAGGGAGCTTTCCAGGCAAGAGGAAGCAGGGGTAGTTGCCAGTCCTTACTCAGGGCTTGGCTCTGCCAACCTCTCTCCCCAACGAAGAATGTAGCAAGGAAATCACCAGCAGAAGGTTTCTCAGATAGACACCAAGGCAAATGTGGTCAGGCAAACCTGGGTCTCCAGACACAAGGATACCAAAGAGGCTTGTT
The DNA here is from genome assembly GCF_047511655.1 of Castor canadensis. Taxonomy (NCBI): domain Eukaryota; kingdom Metazoa; phylum Chordata; class Mammalia; order Rodentia; family Castoridae; genus Castor; species Castor canadensis. The sequence goes on from NC_133398.1 coordinate 93,217,076, forward strand.
AATTTATCCAAGGTGGAGGGTGTTGTGAGTGGTAGCCAACCCTAAATGTCCAAATGGTGTCAAGTGATCAGCTCTTAAAATTAAATAAACATAGATACATATGAATATATGTTTATATATACACATACATGCACATACATGTATTTAGCAACATTTAGAAAGCAATGAAAAAGGGTTGACATGTCACTCAGAGATAGAGTGCTTGCCAAGTAAACAATCTGAGTTTTTAATTGTCCTTATCCTTGGGGCTATGGGACTGGGTGTGAGATGCCACAGAGGAAGGGGAACAATGACCTTTCACTTATACCTATTGCACATTTTGGATAGCTTTAAAGATACTTTGACTATTATGAAAAATAAAATTGTTTCTCAATGTTAATATCTTTTAATCCCTTCATTGAAAAAGATTAAAGTATAAGTACTTTTGGTAAACATTAGATTACAATATTTCTCTAATCAAAAAAATGCCATATGTTTGACTGTTATTAGTGCAGTACCAATGTCTGTTATAAGGGTAGTGTGTAGAATGGGGTGTATGATCATGGTGTGTTGCAGAGAAAAGGGAGGGTTTCAATCTGGGTGAATGTACATAGGTACAATGATGATTTTTAGGTAGACCAGAACTGGGAAATAACATTCATCAAAGTGTATAAAAGTGAAATTTTAATTGTATGACAGGATTTCAAAGAAATCTTATAAATATTATTATAAGTATGTCTTATTAATAATATTTTACTCACTTCATTTGGTTAATATTTTTACTGCTAAGCCACAAGGCAGACTTCTTAAAATTGTAAGAATTTCCATGTTCTATAAAACATTAATTTCATGTTTTCCATTGATAATATGTTCTATGACTAATAAAAGACATCAATAAGACAAGGTAGAGGTAGAATATTTCATCCACAGAATTCCAGTCTACATTCAAATGGTTTTCTTTATGAACTAAAATCTTACTGTCTCACATCTTCATGAAAGGACTTTTAAATTTAATGCTAATTACCTGCAAAGAAAGCCACTCATAAAAAGTCTACCACTTCTCCAAAGACATCAACTTGAGAATAATAGAAAATAATATGTTGAGGATGTTTTTCTTGTCATTTCTTAGTATTTTTAATTTTTTTTAATAAATTTCATTTTACATACTCAAGATATGCAACATGATATTATAGGATACATACAGAGAATGTAAAGGTATCTATAGTGAAGAAAATAAACATATCCATCATCTCACATAATTATCTAAATTAGTTATGACAGGAGGTAAAAGAATCAATCCATATATAGGGTAAACTTATTACCTAAAGTTCTACCTTGTATATTAAAATTTTCATTATTTAAAATTTTTTCTTAATATTCATTCTTTCAGAACCTCTACTGTCACATTGTGAATTTAAATTGAAATGTTTTAGTACTACAAAATACAAGTCACATGAGTCATTTTCTGTTGTAGAAGATTTTAACCCTGAGTTAAGTGTAAAGTTAAATTTCTCAATCAGAACAGATTTATACTGGTATAAGAGAGCTAAATTTATGCTACTTATCTTCATGGTAAATCCACAATAGGAAGTATATTTTTCCTTTTTACTTTCCTTATAGCACTAAAATAACTTTGGTCATCCAGCCTGATGCAAAAGGTCTGAGTCAACATTCAAATCATCTATGATTCATAAACATGTACCCAATATCAACAGTTCTCACAGTGTATCAATTCTATCTTGAGAAATAAGGGATGAGGGTGAGCTGGAAAAGATGCTTAGCTCTAGTAATGCCAACATTCAAATATTTGTCCCAGAATTTTCCTACTTTCAGACCTTCATCTAATGATTCCACCCATTCAGCACTGTAAGAGTACATTCTGTAGGGAATTCTTTCTGTTAAAATATTTGATTACCTAAAATCACATGTTCTATAATAGCCATTGCAATTTCTTTCACTGGGGATAATATGGATGACTAGTAATATCTGATTGCTACAGATTGAATTGTGCCCCCCAAAACTCCACTGTTGAAGACATAACCCCTAATGTGATATCATTTAGAGATGGGGACTTTGGAGATTATTAGGCTTAGATGAGGTCTTGAAGTAAGGATCTCATGATGGAATTAGTACCCATATAAGGAGAGACACAGGGAGTGTGAGTTTTTGCTCATGTCCCCAAATCAAGACACATGGAGAAAGCAGCTATCTGCAAGCCAGAGAGCCTTCACCTGAACATGATCCTGCTGCCACCTTGACCTCAGTCTTCCAGCTTCTAGAACTGTGAGAAAATAAATTCCTGTTTTAAGCCACACTGTCTATAGTATGTTCTTATGGCAGTCCAAAATAACTAAGACAACATGAGAACAGTACAATCAGTTTGTTCTTTTAAATCTCATCTCTACATTAAGATTATTCTATTCATGAAAGTAGAAACTGCTCCATAATCATTATTACCTAACCTGGTGGCATTCACATAATGGCATTACCCACAAGAATATCTATTAATAAAATACCAAACAGATAAAATCTATAGACATAAAAGTGCTGAGCTTAAGCAGTGAAATTCATGGAGAAATTGTAAATGAATGTAGAATATCTCAACCTTGGCTTGTTTCACAAATGGAAATTAAGAAAGAGACAGTAGTTCAATTAGGAAATGGGGACACCTGTTCTGTTCAATTTTGAAAATGCTAAGGTGCAGAATTGCTGCCAAGTTTTCATAATATTTAACATTAATATTCAATCCAAAGGCAGAAGCTTACTGACCTTTTGAAAACTTTTGAGTATTTAGTTCTTTAACCCTCACTGTTTGCTAAATAAATAGATCTTACATTAATAAAATCTTACTATGATATTTTTTGATGTAACAAATTTCAAAAGCCCTAGAACATATTAGGCTAAACCTTCTAAGCAACAAAATAACAGAAGGGGACATGTTCTATCATTATCTTTTCACTGCTTAGTGTTAAGAATTCCTTATGGGTAAGAAAGATGCATGACTACTTATTCAGATCCTTATTCATTTACACACTATGACATATCATCACGTGTCAAGAGGTAAGTGGTCCTGATGTTTATTTTCCAACCTAATGGCTTTTTTCTTTTATTCATATATGCATACAATGTTTGGGTCATTTCTCCCCCCTTACTCCTACCCCCTCCCTTACCTCCTACCCTGCTCCCTCCCTTACCCCCTCAACCCCTCATTTCCAGGGAGAAATTATTTTGCCCTTATCTCTAATTTTGTTGAAGAGAGAGTATAAGCAATAATAGAAAGGACCAAGGGTTTTTGCTAGTTGAGATAAGGATAGCTATACAGGGAGTTGACTTGCATGGCTTTCCTGTGCATGTGTGTTTCCTTCTAAAATAATTCTTCTCAAAATAACCTTTTCTCTAGTTACTGTTTCCCTTTTCCTATTTGTCTTTGAGACCTAATGGCTTAAAGTGAACTATATTAAGACAAAACTAAGATTTTTTTTATACATACCTAATTTTCTTTCAGTCAACAACCATCTATAACAAATAACAAATTTCAAATTCTAGGGAATACTTTACAATAAATTTTATGATAAATAAATCTGATCTATTCTGTTTTCTTATCTTTTTTTTAAAGGGCCATATTGAGCAACTATTCAACCTCAATGGTCTCCTGGCTAAATAATCCCAGCCAAATTCCATGGCATGGAATCTGGATACTTGAGTACCCACCTTTTACTTCTAGTCAAACAATCCTAAAACCTTTTAAGGAAAGCCATGACTGTATCAGAGATACTTGTTAGTTCATCACCTTGAAAGGCAGGTTATCTGTTCTATTCAGGCACATGTCACAATTAGACTTCTAATTTTCCACCAAGAAATGTTAACCATCTGTAAGAACTGCTTGGTTACAAAGCACATGTATCTAACCTTAATCTGCAAGGCATAAATTCTATACTATAAGGTCTTGCTAGTAAATACAGTCCACAATTATATGACACACGCAATAATTACAAAACCTAATGGCACTGCATAATTGGTATCAAGATCTTAGTTTGCAGTATATTCATGTATGTACTATATTTCAATTTCATGCAAGATAAATAATGTACATAGACCAAACTGCATACTCCTGCATTGCTATTTGGCTTATCTTTATTTTGATAGGTATGACTTAAGCATGTTGTTCTAATATCATCCTCTATAACAGAAATTTCCTTTAAAGGCACATGAAGTATGTAACAAGCCCACAGCTAACTTAATTCATAGTGGAAAATTGGAACCCTTTCCATAAAAATAGAGAAGGCAAGGATGACTACTCTCAAAACTTATATTCTACAAAGGGTTGGAATTCCTTGCAAGTACAATAATGCAGGGAAAAGAATAAAAGGCATAAAATAGAAAGATTGAAGAAGTGAAACCATTGTGACTTGATAAAGCCATAAACTTATATACAGATGACCCTAAATATTCCACAGGAAAAAATAGACTGTCAGAACTCTTAAATTTAGTAAAGTTACAGGATTAAAAAAATCAACATGCCAAAATCAGCAGAAAATTTCAAGAGAACAATCATATATAAAATAGCTACCAAAAGTAATTAAGAAACAAATTTAACCAAAGAGATCAAATACCTGAAAATAAAACCTAAATCATCAATGAAATATGTTGAAGAGTAAGTTGAAATAGAAACTATATATGCATATTAGAAAAACACTGTTAAAATGTCCTTACTACTCAAAGTGATTAACAGATTCAATGTAATTGCTATTAAAATCCTAGTCTCATTTTTTATAGCTGTAGGAAAAATCTTAATGTTCATAAGGAACCCAAAAAGAAGTAAAAATGCCTAGGAAGTCATGAGTAAAAAGCACAAAGCAGGAGATATCCTTCTATTTGATTTCAAACTATGCTGAAGGTGATAGCAATTAAAATACCATAAGCCTGGTCCAAAAAGTGACACAGACCAATAAAACAGAATAGAGAGCCAAGAAATGAATGCAAACAACTACAATGAATTGATTTTCAACTAAAGTGCCAAAAAATACATTGGGAAATAACTTCAATACATTGTGCTGGGACAACTGGATATCCATTTGTAAAAGAATGAAATTGGACCCTATCAAATACAACAAATAAGAATCAACTCTGTTAAAAACTTGAACATAACATTTGAGACCCTAAAACTTCCAGGAGAAACATGGGGGAAAAGCTACACAATAATGATTTTGTTAATGATGTTTTAGACTTGGGCAACAAAATTAAAAATAGGCAAATGGAATTACACCAAAATAAAAAGTTTCTGCATGACAAAACAATAAGGTGACAACCTGTATATTGGAAGAAAATGTTTTTGAGATATATATCTCATAAGGCTGGAGGTGTGGCCCAAGTAGTAGAGCACCTACCTAGCAAGCATGAAGCCATGGAGTTCAACTATTAGGACCACCAAAAAAAGAAAAAGTACACATCTCATAATGGAATCCTTTGGTAAACAATTAGAAAGAAGGATGCTGGGCTAACCCTGCCCTAAAGTGCCTCTAAGAAGATGGGAGCTGGTCTTGGAAAACAGGGGCCCTGAGTTCCATCTCCAGCAGCACCTAAAACATGTGGCTTCTTGGCTGTCTATGCCCTGTTGGATGCTGATGTCAGGCAGTGGAGCTTCTTCATTCTTTTCTACCTCATCCACTCCATCTTCTTCCCCTGAGAGCCAGGAGGCTCAGCTGGGCCTGCAGCAGTTGGTTCTGGTGACTGGTGGTATCCAACTGCTCCTGGGTCTCCTGCAATTCCCTGCAGACCATTTCAGCTGATATCTTGCCCTACATCTCCTTGTGTCCAGGAGCAGTGTCCAAGAGCTGTGTCTGCATCAGAAGTCACCTGTTGATAGGTGACCATGCTACTGATAGGTCATCATGTACTGCTGCAGGTGGGTCAGGCATGGGTCTCGCTGCTTCTGCAGATTCCGAGCCTCTTGGCTCTTCAGCTCCATCTTCACCTTCAATTCTACCTGCATCTCTTGGAGATGGCCCATGTTCTTGGCCAGCTCCTTTTTGACATGATGCTCTGTCAGCAGTGCATTAGTGAAATCCATGTTGTCATTGGTCAGCCTGATGAAACCACCCTCCTGCTCCACCAGCTAATCCTTGAACCCATGGTTCTACAGGAGTATGAGGATGATGGTGCAGCCTTTGTCCATCATCTCCAGCACTGTTTTGCACTCTTCTTCCTGGTGTTTCAAATGTCAGCCACCCATTCCAGTGCCAGCAGCTGCTCCTCATGCCCCTGGTTCTCAATTCTCATTTTCCTCCACCTGGGTTTGCAACTGTCTTGCTAGGTTCTCCAGCTCTTTGTGCAGCTGCTAGACCTCCTCCTGTAGGCACTCTTCTGCTTCATATGGACCTGCTGGTAGTGTTAGGAGGGCAGATCCACCAGCTGACTCTTCAGTTATGCCAATTATTCTCCATATTGGAAACCTGATTCATGCTGTGAGCGTTCTCGCATCTGCCCCAAAACATGCTTCATCTTCTGCTCCCACATGGCCCTCTCTCCTTTCAGAGTCTCAGCATTCTGCTTTCTTTCCACCTGTTACTGTTTCAGCAACTCTTACCAGTTTCCTCATACCTATCTCCAGATGTGCCGCTTCCTCCATGGCCAGTGTAACTGTCGGTTACTGTTGGGGTCTTCAGAACCACTGGATATCTGTAGCAGCAGAAGCCACACATCTCCAACTGCTTTTGCAGCTCCTCCATTGACAGCCACATGTCCACTTTCTCAGTCAGTACAATGCCAAGTCTCTGCTCTAGTTCTGCTTCTTCACGTCCTCATTGGGTTCCTGGGTCTCTTACAGTTTTTGTTTCAGGACATCTTGCTGTTTGGTTAGTTCTTTATTGTATCTGTCTGTGACTTCATTAATCCCTAAGAACTGCCTTGGACAAGTACTGACAGCAGTGTGATCCAGGACAGGGGAATCCAGGGTGATACTAGGCACCATGGAATATGGGTGTGGCCTAAATATTCCCACCCCATTGTTCAATGACATAGCTGAAAGACTAAAGTGGTCTAGTCACCTCTCTGTGAGCCAGGAGGAATGGGTGGGGTCACAATGAAAGATACACTTGAAGCCAGTGACCCATCCTAGCCCACTTCAGGGGTGTGGTGGTCTCTATCTAGGTGAGTACAAGTGCTATCCTTTCACCTCTTAGATATCATCTCCAGGGTATCTCACATCCAGTCCCCCAGAAAGATCCCATTGCAAAATACCCACTTCTTGAGCATCCCCATCCCCAGTAGAGTATCTGACCCCCTTCTAGCTGGATCCAGTCCAAGTGTCCTACTTCCTACCTGCTCCTCTTTTAGCACCCCATCTTACCCTATTCTGTTCTTGGCCCAATCATCTTTTCTCTACCCTATTCCTGTCCAGGATTGACTAATGTTCTCATGGAGTCTTATGCTCCCTGGTGTTAGTCTGCCCCCCCAAAACCCCTCTCCATTCCAACACAACCCACTGACATCATTTCCCTTCAAGGTTTTCCCCCTAGCTGACCTGTTCTGAGAAACTCTAGACCATTTGTTAATCCCACATACACCCTTTCTTTCCTCCTGCATTCTGTTCTTCAAAGAATTGTTATTTCCTGGAGCACCTGCTTCCTCCCATGTCTTTCCTCCCCTCCTTCTCTAGGTACCTCCTGTTCACAGGTTTCCCCTCTGTTATTTCTAATTTTATTAATTTGGTTCATCTCCCTCTTTCTTTTGGTTTGTTTGGCTACGGCTTATCAATCATATTTATGTTTTCAAAGAAGCATTTTTGATTTACTGATTCTTTATATTTTATTTGTTATTGTTGTTGTTTAGTGTCCATTTCATTAATTTCTGCCCTGATATTTATTATTTCTTTCTGCCTACTAACTTTGGGTTAAGCTTCATCTTGTTTATCTATATTGCTCAGTTTTGTTTTGTTTTTTTTACTAGATTTTGCTTACTGTAAGCTAGATGAGACCATTAGACCAATTTCCTTTATTTTCTGACACAGAAATTATATATGTGCTCTGGGGGTACCTTGCGATATTTTGATCCATATGTCTATTGTTTATTGCTCAAATTTGAGGAAGCTTAGGTATCTCATTTATCATTCCTTTATAATGAAAACACTCAAAAGCTTTCCTTTTAGTATTTGTGTAGCATATAGCACATTACTGTTCTATATAGTCTTCCCACTCCAATCAGTTACACCACACCCATACCGATCTTCTAAAGTTTAAATCACAATCATGTTCCCTTTCTGCTTAAACTTATACATTGAGTGGGTTTCCCACATAATTTGGCTCTTTCCAGACATGATCTGGCTCTTTCCTTTCTCCCTAAACCTTTCAGATGCCTGTCTACTTTCTGTTCCTCATGATTTGTCAATTTTTTGGAGATGTAAAAGCCCTTCTTGCTTTGTGGATCTTGTGTTCTTGGAGCATTCATTCTTTCAAGTTTCTGCTTGCCTAACTCATACATATATCACATTTCCACTTAAAATATTCGTGTTCGCTTGGTAGTTATTTCAAGTTTAATTCTCCCATTAAGGGGAATGTGTTCTGTTAACTAAATTCACTGCTGTACATATAGCCCTTAGCACTTGATGACATAGGTATGCACTAAAGTTCCTTTGAAAGAATGATTATTATTGATACTTATATTTCCTATATATTTATTCTCATTATTCCTTCTTGAATGCTTTACTGTGATAATGTAAGAGATGTCAGTTCATTTTCTCATTTGCTAGACAAATCAGAAAATGTGGGCAATAAGAAAAAAAGTTGCTTACATATTTCCAAAAACATGTGATACCCTGGGCTGGATTCACAGGCCCCAAACCAAGAAAAGATCATGATAATGAAAATTTGGAGTAAGTTGCAAATCTAACAAAATATGAATACCTGTACGAGGAAAACTAAAATTTCACTTTCCTCATATTTATAAAGCTACCTCATAGGATTGTTGTGAGAATTTAATATATTGTTTAATGTATTTTAAATATTGCCTGGTGGACAGCACATTTTTTATATATGATTCATGTGATAATATCACCAGCTATTAAAGAAAAAAGAGAATATAAGGATCATCATTGATAGTGAAAAATTAGTCAATCAAAATTATGAAATATTTACTCACTTGTATGAATGTGTGTATTTGGTATCTATATGTGTACAAAAGGAACAGGAGTCAACTTTGTGTTCATTCTTCAGTGGAATCTTGGAGAGTTTGCTGATGTTGCTTTCATTTGTGATCCTAGTGCTTCCCTTTAGTCTTGTGTATTTAATAAGTATAATTTATTTGTGGCTATGTGTGTACTTGAATGGATGGAGCTTATGAGTGTGCATTCTGGACTGGGGGGGAGAATCATCATATGGCTTTGAAAATAGACTGTATAGATTGTGTGAAAATTCAACAATTGTATAGTATATGTATTTTGGCACTGTGGGATTACATGCGAATCTATTCTAGGTGGTTCATGAGATGAATGTTTTTATAGTTGATACCCCTTTTGAGCCTATGCATGTTGGGTTTTCATTGTGTAATACGGGCAGTATATTGCATTTATTTTTTTGTATATTATAAGAGCATACATAATTGTATCAGTGACGTGAAAATTAAGAATGAGTAGGGTTTTCTTTTTATAAAAGTTCAGTTAGTAACTGCAGGTATATCTGTGTTCATGGTTTCAGCAGTTCTATGGCTGTATTCATTAACTATATGCTGCAGTTCAGTTTGTATATTTGGGGCTGGAGTTCAGGCTCCTGCTTACAGGTGCCCATAGATGGTGTGCACATTTCTGTGAAAAGACATGGTGCCAGAGCTAGCATGTTAGCCAATGGTGCTCATCTCTTCCCAGTTATGTGATCAGTGGCATCATGTTTCCACTGTTACAATCAGTCATGATTGTATAGCTTTTCTTGGACTTGACTAAAAGTCAATGCTTTCATGCCTCTCCCTGGTGATATCTTATTTAGTAGTTACTAGTACATCATGTGTGTATTGTGTGTGTGTATATGTGTGTGTATGTGTGTGTATTTATGTTTGAGTGATGTATAAATATTCAGAATCCCATAAATTTTCTTCTGTGTAAGAAGAGCTCAGTAGAATATTGCAGACACACTATTTTTTGAAAGGTGAGAATAAAGATGCAAAAAAAATGCCAAGCAGAGCCTGAGCCCATATGAGCAGACATATTTGAATACTGAAATGATGGTGATCTTGGCTGATTACACTGTGGCTTTCAACATCATTGTTGAATTTGGGGATGGAGAGAGGGCCATGAAGCATGCACATATTCAGAATCTTCTTAATAAGACCTTCCTCAAACTGAATGCCCAAGGAGTATTAATCAGCTTCATTAAAGAGTCTCTCATACCCATTATCATAAACCCATCCTTTTCTAACTGAATATGTCATTTTCATTACATAGGAAGGGATTGTGAAAAATGGAGCTTTTGCTATATTTCTAAATTAAAATCTCCTACGACATAATTTGCCAGTACAGCCACAGTGTTGTGTTAACAATAGACTGAGGTTAGCATAAAAGGAACATCACTGAGATACAAAAATAGAGGAAACATGTCTGGTAACTAAGAAACAAAGCAAAATGCATCTAGCATTTTCCCCTTATAATCCACAGTACTGTAACTTGAGAGATGCACTAATTTGTATATTAGCAGTTCAAATGGGTAGATGACACAAAACTGTATTGACTTGCAGAATGTAAGATATACCATTATAGTGACAAATATGAAACACTGGCTCTTCTAAGCCACACTTTATACATGAGCAATTACAGCACTAATAGAATATACATGTGTGCTTGATCCCAGAGGCTAAGCAGGTAAGGAAAGAACTCCATGGCATGGGAAATAGACCAAGAATGTAGTAGTGAGTGACATCTCATGAGAAAATGCCTTAACAGCAGAAGTTCCCAAGGATGAAAAGGACCACTCATCTGGGCTGGAATAGATCTCATACTAGAGGACATGACAGGGAGACCAGGATGCATTTGTGGCACAAGATGAGTTCACAATATGACTGATATTGCTGTGGCTAGACCTTTTTAATCACAGAAAAGCTGTACTTGGTGCTGGGTAGTCTGGAGGCACCCCTAGTGATGTTTTTAGCCTTTCTCACAGGCTTCATCCCTCTGCCACTATAAAGGTTTCTATGTGGGCCACACAAAATTGCTATCCTCAGAAGCCTTTGAGAATGAGAAAAGCACCCCTCAGTCAAAGAGAAGTAGAGCTGACAAAATAAATTCACAGAGCCATCCAGATTTCTGCTTTCTAATAGCCTTCAAATGGAATTACCACACTATCTATCCATCAAGCTTGTGTATCAAATTCAAAAACCTTCCTAACTGCAATGAAATTTCAGAATCAACTTCACCAAAGTAAAAGGAAAGTGACCCAAGGGAATCAGAGAAAAGGGAACCCAAAGAATCAGAACTCACAAAGTACAAAATTAAGTGCTGAAGATTCAGAAATTTTTAGGTCAGTGTGAGACTGTGGCAGGAATTCATTCATACCCTGGTTACCAGCCATGAGCAAGGAACTGTTTGGGATGAGAAGATGAATGTTAATTCATTTATGAATTCAAGGACTATAAATCATTACAACAGTGTGTTACCTCTATGGCTGGAATATGATTTGTCACCATCAATGCATGCAAGATTTAAGACCCAAAGCCATAAGTTAATGGTATTAAGATGGTGAAGATTTAATCTGAGTATGGTGTTAAGAGTAAGGCATTTAGGTACAAAGTAGGTCATTGGGGTAGTCTCACATAACTAAATCCTGATTTCTTCCTAAGGAGAGAGAGAGAGAGACCACATAGTTAAAGAGATACACAGAGCCAAGCATACTATCTGCCTCCTGCAATGTGATGCTCAGCATTTCCTCAAGAATCCACCAACAAAAAGCTATCACCAAAGCCAAGACAATGGGCTCTTGAGCTTGGATATCAAGCCTCATGAACCATGAGAATTTCAGGAATAATTAAATATGTTATGAGAGTTCACAGGTTCCATGACCGCTTTACTTCAAACTATAATAATGATATGCAAAAAACCACTTAACTCATCTTACAAAGACAGTATTAGAATCTGATTATGCTATGCCTTGAAACAGGAACAGAGACTGCTCTGTGCATTTGCTTCATGGGTTCCAAATGCAGTACCTATCCAGTTGCTTCATCCTGTGGCAAGAATCCAGACATACAATGTGAAAACACTTCCCCTCAGAAGAATCCATCAGGAGAATGTGTGGTATATCCTCTGCAGCATACTCAACACCTTCATTGGTCAGAATGTTCACCCACTTGACAGGCCTCCACATAGCCCAAGCTTCTTGCTCTGTCGTGCATAGATTCCTAGGACCCAGAGTTCTGAGAAGGGCCAAGACTTCATTGGTCTAATCAGGATGGATACAGATCCTGCCAAGAAGAACACAATGGAGGTCAGTAAGTGTCCAACCCTTACCAAGAGTCTGGGGAGGACAAAATAGCCAGGGAGAGAGGAGATGAGCAGTTTCTCATTGAATAGATAGCTCATGACCTGGGGAATGGGGATAACAAGGTGAGTCTACAAAGGCAAATGGCCTATGTCTGGGGAAACTTCAAATTTCCATAAAGAGTGACCTCAAATATTGGAACCTAGACAAATACATGAGACAAACATTTTATTCTTAAAAGTTCTATAATCACCAAATTTCATCAGTATACAAACCCATACACACATATATACACAATCGCCTAAATTTTAATTACTGTATTTTCATAAAAGAAATAAAATGTTTGACCACTCATGCCCAATGGACTTATTGGGCTACCTTGGGACAGTTTTACTGTACTGAGCCTAAGGTTTCAATGCTCACTTAACTCTTATTTGTGGCTCAATGTGAACATTGGAGAAGATCAGAGTATCTTGCCTTGGTCTTATTGGAAGGTCTGGACCTGCTGTCCACTGGTACCTTTGATTCCAGGGTGTCTCAGCAACCAATGGTGACACCACCTAAGATCCTTCCCTGCGGTAGCTTCCTCATTACAGCAGTGTTATTTCACAGACAGTTTGGTGTCCTCTTACACACATTATTTTACTTATTAGTTTAAACATAAATTACTTTCATATAACATTTATAATTGTTATAATCAATTTAGGACTCAGTGCTTTAGAAATAAAACTTAGTAACAATGAAGTTCATAGCACATCACCTGAGGATTTTTCCCCACTGAGGATTGTGGTGCTAACACTGTTCTTTCACTGCTGTATTAACCATGGCTTTTTATCATATACATTCCTGGTATTTTAACATCAGGTTTTGCTGACCCTGGAGAGACTGCCCTTCCCAAGACAAGCCATTTCCTACAGACAGCAAGTAACTTGTCTCTATGTGCACCTTTTCAGCAATGTACAGCCCTCTCCCTTACCACCTGCTCTGTCAACCATCACATTCACAGCCACTATTCCCCTGCCATGATAACCCTTGTCAGACAAGGGACAATGCCTATACCCCAGAGACCCCTGAAAAAATTTGACCTAGCCAAAAAAGCCTCCTTTAACTGACTCACAGGAAAACCACGGAAACTACAATAAACTTTATTGCTCATGTTTTCCTACTCCTCTGTCTATTGAATGACTCTAGTTCCTCCAGAGCATGGCATGCCCCCTTCCTTTTAGGAACTGCAAGGAACAAACTTTCCAATGGCAGTCATTCCCTGATATGTTTGTCACGCTATCACTAAATAAAGTTTAAAACCTACATTTTAGAACAGTTCCTTATAGTCTAGGTGAAGAGAATAGCTTGTCTACCTGCAACATCAATGTAGACTAAGATGTCATAGAAAGGAATGGTGAGGAGAGGGCAATGGGATTGGCTTGGATGGGTCAACGAACATGAGTACCATACAAGATTCAAGAGGAGACAACCAGCCTACAATGAAGTAACACCAGCAGATGTTTATAGCCTGGAGCAACCTAAGAAAGGAAAGCTGGACTGGGAGGATCCAGGATGTGAGCTGAAGGAAAAAGTAAATATCATGGTGAGAAATGTTTAAAGAAATAAAAATGTAACTTTCCATTCTGAGTTGCTTTCCTAGGAGAACCTTAAAATGAAGCTAGGCTGGTTTGCTTATTGTTAAGGAAAAGATAGGGAGTAAGAGAAAAGCCTGAGGGCTGGGAGAGGCTCACCAAGAGCAATAGTAGCTCCCTTGTGAAGAAAGCAGGTGGGCAGGTGCCAAACCCCTACCATTGAGGCATGGCTGTGACTATGAGGAGGATTTTGACAGTCTTCAGTATCCATAGGCAAGGGGAAAAGGAGTAACTTCTGCTGGGTTAGTTAAAAAAAAGTTTGGAGGGTATGGCAAAAGGAGGTTGGGATCCTTTTTTAAATACATATTTTGAAAGGATGACCATCAAGGTGTTTCAGTTCCTCTTTCTGATGCAGTCAGGTTTCCTGTCTATATAGTAAGTGGGGAGGACTTGGTGATTAATGTTCATTCCAGTCTCAGTAATCTCTGAATTCTTGATTTAAGAGGTTCAGAAATATATGGCACACACATAGGTTGAATTGTGTCCCATTACTCCCAAAACTCATGTGTTCTTGTTACAGCCTACAGCATCTCAGACTGTGACTGTGTTTGGGGAAAGGAGGCTTTGTAGAAGTAAGGGAGGCTAAGTGAAGTCATAAGGGTGGGCCTTCATCCAAATGGGCTGGTGTCCTTATAAGAGGAGGGAATTTGGACACAAAAAGACAAATACTAAGGATGTGACAACACAGGGGAAAGGTCATGTGAGGACACAGAGGGAAGGTCACCATCTGCAAGCCAGCGAGAGAGTCTTCAGGAGAAACCAACCCTGCTGTCACAATGATCCTGGACTTCCATCCAGAAATGTGAAGCAATAAATCCTGTTGTTGAAGCCACACAGTATATAGTTCTGTGTTAGAACAGCCCTAGAAAACTAATATGTATTCTAACAGACCAATTATAAAGAACTTAAATGATCCAGAGAGAGGATTTCATCAATAGGAAAACAGGACACCCTCTTTCATCTGATCTTTAGTCAACTACCCTGGGCTCTGTGCCATGACTAATAGGATGCATTCAACATGACAAATACTGACTTAATGTTAGTCACAGTCAGAAGCACTGGGAAAACACTCTAATTCTCCAAAGTCATCTTGACTGTGGTGGAACAGGCCAATTAAAAATACAACCCCCAAAACATAAGATCTCCTCTCTCACACAGACAGGCATCATTAACATCTGATAGAATCATCTTGATCAGGACCAACCCCATCTCCTAGAGAGGCTAATAAGCTACCACTGGGCTTGAGAAGCAAGAAGGGCAACTAGTAGAAACTCACATACTTCAATTAGATATCCATAGAGGAGAACTTGGAACTATTCCCTGGGAGGAATTCCCCAAGTTGAAGGAGAAGATAACTGAGGAAGCAGAAATAATTTTTAAAACTTACCAGTGTGTCCTGTGTCCAGCTTCCTTCACTAGAGCTTTAGTCAGCTCAGTGGAAAAGAATAGGTTTAAAATCATTTCAAAAATAGTGTGGATATGCCCTTAAGCATGGAGATGGCAGAACTCTCAAAACCAAGCCCTGTAACTGGGTTAAAACAGTATAAAGCAGGATGGAACAAAGACAAGGAAATGGCAAAAAGAAAGAAAGAAAGAGCTAGTGCTTGTTTAATTACATAAATATAATTAGGTGCTATCAGAAGTGAACAGCTTCAGAAGATATTCCATCAACAAAGTTAAGATGGAAAAAATAAGAGTTTAAATATCTATCTCAACACATTCAAAACCAAATTTCACAAATCCACGCTCAGGGTACTGAATACAGTACTGCCAGTCTTTCTGGGAAGGTAACCTTCTCTTGGCAGAAGACAATGACAAATATCTATGTTTCATGCTGGCAGCAAGGTCCTAGCAGGGGAGTACTGCATAAGCATTTTTTAAACTAAATGTCCCTTCTGAAATGCTGGCTTTATGTATGTCCATCTGCAGTGAAGAAAACCAGTAGTGATCTTTTTAAGGTTCTTTTCTCTTTCTTTCCCCAGAAAAGTTGGCAGTTATTTCCAGGAGCTAACTTTAAATGTATGTAAGTAAGATTATATAGTCTGTTCAAAATTACTTACAAATATATTATTTGTAAGAACTATAAATAAGTTCACAAATGACAAAACAAATTCACACACTAACATGCACTCATACACACAAACATACACACACAAACACACACTTTCACACTCACATACACTGACACACAGACACACTCACACACAGGGTTTTATTGGTTGAACAAGTTTATTATGCCACCCAGTGTATGATCAACTCTGATGACTGTCACCTTAGTTGATCCACTTATTGAAACAATTCACTACATAAATAATACCCATTATAGTGTGCTGATTTAAATGTGTTTAATTCAAAACAATTTTAAAACTATGAATCATTTATTTATTAGCCTAAATATACTACGAAATTTTGGCTTGTCTTACCAATAACTTAAGTTTCTGTGAACAGAAAATAATTTTGAAGGTAGATGAAATAATAGTACAAAAAAAGATAAAAAGTAAGATCATATAGTCTAACAGTTAGAAATTTACTTAAGGTTTTGTGTAAAGTAGCTATCTGTGCCTTTCATAAACCTGGAAAAGAAAGAAAAAAACGCTTATAACATTGCTAAGACACATATAAAAGCTAAAAAGCAATTAGGTAAGCAAGAAGTGACATAAAGATGATTGAATAAAACATGGAAATTTCACAGTAATACTGGACAATCAATTCACTAGGGAAAATAGATCCCAAAATATACATGTTCACTAGAAATCCATTTAGTGAAAAACCAGAAGATATTTGTTTAATGATAAAGTAGTGAAGAGTTGATGTTTCTTGTATAATATAAAACTCAAACATAAAAAATTTTTCATTAAATTATAAAATACCTTTGGGAAAAGAAAGGAAAAAAGCACCACTGCAAATTAAAAACTGCCAAGATACATGAAACACTGCAGAGATGTCACATCACCCAGAAGTTTAAGAAGCATTTGATGCTCCTGTAAGCTTTGGACTCTTTCACTTTTTTAGGTAAAAGACAGTCAGTACTGCTTACCCTTTTAATGAATTGCTTCATAGTGCATATTAGAAACAGTGATAACTCTATGTGTCTTTGTAGAGTAGTTTTTCTTGTTGGGGGAGGGGTTGGCAGTACTGGGGCTTCAATTCAGGGATTTGCACTTGTTCAGCAGGTGCTCTGTCATTTCAGCCATATATCCAGCACTTTTTTCACCGCGTATTTTTGAAACATGGTCTTGCTTTTCTGCCCAGGCAGACCTGTACACAATCTTCCTATTTTTATGCTTCTCATGGCTACTGGAAATGGCAGGCACACATTGCCATGCCAAGTTTAATTTTTTTTGGATAAAAAGTTAAGTTTCTGAGGAAATAACTTTTTGGAATTAATTTTAACCAAATTGTTAATAACACATTTCCCTGCAAAGACCCATGGCAAAGGTATATGAACTACCAGGATTGTATAATGTTAACTTTTAATATTAATAAAATAGCACTCAGAGAATTTACATGTGTTATTTTAAATAAACATCTTGACAAAAAATTAAAACTATTATCTGTTGTAAACTTACATCTCTCAGGAGCATGGTCAATGTCTTCTGGAAAGACGGAAGAAGTGGCTGAAATCCTGTAATGTGCCAGCTCCTGCAGCATAGGGATAAATGATACATCTGGGTACATTTCTCTTATAGCATTTGACAGTGGCTCCAAAGTCATTAGAAAATGCACATCTCTAGATAGGAATAAAGGAAAGAAGTCTCTTTATGAAACCTTGAAAAAGAACATTCAAATGTAGGGGTTGGAAGGGTGAAACAAGTATCTGTACCTTAGTAGTAAAACAATTTGAATCTACAAATATCTAACCAGTTAAAACTACTGAAAAAAACATGCAAAGAATTGGAAGCTGACCAACACATTGCCCAATGATCAATGGGTCACTGATGAAATAAAAGAGGAAATTAAAAGGTTCCTGGGAGTTAATGAAAATGAAAACATGACCTACCAGAATCTACAGGACACAGCAAAGGTTGTCCTAAGTTTATAGCCATGAGTGCATATATTAAAATGTCAGAATGATCTCAAATCAATGATCTAATGCTACATCTCAAACTCCTAGAAAAACAAGAATAAGCAAATCCCAAAACAAGCAGAAGGAGAGAAATAATAAAAATAAGGGCTGAAATCAATGAAATAGAAACAACAACAACAAAAACAATAAAAAAGAATCACTGAAAAAAAAGCTCATTCTTTGAAAAAACAAATAAGATTGACAGACCACTGGTAAACCTGACAAAAATGAGGAGAGAAAAAACCCAAATCAGTAAAATCAGAAATTCAAAAGGGAGATAACAACAAACACCACAGAAGTCCAGGAAATCATCAGAGACTACTTCAAGAACCTATATCCTAATTCTAATAAGTTTGAAATCTTGAAGAAATAGACAGATTTCTAGATATTTATAAACATAAAAAACTGAACAAACAGGATATTAATCACCTGAATAGATCTATAACACAAAATGAAATTTAGGCAGCACTTAAGAGTCTCCCAAAAAAGAAAAGTTCAGGACCTGATGGATTCACTGCTGAATTCTATTAGATGTTTAAAGAAGAACTAATACCAACTCTCCTTAAACTGTTCCATGAAATAGAAAGGGAAGAAACACTGCTTAACTCATTTTATGAAGCCAACATTACTCATCCCAAAACCAGACAAAGACACCTCAAAAAAGGAGCACTATAGGACAATTTCCTTAAAGAATATCTATGCAAAAATCCTCAATAAAATAATGGCAAACCTATTCCAACAACACATCAGAAAGATCATACACCATGACCAAGTTGGCTTCATCCAGGGATGCAGAAGTGGTTCAACATATGCAAATCTATAAATATAATACAGCACATCAATAGAAGCAAAGACAAAAACCACTTGATCATCTCAATAGATGCATAAAAAGCCTTTGACAAGATCCAACACCACTTCATGATAAAAGCTCTAAGAAAACTAGAAATAGAAGGAATGTACCTCAACATTGTAAAGGCTGTTTATGACAAAACTATAGCCTGTCAATCATAATTAACAGTAAAAAACTGAAACCATTTCCCCTAAAATCAGGAATGAGACAAGGGTGCCTACTATCCCCACTCCTTTTCAACATAGTACTGGAATTTCTAGCCAGAACAATTAGGGAAGAAGAAGAAATAAAAGGAATACAAATAGGTAAAGCAACTGTCAAAATATCCCTATTTACAGATTATGTGATCCTATACCTTAAAGACCCAAAAAACTCTACCCAAAAACTCTTAGACACCATAAATAGGTATAGCAAGGTGGCAGGATATAAAATAAATTTACAATAATCATTAGCTTTTCTATACATCAACAATGAACAAACTGAGAAGGAATACATGGAAACAATTCCATTTACAATAGCCTCAAAAAAAATCTAATACCTGGGAGTAAATTGAAAAGATGTGAATGATCACTACAAGGAGAATTACAAATCCCTGGAGAAAGTGATTGAGGAAGACTACAGAAGATGGAAAGATCTCCCATGCTCATGGATTGGTAGAATCAACATAGTAAAAATGGCTATACTACCAAAAGCAATCTACATGTTTAATGCAATTCCCATAAAAATCCCAACGACTTTAATCACAGAGATTGAAAAATGTACCCTAAAGTTGATTTGGAAACACAAGAGACAGCAAATAGCCAAGGCAATACTCAGCAAAAAGAGCAATGCTGGTGGTACCACAATACCTGACTTCAAACTATATTACAGAGCAATAGCAATAAAAACACCATGGTACTGGCACAAAAACAGACATGAAGACCAGTGGAACAGAAGAGGATGTAGATATGAATCCACACAACTACACCCACCTTATTTTTGACAAAGGAGCCAAAAATATACACTGGAGAAAAGACAGCCTCTTCAACAAATGCTGCTGGAGAACTGGTTATCCATCTGCAAAGAAACTAAAACTAGATCCTTGTCTGTCACCCTGTACTAGTATCAACTCAAAGTGGTTCATGGACCTTAATATCAGACCCGAAACTCTGAAGTTAGTACAGGAATGAGCCGGAAACACTCTGGAACTAATAGGTATAGGCAAGGACTTCCTCAATATAACCCCAGCAGCCCAGCAACTAAGAGAAAGAATGGACAAATGGGACTTCATAAAATTAAAAAGCTTCTGCACAACAAAAGAAATGGTCTCTAAACTAAAGAGACCACCCACAGAGTGGGAGAAAATATTTGCTAGTTATACATCAGACAAAGCACTGATAAGCAGAATATACAGTGAATTTATGAACTAAACTCTCCCAAAATCAATGAACCAATTAAGAAATGGGCAATTGAACTAAATAGTATTTATTCAAAAGGCTAAAAAACACATGAAAAAATGCTCACCCTCTGTAGTCATAAAGGAAATGCAAATCAAAACCACACTAACATTCCACCCACACTAACATTCCACCTCACTCGTTAGTATAGCCATCATCAAAAACACCACCAACAACATGTGCTGGCGAGGATATGGGGAAAAAGGAATATTCGTATACTTCTGGTGGGAATGCAAACTAGTGCAACCACTCTGGAAAAAAAATTGGAGGCTTCTCAAAAATCTAAATATAGATCTGCCATATGATCCAGCAATCCCACTCCTGAGGATATAACCAAAGCAATGCAACACAGGTTACTCCAAAGGCACCTGCACATCCATGTTTATTGCAGCGCTATTCACAATAGCCAAGTTATGGAAACAATCAAGATGCCCCACTACTGATGAATAAATCAAGAAAATGTATTTATACACAATAGAATTTTACTCAGCCATGAAGAAAAATGAAATCTTATTATTTTCAAGTAAATGGATGGAACTGTAGAACATCATCCTGAGCGAGGTTAGCCAGACTCAGAAGACCAAAAAATCATATGTTCTCCCTCATATTTGGTCTTTAGATCTAGGGCAAATACAGCAATGTTGTAGGACTTGGGTTACATGACAAGAGGAGAACATATATGGGAGGTACGGGATTAGATAGAAAACCCAAAACATGAAAGCATTTGATGTCCCCACTCCAGAAGAATAAATACAGAAACCTTAAAGCGACAGAGGTTAACACGAGAAGGGGATCAAGAACCATTGTAAAGATCAGTTAGAGATGAATCAGCCTGGGTTGTAACACATTTGTCTATGAAAGCAATGGTAGGAATCTCTCTGTATAGCTGGCCTTATCTCAATGAGCAAAAATGCTATGTCTTTCTTATTATTGCTTGTTTCTACTCTGCAATGGAATTAGAGAAAAGTGCAGATCAGGTTCTGCCTGGAAGCGAGGGGAGAGGGCGGGAGAGGGGGAATGGGGAGGGCAGGGGGAAGAAATGACCCAAACAATGTATGCACATGTGAATAAATGAAAATTTAAAAAAGGGGAACAGAGTTGCAGTTATATAGGATGAATAAGTCTAAAGATAGGAGAACTATAGCCAATGAAATTAGAAAAAAATAAATAAAACAAAACTACTGAAAATCTATGGGATTAACCTCAGTGCTTCGTATATCACTAACTCAAACTAGTAAGTTAGCATTTCATGTTCTTATATCTACCTTGTCAAAAATGTACAATTGAAGTTTTGTTTAAGAAATATTTGGTAATGTAGCTATTTCTTAAGTTGAACATTTATAACACTTTTAAAATCCTATCAAAAGAGATAATAGGAATATATTATTTGTAATACCTATAAATAAGTTAACAGACAACTCAAACTCACACAGTAACACACACTCATTCACACAAACACACACTCACACACACTTTCACACTCACACAATACACTCACACACTCACATACATATACTCACATACACTCACACACTGACCACACACACACTCACACAAACTCACAACACACACATACACTCACAGACATACACACTCTCAAACTCATATACGGCACACACACACTCACAGAATACAATGTTTCTCACACACATTCACAATACACTCACATGCCCTACACACTCACTCATCACACTCATGCACACTCAAACACACCTCACAGTCACACACACACACACTCACACACATACTGTCACACAGATACACACCTATTTACACCTGACATTTATGGCTCATCACTCTGAGCATACAGTTGGATAATTCAAGAAGAGACATTTGCCACATTAATGGATTAATTTTAATAGTATTTTATATTATCATTTGGCTTTTGACTCTAAAGGGATATACAAATGCTTGGGCACGTGAATAGGGCCTTCCAAACTAACACTACTGCAGGGATGTGGAATAGGTGTGTCCACTCCTATTGTGGACCTGGAATGGCAGCACCTCCAGGAACGATGCACCCAATCAGGTGAATATAATATACAAAACTAATACACTTTTTTGTTAGACTAAGGAAAAAATAACTCCAAACTAGGCCAAAGAATTTGGAAAGGTCACACCAAATCTCTTTTTAAAAGACGTTTTATTTCACTCAGAACACAGTGGCACCATAATTATAGCTCTATGATCCAGAATTTACACATTTCCAAAGCAAATTTATCACATCATTCTTGTTGGAGCAAAGGAGCAGTGGGATCATCCAAGTGGCTCTGAACATGCTTTAAAATCCACTAGGCAAACAGATTCCAGAGCAACTTAGCACAGATTCCAAGCCTGGGGATGTGGGTTAGTGCCCTAGGGTAGTGCAGCCCTTACCTTGAACTCCTTCTTTATGTTGGCTAGTCCATGCTGAGCTCCAGGATGGTGAGAACCAGGTCCTAGCTGGACAAAGACAGGTACACAGGGCTTGCCACTCACTTGTAGCCATTGGTGATCCAGTGGGAGTTGTACCTCTGCTCCTCAGTGCAGTCACTGCACTTGCAGAAATAGTCATGAGGCTGCTGTATCCTGATTCCCTTCAGCAGCAGCATACTTCTGCAGTGAGCTGCCAGGGTAATGGGGATGATGTCGAGCCAGAATTACTCAAGGTCCTCCTCATAGGTGTGGAAGTCCTTTTCCTGCAGCTCCTGTACAGGGGTTCAAGATCAGGGACATATTGGCCATCAAACCCAGGTGGTTGAGGATGGCCAGGATGCCCACATAGGCCTTGCTCATGGCAAACAGCAGGGCATCCTGTTGTGTGCCAGGTTCTGTTCTTGAACTGAAGCTCTCTCACCTCCAGGTGCTCATTGCCCACCACCAGCTGCAGCACATTTAGGGGGAGAGGAGGAAAAGAGAGGATAAAGGGGTGAATGTGATCAAAGTACATTATATGCATGTATGGAAATATCACAACAAAACCTCTCTTTATAATTAATATATCCAATAAAGGAATAAAAAATAAAATACCTGGAAAGAAATGCCAGGGATTTAGCTAAGAACTAGAGCACTTGTTCAGAACTAGAGCACTTGTCTAGCACATGTGAGTCCCTGGATTCAATTTCCAGACCACAAGAAACAAAACAAAAAAACTTGGCAGTGAAAATGAGTGAAATTAGCCAGGTGCAGTGGCTCACATCTGTAATCCCAGCTATCAAGAGGTAACCATCAGGAGGATCACAGTTGGAAGTCAGCTCAGGCAAAAAGTAGGTGAGATCCCACTTTAACCAATAAAAGTTGGGAGCGGTGGCACATGCTAGGAGAATCTTGGTCCAGAAGCCAGGAAAGGAAGGAAAGAAGGGAAGGAGGGAGAAAGGGATGATCTCTTCATTATTGATTTACCTGCTGAATGCCTGTGAGCAGTAAAGCCGAGTTTATGGATTTGTGACCCAACCCACTCCTACTGCGGTGTAAGAGATGGATGTTGTTACCTAGAAGAGTTAGGAATAAAAGGCTGAAGTTTGCATAGTGAGGATTATTCAGATTTACTGATTACTAAAATCAAGGAAGATTTTCAACTTTTAATTAGTACAAATGGAAAAGCTAATCACCAGGAGTACATAATTCTCACTATATAGTGCCAGCATAATTTTGTATTATGGCCATAAAGCGTGTCAAGGATATGGTTAAATAAATGTAATACTTAATGTTTTGTGAGATCTGGGGGAAGCATTCTTAGCTTATAAACTTCCATTATGTTTCAGTAAATGTAATTAAATAGAATGTCCTGTCAAGCAGGCAAAACACAAGGTTAACATAGATATCAATCTATAAAATCACCTGTTTCTTAAATATATATCATCATGGAACAAAGCACTTGCTTTGAAAAAATTCACTCCAGGGCTTGGGGTACAGCCCAGTGTGAGAATGCTTGCCTAGCTTTCTTGGAGCTGTGGGCTTGATCCAAGTACCACAAACACAGAAATCACTCCAAAACACTAATTTAATATGCTGTTTATAACCTGCAGCCCAAAAGAGGTTTCAAAATAAGGCATTAAGACAACTGGTTACAATACACACAGATGTCCACAATTCTTACATCAGCTCAAATAATTCATAACTATAGTCTGGATGCTGCTTACTCAATACCTAAGAGAATAAAGGTGTGTTAAAAATCACAAATCCCATATCACTTACTTGATTAGGAAGGTTCTTGAGGACACTGTGTTCTATTTAATATTTACCTTAGGCAACTTTTAAGAGTATTGGAGCTGAAATGTGGCTCAAGGGTTAGAGCACATCCCCAGCAGACACAAAGTCCCAATTCACACCCTAGTGCCATAAAAAAAAGTATTGAGCAAATGTGATGTTCAAAAGACCATGACAGTGAACTTGCAGAATCTTAAATCAACATATGACAACCAAGTTGCTGTGCATAATAAGGTGAATTTCAAGACTTCTTCTAGATTGAAATAATGCTCACCTTTTTCTGTGGTCTCAGAGCTGGATAGTCCTCTTCCTGGAGGAATTTCTCGCATTGAAGGCAGTCAGCACACTTAGAAATGACAGTTCTGGTTTTAAATGTCCACGCTGACTTCTTAGGTCTTCAGAAGAGTCCATCCCGCAGAATATGATCTGTGGATTTTCTGAAATGATTTCCTAAAAAAGCAAGTATTAGAAACAGTGATTCCAACTACTAACAATTATTTCACCTAATACCCAACTTTCCTCAAAACATTCTCATTTTGTTCCTCATAATCTCTTCACATTAAACCTAAGAATTAATGTGACTTACACCGCAATTTCTAGTTTCAACAAAAAACACCCAAGTCATAGTACTGTAGTTGTACCCCTGAGCAACACAATGACAAATCATGTTGCAAAACAGCATTGAGAGACACCCACAGTGGCCCTGGTGGCAGAGCTGCTCTCCAGGACAGCAGTGCAGCGGGAGCCAAGCCAGGGAGCACTGAGCCTCAGACCAGTTCAGCGGGAACAGGCAGCGGCTTCAGAGCAGGAGAAGGTGTGACTCGCTGTCACCATGTCACTGGCCAAGG
Source organism: Castor canadensis (assembly GCF_047511655.1). Taxonomy (NCBI): domain Eukaryota; kingdom Metazoa; phylum Chordata; class Mammalia; order Rodentia; family Castoridae; genus Castor; species Castor canadensis. The sequence goes on from NC_133398.1 coordinate 93,242,535, forward strand.
GCAGCTTGAAGGCGACACCTTCAAGCTGTTCCTGCCCCACAGCACAGAGTTCATCAATTTCAAGGTGGAGCTCTGCAGCTTCCTCTGCACCACGAACACCAGTTCTCCACACGTCCTGCTGCAAGGTCATCTATGGCTGTGCTTCCTGCGACCCCAGCGATCCCGATCCCCGTGACCCCACACACCGTCTGGCCTTATGCTCGCCGCCTGCAACCAAACTCACCACCCGGCCCTACCTCCGCCACCCGTATGCCAACGCACCGCCCGCCTGACCCCGGCAGCCCGCAACCAGATGCATCTCCCGGCCCCACCTCCCCAACCAGGAGGACGCGCCGCGGATTCCTGGGGGCCGCTGCGAACAGAAGGAAGGACCTACCGCCGCCAAGCCCAGGAGGCCCAAGCACTGCTTCTGCTTCAGGCCTTGCACCGCAGCGAAACCGGAGGGCCACCGCCACACACTGACCACCTTCCCCACCTTCTGAGTCCCCGCCTGCTTGTGGGGCAAGCAGAGCCTGGCGGCAGAGCAGACACAGCGCGCCAAGTCTTGCCAGTGAGCGTGGAGTCCGTGCTGAGGCCCCGCCCTTCTTGAGCTTCTGGTGTAGGCGCGCTCCAGCGCGCCCCCTGCCTGTCGGCCCCTGCAGTTGCTTCGGAGTGAACAAAGTCAGTTGAGTGTTCACAGAGCTCACTGCTCACCAGGTTCTCTCGTGCACTTTGTGCCCCTGCCCCGCGCCCGGGCTGCTGGCAGCTGACTGAGACTGCAGGACTGGGGCCCTGCCCGCCCCCTTGCCCGGTATCGAGTATACAAGCGAAGGAGAGCGTGGACCCACAGCTGGCCACGGGCCTGCACCATGGCCATGTCTCCAGGAACCCAGAGGCTCATCCCTTGCTGACTCCACCTCACTAACCTGCAAGTCCTCTGAAGACGTCATCCTTCTCCAAAGCAACGTGATCTCCTGCTTGTGCAATAAGCTGTAGTATCTCTTGCTGTCCCCTCTTGGAGTAGCTCTGATTACAAGAATGAGTCACCAGAGCTGGCTTACACTTTTTAGGCGTCTCTTTGTGATAAACAAGTCTACTCTTGTTACTAAATAATTAGAAAATGTGTGTGCTGCAAAAATATTTTTCATTTAATAGTTTTAAAAGTTTTAAATACAATGGAAGGGTGGACTACTACACATTCAACTAGCAAAAGAAAACTTTTTGCACAGGTAAGGTTTGACCTACATGGATTTAATCGCTATTTCTTTATATTGTTAACCATTTTATATATTCACTTACTTTATTTGAAATTATCAAGTAATGTGTTATTAGGAAATTCACACATTGCAAGTCCAGCTGAATCCCCTCTCAAGTCTGACTCTCTTTAACCCCAGACCTCATAGAAAAAGAATTCAGTGCATTTGCATGTGTGTACTTTAAACTACTAAAATATGTTTATTTTCTCTTTGACACAACCTTCTATGGTCATGTAGACTTTCCCCTCCTTTGTCATGACTGTTGATAGAGTTCAGAAAATGGCCTTACCACAGTGCAGTTGGTCCTGTCCCTCTGATGACCATTTCCACCTTTTCATGATTGTAGATGATCCTTGAGGATGTCTCTTGTAGATGATCAAGTGTTTCTCCCGGCTTTGTGGCAAAAAGTGGAGTTGCTGAATATTAAAGCTATATACATTTAAATTTTAATAGATGCTAATGAGTTGCTTATACTGATTTTAACTGTTAATGCTAGTGTCATAAAAGACATAAAGGGAAGATATCCATATCAGAGGCATAAGAATAATTATGCATGAGAATTTATAACAAGAATAGAGCCATTGCAGCTTTTGTCTTGTTATTTTGTTTTTATTTTGTGGTTGGTACTCAGGGCCATGTGCTAACTAGGCAAGCATGCTACCACTCTGCACGTGAGCCACAATGCTGATCCTTTTGTATTTACTTTGTTTTTGAGATAGGGTCTTGCACTTATTTTCTTTCTTTCTTTCTTTCTCTCTCTCTCTCTCTCTCTCTCTCTCTCTCTCTCTCTCTCCCCTTTTTTCTTTCTTTTGGCCTAGACTGGCCTCAGATGGACATGATCCCAAGTATTTGGGATTATAGGATTGATTTACCGTGCCTGACTTGTTTTTAGATATGGAGTCTCACTAACTTTTGCTTGGGCTGACCTCTAAACACAAACCTTCTGTCTATGTGTCCACAGTAGCTGGGATTATAAGCATGTGCCACTGCATTAGAGCTTTTAAAATCCTCAAGTTAACTTTTCAAGGAGAAACGATTACTTTAGAAACTTTAAAAATGGAAAACATTTAGAAGTGTATAGATCAAAGGGTTAGGGGTGTAGCTCAGTGGTAAAGTGCTTGCCTAGCATGCATGAGGCCCTGTATGTGATCCAGCACAACACAAAAATGAATATCCCAATGGGGCTTATAATCCATTTGCCATGAAAGAGCCCTGAGATGGCTGCTGGAGCTGAGCACTTGTGTGGGAGCAGAAATCAGGAGAAAGGCCTCCTGCTTAACTCTGTCCACTCATTCACCTACAATGCAGTGGGGCACTATAAATAAATTGTAGATCTATGGAAGGTGTGTGGTACAGCAGTCAGGTGATGTTCTAAAAGAATGTAATGATGAGTAGGAAAAAGATATCCAATTACACCCATACAGTTTTCTAGATTGTGGTTTTTTTTTTGTTTTTTATAGTACTGGGGTTTGAATTTAGGGCCTTGCACTTGCTAGGCAGGCACTCTGCGGCTTGAGCCATCCCATCCAAGTTACATTTTAAAATGTATATGTTTATACAGAAAATGAAGCAGAAGTAGGTAGACAAAGTGTTAAAAATAAAATGTGGAATAAGGAACATGTTGGGTTTTTGTTATTGTTAGCATTTCTTTGTTTTCTAGTTATTTTCCAATGAAAATGTCTTGTGTGCTTAGAAAATACGTCATTAAAAACAAGTGTTTTTGTTTTATTTTTGTTTTTAATATGATAGTGCTGATTTAGGACCACCTGAAGAGAAATGCACAACTAACTTCAAAGATTGGCAGGTAAAGTAAAATAGCATCAATGCATTTAGCAAATATGTATCAAATGTCTGCAGTATAGTACTCCAAAAGGAGCTATAGGAATGTAACATTTTTAAAAAAAATGTAAATAATACACAGTATATCATGTCTTTCCCTTAATTTGTTTCCTGAATGTGTTGTCTAGTTGAGCACTAAGGTCAGTCCTAAACTATTGAATAGAGTTGATTTGAATATTAACTATAAATCTAACTTTGAGAGCCAACTATGAGAAATTGGCCTGAAATGAGTCCTAGCCACCAGCAACCTGAGAGACTTTTAATCTTTTGGAGACTCATGAGGAATTGTGCAGATCTTATTGCAGTAGCCTTCTTGGCTAGACCTCTTGCAAGATACCCTGGCCACTTCAATCCAGTGTTTCACCACCCAGGCTTGATCTGAGTCCTTCATGCTCTGGTCTCCCAGGGAGGTGGTAATGACAGAAGAAACCATGTTTTCAAACTGATTGATGGTGGTATGGATGGTGGGTGCTAGGTAGTTCTTTCACTTCATGTCCCACTGAGACCAGATGGAGTCCAGGCAGTAATAGGGCATCACCTTTTTGAACAGCACTTCTGTTCAAATTACACTGTGGACAGAGACAGGAATTGACCAGTAACAAAGATGTGACACATCTTTGTCACAAACATGTATAATTAATCCAGTGCTCAGTAGATGACCACAGTCACTGCAGGGTTCTCTCACTGCTTCCTTTCCCTGAAGGTGCTGGTTCCTCAGAGGACTGGTCTCCAGAAACAATTTTCAGTTAGTGCTGGCCCTGTCCCTAGAATCACAGAAGAGACACAGGGTCCTTGAACACATGAGCCCCACTGCAGCCTCATCACTGGCTCCTGCCTTTCCTTGGTTCCTAGGCCCAACACACACATGACCTCATTTGTCTCTTTTGCCAGGATCTCAGAATCATGGGTGAGTCATGAGATGGCTGACCACAGTCCTTTTATGCATGGGACAAGGAGGATCCACACCAAGCTATTGTGTAGACAGGTTAGATATGGGTGTTGGAATTCCAGGCAAAGTTGGCTAACAGTATGACTAGCAACTGGGTATCTCTTTGAGAGGGAAAACAGAAGTGTGGTCACCATAGGGAGGCCCTGGGATTAGGATGAATGTGTGTGAATGTATTTTTGCCTCAGTGTGCATTTATGTGGGTATAATCACACATGTGCACATGAACTTCTGTGACTGCATTTGTATTTATCTGCATCTGTATGCATATGTGTAAGCATCTTTGTGTGCACATGAATTTGTGTTCATATAAGCCCTTGTATATCTGTATGTATTTGTCTCTGTGTGCACACTTTGGTTTTCTCCAGATACAACCATGAAACCTCAAGTCTATGTTGACTTGGGGTTCTCTGGTTTTGTTTAGAGTCAGTGTATGGCTATGTAGCCCAGCTTGGATACGAACTTTGACACTCCCAGCCTCATCCTCCCTAGCTTTGAAGTTACAGTTGTGCAACACCACATCCAATCTATATTCCATTTTTATTGCCTCCCTTCTAAATTTCCCAACACTCATTTAGTGCATTAGCTACATGGATCAACTGCCTAAAAGTGTCACAGGAAATACAGGTACTAAACAGCATGAAAAACTGATGACTGCCTGGGAATTGGATGCTAGGATGATCCCCCAGGGAGCAATCAGTAAGACTGGGGAGGTCCTGACATCCTTAATCATCTGCCCAGGGTCACATAGCTGGTTTAATGTAGGGGCCAACTCTGAACCCAACACTGTGTCCTCAGTATTGAGGCAGTGACTGCACCCAGGCCTGATAGGGATACTGGGGTGGGGTGTGTGGGTCAGACTATGTCAAGCTATCCTATGGCCTAGACTGGGGGTGGGCAACATCCTGTTAGACCTTGGGGAGGTCATGTATGAGGAAGACTTTCAGTTGCAGGTACCATCAGAGATGCCCTCACTTCCTGCATGATGAACCATAGAATGTTGAACCCTGATGACCAGATCCCACTTTCCAAACCAATTGTAGCCAGATCATTTCTCTGGAGACCCTGTAGAAAAAAGAACATTCTCTTGCTATCTCCCACTTTGTGGAGGTTCAGGCTACAAGAGAGCCCAGAGTGGAGGCATAGACCAAATCAAGAGACACTGAGTCAACCCTCAACCCAGAAGCTTCTAAAAATTTTACCAGAGGACCTGAAAAGTGACACAGAGCAGGCCAGGACAGGCAATGGTAGGCCACCTCAACCACTCTGATCCCCCAGAGTGTGTGTGTGTGTGTGTGTGTGTGTGTGTGTAGCTAAATTTTTTCAAGCTGTTTTCTCTTAACTCTAGGCCAATAAGTATATTACCAGTTTGTTTCAGTTTTCATATTTAAACTGACCCTTATTGGTCCCAACCCAGGGTGGAAATGAGTCAGCCCCCATCCTGGAGGAGCCCAGCATGGTAGTGAACCTTAAGGCAGGCATAATGGAGAAGCTGGTAGGCCACCTGGTATCTTCCCTGATGTTTGTGGACCCCGTTTTCATCCCTGTCTTCCTGTGCATCTACAGACATTTTGCTACCACGCAGCAGGTTCTGGACCTGCTCTTCACAAGGTGAGCACCACCTCCAAGTCCAGAGGATCCTCCACCTCCTGGTTGTGGCTAGGGAATACCCTGTGTGATTGTGGAGGTTGGAGTGATCAGAGGACCACACCTGCAGGGTATTGGTAGGACAAAATGGGAGGAGCCCTGGGAGTGTTTGCCCTGTACCTGTCTGAAGAATCTGCTATCCAAGACTATGATCTGTTCTGCGTAACTCCCAACCCAGCTTGAAGAATCTTTGATCCTTGGTCCTCACTTATCTGAGGATTCTCACAAACCAATTTCCCATTTGAAATGGATCTCCTTCATTTCATCAAGATGCCCCTGACCTAGCTATGTACAGATCAGATTTCTCTGGGGGTGGGTTGGCATTCCCATACCCACAGAAGTCTCTGGGATGGAACTGGTTGTTCTGAAATATATAAGGCATAAAATGTGTGCCAGTAGATTGCCAGGCATTACTATAATTTGGTAAAAGAGTGTGGAGAGCAGATTATGAGAAGCCTATGATAACTGGACATAAGCAAGGCAAGATGCAGCTCAACTGCTTTCATCTATAGGCCGAGATTGGCACAGCCCCGACCAGCAGAACAGCTGCTTCTCCTAAGTTGTTAACATTCAGAGAAGTAGGAATGCAGGTTTCTCTGGTTACAATGACATGCCCCTCCCCAAGAAATGCTGCCCACTTTATTTACCACTGGGTATAAAAGAATCCCTGACGGAGGATAAGAGGCTTTTGCTTTGGGGCTTTAGTTTTGAGTCTTTTGCCTTTGCTTTGAGGCTTTTTGCTTTTGGCTTTCTGATGGGAAGGCTTGCTTTTTTATGTGGGAAGTTTTGGAAGAGAAAAGAATTGCTAAATTGAAAAGATTGCTGAAGGGAAAAGAATTGGTGAAGGAGAATTGCTAGCAAGCCTGAGGCCCAAGACTTTAAGAAAGCTGAAGAGAACTTTATACCTGGGCTTTAGAAAAGCTAAGCTAGTAAAAAGCTAACAGTGCAAGTCTAAGGACCAGGACTTTAAGAGTTATGCATATGCAGTTTTTAGGTGAGGCTGTTATTGTTTGCAATTCTGAGCACTGAGGCTTTAAGAAAGCTAAAGAGACAGTGCAAGTCTGGGAGCTAAAGAACATCTAAGAGAAAACATGGAACAGAGCGAGTTTAAAGAAAGAGGTTTTAAGTGAGGTTTCAAAGAACTGTAAAGGAGTAAGGCCTTAAAGAATAAAGCAGTGAGAGTTATGCATCTCTACCTGAGAGCCCAACACACCTGATCCCACTTTCTGTCTGTCTGTCTATCCTGTCTTTTCCAAATCTCCAGTCAACCCCAGTTAGCCCCAGTTAGGTTCAGTAATAACCTGGAGTGAGAGAAAGCTTGCTCTAACAAGGGAGCAAGAGAAACATCTCACTCCAAAAGAGCAATTATATCCCTGTCATCCTCTTCTTCATTCCTAGCAGGAAGCCAGTCATTAATAATAGACATCATAAGCAGGTATAGCAGATGTGACATCCTCACAGTTCCTTTAGATATGGCTGAATCCTCCCCTACTCCAGTGAGGACTGTAGACCACAGGCCCAGTTCAAAAAGTGAATTAGCTTCTGGTCATCTGGAAGGTACCTTTTGTCACAGAGGGGACATTGGTGGGACACGGTCTGGGGTAGGATGGTCAAATTCTGTGTCCCAAACATCTTCTGATTCCCACTAGAGTACTAATGTCTAGGGCTATGCCACTAGAGGAAGAAGACAAGTGCTGTGTGTGTGGCCTGAGCACCTTTGGACCATAGGGCAGCATAGAGAATCAGAGCCAGGCCCTTTGAGAATCCATCATCCTCACCACAACCCATTGCAGCCCAGTTTTCCCAACTTGTTGCATATCAGGGACACATAGAATATATGAGGGACCCTATCTTGCTAATGGGCACTCAACTGGTTCCCAGGTGTCTCAGTGAGTGCTCAGGAGGTACTCTGTGCTCCTCTGAAGAGCAGTATTTAGAAAGATAATCCATACAGCAGGATCCACAATTTGAGGGCCACCAGGTTCAGATGGTTGCCAGGCAAGAGGACATGCCCTAGTTGCATTGACATTGCTGGGGGGAAGGCTCCCAAAGAGACACAGGGCACTATGTGTATAGTCCCTGATCAGGGAAGATATGCTCATAACATTTTGCTGGACTCCCTCTCAGACAGGTTCCCTGAAGCTCCTCCCTGTTTACCTTGCCTGACACTATCTAGACAGACAAATGTCTCGGTCTGGGGTGTGCTGTCTTCTGGATAGACAGGGGCATTCACAGGAACCCAACACCCACACATCCACTGTGGCAAGGCAGGAAAAGGGAGGCCAGGTCTCTGATTCTGATACCCATCCATCTGCTTCCAGTATTCAAGGGATTTCGTCAGCCTCTTGAATTTCCCTGCCTCAAGTTGCTGGTGGCTTACTTTCAGCTTAACATGCCAGGTTTGGAACTGGACAGGTGTGCCCACCTTCTTCTGGCCCAGTGGGAGCACTTGGAGCCTAGTGATGCAGAGCAATGTGGTGAGGAGCCCAGGCTGTGAACACAGACCATGTGAGTAATGGTCATTGCTGGACCTTGTCTAGAGGAGACCCTAAGAGTATGCCATGAGTTAGACAATCTGGGACTCAAGAGAGTGTGGACCTGAGTCTCAAAAATTGTCCTTTTCTGGAGACAGACACTATGGCTTCTCAGGAAGGCTGGGAACAACTCTACCTTGGAAAGACTTAGTGCAAGGCAGTCATATGGGGATCTTGCATCCTGAAGCTCTATCAGCAGCTCCAGTGCTGCTTCTAAACCCAAGTCCAGATGCTGAGCCAGCTTCCTTATACACTCAATATCTCCAGGCAGACATGATGCCAAGCCTATCACGGACTTTTCCTGGCTTTCTGTTGTGGCCACCAAAAAATGGACTGATCAAGGAGAAGCCTCACCTCTAGGCATTACCTCCAGGTCTGGTAGCAAAACAATTCACACTGATGGATGCTGTGAGTGTCTTAGGAGTACAGGGTTGTGGTAAGCATCCTTCTGGCCTCTTCTTCCCATATCTAGCATTCCTGGCCCAGATTTGATGTTGCCTTTGAAACCCCAACTCTACCTTTGCAATTTCCATGACCAGGCCAAGTTTATTAAACCCAAATCTCAATTCTGCTTAGAAAAAAGAAGATTGCAATGCCTAAAGTTACTGTGATGATTTAGGGATTGGGACAGAGATGTAACCAGGCCAATGTGTCACCTTTATCTTTGAAGGATGCCTCTCAAGGTTAGACACTTGGTGTGTCCATGATAGCATACATAGGATAAGTTGTAGTTGTAGCAAATATGTATGTTGACCTGGATTTAGACTGATGTAGTGTTGGTGAGAGTGTGGGTGGCAGAAGGTACTATGTAATCATCAGCCACTTACTGGCAACCCACTACTGAGTTTGGATAGGAAAAATGCTCTTCAGCATCTCCTACCATCTTTCTTTTAAGCCACCCATATGTTGTGCATTCTTGGTAGTCAGGTAACAAATCCAGAGATTTTTACAAGTGTATATCCATACCTTCAGTTTCTCAAGCTCCAGCATCAACCACTGAGCTCCACTCATGGTCTGGAGGCTGTGGTGTGTGGCAGAGTCCGGTGATACAGACCTCTTCCCCAGGCGGCTGTACTCTACAACTGCCTGGACTCTATCTGGTCTCATGACATGAAGTGCAAGAAATACCTAGCACTCACCATCTGCACCACCATCACTCAGTTCAAAACTGAGGCCTCTTCTGTCATTACTACCTGCTTGGGAGACCAGAGCATGAAGGCCTCAGACTGAGCCCAGGTAGTGGAACACTGGATTGAGGTGGCCAGGTTGTGCTGCAAGAGGGAACTAGGGATACCCGATTTACGTTCCTTCTCTCTCAGGATGTGGACTGTGGTCAGAGCCACTGCCAAGACCCCAGGTCCATTCTTCTCAAGGTTGTGGCCTAGACTATTGTAGGGGGGATAGGAAGGTCACACCCTCTGACAGTTTACCTATATAGTTAACTGAAGTCCTGCTGTGGTGACACCTGTGTCCCTTCTGGGTCCCTAGAGCTCCCCACCAACAATATCATCAGGAGGGCTCATTCCTATAGTAGGTGAAACAGAAGCATCCAAGAGCTCCATACATGGCTCACACAGTCCTCTTCTGGAGTTCTGAAAAATTTCTCCTCCCTCTATGCCATATTCTCTGCTCTGTTGTGCAATGCCATCTACCTCCTGAAGAGAACTTGGGAAGAGGTCTCCAGGTTGGTGCATCCCCCCTCCACAGGAGGTGTCCATGTACAGGAGATAGTATAGCTAGCTCTTCATTGAGCCCAGACACAAGCCCTGGGTGCAGGGACCACTGGTGGCACAACTCAGTCCACATGGACCCTGGTCAGTGTATCTTTTCCCAAAACTAGGATTCCATGTCTGCCAGACAGTGGGCAAAGTCACAAGATAGATTTTCATGTTCTTAAATTGGAGCCATGGAACTCCATAAGGTTGAAATTCAAGCAGAACCTCTCAGTGGAAATGGGGTTTGGACCCACAAAGTTTCTCCTAGAAACTCATGTGTGCTTAGGGATCAGTGGAACCATTTCCAAAACTCATATCCAGCAGTTTGGAGTCTTGTTTCTGAAGGAAGATGAATCTCTTGCCCCTCTGCACCCTTTCTATTGAAAATTTTCTCTGCCCTTCCTGCAGGGACAGCTTCCAGAAATTCAAGAAGCTTATAAAGACTCTCTGTCATGAGCATACTCATGCCATAAAGAAAGAGATACTCAGCAGTGTAGGTGAGAGTTTGGGGGCAGATAGAGGTAATGTTAGTTCCACACTCAAAGAGCTTTTGAAAATGTCTAGTACTGTCTTCATGGACCATACTCAAGAGAGATGAATTAGCCACTGGTCTTATCAGGGCCAATTTGAGGAAGAGGAGTCCTGGAAATGGTATATTGTGGGAGCAGTGGTTTGACCTAGAAGGTGGATGGGCCAGCAGAATATACAGGTCTCTGGTTTCCTGATCAAATAATGGCTCCTGGAGTCTTCTCAGACCCTAGTGGGCAAAGTCAGAGTTTTATGCCAAGGATAAAACCAGTTCTCTCTGTGGACACCTAAAATCTTTGGGAAAGCAACAGACCCACTTGGAGACAGAGACCCAGTGGGAGCTGGAGCATGCAGGGGTATGAGACATCTTGTCCCTCTCCCTTTGTGGCTCAGCTCAACAGTAAGCCTACACACACTGCGTGGCCTGAGGACAGAAGCCTGATCAATGGCCACATGGGGACTGACAACCTGCTCCTCTTAAACATCTGTAGGGCACTACACATGTTGCCACTCCTCTGTGGGCCTATCATCTAGTAATGTGGTTAGAACATGCATGCTAACCACACTGGAAGCAATGAGTTCCAAGGGAAAAAATACATGTGCAGGAGCTCTGAGCAACACATGGCCACAGACTTCAGTCAGGACAACATAAATGACAGGAAAGAGACATTGAGTCCTCCCTGTCCCCATAAGACAGGAGTATTCTCATGTGCAATGTGAAAATGATGAAACAAGAAGACTTAGGCCGTGCCACAGCGTGAGGTCCCTGAGAGTTAGTACTTGAGTAGGGGCTTGATCTAGATCTAATATGACTGTTGGCAGATGCATCAGCACAACCAAGGAATGGTCCTCCAGGCCCAAGGTTAGAGCAGTGGATTAGCAGGGGATGAGAGTGGAAAGGAACAATACCAATACGTAAGGCTATGATCATGGCATAAATGCTAAAGCACATGCCTAGGGAACATGAGACCCAGAGTTCAAAGTCCAATACCATCTGAGAGAAACAGAGAGAGAGAGAGAGAGAGAGAGAGAGAGAGAGAGAGAGAGAGAAACATACACATAGATGTAGAGATAGACAAAGATATAGGCAGAGAGAAGAAATGATTCACTAATTCCATCCTTAATCCTACCAGGGAAGGATTTCAAAATATGGAAGCTTAAGGAAGAAGCTCGAGATCCCACAGGCAGCATGAGGAAGTAGTAAGTGACTGAGTCTGAAAACAGAGAGTGACTCCCTGGAAGCAATGAGTGGAAGGGTTTCCACAGCTTCTGCTGTTGCCTATTGTCCCACTGCCTGAAGTGTCCACCACACCTGGACCCTTCACTCTGCTAGGTCTATGCCCTCAACAGGTGATGTTTTGTAATGAGGAGCTTCATCAACCACGTCTAGAACCTGGTAGAGTCTACCAGATGGACAGTAGGCATGGATGTCATACCTCAGGGATCGGCAAAATACAAGTTTGGGTGCTAACCATAGACAATGTGTGCTCACAGCTTCCAGGAGGGGGTTTCTAGAGAGAGGTCACCAAAGGTCTCCAGGTTATTCTAAGTGGAAGGACTTGGTGGGAGTGGGGTCAGGCTGAGAAACATTCAGAGGAGGAACACTGGGACTTGCTGACCACTCCCCACATGATGCCTCAGGGTGTCATCAAGGGAATCATCCCCTACCTTGGCACCTTCCTCACTTACTGACCTGGAGATGCTGGGCTTCCATGGAGGACTATCTGTATGTGAGTGAGCCTGGGCTGGGGTAGGGGAGTGGGTCTGAGAAGAGAGGTCCTCTGTGTGATCCCTGACCTCTAGCAGTCCCACTCACTGTTCTCAACTCTAAACCCATCCCATCTGGTAGTAACAGACCAGAGATCTTCACAGCTGACCTGCAGGCAGATTTGGCAGGAGAGTGAAACCAGGTCCTGCAAGTCAGGCAGTTCATAGGACAAACAGGACCTTCTCATCCACAGCCTCAGTCTCTGAGATGTTCTCTTAGGGTATCAGGTAAAAATGTTCCTGATCAGTGTCCACAGGTCCCCATGCCCTGGAATAAAAGCCATAGAACAGTCTTGTGTGCTTCTTGCCCTCTGTTGGTTTCTTATAGTAGTGCAGTGCTAAGATAAGTGATTTAATGGCAGAGAGACCACTTTGTTACCTCATTGCCTATCTACCTTCTCAGGTTGAGCTATCAACTTTGAGAAGATGACGGAGGTGAGAGATTCTACCCTCGCTTATGGGAGGTGGGTAGTGGAAATATGTTGGCTAGTCCACTCAGCTCTGCTACCACTTTTGATCTGTGTGGTCATTTGATACAGAGAGGTACACTCTCCACAGAATGTTGGGTATCTGAGCTGGAGTCTGGACAGCTTGGCAGGAGTGGCTGTTTGAACTCAGCTGTGAAAACAAAGAGGAGCCTGAGTGGGACTGAAGGAAGGGCAGACCCAAAGGAGATAACTAGAGATTGGTCCCTGCCTCACCTGGCACCTACTCAGGCTATCACTGTCTTGACCGTTCCCTGGCCCATGAATATGATGTGATTTCTGAGATCAGGCTGCTGCAGTTGGCCTGCATCATCTATGATATTGACACTTGTGAGAATTTTGAGGCCTGGTTCTGAGGCATGGAGAGATTCAGTGAGGTTCAGATGAAATGTGGGGCAGGCACTGTGTGCAGTGAGAGTAAATTTGGTTAGCTCCCAAGAGACTGTTCTGCATCCAGATTCAGTGACATGCTGTTCCCTGGTGAATGCTGGGCACCTGGGCTTCTGGTTCCAGAAAAATCAGGAGACGGTGGCAGAGTTTGCCTCCTGATAACCTCACAGCTGCTCCCTTCCTTAGCTACCAACTATCATGTGAGCTGGAGCCCCCATTGCAGTTAACCAACAAGGTACCCAACAAGCATAGAGGCATAAAGAATCACTGGATCAAGTAAGTGCCTTTGCACTGATGGGCAGGGGACAGAGAAGTTTCTGGGCTATAGGCTGGGGGAACCAGTCAAGTATTGTGTGGATCCCACCCCATCTAAACCAGCCTTGTGACTAAGCTGAGAGGCCTCAATTTGCTACTCTGTGAAATGGAGAAATCCCTCACATGATGTGGGAAAATGAAGTATGGATAGATGATCAAGAACAAAGAATGGTGCACCAGGCCCAGAGTGCAGTGGGGAACAAGGGGTGGGCATATCCTTGTGGATTTCCCTCAAGTAAGCTGTTCCCTCCATCTAGCCACAAGGCCCCCAAGATGGAGCCCAAAAGCAGCAGTACCTCCCAGTCCAAGTCCTATAACTAGCTTAACTGGTTTTGATTTCAGCAGTGGGGACATCCGGTGACCAACTCTGTGTGGACCCAGCTGGCTCCACCAGGTCACACATGGAAGGAATCAACATGAGCTGTGTCCTGGTGTCTCTTGATGGTCAGGCTGAGGCTGCAACCTCATGATCTTCCACATCCTCCTATATACTGCCAGCCTTCTCCACTGTCTCCACAAAACAAGCCCAGAATCTCCAGTCAGTCAAGGGACCAGCTCAGTACTCCTTCTCATGAAGATGAAAGGACTCAGACCACCAAGGTCAGATTCAAAGATCATCTCAACTCAAGATGAGGGGTGTTGGGGCAGGACAAGTGCATGAATAGGGTGAGGATCAAATATTTGTTTTAAAAAATTACTGACATTATTGGGAAGTACTTATGCAAATAGTGTGTGATTGAAATTTTTATGAAAGTACTGTTTCTAATGATTGTAGCCTTTTCTTAAATTTCATGTGAAAAATGCAACATTAGGGTGAGCAAAATAGAACAGGAATCCCTAGACATTCCCATCCTAAGGAAATAAGAATTTTACAAAAACACACAGACCAAAAGAGTATGTGAGGAATCTCAAAGCCATTAGAAAGTTCTCACATGGCTGTTATGTGTTAATTCAACCCCATCCCAGTCTGGCTGGAAAATCTGGGGCCCTCTCCTCTCCTACTCATCAGAACTCCATGCCCTGTGAAAATACTATGCAATTAGCAGGAAACCTGAACATCCATCTCATCCATGGACAAGGAGCCCTTTGGAATGTACATGCCAGTTTCTAAGGGCATGCACATGCCATTTTCATGTGCAGGGGATATGGCAGTGTGCTATGACTGGTATATGAATCTGCATGTGTGCATTTGTGTATCTCCATTTCAGTGTCTCTGAGTATATTTTTGGGGACAGGGTTTTCAGCTGTGGGGCCATCAGTGGGTGACTCTGTGTGTTTGAAAGCATTTGGGCATTGGGGTCACAGAATGAGTGTCAATTGAACAAATCTGTGTGTTTATGTGTGTGTGTCTCTTTAACAATAGTATAGTGCCTCCCTGTATCTGTGTTTTTCCTGTGTGTTGGTTGTGTGTGTATATGTATGTGTATTTGAGGCTTCTTTTGGTGTTTCTAATTGCATCTCTGTGTGCTCATGTTTTTGTATGTATCCATGTCTGTATCTTTGTCTAGGTCTGCACCACTGTGTGTGTTTGTTTGTGTGTTTGGTTTCCATGTTTCTTTGTGTGCATGCATATCCATGCATCTGCTTTTGCCCCTGGGAAGTCCCAGGTGTCCTTATGTAATGTGGGACTGTGTGAGACTGTCCAGAATCTGTGCATCTGAGTGCCCATTTGAGGCTGGGGCTGGTTCTGTACCTGCACCTCTGCATGCTTGAGGTGTATGTACATCTCCTTGTGAGTGCAGGTACCTATGCATCCCTAACCAAGCAGATGTTGACAGGACCTCTTCTATGGGAAACTCCTGAGATGTGATAGAGGACATAGACTATGCTCCTCCCACCCAAAGAATGGGACATTTCTCACCATCTGCTTTTTCCCAGGTGGTCCAACCTCAGAACTCAAGGACATAGCATTATGGGTCAATTATTGCGAGCCATGCCTGAGGGACAAGAGGATTCTGGGTCCATGGAGCAGTTATACTGTGGAATGGGGGGTGATTCTGGAGAGGACTCTTGGAGGAGAGATTTGATTTGGGGTGGACAAGTACATGAGTGGGATGCCTAGCCAGGCTGGTTGATAGAGGTCCTGTGTTCCAGGGGAACAATGACCGTAGGAGAGTCCACAGAGGAAACCCTAGGATTAGAGGTCCTAGAGCAGGTCTAGAAAAGACTTTCAGGACCCTGCTCCATAGAGTCTGGGTCCCTTAATCACTGATGCTGTCTTTAGGTTGAGATACCACAGGAGTAGTAATATTATGGGAGGACAAATGGGCTGAGAACACATTGAAGTATGGATATAGGGGATGATCTGGCAAGCAAGTGTTGTCACCAAGCCAGAGCTGACCTCCTTGATCACCCCCTGCAGCTTCACCTTTGTTCAGGATGTGGGTAGAGCACAGCATAGGCAGGTATCTGAATGTACCCAGAGACTCCATCCTGTTCCTCAGTGTCCTGGCTATGAATGGATGCTCCCCCAGGACTCCAGTGCCAAAAGGGAGAATGTGGGTCTGATTGAGGATTAAGTATAATGATGTTGAAAAGACACTTACCAAAGGTTCAGAAACAGAATGGTTGGAACTAAACTTAACTTGAAAGAACAAAAATTTGGGGAGCTTGGTTTTCCTGATCAGGAAAACCTGATATCCTTCCAAATCACCCCTCTCTACACAATGTCCTCCACCCACTATATTGGAGAAACTGAAGCAGCCATGGATTTGCCCAAGGTCAAAAAGTGGGTCCTAGATTAGTTGAAGACTACATCTGACCAAACTCCTTTATCCAAAGTTACTTCTGTTTAATTTCAATAGTGACCTTTTGGGGTAGCTCTGGAATAAACTCCACCTGGTTTAGAACAAAACAAACCCAACCTGATTTAGTCCTGCTGTGGTTTTGCATGTGCAAGTGTCAACAAAGACCATGCAGCTGATGTCTGGTAAGCCTGCTTAATAGAGAGTAGAAGATATGATCTCACCAACCATAAAATGAGTGAGATATCACTATGGGTAACACAGAGCCCCACACGTCGAGGACTTGTAACAATGAAGGCTCCTTGCTCAGGCTGCATATTCACCATAGTTCTCCTGGGTCTTTGCCCCATATACCTTCATCCTGGCATGAGAATAAATATGCATCCACCCCTTACACACCTGCCAGGTACTATAAGTATTGGAGGAGAGAGCCCAGTACCAGTGAATGCAAACTTCTTCTGGAGAGGACACACTTCACTTCTTCTCACATTTCATTGAAGCAAGTTACATGGCAACATATAAATCAGGGGTCAGGAGGAGAACCTGAAGAAATACTAAGTCTTTACATAGAAGCACTCATTGTGTACTGCTGCTCAAGGAATGCACATTAAAATTCCAATTTTAATGACAGTTTTAAAAAATAACAACTCATTTTTGTGTGACACTCCACTTGAATATAGTTCTTATTATAAGCTGAACCCAAATTTGTTTCATTCACAGCTACAAATTGATCATTCACATGGTGCATGGACAGATGTGAGGGGTCAACAAACATTTACCAGAATGAATTTTTGTTCCCATGTGCTATCTTATTTGATTCTTACATAAGACTATGAGGCTGATATTTTAAAAACTAAGCTTTTAATTTTAAGACTATATGCACTTGCATACCATTTTAGGGAAGTACACAGAGAAATCCCACCAAGCCTTACTCTAGTTTCCTCAGTGGTAATATTTTGCAAAACTATTGTTTGGTTTTCCAATCAGGATGTCAATAGTGATTCAATTCACCAATCTTATTCAGATTTCCTCTGGTTTACCTATGCTTGTGTGTGGTGTGTGTGTGTGTGTATGTGTGTGTGTTGTGTGTGTATGTGTTGTGTTTCTCAAAGCTGTCTATACATTGAAATATTTGAGATTTGTAAAAAATATGTGCAGTCACCACATTCTTGAGTCTATAGTGTGCAGATAGTCAAGATACCAGGAGAGCTTGCAGTTAGTTTCTTTAGAAAAGATATGGATCACATTTAAGTATCTGGTGATTTTAAATTACAAATTTTGAACTCTACAAACTTGTCTTTGTGGGCACAACTAACTTGAATTGACTAGGATTTGTTTGACAAGACTTTTAGCAGTTTTCTCATATCTGACCCAGTTTTCAGCAGTCAATAGATTTCTCTCTTAGGGTCCGATATGAAAGACATGGAGTTTGCATCCTACACCTGCCATTAATTTGGCACAGGGAAAGCACATAACACTTCTAATCTTCAGTTTTTCCCCTCTGTAAGAAATGGATAATGGAGTTTCCTGGAGACACAGCCAGAATAAATGACTTTTCCTACGCTGGTTTTGTAAAGAGGAATGGTGCTGTTTTAACTCAGCCAAAGCCTGTGTTCATAGCCCTGGGAAGTAACGGAAACCTGTTGTGGTGGTTCTGAAGCCAGTCTTCTATCTAATCATTTAGTCAGCTTTAAGTCTTAGGATAGGAAGGTCTGTGGCAAATCACTGTGTGATTTGAGCATAATTAAAACAGGCTTCATTGAGTATGAATGAGTAGAAGACAACATAAGGAAGTCTCAGGATGTTCCCTGCATAGACTTCTGGAGCCACAATGGGGACAAATGGCAAACCATTACCTCACAGCACATGAAGAGACTGATGGGCCTGGAGGGCTTGATTCTGATGCCAATGTATCCTTTGATATTGGGGGGCATGGTGTTGTCCTTGTTATCAATGATCTGAAGGAAGAAGCCTGTGAAACCCTCTATGCAGGACTCCCCCAACATTTCTGCCCACTTGAACCTTGGGTAGCTCATTTATGGGACACCAGTGGGACACAGGGGGAGAGTGATTGGTGGACTGTGTCAGAAAATTGAATAAAACTATTAAGTTTGTTTGGAATCAGCAAATGAGAAGCCCAGTTCAAGGGTCTACTTGTTTCATGGGTGTGTAGACATCACCAATGTACCCTAAAACTGGAAAATATTGTCATGTCATTCTGATAATTGACTTATGGGCAAATTATCCTAGAACCCTGTTGCCTTCAGTTGTCTTGGGGTCTTGCTGCACACACAGTGTGGCTCCACACACACTCTTGGCAAGACTTGCCCCATCTGCTGTGCATGGTGGCTGAGCACATCTGACTGGTACAGAATGGGGCTGCCACCTACAGTTTCTGACTGTACATAGACTCATGAAGCAGAAGGCCCATGTGTCTTCTCCACTGCTCAAGCTCCTCAGGGAGCAGGGTCCCCACAAGTACAGACATGCTTCAGTGTGGGAAACCTGTCACTTCAGCAAAAGCACAGGTGTCAGTCTTTGGACTTACTTCCCCAAGCCCAGTGGTTTTTTTTTTCTTCCAATTTTCATTCTAAGGTCAAATCATTATTACTACAGAAAATTCAGATTTAAATAGCTTTCTGTAATAAGACTGGGGGAAGAATAAAATAACCATATGGGAACAGACCACATTTTTGAATAGCCAACATATTAGACAAAATATTGATAGCAACAGAGTGTAATTGAAAAATGTGACTATAATCATATTTTAAGAGTTTGAATTTGCAGCTGATTAATTTGGTATTTTGTCTGTCAGTTTTTTGTTTTTGTTATTTTTTTTAACTCTTCCAAAGGCTTTTGTTGATCACCAATATTTACAGGTGTACACCAGAAACAGCTTTAGCAAAAGGTTGTTTGCAAAGCTTCAATTTTTCCATTTGTGTTTTCTTGTCTGCTTCCTCCCCTCCCAACTCTGTAGACCAGTATCAGATGTGACTGCTTTACTGGTTACATAGATCTGAGGCTAAAATTCAGCTCCAGAGAAAACAAGCTGGTCTGCTCAGACTTCTCAGTATCAGACACTGTCAGAAAACCTGGGGGTAACCTGGACTCAGGTGGAAGATTTCCAGACCACATCCTAATACATTATAGGAAAGGTGAATAGCAGCTGCAGACATTGGGATGACCGGAGCTGTCAGTCTCACCAGGTTTCTCTTGCATGCAGTTTGAGATCCCATTGCTGTTTTTTAAATGTATTTTCAAACTGTAAGAAAGATACCTACTTAAGGAGATAGTATGTAATATGTGTTAGTAATTTCATAAGGCAAATGATTACCTTCTAATTTATCAGTTTTGATTATCTGGGTCTTTTCACAAATGATCTTAGCCCAAAGAAGTAATGTCTGAGTCATTTTATCATGAATATATTTAAGATAAGTAGTACCTATGTACCTCAATGTAATGTTCTAGCAAACATAAAATGGCTTCCCCTATTATTTCCATGTCACCAAGAAAATGCTAAGATTGATCAAGCATTTCTCAATGATATCCTATACAAACGGCCCTCAATCTCAACTAAACATCACTTAAATTATCAGAGTCCTATAACTTGTTTTCATATCATTAAAAACTAGAAGGCACATACATTGATTTATCACATATTGGACCATCAGAAATTCTAAAAGTCTATTAGAGGAGAACAGAGAAGATGTAAACGAATTACCTTTTTCAGTTTGAACATTGCTCATGAAAATTGTCCTGTTGATCAAAGGCTAAGATTTTGCCTAATCCCACAGTAAGAATAGAGTCATGAAGCCTGTGCAATAAGCTGTTTTGGTATATGTGATTATAATAATTCTATTCAATGCAATGTGACTATCACTGGCTTTCATTTAGTCTTCAGAAAACAAGGTTATTTCTCCTAGTCTTTATCCACATTAAAATAATTTTCTACCTCCTATTTATATAGTTTATGCTTTCTGATAAACTCAATGAAATGTGACAGCTGTAGAGAAGTCTACTTCTGTTATTACCTTTGAAAAATCCCCAGTAAAGCACACATTTCCAGAATGCTATCATTTTCTATCTGAGCACTAGTATTTCCTTCATACCATTTCATACAATTTGACAATATTTTCTTTGAGGATTGTAGTAGTGGCTATCTTCCTCATTAGGCTGTAAGTTTTATTGTAATTTTTTTCTCTATTTTCTCAGTACCCAGCAAAATGTCAGAAGCTGAGCAATCAATGTTCATTGAGCAGATGATCGGATGTAATAATTGTGCTGGTTTATCTATGGCAGCCACACTAGACTCAGTGCAAGTATCCTGCATTACAGTTTGGACTCTGTCACTAACTGTCCTTAATGCCACATGAAAATACTTAAGTTACTTAAGTAGTTCTGGATTTTTAAGGCCTCTCATTTACATCATATTTTCTCTGCCTTTGTATATGGTCTCTAAACTTAAACATAAAATTAAGCAAGAGTGTTAATAATACTTTACTTTTAAAATGGTAGTATTTTGAACAGCTCACACTAATTTATAGCTTCAGAAAATATTAGTCAATTATGAAGAAACTAATACATAGAAATAATAACCTGTGCTGAAAGCTACATTGTCTTGGTAATTCACTGTGATCCAGAATGCCATTCTTCAAAAAAATATATAACTGTAAGTGAAAAATAGTTTTCCAATGGATATGATTGCTGACTAAATTTACACTCAAAAAATAATTCCGTCTTTCTTCTGCTAATGAAGTGTGGATAATGGAAAGAACTTGATGTGTGGAGGCATGCTAGCCAAATACTCTTACATGGTGATTTTCTTCAAGAAAATAAAATAGGATGTTACATCATCTGTCTCCAGTATAAGTGGCATATACTCATATTTATATCTATATTAGCCATTATTTCCATAGAAGCTAGAATAGAATTTGTGTTCAGTAGACACATTTCCTTATTTGTGAATTACTGGATATTGTTGGATACCTGCTGCTGTTTGAGCTTCTTGTAGTATAAAAACTCTTTTGGAATTTATTTGTTTAAGAAACAACTTTGAAGTGACTTATTTTAAAGTTATTTTGCATTTGTAACTAGATTAATTTTCATCAAAACCTAGTTTTTTAGAAACCAAATGGTCTCTCAGAAGGACAAACATCATGCAATGGATGAAAAGTGAATGATAACCTGTTTGGAAGTATGCTTACTCTCATCAAGTAGCTATATGTCACTAAAGGGACCTATCTGTCATCCTTATTAATGCAAATTAAATCTGAACTGCAAAACAGCACTTGAAAACCATGGCACACAATTGCTTTGAATCTTACAAAGAAAGAGGAATACAGAAAGAAAAGTGAGTAAAACATTGGTAATTTGTCTAGCCATTGGTGCAGGCTGCTGTCTGATCAAATTTTGTTTTCCAAAGGAAGGCATCAGTTTTAAATTGCAGAGAAAGCAGTCAAGAAAAAGGAGGAAAATAATCAAAACCTTCCCAGAAAGGGAAGGAATAAGGTGAGAGCTCCAGTGGTCTCAATTAATAAATAAACATCTAATTTCTGCAAACAAGGAAACAAGTTTAGCTTTAATTATATTGCCTTGTGCCATGTTTTATAAAAGGTACATGAGCTTCATGGACTTTTTCTTGTTAAAGCTTTGACTGCTTCCAAAAATGTTGAATGTTGATCAAGTATCTGGAGAAAGCTATCATGATGTAGTTATTTGAAATGCAATATTTTCAACTCATACCATGTTAGTGAAAATTAAATAGATGAAAACAGTAGGTTGTATTTAATGGCCATGAAAAATTGTTCAATTTTTTGGAGTTATGGAGGGAGACAGTGATACATTCTATTTGAATTATCAGCACAAATATAAAAGGTGAGCTAACTTTTTATTGTTTTGCTGTGTGTGGGTACTTTGTGGCATCCACAAAAGTTCTTAAAATATTACAAACATATCATACTTGAAATTACCTGGTGGGCTACCTTTTGTCTGCTTTATGAAAATCTGGAGTTAATAATTTCAGAGATAATCTTTGTGGTGTAAACTGTTAGTATTCATAGTTATGTAAAGTTTTAACTTAAATTCACCATTATTGGGAAGGGGATGTGTTCATATTTTTATAGAGGCAGGGCATTCTAAGTCAGACACCTGGACCTGTGTTAAAAGATAAGCTGTGGAAATTGAATAGATTCTGAGAGACTTTCAGAGATATTTACAGATTTACCTCAAAATATTAGACAGGAACCTACAATCACCAAGCTGGTTGCTTCCATTCAAAAGGGTATGAATAATAAGGGAGCAGTTTTTTCTCTCCTCTCTCAGCAAGAGACAGCAATGTATGTGTATAGGCTTAGAGATTCATGACTTTGTGGTTCCTCCACTGGAGAGCTCTTCTGCATGAACACAGTCCATCTGACCCTCAGAGAAGTATCCAGAGTAGTGAGACTGGGGCATGGAAACAACAATAATCTGTGTTGGATCTATAAGAACAGAGTAATGTCAATATGAATACAGATATTAAGTTTCACCAAGCATTTTAGTTCTTGAAAAACTACTCTACAGTCTATGAAGGAGTTTAGTTTTTAGGGACAAAGTATAGAAAGGTTGCCAGATGCCAGTGGCTCACACCTATAATTCTGGCTACTTTGGAAGTGCAGTTCAGGAGGATTGCAGTTCCAGGCAAGCCTAGGCAATAGGTTCACAAGACAGCAAAGTATCAACACAAGCTGTGAATAGTGGTGCATTGCCTGTCATCTCCAGCTATGTGGGGAAGCATAACTAGGGTGTCTAGGCTTGCCTGTGCAAAATATGAGACCTATCTCAAAATTAACTATAGAAAAAAAGACTGTCCTAGTGGCTCAGGTGGTAGAGCACCTGAATAGCAAGTGTGAAGCCCTGATTTCAAAATTGCAGTACCAACAAAACAAAGGTTAAGGAAATTATTCACGATCAAAAGTGAGTATTGAAACTCATTGATATATTAGTCATTATGAGCTGAGTAAGTTTATTTTAGCTCCATGACTAATGTCACACAGTGAGTCAAGAAGAAAAAAGAAGTGGTTACAGTTGGCTTTACCTTATAAGGTGCTAAATAAACTAAATAAGATTTATATTTGTACATTTCCTGATGCAAAGAATTTTCTTTGTGTGAGTTATACTATTTATGCACAAACTCTAAACACCATTGGGGGAGGATCTGAGATGGTGACTAGGGTGCAGAAGCAGACAGGATGAGCTCCATGAATCAAAAATCTTGCTGTGACACTGGAACCACACTTGGCAAAAATAAAGCACCAAGAAGAATCAAAACTTTGACACCCTGAACCCCCAGCCCATACAAAGCTTCTCCACACCATGTTACACTGAGAAAACAGGAGGGCTCCTGCCGCCAGCAGATGCTGGCTCCAAATGTGCTTGAGAGACATTTGGCACACTAAACTGGTGAGCAACAAGTGTCATGCAGTATTCCCCCAGCCACTCCTGTGCAGACTGACCCCCCCCACAAAAATAAAATAAAATAAACAACAAATTGAAAACTAGCAAACAGCACAGGGGTGGAACATTGAAAGTGCACTGTAGAAGAGGGGAGGGGCAAGGAGATGATCTCTGTGTGAACTTTCAGTAAACAAAGGCCAGAAAGGCTGAAGGGCCAATAGTGGGCTGGTACTAAGCTGCTGTCTGAAATAGGTCAGGTAGTGGCCCACAAAACTCATCTCCTGAGTCAGTGAGTAACATCCAAAGTTGAATGGCACTGCAAAATTGAAAAACAATCAGCAAACCACCACAACACACTGACAGCAGGGGCCAGCTAATGGAACACTGACCTTGCCCCAAGAGAAAGGGGGCAAGGGAAAGAAACAAGCCCCCAGTAAACCAGCACAGTAAAAACCCAACCCCAAAGCAGGACAGCTGATGAGCTACAGAACTGATCTCTGGAACCTGAGGACAACATACAAACTTAAACAGCCACACCTCACTGAGGGAGGAGCTGACTAAGCAGCTGCCACTGAAAGACAGAAGAAAAAAAACTGTACCCAATCACCTGGCCAGACTACCACAGAGCTTCTGCTTAAATACCAACACCAGTACTGGATGCTGGAAGAGTAACACCAGAACGTAAACTAAGACTGAAATTTGATTGTTCTTGAACCTGGAGTATTTTTTTGTTAATGTTTGTTTGTTCATCTCTCCCCATTAATTTCTTTGGTATTTTTCTCTTTCTTTTTTTGTTTTATTTTGTTAGTTTTACTATTGTGAATTAGTCAATACTAAATTACACCCAGATCAGGAACAGAAATAGCACACACACACTAAGCTGAAAACCCAATATAGTCACAAACAAAATTGAACCAAGAGAAAGAAAACAGGTGACTGAAACCACCAACTAGCCAATCAAGGACATAGTTACAAAGTACCAAGGGGAGCACTGAGAAGATGAAAAAGGGATGGAGACCATTCTCCCCCCAAAAATAATATAACACAGGATTCAGAGGGAAATGAAGAAAACGGATAACCAGTACTGGACTCCAACAAGACAAAGATAAATGATGCCAAGGAACCCAACAATGCCCACAAGCATCCTCAAAGAAGAAATCTTGCAAGTAATCACTGAGAAATTCATGGAGATGTTACTAGAGATGGTTAACCAAAACATACAAGAGACACTCAAGAAATTTCAAGACATGAAAATGAAGAATACAAGAAGACACAGAAACAAATAAATAAACTTATAGGAACCCTAAATAAACATCAAAGTGAAACAGAGAACACTATAAATGCAGATAAAAATGAATTAAAGACAAAAATTGACAATATTAAAGAGGAAGTGACCCATGATATGGAAAAATCTCAGAAAAAAGAATGAAACAGAAACACAAAAGACAATGGAAGACCACTCCAGCACACTAGAGCAAGCAGGAGACATAATCTAAGAACTTGAAGATTAAATGGAAATCAAAGGAAAAACTTAAGAGCTACTAGTCAAAAACTCAAGTCCTGTGAAAGGAATATGCAAAAACTCACCTACTCCATCAAAAGACCAAACCTGAGAGTCATGAGCAATGAAGAAGGATAAGAGGTGCAAGAAAAAGGAACTCATAATATAGTCAACAAAATAATAAGAGAAAATTTCCCACATCTAGAGAAAGCTATGCCTATTCAGGAAGCCTCCAGGACACCAAAGAGACTTGACCACAACAGAACTAACCCATGACATATTATCATTAAAACTACAAGCACAGACAATTTAGAAACAATATTGAAGGATATAAGAGAGAAAAAACAAATAACATACAAATGTAAACCCATCAAAATCGCAGCAGTCTTCTCAACAGAAACATTAAAACCAAGAAGAGCATGGGGTGAGATATTCCAGGCACTGAATGAAAATAACTTCAACCACAGGATACTCTACCCAACAAAACTATCATTCAAAATAGAGCAATAAAAGTCTTCCACAATAACTAGAAACTAAAACAATATATGACCACCAAGCCACCACTACAAAACATTCTTCAAGGAATTATGCACACACAAAATGAAAGCAAAGAAAACCATGAGAGGACAGGCAGTACCAAACCACAGGAGAAGAAAAGACAAGGAATCAAAGAGTAACATAGATTCAGCTGCACACAATCAAACCATTAAACAACAAAACAACTAAATGGCAGGAATCACAACAGTCCTATCAATATTGA
The DNA here is from genome assembly GCF_047511655.1 of Castor canadensis. Taxonomy (NCBI): domain Eukaryota; kingdom Metazoa; phylum Chordata; class Mammalia; order Rodentia; family Castoridae; genus Castor; species Castor canadensis. Next base: position 93,268,375 of record NC_133398.1, read on the forward strand.
CACTGAATGTGAACAGATTTAACTCCCCCATCCAAATGCACTGTCTCGCAAACTGAATTAAAATGGAAGATCCAACAATCTTTTGTTTACAGGAGACCTATCTCATTGACAGAAACAAGCAGTGGCTTAGGGTGGAAAAAGATTCACCAAGCCAATGGTCCCTGAAAACAGGCAGGAGTAACAATATTTGTCTGGGACAAAGTAGACTTCAGACTAACATTGATCAAACTGACAAAGAAGGACACTACATAGTAATAAAAGGTTAAATACATAAAAAGGACATAACAATTATCAACCTATATACACCCAACATCTCTGCACTCAATTTCATCAAACATACTCTGAAGGACCTAAAAGCATATATAGACTCCAACACAGTGGTAGTGGGAGAATTTAAATGCCCCAACACCAATAGACAGGTCATCCAAACAAAAAATCAATAAAGAAATTCTAGAACTAAATGACTCCATAGATCAAATAGACCTAGCTGATGTCTACAGAATAGTTCAACCAACTTCCACACAGTATACATTCTTCTCAACAGTGCATGGAACTTTCTCCAAAATTGACAATATCTTAGGGCACAAACCGAACCTCAGAAAATATAACAAAATAGAAATAATCCCATGCATTATATCTGATCACAATGCACTAAAAGTAGAACTCAAAAGAAAAACAACAGTAGAAAACATGCAAATAATTAGAAGCTGAACAACACATTGCTCAATGATCAGTGAGTCATCAATGAAATAAAAGAGGAAATTAAAACATTCCTGGAAGTCAATGAAAATTAAAACACGCCCCACCAGAACCTATGGGACACAGCAAAGACAGTCCTAAAAGGAAAGTTTATAGCCATGAGTGCATATAATAAAAGGCAAAAAGATCTCAAATCAATGACCTAAAGCTACATCTCAAACTCCTAGAAAAACAAGAGCAAGCAAAATCCCAAAACAAGGAGAAAAAGAGAAATAATGAAAATAAGGGCTGAAATTAATGAAATAGAAACCAAAAACCCATACAGAGAATCAACAAAACAAAAAGCTGGTTCTTTGAAAAAATAAACAAGATTGACAGACCCCTAGCAAACCTGACTAAAATGAAGAGAGAAAAAACCCAAATCAGTAAATCAGAAATGCAAAAGGGAAGATTACAACAACCACCATGGAAATTCAGGGAATCATCAGAGACTATTTCGAGAACATATAATCCAATAAATTTGAAAATCTTGAGAAATGGACGAATTTCTAAATAATTATGGCCATCCAAAATTGAACCAAGAGTATATTAATCAAATGAACAGATCTATAACACAAAATGAAATTGAAGCAGCAATAAAGAGTCTCCCAAAAAAGAAAAGTCCAGGACCTGATGGAGTATCTGCTGAATTCCATCAGACCTTTAAAGAAGAACTAATACCAACTCTCCTTAAACTGTTCCACAAAATAGAAAAGTAAGGAGCACTACCTAACTCATTTTATGAACCCAGTATTACACTCATCCAAAACACACAAAGACACTTCCAAAAAGGAGAACTATAAGTCAATCTCCTTAATGAACATTGATGCAAATATACTCAATAAAATAATGACAAACTCAATCCAACAATGTGTCAGAAAGATCATTCACCATGAATAAGTTGGCTTCATCCCAGGGATGCGGGGGTGGTTTGACATACACAAATCAATAAATTTAACACAGCACATTAATAGAAGCAAAGACAATAACCACTTGATCATATCAATAGATTCAGAAAAAGCCTTTGACAAGCTCCAACACCACTTCATATAAAAACTCTAAGAAAACTTGGGATAGAAGGAATGTATCTCAACATTGTAAAGGCTATATATGACAAACCTATAACCAATATCATACTTAAGGTAGAAAAATTGAAACCATTTCCCCCCAAATCAGGAAAGAGACAAGGGTGCCCACTATCCCCACTCTTATTAAACATAATACTGGTATTCTTAGCCAGAGAAATTAGGCAAGAAGAAAAAATAAAAGGAATACAAATAGGTAAAGAAACTGTCAATATATCCCTGTCTGTAGATGACATGATTCTATATCTTAAAGACCCAAAAAAACTCTAACCAAAAACTCCTAAACACCATAAATAGCTACAGCAAGTGGCAGGATACAAATCGACTTTAAAAATCATTAATTTTTCATAGAAAAATTAATGAACAAGCTGAGAAGGAATATATGGAAACAATTCCATTTAAAATGGCATAAAAAAATCAAATACCTAGAAGTAAACTCAACAAAGGATGTGAATTACCTCTACAATGTGAACTACAAACCCCTGAAGAAAGAGATCAAGGAAAACTACAGTAGGTGGAAAGATCCTCCATGCTCATGGATTTATAGAATCGACATAGCAAAAATGGCTATACTACCAAAAGCAATCTACATGTTTAATGCAATTCCCAATGACATTCATCACAGAGATTGAAAAATCTACCCTAAAGTTCATTAGGAAACACAAGAGATTGTGAATAGCCAAGGCAATACTCAGCAAAAAGAGCATTACTGGAGGTATCACAATACACGACTTCAAACTATATTACAAAGCAATACCAATAAAAACAGCATGGTACTGGCACAAAAGAAGAGATATGAAGACCAGTGGAACAGAATAGAGGCCCCAGATATGAATCCACACAGCTATCCTCACCTTATTTTTGACAAAGGCACCAAAGACATATAATGAAGACAACCTCTTCAATAAATGTTGTTGGGGAAAGTGGTTAACTGCCTGCAAAAAACTGAAACTAAATCCATGTTTATCACCCTGTACTAATGTCAACTCAAAGTGGATCAAGGACTTTAATATCAGACCTAAAACTTTGAAATTAGTACCAAAAAGATCAAGGAACACTCTGGAAGCAATAGGTATAGGTAAGGACTTCCTCAATAGAACCCCAGCAGCTCAGCAACTAAAAGAAAGTATAGACAAATAGGACTACATAAAACCAAAAAGCTTCTTCACAACAAAAGAAATTGTCTGTAAATGAAGAGACGACCCACAGAGTGGGAGAAAGCATTTGCCAGTTGTACATCAGACAAAGGACTGATAACAAGAATATACAGGGAACGCAAAAAACTAAACTCTTCCAAAATCAATGAACCAATAAAGAAATGGGCAACTGAACAAAAAAGAACTTTTTCAAAAGAAGAAATTCAGTGACAAAAAACACATGAAATAATGCACATGATCTCTAACAATAAAGTAAATGAAAATCAAAACCACACTAAGATTTCACCTCACCTCTGTTCAATAGCCATCATCAAAAACACCACCAACAATAGGTGTTGGTGAGGATGTGGGGAAAAAGGAACCCTCATACACTGCTGGTGGGAATGCAAGTGAGTGCAACCGCTTTGGAAATAAATATGCAGGCTTCTTAAAAATCTGAGTGTAGATCTGCCATATGATCCAACAATCCCACTCCTAGGGATATACCTGAAGGACTGTGACTCAGGTTACTCCAGAAGCACCTACACACCCATGTTTATTGCCACGCTATTTACAATAGCCAAGTTATGGAAGCAGCCAAGATGCCCCAATACTGACGATGGATTAAGAAAATGTGGTTTTTATACACAATGGAATTTTCCTCAACCATGAAGAAGAATGAAATCTTATCATTCACAAGTAAGTGGATGGAACTGGAGAACATCATTCTGAGCGAGGATAGCCAGGCTTAGCAGATCAAAATTCATATGTTCTCTCTTATATATGGACTTTAGATCTAGAACAAAGGCAGTAATTTTGTTTGACTTGGGTCACACACTACGAGGAGAGCATATTCAGAAGAAATTGGATAGCTAGGAGTCCCAAAATTTGAAAGTATTTGATGTTCCCATTGCAGAGGAACTAGTATAGTAACCTTAAAATGATAGAGGGTGACCATGAAGTAGTGAAGAGGTCAGGTAGAGATGAATTAATTCAGGTTGTAATACACTTGTGTATGGAAGCAATGCCAGGAATCTCTCTGTATAGCTATCCTTATCTCAACTAGGAAAAACGCTATGTCCTTGTTATTATTGCTTATGTCTTCTCTTCAAAAAAATTGGAGAAAATGCAGAACAGGTTCTGCCTGGAAGCATGGGGGTGGAGGGGAGAGGGAGTGCGCAAGAGCATGGGGCAGAAATGACCCAACAATGCATGCACATATGAATAAATGAAAAAATAAAAAATAAGAATAACTGCTTAGTATATAAAGTTCATTGTCTTATATCCAACGAGCAAACACTCCAGACACTCCAGCTTCTAACTCAGATTGTATTCTTACTGGGGATATACATGTGTCTTCAACTCATCAAACTAGGCCTATTTTTCATAAAGTGAAGGTTTCTCCCTCTGGAAACTGATGACACATAGGGAGTACTCCTTTCACATGTTAACTCAGTTCTCAAAGAGAAAGGAGATGCAGGACCCTCCAGCTTTACCTAAGATAGCATTCTTCCCGGGGATATAAGTGTCTCCTCAACTCATCAAAATAGGCCTATTTCCATGAAGTGAATGTTTCTCCCACTTGAAAACACTGAGATAAGGAGTATTCCATTTACATGCTAACTCAGTTCTCAACAGGAAGCAATGTGTAGGACACTGCAGCATCTAACATAGATGGTATTCTTTCAGTAGATGCATGTGTATCTGCAATTCAGCAGTACACACCTGGATTCCATAAAGTGAATGTTTATCCTACTTAAAATGCTGTCAGAAAGGAAGTATTCTTTTGAAATTCACACTTAGTTCTAAAAGTGGAATATTGTCTAAGATATTCAAGCTTCTAACTTCCATGTTCTTACTCCAGGAGTTACATATGTGTCGTCAATTCAGCATTACAGGCTTATTTCCCTTAAAATGAATGTTTCTCCCACTTGAAAATGCTGACAAATGGGTAATATTTCTTTGGCAGACTAATACAGTTCTTAAAAGGAAACAATGTGTAGTACACTCTAGCTTCTAACATTGGGTATTCTTCCAAGAGATACATGTGTGTCTTCAATTCAGCACTGTAAGCCTATTGTCCATAAAGTGAATGTTTCACCCACTGGAAACTGATGACATTTACTGAATATTCCTTTCAAATGCTAACTCAGTTCTCATAGGGAAACAACATGCAGGCCACTCCAGTTACTACATAGATTCTGTTCTTCCTTGGTTCCATGTGTGTCTTCAATTCAGCAGAAGAGATTTATTTTCCATAATGTGAATATTTCTCCCAGTGAAAACGCTAACTAACAGGGAGTACTCATTTTACATGCTAACTCACTTCTCATGGGAAAGCAATGTACCGGACACTCCAGCTTCTAAATTACAGCATATTCTTCCAGGGGTTACATACGCCTCTTCAATTCATCAGAATAGGCCTACTTTCCAATAAGTGAATTTTTCTCTCACTTGAGTATGCTGACAAACGGGGAATATTCTTTAGAAAAGTTAAAACATTGTTTCTCAAAGGAAACAATATGCAGAACACTCCAGCTTCTAACTTAGATCTTATTCTTCCAGGACATACATGTGTCTCTTCAGATTGGCAGAATAGGCCTATTTTCCATAAAGTAGATGTTTTCCACACTTGAAAATGTTGACAGGTAGTATTCATTTCACATGGTAACTCAGTACTTAAAGGGAAACAATGTGTTGGTCACTCAAGCATCTAACATAGATGGTATTCTTCCAGGAGATACATGTGTCTCTTCCATTCATCAGAATAGGCCTATTTTCATTAAAGTGAATGTTTCTCCCTCTTGAAATGGATGACGTATATGGAGTATTCCTTTCACAAGCTAACTAAGTTCTTAAAGGGAAACAAAGTGCAGGACACACTAGTTTCTAATGTAGATCATATTCTTCCAGGGGATACATGTGTCTCTTCAATTCATCAGAATAGGACTATTTTCCATAGAGTGAATACTTGAAAATGCTGACAGGTTGGAAGTATTCTTTTTTTGAAATTCATACTTGGTTCTCATAGTGGAACATTACATAAGATGCTCAAGGTTCAAACTTCCATCCTACTTTCCAGCAGTTACTTGTGTGTCTTCTATTCAGCATTACATGCTTATTTTCCTTAAAATGAATGTTTAGTCCACTTCAAAACACTGAAAGATCGGGAGTATTTCTTAGAGAGTTTAACTCAGTATTCAAAGGAAACAATGTATGGTACACTCCAGCTTCTAACTTAGATTATATTCTTTCAGGAGATACATGTGTCTCTTCAATTCATCAGAATAGGCCTATTTTCCATAAAGTGAATGTTTTTCCCCACTTGAAAATGCTGACAGATAGGAAGTATTCCCTTCACATGCTAACACAGTTCTCAAAGAGAGATTGTGTGCAGAACATTACAGTTTCTAACTTAGATCATATTCCTCGAGGGGATACATGTGTCCCTTCAATTCATCAGAATAGGCCTATTTTCCATAAAGTGAAAGTTTCTCCTACTTAAAAACAACAAGAGTTGGGAAGTATTCTTTTGACATTCACACTTAGTTCTCAAAGGGGAACATTGTATAAGATGCAAAACCTCCAAACTTCCATGCTTTCTCCAGCAGTTACATTTTTTTCTTTAATTCAGCATTACACACTTACTTTCCTTAAAATGAATGTCTCTCCACTTGAAACTGCTGTCAGATAGGTAGTATTTCTTAGAGAGGCTAACTCATTCTCAAATGGAAATGAAATGCTGGATCCTTCAGCTCTAACTTAGATCATATTATTCCAGGGAATACATGTATCTCTTCAATGCATCAAAATAGGCATATTTCCAGAGAGTGAATATTCTCCCACTTGCAAATTCTGAGATATAGGGTGTATTCCTTTTACATGTTAACTCAGTTCTCAAAGGGAAACAATGTGCAGGACACTCCGGCTTCTAACTTAGAATGTATTCCTCCAAGGGATTAATGTGTGTCTTCAATTCATCAGACTAGGCCTATTTTCCATAAAGTGAAGGTTTCTCCTTCTTGAAATGGACGACATATAGGAAGTATTTCTTTCACATGTTAACTGAGTTCTCAAAGGGAAATAAGATACAGGAACCTCAGGCTCTACCTAAGATCCTGTTCTTCCAGTGGATACATGTGTCTCTTCAATTCATCATAATAGGCCTATTTCCATGAAGTGAATGTTTCTCCCACTTGAAGTGTTGAGAGATAGAGAGTATTCCATTTACATGCTAACTCAGTTCTCAACAGGAAGCAATATGTAGGACACTGAAACATCTAACGTAGATGGTATTCTTTCAGGAGATACATGTGTACTTTAATTCAGCACTGTAGGCCTATTTTCCATAAAGTGAATGCTTCACCCACTGGAAACCAATGACATATATTGCCTATCCCTTTCAAATGGTAACTCAATTCTTATAGGGAAACAATATGCAGGACACTCCAGTTTCTAAGTTAGATCATATTCTTCCTTTGTTCCATGTGTGTATTCAATTCAGCAGAATAGACCTTTTTTCCATAATTTGAATATTTTTCCCAATGAAAATGTTGACAAATAGGGAGTACTTATTTCACATACTAACTCAGTTCTCATGGGGAAACAATGCCAGACACACCAGCATCTAACTTACATCATATTTTTCTAGGGGATACACGTGTCTCTTCCATTCAGCACTTTAGGCCTATTTACTGTAAAGTGAATGATTCTGCCACTTAGAAACACTGACATGTAGGAAGCATTGTTTTGCACTTCACACTTAGTTCCTAAAGGGCAACATTGTCTAACATGCTCAAGCTTCTAACTTCCAAGCTCTTCTTCAAGCACTATCATGTGTTTCTTACCATCAGTATTCAGGCTTATTTTTGTTAAAATGAATGTTTCTGCCACTTGAAAATGGTGACTGAAAGGGAGTATTCCTTTGACAGCCTAACTCAGTTCTGAAAGTGAAATAATGTGTAAGACACTACAGTTTCTAAGTTTCATTGTATTATTCCAGGGGATACATGTGTCTCTTACCTTCAGCAGTACAGACTTTTTATCATAAAGTGAATGTTTCTCCCACTTGAAAATGCTGAATGTAGAAAATATTCATTGGAAATTCAGACTTAGTTCTAAAAGGAGAACATTATCAAAGACTCTCAGGCTTCCAACTTCCATGCTGTTATTCCAGCACTTACATGTGTCTCTTCCATTCAGCATTACAGGCATATTTTCCATCAAATGAGTATTTCTCACACTTGAAAACCATGGCAGATAGGGAGTATTCCTCTGACAAGCTAACACAGTTCTGAAAGAGAAACAGTCTGTAAGATACTCGAGCTTCCAACTTTGATTGTATCCTTCCTGGGGATACATGTGTGTCTTCATTTACGAATATAGGCATATTTACTCTAAAGTGAATAATTATCCCACTTGAAAACAAGTGGAAGAAGAAGGAAGTTTTCTTTTGAAATTAAAACTTAGTTTTCAAAGGGGAACATTGTCTAACAGGCTAAAGCTTCTAACTTTCAAGCTCTTCTCCAAGCACTAACATGTGTGTCTTACAATCAGCATTCAGGTTTATTTTCCTTAAAATGAATGTTCCTGAGATTTCCAAGATGGTGGCTAGAGGGAGGAAGCAGAAAGCATGCCTCCTAAAGTGAAATCTTGGAGAGACACTGGAGAGTCACCTTACAGGCAAAACCACCGAGAAGAGGCAAAACTTTGACCCCTCCACACTTCCAGCCTGCACAGAGCATCTCCACTTCACATTGAACAGGGAAACCAGGAGGGCCCCTGGGTCATCGCCAGTCACCTGCACCCAGATGGCTTGGGAAGACACTGACCACAAGGTGAGCTAAGTGGTATCTGGTACTTCCACAGACATCCCTGGGCCAGACCAGCATAGCCCCCTGGACAGACCGACCCCCACCTGGGGAAAAAAGAGAAACTGAGTAATAAGCAATAAGAAAAATAAAGACACATAGCAAAGAGGGTGGGGTGCCCCAAGTGCCAAAGAAGGGGGAAGGGGCCAGGCCTGGCCAGAGAGGGAGGGAGCGGCTGCGCACAACCAGCAACCAGGAGCTTGTGAGAGTAGCGGAGGTAGGAAATCTCCACAGGAGAGGGGGGAAGACCCACCTCCCACGTGAGCTGTAAACCAACACACTGGCCAGCAGGAGCAGCAGCACATGCCCACCAATCAGGAGCAGGAAAGCTTGTAAAAGCAGTGGTGGGGGAAAAACTCTACAGGAGAGGGGGAAGACCCACTTCCCACGTGAACTGTAAATATACACACAGGCCTGAGAAAGCAGGTGCAGTGTCACCTCCCCCAGTGTGCTTGGAAAGGGGAAAGCTTGTAGCAGTGGCATCGTGTACAGAACTCTGAGTAAGCAAAGCCTGCGGGGCCAGGTGAATGCTAAGCTCACCGCAGAGATCTAAATAAATAATGCCGCTAGCAACAGCAGGCTGACAGCAGTGGGCAGGCAAGCCACAGCTGCAGATAGCCATTCACAGACCTGTCTCCAGACTCTTTTTTTTCTCTCTCCCTACCTTTGATGAGAAAAGAACCAAAGTAGTGAAAAACTTACGGAAACTGTATTGCATTTGAACTTGGGATATATTGTGGGGTTTTTTTTCTTGTTTTTTGTGGTTTTGTTCTATTTTATGTTACCCCTTTGATGAGACACCTACAGAACAACATTTGAGGCACCATATCAAGTATTGGAGGCTGAGGGACAAACACCAAAATTATTCAGGCTGAAACTTCATTGCATTTGAAACTGGAGGGGTTTTTTTTATTTTTTATTTTTTATTTTTTATATATATATATATATATATATACATTTTTTCTTTCATTTACTTATTTTTTATTTTTATTCTTATCTTTGTTCTTTTTATTTTTTATTTTCAATCCTCTCTCTGTCTCTCTAATGCCTTTTCAGCTTACGGTTGATTAGTACACTGTGTCTCCCTGTTTATATCATTGAAATTTTTTTGTTTGCTTGTTGGTTGTTTTTTCTTTTTCTACTTGATTATTTGTTTTTCCTTTTCTTTAACTTCTTCCCTTTCCATCCCCTCTCACCCTTCCAATCTAAATATCACTAGTGCTATTAATACAGCCAGAAAATACTTAAGTGCAAACAGTACAGGGACAAAAATAACACCAAGGGCAATCATGGGAAGACAGAAAAAACAGGGAAACCAGTTTCCCCACAGCAAAAAATTAGTACAGGAACCAGAGGGGAATGAAGAAAACAGATACTCAGATTCAGACTCCAACAAAATGAAGATAAACTATGCCAAAGAACCCAATGATCCCCACAAAAATAATTTAAAAGAAGATATAATACAGGTACTCCATGAGAATTTTATTGAGATGATATTGGATATGGTCAACCAAAATGTACAGGAGACACTCAAGAAATTCCAAGACAATAAAAATAGAGAATTTGAAAAAGCAAAAGAAGAAATAAAGGAAAACATAGAAGCACTGTATAAACACCAAAGTGGAACAGAGAACATGATTAATAAAGAGATAAATGAACTCAGGACAAAAATAGACAACATTAAAGAGGAAACAACCCAGAATATGAAAAACCTCAGAAAAAAGAATGAAACAGAATTGCAAAACAAAATGGAAGGCCAATCCAGCAGAATAGAACAAACAGAAGACAGAATCTCAGAACTCGAAGATGAAATGGTAATTAAAGGAAAAACGGAAGAACTATTAATTAAACAACTCAAGACCTGTGAAAAGAAAATGCAAGAACTCACTGACTCCATCAAAAGACCAAACTTGAGAATCATGGGCATCAAAGAAGGAGAAGAGATGCAAGTGAAGGGAATGTGTAATATATTCAAGAAAATAATAACAGAAAATTTCCCAAATCTAGAGAAAGATATTCCCATACAGATGCAAGAGACCTCCAGGACACCAAACAGACCAGATCAAAATAGAACTGCCTCACAACATATCATCATTAAAACAACAAGTTCAAAACCTAGGGAAAGAACATTGAAGGCTGTAAGAGAGAAAAAACAAACAGCAAAACTGTCATTCAATATAGATGGAGCAATAAAAATCTTCCATGATAAGCAGAAACTAAAACAATATGTGACCACAAAGCCACCACTAAAAAAGATTCTTCAAGGGATTCTGCACACACAAAGTGAAACCCAACATAACCATGAAAGGACAGGCAGCACCAAACTACAGGAAAAGAAAAAGCAAGAAAGTAAACAGTAACCTCAACTTAGGTACACACAATCAAACCTTCAAACAACTAAGACAACTAAATGACAGGAATCACCAAGTGCCTATCAGTACTAAAACTTAATGTTACTGGACTTAATTCACCCATCAAAAGGCACCATTTGACGAAATGAATTAAAAAGGAAGATCCAACACTTTGTTGCTTACAGGAGACCCTTCTCACCAACAGAAATAAGCATAGGCTTAGGATGAAAGGCTGGAAGAAGATTTACCAAGCCAATGGCCCTGAAAACAGGCAGGAGTAGCGATACTTACCTCTGATAAAGTAGACTTCAAACCTACATTGATCAAACGAGATAAAGAAGGACATTCCATACTAATAAAAGGGGAAATATACCAAAGAAAATAATAATTATCAACCTATATGTACCAAATGTCAATGCACCCAATTTCATCAAACATACCCTGAAAGACCTAAAAGCATATATTAACTCCAAAACAGTGGTTGTGGGAGACTTTAACACCCCATTATCATTAGTAGATAAGTCATTGAAACAAAAAATCAATAAAGAATCCTAGATCAAAAATACACAGTAGATCAAATGGACCTACTTGATTTCTACTGAACATTTCATCCAACTTCTACACAAAATACATTCTTCTCAGCAGCCTGTGGAACTTTCTCCAAAATAGATCATATCATGGGCACAAAGCAAGCCTCACAAAATATAAGAAAATAGAAATTATACCGTGCATACTATCTGATCACAATGCAGTAAAACTAGAAGTCAACAACAATAGTAAAGACAAAAAATATGCAAACAGCTGGAAAATAAATAACTCATTACTTAATGAACAATGGGTCATTGATGAAATAAAAGAGGAAATTAAAAAGTTCCTGGAAGTCAATGAAAATGAAAACACAACCTACTGGAACCTATGGGACACAGCAAAGGCAGTCCTGACACGAAAGTTTATAGCCATGAGTGCATATATTAAAAAGACTGAAAGATCCCAAATCAATGACCTAATGATACATCTGAAACTCCTAGAAAAACAAGAACAAGAAAATCCCAAAACAAATAGAAGGAGAGAAATAATAAAAATAAGAGCTGATATCAATGAAATAGAAATCAAAAAACCATACAAAGAATAAATGAAACAAAACGTTGCTTCTTTGAAAAAATAAACAAGATTGACAGACCCCTGGAAACCTAACTAAAATGAGGAGAGAAAAAACCTAAATTAGTAGAATCAGGAATGCAAAAGGGGAGATAATAACAAACACCATGGAAGTCCAGGAAATCATCAGAGACTACTTTGAGAACCTATATTCAAATAAATTTGAAAATCTTAAAGAAATGGACAGATTTCTAGATACATACGATCATCCAAAACTGAACCAAGAGGAAATTAATCACCTGAATAGATCTATAACACAAAATGAAATTGAAGCAGCAATCAAGAGTCTCCCCATAAAGAAAACTCCAGGACCTGATGGATTCTCTGAAGAATACTATCAGACCTTTAAAGAAGAACTGACACCAACCCATCTTAAACTGTTCCATGAAATAGAAAGGGAAGGAAAACTGCCTAACACATTTTATGAATTCAGTATTACACTTATCCCAAAACCAGGCAAAAACGCCTCCAAAAAGGAGGACTATAGACAAATCTGCATAATGAACATTGTTGCAAAAATTCTCCATAAAATAATGGCAAATCGAATTCAGCAACACATCAAAAGGATTATTCACCACTATAAAGTAGCCTTCATCCCAGGAATGCAGGAGTGGTTCAACATATGAAAATCAAAATACGTAATAAACCACATTAACAGAAGCAAAGACAAAAAAGCACTTGATCATCTCAATAGATGCAGAAAAAGCCTTTGATATGATCCAACACCATTTCATGATAAAAGCTCTAAGAAAACTAGGAATAGTAGGAAAGTACCTCAACATTATAAAAGCTATATATGACAAACCTACAGCCAGTATTATACTTAATGGAGAAAAACTGAAACCATTCTCTCTAAAATCAGGAACCAGACAAGGATGACCACTATCTCCACTCCTATTCAACATAGTACTGGAATTCCTAGCCAGAGTAGTTAGGCAAGATGAAGGAATAAAAGGAATACAAATAGGTAAAGAAACTGTCAAAATATCCCTATTTGCAGATGACCTGATTCTATACCTTAAAGACCAAAAAAACTCTACTCAGAAGCTCCTAGACACCATCAATAGCTACAACAAGGTAGCAGGATATAAAATCAACATGGAAAAATCATTAGCATTTCTATACACTAATAATGAGCAAACTGAAAAAGAGTATATGAAAATGATTCCATTTACAATAGCCTCAAAAAAAATCAAATACTTAAGTGTAATCCTAACAAAACATGTGAACTACCTCTACAAGGAAAACTATAAACTTTTGAAGAAAGAGATTGAGGAAGACTATAGAAAGTGGAGAGATATCCTATGCTCATGTATTGGTAGAATCAACATAGTAAAAATGTCTATACTCCCAAAAGTAATCTACATGTTTAATGCAATTCCCATCAAAATTCCAATGACATTCATTAAAGAGATTGAAAAATCTACTGTGAAATTTGTATGGAAACACAAGAGGCCACAAATAGCCAAGGCAATACTCAGTCAAAAGAACAATGCTGGAGGTATCACGATACCCGACTTCAAACTATATTACAAAGCAATAACGATAAAAAACAGCATGGTACTGGCACAAAAACAGATATGAAGACCAGTGGAATAGAATAGAGGATCCAGATATGAAGCCACACAACTAGAGCCATCTTGTCTTTGACAAATCACTTAAAATATACGATGGAGAAATAGCAGCCTCTTCAACAAAAACTGCTGGGAAAACTGGTTAGCAGTCTGTAAAAAAACTGAAACTAGATCCATGTATATCACCCTATACTAATATTAACTCAAAATGGATCAAGGATCTTAATATAAGACCAGAAACTCTAAAGTTGATACAGGAAAGGGTAGGAGCTACTCTGGAGTTAGTAGGTATAGGTAAGAACTTTTTCAATGGAACCCCAGCAGCACAGAAACTAAGAGATAGCATAGACAACTGGGACTTCATAAAACTAAAAAGCTTCTGCTCATCTAAAGAAATGGTCTCTAAACTGAAGAGAACACCCACAGAGTGGGAGAAAACTTTTGCCAGCTACATATCAGACAAAGGACTGATAACCTGAACATATAGGGAACTTAAAAAACTAAATTCTCCAAAAACTAATGAACTAATAAAGAAATGGGCAAGTGAACTAAGCAGAACTTTCTCAAAGTAAGAAATTCAAATGGCCAAAAAACACATGAAAAATGCTCACCATCTCTAGCAACAAAGGAAATGCAAATTAAAACCACACTAAGATTCCACCTCACCCCTGTTAGAATAGCCATCATTAGCAACACCACCAACAACAGGTGTTGGCGAGGATTGCAGGGAAAAATGAACCCTCTTACACTGTTGGTGGGAATGCATACTAGTACAACCACTCTGGAAAAATACTTGGAGGCTACTTAAAAAGCTATACATTGATTTACCATTTGATCCATCAATACCACTCTTGGGAATATACCCAAAAGACTGTGACACAGGTTACTCCAGAGGCACCTGCACACCCATGTTTATTACAGCACTATGCACAATAGCCAAGTTATGGAAACAGCCACGATGCCCCACTACTGACAAATGGATAAAGAAAATGTGGTATCTATACACAATGGAATTTTATGCAGCCATGAAGAAGAATGAAATGTTATCATTCGCTGGTAAATGGATGGAATTGGAGAACATCATTCTGAGTGAGGTTAGCCTGGCCCAAAAGACCAACAATCGTATGTTCTCCCTCATATGCGGACATTAGATCAAGGGCAAACACAACAAGGGAATTGAACTTTGATAACAAGATAAAAGTGAATGCACACAAGGGAGATATGAGGATAGGTAAGTCACCTAAATATTAGCTAGCATTTATTGCCCTCAAAGCAGAGAAACTAAAGCAGATACTTTAAAAGCAACTGAGGCCACTAGGAGAAGGGGACCATGAACTAGAGAAAAGGTTAGATCAAAAAGAATTAACCTATAAGGTAACACACACACACAGGAAATTAGTTTGAGTCAACTCCCTGTATAGCTATCCTTATCTCAACTAGCAAAAACACTTGTTTCTTCCTATTATTGCTTATACTCTCTCTTCAACAAAATTAGAGACAAGGGCAAAATGGTTTCTGCCAGGTATCGAGGGGATAGTTGGGAGACGGAGGGAGCAGAGTGGGTGGTAAGGGAGGGGTGGGGGCAGGGGGGAGACTACCCAAGCATTGTATGCACATATGAATATTAAAAAAATAAAAATTAAAAAAAAAAAGAAAAACAATCTCAGTGGAAAAAAAAAAAAAGAATGTTCCTGTCACTTGAAAATAAAGACTGATGGGGAGTATTCCTTTGACAGGCTAAGACAGTTCTCAAAGGAAAGCAATGTGTAGTAACTCCAGCTTCTAAAATAGATGGCATTCTGCCAGGAGATACATGTGTCTCTTTTTTTCAGTAGTGTAGGCCTATTTTCCATAAAGTGAATGTTTCACCCACAGTAATCTGATGACAGATAGTGCATATTCCTTTTAAATGGTAAATCAGTTCTCAAAGGGAAGCAATATGCAGGATACTCCAGCTTCTGATTTAGATCGTATTCTTCCAGGAGATACATGAGTCTCTTCAGATTGGCAGAATAGACCTATTTTTCATAAAGTTAATGTTTTTACTACATGAATATGCTGACATACAGGGAGTATTCGTTTCACATGCAAACTCAGTATACTTAAAGGGAAATAATGTATTGGACACTGGAGCGTCTAACATTCCTGGTATTCCTCCAGGATATCAGGTGTCTCTACAAATTCCACAGTATAGGACTACTACCCATAGAGTGAATGTCTCTCCCACTTCAAACGGATGAAAGATAGGGAGTATTTCTTTCACATGCTTTCTTAGTTCTCAAAGGGAAACAATGTGCACGATTCTCCAGCTTCTAACTTACATCATAAACTTCCTGGGAAAGATGTGTGTCTTCAATTCATCAGAATAAACTTATTTTCCATAAAATAAATGTTCCCCCCGCTTGAAATGCCAGACAGATAGGGAGTACTTCTTAGAGAGGTTTACTCAGTTCTCAAAGGGGAACAATTTGCAGGACACTGCAGCTTCTAACTTATATCATATTCTTCCACGAGATACATGTGTCTCCTCAGATTTGCAATACAGGCCTATTTTACATAGAATGAAATCCCACTTGAAAATGCTGACAGATAAGGAGTACTCCTTAGAGAGGGCAATGCAGTTCTCAAAAGGAAACAATGTGTGGGCACTCCAGATTCTAACATAGACGATATTCTTCCAGGAGATACATGTGTCTCTTCATATTCAGCAGTAGGCCTGTTTTAGGCAGACTGAATATTTCTCCCACTTGAAATGGATTAAACATGTAAACTCAGTTCCCAAAGGGAAGCAATGTGCAGGACACTCCAGCTTCTAACTTAGAACATATTCTTCCAAGGGATACATGTGTCTTTCCATTCATCAGAATAGGACTAATTTCCATAAAGTGAATCTTTCTCCCACTGAAAAGGCTGACAGGTAGGAAGTATTCTTTTGAAATTCAAACTTATTTCTCAAAGGGGAACATTGTTAAGATGATCAAGCTTCAAACTTCCATGCTATCCTTCCAGCCCTTACATGTATTTCTTCAATTCAGCATTACAGGCTTATTTTCCTTAAAATCAATGTTTTTCCCACTTGAAAACGTTGGTGGATAGGGAGTATCTCTTCAGATTGGGAGAAATGGTATATTTTTCATAAAGTGAATGTTTCTCCCATTTGAAAATGCTGACAGTCAGGGGGCATTCCTTTCACATGCTAGCTCATTATTTAAAAGGAAACAATATGTTGGTCACTTGAACATCTATCAGAGATGGTATTCTTTCAGGGGATACGTGTCTCTTCAATTCATCAGAATAGGCCTATTTTTGATAAAATGAATATTTCTCCTTCATGAAACTGATAACAGATAGGGAGTATTCCTTTCACATGTTAACTCAGTTCTCAATGGAAATGATGTGCCAGATCCTTCAGTGTCGGGGCCAGCAGTGGGACCTTGCCTGTGTGAGTTGGTATCTGGCCTTATAAGAAAGCTCCAAGGAACTGAGGCAAAAGTCTCAGACCAGACCTTGCCTGTGTGAGTTGGTATTTGGCCTTGTGAGAAAGCTCCAAGGAACTGAGGCAAAAGTATCAGACCAGACCTTGCCTGTGTGAGTTGGTATCTGGCCTTGTGAGAAAGCTCCAAGAAACTGAGACAAGTCTCAGGACCACACTGTTCCTGTGTGATCTGGTATCTGGCCTTGTGAGTAAGCCAGATGTCCAGAAAAACAGTATTCAAGGTTCCCAGATGGCTTTGTGTCCTTCAGATGTAAATAAGAAAGTTATGCTGACTGTGTGCTTCTTCTGCTTCTCTGTTCCTATTTTAAAAGAGACATAACAAAGAGTGAATTTTAACTGTGCTTCCTTGTACTAATGTAACCTTGACACATAATACTTGGCATGCTTTTTCTGACCAAATGTTGTCTGTGTAAAAGGATTTTATAAAAGGCAAAGGATGCTTCATTAAAATGGCTATGAGCAAGACTTCGTAGTCCCCTCATGGTTTATGGCTTCGGTCACCCAGGTTCAGCTGATAAATGGCTTAAACTCCAGCTTCTAACTTAGATCATATTCTTGTAGGGGATACATGTGTCTCTTCAACTCATCATAACAGGCCCATTTTCCTTCAAGCGAATGTTTCTCCCACTTTAAAACACTGATTGGTAGAAAGTATTCTTTTGAAATTCACACTTAGTTCTCAAAGTGGAACATTGTATAAAATGCTCAGCTTCAAATTTCAGTGCTTTTCTTCCAGAAGTTACATGTGTTTCTTCAATCAGCATTGCAGGCTTATTTTCCTTAAAATGAATGTGTCTCCCGCATTAAATTGGTGACACAGAGAGTATTCCTTAGAGACATTAACTCAGTTCTCATAGGGAAACAATGTGAGGACACTCCACTTTATAACATGCACAGTATTCTTCCAGGACATTCATGTGTCTCTTCAATTCATCCCAATAGGCCTATTATCCATAAAATGAATGTTTCTCCCTCATGAAATGGATGACAGGCAGTATTCCTTTCATATGCTAACTCAGTTCTCAAAGGAAAACAAGGTACAGGACACACAAGCTCTAGCTTAGATTGTATTCTTCCAGGGATGCATATGTCTCTTCAGATTGGCAGAAATGGTCTACTTTTCATAAAGTGAATGTTTCTCCTACTTGAAAACACTAACAGTTAGGTGTCAGAGCAAGCAGAGGGACCATGCCTGTGTGATTTGGCATCTGGCCTTGTGAGAAATCTCTAAGAAACTGAGGCAAAGGTCTCAGAACCAGACATCCAGAAAAGCAAGAGTGCTCAAGGTTCCCCAGATGGCTTCATGTCCCTCAGATATAAATAAGAAGGTTATGCTGACCATGTGCTTCTCCTGCTTCTCTGTTCCCATTTTAGAAGACACATAACAAAGCGTTAATTTTAACTGTGTTTCCCTGTACTAATGTAATCTTGACATGTAATACTTGGCATGCTTATTCTGAGCAAATGCTTTCTGTGAAAAAAGAGTGTATAAAAAGCAGAATGATATTCACTAAAGTAGCTATTGAGCAAGACTCAGTAGTCCCCTCATCATTTTTGGCTCTGGTTACCCAGATCCAGCTGATTACTGGCAACAGTTGGCACCTGAAACAGGGACCTGAAGGATAATTTGGAAGTGATGTGTGAGACAAGATGGGGCAAAATCAGTGCAGAGTCCAGCCTTTTCTTTCACTTGTACATCATTTTTTATTATGAGGAGGAGCTGGAGTTTCCAAACAGCAGTTAAGGGACTTTTTAAAAGTAATTTGTGAGATAATCCTTGGTTTCTGAGGAAGGCACTTTTGATGAAGAAGTTTGGAAGTGAGCACGTAAAAATGTTGAAAAGGCATACAGTCAGGGAGAAAAGATACCTGTTCATTTTTGGATAACATGGGCTCTGGTTAAATCTGTAATTCTTATACTTGGGGGAGAAAGAAGGGAAGAATATTTGGAAAAAGATGCTGTTGCATCCCTTCATGAGTATAAGTTAGATGCAGGAGATATGGAAAAAATCACTAAGAAAAGTAAAAGGTGATTTAGTCATGGCTTTACTGTGCCATAGGAATCTGAAAGTAAACCACCATCACTTGTAGCGCCAGCAATTGCAATGGCTCCTCTGAGAGAAACTGATGATCTTTATCCCCCTCCTCCAGAGGATTAGGATTGGGATGAACATCCTGAAATGGGAAACATTGAAGAGGAAATGCATAATTTACATATTTGCTCCAACCAGGGCTTCGAAAGAAAGAATGACCTTCCATTAGCAGCTCACATTCCCATCCCCCCATGGCTGCATGAATTGTGACTGCTGTTTCCTGTTATGTTTAATATGAATGGCAATAACACTTATAATGGACTGAATATGATTCTTATAAAAGACTTAAGAAGGCTTGTGCAACTTATAGTCCTGCATCTCCTTTTTGTAGAGACTATTTGGCAGGATGGAGCAATGGTGCTGGGTGGATTCCCTATGATTTTCATATTGCGGCAAAAGTGACATTATCATCAGCAGAGTTTTTGCAATGGAAAATGTGGTTAGCTGATGAAGCCCATGAAAGAGTTAGATTTTAGGGTGGCAAGGCAATGTTGGGGTTGTTTCATATGAGATGCTGACTGGTACAGGTGCTTGGCTGTGACAAGCCCATCAGGTTAAAAATACACCCTCTGCTGCCTTGCTTCATGTGAGTGATGTTGCTTTGGCTGCCTGGGACAAAATTAATATGGGGCAGAATATCAAGGCAACTATACAAAAATACAACAGGGACCAACAGAACCTTATTCTGATTTTATAGAAAAATTATAGGAGTCAATAGACAAACAGGTGAGAGGCAATCAAACACAAAAATTTTACTGCATCAATTGGCTTTTGATAATGCTAATGAGGACTGCCAAAGTCTTATTCGATCAACTAAGGAGACTAGTGATATGGACTATTTAAACACCTGTCGTAATGTAGGTACTTTCAAACATAAAGCCAGAGTTGCTGCAATAGAAACCATGGCAATACAAAAACAAAAAGGCAGCCAAATGTTTTAATAGTGGTAAACCAGGACATATGAAAACACAATGCAAATTACCATCACAAAATAATAATTATAACAAACCTGGTATCCCTTCCTTTCCTGAGATATGTCCAAGATGTAAAAAGAGATGGCATTGGGTCAAAGAATGTCTATCAAAAACGGATAGAGAAAGCAATCTGTTACCAATAAAATATGTTCAGTTGGGAAATGAGTGAAGGGGCCACCCTCAGGCCCCAACAAGTATGAGGACTACTTTGTTCCCAGCTCAGATGGATCTCGATTAAGTATTTCATCTCTGAAGCCCACTACTGCTGGGAGTGCCGCCCTTGATTTTGTCCAAATGATGTTGACATTTATCCCAACCAGTGTCCATTTAAATTTTCAACTAATATATATGGCCCTATTCCTGAAGGGACAGTTGGATTTTTGTTGGGCCAAAGTAGTTTAACTATGAAAGGGGTGACTATACATACTGGGGTTATTGATTCTGATTATAAAGAGGAACTGAAACTTATGGTCTCTGTCTCTACTCTTTGGTCTTTTAAAAAGGGAGAGCATATTGCTCAATTGTTGCTGTTGCCTTACATTGGTATTTCTAAATCTTCTAATGTGAGGCATGGGGGATTTGGCAGGACTAATAAACAAATTAATTATTCAACATTAATGCAAGAACAAAGTTGACCTTTGCGTACTTTAAAAATTAATGGAAAAACCTTTACTGGTTTGTTAGATTCTGGAGCTGATATTTCTATTATTTCTCCAGACCAGTGGCCTAATATCTGGCCCACTAAAGATGCTGATTTTTCTATACAGGGAGTAGGCACTATGACGGTATCACAATTACAACAAAGTGCACACAAACTTAAATGTGATGGCCCTGAAGGTTTACAGGCAATTCTACAGCCATATATCACCCCAATTACTATGAATTTATGGGATCAAGATCTCTTACCACAATATAATGCTGAATTTTATATTCCCACTACATATTCTGAACAATCTTTACAAATGATGAAAAGAATGGGATATGTTCCTGGGAAAGGTTTAGGGAAAAATTTACAAGGACAATATGATATCATTACACCAAATATTAAACATGATCTCCAGGGACTGGGTTTTTCTTAGGGGCCATTGAGTTTATAAAGACTGACCCTATTCCCATTCAATAGAAAATAAATTCTCCCACTTGAACTCCTCAGTGGCCCCTGAATAGTGAAAAATTACAGGCTTTGAAACAATTAGTTCAAGAAAAATTAGAGCACAAACATATAGAACCTTCCTATTCTCCTTGGATTTCCCCAGTGTTTGTTATTTTTAAAAAATCAGGAAAATGGAGACTTCTTATAGATTTAAGAACTGTAAATGCATCTATGGTACCTATGGGAGCTTTACAACCTGGATTGCCTACTCCTGAATGTATCCTTAAAGAATACCCTTTGATTGTTTTAGATTTACGAGATTGCTTTTATACTATATCTATACATCCCAAAGATAGGAAAAGGTTTGCATTTTATGTCCCTAGCTTAAATCAACAAGAACCTTTACAAAGATATCAATGGACAGTGCTGCCGCCACAGGGTATGACTAATTCCCCCACTATGTGTCAGTATTTTGTAGGAAAAATACTACAACCCATTAGAGTAACATTTCCTGATGCATATATCATCCACTAAATGGATGACATTTTAACTTCTCATGCATGTCCTAAACAATTACATAAAAATTTTGAAACCACACAAAAAGCTTTACAAGTAGGAGGATTAGTAATAGCTCCTGAAAAAATACAAACAGCTACTCCTTTTCAATATTTAGGTCATGCAGTCAAACAATTTACCATTCGCCCTCAAAAAATCTGCCATACTAAGAAACTCATTAAAAACCCTAAGTGATTTTGAAAAGTTACTAGGAGACATTAATTGGCTTCGTTCTTCTTTAGGTAAACCGAATATAAACTTACTAATTTGTTTTCTATCTTAGAAGGTGGTACCGCCCTGGACAGCCCTCGGACTTTAACAGCTGCTGCTGAAAATGAATTACAGTTTTTTGAGTCACAGTTACAGACTGCCTTTCTAACAAGATTTGATCCTTTAAAACCTATTTCCTTGTCAATATTTCCTTCTCCACATTCTCCTATAGGAATTTTGACCCAAGAGAACTCTCCTTTAGAATGGTTATATTTAAAACAAAAAGAAACTGAAGTGTTAACTTCATATATTGATCTAATATCCTCTTTAATTATACAGGGAAGAACAAGATGCCTACAGATTTTGGGATTTGATCCAGAACTCATTATTTTACCCCTCACTAACAAACAGTTTGAAAGTCTGTTACCCCCTAATGATAATTTAAGTAATAGTATAAGCAATTATTATGGACATATAGGGTAATCATTACCCAGCGGGTAAGTTGTGGGATTTTTAAAAAACAAACTCCATTTATTGCTAACACTAAAGTAAAATTAAATCTTATATCTCATGCTTCAGTTTATTACAGAGATGGATCATTATCTGGTAAAGGACGCATACATGGACCTTATTTACACAAAACGATTCAAACTAATTATTCTTCTGTGCAAGAAGTAGAATTAGCAGATCTGATTTATTTATTGCAAAAAATTACAGATAAACTATTACATATTGTCTCAGACTCAGCTTATGTAATAGGACTGTTTCCTGTTATTGAAACTGCTCTTATTTCTACTACTCATAAAGTTATGAAAACATTATTATCCACATTACAACATCTAATATAGACCCTCTCTTATCCCTTATATGTTATTAATATTAAGGCTCATTCTAATCTGCCCAGCCCTCTAGTGTGAGGAAGTGATATAGCTGATAAACTTACATGTACAGTGTTTTCTTCCCCTATAAAAGAATATCAGCATTTACATACTAATACTAACAGATAACATGTGCATTATAAAATTCCTCTTTGTATTGCTCATGATATCATCAATTCTTGTCCTGTATGTGCTCCTTTACATTGTAGATCTCACCCATCTGTTGCTAATCTTCGAGGTCTATGTACTAATGAATTATGGCAAATGGATGTGACTCACATAACCTTTTTTCCACAGCAACCATATTTACATGTTGTTATAAAACAGACAATGGATCTACATATACAGGTCATCAATTTAAACAATTTTGTAAAGAATGGAACATTGTTCATGTCACTGGACTCCCTTACAATCCACAAGGACAAGCTATCATTGAAAGGGAATATAGAACTTTAAAAACACAATTGTTAAAAAATAAAAAAGGGGGAACTCCCTGAGATACCTTAGCTTTAACACTTTTCACTTTAAATTTTTAAAATTTACCTCAGGATATTTTGATTGCAGCGGATAAATATTTTGGTGAACCTCCCTCTTTGCCAGACACACAGATCCTGATTTGGTATAAATCTTTTAACTCTTGGTTGCCTGGGCTTTTACTTTAAAAGGGCAAATATTATATTGTGTTTCTACAGATGTCCATGGATCTCCCAAAACATTATTGGTTCCTCTTAAGAGCGTCAGGCCCAGGTAAACTAATGAATATGTCCAACAAAGTGATGGCCACTCCCCAGAGGGAGGATTTTGAGGATGAGTAAATGGAACAGACCATGCACAAAATGTCTGCCCTTATTTTCAAGAAGAAGTGTTCTTGTCTATATCATGTGAAAAGTTCCATCCCTAATTGGGGACAAATTAAAGCATTATCAGCAAGAGGTGAAAACATCTTATGATCCACTTGAAGCTCCATTATTCCAGAGAATCTTTTCATGGCCATGGTTTCTATCCTTAGCTGTGCATCTGCGGTAAATGGACAAGTGTATTGGGTCTTTAAACACCATCCTACTCTATTGAGATTAGTGGAATGGTCTGAAAGGGGACCCATTATCTTTACTAATGATTCTACCCACCTCCCTCCTCCTTGGAAAATTACTGGACAAGATCACCCTTCTGAGTAAGGGACTGCTATTAATATATCCTTAGGATATGAAATTCTGCCTTTGTGTGTTGGTCATCCAAATTCTTGTCTTCCTGTAAGCATTCAAACATGGTTGAACATACTGCCTCCTACACAGGAAAGCCATGATGGAATCAGATTATTTGAGACATTGTCCTTAAATTTTACAGAAATTAATAATACTAACATAGGAAAACCCAATCTCCCAATATGCAAGACTATATCTTATAAGCATTGGAAATATTCCCCTCTTCATTGGAGCAATTGCTATGCCAGTGCTGGAAAGTTATTTCTATCCATTCATAATTTCTCTTTTATTGATTGGGGCTCTCATGGACACTTTGTACACAATTGTCCTGAAGACTGGAATAGGACAGACTGTGATTATATTAACAAAATTGTTTGGCAAAATAGTCTGTTACATAAAAAACATCGTATGAAAGGACTAATGGCATGACATGATAGGGGAATGTCATCCCCAAGGCCCTGATTGCTAATAGAAACTATTACTTATCCAGAGCAACCTGAGATCTAGAAATACATATAGCCTCTTAGCTTTTCTAAGGTGGACATAGGCTCTGTTGACTCCAATGAAAATTATTCAGCTGAATTGAAGAAACACATGTTTCACTACAAGGAAAGCCATCTATGTGAGAAGCTTCAGCATCTAGCACATTCTTTCCTTGTGAGAATGCACTTATATTTTGAAAGGAATCCTTCTTGCAAGTTAGGATTTTCATGGTGGTTATAGACTCTGGCTGTCCCTCATAGACCTATTCAGCTGACTGGAAGAAATACACGTATACCTCCAAAGAAAACCATCTGTGTTACTAGCTGCAGCGCCTAGCACCTTGTTGTCCTGTGACAAGTGAGTTAGATTTTGCAATTAATTCTGCATACAACTTAGGTTTTTTAATGTGGGTATGGGCAGTGTTTGTTCCCTGTAGGCCTATTAAGCAGAGTTGAGGAAACACAGGCATCAACCCAAAGAAAATCCTGTACGTTAGAACCTGCACGATCTGGCACCTTGATTCCTCTTGAGAGTTGAGTTAGTTTGTGAACGGAATTCTTCCTGCAACTTAGCTTTTTCCAAGTGTCCATAGGCTCAATTTGATCCAAATAGGACTAATCAGTTGATTAATGAAACAATGAACATTTGAAGGCAAATCATCTGTGTCAGAAGCAGGATAGGCTAGCACATGTTTTCCCTGTAAGAATTGAGTTTGTTTTTGAAAGGAACGTGTATTCCTTATTAGGATTTTCAAGATGGAGATAGTCTCTGTTTTTTCCAAATAGGCCTATTACGCAGAGTTGAAGAAACACATGCAACACTCCAAAGACAAGCATCTATGTTAGAAGGTACAGCATCTGGCACCAGGATTCCCTGGGGGAATTGAGTTCGTTTTCAAAAGAAATTATTCGTGCAACTTTGATTTTTCAACGTGTGGAGGAATGATCGGTTGTTTCAAAGAGGCGTCTTCAGCTAGTGGAAGAAACACGTGCATCTCTGGAAAGAAAACCTTCTGTGTTAGATGCCCTTACATCTAGCACATTGTTTCCCTTGGGTAATTGAGTTAGTTTTGGCAATGAAACTTCCTGCTACTTCAGTTCTCTATGGGGGAGATAGGCTCTGTTTGATCCAAATAGGCCTTCTAAGCAGAGTTGAACAAACACATGGAGCACTCCAAAGACAACCATCTATATTAGAAGCTGCACTACCTAGTTCTTGTTTCCCTGAGAAAATTCAGTTAGTTTTTGAAAGTAATGTTTCATGCCACTTAGTTTTTTCATGACAGAGAAAGGCTCTGGTTGTTTCCAATAGGCTGATTCAGCTGAGATGAACAAACACATGTATCACTGTCTAATTTGTAAGCGGCAGTTCCTAACACAATAGTCCTTGTTTAATTGAGTTATATCTTGTTACATTTACATCCTGTACCTTAGGTATCTTATGTTGGTGATAGAATTTCCTTGTTCCAATAGGCGTATTCAGCTGAGTTGAAGAAACAGAGGCATCTCTCGAGAGGAAGCCATATGTGTTAGAAGCAAGATCATCTAGCACATTGTTTCCCAGTGAGAACTGAGTTTGTTTTAGAAAGGAAATTGTGTGAAACATACATCTTTCGAGGTGGAGATAGGCTCTTGTTTATCCAAAGAGACCTACTCAGCTGAGTTGTAGAAAAACAAGTATCACTCCAAAGGAAACCATCAAGATTAGAACATCAGCATCTAGTACCCTCTTTTCCTTTGAGTCCTGACTAAGTTTTTGAAAGGAATTCCTGAAACAAACTAGGTTTTTCAAGGTGTACATTGGCTGTCTTTGTTCTATATAGGCCCACTCAGGAGAGACTAGGGAAACCATGTATCATTCCAAAGGTAACCATCTATGGTAGGATTTGGACCATGTAGCACATTGTTCCCCTTGAGAATTGAGGCTGTTTTGGAAAGGAATACTTCCTGAAACTTTGATTTTTTTAAGGGGAGATAGGATCCTGATGTTCCAAATTGGCCTATTCAGCTGCCTTGAAGAAACACTTGTATCCTTTCAAAGAAAACCATCTATGTCACACGCAGCAGCAGCATCTGGCACATTGTCTCCCTGTGAGAATTGTGTTAGTTTTTGAATGGAATATGCATTGCTGCACAGGTTTTTGAAATAGGCCTATTGAGGAGAGTTGATGAACACGATTCCCTCTAATGAAAACCACGTGTGTTTGGACAGGTGTGTCTACCGCATTGCTTCCTTGGGAGAAGTGAGATCCTTTTTGAAAAGGAAACTTCCTGCAACTTAGGTTTTTCAAGGTGAATATTCAGCTCAGTTGAGAAAACATATTTGTCTCACAAAAGGACACCATCTGTGATAGAAGCAGGAGCATCAAGCACATTGTTTCCCTGTGATAATTGAGTAGTTTTTGAAAGGAATACGTAGTGCTACTTTGCTTTCCAAGGTGGAGATTGGTTCTCTTGATTTCAAATAGGATTATTCAGCTGAGTTGAGGGAACGCCTGTATCAATCCTAAGAAAACCATCTGTTTTATAAGGGGCACAATCTACCAAGTTCTTCCTCGTGAGAATTGTGTGATTTCTTGATAGGCATGCTTCCTGGACCTTACTTTTTTTGGGTGGAGTACGATATCTTTGTTCCAAAAAGGCCAATTCAGCTATGGTGAAGAAACCCAAGTATCTCTCCAGTGAAAATCATCTTTATTAGAAGCAGGATCATCTACCACTTTGTTTCCCGGTGTGAATTTACTTTGTTTTTGAAAGGAATACATAGTGCTACTTAGGTTTTTCGAGGTGGAGATGAGCTCCCTTTGTTCCCAATAGGACTCTTCAGCTTTGTTGCAGAAACACATGTAGCACTGCAAAGAAAACCATGTCTTAGAAGCTGCAGCATCTGGCACGTTCTTTCCTTGTGAGAATTGTGTTATTTTTTGAGAGTAATTGTTCCTGCAACTTAGGTTTCTTCTGGTGGAGATAGTCTCTCTTCTTACAAATAGTCATCTTCAGCTGAGGGGAAGAAACATATGTATCTCTCGGCGGAATACTCTCTGTGTTAGATGCACTGGAATCTACCACATTACGTCCCTGTGAGAATTGACTGAGTTTCTGAAAGGAATACATATAGCCTCTTAGCTTTTCTAAGGTGGACATAGGCTCTGTTGACTCCAATGAAAATTATTCAGCTGAATTGAAGAAACACATGTTTCACTACAAGGAAAGCCATCTATGTGAGAAGCTTCAGCATCTAACATTCTTTCCTTGTGAGAATGCACTTATATTTTGAAAGGAATCCTTCTTGCAAGTTAGGATTTTCATGGTGGTTATAGACTCTGGCTGTCCCTCATAGACCTATTCAGCTGACTGGAAGAAATACACGTATACCTCCAAAGAAAACCATCTGTGTTACTAGCTGCAGCGCCTAGCACCTTGTTGTCCTGTGACAAGTGAGTTAGATTTTGCAATTAATTCTGCATACAACTTAGGTTTTTTAATGTGGGTATGGGCAGTGTTTGTTCCCTGTAGGCCTATTAAGCAGAGTTGAGGAAACACAGGCATCAACCCAAAGAAAATCCTGTACGTTAGAACCTGCACGATCTGGCACCTTGATTCCTCTTGAGAGTTGAGTTAGTTTGTGAACGGAATTCTTCCTGCAACTTAGCTTTTTCCAAGTGTGCATAGGCTCAATTTGATCCAAATAGGACTAATCAGGTGATTAATGAAACAATGAACGTTTTGAAGGCAAATCATCTGTGTCAGAAGCAGGATAGGCTAGTACATGTTTTCCCTGTAAGAATTGAGTTTCTTTTTGAAAGGAACGTGTATTCCTTATTAGGATTTTCAAGGTGGAGATAGTCTCTGTTTTTTCCAAATAGGCCTATTACGCAGAGTTGAAGAAACACATGCAACACTCCAAAGACAAGCATCTATGTTAGAAGGTACAGCATCTGGCACCAGGCTTCCCTGGGGGAATTGAGTTCGTTTTCAAAAGAAATTATTCGTGCAACCTTGATTTTTCAACGTGTGAAGGAATGATCGGTTGTTTCAAAGAGGCGTCTTCAGCTAGTGGAAGAAACACGTGCATCTCTGGAAAGAAAACCTTCTGTGTTAGATGCCCTTACATCTAGCACATTGTTTCCCTTGGGTAATTGAGTTAGTTTTGGCAATGAAACTTCCTGCTACTTCAGTTCTCTATGGGGGAGATAGGCTCTGTTTGATCCAAATAGGCCTTCTAAGCAGAGTTGAACAAACACATGGAGCACTCCAAAGACAACCATCTATATTAGAAGCTGCACTACCTAGTTCTTGTTTCCCTGAGAAAATTCAGTTAGTTTTTGAAAGTAATGTTTCATGCCACTTAGTTTTTTCATGACAGAGAAAGGCTCTGGTTGTTTCCAATAGGCTGATTCAGCTGAGATGAACTAACACATGTATCACTGTCTAATTTGTAAGCGGCAGTTCCTAACACAATAGTCCTTGTTTAATTGAGTTATATCTTGTTACATTTACATCCTGTACCTTAGGTATCTTATGTTGGTGATAGAATTTCCTTGTTCCAATAGGCGTATTCAGCTGAGTTGAAGAAACAGAGGCATCTCTCGAGAGGAAGCCATATGTGTTAGAAGCAAGATCATCTAGCACATTGTTTCCCAGTGAGAACTGAGTTTGTTTTAGAAAGGAAATTGTGTGAAACATACATCTTTCGAGGTGGAGATAGGCTCTTGTTTATCCAAAGAGACCTACTCAGCTGAGTTGTAGAAAAACAAGTATCACTCCAAAGAAAACCATCAAGATTAGAACATCAGCATCTAGTACCCTGTTTTCCTTTGAGTCCTGACTCAGTTTTTGAAAGGAATTCCTGAAACAAACTAGGTTTTTCAAGGTGTACATTGGCTGTCTTTGTTCTATATAGGCCCACTCAGGAGAGACTAGGGAAACCATGTATCATTCCAAAGGTAACCATCTATGGTAGGATTCGGACCATGTAGCACATTGTTCCCCTTGAGAATTGAGGCTGTTTTGGAAAGGAATACTTCCTGAAACTTTGATTTTTTTAAGGGGAGATAGGATCCTGATGTTCCAAATTGGCCTATTCAGCTGCCTTGAAGAAACACTTGTATCCTTTCAAAGAAAACCATCTATGTCACACGCAGCAGCAGCATCTGGCACATTGTCTCCCTGTGAGAATTGTGTTAGTTTTTGAACGGAATATGCATTGCTGCACAGGTTTTTGAAATAGGCCTATTGAGGAGAGTTGATGAACACGATTCCCTCTAATGAAAACCACGTGTGTTTGGAAAGTTGTGTCTACCGCATTGCTTCCTTGGGAGAAGTGAGATCCTTTTTGAAAAGGAAACTTCCTGCAACTTAGGTTTTTCAAGGTGAATATTCAGCTCAGTTGAGAAAACACATTTGTCTCACAAAAGAACACCATCTGTGATAGAAGCAGGAGCATCAAGCACATTGTTTCCCTGTGATAATTGAGTAGTTTTTGAAAGGAATACGTAGTGCTACTTTGCTTTCCAAGGTGGAGATTGGTTCTCTTGATTTCAAATAGGATTATTCAGCTGAGTTGAGGGAACGCCTGTATCAATCCTAAGAAAACCATCTGTTTTATAAGGGGCACAATCTACCAAGTTCTTCCTCGTGAGAATTGTGTGATTTCTTGATAGGCATGCTTCCTGGACCTTACTTTTTTTGGGTGGAGTACGATATCTTTGTTCCAAAAAGGCCAATTCAGCTATGGTGAAGAAACCCAAGTATCTCTCCAGTGAAAATCATCTTTATTAGAAGCAGGATCATCTACCACTTTGTTTCCCGGTGTGAATTTACTTTGTTTTTGAAAGGAATACATAGTGCTACTTAGGTTTTTCGAGGTGGAGATGAGCTCCCTTTGTTCCCAATAGGACTCTTCAGCTTTGTTGCAGAAACACATGTAGCACTGCAAAGAAAACCATGTCTTAGAAGCTGCAGCATCTGGCACGTTCTTTCCTTGTGAGAATTGTGTTATTTTTTGAGAGTAATTGTTCCTGCAACTTAGGTTTCTTCTGGTGGAGATAGTCTCTCTTCTTACAAATAGTCACCTTCAGCTGAGGGGAAGAAACATATGTATCTCTCGGCGGAATACTCTCTGTGTTAGATGCACTGGAATCTACCACATTACGTCCCTGTGAGAATTGACTGAGTTTCTGAAAGGAATACATATAGCCTCTTAGCTTTTCTAAGGTGGACATAGGCTCTGTTGACTCCAATGAAAATTATTCAGCTGAATTGAAGAAACACATGTTTCACTACAAGGAAAGCCATCTATGTGAGAAGCTTCAGCATCTAGCACATTCTTTCCTTGTGAGAATGCACTTATATTTTGAAAGGAATCCTTCTTGCAAGTTAGGATTTTCATGGTGGTTATAGACTCTGGCTGTCCCTCATAGACCTATTCAGCTGACTGGAAGAAATACACGTATACCTCCAAAGAAAACCATCTGTGTTACTAGCTGCAGCGCCTAGCACCTTGTTGTCCTGTGACAAGTGAGTTAGATTTTGCAATTAATTCTGCATACAACTTAGGTTTTTTAATGTGGGTATGGGCAGTGTTTGTTCCCTGTAGGCCTATTAAGCAGAGTTGAGGAAACACAGGCATCAACCCAAAGAAAATCCTGTACGTTAGAACCTGCACGATCTGGCACCTTGATTCCTCTTGAGAGTTGAGTTAGTTTGTGAACGGAATTCTTCCTGCAACTTAGCTTTTTCCAAGTGTCCAGAGGCTCAATTTGATCCAAATAGGACTAATCAGGTGATTAATGAAACAATGAACATTTTGAAGGCAAATCATCTGTGTCAGAAGCAGGATAGGCTAGCACATGTTTTCCCTGTAAGAATTGAGTTTCTTTTTGAAAGGAACGTGAATTCCTTATTAGGATTTTCAAGGTGGAGGTAGTCTCTGTTTTTTCCAAATAGGCCTATTACGCAGAGTTGAAGAAACACATGCAACACTCCAAAGACAAGCATCTATGTTAGAAGGTACAGCATCTGGCACCAGGCTTCCATGGGGGAATTGAGTTCATTTTCAAAAGAAATTATTCGTGCAACTTTGATTTTTCAACGTGTGGAGGAATGCTCGGTTGTTTCAAAGAGGCGTCTTCAGCTAGTGGAAGAAACACGTGCATCTCTGGAAAGAAAACCTTCTGTGTTAGATGCCCTTACATCTAGCACATTGTTTCCCTTGGGTAATTGAGTTAGTTTTGGCAATGAAACTTCCTGCTACTTCAGTTCTCTATGGGGGAGATAGGCTCTGTTTGATCCAAATAGGCCTTCTAAGCAGAGTTGAACAAACACATGGAGCACTCCAAAGACAACCATCTATATTAGAAGCTGCACTACCTAGTTCCTGTTTCCCTGAGAAAATTCAGTTAGTTTTTGAAAGTAATGTTTCATGCCACATAGTTTTTTCATGACAGAGAAAGGCTCTGGTTGTTTCCAATAGGCTGATTCAGCTGAGATGAACAAACACATGTATCACTGTCTAATTTGTAAGCGGCAGTACCTAACACAATAGTCCTTGTTTGATTGAGTTATATCTTGTTACATTTACATCCTGTACCTTAGGTATCTTATGTTGGTGATAGAATTTCCTTGTTCTAATAGGCGTATTCAGCTGAGTTGAAGAAACAGAGGCATCTCTCGAGAGGAAGCCATAAGTGTTAGAAGCAAGATCATCTAGCACATTGTTTCCCAGTGAGAACTGAGTTTGTTTTAGAAAGGAAATTGTGTGAAACATACATCTTTCGAGGTGGAGATAGGCTCTTGTTTATCCAAAGAGACCTACTCAGCTGAGTTGTAGAAAAACAAGTATCACTCCAAAGAAAACCATCAAGATTAGAACATCAGCATCTAGTACCCTGTTTTCCTTTGAGTCCTGACTCAGTTTTTGAAAGGAATTCCTGAAACAAACTAGGTTTTTCAAGGTGTACATTGGCTGTCTTTGTTCTATATAGGCCCACTCAGGAGAGACTAGGGAAACCATGTATCATTCCAAAGGTAATCAATTATGGTAGGATTCGGACCATGTAGCACATTGTTCCCCTTGAGAATTGAGGCTGTTTTGGAAAGGAATACTTCCTGAAACTTTGAATTTTTTAAGGGGAGATAGGATCCTGATGTTCCAAATTGGCCTATTCAGCTGCCTTGAAGAAACACTTGTATCCTTTCAAAGAAAACCATCTATGTCACACGCAGCAGCAGCATCTGGCACATTGTCTCCCTGTGAGAATTGTGTTAGTTTTTGAACGGAATATGCATTGCTGCACAGGTTTTTGAAATAGGCCTATTGAGGAGAGTTGATGAACACGATTCCCTCTAATGAAAACCACGTGTGTTTGGACAGGTGTGTCTACCGCATTGCTTCCTTGGGAGAAGTGAGATCCTTTTTGAAAAGGAAACTTCCTGCAACTTAGGTTTTTCAAGGTGAATATTCAGCTCAGTTGAGAAAACACATTTGTCTCACAAAAGAACACCATCTGTGATAGAAGCAGGAGCATCAAGCA
This sequence comes from Castor canadensis, assembly GCF_047511655.1. Taxonomy (NCBI): domain Eukaryota; kingdom Metazoa; phylum Chordata; class Mammalia; order Rodentia; family Castoridae; genus Castor; species Castor canadensis. The sequence continues at coordinate 93,301,803 of NC_133398.1, forward strand.
CATTGTTTCCCTGTGATAATTGAGTAGTTTTTGAAAGGAACACGTAGTGCTACTTTGCTTTCCAAGGTGGAGATTGGTTCTCTTGATTTCAAATAGGGTTATTCAGCTGAGTTGAGGGAACGCCTGTATCAATCCTAAGAAAACCATCTGTTTTATACGGGGCACAATCTACCAAGTTCTTCCTCGTGAGAATTGTGTGATTTCTTGATAGGCATGCTTTCTGGACCTTACTTTTTTTTGGTGGAGTACGATATCTTTGTTCCAAAAAGGCCAATTCAGCTATGGTGAAGAAACCCAAGTATGTCTCCAGTGAAAATCATCTTTATTAGAAGCAGGATCATCTACCACTTTGTTTCCCGGTGTGAATTTACTTTGTTTTTGAAAGGAATACATAGTGCTACTTAGGTTTTTCGAGGTGGAGATGAGCTCCGTTTGTTCCCAATAGGACTCTTCAGCTTTGTTGCAGAAACACATGTAGCACTGCAAAGAAAACCATGTCTTAGAAGCTGCAGCATCTGGCACGTTCTTTCCTTGTGAGAATTGTGTTATTTTTTGAGAGTAATTGTTCCTGCAACTTAGGTTTCTTCTGGTGGAGATAGTCTCTCTTCTTACAAATAGTCACCTTCAGCTGAGGGGAAGAAACATATGTATCTCTCGGCGGAATACTCTCTGTGTTAGATGCACTGGAATCTACCACATTACGTCCCTGTGAGAATTGACTGAGTTTCTGAAAGGAATACATATAGCCTCTTAGCTTTTCTAAGGTGGACATAGGCTCTGTTGACTCCAATGAAAATTATTCAGCTGAATTGAAGAAACACATGTTTCACTACAAGGAAAGCCATCTATGTGAGAAGCTTCAGCATCTAGCACATTCTTTCCTTGTGAGAATGCACTTATATTTTGAAAGGAATCCTTCTTGCAAGTTAGGATTTTCATGGTGGTTATAGACTCTGGCTGTCCCTCATAGACCTATTCAGCTGACTGGAAGAAATACACGTATACCTCCAAAGAAAACCATCTGTGTTACTAGCTGCAGCGCCTAGCACCTTGTTGTCCTGTGACAAGTGAGTTAGATTTTGCAATTAATTCTGCATACAACTTAGGTTTTTTAATGTGGGTATGGGCAGTGTTTGTTCCCTGTAGGCCTATTAAGCAGAGTTGAGGAAACACAGGCATCAACCCAAAGAAAATCCTGTACGTTAGAACCTGCACGATCTGGCACCTTGATTCCTCTTGAGAGTTGAGTTAGTTTGTGAACGGAATTCTTCCTGCAACTTAGCTTTTTCCAAGTGTGCATAGGCTCAATTTGATCCAAATAGGACTAATCAGGTGATTAATGAAACAATGAACGTTTTGAAGGCAAATCATCTGTGTCAGAAGCAGGATAGGCTAGCACATGTTTTCCCCGTAAGAATTGAGTTTCTTTTTGAAAGGAACGTGTATTCCTTATTAGGATTTTCAAGGTGGAGATAGTCTCTGTTTTTTCCAAATAGGCCTATTACGCAGAGTTGAAGAAACACATGCAACACTCCAAAGACAAGCATCTATGTTAGAAGGTACAGCATCTGGCACCAGGCTTCCCTGGGGGAATTGAGTTCGTTTTCAAAAGAAATTATTCGTGCAACTTTGATTTTTCAACGTGTGAAGGAATGATCGGTTGTTTCAAAGAGGCGTCTTCAGCTAGTGGAAGAAACACGTGCATCTCTGGAAAGAAAACCTTCTGTGTTAGATGCCCTTACATCTAGCACATTGTTTCCCTTGGGTAATTGAGTTAGTTTTGGCAATGAAACTTCCTGCGACTTCAGTTCTCTATGGGGGAGATAGGCTCTGTTTGATCCAAATAGGCCTTCTAAGCAGAGTTGAACAAACACATGGAGCACTCCAAAGACAACCATCTATATTAGAAGCTGCACTACCTAGTTCTTGTTTCCCTGAGAAAATTCAGTTAGTTTTTGAAAGTAATGTTTTATGCCACTTAGTTTTTTCATGACAGAGAAAGGCTCTGGTTGTTTCCAATAGGCTGATTCAGCTGAGATGAACAAACACATGTATCACTGTCTAATTTGTAAGTGGCAGTATCTAACACAATAGTCCTTGTTTAATTGAGTTATATCTTGTTACATTTACATCCTGTACCTTAGGTATCTTATGTTGGTGATAGAATTTCCTTGTTCCAATAGGCGTATTCAGCTGAGTTGAAGAAACAGAGGCATCTCTCGAGAGGAAGCCATATGTGTAGAAGCAAGATCATCTAGCACATTGTTTCCCAGTGAGAACTGAGTTTGTTTTAGAAAGGAAATTGTGTGAAACATACATCTTTCGAGGTGGAGATAGGCTCTTGTTTATCCAAAGAGACCTACTCAGCTGAGTTGTAGAAAAACAAGTATCACTCCAAAGAAAACCATCAAGATTAGAACATCAGCATCTAGTACCCTGTTTTCCTTTGAGTCCTGACTCAGTTTTTGGAAGGAATTCCTGAAACAAACTAGGTTTTTCAAGGTGTACATTGGCTGTCTTTGTTCTATATAGGCCCACTCAGGAGAGACTAGGGAAACCATGTATCATTCCAAAGGTAACCATCTATGGTAGGATTCGGACCATGTAGCACATTGTTCCCCTTGAGAATTGAGGCTGTTTTGGAAAGGAATACTTCCTGAAACTTTGAATTTTTTAAGGGGAGATAGGATCCTGATGTTCCAAATTGGCCTATTCAGCTGCCTTGAAGAAACACTTGTATCCTTTCAAAGAAAACCATCTATGTCACACGCAGCAGCAGCATCTGGCACATTGTCTCCCTGTGAGAATTGTGTTAGTTTTTGAACGGAATATGCATTGCTGCACAGGTTTTTGAAATAGGCCTATTGAGGAGAGTTGATGAACACGATTCCCTCTAATGAAAACCATGTGTGTTTGGAAAGGTGTGTCTACCGCATTGCTTCCTTGGGAGAAGTGAGATCCTTTTTGAAAAGGAAACTTCCTGCAACTTAGGTTTTTCAAGGTGAATATTCAGCTCAGTTGAGAAAACACATTTGTCTCACAAAAGAACACCATCTGTGATAGAAGCAGGAGCATCAAGCACATTGTTTCCCTGTGATAATTGAGTAGTTTTTGAAAGGAACTCGTAGTGCTACTTTGCTTTCCAAGGTGGAGATTGGTTCTCTTGATTTCAAATAGGGTTATTCAGCTGAGTTGAGGGAACGCCTGTATCAATCCTAAGAAAACCATCTGTTTTATAAGGGGCACAATCTACCAAGTTCTTCCTCGTGAGAATTGTGTGATTTCTTGATAGGCATGCTTCCTGGACCTTACTTTTTTTTGGTGGAGTACGATATCTTTGTTCCAAAAAGGCCAATTCAGCTATGGTGAAGAAAAACAAGTATCTCTCCAGTGAAAATCATCTTTATTAGAAGCAGGATCATCTACCACTTTGTTTCCCGGTGTGAATTTACTTTGTTTTTGAAAGGAATACATAGTGCTACTTAGGTTTTTCGAGGTGGAGATGAGCTCCGTTTGTTCCCAATAGGACTCTTCAGCTTTGTTGCAGAAACACATGTAGCACTGCAAAGAAAACCATGTCTTAGAAGCTGCAGCATCTGGCACGTTCTTTCCTTGTGAGAATTGTGTTATTTTTTGAGAGTAATTGTTCCTGCAACTTAGGTTTCTTCTGGTGGAGATAGTCTCTCTTCTTACAAATAGTCATCTTCAGCTGAGGGGAAGAAACATATGTATCTCTCGGCGGAATACTCTCTGTGTTAGATGCACTGGAATCTACCACATTACGTCCCTGTGAGAATTGACTGAGTTTCTGAAAGGAATACATATAGCCTCTTAGCTTTTCTAAGGTGGACATAGGCTCTGTTGACTCCAATGAAAATTATTCAGCTGAATTGAAGAAACACATGTTTCACTACAAGGAAAGCCATCTATGTGAGAAGCTTCAGCATCTAGCACATTCGTTCCTTGTGAGAATACACTTATATTTTGAAAGGAATCCTTCTTGCAAGTTAGGATTTTCATGGTGGTTATAGACTCTGGCTGTCCCTCATAGACCTATTCAGCTGACTGGAAGAAATACACGTATACCTCCAAAGAAAACCATCTGTGTTACTAGCTGCAGCGCCTAGCACCTTGTTGTCCTGTGACAAGTGAGTTAGATTTTGCAATTAATTCTGCATACAACTTAGGTTTTTTAATGTGGGTATGGGCAGTGTTTGTTCCCTGTAGGCCTATTAAGCAGAGTTGAGGAAACACAGGCATCAACCCAAAGAAAATCCTGTACGTTAGAACCTGCACGATCTGGCACCTTGATTCCTCTTGAGAGTTGGGTTAGTTTGTGAACGGAATTCTTCCTGCAACTTAGCTTTTTCCAAGTGTGCATAGGCTCAATTTGATCCAAATAGGACTAATCAGGTGATTAATGAAACAATGAACGTTTTGAAGGCAAATCATCTGTGTCAGAAGCAGGATAGGCTAGCACATGTTTTCCCCGTAAGAATTGAGTTTCTTTTTGAAAGGAACGTGTATTCCTTATTAGGATTTTCAAGGTGGAGATAGTCTCTGTTTTTTCCAAATAGGCCTATTACGCAGAGTTGAAGAAACACATGCAACACTCCAAAGACAAGCATCTATGTTAGAAGGTACAGCATCTGGCACCAGGCTTCCCTGGGGGAATTGAGTTCGTTTTCAAAAGAAATTATTCGTGCAACTTTGATTTTTCAACGTGTGAAGGAATGATCGGTTGTTTCAAAGAGGCGTCTTCAGCTAGTGGAAGAAACACGTGCATCTCTGGAAAGAAAACCTTCTGTGTTAGATGCCCTTACATCTAGCACATTGTTTCCCTTGGGTAATTGAGTTAGTTTTGGCAATGAAACTTCCTGCGACTTCAGTTCTCTATGGGGGAGATAGGCTCTGTTTGATCCAAATAGGCCTTCTAAGCAGAGTTGAACAAACACATGGAGCACTCCAAAGACAACCATCTATATTAGAAGCTGCACTACCTAGTTCTTGTTTCCCTGAGAAAATTCAGTTAGTTTTTGAAAGTAATGTTTTATGCCACTTAGTTTTTTCATGACAGAGAAAGGCTCTGGTTGTTTCCAATAGGCTGATTCAGCTGAGATGAACAAACACATGTATCACTGTCTAATTTGTAAGTGGCAGTATCTAACACAATAGTCCTTGTTTAATTGAGTTATATCTTGTTACATTTACATCCTGTACCTTAGGTATCTTATGTTGGTGATAGAATTTCCTTGTTCCAATAGGCGTATTCAGCTGAGTTGAAGAAACAGAGGCATCTCTCGAGAGGAAGCCATATGTGTTAGAAGCAAGATCATCTAGCACATTGTTTCCCAGTGAGAACTGAGTTTGTTTTAGAAAGGAAATTGTGTGAAACATACATCTTTCGAGGTGGAGATAGGCTCTTGTTTATCCAAAGAGACCTACTCAGCTGAGTTGTAGAAAAACAAGTATCACTCCAAAGAAAACCATCAAGATTAGAACATCAGCATCTAGTACCCTGTTTTCCTTTGAGTCCTGACTCAGTTTTTGAAAGGAATTCGTGAAACAAACTAGGTTTTTCAAGGTGTACATTGGCTGTCTTTGTTCTATATAGGCCCACTCAGGAGAGACTAGGGAAACCATGTATCATTCCAAAGGTAACCATCTATGGTAGGATTCGGACCATGTAGCACATTGTTCCCCTTGAGAATTGAGGCTGTTTTGGAAAGGAATACTTCCTGAAACTTTGAATTTTTTAAGGGGAGATAGGATCCTGATGTTCCAAATTGGCCTATTCAGCTGCCTTGAAGAAACACTTGTATCCTTTCAAAGAAAACCATCTATGTCACACGCAGCAGCAGCATCTGGCACATTGTCTCCCTGTGAGAATTGTGTTAGTTTTTGAACGGAATATGCATTGCTGCACAGGTTTTTGAAATAGGCCTATTGAGGAGAGTTGATGAACACGATTCCCTCTAATGAAAACCACGTGTGTTTGGACAGGTGTGTCTACCGCATTGCTTCCTTGGGAGAAGTGAGATCCTTTTTGAAAAGGAAACTTCCTGCAACTTAGGTTTTTCAAGGTGAATATTCAGCTCAGTTGAGAAAACACATTTGTCTCACAAAAGAACACCATCTGTGATAGAAGCAGGAGCATCAAGCACATTGTTTCCCTGTGATAATTGAGTAGTTTTTGAAAGGAATACGTAGTGCTACTTTGCTTTCCAAGGTGGAGATTGGTTCTCTTGATTTCAAATAGGGTTATTCAGCTGAGTTGAGGGAACGCCTGTATCAATCCTAAGAAAACCATCTGTTTTATAAGGGGCACAATCTACCAAGTTCTTCCTCGTGAGAATTGTGTGATTTCTTGATAGGCATGCTTCCTGGTCCTTACTTTTTTTTGGTGGAGTACGATATCTTTGTTCCAAAAAGGCCAATTCAGCTATGGTGAAGAAACCCAAGTATCTCTCCAGTGAAAATCATCTTTATTAGAAGCAGGATCATCTACCACTTTGTTTCCCGGTGTGAATTTACTTTGTTTTTGAAAGGAATACATAGTGCTACTTAGGTTTTTCGAGGTGGAGATGAGCTCCCTTTGTTCCCAATAGGACTCTTCAGCTTTGTTGCAGAAACACATGTAGCACTGCAAAGAAAACCATGTCTTAGAAGCTGCAGCATCTGGCACGTTCTTTCCTTATGAGAATTGTGTTATTTTTTGAGAGTAATTGTTCCTGCAACTTAGGTTTCTTCTGGTGGAGATAGTCTCTCTTCTTACAAATAGTCATCTTCAGCTGAGGGGAAGAAACATATGTATCTCTCGGCGGAATACTCTCTGTGTTAGATGCACTGGAATCTACCACATTACGTCCCTGTGAGAATTGACTGAGTTTCTGAAAGGAATACATATAGCCTCTTAGCTTTTCTAAGGTGGACATAGGCTCTGTTGACTCCAATGAAAATTATTCAGCTGAATTGAAGAAACACATGTTTCACTACAAGGAAAGCCATCTATGTGAGAAGCTTCAGCATCTAGCACATTCTTTCCTTGTGAGAATGCACTTATATTTTGAAAGGAATCCTTCTTGCAAGTTAGGATTTTCATGGTGGTTATAGACTCTGGCTGTCCCTCATAGACCTATTCAGCTGACTGGAAGAAATACACGTATACCTCCAAAGAAAACCATCTGTGTTACTAGCTGCAGCGCCTAGCACCTTGTTGTCCTGTGACAAGTGAGTTAGATTTTGCAATTAATTCTGCATACAACTTAGGTTTTTTAATGTGGGTATGGGCAGTGTTTGTTCCCTGTAGGCCTATTAAGCAGAGTTGAGGAAACACAGGCATCAACCCAAAGAAAATCCTGTACGTTAGAACCTGCACGATCTGGCACCTTGATTCCTCTTGAGAGTTGAGTTAGTTTGTGAACGGAATTCTTCCTGCAACTTAGCTTTTTCCAAGTGTGCATAGGCTCAATTTGATCCAAATAGGACTAATCAGGTGATTAATGAAACAATGAACGTTTTGAAGGCAAATCATCTGTGTCAGAAGCAGGATAGGCTAGCACATGTTTTCCCCGTAAGAATTGAGTTTCTTTTTGAAAGGAACGTGTATTCCTTATTAGGGTTTTCAAGGTGGAGATAGTCTCTGTTTTTTCCAAATAGGCCTATTACGCAGAGTTGAAGAAACACATGCAACACTCCAAAGACAAGCATCTATGTTAGAAGGTACAGCATCTGGCACCAGGCTTCCCTGGGGGAATTGAGTTCGTTTTCAAAAGAAATTATTCGTGCAACTTTGATTTTTCAACGTGTGAAGGAATGATCGGTTGTTTCAAAGAGGCGTCTTCAGCTAGTGGAAGAAACACGTGCATCTCTGGAAAGAAAACCTTCTGTGTTAGATGCCCTTACATCTAGCACATTGTTTCCCTTGGGTAATTGAGTTAGTTTTGGCAATGAAACTTCCTGCGACTTCAGTTCTCTATGGGGGAGATAGGCTCTGTTTGGTCCAAATAGGCCTTCTAAGCAGAGTTGAACAAACACATGGAGCACTCCAAAGACAACCATCTATATTAGAAGCTGCACTACCTAGTTCTTGTTTCCCTGAGAAAATTCAGTTAGTTTTTGAAAGTAATGTTTTATGCCACTTAGTTTTTTCATGACAGAGAAAGGCTCTGGTTGTTTCCAATAGGCTGATTCAGCTGAGATGAACAAACACATGTATCACTGTCTAATTTGTAAGTGGCAGTATCTAACACAATAGTCCTTGTTTAATTGAGTTATATCTTGTTACATTTACATCCTGTACCTTAGGTATCTTATGTTGGTGATAGAATTTCCTTGTTCCAATAGGCGTATTCAGCTGAGTTGAAGAAACAGAGGCATCTCTCGAGAGGAAGCCATATGTGTTAGAAGCAAGATCATCTAGCACATTGTTTCCCAGTGAGAACTGAGTTTGTTTTAGAAAGGAAATTGTGTGAAACATACATCTTTCGAGGTGGAGATAGGCTCTTGTTTATCCAAAGAGACCTACTCAGCTGAGTTGTAGAAAAACAAGTATCACTCCAAAGAAAACCATCAAGATTAGAACATCAGCATCTAGTACCCTGTTTTCCTTTGAGTCCTGACTCAGTTTTTGAAAGGAATTCGTGAAACAAACTAGGTTTTTCAAGGTGTACATTGGCTGTCTTTGTTCTATATAGGCCCACTCAGGAGAGACTAGGGAAACCATGTATCATTCCAAAGGTAACCATCTATGGTAGGATTCGGACCATGTAGCACATTGTTCCCCTTGAGAATTGAGGCTGTTTTGGAAAGGAATACTTCCTGAAACTTTGAATTTTTTAAGGGGAGATAGGATCCTGATGTTCCAAATTGGCCTATTCAGCTGCCTTGAAGAAACACTTGTATCCTTTCAAAGAAAACCATCTATGTCACACGCAGCAGCAGCATCTGGCACATTGTCTCCCTGTGAGAATTGTGTTAGTTTTTGAACGGAATATGCATTGCTGCACAGGTTTTTGAAATAGGCCTATTGAGGAGAGTTGATGAACACGATTCCCTCTAATGAAAACCACGTGTGTTTGGACAGGTGTGTCTACCGCATTGCTTCCTTGGGAGAAGTGAGATCCTTTTTGAAAAGGAAACTTCCTGCAACTTAGGTTTTTCAAGGTGAATATTCAGCTCAGTTGAGAAAACACATTTGTCTCACAAAAGAACACCATCTGTGATAGAAGCAGGAGCATCAAGCACATTGTTTCCCTGTGATAATTGAGTAGTTTTTGAAAGGAATACGTAGTGCTACTTTGCTTTCCAAGGTGGAGATTGGTTCTCTTGATTTCAAATAGGGTTATTCAGCTGAGTTGAGGGAACGCCTGTATCAATCCTAAGAAAACCATCTGTTTTATAAGGGGCACAATCTACCAAGTTCTTCCTCGTGAGAATTGTGTGATTTCTTGATAGGCATGCTTCCTGGACCTTACTTTTTTTTGGTGGAGTACGATATCTTTGTTCCAAAAAGGCCAATTCAGCTATGGTGAAGAAACCCAAGTATCTCTCCAGTGAAAATCATCTTTATTAGAAGCAGGATCATCTACCACTTTGTTTCCCGGTGTGAATTTACTTTGTTTTTGAAAGGAATACATAGTGCTACTTAGGTTTTTCGAGGTGGAGATGAGCTCCCTTTGTTCCCAATAGGACTCTTCAGCTTTGTTGCAGAAACACATGTAGCACTGCAAAGAAAACCATGTCTTAGAAGCTGCAGCATCTGGCACGTTCTTTCCTTGTGAGAATTGTGTTATTTTTTGAGAGTAATTGTTCCTGCAACTTAGGTTTCTTCTGGTGGAGATAGTCTCTCTTCTTACAAATAGTCATCTTCAGCTGAGGGGAAGAAACATATGTATCTCTCGGCGGAATACTCTCTGTGTTAGATGCACTGGAATCTACCACATTACGTCCCTGTGAGAATTGACTGAGTTTCTGAAAGGAATACATATAGCCTCTTAGCTTTTCTAAGGTGGACATAGGCTCTGTTGACTCCAATGAAAATTATTCAGCTGAATTGAAGAAACACATGTTTCACTACAAGGAAAGCCATCTATGTGAGAAGCTTCAGCATCTAGCACATTCTTTCCTTGTGAGAATGCACTTATATTTTGAAAGGAATCCTTCTTGCAAGTTAGGATTTTCATGGTGGTTATAGACTCTGGCTGTCCCTCATAGACCTATTCAGCTGACTGGAAGAAATACACGTATACCTCCAAAGAAAACCATCTGTGTTACTAGCTGCAGCGCCTAGCACCTTGTTGTCCTGTGACAAGTGAGTTAGATTTTGCAATTAATTCTGCATACAACTTAGGTTTTTTAATGTGGGTATGGGCAGTGTTTGTTCCCTGTAGGCCTATTAAGCAGAGTTGAGGAAACACAGGCATCAACCCAAAGAAAATCCTGTACGTTAGAACCTGCACGATCTGGCACCTTGATTCCTCTTGAGAGTTGAGTTAGTTTGTGAACGGAATTCTTCCTGCAACTTAGCTTTTTCCAAGTGTGCATAGGCTCAATTTGATCCAAATAGGACTAATCAGGTGATTAATGAAACAATGAACGTTTTGAAGGCAAATCATCTGTGTCAGAAGCAGGATAGGCTAGCACATGTTTTCCCCGTAAGAATTGAGTTTCTTTTTGAAAGGAACGTGTATTCCTTATTAGGGTTTTCAAGGTGGAGATAGTCTCTGTTTTTTCCAAATAGGCCTATTACGCAGAGTTGAAGAAACACATGCAACACTCCAAAGACAAGCATCTATGTTAGAAGGTACAGCATCTGGCACCAGGCTTCCCTGGGGGAATTGAGTTCGTTTTCAAAAGAAATTATTCGTGCAACTTTGATTTTTCAACGTGTGAAGGAATGATCGGTTGTTTCAAAGAGGCGTCTTCAGCTAGTGGAAGAAACACGTGCATCTCTGGAAAGAAAACCTTCTGTGTTAGATGCCCTTACATCTAGCACGTTGTTTCCCTTGGGTAATTGAGTTAGGTTTGGCAATGAAACTTCCTGCGACTTCAGTTCTCTATGGGGGAGATAGGCTCTGTTTGATCCAAATAGGCCTTCTAAGCAGAGTTGAACAAACACATGGAGCACTCCAAAGACAACCATCTATATTAGAAGCTGCACTACCTAGTTCTTGTTTCCCTGAGAAAATTCAGTTAGTTTTTGAAAGTAATGTTTTATGCCACTTAGTTTTTTCATGACAGAGAAAGGCTCTGGTTGTTTCCAATAGGCTGATTCAGCTGAGATGAACAAACACATGTATCACTGTCTAATTTGTAAGTGGCAGTATCTAACACAATAGTCCTTGTTTAATTGAGTTATATCTTGTTACATTTACATCCTGTACCTTAGGTATCTTATGTTGGTGATAGAATTTCCTTGTTCCAATAGGCGTATTCAGCTGAGTTGAAGAAACAGAGGCATCTCTCGAGAGGAAGCCATATGTGTTAGAAGCAAGATCATCTAGCACATTGTTTCCCAGTGAGAACTGAGTTTGTTTTAGAAAGGAAATTGTGTGAAACATACATCTTTCGAGGTGGAGATAGGCTCTTGTTTATCCAAAGAGACCTACTCAGCTGAGTTGTAGAAAAACAAGTATCACTCCAAAGAAAACCATCAAGATTAGAACATCAGCATCTAGTACCCTGTTTTCCTTTGAGTCCTGACTCAGTTTTTGAAAGGAATTCCTGAAACAAACTAGGTTTTTCAAGGTGTACATTGGCTGTCTTTGTTCTATATAGGCCCACTCAGGAGAGACTAGGGAAACCATGTATCATTCCAAAGGTAACCATCTATGGTAGGATTCGGACCATGTAGCACATTGTTCCCCTTGAGAATTGAGGCTGTTTTGGAAAGGAATACTTCCTGAAACTTTGAATTTTTTAATGGGAGATAGGATCCTGATGTTCCAAATTGGCCTATTCAGCTGCCTTGAAGAAACACTTGTATCCTTTCAAAGAAAACCATCTATGTCACACGCAGCAGCAGCATCTGGCACATTGTCTCCCTGTGAGAATTGTGTTAGTTTTTGAACGGAATATGCATTGCTGCACAGGTTTTTGAAATAGGCCTATTGAGGAGAGTTGATGAACACGATTCCCTCTAATGAAAACCACGTGTGTTTGGACAGGTGTGTCTACCGCATTGCTTCCTTGGGAGAAGTGAGATCCTTTTTGAAAAGGAAACTTCCTGCAACTTAGGTTTTTCAAGGTGAATATTCAGCTCAGTTGAGAAAACACATTTGTCTCACAAAAGAACACCATCTGTGATAGAAGCAGGAGCATCAAGCACATTGTTTCCCTGTGATAATTGAGTAGTTTTTGAAAGGAACACGTAGTGCTACTTTGCTTTCCAAGGTGGAGATTGGTTCTCTTGATTTCAAATAGGGTTATTCAGCTGAGTTGAGGGAACGCCTGTATCAATCCTAAGAAAACCATCTGTTTTATAAGGGGCACAATCTACCAAGTTCTTCCTCGTGAGAATTGTGTGATTTCTTGATAGGCATGCTTCCTGGACCTTACTTTTTTTTGGTGGAGTACGATATCTTTGTTCCAAAAAGGCCAATTCAGCTATGGTGAAGAAACCCAAGTATCTCTCCAGTGAAAATCATCTTTATTAGAAGCAGGATCATCTACCACTTTGTTTCCCGGTGTGAATTTACTTTGTTTTTGAAAGGAATACATAGTGCTACTTAGGTTTTTCGAGGTGGAGATGAGCTCCCTTTGTTCCCAATAGGACTCTTCAGCTTTGTTGCAGAAACACATGTAGCACTGCAAAGAAAACCATGTCTTAGAAGCTGCAGCATCTGGCACGTTCTTTCCTTGTGAGAATTGTGTTATTTTTTGAGAGTAATTGTTCCTGCAACTTAGGTTTCTTCTGGTGGAGATAGTCTCTCTTCTTACAAATAGTCATCTCCAGCTGAGGGGAAGAAACATATGTATCTCTCGGCGGAATACTCTCTGTGTTAGATGCACTGGAATCTACCACATTACGTCCCTGTGAGAATTGACTGAGTTTCTGAAAGGAATACATATAGCCTCTTAGCTTTTCTAAGGTGGACATAGGCTCTGTTGACTCCAATGAAAATTATTCAGCTGAATTGAAGAAACACATGTTTCACTACAAGGAAAGCCATCTATGTGAGAAGTTTCAGCATCTAGCACATTCTTTCCTTGTGAGAATGCACTTATATTTTGAAAGGAATCCTTCTTGCAAGTTAGGATTTTCATGGTGGTTATAGACTCTGGCTGTCCCTCATAGACCTATTCAGCTGACTGGAAGAAATACACGTATACCTCCAAAGAAAACCATCTGTGTTACTAGCTGCAGCGCCTAGCACCTTGTTGTCCTGTGACACGTGAGTTAGATTTTGCAATTAATTCTGCATACAACTTAGGTTTTTTAATGTGGGTATGGGCAGTGTTTGTTCCCTGTAGGCCTATTAAGCAGAGTTGAGGAAACACAGGCATCAACCCAAAGAAAATCCTGTACGTTAGAACCTGCACGATCTGGCACCTTGATTCCTCTTGAGAGTTGAGTTAGTTTGTGAACGGAATTCTTCCTGCAACTTAGCTTTTTCCAAGTGTGCATAGGCTCAATTTGATCCAAATAGGACTAATCAGGTGATTAATGAAACAATGAACGTTTTGAAGGCAAATCATCTGTGTCAGAAGCAGGATAGGCTAGCACATGTTTTCCCTGTAAGAATTGAGTTTCTTTTTGAAAGGAACGTGTATTCCTTATTAGGATTTTCAAGGTGGAGATAGTCTCTGTTTTTTCCAAATAGGCCTATTACGCAGAGTTGAAGAAACACATGCAACACTCCAAAGACAAGCATCTATGTTAGAAGGTACAGCATCTGGCACCAGGCTTCCCTGGGGGAATTGAGTTCGTTTTCAAAAGAAATTATTCGTGCAACTTTGATTTTTCAACGTGTGAAGGAATGATCGGTTGTTTCAAAGAGGCGTCTTCAGCTAGTGGAAGAAACACGTGCATCTCTGGAAAGAAAACCTTCTGTGTTAGATGCCCTTACATCTAGCACATTGTTTCCCTTGGGTAATTGAGTTAGTTTTGGCAATGAAACTTCCTGCGACTTCAGTTCTCTATGGGGGAGATAGGCTCTGTTTGATCCAAATAGGCCTTCTAAGCAGAGTTGAACAAACACATGGAGCACTCCAAAGACAACCATCTATATTAGAAGCTGCACTACCTAGTTCTTGTTTCCCTGAGAAAATTCAGTTAGTTTTTGAAAGTAATGTTTTATGCCACTTAGTTTTTTCATGACAGAGAAAGGCTCTGGTTGTTTCCAATAGGCTGATTCAGCTGAGATGAACAAACACATGTATCACTGTCTAATTTGTAAGTGGCAGTATCTAACACAATAGTCCTTGTTTAATTGAGTTATATCTTGTTACATTTACATCCTGTACCTTAGGTATCTTATGTTGGTGATAGAATTTCCTTGTTCCAATAGGCGTATTCAGCTGAGTTGAAGAAACAGAGGCATCTCTCGAGAGGAAGCCATATGTGTTAGAAGCAAGATCATCTAGCACATTGTTTCCCAGTGAGAACTGAGTTTGTTTTAGAAAGGAAATTGTGTGAAACATACATCTTTCGAGGTGGAGATAGGCTCTTGTTTATCCAAAGAGACCTACTCAGCTGAGTTGTAGAAAAACAAGTATCACTCCAAAGAAAACCATCAAGATTAGAACATCAGCATCTAGTACCCTGTTTTCCTTTGAGTCCTGACTCAGTTTTTGAAAGGAATTCGTGAAACAAACTAGGTTTTTCAAGGTGTACATTGGCTGTCTTTGTTCTATATAGGCCCACTCAGGAGAGACTAGGGAAACCATGTATCATTCCAAAGGTAACCATCTATGGTAGGATTCGGACCATGTAGCACATTGTTCCCCTTGAGAATTGAGGCTGTTTTGGAAAGGAATACTTCCTGAAACTTTGAATTTTTTAAGGGGAGATAGGATCCTGATGTTCCAAATTGGCCTATTCAGCTGCCTTGAAGAAACACTTGTATCCTTTCAAAGAAAACCATCTATGTCACACGCAGCAGCAGCATCTGGCACATTGTCTCCCTGTGAGAATTGTGTTAGTTTTTGAACGGAATATGCATTGCTGCACAGGTTTTTGAAATAGGCCTATTGAGGAGAGTTGATGAACACGATTCCCTCTAATGAAAACCATGTGTGTTTGGACAGGTGTGTCTACCGCATTGCTTCCTTGGGAGGAGTGAGATCCTTTTTGAAACGGAAACTTCCTGCAACTTAGGTTTTTCAAGGTGAATATTCAGCTCAGTTGAGAAAACACATTTGTCTCACAAAAGAACACCATCTGTGATAGAAGCAGGAGCATCAAGCACATTGTTTCCCTGTGATAATTGAGTAGTTTTTGAAAGGAACACGTAGTGCTACTTTGCTTTCCAAGGTGGAGATTGGTTCTCTTGATTTCAAATAGGGTTATTCAGCTGAGTTGAGGGAACGCCTGTATCAATCCTAAGAAAACCATCTGTTTTATAAGGGGCACAATCTACCAAGTTCTTCCTCGTGAGAATTGTGTGATTTCTTGATAGGCATGCTTCCTGGACCTTACTTTTTTTTGGTGGAGTACGATATCTTTGTTCCAAAAAGGCCAATTCAGCTATGGTGAAGAAACCCAAGTATCTCTCCAGTGAAAATCATCTTTATTAGAAGCAGGATCATCTACCACTTTGTTTCCCGGTGTGAATTTACTTTGTTTTTGAAAGGAATACATAGTGCTACTTAGGTTTTTCGAGGTGGAGATGAGCTCCCTTTGTTCCCAATAGGACTCTTCAGCTTTGTTGCAGAAACACATGTAGCACTGCAAAGAAAACCATGTCTTAGAAGCTGCAGCATCTGGCACGTTCTTTCCTTGTGAGAATTGTGTTATTTTTTGAGAGTAATTGTTCCTGCAACTTAGGTTTCTTCTGGTGGAGATAGTCTCTCTTCTTACAAATAGTCATCTCCAGCTGAGGGGAAGAAACATATGTATCTCTCGGCGGAATACTCTCTGTGTTAGATGCACTGGAATCTACCACATTACGTCCCTGTGAGAATTGACTGAGTTTCTGAAAGGAATACATATAGCCTCTTAGCTTTTCTAAGGTGGACATAGGCTCTGTTGACTCCAATGAAAATTATTCAGCTGAATTGAAGAAACACATGTTTCACTACAAGGAAAGCCATCTATGTGAGAAGCTTCAGCATCTAGCACATTCTTTCCTTGTGAGAATGCACTTATATTTTGAAAGGAATCCTTCTTGCAAGTTAGGATTTTCATGGTGGTTATAGACTCTGGCTGTCCCTCATAGACCTATTCAGCTGACTGGAAGAAATACACGTATACCTCCAAAGAAAACCATCTGTGTTACTAGCTGCAGCGCCTAGCACCTTGTTGTCCTGTGACAAGTGAGTTAGATTTTGCAATTAATTCTGCATACAACTTAGGTTTTTTAATGTGGGTATGGGCAGTGTTTGTTCCCTGTAGGTCTATTAAGCAGAGTTGAGGAAACACAGGCATCAACCCAAAGAAAATCCTGTACGTTAGAACCTGCACGATCTGGCACCTTGATTCCTCTTGAGAGTTGGGTTAGTTTGTGAACGGAATTCTTCCTGCAACTTAGCTTTTTCCAAGTGTGCATAGGCTCAATTTGATCCAAATAGGACTAATCAGGTGATTAATGAAACAATGAACGTTTTGAAGGCAAATCATCTGTGTCAGAAGCAGGATAGGCTAGCACATGTTTTCCCTGTAAGAATTGAGTTTCTTTTTGAAAGGAACGTGTATTCCTTATTAGGATTTTCAAGGTGGAGATAGTCTCTGTTTTTTCCAAATAGGCCTATTACGCAGAGTTGAAGAAACACATGCAACACTCCAAAGACAAGCATCTATGTTAGAAGGTACAGCATCTGGCACCAGGCTTCCCTGGGGGAATTGAGTTCGTTTTCAAAAGAAATTATTCGTGCAACTTTGATTTTTCAACGTGTGAAGGAATGATCGGTTGTTTCAAAGAGGCGTCTTCAGCTAGTGGAAGAAACACGTGCATCTCTGGAAAGAAAACCTTCTGTGTTAGATGCCCTTACATCTAGCACGTTGTTTCCCTTGGGTAATTGAGTTAGGTTTGGCAATGAAACTTCCTGCGACTTCAGTTCTCTATGGGGGAGATAGGCTCTGTTTGATCCAAATAGGCCTTCTAAGCAGAGTTGAACAAACACATGGAGCACTCCAAAGACAACCATCTATATTAGAAGCTGCACTACCTAGTTCTTGTTTCCCTGAGAAAATTCAGTTAGTTTTTGAAAGTAATGTTTTATGCCACTTAGTTTTTTCATGACAGAGAAAGGCTCTGGTTGTTTCCAATAGGCTGATTCAGCTGAGATGAACAAACACATGTATCACTGTCTAATTTGTAAGTGGCAGTATCTAACACAATAGTCCTTGTTTAATTGAGTTATATCTTGTTACATTTACATCCTGTACCTTAGGTATCTTATGTTGGTGATAGAATTTCCTTGTTCCAATAGGCGTATTCAGCTGAGTTGAAGAAACAGAGGCATCTCTCGAGAGGAAGCCATATGTGTTAGAAGCAAGATCATCTAGCACATTGTTTCCCAGTGAGAACTGAGTTTGTTTTAGAAAGGAAATTGTGTGAAACATACATCTTTCGAGGTGGAGATAGGCTCTTGTTTATCCAAAGAGACCTACTCAGCTGAGTTGTAGAAAAACAAGTATCACTCCAAAGAAAACCATCAAGATTAGAACATCAGCATCTAGTACCCTGTTTTCCTTTGAGTCCTGACTCAGTTTTTGAAAGGAATTCCTGAAACAAACTAGGTTTTTCAAGGTGTACATTGGCTGTCTTTGTTCTATATAGGCCCACTCAGGAGAGACTAGGGAAACCATGTATCATTCCAAAGGTAACCATCTATGGTAGGATTCGGACCATGTAGCACATTGTTCCCCTTGAGAATTGAGGCTGTTTTGGAAAGGAATACTTCCTGAAACTTTGAATTTTTTAAGGGGAGATAGGATCCTGATGTTCCAAATTGGCCTATTCAGCTGCCTTGAAGAAACACTTGTATCCTTTCAAAGAAAACCATCTATGTCACACGCAGCAGCAGCATCTGGCACATTGTCTCCCTGTGAGAATTGTGTTAGTTTTTGAACGGAATATGCATTGCTGCACAGGTTTTTGAAATAGGCCTATTGAGGAGAGTTGATGAACACGATTCCCTCTAATGAAAACCATGTGTGTTTGGACAGGTGTGTCTACCGCATTGCTTCCTTGGGAGGAGTGAGATCCTTTTTGAAAAGGAAACTTCCTGCAACTTAGGTTTTTCAAGGTGAATATTCAGCTCAGTTGAGAAAACACATTTGTCTCACAAAAGAACACCATCTGTGATAGAAGCAGGAGCATCAAGCACATTGTTTCCCTGTGATAATTGAGTAGTTTTTGAAAGGAACACGTAGTGCTACTTTGCTTTCCAAGGTGGAGATTGGTTCTCTTGATTTCAAATAGGGTTATTCAGCTGAGTTGAGGGAACGCCTGTATCAATCCTAAGAAAACCATCTGTTTTATAAGGGGCACAATCTACCAAGTTCTTCCTCGTGAGAATTGTGTGATTTCTTGATAGGCATGCTTCCTGGACCTTACTTTTTTTTGGTGGAGTACGATATCTTTGTTCCAAAAAGGCCAATTCAGCTATGGTGAAGAAACCCAAGTATCTCTCCAGTGAAAATCATCTTTATTAGAAGCAGGATCATCTACCACTTTGTTTCCCGGTGTGAATTTACTTTGTTTTTGAAAGGAATACATAGTGCTACTTAGGTTTTTCGAGGTGGAGATGAGCTCCCTTTGTTCCCAATAGGACTCTTCAGCTTTGTTGCAGAAACACATGTAGCACTGCAAAGAAAACCATGTCTTAGAAGCTGCAGCATCTGGCACGTTCTTTCCTTGTGAGAATTGTGTTATTTTTTGAGAGTAATTGTTCCTGCAACTTAGGTTTCTTCTGGTGGAGATAGTCTCTCTTCTTACAAATAGTCATCTCCAGCTGAGGGGAAGAAACATATGTATCTCTCGGCGGAATACTCTCTGTGTTAGATGCACTGGAATCTACCACATTACGTCCCTGTGAGAATTGACTGAGTTTCTGAAAGGAATACATATAGCCTCTTAGCTTTTCTAAGGTGGACATAGGCTCTGTTGACTCCAATGAAAATTATTCAGCTGAATTGAAGAAACACATGTTTCACTACAAGGAAAGCCATCTATGTGAGAAGCTTCAGCATCTAGCACATTCTTTCCTTGTGAGAATGCACTTATATTTTGAAAGGAATCCTTCTTGCAAGTTAGGATTTTCATGGTGGTTATAGACTCTGGCTGTCCCTCATAGACCTATTCAGCTGACTGGAAGAAATACACGTATACCTCCAAAGAAAACCATCTGTGTTACTAGCTGCAGCGCCTAGCACCTTGTTGTCCTGTGACAAGTGAGTTAGATTTTGCAATTAATTCTGCATACAACTTAGGTTTTTTAATGTGGGTATGGGCAGTGTTTGTTCCCTGTAGGCCTATTAAGCAGAGTTGAGGAAACACAGGCATCAACCCAAAGAAAATCCTGTACGTTAGAACCTGCACGATCTGGCACCTTGATTCCTCTTGAGAGTTGAGTTAGTTTGTGAACGGAATTCTTCCTGCAACTTAGCTTTTTCCAAGTGTGCATAGGCTCAATTTGATCCAAATAGGACTAATCAGGTGATTAATGAAACAATGAACGTTTTGAAGGCAAATCATCTGTGTCAGAAGCAGGATAGGCTAGCACATGTTTTCCCCGTAAGAATTGAGTTTCTTTTTGAAAGGAACGTGTATTCCTTATTAGGATTTTCAAGGTGGAGATAGTCTCTGTTTTTTCCAAATAGGCCTATTACGCAGAGTTGAAGAAACACATGCAACACTCCAAAGACAAGCATCTATGTTAGAAGGTACAGCATCTGGCACCAGGCTTCCCTGGGGGAATTGAGTTCGTTTTCAAAAGAAATTATTCGTGCAACTTTGATTTTTCAACGTGTGAAGGAATGATCGGTTGTTTCAAAGAGGCGTCTTCAGCTAGTGGAAGAAACACGTGCATCTCTGGAAAGAAAACCTTCTGTGTTAGATGCCCTTACATCTAGCACATTGTTTCCCTTGGGTAATTGAGTTAGTTTTGGCAATGAAACTTCCTGCTACTTCAGTTCTCTATGGGGGAGATAGGCTCTGTTTGATCCAAATAGGCCTTCTAAGCAGAGTTGAACAAACACATGGAGCACTCCAAAGACAACCATCTATATTAGAAGCTGCACTACCTAGTTCTTGTTTCCCTGAGAAAATTCAGTTAGTTTTTGAAAGTAATGTTTTATGCCACTTAGTTTTTTCATGACAGAGAAAGGCTCTGGTTGTTTCCAATAGGCTGATTCAGCTGAGATGAACAAACACATGTATCACTGTCTAATTTGTAAGTGGCAGTATCTAACACAATAGTCCTTGTTTAATTGAGTTATATCTTGTTACATTTACATCCTGTACCTTAGGTATCTTATGTTGGTGATAGAATTTCCTTGTTCCAATAGGCGTATTCAGCTGAGTTGAAGAAACAGAGGCATCTCTCGAGAGGAAGCCATATGTGTAGAAGCAAGATCATCTAGCACATTGTTTCCCAGTGAGAACTGAGTTTGTTTTAGAAAGGAAATTGTGTGAAACATACATCTTTCGAGGTGGAGATAGGCTCTTGTTTATCCAAAGAGACCTACTCAGCTGAGTTGTAGAAAAACAAGTATCACTCCAAAGAAAACCATCAAGATTAGAACATCAGCATCTAGTACCCTGTTTTCCTTTGAGTCCTGACTCAGTTTTTGGAAGGAATTCCTGAAACAAACTAGGTTTTTCAATGTGTGCATTGGCTGTCTTTGTTCTATATAGGCCCACTCAGGAGAGACTAGGGAAACCATGTATCATTGCAAAGGTAACCATCTATGGTAGGATTCGGACCATGTAGCACATTGTTCCCCTTGAGAATTGAGGCTGTTTTGGAAAGGAATACTTCCTGAAACTTTGAATTTTTTAAGGGGAGATAGGATCCTGATGTTCCAAATTGGCCTATTCAGCTGCCTTGAAGAAACACTTGTATCCTTTCAAAGAAAACCATCTATGTCACACGCAGCAGCAGCATCTGGCACATTGTCTCCCTGTGAGAATTGTGTTAGTTTTTGAACGGAATATGCATTGCTGCACAGGTTTTTGAAATAGGCCTATTGAGGAGAGTTGATGAACACGATTCCCTCTAATGAAAACCATGTGTGTTTGGAAAGGTGTGTCTACCGCATTGCTTCCTTGGGAGAAGTGAGATCCTTTTTGAAAAGGAAACTTCCTGCAACTTAGGTTTTTCAAGGTGAATATTCAGCTCAGTTGAGAAAACACATTTGTCTCACAAAAGAACACCATCTGTGATAGAAGCAGGAGCATCAAGCACATTGTTTCCCTGTGATAATTGAGTAGTTTTTGAAAGGAACACGTAGTGCTACTTTGCTTTCCAAGGTGGAGATTGGTTCTCTTGATTTCAAATAGGGTTATTCAGCTGAGTTGAGGGAACGCCTGTATCAATCCTAAGAAAACCATCTGTTTTATAAGGGGCACAATCTACCAAGTTCTTCCTCGTGAGAATTGTGTGATTTCTTGATAGGCATGCTTCCTGGACCTTACTTTTTTTTGGTGGAGTACGATATCTTTGTTCCAAAAAGGCCAATTCAGCTATGGTGAAGAAACACAAGTATCTCTCCAGTGAAAATCATCTTTATTAGAAGCAGGATCATCTACCACTTTGTTTCCCGGTGTGAATTTACTTTGTTTTTGAAAGGAATACATAGTGCTACTTAGGTTTTTCGAGGTGGAGATGAGCTCCGTTTGTTCCCAATAGGACTCTTCAGCTTTGTTGCAGAAACACATGTAGCACTGCAAAGAAAACCATGTCTTAGAAGCTGCAGCATCTGGCACGTTCTTTCCTTGTGAGAATTGTGTTATTTTTTGAGAGTAATTGTTCCTGCAACTTAGGTTTCTTCTGGTGGAGATAGTCTCTCTTCTTACAAATAGTCATCTTCAGCTGAGGGGAAGAAACATATGTATCTCTCGGCGGAATACTCTCTGTGTTAGATGCACTGGAATCTACCACATTACGTCCCTGTGAGAATTGACTGAGTTTCTGAAAGGAATACATATAGCCTCTTAGCTTTTCTAAGGTGGACATAGGCTCTGTTGACTTCAATGAAAATTATTCAGCTGAATTGAAGAAACACATGTTTCACTACAAGGAAAGCCATCTATGTGAGAAGCTTCAGCATCTAGCACATTCTTTCCTTGTGAGAATACACTTATATTTTGAAAGGAATCCTTCTTGCAAGTTAGGATTTTCATGGTGGTTATAGACTCTGGCTGTCCCTCATAGACCTATTCAGCTGACTGGAAGAAATACACGTATACCTCCAAAGAAAACCATCTGTGTTACTAGCTGCAGCGCCTAGCACCTTGTTGTCCTGTGACAAGTGAGTTAGATTTTGCAATTAATTCTGCATACAACTTAGGTTTTTTAATGTGGGTATGGGCAGTGTTTGTTCCCTGTAGGCCTATTAAGCAGAGTTGAGGAAACACAGGCATCAACCCAAAGAAAATCCTGTACGTTAGAACCTGCACGATCTGGCACCTTGATTCCTCTTGAGAGTTGGGTTAGTTTGTGAACGGAATTCTTCCTGCAACTTAGCTTTTTCCAAGTGTGCATAGGCTCAATTTGATCCAAATAGGACTAATCAGGTGATTAATGAAACAATGAACGTTTTGAAGGCAAATCATCTGTGTCAGAAGCAGGATAGGCTAGCACATGTTTTCCCTGTAAGAATTGAGTTTCTTTTGGAAAGGAACGTGTATTCCTTATTAGGATTTTCAAGGTGGAGATAGTCTCTGTTTTTTCCAAATAGGCCTATTACGCAGAGTTGAAGAAACACATGCAACACTCCAAAGACAAGCATCTATGTTAGAAGGTACAGCATCTGGCACCAGGCTTCCCTGGGGGAATTGAGTTCGTTTTCAAAAGAAATTATTCGTGCAACTTTGATTTTTCAACGTGTGAAGGAATGATCGGTTGTTTCAAAGAGGCGTCTTCAGCTAGTGGAAGAAACACGTGCATCTCTGGAAAGAAAACCTTCTGTGTTAGATGCCCTTACATCTAGCACATTGTTTCCCTTGGGTAATTGAGTTAGTTTTGGCAATGAAACTTCCTGCGACTTCAGTTCTCTATGGGGGAGATAGGCTCTGTTTGATCCAAATAGGCCTTCTAAGCAGAGTTGAACAAACACATGGAGCACTCCAAAGACAACCATCTATATTAGAAGCTGCACTACCTAGTTCTTGTTTCCCTGAGAAAATTCAGTTAGTTTTTGAAAGTAATGTTTTATGCCACTTAGTTTTTTCATGACAGAGAAAGGCTCTGGTTGTTTCCAATAGGCTGATTCAGCTGAGATGAACAAACACATGTATCACTGTCTAATTTGTAAGTGGCAGTATCTAACACAATAGTCCTTGTTTAATTGAGTTATATCTTGTTACATTTACATCCTGTACCTTAGGTATCTTATGTTGGTGATAGAATTTCCTTGTTCCAATAGGCGTATTCAGCTGAGTTGAAGAAACAGAGGCATCTCTCGAGAGGAAGCCATATGTGTTAGAAGCAAGATCATCTAGCACATTGTTTCCCAGTGAGAACTGAGTTTGTTTTAGAAAGGAAATTGTGTGAAACATACATCTTTCGAGGTGGAGATAGGCTCTTGTTTATCCAAAGAGACCTACTCAGCTGAGTTGTAGAAAAACAAGTATCACTCCAAAGAAAACCATCAAGATTAGAACATCAGCATCTAGTACCCTGTTTTCCTTTGAGTCCTGACTCAGTTTTTGAAAGGAATTCGTGAAACAAACTAGGTTTTTCAAGGTGTACATTGGCTGTCTTTGTTCTATATAGGCCCACTCAGGAGAGACTAGGGAAACCATGTATCATTCCAAAGGTAACCATCTATGGTAGGATTCGGACCATGTAGCACATTGTTCCCCTTGAGAATTGAGGCTGTTTTGGAAAGGAATACTTCCTGAAACTTTGAATTTTTTAAGGGGAGATAGGATCCTGATGTTCCAAATTGGCCTATTCAGCTGCCTTGAAGAAACACTTGTATCCTTTCAAAGAAAACCATCTATGTCACACGCAGCAGCAGCATCTGGCACATTGTCTCCCTGTGAGAATTGTGTTAGTTTTTGAACGGAATATGCATTGCTGCACAGGTTTTTGAAATAGGCCTATTGAGGAGAGTTGATGAACACGATTCCCTCTAATGAAAACCACGTGTGTTTGGACAGGTGTGTCTACCGCATTGCTTCCTTGGGAGAAGTGAGATCCTTTTTGAAAAGGAAACTTCCTGCAACTTAGGTTTTTCAAGGTGAATATTCAGCTCAGTTGAGAAAACACATTTGTCTCACAAAAGAACACCATCTGTGATAGAAGCAGGAGCATCAAGCACATTGTTTCCCTGTGATAATTGAGTAGTTTTTGAAAGGAACACGTAGTGCTACTTTGCTTTCCAAGGTGGAGATTGGTTCTCTTGATTTCAAATAGGGTTATTCAGCTGAGTTGAGGGAACGCCTGTATCAATCCTAAGAAAACCATCTGTTTTATAAGGGGCACAATCTACCAAGTTCTTCCTCGTGAGAATTGTGTGATTTCTTGATAGGCATGCTTCCTGGACCTTACTTTTTTTTGGTGGAGTACGATATCTTTGTTCCAAAAATGCCAATTCAGCTATGGTGAAGAAACCCAAGTATCTCTCCAGTGAAAATCATCTTTATTAGAAGCAGGATCATCTACCACTTTGTTTCCCGGTGTGAATTTACTTTGTTTTTGAAAGGAATACATAGTGCTACTTAGGTTTTTCGAGGTGGAGATGAGCTCCCTTTGTTCCCAATAGGACTCTTCAGCTTTGTTGCAGAAACACATGTAGCACTGCAAAGAAAACCATGTCTTAGAAGCTGCAGCATCTGGCACGTTCTTTCCTTATGAGAATTGTGTTATTTTTTGAGAGTAATTGTTCCTGCAACTTAGGTTTCTTCTGGTGGAGATAGTCTCTCTTCTTACAAATAGTCATCTTCAGCTGAGGGGAAGAAACATATGTATCTCTCGGCGGAATACTCTCTGTGTTAGATGCACTGGAATCTACCACATTACGTCCCTGTGAGAATTGACTGAGTTTCTGAAAGGAATACATATAGCCTCTTAGCTTTTCTAAGGTGGACATAGGCTCTGTTGACTCCAATGAAAATTATTCAGCTGAATTGAAGAAACACATGTTTCACTACAAGGAAAGCCATCTATGTGAGAAGCTTCAGCATCTAGCACATTCTTTCCTTGTGAGAATGCACTTATATTTTGAAAGGAATCCTTCTTGCAAGTTAGGATTTTCATGGTGGTTATAGACTCTGGCTGTCCCTCATAGACCTATTCAGCTGACTGGAAGAAATACACGTATACCTCCAAAGAAAACCATCTGTGTTACTAGCTGCAGCGCCTAGCACCTTGTTGTCCTGTGACAAGTGAGTTAGATTTTGCAATTAATTCTGCATACAACTTAGGTTTTTTAATGTGGGTATGGGCAGTGTTTGTTCCCTGTAGGCCTATTAAGCAGAGTTGAGGAAACACAGGCATCAACCCAAAGAAAATCCTGTACGTTAGAACCTGCACGATCTGGCACCTTGATTCCTCTTGAGAGTTGAGTTAGTTTGTGAACGGAATTCTTCCTGCAACTTAGCTTTTTCCAAGTGTGCATAGGCTCAATTTGATCCAAATAGGACTAATCAGGTGATTAATGAAACAATGAACGTTTTGAAGGCAAATCATCTGTGTCAGAAGCAGGATAGGCTAGCACATGTTTTCCCCGTAAGAATTGAGTTTCTTTTTGAAAGGAACGTGTATTCCTTATTAGGGTTTTCAAGGTGGAGATAGTCTCTGTTTTTTCCAAATAGGCCTATTACGCAGAGTTGAAGAAACACATGCAACACTCCAAAGACAAGCATCTATGTTAGAAGGTACAGCATCTGGCACCAGGCTTCCCTGGGGGAATTGAGTTCGTTTTCAAAAGAAATTATTCGTGCAACTTTGATTTTTCAACGTGTGAAGGAATGATCGGTTGTTTCAAAGAGGCGTCTTCAGCTAGTGGAAGAAACACGTGCATCTCTGGAAAGAAAACCTTCTGTGTTAGATGCCCTTACATCTAGCACATTGTTTCCCTTGGGTAATTGAGTTAGTTTTGGCAATGAAACTTCCTGCGACTTCAGTTCTCTATGGGGGAGATAGGCTCTGTTTGGTCCAAATAGGCCTTCTAAGCAGAGTTGAACAAACACATGGAGCACTCCAAAGACAACCATCTATATTAGAAGCTGCACTACCTAGTTCTTGTTTCCCTGAGAAAATTCAGTTAGTTTTTGAAAGTAATGTTTTATGCCACTTAGTTTTTTCATGACAGAGAAAGGCTCTGGTTGTTTCCAATAGGCTGATTCAGCTGAGATGAACAAACACATGTATCACTGTCTAATTTGTAAGTGGCAGTATCTAACACAATAGTCCTTGTTTAATTGAGTTATATCTTGTTACATTTACATCCTGTACCTTAGGTATCTTATGTTGGTGATAGAATTTCCTTGTTCCAATAGGCGTATTCAGCTGAGTTGAAGAAACAGAGGCATCTCTCGAGAGGAAGCCATATGTGTTAGAAGCAAGATCATCTAGCACATTGTTTCCCAGTGAGAACTGAGTTTGTTTTAGAAAGGAAATTGTGTGAAACATACATCTTTCGAGGTGGAGATAGGCTCTTGTTTATCCAAAGAGACCTACTCAGCTGAGTTGTAGAAAAACAAGTATCACTCCAAAGAAAACCATCAAGATTAGAACATCAGCATCTAGTACCCTGTTTTCCTTTGAGTCCTGACTCAGTTTTTGAAAGGAATTCGTGAAACAAACTAGGTTTTTCAAGGTGTACATTGGCTGTCTTTGTTCTATATAGGCCCACTCAGGAGAGACTAGGGAAACCATGTATCATTCCAAAGGTAACCATCTATGGTAGGATTCGGACCATGTAGCACATTGTTCCCCTTGAGAATTGAGGCTGTTTTGGAAAGGAATACTTCCTGAAACTTTGAATTTTTTAAGGGGAGATAGGATCCTGATGTTCCAAATTGGCCTATTCAGCTGCCTTGAAGAAACACTTGTATCCTTTCAAAGAAAACCATCTATGTCACACGCAGCAGCAGCATCTGGCACATTGTCTCCCTGTGAGAATTGTGTTAGTTTTTGAACGGAATATGCATTGCTGCACAGGTTTTTGAAATAGGCCTATTGAGGAGAGTTGATGAACACGATTCCCTCTAATGAAAACCACGTGTGTTTGGACAGGTGTGTCTACCGCATTGCTTCCTTGGGAGAAGTGAGATCCTTTTTGAAAAGGAAACTTCCTGCAACTTAGGTTTTTCAAGGTGAATATTCAGCTCAGTTGAGAAAACACATTTGTCTCACAAAAGAACACCATCTGTGATAGAAGCAGGAGCATCAAGCACATTGTTTCCCTGTGATAATTGAGTAGTTTTTGAAAGGAATACGTAGTGCTACTTTGCTTTCCAAGGTGGAGATTGGTTCTCTTGATTTCAAATAGGGTTATTCAGCTGAGTTGAGGGAACGCCTGTATCAATCCTAAGAAAACCATCTGTTTTATAAGGGGCACAATCTACCAAGTTCTTCCTCGTGAGAATTGTGTGATTTCTTGATAGGCATGCTTCCTGGACCTTACTTTTTTTTGGTGGAGTACGATATCTTTGTTCCAAAAAGGCCAATTCAGCTATGGTGAAGAAACCCAAGTATCTCTCCAGTGAAAATCATCTTTATTAGAAGCAGGATCATCTACCACTTTGTTTCCCGGTGTGAATTTACTTTGTTTTTGAAAGGAATACATAGTGCTACTTAGGTTTTTCGAGGTGGAGATGAGCTCCCTTTGTTCCCAATAGGACTCTTCAGCTTTGTTGCAGAAACACATGTAGCACTGCAAAGAAAACCATGTCTTAGAAGCTGCAGCATCTGGCACGTTCTTTCCTTGTGAGAATTGTGTTATTTTTTGAGAGTAATTGTTCCTGCAACTTAGGTTTCTTCTGGTGGAGATAGTCTCTCTTCTTACAAATAGTCATCTTCAGCTGAGGGGAAGAAACATATGTATCTCTCGGCGGAATACTCTCTGTGTTAGATGCACTGGAATCTACCACATTACGTCCCTGTGAGAATTGACTGAGTTTCTGAAAGGAATACATATAGCCTCTTAGCTTTTCTAAGGTGGACATAGGCTCTGTTGACTCCAATGAAAATTATTCAGCTGAATTGAAGAAACACATGTTTCACTACAAGGAAAGCCATCTATGTGAGAAGCTTCAGCATCTAGCACATTCTTTCCTTGTGAGAATGCACTTATATTTTGAAAGGAATCCTTCTTGCAAGTTAGGATTTTCATGGTGGTTATAGACTCTGGCTGTCCCTCATAGACCTATTCAGCTGACTGGAAGAAATACACGTATACCTCCAAAGAAAACCATCTGTGTTACTAGCTGCAGCGCCTAGCACCTTGTTGTCCTGTGACAAGTGAGTTAGATTTTGCAATTAATTCTGCATACAACTTAGGTTTTTTAATGTGGGTATGGGCAGTGTTTGTTCCCTGTAGGCCTATTAAGCAGAGTTGAGGAAACACAGGCATCAACCCAAAGAAAATCCTGTACGTTAGAACCTGCACGATCTGGCACCTTGATTCCTCTTGAGAGTTGAGTTAGTTTGTGAACGGAATTCTTCCTGCAACTTAGCTTTTTCCAAGTGTGCATAGGCTCAATTTGATCCAAATAGGACTAATCAGGTGATTA
This sequence comes from Castor canadensis, assembly GCF_047511655.1. Classification (NCBI taxonomy): domain Eukaryota; kingdom Metazoa; phylum Chordata; class Mammalia; order Rodentia; family Castoridae; genus Castor; species Castor canadensis. The sequence continues at coordinate 93,330,878 of NC_133398.1, forward strand.
ATGAAACAATGAACGTTTTGAAGGCAAATCATCTGTGTCAGAAGCAGGATAGGCTAGCACATGTTTTCCCTGTAAGAATTGAGTTTCTTTTTGAAAGGAACGTGTATTCCTTATTAGGATTTTCAAGGTGGAGATAGTCTCTGTTTTTTCCAAATAGGCCTATTACGCAGAGTTGAAGAAACACATGCAACACTCCAAAGACAAGCATCTATGTTAGAAGGTACAGCATCTGGCACCAGGCTTCCCTGGGGGAATTGAGTTCGTTTTCAAAAGAAATTATTCGTGCAACTTTGATTTTTCAACGTGTGAAGGAATGATCGGTTGTTTCAAAGAGGCGTCTTCAGCTAGTGGAAGAAACACGTGCATCTCTGGAAAGAAAACCTTCTGTGTTAGATGCCCTTACATCTAGCACATTGTTTCCCTTGGGTAATTGAGTTAGTTTTGGCAATGAAACTTCCTGCGACTTCAGTTCTCTATGGGGGAGATAGGCTCTGTTTGATCCAAATAGGCCTTCTAAGCAGAGTTGAACAAACACATGGAGCACTCCAAAGACAACCATCTATATTAGAAGCTGCACTACCTAGTTCTTGTTTCCCTGAGAAAATTCAGTTAGTTTTTGAAAGTAATGTTTTATGCCACTTAGTTTTTTCATGACAGAGAAAGGCTCTGGTTGTTTCCAATAGGCTGATTCAGCTGAGATGAACAAACACATGTATCACTGTCTAATTTGTAAGTGGCAGTATCTAACACAATAGTCCTTGTTTAATTGAGTTATATCTTGTTACATTTACATCCTGTACCTTAGGTATCTTATGTTGGTGATAGAATTTCCTTGTTCCAATAGGCGTATTCAGCTGAGTTGAAGAAACAGAGGCATCTCTCGAGAGGAAGCCATATGTGTTAGAAGCAAGATCATCTAGCACATTGTTTCCCAGTGAGAACTGAGTTTGTTTTAGAAAGGAAATTGTGTGAAACATACATCTTTCGAGGTGGAGATAGGCTCTTGTTTATCCAAAGAGACCTACTCAGCTGAGTTGTAGAAAAACAAGTATCACTCCAAAGAAAACCATCAAGATTAGAACATCAGCATCTAGTACCCTGTTTTCCTTTGAGTCCTGACTCAGTTTTTGAAAGGAATTCCTGAAACAAACTAGGTTTTTCAAGGTGTACATTGGCTGTCTTTGTTCTATATAGGCCCACTCAGGAGAGACTAGGGAAACCATGTATCATTCCAAAGGTAACCATCTATGGTAGGATTCGGACCATGTAGCACATTGTTCCCCTTGAGAATTGAGGCTGTTTTGGAAAGGAATACTTCCTGAAACTTTGAATTTTTTAAGGGGAGATAGGATCCTGATGTTCCAAATTGGCCTATTCAGCTGCCTTGAAGAAACACTTGTATCCTTTCAAAGAAAACCATCTATGTCACACGCAGCAGCAGCATCTGGCACATTGTCTCCCTGTGAGAATTGTGTTAGTTTTTGAACGGAATATGCATTGCTGCACAGGTTTTTGAAATAGGCCTATTGAGGAGAGTTGATGAACACGATTCCCTCTAATGAAAACCACGTGTGTTTGGACAGGTGTGTCTACCGCATTGCTTCCTTGGGAGAAGTGAGATCCTTTTTGAAAAGGAAACTTCCTGCAACTTAGGTTTTTCAAGGTGAATATTCAGCTCAGTTGAGAAAACACATTTGTCTCACAAAAGAACACCATCTGTGATAGAAGCAGGAGCATCAAGCACATTGTTTCCCTGTGATAATTGAGTAGTTTTTGAAAGGAACACGTAGTGCTACTTTGCTTTCCAAGGTGGAGATTGGTTCTCTTGATTTCAAATAGGGTTATTCAGCTGAGTTGAGGGAACGCCTGTATCAATCCTAAGAAAACCATCTGTTTTATAAGGGGCACAATCTACCAAGTTCTTCCTCGTGAGAATTGTGTGATTTCTTGATAGGCATACTTCCTGGACCTTACTTTTTTTTGGTGGAGTACGATATCTTTGTTCCAAAAAGGCCAATTCAGCTGTGGTGAAGAAACCCAAGTATCTCTCCAGTGAAAATCATCTTTATTAGAAGCAGGATCATCTACCACTTTGTTTCCCGGTGTGAATTTACTTTGTTTTTGAAAGGAATACATAGTGCTACTTAGGTTTTTCGAGGTGGAGATGAGCTCCCTTTGTTCCCAATAGGACTCTTCAGCTTTGTTGCAGAAACACATGTAGCACTGCAAAGAAAACCATGTCTTAGAAGCTGCAGCATCTGGCACGTTCTTTCCTTGTGAGAATTGTGTTATTTTTTGAGAGTAATTGTTCCTGCAACTTAGGTTTCTTCTGGTGGAGATAGTCTCTCTTCTTACAAATAGTCATCTTCAGCTGAGGGTAAGAAACACATGCATCTCTCGATGGAATACCTTCTGTTTTAGATGCACTGGAATATACCCCATTGCTTCCCTGTGAGAATTGATTGGGTTTCTGAAAGGAATACGTGTTGCCTCTTAGTTTTTCTAAGGTGGACATAGGCTCTGTTGACTCCAATGAAAATTATTCAGCTGAATTAGAACTATTCAGCAGAATAGAAGAAACACATGATTCACTCCAAGGAAAACCATCTATGTGAGAAGCTTCAGCATCTAGCACATTCTATCCTGGTGAGAATACACATATTTTGAAAGGTGTACTTACTACAAGTTCGGTTTTTATGGTGGTTATATACTCTGGTTGTTCCTCATATTCCTATTCAGCTGAGTGGAAGAAATATATGTATAACTACAAAGAAAACAATGTATGTTTCTAGCTGCAGCATCTAGCACCTTGTTTTCTTGTGACAATTGAGTTGGTTTTTGAAAGGAATTCTGCCTGAAATTTAGGTTTTTCAAGGTCATTGTGGGCTCTGTTTGTTCCCTGTAGGCCTATTATGCAGACTTTAGGCAACACATGCATCAATCCAAGGAAAATCATTCATGTTAGATCCTGCACCATCTGACCGCTTGATTCCTCATGAGTTTTGAGTTAGTTTGTCAACGGAATTCTTCCTGCAACTTAGCTTTTTCAAAGCGTAGATAGGCTCACTTTATTGCAAATAGGCCTATTGAGCTGATTAATAAAACAATGAACATTTTGAAAGCAGATCATGTGCATTAGGAGCAGGATCATTTAACAAATGTTTTCCCTGTAAGAATCAAGTTCGTTTTTGAAAGGAATATGTATTCCTACTTAGGTTTTCAAGGTGGAGATAGTCTCTGTTTTTTCCAAATAGGCCTATTATGCAGTGTTGAAGGAACAGATGCATCACTCCTAAGACAACCATCTATGTTAGAAGATACAGCATCTAGCACCTGGTCTCCCTGGGAGGATAGAGTTAGTTTTTGAAAGGAATTATTTCTGCAACTTTGATTTTTTTCAAGGTGGAGAAACACTCTGGTTATTTCAAATAGGCGTATTCAGCTGAGTGGAAGAAACACAAGCATCTCTCATAAGAAAACCTTCTGTGTTAGAAACCGTAACATCTAGCACATTGGTTCCCTGTGGTAAATGAGTTAGTTTTTGCAATGAAAACTTCCTGCTACCTAGGATCTCTAAGAGGGAGATAGGGTCTGTTTGATCCAAATAGGCATACTAAGCAGAATTGAAGAAACACATAGAGCATTCCAAAGACAGCCATGTATATTAGATGCTGCACCACCTAGCTTCTTGTTTCCCTGGGAAAATTCAGTTACTTTTTGAAAGTAATTCTTCATGCCACATAGTTTTTTGATGATGGAGAAAGGCTTTGGTTGCTCCCAATAGGCCTATTAAGCTGAGATGAACAAACGCATGTATCACTGTCTATTTTATTAGCTGCAGCATCTACCATATTCTTCTTGTGGGAATTGAGTTGTATCTTGACAGGTTTACTTCCTGCACCTTAGGTGTATTATGGTGGAGATAGGATCTCTTTGTTCCAATAGGCGTATTCAGCTGAGTTGAAGAAAACAGGCATCTCTCGAAAGAAAGCCATATGTGTTAGAAGCAAGATCATCTAGCATATTGTTTCCCTATGAGAACTGAGTTTGTTTTAGAAGGGAATACATATTGCTACCTAGGTTTTTTAAGGTGGAGACAGGCTCTTGTTTTTCCAAAGAGACCTATTTAGCTGAGTTGTCAAAACATAAGTATCGCTCCAAAGAAAACCACCAAAGTTAGAAAATCAGCATCAAGTACGTTGTTTCCTTTTGAGAATTGATTCAGCTTTTGAAAGGAATTCTTTCAGCAAACTAGGTTTTTCAAGGTGGAGATCGTCTCTCTTTGTTCTATATAGGCCCATTCAGCACAGATGTAGTAAAACATGTAACATTCCAAAGATAACCATCTATGGTGGAATCTGGACCATCTCACACATTGTTCTCCTTGAGAATTGAGGTTGTTTTGGAGAGGAATACATCCTGAAACTTCGATTTTTATAAGGGGAGATAGGATCTTGAGGTTCCAAATAGGCCTATTCAGCTGCCTTGAAGAAAAACTTGGATCACTTCAAAGAAAAGCATCTACGTAAGAAGCTGCAGCATGTAGCACATTTTTTCCCTATGAGAATTCTGTTAGTTTTTGAAAGGAATACACATTGCTACACAGGTTTTAAAGGTGGAGATAGGCTCTTTTTTTCCAAACAGGCCTATTGAGCAGAGTTGATGAAACACGATTCTTTCAAATGAATGCCATGTGTGTTCAAACAGGAGTGACTAGCACATTGTTACCCTGGGAGAAGTGAGATAGTTTTTGAAAAGCACACTTCCTGCAACTTAGTGTTATCAAGGTGAATATTCAGCTGAGTTGAAAGAACACATTTATCTTGTGAAAGAAAACCATCTGTGTTAGAAACAGGAGCATCTAGCACATGAGGTCACTATGATAATTGAGTTTTTGAAAGGAAAGAATTCTGTTATTTCTTAATAGGCATATTTCCTGTGCCTTAGTTTTTTTATGGTGGAGTAGGATACCTTTGTTCCAAATAGGCCAATTCAGCTGTATAACTCCAAAGAAAACCATCTATGTTACTAGCTGCAGCATCTAGCACCTTGTTTCCTTGTGACAATTGAGTTAGTTCTTGAAATGATTTCTGCCAGAAACTTAGGTTTTTCAAGGTGGATGTGGGCTCTGTTTGTTCCCTGTAGGCCTATTAAGCAGAGTTGAGGAAAAACATGCATCAATCCAAAGAAAATCATTTATGTTAGAACCTGCACCATCAGACACCTTGATTCCTCATGAGTATTGAGTTAGTTTGTGAATGGAATTCTTCATGCAACTTAGCTTTTTCAAAGTGTAGATAGGCTCACTTTGTTCCAAATAGGCCTATTGAGCTGATTGATGAAACAATGAACATTTTGAAAGCAGATCATCTGCGTTAGGAGCAGGATAGTCTAGCACATATTTTCCCTGTAAGAATGAGTTTGTTTTTGAAAGGAATATGTATTCCTGCTTAGGTTTTTCAATGTGGAGATAGTCTCTGTTTCTTCCAAGAAGACATATAATGCAAAGTTGAAGAAACACATGCATCACTCAAAAGACAATCTTATATGTTAGAAGCTACAGCATGTAGCACCTGCCTCCCTGGGAGGATTGAGTTAGATTTTGAAAGGGATTATTCCTGCAATTTTGATTTTTCAATGTGGGGAAAAGTTCTGGTTGTTTGGAATAGATGTATTCAGCTGAGTGGAAGAAACACATGCACCTGAAGAAAGAAAACCTTCTGTGTTAGAAGCCATACCATTTACCACATTGGTTCCCTGTGGTAAATGAGTTAGTTTTTGCAATGACAACTTCCTGCTACCTAGGTTCTCTAAGGGGGATATAGGCTTTGTTTGATTCAAATAGGCATACTAAGCTGAGTTGAAAAACACATGGAGCATTGTTTCCCTGTGATAATTGAGTAGTTTTTGAAAGGAATACATAGTGCTACTTTGGTTTCCAAGGTGGAGATTGGTTCTCTTGATTTCAAATAGGATTATTCAGCTTAGTTGAGGAAACACATGTATCAATCCTACGAAAACCATCTGTTTCATAAGGGGCACAATCTACCAAGTTCTTCCTCGTGAGAATTGTGTGATTTCTTCATAGGCATGCTTCCTGGACCTTACTTTTTTTTTTGGTGGAGTACGATATCTTTGTTCCAAAAAGGCCAATTCAGCTATGGTGAAGAAACACAAGTATCTCTCCAGTGAAAATCATCTTTATTAGAAGCAGGATCATCTACCACTTTGTTTCCCGGTGTGAATTTACTTTGTTTTTGCAAGGAATACATAGTGCTACTTAGGTTTTTCGAGGTGGAGATGAGCTCCGTTTGTTCCCAATAGGACTCTTCAGCTTTGTTGCAGAAACACATGTAGCACTGCAAAGAAAACCATGTCTTAGAAGCTGCAGCATCTGGCACGTTCTTTCCTTGTGAGAATTGTGTTATTTTTTGAGAGTAATTGTTCCTGCAACTTAGGTTTCTTGTGGTGGAGATAGTCTCTCTTGTTACAAATAGTCATCTTCAGCTGAGGGGAAGAAACACATGTGTCTCTCAAATGAAAACCATCTCGGTTAGAAGCAGGACCATCTGGCACATTGGTTCTCTGTGAGAACTCTGTTAGTTCTTGAAAGAACAACCTCTTGCTACTCATATTTGAAAGTAGAGATAGGCTGCCTTTTCTCCAATACACATATTCAGCTCTGTTGAGGAAAGACATGAGTCACTCCAAAGAAAACCATGTATGTTAGAAGCTGCAGCATCTAGCACCTGGTTCCCCCTGTGGGAATTGGGTTAGCCTCTGAAAGCAATACTGCCTGCTACTCAGGATTTTCAAGGTGGAGATAGACTCTCTTTCCTGGAAAGAAGCCTTTTCAGCTGAGTTGAAGAAACACATAGACTCCTCCAAAGAAAACCATCTTTGTCAGAATCTGCAGCATGTAGCACCTTGTTTTCCTTTGAAAATTGCATTAGTTTGGAAATTAATACTTCATTCTACGTAGGTTTTCCAAGGTATACATAGGCTGACTTTGTTCCCAGTAGACCTATTTATCAGAGATGATGAAACAATGTATCTCTCCAAAGAAAACCATCTTCGTTTGAAGCAGGAGCACCTACACATTATTCGCTTGTGTTAACTCCGTTAGATTTGAAAGGAATTCTTCATGCAACTTTTGTTTTTCAAGATGGAGATAGGCTGTCTTTGATCCAAGTATCCCTATTCAGCTGAGTTTTAGAAATACATGCACCTCTCAAATAAAAACTATCTGTGTAAGAAGCAGGAGCCTCTAGCACATCGTTTCCCTTCTAGACATGAGTCAGTTTTTCAAAAGTAAACTTTCTGCTACTTAGCCTGTTCAAGGTGGTCATTGGCTCTGTTTCTCCCTAATAGGACTATTCAGCAGAGTTGAGGAAACACATGCATCACTCAAAAGAAAACCATCTATGTTATAAGATGCAGCATCAAGCACATTCTTTCCCAGGGTGAAATGAGTTAGTTTTCAAAGGAATACTTCCTGCACCTTAGGTTTTTCTGGGTGGAAATAGACTCTATTTGTTACAAGTAGACATTTTAGGCACCGTTGAAGAAACACATGAATCTCTGGAAAGGAAACCATCTCTGTTTGTAGCCGGACCATCTAGGAAATTTGTTCCCTGTGAGAACCAAATTAGTTTTTGAAAGCTCCACCTCTTGCTATATAGGATTTTCAAGGGGGAGGTAGGCTCTGTTTGTTCAAAATAAGCTTATTCAGCTGAGGTGAAGAATCACATGCATCCCTCGAATGAAAACCATTCGGGTTGGAAGCATTATCATCCAGCACATTATTTCCCTGTGAAAATTTACTTAGTTTTTGAAAGAAAAACTTCGTGCTAATAAGGTTTTCAAGGAGGACGTATGTTCTGTTGGTTCCAAATAGGCTTATTCAGCTGAATTGAAGAGAAATACGTAGCACACCAATGAAAACCAGCAATGTTAGAAGCAACAGCATGTAGCACCTTGTTTCCCTGTGAGAACTGAATTAAATTTTCAAAGGAATTTTTCTGCAACTTAGGTTTTCAAGGAGCTAGACTGTCATTGTTCCAAATAGGGCTATTCAGAAAGGTGAAGAAACACTTGCATCTCTCGAAAGAGAACCATCTGTGTGAGAAGCAGGATCAGCGAGCACATTGTTTCCCTGTGAGAATGGAGCAAGTTGATGAGAGAAAACTTCCTGATACTTAGGTTTTTCAAGGGGGAGATAGGTTCATTTTGACCCAGTTAGGACTATAGAGCAGAGTTGAAAAAACACATGTATCTTTCATGAGAAAACCATCTATGTTAGAAGCAGGATCATGTAGCACATTGTTTCTCTGTGAGAATTAAATCAGTTTTTGAAAGGAAAACCTCCTGCTACTTAGGTTTTTCAATGTGTTGTTAGGCTCTGTTTGTTCCAAATTGGCTATTCAGTTCAGTGAAGAAACACAAGTATCACTCCAAAGAAGACCATCTGTGTCAGGTGCTGCAACATTTAGCACTTTGTTTGCCTGTGAGAATTGAGTTGCTTTATGAAAGAAATTCCTCCTGCACCTTAGAATTTTCAAGGTAGACATAGGCTCTTTTTTTCCAGATGTGCCTATTGAGTTGAGTTGAAGACACACATGAATCTCTTGAAAGAAAACTATGTACGTTAGAAGCAGGAGCATCTACCACATTGTTTCCCTGTGAGAATTGAGTTAGTTTTTGAAAAGAAAACTTCCTGCTACTTAGATTTTACAAGAGGAGAAGGGTTCTCATTGTTCCAAGTAGGCCTATTCAGCTGAGATGAAGAAACATTGGTATCTCTTCACTGAAAATCATCTTTGTTGGAAGCAGAGTCATCTGACACCTTTTCCATATGGGAATTGACTTACATTTTGAAAGTAATGCTTACTGTGACTTAGGTTTTTCCATGTGAAGAGATATGCAGAGCTGCTTTTTGTTCCAAAAAGGCTTATTTAGCTAAGTATAAGAAGCACATAATCCTCTCAAAAGAAAACCACCTGTTTTAGAAAGATAGCATCAAGCAAATTGTTTACCTGTGAGAACTGAGTTTGTTTTTGAGAGGAATTCTTCCTGCAATTTATGTTTTCCAAGATTGTGATAGCCTCTCCTGATTTCAAATAGGCCAGTTTAGCTGAGTTGAAAAACAGATGCATCTTTTGAAAGAAAATCATCTGCATTAGAAGCTGGAGCATTTAGCACATTGTTTCCTAATGAGAACTGAGTTATTTGCTCCATGGAATCCTTCCTGCCATATAGGTTTTTCAAGGTGGAGATAAGCTCCCTATTTTCCAAATATCCCTATTCACCTTAATGAAATACATGTATCTCTGCAAAGAAAACCATGTGTGTAAGAAGCTGGAGCATGTAGCATCTTGTTTCCCTGCGAAAATTGAGTAAGTTTCTAAATGTAATACCTCCTCAACTTTGGTTGTAAGGTGTAAATGTCTCTCTTTGTTCCAAATAGGCCTATTCAGTGAGGAGAAGAAACACATTTATTTCTTGTAAGATCACCATCTGTGTTAGAGGCAGGATCATCTAGCATACTACCTCCCTCTGAAAAATGAATTAGTTTTTGACAGGACAACCTTCTGCTCCTTTGGTTTTTTAAGGTGAAAATAGGCTCTGCTTGTTCCAAATAGTCCTATTAGCTCAGTTGAAGAAACACAGGTATCAGTTCAAAGAAAATGATTTGTGTCAGAAGCTGCCGCATCTAACACCTTGTTTCCTTGTGAGAAATGAGTTAGTTTCTGAACGTCATACTTCCTGCACCTTAGGTTGTTTAGGGGTGGAGGTAGGCTCTCTTTTTTCCAAATATCCCTATTCATGTTAGTGGAAGAAATGAATATATCTCTCAAAAGGAAACCATCTGTTTTAAAAGCAGGAGCATCTAGCACGTTGTTTCCCTGTGAGAATTGAGTTAGTTTTTGAAAAGAAAACTTCCTGCTACTTAGCTTTTCCAAGGTGGAGATAGGCTCTGTTTGTTACCCGTAGGACTATTCAGCAGAGTTGAAAAATCACACGTATCATGGCAAAGATAACCATCTATAAGAGGAAGAGAAGAATCCAGCACATTGTTTACTTTTGAGAATTCAGTTACTTTTTGAAAACAAATCTTCCTGCTGCTTAGGTTTCTGAAGGAAGACATAGGCTCTGGTTGTTTCAACTAGGCCTTTTCAGCAGAGTTGAAGAAACACATGTGTCTCTCAAATGAAAACCTTCTCTGTTAGAAGCAGGACTATCTAGCTCATTGTTTCCCTGTGAAAACTAAATTACTTTTTGAAAGGACAACCTCTTGTTACTTAGGTGTTTGATGGTGAAGATAGGCTCTCTTTGTTCCAAATACACCTATTCAGCTCTGTAGAAGAAAGACATGAATCACTCCACAGAAAATCACCTATGTCAGAAGGTGCAGCATCTAGCACCTTGTTTCCCTGTGGAACTGGGATAGTTTCTGAAAGCAGTATTTCCTGCTACTTACCATTTTCCAGGTAGAGATCAGCTCTCTTTGTTGCAAATAGGTCAAATGAGCTGAGATGAAGAAGTACATATAGTACTCCAAAGAAAACCATCATTGTCAGAATCATCAGCATGTTGCACCTTGTGAAAATTGCATTAGTTTTAGTAACAAATATTTCCTGCTACTTAGGTTATCCAAGGTTGAGATAGGCTGACTTTGTTCCCAATAGGGCTAATGATCAGCATTGATGAAACAATGTACCTCTCCAAAGAAAACCATCTGCATTTGAAGCAGGAGCATCTACACAATGTTCCCTTGTGATAATTGAGTCACTTTCTGAATGGAATTCCTCATGCAACTTTTGTTTTCAAGGTGAAGATAAGCTCTCTTTGATCCAAGTATCCCTATTCAGCTGATATTGAGAAATACATGTATCTATCAAATGAAAACCATGTGTGTAAGAAGCAGGACCATCTGGCACATTATTTACCTTTGAGAATTGTGTCAGTTTTTGAAAAGAAAACTTTCTGCTACTTCGCTTTTTTTTTCATTGGCTCTGTTTGTTCCTAAGAGGATTATTCAGCAGAGTTAAGGTAACACATGCATCACTCAAAAGAAAACCATCTATGTTATAAGATGCAACATCAAGCACACTCTTTCCCTGTGCAAATGAGTTAGTTTTGAAAGGAATACTTCCTGCATCTTAGGTGTTTCCAGGTGGAAATAGACTCTGTTTGTTACAAGTAGGCCTTTTAGGCACAGTTGAAAAACCACATGTATCTCTCAAAAGGAAACCATCTGTGTTTGTAGCAGGACCATCTTGGACATTGGTTTTTGTGAGAACTAAATTAGTTGTTGAAAGCACAACCTCTTGTTACATAGGATTTTCGAGGGGAGGTAGGCTCTTTTTGTTCCTTATCAGCTTATGCAGCTGAATTGAAGAAACACATGTATCATTCCAAAGATAACCATCTAGATTAGAAGAAGGAGCATCTAGTGCATTGTTTACCTGTGAGAATTCAGCTAGTTTTGTAAAGGAGTACTTCCTGCTACTTAGGTTTTTCAAGGTGCAGATAGGCTCACTTTACACCAAATCAGCCTTTTGGTAAAGTTGATGAAAAACATGTACCTTTGGAAAGATGACCATCAGTGTTAGAAGCAGGAGCACCTGAAAATTGCTTCCCTGTGAGAATTGTCTTAGTTTTTGAAAGGGAAACTTCCTGCTACTTAGATTCTGCAATGTGGATTTAGGCTCTGGTTCTTCCATATAGGGCTATACAGCTGAGTTGAAGAAACACATGTATCTCCTCCAGAACACCATCTGTGTTAGAAGCTGCAGCATCTAACACATTGTGTCCCTGTGTGAATTGAGTTAGTCTCTGCAAGTAATACTTCCTGCAACTTAGGTTTTTCCAGGTGGAGATAGGCATTTTTTGTTCCAAATAGCCCTTTTCACCTGAGTTGAAAAAACACATGTGTACCTCGAAAGAAAACTGTGTTAGAAGCAGGATCTTGTTGCACATTCTTTCCCTGTTAGAACTGAATTACTTTTTGAAAGGACAAATGTCCTGCTACTTAGGTTTTTCAAGGTGTAGATAGGCTCTGTTTATTCCAAGTAGACCTATTAATCTCAGTTGACGAAACACATGTATTATGCCCAGAGAACCATCTGTTTGAGGAGCGGCAGCATGTAGCACATTGTTTTCTGGTGAGAATTGGGTTAATTTCTTTAAGTAATGCTTCCTGCTACTTATGTTTTTCAAGGTGGATCTAGGCTCTCGAATTCCAAATATCCCTATTCAGAGGAGTTGAGGAAACACATTATCACTCCAATGATAACCATCTATGTTAGAAAATGCAGCATCTAGCACATTTATTCCCTGTTAAAATTTCATTAGTTTTTGAAAGAAATGCTTCCTGCAACTCAGGTATTTCATGGTGAAGATAGGCTTACTTTATTCCCAATTGGCCTGTTTAGTGAAGTTGATGGAACACAAGTATCTTTCGAAGAAGACTATGTGGGGTATAAGCAGGAGCATCTAGTGCATTGTTTCCCTGTGAGAATTGTGTCAGTTTTTGAAAACAGAACTTTTTACTACATAGGATTTCAAGGTTGATACAGGCTCCATTTTTTACTCAATATGCTTCTTCCACAGAGTTGTAGAAATCATGTATCATTCCAAAGAATTCCATCTATGTTAGAAGCTGCATAATCTAGCACATTGTTTCCCTGTGAGAATTGAGTTAGTTTCTGAACGTCATACTTCCTGCACCTTAGGTTTTTTAGGGGTGGGTGTAGGCTCTCTTTTTTCCACATATCCCTATTCAGCTTGGTTGAAGAAATGAATGTATCTCTCGAAAGGAAACCATCTGTTTTAAAAGCAGGAGCATCTAGATCATTGTATCCCTGTGAGGAAAACTTCCTGCTACTTAGGTTATTCAAGGTGGAGATAGGCTCTGTTTGTTCCCAATAGGCCTGTGCCACTGAGCTGAAGACACACATGTATCACTCCAAAGAATACAACCTATGTTAGTTGATGCAAAATCTAGCACCTTGCTTCCTTGTGTGAATTGAGTAAGTTTGTGTAAATAATACTTCCTGCCATTTAGGTTTTTTATTGTGGAGATAAGCTCTCATGGTTCCCAATAGGCTTATTCTGCTGAATTAGAGAAACACATGTATCTGTACAAAGAAAACCATCTGTATTAGAAGTGGGACCACCTAGCACATTGTTTCTCTGTGAGAATTGAGTTAGTTTTTAAAAGGAAAGTTTCCTGTTACTTAGGGTTTTCAAGGTGGAGATAGGCTCTCTGTGCTCACGTATGTCTATACAACACAGTTGAAGAAACACATGTATCACTCCAAAGAAAATCATGTACGTTAGAAGCTGCAGCATCTTCGAGATTGTTTCCCTTGATTGTGTTAATTTTTGAGAGGAATACTTCCTGCAAGTTAGGTTTTTCAAGTTTCAGATAGGCTTACTTTGTTCCCAATATTACTATTGTGTAGAGTTGATGAAACATATATATGTCTCCAAAGAAAACCATCTGGGTTAGAATAGGAACATCCAGAACATTGTTTCCTTGTGTTAACTGAGTTTGTTTTGAAAAGAAAACTTCATGCTACTTAGGTTTTTCAATGTGGAGATAGGTTCTGGTTGTTCCAAATTGGCCTATTCAGCAGAGTTGAAAAAACCTATGTATCACTCTAAAGATAACCATCTATGTTATAAGCTGCAGCATCAAGCACATTGTTTCCCTATGAGAATTAAATTAATTTATGAAAGAAATACTTTCTGCTATTTATCTTTTTCAAGGTGAAGATAAGCTCACTTCTTCCAAATAGGCCTATTGTGATTTTTGATGAAACACATGCATTTTTCGAAGGAAGACCATCAGCGTTAAAAGCAGGAGCACCTAGCACATTGTTTCTTTGTGAGAATTGAGTTAGTTTTTGAAAGGAAAGTTTTGTGCTACTTAGGTTTTTCAAAGTAGAGATAGGCTCTGTTTGTTCCAAATAGGCCTATTCAGCTGAGTTGAAGAAACACATGTATCACTCAAAAGAAAACCATCTATGTTAAAGGCTGCAGCATCTAGTACCTTGTTTCCCTGTGAGAACTGACTTAATTTCTGAAAGTAATACCTACTGCCCTTTAGGATTTTCAAGGTGGATATAGGCTCTCTTGTTCCAAATATCCCTGTTCAGCAGAGTAAAAGAAATTCGTGTATTTCTTCATAGAAAACCATCTGTCTTAGAAGCAGGGGCATCTAGCACATTACTTCCCTGCAAGAATTGAATTAGTTTCTGAAAGTAATGCCTCCAGCAACTTAAGTTTTTCAAGGTGGAGATAGACTCTCTTTGTTCCAAATAGGCCTATTCAAACAGCTCACATGAAGAAACACATGTATCACCCCACAGAAGACAATCTGTGTTAGAAACGGAAGCATCTAGCACATGGTTTTTCTGTGAGAACTGAATTAGGTTTTTAATGGCAAACTTCGTCCTTTTAGGTATTTCAAGGTGGAGATAGGCTCTGTTTGTTCTAGATAGGCTTTTTCAGCTGAACTGAAGAAACACATGTATCTCTTCAAAGAAAACCATCAGTGTTAGAAGCAGAGTGGTCTAAGACATTGTTTTCCTGTGAGAATTTAATTAGTTTTTGAAAGGAAAACCTCCTGCTACTTAGGTTTTTCAAGTTGTAAATAAGCTGTATTTGTTCCAAATACGCCAATTGATCAGAGTTGAAAAAACACATGTATCACTAAAAGAAAACCACCTATGTTAGAAGCTGAAGCCTCTAGCGTATTGTTTCTGTGTGAGAATTGAGACAGTTTGTGAAAGGAAAACGCCCTGCAACTTAAGTTTTTCAAGGTGGAGATAGGCTCTCTCTAGTCAAAATATGCCTATTGAGCACAGTGGATGAAACACATTTACTTTTGAAAGAAGACCATGTGAGTTATAAGCAGGAGCATCTTGTATATGGTTTCCCTGTGAGAAATGAGTTAGTTTGGGAAAAGAAAACTTCCTGCAACTTAGGTTTTTCAAGGTGGAGTTAAGTTCTGGTTGTTGCAATAGGCCTATTCTGCTAAGTTGAAGAAACACATGTGTCCCTTGAAAGAAAACCATCTATGTAGAAGATATAGCATGTAGCATCTTGTTTCCCTGTGAGACTGGAGTTAGTTTTTCAAAGGAATACATCCTGCAACTTGTGCTTTCAAGGTGGAGATAGGCTCCATTTGCTCCATATAGGCCCATAGAGTTTAGTTTAAGAAACCCATGCATCACTCCAATGAAGATCATCTGTGTTAGAAGCTGCAGCATCTAGCACCTTGTTACCCTGTGAGAATTGAGTTAGTTTCTGAAAGTCGTACTTTCTGCAACTTATGGTTTTCAGGTGGAGATAGGCTCTCTTTATTCCAAATACAGCTATTGAGCAGAGTTGAAGAAACACATGTATGAATTGAGAAAAAAACATTTGTGTTAGAATCAGGAGCATCTAACACCGTGTTTCCCTGTGAGAATGAAGTTAGGTTTTGAAAGGAAAACTTACTAGTACTTAAGTTTTTAAAGGAGGAAATAGACTCTCTTAGTTCAAGTTTGGCCAATTTAGCAGAGTTGAAGAAACCCATGTATCACTCAAAGAAAACAACATATGTTACAAGCTGCATCATGCAAGACCTTGTTTCCATGTGAGAATTGAGTCAGTTTTTGATAGGAATTCTTCCTGCATTTTTGGTTTTTCATGGTGGAGATAGGCTCTCTTTGTTTCAAATAGGCCTATTCAGCTGAGTTGAAGAAACACATGCATGTATCAAAAGAAAACCATGTGTGTTAGAAGCAGGAGATTCTAGCATTTTATTTCCCTGTGAGAATTGAGTTACTTTTTGAAAGTAAAAGTGCCAGCTTCCTACTTTTTTCAAGGTGGAGATAGGTTCTGTTTGTTCCCAGTAGGCCTATTCAGCAGTGTTGAAGAAACACATGTATCACCTCAAGAAAACCACTTATATTAGAAGTTTAGCTCTAGCACCTTGCTTTCCTGTGAGAATTGAGTCAGTTTAAGAAAAGAATGCTTCCTGCAATTTAGCTTTTTCAAGGTGGAGAGAGGATTTCTTTGTTCCAAATATGCCTATTCAGCAGAGTTGAAGAAACACATGTATCATTCCAAAGAAAACTATATTTGTTAGAAGCTCAAGCATATAACATCTTGTTTCCCTGGGAGAATTGTGTTAATTTTTGAAAGGTATTCTTCAAGCAACATTGGTATTCCAAGGTGGAGAGAGACTCTCTTTTTCCAAGTAGACCTCTTCATCTGTTTTGAAGAAACACATGTATCACTTCAAAGAAAACCATCTATGTTAGAAGCAGGATCAAGTCACACATTGTTTCCCTATGAGCACTGAGTTAGTTTTTTAAAGGAATTCTTCCTGCAAATTAAGTTTTAAATGGTGGAATTAAGGTCTCTTTGTTCCAAGTAGGGCTATTCAGGTGATGTTAGGATATACATGTATCTATCAGGAGAAATTCATCTGTCTTTGAAGTAGGAGCTTCTAGTATATTGTTTCCTTATGAGAACTGAATTACATTTGGAAAGTAAAAGTTTGAGATTGATAGGTTTTTCAAGGTGGCTCTGTTTGTTTCCAATATGCCTATTCTGCTGAGATGAAGACACACATGTATCACTCCAAAGAAAACTGTCTATGTTAGATGCTGCGGAATCTAGCAACTTGCTTCCTTGTGTGAATGGAGTAAGTTTCTGAAAATAATACTTCCTGCCACTTAGGTATTTAAGGGTGGAGATAGGCTCTCTTTGTTTGAAATAGGAATATTTTGCTAAGTTATAGAAACTCACGTATCCCTAGAAAGAAAACCATCTGTGTTAGAAGCAGGAGCACCTAGCATATTGTTTCCCTGTGAGAATGAGTTAGTTTTTGAAAGGAAAGATTCCTGCTACTTAAGGATTTGAAGTGGAGATAGGCTTTCTGTGCTCTACAAATGTCTATACAATTCAGTTGAAAAACACATGTATCACTCCAAAGAAAACCATGTATGTTAGAAACTGCAGCATCCTTGACATTGTTTCCCTTGATTGTGTTAATTTTTGAAAGGAATACTTCCTGCAACTTAGGTTTTTCAAGTTGGAGATAGACTTAATTTGTTCCCAATAGGCCTATTGTGTGAGTTGATGAAACACATGTTTATCTCCAAAGAAAACCTTTGGGTTTGGAAGCAGGAGCATTTAAAACATTGTTCCCTTGTGTTAATTGAGTTAGTTTTGAAAAGAAAACTTCGTGCTCCTTAGGTTTTTCAATGTTGAGATAGGTTCTGGTTGTTCCAAATTGGCCTGTTCAGCAGAGTTGAAGAAACATATGTATCACTCTAAAGATAACCATATATGTTACAAGCTGCAGCATCTAGACATTGTTCCCCTGTGAGAATTAGGTTAGTTTTTGCAAGAAATACTTCCTGCTACTTACCTTTTTACAGGTGAAGATATGCTCACTTCTTCCAAATAGGCCTATTGATCATTCTTTACAAAACACATGCATTTTTCAAAGGAAGACCATCAGCGTTAGTAGCAAAAGCATCTAGCAAATTGCTTCCCTGAGAGAATGGAGTTAGTTTTTGAGAAGGAATCTTCCTGCTGCTTAGGTTTTTCAAAGTGGAGATAGGTTCTGCTTGTTACAAATAGGCCTATTCAGCTGAGTTGAAGAAACACATGTATCACTCAAAAGAAAATCATGTATGTTAGACCCTGAAGCATCTACCACATTGTTTCCCTTTGAGAACTGAGTTAGTTTCTGAATGAAATACAGCCTGCTTCTTAGGATTTTCCAGGTGGACATAGGTTCTCTTGTTCCAAATATCCTTATTCAGCACAGTTAAAGAAATTTGTGTATTTCTTGATAGAAAACCATCTGTCTTAGAGGCAGGAGTATCTAGCACATTGCTTCCCTGAAAGATTGAGTTAGTTCCTGAAAGTAATGCCTGCAGCAATTTAGGTTTTTCAAGGTGGAGATAGACTCTCTTTGTTCCAAATAGGCCTATTCAAGCAGCTCAGTTGAAGAAACATATGTACACCCCACAGAAGACCATCTGTGTCAGAAAGTGAAGCGTCTAGCACAAAGTATCCCTGTGAAAAATGAATTAGTTTTTTAATTGCAAACTTCTTGCTTTTAGGTTTTTCAAGGTGGAGATAGGCTCTGTTTGTTCCAGATAGGCTTTTTCAGCTGAGCTGAAGAAACACATGTATCTCTTGAAAGAAAACCAACAGTGTTAGAAGCAGGATCGTCTAGGACATTGTTTTCTTGTGAGAATTTAATTTGTTTCTGAAAGGAAATACTCCTTGTACTTAGGTTTTTCAAGATGTAGGTGGGCTCTGTTTGTTCCAGATACACGAATTCAACAGAGTTGAAGAAACACATGTACCTCTCCAAATAAGACCATCTGAGTTAGAAGCTGCAGCATCTAGCACAATGCTTCCATGTGTCAACTGAGTCAATTTCTGAAGTATTACTTCATTGCAATAGGCCTATTCAGCTGAGTTGAAGAAACACATGTATCCCTTCAAAGAAAACCATCAATGTTAGAAGACACACAATGTAGCATCTTGTTTCCATGTGAGATTTGAGTTAATTTTTGAAAGGAATACATCCTGCAACTTAGATTTTTTTCAAGGTGGAGATAGGCTCTGTTTGTTCCATATAGGCCTATAGAGCACAGTTGAAGAAACACATGCATCACTCCAAAGAAGACCATCTGTTAGAAGCTGCAACATCAAGCACCTTGCTACGTTTTGAGAATTGAGGTACTTTCTGAAAGTAATAGTTTCTGCAACTTATGGTTTTCATGAGGAGATAGGCTCTCTTTTCTCCAAATACAGCTATTCAGCTGAGTTGAAGAAAGACATGAATGTATCAAAGGAAAACCATCTGTGTTAGAAGCAGGAGCATCTAACACAATGTTTCCCTGTGAGAATGCAGTTAGTTTTTGAAAGGAAAAATTCCTGCTACTTAGGTTTTTGAAAGAGGAGATAGGCTCTCTTTGTTCCAATTAGGCCAATTCAGCAGAGTTGAAGAAATCCATGTATCACTCAAGGAAAAGCATCTATGTTAGAAGCTGCAGCATGTAGCACCTTGCTTTACTGTGAGAATTGAGTCAGTTTATGAAAAGAATGCTACCTGCCACTTCGCTTTTTCAAGGTGGAAGGAGGATCTCTTTGTTCCAAGTATGCCTATTCAGCAGAGTTGAAGAAACACATGTATAACCATCTATGTTAGAAGCTGCTGCTTCTAGCACATTGTTTCTCTGCAAGAATTGAGCTAGTTTCTGAAATTAATGCCTCCAGCAACTTAGGTTTTCAAGGTGGTCATAGATTCTCTTTGTTTAAAAAACCTATACAAATAGCTCAGTTGAAGAAACACATGTATCAACCCACAGAAGACCATTTGTATTAGAAACTGCAGCATCTAACACATTGTTTCCCTGTGAGAACTGAATTAGTTTTTGAATGGCAAACTTCCTACTTTTTAGGTTTTTCTAGGTGGAGATAGCTCTGTTTGTTCCAGATAGGCTTATTCAGCTGAGTTCAAGAAACACATGTATTGTTTTAAAGAAAACCATCTGTGTTAGAAGCTGGATCACCAGGACATTGTTTCCTATGAGAATTTAATTAGTTTTTCAAAGGAAAACCTCTGGCTAGTTAGGTTTTTCAAGGTGTAGATAGGCTCTGTTTGTCCCAAAGAGGCCTATTCAGCTCAGTTGAAGAAACACATGTATCTCTCCACAGAAGACCATCTGCTCTAGAAGCTGCAGCATCTAGCACATTGTTTCCATGTGTCAATTGAGTCAGTTTCTGAAAGTAATACTTCTTTTAACTTAGGTTTTTCATTGTAGAGCTGGGCTCTCTTTTTTCCAAATATCCCTATTCAGCTGAGTTGAAGTAACATATGTATCTCTGGAAAGAAAACATTCTGAGTTACAAGCAGGAGCATCTAGAACATTGTTTCCCTGAGAGAACTGAGTTAGTTTTTGAAAGGAAATCTTCCTGAAATTTAGGTATTTCATGGTCGAGATAGGCTCTGTTTGTTCCCAATAACCCTATTTAACAAAGTTGGAGAAACACATGTACAATCCAAAGAAAACCATCTATGTTAGAAGCTGCAGCATCTAGAACACTCTTTACTTGTTAGAATTGAGTTAGTAATTGAAAGGAATACTTCCTGCAACTTAGGTTTCTCAAAGTGGAGATAGGCTCTGTTTGTGTCAGATAGGCCAAATCAGCAGAGTTGAAGAAACACATGTATCACTAAAAAAAAAAAAACCTGTGAGAAGCTGCAGCCTCTAGCACACTGTTTCTGTGGGAAAATTGAGTCAGTTTTTGCGAGGAAAATGTCCTGTAACTCAGGTTTTTCAAGGTGCAGATAGCCACTCTTTAGTCGAAATAGGCCTGTTGTGCACAGTAGATGAAACACATTTATCTTTCAAAAGAAGACCATGTGAATTATAAGCAGGAGCATCTTGCATATACTTTCTCTGAGTATTGAGTTAGTTTTTGAAAAGAAAACTTCCTGAAACTTAGGTTTTTCAGTGTGGCGATGGGTTCTGGTTGTTGCAATAGGCCTATTCAGCTGAGTTAAAGAAACACATGTATCCCTCCAAAGAAAACCATCAATGTTAGAAGATATAACATGCGGCATCTTGTTTCCCAGTGAGAGATTTGAATTAGTTTTTGAAAGGAATAAATCCTGTAACTTAGGTTTTTCAAGGTGGAGATAGGCTCCGTTTTTATCATAAAGGACTATAGAGCACAGTTGAAGAACCACATGCATCACTCCAAAGAAGACCATCTGTGTTAGAAGCTGCAGCATCTTGCACCTTGCTACTCTGTGAGAATTGAGTTAGTTTCTGAAAGTAATAGTTTCTGCAACTTATGGTTTTCATGAGGAGATAGGCTCTCTTTTTTCCAAATACAGCTATTCAGCTGAGTTGAAGAAAGACATGTATGTATCAAAAGAAAGCCATCTGTGTTAAAAGCAGGAGCATCTAACACAATGTTTCCCTGTGAGAATGCAGTTAGTTTTTGAAAGGAACACTTCCTGCTACTTAGGTTTTTGAAGGAGGAGATAGGCTCTCTTTGTTCCAATTAGGACAATTCAGCAGAGTTGAAGAAACCCATGTATCACTCAAGGAAAACAACCTATGTTAGAAGCTGCAGCATGCTACACCTTGTTTCTCCATGATAATTGACTCAGTTTTTGAAAGGAATTCTTCCTGCAATTTTGGTCATTCATGGTGGAGACAGGCTGTCTTTGTTCCAAAGGCCTATTCAGCTGGGTTGAAGAAATATATGTATCTATCAATAGAAAACCCTGTGTGTTAGAAGCAGGAGATTCTAGCATTTTATTTCCCTGTGAGAATTGAGCTACTTTTTGAAAGTAAAAGTGCCAGCTTCTTACTTTTTTCATTGTGGAGGTAAGCTCCGTTTGCTCCTAATAGGCCTATTCAGCAGACTTGAAGAAACACATGTATCACTCCAAAGAAAACCATCTATGTAAGAAGCTGCATCATCTAGCACCTTGCTTTACTGTGAGAATTGAGTCAGTTTATGAAAAGAATGCTTCCTGTGCTTAGCTTTTTCAAGGTGCAGAGAGGATCTCTTTGTTCCAAATATGCCTATTCAGCAAAGTTGAAGAAACACATGTATCACTCCAAAGAAAGCTATATATGTTAAAACTCAAGCAGATAGCACCTTTTTTCCCTGGGAAAATTGAGTTAGTTTTTGAAAGGTATTCTTCCAGCAACGTAGGTTTTCCAAGGTGGACAGAGGCTCTCTTCTTTCCAAGTACACCTCTGCCTCTGAGTTGAGGAAACACATGTATCACTTCAAGGAAAACCATGTGTGTTACAAGCGGGATCAAGTCACACATTGTTTCCCTATGAGCATTGAGTTAGCTTTTAAAGGAATTCTTCCAGCAACTTAGGTTTTCAATGGTGGAGTTAAGGTCTCTTTGTTCCAAGTAGGCCTATCCAGGTGATGTGAGGATATACATGTATCTATCGTGAGAAATCCATCTGTCTTAAAAGCAGGAGCTTCTAGCATATTGTTTCCTTGTGAGAACTGAGTTACATTTTGAATGTAAAAGTTCCAGATTCTTTTGTTTTTCAAGGTCAGATAGGCTCTGTTTTTTCCCAGTAGGCCTATTCAGCAGAGATGGAGACACACAGGTATCACTCCAAAGAAAACCGTCTATGTCAGAAGCTGTGCAATCTAGGACATTGCTTCCCTGTTAGACTTGAGTAAGTTTCTGAAAGTGATACTTCCTGCCACTTAGGTTTTTCAGAGTTGAGATAGGCTCTCTTTGTTCAAAGTAGGCATATTCTGCTGAGTTGAAGAAACCCATGTATCTCTAGAAAGAAAACCATGTGTGTTAGAAGCAGGAGCATCTAGAACATTGTTTCCCTGGGAGAATTGAGTTAGTTTGTGAAAGGAAAGCTTCCAGCTACTGTGTTTCAAGGTGGAGATAGGCTCGCTGTATGCCAGATATGTCTATACAACTCAGTTGAAGAAACCCATGTGTCACTCCAAAGAAAACCATGTATGTTAGAAGCTGCAGCATCTAGGACATTGTTTCCCTTGATTGCATTAATTTTTGAAAGAATACTTCCTGTAACTTAAATTTTTCAAGTTGGAGATAGGCTTGCTTTGTTCCCCATAGGTCTATTGTGTAGAGTTGATGAAACACATGTACGTCTCCAAAAAGCCATCTGAGTTAGAAGCAGAAGCATCTAGCACATTGTTTCCCTGGGAGAATTGAGTTATTTTCTGAATGGAAAGCTTCCTGCTACTTAGGGTTTTCAAAGTGGAGATAGGCTCTCTGTGTTCAAGAGAGGTCTATACAACTCAGTTGAAGAAACACATGTATCACTCCAAGAAAACCATGTATGTTAGAAGCTGCAACATGCAGCACCTTTTTTCCCTCTGAGAATTTAGTCAGTTTTTAAAAGGAATTCTTCCTGCTATTTAGGTTTCATGGTGGAGATACAATCTCTTTGTTCCAAATAGGCCTGTACAACTGAGATGAAGAAATACATGAATCTATCAATAGAAAACCATCTGTGTTAGAAGCCAGAGATTCTAGCATATTATTTCCCTGTGAGTACTAAGTTACATTTTTGAAAGTAAAAGTGCCAGCTTCCTATTTTTTTCAAGGTGGAGATAGGCTCTCTTTGTTCCAAATATGCCTATTCAGCAGATTTGAAGAAACACATGTATCACTCCAAAGAAAACTATATATGTTAGAGGCTCAATCCTATAACACCTTGTTTCCCTGTGAGAATTGAGTTAGTTTTTGAAAGGTATTCTTCCAGCAACTTAGGTTTTTCAAGGTGGAGAGAGGCTCTCTTTTTTCCAAGTAAACCTCTGCATCTGAGTTGAAGAGACACATGTATCACTTCAAAGAAAACCATCTGTGTTAGAAGCAGGATCAAGTTGCACATTGTTTCCCTGTGAGCATTGAGTTAGTTTTTAAAAGTAATACTTGCTGGAACTTAGGTTTTAAATGGTAGATTAAAGTCTCTTTGTTCCAAGTAGGCCTATGTAGGTGATTTGAGAAGCAGGAACTTCTAGCATATTGTTTCTCTGTGAGAACTGAGTTACATTTTGAAAGTAAAAATTCCAGATTCTTAGGTTTCTCAAGGTGGAGATAGGCTCTCTTTGCTCCAAGTATCCCTATTCAACTGAGTGAAGAAATACATGTATCTCTCAAAAGAAAACATTCTGAATAAGAAGCAGCAGCATGTAGCACCTTGTTTCCCTGTGAAAATTGACTTAGTTTCTGAAAGTTATACGTCCTGTAACTTGGGTTTTTCAAGGTGGAAAACCCAATAGGCCTTTGTTCCAAATAGGCCTATTCTGCTGAGTTGAAGAAACACATGTATCTATCAAAAGAAAACCATCTGTGTTAGAAGCAGGAGCATCTAACACAATGTTTCCAGGTGATAGTTGAGTCAGTTTTTGAAAAGAAATCTTTGTGCTACTTACGTTTTTCAAGGTGGCGTTAGGCTCTGTTTGTTCCAAATAGGTCTATTCAAATGAGATGAAGAAATACATATATCACTCAAAAGATAATCATCTGTGTTAGAAGGTGTAGCATCTAGCACATTTTTTCCCTGTGAGAATTGAGATAGTTTGGAAAGGAATTCTTCCAAAAACTTAGGTTTTTCAGAAGGAAATAGGCGATCATTGTCAGAAATAGTCTTATTCGGCTGTGTAGAAGAAACACATGGATCTTTCAAAAGAATAACGTGTGCATTATAAGCAGGAGCCTCTAGCATATGGTTTCTCTGTGAGAATTAAGTTAGTCTTTGAAAAGAAAACTTCTTGTACTTTGGTTTTCCAAGGTCAAGATAGGCTCTGTTTGTTCCATATAGGTCTATTCAGCTGAGATGAAGAAACACATGTATCTCTGGAATGAGTACTTCTGGGTTAGACAAAGGAGCATCTAGCACATTTTTTCCCTTTGAGAATTGAGATAGTTTTTGAAAGGAAAACCTTTTCTACTGTTGATTTTCAAGGTGTGGATGGGCTCTGTTTGGAATAGGTTTTTTCCTCAGAGTTGAAGAAAGACATACATCACACTAAACAAAACAATCTATATAGAAGATGCACCATGTAGCACATTTTTCCCTGTAAGTACTCAATTAGTTCTTGAGAATTATACTTCCTGCCAATTAGGGTCTTCATGGTAGAGATAGGCTCTCTTTGTTCCAAATAAGCCTATTCAGCTGAGTTGAAGAAGCACATGTATTTCTCGAAAGAAAACCTTTTGTGTTAGAAGCAGGAGCATCTAGCACATTTTTTCCATGTGGGAATTGAGTTAATTTTTGAAAGGAAAACTTACAGCTATTTAGGTTTTTCAAGGTAGAGATAGTCTCTGTTTGTTTTCAATGGACATATTAAGCAGAGTTGAAGAAAGACATGTATCACACCAAAGAAAACCATCTATGTTAGAAAGTGCAGCATGTAGCACATTGTTTCCCTTTAAGAATTCAGTTATATTTTGAAAGGAATTCTTTCTGCAAACTAGGTTCTTCACAGTTGAGATAGGCTCACCTTGTTCCAAATAGGCCTATTCAGCTGAGTTGAAGAAGCACATGTATCCTTCAAAAGGAGAACTTCTTTATGAGAATCAGGAGCATCTAGTTCATTGTTTCCCTGTGAGAACTGAGTTAGTTTTTGAAAGGAAAACTTGCAGCTACTTAGGTTTTTCAAGGTATAGGTAGGCTCTGTTTGTTCCAAGTAGGCCTATTCAGCTCAGCTGTTGAAACACATGTATCACTCCAAAGAAGACCATCTGTGTTATAAGTTTCAGCATCTAGCTCTTTGTTTCCAAGTGAAAATGGAGTTAGTTTCTGAAAATAATACTTCCTGCAACTTTGGTGTGTCAAGGTGGAAATATTCTGTTTGTCTAGATAAGTCTATTAAAATCAGATGGAGAAACACACGTATCACTCCAAAGAAAACCACCTGTGTTAGAAGATGCAGCATCTAAAACATTATTTCCCTATGAGAATTACTTAGTTATTGAAGGGAATAGTTCCTGCAACGTAAGATTTTCAAGGTGGGGATTTGCTCTCTTTGTTCCAAATAGGCCAGTTCAGTAGAGTTAAAGAAACACAGTTATCACTCAAAGAAAACCATCTATGTTTAAAGCGGCAGCATCTAACACATTGTTTCCCTGTGAGAATTGAGTCAGTTTTTGAAAGAAATACTTCTTGCAACTTAGCTTTTTCAAGGTGGAGATAGGCTGTCTTGGTTCCAAATATGCCTATTGAGCACAGTAGATGAAATACATGTATCTTTTGAAAGAAGACCATGTACATTATGAGCAGGAGCATCTAGCATATGGTTTCCCTGTGAGAATTAAGTTAGTCTCTGAAAAGACAACCTCTGCTAGTTAGGTTTTTCAATGCAGACATAGATTCTGGTTGTTCCAATAAGCCTATTCAGGTGAGTTGAAGAAACACATGTGCCACTCCAAAGTAAACCTCTATGTTAGGAGCTACAGAATCCAGCACACCTTGTTTCCCTCTAAGTATTGATTTAGTTTTTGAAAGGAATGTGTCCTGTGACTTAGGTTTTTCAAGGTGGAGATAGGCTCCATTTGTTCCAAATAGGCCTATTGAGCTGAGTTGAAGAAACACATGTATCTCTGGAAAGAAAACCATCGTGTTAGAAGTAGGAGCATTTAGAACATTCTTTCCTTGTGAGAATTGGGTTAGTTTTCGAAAGGAAAACTTTCTACCACTTAGGTTTTTCAAGGTGTACATAGGGTCTTCTTGATCCAAATAGGCCTATACAGCTCAGTTGAAGAAATACATGTATCACTCCAATGAAGACCATCTCTGTTAGAAAGTGCAGCAACCAGCACATTTTGAAAGTAAAAGTTCCAGCTTCCTAGGGTTTTCAAGGTGGAGATAGGCTCTGTTTTATTGCAATAGGCCTATGCAGCTGAGTGAAGAACCACACGTATCTTGGGAAAGAAAATGCTCTGTGTTAGAAGTAGAAGCATCCAGCACATTTTTTCCCTGTGAGAAATGAGTTCATTTTTGAAAGGAATACCTCTTTCTACTGAGCTTTTTCAAGGTGTAGATAGACTCTGTTTGTTTGCAATAGGACTTTTTAACAGAGTTGAAGAAAAACATATATCACACCAAACAAAACCATCTATATTGGAAGCTGCAGCATGTAGCACATTGTTTCCCTGTAAGAATTCAGTGAGTTTTTGAAAGGAATACTTCATGCCAAGTAGGTTTTTCATGGTAGAGATAGGCTCTCTTTGTTCCAAATAGGCCTATTCAGCTGATTTGAAGAAGCACATTTATTTCTCAAAAGAAACCCTTCTGTGTTAAAAGCAAGAGCATCTATAACGTTTTTCCATGAGAGAACTGAGTAAGCTTTTGAAAGGAAAACTTCCAGCTATTTAGAGTTTTCAAGGTGGAGATAGTCTGTGTTCCTTTTCAGTAGACTTATTCAGCAGAGATGAAGAAACACATGTATCACACCAAAGAACACCATCTATGCTGGAAGCTGCAGCATGTAGCATATTGTTTCCCTGTAAGAATTCAGTTAGTTTTTGTTTTATTTTTATTTATTCTTTATTTTTTTTATTTTTTTTTCCTTTTTCTTTTATTATTCATATGTGCATACAAAGCTTGGTTCATTTCTCCCCCCTGCCCCCACCCCCTCCCTTACCACCCAGTCCTCCCCCTCCCTCTCCAACCCAATACACAGCAGAAACTGTTTTGCCCTTATTCTAATTTTGTTGTAGAGAGACTATAAGCAATAATAGGAAGGAAAACGGATTTTTGCTGGTTGAGATAAGGATAGCTATACAGGGCATTGACTCACATTGATTTCCTGTGCATGGGTGTTACCTTAGAGGTTAATTCTTCTTGAAGTAACCTTTTCTCTAGTACCTGTTCCCCTTTTCCTATTGGCCTCAGTTGCTTTTAAGGTATCTGCTTTAGTTTCTCTGCGTTGAGGGCAACAAATGCTAGCTAATTTTTTAGGTGTCTTACCTATCCTCACCCCTCCCTTGTGTGCTCTCGCTTTTATCATGTGCTCATAGTCCAATCCCCTTGTTGTGTTTACCCTTGATCTAATGTCCACATATGAGGGAGAACATATGATTTTTGGTCTTTTGGGCCAGGCTAACCTCACTCAGAATGATGTTCTCCAATTCCATCCATTTACCAGTGAATGATAACATTTCGTTCTTCATGGCTGCATAGAATTCCATTGTGTATAGATACCACATTTTCTTAATCCATTCGTCAGTGGTGGGGCATCTTGGCTGTTTCCATAACTTGGCTATTGTGAATAGTGCCGCAATAAACATGGGTGTGCAGGTGCCTCTGGAGTAACAGTCTTTTGGGTATATCCCCAAGAGTGGTATTATTGGATCAATTGGTAGATTGATGTCTAGCTTTTTAAGTAGCCTCCAAATTTTTTTCCAGAGTGGTTGTACAAGTCTACATTCCCACCAACAGTGTAAGAGGGTTCCTTTTTCCCCGCATCCTCGCCAACACCTGTTGTTGGTGGTGTTGCTGATGATGGTTATTCTAACACGGGTGAGGTGGAATCTTAGTGTGGTTTTAATTTGCATTTCCTTTATTGCTAGAGATGGTGAGCATTTTTTCATGTGTTTTCTGGCCATTTGAATTTCTTCTTTTGAGAAAGTTCTGTTTAGTTCACTTGCCCATTTCTTTATTGGTTCATTACTTTTGGGAGAATTTAGTTTTTTAAGTTCCCTATATATTCTGGTTATCAGTCCTTTGTCTGATGTACAGTTGGCAAATATTTTCTCGCACTCTGTGGGTGTTCTCTTCAGTTTAGAGACCATTTCTTTTCATGAACAGAAGCTTTTTAGCTTTATGAGGTCCCATTTATCTATGCTATCTCTTAGTTGCTGTGCTGCTGGGGTTTCATTGAGAAAGTTCTTACCTATACCTACTAACTCCAGAGTATTTCCTACTCTTTCCTGTATCAACTTAAGAGTTTGGGGTCTGCTATTAAGATCCTTGATCCATTTTGAGTTAATCTTGGTATAGGGTGATATACATGGATCTAGTTTCAGTTTTTTGCAGACTGCTAACCAGTTTTCCCAACAGTTTTTGTTGAAGAGGCTGCTATTTCTCCATCATATATTTTAGCCCCCTTGTCAAAGATAAGTTGGTTATAGTTGTGTGGCTTCATATCTGGGTCCTCTATTCTGTTCCACTGGTCTTCATGTCTGTTTTTGTGCCAGTACCATACTGTTTTTATTGTTATTGCTTTGTAATATAGTTTGAAGTCAGGTATTGTGATACCTCCTGCATTGTTCTTTTGACTGAGTATTGGCTTGGCTATTCGTGGCCTCTTGTGTTTCCATATAAATTTCCCAGTAGATTTTTCAATCTCTTTAATGAATGTCATTGGAATTTTGATGGGAATTGCATTAAACATGTAGATTACTTTTGGGAGTATAGACATTTTTACTATGTTGATTCTACCAATCAATGAGAATGGGAGATCTCTCCACTTTCTATAGTCTTCCTCAATCTCTTTCTTCAGAAGTGTATAGTTTTCCTTGTAGAGGTCTTTCACATCTTTTGTTAGGTTTACACCTAGGTATTTGATTTTTTTTGAGGCTATTGTAAATGGAATTGTTTTCATACATTCTTTTTCCGTTTGCTCATTGTTAGTGTATAGAGATGCTAATGATTTTTCTATGTTGACTTTATATCCTCCTACCTTGCTATAGCTATTGATGATGTCTAGAAGCTTCTGAGTAGAGGTTTTTGGGTCTTTAAGGTATAGGATCATCTCTTCTGCAAATAGGGATATTTTGACAGTTTCTTTACCTATTTGTATTCCTTTTATTCCTTCTTCTTGCCTAATTGCTCTGGCTAGGAATTCCAGTACTATGTTGAATAGGATGGAGATAGTGGGCATCCTTGTCTGGTTCCTGATTTTAGAGGGAATGGTTTCAGCTTTTCTCCAATAAGTATAATGCTGGCTGTAGGTTTGTCATATATAGCTTTTATAATGTTCAGGAACTTTCCTTCTATTCCTAGTTTTCTTAGAGCTTTTATCATGAAATGATGTTGGATCTTATCAAAGACTTTTTCTGCATCTATTGAGAGGATCAAGTGGTTTTTGTTTTTGTTTATGTTAATGTGGTTTATTATGTTTATTGATTTTCGTATGTTGAACCACCCCTGCATCCCTGGGATGAAGCCTACTTGGTTGTGGTGAATAATCTTTTTGATGTGTTGCTGAATTCGGTTTGCCATTATTTTGTTGAGGATTTTTGCATCAATGTTCATTAAGGAGATTGGCCTATAGTTCTCCTTTTTGGAGGTGTCTTTGCCTGGTTTTGGGATAAGTGTAATACTGGCTTCATAAAATGTGTTTGGCAGTTTTCCTTCCCTTTCTACTTCATGGAACAGTTTAAGGAAGGTTGGTATCAGTTCTTCTTTAAAGGTCTGATAGAATTCAGCAGAGAATGATGGAGAGAGATGATGGATTCATCAGGTCCTGGACTTTTCTATTTGGGGAGACTCTTGATTGCTGCTTCAATTTCATTTTGTGTTATAAGTCTATTCAGGTGATTAATTTCCTCTTAGTTCAGTTTTGGATGATCATATGTATCTAGAAATCTGTCCATTTCTTTTAGATTTTCAAATTTATTTGAATATAGGTTCTCAAAGTAGTCTCTGATGATTTCCTGGACTTCCATGGTGTTTGTTGTTATCTCCCCTTTTGCATTCCTAATTCTACTAATTTGGGTTTTTTCTCTCCTCATTTTAGTCAGGTTTGCCAGGGGTCTATCGATCTTGTTTATTTTTTCAAAGAACCAAATTTTTGTTTCATTAATTCTTTGTATGGTTTTTTTGGTTTCTATTTCATTGATTTCAGCTCTTATTTTTATTATTTCTCTCCTTCTATTTGTTTTGGGATTTGCTTGTGCTTGTTTTTCTAGGAGTTTGAGATGTATCATTAGGTCATTGATTTGGGATCTTTCAATCTTTTTAATATATGCACTCATGGCTATAAACTTTCCTCTCAAGACTGCCTTAGCTGTGTCCCATAGGTTCCGGTAGGTTGTGTTTTCATTTTCATTGAGTTCCAGGAACTTTTTAATTTCCTCTTTTATTTCATCGATGATCCATTCTTCATTAAGTAATGAGTTATTTAGTTTCCAGCTGTTTACATGTTTTTTGTCTTTACTTTTGTTGTTGAGTTCTACTTTTACTGCATTGTGGTCAGATAGTATGCATGGTATTATTTCTATTTTCTTATATTTGCTGAAGCTTACTTTGTGCCCTAGGATATGATCTATTTTGGAGAAGGTTCCATGGGCTGCTGAGAAGAATCTATATTGTGTAGAAGTTGGATGAAATGTTCTGTAGACATCAACTAGGTCCATTTGATCTATTGCATATTTTAGATGTTGGATTTCTTCATTGATTTTTTGTTTGGATGACCTATCTATTGATGATAATTAGGTGTTAAAGTCCCCCACAACCACTGTGTTGGCCTTTGTATATGCTTTTAGGTCTTTCAGGGTATGTTTGATGAAATTGGGTGCGTTGACATTGGGTGCATACAGATTGATGATTATTATTTCTTTTTGGTCTATTTCCCCTTTTATTATTATGGAATGTCCTTCTTTATCTCGTTTGATCACTGTAGGTTTGAAGTCTACTTTGTCAGAGATAAGTATTGCTACTCCTGCCTGTTTTCGGGGGCCATTGGCTTGGTAAATCTTCTTCCAGCATTTCATCCTAAGCATATGCTTATTTCTGTCGGTGAGATGAGTCTCCTGTAAGCAACAAATTGTTGGATCTTCATTTTTAATCCATTTTGTCAAACAATGTCTTTTGATGAGTGAATTAAGTCCATTAACATTAAGCATTAGTACTGATAGGTATGTGGTGATTCCTGCCATTTAGTTGTCTTAGTTGTTTGAAGGTTTGATTGTGTATACCTAACTTGATGTTACTCTCTACTGTCTTGCTTTTTCTTTTCCTGTGGTTTGGTGCTGCCTGCCTTTTCATGGTTATGTTGTGTGTCACTTTCTGTGTGCAGAATCCCTTGAAGAATCTTTTGTAATGATGGCTTTGTGGTCACATATAGTTTTAGTTTCTGCTTATCATGGAAGACTTTTATTGCTCCATCTATTTTGAATGATAGCTTTGCTGGGTAGAGTATCCTGGGGTTGAAGTTATTTTCATTTAGTGCCCGGAAGATCTCACCCCACGCTCTTCTTGCTTTTAATGTTTCTGTTGAGAAGTCTGCTGTGATTTTGATGAGTTTACCTTTGTATGTTACTTGTTTTTTCTCTCTTACAGCCTTCAATATTCTTTCCTTAGTTTCTGAACTTGTTTTAATGATGATATGTCATGGAGTAGTTCTATTTTGATCTGGTCTGTTTGGTGTCCTGGAGGCCTGTTGCATCTGTATGGGAATATCTTTCTCTAGATTTGGGAAATTTTCTGTTATTATTTTGATGAATATATTACGCATTCCCTTCGCTTGCACCTCTTCTCCTTCTTCGATGCCCATGATTCTCAAGTTTGGTCTTTTGATGGAGTCGGTGAGTTCTTGCATTTTCTTTTCACAGGTTTTGAGTTGTTTAATTAATAGTTCTTCAGTTTTTCCTTTAATTACCATTTCATCTTCAAGTTCTGAGATTCTGTCTTCTGTTTGTTCTATTCTGCTGTATTGGCCTTCTGTTTTGTTTTGCAGTTCTGTTTCGTACTTTTTTCTGAGGTTTTCCATATCCTGGCAGTTTTCCTCTTTAATGTTGTCTATTTTTGTCCTGAGTTCATTTATCCGTTTATTCATTGTGTTTTCTCTTTCACTTTGGTGTTTATACAGTGCTTCTATGGTTTCCTTTATTTCTTCTTTTGCTTTTTCAAATTCTCTATTTTTGTTATCTTGGAATTTCTTGAGTGTCTCCTGTACATTTTGGTTGACCCTATCCAGTATCTCTCTATAAAATTCTCATTGAGTACTTGTAGTATGTCTTCTTTTAAATTATTCTTGTGGGCTTCATTGGGTCCTTTGGCATAGTTTATCTTCATTTTGTTGGAGTCTGGATCTGAGTTTCTGTTCTCTTCATTCCCCTCTGGTTCCTGTACTAATTTTTTGCTGTGGGGAAACTGGTTTCCCTGTTTTTTCTGTCTTCCCGTCATTGTCATTGGTGTTGTTACTGTCCCTGTAGTGTGTGCAATTAAGTATTTTCTAGCTTGTAATAATAACAATGGTAATATTGAGAATGGAAGAGTGAGCTGAGATGGAAAGCAAGAAGTTAAAGAAAAGGGGAAAACAAATATACAGACAAGAGGGAGAAAGCAGAACAAGGTATCAGACAAGAGAGTTTCAAAGGTATAAACAGGGAGTGTTAGTGTACTAATCGACAGTAAGCTGAACAGACATTAGAGAGACAGAGAGAGGATTGAAAATCAAAGATAAAAAAATAAAAAATAAGTAAATGAAAGAAATATCTATATAAAAATGAGTTAAAATAAAATGGAAAATAGAAAATGAAAAAAAACAAAAAACAAAAAACTTCCAAGTTTATATGCAATGCAGTTTCAGTCTTAATAATTTGGGTGTCTGTCTCAATCTGCAGTCCTGGAGTTGGTGCCTCAGATGTTGTTCTGTAGTTGTTTCATCAAAGGGGATGCATAAAGTAGAACAAAACTACACTCTCACACACACACACACCCAAAAAAAATGCCCCACCAAGTGTCCCAAGTTCAAATGCAATACAGTTTCAGTAAGTTTTTGGGCTTGCAGGTGTAATTCAGTTGTTCTCTCATCAAAGGTAGGGAGAAAAAGAAAAAAAAAGAGTCTGGAGACCGTTCTGAGAGTGGTATCTGCAACTGTGGCTTGCCTGCCTGCTGCTGTCAGCCTGCTGTAGCTGGCGGCATTATTTATGCAGATCTCCGGGGTGAACTTAGCACTCACCTGGTCCCACAGGCTTTGTTTGTTCAGAGTTCTGTGCGGGAGCCTCTGCTACAAGCTTTCCCCTTTCCAAGCACTGGGAAAGGTGACACTGCCCCCACGTTGTCATCCTGATTACTGGGTGGTGCTGCAGCTCCTGCTGGCCGCCATGTTTGTTTACAGTTCACGTGGGAAGTGGGTCTTCCCTCCTCTCCTGTGGAATTTTTCTCCCTTCCCCACTCTCACAAGCTTCCCCGCTCCTGGTTGCTGGGCACGCCCCACTCCTGCCAGAGCCTCTCCGGCCTGCCCAGCTTGTTTATTTACAGTCCCAGGAAGGATTCCCTTCCCCCAATCTTCAGCACTCAGGGCGCCCCACCCTCTTTCCAGCGTGTCTTAATTGTTCTTATTGCTTATTACTCAGTTTCTCTTTTTTTCCCTGGGTGGAGGTCAGTCTGTCCAGGGGCCTATGCTGCTCTGGCCCAGGCTTGTCTGTGGGGGTACCACGGTACCACGAAGCTCACCTGGTCCGTGTCTTCCCAGTGGGTGCTTGCCACTGGCAGCCTGGGGGCCCTCCTCTTTTCTCCATTTAACGTGAAGTGGAGATTCTCTGTGCCGGCTGGAGGTGTGGAGGGGTCAAAGTTGTGCCTTTTCTCAGTGATTATGCCTGCAAAGTGTGTCTCCAGCGTCTCTCCAAGATTTCACTATAGGAGGCTCGCTTTCTGCTTCCTACCTCTAGTCGCCATCTTGGAATCCTCTCTCAGTTAGTTTTTGAAAGAAATACTTCTTGAGAGCTCGGTTCTTCATGGTGAAGATAGATTCTCTGTGTTCCAAATAGGCCTACTCAGCTGAGTTGATAAGGCACTTGTATCTTTTAAAAGGAAAACTTCTGTAATAGAAGCAGGAGCACCTAGCACATTCTTTCCCTGTGTGAATTGAGTAAGTTGTTGAAAGTAATACTTCCTGCCAATTAGGTTCTTCACGGTGGAGATAGGCTCTCTTTGTTCCAAAGAGACCTATTCAGCTGAGTTGATAAAGCACATGTATCTCTCAAAAGAAAACCTTCTGTGTTAGAAGCAGAAGCATCAAGCACATTGTTTCCCTGTGAGAATTGAATTAGTTTTTGAGGCAAACTTCCTACTTGTTAGGTTTTTCAAGGTCGTGATAGGCTCTGTTTTTTCCATATAGGTCTATTCAGCTGAGATGAAGAAACACATGTATTTCTTGAAAGAAAATCTTCTGTGTTAGAAGCAGGAGCATGTAGCACATTATTTCCCTGTCATAATTGAGTTAATTTTTGAAAACAAAACCTCTTTCTACTGAGGATTTTCAAGGTGAAGATAATCTCTGTTTGTTTTCAACAGGACTATTCAGCAGAGTTGAAGAAAGACATGTATCACACCAAAGAAAACCATCTATGTGAGAAGTTGCAGCTTGTAACACATTGTTTACCCATAAGAATTCAGTTAGTTTTTGAAAGGAAAACTTCCTGCAAAATAGATTCTTCATGGTGGAGATAGGCTCTATTTGTTCCAAATAGGCCTATTCAGCTGAGTTGAAGAAGCACATGTATCTCTCGAAAACAAAACATCTGTATTAGAAGCAGGAGCACCTAGCACATTGTTTCCCTATGAGAGATGAATTCATTTTTGAAAGGAAAACGTCTTTCTACTGAGATTACTCAAGATGTAAATAGGCTCTGTTTGTTCCAAATAGGCCTTTTCAGTTCAGTTGAAGAAACACATGTATCACTACAACAAAGACTATCTGTGTTAGAAGCGGCAGGAATTAGCACAATGTTTCCCTGTGATGACTGAGTTAGGTTCTGAAAGTAATACTTCCAGCTACTTAGGTTTTCCTAGTGGAGATAGGCTCTCTTTTTTCCAAATATCCCTATTCAGCTGAGTTGAGGAAACACACGTATCTCTGGAAAGAAAAACACTCTATGTTACAAGCAGGAGCATTTGGCACATTGTTTCCCTGTGAGAATTGTGTCAGTTTTTGAAAGAAAACTTCCTGCTATTTAGGTTTTCAAGGTGGAGATAGGCTCTGTTTGTTCCCACTAGTCCTATTCAGCAGAATTGAATAAAAACATGTATCTCTTGAAGAACCATATGTATTAGAAGCAGAATAATGTAGCCCATTGTTTCCATGAGAACTGAGTTAGTTTTTGAAAGGAATACTTCCAGCAACTTAGGATTTTCAAGGTGGAGATAGTCTGTCTTTGTTCCAAAAAGACTTATTCAGCTGAGTTGAAGAAACACATGTATGTATAGAAAGAAAACACTCTGTGTTAGAAACAAGAGCATCTAGCACATTGTTTCCCTGTGAGAATTGAGTTAGTTTTTGAAAGGAAAACTACCAACTACTTAGGTTTTTGAAAGTGTAGATAGGCTCTGTTTGTTCCAGTTAAGCTTGTTCAGCTCAGTTCAAGAAACACATGTACCACTCCAAAGAAGACTATCTGTGTTATAAGCTGCAGCATCTAGCACTTTGTTTCCCTGTGAAAATGGAGTTAGTTTCTGAAAATAATACTTCCTCCAACTTAGGTTTGTCAAGGTGGAGATAGGCTTTGTTTGTCCAGATAGGTCTATTCAACTGAGATGGAGAAACACATGTATCACTCCAAAGAAAATGAACTGTGTTAGAAGCTGCAGCATCTAACACATTCTTTCCCTGTGAGAATTGAGTTAGTTATTGAAAGGAATACTTCCTAAAAGGAAGTATTTCAAGGTAGAGATTGGCTCTCTTTGTTCCAAATTGACCAGTTCAACAGAGTTGAAGAAACACAAGTATCACTTAAAGAAACCCATCTATGTTAGAAGCTGCAGCATCCAGCACATTGTTTCTCTGTAAGAATTGAGTCCGTTTTTGAAAGAAATACTTCCTGCAATTTACGTTTTTCAAGGTGGAGATAGGCTTTCTGTGTTGCAAATAAGCCTATTGAGCAGAGTAGATGAAACACATGTACCTTTCGAAAGAAGACCATGTGCATTATAAGCAGGAGCATCTACTGCATGGTTTCCTTGTGAGAATTGAGCTAGTCTTTGAAAAGAAAACTTCCTGCTACTTAGATTTTTCAATGAGGAGATAGGTACTGGTTGTTCCAATAGAGATATTCAGGTGAGTTGTAGAAACACATGTATCAATCCAAAGAAAACCATCTATGTTAGAAGCTACAGCATCTAGCACCTTATTTCCCTGTGAGCATTGAATTAGTTTTGAAAGGAATATTTCCTGCCACTTAGGTTTTTCAAGGTGGAGATAGGCTCTGTTTCTTCCAAAGAGTCCTATTCAGCTGAGTTGAAGAAACACATGTATGTCTGGAAAGACAACCATCTGTATTAGAAGCAGAAGCATTTAGCACATTGTTTCCTTGTAAGAATAGGGTTAGTTTTTGAAAGGAAAACTTCTTGTCACTTAGGTTTTTCAAGGTATAGATAGGCTCATTTTGTTCCAAATAGGCCTAAAGAGCTCACTTGAAGAAACACATGTATCACTCCAACAAAGACCATCTGTGTTAGAAAGTGCAGCAACCATCACATTGTTTCCCTGAGACAATTGAGTTAGTTCCCTTTTTTATTATTGTTTTATTATTCATACATGCAAACAATGCTTGGATCATTTCTCCCCCCCTGCCCCCAGCCCCTCCCTTACTCCCTCTCTGCCCCTCCCTCTCGCTCCCACCCCCTCAATACCAGGAAGAAACTATTTTGCCCTTACCTCTAATTTTGTTGAAGAGTGAGTATAAGCAATAATAGGAAGGAACAAGGGTTTTTCCTAGTTGAGATAAGGATAGCTATACAGGGAGTTGACTCACATTAATTTCCTGTGCATGTGTGTTACCTTCTAGGTTAATTCTTTTTGATGTAAACTTATCTCTAGTTCCTGGTCCCCTTTTCCTATTGGCCTCAGTTGCTTTTAATGTATCTGCTTTAGTTTCTCTGTGTTAAGGACAACAAATGCTAGCTAATATTTTAGGTATCTTACCTATCCTCCCACCTCCCTTGTGAGCTCTCACTTTTATCATGTGCTCAAAGTGCAATCCCCTTGTTGTGTTTGCCCTTGATCTAATGTCCACATATGAGGGAGAACATACGATTTTTGGTCGTTTGGGCCAGGCTAACCTAACTCAGAATGATGTTCTGAATTCAATCCGTTCACTAGCGAATGATAACATTTCGTTCTTCTTCATGGCTGCATAAAATTCCACTGTTTATAGATGCCACTTTTTCTTGATCCATTCATCAGTAGTGGGGCATCTTGGCTGTTTCCATAACTTGGCTATTGTAAATAGTTCTGCAATAAACATGGGTGTGCAGGTGCCTCTGGAGTAACCTGTGTCACAGTTTTTTGGATATATCTCCAAGAGTGGTATTGCTGAACCACATGGTAGATCAATGTTTAGCTTTTTAAGTAGCCTACAATTTTTTTCCAGAGTGGTTGTACTAGCTTGCATCCCACCAAAAGTGTAAGAGGGTTCCTTTTTCTCCACATCCTTGCCAACACCTATTAGTAGTGGTGTTGCTAATGATGGCTCTTCTTACAGGGGAGAGGTGGAATCTTAGCGTGGTTTTAATTTGCATTTCCTTTATTGCTAGAGATGGTGAGCATTTTTTCATGTGTTTTTTGGCCATTTGAATTTCTTCTTTTGAGAAATTTCTGTTTAGTTCACTTGCCCATTTCTTTATTGGTTCATTAGTTTTGGGAGAATTTAGTTTTTAAAGTTTCCTATATATTCTGGTTATCAGTCCTTTATCTGATGTGTAGCTGGCAAATATATTCTCCCACTGTGTGGGTGTTCTCTTCAGTTTAGAGACCATTTGTTTTGATGAACAGAAGCTTTTTAGTTTTATGAGTTCCCATTTATCTATGCTATCTCTTTGTTTCTGTGCTGCTGGGGTTCTGTTGAGAAAGTTCTTACCTATACCTACTAACTCCAGAGTATTTCCTGTTCTTTCCTTTATCAACTTTAGACTTTGTGGTCTGATATAAAGATCCTTGATCCATTTTGAGTTAATATTGGTATAGGGTGATATACATGGATCTAGTTTCAGTTTCTTGCAGACTGCTAACCAGTTTTCCCAGCAGTTTTTGTTGAAGAGGCTGCTCTTTCTCCATCGTATATTTTTAGCTCCTTTGTCAAAGACAAGTTGGTTATAGTTGTGTGACTTCATACCTGGGTCCTCTATTCTGTTCCACTGGGCTTCAGTCTGTTTTTGTGCCAGTACCATGCTGTTTTTATCATTATTGCTTTGTAATATAGTTTCAAGTCAGGTATCGTGATACCTCCAGCATTGTTCTTTTGACTGAGTATTGGCTTGGCTATTCGTGGTCTCTTGTGTTTCCATATAAATTTCCCAGTAGATTTTTCAATCTCTTTAATGAATGTCATTGGAAATTTGATAGGAATTGCATTAAACATGTAGATTACTTTTGGGAGTAGAGATATTTTTACTATGTTGATTCTACCAATCCATAAACATGGGAGATCTCTCCACTTTCTACAGTCATCCTCAATCTCTTTTTCATAAGTTTGCAGTTTTCCTTGTAGAGGTCATTCACATCTTTTGCTAGGTTTACACTGAGGTATTTAGTTTTTTTTGAGACTATTGTAAATGGAATTGTTTTCACACATTCTTTTTCCGTTTGTTCATTCTTAGTGTATAGAAATGCTAATGATTTTTCTATGTTGATTTTATATCCTGCTACCTTGCTTTAGCTATTGACGATGACTAGAAGCTTCTGAGTAGAGTGTTTTGGGTCTTTAATGTATAGGACCATGTCGTCTGCAAATAGGGATATTTTGACAGTTTCTTTACCTATTTGTATTTCTTTTCTTTCTTCCTCTTGCCTAATTGCTCTGGCTAGCAATGCCAGTACTATGTGGAATAGGAGTGGAGATATTGGGCATCCTTGTCTGGTTCCTGATTTTAGAGGGAATGGTTTTAGTTTTTCTCCATTAAGTATAATGTTGGCTGTAGGTTTGTCATATATAGCTTTTATAATGTTGAAGTACTTTCCTTCTATTCCTAGTTTTCTTAGAGCTTTTATCATGAAATGGTGTTGGATCATATCAAAGGCTTTTTCTGCATCTATTGAGAAGATCAAGTGGTTTTGTCTTTCCTTCTGTTATTATGGTTTATTACGTTTATTGATTTTCGTATGTTGAACCACCCCTGCATTCCTGGGATGAAGCCTACTTCGTTGTGGTGAATAATCTTTTTGATTTGTTGTTGAATTTGGTTTGCCATTATTTTGTTGAGGATTTTTTCATGAATGTTCATTAAGGAGATTGGCCTATAATTTTCTTTTTTGGAGGTGTCTTTGCCTGGTTTTGGGATAAGTGTAATACTGGCTTCATAAAATGTGTTATGCAGTTTTCCTTCCCTTTCTATTTCATGGAACAGTTTAAGGAGGGTCGGTATCAGTTCTTCTTTAAAGGTCTGATAGAATTAAGCAGAGAATCCATGAGGTCACGGACTTTTTTTTGGCAGGGGGAGACTCTTGATTGCTGCTTCAATTTCATTTTGTGTTATAAGTCTATTCAGGTGATTAATTTCCTCTTGGTTCAGTTTTTGATGATCATTTGTATCTAGAAATTTGTCCATTTCTTTAATATTTTCAAAGTTATTTAAATATAGGTTCTCAAAGTAGTCTCTGATGATTTCCTGGACTTCCATGTTTTTTGTTGTTATCTCCTCTTTTGCATTCCTGATTCTACTAATTTGGGTTTTGTTGTCACCTCATTTTAGTCAGATATTCCATGGGTCTATCGATCTTGTTTGTTTTTTCAAAGAACCAACTTTTTGCTTCATTAATTCTTTGCATGGTTGTTTTTTGTTTCTATTTCATTGATTTCAGCTCTTATTTTTATTCTTTCTCTCCTTCTATTTGTTTTGGGATTTGCTTTTCTTTTTTTGTAGGAGTTTGAGATGTATCATTAGTTCACTGATTTGGGATCTTTGAGTCTTTTTAATATATGCACTCATGGCTATAAACTTTCTGTCAGGACTGCCTTTGCTGTGTCCCATAGGTTCTGGTAGGTTGTGTTTTCATTTTTGTTTACTTCCAGGAACTTTTTAATTTCCTCTTTTATTTCATCAATGATCCATTTTTCATTAAGTAATGAGTTATTTAGTTTTTCCAGCTGTTTGCATGTTTTCTGTCTTTACTTTTGTTGTTGAGTTCTACTTTTACTGCATTGTGGTCAGATAGTATGCACGGTATAATTTCCATTTTCTTATATTTGCTGAGGCTTGCTTTGTGCCCTAGGATATAATCTATTTTGGAGAAGGTTCCATGGGCTGCTGAAAAGAATGTATACTGTGTAGAAGTTGACTGAAATGTTCTGTAGACATCAAGTAGGTCCCTTTGATCTATTGTATATTTTAGATCTTGGATTTCTTTATTGATTTTTGTTAGGATGACCTATCTATTAATGATAATGGGGTGTTAAAGTCTCCCACAATCACTGTGCTGGAGTTAATATATTCTTTTAGGCCTTTCAGGGTATGTTTGATGAAATTGGGTGCATTGACATTGGGTGCATACAGGTTGATAATTATTATTTTCTTTTGGTCTATTTCTCCTTTTATTACTATGGAATGTCCTTCTTTATCTCGTTTGATCAATGTAGGTTTGAAGTCTACTTTGTCAGAGATAAGTATTGCTACTCCTACCTGTTTTTGGGGACCATTGGCTTGGTATATCTTCTTCCAGCATTTCATCCTAAGCCTATGCTTATTTCTGTTGGTGAAATGGGTCTCCTGTAAACAACAAGTTGTTAGATATTCCTTTTTAATCCATTTCGTCAAGCCGTGCCTTTTGATGGGTGAATTAAGTCCGTTAACATTAAGCATTAGTACTGATAGGTATGTGGTGATTCTTGTCATTTAGTGTTCTTAGTTGTTTGAAGGTTTGATTCTTTGTACCTAAGTTGAGGTTACTCTCTACTGTCTTGCTTTTTCTTTTCCTGTGGTTTGGTGCTGCCTGCCTTTTCATGGTTATGTTGGGTGTCACTTTCTGTGTGCAGAATCCCTTGAAGAATCCTTTGTAATGGTGGCTTTGCGGTCACATATAGTTTTAGTTTCTGCTTATCATGGAAGACTTTTATTGCTCCTTCTATTTTGAATGATAGCTTTGCTGGGTAGAGTATCCTGGGGTTGAAGTTATTTTCATTCAGTGCCCGGAAGATCTCACCCCACGCTCTTCTTGCTTTTAATGTTTCTGTTGAGAAGTCTGCTGTGATTTTGATGGTTTACCTTTGTACATTATTTATTTTTTCTCTCTTACAGCCTTCAATATTCTTTCCCTCGTTTCTGAACTTGTTGTTTTAATGATGATATGTCATGGAGTAGTTCTATTTTGATCTGGTCTGTTTGGTGTCCTGGAGGCCTGTTGCATCTGTATGGGAATATCTTTCCCTAGATTTGGGAAATTTTCTGTTATTATTTTGTTGAATATACGACACATTTCCTTTGCTTGCACGTCTTCTCCTTCTTCGATGCCCATGATTCTCAAGTTTGGTCTTTTGATGGAGTAGCTGAGTTCTTGCATTTTCTTTTCACAGTTCTTGAGTTGTTTAATTAATAGTTCTTCAGTTTTTCCTTTAATTACCATTTCATCTTCAAGTTCTGAGATTCTATCTTCTGTTTGTTCTATTCTGCTGGATTGGCCTTCCATGTTGTTTTGCAGTTCTGTTTCATTCTTTTTTCTGAGGTTTTCCATATCCTGAGTGGTTTCCTCCTTAATATTGTCTATTTTTGTCCTGAGTTCATTTATCTCTTTATTAATCATGTTCTCTGTTTCACTTTGGTGTTTATACAGTGCTTCTATGGTTTCCTTTATTTCTTCTTTTGGTTTTTCAAATTCTCTATTTTTTTTTATGTGCATACAAGGCTTGGTTCATTTCTCCTCCCTGCCCCCACCCCCTCCCTTACCACCCACTCTGCCCCCTCCCTCTCCCACTCCTCTATTTTTGTTGTCTTGGAATTTCTTGAGTGTCTCCTGTATATTTTGGTTGACCATATCCAGTATCATCTCAATAAAATTCTCATGGAGTACCTGTAGTATGTCTTCTTTTAAATTATTCTTGTGGGCTTCATTGGGTTCTTTGGCATAGTTTATCTTCATTTTGTTGGAGTCTGGATCTGACTATCTGTTTTCTTCATTTCACTCTGGTTCCTGTTGTAATTTTTTGCTGAGGGGAAACTGGTTTCCTTGTTTTTTCTGTCTTCCCATCATTCCCTTGGTGTTGTTATTGTCTCTGTACTGTGTGTAGTTAAGTGTTTTCTGTCTTATAATAATAGAACTTCTCTGTGTCTTCCCAAGCCATCTGGGCATGGATGTTTGGTGGCCCAGGGGCCCTCCTGGTTTCTCTGTTTAATGTGAATTGGAGATTTTCTGTGCTGGCTGGAGGTGTGGAGGGGTCAAACTTTTGCCTCTTCTTGGTGGTTTTGCCTTTCAAGGTGTGTCTCCATTGTCTCTTCACGATTTCACTATAGGAGGCATGCTTTCTGCTTCCTCCCTCTAGCCACCATCTTGGAATCCCTGAGTTAGTTTCTGATAGTAATACTTCCTGCTAGTTAGATGTTTAAAGGTGGATATAGAAACTCTTTGTTCCAAATATCCCTACTCAGGTGAGTTGAAGAAATATATGTATCTCTCAAAAGTAAAACATTCTGTCTTACAAGCTGGAGCATCTAGCACATTGTTTCCCTGTAAGGATTGAGTTAGTTTTTGAAAGGAATACTTCCTGTACTTTGATTTTCAAGGTAGAGATGAACTCTCTTTGTTGCTAATAGGCCTATTCAGCAGAGTTGAAGAAACTCATGTAAAATCCAAAGAAAACCATCTATGGTAGAAGCTACAGCATCTAACACATATATCCAAAGAAAACCATCTATGGTAGAAGCTGCAGCATCAAGCAAATTATTTCCCTGTGAGAATTGAGTTATTTTTTGAAAAAATTTCCTGCTACTTAGGTTTTTCAACATGTAGATAGTTTCTGATTGTTGCATAGGCCTGTTCAGTTGAGTTGAAGAAACACATATATTCCTCCAAAAAAAATCTATCTTAGAAGCTCAAGAATCTAGCACTGTGAGAATTTAGTTAATTTCTGAAAGTAATACTTTCTGCCACTTAGGTTATTCAGGGTGGAGATAAGTTCTGGTTGTTGCAACAGGCCTGTTCAGCTGAGTTGAAGAAACACATGTATCACTCAAAAGAAAACCCTATTGGGAACAAACGGAGCTCATCTCCACCTCGAAAAACCTAAGTAGCACTATGTATTCCTTTCAAAAACAAAGTAAATTCACACCAGGAAACAAAGTGGTAGATGATCCTGCTTCTAATAAAGATGATTTTCACTGGAGAGATACTTGGGTTTCTTCACCATAGCTGAATTGGCCTTTTTGGAACAAAGATATCGTACTCCACCAAAAAAAAGTAAGGTCCAGGAAGCATGCCTATCAAGAAATCACACAATTCTCACGAGGAAGAACTTGGTAGATTGTGCCCCTTATAAAACAGATGGTTTTCTTAGGATTGATACAGGCGTTCCCTCAACTCAGCTGAATAATCCTATTTGAAATCAAGAGAACCAATCTCCACCTTGGAAAGCAAAGTAGCACTACGTATTCCTTTCAAAAACTACTCAATTATCACAGGGAAACAATGTGCTTGATGCTCCTGCTTCTAT
Source organism: Castor canadensis (assembly GCF_047511655.1). Classification (NCBI taxonomy): domain Eukaryota; kingdom Metazoa; phylum Chordata; class Mammalia; order Rodentia; family Castoridae; genus Castor; species Castor canadensis. The sequence continues at coordinate 93,375,033 of NC_133398.1, forward strand.
CACAGATGGTGTTCTTTTGTGAGACAAATGTGTTTTCTCAACTGAGCTGAATATTCACCTTGAAAAACCTAAGTTGCAGGAAGTTTCCTTTTCAAGAAGGATCTCACTTCTCCCAAGGAAGCAATGCGGTAGACACACCTGTCCAAACACACGTGGTTTTCATTAGAGGGAATCGTGTTCATCAACTCTCCTCAATAGGCCTATATCAAAAACCTGTGCAGCAATGCATATTCCGTTCAAAAACTAACACAATTCTCACAGGGAGACAATGTGCCAGATGCTGCTGCTGTGTGTGACATAGATGGTTTTCTTTGAAAGGATACAAGTGTTTTTTCAAGGCAGCTGAATAGGCCAATTTGGAACATCAGGATCCTATCTCCCCTTAAAAAAATCAAAGTTTCAGGAAGTATTCCTTTCCAAAACAGCCTCAATTCTCAAGGGGAACAATGTGCTACATGGTCCGAATCCTACCATAGATGGTTACCTTTGGAATGATACATGGTTTCCCTAGTCTCTCCTGAGTGGGCCTATATAGAACAAAGACAGCCAATGTACACCTTGAAAAACCTAGTTTGTTTCAGGAATTCCTTTCAAAAACTGAGTCAGGACTCAAAGGAAAACAGGGTACTAGATGCTGATGTTCTAATCTTGATGGTTTTCTTTGGAGTGATACTTGTTTTTCTACAACTCAGCTGAGTAGGTCTCTTTGGATAAACAAGAGCCTATCTCCACCTCGAAAGATGTATGTTTCACACAATTTCCTTTCTAAAACAAATTCAGTTCTCACTGGGAAACAATGTGCTAGATGATCTTGCTTCTAACACATATGGCTTCCTCTCGAGAGATGCCTCTGTTTCTTCAACTCAGCTGAATACGCCTATTGGAACAAGGAAATGCTATCACCAACATAAGATACCTAAGGTACAGGATGTAAATGTAACAAGATATAACTCAATCAAACAAAAACTACTGTGTTAGGTACTGCCGCTTACAAATTAGACAGTGATACATGTGTTAGTTCATCTCAGCTGAATCAGCCTATTGGAAACAACCAGAGCCTTTCTCTGTCATGAAAAAACTATGTGGCATGAAACATTACTTTCAAAAACTAACTGAATTTTCTCAGGGAAACAAGAACTAGGTAGTGCAGCTTCTAATATAGATGGTTGTCTTTGGAGTGCTCCATGTGTTTGTTCAACTCTGCTTAGAAGGCCTATTTGGATCAAACAGAGCCTATCTCCCCCATAGAGAACTGAAGTAGCAGGAAGTTTCATTGCCAAAACTAACTCAATTACCCAAGGGAAACAATGTGCTAGATGTAAGGGCATCTAACACAGAAGATTTTCTTTCCAGAGATGCACGTGTTTCTTCCACTAGCTGAAGACGCCTCTTTGAAACAACCGAGCATTCCTCCACACGTTGAAAAATCAAGGTTGCACGAATAATTTCTTTTGAAAACGAACTCAATTCCCCCAGGGAAGCCTGGTGCCAGATGCTGTACCTTCTAACATAGATGCTTGTCTTTGGAGTGTTGCATGTGTTTCTTCAACTCTGCGTAATAGGCCTATTTGGAAAAAACAGAGACTATCTCCACTTTGAAAATCCTAATAAGGAATACACGTTCCTTTCAAAAAGAAACTCAATTCTTACGGGGAAAACATGTGCTATCCTATCCTGCTTCTGACACAGATGATTTGCCTTCAAAGCGTTCATTGTTTCATTAATCACCTGATTAGTAATGTTTGGATCAAATTGAGCCTATGGACACTTGGAAAGAGCTAAGTTGCAGGAAGAATTCCGTTCACAAACTAACTCAACTCTCAACAGGAATCAAGGTGCCAGATCGTGCAGGTTCTAACGTACAGGATTTTCTTTGGATTGATGCCTGTGTTTCCTCAACTCTGCTTAATAGGCCTACAGGGAACAAACACTGCCCATACCCACATTAAAAAACCTAAGTTGTATGCAGAATTAATTGCAAAATCTAACTCACTTGTCACAGGACAACAAGGTACTAGGCACTGCAGCTAGTAACACAGATGGTTTTCTTTGGAGGTATAAGTGTATTTCTTCCAGTCAGCTGAATAGGTCTATGAGGGACAGCCAGAGTCTATAACCACCATGAAAATCCTAACTTGCAAGAAGGATTCCTTTCAAAATATAAGTGCATTCTCACAAGGAAAGAATGTGCTAGATGCTGAAGCTTCTCACATAGATGGCTTTCCTTGTAGTGAAACATGTGTTTCTTCAATTCAGCTGAATAATTTTCATTGGAGTCAAGAGAGCCTATGTCCACCTTAGAAAAGCTAAGAGGCTATATGTATTCCTTTCAGAAACTCAGTCAATTCTCACAGGGACGTAATGTAGTAGATTCCAGTGCATCTAACACAGAGAGTATTCCGCCGAGAGATACATATGTTTCTTCCCCTCAGCTGAAGATGACTATTTGTAAGAAGAGAGACTATCTCCACCAGAAGAAACCTAAGTTGCAGGAACAATTACTCTCAAAAAATAACACAATTCTCACAAGGAAAGAACGTACCAGACGCTGCAGCTTCTAAGACATGGTTTTCTTTGCAGTGCTACATGTGTTTCTGCAACAAAGCTGAAGAGTCCTATTGGGAACAAACGGAGCTCATCTCCACCTCGAAAAACCTAAGTAGCACTATGTATTCCTTTCAAAAACAAAGTAAATTCACACCGGGAAACAAAGTGGTAGATGATCCTGCTTCTAATAAAGATGATTTTCACTGGAGAGATACTTGGGTTTCTTCACCATAGCTGAATTGGCCTTTTTGGAACAAAGATATCGTACTCCACCAAAAAAAAGTAAGGTCCAGGAAGCATGCCTATCAAGAAATCACACAATTCTCACGAGGAAGAACTTGGTAGATTGTGCCCCTTATAAAACAGATGGTTTTCTTAGGATTGATACAGGCGTTCTCTCAACTCAGCTGAATAATCCTATTTGAAATCAAGAGAACCAATCTCCACCTTGGAAAGCAAAGTAGCACTACGTATTCCTTTCAAAAACTACTCAATTATCACAGGGAAACAATGTGCTTGATGCTCCTGCTTCTATCACAGATGGTGTTCTTTTGTGAGACAAATGTGTTTTCTCAACTGAGCTGAATATTCACCTTGAAAAACCTAAGTTGCAGGAAGTTTCCTTTTCAAAAAGGATCTCACTTCTCCCAAGGAAGCAATGCGGTAGACACACCTGTCCAAACACACGTGGTTTTCATTAGAGGGAATCGTGTTCATCAACTCTCCTCAATAGGCCTATTTCAAAAACCTGTGCAGCAATGCATATTCCGTTCAAAAACTAACACAATTCTCACAGGGAGACAATGTGCCAGATGCTGCTGCTGCGTGTGACATAGATGGTTTTCTTTGAAAGGATACAAGTGTTTCTTCAAGGCAGCTGAATAGGCCAATTTGGAACATCAGGATCCTATCTCCCCTTAAAAAAATCAAAGTTTCAGGAAGTATTCCTTTCCAAAACAGCCTCAATTCTCAAGGGGAACAGTGTGCTACATGGTCCGAATCCTACCATAGATGGTTACCTTTGGAATGATACATGGTTTCCCTAGTCTCTCCTGAGTGGGCCTATATAGAACAAAGACAGCCAATGTACACCTTGAAAAACCTAGTTTGTTTCAGGAATTCCTTTCAAAAACTGAGTCAGGACTCAAAGGAAAACAGGGTACTAGATGCTGAGGTTCTAATCTTGATGGTTTTCTTTGGAGTGATACTTGTTTTTCTACAACTCAGCTGAGTAGGTCTCTTTGGATAAACAAGAGCCTATCTCCACCTCGAAAGATGTATGTTTCACACAATTTCCTTTCTAAAACAAACTCAGTTCTCACTGGGAAACAATGTGCTAGATGATCTTGCTTCTAACACATATGGCTTCCTCTCGAGAGATGCCTCTGTTTCTTCAACTCAGCTGAATACGCCTATTGGAACAAGGAAATGCTATCACCAACATAAGATACCTAAGGTACAGGATGTAAATGTAACAAGATATAACTCAATCATACAAGGACTACTGTGTTAGGTACTGCCGCTTACAAATTAGACAGTGATACATGTGTTAGTTCATCTCAGCTGAATCAGCCTATTGGAAACAACCAGAGCCTTTCTCTGTCATGAAAAAACTATGTGGCATGAAACATTACTTTCAAAAACTAACTGAATTTTCTCAGGGAAACAAGAACTAGGTAGTGCAGCTTCTAATATAGATGGTTGTCTTTGGAGTGCTCCATGTGTTTGTTCAACTCTGCTTAGAAGGCCTATTTGGATCAAACAGAGCCTATCTCCCCCATAGAGAACTGAAGTAGCAGGAAGTTTCATTGCCAAAACTAACTCAATTACCCAAGGGAAACAATGTGCTAGATGTAAGGGCATCTAACACAGAAGGTTTTCTTTCCAGAGATGCACGTGTTTCTTCCACTAGCTGAAGACACCTCTTTGAAACAACCGAGCATTCCTCCACACGTTGAAAAATCAAGGTTGCACGAATAATTTCTTTTGAAAACGAACTCAATTCCCCCAGGGAAGCCTGGTGCCAGATGCTGTACCTTCTAACATAGATGCTTGTCTTTGGAGTGTTGCATGTGTTTCTTCAACTCTGCGTAATAGGCCTATTTGGAAAAAACAGAGACTATCTCCACTTTGAAAATCCTAATAAGGAATACACGTTCCTTTCAAAAAGAAACTCAATTCTTACGGGGAAAACATGTGCTAGCCTAGCCTGCTTCTGACACAGATGATTTGCCTTCAAAACGTTCATTGTTTCATTAATCACCTGATTAGTCCTGTTTGGATCAAATTGAGCCTATGGACACTTGGAAAAAGCTAAGTTGCAGGAAGAATTCCGTTCACAAACTAACTCAACTCTCAAGAGGAATCAAGGTGCCAGATCGTGCAGGTTCTAACGTACAGGATTTTCTTTGGGTTGATGCCTGTGTTTCCTCAACTCTGCTTAATAGGCCTACAGGGAACAAACACTGCCCATACCCACATTAAGAAACCTAAGTTGTATGCAGAATTAATTGCAAAATCTAACTCACTTGTCACAGGACAACAAGGTGCTAGGCGCTGCAGCTAGTAACACAGATGGTTTTCTTTGGAGGTATAAGTGTATTTCTTCCAGTCAGCTGAATAGGTCTATGAGGGACAGCCAGAGTCTATAACCACCATGAAAATCCTAACTTGCAAGAAGGATTCCTTTCAAAATATAAGTGCATTCTCACAAGGAAAGAATGTGCTAGATGCTGAAGCTTCTCACATAGATGGCTTTCCTTGTAGTGAAACATGTGTTTCTTCAATTCAGCTGAATAATTTTCATTGGAGTCAACAGAGCCTATGTCCACCTTAGAAAAGCTAAGAGGCTATATGTATTCCTTTCAGAAACTCAGTCAATTCTCACAGGGACGTAATGTAGTAGATTCCAGTGCATCTAACACAGAGAGTATTCCGCCGAGAGATACATATGTTTCTTCCCCTCAGCTGAAGATGACTATTTGTAAGAAGAGAGACTATCTCCACCAGAAGAAACCTAAGTTGCAGGAACAATTACTCTCAAAAAATAACACAATTCTCACAAGGAAAGAACGTACCAGACGCTGCAGCTTCTAAGACATGGTTTTCTTTGCAGTGCTACATGTGTTTCTGCAACAAAGCTGAAGAGTCCTATTGGGAACAAACGGAGCTCATCTCCACCTCGAAAAACCTAAGTAGCACTATGTATTCCTTTCAAAAACAAAGTAAATTCACACCGGGAAACAAAGTGGTAGATGATCCTGCTTCTAATAAAGATGATTTTCACTGGAGAGATACTTGGGTTTCTTCACCATAGCTGAATTGGCCTTTTTGGAACAAAGATATCGTACTCCACCAAAAAAAAGTAAGGTCCAGGAAGCATGCCTATCAAGAAATCACACAATTCTCACGAGGAAGAACTTGGTAGATTGTGCCCCTTATAAAACAGATGGTTTTCTTAGGATTGATACAGGCGTTCCCTCAACTCAGCTGAATAATCCTATTTGAAATCAAGAGAACCAATCTCCACCTTGGAAAGCAAAGTAGCACTACGTATTCCTTTCAAAAACTACTCAATTATCACAGGGAAACAATGTGCTTGATGCTCCTGCTTCTATCACAGATGGTGTTCTTTTGTGAGACAAATGTGTTTTCTCAACTGAGCTGAATATTCACCTTGAAAAACCTAAGTTGCAGGAAGTTTCCTTTTCAAAAAGGATCTCACTTCTCCCAAGGAAGCAATGCGGTAGACACACCTGTCCAAACACACGTGGTTTTCATTAGAGGGAATCGTGTTCATCAACTCTCCTCAATAGGCCTATTTCAAAAACCTGTGCAGCAATGCATATTCCGTTCAAAAACTAACACAATTCTCACAGGGAGACAATGTGCCAGATGCTGCTGCTGCGTGTGACATAGATGGTTTTCTTTGAAAGGATACAAGTGTTTCTTCAAGGCAGCTGAATAGGCCAATTTGGAACATCAGGATCCTATCTCCCCTTAAAAAAATCAAAGTTTCAGGAAGTATTCCTTTCCAAAACAGCCTCAATTCTCAAGGGGAACAGTGTGCTACATGGTCCGAATCCTACCATAGATGGTTACCTTTGGAATGATACATGGTTTCCCTAGTCTCTCCTGAGTGGGCCTATATAGAACAAAGACAGCCAATGTACACCTTGAAAAACCTAGTTTGTTTCAGGAATTCCTTTCAAAAACTGAGTCAGGACTCAAAGGAAAACAGGGTACTAGATGCTGAGGTTCTAATCTTGATGGTTTTCTTTGGAGTGATACTTGTTTTTCTACAACTCAGCTGAGTAGGTCTCTTTGGATAAACAAGAGCCTATCTCCACCTCGAAAGATGTATGTTTCACACAATTTCCTTTCTAAAACAAACTCAGTTCTCACTGGGAAACAATGTGCTAGATGATCTTGCTTCTAACACATATGGCTTCCTCTCGAGAGATGCCTCTGTTTCTTCAACTCAGCTGAATACGCCTATTGGAACAAGGAAATGCTATCACCAACATAAGATACCTAAGGTACAGGATGTAAATGTAACAAGACATAACTCAATCATACAAGGACTACTGTGTTAGGTACTGCCGCTTACAAATTAGACAGTGATACATGTGTTAGTTCATCTCAGCTGAATCAGCCTATTGGAAACAACCAGAGCCTTTCTCTGTCATGAAAAAACTATGTGGCATGAAACATTACTTTCAAAAACTAACTGAATTTTCTCAGGGAAACAAGAACTAGGTAGTGCAGCTTCTAATATAGATGGTTGTCTTTGGAGTGCTCCATGTGTTTGTTCAACTCTGCTTAGAAGGCCTATTTGGATCAAACAGAGCCTATCTCCCCCATAGAGAACTGAAGTAGCAGGAAGTTTCATTGCCAAAACTAACTCAATTACCCAAGGGAAACAATGTGCTAGATGTAAGGGCATCTAACACAGAAGATTTTCTTTCCAGAGATGCACGTGTTTCTTCCACTAGCTGAAGACGCCTCTTTGAAACAACCGAGCATTCCTCCACACGTTGAAAAATCAAGGTTGCACGAATAATTTCTTTTGAAAACGAACTCAATTCCCCCAGGGAAGCCTGGTGCCAGATGCTGTACCTTCTAACATAGATGCTTGTCTTTGGAGTGTTGCATGTGTTTCTTCAACTCTGCGTAATAGGCCTATTTGGAAAAAACAGAGACTATCTCCACTTTGAAAATCCTAATAAGGAATACACGTTCCTTTCAAAAAGAAACTCAATTCTTACGGGGAAAACATGTGCTAGCCTATCCTGCTTCTGACACAGATGATTTGCCTTCAAAGCGTTCATTGTTTCATTAATCACCTGATTAGTAATGTTTGGATCAAATTGAGCCTATGGACACTTGGAAAAAGCTAAGTTGCAGGAAGAATTCCGTTCACAAACTAACTCAACTCTCAAGAGGAATCAAGGTGCCAGATCGTGCAGGTTCTAACGTACAGGATTTTCTTTGGATTGATGCCTGTGTTTCCTCAACTCTGCTTAATAGGCCTACAGGGAACAAACACTGCCCATACCCACATTAAAAAACCTAAGTTGTATGCAGAATTAATTGCAAAATCTAACTCACTTGTCACAGGACAACAAGGTACTAGGCGCTGCAGCTAGTAACACAGATGGTTTTCTTTGGAGGTATACGTGTATTTCTTCCAGTCAGCTGAATAGGTCTATGAGGGACAGCCAGAGTCTATAACCACCATAAAAATCCTAACTTGCAAGAAGGATTCCTTTCAAAATATAAGTGCATTCTCACAAGGAAAGAATGTGCTAGATGCTGAAGCTTCTCACATAGATCTCTTTCCTTGTAGTGAAACATGTGTTTCTTCAATTCAGCTGAATAATTTTCATTGGAGTCAACAGAGCCTATGTCCACCTTAGAAAAGCTAAGAGGCTATATGTATTCCTTTCAGAAACTCAGTCAATTCTCACAGGGACGTAATGTGGTAGATTCCAGTGCATCTAACACAGAGAGTATTCCGCCGAGAGATACATATGTTTCTTCCCCTCAGCTGAAGATGACTATTTGTAAGAAGAGAGACTATCTCCACCAGAAGAAACCTAAGTTGCAGGACCAATTACTCTCAAAAAATAACACAATTCTCACAAGGAAAGAACGTGCCAGACGCTGCAGCTTCTAAGACATGGTTTTCTTTGCAGTGCTACATGTGTTTCTGCAACAAAGCTGAAGAGTCCTATTGGGAACAAACGGAGCTCATCTCCACCTCGAAAAACCTAAGTAGCACTATGTATTCCTTGCAAAAACAAAGTAAATTCACACCGGGAAACAAAGTGGTAGATGATCCTGCTTCTAATAAAGATGATTTTCACTGGAGAGATACTTGGGTTTCTTCACCATAGCTGAATTGGCCTTTTTGGAACAAAGATATCGTACTCCACCAAAAAAAAGTAAGGTCCAGGAAGCATGCCTATCAAGAAATCACACAATTCTCACGAGGAAGAACTTGGTAGATTGTGCCCCTTATAAAACAGATGGTTTTCTTAGGATTGATACAGGCGTTCCCTCAACTCAGCTGAATAATCCTATTTGAAATCAAGAGAACCAATCTCCACCTTGGAAAGCAAAGTAGCACTACGTATTCCTTTCAAAAACTACTCAATTATCACAGGGAAACAATGTGCTTGATGCTCCTGCTTCTATCACAGATGGTGTTCTTTTGTGAGACAAATGTGTTTTCTCAACTGAGCTGAATATTCACCTTGAAAAACCTAAGTTGCAGGAAGTTTCCTTTTCAAAAAGGATCTCACTTCTCCCAAGGAAGCAATGCGGTAGACACACCTGTCCAAACACACGTGGTTTTCATTAGAGGGAATCGTGTTCATCAACTCTCCTCAATAGGCCTATTTCAAAAACCTGTGCAGCAATGCATATTCCGTTCAAAAACTAACACAATTCTCACAGGGAGACAATGTGCCAGATGCTGCTGCTGCGTGTGACATAGATGGTTTTCTTTGAAAGGATACAAGTGTTTCTTCAAGGCAGCTGAATAGGCCAATTTGGAACATCAGGATCCTATCTCCCCTTAAAAAAATCAAAGTTTCAGGAAGTATTCCTTTCCAAAACAGCCTCAATTCTCAAGGGGAACAGTGTGCTACATGGTCCGAATCCTACCATAGATGGTTACCTTTGGAATGATACATGGTTTCCCTAGTCTCTCCTGAGTGGGCCTATATAGAACAAAGACAGCCAATGTACACCTTGAAAAACCTAGTTTGTTTCAGGAATTCCTTTCAAAAACTGAGTCAGGACTCAAAGGAAAACAGGGTACTAGATGCTGAGGTTCTAATCTTGATGGTTTTCTTTGGAGTGATACTTGTTTTTCTACAACTCAGCTGAGTAGGTCTCTTTGGATAAACAAGAGCCTATCTCCACCTCGAAAGATGTATGTTTCACACAATTTCCTTTCTAAAACAAACTCAGTTCTCACTGGGAAACAATGTGCTAGATGATCTTGCTTCTAACACATATGGCTTCCTCTCGAGAGATGCCTCTGTTTCTTCAACTCAGCTGAATACGCCTATTGGAACAAGGAAATGCTATCACCAACATAAGATACCTAAGGTACAGGATGTAAATGTAACAAGACATAACTCAATCATACAAGGACTACTGTGTTAGGTACTGCCGCTTACAAATTAGACAGTGATACATGTGTTAGTTCATCTCAGCTGAATCAGCCTATTGGAAACAACCAGAGCCTTTCTCTGTCATGAAAAAACTATGTGGCATGAAACATTACTTTCAAAAACTAACTGAATTTTCTCAGGGAAACAAGAACTAGGTAGTGCAGCTTCTAATATAGATGGTTGTCTTTGGAGTGCTCCATGTGTTTGTTCAACTCTGCTTAGAAGGCCTATTTGGATCAAACAGAGCCTATCTCCCCCATAGAGAACTGAAGTAGCAGGAAGTTTCATTGCCAAAACTAACTCAATTACCCAAGGGAAACAATGTGCTAGATGTAAGGGCATCTAACACAGAAGGTTTTCTTTCCAGAGATGCACGTGTTTCTTCCACTAGCTGAAGACACCTCTTTGAAACAACCGAGCATTCCTCCACACGTTGAAAAATCAAGGTTGCACGAATAATTTCTTTTGAAAACGAACTCAATTCCCCCAGGGAAGCCTGGTGCCAGATGCTGTACCTTCTAACATAGATGCTTGTCTTTGGAGTGTTGCATGTGTTTCTTCAACTCTGCGTAATAGGCCTATTTGGAAAAAACAGAGACTATCTCCACTTTGAAAATCCTAATAAGGAATACACGTTCCTTTCAAAAAGAAACTCAATTCTTACGGGGAAAACATGTGCTAGCCTAGCCTGCTTCTGACACAGATGATTTGCCTTCAAAACGTTCATTGTTTCATTAATCACCTGATTAGTCCTGTTTGGATCAAATTGAGCCTATGGACACTTGGAAAAAGCTAAGTTGCAGGAAGAATTCCGTTCACAAACTAACTCAACTCTCAAGAGGAATCAAGGTGCCAGATCGTGCAGGTTCTAACGTACAGGATTTTCTTTGGGTTGATGCCTGTGTTTCCTCAACTCTGCTTAATAGGCCTACAGGGAACAAACACTGCCCATACCCACATTAAGAAACCTAAGTTGTATGCAGAATTAATTGCAAAATCTAACTCACTTGTCACAGGACAACAAGGTGCTAGGCGCTGCAGCTAGTAACACAGATGGTTTTCTTTGGAGGTATAAGTGTATTTCTTCCAGTCAGCTGAATAGGTCTATGAGGGACAGCCAGAGTCTATAACCACCATGAAAATCCTAACTTGCAAGAAGGATTCCTTTCAAAATATAAGTGCATTCTCACAAGGAAAGAATGTGCTAGATGCTGAAGCTTCTCACATAGATGGCTTTCCTTGTAGTGAAACATGTGTTTCTTCAATTCAGCTGAATAATTTTCATTGGAGTCAACAGAGCCTATGTCCACCTTAGAAAAGCTAAGAGGCTATATGTATTCCTTTCAGAAACTCAGTCAATTCTCACAGGGACGTAATGTAGTAGATTCCAGTGCATCTAACACAGAGAGTATTCCGCCGAGAGATACATATGTTTCTTCCCCTCAGCTGAAGATGACTATTTGTAAGAAGAGAGACTATCTCCACCAGAAGAAACCTAAGTTGCAGGAACAATTACTCTCAAAAAATAACACAATTCTCACAAGGAAAGAACGTACCAGACGCTGCAGCTTCTAAGACATGGTTTTCTTTGCAGTGCTACATGTGTTTCTGCAACAAAGCTGAAGAGTCCTATTGGGAACAAACGGAGCTCATCTCCACCTCGAAAAACCTAAGTAGCACTATGTATTCCTTTCAAAAACAAAGTAAATTCACACCGGGAAACAAAGTGGTAGATGATCCTGCTTCTAATAAAGATGATTTTCACTGGAGAGATACTTGGGTTTCTTCACCATAGCTGAATTGGCCTTTTTGGAACAAAGATATCGTACTCCACCAAAAAAAAGTAAGGTCCAGGAAGCATGCCTATCAAGAAATCACACAATTCTCACGAGGAAGAACTTGGTAGATTGTGCCCCTTATAAAACAGATGGTTTTCTTAGGATTGATACAGGCGTTCCCTCAACTCAGCTGAATAATCCTATTTGAAATCAAGAGAACCAATCTCCACCTTGGAAAGCAAAGTAGCACTACGTATTCCTTTCAAAAACTACTCAATTATCACAGGGAAACAATGTGCTTGATGCTCCTGCTTCTATCACAGATGGTGTTCTTTTGTGAGACAAATGTGTTTTCTCAACTGAGCTGAATATTCACCTTGAAAAACCTAAGTTGCAGGAAGTTTCCTTTTCAAAAAGGATCTCACTTCTCCCAAGGAAGCAATGCGGTAGACACACCTGTCCAAACACACGTGGTTTTCATTAGAGGGAATCGTGTTCATCAACTCTCCTCAATAGGCCTATTTCAAAAACCTGTGCAGCAATGCATATTCCGTTCAAAAACTAACACAATTCTCACAGGGAGACAATGTGCCAGATGCTGCTGCTGCGTGTGACATAGATGGTTTTCTTTGAAAGGATACAAGTGTTTCTTCAAGGCAGCTGAATAGGCCAATTTGGAACATCAGGATCCTATCTCCCCTTAAAAAAATCAAAGTTTCAGGAAGTATTCCTTTCCAAAACAGCCTCAATTCTCAAGGGGAACAGTGTGCTACATGGTCCGAATCCTACCATAGATGGTTACCTTTGGAATGATACATGGTTTCCCTAGTCTCTCCTGAGTGGGCCTATATAGAACAAAGACAGCCAATGTACACCTTGAAAAACCTAGTTTGTTTCAGGAATTCCTTTCAAAAACTGAGTCAGGACTCAAAGGAAAACAGGGTACTAGATGCTGAGGTTCTAATCTTGATGGTTTTCTTTGGAGTGATACTTGTTTTTCTACAACTCAGCTGAGTAGGTCTCTTTGGATAAACAAGAGCCTATCTCCACCTCGAAAGATGTATGTTTCACACAATTTCCTTTCTAAAACAAACTCAGTTCTCACTGGGAAACAATGTGCTAGATGATCTTGCTTCTAACACATATGGCTTCCTCTCGAGAGATGCCTCTGTTTCTTCAACTCAGCTGAATACGCCTATTGGAACAAGGAAATGCTATCACCAACATAAGATACCTAAGGTACAGGATGTAAATGTAACAAGACATAACTCAATCATACAAGGACTACTGTGTTAGGTACTGCCGCTTACAAATTAGACAGTGATACATGTGTTAGTTCATCTCAGCTGAATCAGCCTATTGGAAACAACCAGAGCCTTTCTCTGTCATGAAAAAACTATGTGGCATGAAACATTACTTTCAAAAACTAACTGAATTTTCTCAGGGAAACAAGAACTAGGTAGTGCAGCTTCTAATATAGATGGTTGTCTTTGGAGTGCTCCATGTGTTTGTTCAACTCTGCTTAGAAGGCCTATTTGGATCAAACAGAGCCTATCTCCCCCATAGAGAACTGAAGTAGCAGGAAGTTTCATTGCCAAAACTAACTCAATTACCCAAGGGAAACAATGTGCTAGATGTAAGGGCATCTAACACAGAAGATTTTCTTTCCAGAGATGCACGTGTTTCTTCCACTAGCTGAAGACGCCTCTTTGAAACAACCGAGCATTCCTCCACACGTTGAAAAATCAAGGTTGCACGAATAATTTCTTTTGAAAACGAACTCAATTCCCCCAGGGAAGCCTGGTGCCAGATGCTGTACCTTCTAACATAGATGCTTGTCTTTGGAGTGTTGCATGTGTTTCTTCAACTCTGCGTAATAGGCCTATTTGGAAAAAACAGAGACTATCTCCACTTTGAAAATCCTAATAAGGAATACACGTTCCTTTCAAAAAGAAACTCAATTCTTACGGGGAAAACATGTGCTAGCCTATCCTGCTTCTGACACAGATGATTTGCCTTCAAAGCGTTCATTGTTTCATTAATCACCTGATTAGTAATGTTTGGATCAAATTGAGCCTATGGACACTTGGAAAAAGCTAAGTTGCAGGAAGAATTCCGTTCACAAACTAACTCAACTCTCAAGAGGAATCAAGGTGCCAGATCGTGCAGGTTCTAACGTACAGGATTTTCTTTGGATTGATGCCTGTGTTTCCTCAACTCTGCTTAATAGGCCTACAGGGAACAAACACTGCCCATACCCACATTAAAAAACCTAAGTTGTATGCAGAATTAATTGCAAAATCTAACTCACTTGTCACAGGACAACAAGGTACTAGGCGCTGCAGCTAGTAACACAGATGGTTTTCTTTGGAGGTATACGTGTATTTCTTCCAGTCAGCTGAATAGGTCTATGAGGGACAGCCAGAGTCTATAACCACCATAAAAATCCTAACTTGCAAGAAGGATTCCTTTCAAAATATAAGTGCATTCTCACAAGGAAAGAATGTGCTAGATGCTGAAGCTTCTCACATAGATCTCTTTCCTTGTAGTGAAACATGTGTTTCTTCAATTCAGCTGAATAATTTTCATTGGAGTCAACAGAGCCTATGTCCACCTTAGAAAAGCTAAGAGGCTATATGTATTCCTTTCAGAAACTCAGTCAATTCTCACAGGGACGTAATGTGGTAGATTCCAGTGCATCTAACACAGAGAGTATTCCGCCGAGAGATACATATGTTTCTTCCCCTCAGCTGAAGATGACTATTTGTAAGAAGAGAGACTATCTCCACCAGAAGAAACCTAAGTTGCAGGACCAATTACTCTCAAAAAATAACACAATTCTCACAAGGAAAGAACGTGCCAGACGCTGCAGCTTCTAAGACATGGTTTTCTTTGCAGTGCTACATGTGTTTCTGCAACAAAGCTGAAGAGTCCTATTGGGAACAAACGGAGCTCATCTCCACCTCGAAAAACCTAAGTAGCACTATGTATTCCTTGCAAAAACAAAGTAAATTCACACCGGGAAACAAAGTGGTAGATGATCCTGCTTCTAATAAAGATGATTTTCACTGGAGAGATACTTGGGTTTCTTCACCATAGCTGAATTGGCCTTTTTGGAACAAAGATATCGTACTCCACCAAAAAAAAGTAAGGTCCAGGAAGCATGCCTATCAAGAAATCACACAATTCTCACGAGGAAGAACTTGGTAGATTGTGCCCCTTATAAAACAGATGGTTTTCTTAGGATTGATACAGGCGTTCCCTCAACTCAGCTGAATAATCCTATTTGAAATCAAGAGAACCAATCTCCACCTTGGAAAGCAAAGTAGCACTACGTATTCCTTTCAAAAACTACTCAATTATCACAGGGAAACAATGTGCTTGATGCTCCTGCTTCTATCACAGATGGTGTTCTTTTGTGAGACAAATGTGTTTTCTCAACTGAGCTGAATATTCACCTTGAAAAACCTAAGTTGCAGGAAGTTTCCTTTTCAAAAAGGATCTCACTTCTCCCAAGGAAGCAATGCGGTAGACACACCTGTCCAAACACACGTGGTTTTCATTAGAGGGAATCGTGTTCATCAACTCTCCTCAATAGGCCTATTTCAAAAACCTGTGCAGCAATGCATATTCCGTTCAAAAACTAACACAATTCTCACAGGGAGACAATGTGCCAGATGCTGCTGCTGCGTGTGACATAGATGGTTTTCTTTGAAAGGATACAAGTGTTTCTTCAAGGCAGCTGAATAGGCCAATTTGGAACATCAGGATCCTATCTCCCCTTAAAAAAATCAAAGTTTCAGGAAGTATTCCTTTCCAAAACAGCCTCAATTCTCAAGGGGAACAGTGTGCTACATGGTCCGAATCCTACCATAGATGGTTACCTTTGGAATGATACATGGTTTCCCTAGTCTCTCCTGAGTGGGCCTATATAGAACAAAGACAGCCAATGTACACCTTGAAAAACCTAGTTTGTTTCAGGAATTCCTTTCAAAAACTGAGTCAGGACTCAAAGGAAAACAGGGTACTAGATGCTGAGGTTCTAATCTTGATGGTTTTCTTTGGAGTGATACTTGTTTTTCTACAACTCAGCTGAGTAGGTCTCTTTGGATAAACAAGAGCCTATCTCCACCTCGAAAGATGTATGTTTCACACAATTTCCTTTCTAAAACAAACTCAGTTCTCACTGGGAAACAATGTGCTAGATGATCTTGCTTCTAACACATATGGCTTCCTCTCGAGAGATGCCTCTGTTTCTTCAACTCAGCTGAATACGCCTATTGGAACAAGGAAATGCTATCACCAACATAAGATACCTAAGGTACAGGATGTAAATGTAACAAGACATAACTCAATCATACAAGGACTACTGTGTTAGGTACTGCCGCTTACAAATTAGACAGTGATACATGTGTTAGTTCATCTCAGCTGAATCAGCCTATTGGAAACAACCAGAGCCTTTCTCTGTCATGAAAAAACTATGTGGCATGAAACATTACTTTCAAAAACTAACTGAATTTTCTCAGGGAAACAAGAACTAGGTAGTGCAGCTTCTAATATAGATGGTTGTCTTTGGAGTGCTCCATGTGTTTGTTCAACTCTGCTTAGAAGGCCTATTTGGATCAAACAGAGCCTATCTCCCCCATAGAGAACTGAAGTAGCAGGAAGTTTCATTGCCAAAACTAACTCAATTACCCAAGGGAAACAATGTGCTAGATGTAAGGGCATCTAACACAGAAGATTTTCTTTCCAGAGATGCACGTGTTTCTTCCACTAGCTGAAGACGCCTCTTTGAAACAACCGAGCATTCCTCCACACGTTGAAAAATCAAGGTTGCACGAATAATTTCTTTTGAAAACGAACTCAATTCCCCCAGGGAAGCCTGGTGCCAGATGCTGTACCTTCTAACATAGATGCTTGTCTTTGGAGTGTTGCATGTGTTTCTTCAACTCTGCGTAATAGGCCTATTTGGAAAAAACAGAGACTATCTCCACTTTGAAAATCCTAATAAGGAATACACGTTCCTTTCAAAAAGAAACTCAATTCTTACGGGGAAAACATGTGCTAGCCTATCCTGCTTCTGACACAGATGATTTGCCTTCAAAGCGTTCATTGTTTCATTAATCACCTGATTAGTAATGTTTGGATCAAATTGAGCCTATGGACACTTGGAAAAAGCTAAGTTGCAGGAAGAATTCCGTTCACAAACTAACTCAACTCTCAAGAGGAATCAAGGTGCCAGATCGTGCAGGTTCTAACGTACAGGATTTTCTTTGGATTGATGCCTGTGTTTCCTCAACTCTGCTTAATAGGCCTACAGGGAACAAACACTGCCCATACCCACATTAAAAAACCTAAGTTGTATGCAGAATTAATTGCAAAATCTAACTCACTTGTCACAGGACAACAAGGTACTAGGCGCTGCAGCTAGTAACACAGATGGTTTTCTTTGGAGGTATACGTGTATTTCTTCCAGTCAGCTGAATAGGTCTATGAGGGACAGCCAGAGTCTATAACCACCATAAAAATCCTAACTTGCAAGAAGGATTCCTTTCAAAATATAAGTGCATTCTCACAAGGAAAGAATGTGCTAGATGCTGAAGCTTCTCACATAGATCTCTTTCCTTGTAGTGAAACATGTGTTTCTTCAATTCAGCTGAATAATTTTCATTGGAGTCAACAGAGCCTATGTCCACCTTAGAAAAGCTAAGAGGCTATATGTATTCCTTTCAGAAACTCAGTCAATTCTCACAGGGACGTAATGTGGTAGATTCCAGTGCATCTAACACAGAGAGTATTCCGCCGAGAGATACATATGTTTCTTCCCCTCAGCTGAAGATGACTATTTGTAAGAAGAGAGACTATCTCCACCAGAAGAAACCTAAGTTGCAGGACCAATTACTCTCAAAAAATAACACAATTCTCACAAGGAAAGAACGTGCCAGACGCTGCAGCTTCTAAGACATGGTTTTCTTTGCAGTGCTACATGTGTTTCTGCAACAAAGCTGAAGAGTCCTATTGGGAACAAACGGAGCTCATCTCCACCTCGAAAAACCTAAGTAGCACTATGTATTCCTTGCAAAAACAAAGTAAATTCACACCGGGAAACAAAGTGGTAGATGATCCTGCTTCTAATAAAGATGATTTTCACTGGAGAGATACTTGGGTTTCTTCACCATAGCTGAATTGGCCTTTTTGGAACAAAGATATCGTACTCCACCAAAAAAAAGTAAGGTCCAGGAAGCATGCCTATCAAGAAATCACACAATTCTCACGAGGAAGAACTTGGTAGATTGTGCCCCTTATAAAACAGATGGTTTTCTTAGGATTGATACAGGCGTTCCCTCAACTCAGCTGAATAATCCTATTTGAAATCAAGAGAACCAATCTCCACCTTGGAAAGCAAAGTAGCACTACGTATTCCTTTCAAAAACTACTCAATTATCACAGGGAAACAATGTGCTTGATGCTCCTGCTTCTATCACAGATGGTGTTCTTTTGTGAGACAAATGTGTTTTCTCAACTGAGCTGAATATTCACCTTGAAAAACCTAAGTTGCAGGAAGTTTCCTTTTCAAAAAGGATCTCACTTCTCCCAAGGAAGCAATGCGGTAGACACACCTGTCCAAACACACGTGGTTTTCATTAGAGGGAATCGTGTTCATCAACTCTCCTCAATAGGCCTATTTCAAAAACCTGTGCAGCAATGCATATTCCGTTCAAAAACTAACACAATTCTCACAGGGAGACAATGTGCCAGATGCTGCTGCTGCGTGTGACATAGATGGTTTTCTTTGAAAGGATACAAGTGTTTCTTCAAGGCAGCTGAATAGGCCAATTTGGAACATCAGGATCCTATCTCCCCTTAAAAAAATCAAAGTTTCAGGAAGTATTCCTTTCCAAAACAGCCTCAATTCTCAAGGGGAACAGTGTGCTACATGGTCCGAATCCTACCATAGATGGTTACCTTTGGAATGATACATGGTTTCCCTAGTCTCTCCTGAGTGGGCCTATATAGAACAAAGACAGCCAATGTACACCTTGAAAAACCTAGTTTGTTTCAGGAATTCCTTTCAAAAACTGAGTCAGGACTCAAAGGAAAACAGGGTACTAGATGCTGAGGTTCTAATCTTGATGGTTTTCTTTGGAGTGATACTTGTTTTTCTACAACTCAGCTGAGTAGGTCTCTTTGGATAAACAAGAGCCTATCTCCACCTCGAAAGATGTATGTTTCACACAATTTCCTTTCTAAAACAAACTCAGTTCTCACTGGGAAACAATGTGCTAGATGATCTTGCTTCTAACACATATGGCTTCCTCTCGAGAGATGCCTCTGTTTCTTCAACTCAGCTGAATACGCCTATTGGAACAAGGAAATGCTATCACCAACATAAGATACCTAAGGTACAGGATGTAAATGTAACAAGACATAACTCAATCATACAAGGACTACTGTGTTAGGTACTGCCGCTTACAAATTAGACAGTGATACATGTGTTAGTTCATCTCAGCTGAATCAGCCTATTGGAAACAACCAGAGCCTTTCTCTGTCATGAAAAAACTATGTGGCATGAAACATTACTTTCAAAAACTAACTGAATTTTCTCAGGGAAACAAGAACTAGGTAGTGCAGCTTCTAATATAGATGGTTGTCTTTGGAGTGCTCCATGTGTTTGTTCAACTCTGCTTAGAAGGCCTATTTGGATCAAACAGAGCCTATCTCCCCCATAGAGAACTGAAGTAGCAGGAAGTTTCATTGCCAAAACTAACTCAATTACCCAAGGGAAACAATGTGCTAGATGTAAGGGCATCTAACACAGAAGATTTTCTTTCCAGAGATGCACGTGTTTCTTCCACTAGCTGAAGACGCCTCTTTGAAACAACCGAGCATTCCTCCACACGTTGAAAAATCAAGGTTGCACGAATAATTTCTTTTGAAAACGAACTCAATTCCCCCAGGGAAGCCTGGTGCCAGATGCTGTACCTTCTAACATAGATGCTTGTCTTTGGAGTGTTGCATGTGTTTCTTCAACTCTGCGTAATAGGCCTATTTGGAAAAAACAGAGACTATCTCCACTTTGAAAATCCTAATAAGGAATACACGTTCCTTTCAAAAAGAAACTCAATTCTTACGGGGAAAACATGTGCTAGCCTATCCTGCTTCTGACACAGATGATTTGCCTTCAAAGCGTTCATTGTTTCATTAATCACCTGATTAGTAATGTTTGGATCAAATTGAGCCTATGGACACTTGGAAAAAGCTAAGTTGCAGGAAGAATTCCGTTCACAAACTAACTCAACTCTCAAGAGGAATCAAGGTGCCAGATCGTGCAGGTTCTAACGTACAGGATTTTCTTTGGATTGATGCCTGTGTTTCCTCAACTCTGCTTAATAGGCCTACAGGGAACAAACACTGCCCATACCCACATTAAAAAACCTAAGTTGTATGCAGAATTAATTGCAAAATCTAACTCACTTGTCACAGGACAACAAGGTACTAGGCGCTGCAGCTAGTAACACAGATGGTTTTCTTTGGAGGTATACGTGTATTTCTTCCAGTCAGCTGAATAGGTCTATGAGGGACAGCCAGAGTCTATAACCACCATAAAAATCCTAACTTGCAAGAAGGATTCCTTTCAAAATATAAGTGCATTCTCACAAGGAAAGAATGTGCTAGATGCTGAAGCTTCTCACATAGATCTCTTTCCTTGTAGTGAAACATGTGTTTCTTCAATTCAGCTGAATAATTTTCATTGGAGTCAACAGAGCCTATGTCCACCTTAGAAAAGCTAAGAGGCTATATGTATTCCTTTCAGAAACTCAGTCAATTCTCACAGGGACGTAATGTGGTAGATTCCAGTGCATCTAACACAGAGAGTATTCCGCCGAGAGATACATATGTTTCTTCCCCTCAGCTGAAGATGACTATTTGTAAGAAGAGAGACTATCTCCACCAGAAGAAACCTAAGTTGCAGGACCAATTACTCTCAAAAAATAACACAATTCTCACAAGGAAAGAACGTGCCAGACGCTGCAGCTTCTAAGACATGGTTTTCTTTGCAGTGCTACATGTGTTTCTGCAACAAAGCTGAAGAGTCCTATTGGGAACAAACGGAGCTCATCTCCACCTCGAAAAACCTAAGTAGCACTATGTATTCCTTGCAAAAACAAAGTAAATTCACACCGGGAAACAAAGTGGTAGATGATCCTGCTTCTAATAAAGATGATTTTCACTGGAGAGATACTTGGGTTTCTTCACCATAGCTGAATTGGCCTTTTTGGAACAAAGGTATCGTACTCCACCAAAAAAAAGTAAGGTCCAGGAAGCATGCCTATCAAGAAATCACACAATTCTCACGAGGAAGAACTTGGTAGATTGTGCCCCTTATAAAACAGATGGTTTTCTTAGGATTGATACAGGCGTTCCCTCAACTCAGCTGAATAATCCTATTTGAAATCAAGAGAACCAATCTCCACCTTGGAAAGCAAAGTAGCACTACGTATTCCTTTCAAAAACTACTCAATTATCACAGGGAAACAATGTGCTTGATGCTCCTGCTTCTATCACAGATGGTGTTCTTTTGTGAGACAAATGTGTTTTCTCAACTGAGCTGAATATTCACCTTGAAAAACCTAAGTTGCAGGAAGTTTCCTTTTCAAAAAGGATCTCACTTCTCCCAAGGAAGCAATGCGGTAGACACACCTGTCCAAACACACGTGGTTTTCATTAGAGGGAATCGTGTTCATCAACTCTCCTCAATAGGCCTATTTCAAAAACCTGTGCAGCAATGCATATTCCGTTCAAAAACTAACACAATTCTCACAGGGAGACAATGTGCCAGATGCTGCTGCTGCGTGTGACATAGATGGTTTTCTTTGAAAGGATACAAGTGTTTCTTCAAGGCAGCTGAATAGGCCAATTTGGAACATCAGGATCCTATCTCCCCTTAAAAAAATCAAAGTTTCAGGAAGTATTCCTTTCCAAAACAGCCTCAATTCTCAAGGGGAACAGTGTGCTACATGGTCCGAATCCTACCATAGATGGTTACCTTTGGAATGATACATGGTTTCCCTAGTCTCTCCTGAGTGGGCCTATATAGAACAAAGACAGCCAATGTACACCTTGAAAAACCTAGTTTGTTTCAGGAATTCCTTTCAAAAACTGAGTCAGGACTCAAAGGAAAACAGGGTACTAGATGCTGAGGTTCTAATCTTGATGGTTTTCTTTGGAGTGATACTTGTTTTTCTACAACTCAGCTGAGTAGGTCTCTTTGGATAAACAAGAGCCTATCTCCACCTCGAAAGATGTATGTTTCACACAATTTCCTTTCTAAAACAAACTCAGTTCTCACTGGGAAACAATGTGCTAGATGATCTTGCTTCTAACACATATGGCTTCCTCTCGAGAGATGCCTCTGTTTCTTCAACTCAGCTGAATACGCCTATTGGAACAAGGAAATGCTATCACCAACATAAGATACCTAAGGTACAGGATGTAAATGTAACAAGACATAACTCAATCATACAAGGACTACTGTGTTAGGTACTGCCGCTTACAAATTAGACAGTGATACATGTGTTAGTTCATCTCAGCTGAATCAGCCTATTGGAAACAACCAGAGCCTTTCTCTGTCATGAAAAAACTATGTGGCATGAAACATTACTTTCAAAAACTAACTGAATTTTCTCAGGGAAACAAGAACTAGGTAGTGCAGCTTCTAATATAGATGGTTGTCTTTGGAGTGCTCCATGTGTTTGTTCAACTCTGCTTAGAAGGCCTATTTGGATCAAACAGAGCCTATCTCCCCCATAGAGAACTGAAGTAGCAGGAAGTTTCATTGCCAAAACTAACTCAATTACCCAAGGGAAACAATGTGCTAGATGTAAGGGCATCTAACACAGAAGATTTTCTTTCCAGAGATGCACGTGTTTCTTCCACTAGCTGAAGACGCCTCTTTGAAACAACCGAGCATTCCTCCACACGTTGAAAAATCAAGGTTGCACGAATAATTTCTTTTGAAAACGAACTCAATTCCCCCAGGGAAGCCTGGTGCCAGATGCTGTACCTTCTAACATAGATGCTTGTCTTTGGAGTGTTGCATGTGTTTCTTCAACTCTGCGTAATAGGCCTATTTGGAAAAAACAGAGACTATCTCCACTTTGAAAATCCTAATAAGGAATACACGTTCCTTTCAAAAAGAAACTCAATTCTTACGGGGAAAACATGTGCTAGCCTATCCTGCTTCTGACACAGATGATTTGCCTTCAAAGCGTTCATTGTTTCATTAATCACCTGATTAGTAATGTTTGGATCAAATTGAGCCTATGGACACTTGGAAAAAGCTAAGTTGCAGGAAGAATTCCGTTCACAAACTAACTCAACTCTCAAGAGGAATCAAGGTGCCAGATCGTGCAGGTTCTAACGTACAGGATTTTCTTTGGATTGATGCCTGTGTTTCCTCAACTCTGCTTAATAGGCCTACAGGGAACAAACACTGCCCATACCCACATTAAAAAACCTAAGTTGTATGCAGAATTAATTGCAAAATCTAACTCACTTGTCACAGGACAACAAGGTACTAGGCGCTGCAGCTAGTAACACAGATGGTTTTCTTTGGAGGTATACGTGTATTTCTTCCAGTCAGCTGAATAGGTCTATGAGGGACAGCCAGAGTCTATAACCACCATAAAAATCCTAACTTGCAAGAAGGATTCCTTTCAAAATATAAGTGCATTCTCACAAGGAAAGAATGTGCTAGATGCTGAAGCTTCTCACATAGATCTCTTTCCTTGTAGTGAAACATGTGTTTCTTCAATTCAGCTGAATAATTTTCATTGGAGTCAACAGAGCCTATGTCCACCTTAGAAAAGCTAAGAGGCTATATGTATTCCTTTCAGAAACTCAGTCAATTCTCACAGGGACGTAATGTGGTAGATTCCAGTGCATCTAACACAGAGAGTATTCCGCCGAGAGATACATATGTTTCTTCCCCTCAGCTGAAGATGACTATTTGTAAGAAGAGAGACTATCTCCACCAGAAGAAACCTAAGTTGCAGGACCAATTACTCTCAAAAAATAACACAATTCTCACAAGGAAAGAACGTGCCAGACGCTGCAGCTTCTAAGACATGGTTTTCTTTGCAGTGCTACATGTGTTTCTGCAACAAAGCTGAAGAGTCCTATTGGGAACAAACGGAGCTCATCTCCACCTCGAAAAACCTAAGTAGCACTATGTATTCCTTGCAAAAACAAAGTAAATTCACACCGGGAAACAAAGTGGTAGATGATCCTGCTTCTAATAAAGATGATTTTCACTGGAGAGATACTTGGGTTTCTTCACCATAGCTGAATTGGCCTTTTTGGAACAAAGATATCGTACTCCACCAAAAAAAAGTAAGGTCCAGGAAGCATGCCTATCAAGAAATCACACAATTCTCACGAGGAAGAACTTGGTAGATTGTGCCCCTTATAAAACAGATGGTTTTCTTAGGATTGATACAGGCGTTCCCTCAACTCAGCTGAATAATCCTATTTGAAATCAAGAGAACCAATCTCCACCTTGGAAAGCAAAGTAGCACTACGTATTCCTTTCAAAAACTACTCAATTATCACAGGGAAACAATGTGCTTGATGCTCCTGCTTCTATCACAGATGGTGTTCTTTTGTGAGACAAATGTGTTTTCTCAACTGAGCTGAATATTCACCTTGAAAAACCTAAGTTGCAGGAAGTTTCCTTTTCAAAAAGGATCTCACTTCTCCCAAGGAAGCAATGCGGTAGACACACCTGTCCAAACACACGTGGTTTTCATTAGAGGGAATCGTGTTCATCAACTCTCCTCAATAGGCCTATTTCAAAAACCTGTGCAGCAATGCATATTCCGTTCAAAAACTAACACAATTCTCACAGGGAGACAATGTGCCAGATGCTGCTGCTGCGTGTGACAGATGGTTTTCTTTGAAAGGATACAAGTGTTTCTTCAAGGCAGCTGAATAGGCCAATTTGGAACATCAGGATCCTATCTCCCCTTAAAAAAATCAAAGTTTCAGGAAGTATTCCTTTCCAAAACAGCCTCAATTCTCAAGGGGAACAGTGTGCTACATGGTCCGAATCCTACCATAGATGGTTACCTTTGGAATGATACATGGTTTCCCTAGTCTCTCCTGAGTGGGCCTATATAGAACAAAGACAGCCAATGTACACCTTGAAAAACCTAGTTTGTTTCAGGAATTCCTTTCAAAAACTGAGTCAGGACTCAAAGGAAAACAGGGTACTAGATGCTGAGGTTCTAATCTTGATGGTTTTCTTTGGAGTGATACTTGTTTTTCTACAACTCAGCTGAGTAGGTCTCTTTGGATAAACAAGAGCCTATCTCCACCTCGAAAGATGTATGTTTCACACAATTTCCTTTCTAAAACAAACTCAGTTCTCACTGGGAAACAATGTGCTAGATGATCTTGCTTCTAACACATATGGCTTCCTCTCGAGAGATGCCTCTGTTTCTTCAACTCAGCTGAATACGCCTATTGGAACAAGGAAATGCTATCACCAACATAAGATACCTAAGGTACAGGATGTAAATGTAACAAGACATAACTCAATCATACAAGGACTACTGTGTTAGGTACTGCCGCTTACAAATTAGACAGTGATACATGTGTTAGTTCATCTCAGCTGAATCAGCCTATTGGAAACAACCAGAGCCTTTCTCTGTCATGAAAAAACTATGTGGCATGAAACATTACTTTCAAAAACTAACTGAATTTTCTCAGGGAAACAAGAACTAGGTAGTGCAGCTTCTAATATAGATGGTTGTCTTTGGAGTGCTCCATGTGTTTGTTCAACTCTGCTTAGAAGGCCTATTTGGATCAAACAGAGCCTATCTCCCCCATAGAGAACTGAAGTAGCAGGAAGTTTCATTGCCAAAACTAACTCAATTACCCAAGGGAAACAATGTGCTAGATGTAAGGGCATCTAACACAGAAGGTTTTCTTTCCAGAGATGCACGTGTTTCTTCCACTAGCTGAAGACACCTCTTTGAAACAACCGAGCATTCCTCCACACGTTGAAAAATCAAGGTTGCACGAATAATTTCTTTTGAAAACGAACTCAATTCCCCCAGGGAAGCCTGGTGCCAGATGCTGTACCTTCTAACATAGATGCTTGTCTTTGGAGTGTTGCATGTGTTTCTTCAACTCTGCGTAATAGGCCTATTTGGAAAAAACAGAGACTATCTCCACTTTGAAAATCCTAATAAGGAATACACGTTCCTTTCAAAAAGAAACTCAATTCTTACGGGGAAAACATGTGCTAGCCTAGCCTGCTTCTGACACAGATGATTTGCCTTCAAAACGTTCATTGTTTCATTAATCACCTGATTAGTCCTGTTTGGATCAAATTGAGCCTATGGACACTTGGAAAAAGCTAAGTTGCAGGAAGAATTCCGTTCACAAACTAACTCAACTCTCAAGAGGAATCAAGGTGCCAGATCGTGCAGGTTCTAACGTACAGGATTTTCTTTGGGTTGATGCCTGTGTTTCCTCAACTCTGCTTAATAGGCCTACAGGGAACAAACACTGCCCATACCCACATTAAGAAACCTAAGTTGTATGCAGAATTAATTGCAAAATCTAACTCACTTGTCACAGGACAACAAGGTGCTAGGCGCTGCAGCTAGTAACACAGATGGTTTTCTTTGGAGGTATAAGTGTATTTCTTCCAGTCAGCTGAATAGGTCTATGAGGGACAGCCAGAGTCTATAACCACCATGAAAATCCTAACTTGCAAGAAGGATTCCTTTCAAAATATAAGTGCATTCTCACAAGGAAAGAATGTGCTAGATGCTGAAGCTTCTCACATAGATGGCTTTCCTTGTAGTGAAACATGTGTTTCTTCAATTCAGCTGAATAATTTTCATTGGAGTCAACAGAGCCTATGTCCACCTTAGAAAAGCTAAGAGGCTATATGTATTCCTTTCAGAAACTCAGTCAATTCTCACAGGGACGTAATGTAGTAGATTCCAGTGCATCTAACACAGAGAGTATTCCGCCGAGAGATACATATGTTTCTTCCCCTCAGCTGAAGATGACTATTTGTAAGAAGAGAGACTATCTCCACCAGAAGAAACCTAAGTTGCAGGAACAATTACTCTCAAAAAATAACACAATTCTCACAAGGAAAGAACGTACCAGACGCTGCAGCTTCTAAGACATGGTTTTCTTTGCAGTGCTACATGTGTTTCTGCAACAAAGCTGAAGAGTCCTATTGGGAACAAACGGAGCTCATCTCCACCTCGAAAAACCTAAGTAGCACTATGTATTCCTTTCAAAAACAATGTAAATTCACACCGGGAAACAAAGTGGTAGATGATCCTGCTTCTAATAAAGATGATTTTCACTGGAGAGATACTTGGGTTTCTTCACCATAGCTGAATTGGCCTTTTTGGAAGAAAGATATCGTACTCCACCAAAAAAAAGTAAGGTCCAGGAAGCATGCCTATCAAGAAATCACACAATTCTCACGAGGAAGAACTTGGTAGATTGTGCCCCTTATAAAACAGATGGTTTTCTTAGGATTGATACAGGCGTTCCCTCAACTCAGCTGAATAATCCTATTTGAAATCAAGAGAACCAATCTCCACCTTGGAAAGCAAAGTAGCACTACGTATTCCTTTCAAAAACTACTCAATTATCACAGGGAAACAATGTGCTTGATGCTCCTGCTTCTATCACAGATGGTGTTCTTTTGTGAGACAAATGTGTTTTCTCAACTGAGCTGAATATTCACCTTGAAAAACCTAAGTTGCAGGAAGTTTCCTTTTCAAAAAGGATCTCACTTCTCCCAAGGAAGCAATGCGGTAGACACACCTGTCCAAACACACGTGGTTTTCATTAGAGGGAATCGTGTTCATCAACTCTCCTCAATAGGCCTATTTCAAAAACCTGTGCAGCAATGCATATTCCGTTCAAAAACTAACACAATTCTCACAGGGAGACAATGTGCCAGATGCTGCTGCTGCGTGTGACATAGATGGTTTTCTTTGAAAGGATACAAGTGTTTCTTCAAGGCAGCTGAATAGGCCAATTTGGAACATCAGGATCCTATCTCCCCTTAAAAAAATCAAAGTTTCAGGAAGTATTCCTTTCCAAAACAGCCTCAATTCTCAAGGGGAACAGTGTGCTACATGGTCCGAATCCTACCATAGATGGTTACCTTTGGAATGATACATGGTTTCCCTAGTCTCTCCTGAGTGGGCCTATATAGAACAAAGACAGCCAATGTACACCTTGAAAAACCTAGTTTGTTTCAGGAATTCCTTTCAAAAACTGAGTCAGGACTCAAAGGAAAACAGGGTACTAGATGCTGAGGTTCTAATCTTGATGGTTTTCTTTGGAGTGATACTTGTTTTTCTACAACTCAGCTGAGTAGGTCTCTTTGGATAAACAAGAGCCTATCTCCACCTCGAAAGATGTATGTTTCACACAATTTCCTTTCTAAAACAAACTCAGTTCTCACTGGGAAACAATGTGCTAGATGATCTTGCTTCTAACACATATGGCTTCCTCTCGAGAGATGCCTCTGTTTCTTCAACTCAGCTGAATACGCCTATTGGAACAAGGAAATGCTATCACCAACATAAGATACCTAAGGTACAGGATGTAAATGTAACAAGACATAACTCAATCATACAAGGACTACTGTGTTAGGTACTGCCGCTTACAAATTAGACAGTGATACATGTGTTAGTTCATCTCAGCTGAATCAGCCTATTGGAAACAACCAGAGCCTTTCTCTGTCATGAAAAAACTATGTGGCATGAAACATTACTTTCAAAAACTAACTGAATTTTCTCAGGGAAACAAGAACTAGGTAGTGCAGCTTCTAATATAGATGGTTGTCTTTGGAGTGCTCCATGTGTTTGTTCAACTCTGCTTAGAAGGCCTATTTGGATCAAACAGAGCCTATCTCCCCCATAGAGAACTGAAGTAGCAGGAAGTTTCATTGCCAAAACTAACTCAATTACCCAAGGGAAACAATGTGCTAGATGTAAGGGCATCTAACACAGAAGATTTTCTTTCCAGAGATGCACGTGTTTCTTCCACTAGCTGAAGACGCCTCTTTGAAACAACCGAGCATTCCTCCACACGTTGAAAAATCAAGGTTGCACGAATAATTTCTTTTGAAAACGAACTCAATTCCCCCAGGGAAGCCTGGTGCCAGATGCTGTACCTTCTAACATAGATGCTTGTCTTTGGAGTGTTGCATGTGTTTCTTCAACTCTGCGTAATAGGCCTATTTGGAAAAAACAGAGACTATCTCCACTTTGAAAATCCTAATAAGGAATACACGTTCCTTTCAAAAAGAAACTCAATTCTTACGGGGAAAACATGTGCTAGCCTATCCTGCTTCTGACACAGATGATTTGCCTTCAAAGCGTTCATTGTTTCATTAATCACCTGATTAGTAATGTTTGGATCAAATTGAGCCTATGGACACTTGGAAAAAGCTAAGTTGCAGGAAGAATTCCGTTCACAAACTAACTCAACTCTCAAGAGGAATCAAGGTGCCAGATCGTGCAGGTTCTAACGTACAGGATTTTCTTTGGATTGATGCCTGTGTTTCCTCAACTCTGCTTAATAGGCCTACAGGGAACAAACACTGCCCATACCCACATTAAAAAACCTAAGTTGTATGCAGAATTAATTGCAAAATCTAACTCACTTGTCACAGGACAACAAGGTACTAGGCGCTGCAGCTAGTAACACAGATGGTTTTCTTTGGAGGTATACGTGTATTTCTTCCAGTCAGCTGAATAGGTCTATGAGGGACAGCCAGAGTCTATAACCACCATAAAAATCCTAACTTGCAAGAAGGATTCCTTTCAAAATATAAGTGCATTCTCACAAGGAAAGAATGTGCTAGATGCTGAAGCTTCTCACATAGATCTCTTTCCTTGTAGTGAAACATGTGTTTCTTCAATTCAGCTGAATAATTTTCATTGGAGTCAACAGAGCCTATGTCCACCTTAGAAAAGCTAAGAGGCTATATGTATTCCTTTCAGAAACTCAGTCAATTCTCACAGGGACGTAATGTGGTAGATTCCAGTGCATCTAACACAGAGAGTATTCCGCCGAGAGATACATATGTTTCTTCCCCTCAGCTGAAGATGACTATTTGTAAGAAGAGAGACTATCTCCACCAGAAGAAACCTAAGTTGCAGGACCAATTACTCTCAAAAAATAACACAATTCTCACAAGGAAAGAACGTGCCAGACGCTGCAGCTTCTAAGACATGGTTTTCTTTGCAGTGCTACATGTGTTTCTGCAACAAAGCTGAAGAGTCCTATTGGGAACAAACGGAGCTCATCTCCACCTCGAAAAACCTAAGTAGCACTATGTATTCCTTGCAAAAACAAAGTAAATTCACACCGGGAAACAAAGTGGTAGATGATCCTGCTTCTAATAAAGATGATTTTCACTGGAGAGATACTTGGGTTTCTTCACCATAGCTGAATTGGCCTTTTTGGAACAAAGATATCGTACTCCACCAAAAAAAAGTAAGGTCCAGGAAGCATGCCTATCAAGAAATCACACAATTCTCACGAGGAAGAACTTGGTAGATTGTGCCCCTTATAAAACAGATGGTTTTCTTAGGATTGATACAGGCGTTCCCTCAACTCAGCTGAATAATCCTATTTGAAATCAAGAGAACCAATCTCCACCTTGGAAAGCAAAGTAGCACTACGTATTCCTTTCAAAAACTACTCAATTATCACAGGGAAACAATGTGCTTGATGCTCCTGCTTCTATCACAGATGGTGTTCTTTTGTGAGACAAATGTGTTTTCTCAACTGAGCTGAATATTCACCTTGAAAAACCTAAGTTGCAGGAAGTTTCCTTTTCAAAAAGGATCTCACTTCTCCCAAGGAAGCAATGCGGTAGACACACCTGTCCAAACACACGTGGTTTTCATTAGAGGGAATCGTGTTCATCAACTCTCCTCAATAGGCCTATTTCAAAAACCTGTGCAGCAATGCATATTCCGTTCAAAAACTAACACAATTCTCACAGGGAGACAATGTGCCAGATGCTGCTGCTGCGTGTGACATAGATGGTTTTCTTTGAAAGGATACAAGTGTTTCTTCAAGGCAGCTGAATAGGCCAATTTGGAACATCAGGATCCTATCTCCCCTTAAAAAAATCAAAGTTTCAGGAAGTATTCCTTTCCAAAACAGCCTCAATTCTCAAGGGGAACAGTGTGCTACATGGTCCGAATCCTACCATAGATGGTTACCTTTGGAATGATACATGGTTTCCCTAGTCTCTCCTGAGTGGGCCTATATAGAACAAAGACAGCCAATGTACACCTTGAAAAACCTAGTTTGTTTCAGGAATTCCTTTCAAAAACTGAGTCAGGACTCAAAGGAAAACAGGGTACTAGATGCTGAGGTTCTAATCTTGATGGTTTTCTTTGGAGTGATACTTGTTTTTCTACAACTCAGCTGAGTAGGTCTCTTTGGATAAACAAGAGCCTATCTCCACCTCGAAAGATGTATGTTTCACACAATTTCCTTTCTAAAACAAACTCAGTTCTCACTGGGAAACAATGTGCTAGATGATCTTGCTTCTAACACATATGGCTTCCTCTCGAGAGATGCCTCTGTTTCTTCAACTCAGCTGAATACGCCTATTGGAACAAGGAAATGCTATCACCAACATAAGATACCTAAGGTACAGGATGTAAATGTAACAAGACATAACTCAATCATACAAGGACTACTGTGTTAGGTACTGCCGCTTACAAATTAGACAGTGATACATGTGTTAGTTCATCTCAGCTGAATCAGCCTATTGGAAACAACCAGAGCCTTTCTCTGTCATGAAAAAACTATGTGGCATGAAACATTACTTTCAAAAACTAACTGAATTTTCTCAGGGAAACAAGAACTAGGTAGTGCAGCTTCTAATATAGATGGTTGTCTTTGGAGTGCTCCATGTGTTTGTTCAACTCTGCTTAGAAGGCCTATTTGGATCAAACAGAGCCTATCTCCCCCATAGAGAACTGAAGTAGCAGGAAGTTTCATTGCCAAAACTAACTCAATTACCCAAGGGAAACAATGTGCTAGATGTAAGGGCATCTAACACAGAAGATTTTCTTTCCAGAGATGCACGTGTTTCTTCCACTAGCTGAAGACGCCTCTTTGAAACAACCGAGCATTCCTCCACACGTTGAAAAATCAAGGTTGCACGAATAATTTCTTTTGAAAACGAACTCAATTCCCCCAGGGAAGCCTGGTGCCAGATGCTGTACCTTCTAACATAGATGCTTGTCTTTGGAGTGTTGCATGTGTTTCTTCAACTCTGCGTAATAGGCCTATTTGGAAAAAACAGAGACTATCTCCACTTTGAAAATCCTAATAAGGAATACACGTTCCTTTCAAAAAGAAACTCAATTCTTACGGGGAAAACATGTGCTAGCCTATCCTGCTTCTGACACAGATGATTTGCCTTCAAAGCGTTCATTGTTTCATTAATCACCTGATTAGTAATGTTTGGATCAAATTGAGCCTATGGACACTTGGAAAAAGCTAAGTTGCAGGAAGAATTCCGTTCACAAACTAACTCAACTCTCAAGAGGAATCAAGGTGCCAGATCGTGCAGGTTCTAACGTACAGGATTTTCTTTGGATTGATGCCTGTGTTTCCTCAACTCTGCTTAATAGGCCTACAGGGAACAAACACTGCCCATACCCACATTAAAAAACCTAAGTTGTATGCAGAATTAATTGCAAAATCTAACTCACTTGTCACAGGACAACAAGGTACTAGGCGCTGCAGCTAGTAACACAGATGGTTTTCTTTGGAGGTATACGTGTATTTCTTCCAGTCAGCTGAATAGGTCTATGAGGGACAGCCAGAGTCTATAACCACCATAAAAATCCTAACTTGCAAGAAGGATTCCTTTCAAAATATAAGTGCATTCTCACAAGGAAAGAATGTGCTAGATGCTGAAGCTTCTCACATAGATCTCTTTCCTTGTAGTGAAACATGTGTTTCTTCAATTCAGCTGAATAATTTTCATTGGAGTCAACAGAGCCTATGTCCACCTTAGAAAAGCTAAGAGGCTATATGTATTCCTTTCAGAAACTCAGTCAATTCTCACAGGGACGTAATGTGGTAGATTCCAGTGCATCTAACACAGAGAGTATTCCGCCGAGAGATACATATGTTTCTTCCCCTCAGCTGAAGATGACTATTTGTAAGAAGAGAGACTATCTCCACCAGAAGAAACCTAAGTTGCAGGACCAATTACTCTCAAAAAATAACACAATTCTCACAAGGAAAGAACGTGCCAGACGCTGCAGCTTCTAAGACATGGTTTTCTTTGCAGTGCTACATGTGTTTCTGCAACAAAGCTGAAGAGTCCTATTGGGAACAAACGGAGCTCATCTCCACCTCGAAAAACCTAAGTAGCACTATGTATTCCTTGCAAAAACAAAGTAAATTCACACCGGGAAACAAAGTGGTAGATGATCCTGCTTCTAATAAAGATGATTTTCACTGGAGAGATACTTGGGTTTCTTCACCATAGCTGAATTGGCCTTTTTGGAACAAAGATATCGTACTCCACCAAAAAAAAGTAAGGTCCAGGAAGCATGCCTATCAAGAAATCACACAATTCTCACGAGGAAGAACTTGGTAGATTGTGCCCCTTATAAAACAGATGGTTTTCTTAGGATTGATACAGGCGTTCCCTCAACTCAGCTGAATAATCCTATTTGAAATCAAGAGAACCAATCTCCACCTTGGAAAGCAAAGTAGCACTACGTATTCCTTTCAAAAACTACTCAATTATCACAGGGAAACAATGTGCTTGATGCTCCTGCTTCTATCACAGATGGTGTTCTTTTGTGAGACAAATGTGTTTTCTCAACTGAGCTGAATATTCACCTTGAAAAACCTAAGTTGCAGGAAGTTTCCTTTTCAAAAAGGATCTCACTTCTCCCAAGGAAGCAATGCGGTAGACACACCTGTCCAAACACACGTGGTTTTCATTAGAGGGAATCGTGTTCATCAACTCTCCTCAATAGGCCTATTTCAAAAACCTGTGCAGCAATGCATATTCCGTTCAAAAACTACCACAATTCTCACAGGGAGACAATGTGCCAGATGCTGCTGCTGCGTGTGACATAGATGGTTTTCTTTGAAAGGATACAAGTGTTTTTTCAAGGCAGCTGAATAGGCCAATTTGGAACATCAGGATCCTATCTCCCCTTAAAAAAATCAAAGTTTCAGGAAGTATTCCTTTCCAAAACAGCCTCAATTCTCAAGGGGAACAGTGTGCTACATGGTCCGAATCCTACCATAGATGGTTACCTTTGGAATGATACATGGTTTCCCTAGTCTCTCCTGAGTGGGCCTATATAGAACAAAGACAGCCAATGTACACCTTGAAAAACCTAGTTTGTTTCAGGAATTCCTTTCAAAAACTGAGTCAGGACTCAAAGGAAAACAGGGTACTAGATGCTGAGGTTCTAATCTTGATGGTTTTCTTTGGAGTGATACTTGTTTTTCTACAACTCAGCTGAGTAGGTCTCTTTGGATAAACAAGAGCCTATCTCCACCTCGAAAGATGTATGTTTCACACAATTTCCTTTCTAAAACAAACTCAGTTCTCACTGGGAAACAATGTGCTAGATGATCTTGCTTCTAACACATATGGCTTCCTCTCGAGAGATGCCTCTGTTTCTTCAACTCAGCTGAATACGCCTATTGGAACAAGGAAATGCTATCACCAACATAAGATACCTAAGGTACAGGATGTAAATGTAACAAGATATAACTCAATCAAACAAGGACTACTGTGTTAGGTACTGCCGCTTACAAATTAGACAGTGATACATGTGTTAGTTCATCTCAGCTGAATCAGCCTATTGGAAACAACCAGAGCCTTTCTCTGTCATGAAAATCTATGTGGCATGAAACATTACTTTCAAAAACTAACTGAATTTTCTCAGGGAAACAAGAACTAGGTAGTGCAGCTTCTAATATAAATGGTTGTCTTTGGAGTGCTCCATGTGTTTGTTCAACTCTGCTTAGAAGGCCTATTTGGATCAAACAGAGCCTATCTCCCCCATAGAGAACTGAAGTAGCAGGAAGTTTCATTGCCAAAACTAACTCAATTACCCAAGGGAAACAATGTGCTAGATGT
The DNA here is from genome assembly GCF_047511655.1 of Castor canadensis. Classification (NCBI taxonomy): domain Eukaryota; kingdom Metazoa; phylum Chordata; class Mammalia; order Rodentia; family Castoridae; genus Castor; species Castor canadensis. Next base: position 93,410,252 of record NC_133398.1, read on the forward strand.
AAGGGCATCTAACACAGAAGGTTTTCTTTCCAGAGATGCACGTGTTTCTTCCACTAGCTGAAGACGCCTCTTTGAAACAACCGAGCATTCCTCCACACGTTGAAAAATCAAGGTTGCACGAATAATTTCTTTTGAAAACGAACTCAATTCCCCCAGGGAAGCCTGGTGCCAGATGCTGTACCTTCTAACATAGATGCTTGTCTTTGGAGTGTTGCATGTGTTTCTTCAACTCTGCGTAATAGGCCTATTTGGAAAAAACAGAGACTATCTCCACTTTGAAAATCCTAATAAGGAATACACGTTCCTTTCAAAAAGAAACTCAATTCTTACGGGGAAAACATGTGCTAGCCTATCCTGCTTCTGACACAGATGATTTGCCTTCAAAACGTTCATTGTTTCATTAATCACCTGATTAGTCCTGTTTGGATCAAATTGAGCCTATGGACACTTGGAAAAAGCTAAGTTGCAGGAAGAATTCCGTTCACAAACTAACTCAACTCTCAAGAGGAATCAAGGTGCCAGATCGTGCAGGTTCTAACGTACAGGATTTTCTTTGGGTTGATGCCTGTGTTTCCTCAACTCTGCTTAATAGGCCTACAGGGAACAAACACTGCCCATACCCACATTAAAAAACCTAAGTTGTATGCAGAATTAATTGCAAAATCTAACTCACTTGTCACAGGACAACAAGGTGCTAGGCGCTGCAGCTAGTAACACAGATGGTTTTCTTTGGAGGTATAAGTGTATTTCTTCCAGTCAGCTGAATAGGTCTATGAGGGACAGCCAGAGTCTATAACCACCATGAAAATCCTAACTTGCAAGAAGGATTCCTTTCAAAATATAAGTGCATTCTCACAAGGAAAGAATGTGCTAGATGCTGAAGCTTCTCACATAGATGGCTTTCCTTGTAGTGAAACATGTGTTTCTTCAATTCAGCTGAATAATTTTCATTGGAGTCAAGAGAGCCTATGTCCACCTTAGAAAAGCTAAGAGGCTATATGTATTCCTTTCAGAAACTCAGTCAATTCTCACAGGGACGTAATGTAGTAGATTCCAGTGCATCTAACACAGAGAGTATTCCGCCGAGAGATACATATGTTTCTTCCCCTCAGCTGAAGATGACTATTTGTAAGAAGAGAGACTATCTCCACCAGAAGAAACCTAAGTTGCAGGAACAATTACTCTCAAAAAATAACACAATTCTCACAAGGAAAGAACGTACCAGACGCTGCAGCTTCTAAGACATGGTTTTCTTTGCAGTGCTACATGTGTTTCTGCAACAAAGCTGAAGAGTCCTATTGGGAACAAACGGAGCTCATCTCCACCTCGAAAAACCTAAGTAGCACTATGTATTCCTTTCAAAAACAAAGTAAATTCACACCGGGAAACAAAGTGGTAGATGATCCTGCTTCTAATAAAGATGATTTTCACTGGAGAGATACTTGGGTTTCTTCACCATAGCTGAATTGGCCTTTTTGGAACAAAGATATCGTACTCCACCAAAAAAAAGTAAGGTCCAGGAAGCATGCCTATCAAGAAATCACACAATTCTCACGAGGAAGAACTTGGTAGATTGTGCCCCTTATAAAACAGATGGTTTTCTTAGGATTGATACAGGCGTTCTCTCAACTCAGCTGAATAATCCTATTTGAAATCAAGAGAACCAATCTCCACCTTGGAAAGCAAAGTAGCACTACGTATTCCTTTCAAAAACTACTCAATTATCACAGGGAAACAATGTGCTTGATGCTCCTGCTTCTATCACAGATGGTGTTCTTTTGTGAGACAAATGTGTTTTCTCAACTGAGCTGAATATTCACCTTGAAAAACCTAAGTTGCAGGAAGTTTCCTTTTCAAAAAGGATCTCACTTCTCCCAAGGAAGCAATGCGGTAGACACACCTGTCCAAACACACGTGGTTTTCATTAGAGGGAATCGTGTTCATCAACTCTCCTCAATAGGCCTATTTCAAAAACCTGTGCAGCAATGCATATTCCGTTCAAAAACTACCACAATTCTCACAGGGAGACAATGTGCCAGATGCTGCTGCTGCGTGTGACATAGATGGTTTTCTTTGAAAGGATACAAGTGTTTCTTCAAGGCAGCTGAATAGGCCAATTTGGAACATCAGGATCCTATCTCCCCTTAAAAAAATCAAAGTTTCAGGAATTATTCCTTTCCAAAACAGCCTCAATTCTCAAGGGGAACAGTGTGCTACATGGTCCGAATCCTACCATAGATGGTTACCTTTGGAATGATACATGGTTTCCCTAGTCTCTCCTGAGTGGGCCTATATAGAACAAAGACAGCCAATGTACACCTTGAAAAACCTAGTTTGTTTCAGGAATTCCTTTCAAAAACTGAGTCAGGACTCAAAGGAAAACAGGGTACTAGATGCTGAGGTTCTAATCTTGATGGTTTTCTTTGGAGTGATACTTGTTTTTCTACAACTCAGCTGAGTAGGTCTCTTTGGATAAACAAGAGCCTATCTCCACCTCGAAAGATGTATGTTTCACACAATTTCCTTTCTAAAACAAACTCAGTTCTCACTGGGAAACAATGTGCTAGATGATCTTGCTTCTAACACATATGGCTTCCTCTCGAGAGATGCCTCTGTTTCTTCAACTCAGCTGAATACGCCTATTGGAACAAGGAAATGCTATCACCAACATAAGATACCTAAGGTACAGGATGTAAATGTAACAAGATATAACTCAATCATACAAGGACTACTGTGTTAGGTACTGCCGCTTACAAATTAGACAGTGATACATGTGTTAGTTCATCTCAGCTGAATCAGCCTATTGGAAACAACCAGAGCCTTTCTCTGTCATGAAAAAACTATGTGGCATGAAACATTACTTTCAAAAACTAACTGAATTTTCTCAGGGAAACAAGAACTAGGTAGTGCAGCTTCTAATATAGATGGTTGTCTTTGGAGTGCTCCATGTGTTTGTTCAACTCTGCTTAGAAGGCCTATTTGGATCAAACAGAGCCTATCTCCCCCATAGAGAACTGAAGTAGCAGGAAGTTTCATTGCCAAAACTAACTCAATTACCCAAGGGAAACAATGTGCTAGATGTAAGGGCATCTAACACAGAAGGTTTTCTTTCCAGAGATGCACGTGTTTCTTCCACTAGCTGAAGACGCCTCTTTGAAACAACCGAGCATTCCTCCACACGTTGAAAAATCAAGGTTGCACGAATAATTTCTTTTGAAAACGAACTCAATTCCCCCAGGGAAGCCTGGTGCCAGATGCTGTACCTTCTAACATAGATGCTTGTCTTTGGAGTGTTGCATGTGTTTCTTCAACTCTGCGTAATAGGCCTATTTGGAAAAAACAGAGACTATCTCCACTTTGAAAATCCTAATAAGGAATACACGTTCCTTTCAAAAAGAAACTCAATTCTTACGGGGAAAACATGTGCTAGCCTATCCTGCTTCTGACACAGATGATTTGCCTTCAAAACGTTCATTGTTTCATTAATCACCTGATTAGTCCTGTTTGGATCAAATTGAGCCTATGGACACTTGGAAAAAGCTAAGTTGCAGGAAGAATTCCGTTCACAAACTAACTCAACTCTCAAGAGGAATCAAGGTGCCAGATCGTGCAGGTTCTAACGTACAGGATTTTCTTTGGGTTGATGCCTGTGTTTCCTCAACTCTGCTTAATAGGCCTACAGGGAACAAACACTGCCCATACCCACATTAAGAAACCTAAGTTGTATGCAGAATTAATTGCAAAATCTAACTCACTTGTCACAGGACAACAAGGTGCTAGGCGCTGCAGCTAGTAACACAGATGGTTTTCTTTGGAGGTATAAGTGTATTTCTTCCAGTCAGCTGAATAGGTCTATGAGGGACAGCCAGAGTCTATAACCACCATGAAAATCCTAACTTGCAAGAAGGATTCCTTTCAAAATATAAGTGCATTCTCACAAGGAAAGAATGTGCTAGATGCTGAAGCTTCTCACATAGATGGCTTTCCTTGTAGTGAAACATGTGTTTCTTCAATTCAGCTGAATAATTTTCATTGGAGTCAAGAGAGCCTATGTCCACCTTAGAAAAGCTAAGAGGCTATATGTATTCCTTTCAGAAACTCAGTCAATTCTCACAGGGACGTAATGTAGTAGATTCCAGTGCATCTAACACAGAGAGTATTCCGCCGAGAGATACATATGTTTCTTCCCCTCAGCTGAAGATGACTATTTGTAAGAAGAGAGACTATCTCCACCAGAAGAAACCTAAGTTGCAGGAACAATTACTCTCAAAAAATAACACAATTCTCACAAGGAAAGAACGTACCAGACGCTGCAGCTTCTAAGACATGGTTTTCTTTGCAGTGCTACATGTGTTTCTGCAACAAAGCTGAAGAGTCCTATTGGGAACAAACGGAGCTCATCTCCACCTCGAAAAACCTAAGTAGCACTATGTATTCCTTTCAAAAACAAAGTAAATTCACACCGGGAAACAAAGTGGTAGATGATCCTGCTTCTAATAAAGATGATTTTCACTGGAGAGATACTTGGGTTTCTTCACCATAGCTGAATTGGCCTTTTTGGAACAAAGATATCGTACTCCACCAAAAAAAAGTAAGGTCCAGGAAGCATGCCTATCAAGAAATCACACAATTCTCACGAGGAAGAACTTGGTAGATTGTGCCCCTTATAAAACAGATGGTTTTCTTAGGATTGATACAGGCGTTCTCTCAACTCAGCTGAATAATCCTATTTGAAATCAAGAGAACCAATCTCCACCTTGGAAAGCAAAGTAGCACTACGTATTCCTTTCAAAAACTACTCAATTATCACAGGGAAACAATGTGCTTGATGCTCCTGCTTCTATCACAGATGGTGTTCTTTTGTGAGACAAATGTGTTTTCTCAACTGAGCTGAATATTCACCTTGAAAAACCTAAGTTGCAGGAAGTTTCCTTTTCAAAAAGGATCTCACTTCTCCCAAGGAAGCAATGCGGTAGACACACCTGTCCAAACACACGTGGTTTTCATTAGAGGGAATCGTGTTCATCAACTCTCCTCAATAGGCCTATTTCAAAAACCTGTGCAGCAATGCATATTCCGTTCAAAAACTACCACAATTCTCACAGGGAGACAATGTGCCAGATGCTGCTGCTGCGTGTGACATAGATGGTTTTCTTTGAAAGGATACAAGTGTTTCTTCAAGGCAGCTGAATAGGCCAATTTGGAACATCAGGATCCTATCTCCCCTTAAAAAAATCAAAGTTTCAGGAAGTATTCCTTTCCAAAACAGCCTCAATTCTCAAGGGGAACAGTGTGCTACATGGTCCGAATCCTACCATAGATGGTTACCTTTGGAATGATACATGGTTTCCCTAGTCTCTCCTGAGTGGGCCTATATAGAACAAAGACAGCCAATGTACACCTTGAAAAACCTAGTTTGTTTCAGGAATTCCTTTCAAAAACTGAGTCAGGACTCAAAGGAAAACAGGGTACTAGATGCTGAGGTTCTAATCTTGATGGTTTTCTTTGGAGTGATACTTGTTTTTCTACAACTCAGCTGAGTAGGTCTCTTTGGATAAACAAGAGCCTATCTCCACCTCGAAAGATGTATGTTTCACACAATTTCCTTTCTAAAACAAACTCAGTTCTCACTGGGAAACAATGTGCTAGATGATCTTGCTTCTAACACATATGGCTTCCTCTCGAGAGATGCCTCTGTTTCTTCAACTCAGCTGAATACGCCTATTGGAACAAGGAAATGCTATCACCAACATAAGATACCTAAGGTACAGGATGTAAATGTAACAAGATATAACTCAATCATACAAGGACTACTGTGTTAGGTACTGCCGCTTACAAATTAGACAGTGATACATGTGTTAGTTCATCTCAGCTGAATCAGCCTATTGGAAACAACCAGAGCCTTTCTCTGTCATGAAAAAACTATGTGGCATGAAACATTACTTTCAAAAACTAACTGAATTTTCTCAGGGAAACAAGAACTAGGTAGTGCAGCTTCTAATATAGATGGTTGTCTTTGGAGTGCTCCATGTGTTTGTTCAACTCTGCTTAGAAGGCCTATTTGGATCAAACAGAGCCTATCTCCCCCATAGAGAACTGAAGTAGCAGGAAGTTTCATTGCCAAAACTAACTCAATTACCCAAGGGAAACAATGTGCTAGATGTAAGGGCATCTAACACAGAAGGTTTTCTTTCCAGAGATGCACGTGTTTCTTCCACTAGCTGAAGACGCCTCTTCGAAACAACCGAGCATTCCTCCACACGTTGAAAAATCAAGGTTGCACGAATAATTTCTTTTGAAAACGAACTCAATTCCCCCAGGGAAGCCTGGTGCCAGATGCTGTACCTTCTAACATAGATGCTTGTCTTTGGAGTGTTGCATGTGTTTCCTCAACTCTGCGTAATAGGACTATTTGGAAAAAACAGAGACTATCTCCACCTTGAAAATCCTAATAAGGAATACACGTTCCTTTCAAAAAGAAACTCAATTCTTACGGGGAAAACATGTGCTAGCCTAGCCTGCTTCTGACACAGATGATTTGCCTTCAAAACGTTCATTGTTTCATTAATCACCTGATTAGTCCTGTTTGGATCAAATTGAGCCTATGGACACTTGGAAAAAGCTAAGTTGCAGGAAGAATTCCGTTCACAAACTAACTCAACTCTCAAGAGGAATCAAGGTGCCAGATCGTGCAGGTTCTAACGTACAGGATTTTCTTTGGGTTGATGCCTGTGTTTCCTCAACTCTGCTTAATAGGCCTACAGGGAACAAACACTGCCCATACCCACATTAAAAAACCTAAGTTGTATGCAGAATTAATTGCAAAATCTAACTCACTTGTCACAGGACAACAAGGTGCTAGGCGCTGCAGCTAGTAACACAGATGGTTTTCTTTGGAGGTATACGTGTATTTCTTCCAGTCAGCTGAATAGGTCTATGAGGGACAGCCAGAGTCTATAACCACCATGAAAATCCTAACTTGCAAGAAGGATTCCTTTCAAAATATAAGTGCATTCTCACAAGGAAAGAATGTGCTAGATGCTGAAGCTTCTCACATAGATGGCTTTCCTTGTAGTGAAACATGTGTTTCTTCAATTCAGCTGAATAATTTTCATTGGAGTCAACAGAGCCTATGTCCACCTTAGAAAAGCTAAGAGGCTATATGTATTCCTTTCAGAAACTCAGTCAATTCTCACAGGGACGTAATGTAGTAGATTCCAGTGCATCTAACACAGAGAGTATTCCGCCGAGAGATACATATGTTTCTTCCCCTCAGCTGAAGATGACTATTTGTAAGAAGAGAGACTATCTCCACCAGAAGAAACCTAAGTTGCAGGAACAATTACTCTCAAAAAATAACACAATTCTCACAAGGAAAGAACGTACCAGACGCTGCAGCTTCTAAGACATGGTTTTCTTTGCAGTGCTACATGTGTTTCTGCAACAAAGCTGAAGAGTCCTATTGGGAACAAACGGAGCTCATCTCCACCTCGAAAAACCTAAGTAGCACTATGTATTCCTTTCAAAAACAAAGTAAATTCACACCGGGAAACAAAGTGGTAGATGATCCTGCTTCTAATAAAGATGATTTTCACTGGAGAGATACTTGGGTTTCTTCACCATAGCTGAATTGGCCTTTTTGGAACAAAGATATCGTACTCCACCAAAAAAAAGTAAGGTCCAGGAAGCATGCCTATCAAGAAATCACACAATTCTCACGAGGAAGAACTTGGTAGATTGTGCCCCTTATAAAACAGATGGTTTTCTTAGGATTGATACAGGCGTTCCCTCAACTCAGCTGAATAATCCTATTTGAAATCAAGAGAACCAATCTCCACCTTGGAAAGCAAAGTAGCACTACGTATTCCTTTCAAAAACTACTCAATTATCACAGGGAAACAATGTGCTTGATGCTCCTGCTTCTATCACAGATGGTGTTCTTTTGTGAGACAAATGTGTTTTCTCAACTGAGCTGAATATTCACCTTGAAAAACCTAAGTTGCAGGAAGTTTCCTTTTCAAAAAGGATCTCACTTCTCCCAAGGAAGCAATGCAGTAGACACACCTGTCCAAACACACGTGGTTTTCATTAGAGGGAATCGTGTTCATCAACTCTCCTCAATAGGCCTATTTCAAAAACCTGTGCAGCAATGCATATTCCGTTCAAAAACTAACACAATTCTCACAGGGAGACAATGTGCCAGATGCTGCTGCTGCGTGTGACATAGATGGTTTTCTTTGAAAGGATACAAGTGTTTTTTCAAGGCAGCTGAATAGGCCAATTTGGAACATCAGGATCCTATCTCCCCTTAAAAAAATCAAAGTTTCAGGAAGTATTCCTTTCCAAAACAGCCTCAATTCTCAAGGGGAACAGTGTGCTACATGGTCCGAATCCTACCATAGATGGTTACCTTTTGAATGATACATGGTTTCCCTAGTCTCTCCTGAGTGGGCCTATATAGAACAAAGACAGCCAATGTACACCTTGAAAAACCTAGTTTGTTTCAGGAATTCCTTTCAAAAACTGAGTCAGGACTCAAAGGAAAACAGGGTACTAGATGCTGATGTTCTAATCTTGATGGTTTTCTTTGGAGTGATACTTGTTTTTCTACAACTCAGCTGAGTAGGTCTCTTTGGATAAACAAGAGCCTATCTCCACCTCGAAAGATGTATGTTTCACACAATTTCCTTTCTAAAACAAACTCAGTTCTCACTGGGAAACAATGTGCTAGATGATCTTGCTTCTAACACATATGGCTTCCTCTCGAGAGATGCCTCTGTTTCTTCAACTCAGCTGAATACGCCTATTGGAACAAGGAAATTCTATCACCAACATAAGATACCTAAGGTACAGGATGTAAATGTAACAAGATATAACTCAATCAAACAAGGACTACTGTGTTAGGTACTGCCGCTTACAAATTAGACAGTGATACATGTGTTAGTTCATCTCAGCTGAATCAGCCTATTGGAAACAACCAGAGCCTTTCTCTGTCATGAAAAAACTATGTGGCATGAAGCATTACTTTCAAAAACTAACTGAATTTTCTCAGGGAATCAAGAACTAGGTAGTGCAGCTTCTAATATAGATGGTTGTCTTTGGAGTGCTCCATGTGTTTGTTCAACTCTGCTTAGAAGGCCTATTTGGATCAAACAGAGCCTATCTCCCCCATAGAGAACTGAAGTAGCAGGAAGTTTCATTGCCAAAACTAACTCAATTACCCAAGGGAAACAATGTGCTAGATGTAAGGGCATCTAACACAGAAGGTTTTCTTTCCAGAGATGCACGTGTTTCTTTCACTAGCTGAAGACGCCTCTTTGAAACAACCGAGCATTCCTCCACACGTTGAAAAATCAAAGTTGCACGAATAATTTCTTTTGAAAACGAACTCAATTCCCCCAGGGAAGCCTGGTGCCAGATGCTGTACCTTCTAACATAGATGCTTGTCTTTGGAGTGTTGCATGTGTTTCTTCAACTCTGCGTAATAGGCCTATTTGGAAAAAACAGAGACTATCTCCACTTTGAAAATCCTAATAAGGAATACACGTTCCTTTCAAAAAGAAACTCAATTCTTACGGGGAAAACATGTGCTAGCCTAGCCTGCTTCTGACACAGATGATTTGCCTTCAAAACGTTCATTGTTTCATTAATCACCTGATTAGTCCTGTTTGGATCAAATTGAGCCTATGGACACTTGGAAAAAGCTAAGTTGCAGGAAGAATTCCGTTCACAAACTAACTCAACTCTCAAGAGGAATCAAGGTGCCAGATCGTGCAGGTTCTAACGTACAGGATTTTCTTTGGGTTGATGCCTGTGTTTCCTCAACTCTGCTTAATAGGCCTACAGGGAACAAACACTGCCCATACCCACATTAAAAAACCTAAGTTGTATGCAGAATTAATTGCAAAATCTAACTCACTTGTCACAGGACAACAAGGTGCTAGGCGCTGCAGCTAGTAACACAGATGGTTTTCTTTGGAGGTATACGTGTATTTCTTCCAGTCAGCTGAATAGGTCTATGAGGGACAGCCAGAGTCTATAACCACCATGAAAATCCTAACTTGCAAGAAGGATTCCTTTCAAAATATAAGTGCATTCTCACAAGGAAAGAATGTGCTAGATGCTGAAGCTTCTCACATAGATGGCTTTCCTTGTAGTGAAACATGTGTTTCTTCAATTCAGCTGAATAATTTTCATTGGAGTCAACAGAGCCTATGTCCACCTTAGAAAAGCTAAGAGGCTATATGTATTCCTTTCAGAAACTCAGTCAATTCTCACAGGGACGTAATGTAGTAGATTCCAGTGCATCTAACACAGAGAGTATTCCGCCGAGAGATACATATGTTTCTTCCCCTCAGCTGAAGATGACTATTTGTAAGAAGAGAGACTATCTCCACCAGAAGAAACCTATGTTGCAGGAACAATTACTGTCAAAAAATAACACAATTCTCACAAGGAAAGAACGTACCAGACGCTGCAGCTTCTAAGACATGGTTTTCTTTGCAGTGCTACATGTGTTTCTGCAACAAAGCTGAAGAGTCCTATTGGGAACAAACGGAGCTCATCTCCACCTCGAAAAACCTAAGTAGCACTATGTATTCCTTTCAAAAACAAAGTAAATTCACACCGGGAAACAAAGTGGTAGATGATCCTGCTTCTAATAAAGATGATTTTCACTGGAGAGATACTTGGGTTTCTTCACCATAGCTGAATTGGCCTTTTTGGAACAAAGATATCGTACTCCACCAAAAAAAAGTAAGGTCCAGGAAGCATGCCTATCAAGAAATCACACAATTCTCACGAGGAAGAACTTGGTAGATTGTGCCCCTTATAAAACAGATGGTTTTCTTAGGATTGATACAGGCGTTCCCTCAACTCAGCTGAATAATCCTATTTGAAATCAAGAGAACCAATCTCCACCTTGGAAAGCAAAGTAGCACTACGTATTCCTTTCAAAAACTACTCAATTATCACAGGGAAACAATGTGCTTGATGCTCCTGCTTCTATCACAGATGGTGTTCTTTTGTGAGACAAATGTGTTTTCTCAACTGAGCTGAATATTCACCTTGAAAAACCTAAGTTGCAGGAAGTTTCCTTTTCAAAAAGGATCTCACTTCTCCCAAGGAAGCAATGCGGTAGACACACCTGTCCAAACACACGTGGTTTTCATTAGAGGGAATCGTGTTCATCAACTCTCCTCAATAGGCCTATTTCAAAAACCTGTGCAGCAATGCATATTCCGTTCAAAAACTAACACAATTCTCACAGGGAGACAATGTGCCAGATGCTGCTGCTGCGTGTGACATAGATGGTTTTCTTTGAAAGGATACAAGTGTTTTTTCAAGGCAGCTGAATAGGCCAATTTGGAACATCAGGATCCTATCTCCCCTTAAAAAAATCAAAGTTTCAGGAAGTATTCCTTTCCAAAACAGCCTCAATTCTCAAGGGGAACAGTGTGCTACATGGTCCGAATCCTACCATAGATGGTTACCTTTTGAATGATACATGGTTTCCCTAGTCTCTCCTGAGTGGGCCTACATAGAACAAAGACAGCCAATGTACACCTTGAAAAACATAGTTTGTTTCAGGAATTCCTTTCAAAAACTGAGTCAGGACTCAAAGGAAAACAGGGTACTAGATGCTGATGTTCTAATCTTGATGGTTTTCTTTGGAGTGATACTTGTTTTTCTACAACTCAGCTGAGTAGGTCTCTTTGGATAAACAAGAGCCTATCTCCACCTCGAAAGATGTATGTTTCACACAATTTCCTTTCTAAAACAAACTCAGTTCTCACTGGGAAACAATGTGCTAGATGATCTTGCTTCTAACACATATGGCTTCCTCTCGAGAGATGCCTCTGTTTCTTCAACTCAGCTGAATACGCCTATTGGAACAAGGAAATTCTATCACCAACATAAGATACCTAAGGTACAGGATGTAAATGTAACAAGATATAACTCAATCAAACAAGGACTACTGTGTTAGGTACTGCCGCTTACAAATTAGACAGTGATACATGTGTTAGTTCATCTCAGCTGAATCAGCCTATTGGAAACAACCAGAGCCTTTCTCTGTCATGAAAAAACTATGTGGCATGAAGCATTACTTTCAAAAACTAACTGAATTTTCTCAGGGAATCAAGAACTAGGTAGTGCAGCTTCTAATATAGATGGTTGTCTTTGGAGTGCTCCATGTGTTTGTTCAACTCTGCTTAGAAGGCCTATTTGGATCAAACAGAGCCTATCTCCCCCATAGAGAACTGAAGTAGCAGGAAGTTTCATTGCCAAAACTAACTCAATTACCCAAGGGAAACAATGTGCTAGATGTAAGGGCATCTAACACAGAAGGTTTTCTTTCCAGAGATGCACGTGTTTCTTTCACTAGCTGAAGACGCCTCTTTGAAACAACCGAGCATTCCTCCACACGTTGAAAAATCAAAGTTGCACGAATAATTTCTTTTGAAAACGAACTCAATTCCCCCAGGGAAGCCTGGTGCCAGATGCTGTACCTTCTAACATAGATGCTTGTCTTTGGAGTGTTGCATGTGTTTCTTCAACTCTGCGTAATAGGCCTATTTGGAAAAAACAGAGACTATCTCCACTTTGAAAATCCTAATAAGGAATACACGTTCCTTTCAAAAAGAAACTCAATTCTTACGGGGAAAACATGTGCTAGCCTATCCTGCTTCTGACACAGATGATTTGCCTTCAAAACGTTCATTGTTTCATTAATCACCTGATTAGTCCTGTTTGGATCAAATTGAGCCTATGGACACTTGGAAAAAGCTAAGTTGCAGGAAGAATTCCGTTCACAAACTAACTCAACTCTCAAGAGGAATCAAGGTGCCAGATCGTGCAGGTTCTAACGTACAGGATTTTCTTTGGGTTGATGCCTGTGTTTCCTCAACTCTGCTTAATAGGCCTACAGGGAACAAACACTGCCCATACCCACATTAAAAAACCTAAGTTGTATGCAGAATTAATTGCAAAATCTAACTCACTTGTCACAGGACAACAAGGTGCTAGGGGCTGCAGCTAGTAACACAGATGGTTTTCTTTGGAGGTATACGTGTATTACTTCCAGTCAGCTGAATAGGTCTATGAGGGACAGCCAGAGTCTATAACCACCATAAAAATCCTAACTTGCAAGAAGGATTCTTTTCACAATATAAGTGCATTCTCACAAGGAAAGAATGTGCTAGATGCTGAAGCTTCTCATATAGATGGCTTTCTTTGTAGTGAAACATGTGTTTCTTCAATTCAGCTGAATAATTTTCATTGGAGTCAACAGAGCCTATGTCCACCTTAGAAAAGCTAAGAGGCTATATGTATTCCTTTCAGAAACTCAGTCAATTCTCACAGGGACGTAATGTGGTAGATTCCAGTGCATCTAACACAGAGAGTATTCCACCGAGAGATACATATGTTTCTTCCCCTCAGCTGAAGATGACTATTTGTAAGAAGAGAGACTATCTCCACCAGAAGAAACCTAAGTTGCAGGAACAATTACTCTCAAAAAATAACACAATTCTCACAAGGAAAGAACGTGCCAGATGCTGCAGCTTCTAAGACATGGTTTTCTTTGCAGTGCTACATGTGTTTCTGCAACAAAGCTGAAGAGTCCTATTGGGAACAAACGGAGCTCATCTCCACCTCGAAAAACCTAAGTAGCACTATGTATTCCTTTCAAAAACAAAGTAAATTCACACCGGGAGACAAAGTGGTAGATGATCCTGCTTCTAATAAAGATGATTTTCACTGGAGAGATACTTGGGTTTCTTCGCCATAGCTGAATTGGCCTTTTTGGAACAAAGATATCGTACTCCACCAAAAAAAAGTAAGGTCCAGGAAGCATGCCTATCAAGAAATCACACAATTCTCACGAGGAAGAACTTGGTAGATTGTGCCCCTTATAAAACAGATGGTTTTCTTAGGATTGATACAGGTGTTCCCTCAACTCAGCTGAATAATCCTATTTGAAATCAAGAGAACCAATCTCCACCTTGGAAAGCAAAGTAGCACTACGTATTCCTTTCAAAAACTACTCAATTATCACAGGGAAACAATGTGCTTGATGCTCCTGCTTCTATCACAGATGGTGTTCTTTTGTGAGACAAATGTGTTTTCTCAACTGAGCTGAATATTCACCTTGAAAAACCTAAGTTGCAGGAAGTTTCCTTTTCAAAAAGGATCTCACTTCTCCCAAGGAAGCAATGCGGTAGACACACCTGTCCAAACACACGTGGTTTTCATTAGAGGGAATCGTGTTCATCAACTCTCCTCAATAGGCCTATTTCAAAAACCTGTGCAGCAATGCATATTCCGTTCAAAAACTACCACAATTCTCACAGGGAGACAATGTGCCAGATGCTGCTGCTGCGTGTGACATAGATGGTTTTCTTTGAAAGGATACAAGTGTTTTTTCAAGGCAGCTGAATAGGCCAATTTGGAACATCAGGATCCTATCTCCCCTTAAAAAAATCAAAGTTTCAGGAAGTATTCCTTTCCAAAACAGCCTCAATTCTCAAGGGGAACAGTGTGCTACATGGTCCGAATCCTACCATAGATGGTTACCTTTGGAATGATACATGGTTTCCCTAGTCTCTCCTGAGTGGGCCTATATAGAACAAAGACAGCCAATGTACACCTTGAAAAACCTAGTTTGTTTCAGGAATTCCTTTCAAAAACTGAGTCAGGACTCAAAGGAAAACAGGGTACTAGATGCTGATGTTCTAATCTTGATGGTTTTCTTTGGAGTGATACTTGTTTTTCTACAACTCAGCTGAGTAGGTCTCTTTGGATAAACAAGAGCCTATCTCCACCTCGAAAGATGTATGTTTCACACAATTTCCTTTCTAAAACAAACTCAGTTCTCACTGGGAAACAATGTGCTAGATGATCTTGCTTCTAACACATATGGCTTCCTCTCGAGAGATGCCTCTGTTTCTTCAACTCAGCTGAATACGCCTATTGGAACAAGGAAATGCTATCACCAACATAAGATACCTAAGGTACAGGATGTAAATGTAACAAGACATAACTCAATCATACAAGGACTACTGTGTTAGGTACTGCCGCTTACAAATTAGACAGTGATACATGTGTTAGTTCATCTCAGCTGAATCAGCCTATTGGAAACAACCAGAGCCTTTCTCTGTCATGAAAAAACTATGTGGCATGAAACATTACTTTCAAAAACTAACTGAATTTTCTCAGGGAAACAAGAACTAGGTAGTGCAGCTTCTAATATAGATGGTTGTCTTTGGAGTGCTCCATGTGTTTGTTCAACTCTGCTTAGAAGGCCTATTTGGATCAAACAGAGCCTATCTCCCCCATAGAGAACTGAAGTAGCAGGAAGTTTCATTGCCAAAACTAACTCAATTACCCAAGGGAAACAATGTGCTAGATGTAAGGGCATCTAACACAGAAGGTTTTCTTTCCAGAGATGCACGTGTTTCTTCCACTAGCTGAAGACGCCTCTTTGAAACAACCGAGCATTCCTCCACACGTTGAAAAATCAAGGTTGCACGAATAATTTCTTTTGAAAACGAACTCAATTCCCCCAAGGAAGCCTGGTGCCAGATGCTGTACCTTCTAACATAGATGCTTGTCTTTGGAGTGTTGCATGTGTTTCTTCAACTCTGTGTAATAGGCCTATTAGGAAAAAACAGAGACTATCTCCACCTTGAAAATCCTAATAAGGAATACACGTTCCTTTCAAAAAGAAACTCAATTCTTACGGGGAAAACATGTGCTAGCCTATCCTGCTTCTGACACAGATGATTTGCCTTCAAAACGTTCATTGTTTCATTAATCACCTGATTAGTCCTGTTTGGATCAAATTGAGCCTATGGACACTTGGAAAAAGCTAAGTTGCAGGAAGAATTCCGTTCACAAACTAACTCAACTCTCAAGAGGAATCAAGGTGCCAGATCGTGCAGGTTCTAACGTACAGGATTTTCTTTGGGTTGATGCCTGTGTTTCCTCAACTCTGCTTAATAGGCCTACAGGGAACAAACACTGCCCATACCCACATTAAAAAACCTAAGTTGTATGCAGAATGAATTGCAAAATCTAACTCACTTGTCACAGGACAACAAGGTGCTAGGCGCTGCAGCTAGTAACACAGATGGTTTTCTTTGGAGGTATACGTGTATTTCTTCCAGTCAGCTGAATAGGTCTATGAGGGACAGCCAGAGTCTATAACCACCATAAAAATCCTACCTTGCAAGAAGGATTCCTTTCAAAATATAAGTGCATTCTCACAAGGAAAGAATGTGCTAGATGCTGAAGCTTCTCACATAGATGGCTTTCCTTGTAGTGAAACATGTGTTTCTTCAATTCAGCTGAATAATTTTCATTGGAGTCAACAGAGCCTATGTCCACCTTAGAAAAGCTAAGAGGCTATATGTATTCCTTTCAGAAACTCAGTCAATTCTCACAGGGACGTAATGTGGTAGATTCCAGTGCATCTAACACAGAGAGTATTCCGCCGAGAGATACATATGTTTCTTCCCCTCAGCTGAAGATGACTATTTGTAAGAAGAGAGACTATCTCCACCAGAAGAAACCTAAGTTGCAGGAACAATTACTCTCAAAAAATAACACAATTCTCACAAGGAAAGAACGTGCCAGATGCTGCAGCTTCTAAGACATGGTTTTCTTTGCAGTGCTACATGTGTTTCTGCAACAAAGCTGAAGAGTCCTATTGGGAACAAACGGAGCTCATCTCCACCTCGAAAAACCTAAGTAGCACTATGTATTCCTTTCAAAAACAAAGTAAATTCACACCAGGAGACAAAGTGGTAGATGATCCTGCTTCTAATAAAGATGATTTTCACTGGAGAGATACTTGGGTTTCTTCGCCATAGCTGAATTGGCCTTTTTGGAACAAAGATATCGTACTCCACCAAAAAAAAGTAAGGTCCAGGAAGCATGCCTATCAAGAAATCACACAATTCTCACGAGGAAGAACTTGGTAGATTGTGCCCCTTATAAAACAGATGGTTTTCTTAGGATTGATACAGGTGTTCCCTCAACTCAGCTGAATAATCCTATTTGAAATCAAGAGAACCAATCTCCACCTTGGAAAGCAAAGTAGCACTACGTATTCCTTTCAAAAACTACTCAATTATCACAGGGAAACAATGTGCTTGATGCTCCTGCTTCTATCACAGATGGTGTTCTTTTGTGAGACAAATGTGTTTTCTCAACTGAGCTGAATATTCACCTTGAAAAACCTAAGTTGCAGGAAGTTTCCTTTTCAAAAAGGATCTCACTTCTCCCAAGGAAGCAATGCGGTAGACACACCTGTCCAAACACACGTGGTTTTCATTAGAGGGAATCGTGTTCATCAACTCTCCTCAATAGGCCTATTTCAAAAACCTGTGCAGCAATGCATATTCCGTTCAAAAACTAACACAATTCTCACAGGGAGACAATGTGCCAGATGCTGCTGCTGCGTGTGACATAGATGGTTTTCTTTGAAAGGATACAAGTGTTTTTTCAAGGCAGCTGAATAGGCCAATTTGGAACATCAGGATCCTATCTCCCCTTAAAAAAATCAAAGTTTCAGGAAGTATTCCTTTCCAAAACAGCCTCAATTCTCAAGGGGAACAGTGTGCTACATGGTCCGAATCCTACCATAGATGGTTACCTTTTGAATGATACATGGTTTCCCTAGTCTCTCCTGAGTGGGCCTATATAGAACAAAGACAGCCAATGTACACCTTGAAAAACCTAGTTTGTTTCAGGAATTCCTTTCAAAAACTGAGTCAGGACTCAAAGGAAAACAGGGTACTAGATGCTGATGTTCTAATCTTGATGGTTTTCTTTGGAGTGATACTTGTTTTTCTACAACTCAGCTGAGTAGGTCTCTTTGGATAAACAAGAGCCTATCTCCACCTCGAAAGATGTATGTTTCACACAATTTCCTTTCTAAAACAAACTCAGTTCTCACTGGGAAACAATGTGCTAGATGATCTTGCTTCTAACACATATGGCTTCCTCTCGAGAGATGCCTCTGTTTCTTCAACTCAGCTGAATACGCCTATTGGAACAAGGAAATTCTATCACCAACATAAGATACCTAAGGTACAGGATGTAAATGTAACAAGATATAACTCAATCAAACAAGGACTACTGTGTTAGGTACTGCCGCTTACAAATTAGACAGTGATACATGTGTTAGTTCATCTCAGCTGAATCAGCCTATTGGAAACAACCAGAGCCTTTCTCTGTCATGAAAAAACTATGTGGCATGAAGCATTACTTTCAAAAACTAACTGAATTTTCTCAGGGAATCAAGAACTAGGTAGTGCAGCTTCTAATATAGATGGTTGTCTTTGGAGTGCTCCATGTGTTTGTTCAACTCTGCTTAGAAGGCCTATTTGGATCAAACAGAGCCTATCTCCCCCATAGAGAACTGAAGTAGCAGGAAGTTTCATTGCCAAAACTAACTCAATTACCCAAGGGAAACAATGTGCTAGATGTAAGGGCATCTAACACAGAAGGTTTTCTTTCCAGAGATGCACGTGTTTCTTTCACTAGCTGAAGACGCCTCTTTGAAACAACCGAGCATTCCTCCACACGTTGAAAAATCAAAGTTGCACGAATAATTTCTTTTGAAAACGAACTCAATTCCCCCAGGGAAGCCTGGTGCCAGATGCTGTACCTTCTAACATAGATGCTTGTCTTTGGAGTGTTGCATGTGTTTCTTCAACTCTGCGTAATAGGCCTATTTGGAAAAAACAGAGACTATCTCCACTTTGAAAATCCTAATAAGGAATACACGTTCCTTTCAAAAAGAAACTCAATTCTTACGGGGAAAACATGTGCTAGCCTATCCTGCTTCTGACACAGATGATTTGCCTTCAAAACGTTCATTGTTTCATTAATCACCTGATTAGTCCTGTTTGGATCAAATTGAGCCTATGGACACTTGGAAAAAGCTAAGTTGCAGGAAGAATTCCGTTCACAAACTAACTCAACTCTCAAGAGGAATCAAGGTGCCAGATCGTGCAGGTTGTAACGTACAGGATTTTCTTTGGGTTGATGCCTGTGTTTCCTCAACTCTGCTTAATAGGCCTACAGGGAACAAACACTGCCCATACCCACATTAAAAAACCTAAGTTGTATGCAGAATTAATTGCAAAATCTAACTCACTTGTCACAGGACAACAAGGTGCTAGGGGCTGCAGCTAGTAACACAGATGGTTTTCTTTGGAGGTATACGTGTATTACTTCCAGTCAGCTGAATAGGTCTATGAGGGACAGCCAGAGTCTATAACCACCATAAAAATCCTAACTTGCAAGAAGGATTCCTTTCACAATATAAGTGCATTCTCACAAGGAAAGAATGTGCTAGATGCTGAAGCTTCTCATATAGATGGCTTTCTTTGTAGTGAAACATGTGTTTCTTCAATTCAGCTGAATAATTTTCATTGGAGTCAACAGAGCCTATGTCCACCTTAGAAAAGCTAAGAGGCTATATGTATTCCTTTCAGAAACTCAGTCAATTCTCACAGGGACGTAATGTGGTAGATTCCAGTGCATCTAACACAGAGAGTATTCCACCGAGAGATACATATGTTTCTTCCCCTCAGCTGAAGATGACTATTTGTAAGAAGAGAGACTATCTCCACCAGAAGAAACCTAAGTTGCAGGAACAATTACTCTCAAAAAATAACACAATTCTCACAAGGAAAGAACGTGCCAGATGCTGCAGCTTCTAAGACATGGTTTTCTTTGCAGTGCTACATGTGTTTCTGCAACAAAGCTGAAGAGTCCTATTGGGAACAAACGGAGCTCATCTCCACCTCGAAAAACCTAAGTAGCACTATGTATTCCTTTCAAAAACAAAGTAAATTCACACCGGGAGACAAAGTGGTAGATGATCCTGCTTCTAATAAAGATGATTTTCACTGGAGAGATACTTGGGTTTCTTCACCATAGCTGAATTGGCCTTTTTGGAACAAAGATATCGTACTCCACCAAAAAAAAGTAAGGTCCAGGAAGCATGCCTATCAAGAAATCACACAATTCTCACGAGGAAGAACTTGGTAGATTGTGCCCCTTATAAAACAGATGGTTTTCTTAGGATTGATACAGGTGTTCCCTCAACTCAGCTGAATAATCCTATTTGAAATCAAGAGAACCAATCTCCACCTTGGAAAGCAAAGTAGCACTACGTATTCCTTTCAAAAACTACTCAATTATCACAGGGAAACAATGTGCTTGATGCTCCTGCTTCTATCACAGATGGTGTTCTTTTGTGAGACAAATGTGTTTTCTCAACTGAGCTGAATATTCACCTTGAAAAACCTAAGTTGCAGGAAGTTTCCTTTTCAAAAAGGATCTCACTTCTCCCAAGGAAGCAATGCGGTAGACACACCTGTCCAAACACACGTGGTTTTCATTAGAGGGAATCGTGTTCATCAACTCTCCTCAATAGGCCTATTTCAAAAACCTGTGCAGCAATGCATATTCCGTTCAAAAACTAACACAATTCTCACAGGGAGACAATGTGCCAGATGCTGCTGCTGCGTGTGACATAGATGGTTTTCTTTGAAAGGATACAAGTGTTTTTTCAAGGCAGCTGAATAGGCCAATTTGGAACATCAGGATCCTATCTCCCCTTAAAAAAATCAAAGTTTCAGGAAGTATTCCTTTCCAAAACAGCCTCAATTCTCAAGGGGAACAGTGTGCTACATGGTCCGAATCCTACCATAGATGGTTACCTTTGGAATGATACATGGTTTCCCTAGTCTCTCCTGAGTGGGCCTATATAGAACAAAGACAGCCAATGTACACCTTGAAAAACCTAGTTTGTTTCAGGAATTCCTTTCAAAAACTGAGTCAGGACTCAAAGGAAAACAGGGTACTAGATGCTGATGTTCTAATCTTGATGGTTTTCTTTGGAGTGATACTTGTTTTTCTACAACTCAGCTGAGTAGGTCTCTTTGGATAAACAAGAGCCTATCTCCACCTCGAAAGATGTATGTTTCACACAATTTCCTTTCTAAAACAAACTCAGTTCTCACTGGGAAACAATGTGCTAGATGATCTTGCTTCTAACACATATGGCTTCCTCTCGAGAGATGCCTCTGTTTCTTCAACTCAGCTGAATACGCCTATTGGAACAAGGAAATGCTATCACCAACATAAGATACCTAAGGTACAGGATGTAAATGTAACAAGATATAACTCAATCATACAAGGACTACTGTGTTAGGTACTGCCGCTTACAAATTAGACAGTGATACATGTGTTAGTTCATCTCAGCTGAATCAGCCTATTGGAAACAACCAGAGCCTTTCTCTGTCATGAAAAAACTATGTGGCATGAAACATTACTTTCAAAAACTAACTGAATTTTCTCAGGGAAACAAGAACTAGGTAGTGCAGCTTCTAATATAGATGGTTGTCTTTGGAGTGCTCCATGTGTTTGTTCAACTCTGCTTAGAAGGCCTATTTGGATCAAACAGAGCCTATCTCCCCCATAGAGAACTGAAGTAGCAGGAAGTTTCATTGCCAAAACTAACTCAATTACCCAAGGGAAACAATGTGCTAGATGTAAGGGCATCTAACACAGAAGGTTTTCTTTCCAGAGATGCACGTGTTTCTTCCACTAGCTGAAGACGCCTCTTTGAAACAACCGAGCATTCCTCCACACGTTGAAAAATCAAGGTTGCACGAATAATTTCTTTTGAAAACGAACTCAATTCCCCCAAGGAAGCCTGGTGCCAGATGCTGTACCTTCTAACATAGATGCTTGTCTTTGGAGTGTTGCATGTGTTTCTTCAACTCTGTGTAATAGGCCTATTAGGAAAAAACAGAGACTATCTCCACCTTGAAAATCCTAATAAGGAATACACGTTCCTTTCAAAAAGAAACTCAATTCTTACGGGGAAAACATGTGCTAGCCTATCCTGCTTCTGACACAGATGATTTGCCTTCAAAACGTTCATTGTTTCATTAATCACCTGATTAGTCCTGTTTGGATCAAATTGAGCCTATGGACACTTGGAAAAAGCTAAGTTGCAGGAAGAATTCCGTTCACAAACTAACTCAACTCTCAAGAGGAATCAAGGTGCCAGATCGTGCAGGTTCTAACGTACAGGATTTTCTTTGGGTTGATGCCTGTGTTTCCTCAACTCTGCTTAATAGGCCTACAGGGAACAAACACTGCCCATACCCACATTAAAAAACCTAAGTTGTATGCAGAATGAATTGCAAAATCTAACTCACTTGTCACAGGACAACAAGGTGCTAGGCGCTGCAGCTAGTAACACAGATGGTTTTCTTTGGAGGTATACGTGTATTTCTTCCAGTCAGCTGAATAGGTCTATGAGGGACAGCCAGAGTCTATAACCACCATAAAAATCCTACCTTGCAAGAAGGATTCCTTTCAAAATATAAGTGCATTCTCACAAGGAAAGAATGTGCTAGATGCTGAAGCTTCTCACATAGATGGCTTTCCTTGTAGTGAAACATGTGTTTCTTCAATTCAGCTGAATAATTTTCATTGGAGTCAACAGAGCCTATGTCCACCTTAGAAAAGCTAAGAGGCTATATGTATTCCTTTCAGAAACTCAGTCAATTCTCACAGGGACGTAATGTGGTAGATTCCAGTGCATCTAACACAGAGAGTATTCCGCCGAGAGATACATATGTTTCTTCCCCTCAGCTGAAGATGACTATTTGTAAGAAGAGAGACTATCTCCACCAGAAGAAACCTAAGTTGCAGGAACAATTACTCTCAAAAAATAACACAATTCTCACAAGGAAAGAACGTGCCAGATGCTGCAGCTTCTAAGACATGGTTTTCTTTGCAGTGCTACATGTGTTTCTGCAACAAAGCTGAAGAGTCCTATTGGGAACAAACGGAGCTCATCTCCACCTCGAAAAACCTAAGTAGCACTATGTATTCCTTTCAAAAACAAAGTAAATTCACACCAGGAGACAAAGTGGTAGATGATCCTGCTTCTAATAAAGATGATTTTCACTGGAGAGATACTTGGGTTTCTTCGCCATAGCTGAATTGGCCTTTTTGGAACAAAGATATCGTACTCCACCAAAAAAAAGTAAGGTCCAGGAAGCATGCCTATCAAGAAATCACACAATTCTCACGAGGAAGAACTTGGTAGATTGTGCCCCTTATAAAACAGATGGTTTTCTTAGGATTGATACAGGCGTTCCCTCAACTCAGCTGAATAATCCTATTTGAAATCAAGAGAACCAATCTCCACCTTGGAAAGCAAAGTAGCACTACGTATTCCTTTCAAAAACTACTCAATTATCACAGGGAAACAATGTGCTTGATGCTCCTGCTTCTATCACAGATGGTGTTCTTTTGTGAGACAAATGTGTTTTCTCAACTGAGCTGAATATTCACCTTGAAAAACCTAAGTTGCAGGAAGTTTCCTTTTCAAAAAGGATCTCACTTCTCCCAAGGAAGCAATGCGGTAGACACACCTGTCCAAACACACGTGGTTTTCATTAGAGGGAATCGTGTTCATCAACTCTCCTCAATAGGCCTATTTCAAAAACCTGTGCAGCAATGCATATTCCGTTCAAAAACTAACACAATTCTCACAGGGAGACAATGTGCCAGATGCTGCTGCTGCGTGTGACATAGATGGTTTTCTTTGAAAGGATACAAGTGTTTTTTCAAGGCAGCTGAATAGGCCAATTTGGAACATCAGGATCCTATCTCCCCTTAAAAAAATCAAAGTTTCAGGAAGTATTCCTTTCCAAAACAGCCTCAATTCTCAAGGGGAACAGTGTGCTACATGGTCCGAATCCTACCATAGATGGTTACCTTTTGAATGATACATGGTTTCCCTAGTCTCTCCTGAGTGGGCCTACATAGAACAAAGACAGCCAATGTACACCTTGAAAAACATAGTTTGTTTCAGGAATTCCTTTCAAAAACTGAGTCAGGACTCAAAGGAAAACAGGGTACTAGATGCTGATGTTCTAATCTTGATGGTTTTCTTTGGAGTGATACTTGTTTTTCTACAACTCAGCTGAGTAGGTCTCTTTGGATAAACAAGAGCCTATCTCCACCTCGAAAGATGTATGTTTCACACAATTTCCTTTCTAAAACAAACTCAGTTCTCACTGGGAAACAATGTGCTAGATGATCTTGCTTCTAACACATATGGCTTCCTCTCGAGAGATGCCTCTGTTTCTTCAACTCAGCTGAATACGCCTATTGGAACAAGGAAATTCTATCACCAACATAAGATACCTAAGGTACAGGATGTAAATGTAACAAGATATAACTCAATCAAACAAGGACTACTGTGTTAGGTACTGCCGCTTACAAATTAGACAGTGATACATGTGTTAGTTCATCTCAGCTGAATCAGCCTATTGGAAACAACCAGAGCCTTTCTCTGTCATGAAAAAACTATGTGGCATGAAGCATTACTTTCAAAAACTAACTGAATTTTCTCAGGGAATCAAGAACTAGGTAGTGCAGCTTCTAATATAGATGGTTGTCTTTGGAGTGCTCCATGTGTTTGTTCAACTCTGCTTAGAAGGCCTATTTGGATCAAACAGAGCCTATCTCCCCCATAGAGAACTGAAGTAGCAGGAAGTTTCATTGCCAAAACTAACTCAATTACCCAAGGGAAACAATGTGCTAGATGTAAGGGCATCTAACACAGAAGGTTTTCTTTCCAGAGATGCACGTGTTTCTTTCACTAGCTGAAGACGCCTCTTTGAAACAACCGAGCATTCCTCCACACGTTGAAAAATCAAAGTTGCACGAATAATTTCTTTTGAAAACGAACTCAATTCCCCCAGGGAAGCCTGGTGCCAGATGCTGTACCTTCTAACATAGATGCTTGTCTTTGGAGTGTTGCATGTGTTTCTTCAACTCTGCGTAATAGGCCTATTTGGAAAAAACAGAGACTATCTCCACTTTGAAAATCCTAATAAGGAATACACGTTCCTTTCAAAAAGAAACTCAATTCTTACGGGGAAAACATGTGCTAGCCTATCCTGCTTCTGACACAGATGATTTGCCTTCAAAACGTTCATTGTTTCATTAATCACCTGATTAGTCCTGTTTGGATCAAATTGAGCCTATGGACACTTGGAAAAAGCTAAGTTGCAGGAAGAATTCCGTTCACAAACTAACTCAACTCTCAAGAGGAATCAAGGTGCCAGATCGTGCAGGTTCTAACGTACAGGATTTTCTTTGGGTTGATGCCTGTGTTTCCTCAACTCTGCTTAATAGGCCTACAGGGAACAAACACTGCCCATACCCACATTAAAAAACCTAAGTTGTATGCAGAATTAATTGCAAAATCTAACTCACTTGTCACAGGACAACAAGGTACTAGGTGCTGCAGCTAGTAACACAGATGGTTTTCTTTGGAGGTATACGTGTATTTCTTCCAATCAGCTGAATAGGTCTATGAGGAACAGCCAGAGTCTATAACCACCATAAAAATCCTAACTTGCAAGAAGGATTCCTTTCAAAATATAAGTGCATTCTCACAAGGAAAGAATGTTAGATGCTGAAGCTTCTCACATAGATGGCTTTCCTTGTAGTGAAACATGTGTTTCTTCAATTCAGCTGAATAATTTTCATTGGAGTCAACAGAGCCTATGTCCACCTTAGAAAAGCTAAGAGGCTATATGTATTCCTTTCAGAAACTCAGTCAATTCTCACAGGGACGTAATGTGGTAGATTCCAGTGCATCTAACACAGAGAGTATTCCGCCGAGAGATACATATGTTTCTTCCCCTCAGCTGAAGATGACTATTTGTAAGAAGAGAGACTATCTCCACCAGAAGAAACCTAAGTTGCAGGAACAATTACTCTCAAAAAATAACACAATTCTCACAAGGAAAGAACGTGCCAGATGCTGCAGCTTCTAAGACATGGTTTTCTTTGCAGTGCTACATGTGTTTCTGCAACAAAGCTGAAGAGTCCTATTGGGAACAAACGGAGCTCATCTCCACCTCGAAAAACCTAAGTAGCACTATGTATTCCTTTCAAAAACAAAGTAAATTCACACCAGGAGACAAAGTGGTAGATGATCCTGCTTCTAATAAAGATGATTTTCACTGGAGAGATACTTGGGTTTCTTCGCCATAGCTGAATTGGCCTTTTTGGAACAAAGATATCGTACTCCACCAAAAAAAAGTAAGGTCCAGGAAGCATGCCTATCAAGAAATCACACAATTCTCACGAGGAAGAACTTGGTAGATTGTGCCCCTTATAAAACAGATGGTTTTCTTAGGATTGATACAGGTGTTCCCTCAACTCAGCTGAATAATCCTATTTGAAATCAAGAGAACCAATCTCCACCTTGGAAAGCAAAGTAGCACTACGTATTCCTTTCAAAAACTACTCAATTATCACAGGGAAACAATGTGCTTGATGCTCCTGCTTCTATCACAGATGGTGTTCTTTTGTGAGACAAATGTGTTTTCTCAACTGAGCTGAATATTCACCTTGAAAAACCTAAGTTGCAGGAAGTTTCCTTTTCAAAAAGGATCTCACTTCTCCCAAGGAAGCAATGCGGTAGACACACCTGTCCAAACACACGTGGTTTTCATTAGAGGGAATCGTGTTCATCAACTCTCCTCAATAGGCCTATTTCAAAAACCTGTGCAGCAATGCATATTCCGTTCAAAAACTAACACAATTCTCACAGGGAGACAATGTGCCAGATGCTGCTGCTGCGTGTGACATAGATGGTTTTCTTTGAAAGGATACAAGTGTTTTTTCAAGGCAGCTGAATAGGCCAATTTGGAACATCAGGATCCTATCTCCCCTTAAAAAAATCAAAGTTTCAGGAAGTATTCCTTTCCAAAACAGCCTCAATTCTCAAGGGGAACAGTGTGCTACATGGTCCGAATCCTACCATAGATGGTTACCTTTGGAATGATACATGGTTTCCCTAGTCTCTCCTGAGTGGGCCTATATAGAACAAAGACAGCCAATGTACACCTAGAAAAACCTAGTTTGTTTCAGGAATTCCTTTCAAAAACTGAGTCAGGACTCAAAGGAAAACAGGGTACTAGATGCTGATGTTCTAATCTTGATGGTTTTCTTTGGAGTGATACTTGTTTTTCTACAACTCAGCTGAGTAGGTCTCTTTGGATAAACAAGAGCCTATCTCCACCTCGAAAGATGTATGTTTCACACAATTTCCTTTCTAAAACAAACTCAGTTCTCACTGGGAAACAATGTGCTAGATGATCTTGCTTCTAACACATATGGCTTCCTCTCGAGAGATGCCTCTGTTTCTTCAACTCAGCTGAATACGCCTATTGGAACAAGGAAATGCTATCACCAACATAAGATACCTAAGGTACAGGATGTAAATGTAACAAGATATAACTCAATCAAACAAGGACTACTGTGTTAGGTACTGCCGCTTACAAATTAGACAGTGATACATGTGTTAGTTCATCTCAGCTGAATCAGCCTATTGGAAACAACCAGAGCCTTTCTCTGTCATGAAAATCTATGTGGCATGAAACATTACTTTCAAAAACTAACTGAATTTTCTCAGGGAAACAAGAACTATGTAGTGCAGCTTCTAATATAGATGGTTGTCTTTGGAGTGCTCCATGTGTTTGTTCAACTCTGCTTAGAAGGCCTATTTGGATCAAACAGAGCCTATCTCCCCCATAGAGAACTGAAGTCGCAGGAAGTTTCATTGCCAAAACTAACTCAATTACCCAAGGGAAACAATGTGCTAGATGTAAGGGCATCTAACACAGAAGGTTTTCTTTCCAGAGATGCACGTGTTTCTTTCACTAGCTGAAGACGCCTCTTTGAAACAACCGAGCATTCCTCCACACGTTGAAAAATCAAGGTTGCACGAATAATTTCTTTTGAAAATGAACTCAATTCCCCCAGGGAAGCCTGGTGCCAGATGCTGTACCTTCTAACATAGATGCTTGTCTTTGGAGTGTTGCATGTGTTTCTTCAACTCTGCGTAATAGGCCTATTTGGAAAAAACAGAGACTATCTCCACTTTGAAAATCCTAATAAGGAATACACGTTCCTTTCAAAAAGAAACTCAATTCTTACGGGGAAAACATGTGCTAGCCTATCCTGCTTCTGACACAGATGATTTGCCTTCAAAACGTTCATTGTTTCATTAATCACCTGATTAGTAATGTTTGGATCAAATTGAGCCTATGGACACTTGGAAAAAGCTAAGTTGCAGGAAGAATTCCGTTCACAAACTAACTGAACTCTCAAGAGGAATCAAGGTGCCAGATCGTGCAGGTTCTAACGTACAGGATTTTCTTTGGGTTGATGCCTGTGTTTCCTCAACTCTGCTTAATAGGCCTACAGGGAACAAACACTGCCCATACCCACATTAAAAAACCTAAGTTGTATGCAGAATGAATTGCAAAATCTAACTCACTTGTCACAGGACAACAAGGTACTAGGTGCTGCAGCTAGTAACACAGATGGTTTTCTTTGGAGGTATACGTGTATTTCTTCCAATCAGCTGAATAGGTCTATGAGGAACAGCCAGAGTCTATAACCACCATAAAAATCCTAACTTGCAAGAAGGATTCCTTTCAAAATATAAGTGCATTCTCACAAGGAAAGAATGTTAGATGCTGAAGCTTCTCACATAGATGGCTTTCATTGTAGTGAAACATGTGTTTCTTCAATTCAGCTGAATAATTTTCATTGGAGTCAACAGAGCCTATGTCCACCTTAGAAAAGCTAAGAGGCTATATGTATTCCTTTCAGAAACTCAGTCAATTCTCACAGGGACGTAATGTGGTAGATTCCAGTGCATCTAACACAGAGAGTATTCCGCCGAGAGATACATATGTTTCTTCCCCTCAGCTGAAGATGACTATTTGTAAGAAGAGAGACTATCTCCACCAGAAGAAACCTAAGTTGCAGGAACAATTACTCTCAAAAAATAACACAATTCTCACAAGGAAAGAACGTGCCAGATGCTGCAGCTTCTAAGACATGGTTTTCTTTGCAGTGCTACATGTGTTTCTGCAACAAAGCTGAAGAGTCCTATTGGGAACAAACGGAGCTCATCTCCACCTCGAAAAACCTAAGTAGCACTATGTATTCCTTGCAAAAACAAAGTAAATTCACACCGGGAAACAAAGTGGTAGATGATCCTGCTTCTAATAAAGATGATTTTCACTGGAGAGATACTTGGGTTTCTTCACCATAGCTGAATTGGCCTTTTTGGAACAAAGATATCGTACTCCACCAAAAAAAAGTAAGGTCCAGGAAGCATGCCTATCAAGAAATCACACAATTCTCACGAGGAAGAACTTGGTAGATTGTGCCCCTTATAAAACAGATGGTTTTCTTAGGATTGATACAGGCGTTCCCTCAACTCAGCTGAATAATCCTATTTGAAATCAAGAGAACCAATCTCCACCTTGGAAAGCAAAGTAGCACTACGTATTCCTTTCAAAAACTACTCAATTATCACAGGGAAACAATGTGCTTGATGCTCCTGCTTCTATCACAGATGGTGTTCTTTTGTGAGACAAATGTGTTTTCTCAACTGAGCTGAATATTCACCTTGAAAAACCTAAGTTGCAGGAAGTTTCCTTTTCAAAAAGGATCTCACTTCTCCCAAGGAAGCAATGCGGTAGACACACCTGTCCAAACACACGTGGTTTTCATTAGAGGGAATCGTGTTCATCAACTCTCCTCAATAGGCCTATATCAAAAACCTGTGCAGCAATGCATATTCCGTTCAAAAACTAACACAATTCTCACAGGGAGACAATGTGCCAGATGCTGCTGCTGCGTGTGACATAGATGGTTTTCTTTGAAAGGATACAAGTGTTTTTTCAAGGCAGCTGAATAGGCCAATTTGGAACATCAGGATCCTATCTCCCCTTAAAAAAATCAAAGTTTCAGGAAGTATTCCTTTCCAAAACAGCCTCAATTCTCAAGGGGAACAATGTGCTACATGGTCCGAATCCTACCATAGATGGTTACCTTTGGAATGATACATGGTTTCCCTAGTCTCTCCTGAGTGGGCCTATATAGAACAAAGACAGCCAATGTACACCTTGAAAAACCTAGTTTGTTTCAGGAATTCCTTTCAAAAACTGAGTCAGGACTCAAAGGAAAACAGGGTACTAGATGCTGATGTTCTAATCTTGATGGTTTTCTTTGGAGTGATACTTGTTTTTCTACAACTCAGCTGAGTAGGTCTCTTTGGATAAACAAGAGCCTATCTCCACCTCGAAAGATGTATGTTTCACACAATTTCCTTTCTAAAACAAACTCAGTTCTCACTGGGAAACAATGTGCTAGATGATCTTGCTTCTAACACATATGGCTTCCTCTCGAGAGATGCCTCTGTTTCTTCAACTCAGCTGAATACGCCTATTGGAACAAGGAAATGCTATCACCAACATAAGATACCTAAGGTACAGGATGTAAATGTAACAAGATATAACTCAATCAAACAAGGACTACTGTGTTAGGTACTGCCGCTTACAAATTAGACAGTGATACATGTGTTAGTTCATCTCAGCTGAATCAGCCTATTGGAAACAACCAGAGCCTTTCTCTGTCATGAAAAAACTATGTGGCATGAAACATTACTTTCAAAAACTAACTGAATTTTCTCAGGGAAACAAGAACTAGGTAGTGCAGCTTCTAATATAGATGGTTGTCTTTGGAGTGCTCCATGTGTTTGTTCAACTCTGCTTAGAAGGCCTATTTGGATCAAACAGAGCCTATCTCCCCCATAGAGAACTGAAGTAGCAGGAAGTTTCATTGCCAAAACTAACTCAATTACCCAAGGGAAACAATGTGCTAGATGTAAGGGCATCTAACACAGAAGGTTTTCTTTCCAGAGATGCACGTGTTTCTTCCACTAGCTGAAGACGCCTCTTTGAAACAACCGAGCATTCCTCCACACGTTGAAAAATCAAGGTTGCACGAATAATTTCTTTTGAAAACGAACTCAATTCCCCCAGGGAAGCCTGGTGCCAGATGCTGTACCTTCTAACATAGATGCTTGTCTTTGGAGTGTTGCATGTGTTTCTTCAACTCTGCGTAATAGGCCTATTTGGAAAAAACAGAGACTATCTCCACTTTGAAAATCCTAATAAGGAATACACGTTCCTTTCAAAAAGAAACTCAATTCTTACGGGGAAAACATGTGCTAGCCTATCCTGCTTCTGACACAGATGATTTGCCTTCAAAACGTTCATTGTTTCATTAATCACCTGATTAGTCCTGTTTGGATCAAATTGAGCCTATGGACACTTGGAAAAAGCTAAGTTGCAGGAAGAATTCCGTTCACAAACTAACTGAACTCTCAAGAGGAATCAAGGTGCCAGATCGTGCAGGTTCTAACGTACAGGATTTTCTTTGGGTTGATGCCTGTGTTTCCTCAACTCTGCTTAATAGGCCTACAGGGAACAAACACTGCCCATACCCACATTAAAAAACCTAAGTTGTATGCAGAATTAATTGCAAAATCTAACTCACTTGTCACAGGACAACAAGGTGCTAGGCGCTGCAGCTAGTAACACAGATGGTTTTCTTTGGAGGTATACGTGTATTTCTTCCAGTCAGCTGAATAGGTCTATGAGGGACAGCCAGAGTCTATAACCACCATGAAAATCCTAACTTGCAAGAAGGATTCCTTTCAAAATATAAGTGCATTCTCACAAGGAAAGAATGTGCTAGATGCTGAAGCTTCTCACATAGATGGCTTTCCTTGTAGTGAAACATGTGTTTCTTCAATTCAGCTGAATAATTTTCATTGGAGTCAACAGAGCCTATGTCCACCTTAGAAAAGCTAAGAGGCTATATGTATTCCTTTCAGAAACTCAGTCAATTCTCACAGGGACGTAATGTAGTAGATTCCAGTGCATCTAACACAGAGAGTATTCCGCCGAGAGATACATATGTTTCTTCCCCTCAGCTGAAGATGACTATTTGTAAGAAGAGAGACTATCTCCACCAGAAGAAACCTAAGTTGCAGGAACAATTACTCTCAAAAAATAACACAATTCTCACAAGGAAAGAACGTGCCAGACGCTGCAGCTTCTAAGACATGGTTTTCTTTGCAGTGCTACATGTGTTTCTGCAACAAAGCTGAAGAGTCCTATTGGGAACAAACGGAGCTCATCTCCACCTCGAAAAACCTAAGTAGCACTATGTATTCCTTTCAAAAACAAAGTAAATTCACACCGGGAAACAAAGTGGTAGATGATCCTGCTTCTAATAAAGATGATTTTCACTGGAGAGATACTTGGGTTTCTTCACCATAGCTGAATTGGCCTTTTTGGAACAAAGATATCGTACTCCACCAAAAAAAAGTAAGGTCCAGGAAGCATGCCTATCAAGAAATCACACAATTCTCACGAGGA
This sequence comes from Castor canadensis, assembly GCF_047511655.1. Taxonomy (NCBI): domain Eukaryota; kingdom Metazoa; phylum Chordata; class Mammalia; order Rodentia; family Castoridae; genus Castor; species Castor canadensis. Next base: position 93,442,627 of record NC_133398.1, read on the forward strand.
AGAACTTGGTAGATTGTGCCCCTTATAAAACAGATGGTTTTCTTAGGATTGATACAGGTGTTCCCTCAACTCAGCTGAATAATCCTATTTGAAATCAAGAGAACCAATCTCCACCTTGGAAAGCAAAGTAGCACTACGTATTCCTTTCAAAAACTACTCAATTATCACAGGGAAACAATGTGCTTGATGCTCCTGCTTCTATCACAGATGGTGTTCTTTTGTGAGACAAATGTGTTTTCTCAACTGAGCTGAATATTCACCTTGAAAAACCTAAGTTGCAGGAAGTTTCCTTTTCAAAAAGGATCTCACTTCTCCCAAGGAAGCAATGCGGTAGACACACCTGTCCAAACACACGTGGTTTTCATTAGAGGGAATCGTGTTCATCAACTCTCCTCAATAGGCCTATTTCAAAAACCTGTGCAGCAATGCATATTCCGTTCAAAAACTAACACAATTCTCACAGGGAGACAATGTGCCAGATGCTGCTGCTGCGTGTGACATAGATGGTTTTCTTTGAAAGGATACAAGTGTTTTTTCAAGGCAGCTGAATAGGCCAATTTGGAACATCAGGATCCTATCTCCCCTTAAAAAAATCAAAGTTTCAGGAAGTATTCCTTTCCAAAACAGCCTCAATTCTCAAGGGGAACAGTGTGCTACATGGTCCGAATCCTACCATAGATGGTTACCTTTGGAATGATACATGGTTTCCCTAGTCTCTCCTGAGTGGGCCTATATAGAACAAAGACAGCCAATGTACACCTAGAAAAACCTAGTTTGTTTCAGGAATTCCTTTGAAAAACTGAGTCAGGACTCAAAGGAAAACAGGGTACTAGATGCTGATGTTCTAATCTTGATGGTTTTCTTTGGAGTGATACTTGTTTTTCTACAACTCAGCTGAGTAGGTCTCTTTGGATAAACAAGAGCCTATCTCCACCTCGAAAGATGTATGTTTCACACAATTTCCTTTCTAAAACAAACTCAGTTCTCACTGGGAAACAATGTGCTAGATGATCTTGCTTCTAACACATATGGCTTCCTCTCGAGAGATGCCTCTGTTTCTTCAACTCAGCTGAATACGCCTATTGGAACAAGGAAATGCTATCACCAACATAAGATACCTAAGGTACAGGATGTAAATGTAACAAGATATAACTCAATCAAACAAGGACTACTGTGTTAGGTACTGCCGCTTACAAATTAGACAGTGATACATGTGTTAGTTCATCTCAGCTGAATCAGCCTATTGGAAACAACCAGAGCCTTTCTCTGTCATGAAAATCTATGTGGCATGAAACATTACTTTCAGAAACTAACTGAATTTTCTCAGGGAAACAAGAACTAGGTAGTGCAGCTTCTAATATAGATGGTTGTCTTTGGAGTGCTCCATGTGTTTGTTCAACTCTGCTTAGAAGGCCTATTTGGATCAAACAGAGCCTATCTCCCCCATAGAGAACTGAAGTAGCAGGAAGTTTCATTGCCAAAACTAACTCAATTACCCAAGGGAAACAATGTGCTAGATGTAAGGGCATCTAACACAGAAGGTTTTCTTTCCAGAGATGCACGTGTTTCTTTCACTAGCTGAAGACGCCTCTTTGAAACAACCGAGCATTCCTCCACACGTTGAAAAATCAAGGTTGCACGAATAATTTCTTTTGAAAATGAACTCAATTCCCCCAGGGAAGCCTGGTGCCAGATGCTGTACCCTCTAACATAGATGCTTGTCTTTGGAGTGTTGCATGTGTTTCTTCAACTCTGCGTAATAGGACTATTTGGAAAAAACAGAGACTAACTCCACCTTGAAAATCCTAATAAGGAATACACGTTCCTTTCAAAAAGAAACTCAATTCTTACGGGGAAAACATGTGCTAGCCTATCCTGCTTCTGACACAGATGATTTGCCTTCAAAACGTTCATTGTTTCATTAATCACCTGATTAGTCCTGTTTGGATCAAATTGAGCCTATGGACACTTGGAAAAAGCTAAGTTGCAGGAAGAATTCCGTTCACAAACTAACTCAACTCTCAAGAGGAATCAAGGTGCCAGATCGTGCAGGTTCTAACGTACAGGATTTTCTTTGGGTTGATGCCTGTGTTTCCTCAACTCTGCTTAATAGGCCTACAGGGAACAAACACTGCCCATACCCACATTAAAAAACCTGAGTTGTATGCAGAATGAATTGCAAAATCTAACTCACTTGTCACAGGACAACAAGGTACTAGGTGCTGCAGCTAGTAACACAGATGGTTTTCTTTGGAGGTATACGTGTATTTCTTCCAATCAGCTGAATAGGTCTATGAGGAACAGCCAGAGTCTATAACCACCATAAAAATCCTAACTTGCAAGAAGGATTCCTTTCAAAATATAAGTGCATTCTCACAAGGAAAGAATGTTAGATGCTGAAGCTTCTCACATAGATGGCTTTCCTTGTAGTGAAACATGTGTTTCTTCAATTCAGCTGAATAATTTTCATTGGAGTCAACAGAGCCTATGTCCACCTTAGAAAAGCTAAGAGGCTATATGTATTCCTTTCAGAAACTCAGTCAATTCTCACAGGGACGTAATGTGGTAGATTCCAGTGCATCTAACACAGAGAGTATTCCGCCGAGAGATACATATGTTTCTTCCCCTCAGCTGAAGATGACTATTTGTAAGAAGAGAGACTATCTCCACCAGAAGAAACCTAAGTTGCAGGAACAATTACTCTCAAAAAATAACACAATTCTCACAAGGAAAGAACGTGCCAGATGCTGCAGTTTCTAAGACATGGTTTTCTTTGCAGTGCTACATGTGTTTCTGCAACAAAGCTGAAGAGTCCTATTGGGAACAAACGGAGCTCATCTCCACCTCGAAAAACCTAAGTAGCACTATGTATTCCTTGCAAAAACAAAGTAAATTCACACCGGGAAACAAAGTGGTAGATGATCCTGCTTCTAATAAAGATGATTTTCACTGGAGAGATACTTGGGTTTCTTCACCATAGCTGAATTGGCCTTTTTGGAACAAAGATATCGTACTCCACCAAAAAAAAGTAAGGTCCAGGAAGCATGCCTATCAAGAAATCACACAATTCTCACGAGGAAGAACTTGGTAGATTGTGCCCCTTATAAAACAGATGGTTTTCTTAGGATTGATACAGGCGTTCCCTCAACTCAGCTGAATAATCCTATTTGAAATCAAGAGAACCAATCTCCACCTTGGAAAGCAAAGTAGCACTACGTATTCCTTTCAAAAACTACTCAATTATCACAGGGAAACAATGTGCTTGATGCTCCTGCTTCTATCACAGATGGTGTTCTTTTGTGAGACAAATGTGTTTTCTCAACTGAGCTGAATATTCACCTTGAAAAACCTAAGTTGCAGGAAGTTTCCTTTTCAAAAAGGATCTCACTTCTCCCAAGGAAGCAATGCGGTAGACACACCTGTCCAAACACACGTGGTTTTCATTAGAGGGAATCGTGTTCATCAACTCTCCTCAATAGGCCTATATCAAAAACCTGTGCAGCAATGCATATTCCGTTCAAAAACTAACACAATTCTCACAGGGAGACAATGTGCCAGATGCTGCTGCTGCGTGTGACATAGATGGTTTTCTTTGAAAGGATACAAGTGTTTTTTCAAGGCAGCTGAATAGGCCAATTTGGAACATCAGGATCCTATCTCCCCTTAAAAAAATCAAAGTTTCAGGAAGTATTCCTTTCCAAAACAGCCTCAATTCTCAAGGGGAACAATGTGCTACATGGTCCGAATCCTACCATAGATGGTTACCTTTGGAATGATACATGGTTTCCCTAGTCTCTCCTGAGTGGGCCTATATAGAACAAAGACAGCCAATGTACACCTTGAAAAACCTAGTTTGTTTCAGGAATTCCTTTCAAAAACTGAGTCAGGACTCAAAGGAAAACAGGGTACTAGATGCTGATGTTCTAATCTTGATGGTTTTCTTTGGAGTGATACTTGTTTTTCTACAACTCAGCTGAGTAGGTCTCTTTGGATAAACAAGAGCCTATCTCCACCTCGAAAGATGTATGTTTCACACAATTTCCTTTCTAAAACAAACTCAGTTCTCACTGGGAAACAATGTGCTAGATGATCTTGCTTCTAACACATATGGCTTCCTCTCGAGAGATGCCTCTGTTTCTTCAACTCAGCTGAATACGCCTATTGGAACAAGGAAATGCTATCACCAACATAAGATACCTAAGGTACAGGATGTAAATGTAACAAGATATAACTCAATCAAACAAGGACTACTGTGTTAGGTACTGCCGCTTACAAATTAGACAGTGATACATGTGTTAGTTCATCTCAGCTGAATCAGCCTATTGGAAACAACCAGAGCCTTTCTCTGTCATGAAAAAACTATGTGGCATGAAACATTACTTTCAAAAACTAACTGAATTTTCTCAGGGAAACAAGAACTAGGTAGTGCAGCTTCTAATATAGATGGTTGTCTTTGGAGTGCTCCATGTGTTTGTTCAACTCTGCTTAGAAGGCCTATTTGGATCAAACAGAGCCTATCTCCCCCATAGAGAACTGAAGTAGCAGGAAGTTTCATTGCCAAAACTAACTCAATTACCCAAGGGAAACAATGTGCTAGATGTAAGGGCATCTAACACAGAAGGTTTTCTTTCCAGAGATGCACGTGTTTCTTCCACTAGCTGAAGACGCCTCTTTGAAACAACCGAGCATTCCTCCACACGTTGAAAAATCAAGGTTGCACGAATAATTTCTTTTGAAAACGAACTCAATTCCCCCAGGGAAGCCTGGTGCCAGATGCTGTACCTTCTAACATAGATGCTTGTCTTTGGAGTGTTGCATGTGTTTCTTCAACTCTGCGTAATAGGCCTATTTGGAAAAAACAGAGACTATCTCCACTTTGAAAATCCTAATAAGGAATACACGTTCCTTTCAAAAAGAAACTCAATTCTTATGGGGAAAACATGTGCTAGCCTATCCTGCTTCTGACACAGATGATTTGCCTTCAAAACGTTCATTGTTTCATTAATCACCTGATTAGTCCTGTTTGGATCAAATTGAGCCTATGGACACTTGGAAAAAGCTAAGTTGCAGGAAGAATTCCGTTCACAAACTAACTGAACTCTCAAGAGGAATCAAGGTGCCAGATCGTGCAGGTTCTAACGTACAGGATTTTCTTTGGGTTGATGCCTGTGTTTCCTCAACTCTGCTTAATAGGCCTACAGGGAACAAACACTGCCCATACCCACATTAAAAAACCTAAGTTGTATGCAGAATTAATTGCAAAATCTAACTCACTTGTCACAGGACAACAAGGTGCTAGGCGCTGCAGCTAGTAACACAGATGGTTTTCTTTGGAGGTATACGTGTATTTCTTCCAGTCAGCTGAATAGGTCTATGAGGGACAGCCAGAGTCTATAACCACCATGAAAATCCTAACTTGCAAGAAGGATTCCTTTCAAAATATAAGTGCATTCTCACAAGGAAAGAATGTGCTAGATGCTGAAGCTTCTCACATAGATGGCTTTCCTTGTAGTGAAACATGTGTTTCTTCAATTCAGCTGAATAATTTTCATTGGAGTCAACAGAGCCTATGTCCACCTTAGAAAAGCTAAGAGGCTATATGTATTCCTTTCAGAAACTCAGTCAATTCTCACAGGGACGTAATGTAGTAGATTCCAGTGCATCTAACACAGAGAGTATTCCGCCGAGAGATACATATGTTTCTTCCCCTCAGCTGAAGATGACTATTTGTAAGAAGAGAGACTATCTCCACCAGAAGAAACCTAAGTTGCAGGAACAATTACTCTCAAAAAATAACACAATTCTCACAAGGAAAGAACGTGCCAGACGCTGCAGCTTCTAAGACATGGTTTTCTTTGCAGTGCTACATGTGTTTCTGCAACAAAGCTGAAGAGTCCTATTGGGAACAAACGGAGCTCATCTCCACCTCGAAAAACCTAAGTAGCACTATGTATTCCTTTCAAAAACAAAGTAAATTCACACCGGGAAACAAAGTGGTAGATGATCCTGCTTCTAATAAAGATGATTTTCACTGGAGAGATACTTGGGTTTCTTCACCATAGCTGAATTGGCCTTTTTGGAACAAAGATATCGTACTCCACCAAAAAAAAGTAAGGTCCAGGAAGCATGCCTATCAAGAAATCACACAATTCTCACGAGGAAGAACTTGGTAGATTGTGCCCCTTATAAAACAGATGGTTTTCTTAGGATTGATACAGGTGTTCCCTCAACTCAGCTGAATAATCCTATTTGAAATCAAGAGAACCAATCTCCACCTTGGAAAGCAAAGTAGCACTACGTATTCCTTTCAAAAACTACTCAATTATCACAGGGAAACAATGTGCTTGATGCTCCTGCTTCTATCACAGATGGTGTTCTTTTGTGAGACAAATGTGTTTTCTCAACTGAGCTGAATATTCACCTTGAAAAACCTAAGTTGCAGGAAGTTTCCTTTTCAAAAAGGATCTCACTTCTCCCAAGGAAGCAATGCGGTAGACACACCTGTCCAAACACACGTGGTTTTCATTAGAGGGAATCGTGTTCATCAACTCTCCTCAATAGGCCTATTTCAAAAACCTGTGCAGCAATGCATATTCCGTTCAAAAACTAACACAATTCTCACAGGGAGACAATGTGCCAGATGCTGCTGCTGCGTGTGACATAGATGGTTTTCTTTGAAAGGATACAAGTGTTTTTTCAAGGCAGCTGAATAGGCCAATTTGGAACATCAGGATCCTATCTCCCCTTAAAAAAATCAAAGTTTCAGGAAGTATTCCTTTCCAAAACAGCCTCAATTCTCAAGGGGAACAGTGTGCTACATGGTCCGAATCCTACCATAGATGGTTACCTTTGGAATGATACATGGTTTCCCTAGTCTCTCCTGAGTGGGCCTATATAGAACAAAGACAGCCAATGTACACCTAGAAAAACCTAGTTTGTTTCAGGAATTCCTTTGAAAAACTGAGTCAGGACTCAAAGGAAAACAGGGTACTAGATGCTGATGTTCTAATCTTGATGGTTTTCTTTGGAGTGATACTTGTTTTTCTACAACTCAGCTGAGTAGGTCTCTTTGGATAAACAAGAGCCTATCTCCACCTCGAAAGATGTATGTTTCACACAATTTCCTTTCTAAAACAAACTCAGTTCTCACTGGGAAACAATGTGCTAGATGATCTTGCTTCTAACACATATGGCTTCCTCTCGAGAGATGCCTCTGTTTCTTCAACTCAGCTGAATACGCCTATTGGAACAAGGAAATGCTATCACCAACATAAGATACCTAAGGTACAGGATGTAAATGTAACAAGATATAACTCAATCAAACAAGGACTACTGTGTTAGGTACTGCCGCTTACAAATTAGACAGTGATACATGTGTTAGTTCATCTCAGCTGAATCAGCCTATTGGAAACAACCAGAGCCTTTCTCTGTCATGAAAATCTATGTGGCATGAAACATTACTTTCAGAAACTAACTGAATTTTCTCAGGGAAACAAGAACTAGGTAGTGCAGCTTCTAATATAGATGGTTGTCTTTGGAGTGCTCCATGTGTTTGTTCAACTCTGCTTAGAAGGCCTATTTGGATCAAACAGAGCCTATCTCCCCCATAGAGAACTGAAGTAGCAGGAAGTTTCATTGCCAAAACTAACTCAATTACCCAAGGGAAACAATGTGCTAGATGTAAGGGCATCTAACACAGAAGGTTTTCTTTCCAGAGATGCACGTGTTTCTTTCACTAGCTGAAGACGCCTCTTTGAAACAACCGAGCATTCCTCCACACGTTGAAAAATCAAGGTTGCACGAATAATTTCTTTTGAAAATGAACTCAATTCCCCCAGGGAAGCCTGGTGCCAGATGCTGTACCCTCTAACATAGATGCTTGTCTTTGGAGTGTTGCATGTGTTTCTTCAACTCTGCGTAATAGGACTATTTGGAAAAAACAGAGACTAACTCCACCTTGAAAATCCTAATAAGGAATACACGTTCCTTTCAAAAAGAAACTCAATTCTTATGGGGAAAACATGTGCTAGCCTATCCTGCTTCTGACACAGATGATTTGCCTTCAAAACGTTCATTGTTTCATTAATCACCTGATTAGTCCTGTTTGGATCAAATTGAGCCTATGGACACTTGGAAAAAGCTAAGTTGCAGGAAGAATTCTGTTCACAAACTAACTCAACTCTCAAGAGGAATCAAGGTGCCAGATCGTGCAGGTTCTAACGTACAGGATTTTCTTTGGGTTGATGCCTGTGTTTCCTCAACTCTGCTTAATAGGCCTACAGGGAACAAACACTGCCCATACCCACATTAAAAAACCTAAGTTGTATGCAGAATGAATTGCAAAATCTAACTCACTTGTCACAGGACAACAAGGTACTAGGTGCTGCAGCTAGTAACACAGATGGTTTTCTTTGGAGGTATACGTGTATTTCTTCCAATCAGCTGAATAGGTCTATGAGGAACAGCCAGAGTCTATAACCACCATAAAAATCCTAACTTGCAAGAAGGATTCCTTTCAAAATATAAGTGCATTCTCACAAGGAAAGAATGTTAGATGCTGAAGCTTCTCACATAGATGGCTTTCCTTGTAGTGAAACATGTGTTTCTTCAATTCAGCTGAATAATTTTCATTGGAGTCAACAGAGCCTATGTCCACCTTAGAAAAGCTAAGAGGCTATATGCATTCCTTTCAGAAACTCAGTCAATTCTCACAGGGACGTAATGTGGTAGATTCCAGTGCATCTAACACAGAGAGTATTCCGCCGAGAGATACATATGTTTCTTCCCCTCAGCTGAAGATGACTATTTGTAAGAAGAGAGACTATCTCCACCAGAAGAAACCTAAGTTGCAGGAACAATTACTCTCAAAAAATAACACAATTCTCACAAGGAAAGAACGTGCCAGATGCTGCAGTTTCTAAGACATGGTTTTCTTTGCAGTGCTACATGTGTTTCTGCAACAAAGCTGAAGAGTCCTATTGGGAACAAACGGAGCTCATCTCCACCTCGAAAAACCTAAGTAGCACTATGTATTCCTTTCAAAAACAAAGTAAATTCACACCGGGAAACAAAGTGGTAGATGATCCTGCTTCTAATAAAGATGATTTTCACTGGAGAGATACTTGGGTTTCTTCACCATAGCTGAATTGGCCTTTTTGGAACAAAGATATCGTACTCCACCAAAAAAAAGTAAGGTCCAGGAAGCATGCCTATCAAGAAATCACACAATTCTCACGAGGAAGAACTTGGTAGATTGTGCCCCTTATAAAACAGATGGTTTTCTTAGGATTGATACAGGCGTTCCCTCAACTCAGCTGAATAATCCTATTTGAAATCAAGAGAACCAATCTCCACCTTGGAAAGCAAAGTAGCACTACGTATTCCTTTCAAAAACTACTCAATTATCACAGGGAAACAATGTGCTTGATGCTCCTGCTTCTATCACAGATGGTGTTCTTTTGTGAGACAAATGTGTTTTCTCAACTGAGCTGAATATTCACCTTGAAAAACCTAAGTTGCAGGAAGTTTCCTTTTCAAAAAGGATCTCACTTCTCCCAAGGAAGCAATGCGGTAGACACACCTGTCCAAACACACGTGGTTTTCATTAGAGGGAATCGTGTTCATCAACTCTCCTCAATAGGCCTATATCAAAAACCTGTGCAGCAATGCATATTCCGTTCAAAAACTAACACAATTCTCACAGGGAGACAATGTGCCAGATGCTGCTGCTGCGTGTGACATAGATGGTTTTCTTTGAAAGGATACAAGTGTTTTTTCAAGGCAGCTGAATAGGCCAATTTGGAACATCAGGATCCTATCTCCCCTTAAAAAAATCAAAGTTTCAGGAAGTATTCCTTTCCAAAACAGCCTCAATTCTCAAGGGGAACAATGTGCTACATGGTCCGAATCCTACCATAGATGGTTACCTTTGGAATGATACATGGTTTCCCTAGTCTCTCCTGAGTGGGCCTATATAGAACAAAGACAGCCAATGTACACCTTGAAAAACCTAGTTTGTTTCAGGAATTCCTTTCAAAAACTGAGTCAGGACTCAAAGGAAAACAGGGTACTAGATGCTGAGGTTCTAATCTTGATGGTTTTCTTTGGAGTGATACTTGTTTTTCTACAACTCAGCTGAGTAGGTCTCTTTGGATAAACAAGAGCCTATCTCCACCTCGAAAGATGTATGTTTCACACAATTTCCTTTCTAAAACAAACTCAGTTCTCACTGGGAAACAATGTGCTAGATGATCTTGCTTCTAACACATATGGCTTCCTCTCGAGAGATGCCTCTGTTTCTTCAACTCAGCTGAATACGCCTATTGGAACAAGGAAATGCTATCACCAACATAAGATACCTAAGGTACAGGATGTAAATGTAACAAGATATAACTCAATCAAACAAGGACTACTGTGTTAGGTACTGCCGCTTACAAATTAGACAGTGATACATGTGTTAGTTCATCTCAGCTGAATCAGCCTATTGGAAACAACCAGAGCCTTTCTCTGTCATGAAAAAACTATGTGGCATGAAACATTACTTTCAAAAACTAACTGAATTTTCTCAGGGAAACAAGAACTAGGTAGTGCAGCTTCTAATATAGATGGTTGTCTTTGGAGTGCTCCATGTGTTTGTTCAACTCTGCTTAGAAGGCCTATTTGGATCAAACAGAGCCTATCTCCCCCATAGAGAACTGAAGTAGCAGGAAGTTTCATTGCCAAAACTAACTCAATTACCCAAGGGAAACAATGTGCTAGATGTAAGGGCATCTAACACAGAAGGTTTTCTTTCCAGAGATGCACGTGTTTCTTCCACTAGCTGAAGACGCCTCTTTGAAACAACCGAGCATTCCTCCACACGTTGAAAAATCAAGGTTGCACGAATAATTTCTTTTGAAAACGAACTCAATTCCCCCAGGGAAGCCTGGTGCCAGATGCTGTACCTTCTAACATAGATGCTTGTCTTTGGAGTGTTGCATGTGTTTCTTCAACTCTGCGTAATAGGCCTATTTGGAAAAAACAGAGACTATCTCCACTTTGAAAATCCTAATAAGGAATACACGTTCCTTTCAAAAAGAAACTCAATTCTTACGGGGAAAACATGTGCTAGCCTATCCTGCTTCTGACACAGATGATTTGCCTTCAAAACGTTCATTGTTTCATTAATCACCTGATTAGTCCTGTTTGGATCAAATTGAGCCTATGGACACTTGGAAAAAGCTAAGTTGCAGGAAGAATTCCGTTCACAAACTAACTGAACTCTCAAGAGGAATCAAGGTGCCAGATCGTGCAGGTTCTAACGTACAGGATTTTCTTTGGGTTGATGCCTGTGTTTCCTCAACTCTGCTTAATAGGCCTACAGGGAACAAACACTGCCCATACCCACATTAAAAAACCTAAGTTGTATGCAGAATTAATTGCAAAATCTAACTCACTTGTCACAGGACAACAAGGTGCTAGGCGCTGCAGCTAGTAACACAGATGGTTTTCTTTGGAGGTATACGTGTATTTCTTCCAGTCAGCTGAATAGGTCTATGAGGGACAGCCAGAGTCTATAACCACCATGAAAATCCTAACTTGCAAGAAGGATTCCTTTCAAAATATAAGTGCATTCTCACAAGGAAAGAATGTGCTAGATGCTGAAGCTTCTCACATAGATGGCTTTCCTTGTAGTGAAACATGTGTTTCTTCAATTCAGCTGAATAATTTTCATTGGAGTCAACAGAGCCTATGTCCACCTTAGAAAAGCTAAGAGGCTATATGTATTCCTTTCAGAAACTCAGTCAATTCTCACAGGGACGTAATGTAGTAGATTCCAGTGCATCTAACACAGAGAGTATTCCGCCGAGAGATACATATGTTTCTTCCCCTCAGCTGAAGATGACTATTTGTAAGAAGAGAGACTATCTCCACCAGAAGAAACCTAAGTTGCAGGAACAATTACTCTCAAAAAATAACACAATTCTCACAAGGAAAGAACGTGCCAGACGCTGCAGCTTCTAAGACATGGTTTTCTTTGCAGTGCTACATGTGTTTCTGCAACAAAGCTGAAGAGTCCTATTGGGAACAAACGGAGCTCATCTCCACCTCGAAAAACCTAAGTAGCACTATGTATTCCTTTCAAAAACAAAGTAAATTCACACCGGGAAACAAAGTGGTAGATGATCCTGCTTCTAATAAAGATGATTTTCACTGGAGAGATACTTGGGTTTCTTCGCCATAGCTGAATTGGCCTTTTTGGAACAAAGATATCGTACTCCACCAAAAAAAAGTAAGGTCCAGGAAGCATGCCTATCAAGAAATCACACAATTCTCACGAGGAAGAACTTGGTAGATTGTGCCCCTTATAAAACAGATGGTTTTCTTAGGATTGATACAGGTGTTCCCTCAACTCAGCTGAATAATCCTATTTGAAATCAAGAGAACCAATCTCCACCTTGGAAAGCAAAGTAGCACTACGTATTCCTTTCAAAAACTACTCAATTATCACAGGGAAACAATGTGCTTGATGCTCCTGCTTCTATCACAGATGGTGTTCTTTTGTGAGACAAATGTGTTTTCTCAACTGAGCTGAATATTCACCTTGAAAAACCTAAGTTGCAGGAAGTTTCCTTTTCAAAAAGGATCTCACTTCTCCCAAGGAAGCAATGCGGTAGACACACCTGTCCAAACACACGTGGTTTTCATTAGAGGGAATCGTGTTCATCAACTCTCCTCAATAGGCCTATTTCAAAAACCTGTGCAGCAATGCATATTCCGTTCAAAAACTAACACAATTCTCACAGGGAGACAATGTGCCAGATGCTGCTGCTGCGTGTGACATAGATGGTTTTCTTTGAAAGGATACAAGTGTTTTTTCAAGGCAGCTGAATAGGCCAATTTGGAACATCAGGATCCTATCTCCCCTTAAAAAAATCAAAGTTTCAGGAAGTATTCCTTTCCAAAACAGCCTCAATTCTCAAGGGGAACAATGTGCTACATGGTCCGAATCCTACCATAGATGGTTACCTTTGGAATGATACATGGTTTCCCTAGTCTCTCCTGAGTGGGCCTATATAGAACAAAGACAGCCAATGTACACCTAGAAAAACCTAGTTTGTTTCAGGAATTCCTTTGAAAAACTGAGTCAGGACTCAAAGGAAAACAGGGTACTAGATGCTGATGTTCTAATCTTGATGGTTTTCTTTGGAGTGATACTTGTTTTTCTACAACTCAGCTGAGTAGGTCTCTTTGGATAAACAAGAGCCTATCTCCACCTCGAAAGATGTATGTTTCACACAATTTCCTTTCTAAAACAAACTCAGTTCTCACTGGGAAACAATGTGCTAGATGATCTTGCTTCTAACACATATGGCTTCCTCTCGAGAGATGCCTCTGTTTCTTCAACTCAGCTGAATACGCCTATTGGAACAAGGAAATGCTATCACCAACATAAGATACCTAAGGTACAGGATGTAAATGTAACAAGATATAACTCAATCAAACAAGGACTACTGTGTTAGGTACTGCCGCTTACAAATTAGACAGTGATACATGTGTTAGTTCATCTCAGCTGAATCAGCCTATTGGAAACAACCAGAGCCTTTCTCTGTCATGAAAATCTATGTGGCATGAAACATTACTTTCAAAAACTAACTGAATTTTCTCAGGGAAACAAGAACTAGGTAGTGCAGCTTCTAATATAGATGGTTGTCTTTGGAGTGCTCCATGTGTTTGTTCAACTCTGCTTAGAAGGCCTATTTGGATCAAACAGAGCCTATCTCCCCCATAGAGAACTGAAGTAGCAGGAAGTTTCATTGCCAAAACTAACTCAATTACCCAAGGGAAACAATGTGCTAGATGTAAGGGCATCTAACACAGAAGGTTTTCTTTCCAGAGATGCACGTGTTTCTTTCACTAGCTGAAGACGCCTCTTTGAAACAACCGAGCATTCCTCCACACGTTGAAAAATCAAGGTTGCACGAATAATTTCTTTTGAAAATGAACTCAATTCCCCCAGGGAAGCCTGGTGCCAGATGCTGTACCTTCTAACATAGATGCTTGTCTTTGGAGTGTTGCATGTGTTTCTTCAACTCTGCGTAATAGGACTATTTGGAAAAAACAGAGACTAACTCCACCTTGAAAATCCTAATAAGGAATACACGTTCCTTTCAAAAAGAAACTCAATTCTTACGGGGAAAACATGTGCTAGCCTATCCTGCTTCTGACACAGATGATTTGCCTTCAAAACGTTCATTGTTTCATTAATCACCTGATTAGTCCTGTTTGGATCAAATTGAGCCTATGGACACTTGGAAAAAGCTAAGTTGCAGGAAGAATTCCGTTCACAAACTAACTCAACTCTCAAGAGGAATCAAGGTGCCAGATCGTGCAGGTTCTAACGTACAGGATTTTCTTTGGGTTGATGCCTGTGTTTCCTCAACTCTGCTTAATAGGCCTACAGGGAACAAACACTGCCCATACCCACATTAAAAAACCTAAGTTGTATGCAGAATTAATTGCAAAATCTAACTCACTTGTCACAGGACAACAAGGTACTAGGTGCTGCAGCTAGTAACACAGATGGTTTTCTTTGGAGGTATACGTGTATTTCTTCCAATCAGCTGAATAGGTCTATGAGGAACAGCCAGAGTCTATAACCACCATAAAAATCCTAACTTGCAAGAAGGATTCCTTTCAAAATATAAGTGCATTCTCACAAGGAAAGAATGTTAGATGCTGAAGCTTCTCACATAGATGGCTTTCCTTGTAGTGAAACATGTGTTTCTTCAATTCAGCTGAATAATTTTCATTGGAGTCAACAGAGCCTATGTCCACCTTAGAAAAGCTAAGAGGCTATATGTATTCCTTTCAGAAACTCAGTCAATTCTCACAGGGACGTAATGTGGTAGATTCCAGTGCATCTAACACAGAGAGTATTCCGCCGAGAGATACATATGTTTCTTCCCCTCAGCTGAAGATGACTATTTGTAAGAAGAGAGACTATCTCCACCAGAAGAAACCTAAGTTGCAGGAACAATTACTCTCAAAAAATAACACAATTCTCACAAGGAAAGAACGTGCCAGATGCTGCAGCTTCTAAGACATGGTTTTCTTTGCAGTGCTACATGTGTTTCTGCAACAAAGCTGAAGAGTCCTATTGGGAACAAACGGAGCTCATCTCCACCTCGAAAAACCTAAGTAGCACTATGTATTCCTTGCAAAAACAAAGTAAATTCACACCGGGAAACAAAGTGGTAGATGATCCTGCTTCTAATAAAGATGATTTTCACTGGAGAGATACTTGGGTTCCTTCACCATAGCTGAATTGGCCTTTTTGGAACAAAGATATCGTACTCCACCAAAAAAAAGTAAGGTCCAGGAAGCATGCCTATCAAGAAATCACACAATTCTCACGAGGAAGAACTTGGTAGATTGTGCCCCTTATAAAACAGATGGTTTTCTTAGGATTGATACAGGCGTTCCCTCAACTCAGCTGAATAATCCTATTTGAAATCAAGAGAACCAATCTCCACCTTGGAAAGCAAAGTAGCACTACGTATTCCTTTCAAAAACTACTCAATTATCACAGGGAAACAATGTGCTTGATGCTCCTGCTTCTATCACAGATGGTGTTCTTTTGTGAGACAAATGTGTTTTCTCAACTGAGCTGAATATTCACCTTGAAAAACCTAAGTTGCAGGAAGTTTCCTTTTCAAAAAGGATCTCACTTCTCCCAAGGAAGCAATGCGGTAGACACACCTGTCCAAACACACGTGGTTTTCATTAGAGGGAATCGTGTTCATCAACTCTCCTCAATAGGCCTATATCAAAAACCTGTGCAGCAATGCATATTCCGTTCAAAAACTAACACAATTCTCACAGGGAGACAATGTGCCAGATGCTGCTGCTGCGTGTGACATAGATGGTTTTCTTTGAAAGGATACAAGTGTTTTTTCAAGGCAGCTGAATAGGCCAATTTGGAACATCAGGATCCTATCTCCCCTTAAAAAAATCAAAGTTTCAGGAAGTATTCCTTTCCAAAACAGCCTCAATTCTCAAGGGGAACAATGTGCTACATGGTCCGAATCCTACCATAGATGGTTACCTTTGGAATGATACATGGTTTCCCTAGTCTCTCCTGAGTGGGCCTATATAGAACAAAGACAGCCAATGTACACCTTGAAAAACCTAGTTTGTTTCAGGAATTCCTTTCAAAAACTGAGTCAGGACTCAAAGGAAAACAGGGTACTAGATGCTGATGTTCTAATCTTGATGGTTTTCTTTGGAGTGATACTTGTTTTTCTACAACTCAGCTGAGTAGGTCTCTTTGGATAAACAAGAGCCTATCTCCACCTCGAAAGATGTATGTTTCACACAATTTCCTTTCTAAAACAAACTCAGTTCTCACTGGGAAACAATGTGCTAGATGATCTTGCTTCTAACACATATGGCTTCCTCTCGAGAGATGCCTCTGTTTCTTCAACTCAGCTGAATACGCCTATTGGAACAAGGAAATGCTATCACCAACATAAGATACCTAAGGTACAGGATGTAAATGTAACAAGATATAACTCAATCAAACAAGGACTACTGTGTTAGGTACTGCCGCTTACAAATTAGACAGTGATACATGTGTTAGTTCATCTCAGCTGAATCAGCCTATTGGAAACAACCAGAGCCTTTCTCTGTCATGAAAAAACTATGTGGCATGAAACATTACTTTCAAAAACTAACTGAATTTTCTCAGGGAAACAA
Organism: Castor canadensis; assembly: GCF_047511655.1. NCBI lineage: Eukaryota > Metazoa > Chordata > Mammalia > Rodentia > Castoridae > Castor > Castor canadensis. Next base: position 93,459,364 of record NC_133398.1, read on the forward strand.
GAACTAGGTAGTGCAGCTTCTAATATAGATGGTTGTCTTTGGAGTGCTCCATGTGTTTGTTCAACTCTGCTTAGAAGGCCTATTTGGATCAAACAGAGCCTATCTCCCCCATAGAGAACTGAAGTAGCAGGAAGTTTCATTGCCAAAACTAACTCAATTACCCAAGGGAAACAATGTGCTAGATGTAAGGGCATCTAACACAGAAGGTTTTCTTTCCAGAGATGCACGTGTTTCTTCCACTAGCTGAAGACGCCTCTTTGAAACAACCGAGCATTCCTCCACACGTTGAAAAATCAAGGTTGCACGAATAATTTCTTTTGAAAACGAACTCAATTCCCCCAGGGAAGCCTGGTGCCAGATGCTGTACCTTCTAACATAGATGCTTGTCTTTGGAGTGTTGCATGTGTTTCTTCAACTCTGCGTAATAGGCCTATTTGGAAAAAACAGAGACTATCTCCACTTTGAAAATCCTAATAAGGAATACACGTTCCTTTCAAAAAGAAACTCAATTCTTACGGGGAAAACATGTGCTAGCCTATCCTGCTTCTGACACAGATGATTTGCCTTCAAAACGTTCATTGTTTCATTAATCACCTGATTAGTCCTGTTTGGATCAAATTGAGCCTATGGACACTTGGAAAAAGCTAAGTTGCAGGAAGAATTCCGTTCACAAACTAACTCAACTCTCAAGAGGAATCAAGGTGCCAGATCGTGCAGGTTCTAACGTACAGGATTTTCTTTGGGTTGATGCCTGTGTTTCCTCAACTCTGCTTAATAGGCCTACAGGGAACAAACACTGCCCATACCCACATTAAAAAACCTAAGTTGTATGCAGAATTAATTGCAAAATCTAACTCACTTGTCACAGGACAACAAGGTGCTAGGCGCTGCAGCTAGTAACACAGATGGTTTTCTTTGGAGGTATACGTGTATTTCTTCCAGTCAGCTGAATAGGTCTATGAGGGACAGCCAGAGTCTATAACCACCATGAAAATCCTAACTTGCAAGAAGGATTCCTTTCAAAATATAAGTGCATTCTCACAAGGAAAGAATGTGCTAGATGCTGAAGCTTCTCACATAGATGGCTTTCCTTGTAGTGAAACATGTGTTTCTTCAATTCAGCTGAATAATTTTCATTGGAGTCAACAGAGCCTATGTCCACCTTAGAAAAGCTAAGAGGCTATATGTATTCCTTTCAGAAACTCAGTCAATTCTCACAGGGACGTAATGTAGTAGATTCCAGTGCATCTAACACAGAGAGTATTCCGCCGAGAGATACATATGTTTCTTCCCCTCAGCTGAAGATGACTATTTGTAAGAAGAGAGACTATCTCCACCAGAAGAAACCTAAGTTGCAGGAACAATTACTCTCAAAAAATAACACAATTCTCACAAGGAAAGAACGTGCCAGACGCTGCAGCTTCTAAGACATGGTTTTCTTTGCAGTGCTACATGTGTTTCTGCAACAAAGCTGAAGAGTCCTATTGGGAACAAAGGGAGCTCATCTCCACCTCGAAAAACCTAAGTAGCACTATGTATTCCTTTCAAAAACAAAGTAAATTCACACCGGGAAACAAAGTGGTAGATGATCCTGCTTCTAATAAAGATGATTTTCACTGGAGAGATACTTGGGTTTCTTCACCATAGCTGAATTGGCCTTTTTGGAACAAAGATATCGTACTCCACCAAAAAAAAGTAAGGTCCAGGAAGCATGCCTATCAAGAAATCACACAATTCTCACGAGGAAGAACTTGGTAGATTGTTCCCCTTATAAAACAGATGGTTTTCTTAGGATTGATACAGGTGTTCCCTCAACTCAGCTGAATAATCCTATTTGAAATCAAGAGAACCAATCTCCACCTTGGAAAGCAAAGTAGCACTACGTATTCCTTTCAAAAACTACTCAATTATCACAGGGAAACAATGTGCTTGATGCTCCTGCTTCTATCACAGATGGTGTTCTTTTGTGAGACAAATGTGTTTTCTCAACTGAGCTGAATATTCACCTTGAAAAACCTAAGTTGCAGGAAGTTTCCTTTTCAAAAAGGATCTCACTTCTCCCAAGGAAGCAATGCGGTAGACACACCTGTCCAAACACACGTGGTTTTCATTAGAGGGAATCGTGTTCATCAACTCTCCTCAATAGGCCTATTTCAAAAACCTGTGCAGCAATGCATATTCCGTTCAAAAACTACCACAATTCTCACAGGGAGACAATGTGCCAGATGCTGCTGCTGCGTGTGACATAGATGGTTTTCTTTGAAAGGATACAAGTGTTTTTTCAAGGCAGCTGAATAGGCCAATTTGGAACATCAGGATCCTATCTCCCCTTAAAAAAATCAAAGTTTCAGGAAGTATTCCTTTCCAAAACAGCCTCAATTCTCAAGGGGAACAGTGTGCTACATGGTCCGAATCCTACCATAGATGGTTACCTTTGGAATGATACATGGTTTCCCTAGTCTCTCCTGAGTGGGCCTATATAGAACAAAGACAGCCAATGTACACCTTGAAAAACCTAGTTTGTTTCAGGAATTCCTTTCAAAAACTGAGTCAGGACTCAAAGGAAAACAGGGTACTAGATGCTGATGTTCTAATCTTGATGGTTTTCTTTGGAGTGATACTTGTTTTTCTACAACTCAGCTGAGTAGGTCTCTTTGGATAAACAAGAGCCTATCTCCACCTCGAAAGATGTATGTTTCACACAATTTCCTTTCTAAAACAAACTCAGTTCTCACTGGGAAACAATGTGCTAGATGATCTTGCTTCTAACACATATGGCTTCCTCTCGAGAGATGCCTCTGTTTCTTCAACTCAGCTGAATACGCCTATTGGAACAAGGAAATGCTATCACCAACATAAGATACCTAAGGTACAGGATGTAAATGTAACAAGATATAACTCAATCAAACAAGGACTACTGTGTTAGGTACTGCCGCTTACAAATTAGACAGTGATACATGTGTTAGTTCATCTCAGCTGAATCAGCCTATTGGAAACAACCAGAGCCTTTCTCTGTCATGAAAAAACTATGTGGCATGAAACATTACTTTCAAAAACTAACTGAATTTTCTCAGGGAAACAAGAACTAGGTAGTGCAGCTTCTAATATAGATGGTTGTCTTTGGAGTGCTCCATGTGTTTGTTCAACTCTGCTTAGAAGGCCTATTTGGATCAAACAGAGCCTATCTCCCCCATAGAGAACTGAAGTAGTAGGAAGTTTCATTGCCAAAACTAACTCAATTACCCAAGGGAAACAATGTGCTAGATGTAAGGGCATCTAACACAGAAGGTTTTCTTTCCAGAGATGCACGTGTTTCTTTCACTAGCTGAAGACGCCTCTTTGAAACAACCGAGCATTCCTCCACACGTTGAAAAATCAAAGTTGCGCGAATAATTTCTTTTGAAAACGAACTCAATTCCCCCAGGGAAGCCTGGTGCCAGATACTGTACCTTCTAACATAGATGCTTGTCTTTGGAGTGTTGCATGTGTTTCTTCAACTCTGCGTAATAGGCCTATTTGGAAAAAACAGAGACTATCTCCACCTTGAAAATCCTAATAAGGAATACACGTTTCTTTCAAAAAGAAACTCAATTCTTACGGGGAAAACATGTGCTAGCCTATCCTGCTTTTGACACAGATGATTTGCCTTCAAAACGTTCATTGTTTCATTAATCACCTGATTAGTCCTGTTTGGATCAAATTGAGCCTATGCACACTTGGAAAAAGCTAAGTTGCAGGAAGAATTCCGTTCACAAACTAACTCAACTCTCAAGAGGAATCAAGGTGCCAGATCGTGCAGGTTCTAACGTACAGGATTTTCTTTGGGTTGATGCCTGTGTTTCCTCAACTCTGCTTAATAGGCCTACAGGGAACAAACACTGCCCATACCCACATTAAAAAACCTAAGTTGTATGCAGAATTAATTGCAAAATCTAACTCACTTGTCACAGGACAACAAGGTGCTAGGCGCTGCAGCTAGTAACACAGATGGTTTTCTTTGGAGGTATACGTGTATTTCTTCCAGTCAGCTGAATAGGTCTATGAGGGACAGCTAGAGTCTATAACCACCATGAAAATCCTACCTTGCAAGAAGGATTCCTTTCAAAATATAAGTGCATTCTCACAAGGAAAGAATGTTAGATGCTGAAGCTTCTCACATAGATGGCTTTCCTTGTAGTGAAACATGTGTTTCTTCAATTCAGCTGAATAATTTTCATTGGAGTCAACAGAGCCTATGTCCACCTTAGAAAAGCTAAGAGGCTATATGTATTCCTTTCAGAAACTCAGTCAATTCTCACAGGGACGTAATGTGGTAGATTCCAGTGCATCTAACACAGAGAGTATTCCGCCGAGAGATACATATGTTTCTTCCCCTCAGCTGAAGATGACTATTTGTAAGAAGAGAGACTATCTCCACCAGAAGAAACCTAAGTTGCAGGAACAATTACTCTCAAAAAATAACACAATTCTCACAAGGAAAGAACGTGCCAGATGCTGCAGCTTCTAAGACATGGTTTTCTTTGCAGTGCTACATGTGTTTCTGCAACAAAGCTGAAGAGTCCTATTGGGAACAAACGGAGCTCATCTCCACCTCGAAAAACCTAAGTAGCACTATGTATTCCTTGCAAAAACAAAGTAAATTCACACCGGGAAACAAAGTGGTAGATGATCCTGCTTCTAATAAAGATGATTTTCACTGGAGAGATACTTGGGTTTCTTCACCATAGCTGAATTGGCCTTTTTGGAACAAAGATATCGTACTCCACCAAAAAAAAGTAAGGTCCAGGAAGCATGCCTATCAAGAAATCAAACAATTCTCACGAGGAAGAACTTGGTAGATTGTGCCCCTTATAAAACAGATGGTTTTCTTAGGATTTATACAGGCGTTCCCTCAACTCAGCTGAATAATCCTATTTGAAATCAAGAGAACCAATCTCCACCTTGGAAAGCAAAGTAGCACTACGTATTCCTTTCAAAAACTACTCAATTATCACAGGGAAACAATGTGCTTGATGCTCCTGCTTCTATCACAGATGGTGTTCTTTTGTGAGACAAATGTGTTTTCTCAACTGAGCTGAATATTCACCTTGAAAAACCTAAGTTGCAGGAAGTTTCCTTTTCAAAAAGGATCTCACTTCTCCCAAGGAAGCAATGCGGTAGACACACCTGTCCAAACACACGTGGTTTTCATTAGAGGGAATCGTGTTCATCAACTCTCCTCAATAGGCCTATTTCAAAAACCTGTGCAGCAATGCATATTCCGTTCAAAAACTAACACAATTCTCACAGGGAGACAATGTGCCAGATGCAGCTGCTGCGTGTGACATAGATGATTTTCTTTGAAAGGATACAAGTGTTTTTTCAAGGCAGCTGAATAGGCCAATTTGGAATATCAGGATCCTATCTCCCCTTAAAAAAATAAAAGTTTCAGGAAGTATTCCTTTCCAAAACAGCCTCAATTCTCAAGGGGAACAATGTGCTACATGGTCCGAATAGTACCATAGATGGTTACCTTTGGAATGATACATGGTTTCCCTGGTCTCTCCTGAGTGGGCCTATATAGAACAAAGACAGCCAATGTACACCTTCAAAAACCTAGTTTGTTTCAGGAATTCCTTTCAAAAACTGAGTCAGGACTCAAAGGAAAACAGGGTACTAGATGCTGATGTTCTGATCTTGATGGTTTTCTTTGGAGTGATACTTGTTTTTCTACAACTCAGCTGAGTAGGTCTCTTTGGATAAACAAGAGCCTATCTCCACCGCGAAAGATGTATGTTTCACGCAATTTCCTTTCTAAAACAAACTCAGTTCTCACTGGGAAACAATGTGCTAGATGATCTTGCTTCTAACACATATGGCTTCCTCTCGAGAGATGCCTCTGTTTCTTCAACTCAGCTGAATACGCCTATTGGAACAAGGAAATTCTATCACCAACATAAGATACCTAAGGTACAGGATGTAAATGTAACAAGATATAACTCAATCAAACAAGGACTATTGTGTTAGGTACTGCCGCTTACAAATTAGACAGTGATACATGTGTTAGTTCATCTCAGCTGAATCAGCCTATTGGAAACAACCAGAGCCTTTCTCTGTCATGAAAAAACTATGTGGCATGAAACATTACTTTCAAAAACTAACTGAATTTTCTCAGGGAAACAAGAACTAGGTAGTGCAGCTTCTAATATAGATGGTTGTCTTTGGAGTGCTCCATGTGTTTGTTCAACTCTGCTTAGAAGGCCTATTTGGATCAAACAGAGCCTATCTCCCCCATAGAGAACTGAAGTAGCAGGAAGTTTCATTGCCAAAACTAACTCAATTACCCAAGGGAAACAATGTGCTAGATGTAAGGGCATCTAACACAGAAGGTTTTCTTTCCAGAGATGCACGTGTTTCTTCCACTAGCTGAAGACGCCTCTTTGAAACAACCGAGCATTCCTCCACACGTTGAAAAATCAAAGTTGCACGAATAATTTCTTTTGAAAACGAACTCAATTCCCCCAGGGAAGCCTGGTGCCAGATGCTGTACCTTCTAACATAGATGATTGTCTTTGGAGTGTTGCATGTGTTTCTTCAACTCTGCGTAATAGGCCTATTTGGAAAAAACAGAGACTATCTCCACTTTGAAAATCCTAGTATGGAATACACGTTCCTTTCAAAAAGAAACTCAATTCTTACGGGGAAAACATGTGCTAGCCTATCCTGCTTCTGACACAGATGATTTGCCTTCAAAACGTTCATTGTTTCATTAATCACCTGATTAGTCCTATTTGGATCAAATTGAGCCTATGGACACTTGGAAAAAGCTAAGTTGCAGGAAGAATTCCGTTCACAAACTAACTGAACTCTCAAGAGGAATCAAGGTGCCAGATCGTGCAGGTTCTAACGTACAGGATTTTCTTTGGGTTGATGCCTGTGTTTCCTCAACTCTGCTTAATAGGCCTACAGGGAACAAACACTGCCCATACCCACATTAAAAAACCTAAGTTGTATGCAGAATTAATTGCAAAATCTAACTCACTTGTCACAGGACAACAAGGTGCTAGGCGCTGCAGCTAGTAACACAGATGGTTTTCTTTGGAGGTATACGTGTATTTCTTCCAGTCAGCTGAATAGGTCTATGAGGGACAGCCAGAGTCTATAACCACCATGAAAATCCTACCTTGCAAGAAGGATTCCTTTCAAAATATAAGTGCATTCTCACAAGGAAAGAATGTTAGATGCTGAAGCTTCTCACATAGATGGCTTTCCTTGTAGTGAAACATGTGTTTCTTCAATTCAGCTGAATAATTTTCATTGGAGTCAACAGAGCCTATGTCCACCTTAGAAAAGCTAAGAGGCTATATGTATTCCTTTCAGAAACTCAGTCAATTCTCACAGGGACGTAATGTGGTAGATTCCAGTGCATCTAACACAGAGAGTATTCCGCCGAGAGATACATATGTTTCTTCCCCTCAGCTGAAGATGACTATTTGTAAGAAGAGAGACTATCTCCACCAGAAGAAACCTAAGTTGCAGGAACAATTACTCTCAAAAAATAACACAATTCTCACAAGGAAAGAACGTGCCAGATGCTGCAGCTTCTAAGACATGGTTTTCTTTGCAGTGCTACATGTGTTTCTGCAACAAAGCAGAAGAGTCCTATTGGGAACAAACGGAGCTCATCTCCACCTCGAAAAACCTAAGTAGCACTATGTATTCCTTGCAAAAACAAAGTAAATTCACACCGGGAAACAAAGTGGTAGATGATCCTGCTTCTAATAAAGATGATTTTCACTGGAGAGATACTTGGGTTTCTTCACCATAGCTGAATTGGCCTTTTTGGTACAAAGATATCGTACTCCACCAAAAAAAAGTAAGGTCCAGGAAGCATGCCTATCAAGAAATCAAACAATTCTCACGAGGAAGAACTTGGTAGATTGTGCCCCTTATAAAACAGATGGTTTTCTTAGGATTTATACAGGCGTTCCCTCAACTCAGCTGAATAATCCTATTTGAAATCAAGAGAACCAATCTCCACCTTGGAAAGCAAAGTAGCACTACGTATTCCTTTCAAAAACTACTCAATTATCACAGGGAAACAATGTGCTTGATGCTCCTGCTTCTATCACAGATGGTGTTCTTTTGTGAGACAAATGTGTTTTCTCAACTGAGCTGAATATTCACCTTGAAAAACCTAAGTTGCAGGAAGTTTCCTTTTCAAAAAGGATCTCACTTCTCCCAAGGAAGCAATGCGGTAGACACACCTGTCCAAACACACGTGGTTTTCATTAGAGGGAATCGTGTTCATCAACTCTCCTCAATAGGCCTATTTCAAAAACCTGTGCAGCAATGCATATTCCGTTCAAAAACTAACACAATTCTCACAGGGAGACAATGTGCCAGATGCAGCTGCTGCGTGTGACATAGATGGTTTTCTTTGAAAGGATACAAGTGTTTTTTCAAGGCAGCTGAATAGGCCAATTTGGAATATCAGGATCCTATCTCCCCTTAAAAAAATAAAAGTTTCAGGAAGTATTCCTTTCCAAAACAGCCTCAATTCTCAAGGGGAACAATGTGCTACATGGTCCGAATAGTACCATAGATGGTTACCTTTGGAATGATACATGGTTTCCCTGGTCTCTCCTGAGTGGGCCTATATAGAACAAAGACAGCCAATGTACACCTTGAAAAACCTAGTTTGTTTCAGGAATTCCTTTCAAAAACTGAGTCAGGACTCAAAGGAAAACAGGGTACTAGATGCTGATGTTCTGATCTTGATGGTTTTCTTTGGAGTGATACTTGTTTTTCTACAACTCAGCTGAGTAGGTCTCTTTGGATAAACAAGAGCCTATCTCCACCGCGAAAGATGTATGTTTCACGCAATTTCCTTTCTAAAACAAACTCAGTTCTCACTGGGAAACAATGTGCTAGATGATCTTGCTTCTAACACATATGGCTTCCTCTCGAGAGATGCCTCTGTTTCTTCAACTCAGCTGAATACGCCTATTGGAACAAGGAAATTCTATCACCAACATAAGATACCTAAGGTACAGGATGTAAATGTAACAAGATATAACTCAATCAAACAAGGACTATTGTGTTAGGTACTGCCGCTTACAAATTAGACAGTGATACATGTGTTAGTTCATCTCAGCTGAATCAGCCTATTGGAAACAACCAGAGCCTTTCTCTGTCATGAAAAAACTATGTGGCATGAAACATTACTTTCAAAAACTAACTGAATTTTCTCAGGGAAACAAGAACTAGGTAGTGCAGCTTCTAATATAGATGGTTGTCTTTGGAGTGCTCCATGTGTTTGTTCAACTCTGCTTAGAAGGCCTATTTGGATCAAACAGAGCCTATCTCCCCCATAGAGAACTGAAGTAGCAGGAAGTTTCATTGCCAAAACTAACTCAATTACCCAAGGGAAACAATGTGCTAGATGTAAGGGCATCTAACACAGAAGGTTTTCTTTCCAGAGATGCACGTGTTTCTTCCACTAGCTGAAGACGCCTCTTTGAAACAACCGAGCATTCCTCCACACGTTGAAAAATCAAAGTTGCACGAATAATTTCTTTTGAAAACGAACTCAATTCCCCCAGGGAAGCCTGGTGCCAGATGCTGTACCTTCTAACATAGATGATTGTCTTTGGAGTGTTGCATGTGTTTCTTCAACTCTGCGTAATAGGCCTATTTGGAAAAAACAGAGACTATCTCCACTTTGAAAATCCTAGTATGGAATACACGTTCCTTTCAAAAAGAAACTCAATTCTTACGGGGAAAACATGTGCTAGCCTATCCTGCTTCTGACACAGATGATTTGCCTTCAAAACGTTCATTGTTTCATTAATCACCTGATTAGTCCTATTTGGATCAAATTGAGCCTATGGACACTTGGAAAAAGCTAAGTTGCAGGAAGAATTCCGTTCACAAACTAACTGAACTCTCAAGAGGAATCAAGGTGCCAGATCGTGCAGGTTCTAACGTACAGGATTTTCTTTGGGTTGATGCCTGTGTTTCCTCAACTCTTCTTAATAGGCCTAAAGGGAACAAACACTGCCCATACCCACATTAAAAAACCTAAGTTGTATGCAGAATTAATTGCAAAATCTAACTCACTTGTCAAAGGACAACAAGGTACTAGGTGCTGCAGCTAGTAACACAGATGGTTTTCTTTGGAGGTATACGTGTATTTCTTCCAGTCAGCTGAATAGGTCTATGAGGAACAGCCAGAGTCTATAACCACCATGAAAATCCTGACTTGCAAGAAGGATTCCTTTCAAAATATAAGTGCATTCTCACAAGGAAAGAATGTTAGATGCTGAAGCTTCTCACATAGATGGCTTTCCTTGTAGTGAAACATGTGTTTCTTCAATTCAGCTGAATAATTTTCATTGGAGTCAACAGAGCCTATGTCCACCTTAGAAAAGCTAAGAGGCTATATGTATTCCTTTCAGAAACTCAGTCAATTCTCACAGGGACGTAATGTGGTAGATTCCAGTGCATCTAACACAGAGAGTATTCCGCCGAGAGATACATATGTTTCTTCCCCTCAGCTGAAGATGACTATTTGTAAGAAGAGAGACTATCTCCACCAGAAGAAACCTAAGTTGCAGGAACAATTACTCTCAAAAAATAACACAATTCTCACAAGGAAAGAACGTGCCAGATGCTGCAGATTCTAAGACATGGTTTTCTTTGCAGTGCTACATGTGTTTCTGCAACAAAGCTGAAGAGTCCTATTGGGAACAAACGGAGCTCATCTCCACCTCGAAAAACCTAAGTAGCACTATGTATTCCTTTCAAAAACAAAGTAAATTCACACCGGGAAACAAAGTGGTAGATGATCCTGCTTCTAATAAAGATGATTTTCACTGGAGAGATACTTGGGTTTCTTCACCATAGCTGAATTGGCCTTTTTGGAACAAAGATATCGTACTCCACCAAAAAAAAGTAAGGTCCAGGAAGCATGCCTATCAAGAAATCACACAATTCTCACGAGGAAGAACTTGGTAGATTGTGCCCCTTATACAACAGATGGTTTTCTTAGGATTGATACAGGTGTTCCCTCAACTCAGCTGAATAATCCTATTTGAAATCAAGAGAACCAATCTCCACCTTGGAAAGCAAAGTAGCACTACGTATTCCTTTCAAAAACTACTCAATTATCACAGGGAAACAATGTGCTTGATGCTCCTGCTTCTATCACAGATGGTGTTCTTTTGTGAGACAAATGTGTTTTCTCAACTGAGCTGAATATTCACCTTGAAAAACCTAAGTTGCAGGAAGTTTCCTTTTCAAAAAGGATCTCACTTCTCCCAAGGAAGCAATGCGGTAGACACACCTGTCCAAACACACGTGGTTTTCATTAGAGGGAATCGTGTTCATCAACTCTCCTCAATAGGCCTATTTCAAAAACCTGTGCAGCAATGCATATTCCGTTCAAAAACTAACACAATTCTCACAGGGAGACAATGTGCCAGATGCTGCTGCTGCATGTGACATAGATGGTTTTCTTTGAAAGGATACAAGTGTTTTTTCAAGGCAGCTAAATAGGCCAATTTGGAACATCAGGATCCTATCTCCCCTTAAAAAAATAAAAGTTTCAGGAAGTATTCCTTTCCAAAACAGCCTCAATTCTCAAGGGGAACAATGTGCTACATGGTCCGAATAGTACCATAGATGGTTACCTTTGGAATGATACATGGTTTCCCTGGTCTCTCCTGAGTGGGCCTATATAGAACAAAGACAGCCAATGTACACCTTGAAAAACCTAGTTTGTTTCAGGAATTCCTTTCAAAAACTGAGTCAGGACTCAAAGGAAAACAGGGTACTAGATGCTGATGTTCTGATCTTGATGGTTTTCTTTGGAGTGATACTTGTTTTTCTACAACTCAGCTGAGTAGGTCTCTTTGGATAAACAAGAGCCTATCTCCACCGCGAAAGATGTATGTTTCACGCAATTTCCTTTCTAAAACAAACTCAGTTCTCACTGGGAAACAATGTGCTAGATGATCTTGCTTCTAACACATATGGCTTCCTCTCGAGAGATGCCTCTGTTTCTTCAACTCAGCTGAATACGCCTATTGGAACAAGGAAATTCTATCACCAACATAAGATACCTAAGGTACAGGATGTAAATGTAACAAGATATAACTCAATCAAACAAGGACTATTGTGTTAGGTACTGCCGCTTACAAATTAGACAGTGATACATGTGTTAGTTCATCTCAGCTGAATCAGCCTATTGGAAACAACCAGAGCCTTTCTCTGTCATGAAAAAACTATGTGGCATGAAACATTACTTTCAAAAACTAACTGAATTTTCTCAGGGAAACAAGAACTAGGTAGTGCAGCTTCTAATATAGATGGTTGTCTTTGGAGTGCTCCATGTGTTTGTTCAACTCTGCTTAGAAGGCCTATTTGGATCAAACAGAGCCTATCTCCCCCATAGAGAACTGAAGTAGCAGGAAGTTTCATTGCCAAAACTAACTCAATTACCCAAGGGAAACAATGTGCTAGATGTAAGGGCATCTAACACAGAAGGTTTTCTTTCCAGAGATGCACGTGTTTCTTCCACTAGCTGAAGACGCCTCTTTGAAACAACCGAGCATTCCTCCACACGTTGAAAAATCAAAGTTGCACGAATAATTTCTTTTGAAAACGAACTCAATTCCCCCAGGGAAGCCTGGTGCCAGATGCTGTACCTTCTAACATAGATGATTGTCTTTGGAGTGTTGCATGTGTTTCTTCAACTCTGCGTAATAGGCCTATTTGGAAAAAACAGAGACTATCTCCACTTTGAAAATCCTAGTATGGAATACACGTTCCTTTCAAAAAGAAACTCAATTCTTACGGGGAAAACATGTGCTAGCCTATCCTGCTTCTGACACAGATGATTTGCCTTCAAAACGTTCATTGTTTCATTAATCACCTGATTAGTCCTATTTGGATCAAATTGAGCCTATGGACACTTGGAAAAAGCTAAGTTGCAGGAAGAATTCCGTTCACAAACTAACTCAACTCTCAAGAGGAATCAAGGTGCCAGATCGTGCAGGTTCTAACGTACAGGATTTTCTTTGGGTTGATGCCTGTGTTTCCTCAACTCTTCTTAATAGGCCTAAAGGGAACAAACACTGCCCATACCCACATTAAAAAACCTAAGTTGTATGCAGAATTAATTGCAAAATCTAACTCACTTGTCACAGGACAACAAGGTACTAGGTGCTGCAGCTAGTAACACAGATGGTTTTCTTTGGAGGTATACGTGTATTTCTTCCAGTCAGCTGAATAGGTCTATGAGGAACAGCCAGAGTCTATAACCACCATAAAAATCCTGACTTGCAAGAAGGATTCCTTTCAAAATATAAGTGCATTCTCACAAGGAAAGAATGTTAGATGCTGAAGCTTCTCACATAGATGGCTTTCCTTGTAGTGAAACATGTGTTTCTTCAATTCAGCTGAATAATTTTCATTGGAGTCAACAGAGCCTATGTCCACCTTAGAAAAGCTAAGAGGCTATATGTATTCCTTTCAGAAACTCAGTCAATTCTCACAGGGACGTAATGTGGTAGATTCCAGTGCATCTAACACAGAGAGTATTCCGCCGAGAGATACATATGTTTCTTCCCCTCAGCTGAAGATGACTATTTGTAAGAAGAGAGACTATCTCCACCAGAAGAAACCTAAGTTGCAGGAACAATTACTCTCAAAAAATAACACAATTCTCACAAGGAAAGAACGTGCCAGATGCTGCAGATTCTAAGACATGGTTTTCTTTGCAGTGCTACATGTGTTTCTGCAACAAAGCTGAAGAGTCCTATTGGGAACAAACGGAGCTCATCTCCACCTCGAAAAACCTAAGTAGCACTATGTATTCCTTTCAAAAACAAAGTAAATTCACACCGGGAAACAAAGTGGTAGATGATCCTGCTTCTAATAAAGATGATTTTCACTGCAGAGATACTTGGGTTTCTTCACCATAGCTGAATTGGCCTTTTTGGAACAAAGATATCGTACTCCACCAAAAAAAAGTAAGGTCCAGGAAGCATGCCTATCAAGAAATCACACAATTCTCACGAGGAAGAACTTGGTAGATTGTGCCCCTTATACAACAGATGGTTTTCTTAGGATTGATACAGGTGTTCCCTCAACTCAGCTGAATAATCCTATTTGAAATCAAGAGAACCAATCTCCACCTTGGAAAGCAAAGTAGCACTACGTATTCCTTTCAAAAACTACTCAATTATCACAGGGAAACAATGTGCTTGATGCTCCTGCTTCTATCACAGATGGTGTTCTTTTGTGAGACAAATGTGTTTTCTCAACTGAGCTGAATATTCACCTTGAAAAACCTAAGTTGCAGGAAGTTTCCTTTTCAAAAAGGATCTCACTTCTCCCAAGGAAGCAATGCGGTAGACACACCTGTCCAAACACACGTGGTTTTCATTAGAGGGAATCGTGTTCATCAACTCTCCTCAATAGGCCTATTTCAAAAACCTGTGCAGCAATGCATATTCCGTTCAAAAACTAACACAATTCTCACAGGGAGACAATGTGCCAGATGCTGCTGCTGCATGTGACATAGATGGTTTTCTTTGAAAGGATACAAGTGTTTTTTCAAGGCAGCTAAATAGGCCAATTTGGAACATCAGGATCCTATCTCCCCTTAAAAAAATAAAAGTTTCAGGAAGTATTCCTTTCCAAAACAGCCTCAATTCTCAAGGGGAACAATGTGCTACATGGTCCGAATAGTACCATAGATGGTTACCTTTGGAATGATACATGGTTTCCCTGGTCTCTCCTGAGTGGGCCTATATAGAACAAAGACAGCCAATGTACACCTTGAAAAACCTAGTTTGTTTCAGGAATTCCTTTCAAAAACTGAGTCAGGACTCAAAGGAAAACAGGGTACTAGATGCTGATGTTCTGATCTTGATGGTTTTCTTTGGAGTGATACTTGTTTTTCTACAACTCAGCTGAGTAGGTCTCTTTGGATAAACAAGAGCCTATCTCCACCGCGAAAGATGTATGTTTCACGCAATTTCCTTTCTAAAACAAACTCAGTTCTCACTGGGAAACAATGTGCTAGATGATCTTGCTTCTAACACATATGGCTTCCTCTCGAGAGATGCCTCTGTTTCTTCAACTCAGCTGAATACGCCTATTGGAACAAGGAAATTCTATCACCAACATAAGATACCTAAGGTACAGGATGTAAATGTAACAAGATATAACTCAATCAAACAAGGACTATTGTGTTAGGTACTGCCGCTTACAAATTAGACAGTGATACATGTGTTAGTTCATCTCAGCTGAATCAGCCTATTGGAAACAACCAGAGCCTTTCTCTGTCATGAAAAAACTATGTGGCATGAAACATTACTTTCAAAAACTAACTGAATTTTCTCAGGGAAACAAGAACTAGGTAGTGCAGCTTCTAATATAGATGGTTGTCTTTGGAGTGCTCCATGTGTTTGTTCAACTCTGCTTAGAAGGCCTATTTGGATCAAACAGAGCCTATCTCCCCCATAGAGAACTGAAGTAGCAGGAAGTTTCATTGCCAAAACTAACTCAATTACCCAAGGGAAACAATGTGCTAGATGTAAGGGCATCTAACACAGAAGGTTTTCTTTCCAGAGATGCACGTGTTTCTTCCACTAGCTGAAGACGCCTCTTTGAAACAACCGAGCATTCCTCCACACGTTGAAAAATCAAAGTTGCACGAATAATTTCTTTTGAAAACGAACTCAATTCCCCCAGGGAAGCCTGGTGCCAGATGCTGTACCTTCTAACATAGATGATTGTCTTTGGAGTGTTGCATGTGTTTCTTCAACTCTGCGTAATAGGCCTATTTGGAAAAAACAGAGACTATCTCCACTTTGAAAATCCTAGTATGGAATACACGTTCCTTTCAAAAAGAAACTCAATTCTTACGGGGAAAACATGTGCTAGCCTATCCTGCTTCTGACACAGATGATTTGCCTTCAAAACGTTCATTGTTTCATTAATCACCTGATTAGTCCTATTTGGATCAAATTGAGCCTATGGACACTTGGAAAAAGCTAAGTTGCAGGAAGAATTCCGTTCACAAACTAACTCAACTCTCAAGAGGAATCAAGGTGCCAGATCGTGCAGGTTCTAACGTACAGGATTTTCTTTGGGTTGATGCCTGTGTTTCCTCAACTCTTCTTAATAGGCCTAAAGGGAACAAACACTGCCCATACCCACATTAAAAAACCTAAGTTGTATGCAGAATTAATTGCAAAATCTAACTCACTTGTCACAGGACAACAAGGTACTAGGTGCTGCAGCTAGTAACACAGATGGTTTTCTTTGGAGGTATACGTGTATTTCTTCCAGTCAGCTGAATAGGTCTATGAGGAACAGCCAGAGTCTATAACCACCATAAAAATCCTGACTTGCAAGAAGGATTCCTTTCAAAATATAAGTGCATTCTCACAAGGAAAGAATGTTAGATGCTGAAGCTTCTCACATAGATGGCTTTCCTTGTAGTGAAACATGTGTTTCTTCAATTCAGCTGAATAATTTTCATTGGAGTCAACAGAGCCTATGTCCACCTTAGAAAAGCTAAGAGGCTATATGTATTCCTTTCAGAAACTCAGTCAATTCTCACAGGGACGTAATGTGGTAGATTCCAGTGCATCTAACACAGAGAGTATTCCGCCGAGAGATACATATGTTTCTTCCCCTCAGCTGAAGATGACTATTTGTAAGAAGAGAGACTATCTCCACCAGAAGAAACCTAAGTTGCAGGAACAATTACTCTCAAAAAATAACACAATTCTCACAAGGAAAGAACGTGCCAGATGCTGCAGATTCTAAGACATGGTTTTCTTTGCAGTGCTACATGTGTTTCTGCAACAAAGCTGAAGAGTCCTATTGGGAACAAACGGAGCTCATCTCCACCTCGAAAAACCTAAGTAGCACTATGTATTCCTTGCAAAAACAAAGTAAATTCACACCGGGAAACAAAGTGGTAGATGATCCTGCTTCTAATAAAGATGATTTTCACTGGAGAGATACTTGGGTTTCTTCACCATAGCTGAATTGGCCTTTTTGGAACAAAGATATCGTACTCCACCAAAAAAAAGTAAGGTCCAGGAAGCATGCCTATCAAGAAATCACACAATTCTCACGAGGAAGAACTTGGTAGATTGTGCCCCTTATACAACAGATGGTTTTCTTAGGATTGATACAGGTGTTCCCTCAACTCAGCTGAATAATCCTATTTGAAATCAAGAGAACCAATCTCCACCTTGGAAAGCAAAGTAGCACTACGTATTCCTTTCAAAAACTACTCAATTATCACAGGGAAACAATGTGCTTGATGCTCCTGCTTCTATCACAGATGGTGTTCTTTTGTGAGACAAATGTGTTTTCTCAACTGAGCTGAATATTCACCTTGAAAAACCTAAGTTGCAGGAAGTTTCCTTTTCAAAAAGGATCTCACTTCTCCCAAGGAAGCAATGCGGTAGACACACCTGTCCAAACACACGTGGTTTTCATTAGAGGGAATCGTGTTCATCAACTCTCCTCAATAGGCCTATTTCAAAAACCTGTGCAGCAATGCATATTCCGTTCAAAAACTACCACAATTCTCACAGGGAGACAATGTGCCAGATGCTGCTGCTGCGTGTGACATAGATGGTTTTCTTTGAAAGGATACAAGTGTTTTTTCAAGGCAGCTGAATAGGCCAATTTGGAACATCAGGATCCTATCTCCCCTTAAAAAAATCAAAGTTTCAGGAAGTATTCCTTTCCAAAACAGCCTCAATTCTCAAGGGGAACAGTGTGCTACATGGTCCGAATCCTACCATAGATGGTTACCTTTGGAATGATACATGGTTTCCCTAGTCTCTCCTGAGTGGGCCTATATAGAACAAAGACAGCCAATGTACACCTTGAAAAACCTAGTTTGTTTCAGGAATTCCTTTCAAAAACTGAGTCAGGACTCAAAGGAAAACAGGGTACTAGATGCTGATGTTCTAATCTTGATGGTTTTCTTTGGAGTGATACTTGTTTTTCTACAACTCAGCTGAGTAGGTCTCTTTGGATAAACAAGAGCCTATCTCCACCTCGAAAGATGTATGTTTCACACAATTTCCTTTCTAAAACAAACTCAGTTCTCACTGGGAAACAATGTGCTAGATGATCTTGCTTCTAACACATATGGCTTCCTCTCGAGAGATGCCTCTGTTTCTTCAACTCAGCTGAATACGCCTATTGGAACAAGGAAATGCTATCACCAACATAAGATACCTAAGGTACAGGATGTAAATGTAACAAGATATAACTCAATCAAACAAGGACTACTGTGTTAGGTACTGCCGCTTACAAATTAGACAGTGATACATGTGTTAGTTCATCTCAGCTGAATCAGCCTATTGGAAACAACCAGAGCCTTTCTCTGTCATGAAAAAACTATGTGGCATGAAACATTACTTTCAAAAACTAACTGAATTTTCTCAGGGAAACAAGAACTAGGTAGTGCAGCTTCTAATATAGATGGTTGTCTTTGGAGTGCTCCATGTGTTTGTTCAACTCTGCTTAGAAGGCCTATTTGGATCAAACAGAGCCTATCTCCCCCATAGAGAACTGAAGTAGCAGGAAGTTTCATTGCCAAAACTAACTCAATTACCCAAGGGAAACAATGTGCTAGATGTAAGGGCATCTAACACAGAAGGTTTTCTTTCCAGAGATGCACGTGTTTCTTCCACTAGCTGAAGACGCCTCTTTGAAACAACCGAGCATTCCTCCACACGTTGAAAAATCAAGGTTGCACGAATAATTTCTTTTGAAAACGAACTCAATTCCCCCAGGGAAGCCTGGTGCCAGATGCTGTACCTTCTAACATAGATGCTTGTCTTTGGAGTGTTGCATGTGTTTCTTCAACTCTGCGTAATAGGCCTATTTGGAAAAAACAGAGACTATCTCCACTTTGAAAATCCTAATAAGGAATACACGTTCCTTTCAAAAAGAAACTCAATTCTTACGGGGAAAACATGTGCTAGCCTATCCTGCTTCTGACACAGATGATTTGCCTTCAAAACGTTCATTGTTTCATTAATCACCTGATTAGTCCTGTTTGGATCAAATTGAGCCTATGGACACTTGGAAAAAGCTAAGTTGCAGGAAGAATTCCGTTCACAAACTAACTCAACTCTCAAGAGGAATCAAGGTGCCAGATCGTGCAGGTTCTAACGTACAGGATTTTCTTTGGGTTGATGCCTGTGTTTCCTCAACTCTGCTTAATAGGCCTACAGGGAACAAACACTGCCCATACCCACATTAAAAAACCTAAGTTGTATGCAGAATTAATTGCAAAATCTAACTCACTTGTCACAGGACAACAAGGTGCTAGGCGCTGCAGCTAGTAACACAGATGGTTTTCTTTGGAGGTATACGTGTATTTCTTCCAGTCAGCTGAATAGGTCTATGAGGGACAGCCAGAGTCTATAACCACCATGAAAATCCTAACTTGCAAGAAGGATTCCTTTCAAAATATAAGTGCATTCTCACAAGGAAAGAATGTGCTAGATGCTGAAGCTTCTCACATAGATGGCTTTCCTTGTAGTGAAACATGTGTTTCTTCAATTCAGCTGAATAATTTTCATTGGAGTCAACAGAGCCTATGTCCACCTTAGAAAAGCTAAGAGGCTATATGTATTCCTTTCAGAAACTCAGTCAATTCTCACAGGGACGTAATGTAGTAGATTCCAGTGCATCTAACACAGAGAGTATTCCGCCGAGAGATACATATGTTTCTTCCTCTCAGCTGAAGATGACTATTTGTAAGAAGAGAGACTATCTCCACCAGAAGAAACCTAAGTTGCAGGAACAATTACTCTCAAAAAATAACACAATTCTCACAAGGAAAGAACGTGCCAGACGCTGCAGCTTCTAAGACATGGTTTTCTTTGCAGTGCTACATGTGTTTCTGCAACAAAGCTGAAGAGTCCTATTGGGAACAAACGGAGCTCATCTCCACCTAGAAAAACCTAAGTAGCACTATGTATTCCTTTCAAAAACAAAGTAAATTCACACCGGGAGACAAAGTGGTAGATGATCCTGCTTCTAATAAAGATGATTTTCACTGGAGAGAATCTTGGGTTTCTTCGCCATAGCTGAATTGGCCTTTTTGGAACAAAGATATCGTACTCCACCAAAAAAAAGTAAGGTCCAGGAAGCATGCCTATCAAGAAATCACACAATTCTCACGAGGAAGAACTTGGTAGATTGTGCCCCTTATAAAACAGATGGTTTTCTTAGGATTGATACAGGCGTTCCCTCAACTCAGCTGAATAATCCTATTTGAAATCATGAGAACCAATCTCCACCTTGGAAAGCAAAGTAGCACTACGTATTCCTTTCAAAAACTACTCAATTATCACAGGGAAACAATGTGCTTGATGCTCCTGCTTCTATCACAGATGGTGTTCTTTTGTGAGACAAATGTGTTTTCTCAACTGAGCTGAATATTCACCTTGAAAAACCTAAGTTGCAGGAAGTTTCCTTTTCAAAAAGGATCTCACTTCTCCCAAGGAAGCAATGCGGTAGACACACCTGTCCAAACACACGTGGTTTTCATTAGAGGGAATCGTGTTCATCAACTCTCCTCAATAGGCCTATTTCAAAAACCTGTGCAGCAATGCATATTCCGTTCAAAAACTAACACAATTCTCACAGGGAGACAATGTGCCAGATGCTGCTGCTGCGTGTGACATAGATGGTTTTCTTTGAAAGGATACAAGTGTTTTTTCAAGGCAGCTGAATAGGCCAATTTGGAACATCAGGATCCTATCTCCCCTTAAAAAAATCAAAGTTTCAGGAAGTATTCCTTTCCAAAACAGCCTCAATTCTCAAGGGGAACAGTGTGCTACATGGTCCGAATCCTACCATAGATGGTTACCTTTGGAATGATACATGGTTTCCCTAGTCTCTCCTGAGTGGGCCTATATAGAACAAAGACAGCCAATGTACACCTTGAAAAACCTAGTTTGTTTCAGGAATTCCTTTCAAAAACTGAGTCAGGACTCAAAGGAAAACAGGGTACTACATGCTGATGTTCTAATCTTGATGGTTTTCTTTGGAGTGATACTTGTTTTTCTACAACTCAGCTGAGTAGGTCTCTTTGGATAAACAAGAGCCTATCTCCACCTCGAAAGATGTATGTTTCACACAATTTCCTTTCTAAAACAAACTCAGTTCTCACTGGGAAACAATGTGCTAGATGATCTTGCTTCTAACACATATGGCTTCCTCTCGAGAGATGCCTCTGTTTCTTCAACTCAGCTGAATACGCCTATTGGAACAAGGAAATGCTATCACCAACATAAGATACCTAAGGTACAGGATGTAAATGTAACAAGATATAACTCAATCAAACAAGGACTACTGTGTTAGGTACTGCCGCTTACAAATTAGACAGTGATACATGTGTTAGTTCATCTCAGCTGAATCAGCCTATTGGAAACAACCAGAGCCTTTCTCTGTCATGAAAAAACTATGTGGCATGAAACATTACTTTCAAAAACTAACTGAATTTTCTCAGGGAAACAAGAACTAGGTAGTGCAGCTTCTAATATAGATGGTTGTCTTTGGAGTGCTCCATGTGTTTGTTCAACTCTGCTTAGAAGGCCTATTTGGATCAAACAGAGCCTATCTCCCCCATAGAGAACTGAAGTAGCAGGAAGTTTCATTGCCAAAACTAACTCAATTACCCAAGGGAAACAATGTGCTAGATGTAAGGGCATCTAACACAGAAGGTTTTCTTTCCAGAGATGCACGTGTTTCTTTCACTAGCTGAAGACGCCTCTTTGAAACAACCGAGCATTCCTCCACACGTTGAAAAATCAAAGTTGCGCGAATAATTTCTTTTGAAAACGAACTCAATTCCCCCAGGGAAGCCTGGTGCCAGATGCTGTACCTTCTAACATAGATGCTTGTCTTTGGAGTGTTGCATGTGTTTCTTCAACTCTGCGTAATAGGCCTATTTGGAAAAAACAGAGACTATCTCCACTTTGAAAATCCTAATAAGGAATACACGTTCCTTTCAAAAAGAAACTCAATTCTTACGGGGAAAACATGTGCTAGCCTATCCTGCTTCTGACACAGATGATTTGCCTTCAAAACGTTCATTGTTTCATTAATCACCTGATTAGTCCTGTTTGGATCAAATTGAGCCTATGGACACTTGGAAAAAGCTAAGTTGCAGGAAGAATTCCGTTCACAAACTAACTCAACTCTCAAGAGGAATCAAGGTGCCAGATCGTGCAGGTTCTAACGTACAGGATTTTCTTTGGGTTGATGCCTGTGTTTCCTCAACTCTGCTTAATAGGCCTACAGGGAACAAACACTGCCCATACCCACATTAAAAAACCTAAGTTGTATGCAGAATTAATTGCAAAATCTAACTCACTTGTCACAGGACAACAAGGTGCTAGGCGCTGCAGCTAGTAACACAGATGGTTTTCTTTGGAGGTATACGTGTATTTCTTCCAGTCAGCTGAATAGGTCTATGAGGGACAGCCAGAGTCTATAACCACCATGAAAATCCTAACTTGCAAGAAGGATTCCTTTCAAAATATAAGTGCATTCTCACAAGGAAAGAATGTGCTAGATGCTGAAGCTTCTCACATAGATGGCTTTCCTTGTAGTGAAACGTGTTTCTTCAATTCAGCTGAATAATTTTCATTGGAGTCAACAGAGCCTATGTCCACCTTAGAAAAGCTAAGAGGCTATATGTATTCCTTTCAGAAACTCAGTCAATTCTCACAGGGACGTAATGTAGTAGATTCCAGTGCATCTAACACAGAGAGTATTCCGCCGAGAGATACATATGTTTCTTCCTCTCAGCTGAAGATGACTATTTGTAAGAAGAGAGACTATCTCCACCAGAAGAAACCTAAGTTGCAGGAACAATTACTCTCAAAAAATAACACAATTCTCACAAGGAAAGAACGTGCCAGACGCTGCAGCTTCTAAGACATGGTTTTCTTTGCAGTGCTACATGTGTTTCTGCAACAAAGCTGAAGAGTCCTATTGGGAACAAACGGAGCTCATCTCCACCTCGAAAAACCTAAGTAGCACTATGTATTCCTTTCAAAAACAAAGTAAATTCACACCGGGAAACAAAGTGGTAGATGATCCTGCTTCTAATAAAGATGATTTTCACTGGAGAGATACTTGGGTTTCTTCACCATAGCTGAATTGGCCTTTTTGGAACAAAGATATCGTACTCCACCAAAAAAAAGTAAGGTCCAGGAAGCATGCCTATCAAGAAATCACACAATTCTCACGAGGAAGAACTTGGTAGATTGTGCCCCTTATAAAACAGATGGTTTTCTTAGGATTGATACAGGCGTTCCCTCAACTCAGCTGAATAATCCTATTTGAAATCAAGAGAACCAATCTCCACCTTGGAAAGCAAAGTAGCACTACGTATTCCTTTCAAAAACTACTCAATAATCACAGGGAAACAATGTGCTTGATGCTCCTGCTTCTATCACAGATGGTGTTCTTTTGTGAGACAAATGTGTTTTCTCAACTGAGCTGAATATTCACCTTGAAAAACCTAAGTTGCAGGAAGTTTCCTTTTCAAAAAGGATCTCACTTCTCCCAAGGAAGCAATGCGGTAGACACACCTGTCCAAACACACGTGGTTTTCATTAGAGGGAATCGTGTTCATCAACTCTCCTCAATAGGCCTATTTCAAAAACCTGTGCAGCAATGCATATTCCGTTCAAAAACTAACACAATTCTCACAGGGAGACAATGTGCCAGATGCTGCTGCTGCGTGTGACATAGATGGTTTTCTTTGAAAGGATACAAGTGTTTTTACAAGGCAGCTGAATAGGCCAATTTGGAACATCAGGATCCTATCTCCCCTTAAAAAAATCAAAGTTTCAGGAAGTATTCCTTTCCAAAACAGCCTCAATTCTCAAGGGGAACAGTGTGCTACATGGTCCGAATCCTACCATAGATGGTTACCTTTGGAATGATACATGGTTTCCCTAGTCTCTCCTGAGTGGGCCTATATAGAACAAAGACAGCCAATGTACACCTTGAAAAACCTAGTTTGTTTCAGGAATTCCTTTCAAAAACTGAGTCAGGACTCAAAGGAAAACAGGGTACTAGATGCTGATGTTCTAATCTTGATGGTTTTCTTTGGAGTGATACTTGTTTTTCTACAACTCAGCTGAGTAGGTCTCTTTGGATAAACAAGAGCCTATCTCCACCTCGAAAGATGTATGTTTCACACAATTTCCTTTCTAAAACAAACTCAGTTCTCACTGGGAAACAATGTGCTAGATGATCTTGCTTCTAACACATATGGCTTCCTCTCGAGAGATGCCTCTGTTTCTTCAACTCAGCTGAATACGCCTATTGGAACAAGGAAATGCTATCACCAACATAAGATACCTAAGGTACAGGATGTAAATGTAACAAGATATAACTCAATCAAACAAGGACTACTGTGTTAGGTACTGCCGCTTACAAATTAGACAGTGATACATGTGTTAGTTCATCTCAGCTGAATCAGCCTATTGGAAACAACCAGAGCCTTTCTCTGTCATGAAAAAACTATGTGGCATGAAACATTACTTTCAAAAACTAACTGAATTTTCTCAGGGAAACAAGAACTAGGTAGTGCAGCTTCTAATATAGATGGTTGTCTTTGGAGTGCTCCATGTGTTTGTTCAACTCTGCTTAGAAGGCCTATTTGGATCAAACAGAGCCTATCTCCCCCATAGAGAACTGAAGTAGCAGGAAGTTTCATTGCCAAAACTAACTCAATTACCCAAGGGAAACAATGTGCTAGATGTAAGGGCATCTAACACAGAAGGTTTTCTTTCCAGAGATGCACGTGTTTCTTTCACTAGCTGAAGACGCCTCTTTGAAACAACCGAGCATTCCTCCACACGTTGAAAAATCAAAGTTGCGCGAATAATTTCTTTTGAAAACGAACTCAATTCCCCCAGGGAAGCCTGGTGCCAGATACTGTACCTTCTAACATAGATGCTTGTCTTTGGAGTGTTGCATGTGTTTCTTCAACTCTGCGTAATAGGCCTATTTGGAAAAAACGGAGACTATCTCCACCTTGAAAATCCTAATAAGGAATACACGTTCCTTTCAAAAAGAAACTCAATTCTTACGGGGAAAACATGTGCTAGCCTATCCTGCTTCTGACACAGATGATTTGCCTTCAAAACGTTCATTGTTTCATTAATCACCTGATTAGTCCTATTTGGATCAAATTGAGCCTATGCACACTTGGAAAAAGCTAAGTTGCAGGAAGAATTCCGTTCACAAACTAACTCAACTCTCAAGAGGAATCAAGGTGCCAGATCGTGCAGGTTCTAACGTACAGGATTTTCTTTGGGTTGATGCCTGTGTTTCCTCAACTCTGCTTAATAGGCCTACAGGGAACAAACACTGCCCATACCCACATTAAAAAACCTAAGTTGTATGCAGAATTAATTGCAAAATCTAACTCACTTGTCACAGGACAACAAGGTGCTAGGCGCTGCAGCTAGTAACACAGATGGTTTTCTTTGGAGGTATACGTGTATTTCTTCCAGTCAGCTGAATAGGTCTATGAGGGACAGCCAGAGTCTATAACCACCATGAAAATCCTACCTTGCAAGAAGGATTCCTTTCAAAATATAAGTGCATTCTCACAAGGAAAGAATGTTAGATGCTGAAGCTTCTCAAATAGATGGCTTTCCTTGTAGTGAAACATGTGTTTCTTCAATTCAGCTGAATAATTTTCATTGGAGTCAACAGAGCCTATGTCCACCTTAGAAAAGCTAAGAGGCTATATGTATTCCTTTCAGAAACTCAGTCAATTCTCACAGGGACGTAATGTGGTAGATTCCAGTGCATCTAACACAGAGAGTATTCCGCCGAGAGATACATATGTTTCTTCCCCTCAGCTGAAGATGACTATTTGTAAGAAGAGAGACTATCTCCACCAGAAGAAACCTAAGTTGCAGGAACAATTACTCTCAAAAAATAACACAATTCTCACAAGGAAAGAACGTGCCAGATGCTGCAGCTTCTAAGACATGGTTTTCTTTGCAGTGCTACATGTGTTTCTGCAACAAAGCTGAAGAGTCCTATTGGGAACAAACGGAGCTCATCTCCACCTCGAAAAACCTAAGTAGCACTATGTATTCCTTTCAAAAACAAAGTAAATTCACACCGGGAAACAAAGTGGTAGATGATCCTGCTTCTAATAAAGATGATTTTCACTGGAGAGATACTTGGGTTTCTTCACCATAGCTGAATTGGCCTTTTTGGAACAAAGATATCGTACTCCACCAAAAAAAAGTAAGGTCCAGGAAGCATGCCTATCAAGAAATCAAACAATTCTCACGAGGAAGAACTTGATAGATTGTGCCCCTTATAAAACAGATGGTTTTCTTAGGATTTATACAGGCGTTCCCTCAACTCAGCTGAATAATCCTATTTGAAATCAAGAGAACCAATCTCCACCTTGGAAAGCAAAGTAGCACTACGTATTCCTTTCAAAAACTACTCAATTATCACAGGGAAACAATGTGCTTGATGCTCCTGCTTCTATCACAGATGGTGTTCTTTTGTGAGACAAATGTGTTTTCTCAACTGAGCTGAATATTCACCTTGAAAAACCTAAGTTGCAGGAAGTTTCCTTTTCAAAAAGGATCTCACTTCTCCCAAGGAAGCAATGCGGTAGACACACCTGTCCAAACACACGTGGTTTTCATTAGAGGGAATCGTGTTCATCAACTCTCCTCAATAGGCCTATTTCAAAAACCTGTGCAGCAATGCATATTCCGTTCAAAAACTAACACAATTCTCACAGGGAGACAATGTGCCAGATGCAGCTGCTGCGTGTGACATAGATGATTTTCTTTGAAAGGATACAAGTGTTTTTTCAAGGCAGCTGAATAGGCCAATTTGGAATATCAGGATCCTATCTCCCCTTAAAAAAATAAAAGTTTCAGGAAGTATTCCTTTCCAAAACAGCCTCAATTCTCAAGGGGAACAATGTGCTACATGGTCCGAATAGTACCATAGATGGTTACCTTTGGAATGATACATGGTTTCCCTGGTCTCTCCTGAGTGGGCCTATATAGAACAAAGACAGCCAATGTACACCTTGAAAAACCTAGTTTGTTTCAGGAATTCCTTTCAAAAACTGAGTCAGGACTCAAAGGAAAACAGGGTACTAGATGCTGATGTTCTGATCTTGATGGTTTTCTTTGGAGTGATACTTGTTTTTCTACAACTCAGCTGAGTAGGTCTCTTTGGATAAACAAGAGCCTATCTCCACCGCGAAAGATGTATGTTTCACGCAATTTCCTTTCTAAAACAAACTCAGTTCTCACTGGGAAACAATGTGCTAGATGATCTTGCTTCTAACACATATGGCTTCCTCTCGAGAGATGCCTCTGTTTCTTCAACTCAGCTGAATACGCCTATTGGAACAAGGAAATTCTATCACCAACATAAGATACCTAAGGTACAGGATGTAAATGTAACAAGATATAACTCAATCAAACAAGGACTATTGTGTTAGGTACTGCCGCTTACAAATTAGACAGTGATACATGTGTTAGTTCATCTCAGCTGAATCAGCCTATTGGAAACAACCAGAGCCTTTCTCTGTCATGAAAAAACTATGTGGCATGAAACATTACTTTCAAAAACTAACTGAATTTTCTCAGGGAAACAAGAACTAGGTAGTGCAGCTTCTAATATAGATGGTTGTCTTTGGAGTGCTCCATGTGTTTGTTCAACTCTGCTTAGAAGGCCTATTTGGATCAAACAGAGCCTATCTCCCCCATAGAGAACTGAAGTAGCAGGAAGTTTCATTGCCAAAACTAACTCAATTACCCAAGGGAAACAATGTGCTAGATGTAAGGGCATCTAACACAGAAGATTTTCTTTCCAGAGATGCACGTGTTTCTTCCACTAGCTGAAGATGCCTCTTTGAAACAACCGAGCATTCCTCCACACGTTGAAAAATCAAAGTTGCACGAATAATTTCTTTTGAAAACGAACTCAATTCCCCCAGGGAAGCCTGGTGCCAGATGCTGTACCTTCTAACATAGATGATTGTCTTTGGAGTGTTGCATGTGTTTCTTCAACTCTGCGTAATAGGCCTATTTGGAAAAAACAGAGACTATCTCCACTTTGAAAATCCTAGTATGGAATACACGTTCCTTTCAAAAAGAAACTCAATTCTTACGGGGAAAACATGTGCTAGCCTATCTTGCTTCTGACACAGATGATTTGCCTTCAAAACGTTCATTGTTTCATTAATCACCTGATTAGTCCTATTTGGATCAAATTGAGCCTATGGACACTTGGAAAAAGCTAAGTTGCAGGAAGAATTCCGTTCACAAACTAACTGAACTCTCAAGAGGAATCAAGGTGCCAGATCGTGCAGGTTCTAACGTACAGGATTTTCTTTGGGTTGATGCCTGTGTTTCCTCAACTCTTCTTAATAGGCCTAAAGGGAACAAACACTGCCCATACCCACATTAAAAAACCTAAGTTGTATGCAGAATTAATTGCAAAATCTAACTCACTTGTCACAGGACAACAAGGTGCTAGGCGCTGCAGCTAGTAACACAGATGGTTTTCTTTGGAGGTATACGTGTATTTCTTTCAGTCAGCTGAATAGGTCTATGAGGGACAGCCAGAGTCTATAACCACCATGAAAATCCTAACTTGCAAGAAGGATTCCTTTCAAAATATAAGTGCATTCTCACAAGGAAAGAATGTGCTAGATGCTGAAGCTTCTCACATAGATGGCTTTCCTTGTAGTGAAACATGTGTTTCTTCAATTCAGCTGAATAATTTTCATTGGAGTCAACAGAGCCTATGTCCACCTTAGAAAAGCTAAGAGGCTATATGTATTCCTTTCAGAAACTCAGTCAATTCTCACAGGGACGTAATGTGGTAGATTCCAGTGCATCTAACACAGAGAGTATTCCGCCGAGAGATACATATGTTTCTTCCCCTCAGCTGAAGATGACTATTTGTAAGAAGAGAGACTATCTCCACCAGAAGAAACCTAAGTTGCAGGAACAATTACTCTCAAAAAATAACACAGTTCTCACAAGGAAAGAACGTGCCAGATGCTGCAGCTTCTAAGACATGGTTTTCTTTGCAGTGCTACATGTGTTTCTGCAACAAAGCTGAAGAGTCCTATTGGGAACAAAGGGAGCTCATCTCCACCTCTACAAACCTAAGTAGCACTATGTATTCCTTTCAAAAACAAAGTAAATTCACACCGGGAGACAAAGTGGTAGATGATCCTGCTTCTAATAAAGATGATTTTCACTGGAGAGATACTTGGGTTTCTTCGCCATAGCTGAATTGGCCTTTTTGGAACAAAGATATCGTACTCCACCAAAAAAAAGTAAGGTCCAGGAAGCATGCCTATCAAGAAATCACACAATTCTCACGAGGAAGAACTTGGTAGATTGTGCCCCTTATAAAACAGATGGTTTTCTTAGGATTGATACAGGTGTTCCCTCAACTCAGCTGAATAATCCTATTTGAAATCAAGAGAACCAATCTCCACCTTGGAAAGCAAAGTAGCACTACGTATTCCTTTCAAAAACTACTCAATTATCACAGGGAAACAATGTGCTTGATGCTCCTGCTTCTATCACAGATGGTGTTCTTTTGTGAGACAAATGTGTTTTCTCAACTGAGCTGAATATTCACCTTGAAAAACCTAAGTTGCAGGAAGTTTCCTTTTCAAGAAGGATCTCACTTCTCCCAAGGAAGCAATGCGGTAGACACACCTGTCCAAACACACGTGGTTTTCATTAGAGGGAATCGTGTTCATCAACTCTCCTCAATAGGCCTATTTCAAAAACCTGTGCAGCAATGCATATTCCGTTCAAAAACTAACACAATTCTCAAAGGGAGACAATGTGCCAGATGCTGCTGCTGCGTGTGACATAGATGGTTTTCTTTGAAAGGATACAAGTGTTTTTTCAAGGCAGCTGAATAGGCCAATTTGGAACATCAGGATCCTATCTCCCCTTAAAAAAATCAAAGTTTCAGGAAGTATTCCTTTCCAAAACAGCCTCAATTCTCAAGGGGAACAGTGTGCTACACGGTCCGAATCCTACCATAGATGGTTACCTTTGGAATGATACATGGTTTCCCTAGTCTCTCCTGAGTGGGCCTATATAGAACAAAGACAGCCAATGTACACCTTGAAAAACCTAGTTTGTTTCAGGAATTCCTTTCAAAAACTGAGTCAGGACTCAAAGGAAAACAGGGTACTAGATGCTGATGTTCTAATCTTGATGGTTTTCTTTGGAGTGATACTTGTTTTTCTACAACTCAGCTGAGTAGGTCTCTTTGGATAAACAAGAGCCTATCTCCACCTCGAAAGATGTATGTTTCACACAATTTCCTTTCTAAAACAAACTCAGTTCTCACTGGGAAACAATGTGCTAGATGATCTTGCTTCTAACACATATGGCTTCCTCTCGAGAGATGCCTCTGTTTCTTCAACTCAGCTGAATACGCCTATTGGAACAAGGAAATTCTATCACCAACATAAGATACCTAAGGTACAGGATGTAAATGTAACAAGATATAACTCAATCAAACAAGGACTACTGTGTTAGGTACTGCCGCTTACAAATTAGACAGTGATACATGTGTTAGTTCATCTCAGCTGAATCAGCCTATTGGAAACAACCAGAGCCTTTCTCTGTCATGAAAAAACTATGTGGCATGAAACATTACTTTCAAAAACTAACTGAATTTTCTCAGGGAAACAAGAACTAGGTAGTGCAGCTTCTAATATAGATGGTTGTCTTTGGAGTGCTCCATGTGTTTGTTCAACTCTGCTTAGAAGGCCTATTTGGATCAAACAGAGCCTATCTCCCCCATAGAGAACTGAAGTAGCAGGAAGTTTCATTGCCAAAACTAACTCAATTACCCAAGGGAAACAATGTGCTAGATGTAAGGGCATCTAACACAGAAGGTTTTCTTTCCAGAGATGCACGTGTTTCTTCCACTAGCTGAAGACGCCTCTTTGAAACAACCGAGCATTCCTCCACACGTTGAAAAATCAAGGTTGCACGAATAATTTCTTTTGAAAACGAACTCAATTCCCCCAGGGAAGCCTGGTGCCAGATGCTGTACGTTCTAACATAGATGCTTGTCTTTGGAGTGTTGCATGTGTTTCTTCAACTCTGCGTAATAGGCCTATTTGGAAAAAACAGAGACTATCTCCACCTTGAAAATCCTAATAAGGAATACACGTTCCTTTCAAAAAGAAACTCAATTCTTACGGGGAAAACATGTGCTAGCCTACCCTGCTTCTGACACAGATGATTTGCCTTCAAAACGTTCATTGTTTCATTAATCACCTGATTAGTCCTATTTGGATCAAATTGAGCCTATGGACACTTGGAAAAAGCTAAGTTGCAGGAAGAATTCCGTTCACAAACTAACTCAACTCTCAAGAGGAATCAAGGTGCCAGATCGTGCAGGTTCTAACGTACAGGATTTTCTTTGGGTTGATGCCTGTGTTTCCTCAACTCTGCTTAATAGGCCTACAGGGAACAAACACTGCCCATACCCACATTTAAAAACCTAAGTTGTATGCAGAATTAATTGCAAAATCTAACTCACTTGTCACAGGACAACAAGGTGCTAGGCGCTGCAGCTAGTAACACAGATGGTTTTCTTTGGAGGTATACGTGTATTTCTTCCAGTCAGCTGAATAGGTCTATGAGGGACAGCCAGAGTCTATAACCACCATAAAAATCCTAACTTGCAAGAAGGATTCCTTTCAAAATATAAGTGCATTCTCACAAGGAAAGAATGTGCTAGATGCTGAAGCTTCTCACATAGATGGCTTTCCTTGTAGTGAAACATGTGTTTCTTCAATTCAGCTGAATAATTTTCATTGGAGTCAACAGAGCCTATGTCCACCTTAGAAAAGCTAAGAGGCTATATGTATTCCTTTCAGAAACTCAGTCAATTCTCACAGGGACGTAATGTGGTAGATTCCAGTGCATCTAACACAGAGAGTATTCCGCCGAGAGATACATATGTTTCTTCCCCTCAGCTGAAGATGACTATTTGTAAGAAGAGAGACTATCTCCACCAGAAGAAACCTAAGTTGCAGGAACAATTACTCTCAAAAAATAACACAGTTCTCACAAGGAAAGAACGTGCCAGATGCTGCAGCTTCTAAGACATGGTTTTCTTTGCAGTGCTACATGTGTTTCGGCAACAAAGCTGAAGAGTCCTATTGGGAACAAAGGGAGCTCATCTCCACCTCGAAAAACCTAAGTAGCACTATGTATTCCTTGCAAAAACAAAGTAAATTCACACCGGGAAACAAAGTGGTAGATGATCCTGCTTCTAATAAAGATGATTTTCACTGGAGAGATACTTGGGTTTCTTCACCATAGCTGAATTGGCCTTTTTGGAACAAAGATATCGTACTCCACCAAAAAAAAGTAAGGTCCAGGAAGCATGCCTATCAAGAAATCAAACAATTCTCACGAGGAAGAACTTGATAGATTGTGCCCCTTATAAAACAGATGGTTTTCTTAGGATTTATACAGGCGTTCCCTCAACTCAGCTGAATAATCCTATTTGAAATCAAGAGAACCAATCTCCACCTTGGAAAGCAAAGTAGCACTACGTATTCCTTTCAAAAACTACTCAATTATCACAGGGAAACAATGTGCTTGATGCTCCTGCTTCTATCACAGATGGTGTTCTTTTGTGAGACAAATGTGTTTTCTCAACTGAGCTGAATATTCACCTTGAAAAACCTAAGTTGCAGGAAGTTTCCTTTTCAAAAAGGATCTCACTTCTCCCAAGGAAGCAATGCGGTAGACACACCTGTCCAAACACACGTGGTTTTCATTAGAGGGAATCGTGTTCATCAACTCTCCTCAATAGGCCTATTTCAAAAACCTGTGCAGCAATGCATATTCCGTTCAAAAACTAACACAATTCTCACAGGGAGACAATGTGCCAGATGCAGCTGCTGCGTGTGACATAGATGATTTTCTTTGAAAGGATACAAGTGTTTTTTCAAGGCAGCTGAATAGGCCAATTTGGAATATCAGGATCCTATCTCCCCTTAAAAAAATAAAAGTTTCAGGAAGTATTCCTTTCCAAAACAGCCTCAATTCTCAAGGGGAACAATGTGCTACATGGTCCGAATAGTACCATAGATGGTTACCTTTGGAATGATACATGGTTTCCCTGGTCTCTCCTGAGTGGGCCTATATAGAACAAAGACAGCCAATGTACACCTTGAAAAACCTAGTTTGTTTCAGGAATTCCTTTCAAAAACTGAGTCAGGACTCAAAGGAAAACAGGGTACTAGATGCTGATGTTCTGATCTTGATGGTTTTCTTTGGAGTGATACTTGTTTTTCTACAACTCAGCTGAGTAGGTCTCTTTGGATAAACAAGAGCCTATCTCCACCGCGAAAGATGTATGTTTCACGCAATTTCCTTTCTAAAACAAACTCAGTTCTCACTGGGAAACAATGTGCTAGATGATCTTGCTTCTAACACATATGGCTTCCTCTCGAGAGATGCCTCTGTTTCTTCAACTCAGCTGAATACGCCTATTGGAACAAGGAAATTCTATCACCAACATAAGATACCTAAGGTACAGGATGTAAATGTAACAAGATATAACTCAATCAAACAAGGACTATTGTGTTAGGTACTGCCGCTTACAAATTAGACAGTGATACATGTGTTAGTTCATCTCAGCTGAATCAGCCTATTGGAAACAACCAGAGCCTTTCTCTGTCATGAAAAAACTATGTGGCATGAAACATTACTTTCAAAAACTAACTGAATTTTCTCAGGGAAACAAGAACTAGGTAGTGCAGCTTCTAATATAGATGGTTGTCTTTGGAGTGCTCCATGTGTTTGTTCAACTCTGCTTAGAAGGCCTATTTGGATCAAACAGAGCCTATCTCCCCCATAGAGAACTGAAGTAGCAGGAAGTTTCATTGCCAAAACTAACTCAATTACCCAAGGGAAACAATGTGCTAGATGTAAGGGCATCTAACACAGAAGGTTTTCTTTCCAGAGATGCACGTGTTTCTTCCACTAGCTGAAGACGCCTCTTTGAAACAACCGAGCATTCCTCCACACGTTGAAAAATCAAGGTTGCACGAAT
Organism: Castor canadensis; assembly: GCF_047511655.1. NCBI lineage: Eukaryota > Metazoa > Chordata > Mammalia > Rodentia > Castoridae > Castor > Castor canadensis. Next base: position 93,493,561 of record NC_133398.1, read on the forward strand.
AATTTCTTTTGAAAACGAACTCAATTCCCCCAGGGAAGCCTGGTGCCAGATGCTGTACGTTCTAACATAGATGCTTGTCTTTGGAGTGTTGCATGTGTTTCTTCAACTCTGCGTAATAGGCCTATTTGGAAAAAACAGAGACTATCTCCACCTTGAAAATCCTAATAAGGAATACACGTTCCTTTCAAAAAGAAACTCAATTCTTACGGGGAAAACATGTGCTAGCCTACCCTGCTTCTGACACAGATGATTTGCCTTCAAAACGTTCATTGTTTCATTAATCACCTGATTAGTCCTATTTGGATCAAATTGAGCCTATGGACACTTGGAAAAAGCTAAGTTGCAGGAAGAATTCCGTTCACAAACTAACTCAACTCTCAAGAGGAATCAAGGTGCCAGATCGTGCAGGTTCTAACGTACAGGATTTTCTTTGGGTTGATGCCTGTGTTTCCTCAACTCTGCTTAATAGGCCTACAGGGAACAAACACTGCCCATACCCACATTTAAAAACCTAAGTTGTATGCAGAATTAATTGCAAAATCTAACTCACTTGTCACAGGACAACAAGGTGCTAGGCGCTGCAGCTAGTAACACAGATGGTTTTCTTTGGAGGTATACGTGTATTTCTTCCAGTCAGCTGAATAGGTCTATGAGGGACAGCCAGAGTCTATAACCACCATAAAAATCCTAACTTGCAAGAAGGATTCCTTTCAAAATATAAGTGCATTCTCACAAGGAAAGAATGTGCTAGATGCTGAAGCTTCTCACATAGATGGCTTTCCTTGTAGTGAAACATGTGTTTCTTCAATTCAGCTGAATAATTTTCATTGGAGTCAACAGAGCCTATGTCCACCTTAGAAAAGCTAAGAGGCTATATGTATTCCTTTCAGAAACTCAGTCAATTCTCACAGGGACGTAATGTGGTAGATTCCAGTGCATCTAACACAGAGAGTATTCCGCCGAGAGATACATATGTTTCTTCCCCTCAGCTGAAGATGACTATTTGTAAGAAGAGAGACTATCTCCACCAGAAGAAACCTAAGTTGCAGGAACAATTACTCTCAAAAAATAACACAGTTCTCACAAGGAAAGAACGTGCCAGATGCTGCAGCTTCTAAGACATGGTTTTCTTTGCAGTGCTACATGTGTTTCGGCAACAAAGCTGAAGAGTCCTATTGGGAACAAAGGGAGCTCATCTCCACCTCGAAAAACCTAAGTAGCACTATGTATTCCTTGCAAAAACAAAGTAAATTCACACCGGGAAACAAAGTGGTAGATGATCCTGCTTCTAATAAAGATGATTTTCACTGGAGAGATACTTGGGTTTCTTCACCATAGCTGAATTGGCCTTTTTGGAACAAAGATATCGTACTCCACCAAAAAAAAGTAAGGTCCAGGAAGCATGCCTATCAAGAAATCAAACAATTCTCACGAGGAAGAACTTGATAGATTGTGCCCCTTATAAAACAGATGGTTTTCTTAGGATTTATACAGGCGTTCCCTCAACTCAGCTGAATAATCCTATTTGAAATCAAGAGAACCAATCTCCACCTTGGAAAGCAAAGTAGCACTACGTATTCCTTTCAAAAACTACTCAATTATCACAGGGAAACAATGTGCTTGATGCTCCTGCTTCTATCACAGATGGTGTTCTTTTGTGAGACAAATGTGTTTTCTCAACTGAGCTGAATATTCACCTTGAAAAACCTAAGTTGCAGGAAGTTTCCTTTTCAAAAAGGATCTCACTTCTCCCAAGGAAGCAATGCGGTAGACACACCTGTCCAAACACACGTGGTTTTCATTAGAGGGAATCGTGTTCATCAACTCTCCTCAATAGGCCTATTTCAAAAACCTGTGCAGCAATGCATATTCCGTTCAAAAACTAACACAATTCTCACAGGGAGACAATGTGCCAGATGCAGCTGCTGCGTGTGACATAGATGATTTTCTTTGAAAGGATACAAGTGTTTTTTCAAGGCAGCTGAATAGGCCAATTTGGAATATCAGGATCCTATCTCCCCTTAAAAAAATAAAAGTTTCAGGAAGTATTCCTTTCCAAAACAGCCTCAATTCTCAAGGGGAACAATGTGCTACATGGTCCGAATAGTACCATAGATGGTTACCTTTGGAATGATACATGGTTTCCCTGGTCTCTCCTGAGTGGGCCTATATAGAACAAAGACAGCCAATGTACACCTTGAAAAACCTAGTTTGTTTCAGGAATTCCTTTCAAAAACTGAGTCAGGACTCAAAGGAAAACAGGGTACTAGATGCTGATGTTCTGATCTTGATGGTTTTCTTTGGAGTGATACTTGTTTTTCTACAACTCAGCTGAGTAGGTCTCTTTGGATAAACAAGAGCCTATCTCCACCGCGAAAGATGTATGTTTCACGCAATTTCCTTTCTAAAACAAACTCAGTTCTCACTGGGAAACAATGTGCTAGATGATCTTGCTTCTAACACATATGGCTTCCTCTCGAGAGATGCCTCTGTTTCTTCAACTCAGCTGAATACGCCTATTGGAACAAGGAAATTCTATCACCAACATAAGATACCTAAGGTACAGGATGTAAATGTAACAAGATATAACTCAATCAAACAAGGACTATTGTGTTAGGTACTGCCGCTTACAAATTAGACAGTGATACATGTGTTAGTTCATCTCAGCTGAATCAGCCTATTGGAAACAACCAGAGCCTTTCTCTGTCATGAAAAAACTATGTGGCATGAAACATTACTTTCAAAAACTAACTGAATTTTCTCAGGGAAACAAGAACTAGGTAGTGCAGCTTCTAATATAGATGGTTGTCTTTGGAGTGCTCCATGTGTTTGTTCAACTCTGCTTAGAAGGCCTATTTGGATCAAACAGAGCCTATCTCCCCCATAGAGAACTGAAGTAGCAGGAAGTTTCATTGCCAAAACTAACTCAATTACCCAAGGGAAACAATGTGCTAGATGTAAGGGCATCTAACACAGAAGATTTTCTTTCCAGAGATGCACGTGTTTCTTCCACTAGCTGAAGACGCCTCTTTGAAACAACCGAGCATTCCTCCACACGTTGAAAAATCAAGGTTGCACGAATAATTTCTTTTGAAAACGAACTCAATTCCCCCAGGGAAGCCTGGTGCCAGATGCTGTACGTTCTAACATAGATGCTTGTCTTTGGAGTGTTGCATGTGTTTCTTCAACTCTGCGTAATAGGCCTATTTGGAAAAAACAGAGACTATCTCCACCTTGAAAATCCTAATAAGGAATACACGTTCCTTTCAAAAAGAAACTCAGTTCTTACGGGGAAAACATGTGCTAGCCTACCCTGCTTCTGACACAGATGATTTGCCTTCAAAACGTTCATTGTTTCATTAATCACCTGATTAGTCCTATTTGGATCAAATTGAGCCTATGGACACTTGGAAAAAGCTAAGTTGCAGGAAGAATTCCGTTCACAAACTAACTCAACTCTCAAGAGGAATCAAGGTGCCAGATCGTGCAGGTTCTAACGTACAGGATTTTCTTTGGGTTGATGCCTATGTTTCCTCAACTCTGCTTAATAGGCCTACAGGGAACAAACACTGCCCATACCCACATTAAAAAACCTAAGTTGTATGCAGAATTAATTGCAAAATCTAACTCACTTGTCACAGGACAACAAGGTGCTAGGCGCTGCAGCTAGTAACACAGATGGTTTTCTTTGGAGGTATACGTGTATTTCTTCCAGTCAGCTGAATAGGTCTATGAGGGACAGCCAGAGTCTATAACCACCATAAAAATCCTAACTTGCAAGAAGGATTCCTTTCAAAATATAAGTGCATTCTCACAAGGAAAGAATGTGCTAGATGCTGAAGCTTCTCACATAGATGGCTTTCCTTGTAGTGAAACATGTGTTTCTTCAATTCAGCTGAATAATTTTCATTGGAGTCAACAGAGCCTATGTCCACCTTAGAAAAGCTAAGAGGCTATATGTATTCCTTTCAGAAACTCAGTCAATTCTCACAGGGACGTAATGTGGTAGATTCCAGTGCATCTAACACAGAGAGTATTCCGCCGAGAGATACATATGTTTCTTCCCCTCAGCTGAAGATGACTATTTGTAAGAAGAGAGACTATCTCCACCAGAAGAAACCTAAGTTGCAGGAACAATTACTCTCAAAAAATAACACAGTTCTCACAAGGAAAGAACGTGCCAGATGCTGCAGCTTCTAAGACATGGTTTTCTTTGCAGTGCTACATGTGTTTCTGCAACAAAGCTGAAGAGTCCTATTGGGAACAAAGGGAGCTCATCTCCACCTCGACAAACCTAAGTAGCACTATGTATTCCTTTCAAAAACAAAGTAAATTCACACCGGGAGACAAAGTGGTAGATGATCCTGCTTCTAATAAAGATGATTTTCACTGGAGAGATACTTGGGTTTCTTCGCCATAGCTGAATTGGCCTTTTTGGAACAAAGATATCGTACTCCACCAAAAAAAAGTAAGGTCCAGGAAGCATGCCTATCAAGAAATCACACAATTCTCACGAGGAAGAACTTGGTAGATTGTGCCCCTTATAAAACAGATGGTTTTCTTAGGATTGATACAGGTGTTCCCTCAACTCAGCTGAATAATCCTATTTGAAATCAAGAGAACCAATCTCCACCTTGGAAAGCAAAGTAGCACTACGTATTCCTTTCAAAAACTACTCAATTATCACAGGGAAACAATGTGCTTGATGCTCCTGCTTCTATCACAGATGGTGTTCTTTTGTGAGACAAATGTGTTTTCTCAACTGAGCTGAATATTCACCTTGAAAAACCTAAGTTGCAGGAAGTTTCCTTTTCAAGAAGGATCTCACTTCTCCCAAGGAAGCAATGCGGTAGACACACCTGTCCAAACACACGTGGTTTTCATTAGAGGGAATCGTGTTCATCAACTCTCCTCAATAGGCCTATTTCAAAAACCTGTGCAGCAATGCATATTCCGTTCAAAAACTAACACAATTCTCAAAGGGAGACAATGTGCCAGATGCTGCTGCTGCGTGTGACATAGATGGTTTTCTTTGAAAGGATACAAGTGTTTTTTCAAGGCAGCTGAATAGGCCAATTTGGAACATCAGGATCCTATCTCCCCTTAAAAAAATCAAAGTTTCAGGAAGTATTCCTTTCCAAAACAGCCTCAATTCTCAAGGGGAACAGTGTGCTACATGGTCCGAATCCTACCATAGATGGTTACCTTTGGAATGATACATGGTTTCCCTAGTCTCTCCTGAGTGGGCCTATATAGAACAAAGACAGCCAATGTACACCTTGAAAAACCTAGTTTGTTTCAGGAATTCCTTTCAAAAACTGAGTCAGGACTCAAAGGAAAACAGGGTACTAGATGCTGATGTTCTAATCTTGATGGTTTTCTTTGGAGTGATACTTGTTTTTCTACAACTCAGCTGAGTAGGTCTCTTTGGATAAACAAGAGCCTATCTCCACCTCGAAAGATGTATGTTTCACACAATTTCCTTTCTAAAACAAACTCAGTTCTCACTGGGAAACAATGTGCTAGATGATCTTGCTTCTAACACATATGGCTTCCTCTCGAGAGATGCCTCTGTTTCTTCAACTCAGCTGAATACGCCTATTGGAACAAGGAAATTCTATCACCAACATAAGATACCTAAGGTACAGGATGTAAATGTAACAAGATATAACTCAATCAAACAAGGACTACTGTGTTAGGTACTGCCGCTTACAAATTAGACAGTGATACATGTGTTAGTTCATCTCAGCTGAATCAGCCTATTGGAAACAACCAGAGCCTTTCTCTGTCATGAAAAAACTATGTGGCATGAAACATTACTTTCAAAAACTAACTGAATTTTCTCAGGGAAACAAGAACTAGGTAGTGCAGCTTCTAATATAGATGGTTGTCTTTGGAGTGCTCCATGTGTTTGTTCAACTCTGCTTAGAAGGCCTATTTGGATCAAACAGAGCCTATCTCCCCCATAGAGAACTGAAGTAGCAGGAAGTTTCATTGCCAAAACTAACTCAATTACCCAAGGGAAACAATGTGCTAGATGTAAGGGCATCTAACACAGAAGGTTTTCTTTCCAGAGATGCACGTGTTTCTTCCACTAGCTGAAGACGCCTCTTTGAAACAACCGAGCATTCCTCCACACGTTGAAAAATCAAGGTTGCACGAATAATTTCTTTTGAAAACGAACTCAATTCCCCCAGGGAAGCCTGGTGCCAGATGCTGTACGTTCTAACATAGATGCTTGTCTTTGGAGTGTTGCATGTGTTTCTTCAACTCTGCGTAATAGGCCTATTTGGAAAAAACAGAGACTATCTCCACCTTGAAAATCCTAATAAGGAATACACGTTCCTTTCAAAAAGAAACTCAGTTCTTACGGGGAAAACATGTGCTAGCCTACCCTGCTTCTGACACAGATGATTTGCCTTCAAAACGTTCATTGTTTCATTAATCACCTGATTAGTCCTATTTGGATCAAATTGAGCCTATGGACACTTGGAAAAAGCTAAGTTGCAGGAAGAATTCCGTTCACAAACTAACTCAACTCTCAAGAGGAATCAAGGTGCCAGATCGTGCAGGTTCTAACGTACAGGATTTTCTTTGGGTTGATGCCTGTGTTTCCTCAACTCTGCTTAATAGGCCTACAGGGAACAAACACTGCCCATACCCACATTTAAAAACCTAAGTTGTATGCAGAATTAATTGCAAAATCTAACTCACTTGTCACAGGACAACAAGGTGCTAGGCACTGCAGCTAGTAACACAGATGGTTTTCTTTGGAGGTATACGTGTATTTCTTCCAGTCAGCTGAATAGGTCTATGAGGGACAGCCAGAGTCTATAACCACCATAAAAATCCTAACTTGCAAGAAGGATTCCTTTCAAAATATAAGTGCATTCTCACAAGGAAAGAATGTGCTAGATGCTGAAGCTTCTCACATAGATGGCTTTCCTTGTAGTGAAACATGTGTTTCTTCAATTCAGCTGAATAATTTTCATTGGAGTCAACAGAGCCTATGTCCACCTTAGAAAAGCTAAGAGGCTATATGTATTCCTTTCAGAAACTCAGTCAATTCTCACAGGGACGTAATGTGGTAGATTCCAGTGCATCTAACACAGAGAGTATTCCGCCGAGAGATACATATGTTTCTTCCCCTCAGCTGAAGATGACTATTTGTAAGAAGAGAGACTATCTCCACCAGAAGAAACCTAAGTTGCAGGAACAATTACTCTCAAAAAATAACACAGTTCTCACAAGGAAAGAACGTGCCAGATGCTGCAGCTTCTAAGACATGGTTTTCTTTGCAGTGCTACATGTGTTTCGGCAACAAAGCTGAAGAGTCCTATTGGGAACAAAGGGAGCTCATCTCCACCTCGAAAAACCTAAGTAGCACTATGTATTCCTTTCAAAAACAAAGTAAATTCACACCGGGAGACAAAGTGGTAGATGATCCTGCTTCTAATAAAGATGATTTTCACTGGAGAGATACTTGGGTTTCTTCGCCATAGCTGAATTGGCCTTTTTGGAACAAAGATATCGTACTCCACCAAAAAAAAGTAAGGTCCAGGAAGCATGCCTATCAAGAAATCACACAATTCTCACGAGGAAGAACTTGGTAGATTGTGCCCCTTATAAAACAGATGGTTTTCTTAGGATTGATACAGGTGTTCCCTCAACTCAGCTGAATAATCCTATTTGAAATCAAGAGAACCAATCTCCACCTTGGAAAGCAAAGTAGCACTACGTATTCCTTTCAAAAACTACTCAATTATCACAGGGAAACAATGTGCTTGATGCTCCTGCTTCTATCACAGATGGTGTTCTTTTGTGAGACAAATGTGTTTTCTCAACTGAGCTGAATATTCACCTTGAAAAACCTAAGTTGCAGGAAGTTTCCTTTTCAAGAAGGATCTCACTTCTCCCAAGGAAGCAATGCGGTAGACACACCTGTCCAAACACACGTGGTTTTCATTAGAGGGAATCGTGTTCATCAACTCTCCTCAATAGGCCTATTTCAAAAACCTGTGCAGCAATGCATATTCCGTTCAAAAACTAACACAATTCTCACAGGGAGACAATGTGCCAGATGCTGCTGCTGCGTGTGACATAGATGGTTTTCTTTGAAAGGATACAAGTGTTTTTTCAAGGCAGCTGAATAGGCCAATTTGGAACATCAGGATCCTATCTCCCCTTAAAAAAATCAAAGTTTCAGGAAGTATTCCTTTCCAAAACAGCCTCAATTCTCAAGGGGAACAGTGTGCTACATGGTCCGAATCCTACCATAGATGGTTACCTTTGGAATGATACATGGTTTCCCTAGTCTCTCCTGAGTGGGCCTATATAGAACAAAGACAGCCAATGTACACCTTGAAAAACCTAGTTTGTTTCAGGAATTCCTTTCAAAAACTGAGTCAGGACTCAAAGGAAAACAGGGTACTAGATGCTGATGTTCTAATCTTGATGGTTTTCTTTGGAGTGATACTTGTTTTTCTACAACTCAGCTGAGTAGGTCTCTTTGGATAAACAAGAGCCTATCTCCACCTCGAAAGATGTATGTTTCACACAATTTCCTTTCTAAAACAAACTCAGTTCTCACTGGGAAACAATGTGCTAGATGATCTTGCTTCTAACACATATGGCTTCCTCTCGAGAGATGCCTCTGTTTCTTCAACTCAGCTGAATACGCCTATTGGAACAAGGAAATTCTATCACCAACATAAGATACCTAAGGTACAGGATGTAAATGTAACAAGATATAACTCAATCAAACAAGGACTACTGTGTTAGGTACTGCCGCTTACAAATTAGACAGTGATACATGTGTTAGTTCATCTCAGCTGAATCAGCCTATTGGAAACAACCAGAGCCTTTCTCTGTCATGAAAAAACTATGTGGCATGAAACATTACTTTCAAAAACTAACTGAATTTTCTCAGGGAAACAAGAACTAGGTAGTGCAGCTTCTAATATAGATGGTTGTCTTTGGAGTGCTCCATGTGTTTGTTCAACTCTGCTTAGAAGGCCTATTTGGATCAAACAGAGCCTATCTCCCCCATAGAGAACTGAAGTAGCAGGAAGTTTCATTGCCAAAACTAACTCAATTACCCAAGGGAAACAATGTGCTAGATGTAAGGGCATCTAACACAGAAGGTTTTCTTTCCAGAGATGCACGTGTTTCTTCCACTAGCTGAAGATGCCTCTTTGAAACAACCGAGCATTCCTCCACACGTTGAAAAATCAAGGTTGCACGAATAATTTCTTTTGAAAACGAACTCAATTCCCCCAGGGAAGCCTGGTGCCAGATGCTGTACGTTCTAACATAGATGCTTGTCTTTGGAGTGTTGCATGTGTTTCTTCAACTCTGCGTAATAGGCCTATTTGGAAAAAACAGAGACTATCTCCACCTTGAAAATCCTAATAAGGAATACACGTTCCTTTCAAAAAGAAACTCAGTTCTTACGGGGAAAACATGTGCTAGCCTACCCTGCTTCTGACACAGATGATTTGCCTTCAAAACGTTCATTGTTTCATTAATCACCTGATTAGTCCTATTTGGATCAAATTGAGCCTATGGACACTTGGAAAAAGCTAAGTTGCAGGAAGAATTCCGTTCACAAACTAACTCAACTCTCAAGAGGAATCAAGGTGCCAGATCGTGCAGGTTCTAACGTACAGGATTTTCTTTGGGTTGATGCCTGTGTTTCCTCAACTCTGCTTAATAGGCCTACAGGGAACAAACACTGCCCATACCCACATTTAAAAACCTAAGTTGTATGCAGAATTAATTGCAAAATCTAACTCACTTGTCACAGGACAACAAGGTGCTAGGCGCTGCAGCTAGTAACACAGATGGTTTTCTTTGGAGGTATACGTGTATTTCTTCCAGTCAGCTGAATAGGTCTATGAGGGACAGCCAGAGTCTATAACCACCATAAAAATCCTAACTTGCAAGAAGGATTCCTTTCAAAATATAAGTGCATTCTCACAAGGAAAGAATGTGCTAGATGCTGAAGCTTCTCACATAGATGGCTTTCCTTGTAGTGAAACATGTGTTTCTTCAATTCAGCTGAATAATTTTCATTGGAGTCAACAGAGCCTATGTCCACCTTAGAAAAGCTAAGAGGCTATATGTATTCCTTTCAGAAACTCAGTCAATTCTCACAGGGACGTAATGTGGTAGATTCCAGTGCATCTAACACAGAGAGTATTCCGCCGAGAGATACATATGTTTCTTCCCCTCAGCTGAAGATGACTATTTGTAAGAAGAGAGACTATCTCCACCAGAAGAAACCTAAGTTGCAGGAACAATTACTCTCAAAAAATAACACAGTTCTCACAAGGAAAGAACGTGCCAGATGCTGCAGCTTCTAAGACATGGTTTTCTTTGCAGTGCTACATGTGTTTCGGCAACAAAGCTGAAGAGTCCTATTGGGAACAAAGGGAGCTCATCTCCACCTCGAAAAACCTAAGTAGCACTATGTATTCCTTTCAAAAACAAAGTAAATTCACACCGGGAGACAAAGTGGTAGATGATCCTGCTTCTAATAAAGATGATTTTCACTGGAGAGATACTTGGGTTTCTTCGCCATAGCTGAATTGGCCTTTTTGGAACAAAGATATCGTACTCCACCAAAAAAAAGTAAGGTCCAGGAAGCATGCCTATCAAGAAATCACACAATTCTCACGAGGAAGAACTTGGTAGATTGTGCCCCTTATAAAACAGATGGTTTTCTTAGGATTGATACAGGTGTTCCCTCAACTCAGCTGAATAATCCTATTTGAAATCAAGAGAACCAATCTCCACCTTGGAAAGCAAAGTAGCACTACGTATTCCTTTCAAAAACTACTCAATTATCACAGGGAAACAATGTGCTTGATGCTCCTGCTTCTATCACAGATGGTGTTCTTTTGTGAGACAAATGTGTTTTCTCAACTGAGCTGAATATTCACCTTGAAAAACCTAAGTTGCAGGAAGTTTCCTTTTCAAGAAGGATCTCACTTCTCCCAAGGAAGCAATGCGGTAGACACACCTGTCCAAACACACGTGGTTTTCATTAGAGGGAATCGTGTTCATCAACTCTCCTCAATAGGCCTATTTCAAAAACCTGTGCAGCAATGCATATTCCGTTCAAAAACTAACACAATTCTCACAGGGAGACAATGTGCCAGATGCTGCTGCTGCGTGTGACATAGATGGTTTTCTTTGAAAGGATACAAGTGTTTTTTCAAGGCAGCTGAATAGGCCAATTTGGAACATCAGGATCCTATCTCCCCTTAAAAAAATCAAAGTTTCAGGAAGTATTCCTTTCCAAAACAGCCTCAATTCTCAAGGGGAACAGTGTGCTACATGGTCCGAATCCTACCATAGATGGTTACCTTTGGAATGATACATGGTTTCCCTAGTCTCTCCTGAGTGGGCCTATATAGAACAAAGACAGCCAATGTACACCTTGAAAAACCTAGTTTGTTTCAGGAATTCCTTTCAAAAACTGAGTCAGGACTCAAAGGAAAACAGGGTACTAGATGCTGATGTTCTAATCTTGATGGTTTTCTTTGGAGTGATACTTGTTTTTCTACAACTCAGCTGAGTAGGTCTCTTTGGATAAACAAGAGCCTATCTCCACCTCGAAAGATGTATGTTTCACACAATTTCCTTTCTAAAACAAACTCAGTTCTCACTGGGAAACAATGTGCTAGATGATCTTGCTTCTAACACATATGGCTTCCTCTCGAGAGATGCCTCTGTTTCTTCAACTCAGCTGAATACGCCTATTGGAACAAGGAAATTCTATCACCAACATAAGATACCTAAGGTACAGGATGTAAATGTAACAAGATATAACTCAATCAAACAAGGACTACTGTGTTAGGTACTGCCGCTTACAAATTAGACAGTGATACATGTGTTAGTTCATCTCAGCTGAATCAGCCTATTGGAAACAACCAGAGCCTTTCTCTGTCATGAAAAAACTATGTGGCATGAAACATTACTTTCAAAAACTAACTGAATTTTCTCAGGGAAACAAGAACTAGGTAGTGCAGCTTCTAATATAGATGGTTGTCTTTGGAGTGCTCCATGTGTTTGTTCAACTCTGCTTAGAAGGCCTATTTGGATCAAACAGAGCCTATCTCCCCCATAGAGAACTGAAGTAGCAGGAAGTTTCATTGCCAAAACTAACTCAATTACCCAAGGGAAACAATGTGCTAGATGTAAGGGCATCTAACACAGAAGGTTTTCTTTCCAGAGATGCACGTGTTTCTTCCACTAGCTGAAGACGCCTCTTTGAAACAACCGAGCATTCCTCCACACGTTGAAAAATCAAGGTTGCACGAATAATTTCTTTTGAAAACGAACTCAATTCCCCCAGGGAAGCCTGGTGCCAGATGCTGTACGTTCTAACATAGATGCTTGTCTTTGGAGTGTTGCATGTGTTTCTTCAACTCTGCGTAATAGGCCTATTTGGAAAAAACAGAGACTATCTCCACCTTGAAAATCCTAATAAGGAATACACGTTCCTTTCAAAAAGAAACTCAGTTCTTACGGGGAAAACATGTGCTAGCCTACCCTGCTTCTGACACAGATGATTTGCCTTCAAAACGTTCATTGTTTCATTAATCACCTGATTAGTCCTATTTGGATCAAATTGAGCCTATGGACACTTGGAAAAAGCTAAGTTGCAGGAAGAATTCCGTTCACAAACTAACTCAACTCTCAAGAGGAATCAAGGTGCCAGATCGTGCAGGTTCTAACGTACAGGATTTTCTTTGGGTTGATGCCTGTGTTTCCTCAACTCTGCTTAATAGGCCTACAGGGAACAAACACTGCCCATACCCACATTTAAAAACCTAAGTTGTATGCAGAATTAATTGCAAAATCTAACTCACTTGTCACAGGACAACAAGGTGCTAGGCGCTGCAGCTAGTAACACAGATGGTTTTCTTTGGAGGTATACGTGTATTTCTTCCAGTCAGCTGAATAGGTCTATGAGGGACAGCCAGAGTCTATAACCACCATAAAAATCCTAACTTGCAAGAAGGATTCCTTTCAAAATATAAGTGCATTCTCACAAGGAAAGAATGTGCTAGATGCTGAAGCTTCTCATATAGATGGCTTTCCTTGTAGTGAAACATGTGTTTCTTCAATTCAGCTGAATAATTTTCATTGGAGTCAACAGAGCCTATGTCCACCTTAGAAAAGCTAAGAGGCTATATGTATTCCTTTCAGAAACTCAGTCAATTCTCACAGGGACGTAATGTGGTAGATTCCAGTGCATCTAACACAGAGAGTATTCCGCCGAGAGATACATATGTTTCTTCCCCTCAGCTGAAGATGACTATTTGTAAGAAGAGAGACTATCTCCACCAGAAGAAACCTAAGTTGCAGGAACAATTACTCTCAAAAAATAACACAGTTCTCACAAGGAAAGAACGTGCCAGATGCTGCAGCTTCTAAGACATGGTTTTCTTTGCAGTGCTACATGTGTTTCTGCAACAAAGCTGAAGAGTCCTATTGGGAACAAAGGAAGCTCATCTCCACCTCAAAAAACCTAAGTAGCACTATGTATTCCTTTCAAAAACAAAGTAAATTCACACCGGGAGACAAAGTGGTAGATGATCCTGCTTCTAATAAAGATGATTTTCACTGGAGAGATACTTGGGTTTCTTCGCCATAGCTGAATTGGCCTTTTTGGAACAAAGATATCGTACTCCACCAAAAAAAAGTAAGGTCCAGGAAGCATGCCTATCAAGAAATCACACAATTCTCACGAGGAAGAACTTGGTAGATTGTGCCCCTTATAAAACAGATGGTTTTCTTAGGATTGATACAGGTGTTCCCTCAACTCAGCTGAATAATCCTATTTGAAATCATGAGAACCAATCTCCACCTTGGAAAGCAAAGTAGCACTACGTATTCCTTTCAAAAACTACTCAATTATCACAGGGAAACAATGTGCTTGATGCTCCTGCTTCTATCACAGATGGTGTTCTTTTGTGAGACAAATGTGTTTTCTCAACTGAGCTGAATATTCACCTTGAAAAACCTAAGTTGCAGGAAGTTTCCTTTTCAAAAAGGATCTCACTTCTCCCAAGGAAGCAATGCGGTAGACACACCTGTCCAAACACACGTGGTTTTCATTAGAGGGAATCGTGTTCATCAACTCTCCTCAATAGGCCTATTTCAAAAACCTGTGCAGCAATGCATATTCCGTTCAAAAACTAACACAATTCTCACAGGGAGACAATGTGCCAGATGCTGCTGCTGCGTGTGACATAGATGGTTTTCTTTGAAAGGATACAAGTGTTTTTTCAAGGCAGCTGAATAGGCCAATTTGGAACATCAGGATCCTATCTCCCCTTAAAAAAATCAAAGTTTCAGGAAGTATTCCTTTCCAAAACAGCCTCAATTCTCAAGGGGAACAGTGTGCTACATGGTCCGAATCCTACCATAGATGGTTACCTTTGGAATGATACATGGTTTCCCTAGTCTCTCCTGAGTGGGCCTATATAGAACAAAGACAGCCAATGTACACCTTGAAAAACCTAGTTTGTTTCAGGAATTCCTTTCAAAAACTGAGTCAGGACTCAAAGGAAAACAGGGTACTAGATACTGATGTTCTAATCTTGATGGTTTTCTTTGGAGTGATACTTGTTTTTCTACAACTCAGCTGAGTAGGTCTCTTTGGATAAACAAGAGCCTATCTCCACCTCGAAAGATGTATGTTTCACACAATTTCCTTTCTAAAACAAACTCAGTTCTCACTGGGAAACAATGTGCTAGATGATCTTGCTTCTAACACATATGGCTTCCTCTCGAGAGATGCCTCTGTTTCTTCAACTCAGCTGAATACGCCTATTGGAACAAGGAAATTCTATCACCAACATAAGATACCTAAGGTACAGGATGTAAATGTAACAAGATATAACTCAATCAAACAAGGACTACTGTGTTAGGTACTGCCGCTTACAAATTAGACAGTGATACATGTGTTAGTTCATCTCAGCTGAATCAGCCTATTGGAAACAACCAGAGCCTTTCTCTGTCATGAAAAAACTATGTGGCATGAAACATTACTTTCAAAAACTAACTGAATTTTCTCAGGGAAACAAGAACTAGGTAGTGCAGCTTCTAATATAGATGGTTGTCTTTGGAGTGCTCCATGTGTTTGTTCAACTCTGCTTAGAAGGCCTATTTGGATCAAACAGAGCCTATCTCCCCCATAGAGAACTGAAGTAGCAGGAAGTTTCATTGCCAAAACTAACTCAATTACCCAAGGGAAACAATGTGCTAGATGTAAGGGCATCTAACACAGAAGGTTTTCTTTCCAGAGATGCACGTGTTTCTTCCACTAGCTGAAGACGCCTCTTTGAAACAACCGAGCATTCCTCCACACGTTGAAAAATCAAGGTTGCACGAATAATTTCTTTTGAAAACGAACTCAATTCCCCCAGGGAAGCCTGGTGCCAGATGCTGTACGTTCTAACATAGATGCTTGTCTTTGGAGTGTTGCATGTGTTTCTTCAACTCTGCGTAATAGGCCTATTTGGAAAAAACAGAGACTATCTCCACCTTGAAAATCCTAATAAGGAATACACGTTCCTTTCAAAAAGAAACTCAATTCTTACGGGGAAAACATGTGCTAGCCTACCCTGCTTCTGACACAGATGATTTGCCTTCAAAACGTTCATTGTTTCATTAATCACCTGATTAGTCCTATTTGGATCAAATTGAGCCTATGGACACTTGGAAAAAGCTAAGTTGCAGGAAGAATTCCGTTCACAAACTAACTCAACTCTCAAGAGGAATCAAGGTGCCAGATCGTGCAGGTTCTAACGTACAGGATTTTCTTTGGGTTGATGCCTGTGTTTCCTCAACTCTGCTTAATAGGCCTACAGGGAACAAACACTGCCCATACCCACATTAAAAAACCTAAGTTGTATGCAGAATTAATTGCAAAATCTAACTCACTTGTCACAGGACAACAAGGTGCTAGGCGCTGCAGCTAGTAACACAGATGGTTTTCTTTGGAGGTATACGTGTATTTCTTCCAGTCAGCTGAATAGGTCTATGAGGGACAGCCAGAGTCTATAACCACCATAAAAATCCTAACTTGCAAGAAGGATTCCTTTCAAAATATAAGTGCATTCTCACAAGGAAAGAATGTGCTAGATGCTGAAGCTTCTCATATAGATGGCTTTCCTTGTAGTGAAACATGTGTTTCTTCAATTCAGCTGAATAATTTTCATTGGAGTCAACAGAGCCTATGTCCACCTTAGAAAAGCTAAGAGGCTATATGTATTCCTTTCAGAAACTCAGTGAATTCTCACAGGGACGTAATGTGGTAGATTCCAGTGCATCTAACACAGAGAGTATTCCGCCGAGAGATACATATGTTTCTTCCCCTCAGCTGAAGATGACTATTTGTAAGAAGAGAGACTATCTCCACCAGAAGAAACCTAAGTTGCAGGAACAATTACTCTCAAAAAATAACACAATTCTCACAAGGAAAGAACGTGCCAGATGCTGCAGCTTCTAAGACATGGTTTTCTTTGCAGTGCTACATGTGTTTCTGCAACAAAGCTGAAGAGTCCTATTGGGAACAAACGGAGCTCATCTCCACCTCGAAAAACCTAAGTAGCACTATGTATTCCTTTCAAAAACAAAGTAAATTCACACCGGGAGACAAAGTGGTAGATGATCCTGCTTCTAATAAAGATGATTTTCACTGGAGAGATACTTGGGTTTCTTCGCCATAGCTGAATTGGCCTTTTTGGAACAAAGATATCGTACTCCACCAAAAAAAAGTAAGGTCCAGGAAGCATGCCTATCAAGAAATCACACAATTCTCACGAGGAAGAACTTGGTAGATTGTGCCCCTTATAAAACAGATGGTTTTCTTAGGATTGATACAGGTGTTCCCTCAACTCAGCTGAATAATCCTATTTGAAATCATGAGAACCAATCTCCACCTTGGAAAGCAAAGTAGCACTACGTATTCCTTTCAAAAACTACTCAATTATCACAGGGAAACAATGTGCTTGATGCTCCTGCTTCTATCACAGATGGTGTTCTTTTGTGAGACAAATGTGTTTTCTCAACTGAGCTGAATATTCACCTTGAAAAACCTAAGTTGCAGGAAGTTTCCTTTTCAAAAAGGATCTCACTTCTCCCAAGGAAGCAATGCGGTAGACACACCTGTCCAAACACACGTGGTTTTCATTAGAGGGAATCGTGTTCATCAACTCTCCTCAATAGGCCTATTTCAAAAACCTGTGCAGCAATGCATATTCCGTTCAAAAACTACCACAATTCTCACAGGGAGACAATGTGCCAGATGCTGCTGCTGCGTGTGACATAGATGGTTTTCTTTGAAAGGATACAAGTGTTTTTTCAAGGCAGCTGAATAGGCCAATTTGGAACATCAGGATCCTATCTCCCCTTAAAAAAATCAAAGTTTCAGGAAGTATTCCTTTCCAAAACAGCCTCAATTCTCAAGGGGAACAGTGTGCTACATGGTCCGAATCCTACCATAGATGGTTACCTTTGGAATGATACATGGTTTCCCTAGTCTCTCCTGAGTGGGCCTATATAGAACAAAGACAGCCAATGTACACCTTGAAAAACCTAGTTTGTTTCAGGAATTCCTTTCAAAAACTGAGTCAGGACTCAAAGGAAAACAGGGTACTAGATACTGATGTTCTAATCTTGATGGTTTTCTTTGGAGTGATACTTGTTTTTCTACAACTCAGCTGAGTAGGTCTCTTTGGATAAACAAGAGCCTATCTCCACCTCGAAAGATGTATGTTTCACACAATTTCCTTTCTAAAACAAACTCAGTTCTCACTGGGAAACAATGTGCTAGATGATCTTGCTTCTAACACATATGGCTTCCTCTCGAGAGATGCCTCTGTTTCTTCAACTCAGCTGAATACGCCTATTGGAACAAGGAAATTCTATCACCAACATAAGATACCTAAGGTACAGGATGTAAATGTAACAAGATATAACTCAATCAAACAAGGACTACTGTGTTAGGTACTGCCGCTTACAAATTAGACAGTGATACATGTGTTAGTTCATCTCAGCTGAATCAGCCTGTTGGAAACAACCAGAGCCTTTCTCTGTCATGAAAAAACTATGTGGCATGAAACATTACTTTCAAAAACTAACTGAATTTTCTCAGGGAAACAAGAACTAGGTAGTGCAGCTTCTAATATAGATGGTTGTCTTTGGAGTGCTCCATGTGTTTGTTCAACTCTGCTTAGAAGGCCTATTTGGATCAAACAGAGCCTATCTCCCCCATAGAGAACTGAAGTAGCAGGAAGTTTCATTGCCAAAACTAACTCAATTACCCAAGGGAAACAATGTGCTAGATGTAAGGGCATCTAACACAGAAGGTTTTCTTTCCAGAGATGCACGTGTTTCTTCCACTAGCTGAAGACGCCTCTTTGAAACAACCGAGCATTCCTCCACACGTTGAAAAATCAAGGTTGCACGAATAATTTCTTTTGAAAACGAACTCAATTCCCCCAGGGAAGCCTGGTGCCAGATGCTGTACCTTCTAACATAGATGCTTGTCTTTGGAGTGTTGCATGTGTTTCTTCAACTCTGCGTAATAGGCCTATTAGGAAAAAACGGAGACTATCTCCACCTTGAAAATCCTAATAAGGAATACACGTTCCTTTCAAAAAGAAACTCAATTCTTACGGGGAAAACATGTGCTAGCCTACCCTGCTTCTGACACAGATGATTTGCCTTCAAAACGTTCATTGTTTCATTAATCACCTGATTAGTCCTATTTGGATCAAATTGAGCCTATGGACACTTGGAAAAAGCTAAGTTGCAGGAAGAATTCCGTTCACAAACTAACTCAACTCTCAAGAGGAATCAAGGTGCCAGATCGTGCAGGTTCTAACGTACAGGATTTTCTTTGGGTTGATGCCTGTGTTTCCTCAACTCTGCTTAATAGGCCTACAGGGAACAAACACTGCCCATACCCACATTAAAAAACCTAAGTTGTATGCAGAATTAATTGCAAAATCTAACTCACTTGTCACAGGACAACAAGGTGCTAGGCGCTGCAGCTAGTAACACAGATGGTTTTCTTTGGAGGTATACGTGCATTTCTTTCAGTCAGCTGAATAGGTCTATGAGGGACAGCCAGAGTCTATCACCACCATGAAAATCCTAACTTGCAAGAAGGATTCCTTTCAAAATATAAGTGCATTCTCACAAGGAAAGAATGTGCTAGATGCTGAAGCTTCTCACATAGATGGCTTTCCTTGTAGTGAAACATGTGTTTCTTCAATTCAGCTGAATAATTTTCATTGGAGTCAACAGAGCCTATGTCCACCTTAGAAAAGCTAAGAGGCTATATGTATTCCTTTCAGAAACTCAGTCAATTCTCACAGGGACGTAATGTGGTAGATTCCAGTGCATCTAACACAGAGAGTATTCCGCAGAGAGATACATATGTTTCTTCCCCTCAGCTGAAGATGACTATTTGTAAGAAGAGAGACTATCTCCACCAGAAGAAACCTAAGTTGCAGGAACAATTACTCTCAAAAAATAACACAATTCTCACAAGGAAAGAACGTGCCAGATGCTGCAGCTTCTAAGACATGGTTTTCTTTGCAGTGCTACATGTGTTTCTGCAACAAAGCTGAAGAGTCCTATTGGGAACAAACGGAGCTCATCTCCACCTCGAAAAACCTAAGTAGCACTATGTATTCCTTTCAAAAACAAAGTAAATTCACACCGGGAAACAAAGTGGTAGATGATCCTGCTTGTAATAAAGATGATTTTCACTGGAGAGATACTTGTATTTCTTCGCCATAGCTGAATTGGCCTTTTTGGAACAAAGATATCGTACTCCACCAAAAAAAAGTAAGGTCCAGGAAGCATGCCTATCAAGAAATCACACAATTCTCACGAGGAAGAACTTGGTAGATTGTGCCCCTTATAAAACAGATGGTTTTCTTAGGATTGATACAGGTGTTCCCTCAACTCAGCTGAATAATCCTATTTGAAATCAAGAGAACCAATCTCCACCTTGGAAAGCAAAGTAGCACTACGTATTCCTTTCAAAAACTACTCAATTATCACAGGGAAACAATGTGCTTGATGCTCCTGCTTCTATCACAGATGGTGTTCTTTTGTGAGACAAATGTGTTTTCTCAACTGAGCTGAATATTCACCTTGAGAAACCTAAGTGGCAGGAAGTTTCCTTTTCAAAAAGGATCTCACTTCTCCCAAGGAAGCAATTCGGTAGACACACCTGTCCAAACACACGTGGTTTTCATTAGAGGGAATCGTGTTCATCAACTCTCCTCAATAGGCCTATTTCAAAAACCTGTGCAGCAATGCATATTCCGTTCAAAAACTAACACAATTCTCACAGGGAGACAATGTGCCAGATGCTGCTGCTGCGTGTGACATAGATGGTTTTCTTTGAAAGGATACAAGTGTTTTTTCAAGGCAGCTGAATAGGCCAATTTGGAACATCAGGATCCTATCTCCCCTTAAAAAAATCAAAGTTTCAGGAAGTATTCCTTTCCAAAACAGCCTCAATTCTCAAGGGGAACAGTGTGCTACATGGTCCGAACCCTACCATAGATGGTTACCTTTGGAATGATACATGGTTTCCCTAGTCTCTCCTGAGTGGGCCTATATAGAACAAAGACAGCCAATGTACACCTTGAAAAACCTAGTTTGTTTCAGGAATTCCTTTCAAAAACTGAGTCAGGACTCAAAGGAAAACAGGGTACTAGATACTGATGTTCTAATCTTGATGGTTTTCTTTGGAGTGATACTTGTTTTTCTACAACTCAGCTGAGTAGGTCTCTTTGGATAAACAAGAGCCTATCTCCACCTCGAAAGATGTATGTTTCACACAATTTCCTTTCTAAAACAAACTCAGTTCTCACTGGGAAACAATGTGCTAGATGATCTTGCTTCTAACACATATGGCTTCCTCTCGAGAGATGCCTCTGTTTCTTCAACTCAGCTGAATACGCCTATTGGAACAAGGAAATTCTATCACCAACATAAGATACCTAAGGTACAGGATGTAAATGTAACAAGATATAACTCAATCAAACAAGGACTACTGTGTTAGGTACTGCCGCTTACAAATTAGACAGTGATACATGTGTTAGTTCATCTCAGCTGAATCAGCCTATTGGAAACAACCAGAGCCTTTCTCTGTCATGAAAAAACTATGTGGCATGAAACATTACTTTCAAAAACTAACTGAATTTTCTCAGGGAAACAAGAACTAGGTAGTGCAGCTTCTAATATAGATGGTTGTCTTTGGAGTGCTCCATGTGTTTGTTCAACTCTGCTTAGAAGGCCTATTTGGATCAAACAGAGCCTATCTCCCCCATAGAGAACTGAAGTAGCAGGAAGTTTCATTGCCAAAACTAACTCAATTACCCAAGGGAAACAATGTGCTAGATGTAAGGGCATCTAACACAGAAGGTTTTCTTTCCAGAGATGCACGTGTTTCTTCCACTAGCTGAAGACGCCTCTTTGAAACAACCGAGCATTCCTCCACACGTTGAAAAATCAAGGTTGCACGAATAATTTCTTTTGAAAACGAACTCAATTCCCCCAGGGAAGCCTGGTGCCAGATGCTGTACCTTCTAACATAGATGCTTGTCTTTGGAGTGTTGCATGTGTTTCTTCAACTCTGCGTAATAGGCCTATTAGGAAAAAACAGAGACTATCTCCACCTTGAAAGTCCTAATAAGGAATACACGTTCCTTTCAAAAAGAAACTCAATTCTTACGGGGAAAACATGTGCTAGCCTATCCTGCTTCTGACACAGATGATTTGCCTTCAAAACGTTCATTGTTTCATTAATCACCTGATTAGTCCTATTTGGATCAAATTGAGCCTATGGACACTTGGAAAAAGCTAAGTTGCAGGAAGAATTCCGTTCACAAACTAACTCAACTCTCAAGAGGAATCAAGGTGCCAGATCGTGCAGGTTCTAACGTACAGGATTTTCTTTGGGTTGATGCCTGTGTTTCCTCAACTCTGCTTAATAGGCCTACAGGGAACAAACACTGCCCATACCCACATTAAAAAACCTAAGTTGTATGCAGAATTAATTGCAAAATCTAACTCACTTGTCACAGGACAACAAGGTGCTAGGCGCTGCAGCTAGTAACACAGATGGTTTTCTTTGGAGGTATACGTGTATTTCTTTCAGTCAGCTGAATAGGTCTATGAGGGACAGCCAGAGTCTATAACCACCATGAAAATCCTAACTTGCAAGAAGGATTCCTTTCAAAATATAAGTGCATTCTCACAAGGAAAGAATGTGCTAGATGCTGAAGCTTCTCACATAGATGGCTTTCCTTGTAGTGAAACATGTGTTTCTTCAATTCAGCTGAATAATTTTCATTGGAGTCAACAGAGCCTATGTCCCCCTTAGAAAAGCTAAGAGGCTATATGTATTCCTTTCAGAAACTCAGTCAATTCTCACAGGGACGTAATGTGGTAGATTCCAGTGCATCTAACACAGAGAGTATTCCGCCGAGAGATACATATGTTTCTTCCCCTCAGGTGAAGATGACTATTTGTAAGAAGAGAGACTATCTCCACCAGAAGAAACCTAAGTTGCAGGAACAATTACTCTCAAAAAATAACACAATTCTCACAAGGAAAGAACGTGCCAGATGCTGCAGCTTCTAAGACATGGTTTTCTTTGCAGTGCTACATGTGTTTCTGCAACAAAGCTGAAGAGTCCTATTGGGAACAAACGGAGCTCATCTCCACCTCGAAAAACCTAAGTAGCACTATGTATTCCTTTCAAAAACAAAGTAAATTCACACCGGGAGACAAAGTGGTAGATGATCCTGCTTCTAATAAAGATGATTTTCACTGGAGAGAATCTTGGGTTTCTTCGCCATAGCTGAATTGGCCTTTTTGGAAAAAAGATATCGTACTCCACCAAAAAAAAGTAAGGTCCAGGAAGCATGCCTATCAAGAAATCACACAATTCTCACGAGGAAGAACTTGGTAGATTGTGCCCCTTATAAAACAGATGGTTTTCTTAGGATTGATACAGGTGTTCCCTCAACTCAGCTGAATAATCCTATTTGAAATCAAGAGAACCAATCTCCACCTTGGAAAGCAAAGTAGCACTACGTATTCCTTTCAAAAACTACTCAATTATCACAGGGAAACAATGTGCTTGATGCTCCTGCTTCTATCACAGATGGTGTTCTTTTGTGAGACAAATGTGTTTTCTCAACTGAGCTGAATATTCACCTTGAAAAACCTAAGTTGCAGGAAGTTTCCTTTTCAAAAAGGATCTCACTTCTCCCAAGGAAGCAATGCGGTAGACACACCTGTCCAAACACACGTGGTTTTCATTAGAGGGAATCGTGTTCATCAACTCTCCTCAATAGGCCTATTTCAAAAACCTGTGCAGCAATGCATATTCCGTTCAAAAACTAACACAATTCTCACAGGGAGACAATGTGCCAGATGCTGCTGCTGCGTGTGACATAGATGGTTTTCTTTGAAAGGATACAAGTGTTTTTTCAAGGCAGCTGAATAGGCCAATTTGGAACATCAGGATCCTATCTCCCCTTAAAAAAATCAAAGTTTCAGGAAGTATTCCTTTCCAAAACAGCCTCAATTCTCAAGGGGAACAGTGTGCTACATGGTCCGAATCCTACCATAGATGGTTACCTTTGGAACGATACATGGTTTCCCTAGTCTCTCCTGAGTGGGCCTATATAGAACAAAGACAGCCAATGTACACCTTGAAAAACCTAGTTTGTTTCAGGAATTCCTTTCAAAAACTGAGTCAGGACTCAAAGGAAAACAGGGTACTAGATGCTGATGTTCTGATCTTGATGGTTTTCTTTGGAGTGATACTTGTTTTTCTACAACTCAGCTGAGTAGGTCTCTTTGGATAAACAAGAGCCTATCTCCACCTCGAAAGATGTATGTTTCACACAATTTCCTTTCTAAAACAAACTCAGTTCTCACTGGGAAACAATGTGCTAGATGATCTTGCTTCTAACACATATGGCTTCCTCTCGAGAGATGCCTCTGTTTCTTCAACTCAGCTGAATACGCCTATTGGAACAAGGAAATTCTATCACCAACATAAGATACCTAAGGTACAGGATGTAAATGTAACAAGATATAACTCAATCAAACAAGGACTACTGTGTTAGGTACTGCCGCTTACAAATTAGACAGTGATACATGTGTTAGTTCATCTCAGCTGAATCAGCCTATTGGAAACAACCAGAGCCTTTCTCTGTCATGAAAAAACTATGTGGCATGAAACATTACTTTCAAAAACTAACTGAATTTTCTCAGGGAAACAAGAACTAGGTAGTGCAGCTTCTAATATAGATGGTTGTCTTTGGAGTGCTCCATGTGTTTGTTCAACTCTGCTTAGAAGGCCTATTTGGATCAAACAGAGCCTATCTCCCCCATAGAGAACTGAAGTAGCAGGAAGTTTCATTGCCAAAACTAACTCAATTACCCAAGGGAAACAATGTGCTAGATGTAAGGGCATCTAACACAGAAGGTTTTCTTTCCAGAGATGCACGTGTTTCTTCCACTAGCTGAAGACGCCTCTATGAAACAACCGAGCATTCCTCCACACGTTGAAAAATCAAGGTTGCACGAATAATTTCTTTTGAAAACGAACTCAATTCCCCCAGGGAAGCCTGGTGCCAGATGCTGTACCTTCTAACATAGATGCTTGTCTTTGGAGTGTTGCATGTGTTTCTTCAACTCTGCGTAATAGGCCTATTAGGAAAAAACGGAGACTATCTCCACCTTGAAAATCCTAATAAGGAATACACGTTCCTTTCAAAAAGAAACTCAATTCTTACGGGGAAAACATGTGCTAGCCTATCCTGCTTCTGACACAGATGATTTGCCTTCAAAACGTTCATTGTTTCATTAATCACCTGATTAGTCCTATTTGGATCAAATTGAGCCTATGGACACTTGGAAAAAGCTAAGTTGCAGGAAGAATTCCGTTCACAAACTAACTCAACTCTCAAGAGGAATCAAGGTGCCAGATCGTGCAGGTTCTAACGTACAGGATTTTCTTTGGGTTGATGCCTGTGTTTCCTCAACTCTGCTTAATAGGCCTACAGGGAACAAACACTGCCCATACCCACATTAAAAAACCTAAGTTGTATGCAGAATTAATTGCAAAATCTAACTCACTTGTCACAGGACAACAAGGTGCTAGGCGCTGCAGCTAGTAACACAGATGGTTTTCTTTGGAGGTATACGTGTATTTCTTCCAGTCAGCTGAATAGGTCTATGAGGGACAGCCAGAGTCTATAACCACCATGAAAATCCTAACTTGCAAGAAGGATTCCTTTCAAAATATAAGTGCATTCTCACAAGGAAAGAATGTGCTAGATGCTGAAGCTTCTCACATAGATGGCTTTCCTTGTAGTGAAACATGTGTTTCTTCAATTCAGCTGAATAATTTTCATTGGAGTCAACAGAGCCTATGTCCACCTTAGAAAAGCTAAGAGGCTATATGTATTCCTTTCAGAAACTCAGTCAATTCTCACAGGGACGTAATGTGGTAGATTCCAGTGCATCTAACACAGAGAGTATTCCGCCGAGAGATACATATGTTTCTTCCCCTCAGCTGAAGATGACTATTTGTAAGAAGAGAGACTATCTCCACCAGAAGAAACCTAAGTTGCAGGAACAATTACTCTCAAAAAATAACACAATTCTCACAAGGAAAGAACGTGCCAGATGCTGCAGCTTCTAAGACATGGTTTTCTTTGCAGTGCTACATGTGTTTCTGCAACAAAGCTGAAGAGTCCTATTGGGAACAAACGGAGCTCATCTCCACCTCGAAAAACCTAAGTAGCACTATGTATTCCTTTCAAAAACAAAGTAAATTCACGCCGGGAAACAAAGTGGTAGATGATCCTGCTTCTAATAAAGATGATTTTCACTGGAGAGATACTTGGGTTTCTTCGCCATAGCTGAATTGGCCTTTTTGGAACAAAGATATCATACTCCACCAAAAAAAAGTAAGGTCCAGGAAGCATGCCTATCAAGAAATCACACAATTCTCACGAGGAAGAACTTGGTAGATTGTGCCCCTTATAAAACAGATGGTTTTCTTAGGATTGATACAGGTGTTCCCTCAACTCAGCTGAATAATCCTATTTGAAATCAAGAGAACCAATCTCCACCTTGGAAAGCAAAGTAGCACTACGTATTCCTTTCAAAAACTACTCAATTATCACAGGGAAACAATGTGCTTGATGCTCCTGCTTCTATCACAGATGGTGTTCTTTTGTGAGACAAATGTGTTTTCTCAACTGAGCTGAATATTCACCTTGAAAAACCTAAGTTGCAGGAAGTTTCCTTTTCAAAAAGGATCTCACTTCTCCCAAGGAAGCAATGCGGTAGACACACCTGTCCAAACACACGTGGTTTTCATTAGAGGGAATCGTGTTCATCAACTCTCCTCAATAGGCCTATTTCAAAAACCTGTGCAGCAATGCATATTCCGTTCAAAAACTAACACAATTCTCACAGGGAGACAATGTGCCAGATGCTGCTGCTGCGTGTGACATAGATGGTATTCTTTGAAAGGATACAAGTGTTTTTTCAAGGCAGCTGAATAGGCCAATTTGGAACATCAGGATCCTATCTCCCCTTAAAAAAATCAAAGTTTCAGGAAGTATTCCTTTCCAAAACAGCCTCAATTCTCAAGGGGAACAGTGTGCTACATGGTCCGAATCCTACCATAGATGGTTACCTTTGGAATGATGCATGGTTTCCCTAGTCTCTCCTGAGTGGGCCTATATAGAACAAAGACAGCCAATGTACACCTTGAAAAACCTAGTTTGTTTCAGGAATTCCTTTCAAAAACTGAGTCAGGACTCAAAGGAAAACAGGGTACTAGATGCTGATGTTCTAATCTTGATGGTTTTCTTTGGAGTGATACTTGTTTTTCTACAACTCAGCTGAGTAGGTCTCTTTGGATAAACAAGAGCCTATCTCCACCTCGAAAGATGTATGTTTCACACAATTTCCTTTCTAAAACAAACTCAGTTCTCACTGGGAAACAATGTGCTAGATGATCTTGCTTCTAACACATATGGCTTCCTCTCGAGAGATGCCTCTGTTTCTTCAACTCAGCTGAATACGCCTATTGGAACAAGGAAATTCTATCACCAACATAAGATACCTAAGGTACAGGATGTAAATGTAACAAGATATAACTCAATCAAACAAGGACTACTGTGTTAGGTACTGCCGCTTACAAATTAGACAGTGATACATGTGTTTGTTCATCTCAGCTGAATCAGCCTATTGGAAACAACCAGAGCCTTTCTCTGTCATGAAAAAACTAAGTGGCATAAAACATTACTTTCAAAAACTAACTGAATTTTCTCAGGGAAACAAGAACTAGGTAGTGCAGCTTCTAATATAGATGGTTGTCTTTGGAGTGCTCCATGTGTTTGTTCAACTCTGCTTAGAAGGCCTATTTGGATCAAACAGAGCCTATCTCCCCCATAGAGAACTGAAGTAGCAGGAAGTTTCATTGCCAAAACTAACTCAATTACCCAAGGGAAACAATGTGCTAGATGTAAGGGCATCTAACACAGAAGGTTTTCTTTCCAGAGATGCACGTGTTTCTTCCACTAGCTGAAGACGCCTCTTTGAAACAACCGAGCATTCCTCCACACGTTGAAAAATCAAGGTTGCACGAATAATTTCTTTTGAAAACGAACTCAATTCCCCCAGGGAAGCCTGGTGCCAGATGCTGTACCTTCTAACATAGATGCTTGTCTTTGGAGTGTTGCATGTGTTTCTTCAACTCTGCGTAATAGGCCTATTAGGAAAAAACAGAGACTATCTCCACCTTGAAAATCCTAATAAGGAATACACGTTCCTTTCAAAAAGAAACTCAATTCTTACGGGGAAAACATGTGCTAGCCTATCCTGCTTCTGACACAGATGATTTGCCTTCAAAACGTTCATTGTTTCATTAATCACCTGATTAGTCCTATTTGGATCAAATTGAGCCTATGGACACTTGGAAAAAGCTAAGTTGCAGGAAGAATTCCGTTCACAAACTAACTCAACTCTCAAGAGGAATCAAGGTGCCAGATCGTGCAGGTTCTAACGTACAGGATTTTCTTTGGGTTGATGCCTGTGTTTCCTCAACTCTGCTTAATAGGCCTACAGGGAACAAACACTGCCCATACCCACATTAAAAAACCTAAGTTGTATGCAGAATTAATTGCAAAATCTAACTCACTTGTCACAGGACAACAAGGTGCTAGGCGCTGCAGCTAGTAACACAGATGGTTTTCTTTGGAGGTATACGTGTATTTCTTTCAGTCAGCTGAATAGGTCTATGAGGGACAGCCAGAGTCTATAACCACCATGAAAATCCTAACTTTCAAGAAGGATTCCTTTCAAAATATAAGTGCATTCTCACAAGGAAAGAATGTGCTAGATGCTGAAGCTTCTCACATAGATGGCTTTCCTTGTAGTGAAACATGTGTTTCTTCAATTCAGCTGAATAATTTTCATTGGAGTCAACAGAGCCTATGTCCACCTTAGAAAAGCTAAGAGGCTATATGTATTCCTTTCAGAAACTCAGTCAATTCTCACAGGGACGTAATGTGGTAGATTCCAGTGCATCTAACACAGAGAGTATTCCGCCGAGAGATACATATGTTTCTTCCCCTCAGCTGAAGATGACTATTTGTAAGAAGAGAGACTATCTCCACCAGAAGAAACCTAAGTTGCAGGAACAATTACTCTCAAAAAATAACACAATTCTCACAAGGAAAGAACGTGCCAGATGCTGCAGCTTCTAAGACATGGTTTTCTTTGCAGTGCTACATGTGTTTCTGCAACAAAGCTGAAGAGTCCTATTGGGAACAAACGGAGCTCATCTCCACCTCGAAAAACCTACGTAGCACTATGTATTCCTTTCAAAAACAAAGTAAATTCACACCGGGAGACAAAGTGGTAGATGATCCTGCTTCTAATAAAGATGATTTTCACTGGAGAGATACTTGGGTTTCTTCGCCATAGCTGAATTGGCCTTTTTGGAACAAAGATATCGTACTCCACCAAAAAAAAGTAAGGTCCAGGAAGCATGCCTATCAAGAAATCACACAATTCTCACGAGGAAGAACTTGGTAGATTGTGCCCCTTATAAAACAGATGGTTTTCTTAGGATTGATACAGGCGTTCCCTCAACTCAGCTGAATAATCCTATTTGAAATCAAGAGAACCAATCTCCACCTTGGAAAGCAAAGTAGCACTACGTATTCCTTTCAAAAACTACTCAATTATCACAGGGAAACAATGTGCTTGATGCTCCTGTTTCTATCACAGATGGTGTTCTTTTGTGAGACAAATGTGTTTTCTCAACTGAGCTGAATATTCACCTTGAAAAACCTAAGTTGCAGGAAGTTTCCTTTTCAAAAAGGATCTCACTTCTCCCAAGGAAGCAATGCGGTAGACACACCTGTCCAAACACACGTGGTTTTCATTAGAGGGAATCGTGTTCATCAACTCTCCTCAATAGGCCTATTTCAAAAACCTGGGCAGCAATGCATATTCCGTTCAAAAACTACCACAATTCTCACAGGGAGACAATGTGCCAGATGCTGCTGCTGCGTGTGACATAGATGGTTTTCTTTGAAAGGATACAAGTGTTTTTTCAAGGCAGCTGAATAGGCCAATTTGGAACATCAGGATCCTATCTCCCCTTAAAAAAATCAAAGTTTCAGGAAGTATTCCTTTCCAAAACAGCCTCAATTCTCAAGGGGAACAGTGTGCTACATGGTCCGAATCCTACCATAGATGGTTACCTTTGGAATGATACATGGTTTCCCTAGTCTCTCCTGAGTGGGCCTATATAGAACAAAGACAGCCAATGTACACCTTGAAAAACCTAGTTTGTTTCAGGAATTCCTTTCAAAAACTGAGTCAGGACTCAAAGGAAAACAGGGTACTAGATGCTGATGTTCTAATCTTGATGGTTTTCTTTGGAGTGATACTTGTTTTTCTACAACTCAGCTGAGTAGGTCTCTTTGGATAAACAAGAGCCTATCTCCACCTCGAAAGATGTATGTTTCACACAATTTCCTTTCTAAAACAAACTCAGTTCTCACTGGGAAACAATGTGCTAGATGATCTTGCTTCTAACACATATGGCTTCCTCTCGAGAGATGCCTCTGTTTCTTCAACTCAGCTGAATACGCCTATTGGAACAAGGAAATTCTATCACCAACATAAGATACCTAAGGTACAGGATGTAAATGTAACAAGATATAACTCAATCAAACAAGGACTACTGTGTTAGGTACTGCCGCTTACAAATTAGACAGTGATACATGTGTTAGTTCATCTCAGCTGAATCAGCCTATTGGAAACAACCAGAGCCTTTCTCTGTCATGAAAAAACTATGTGGCATGAAACATTACTTTCAAAAACTAACTGAATTTTCTCAGGGAAACAAGAACTAGGTAGTGCAGCTTCTAATATAGATGGTTGTCTTTGGAGTGCTCCATGTGTTTGTTCAACTCTGCTTAGAAGGCCTATTTGGATCAAACAGAGCCTATCTCCCCCATAGAGAACTGAAGTAGCAGGAAGTTTCATTGCCAAAACTAACTCAATTACCCAAGGGAAACAATGTGCTAGATGTAAGGGCATCTAACACAGAAGGTTTTCTTTCCAGAGATGCACGTGTTTCTTCCACTAGCTGAAGACGCCTCTTTGAAACAACCGAGCATTCCTCCACACGTTGAAAAATCAAGGTTGCACGAATAATTTCTTTTGAAAACGAACTCAATTCCCCCAGGGAAGCCTGGTGCCAGATGCTGTACCTTCTAACATAGATGCTTGTCTTTGGAGTGTTGCATGTGTTTCTTCAACTCTGCGTAATAGGCATATTAGGAAAAAACAGAGACTATCTCCACCTTGAAAATCCTAATAAGGAATACACGTTCCTTTCAAAAAGAAACTCAATTCTTACGGGGAAAACATGTGCTAGCCTATCCTGCTTCTGACACAGATGATTTGCCTTCAAAACGTTCATTGTTTCATTAATCACCTGATTAGTCCTATTTGGATCAAATTGAGCCTATGGACACTTGGAAAAAGCTAAGTTGCAGGAAGAATTCCGTTCACAAACTAACTCAACTCTCAAGAGGAATCAAGGTGCCAGATCGTGCAGGTTCTAACGTACAGGATTTTCTTTGGGTTGATGCCTGTGTTTCCTCAACTCTGCTTAATAGGCCTACAGGGAACAAACACTGCCCATACCCACATTAAAAAACCTAAGTTGTATGCAGAATTAATTGCAAAATCTAACTCACTTGTCACAGGACAACAAGGTGCTAGGCGCTGCAGCTAGTAACACAGATGGTTTTCTTTGGAGGTATACGTGTATTTCTTTCAGTCAGCTGAATAGGTCTATGAGGGACAGCCAGAGTCTATAACCACCATGAAAATCCTAACTTGCAAGAAGGATTCCTTTCAAAATATAAGTGCATTCTCACAAGGAAAGAATGTGCTAGATGCTGAAGCTTCTCACATAGATGGCTTTCCTTGTAGTGAAACATGTGTTTCTTCAATTCAGCTGAATAATTTTCATTGGAGTCAACAGAGCCTATGTCCACCTTAGAAAAGCTAAGAGGCTATATGTATTCCTTTCAGAAACTCAGTCAATTCTCACAGGGACGTAATGTGGTAGATTCCAGTGCATCTAACACAGAGAGTATTCCGCCGAGAGATACATATGTTTCTTCCCCTCAGCTGAAGATGACTATTTGTAAGAAGAGAGACTATCTCCACCAGAAGAAACCTAAGTTGCAGGAACAATTACTCTCAAAAAATAACACAATTCTCACAAGGAAAGAACGTGCCAGATGCTGCAGCTTCTAAGACATGGTTTTCTTTGCAGTGCTACATGTGTTTCTGCAACAAAGCTGAAGAGTCCTATTGGGAACAAACGGAGCTCATCTCCACCTCGAAAAACCTAAGTAGCACTATGTATTCCTTTCAAAAACAAAGTAAATTCACACCGGGAGACAAAGTGGTAGATGATCCTGCTTCTAATAAAGATGATTTTCACTGGAGAGATACTTGGGTTTCTTCACCATAGCTGAATTGGCCTTTTTGGAACAAAGATATCGTACTCCACCAAAAAAAAGTAAGGTCCAGGAAGCATGCCTATCAAGAAATCACACAATTCTCACGAGGAAGAACTTGGTAGATTGTGCCCCTTATAAAACAGATGGTTTTCTTAGGATTGATACAGGTGTTCCCTCAACTCAGCTGAATAATCCTATTTGAAATCAAGAGAACCAATCTCCACCTTGGAAAGCAAAGTAGCACTACGTATTCCTTTCAAAAACTACTCAATTATCACAGGGAAACAATGTGCTTGATGCTCCTGCTTCTATCACAGATGGTGTTCTTTTGTGAGACAAATGTGTTTTCTCAACTGAGCTGAATATTCACCTTGAAAAACCTAAGTTGCAGGAAGTTTCCTTTTCAAAAAGGATCTCACTTCTCCCAAGGAAGCAATGCGGTAGACACACCTGTTCAAACACACGTGGTTTTCATTAGAGGGAATCGTGTTCATCAACTCTCCTCAATAGGCCTATTTCAAAAACCTGTGCAGCAATGCATATTCCGTTCAAAAACTACCACAATTCTCACAGGGAGACAATGTGCCAGATGCTGCTGCTGCGTGTGACATAGATGGTTTTCTTTGAAAGGATACAAGTGTTTTTTCAAGGCAGCTGAATAGGCCAATTTGGAACATCAGGATCCTATCTCCCCTTAAAAAAATCAAAGTTTCAGGAAGTATTCCTTTCCAAAACAGCCTCAATTCTCAAGGGGAACAGTGTGCTACATGGTCCGAATCCTACCATAGATGGTTACCTTTGGAACGATACATGGTTTCCCTAGTCTCTCCTGAGTGGGCCTATATAGAACAAAGACAGCCAATGTACACCTTGAAAAACCTAGTTTGTTTCAGGAATTCCTTTCAAAAACTGAGTCAGGACTCAAAGGAAAACAGGGTACTAGATGCTGATGTTCTAATCTTGATGGTTTTCTTTGGAGTGATACTTGTTTTTCTACAACTCAGCTGAGTAGGTCTCTTTGGATAAACAAGAGCCTATCTCCACCTCGAAAGATGTATGTTTCACACAATTTCCTTTCTAAAACAAACTCAGTTCTCACTGGGAAACAATGTGCTAGATGATCTTGCTTCTAACACATATGGCTTCCTCTCGAGAGATGCCTCTGTTTCTTCAACTCAGCTGAATACGCCTATTGGAACAAGGAAATTCTATCACCAACATAAGATACCTAAGGTACAGGATGTAAATGTAACAAGATATAACTCAATCAAACAAGGACTACTGTGTTAGGTACTGCCGCTTACAAATTAGACAGTGATACATGTGTTTGTTCATCTCAGCTGAATCAGCCTATTGGAAACAACCAGAGCCTTTCTCTGTCATGAAAAAACTATGTGGCATGAAACATTACTTTCAAAAACTAACTGAATTTTCTCAGGGAAACAAGAACTAGGTAGTGCAGC
This sequence comes from Castor canadensis, assembly GCF_047511655.1. Classification (NCBI taxonomy): domain Eukaryota; kingdom Metazoa; phylum Chordata; class Mammalia; order Rodentia; family Castoridae; genus Castor; species Castor canadensis. The sequence continues at coordinate 93,527,171 of NC_133398.1, forward strand.
TTCTAATATAGATGGTTGTCTTTGGAGTGCTACATGTGTTTGTTCAACTCTGCTTAGAAGGCCTATTTGGATCAAACAGAGCCTATCTCCCCCATAGAGAACTGAAGTAGCAGGAAGTTTCATTGCCAAAACTAACTCAATTACCCAAGGGAAACAATGTGCTAGATGTAAGGGCATCTAACACAGAAGGTTTTCTTTCCAGAGATGCACGTGTTTCTTCCACTAGCTGAAGACGCCTCTTTGAAACAACCGAGCATTCCTCCACACGTTGAAAAATCAAGGTTGCACGAATAATTTCTTTTGAAAACGAACTCAATTCCCCCAGGGAAGCCTGGTGCCAGATGCTGTACCTTCTAACATAGATGCTTGTCTTTGGAGTGTTGCATGTGTTTCTTCAACTCTGCGTAATAGGCCTATTAGGAAAAAACAGAGACTATCTCCACCTTGAAAATCCTAATAAGGAATACACGTTCCTTTCAAAAAGAAACTCAATTCTTACGGGGAAAACATGTGCTAGCCTATCCTGATTCTGACACAGATGATTTGCCTTCAAAACGTTCATTGTTTCATTAATCACCTGATTAGTCCTATTTGGATCAAATTGAGCCTATGGACACTTGGAAAAAGCTAAGTTGCAGGAAGAATTCCGTTCACAAACTAACTCAACTCTCAAGAGGAATCAAGGTGCCAGATCGTGCAGGTTCTAACGTACAGGATTTTCTTTGGGTTGATGCCTGTGTTTCCTGAACTCTGCTTAATAGGCCTACAGGGAACAAACACTGCCCATACCCACTTTAAAAAACCTAAGTTGTATGCAGAATTAATTGCAAAATCTAACTCACTTGTCACAGGACAACAAGGTACTAGGTGCTGCAGCTAGTAACACAGATGGTTTTCTTTGGAGGTATACGTGTATTTCTTTCAGTCAGCTGAATAGGTCTATGAGGAACAGCCAGAGTCTATAACCACCATAAAAATCCTAACTTGCAAGAAGGATTCCTTTCAAAATATAAGTGCATTCTCACAAGGAAAGAATGTTAGATGCTGAAGCTTCTCACATAGATGGCTTTCCTTGTAGTGAAACATGTGTTTCTTCAATTCAGCTGAATAATTTTCATTGGAGTCAACAGAGCCTATGTCCACCTTAGAAAAGCTAAGAGGCTATATGTATTCCTTTCAGAAACTCAGTCAATTCTCACAGGGACGTAATGTGGTAGATTCCAGTGCATCTAACACAGAGAGTATTCCGCCGAGAGATACATATGTTTCTTCCCCTCAGCTGAAGATGACTATTTGTAAGAAGAGAGACTATCTCCACCAGAAGAAACCTAAGTTGCAGGAACAATTACTCTCAAAAAATAACACAATTCTCACAAGGAAAGAACGTGCCAGATGCTGCAGCTTCTAAGACATGGATTTCTTTGCAGTGCTACATGTGTTTCTGCAACAAAGCTGAAGAGTCCTATTAGGAACAAACGGAGCTCATCTCCACCTCGAAAAACCTAAGTAGCACTATGTATTCCTTTCAAAAACAAAGTAAATTCACACCGGGAAACAAAGTGGTAGATGATCCTGCTTCTAATAAAGATGATTTTCACTGGAGAGATACTTGGGTTTCTTCGCCATAGCTGAATTGGCCTTTTTGGAACAAAGATATCGTACTCCACCAAAAAAAAGTAAGGTCCAGGAAGCATGCCTATCAAGAAATCACACAATTCTCACGAGGAAGAACTTGGTAGATTGTGCCCCTTATAAAACAGATGGTTTTCATAGGATTGATACAGGCGTTCCCTCAACTCAGCTGAATAATCCTATTTGAAATCAAGAGAACCAATCTCCACCTTGGAAAGCAAAGTAGCACTACGTATTCCTTTCAAAAACTACTCAATTATCACAGGGAAACAATGTGCTTGATGCTCCTGCTTCTATCACAGATGGTGTTCTTTTGTGAGACAAATGTGTTTTCTCAACTGAGCTGAATATTCACCTTGAAAAACCTAAGTTGCAGGAAGTTTCCTTTTCAAGAAGGATCTCACTTCTCCCAAGGAAGCAATGCCGTAGACACACCTGTCCAAACACATGTGGTTTTCATTACAGGGAATCGTGTTCATCAACTCTCCTCAATAGGCCTATTTCAAAAACCTGTGCAGGAATGCATATTCCGTTCAAAAACTACCACAATTCTCACAGGGAGACAATGTGCCAGATGCTGCTGCTGCGTGTGACATAGATGGTTTTCTTTGAAAGGATACAAGTGTTTCTTCAAGGCAGCTGAATAGGCCAATTTGGAACATCAGGATCCTATCTCCCCTTAAAAAAATCAAAGTTTCAGGAAGAATTCCTTTCCAAAACAGCCTCAATTCTCAAGGGGAACAATGTGCTACATGGTCCGAATCCTACCATAGATGGTTACCTTTGGAATGATACATGGTTTCCCTAGTCTCTCCTGAGTGGGCCTATATAGAACAAAGACAGCCAATGTACACCTTGAAAAACCTAGTTTGTTTCAGGAATTCCTTTCAAAAACTGAGTCAGGACTCAAAGGAAAACAGGGTACTAGATGCTGATGTTCTAATCTTGATGGTTTTCTTTGGAGTGATACTTGTTTTTCTACAACTCAGCTGAGTAGGTCTCTTTGGATAAACAAGAGCCTATCTCCACCTCGAAAGATGTATGTTTCACGCAATTTCCTTTCTAAAACAAACTCAGTTCTCACTGGGAAACAATGTGCTAGATGATCTTGCTTCTAACACATATGGCTTCCTCTCGAGAGATGCCTCTGTTTCTTCAACTCAGCTGAATACGCCTATTGGAACAAGGAAATTCTATCACCAACATAAGATACCTAAGGTACAGGATATAAATGTAACAAGATATAACTCAATCAAACAAGGACTATTGTGTTAGGTACTGCCACTTACAAATTAGACAGTGATACATGTGTTAGTTCATCTCAGCTGAATCAGCCTATTGGAAACAACCAGAGCCTTTCTCTGTCATGAAAAAACTATGTGGCATGAAACATTACTTTCAAAAACTAACTGAATTTTCTCAGGGAAACAAGAACTAGGCAGTGCAGCTTCTAATATAGATGGTTATCTTTGGAGTGCTCCATGTGTTTGTTCAACTCTGCTTAGAAGGCCTATTTGGATCAAACAGAGCCTATCTCCCCCATAGAGAACTGAAGTAGCAGGAAGTTTCATTGCCAAAACTAACTCAATTACCCAAGGGAAACAATGTGCTAGATGTAAGGGCATCTAACACAGAAGGTTTTCTTTCCAGAGATGCACGTGTTTCTTTCACTAGCTGAAGACGCCTCTTTGAAACAACCGAGCATTCCTCCACACGTTGAAAAATCAAAGTTGCACGAATAATTTCTTTTGAAAACGAACTCAATTCCCCCAGGGAAGCCTGGTGCCAGATGCTGTACCTTCTAACATAGATGCTTGTCTTTGGAGTGTTGCATGTGTTTCTTCAACTCTGCGTAATAGGCCTATTTGGAAAAAACAGAGACTATCTCCACTTTGAAAATCCTAATATGGAATACACGTTCCTTTCAAAAAGAAACTCAATTTTTACGGGGAAAACATGTGCTAGCCTATCCTGCTTCTGACACAGATGATTTGCCTTCAAAACGTTCATTGTTTCATTAATCACCTGATTAGTCCTGTTTGGATCAAATTGAGCCTATGGACACTTGGAAAAAGCTAAGTTGCAGGAAGAATTCCGTTCACAAACTAACTCAACTCTCAAGAGGAATCAAGGTGCCAGATGGTGCAGGTTCTAACGTACAGGATTTTCTTTGGGTTGATGCCTGTGTTTCCTCAACTCTGCTTAATAGGCCTACAGGGAACAAACACTGCATATACCCACATTAAAAAACCTAAGTTGTATGCAGAATTAATTGCAAAATCTAAATCACTTGTCACAGGACAACAAGGTGCTAGGCGCTGCAGCTAGTAACACAGATGGTTTTCTTTGGAGGTATACGTGTATTTCTTCCAGTCAGCTGAATAGGTCTATGAGGGATAGTCAGAGTCTATAACCACCATGAAAATCCTACATTGCAAGAAGGATTCCTTTCAAAATATAAGTGCATTCTCACAAGGAAATAATGTGCTAGATGCTGAAGCTTCTCACATAGATGGCTTTCCTTGTAGTGAAACATGTGTTTCTTCAATTCAGCTGAATAATTTTCATTGGAGTCAACAGAGCCTATGTCCACCTTAGAAAAGCTAAGAGGCTATATGTATTCCTTTCAGAAACTCAGTCAATTCTCACAGGGACGTAATGTGGTAGATTCCAGTGCATCTAACACAGAGAGTATTCCGCCGGGAGATACATATGTTTCTTCCCCTCAGCTGAAGATGACTATTTGTAAGAAGAGAGACTATCTCCACCAGAAGAAACCTAAGTTGCAGGAACAATTTCTCTCAAAAAATAACACAATTCTCACAAGGAAAGAACGTGCCAGATGCTGCAGCTTCTAAGACATGGTTTTCTTTGCAGTGCTACATGTGTTTCTGCAACAAAGCTGACGAGTCCTATTGGGAACAAACGGAGCTCATCTCCACCTCGAAAAACCTAAGTAGCACTATGTATTCCTTGCAAAAACAAAGTAAATAAACACCGGGAAACAAAGTGGTAGATGATCCTGCTTCTAATAAAGATGATTTTCACTGGAGAGATACTTGGGTTTCTTCACCATAGCTGAATTGGCCTTTTTGGAACAAAGATATCGTACTCCACCAAAAAAAAGTAAGGTCCAGGAAGCATGCCTATCAAGAAATCACACAATTCTCACGAGGAAGAACTTGGTAGATTGTGCCCCTGATAAAACAGATGGTTTTCTTAGGATTGATACAGGTGTTCCCTCAACTCAGCTGAATAATCCTATTTGAAATCAAGAGAACCAATCTCCACCTTGGAAAGCAAAGTAGCACTACGTATTCCTTTCAAAAACTACTCAATTATCACAGGGAAACAATGTGCTTGATGCTCCTGCTTCTATCACAGATGGTGTTCTTTTGTGAGACAAATGTGTTTTCTCAACTGAGCTGAATATTCACCTTGAAAAACCTAAGTTGCAGGAAGTTTCCTTTTCAAAAAGGATCTCACTTCTCCCAAGGAAGCAATGCGGTAGACACACCTGTCCAAACACACGTGGTTTTCATTACAGGGAATCGTGTTCATCAACTCTCCTCAATAGGCCTATTTCAAAAACCTGTGCAGCAATGCATATTCCGTTCAAAAACTAAGACAATTCTCACAGGGAGACAATGTGCCTGATGCTGCTGCTGCGTGTGACATAGATGGTTTTCTTTGAAAGGATACAAGTGTTTCTTCAAGGCAGCTGAATAGGCCTATTTGGAACATCAGGATCCTATCTCCCCTTAAAAAAATCAAAGTTTCAGGAAGAATTCCTTTCCAAAACAGCCTCAATTCTCAAGGGGAACAATGTGCTACATTGTCTGAATCCTACCATAGATGGTTACCTTTGGAATGATACATGGTTTCCCTAGTCTCTCCTGAGTGGGCCTATATAGAACAAAGACAGCCAATGTACACCTTGAAAAACCTAGTTTGTTTCAGGAATTCCTTTCAAAAACTGAGTCAGGACTCAAAGGAAAACAGGGTACTAGATGCTGATGTTCTAATCTTGATGGTTTTCTTTGGAGTGATACTTGTTTTTCTACAACTCAGCTGAGTAGGTCTCTTTGGATAAACAAGAGCCTATCTCCACCTCGAAAGATGTATGTTTCACACAATTTCCTTTCTAAAACAAACTCAGTTCTCACTGGGAAACAATGTGCTAGATGATCTTGCTTCTAACACATATGGCTTCCTCTCGAGAGATGCCTCTGTTTCTTCAACTCAGCTGAATACGCCTATTGGAACAAGGAAATTCTATCACCAACATAAGATACCTAAGGTACAGGATGTAAATGTAACAAGATATAACTCAATCAAACAAGGACTACTGTGTTAGGTACTGCCGCTTACAAATTAGACAGTGATACATGTGTTTGTTCATCTCAGCTGAATCAGCCTATTGGAAACAACCAGAGCCTTTCTTTGTCATGAAAAAACTATGTGGCATGAAACATTACTTTCAAAAACTAACTGAATTTTCTCAGGGAAACAAGAACTAGGTAGTGCAGCTTGTAATATAGATGGTTGTCTTTGGAGTGCTCCATGTGTTTGTTCAACTCTGCTTAGAAGGCCTATTTGGATCAAACAGAGCCTATCTCCCCCATAGAGAACTGAAGTAGCAGGAAGTTTCATTGCCAAAACTAACTCAATTACCCAAGGGAAACAATGTGCTAGATGTAAGGGCATCTAACACAGAAGGTTTTCTTTCCAGAGATGCACGTATTTCTTCCACTAGCTCAAGACGCCTCTTTGAAACAACCGAGCATTCCTCCACACGTTGAAAAATCAAGGTTGCACGAATAATTTCTTTTGAAAACGAACTCAATTCCCCCAGGGAAGCCTGGTGCCAGATGCTGTACCTTCTAACATAGATGCTTGTCTTTGGAGTGTTGCATGTGTTTCTTCAACTCTGCGTAATAGGCCTATTTGGAAAAAACAGAGACTATCTCCACCTTGAAAATCCTAATAAGGAATACACGTTCCTTTCAAAAAGAAACTCAATTCTTACGGGGAAAACATGTGCTAGCCTATCCTGCTTCTGACACAGATGATTTGCCTTCAAAACGTTCATTGTTTCATTAATCACCTGATTAGTCCTGTTTGGATCAAATTGAGCCTATGGACACTTGGAAAAAGCTAAGTTGCAGGAAGAATTCCGTTCACAAACTAACTCAACTCTCAAGAGGAATCAAGGTGCCAGATCGTGCAGGTTCTAACGTACAGGATTTTCTTTGGGTTGATGCCTGTGTTTCCTCAACTCTGCTTAATAGGCCTACAGGGAACAAACACTGCCCATACCCACATTAAAAAACCTAAGTTGTATGCAGAATTAATTGCAAAATCTAACTCACTTGTCACAGGACAACAAGGTGCTAGGCGCTGCAGCTAGTAACACAGATGGTTTTCTTTGGAGGTATACGTGTATTTCTTCCAGTCAGCTGAATAGGTCTATGAGGGACAGCCAGAGTCTATAACCACCATAAAAATCCTAACTTGCAAGAAGGATTCCTTTCAAAATATAAGTGCATTCTCACAAGGAAAGAATGTTAGATGCTGAAGCTTCTCACATAGATGGCTTTCCTTGTAGTGAAACATGTGTTTCTTCAATTCAGCTGAATAATTTTCATTGGAGTCAACAGAGCCTATGTCCACCTTAGAAAAGCTAAGAGGCTATATGTATTCCTTTCAGAAACTCAGTCAATTCTCACAGGGACGTAATGTGGTAGATTCCAGTGCATCTAACACAGAGAGTATTCCGCCGAGAGATACATATGTTTCTTCCCCTCAGCTGAAGATGACTATTTGTAAGAAGAGAGACTATCTCCACCAGAAGAAACCTAAGTTGCAGGAACAATTACTCTCAAAAAATAACACAATTCTCACAAGGAAAGAACGTGCCAGATGCTGCAGCTTCTAAGACATGGTTTTCTTTGCAGTGCTACATGTGTTTCTGCAACAAAGCTGAAGAGTCCTATTGGGAACAAACGGAGCTCATCTCCACCTCGAAAAACCTAAGTAGCACTATGTATTCCTTGCAAAAACAAAGTAAATTCACACCGGGAAACAAAGTGGTAGATGATCCTGCTTCTAATAAAGATGATTTTCACTGGAGAGATACTTGGGTTTCTTCACCATAGCTGAATTGGCCTTTTTGGAAAAAAGATATCGTACTCCACCATAAAAAAGTAAGGTCCAGGAAGCATGCCTATCAAGAAATCACACAATTCTCACGAGGAAGAACTTGGTAGATTGTGCCCCTTATAAAACAGATGGTTTTCTTAGGATTGATACAGGCGTTCCCTCAACTCAGCTGAATAATCCTATTTGAAATCAAGAAAACCAATCTCCACCTTGGAAAGCAAAGTAGCACTACGTATTCCTTTCAAAAACTACTCAATTATCACAGGGAAACAATGTGCTTGATGCTCCTGCTTCTATCACAGATGGTGTTCTTTTGTGAGACAAATGTGTTTTCTCAACTGAGCTGAATATTCACCTTGAAAAACCTAAGTTGCAGGAAGTTTCCTTTTCAAGAAGGATCTCACTTCTCCCAAGGAAGCAATGCGGTAGACACACCTGTCCAAACACACGTGGTTTTCATTAGAGGGAATCGTGTTCATCAACTCTCCTCAATAGGTCTATTTCAAAAACCTGTGCAGCAATGTATATTCTGTTCAAAAACTAACACAATTCTCACAGGGAGACAATGTGCCAGATGCTGCTGCTGCGTGTGACATAGATGGTTTTCTTTGAAAGGATACAAGTGTTTCTTCAAGGCAGCTGAATAGGCCAATTTGGAACATCAGGATCCTATCTCCCCTTAAAAAAATCAAAGTTTCAGGAAGTATTCCTTTCCAAAACAACCTCAATTCTCAAGGGGAACAATGTGCTACCTGGTCCGAATCCTACCATAGATGGTTACCTTTGGAATGATACATGGTTTCCCTAGTTTCTCCTGAGTGGGCCTATATAGAACAAAGACAGCCAATGTACACTTTGAAAAACCTAGTTTGTTTCAGGAATTCCTTTCAAAAACTGAGTCAGGACTCAAAGGAAAACAGGGTACTAGATGCTGATGTTCTAATCTTGATGGTTTTCTTTGGAGTGATACTTGTTTTTCTACAACTCAGCTGAGTAGGTCTCTTTGGATAAACAAGAGCCTATCTCCACCTCGAAAGATGTATGTTTCACACAATTTCCTTTCTAAAACAAACTCAGTTCTCACTGGGAAACAATGTGCTAGATGATCTTGCTTCTAACACATATGGCTTCCTCTCGAGAGATGCCTCTGTTTCTTCAACTCAGCTGAATACGCCTATTGGAACAAGGAAATTCTATCACCAACATAAGATACCTAAGGTACAGGATGTAAATGTAACAAGATATAACTCAATCAAACAAGGACTACTGTGTTAGGTACTGCCGCTTACAAATTAGACAGTGATACATGTGTTTGTTCATCTCAGCTGAATCAGCCTATTGGAAACAACCAGAGCCTTTCTCTGTCATGAAAAAACTAAGTGGCATAAAACATTACTTTCAAAAACTAACTGAATTTTCTCAGGGAAACAAGAACTAGGTAGTGCAGCTTCTAATATAGATGGTTGTCTTTGGAGTGCTCCATGTGTTTGTTCAACTCTGCTTAGAAGGCCTATTTGGATCAAACAGAGCCTATCTCCCCCATAGAGAACTGAAGTAGCAGGAAGTTTCATTGCCAAAACTAACTCAATTACCCAAGGGAAACAATGTGCTAGATGTAAGGGCATCTAACACAGAAGGTTTTCTTTCCAGAGATGCACGTATTTCTTCCACTAGCTCAAGACGCCTCTTTGAAACAACCGAGCATTCCTCCACACGTTGAAAAATCAAGGTTGCACGAATAATTTCTTTTGAAAACGAACTCAATTCCCCCAGGGAAGCCTGGTGCCAGATGCTGTACCTTCTAACATAGATGCTTGTCTTTGGAGTGTTGCATGTGTTTCTTCAACTCTGCGTAATAGGCCTATTTGGAAAAAACAGAGACTATCTCCACTTTGAAAATCCTAACAAGGAATACACCTTCCTTTCAAAAAGAAACTCAATTCTTACGGGGAAAACATGTGCTAGCCTATCCTGCTTCTGACACAGATGATTTGCCTTCAAAACGTTCATTGTTTCATTAATCACCTGATTAGTCCTGTTTGGATCAAATTGAGCCTATGGACACTTGGAAAAAGCTAAGTTGCAGGAAGAATTCCGTTCACAAACTAACTCAACTCTCAAGAGGAATCAAGGTGCCAGATCGTGCAGGTTCTAACGTACAGGATTTTCTTTGGGTTGATGCCTGTGTTTCCTCAACTCTGCTTAATAGGCCTACAGGGAACAAACACTGCCCATACCCACATTAAGAAACCTAAGTTGTATGCAGAATTAATTGCAAAATCTAACTCACTTGTCACAGGACAACAAGGTGCTAGGCGCTGCAGCTAGTAACACAGATGGTTTTCTTTGGAGGTATACGTGTATTTCTTCCAGTCAGCTGAATAGGTCTATGAGGGACAGCCAGAGTCTATAACCACCATAAAAATCCTAACTTGCAAGAAGGATTCCTTTCAAAATATAAGTGCATTCTCACAAGGAAAGAATGTGCTAGATGCTGAAGCTTCTCACATAGATGGCTTTCCTTGTAGTGAAACATGTGTTTCTTCAATTCAGCTGAATAATTTTCATTGGAGTCAACAGAGCCTATGTCCACCTTAGAAAAGCTAAGAGGCTATATGTATTCCTTTCAGAAACTCAGTCAATTCTCACAGGGACGTAATGTGGTAGATTCCAGTGCATGTAACACAGAGAGTATTCCGCCGGGACATACATATGTTTCTTCCCCTCAGCTGAAGATGACTATTTGTAAGAAGAGAGACTATCTCCACCAGAAGAAACCTAAGTTGCAGGAACAATTACTCTCAAAAAATAACACAATTCTCACAAGGAAAGAACGTGCCAGATGCTGCAGCTTCTAAGACATGGTTTTCTTTGCAGTGCTACATGTGTTTCTGCAACAAAGCTGAAGAGTCCTATTGGGAACAAACGGAGCTCATCTCCACCTCGAAAAACCTAAGTAGCACTATGTATTCCTTGCAAAAACAAAGTAAATTCACACCGGGAAACAAAGTGGTAGATGATCCTGCTTCTAATAAAGATGATTTTCACTGGAGAGATACTTGGGTTTCTTCACCATAGCTGAATTGGCCTTTTTGGAAAAAAGATATCGTACTCCACCAAAAAAAAGTAAGGTCCAGGAAGCATGCCTATCAAGAAATCACACAATTCTCACGAGGAAGAACTTGGTAGATTGTGCCCCTTATAAAACAGATGGTTTTCTTAGGATTGATACAGGCGTTCCCTCAACTCAGCTGAATAATCCTATTTGAAATCAAGAGAACCAATCTCCACCTTGGAAAGCAAAGTAGCACTACGTATTCCTTTCAAAAACTACTCAATTATCACAGGGAAACAATGTGCTTGATGCTCCTGCTTCTATCACAGATGGTGTTCTTTTGTGAGACAAATGTGTTTTCTCAACTGAGCTGAATATTCACCTTGAAAAACCTAAGTTGCAGGAAGTTTCCTTTTCAAGAAGGATCTCACTTCTCCCAAGGAAGCAATGCGGTAGACACACCTGTCCAAACACACGTGGTTTTCATTAGAGGGAATCGTGTTCATCAACTCTCCTCAATAGGCCTATTTCAAAAACCTGTGCAGCAATGTATATTCTGTTCAAAAACTAACACAATTCTCACAGGGAGACAATGTGCCAGATGCTGCTGCTGCGTGTGACACAGATGGTTTTCTTTGAAAGGATACAAGTGTTTCTTCAAGGCAGCTGAATAGGCCAATTTGGAACATCAGGATCCTATCTCCCCTTAAAAAAATCAAAGTTTCAGGAAGTATTCCTTTCCAAAACAGCCTCAATTCTCAAGGGGAACAATGTGCTACATGGTCCAAATCCTACCATAGATGGTTACCTTTGGAATGATACATGGTTTCCCTAGTTTCTCCTGAGTGGGCCTATATAGAACAAAGACAGCCAATGTACACCTTGAAAAACCTAGTTTGTTTCAGGAATTCCTTTCAAAAACTGAGTCAGGACTCAAAGGAAAACAGGGTACTAGATGCTGATGTTCTAATCTTGATGGTTTTCTTTGGAGTGATACTTGTTTTTCTACAACTCAGCTGAGTAGGTCTCTTTGGATAAACAAGAGCCTATCTCCACCTCGAAAGATGTATGTTTCACACAATTTCCTTTCTAAAACAAACTCAGTTCTCACTGGGAAACAATGTGCTAGATGATCTTGCTTCTAACACATATGGCTTCCTCTCGAGAGATGCCTCTGTTTCTTCAACTCAGCTGAATACGCCTATTGGAACAAGGAAATTCTATCACCAACATAAGATACCTAAGGTACAGGATGTAAATGTAACAAGATATAACTCAATCAAACAAGGACTACTGTGTTAGGTACTGCCGCTTACAAATTAGACAGTGATACATGTGTTTGTTCATCTCAGCTGAATCAGCCTATTGGAAACAACCAGAGCCTTTCTCTGTCATGAAAAAACTATGTGGCATGAAACATTACTTTCAAAAACTAACTGAATTTTCTCAGGGAAACAAGAACTAGGTAGTGCAGCTTCTAATATAGATGGTTGTCTTTGGAGTGCTACATGTGTTTGTTCAACTCTGCTTAGAAGGCCTATTTGGATCAAACAGAGCCTATCTCCCCTATAGAGAACTGAAGTAGCAGGAAGTTTCATTGCCAAAACTAACTCAATTACCCACGGGAAACAGTGTGCTAGATGTAAGGGCATCTAACACAGAAGGTTTTCATTCCTGAGATGCACGTATTTCTTCCACTAGCTCAAGACGCCTCTTTGAAACAACCGAGCATTACTCCACACGTTGAAAAATCAAGGTTGCACGAATAATTTCTTTTGAAAACGAACTCAATTCCCCCAGGGAAGCCTGGTGCCAGATGCTGTACCTTCTAACATAGATGCTTGTCTTTGGAGTGTTGCATGTGTTTCTTCAACTCTGCGTAATAGGCCTATTAGGAAAAAACAGAGACTATCTCCACCTTGAAAATCCTAATAAGGAATACACGTTCCTTTCAAAAAGAAACTCAATTCTTACCGGGAAAACATGTGCTAGCCTATCCTGCTTCTGACACAGATGATTTGCCTTCAAAACGTTCATTGTTTCATTAATCACCTGATTAGTCCTATTTGGATCAATTTGAGCCTATGGACACTTGGAAAAAGCTAAGTTGCAGGAAGAATTCCGTTGACAAACTAACTCAACTCTCAAGAGGAATCAAGGTGCCAGATCGTGCAGGTTCTAACGTACAGGATTTTCTTTGGGTTGATGCCTGTGTTTCCTCAACTCTGCTTAATAGGCCTACAGGGAACAAACACTGCCCATACCCACATTAAAAAACCTAAGTTGTATGCAGAATTAATTGCAAAATCTAACTCACTTGTCACAGGACAACAAGGTGCTAGGCGCTGCAGCTAGTAACACAGATGGTTTTCTTTGGAGGTATACGTGTATTTCTTCCAGTCAGCTGAATAGGTCTATGAGGGACAGCCAGAGTCTATAACCACCATGAAAATCCTACCTTGCAAGAAGGATTCCTTTCAAAATATAAGTGCATTCTCACAAGGAAAGAATGTGCTAGATGCTGAAGCTTCTCACATAGATGGCTTTCCTTGTAGTGAAACATGTGTTTCTTCAATTCAGCTGAATAATTTTCATTGGAGTCAACAGAGCCTATGTCCACCTTAGAAAAGCTAAGAGGCTATATGTATTCCTTTCAGAAACTCAGTCAATTCTCACAGGGACGTAATGTGGTAGATTCCAGTGCATCTAACACAGAGAGTATTCCGCCGGGAGATACATATGTTTCTTCCCCTCAGCTGAAGATGACTATTTGTAAGAAGAGAGACTATCTCCACCAGAAGAAACCTAAGTTGCAGGAACAATTACTCTCAAAAAATAACACAATTCTCACAAGGAAAGAACGTGCCAGATGCTGCAGCTTCTAAGACATGGTTTTCTTTGCAGTGCTACATGTGTTTCTGCAACAAAGCTGAAGAGTCCTATTGGGAACAAACGGAGCTCATCTCCACCTCGAAAAACCTAAGTAGCACTATGTATTCCTTGCAAAAACAAAGTAAATTCACACCGGGAAACAAAGTGGTAGATGATCCTGCTTCTAATAAAGATGATTTTCACTGGAGAGATACTTGGGTTTCTTCACCATAGCTGAATTGGCCTTTTTGGAAAAAAGATATCGTACTCCACCATAAAAAAGTAAGGTCCAGGAAGCATGCCTATCAAGAAATCACACAATTCTCACGAGGAAGAACTTGGTAGATTGTGCCCCTTATAAAACAGATGGTTTTCTTAGGATTGATACAGGCGTTCCCTCAACTCAGCTGAATAATCCTATTTGAAATCAAGAAAACCAATCTCCACCTTGGAAAGCAAAGTAGCACTACGTATTCCTTTCAAAAACTACTCAATTATCACAGGGAAACAATGTGCTTGATGCTCCTGCTTCTATCACAGATGGTGTTCTTTTGTGAGACAAATGTGTTTTCTCAACTGAGCTGAATATTCACCTTGAAAAACCTAAGTTGCAGGAAGTTTCCTTTTCAAGAAGGATCTCACTTCTCCCAAGGAAGCAATGCGGTAGACACACCTGTCCAAACACACGTGGTTTTCATTAGAGGGAATCGTGTTCATCAACTCTCCTCAATAGGTCTATTTCAAAAACCTGTGCAGCAATGTATATTCTGTTCAAAAACTAACACAATTCTCACAGGGAGACAATGTGCCAGATGCTGCTGCTGCGTGTGACATAGATGGTTTTCTTTGAAAGGATACAAGTGTTTCTTCAAGGCAGCTGAATAGGCCAATTTGGAACATCAGGATCCTATCTCCCCTTAAAAAAATCAAAGTTTCAGGAAGTATTCCTTTCCAAAACAACCTCAATTCTCAAGGGGAACAATGTGCTACCTGGTCCGAATCCTACCATAGATGGTTACCTTTGGAATGATACATGGTTTCCCTAGTTTCTCCTGAGTGGGCCTATATAGAACAAAGACAGCCAATGTACACTTTGAAAAACCTAGTTTGTTTCAGGAATTCCTTTCAAAAACTGAGTCAGGACTCAAAGGAAAACAGGGTACTAGATGCTGATGTTCTAATCTTGATGGTTTTCTTTGGAGTGATACTTGTTTTTCTACAACTCAGCTGAGTAGGTCTCTTTGGATAAACAAGAGCCTATCTCCACCTCGAAAGATGTATGTTTCACACAATTTCCTTTCTAAAACAAACTCAGTTCTCACTGGGAAACAATGTGCTAGATGATCTTGCTTCTAACACATATGGCTTCCTCTCGAGAGATGCCTCTGTTTCTTCAACTCAGCTGAATACGCCTATTGGAACAAGGAAATTCTATCACCAACATAAGATACCTAAGGTACAGGATGTAAATGTAACAAGATATAACTCAATCAAACAAGGACTACTGTGTTAGGTACTGCCGCTTACAAATTAGACAGTGATACATGTGTTTGTTCATCTCAGCTGAATCAGCCTATTGGAAACAACCAGAGCCTTTCTCTGTCATGAAAAAACTAAGTGGCATAAAACATTACTTTCAAAAACTAACTGAATTTTCTCAGGGAAACAAGAACTAGGTAGTGCAGCTTCTAATATAGATGCTTGTCTTTGGAGTGCTCCATGTGTTTGTTCAACTCTGCTTAGAAGGCCTATTTGGATCAAACAGAGCCTATCTCCCCCATAGAGAACTGAAGTAGCAGGAAGTTTCATTGCCAAAACTAACTCAATTACCCAAGGGAAACAATGTGCTAGATGTAAGGGCATCTAACACAGAAGGTTTTCTTTCCAGAGATGCACGTATTTCTTCCACTAGCTCAAGACGCCTCTTTGAAACAACCGAGCATTCCTCCACACGTTGAAAAATCAAGGTTGCACGAATAATTTCTTTTGAAAACGAACTCAATTCCCCCAGGGAAGCCTGGTGCCAGATGCTGTACCTTCTAACATAGATGCTTGTCTTTGGAGTGTTGCATGTGTTTCTTCAACTCTGCGTAATAGGCCTATTTGGAAAAAACAGAGACTATCTCCACTTTGAAAATCCTAACAAGGAATACACCTTCCTTTCAAAAAGAAACTCAATTCTTACGGGGAAAACATGTGCTAGCCTATCCTGCTTCTGACACAGATGATTTGCCTTCAAAACGTTCATTGTTTCATTAATCACCTGATTAGTCCTGTTTGGATCAAATTGAGCCTATGGACACTTGGAAAAAGCTAAGTTGCAGGAAGAATTCCGTTCACAAACTAACTCAACTCTCAAGAGGAATCAAGGTGCCAGATCGTGCAGGTTCTAACGTACAGGATTTTCTTTGGGTTGATGCCTGTGTTTCCTCAACTCTGCTTAATAGGCCTACAGGGAACAAACACTGCCCATACCCACATTAAGAAACCTAAGTTGTATGCAGAATTAATTGCAAAATCTAACTCACTTGTCACAGGACAACAAGGTGCTAGGCGCTGCAGCTAGTAACACAGATGGTTTTCTTTGGAGGTATACGTGTATTTCTTCCAGTCAGCTGAATAGGTCTATGAGGGACAGCCAGAGTCTATAACCACCATAAAAATCCTAACTTGCAAGAAGGATTCCTTTCAAAATATAAGTGCATTCTCACAAGGAAAGAATGTGCTAGATGCTGAAGCTTCTCACATAGATGGCTTTCCTTGTAGTGAAACATGTGTTTCTTCAATTCAGCTGAATAATTTTCATTGGAGTCAACAGAGCCTATGTCCACCTTAGAAAAGCTAAGAGGCTATATGTATTCCTTTCAGAAACTCAGTCAATTCTCACAGGGACGTAATGTGGTAGATTCCAGTGCATGTAACACAGAGAGTATTCCGCCGGGACATACATATGTTTCTTCCCCTCAGCTGAAGATGACTATTTGTAAGAAGAGAGACTATCTCCACCAGAAGAAACCTAAGTTGCAGGAACAATTACTCTCAAAAAATAACACAATTCTCACAAGGAAAGAACGTGCCAGATGCTGCAGCTTCTAAGACATGGTTTTCTTTGCAGTGCTACATGTGTTTCTGCAACAAAGCTGAAGAGTCCTATTGGGAACAAACGGAGCTCATCTCCACCTCGAAAAACCTAAGTAGCACTATGTATTCCTTGCAAAAACAAAGTAAATTCACACCGGGAAACAAAGTGGTAGATGATCCTGCTTCTAATAAAGATGATTTTCACTGGAGAGATACTTGGGTTTCTTCACCATAGCTGAATTGGCCTTTTTGGAAAAAAGATATCGTACTCCACCAAAAAAAAGTAAGGTCCAGGAAGCATGCCTATCAAGAAATCACACAATTCTCACGAGGAAGAACTTGGTAGATTGTGCCCCTTATAAAACAGATGGTTTTCTTAGGATTGATACAGGCGTTCCCTCAACTCAGCTGAATAATCCTATTTGAAATCAAGAGAACCAATCTCCACCTTGGAAAGCAAAGTAGCACTACGTATTCCTTTCAAAAACTACTCAATTATCACAGGGAAACAATGTGCTTGATGCTCCTGCTTCTATCACAGATGGTGTTCTTTTGTGAGACAAATGTGTTTTCTCAACTGAGCTGAATATTCACCTTGAAAAACCTAAGTTGCAGGAAGTTTCCTTTTCAAGAAGGATCTCACTTCTCCCAAGGAAGCAATGCGGTAGACACACCTGTCCAAACACACGTGGTTTTCATTAGAGGGAATCGTGTTCATCAACTCTCCTCAATAGGCCTATTTCAAAAACCTGTGCAGCAATGTATATTCTGTTCAAAAACTAACACAATTCTCACAGGGAGACAATGTGCCAGATGCTGCTGCTGCGTGTGACACAGATGGTTTTCTTTGAAAGGATACAAGTGTTTCTTCAAGGCAGCTGAATAGGCCAATTTGGAACATCAGGATCCTATCTCCCCTTAAAAAAATCAAAGTTTCAGGAAGTATTCCTTTCCAAAACAGCCTCAATTCTCAAGGGGAACAATGTGCTACATGGTCCAAATCCTACCATAGATGGTTACCTTTGGAATGATACATGGTTTCCCTAGTTTCTCCTGAGTGGGCCTATATAGAACAAAGACAGCCAATGTACACCTTGAAAAACCTAGTTTGTTTCAGGAATTCCTTTCAAAAACTGAGTCAGGACTCAAAGGAAAACAGGGTACTAGATGCTGATGTTCTAATCTTGATGGTTTTCTTTGGAGTGATACTTGTTTTTCTACAACTCAGCTGAGTAGGTCTCTTTGGATAAACAAGAGCCTATCTCCACCTCGAAAGATGTATGTTTCACACAATTTCCTTTCTAAAACAAACTCAGTTCTCACTGGGAAACAATGTGCTAGATGATCTTGCTTCTAACACATATGGCTTCCTCTCGAGAGATGCCTCTGTTTCTTCAACTCAGCTGAATACGCCTATTGGAACAAGGAAATTCTATCACCAACATAAGATACCTAAGGTACAGGATGTAAATGTAACAAGATATAACTCAATCAAACAAGGACTACTGTGTTAGGTACTGCCGCTTACAAATTAGACAGTGATACATGTGTTTGTTCATCTCAGCTGAATCAGCCTATTGGAAACAACCAGAGCCTTTCTCTGTCATGAAAAAACTATGTGGCATGAAACATTACTTTCAAAAACTAACTGAATTTTCTCAGGGAGACAAGAACTAGGTAGTGCAGCTTCTAATATAGATGGTTGTCTTTGGAGTGCTACATGTGTTTGTTCAACTCTGCTTAGAAGGCCTATTTGGATCAAACAGAGCCTATCTCCCCTATAGAGAACTGAAGTAGCAGGAAGTTTCATTGCCAAAACTAACTCAATTACCCACGGGAAACAGTGTGCTAGATGTAAGGGCATCTAACACAGAAGGTTTTCATTCCAGAGATGCACGTATTTCTTCCACTAGCTCAAGACGCCTCTTTGAAACAACCGAGCATTACTCCACACGTTGAAAAATCAAGGTTGCACGAATAATTTCTTTTGAAAACGAACTCAATTCCCCCAGGGAAGCCTGGTGCCAGATGCTGTACCTTCTAACATAGATGCTTGTCTTTGGAGTGTTGCATGTGTTTCTTCAACTCTGCGTAATAGGCCTATTAGGAAAAAACAGAGACTATCTCCACCTTGAAAATCCTAATAAGGAATACACGTTCCTTTCAAAAAGAAACTCAATTCTTACGGGGAAAACATGTGCTAGCCTATCCTGCTTCTGACACAGATGATTTGCCTTCAAAACGTTCATTGTTTCATTAATCACCTGATTAGTCCTATTTGGATCAATTTGAGCCTATGGACACTTGGAAAAAGCTAAGTTGCAGGAAGAATTCCGTTGACAAACTAACTCAACTCTCAAGAGGAATCAAGGTGCCAGATCGTGCAGGTTCTAACGTACAGGATTTTCTTTGGGTTGATGCCTGTGTTTCCTCAACTCTGCTTAATAGGCCTACAGGGAACAAACACTGCCCATACCCACATTAAAAAACCTAAGTTGTATGCAGAATTAATTGCAAAATCTAACTCACTTGTCACAGGACAACAAGGTGCTAGGCGCTGCAGCTAGTAACACAGATGGTTTTCTTTGGAGGTATACGTGTATTTCTTCCAGTCAGCTGAATAGGTCTATGAGGGACAGCCAGAGTCTATAACCACCATGAAAATCCTACCTTGCAAGAAGGATTCCTTTCAAAATATAAGTGCATTCTCACAAGGAAAGAATGTGCTAGATGCTGAAGCTTCTCACATAGATGGCTTTCCTTGTAGTGAAACATGTGTTTCTTCAATTCAGCTGAATAATTTTCATTGGAGTCAACAGAGCCTATGTCCACCTTAGAAAAGCTAAGAGGCTATATGTATTCCTTTCAGAAACTCAGTCAATTCTCACAGGGACGTAATGTGGTAGATTCCAGTGCATCTAACACAGAGAGTATTCCGCCGAGAGATACATATGTTTCTTCCCCTCAGCTGAAGATGACTATTTGTAAGAAGAGAGACTATCTCCACCAGAAGAAACCTAAGTTGCAGGAACAATTACTCTCAAAAAATAACACAATTCTCACAAGGAAAGAACGTGCCAGATGCTGCAGCTTCTAAGACATGGTTTTCTTTGCAGTGCTACATGTGTTTCTGCAACAAAGCTGAAGAGTCCTATTGGGAACAAACGGAGCTCATCTCCACCTCGAAAAACCTAAGTAGCACTATGTATTCCTTTCAAAAACAAAGTAAATTCACACCGGGAAACAAAGTGGTAGATGATCCTGCTTCTAATAAAGATGATTTTCACTGGAGAGATACTTGGGTTTCTTCACCATAGCTGAATTGGCCTTTTTGGAAAAAAGATATCGTACTCCACCAAAAAAAAGTAAGGTCCAGGAAGCATGCCTATCAAGAAATCACACAATTCTCACGAGGAAGAACTTGGTAGATTGTGCCCCTTATAAAACAGATGGTTTTCTTAGGATTGATACAGGCGTTCCCTCAACTCAGCTGAATAATCCTATTTGAAATCAAGAGAACCAATCTCCACCTTGGAAAGCAAAGTAGCACTACGTATTCCTTTCAAAAACTACTCAATTATCACAGGGAAACAATGTGCTTGATGCTCCTGCTTCTATCACAGATGGTGTTCTTTTGTGAGACAAATGTGTTTTCTCAACTGAGCTGAATATTCACCTTGAAAAACCTAAGTTGCAGGAAGTTTCCTTTTCAAGAAGGATCTCACTTCTCCCAAGGAAGCAATGCGGTAGACACACCTGTCCAAACACACGTGGTTTTCAATAGAGGGAATCGTGTTCATCAACTCTCCTCAATAGGTCTATTTCAAAAACCTGTGCAGCAATGTATATTCTGTTCAAAAACTAACACAATTCTCACAGGGAGACAATGTGCCAGATGCTGCTGCTGCGTGTGACATAGATGGTTTTCTTTGAAAGGATACAAGTGTTTCTTCAAGGCAGCTGAATAGGCCAATTTGGAACATCAGGATCCTATCTCCCCTTAAAAAAATCAAAGTTTCAGGAAGAATTCCTTTCCAAAACAGCCTCAATTCTCAAGGGGAACAATGTGCTACATGGTCCGAATCCTACCATAGATGGTTACCTTTGGAATGATACATGGTTTCCCTAGTCTCTCCTGAGTGGGCCTATATAGAACAAAGACAGCCAATGTACACCTTGAAAAACCTAGTTTGTTTCAGGAATTCCTTTCAAAAACTGAGTCAGGACTCAAAGGAAAACAGGGTACTAGATGCTGATGTTCTAATCTTGATGGTTTTCTTTGGAGTGATACTTGATTTTCTACAACTCAGCTGAGTAGGTCTCTTTGGATAAACAAGAGCCTATCTCCACCTCGAAAGATGTATGTTTCACACAATTTCCTTTCTAAAACAAACTCAGTTCTCACTGGGAAACAATGTGCTAGATGATCTTGCTTCTAACACATATGGCTTCCTCTCGAGAGATGCCTCTGTTTCTTCAACTCAGCTGAATACGCCTATTGGAACAAGGAAATTCTATCACCAACATAAGATACCTAAGGTACAGGATGTAAATGTAACAAGATATAACTCAATCAAACAAGGACTACTGTGTTAGGTACTGCCGCTTACAAATTAGACAGTGATACATGTGTTTGTTCATCTCAGCTGAATCAGCCTATTGGAAACAACCAGAGCCTTTCTTTGTCATGAAAAAACTATGTGGCATGAAACATTACTTTCAAAAACTAACTGAATTTTCTCAGGGAAACAAGAACTAGGTAGTGCAGCTTCTAATATAGATGGTTGTCTTTGGAGTGCTCCATGTGTTTGTTCAACTCTGCTTAGAAGGCCTATTTGGATCAAACAGAGCCTATCTCCCCCATAGAGAACTGAAGTAGCAGGAAGTTTCATTGCCAAAACTAACTCAATTACCCAAGGGAAACAATGTGCTAGATGTAAGGGCATCTAACACAGAAGGTTTTCTTTCCAGAGATGCACGTATTTCTTCCACTAGCTCAAGACGCCTCTTTGAAACAACCGAGCATTCCTCCACACGTTGAAAAATCAAGGTTGCACGAATAATTTCTTTTGAAAACGAACTCAATTCCCCCAGGGAAGCCTGGTGCCAGATGCTGTACCTTCTAACATAGATGCTTGTCTTTGGAGTGTTGCATGTGTTTCTTCAACTCTGCGTAATAGGCCTATTTGGAAAAAACAGAGACTATCTCCACCTTGAAAATCCTAATAAGGAATACACGTTCCTTTCAAAAAGAAACTCAATTCTTACGGGGAAAACATGTGCTAGCCTATCCTGCTTCTGACACAGATGATTTGCCTTCAAAACGTTCATTGTTTCATTAATCACCTGATTAGTCCTGTTTGGATCAAATTGAGCCTATGGACACTTGGAAAAAGCTAAGTTGCAGGAAGAATTCCGTTCACAAACTAACTCAACTCTCAAGAGGAATCAAGGTGCCAGATCGTGCAGGTTCTAACGTACAGGATTTTCTTTGGGTTGATGCCTGTGTTTCCTCAACTCTGCTTAATAGGCCTACAGGGAACAAACACTGCCCATACCCACATTAAAAAACCTAAGTTGTATGCAGAATTAATTGCAAAATCTAACTCACTTGTCACAGGACAACAAGGTGCTAGGCGCTGCAGCTAGTAACACAGATGGTTTTCTTTGGAGGTATACGTGTATTTCTTCCAGTCAGCTGAATAGGTCTATGAGGGACAGCCAGAGTCTATAACCACCATAAAAATCCTAACTTGCAAGAAGGATTCCTTTCAAAATATAAGTGCATTCTCACAAGGAAAGAATGTTAGATGCTGAAGCTTCTCACATAGATGGCTTTCCTTGTAGTGAAACATGTGTTTCTTCAATTCAGCTGAATAATTTTCATTGGAGTCAACAGAGCCTATGTCCACCTTAGAAAAGCTAAGAGGCTATATGTATTCCTTTCAGAAACTCAGTCAATTCTCACAGGGACGTAATGTGGTAGATTCCAGTGCATGTAACACAGAGAGTATTCCGCCGGGACATACATATGTTTCTTCCCCTCAGCTGAAGATGACTATTTGTAAGAAGAGAGACTATCTCCACCAGAAGAAACCTAAGTTGCAGGAACAATTACTCTCAAAAAATAACACAATTCTCACAAGGAAAGAACGTGCCAGATGCTGCAGCTTCTAAGACATGGTTTTCTTTGCAGTGCTACATGTGTTTCTGCAACAAAGCTGAAGAGTCCTATTGGGAACAAACGGAGCTCATCTCCACCTCGAAAAACCTAAGTATCACTATGTATTCCTTTCAAAAACAAAGTAAATTCACACCGGGAAACAAAGTGGTAGATGATCCTGCTTCTAATAAAGATGATTTTCACTGGAGAGATACTTGGGTTTCTTCACCATAGCTGAATTGGCCTTTTTGGAAAAAAGATATCGTACTCCACCAAAAAAAAGTAAGGTCCAGGAAGCATGCCTATCAAGAAATCACACAATTCTCACGAGGAAGAACTTGGTAGATTGTGCCCCTTATAAAACAGATGGTTTTCTTAGGATTGATACAGGCGTTCCCTCAACTCAGCTGAATAATCCTATTTGAAATCAAGAAAACCAATCTCCACCTTGGAAAGCAAAGTAGCACTACGTATTCCTTTCAAAAACTACTCAATTATCACAGGGAAACAATGTGCTTGATGCTCCTGCTTCTATCACAGATGGTGTTCTTTTGTGAGACAAATGTGTTTTCTCAACTGAGCTGAATATTCACCTTGAAAAACCTAAGTTGCAGGAAGTTTCCTTTTCAAGAAGGATCTCACTTCTCCCAAGGAAGCAATGCGGTAGACACACCTGTCCAAACACACGTGGTTTTCATTAGAGGGAATCGTGTTCATCAACTCTCCTCAATAGGTCTATTTCAAAAACCTGTGCAGCAATGTATATTCTGTTCAAAAACTAACACAATTCTCACAGGGAGACAATGTGCCAGATGCTGCTGCTGCGTGTGACATAGATGGTTTTCTTTGAAAGGATACAAGTGTTTCTTCAAGGCAGCTGAATAGGCCAATTTGGAACATCAGGATACTATCTCCCCTTAAAAAAATCAAAGTTTCAGGAAGTATTCCTTTCCAAAACAGCCTCAATTCTCAAGGGGAACAATGTGCTACATGGTCCAAATCCTACCATAGATGGTTACCTTTGGAATGATACATGGTTTCCCTAGTTTCTCCTGAGTGGGCCTATATAGAACAAAGACAGCCAATGTACACCTTGAAAAACCTAGTTTGTTTCAGGAATTCCTTTCAAAAACTGAGTCAGGACTCAAAGGAAAACAGGGTACTAGATGCTGATGTTCTAATCTTGATGGTTTTCTTTGGAGTGATACTTGTTTTTCTACAACTCAGCTGAGTAGGTCTCTTTGGATAAACAAGAGCCTATCTCCACCTCGAAAGATGTATGTTTCACACAATTTCCTTTCTAAAACAAACTCAGTTCTCACTGGGAAACAATGTGCTAGATGATCTTGCTTCTAACACATATGGCTTCCTCTCGAGAGATGCCTCTGTTTCTTCAACTCAGCTGAATACGCCTATTGGAACAAGGAAATTCTATCACCAACATAAGATACCTAAGGTACAGGATGTAAATGTAACAAGATATAACTCAATCAAACAAGGACTACTGTGTTAGGTACTGCCGCTTACAAATTAGACAGTGATACATGTGTTTGTTCATCTCAGCTGAATCAGCCTATTGGAAACAACCAGAGCCTTTCTCTGTCATGAAAAAACTATGTGGCATGAAACATTACTTTCAAAAACTAACTGAATTTTCTCAGGGAAACAAGAACTAGGTAGTGCAGCTTCTAATATAGATGGTTGTCTTTGGAGTGCTCGATGTGTTTGTTCAACTCTGCTTAGAAGGCCTATTTGGATCAAACAGAGCCTATCTCCCCTATAGAGAACTGAAGTAGCAGGAAGTTTCATTGCCAAAACTAACTCAATTACCCACGGGAAACAGTGTGCTAGATGTAAGGGCATCTAACACAGAAGGTTTTCTTTCCAGAGATGCACGTATTTCTTCCACTAGCTCAAGACGCCTCTTTGAAACAACCGAGCATTCCTCCACACGTTGAAAAATCAAGGTTGCACGAATAATTTCTTTTGAAAACGAACTCAATTCCCCCAGGGAAGCCTGGTGCCAGATGCTGTACCTTCTAACATAGATGCTTGTCTTTGGAGTGTTGCATGTGTTTCTTCAACTCTGCGTAATAGGCCTATTAGGAAAAAACAGAGACTATCTCCACCTTGAAAATCCTAATAAGGAATACACGTTCCTTTCAAAAAGAAACTCAATTCTTACGGGGAAAACATGTGCTAGCCTATCCTGCTTCTGACACAGATGATTTGCCTTCAAAACGTTCATTGTTTCATTAATCACCTGATTAGTCCTATTTGGATCAATTTGAGCCTATGGACACTTGGAAAAAGCTAAGTTGCAGGAAGAATTCCGTTCACAAACTAACTCAACTCTCAAGAGGAATCAAGGTGCCAGATCGTGCAGGTTCTAACGTACAGGATTTTCTTTGGGTTGATGCCTGTGTTTCCTCAACTCTGCTTAATAGGCCTACAGGGAACAAACACTGCCCATACCCACATTAAAAAACCTAAGTTGTATGCAGAATTAATTGCAAAATCTAACTCACTTGTCACAGGACAACAAGGTGCTAGGCGCTGCAGCTAGTAACACAGATGGTTTTCTTTGGAGGTATACGTGTATTTCTTCCAGTCAGCTGAATAGGTCTATGAGGGACAGCCAGAGTCTATAACCACCATAAAAATCCTAACTTGCAAGAAGGATTCCTTTCAAAATATAAGTGCATTCTCACAAGGAAAGAATGTGCTAGATGCTGAAGCTTCTCACATAGATGGCTTTCCTTGTAGTGAAACATGTGTTTCTTCAATTCAGCTGAATAATTTTCATTGGAGTCAACAGAGCCTATGTCCACCTTAGAAAAGCTAAGAGGCTATATGTATTCCTTTCAGAAACTCAGTCAATTCTCACAGGGACGTAATGTGGTAGATTCCAGTGCATCTAACACAGAGAGTATTCCGCCGGGAGATACATATGTTTCTTCCCCTCAGCTGAAGATGACTATTTGTAAGAAGAGAGACTATCTCCACCAGAAGAAACCTAAGTTGCAGGAACAATTACTCTCAAAAAATAACACAATTCTCACAAGGAAAGAACGTGCCAGATGCTGCAGCTTCTAAGACATGGTTTTCTTTGCAGTGCTACATGTGTTTCTGCAACAAAGCTGAAGAGTCCTATTGGGAACAAACGGAGCTCATCTCCACCTCGAAAAACCTAAGTAGCACTATGTATTCCTTTCAAAAACAAAGTAAATTCACACCGGGAAACAAAGTGGTAGATGATCCTGCTTCTAATAAAGATGATTTTCACTGGAGAGATACTTGGGTTTCTTCACCATAGCTGAATTGGCCTTTTTGGAAAAAAGATATCGTACTCCACCAAAAAAAAGTAAGGTCCAGGAAGCATGCCTATCAAGAAATCACACAATTCTCACGAGGAAGAACTTGGTAGAATGTGCCCCTTATAAAACAGACGGTTTTCTTAGGATTGATACAGGCGTTCCCTCAACTCAGCTGAATAATCCTATTTGAAATCAAGAGAACCAATCTCCACCTTGGAAAGCAAAGTAGCACTACGTATTCCTTTCAAAAACTACTCAATTATCACAGGGAAACAATGTGCTTGATGCTCCTGCTTCTATCACAGATGGTGTTCTTTTGTGAGACAAATGTGTTTTCTCAACTGAGCTGAATATTCACCTTGAAAAACCTAAGTTGCAGGAAGTTTCCTTTTCAAGAAGGATCTCACTTCTCCCAAGGAAGCAATGCGGTAGACACACCTGTCCAAACACACGTGGTTTTCATTAGAGGGAATCGTGTTCATCAACTCTCCTCAATAGGTCTATTTCAAAAACCTGTGCAGCAATGTATATTCTGTTCAAAAACTAACACAATTCTCACAGGGAGACAATGTGCCAGATGCTGCTGCTGCGTGTGACATAGATGGTTTTCTTTGAAAGGATACAAGTGTTTCTTCAAGGCAGCTGAATAGGCCAATTTGGAACATCAGGATCCTATCTCCCCTTAAAAAAATCAAAGTTTCAGGAAGAATTCCTTTCCAAAACAGCCTCAATTCTCAAGGGGAACAATGTGGTACCTGGTCCGAATCCTACCATAGATGGTTACCTTTGGAATGATACATGGTTTCCCTAGTCTCTCCTGAGTGGGCCTATATAGAACAAAGACAGCCAATGTACACCTTGAAAAACCTAGTTTGTTTCAGGAATTCCTTTCAAAAACTGAGTCAGGACTCAAAGGAAAACAGGGTACTAGATGCTGATGTTCTAATCTTGATGGTTTTCTTTGGAGTGATACTTGTTTTTCTACAACTCAGCTGAGTAGGTCTCTTTGGATAAACAAGAGCCTATCTCCACCTCGAAAGATGTATGTTTCACACAATTTCCTTTCTAAAACAAACTCAGTTCTCACTGGGAAACAATGTGCTAGATGATCTTGCTTCTAACACATATGGCTTCCTCTCGAGAGATGCCTCTGTTTCTTCAACTCAGCTGAATACGCCTATTGGAACAAGGAAATTCTATCACCAACATAAGATACCTAAGGTACAGGATGTAAATGTAACAAGATATAACTCAATCAAACAAGGACTACTGTGTTAGGTACTGCCGCTTACAAATTAGACAGTGATACATGTGTTTGTTCATCTCAGCTGAATCAGCCTATTGGAAACAACCAGAGCCTTTCTCTGTCATGAAAAAACTATGTGGCATGAAACATTACTTTCAAAAACTAACTGAATTTTCTCAGGGACACAAGAAGTAGGTAGTGCAGCTTGTAATATAGATGGTTGTCTTTGGAGTGCTCCATGTGTTTGTTCAACTCTGCTTAGAAGGCCTATTTGGATCAAACAGAGGCTATCTCCCCCATAGAGAACTGAAGTAGCAGGAAGTTTCATTGCCAAAACTAACTCAATTACCCAAGGGAAACAATGTGCTAGATGTAAGGGCATCTAACACAGAAGGTTTTCTTTCCAGAGATGCACGTATTTCTTCCACTAGCTCAAGACGCCTCTTTGAAACAACCGAGCATTCCTCCACACGTTGAAAAATCAAGGTTGCACGAATAATTTCTTTTGAAAACGAACTCAATTCCCCCAGGGAAGCCTGGTGCCGGATGCTGTACCTTCTAACATAGATGCTTGTCTTTGGAGTGTTGCATGTGTTTCTTCAACTCTGCGTAATAGGCCTATTTGGAAAAAACAGAGACTATCTCCACTTTGAAAATCCTAACAAGGAATACACGTTCCTTTCAAAAAGAAACTCAATTCTTACGGGGAAAACATGTGCTAGCCTATCCTGCTTCTGACACAGATGATTTGCCTTCAAAACGTTCATTGTTTCATTAATCACCTGATTAGTCCTGTTTGGATCAAATTGAGCCTATGGACACTTGGAAAAAGCTAAGTTGCAGGAAGAATTCCGTTCACAAACTAACTCAACTCTCAAGAGGAATCAAGGTGCCAGATCGTGCAGGTTCTAACGTACAGGATTTTCTTTGGGTTGATGCCTGTGTTTCCTCAACTCTGCTTAATAGGCCTACAGGGAACAAACACTGCCCATACCCACATTAAGAAACCTAAGTTGTATGCAGAATTAATTGCAAAATCTAACTCACTTGTCACAGGACAACAAGGTGCTAGGCGCTGCAGCTAGTAACACAGATGGTTTTCTTTGGAGGTATACGTGTATTTCTTCCAGTCAGCTGAATAGGTCTATGAGGAACAGCCAGAGTCTATAACCACCATAAAAATCCTAACTTGCAAGAAGGATTCCTTTCAAAATATAAGTGCATTCTCACATGGAAAGAATGTGCTAGATGCTGAAGCTTCTCACATACATGGCTTTCCTTGTAGTGAAACATGTGTTTCTTCAATTCAGCTGAATAATTTTCATTGGAGTCAACAGAGCCTATGTCCACCTTAGAAAAGCTAAGAGGCTATATGTATTCCTTTCAGAAACTCAGTCAATTCTCACAGGGACGTAATGTGGTAGATTCCAGTGCATCTAACACAGAGAGTATTCCGCCGAGAGATACATATGTTTCTTCCCCTCAGCTGAAGATGACTATTTGTAAGAAGAGAGACTATCTCCACCAGAAGAAACCTAAGTTGCAGGAACAATTACTCTCAAAAAATAACACAATTCTCACAAGGAAAGAACGTGCCAGATGCTGCAGCTTCTAAGACATGGTTTTCTTTGCAGTGCTACATGTGTTTCTGCAACAAAGCTGAAGAGTCCTATTGGGAACAAACGGAGCTCATCTCCACCTCGAAAAACCTAAGTAGCACTGTGTATTCCTTGCAAAAACAAAGTAAATAAACACCGGGAAACAAAGTGGTAGATGATCCTGCTTCTAATAAAGATGATTTTCACTGGAGAGATACTTGGGTTTCTTCACCATAGCTGAATTGGCCTTTTTGGAACAAAGATATCGTACTCCACTAAAAAAAAGTAAGGTCCAGGAAGCATGCCTATCAAGAAATCACACAATTCTCACGAGGAAGAACTTGGTAGATTGTGCCCCTTATAAAACAGATGGTTTTCTTAGGATTGATACAGGCGTTCCCTCAACTCAGCTGAATAATCCTATTTGAAATCAAGAGAACCAATCTCCACCTTGGAAAGCAAAGTAGCACTACGTATTCCTTTCAAAAACTACTCAATTATCACAGGGAAACAATGTGCTTGATGCTCCTGCTTCTACCACAGATGATGTTCTTTTGTGAGACAAATGTGTTTTCTCAACTGAGCTGAATATTCACCTTGAAAAACCTAAGTTGCAGGAAGTTTCCTTTTCAAAAAGGATCTCACTTCTCCCAAGGAAGCAATGCCGTAGACACACCTGTCCAAACACACGTGATTTTCATTAGAGGGAATCATGTTCATCAACTCTCCTCAATAGGCCTATTTCAAAAACCTGTGCAGCAATGCATATTCCGTTAAAAAACTAACACAACTCTCACAGGGAGACAATGTGCCAGATGCTGCTGCTGCGTGTGACATAGATGGTTTTCTTTGAAAGGATACAAGTGTTTCTTAAAGGCAGCTGAATAGGCCAATTTGGAACATCAGGATCCTATCTCCCCTTAAAAAAATCAAAGTTTCAGGAAGTATTCCTTTCCAAAACAACCTCAATTCTCAAGGGGAACAATGTGCTACCTGGTCCGAATCCTACCATAGATGGTTACCTTTGGAATGATACATGGTTTCCCTAGTTTCTCCTGAGTGGGCCTATATAGAACAAAGACAGCCAATGTACACTTTGAAAAACCTAGTTTGTTTCAGGAATTCCTTTCAAAAACTGAGTCAGGACTCAAAGGAAAACAGGGTACTAGATGCTGATGTTCTAATCTTGATGGTTTTCTTTGGAGTGATACTTGTTTTTCTACAACTCAGCTGAGTAGGTCTCTTTGGATAAACAAGAGCCTATCTCCACCTCGAAAGATGTATGTTTCACACAATTTCCTTTCTAAAACAAACTCAGTTCTCACTGGGAAACAATGTGCTAGATGATCTTGCTTCTAACACATATGGCTTCCTCTCGAGAGATGCCTCTGTTTCTTCAACTCAGCTGAATACGCCTATTGGAACAAGGAAATTCTATCACCAACATAAGATACCTAAGGTACAGGATGTAAATGTAACAAGATATAACTCAATCAAACAAGGACTACTGTGTTAGGTACTGCCGCTTACAAATTAGACAGTGATACATGTGTTTGTTCATCTCAGCTGAATCAGCCTATTGGAAACAACCAGAGCCTTTCTCTGTCATGAAAAAACTATGTGGCATGAAACATTACTTTCAAAAACTAACTGAATTTTCTCAGGGACACAAGAAGTAGGTAGTGCAGCTTCTAATATAGATGGTTGTCTTTGGAGTGCTCCATGTGTTTGTTCAACTCTGCTTAGAAGGCCTATTTGGATCAAACAGAGGCTATCTCCCCCATAGAGAACTGAAGTAGCAGGAAGTTTCATTGCCAAAACTAACTCAATTACCCAAGGGAAACAATGTGCTAGATGTAAGGGCATCTAACACAGAAGGTTTTCTTTCCAGAGATGCACGTATTTCTTCCACTAGCTCAAGACGCCTCTTTGAAACAACCGAGCATTCCTCCACACGTTGAAAAATCAAGGTTGCACGAATAATTTCTTTTGAAAACGAACTCAATTCCCCCAGGGAAGCCTGGTGCCGGATGCTGTACCTTCTAACATAGATGCTTGTCTTTGGAGTGTTGCATGTGTTTCTTCAACTCTGCGTAATAGGCCTATTTGGAAAAAACAGAGACTATCTCCACTTTGAAAATCCTAACAAGGAATACACGTTCCTTTCAAAAAGAAACTCAATTCTTACGGGGAAAACATGTGCTAGCCTATCCTGCTTCTGACACAGATGATTTGCCTTCAAAACGTTCATTGTTTCATTAATCACCTGATTAGTCCTGTTTGGATCAAATTGAGCCTATGGACACTTGGAAAAAGCTAAGTTGCAGGAAGAATTCCGTTCACAAACTAACTCAACTCTCAAGAGGAATCAAGGTGCCAGATCGTGCAGGTTCTAACGTACAGGATTTTCTTTGGGTTGATGCCTGTGTTTCCTCAACTCTGCTTAATAGGCCTACAGGGAACAAACACTGCCCATACCCACATTAAGAAACCTAAGTTGTATGCAGAATTAATTGCAAAATCTAACTCACTTGTCACAGGACAACAAGGTGCTAGGCGCTGCAGCTAGTAACACAGATGGTTTTCTTTGGAGGTATACGTGTATTTCTTCCAGTCAGCTGAATAGGTCTATGAGGAACAGCCAGAGTCTATAACCACCATAAAAATCCTAACTTGCAAGAAGGATTCCTTTCAAAATATAAGTGCATTCTCACATGGAAAGAATGTGCTAGATGCTGAAGCTTCTCACATACATGGCTTTCCTTGTAGTGAAACATGTGTTTCTTCAATTCAGCTGAATAATTTTCATTGGAGTCAACAGAGCCTATGTCCACCTTAGAAAAGCTAAGAGGCTATATGTATTCCTTTCAGAAACTCAGTCAATTCTCACAGGGACGTAATGTGGTAGATTCCAGTGCATCTAACACAGAGAGTATTCCGCCGAGAGATACATATGTTTCTTCCCCTCAGCTGAAGATGACTATTTGTAAGAAGAGAGACTATCTCCACCAGAAGAAACCTAAGTTGCAGGAACAATTACTCTCAAAAAATAACACAATTCTCACAAGGAAAGAACGTGCCAGATGCTGCAGCTTCTAAGACATGGTTTTCTTTGCAGTGCTACATGTGTTTCTGCAACAAAGCTGAAGAGTCCTATTGGGAACAAACGGAGCTCATCTCCACCTCGAAAAACCTAAGTAGCACTGTGTATTCCTTGCAAAAACAAAGTAAATAAACTCCGGGAAACAAAGTGGTAGATGATCCTGCTTCTAATAAAGATGATTTTCACTGGAGAGATACTTGGGTTTCTTCACCATAGCTGAATTGGCCTTTTTGGAACAAAGATATCGTACTCCACTAAAAAAAAGTAAGGTCCAGGAAGCATGCCTATCAAGAAATCACACAATTCTCACGAGGAAGAACTTGGTAGATTGTGCCCCTTATAAAACAGATGGTTTTCTTAGGATTGATACAGGCGTTCCCTCAACTCAGCTGAATAATCCTATTTGAAATCAAGAGAACCAATCTCCACCTTGGAAAGCAAAGTAGCACTACGTATTCCTTTCAAAA
Source organism: Castor canadensis (assembly GCF_047511655.1). Lineage (NCBI taxonomy): Eukaryota > Metazoa > Chordata > Mammalia > Rodentia > Castoridae > Castor > Castor canadensis. The sequence continues at coordinate 93,559,866 of NC_133398.1, forward strand.
ACTACTCAATTATCACAGGGAAACAATGTGCTTGATGCTCCTGCTTCTACCACAGATGATGTTCTTTTGTGAGACAAATGTGTTTTCTCAACTGAGCTGAATATTCACCTTGAAAAACCTAAGTTGCAGGAAGTTTCCTTTTCAAAAAGGATCTCACTTCTCCCAAGGAAGCAATGCCGTAGACACACCTGTCCAAACACACGTGATTTTCATTAGAGGGAATCATGTTCATCAACTCTCCTCAATAGGCCTATTTCAAAAACCTGTGCAGCAATGCATATTCCGTTAAAAAACTAACACAACTCTCACAGGGAGACAATGTGCCAGATGCTGCTGCTGCGTGTGACATAGATGGTTTTCTTTGAAAGGATACAAGTGTTTCTTCAAGGCAGCTGAATAGGCCAATTTGGAACATCAGGATCCTATCTCCCCTTAAAAAAATCAAAGTTTCAGGAAGTATTCCTTTCCAAAACAACCTCAATTCTCAAGGGGAACAATGTGCTACCTGGTCCGAATCCTACCATAGATGGTTACCTTTGGAATGATACATGGTTTCCCTAGTTTCTCCTGAGTGGGCCTATATAGAACAAAGACAGCCAATGTACACTTTGAAAAACCTAGTTTGTTTCAGGAATTCCTTTCAAAAACTGAGTCAGGACTCAAAGGAAAACAGGGTACTAGATGCTGATGTTCTAATCTTGATGGTTTTCTTTGGAGTGATACTTGTTTTTCTACAACTCAGCTGAGTAGGTCTCTTTGGATAAACAAGAGCCTATCTCCACCTCGAAAGATGTATGTTTCACACAATTTCCTTTCTAAAACAAACTCAGTTCTCACTGGGAAACAATGTGCTAGATGATCTTGCTTCTAACACATATGGCTTCCTCTCGAGAGATGCCTCTGTTTCTTCAACTCAGCTGAATACGCCTATTGGAACAAGGAAATTCTATCACCAACATAAGATACCTAAGGTACAGGATGTAAATGTAACAAGATATAACTCAATCAAACAAGGACTACTGTGTTAGGTACTGCCGCTTACAAATTAGACAGTGATACATGTGTTTGTTCATCTCAGCTGAATCAGCCTATTGGAAACAACCAGAGCCTTTCTCTGTCATGAAAAAACTAAGTGGCATAAAACATTACTTTCAAAAACTAACTGAATTTTCTCAGGGAAACAAGAACTAGGTAGTGCAGCTTCTAATATAGATGGTTGTCTTTGGAGTGCTCCATGTGTTTGTTCAACTCTGCTTAGAAGGCCTATTTGGATCAAACAGAGCCTATCTCCCCCATAGAGAACTGAAGTAGCAGGAAGTTTCATTGCCAAAACTAACTCAATTACCCAAGGGAAACAATGTGCTAGATGTAAGGGCATCTAACACAGGAGGTTTTCTTTCCAGAGATGCACGTATTTCTTCCACTAGCTCAAGACGCCTCTTTGAAACAACCGAGCATTCCTCCACACGTTGAAAAATCAAGGTTGCACGAATAATTTCTTTTGAAAACGAACTCAATTCCCCCAGGGAAGCCTGGTGCCAGATGCTGTACCTTCTAACATAGATGCTTGTCTTTGGAGTGTTGCATGTGTTTCTTCAACTCTGCGTAATAGGCCTATTTGGAAAAAACAGAGACTATCTCCACTTTGAAAATCCTAACAAGGAATACACCTTCCTTTCAAAAAGAAACTCAATTCTTACGGGGAAAACATGTGCTAGCCTATCCTGCTTCTGACACAGATGATTTGCCTTCAAAACGTTCATTGTTTCATTAATCACCTGATTAGTCCTGTTTGGATCAAATTGAGCCTATGGACACTTGGAAAAAGCTAAGTTGCAGGAAGAATTCCGTTCACAAACTAACTCAACTCTCAAGAGGAATCAAGGTGCCAGATCGTGCAGGTTCTAACGTACAGGATTTTCTTTGGGTTGATGCCTGTGTTTCCTCAACTCTGCTTAATAGGCCTACAGGGAACAAACACTGCCCATACCCACATTAAGAAACCTAAGTTGTATGCAGAATTAATTGCAAAATCTAACTCACTTGTCACAGGACAACAAGGTGCTAGGCGCTGCAGCTAGTAACACAGATGGTTTTCTTTGGAGGTATACGTGTATTTCTTCCAGTCAGCTGAATAGGTCTATGAGGGACAGCCAGAGTCTATAACCACCATAAAAATCCTAACTTGCAAGAAGGATTCCTTTCAAAATATAAGTGCATTCTCACAAGGAAAGAATGTGCTAGATGCTGAAGCTTCTCACATACATGGCTTTCCTTGTAGTGAAACATGTGTTTCTTCAATTCAGCTGAATAATTTTCATTGGAGTCAACAGAGCCTATGTCCACCTTAGAAAAGCTAAGAGGCTATATGTATTCCTTTCAGAAACTCAGTCAATTCTCACAGGGACGTAATGTGGTAGATTCCAGTGCATCTAACACAGAGAGTATTCCGCCGGGAGATACATATGTTTCTTCCCCTCAGCTGAAGATGACTATTTGTAAGAAGAGAGACTATCTCCACCAGAAGAAACCTAAGTTGCAGGAACAATTACTCTCAAAAAATAACACAATTCTCACAAGGAAAGAACGTGCCAGATGCTGCAGCTTCTAAGACATGGTTTTCTTTGCAGTGCTACATGTGTTTCTGCAACAAAGCTGAAGAGTCCTATTGGGAACAAACTGAGCTCATCTCCACCTCGAAAAACCTAAGTAGCACTATGTATTCCTTGCAAAAACAAAGTAAATTCACACCGGGAAACAAAGTGGTAGATGATCCTGCTTCTAATAAAGATGATTTTCACTGGAGAGATACTTGGGTTTCTTCACCATAGCTGAATTGGCCTTTTTGGAAAAAAGATATCGTACTCCACCAAAAAAAAGTAAGGTCCAGGAAGCATGCCTATCAAGAAATCACACAATTCTCACGAGGAAGAACTTGGTAGATTGTGCCCCTTATAAAACAGATGGTTTTCTTAGGATTGATACAGGTGTTCCCTCAACTCAGCTGAATAATCCTATTTGAAATCAAGAGAACCAATCTCCACCTTGGAAAGCAAAGTAGCACTACGTATTCCTTTCAAAAACTACTCAATTATCACAGGGAAACAATGTGCTTGATGTTCCTGCTTCTATCACAGATGGTGTTCTTTTGTGAGACAAATGTGTTTTCTCAACTGAGCTGAATATTCACCTTGAAAAACCTAAGTTGCAGGAAGTTTCCTTTTCAAGAAGGATCTCACTTCTCCCAAGGAAGCAATGCGGTAGACACACGTGTCCAAACACACGTGGTTTTCATTAGAGGGAATCGTGTTCATCAACTCTCCTCAATAGGCCTATTTCAAAAACCTGTGCAGCAATGTATATTCTGTTCAAAAACTAACACAATTCTCACAGGGAGACAATGTGCCAGATACTGCTGCTGCGTGTGACATAGATGGTTTTCTTTGAAAGGATACAAGTGTTTCTTCAAGGCAGCTGAATAGGCCAATTTGGAACATCAGGATCCTATCTCCCCTTAAAAAAATCAAAGTTTCAGGAAGTATTCCTTTCCAAAACAGCCTCAATTCTCAAGGGGAACAATGTGCTACATGGTCCGAATCCTACCATAGATGGTTACCTTTGGAATGATACATGGTTTCCCTAGTTTCTCCTGAGTGGGCCTATATAGAACAAAGACAGCCAAAGTACACCTTGAAAAACCTAGTTTGTTTCAGGAATTCCTTTCAAAAACTGAGTCAGGACTCAAAGGAAAACAGGGTACTAGATGCTGATGTTCTAATCTTGATGGTTTTCTTTGGAGTGATACTTGTTTTTCTACAACTCAGCTGAGTAGGTCTCTTTGGATAAACAAGAGCCTATCTCCACCTTGAAAGATGTATGTTTCACACAATTTCCTTTCTAAAACAAACTCAGTTCTCACTGGGAAACAATGTGCTAGATGATCTTGCTTCTAACACATATGGCTTCCTCTCGAGAGATGCCTCTGTTTCTTCAACTCAGCTGAATACGCCTATTGGAACAAGGAAATTCTATCACCAACATAAGATACCTAAGGTACAGGATGTAAATGTAACAAGATATAACTCAATCAAACAAGGACTACTGTGTTAGGTACTGCCGCTTACAAATTAGACAGTGATACATGTGTTTGTTCATCTCAGCTGAATCAGCCTATTGGAAACAACCAGAGCCTTTCTCTGTCATGAAAAAACTATGTGGCATGAAACATTACTTTCAAAAACTAACTGAATTTTCTCAGGGAGACAAGAACTAGGTAGTGCAGCTTCTAATATAGATGGTTGTCTTTGGAGTGCTCCATGTGTTTGTTCAACTCTGCTTAGAAGGCCTATTTGGATCAAACAGAGCCTATCTCCCCCATAGAGAACTGAAGTAGCAGGAAGTTTCATTGCCAAAACTAACTCAATTACCCAAGGGAAACAATGTGCTAGATGTAAGGGCATCTAACACAGAAGGTTTTCTTTCCAGAGATGCACGTATTTCTTCCACTAGCTCAAGACGCCTCTTTGAAACAACCGAGCATTCCTCCACACGTTGAAAAATCAAGGTTGCACGAATAATTTCTTTTGAAAACGAACTCAATTCCCCCAGGGAAGCCTGGTGCCAGATGCTGTACCTTCTAACATAGATGCTTGTCTTTGGAGTGTTGCATGTGTTTCTTCAACTCTGCGTAATAGGCCTATTTGGAAAAAACAGAGACTATCTCCACTTTGAAAATCCTAACAAGGAATACACGTTCCTTTCAAAAAGAAACTCAATTCTTACGGGGAAAACATGTGCTAGCCTATCCTGCTTCTGACACAGATGATTTGCCTTCAAAACGTTCATTGTTTCATTAATCACTTGATTAGTCCTGTTTGGATCAAATTGAGCCTATGGACACTTGGAAAAAGCTAAGTTGCAGGAAGAATTCCGTTCACAAACTAACTCAACTCTCAAGAGGAATCAAGGTGCCAGATCGTGCAGGTTCTAACGTACAGGATTTTCTTTGGGTTGATGCCTGTGTTTCCTCAACTCTGCTTAATAGGCCTACAGGGAACAAACACTGCCCATACCCACATTAAGAAACCTAAGTTGTATGCAGAATTAATTGCAAAATCTAACTCACTTGTCACAGGACAACAAGGTGCTAGGCGCTGCAGCTAGTAACACAGATGGTTTTCTTTGGAGGTATACGTGTATTTCTTCCAGTCAGCTGAATAGGTCTATGAGGAAAAGCCAGAGTCTATAACCACCATAAAAATCCTAACTTGCAAGAAGGATTCCTTTCAAAATATAAGTGCATTCTCACATGGAAAGAATGTGCTAGATGCTGAAGCTTCTCACATACATGGCTTTCCTTGTAGTGAAACATGTGTTTCTTCAATTCAGCTGAATAATTTTCATTGGAGTCAACAGAGCCTATGTCCACCTTAGAAAAGCTAAGAGGCTATATGTATTCCTTTCAGAAACTCAGTCAATTCTCACAGGGACGTAATGTGGTAGATTCCAGTGCATCTAACACAGAGAGTATTCCGCCGAGAGATACATATGTTTCTTCCCCTCAGCTGAAGATGACTATTTGTAAGAAGAGAGACTATCTCCACCAGAAGAAACCTAAGTTGCAGGAACAATTACTCTCAAAAAATAACACAATTCTCACAAGGAAAGAACGTGCCAGATGCTGCAGCTTCTAAGACATGGTTTTCTTTGCAGTGCTACATGTGTTTCTGCAACAAAGCTGAAGAGTCCTATTGGGAACAAACGGAGCTCATCTCCACCTCGAAAAACCTAAGTAGCACTATGTATTCCTTGCAAAAACAAAGTAAATAAACACCGGGAAACAAAGTGGTAGATGATCCTGCTTCTAATAAAGATGATTTTCACTGGAGAGATACTTGGGTTTCTTCACCATAGCTGAATTGGCCTTTTTGGAACAAAGATATCGTACTCCACTAAAAAAAAGTAAGGTCCAGGAAGCATGCCTATCAAGAAATCACACAATTCTCACGAGGAAGAACTTGGTAGATTGTGCCCCTTATAAAACAGATGGTTTTCTTAGGATTGATACAGGCGTTCCCTCAACTCAGCTGAATAATCCTATTTGAAATCAAGAGAACCAATCTCCACCTTGGAAAGCAAAGTAGCACTACGTATTCCTTTCAAAAACTACTCAATTATCACAGGGAAACAATGTGCTTGATGCTCCTGCTTCTACCACAGATGGTGTTCTTTTGTGAGACAAATGTGTTTTCTCAACTGAGCTGAATATTCACCTTGAAAAACCTAAGTTGCAGGAAGTTTCCTTTTCAAAAAGAATCTCACTTCTCCCAAGGAAGCAATGCCGTAGACACACCTGTCCAAACACACGTGATTTTCATTAGAGGGAATCATGTTCATCAACTCTCCTCAATAGGCCTATTTCAAAAACCTGTGCAGCAATGCATATTCCGTTCAAAAACTAACACAATTCTCACAGGGAGACAATGTGCCAGATGCTGCTGCTGCGTGTGACATAGATGGTTTTCTTTGAAAGGATACAAGTGTTTCTTCAAGGCAGCTGAATAGGCCAATTTGGAACATCAGGATCCTATCTCCCCTTAAAAAAATCAAAGTTTCAGGAAGTATTCCTTTCCAAAACAGCCTCAATTCTCAAGGGGAACAATGTGCTACCTGGTCCGAATCCTACCATAGATGGTTACCTTTGGAATGATACATGGTTTCCCTAGTCTCTCCTGAGTGGGCCTATATAGAACAAAGACAGCCAATGTACACCTTGAAAAACCTAGTTTGTTTCAGGAATTCCTTTCAAAAACTGAGTCAGGACTCAAAGGAAAACAGGGTACTAGATGCTGATGTTCTAATCTTGATGGTTTTCTTTGGAGTGATACTTCTTTTTCTACAACTCAGCTGAGTAGGTCTCTTTGGATAAACAAGAGCCTATCTCCACCTCGAAAGATGTATGTTTCACACAATTTCCTTTCTAAAACAAACTCAGTTCTCACTGGGAAACAATGTGCTAGATGATCTTGCTTCTAACACATATGGCTTCCTCTCGAGAGATGCCTCTGTTTCTTCAACTCAGCTGAATACGCCTATTGGAACAAGGAAATTCTATCACCAACATAAGATAAGTAAGGTACAGGATGTAAATGTAACAAGATATAACTCAATCAAACAAGGACTATTGTGTTAGGTACTGCCGCTTACAAATTAGACAGTGATACATGTGTTTGTTCATCTCAGCTGAATCAGCCTATTGGAAAGAACCAGAGCCTTTCTCTGTCATGAAAAAACTAAGTGGCACAAAACATTACTTTCAAAAACTAACTGAATTTTCTCAGGGAAACAAGAACTAGGTAGTGCAGCTTCTAATATAGATGGTTGTCTTTGGAGTGCTCCATGTGTTTGTTCAACTCTGCTTAGAAGGCCTATTTGGATCAAACAGAGCCTATCTCCCCCATAGAGAACTGAAGTAGCAGGAAGTTTCATTGCCAAAACTAACTCAATTACCCAAGGGAAACAATGTGCTAGATGTAAGGGCATCTAACACAGAAGGTTTTCTTTCCAGAGATGCACGTATTTCTTCCACTAGCTCAAGACGCCTCTTTGAAACAACCGAGCATTCCTCCACATGTTGAAAAATCAAGGTTGCACGAATAATTTCTTTTGAAAACGAACTCAATTCCCCCAGGGAAGCCTGGTGCCAGATGCTGTACCTTCTAACATAGATGCTTGTCTTTGGAGTGTTGCATGTGTTTCTTCAACTCTGCGTAATAGGCCTATTTGGAAAAAACAGAGACTATCTCCACTTTGAAAATCCTAACAAGGAATACACGTTCCTTTCAAAAAGAAACTCAATTCTTACGGGGAAAACATGTGCTAGCCTATCCTGCTTCTGACACAGATGATTTGCCTTCAAAACGTTCATTGTTTCATTAATCACCTGATTAGTCCTGTTTGGATCAAATTGAGCCTATGGACACTTGGAAAAAGCTAAGTTGCAGGAAGAATGCCGTTCACAAACTAACTCAACTCTCAAGAGGAATCAAGGTGCCAGATCGTGCAGGTTCTAACGTACAGGATTTTCTTTGGGTTGATGCCTGTGTTTCCTCAACTCTGCTTAATAGGATTACAGGGAACAAACACTGCCCATACCCACATTAAGAAACCTAAGTTGTATGCAGAATTAATTGCAAAATCTAACTCACTTGTCACAGGACAACAAGGTGCTAGGCGCTGCAGATAGTAACACAGATGGTTTTCTTTGGAGGTATACGTGTATTTCTTCCAGTCAGCTGAATAGGTCTATGAGGAACAGCCAGAGTCTATAACCACCATAAAAATCCTAACTTGCAAGAAGGATTCCTTTCAAAATATAAGTGCATTCTCACAAGGAAAGAATGTGCTAGATGCTGAAGCTTCTCACATACATGGCTTTCCTTGTAGTGAAACATGTATTTCTTCAATTCAGCTGAATAATTTTCATTGGAGTCAACAGAGCCTATGTCCACCTTAGAAAAGCTAAGAGGCTATATGTATTCCTTTCAGAAACTGAGCCAATTCTCACAGGGACGTAATGTGGTAGATTCCAGTGCATCTAACACAGAGAGTATTCCGCCGAGAGATACATATGTTTCTTCCCCTCAGCTGAAGATGACTATTTGTAAGAAGAGAGACTATCTCCACCAGAAGAAACCTAAGTTGCAGGAACAATTACTCTCAAAAAATAACACAATTCTCACAAGGAAAGAACGTGCCAGATGCTGCAGCTTCTAAGACATGGTTTTCTTTGCAGTGCTACATGTGTTTCTGCAACAAAGCTGAAGAGTCCTATTGGGAACAAACGGAGCTCATCTCCACCTCGAAAAACCTAAGTAGCACTGTGTATTCCTTGCAAAAACAAAGTAAATAAACACCGGGAAACAAAGTGGTAGATGATCCTGCTTCTAATAAAGATGATTTTCACTGGAGAGATACTTGGGTTTCTTCACCATAGCTGAATTGGCCTTTTTGGAACAAAGATATCGTACTCCACTAAAAAAAAGTAAGGTCCAGGAAGCATGCCTATCAAGAAATCACACAATTCTCACGAGGAAGAACTTGGTAGATTGTGCCCCTTATAAAACAGATGGTTTTCTTAGGATTGATACAGGCGTTCCCTCAACTCAGCTGAATAATCCTATTTGAAATCAAGAGAACCAATCTCCACCTTGGAAAGCAAAGTAGCACTACGTATTCCTTTCAAAAACTACTCAATTATCACAGGGAAACAATGTGCTTGATGCTCCTGCTTCTACCACAGATGATGTTCTTTTGTGAGACAAATGTGTTTTCTCAACTGAGCTGAATATTCACCTTGAAAAACCTAAGTTGCAGGAAGTTTCCTTTTCAAAAAGGATCTCACTTCTCCCAAGGAAGCAATGCCGTAGACACACCTGTCCAAACACACGTGATTTTCATTAGAGGGAATCATGTTCATCAACTCTCCTCAATAGGCCTATTTCAAAAACCTGTGCAGCAATGCATATTCCGTTAAAAAACTAACACAACTCTCACAGGGAGACAATGTGCCAGATGCTGCTGCTGCGTGTGACATAGATGGTTTTCTTTGAAAGGATACAAGTGTTTCTTCAAGGCAGCTGAATAGGCCAATTTGGAACATCAGGATCCTATCTCCCCTTAAAAAAATCAAAGTTTCAGGAAGTATTCCTTTCCAAAACAACCTCAATTCTCAAGGGGAACAATGTGCTACCTGGTCCGAATCCTACCATAGATGGTTACCTTTGGAATGATACATGGTTTCCCTAGTTTCTCCTGAGTGGGCCTATATAGAACAAAGACAGCCAATGTACACTTTGAAAAACCTAGTTTGTTTCAGGAATTCCTTTCAAAAACTGAGTCAGGACTCAAAGGAAAACAGGGTACTAGATGCTGATGTTCTAATCTTGATGGTTTTCTTTGGAGTGATACTTGTTTTTCTACAACTCAGCTGAGTAGGTCTCTTTGGATAAACAAGAGCCTATCTCCACCTCGAAAGATGTATGTTTCACACAATTTCCTTTCTAAAACAAACTCAGTTCTCACTGGGAAACAATGTGCTAGATGATCTTGCTTCTAACACATATGGCTTCCTCTCGAGAGATGCCTCTGTTTCTTCAACTCAGCTGAATACGCCTATTGGAACAAGGAAATTCTATCACCAACATAAGATACCTAAGGTACAGGATGTAAATGTAACAAGATATAACTCAATCAAACAAGGACTACTGTGTTAGGTACTGCCGCTTACAAATTAGACAGTGATACATGTGTTTGTTCATCTCAGCTGAATCAGCCTATTGGAAACAACCAGAGCCTTTCTCTGTCATGAAAAAACTAAGTGGCATAAAACATTACTTTCAAAAACTAACTGAATTTTCTCAGGGAAACAAGAACTAGGTAGTGCAGCTTCTAATATAGATGGTTGTCTTTGGAGTGCTCCATGTGTTTGTTCAACTCTGCTTAGAAGGCCTATTTGGATCAAACAGAGCCTATCTCCCCCATAGAGAACTGAAGTAGCAGGAAGTTTCATTGCCAAAACTAACTCAATTACCCAAGGGAAACAATGTGCTAGATGTAAGGGCATCTAACACAGGAGGTTTTCTTTCCAGAGATGCACGTATTTCTTCCACTAGCTCAAGACGCCTCTTTGAAACAACCGAGCATTCCTCCACACGTTGAAAAATCAAGGTTGCACGAATAATTTCTTTTGAAAACGAACTCAATTCCCCCAGGGAAGCCTGGTGCCAGATGCTGTACCTTCTAACATAGATGCTTGTCTTTGGAGTGTTGCATGTGTTTCTTCAACTCTGCGTAATAGGCCTATTTGGAAAAAACAGATACTATCTCCACTTTGAAAATCCTAACAAGGAATACACCTTCCTTTCAAAAAGAAACTCAATTCTTACGGGGAAAACATGTGCTAGCCTATCCTGCTTCTGACACAGATGATTTGCCTTCAAAACGTTCATTGTTTCATTAATCACCTGATTAGTCCTGTTTGGATCAAATTGAGCCTATGGACACTTGGAAAAAGCTAAGTTGCAGGAAGAATTCCGTTCACAAACTAACTCAACTCTCAAGAGGAATCAAGGTGCCAGATCGTGCAGGTTCTAACGTACAGGATTTTCTTTGGGTTGATGCCTGTGTTTCCTCAACTCTGCTTAATAGGCCTACAGGGAACAAACACTGCCCATACCCACATTAAGAAACCTAAGTTGTATGCAGAATTAATTGCAAAATCTAACTCACTTGTCACAGGACAACAAGGTGCTAGGCGCTGCAGCTAGTAACACAGATGGTTTTCTTTGGAGGTATACGTGTATTTCTTCCAGTCAGCTGAATAGGTCTATGAGGGACAGCCAGAGTCTATAACCACCATAAAAATCCTAACTTGCAAGAAGGATTCCTTTCAAAATATAAGTGCATTCTCACAAGGAAAGAATGTGCTAGATGCTGAAGCTTCTCACATAGATGGCTTTCCTTGTAGTGAAACATGTGTTTCTTCAATTCAGCTGAATAATTTTCATTGGAGTCAACAGAGCCTATGTCCACCTTAGAAAAGCTAAGAGGCTATATGTATTCCTTTCAGAAACTCAGTCAATTCTCACAGGGACGTAATGTGGTAGATTCCAGTGCATCTAACACAGAGAGTATTCCGCCGGGAGATACATATGTTTCTTCCCCTCAGCTGAAGATGACTATTTGTAAGAAGAGAGACTATCTCCACCAGAAGAAACCTAAGTTGCAGGAACAATTACTCTCAAAAAATAACACAATTCTCACAAGGAAAGAACGTGCCAGATGCTGCAGCTTCTAAGACATGGTTTTCTTTGCAGTGCTACATGTGTTTCTGCAACAAAGCTGAAGAGTCCTATTGGGAACAAACTGAGCTCATCTCCACCTCGAAAAACCTAAGTAGCACTATGTATTCCTTGCAAAAACAAAGTAAATTCACACCGGGAAACAAAGTGGTAGATGATCCTGCTTCTAATAAAGATGATTTTCACTGGAGAGATACTTGGGTTTCTTCACCATAGCTGAATTGGCCTTTTTGGAAAAAAGATATCGTACTCCACCAAAAAAAAGTAAGGTCCAGGAAGCATGCCTATCAAGAAATCACACAATTCTCACGAGGAAGAACTTGGTAGATTGTGCCCCTTATAAAACAGATGGTTTTCTTAGGATTGATACAGGTGTTCCCTCAACTCAGCTGAATAATCCTATTTGAAATCAAGAGAACCAATCTCCACCTTGGAAAGCAAAGTAGCACTAAGTATTCCTTTCAAAAACTACTCAATTATCACAGGGAAACAATGTGCTTGATGCTCCTGCTTCTATCACAGATGGTGTTCTTTTGTGAGACAAATGTGTTTTCTCAACTGAGCTGAATATTCACCTTGAAAAACCTAAGTTGCAGGAAGTTTCCTTTTCAAGAAGGATCTCACTTCTCCCAAGGAAGCAATGCGGTAGACACACGTGTCCAAACACACGTGGTTTTCATTAGAGGGAATCGTGTTCATCAACTCTCCTCAATAGGCCTATTTCAAAAACCTGTGCAGCAATGTATATTCTGTTCAAAAACTAACACAATTCTCACAGGGAGACAATGTGCCAGATACTGCTGCTGCGTGTGACATAGATGGTTTTCTTTGAAAGGATACAAGTGTTTCTTCAAGGCAGCTGAATAGGCCAATTTGGAACATCAGGATCCTATATCCCCTTAAAAAAATCAAAGTTTCAGGAAGTATTCCTTTCCAAAACAGCCTCAATTCTCAAGGGGAACAATGTGCTACATGGTCCGAATCCTACCATAGATGGTTACCTTTGGAATGATACATGGTTTCCCTAGTTTCTCCTGAGTGGGCCTATATAGAACAAAGACAGCCAAAGTACACCTTGAAAAACCTAGTTTGTTTCAGGAATTCCTTTCAAAAACTGAGTCAGGACTCAAAGGAAAACAGGGTACTAGATGCTGATGTTCTAATCTTGATGGTTTTCTTTGGAGTGATACTTGTTTTTCTACAACTCAGCTGAGTAGGTCTCTTTGGATAAACAAGAGCCTATCTCCACCTTGAAAGATGTATGTTTCACACAATTTCCTTTCTAAAACAAACTCAGTTCTCACTGGGAAACAATGTGCTAGATGATCTTGCTTCTAACACATATGGCTTCCTCTCGAGAGATGCCTCTGTTTCTTCAACTCAGCTGAATACGCCTATTGGAACAAGGAAATTCTATCACCAACATAAGATACCTAAGGTACAGGATGTAAATGTAACAAGATATAACTCAATCAAACAAGGACTACTGTGTTAGGTACTGCCGCTTACAAATTAGACAGTGATACATGTGTTTGTTCATCTCAGCTGAATCAGCCTATTGGAAACAACCAGAGCCTTTCTCTGTCATGAAAAAACTATGTGGCATGAAACATTACTTTCAAAAACTAACTGAATTTTCTCAGGGAGACAAGAACTAGGTAGTGCAGCTTCTAATATAGATGGTTGTCTTTGGAGTGCTCCATGTGTTTGTTCAACTCTGCTTAGAAGGCCTATTTGGATCAAACAGAGCCTATCTCCCCCATAGAGAACTGAAGTAGCAGGAAGTTTCATTGCCAAAACTAACTCAATTACCCAAGGGAAACAATGTGCTAGATGTAAGGGCATCTAACACAGAAGGTTTTCTTTCCAGAGATGCACGTATTTCTTCCACTAGCTCAAGACGCCTCTTTGAAACAACCGAGCATTCCTCCACACGTTGAAAAATCAAGGTTGCACGAATAATTTCTTTTGAAAACGAACTCAATTCCCCCAGGGAAGCCTGGTGCCAGATGCTGTACCTTCTAACATAGATGCTTGTCTTTGGAGTGTTGCATGTGTTTCTTCAACTCTGCGTAATAGGCCTATTTGGAAAAAACAGAGACTATCTCCACTTTGAAAATCCTAACAAGGAATACACGTTCCTTTCAAAAAGAAACTCAATTCTTACGGGGAAAACATGTGCTAGCCTATCCTGCTTCTGACACAGATGATTTGCCTTCAAAACGTTCATTGTTTCATTAATCACTTGATTAGTCCTGTTTGGATCAAATTGAGCCTATGGACACTTGGAAAAAGCTAAGTTGCAGGAAGAATTCCGTTCACAAACTAACTCAACTCTCAAGAGGAATCAAGGTGCCAGATCGTGCAGGTTCTAACGTACAGGATTTTCTTTGGGTTGATGCCTGTGTTTCCTCAACTCTGCTTAATAGGCCTACAGGGAACAAACACTGCCCATACCCACATTAAGAAACCTAAGTTGTATGCAGAATTAATTGCAAAATCTAACTCACTTGTCACAGGACAACAAGGTGCTAGGCGCTGCAGCTAGTAACACAGATGGTTTTCTTTGGAGGTATACGTGTATTTCTTCCAGTCAGCTGAATAGGTCTATGAGGAAAAGCCAGAGTCTATAACCACCATAAAAATCCTAACTTGCAAGAAGGATTCCTTTCAAAATATAAGTGCATTCTCACATGGAAAGAATGTGCTAGATGCTGAAGCTTCTCACATACATGGCTTTCCTTGTAGTGAAACATGTGTTTCTTCAATTCAGCTGAATAATTTTCATTGGAGTCAACAGAGCCTATGTCCACCTTAGAAAAGCTAAGAGGCTATATGTATTCCTTTCAGAAACTCAGTCAATTCTCACAGGGACGTAATGTGGTAGATTCCAGTGCATCTAACACAGAGAGTATTCCGCCGAGAGATACATATGTTTCTTCCCCTCAGCTGAAGATGACTATTTGTAAGAAGAGAGACTATCTCCACCAGAAGAAACCTAAGTTGCAGGAACAATTACTCTCAAAAAATAACACAATTCTCACAAGGAAAGAACGTGCCAGATGCTGCAGCTTCTAAGACATGGTTTTCTTTGCAGTGCTACATGTGTTTCTGCAACAAAGCTGAAGAGTCCTATTGGGAACAAACGGAGCTCATCTCCACCTCGAAAAACCTAAGTAGCACTATGTATTCCTTGCAAAAACAAAGTAAATAAACACCGGGAAACAAAGTGGTAGATGATCCTGCTTCTAATAAAGATGATTTTCACTGGAGAGATACTTGGGTTTCTTCACCATAGCTGAATTGGCCTTTTTGGAACAAAGATATCGTACTCCACTAAAAAAAAGTAAGGTCCAGGAAGCATGCCTATCAAGAAATCACACAATTCTCACGAGGAAGAACTTGGTAGATTGTGCCCCTTATAAAACAGATGGTTTTCTTAGGATTGATACAGGCGTTCCCTCAACTCAGCTGAATAATCCTATTTGAAATCAAGAGAACCAATCTCCACCTTGGAAAGCAAAGTAGCACTACGTATTCCTTTCAAAAACTACTCAATTATCACAGGGAAACAATGTGCTTGATGCTCCTGCTTCTACCACAGATGGTGTTCTTTTGTGAGACAAATGTGTTTTCTCAACTGAGCTGAATATTCACCTTGAAAAACCTAAGTTGCAGGAAGTTTCCTTTTCAAAAAGAATCTCACTTCTCCCAAGGAAGCAATGCCGTAGACACACCTGTCCAAACACACGTGATTTTCATTAGAGGGAATCATGTTCATCAACTCTCCTCAATAGGCCTATTTCAAAAACCTGTGCAGCAATGCATATTCCGTTCAAAAACTAACACAATTCTCACAGGGAGACAATGTGCCAGATGCTGCTGCTGCGTGTGACATAGATGGTTTTCTTTGAAAGGATACAAGTGTTTCTTCAAGGCAGCTGAATAGGCCAATTTGGAACTTCAGGATCCTATCTCCCCTTAAAAAAATCAAAGTTTCAGGAAGTATTCCTTTCCAAAACAGCCTCAATTCTCAAGGGGAACAATGTGCTACCTGGTCCGAATCCTACCATAGATGGTTACCTTTGGAATGATACATGGTTTCCCTAGTCTCTCCTGAGTGGGCCTATATAGAACAAAGACAGCCAATGTACACCTTGAAAAACCTAGTTTGTTTCAGGAATTCCTTTCAAAAACTGAGTCAGGACTCAAAGGAAAACAGGGTACTAGATGCTGATGTTCTAATCTTGATGGTTTTCTTTGGAGTGATACTTCTTTTTCTACAACTCAGCTGAGTAGGTCTCTTTGGATAAACAAGAGCCTATCTCCACCTCGAAAGATGTATGTTTCACACAATTTCCTTTCTAAAACAAACTCAGTTCTCACTGGGAAACAATGTGCTAGATGATCTTGCTTCTAACACATATGGCTTCCTCTCGAGAGATGCCTCTGTTTCTTCAACTCAGCTGAATACGCCTATTGGAACAAGGAAATTCTATCACCAACATAAGATAAGTAAGGTACAGGATGTAAATGTAACAAGATATAACTCAATCAAACAAGGACTATTGTGTTAGGTACTGCCGCTTACAAATTAGACAGTGATACATGTGTTTGTTCATCTCAGCTGAATCAGCCTATTGGAAAGAACCAGAGCCTTTCTCTGTCATGAAAAAACTAAGTGGCACAAAACATTACTTTCAAAAACTAACTGAATTTTCTCAGGGAAACAAGAACTAGGTAGTGCAGCTTCTAATATAGATGGTTGTCTTTGGAGTGCTCCATGTGTTTGTTCAACTCTGCTTAGAAGGCCTATTTGGATCAAACAGAGCCTATCTCCCCCATAGAGAACTGAAGTAGCAGGAAGTTTCATTGCCAAAACTAACTCAATTACCCAAGGGAAACAATGTGCTAGATGTAAGGGCATCTAACACAGAAGGTTTTCTTTCCAGAGATGCACGTATTTCTTCCACTAGCTCAAGACGCCTCTTTGAAACAACCGAGCATTCCTCCACATGTTGAAAAATCAAGGTTGCACGAATAATTTCTTTTGAAAACGAACTCAATTCCCCCAGGGAAGCCTGGTGCCAGATGCTGTACCTTCTAACATAGATGCTTGTCTTTGGAGTGTTGCATGTGTTTCTTCAACTCTGCGTAATAGGCCTATTTGGAAAAAACAGAGACTATCTCCACTTTGAAAATCCTAACAAGGAATACACGTTCCTTTCAAAAAGAAACTCAATTCTTACGGGGAAAACATGTGCTAGCCTATCCTGCTTCTGACACAGATGATTTGCCTTCAAAACGTTCATTGTTTCATTAATCACCTGATTAGTCCTGTTTGGATCAAATTGAGCCTATGGACACTTGGAAAAAGCTAAGTTGCAGGAAGAATGCCGTTCACAAACTAACTCAACTCTCAAGAGGAATCAAGGTGCCAGATCGTGCAGGTTCTAACGTACAGGATTTTCTTTGGGTTGATGCCTGTGTTTCCTCAACTCTGCTTAATAGGATTACAGGGAACAAACACTGCCCATACCCACATTAAGAAACCTAAGTTGTATGCAGAATTAATTGCAAAATCTAACTCACTTGTCACAGGACAACAAGGTGCTAGGCGCTGCAGATAGTAACACAGATGGTTTTCTTTGGAGGTATACGTGTATTTCTTCCAGTCAGCTGAATAGGTCTATGAGGAACAGCCAGAGTCTATAACCACCATAAAAATCCTAACTTGCAAGAAGGATTCCTTTCAAAATATAAGTGCATTCTCACAAGGAAAGAATGTGCTAGATGCTGAAGCTTCTCACATACATGGCTTTCCTTGTAGTGAAACATGTATTTCTTCAATTCAGCTGAATAATTTTCATTGGAGTCAACAGAGCCTATGTCCACCTTAGAAAAGCTAAGAGGCTATATGTATTCCTTTCAGAAACTGAGCCAATTCTCACAGGGACGTAATGTGGTAGATTCCAGTGCATCTAACACAGAGAGTATTCCGCCGAGAGATACATATGTTTCTTCCCCTCAGCTGAAGATGACTATTTGTAAGAAGAGAGACTATCTCCACCAGAAGAAACCTAAGTTGCAGGAACAATTACTCTCAAAAAATAACACAATTCTCACAAGGAAAGAACGTGCCAGATGCTGCAGCTTCTAAGACATGGTTTTCTTTGCAGTGCTACATGTGTTTCTGCAACAAAGCTGAAGAGTCCCATTGGGAACAAACGGAGCTCATCTCCACCTCGAAAAACCTAAGTAGCACTATGTATTCCTTGCAAAAACAAAGTAAATAAACACCGGGAAACAAAGTGGTAGATGATCCTGCTTCTAATAAAGATGATTTTCACTGGAGAGATACTTGGGTTTCTTCACCATAGCTGAATTGGCCTTTTTGGAACAAAGATATCGTACTCCACCAAAAAAAAGTAA
This sequence comes from Castor canadensis, assembly GCF_047511655.1. NCBI lineage: Eukaryota > Metazoa > Chordata > Mammalia > Rodentia > Castoridae > Castor > Castor canadensis. The sequence continues at coordinate 93,578,159 of NC_133398.1, forward strand.
GGTCCAGGAAGCATGCCTATCAAGAAATCACACAATTCTCACGAGGAAGAACTTGGTAGATTGTGCCCCTTATAAAACAGATGGTTTTCTTAGGATTGATACAGGCGTTCCCTCAACTCAGCTGAATAATCCTATTTGAAATCAAGAGAACCAATCTCCACCTTGGAAAGCAAAGTAGCACTACGTATTCCTTTCAAAAACTACTCAATTATCACAGGGAAACAATGTGCTTGATGCTCCTGCTTCTACCACAGATGGTGTTCTTTTGTGAGACAAATGTGTTTTCTCAACTGAGCTGAATATTCACCTTGAAAAACCTAAGTTGCAGGAAGTTTCCTTTTCAAAAAGGATCTCACTTCTCCCAAGGAAGCAATGCCGTAGACACACCTGTCCAAACACACGTGGTTTCCATTAGAGGGAATCATGTTCATCAACTCTCCTCAATAGGCCTATTTCAAAAACCTGTGCAGCAATGCATATTCCGTTCAAAAACTAACACAACTCTCACAGGGAGACAATGTGCCAGATGCTGCTGCTGCGTGTGACATAGATGGTTTTCTTTGAAAGGATACAAGTGTTTCTTCAAGGCAGCTGAATAGGCCAATTTGGAACATCAGGATCCTATCTCCCCTTAAAAAAATCAAAGTTTCAGGAAGTATTCCTTTCCAAAACAACCTCAATTCTCAAGGGGAACAATGTGCTACCTGGTCCGAATCCTACCATAGATGGTTACCTTTGGAATGATACATGGTTTCCCTAGTTTCTCCTGAGTGGGCCTATATAGAACAAAGACAGCCAATGTACACTTTGAAAAACCTAGTTTGTTTCACGAATTCCTTTCAAAAACTGAGTCAGGACTCAAAGGAAAACAGGGTACTAGATGCTGATGTTCTAATCTTGATGGTTTTCTTTGGAGTGATACTTGTTTTTCTACAACTCAGCTGAGTAGGTCTCTTTGGATAAACAAGAGCCTATCTCCACCTCGAAAGATGTATGTTTCACACAATTTCCTTTCTAAAACAAACTCAGTTCTCACTGGGAAACAATGTGCTAGATGATCTTGCTTCTAACACATATGGCTTCCTCTCGAGAGATGCCTCTGTTTCTTCAACTCAGCTGAATACGCCTATTGGAACAAGGAAATTCTATCACCAACATAAGATACCTAAGGTACAGGATGTAAATGTAACAAGATATAACTCAATCAAACAAGGACTACTGTGTTAGGTACTGCTGCTTACAAATTAGACAGTGATACATGTGTTAGTTCATCTCAGCTGAATCAGCCTATTGGAAACAACCAGAGCCTTTCTCTGTCATGAAAAAACTAAGTGGCATAAAACATTACTTTCAAAAACTAACTGAATTTTCTCAGGGAAACAAGAACTAGGTAGTGCAGCTTCTAATATAGATGGTTGTCTTTGGAGTGCTCCATGTGTTTGTTCAACTCTGCTTAGAAGGCCTATTTGGATCAAACAGAGCCTATCTCCCCCATAGAGAACTGAAGTAGCAGGAAGTTTCATTGCCAAAACTAACTCAATTACCCAAGGGAAACAATGTGCTAGATGTAAGGGCATCTAACACAGAAGGTTTTCTTTCCAGAGATGCACGTATTTCTTCCACTAGCTCAAGACGCCTCTTTGAAACAACCGAGCATTCCTCCACACGTTGAAAAATCAAGGTTGCACGAATAATTTCTTTTGAAAACGAACTCAATTCCCCCAGGGAAGCCTGGTGCCAGATGCTGTACCTTCTAACATAGATGCTTGTCTTTGGAGTGTTGCATGTGTTTCTTCAACTCTGCGTAATAGGCCTATTTGGAAAAAACAGAGAGTATCTCCACTTTGAAAATCCTAATAAGGAATACACGTTCCTTTCAAAAAGAAACTCAATTCTTACGGGGAAAACATGTGCTAGCCTATCCTGCTTCTGACACAGATGATTTGCCTTCAAAACGTTCATTGTTTCATTAATCACCTGATTAGTCCTGTTTGGATCAAATTGAGCCTATGGACACTTGGAAAAAGCTAAGTTGCAGGAAGAATTCCGTTCACAAACTAACTCAACTCTCAAGAGGAATCAAGGTGCCAGATCGTGCAGGTTCTAACGTACATTATTTTCTTTGGGTTGATGCCTGTGTTTCCTCAACTCTGCTTAATAGGCCTACAGGGAACAAACACTGCCCATACCCACATTAAAAAACCTAAGTTGTATGCAGAATTAATTGCAAAATCTAACTCACTTGTCACAGGACAACAAGGTGCTAGGCGCTGCAGCTAGTAACACAGATGGTTTTCTTTGGAGGTATACGTGTATTTCTTCCAGTCAGCTGAATAGGTCTATGAGGAACAGCCAGAGTCTATAACCACCATAAAAATCCTGACTTGCAAGAAGGATTCCTTTCAAAATATAAGTGCATTCTCACAAGGAAAGAATGTGCTAGATGCTGAAGCTTCTCACATAGATGGCTTTCCTTGTAGTGAAACATGTGTTTCTTCAATTCAGCTGAATAATTTTCATTGGAGTCAACAGAGCCTATGTCCACCTTAGAAAAGCTAAGAGGCTATATGTATTCCTTTCAGAAACTCAGTCAATTCTCACAGGGACGTAATGTGGTAGATTCCAGTGCATCTAACACAGAGAGTATTCCGCCGAGAGATACATATGTTTCTTCCCCTCAGCTGAAGATGACTATTTGTAAGAAGAGAGACTATCTCCACCAGAAGAAACCTAAGTTGCAGGAACAATTACTCTCAAAAAATAACACAATTCTCACAAGGAAAGAACGTGCCAGATGCTGCAGCTTGTAAGACATGGTTTTCTTTGCAGTGCTACATGTGTTTCTGCAACAAAGCTGAAGAGTCCCATTGGGAACAAACGGAGCTCATCTCCACCTCGAAAAACCTAAGTAGCACTATGTATTCCTTTCAAAAACAAAGTAAATTCACACCGGGAAACAAAGTGGTAGATGATCCTGCTTCTAATAAAGATGATTTTCACTGGAGAGATACTTGTGTTTCTTCACCATAGCTGAATTGGCCTTTTTGGAACAAAGATATCGTACTCCACCAAAAAAAAGTAAGGTCCAGGAAGCATGCCTATCAAGAAATCACACAATTCTCACGAGGAAGAACTTGGTAGATTGTGCCCCTTATAAAACAGATGGTTTTCTTAGGATTGATACAGGCGTTCCCTCAACTCAGCTGAATAATCCTATTTGAAATCAAGAGAACCAATCTCCACCTTGGAAAGCAAAGTAGCACTACGTATTCCTTTCAAAAACTACTCAATTATCACAGGGAAACAATGTGCTTGATGCTCCTGCTTCTATCACAGATGGTGTTCTTTTGTGAGACAAATGTGTTTTCTCAACTGAGCTGAATATTCACCTTGAAAAACCTAAGTTGCAGGAAGTTTCCTTTTCAAAAAGAATCTCACTTCTCCCAAGGAAGCAATGCGGTAGACACACCTGTCCAAACACACGTGGTTTTCATTAGAGGGAATCGTGTTCATCAACTCTCCTCAATAGGCCTATTTCAAAAACCTGTGCAGCAATGCATATTCCGTTCAAAAACTAACACAATTCTCACAGGGAGACAATGTGCCAGATGCTGCTGCTGCGTGTGACATAGATGGTTTTCTTTGAAAGGATACAAGTGTTTCTTCAAGGCAGCTGAATAGGCCAATTTGGAACATCAGGATCCTATCTCCCCTTAAAAAAATCAAAGTTTCAGGAAGTATTCCTTTCCAAAACAGCCTCAATTCTCAAGGGGAACAATGTGCTACCTGGTCCGAATCCTACCATAGATGGTTACCTTTGGAATGATACATGGTTTCCCTAGTCTCTCCTGAGTGGGCCTATATAGAACAAAGACAGCCAATGTACACCTTGAAAAACCTAGTTTGTTTCAGGAATTCCTTTCAAAAACTGAGTCAGGACTCAAAGGAAAACAGGGTACTAGATGCTGATGTTCTAATCTTGATGGTTTTCTTTGGAGTGATACTTGTTTTTCTACAACTCAGCTGAGTAGGTCTCTTTGGATAAACAAGAGCCTATCTCCACCTCGAAAGATGTATGTTTCACACAATTTCCTTTCTAAAACAAACTCAGTTCTCACTGGGAAACAATGTGCTAGATGATCTTGCTTCTAACACATATGGCTTCCTCTCGAGAGATGCCTCTGTTTCTTCAACTCAGCTGAATACGCCTATTGGAACAAGGAAATTCTATCACCAACATAAAATAAGTAAGGTACAGGATGTAAATGTAACAAGATATAACTCAATCAAACAAGGACTATTGTGTTAGGTACTGCCGCTTACAAATTAGACAGTGATACATGTGTTTGTTCATCTCAGCTGAATCAGCCTATTGGAAAGAACCAGAGCCTTTCTCTGTCATGAAAAAACTATGTGGCATGAAACATTACTTTGAAAAACTAACTGAATTTTCTCAGGGAAACAAGAACTAGGTAGTGCAGCTTCTAATATAGATGGTTGTCTTTGGAGTGCTCCATGTGTTTGTTCAACTCTGCTTAGAAGGCCTATTTGGATCAAACAGAGCCTATCTCCCCCATAGAGAACTGAAGTAGCAGGAAGTTTCATTGCCAAAACTAACTCAATTACCCAAGGGAAACAATGTGCTAGATGTAAGGGCATCTAACACAGAAGGTTTTCTTTCCAGAGATGCACGTGTTTCTTTCACTAGCTGAAGACGCCTCTTTGAAACAACCGAGCATTCCTCCACACGTTGAAAAATCAAAGTTGCACGAATAATTTCTTTTGAAAACGAACTCAATTCCCCCAGGGAAGCCTGGTGCCAGATGCTGTACCTTCTAACATAGATGCTTGTCTTTGGAGTGTTGCATGTGTTTCTTCAACTCTGCGTAATAGGCCTATTTGGAAAAAACAGAGACTATCTCCACTTTGAAAATCCTAACAAGGAATACACGTTCCTTTCAAAAAGAAACTCAATTCTTACGGGGAAAACATGTGCTAGCCTATCCTGCTTCTGACACAGATGATTTGCCTTCAAAACGTTCATTGTTTCATTAATCACCTGATTAGTCCTGTTTGGATCAAATTGAGCCTATGGACACTTGGAAAAAGCTAAGTTGCAGGAAGAATTCCGTTCACAAACTAACTCAACACTCAAGAGGAATCAAGGTGCCAGATCGTGCAGGTTCTAACGTACAGGATTTTCTTTGGGTTGATGCCTGTGTTTCCACAACTCTGCTTAATAGGCCTACAGGGAACAAACACTGCCCATACCCACATTAAGAAACCTAAGTTGTATGCAGAATTAATTGCAAAAAATAACTCACTTGTCACAGGACAACAAGGTGCTAGGCGCTGCAGCTAGTAACACAGATGGTTTTCTTTGGAGGTATACGTGAATTTCTTCCAGTCAGCTGAATAGGTCTATGAGGAACAGCCAGAGTCTATAACCACCATAAAAATCCTGACTTGCAAGAAGGATTCCTTTCAAAATATAAGTGCATTCTCACAAGGAAAGAATGTGCTAGATGCTGAAGCTTCTCACATAGATGGCTTTCCTTGTAGTGAAACATGTGTTTCTTCAATTCAGCTGAATAATTTTCATTGGAGTCAACAGAGCCTATGTCCACCTTAGAAAAGCTAAGAGGCTATATGTATTCCTTTCAGAAACTCAGTCAATTCTCACAGGGACGTAATGTGGTAGATTCCAGTGCATCTAACACAGAGAGTATTCCGCCGAGAGATACATATGTTTCTTCCCCTCAGCTGAAGATGACTATTTGTAAGAAGAGAGACTATCTCCACCAGAAGAAACCTAAGTTGCAGGAACAATTACTCTCAAAAAATAACACAATTCTCACAAGGAAAGAACGTGCCAGATGCTGCAGCTTCTAAGACATGGTTTTCTTTGCAGTGCTACATGTGTTTCTGCAACAAAGCTGAAGAGTCCTATTGGGAACAAACGGAGCTCATCTCCACCTCGAAAAACCTAAGTAGCACTATGTATTCCTTGCAAAAACAAAGTAAATTCACACCGGGAAACAAAGTGGTAGATGATCCTGCTTCTAATAAAGATGATTTTCACTGGAGAGATACTTGTGTTTCTTCACCATAGCTGAATTGGCCTTTTTGGAAAAAAGATATCGTACTCCACCAAAAAAAAGTAAGGTCCAGGAAGCATGCCTATCAAGAAATCACACAATTCTCACGAGGAAGAACTTGGTAGATTGTGCCCCTTATAAAACAGATGGTTTTCTTAGGGTTGATACAGGCGTTCCCTCAACTCAGCTGAATAATCCTATTTGAAATCAAGAGAACCAATCTCCACCTTGGAAAGCAAAGTAGCACTACGTATTCCTTTCAAAAACTACTCAATTATCACAGGGAAACAATGTGCTTGATGCTCCTGCTTCTATCACAGATGGTGTTCTTTTGTGAGACAAATGTGTTTTCTCAACTGAGCTGAATATTCACCTTGAAAAACCTAAGTTGCAGGAAGTTTCCTTTTCAAGAAGGATCTCACTTCTCCCAAGGAAGCAATGCGGTAGACACACCTGTCCAAACACACGTGGTTTTCATTAGAGGGAATCGTGTTCATCAACTCTCCTCAATAGGTCTATTTCAAAAACCTGTGCAGCAATGTATATTCTGTTCAAAAACTAACACAATTCTCACAGGGAGACAATGTGCCAGATGCTGCTGCTGCGTGTGACATAGATGGTTTTCTTTGAAAGGATACAAGTGTTTCTTCAAGGCAGCTGAATAGGCCAATTTGGAACATCAGGATCCTATCTCCCCTTAAAAAAATCAAAGTTTCAGGAAGTATTCCTTTCCAAAACAGCCTCAATTCTCAAGGGGAACATTGTGCTACATGGTCCGAATCCTACCATAGATGGTTACCTTTGGAATGATACATGGTTTCCCTAGTTTCTCCTGAGTGGGCCTATATAGAACAAAGACAGCCAATGTACACCTTGAAAAACCTAGTTTGTTTCAGGAATTCCTTTCAAAAACTGAGTCAGGACTCAAAGGAAAACAGGGTACTAGATGCTGATGTTCTAATCTTGATGGATTTCTTTGGAGTGATACTTGTTTTTCTACAACTCAGCTGAGTAGGTCTCTTTGGATAAACAAGAGCCTATCTCCACCTCGAAAGATGTATGTTTCACACAATTTCCTTTCTAAAACAAACTCAGTTCTCACTGGGAAACAATGTGCTAGATGATCTTGCTTCTAACACATATGGCTTCCTCTCGAGAGATGCCTCTGTTTCTTCAACTCAGCTGAATACGCCTATTGGAACAAGGAAATTCTATCACCAACATAAGATACCTAAGGTACAGGATGTAAATGTAACAAGATATAACTCAATCAAACAAGGACTACTGTGTTAGGTACTGCCGCTTACAAATTAGACAGTGATACATGTGTTTGTTCATCTCAGCTGAATCAGCCTATTGCAAACAACCAGAGCCTTTCTCTGTCATGAAAAAACTATGTGGCATGAAACATTACTTTCAAAAACTAACTGAATTTTCTCAGGGAAACAAGAACTAGGTAGTGCAGCTTCTAATATAGATGGTTGTCTTTGGAGTGCTCCATGTGTTTGTTCAACTCTGCTTAGAAGGCCTATTTGGATCAAACAGAGCCTATCTCCCCCATAGAGAACTGAAGTAGCAGGAAGTTTCATTGCCAAAACTAACTCAATTACCCACGGGAAACAGTGTGCTAGATGTAAGGGCATCTAACACAGAAGGTTTTCTTTCCAGAGATGCACGTATTTCTTCCACTAGCTCAAGACGCCTCTTTGAAAGAACCGAGCATTCCTCCACACGTTGAAAAATCAAGGTTGCACGAATAATTTCTTTTGAAAATGAACTCAATTCCCCCAGGGAAGCCTGGTGCCAGATGCTGTACCTTCTAACATAGATGCTTGTCTTTGGAGTGTTGCATGTGTTTCTTCAACTCTGCGTAATAGGCCTATTTGGAAAAAACAGAGACTATCTCCACTTTGAAAATCCTAACAAGGAACACACGTTCCTTTCAAAAAGAAACTCAATTCTTACGGGGAAAACATGTGCTAGCCTATCCTGCTTCTGACACAGATGATTTGCCTTCAAAACGTTCATTGTTTCATTAATCACCTGATTAGTCCTGTTTGGATCAAATTGAGCCTATGGACACTTGGAAAAAGCTAAGTTGCAGGAAGAATTCCGTTCACAAACTAACTCAACTCTCAAGAGGAATCAAGCTGCCAGATCGTGCAGGTTCTAACGTACAGGATTTTCTTTGGGTTGATGCCTGTGTTTCCTCAACTCTGCTTAATAGGCCTACAGGGAACAAACACTGCCCATACCCACATTAAAAAACCTAAGTTGTATGCAGAATTAATTGCAAAATCTAACTCACTTGTCACAGGACAACAAGGTGCTAGGCGCTGCAGCTAGTAACACAGATGGTTTTCTTTGGAGGTATACGTGTATTTCTTCCAGTCAGCTGAATAGGTCTATGAGGAACAGCCAGAGTCTATAACCACCATAAAAATCCTGACTTGCAAGAAGGATTCCTTTCAAAATATAAGTGCATTCTCACAAGGAAAGAATGTGCTAGATGCTGAAGCTTCTCACATAGATGGCTTTCCTTGTAGTGAAACATGTGTTTCTTCAATTCAGCTGAATAATTTTCATTGGAGTCAACAGAGCCTATGTCCACCTTAGAAAAGCTAAGAGGCTATATGTATTCCTTTCAGAAACTCAGTCAATTCTCACAGGGACGTAATGTGGTAGATTCCAGTGCATCTAACACAGAGAGTATTCCGCCGAGAGATACATATGTTTCTTCCCCTCAGCTGAAGATGACTATTTGTAAGAAGAGAGACTATCTCCACCAGAAGAAACCTAAGTTGCAGGAACAATTACTCTCAAAAAATAACACAATTCTCACAAGGAAAGAACGTGCCAGATGCTGCAGCTTCTAAGACATGGTTTTCTTTGCAGTGCTACATGTGTTTCTGCAACAAAGCTGAAGAGTCCTATTGGGAACAAACGGAGCTCATCTCCACCTCGAAAAACCTAAGTAGCACTATGTATTCCTTGCAAAAACAAAGTAAATTCACACCGGGAAACAAAGTGGTAGATGATCCTGCTTCTAATAAAGATGATTTTCACTGGAGAGATACTTGTGTTTCTTCACCATAGCTGAATTGGCCTTTTTGGAAAAAAGATATCGTACTCCACCAAAAAAAAGTAAGGTCCAGGAAGCATGCCTATCAAAAAATCACACAATTCTCACGAGGAAGAACTTGGTAGATTGTGCCCCTTATAAAACAGATGGTTTTCTTAGGGTTGATACAGGCGTTCCCTCAACTCAGCTGAATAATCCTATTTGAAATCAAGAGAACCAATCTCCACCTTGGAAAGCAAAGTAGCACTACGTATTCCTTTCAAAAACTACTCAATTATCACAGGGAAACAATGTGCTTGATGCTCCTGCTTCTATCACAGATGGTGTTCTTTTGTGAGACAAATGTGTTTTCTCAACTGAGCTGAATATTCACCTTGAAAAACCTAAGTTGCAGGAAGTTTCCTTTTCAAGAAGGATCTCACTTCTCCCAAGGAAGCAATGCGGTAGACACACCTGTCCAAACACACGTGGTTTTCATTAGAGGGAATCGTGTTCATCAACTCTCCTCAATAGGTCTATTTCAAAAACCTGTGCAGCAATGTATATTCTGTTCAAAAACTAACACAATTCTCACAGGGAGACAATGTGCCAGATGCTGCTGCTGCGTGTGACATAGATGGTTTTCTTTGAAAGGATACAAGTGTTTCTTCAAGGCAGCTGAATAGGCCAATTTGGAACATCAGGATCCTATCTCCCCTTAAAAAAATCAAAGTTTCAGGAAGTATTCCTTTCCAAAACAGCCTCAATTCTCAAGGGGAACATTGTGCTACATGGTCCGAATCCTACCATAGATGGTTACCTTTGGAATGATACATGGTTTCCCTAGTTTCTCCTGAGTGGGCCTATATAGAACAAAGACAGCCAATGTACACCTTGAAAAACCTAGTTTGTTTCAGGAATTCCTTTCAAAAACTGAGTCAGGACTCAAAGGAAAACAGGGTACTAGATGCTGATGTTCTAATCTTGATGGTTTTCTTTGGAGTGATACTTGTTTTTCTACAACTCAGCTGAGTAGGTCTCTTTGGATAAACAAGAGCCTATCTCCACCTCGAAAGATGTATGTTTCACACAATTTCCTTTCTAAAACAAACTCAGTTCTCACTGGGAAACAATGTGCTAGATGATCTTGCTTCTAACACATATGGCTTCCTCTCGAGAGATGCCTCTGTTTCTTCAACTCAGCTGAATACGCCTATTGGAACAAGGAAATTCTATCACCAACATAAGATACCTAAGGTACAGGATGTAAATGTAACAAGATATAACTCAATCAAACAAGGACTACTGTGTTAGGTACTGCCGCTTCCAAATTAGACAGTGATACATGTGTTTGTTCATCTCAGCTGAATCAGCCTATTGGAAACAACCAGAGCCTTTCTCTGTCATGGAAAAACTATGTGGCATGAAACATTACTTTCAAAAACTAACTGAATTTTCTCAGGTAGACAAGAACTAGGTAGTGCAGCTTCTAATATAGATGGTTGTCTTTGGAGTGCTCCATGTGTTTGTTCAACTCTGCTTAGAAGGCCTATTTGGATCAAACAGAGCCTATCTCCCCCATAGAGAACTGAAGTAGCAGGAAGTTTCATTGCCAAAACTAACTCAATTACCCAAGGGAAACAATGTGCTAGATGTAAGGGCATCTAACACAGAAGGTTTTCTTTCCAGAGATGCACGTATTTCTTCCACTAGCTGAAGACGCCTCTTTGAAACAACCGAGCATTCCTCCACACGTTGAAAAATCAAGGTTGCACGAATAATTTCTTTTGAAAACGAACTCAATTCCCCCAGGGAAGCCTGGTGCCAGATGCTGTACCTTCTAACATAGATGCTTGTCTTTGGAGTGTTGCATGTGTTTCTTCAACTCTGCGTAATAGGCCTATTTGGAAAAAACAGAGACTATCTCCACTTTGAAAATCCTAATAAGGAATACACGTTCCTTTCAAAAAGAAACTCAATTCTTACGGGGAAAACATGTGCTAGCCTATCCTGCTTCTGACACAGTTGATTTGCCTTCAAAACGTTCATTGTTTCATTAATCACCTGATTAGTCCTGTTTGGATCAAATTGAGCCTATGGACACTTGGAAAAAGCTAAGTTGCAGGAAGAATGCCGTTCACAAACTAACTCAACTCTCAAGAGGAATCAAGGTGCCAGATCGTGCAGGTTCTAACGTACAGGATTTTCTTTGGGTTGATGCCTGTGTTTCCTCAACTCTGCTTAATAGGATTACAGGGAACAAACACTGCCCATACCCACATTAAGAAACCTAAGTTGTATGCAGAATTAATTGCAAAATCTAACTCACTTGTCACAGGACAACAAGGTGCTAGGCGCTGCAGCTAGTAACACAGATGGTTTTCTTTGGAGGTATACGTGTATTTCTTCCAGTCAGCTGAATAGGTCTATGAGGAACAGCCAGAGTCTATAACCACCATAAAAATCCTAACTTGCAAGAAGGATTCCTTTCAAAATATAAGTGCATTCTCACAAGGAAAGAATGTGCTAGATGCTGAAGCTTCTCACATAGATGGCTTTCCTTGTAGTGAAACATGTGTTTCTTCAATTCAGCTGAATAATTTTCATTGGAGTCAACAGAGCCTATGTCCACCTTAGAAAAGCTAAGAGGCTATATGTATTCCTTTCAGAAACTCAGCCAATTCTCACAGGGACGTAATGTGGTAGATTCCAGTGCATCTAACACAGAGTATTCCGCCGAGAGATACATATGTTTCTTCCCCTCAGCTGAAGATGACTATTTGTAAGAAGAGAGACTATCTCCACCAGAAGAAACCTAAGTTGCAGGAACAATTACTCTCAAAAAATAACACAATTCTCACAAAGAAAGAACGTGCCAGATGCTGCAGCTTCTAAGACATGGTTTTCCTTGCAGTGCTACATGTGTTTCTGCAACAAAGCTGAAGAGTCCTATTGGGAACAAACGGAGCTCATCTCCACCTCGAAAAACCTAAGTAGCACTATGTATTCCTTGCAAAAACAAAGTAAATAAACACCGGGAAACAAAGTGGTAGATGATCCTGCTTCTAATAAAGATGATTTTCACTGGAGAGATACTTGGGTTTCTTCACCATAGCTGAATTGGCCTTTTTGGAACAAAGATATCGTACTCCACCAAAAAAAAGTAAGGTCCAGGAAGCATGCCTATCAAGAAATCACACAATTCTCACGAGGAAGAACTTGGTAGATTGTGCCCCTTATAAAACAGATGGTTTTCTTAGGATTGATAAAGGCGTTCCCTCAACTCAGCTGAATAATCCTATTTGAAATCAAGAGAACCAATCTCCACCTTGGAAAGCAAAGTAGCACTACGTATTCCTTTCAAAAACTACTCAATTATCACAGGGAAACAATGTGCTTGATGCTCCTGCTTCTATCACAGGTGGTGTTCTTTTGTGAGACAAATGTGTTTTCTCAACTGAGCTGAATATTCACCTTGAAAAACCTAAGTTGCAGGAAGTTTCCTTTTCAAAAAGGATCTCACTTCTCCCAAGGAAGCAATGCGGTAGACACACCTGTCCAAACACAGGTGGTTTTCATTAGAGGGAATCATGTTCATCAACTCTCCTCAATAGGCCTATTTCAAAAACCTGTGCAGCAATGCATATTCCGTTCAAAAACTAACACAACTCTCACAGGGAGACAATGTGCCAGATGCTGCTGCTGCGTGTGACATAGATGGTTTTCTTTGAAAGGATACAAGTGTTTCTTCAAGGCAGCTGAATAGGCCAATTTGGAACATCAGGATCCTATCTCCCCTTAAAAAAATCAAAGTTTCAGGAAGTATTCCTTTCCAAAACAACCTCAATTCTCAAGGGGAACAATGTGCTACCTGGTCCGAATCCTACCATAGATGGTTACCTTTGGAATGATACATGGTTTCCCTAGTTTCTCCTGAGTGGGCCTATATAGAACAAAGACAGCCAATGTACACTTTGAAAAACCTAGTTTGTTTCAGGAATTCCTTTCAAAAACGGAGTCAGGACTCAAAGGAAAACAGGGTACTAGATGCTGATGTTCTAATCTTGATGGTTTTCTTTGGAGTGATACTTGTTTTTCTACAACTCAGCTGAGTAGGTCTCTTTGGATAAACAAGAGCCTATCTCCACCTCGAAAGATGTATGTTTCACACAATTTCCTTTCTAAAACAAACTCAGTTCTCACTGGGAAACAATGTGCTAGATGATCTTGCTTCTAACACATATGGCTTCCTCTCGAGAGATGCCTCTGTTTCTTCAACTCAGCTGAATACGCCTATTGGAACAAGGAAATTCTATCACCAACATAAGATACCTAAGGTACAGGATGTAAATGTAACAAGATATAACTCAATCAAACAAGGACTACTGTGTTAGGTACTGCCGCTTCCAAATTAGACAGTGATACATGTGTTTGTTCATCTCAGCTGAATCAGCCTATTGGAAACAACCAGAGCCTTTCTCTGTCATGAAAAAACTAAGTGGCATAAAACATTACTTTCAAAAACTAACTGAATTTTCTCAGGGAAACAAGAACTAGGTAGTGCAGCTTCTAATATAGATGGTTGTCTTTGGAGTGCTCCATGTGTTTGTTCAACTCTGCTTAGAAGGCCTATTTGGATCAAACAGAGCCTATCTCCCCCATAGAGAACTGAAGTAGCAGGAAGTTTCATTGCCAAAACTAACTCAATTACCCAAGGGAAACAAGGTGCTAGATGTAAGGGCATCTAACACAGAAGGTTTTCTTTCCAGAGATGCACGTATTTCTTCCACTAGCTCAAGACGCCTCTTTGAAACAACCGAGCATTCCTCCACACGTTGAAAAATCAAGGTTGCACGAATAATTTCTTTTGAAAACGAACTCAATTCCCCCAGGGAAGCCTGGTGCCAGATGCTGTACCTTCTAACATAGATGCTTGTCTTTGGAGTGTTGCATGTGTTTCTTCAACTCTGCGTAATAGGCCTATTTGGAAAAAACAGAGACTATCTCCACTTTGAAAATCCTAACAAGGAACACACGTTCCTTTCAAAAAGAAACTCAATTCTTACGGGGAAAACATGTGCTAGCCTATCCTGCTTCTGACACAGATGATTTGCCTTCAAAACGTTCATTGTTTCATTAATCACCTGATTAGTCCTGTTTGGATCAAATTGAGCCTATGGACACTTGGAAAAAGCTAAGTTGCAGGAAGAATTCCGTTCACAAACTAACTCAACTCTCAAGAGGAATCAAGCTGCCAGATCGTGCAGGTTCTAACGTACAGGATTTTCTTTGGGTTGATGCCTGTGTTTCCTCAACTCTGCTTAATAGGCCTACAGGGAACAAACACTGCCCATACCCACATTAAAAAACCTAAGTTGTATGCAGAATTAATTGCAAAATCTAACTCACTTGTCACAGGACAACAAGGTGCTAGGCGCTGCAGCTAGTAACACAGATGGTTTTCTTTGGAGGTATACGTGTATTTCTTCCAGTCAGCTGAATAGGTCTATGAGGAACAGCCAGAGTCTATAACCACCATAAAAATCCTGACTTGCAAGAAGGATTCCTTTCAAAATATAAGTGCATTCTCACAAGGAAAGAATGTGCTAGATGCTGAAGCTTCTCACATAGATGGCTTTCCTTGTAGTGAAACATGTGTTTCTTCAATTCAGCTGAATAATTTTCATTGGAGTCAACAGAGCCTATGTCCACCTTAGAAAAGCTAAGAGGCTATATGTATTCCTTTCAGAAACTCAGTCAATTCTCACAGGGACGTAATGTGGTAGATTCCAGTGCATCTAACACAGAGAGTATTCCGCCGAGAGATACATATGTTTCTTCCCCTCAGCTGAAGATGACTATTTGTAAGAAGAGAGACTATCTCCACCAGAAGAAACCTAAGTTGCAGGAACAATTACTCTCAAAAAATAACACAATTCTCACAAGGAAAGAACGTGCCAGATGCTGCAGCTTCTAAGACATGGTTTTCTTTGCAGTGCTACATGTGTTTCTGCAACAAAGCTGAAGAGTCCTATTGGGAACAAACGGAGCTCATCTCCACCTCGAAAAACCTAAGTAGCACTATGTATTCCTTGCAAAAACAAAGTAAATTCACACCGGGAAACAAAGTGGTAGATGATCCTGCTTCTAATAAAGATGATTTTCACTGGAGAGATACTTGTGTTTCTTCACCATAGCTGAATTGGCCTTTTTGGAAAAAAGATATCGTACTCCACCAAAAAAAAGTAAGGTCCAGGAAGCATGCCTATCAAAAAATCACACAATTCTCACGAGGAAGAACTTGGTAGATTGTGCCCCTTATAAAACAGATGGTTTTCTTAGGGTTGATACAGGCGTTCCCTCAACTCAGCTGAATAATCCTATTTGAAATCAAGAGAACCAATCTCCACCTTGGAAAGCAAAGTAGCACTACGTATTCCTTTCAAAAACTACTCAATTATCACAGGGAAACAATGTGCTTGATGCTCCTGCTTCTATCACAGATGGTGTTCTTTTGTGAGACAAATGTGTTTTCTCAACTGAGCTGAATATTCACCTTGAAAAACCTAAGTTGCAGGAAGTTTCCTTTTCAAGAAGGATCTCACTTCTCCCAAGGAAGCAATGCGGTAGACACACCTGTCCAAACACACGTGGTTTTCATTAGAGGGAATCGTGTTCATCAACTCTCCTCAATAGGTCTATTTCAAAAACCTGTGCAGCAATGTATATTCTGTTCAAAAACTAACACAATTCTCACAGGGAGACAATGTGCCAGATGCTGCTGCTGCGTGTGACATAGATGGTTTTCTTTGAAAGGATACAAGTGTTTCTTCAAGGCAGCTGAATAGGCCAATTTGGAACATCAGGATCCTATCTCCCCTTAAAAAAATCAAAGTTTCAGGAAGTATTCCTTTCCAAAACAGCCTCAATTCTCAAGGGGAACATTGTGCTACATTGTCCGAATCCTACCATAGATGGTTACCTTTGGAATGATACATGGTTTCCCTAGTTTCTCCTGAGTGGGCCTATATAGAACAAAGACAGCCAATGTACACCTTGAAAAACCTAGTTTGTTTCAGGAATTCCTTTCAAAAACTGAGTCAGGACTCAAAGGAAAACAGGGTACTAGATGCTGATGTTCTAATCTTGATGGTTTTCTTTGGAGTGATACTTGTTTTTCTACAACTCAGCTGAGTAGGTCTCTTTGGATAAACAAGAGCCTATCTCCACCTCGAAAGATGTATGTTTCACACAATTTCCTTTCTAAAACAAACTCAGTTCTCACTGGGAAACAATGTGCTAGATGATCTTGCTTCTAACACATATGGCTTCCTCTCGAGAGATGCCTCTGTTTCTTCAACTCAGCTGAATACGCCTATTGGAACAAGGAAATTCTATCACCAACATAAGATACCTAAGGTACAGGATGTAAATGTAACAAGATATAACTCAATCAAACAAGGACTACTGTGTTAGGTACTGCCGCTTACAAATTAGACAGTGATACATGTGTTTGTTCATCTCAGCTGAATCAGCCTATTGGAAACAACCAGAGCCTTTCTCTGTCATGAAAAAACTATGTGGCATGAAACATTACTTTCAAAAACTAACTGAATTTTCTCAGGGAAACAAGAACTAGGTAGTGCAGCTTCTAATATAGATGGTTGTCTTTGGAGTGCTCCATGTGTTTGTTCAACTCTGCTTAGAAGGCCTATTTGGATCAAACAGAGCCTATCTCCCCCATAGAGAACTGAAGTAGCAGGAAGTTTCATTGCCAAAACTAACTCAATTACCCACGGGAAACAGTGTGCTAGATGTAAGGGCATCTAACAGAGAAGGTTTTCTTTCCAGAGATGCACGTATTTCTTCCACTAGCTCAAGACGCCTCTTTGAAACAACCGAGCATTCCTCCACACGTTGAAAAATCAAGGTTGCACGAATAATTTCTTTTGAAAACGAACTCAATTCCCCCAGGGAAGCCTGGTGCCAGATGCTGTACCTTCTAACATAGATGCTTGTCTTTGGAGTGTTGCATGTGTTTCTTCAACTCTGCGTAATAGGCCTATTTGGAAAAAACAGAGACTATCTCCACTTTGAAAATCCTAATAAGGAATACACGTTCCTTTCAAAAAGAAACTCAATTCTTACGGGGAAAACATGTGCTAGCCTATCCTGCTTCTGACACAGTTGATTTGCCTTCAAAACGTTCATTGTTTCATTAATCACCTGATTAGTCCTGTTTGGATCAAATTGAGCCTATGGACACTTGGAAAAAGCTAAGTTGCAGGAAGAATGCCGTTCACAAACTAACTCAACTCTCAAGAGGAATCAAGGTGCCAGATCGTGCAGGTTCTAACGTACAGGATTTTCTTTGGGTTGATGCCTGTGTTTCCTCAACTCTGCTTAATAGGATTACAGGGAACAAACACTGCCCATACCCACATTAAGAAACCTAAGTTGTATGCAGAATTAATTGCAAAATCTAACTCACTTGTCACAGGACAACAAGGTGCTAGGCGCTGCAGCTAGTAACACAGATGGTTTTCTTTGGAGGTATACGTGTATTTCTTCCAGTCAGCTGAATAGGTCTATGAGGAACAGCCAGAGTCTATAACCACCATAAAAATCCTAACTTGCAAGAAGGATTCCTTTCAAAATATAAGTGCATTCTCACAAGGAAAGAATGTGCTAGATGCTGAAGCTTCTCACATAGATGGCTTTCCTTGTAGTGAAACATGTGTTTCTTCAATTCAGCTGAATAATTTTCATTGGAGTCAACAGAGCCTATGTCCACCTTAGAAAAGCTAAGAGGCTATATGTATTCCTTTCAGAAACTCAGCCAATTCTCACAGGGACGTAATGTGGTAGATTCCAGTGCATCTAACACAGAGTATTCCGCCGAGAGATACATATGTTTCTTCCCCTCAGCTGAAGATGACTATTTGTAAGAAGAGAGACTATCTCCACAAGAAGAAACCTAAGTTGCAGGAACAATTACTCTCAAAAAATAACACAATTCTCACAAAGAAAGAACGTGCCAGATGCTGCAGCTTCTAAGACATGGTTTTCCTTGCAGTGCTACATGTGTTTCTGCAACAAAGCTGAAGAGTCCTATTGGGAACAAACGGAGCTCATCTCCACCTCGAAAAACCTAAGTAGCACTATGTATTCCTTGCAAAAACAAAGTAAATAAACACCGGGAAACAAAGTGGTAGATGATCCTGCTTCTAATAAAGATGATTTTCACTGGAGAGATACTTGGGTTTCTTCACCATAGCTGAATTGGCCTTTTTGGAACAAAGATATCGTACTCCACCAAAAAAAAGTAAGGTCCAGGAAGCATGCCTATCAAGAAATCACACAATTCTCACGAGGAAGAACTTGGTAGATTGTGCCCCTTATAAAACAGATGGTTTTCTTAGGATTGATAAAGGCGTTCCCTCAACTCAGCTGAATAATCCTATTTGAAATCAAGAGAACCAATCTCCACCTTGGAAAGCAAAGTAGCACTACGTATTCCTTTCAAAAACTACTCAATTATCACAGGGAAACAATGTGCTTGATGCTCCTGCTTCTATCACAGATGGTGTTCTTTTGTGAGACAAATGTGTTTTCTCAACTGAGCTGAATATTCACCTTGAAAAACCTAAGTTGCAGGAAGTTTCCTTTTCAAAAAGGATCTCACTTCTCCCAAGGAAGCAATGCCGTAGACACACCTGTCCAAACACAGGTGGTTTTCATTAGAGGGAATCATGTTCATCAACTCTCCTCAATAGGCCTATTTCAAAAACCTGTGCAGCAATGCATATTCCGTTCAAAAACTAACACAACTCTCACAGGGAGACAATGTGCCAGATGCTGCTGCTGCGTGTGACATAGATGGTTTTCTTTGAAAGGATACAAGTGTTTCTTCAAGGCAGCTGAATAGGCCAATTTGGAACATCAGGATCCTATCTCCCCTTAAAAAAATCAAAGTTTCAGGAAGTATTCCTTTCCAAAACAACCTCAATTCTCAAGGGGAACAATGTGCTACCTGGTCCGAATCCTACCATAGATGGTTACCTTTGGAATGATACATGGTTTCCCTAGTTTCTCCTGAGTGGGCCTATATAGAACAA
This sequence comes from Castor canadensis, assembly GCF_047511655.1. Taxonomy (NCBI): domain Eukaryota; kingdom Metazoa; phylum Chordata; class Mammalia; order Rodentia; family Castoridae; genus Castor; species Castor canadensis. Next base: position 93,597,436 of record NC_133398.1, read on the forward strand.
AGACAGCCAATGTACACTTTGAAAAACCTAGTTTGTTTCAGGAATTCCTTTCAAAAACGGAGTCAGGACTCAAAGGAAAACAGGGTACTAGATGCTGATGTTCTAATCTTGATGGTTTTCTTTGGAGTGATACTTGTTTTTCTACAACTCAGCTGAGTAGGTCTCTTTGGATAAACAAGAGCCTATCTCCACCTCGAAAGATGTATGTTTCACACAATTTCCTTTCTAAAACAAACTCAGTTCTCACTGGGAAACAATGTGCTAGATGATCTTGCTTCTAACACATATGGCTTCCTCTCGAGAGATGCCTCTGTTTCTTCAACTCAGCTGAATACGCCTATTGGAACAAGGAAATTCTATCACCAACATAAGATACCTAAGGTACAGGATGTAAATGTAACAAGATATAACTCAATCAAACAAGGACTACTGTGTTAGGTACTGCCGCTTCCAAATTAGACAGTGATACATGTGTTTGTTCATCTCAGCTGAATCAGCCTATTGGAAACAACCAGAGCCTTTCTCTGTCATGAAAAAACTAAGTGGCATAAAACATTACTTTCAAAAACTAACTGAATTTTCTCAGGGAAACAAGAACTAGGTAGTGCAGCTTCTAATATAGATGGTTGTCTTTGGAGTGCTCCATGTGTTTGTTCAACTCTGCTTAGAAGGCCTATTTGGATCAAACAGAGCCTATCTCCCCCATAGAGAACTGAAGTAGCAGGAAGTTTCATTGCCAAAACTAACTCAATTACCCAAGGGAAACAAGGTGCTAGATGTAAGGGCATCTAACACAGAAGGTTTTCTTTCCAGAGATGCACGTATTTCTTCCACTAGCTCAAGACGCCTCTTTGAAACAACCGAGCATTCCTCCACACGTTGAAAAATCAAGGTTGCACGAATAATTTCTTTTGAAAACGAACTCAATTCCCCCAGGGAAGCCTGGTGCCAGATGCTGTACCTTCTAACATAGATGCTTGTCTTTGGAGTGTTGCATGTGTTTCTTCAACTCTGCGTAATAGGCCTATTTGGAAAAAACAGAGACTATCTCCACTTTGAAAATCCTAACAAGGAATACACGTTCCTTTCAAAAAGAAACTCAATTCTTACGGGGAAAACATGTGCTAGCCTATCCTGCTTCTGACACAGATGATTTGCCTTCAAAACGTTCATTGTTTCATTAATCACCTGATTAGTCCTGTTTGGATCAAATTGAGCCTATGGACACTTGGAAAAAGCTAAGTTGCAGGAAGAATGCCATTCACAAACTAACTCAACTCTCAAGAGGAATCAAGGTGCCAGATCGTGCAGGTTCTAACGTACAGGATTTTCTTTGGGTTGATGCCTGTGTTTCCTCAACTCTGCTTAATAGGATTACAGGGAACAAACACTGCCCATACCCACATTAAGAAACCTAAGTTGTATGCAGAATTAATTGCAAAATCTAACTCACTTGTCACAGGACAACAAGGTGCTAGGCGCTGCAGCTAGTAACACAGATGGTTTTCTTTGGAGGTATACGTGTATTTCTTCCAGTCAGCTGAATAGGTCTATGAGGAACAGCCAGAGTCTATAACCACCATAAAAATCCTAACTTGCAAGAAGGATTCCTTTCAAAATATAAGTGCATTCTCACAAGGAAAGAATGTGCTAGATGCTGAAGCTTCTCACATAGATGGCTTTCCTTGTAGTGAAACATGTGTTTCTTCAATTCAGCTGAATAATTTTCATTGGAGTCAACAGAGCCTATGTCCACCTTAGAAAAGCTAAGAGGCTATATGTATTCCTTTCAGAAACTCAGCCAATTCTCACAGGGACGTAATGTGGTAGATTCCAGTGCATCTAACACAGAGTATTCCGCCGAGAGATACATATGTTTCTTCCCCTCAGCTGAAGATGACTATTTGTAAGAAGAGAGACTATCTCCACCAGAAGAAACCTAAGTTGCAGGAACAATTACTCTCAAAAAATAACACAATTCTCACAAAGAAAGAACGTGCCAGATGCTGCAGCTTCTAAGACATGGTTTTCCTTGCAGTGCTACATGTGTTTCTGCAACAAAGCTGAAGAGTCCTATTGGGAACAAACGGAGCTCATCTCCACCTCGAAAAACCTAAGTAGCACTATGTATTCCTTGCAAAAACAAAGTAAATAAACACCGGGAAACAAAGTGGTAGATGATCCTGCTTCTAATAAAGATGATTTTCACTGGAGAGATACTTGGGTTTCTTCACCATAGCTGAATTGGCCTTTTTGGAACAAAGATATCGTACTCCACCAAAAAAAAGTAAGGTCCAGGAAGCATGCCTATCAAGAAATCACACAATTCTCACGAGGAAGAACTTGGTAGATTGTGCCCCTTATAAAACAGATGGTTTTCTTAGGATTGATACAGGCGTTCCCTCAACTCAGCTGAATAATCCTATTTGAAATCAAGAGAACCAATCTCCACCTTGGAAAGCAAAGTAGCACTACGTATTCCTTTCAAAAACTACTCAATTATCACAGGGAAACAATGTGCTTGATGCTCCTGCTTCTATCACAGATGGTGTTCTTTTGTGAGACAAATGTGTTTTCTCAACTGAGCTGAATATTCACCTTGAAAAACCTAAGTTGCAGGAAGTTTCCTTTTCAAAAAGGATCTCACTTCTTCCAAGGAAGCAATGCCGTAGACACACCTGTCCAAACACACGTGGTTTTCATTAGAGGGAATCGTGTTCATCAACTCTCCTCAATAGGCCTATTTCAAAAACCTGTGCAGCAATGCATATTCCGTTCAAAAACTAACACAATTCTCACAGGGAGACAATGTGCCAGATGCTGCTGCTGCGTGTGACATAGATGGTTTTCTTTGAAAGGATACAAGTGTTTCTTCAAGGCAGCTGAATAGGCCAATTTGGAACATCAGGATCCTATCTCCCCTTAAAAAAATCAAAGTTTCAGGAAGTATTCCTTTCCAAAACAGCCTCAATTCTCAAGGGGAACAATGGGCTTCATGGTCCGAATCCTACCATCGATGGTTACCTTTGGAATGATACATGGTTTCCCTAGTCTCTCCTGAGTTGGCCTATATAGAACAAAGACAGCCAATGTACACCTTGAAAAACCTAGTTTGTTTCAGGAATTCCTTTCAAAAACTGAGTCAGGACTCAAAGGAAAACAGGGTACTAGATGCTGATGTTCTAATCTTGATGGTTTTCTTTGGAGTGATACTTGTTTTTCTACAACTCAGCTGAGTAGGTCTCTTTGGATAAACAAGAGCCTATCTCCACCTCGAAAGATGTATGTTTCACACAATTTCCTTTCTAAAACAAACTCAGTTCTCACTGGGAAACAATGTGCTAGATGATCTTGCTTCTAACACATATGGCTTCCTCTCGAGAGATGCCTCTGTTTCTTCAACTCAGCTGAATACGCCTATTGGAACAAGGAAATTCTATCACCAACATAAGATACCTAAGGTACAGGATGTAAATGTAACAAGATATAACTCAATCAAACAAGGACTACTGTGTTAGGTACTGCCGCTTACAAATTAGACAGTGATACATGTGTTTGTTCATCTCAGCTGAATCAGCCTATTGGAAACAACCAGAGCCTTTCTCTGTCATGAAAAAACTATGTGGCATGAAACATTACTTTCAAAAACTAACTGAATTTTCTCAGGGAAACAAGAACTAGGTAGTGCAGCTTCTAATATAGATGGTTGTCTTTGGAGTGCTCCATGTGTTTGTTCAACTCTGCTTAGAAGGCCTATTTGGATCAAACAGAGCCTATCTCCCCCATAGAGAACTGAAGTAGCAGGAAGTTTCATTGCCAAAACTAACTCAATTACCCACGGGAAACAGTGTGCTAGATGTAAGGGCATCTAACACAGAAGGTTTTCTTTCCAGAGATGCACGTATTTCTTCCACTAGCTCAAGACGCCTCTTTGAAACAACCGAGCATTCCTCCACACGTTGAAAAATCAAGGTTGCACGAATAATTTCTTTTGAAAACGAACTCAATTCCCCCAGGGAAGCCTGGTGCCAGATGCTGTACCTTCTAACATAGATGCTTGTCTTTGGAGTGTTGCATGTGTTTCTTCAACTCTGCGTAATAGGCCTATTTGGAAAAAACAGAGACTATCTCCACTTTGAAAATCCTAACAAGGAACACACGTTCCTTTCAAAAAGAAACTCAATTCTTACGGGGAAAACATGTGCTAGCCTATCCTGCTTCTGACACAGATGATTTGCCTTCAAAACGTTCATTGTTTCATTAATCACCTGATTAGTCCTGTTTGGATCAAATTGAGCCTATGGACACTTGGAAAAAGCTAAGTTGCAGGAAGAATTCCGTTCACAAACTAACTCAACTCTCAAGAGGAATCAAGGTGCCAGATCGTGCAGGTTCTAACGTACAGGATTTTCTTTGGGTTGATGCCTGTGTTTCCTCAACTCTGCTTAATAGGCCTACAGGGAACAAACACTGCCCATACCCACATTAAGAAACCTAAGTTGTATGCAGAATTAATTGCAAAATCTAACTCACTTGTCACAGGACAACAAGGTGCTAGGCGCTGCAGCTAGTAACACAGATGGTTTTCTTTGGAGGTATACGTGTATTTCTTCCAGTCAGCTGAATAGGTCTATGAGGAACAGCCAGAGTCTATAACCACCATAAAAATCCTGACTTGCAAGAAGGATTCCTTTCAAAATATAAGTGCATTCTCACAAGGAAAGAATGTGCTAGATGCTGAAGCTTCTCACATAGATGGCTTTCCTTGTAGTGAAACATGTGTTTCTTCAATTCAGCTGAATAATTTTCATTGGAGTCAACAGAGCCTATGTCCACCTTAGAAAAGCTAAGAGGCTATATGTATTCCTTTCAGAAACTCAGTCAATTCTCACAGGGACGTAATGTGGTAGATTCCAGTGCATCTAACACAGAGAGTATTCCGCCGAGAGATACATATGTTTCTTCCCCTCAGCTGAAGATGACTATTTGTAAGAAGAGAGACTATCTCCACCAGAAGAAACCTAAGTTGCAGGAACAATTACTCTCAAAAAATAACACAATTCTCACAAGGAAAGAACGTGCCAGATGCTGCAGCTTCTAAGACATGGTTTTCTTTGCAGTGCTACATGTGTTTCTGCAACAAAGCTGAAGAGTCCTATTGGGAACAAACGGAGCTCATCTCCACCTCGAAAAACCTAAGTAGCACTATGTATTCCTTGCAAAAACAAAGTAAATTCACACCGGGAAACAAAGTGGTAGATGATCCTGCTTCTAATAAAGATGATTTTCACTGGAGAGATACTTGTGTTTCTTCACCATAGCTGAATTGGCCTTTTTGGAAAAAAGATATCGTACTCCACCAAAAAAAAGTAAGGTCCAGGAAGCATGCCTATCAAAAAATCACACAATTCTCACGAGGAAGAACTTGGTAGATTGTGCCCCTTATAAAACAGATGGTTTTCTTAGGGTTGATACAGGCGTTCCCTCAACTCAGCTGAATAATCCTATTTGAAATCAAGAGAACCAATCTCCACCTTGGAAAGCAAAGTAGCACTACGTATTCCTTTCAAAAACTACTCAATTATCACAGGGAAACAATGTGCTTGATGCTCCTGCTTCTATCACAGATGGTGTTCTTTTGTGAGACAAATGTGTTTTCTCAACTGAGCTGAATATTCACCTTGAAAAACCTAAGTTGCAGGAAGTTTCCTTTTCAAGAAGGATCTCACTTCTCCCAAGGAAGCAATGCGGTAGACACACCTGTCCAAACACACGTGGTTTTCATTAGAGGGAATCGTGTTCATCAACTCTCCTCAATAGGTCTATTTCAAAAACCTGTGCAGCAATGTATATTCTGTTCAAAAACTAACACAATTCTCACAGGGAGACAATGTGCCAGATGCTGCTGCTGCGTGTGACATAGATGGTTTTCTTTGAAAGGATACAAGTGTTTCTTCAAGGCAGCTGAATAGGCCAATTTGGAACATCAGGATCCTATCTCCCCTTAAAAAAATCAAAGTTTCAGGAAGTATTCCTTTCCAAAACAGCCTCAATTCTCAAGGGGAACATTGTGCTACATGGTCCGAATCCTACCATAGATGGTTACCTTTGGAATGATACATGGTTTCCCTAGTTTCTCCTGAGTGGGCCTATATAGAACAAAGACAGCCAATGTACACCTTGAAAAACCTAGTTTGTTTCAGGAATTCCTTTCAAAAACTGAGTCAGGACTCAAAGGAAAACAGGGTACTAGATGCTGATGTTCTAATCTTGATGGTTTTCTTTGGAGTGATACTTGTTTTTCTACAACTCAGCTGAGTAGGTCTCTTTGGATAAACAAGAGCCTATCTCCACCTCGAAAGATGTATGTTTCACACAATTTCCTTTCTAAAACAAACTCAGTTCTCACTGGGAAACAATGTGCTAGATGATCTTGCTTCTAACACATATGGCTTCCTCTCGAGAGATGCCTCTGTTTCTTCAACTCAGCTGAATACGCCTATTGGAACAAGGAAATTCTATCACCAACATAAGATACCTAAGGTACAGGATGTAAATGTAACAAGATATAACTCAATCAAACAAGGACTACTGTGTTAGGTACTGCCGCTTCCAAATTAGACAGTGATACATGTGTTTGTTCATCTCAGCTGAATCAGCCTATTGGAAACAACCAGAGCCTTTCTCTGTCATGAAAAAACTATGTGGCATGAAACATTACTTTCAAAAACTAACTGAATTTTCTCAGGGAGACAAGAACTAGGTAGTGCAGCTTCTAATATAGATGGTTGTCTTTGGAGTGCTCCATGTGTTTGTTCAACTCTGCTTAGAAGGCCTATTTGGATCAAACAGAGCCTATCTCCCCCATAGAGAACTGAAGTAGCAGGAAGTTTCATTGCCAAAACTAACTCAATTACCCAAGGGAAACAATGTGCTAGATGTAAGGGCATCTAACACAGAAGGTTTTCTTTCCAGAGATGCACGTATTTCTTCCACTAGCTCAAGACGCCTCTTTGAAACAACCGAGCATTCCTCCACACGTTGAAAAATCAAGGTTGCACGAATAATTTCTTTTGAAAACGAACTCAATTCCCCCAGGGAAGCCTGGTGCCAGATGCTGTACCTTCTAACATAGATGCTTGTCTTTGGAGTGTTGCATGTGTTTCTTCAACTCTGCGTAATAGGCCTATTTGGAAAAAACAGAGACTATCTCCACTTTGAAAATCCTAATAAGGAATACACGTTCCTTTCAAAAAGAAACTCAATTCTTACGGGGAAAACATGTGCTAGCCTATCCTGCTTCTGACACAGTTGATTTGCCTTCAAAACGTTCATTGTTTCATTAATCACCTGATTAGTCCTGTTTGGATCAAATTGAGCCTATGGACACTTGGAAAAAGCTAAGTTGCAGGAAGAATGCCGTTCACAAACTAACTCAACTCTCAAGAGGAATCAAGGTGCCAGATCGTGCAGGTTCTAACGTACAGGATTTTCTTTGGGTTGATGCCTGTGTTTCCTCAACTCTGCTTAATAGGATTACAGGGAACAAACACTGCCCATACCCACATTAAGAAACCTAAGTTGTATGCAGAATTAATTGCAAAATCTAACTCACTTGTCACAGGACAACAAGGTGCTAGGCGCTGCAGCTAGTAACACAGATGGTTTTCTTTGGAGGTATACGTGTATTTCTTCCAGTCAGCTGAATAGGTCTATGAGGAACAGCCAGAGTCTATAACCACCATAAAAATCCTAACTTGCAAGAAGGATTCCTTTCAAAATATAAGTGCATTCTCACAAGGAAAGAATGTGCTAGATGCTGAAGCTTCTCACATAGATGGCTTTCCTTGTAGTGAAACATGTGTTTCTTCAATTCAGCTGAATAATTTTCATTGGAGTCAACAGAGCCTATGTCCACCTTAGAAAAGCTAAGAGGCTATATGTATTCCTTTCAGAAACTCAGCCAATTCTCACAGGGACGTAATGTGGTAGATTCCAGTGCATCTAACACAGAGTATTCCGCCGAGAGATACATATGTTTCTTCCCCTCAGCTGAAGATGACTATTTGTAAGAAGAGAGACTATCTCCACCAGAAGAAACCTAAGTTGCAGGAACAATTACTCTCAAAAAATAACACAATTCTCACAAGGAAAGAACGTGCCAGATGCTGCAGCTTCTAAGACATGGTTTTCTTTGCAGTGCTACATGTGTTTCTGCAACAAAGCTGAAGAGTCCTATTGGGAACAAACGGAGCTCATCTCCACCTCGAAAAACCTAAGTAGCACTATGTATTCCTTGCAAAAACAAAGTAAATAAACACCGGGAAACAAAGTGGTAGATGATCCTGCTTCTAATAAAGATGATTTTCACTGGAGAGATACTTGGGTTTCTTCACCATACCTGAATTGGCCTTTTTGGAAAAAAGATATCGTACTCCACCAAAAAAAAGTAAGGTCCAGGAAGCATGCCTATCAAGAAATCACACAATTCTCACGAGGAAGAACTTGGTAGATTGTGCCCCTTATAAAACAGATGGTTTTCTTAGGATTGATACTTGCGTTCCCTCAACTCAGCTGAATAATCCTATTTGAAATCAAGAGAACCAATCTCCACCTTGGAAAGCAAAGTAGCACTACGTATTCCTTTCAAAAACTACTCAATTATCACAGGGAAACAATGTGCTTGATGCTCCTGCTTCTATCACAGATGGTGTTCTTTTGTGAGACAAATGTGTTTTCTCAACTGAGCTGAATATTCACCTTGAAAAACCTAAGTTGCAGGAAGTTTCCTTTTCAAGAAGGATCTCACTTCTCCCAAGGAAGCAATGCCGTAGACACACCTGTCCAAACACACGTGGTTTTCATTAGAGGGAATCGTGTTCATCAACTCTCCTCAATAGGTCTATTTCAAAAACCTGTGCAGCAATGTATATTCTGTTCAAAAACTAACACAATTCTCACAGGGAGACAATGTGCCAGATGCTGCTGCTGCGTGTGACATAGATGGTTTTCTTTGAAAGGATACAAGTGTTTCTTCAAGGCAGCTGAATAGGCCAATTTGGAACATCAGGATCCTATCTCCCCTTAAAAAAATCAAAGTTTCAGGAAGTATTCCTTTCCAAAACAGCCTCAATTCTCAAGGGGAACATTGTGCTACATGGTCCGAATCCTACCATAGATGGTTACCTTTGGAATGATACATGGTTTCCCTAGTTTCTCCTGAGTGGGCCTATATAGAACAAAGACAGCCAATGTACACCTTGAAAAACCTAGTTTGTTTCAGGAATTCCTTTCAAAAACTGAGTCAGGACTCAAAGGAAAACAGGGTACTAGATGCTGATGTTCTAATCTTGATGGTTTTCTTTGGAGTGATACTTGTTTTTCTACAACTCAGCTGAGTAGGTCTCTTTGGATAAACAAGAGCCTATCTCCACCTCGAAAGATGTATGTTTCACACAATTTCCTTTCTAAAACAAACTCAGTTCTCACTGGGAAACAATGTGCTAGATGATCTTGCTTCTAACACATATGGCTTCCTCTCGAGAGATGCCTCTGTTTCTTCAACTCAGCTGAATACGCCTATTGGAACAAGGAAATTCTATCACCAACATAAGATACCTAAGGTACAGGATGTAAATGTAACAAGATATAACTCAATCAAACAAGGACTACTGTGTTAGGTACTGCCGCTTACAAATTAGACAGTGATACATGTGTTTGTTCATCTCAGCTGAATCAGCCTATTGGAAACAACCAGAGCCTTTCTCTGTCATGAAAAAACTATGTGGCATGAAACATTACTTTCAAAAACTAACTGAATTTTCTCAGGGAGACAAGAACTAGGTAGTGCAGCTTCTAATATAGATGGTTGTCTTTGGAGTGCTCCATGTGTTTGTTCAACTCTGCTTAGAAGGCCTATTTGGATCAAACAGAGCCTATCTCCCCCATAGAGAACTGAAGTAGCAGGAAGTTTCATTGCCAAAACTAACTCAATTACCCAAGGGAAACAATGTGCTAGATGTAAGGGCATCTAACACAGAAGGTTTTCTTTCCAGAGATGCACGTATTTCTTCCACTAGCTCAAGACGCCTCTTTGAAACAACCGAGCATTCCTCCACACGTTGAAAAATCAAGGTTGCACGAATAATTTCTTTTGAAAACGAACTCAATTCCCCCAGGGAAGCCTGGTGCCAGATGCTGTACCTTCTAACATAGATGCTTGTCTTTGGAGTGTTGCATGTGTTTCTTCAACTCTGCGTAATAGGCCTATTTGGAAAAAACAGAGACTATCTCCACTTTGAAAATCCTAATAAGGAATACACGTTCCTTTCAAAAAGAAACTCAATTCTTACGGGGAAAACATGTGCTAGCCTATCCTGCTTCTGACACAGTTGATTTGCCTTCAAAACGTTCATTGTTTCATTAATCACCTGATTAGTCCTGTTTGGATCAAATTGAGCCTATGGACACTTGGAAAAAGCTAAGTTGCAGGAAGAATGCCGTTCACAAACTAACTCAACTCTCAAGAGGAATCAAGGTGCCAGATCGTGCAGGTTCTAACGTACAGGATTTTCTTTGGGTTGATGCCTGTGTTTCCTCAACTCTGCTTAATAGGATTACAGGGAACAAACACTGCCCATACCCACATTAAGAAACCTAAGTTGTATGCAGAATTAATTGCAAAATCTAACTCACTTGTCACAGGACAACAAGGTGCTAGGCGCTGCAGCTAGTAACACAGATGGTTTTCTTTGGAGGTATACGTGTATTTCTTCCAGTCAGCTGAATAGGTCTATGAGGAACAGCCAGAGTCTATAACCACCATAAAAATCCTAACTTGCAAGAAGGATTCCTTTCAAAATATAAGTGCATTCTCACAAGGAAAGAATGTGCTAGATGCTGAAGCTTCTCACATAGATGGCTTTCCTTGTAGTGAAACATGTGTTTCTTCAATTCAGCTGAATAATTTTCATTGGAGTCAACAGAGCCTATGTCCACCTTAGAAAAGCTAAGAGGCTATATGTATTCCTTTCAGAAACTCAGCCAATTCTCACAGGGACGTAATGTGGTAGATTCCAGTGCATCTAACACAGAGTATTCCGCCGAGAGATACATATGTTTCTTCCCCTCAGCTGAAGATGACTATTTGTAAGAAGAGAGACTATCTCCACCAGAAGAAACCTAAGTTGCAGGAACAATTACTCTCAAAAAATAACACAATTCTCACAAGGAAAGAACGTGCCAGATGCTGCAGCTTCTAAGACATGGTTTTCTTTGCAGTGCTACATGTGTTTCTGCAACAAAGCTGAAGAGTCCTATTGGGAACAAACGGAGCTCATCTCCACCTCGAAAAACCTAAGTAGCACTATGTATTCCTTGCAAAAACAAAGTAAATAAACACTGGGAAACAAAGTGGTAGATGATCCTGCTTCTAATAAAGATGATTTTCACTGGAGATATACTTGGGTTTCTTCACCATAGCTGAATTGGCCTTTTTGGAACAAAGATATCGTACTCCACCAAAAAAAAGTAAGGTCCAGGAAGCATGCCTATCAAGAAATCACACAATTCTCACGAGGAAGAACTTGGTAGATTGTGCCCCTTATAAAACAGATGGTTTTCTTAGGATTGATACAGGCGTTCCCTCAACTCAGCTGAATAATCCTATTTGAAATCAAGAGAACCAATCTCCACCTTGGAAAGCAAAGTAGCACTACGTATTCCTTTCAAAAACTACTCAATTATCACAGGGAAACAATGTGCTTGATGCTCCTGCTTCTACCACAGATGGTGTTCTTTTGTGAGACAAATGTGTTTTCTCAACTGAGCTGAATATTCACCTTGAAAAACCTAAGTTGCAGGAAGTTTCCTTTTCAAAAAGGATCTCACTTCTCCCAAGGAAGCAATGCCGTAGACACACCTGTCCAAACACACGTGGTTTTCATTAGAGGGAATCATGTTCATCAACTCTCCTCAATAGGCCTATTTCAAAAACCTGTGCAGCAATGCATATTCCGTTCAAAAACTAACACAACTCTCACAGGGAGACAATGTGCCAGATGCTGCTGCTGCGTGTGACATAGATGGTTTTCTTTGAAAGGATACAAGTGTTTCTTCAAGGCAGCTGAATAGGCCAATTTGGAACATCAGGATCCTATCTCCCCTTAAAAAAATCAAAGTTTCAGGAAGTATTCCTTTCCAAAACAACCTCAATTCTCAAGGGGAACAATGTGCTACCTGGTCCGAATCCTACCATAGATGGTTACCTTTGGAATGATACATGGTTTCCCTAGTTTCTCCTGAGTGGGCCTATATAGAACAAAGACAGCCAATGTACACTTTGAAAAACCTAGTTTGTTTCAGGAATTCCTTTCAAAAACGGAGTCAGGACTCAAAGGAAAACAGGGTACTAGATGCTGATGTTCTAATCTTGATGGTTTTCTTTGGAGTGATACTTGTTTTTCTACAACTCAGCTGAGTAGGTCTCTTTGGATAAACAAGAGCCTATCTCCACCTCGAAAGATGTATGTTTCACACAATTTCCTTTCTAAAACAAACTCAGTTCTCACTGGGAAACAATGTGCTAGATGATCTTGCTTCTAACACATATGGCTTCCTCTCGAGAGATGCCTCTGTTTCTTCAACTCAGCTGAATACGCCTATTGGAACAAGGAAATTCTATCACCAACATAAGATACCTAAGGTACAGGATGTAAATGTAACAAGATATAACTCAATCAAACAAGGACTACTGTGTTAGGTACTGCCGCTTCCAAATTAGACAGTGATACATGTGTTTGTTCATCTCAGCTGAATCAGCCTATTGGAAACAACCAGAGCCTTTCTCGGTCATGAAAAAACTAAGTGGCATAAAACATTACTTTCAAAAACTAACTGAATTTTCTCAGGGAAACAAGAACTAGGTAGTGCAGCTTGTAATATAGATGGTTGTCTTTGGAGTGCTCCATGTGTTTGTTCAACTCTGCTTAGAAGGCCTATTTGGATCAAACAGAGCCTATCTCCCCCATAGAGAACTGAAGTAGCAGGAAGTTTCATTGCCAAAACTAACTCAATTACCCAAGGGAAACAATGTGCTAGATGTAAGGGCATCTAACACAGAAGGTTTTCTTTCCAGAGATGCACGTATTTCTTCCACTAGCTCAAGACGCCTCTTTGAAACAACCGAGCATTCCTCCACACGTTGAAAAATCAAGGTTGCACGAATAATTTCTTTTGAAAACGAACTCAATTCCCCCAGGGAAGCCTGGTGCCAGATGCTGTACCTTCTAACATAGATGCTTGTCTTTGGAGTGTTGCATGTGTTTCTTCAACTCTGCGTAATAGGCCTATTTGGAAAAAACAGAGACTATCTCCACTTTGAAAATCCTAACAAGGAACACACGTTCCTTTCAAAAAGAAACTCAATTCTTACGGGGAAAACATGTGCTAGCCTATCCTGCTTCTGACACAGATGATTTGCCTTCAAAACGTTCATTGTTTCATTAATCACCTGATTAGTCCTGTTTGGATCAAATTGAGCCTATGGACACTTGGAAAAAGCTAAGTTGCAGGAAGAATTCCGTTCACAAACTAACTCAACTCTCAAGAGGAATCAAGCTGCCAGATCGTGCAGGTTCTAACGTACAGGATTTTCTTTGGGTTGATGCCTGTGTTTCCTCAACTCTGCTTAATAGGCCTACAGGGAACAAACACTGCCCATACCCACATTAAAAAACCTAAGTTGTATGCAGAATTAATTGCAAAATCTAACTCACTTGTCACAGGACAACAAGGTGCTAGGCGCTGCAGCTAGTAACACAGATGGTTTTCTTTGGAGGTATACGTGTATTTCTTCCAGTCAGCTGAATAGGTCTATGAGGAACAGCCAGAGTCTATAACCACCATAAAAATCCTGACTTGCAAGAAGGATTCCTTTCAAAATATAAGTGCATTCTCACAAGGAAAGAATGTGCTAGATGCTGAAGCTTCTCACATAGATGGCTTTCCTTGTAGTGAAACATGTGTTTCTTCAATTCAGCTGAATAATTTTCATTGGAGTCAACAGAGCCTATGTCCACCTTAGAAAAGCTAAGAGGCTATATGTATTCCTTTCAGAAACTCAGTCAATTCTCACAGGGACGTAATGTGGTAGATTCCAGTGCATCTAACACAGAGAGTATTCCGCCGAGAGATACATATGTTTCTTCCCCTCAGCTGAAGATGACTATTTGTAAGAAGAGAGACTATCTCCACCAGAAGAAACCTAAGTTGCAGGAACAATTACTCTCAAAAAATAACACAATTCTCACAAGGAAAGAACGTGCCAGATGCTGCAGCTTCTAAGACATGGTTTTCTTTGCAGTGCTACATGTGTTTCTGCAACAAAGCTGAAGAGTCCTATTGGGAACAAACGGAGCTCATCTCCACCTCGAAAAACCTAAGTAGCACTATGTATTCCTTGCAAAAACAAAGTAAATTCACACCGGGAAACAAAGTGGTAGATGATCCTGCTTCTAATAAAGATGATTTTCACTGGAGAGATACTTGTGTTTCTTCACCATAGCTGAATTGGCCTTTTTGGAAAAAAGATATCGTACTCCACCAAAAAAAAGTAAGGTCCAGGAAGCATGCCTATCAAAAAATCACACAATTCTCACGAGGAAGAACTTGGTAGATTGTGCCCCTTATAAAACAGATGGTTTTCTTAGGGTTGATACAGGCGTTCCCTCAACTCAGCTGAATAATCCTATTTGAAATCAAGAGAACCAATCTCCACCTTGGAAAGCAAAGTAGCACTACGTATTCCTTTCAAAAACTACTCAATTATCACAGGGAAACAATGTGCTTGATGCTCCTGCTTCTATCACAGATGGTGTTCTTTTGTGAGACAAATGTGTTTTCTCAACTGAGCTGAATATTCACCTTGAAAAACCTAAGTTGCAGGAAGTTTCCTTTTCAAGAAGGATCTCACTTCTCCCAAGGAAGCAATGCGGTAGACACACCTGTCCAAACACACGTGGTTTTCATTAGAGGGAATCGTGTTCATCAACTCTCCTCAATAGGTCTATTTCAAAAACCTGTGCAGCAATGTATATTCTGTTCAAAAACTAACACAATTCTCACAGGGAGACAATGTGCCAGATGCTGCTGCTGCGTGTGACATAGATGGTTTTCTTTGAAAGGATACAAGTGCTTCTTCAAGGCAGCTGAATAGGCCAATTTGGAACATCAGGATCCTATCTCCCCTTAAAAAAATCAAAGTTTCAGGAAGTATTCCTTTCCAAAACAGCCTCAATTCTCAAGGGGAACATTGTGCTACATGGTCCGAATCCTACCATAGATGGTTACCTTTGGAATGATACATGGTTTCCCTAGTTTCTCCTGAGTGGCCTATATAGAACAAAGACAGCCAATGTACACCTTGAAAAACCTAGTTTGTTTCAGGAATTCCTTTCAAAAACGGAGTCAGGACTCAAAGGGAAAACAGGGTACTAGATGCTGATGTTCTAATCTTGATGGTTTTCTTTGGAGTGATACTTGTTTTTCTACAACTCAGCTGAGTAGGTCTCTTTGGATAAACAAGAGCCTATCTCCACCTCGAAAGATGTATGTTTCACACAATTTCCTTTCTAAAACAAACTCAGTTCTCACTGGGAAACAATGTGCTAGATGATCTTGCTTCTAACACATATGGCTTCCTCTCGAGAGATGCCTCTGTTTCTTCAACTCAGCTGAATACGCCTATTGGAACAAGGAAATTCTATCACCAACATAAGATACCTAAGGTACAGGATGTAAATGTAACAAGATATAACTCAATCAAACAAGGACTACTGTGTTAGGTACTGCCGCTTCCAAATTAGACAGTGATACATGTGTTTGTTCATCTCAGCTGAATCAGCCTATTGGAAACAACCAGAGCCTTTCTCTGTCATGAAAAAACTATGTGGCATGAAACATTACTTTCAAAAACTAACTGAATTTTCTCAGGGAGACAAGAACTAGGTAGTGCAGCTTCTAATATAGATGGTTGTCTTTGGAGTGCTCCATGTGTTTGTTCAACTCTGCTTAGAAGGCCTATTTGGATCAAACAGAGCCTATCTCCCCCATAGAGAACTGAAGTAGCAGGAAGTTTCATTGCCAAAACTAACTCAATTACCCAAGGGAAACAATGTGCTAGATGTAAGGGCATCTAACACAGAAGGTTTTCTTTCCAGAGATGCACGTATTTCTTCCACTAGCTCAAGACGCCTCTTTGAAACAACCGAGCATTCCTCCACACGTTGAAAAATCAAGGTTGCACGAATAATTTCTTTTGAAAACGAACTCAATTCCCCCAGGGAAGCCTGGTGCCAGATGCTGTACCTTCTAACATAGATGCTTGTCTTTGGAGTGTTGCATGTGTTTCTTCAACTCTGCGTAATAGGCCTATTTGGAAAAAACAGAGACTATCTCCACTTTGAAAATCCTAATAAGGAATACACGTTCCTTTCAAAAAGAAACTCAATTCTTACGGGGAAAACATGTGCTAGCCTATCCTGCTTCTGACACAGTTGATTTGCCTTCAAAACGTTCATTGTTTCATTAATCACCTGATTAGTCCTGTTTGGATCAAATTGAGCCTATGGACACTTGGAAAAAGCTAAGTTGCAGGAAGAATGCCGTTCACAAACTAACTCAACTCTCAAGAGGAATCAAGGTGCCAGATCGTGCAGGTTCTAACGTACAGGATTTTCTTTGGGTTGATGCCTGTGTTTCCTCAACTCTGCTTAATAGGATTACAGGGAACAAACACTGCCCATACCCACATTAAGAAACCTAAGTTGTATGCAGAATTAATTGCAAAATCTAACTCACTTGTCACAGGACAACAAGGTGCTAGGCGCTGCAGCTAGTAACACAGATGGTTTTCTTTGGAGGTATACGTGTATTTCTTCCAGTCAGCTGAATAGGTCTATGAGGAACAGCCAGAGTCTATAACCACCATAAAAATCCTAACTTGCAAGAAGGATTCCTTTCAAAATATAAGTGCATTCTCACAAGGAAAGAATGTGCTAGATGCTGAAGCTTCTCACATAGATGGCTTTCCTTGTAGTGAAACATGTGTTTCTTCAATTCAGCTGAATAATTTTCATTGGAGTCAACAGAGCCTATGTCCACCTTAGAAAAGCTAAGAGGCTATATGTATTCCTTTCAGAAACTCAGCCAATTCTCACAGGGACGTAATGTGGTAGATTCCAGTGCATCTAACACAGAGTATTCCGCCGAGAGATACATATGTTTCTTCCCCTCAGCTGAAGATGACTATTTGTAAGAAGAGAGACTATCTCCACCAGAAGAAACCTAAGTTGCAGGAACAATTACTCTCAAAAAATAACACAATTCTCACAAAGAAAGAACGTGCCAGATGCTGCAGCTTCTAAGACATGGTTTTCTTTGCAGTGCTACATGTGTTTCTGCAACAAAGCTGAAGAGTCCTATTGGGAACAAACGGAGCTCATCTCCACCTCGAAAAACCTAAGTAGCACTATGTATTCCTTGCAAAAACAAAGTAAATAAACACCGGGAAACAAAGTGGTAGATGATCCTGCTTCTAATAAAGATGATTTTCACTGGAGAGATACTTGGGTTTCTTCACCATAGCTGAATTGGCCTTTTTGGAACAAAGATATCGTACTCCACCAAAAAAAAGTAAGGTCCAGGAAGCATGCCTATCAAGAAATCACACAATTCTCACGAGGAAGAACTTGGTAGATTGTGCCCCTTATAAAACAGATGGTTTTCTTAGGATTGATACAGGCGTTCCCTCAACTAAGCTGAATAATCCTATTTGAAATCAAGAGAACCAATCTCCACCTTGGAAAGCAAAGTAGCACTATGTATTCCTTTCAAAAACTACTCAATTATCACAGGGAAACAATGTGCTTGATGCTTCTGCTTCTACCACAGATGGTGTTCTTTTGTGAGACAAATGTGTTTTCTCAACTGAGCTGAATATTCACCTTGAAAAACCTAAGTTGCAGGAAGTTTCCTTTTCAAAAAGGATCTCACTTCTCCCAAGGAAGCAATGCCGTAGACACACCTGTCCAAACACACGTGGTTTTCATTAGAGGGAATCATGTTCATCAACTCTCCTCAATAGGCCTATTTCAAAAACCTGTGCAGCAATGCATATTCCGTTCAAAAACTAACACAACTCTCACAGGGAGACAATGTGCCAGATGCTGCTGCTGCGTGTGACATAGATGGTTTTCTTTGAAAGGATACAAGTGTTTCTTCAAGGCAGCTGAATAGGCCAATTTGGAACATCAGGATCCTATCTCCCCTTAAAAAAATCAAAGTTTCAGGAAGTATTCCTTTCCAAAACAACCTCAATTCTCAAGGGGAACAATGTGCTACCTGATCCGAATCCTACCATAGATGGTTACCTTTGGAATGATACATGGTTTCCCTAGTTTCTCCTGAGTGGGCCTATATAGAAGAAAGACAGCCAATGTACACCTTGAAAAACCTAGTTTGTTTCAGGAATTCCTTTCAAAAACGGAGTCAGGACTCAAAGGAAAACAGGGTACTAGATGCTGATGTTCTAATCTTGATGGTTTTCTTTGGAGTGATACTTGTTTTTCTACAACTCAGCTGAGTAGGTCTCTTTGGATAAACAAGAGCCTATCTCCACCTCGAAAGATGTATGTTTCACACAATTTCCTTTCTAAAACAAACTCAGTTCTCACTGGGAAACAATGTGCTAGATGATCTTGCTTCTAACACATATGGCTTCCTCTCGAGAGATGCCTCTGTTTCTTCAACTCAGCTGAATACGCCTATTGGAACAAGGAAATTCTATCACCAACATAAGATACCTAAGGTACAGGATGTAAATGTAACAAGATATAACTCAATCAAACAAGGACTACTGTGTTAGGTACTGCCGCTTACAAATTAGACAGTGATACATGTGTTTGTTCATCTCAGCTGAATCAGCCTATTGGAAACAACCAGAGCCTTTCTCTGTCATGAAAAAACTAAGTGGCATAAAACATTACTTTCAAAAACTAACTGAATTTTCTCAGGGAAACAAGAACTAGGTAGTGCAGCTTCTAATATAGATGGTTGTCTTTGGAGTGCTCCATGTGTTTGTTCAACTCTGCTTAGAAGGCCTATTTGGATCAAACAGAGCCTATCTCCCCCATAGAGAACTGAAGTAGCAGGAAGTTTCATTGCCAAAACTAACTCAATTACCCAAGGGAAACAATGTGCTAGATGTAAGGGCATCTAACACAGAAGGTTTTCTTTCCAGAGATGCACGTATTTCTTCCACTAGCTCAAGACGCCTCTTTGAAACAACCGAGCATTCCTCCACACGTTGAAAAATCAAGGTTGCACGAATAATTTCTTTTGAAAACGAACTCAATTCCCCCAGGGAAGCCTGGTGCCAGATGCTGTACCTTCTAACATAGATCATATGTTAACATATATATATATATATATGTTATATATGCTTATCATAGATAAGCATCTGCTTGTCTTTGGAGTGTTGCATGTGTTTCTTCAACTCTGCCTAATAGGCCTATTTGGAAAAAACAGAGACTATCTCCACTTTGAAAATCCTAACAAGGAATACACGTTCCTTTCAAAAAGAAACTCAATTCTTACGGGGAAAACATGTGCTAGCCTATCCTGCTTCTGACACAGATGATTTGCCTTCAAAACGTTCATTGTTTCATTAATCACCTGATTAGTCCTGTTTGGATCAAATTGAGCCTATGGACACTTGGAAAAAGCTAAGTTGCAGGAAGAATGCCGTTCACAAACTAACTCAACTCTCAAGAGGAATCAAGGTGCCAGATCGTGCAGGTTCTAACGTACAGGATTTTCTTTGGGTTGATGCCTGTGTTTCCTCAACTCTGCTTAATAGGATCACAGGGAACAAACACTGCCCATACCCACATTAAGAAACCTAAGTTGTATGCAGAATTAATTGCAAAATCTAACTCACTTGTCACAGGACAACAAGGTGCTAGGCGCTGCAGCTAGTAACACAGATGGTTTTCTTTGGAGGTATACGTGTATTTCTTCCAGTCAGCTGAATAGGTCTATGAGGAACAGCCAGAGTCTATAACCACCATAAAAATCCTACCTTGCAAGAAGGATTCCTTTCAAAATATAAGTGCATTCTCACAAGGAAAGAATGTTAGATGCTGAAGCTTCTCACATAGATGGCTTTCCTTGTAGTGAAACATGTGTTTCTTCAATTCAGCTGAATAATTTTCATTGGAGTCAACAGAGCCTATGTCCACCTTAGAAAAGCTAAGAGGCTATATGTATTCCTTTCAGAAACTCAGCCAATTCTCACAGGGACGTAATGTGGTAGATTCCAGTGCATCTAACACAGAGTATTCCGCCGAGAGATACATATGTTTCTTCCCCTCAGCTGAAGATGACTATTTGTAAGAAGAGAGACTATCTCCACCAGAAGAAACCTAAGTTGCAGGAACAATTACTCTCAAAAAATAACACAATTCTCACAAAGAAAGAACGTGCCAGATGCTGCAGCTTCTAAGACATGGTTTTCCTTGCAGTGCTACATGTGTTTCTGCAACAAAGCTGAAGAGTCCTATTGGGAACAAACGGAGCTCATCTCCACCTCGAAAAACCTAAGTAGCACTATGTATTCCTTGCAAAAACAAAGTAAATAAACACCGGGAAACAAAGTGGTAGATGATCCTGCTTCTAATAAAGATGATTTTCACTGGAGAGATACTTGGGTTTCTTCACCATAGCTGAATTGGCCTTTTTGGAACAAAGATATCGTACTCCACCAAAAAAAAGTAAGGTCCAGGAAGCATGCCTATCAAGAAATCACACAATTCTCACGAGGAAGAACTTGGTAGATTGTGCCCCTTATAAAACAGATGGTTTTCTTAGGATTGATACAGGCGTTCCCTCAACTCAGCTGAATAATCCTATTTGAAATCAAGAGAACCAATCTCCACCTTGGAAAGCAAAGTAGCACTACGTATTCCTTTCAAAAACTACTCAATTATCACAGGGAAACAATGTGCTTGATGCTCCTGCTTCTATCACAGATGGTGTTCTTTTGTGAGACAAATGTGTTTTCTCAACTGAGCTGAATATTCACCTTGAAAAACCTAAGTTGCAGGAAGTTTCCTTTTCAAAAAGGATCTCACTTCTTCCAAGGAAGCAATGCCGTAGACACACCTGTCCAAACACACGTGGTTTTCATTAGAGGGAATCGTGTTCATCAACTCTCCTCAATAGGCCTATTTCAAAAACCTGTGCAGCAATGCATATTCCGTTCAAAAACTAACACAATTCTCACAGGGAGACAATGTGCCAGATGCTGCTGCTGCGTGTGACATAGATGGTTTTCTTTGAAAGGATACAAGTGTTTCTTCAAGGCAGCTGAATAGGCCAATTTGGAACATCAGGATCCTATCTCCCCTTAAAAAAATCAAAGTTTCAGGAAGTATTCCTTTCCAAAACAGCCTCAATTCTCAAGGGGAACAATGGGCTTCATGGTCCGAATCCTACCATCGATGGTTACCTTTGGAATGATACATGGTTTCCCTAGTCTCTCCTGAGTTGGCCTATATAGAACAAAGACAGCCAATGTACACCTTGAAAAACCTAGTTTGTTTCAGGAATTCCTTTCAAAAACTGAGTCAGGACTCAAAGGAAAACAGGGTACTAGATGCTGATGTTCTAATCTTGATGGTTTTCTTTGGAGTGATACTTGTTTTTCTACAACTCAGCTGAGTAGGTCTCTTTGGATAAACAAGAGCCTATCTCCACCTCGAAAGATGTATGTTTCACACAATTTCCTTTCTAAAACAAACTCAGTTCTCACTGGGAAACAATGTGCTAGATGATCTTGCTTCTAACACATATGGCTTCCTCTCGAGAGATGCCTCTGTTTCTTCAACTCAGCTGAATACGCCTATTGGAACAAGGAAATTCTATCACCAACATAAGATACCTAAGGTACAGGATGTAAATGTAACAAGATATAACTCAATCAAACAAGGACTACTGTGTTAGGTACTGCCGCTTACAAATTAGACAGTGATACATGTGTTTGTTCATCTCAGCTGAATCAGCCTATTGGAAACAACCAGAGCCTTTCTCTGTCATGAAAAAACTATGTGGCATGAAACATTACTTTCAAAAACTAACTGAATTTTCTCAGGGAAACAAGAACTAGGTAGTGCAGCTTCTAATATAGATGGTTGTCTTTGGAGTGCTCCATGTGTTTGTTCAACTCTGCTTAGAAGGCCTATTTGGATCAAACAGAGCCTATCTCCCCCATAGAGAACTGAAGTAGCAGGAAGTTTCATTGCCAAAACTAACTCAATTACCCACGGGAAACAGTGTGCTAGATGTAAGGGCATCTAACACAGAAGGTTTTCTTTCCAGAGATGCACGTATTTCTTCCACTAGCTCAAGACGCCTCTTTGAAACAACCGAGCATTCCTCCACACGTTGAAAAATCAAGGTTGCACGAATAATTTCTTTTGAAAACGAACTCAATTCCCCCAGGGAAGCCTGGTGCCAGATGCTGTACCTTCTAACATAGATGCTTGTCTTTGGAGTGTTGCATGTGTTTCTTCAACTCTGCGTAATAGGCCTATTTGGAAAAAACAGAGACTATCTCCACTTTGAAAATCCTAACAAGGAACACACGTTCCTTTCAAAAAGAAACTCAATTCTTACGGGGAAAACATGTGCTAGCCTATCCTGCTTCTGACACAGATGATTTGCCTTCAAAACGTTCATTGTTTCATTAATCACCTGATTAGTCCTGTTTGGATCAAATTGAGCCTATGGACACTTGGAAAAAGCTAAGTTGCAGGAAGAATTCCGTTCACAAACTAACTCAACTCTCAAGAGGAATCAAGGTGCCAGATCGTGCAGGTTCTAACGTACAGGATTTTCTTTGGGTTGATGCCTGTGTTTCCTCAACTCTGCTTAATAGGCCTACAGGGAACAAACACTGCCCATACCCACATTAAAAAACCTAAGTTGTATGCAGAATTAATTGCAAAATCTAACTCACTTGTCACAGGACAACAAGGTGCTAGGCGCTGCAGCTAGTAACACAGATGGTTTTCTTTGGAGGTATACGTGTATTTCTTCCAGTCAGCTGAATAGGTCTATGAGGAACAGCCAGAGTCTATAACCACCATAAAAATCCTGACTTGCAAGAAGGATTCCTTTCAAAATATAAGTGCATTCTCACAAGGAAAGAATGTGCTAGATGCTGAAGCTTCTCACATAGATGGCTTTCCTTGTAGTGAAACATGTGTTTCTTCAATTCAGCTGAATAATTTTCATTGGAGTCAACAGAGCCTATGTCCACCTTAGAAAAGCTAAGAGGCTATATGTATTCCTTTCAGAAACTCAGTCAATTCTCACAGGGACGTAATGTGGTAGATTCCAGTGCATCTAACACAGAGAGTATTCCGCCGAGAGATACATATGTTTCTTCCCCTCAGCTGAAGATGACTATTTGTAAGAAGAGAGACTATCTCCACCAGAAGAAACCTAAGTTGCAGGAACAATTACTCTCAAAAAATAACACAATTCTCACAAGGAAAGAACGTGCCAGATGCTGCAGCTTCTAAGACATGGTTTTCTTTGCAGTGCTACATGTGTTTCTGCAACAAAGCTGAAGAGTCCTATTGGGAACAAACGGAGCTCATCTCCACCTCGAAAAACCTAAGTAGCACTATGTATTCCTTGCAAAAACAAAGTAAATTCACACCGGGAAACAAAGTGGTAGATGATCCTGCTTCTAATAAAGATGATTTTCACTGGAGAGATACTTGTGTTTCTTCACCATAGCTGAATTGGCCTTTTTGGAAAAAAGATATCGTACTCCACCAAAAAAAAGTAAGGTCCAGGAAGCATGCCTATCAAAAAATCACACAATTCTCACGAGGAAGAACTTGGTAGATTGTGCCCCTTATAAAACAGATGGTTTTCTTAGGGTTGATACAGGCGTTCCCTCAACTCAGCTGAATAATCCTATTTGAAATCAAGAGAACCAATCTCCACCTTGGAAAGCAAAGTAGCACTACGTATTCCTTTCAAAAACTACTCAATTATCACAGGGAAACAATGTGCTTGATGCTCCTGCTTCTATCACAGATGGTGTTCTTTTGTGAGACAAATGTGTTTTCTCAACTGAGCTGAATATTCACCTTGAAAAACCTAAGTTGCAGGAAGTTTCCTTTTCAAGAAGGATCTCACTTCTCCCAAGGAAGCAATGCGGTAGACACACCTGTCCAAACACACGTGGTTTTCATTAGAGGGAATCGTGTTCATCAACTCTCCTCAATAGGTCTATTTCAAAAACCTGTGCAGCAATGTATATTCTGTTCAAAAACTAACACAATTCTCACAGGGAGACAATGTGCCAGATGCTGCTGCTGCGTGTGACATAGATGGTTTTCTTTGAAAGGATACAAGTGTTTCTTCAAGGCAGCTGAATAGGCCAATTTGGAACATCAGGATCCTATCTCCCCTTAAAAAAATCAAAGTTTCAGGAAGTATTCCTTTCCAAAACAGCCTCAATTCTCAAGGGGAACATTGTGCTACATGGTCCGAATCCTACCATAGATGGTTACCTTTGGAATGATACATGGTTTCCCTAGTTTCTCCTGAGTGGGCCTATATAGAACAAAGACAGCCAATGTACACCTTGAAAAACCTAGTTTGTTTCAGGAATTCCTTTCAAAAACTGAGTCAGGACTCAAAGGAAAACAGGGTACTAGATGCTGATGTTCTAATCTTGATGGTTTTCTTTGGAGTGATACTTGTTTTTCTACAACTCAGCTGAGTAGGTCTCTTTGGATAAACAAGAGCCTATCTCCACCTCGAAAGATGTATGTTTCACACAATTTCCTTTCTAAAACAAACTCAGTTCTCACTGGGAAACAATGTGCTAGATGATCTTGCTTCTAACACATATGGCTTCCTCTCGAGAGATGCCTCTGTTTCTTCAACTCAGCTGAATACGCCTATTGGAACAAGGAAATTCTATCACCAACATAAGATACCTAAGGTACAGGATGTAAATGTAACAAGATATAACTCAATCAAACAAGGACTACTGTGTTAGGTACTGCCGCTTCCAAATTAGACAGTGATACATGTGTTTGTTCATCTCAGCTGAATCAGCCTATTGGAAACAACCAGAGCCTTTCTCTGTCATGAAAAAACTATGTGGCATGAAACATTACTTTCAAAAACTAACTGAATTTTCTCAGGGAGACAAGAACTAGGTAGTGCAGCTTCTAATATAGATGGTTGTCTTTGGAGTGCTCCATGTGTTTGTTCAACTCTGCTTAGAAGGCCTATTTGGATCAAACAGAGCCTATCTCCCCCATAGAGAACTGAAGTAGCAGGAAGTTTCATTGCCAAAACTAACTCAATTACCCAAGGGAAACAATGTGCTAGATGTAAGGGCATCTAACACAGAAGGTTTTCTTTCCAGAGATGCACGTATTTCTTCCACTAGCTCAAGACGCCTCTTTGAAACAACCGAGCATTCCTCCACACGTTGAAAAATCAAGGTTGCACGAATAATTTCTTTTGAAAACGAACTCAATTCCCCCAGGGAAGCCTGGTGCCAGATGCTGTACCTTCTAACATAGATGCTTGTCTTTGGAGTGTTGCATGTGTTTCTTCAACTCTGCGTAATAGGCCTATTTGGAAAAAACAGAGACTATCTCCACTTTGAAAATCCTAATAAGGAATACACGTTCCTTTCAAAAAGAAACTCAATTCTTACGGGGAAAACATGTGCTAGCCTATCCTGCTTCTGACACAGTTGATTTGCCTTCAAAACGTTCATTGTTTCATTAATCACCTGATTAGTCCTGTTTGGATCAAATTGAGCCTATGGACACTTGGAAAAAGCTAAGTTGCAGGAAGAATGCCGTTCACAAACTAACTCAACTCTCAAGAGGAATCAAGGTGCCAGATCGTGCAGGTTCTAACGTACAGGATTTTCTTTGGGTTGATGCCTGTGTTTCCTCAACTCTGCTTAATAGGATTACAGGGAACAAACACTGCCCATACCCACATTAAGAAACCTAAGTTGTATGCAGAATTAATTGCAAAATCTAACTCACTTGTCACAGGACAACAAGGTGCTAGGCGCTGCAGCTAGTAACACAGATGGTTTTCTTTGGAGGTATACGTGTATTTCTTCCAGTCAGCTGAATAGGTCTATGAGGAACAGCCAGAGTCTATAACCACCATAAAAATCCTAACTTGCAAGAAGGATTCCTTTCAAAATATAAGTGCATTCTCACAAGGAAAGAATGTGCTAGATGCTGAAGCTTCTCACATAGATGGCTTTCCTTGTAGTGAAACATGTGTTTCTTCAATTCAGCTGAATAATTTTCATTGGAGTCAACAGAGCCTATGTCCACCTTAGAAAAGCTAAGAGGCTATATGTATTCCTTTCAGAAACTCAGCCAATTCTCACAGGGACGTAATGTGGTAGATTCCAGTGCATCTAACACAGAGTATTCCGCCGAGAGATACATATGTTTCTTCCCCTCAGCTGAAGATGACTATTTGTAAGAAGAGAGACTATCTCCACCAGAAGAAACCTAAGTTGCAGGAACAATTACTCTCAAAAAATAACACAATTCTCACAAGGAAAGAACGTGCCAGATGCTGCAGCTTCTAAGACATGGTTTTCTTTGCAGTGCTACATGTGTTTCTGCAACAAAGCTGAAGAGTCCTATTGGGAACAAACGGAGCTCATCTCCACCTCGAAAAACCTAAGTAGCACTATGTATTCCTTGCAAAAACAAAGTAAATAAACACCGCGAAACAAAGTGGTAGATGATCCTGCTTCTAATAAAGATGATTTTCACTGGAGAGATACTTGGGTTTCTTCACCATACCTGAATTGGCCTTTTTGGAAAAAAGATATCGTACTCCACCAAAAAAAAGTAAGGTCCAGGAAGCATGCCTATCAAGAAATCACACAATTCTCACGAGGAAGAACTTGGTAGATTGTGCCCCTTATAAAACAGATGGTTTTCTTAGGATTGATACAGGCGTTCCCTCAACTCAGCTGAATAATCCTATTTGAAATCAAGAGAACCAATCTCCACCTTGGAAAGCAAAGTAGCACTACGTATTCCTTTCAAAAACTACTCAATTATCACAGGGAAACAATGTGCTTGATGCTCCTGCTTCTATCACAGATGGTGTTCTTTTGTGAGACAAATGTGTTTTCTCAACTGAGCTGAATATTCACCTTGAAAAACCTAAGTTGCAGGAAGTTTCCTTTTCAAGAAGGATCTCACTTCTCCCAAGGAAGCAATGCCGTAGACACACCTGTCCAAACACACGTGGTTTTCATTAGAGGGAATCGTGTTCATCAACTCTCCTCAATAGGTCTATTTCAAAAAGCTGTGCAGCAATGTATATTCTGTTCAAAAACTAACACAATTCTCACAGGGAGACAATGTGCCAGATGCTGCTGCTGCGTGTGACATAGATGGTTTTCTTTGAAAGGATACAAGTGTTTCTTCAAGGCAGCTGAATAGGCCAATTTGGAACATCAGGATCCTATCTCCCCTTAAAAAAATCAAAGTTTCAGGAAGTATTCCTTTCCAAAACAGCCTCAATTCTCAAGGGGAACATTGTGCTACATGGTCCGAATCCTACCATAGATGGTTACCTTTGGAATGATACATGGTTTCCCTAGTTTCTCCTGAGTGGGCCTATATAGAACAAAGACAGCCAATGTACACCTTGAAAAACCTAGTTTGTTTCAGGAATTCCTTTCAAAAACGGAGTCAGGACTCAAAGGAAAACAGGGTACTAGATGCTGATGTTCTAATCTTGATGGTTTTCTTTGGAGTGATACTTGTTTTTCTACAACTCAGCTGAGTAGGTCTCTTTGGATAAACAAGAGCCTATCTCCACCTCGAAAGATGTATGTTTCACACAATTTCCTTTCTAAAACAAACTCAGTTCTCACTGGGAAACAATGTGCTAGATGATCTTGCTTCTAACACATATGGCTTCCTCTCGAGAGATGCCTCTGTTTCTTCAACTCAGCTGAATACGCCTATTGGAACAAGGAAATTCTATCACCAACATAAGATACCTAAGGTACAGGATGTAAATGTAACAAGATATAACTCAATCAAACAAGGACTACTGTGTTAGGTACTGCCGCTTCCAAATTAGACAGTGATACATGTGTTTGTTCATCTCAGCTGAATCAGCCTATTGGAAACAACCAGAGCCTTTCTCTGTCATGAAAAAACTATGTGGCATGAAACATTACTTTCAAAAACTAACTGAATTTTCTCAGGGAGACAAGAACTAGGTAGTGCAGCTTCTAATATAGATGGTTGTCTTTGGAGTGCTCCATGTGTTTGTTCAACTCTGCTTAGAAGGCCTATTTGGATCAAACAGAGCCTATCTCCCCCATAGAGAACTGAAGTAGCAGGAAGTTTCATTGCCAAAACTAACTCAATTACCCAAGGGAAACAATGTGCTAGATGTAAGGGCATCTAACACAGAAGGTTTTCTTTCCAGAGATGCACGTATTTCTTCCACTAGCTCAAGACGCCTCTTTGAAACAACCGAGCATTCCTCCACACGTTGAAAAATCAAGGTTGCACGAATAATTTCTTTTGAAAACGAACTCAATTCCCCCAGGGAAGCCTGGTGCCAGATGCTGTACCTTCTAACATAGATGCTTGTCTTTGGAGTGTTGCATGTGTTTCTTCAACTCTGCGTAATAGGCCTATTTGGAAAAAACAGAGACTATCTCCACTTTGAAAATCCTAATAAGGAATACACGTTCCTTTCAAAAAGAAACTCAATTCTTACGGGGAAAACATGTGCTAGCCTATCCTGCTTCTGACACAGTTGATTTGCCTTCAAAACGTTCATTGTTTCATTAATCACCTGATTAGTCCTGTTTGGATCAAATTGAGCCTATGGACACTTGGAAAAAGCTAAGTTGCAGGAAGAATGCCGTTCACAAACTAACTCAACTCTCAAGAGGAATCAAGGTGCCAGATCGTGCAGGTTCTAACGTACAGGATTTTCTTTGGGTTGATGCCTGTGTTTCCTCAACTCTGCTTAATAGGATTACAGGGAACAAACACTGCCCATACCCACATTAAGAAACCTAAGTTGTATGCAGAATTAATTGCAAAATCTAACTCACTTGTCACAGGACAACAAGGTGCTAGGCGCTGCAGCTAGTAACACAGATGGTTTTCTTTGGAGGTATACGTGTATTTCTTCCAGTCAGCTGAATAGGTCTATGAGGAACAGCCAGAGTCTATAACCACCATAAAAATCCTAACTTGCAAGAAGGATTCCTTTCAAAATATAAGTGCATTCTCACAAGGAAAGAATGTGCTAGATGCTGAAGCTTCTCACATAGATGGCTTTCCTTGTAGTGAAACATGTGTTTCTTCAATTCAGCTGAATAATTTTCATTGGAGTCAACAGAGCCTATGTCCACCTTAGAAAAGCTAAGAGGCTATATGTATTCCTTTCAGAAACTCAGCCAATTCTCACAGGGACGTAATGTGGTAGATTCCAGTGCATCTAACACAGAGTATTCCGCCGAGAGATACATATGTTTCTTCCCCTCAGCTGAAGATGACTATTTGTAAGAAGAGAGACTATCTCCACCAGAAGAAACCTAAGTTGCAGGAACAATTACTCTCAAAAAATAACACAATTCTCACAAAGAAAGAACGTGCCAGATGCTGCAGCTTCTAAGACATGGTTTTCTTTGCAGTGCTACATGTGTTTCTGCAACAAAGCTGAAGAGTCCTATTGGGAACAAACGGAGCTCATCTCCACCTCGAAAAACCTAAGTAGCACTATGTATTCCTTGCAAAAACAAAGTAAATAAACACCGGGAAACAAAGTGGTAGATGATCCTGCTTCTAATAAAGATGATTTTCACTGGAGAGATACTTGGGTTTCTTCACCATAGCTGAATTGGCCTTTTTGGAACAAAGATATCGTACTCCACCAAAAAAAAGTAAGGTCCAGGAAGCATGCCTATCAAGAAATCACACAATTCTCACGAGGAAGAACTTGGTAGATTGTGCCCCTTATAAAACAGATGGTTTTCTTAGGATTGATACAGGCGTTCCCTCAACTAAGCTGAATAATCCTATTTGAAATCAAGAGAACCAATCTCCACCTTGGAAAGCAAAGTAGCACTATGTATTCCTTTCAAAAACTACTCAATTATCACAGGGAAACAATGTGCTTGATGCTTCTGCTTCTACCACAGATGGTGTTCTTTTGTGAGACAAATGTGTTTTCTCAACTGAGCTGAATATTCACCTTGAAAAACCTAAGTTGCAGGAAGTTTCCTTTTCAAAAAGGATCTCACTTCTCCCAAGGAAGCAATGCCGTAGACACACCTGTCCAAACACACGTGGTTTTCATTAGAGGGAATCATGTTCATCAACTCTCCTCAATAGGCCTATTTCAAAAACCTGTGCAGCAATGCATATTCCGTTCAAAAACTAACACAACTCTCACAGGGAGACAATGTGCCAGATGCTGCTGCTGCGTGTGACATAGATGGTTTTCTTTGAAAGGATACAAGTGTTTCTTCAAGGCAGCTGAATAGGCCAATTTGGAACATCAGGATCCTATCTCCCCTTAAAAAAATCAAAGTTTCAGGAAGTATTCCTTTCCAAAACAACCTCAATTCTCAAGGGGAACAATGTGCTACCTGATCCGAATCCTACCATAGATGGTTACCTTTGGAATGATACATGGTTTCCCTAGTTTCTCCTGAGTGGGCCTATATAGAAGAAAGACAGCCAATGTACACCTTGAAAAACCTAGTTTGTTTCAGGAATTCCTTTCAAAAACGGAGTCAGGACTCAAAGGAAAACAGGGTACTAGATGCTGATGTTCTAATCTTGATGGTTTTCTTTGGAGTGATACTTGTTTTTCTACAACTCAGCTGAGTAGGTCTCTTTGGATAAACAAGAGCCTATCTCCACCTCGAAAGATGTATGTTTCACACAATTTCCTTTCTAAAACAAACTCAGTTCTCACTGGGAAACAATGTGCTAGATGATCTTGCTTCTAACACATATGGCTTCCTCTCGAGAGATGCCTCTGTTTCTTCAACTCAGCTGAATACGCCTATTGGAACAAGGAAATTCTATCACCAACATAAGATACCTAAGGTACAGGATGTAAATGTAACAAGATATAACTCAATCAAACAAGGACTACTGTGTTAGGTACTGCCGCTTACAAATTAGACAGTGATACATGTGTTTGTTCATCTCAGCTGAATCAGCCTATTGGAAACAACCAGAGCCTTTCTCTGTCATGAAAAAACTAAGTGGCATAAAACATTACTTTCAAAAACTAACTGAATTTTCTCAGGGAAACAAGAACTAGGTAGTGCAGCTTCTAATATAGATGGTTGTCTTTGGAGTGCTCCATGTGTTTGTTCAACTCTGCTTAGAAGGCCTATTTGGATCAAACAGAGCCTATCTCCCCCATAGAGAACTGAAGTAGCAGGAAGTTTCATTGCCAAAACTAACTCAATTACCCAAGGGAAACAATGTGCTAGATGTAAGGGCATCTAACACAGAAGGTTTTCTTTCCAGAGATGCACGTATTTCTTCCACTAGCTCAAGACGCCTCTTTGAAACAACCGAGCATTCCTCCACACGTTGAAAAATCAAGGTTGCACGAATAATTTCTTTTGAAAACGAACTCAATTCCCCCAGGGAAGCCTGGTGCCAGATGCTGTACCTTCTAACATAGATCATATGTTAACATATATATATATATATATGTTATATATGCTTATCATAGATAAGCATCTGCTTGTCTTTGGAGTGTTGCATGTGTTTCTTCAACTCTGCCTAATAGGCCTATTTGGAAAAAACAGAGACTATCTCCACTTTGAAAATCCTAACAAGGAATACACGTTCCTTTCAAAAAGAAACTCAATTCTTACGGGGAAAACATGTGCTAGCCTATCCTGCTTCTGACACAGATGATTTGCCTTCAAAACGTTCATTGTTTCATTAATCACCTGATTAGTCCTGTTTGGATCAAATTGAGCCTATGGACACTTGGAAAAAGCTAAGTTGCAGGAAGAATGCCGTTCACAAACTAACTCAACTCTCAAGAGGAATCAAGGTGCCAGATCGTGCAGGTTCTAACGTACAGGATTTTCTTTGGGTTGATGCCTGTGTTTCCTCAACTCTGCTTAATAGGATCACAGGGAACAAACACTGCCCATACCCACATTAAGAAACCTAAGTTGTATGCAGAATTAATTGCAAAATCTAACTCACTTGTCACAGGACAACAAGGTGCTAGGCGCTGCAGCTAGTAACACAGATGGTTTTCTTTGGAGGTATACGTGTATTTCTTCCAGTCAGCTGAATAGGTCTATGAGGAACAGCCAGAGTCTATAACCACCATAAAAATCCTACCTTGCAAGAAGGATTCCTTTCAAAATATAAGTGCATTCTCACAAGGAAAGAATGTTAGATGCTGAAGCTTCTCACATAGATGGCTTTCCTTGTAGTGAAACATGTGTTTCTTCAATTCAGCTGAATAATTTTCATTGGAGTCAACAGAGCCTATGTCCACCTTAGAAAAGCTAAGAGGCTATATGTATTCCTTTCAGAAACTCAGCCAATTCTCACAGGGACGTAATGTGGTAGATTCCAGTGCATCTAACACAGAGTATTCCGCCGAGAGATACATATGTTTCTTCCCCTCAGCTGAAGATGACTATTTGTAAGAAGAGAGACTATCTCCACCAGAAGAAACCTAAGTTGCAGGAACAATTACTCTCAAAAAATAACACAATTCTCACAAAGAAAGAACGTGCCAGATGCTGCAGCTTCTAAGACATGGTTTTCCTTGCAGTGCTACATGTGTTTCTGCAACAAAGCTGAAGAGTCCTATTGGGAACAAACGGAGCTCATCTCCACCTCGAAAAACCTAAGTAGCACTATGTATTCCTTGCAAAAACAAAGTAAATAAACACCGGGAAACAAAGTGGTAGATGATCCTGCTTCTAATAAAGATGATTTTCACTGGAGAGATACTTGGGTTTCTTCACCATAGCTGAATTGGCCTTTTTGGAACAAAGATATCGTACTCCACCAAAAAAAAGTAAGGTCCAGGAAGCATGCCTATCAAGAAATCACACAATTCTCACGAGGAAGAACTTGGTAGATTGTGCCCCTTATAAAACAGATGGTTTTCTTAGGATTGATACAGGCGTTCCCTCAACTCAGCTGAATAATCCTATTTGAAATCAAGAGAACCAATCTCCACCTTGGAAAGCAAAGTAGCACTACGTATTCCTTTCAAAAACTACTCAATTATCACAGGGAAACAATGTGCTTGATGCTCCTGCTTCTATCACAGATGGTGTTCTTTTGTGAGACAAATGTGTTTTCTCAACTGAGCTGAATATTCACCTTGAAAAACCTAAGTTGCAGGAAGTTTCCTTTTCAAAAAGGATCTCACTTCTTCCAAGGAAGCAATGCCGTAGACACACCTGTCCAAACACACGTGGTTTTCATTAGAGGGAATCGTGTTCATCAACTCTCCTCAATAGGCCTATTTCAAAAACCTGTGCAGCAATGCATATTCCGTTCAAAAACTAACACAATTCTCACAGGGAGACAATGTGCCAGATGCTGCTGCTGCGTGTGACATAGATGGTTTTCTTTGAAAGGATACAAGTGTTTCTTCAAGGCAGCTGAATAGGCCAATTTGGAACATCAGGATCCTATCTCCCCTTAAAAAAATCAAAGTTTCAGGAAGTATTCCTTTCCAAAACAGCCTCAATTCTCAAGGGGAACAATGGGCTTCATGGTCCGAATCCTACCATCGATGGTTACCTTTGGAATGATACATGGTTTCCCTAGTCTCTCCTGAGTTGGCCTATATAGAACAAAGACAGCCAATGTACACCTTGAAAAACCTAGTTTGTTTCAGGAATTCCTTTCAAAAACTGAGTCAGGACTCAAAGGAAAACAGGGTACTAGATGCTGATGTTCTAATCTTGATGGTTTTCTTTGGAGTGATACTTGTTTTTCTACAACTCAGCTGAGTAGGTCTCTTTGGATAAACAAGAGCCTATCTCCACCTCGAAAGATGTATGTTTCACACAATTTCCTTTCTAAAACAAACTCAGTTCTCACTGGGAAACAATGTGCTAGATGATCTTGCTTCTAACACATATGGCTTCCTCTCGAGAGATGCCTCTGTTTCTTCAACTCAGCTGAATACGCCTATTGGAACAAGGAAATTCTATCACCAACATAAGATACCTAAGGTACAGGATGTAAATGTAACAAGATATAACTCAATCAAACAAGGACTACTGTGTTAGGTACTGCCGCTTACAAATTAGACAGTGATACATGTGTTTGTTCATCTCAGCTGAATCAGCCTATTGGAAACAACCAGAGCCTTTCTCTGTCATGAAAAAACTATGTGGCATGAAACATTACTTTCAAAAACTAACTGAATTTTCTCAGGGAAACAAGAACTAGGTAGTGCAGCTTCTAATATAGATGGTTGTCTTTGGAGTGCTCCATGTGTTTGTTCAACTCTGCTTAGAAGGCCTATTTGGATCAAACAGAGCCTATCTCCCCCATAGAGAACTGAAGTAGCAGGAAGTTTCATTGCCAAAACTAACTCAATTACCCACGGGAAACAGTGTGCTAGATGTAAGGGCATCTAACACAGAAGGTTTTCTTTCCAGAGATGCACGTATTTCTTCCACTAGCTCAAGACGCCTCTTTGAAACAACCGAGCATTCCTCCACACGTTGAAAAATCAAGGTTGCACGAATAATTTCTTTTGAAAACGAACTCAATTCCCCCAGGGAAGCCTGGTGCCAGATGCTGTACCTTCTAACATAGATGCTTGTCTTTGGAGTGTTGCATGTGTTTCTTCAACTCTGCGTAATAGGCCTATTTGGAAAAAACAGAGACTATCTCCACTTTGAAAATCCTAACAAGGAACACACGTTCCTTTCAAAAAGAAACTCAATTCTTACGGGGAAAACATGTGCTAGCCTATCCTGCTTCTGACACAGATGATTTGCCTTCAAAACGTTCATTGTTTCATTAATCACCTGATTAGTCCTGTTTGGATCAAATTGAGCCTATGGACACTTGGAAAAAGCTAAGTTGCAGGAAGAATTCCGTTCACAAACTAACTCAACTCTCAAGAGGAATCAAGGTGCCAGATCGTGCAGGTTCTAACGTACAGGATTTTCTTTGGGTTGATGCCTGTGTTTCCTCAACTCTGCTTAATAGGCCTACAGGGAACAAACACTGCCCATACCCACATTAAAAAACCTAAGTTGTATGCAGAATTAATTGCAAAATCTAACTCACTTGTCACAGGACAACAAGGTGCTAGGCGCTGCAGCTAGTAACACAGATGGTTTTCTTTGGAGGTATACGTGTATTTCTTCCAGTCAGCTGAATAGGTCTATGAGGAACAGCCAGAGTCTATAACCACCATAAAAATCCTGACTTGCAAGAAGGATTCCTTTCAAAATATAAGTGCATTCTCACAAGGAAAGAATGTGCTAGATGCTGAAGCTTCTCACATAGATGGCTTTCCTTGTAGTGAAACATGTGTTTCTTCAATTCAGCTGAATAATTTTCATTGGAGTCAACAGAGCCTATGTCCACCTTAGAAAAGCTAAGAGGCTATATGTATTCCTTTCAGAAACTCAGTCAATTCTCACAGGGACGTAATGTGGTAGATTCCAGTGCATCTAACACAGAGAGTATTCCGCCGAGAGATACATATGTTTCTTCCCCTCAGCTGAAGATGACTATTTGTAAGAAGAGAGACTATCTCCACCAGAAGAAACCTAAGTTGCAGGAACAATTACTCTCAAAAAATAACACAATTCTCACAAGGAAAGAACGTGCCAGATGCTGCAGCTTCTAAGACATGGTTTTCTTTGCAGTGCTACATGTGTTTCTGCAACAAAGCTGAAGAGTCCTATTGGGAACAAACGGAGCTCATCTCCACCTCGAAAAACCTAAGTAGCACTATGTATTCCTTGCAAAAACAAAGTAAATTCACACCGGGAAACAAAGTGGTAGATGATCCTGCTTCTAATAAAGATGATTTTCACTGGAGAGATACTTGTGTTTCTTCACCATAGCTGAATTGGCCTTTTTGGAAAAAAGATATCGTACTCCACCAAAAAAAAGTAAGGTCCAGGAAGCATGCCTATCAAAAAATCACACAATTCTCACGAGGAAGAACTTGGTAGATTGTGCCCCTTATAAAACAGATGGTTTTCTTAGGGTTGATACAGGCGTTCCCTCAACTCAGCTGAATAATCCTATTTGAAATCAAGAGAACCAATCTCCACCTTGGAAAGCAAAGTAGCACTACGTATTCCTTTCAAAAACTACTCAATTATCACAGGGAAACAATGTGCTTGATGCTCCTGCTTCTATCACAGATGGTGTTCTTTTGTGAGACAAATGTGTTTTCTCAACTGAGCTGAATATTCACCTTGAAAAACCTAAGTTGCAGGAAGTTTCCTTTTCAAGAAGGATCTCACTTCTCCCAAGGAAGCAATGCGGTAGACACACCTGTCCAAACACACGTGGTTTTCATTAGAGGGAATCGTGTTCATCAACTCTCCTCAATAGGTCTATTTCAAAAACCTGTGCAGCAATGTATATTCTGTTCAAAAACTAACACAATTCTCACAGGGAGACAATGTGCCAGATGCTGCTGCTGCGTGTGACATAGATGGTTTTCTTTGAAAGGATACAAGTGTTTCTTCAAGGCAGCTGAATAGGCCAATTTGGAACATCAGGATCCTATCTCCCCTTAAAAAAATCAAAGTTTCAGGAAGTATTCCTTTCCAAAACAGCCTCAATTCTCAAGGGGAACATTGTGCTACATGGTCCGAATCCTACCATAGATGGTTACCTTTGGAATGATACATGGTTTCCCTAGTTTCTCCTGAGTGGGCCTATATAGAACAAAGACAGCCAATGTACACCTTGAAAAACCTAGTTTGTTTCAGGAATTCCTTTCAAAAACTGAGTCAGGACTCAAAGGAAAACAGGGTACTAGATGCTGATGTTCTAATCTTGATGGTTTTCTTTGGAGTGATACTTGTTTTTCTACAACTCAGCTGAGTAGGTCTCTTTGGATAAACAAGAGCCTATCTCCACCTCGAAAGATGTATGTTTCACACAATTTCCTTTCTAAAACAAACTCAGTTCTCACTGGGAAACAATGTGCTAGATGATCTTGCTTCTAACACATATGGCTTCCTCTCGAGAGATGCCTCTGTTTCTTCAACTCAGCTGAATACGCCTATTGGAACAAGGAAATTCTATCACCAACATAAGATACCTAAGGTACAGGATGTAAATGTAACAAGATATAACTCAATCAAACAAGGACTACTGTGTTAGGTACTGCCGCTTCCAAATTAGACAGTGATACATGTGTTTGTTCATCTCAGCTGAATCAGCCTATTGGAAACAACCAGAGCCTTTCTCTGTCATGAAAAAACTATGTGGCATGAAACATTACTTTCAAAAACTAACTGAATTTTCTCAGGGAGACAAGAACTAGGTAGTGCAGCTTCTAATATAGATGGTTGTCTTTGGAGTGCTCCATGTGTTTGTTCAACTCTGCTTAGAAGGCCTATTTGGATCAAACAGAGCCTATCTCCCCCATAGAGAACTGAAGTAGCAGGAAGTTTCATTGCCAAAACTAACTCAATTACCCAAGGGAAACAATGTGCTAGATGTAAGGGCATCTAACACAGAAGGTTTTCTTTCCAGAGATGCACGTATTTCTTCCACTAGCTCAAGACGCCTCTTTGAAACAACCGAGCATTCCTCCACACGTTGAAAAATCAAGGTTGCACGAATAATTTCTTTTGAAAACGAACTCAATTCCCCCAGGGAAGCCTGGTGCCAGATGCTGTACCTTCTAACATAGATGCTTGTCTTTGGAGTGTTGCATGTGTTTCTTCAACTCTGCGTAATAGGCCTATTTGGAAAAAACAGAGACTATCTCCACTTTGAAAATCCTAATAAGGAATACACGTTCCTTTCAAAAAGAAACTCAATTCTTACGGGGAAAACATGTGCTAGCCTATCCTGCTTCTGACACAGTTGATTTGCCTTCAAAACGTTCATTGTTTCATTAATCACCTGATTAGTCCTGTTTGGATCAAATTGAGCCTATGGACACTTGGAAAAAGCTAAGTTGCAGGAAGAATGCCGTTCACAAACTAACTCAACTCTCAAGAGGAATCAAGGTGCCAGATCGTGCAGGTTCTAACGTACAGGATTTTCTTTGGGTTGATGCCTGTGTTTCCTCAACTCTGCTTAATAGGATTACAGGGAACAAACACTGCCCATACCCACATTAAGAAACCTAAGTTGTATGCAGAATTAATTGCAAAATCTAACTCACTTGTCACAGGACAACAAGGTGCTAGGCGCTGCAGCTAGTAACACAGATGGTTTTCTTTGGAGGTATACGTGTATTTCTTCCAGTCAGCTGAATAGGTCTATGAGGAACAGCCAGAGTCTATAACCACCATAAAAATCCTAACTTGCAAGAAGGATTCCTTTCAAAATATAAGTGCATTCTCACAAGGAAAGAATGTGCTAGATGCTGAAGCTTCTCACATAGATGGCTTTCCTTGTAGTGAAACATGTGTTTCTTCAATTCAGCTGAATAATTTTCATTGGAGTCAACAGAGCCTATGTCCACCTTAGAAAAGCTAAGAGGCTATATGTATTCCTTTCAGAAACTCAGCCAATTCTCACAGGGACGTAATGTGGTAGATTCCAGTGCATCTAACACAGAGTATTCCGCCGAGAGATACATATGTTTCTTCCCCTCAGCTGAAGATGACTATTTGTAAGAAGAGAGACTATCTCCACCAGAAGAAACCTAAGTTGCAGGAACAATTACTCTCAAAAAATAACACAATTCTCACAAGGAAAGAACGTGCCAGATGCTGCAGCTTCTAAGACATGGTTTTCTTTGCAGTGCTACATGTGTTTCTGCAACAAAGCTGAAGAGTCCTATTGGGAACAAACGGAGCTCATCTCCACCTCGAAAAACCTAAGTAGCACTATGTATTCCTTGCAAAAACAAAGTAAATAAACACCGCGAAACAAAGTGGTAGATGATCCTGCTTCTAATAAAGATGATTTTCACTGGAGAGATACTTGGGTTTCTTCACCATACCTGAATTGGCCTTTTTGGAAAAAAGATATCGTACTCCACCAAAAAAAAGTAAGGTCCAGGAAGCATGCCTATCAAGAAATCACACAATTCTCACGAGGAAGAACTTGGTAGATTGTGCCCCTTATAAAACAGATGGTTTTCTTAGGATTGATACAGGCGTTCCCTCAACTCAGCTGAATAATCCTATTTGAAATCAAGAGAACCAATCTCCACCTTGGAAAGCAAAGTAGCACTACGTATTCCTTTCAAAAACTACTCAATTATCACAGGGAAACAATGTGCTTGATGCTCCTGCTTCTATCACAGATGGTGTTCTTTTGTGAGACAAATGTGTTTTCTCAACTGAGCTGAATATTCACCTTGAAAAACCTAAGTTGCAGGAAGTTTCCTTTTCAAGAAGGATCTCACTTCTCCCAAGGAAGCAATGCCGTAGACACACCTGTCCAAACACACGTGGTTTTCATTAGAGGGAATCGTGTTCATCAACTCTCCTCAATAGGTCTATTTCAAAAAGCTGTGCAGCAATGTATATTCTGTTCAAAAACTAACACAATTCTCACAGGGAGACAATGTGCCAGATGCTGCTGCTGCGTGTGACATAGATGGTTTTCTTTGAAAGGATACAAGTGTTTCTTCAAGGCAGCTGAATAGGCCAATTTGGAACATCAGGATCCTATCTCCCCTTAAAAAAATCAAAGTTTCAGGAAGTATTCCTTTCCAAAACAGCCTCAATTCTCAAGGGGAACATTGTGCTACATGGTCCGAATCCTACCATAGATGGTTACCTTTGGAATGATACATGGTTTCCCTAGTTTCTCCTGAGTGGGCCTATATAGAACAAAGACAGCCAATGTACACCTTGAAAAACCTAGTTTGTTTCAGGAATTCCTTTCAAAAACTGAGTCAGGACTCAAAGGAAAACAGGGTACTAGATGCTGATGTTCTAATCTTGATGGTTTTCTTTGGAGTGATACTTGTTTTTCTACAACTCAGCTGAGTAGGTCTCTTTGGATAAACAAGAGCCTATCTCCACCTCGAAAGATGTATGTTTCACACAATTTCCTTTCTAAAACAAACTCAGTTCTCACTGGGAAACAATGTGCTAGATGATCTTGCTTC
This sequence comes from Castor canadensis, assembly GCF_047511655.1. NCBI lineage: Eukaryota > Metazoa > Chordata > Mammalia > Rodentia > Castoridae > Castor > Castor canadensis. Next base: position 93,637,876 of record NC_133398.1, read on the forward strand.
TAACACATATGGCTTCCTCTCGAGAGATGCCTCTGTTTCTTCAACTCAGCTGAATACGCCTATTGGAACAAGGAAATTCTATCACCAACATAAGATACCTAAGGTACAGGATGTAAATGTAACAAGATATAACTCAATCAAACAAGGACTACTGTGTTAGGTACTGCCGCTTCCAAATTAGACAGTGATACATGTGTTTGTTCATCTCAGCTGAATCAGCCTATTGGAAACAACCAGAGCCTTTCTCTGTCATGAAAAAACTATGTGGCATGAAACATTACTTTCAAAAACTAACTGAATTTTCTCAGGGAGACAAGAACTAGGTAGTGCAGCTTCTAATATAGATGGTTGTCTTTGGAGTGCTCCATGTGTTTGTTCAACTCTGCTTAGAAGGCCTATTTGGATCAAACAGAGCCTATCTCCCCCATAGAGAACTGAAGTAGCAGGAAGTTTCATTGCCAAAACTAACTCAATTACCCAAGGGAAACAATGTGCTAGATGTAAGGGCATCTAACACAGAAGGTTTTCTTTCCAGAGATGCACGTATTTCTTCCACTAGCTCAAGACGCCTCTTTGAAACAACCGAGCATTCCTCCACACGTTGAAAAATCAAGGTTGCACGAATAATTTCTTTTGAAAACGAACTCAATTCCCCCAGGGAAGCCTGGTGCCAGATGCTGTACCTTCTAACATAGATGCTTGTCTTTGGAGTGTTGCATGTGTTTCTTCAACTCTGCGTAATAGGCCTATTTGGAAAAAACAGAGACTATCTCCACTTTGAAAATCCTAATAAGGAATACACGTTCCTTTCAAAAAGAAACTCAATTCTTACGGGGAAAACATGTGCTAGCCTATCCTGCTTCTGACACAGTTGATTTGCCTTCAAAACGTTCATTGTTTCATTAATCACCTGATTAGTCCTGTTTGGATCAAATTGAGCCTATGGACACTTGGAAAAAGCTAAGTTGCAGGAAGAATGCCGTTCACAAACTAACTCAACTCTCAAGAGGAATCAAGGTGCCAGATCGTGCAGGTTCTAACGTACAGGATTTTCTTTGGGTTGATGCCTGTGTTTCCTCAACTCTGCTTAATAGGATTACAGGGAACAAACACTGCCCATACCCACATTAAGAAACCTAAGTTGTATGCAGAATTAATTGCAAAATCTAACTCACTTGTCACAGGACAACAAGGTGCTAGGCGCTGCAGCTTGTAACACAGATGGTTTTCTTTGGAGGTATACGTGTATTTCTTCCAGTCAGCTGAATAGGTCTATGAGGAACAGCCAGAGTCTATAACCACCATAAAAATCCTAACTTGCAAGAAGGATTCCTTTCAAAATATAAGTGCATTCTCACAAGGAAAGAATGTGCTAGATGCTGAAGCTTCTCACATAGATGGCTTTCCTTGTAGTGAAACATGTGTTTCTTCAATTCAGCTGAATAATTTTCATTGGAGTCAACAGAGCCTATGTCCACCTTAGAAAAGCTAAGAGGCTATATGTATTCCTTTCAGAAACTCAGCCAATTCTCACAGGGACGTAATGTGGTAGATTCCAGTGCATCTAACACAGAGTATTCCGCCGAGAGATACATATGTTTCTTCCCCTCAGCTGAAGATGACTATTTGTAAGAAGAGAGACTATCTCCACCAGAAGAAACCTAAGTTGCAGGAACAATTACTCTCAAAAAATAACACAATTCTCACAAGGAAAGAACGTGCCAGATGCTGCAGCTTCTAAGACATGGTTTTCTTTGCAGTGCTACATGTGTTTCTGCAACAAAGCTGAAGAGTCCTATTGGGAACAAACGGAGCTCATCTCCACCTCGAAAAACCTAAGTAGCACTATGTATTCCTTGCAAAAACAAAGTAAATAAACACCGGGAAACAAAGTGGTAGATGATCCTGCTTCTAATAAAGATGATTTTCACTGGAGATATACTTGGGTTTCTTCACCATAGCTGAATTGGCCTTTTTGGAACAAAGATATCGTACTCCACCAAAAAAAAGTAAGGTCCAGGAAGCATGCCTATCAAGAAATCACACAATTCTCACGAGGAAGAACTTGGTAGATTGTGCCCCTTATAAAACAGATGGTTTTCTTAGGATTGATACAGGCGTTCCCTCAACTCAGCTGAATAATCCTATTTGAAATCAAGAGAACCAATCTCCACCTTGGAAAGCAAAGTAGCACTACGTATTCCTTTCAAAAACTACTCAATTATCACAGGGAAACAATGTGCTTGATGCTCCTGCTTCTACCACAGATGGTGTTCTTTTGTGAGACAAATGTGTTTTCTCAACTGAGCTGAATATTCACCTTGAAAAACCTAAGTTGCAGGAAGTTTCCTTTTCAAAAAGGATCTCACTTCTCCCAAGGAAGCAATGCCGTAGACACACCTGTCCAAACACACGTGGTTTTCATTAGAGGGAATCATGTTCATCAACTCTCCTCAATAGGCCTATTTCAAAAACCTGTGCAGCAATGCATATTCCGTTCAAAAACTAACACAACTCTCACAGGGAGACAATGTGCCAGATGCTGCTGCTGCGTGTGACATAGATGGTTTTCTTTGAAAGGATACAAGTGTTTCTTCAAGGCAGCTGAATAGGCCAATTTGGAACATCAGGATCCTATCTCCCCTTAAAAAAATCAAAGTTTCAGGAAGTATTCCTTTCCAAAACAACCTCAATTCTCAAGGGGAACAATGTGCTACCTGGTCCGAATCCTACCATAGATGGTTACCTTTGGAATGATACATGGTTTCCCTAGTTTCTCCTGAGTGGGCCTATATAGAACAAAGACAGCCAATGTACACTTTGAAAAACCTAGTTTGTTTCAGGAATTCCTTTCAAAAACGGAGTCAGGACTCAAAGGAAAACAGGGTACTAGATGCTGATGTTCTAATCTTGATGGTTTTCTTTGGAGTGATACTTGTTTTTCTACAACTCAGCTGAGTAGGTCTCTTTGGATAAACAAGAGCCTATCTCCACCTCGAAAGATGTATGTTTCACACAATTTCCTTTCTAAAACAAACTCAGTTCTCACTGGGAAACAATGTGCTAGATGATCTTGCTTCTAACACATATGGCTTCCTCTCGAGAGATGCCTCTGTTTCTTCAACTCAGCTGAATACGCCTATTGGAACAAGGAAATTCTATCACCAACATAAGATACCTAAGGTACAGGATGTAAATGTAACAAGATATAACTCAATCAAACAAGGACTACTGTGTTAGGTACTGCCGCTTACAAATTAGACAGTGATACATGTGTTTGTTCATCTCAGCTGAATCAGCCTATTGGAAACAACCAGAGCCTTTCTCGGTCATGAAAAAACTAAGTGGCATAAAACATTACTTTCAAAAACTAACTGAATTTTCTCAGGGAAACAAGAACTAGGTAGTGCAGCTTGTAATATAGATGGTTGTCTTTGGAGTGCTCCATGTGTTTGTTCAACTCTGCTTAGAAGGCCTATTTGGATCAAACAGAGCCTATCTCCCCCATAGAGAACTGAAGTAGCAGGAAGTTTCATTGCCAAAACTAACTCAATTACCCAAGGGAAACAATGTGCTAGATGTAAGGGCATCTAACACAGAAGGTTTTCTTTCCAGAGATGCACGTATTTCTTCCACTAGCTCAAGACGCCTCTTTGAAACAACCGAGCATTCCTCCACACGTTGAAAAATCAAGGTTGCACGAATAATTTCTTTTGAAAACGAACTCAATTCCCCCAGGGAAGCCTGGTGCCAGATGCTGTACCTTCTAACATAGATGCTTGTCTTTGGAGTGTTGCATGTGTTTCTTCAACTCTGCGTAATAGGCCTATTTGGAAAAAACAGAGACTATCTCCACTTTGAAAATCCTAACAAGGAACACACGTTCCTTTCAAAAAGAAACTCAATTCTTACGGGGAAAACATGTGCTAGCCTATCCTGCTTCTGACACAGATGATTTGCCTTCAAAACGTTCATTGTTTCATTAATCACCTGATTAGTCCTGTTTGGATCAAATTGAGCCTATGGACACTTGGAAAAAGCTAAGTTGCAGGAAGAATTCCGTTCACAAACTAACTCAACTCTCAAGAGGAATCAAGCTGCCAGATCGTGCAGGTTCTAACGTACAGGATTTTCTTTGGGTTGATGCCTGTGTTTCCTCAACTCTGCTTAATAGGCCTACAGGGAACAAACACTGCCCATACCCACATTAAAAAACCTAAGTTGTATGCAGAATTAATTGCAAAATCTAACTCACTTGTCACAGGACAACAAGGTGCTAGGCGCTGCAGCTAGTAACACAGATGGTTTTCTTTGGAGGTATACGTGTATTTCTTCCAGTCAGCTGAATAGGTCTATGAGGAACAGCCAGAGTCTATAACCACCATAAAAATCCTGACTTGCAAGAAGGATTCCTTTCAAAATATAAGTGCATTCTCACAAGGAAAGAATGTGCTAGATGCTGAAGCTTCTCACATAGATGGCTTTCCTTGTAGTGAAACATGTGTTTCTTCAATTCAGCTGAATAATTTTCATTGGAGTCAACAGAGCCTATGTCCACCTTAGAAAAGCTAAGAGGCTATATGTATTCCTTTCAGAAACTCAGTCAATTCTCACAGGGACGTAATGTGGTAGATTCCAGTGCATCTAACACAGAGAGTATTCCGCCGAGAGATACATATGTTTCTTCCCCTCAGCTGAAGATGACTATTTGTAAGAAGAGAGACTATCTCCACCAGAAGAAACCTAAGTTGCAGGAACAATTACTCTCAAAAAATAACACAATTCTCACAAGGAAAGAACGTGCCAGATGCTGCAGCTTCTAAGACATGGTTTTCTTTGCAGTGCTACATGTGTTTCTGCAACAAAGCTGAAGAGTCCTATTGGGAACAAACGGAGCTCATCTCCACCTCGAAAAACCTAAGTAGCACTATGTATTCCTTGCAAAAACAAAGTAAATTCACACCGGGAAACAAAGTGGTAGATGATCCTGCTTCTAATAAAGATGATTTTCACTGGAGAGATACTTGTGTTTCTTCACCATAGCTGAATTGGCCTTTTTGGAAAAAAGATATCGTACTCCACCAAAAAAAAGTAAGGTCCAGGAAGCATGCCTATCAAAAAATCACACAATTCTCACGAGGAAGAACTTGGTAGATTGTGCCCCTTATAAAACAGATGGTTTTCTTAGGGTTGATACAGGCGTTCCCTCAACTCAGCTGAATAATCCTATTTGAAATCAAGAGAACCAATCTCCACCTTGGAAAGCAAAGTAGCACTACGTATTCCTTTCAAAAACTACTCAATTATCACAGGGAAACAATGTGCTTGATGCTCCTGCTTCTATCACAGATGGTGTTCTTTTGTGAGACAAATGTGTTTTCTCAACTGAGCTGAATATTCACCTTGAAAAACCTAAGTTGCAGGAAGTTTCCTTTTCAAGAAGGATCTCACTTCTCCCAAGGAAGCAATGCGGTAGACACACCTGTCCAAACACACGTGGTTTTCATTAGAGGGAATCGTGTTCATCAACTCTCCTCAATAGGTCTATTTCAAAAACCTGTGCAGCAATGTATATTCTGTTCAAAAACTAACACAATTCTCACAGGGAGACAATGTGCCAGATGCTGCTGCTGCGTGTGACATAGATGGTTTTCTTTGAAAGGATACAAGTGCTTCTTCAAGGCAGCTGAATAGGCCAATTTGGAACATCAGGATCCTATCTCCCCTTAAAAAAATCAAAGTTTCAGGAAGTATTCCTTTCCAAAACAGCCTCAATTCTCAAGGGGAACATTGTGCTACATGGTCCGAATCCTACCATAGATGGTTACCTTTGGAATGATACATGGTTTCCCTAGTTTCTCCTGAGTGGGCCTATATAGAACAAAGACAGCCAATGTACACCTTGAAAAACCTAGTTTGTTTCAGGAATTCCTTTCAAAAACGGAGTCAGGACTCAAAGGAAAACAGGGTACTAGATGCTGATGTTCTAATCTTGATGGTTTTCTTTGGAGTGATACTTGTTTTTCTACAACTCAGCTGAGTAGGTCTCTTTGGATAAACAAGAGCCTATCTCCACCTCGAAAGATGTATGTTTCACACAATTTCCTTTCTAAAACAAACTCAGTTCTCACTGGGAAACAATGTGCTAGATGATCTTGCTTCTAACACATATGGCTTCCTCTCGAGAGATGCCTCTGTTTCTTCAACTCAGCTGAATACGCCTATTGGAACAAGGAAATTCTATCACCAACATAAGATACCTAAGGTACAGGATGTAAATGTAACAAGATATAACTCAATCAAACAAGGACTACTGTGTTAGGTACTGCCGCTTCCAAATTAGACAGTGATACATGTGTTTGTTCATCTCAGCTGAATCAGCCTATTGGAAACAACCAGAGCCTTTCTCTGTCATGAAAAAACTATGTGGCATGAAACATTACTTTCAAAAACTAACTGAATTTTCTCAGGGAGACAAGAACTAGGTAGTGCAGCTTCTAATATAGATGGTTGTCTTTGGAGTGCTCCATGTGTTTGTTCAACTCTGCTTAGAAGGCCTATTTGGATCAAACAGAGCCTATCTCCCCCATAGAGAACTGAAGTAGCAGGAAGTTTCATTGCCAAAACTAACTCAATTACCCAAGGGAAACAATGTGCTAGATGTAAGGGCATCTAACACAGAAGGTTTTCTTTCCAGAGATGCACGTATTTCTTCCACTAGCTCAAGACGCCTCTTTGAAACAACCGAGCATTCCTCCACACGTTGAAAAATCAAGGTTGCACGAATAATTTCTTTTGAAAACGAACTCAATTCCCCCAGGGAAGCCTGGTGCCAGATGCTGTACCTTCTAACATAGATGCTTGTCTTTGGAGTGTTGCATGTGTTTCTTCAACTCTGCGTAATAGGCCTATTTGGAAAAAACAGAGACTATCTCCACTTTGAAAATCCTAATAAGGAATACACGTTCCTTTCAAAAAGAAACTCAATTCTTACGGGGAAAACATGTGCTAGCCTATCCTGCTTCTGACACAGTTGATTTGCCTTCAAAACGTTCATTGTTTCATTAATCACCTGATTAGTCCTGTTTGGATCAAATTGAGCCTATGGACACTTGGAAAAAGCTAAGTTGCAGGAAGAATGCCGTTCACAAACTAACTCAACTCTCAAGAGGAATCAAGGTGCCAGATCGTGCAGGTTCTAACGTACAGGATTTTCTTTGGGTTGATGCCTGTGTTTCCTCAACTCTGCTTAATAGGATTACAGGGAACAAACACTGCCCATACCCACATTAAGAAACCTAAGTTGTATGCAGAATTAATTGCAAAATCTAACTCACTTGTCACAGGACAACAAGGTGCTAGGCGCTGCAGCTAGTAACACAGATGGTTTTCTTTGGAGGTATACGTGTATTTCTTCCAGTCAGCTGAATAGGTCTATGAGGAACAGCCAGAGTCTATAACCACCATAAAAATCCTAACTTGCAAGAAGGATTCCTTTCAAAATATAAGTGCATTCTCACAAGGAAAGAATGTGCTAGATGCTGAAGCTTCTCACATAGATGGCTTTCCTTGTAGTGAAACATGTGTTTCTTCAATTCAGCTGAATAATTTTCATTGGAGTCAACAGAGCCTATGTCCACCTTAGAAAAGCTAAGAGGCTATATGTATTCCTTTCAGAAACTCAGCCAATTCTCACAGGGACGTAATGTGGTAGATTCCAGTGCATCTAACACAGAGTATTCCGCCGAGAGATACATATGTTTCTTCCCCTCAGCTGAAGATGACTATTTGTAAGAAGAGAGACTATCTCCACCAGAAGAAACCTAAGTTGCAGGAACAATTACTCTCAAAAAATAACACAATTCTCACAAAGAAAGAACGTGCCAGATGCTGCAGCTTCTAAGACATGGTTTTCCTTGCAGTGCTACATGTGTTTCTGCAACAAAGCTGAAGAGTCCTATTGGGAACAAACGGAGCTCATCTCCACCTCGAAAAACCTAAGTAGCACTATGTATTCCTTGCAAAAACAAAGTAAATAAACACCGGGAAACAAAGTGGTAGATGATCCTGCTTCTAATAAAGATGATTTTCACTGGAGAGATACTTGGGTTTCTTCACCGTAGCTGAATTGGCCTTTTTGGAACAAAGATATCGTACTCCACCAAAAAAAAGTAAGGTCCAGGAAGCATGCCTATCAAGAAATCACACAATTCTCACGAGGAAGAACTTGGTAGATTGTGCCCCTTATAAAACAGATGGTTTTCTTAGGATTGATACAGGCGTTCCCTCAACTAAGCTGAATAATCCTATTTGAAATCAAGAGAACCAATCTCCACCTTGGAAAGCAAAGTAGCACTATGTATTCCTTTCAAAAACTACTCAATTATCACAGGGAAACAATGTGCTTGATGCTTCTGCTTCTACCACAGATGGTGTTCTTTTGTGAGACAAATGTGTTTTCTCAACTGAGCTGAATATTCACCTTGAAAAACCTAAGTTGCAGGAAGTTTCCTTTTCAAAAAGGATCTCACTTCTCCCAAGGAAGCAATGCCGTAGACACACCTGTCCAAACACACGTGGTTTTCATTAGAGGGAATCATGTTCATCAACTCTCCTCAATAGGCCTATTTCAAAAACCTGTGCAGCAATGCATATTCCGTTCAAAAACTAACACAACTCTCACAGGGAGACAATGTGCCAGATGCTGCTGCTGCGTGTGACATAGATGGTTTTCTTTGAAAGGATACAAGTGTTTCTTCAAGGCAGCTGAATAGGCCAATTTGGAACATCAGGATCCTATCTCCCCTTAAAAAAATCAAAGTTTCAGGAAGTATTCCTTTCCAAAACAACCTCAATTCTCAAGGGGAACAATGTGCTACCTGATCCGAATCCTACCATAGATGGTTACCTTTGGAATGATACATGGTTTCCCTAGTTTCTCCTGAGTGGGCCTATATAGAAGAAAGACAGCCAATGTACACCTTGAAAAACCTAGTTTGTTTCAGGAATTCCTTTCAAAAACGGAGTCAGGACTCAAAGGAAAACAGGGTACTAGATGCTGATGTTCTAATCTTGATGGTTTTCTTTGGAGTGATACTTGTTTTTCTACAACTCAGCTGAGTAGGTCTCTTTGGATAAACAAGAGCCTATCTCCACCTCGAAAGATGTATGTTTCACACAATTTCCTTTCTAAAACAAACTCAGTTCTCACTGGGAAACAATGTGCTAGATGATCTTGCTTCTAACACATATGGCTTCCTCTCGAGAGATGCCTCTGTTTCTTCAACTCAGCTGAATACGCCTATTGGAACAAGGAAATTCTATCACCAACATAAGATACCTAAGGTACAGGATGTAAATGTAACAAGATATAACTCAATCAAACAAGGACTACTGTGTTAGGTACTGCCGCTTACAAATTAGACAGTGATACATGTGTTTGTTCATCTCAGCTGAATCAGCCTATTGGAAACAACCAGAGCCTTTCTCTGTCATGAAAAAACTAAGTGGCATAAAACATTACTTTCAAAAACTAACTGAATTTTCTCAGGGAAACAAGAACTAGGTAGTGCAGCTTCTAATATAGATGGTTGTCTTTGGAGTGCTCCATGTGTTTGTTCAACTCTGCTTAGAAGGCCTATTTGGATCAAACAGAGCCTATCTCCCCCATAGAGAACTGAAGTAGCAGGAAGTTTCATTGCCAAAACTAACTCAATTACCCAAGGGAAACAATGTGCTAGATGTAAGGGCATCTAACACAGAAGGTTTTCTTTCCAGAGATGCACGTATTTCTTCCACTAGCTCAAGACGCCTCTTTGAAACAACCGAGCATTCCTCCACACGTTGAAAAATCAAGGTTGCACGAATAATTTCTTTTGAAAACGAACTCAATTCCCCCAGGGAAGCCTGGTGCCAGATGCTGTACCTTCTAACATAGATCATATGTTAACATATATATATATATATATGTTATATATGCTTATCATAGATAAGCATCTGCTTGTCTTTGGAGTGTTGCATGTGTTTCTTCAACTCTGCCTAATAGGCCTATTTGGAAAAAACAGAGACTATCTCCACTTTGAAAATCCTAACAAGGAATACACGTTCCTTTCAAAAAGAAACTCAATTCTTACGGGGAAAACATGTGCTAGCCTATCCTGCTTCTGACACAGATGATTTGCCTTCAAAACGTTCATTGTTTCATTAATCACCTGATTAGTCCTGTTTGGATCAAATTGAGCCTATGGACACTTGGAAAAAGCTAAGTTGCAGGAAGAATGCCGTTCACAAACTAACTCAACTCTCAAGAGGAATCAAGGTGCCAGATCGTGCAGGTTCTAACGTACAGGATTTTCTTTGGGTTGATGCCTGTGTTTCCTCAACTCTGCTTAATAGGATCACAGGGAACAAACACTGCCCATACCCACATTAAGAAACCTAAGTTGTATGCAGAATTAATTGCAAAATCTAACTCACTTGTCACAGGACAACAAGGTGCTAGGCGCTGCAGCTAGTAACACAGATGGTTTTCTTTGGAGGTATACGTGTATTTCTTCCAGTCAGCTGAATAGGTCTATGAGGAACAGCCAGAGTCTATAACCACCATAAAAATCCTACCTTGCAAGAAGGATTCCTTTCAAAATATAAGTGCATTCTCACAAGGAAAGAATGTTAGATGCTGAAGCTTCTCACATAGATGGCTTTCCTTGTAGTGAAACATGTGTTTCTTCAATTCAGCTGAATAATTTTCATTGGAGTCAACAGAGCCTATGTCCACCTTAGAAAAGCTAAGAGGCTATATGTATTCCTTTCAGAAACTCAGCCAATTCTCACAGGGACGTAATGTGGTAGATTCCAGTGCATCTAACACAGAGAGTATTCCGCCGAGAGATACATATGTTTCTTCCCCTCAGCTGAAGATGACTATTTGTAAGAAGAGAGACTATCTCCACCAGAAGAAACCTAAGTTGCAGGAACAATTACTCTCAAAAAATAACACAATTCTCACAAGGAAAGAACGTGCCAGATGCTGCAGCTTCTAAGACATGGTTTTCTTTGCAGTGCTACATGTGTTTCTGCAACAAAGCTGAAGAGTCCTATTGGGAACAAACGGAGCTCATCTCCACCTCGAAAAACCTAAGTAGCACTATGTATTCCTTGCAAAAACAAAGTAAATTCACACCGGGAAACAAAGTGGTAGATGATCCTGCTTCTAATAAAGATGAATTTCACTGGAGAGATACTTGGGTTTCTTCACCATAGCTGAATTGGCCTTTTTGGAACAAAGATATCGTACTCCACCAAAAAAAAGTAAGGTCCAGGAAGCATGCCTATCAAGAAATCACACAATTCTCACGAGGAAGAACTTGGTAGATTGTGCCCCTTATAAAACAGATGGTTTTCTTAGGATTGATACAGGCGTTCCCTCAACTCAGCTGAATAATCCTATTTGAAATCAAGAGAACCAATCTCCACCTTGGAAAGCAAAGTAGCACTACGTATTCCTTTCAAAAACTACTCAATTATCACAGGGAAACAATGTGCTTGATGCTCCTGCTTCTACCACAGATGGTGTTCTTTTGTGAGACAAATGTGTTTTCTCAACTGAGCTGAATATTCACCTTGAAAAACCTAAGTTGCAGGAAGTTTCCTTTTCAAAAAGGATCTCACTTCTCCCAAGGAAGCAATGCCGTAGACACACCTGTCCAAACACACGTGGTTTTCATTAGAGGGAATCATGTTCATCAACTCTCCTCAATAGGCCTATTTCAAAAACCTGTGCAGCAATGCATATTCCGTTCAAAAACTAACACAACTCTCACAGGGAGACAATGTGCCAGATGCTGCTGCTGCGTGTGACATAGATGGTTTTCTTTGAAAGGATACAAGTGTTTCTTCAAGGCAGCTGAATAGGCCAATTTGGAACATCAGGATCCTATCTCCCCTTAAAAAAATCAAAGTTTCAGGAAGTATTCCTTTCCAAAACAACCTCAATTCTCAAGGGGAACAATGTGGTACCTGGTCCGAATCCTACCATAGATGGTTACCTTTGGAATGATACATGGTTTCCCTAGTTTCTCCTGAGTGGGCCTATATAGAACAAAGACAGCCAATGTACACTTTGAAAAACCTAGTTTGTTTCAGGAATTCCTTTCAAAAACTGAGTCAGGACTCAAAGGAAAACAGGGTACTAGATGCTGATGTTCTAATCTTGATGGTTTTCTTTGGAGTGATACTTGTTTTTCTACAACTCAGCTGAGTAGGTCTCTTTGGATAAACAAGAGCCTATCTCCACCTCGAAAGATGTATGTTTCACACAATTTCCTTTCTAAAACAAACTCAGTTCTCACTGGGAAACAATGTGCTAGATGATCTTGCTACTAACACATATGGCTTCCTCTCGAGAGATGCCTCTGTTTCTTCAACTCAGCTGAATACGCCTATTGGAACAAGGAAATTCTATCACCAACATAAGATACCTAAGGTACAGGATGTAAATGTAACAAGATATAACTCAATCAAACAAGGACTACTGTGTTAGGTACTGCCGCTTACAAATTAGACAGTGATACATGTGTTTGTTCATCTCAGCTGAATCAGCCTATTGGAAACAACCAGAGCCTTTCTCTGTCATGAAAAAACTAAGTGGCATAAAACATTACTTTCAAAAACTAACTGAATTTTCTCAGGGAAACAAGAACTAGGTAGTGCAGCTTCTAATATAGATGGTTGTCTTTGGAGTGCTCCATGTGTTTGTTCAACTCTGCTTAGAAGGCCTATTTGGATCAAACAGAGCCTATCTCCCCCATAGAGAACTGAAGTAGCAGGAAGTTTCATTGCCAAAACTAACTCAATTACCCAAGGGAAACAATGTGCTAGATGTAAGGGCATCTAACACAGAAGGTTTTCTTTCCAGAGATGCACGTATTTCTTCCACTAGCTCAAGACGCCTCTTTGAAACAACCGAGCATTCCTCCACACGTTGAAAAATCAAGGTTGCACGAATAATTTCTTTTGAAAACGAACTCAATTCCCCCAGGGAAGCCTGGTGCCAGATGCTGTACCTTCTAACATAGATGCTTGTCTTTGGAGTGTTGCATGTGTTTCTTCAACTCTGCGTAATAGGCCTATTTGGAAAAAACAGAGACTATCTCCACTTTGAAAATCCTAACAAGGAATACACGTTCCTTTCAAAAAGAAACTCAATTCTTACGGGGAAAACATGTGCTAGCCTATCCTGCTTCTGACACAGATGATTTGCCTTCAAAACGTTCATTGTTTCATTAATCACCTGATTAGTCCTGTTTGGATCAAATTGAGCCTATGGACACTTGGAAAAAGCTAAGTTGCAGGAAGAATGCCGTTCACAAACTAACTCAACTCTCAAGAGGAATCAAGGTGCCAGATCGTGCAGGTTCTAACGTACAGGATTTTCTTTGGGTTGATGCTTGTGTTTCCTCAACTCTGCTTAATAGGATTACAGGGAACAAACACTGCCCATACCCACATTAAGAAACCTAAGTTGTATGCAGAATTAATTGCAAAATCTAACTCACTTGTCACAGGACAACAAGGTGCTAGGCGCTGCAGCTAGTAACACAGATGGTTTTCTTTGGAGGTATACGTGTATTTCTTCCAGTCAGCTGAATAGGTCTATGAGGAACAGCCAGAGTCTATAACCACCATAAAAATCCTAACTTGCAAGAAGGATTCCTTTCAAAATATAAGTGCATTCTCACAAGGAAAGAATGTGCTAGATGCTGAAGCTTCTCACATACATGGCTTTCCTTGTAGTGAAACATGTGTTTCTTCAATTCAGCTGAATAATTTTCATTGGAGTCAACAGAGCCTATGTCCACCTTAGAAAAGCTAAGAGGCTATATGTATTCCTTTCAGAAACTCAGCCAATTCTCACAGGGACGTAATGTGGTAGATTCCAGTGCATCTAACACAGAGAGTATTCCGCCGAGAGATACATATGTTTCTTCCCCTCAGCTGAAGATGACTATTTGTAAGAAGAGAGACTATCTCCACCAGAAGAAACCTAAGTTGCAGGAACAATTACTCTCAAAAAATAACACAATTCTCACAAGGAAAGAACGTGCCAGATGCTGCAGCTTCTAAGACATGGTTTTCTTTGCAGTGCTACATGTGTTTCTGCAACAAAGCTGAAGAGTCCCATTGGGAACAAACGGAGCTCATCTCCACCTCGAAAAACCTAAGTAGCACTATGTATTCCTTTCAAAAACAAAGTAAATTCACACCGGGAAACAAAGTGGTAGATGATCCTGCTTCTAATAAAGATGATTTTCACTGGAGAGATACTTGTGTTTCTTCACCATAGCTGAATTGGCCTTTTTGGAACAAAGATATCGTACTCCACCAAAAAAAAGTAAGGTCCAGGAAGCATGCCTATCAAGAAATCACACAATTCTCACGAGGAAGAACTTGGTAGATTGTGCCCCTTATAAAACAGATGGTTTTCTTAGGATTGATACAGGCGTTCCCTCAACTCAGCTGAATAATCCTATTTGAAATCAAGAGAACCAATCTCCACCTTGGAAAGCAAAGTAGCACTACGTATTCCTTTCAAAAACTACTCAATTATCACAGGGAAACAATGTGCTTGATGCTCCTGCTTCTATCACAGATGGTGTTCTTTTGTGAGACAAATGTGTTTTCTCAACTGAGCTGAATATTCACCTTGAAAAACCTAAGTTGCAGGAAGTTTCCTTTTCAAAAAGGATCTCACTTCTCCCAAGGAAGCAATGCGGTAGACACACCTGTCCAAACACACGTGGTTTTCATTAGAGGGAATCGTGTTCATCAACTCTCCTCAATAGGCCTATTTCAAAAACCTGAGCAGCAATGCATATTCCGTTCAAAAACTACCACAATTCTCACAGGGAGACAATGTGCCAGATGCTGCTGCTGCGTGTGACATAGATGGTTTTCTTTGAAAGGATACAAGTGTTTCTTCAAGGCAGCTGAATAGGCCAATTTGGAACATCAGGATCCTATCTCCCCTTAAAAAAATCAAAGTTTCAGGAAGTATTCCTTTCCAAAACAGCCTCAATTCTCAAGGGGAACAATGTGCTACCTGGTCCGAATCCTACCATAGATGGTTACCTTTGGAATGATACATGGTTTCCCTAGTCTCTCCTGAGTGGGCCTATATAGAACAAAGACAGCCAATGTACACCTTGAAAAACCTAGTTTGTTTCAGGAATTCCTTTCAAAAACTGAGTCAGGACTCAAAGGAAAACAGGGTACTAGATGCTGATGTTCTAATCTTGATGGTTTTCTTTGGAGTGATACTTGTTTTTCTACAACTCAGCTGAGTAGGTCTCTTTGGATAAACAAGAGCCTATCTCCACCTCGAAAGATGTATGTTTCACACAATTTCCTTTCTAAAACAAACTCAGTTCTCACTGGGAAACAATGTGCTAGATGATCTTGCTTCTAACACATATGGCTTCCTCTCGAGAGATGCCTCTGTTTCTTCAACTCAGCTGAATACGCCTATTGGAACAAGGAAATTCTATCACCAACATAAGATACCTAAGGTACAGGATGTAAATGTAACAAGATATAACTCAATCAAACAAGGACTATTGTGTTAGGTACTGCCGCTTACAAATTAGACAGTGATACATGTGTTTGTTCATCTCAGCTGAATCAGCCTATTGGAAACAACCAGAGCCTTTCTCTGTCATGAAAAAACTATGTGGCATGAAACATTACTTTCAAAAACTAACTGAATTTTCTCAGGGAAACAAGAACTAGGTAGTGCAGCTTCTAATATAGATGGTTGTCTTTGGAGTGCTCCATGTGTTTGTTCAACTCTGCTTAGAAGGCCTATTTGGATCAAACAGAGCCTATCTCCCCCATAGAGAACTGAAGTAGCAGGAAGTTTCATTGCCAAAACTAACTCAATTACCCAAGGGAAACAATGTGCTAGATGTAAGGGCATCTAACACAGAAGGTTTTCTTTCCAGAGATGCACGTATTTCTTCCACTAGCTCAAGACGCCTCTTTGAAACAACCGAGCATTCCTCCACACGTTGAAAAATCAAGGTTGCACGAATAATTTCTTTTGAAAACGAACTCAATTCCCCCAGGGAAGCCTGGTGCCAGATGCTGTACCTTCTAACATAGATGCTTGTCTTTGGAGTGTTGCATGTGTTTCTTCAACTCTGCGTAATAGGCCTAATTGGAAAAAACAGAGACTATCTCCACTTTGAAAATCCTAACAAGGAATACACGTTC
Organism: Castor canadensis; assembly: GCF_047511655.1. Classification (NCBI taxonomy): domain Eukaryota; kingdom Metazoa; phylum Chordata; class Mammalia; order Rodentia; family Castoridae; genus Castor; species Castor canadensis. Next base: position 93,654,145 of record NC_133398.1, read on the forward strand.
CTTTCAAAAAGAAACTCAATTCTTACGGGGAAAACATGTGCTAGCCTATCCTGCTTCTGACACAGATGATTTGCCTTCAAAACGTTCATTGTTTCATTAATCACCTGATTAGTCCTGTTTGGATCAAATTGAGCCTATGGACACTTGGAAAAAGCTAAGTTGCAGGAAGAATTCCGTTCACAAACTAACTCAACTCTCAAGAGGAATCAAGGTGCCAGATCGTGCAGGTTCTAACGTACAGGATTTTCTTTGGGTTGATGCCTGTGTTTCCTCAACTCTGCTTAATAGGCCTACAGGGAACAAACACTGCCCATACCCACATTAAGAAACCTAAGTTGTATGCAGAATTAATTGCAAAATCTAACTCACTTGTCACAGGACAACAAGGTCCTAGGCGCTGCAGCTAGTAACACAGATGGTTTTCTTTGGAGGTATACGTGTATTTCTTCCAGTCAGCTGAATAGGTCTATGAGGAACAGCCAGAGTCTATAACCACCATAAAAATCCTGACTTGCAAGAAGGATTCCTTTCAAAATATAAGTGCATTCTCACAAGGAAAGAATGTGCTAGATGCTGAAGCTTCTCACATAGATGGCTTTCCTTGTAGTGAAACATGTGTTTCTTCAATTCAGCTGAATAATTTTCATTGGAGTCAACAGAGCCTATGTCCACCTTAGAAAAGCTAAGAGGCTATATGTATTCCTTTCAGAAACTCAGCCAATTCTCACAGGGACGTAATGTGGTAGATTCCAGTGCATCTAACACAGAGAGTATTCCGCCGAGAGATACATATGTTTCTTCCCCTCAGCTGAAGATGACTATTTGTAAGAAGAGAGACTATCTCCACCAGAAGAAACCTAAGTTGCAGGAACAATTACTCTCAAAAAATAACACAATTCTCACAAGGAAAGAACGTGCCAGATGCTGCAGCTTCTAAGACATGGTTTTCTTTGCAGTGCTACATGTGTTTCTGCAACAAAGCTGAAGAGTCCTGTTGGGAACAAAGGGAGCTCATCTCCACCTCGAAAAACCTAAGTAGCACTATGTATTCCTTTCAAAAACAAAGTAAATTCACACCGGGAAACAAAGTGGTAGATGATCCTGCTTCTAATAAAGATGATTTTCACTGGAGAGATACTTGTGTTTCTTCACCATAGCTGAATTGGCCTTTTTGGAACAAAGATATCGTACTCCACCAAAAAAAAGTAAGGTCCAGGAAGCATGCCTATCAAGAAATCACACAATTCTCACGAGGAAGAACTTGGTAGATTGTGCCCCTTATAAAACAGATGGTTTTCTTAGGATTGATACAGGCGTTCCCTCAACTCAGCTGAATAATCCTATTTGAAATCAAGAGAACCAATCTCCACCTTGGAAAGCAAAGTAGCACTACGTATTCCTTTCAAAAACTACTCAATTATCACAGGGAAACAATGTGCTTGATGCTCCTGCTTCTATCACAGATGGTGTTCTTTTGTGAGACAAATGTGTTTTCTCAACTGAGCTGAATATTCACCTTGAAAAACCTAAGTTGCAGGAAGTTTCCTTTTCAAGAAGGATCTCACTTCTCCCAAGGAAGCAATGCGGTAGACACACCTGTCCAAACACACGTGGTTTTCATTAGAGGGAATATTGTACATCAACTCTCCTCAATAGGCCTATTTCAAAAACCTGTGCAGCAATGCATATTCCGTTCAAAAACTACCACAATTCTCACAGGGAGACAATGTGCCAGATGCTGCTGCTGCGTGTGACATAGATGGTTTTCTTTGAAAGGATACAAGTGTTTCTTCAAGGCAGCTGAATAGGCCAATTTGGAACATCAGGATCCTATCTCCCCTTAAAAAAATCAAAGTTTCAGGAAGTATTCCTTTCCAAAACAGCCTCAATTCTCAAGGGGAACAATGTGCTACATGGTCCGAATCCTACCATAGATGGTTACCTTTGGAATGATACATGGTTTCCCTAGTCTCTCCTGAGTGGGCCTATATAGAACAAAGACAGCCAATGTACACCTTGAAAAACCTAGTTTGTTTAAGGAATTCCTTTCAAAAACTGAGTCAGGACTCAAAGGAAAACAGGGTACTTGATGCTGATGTTCTAATCTTGATGGTTTTCTTTGGAGTGATACTTGTTTTTCTACAACTCAGCTGAGTAGGTCTCTGTGGATAAACAAGAGCCGATCTCCACCTCGAAAGATGTATGTTTCACACAATTTCCTTTCTAAAACAAACTCAGTTCTCACTGGGAAACAATGTGCTAGATGATCTTGCTTCTAACACATATGGATTCCTCTCGAGAGATGCCTCTGTTTCTTCAACTCAGCTGAATACGCCTATTGGAACAAGGAAATTCTATCACCAACATAAGATACCTAAGGTACAGGATGTAAATGTAACAAGATATAACTCAATCAAACAAGGACTATTGTGTTAGGTACTGCCGCTTACAAATTAGACAGTGATACATGTGTTTGTTCATCTCAGCTGAATCAGCCTATTGGAAACAACCAGAGCCTTTCTCTGTCATGAAAAAACTATGTGGCATGAAACATTACTTTCAAAAACTAACTGAATTTTCTCAGGGAAACAAGAACTAGGTAGTGCAGCTTCTAATATAGATGGTTGTCTTTGGAGTGCTCCATGTGTTTGTTCAACTCTGCTTAGAAGGCCTATTTGGATCAAACAGAGCCTATCTCCCCCATAGAGAACTGAAGTAGCAGGAAGTTTCATTGCCAAAACTAACTCAATTACCCAAGGGAAACAATGTGCTAGATGTAAGGGCATCTAACACAGAAGGTTTTCTTTCCAGAGAAGCACGTGTTTCTTCCACTAGCTGAAGATGCCTCTTTGAAACAACCGAGCATTCCTCCACACGTTGAAAAATCAAAGTTGCACGAATAATTTCTTTTGAAAACGAACTCAATTCCCCCAGGGAAGCCTGGTGCCAGATGCTGTACCTTCTAACATAGATGCTTGTCTTTGGAGTGTTGCATGTGTTTCTTCAACTCTGCGTAATAGGCCTATTTGGAAAAAACAGAGACTATCTCCACCTTGAAAATCTTAATAAGGAATACACGTTCCTTTCAAAAAGAAACTCAATTCTTACGGGGAAAACATGTGCTAGCCTATCCTGCTTCTGACACAGATGATTTGCCTTCAAAACGTTCATTGTTTCATTAATCACCTGATTAGTCCTATTTGGATCAAATTGAGCCTCTGGGCACTTGGAAAAAGCTAAGTTGCAGGAAGAATTCCGTTCACAAACTAACTCAACTCTCAAGAGGAATCAAGGTGCCAGATCGTGCAGGTTCTAACGTACAGGATTTTCTTTGGGTTGATGCCTGTGTTTCCTCAACTCTGCTTAATAGGCCTACAGGGAACAAACACTGCCCATACCCACACTAAAAAACCTAAGTTGTATGCAGAATTAATTGCAAAATCTAACTCACTTGTCACAGGACAACAAGGTGCTAGGCGCTGCAGCTAGTAACACAGATGTTTTTCTTTGGAGGTATACGTGTATTTCTTCCAGTCAGCTGAATAGGTCTATGAGGAACAGCCAGAGTCTATAACCACCATAAAAATCCTAACTTGCAAGAAGGATTCCTTTCAAAATATAAGTGCATTCTCACAAGGAAAGAATGTGCTAGATGCTGAAGCTTCTCATATAGATGGTTTTCCTTGTAGTGAAATATGTGTTTCTTCAATTCAGCTGAATAATTTTCATTGGAGTCAACAGAGCCTATGTCCACCTTAGAAAAGCTAAGAGGCTATATGTATTACTTTCAGAAACTCAGCCAATTCTCACAGGGACGTAATGTGGTAGATTCCAGTGCATCTAACACAGAGAGTATTCCGCCGAGAGATACATATGTTTCTTCCCCTCAGCTGAAGATGACTATTTGTAAGAAGAGAGACTATCTCCACCAGAAGAAACCTAAGTTGCAGGAACAATTACTCTCAAAAAATAACACAATTCTCACAAGGAAAGAACGTGCCAGATGCTGCAGCTTCTAAGACATGGTTTTCTTTGCAGTGCTACATGTGTTTCTGCAACAAAGCTGAAGAGTCCTATTGGGAACAAACGGAGCTCATCTCCACCTCGAAAAACCTAAGTAGCACTATGTATTCCTTGCAAAAACAAAGTAAATTCACACCGGGAAACAAAGTGGTAGATGATCCTGCTTCTAATAAAGATGATTTTCACTGGAGAGATACTTGTGTTTCTTCACCATAGCTGAATTGGCCTTTTTGGAACAAAGATATCATACTCCACCAAAAAAAAGTAAGGTCCAGGAAGCATGCCTATCAAGAAATCACAATTCTCACGAGGAAGAACTTGGTAGATTGTGCCCCTTATAAAACAGATGGTTTTCTTAGGATTGATACAGGCGTTCCCTCAACTCAGCTGAATAATCCTATTTGAAATCAAGAGAACCAATCTCCACCTTGGAAAGCAAAGTAGCACTACGTATTCCTTTCAAAAACTACTCAATTATCACAGGGAAACAATGTGCTTGATGCTCCTGCTTCTATCACAGATGGTGTTCTTTTGTGAGACAAATGTGTTTTCTCAACTGAGCTGAATATTCACCTTGAAAAACCTAAGTTGCAGGAAGTTTCCTTTTCAAGAAGGATCTCACTTCTCCCAAGGAAGCAATGCGGTAGACACACCTGTCCAAACACACGTGGTTTTCATTAGAGGGAATCCTGTACATCAACTCTCCTCAATAGGCCTATTTCAAAAACCTGTGCAGCAATGCATATTCCGTTCAAAAACTACCACAATTCTCACAGGGAGACAATGTGCCAGATGCTGCTGCTGCGTGTGACATAGATGGTTTTCTTTGAAAGGATACAAGTGTTTCTTCAAGGCAGCTGAATAGGCCAATTTGGAACATCAGGATCCTATCTCCCCTTAAAAAAATCAAAGTTTCAGGAAGTATTCCTTTCCAAAACAGCCTCAATTCTCAAGGGGAACAATGTGCTACATGGTCCGAATCCTACCATAGATGGTTACCTTTGGAATGATACATGGTTTCCCTAGTCTCTCCTGAGTGGGCCTATATAGAACAAAGACAGCCAATGTACACCTTGAAAAACCTAGTTTGTTTCAGGAATTCCTTTCAAAAACTGAGTCAGGACTCAAAGGAAAACAGGGTACTTGATGCTGATGTTCTAATCTTGATGGTTTTCTTTGGAGTGATACTTGTTTTTCTACAACTCAGCTGAGTAGGTCTCTGTGGATAAACAAGAGCCGATCTCCACCTCGAAAGATGTATGTTTCACACAATTTCCTTTCTAAAACAAACTCAGTTCTCACTGGGAAACAATGTGCTAGATGATCTTGCTTCTAACACATATGGCTTCCTCTCGAGAGATGCCTCTGTTTCTTCAACTCAGCTGAATACGCCTATTGGAACAAGGAAATTCTATCACCAACATAAGATACCTAAGGTACAGGATGTAAATGTAACAAGATATAACTCAATCAAACAAGGACTATTGTGTTAGGTACTGCCGCTTACAAATTAGACAGTGATACATGTGTTTGTTCATCTCAGCTGAATCAGCCTATTGGAAACAACCAGAGCCTTTCTCTGTCATGAAAAAACTATGTGGCATGAAACATTACTTTCAAAAACTAACTGAATTTTCTCAGGGAAACAAGAACTAGGTAGTGCAGCTTCTAATATAGATGGTTGTCTTTGGAGTGCTCCATGTGTTTGTTCAACTCTGCTTAGAAGGCCTATTTGGATCAAACAGAGCCTATCTCCCCCATAGAGAACTGAAGTAGCAGGAAGTTTCATTGCCAAAACTAACTCAATTACCCAAGGGAAACAATGTGCTAGATGTAAGGGCATCTAACACAGAAGGTTTTCTTTCCAGAGAAGCACGTGTTTCTTCCACTAGCTGAAGATGCCTCTTTGAAACAACCGAGCATTCCTCCACACGTTGAAAAATCAAAGTTGCACGAATAATTTCTTTTGAAAACGAACTCAATTCCCCCAGGGAAGCCTGGTGCCAGATGCTGTACCTTCTAACATAGATGCTTGTCTTTGGAGTGTTGCATGTGTTTCTTCAACTCTGCGTAATAGGCCTATTTGGAAAAAACAGAGACTATCTCCACTTTTAAAATCCTAATAAGGAATACACGTTCCTTTCAAAAAGAAACTCAATTCTTACGGGGAAAACATGTGCTAGCCTATCCTGCTTCTGACACAGATGATTTGCCTTCAAAACGTTCATTGTTTCATTAATCACCTGATTAGTCCTGTTTGGATCAAATTGAGCCTCTGGACACTTGGAAAAAGCTAAGTTGCAGGAAGAATTCCGTTCACAAACTAACTCAACTCTCAAGAGGAATCAAGGTGCCCGATTGTGCAGGTTCTAACGTACAGGATTTTCTTTGGGTTGATGCCTGTGTTTCCTCAACTCTGCTTAATAGGCCTACAGGGAACAAACACTGCCCATACCCACATTAAGAAACCTAAGTTGTATGCAGAATTAATTGCAAAATCTAACTCACTTGTCACAGGACAACAAGGTGCTAGGCGCTGCAGCTAGTAACACAGATGGTTTTCTTTGGAGGTATACGTGAATTTCTTCCAGTCAGCTTAATAGGTCTATGAGGAACAGCCAGAGTCTATAACCACCATAAAAATCCTAACTTGCAAGAAGGATTCCTTTCAAAATATAAGTGCATTCTCACAAGGAAAGAATGTGCTAGATGCTGAAGCTTCTCACATAGATGGCTTTCCTTGTAGTGAAACATGTGTTTCTTCAATTCAGCTGAATAATTTTCATTGGAGTCAACAGAGCCTATGTCCACCTTAGAAAAGCTAAGAGGCTATATGTATTCCTTTCAGAAACTCAGTCAATTCTCACAGGGACGTAATGTGGTAGATTCCAGTGCATCTAACACAGAGAGTATTCCGCCGAGAGATACATATGTTTTCCCCCTAAGCTGAAGATGACTATTTGTAACAAGAGAGACTATCTCCACCACAAGAAACCTAAGTTGCAGGAACAATTACTCTCAAAAAACAACACAATTCTCACAAGGAAAGAACGTGCCAGATGCTGCAGCTTCTAAGACATGGTTTTCTTTGCAATGCTACATGTGTTTCTGCAACAAAGCTGAAGAGTCCTATTGGGAAAAAACGGAGCTCATCTCCACCTCAAAAAACCTAAGTAGCACTATGTATTCCTTTCAAAAACAAAGTAAATTCACACCGGGAAACAAAGTGGTAGATGATCCTGCTTCTAATAAAGATGATTGTCACTGGAGAGATACTTGGGTTTCTTCACCATAGCTGAATTGGCCTTTTTGGAACAAAGATATCGTACTCCACCAAAAAAAAGTAAGGTCCAGGAAGCATGCCTATCAAGAAATCACACAATTCTCACGAGGAAGAACTTGGTAGATTGTGCCCCTTATAAAAAAGATGGTTTTCTTAGGATTGATACAGGCGTTCCCTCAACTCAGCTGAATAATCCTATTTGAAATCAAGAGAACCAATCTCCACCTTGGAAAGCAAAGTAGCACTACGTATTCCTTTCAAAAACTATTCAATTATCACAGGGAAACAAGGTGCTTGATGCTCCTGCTTCTATCACAGATGGTGTTCTTTTGTGAGACAAATGTGTTTTCTCAACTGAGCTGAATATTCACCTTGAAAAACCTAAGTTGCAGGAAGTTTCCTTTTCAAAAAGGACCTCACATCTCCCAAGGAAGCAATGCGGTAGACACACCTGTCCAAACACACGTGGTTTTCATTAGAGGGAATCGTGTTCATCAACTCTCCTCAATAGGCCTATTTCAAAAACCTGTGCAGCAATGCATATTCCATTCAAAAACTACCACAATTCTCACAGGGAGACAATGTGCCAGATGCTGCTGCTGCGTGTGACATAGATGGTTTTCTTTGAAAGGATACAAGTGTTTCTTCAAGGCAGCTGAATAGGCCAATTTGGAACATCAGGATCCTATCTCCCCTTAAAAAAATCAAAGTTTCAGGAAGTATTCCTTTCCAAAACAGCCTCAATTCTCAAGGGGAACAATGTGCTACATGGTCCGAATCCTACCATAGATGGTTACCTTTGGAATGATACATGGTTTCCCTAGTCTCTCCTGAGTGGGCCTATATAGAACAAAGACAGCCAATGTACACCTTGAAAAACCTAGTTTGTTTCAGGAATTCCTTTCAAAAACTGAGTCAGGACTCAAAGGAAAACAGGGTACTTGATGCTGATGTTCTAATCTTGATGGTTTTCTTTGGAGTGATACTTGTTTTTCTACAACTCAGCTGAGTAGGTCTCTGTGGATAAACAAGAGCCGATCTCCACCTCGAAAGATGTATGTTTCACACAATTTCCTTTCTAAAACAAACTCAGTTCTCACTGGGAAACAATGTGCTAGATGATCTTGCTTCTAACACATATGGCTTCCTCTCGAGAGATGCCTCTGTTTCTTCAACTCAGCTGAATACGCCTATTGGAACAAGGAAATTCTATCACCAACATAAGATACCTAAGGTACAGGATGTAAATGTAACAAGATATAACTCAATCAAACAAGGACTATTGTGTTAGGTACTGCCGCTTACAAATTAGACAGTGATACATGTGTTTGTTCATCTCAGCTGAATCAGCCTATTGGAAACAACCAGAGCCTTTCTCTGTCATGAAAAAACTATGTGGCATGAAACATTACTTTCAAAAACTAACTGAATTTTCTCAGGGAAACAAGAACTAGGTAGTGCAGCTTCTAATATAGATGGTTGTCTTTGGAGTGCTCCATGTGTTTGTTCAACTCTGCTTAGAAGGCCTATTTGGATCAAACAGAGCCTATCTCCCCCATAGAGAACTGAAGTAGCAGGAAGTTTCATTGCCAAAACTAACTCAATTACCCAAGGGAAACAATGTGCTAGATGTAAGGGCATCTAACACAGAAGGTTTTCTTTCCAGAGAAGCACGTGTTTCTTCCACTAGCTGAAGATGCCTCTTTGAAACAACCGAGCATTCCTCCACACGTTGAAAAATCAAAGTTGCACGAATAATTTCTTTTGAAAACGAACTCAATTCCCCCAGGGAAGCCTGGTGCCAGATGCTGTACCTTCTAACATAGATGCTTGTCTTTGGAGTGTTGCATGTGTTTCTTCAACTCTGCGTAATAGGCCTATTTGGAAAAAACAGAGACTATCTCCACCTTGAAAATCTTAATAAGGAATACACGTTCCTTTCAAAAAGAAACTCAATTCTTACGGGGAAAACATGTGCTAGCCTATCCTGCTTCTGACACAGATGATTTGCCTTCAAAACGTTCATTGTTTCATTAATCACCTGATTAGTCCTATTTGGATCAAATTGAGCCTCTGGGCACTTGGAAAAAGCTAAGTTGCAGGAAGAATTCCGTTCACAAACTAACTCAACTCTCAAGAGGAATCAAGGTGCCAGATCGTGCAGGTTCTAACGTACAGGATTTTCTTTGGGTTGATGCCTGTGTTTCCTCAACTCTGCTTAATAGGCCTACAGGGAACAAACACTGCCCATACCCACACTAAAAAACCTAAGTTGTATGCAGAATTAATTGCAAAATCTAACTCACTTGTCACAGGACAACAAGGTGCTAGGCGCTGCAGCTAGTAACACAGATGGTTTTCTTTGGAGGTATACGTGTATTTCTTCCAGTCAGCTGAATAGGTCTATGAGGAACAGCCAGAGTCTATAACCACCATAAAAATCCTAACTTGCAAGAAGGATTCCTTTCAAAATATAAGTGCATTCTCACAAGGAAAGAATGTGCTAGATGCTGAAGCTTCTCATATAGATGGTTTTCCTTGTAGTGAAATATGTGTTTCTTCAATTCAGCTGAATAATTTTCATTGGAGTCAACAGAGCCTATGTCCACCTTAGAAAAGCTAAGAGGCTATATGTATTCCTTTCAGAAACTCAGCCAATTCTCACAGGGACGTAATGTGGTAGATTCCAGTGCATCTAACACAGAGAGTATTCCGCCGAGAGATACATATGTTTCTTCCCCTCAGCTGAAGATGACTATTTGTAAGAAGAGAGACTATCTCCACCAGAAGAAACCTAAGTTGCAGGAACAATTACTCTCAAAAAATAACACAATTCTCACAAGGAAAGAACGTGCCAGATGCTGCAGCTTCTAAGACATGGTTTTCTTTGCAGTGCTACATGTGTTTCTGCAACAAAGCTGAAGAGTCCTATTGGGAACAAACGGAGCTCATCTCCACCTCGAAAAACCTAAGTAGCACTATGTATTCCTTTCAAAAACAAAGTAAATTCACACCGGGAAACAAAGTGGTAGATGATCCTGCTTCTAATAAAGATGATTTTCACTGGAGAGATACTTGTGTTTCTTCACCATAGCTGAATTGGCCTTTTTGGAACAAAGATATCATACTCCACCAAAAAAAAGTAAGGTCCAGGAAGCATGCCTATCAAGAAATCACACAATTCTCACGAGGAAGAACTTGGTAGATTGTGCCCCTTATAAAACAGATGGTTTTCTTAGGATTGATACAGGCGTTCCCTCAACTCAGCTGAATAATCCTATTTGAAATCAAGAGAACCAATCTCCACCTTGGAAAGCAAAGTAGCACTACGTATTCCTTTCAAAAACTACTCAATTATCACAGGGAAACAATGTGCTTGATGCTCCTGCTTCTATCACAGATGGTGTTCTTTTGTGAGACAAATGTGTTTTCTCAACTGAGCTGAATATTCACCTTGAAAAACCTAAGTTGCAGGAAGTTTCCTTTTCAAAAAGGACCTCACATCTCCCAAGGAAGCAATGCGGTAGACACACCTGTCCAAACACACGTGGTTTTCATTAGAGGGAATCGTGTTCATCAACTCTCCTCAATAGGCCTATTTCAAAAACCTGTGCAGCAATGCATATTCCATTCAAAAACTACCACAATTCTCACAGGGAGACAATGTGCCAGATGCTGCTGCTGCGTGTGACATAGATGGTTTTCTTTGAAAGGATACAAGTGTTTCTTCAAGGCAGCTGAATAGGCCAATTTGGAACATCAGGATCCTATCTCCCCTTAAAAAAATCAAAGTTTCAGGAAGTATTCCTTTCCAAAACAGCCTCAATTCTCAAGGGGAACAATGTGCTACATGGTCCGAATCCTACCATAGATGGTTACCTTTGGAATGATACATGGTTTCCCTAGTCTCTCCTGAGTGGGCCTATATAGAACAAAGACAGCCAATGTACACCTTGAAAAACCTAGTTTGTTTCAGGAATTCCTTTCAAAAACTGAGTCAGGACTCAAAGGAAAACAGGGTACTTGATGCTGATGTTCTAATCTTGATGGTTTTCTTTGGAGTGATACTTGTTTTTCTACAACTCAGCTGAGTAGGTCTCTGTGGATAAACAAGAGCCGATCTCCACCTCGAAAGATGTATGTTTCACACAATTTCCTTTCTAAAACAAACTCAGTTCTCACTGGGAAACAATGTGCTAGATGATCTTGCTTCTAACACATATGGCTTCCTCTCGAGAGATGCCTCTGTTTCTTCAACTCAGCTGAATACGCCTATTGGAACAAGGAAATTCTATCACCAACATAAGATACCTAAGGTACAGGATGTAAATGTAACAAGATATAACTCAATCAAACAAGGACTATTGTGTTAGGTACTGCCGCTTACAAATTAGACAGTGATACATGTGTTTGTTCATCTCAGCTGAATCAGCCTATTGGAAACAACCAGAGCCTTTCTCTGTCATGAAAAAACTATGTGGCATGAAACATTACTTTCAAAAACTAACTGAATTTTCTCAGGGAAACAAGAACTAGGTAGTGCAGCTTCTAATATAGATGGTTGTCTTTGGAGTGCTCCATGTGTTTGTTCAACTCTGCTTAGAAGGCCTATTTGGATCAAACAGAGCCTATCTCCCCCATAGAGAACTGAAGTAGCAGGAAGTTTCATTGCCAAAACTAACTCAATTACCCAAGGGAAACAATGTGCTAGATGTAAGGGCATCTAACACAGAAGGTTTTCTTTCCAGAGAAGCACGTGTTTCTTCCACTAGCTGAAGATGCCTCTTTGAAACAACCGAGCATTCCTCCACACGTTGAAAAATCAAAGTTGCACGAATAATTTCTTTTGAAAACGAACTCAATTCCCCCAGGGAAGCCTGGTGCCAGATGCTGTACCTTCTAACATAGATGCTTGTCTTTGGAGTGTTGCATGTGTTTCTTCAACTCTGCGTAATAGGCCTATTTGGAAAAAACAGAGACTATCTCCACCTTGAAAATCTTAATAAGGAATACACGTTCCTTTCAAAAAGAAACTCAATTCTTACGGGGAAAACATGTGCTAGCCTATCCTGCTTCTGACACAGATGATTTGCCTTCAAAACGTTCATTGTTTCATTAATCACCTGATTAGTCCTATTTGGATCAAATTGAGCCTCTGGGCACTTGGAAAAAGCTAAGTTGCAGGAAGAATTCCGTTCACAAACTAACTCAACTCTCAAGAGGAATCAAGGTGCCAGATCGTGCAGGTTCTAACGTACAGGATTTTCTTTGGGTTGATGCCTGTGTTTCCTCAACTCTGCTTAATAGGCCTACAGGGAACAAACACTGCCCATACCCACACTAAAAAACCTAAGTTGTATGCAGAATTAATTGCAAAATCTAACTCACTTGTCACAGGACAACAAGGTGCTAGGCGCTGCAGCTAGTAACACAGATGGTTTTCTTTGGAGGTATACGTGTATTTCTTCCAGTCAGCTGAATAGGTCTATGAGGAACAGCCAGAGTCTATAACCACCATAAAAATCCTAACTTGCAAGAAGGATTCCTTTCAAAATATAAGTGCATTCTCACAAGGAAAGAATGTGCTAGATGCTGAAGCTTCTCATATAGATGGTTTTCCTTGTAGTGAAATATGTGTTTCTTCAATTCAGCTGAATAATTTTCATTGGAGTCAACAGAGCCTATGTCCACCTTAGAAAAGCTAAGAGGCTATATGTATTCCTTTCAGAAACTCAGCCAATTCTCACAGGGACGTAATGTGGTAGATTCCAGTGCATCTAACACAGAGAGTATTCCGCCGAGAGATACATATGTTTCTTCCCCTCAGCTGAAGATGACTATTTGTAAGAAGAGAGACTATCTCCACCAGAAGAAACCTAAGTTGCAGGAACAATTACTCTCAAAAAATAACACAATTCTCACAAGGAAAGAACGTGCCAGATGCTGCAGCTTCTAAGACATGGTTTTCTTTGCAGTGCTACATGTGTTTCTGCAACAAAGCTGAAGAGTCCTATTGGGAACAAACGGAGCTCATCTCCACCTCGAAAAACCTAAGTAGCACTATGTATTCCTTTCAAAAACAAAGTAAATTCACACCGGGAAACAAAGTGGTAGATGATCCTGCTTCTAATAAAGATGATTTTCACTGGAGAGATACTTGTGTTTCTTCACCATAGCTGAATTGGCCTTTTTGGAACAAAGATATCATACTCCACCAAAAAAAAGTAAGGTCCAGGAAGCATGCCTATCAAGAAATCACACAATTCTCACGAGGAAGAACTTGGTAGATTGTGCCCCTTATAAAACAGATGGTTTTCTTAGGATTGATACAGGCGTTCCCTCAACTCAGCTGAATAATCCTATTTGAAATCAAGAGAACCAATCTCCACCTTGGAAAGCAAAGTAGCACTACGTATTCCTTTCAAAAACTACTCAATTATCACAGGGAAACAATGTGCTTGATGCTCCTGCTTCTATCACAGATGGTGTTCTTTTGTGAGACAAATGTGTTTTCTCAACTGAGCTGAATATTCACCTTGAAAAACCTAAGTTGCAGGAAGTTTCCTTTTCAAAAAGGACCTCACATCTCCCAAGGAAGCAATGCGGTAGACACACCTGTCCAAACACACGTGGTTTTCATTAGAGGGAATCGTGTTCATCAACTCTCCTCAATAGGCCTATTTCAAAAACCTGTGCAGCAATGCATATTCCATTCAAAAACTACCACAATTCTCACAGGGAGACAATGTGCCAGATGCTGCTGCTGCGTGTGACATAGATGGTTTTCTTTGAAAGGATACAAGTGTTTCTTCAAGGCAGCTGAATAGGCCAATTTGGAACATCAGGATCCTATCTCCCCTTAAAAAAATCAAAGTTTCAGGAAGTATTCCTTTCCAAAACAGCCTCAATTCTCAAGGGGAACAATGTGCTACATGGTCCGAATCCTACCATAGATGGTTACCTTTGGAATGATACATGGTTTCCCTAGTCTCTCCTGAGTGGGCCTATATAGAACAAAGACAGCCAATGTACACCTTGAAAAACCTAGTTTGTTTCAGGAATTCCTTTCAAAAACTGAGTCAGGACTCAAAGGAAAACAGGGTACTTGATGCTGATGTTCTAATCTTGATGGTTTTCTTTGGAGTGATACTTGTTTTTCTACAACTCAGCTGAGTAGGTCTCTGTGGATAAACAAGAGCCGATCTCCACCTCGAAAGATGTATGTTTCACACAATTTCCTTTCTAAAACAAACTCAGTTCTCACTGGGAAACAATGTGCTAGATGATCTTGCTTCTAACACATATGGCTTCCTCTCGAGAGATGCCTCTGTTTCTTCAACTCAGCTGAATACGCCTATTGGAACAAGGAAATTCTATCACCAACATAAGATACCTAAGGTACAGGATGTAAATGTAACAAGATATAACTCAATCAAACAAGGACTATTGTGTTAGGTACTGCCGCTTACAAATTAGACAGTGATACATGTGTTTGTTCATCTCAGCTGAATCAGCCTATTGGAAACAACCAGAGCCTTTCTCTGTCATGAAAAAACTATGTGGCATGAAACATTACTTTCAAAAACTAACTGAATTTTCTCAGGGAAACAAGAACTAGGTAGTGCAGCTTCTAATATAGATGGTTGTCTTTGGAGTGCTCCATGTGTTTGTTCAACTCTGCTTAGAAGGCCTATTTGGATCAAACAGAGCCTATCTCCCCCATAGAGAACTGAAGTAGCAGGAAGTTTCATTGCCAAAACTAACTCAATTACCCAAGGGAAACAATGTGCTAGATGTAAGGGCATCTAACACAGAAGGTTTTCTTTCCAGAGAAGCACGTGTTTCTTCCACTAGCTGAAGATGCCTCTTTGAAACAACCGAGCATTCCTCCACACGTTGAAAAATCAAAGTTGCACGAATAATTTCTTTTGAAAACGAACTCAATTCCCCCAGGGAAGCCTGGTGCCAGATGCTGTACCTTCTAACATAGATGCTTGTCTTTGGAGTGTTGCATGTGTTTCTTCAACTCTGCGTAATAGGCCTATTTGGAAAAAACAGAGACTATCTCCACCTTGAAAATCTTAATAAGGAATACACGTTCCTTTCAAAAAGAAACTCAATTCTTACGGGGAAAACATGTGCTAGCCTATCCTGCTTCTGACACAGATGATTTGCCTTCAAAACGTTCATTGTTTCATTAATCACCTGATTAGTCCTATTTGGATCAAATTGAGCCTCTGGGCACTTGGAAAAAGCTAAGTTGCAGGAAGAATTCCGTTCACAAACTAACTCAACTCTCAAGAGGAATCAAGGTGCCAGATCGTGCAGGTTCTAACGTACAGGATTTTCTTTGGGTTGATGCCTGTGTTTCCTCAACTCTGCTTAATAGGCCTACAGGGAACAAACACTGCCCATACCCACACTAAAAAACCTAAGTTGTATGCAGAATTAATTGCAAAATCTAACTCACTTGTCACAGGACAACAAGGTGCTAGGCGCTGCAGCTAGTAACACAGATGGTTTTCTTTGGAGGTATACGTGTATTTCTTCCAGTCAGCTGAATAGGTCTATGAGGAACAGCCAGAGTCTATAACCACCATAAAAATCCTAACTTGCAAGAAGGATTCCTTTCAAAATATAAGTGCATTCTCACAAGGAAAGAATGTGCTAGATGCTGAAGCTTCTCATATAGATGGTTTTCCTTGTAGTGAAATATGTGTTTCTTCAATTCAGCTGAATAATTTTCATTGGAGTCAACAGAGCCTATGTCCACCTTAGAAAAGCTAAGAGGCTATATGTATTCCTTTCAGAAACTCAGCCAATTCTCACAGGGACGTAATGTGGTAGATTCCAGTGCATCTAACACAGAGAGTATTCCGCCGAGAGATACATATGTTTCTTCCCCTCAGCTGAAGATGACTATTTGTAAGAAGAGAGACTATCTCCACCAGAAGAAACCTAAGTTGCAGGAACAATTACTCTCAAAAAATAACACAATTCTCACAAGGAAAGAACGTGCCAGATGCTGCAGCTTCTAAGACATGGTTTTCTTTGCAGTGCTACATGTGTTTCTGCAACAAAGCTGAAGAGTCCTATTGGGAACAAACGGAGCTCATCTCCACCTCGAAAAACCTAAGTAGCACTATGTATTCCTTTCAAAAACAAAGTAAATTCACACCGGGAAACAAAGTGGTAGATGATCCTGCTTCTAATAAAGATGATTTTCACTGGAGAGATACTTGTGTTTCTTCACCATAGCTGAATTGGCCTTTTTGGAACAAAGATATCATACTCCACCAAAAAAAAGTAAGGTCCAGGAAGCATGCCTATCAAGAAATCACAATTCTCACGAGGAAGAACTTGGTAGATTGTGCCCCTTATAAAACAGATGGTTTTCTTAGGATTGATACAGGCGTTCCCTCAACTCAGCTGAATAATCCTATTTGAAATCAAGAGAACCAATCTCCACCTTGGAAAGCAAAGTAGCACTACGTATTCCTTTCAAAAACTACTCAATTATCACAGGGAAACAATGTGCTTGATGCTCCTGCTTCTATCACAGATGGTGTTCTTTTGTGAGACAAATGTGTTTTCTCAACTGAGCTGAATATTCACCTTGAAAAACCTAAGTTGCAGGAAGTTTCCTTTTCAAGAAGGATCTCACTTCTCCCAAGGAAGCAATGCGGTAGACACACCTGTCCAAACACACGTGGTTTTCATTAGAGGGAATCCTGTACATCAACTCTCCTCAATAGGCCTATTTCAAAAACCTGTGCAGCAATGCATATTCCGTTCAAAAACTACCACAATTCTCACAGGGAGACAATGTGCCAGATGCTGCTGCTGCGTGTGACATAGATGGTTTTCTTTGAAAGGATACAAGTGTTTCTTCAAGGCAGCTGAATAGGCCAATTTGGAACATCAGGATCCTATCTCCCCTTAAAAAAATCAAAGTTTCAGGAAGTATTCCTTTCCAAAACAGCCTCAATTCTCAAGGGGAACAATGTGCTACATGGTCCGAATCCTACCATAGATGGTTACCTTTGGAATGATACATGGTTTCCCTAGTCTCTCCTGAGTGGGCCTATATAGAACAAAGACAGCCAATGTACACCTTGAAAAACCTAGTTTGTTTCAGGAATTCCTTTCAAAAACTGAGTCAGGACTCAAAGGAAAACAGGGTACTTGATGCTGATGTTCTAATCTTGATGGTTTTCTTTGGAGTGATACTTGTTTTTCTACAACTCAGCTGAGTAGGTCTCTGTGGATAAACAAGAGCCGATCTCCACCTCGAAAGATGTATGTTTCACACAATTTCCTTTCTAAAACAAACTCAGTTCTCACTGGGAAACAATGTGCTAGATGATCTTGCTTCTAACACATATGGCTTCCTCTCGAGAGATGCCTCTGTTTCTTCAACTCAGCTGAATACGCCTATTGGAACAAGGAAATTCTATCACCAACATAAGATACCTAAGGTACAGGATGTAAATGTAACAAGATATAACTCAATCAAACAAGGACTATTGTGTTAGGTACTGCCGCTTACAAATTAGACAGTGATACATGTGTTTGTTCATCTCAGCTGAATCAGCCTATTGGAAACAACCAGAGCCTTTCTCTGTCATGAAAAAACTATGTGGCATGAAACATTACTTTCAAAAACTAACTGAATTTTCTCAGGGAAACAAGAACTAGGTAGTGCAGCTTCTAATATAGATGGTTGTCTTTGGAGTGCTCCATGTGTTTGTTCAACTCTGCTTAGAAGGCCTATTTGGATCAAACAGAGCCTATCTCCCCCATAGAGAACTGAAGTAGCAGGAAGTTTCATTGCCAAAACTAACTCAATTACCCAAGGGAAACAATGTGCTAGATGTAAGGGCATCTAACACAGAAGGTTTTCTTTCCAGAGAAGCACGTGTTTCTTCCACTAGCTGAAGATGCCTCTTTGAAACAACCGAGCATTCCTCCACACGTTGAAAAATCAAAGTTGCACGAATAATTTCTTTTGAAAACGAACTCAATTCCCCCAGGGAAGCCTGGTGCCAGATGCTGTACCTTCTAACATAGATGCTTGTCTTTGGAGTGTTGCATGTGTTTCTTCAACTCTGCGTAATAGGCCTATTTGGAAAAAACAGAGACTATCTCCACCTTGAAAATCTTAATAAGGAATACACGTTCCTTTCAAAAAGAAACTCAATTCTTACGGGGAAAACATGTGCTAGCCTATCCTGCTTCTGACACAGATGATTTGCCTTCAAAACGTTCATTGTTTCATTAATCACCTGATTAGTCCTATTTGGATCAAATTGAGCCTCTGGGCACTTGGAAAAAGCTAAGTTGCAGGAAGAATTCCGTTCACAAACTAACTCAACTCTCAAGAGGAATCAAGGTGCCAGATCGTGCAGGTTCTAACGTACAGGATTTTCTTTGGGTTGATGCCTGTGTTTCCTCAACTCTGCTTAATAGGCCTACAGGGAACAAACACTGCCCATACCCACACTAAAAAACCTAAGTTGTATGCAGAATTAATTGCAAAATCTAACTCACTTGTCACAGGACAACAAGGTGCTAGGCGCTGCAGCTAGTAACACAGATGGTTTTCTTTGGAGGTATACGTGTATTTCTTCCAGTCAGCTGAATAGGTCTATGAGGAACAGCCAGAGTCTATAACCACCATAAAAATCCTAACTTGCAAGAAGGATTCCTTTCAAAATATAAGTGCATTCTCACAAGGAAAGAATGTGCTAGATGCTGAAGCTTCTCATATAGATGGTTTTCCTTGTAGTGAAATATGTGTTTCTTCAATTCAGCTGAATAATTTTCATTGGAGTCAACAGAGCCTATGTCCACCTTAGAAAAGCTAAGAGGCTATATGTATTCCTTTCAGAAACTCAGCCAATTCTCACAGGGACGTAATGTGGTAGATTCCAGTGCATCTAACACAGAGAGTATTCCGCCGAGAGATACATATGTTTCTTCCCCTCAGCTGAAGATGACTATTTGTAAGAAGAGAGACTATCTCCACCAGAAGAAACCTAAGTTGCAGGAACAATTACTCTCAAAAAATAACACAATTCTCACAAGGAAAGAACGTGCCAGATGCTGCAGCTTCTAAGACATGGTTTTCTTTGCAGTGCTACATGTGTTTCTGCAACAAAGCTGAAGAGTCCTATTGGGAACAAACGGAGCTCATCTCCACCTCGAAAAACCTAAGTAGCACTATGTATTCCTTTCAAAAACAAAGTAAATTCACACCGGGAAACAAAGTGGTAGATGATCCTGCTTCTAATAAAGATGATTTTCACTGGAGAGATACTTGTGTTTCTTCACCATAGCTGAATTGGCCTTTTTGGAACAAAGATATCATACTCCACCAAAAAAAAGTAAGGTCCAGGAAGCATGCCTATCAAGAAATCACACAATTCTCACGAGGAAGAACTTGGTAGATTGTGCCCCTTATAAAACAGATGGTTTTCTTAGGATTGATACAGGCGTTCCCTCAACTCAGCTGAATAATCCTATTTGAAATCAAGAGAACCAATCTCCACCTTGGAAAGCAAAGTAGCACTACGTATTCCTTTCAAAAACTACTCAATTATCACAGGGAAACAATGTGCTTGATGCTCCTGCTTCTATCACAGATGGTGTTCTTTTGTGAGACAAATGTGTTTTCTCAACTGAGCTGAATATTCACCTTGAAAAACCTAAGTTGCAGGAAGTTTCCTTTTCAAAAAGGACCTCACATCTCCCAAGGAAGCAATGCGGTAGACACACCTGTCCAAACACACGTGGTTTTCATTAGAGGGAATCGTGTTCATCAACTCTCCTCAATAGGCCTATTTCAAAAACCTGTGCAGCAATGCATATTCCATTCAAAAACTACCACAATTCTCACAGGGAGACAATGTGCCAGATGCTGCTGCTGCGTGTGACATAGATGGTTTTCTTTGAAAGGATACAAGTGTTTCTTCAAGGCAGCTGAATAGGCCAATTTGGAACATCAGGATCCTATCTCCCCTTAAAAAAATCAAAGTTTCAGGAAGTATTCCTTTCCAAAACAGCCTCAATTCTCAAGGGGAACAATGTGCTACATGGTCCGAATCCTACCATAGATGGTTACCTTTGGAATGATACATGGTTTCCCTAGTCTCTCCTGAGTGGGCCTATATAGAACAAAGACAGCCAATGTACACCTTGAAAAACCTAGTTTGTTTCAGGAATTCCTTTCAAAAACTGAGTCAGGACTCAAAGGAAAACAGGGTACTTGATGCTGATGTTCTAATCTTGATGGTTTTCTTTGGAGTGATACTTGTTTTTCTACAACTCAGCTGAGTAGGTCTCTGTGGATAAACAAGAGCCGATCTCCACCTCGAAAGATGTATGTTTCACACAATTTCCTTTCTAAAACAAACTCAGTTCTCACTGGGAAACAATGTGCTAGATGATCTTGCTTCTAACACATATGGCTTCCTCTCGAGAGATGCCTCTGTTTCTTCAACTCAGCTGAATACGCCTATTGGAACAAGGAAATTCTATCACCAACATAAGATACCTAAGGTACAGGATGTAAATGTAACAAGATATAACTCAATCAAACAAGGACTATTGTGTTAGGTACTGCCGCTTACAAATTAGACAGTGATACATGTGTTTGTTCATCTCAGCTGAATCAGCCTATTGGAAACAACCAGAGCCTTTCTCTGTCATGAAAAAACTATGTGGCATGAAACATTACTTTCAAAAACTAACTGAATTTTCTCAGGGAAACAAGAACTAGGTAGTGCAGCTTCTAATATAGATGGTTGTCTTTGGAGTGCTCCATGTGTTTGTTCAACTCTGCTTAGAAGGCCTATTTGGATCAAACAGAGCCTATCTCCCCCATAGAGAACTGAAGTAGCAGGAAGTTTCATTGCCAAAACTAACTCAATTACCCAAGGGAAACAATGTGCTAGATGTAAGGGCATCTAACACAGAAGGTTTTCTTTCCAGAGAAGCACGTGTTTCTTCCACTAGCTGAAGATGCCTCTTTGAAACAACCGAGCATTCCTCCACACGTTGAAAAATCAAAGTTGCACGAATAATTTCTTTTGAAAACGAACTCAATTCCCCCAGGGAAGCCTGGTGCCAGATGCTGTACCTTCTAACATAGATGCTTGTCTTTGGAGTGTTGCATGTGTTTCTTCAACTCTGCGTAATAGGCCTATTTGGAAAAAACAGAGACTATCTCCACCTTGAAAATCTTAATAAGGAATACACGTTCCTTTCAAAAAGAAACTCAATTCTTACGGGGAAAACATGTGCTAGCCTATCCTGCTTCTGACACAGATGATTTGCCTTCAAAACGTTCATTGTTTCATTAATCACCTGATTAGTCCTATTTGGATCAAATTGAGCCTCTGGGCACTTGGAAAAAGCTAAGTTGCAGGAAGAATTCCGTTCACAAACTAACTCAACTCTCAAGAGGAATCAAGGTGCCAGATCGTGCAGGTTCTAACGTACAGGATTTTCTTTGGGTTGATGCCTGTGTTTCCTCAACTCTGCTTAATAGGCCTACAGGGAACAAACACTGCCCATACCCACACTAAAAAACCTAAGTTGTATGCAGAATTAATTGCAAAATCTAACTCACTTGTCACAGGACAACAAGGTGCTAGGCGCTGCAGCTAGTAACACAGATGGTTTTCTTTGGAGGTATACGTGTATTTCTTCCAGTCAGCTGAATAGGTCTATGAGGAACAGCCAGAGTCTATAACCACCATAAAAATCCTAACTTGCAAGAAGGATTCCTTTCAAAATATAAGTGCATTCTCACAAGGAAAGAATGTGCTAGATGCTGAAGCTTCTCATATAGATGGTTTTCCTTGTAGTGAAATATGTGTTTCTTCAATTCAGCTGAATAATTTTCATTGGAGTCAACAGAGCCTATGTCCACCTTAGAAAAGCTAAGAGGCTATATGTATTCCTTTCAGAAACTCAGCCAATTCTCACAGGGACGTAATGTGGTAGATTCCAGTGCATCTAACACAGAGAGTATTCCGCCGAGAGATACATATGTTTCTTCCCCTCAGCTGAAGATGACTATTTGTAAGAAGAGAGACTATCTCCACCAGAAGAAACCTAAGTTGCAGGAACAATTACTCTCAAAAAATAACACAATTCTCACAAGGAAAGAACGTGCCAGATGCTGCAGCTTCTAAGACATGGTTTTCTTTGCAGTGCTACATGTGTTTCTGCAACAAAGCTGAAGAGTCCTATTGGGAACAAACGGAGCTCATCTCCACCTCGAAAAACCTAAGTAGCACTATGTATTCCTTTCAAAAACAAAGTAAATTCACACCGGGAAACAAAGTGGTAGATGATCCTGCTTCTAATAAAGATGATTTTCACTGGAGAGATACTTGTGTTTCTTCACCATAGCTGAATTGGCCTTTTTGGAACAAAGATATCATACTCCACCAAAAAAAAGTAAGGTCCAGGAAGCATGCCTATCAAGAAATCACAATTCTCACGAGGAAGAACTTGGTAGATTGTGCCCCTTATAAAACAGATGGTTTTCTTAGGATTGATACAGGCGTTCCCTCAACTCAGCTGAATAATCCTATTTGAAATCAAGAGAACCAATCTCCACCTTGGAAAGCAAAGTAGCACTACGTATTCCTTTCAAAAACTACTCAATTATCACAGGGAAACAATGTGCTTGATGCTCCTGCTTCTATCACAGATGGTGTTCTTTTGTGAGACAAATGTGTTTTCTCAACTGAGCTGAATATTCACCTTGAAAAACCTAAGTTGCAGGAAGTTTCCTTTTCAAGAAGGATCTCACTTCTCCCAAGGAAGCAATGCGGTAGACACACCTGTCCAAACACACGTGGTTTTCATTAGAGGGAATCCTGTACATCAACTCTCCTCAATAGGCCTATTTCAAAAACCTGTGCAGCAATGCATATTCCGTTCAAAAACTACCACAATTCTCACAGGGAGACAATGTGCCAGATGCTGCTGCTGCGTGTGACATAGATGGTTTTCTTTGAAAGGATACAAGTGTTTCTTCAAGGCAGCTGAATAGGCCAATTTGGAACATCAGGATCCTATCTCCCCTTAAAAAAATCAAAGTTTCAGGAAGTATTCCTTTCCAAAACAGCCTCAATTCTCAAGGGGAACAATGTGCTACATGGTCCGAATCCTACCATAGATGGTTACCTTTGGAATGATACATGGTTTCCCTAGTCTCTCCTGAGTGGGCCTATATAGAACAAAGACAGCCAATGTACACCTTGAAAAACCTAGTTTGTTTCAGGAATTCCTTTCAAAAACTGAGTCAGGACTCAAAGGAAAACAGGGTACTTGATGCTGATGTTCTAATCTTGATGGTTTTCTTTGGAGTGATACTTGTTTTTCTACAACTCAGCTGAGTAGGTCTCTGTGGATAAACAAGAGCCGATCTCCACCTCGAAAGATGTATGTTTCACACAATTTCCTTTCTAAAACAAACTCAGTTCTCACTGGGAAACAATGTGCTAGATGATCTTGCTTCTAACACATATGGCTTCCTCTCGAGAGATGCCTCTGTTTCTTCAACTCAGCTGAATACGCCTATTGGAACAAGGAAATTCTATCACCAACATAAGATACCTAAGGTACAGGATGTAAATGTAACAAGATATAACTCAATCAAACAAGGACTATTGTGTTAGGTACTGCCGCTTACAAATTAGACAGTGATACATGTGTTTGTTCATCTCAGCTGAATCAGCCTATTGGAAACAACCAGAGCCTTTCTCTGTCATGAAAAAACTATGTGGCATGAAACATTACTTTCAAAAACTAACTGAATTTTCTCAGGGAAACAAGAACTAGGTAGTGCAGCTTCTAATATAGATGGTTGTCTTTGGAGTGCTCCATGTGTTTGTTCAACTCTGCTTAGAAGGCCTATTTGGATCAAACAGAGCCTATCTCCCCCATAGAGAACTGAAGTAGCAGGAAGTTTCATTGCCAAAACTAACTCAATTACCCAAGGGAAACAATGTGCTAGATGTAAGGGCATCTAACACAGAAGGTTTTCTTTCCAGAGAAGCACGTGTTTCTTCCACTAGCTGAAGATGCCTCTTTGAAACAACCGAGCATTCCTCCACACGTTGAAAAATCAAAGTTGCACGAATAATTTCTTTTGAAAACGAACTCAATTCCCCCAGGGAAGCCTGGTGCCAGATGCTGTACCTTCTAACATAGATGCTTGTCTTTGGAGTGTTGCATGTGTTTCTTCAACTCTGCGTAATAGGCCTATTTGGAAAAAACAGAGACTATCTCCACTTTTAAAATCCTAATAAGGAATACACGTTCCTTTCAAAAAGAAACTCAATTCTTACGGGGAAAACATGTGCTAGCCTATCCTGCTTCTGACACAGATGATTTGCCTTCAAAACGTTCATTGTTTCATTAATCACCTGATTAGTCCTGTTTGGATCAAATTGAGCCTCTGGACACTTGGAAAAAGCTAAGTTGCAGGAAGAATTCCGTTCACAAACTAACTCAACTCTCAAGAGGAATCAAGGTGCCCGATTGTGCAGGTTCTAACGTACAGGATTTTCTTTGGGTTGATGCCTGTGTTTCCTCAACTCTGCTTAATAGGCCTACAGGGAACAAACACTGCCCATACCCACATTAAGAAACCTAAGTTGTATGCAGAATTAATTGCAAAATCTAACTCACTTGTCACAGGACAACAAGGTGCTAGGCGCTGCAGCTAGTAACACAGATGGTTTTCTTTGGAGGTATACGTGAATTTCTTCCAGTCAGCTTAATAGGTCTATGAGGAACAGCCAGAGTCTATAACCACCATAAAAATCCTAACTTGCAAGAAGGATTCCTTTCAAAATATAAGTGCATTCTCACAAGGAAAGAATGTGCTAGATGCTGAAGCTTCTCACATAGATGGCTTTCCTTGTAGTGAAACATGTGTTTCTTCAATTCAGCTGAATAATTTTCATTGGAGTCAACAGAGCCTATGTCCACCTTAGAAAAGCTAAGAGGCTATATGTATTCCTTTCAGAAACTCAGTCAATTCTCACAGGGACGTAATGTGGTAGATTCCAGTGCATCTAACACAGAGAGTATTCCGCCGAGAGATACATATGTTTTCCCCCTAAGCTGAAGATGACTATTTGTAACAAGAGAGACTATCTCCACCACAAGAAACCTAAGTTGCAGGAACAATTACTCTCAAAAAACAACACAATTCTCACAAGGAAAGAACGTGCCAGATGCTGCAGCTTCTAAGACATGGTTTTCTTTGCAATGCTACATGTGTTTCTGCAACAAAGCTGAAGAGTCCTATTGGGAAAAAACGGAGCTCATCTCCACCTCAAAAAACCTAAGTAGCACTATGTATTCCTTTCAAAAACAAAGTAAATTCACACCGGGAAACAAAGTGGTAGATGATCCTGCTTCTAATAAAGATGATTGTCACTGGAGAGATACTTGGGTTTCTTCACCATAGCTGAATTGGCCTTTTTGGAACAAAGATATCGTACTCCACCAAAAAAAAGTAAGGTCCAGGAAGCATGCCTATCAAGAAATCACACAATTCTCACGAGGAAGAACTTGGTAGATTGTGCCCCTTATAAAAAAGATGGTTTTCTTAGGATTGATACAGGCGTTCCCTCAACTCAGCTGAATAATCCTATTTGAAATCAAGAGAACCAATCTCCACCTTGGAAAGCAAAGTAGCACTACGTATTCCTTTCAAAAACTATTCAATTATCACAGGGAAACAATGTGCTTGATGCTCCTGCTTCTATCACAGATGGTGTTCTTTTGTGAGACAAATGTGTTTTCTCAACTGAGCTGAATATTCACCTTGAAAAACCTAAGTTGCAGGAAGTTTCCTTTTCAAAAAGGACCTCACATCTCCCAAGGAAGCAATGCGGTAGACACACCTGTCCAAACACACGTGGTTTTCATTAGAGGGAATCGTGTTCATCAACTCTCCTCAATAGGCCTATTTCAAAAACCTGTGCAGCAATGCATATTCCATTCAAAAACTACCACAATTCTCACAGGGAGACAATGTGCCAGATGCTGCTGCTGCGTGTGACATAGATGGTTTTCTTTGAAAGGATACAAGTGTTTCTTCAAGGCAGCTGAATAGGCCAATTTGGAACATCAGGATCCTATCTCCCCTTAAAAAAATCAAAGTTTCAGGAAGTATTCCTTTCCAAAACAGCCTCAATTCTCAAGGGGAACAATGTGCTACATGGTCCGAATCCTACCATAGATGGTTACCTTTGGAATGATACATGGTTTCCCTAGTCTCTCCTGAGTGGGCCTATATAGAACAAAGACAGCCAATGTACACCTTGAAAAACCTAGTTTGTTTCAGGAATTCCTTTCAAAAACTGAGTCAGGACTCAAAGGAAAACAGGGTACTAGATGCTGATGTTCTAATCTTGATGGTTTTCTTTGGAGTGATACTTGTTTTTCTACAACTCAGATGAGTAGGTCTCTTTGGATAAACAAGAGCCAATCTCCACCTCGAAAGATGTATGTTTCACACAATTTCCTTTCTAAAACAAACTCAGTTCTCACTGGGAAACAATGTGCTAGATGATCTTGCTTCTAACACATATGGCTTCCTCTCGAGAGATGCCTCTGTTTCTTCAACTCAGCTGAATACGCCTATTGGAACAAGGAAATTCTATCACCAACATAAGATACCTAAGGTACAGGATGTAAATGTAACAAGATATAACTCAATCAAACAAGGACTACTGTGTTAGGTACTGCCGCTTCCAAATTAGACAGTGATACATGTGTTTGTTCATCTCAGCTGAATCAGCCTATTGGAAACAACCAGAGCCTTTCTCTGTCATGAAAAAGCTATGTGGCATGAAACATTACTTTCAAAAACTAACTGAATTTTCTCAGGGAAACAAGAACTAGGTAGTGCAGCTTCTAATATAGATGGTTATCTTTGGAGTGCTCCATGTGTTTGTTCAACTCTGCTTAGAAGGCCTATTTGGATCAAACAGAGCCTATCTCCCCCATAGAGAACTGAAGTAGCAGGAAGTTTCATTGCCAAAACTAACTCAATTACCCAAGGGAAACAATGTGCTAGATGTAAGGGCATCTAACACAGAAGGTTTTCTTTCCAGAGAAGCACGTGTTTCTTCCACTAGCTGAAGATGCCTCTTTGAAACAACCGAGCATTCCTCCACACGTTGAAAAATCAAAGTTGCACGAATAATTTCTTTTGAAAACGAACTCAATTCCCCCAGGGAAGCCTGGTGCCAGATGCTGTACCTTCTAACATAGATGCTTGTCTTTGGAGTGTTGCATGTGTTTCTTCAACTCTGCGTAATAGGCCTATTTGGAAAAAACAGAGACTATCTCCACTTTGAAAATCCTAATAAGGAATACACGTTCCTTTCAAAAAGAAACTCAATTCTTACGGGGAAAACATGTGCTAGCCTATCCTGCTTCTGACACAGATGATTTGCCTTCAAAACGTTCATTGTTTCATTAATCACCTGATTAGTCCTATTTGGATCAAATTGAGCCTATGGACACTTGGAAAAAGCTAAGTTGCAGGAAGAATTCCGTTCACAAACTAACTCAACTCTCAAGAGGAATCAAGGTGCCAGATCGTGCAGGTTCTAACGTACAGGATTTTCTTTGGGTTGATGCCTGTGTTTCCTCAACTCTGCTTAATAGGCCTACAGGGAACAAACACTGCCCATACCCACATTAAAAAACCTAAGTTGTATGCAGAATTAATTGCAAAATCTAACTCACTTGTCACAGGACAACAAGGTGCTAGGCGCTGCAGCTAGTAACACACATGGTTTTCTTTGGAGGTATACGTGTATTTCTTCCAGTCAGCTGAATAGGTCTATGAGGGACAGCCAGAGTCTATAACCACCATAAAAATCCTAACTTGCAAGAAGGATTCCTTTCAAAATATAAGTGCATTCTCACAAGGAAAGAATGTGCTAGATGCTGAAGCTTCTCACATAGATGGTTTTCCTTGTAGTGAAACATGTGTTTCTTCAATTCAGCTGAATAATTTTCATTGGAGTCAAGAGAGCCTATGTCCACCTTAGAAAAGCTAAGAGGCTATATGTATTCCTTTCAGAAACTCAGCCAATTCTCACAGGGACGTAATGTGGTAGATTCCAGTGCATCTAACACAGAGAGTATTCCGCCGAGAGATACATATATTTCTTCCGCTCAGCTGAAGATGACTATTTGTAAGAAGAGAGACTATCTCCACCAGAAGAAACCTAAGTTGCAGGAACAATTACTCTCAAAAAATAACACAATTCTCACAAGGAAAGAACGTGCCAGATGCTGCAGCTTCTAAGACATGGTTTTCTTTGCAGTGCTACATGTGTTTCTGCAACAAAGCTGAAGAGTCCTGTTGGGAACAAAGGGAGCTCATCTCCACCTCGAAAAACCTAAGTAGCACTATGTATTCCTTTCAAAAACAAAGTAAATTCACACCGGGAAACAAAGTGGTAGATGATCCTGCTTCTAATAAAGATGATTTTCACTGGAGAGATACTTGTGTTTCTTCACCATAGCTGAATTGGCCTTTTTGGAACAAAGATATCGTACTCCACCAAAAAAAAGTAAGGTCCAGGAAGCATGCCTATCAAGAAATCACACAATTCTCACGAGGAAGAACTTGGTAGATTGTGCCCCTTATAAAACAGATGGTTTTCTTAGGATTGATACAGGCGTTCCCTCAACTCAGCTGAATAATCCTATTTGAAATCAAGAGAACCAATCTCCACCTTGGAAAGCAAAGTAGCACTACGTATTCCTTTCAAAAACTACTCAATTATCACAGGGAAACAATGTGCTTGATGCTCCTGCTTCTATCACAGATGGTGTTCTTTTGTGAGACAAATGTGTTTTCTCAACTGAGCTGAATATTCACCTTGAAAAACCTAAGTTGCAGGAAGTTTCCTTTTCAAGAAGGATCTCACTTCTCCCAAGGAAGCAATGCGGTAGACACACCTGTCCAAACACACGTGGTTTTCATTAGAGGGAATATTGTACATCAACTCTCCTCAATAGGCCTATTTCAAAAACCTGTGCAGCAATGCATATTCCGTTCAAAAACTACCACAATTCTCACAGGGAGACAATGTGCCAGATGCTGCTGCTGCGTGTGACATAGATGGTTTTCTTTGAAAGGATACAAGTGTTTCTTCAAGGCAGCTGAATAGGCCAATTTGGAACATCAGGATCCTATCTCCCCTTAAAAAAATCAAAGTTTCAGGAAGTATTCCTTTCCAAAACAGCCTCAATTCTCAAGGGGAACAATGTGCTACATGGTCCGAATCCTACCATAGATGGTTACCTTTGGAATGATACATGGTTTCCCTAGTCTCTCCTGAGTGGGCCTATATAGAACAAAGACAGCCAATGTACACCTTGAAAAACCTAGTTTGTTTCAGGAATTCCTTTCAAAAACTGAGTCAGGACTCAAAGGAAAACAGGGTACTTGATGCTGATGTTCTAATCTTGATGGTTTTCTTTGGAGTGATACTTGTTTTTCTACAACTCAGCTGAGTAGGTCTCTGTGGATAAACAAGAGCCGATCTCCACCTCGAAAGATGTATGTTTCACACAATTTCCTTTCTAAAACAAACTCAGTTCTCACTGGGAAACAATGTGCTAGATGATCTTGCTTCTAACACATATGGCTTCCTCTCGAGAGATGCCTCTGTTTCTTCAACTCAGCTGAATACGCCTATTGGAACAAGGAAATTCTATCACCAACATAAGATACCTAAGGTACAGGATGTAAATGTAACAAGATATAACTCAATCAAACAAGGACTATTGTGTTAGGTACTGCCGCTTACAAATTAGACAGTGATACATGTGTTTGTTCATCTCAGCTGAATCAGCCTATTGGAAACAACCAGAGCCTTTCTCTGTCATGAAAAAACTATGTGGCATGAAACATTACTTTCAAAAACTAACTGAATTTTCTCAGGGAAACAAGAACTAGGTAGTGCAGCTTCTAATATAGATGGTTGTCTTTGGAGTGCTCCATGTGTTTGTTCAACTCTGCTTAGAAGGCCTATTTGGATCAAACAGAGCCTATCTCCCCCATAGAGAACTGAAGTAGCAGGAAGTTTCATTGCCAAAACTAACTCAATTACCCAAGGGAAACAATGTGCTAGATGTAAGGGCATCTAACACAGAAGGTTTTCTTTCCAGAGAAGCACGTGTTTCTTCCACTAGCTGAAGATGCCTCTTTGAAACAACCGAGCATTCCTCCACACGTTGAAAAATCAAAGTTGCACGAATAATTTCTTTTGAAAACGAACTCAATTCCCCCAGGGAAGCCTGGTGCCAGATGCTGTACCTTCTAACATAGATGCTTGTCTTTGGAGTGTTGCATGTGTTTCTTCAACTCTGCGTAATAGGCCTATTTGGAAAAAACAGAGACTATCTCCACCTTGAAAATCTTAATAAGGAATACACGTTCCTTTCAAAAAGAAACTCAATTCTTACGGGGAAAACATGTGCTAGCCTATCCTGCTTCTGACACAGATGATTTGCCTTCAAAACGTTCATTGTTTCATTAATCACCTGATTAGTCCTATTTGGATCAAATTGAGCCTCTGGGCACTTGGAAAAAGCTAAGTTGCAGGAAGAATTCCGTTCACAAACTAACTCAACTCTCAAGAGGAATCAAGGTGCCAGATCGTGCAGGTTCTAACGTACAGGATTTTCTTTGGGTTGATGCCTGTGTTTCCTCAACTCTGCTTAATAGGCCTACAGGGAACAAACACTGCCCATACCCACACTAAAAAACCTAAGTTGTATGCAGAATTAATTGCAAAATCTAACTCACTTGTCACAGGACAACAAGGTGCTAGGCGCTGCAGCTAGTAACACAGATGTTTTTCTTTGGAGGTATACGTGTATTTCTTCCAGTCAGCTGAATAGGTCTATGAGGAACAGCCAGAGTCTATAACCACCATAAAAATCCTAACTTGCAAGAAGGATTCCTTTCAAAATATAAGTGCATTCTCACAAGGAAAGAATGTGCTAGATGCTGAAGCTTCTCATATAGATGGTTTTCCTTGTAGTGAAATATGTGTTTCTTCAATTCAGCTGAATAATTTTCATTGGAGTCAACAGAGCCTATGTCCACCTTAGAAAAGCTAAGAGGCTATATGTATTACTTTCAGAAACTCAGCCAATTCTCACAGGGACATAATGTGGTAGATTCCAGTGCATCTAACACAGAGAGTATTCCGCCGAGAGATACATATGTTTCTTCCCCTCAGCTGAAGATGACTATTTGTAAGAAGAGAGACTATCTCCACCAGAAGAAACCTAAGTTGCAGGAACAATTACTCTCAAAAAATAACACAATTCTCACAAGGAAAGAACGTGCCAGATGCTGCAGCTTCTAAGACATGGTTTTCTTTGCAGTGCTACATGTGTTTCTGCAACAAAGCTGAAGAGTCCTATTGGGAACAAACGGAGCTCATATCCACCTCGAAAAACCTAAGTAGCACTATGTATTCCTTTCAAAAACAAAGTAAATTCACACCGGGAAACAAAGTGGTAGATGATCCTGCTTCTAATAAAGATGATTTTCACTGGAGAGATACTTGTGTTTCTTCACCATAGCTGAATTGGCCTTTTTGGAACAAAGATATCATACTCCACCAAAAAAAAGTAAGGTCCAGGAAGCATGCCTATCAAGAAATCACAATTCTCACGAGGAAGAACTTGGTAGATTGTGCCCCTTATAAAACAGATGGTTTTCTTAGGATTGATACAGGCGTTCCCTCAACTCAGCTGAATAATCCTATTTGAAATCAAGAGAACCAATCTCCACCTTGGAAAGCAAAGTAGCACTACGTATTCCTTTCAAAAACTACTCAATTATCACAGGGAAACAATGTGCTTGATGCTCCTGCTTCTATCACAGATGGTGTTCTTTTGTGAGACAAATGTGTTTTCTCAACTGAGCTGAATATTCACCTTGAAAAACCTAAGTTGCAGGAAGTTTCCTTTTCAAGAAGGATCTCACTTCTCCCAAGGAAGCAATGCGGTAGACACACCTGTCCAAACACACGTGGTTTTCATTAGAGGGAATCCTGTACATCAACTCTCCTCAATAGGCCTATTTCAAAAACCTGTGCAGCAATGCATATTCCGTTCAAAAACTACCACAATTCTCACAGGGAGACAATGTGCCAGATGCTGCTGCTGCGTGTGACATAGATGGTTTTCTTTGAAAGGATACAAGTGTTTCTTCAAGGCAGCTGAATAGGCCAATTTGGAACATCAGGATCCTATCTCCCCTTAAAAAAATCAAAGTTTCAGGAAGTATTCCTTTCCAAAACAGCCTCAATTCTCAAGGGGAACAATGTGCTACATGGTCCGAATCCTACCATAGATGGTTACCTTTGGAATGATACATGGTTTCCCTAGTCTCTCCTGAGTGGGCCTATATAGAACAAAGACAGCCAATGTACACCTTGAAAAACCTAGTTTGTTTCAGGAATTCCTTTCAAAAACTGAGTCAGGACTCAAAGGAAAACAGGGTACTTGATGCTGATGTTCTAATCTTGATGGTTTTCTTTGGAGTGATACTTGTTTTTCTACAACTCAGCTGAGTAGGTCTCTGTGGATAAACAAGAGCCGATCTCCACCTCGAAAGATGTATGTTTCACACAATTTCCTTTCTAAAACAAACTCAGTTCTCACTGGGAAACAATGTGCTAGATGATCTTGCTTCTAACACATATGGCTTCCTCTCGAGAGATGCCTCTGTTTCTTCAACTCAGCTGAATACGCCTATTGGAACAAGGAAATTCTATCACCAACATAAGATACCTAAGGTACAGGATGTAAATGTAACAAGATATAACTCAATCAAACAAGGACTATTGTGTTAGGTACTGCCGCTTACAAATTAGACAGTGATACATGTGTTTGTTCATCTCAGCTGAATCAGCCTATTGGAAACAACCAGAGCCTTTCTCTGTCATGAAAAAACTATGTGGCATGAAACATTACTTTCAAAAACTAACTGAATTTTCTCAGGGAAACAAGAACTAGGTAGTGCAGCTTCTAATATAGATGGTTGTCTTTGGAGTGCTCCATGTGTTTGTTCAACTCTGCTTAGAAGGCCTATTTGGATCAAACAGAGCCTATCTCCCCCATAGAGAACTGAAGTAGCAGGAAGTTTCATTGCCAAAACTAACTCAATTACCCAAGGGAAACAATGTGCTAGATGTAAGGGCATCTAACACAGAAGGTTTTCTTTCCAGAGAAGCACGTGTTTCTTCCACTAGCTGAAGATGCCTCTTTGAAACAACCGAGCATTCCTCCACACGTTGAAAAATCAAAGTTGCACGAATAATTTCTTTTGAAAACGAACTCAATTCCCCCAGGGAAGCCTGGTGCCAGATGCTGTACCTTCTAACATAGATGCTTGTCTTTGGAGTGTTGCATGTGTTTCTTCAACTCTGCGTAATAGGCCTATTTGGAAAAAACAGAGACTATCTCCACCTTGAAAATCTTAATAAGGAATACACGTTCCTTTCAAAAAGAAACTCAATTCTTACGGGGAAAACATGTACTAGCCTATCCTGCTTCTGACACAGATGATTTGCCTTCAAAACGTTCATTGTTTCATTAATCACCTGATTAGTCCTATTTGGATCAAATTGAGCCTCTGGGCACTTGGAAAAAGCTAAGTTGCAGGAAGAATTCCGTTCACAAACTAACTCAACTCTCAAGAGGAATCAAGGTGCCAGATCGTGCAGGTTCTAACGTACAGGATTTTCTTTGGGTTGATGCCTGTGTTTCCTCAACTCTGCTAAATAGGCCTACAGGGAACAAACACTGCCCATACCCACACTAAAAGACCTAAGTTGTATGCAGAATTAATTGCAAAATCTAACTCACTTGTCACAGGACAACAAGGTGCTAGGCGCTGCAGCTAGTAACACAGATGGTTTTCTTTGGAGGTATACGTGTATTTCTTCCAGTCAGCTGAATAGGTCTATGAGGAACAGCCAGAGTCTATAACCACCATAAAAATCCTAACTTGCAAGAAGGATTCCTTTCAAAATATAAGTGCATTCTCACAAGGAAAGAATGTGCTAGATGCTGAAGCTTCTCATATAGATGGTTTTCCTTGTAGTGAAATATGTGTTTCTTCAATTCAGCTGAATAATTTTCATTGGAGTCAACAGAGCCTATGTCCACCTTAGAAAAGCTAAGAGGCTATATGTATTCCTTTCAGAAACTCAGCCAATTCTCACAGGGACGTAATGTAGTAGATTCCAGTGCATCTAACACAGAGAGTATTCCGCCGAGAGATACATATGTTTCTTCCCCTCAGCTGAAGATGACTATTTGTAAGAAGAGAGACTATCTCCACCAGAAGAAACCTAAGTTGCAGGAACAATTACTCTCAAAAAATAACACAATTCTCACAAGGAAAGAACGTGCCAGATGCTGCAGCTTCTAAGACATGGTTTTCTTTGCAGTGCTACATGTGTTTCTGCAACAAAGCTGAAGAGTCCTATTGGGAACAAACGGAGCTCATCTCCACCTCGAAAAACCTAAGTAGCACTATGTATTCCTTTCAAAAACAAAGTAAATTCACACCGGGAAACAAAGTGGTAGATGATCCTGCTTCTAATAAAGATGATTTTCACTGGAGAGATACTTGTGTTTCTTCACCATAGCTGAATTGGCCTTTTTGGAACAAAGATATCATACTCCACCAAAAAAAAGTAAGGTCCAGGAAGCATGCCTATCAAGAAATCACACAATTCTCACGAGGAAGAACTTGGTAGATTGTGCCCCTTATAAAACAGATGGTTTTCTTAGGATTGATACAGGCGTTCCCTCAACTCAGCTGAATAATCCTATTTGAAATCAAGAGAACCAATCTCCACCTTGGAAAGCAAAGTAGCACTACGTATTCCTTTCAAAAACTACTCAATTATCACAGGGAAACAATGTGCTTGATGCTCCTGCTTCTATCACAGATGGTGTTCTTTTGTGAGACAAATGTGTTTTCTCAACTGAGCTGAATATTCACCTTGAAAAACCTAAGTTGCAGGAAGTTTCCTTTTCAAGAAGGATCTCACTTCTCCCAAGGAAGCAATGCGGTAGACACACCTGTCCAAACACACGTGGTTTTCATTAGAGGGAATCCTGTACATCAACTCTCCTCAATAGGCTTATTTCAAAAACCTGTGCAGCAATGCATATTCCGTTTAAAAACTACCACAATTCTCACAGGGAGACAATGTGCCAGATGCTGCTGCTGCGTGTGACATAGATGGTTTTCTTTGAAAGGATACAAGTGTTTCTTCAAGGCAGCTGAATAGGCCAATTTGGAACATCAGGATCCTATCTCCCCTTAAAAAAATCAAAGTTTCAGGAAGTATTCCTTTCCAAAACAGCCTCAATTCTCAAGGGGAACAATGTGCTACATGGTCCGAATCCTACCATAGATGGTTACCTTTGGAATGATACATGGTTTCCCTAGTCTCTCCTGAGTGGGCCTATATAGAACAAAGACAGCCAATGTACACCTTGAAAAACCTAGTTTGTTTCAGGAATTCCTTTCAAAAACTGAGTCAGGACTCAAAGGAAAACAGGGTACTAGATGCTGATGTTCTAATCTTGATGGTTTTCTTTGGAGTGATACTTGTTTTTCTACAACTCAGATGAGTAGGTCTCTTTGGATAAACAAGAGCCAATCTCCACCTCGAAAGATGTATGTTTCACACAATTTCCTTTCTAAAACAAACTCAGTTCTCACTGGGAAACAATGTGCTAGATGATCTTGCTTCTAACACATATGGCTTCCTCTCGAGAGATGCCTCTGTTTCTTCAACTCAGCTGAATACGCCTATTGGAACAAGGAAATTCTATCACCAACATAAGATACCTAAGGTACAGGATGTAAATGTAACAAGATATAACTCAATCAAACAAGGACTACTGTGTTAGGTACTGCCGCTTACAAATTAGACAGTGATACATGTGTTTGTTCATCTCAGCTGAATCAGCCTATTGGAAACAACCAGAGCCTTTCTCTGTCATGAAAAAACTATGTGGCATGAAACATTACTTTCAAAAACTAACTGAATTTTCTCAGGGAAACAAGAACTAGGTAGTGCAGCTTCTAATATAGATGGTTGTCTTTGGAGTGCTCCATGTGTTTGTTCAACTCTGCTTAGAAGGCCTATTTGGATCAAACAGAGCCTATCTCCCCCATAGAGAACTGAAGTAGCAGGAAGTTTCATTGCCAAAACTAACTCAATTACCCACGGGAAACAGTGTGCTAGATGTAAGGGCATCTAACACAGAAGGTTTTCTTTCCAGAGATGCACGTATTTCTTCCACTAGCTCAAGACGCCTCTTTGAAACAACCGAGCATTCCTCCACACGTTGAAAAATCAAGGTTGCACGAATAATTTCTTTTGAAAACGAACTCAATTCCCCCAGGGAAGCCTGGTGCCAGATGCTGTACCTTCTAACATAGATGCTTGTCTTTGGAGTGTTGCATGTGTTTCTTCAACTCTGCGTAATAGGCCTATTTGGAAAAAACAGAGACTATCTCCACCTTGAAAATCTTAATAAGGAATACACGTTCCTTTCAAAAAGAAACTCAATTCTTACGGGGAAAACATGTGCTAGCCTATCCTGCTTCTGACACAGATGATTTGCCTTCAAAACGTTCATTGTTTCATTAATCACCTGATTAGTCCTATTTGGATCAAATTGAGCCTCTGGGCACTTGGAAAAAGCTAAGTTGCAGGAAGAATTCCGTTCACAAACTAACTCAACTCTCAAGAGGAATCAAGGTGCCAGATCGTGCAGGTTCTAACGTACAGGATTTTCTTTGGGTTGATGCCTGTGTTTCCTCAACTCTGCTTAATAGGCCTACAGGGAACAAACACTGCCCATACCCACATTAAAAAACCTAAGTTGTATGCAGAATTAATTGCAAAATCTAACTCACTTGTCACAGGACAACAAGGTGCTAGGCGCTGCAGCTAGTAACACAGATGTTTTTCTTTGGAGGTATACGTGTATTTCTTCCAGTCAGCTGAATAGGTCTATGAGGAACAGCCAGAGTCTATAACCACCATAAAAATCCTAACTTGCAAGAAGGATTCCTTTCAAAATATAAGTGCATTCTCACAAGGAAAAAATGTGCTAGATGCTGAAGCTTCTCATATAGATGGTTTTCCTTGTAGTGAAATATGTGTTTCTTCAATTCAGCTGAATAATTTTCATTGGAGTCAACAGAGCCTATGTCCACCTTAGAAAAGCTAAGAGGCTATATGTATTCCTTTCAGAAACTCAGCCAATTCTCACAGGGACGTAATGTGGTAGATTCCAGTGCATCTAACACAGAGAGTATTCCGCCGAGAGATACATATGTTTCTTCCCCTCAGCTGAAGATGACTATTTGTAAGAAGAGAGACTATCTCCACCAGAAGAAACCTAAGTTGCAGGAACAATTACTCTCAAAAAATAACACAATTCTCACAAGGAAAGAACGTGCCAGATGCTGCAGCTTCTAAGACATGGTTTTCTTTGCAGTGCTACATGTGTTTCTGCAACAAAGCTGAAGAGTCCTATTGGGAACAAACGGAGCTCATCTCCACCTCGAAAAACCTAAGTAGCACTATGTATTCCTTTCAAAAACAAAGTAAATTCACACCGGGAAACAAAGTGGTAGATGATCCTGCTTCTAATAAAGATGATTTTCACTGGAGAGATACTTGTGTTTCTTCACCATAGCTGAATTGGCCTTTTTGGAACAAAGATATCATACTCCACCAAAAAAAAGTAAGGTCCAGGAAGCATGCCTATCAAGAAATCACACAATTCTCACGAGGAAGAACTTGGTAGATTGTGCCCCTTATAAAACAGATGGTTTTCTTAGGATTGATACAGGCGTTCCCTCAACTCAGCTGAATAATCCTATTTGAAATCAAGAGAACCAATCTCCACCTTGGAAAGCAAAGTAGCACTACGTATTCCTTTCAAAAACTACTCAATTATCACAGGGAAACAATGTGCTTGATGCTCCTGCTTCTATCACAGATGGTGTTCTTTTGTGAGACAAATGTGTTTTCTCAACTGAGCTGAATATTCACCTTGAAAAACCTAAGTTGCAGGAAGTTTCCTTTTCAAGAAGGATCTCACTTCTCCCAAGGAAGCAATGCGGTAGACACACCTGTCCAAACACACGTGGTTTTCATTAGAGGGAATCGTGTTCATCAACTCTCCTCAATAGGCTTATTTCAAAAACCTGTGCAGCAATGCATATTCCGTTCAAAAACTACCACAATTCTCACAGGGAGACAATGTGCCAGATGCTGCTGCTGCGTGTGACATAGATGGTTTTCTTTGAAAGGATACAAGTGTTTCTTCAAGGCAGCTGAATAGGCCAATTTGGAACATCAGGATCCTATCTCCCCTTAAAAAAATCAAAGTTTCAGGAAGTATTCCTTTCCAAAACAGCCTCAATTCTCAAGGGGAACAATGTGCTACATGGTCCGAATCCTACCATAGATGGTTACCTTTGGAATGATACATGGTTTCCCTAGTCTCTCCTGAGTGGGCCTATATAGAACAAAGACAGCCAATGTACACCTTGAAAAACCTAGTTTGTTTCAGGAATTCCTTTCAAAAACTGAGTCAGGACTCAAAGGAAAACAGGGTACTAGATGCTGATGTTCTAATCTTGATGGTTTTCTTTGGAGTGATACTTGTTTTTCTACAACTCAGCTGAGTAGGTCTCTTTGGATAAACAAGAGCCTATCTCCACCTCGAAAGATGTATGTTTCACACAATTTCCTTTCTAAAACAAACTCAGTTCTCACTGGGAAACAATGTGCTAGATGATCTTGCTTCTAACACATATGGCTTCCTCTCGAGAGATGCCTCTGTTTCTTCAACTCAGCTGAATACGCCTATTGGAACAAGGAAATTCTATCACCAACATAAGATACCTAAGGTACAGGATGTAAATGTAACAAGATATAACTCAATCAAACAAGGACTACTGTGTTAGGTACTGCCGCTTACAAATTAGACAGTGATACATGTGTTTGTTCATCTCAGCTGAATCAGCCTATTGGAAACAACCAGAGCCTTTCTCTGTCATGAAAAAGCTATGTGGCATGAAACATTACTTTCAAAAACTAACTGAATTTTCTCAGGGAAACAAGAACTAGGTAGTGCAGCTTCTAATATAGATGGTTGTCTTTGGAGTGCTCCATGTGTTTGTTCAACTCTGCTTAGAAGGCCTATTTGGATCAAACAGAGCCTATCTCCCCCATAGAGAACTGAAGTAGCAGGAAGTTTCATTGCCAAAACTAACTCAATTACCCACGGGAAACAGTGTGCTAGATGTAAGGGCATCTAACACAGAAGGTTTTCTTTCCAGAGATGCACGTATTTCTTCCACTAGCTCAAGACGCCTCTTTGAAACAACCGAGCATTCCTCCACACGTTGAAAAATCAAGGTTGCACGAATAATTTCTTTTGAAAACGAACTCAATTCCCCCAGGGAAGCCTGGTGCCAGATGCTGTACCTTCTAACATAGATGCTTGTCTTTGGAGTGTTGCATGTGTTTCTTCAACTCTGCGTAATAGGCCTATTTGGAAAAAACAGAGACTATCTCCACCTTGAAAATCTTAATAAGGAATACACGTTCCTTTCAAAAAGAAACTCAATTCTTACGGGGAAAACATGTGCTAGCCTATCCTGCTTCTGACACAGATGATTTGCCTTCAAAACGTTCATTGTTTCATTAATCACCTGATTAGTCCTATTTGGATCAAATTGAGCCTCTGGGCACTTGGAAAAAGCTAAGTTGCAGGAAGAATTCCGTTCACAAACTAACTCAACTCTCAAGAGGAATCAAGGTGCCAGATCGTGCAGGTTCTAACGTACAGGATTTTCTTTGGGTTGATGCCTGTGTTTCCTCAACTCTGCTTAATAGGCCTACAGGGAACAAACACTGCCCATACCCACATTAAAAAACCTAAGTTGTATGCAGAATTAATTGCAAAATCTAACTCACTTGTCACAGGACAACAAGGTGCTAGGCGCTGCAGCTAGTAACACAGATGTTTTTCTTTGGAGGTATACGTGTATTTCTTCCAGTCAGCTGAATAGGTCTATGAGGAACAGCCAGAGTCTATAACCACCATAAAAATCCTAACTTGCAAGAAGGATTCCTTTCAAAATATAAGTGCATTCTCACAAGGAAAAAATGTGCTAGATGCTGAAGCTTCTCATATAGATGGTTTTCCTTGTAGTGAAATATGTGTTTCTTCAATTCAGCTGAATAATTTTCATTGGAGTCAACAGAGCCTATGTCCACCTTAGAAAAGCTAAGAGGCTATATGTATTCCTTTCAGAAACTCAGCCAATTCTCACAGGGACGTAATGTGGTAGATTCCAGTGCATCTAACACAGAGAGTATTCCGCCGAGAGATACATATGTTTCTTCCCCTCAGCTGAAGATGACTATTTGTAAGAAGAGAGACTATCTCCACCAGAAGAAACCTAAGTTGCAGGAACAATTACTCTCAAAAAATAACACAATTCTCACAAGGAAAGAACGTGCCAGATGCTGCAGCTTCTAAGACATGGTTTTCTTTGCAGTGCTACATGTGTTTCTGCAACAAAGCTGAAGAGTCCTATTGGGAACAAACGGAGCTCATCTCCACCTCGAAAAACCTAAGTAGCACTATGTATTCCTTTCAAAAACAAAGTAAATTCACACCGGGAAACAAAGTGGTAGATGATCCTGCTTCTAATAAAGATGATTTTCACTGGAGAGATACTTGTGTTTCTTCACCATAGCTGAATTGGCCTTTTTGGAACAAAGATATCATACTCCACCAAAAAAAAGTAAGGTCCAGGAAGCATGCCTATCAAGAAATCACACAATTCTCACGAGGAAGAACTTGGTAGATTGTGCCCCTTATAAAACAGATGGTTTTCTTAGGATTGATACAGGCGTTCCCTCAACTCAGCTGAATAATCCTATTTGAAATCAAGAGAACCAATCTCCACCTTGGAAAGCAAAGTAGCACTACGTATTCCTTTCAAAAACTACTCAATTATCACAGGGAAACAATGTGCTTGATGCTCCTGCTTCTATCACAGATGGTGTTCTTTTGTGAGACAAATGTGTTTTCTCAACTGAGCTGAATATTCACCTTGAAAAACCTAAGTTGCAGGAAGTTTCCTTTTCAAGAAGGATCTCACTTCTCCCAAGGAAGCAATGCGGTAGACACACCTGTCCAAACACACGTGGTTTTCATTAGAGGGAATCCTGTACATCAACTCTCCTCAATAGGCTTATTTCAAAAACCTGTGCAGCAATGCATATTCCGTTTAAAAACTACCACAATTCTCACAGGGAGACAATGTGCCAGATGCTGCTGCTGCGTGTGACATAGATGGTTTTCTTTGAAAGGATACAAGTGTTTCTTCAAGGCAGCTGAATAGGCCAATTTGGAACATCAGGATCCTATCTCCCCTTAAAAAAATCAAAGTTTCAGGAAGTATTCCTTTCCAAAACAGCCTCAATTCTCAAGGGGAACAATGTGCTACATGGTCCGAATCCTACCATAGATGGTTACCTTTGGAATGATACATGGTTTCCCTAGTCTCTCCTGAGTGGGCCTATATAGAACAAAGACAGCCAATGTACACCTTGAAAAACCTAGTTTGTTTCAGGAATTCCTTTCAAAAACTGAGTCAGGACTCAAAGGAAAACAGGGTACTAGATGCTGATGTTCTAATCTTGATGGTTTTCTTTGGAGTGATACTTGTTTTTCTACAACTCAGATGAGTAGGTCTCTTTGGATAAACAAGAGCCAATCTCCACCTCGAAAGATGTATGTTTCACACAATTTCCTTTCTAAAACAAACTCAGTTCTCACTGGGAAACAATGTGCTAGATGATCTTGCTTCTAACACATATGGCTTCCTCTCGAGAGATGCCTCTGTTTCTTCAACTCAGCTGAATACGCCTATTGGAACAAGGAAATTCTATCACCAACATAAGATACCTAAGGTACAGGATGTAAATGTAACAAGATATAACTCAATCAAACAAGGACTACTGTGTTAGGTACTGCCGCTTACAAATTAGACAGTGATACATGTGTTTGTTCATCTCAGCTGAATCAGCCTATTGGAAACAACCAGAGCCTTTCTCTGTCATGAAAAAACTATGTGGCATGAAACATTACTTTCAAAAACTAACTGAATTTTCTCAGGGAAACAAGAACTAGGTAGTGCAGCTTCTAATATAGATGGTTGTCTTTGGAGTGCTCCATGTGTTTGTTCAACTCTGCTTAGAAGGCCTATTTGGATCAAACAGAGCCTATCTCCCCCATAGAGAACTGAAGTAGCAGGAAGTTTCATTGCCAAAACTAACTCAATTACCCACGGGAAACAGTGTGCTAGATGTAAGGGCATCTAACAGAGAAGGTTTTCTTTCCAGAGATGCACGTATTTCTTCCACTAGCTCAAGACGCCTCTTTGAAACAACCGAGCATTCCTCCACACGTTGAAAAATCAAGGTTGCACGAATAATTTCTTTTGAAAACGAACTCAATTCCCCCAGGGAAGCCTGGTGCCAGATGCTGTACCTTCTAACATAGATGCTTGTCTTTGGAGTGTTGCATGTGTTTCTTCAACTCTGCGTAATAGGCCTATTTGGAAAAAACAGAGACTATCTCCACCTTGAAAATCTTAATAAGGAATACACGTTCCTTTCAAAAAGAAACTCAATTCTTACGGGGAAAACATGTGCTAGCCTATCCTGCTTCTGACACAGATGATTTGCCTTCAAAACGTTCATTGTTTCATTAATCACCTGATTAGTCCTATTTGGATCAAATTGAGCCTCTGGGCACTTGGAAAAAGCTAAGTTGCAGGAAGAATTCCGTTCACAAACTAACTCAACTCTCAAGAGGAATCAAGGTGCCAGATCGTGCAGGTTCTAACGTACAGGATTTTCTTTGGGTTGATGCCTGTGTTTCCTCAACTCTGCTTAATAGGCCTACAGGGAACAAACACTGCCCATACCCACATTAAAAAACCTAAGTTGTATGCAGAATTAATTGCAAAATCTAACTCACTTGTCACAGGACAACAAGGTGCTAGGCGCTGCAGCTAGTAACACAGATGTTTTTCTTTGGAGGTATACGTGTATTTCTTCCAGTCAGCTGAATAGGTCTATGAGGAACAGCCAGAGTCTATAACCACCATAAAAATCCTAACTTGCAAGAAGGATTCCTTTCAAAATATAAGTGCATTCTCACAAGGAAAAAATGTGCTAGATGCTGAAGCTTCTCATATAGATGGTTTTCCTTGTAGTGAAATATGTGTTTCTTCAATTCAGCTGAATAATTTTCATTGGAGTCAACAGAGCCTATGTCCACCTTAGAAAAGCTAAGAGGCTATATGTATTCCTTTCAGAAACTCAGCCAATTCTCACAGGGACGTAATGTGGTAGATTCCAGTGCATCTAACACAGAGAGTATTCCGCCGAGAGATACATATGTTTCTTCCCCTCAGCTGAAGATGACTATTTGTAAGAAGAGAGACTATCTCCACCAGAAGAAACCTAAGTTGCAGGAACAATTACTCTCAAAAAATAACACAATTCTCACAAGGAAAGAACGTGCCAGATGCTGCAGCTTCTAAGACATGGTTTTCTTTGCAGTGCTACATGTGTTTCTGCAACAAAGCTGAAGAGTCCTATTGGGAACAAACGGAGCTCATCTCCACCTCGAAAAACCTAAGTAGCACTATGTATTCCTTTCAAAAACAAAGTAAATTCACACCGGGAAACAAAGTGGTAGATGATCCTGCTTCTAATAAAGATGATTTTCACTGGAGAGATACTTGTGTTTCTTCACCATAGCTGAATTGGCCTTTTTGGAACAAAGATATCATACTCCACCAAAAA
Organism: Castor canadensis; assembly: GCF_047511655.1. Lineage (NCBI taxonomy): Eukaryota > Metazoa > Chordata > Mammalia > Rodentia > Castoridae > Castor > Castor canadensis. The sequence continues at coordinate 93,698,485 of NC_133398.1, forward strand.
AAAGTAAGGTCCAGGAAGCATGCCTATCAAGAAATCACACAATTCTCACGAGGAAGAACTTGGTAGATTGTGCCCCTTATAAAACAGATGGTTTTCTTAGGATTGATACAGGCGTTCCCTCAACTCAGCTGAATAATCCTATTTGAAATCAAGAGAACCAATCTCCACCTTGGAAAGCAAAGTAGCACTACGTATTCCTTTCAAAAACTACTCAATTATCACAGGGAAACAATGTGCTTGATGCTCCTGCTTCTATCACAGATGGTGTTCTTTTGTGAGACAAATGTGTTTTCTCAACTGAGCTGAATATTCACCTTGAAAAACCTAAGTTGCAGGAAGTTTCCTTTTCAAGAAGGATCTCACTTCTCCCAAGGAAGCAATGCGGTAGACACACCTGTCCAAACACACGTGGTTTTCATTAGAGGGAATCGTGTTCATCAACTCTCCTCAATAGGCTTATTTCAAAAACCTGTGCAGCAATGCATATTCCGTTCAAAAACTACCACAATTCTCACAGGGAGACAATGTGCCAGATGCTGCTGCTGCGTGTGACATAGATGGTTTTCTTTGAAAGGATACAAGTGTTTCTTCAAGGCAGCTGAATAGGCCAATTTGGAACATCAGGATCCTATCTCCCCTTAAAAAAATCAAAGTTTCAGGAAGTATTCCTTTCCAAAACAGCCTCAATTCTCAAGGGGAACAATGTGCTACATGGTCCGAATCCTACCATAGATGGTTACCTTTGGAATGATACATGGTTTCCCTAGTCTCTCCTGAGTGGGCCTATATAGAACAAAGACAGCCAATGTACACCTTGAAAAACCTAGTTTGTTTCAGGAATTCCTTTCAAAAACTGAGTCAGGACTCAAAGGAAAACAGGGTACTAGATGCTGATGTTCTAATCTTGATGGTTTTCTTTGGAGTGATACTTGTTTTTCTACAACTCAGCTGAGTAGGTCTCTTTGGATAAACAAGAGCCTATCTCCACCTCGAAAGATGTATGTTTCACACAATTTCCTTTCTAAAACAAACTCAGTTCTCACTGGGAAACAATGTGCTAGATGATCTTGCTTCTAACACATATGGCTTCCTCTCGAGAGATGCCTCTGTTTCTTCAACTCAGCTGAATACGCCTATTGGAACAAGGAAATTCTATCACCAACATAAGATACCTAAGGTACAGGATGTAAATGTAACAAGATATAACTCAATCAAACAAGGACTACTGTGTTAGGTACTGCCGCTTACAAATTAGACAGTGATACATGTGTTTGTTCATCTCAGCTGAATCAGCCTATTGGAAACAACCAGAGCCTTTCTCTGTCATGAAAAAGCTATGTGGCATGAAACATTACTTTCAAAAACTAACTGAATTTTCTCAGGGAAACAAGAACTAGGTAGTGCAGCTTCTAATATAGATGGTTGTCTTTGGAGTGCTCCATGTGTTTGTTCAACTCTGCTTAGAAGGCCTATTTGGATCAAACAGAGCCTATCTCCCCCATAGAGAACTGAAGTAGCAGGAAGTTTCATTGCCAAAACTAACTCAATTACCCACGGGAAACAGTGTGCTAGATGTAAGGGCATCTAACACAGAAGGTTTTCTTTCCAGAGATGCACGTATTTCTTCCACTAGCTCAAGACGCCTCTTTGAAACAACCGAGCATTCCTCCACACGTTGAAAAATCAAGGTTGCACGAATAATTTCTTTTGAAAACGAACTCAATTCCCCCAGGGAAGCCTGGTGCCAGATGCTGTACCTTCTAACATAGATGCTTGTCTTTGGAGTGTTGCATGTGTTTCTTCAACTCTGCGTAATAGGCCTATTTGGAAAAAACAGAGACTATCTCCACCTTGAAAATCTTAATAAGGAATACACGTTCCTTTCAAAAAGAAACTCAATTCTTACGGGGAAAACATGTGCTAGCCTATCCTGCTTCTGACACAGATGATTTGCCTTCAAAACGTTCATTGTTTCATTAATCACCTGATTAGTCCTATTTGGATCAAATTGAGCCTCTGGGCACTTGGAAAAAGCTAAGTTGCAGGAAGAATTCCGTTCACAAACTAACTCAACTCTCAAGAGGAATCAAGGTGCCAGATCGTGCAGGTTCTAACGTACAGGATTTTCTTTGGGTTGATGCCTGTGTTTCCTCAACTCTGCTTAATAGGCCTACAGGGAACAAACACTGCCCATACCCACATTAAAAAACCTAAGTTGTATGCAGAATTAATTGCAAAATCTAACTCACTTGTCACAGGACAACAAGGTGCTAGGCGCTGCAGCTAGTAACACAGATGTTTTTCTTTGGAGGTATACGTGTATTTCTTCCAGTCAGCTGAATAGGTCTATGAGGAACAGCCAGAGTCTATAACCACCATAAAAATCCTAACTTGCAAGAAGGATTCCTTTCAAAATATAAGTGCATTCTCACAAGGAAAAAATGTGCTAGATGCTGAAGCTTCTCATATAGATGGTTTTCCTTGTAGTGAAATATGTGTTTCTTCAATTCAGCTGAATAATTTTCATTGGAGTCAACAGAGCCTATGTCCACCTTAGAAAAGCTAAGAGGCTATATGTATTCCTTTCAGAAACTCAGCCAATTCTCACAGGGACGTAATGTGGTAGATTCCAGTGCATCTAACACAGAGAGTATTCCGCCGAGAGATACATATGTTTCTTCCCCTCAGCTGAAGATGACTATTTGTAAGAAGAGAGACTATCTCCACCAGAAGAAACCTAAGTTGCAGGAACAATTACTCTCAAAAAATAACACAATTCTCACAAGGAAAGAACGTGCCAGATGCTGCAGCTTCTAAGACATGGTTTTCTTTGCAGTGCTACATGTGTTTCTGCAACAAAGCTGAAGAGTCCTATTGGGAACAAACGGAGCTCATCTCCACCTCGAAAAACCTAAGTAGCACTATGTATTCCTTTCAAAAACAAAGTAAATTCACACCGGGAAACAAAGTGGTAGATGATCCTGCTTCTAATAAAGATGATTTTCACTGGAGAGATACTTGTGTTTCTTCACCATAGCTGAATTGGCCTTTTTGGAACAAAGATATCATACTCCACCAAAAAAAAGTAAGGTCCAGGAAGCATGCCTATCAAGAAATCACACAATTCTCACGAGGAAGAACTTGGTAGATTGTGCCCCTTATAAAACAGATGGTTTTCTTAGGATTGATACAGGCGTTCCCTCAACTCAGCTGAATAATCCTATTTGAAATCAAGAGAACCAATCTCCACCTTGGAAAGCAAAGTAGCACTACGTATTCCTTTCAAAAACTACTCAATTATCACAGGGAAACAATGTGCTTGATGCTCCTGCTTCTATCACAGATGGTGTTCTTTTGTGAGACAAATGTGTTTTCTCAACTGAGCTGAATATTCACCTTGAAAAACCTAAGTTGCAGGAAGTTTCCTTTTCAAGAAGGATCTCACTTCTCCCAAGGAAGCAATGCGGTAGACACACCTGTCCAAACACACGTGGTTTTCATTAGAGGGAATCGTGTTCATCAACTCTCCTCAATAGGCTTATTTCAAAAACCTGTGCAGCAATGCATATTCCGTTCAAAAACTACCACAATTCTCACAGGGAGACAATGTGCCAGATGCTGCTGCTGCGTGTGACATAGATGGTTTTCTTTGAAAGGATACAAGTGTTTCTTCAAGGCAGCTGAATAGGCCAATTTGGAACATCAGGATCCTATCTCCCCTTAAAAAAATCAAAGTTTCAGGAAGTATTCCTTTCCAAAACAGCCTCAATTCTCAAGGGGAACAATGTGCTACATGGTCCGAATCCTACCATAGATGGTTACCTTTGGAATGATACATGGTTTCCCTAGTCTCTCCTGAGTGGGCCTATATAGAACAAAGACAGCCAATGTACACCTTGAAAAACCTAGTTTGTTTCAGGAATTCCTTTCAAAAACTGAGTCAGGACTCAAAGGAAAACAGGGTACTAGATGCTGATGTTCTAATCTTGATGGTTTTCTTTGGAGTGATACTTGTTTTTCTACAACTCAGCTGAGTAGGTCTCTTTGGATAAACAAGAGCCTATCTCCACCTCGAAAGATGTATGTTTCACACAATTTCCTTTCTAAAACAAACTCAGTTCTCACTGGGAAACAATGTGCTAGATGATCTTGCTTCTAACACATATGGCTTCCTCTCGAGAGATGCCTCTGTTTCTTCAACTCAGCTGAATACGCCTATTGGAACAAGGAAATTCTATCACCAACATAAGATACCTAAGGTACAGGATGTAAATGTAACAAGATATAACTCAATCAAACAAGGACTACTGTGTTAGGTACTGCCGCTTACAAATTAGACAGTGATACATGTGTTTGTTCATCTCAGCTGAATCAGCCTATTGGAAACAACCAGAGCCTTTCTCTGTCATGAAAAAGCTATGTGGCATGAAACATTACTTTCAAAAACTAACTGAATTTTCTCAGGGAAACAAGAACTAGGTAGTGCAGCTTCTAATATAGATGGTTGTCTTTGGAGTGCTCCATGTGTTTGTTCAACTCTGCTTAGAAGGCCTATTTGGATCAAACAGAGCCTATCTCCCCCATAGAGAACTGAAGTAGCAGGAAGTTTCATTGCCAAAACTAACTCAATTACCCACGGGAAACAGTGTGCTAGATGTAAGGGCATCTAACACAGAAGGTTTTCTTTCCAGAGATGCACGTGTTTCTTCCACTAGCTGAAGATGCCTCTTTGAAAGAACCGAGCATTCCTCCACACGTTGAAAAATCAAAGTTGCACGAATAATTTCTTTTGAAAACGAACTCAATTCCCCCAGGGAAGCCTAGTGTCAGATGCTGTACCTTCTAACATAGATGCTTGTCTTTGGAGTGTTGCATGTGTTTCTTCAACTCTGCGTAATAGGCCTATTTGGAAAAAACAGAGACTATCTCCACCTTGAAAATCTTAATAAGGAATACACGTTCCTTTCAAAAAGAAACTCAATTCTTACGGGGAAAACATGTGCTAGCCTATCCTGCTTCTGACACAGATGATTTGCCTTCAAAACGTTCATTGTTTCATTAATCACCTGATTAGTCCTATTTGGATCAAATTGAGCCTCTGGGCACTTGGAAAAAGCTAAGTTGCAGGAAGAATTCCGTTCACAAACTAACTCAACTCTCAAGAGGAATCAAGGTGCCAGATCGTGCAGGTTCTAACGTACAGGATTTTCTTTGGGTTGATGCCTGTGTTTCCTCAACTCTGCTTAATAGGCCTACAGGGAACAAACACTGCCCATACCCACATTAAAAAACCTAAGTTGTATGCAGAATTAATTGCAAAATCTAACTCACTTGTCACAGGACAACAAGGTCCTAGGCGCTGCAGCTAGTAACACAGATGTTTTTCTTTGGAGGTATACGTGTATTTCTTCCAGTCAGCTGAATAGGTCTATGAGGAACAGCCAGAGTCTATAACCACCATAAAAATCCTAACTTGCAAGAAGGATTCCTTTCAAAATATAAGTGCATTCTCACAAGGAAAGAATGTGCTAGATGCTGAAGCTTCTCACATAGATGGCTTTCCTTGTAGTGAAACATGTGTTTCTTCAATTCAGCTGAATAATTTTCATTGGAGTCAACAGAGCCTATGTCCACCTTAGAAAAGCTAAGAGGCTATATGTATTCCTTTCAGAAACTCAGTCAATTCTCACAGGGACGTAATGTGGTAGATTCCAGTGCATCTAACACAGAGAGTATTCCGCCGAGAGATACATATGTTTCTTCCCCTCAGCTGAAGATGACTATTTGTAAGAAGAGAGACTATCTCCACCAGAAGAAACCTAAGGTGCAGGAACAATTACTCTCAAAAAATAACACAATTCTCACAAGGAAAGAACGTGCCAGATGCTGCAGCTTCTAAGACATAGTTTTCTTTGCAGTGCTACATGTGTTTCTGCAACAAAGCTGAAGAGAAAATTTCCTGCTACTTCAGATTTTCAAGGTGGAGATGGGTTCTCTTTGTTGCAAATAGGCCTAATCAGAAGAGTTGAAGAAACACCTGTGTCACTCAAAGAAAACAACCTAGGTTAGAAGCTGCAGCATGCAGCACCTTTTTTCCCTGTGAGAATTGAGTCAAGTTGTGAAAAGAATTCTTTCTGCAACATAGGTTTTTCATGGTGGAGTTAGGCTCTCTTTGTTCTAAATAGGCCTATTCAGCTGAGTTGAAGAAACACATGTATCTATCAATAGAAATCCATCTGTGTTAGAAGCAGGAGATTCTAGCATATTATTTCGCTGTGAGAATTGAGTTACTTTTTGAAAGTAAAAGTTCCAGCTTCCTTTTTTTCAAGGTGGGGATGAGTTCTGTTTGTTCCCAATAGGACTATTCAGCAGAATTGAAGAAACACATGTATCTTGATGAAACACGTATTTTTTGACAGAAGACCATCTGAGTTAGGAGCAAGAGCACCTAGCATATTGTTTCCCTGTGAGAATTTAGTTATATGTTTTTGAAAAAGAAACTTCCTGCTTCTTAGGTTTTTCAAAATGGAGATAGGCTCTTTTTTTCCGAATAGGCCTATTCAGGTGAGTTGAAGAAACCCATGTATCTTTCAAGAAAACCATGTGTGTTAGAAGCAGGATCATTTAGCACATTGTTTGCCTGTGAGAACTGAGTTAGATTTTAAAAGAAATTCTTCCTGCAACTTAGATTTTTCAACATGAAGGTAGGCTCTCTTTGTTCCAAGTATCCCTATTTAGTTGAGTTAAGAATTACAAGTGTCTCTTGAAAGAAAACTGTGTAAGAAGCAAGACCCTCTAAGCCTCTCTTTCAATGTGAGAATTGGCTTTGTTTCTGAAAGAAATACTTCCTGTAACTTAGGTTTTAAAAGGTGGAAATAGGCTATCTTCGTTCCAAGTAGGCATATTCAGCTGAGTTGAAGAAACACACGTATCTCTCGAAAGAAAACCATCTGTTTTAGAAGCAGGAGCACCAAGCACATTATTTCCCTGTGATATATGAGTCAGTTTTTGAAAAGCAACATTCCTGCTGCTTAGGTTTTTGAAGATGGAGATAGGCTTTCTTTGTTCCAAATAGGCCAATTCCAACAAACACAGGTATCAGTAAAAGAAAACCACCTATGTTAGAAGGTGCAACCTCTAGCACATTGTTTCTGTGTGATAATTGAGTCAGTTTTTTAAAGGAAAACTTCCTGTAACTTCGATTTTAAAGGTGGAGATAAGCTCTCTTTAGTTGAAATAGGGCTATTGAACACAGTGGATGAAACACATTTATCTTTCGAAAGGCGAACATGTGCATTACAAGCAGGAGCATCTTGCATTAGGTTTCCCTGTGAGTATTGAGTTAGTTTTTGAAAAGAAAACTTTCTGGAACTAGGTTTTTCAAGGTGGAGATAGGTTCTGGTTGTTGCAATAGGCCTATTCAGCTGAGTTGAAGAAACACATGTATCCCTCCAAAGAAAACCATCTATGTTAGATTATGTAGCATGTAGCATCTTGTTTGACTGTGAGATTTCAGTTAGTTTTTGAAAGGAATACAAGTGAGATAGGCTGTCTTTATTCCAAACAGCTATTCAGCTGATGTGAAGAAACACATGTATGTATTGAAAGAAAAAAATCTGTGTTAGAAGCAGAAGCATCTAACACAGCATTTCCCTGTGAGAATGCAGTTAGTTTTGGAAAGAAAAATCTTCCTGCTACTTAGGTTTTTGAAGGAAGAGCAAGGATCTCTTTGTTCCAATTAGGCCAATTTTGCAGAGTTGAAGAAAACCATGCATCACTCAAAGAAAACAACCTATGTTAGAAACTGCAGCAAGCAGCACCTTGTTTCCCTCTGAGAATTGAGTCAGTTTTTGAAAGGAATTCTTCCTGCCATTTAGGTTTTTAACGGTGCAGATGGGCTCTCTTTGTTCCAAATAGGCCTATTCAGCTGAGTGAAGAAATACATGTATCTATCAGTAGAAAACCATCTGTGTTAGAAGAAGGAAATTCTAGCATATTATTTTCACATGAGTACTGTGTTACTTTTTGAAAGTAAAAGTTCCAGCTTCTTTTATTTCAAGGTGGAGATAGGCTCTCTTTTTTCCAAATATGCATATTCAGCAGAGTTGAAGAAAACACATGTATCACTCCTAAAAAACTATATATGTTAGAAGTTCAAGCCTACAACACCTTCTTTCCCACTGAGAATTGAGTTAGTTTTTGAAGGTAATTACTCCAGAAACAGGTTTTTCAAGGTGGAGAGAGGCTCTCTTTTTTCCAAGTAGACCTCTGCATCTGAGTTGAAGAAACACATGTATCACTTCAAAGAAAACCATCTCTTTAGAAGCAGGATCAAGTTGCACATTGTTTGCCTGTGAGCATTGAGTTACCTTTTTAAATGAATTCTTCCTGCAACTTAGGTTCAAATAGTGTATTAAGGTCTATTTGTTCAAAGTAGGCCTATTCAGGTGATTTGAGGATGTACGTGTATCTATTAGGAGAAATCCATCTGTCTTAGAAGCTGGAGCTTCTAGCATATTGTTTACCTGTGATAACTGAGTTACATTTTGAAAGTAAAAGTTCCAGATTCCTAGGTTTTTCAAGGTGGACATAGGCTGTCTTTGTTCCAAGTATCCCTATTCAGTTGAGTTGAAGAAATACATGTATCTCTCAAAAGAAAACATTCTGAATAAGAAGCAGCAGCATGCAGCACCTTGTTTCCCTGTGAAAATTGACTTAGTTTCTGAAAGTAATACCTCTTGTAACTTGGGTTTTTCAAGGTGGAGATACACTGTCTTTGTTCCAAATAGGCCTATTCTGCTGAGTTGAAGAAACACATGTAACTGTCAAAAGAAAACCATCTGATTTAGAAGCAGGAGAATCTAACACATTATTTCCAGGTCATAATTGACTCAGTTTTTGAAAAGAAAACTTTGTGCTACTTAGGTTTTTCAAGGTGGCAATAGGCTCTGTTTGTTCCAAATAGGTCTATTCAACTGAGTTGAAGAAACACATGTATCACTCCAAAGATAACCATCTATGTTAGAAGCTGCAGCATTTAGCACATTTTTTCCCTGTGAGAATTGAGGTATTTTTGAAGGGAATTCTTTCAACAACTTAGGGTTTTCAAGAAGGATATAGGAGATCATTGTTGGAAATAGGCCTATTCAGTTGAGTAGAAGAAACACATGTATCTTTTGAAAGAATACCATGTGCTTTATAAGAGGGACCATGTGGCTTATGGTTTCTCTGTGAGATTTGAGTTAGTCTTTGAGAAGAAAATTTCCTCTACTTAGGTTTTTCAAGGTCAAGTTCAGCTCTGTTCATTCCATATAGGTCTATTCAGCTGAGATGAAGAATACATGTATCTCTGGGAAGAATAACTTATGGGTTAAAGAAGGAGCATCTAGCACATTTTTTCCCTGTGAGAAGTGATTTAGTTTTTGACAGGAAAACCTCTTTCTCCTGAGGTTTTACAAGGTGGAGATAGTCTCTGTTTGTTTTCAACAGGCCTACTCAGAAAGACATGTATGACACTAAAGAAAACCATCTATGTTAGAAATTGCAACATGTAGCACATTGTTTTCCTGTAAGAATTCAGTTAGTTTTTGAAAGGAATACTTCCTTCAAACTAGGGTCTTCGTGGCAGAGATAGGCTCTATTTGTTGCAAATAGGCCTATTCAGCTGAGTTGAAGAAGCACATGTAACTCTCAAAAGGAAATCTTCTGTATTAGAAGCAGAAGAATCTAGTACATTGTTTCTTTGAGAGAATTAGCTAGTTTTTGAAATGAAAACTTCCTGCTATCTAGGATTTTCAAACTAAAGATAGGCTCTGTTTGTACCAAATAAGTCTATTCAGCTGAGATGAAGAAACCCATGTATCTCTTGAAAGAAAACCATCTGTGTTAGAAGCAGGAGCATCCAACAAATTGTTTCCTTATGAGACTTACATTCATTTTTGAAGGAAAACCTCTTTCTACTGAGGTTTCTGAAGGTGTAGATAGGCTCTGTTGGATCCAAATAGGCCTTTTCACTTCAGTTGAAGAAACACATGTATCACTCCAACAAAGACTATCTGTGTTAGAAGCTGCAGGAATTAGTACAATGTTTCCCTATGAGGATTGAGATAGTTTCTGATAGTTATAATTCCTGCTACTTAGGTTATTCAAGATGGAGATAGTCTCTCATTGTTCTAAATATCCCCATTCAGCTGAGTTGAAGAAGCACATGTATCTCTGGAAAGAAAAACAGTCTGTGTTACAAGTAGGAGCATCTAGCACATTGTTTCCCTGTGAGAATTGAGTTAGTTATTGAAAGTAATATTTCCTGCAACTTAGGTTTCTCAAGGTGGAAATAGGCTCTGTTTATTCCAAATAGGCCAATTCAGCGGAGTTGAATAAACACATATATCAGTCCAAAGAAAACTATTTGTGTTAGAAGCTGCAGCACCTAGCACAATGTTTCATCTGTGAAAGTAATACTTCCTGCAATTTAGATTTTTCTAGGTGAATCAATAGATTTTTCTAGGTGAATCACACATGAATCACTAAAAGAAAACCACCTATGTTAGACATTGCAGTCTCTAGCACATTGTTCCTGTGTGAGAACTGAGTTAGTTTCTGAAAGGAAAACATCCTGCAATATAGGTTTGTCAAGGTGGAGACAGGCTGTCTTTAGTTGAAATAGGCCTATTGAGCAGAGTGGATGAAACACATTTATCTTTTGAAAGAAGACCACATGTATTATAAGCAGGAGCATCTTGCATATGGTTTCGCTGTGAGAATTGAGTTAGCTTTTGAAAAAAACTTCCTGTTTCTTACATTTTTCAAGATTGAAATAGTTTCTGGTTGTTGCAATAGGCTGTTCAGCTGAGTAGGAGAAACATATGTATCCGTCCAAAGAAAACCACCTATGTTAGAAGCTGCAGAATCTATCACCTTGCTTCCCTGTGAGAATTGAGTTAGTTTCTGAAAGTAATACTTCCTGCCACTTACGTTTTTCAGGGTGGAGATATGCTGGTTTTGTTCCAAATTGACATAATCTGCTGAGTTGAAGAAACACATGTATCTCTAGAAAGAAAACCATCTGTGTTAGAAGAAGGAGCATCTAGCACGTTGTTTCCCTATGAGAATTGAGTTAGTTTTTGAAAGGAAAGCTTCCTGCTACTTAGGATTTTCAAAGTGGAGATAGGCTCCCTGTGTTTCAGATAGGTCTACACAACTCAGCTGAAGAAACACATGTATCACTCCAAAGAAAATCATCTGTGTTAGAAGCTGAAGTATCTAGGACACTGTTTCTCTTCATGGCATTAATTTTTGAAAGGAATACTTCCTGCAACTCTGGTTTTTCTAGGTGGAGATAGGCTCTCTTTGTTCCAAATTGGGTTATTCAGCTGAGTTGAAGAAACATATATATCAATCATAAGAATACCATCTGTGTTAGAAGCAGGAGCATCTATCACATTGATTCCCTGTCAGAATTTATTTACTCTTTGAAAGGAAAAATTCCTGGTACTTAGGAAAGGTGATGGTAGGCTCTCTCTGTTCCAAATAAGCCTATTCAGCAGAGTTGAAGCAACACATATATCACTCCAAAGAAAACTATTTGTGTTAGAAGCTGCAGCATCTAGCACAATGTTTCTCTGTGAGAATTGAGTTCATCTGTTAAAGCAATACTTCCTGCAACTTAGATTTTTCTAGGTGGAGATAAGCTTCTTTTGTTCAAATAGGCCTATTCAGCTGAGTTGAAGAAACATATGTAGGTATTAAAAGAAAAGCATCTGTGTTTGAAGAAGAATCATCTAGCACATTGTTTACCAGTTAGAATTGAAGTAGTTTTTGAAAGGAAAACTTTCTGCTACCTAGGTTTTTCACTGTGTAGATAGGCTCTGCTTGTACCAAATAGGCATATTCAGCACATCCGAAGAAAGGCATGTACCACTCCAAAGAAAACCATATATGTTAGAAGCTGAAGCATCTAACACATTGTTTCCCTCTGAGAATTGTCTTAGTTTTGAAAGAAAAACTTCACGTTACTTAGGATGTTCAGGTGAAGTTAGTCTCTCTTTGTGCAAATAGGCCTATTCAGCAGAGTTGAAGAAAAACATATATCACTCTGAGGAAAACTATCTGTGTTAGAAGCTGCAGCATCTAGTACATTGTTTTCCTGTGAGAATTGAGTTAGCTTCTTTAAAAAAGCTTCCAGCTACTTGGTTTTGCAAGGTGGAGTTAGGCTCTGTTTGTTCCAAATAGGCCTATTCAGCAGATTTTTACAAACACATGTACCACCCAAAGAAAACCATCAATGTTAGGAACTGCAGCATCTAGCACATTCTTGCCCTGTGGCAATTGAGTTACTTATTGAAAGGAATACTTCCTGCAACTTAAGTTTTTTAAGGGGAGATAGGCTCTTTTTGTTTCTAATATTCCTGTTCAGCTGAGTTGAAGAAACACATGTATCTCTCAAGAGAAAGCCATCTGTGTTAGAAGCTCGAGCATCTAGAACATTGTTTCCCTGTGAGAATTGCATTTCTTTTTGAAAGGAAAACTTCCTGCTACTTAAGTTTTTCAAGCTGTAGATAGGCTTTGCTTGCAGCAAATAGGCCTATTCAGCCCATGTGAAGAAAAGCATATATCACTCCAAAGAAGACCATATATGTTAGAAGCTGAAGCATCTAGCACATTGTTTCCCTGTGAGAATTGTGACAGTTTTTAAAAGGACAACTTCACACAACTTAGGAGGCTCAAAGTGAAGATAGGCTCTCTTTGTTCCAAATAGACCTATTCAGCAGAGTTGAAGAAACACATGTATATCTTCAAAGAAAACCATCCTGTTAAAAGCATCAGCATCTAGCACATTGTTTCACTGTTAGAATTAAGTTAGTTTCAGAAAGTAATACTTCCAGAAACTTAGCTTTTTCAAGGTGGGATAGTTCTTTTTGTTCCAAATAGGCCTATTCAAATGAGTTGAAGAAACACATGTATCCCTCAAGAGAAAACAATCTGTGCTAGAAGATGCACCATCACATTGTTTCCCTATGAGAGCTGAGTTAGTTTTTGAATGGAAAACTTCATGCTACTTAGGATGTTCAAGGTGAAGGTAGGTACTCTTTGTCCCACACAGACCTATTCAGCAAAATTGAAGAAACACATGTATCACTCAAAAGAAAACAATCTCCATTAAAAGCCATTAAAAGCTGGAACATCTACCATCTTGTTTCCCTGTGAGAATTGAGTTAGTTTTTGAAAGGAATTTTCCTGCAACCTAGGTTTTTCAAGGTGGACATAGGCTCAGATTTTGCCAAATAGGCCTATTCAGTTGAGCTGAAGAAACACATATTACTCGAAAGAAATCCATCCATGTTAGAAACTGCAAAATCTTGTACATTGTTCCTTGTGACAATTAAGTTAGTTTTTGAAAGGAATACTTCCTGTAATGTAGGTTTTTTTAGGGGAGTTGGCTCTCTTTGTTTCAAATATTCCTATACAGCTGAGTTGAAGAAACACATGTATCTCTTGAGAGAAAACCATCAGTGTTACAAGCACAAGCATCTAAAAATTGGACCCTGTGAGAATTGCATTACTTTTTGAAAGGAAATCTTCCCGCCACTTAGATTTTTCAAGGTATTCATAGGCTCTGTTTGTACGAAATAGGCCTGTTCCATATTGGACTATTCAGCAGAGTTGAAGAAACACATAAATCACTTCAAAGATACCATCTATGTTAGAAGCTACAGCATCAAGCACATTGTTTCTCTGTGAGAATTGATTCAGTTTTTGAAAGAAATACTTCCTGCAGCTTAGATTTCTCACAGTGGAGATATCACTTTGTTCCAAATAGGCCAATTGAGCAGAGTTGATTAAACACATGTACCTTTAGAATGAAGACTATCAGTGTTAAAATAGGAGCCTCTAGAACATTGTTTCCCTGTGGGAACTGAGATAGTTTTGCAAAGGAAGGTTCCTGCTACTTAGGTTATTCAAGGTAGAGATTAGTTCTCTTGGTGCCAAACACTCCCCATCAGCTGAGTTGAAGAAACACAGGTACCTCAGGAAAAATAAAACACCTTTTTTTAGAAGCAGGAGCATCTCTCACATTGATTCCTTGTGAGAATTTAGTTAGTTTTTGAAGAGAAAAACTCCTGTTACATAAGATTTTGAAGATGGTTAAGGGCTTTGTTCCAAACAGGCCCATTCAGCTTAGTTAGAGAAACCCATGTATCTCTCAAAAGAAAACCACATGTTAGAAGCAGCACAATGTAGCACAGTGTTTCCCTGTGCATATTGAGTTAGTTTTTGAAAGGAAAACCTCCTGCTACTAAGAATTTCCAAGGTGTATCAGCTCTCTTTCCTCCAAATAGGCCTATTGAGGTCACTTAAAAATCACACGGATCACTCCAAAGAAGACCATACCTGTTAGAAACTGCAGCATCTAGCAAATTGTTTCTCTGTGAGAACTGAGTTAGTTTCTGAAAGTTATACTTCCTGCAAGGTAGAGTTTTAAAGGTGGAGAAAGGCTCAATTTGTTCCAAATAGGCCTATTCAGCTGAATTGAAGAAACACATGTATCTCTCGATAAAAAAACCATCTGTGTTTGAAGCAAGAACATGTAGTACATTGTTTCCCTGTGAGAATTTAGTTAGTTTTGAAAGGAAAACTTCCTGCTACTTTGGGTTTTGAAGGTGGCAATAGGCTCTGTTTGTCCCAAAGAGGCCCATTTAGTAGAGTTGAAGAAACACGTGTATCACTGCAAAGATAACCATCTTGTACAAGGTGCAGCATCGAGCACATTGTTTCACTGTGAGAATTGATTTATTTTTTGGAAGGAATACTTCCTGCATCTAAGGTTTCTCAAGGTGGAGATAAGCTCACTTTGTTCCAAATAGGCCTGTTAAGCAGAGTTGATGAAACACATGTATGTTTCACAAGAAGACCATCTGTGTTAGAAGCGGAAGCATCTAGCACATTGTTTCCCTCTGAGAAATCAGTTAGTTATTGAAAAGGAAGGTTTCTGCTGCTTCAGTTATTAAAGGTAGAGATAGATTCTCTTGGTGCCAAACACTCCTCTTCAGCAGAGTTGAAGAAACAAACGTATCTCAGGAAGATAACCATCTATGTCAAAAGCAGGAGCATCTCTCACATTGATCCTTGTGAGAATTTCATTAGTTTTTGAAAAGAAAAACTCCTGTTAGTTAGGATTTTGAAGATGGTTATAGGCTGTATTTGTTCCAAACAGGCCCATTCAGCTGAGTTAGAGAAACCCATGTATCTCTCAAAAGAAAACCGTATGTGTTAGAAGCAGCATAATGTGGCACACTCTTTTACTGTGAATATTGAGTTAGTTTTTGAAAGGAAAACTTCTTGCTACTAAAGATTTCCAAGGTGTAGATGGGCTCTATTTCTTCAAAATAAGCCTTGAGGTAACTTCAAAATCACATGTATCACTCCAAAGAAGACCATACCTGTTAGAAACTGCAGCATCTAGCAAGTTGTTTCTCTGTGAGAACTAGGTTAGTTTCTGAAAGTTATGCTTCCTCCAAGGTAGGGTTTTCAAGGTGGAGATAGGCTCAATTTGTTCCAAATAGGCCTATTCTGCTGAGTTGAAGAAACACATGTATCTCTCAATAAAAAACCATCTGTGTTTGAAGCAAGAACATTTAGCACATTGTTTCCCTGTGAGAATTGAGTTACTTTTGAAACAAAAACTTCCTGCTACTTAGGTTTTTCAAGGTGGCAATAGGCTCCACATGTCACAAATAGGACTATTTAGGAGAATTGAAGAAACACATGTATCACTTGAAAGATAACCATCTATTGTAGAAGGTGCAGGATCAAGCTCATTGTTTCACTGTGAGAACTGATTTAGTTTTGAAAGGAATACTTCCTACATCTAAGGTTTCTCCAGGTGGAGATAAGCTCACTTTGTTCAATGAAGGCCTACTGAGCAGAGTTGATGAAACACATCTATCTTTCAAAAGAAGACAATCTGCATTAAAACCAGGATCATCTAGTATATTGTTTCCCTGTGAGAATTGAGTTAGTTTCATAAAAGAAAACTTCCTGATACTCAGGTTTTTTAAGGCAGAGTTAGGCTCTGTTTGTTCCAAAAGTGCCTAAAAGAACTTTCTAAAAGCAGGGTTTTAGAAACACATGTATCACCCAATGAAAATCATGTAAGTTAGAAACAGTAAAATTTCGCACATTCTAGCCCTGTGACAATTGAGTTAGTTTGAAAGGAATACATCCTGCAATTTAGGTTTTTAAGGCAGATTTAGGTTCCCTTTTTTCTAAATTCCTATGCGGCTGAGGTGAAGAAACACATGTATCTCTCGAGAGATAACCATCTGTGTTACAAACACGAGCATCTGGCACTTTATCTCCCTGTGAGACTGTGATATTTTTGAAAGGAAAACTTTCTGCTGCTTAGGTTTATAAAGGTGTAGATAGGCTCTGCTTGTACCATATAGGCCCATTCAACACAGGGCAAGAAAAGCATGTAACACTGCAAAGACGACCACATGTGTTAGAAGCTGAAATATCCACTACATTTTTTTCCCTGGAGAATTGAGTTAATTTTTGTTAGGGCAATTTCATGCTACTTAGGATGTTCAAGGTGAAGAAAGGCTCTCTTTTTTTGAAATAGCCATATTCTGCTGTGCTGAAGAAACAGATGTATTTCTCAAAAGAAAACCATCCTTGTTAGAAGCTATAGCATCTAGCACATTCTTTCCCTGTGAGAATTAAAATAGTTTATGAAAGTAATCCTTCCTGCAAGTTAGGTTTTCAAGGTTGAGATACAATCTCTTGTGCCAAATAGGCCTATTCAGCTGAGTTGAAGAAACACATCTATCTCTTGAAAGAAAAAGATCTGTGTTAGAAGGAGGAGCATCTCTGAGAGGAATGAGTTTGTTTTTGAAAGGAAAAGTTCCTCCTACTTACGCTTTTACAGGTGGTGATAAGCTCTCTTTTTTCCAAATAGGGCTATCCAGCAGAGTTGAGGAAAAACATACAGCACTCCAAAGAAAATCACCTATGTCAGAAACTGCCTCATCTATCACATTGTTTTCCTGTGAAAAGTGAGTTCCTTTGTGAAAATAACACTTCCTGCAACTTATGTTTTTCTAGATGGAGACAGGCAATCTTTGTTCCAAATAGGCTAATTCAGGAGAATTGAAGAACACATGTATCCCTTGAAAGAAAACCATCTGTGTTAGAAGCATAATCATCTAGCAAATTGTTTCCCAGTGAGAATTGAAGTAGTTTTTGAAAGGAAACTTCCTGCTACTTAGGATTTTCAAGGTGTTGATAGAGTCTGTTTGTTCCAACTAGGCCTATTCAGCTGAGTTGAAGAAACACATGTATCTCTCCATAGAAAACCATCTCTGGTAGAAGCAGGATCATCTAGCACATTGTTTCACTTTGAAAATTGAATCAGTTTTTGAAATGAAAACTTCCTGCTACTTAGCTTTATCCAGGTGTAGATAGGCTCTGTTTGTCCCAAATAGGCCTATTCAGCTGAGTTGAAGAAGCACTTGTATCACTCCAAAGAATCCACTTGTGTTAGAAGCTGTAGCATCTAGCACATTGTTGTCCTGTGAGAAGTAGATTAGTGTCGAAAGTAATACTTCCTGCAACTTCGGTTTTTCTATGTGGAGCTAGGCTGTGATTGTTCCAAGTTGGCCTAGTTGCTTTTGGAGAAAAACAGGTATCTATTGAGAGAAAATCATCTGTGTTAGAAGCTGCAGCTTCTAACACGTTGTTTCCTGTGAAAATTGAGTTAGTTTTTGACAGGAGACCTTCATGCTACTTAGGATGTCCAAGTCATATGCTCTCTGTTCCAAATTGATATTCAGCAAAGTTGAAGAAACACATCCATCACTTCAAAGATATATGTGAGAAACTACAGCATATATATATGTGAGAAACTACAGCATCAAACACATTGTT
Source organism: Castor canadensis (assembly GCF_047511655.1). Taxonomy (NCBI): domain Eukaryota; kingdom Metazoa; phylum Chordata; class Mammalia; order Rodentia; family Castoridae; genus Castor; species Castor canadensis. Next base: position 93,716,410 of record NC_133398.1, read on the forward strand.
TCTCTGTGAGAATTGATTCAGTTTTTGAAAGGAATACTTGCTGCAACTTGGATTTTTCTCAGTAGAGATATGATCATTTTGTTCCAAATAGGCCTATGGAGCAGAGTTGATGAAACACATGTATCTTTTGAATGAACTGAATCAGTGTTAGAAGCAGGAGCATCTAGGACATTGTTTCCCTATGTAAATGAATTAGTTTTTGCAAAGGAAGCTTCCTGCTTAGGTTATTCAAGGTAGAGATGGGCTCTCTTGGTGCCAAACACTCCTCTTCAACTGAGTTGAAGAAATACACGTATCTCAGGAAAGAAAACCATCTTTTAGAAGCCGGAGCATCTCTCACATTGATTCCTTGTGAGAATTTAGTTAGTTTTTGAAAAGAAATACTCGTGTTACTTAGGATTTTGAAGATGCTTATAGGCTGTCTTTGTTCCAAATTGGCCCATTCAGCTGAGTTAGAGAAACCCATGTATCTCTTGAAAGAAAACATATGTTTTAGAAGCAGCATAATGTAGCACACTGTTTCCCTGTGAATATTGAGTTAGTTTTTGAAAGGAAAACCTTCTGCTACTAGAGATTTTCAAGGTGTACATTGGCTCTATTTCTTCCAAATAGACCTATTGAGCTACTTCAAAATCACATGTATCACTCCAAAGATCATACTTGGTAGAAACCGTAGCATCTAGCAAATTGTTTCCCTGTGAGAACTGAGTTAGTTCCTCAATGTTATACTTCCTGCAAGGTAGGGTTTTCAAAGTGGAGATAGGCTCAATTTGTTCCAAATAGGCCTATTCAGGTGAGTTGAAGAAACACATGTGTCTCTTAATAAAAAACCATGTGTGTTTGAAGCAGAAACATGTAACATGTTGCTTCCCTGGGAGAATTGAGTTACTTTTGAAACAAAAACTTCCTGCTACTTAGGTGTTTCAAGGTGGCAATATGCTCTGTGTGTCCTAAATAGGACCATTGTGCAGAGTTGAAGAAGCACATGCATCGCTCCAAAGATAACCATCTATGGTAGAAGGCGCTGCATCGAGCACATTGTTTCACTGTCAGAATTGATTTAGTTTTGAAAGGAATACTTCCTGCACCTAAGGTTACTCAAGGTGGAGATAAGCTCACTTTGTTCCAAATAGGCCTATTGAGCAAAGTTGATGAAACACATGTATCTTTCGAAAGAAGACCATCTGTGATAGAAACAGGAGCATCTAGTACCTTGTTTCCTTGTGAGAATTGAGTTAGTTTCATGAAAGAAAACTTCCTCCTATTTAGATTTCTTAAGGTAGAATTAGGCTCTGTTTGTTCCAAAAGTGCCTATTCAGCAGGGTTTTAGAAACACATGTATCCCCCAATGAAAATCATGTAAGTTAGAAACAGTGAAATTTTGCACATTCTTGCCCTGTGACAATTGAGTTAGTTTTTGAAAGGCATACTTCCTGCAACTTAGGTTTTTAAGGCAGATTTAGGTTCCCTTTATTCTAAATTCCTATTTGGCTGAGGCGAAGAAACACATGTATCTCTCGAGAGATAACCATCTGTATTAGAAGCACGAGCATCTAGCACTTTATTTCCCTGTGAGAGTGTGATATTTTGGAAGGAAAACTTTCTGCTGCTTAGGTTTATAAAGGTGTAGATAGGCTCTGCTTGTACCAAATAGGCCCTTTAACTCAGGACAAGAAAAGCACGTATCACTCCAAAGAAGACCATATGTGTTAGAAGCTGAAACATCTACCACACTGTTTCCCTGGAATTGTGTTAATTTTTGTTAGGACAACTTCATGCTACTTAGGATGTTCAAGGTGAAGAAAGGCTCTCTTTATTTGAAACAGCCATACTCTGCTGTGCTGAGGAAACAGGTGTATTACTCAAAGGAAAACCATCCTTATTAGAAGCTGCAGCATCTAGCATCTTGTTTCCCTGTGAGAATTAAATTAGTTTCTGAAAGTAATCCTTCCTGCAAGTTAGGTTTTCAAGGTTGAGATATAATCTCTTTGTGCCAAACAGGCCTATTCAGCTGAGTTGAAGAAACACATGTATCTCTCGAAAGGTAAAGATCTGTGTTAGAAGGAGGAGCATCTCTGAGAGGAATGAGTTTGTTTTTGAAAGGAAAAGTTCCTGCTACTTACGCTTTTACAGGTGGTGGTAAGCTCTCTTTTTTCCAAATAGGGGTATCCAGCAGAGTTGAGGAAAAACATACAGCACTCCAAAGAAAATCACCTATGTCAGAAACTGCCTCATCTATCACATTGTTTTCCTGTGAAAAGTGAGCTCATTTGTGAAAATAACACTTCCTGCAACTTATGTTTTTCTAGATGGAGACAGGCAATCTTTGTTCCAAATAGGCCAATTCAGAAGAATTGACGAAACACATGTATCTCTTGAAAGAAAACCATCTGTGTTAGAAGCATAATCATCTAGCACATTGTTTCCCAGTGAGAATTGAAGTAGTTTTTGAAAGGAAACTTCCTGCTACTTAGGATTTTCAAGGTGTTGATAGAGTCTGTTTGTTCCAACTAGGCCTATTCAGCTGAGTTGAAGAAACACATGTATCTCTCCATAGAAAACCATCTCTGGTAGAAGCAGGATCATCTAGCACATTGTTTCACTTTGAAAATTGAATCAGTTTTTGAAATGAAAACTTCCTGCTACTTAGCTTTATCCAGGTGTAGAAAGGCTCTGTTTGTTCCAAATAGGCCTATTCAGCTCAGTTGAAGAAACACATGTATCATTCCAAAGAATCCACTTGTGTTAGAACCTGTAGCATCTAGCACATTGTTGTCCTGTGAGAAGTAAATTAGTGTTGAAAGTAATACTTCCTGCAACTTCGGTTTTTCTATGTGGAGCTAGGCTGTGATTGTTCCAAATTGGCCTAGTTGCTTGTTGAAGAAAAACAGGTATTTATTGAGAAAAAACCATCTGTGTTAGAACCTGCAGCATCTAACACATTGTTTCTTGTGAAAATTGAGTTAGTTTTTGACAGGAGACCTTCATGCTACTTAGGATGTTCAAGTTGGTCATATGCTTTCTGTTCGAAATTGTGTTATTCAGCAAAGTTGAAGAAACACAAACATCACTTCAAAGATACTATCTCTGTTAGAACCTACAGCATCAAACACATTGTTTCTCTGTGAGAATTGATTCAGTATTTGAAGGGAATACTTGCCGCAACTTAGATTTTTCACAGTGGAGATATGATCATTTTTTCCAAATAGGCCTATGGAGCAGAGTTGATGAAACACATGTATTTTTTGAATGAAGAGTAGCAGTGTTAGAAGCAAGAGCATCTAGAACAGTTTCCCTGTGTAACTGAGTTAGGTTTTAAAAAAGGAAGCTTCCTGCTACTTAGGTTATTCAAGATAGAGATGGGCTCTCTTGGTTCCAAACACTCCTCTTCAGCTGAGTTGAAGAAATACACGTATCTCAGGAAAGAAAACCATCTTTGTTAGAAACTGGAGCATCTCTCACATTGATTCCTTGTGAGAATTTAGTTAGTTTTTGAAAAGAAAAACTCGAGATACTTCAGATTTTGAAGATGGTTATAAACTGTCTTTGTTGCCAACCAGCCCATTCAGCTTAGTTAGAGAAACCCATGTATCTCTCGAAAGAAAACCATATGTGTTAGAAGCAGCATAATGTAGCACACTGTTTCCCTGTGAATATTGAATAAGTTTTTGAAAGGAAAACCTTCTGCTACTAAAGATTTTCAAGGTGTACATTGGCTCTGTTTCTTCCAAATAGATCTATTGAGCTCATTTGAAAATCACATGTATTACTCCAAAGAAGACCATACCTGGTAGAAAAAACAGCATGTAGCAAATTGTTTCCCTGTGAGAACTGAGTTAGTTTCTCAATGTTATACTTCCTGCAAGGTGGGTGTTTCAAAGTGGAGATAGGCTCAATTTGTTCCAAATGGGCCTATTCAGGTGAGTTGAAGAAACACATGTATCTCTCGATAAAAAACCATGTGTGTTTGAAGCAGGAACAAGTAGCACATTGTTTCCCTGGGAGAATTGAGTTAGTTTTGAAAGGAAAACTTCCTGCTACTTAGGTTTTTCAAGGTGGCAATATGCTCTGCGTGTCCCAAATAGGACCATTTAGCAGAGTTGAAGAAGAACATGTATCACTCCAAAGATAACCATCTATGGTAGAAGGTGCAGCATTGAGCACATTGTTTCATTGTGAGAATTGATTTACTTTTTGAAAGGAATACTTCCTGCATCTAAGGTTTCTCAAGGTGGAGATAAGCTTACTTTGTTCCATATAGGCCTATTGAGCAGAGTTGATGAAACACATGCATCTTTTGAAAGAAGACCATTTGCGTTAGAAGCAGGAGCATGTAGTACTTTGTTTCCCTGTGAGAATTGAGTTAGTTTCACACTAGAAAACTTCTTGCTACTTAGGTGTCTAAAGGTAAAGTTAGGCTCTGTTTGTACCAAATCAGCCTATTCAGCAAAGATTTAAAAACACTTGTAGCACCTATAGAAAACCATGTGTGTTAGAAACTGCAAAATCTTGCACATTCTTGCCCTGTGATAATTGAGTTAGTTTTTGAAATGAGTACTTCCTGTAACTTATGTTTTTTAAGGAGAGATAGGCTCTCTTTGGTTTTAATAATCCTATTCAGCTGAGTTGAAGAAATACATGTATCTCTTGAAGGAAAGCCATCTGTGTTGGAAGGATAATCATCTAGCACATTGTTTCCTAGTGAGAATTGAAGTAATTTTTGAAAGAAAAATTTCCTGGTACGTGGGATTTTCAAGGTTGGCATAGGCTCTTTTTGTTCCAAATAGGCCTATTCCTCTGAGTTGAAGAAACGCATGTTGGACATCAAACAAATCCATCCATGTTTGAAGCTGCAACATCTAGGAAATTGATTCCCTTTGAGAACTAAGTTAGTTTCTGAAAGTAATACTTCATGCCACTTAGGTTTTTCAAGGTGGAGATAGACTGTCTTTGTTCTAAATAATCCTATTAGCAGAGTTGATAAAACACATGTTTCTATCAAAAGAAGACCATCCATGTTACAAGCAGGATCATCTAAAACATTGTTTACATGTGAGAACTGAGTTAGTTTTTGAAAAGAATACATTATGCTTCTTAGTTTTTTTCAAGGTGGGGATAGGTTGTCTTTGTTGCAACAGGTTTATTCAGAAGAGTTGAAGAAACACATATATCACTCCAAAGAAAACCACCTATATTAGAAGCTGCAGCATCTAGCACATTGATTCACCATGAGAATTGAGTTTTTCTGAAAGTAATACTTCCTGCACCTTACGTTTTTCAAGTTGGGGATGGGCTGTCCTTGTCACAAATGGTCCTATTCAGCAGAGTTTAAGAAACACATGTATTTCTCAAGAGAAAACGATCTTTGTTAGAAGCTGCAGCATCTATCACATTGTTTCCCTGTGAGAGTTGTGTTAATTTTTGTTAGGAAAACTTCATGCTACTAAGCATGTTCAAGGTGAAGATAGGCTCTCTTTGTTTCACATAGGGCTATTAAGCTGAGTAGAAAAAACACATATAACACTACAAAGAAAACCATCTAAGTTAGAAGCAGCAGCATCTAGCACACTGTTTCGCTGTGAGAATTGAGTTAGTTTCTGAAAGTTATCCTTCCTGCAACTTAGGTTTTTCAAGGTTGAAATATGCTATCTTTTCTCCAAATAGGTCTATTCAGTTGTGTTGAAGAAACACATGTATTACTCGAAAGAAAACTATCTATGTTAGAAGCTGCAGCATCTAGCGCATTGTTTCCCTGTGAGAATTGAGTTAGATTTTGAAAGGAATTCCTTCTGCAACTTAGATATTTCAAGGTGGAGATAGGCACTAGTTGTTCCAAATAGGCCTTTTCAGCTGAGTTGAAGAAACACCTGTATCACTCCAAAGAAAACCATCTGTATTAGAAGCTGCAGCATGTAACACCTTGTTTCCCTATGAGAATAGAGTTTGTTTTGGAAATGAATTCCTCCTGCAACTTAGATTTTTCAATGTGGAGATTTGCTCTCTTTCTTCCAAATAGACCTATTCAGCTGAGTTGAAGAAACAAATGGAACTATCAAAAGAAAACTATACATCTTAGAAGCAGTATAATGTAGCACATTGTATCCCTGTGAGAATTGAATTCGTTTTTGAATGGAAAACCTCCAACTATTATGGTCTTCAAAGGTGTAGATAGACTGTTTCTTCCAAATACGCTTATTAAGCTTACGTCAAAAACATATGTATCACTGCAAAGAAGACCATATGTGTTAGAAGCTGCAGCATCTAGCCCATTGTTTCCCTGTGAGAACAGAGTTAGTTCCTTAAAGTAATACTTCCTGCAAAGTAGGTTTTCCAAAGTGGAGAGAGGCTCTCTTTGTTCCTAATATCCCTATTCACCTGAGTTGATGAAACACATGTATCTTTTGATAGAGGACTATCTGTGCTAGAAGCAGGAGCATCTAGCACATTGTTTCCCTGTGAGAATTGCATTACTTTTTGAAAGGAAAACTTCCTGCTACTTAGGTTTTTCATGTGAAGATAGGATCTGCTTTTTCCAAAGAGGCCTATTCAGCTCAGGTGAAGACAAGCATGTATCACTCCAAAGAAGACCATAAGTGTTAGAAACTGAAGCATCTACCACAATGTTTCCCAGTGAGAATGAGTTAATTTTTGTAGGAGAACTTCAGGCTACTTAGGATGTTCAAGGTGAAGACAGGCTCTCTTTGTTCCAAATAGACCTGCTCAGCTGAGTGGAAGAAGCACATATATCACTCCAAAGAAAGCCATCTATGATAGAAGCAGCAGCATCAAGCACATTGTTTCACTGTGAGAATTGTTTTAGTTTCTGAAAGCAATCCTTCCTGCAACTTAGGCTTTTCAAGGTTGAAATACACTCTCTTTGTTCCAAAAAGGCCTATTCAGCTGTGTTGAAGAAACACATGTATTACTCGAAAGAAAACTATCTATGTTAGAAGCTGCAGCATCTAGCACATTGTTTCCCTGTGACAATTGAGTTAGTTTTTGAAAGGAATTCCTCCTGCAACTTAGATTTTTCTAGGTGGAGATAAGCTCTGGTTGTTCCAAATAGGCCTAATCAACTGAGTTGTAGAAACACATGTATCGCTCCGAAGAAAACCATCTGTGTTAGAAGCTGCAGCATCTAGCACCTTGTTTCCTTGTGAGAATGGAGTTGTTTTTGAAATGAATTCCTCCTGCAACTTAGATATTTCAAGATGGATATTGACTCTCTTTCTTCCAAATAGGCCTATTCAGCTGTGTTGAAGAAACACGTTTCGATTTAAAGAAAACCATCTGTGTTGGAAGCAGTATAATGTAGCACATTGTTTCCTTGTGAGAAATGAATTAGTTTTTGAAAGGAAAACCTCCTGCTATTATGCTCTTCCAAGGTGTAGATAGGCTCTGTTTCTTCCAAATAGGCCTATTGAGCTCACTTCAAAATCACATGTATCACTCCAAAGAAGACCATATGTGTTAGAATCTGCAGCATCTAGCCTATTGTTTCCCTGTGAGAACTGTTAGTTTCTGAAAGTAATACTTCCTGCAATTTAGGTTTTCCAAGGTGGAGAGAGGCTCTCTTTGTTCAAAATATCCCTATTCAGCTGAGTTGAAGAAGACATGTATGCCTTGATGGAAAACCATCTGTGTTAGAATTAGGAACATTTAGCACTTTTTTTCTTGTTATAATTTAGTTAGTTTTTGAAAGGAAAACTTTCAAAACTTTACTTAGGTTTTTCAAGGTTGCAATAAGCTCTGCTTGTCCCAAATAGGCCCATTTCTCAGAGTTGAAGAAACACATGTATCACTCCAAAGATAACCATCTATGTTAGAAGGTGCAGCATCAAGCACATTGTTTCACACTCAGAATTGATTTAGTTTTTGAAAGGAAAACCTCCTGTATCTAAGGTTTCTAAAGGTGGAGATAAGCTCACTTTGTTCCAAATAGGCCTATTCAGCAGAGTTGATGAAACACATGTATCTCTCGAAAGAAGACCACCTGTGTTAGAAGCACTGAGATCTAGCACCTTGTTTCCCTGTGAGAATTGTGTTACTTTTTGAAAGGAAAACTTCATGCTACTTTGCTTTTTAAATGTGTAGATAGGCTCTGCTTGTTCCAAATAGGCCTATTCAGCTCAGGTGAAGAAAAGCATGCATCACTCTAAAGTAGAACATATGTGTTAGAAGCTGAAGCATCTAGCACATTGTTTCCCTGTTAGAATTGAGTTATTTTTTTTAGGATAACATCATGCTACTTAGTATGTTCAAGGTGAATATAGGCTCTCTTTGTTACAAGTAAGCCTATTCTTCTGAGTGGAATAAACCCAGATGAGTTTCACTCTAAAGAAAACCACCTGTGTTAGAAGCTGCCATATGTAGGACAATGTTTCCAAGGAGAACAGAGTTAGGTTTAGAAATGAATACGTCCTGCAAGTTTGGTTTCTCAAAATAAGATAGGCTTACTTTGTTACAAGTAAACCTATTGAGCAGGGTTGATGAAACACACATGTATCTAGAAAGAAAACCATCTGGATTAAAAGCTGGAGAATCTAGCACATTGTGTCCCTGTGAGAATTGAGGTAGTTTTTGAAAAGAAAACTTCCTGCTAATTAGGTTATTCTAGATGGAGATATGCTCTGGTTTTTCCAAATAGGCCTACTCAGCTGAATTGAAGAAACACATGGATCAATTGACAGACTACCATCTGTGTTAGTAGGAGGATTGTCTACAACATTTTGTCCCTGTGAGAATTGAGTTAGTTTGTGAAATTAATACTTCCTGCAACTTTGGTTTTTCTAGGTGGAGATAGGCTCTCTTTGTTCCAAATGGATGTATTCAGCTGAGTTGAAGAAACACATATATATTTCAAAAGAAAACCATCTGTGTTAGAAGCAGTTCATCAAGCACATTGTTTCCCAGTGAGAATTGAAGTAGTTTTTGAAGAGAAAACTTCCTGCTACTTGGATTTTTCAATGTGATCATATGCTCTGTTTGTTCCAAATAGGCCTATTCAGCTGAGTTAAAGAAACGCATGTAGCACACCAAAGGAAACCATGCATGTTAGAAGCTGATACATCTAGCACATTGTTTCCCTCTGAGAATTGAGTTAGTTTCTAAACAGAATACTTCCTGCATCTTAGGTTCTCAAGGTGGAGATAAGTTTACTTTGTTTCCAATAGGCCTATTGAGCAGAGTTGATGAAACACATGTGTCTTTCGAAAGAAGATCATCTGTGTTAGAAGGAGGAGTATATAGAACATTGTTTCCTGTGAGTTTGTTTCAGAAAAGAAAACATCCTGTTACTAAGGTTTTCAAGGTGGAGTTAGGCTCTGTTTTTTTCCAAATAGGTTTATAATGCAGAGTTTTAGCAACACATGTATCACCCCTAGAAAGCCATCCATGTTAGAAACTGCAAAATCCTGCACATTTCTTACCCTATGACAATTGAGTTAATTTTGAAAGGAATACTTCTACAACTTAGGTTTTTTAAGGCATAGATAGGATCTCTTTTTTCAAAATAGTTCTATTCAGCTGTGTTGAAGAAACGTGTGTATCTCTTGAGAGATAACCATCTGAGTTACAAGCATGAGCATCTAGCACATTGTTTCCCTGTGAGAATTGTGTTATTTTTTGAAAGGAAACCTTCCTGCTACTTAGGTTTTTCATTGGAGATAGGCTCTGCTTGTTCCAAAGAGGCCTATTCAGCTCAGGTGAAGAAAAGCATGTATCACTCCAAAGAAGACCCTATGTGTTAGAATCTGAAGCATCTACAACATTGTTCCCTGTGAGAACTGAATTAATTTCTGTTAGGAAAACTTCAGGCTACTTAGGATGTTCAAAGTGAAGAGAGGCTCTCTTTGTTCCAAATAGGCCTATTCAGCAGAGTTGAAGAACACATGTATTACACAAAAGAAAACCATCTATATTAGAAGCTGCAGCATCTAGCACCTTGTTTCCCTGTGAGAATTGAGTTATTTTTTGGAAGGAATTCCTCCTGCATCTTAGATTTTTCAAGGTTGAGATACTCTCTGCTTGTGCCAAATCGGCCTATTCAGCTGAGTTGAAGAAACACATATATCTTTCAAAAGAAAACCATCTGTGTTAGAAGGAGGAGCATCTCTGACAGGGTTGAGATTGTTTCTGAAAGGAAAAGTTCCTGCTACTACGATTTTAAAGGCGGTTATAGGCTCTTTTTTCTCAAATAGGCCTATTCAGCTCTGTTGAGAAAACATATATATCACTCCAAAGAAAACCATCTATGTCAGAAACGGCCTCATCTAGAACACTGTCTCCCTGTGAGAATTGAGTTCATTTGTGAAAGTAATACTTCCTGTAACTTAGGTTTTTCTAGTGGAGATAGGCTATCTTTGTTCCAAGTAGGCCTATTCAGCTGAGTTGAAGACAAATGTATCTCTTGACAGAAAACCATCTATGTTAGAAGCATACTCATCTACATCATTGTTTACCAGTGAAAATTGAAGTCGTTTTTTTTTTCAGTGCTGGAATTGAACCCAGAGCTTTGTGCATGCTGGGCAGGCACTCTACCACTGAGCTACATCTCCTGCTTGAAGTCGTTTTTGAGAGGAAAACTTCCTGCTACTAAGAATTTTCAAGTTGAATATGGGCTCTGTTTGTTCCAAATAACCCTATTCAGCTGTGTTGAAGAAACACATGTAGCACATCAAAGAAAACCACGTATGGTAGAAGCTGAAACATCTTGCACACTGTTTCCCTGAGAGAATTGAGTTAGTATCTGAAAGTAATACTTCCTGCATATTAGGATTTTCAAGGTGGAGATAGTATCTCTTTGTTGCAAATAGGCCAAGTGAACAGAGTTGAAGAAGCAAATGTATCACTGCAAAGAAAACCATCTATGTTAGAAGCTGCAACATCTAGCACATTGCTTCCCTGAGAGGACAGAGTTATTGTTTGAAAGGAATACTTTCTGCTACTTGGGTATTTTAAGGTGGAGGTAGGCTCTAATTGCTCCAAATAGGCCTATTCAGCTGTGTTGAAGAAACACATGTATCACTCCAAAGAAGACTATCTGTGTTTGAAGCTACAGCATCTAGCACCTTGCTTCCCTGTGTGAATGGAGTTAGATTTTAAAAGGAATTCCTCCTGCATCTTGTATTTTTCAACGTGGAGATTGGATCTCTATGTTCCCAATAAGCCTATTCAGCTGCATTGAGTAAACACATGCATCAATGGATAGAAAACCATCTGTGTTAGAAGCACTATCACCCACCACATTTTTATTCCTATGAGAATTAAATTAGTTTTTCGAAGGAAAATCTCCTGATAGTTAGGTTTTTCAAGTTGTAGTTAGGGCTGTTTGTTTGAAATAGGCTTCTTTGGCTCAGTTGAAGAAACACATGCACCATTCCAAAGAAAACGCTCTGTGTTAGAGTCTAGAGCATCTACCACATTATTTCCTTGTGAGAACTGACTTACTTTGTGAAAGTAGTACTCCTTGCAACTTAGTTATTTCTAGGTGGAGATAGATTCTGTTTCTTCCAAATAGGCCTTTTCAGCTTAGTTGAGGAAACACAGGTATGTCTCGATAGAAAACGATTTGTGGGAGAAGCTGCAACATCTAGCACATGGTTTCCCTGTGAGAATTGAGTTATTGTTTGAAAGGAAAACTTCATGCTACTTAGGATGTTCAAGGAGGTGGTAAGCTCTCTTTATCCCAAATAGGCCTATTCAGCAGATTGAAGAAGCACATATACCACTGCAAAGATAACCATCTATGTTAGAAGCTGCAGAATTGAGCACATTGTTTGCTTGTGAGAATTGAGTCAGTTTTGAAAGGAATTACTCTTGCAACTTAGACTTTTCGAGGTGGAGGTAGGCTCCGGTTGTTCCAAATAGCCTGATTCAGATCAGTTGAATAAACACATGTATCACTTCAAAGAAGACCATATGTGTTAGAACTGCAACATCTAGCACACTGTTTCCCAGTGAGAATTAAATTATTTTCTGAAAGTAATGCTTCCTCCAACTTATGCTTTTCATGGTTGAGATATGCTATCTTTGTGCCAAATAGGCCTATTCAGCTGAGTTGAAGAAACAGATGTACTAGTCTAAAGAAAACCATCTATGTTTGAAATTCTACCATCTAGCACCTTGTTTCCAAGTGAAAATTGAGTTAGTTTTTGAAAGGAATTCCTCCTACAACTTAGATTTTTAAGGTTTGATATAAGCTCTTGTTGTTCCAAAGGGGCAAATTCAGCTCAGTTGAAGAAATCCATATATCACTGCAAAGAACATCTGTGTTAAAAGCTTCATTATCTAGCACATTGTTTCCCTATGAGAATTGAGTTAGTTTTTGATAGGAATTCCACCTGACACTTAGATTATTCAAGGTGGAGATAGGCTGTCTTTGTTTCAAATAGGTATATTCACCTGAATTGAATGAACACATGTTTCTCTAGAAAGAAAACCATCTGCCATAGAAGCCGGATCCAAAATCAAATTGTTTCCTTGTGAGAATTGAATTAATTTTTGAAAGGAAATGTTCCTTCTTCTTAGGATTTTTTAGATACTGATAGGCTCTTTTAAATCCCATTAGGCCTATTGAGCAGATGTGAAGAAACACATATAACACATCAAAGAAGAACATCTATGTTAAAAGCTGCAGCATCCAGCACTTGATTCCCTCTGAGAATGGAGTTAGTTTTAGAAAGGAATACTTCCTGCAACTTATGTTTCTATAACTAGACATAGGCTTAGTTTCTCACCTGTAGGCCTATTGAATAGAGTTGATGAAACACATGTATCTCTCAAAAGAAAACCATCTGCGTTCAAAGATAGAGCACCTAGCACTTGATTCCATGTGAGAATTGAGTTAGTTTGTGAAAATAATACTCTCTGCAACATAAGTTTTTCAAGGTGGAGATAGATTCTCGGTGTTCCAAATAGGTCTATTCAGCAGAGTTGAAGAAACATATGTATCAATCGAAAGAAAATCATCTGTGCTAGAAGTGGGATCATCCAGCACATTGTTTCACAGTGAGAATTGAATTAGTTTTTGAAAAGAAAACTTGCTGCTACTTATGTTATTCAAGGTGAAGTTAGGCTGTGTTTGTTGCAAATTGCCCTGTTCAGGTCACTTGAAGAAACAGTTGTATCACTCTAAGGAAAACCATCTATGTTAGAAGCTGCAGAATCTGGCACACTGTTTCACTCAGAGAATTAAGTAAGTTTTTGAAAGGAATTCCTCCAACAACTTAGATTTTTCCAGAAGACAATTGGCTTTCTTTATTCCAAGTATTCATAATCACGTCAGTTGAAGAAACTCAAGTATCAATAGGCAGAAAAACATCTGTGTGAGAAGAACGATCATCTAGCACATTGTTTTCCTGTGAGAATTGAGTTAGATTTTGAAAGAAAAATGTCCTGCTATGTAGGTTATTAAAGATGGAGGATGGCTCTGATTGTTTCAAGTACGAATATTCAGCTGAGTTGAAGAAACACATGTATCAATTGAAAAAATCCATCTGAGTTAGAGGCACGATCATCTATCACATGGTTTTTCATTTTTGTGAGAATTGAGTTACTGTTTGAAAGGAAAACTTCATGCTACTTAGGGTATTCAAGGTGGTGGTAGGCTCTCTTTATTCCAAATAACCCTATTCAGCAGATTGAAGAAACACATATACCACTGCAAAGATAACCATGTATGTTAGAAGCGGCAGAATTGAGCACATTGTTTGCTTGTGAGAATTGAGTCAGGTTTGAAAGGAATTACTCCTGCAATTTAGATTTTTCGAGGTGGAGGTAGGCTCTGGTTGTTCCAAAAAGCCCTATTCGGATCAGGTGAAGAAACACATCCATAACTTCAAAGAAGACCATATGTGTCAGAACTTCAGTATCTAGCACATTGTTTCCCGGTAAGAATTAAATTAGTTTCTGAAAGTAATGCTTCCTCCAACTTATGTTTTTCATGGTTGAGATATGCTGTCTTTGTGCCAAACAGGACTATTCAGCTGAGTTGAAGAAACGGATGTACTACTCTAAAGAAAACCATCTATGTGTCAAACGGTACCACCTAGCACCTTGTTTCCAAGTGAAAACTGAGTTAGTTTTTGAAAGGTGTTCCTCCTACAACTTATGTTTTTAACGTTGGAGATAAGCTCTTGTTGTTCCAAAGGGGCATAGTCAGCTCAGTTGAAGAAACCCATGTATCACTACAAAGAAGGACATCTGTGTTAAAAGCTTCATCATCTAGCACATTGTTTCCCTATGAGAATTGAGTACTTTTTGTTAGGAACTCCACCTTCAACATAGATTATTCAAGGTGGAGATAGGCTGTCCTTGTTTCAAATAGGCCTACTCACCTGAATGGAATGAACACATGTTTCTCTAGACAGAAAGAAAACCATGTGTCAAGGAAGCCGGATCAAAAGTCACATTGTTTCAATGTGAGAATTGAATGAATTTTTGAAAGGAAAACTTCCTGCTACTTAGGTTTTTCAAGGTGTATATAGGCTGTGTCTGTTCCATATTGGCCTCTTCAGCTCAGTTGAAGAAACACATGTATCACACCAAAGAAACCATCTATGTTAGAAGCTGCAGCATCTAGCACATTGTTTCCCTGTGAGAACTGAGATTCTTTCTGAAAGCAATACTTCTTGCAAGCTAGGTTTCTCAAAGTGGCGTTAGGCTTTCTTGCTCCAAATAGGCCTATTCATCAGAGTTGAAGAAACACATATATCACTGGAGAGAAAAGCATCTATGTTAGAAACTGCAACATCTAGCAAATTGTTTCCTAGTGAGAATTGATTTCATTTTAGAAAGGAATACTTCTGCAACATAGGTATCTCAAGGTGTAGAAAGGCTGATTTTGTTAGAAGTATGTGTATGCAGCAGAGTTGATGGAACACATGGATCTCTCGAAAGAAAACCACCTGCATTAACTCTTTCAGCATCTGGCACTCTGCGCCCTGTGAGAATTGTGTTAGTTTTTGAAAGGATAACCTCCTGAAACTTGAATGTTTCGAGGTGGATGTTGCCTCTCTTTGTTCCAAACAGGCCTATACATCTCAGGTGAAGAAATACATGTATCACTAAAAAGAAGACCATCTGTGTTACAAGCTGCACTATCTAACACATGGTTTCCCTGTGAGAAATGAGTTAGTTTATGAACGTAAACTTCCTGCAACTTTGCTTTCTCTAGGTGGAGATAGGCTCTGTTGGTTTCAAGTAGGCCTATACTGTTGAGTTGAAGAAACACATGTATCTCTCGAAAGAAAACAATCGGTGTTAGAAGCTGAATCACAAAGCACATTGTTCCCAGTGAGAATTGATGTACTTATTGAAACGAAAACTCTTGCTTCCTGGAATTTTCATGGTGGACATAGGCTCTGTTTGTTCCAAGAAGCTCTATCAGCTCAGTTGAAAATACACATGTATCACTCCAAAGAAACCATCTCTGTTAGAAGCTGTACCATATACCACATTGTTTCCTTAGGAGAATTCAGTTAGTTTCGGATAGAAATACTTCGTGCTACTTAGGTTTGAGAAGGAGGAGATAGCTTCTCTTTCTTCAAAATAGGCTCATTAAGCCCAGTTGAAGAAACACATGTATCATGCAAAGAAAATCATCTACATTAGAAGTTGCAGCATCTAGTACATTGTTTTCCTTGGAGAATTGAGTGAGTTTCTGAAAGTGATACTTCTTGCAACTTAGGTTTTTCAAGGTGGAGATCAGCTCTTGTTCCAAATATTCCTATTTAGATGAGATGAAGAAACATATGTATCACTCGAAAGAAAACCATCTGTGTTAGAAACAGGATCTTCAAGCACCTAATTTCCCTGTCAGAATTGACTTAGTTTTTGAAAGGAAAACCTCCTGCTTCATAGGATTTTTCAAGGAGTAGAAAAGATCTGTTTGTTCCAAATAGGCCTGTTCAGCTGAGGTGAAAAACAGATGTTGTACAAAAAAGAAAGCCATCTGTGTTAGAAGCTGCAGCATCAAGCACATTGTTTCCCTATGAGACCTGAGTTAGTTTCTGAAAGTTATACTTCCTGCAACTATTGTTTTTCAAGGTGGATATAGGCTCTTTTGGTTCCATATAGGCCTATGTAGCTGAGTTGAAGAAACACTTGTATCATACCAAAGAAAACCATTTAGGTTAGAAGCTGCAGCATCTAGCTCCATGTTGCCCTGTGAATATTGAGTTAATTTTAGAAAGGACTACTTCCTGCAACTTAGGTTTCTCAAGGAGGACATAAGCTTACTTGGTTAACAGTATGCCTACTGAGAAGATGTGATGACACACATGAAACTCTCGAAGGAAAATAATCCGCATTAGAGGCAGGAGTATCTAGCACATTGCCTCCCTCAGAGAACTTAGTTAATTTCTGAAATTAATAGATCCTGAAAAGCAGGTTTTTAAAGGTATAGATAATCTCTCCTCGTTCCAAATATCTCTATTCAGCTGAGTTGAAAGAACACATATATTAATTGAAAAAACCCACCGGTGTTAGATGCAGGATCATTGAGCTTATTGTTTGCCTATTAGAATTCAGTTATTTTTTCCAAGAAAAACCTTCTGCTACTTAATATGTTCATATACGCATATTCAGCTCAGTTGAAGAAACACATATGTCACTGCAAAAAAGGCCATCTGTGTTAGAATCTACAGCATTTAGCATACTGTTTATCTGTGGGAATTCAGTTATATTCTCACATCAATACTTCCCGCAACTTAGGTTTTTCAAGCTGGAGATAGTCTCTCTTCATTCCAAATATCCCTATTCACCTGAGTTGAAAAAAAAACATGTATCTCTCAAAAGAAAACCATCTGTGTTAGAAGCAGGGGCGTCTATCGCATTTGTTCCCTGTGAGAATTGAGTTATTTTTTGAAAGGAAAAGTTCCTTCTACTTAGGATTTACAAGATAGTGATAGGCTCTTTTTGTTCCTAGTAGGCCTATTGAGCAGACCTAAAGAAACACATATATCACTTCAAAGAAAACAATGTATGTTAAAAGCTGCTGCATCTAGAACATTGTTTCCCTGTGCGAATTGAGTTAATTTTAGAAAGGAATACTTCCTGCAACTTATGTTTATCTAAGTAGATGTAGGATTACTTTGTCACCTGTAGGCCGGTTGATTAGAGTTGATGAAACACATGTATCTCTCAAAAGAAAACCATGTGCGTTCAAAGCTAGAGCACCTAGTACTTGATTCCCTGTGAGGATTGAGTTAATTTGTAAAGATAATACTCCCTGCAACTTCGGAGTTTCATTGTGGAGATAGATTCTGGTTGTTCCAAATAGGCCTATTCAGCAGAGTTGAAGAAACATATGTATCAATCGAAAGAAAATCATCTGTGCTAGAAGCGGGATCATCCAGCACATTGTTTCACAGTGAGAATTGAATTAGTTTTTGAGAAGAAAACTTGCTGCTACTTATGTTATTCAAGGTGAAGTTAGGCTGTGTTTGTTGCAAATTGCCCTGTTCAGGTCACTTGAAGAAACAGTTGTATCACTCTAAGGAAAACCATCTATGTTAGAAGCTGCAGAATCTGGCACACTGTTTCACTCAGAGAATTAAGTAAGTTTTTGAAAGGAATTCCTCCCAAAACTTAGATTTTTCCACAAGACATGTGGCTTTCTTTGTTCCAAGTATTCATAATCACGTCAGTTGAAGAAACATGTATCAATAGGCAGAAAAACATCTGTGTGAGAAGAAGGATCATCTAGCACATTGTTTTCTTGTGAGAATTGAGTTATATTTTGAAAGGAAAATGTCCTGCTATGTAGGTTATTTAAGGTGGAGGATGGCTCTGATTGTTCCAAATAAGCCTATTCAGCTGAGTTGAAGAAACACATGTATCAATTGGATGAAAACCATCTGAGTTAGAGGCACGATCATCTATCACATTGTTTTTAATTTTTGTGATGATTGAGTTACTGTTTGAAAGGAAATCTTCATGCTACTTAGGGTATTAAAGGTGGTGGTAGGCTCTCTTTAATCCAAATCGACCTATTCAGCAGATGGATGAAACACATTTACCACTGCAAAGATAACCATGTATGTTAGAAGCGGCAGAATTGAGCACATTGTTTGCTTGTGAGAATTGAGTCAGTTTTGAAAGGAATTACTCTTGCAACTTACATTTTTCAAGGTCAAAGTAGGCTCTGGTTGTTCCAAATAGCCCTATTCAGATCAGTTGAAGAAACACATGTATCACTTCAAAGAAGACCATATGTGTTAGAACTGCAGCATCTAGCACATTGTTTCCCGGTGAGAATTAAATTAGTTTCTGAAAGTAATCCTTCCTCCAACTTATGCTTTTCATGGTTGAGATATGCTGTCTTTGTGCCAAATAGGCCTATTCAGCTGAGTTGAAGAAACAGCTGTACTACTCTCAAGAAAACCATCTATGTTTCAAACTGTACCATCTATCACCTTGTTTCCAAGTGAAAACTGAGTTAGTTTTTGAAAGGTGTTCCTCCTACAACTTATGTTTTTAACGTTGGAGATAAGCTCTTGTTGTTCCAAAGGGGCATACTCAGCTCAGTTGAAGAAACACATGTATCACTGCCAAGAAGAATACCTGTGTTAAAAGCTTCGTCATCTAGCACATTGTTTTCCTATGAGAATTGAGTAATTTTTGATAGGAACTCCACCTTCAACTTAGATTATTCAAAGTGGAGATAGGCTGTCCTTGTTTCAAATAGGCCTACTCACCTGAATGGAATGAACACATGTTTCTCTAGAAAGAAACCATCTGTCATGGAAGCCAGATCAAAAGTCACATTGTTTCCCTGTGAGAATTGAGTGAATTTATGAAAGGAAATCTTCCTGATACTTAGGTTTTTCAAGGTGTATACAGGCTGTGTTTGTTGCATATTCAGCTGTTCAGCTCAACCGAAGAAACACATGTGTCACTCCAAAGAAACCATCTATGTTAGAAGCTGCAGCATGTAGCACATTGTTTCCCTGTGAGAACTGAGATTCTTTCTGAAAGCAATACTTCTTGCAAGCTAGGTTTCTCAAGGTGGCGTTAGGCTTTCTTGTTCAAAATAGGCCTATTCATCAGAGTTGAAGAAACACATATATCCCTGCAGAGAAAACCATGTATGTTAGAAGCTGAAAAACTAGCAAATTGTTTCCCAGTGAGAATTGATTTCTTTTGGAAGGGAATACTTCTGCACCATAGGTATCTCAAGGTGTACAAAGGCTGATTTTGTTAGAAGTATGTGTATGCAGCAGAGTTGGTGGAACACATGGATCTCTCGAAAGAAAACCATCTGTGTTAACTCTTTGAGCATCGGACACACTGCTCCCTGTGAGAACTGAGTTAGTTTTTGAAAGCAAAAACTCCTGAAACTTGAATGTTTCAAGGTGGATGTTGCCTCTCTTTGTTCGATATAGGCCTATTCATCTCAGTTGAAGAAATACATGTATCACTAAAAAGAAGACCATCTGTGTTACAAGCTGCAGTATCTAACACATGGTTTCCCTGTGAGAAATGAGTTAGTTTAGGAACGTAAACTTCCTGCAACTTTGCTATCTCTAGGTGGAGATAGGCTCTGTTGGTTTCAAGTAGGCCTATACTGTTGAGTTGAAGTAACACATGTATTTCTTGAAAGAAAACAATCGGTATTAGAAGCAGAATACTAGAGCACATTGTTTCCCAGTGAGAAGTGATGTACTTATTGAAAGGAAAATTCCTGCTGCCTGGAATTTTCATGGTGGACATAGGCTCTGTTTGTTCCAAGAAGCTCTATTCAGCTCAGTTGAAAATACACATGTATCACTCCAAACAAACCATCTCTGTTAGAAGCAGTACCATATACCACATTGTTTCCTTAGGAGAATTTGGTTAGTTTTAGATAGAAATACTTCCTGCTACTTAGGTTTGACAAGGAGGAGATAGCTTCTCTTTCTTCAAAATAGGCCCATTAAGCCCAGTTGAGGAAACACATGTATCATGCAAAGAAAATCATCTACATTAGAAGTTGCAGCATCTAGTACATTGTTTTCCTTGGAGAATTGAGTGAGTTTCTGAAAGTGATACTTCTTGCAACTTAGGTTTCTCAAGGTGGAGATCAGCTCTTGTTCCAAATGTTTGTTTACATGAGATGAAGAAACATACGTATCACTCGAAAGAAAACCATCTGTGTTAGAAACAGGATCTTCAAGCACCTAATTTCCCTGTCAGAATTCAGTTAGTTTTGGAAAGGAAAACCTCCTGCTTCGTAGGTTTTTCAAGGAGTAGATAAGATCTGTTTGTTCCAAATAGGCCTGTTCAGCTGAGGTGAAAAACAGATGTTGTACAAAAAAGAAAGCCATCTGTGTTAGAAGCTGCAGCATCAAGCACATTGTTTCCCTATGAGACCTGAGTTATTTTCTGAAAGTTATACTTCCTGCAACTTATGTTTTTCAAGGTGGATATAGGCTCTTTTGGTTCCATATAGGCCTATGTAGCTGAGTTGAAGAAACACTTGTATCATACCAAAGAAAACCATTTTGGTTAGAAGCTGCAGCATCTAGCTCCATGTTGCCCTGTGAATATTGAGTTAATTTTAGAAAGGACTACTTCCTGCAACTTAGGTTTCTCAAGGAGAACATAAGCTTACTTGGTTAACAGTATGCCTACTGAGAAGATGTGATGACACACATGAATCTCTCGAAAGAAAATAATCCGCATTAGAGGCAGGAGTATCTAGCACATTGCCTCCCTCAGAGAACTTAGTTAATTTCTGAAATTAATAGATCCTGAAAAGCAGGTTTTTAAAGGTATAGATAATCTCTCATCGTTCCAAATATCTCTATTCAGCTGAGTTGAAAGAACACATATATCAATTGAAAAAAACCCAACGGTGTTAGATGCAGGATCATTGAGCTTATTGTTTGCCTATTAGAATTCAGTTATTTTTTCCAAGAAAAACCTTCTGCTACTTAATATGTTCATATACGCATATTCAGCTCAGTTGAAGAAACACATATGTCACTGCAAAAAAGGCCATCTGTGTTAGAATCTACAGCATTTAGCATATTGTTTATCTGTGGGAATTCAGTTATATTCTCATATCAATACTTCCTGCAACTTAGGTTTTTCAAGGTGTATACAGGCTGTGTTTGTTCCATATTGGGCTGTTCAGCTCAATTGAAGAAACACATGTGTCACTCCAAAGAAACCATCTATGTTAGAAGCTGCAGCATCTAGCACATTGTTTCCCTGTGAGAACTGAGAGTCTCTCTGAAAGCAATACTTCTTGCAAGTTAGGTTTCTCAAGGTGGAGATAGGCTTTCTTCTTCCAAATAGGCCTATTCATCAGAGTTGAAGAAACACATATATCCCTGCAGAGAAAACCATGTATGTTAGAAGCTGAAAAACTAGCAAATTGTTTCCCAGTGAGAATTGATTTCTTTTGGAAGGGAATACTTCTGCACCATAGGTATCTCAAGGTGTACAAAGGCTGATTTTGTTAGAAGTATGTGTATGCAGCAGAGTTGGTGGAACACATGGATCTCTCGAAAGAAAACCATCTGCGTTAACTCTTTGAGCATCGGACACACTGCTCCCTGTGAGAACTGAGTTAGTTTTTGAAAGCAAAAGCTCCTGAAACTTGAATGTTTCAAGGTGGATGTTGCCTGTCTTTGTTCGATATAGGCCTATTCATCTCAGTTGAAGAAATACATGTATCACTAAAAAGAAGACCATCTGTGTTACAAGCTGCAGTATCTAACACATGGTTTCCCTGTGAGAAATGAGTTAGTTTAGGAACGTAAACTTCCTGCAACTTTGCTTTCTCTAGGTGGAGATAGGCTCTGTTGGTTTCAAGTAGGCCTATACTGTTGACTTGAAGAAACACATGTATCTCTCGAAAGAAAACAATCGGTGTTAGAAGCAGAATCCTAGAGCACATTGTTTCCCAGTGAGAAGTGATGTACTTATTGAAAGGAAAATTCCTGCTGCCTGGAATTTTCATGGTGGACATAGGCTCTGTTTGTTCCAAGAAGCTCTATTCAGCTCAGTTGAAAATACACATGTATCACTCCAAACAAACCATCTCTGTTAGAAGCAGTACCATATACCACACTGTTTCCTTAGGAGAATTCAGTTTCTGGTAGAAATACTTCCAGCTAATTAGGTTTGACAAGGAGGCGCTTCACTTTCTTCCAAATAGGCCTGTTAAGCACAGTTGAAGAAACACATGTATCATGCAAAGAAAATCATCTATATTAGAAGTTGCAGCATCTAGTACATTGTTTTCCTTGGAGAATTCAGTGAGTTTCTTAAAGTGATAGTTCTTGCAACTTAGGTTTTTCAAGGTGGAGATAAGCTCTTGTTCCAAATATTCCTATTTAGATGAGATGAAGAAACACATGTATCTCCCCAAAGAAAATCATCTGTGTTAGAAGCAGGATCTTCCAGCACCTCATTTCCCTGTCAGAATTGAATTAGTTTTTGAAAGGAAAACCTCCTGCTTCTTAGGATTTTCAAGAGTAGATAGGATGTGTTGGTTCCATTTAGGCCTGTTCAGCTGAGTTGAAAAACGGATGTTGTACAACAAAGAAAGCCATCTGTGTTACTAGTCGCAGCATCAAGCATATTGTTTCCCAATGAGACCTGAGTTAGTTTCTGAAAGTAATACTTCCTGCAACTTATGTTTGTCAAGGTGGATATAGGCTCTTTTTGTTCCATATAGGCCTAGGTAGCTGAGTTGAAGAAACACATGTATCATACCAAAGAAACCCATTTTGGTTAGAAGCTGCAGCATCTAGCTCCATGTCTCCCTGTGAATACTGAGTTCATTTTAGAAAGGAGTACTTCCTGCAACTTAGGTTTCTCAAGGTGGAGATAAGCTTACTTTGTTACCAGTATGCCTACTGAGAAGATTTGATGACACACATGAATCTCTCGAAAGAAAATAATCCACATTAGAGGCAGGAGTATCTAGCACATTGTCTCCCTCTGAGAACTTAGTTATTTTCTGAAATTAATAGATCCGCTGTTAGATGCAGGATCATTGAGCTTACTGTTTCCCTATTAGATTTCAGTTATTTTTTCCTAGAAGAACCTTCTGCTACTTGGCATGTTCAAATGGGCATATTCAGCTCAGTTGAAGAAACACACATGTCACTGCAAAAAAGGCCATCTGTTTTAGAAGCTACAGCATTTAGCACATTGTTTCCCTGTGAGAATTCAGTTATATTCTGATAGCAATACTTCCTGCAACTTAGGTTTTTCCAGCTGGAGATAGTCTCTCTTCACTGCAAATATCCCTATTCGGCTGAGTTGAAAAAACACATGTATCTCTCCAGAGAAAACCATCTGTGTTAGAAGCAGGGGCATCTATCACACTGATTCCCTGTGAGAATTGAGTTATTTTTTGAAAGTAAGAGTTCCTTCTACTTAGGAATTTCAAGACAGCGATAGACTCTTTTTATTGCCCAGTAGGCCTATTGAGCAGACCTGAAGAAACACATATATCACTTCAAAGACAACCATCTATGTTGAAAGCTGCAGCATCTAGCACATTGTTTCCCTCTGAGAATTGAGTTAGTTTTAGAAAGGAATACTTCCTGCAACTTACGTTTCTCTAAGTGGATGTAGGCTTAGTTTGCAACTGTAGGCCTATTGATTAGAGTTGATGGAACACATGTATCTCTCAAAAGAGTACCATCTGCGTTCAAAGCTAGAGCATCTAGCACTTGATTCCCTGTGAGAATTGAGTGAATTTGTGAAAATAATACTCCCTGCATCTTCAGATTTTCTTTCTAGAGATAGATTCAGGTTGTTCCAAATAGGCTATTCAGCATAGTGGAAGAAATGTATGTATCAATCGAAAGAAAATCATCTGTGCTAGAAGCAGGATCATCAAGCACATTGTTTTGGAGTGAGAATTGAATTAGTTTTTGAGAAGAAAACATGCTGCTACTTAGGTTATTCAAGCTGAAGTTAGGCTGTGTTTGTTCCAAATTGCCCTGTGCAGGTCACTTGAAGAAACACTTGTATCACTCTAAGGAAAACCATCTCTGTTAGAAGCTGCAGAATCTGGCACACTGTTTCACTCTGAGAATTGAGTAGGTTTTTGAAAGGAATTCCTCCCATAACTTAGATTTTACCAGAAGGCGATTGACTTTCTTTGTTCCAAGTAGTCATACTCACCTCAGTTGAGGAAACACATGTATCAAGAGGCAGAAGAACATCTGTGTGAGAAGACGGATCATCTAGCACATTGTTTTCCTGTGAGAATTGAGTTAGATTTTCTAAGGAAAATGTCCTGCTATGTAGGTTATTTAAGGGGGAGGATGGCTCTGATTGTTCCAAATAAGCCTATTCAGCTGAGGTGAAGAAACACATGTATCCATTGAAAGAAAACCATCTGAGTTAGAATCATGATCATCTGTCACACTGTTTTTTATTTTTGTGATAATTGAGTTACTGCTTGAAAGGAAACTTCATGCTACTTTAGGATATCAAGGTGGTGGTAGGCTCTCTTTATTCCAAATAGGCCTATTCAGCAGAGTGAAGAAACACATATACACCTGCAAAGATAACCATCTATGTTAGAAGCTGCAGAATTGAGCACATTGTTTGCTTGTGAGAATTGAGTCAGTTTTGAAAGGAATTACTCTTGCAACTTAGACTTTTCGAGGTGGAGGTAGGCTCTGGTTGTTCCAAATAGCCCTATTCAGATCAGTTGAAGACACACATGTATCACTTCAAAGAAGACCATATGTGTGAGAGCTGCACCATCTAGCACATTGTTTCCCGGTGAGAATTAAATTAGTTTCTGAAAGTAATCCTTCCTCCAACTTATGCTTTTCATGGTTGAGATATGCTGTCTTTGTGCCAAATAGGCCTATTCAGCTGAGTTGAAGAAACAGCTGTACTACTCTCAAGAAAACCATCTATGTTTCAAACTGTACCATCTATCACCTTGTTTCCAAGTGAAAACAGAGTTAGTTTTTGAAAGGTGTTCCTCCTACAACTTATGTTTTTAACGTTGGAGATAAGCTCTTGTTGTTCCAAAGAGGCATAGTCAGCTCAGTTGAAGAATCCCATGTATCACTGCAAAGAAGAACATCTGTGTTAAAAGCTGCGTCATCTAGCACATTGTTTTCCTATGAGAATTGAGTAATTTTTGATAGGAACTCCACCTTCAACTTAGATTATTCAAAGTGGAGATAGGCTGTCTTTGTTTCAAATAGGCCTACTCACCTGAATGGAATGAGCACACGTTTCTCTAGAAAGAAAACCATATGTCATGGAAGCCAGATCAAAAGTCACATTGTTTCCCTGTGAGAATTGAGTGAATTTTTGAAAGGAAAACTTCCTGCTACTTAGGTTTTTCAAGGTGTATACAGGCTGTGTTTGTTCCATATTGGGCTGTTCAGCTCAATTGAAGAAACACATGTGTCACTCCAAAGAAACCATCTATGTTAGAAGCTGCAGCATCTAGCACATTGTTTCCCTGTGAGAACTGAGAGTCTCTCTGAAAGCAATACTTCTTGCAAGTTAGGTTTCTCAAGGTGGAGATAGGCTTTCTTCTTCCAAATAGGCCTATTCATCAGAGTTGAAGAAACACATATATCCCTGCAGAGAAAACCATGTATGTTAGAAGCTGAAAAACTAGCAAATTGTTTCCCAGTGAGAATTGATTTCTTTTGGAAGGGAATACTTCTGCACCATAGGTATCTCAAGGTGTACAAAGGCTGATTTTGTTAGAAGTATGTGTATGCAGCAGAGTTGGTGGAACACATGGATCTCTCGAAAGAAAACCATCTGCGTTAACTCTTTGAGCATCGGACACACTGCTCCCTGTGAGAACTGAGTTAGTTTTTGAAAGCAAAAGCTCCTGAAACTTGAATGTTTCAAGGTGGATGTTGCCTCTCTTTGTTCGATATAGGCCTATTCATCTCAGTTGAAGAAATACATGTATCACTAAAAAGAAGACCATCTGTGTTACAAGCTGCAGTATCTAACACATGGTTTCCCTGTGAGAAATGAGTTAGTTTAGGAACGTAAACTTCCTGCAACTTTGCTTTCTCTAGGTGGAGATAGGCTCTGTTGGTTTCAAGTAGGCCTATACTGTTGACTTGAAGAAACACATGTATCTCTCGAAAGAAAACAATCGGTGTTAGAAGCAGAATCCTAGAGCACATTGTTTCCCAGTGAGAAGTGATGTACTTATTGAAAGGAAAATTCCTGCTGCCTGGAATTTTCATGGTGGACATAGGCTCTGTTTGTTCCAAGAAGCTCTATTCAGCTCAGTTGAAAATACACATGTATCACTCCAAACAAACCATCTCTGTTAGAAGCAGTACCATATACCACACTGTTTCCTTAGGAGAATTCAGTTTCTGGTAGAAATACTTCCAGCTAATTAGGTTTGACAAGGAGGCGCTTCACTTTCTTCCAAATAGGCCTGTTAAGCACAGTTGAAGAAACACATGTATCATGCAAAGAAAATCATCTATATTAGAAGTTGCAGCATCTAGTACATTGTTTTCCTTGGAGAATTCAGTGAGTTTCTTAAAGTGATAGTTCTTGCAACTTAGGTTTTTCAAGGTGGAGATAAGCTCTTGTTCCAAATATTCCTATTTAGATGAGATGAAGAAACACATGTATCTCCCCAAAGAAAATCATCTGTGTTAGAAGCAGGATCTTCCAGCACCTCATTTCCCTGTCAGAATTGAATTAGTTTTTGAAAGGAAAACCTCCTGCTTCTTAGGATTTTCAAGAGTAGATAGGATGTGTTGGTTCCATTTAGGCCTGTTCAGCTGAGTTGAAAAACGGATGTTGTACAACAAAGAAAGCCATCTGTGTTACTAGTCGCAGCATCAAGCATATTGTTTCCCAATGAGACCTGAGTTAGTTTCTGAAAGTAATACTTCCTGCAACTTATGTTTGTCAAGGTGGATATAGGCTCTTTTTGTTCCATATAGGCCTAGGTAGCTGAGTTGAAGAAACACATGTATCATACCAAAGAAACCCATTTTGGTTAGAAGCTGCAGCATCTAGCTCCATGTCTCCCTGTGAATACTGAGTTCATTTTAGAAAGGAGTACTTCCTGCAACTTAGGTTTCTCAAGGTGGAGATAAGCTTACTTTGTTACCAGTATGCCTACTGAGAAGATTTGATGACACACATGAATCTCTCGAAAGAAAATAATCCACATTAGAGGCAGGAGTATCTAGCACATTGTCTCCCTCTGAGAACTTAGTTATTTTCTGAAATTAATAGATCCGCTGTTAGATGCAGGATCATTGAGCTTACTGTTTCCCTATTAGATTTCAGTTATTTTTTCCTAGAAGAACCTTCTGCTACTTGGCATGTTCAAATGGGCATATTCAGCTCAGTTGAAGAAACACACATGTCACTGCAAAAAAGGCCATCTGTTTTAGAAGCTACAGCATTTAGCACATTGTTTCCCTGTGAGAATTCAGTTATATTCTGATAGCAATACTTCCTGCAACTTAGGTTTTTCCAGCTGGAGATAGTCTCTCTTCGCTGCAAATATCCCTATTCGGCTGAGTTGAAAAAACACATGTATCTCTCCAGAGAAAACCATCTGTGTTAGAAGCAGGGGCATCTATCACACTGATTCCCTGTGAGAATTGAGTTATTTTTTGAAAGTAAGAGTTCCTTCTACTTAGGAATTTCAAGACAGCGATAGACTCTTTTTATTGCCCAGTAGGCCTATTGAGCAGACCTGAAGAAACACATATATCACTTCAAAGACAACCATCTATGTTGAAAGCTGCAGCATCTAGCACATTGTTTCCCTCTGAGAATTGAGTTAGTTTTAGAAAGGAATACTTCCTGCAACTTACGTTTCTCTAAGTGGATGTAGGCTTAGTTTGCAACTGTAGGCCTATTGATTAGAGTTGATGGAACACATGTATCTCTCAAAAGAGTACCATCTGCGTTCAAAGCTAGAGCATCTAGCACTTGATTCCCTGTGAGAATTGAGTGAATTTGTGAAAATAATACTCCCTGCATCTTCAGATTTTCTTTCTAGAGATAGATTCAGGTTGTTCCAAATAGGCTATTCAGCATAGTGGAAGAAATGTATGTATCAATCGAAAGAAAATCATCTGTGCTAGAAGCAGGATCATCAAGCACATTGTTTTGGAGTGAGAATTGAATTAGTTTTTGAGAAGAAAACATGCTGCTACTTAGGTTATTCAAGCTGAAGTTAGGCTGTGTTTGTTCCAAATTGCCCTGTGCAGGTCACTTGAAGAAACACTTGTATCACTCTAAGGAAAACCATCTCTGTTAGAAGCTGCAGAATCTGGCACACTGTTTCACTCTGAGAATTGAGTAGGTTTTTGAAAGGAATTCCTCCCATAACTTAGATTTTACCAGAAGGCGATTGACTTTCTTTGTTCCAAGTAGTCATACTCACCTCAGTTGAGGAAACACATGTATCAAGAGGCAGAAGAACATCTGTGTGAGAAGACGGATCATCTAGCACATTGTTTTCCTGTGAGAATTGAGTTAGATTTTCTAAGGAAAATGTCCTGCTATGTAGGTTATTTAAGGGGGAGGATGGCTCTGATTGTTCCAAATAAGCCTATTCAGCTGAGGTGAAGAAACACATGTATCCATTGAAAGAAAACCATCTGAGTTAGAATCATGATCATCTGTCACACTGTTTTTTATTTTTGTGATAATTGAGTTACTGCTTGAAAGGAAACTTCATGCTACTTTAGGATATCAAGGTGGTGGTAGGCTCTCTTTATTCCAAATAGGCCTATTCAGCAGAGTGAAGAAACACATATACACCTGCAAAGATAACCATCTATGTTAGAAGCTGCAGAATTGAGCACATTGTTTGCTTGTGAGAATTGAGTCAGTTTTGAAAGGAATTACTCTTGCAACTTAGACTTTTCGAGGTGGAGGTAGGCTCTGGTTGTTCCAAATAGCCCTATTCAGATCAGTTGAAGACACACATGTATCACTTCAAAGAAGACCATATGTGTGAGAGCTGCACCATCTAGCACATTGTTTCCCGGTGAGAATTAAATTAGTTTCTGAAAGTAATCCTTCCTCCAACTTATGCTTTTCATGGTTGAGATATGCTGTCTTTGTGCCAAATAGGCCTATTCAGCTGAGTTGAAGAAACAGCTGTACTACTCTCAAGAAAACCATCTATGTTTCAAACTGTACCATCTATCACCTTGTTTCCAAGTGAAAACTGAGTTAGTTTTTGAAAGGTGTTCCTCCTACAACTTATGTTTTTAACGTTGGAGATAAGCTCTTGTTGTTCCAAAGGGGCATAGTCAGCTCAGTTGAAGAATCCCATGTATCACTGCAAAGAAGAACATCTGTGTTAAAAGCTGCGTCATCTAGCACATTGTTTTCCTATGAGAATTGAGTAATTTTTGATAGGAACTCCACCTTCAACTTAGATTATTCAAAGTGGAGATAGGCTGTCTTTGTTTCAAATAGGCCTACTCACCTGAATGGAATGAGCACACGTTTCTCTAGAAAGAAAACCATCTGTCATGGAAGCCAGATCAAAAGTCACATTGTTTCCCTGTGAGAATTGAGTGAATTTTTGAAAGGAAAACTTCCTGCTACTTAGGTTTTTCAAGGTGTATACAGGCTGTGTTTGTTCCATATTGGGCTGTTCAGCTCAATTGAAGAAACACATGTGTCACTCCAAAGAAACCATCTATGTTAGAAGCTGCAGCATCTAGCACATTGTTTCCCTGTGAGAACTGAGAGTCTCTCTGAAAGCAATACTTCTTGCAAGTTAGGTTTCTCAAGGTGGAGATAGGCTTTCTTCTTCCAAATAGGCCTATTCATCAGAGTTGAAGAAACACATATATCCCTGCAGAGAAAACCATGTATGTTAGAAGCTGAAAAACTAGCAAATTGTTTCCCAGTGAGAATTGATTTCTTTTGGAAGGGAATACTTCTGCACCATAGGTATCTCAAGGTGTACAAAGGCTGATTTTGTTAGAAGTATGTGTATGCAGCAGAGTTGGTGGAACACATGGATCTCTCGAAAGAAAACCATCTGCGTTAACTCTTTGAGCATCGGACACACTGCTCCCTGTGAGAACTGAGTTAGTTTTTGAAAGCAAAAGCTCCTGAAACTTGAATGTTTCAAGGTGGATGTTGCCTCTCTTTGTTCGATATAGGCCTATTCATCTCAGTTGAAGAAATACATGTATCACTAAAAAGAAGACCATCTGTGTTACAAGCTGCAGTATCTAACACATGGTTTCCCTGTGAGAAATGAGTTAGTTTAGGAACGTAAACTTCCTGCAACTTTGCTTTCTCTAGGTGGAGATAGGCTCTGTTGGTTTCAAGTAGGCCTATACTGTTGACTTGAAGAAACACATGTATCTCTCGAAAGAAAACAATCGGTGTTAGAAGCAGAATCCTAGAGCACATTGTTTCCCAGTGAGAAGTGATGTACTTATTGAAAGGAAAATTCCTGCTGCCTGGAATTTTCATGGTGGACATAGGCTCTGTTTGTTCCAAGAAGCTCTATTCAGCTCAGTTGAAAATACACATGTATCACTCCAAACAAACCATCTCTGTTAGAAGCAGTACCATATACCACACTGTTTCCTTAGGAGAATTCAGTTTCTGGTAGAAATACTTCCAGCTAATTAGGTTTGACAAGGAGGCGCTTCACTTTCTTCCAAATAGGCCTGTTAAGCACAGTTGAAGAAACACATGTATCATGCAAAGAAAATCATCTATATTAGAAGTTGCAGCATCTAGTACATTGTTTTCCTTGGAGAATTCAGTGAGTTTCTTAAAGTGATAGTTCTTGCAACTTAGGTTTTTCAAGGTGGAGATAAGCTCTTGTTCCAAATATTCCTATTTAGATGAGATGAAGAAACACATGTATCTCCCCAAAGAAAATCATCTGTGTTAGAAGCAGGATCTTCCAGCACCTCATTTCCCTGTCAGAATTGAATTAGTTTTTGAAAGGAAAACCTCCTGCTTCTTAGGATTTTCAAGAGTAGATAGGATGTGTTGGTTCCATTTAGGCCTGTTCAGCTGAGTTGAAAAACGGATGTTGTACAACAAAGAAAGCCATCTGTGTTACTAGTCGCAGCATCAAGCATATTGTTTCCCAATGAGACCTGAGTTAGTTTCTGAAAGTAATACTTCCTGCAACTTATGTTTGTCAAGGTGGATATAGGCTCTTTTTGTTCCATATAGGCCTAGGTAGCTGAGTTGAAGAAACACATGTATCATACCAAAGAAACCCATTTTGGTTAGAAGCTGCAGCATCTAGCTCCATGTCTCCCTGTGAATACTGAGTTCATTTTAGAAAGGAGTACTTCCTGCAACTTAGGTTTCTCAAGGTGGAGATAAGCTTACTTTGTTACCAGTATGCCTACTGAGAAGATTTGATGACACACATGAATCTCTCGAAAGAAAATAATCCACATTAGAGGCAGGAGTATCTAGCACATTGTCTCCCTCTGAGAACTTAGTTATTTTCTGAAATTAATAGATCCGCTGTTAGATGCAGGATCATTGAGCTTACTGTTTCCCTATTAGATTTCAGTTATTTTTTCCTAGAAGAACCTTCTGCTACTTGGCATGTTCAAATGGGCATATTCAGCTCAGTTGAAGAAACACACATGTCACTGCAAAAAAGGCCATCTGTTTTAGAAGCTACAGCATTTAGCACATTGTTTCCCTGTGAGAATTCAGTTATATTCTGATAGCAATACTTCCTGCAACTTAGGTTTTTCCAGCTGGAGATAGTCTCTCTTCGCTGCAAATATCCCTATTCGGCTGAGTTGAAAAAACACATGTATCTCTCCAGAGAAAACCATCTGTGTTAGAAGCAGGGGCATCTATCACACTGATTCCCTGTGAGAATTGAGTTATTTTTTTAAAGTAAGAGTTCCTTCTACTTAGGAATTTCAAGACAGCGATAGACTCTTTTTATTGCCCAGTAGGCCTATTGAGCAGACCTGAAGAAACACATATATCACTTCAAAGACAACCATCTATGTTGAAAGCTGCAGCATCTAGCACATTGTTTCCCTCTGAGAATTGAGTTAGTTTTAGAAAGGAATACTTCCTGCAACTTACGTTTCTCTAAGTGGATGTAGGCTTAGTTTGCAACTGTAGGCCTATTGATTAGAGTTGATGGAACACATGTATCTCTCAAAAGAGTACCATCTGCGTTCAAAGCTAGAGCATCTAGCACTTGATTCCCTGTGAGAATTGAGTGAATTTGTGAAAATAATACTCCCTGCATCTTCAGATTTTCTTTCTAGAGATAGATTCAGGTTGTTCCAAATAGGCTATTCAGCATAGTGGAAGAAATGTATGTATCAATAGAAAGAAAATCATCTGTGCTAGAAGCAGGATCATCAAGCACATTGTTTTGGAGTGAGAATTGAATTAGTTTTTGAGAAGAAAACATGCTGCTACTTAGGTTATTCAAGCTGAAGTTAGGCTGTGTTTGTTCCAAATTGCCCTGTGCAGGTCACTTGAAGAAACACTTGTATCACTCTAAGGAAAACCATCTCTGTTAGAAGCTGCAGAATCTGGCACACTGTTTCACTCTGAGAATTGAGTAGGTTTTTGAAAGGAATTCCTCCCATAACTTAGATTTTACCAGAAGGCGATTGACTTTCTTTGTTCCAAGTAGTCATACTCACCTCAGTTGAGGAAACACATGTATCAAGAGGCAGAAGAACATCTGTGTGAGAAGACGGATCATCTAGCACATTGTTTTCCTGTGAGAATTGAGTTAGATTTTCTAAGGAAAATGTCCTGCTATGTAGGTTATTTAAGGGGGAGGATGGCTCTGATTGTTCCAAATAAGCCTATTCAGCTGAGGTGAAGAAACACATGTATCCATTGAAAGAAAACCATCTGAGTTAGAATCATGATCATCTGTCACACTGTTTTTTATTTTTGTGATAATTGAGTTACTGCTTGAAAGGAAACTTCATGCTACTTTAGGATATCAAGGTGGTGGTAGGCTCTCTTTATTCCAAATAGGCCTATTCAGCAGAGTGAAGAAACACATATACACCTGCAAAGATAACCATCTATGTTAGAAGCTGCAGAATTGAGCACATTGTTTGCTTGTGAGAATTGAGTCAGTTTTGAAAGGAATTACTCTTGCAACATAGACTTTTCGAGGTGGAGGTAGGCTCTGGTTGTTCCAAATAGCCCTATTCAGATCAGTTGAAGACACACATGTATCACTTCAAAGAAGACCATATGTGTGAGAGCTGCACCATCTAGCACATTGTTTCCCGGTGAGAATTAAATTAGTTTCTGAAAGTAATCCTTCCTCCAACTTATGCTTTTCATGGTTGAGATATGCTGTCTTTGTGCCAAATAGGCCTATTCAGCTGAGTTGAAGAAACAGCTGTACTACTCTCAAGAAAACCATCTATGTTTCAAACTGTACCATCTATCACCTTGTTTCCAAGTGAAAACTGAGTTAGTTTTTGAAAGGTGTTCCTCCTACAACTTATGTTTTTAACGTTGGAGATAAGCTCTTGTTGTTCCAAAGGGGCATAGTCAGCTCAGTTGAAGAATCCCATGTATCACTGCAAAGAAGAACATCTGTGTTAAAAGCTGCGTCATCTAGCACATTGTTTTCCTATGAGAATTGAGTAATTTTTGATAGGAACTCCACCTTCAACTTAGATTATTCAAAGTGGAGATAGGCTGTCTTTGTTTCAAATAGGCCTACTCACCTGAATGGAATGAGCACACGTTTCTCTAGAAAGAAAACCATCTGTCATGGAAGCCAGATCAAAAGTCACATTGTTTCCCTGTGAGAATTGAGTGAATTTTTGAAAGGAAAACTTCCTGCTACTTAGGTTTTTCAAGGTGTATACAGGCTGTGTTTGTTCCATATTGGGCTGTTCAGCTCAATTGAAGAAACACATGTGTCACTCCAAAGAAACCATCTATGTTAGAAGCTGCAGCATCTAGCACATTGTTTCCCTGTGAGAACTGAGAGTCTCTCTGAAAGCAATACTTCTTGCAAGTTAGGTTTCTCAAGGTGGAGATAGGCTTTCTTCTTCCAAATAGGCCTATTCATCAGAGTTGAAGAAACACATATATCCCTGCAGAGAAAACCATGTATGTTAGAAGCTGAAAAACTAGCAAATTGTTTCCCAGTGAGAATTGATTTCTTTTGGAAGGGAATACTTCTGCACCATAGGTATCTCAAGGTGTACAAAGGCTGATTTTGTTAGAAGTATGTGTATGCAGCAGAGTTGGTGGAACACACGGATCTCTCGAAAGAAAACCATCTGCGTTAACTCTTTGAGCATCGGACACACTGCTCC
Source organism: Castor canadensis (assembly GCF_047511655.1). NCBI lineage: Eukaryota > Metazoa > Chordata > Mammalia > Rodentia > Castoridae > Castor > Castor canadensis. The sequence continues at coordinate 93,750,690 of NC_133398.1, forward strand.
CTGTGAGAACTGAGTTAGTTTTTGAAAGCAAAACTCCTGAAACTTGGATGTTTCAAGGTGGATGTTGCCTCTCTTTGTTCGATATAGGCCTATTCATCTCAGTTGAAGAAATACATGTATCACTAAAAAGAAGACCATCTGTGTTACAAGCTGCAGTATCTAACACATGGTTTCCCTGTGAGAAATGAGTTAGTTTAGGAACGTAAACTTCCTGCAACTTTGCTTTCTCTAGGTGGAGATAGGCTCTGTTGGTTTCAAGTAGGCCTATACTGTTGACTTGAAGAAACACATGTATCTCTCGAAAGAAAATAATCAGTGTTAGAAGCAGAATCCTAGAGCACATTGTTTCCCAGTGAGAAGTGATGTACTTATTGAAAGGAAAATTCCTGCTGCCTGGAATTTTCATGGTGGACATAGGCTCTGTTTGTTCCAAGAAGCTCTATTCAGCTCAGTTGAAAATACACATGTATCACTCCAAACAAACCATCTCTCTTAGAAGCAGTACCATATACCACACTGTTTCCTTAGGAGAATTCAGTTTCTGGTAGAAATACTTCCAGCTAATTAGGTTTGACAAGGAGGCGCTTCACTTTCTTCCAAATAGGCCTGTTAAGCACAGTTGAAGAAACACATGTATCATGCAAAGAAAATCATCTATATTAGAAGTTGCAGCATCTAGTACATTGTTTTCCTTGGAGAATTCAGTGAGTTTCTTAAAGTGATAGTTCTTGCAACTTAGGTTTTTCAAGGTGGAGATAAGCTCTTGTTCCAAATATTCCTATTTAGATGAGATGAAGAAACACATGTATCTCCCCAAAGAAAATCATCTGTGTTAGAAGCAGGATCTTCCAGCACCTCATTTCCCTGTCAGAATTGAATTAGTTTTTGAAAGGAAAACCTCCTGCTTCTTAGGATTTTCAAGAGTAGATAGGATGTGTTGGTTCCATTTAGGCCTGTTCAGCTGAGTTGAAAAACGGATGTTGTACAACAAAGAAAGCCATCTGTGTTACTAGTCGCAGCATCAAGCATATTGTTTCCCAATGAGACCTGAGTTAGTTTCTGAAAGTAATACTTCCTGCAACTTATGTTTGTCAAGGTGGATATAGGCTCTTTTTGTTCCATATAGGCCTAGGTAGCTGAGTTGAAGAAACACATGTATCATACCAAAGAAACCCATTTTGGTTAGAAGCTGCAGCATCTAGCTCCATGTCTCCCTGTGAATACTGAGTTCATTTTAGAAAGGAGTACTTCCTGCAACTTAGGTTTCTCAAGGTGGAGATAAGCTTACTTTGTTACCAGTATGCCTACTGAGAAGATTTGATGACACACATGAATCTCTCGAAAGAAAATAATCCACATTAGAGGCAGGAGTATCTAGCACATTGTCTCCCTCTGAGAACTTAGTTATTTTCTGAAATTAATAGATCCGCTGTTAGATGCAGGATCATTGAGCTTACTGTTTCCCTATTAGATTTCAGTTATTTTTTCCTAGAAGAACCTTCTGCTACTTGGCATGTTCAAATGGGCATATTCAGCTCAGTTGAAGAAACACACATGTCACTGCAAAAAAGGCCATCTGTTTTAGAAGCTACAGCATTTAGCACATTGTTTCCCTGTGAGAATTCAGTTATATTCTGATAGCAATACTTCCTGCAACTTAGGTTTTTCCAGCTGGAGATAGTCTCTCTTCGCTGCAAATATTCCTATTCGGCTGAGTTGAAAAAACACATGTATCTCTCCAGAGAAAACCATCTGTGTTAGAAGCAGGGGCATCTATCACACTGATTCCCTGTGAGAATTGAGTTATTTTTTGAAAGTAAGAGTTCCTTCTACTTAGGAATTTCAAGACAGCGATAGACTCTTTTTATTGCCCAGTAGGCCTATTGAGCAGACCTGAAGAAACACATATATCACTTCAAAGACAACCATCTATGTTGAAAGCTGCAGCATCTAGCACATTGTTTCCCTCTGAGAATTGAGTTAGTTTTAGAAAGGAATACTTCCTGCAACTTACGTTTCTCTAAGTGGATGTAGGCTTAGTTTGCAACTGTAGGCCTATTGATTAGAGTTGATGGAACACATGTATCTCTCAAAAGAGTACCATCTGCGTTCAAAGCTAGAGCATCTAGCACTTGATTCCCTGTGAGAATTGAGTGAATTTGTGAAAATAATACTCCCTGCATCTTCAGATTTTCTTTCTAGAGATAGATTCAGGTTGTTCCAAATAGGCTATTCAGCATAGTGGAAGAAATGTATGTATCAATAGAAAGAAAATCATCTGTGCTAGAAGCAGGATCATCAAGCACATTGTTTTGGAGTGAGAATTGAATTAGTTTTTGAGAAGAAAACATGCTGCTACTTAGGTTATTCAAGCTGAAGTTAGGCTGTGTTTGTTCCAAATTGCCCTGTGCAGGTCACTTGAAGAAACACTTGTATCACTCTAAGGAAAACCATCTCTGTTAGAAGCTGCAGAATCTGGCACACTGTTTCACTCTGAGAATTGAGTAGGTTTTTGAAAGGAATTCCTCCCATAACTTAGATTTTACCAGAAGGCGATTGACTTTCTTTGTTCCAAGTAGTCATACTCACCTCAGTTGAGGAAACACATGTATCAAGAGGCAGAAGAACATCTGTGTGAGAAGACGGATCATCTAGCACATTGTTTTCCTGTGAGAATTGAGTTAGATTTTCTAAGGAAAATGTCCTGCTATGTAGGTTATTTAAGGGGGAGGATGGCTCTGATTGTTCCAAATAAGCCTATTCAGCTGAGGTGAAGAAACACATGTATCCATTGAAAGAAAACCATCTGAGTTAGAATCATGATCATCTGTCACACTGTTTTTTATTTTTGTGATAATTGAGTTACTGCTTGAAAGGAAACTTCATGCTACTTTAGGATATCAAGGTGGTGGTAGGCTCTCTTTATTCCAAATAGGCCTATTCAGCAGAGTGAAGAAACACATATACACCTGCAAAGATAACCATCTATGTTAGAAGCTGCAGAATTGAGCACATTGTTTGCTTGTGAGAATTGAGTCAGTTTTGAAAGGAATTACTCTTGCAACTTAGACTTTTCGAGGTGGAGGTAGGCTCTGGTTGTTCCAAATAGCCCTATTCAGATCAGTTGAAGACACACATGTATCACTTCAAAGAAGACCATATGTGTGAGAGCTGCACCATCTAGCACATTGTTTCCCGGTGAGAATTAAATTAGTTTCTGAAAGTAATCCTTCCTCCAACTTATGCTTTTCATGGTTGAGATATGCTGTCTTTGTGCCAAATAGGCCTATTCAGCTGAGTTGAAGAAACAGCTGTACTACTCTCAAGAAAACCATCTATGTTTCAAACTGTACCATCTATCACCTTGTTTCCAAGTGAAAACTGAGTTAGTTTTTGAAAGGTGTTCCTCCTACAACTTATGTTTTTAACGTTGGAGATAAGCTCTTGTTGTTCCAAAGGGGCATAGTCAGCTCAGTTGAAGAATCCCATGTATCACTGCAAAGAAGAACATCTGTGTTAAAAGCTGCGTCATCTAGCACATTGTTTTCCTATGAGAATTGAGTAATTTTTGATAGGAACTCCACCTTCAACTTAGATTATTCAAAGTGGAGATAGGCTGTCTTTGTTTCAAATAGGCCTACTCACCTGAATGGAATGAGCACACGTTTCTCTAGAAAGAAAACCATCTGTCATGGAAGCCAGATCAAAAGTCACATTGTTTCCCTGTGAGAATTGAGTGAATTTTTGAAAGGAAAACTTCCTGCTACTTAGGTTTTTCAAGGTGTATACAGGCTGTGTTTGTTCCATATTGGGCTGTTCAGCTCAATTGAAGAAACACATGTGCCACTCCAAAGAAACCATCGATGTTAGAAGCTGCAGCATCTAGCACATTGTTTCCCTGTGAGAACAGAGAGTCTTTCTGAAAGCAATACTTCTTGCAAGTTAGGTTTCTCAAGGTGGGGATAGTCTTTCTTGTTTCAAATAGGCCTATTAATCAGAGTTGAAGAAACACATATATCACTGCAGAGAAATCCATGGAGGTAAGAATCCGCAAAAACTAGCAAATTGTTTCCCAGTGAGAAGTGATTTCTTTTTAGAAGGGTATACTTCTGCAACATAGGTATCTCAAGGTGCAGAAAGGCAGATTTTGTTTGAACTATGTGTATGCAGCTGAGTTGATGTAACACATGTATCTCTCGGACCTCTCGGAAAAAAACGATCTGCGTTAACTCTTTGAGTATTGGACACACTGCTCCCTGTGAGAATTGAGGTAGTTTTGGAAAGCAAAAGCTCCTGAAACTTGAATGTTTCTAGGTGGATGTTGCCTCTCTTTGTTCGATATAGGCCTATTCATCTCAGTTGAGGAAATACATGTATCACTAAAAAGAAGACCAAATGTGTTACAAGCTGCAGTATCTAACACATGGTTTCCCTGTGAGAAATGAGTTAGTTTAGGAACGTAAACTTCCTGCAACTTTGCTTTCTCTAGGTGGAGATAGGCTCCCTTTTTTACAAGTAGGCCTCTACTGTTGACTTGAAGAAACACATGTATCTCTCGAAAGAAAACAATCGGTTTTAGAAGCAGAATCCTAGAGCACATTGTTTTCCAGTGAGAAGTGATGTACTTATTGAAAGGAAAACTCCTGCTCCCTGCAATGTTCATGGTGGACATAGGCTCTGTTTGTTCCAAGAAGCTCTATTCAGCTCAGTTGAAAATACACATGTATCACTAAAAGAAATCATCTCTGTTAGAAGCAGTACCATATACCACATTGTTTCCTTAGGAGAATTCAGTTTCTGGTAGAAATACTTCCTGCTAATTAGGTTTGACAAGGAGGTGCTTCACTTTCTTCCAAATAGGCCTGTTAAGCACAGTTGAAGAAACACATGTATCATGCAAAGAAAATCATCTATATTAGCAGTTGCAGCATCTAGAACATTGTTTTCCTTGGAGAACTGAGTGAGTTTCTTAAAGTGATACTTCTTGCAACTTAGGTTTTTCAAGGTGGAGATAAGCTCTTGTTCCAAATATTCCTATTTAGATGAGATGAAGAAACACATGTATCTCTCCAAAGAAAATCATCTGTGTTAGAAGCAGGATCTTCCAGCACCTCATTTCCCTGTCAGAATTGAATTAGTTTTGGAAATTAAAACCTCCTCCTTCTTAGGATTTGCACGAGTAGATATGATCGTTTGCTCCATGTACGCCTGTTCAGCTGAGTTGAAAAACAGATGTTGTAAAGCAAAGAAAGCCATCTGTGTTAGAAGCTGCAGCATCAAGCACATTGTTTCCCTATGAGACCTGAGTTAGTTTCTGAAAGTAATACTTCCTGCAACTTATGTTTTTCAAGGTGGATATAGGCTCTTTTTGTTCCATATAGGCCTATGTAGCTGAGTTGAAGAAACACATGTATCATATCAAAGAAAACCATTTTGGTTAGAAGCTGCAGCATCTAGCTCCATGTTTCCCTGTGAATATTGAGTTAATTTTAGAAAGCAGTACTTCCTGCAACTTAGGTTTCTCAAGGTGGAGATAAACTTACTTTGTTACCAGGATGCCTATTGAGAAGTTTTGATGACACACATGAATCTCTCGAAAGAAAATAATCTGCATTAGAGGCAGGAGTGTCTAGCACATTGTTCCCCTCTGAGAACATAGTTATTTTCTGAAATTAATAGATCCTGAAACATGGTTTTTAAAGGTGGAGATAGACTCCCTTTGTTCCAAATATCTCTATTCAGCTGAGTTGAAAGAACACATATATCAATTGAAAAAAAAAACCACCGTTGTTAGATGCAGGATCATTGAGCTTACTGTTTCCCTATTAGATTTCAGTTATTTTTTCCACGAAAAACCTTCTGCTACTTGGCATTTTCAAATAGGCATATTCAGCTCAGTTGAAGAAACACATATGTCACTGCAAAAAAGGCCATCTGTGTTAGTGGCTACAGCATTTAGCACATTGTTTCCCTGTGAGAATTCAGTTCTATTCTGATAGCAATACTTCCTGTAATTTAGGTTGTTCCAGCTGGAGATAGTCTCTCTTCATTCCAAATATCCCTATTCGGCTGAGTTGAAAAAACACATGTATCTCTCAAAAGAAAACCATCTGTGTTAGAAGCAGGGGCATCTGTCACACTGATTCCCTGTGAGAATTGAGTTATTTTTTGAAAGTAAAAGTTCCTTCTACTTGGGAATTATAAGATAGTGATAGGTTCTTTTTATTGCCCAGTACTCCTATTGAGCAGACCTGAAGAAACACATATATCACTTCAAAGACAACCATCTATGTTGAAAGCTGCAGCATCTAGCACATTGTTTCCCTCTGAGAATTGAGTTAGTTTTAGAAAGGAATACTTCCTGCAACTTATGTTTCTCTAAGTAGATTTAAGCTTAGTTTGTCACCTGTAGGCCTATTGATTAGAGTTGATGGAACACATGTATCTCTCAAAAGAGTACCATCTGCTTTCAAAGCTAGAGCGTCTAGCACTTGATTCCCTGTGAGAATTGAGTGAATTTGTGAAAATAATACTCCCTGCTTCTTCACATTTTCTTTCTAGAGATAGATTCTGGTTGTTCCAAATAGGCTATTCAGCATAGTTGAACAAATGTATGTATCAATCGAAAGAAAATCATCTGTGCTAGAAGCAGGATCATCAAGCACATTGTTTCGGAGTGCGAATTGAATTCGTTTTTGAGAAGAAAACTTGCTGCTACTTAGGTTGTTGACGCTGAAGTTAGGCTGTGTTTGTTCCAAATTGCCCTGTTCAGGTCACTTGAAGAAACACTTCTATCACTCTAAGGAAAACCATCTATGTTAGAAGCTGCAAAATCTGCAACACTGTTTCACTCTGAGAATTGAGTACATTTTTGAAAGGAATTCCTCCCATAACTCAAATTTTTCCAGAAGACGATTGACTTTCTTTCTTCCAAGTAGTCATACTCACCTCAGTTGAAGAAACACATGTATCAACAGGCAGAAAAACATCTGTGTGGGAAGAAGGATCATCTAGCACATTGTTTTCCTGTGAGAATTGAGTTAGATTTTCTAAGGAAAATGTCCTGCTATATAGGTTATTTAAGGTGGAGGATGGCTCTTATTGGTCCAAATAAGCCTATTCAGTTGAGGTGAAGAAACACATGTATCCATTGAAAGAAAACCATCTGAGTTAGAAGCACGATCATCTGTCACATTGTTTTTTATTTTTGTGACAATTGAGCTACTGTTTGAAAGGAAAACTTCTTGCTACTTTAGGATATCAAGGTGGTGGTAGGCTCTCTTTATTCCAAATAGGCCTACTCAGCAGATTGAAGAAACACATATACCACTGCAAAGATAACCATCTATGTTAGAAGCTGCAGAATTGAGCACATTGTTTGCTTGTGAGAATTGAGTCAGTATTGAAAGGAATTACTCTTGCAAGTTAGACTTTTCGAGATGGATGTATGCTCTGTTTGTTGCAAATAGCCCTATTCAGATCAGTTGAAGAAAGACATGTATCACTTCAAAGAAGACCATATGTGTGAGAGCTGCAGCATGTAGCACATTGTTTCCCGGTGAGAATTAAATTAGTTTCTGAAAGTAATCCTTCCTCCAACTTATGCTTTTCATGGTTGAGATATGCTGTCTTTGTGCCAAATAGGCCTATTCAGCTGAGTTGAAGAAACAGCTGTACTACTCTAAAGAAAACCATCTATGTTTCAAACTGTACCATCTATCACCTTGTTTCCAAGTGAAAACTGAGTTAATTTTGAAAGGTGTTCCTCCTACAACTTAGATTTTTAACGTTGGAGATAAGCTCTTGTTGTTCCAAAGGGGCATAGTCAGCTCAGTTGAAGAAACCCATGTATCACTGCAAAGAAGAACATCTGTGTTAAAAGCTTCATCATCTAGCACATTGTTTCCCTATGAGAATTGAGTAATTTTTGATAGGAACTCCACCTTCAACTTCGATTATTCAAAGTGGAGATAGGCTCTCTTTGTTTCAAATAGGCCTACTCACCTAAATGGAATGAACACGTTTCTCTAGAAAGAAAACCATCTGTCATGGAAGCCAGATCAAAAGTCACATTGCTTCCCTGTGAGAATTGAGTGAATTTTGGAAAGGAAAACTTCTTGCTACTTAGGTTTTCCAAGGTGTATACAGTCTGTGTTTGTTCCATATTGGGCTGTTCAGCTCAATTGAAAAAACACATGTGTCACTCCAAAGAAACCATCGATGTTAGAAGCTGCAGCATCTAGCACATTGTTTCCCTGTGAGAACAGAGAGTCTTTCTGAAAGCAATACTTCTTGCAAGTTAGGTTTCTCAAGGTGGGGATAGTCTTTCTTGTTTCAAATAGGCCTATTAATCAGAGTTGAAGAAACACATATATCACTGCAGAGAAAACCATGGATGTAAGAATCTGCAAAAACTAGCAAATTGTTTCCCAGTGAGAAGTGATTTCTTTTTAGAAGGGTATACTTCTGCAACATAGCTATCTCAAGGTGCAGAAAGGCAGATTTTGTTTGAACTATGTGTATGCATCAGAGTTGATGTAACACATGTATCTCTCGGATCTCTCGGAAAAAAACGATCTGCGTTAACTCTTTGAGTATTGGACACACTGCTCCCTGTGAGAATTGAGGTAGTTTTGGAAAGCAAAAGCTCCTGAAACTTGAATGTTTCTTGGTGGATGTTGCCTCTCTTTGTTCGATATAGGCCTATTCATCTCAGTTGAGGAAATACATGTATCACTAAAAAGAAGACCAAATGTGTTTCAAGCTGCAGTATCTAACACATGGTTTCCCTGTGAGAAATGAGTTAGTTTAGGAACGTAAACTTCCTGCAACTTTGCTTTCTCTAGGTGGAGATAGGCTCCCTTTTTTACACGTAGGCCTATACTGTTGACTTGAAGAAACACATGTATCTCTCGAAAGAAAACAATCGGTTTTAGAAGCAGAATCCTAGAGCACATTGTTTTCCAGTGAGAAGTGATGTACTTATTGAAAGGAAAACTCCTGCTCCCTGCAATGTTCATGGTGGACATAGGCTCTGTTTGTTCCAAGAAGCTCTATTCAGCTCAGTTGAAAATACACATGTATCACTAAAAGAAATCATCTCTGTTAGAAGCAGTACCATATACCACATTGTTTCCTTAGGAGAATTCAGTTTCTGGTAGAAATACTTCCTGCTAATTAGGTTTGACAAGGAGGTGCTTCACTTTCTTCCAAATAGGCCTGTTAAGCACAGTTGAAGAAACACATGTATCATGCAAAGAAAATCATCTATATTAGCAGTTGCAGCATCTAGAACATTGTTTTCCTTGGAGAACTGAGTGAGTTTCTTAAAGTGATACTTCTTGCAACTTAGGTTTTTCAAGGTGGAGATAAGCTCTTGTTCCAAATATTCCTATTTAGATGAGATGAAGAAACACATGTATCTCTCCAAAGAAAATCATCTGTGTTAGAAGCAGGATCTTCCAGCACCTCATTTCCCTGTCAGAATTGAATTAGTTTTTGAAATTAAAACCTCCTGCTTCTTAGGATTTGCACGAGTAGATATGATCGTTTGCTCCATGTACGCCTGTTCAGCTGAGTTGAAAAACAGATGTTGTAAAGCAAAGAAAGCCATCTGTGTTAGAAGCTGCAGCATCAAGCACATTGTTTCCCTATGAGACCTGAGTTAGTTTCTGAAAGTAATACTTCCTGCAACTTATGTTTTTCAAGGTGGATATAGGCTCTTTTTGTTCCATATAGGCCTATGTAGCTGAGTTGAAGAAACACATGTATCATATCAAAGAAAACCATTTTGGTTAGAAGCTGCAGCATCTAGCTCCATGTTTCCCTGTGAATATTGAGTTAATTTTAGAAAGCAGTACTTCCTGCAACTTAGGTTTCTCAAGGTGGAGATAAACTTACTTTGTTACCAGGATGCCTATTGAGAAGTTTTGATGACACACATGAATCTCTCGAAAGAAAATAATCCGCATTAGAGGCAGGAGTGTCTAGCACATTGTTCCCCTCTGAGAACTTAGTTATTTTCTGAAATTAATAGATCCTGAAACATGGTTTTTAAAGGTGGAGATAGACTCCCTTTGTTCCAAATATCTCTATTCAGCTGAGTTGAAAGAACACATATATCAATTGAAAAAAAAAACCACCGTTGTTAGATGCAGGATCATTGAGCTTACTGTTTCCCTATTAGATTTCAGTTATTTTTTCCACGAAAAACCTTCTGCTACTTGGCATTTTCAAATAGGCATATTCAGCTCAGTTGAAGAAACACATATGTCACTACAAAAAAGGCCATCTGTGTTAGTGGCTACAGCATTTAGCACATTGTTTCCCTGTGAGAATTCAGTTCTATTCTGATAGCAATACTTCCTGTAATTTAGGTTGTTCCAGCTGGAGATAGTCTCTCTTCATTCCAAATATCCCTATTCGGCTGAGTTGAAAAAACACATGTATCTCTCAAAAGAAAACCATCTGTGTTAGAAGCAGGGGCATCTATCACACTGATTCCCTGTGAGAATTGAGTTATTTTTTGAAAGTAAAAGTTCCTTCTACTTGGGAATTATAAGATAGTGATAGGTTCTTTTTATTGCCCAGTACTCCTATTGAGCAGACCTGAAGAAACACATATATCACTTCAAAGACAACCATCTATGTTGAAAGCTGCAGCATCTAGCACATTGTTTCCCTCTGAGAATTGAGTTAGTTTTAGAAAGGAATACTTCCTGCAACTTATGTTTCTCTAAGTAGATGTAAGCTTAGTTTGTCACCTGTAGGCCTATTGATTAGAGTTGATGGAACACATGTATCTCTCAAAAGAGTACCATCTGCTTTCAAAGCTAGAGCGTCTAGCACTTGATTCCCTGTGAGAATTGAGTGAATTTGTGAAAATAATACTCCCTGCTTCTTCACATTTTCTTTCTAGAGATAGATTCTGGTTGTTCCAAATAGGCTATTCAGCATAGTTGAACAAATGTATGTATCAATCGACAGAAAATCATCTGTGCTAGAAGCAGGATCATCAAGCACATTGTTTCGGAGTGCGAATTGAATTCGTTTTTGAGAAGAAAACTTGCTGCTACTTAGGTTGTTGACGCTGAAGTTAGGCTGTGTTTGTTCCAAATTGCCCTGTTCAGGTCACTTGAAGAAACACTTCTATCACTCTAAGGAAAACCATCTATGTTAGAAGCTGCAAAATCTGCAACACTGTTTCACTCTGAGAATTGAGTACATTTTTGAAAGGAATTCCTCCCATAACTCAGATTTTTCCAGAAGACGATTGACTTTCTTTCTTCCAAGTAGTCATACTCACCTCAGTTGAAGAAACACATGTATCAACAGGCAGAAAAACATCTGTGTGGGAAGAAGGATCATCTAGCACATTGTTTTCCTGTGAGAATTGAGTTAGATTTTCTAAGGAAAATGTCCTGCTATATAGGTTATTTAAGGTGGAGGATGGCTCTGATTGGTCCAAATAAGCCTATTCAGTTGAGGTGAAGAAACACATGTATCCATTGAAAGAAAACCATCTGAGTTAGAAGCACGATCATCTGTCACATTGTTTTTTATTTTTGTGACAATTGAGCTACTGTTTGAAAGGAAAACTTCTTGCTACTTTAGGATATCAAGGTGGTGGTAGGCTCTCTTTATTCCAAATAGGCCTACTCAGCAGATTGAAGAAACACATATACCACTGCAAAGATAACCATCTATGTTAGAAGCTGCAGAATTGAGCACATTGTTTGCTTGTGAGAATTGAGTCAGTATTGAAAGGAATTACTCTTGCAAGTTAGACTTTTCGAGATGGATGTATGCTCTGTTTGTTGCAAATAGCCCTATTCAGATCAGTTGAAGAAAGACATGTATCACTTCAAAGAAGACCATATGTGTGAGAGCTGCAGCATCTAGCACATTGTTTCCCGGTGAGAATTAAATTAGTTTCTGAAAGTAATCCTTCCTCCAACTTATGCTTTTCATGGTTGAGATATGCTGTCTTTGTGCCAAATAGGCCTATTCAGCTGAGTTGAAGAAACAGCTGTACTACTCTAAAGAAAACCATCTATGTTTCAAACTGTACCATCTATCACCTTGTTTCCAAGTGAAAACTGAGTTAATTTTGAAAGGTGTTCCTCCTACAACTTAGATTTTTAACGTTGGAGATAAGCTCTTGTTGTTCCAAAGGGGCATAGTCAGCTCAGTTGAAGAAACCCATGTATCACTGCAAAGAAGAACATCTGTGTTAAAAGCTTCATCATCTAGCACATTGTTTCCCTATGAGAATTGAGTAATTTTTGATAGGAACTCCACCTTCAACTTCGATTATTCAAAGTGGAGATAGGCTCTCTTTGTTTCAAATAGGCCTACTCACCTAAATGGAATGAACACGTTTCTCTAGAAAGAAAACCATCTGTCATGGAAGCCAGATCAAAAGTCACATTGCTTCCCTGTGAGAATTGAGTGAATTTTGGAAAGGAAAACTTCTTGCTACTTAGGTTTTCCAAGGTGTATACAGGCTGTGTTTGTTCCATATTGGGCTGTTCAGCTCAATTGAAAAAACACGTGTCACTCCAAAGAAACCATCGATGTTAGAAGCTGCAGCATCTAGCACATTGTTTCCCTGTGAGAACAGAGAGTCTTTCTGAAAGCAATACTTCTTGCAAGTTAGGTTTCTCAAGGTGGGGATAGTCTTTCTTGTTTCAAATAGGCCTATTCATCAGCGTTGAAGAAACACATATATCACTGCAGAGAAAACCATGGATGTAAGAATCTGCAAAAACTAGCAAATTGTTTCCCAGTGAGAAGTGATTTCTTTTTAGAAGGGTATACTTCTGCAACATAGGTATCTCAAGGTGCAGAAAGGCAGATTTTGTTTGAACTATGTGTATGCAGCTGAGTTGATGTAACACATGTATCTCTCGGACCTCTCGGAAAAAAACGATCTGCGTTAACTCTTTGAGTATTGGACACACTGCTCCCTGTGAGAATTGAGGTAGTTTTGGAAAGCAAAAGCTCCTGAAACTTGAATGTTTCTAGGTGGATGTTGCCTCTCTTTGTTCGATATAGGCCTATTCATCTCAGTTGAGGAAATACATGTATCACTAAAAAGAAGACCAAATGTGTTACAAGCTGCAGTATCTAACACATGGTTTCCCTGTGAGAAATGAGTTAGTTTAGGAACGTAAACTTCCTGCAACTTTGCTTTCTCTAGGTGGAGATAGGCTCCCTTTTTTACAAGTAGGCCTCTACTGTTGACTTGAAGAAACACATGTATCTCTCGAAAGAAAACAATCGGTTTTAGAAGCAGAATCCTAGAGCACATTGTTTTCCAGTGAGAAGTGATGTACTTATTGAAAGGAAAACTCCTGCTCCCTGCAATGTTCATGGTGGACATAGGCTCTGTTTGTTCCAAGAAGCTCTATTCAGCTCAGTTGAAAATACACATGTATCACTAAAAGAAATCATCTCTGTTAGAAGCAGTACCATATACCACATTGTTTCCTTAGGAGAATTCAGTTTCTGGTAGAAATACTTCCTGCTAATTAGGTTTGACAAGGAGGTGCTTCACTTTCTTCCAAATAGGCCTGTTAAGCACAGTTGAAGAAACACATGTATCATGCAAAGAAAATCATCTATATTAGCAGTTGCAGCATCTAGAACATTGTTTTCCTTGGAGAACTGAGTGAGTTTCTTAAAGTGATACTTCTTGCAACTTAGGTTTTTCAAGGTGGAGATAAGCTCTTGTTCCAAATATTCCTATTTAGATGAGATGAAGAAACACATGTATCTCTCCAAAGAAAATCATCTGTGTTAGAAGCAGGATCTTCCAGCACCTCATTTCCCTGTCAGAATTGAATTAGTTTTTGAAATTAAAACCTCCTCCTTCTTAGGATTTGCACGAGTAGATATGATCGTTTGCTCCATGTACGCCTGTTCAGCTGAGTTGAAAAACAGATGTTGTAAAGCAAAGAAAGCCATCTGTGTTAGAAGCTGCAGCATCAAGCACATTGTTTCCCTATGAGACCTGAGTTAGTTTCTGAAAGTAATACTTCCTGCAACTTATGTTTTTCAAGGTGGATATAGGCTCTTTTTGTTCCATATAGGCCTATGTAGCTGAGTTGAAGAAACACATGTATCATATCAAAGAAAACCATTTTGGTTAGAAGCTGCAGCATCTAGCTCCATGTTTCCCTGTGAATATTGAGTTAATTTTAGAAAGGAGTACTTCCTGCAACTTAGGTTTCTCAAGGTGGAGATAAACTTACTTTGTTACCAGGATGCCTATTGAGAAGTTTTGATGACACACATGAATCTCTCGAAAGAAAATAATCCGCATTAGAGGCAGGAGTGTCTAGCACATTGTTCCCCTCTGAGAACTTAGTTATTTTCTGAAATTAATAGATCCTGAAACATGGTTTTTAAAGGTGGAGATAGACTCCCTTTGTTCCAAATATCTCTATTCAGCTGAGTTGAAAGAACACATATATCAATTGAAAAAAAAAACCACCGTTGTTAGATGCAGGATCATTGAGCTTACTGTTTCCCTATTAGATTTCAGTTATTTTTTCCACGAAAAACCTTCTGCTACTTGGCATTTTCAAATAGGCATATTCAGCTCAGTTGAAGAAACACATATGTCACTGCAAAAAAGGCCATCTGTGTTAGTGGCTACAGCATTTAGCACATTGTTTCCCTGTGAGAATTCAGTTCTATTCTGATAGCAATACTTCCTGTAATTTAGGTTGTTCCAGCTGGAGATAGTCTCTCTTCATTCCAAATATCCCTATTCGGCTGAGTTGAAAAAACACATGTATCTCTCAAAAGAAAACCATCTGTGTTAGAAGCAGGGGCATCTATCACACTGATTCCCTGTGAGAATTGAGTTATTTTTTGAAAGTAAAAGTTCCTTCTACTTGGGAATTATAAGATAGTGATAGGTTCTTTTTATTGCCCAGTACTCCTATTGAGCAGACCTGAAGAAACACATATATCACTTCAAAGACAACCATCTATGTTGAAAGCTGCAGCATCTAGCACATTGTTTCCCTCTGAGAATTGAGTTAGTTTTAGAAAGGAATACTTCCTGCAACTTATGTTTCTCTAAGTAGATGTAAGCTTAGTTTGTCACCTGTAGGCCTATTGATTAGAGTTGATGGAACACATGTATCTCTCAAAAGAGTACCATCTGCTTTCAAAGCTAGAGCGTCTAGCACTTGATTCCCTGTGAGAATTGAGTGAATTTGTGAAAATAATACTCCCTGCTTCTTCACATTTTCTTTCTAGAGATAGATTCTGGTTGTTCCAAATAGGCTATTCAGCATAGTTGAACAAATGTATGTATCAATCGAAAGAAAATCATCTGTGCTAGAAGCAGGATCATCAAGCACATTGTTTCGGAGTGCGAATTGAATTCGTTTTTGAGAAGAAAACTTGCTGCTACTTAGGTTGTTGACGCTGAAGTTAGGCTGTGTTTGTTCCAAATTGCCCTGTTCAGGTCACTTGAAGAAACACTTCTATCACTCTAAGGAAAACCATCTATGTTAGAAGCTGCAAAATCTGCAACACTGTTTCACTCTGAGAATTGAGTACATTTTTGAAAGGAATTCCTCCCATAACTCAAATTTTTCCAGAAGACGATTGACTTTCTTTCTTCCAAGTAGTCATACTCACCTCAGTTGAAGAAACACATGTATCAACAGGCAGAAAAACATCTGTGTGGGAAGAAGGATCATCTAGCACATTGTTTTCCTGTGAGAATTGAGTTAGATTTTCTAAGGAAAATGTCCTGCTATATAGGTTATTTAAGGTGGAGGATGGCTCTGATTGGTCCAAATAAGCCTATTCAGTTGAGGTGAAGAAACACATGTATCCATTGAAAGAAAACCATCTGAGTTAGAAGCACGATCATCTGTCACATTGTTTTTTATTTTTGTGACAATTGAGCTACTGTTTGAAAGGAAAACTTCTTGCTACTTTAGGATATCAAGGTGGTGGTAGGCTCTCTTTATTCCAAATAGGCCTACTCAGCAGATTGAAGAAACACATATACCACTGCAAAGATAACCATCTATGTTAGAAGCTGCAGAATTGAGCACATTGTTTGCTTGTGAGAATTGAGTCAGTATTGAAAGGAATTACTCTTGCAAGTTAGACTTTTCGAGATGGATGTATGCTCTGTTTGTTGCAAATAGCCCTATTCAGATCAGTTGAAGAAAGACATGTATCACTTCAAAGAAGACCATATGTGTGAGAGCTGCAGCATGTAGCACATTGTTTCCCGGTGAGAATTAAATTAGTTTCTGAAAGTAATCCTTCCTCCAACTTATGCTTTTCATGGTTGAGATATGCTGTCTTTGTGCCAAATAGGCCTATTCAGCTGAGTTGAAGAAACAGCTGTACTACTCTAAAGAAAACCATCTATGTTTCAAACTGTACCATCTATCACCTTGTTTCCAAGTGAAAACTGAGTTAATTTTGAAAGGTGTTCCTCCTACAACTTAGATTTTTAACGTTGGAGATAAGCTCTTGTTGTTCCAAAGGGGCATAGTCAGCTCAGTTGAAGAAACCCATGTATCACTGCAAAGAAGAACATCTGTGTTAAAAGCTTCATCATCTAGCACATTGTTTCCCTATGAGAATTGAGTAATTTTTGATAGGAACTCCACCTTCAACTTCGATTATTCAAAGTGGAGATAGGCTCTCTTTGTTTCAAATAGGCCTACTCACCTAAATGGAATGAACACGTTTCTCTAGAAAGAAAACCATCTGTCATGGAAGCCAGATCAAAAGTCACATTGCTTCCCTGTGAGAATTGAGTGAATTTTGGAAAGGAAAACTTCTTGCTACTTAGGTTTTCCAAGGTGTATACAGTCTGTGTTTGTTCCATATTGGGCTGTTCAGCTCAATTGAAAAAACACATGTGTCACTCCAAAGAAACCATCGATGTTAGAAGCTGCAGCATCTAGCACATTGTTTCCCTGTGAGAACAGAGAGTCTTTCTGAAAGCAATACTTCTTGCAAGTTAGGTTTCTCAAGGTGGGGATAGTCTTTCTTGTTTCAAATAGGCCTATTAATCAGAGTTGAAGAAACACATATATCACTGCAGAGAAAACCATGGATGTAAGAATCTGCAAAAACTAGCAAATTGTTTCCCAGTGAGAAGTGATTTCTTTTTAGAAGGGTATACTTCTGCAACATAGCTATCTCAAGGTGCAGAAAGGCAGATTTTGTTTGAACTATGTGTATGCATCAGAGTTGATGTAACACATGTATCTCTCGGATCTCTCGGAAAAAAACGATCTGCGTTAACTCTTTGAGTATTGGACACACTGCTCCCTGTGAGAATTGAGGTAGTTTTGGAAAGCAAAAGCTCCTGAAACTTGAATGTTTCTTGGTGGATGTTGCCTCTCTTTGTTCGATATAGGCCTATTCATCTCAGTTGAGGAAATACATGTATCACTAAAAAGAAGACCAAATGTGTTTCAAGCTGCAGTATCTAACACATGGTTTCCCTGTGAGAAATGAGTTAGTTTAGGAACGTAAACTTCCTGCAACTTTGCTTTCTCTAGGTGGAGATAGGCTCCCTTTTTTACACGTAGGCCTATACTGTTGACTTGAAGAAACACATGTATCTCTCGAAAGAAAACAATCGGTTTTAGAAGCAGAATCCTAGAGCACATTGTTTTCCAGTGAGAAGTGATGTACTTATTGAAAGGAAAACTCCTGCTCCCTGCAATGTTCATGGTGGACATAGGCTCTGTTTGTTCCAAGAAGCTCTATTCAGCTCAGTTGAAAATACACATGTATCACTAAAAGAAATCATCTCTGTTAGAAGCAGTACCATATACCACATTGTTTCCTTAGGAGAATTCAGTTTCTGGTAGAAATACTTCCTGCTAATTAGGTTTGACAAGGAGGTGCTTCACTTTCTTCCAAATAGGCCTGTTAAGCACAGTTGAAGAAACACATGTATCATGCAAAGAAAATCATCTATATTAGCAGTTGCAGCATCTAGAACATTGTTTTCCTTGGAGAACTGAGTGAGTTTCTTAAAGTGATACTTCTTGCAACTTAGGTTTTTCAAGGTGGAGATAAGCTCTTGTTCCAAATATTCCTATTTAGATGAGATGAAGAAACACATGTATCTCTCCAAAGAAAATCATCTGTGTTAGAAGCAGGATCTTCCAGCACCTCATTTCCCTGTCAGAATTGAATTAGTTTTTGAAATTAAAACCTCCTGCTTCTTAGGATTTGCACGAGTAGATATGATCGTTTGCTCCATGTACGCCTGTTCAGCTGAGTTGAAAAACAGATGTTGTAAAGCAAAGAAAGCCATCTGTGTTAGAAGCTGCAGCATCAAGCACATTGTTTCCCTATGAGACCTGAGTTAGTTTCTGAAAGTAATACTTCCTGCAACTTATGTTTTTCAAGGTGGATATAGGCTCTTTTTGTTCCATATAGGCCTATGTAGCTGAGTTGAAGAAACACATGTATCATATCAAAGAAAACCATTTTGGTTAGAAGCTGCAGCATCTAGCTCCATGTTTCCCTGTGAATATTGAGTTAATTTTAGAAAGCAGTACTTCCTGCAACTTAGGTTTCTCAAGGTGGAGATAAACTTACTTTGTTACCAGGATGCCTATTGAGAAGTTTTGATGACACACATGAATCTCTCGAAAGAAAATAATCCGCATTAGAGGCAGGAGTGTCTAGCACATTGTTCCCCTCTGAGAACTTAGTTATTTTCTGAAATTAATAGATCCTGAAACATGGTTTTTAAAGGTGGAGATAGACTCCCTTTGTTCCAAATATCTCTATTCAGCTGAGTTGAAAGAACACATATATCAATTGAAAAAAAAAACCACCGTTGTTAGATGCAGGATCATTGAGCTTACTGTTTCCCTATTAGATTTCAGTTATTTTTTCCACGAAAAACCTTCTGCTACTTGGCATTTTCAAATAGGCATATTCAGCTCAGTTGAAGAAACACATATGTCACTACAAAAAAGGCCATCTGTGTTAGTGGCTACAGCATTTAGCACATTGTTTCCCTGTGAGAATTCAGTTCTATTCTGATAGCAATACTTCCTGTAATTTAGGTTGTTCCAGCTGGAGATAGTCTCTCTTCATTCCAAATATCCCTATTCGGCTGAGTTGAAAAAACACATGTATCTCTCAAAAGAAAACCATCTGTGTTAGAAGCAGGGGCATCTATCACACTGATTCCCTGTGAGAATTGAGTTATTTTTTGAAAGTAAAAGTTCCTTCTACTTGGGAATTATAAGATAGTGATAGGTTCTTTTTATTGCCCAGTACTCCTATTGAGCAGACCTGAAGAAACACATATATCACTTCAAAGACAACCATCTATGTTGAAAGCTGCAGCATCTAGCACATTGTTTCCCTCTGAGAATTGAGTTAGTTTTAGAAAGGAATACTTCCTGCAACTTATGTTTCTCTAAGTAGATGTAAGCTTAGTTTGTCACCTGTAGGCCTATTGATTAGAGTTGATGGAACACATGTATCTCTCAAAAGAGTACCATCTGCTTTCAAAGCTAGAGCGTCTAGCACTTGATTCCCTGTGAGAATTGAGTGAATTTGTGAAAATAATACTCCCTGCTTCTTCACATTTTCTTTCTAGAGATAGATTCTGGTTGTTCCAAATAGGCTATTCAGCATAGTTGAACAAATGTATGTATCAATCGACAGAAAATCATCTGTGCTAGAAGCAGGATCATCAAGCACATTGTTTCGGAGTGCGAATTGAATTCGTTTTTGAGAAGAAAACTTGCTGCTACTTAGGTTGTTGACGCTGAAGTTAGGCTGTGTTTGTTCCAAATTGCCCTGTTCAGGTCACTTGAAGAAACACTTCTATCACTCTAAGGAAAACCATCTATGTTAGAAGCTGCAAAATCTGCAACACTGTTTCACTCTGAGAATTGAGTACATTTTTGAAAGGAATTCCTCCCATAACTCAGATTTTTCCAGAAGACGATTGACTTTCTTTCTTCCAAGTAGTCATACTCACCTCAGTTGAAGAAACACATGTATCAACAGGCAGAAAAACATCTGTGTGGGAAGAAGGATCATCTAGCACATTGTTTTCCTGTGAGAATTGAGTTAGATTTTCTAAGGAAAATGTCCTGCTATATAGGTTATTTAAGGTGGAGGATGGCTCTGATTGGTCCAAATAAGCCTATTCAGTTGAGGTGAAGAAACACATGTATCCATTGAAAGAAAACCATCTGAGTTAGAAGCACGATCATCTGTCACATTGTTTTTTATTTTTGTGACAATTGAGCTACTGTTTGAAAGGAAAACTTCTTGCTACTTTAGGATATCAAGGTGGTGGTAGGCTCTCTTTATTCCAAATAGGCCTACTCAGCAGATTGAAGAAACACATATACCACTGCAAAGATAACCATCTATGTTAGAAGCTGCAGAATTGAGCACATTGTTTGCTTGTGAGAATTGAGTCAGTATTGAAAGGAATTACTCTTGCAAGTTAGACTTTTCGAGATGGATGTATGCTCTGTTTGTTGCAAATAGCCCTATTCAGATCAGTTGAAGAAAGACATGTATCACTTCAAAGAAGACCATATGTGTGAGAGCTGCAGCATCTAGCACATTGTTTCCCGGTGAGAATTAAATTAGTTTCTGAAAGTAATCCTTCCTCCAACTTATGCTTTTCATGGTTGAGATATGCTGTCTTTGTGCCAAATAGGCCTATTCAGCTGAGTTGAAGAAACAGCTGTACTACTCTAAAGAAAACCATCTATGTTTCAAACTGTACCATCTATCACCTTGTTTCCAAGTGAAAACTGAGTTAATTTTGAAAGGTGTTCCTCCTACAACTTAGATTTTTAACGTTGGAGATAAGCTCTTGTTGTTCCAAAGGGGCATAGTCAGCTCAGTTGAAGAAACCCATGTATCACTGCAAAGAAGAACATCTGTGTTAAAAGCTTCATCATCTAGCACATTGTTTCCCTATGAGAATTGAGTAATTTTTGATAGGAACTCCACCTTCAACTTCGATTATTCAAAGTGGAGATAGGCTCTCTTTGTTTCAAATAGGCCTACTCACCTAAATGGAATGAACACGTTTCTCTAGAAAGAAAACCATCTGTCATGGAAGCCAGATCAAAAGTCACATTGCTTCCCTGTGAGAATTGAGTGAATTTTGGAAAGGAAAACTTCTTGCTACTTAGGTTTTCCAAGGTGTATACAGGCTGTGTTTGTTCCATATTGGGCTGTTCAGCTCAATTGAAAAAACACGTGTCACTCCAAAGAAACCATCGATGTTAGAAGCTGCAGCATCTAGCACATTGTTTCCCTGTGAGAACAGAGAGTCTTTCTGAAAGCAATACTTCTTGCAAGTTAGGTTTCTCAAGGTGGGGATAGTCTTTCTTGTTTCAAATAGGCCTATTCATCAGCGTTGAAGAAACACATATATCACTGCAGAGAAAACCATGGATGTAAGAATCTGCAAAAACTAGCAAATTGTTTCCCAGTGAGAAGTGATTTCTTTTTAGAAGGGTATACTTCTGCAACATAGGTATCTCAAGGTGCAGAAAGGCAGATTTTGTTTGAACTATGTGTATGCAGCTGAGTTGATGTAACACATGTATCTCTCGGACCTCTCGGAAAAAAACGATCTGCGTTAACTCTTTGAGTATTGGACACACTGCTCCCTGTGAGAATTGAGGTAGTTTTGGAAAGCAAAAGCTCCTGAAACTTGAATGTTTCTAGGTGGATGTTGCCTCTCTTTGTTCGATATAGGCCTATTCATCTCAGTTGAGGAAATACATGTATCACTAAAAAGAAGACCAAATGTGTTACAAGCTGCAGTATCTAACACATGGTTTCCCTGTGAGAAATGAGTTAGTTTAGGAACGTAAACTTCCTGCAACTTTGCTTTCTCTAGGTGGAGATAGGCTCCCTTTTTTACAAGTAGGCCTCTACTGTTGACTTGAAGAAACACATGTATCTCTCGAAAGAAAACAATCGGTTTTAGAAGCAGAATCCTAGAGCACATTGTTTTCCAGTGAGAAGTGATGTACTTATTGAAAGGAAAACTCCTGCTCCCTGCAATGTTCATGGTGGACATAGGCTCTGTTTGTTCCAAGAAGCTCTATTCAGCTCAGTTGAAAATACACATGTATCACTAAAAGAAATCATCTCTGTTAGAAGCAGTACCATATACCACATTGTTTCCTTAGGAGAATTCAGTTTCTGGTAGAAATACTTCCTGCTAATTAGGTTTGACAAGGAGGTGCTTCACTTTCTTCCAAATAGGCCTGTTAAGCACAGTTGAAGAAACACATGTATCATGCAAAGAAAATCATCTATATTAGCAGTTGCAGCATCTAGAACATTGTTTTCCTTGGAGAACTGAGTGAGTTTCTTAAAGTGATACTTCTTGCAACTTAGGTTTTTCAAGGTGGAGATAAGCTCTTGTTCCAAATATTCCTATTTAGATGAGATGAAGAAACACATGTATCTCTCCAAAGAAAATCATCTGTGTTAGAAGCAGGATCTTCCAGCACCTCATTTCCCTGTCAGAATTGAATTAGTTTTTGAAATTAAAACCTCCTCCTTCTTAGGATTTGCACGAGTAGATATGATCGTTTGCTCCATGTACGCCTGTTCAGCTGAGTTGAAAAACAGATGTTGTAAAGCAAAGAAAGCCATCTGTGTTAGAAGCTGCAGCATCAAGCACATTGTTTCCCTATGAGACCTGAGTTAGTTTCTGAAAGTAATACTTCCTGCAACTTATGTTTTTCAAGGTGGATATAGGCTCTTTTTGTTCCATATAGGCCTATGTAGCTGAGTTGAAGAAACACATGTATCATATCAAAGAAAACCATTTTGGTTAGAAGCTGCAGCATCTAGCTCCATGTTTCCCTGTGAATATTGAGTTAATTTTAGAAAGGAGTACTTCCTGCAACTTAGGTTTCTCAAGGTGGAGATAAACTTACTTTGTTACCAGGATGCCTATTGAGAAGTTTTGATGACACACATGAATCTCTCGAAAGAAAATAATCCGCATTAGAGGCAGGAGTGTCTAGCACATTGTTCCCCTCTGAGAACTTAGTTATTTTCTGAAATTAATAGATCCTGAAACATGGTTTTTAAAGGTGGAGATAGACTCCCTTTGTTCCAAATATCTCTATTCAGCTGAGTTGAAAGAACACATATATCAATTGAAAAAAAAAACCACCGTTGTTAGATGCAGGATCATTGAGCTTACTGTTTCCCTATTAGATTTCAGTTATTTTTTCCACGAAAAACCTTCTGCTACTTGGCATTTTCAAATAGGCATATTCAGCTCAGTTGAAGAAACACATATGTCACTGCAAAAAAGGCCATCTGTGTTAGTGGCTACAGCATTTAGCACATTGTTTCCCTGTGAGAATTCAGTTCTATTCTGATAGCAATACTTCCTGTAATTTAGGTTGTTCCAGCTGGAGATAGTCTCTCTTCATTCCAAATATCCCTATTCGGCTGAGTTGAAAAAACACATGTATCTCTCAAAAGAAAACCATCTGTGTTAGAAGCAGGGGCATCTATCACACTGATTCCCTGTGAGAATTGAGTTATTTTTTGAAAGTAAAAGTTCCTTCTACTTGGGAATTATAAGATAGTGATAGGTTCTTTTTATTGCCCAGTACTCCTATTGAGCAGACCTGAAGAAACACATATATCACTTCAAAGACAACCATCTATGTTGAAAGCTGCAGCATCTAGCACATTGTTTCCCTCTGAGAATTGAGTTAGTTTTAGAAAGGAATACTTCCTGCAACTTATGTTTCTCTAAGTAGATGTAAGCTTAGTTTGTCACCTGTAGGCCTATTGATTAGAGTTGATGGAACACATGTATCTCTCAAAAGAGTACCATCTGCTTTCAAAGCTAGAGCGTCTAGCACTTGATTCCCTGTGAGAATTGAGTGAATTTGTGAAAATAATACTCCCTGCTTCTTCACATTTTCTTTCTAGAGATAGATTCTGGTTGTTCCAAATAGGCTATTCAGCATAGTTGAACAAATGTATGTATCAATCGAAAGAAAATCATCTGTGCTAGAAGCAGGATCATCAAGCACATTGTTTCGGAGTGCGAATTGAATTCGTTTTTGAGAAGAAAACTTGCTGCTACTTAGGTTGTTGACGCTGAAGTTAGGCTGTGTTTGTTCCAAATTGCCCTGTTCAGGTCACTTGAAGAAACACTTCTATCACTCTAAGGAAAACCATCTATGTTAGAAGCTGCAAAATCTGCAACACTGTTTCACTCTGAGAATTGAGTACATTTTTGAAAGGAATTCCTCCCATAACTCAAATTTTTCCAGAAGACGATTGACTTTCTTTCTTCCAAGTAGTCATACTCACCTCAGTTGAAGAAACACATGTATCAACAGGCAGAAAAACATCTGTGTGGGAAGAAGGATCATCTAGCACATTGTTTTCCTGTGAGAATTGAGTTAGATTTTCTAAGGAAAATGTCCTGCTATATAGGTTATTTAAGGTGGAGGATGGCTCTGATTGGTCCAAATAAGCCTATTCAGTTGAGGTGAAGAAACACATGTATCCATTGAAAGAAAACCATCTGAGTTAGAAGCACGATCATCTGTCACATTGTTTTTTATTTTTGTGACAATTGAGCTACTGTTTGAAAGGAAAACTTCTTGCTACTTTAGGATATCAAGGTGGTGGTAGGCTCTCTTTATTCCAAATAGGCCTACTCAGCAGATTGAAGAAACACATATACCACTGCAAAGATAACCATCTATGTTAGAAGCTGCAGAATTGAGCACATTGTTTGCTTGTGAGAATTGAGTCAGTATTGAAAGGAATTACTCTTGCAAGTTAGACTTTTCGAGATGGATGTATGCTCTGTTTGTTGCAAATAGCCCTATTCAGATCAGTTGAAGAAAGACATGTATCACTTCAAAGAAGACCATATGTGTGAGAGCTGCAGCATCTAGCACATTGTTTCCCGGTGAGAATTAAATTAGTTTCTGAAAGTAATCCTTCCTCCAACTTATGCTTTTCATGGTTGAGATATGCTGTCTTTGTGCCAAATAGGCCTATTCAGCTGAGTTGAAGAAACAGCTGTACTACTCTAAAGAAAACCATCTATGTTTCAAACTGTACCATCTATCACCTTGTTTCCAAGTGAAAACTGAGTTAATTTTGAAAGGTGTTCCTCCTACAACTTAGATTTTTAACGTTGGAGATAAGCTCTTGTTGTTCCAAAGGGGCATAGTCAGCTCAGTTGAAGAAACCCATGTATCACTGCAAAGAAGAACATCTGTGTTAAAAGCTTCATCATCTAGCACATTGTTTCCCTATGAGAATTGAGTAATTTTTGATAGGAACTCCACCTTCAACTTCGATTATTCAAAGTGGAGATAGGCTCTCTTTGTTTCAAATAGGCCTACTCACCTAAATGGAATGAACACGTTTCTCTAGAAAGAAAACCATCTGTCATGGAAGCCAGATCAAAAGTCACATTGCTTCCCTGTGAGAATTGAGTGAATTTTGGAAAGGAAAACTTCTTGCTACTTAGGTTTTCCAAGGTGTATACAGGCTGTGTTTGTTCCATATTGGGCTGTTCAGCTCAATTGAAAAAACACGTGTCACTCCAAAGAAACCATCGATGTTAGAAGCTGCAGCATCTAGCACATTGTTTCCCTGTGAGAACAGAGAGTCTTTCTGAAAGCAATACTTCTTGCAAGTTAGGTTTCTCAAGGTGGGGATAGTCTTTCTTGTTTCAAATAGGCCTATTCATCAGCGTTGAAGAAACACATATATCACTGCAGAGAAAACCATGGATGTAAGAATCTGCAAAAACTAGCAAATTGTTTCCCAGTGAGAAGTGATTTCTTTTTAGAAGGGTATACTTCTGCAACATAGGTATCTCAAGGTGCAGAAAGGCAGATTTTGTTTGAACTATGTGTATGCAGCTGAGTTGATGTAACACATGTATCTCTCGGACCTCTCGGAAAAAAACGATCTGCGTTAACTCTTTGAGTATTGGACACACTGCTCCCTGTGAGAATTGAGGTAGTTTTGGAAAGCAAAAGCTCCTGAAACTTGAATGTTTCTAGGTGGATGTTGCCTCTCTTTGTTCGATATAGGCCTATTCATCTCAGTTGAGGAAATACATGTATCACTAAAAAGAAGACCAAATGTGTTACAAGCTGCAGTATCTAACACATGGTTTCCCTGTGAGAAATGAGTTAGTTTAGGAACGTAAACTTCCTGCAACTTTGCTTTCTCTAGGTGGAGATAGGCTCCCTTTTTTACAAGTAGGCCTCTACTGTTGACTTGAAGAAACACATGTATCTCTCGAAAGAAAACAATCGGTTTTAGAAGCAGAATCCTAGAGCACATTGTTTTCCAGTGAGAAGTGATGTACTTATTGAAAGGAAAACTCCTGCTCCCTGCAATGTTCATGGTGGACATAGGCTCTGTTTGTTCCAAGAAGCTCTATTCAGCTCAGTTGAAAATACACATGTATCACTAAAAGAAATCATCTCTGTTAGAAGCAGTACCATATACCACATTGTTTCCTTAGGAGAATTCAGTTTCTGGTAGAAATACTTCCTGCTAATTAGGTTTGACAAGGAGGTGCTTCACTTTCTTCCAAATAGGCCTGTTAAGCACAGTTGAAGAAACACATGTATCATGCAAAGAAAATCATCTATATTAGCAGTTGCAGCATCTAGAACATTGTTTTCCTTGGAGAACTGAGTGAGTTTCTTAAAGTGATACTTCTTGCAACTTAGGTTTTTCAAGGTGGAGATAAGCTCTTGTTCCAAATATTCCTATTTAGATGAGATGAAGAAACACATGTATCTCTCCAAAGAAAATCATCTGTGTTAGAAGCAGGATCTTCCAGCACCTCATTTCCCTGTCAGAATTGAATTAGTTTTTGAAATTAAAACCTCCTCCTTCTTAGGATTTGCACGAGTAGATATGATCGTTTGCTCCATGTACGCCTGTTCAGCTGAGTTGAAAAACAGATGTTGTAAAGCAAAGAAAGCCATCTGTGTTAGAAGCTGCAGCATCAAGCACATTGTTTCCCTATGAGACCTGAGTTAGTTTCTGAAAGTAATACTTCCTGCAACTTATGTTTTTCAAGGTGGATATAGGCTCTTTTTGTTCCATATAGGCCTATGTAGCTGAGTTGAAGAAACACATGTATCATATCAAAGAAAACCATTTTGGTTAGAAGCTGCAGCATCTAGCTCCATGTTTCCCTGTGAATATTGAGTTAATTTTAGAAAGGAGTACTTCCTGCAACTTAGGTTTCTCAAGGTGGAGATAAACTTACTTTGTTACCAGGATGCCTATTGAGAAGTTTTGATGACACACATGAATCTCTCGAAAGAAAATAATCCGCATTAGAGGCAGGAGTGTCTAGCACATTGTTCCCCTCTGAGAACTTAGTTATTTTCTGAAATTAATAGATCCTGAAACATGGTTTTTAAAGGTGGAGATAGACTCCCTTTGTTCCAAATATCTCTATTCAGCTGAGTTGAAAGAACACATATATCAATTGAAAAAAAAAACCACCGTTGTTAGATGCAGGATCATTGAGCTTACTGTTTCCCTATTAGATTTCAGTTATTTTTTCCACGAAAAACCTTCTGCTACTTGGCATTTTCAAATAGGCATATTCAGCTCAGTTGAAGAAACACATATGTCACTGCAAAAAAGGCCATCTGTGTTAGTGGCTACAGCATTTAGCACATTGTTTCCCTGTGAGAATTCAGTTCTATTCTGATAGCAATACTTCCTGTAATTTAGGTTGTTCCAGCTGGAGATAGTCTCTCTTCATTCCAAATATCCCTATTCGGCTGAGTTGAAAAAACACATGTATCTCTCAAAAGAAAACCATCTGTGTTAGAAGCAGGGGCATCTATCACACTGATTCCCTGTGAGAATTGAGTTATTTTTTGAAAGTAAAAGTTCCTTCTACTTGGGAATTATAAGATAGTGATAGGTTCTTTTTATTGCCCAGTACTCCTATTGAGCAGACCTGAAGAAACACATATATCACTTCAAAGACAACCATCTATGTTGAAAGCTGCAGCATCTAGCACATTGTTTCCCTCTGAGAATTGAGTTAGTTTTAGAAAGGAATACTTCCTGCAACTTATGTTTCTCTAAGTAGATGTAAGCTTAGTTTGTCACCTGTAGGCCTATTGATTAGAGTTGATGGAACACATGTATCTCTCAAAAGAGTACCATCTGCTTTCAAAGCTAGAGCGTCTAGCACTTGATTCCCTGTGAGAATTGAGTGAATTTGTGAAAATAATACTCCCTGCTTCTTCACATTTTCTTTCTAGAGATAGATTCTGGTTGTTCCAAATAGGCTATTCAGCATAGTTGAACAAATGTATGTATCAATCGAAAGAAAATCATCTGTGCTAGAAGCAGGATCATCAAGCACATTGTTTCGGAGTGCGAATTGAATTCGTTTTTGAGAAGAAAACTTGCTGCTACTTAGGTTGTTGACGCTGAAGTTAGGCTGTGTTTGTTCCAAATTGCCCTGTTCAGGTCACTTGAAGAAACACTTCTATCACTCTAAGGAAAACCATCTATGTTAGAAGCTGCAAAATCTGCAACACTGTTTCACTCTGAGAATTGAGTACATTTTTGAAAGGAATTCCTCCCATAACTCAGATTTTTCCAGAAGACGATTGACTTTCTTTCTTCCAAGTAGTCATACTCACCTCAGTTGAAGAAACACATGTATCAACAGGCAGAAAAACATCTGTGTGGGAAGAAGGATCATCTAGCACATTGTTTTCCTGTGAGAATTGAGTTAGATTTTCTAAGGAAAATGTCCTGCTATATAGGTTATTTAAGGTGGAGGATGGCTCTGATTGGTCCAAATAAGCCTATTCAGTTGAGGTGAAGAAACACATGTATCCATTGAAAGAAAACCATCTGAGTTAGAAGCACGATCATCTGTCACATTGTTTTTTATTTTTGTGACAATTGAGCTACTGTTTGAAAGGAAAACTTCTTGCTACTTTAGGATATCAAGGTGGTGGTAGGCTCTCTTTATTCCAAATAGGCCTACTCAGCAGATTGAAGAAACACATATACCACTGCAAAGATAACCATCTATGTTAGAAGCTGCAGAATTGAGCACATTGTTTGCTTGTGAGAATTGAGTCAGTATTGAAAGGAATTACTCTTGCAAGTTAGACTTTTCGAGATGGATGTATGCTCTGTTTGTTGCAAATAGCCCTATTCAGATCAGTTGAAGAAAGACATGTATCACTTCAAAGAAGACCATATGTGTGAGAGCTGCAGCATGTAGCACATTGTTTCCCGGTGAGAATTAAATTAGTTTCTGAAAGTAATCCTTCCTCCAACTTATGCTTTTCATGGTTGAGATATGCTGTCTTTGTGCCAAATAGGCCTATTCAGCTGAGTTGAAGAAACAGCTGTACTACTCTAAAGAAAACCATCTATGTTTCAAACTGTACCATCTATCACCTTGTTTCCAAGTGAAAACTGAGTTAATTTTGAAAGGTGTTCCTCCTACAACTTAGATTTTTAACGTTGGAGATAAGCTCTTGTTGTTCCAAAGGGGCATAGTCAGCTCAGTTGAAGAAACCCATGTATCACTGCAAAGAAGAACATCTGTGTTAAAAGCTTCATCATCTAGCACATTGTTTCCCTATGAGAATTGAGTAATTTTTGATAGGAACTCCACCTTCAACTTCGATTATTCAAAGTGGAGATAGGCTCTCTTTGTTTCAAATAGGCCTACTCACCTAAATGGAATGAACACGTTTCTCTAGAAAGAAAACCATCTGTCATGGAAGCCAGATCAAAAGTCACATTGCTTCCCTGTGAGAATTGAGTGAATTTTGGAAAGGAAAACTTCTTGCTACTTAGGTTTTCCAAGGTGTATACAGGCTGTGTTTGTTCCATATTGGGCTGTTCAGCTCAATTGAAAAAACACATGTGTCACTCCAAAGAAACCATCGATGTTAGAAGCTGCAGCATCTAGCACATTGTTTCCCTGTGAGAACAGAGAGTCTTTCTGAAAGCAATACTTCTTGCAAGTTAGGTTTCTCAAGGTGGGGATAGTCTTTCTTGTTTCAAATAGGCCTATTCATCAGCGTTGAAGAAACACATATATCACTGCAGAGAAAACCATGGATGTAAGAATCTGCAAAAACTAGCAAATTGTTTCCCAGTGAGAAGTGATTTCTTTTTAGAAGGGTATACTTCTGCAACATAGGTATCTCAAGGTGCAGAAAGGCAGATTTTGTTTGAACTATGTGTATGCATCAGAGTTGATGTAACACATGTATCTCTCGGACCTCTCGGAAAAAAACGATCTGCGTTAACTCTTTGAGTATTGGACACACTGCTCCCTGTGAGAATTGAGGTAGTTTTGGAAAGCAAAAGCTCCTGAAACTTGAATGTTTCTAGGTGGATGTTGCCTCTCTTTGTTCGATATAGGCCTATTCATCTCAGTTGAGGAAATACATGTATCACTAAAAAGAAGACCAAATGTGTTACAAGCTGCAGTATCTAACACATGGTTTCCCTGTGAGAAATGAGTTAGTTTAGGAACGTAAACTTCCTGCAACTTTGCTTTCTCTAGGTGGAGATAGGCTCCCTTTTTTACAAGTAGGCCTCTACTGTTGACTTGAAGAAACACATGTATCTCTCGAAAGAAAACAATCGGTTTTAGAAGCAGAATCCTAGAGCACATTGTTTTCCAGTGAGAAGTGATGTACTTATTGAAAGGAAAACTCCTGCTCCCTGCAATGTTCATGGTGGACATAGGCTCTGTTTGTTCCAAGAAGCTCTATTCAGCTCAGTTGAAAATACACATGTATCACTAAAAGAAATCATCTCTGTTAGAAGCAGTACCATATACCACATTGTTTCCTTAGGAGAAGTCAGTTTCTGGTAGAAATACTTCCAGCTAATTAGGTTTGACAAGGAGGTGCTTCACTTTCTTCCAAATAGGCCTGTTAAGCACAGTTGAAGAAACACATGTATCATGCAAAGAAAATCATCTATATTAGCAGTTGCAGCATCTAGAACATTGTTTTCCTTGGAGAACTGAGTGAGTTTCTTAAAGTGATACTTCTTGCAACTTAGGTTTTTCAAGGTGGAGATAAGCTCTTGTTCCAAATATTCCTATTTAGATGAGATGAAGAAACACATGTATCTCTCCAAAGAAAATCATCTGTGTTAGAAGCAGGATCTTCCAGCACCTCATTTCCCTGTCAGAATTGAATTAGTTTTTGAAATTAAAACCTCCTCCTTCTTAGGATTTGCACGAGTAGATATGATCGTTTGCTCCATGTACGCCTGTTCAGCTGAGTTGAAAAACAGATGTTGTAAAGCAAAGAAAGCCATCTGTGTTAGAAGCTGCAGCATCAAGCACATTGTTTCCCTATGAGACCTGAGTTAGTTTCTGAAAGTAATACTTCCTGCAACTTATGTTTTTCAAGGTGGATATAGGCTCTTTTTGTTCCATATAGGCCTATGTAGCTGAGTTGAAGAAACACATGTATCATATCAAAGAAAACCATTTTGGTTAGAAGCTGCAGCATCTAGCTCCATGTTTCCCTGTGAATATTGAGTTAATTTTAGAAAGCAGTACTTCCTGCAACTTAGGTTTCTCAAGGTGGAGATAAACTTACTTTGTTACCAGGATGCCTATTGAGAAGTTTTGATGACACACATGAATCTCTCGAAAGAAAATAATCTGCATTAGAGGCAGGAGTGTCTAGCACATTGTTCCCCTCTGAGAACTTAGTTATTTTCTGAAATTAATAGATCCTGAAACATGGTTTTTAAAGGTGGAGATAGACTCCCTTTGTTCCAAATATCTCTATTCAGCTGAGTTGAAAGAACACATATATCAATTGAAAAAAAAAACCACCGTTGTTAGATGCAGGATCATTGAGCTTACTGTTTCCCTATTAGATTTCAGTTATTTTTTCCACGAAAAACCTTCTGCTACTTGGCATTTTCAAATAGGCATATTCAGCTCAGTTGAAGAAACACATATGTCACTGCAAAAAAGGCCATCTGTGTTAGTGGCTACAGCATTTAGCACATTGTTTCCCTGTGAGAATTCAGTTCTATTCTGATAGCAATACTTCCTGTAATTTAGGTTGTTAAAGCTGGAGATAGTCTCTCTTCATTCCAAATATCCCTATTCGGCTGAGTTGAAAAAACACATGTATCTCTCAAAAGAAAACCATCTGTGTTAGAAGCAGGGGCATCTGTCACACTGATTCCCTGTGAGAATTGAGTTATTTTTTGAAAGTAAAAGTTCCTTCTACTTGGGAATTATAAGATAGTGATAGGTTGTTTTTATTGCCCAGTACTCCTATTGAGCAGACCTGAAGAAACACATATATCACTTCAAAGACAACCATCTATGTTGAAAGCTGCAGCATCTAGCACATTGTTTCCCTCTGAGAATTGAGTTAGTTTTAGAAAGGAATACTTCCTGCAACTTATGTTTCTCTAAGTAGATGTAAGCTTAGTTTGTCACCTGTAGGCCTATTGATTAGAGTTGATGGAACACATGTATCTCTCAAAAGAGTACCATCTGCTTTCAAAGCTAGAGCGTCTAGCACTTGATTCCCTGTGAGAATTGAGTGAATTTGTGAAAATAATACTCCCTGCTTCTTCACATTTTCTTTCTAGAGATAGATTCTGGTTGTTCCAAATAGGCTATTCAGCATAGTTGAACAAATGTATGTATCAATCGAAAGAAAATCATCTGTGCTAGAAGCAGGATCATCAAGCACATTGTTTCGGAGTGTGAATTGAATTCGTTTTTGAGAAGAAAACTTGCTGCTACTTAGGTTGTTGACGCTGAAGTTAGGCTGTGTTTGTTCCAAATTGCCCTGTTCAGGTCACTTGAAGAAACACTTCTATCACTCTAAGGAAAACCATCTATGTTAGAAGCTGCAAAATCTGCAACACTGTTTCACTCTGAGAATTGAGTACATTTTTGAAAGGAATTCCTCCCATAACTCAGATTTTTCCAGAAGACGATTGACTTTCTTTCTTCCAAGTAGTCATACTCACCTCAGTTGAAGAAACACATGTATCAACAGGCAGAAAAACATCTGTGTGGGAAGAAGGATCATCTAGCACATTGTTTTCCTGTGAGAATTGAGTTAGATTTTCTAAGGAAAATGTCCTGCTATATAGGTTATTTAAGGTGGAGGATGGCTCTGATTGGTCCAAATAAGCCTATTCAGTTGAGGTGAAGAAACACATGTATCCATTGAAAGAAAACCATCTGAGTTAGAAGCACGATCATCTGTCACATTGTTTTTTATTTTTGTGACAATTGAGCTACTGTTTGAAAGGAAAACTTCTTGCTACTTTAGGATATCAAGGTGGTGGTAGGCTCTCTTTATTCCAAATAGGCCTACTCAGCAGATTGAAGAAACACATATACCACTGCAAAGATAACCATCTATGTTAGAAGCTGCAGAATTGAGCACATTGTTTGCTTGTGAGAATTGAGTCAGTATTGAAAGGAATTACTCTTGCAAGTTAGACTTTTCGAGATGGATGTATGCTCTGTTTGTTGCAAATAGCCCTATTCAGATCAGTTGAAGAAAGACATGTATCACTTCAAAGAAGACCATATGTGTGAGAGCTGCAGCATGTAGCACATTGTTTCCCGGTGAGAATTAAATTAGTTTCTGAAAGTAATCCTTCCTCCAACTTATGCTTTTCATGGTTGAGATATGCTGTCTTTGTGCCAAATAGGCCTATTCAGCTGAGTTGAAGAAACAGCTGTACTACTCTAAAGAAAACCATCTATGTTTCAAACTGTACCATCTATCACCTTGTTTCCAAGTGAAAACTGAGTTAATTTTGAAAGGTGTTCCTCCTACAACTTAGATTTTTAACGTTGGAGATAAGCTCTTGTTGTTCCAAAGGGGCATAGTCAGCTCAGTTGAAGAAACCCATGTATCACTGCAAAGAAGAACATCTGTGTTAAAAGCTTCATCATCTAGCACATTGTTTCCCTATGAGAATTGAGTAATTTTTGATAGGAACTCCACCTTCAACTTCGATTATTCAAAGTGGAGATAGGCTCTCTTTGTTTCAAATAGGCCTACTCACCTAAATGGAATGAACACGTTTCTCTAGAAAGAAAACCATCTGTCATGGAAGCCAGATCAAAAGTCACATTGCTTCCCTGTGAGAATTGAGTGAATTTTGGAAAGGAAAACTTCTTGCTACTTAGGTTTTCCAAGGTGTATACAGGCTGTGTTTGTTCCATATTGGGCTGTTCAGCTCAATTGAAAAAACACATGTGTCACTCCAAAGAAACCATCGATGTTAGAAGCTGCAGCATCTAGCACATTGTTTCCCTGTGAGAACAGAGAGTCTTTCTGAAAGCAATACTTCTTGCAAGTTAGGTTTCTCAAGGTGGGGATAGTCTTTCTTGTTTCAAATAGGCCTATTCATCAGCGTTGAAGAAACACATATATCACTGCAGAGAAAACCATGGATGTAAGAATCTGCAAAAACTAGCAAATTGTTTCCCAGTGAGAAGTGATTTCTTTTTAGAAGGGTATACTTCTGCAACATAGGTATCTCAAGGTGCAGAAAGGCAGATTTTGTTTGAACTATGTGTATGCATCAGAGTTGATGTAACACATGTATCTCTCGGACCTCTCGGAAAAAAACGATCTGCGTTAACTCTTTGAGTATTGGACACACTGCTCCCTGTGAGAATTGAGGTAGTTTTGGAAAGCAAAAGCTCCTGAAACTTGAATGTTTCTAGGTGGATGTTGCCTCTCTTTGTTCGATATAGGCCTATTCATCTCAGTTGAGGAAATACATGTATCATTAAAAGAAGACCAAATGTGTTACAAGCTGCAGTATCTAACACATGGTTTCCCTGTGAGAAATGAGTTAGTTTAGGAACGTAAACTTCCTGCAACTTTGCTTTCTCTAGGTGGAGATAGGCTCCCTTTTTTACAAGTAGGCCTCTACTGTTGACTTGAAGAAACACATGTATCTCTCGAAAGAAAACAATCGGTTTTAGAAGCAGAATCCTAGAGCACATTGTTTTCCAGTGAGAAGTGATGTACTTATTGAAAGGAAAACTCCTGCTCCCTGCAATGTTCATGGTGGACATAGGCTCTGTTTGTTCCAAGAAGCTCTATTCAGCTCAGTTGAAAATACACATGTATCACTAAAAGAAATCATCTCTGTTAGAAGCAGTACCATATACCACATTGTTTCCTTAGGAGAATTCAGTTTCTGGTAGAAATACTTCCTGCTAATTAGGTTTGACAAGGAGGTGCTTCACTTTCTTCCAAATAGGCCTGTTAAGCACAGTTGAAGAAACACATGTATCATGCAAAGAAAATCATCTATATTAGCAGTTGCAGCATCTAGAACATTGTTTTCCTTGGAGAACTGAGTGAGTTTCTTAAAGTGATACTTCTTGCAACTTAGGTTTTTCAAGGTGGAGATAAGCTCTTGTTCCAAATATTCCTATTTAGATGAGATGAAGAAACACATGTATCTCTCCAAAGAAAATCATCTGTGTTAGAAGCAGGATCTTCCAGCACCTCATTTCCCTGTCAGAATTGAATTAGTTTTTGAAATTAAAACCTCCTCCTTCTTAGGATTTGCACGAGTAGATATGATCGTTTGCTCCATGTACGCCTGTTCAGCTGAGTTGAAAAACAGATGTTGTAAAGCAAAGAAAGCCATCTGTGTTAGAAGCTGCAGCATCAAGCACATTGTTTCCCTATGAGACCTGAGTTAGTTTCTGAAAGTAATACTTCCTGCAACTTATGTTTTTCAAGGTGGATATAGGCTCTTTTTGTTCCATATAGGCCTATGTAGCTGAGTTGAAGAAACACATGTATCATATCAAAGAAAACCATTTTGGTTAGAAGCTGCAGCATCTAGCTCCATGTTTCCCTGTGAATATTGAGTTAATTTTAGAAAGCAGTACTTCCTGCAACTTAGGTTTCTCAAGGTGGAGATAAACTTACTTTGTTACCAGGATGCCTATTGAGAAGTTTTGATGACACACATGAATCTCTCGAAAGAAAATAATCTGCATTAGAGGCAGGAGTGTCTAGCACATTGTTCCCCTCTGAGAACTTAGTTATTTTCTGAAATTAATAGATCCTGAAACATGGTTTTTAAAGGTGGAGATAGACTCCCTTTGTTCCAAATATCTCTATTCAGCTGAGTTGAAAGAACACATATATCAATTGAAAAAAAAAACCACCGTTGTTAGATGCAGGATCATTGAGCTTACTGTTTCCCTATTAGATTTCAGTTATTTTTTCCACGAAAAACCTTCTGCTACTTGGCATTTTCAAATAGGCATATTCAGCTCAGTTGAAGAAACACATATGTCACTGCAAAAAAGGCCATCTGTGTTAGTGGCTACAGCATTTAGCACATTGTTTCCCTGTGAGAATTCAGTTCTATTCTGATAGCAATACTTCCTGTAATTTAGGTTGTTCCAGCTGGAGATAGTCTCTCTTCATTCCAAATATCCCTATTCGGCTGAGTTGAAAAAACACATGTATCTCTCAAAAGAAAACCATCTGTGTTAGAAGCAGGGGCATCTGTCACACTGATTCCCTGTGAGAATTGAGTTATTTTTTGAAAGTAAAAGTTCCTTCTACTTGGGAATTATAAGATAGTGATAGGTTCTTTTTATTGCCCAGTACTCCTATTGAGCAGACCTGAAGAAACACATATATCACTTCAAAGACAACCATCTATGTTGAAAGCTGCAGCATCTAGCACATTGTTTCCCTCTGAGAATTGAGTTAGTTTTAGAAAGGAATACTTCCTGCAACTTATGTTTCTCTAAGTAGATGTAAGCTTAGTTTGTCACCTGTAGGCCTATTGATTAGAGTTGATGGAACACATGTATCTCTCAAAAGAGTACCATCTGCTTTCAAAGCTAGAGCGTCTAGCACTTGATTCCCTGTGAGAATTGAGTGAATTTGTGAAAATAATACTCCCTGCTTCTTCACATTTTCTTTCTAGAGATAGATTCTGGTTGTTCCAAATAGGCTATTCAGCATAGTTGAACAAATGTATGTATCAATCGAAAGAAAATCATCTGTGCTAGAAGCAGGATCATCAAGCACATTGTTTCGGAGTGCGAATTGAATTCGTTTTTGAGAAGAAAACTTGCTGCTACTTAGGTTGTTGACGCTGAAGTTAGGCTGTGTTTGTTCCAAATTGCCCTGTTCAGGTCACTTGAAGAAACACTTCTATCACTCTAAGGAAAACCATCTATGTTAGAAGCTGCAAAATCTGCAACACTGTTTCACTCTGAGAATTGAGTACATTTTTGAAAGGAATTCCTCCCATAACTCAGATTTTTCCAGAAGACGATTGACTTTCTTTCTTCCAAGTAGTCATACTCACCTCAGTTGAAGAAACACATGTATCAACAGGCAGAAAAACATCTGTGTGGGAAGAAGGATCATCTAGCACATTGTTTTCCTGTGAGAATTGAGTTAGATTTTCTAAGGAAAATGTCCTGCTATATAGGTTATTTAAGGTGGAGGATGGCTCTGATTGGTCCAAATAAGCCTATTCAGTTGAGGTGAAGAAACACATGTATCCATTGAAAGAAAACCATCTGAGTTAGAAGCACGATCATCTGTCACATTGTTTTTTATTTTTGTGACAATTGAGCTACTGTTTGAAAGGAAAACTTCTTGCTACTTTAGGATATCAAGGTGGTGGTAGGCTCTCTTTATTCCAAATAGGCCTACTCAGCAGATTGAAGAAACACATATACCACTGCAAAGATAACCATCTATGTTAGAAGCTGCAGAATTGAGCACATTGTTTGCTTGTGAGAATTGAGTCAGTATTGAAAGGAATTACTCTTGCAAGTTAGACTTTTCGAGATGGATGTATGCTCTGTTTGTTGCAAATAGCCCTATTCAGATCAGTTGAAGAAAGACATGTATCACTTCAAAGAAGACCATATGTGTGAGAGCTGCAGCATGTAGCACATTGTTTCCCGGTGAGAATTAAATTAGTTTCTGAAAGTAATCCTTCCTCCAACTTATGCTTTTCATGGTTGAGATATGCTGTCTTTGTGCCAAATAGGCCTATTCAGCTGAGTTGAAGAAACAGCTGTACTACTCTAAAGAAAACCATCTATGTTTCAAACTGTACCATCTATCACCTTGTTTCCAAGTGAAAACTGAGTTAATTTTGAAAGGTGTTCCTCCTACAACTTAGATTTTTAACGTTGGAGATAAGCTCTTGTTGTTCCAAAGGGGCATAGTCAGCTCAGTTGAAGAAACCCATGTATCACTGCAAAGAAGAACATCTGTGTTAAAAGCTTCATCATCTAGCACATTGTTTCTCTATGAGAATTGAGTAATTTTTGATAGGAACTCCACCTTCAACTTCGATTATTCAAAGTGGAGATAGGCTCTCTTTGTTTCAAATAGGCCTACTCACCTAAATGGAATGAACACGTTTCTCTAGAAAGAAAACCATCTGTCATGGAAGCCAGATCAAAAGTCACATTGCTTCCCTGTGAGAATTGAGTGAATTTTGGAAAGGAAAACTTCTTGCTACTTAGGTTTTCCAAGGTGTATACAGGCTGTGTTTGTTCCATATTGGGCTGTTCAGCTCAATTGAAAAAACACATGTGTCACTCCAAAGAAACCATCGATGTTAGAAGCTGCAGCATCTAGCACATTGTTTCCCTGTGAGAACAGAGAGTCTTTCTGAAAGCAATACTTCTTGCAAGTTAGGTTTCTCAAGGTGGGGATAGTCTTTCTTGTTTCAAATAGGCCTATTCATCAGCGTTGAAGAAACACATATATCACTGCAGAGAAAACCATGGATGTAAGAATCTGCAAAAACTAGCAAATTGTTTCCCAGTGAGAAGTGATTTCTTTTTAGAAGGGTATACTTCTGCAACATAGGTATCTCAAGGTGCAGAAAGGCAGATTTTGTTTGAACTATGTGTATGCATCAGAGTTGATGTAACACATGTATCTCTCGGACCTCTCGGAAAAAAACGATCTGCGTTAACTCTTTGAGTATTGGACACACTGCTCCCTGTGAGAATTGAGGTAGTTTTGGAAAGCAAAAGCTCCTGAAACTTGAATGTTTCTAGGTGGATGTTGCCTCTCTTTGTTCGATATAGGCCTATTCATCTCAGTTGAGGAAATACATGTATCACTAAAAAGAAGACCAAATGTGTTACAAGCTGCAGTATCTAACACATGGTTTCCCTGTGAGAAATGAGTTAGTTTAGGAACGTAAACTTCCTGCAACTTTGCTTTCTCTAGGTGGAGATAGGCTCCCTTTTTTACAAGTAGGCCTCTACTGTTGACTTGAAGAAACACATGTATCTCTCGAAAGAAAACAATCGGTTTTAGAAGCAGAATC
Source organism: Castor canadensis (assembly GCF_047511655.1). Classification (NCBI taxonomy): domain Eukaryota; kingdom Metazoa; phylum Chordata; class Mammalia; order Rodentia; family Castoridae; genus Castor; species Castor canadensis. The sequence goes on from NC_133398.1 coordinate 93,790,128, forward strand.
CTAGAGCACATTGTTTTCCAGTGAGAAGTGATGTACTTATTGAAAGGAAAACTCCTGCTCCCTGCAATGTTCATGGTGGACATAGGCTCTGTTTGTTCCAAGAAGCTCTATTCAGCTCAGTTGAAAATACACATGTATCACTAAAAGAAATCATCTCTGTTAGAAGCAGTACCATATACCACATTGTTTCCTTAGGAGAAGTCAGTTTCTGGTAGAAATACTTCCTGCTAATTAGGTTTGACAAGGAGGTGCTTCACTTTCTTCCAAATAGGCCTGTTAAGCACAGTTGAAGAAACACATGTATCATGCAAAGAAAATCATCTATATTAGCAGTTGCAGCATCTAGAACATTGTTTTCCTTGGAGAACTGAGTGAGTTTCTTAAAGTGATACTTCTTGCAACTTAGGTTTTTCAAGGTGGAGATAAGCTCTTGTTCCAAATATTCCTATTTAGATGAGATGAAGAAACACATGTATCTCTCCAAAGAAAATCATCTGTGTTAGAAGCAGGATCTTCCAGCACCTCATTTCCCTGTCAGAATTGAATTAGTTTTTGAAATTAAAACCTCCTCCTTCTTAGGATTTGCACGAGTAGATATGATCGTTTGCTCCATGTACGCCTGTTCAGCTGAGTTGAAAAACAGATGTTGTAAAGCAAAGAAAGCCATCTGTGTTAGAAGCTGCAGCATCAAGCACATTGTTTCCCTATGAGACCTGAGTTAGTTTCTGAAAGTAATACTTCCTGCAACTTATGTTTTTCAAGGTGGATATAGGCTCTTTTTGTTCCATATAGGCCTATGTAGCTGAGTTGAAGAAACACATGTATCATATCAAAGAAAACCATTTTGGTTAGAAGCTGCAGCATCTAGCTCCATGTTTCCCTGTGAATATTGAGTTAATTTTAGAAAGCAGTACTTCCTGCAACTTAGGTTTCTCAAGGTGGAGATAAACTTACTTTGTTACCAGGATGCCTATTGAGAAGTTTTGATGACACACATGAATCTCTCGAAAGAAAATAATCTGCATTAGAGGCAGGAGTGTCTAGCACATTGTTCCCCTCTGAGAACTTAGTTATTTTCTGAAATTAATAGATCCTGAAACATGGTTTTTAAAGGTGGAGATAGACTCCCTTTGTTCCAAATATCTCTATTCAGCTGAGTTGAAAGAACACATATATCAATTGAAAAAAAAAACCACCGTTGTTAGATGCAGGATCATTGAGCTTACTGTTTCCCTATTAGATTTCAGTTATTTTTTCCACGAAAAACCTTCTGCTACTTGGCATTTTCAAATAGGCATATTCAGCTCAGTTGAAGAAACACATATGTCACTGCAAAAAAGGCCATCTGTGTTAGTGGCTACAGCATTTAGCACATTGTTTCCCTGTGAGAATTCAGTTCTATTCTGATAGCAATACTTCCTGTAATTTAGGTTGTTAAAGCTGGAGATAGTCTCTCTTCATTCCAAATATCCCTATTCGGCTGAGTTGAAAAAACACATGTATCTCTCAAAAGAAAACCATCTGTGTTAGAAGCAGGGGCATCTGTCACACTGATTCCCTGTGAGAATTGAGTTATTTTTTGAAAGTAAAAGTTCCTTCTACTTGGGAATTATAAGATAGTGATAGGTTCTTTTTATTGCCCAGTACTCCTATTGAGCAGACCTGAAGAAACACATATATCACTTCAAAGACAACCATCTATGTTGAAAGCTGCAGCATCTAGCACATTGTTTCCCTCTGAGAATTGAGTTAGTTTTAGAAAGGAATACTTCCTGCAACTTATGTTTCTCTAAGTAGATGTAAGCTTAGTTTGTCACCTGTAGGCCTATTGATTAGAGTTGATGGAACACATGTATCTCTCAAAAGAGTACCATCTGCTTTCAAAGCTAGAGCGTCTAGCACTTGATTCCCTGTGAGAATTGAGTGAATTTGTGAAAATAATACTCCCTGCTTCTTCACATTTTCTTTCTAGAGATAGATTCTGGTTGTTCCAAATAGGCTATTCAGCATAGTTGAACAAATGTATGTATCAATCGAAAGAAAATCATCTGTGCTAGAAGCAGGATCATCAAGCACATTGTTTCGGAGTGTGAATTGAATTCGTTTTTGAGAAGAAAACTTGCTGCTACTTAGGTTGTTGACGCTGAAGTTAGGCTGTGTTTGTTCCAAATTGCCCTGTTCAGGTCACTTGAAGAAACACTTCTATCACTCTAAGGAAAACCATCTATGTTAGAAGCTGCAAAATCTGCAACACTGTTTCACTCTGAGAATTGAGTACATTTTTGAAAGGAATTCCTCCCATAACTCAGATTTTTCCAGAAGACGATTGACTTTCTTTCTTCCAAGTAGTCATACTCACCTCAGTTGAAGAAACACATGTATCAACAGGCAGAAAAACATCTGTGTGGGAAGAAGGATCATCTAGCACATTGTTTTCCTGTGAGAATTGAGTTAGATTTTCTAAGGAAAATGTCCTGCTATATAGGTTATTTAAGGTGGAGGATGGCTCTGATTGGTCCAAATAAGCCTATTCAGTTGAGGTGAAGAAACACATGTATCCATTGAAAGAAAACCATCTGAGTTAGAAGCACGATCATCTGTCACATTGTTTTTTATTTTTGTGACAATTGAGCTACTGTTTGAAAGGAAAACTTCTTGCTACTTTAGGATATCAAGGTGGTGGTAGGCTCTCTTTATTCCAAATAGGCCTACTCAGCAGATTGAAGAAACACATATACCACTGCAAAGATAACCATCTATGTTAGAAGCTGCAGAATTGAGCACATTGTTTGCTTGTGAGAATTGAGTCAGTATTGAAAGGAATTACTCTTGCAAGTTAGACTTTTCGAGATGGATGTATGCTCTGTTTGTTGCAAATAGCCCTATTCAGATCAGTTGAAGAAAGACATGTATCACTTCAAAGAAGACCATATGTGTGAGAGCTGCAGCATGTAGCACATTGTTTCCCGGTGAGAATTAAATTAGTTTCTGAAAGTAATCCTTCCTCCAACTTATGCTTTTCATGGTTGAGATATGCTGTCTTTGTGCCAAATAGGCCTATTCAGCTGAGTTGAAGAAACAGCTGTACTACTCTAAAGAAAACCATCTATGTTTCAAACTGTACCATCTATCACCTTGTTTCCAAGTGAAAACTGAGTTAATTTTGAAAGGTGTTCCTCCTACAACTTAGATTTTTAACGTTGGAGATAAGCTCTTGTTGTTCCAAAGGGGCATAGTCAGCTCAGTTGAAGAAACCCATGTATCACTGCAAAGAAGAACATCTGTGTTAAAAGCTTCATCATCTAGCACATTGTTTCCCTATGAGAATTGAGTAATTTTTGATAGGAACTCCACCTTCAACTTCGATTATTCAAAGTGGAGATAGGCTCTCTTTGTTTCAAATAGGCCTACTCACCTAAATGGAATGAACACGTTTCTCTAGAAAGAAAACCATCTGTCATGGAAGCCAGATCAAAAGTCACATTGCTTCCCTGTGAGAATTGAGTGAATTTTGGAAAGGAAAACTTCTTGCTACTTAGGTTTTCCAAGGTGTATACAGGCTGTGTTTGTTCCATATTGGGCTGTTCAGCTCAATTGAAAAAACACATGTGTCACTCCAAAGAAACCATCGATGTTAGAAGCTGCAGCATCTAGCACATTGTTTCCCTGTGAGAACAGAGAGTCTTTCTGAAAGCAATACTTCTTGCAAGTTAGGTTTCTCAAGGTGGGGATAGTCTTTCTTGTTTCAAATAGGCCTATTCATCAGCGTTGAAGAAACACATATATCACTGCAGAGAAAACCATGGATGTAAGAATCTGCAAAAACTAGCAAATTGTTTCCCAGTGAGAAGTGATTTCTTTTTAGAAGGGTATACTTCTGCAACATAGGTATCTCAAGGTGCAGAAAGGCAGATTTTGTTTGAACTATGTGTATGCATCAGAGTTGATGTAACACATGTATCTCTCGGACCTCTCGGAAAAAAACGATCTGCGTTAACTCTTTGAGTATTGGACACACTGCTCCCTGTGAGAATTGAGGTAGTTTTGGAAAGCAAAAGCTCCTGAAACTTGAATGTTTCTAGGTGGATGTTGCCTCTCTTTGTTCGATATAGGCCTATTCATCTCAGTTGAGGAAATACATGTATCATTAAAAGAAGACCAAATGTGTTACAAGCTGCAGTATCTAACACATGGTTTCCCTGTGAGAAATGAGTTAGTTTAGGAACGTAAACTTCCTGCAACTTTGCTTTCTCTAGGTGGAGATAGGCTCCCTTTTTTACAAGTAGGCCTCTACTGTTGACTTGAAGAAACACATGTATCTCTCGAAAGAAAACAATCGGTTTTAGAAGCAGAATCCTAGAGCACATTGTTTTCCAGTGAGAAGTGATGTACTTATTGAAAGGAAAACTCCTGCTCCCTGCAATGTTCATGGTGGACATAGGCTCTGTTTGTTCCAAGAAGCTCTATTCAGCTCAGTTGAAAATACACATGTATCACTAAAAGAAATCATCTCTGTTAGAAGCAGTACCATATACCACATTGTTTCCTTAGGAGAATTCAGTTTCTGGTAGAAATACTTCCTGCTAATTAGGTTTGACAAGGAGGTGCTTCACTTTCTTCCAAATAGGCCTGTTAAGCACAGTTGAAGAAACACATGTATCATGCAAAGAAAATCATCTATATTAGCAGTTGCAGCATCTAGAACATTGTTTTCCTTGGAGAACTGAGTGAGTTTCTTAAAGTGATACTTCTTGCAACTTAGGTTTTTCAAGGTGGAGATAAGCTCTTGTTCCAAATATTCCTATTTAGATGAGATGAAGAAACACATGTATCTCTCCAAAGAAAATCATCTGTGTTAGAAGCAGGATCTTCCAGCACCTCATTTCCCTGTCAGAATTGAATTAGTTTTTGAAATTAAAACCTCCTCCTTCTTAGGATTTGCACGAGTAGATATGATCGTTTGCTCCATGTACGCCTGTTCAGCTGAGTTGAAAAACAGATGTTGTAAAGCAAAGAAAGCCATCTGTGTTAGAAGCTGCAGCATCAAGCACATTGTTTCCCTATGAGACCTGAGTTAGTTTCTGAAAGTAATACTTCCTGCAACTTATGTTTTTCAAGGTGGATATAGGCTCTTTTTGTTCCATATAGGCCTATGTAGCTGAGTTGAAGAAACACATGTATCATATCAAAGAAAACCATTTTGGTTAGAAGCTGCAGCATCTAGCTCCATGTTTCCCTGTGAATATTGAGTTAATTTTAGAAAGCAGTACTTCCTGCAACTTAGGTTTCTCAAGGTGGAGATAAACTTACTTTGTTACCAGGATGCCTATTGAGAAGTTTTGATGACACACATGAATCTCTCGAAAGAAAATAATCTGCATTAGAGGCAGGAGTGTCTAGCACATTGTTCCCCTCTGAGAACTTAGTTATTTTCTGAAATTAATAGATCCTGAAACATGGTTTTTAAAGGTGGAGATAGACTCCCTTTGTTCCAAATATCTCTATTCAGCTGAGTTGAAAGAACACATATATCAATTGAAAAAAAAAACCACCGTTGTTAGATGCAGGATCATTGAGCTTACTGTTTCCCTATTAGATTTCAGTTATTTTTTCCACGAAAAACCTTCTGCTACTTGGCATTTTCAAATAGGCATATTCAGCTCAGTTGAAGAAACACATATGTCACTGCAAAAAAGGCCATCTGTGTTAGTGGCTACAGCATTTAGCACATTGTTTCCCTGTGAGAATTCAGTTCTATTCTGATAGCAATACTTCCTGTAATTTAGGTTGTTAAAGCTGGAGATAGTCTCTCTTCATTCCAAATATCCCTATTCGGCTGAGTTGAAAAAACACATGTATCTCTCAAAAGAAAACCATCTGTGTTAGAAGCAGGGGCATCTGTCACACTGATTCCCTGTGAGAATTGAGTTATTTTTTGAAAGTAAAAGTTCCTTCTACTTGGGAATTATAAGATAGTGATAGGTTCTTTTTATTGCCCAGTACTCCTATTGAGCAGACCTGAAGAAACACATATATCACTTCAAAGACAACCATCTATGTTGAAAGCTGCAGCATCTAGCACATTGTTTCCCTCTGAGAATTGAGTTAGTTTTAGAAAGGAATACTTCCTGCAACTTATGTTTCTCTAAGTAGATGTAAGCTTAGTTTGTCACCTGTAGGCCTATTGATTAGAGTTGATGGAACACATGTATCTCTCAAAAGAGTACCATCTGCTTTCAAAGCTAGAGCGTCTAGCACTTGATTCCCTGTGAGAATTGAGTGAATTTGTGAAAATAATACTCCCTGCTTCTTCACATTTTCTTTCTAGAGATAGATTCTGGTTGTTCCAAATAGGCTATTCAGCATAGTTGAACAAATGTATGTATCAATCGAAAGAAAATCATCTGTGCTAGAAGCAGGATCATCAAGCACATTGTTTCGGAGTGCGAATTGAATTCGTTTTTGAGAAGAAAACTTGCTGCTACTTAGGTTGTTGACGCTGAAGTTAGGCTGTGTTTGTTCCAAATTGCCCTGTTCAGGTCACTTGAAGAAACACTTCTATCACTCTAAGGAAAACCATCTATGTTAGAAGCTGCAAAATCTGCAACACTGTTTCACTCTGAGAATTGAGTACATTTTTGAAAGGAATTCCTCCCATAACTCAGATTTTTCCAGAAGACGATTGACTTTCTTTCTTCCAAGTAGTCATACTCACCTCAGTTGAAGAAACACATGTATCAACAGGCAGAAAAACATCTGTGTGGGAAGAAGGATCATCTAGCACATTGTTTTCCTGTGAGAATTGAGTTAGATTTTCTAAGGAAAATGTCCTGCTATATAGGTTATTTAAGGTGGAGGATGGCTCTGATTGGTCCAAATAAGCCTATTCAGTTGAGGTGAAGAAACACATGTATCCATTGAAAGAAAACCATCTGAGTTAGAAGCACGATCATCTGTCACATTGTTTTTTATTTTTGTGACAATTGAGCTACTGTTTGAAAGGAAAACTTCTTGCTACTTTAGGATATCAAGGTGGTGGTAGGCTCTCTTTATTCCAAATAGGCCTACTCAGCAGATTGAAGAAACACATATACCACTGCAAAGATAACCATCTATGTTAGAAGCTGCAGAATTGAGCACATTGTTTGCTTGTGAGAATTGAGTCAGTATTGAAAGGAATTACTCTTGCAAGTTAGACTTTTCGAGATGGATGTATGCTCTGTTTGTTGCAAATAGCCCTATTCAGATCAGTTGAAGAAAGACATGTATCACTTCAAAGAAGACCATATGTGTGAGAGCTGCAGCATGTAGCACATTGTTTCCCGGTGAGAATTAAATTAGTTTCTGAAAGTAATCCTTCCTCCAACTTATGCTTTTCATGGTTGAGATATGCTGTCTTTGTGCCAAATAGGCCTATTCAGCTGAGTTGAAGAAACAGCTGTACTACTCTAAAGAAAACCATCTATGTTTCAAACTGTACCATCTATCACCTTGTTTCCAAGTGAAAACTGAGTTAATTTTGAAAGGTGTTCCTCCTACAACTTAGATTTTCAACGTTGGAGATAAGCTCTTGTTGTTCCAAAGGGGCATAGTCAGCTCAGTTGAAGAAACCCATGTATCACTGCAAAGAAGAACATCTGTGTTAAAAGCTTCATCATCTAGCACATTGTTTCCCTATGAGAATTGAGTAATTTTTGATAGGAACTCCACCTTCAACTTCGATTATTCAAAGTGGAGATAGGCTCTCTTTGTTTCAAATAGGCCTACTCACCTAAATGGAATGAACACGTTTCTCTAGAAAGAAAACCATCTGTCATGGAAGCCAGATCAAAAGTCACATTGCTTCCCTGTGAGAATTGAGTGAATTTTGGAAAGGAAAACTTCTTGCTACTTAGGTTTTCCAAGGTGTATACAGGCTGTGTTTGTTCCATATTGGGCTGTTCAGCTCAATTGAAAAAACACATGTGTCACTCCAAAGAAACCATCGATGTTAGAAGCTGCAGCATCTAGCACATTGTTTCCCTGTGAGAACAGAGAGTCTTTCTGAAAGCAATACTTCTTGCAAGTTAGGTTTCTCAAGGTGGGGATAGTCTTTCTTGTTTCAAATAGGCCTATTCATCAGCGTTGAAGAAACACATATATCACTGCAGAGAAAACCATGGATGTAAGAATCTGCAAAAACTAGCAAATTGTTTCCCAGTGAGAAGTGATTTCTTTTTAGAAGGGTATACTTCTGCAACATAGGTATCTCAAGGTGCAGAAAGGCAGATTTTGTTTGAACTATGTGTATGCATCAGAGTTGATGTAACACATGTATCTCTCGGACCTCTCGGAAAAAAACGATCTGCGTTAACTCTTTGAGTATTGGACACACTGCTCCCTGTGAGAATTGAGGTAGTTTTGGAAAGCAAAAGCTCCTGAAACTTGAATGTTTCTAGGTGGATGTTGCCTCTCTTTGTTCGATATAGGCCTATTCATCTCAGTTGAGGAAATACATGTATCACTAAAAAGAAGACCAAATGTGTTACAAGCTGCAGTATCTAACACATGGTTTCCCTGTGAGAAATGAGTTAGTTTAGGAACGTAAACTTCCTGCAACTTTGCTTTCTCTAGGTGGAGATAGGCTCCCTTTTTTACAAGTAGGCCTATACTGTTGACTTGAAGAAACACATGTATCTCTCGAAAGAAAACAATCGGTTTTAGAAGCAGAATCCTAGAGCACATTGTTTTCCAGTGAGAAGTGATGTACTTATTGAAAGGAAAACTCCTGCTCCCTGCAATGTTCATGGTGGACATAGGCTCTGTTTGTTCCAAGAAGCTCTATTCAGCTCAGTTGAAAATACACATGTATCACTAAAAGAAATCATCTCTGTTAGAAGCAGTACCATATACCACATTGTTTCCTTAGGAGAATTCAGTTTCTGGTAGAAATACTTCCTGCTAATTAGGTTTGACAAGGAGGTGCTTCACTTTCTTCCAAATAGGCCTGTTAAGCACAGTTGAAGAAACACATGTATCATGCAAAGAAAATCATCTATATTAGCAGTTGCAGCATCTAGAACATTGTTTTCCTTGGAGAACTGAGTGAGTTTCTTAAAGTGATACTTCTTGCAACTTAGGTTTTTCAAGGTGGAGATAAGCTCTTGTTCCAAATATTCCTATTTAGATGAGATGAAGAAACACATGTATCTCTCCAAAGAAAATCATCTGTGTTAGAAGCAGGATCTTCCAGCACCTCATTTCCCTGTCAGAATTGAATTAGTTTTTGAAATTAAAACCTCCTCCTTCTTAGGATTTGCACGAGTAGATATGATCGTTTGCTCCATGTACGCCTGTTCAGCTGAGTTGAAAAACAGATGTTGTAAAGCAAAGAAAGCCATCTGTGTTAGAAGCTGCAGCATCAAGCACATTGTTTCCCTATGAGACCTGAGTTAGTTTCTGAAAGTAATACTTCCTGCAACTTATGTTTTTCAAGGTGGATATAGGCTCTTTTTGTTCCATATAGGCCTATGTAGCTGAGTTGAAGAAACACATGTATCATATCAAAGAAAACCATTTTGGTTAGAAGCTGCAGCATCTAGCTCCATGTTTCCCTGTGAATATTGAGTTAATTTTAGAAAGCAGTACTTCCTTCAACTTAGGTTTCTCAAGGTGGAGATAAACTTACTTTGTTACCAGGATGCCTATTGAGAAGTTTTGATGACACACATGAATCTCTCGAAAGAAAATAATCCGCATTAGAGGCAGGAGTGTCTAGCACATTGTTCCCCTCTGAGAACTTAGTTATTTTCTGAAATTAATAGATCCTGAAACATGGTTTTTAAAGGTGGTGATAGACTCTCTTTGTTCCAAATATCTCTATTCAGCTGAGTTGAAAGAACACATATATCAATTGAAAAAAAAAACCACCGTTGTTAGATGCAGGATCATTGAGCTTACTGTTTCCCTATTAGATTTCAGTTATTTTTTCCACGAAAAACCTTCTGCTACTTGGCATTTTCAAATAGGCATATTCAGCTCAGTTGAAGAAACACATATGTCACTGCAAAAAAGGCCATCTGTGTTAGTGGCTACAGCATTTAGCACATTGTTTCCCTGTGAGAATTCAGTTCTATTCTGATAGCAATACTTCCTGTAACTTAGGTTTTTCCAGCTGGAGATAGTCTCTCTTCATTCCAAATATCCCTATTCGGCTGAGTTGAAAAAACACATGTATCTCTCAAAAGAAAACCATCTGTGTTAGAAGCAGGGGCATCTATCACACTGATTCCCTGTGAGAATTGAGTTATTTTTTGAAAGTAAAAGTTCCTTCTACTTGGGAATTATAAGATAGTGATAGGTTCTTTTTATTGCCCAGTACTCCTATTGAGCAGACCTGAAGAAACACATATATCACTTCAAAGACAACCATCTATGTTGAAAGCTGCAGCATCTAGCACATTGTTTCCCTCTGAGAATTGAGTTAGTTTTAGAAAGGAATACTTCCTGCAACTTATGTTTCTCTAAGTAGATGTAAGCTTAGTTTGTCACCTGTAGGCCTATTGATTAGAGTTGATGGAACACATGTATCTCTCAAAAGAGTACCATCTGCTTTCAAAGCTAGAGCGTCTAGCACTTGATTCCCTGTGAGAATTGAGTGAATTTGTGAAAATAATACTCCCTGCTTCTTCACATTTTCTTTCTAGAGATAGATTCTGGTTGTTCCAAATAGGCTATTCAGCATAGTTGAACAAATGTATGTATCAATCGACAGAAAATCATCTGTGCTAGAAGCAGGATCATCAAGCACATTGTTTCGGAGTGCGAATTGAATTCGTTTTTGAGAAGAAAACTTGCTGCTACTTAGGTTGTTGACGCTGAAGTTAGGCTGTGTTTGTTCCAAATTGCCCTGTTCAGGTCACTTGAAGAAACACTTCTATCACTCTAAGGAAAACCATCTATGTTAGAAGCTGCAAAATCTGCAACACTGTTTCACTCTGAGAATTGAGTACATTTTTGAAAGGAATTCCTCCCATAACTCAGATTTTTCCAGAAGACGATTGACTTTCTTTCTTCCAAGTAGTCATACTCACCTCAGTTGAAGAAACACATGTATCAACAGGCAGAAAAACATCTGTGTGGGAAGAAGGATCATCTAGCACATTGTTTTCCTGTGAGAATTGAGTTAGATTTTCTAAGGAAAATGTCCTGCTATATAGGTTATTTAAGGTGGAGGATGGCTCTGATTGGTCCAAATAAGCCTATTCAGTTGAGGTGAAGAAACACATGTATCCATTGAAAGAAAACCATCTGAGTTAGAAGCACGATCATCTGTCACATTGTTTTTTATTTTTGTGACAATTGAGCTACTGTTTGAAAGGAAAACTTCTTGCTACTTTAGGATATCAAGGTGGTGGTAGGCTCTCTTTATTCCAAATAGGCCTACTCAGCAGATTGAAGAAACACATATACCACTGCAAAGATAACCATCTATGTTAGAAGCTGCAGAATTGAGCACATTGTTTGCTTGTGAGAATTGAGTCAGTATTGAAAGGAATTACTCTTGCAAGTTAGACTTTTCGAGATGGATGTATGCTCTGTTTGTTGCAAATAGCCCTATTCAGATCAGTTGAAGAAAGACATGTATCACTTCAAAGAAGACCATATGTGTGAGAGCTGCAGCATGTAGCACATTGTTTCCCGGTGAGAATTAAATTAGTTTCTGAAAGTAATCCTTCCTCCAACTTATGCTTTTCATGGTTGAGATATGCTGTCTTTGTGCCAAATAGGCCTATTCAGCTGAGTTGAAGAAACAGCTGTACTACTCTAAAGAAAACCATCTATGTTTCAAACTGTACCATCTATCACCTTGTTTCCAAGTGAAAACTGAGTTAATTTTGAAAGGTGTTCCTCCTACAACTTAGATTTTTAACGTTGGAGATAAGCTCTTGTTGTTCCAAAGGGGCATAGTCAGCTCAGTTGAAGAAACCCATGTATCACTGCAAAGAAGAACATCTGTGTTAAAAGCTTCATCATCTAGCACATTGTTTCCCTATGAGAATTGAGTAATTTTTGATAGGAACTCCACCTTCAACTTCGATTATTCAAAGTGGAGATAGGCTCTCTTTGTTTCAAATAGGCCTACTCACCTAAATGGAATGAACACGTTTCTCTAGAAAGAAAACCATCTGTCATGGAAGCCAGATCAAAAGTCACATTGCTTCCCTGTGAGAATTGAGTGAATTTTGGAAAGGAAAACTTCTTGCTACTTAGGTTTTCCAAGGTGTATACAGGCTGTGTTTGTTCCATATTGGGCTGTTCAGCTCAATTGAAAAAACACATGTGTCACTCCAAAGAAACCATCGATGTTAGAAGCTGCAGCATCTAGCACATTGTTTCCCTGTGAGAACAGAGAGTCTTTCTGAAAGCAATACTTCTTGCAAGTTAGGTTTCTCAAGGTGGGGATAGTCTTTCTTGTTTCAAATAGGCCTATTAATCAGAGTTGAAGAAACACATATATCACTGCAGAGAAAACCATGGATGTAAGAATCTGCAAAAACTAGCAAATTGTTTCCCAGTGAGAAGTGATTTCTTTTTAGAAGGGTATACTTCTGCAACATAGGTATCTCAAGGTGCAGAAAGGCAGATTTTGTTTGAACTATGTGTATGCAGCTGAGTTGATGTAACACATGTATCTCTCGGACCTCTCGGAAAAAAACGATCTGCGTTAACTCTTTGAGTATTGGACACACTGCTCCCTGTGAGAATTGAGGTAGTTTTGGAAAGCAAAAGCTCCTGAAACTTGAATGTTTCTAGGTGGATGTTGCCTCTCTTTGTTCGATATAGGCCTATTCATCTCAGTTGAGGAAATACATGTATCACTAAAAAGAAGACCAAATGTGTTACAAGCTGCAGTATCTAACACATGGTTTCCCTGTGAGAAATGAGTTAGTTTAGGAACGTAAACTTCCTGCAACTTTGCTTTCTCTAGGTGGAGATAGGCTCCCTTTTTTACAAGTAGGCCTATACTGTTGACTTGAAGAAACACATGTATCTCTCGAAAGAAAACAATCGGTTTTAGAAGCAGAATCCTAGAGCACATTGTTTTCCAGTGAGAAGTGATGTACTTATTGAAAGGAAAACTCCTGCTCCCTGCAATGTTCATGGTGGACATAGGCTCTGTTTGTTCCAAGAAGCTCTATTCAGCTCAGTTGAAAATACACATGTATCACTAAAAGAAATCATCTCTGTTAGAAGCAGTACCATATACCACATTGTTTCCTTAGGAGAATTCAGTTTCTGGTAGAAATACTTCCTGCTAATTAGGTTTGACAAGGAGGTGCTTCACTTTCTTCCAAATAGGCCTGTTAAGCACAGTTGAAGAAACACATGTATCATGCAAAGAAAATCATCTATATTAGCAGTTGCAGCATCTAGAACATTGTTTTCCTTGGAGAACTGAGTGAGTTTCTTAAAGTGATACTTCTTGCAACTTAGGTTTTTCAAGGTGGAGATAAGCTCTTGTTCCAAATATTCCTATTTAGATGAGATGAAGAAACACATGTATCTCTCCAAAGAAAATCATCTGTGTTAGAAGCAGGATCTTCCAGCACCTCATTTCCCTGTCAGAATTGAATTAGTTTTGGAAATTAAAACCTCCTCCTTCTTAGGATTTGCACGAGTAGATATGATCGTTTGCTCCATGTACGCCTGTTCAGCTGAGTTGAAAAACAGATGTTGTAAAGCAAAGAAAGCCATCTGTGTTAGAAGCTGCAGCATCAAGCACATTGTTTCCCTATGAGACCTGAGTTAGTTTCTGAAAGTAATACTTCCTGCAACTTATGTTTTTCAAGGTGGATATAGGCTCTTTTTGTTCCATATAGGCCTATGTAGCTGAGTTGAAGAAACACATGTATCATATCAAAGAAAACCATTTTGGTTAGAAGCTGCAGCATCTAGCTCCATGTTTCCCTGTGAATATTGAGTTAATTTTAGAAAGCAGTACTTCCTTCAACTTAGGTTTCTCAAGGTGGAGATAAACTTACTTTGTTACCAGGATGCCTATTGAGAAGTTTTGATGACACACATGAATCTCTCGAAAGAAAATAATCCGCATTAGAGGCAGGAGTGTCTAGCACATTGTTCCCCTCTGAGAACTTAGTTATTTTCTGAAATTAATAGATCCTGAAACATGGTTTTTAAAGGTGGTGATAGACTCTCTTTGTTCCAAATATCTCTATTCAGCTGAGTTGAAAGAACACATATATCAATTGAAAAAAAAAACCACCGTTGTTAGATGCAGGATCATTGAGCTTACTGTTTCCCTATTAGATTTCAGTTATTTTTTCCACGAAAAACCTTCTGCTACTTGGCATTTTCAAATAGGCATATTCAGCTCAGTTGAAGAAACACATATGTCACTGCAAAAAAGGCCATCTGTGTTAGTGGCTACAGCATTTAGCACATTGTTTCCCTGTGAGAATTCAGTTCTATTCTGATAGCAATACTTCCTGTAACTTAGGTTTTTCCAGCTGGAGATAGTCTCTCTTCATTCCAAATATCCCTATTCGGCTGAGTTGAAAAAACACATGTATCTCTCAAAAGAAAACCATCTGTGTTAGAAGCAGGGGCATCTATCACACTGATTCCCTGTGAGAATTGAGTTATTTTTTGAAAGTAAAAGTTCCTTCTACTTGGGAATTATAAGATAGTGATAGGTTCTTTTTATTGCCCAGTACTCCTATTGAGCAGACCTGAAGAAACACATATATCACTTCCAAGACAACCATCTATGTTGAAAGCTGCAGCATCTAGCACATTGTTTCCCTCTGAGAATTGAGTTAGTTTTAGAAAGGAATACTTCCTGCAACTTATGTTTCTCTAAGTAGATGTAAGCTTAGTTTGTCACCTGTAGGCCTATTGATTAGAGTTGATGGAACACATGTATCTCTCAAAAGAGTACCATCTGCTTTCAAAGCTAGAGCGTCTAGCACTTGATTCCCTGTGAGAATTGAGTGAATTTGTGAAAATAATACTCCCTGCTTCTTCACATTTTCTTTCTAGAGATAGATTCTGGTTGTTCCAAATAGGCTATTCAGCATAGTTGAACAAATGTATGTATCAATCGAAAGAAAATCATCTGTGCTAGAAGCAGGATCATCAAGCACATTGTTTCGGAGTGCGAATTGAATTCGTTTTTGAGAAGAAAACTTGCTGCTACTTAGGTTGTTGACGCTGAAGTTAGGCTGTGTTTGTTCCAAATTGCCCTGTTCAGGTCACTTGAAGAAACACTTCTATCACTCTAAGGAAAACCATCTATGTTAGAAGCTGCAAAATCTGCAACACTGTTTCACTCTGAGAATTGAGTACATTTTTGAAAGGAATTCCTCCCATAACTCAGATTTTTCCAGAAGACGATTGACTTTCTTTCTTCCAAGTAGTCATACTCACCTCAGTTGAAGAAACACATTTATCAACAGGCAGAAAAACATCTGTGTGGGAAGAAGGATCATCTAGCACATTGTTTTCCTGTGAGAATTGAGTTAGATTTTCTAAGGAAAATGTCCTGCTATGTAGGTTATTTAAGGTGGAGGATGGCTCTGATTGGTCCAAATAAGCCTATTCAGTTGAGGTGAAGAAACACATGTATCCATTGAAAGAAAACCATCTGAGTTAGAAGCACGATCATCTGTCACATTGTTTTTTATTTTTGTGACAATTGAGCTACTGTTTGAAAGGAAAACTTCTTGCTACTTTAGGATATCAAGGTGGTGGTAGGCTCTCTTTATTCCAAATAGGCCTACTCAGCAGATTGAAGAAACACATATACCACTGCAAAGATAACCATCTATGTTAGAAGCTGCAGAATTGAGCACATTGTTTGCTTGTGAGAATTGAGTCAGTATTGAAAGGAATTACTCTTGCAAGTTAGACTTTTCGAGATGGATGTATGCTCTGTTTGTTGCAAATAGCCCTATTCAGATCAGTTGAAGAAAGACATGTATCACTTCAAAGAAGACCATATGTGTGAGAGCTGCAGCATGTAGCACATTGTTTCCCGGTGAGAATTAAATTAGTTTCTGAAAGTAATCCTTCCTCCAACTTATGCTTTTCATGGTTGAGATATGCTGTCTTTGTGCCAAATAGGCCTATTCAGCTGAGTTGAAGAAACAGCTGTACTACTCTAAAGAAAACCATCTATGTTTCAAACTGTACCATCTATCACCTTGTTTCCAAGTGAAAACTGAGTTAATTTTCAAAGGTGTTCCTCCTACAACTTAGATTTTTAACGTTGGAGATAAGCTCTTGTTGTTCCAAAGGGGCATAGTCAGCTCAGTTGAAGAAACCCATGTATCACTGCAAAGAAGAACATCTGTGTTAAAAGCTTCATCATCTAGCACATTGTTTCCCTATGAGAATTGAGTAATTTTTGATAGGAACTCCACCTTCAACTTCGATTATTCAAAGTGGAGATAGGCTCTCTTTGTTTCAAATAGGCCTACTCACCTAAATGGAATGAACACGTTTCTCTAGAAAGAAAACCATCTGTCATGGAAGCCAGATCAAAAGTCACATTGCTTCCCTGTGAGAATTGAGTGAATTTTGGAAAGGAAAACTTCTTGCTACTTAGGTTTTCCAAGGTGTATACAGGCTGTGTTTGTTCCATATTGGGCTGTTCAGCTCAATTGAAAAAACACATGTGTCACTCCAAAGAAACCATCGATGTTAGAAGCTGCAGCATCTAGCACATTGTTTCCCTGTGAGAACAGAGAGTCTTTCTGAAAGCAATACTTCTTGCAAGTTAGGTTTCTCAAGGTGGGGATAGTCTTTCTTGTTTCAAATAGGCCTATTAATCAGAGTTGAAGAAACACATATATCACTGCAGAGAAAACCATGGATGTAAGAATCTGCAAAAACTAGCAAGTTGTTTCCCAGTGAGAAGTGATTTCTTTTTAGAAGGGTATACTTCTGCAACATAGGTATCTCAAGGTGCAGAAAGGCAGATTTTGTTTGAACTATGTGTATGCAGCTGAGTTGATGTAACACATGTATCTCTCGGACCTCTCGGAAAAAAACGATCTGCGTTAACTCTTTGAGTATTGGACACACTGCTCCCTGTGAGAATTGAGGTAGTTTTGGAAAGCAAAAGCTCCTGAAACTTGAATGTTTCTAGGTGGATGTTGCCTCTCTTTGTTCGATATAGGCCTATTCATCTCAGTTGAGGAAATACATGTATCACTAAAAAGAAGACCAAATGTGTTACAAGCTGCAGTATCTAACACATGGTTTCCCTGTGAGAAATGAGTTAGTTTAGGAACGTAAACTTCCTGCAACTTTGCTTTCTCTAGGTGGAGATAGGCTCCCTTTTTTACAAGTAGGCCTATACTGTTGACTTGAAGAAACACATGTATCTCTCGAAAGAAAACAATCGGTTTTAGAAGCAGAATCCTAGAGCACATTGTTTTCCAGTGAGAAGTGATGTACTTATTGAAAGGAAAACTCCTGCTCCCTGCAATGTTCATGGTGGACATAGGCTCTGTTTGTTCCAAGAAGCTCTATTCAGCTCAGTTGAAAATACACATGTATCACTAAAAGAAATCATCTCTGTTAGAAGCAGTACCATATACCACATTGTTTCCTTAGGAGAAGTCAGTTTCTGGTAGAAATACTTCCTGCTAATTAGGTTTGACAAGGAGGTGCTTCACTTTCTTCCAAATAGGCCTGTTAAGCACAGTTGAAGAAACACATGTATCATGCAAAGAAAATCATCTATATTAGCAGTTGCAGCATCTAGAACATTGTTTTCCTTGGAGAACTGAGTGAGTTTCTTAAAGTGATACTTCTTGCAACTTAGGTTTTTCAAGGTGGAGATAAGCTCTTGTTCCAAATATTCCTATTTAGATGAGATGAAGAAACACATGTATCTCTCCAAAGAAAATCATCTGTGTTAGAAGCAGGATCTTCCAGCACCTCATTTCCCTGTCAGAATTGAATTAGTTTTTGAAATTAAAACCTCCTGCTTCTTAGGATTTGCACGAGTAGATATGATCGTTTGCTCCATGTACGCCTGTTCAGCTGAGTTGAAAAACAGATGTTGTAAAGCAAAGAAAGCCATCTGTGTTAGAAGCTGCAGCATCAAGCACATTGTTTCCCTATGAGACCTGAGTTAGTTTCTGAAAGTAATACTTCCTGCAACTTATGTTTTTCAAGGTGGATATAGGCTCTTTTTGTTCCATATAGGCCTATGTAGCTGAGTTGAAGAAACACATGTATCATATCAAAGAAAACCATTTTGGTTAGAAGCTGCAGCATCTAGCTCCATGTTTCCCTGTGAATATTGAGTTAATTTTAGAAAGCAGTACTTCCTGCAACTTAGGTTTCTCAAGGTGGAGATAAACTTACTTTGTTACCAGGATGCCTATTGAGAAGTTTTGATGACACACATGAATCTCTCGAAAGAAAATAATCCGCATTAGAGGCAGGAGTGTCTAGCACATTGTTCCCCTCTGAGAACTTAGTTATTTTCTGAAATTAATAGATCCTGAAACATGGTTTTTAAAGGTGGTGATAGACTCTCTTTGTTCCAAATATCTCTATTCAGCTGAGTTGAAAGAACACATATATCAATTGAAAAAAAAAACCACCGTTGTTAGATGCAGGATCATTGAGCTTACTGTTTCCCTATTAGATTTCAGTTATTTTTTCCACAAAAAACCTTCTGCTACTTGGCATTTTCAAATAGGCATATTCAGCTCAGTTGAAGAAACACATATGTCACTGCAAAAAAGGCCATCTGTGTTAGTGGCTACAGCATTTAGCACATTGTTTCCCTGTGAGAATTCAGTTCTATTCTGATAGCAATACTTCCTGTAACTTAGGTTTTTCCAGCTGGAGATAGTCTCTCTTCATTCCAAATATCCCTATTCGGCTGAGTTGAAAAAACACATGTATCTCTCAAAAGAAAACCATCTGTGTTAGAAGCAGGGGCATCTATCACACTGATTCCCTGTGAGAATTGAGTTATTTTTTGAAAGTAAAAGTTCCTTCTACTTGGGAATTATAAGATAGTGATAGGTTCTTTTTATTGCCCAGTACTCCTATTGAGCAGACCTGAAGAAACACATATATCACTTCAAAGACAACCATCTATGTTGAAAGCTGCAGCATCTAGCACATTGTTTCCCTCTGAGAATTGAGTTAGTTTTAGAAAGGAATACTTCCTGCAACTTATGTTTCTCTAAGTAGATGTAAGCTTAGTTTGTCACCTGTAGGCCTATTGATTAGAGTTGATGGAACACATGTATCTCTCAAAAGAGTACCATCTGCTTTCAAAGCTAGAGCGTCTAGCACTTGATTCCCTGTGAGAATTGAGTGAATTTGTGAAAATAATACTCCCTGCTTCTTCACATTTTCTTTCTAGAGATAGATTCTGGTTGTTCCAAATAGGCTATTCAGCATAGTTGAACAAATGTATGTATCAATCGAAAGAAAATCATCTGTGCTAGAAGCAGGATCATCAAGCACATTGTTTCGGAGTGCGAATTGAATTCGTTTTTGAGAAGAAAACTTGCTGCTACTTAGGTTGTTGACGCTGAAGTTAGGCTGTGTTTGTTCCAAATTGCCCTGTTCAGGTCACTTGAAGAAACACTTCTATCACTCTAAGGAAAACCATCTATGTTAGAAGCTGCAAAATCTGCAACACTGTTTCACTCTGAGAATTGAGTACATTTTTGAAAGGAATTCCTCCCATAACTCAGATTTTTCCAGAAGACGATTGACTTTCTTTCTTCCAAGTAGTCATACTCACCTCAGTTGAAGAAACACATTTATCAACAGGCAGAAAAACATCTGTGTGGGAAGAAGGATCATCTAGCACATTGTTTTCCTGTGAGAATTGAGTTAGATTTTCTAAGGAAAATGTCCTGCTATGTAGGTTATTTAAGGTGGAGGATGGCTCTGATTGGTCCAAATAAGCCTATTCAGTTGAGGTGAAGAAACACATGTATCCATTGAAAGAAAACCATCTGAGTTAGAAGCACGATCATCTGTCACATTGTTTTTTATTTTTGTGACAATTGAGCTACTGTTTGAAAGGAAAACTTCTTGCTACTTTAGGATATCAAGGTGGTGGTAGGCTCTCTTTATTCCAAATAGGCCTACTCAGCAGATTGAAGAAACACATATACCACTGCAAAGATAACCATCTATGTTAGAAGCTGCAGAATTGAGCACATTGTTTGCTTGTGAGAATTGAGTCAGTATTGAAAGGAATTACTCTTGCAAGTTAGACTTTTTGAGATGGATGTATGCTCTGTTTGTTGCAAATAGCCCTATTCAGATCAGTTGAAGAAAGACATGTATCACTTCAAAGAAGACCATATGTGTGAGAGCTGCAGCATGTAGCACATTGTTTCCCGGTGAGAATTAAATTAGTTTCTGAAAGTAATCCTTCCTCCAACTTATGCTTTTCATGGTTGAGATATGCTGTCTTTGTGCCAAATAGGCCTATTCAGCTGAGTTGAAGAAACAGCTGTACTACTCTAAAGAAAACCATCTATGTTTCAAACTGTACCATCTATCACCTTGTTTCCAAGTGAAAACTGAGTTAATTTTGAAAGGTGTTCCTCCTACAACTTAGATTTTTAACGTTGGAGATAAGCTCTTGTTGTTCCAAAGGGGCATAGTCAGCTCAGTTGAAGAAACCCATGTATCACTGCAAAGAAGAACATCTGTGTTAAAAGCTTCATCATCTAGCACATTGTTTCCCTATGAGAATTGAGTAATTTTTGATAGGAACTCCACCTTCAACTTCGATTATTCAAAGTGGAGATAGGCTCTCTTTGTTTCAAATAGGCCTACTCACCTAAATGGAATGAACACGTTTCTCTAGAAAGAAAACCATCTGTCATGGAAGCCAGATCAAAAGTCACATTGCTTCCCTGTGAGAATTGAGTGAATTTTGGAAAGGAAAACTTCTTGCTACTTAGGTTTTCCAAGGTGTATACAGGCTGTGTTTGTTCCATATTGGGCTGTTCAGCTCAATTGAAAAAACACATGTGTCACTCCAAAGAAACCATCGATGTTAGAAGCTGCAGCATCTAGCACATTGTTTCCCTGTGAGAACAGAGAGTCTTTCTGAAAGCAATACTTCTTGCAAGTTAGGTTTCTCAAGGTGGGGATAGTCTTTCTTGTTTCAAATAGGCCTATTAATCAGAGTTGAAGAAACACATATATCACTGCAGAGAAAACCATGGATGTAAGAATCTGCAAAAACTAGCAAATTGTTTCCCAGTGAGAAGTGATTTCTTTTTAGAAGGGTATACTTCTGCAACATAGGTATCTCAAGGTGCAGAAAGGCAGATTTTGTTTGAACTATGTGTATGCAGCTGAGTTGATGTAACACATGTATCTCTCGGACCTCTCGGAAAAAAACGATCTGCGTTAACTCTTTGAGTATTGGACACACTGCTCCCTGTGAGAATTGAGGTAGTTTTGGAAAGCAAAAGCTCCTGAAACTTGAATGTTTCTAGGTGGATGTTGCCTCTCTTTGTTCGATATAGGCCTATTCATCTCAGTTGAGGAAATACATGTATCACTAAAAAGAAGACCAAATGTGTTACAAGCTGCAGTATCTAACACATGGTTTCCCTGTGAGAAATGAGTTAGTTTAGGAACGTAAACTTCCTGCAACTTTGCTTTCTCTAGGTGGAGATAGGCTCCCTTTTTTACAAGTAGGCCTATACTGTTGACTTGAAGAAACACATGTATCTCTCGAAAGAAAACAATCGGTTTTAGAAGCAGAATCCTAGAGCACATTGTTTTCCAGTGAGAAGTGATGTACTTATTGAAAGGAAAACTCCTGCTCCCTGCAATGTTCATGGTGGACATAGGCTCTGTTTGTTCCAAGAAGCTCTATTCAGCTCAGTTGAAAATACACATGTATCACTAAAAGAAATCATCTCTGTTAGAAGCAGTACCATATACCACATTGTTTCCTTAGGAGAAGTCAGTTTCTGGTAGAAATACTTCCTGCTAATTAGGTTTGACAAGGAGGTGCTTCACTTTCTTCCAAATAGGCCTGTTAAGCACAGTTGAAGAAACACATGTATCATGCAAAGAAAATCATCTATATTAGCAGTTGCAGCATCTAGAACATTGTTTTCCTTGGAGAACTGAGTGAGTTTCTTAAAGTGATACTTCTTGCAACTTAGGTTTTTCAAGGTGGAGATAAGCTCTTGTTCCAAATATTCCTATTTAGATGAGATGAAGAAACACATGTATCTCTCCAAAGAAAATCATCTGTGTTAGAAGCAGGATCTTCCAGCACCTCATTTCCCTGTCAGAATTGAATTAGTTTTTGAAATTAAAACCTCCTGCTTCTTAGGATTTGCACGAGTAGATATGATCGTTTGCTCCATGTACGCCTGTTCAGCTGAGTTGAAAAACAGATGTTGTAAAGCAAAGAAAGCCATCTGTGTTAGAAGCTGCAGCATCAAGCACATTGTTTCCCTATGAGACCTGAGTTAGTTTCTGAAAGTAATACTTCCTGCAACTTATGTTTTTCAAGGTGGATATAGGCTCTTTTTGTTCCATATAGGCCTATGTAGCTGAGTTGAAGAAACACATGTATCATATCAAAGAAAACCATTTTGGTTAGAAGCTGCAGCATCTAGCTCCATGTTTCCCTGTGAATATTGAGTTAATTTTAGAAAGCAGTACTTCCTGCAACTTAGGTTTCTCAAGGTGGAGATAAACTTACTTTGTTACCAGGATGCCTATTGAGAAGTTTTGATGACACACATGAATCTCTCGAAAGAAAATAATCCGCATTAGAGGCAGGAGTGTCTAGCACATTGTTCCCCTCTGAGAACTTAGTTATTTTCTGAAATTAATAGATCCTGAAACATGGTTTTTAAAGGTGGTGATAGACTCTCTTTGTTCCAAATATCTCTATTCAGCTGAGTTGAAAGAACACATATATCAATTGAAAAAAAAAACCACCGTTGTTAGATGCAGGATCATTGAGCTTACTGTTTCCCTATTAGATTTCAGTTATTTTTTCCACAAAAAACCTTCTGCTACTTGGCATTTTCAAATAGGCATATTCAGCTCAGTTGAAGAAACACATATGTCACTGCAAAAAAGGCCATCTGTGTTAGTGGCTACAGCATTTAGCACATTGTTTCCCTGTGAGAATTCAGTTCTATTCTGATAGCAATACTTCCTGTAACTTAGGTTTTTCCAGCTGGAGATAGTCTCTCTTCATTCCAAATATCCCTATTCGGCTGAGTTGAAAAAACACATGTATCTCTCAAAAGAAAACCATCTGTGTTAGAAGCAGGGGCATCTATCACACTGATTCCCTGTGAGAATTGAGTTATTTTTTGAAAGTAAAAGTTCCTTCTACTTGGGAATTATAAGATAGTGATAGGTTCTTTTTATTGCCCAGTACTCCTATTGAGCAGACCTGAAGAAACACATATATCACTTCAAAGACAACCATCTATGTTGAAAGCTGCAGCATCTAGCACATTGTTTCCCTCTGAGAATTGAGTTAGTTTTAGAAAGGAATACTTCCTGCAACTTATGTTTCTCTAAGTAGATGTAAGCTTAGTTTGTCACCTGTAGGCCTATTGATTAGAGTTGATGGAACACATGTATCTCTCAAAAGAGTACCATCTGCTTTCAAAGCTAGAGCGTCTAGCACTTGATTCCCTGTGAGAATTGAGTGAATTTGTGAAAATAATACTCCCTGCTTCTTCACATTTTCTTTCTAGAGATAGATTCTGGTTGTTCCAAATAGGCTATTCAGCATAGTTGAACAAATGTATGTATCAATCGAAAGAAAATCATCTGTGCTAGAAGCAGGATCATCAAGCACATTGTTTCGGAGTGCGAATTGAATTCGTTTTTGAGAAGAAAACTTGCTGCTACTTAGGTTGTTGACGCTGAAGTTAGGCTGTGTTTGTTCCAAATTGCCCTGTTCAGGTCACTTGAAGAAACACTTCTATCACTCTAAGGAAAACCATCTATGTTAGAAGCTGCAAAATCTGCAACACTGTTTCACTCTGAGAATTGAGTACATTTTTGAAAGGAATTCCTCCCATAACTCAAATTTTTCCAGAAGACGATTGACTTTCTTTCTTCCAAGTAGTCATACTCACCTCAGTTGAAGAAACACATGTATCAACAGGCAGAAAAACATCTGTGTGGGAAGAAGGATCATCTAGCACATTGTTTTCCTGTGAGAATTGAGTTAGATTTTCTAAGGAAAATGTCCTGCTATATAGGTTATTTAAGGTGGAGGATGGCTCTGATTGGTCCAAATAAGCCTATTCAGTTGAGGTGAAGAAACACATGTATCCATTGAAAGAAAACCATCTGAGTTAGAAGCACGATCATCTGTCACATTGTTTTTTATTTTTGTGACAATTGAGCTACTGTTTGAAAGGAAAACTTCTTGCTACTTTAGGATATCAAGGTGGTGGTAGGCTCTCTTTATTCCAAATAGGCCTACTCAGCAGATTGAAGAAACACATATACCACTGCAAAGATAACCATCTATGTTAGAAGCTGCAGAATTGAGCACATTGTTTGCTTGTGAGAATTGAGTCAGTATTGAAAGGAATTACTCTTGCAAGTTAGACTTTTCGAGATGGATGTATGCTCTGTTTGTTGCAAATAGCCCTATTCAGATCAGTTGAAGAAAGACATGTATCACTTCAAAGAAGACCATATGTGTGAGAGCTGCAGCATGTAGCACATTGTTTCCCGGTGAGAATTAAATTAGTTTCTGAAAGTAATCCTTCCTCCAACTTATGCTTTTCATGGTTGAGATATGCTGTCTTTGTGCCAAATAGGCCTATTCAGCTGAGTTGAAGAAACAGCTGTACTACTCTAAAGAAAACCATCTATGTTTCAAACTGTACCATCTATCACCTTGTTTCCAAGTGAAAACTGAGTTAATTTTGAAAGGTGTTCCTCCTACAACTTAGATTTTTAACGTTGGAGATAAGCTCTTGTTGTTCCAAAGGGGCATAGTCAGCTCAGTTGAAGAAACCCATGTATCACTGCAAAGAAGAACATCTGTGTTAAAAGCTTCATCATCTAGCACATTGTTTCCCTATGAGAATTGAGTAATTTTTGATAGGAACTCCACCTTCAACTTCGATTATTCAAAGTGGAGATAGGCTCTCTTTGTTTCAAATAGGCCTACTCACCTAAATGGAATGAACACGTTTCTCTAGAAAGAAAACCATCTGTCATGGAAGCCAGATCAAAAGTCACATTGCTTCCCTGTGAGAATTGAGTGAATTTTGGAAAGGAAAACTTCTTGCTACTTAGGTTTTCCAAGGTGTATACAGGCTGTGTTTGTTCCATATTGGGCTGTTCAG